>NC_068556.1:1280000-6280000 GCF_022201045.2 Citrus sinensis
ATTAAGCGTTTCGTTTGCCTTAAATGGATCTCATTTTAACATCACTTCCGAATCCGACCAAACAATTAATAAAACATATTCAGAAATAACCGAATACAGTAGGGGTAGGGATGTCAAATATCTAATTATGGATGGATAATATCCATCCAAACACAAATCCATAATTATTTATAATGGATATATTCATATCCATATCCAGTATTTAATATTGGACATGGATATAGATTTTATCCATATAACTATGGAGATTCATGGATATTTTATTTTTATTATATAAAAATAATAATATAAAATAGTTAAAATTCCAATATTAAATTTGGTTATTAAACTATTTATATTAGTAATAATATATATATATATATATATTATAATAAAATGGCGGTCCGGTGGTCAGTGGCGGCGGTCTGGCAAATTCCGACAGAGGTCCAGCGACTTTCCAGCGGAGCTGACGGTGGTTCGGCTACATTCCGGCGACATTCCAGCGATGTCTGACGGTGGTCCGGCACTTTCCGGTGAATTCCGGCGGAGGTCCGGTGGTGGTCCGGCGACTTTCCGGTGGATGTCCATTTATAATATTAAATTAATAAAATAAAATAAAAATTATTAATAGTATTAAATAAGTTAAAAAATTAAAAGATAATTTTGAAAACTTTAGTTTTTAATATAAGAGGAATTTAAAATTTTCACTAGTTAATATAATATTTTTACAATTGTTTGTTTATTATATTTTTTATTTTTAATTTTATAAAATTAAAATTTTTTAAACTTGTATTGGGTTAAACGGATATCCATTGGGTAAAAATAATTATCCATATCCATCTGGATATAATTTTAAAATATCCATTTCAAAATCCAAAAATTTTTGGATGGATATTATCCGATCTAATTGGATGGATATTGTGGATATCCATTATGGAGTGATCCAGTTGCCATCCCTAAGTAGGGGTGTTCGCAGGTTGAATTTTGTAGATTATAAATTTTTAATTCAATTCAATTCACGGTTGGTGAAATTCAATCCAAATTCAATCCATACGTCTGCGGATCGGATGCGGATTTGACTCAATTTATATTAAATCTACTATTTTACAGGTTAAAATTTTTTATTCATGTCCTACCCACAAACTAACTAAATAAAAAATTAATATTATAATACTAGAGGCTAACAACATCAAGAATCTCAATATTTTTTGCTTACAGTAACAACTTAATATATGTCTCTCTAACAAGTAGGCATCTCAAATAACAACCAACAAGAGGATAAAATAAAAATAAACACCAGTAGGATTGTAGAGGACGATGACAAGAAATTACTTTCTAAATTTAAGAGAAAATGGGGTTAAAATCACCTTCCGATCATCCAATCAAAGATTGAAATCCTAGCCCCCAAATTTAATATCAGGCCATTGTTCTCTCTCTCTCTCGTCTTTTCTTCACTTATCTTTTGCAATTATAGTGTCTAGGGTTGCCGCTTTTACTTGCTTTTATTTGTGATTATACTGTCTTAAGTTTGATGTCCAATTAGTACTAATTATTTAGCGAAAGTCCCATTCATCGACGAATTCCATTGCTCTCAAAGAATCAAGAGTAATTATATAGCCACAAACTCTTGTACAAATTTATTTTGTACAAACTGATGTGACATGATAAGATTGGTTAAATTAAATATCATTTGGCCCACATGATTTGTTTTTATTATTTTATATTTTCATTCAACCAATGAATTAATGCCACGTCAGTTTGTACAAAATAAATTTGTACAAGAGTTTGTGGCTGTATCATTACTCAAGAATCAAAGATGTTTATTTTTTTCACAATAATTCTATAGCAGGTGGGGATATTTCCACCCGCAATAAATCCGCCAAAAAATTATCTATAAGGAATTCACATTATTTTTTAAATCTAAAATCCGAAAATATTTTATACAATTAATCAATTAGATTCTTCTTATAGACAATAAATTTCAAGAGATATAAATAGTATAAATTTCATAACCAATAAATTTCATGGGATATCATTTACAAACACATTTGGTTTATTTTTGTTAAGTTAATTGAAGGTTAACAATCATATAAATGTGGATTTCATTGATTAATTGTTTAAATTTATTATTAATTTGAAATTATTAAAAAATGTGATTTTTTTGTAATTAATTTTATAAAGTGGGGAAGGTTTAAACAACTTGAAGGGTGGAAATATCAGCAACCTTCTAAAGCTTTTTTTTTAATAAAGAAATTTAATTTAATTTATTTGACTAAAAATATTACAAATATCAGATTATTTGATAAGTTTTGTGTACTATATTTATAAATATCATTCTCTTTTATTTTATAATTAGTGATTTACTAAACACTCAATAATAATTGTCGCTTTTTTCGCATGACATCTGTATATAGACCATTCAGTTGCCTAGAGGTTACCAGATCCTGCGCAATGATATTTAACAAAAAGTCAAATACCGACGCTTTAATTCTATAATGATAACTAGCTTCAACATGTTTTTAAAGTGCTTAGTATCGTCGTATGAATATGAATAATAGTGAAAAATACATTAAATATACCATGCATGCTTTTGTCACTAAATATAACATGCATGTTTTTGTTGATTATTATTATTATTATATTAACTTTCACCAAGGCAGCATGTGCATGTATTTAAATTGCGAACTTATTATTGTCTTGCCAATCATGAAGCTCGTTAACTTAAATAGCACAAGTCAACAACAAAAGATCAAGTGTTTAGATTTTTCTTAAACAACTTAAAACTGATTTCACAGAGAGCTAAGGATCGGAGAGAGAGGAAAATATGGTTCATATGCATTCATGTTTAATGTTCTCTCCAAAATATCATTATGGTAAGTTTTTTTTTTGCCTCCATGGTTCTTCTTTCCAAAGGTTTTTAGGGAACCTCTCTCTTCATCGTCATTTGAGCAATGTTATCCAATTTCCTCCCCTCATATTTTAAAATACCCAGACATCCCCCTCAAACACAGCTTTTATAACTTTTTTTTTTACTATTTTATCCCTGAAAGTCTGAAACAACATATTCCAAAAAATATACATATATAATTAGATATAACTAAAACTTTTTAATATTAAATTTCTTTTAGGAAAAATTCTAACAATCTATTAAATATTTAGTAACCCTACAACACAATAATTTTAAAAAAATTAAAATATTGTTCTATTAATTATTTCTAAGGTTTGTTCTATTTAGATGAAAATTTAAAATAATGTTGGAGATGTTTCTTTTTTAAAAAATAAATTGTGGAGTAGAGTTATTAAATATTTAAGTGGATTGTTACAATCGAATATAATAGAAGCAAATGAGTAATACATACGTGAGTTAATAAAAAAAAAATATAGTACTAATAAGGATGTGGGTTATTATATTTTATATATCATTCACAACGAAAATATACAAAAACATTCTCAAACAAGCCATGTTACTATCCCAATAATATTATTTCAATTTTATCTGATAAATTTGTATCATTTTGGTCATTTCAGGTTGCACTAAAACGCTGCCATCGCCTTTGTCACAGATTCATGGCGTCCTAAACACAACTCTAAGGAAAAAGTACTCCATCAAATGCCCCCGAAATTCATTTAATTTAACCAATAAAATTAGAAGCTGTAAACAGTTCAACAAGTATCGTTGTCTTTCCACCTTACAAGATGGTTACAAACCAAACACCCTACGTGATAATAGTAATTCGACAAGCTTTCAAGATGTTTCCTTCAGGAACTTAAATGCACTCTACTGTCTTACTCGTCCCTACACTTGGATTGGAACTGTAAGTTGCTTTATATTTAGCTGCAATCTTCCAGACCAAGAAGTATGTAATCATTAGATCAAGTTTCTATAAATTGACTGATCATATGAATTTTCTTTTTTTTTTTTCAATTTTTTCAGATTATAGCGATAACATCGGTTTCTTTTCTTCCAATACAAAATCTTGCTGTTTTAACTCCCACATTATTTGTTGAAATCTTGAAGGTAAAATTTAAGAGTCATAAAGCAACTGCTTGTAATAATTAATTTGAATGACATTAATTCTTGATGATATTTCAGGCTTTGGTGCCCGCTGTACTAATGAACGTTTACGTGGTGGCCCTAAACCAGTTATCTGACCTTGAAATAGACGAGGTTACAGTTTATATATATATATATATATATAAAGCAGTTTTCTGATATGAAATTTTAAAGTGGGGAAAAGGTTTGGGAAAGTTTTAAAACTGCACAATTTTAAAGTATTAATTTTTTAAAGCATTACGAAATTAACACTTTAAAACCACAGAGTTTTAAAATTTTCTCAAATTTTTTCGTACTTTAAAATTTTGTATTAAAAAATTTCTATATATCTATATATATATATATGTATATATCCGGAGAAACCATGATAGCTGCTATTTTGCATGTTATGCTATCGAGCTTCACAATTTTTTTTCATAAATATTTGGCTGTTTTTGCTAATAATTCCGCTGAACATTGTTAAAGATTAACAAGCCTGTTAGAGTGCAATTTATGCACTAGTTTTGCATTATTTACTTCCCTTAATATCAATGTTTTGCACTTAATAATAGTGATTTACTTGTGTTTTACTTTTGTAGGTGCAATTCTATTGATTGATGATAAAATTGAGCTATAAGATGATGTTTAAGGATGATTGTTCTCTTGGAGAAATTATGAGCGTCAGAAGAACTTTGTTGATAAGGCGTGGGCGCGTGCTGTCAACTGCGGACCTGCAGTTTTTAGTTTAACGTGTTTTGTATTTTTGATTATTTTTGTAATTACGAATTTAATATTTCAGATATTAGGATTTTATTTTAAATAGAATTCTAAAAGAGAAGAGAGAGAGAGTATTTAAGGGAGGAATCTATTGTGAAAAAAAGGGGGATTTTGGATTGGAGGAAAAGAAATAAACCCTAGATCTTAATTTTTCTTTTCTCTCTATGAAGAACTAAACATATTTTTCTGGTTGAAGGATAATGAAGCTTTGATTCATCACTACTGTGAGATCTTTCTTGTGCTTTAATTGTTTTATTGCTTTTTGGGTATTTGTTTATTCTCTGAATTATTTTCATGATTATGTTTGTTAATTAGGTAATTGGCCACTATTTAATTATCAACTTAATCTATTGTCAATTAAAGGATTCATCGTATGAAGAATTTAATGTTTGTGACAAATAACATAGCAGAGAGTTGTGTTGTGAGAATAAACAATCTAATTTAAATGAATCATCATATGTGTTGATTAGGATTTGGGTCTCTCTAATTTTTCAGGCTGTCAATTGATTAAATCTTATGATCGTATCTAGGGTTGTCCATTGATTAGGGAAATAACCAACGGTCGTACCTTGGTTATCGACTAGTTAAGGAGAGATTGGCTATTAGAGGGTCTCAATAGCTATAACCAGTCTATTCATAAGTAATAATAATCTATATTTGAATCAATGATCAGTAGTCGAATCAAGCTGAGTTAATTCCTTCAACCAGAGCTTTCTCCAATTTGAATTACAACTTTAATTTGCATTCTTGTTATTTCAATTTGATTTTTATTATTGTCAACAATTCCCCCATTTTACGTTTTACGTTTCAAAAGGATTTAAATAATTACCGATCTTTGTGGACACGACCCTGCTCAATCACTATACACAATTTATTTAGAGTAGGAATTTATTTTTGTTGGCTTCAACAACCATCAATTTATTTTTGTTTGGGAAAGTTTTAAAACTGCACAATTTTAAAGTATTAATTTTTAAAGCATTACGAAATTAACACTTTAAAACCACAGAGTTTTAAAATTTTCTCAAATTTTTTCGTACTTTAAAATTTTGTATTAAAAAATTTCTATATATCTATATATATATATGTATATATCCGGAGAAACCATGATAGCTGCTATTTTGCATGTTATGCTATCGAGCTTCACAATTTTTTTTCATAAATATTTGGCTGTTTTTGCTAATAATTCCGCTGAACATTGTTAAAGATTAACAAGCCCGATCTTCCACTTGCTTCTGGTGACTTCTCAACGGGAACTGGATTTGCAGTTTATTTAGTATCTTCATTCACGGTAAGAAACTGCGAAGTGCCGACGTAACCAAAGCTTTTTGAATGTTATTGGGTGACTCGATTTTTCACTTTTCGATGGAAGCTTATTTATTTGTTTATATATATAGAGTGATTATTAAATAAGAGATCCTTAAACTAGTAAAATAAGGAATAAATTAAAATACAAGTAAAAATATATTTTATTACTTTCCAATGAAAGATTTCTTATTTTAGTAAATTAAGGATCAAACTAACATACAGGAAAAACAAATATTTTAATGGAGTGTATTTTATATTGAAGTATATTATATTTTTTTTATTTTTTTGTCTTTTAACTTAATTATTTTTTTTAATAAAATAAGGGATTTATAAAAAGAGATGAGTAATTTTACAATAAGAGAATTTGTTACTTTAATAAAATAAGAGATATGGTGAAAAAAAAAGAATAAAAATTTTAATATATTATATGATAAAATACATTGTACTACACTGTAATTTTTATTATCTTTTAACTTTTTTCTTTTAGTTTAATAAAATAAAGAATTTCCTTATTAAAGTGAGAAGATGCCATTGAAGATTATGTGACCATGTTTTTCAATTTTAAGAGTCTGGCTATGGGAGTTATGTCTCGATCTCCACCTCTTCTCCTGGCCCTCATCATATGGTTTTTACTCGGAACCGCTTACTCCATCCAAGTAAAGTGCCCAACTTGTTCCACTATTTTTTTTTTGGTTTTTAGTTTCTTAACGTTTTTAAAAGGGTATTGTTATGTTGGAATTGCTCTATGGTGGAGCACTAATGATAACCGTATGATTATAGAAATAAATATTAAATATGTATTTGCTATTATAATCTAACGGTTATCATCAATGTTCTATAATAGAACAACTCTAAAATAACCACTGCCTTTCTAAAATAATTACCTAATCACAATTCATTTTGATGGTTCGCAATATTGCAGCTTCCCTTTCTAAGATGGAAAGGACATCCATTTCTTGCACCAACCTCCATGATGATTTTGATGGGACTTGTATATCAATTGCTATTCTACATACACATCCAGGTATTTACAATTTCTTCTTGGGATTTTTTTTTGTTTTTTTTTTTTTGGTTTTTATAATGGTCTGGAGAAATTTTGTTTTTTTTTTCTTAAATAGTCCTCGACTAGCCAACCAAAATTTATTAGTATATAAAAGCAAACATCAGGTAGGGGGAACAAATTACCCGCAAAGAAGCCATCCAATATTAAACAAATAATCGACGACAAAAATAAAATCAAGAATACATAAAATCAAGAAATGAACAGCCCAAAAGATCAAAGCACGAACAGAACAAGCAGCAGTCTGAATGAATCTTCTATGAAAAACCAACCAGCAAGTAACACAGAGCCTCAATGATCTACTGAAGATAATAATATGATTTCATGTATCTCCTCCCCCTCCTTAAGTTCATTCTTTAATTAATTTATTTATGGGTAGGGATTCGGCTTAACTCCCCACCATCTTGGTGGATGTTCATTAAAAAATTTAAAAAAAATGAAAAAAAATGTACCTCTAAATTGATAATTTAGTTGGTTTGACTTCTTGCAGTGGAAGCAAGTGGTCAAATATAAAATTTAAAATTTAAGGGGATTCATTTAGTTTATTAAGAAATAAGTGGAATTTTTTTTTCTTTTTAAAGAACTTATGTAAAATAGAGTTAATTTATTTAATAAGTTGAATTTACCTTATCATCCAGGATTGTATCTTTTTCCGTATGTAATTTCATTTCATTTTATTTTTTGTTTTTTAATGGCCAAGTATAGAAATACGTGCTTGCAAGACCTGTAATAATTACAAAACCACTGGTGTTTGCTACCACTTTCATATCTGTATTCTCTCGTTTGCAAATGGCCTTCTCAAGGTAAGGATAATTCAAAAATTGATGTTTAGTAAAGATCACATACATAATGGATGTCATTAATTTACTTGTTTCGATTTTATAAAAGGATGTACCTGATGTGGATGGCGACAGAGAATTTGGCATTCAGACGCTCAGTGTTATCATAGGAAAAGAAAAAGTAAGTAAATTAAGAATGGGAGATTGCCGCTTAAAGAATCATTTTCTACCCCATGCCCATTCTATAACTTTTATAATACCTCGCTATTATTTTTTTTACGCAAAAACTTTGAAAAAAAAAAAGAAGATTGTTCTGCGATTAACCGCGGTTGGAGTAAACAGTTAAAATTTTGACATTAAGAGAATAACGAGGTATTATGTAGGTTACGGACAAAACTACTAAGGAGAAATTGAAAATTTCCCATAAGAATATTTCATGTACATTATTTCTTAAACTTGCTGAGTCTCCCAGATTAAGAATTAGCTAACGAATATTATATTCTTCTCAAAAGGTATTTTGGCTTGGTGTTTATATGATGTTAACTGCCTATGGAGCTGCTATATTAGTTGGAGCTTCTTCATCTTTTCTGCTAAGCAAGCTTGTCACTGTAAGAATGGCATCATTTTGTAAGAAATTTAGCTTGTGCTTGAATTTGATTCAGTTAATCATGAAGACCTTTTTTTTTTCTTCTTTTTTGGCAGATAATTTCTCACAGTATACTTGCTTTCATTCTGTGGCGTCGAGCCCAAACTGTTGATCTCTCCAATAAAGCATCAACACTTTCTTTTTACATGTTCATTTGGAAGGCAAGTGATTGGTCTTTAATATGAGAATATTGAATCAAATCCAATCATGTTCCAATTACATAGCTTGAAACTGACCTGTTATGTTATTGCATCTGCAGTTACACTACGTTGAATACCTCCTTATTCATTTTGTGCGTTGAGAAAGTAATGAAGGATTCAAATACCTGCGACAGATAGCAATGGCAACCTTGCAATTCCTGTAATAATATCTTAAGTAATTTCTTTTCATCTATTGGTTTGAGTTGTATGTAGAAAGGAACTAATAAAGAGTGGATTGCAAGTTTTCAATGTAAAATTTTGGTGTGGATTACATAATAAATAAGTTTTGCAATGTAACCTCAACTCTATCATACTCAAACAAGAAATCAAAGTTATAAATAAGATACTAGATATGACTCTAATCGAAATGAAAAATATCAAAACTTTTGTAGAGTGATTAAAGTATAATTTTATCATACATCACTCGTGTAGGGAATTATATTATTTTTTTGAATTCCTTAAATTAAAAAAAAAAATTCATCCCTTTGATTGTTTCTGGAAAATAAAAAAACCCATGCATTACTCTAGCCAGAGGTCAATTCAATTAAATAAAAATTAATAAATTGAATCGAGGGTGGATTCAGATATGTACTTGATGGGATGGGTTCAATCGGTAGATGAGGGTGAAACGTTTTAAATATAATTTTAAGTCGTTTTCGAAAAAGGCTTTTCTTTGGGGAATATTTTTTAAGATTGGTTGGTCATTCATAATGACTATGATATACCAACTAGAATATGCTAAGTCATTTTCAGAGATCCTATGGAAGGAAAATTTCAAAATACCTTTAAGATTGGAGAGTGACACTTTCTTTCTACTGAAATCAATAAGTACCACATATTTTTTTATTGTTTTATTAATTATTAATAATCCTCTTAACAACATAATTTTATAGTATTATCATTATTTTCAAATATAATTTTATTGATAGTTATTATAAATTAAACAAATCGTATCAATAGAAATTAAAATAAAAAATTTAAGTACTAAAAATAAGAAAAATATGTCTCAGTGTGAATAAAAAGTTAATAATCAGATTCTTTTATTTTTTTGTTATTTTTAAATATTTTCTTATAATGAATATATATTTTATATTTTTAAGATAAATTATCAAACAAATGACCCGTTTATCCCTCTTTTCCTTTAAATTTTTCATGCTAAAGGGATTTTTAGATATTATAAAAATTACAGGGGGATAAATAGTATATATTAATTTTAGTATGAAGGAAATTAACAATCTCCCCCTTCAAGATTTTGAGACAGTGTATGATAACTTTTAAAAATAATAATAAAATTTTTAGAATGTTATATCTAACAACTCCATATCAGGCCTAAAATTTTTAAAGATGTAATTTATTTATTTTAAAAAATACATAAATATAAATCGACTCATTATCCCACCCTTGTTTACAAATTGTATGATTTTTTCGCTTTGTCATTAAGAATAATTTTTTATGATGCTATGAGTGTAATTTTGACATTTAACATTCTATCATATGCATAAAGAATACATGATTACGTTGATCCACATAATAATTGCAAAAACAATCAATTTTCCACCAAAATTATAAAAAAGGTATTAATTCTTCAATCATTGTTAAATTTTGATTTAAAGGTAAAATGGTCATTTTATCGAGATTTTCTAATAGGTAGTTAAAAAATTGATACAATTTATTGTTGTGCGTGGAATGCGGAATTAAGTGCACCAAATAATTACAGAAAAATAAAGGACACAAAATTTACGTGGTTCGGCAATATGTCTACGTCCATGGGAGTAAGAGAAAAGTAATTGTATTACTAACAATTATTAGAGTATAAATTTGAGTAACAAATCTCACTTCTCAGAAACCCAAATCTACCTAATACTCTCACACTCTATAAGAGAGATAAATTCCCAAACACACTTCTCTAAAAAACTAAGAAACTTATAAGCTTAACAAATTTTTGGGATGCTAAACAAATGAAAAATGCTTAACTATTTATAAGAAAAATATTGGCACTATTCATGAAACAAATATCAAGAAAATCACGTTCCAAACGTGTCCAAACCGTATGGTTGCCACCATATGGCTTTGACTTTTCAACAAATCTCTACATCGGCAAAAATTTATCTAAATCTGAACTGATTGACAATGATCCTCCTAACTTCATCCCTCACACGATCCTCAAAAGGATCCACATTGGTTGCATCTATCTGACCCCAAAAGGAAACACCTTAACAGAATCGAAGGATCTGAATCAATTTCAAGCAATGTTGAAACTTAATTCCCGAAATCACCTTTGTCAACATGTCTGATGGGTCGTCCGAGCATGATACGTCTGATTTTTTTGGAAAGAATATCGTACTTTGGTTATCACAAAAGACCTCTATGTTCTTTTGGATCTTTCCAAAATCACCCAACAAGCCTCTCAACCATATAGCCTCCTTGACAGCCTCAGTTGCTGTCATATACTTTGCTTCCGTAGAAGACAGAGCAATTGTCGATTGCAAAACCGACCTCCAGCTAATCGGACTTCCACCCAATGTGAACACGTAACCCGTTGTTGATATTCGTTTGTCTAGATCTCCAGCGAAATCAGAATCACAATACCTAACATATTGTTGACCACCATCCTTCTTGAACAATAACCTAACATCAATTGTCCCAAACAAATACCAAAGAATCCACTTCACTGCAACCAATGGTTTTTACTCGGATTGTGCATGTATCTACTAACCATGCTCACTGCTTGAGATATATCGGGCCTTGTACACACTGATAACTCTATGAAATGAGAGTTATTACAGTAATTCTAAACTTAAAACAAGATTACTTAGAGAGTAAATGATGTGTTTTTATTATATTTTGGTTATATTTTGCATAAACATTCATTTTAATGAGTCTTAATAAGTTTTGCTTGAATTAAAGTAATTTGTGCTCAAAACAGGTGCATAATTGTAAGTTTTCAGAAGTTTATAATTCGTGAAGGGATGCTGAGATATTAGACCAGCAAGAGGAGGAAAGAATATTGCCACAAAAGAAGTTAAGCACAACCGAGAACACTACAGTGTTCTAGCCATTGTCAGAGCAACCATTGATGTAGCAATCCTAGAGCACTAAGGGAGAAAACTTAGTGCGGGTCAACTGCAAAATTGCAATATGAAGTTTTCTAATTTAACTCATGCGCGCCCGAGGCCTTTATTTACCCTAATTTTAAGTTATAAAAGGAGGCACGCATCACATAAGAAAGGGAAAGAAATTATCATTAAAGACTTTAGAGAGAAAAAGAATGAGGAGATCAGAATTCAAGAGGAAGGCTTCAGCAGCATTGAAAAATCCCGCAGAATTATTTGGATTTACTTATTGCTGTTCTCAACTTATATCTTTCTTCTTTTTTCGTCTGATTTAATGAATCTTGTGAACAATATATTGATGTTTGTTTTTCTCATTGAGAATATGAACCAAATTTACTTGTAGTTGAGTGACGAACAATCTAATGGGTTCTTGACTGTTCTTATGAGTTGTTATGTCATTACTGTAGCATTTTACTCTAGTAACTATTATTATAACTGTTATTTCGGTTGACCACCCATTTAATAGTTCAAATTAAGATAGAGCCGCAAAAGGGCATGTCTTAGTGGATATTATTAGAGTAATACTTGATCTTAACTTAAGTTTCCTAGATTAAGTTTATCTTGAATCTCATAAGAGCTATACTTGAAGTTAAGATTTGTGACATACTAGATATAGGTACTCGCCTTGTAAAGCGAAGAGATTAAAAGGTCATAAGGTCATGCCATAGGTAGAATAGCAACTGGTCATTGTTAATATACTTAAGGGTGTGAGAGTTCCAATACACGATAGCTGAGGATGCAAATTAATTCTGCCCAGTGCTGTAGCAATTGCTGTAACAACTGGTGTTAACTTGATGAAAAGCAATCAACCCATAAAGAGAGTTTGATCATTCAACTACCATATTCTCAATTGAATCTTAGACACATTTAATTTAGTTTATTTTATTACTGCATTGTTTTATTTCATTCTTTCACAATTATCAACTTCGATAGAACCTACTTTACATTTGTTAACTTCGGACTTAAGTTAGATTGCACTATTGTGATTGTTGTAGCATTTCTAGTGACATCAATCCATATGGAGACGATCTTTAATATCCATCACTTTATTACTTGTTGTGTACACTTGAACATTGGCATCAATAACATTTGATTATAAAACTTTACCAACACACACCATAGCATACATAAAACTATCCACAGCACTAGTATATGGAACACGAGCCATGTAATCACGCTCTTCTTGGGAAGAAGGACATGAAGAAGAGCTCAATTTGAAGTAAGGAGATAGAGGTGTACATATCGATTTAGTTTTATCATCCATACCGAATCTTTCTAGCACTTTATTCAAATAAGACTTTTGAGTCAACCATACCCTCATTTTCTTCTTATCTCTACAAATCATCATCCCAAGTATTCTCTGTGCATTACCCAAATCTTTCATCTCGAACTTAGAAGCCAGTTGCTTCTTTAGTCTCTCGATCTCATCTTTATTCTTCGAAATTATAAGTATATCGTCGACATAGAGTAACAAATAGATGAAAGCTCTATCTAGTAGTCTTCTAAAGTAAACACAATGATCGTGTTCACTTTTGGTAAATTTCCGCCCTTGTATAAATTGATCAAATCTTTTGTACTACTGCCTTAGCGATTGCTTCAGTCCGTACAAAGATTTAATCAACCTACACACATGATTCTCATTTCCAGCAACTTTGAAACCATAAGGCTGAGTCATATAAATTTTCTCCTCCAAATCTCCATATAAGAACGTTGTCTTAAGATCTAATTGAGCCAACTCTAACTCATATTCTGCAACTAAGGCAAGTAGGATACGATTGGAAGTATGTTTCACAACTGGAGAGAATACTTCATTATAATCAATACCTTCATTTTGAGCAAACCCTTTTACTATGAGTCTTGCCTTGTATCGAGGAGTTGTTTGATTTGGAGATCCTTACTTCTTGGTGTAGACCCATTTATTGTCAATAGCCATTTTCCCTTTTGGTAACTCTACAAGTTCCTAAATCTAGTTTTGATGGAGAGATTTCATCTCTTTTTCCATGGCTAACTTTTATTGATCATTTTCACTGATGTGTAATGCTTCACCAAAAGTGTTAGGGATGTCATCATCAATAACTGAAAGTACATATGTTACCACCATGTCTTTAGTAAGCCATCCGTGTTTCTTTATCTCTCTTCTTGGCCTCTTTATTGCTATAGAATCATCATTATCTACACCATTAGTTATTTCTTCATTTTGTGGGACATCAGAAAAAACAATCTCTTCTTCAACTCTAAGTGTCAGCTCTATAGTTGAACCATTCTCTGATGTAGCACTAATTGGTATATATGGAGTTGCATCAAACTCCACCCGCTGCAATGCCTCAATGGTCTTGTTCTACACCTGCTGAGAACTTGAATATTTCATCATTGAAGTTTCATCAAACGTGACATCTTTACTACACACAAAATTTTTATCTTTGAGATCCCAAATCTTAAAGCCCTTTACTCTACCTTTGAATCCCGCAAAGATAGCTTTTCTAGTACAGAGATCTAATTTACGTCCTTTGACATGATAATAAGTTGGACACTCGAATATACGAAGGGAATCATCGTCTTATGCATGCTTTCCAGACCACATTTCCATAGGAGTTTTATCTCCAATTGCAGCAGAAGGCAACTGGTTTATTAAGTAATTTGCGTAACTCACAACCTCAGCCCAAAACATTTTATCTAAACCAGTATTAGATAATATACACTGTACTTTCTCCAGCAAAGTACGATTCATACGCTCAGCCACACCGTTATATTGTGGAATATGTCTCACCGTGAAATGTCTTTTTATACTCTCACTCTGGCATACTTGCAAGAATCAATCAAAAGTATATTCACCCACATTGTCAAAATGTAATACTTTGATCTTTCTGCCAGTTTGAGTCTACCAATTTCTTCCATTTCACGAAAATCACTAGAACCTCATATTTTGCTCGCATGGTGTACAACCACACACATCTAGAGAAATCATCAACAAATGTAACAAAATATATGGCTTCCATCAATTGATGCAATCTTAGTTGGTCCCCATACATCATTGTGAATGTATTCAAAGATCTCACGAGTATCGTGATTAGCCATACCAAATTTGACCCTTGTTTTCTTGCCTACTACACAATGCTTACAGAACTTTAATTTATAGGTTTTGGTACCTTTTAAGAGTTCATGTCTCATCAGAGTTTACAAAGACCAAGTATGAATAGTTTGTTTTCTATAGATGACCAGGTATGAATATATATTACCATTTCAATTTGTAATTATCAAATGTGAACCTACATAACCAGTTTGAATATCAAAAGATACTTATCAACATATCTCACCATCAACTAATACATCAATCAACAATGCATAACCATGTCATCAATTTCAATCTCAATCAAATATTAATATATAATCATCAAGATACATGAATTGCATATTACTTCTCTCCATTTTTACATCATGAATAAAATGATATATGCACCAATATGCATATCTGAAATTGGGAATCATTCCTAAATTTTGTTTGACATCTAAGCACGTGCTCTCTTGTTAACCTCCTTTCGATTTTTGCTGCTTTGTTACCAAGATAGCTTTTTCAACTGATCAGAGATAGGGTTTATCATTGCAACATGCTTCGTAAACTAAATGTTGGCTTGTTCAAGCAATTTATCTTGATTTTGATTCAATGGGGAATTAGTAGTTAAATGTCTAACCTTCCCTCTGCATATTCCGAATTGTGCTATTCAAATTTAAATATAATAAATTATCTTCATATAATTAACAAGTTTGCAAAAAAACTGAAGTTTACATATAAAAAGCTTGACGAATTAACAAGTTTAGCAAATTTGTACCAAAGTCGATGGCTTCTTCGGGACAAATTGCGGGCTCTCCATAAAGTTTATGACATACACCCTATAATCATATCCATTCATTTGTTTTAAAACTCTCATGCCATGGCTAATTGGGAATTAAAGGATCTTCATATGTCCTATAGTGCTTGGCATTTTTGGCTGGAGAATTGAATCAAGGAAATAGAACGATCGAAAATATCAAAAAACAGTGCCGATTGATATGAAGTTTTACACAATATAAGCATGTACTAAAATGGAATTGATACTTTAAAATAACATAAGTGACATATGATGCACAACGCTTGATCGTGATGTCTTCTATTACTACGAGGATCCGAAAAAGGATTACATATCTTAGAACTTTGATCTTTCACATTCACAATCAGCAGAAACCAATGCATGATTCATCATTTATTAAATTGTAAATCTATCATAACAATTGCAAATGTTTTAGAAGAATAATCCACTTTAGCTTCTACCATTAGAAATGATTGCTACACAAAATAAAGACATAAGCGTGAGAAAATTATCACTTCAGAAAACAAAAAGAAAAAAATTGCATAATTTACAAGAGATACAGAATATATGGTTGGTAAATGCCATTTAATTGGCACATTTTTCTCTACCTCCTGCTCAATGAGGGTTAGCTAATGTGCTTTCATGGAAATCACCTGAACATAATGAAATTGAGTAAAATATATAACATACGGCAAACATATACCATGACATGACTACATCAACTAGAGACTACAAACATATGACATGACTGCAAACTTATACCATGACTACATTATCTGGTTGGTAAATACCTCTCCACATAGACATGTCCCAAGCAAAAGGCTCAATAAAGAATATTGATTTACAAGTTCACCGTAACTAGAGACAATGATTTTACTAAAGACAATACGCAATAATTTTTAGTAATACTTTATAAAAACCATTTGACAAAAATTATCACATAATTCCATGAATACCTTCCATTAGTATCTATGTTAAAAGCATAGTGAATAAGCTTTAATTTAATAGGATCATTAACTTGAAATAAACCATATTTGTACTTGGGATTTGCCCCTTGTGACACTTGATCGTAGGGTGAAAATTGATACTGGCCTAGCCTATAATTTCTAATTGGTTGCGTTGGCAGAACACTGACATTAGTAGATGTTTGAGGTTCTTGTCTGCTTAACTAGTTCGTATATATCCTATATAAAATTAATTTATATGTAAATTCATTCATTAGTGAATTATCATGTAAATAAAATTTACAAAATAAACTATACCTCATCTTGGAGAATAAGTGGTAGAGTAAGGATATAACCTCCAACAAAGTAGGAGGAATATCTACAAATTTCACTTACTGGATGACTTATCCCAACTTAGGCCATCAATTTATCGAGGTTCAAGTTCAATTTGTGCTGCACAAAGTCCTCATCACTGACGATAATCATTTTGTTTTTTCTATGACTAGTTGCCTGGGTTTTCCGAGTGGACTTTTCATGATCGAAGATGGCAACCGATCACATGGTTGTTTTGATGGTGCACTAATCAAGCATTGTGATCTCGATTCCTCTAAAATCTTCTCAACCATTTCCATTCTCACATTGAATGAATCCATTTTCTATCAATTCTTTGTACTGGCTCTATAAGCACCCTAAAAGCTGTCTCCATATTAACAGCGCACAGGCTAGCATCTTGGATATGTTCAAAATGAGGAAAATGACTTTGGAGTTGAAAAAAATTTGATTTACGCATCGGAAACTAAAATAAATGAGAACAACAATCATAAATACTGACAATGAAAATGCACGCAATTTGGTTACCATGTATGAACAAGATAAAGAATAATACAAACCTCTATACTTGTAATGTCCCCATACTTTTTCTTTCATTTCAAGAATTGGCAAATCTCTTCCTCAATCCATACACTAATAGGACACTATTCTATTGATAGAACAACGATCATATAGAACAATAGTGAAGTATAATAGTTGTTCATAACAAACCAATATTTATATCATATTATTTTTCATACCAAAATGTCAAAATTTGGCAAATTGTTTTTCCCAATTGACTTTACATTTTTAAGGGCATGGAGATATATCAAATTAATGTAAGTGGCATTTGTGGGACATAAAGTTCCTATAACAAACAGAGAAAACAAGATCTTAAAGTCATCATTATAGCCCTTGTTGGCTATCAGTTTACCACTAACTATTGATATTTCGATTCCTCTATGTCTGATTTTATACTTAGTACGTAGTTCGGTGATATCACCCACTTCTTCCTATACATCCATGGGTTCACCCCTATCTTTGATCCCTATTATGATGTTGAAGGTAATGGGGTTTAAACAATACTCTTTGCCATGTAAAAATATTGAAAGCCTTTTCAAGTCACATTGTTAGAAAAGTGATTCACAAAACTCATGTCTCAACCGAGCACAATTTAAGTGTAGGATATTTTGAAGCCAATTCATTTAATTGCGTCTTATTGCTCAGATGAGATGATAGAAATAACTTCAGTGAATGCACTCACACAACAGTGAGATATAAGAAAGTGGTCATGTTTATCCTCGAATTTTTAGCCTTTATTAATTTTTATACCATTGTTTTCAGCAACATCCAAAACAGGGTCCTCCGGCATTGTCTAGAATTGACGCTTCTACTCATTCGTTAATTTGTTCTATTTTTCAGCAATCATGGCTCTACGAACCTTTCTGACCTTAGCCTTTTTGCTTTATATTTACTGTAACCAATAGTCAATGTTACTTCAATAACAAAAACAAAACTAACTGCTAACATAACAACTTGAAACAAATCAATTAATTCATACTTACAAAAAGTGTATCCATGCTCTCTAACCAAGTCTTGCACTTGTATCATCTTTAGTATCATGTTATAAATGGATTCTATTGTTCAAGGCCTGTAATAGACAAGATATTTGAATGTCAATTTAATTATTAATACCAGAAAAAGTTTAAAACAACAACAAATAACAGCATACAACGATGTGATAAATACAGGGGAAATCACGATGAAAAGCAAGCGAACTGACTTGCCAGATAGGTTTAAGCAGCTAGCTGGTTAGTCTCTACCATCCAAGAGGCTAGTCACATCTATCAAGCGGCTAACCACTGGGATGGCAAAGACCAAGCGATTAGCCACTTAAACCCATCCAATAAGCCGGTTCTCCTACTTTTCATTGTCTTCTTCCTTCATCTCATCATCTTCTCTCTTTAAAACTCAAAACCCACTCCTTTTTCTCACTACAACCCACTATTTTCTTATGCTTTTCTTCCTAATTTCATGCTCCCAACCCATTAATCATCTCTTCAGTAACAATTTTTCATTATCTAAACACCATTTTCCACTCAAAATTTACAAATCCCTAATTATTTCATATAGCACAAACAATTTAATCCAAGGCATAAACCTCTAATTGTTTCACGTTGCATTTTCAGTAGTCACCACAACAAGCACAAGAGTGAAGATTACACCTTTACCTCATCTTTAACTCAAAAATTAAAGACAACGAAAGGCAGATGTGTTCAACTGCTCCGAATGACAGCAACCGACTGATGGATTTGATTTGTTGTTTTCTGTGTGGGAGATGGTAGCTTCAATTTTATGTGCTTAGTGAAAAAAAAAAAAAAAAAAAAGAAGTAGGAGAAAAATTAGTGATTAGAGAGAGATGGTGAGAGACATAATAAAGGGAAAAAATTTGAGGAAGGGAAAACTATTTCAGCAACTAATTTAACAAGTTGCCCGCCCTTTTTTCACATTCAATCTCAACCGGTTGGATTCATTTTACTTCAATCCAACGGTTACAAACCAATAATGGCATGGTGCCGAGCATTGAGACCTAGCATTGTTGCTTTTGCCTATAAATTGAATATAATAGCTAACACTAATTGGTTTCAAACGATCATGATATTATATCATTTTTATATTTAAAAAGAATAAAATTACTTCAACTTTTTATTTAAATTTCGTTAATTTCATTGAACAATAGAGTGAGGGAGATCATGTACTGATTTTTTAATTCTTAGATTCAAAAAAAAATCTAATTGTTTTATGTTTATAGTTTATTAAACGAATAGATGATATTATGATTTTAATAAATAAAATATAAATATCATGATTTTATAAAATGTATGTATTAATGTTATTATGAACTATGATTTATAACTTTATGTCAGTCGAAGTTAATACTAAATTAACTCTTAAGAAAAATGTATTATTATTGTTCTTGTCATTGTTAAGTATTAAAAAAGAATTCTAATATCGTAGGGTCTAATTTAGTAGTTAATATCACTTTCTCTTACCATTATTAGCTGATTATTATTAAATATGAATTGAGTTTTGAATTTTTTATTCTTTTAATTGAAGACATTTGGACCCAAACAAAGTACTTAGGTTTGAAAAAAATATACTAACAACTTAACATGCTCTCTTAAAAAAAATTTTAAAAAAAATCTTATCGTGTTTTTTTTCGTTAGGCAAGGCACGGCTCAAGCCACAATTTGGCACACATCTCCGGCCGGTCCTAAGTAAATCCATCCCGTTAGCCATATCTAATACAGAGCATGATCAAAAACGGCACCGAGTGCACAGTTTTGACTTTTAACCACCTGCCTCTCTGCTGCTTCTGTTTTGCTTGTGAGTGGGGGCCAGCCAGTGAGGCAGTGACTCTCGAATCTAAAAGAAATACTCTTAACTCCAGATATTACAATTAACTAATTTCCTTTTTAAAGAATAAAAATGGTTAACTTTTTAACCTGATTGCGAACGGTAGCTACTAAAATAGCTGGCGTTAAATAGCATGCCTTTCATAGAAAAATTACCCGGTTTTTTTTTTTTTTTTTTTTTTGTACTTTTGAATATTGTTTGCGTGACAACAACAATCTCGTTTTCTTTCGCCTTCACCATGTACTTTAACAAAGCGTGAAAACCGTAGAAGTCTCATATGCAACAGATTTGGTTAATTTTTGGGTGGACGACACAAATGCAATGCGACAAACTAAGCATAAATGTCGATCAGTGCCATTTTTTTTATTTAAATCTTAATCAACTTTGAATAGAACCAAGAATCTTAATCAACAGATTTGATTAACATTTTCCATTAATTAACGCTGTTTCTAAAGATTTGTATCGACAAATACAATGAAGAAAATTTAATCTCTTTAAACGACACTTTCGTGGTACAGTCCGTGGTATTAACACTAAATTGGCTTTTGTGTCCTCAACTGCATCTTTTGTCTTGTCATTTTTCTGTCCATTTTGGACGGAAGTTTTGATTTACATAATTTTTTTTTATATACAATATTCTTTTTTCTAGTTGTTATTAAAGCTCGAACATTAATTAATAAGCAATATTATACAAATTAAACATCCATTTTTTTGCTTTTTGATGTTGATTTTTGTTAAACTCGTTGTCATTACCTAAGAGAGCGCTAAGGAGAGATAGAGAATTATGCTTCACATGATATCGCGTTCAAGCTTCTCTCCAAAATATCATCCTTTACTTCAGCTTTTCTAATTCTTCTTTTATTAGCTTTTATAATTCACAAAGAAAATAAATGAAAATATTAATTAATTATCTAAACAGTCAGTCAATTATTTTGTTGATTGACAATCAATCTTGGCATTGATTGACAAAGGTTGAGCTTTGTTTTTGCATACAATTTTCAATGAGAGAGGGAGATTCACAGTCAATTTTGACTTGGGCATGACTATATAACTTCATATATACAATTTAAGATCCTCGCCATTATATAATATCCTCGCCAGCCAATAGTAGTTATCTATATTTTATTATCAGATAAAATTGTATCTTTTGTGGCCAGCTCAGGTTGCATTAAAACGCTTCAATTGCCTTTGACACAGATCCATTGCGTCCTAAACGTAAGTCCATGCAAAAAAGTACTCTATCAAATGCTTTCAAAGTTCATTTAATGTAACCAACAATGTTAGAACAGTGAGGATATAAGCAGCAGAAACTGTAAACAGTTCAACAAATGTCGTTGTGTTTCCACATTACTAGATGGTTATGAACTAAAACAGCTATATAACAATTATTCGACAAGCTTTTAAGATGTTTTCTTCAGGAATTTTAATGCACTCTACCGTCTAAATCGTCCCTATACATGGACTGGAACTGCGGTTGCTTTTTAGCTGCAATATTCTTCTTAATCAAGAACAAGTATATATGCAATAATGACATGCGGTTTCCACATATTGTCATATCTCATGAGTATTCTTTTATTTTTTTTCCCCTATTTTTGATGTTTGTCTGATTATAGCCATAAAATTGGTTTCATTTCCTCCAATACAAAATCTTGCTGATTTGCCTCCCACATTTTTCACGGTAATATTGAAGGTAAATTTAAGTGACAAAGAAAGTAAATGCTAGTAATGACTAAATATTTTCGTGACACTAATTCTTCTCGATACTTCAGGCATTGGTGCCCGCGGTACTAATGGACATTTATGTGGTGGCCGTAAACCGATTGTATGATGTTGAAATGGACAAGGTAAGGGCATATATAGATTGAAAATGGAACCTTAATGAAATCATATGGTATAAATTCTCCGAAAACTATGTAAACAGATTTAATTTTCAATATTATATGCTTTCAAGCTTAAAAGCTTTTTTTTTTTTTTACTGTCTTTGCTAATAATTTTACTTAACATTGTTAAAGGTTAACTGACCTGATCTCCCACTTGCTTCTGATGACTTCTCAATGGGAACTGGAATCTCAATTGACTTTATATCTTCATTGACAGTGAGCAACTGCCAACATAGCAAACGCTTCTAAATGTTGTTGGGTGGCTAAATATTTTCACTTTTGACTTTTCAGTTTAGAATGTGAAAGTGGGGGGTTCTCATTCTATTAGTTTGAATTGGAAAAAATATCAGTTCAAAATTATCTCAAAATTAAAACGACCGACAAAGTCATTTGATAGTTGGATTTTGTACATGAAATGTAACTTTTAATACTCCAAAATAGGTAAAAACCTGTAACATTTAAGTAGGATCTACTTAAATTTTAAGACTGTAAGTTATATCTTATGTCGCACCTGTGAAGACAGCTTGTTGTCTACTTCGCATACTCTTCAAAACGAGTCAGGAAGCTGCTGTTTTTGGCCATTGTTTATGCACGCACAAGTATAAATTCGTTATAGGTAGGGCCATGTTGTTGTTTAGAGATCAGCCCTTTAGAAGTCCATCCAAGTTTAGGCACACACAAGTTTTCATTATTTTTTAATAAAGTAGATCAAAAACATTTCCCATTATAATCCTACACAAAATTGAATTTAAAAATTAAATTTTCTGATTACAATTAGTTTTAACAATAAATGAATTACAAAAAAAAAAAGAGAGAGAGAAGAATGGATGTGTGCTGGTGCTGGTTTGCTGCTGCGTCGCGTGCAGGGTTCGCGTGGCTGCGTGTTGCGTCCGAATGGATGGAAATTAGGGGTGGGCATATTTTAACCGAACCGATCCAAACCGACCTTTTGGATCGGTTTCATTAGTAAAAAAACTGGTTTCGGTTTATTGGATTGCAAACCGACATCACTCGGTTTGGATTTCGGTTTGGAAGGATTCCAAACCGATCCAATCCAGAAATATTATATAATTACATTATATTTTAAGTTAAGCAATCTAATTAATTATATTTATCATTTTATGTAGATTTTGACAAATCAAAAGTAATTGGGCTATAAATTTTGACGGACAAGATGCACAATATTTTAATTGTCAAATGTTGTTCAAGTTTATTTTAATTTTGTGAGTTTGTTTTGAATGAACAGGTTAAGAACTTGTTTATTAGGATGTATTATGCTGTAAACTTGTATGGATGTATCTTTGAATTGTTATGTAGATATCAAAGTAGATATGAATAATATAAAAGAGGTATCAATTTAGATTACAGATACAAAAAAATAACAAATAATTTAGGTAAAATAATATAAAAGAAGTGAAATTTTAGTTAATAAGTTCAAACCGGATCCAAACCGATCCAGTCGGTTTGGATCGGTTCGGTTCGGTTTGAAAAAATTTTAGGTTGATATCGGTTTGAAAATATTTCAAACCGATTGGTTTGGATCGGTTTGAGAATATGTCCCAAACCGATCCAAACCGAATTTGCCCACCCCTAATGGAAATCAATCGACGATCGGTGGACGACAATGGCTGCAATTGTTGGGTGGGTGTGCGTCTATCCCTTACTGTTGGCTATTGCAATGTCGGCTGCTGACCCTTTTTTTCGCTTCGCCACTTGTTTAGTTGATTGTTTTGGGTTATGTTTCTCTTTTTTTTTTGTTATTTTTTTTTTATTCTTTTTCTGTAAAGGCCCTTATTCAAGCCTACATGTATTTATATTTTTTAGCCTTTATCCATGTCTTTAGCCCGTGATTAGGCTTAAAACCCACGAGCCTAAACCAGGTTGGCCCGGATTGTTTTACCAACCATGATCATAATTAAGTCTTTTAGTTGCTAATCAAAGTCTTGTGTGATTCGATTGAGAACCAATGTTTATTGAAAAAAAAAGTCTATCTTTCTTTACTAATCTGTATTTATTCTCAATAGATAGATGCCATCAAAAATTTTGCTACCATAAATTTCTCAATTTTTAGAGTCTGGCTATGGGAGTCATATCTCGATCTCCACCACTTCTTTCGGCCCTCATCATATGGTTTCTACTTGGAATCGCTTATTCCATCCAACTGCCCAAATTGATCTAGCATTTTGCTTTACAATAGTTTTTTTCTTTTTCAATTTCTTGCCTTATAATTGTTATTTGATCCAAATTCAGTTAGTTGTTGGTCCTCAATCTTGCAGCTTCCCTTTCTAAGATGGAAAGGACATCCATTTCTTGCACCGTTCTCCATGATGATTTTCATGGAACTTGTATATCATTTGCTATTCTTCATTCAAATCCTGGGATATATAAATACACGCGCACAAATTTTTCATACACACACACACACTAATTTTTCATATTTAATAATTGGGAACTCTTTTATTTCTTAATAAAGATCTAGAGAAGATCATTTTAAGCTTTCATGTATCTTCAAATTGATAATCCAATCGTTTTGACCTCTTGCAGTCAAAACAGGTGGTCAAATATTTAATTCCAAGTGGTACATTTAAATTGTTAGGAAATTTCTTATCAAAAAAAATGTTAGGAAATAAAAGGATTGCTGAGGAGTAAGTAGCTTCATTCAAAATCTACCTTCTTCAATTGGAGTTCTAAGCAGACAAGGAAAGGTTAAATATGATATATTAATTATAGGTTATGAGAGAAAGATATGTGAGGGGTTGCACTATGTGCGTCCAATAAAGAGATGAGAGGAGATTGATGGAAACAAAGGGATTAATTTTGCTAGTATACCTATGAGTGGTAGTGAGTTTTTGGTGTTTATACTCTTGTGATATCTATTGCAGTGAATTTCACTACACAGCTCAATTGGATAAACTATGTTAAATTATTGCATGTCCGTATGGTATGTGATTGGTCTTATCTTTACTTATATGTCATATCTTCTTTCCTTGTAATTTCTTTCGGTTTTTTTAATGAATATTTTGACACAGAAATACGTGTTTGCAAGACCTGTAGTAATTACAAAACCATTGATCTTTGCAACTGCTTTCATGTGCGTATTATCCTTTGCAAATAGCCTTCTAAAAGTAATTAAAAAATTGAATGCTCATAGCAAAAAATATAGTAAATCTAGTTCATTTTCCTAATTAGCAGCACATACATTTCCTTGTTTTGATCTCTTTAAAGGATTTACCTAATGTAGATGGTGACAGGAAATTTGATATTCAAACGCTCAGTGTCATTATAGCGAGAGAAAGAGTGAGTAAATTAGGAAAAAAAATTAACTACAATAAATTTTTATATTAAAATTTTGAAATTAAAAAATATTGAAGTATTATGAAAACTTTAAGGTAGTGAGTGGTAGAAACTAAAAAAAAATGGAGGAAATTTAGCATTTCCAATTAGTAATATTTCATTTCCATCATTTATTTTAAGATTTGACCAGTAATCCATTGTGAAAAATGGCAAACAAATATTGTCTTTTTTCTCAAAAGGTATTTTGCCTTTGTGTTTATATGATGTTAACTGCTTTGGAGCTACTATAAGTTGGAGATTCTTCACCTTTTCTGCTAACCAAGCTTATCGCTGGAAGAATTGCATCATTTTGTAAGATATTTAGCATTGGATATACTTGTGGTTTAATTTGATTCAGTTACATACGAAGAGCTTTTTTCTTTTTCTTTTTTCACCTTCTCTTGCAGGTAATTTGCCACAGCATACTTGCCTTTATTCTGTGGCTTCGAGCTAAAACTGTTGATCTCTCCGGTAATGCATCAACACAACCCTTTTACATGTTCATTTGGAAGATAAGTGATTCTTCTCTCTCTCTTTCTTTCTTTTTTCTTTTTGGATAAATCTTTGCCAAAACATGGAAAAATTTATGAAGCGATTTTTTTTTTAATATGAGAATATTGAATCAAATTCAAGTAGGTTCCAATCATTTAGCTCGAAACTAGCTTGTTATCTAAATGCATCTGCAGTTACACTATGTTGAATGCCTCCTTATTCATTTTGTACATTGAGAAAGTAATGAAGGCTTCAAATTCCTGTAGCAGAGAGCAATGGCACTCTTTTCATCTATTATTTTGCATTATACTTCGAAATAAAGGGTTCAGATTCCTATATGTTTACAAATAACTTTTTGTGGTGGATTATTTACATAATAAAGTTTTGCAGTATATCTAGTATAATTTATGCTTATTCATTAGCCTCAACAAGCAAGTCTATCAATTACATTGTTCCAAATGGATTGCTTTTTACGTACAATATTGTAAAGAAATAGATTGAAATGGAAAGGTGTATAATGAAATCGGAATTAAAAAGAAAAGAAAAGAAAATTACTCTCAGAATGAGAAATTTCAGTGAGACTAACATTTTACCTTATGAATAAGGGAAAAAGTTAGGGGCTAGCTCAATTAGGGAGATATTTTGTGTTTTTTTTTTAAATTAAGCTTTATTGTTATTATTTTTCCTGGATTCTTTACTTTGTTAGTATTATTGTCATCCGAACAAACATTTAGACTCTGTGAAAGCATGTGTTTCCGATTTGAATTAGGATTCAATACTTAGCTGAATTTTCATTAAGCATTGAATTATTGGTTAATATTTATTTTATTTTTATTTTTATTTTTTTACTTGTCAATATTATTGATTTAGTGAGTGGCAAAAAAATAGCTGATTACTTAATTCTTATCTTTCTTGGTCAATATTTATTTTTATTTTTTTTACTTGTCAATATTATTGATTTAGTGAGTAACTAAAAAATAGTTGATTACTGAATTCTTATCTTTCTGATTTTTACCATTAGGGCTTTTGTTGCTATTGTGAACATATACTTTATCAAGGATTAGGATCTTCTTTTGATCTTAGCACTTTTGAGCTTTTAATAATCTTATGTCATATATCATGTAGTAATAGTATATAGATAGAATATAACTTCTTTGTATTTGAAATTTATTAACTACCGATCAACATATGAATTTTTGCTTAAGAGAAGTTCATATCAAGAGAGGACTTTAATCCATTTATCAATAACTTAGATTAAGAAAAATTGTATGATTAATGATAGGTACAATTTGAATTAAATAATGTAGTGATTCAGAAGCACTCAACACAAGCTTCACAAACTACAGGCCAAGATCTTCAATTCAAATACAAGAAGATGCTTTAAAGGTGATCCGATAAGCTAATTGTGAATCTAAAGGTGAACAGAATAATGATTAAAGCAGTAACAATCAAAAGAAACACAAAATGTCGAGAAATCACAAGACACTGTCAATTACATGGTTCAGCTAATTTACATTGACCTGCACAAATGAGAGGAATAGATTGATCAGTTTGGCTGATGGATTCAAGTTTTTTGTTACAGAGATAACAGAGCTCACTACAAAGAATAAGAATGCTCTCTTCTCATAAGCTCTCTCTCTCTCTCAATGACTGGATCTCTCTCAATGCCACACCAGAATCAGCTGTCAAACGGCTTTTATAGCAAACCCAGAAGCTTCCTGTCGTGAGGTGCATATGCCGTGACGGTCTCGTATCGAACTTCACACGTCATTAAAGAACCACGTGCCTTGCTTGTGCTTCTCTAATTCGAAACGGCAAAGCTTCCTGTCGTTCTAATCAGCAAATTCAACATAACATGAAACGCAGACTTAGCCCGTTGTTTTGCCTGATTACTTAATCTCCAAAACGCACCTAATCTCTGTCGTTTCAGCATTATTTGATTTGCTTCACTGGTTACTCAGCAACAAGATAATGTTACATATATAAAATTGGATGTAAAGTTTGTACTGAAATAGATGTGACGATTAATATCAGAAGCTGCTATGTACGAAAATAGTGGTTGATTGAGTCTGTGAAGTTAAAAAACTATTTGAAGAAAATTTGAAAACCCAATGTAAATGAGAAAAATGTAGAGAGAAGGGAAAAAAAAAGTGTCGCGTGTCGTGTTGACATGGTAAAGAGATAATAAAGTAGAGTGCTTATTTTTGCGAAGTCCATGACTCAAATGTCTTCAGAATTTTACTCTTTTAACTACTCCACGTTACTTTCACCTCCTTCGCATAATGAAATACCATAATTTACATATTTATCATCAAGATAATACAGTTGCTAATAGTTTATTAAAGAGTAATGATATAGCCACAAACTCTTGTACAAATTTATTTTGTACAAACTAATGTGGCGTGATAAAATTAGTTGAATTAGATATCTTTTAGCCCACATGATTTATATTTATTATTTTATATTTTCATTCAACCAATAAATTAATGTCACATCAATTTATACAAGGTAAGTTTATTAAGAATTTGTGGTTGTATCATCACTCTTTATTAAATGATGGTATTAGGTATTATTCTTTTGTTCAATGGAATTCACCCTGCTATTCAATTCAAAAACTTCTTGTAAATTCTTGAGGCGCTCCTAATTTTCGTTTTATATATACAACAACTTCTATCACTATCTTATACTCCTTTATGTTATAATACTATTTCTTTTTTTTTTTTAATAAGAGCGCTTATGTTTGGTCTGCTTTTCACTTAGAAATTAAAATCTAGATGTGGGCCGTTAGTTTTTCCTTTAATTTGTTTTTTTATTGTTTATCTATGCTTTTGTGTTTCGTTCTTTGTCTATTTCTTTTTTACATTTTATTCTTTTATTTTTCTTCCTATTTTTTTATTTCAGACATTTGCCATATTAAAATATCCAATATTTTCATAACTTGTTAACATGAAAAGATCCTCCGCTAGGATTTTTTTCTCTTCTAATTCATGTAGAAGATCATATCCTTAACTCATGCTCAAAGTTATTTCAAATATTTGTCAAATTTACTAGAGTGTAAAATGTATAATCTATCTCTGTATCTTAATTATTAATATTGAAGACTTAAGTGATTGCCACAGTAATTCTAATATCATATAAAAGATTCAAGCTTATCTTCTTAGCCCAACATATAATTAATCTCAGCCGATATTTGTGATATTTTCAAGTTTTTTAGTTTTATTATAGTTTTTTTCCTTTGTTTTGAAATGTTTATTATACATTTAATTTTCTTAAAGTTAGACAGGCACGCAGAGAAACATAAATTACACGGATAAGCATAGTGTATTTGAAATACATCTTGTTTGATTTTTCAAAGGAAATAGAATTCAGTTATTGAGAAGACTAGGACAGTCAAAAAAAAAGGGAAAAAACCATCATAAAAAGAGTAAAAATTAAGATGACCACTAGTATTCTTTGAAAGACTAAAATTGAGATGACTAATTAGTATTCTTTGAGAAGACCAGTGAAGTAAAAAAAAAATGGAAATAGAATTCTACTTGTGCGAAGACTTGTAGAGTCTTCTTTCCAATGTTTTTTTAATAGCCTGCAGCTCCTGGAATTAGCACACTATTGGTCGGGCTCTCAATCAGCATAGGTGGGCGGCGCGGATCTCAGAAGTCTTTGGTGACATCTCCCCCCTTTTCCTATCGCTTCAACTCTTGACTCTTCCCTTTACATGTACACTGATGAGAAGCCAAAACAGGGGTCGGTGTTTTGTCTTCACATAGACGTATTTTTTAAAATCAAACCTATGACCAATCATTCAAAGATCTGACCATTTTCATTCAAACTTGACGAAATTTACTATTTATTACGCCGTGTCACTATCTATTGATGATGCAAAATTTGGGGATAAACGGTGTGTCCCATACCATTAATTATCATTTCATTGTTTTGTAGATTTTAATATTCAACGCGAATTGGTAATAAGCCGTTTAATTTCCAACCACGTGGAAGGAAAATGTGTTAATACCCACCTCCACTTGTTGCCCTCGACCCCTCACACTGTCCTATCATCTTCTTTCATTTATGATTTTTTTTTTTTAATTTTGACTAAATCAAATTCTGTCATTTTCTGAGCTGCCACTTGCCACAGTAAGACCTTCAACTCTTCAAACTATCTTATCATTTTCTTTCATTTATGATTTTTTTTCCGTTGACTATCAAATTCTGTAATTTTCCGAGTTGCCAGAGTTTTTTTTTTTTTTCAGTGGGTTGCCAATTGCAGTGGTCATCCGCATAGCACCGGCCTATTTATTGAGTGTTTGAAATAACCATTTGCAAAATAGTAGAATAGAGTCTAAGAGAGTGGAAATGATGCTTCAAATGCATTCGAGTTCAAGCTTCTCTCCAAAGTACTACTATCCTTTGCAACATGCTGGTTAGTCTATCGCTTCCCCATGAGTTTTTCTCATTCCTTTTTTTTTTTAACTTTTTTGTCAATTAGCTTCATTCTAATACAATTTTCGTTTTGTTATATACAATTTTTTTTTTTAACTCTTGGCCTTTTTGCTTCCCTATCTAAACAATTCATATGATATTTTTTTTTTCATAAAGGATGTATTTCTATATAAGGATTTGACTCTATTGTATTCAAATATAATAAAATGGACATTAAAATACTTTTATATCTTTCCAAAAAAAGTTTTACTTTAAAAATAAAAATAAAAGGAGTCATTTATATTTACTCACTATAATAGAATGATGATAGATATCTCAAATTGTATTACAAAATTTTATTTTAAATAATAGGACATGTAATGTGTTATTTATCAAGTGATTGATAGATTTTTATAAGTTTTAACTGAATTAATTATATTATCACACCATCCACTTGATGAATATCATATTATTTGAGATGAAGTTTTTAGGATTTTCTAGCACTACTTTTAAAATAATTACTTGAAAATTTTTACTTTGATACTTTTAGATTACAACTCACTGTAGTCTCCCCTTGATTTTTTTGTGTTTAGATTTTTAAGGAGAAATATGAGATTCTATTGGCCTCTTTATGATAAAATTATCAACTAATTATAAATCATTAAAATTATGGGTTCTGTTTGAAAGTTTAGCAATTTTTAGATTTTACTTTATGGCATATTTCAAAAGAGTAGTGTTAAGCACTACAAATTTTTATCATAAATTTCATCTCAAATGAGGAGGTATTAATTAAACAAATGGATAGTGAAACAACATAACTTATTCACTTAAAATTTGTGAAATTATTATTAATCATTTTATAAATTTAGAAAGACAATTAGACAAGTATATATATCCCGTTAAAGTTTTTGTTCTGCCAGCTCTAGATTATTTATTATGTTTTGACTATTTCAGGTTGCGACAAAACACTTCAATTACCGTTGACAAAAGTGCATGGCGGCTTGAACAGAAGTGAAAGCAAGAATTACGCTATCAAATGCACACAAAGTGATTCGTTTTATTCGACCAATAAAATCAAAAACAATGAAAACACAAGCAGCAGAAATTGTAAACCGTTCAACAAATACCGCGTTGCTGTCACATTACAACAACAAGGTTGTGCATCAAACAATGAGGATGATATTAACTCGACGAGCTTTTGGGATGTTCTCCTGAAGAAATTACATGCATTATATGTTTTTACTCGTCCCTTCGCTATGATTGGCACTGTGAGCTCCATCTTGTTGTGGCCAATTTTTAGGCAGCAACGCACTTGTTAACTACTATATTTCTTCAGAAAAATATGAACAAGAAAAAATGATGTGAAGTTTTTTTGTAGATTGCATGACACAATTTTTTCTTTTCCCGAATTCTATGTACCAGATTGTTGGGATAACATCAATTGCCATTCTGCCACTGCAAAGCTTTGCTGATTTGACTCCAAAATATTTCATGGAATTCTTAAAGGTAAATTTTGGGTACTAGAGAGGACACCTACTTGTAATGCTTTTTTGGCTAACATTAAATCTTTCTTGACATTTCAGGCCCTGTTGTCCGCAGTACTGATGAACAATTATGTAGGGACTGTAAATCAGGTGGCCGATGTTGAAATTGACAAGGTATTTCATTAGATATTTTAGTAGAGACAGTTGTTGTTTGGATTGTGGCTAATAAGCTAAATTTTAGTAATAAAGTGAGCAATTAATCAGGTAACATATTAAATTAAACAACAAATCACCTAAATTGGACTCTGCATGAGGGGGCCCAATTGAGCTTCACGAAAAAAAATAGGATGAAACTATTGGCACCCTCTAAAATTCTCATCAAGTTACACCACTTTTCCGTTAATAAATCTATATTTATTTAAAATTATATAAAAGGACAAATAGAGTTACAGTTAAACACTTTAATATGTTCAGAACTTTTTTTTAATTATTATTTGGATTTTTATTTCATGTTGACTACTAACAAATATATTTCAGATTCGAAGACAATTTCTTTTTAGCTTATTTATATCTTCAATTTTCAATTAAACTCCTTTCATTATTATATTTTCTTTTGGCTTAGTAATAGTCCACTTAATTGGTTTGTTGAGTTAAAAGAAGTTGATAACAAAGGTTTTTAAAATACTTGTGCTAACCTAGTGAATTTTTGTTTCCGTCTCCAATTTTGTAAAAGTTAAATAACCATGATAAAAAGGATTTTTGACTTGAAATCCTTAAAACAAATAATTAAAAATTTTATAATTATAAGCATACATTTTGCGAAGATAGATTTGTTGTTGAGAAAGATTTTAAATTTAAAAAAAATGAACTAGGATTTAATTTAACTATTCTTGTAAATGTTCTTAAATGTAATTTTCTTGTGGTGATTAAACTATAAATATAAAAAGATGGGCGTTTATGAGGATAATGAGGTGGCGCCACCAGCTCTACTAAAAAATTTAAAAAAAAAATGAAAATGGGTGGAGCTATTAGCACGTACCCTTGAAAAGTCTCATCAAACCCCTTTCCTTTGCCCACATAACTAGAAATTTTAATATATTTGTTTTAATTCCATAAAAATCCTTAGCAACATAAACGATTAAAAAAAAAGAAGAAGTCCTTAAACAACTAAAAAAAAATAGTAAGCAACATAATCTACTAAAGACTAATACTTTTATTGCATAAATTACGAACTCTTCCTTACCCCATGAAGTTTAGGAGTTCAATTTGACAATATTCATCATCAGCACCAAAAAACTTATATAAATTGTATTTTAGAGAAGCCAACAAAAAAACAAATTAATTAAATGGAAATACCTTACATTAATTAATAATATATTTTTTGCATATAGGAATATGAGTATCTGTTCTTCGCTCAAAAGAATAATTGAGAATAAAATATCATTCATTGATATTGAATTTGAATAAGTATGCTATAGTTTTTTTTCTCAAAGATGAGAAATGAAGAGAATGAACTTTACAATGTAGTATTTGGATTTTGATTAAGTTTTTAAATACCAAATCATTAGAATTCTTATTGGGTAAAAAATTTGAAAAAACATAATTATGCATGAAGGAAAGATATCTCTCAATCGTGGGGTTTATTAAAAGAAGAACAAAATTTATACTTGTAAATAAAGTATTTGAAGATAGAATAATGATTTTTTAAAATTATTTCATGGAATTTTCTCGGAATAGGGGTTTTATGAGAGTTTCAGGGGGGTACCGATGGTATCACTTCTAAACGTTTGAAAAAAGAAAAATGAAAGCCCTTAAAAATCTAAATTGGGTTGGGCTCTGGGCTATTCCAGGAAATATTGGTTGAGACTGGCACATATTATACTTGTTTTATGGCTTCAAACTTTTTAGCTACTTTGCCACTAATCAAGGACATTATTGCCAAAGGTTAACAAGCCCGACCTCCCACTAGCTTCCGGTGACTTATCAATGGGAACTGGACTCGCAATCACTTTAACATTGTCTTTGACGGTACGTATTTTCTTCCATTCTCTCCCCCTGGCTTTTAACGCGACCTTCATGTTAATTAGTGACATTAGCATTTAGCATTTGAAAAATCTGTCTTTAGTTTCTAATTAATTCGTTGATCTCAATTTTCAGAGCCTGGCTATCGCACTTAGCCTTCAATCTCCACCACTTATCTTTGGCCTCATTGTATGGTTTCTACTTGGAACTGCTTATTCCGTCGACGTAAGTGCTTAAAGTGATTCGAGATATATATTCACATCTTTCGAAAAAGAAAATAAAGCTCGAATAGATTATAAATTTATGTGTCTCAGTTTGAGAGAACTCAAGCAAATTTAATATTACTATTGTAGAGCACTTTGCATTCACTTGCACAAGTTCATTTAACTGGTACTTCCCAATCTTGCAGCTTCCCTTTCTTAGATGGAAGACAAAACCATTTCTAGCCGGAATGTGCATGGTTACTGTGTTCGGACTTGTATACCAATTTTCTTTCTTCATACACTTCCAGGTATATATAAATTCTTTATCATGTTAATTATGGGATTTTGTCCGATCTAGAGCAATTTTATTTTTATTTTTTTGGGGTAAAATTTGGCAGTACAAAGAATGGTTAAAAAAGAAGAAAAAGGAGAAAATGACACGTAATCAGGGAACATAATGAACCTTAATTACATGATTCAGAGCAGTTGATTACATTTTTTCATGTTATAATTTAGTCGTGGGTTTTGAGGTGATAGTATTTAGTTTTATTAGTAGAGAAAATGACAAGTAACCAAGGAACATAATGAACCTTAATTACATGATTCAGAGTAGTTAATTACATGCTTTCGTTTTATAATTTGATCGTGGGTTTTGAGGTGATAGTATTTAGTTTAATTAGGAGAAAGGGATGTGGAAACAAATACACACTACGAATTGAATGATTATAAGTGAAATAGAATTACATTATTGTTGGAAAAGAGAATCTTTGATGAGAAGAAATCATAAATAAAAACAGGAAAACGGCCCAAAATTCTCGTATTTACAAAATTAACTATGTTTTCGTCATGTTTCTGACCACACAAAAACCCCTTGACATTACCAATAGTTCATTAGCTATCTACCTTTTTACTTCAAAATTAGCTTTAAAGTTCATTCATTTTATCGACTGTTAAATTTGTCTTACACCGAGAAAGATTGCTCTCCAAAAGTTTAAAATATTAATGTCATGGAAGTTGGGAAAAATGAGGATACCTATGCTTTATTTGATAAAACAAATGAAATTTTCCGATATTTTAAAGTACATCCAAACCTTCTAGAATGTCAATTTTTTATTAACTTTACTATTTTACCTTTGATAGTTGTTTGATTTGGAAATATGAGTAACTTTTAATTATTTAATTGATTGACTAATTTTTTAATCATAATTAATTGAAAATCAAAATTATGGGAAAAAGTAAGGGAATTTCATAACTTTTTGTACTATTTTTCATAATAAGAAGTGTGTGTGTGTGTAGCATTTAAACTTTTGAATTAATTCTAAATTTTTTTCAGAATTAATGGAAAGATTATGACAATTCCCTTACTTTTTTCATAAGTTTGCATTTAATTTTTCAATTAATCGTGATAAAGATTATTTAATTAATTAAATAATTGAAGGTACTCATATTCCCAACATCAAACAACTATCAAGATAAAATAGTAAAATATCATGTATAATACAATTGATTATATTATTTAACAAATTAACTAAATTTTATTTAATTGTTGCAGTTTAAGAAAATGATTTAATTTTTCTACTTTTTCTTTAGGGTTTTTTTCATCTAAAGTGTGTTATGTACATCTATACAGAAATATGTGCTTGGTAGACCGGTCGTAATTACGAGACCATTGATATTTGCGGCCGCTATCATCAGTACCATTTCTGCTGTAATGTCACTCCTCAAGGTAATTCACAAATTGTGAGTGTGTGTGTGTGTTGCAAATTATTTCCATTTGCTATAACTTGTTTTGAACTTTTAACAGGATATACCCGACGAGGATGGCGATAAACAATTTGGCTTTCAGTCAATATCTTCCAAGTTAGGGAAAGAAAATGTGAGTAAATTAGTAAATATGTCAGGAAAAATAACGCTTAAGTTGCTTTTTTTTCCCCTTTTTACCGTTTAGACCTCTAATTTTTAATTATCCATTAATTTCATCTTAACATTACAATAGTAACAAAAATGAAAAAAAAATATTGTTGGGGTTCTTTTACTATTACACTTTTATTCTTCAACAGCATAATGTGTTTTGTCTTCTCAAAAGGTACTTCGGCTTTGTGTTTATGCGCTGTTTTTTGCATATGGAGTTTCTGTCATAGTTGGAGCTTCTTCGTCTTTCCAGTTAGTCAAGCTTGTCAGTGTAAGAACTGAATTTACTTTCAACAACAAATTTTGCCTTGTATATGTTGTCGAAATGTGTTTTAGATCACTTATTTAGACATTTTTTTATCGTGTAGATAATTGGCCACTCCACACTTGCTTTCTTATTGTGGCTTCGAGCTCAGACTGTGGATCTCTCCAATAATGCATCTACATATTCTTTTTACATGTTCATTTGGAAGGCAAGTGTGATTGATCTATTTAATTTAATGTTTGAATTCGAAATCAAATTCACGCAAGTTCGATTATTTAGTTCTAGATTGACTTCTAATTATTTTGTTGAATTTGCAGTTGTTCTATGCTGAATATCTCCTTATTCACTTCTTACGATGAGAATGAATGAAGGCACTAATGATGCATTCACCAATCAGTAATCGGAATGGGGTAGAATCGAAAAGAGCTGAAATCAGAATGAGTTGGAATGGAAATAAAGAATAGAAATCAGAATAAATTATTTACTTAAAATGTATCACCAATCAGTAATCGGAATGGGTAGAATCGAAATGAACTGAAATTAGAATGAGTTGGAATCGGAATTAGGAATAAAAATCAGAATAAATTATACTTAAAATGTAAGAATCGAAATTAGAATGAGATTCATTTCCATTGATGATGTGCTTATTTTGTCTTCAAATCAGAATGAACTACTATAATGTACTAAAATGTCATTTGTTAATTATTGTCCTTTGGTAATTATATTAATAATAATAATAAATTTAATAATAACATTATGAATAAAAAATAACAACAATAATAATAGAGTAATGATATAGCCACAAATTCTTGTACAAATTTATTTTTCTACAAACTGATGTGGCATGATAAAATTAGTTGAATTAAATATTGTTTGACCCACATGATTTATTTCTATTATTTTATATTTTCATTATTAATGTTATATTAGTTTGTACAATAATTTGTAGTTGTATCATCACTCATAATAATAATAAAGAAGAAGAACATTAATAAATTTTAATAACAATAATAATAATTAAAATATAAATAATTAATAATGATAATTCCATTAATAAACAATAAATCAAAATCGGAGCTGTGTGACAGACATAGCTAACGACGACGCAGGATAGCTAACGACAAACACGATGAAGACAACGACGATGACGAGTATGACGACAATGGGCTGCCAACCAAACAGATAAATAAGTAATAAATTATAAGAGATCATATCATATAGATTGTTGCAGCATGTCAACATTGTCAGATTAAAGCAATCTTGGCCTTCAAATTAATCAGACGGTTGAAATTATGGAAGCAGTCTTAAATTTATATCCGGACATACTAATATATATTTTACCCAATTTTGTTCCCAATTTACTCTTAATATTCTTCAGATCTTATGTGTTGAAAACCCAAGATCACACAAGATAATTAATGGTAATGGTAGAATAATCTTAGTGATGGTATATTTTCATGAGTAACGATACACATTTTAAATTTTTTATATCAAATTTTATCCTAAATAATGTGTCATTTATTGAATGATTGTTAATTCTTCATAAAACATCTAAGTAAATTAAATGTATTATCTTACAACCTAATTAATAAATGTCATATTATTTAAGATAAAACTTATAGAAACTTAAGATGTACATTAACCCATTTTTTGAGCTAAAACATTAAAGAAGATTCGCCTTTTGAGGTGATTAAGGGACGAGAAAATGGCTTCTTCTTAAAGCATTTATGATGGGATAGGTGCCTCAGCGACGTGTAAAAGAAAACATTATTAGAAGTCAATGTCGAGTTAGCCAACGATTGCACTCGGATGGTCAAGTTAGACTAGTGAAAATGATTAGTCCCTTTGTCACTACAGAGCAAGTCAAAATTTTCTCTTTATATTAGAATGACCTTTTATACAGAGTGCCCTCAGGGCGTCCTTAAGTCCATTTGGACACGAGGAAGAAGCAGGTTAGTCTAGCCCCTCTTCAGGTTGGGGCATAATGGTGTGTGGACATTACATTCAAATATTAGAGCCTTGAGATATTTCTATTTTGTTTGACGCCTGTAACTCCTCGATTAGTAGTTTCTTTTAAGTTTGGTGGGAGTTTTTTTTTTTTTTTAATTCTGTTATACACATATTGTTATTGATATTACATCAGACATTACAATTATAATATTTACAATCGTACTAAGTAACTGGAACCACCGCCATACATATAGTTACAATCATACTAAATAACTGGGATCACCGTCATACATTAACCTACTGAAGCACTTGCTCAAATACTTTAAACCCTCTCTAATATTCGAAGGATGTCTACTCCACTCACATTTCGTAAGGGAAAGACTGTCTCCACTCAATTAATTAATAATTGAGAAAGAACTGAAACTAATATCCATAATGCTCTTATGGAGACTCGAACCCTTGCACTCAACATTGTAAGTGCAAGGCTTCTTCCATTGGACCAAAGGCCTATTGATAAGTTTGGTGGGAGTTAGGACCACTTGATAGGTGACATTTCTTTGTGGGATCTTGGGTAACTTAGAGTCAGGTGCCCTTTAATCCTTGGGGGGCTTGTCATCCTTATTGGTCTCCTTAGGTCCACTAACTGAAATGCTATCGAGCCTGCTTGGAAAAGAAAATGATTAGTTGGAATTATGGATGAGCTGTCACGAGTGCATTAGAAGCCTTCTCGCACCAAGGCTACAAAACAATTTGGAGAGAGAAAGACAAATCATGGAACTTAGTATTGCCTAAGGTAATTGTGGTCCTCGTTCTCCTTTCTTTCTTATTTGATGCTTTCTTTGCTACTCTCTATATCCTTAAGGATTTCAAAGGGCAAATGTAATAAGTACTCCAAAAAAGAAGATTACTGAGAGTCTTAACTTCTGTTATCTCAGAAATTAACCACCACAAGAAATTATAGCACTATTATATTTCCTTAGCTTCCTCCGTCCAACAGGTAGCGTACTTAACAAGATCACACAAGATATTATCTAAAAGTGCTCTAACAAAGCCAAACATAAATCGTATTACATAGAAAAACTCGTATAAGGACATTGCCAAGACCAACCCTTAAAAAAAATATCTTAATGCTTTTCTTTGACATCCATCATTAACTAGTGACCATATATATAAAAATGAAGAATGTATGTTCTGCGCAAGCTAACTGCAGCAATATCTATCAAATTGATGTTTCAGAGAATCTCTTATACTATATACACACACATATACATACATACATACAAATATGCTCTTTTTGGTAATTCTTTGTAAGGATAAAATTGCAATTACAAAGACGGGTCTGATAATACATAGGACATATTCTTATGGATCTTTTTGAAGTAGAGCAATGCTAGGTATCCCGACATATATTTGATTCCCAATTGAGCTGGCATTAATTCATTAGATGGTGGTTAAATAATTTTATTAGTTATGAAATCCATCACCTAATAAATAAGTAACACATAACATTAGAACAGAAGTGAAATCCCAACGTTGAGATCCCAAACATTATTGTTTTGTAGTAATGTCGGCTCAATTTGAAAGCAGCCCCAGCCAGGCTGTAAAATACTTGCAATATAGGTAACTTGTTTGTTGACCATTCAAAGACAATGTGCTAGCTACACTATAATTGGTCAAATTATTAATGATCTTCAAGTGTATATATCAATTATATGGGAAATTTACACCAATAACCATAAAATTTTTAGTTTTTTCCATCTTAACCCCTCAAACAAATTTCTATCAACATTAGCCATAAAAGAACCGTTGAGACCAAATTACCCCTCTCTCTCATCTCCCTTTCCTCTTCCTCTTGCCTTCTTCTCTCCAGTTCTCTACTAATTTTAGCATCCACCTCTTTCTTCTTCTTCTCTCTCCTATAATCCTCGTAATCGTTCGGTCTAGCGGGGTCGTGCCCCTCGATTACGGTCGAAGTGACGTCAACCAATGCCGGTTGCGGCAGCGCTACCACGTCGTCGAGGGAAGGTGCGATTGCAGGTGAGGAATGGGGTCTAGTCGGGAGAGAATTTTGGGTGGTTTTGGGTTTGGATTGGGGCTTGAGGATGGTTTGTGGTGGCGCGAAAATTGACCAGACAGTGGTGGTCGTGTTGGTGGGTTTGTCCTCATCGGAGGGTGGAGGTAGGTCTCCGTACTGCCCGCCTAGCATTTCGCAACGTGGCTTTTGATGGAAAATCCCGGGGAATTTGAATTCCGAAATTGGATTTTGGAGAATTAAAAAGCTTATTTTGTTTTGTTGTTTGGGCTGTCGGATGAGATTCGATCTAAGGTAGAAGAAGATATTACATACGAATAAGAAGAGACGAACAAAGACGAAAGGACCGGCGAAAACAAACAAATACAGGTGCCTGTCGCACCAAGACTTGGGCCTGTCGCACCAAGCTTCTTTTCGTTTGCAAAGAAGGGTAATTTGGGGAGAAAAGCGTGTGTTTGGCTAATATTGATAGAAAAAAGTTGAGAGGGTTAATTGTGAAAATAATAAAAATTTTATGGTTATTTTCGTAAATTTCCCCAATTATATGGAGAGGGAGAATGAAAGTCATGCTAGCTACCTTACATATTAGACAATAGTACACAACTTCACAGTAACAGATCCAAAAAAAATTTATCCAAAATTAAATTACATAATAAGAAGTTATAAAAACTGAAATTTATTTCATGTTGTAAAAAAGAGTCACCGTAAAAAATAATGACTAACTTATAAGTTTCATAGATCATAAATATCTCTATCTGATAGACTAATTTTTCGAATTTATGACCAAGTAATCTTACCTCCAACCCCTACCCCTTCCCTCAACAACTACCACATATTGACATATTGTATAGTATAATAGCACTATAATTATAGATCTATAATTATATAAGCTCGATTTAAACAGACTACTGCATATATATAAATGTTGTTTAAATTTCACTATCACATTCAATTCTCGAACAAGGAATTTTGGTTTAGAGACCAAGGTCTAACTCCACTGTTTACGTTCGTAAACTTTCAATGCAGTCCTTTTACATGCATTTTTTTCCTTTTAGTTGGGGACTTAGGGTAGGCAATTTGGGTTAGAATTTATTTATTTGATTCGATGCAAAATAAATGGGTTTAGGTTTGAAAATTTTGATTCGTATAATAAATAGATGAATTCGATTCGATTTGCTAACTAAACGAATCGAATTCAGGTTTTAGGATATTGATTCGTTTATTTGTTTAGAATTCTTTTAATAAATGGGTTATAAACGAATCAAATATCATCCATTTGTTTAAAATTTGTTTAATTAAATTATTTTTTATACTTAAATATGCATGAAAAAAATTTAAAGTTTGGAGGCTATTATAGTAATTATCAATGATAATAAGTTTGTATTTTGTAGGATGTTAAATTTATAGTTTTTTTTATTTTGCTTAATTTTTGTTTATTAATTATATTTTTGTAAACGAATTCATATTCAATTCGATTCTCTATAGGATAAAGGAATTGTGAAAGGATCTAAATTTAATTTGATTTGTTTATTAATTCTACTAAACAGATTAAATAAATTGAACCGGATATTCGTTTAATAAATGAATTGAATCCAAATCCTGAGATTTCAATTCGTTAAATAAACGAATCAAATCTGAGTCAGCAGAATTTTGACCCAATTCATTCACGATTCGATTCGAATACGATTCGTTTATTCGTTTTGTCACTCCTAGTTGAGGCCAATATAGTGAGTTAGTTCTAAATAACCAAGACTAGACTACCTCTTCAGTTCTTTTCAATTGCCATCTTATCACTTGATTTAGCAATTTTCAAGTTATAAATTTTCTTAAGCCCCATGTATTTACTGTAATTTACAATCATAAGAAACTAGACAAAAGTAGAGATTGGTCTACTTGTCGTTATTTATTTTTATAATATTTTTAATGGTTTTAAGGTACACTAAATGTAACTTGGAGATTACCTTTTCCTTAAAGTTTGCTCTTTGTTATTGTTTTTCAGGTTCATCATAAATTATATGCAATTTACAATTTGGTTATATTGTAACTTTCAAAATAATTGTTATTAATTGTACTATAAATATAATCAACTGCGAAAATAATCAGTCAAACATTGGTAAAATTTATTTTTAAAAGTAATCTAATGTGTTTAATAAATTAGATATAATGTTGAATAAAATTTATTTAAACATTTATAAATATGTATGTAAAAATATTTTTTTTATTGTGTACGCATAATAATTGATAACTAAAATAAATATTTTTATATTATTAATTTTATTTTTTATTTAGTTATCTCAACATATTATTATTTGGTTTTAAAATCAAATTTTGAGAAATTACTCTTTCATTACTTTTCAAAATCTATTGTAAGATAAAGTGATTTTGTCAAAAGTGATTTCCAAAAAAAAAAACTACCAAACAGTAAAATTAACTTTTAACTTTCATACATAAACTTTTGAGACTCAAGTAATTTCAAACAAGCCCTAAGAGTTACACTTAATAAATTAAATATTATTTAATTATTAACATGTTTTACTAGGTATAACTCTTAAATTAGATATAAGTTATATATAATGTTTGTTATAGTAATATAGTTATTTTAAGGGGTAAGGCTCAGTCCCCTAATTAGATGCAACTGTTTCTTATGTAAAAAAAAAAGAAATAAAGTTCTTTGGATGCTGAAAACCTGTAAGTGCAAACAAACCAGATCATGACAATAATATCATCAAAAACTGTTATATCTATCGCAAATTTAAATTTAGATCTAAGTGGATAAGGACCAATCAAAATCTAGAACATAGAAAGTATCAATATTTTTAAATATATATATATATATATATGACAAAAATCCCACCAAAATCTGCTAGTTTGGTGGTTGTCGCACAAGGTGGGGGTAGCTATGATAAATTTTAAGAAAAAAGATACTTATATCTCTGAAACTCTGGAAGTTTGGAGAAATAATACTATAAATTTTCAATAGATTTTTAAATTTTAAAAGAGAAAATATATATAGTAATAATTTCTGCGTTCGCAGTTCGAGCCTCCCTCGGCCATCGGGAACCGGGATAATTGGCTTTCCGTTTCCTGTTGAAGATAAGCTATTTTAATCGTGTAGAGAGTGGGAAGGTGGGTGGCACCGAACAAAATTTAAGACTTTTGAATTATTAAAATAATTTATTGCACTTTTTATTTTTTATTTTTGGTATAACGTTATTTGAGATAAGGCTGTTAAATTATTAAACAATGATGAACATCTAAATTTTTTTATTTTACATTTTATTTAAAATGATGTATTATTTATTAAATAATTAATAACTATTTATAAAATTTAATTAAATTAGTTGTACTATTTTATTAATTAATTTATAAATATTATATTATTTAAAATATAAAATATAAAATATGTACAACTACTCTAAATGATTACACTTTTGGAATAGCATTGTTTAAGATAAGATTGTTAAATTATTAGGATTGAATAAATAATGTTTGACTTTACAATGATGAGCTGTGAGCCTGTGAGTGGATTGTAAATTTCACTTGAAATGAAAAAAAAATTATTTGATATTTGTGGGAAGGAGATTAAGGTGGTGTTTATTTTTTTGTTTGAAATCTAAATAGACTTGAATTAGTTTGAATTGTGAATAAATCTGAATATCTGAATCTGAATAATATGTTTTTTTTTGTCTAAATCTCAAAAAATAAGTATTAAGTTGTTTGTTTTTTTCAACTTAAAAAGCTGAAAATATGTACTTTTACATTTGTATCCTTATTAAATTTGAATGTCAAATAAATCATATATTAAATATCACAATATTTTAACATTTATAAGTAAAACTATATTCAAGTGAATACATAATTATTTTAGAATTTTAATATATAAAATACTATAAATTTCAAATTTTATCGTATATAATATAAGAAAGAAAAAATAGAGATATTTTTATGTGGGGTAAATGTCTATGGGTGAGTTTTGAGATAGACATGAAAAATAAATTATAAAGCAGGGATATTTTTTACATTAGCAAGTAATTAATTTAATTCAAATTTCTCCATTAAGTAAAAGTTAAAAAATTGATTTATTTTATTAAGTCAAAATTATTTAAAAAGTCTCATTAAGTTATAAAAATAAATATCTCTAATTAACTTAATTAATTAAGTTAAGTCACTTTAAATCATTAAGTTAAAAAATAAACGCCACTTAAGTTATTACGTTAGCTTAAAATTTTAAAAGTAAAAATAAAAAACAATAATAAGCCGTGTGCAAGGAAAAGTCAAGAAAGCCGTCTGATTTTTCGTCCTCTCTTTTCATCGCCATTGCTGACCATTATCTGCCGCATTGCTGACCATGCTGTTAACACGTGCTTCCTTAACACTCTCTCTCTCCCATATATATGGGAAATGTTTTTAAAATAGTCAATTTAATTAGGGGTAAATTATAATTAACCCAATCAATTTAGATAAATGATCTTTTATATAATCTATGCTGGTTAGTCGCATTTTAATATTCTTTTAATAAATGCTGGCGGGCTGCTTCGTTCACTAGAAGCAAAGGACAAATATATATATTAAGTGTATGATCTTGTAAACTTTATGAACCTCACTGCACAATACACATTGAACATTACATACGAAGTTTAGAAGAAAGATATAAAAGATCAAATCGCGCTACTTCAAATGAATTCTGCTTCAACCTTCCTTGTCAAACTCAATCCTTTGCGACAGCCTGGTAAGTCTCTTCTCTTGTTTTCCTTCTAATATATTCTGATCTTAGTTCAACGTATACTTTGTAAAGCCATTTCGACGGCGCATTTTTATGATGAGTATGTTCTTCGGTAGTCTCTTGTTCTAATCTTGCATATCCTTATATCATATGGCCGCTTGCACTGTCTGAGCATGATTTGTGAAGAGAAGAGTTGAAGGAGGAAAAAGATGAGAAGAGAAGAGAAGAATTGAGGTGCCGGCTAGGTTGTGAAAGTGTGAAATTAGGGCATCTCTCTTTTTTTTTTTTATATTAAAAAAATAATTTTAAATTAAAGATATCCGGATATGAGTTTCGGATATACAAGTTCACCCGAACTCAGAATTAGACTCGGATACATTTGGGTCAATAAAATTTAATCTAAATACTGGATTTATTTTAATCTGGTATGAATTGAACCCGAACCGGATTATCCAAGTTTGTTCGGATCTGATTCGGGTCCAGATTAAATTACCATCCCTAATTATAATAGTTAAATAAGTTCTTAAACTATCCTTGAATTGAATGCAAAATTAAAATGTAAAATGCCAGTCGACCGACAATCGTCTAATCCCTATCAATAAGTCCTCGTTATTAGCAACTTATTTAAGTATTCAACTGTACAATCACAATTGACCATAATTGACCATTAGGAAACTTTATACTGAATGCGAGAATATCGTTTCAACCTTACAATGTGTAAAAGACCAGTGAAAAAACAAAAAATTAGGGGTGGGCAAAAAAACCGTAATGTTAAAAAAACCGAACCGAACCGACGGTTTTTTTTAATTCGGTTCGGTTTTTATTTTTTAAAAAAACCAAATATACCGTTTGTAAAAAAAACCGAAATGTCGGTTCGGTATTCGGTTCACTTAGCTGAACCGAAAAACCGAAGCGAAGAACCGAATTATTTTTTTATTTTATTCAAATCAAACATGTGTTAATAATTTTATTCAAATCAAACATAATTTTATTCAAATCAAACATGTGTTATTTCCCTTTATAACATTATGATTATGTTTATATAGATGGAGTATTGGAGTTTGGTTATGTATTTTGAAATTTTAATATTTCATATTTTGGGAGTATCTTATTAATAATTAGTAAGATATTAGTGATAAAATGTGTTTTGAATACTTTGTATTTATTGTTAATATTTGTAATAAAATTAGGATAAATTAATTGTTAAAAAAAATTATTACATTTATGAGGTCCAATGGGCTAAAAATTTAAAAATTCAAAATAGGCCCAATAGGCCCAGAACCGAAAAAACCGAACCGAACCGAACCAATCCGAAAAGAACCGTTTGAGTTCGGTTCTTATTGAGTTTGGTTCTTATTCGGTTCTTTTTATAAAATAACCGATTTAAATCGGTTCTACTTAATTTCGAACCGAACCGAATCGAACCGAACCGTGCCCACCCCTACAAAAAATCATCAACTTTTTTATATTTGTTTGATAATATTTTATATTCTCTGGCTCTTTCAGGTTCTACTAAAACATTATGGTCGCCCGTGACGCAAAGACATGGCTTGGTATACAAAAGAGAAGGCAAAAAGTATCCTATCAAATGCTCCTCCCAAACAAGCCCCACGCAAGGTTCACTTTATTTAACCAATAAAACAAGAACCGAGGAGGATATAATCAACAGAAATCATAAAACATTGAACAAATCAACAGTTCCTCTGGCGTCACAAGATGATAATACTAAAATTGTTTCGACAAGCTTTGTTGATGTTTTGAACAAGAAGTTAGATGCACTCTATCGTCTTACTCGTCCTTACACTTGGATTGGCATTGTGAGCTGCTTAATTTTTAGCTATACATACATACATACATACATACATACATACATACGTACATGTACACACACATTTCCACTTTAATATATTAAAATAACGATGTCACTAATACAAAAAGTAAAATTTTAATACATTAAAAACTATATATATATTTTTGTATATTAATAACATTCTCACTTAAAAAGTATAAGGACGCCCTCACTAAAAAATGATTATATATATAAGATAAAAGACAAATCTCAAATCAATTTTTTTTTTTTTTTTGCCTCTTTCGATCCCAAGATTTGAATACAAATAATCTTAAATAAAGAAAGATGTTTGAAAATCATTTAATCAAGTATTGGGGGCTTTCGGCTATATAATATCTTCTTTAGAAAATTATTATCTAATAAGAGATTCATTACTTTATTAAAATGGATAAACTAAAAAACAAAAAAAATGAATATTCTAATACAATGTATTTTGTTGTAGTGTATTGGAGTGATTTTTTTTTCTTCCAAAAAATCTCTCATTTTATTAAAGTTTTATTTGAACGTTACTACTTATTTAGAAGTATACATATAGAGAGTGCTTATCAGATCCAGGATTAGAATCCTCCGTCCTGAATTTTAATTCCAGATTTAACAAGCACTCATAAATATAGTGATAATAAGATTTTGTAATTAATAGATATAATTAATTTTTTTTTTATTTGATCAGATTGTAGGGATATTGTCAACTTCTTTACTTCCGGTACAAAGTCTTGCTGATTTGACTCCCACATTTTTCATGGAAGTATTAAAGGTAAATTTTAGGGAGCACTCATATTTAAGATAGAAATATTGTCACTGTTCACTGAACAATAACACTAAGACACACCAAAACGACACTGTTCGTGTACAGTGCTATATGTTTCTGTTATTTTGATGTCTCTGTAATATTTAAATATCATTTTCCAATTTTAAGTGATCGAGAAACTGCCTGCTTGCTTGTCATAAATTATCACAGTTATTTGTGACACTATTTTTTGTTGATAATTCAGTCCATGGTGCCAGCGATACTGATGAATATTTTTGTGACTGCCATAAACCAATTGTCTGATGTTGAAATAGACAAGGTATTTCATATTATGATTTTAAATTTGATGCATACTTCAATGTTATTTTTTGCTGCTATGTTAACAATTCAGCATAACATTGTCAAAGGTTAACAAGCCTCATCTCCCCCTTGCTTCTGGAGACTTTTCAATAGGAGAGGGAGTTGCAATTGCTGTAATATCAACAATGACGGTAAGCATTGGCTAACAATTGCTTCTAATCAGTTCACTCTTATTAATTCGCACAAGTGATTTTGGACTTAAAAGATTAATATAATTTGAGAATAATGATTTATTAGTGAAGAGTCAATTAATCTTTTTTAATTAGTAATCAGGATGGATGATATCAATCTTTTTGATTTATCGTTCGATATCGGATGGCTCAATTATTAACTTTTCAATTTAACCCGGGGAAAATGGATCCGTGATTGATTAAGATAAAGGGACTTTAATTTATTGGGACACTTTTCGTTACTTTCATCTGAATGATCTCAGTTTAGTTACAGAGTGTTGCTATGGGGATTATGCTTCGATCTCCTCCACTTTTTATCGGCCTCATCACCTGGTGGATAGTTGGAGCTGCTTACTCCATCGATGTAAGCATAATAAAAATCCAAATTAATCAGAAATTCAAGTGCTTCAGTTCTAAGAGAACTAAATTCAATTTAATCACTTACTATATATGATCTAGCATTTGGATTACTTATTTTACAAAATTGATTATTCGATCAAATAAAGTTGCATCTAATTGTTCTTCTCGATCTTGCAGCTGCCCCTTCTTCGATGGAAGGGAAGTCCACTGATGGCTGCGGTGACCATCATGATTCTAAACGGACTTCTGCTTCAATTTCCTTACTTTGTACACGTTCAGGTATATCTACACAAATTCTTAATTTTGAATAAATCTTGCCGAAGCAAGGAAAAATTGATTTAATAAAAATTAAAAATTAAAAACAACTTGACTCCAAACAATCCAACAAAAAAGATAAATGACAAACTAAACAGAAGACGAAAGGCCAGAAACAACAGTAGTAATAGCCGAAAAAACATCGCCTTACAGAACCTATAAGACCGAAGGCCATGAGCATCTCTTTGAAAAAAAGATAAAATCCCTCTAAATAACTATATGATGCCAGTAATGCTCACGAGCCTGCTCAATAGCTAAAATCACAACCATTAGTTCTGCAAAAGGGGGGGGGGAGGGGGGGGGGGGGGCAGAAGGCCACCCCAAGAATTGCCCTTATCATTACGAAACAAAACCCCACAAGTAGCCTTTCCCGGCTTACTTTTCGACATTGCCTTTGGCATTCACCTTATTCAACCAATAGAAGGAGGAACCAACCAGTGGAAATAATACGAGGAGCCTTGCAGATTTCACGTCATCATTTGGTGATATTTTCAAACCAATTAATAAAGTGGGTTTGATATATGTCTATTTCAGAAATATGTGCTCGGTAGACCTCTAGAATTCACGAAACCATTGTTGTTTGCTGCTGCTTTCATGGGGATCTTCAACATTGCAATTGCATTCGTCAAGGTAATTTTAGAAATTGAATGTACAGACATATAATATATATCTTTCTATTTAAAATTTTTACATAAATTCTGAGCTATTGATTTTGTACAATTTAATGGTGGATGAATTGACATCACTAAATGCTATTTTGACTTTCAATAGATACCATTAAAATATATAAAATTGATGGCTCAAAATTTGTGTCAAGTGTGTGTGTAAAAGACAACCTAATTGACCTAAAAACAAAAGTATACACACACATACACTAAAATACAGTTTTTTTTTTTTAATTGCAATATGTATTTTGTATCTTTTAACTTATCGTAAGGGATTTGATCCCTTACTATAAAATTACTCCATATCTATATATATAGCTAAAATATTTTAATCTAAGATTAAAATTTGAGATGAGTCCACAACATTGTAAAACAGAAAAGGACAGTTTACAATGATGTAAACTCCTAAACTTTAAATTTCAGACCGAAGCTAACTTTATATATATACATATCATATTCACCATCAGCAACAGGTTTTAGGTTTACTTGTTTCGGACTTATAATAGGATTTACCTGATGTGGAAGGCGATAAAGAATTTGGCCTTCGAACACTCCCTGTCATCTTGGGAAAAGAAAAAGTGAGTAAATTATTTTCTTTATCACTTTTAGATTTCTATAGATAATCAAATGAATCACAAAATAAGAATTTGCTAACAGATGATGCTTTCTTTTCTATAGGTGTTTTCAATTTCTGTTAGTATGCTATTAATGGCTTATGGAGCTGCTATACTAACTGGAGCTTCTTCGCCTTTCTTGCTATGCAAACTTGTCACCGTAAGAATTTTAATAATTTTCTTCCAAAAATTTAGCATGTGCTTGAATGTGATCTTTATAACTCATTAGTTAACACTTTTTTGTCCTTGTAGATGATAGGCCACTCTGTTTTGGGTTTCATTTTGTGGCATCAAACTCGAACGATAGATCTCTCCGATGCTAAATCAATGCAATCTTTGTATATGTTCATTTTTAAAGTAAGTGATTCCCACTTCTATGTGTGAATACAAAATGAAATTCTAGCAAGTTGTATTATTTACTTACAAAGTAACTTGTTATTTTATCACACTTGCAGTTATACTATGCTGAATTCTTCCTTATACACTTCATACGTTGAGGGAGGTGCCTTTTAGGGGATGTCAATTGTAATGTTGCTATTCACTATAACCATGTCCATGCCTATGGCAGTTATTGTGCTACATATTATATGTTATTGTGCATCCGATCTCGGTGTTCCTTATTGGTCTGCGAGTTTGTTTCCTTCTTTACTTTGATTCGACAGTTGAAGATTTTTTTTTTTTAGTAGGTGATATAAAAAGATCTACTTCTTTTTTGTCCATTTATATTTTTCTTACTATTTTTATTAAAATTGAAAGTAAGTAATTTGATTGGTATAATCCAGGTTTTTTATTCTATATGCATTATATATATTAGCTTAACCCACGTCACTTTTATTCTATGTATTTGTCTTATTATTTATTGCGAGAATTACATTTTAGTCCCCTTGGAAACTAATTTTAACACTTTAATTTCAGAAAGATTTTTTACAATTAGAACCTTGTGACGCAACAAAAGTTTAATGTTTAAATATTCTGTTGATTCTTGAGAATATCGAAATAAAGGAACAATTTAAATTCACATTCATTCAAAAGAATATCGTGAACTTAGGTGTTAAAACGCTTTGATTCCACATAATGCCGATAATTAACTAAACTCAAAAACTTGCATAGAGTTTTCAAGACTAAAATTATTATTAAACTTAAATATGTCTTCAAAGGCTACAAGAGAGTGTTATTTATATTAGTAGTAATTATCCTAAATCAAGAAGTAAAAAGAAAACAAAATTATAAACTAGAAACGAAAACAAAAGTCCTAAACTTTAGATAATAAGGAAACTAATCCAAATATGATAAAGATTCTTAATCTACATCATTCCTATCAGGTTGGAGAGGATTTGCACTCGAATTCGAATTGTCAATAACAACATATGCATTATGTTCGCCTCTAACAAGAATAAGATACTTGACATTGAATACATCCAAGGTGCGGACATGACTGGAAAGCTTTAATCTGTAGGCATTAGGATTTATTTTCTCTATAACTCCAATGGTCTAATTTTCCTGATGGAAAGCTTGTTGTACTCGCTAATTGAAAACCTGTTTTTGGTTAGCAGAGCCCAAACAAGATCTCCCACCTAAAATTTTAAAGCTTGACATCTTTTATCTGCCTAAATTTTTATAACCTTCAGCAGTCTTCTTTAGAGACTCTTGTGTAGCTGTATGAATCTTTTGAAGCTTCTCAATAAAGTCTTTTGCCTTACTACTTTGGCAAACTAAATCTAAAACTAAGGCTAAGTCGATAAGTACTCGTGGCTTATTGTTGATGTATATTGCTATAGGTGTCATGAGTAAGTGTACAATTCGATGAGTGCACGTGGCTTATTCTTGATGCATATTGCTATATGTGTCAATGTGCAAGTGTACAGAACAAGTAATATAATTATTGGTATCTAGATCGTCTCCACGTGAATTGATGTTATAGGGCTTGCTACAATAATCTTAACAGTGCAATCTAAGTCTAATTAAAAATAAAATTATTGATGTATTTAATGATCTAATGAAATTTTTTAAAAAAATACAATAAACAAAATGCAAATTAAGAAATCTTAGGTCAAATACAAAGATATAATCAATGGGAAATTAGTAATTTAGTTTCTAAATTTAATGGTATTAACTATTTTTCTTCAATTACAGTACTGTTGTTATAGCATCTACTACAGCACTAGGCAAAATCTCTCATGCATCCTCAACTGTCGCAGGTTCCATATCTTATATCTATATGCAACCTAACAATGACTAGTTGTTATGCTAATATTAGATATAGCATTATGCGTTCTAGATTCCAATTGTCCTACAAGGTGAATCAGTATATCTAATTCTTCACTAATCTTAAATTAAGCATGGCCTTATTCAAATTGAGATTAACTCAACTTAAGAAACTCAATCTAAAACCATTTATTGTCTGATTTTTTCCACTAAGTCAGATTTTTTTTATGCTCCTTTTTAGTTAGTATCCATTAAATGAGTCATCAACAGAAATATAGATTTGTAATAAGTAAAATCAAGACAAAATGCTACTACAGATTTTGAGCAACATACATATAAGTCAAATAACCATTAAGCTTGTTTAACACCCAACTACATCAAAGTTTAGTTCATGATATGCGATAAAACAGTAACAAAACTCGTTTTCCGCCATCCAATTACATTTCTATAGAGAGAAGAAAATAAGAAAATAAAGATAAGAAATTGAGTTCCGCTAGGTTTCTACGATTTCTCCTTATTTTTCTCAAAAAATCCCTTACTGCAACCCTCAACTCTCTCTTATTCTCTATATTTTTCTTTTTCGCTCTGTTGTTTCTTTGTGTGATGGCCCTCTTTTCTTTTCTTTCATGTGTGCTCTTTTTATATCTTGAAATTAGGGCAACCAAAAGCATGTGGCCACGTGTCTCTTTTTGGAAACCTCGGATCGCATTTCTTTTAATGTTACATGTCGCTGCTTTGTCAGTTAACATGTGGGAAGTCTTGTTTGTAATTACTCTTGGATGGCTGCAGCAGTTGCTACAATATTTTCTCTGATTCAGACTTATTTTAGTTCATATGAAAACAAGTTCTTTGTCATTTCTGCAAGTCTATTGCTGTGGCATTCCATCCATAAAGCTCGAGCTTTTTGATCACCTACAATAATGCATATAATCATAGCACAATGTGATCTAAAACAAAATCAATTTATTAAAATTAAACTTATAACAGATGCTCATGCAAAATGTAACTAAAAATGCAATAAAAACACATCATTTACTCTTTAGGTAATATTAGTTTAAGTCTAAAAATGTCATGATAACTCTCATTTTATAGAGTTACCACTTATATCCGTAATTCACCTGAAAATGATTTAAACCAGTACTACGCTTTAACGGAACAGTTATAAGCAAACTTGACTTGGTATAACTTCTGATCTCATGCCTTTAAGTTATCACCATTTATACTACGTAGATATTACCCTAAAGAGCAGTTGACAACCTCAGTTTAATCATCTATTCATGGGTGGTAAGTGCTTTTAAAATTTAGGCGAGTGTTTGTCAACTACTATAATGTCCTTGAAAAATGACTAAGAAACCATATATCTCAATCAAATACTATAAAAAGTTGTAAACCATGCAATCTAGAGATTTCTTTGAATGATAAGCAAGCAACAGCTAAGGTGTCTGTAGTTTTCTTGCATGCAATAAAGTGAGCCATTTTCTAGAATCAAACCACAATAACAAATATTAAAATCATACCCCTTTAAATGCGGAGTGACCCCAAAACAAAATCCATGCTAATATCTACCCAAGGTTATAGTGGAACTAGTAACAACTTATATAATTTAGCATTAGTTGCAGTACCCTTGGAAACCTGAAAAATGTAACTAGTCTCGACATAGTGATAGACATCATAACTGATAGTAGGCCAAAAATAAATGTTGACTATTAGAGCCAAAGTTTTGTCACAACCTATATGCCATTCGTTTTGTAGTTCTGCAATGATATTTAGTCTTAAAGTTATGTCAAGTACACATAATTGATTAGCTTTTAAAAGAAATCAACATATAAACGATAGTATGAGTGGAACCTTGCAACAATGTTTTCTACGAAGAAAGAGTCAGCAGTATATAACTCTCGAAATGTATCAAGTCCAAGAACTTAATTATGCATTCATGCTAATAAGGAAGTTTGTCGACTAAGTACATCTACTACCCTACTGGATTTGTTAGAAGTATACTTTACTATAAAAGTAAACTATTGAAGGAATGTTATCCGTTTAACGTGTCGATAAGAAAGCTTATCTTGATTATTAAGATGTTTTAATGCGAAATCATCAGCGTATAAAACAAAGTCTCAATAAATCAGATAATGACGCTGATACTTTAATGCTTGGACTACTACATAAAATTCTATGTCATAACGTGTGTTTGCTCCAGTCAACTTCTCACAGAAATAATCTATATGCTTATTCTGCTAGCGGAGAATAACTTCAATGTCTATTCTGGATGCATCGCAATGCATTTCAAAAGTGAGAAAGAAAATTTGTAAGGCAAGTACTGGGGCAGTAGTCAATTTCTTTTTTATAATCTTAAATGCCTTAGTAGTTGCGTATGTCCTAGAGAATTGTCCTCATTTCATGCAGTTCGTGATTGGCACCATAATAATACAAAAATGAGGAATGAATTGCCAGTAAAAAGATGTCAATCCATGAAAACTTCTAACGGCAAATAAAATAGCTGGTTGTGGCCAATCTCAAATAGCATTAACTTTTGACACCATATGCCCTATAAATAATATTTTCTCTGTCAAGAAAATACACTTGTGTACTGTAGTGTATTAACTTACTGCTTTTAAAGCTAAAAGTACTTCTCTCAGATGTTGCGAATGTAGTTTGTGGTTGGTACTATATATGAGTATATCAACAAAGTAAACAACTATAAACTTTCTAATGAAAGGACGAAGAACTTGATTCATAACTCACATGAAAGTGCTCGAAGCATTAAATAAGCCAAATGACATTACTAACCACTCATATAACCCTTCACGAATTTTAAAGGTTGTATTCAAATTTGATGGTAACCATTCTTCAAATCAAGTTTGGTAAAAATTGTTGTCTTATTGATCTGATCCAATAAGTCATCTAATCGAGGAATTAGAAAATGATATCAAACTGTAATTTTATTGATAGCTTAACTATCCACACATATTCTCCAATAACGATCTTTCTTTGGAATCAACAAAGCAAGGATTGCACAATGACTCAGACGTTCATAAATAAATCATTTTTGTAGTAACACTTCCATTTGACGCATCAATTCCTCATGTTTTGCAGAAATCATACGATAATGAGGTCGATTTGGTAATGTAAAACCTGGTACCAAATTAATTTGGCATTATATATCCCTTAAAGGTGGTAAACCTTGTAGTGTCTCATTAGAGAATAAATCTTGAAATTCCTCCAATATAAGAGTCATATTTTCATGTGCTTTTGAATTATTGTGACTTTTCTCACCTAGTAAAATATGGATCCTTTCCATTTTTGTTACAATATCTAACAGTTTCTTACTTAACAAATAATTACTCAAGTCTTATTTGAAAATGATCTCCTTGTTAGGTAGAAGAGCGATCTTAGTGTTATTAAATATAAAGTTGTTGTTGAGGTTATGGGGCCCCAACAATTCTTCTGTGCGCTTGTGAGTGTAACATCTTTCTGTATAATTCCATTGAGGTGGCAGTAAGGTTACCTAGGGCGTAACTGCCTGGCTCGTTGGCACAATTACAAATGTGTGCAGCCCCTCATGTCCATCCACCGCTTAGTGTGAGTATCTGCGGTTCCATTGTATAAGGAAATCAAGTTGCACCTTGGCTATCAGCTTAAGCTTTTAACCCAATGGTAAGCGCTTGATCCTAACAATTGGTATCAGAGCGAGGTCACGGGTTCAAGCCGCCACAGAAGCAATTTTGTGGGGGGGGTTGTTGAGGTTATGGGGCCCCAACAATTCTTCTGTGCGCTTGTGGGTGTAACATCCTTCTGTGTAATTCCATTAAGGTGGCAGTAAAGTTAACTAGGGCGTAACTGCCCGGCCCGTTGGCACAATTACAAATGTGTGCAACCCCTCATGTCCATCCACCGCTTAGTGTGGGGCTCTGTGCTTCCATTGTATAAGAAAATAAAGTTGCACCTTGGCTATCAGCTTAAACTTTTAGCCCAACGGTAAGCGCTTGATCCTAACAGTTGTAAACATTTCTATTTTCATCATGCACTACGTTTCAATCATACTGCCAAGGTCTACCTAGTAATATATGACAAGTATCCATAGCCACAATATCATACCAAACTTGGTCTTTATAGATTGATCCAATGGATAAGAAAACTAAGTAACATTTAAATACTCTTACTTGATTTCCTTTCTTCAGTCATGTGAGCTTGTACAGAGTTTAACGGGTTTATCTTTAAGTTTAGTTTCATTACAACACCTCTGAGATAACATTCTCACAACTACCACAATCTATGACCATATGACATACTTTTCCTCTAATTGTGCAAGTAATTTAAAAAAACATTTATTGTAACCACTTATCTTTCTCTTGTCTTTTAGGAGTGAAAAATGTACAATTTACCATCAACATTAATCCGTTATCACCATGTTCTTCAACGAATCGTGCACTGCCACTACTATAAAAAATTGATCCTTTAGCAAACTCTTCAGTTTCCTCTTCTTGGTACTCTTTATTTTCTTTAGTACCTAAAATAAGCCTTTGCCGTAGTTCTCTCTCTTTTTACACTATGCCATTCAATGCATGTTTTCCCTGCAATTAAAATAGCGTAAATTTAAACCTAAGGATTGGGTTTGGCAACTTTGACCATTCTCACTAGATTTGCTAGTTTTATTTGGAGGATTTGGAAGAGTGAAATTACAGAGCTGGAAAGCCGAGTTTAAACTTTGAGAACCCTAAAAGTTTAAGTCACTTGCATGTCGATTAAGTTGTTTCTCTAAATGCAAAGCCTATTAATGTGCTTCTGAGACAGAGTATAGATCAAGTAAATTCAACTTATCTTAAAATTGTGATCATGTTGTTCTTTTATCTCTGTCAAGTTATTGCGGGCTACTAACCAATGAAATTTTGTGGTGTAATCATCTACTAATCAATTACCTTGCCTCAAATTATGTAACTGTTGGTATAACAGTTTGGCATAATTTTAAAGCAAGAATGCTCCACGCAAGTGCTTCTTCAGCTTTTCCCAATAGTTAATCTTCTTTTTGTTTTATCTCATCCTTGTGGGTTTTGTTTGTTGCCACCAAGTTGCGGCCCTTCCACGAAATCAAGCTACAGCAAGTGAGACTAGTTTGTTATTGAGAACTTATGTGTATTCAAAAACTTTCTCAATGGCATTAATCAAATCCAATAATTATTATAACTGGCCACTTCCTTGGAATTCAGGAATGTCAATTCTCAATTTAGATTCTCATCTTCTATCATCGATAGATTTAGTTCTATGTTGATACCTAAAGAATGGGTTAGCAAAATTTTCACTGCATTTATCTTCTCGTTTTGGTGAATGATGACATTCAGCGAGTAACTCTGTTATTTGTGCAGTTGATATATCAATCCTTGCTACCATGCTAACCATAACTTCATCTCTAAGAACATTATCTTTGTGATAAGTTTTTGTATAAAGGGCTTAACACGTATAGGCTTTTCTTAGAGGCATTTTTCCAATTCGGTTTTAAAAGGCCCAGGGTTAAACTGAAAATTCAATAAAATTCTAAGTAAAATAGTAATTAAGTGAAAATTTAGCCTTCCAGTGACAATGGTCGGAAAATCAAGCAAGGATGAATGGATCTGAAAGATTTCAGGTCAGTGATATGATGAAGGTGGTCGTTTGATCGAAAAGGTGGTGTTTTGGTAGGAAAAATGGAGATATCAACGGCGATTTTGGTGATAGATTGGTCGATCGGCGACGAAGAATGATGAGAATAGACAAGATAGTGGAGAATAGTTGATTGATAATGGTGTTGTGGGATAAATTGTAGCAGAAATTGGCGATTGGCCAGCACAAATCACAATTGTGATGGCTATTTTTCCGATGATCTATGGCTAATCACCAATGATCTTTGCATGGGGTTTAATAGTCGGTTCTTTCTGGTCCAAATGGTGGTGGAGAAAAATGAAATGACAATAGAAAATCAACGCTACCAACCTTTAATGTTGGTTGACGCAGGGCTGACTTTTCCATTTCTTTTTTTTTTAAAGCTAGAGGGAAAAAAGAGAAAGGGTGGGTGGTTAAGGAAAGTTAAAAACCAGAATTTCAGCTCTAATACCAAATTAACTCAGCGGAAGTTTAACGTTCAAATATTCCATAGATTTTTGAAAATATCATAATAAAAGAACAATCTAAATTCATGTTTATTCGAAAGAATACCATGAACCTAGGGTTAAGACTTGTTGATTGCGCATAATGCTGAGAATTAATTAACCTTAAAAACTCACACAAAGTTTTGAAAACTGAATTATTATTAAACTCAAATCTACCTTCAAATGATACAAAAGAGGGCTAATTATATTAGTAGTAATTATCCTAAATCATTAAAGGAAAACAAAGTTAAAAACTAAAAAGGAAAACAAAAGTCCTACACTTTAGATAATAAGGAAATTAATCCAAATATGATAAGGATTCCTAATTTGTATCACCTTGCATGTTTCATTACGCATAATGGTGTTGCTCAACCTCAACATACCACATAAAAATTTATAACACATAAAATTAAGAAAATTTGTTGAATCCATTGTATATTTATATCTAGATTTAGGTGAAGAGATGCAAATATCAGCCTAAAATAATCTAAATACAAGTGAATATCAACTTCAATTTTGTCGACATTAGTAAAAAGCTAAAATGAAAAGCTAAGCATAGACTATAATAATTATAATAAACTATTGTCACCATCATTTTTTATAGAGGAAGCATTGGGTATAAGTCTAACAAAAAACAAAAGTATCACAAAAATTATCTTACTAAGGCTACATAAATAATGTACCTCAAAATAACATGCAATTATTGTAATGGCATTGGTCATATGAGTGATCATAATACTACAAGCTTATTTTGTATAAACTGATGTGGTAAAAATTTATTGGTTGGATAAAATTACAAAATAATAAAAATAAATTATATGGGTCAAGAGGTATTTCATCCAACCAATTAAATTAGGGTAAATTATTGTTTAGTCCCTATATTTTGACTTAAGTGCCCATGTAGTACTTATATTTAAAAAATTACCTCAAGATACCTCCTTTTGTTAAATATGTTACAATCCTACCCTTGCTTTTTCTTTTCTTTTATAATAATACCCTTTCAATAATATTTTTGCTTTTGATAATATTAATAAAAATTAAAAAAAATATATTAGTTATCATATTAGCCTTAAAAGTAACATAAAAATTTCCACAAATTTTTATGTTATTATTTCACTTTTAGGATTAATTTGACAAATTAATTTTTATAAAATAACTATTAGTAAATTGTTCCAAGGATATCGAACATTGCTTTAAGTTAGATTGTATTAATTTCTTTATAAATAAGTTATTAGCAAGATTGTTGTATGGGTATAAAAAAATACTAGTTCTTTCATGATGATATTTATTGGTTAATTTGTTAATTAAATTTTTATAGATAAATTAATTAATATCAAGAATTGCTAGGGTAAGAATATAATATATTTAAGTACAAGGGCATTTTGAGTTATATTTTAAAATATAGGACTAACGAATACTTAAGTCAAAATATAGAGAATAAACAAGTATTTACCCATGAATTATGCCATATTAGTTTATACAAAATAAGTTTTTACAGTTGTTTATAGCACTATTATTACTCTTTGGTATTAAGGAAATGTGGGTTTCAAAGGAAACTACAACTAACTACGGCTAACATTCTAAGACCCAAAATGGTAAAGAGTTCCTTAGTGAAAGCCTATGAGGTGATCACTTGACCATTTGAAAGTCTCGTAGACTTAGACAAAATGATGAAAAGATTTTTTGTTTACATTTGCAACTATTTTTGTATTATGTTTATGTGTTGAGTAGATCTTGATGAATGGAAAGTACACTTTGAAGTGTGAATTGTTTGATTGATTTGGATGATCATTTGGTTTGTTTTGGATTGACTTGTATATGTATGAATTTTTGTTATTGATTGATTTGCATCATCATCATGTATGAAATTAGCTTATATGACTATTTGTTCTTACGGATCTGATCACTTGTTCTATTAAATTATGATTATGGCTTATCTTGATAACTATCTTGGATTCATTGATCTATTGATATTATGAACTTATGCTTTTCTTAAGTCTTGATGATGTAAAAATGGGGAGAAGAAATGTGTATTTTGAATATGTATTTTGAATGTGTGTTTCCCCTTGACTCTTGATGGTTATACTTGATATGTTTAATATGTCCACACTTGATAAAGTTGGACCCTATGAGTTCAACAATTGATGAAAATGCATATTTAGACTTTTTTGACTTTTTTTATGCATTAATGTCTTGTTTCCTTTTGATTATGTCAAAAGTGGGAGAGAGATATATGTATTTTGATATATTAATGCATTTGAGATTATTTTAGTTGAATTCAAGTGTCACGTTAATCTTTGTTGAGGTTATTTATCTTGATTTCTTAAATATGATTATGGACTACTACTTAAATTACTTTTTAATGATGATGTCCAAAGGGGAAGATAAAGGATGTATTTTGATATGATCAAGAACTTACATGCTTAATAAGATGAGATCATCTTGAATACTTGTGTGCTTAATAAAATGAGATAATTTTGAAGAGTGCTTGTATGCTTGATGACATTATAATGAAGTGATTTAATTAGGGTTATTTCTTGATTCATTAACCTTGAGCTTCTTGTAGTGCTTTTAATGTTTTGACATTTCATAAAGCCCATATCATACATAAGGGGCACATTTTATGGATGTCAAAATTTTATTTTATAAAAAATTATCAAAATCTATCAAAACACATTAAGTGTTTGTCATCATTAAAAATGAGGAGATTATTGACCCAAAAGGTCTAAGAAACTTTAATTTTAATGATAATAAATAGTACGGTAAGCGTGATATGGAAAAAATATTTTTGAATCTCATTAGTTCTTGAAGGTTAAAAGTCATTCATGTGAGATTAAGTTCAAATTACTCAAGGACATTTTCATCAAGTCAATACTCAAATGTGAAGAACATTAGCTCAGATCATGTTTCATTTTCATAATTCTTGTAAAGATAGTTTATTGGAATTATGCACGATTAAGCACTTAAAGCTCAAATTTATAATGATCATGGCATTTAATTCTATCTTTATTTTCATAAATTATGTTTTTAATCTTTGTTTTCATAAATTATGTTTTTATTCTTGAAAAAATATGGAAGCTAAATATTTTATCAAAATGAATTTCTTCTAAGTATATGGATTGATTTGAAAAGATGTTGAAAAGTTTTGATATGTCGAAAAATATGGAGAGTTTACATAGTCTTAATGCCATTTCTATAATCTTTAAAAAAAACTATTTGATAATGTTTTAATTTTTTTGGGTATTTTTGTAATTACAAAAAGTTTGCAAACATGGACCAAATGCAAAGCCTTTAAAATTGTTGAGCTGAACCAGCAAATCTGTTTGTTATTATTAAATATCTAGTGAATAATTGGCTAATCAATTTACCTAAATGAATAATTGGCTAATCAATTTACCTAAAGCAACAGACTAGTTTGTTTGAAATCCTTTAACAATAACTAGCCACATCATTAAAATGGTCAATCAGTTTGATTAAAGCGATAAACTAGTTTCAAATAGAATTTTTATTTTATGCTTTAGATGGCTAGTTTTTTATTTATCTATATAAAACTAACTCCAAATCATTTTCTAAGGTCAGTCTGAGTTAAAACTTGATATTTCTAAGCACTTCTGAGCTTTTACTTATTCATACTTGAGCTATCATTTGCATATATACTCATGTGAGAAGTATGTTCTTTAGAAACTTCATCTCAATCTTTCAATTAAGTGATTGTAATTATGAGAAAGATTTGGGTGAAAAGGCGAGGAATGTACACCTCATTGTGAAGGCATATTGACACCTTAAGTCAATTGTAATTTTTGGAGCCTCATGATATAAGGCTTGTTTTAATAGAATCATCAAGATCGGATAGCTTGGAGGCATATACATAAGCTGATTGCTGAGCCGTGTAAAAATTTGGTGTATTTATTTTTTTCAACCATTATCTTTTAATTTACTTCTTTTTGTGGTTATTGTTGGTATTGTTTGGTGGTAGTTGTTGGTATTGGATTATGGTTATAATAAATGGAGAAACTTTTAAAACCCAATTCATCAGGTCCCTCCACCTCCCCCATAGGTGGTTTCGCTAGAATTTCAAATATAAAGTATGAAATGGGGTGGCTTGAAAAGTTTGTTTAAAGAATAATTTATCCAAATGTCTAATTAAATTTTCTTTCAAAACAAGGAAAGAATTAATTTATATTTGGCTATCTAAGTTTATTTCAATTAAAAAAGAGTTTCAAGAGGGATTTTGATGGGTGCCAAAAGGTTATTTTTCTTTATACTTTGGCTTTGCTTGCTGTGGTTATATTGTATATTACATGAAAAGAGGAAAAAAAGAAAGAGTATGGTTGCATTTATTTATTTATTTTTTGTCTGAAATCTAATTAGGCCCGATGCAAATATCTAAATGACATATTTATTTTCTTTTTTTCAATGTCAAGCAGAAAAATCTAAAAGTCGGTATTGTGATATAAATATATCTTTTAAGTTGTACATATATTTGTTCTTTTCATTTTAGAAATTTAACAAATTGATTAGTTTTGATAGGATTAAAAAAATACTACTATCATGGTTTCTTATTTTGGTTTTATAATAAAGGATGTAATTATAACATCAACCATCTAAAGTCAACACCACTTTTTTTTTTAAGTTTTGATATTCATGGCAATGGACAGTTGGACACAATTCATCTCTAGAAGCTTTACAATATGTGCCAATTTGTTTAATATTTTGACTTAGTTAATGTTATCATGCCAAATAAAAGAATTAAAACAATTAAAAGAAAAAGTACTTTTAATGATGATACAAAAATATTAGGTTTATACATAATTTAGCAAACATATGAATTGTTAATGGTGTTTTGGAGATTTGAAATGAAAATTTTCTTTTCAAATTTTAGAATTCAAATAAAAGAGAATTTTTTTTCAACTTTTTCTATTCAGTTAAAAATGTCACATAATAAGTAATAAATTAAAAAAACACAAAATAAGTAAATATTTGAAAAAAATTAAATTTAATCTTCAAACTAAAAAACCAAACAATAGCTAGATACTCTTTTAATTCTTAGGATTTGATCAAATTGCCTAGTTTATTAATGTCTTTTTAAGATTTATCCAAAGCAAGTATATCATTACATATTTTCATTGAAATCTGTTTAATTATTCTTTGTTTTTTTTTAGGATACCTTTGTGTAAGACTCACTCAAATTTTAGTTATATACAAGTAGGGGTGGGCAAAATCGGGTTCGGATCGGATTCAGATCAACCCGATCGGGTTTCGAGTTGATCGGGTTGGATGAAAATTCATCCGAACTCAATCTGAACTTAAAACCCGACCCGATCCGATCTGAATATAATTCAGATCGGATCGGGTTATAAATTCGGGTTAAGTTCGGATCGGATCGGATGCGGGTTGGATGCGGTTCGGGTTAGATTTGAATCAATTTGGGACTATTCGAGTCGGGTACAATTCGAAAATAGATAATTACCTATTATTAACAACCACCAAATACCAATTAAACATTAATCTTTCACACATTATATATAATATACATCTATAGCATCATTGTCAAAGGCTCAAAGCTTCCAAAACCCAAAGTCAACAGCCAAAATTCGGGTCGCAAGTTACCGGGTTCGAATGGGTGTTGCCGAGTTCGAATAGACCTTGAATCGGATTGGATGATGGTGGAGGATTAGAGACATGGAGGTGGCGCAACAAATCCGGTACTTCGTAGCAGTAGATTGGCTTCGGTTGGCGTCGAATCTTGCGTATGGCGTTGGATCTCGGCTTTGGTTGGCGTCAGCTTTAGTTGTGTGTGTGTTTGTGTTTCGTTTATTTGAGGGAGGCTGGGGGTTGGCTGTCGGCAGTGGGATACGAGCGAGGGAGGCTGTGGGTGGTGGGTGAGTGGCCGTGTATGTGGGTTGGCTGTCGGCAGTGGGCTGTTGCTGCCGCCGTGCTGCTTGAGCTGTTGTTAATGTGTTATTTGTGTGTGTCTGCCCGATTTGTGTTTGACTTGTGTTTGTGTGTATTGCGTATGTAATTATGTATTGTGAAATGTGAATATGTTGTTTGTGTGTGGCGTGTGTTTAGATTTAGGTTTTTTTTTTAAAGCAACCCGATCGGATTTTCGGATCGGGTTTGATCTGATCCAATGGCAACCTGATCGGGTTTCACCATTTTCATCCGATCGGGTTTCCTTTATAACCCGATCCAATCCAAACCCGAAATTTTTCGGATCGGGTCGGGTCGGATCGGATCGAGTATTTTGCCCACTCCTATATACAAGGATAAAGATTCAGTACTGAACTGAATTCTTACTGAGCACTGAATCAATAGTTGTTACTTGTTAGATAAGATAACTTAAAAAATAAAAATTTTAAAACAATTTTAATCATTGATTTAGTGCTCAGCAAAAACTTAACTTAGCACTAAATCCTAATTTTATATACAAACATACTATTTTATCCTTGAAAAGTTAGATCCAAGAGTCATAAACTAACAAAATGACGTTTTGGATAACCTTTTAAAATACAAGATGTAAATTTGTGAGGTATTTCAAAATATTCATATTATTCCAAATTGACAAAACCCATATAGTCTTAAGACATGTACACACAGTCTTGGGCCCATTTCTTAGCCACTTTAATGAAAACTATACACATAAATCAATTAGTCGAACTAATTTGACTCGGTCAAGCCGCATATCCACATGTGAACAGCAGTGGCTTGATATTAGCACTGCAATTGCTTGATATCAGGTTTTAAATTAGTTTGAAGCACTGATTTTTGGGGAAAAAATCAATGAGATGGTTGTTGTAATTCAAGATTATAAAAAGCAAGCTATGACTGATTGGCGATAGGCAAAAAGATTTCTTTTCTTCCTCTTCTTCTGCATCAAATCCCTTACACTTTACTAGAAAATACACGAAGCTAGCTATTTGGAGCAATTGTAGTTTGGAATACTCCATTACAGTTGTAACTGTAATGCCATTGAATCTTAAAAGATCATACTATCTTTAATTATTTTACACACCCGAAAATCATTGGAAAAGAGTCAGAATCTGTTCTTTAAGGACAGTGCTCTGTGGGCACACCTTCGCTTCTTAATTTCATCACTTTCTGTGTTTTGTGTCAATTAATTTAACTGTTTTGCTGCTCCTGAGTTTATCAGTTGGCTTTTTTGAAGATTTGCTGAATTGGGAACAAGCGAAGTTGACTTGCAGCCAAATGTTGTATCAAACTTGTTGGCTTGGAATTTGAGTTCAATTTGGCTTGTTAATTTCTTATTGGTTGGCCTTCATTACACAGACCATTTTTACTGTTTTTTTTTCCTTTTTTCATTTTGGTGCTGTAGAAGGAAGTAATTGACTGCTTCAGATTTTGTTTATGGGTTTTCATTACTTGCTGGAATTTTACTGGTATCAGAATTCAATATTACTTTACACAAGAATACTCAATAACACATATAATGGTATAACAACAATATAATACAACTCTAACATTAAAGTTGATGTACAAACACACCATTACAGGTGCACAATTGCTCAAACCTAGCTATCAAATTGACGAACACGATGTCAATAACGCACAATAGATCCATTCACACAATGATATATTCTATCATGCAATAACAAAATGCGCACAATAAAATCAACGATAGCAAATATGTACCTAAAGCTCTTTTCCGTCATCGTTTACCACTTTATATGACTTTTTTAACGAGTTCATTCATGCATCTTTTGTGAAAATCATTTTGTGCAGCTTAGATGTTTCAGAAATAGTAACGTAGGAAGTTCCACATCATAACACAGAAAATAAGAAAAATTGTTAGACCATGATTCACCTCATATTTATATCTAAATTTAAGTGTAGAAACGCCACTCTAAATTTTAAATATAAATAGACATAGCGAGTTAATAGAAGTGAAATAAAGACAGAATAAAACAAATTTACTTGACATAAAATCACACATGAGGATATATCTAAGTTTGATGTTGTACGAAGCCCAACTGTCCTAAACATAATGGGACTAAATGTTGCTTTAATCCACGATCTGATTGTACATTACGGTACTTCCTCTATCACTTAAATCATTTATCTATAAGATAAACCATTTAGATATATCGATTTCTTCATATTTCAGCTTCTATAAAATTTCTTTCTCTGCTACGGCTGATAAAATCGTTTTTTACACCATGCATATATAGATCAAAACATGAGCTTAGCATAATATGATATGGATTGAAACCTAATCCTAAAAGGGAAACCTCATCACCGAACAACCATAGGAATAGATGAAATGGATTCAAACCAAGTGACAGAGCCCTCTATGAGTTGGAGTACAGAAAAGATCCTATTGTAAAATGGGTGTGGGCTTAACTAAAGCCCCAGCCATTGTCTATAGGAGACGGGCAAGAGATGTGATTGTGCAAATAGGTATTTGCAGTGACTTTGCTGTGCAGCTAAGGTTAAAGACCTCAGGGGAACACGAAAAGGGAGTATTTTTATTATTAATTCAACAACCAATCAAAGTAATGACAAGATCTCTCTATAGTTGTAATAGTGCTTATTTCTCCCAATTGACTTGATCAGGAAAAAAATTATTACAATAACACTAGAAATAAACGACTATAACATTTACTTAAAATAGCTCTAATTATATAAAAAAAGGAAAAAATCTAGAATCGTCCTACATCACAAATGAATTTCAACTTTTCCATAAAAAATAGCAATCGAAAAAACTAAAATAATACTGGAACAAATATTTCACCAATAGAATAAAGAAGCAGTTGGTTATTATCGTTTTGGCACAAGGAATTCAAGGGAGAGTAAGTCACCAGTGCATATGATAAATTTTTTAAGATTTTTATTATTTATTTATTTATCTATATAACTTATTGAGAAACATCGATCAAGCCCGGGCCTATTTATGGAAAAAAAATTGAATTACTTTATTTATTTATTACTAATATTTTTCTTTGTTAGACTTAAGGACTTTATGTTGCGAATACTTACTAGAGTAGGAGTAGACAATGTGGATTCCACTCTTATGGGGCCCACTCCCAATTGTTTACTTTTTACTCTTAGTTTATTAAATATAATATAATTATATTTATAAAATAAAATATTTAAACATATATTTTAAAATAATAAGAAAATATTTATTAAATAATAGTACATTTACTAAAAAATAATAATAATAAACTTATAATATTGTTATATTTAGTTAAAATAATAATTTACATTGATTCTAAGTTAGAATACTTAAAAATAATATTATTATGTTCACATAGAATTAATAATATTATTATATATTATCTTTATTTGAAAATATAATATTATTATATTTATTTAATACTAATAATTAATAATAATAAATAGTTTGTTCTAAGAAAATATTAATTTCGTAGTATACTATTAACAATATATTTCATTTTATGTTGCTCTTATCAATAATTTTTAATTTACATAATTAAATTAATAAAAGAGTTGTGATTTACATAATATAGAATATTATTAATTATTATTAATTTATATAATTAAAACTAATAAAAAAATAAATAATTTATTTTGCAAATATATTTTTTGTTCACTTTATAATTAAAAACTATAATTCTTTAAATGATGATAAAATTGTAATTTAAAGTAATTCACTCTATCCAAAATAAAGTAAATACATTAATGAAATTTTAATTTTTATTCCACACTCTCATTTCAGTGAAAATAAACAACTTATTCCTCCTCCACCTTCACTTCATACTCTTAATTTTAAAATTCTCACTTTGATTGGAGATGTAACCCTATCTTATTTAATTCAAAAATAATAATAACAGCGTTGTTAAACGAGTGGCAAGGTAATGAAAAGATAGTTTCAATAGTAGAAATTTGTCTTTTTGGTTATTCACATTATACTGCTTGATATTTATTGAAAATTCAAAAAGTTAAAGAGTTAAAATTTTTAACACATAAGTCCAGTATGTTCCAAATTTATATTGTTTAATTAGTAGTGAGTCTTAAAAAAATATTATTTATATTATTATTTATCTTTTAAAAGAATAAATTTTTAATATTATTTTATTAAAAATCTAATATTTATTTTTGTTTTTATTTTATTTAATATTATTTAGTCATAGATTTATTATTATATTTATTCTTTCAAAAAAACTAAATAACACTAAATAAAATAAAATAATCAATAGTGAGTCTTAAAAAATAAATATTATTTTTTATTTAAAGGTATAAATTTAATACTATTTATTTTATTAAAAATAAATACTATTTAATATTATTTATTTTATTAAAAATAAATACTATTTAATATATTTATTTATTTTATATTATATAGTCATACGCTTATTATTATATTTATTTTTTCAAAAACTAAATAATGTTAAATAAAATAAAATAATCAGTAGTGAGTCTTATAAAATTAATATTATTTTTAATATTATTTATTTTATTTAAAAAGAACTTTTTTATAGTTTTTATTTTATTTAATATTATTTAATCATAGGCTTATTATTATATTTATTTTTTAAAAATATTAAATAAAATAAAATAATTAATAATGAGTTCTAAAAGATAAATATTATTTTAATATTATTTATTTTATTGAAAGAATAGATATTATTTAGTATTATATAGTCATAGGCTTGTTATTATATTTACTCTTTTAAAAAGATAAATAATATTAAATATAAAAAAATTACATTTTAGAAGGTCACAAGCCAAAAGCACATAAACTTACAAATAAACTGTAAATAAAAAAAGAAGTAAACAGTATTAAATAAAATAAAATTATATTTTAAAAATTCACCGGCCAAAGCATATAAACTTATGAATAAATTATAAATAAAAAGAAAGTAAGTGTTTAAATAAAATTTAACATCACAAAAGACAAAATTTTGGGTACCTTATATATATGAGGTGCGGACTCCCGCATTTTTCTTAATGCGGACACATTTTTAAACCGTGTAATTTAAAAGAGATAAAAACTAACTTTTTTAAACTCCGTAATTTTAAAGTGTATCCGCATAAAAAAAAAATGAGGACGAGAGCAAAAAAAAATGTCAGAATATCAGGTGCAACTACGCAAATTATTCGTGGGTGCCATCATGATATAAAAAATAGCACAACACAAAAAGATAAAAATATTTTTTTTATCTCGTAGAATAAATGCTTTTAATTTTAATGAATGTGTTATCTCGTGTTATCTCAAGTGCCTTCACTGGCCGCAGCGTATTTGTGCAGTCAAACGGAAAGATTTCAAATTGTTTGACCCTTACTCTGTTACTCACTCGGCAGCTTGCGGTATAGTTTGGCTCGTGCCAGTGGGTGTGCTTCGCATTGCTTGCCTTACTTTACTTCATTGAAAGAGCTAGTACATTGTGCTTAGTTTTGCCATTTATTTGAAATAGATGCCATGCATAGTCTTTATAACAATACCAAATAACTTTTTACAATAAATAATGACTGAAGAAGCATCAAAACATTTGTTTAGAAACAAAATGTGGAATACTGAATTCTACGTTGTAGGATTTGGTGACATTAGCCTTAAAAATTAAATATTAAAGATAAAGGTGTCCAACAACACGAGACCCTAAATTTTATTCTATAGGAATTAAAGCGAAAATTTACGTAAGTCTTGTGCATTGTGTCATTTATGCATCTATGGGTTTATGCAATAATATTTTTACACCCACAGATATTATATGTATACTTATTTTGGATGGACTAGTTATCTTCAGAGTACCAAATATAATTTAAAACAAATGGCATTTATTTTTTGAATGATATCATTGGACCATTCCATGTAAGTTTTTCATTGGAAACTCTAGTGGTGGGAGCTAAGTGTCTACTCTACTCACACTTGGTAGTTTGCATATAATTTTTGACAATTAAAATTAATATAATTTTTAGGGCTAAATTAGTAATTTAATTTTTTTTTTATTAATGTCCAAACAAAAAAATTATTATAAAAGGGTAATATTGTAAAAGTAAGCCAAAAAAAAATAAAAAGTAACGATGGGGGTATCAATACTTTAACGGCAAGGATGTTTCGAGACATTTTAAAAAATATAGGGACTAAATGGATACTAATCTTAAAATATAAGGTTTAAATGAGCTTTTACCCTTTTTTTTTTAACGATTTCATTGGACCATTCCATGTAAGTTTTTCATTGGAACCTCTAGTGGTGGGAGCTAAGTGTCTACTCTACTCACATTTTTGTGAGGGAGACTTAATTGAAACCTCCAATAGCGAGAAGGATGTCCACTCTATTCCACTCGTATTTCGTGATAAAAACTCGTTTAATCCATATATTTTGAGGTTTGAGTCTGTGTAGTCCTTATATTTTAAATTACCTCAAAACATTTTTGTTGTTAAATTATTGACACTTCTATCATTACTTTTTATTTATTTTGATTTGTTTTTATTATATTACCCTCTTATAATAATGTTTCTTTTTTTTGGATATTAATAAAAAAATTAAATTACTATTTTAACCCCAAAAAATAAATTAGAAAAATATATATTAATTTTTATGGATAAAAGTGAATAAAATATATCATAGCATAACCAGGAAAAACATTTCCTCTTAAATAAAATTAAATTACTAATATACAAAAAGCTCATTAACAATTTAATACAGCCATTTTCATAACAGTCCTTGGCCTTATGAAAATCCATAATTCTTCATTTTTATTTTTATTTCACATGCAGCCCCGAGCTTAAATCTAGTTTAGTTTTTTTTTTTTTTGTTTTTTGACCGATTCTGTCGATTTGCTTTTTTTTTTTTTCTTCAAGAAAATTCCAATTTAATCTTTGCTCAAATACTAAATACTTCACAATCTCACAAATAATGCTTCATATGTGTAAAAGTTATTTATTTTTTATTTTTGGAGATTGACAATTTCTCCTTACCGAAATCAATATATATATATATATATATATATGAAGTAATTAACTCCACGCACTTTCTTACAATTTTTGTAATAGCTAATAACTCTCTTGACACCATAATTTTATAATATTATCCTTATTTTTAAATAAAATTTTATTCATATTTACTATTGATTAAATAAATTATATAAAAAGAAATTTAAATAAAAAGATTAATAATAATATATTTTTCTTATATTTTTTATTATTTTCAAACTTTTTATCATAAATATATATTTTATGTTTTCAAGATAAACATATCAAAAAATGACCCATTTATCCTTTATTTCTCTTAAATTTTTTATGCCATGAAGGATAATAGGAGATAAATGATATATATTGATTTCAATAAAGGTTAACTGACAATTTCTTTGTTTTTTGTTTTAACTCTATAAATACTTTAAATATACGGTACTTAATTTGTCAACTTCATAGGACAAATACACTTCCTTATCTTCTTCTCTTTTACAAATTTCCAAATCTGCTTCCTAATAAATTGTCAAAGAAAACAGACGAAATCACCAATGATCAAATCTTGAGGCACCAAATCAACTTGATGCATATCTTGGACCAAGCTAGCTTTGTATAATTTATTTTACAAGCAAGAAAGACGAGAAAATCCTTGCAAGCATTTTACACTCACTGGAAAAGGAAAAAGAAGTCGCATTGAAATCGATTGTCAATTTTCATTAATTTTTCTAAAAAAAAGTCTACATCCATCCATATTTAAAAATACTAGGAATTCTAAAACATCATGCACATATTTAAATTTGGCTGACTTCAAAAACCGTGGGCCATAAGGGTTGGCAATCATATTTTAACTTAAATTTTCATTCATTAATCGTATTCGATTATATCATCGAGCCATCTCAATCGTCTTTGAAATTTAAAAAATTCAGGTAGCACTCTAAGTGCTATTTTAATCTAATTGATATTTCGAAAAGCCACCTACCCGATCACCTGACCAAGTGCCACGAAAAAAAAAAACCTCTGAAGTATATTCACCAAAATATATATTACGAAAACAGTAAAAACAAGAATAAAAATATTTAACAAATTCTTTTAGTCTTAATTTTAAGGCGTACCAAATGGACCACAAGCTTTGTGTCTGTTTCACCGGACAATTATAAATTGAGAGTTTGATCATTTAAGTTTTTGTCAATTTCGCTGCACAACACACAATACACATTGAAGAAGAGAGAGGGAGAGAGAGAGAGAGAGAATCAAATCATCATGTTGCTTCAAATGAATTCGTGTTCAGGCTTCTCACTCAAATACCATCCTTTGCAACCCTCTAGTAAGCTTCATTCTAATATTTTCATAATGTCTAAATTGAGAATTCGATGATTTTTTTTTTTTATTAATAAGCATTAGAATATAGTAATGCTTATAGTAGAGAGTTCACCATCCACATTCAAAATGCCCTTGGACGTCCAGGCAATGTGTTGATCTAATATATGTGTGCCGATTGGTACTTTTTGAAGTTGAAGTAGTATTGATGTGAATAAAAAAGATCCTGCTACGTTACGTTAATCGTAACGTACATCCACACACAGCAATAATATCCATGGTGGGACCCGCTACTGTTGTTGTGTGTGGCGTACGTTACAATTAACGTAACGTAGCACTGGCCAAATAAAAATTATTCAATTTTTTTTGTTACAGTGTCACATTTACTTTTCAACAGAACAGTGAACTGAGGTATTAAGAATTTATCACGTCTCCGTTTTTAGGGTAACTAATATTTTAACAGAGCAAAATGTTTTATCTAATAATTTTTTTTTTATTTGGCCATTTAGATTCTGTCAAAACACTTCGGTTGCCGTCGACTCAAATAAATGGCTTGGTAAACAGAAGTCAAAGGAAGAAGTACTCTGTCAAATGCTCCTCCCAAAGTTCATTTTCTTTAACTAATAAAGTTGGAAACAGAGAGGATATAATCAACAGAAATCATAAACCATTGAACAAATCAACAGTTGCTTTGGCATTACAAGATGGCTACGCATCAAAATCTGAGGAAGAAAACACTCTTCCAGCAAGCTTTGTACAAGTTTTGAACAAGAAGTTTGATGCACTCTATCGACTTACTCGTCCCTACACTTGGGCTAGCATTGTGAGTTGCTTTATAGTTATCACAATATACTTATATTGAAATAAAGTTTTATTTGTATTGACACAATATAATAATAATAATAATTTTTTAATCTTATCAGATTGTAGGGGTATTATCAGTTTCTATGCTTGCAGTACAAAGTCCTACTGATTTGACTGCCACGTATTTCATAGAAGTATTGAAGGTAAATTTTAAGTGACAGAGAAACTAATCGCATGCTTGTCGAATTTAATTTTGATAACTTAGGTTTTTTTTTTTTTTTTGATATTTTCAGTCCATGGTGCCAGCAATAATGATGAATAATTTTGTTAATGCCATAAACCAATTGTCTGATGTTGAAATAGACAAGGTATTTCACTCAAGACCTTATTTTGCTTCGTAATTATTTTTTGGTACTTTGCTAACAAATTCAGCTTAAAATTGTCAAAGGTTAACAAGCCCCATCTTCCTCTCGCTTCCGGAGACTTTTCAATAGCAGAGGGAATTGCAATTGCTATAGGATCCCCAATGATGGTAAGCAACGGTCATTTATCATTGTTTAATTATTTAGTTGTGTATCATAATGGTTAGTAAAGAAGATTTATTTAGATTTATAAATACGATAAATCTTTCTATTTAATATACCAATTTTTGAGTTTGATATTTAAAAATATGAGTCACACTCCACCTTAAAAATTTTTTATGTAATAACCTTAATTAGTTGATTTCATTGATTACATCAATTTTCAAGTAAATTTTTTATGTTACAACCTTAATTATTATTATTATTATTTTGGACAGACAACCTTAATCATTTATTTCATTGATTATCTCAATTTTCAGGGTGTGGCTATGGGAATGATGCTTCGATCTCCACCACTAGTTATCTGCTTCATCATATGGTGGATAGTTGGAGCCGCTTATTCCTTAGATGTAATAAAAATCCAAATTGGTTTTTACATAATAAAAGTCCAAAATAGATCTCATGCCCATTTAAACACTTAGCTTGATCAAATGAAGTTCATCTAATTATACTGTTCTTATCGATCTCAATCTTGCAGCTTCCCCTTCTTCGATGGAAGGGAAGTCCACTAATGGCTGCAGTAACCATCATCATTCTGAATGGACTTCTACTTCAATTTCCTTACTTTGTACACTTCCAGGTACATACGAGTTCTCCATTTTTTATTTCGAAAAATCCATAGTAATTCATTAATTGTATGCTTTCATGTCGTCACGCTTTCAAACTAATGACGTGGATTTGACACATACAAATATAGAAATATGTGCTTGGTAGACCTGTAGTATTCCCAAAACAGTTGTTGTTTGCTGCCGCTATCATGCCAATTTTCAACGCTGCAATTGCATTTTCCAAGGTAACTAATTTTTCAGAAACTAAAAGCTAGCTCATCTTCATCAGCAGCAGCTTAGATAATCTACTTGTTTTGGGCTTTGCTATAGGATTTACCTGATGTAGAGGGCGATAAAGAATTCGGCCTTCGAACACTCCCAATCATCCTAGGGAGAGAAAGAGTGAGTAAATTATTTTCTTTATATATCAACTTTTATTTTCTTTTATGTGAATTCCAAATACAGAATAAGAATTGGCTAACAAGTCATCATGATCTTGAATTTTCTAAAGGTATTCTCAATTGCTGTTAATATGCTGTTAACGGCTTATGGAGCTGGTGTAGTTGCTGGAGCTACTTCGCCTTTTCTGCCATGCAAAATTGTCGCGGTAAGAATTCCTTTATTTTTTACAAGAAATTTGGCCTTGTTCGTATGCTTGCTAAAGAATTTGATATTTATCCTTAATTTCTTTTTTCTTGCAGATAATAGGCCACTCTGCACTTGCTGCCCTTTTGTGGCGTAAAGCTCAAACTGTTGATCTCACCGACCCTCCATCAATGCAATCTTTTTATATGTTCATTTTTAAGGCAAGTGGTTCGACGCTCGTGCTTCAATTTTGAATCATATCCAAGCAGGTTCTATTATTTACTTACATTCTGATGACTTGTTATTTTATCAAATCTGCAGCTGTACTATGCCGAATTCTTCCTTATGCACTTCGTACGCTGAGAATGAGAGAACATTTCACATTCCTCTCAAGAGTTTCTTTTCCTTTTATTTTCCGCTCTCTTGTTTCAACCTCCATGCATGGAATGAGGAGAGTTTGTTAATCAAATAAAGAAAATTGAGAGTATGACTAAGGTTGTGTTAATTTTTGTAATAATCTGTTATCCTGTTTGCGTTGAAAAATGACTTGAATGGACACATGACATGCCGTAAAAGTTGACAAATGAAGCCGTCCGTGTTTAACATGGCATATGACTCGGATACTGTATTTTTTTTCCTTTCTTAAGGTAACCTCGATGGAATAAGGGGAAACTTATTAAAGTATAAAAAAGAAATACAACTAATCAGTGATGAAATGGAAAAGATTGAAAGTAGATTGACAAAAGAAATAAAGATTTTTGAATAGTACAAACTAGAGTTTTAAATCCCTTTCTATAATAACCCTAAATATAGTGAATTTATCAAAATATACAAATATAAAATATTATTTTATAATAAATTCTCCTAATCAAATAAGAAAAGAAAAACAAACAGCACTCAAATCCAAGTTCTAGGAAAAAAAAAAAAGATAAAGGCATGCGCTATTTATTTTGTTTTTATTAGAGAATAAATGAATTCGATTCCGATGGCGATTGTTATCAATTAAACTAATTAACTTCAACCAAAACAAAATTTGACTCGTCGAGATTTAAAAATAATTAATTTTAAATAAATTCATTAATTATACTTATTAACAATGTCTTAGCAGTCTTAATCAATAAATTGATATCAGCTTGTTGATTAATTATCAATAGGGAAAAAGAAAAAAGAAGGTTCAAATCAAAATAGTGAAAATACCCAGACGCGCGTGACTCACTCTCGCGATATATACGAGCTACAAAGTAGTAGGTGAAAGATTTGGAGCTGAAAATCACGGGAAAAGAAAAGTGATATAATTGCCTTTTTCCCTCATTTAGATTATTATTAGCTACGTTAATTAATAGATTATAAAAAGTGATTATAGCCTTTCTAGCGTCGTTTGGATTGTTGGACCGCCATGTTGCTCGCCTCCTCGCGTTAAAACAATATGTACTAACTTAAAATCATTTATCCTTTTTGAGAGTTTTAAATTGAGAAAAAAATTATTACGCAAGTGAAAATGACACGAGAAAAAAAAATGAGTTTAGAATTATTCATTATTGTTTGCAAACAATTTTTTTTAGGGGGTTATGTTGAATTATAGTGATGAGAAAGGTGAAACGTTAAAAATTTTTTAAAAAAATATTGAAATTGGGTTTAATAAGGAATCGGCTTAACTAAGGTCATTTAGTAGTAGAGGTGTTATAAGAAATTATATTATTTTTAGTTACCTTAATGGGGTGATTAAATTAGAGGGGTTGTAAGGGTGTTCATAGGGGTGCTAATAGTTAAACACTTTCTGAAATGGTCATGGACTCACCTGTAGATTGGGCCTCTCTCTTGTGAAATTGAACCGACTTTACATTGAGCATTTGAGCCCATAAACCTTATATGCTGGTTCGGGTCGGGTCAAATCAGTCCGTTTTAACCAGCACCTTGTATTCTATATAAACGCACACATCGTTCAATCTCAGGATTTTACAACTAGGGTTTTCGCTGCAGCCGATCGAACTAAGAAGCGAAAATGGTAACTCACACACACAGTCTCTCTCTCTCTCTCTCTGATTGTGTAATTGACTAAGTTTTAGTTCGGGTTTCTTATTGGTTTTTAATGTAAATAATTATGGAACAGCCGTCACACAAGACATTTATGATCAAGAAGAAGCTTGCCAAGAAGATGAGGCAAAACAGGCCCATCCCTCACTGGATCCGTATGCGCACCGACAACACCATCAGGTATCTTTTATTTTGTATTTATTATTATTATTATTATTATTATTATTATCAGAAGTTCATTTATTTTAATTTTTTTTATTTATTTGCTTTATGTGTTTTTCCCTCTTCAGATACAACGCAAAGCGCAGGCACTGGCGCCGCACAAAGCTTGGATTCTAAGGTGTTTAGGATCAGATGGATTTGTTGTTGAGTTTGTTTTAAGCTTATGTTCGAGTAATTTAGACTATGATACCTGGCCTTATGTTTTATATTTAGTTTTGAGAAACTCATTTGTATAAGGAACTCATTGAGAGTCCTTATTTTATTTTGTGCCCTCTTGAGTTAATTTGGACTTATGAAATTTGACTTGTTTCGATCAAATGTTTGATGTGTTCCTCTACATGTTGCCTTAATTTTGGTCAATTTTTAGCTTTTATTTATGTTTCCTTCTGTGGATCATGTAGATGTTCTATAGTTGAGTTAGGCTCGATATATTTAATTTCTAGGGCTTCCGTTTCCCTGCAGTTGTGGCTTAAAAGCCAAACAGCATGATGCTACATGGAGCCTCAAAAGTTGTTGCAAAGTTTTTGAGATTGCTCTGGTATTTTGTCATTCACCTATTCATCTGTGATGAACTTGCTGATCTCTGATTTGTGTATGTGTGTGTGTGTAATATTGTTTCTTAGTTTTTCTTGAAAAATGATTTTGTATGGAGGTAGGTCTTATCATTCTCATTTTCTTTGATAACATTCCATTGTGGATACAATATTATCCTTATTGGACTCCATTTGGGGAACAATACCAATTTTAAATGTGAATTTCTGCTTTCGTATCTTATATTACAAGACATTCATTTCTTTCACATATGTAGAGTAGGGGCTGAATGGGTATTTGGATGTTTTGCTTCCAATGGGATTGTGATAACCATTGTCTATGGAAATACTAGGGAAATAGTAAGAAATGCTGTGGAATCAAATAGTGGTTCCAAGTATATTTTGCTGTATCATTTTTGTTTTCTTTTGTGTGTTTTTTCAATGTAATTTGCTGAAGTGATGATATGGTTGAATGGCTTCTTCCTTCTCCAGTTGTGCCAAATGGATGCCAAATTTGTGGATGCATATTTTAATGGTAATATGGTTGTTTGATATGATTAGTAGATTATCTCCTGTTCTTGCGTGCTTCTTCCTACTGTTTGAATTTAATCATCCAAATGGTTGGCTCGAGTGTCTGTCTTCACTATTATGGTAGTTTTGTTAGAAGCTTGCCTTCTTTAAAGTTTATCGTTGCACAAGCTTGTAGTCTAGTGATATATTGAGTTGCTTCCTGAATCCTGCCCTAGTGAAATGTTTTTTTTTGCCCAAATGATTATGCAAGTTACAAAAGTTTTAGATGATCTTTCAATTGCTTTTTCTTGGTACGCGCCAAATATGCTTGGATTTGTATAAAGTGTGGAAGAGAATTGATGGTACCTGTTCTAGCTTGACCATGGACATGATCAAATACTTCACTTTTTAAGTGCTGGCATTCATATGATGCAAAGTGGATCCAATTCTCCTGATTGTGAAACTTTTGCGAATACCAAGTTTTGAAAACTCTACTTCCTCTCGTTAATGCTTATCAATTCGTTCAATAATGTCCAACATGATCCCTTAAAACGACTTGTGGTCCTGTTTAAAAATTTTTCCATCTGAATGCATAAGCATTGGAAAATAACAATGCTAAGAATCATAACTTGAGTCTCAAGTTTGAAAAATATAAGTAAATTTTTTTTTCTTCACCTTAAAATCTCCTAAAGCAACTGATTTATCATTATTTAAGCACTAATTGGGAGCGAAAAATTAAAATGAACAAGCAAAATTGAAATTCGTCGTACGGGTGGAGATCATCTGTTTCCCGAGATTATGCCCGACCCCGCACATAAAACGTTGCCGTTCAAATGCTGACAAATGGCACTTCAACTCGAACCAGTCATCCTCGTCCAATCGTTCGAAAGACTATATTACCCTTAATCCACGCATTAATTGCGACTACGGATCACTCCGTCACAACCAGCAGCGTCGATTCAAACGTACTTGTTGCTCCATAGCAAGGAGATCGCACACGCACAGCTTCGTAATAGTCGCCATTTTCTCGTGAAATCTCTTTACCATCAGTGAATAAGCTACTTCGATTAAGTCAAGGCGAGCTTAAGCGTTCAATTTTTATCGTAAAATCACGTAATATTTTATCTCATTTGATTTACTCGTAAATTTTTTATATTCATCATCAACCTCGTCGTGTAACTGTTTATGCGTAATTGTTGATCCAGATAGATGGCCTCAACAATGCTTTCAATAGCTTCTGCAACTCCTTCAGCTTCGCTATCGATGCACGAGAAGCTCAAGGTGGGACTGATTCCTTTCTGACTAGTCTATATTTGTTGACTTTCCAGTTTCTGTCTGGTTTCCGAGAACATTTTTCATTTCTCTTCCCGGATTGTAGCCGTTAATTTCTTTTTTTCCGCGCAGGGCAAGGTTAAGCTTGGAAGTACCACTAATTCGACAGCAGGATTCATTAAGACTAAAGTACGTGCTATTGGATAAGATTTGTTATTAAGTTAATCGATTTTCTCTTTTGATTAATTAGTCGTGAACAGTCTGTTCTTGTTAATAATATTTATTAATATTATTGGTCGAGCTCTCATTGTACGAATCAGATGCTCTGTGAATTTGATTAAGCTTTTTCATACCCTTTTTTTTTTTTTTAGATTTGAGTTTTTTATTCTCATGATTTGCAGTCCTTTGGTCGAGTATCTATGGTTGCTGCTGTCAATGTTTCTCGTTTTGAGGGTGTAACGATGGCTCCCCCCGATCCAATTCTTGGAGTTTCTGAAGCTTTTAAAGCTGACACAGATGAAAAGAAACTCAACCTTGGAGTCGGTGCTTATCGAACCGAAGAGCTACAGCCTTATGTGCTTGATGTTGTTAAGAAGGTTGGTTCCATTTTCTCGACCAAATTTTCAAGTCTGAGCATTGGTTTCTTTCATAGTCAAATGAAGTTACGTTGACCGTTTTGGGACTCTTCCGTTTTCCAGGCAGAGAATCTTATGCTGGAAAGGGGGGAAAACAAGGAGGTATATTGATTTGTTCACTTATATGGATAAATTGAGGCCGTTCTTATAGCCTAGGATCACTAAAATCAATTTAATTGCAATGTACAGTATCTTCCAATTGAAGGTTTGGCTGCATTCAATAAGGTGACAGCAGAGTTATTGTTTGGAGCTGACAACTCAGTGCTAAAGGAACAAAGAGTAAGTTCAGATTCAGGCCATCTTATCAGAGAATAAAGTAATATTTTATTTGAGACAGATTGTTTAGTTGAATTGTTTTTTTTTTTCCTTTAATCTATTTGTCAGTAATATTTTTCCAGGTTGCAACAGTTCAAGGTCTTTCAGGAACCGGTTCTCTTCGGCTGGCTGCAGCTCTTATAGAACGATATTTTCCTGGGGCAAAAGTACTAATATCATCTCCAACATGGGGTGTGTATTGTGTTTCACTCAATCCTGTTTGTGAAATTTGCCTCAAGATACAGTTTTTAGACACTAACACAATCATCTTACAGGTAACCACAAGAACATTTTCAATGATGCTAGAGTTCCATGGTCTGAGTACCGCTACTATGATCCAAAAACAGTGGGTTTGGATTTTGAGGGAATGATAGCAGACATAAAGGTTACATCTTGATCAAAGAGTGTACTTCATTTTTTTTTTTTTTTTCAGTTTGGTTTTATTTTCCAAATATAAGTTTTAGCCACTTTCAGCTTTATTGAGGTCCTCAAATGACATACTTAAATATCATTTTTGCACACTTTGGCCGTCTAAATCTTTCCATATAAATCACTCTCGTATTAATTGTTTTCCATCTGCAGGCAGCCCCTGGTGGATCTTTTATTCTGCTTCATGGTTGTGCTCACAACCCAACTGGCATTGATCCAACCCCTGAACAATGGGAAAAAATTGCTGATGTCATTCAAGAGAAAAATCATATTCCATTTTTCGATGTTGCCTACCAGGTATGATTTCTTGAAATCAAGATATAAAATGAGTCTCAAATGTCATTCAGACCTGCTCAAATGGAAGTTATAGATATTTCAAAGTTCATTCTGTAAATTTAACTCTTTGATGTACCCCCCCCAACAAAAAAAAACACTTTGATGTACTTCAGGGATTTGCAAGTGGAAGCCTTGACAATGATGCATCATCTGTGAGATTGTTTGCCACACGTGGCATGGAGCTTCTTGTTGCTCAGTCATACAGTAAAAACCTTGGTCTTTATGCAGAAAGGATTGGAGCAATGAATGTTGTCTGTTCGTCATCTGATTTAGCAGCAAGGTGCTGTGAAGTTGCTGTAATCCAGTTAACATTCTACCATAATATACGCATATAAGATGTAGGACATGCATAATTATAATATATATGTTAACGTCAAAGTCATGCACCTTTAGTCCTAGCTGTTTTAACAGCTGGTGGCTTTTAACACACCAGTGGACGCCTGGCTGGTATGGAGCTGTGTGTATGACATCATGGGGCTGTATTCTAGTTTGTTTTTTAGATAAGGTTTTGTAATTGATTTATTACTGAATGCCTACACATTTTGGTTGAGCCATGCTAATTCATATTTGCAGGGTAAAGAGCCAACTGAAAAGGCTTGCTCGACCTATGTACTCAAATCCTCCTGTTCATGGGGCTAGGATTGTAGCCAATGTTGTTGGGAATCCAGCTCTCTTCGATGAATGGAAAGCAGAGATGGAGATGATGGCAGGAAGGATAAAAAATGTGAGACAGAAGCTTTTTGATAGTCTCTCTGCAAAAGATAAGAGTGGAAAAGATTGGTCATTCATTCTCAGGCAGATTGGCATGTTCTCATTCACAGGCTTGAACAAAGCGCAGGTAATTGCCCTTCTCAAGTTTTTCCCCATTTCTTTCCCAAGATAGGCATGTTTTTAAATTTATATCTTCCTTACATTCGTTCCAGAATAGTTTGCATTTGACTCCAATTCTTTCTAGAAATGTTCTCCACTAAGAAGGAGAACAATTTGAGGGAAGCAGCATGGATTGACTATAAAGAGAATGGAAACCAAGGACTAGACCATAGTGCTAGTTTGTACAACAGAGAATTTGGATCCTGCTCCTATTCAAAATGAATATGCGCCGGTTATATTTTCTCAAGAAAAAAGGTGGTCCAACCTGTATTTTTATTATTATTTAGCCTAATGGCAACCCAATATCCTCCGCACCTATACGAGTGCTTTTGTTTTTAACGCAAAAGATTTTACCATCTCAACTAAATGGCACCTACAAGTGTCCCACCTTATAAAGTGGGTTTATATAGGCTTTTGGCACTTGCAAATTTAACTCATCAGTTTTTCATTTTGCCAAGTAACCTCTATTCGGTTGATGCCTTGATGGAGAACTATACTAAATATCCTGTGGCACTATTTACTACCGAGATACTAAAATACTGAGGATAATTGAGCATATTCTTAATTGGTAGATGTGTTGTGGAACAGGGAATTTAATTTAGTTCTCCGTCAAGGCATCAACTGGTAGAAGTTACTTGGCCAAAAGAACTGATGAGTTAAATTTGCAAGCACGGAAAGGCTGCATAAACCCACCTTTCCAGACATCATGTCAATTGTGACAAGATGGCCACTTTTTTTCTCGAGAAAATATAACCAGTGCATATTCATCTTGAACAGGAGCAGGATCCAAATTTTTTGTTGCATGATCTTGCATGAGAGTCTGGTCGCCAGTTTACATTTTTCATATGTTAGCTAGCATCCACGTGTATCATGAAACTTTACAAGTCTTGAATCATTTGAGGTATGAAGTCATAATTGCTGAATCTGTAACTAGGGAGTGCATACAAATCTGGAATTGTTGTGATATTTTTGTGTTTAGAGCTCTGTCATCATGACTGCCTCTGTCTTAGATCAGACCTTTTCTATGTAATGGCAGCCCTCTATAGCCGACTTACTAATCTTTTATTTGTCTTTTATCTTGTCAGAGTGATAATATGACAAATAAGTGGCATGTCTACATGACCAAGGATGGGAGGATATCCTTGGCTGGATTGTCTTTGGCCAAATGTGAATATCTTGCCGATGCCATCATTGATTCATATCACAATGTCAGTTGAAGTTGTTGGACCACTAGACAGATATTCACATTAGAAATCAGACCATTAAAATGTTGGGGAGTCCAAATTGATTATTATTTACTCCAATGCTTACAAGTTCCAATGGTCAAGTTTTGATTGAGCAGTGTTATATGTACGTATTTCCGGAAGATTTAATATAGCTTTTGGAATTTGAAAGATATTTTTATATAGATTATTGGTGGCATTGATTTACATAGCTTGATTTACACTCAAATTATTCAGGCTCTTTCGTCTCGTAATCAACATGAGACGTGTTAGTAGCAAAATGGAACTAGAAATTAGTGTAAAAGCATGGACATTGATGTTCTGCTTCCTTGTGTCAAAAGTAGCCCACCTTGTAGTCTTATATTCTTGCATAAGCTACAAAATTTTTTGAACTAATGCCGCATAAAGAATCACCTATTAATTTATAGTTGACCTTCTATGGGTCAACATCTAATAGTCGTCAGTCAAGAGAGTTTTTTTTTTTTTTAATTTTGCAAAAATACAGCTTAACATAGGAGCGTTTCTATAACTAATGCCTCTTATAGTAAAATTAACAAATAAATACATTATGGGCAATATAAACTTCAGGCTAAAAGAATTCATTTGAACTAATGTTTCAGTGTATGTCTGAAAGAGTCTGGTATAGACAAGTGATTTTCAGAATGCCAGTGCCGTCATCATTTACAAATGGGATAAAGAATTCAAACACTCTTTACATTTCCAACCAGACCGATCATCCTTCACTTAATATCAAAAGGATTTAAATTCTATTCCAAAACCATAAAACATATGCGTGTCGGCAGTGCAAGGAAGTTAGAGGCTCAAAAAAATTGTTCATGCGTTCAGGCATATCAGTGTCCAGAAGGTATAGTGGAGTCTGCAGGAGGTCCAGATGGTGCAACCCTCAGAGTTCCTCCAAGCTCCACTGGAACGAGTGGGATAAGAGAGTGCAAAACATCCGTTATCAGTGGTCGATAACTTGGCTCCGGTTGCACACATAACACAGCAACAGCTGCAACCTGCACATCAATTACAACAAGTTCAACTCAACGTTTTTCTCTTACGCATATTGCTAGCTTCAGCAAGGCTGAGGCTGGCAGATAAGCCTTGCACCGGTAACCTTCTCAAATTCCTAACAGTTTCGCTTAGTTGTTCTGCCCAACCAATCCCCATGTAATCAAATTTTCTTCCAACCTAACGGTTATCTAACTCTATCCTAAAGAACAATCTCATTCTGCCCTACCAAAAAACAATTAAAGAAAAAAAATAAAAAAAAATTATCCAATACCCACATTAATCCAAAGTTAGGTTAAAACCAGTCAGCAGTCAGTTTTGATCTGTCCAAAACTGTAGTTAGAAAGTAAAATGCTGACCAAGACGCAACTAACCTGGTATAAATGCTTTAAATCCATTGTACTTTTAATCACAGGATCCACAATGTTTGGGAGTTTAGATCTGTCAGTGAGTTGAGGCATGGCCTGCATTCGTGAACAGTTCAAGCATCAAGTTTCAAAATCAATCTTTATAACATTGCCTTCCTGGAAACGGAAAATTAATGTGAGCATAAACATACCCATGTGACAATAGATTGGCACTGAGCTGGTGCCAGTTTCTCCACTGGCCTTCTTCCTAAGAGAAGTTCAAGAAGCACAACTCCAAAAGCATAGACATCACTCTTGTCTGTCAATTTACCTAGAGAAATGGAAACCAACCAAAAAAAAAAAAGGGAATCTTCTTTTTAGAATAATTAAAGTACAAAGTGCATTGAGTTCATAATTGCTTTTAACTATAGTTATGGAGGTGGCAGGAATTTTTCTTTTAGCTCCATGTAACATTCTTGTGGAAGCATTTTAAGGGCACAGTGACACTAGCATCACTCATGATGCATAATGAAGTCCGTATGGGAAAAAAACGTGAGGAATTATACCTCGATTATAAAATTTTCAAGTGTGAAATTATGAGTTATTCCAAGTACAATTGCATGCCAACCATTACCAATATTATTTACTTAAATCACCCTGTCCAAGGTAAATAAATAAAAATGAGGCACCCTTTAACTTTTACAGAATAAATATTCTTGAAGAGCCTCTACATAGTGAACCACCCAGCAAAAGATCCAAACTTTTACATTACAACCAAGCCAGATTTATGCACATGTGCATGTATATTTGTATATATAAAAATAATGTAATCTAGAGCCATTTATATTTATAATTATTGAACCCACTGCAACTTCCAACACAATTGAAATCATTGAAGGTACAAAGCAAATGAACATGTAATATCAGTAAACATAGCTACCAGTCAAATTAAGAATTTACCAACCATACCATCTAAAAGATACTCGGGAGCCACATATCCCAAAGTGCCCGAAAGCTTAAGATTGTTCTTGTTTTGGGATCCATCGGTTATGGCAAGACCAAAATCTGAGAGCTGAATGCAGAGCCAACAAAGAGGAGAAAAATACCAGTGAATTCAATGGAAGAAGATGACAATTTGAAGTAGAAATATTTTAGTGCAGTCTCAATCATTAGTTTAAAGAAAAAGCCCAAGACCTCATTAATTTTGCACTAATACTTTACCTTAGCATTAAACTTGGAATCTAGAAGTATATTGGAGGATTTCAGATCTCTATGAATGACTGCAGGGTTGCAGTGCTCATGTAAATATTCTAATCCTCTGGTCAACAGTAGCAAATATTTTAGCACTCAGTATACACCAGAAAAATAAGAAGAATCATATGAAAAAACAAGCTCACCTAGCGGTATCAAGAGCAATTTTCATTCGCATATGCCAAGTCAATGCTGATCCATGAGAAGGACCTAAAACATATACAATAAAATTTTCATAAAGAAAAAGTATTAATAGATTTGTTTATAAGGAAAAAAGGAGGGTAAATTAAAAGGAGGATAAATTATTTACCATGCAATTGAATATCAAGGGACCGATTTTCCATCAATTCATAAACAATAAACCTTGTGTCATCATGAGCACTATAACCCAACAGACAAACAACATTTGGGTGGTGAATATTACTCAGCAAATCCACCTCATTCTGCAATCACAAACAACTCAAAATTAGAACAGCACAACAACTACAACAACAACAACATAGATTTCAAAATTTATAAATCCCCTTAAACAAATAGTACCTCAAATTCTCTGCCGGCATCTTGTGTTGCACAATCTAATTTTTTGACAGCGACGTGCAAGTTATCATCCAATTTAGCCTTGTAAACACATCCAAATCCACCCTCACCCAATATATTACTCTCATGAAAACTGTCGGTGGCTTTCTCTAACAGCTTATACTCAATAAATGAAATAGCAGATCCCTTCTTACTAACCATCCTCACAGAAGTGAATTTGCCCAAAAATGATGATAACACAACTCCATTCTCAGAATCTACAACACAAATAAAAAATCAATGCATGCTCAACAAATTAAGAAACTATAATGATGAACATGTTATTTAAAAAAAAAAAATAAAGATGGTACCTTTGCTCTTTGCATTCTTGTTACTGGATTTGAAGGAGTACTTCAAATGATAAAGCCACAAACACAATAAAGCCAGAATGATTAAACAAAGGGCACTGCAAGCAATAATGAGTGCAATAAGCAACTTGTGGTGTGCATCCATATGGTGATGATGCGGATCCTCACTGCCCATTTGAATTCCTGTTAAAACGCACAAAAAAAAAAAATTCAATTTATAAAGTAGAGGAATCCCCAAAACAAACCACTTAAGATTTCAAAGATACTCATTATAGCAGATTGAATATTAGTTAGTGAAAAGAGTATCTTTTTCATTAATTGTCATACATCACAAAGTAAGTATATAATCAAGAAAAACAAAATATCTTTTTTTCCCTATTTTTTGTGGCATTAAATGCACCTAAATTAGTGGGTGTTTTCAAATTTTGAATTTTATTAACTACTACCTGGAGAAAAAGCAGCCATTGAAGTAGAAACAGGGGAAATGAGGGGAGAAAAAACAAGGGGGCCTGGTAATGGCTCTATTGAGGCATGAATCCAAAAGGATTGATGTAGAAAAACAAATAAAACAACAAAGAGAATAAGAAGAAGCTTCATTTTTATTTTTCTGTTTCGTTTTGTAAGTTTAAGAAGGAACAAGAACAAATGGATATTGAAGAAGAAGCATTGGCCTGGCTTGTAAGTTGTATGTTCAAAAGTGTCACACACAAACAGAGAGAGAAAAAGAAAAAAGATAAGTGAAAAGGTGTGCTTGCTGCAAATGAATTGCCCTTTTTTTAAAAATTTGCTGGCTCTTCTTTTAACTGTTCTTTTTAGCAAAAAAAAATATATATATTTATTTATTTATTCTGTGTGCAAAAGGAGACAAAAGGAGGAACAACAAAAGTAAATCTCACATTTGAGTAGGACAAGTAAGTGCACACAACAATCATGTGGATGGGTTTGCATTCTAATTTCTTTAACCAAGTTAAGATTTAAGAATTCTAAATGGTAAAAAGTAGTAAAAATAAATAAATTGTTTAAAGTAATTCTTTCAAATGAGTCAAATTCTGATAATACGGATATATTAATCCTAATTAGTAGTGTAGGTAATAAATCATGTATGATTGAAAAATATTAAGGTAACTTTAAGATATTATTTGAATCGCTCGTGTTTATTAGTACGAAATAACTTTTCATGAATATTTAAAATTTTATCCAACCTAAATGAGAACGAGCGTACGTTCTATATACAAAGAAAAAAATTTATAGTTAATATAAAAAAATCTCAACAATTATTTTTAAATATATTAATATTCTAAATCTATTAGTCAAAAGTGTGAAAAAAATTTGACGTGTAATAAGTAAAACTTTATGTTGTTTTTAAATTGTTTAATCATCAACATTTTGTTTCAATGCGGATGGGATCTTAAATCTAATCCTTAGAATGATTTGTTTTGTAGGACTCGTGAACAAGTATCCTTTTTTTAAAAAAAAAAAAATCGAAAACACTTCTAAAGTGTCATTTTTATGTTGATTTAATTTTAAAAACGGATGAAACTTCTGGTTTTTGTTGACTCAGTTGTCTAATTCTCGAACTTAATGGCATGATATAATTGAGGTTATATTTACACATCAAGAAATTTATTGGCATGATGATGACAGATCAATGATCTTAACTATTAATTTATTTAACCTAGTCTTAACTTTAATCTCATTAATTGTTAACTCACTTCCAGAAAAAAAAAAAAAAAAGTGCTTTATTTTTTTAACCTAAAAATCTGTTTTTTCGCTTTTATTCTAGGTTCTTGAAGCTGCCTTCAAAGAAATAAATACAACTTTGCATGAATATCTTTGAATGTCAGTACAACTTTGCATAACCAACTCCTAAATAAAGCTCTGCGTTAAAGTGAGAATGCTGACAGAGGAAAGAATTTTTTTTTTTTTTTAAAGTTGGTTATATACCTTTTATTTATTTATTTACTTAAATGGCTTAGTAGGTTATATACCCAATTTGATAAAAAAAGTGTTTGTTGCAAAAATTGCCATAAAATTAACAATTACAAGTGCAAAACTATCTTTCATAATTGTGTACCAAACTCAAATCATACTTTAAACAAAAATTGGATGGCAATATTAAATTCAACTGACCAACAATAATTAAAATGAGTTTAATGTACATAATCTCTTAAAAAGAGAGGGAGAGAGAGAGAACACACTTATGTGCAAATTACCCAAATGGGTTACTTACTAGTACTAGAGCAAGAAAATGATTAGATTTTCAAAATTGGGCTTCTATATTATTATTATTATTATTATTATTATTATGAATGTGAGTCACTAGGCAATCCCATTTATCAAATTGGCTTGTCACGTGTTAGGTGAATAATGATTCATGACTTGTGGTTTTGAAATAAAAGGCAGTCCAAAACAGGTCACACTCACCGCTATTGGAAAATAAATAAATAGCCCAGATACACCTCACAATTATTGTTTAACATAAATTGTGCAATCAAAGAGTTCTTATTCCGCTGCTCAAGGTCCCGGGTAATTAGCAAAAATTGCAAACTCAGATTCTTAGCAAAGAATAAAATCCCACATCAAATCAAGATCTAAGAGTTGGTTAATAGTATGATTAAGACCATTTGATTCAAAGTTTTACATGCAATAACTGGCACTTATAAGAAGACAAAGTACGTGATGCCACAGTCAGATTTTGCCTATTTTCAGTCTCAAAGAAGCTGCAACTGCGGCGCAATTTGCTTCAAATTTTCTGTGTCTTTTGTGATGATAATTAAAATATGCTCGAGAGAGAGAGAGAGAGAGAGAGAGAGTACGAAGAAAGTATTCTTGCATTCATACGTCAATTATTTAATCTTGCATTCATACGTTAATCATTTAATCTTAAGTTAGTTTTTATTAAATTTAAGGGAAAATCTGTGTGGTGCAACTATGGCACTCTTGCATTCATACGTCAATCATTTAATTTTAATCTAGTTTTTATTAAATTTAAGAGAAAATATGTGGTGCAACTGTGGCACTCTTGCATGCATTCATACGTCAATCATTTAATCTTAAGTTAGTTTTTGTTAAATTTAAGAGAAAATATGTGGTGCAACTGTGGCATTCTTGCCTGTATTCATACGTCAATCATTTAATCTTAAGCTAGTTTTTGTTAAATTTAAGAGAAAACTTGTGGTGCAACCGTGGTACCGTGCCGCAGTTGTATCCAGCCGTTGGATGCTAGTGGAATCCATCCATCTAAATGCATCCAACGGTTGGATGCAACTGTAGCACGGTACCACAGTTGCACCGTAGCCGAACCCTAAACTTAAACACCTGCAGCAACATATTTAGTGACAACAAGTAATTTTAACTTAATAATTAGTGATATTTACGAAAAATCTATCACCTTTTCTTTAGCATGTATTTCGCAAAAATCACAATCCCTTAATTTAAAAAGCTGAATTGTTCATGTTTACTTGAATCTCATAAACAATTCGAAAAATTTCAATGAGTGTGTTTTTCTTGTTCGAAGTCAAGTTCGGTACCCCTTGAGAGTCTGTCTCAACAACCAGAGACTATCAACCTATATTTTCTGTAGTGTCTATTCACATACTTTTCTATTTTCTTTAAAATATATATATATATATATATATATATATTGAAGTGTTAGTTAGTCATGTGTTTAGTTGAATTTATTCATTTTCAAAAATGTCTACGGTGCCAAATTTTTAAATTTCATCTATTCTCTGCAAAATTCAATGAAAACACAAGTGAGCGGCATTGGAAATCTCAAATCTTGAATTTAATTAAATACTAATCTGATTATTATAATTTTTTTTTTTAAAGAAATGATCAAATAAAATGAATCGAGCTAATTAATCACTAAAGACTATGAGCGACTTGTCGTTCAACATTTGTCCATTCACCGAAGAGTGAGTCAGTGTAATAATGGCCCAGCAAATCCCAAGTTATGGCCCTCGCTTTTCATATCATCCGAGGGATGGACAGAATATTCAAAATATAATATTAAAATATTTAATAACTATTAATTATTATATTTTAAAAAATATATTGATATAATTTTTTATTTGTATAATAAAAAAATTATTATATATTTTAAAATTATTAAAATTATTATTTAAAATTTATATTTACTACATGTTATTAATTTTTGTTTCATTATTATAATTTTTTTCACATCAGTTATAACTTAAAAAGTACAGTACTTAAATCAATCTCAAATAAGACCTAAGCGTCGTGAACATTACATGTGTGGGCTTTTAAGATCTCGCAATCTTGTCAATCAAGTGGCCTAATTAATAATTGTTAGTTAAAAAGAAAAAAAAAACCTAATCATATCCTTTCATTTTTTTTTAAAAAAAGCCTAAATTATTATCTTTAAAAATATATTTAAAAAGGCAAAAGATCATATAGTATATTTATGGCAACCGGCAAGTGGCAAGATCAAAATATATCGTAAGTAGGGGTGGGCACAGGTCGGGTTGGATCGAGTTGGGTTGAATATCAACCCGACCCAACCCGCGGAATTACAGGTTGGGTCAGGTTGGGTAAAGTTTTTGAAAAACTTCATTTTTTTAGTTTAAATTAAAATAAATTAATTAAGTGGAAAAATTTATAAAAAAAAACACAAATATTAAAATCCTTACAACAAATCCAACATTTCAAAGTTCAACAATCAAATTACTAGTACATAATTAATGGAAACATAAATTATTAGTACATAATTAAATTTATTAGTACATACATTTAAAGTCTTGTTTAATACAAAATGCTATATGTCAAAATTTATATAATAACACATACACACACACACACACACACACAACATATATACCCACATACATACATACATATATATATTGATATATATACACACACGCACATATATATACATATACATACACGGGTTGACGGGTTGGATTGGGTTAAAAATTTTCAACCCAACCCGCAAAAAATCAAACGGGTTGGGTCGGTTTCACAGGTTGGGCGGGTTGGTGCCCACCCCCAATCATAAGACTCGGATTTTCTTTCAGAATTTGTGTAAAATTAGTTTAAAAAATTTAGTTGTACCGAAACCCCAATTCTTTATTGTATAAATATTTGGCATATTTTGAATTACTTTTGAGAGGTTCAAAAGTGATTTTGACAAAAAAAATTAAAAATTATTTTTGGCAAAATTACCCTGTTCTACAATGTATTTTGAAAGTAGAGACAAAAAGTTTTTTTAAAATTTGATTTTAAAATCATTTTTATATTTAAAATATAATTCTATACATATTCTCATATATATATATATATATGAAAATCCAAAATTACCCTCATTAATTTGGAAAATAAAATTATTAACTCTAAAGAGATTAATGTTATTATCAATTATGTTGTAGTAACAAAATAAAAAAATAAAACTAATGACATAAAATATTTATTTGAGTTATCAATTATTATATTATATAATAAAAATATTTTATGTATATTTTTATAAATGTGTAAATAATTTTTTTTTAGCATTATACTCAATTCAGTCATTTACATTCTTATAGTAATTTAATAGAAAGATTTACTAAACGCACACAACTACTTTTAAAATTCATAGTACCTTTAAAAATAAACTTTACCAAACGTTTATCTACTTTTCTTTATAGGTGATTATTTTCTCAGCACAACTAATAATAATATTTTAAAAATTATAGTATTACCAAACTGGCCTAAACGAGAGAATAATGGATTTAGTAAAATTAGAGCCCCAACAGCTTTATTGGCTCTAATTATTGCCTTATATGATTAGGCAAATATATCACTGTTGATATGAATTTGTTAGCGGGAATATTCAATAATAATAATAATGCCTGATGGGGCCATGAATCAAATTCAAATGTTGTACATGCATGCATGCAATGTTCCACTTATAATTTAGTGGATGGAGAGAGAGAGAGAGAGAGTGAGTGATTTAAATCTAATTTTTAACAAATTTTGTTAAGAGCAATATTGCAAGATATCTAAGGTTAAAATCCAGCTGAAAAAAAAAATTATCGAACCATTTAAAATTTAAAATAAAATGAAGTAAATAAGATGTAAAGATTATAACGAGATATTCAATACTGAAATCAGTTTACTTCAATGGGGTCTAACAACTGCCTTATTAAGTATGGTGATATTTGACTCCTTTAATTTATATAAGCAACCCAACAATCACGTTTATACCAATACTCATTTTATTATTACATAAAATTAATGATAAGCAAAAATAACTTTTAAGTACACCCACTTAAATATCTTTAGTAATATTTAATTTTATAAGGACATTTTCAATCGCTACAATTTCACACAAGTTTTTACTCAATTTCTAAATCAATGGTTGAAATGTTATAGATCAAATAGTATATATAGACTTATGTTATTAAATCCAATATAAATGTTTTTTTTTCCTCCTTTAGCTTCTGTCATCATTTCAGCCATCTCTTTTTCATTTGTTTCTCTATCTCATCTCTTCTAATGTTCTTCTACGTATTTACTTCATCTATTGTGCCCAAATTACAATAGTAAAAAAATAATAACAAAAATAAAATAAAAATTATCATTGGTTTACTTTAGAGGATCACGAAAAGTTACAGATTATTCTTTAACAAGAAGAATAATGCAATTAGCCTTCACTTGACTATTAATTTGTTAAATCGACCAGAAGCTTGGCTTGGACGACTTTAAACATGTAATAAACGCGAGTACTATTGTACTAAAACCGTTTCATCACACTCTCAAAAAAAAAAAAAAAAGTTTCATCAGATTTTATTTTCATTGATTCAAAAACCCCCAGTCAAGTATAGAATAAGTTTAGAAATATAAGCTTTGAAGTTATTCTTTTATACGATCGTATACCTTGCCAATGATTTCTCATATGTTAAATTATTTAAAAAAAAAAAAAAAAACCCCCAAAAAGATAGAGAGAGATTATGAGAGTTAATGTCCAGATTTTTTTTTGTTACCAAAGTTAATAATCAGATTTTTTTAAGTTTGAATACCCTGAAAAGCATTAAAAAAGAAAAAAAAATATATTAAGGGTAAAGCAGAAATTAAATGGAAGTATTAACAAAAAAATAATTTATGGGATTAATTGGGAAGTGAGGACTAATGAGATTATTTAGGAGTTCAAATATCACCCCTCCCACATTAATTTTACTGCTCCTTCACTGTCCCAACAGTTGGCCCAATCTATTAGGGGCATTTGATTTCAATTAATGGGCCTGCTTGACGTTTTGGGCCTTCAAGTCTCATTGACGTCGTTTGCTCATCTCTGTTTCTCTTTAAAAAGATAAGATCAAGTGTACATACCCGCAATGATCGACATTGATGCCAAAGAGTAGGATCGTGTTAAATGCTTTACATTGATATATGTATAACTAAAGGCTAATGCTAAGTTACATGCATATAACTTACAACCCTCTCACATGAATAATGAAGTGGCTTAAGGGGATCCATAACTAAATATTATTAGAGCGTACTTAGGCCGCTTCAGTAGGTAGGAGTCAGAGATGCCACACAAATCATTGGTCAAATGGTAAAAGACTATTTTCCTCAATATGAAACATATGAGTTTGAGTGTCTGTAAATTTTTTTTAAAAAAATATTTATTTATAAGTGTGGGCTAGGGCGAAATTAGGATTTTATTTTTAGGTGGACTGAAATTATTTTAAGGGAAGGTACTAATTATGAGGATTTTTCTTAAAAAAACGTTAAACCTCAATTTACATTTATAAGATTTCTTTACTAACAATACGATTAGAAATTAGTTAAGCATTTGTTTGAGAGAATTGTGAAAGAAAAGAATCATAAAGTTTTTCATGAATCAAAACATAGACTTAAATCGTGATATTGTATTGAAATTGAACTTGAGATGATTATTTTAACTTCGGGAAGAAAAATAAAATTCTAGTCATTTCATATATACATATACATAGACATGCGCGCGCGCGCGTGTGATACCTTTTTAAATACAAATTCTCAACTATGCTCTTGTTTAAAAAAACATTAAAAATAACGTAAGATAAAAAATAATGGACCATTAAAATATTTTTTTTGTGGAGATATTTCCACCCCACGATATATGTAAATTCATTCATTCCAAAATTTTATTTTAAAAAAATTTACATTATTTTTTAATTTTAAAATAGGAGAAAATTATATACAATTTTTTTAAAATAAATTATATACAATTAATCAATTAAATCCTTCTCATAATCAATGAATTTCATAAAATATCATGTTATGAGTACGTTTAGTTAGATTTTGTTAGTTTTAATTGGAGTTTAATAATTATATAAATAAGGATTTAATTGGGCATTTGTTTAAATTTATTAAAAATAACGTAATATTTTATAATTAATTTTTAAAATAGGGGTGGATTATAAAATTTGAGGGGCGGAGATGTCATCCCATTTTTTAATTATTATATTAAGTGAGAGGATGCTGTTGCCGGTTCGTACAAAATACAGCAACTTGCTCGACGAAGGTCGGTTGACACTTGACCGAGTCCCGAACACGTATTCGTCGAAGTCTACGTCACCCCTATCCAATTAAGCCACGTGTACTTATAGTTCTGTACCAGCTGTTTTCTATTTCCAGGACCCATCCCTCCTTCGAAATTGCCACTGCCTTTTCCATTAATTACAGAAACGACCCTATATCACGTGTATTTCGGGATGCATGGTTACTTTGGGTACGTGTTAGTCAATCAACGGCAAGCGTCAACTTTTTCGAAGTTTGTGAACCCTTTGATGTCCTTTTAACGTGAGAGTTACTTTATAATTTTTTGGGTTTCCTGATTTTCTAATAAAGGTCCTTATACTTTAAACAAATCTGTCTTTATCTTTATCATGTATTCAGGTGATGAGTCATGTCGTTTGAACAGAAAATTAGGATCTCTCGATATCATTGAGATCTATGCAATCCAATACAATTTCTTTTTTTAATGTTTAAATTTTTTATTATTATTTTATTTTATATTACAATGTTTATATTAAAGCTAAAGATGTTTCGACCTGTTTTTTTTTTTTTTTTTTTTTTATCGCGATACTAAAGATGAAAATTAAATTTGTCTACAAATCTACTCGTGCAAATCGTAAAAATAAATCTACTATGTGATACAGCTAGTGAGAATTGAGCTAGAAAATCAAACTTATTGTGCTTTGAATGAATAATTCTATGTATTAAAGTTTAGTTTTCATTTTTAACTATTGTATTCCTCCTCAATTTTAAAGTATTTAATAAATATTAATGTATGTGTCACACGCGCCCGATGCCTAATAATCATTTGATATCTCATAATATTTAGTAGTGATTATATTTCATAATAATTACTGATCAACACACATAATGTGTCAACATCTCATTCATATTCAGTGTGTGCAATAAATTAGTTATAAATACTTTAACTACAAAAAAAGGGTTGCAAATAAGAAATACTCAATTTTCTACGCCCTTACTTCAGTTAAATTATCCTTTTTGGACAGTTCATCCCGACCTATGTAAACCACTTCTTGATGGAAATTTTATCATATTTGATCATTTCATAAATATAAGTCAAAAATATTACATTATATTAAGTGTTCAAGGAATAAAAAAAAAATAATGATATGATGTAAAATTAATAGTATAATATATATGCAACCGTCGTTCAAATTTTTAAAGGTGGAGGTTCAACCCTCGCATGTAGTTGGAAGTTTATTATTATATTTTATGTGTTTGGCTTGTAATTGGCATTTATATCTTGGGTTTTGAATTTTAATTATAAGCGTATACCTTTTAAAACCCTAAAAATTTATAATGAACCCCTATTTATTTGCATATACAATTTTAATCTTCAATTAGAATAATAATTGAAACAAGATATCGTTTCAAACCATTTAACTTCAATGCCCCAAAAATTTAGGAAGTCTTCTTCTTCTTCTTCTTCTTCATTTTTCTTTTCTTCTTCTTTTTTTTTTCAAAAGACAAAAAAAGTCTTATTAAATAGACTTTCAATTAATCAATATTAAAACTAACTAAATAAGTGTCATTAAAAAAATACAAAATAATTGAATAAATCACAGCTCAAAAAAACAAGTGATAGTTTGAAAAATGTGGATATACAAAGAGAGAAAAATATGGAGACGTTTCTAAAGAGAGAAAAGAGTTATCTTTAATTTTGTTTTATTGGTTCTTTTTTAAGTGTAGAGTTATCTTTAGAATTAAAATAAGTATAATTAGAAGTCTTGTAATTTTAATAATTTTTTGAACGGGATATCCTAAAAAGTGGAGTTTGATTTTTAGAAAGTGCCAAGAGCACTACATTGTATCTTATTTTTATTCGGCTTATACACCATACCCCTCTTTTTGTCTTTTTGTGCTATCGCCAGTTGGATTTGATACAAAAGTAATTTTAAGGATATGGATGTGTTTATTTGTTTATTAATAGTGACAATCTCTGTTGTTTTATGAAAATTTAGAAAAATTTAAAGTTTACAAAATTTTTGTAAAATATTCTTATGCCTAAAAAGAACAAGCTCATTGACATAAATAATAATAATAACAATAATAATAAATTAATTATTGAAAAGTCCTAGAGTTAGATTATTCAAAGAGAAAATAGAGAGACGAATAAGAGGAGAAGAGGGGAAGAAGACACATAATGAAACATTAAAAAAATATTTAATTTACTTACACCTAAATTTCATTGCATGATGAATAGAGTGTGGGTACAAAAATATATTTATGTGATTTTTTTTATATAAAATATTTAATTCATTATTGCTTATGTGATAAAGAGCAAATGAATTTTAGGGCAAGAAAGAATTAGTTTCAATGAAAATGTCAAATTGTCTCTTATTGATTGCAATTGATTGGTTACAGCCTTAGAGGTTTAATTGAAAATGGAAAAAAAATTCGGATGAATGTAGAGGTGACTAGGTGAGGGGTGGTTGAAGAAAGAGGAAAAAGAAATTACTTTAATAAACTATAAAATATAAATAGAGAAGAGAATAAGGTGAGCTGTCAAAAAAAGGCAAAAAGAAGAGGTATGGTAATATTCGTATTTACCCATTTAAATAAGAATAATGATATAATTACAAATTCTTATATAAATTTATTTTGTACAAACTGACGTGATATTAATTTATTAGTTAAATAAAAATATAAATTAATAAAAATAAATTATATAGGTTAAGTGATATTTAATTCAACTAATCTTATCATGCCACATCAATTTATATAAAAATTTCAATTTATATAAAAATTTATAACTGTATCCCTACTCTTTAAATAAATAGTCTAATTCTACGGCACGAGTCAAAAAAACAAAAATAGTTGATTACTTGATTTCCCTTCCCCTACAAAGTACAAACCAAAGTGGAAATACAACCAAGCCACAGCGAGGATCCATTTGTTGACTGGCGTATGAGAAGAAAAAGGTTAATTTAGTAATTGAACAAAGAAGAAAATGGTGTCTGAGATGGCCTATTGTAATTCCAATCAAAAGCAGGGGCAAAGAAGTAAGGGCGTTGATAATTATCTCACCGGTTGTTTCGTACCCACGTCAGATAACTAGTCTTCACAACCGAGGTTTTGTGGGGTCTATCATCCAACAACCACTTGCCTACGCGCGCCCCCTTCAGTGTGAACACCGGACCGCCAATTTTTTTTTTTTTTCTCACCAGCACTGACGATTTATCCAAACTTTAATTGCGCATTATTTACTTGCCTTTTCCCAGTATGATTAATAGGATCATTATAGATTTTCAAGCCATAAATAGATAGATGACCTCAATATTTGTTAAAATATGTTGACACTTGAATTATTCATACACTAAAACTATTAATATAAATATTCATGCTGTAAAATATTTTCAATAGTACAATTATCAAATTTTGATGAAATTTTAGATAAAATATTTATCTATAATGAATAACATTTGAGTTGATTTTTCATAATAATATATGATCTAATTTTACAAAACTCGTTGATAAAATTATTATTAATTTATATAGTAGTTCATAGTTTTTTTCTCCCTACCTCGCTTAGTTGATACTATTTTACACCTAAATAAAAAATTATAATATTTCATTACTCAATTGTCTTAAAATTGAATGCTACACTAGATATTATAATGTAGGTTAAATTTTAAATTACATGTTCGTGAATTGACTACTTTTAAATTACTTTACATATTTTTAAAAACATCATTTTTTTATTTATATTAAAGAAACCAAAAAAATTCATCAACTCTCCCCTATTTTTTTAACTTTTGAACAAAAATGAAATAACTTAAAATTTTTAAAAGTAAGAAGTGATTTAAAAATAATTAATTCGTAACAAATAATCCGCATGTAATATGATCAATATTAATAAAATTGACTTCTCAAAATAATAATAATAATAATAGGGAGTCCCTATGTCACATTGAATGTACCATACACAACTCATAAGAACCACATAAATTATAGGACCCATATAATTGTGTGGTTCTTGTTGATTGTGTATGGTACATTCAATGTAACATAGCAAAATCCATAATAATAATAATAATAATAATAATAATATTGAACCGACTCAAATTTCAAACCAATTTGAATTTACTTTCCGTTCGATCTTGGCAAATAACAGGAAACAATCAAACCGTGTAACACACGGACAATAAATGAGAGTGATTATTCTTCACATCCTTATCACCGCCTTGCCACGCTTTCTTTTCCCCTATAAAATCAGCCCCCTCTTCTCTAACAAAAACTCGTCAATTTCCTCGCTTCTAACCCTAATTCCTTCCTTTGAAACTATATCTCATTGTTATTCTTCCTTCTCTTCTTCCAAAACGCTGCGTTTGATTTGATATTTTCTACTCTCTGTTAGATAAATCCCAAATCTCTCGTCCTTCTCTCTTAAAATTTTTCATTCGTTTAGTTTTCTGATTTTCGATTTACGAATCGTTTTTCAGAAAAAATGACGGTCGCAGTTCTAAATCCTCAAGATTGTTTAAAAGATAACAGATTCAGTAAATTCCCTAAAGAAACCTTAATTTCATCTCCGCAGATGAAATTCCCCAAACACGCTTATAATCCTAACCGTACGGTGAACCGTGCGCACGCGAACCGCAGGAAACGCAGCCCACCGCCACCACGGCCTCAATCACGCGCCGCTGCGGCGGGCCCGCCACAGAAAACCTCTGCCAAAACCAACCTCGTGATGGGTCAAGTCAAGATCCTAAAACGCGGCGAGGAGCTCACCTCAACGGCGCCGTTTCAGGCACCACCAGTGAAAAAATCCGTCGAGAAGAAAGGTCAAAGTCAAATTCAAGACCCGGATCTAGGTTCCACCGAGCGGTTGGGTCCGGATCCGGAGTCGGTTCCAACTCAGATCCGTCTCACCGATTCAAAGAGCCGAGTCGGAGTTGCCTCGTTCTATGCGGGGTCTGCTTGCATCACCTCCCCTCCGCCGAGCTCGCTTCCTCTCCCAGCTTTCTTCACGAAGAAGACTGTCACCGTCAAAAACGACGACGCAACGACTGATCTGAGGAGGATTCTGAAGCTTGACTTGTTGTGAAGTTGGAAGTGAAAAGTGAAATAAAAGTTTCGTGGGCTTTGTTTGTTTTTTAGTTTGGGGTCTTCTGATTAACGATCTTATCCCTTATTTTTTCAAGGGGATGATGAAGATCGAATTGGCTGACTCCAACCTGGGTACTGACTAGTGTTTAGCTTTAAGCTGTAATAGCAGTAGTAGTGTTAATTTAGAATTTTAATGTATAGTTTTAAATTAGGGTTCAGCTCTGGGATATTGATAGGTGGTCTTGTTCTTCTTTAAGTTTGGTGTACTTGGTGGTTTTATTGTTTTTTTTTTCAAGTCTTATGTTTATTTTAATTAACATGTCATATGATGAAATTATAGGTATTATATGTCTGTGATTTTATTATTATCCTGTTGGGGGTTACTGGTTTGTACCTCTCTTTGATGGTGTAGTAAGCTGTACTTGCTTTGCTCTCCTTAATAAAAATTTATGTTTTATAGTGGTTTCTTCGTTATGCTTTATTCTATTTGATGGTGTAGTAAGTGGATTGATTTGATTTACATAGTGAACGGAATTTTAAATTTGTGATGGAACAGTTTGTAGTAAAAGTAATGAGAGATGGATTTTTTTTTGCCATCAACAGAGGCAGTATTTGGTTTCATGGCCTCCATAAATTTTGAATGTTCATTTTCGCACTACCCTTGATTAGATATGGTCTTGCTCTTGATGAAATCTCCGTTACGCTAGGAGGTCGAATTTTTGTTGCGGCAGCTGGTGATCAGGTAATTTTCCCAGTTGCAAAATCACAGTATGACCCTATTCAGTCTTTTTTGTATTGTAATTTTCTCACCTGGTGAAGGTAAATATCAAACCCAATTCTTAAAATGAGAATATCTGAAGTTATTGTTGAATAACTTCGGCCACGAGCGGATGAGAATGCCAGCTGTGGTATTTATGAAAAGCAGAAACAGGCTTGTTGAGCAACAAGGTTTTGGGCGCTTCCTGGAAGTTACAATATCATTGGGCGCCATGTCTTCAAACCAAATTTACTAAGAAAAGTATGAACAGGCTTGTTGAAGTAATTAGTTCTTCTAAAATGCTGTCGTCATCGAGGGATTGCAAATCTTATGAATCCAAAAACTGGCTCGGTGTGCTGTACTTAGCATTTGCATATCCAATTTGTTTATGTTTCCAAGTATTGGTGATTTCATTTTACGGCAATTTATGGGGAGCAGGCAGTTTGCTTTTTGTTGCATGTTACTGGTGAACTGCTATTGCGACCTACAGATTGCTAACTACTCTGTTCCTGTAAAAGAGCAGACGCTCAGAAAACTTAGTTTTCTAATTCAGCTGTCCGGTTAAAATTGCTGCTTCTGGAAGAGATTGTGAAAACTACAGCCTTGGCAAATACAGAAACTGTCTGGAGCTCACTTGGTGGGCCTATTTATGCTTTTGATTGAATTTAAACTGGTACTCGTGAACTTAAGAAAGGTGAAAGAAATATTATCTTTTCAGTTTGTGTCCGGAAAAATCTATTTTTCATTTCACCGTAAAACTTAGGTTTCTTTTTTCTCGACTGACAGATTGTGTGCAGAAAGGTGAAAGAAACATCATCTATATGATGATATCGTATTGTGTTTATGAAAGAGGACTAGTGATTCACTAATGTTGATAGCATTTTTCTGTTTCTGGTTGTTTTCAATGGGAGAAGCTGGTAAAATGCCAGCTGGTATGCATATAATTTGGCAGGTAGACAAATTTTAGAATTTTATTCTCTTCTTCTGTCTCACTGCAAATCAATTATTTCTTTTTTCCCCCTTGTTTTATAAGTGTGCTTAGCTTCTGCTATGGACAAGCATAAGTTGACCGGGTGGAAACTTTTATTGCAGCAGCATATTACCTTTTTAATGCAGTGGGAACGAATGAGAGCAGATGATGACTTTCAAGTGGGGAAATTTACCAGGGTCAGTTGTTTTGAACCTTTTTGTCTGTTAATTGTTAACACTGTGGTTCAAGTAGTGCATTTCAACTTTTCCCTATCTTTTGTAAATTTATATGGGGGTGGTGCTGTTCTCTCTCGCTCTCTGTGGTGATGCTTTTTGCTCTTCAGACTCTTTGACTGCAGCTGTAACTCCTGGAAACACATCAGATCGGCCTGAGCATCCAGAGGTCTTTGAACTGATATACCATTGTTTTTTTCTCTGTTTTATTAGTCTACTATAATAGCATAACTTTCCAAGTTAGAATCCAGAAAAGCAGACTCTCTGGTGATGTTTGTTTTTTCCATTGTTTTTTTTGGTTATCTTCAGTTGATGTTGAGTGACCTTCTTATAACTAACTTATCATATTGTTGTTGACCTCTCTCGGGGTCCACTTGATCCATAAATGCTTGCTCCTGAAATTGTGGATCTAAGTTCTAGTTTGTACTTGAGTCACTTATGCTATGTCTAAAATCTTGCTACCCTCCATCTGTCAATCAGACCAATTGTTTTAATTGCATTGGCTTTGATTTGGATTCCAAATATTATTTCTTGATTGGAGATTGGAATTGTGCATCTCTGTTCATTATCTATATTATCACATAAAATTTTTCAGAGAACTATGATAACTGTATCAAATCTTGAAATCCAAGTGCGAGTTCTAACAAAACTGATAGTATTTTATGCACATGTACAGGTAACTCTGTATATTGTAGTTAAGCTGTTTCATGTTTAGATTGTTTTCGTCTTCAGAGTCTTTTAAGAATCACTTGATGGCCACAACTTCTGTCTGCTTTGTGCATTTGTGGCGAAATACCTAGATTGGTTTGCATCCGCTCCCAGAAATAATTTTCTCTGTCGTTGGATATATTGAATTGGGTAGAGTACGCTCACCAACTTAGCATTACTCCAGTGTGTGTGGCTGCTATTGATGATGATGTTTAAATATTGCTGCTTCTTATATATAAGCTCTGAAGCAAGGCTCACCCTTAGCTCGTGAATATTATTGGTGGTGTCAATTATTGGGCCTAAAACAGTGTGTTCTCGGGTCCTGCAAAATTATGATTCTCCTCTATAATGAATCTAAACATCTACGAGGCAAGCGGCTCTCATAACTTTTATTTTTCCTGTCAAGAACTGTACTTTTTTGGATCTATACTCGTAAATACCCACCCAATTACGGACACGTTTGTTATAACTGTGGGTGCGAAATTTTCACAGCATTCCTTACGACAAAAGCTCCAATGAGAATCTGCTAAAATTGGGAAATTTCAGGGCTGAGAGCCGAGATACCGCATTATTGATGTTATTTATGAGAAAGGAAAGCACGATGTATAATGGTAGCTATAATGCTTTAGAAACTGACACCCCAAGTCCCCTTTAGTTCGGGCCACTTTGGTTTTCACTTTTGTAAAATGGACTTGCGGGCATGAAAAAAAAAGAACAAAAAGCAAAAAACATTTCAGTGCCGAGTGTTGTGTTTACTTTTTGGTGTGTGGGTCTGAATAGAGATGACGTTGCCGAAAGGCAGAGGGCTGTGTCACCCACGCTTTGCTTTTGCTAATTGTGCTGCGTGTGGAGCTTTTCAATGTGAATTGGAAAAACCATTGAACAGGCCAAGCACGTGATCAGGAGTCATTTAGCTGATGGAGTATTTTTTTAGGCGTGGGCTTCATTTATTATTCATTTTAAACTTCCATAAAACAGATATGGTCCAATTGTTAGCACAGTTTCGGTGGTAATTGGTGAGTTTTAATATTAGGGATGACAATCAGGTTTGTCATTATTAAATTTAAATTCATACAAAATTTAAATTATTAAATTTATCTGCAACCCGCACCAGGTTTTAATTTTTTTAAGAAAACTCACCTGCTGCGGGTTTTGATAATTACTAAATCTACAATGGTATCCGGTGGATTTTTTACAAGTTTATATATTTAAAATCACAAATATTCAATATATAAATTTACCATAATAATTTTAAATTCCACATAACATACTCAATTTTAAATTTAACCAATGTAAATGAAAAGTTAAAATTTCAACATCAATCCAACACAAATTCTTAAATTTAAGTATAAAATACACAAATCCATTTAAAAAAATCACAAACTAGTATCTAAAAATAACAATTACATTTCATAGTATCATTCAACACAAGCTCCAAGAGAAGATCTTCATTTCATTCACCATCATCAGCACTTATCCAACATGATGCCTACATTAATGATGAAAATTAATATTTTTTAAAGAATAATACTTTTCAAAAATTAATCCGAAAAAAAATTTAACTTAATTCATGCATTAAGTTAAAGAAAAATAGTTCATACAAAAACACTTTGGTTATTTGGCACTTTGCATAATTGCATTATTTTCTTTATATATTTTTAGGTTTAAATTTTTTCAATTAAAAATAGTTAAAAAAATGTTGCGGGTCTAGCGGATATCCGCCGGATATTGAGCTAATACTAAACCCACCCGCATTCAAGTACGGGTTTCAATTTGTAATATCAGACCCGCCCGCAACCGGCAAAATTATCCGCAGCGGGCGGGTTTGGCTGGATTTGTGGGTTTATGGGCACAATTGCCATCCGTACTTAATATGTTTTAGGATCTCGAAATTTGCTATTCGAGTTCTTGATTTTTTTATTTTAATTAGAGCCAATTATATTGTATATTTTAATATTTTATTTTTATTGTAATTGTGATTTAATTTCCCTTCTTAAGTTAACGTGGGAAAGTAAGTTCACTTTAATATAAATAGAGAGATTTTGTTTTCATAACTTCAACTTTTACTTATTGAAAAAAATACTTCTTTCCTTTGTGATTATCTATTAAAATATCCCTTGTAGAATTGATTAGAGTGCTATTTAATTCGTTTAAAGTTAAAAATTAGAACAAGAGCTAATCACATTTCAATTAGAACATAACTTAATTGCACTACTTTGCTCCAATACTAAAAAAATATTTAGTGTTTTTCTATCCTATCAATTTACCTTTACTATCCGGCTCTGTTAATGGAGGGTTGGAAATAATTGTCTATTGATATATGCAAGTGTTAAATTAATTAATTTTATTTACATATAAAACATGTTAACTTGGATATAGTTGTTAACGAAGGGGACTGACAACTTGACAATAATTTCTCATGCTCATCATATGACTATATTGTTTCTTTCTCCTATCGCCGGTTTTGTATTTTGTCTCTTAATTTTTTGAACTCTTTGAATTTTTTTTTAACCAGACATTTACAGTTTAATTACTTGAGCTTATGCTTCCAGGAGTCTTTTATTTAATTAATTATCTAAATTTGAATAGAGAGATGAGAGATTAAGAAAATTGACCTTTAAAAAAAAAATTCCGAGGTCATTCTGCATGATCTTATAGTGAGTATTGAAGAATGAAAGGTGAAAGGACTGATGGAGAAATTTCATTCTTCAAAATAAGGATGGTCACTTTCAGGTTTTTATATTAGGATATTTCAATATAATATTTAAAGATAAGAGTGTGTAAATTAAAATGAAGAAAATGTTATTTTGAACTATCGTAAGACAAAAACGTTAATAATATGAACAATAGTAGGATCAGGCTACGGTGTAATTATGGTACCGTGACACAATTACATTCAGCCGTTGGATGCACTTGAATTGGTGGGGTCCATTAGCATCCAACCGCTGGATACAACTATGACACGGTACTACAGTTGCACTACAGTTTTCCCCACAATAATATATCACAATGTTGCTGGATACAACTATGGCACGGTACTACAATTGCACTACAGGTTTCCCCACAATAATATATCATAATGTTACTGTAATATACATAATGTCGATATATATATATATATTTGTATTTTCCGATTGCTTTACTGCCGCTCAAGTAGCAATGCTCTCAAAATAATGTTGCCATAATGGTGGAGTAGCATAGGTCCAATTTTTTTTACAGTAAGAAAATATCGTCAGATTATTTGGAAATCCAACTTCTGACCAAGAGGTGAGTTTGCCAAACTTGAATCAAAAATCAAAATTTTAATAATTAGAAAAATGTGATTCATACGGACGAACTCGCGTACAAAATTCTCATACCCGTAAAGTTGTTCTACGCATGTTAAACAACGGGAATATACCTTTTGGCAGCGACAAGAGCGTGCGTACCGAGCCAATTTATTTGACTGAGAATTATATAAGAGTCTACACTGTTCCTTTTTTTAACACTAAGTTTTGTTTCTTAATTTAAGAGTTTAATTTTTAGATGGGTTATTATTATTTTATTATTTTAAAAATTGTCAAATATCAAATGATTACAATAAGTATTGTCTCTTATAATTTTCCTACTGTATTTTTATAAAAATATTATTTTACTACTTTTTTATTATAACCGTTAGTTGATCAATTAGTTGACTAACAAAATATTAATTTCACCCTTTATGATAAAAAAATTACTTGAAACTTATTTACAAAATAAATTTGTAATATATTTATTAAAATAGATATAAAATACCAACATAATTTTTTTCGTTGGAATTATGGAAATGAAGCTTATTTATAAAATAAATTTGTCTTCTTATTTTTGAATGAAGCTTATTTTTTTTAATCATGAAGGGTAAATTTAGTATTTTGTTAGTCAATTAACGAGTCAATTAACAGTTGTAACAGAAAAATAGTAAAATAATATTTGTTATAACGAAAAAGTAGTAAAATGATATTTTTATAAAGATATAATAAAAAAAATGATAGATGATAATACTTGTTGTAATTATTTAATATTTGATAAGTTTTGAAGTAGTAAAATGATAATAATTTATTTTTAAATTATTATTCTAAATTCTTCTCTTTTAAGTTTTCAGTTACCTTCGCTCGCGGTGGCTTAAGTTAAGTATTAATTATCGTATTAACCTCAAATCGGGGGGAATATACACACATGGAGAGTTAAATTTATTTATATAATATCTAAAAATCCTTCCGGATATTTATTACTGGGACGCGGTCATAATACTCCCTAATAAGTGTACAAAAAAAAGTATCAAATTCGATGGGCTATAGAGAAACGTCAAATAACCCAATCTTTTACTGGATGACATGGCAACAGTTCATTGGCAGGCAGCTACAGAACTGTACGAGTGGAACCGTACCTCTTCAATTGGGTCAAGAAATTGCCAAAAGGACGTTCGGTTATCAGTTTACGAAGCCCTAGAAGCTCTATCCCCAAATTTACAAAAGCAAGTTTGTCAGCGCCACCTGGCACCCTGGACCCCACCCTTCCGCACTCTAAAACGAAGGACAAATACGGAAAGAGAAACTCGCGAAGGAAAACGACCTAAAATTAGGGTAAATTTGACCAAATAGTCTGAATTAAATAATTAATGCCCCTAAGTAAGATGGGCGTTAATAAAATTTCGACCACAGTAGACGGCTTAATGATTGTAGCAGACGATCATCCCCTTAAAGACCATTATAGATGAGTTTTATTACTCTGTATCATATTCAGAGGTATTGTTATTTAAAATCATATTTCGAGAGACAAAGTTTAAAAATCAAATACAATATATAATTTTTTGAGATTATAGTATTTTTAATTTCAATAAAATATGAGTATTTAAAAGAATTTTAAACGACTAATTTTGCAGAAAAAGCTAATCATGTGTAATAAGAGCAAATATTTATATTTCAACTCTTGTTATATTTTGTAATATATCTATATTTTTTGAATTACATCATCTGCTGCTAAGATACATAAAAAAAAAAATAGTTAAAGACTTAGAGTACACCTCCAAAATAACATAGACTACAAGAGTTGAAAAAAAATTAGACAACAAGGTCAACTTTGTACATAAAACGAAATTTTGGCAAGATATATTATTATTCTATTTTAAATTTCAGTTCTTTTACTAAAAGAAAAGTTTAAGTTATGTCATCTTCATGAATTAGACTAAACTTTTGGGCCATTCCTATAAATATCTTTAAAAAAGGGGCAAAAACAAGTTAAAATTTAAACACTATTATAAAAGCACGAGGTTGGAAGAACAAAGCCAATTAACTGGAATCTACTCATCCACACAAACAAATAATAAAAAAAAAAACCAACCCAATAAAATAAAATAAAAAAACCAACCCTCAAATATATAAACAACACAACGCCCATCTCAGTCATTTTCTTTCTTTTCTCTTACTAACTTTTCTCTCGTTCTTCTTCGCCACCTCCCTCCTCGTAACCTCCCCTCTTCGTATCTCTCTATATACGTATACATACAGTTTTGTATATCTATATATTCAATCAGTCGGTGTATCTTTTTCGATGATGGTGGCCATGGTGAAGGACGAGTGGGTGCGGGCTGCGATGATGGACGACAGTGTGGTGGTCGAGCTGTTGGTGAGGTTGAAGAAGCAGACGAATCACGTCGTTAAATCTGAGGCGGAGGCAGTGGCGGTACCGCTGAGATGGGGGATACGTCAGCGGAGGTCGAGGTCTTCGAGATGTGACGCCGTTTCGATGAGGAGAAAAGATGCAGCTGATTCAGCTAACAATAGTATGAGAGCTAGTCCTACCACGCCACTCTCTTGGAGCGGTGGTGGAAGCGGCGGCGCCGCCTCTCCCTCCGCCACTGCTGACGAGGAAACCAGCCGCCACCAAACCTCCGCCGTCAGATCTAAGGTCTGTCCATCTCTGTATCTCTTGCTCCCTTCATGTCTCTATCTTCTCCTCTTCTCTTCTAGTGACCTGATCTTTTGGAGCGTCACGTTGTGACGTGGCGTCGCATGTTTGGTTTTTGACGGAAATGACCTTTTTGGCTTTGTTTATTTACTCCTTCCGTTTTATGTTTAGCGAGTCCACGGAGTTTCGGAGGATGATTTTTTTGGCCTTTTTCTTCTATGACCTTTTTCCCCCTCTTAATCGCCTTATTCTCACGATAATTGGAATTACGCCGATTATATTATTCCATTTCCGTCTGAAAAATACATGTCATCAGCTGATAGCTGATGGGGCTAAATCTGTCCATCTGGAAGAACTTTTTTATTTTCTCACATTTTTTGTTTCACCTAAAATGATCCAACAGTTGGTAATTTGATCTTTCCGATCAACGGGATTAAGCTAACCGTCCGTTTTGTTTGTAAGGAGTGTATTTTCACGTAGTTGGACGAAACTCCCCCTGTGGCACAGTGTCATCTTCACGTGGGGTCGGCTGATTTGAAAGTGGCTCGCGTTTTCCTCTCGCCTCTTTCCGTTCACCTGTCATTCTTTGTTCAAGCGTTAAATTGACCAAATCGCCCATCTTCACGCTTAGTTAGATCCTGTTAACTGCACGCGTTTCTAGAAAGGACAGCTTCGTCAGATGTGAAAAATATTCATTGGCCACTCCCCGACTCCACCCCCTCACCTTCGTAGCCAAGAAGTTTCCCACATTTGAAACGATCTTGGTTCGAGTGTGTCTCTCGTGGCCAAAATTACCATTTTGAAGTCTAAATCTGTTGACTTAACCCTCCATAGCGAGGGGGTTCTATCGTCATAAATGTTTTTGGTGTGGACCACAGTTTTACTAGTGGGGCCGAGTTATGAGCTTCTCAGGTCTGCGTTTTAGTGGCAGATTCCCGCAAAATACGTTTCGTGTAGGGGGGCAATAATCGGGTGAGACGGTGCTGGATTTTGATAAATCAACTTGTGATGAGGGGCCGTTGGATTAGATAGTTTATTCTGTTTTCCCCCCACCTTTTGTTTTTTCTTTTTTTCATTTTGCCCTTTTTGACTTTTGATATGGTGGGGGGTGAACTTTGTTCGGAGAAGGATAGGTAGTGACCCATTTACGCGCCGGCCTCCGCAGAGGGGGTCATGTGAGCGTCACGTGAGCGATAAAGAAATGATATTTCATGTGATACCACGTGGCTATTATGATGTGGCGATATTTTATTGGATTACTGTTGTTCCGGACGGCGGTGTTCGCAACGGAGGAGCAGCGTTTATTATGTTGCAGTGCACAGTCAATAATAGACAGCTCTAAATCTGCCAGCTGTTAGCGGGTTTAAGGTTGCAATGTTTTCTTCTCGATAGCGTAGCGTCTGATAGTTGCATTATCTTTTGGTGCCTCTGAAGAGGGGCGATTTTATTAGACGTTAACGGGGGGCTATTCGTTAGTGATTGTGTACACGTGTACCGACATCATTGGTTTTCGTTTTGCTTGGATTAAAAAACTAGAGACGTGTGTCGTGAATCTTGTTACCGCGGAACTAAATCGGCGTGTCTCGAGTAGTTTGCAAGAAATTTTAATGGGCCCCAGAAACTTTGAGCCTATCAATTGTTATGAGTCCTATTCCTTTTTCTTTTTGTTTTTGCTTCAATCTTTAAAATGTGAGTGGGTCCTGCGCTTTTTTGTTTTTTAATTTTTTTAATCAGCTGTGTTTTCCTACTGTTTTTGTATCTGCTCGTTGGTTCATTTTTGTTAATTAATTGCAGGGTACTGCCACAAATGAAACCACTGGCAACAGTACCAAGAGATCCAGAAAGAAAAAGGTAAACATTTCATGAGCTTTGTGTAAATCATCGTGATTAGATGATGAATGGATTTGGATTTATTTTAATCTTGGAATTTGTTAACTTTGCTCCAGACATTTGCTCAACTAAAAGAAGAAGAGGGTTTTCTCTTAAAGGAGAGAATACATTTGAACAAGGTTTGGTCATCGTGCTTCTTGCTGCTGAATTTAAATTCGAATAATGTTTCATTTATCTCTGTATTAACATATATCATTCAACAGGAATTAGAAACCCTACGTGCTACTTATAAGATACAGAGTGCCAAAAATGAGAACCTGAAAAGAATCAAGGTGATTTCCCTCTCGCCTTGCACCGCCACTATGAACCTTTCACCGTTTCTTGTCTTGATTGTGGCTCTTATTAATGAAAATGTTATAATTTGCAGCTTGATTTGGGATTAGATTCCGGAAAGAACTCGAGTGAAAGTCATGTCGATAATGGATTAGCCTCTTCGACATTCCCATCTCAGTCAGCCATCATTGATCTTCCACGATTGGAATATTGTGAAACACACGAGGTTGTTCCAGCCCACTCTAGCCTCTGCTTGCTACCCGATCTAAATATGACGCCAGCTGAGGATGATTCTGCCTCTGAGACTCTATACGGGATGAGTTGAAAACAAAACAAATATAATCGATTGATTCTGTTTTTCCAACACCACATTGCTACAGTATTGCAGAAACAGCAGCATGGCCCACTTTTCTTATTGGGGAAAAAAAAAATTGATTGCCAAGGAGAAGTTTGGCGAGGCCAAAGAACTGTCTACAAAATGTAAGTATTGTACCTTGAGCAAATTTATAGGTATATGACTCTTAAAGCTTTTTCTTCAATTATAAATTCTTGGAAGGAAAAGCTGACTAGTCGTGAAGAAGATTTTGAGGGTAGTTTAGACATAGAGCCGGTAGTAGGAAGAGAGAAGTTCTTGTGTTGTAGCAAGTTCCCAATTCCTCCGAAATTCTTTGGGGTAACCCCTCATTACTTCTTGTTTCGGAAATATGTAGAAAAATAACTTTTGTTCGACATTCTTTGTAGCTAGACAGCTGTTGGGACAATTCTGCTCAGGCTTTCCAAACTAATTTTACAATTTTGTTCTTTTAGACTTTAGATCAATTTACACATTTTCGAGCTTTGTCTTTTAATATATAATCAGTTATCGTTGCAGAAAGTTTTATGACTTTATAAAATCACGCAATTAAAGCAGAACCTACTTACAGTTTACAATTTAAATCGAGTATGATATTAAAACTGGCCTTGATGTGTTGCCGGAAGATCTTCCATGGAACATTGCAAGGAAAGTGTTGTTTTACAAAAGATGCTACTTGTGAAGAAAATCAATTGTTTCCAAATAAAATAATTGCTTGGTCTCCATGCCTCGAGGCTTTCAGCAATTGATGGTGCCAGCAGTAGCCCAAGTGGCTCGATAGAAAAGAACTGAGGCCGAATAGCAAGCCCAGGCTTTATTTGGCATTTCTAATGAGCAGTCTACACCATTTTATATAACGTAAAATTTTGGAAAAACCTTGATGTCACCCACTAAATATAAGCAGTTTAATGTTTATAAAAAATTACAAAATCTAATGTACAAATTTAGATGTACATACGCCCATCTACTAATTAAGCATAAAAAAATTGAACATACAAGAGAAGTCAGGCAAATTGTTTCAATTTGTCTTCAACAAGTTCAATACATCTATACAAAACTAAGACGATAGGGTTTAGGGTGCATTCTGTATCAACGGCCAATCGATCATAATCATCCTTGTTCTCTGCCGCAATGCCTGTCAATAAGGTTCGAAGAGGCAGAAGCCACTCATTGTAAGCCTTCTTTAAATTGCTCTTTGATAGTACCTCACTGTTGTTTTCCTCTGTTCCATGTTAAAAAAAAAAAAAAAAAAAGCAGCCAATATGCGCAATGTCAAACTTTTATATTTCCTCTAATAATATTTAGAAAATTGAAAATGACAAGCCATTAGTAACTATGTTTGTTGGATTAAAGGGCAGTTTTCTCTGTAAAAGGTAAGAACACGCTACTCTTGCACTCACACATCACCAAATTGATAAAATATGTGTCAGTTACTGATTTATCTAAAACAGAAACAAGCATCCGTACACAGAAGACAAGTGAATGGTAAAAAAAAGTATAGCATGTAGCATCAGAAACCTTATCTTCCTAAGCTTTTGAAATTCAATTTACCTTTCAATTCCATTAGCAAGACAAATCTGTAAAGATTCAGCGCAGATAGAACCTGTGAACCATCACAGCAGCAGACACGTCATGCAAACGAAAAAAAAAGGAAAAAATTTGGTTAAGAAAGATGAGCATTCAACTAGCCTGCAGTGATATAAATGAGGCACATGGCAGAAAATAAAGAAATTCAATAATAGAATCGCTCCTAGTTAGGAATTAAATCGAAACCTAAGATGCATGTTAACAAATATGTCACACAAAGCCATATGAAAGTTTTCTGAGGATTGCAGGTTTCTTAAATATTTAAAAGAAAATCTTGACAGCAATTTTTTTTAATCAAGAATAATGGCCAAATATATATATATATATAACACAGCATTTCAAGCAGCAAAAATAAAACCAAAAGAAACTGAAGTAGTGAAAGCTGTACCGCATCACCATACTCTGGAAGGGGTGGAGGTCCTCCAGTTGAGGGCTTCAAAACTAAATCTACTAATTCAAGGACAACTGCAGGCCAAAAAAATGTATTTGGGCATGCTTCATTTTCCCCTTGCTGGACTTCCTCGTTTCCTATTGATTTTCTTTTGTTTCTTTCCTTAAGGACTTCCTGTCTGACAATATCTAGAAGAACTGCAATCTACATTCCATTGTAGCAACTACTTCAGAAAATAAATTCAATTTTGTAAATCATGTAACCAACTTGAAATGTGTTTACCATAGAGGAAGAGTCACAATTAGTCATCAGAGCTTTTAAAACATCAAACTTCTCAGAATATGGAACCTCAGCAATCACCTGGTTTATGTGACAAACTGATATAAGTTTTATAATAATTCTAGAAAAATGAATATAATGTAAATTATGCAAGGTAAACAAATACATTTAAATTTTAAACTTCATGATAAAAAGTTGAAATAACAAGGTAAGTTAAAGCCAACCCCCCCCCCCCCCCCCCCCCCCTCAACGTCTACAAATGCTGCATAAAACTTGTACGTGGATGATAACTTTTGCACCTTCTAAACACCATAAAACTCACCCTTTTAAGTGCATCAAAAGCATTCTTTCTCAGTGTTGAACTTTGTGCATACATGATGACCATTATAACACCCTGAAATTCATTTTAAAACTATCATAATGGAGATAATGGTGGATATGGAAGAATACGAACACAACATGAATGAGACTACCTGCAAAGCTGCAAAGACACTAGGCATATTAGAAGCGAAGTCACTATGATCACTGTCACTTTTCTGGTAGTTATTTCCATCTGTTATATGAAGCAAGAAATCGATAGCATGTTTCTTGAATTCCCATGACAGCTTTCTAGAAGGGAATATGTGCTTTAACATGGCAATGGCTTGCCACTTTTTTGTCTGATTGCTTTGAAGTTCACCCTTGAGAGCAGTCAAATCCTCACCAGCAGCTTGAACAACCTGGTCAGACATAGAGCCCCATATCACTGCATCAACATGGCAAACACAAAAGCAACCCAAATCAAAGGTCTTCAATTGATCAATAATGAAAAAACAATATTTGGAAAAACTAATAATAAGAATGAAGAAAATTGGTAAGTGAAAAACACAAAACCTGAAAGAGACGCGCCTTGTTCAACATTGGATAAACAACTCATAAAATCATCTTCATTGTCTGGGCACCGGAATATAAACGTAACAGTAAGAACAAGTAAAAATTTTTCAAGCTTGTTAGGATGGTGAAACTGTGGTTACTTCGAGAATTTACCTCCGACAACCAAGCTAGTCATAGTGTCAACATCATTCCCTGATATTAAACCAAGATATGATAAATGACAATATGGCAAGAAGCCTGATAATTGTGACACCAAAGGAATGCATCTTGGGGATTTATGGTCCATGCTGACTGAAACAAGGACCTGTGCATATAATAAATGTATCTTACTTAAGACACGCATGCACATTAAACAAGATATAAAGATGGTCATGAATATAGTTCATGCAGGAAACTAAGTAGCTGTAAATAGAAAAACAGAAGTGCTCAAACAATAGAGGGGAGTCACCATAATTTGGAGAACATATAGACCAAGAAGAGCCCGAAGTTTTTCATTCATTCTGCCCTCCTGTCACAGACAAAATTGAAAGGTCATAATAATATGATTGAAAGTGCAAAGAAAATCTTTAAAATAGCCCCCAAAATATGAGAATGAAATAATGAAAGCCTCAAAAACCAATTTCAAGCAAACTTGACGGATAGCATCAGCAATGCCTATGGCTTGATCAAACAAATGCTGACATTCTCTATTTTCATCATCTTCCTCTAATGACACAGTCTTTAAAACCTTAAGAATAACAGGAACTGCTACTTTTGCTTGCTCAAAGTGGCGCCTCTGAGTGGAAAGTAATACTGAAAATCAAAGAACTAACAATTTTCTTATTGATCATCAATAGGAGAAAATGTTCCTTTGCAAAAAAATTTCAAAAATCCAAAATTTAAGCACATGTCCATCCACACTATACACAAACATACTTAATTAGTCAAAGAAACAAATTTCCTTAGCTAGTAAAAAATGTTACCTTTCAAGAGACCACTTAAAAGAGGAACAAAATAATCACATTCCTTGATAGTTTTAATCGAAGAATCCAATGCCTGATCCATCAATAACAAAATTAGCGAAGGACTAAAGCAATGAATCTAAAGATCAAAATTTGAAGATCAACAAAGGCACAACTAGAATTGACATCAAACATCTGAACGGCATACCTCACAAAGAATTGAAAGCATGTCTCGTGGACTACATGTTGCCACAAGCTTATCAATGATACTGTTAGCAATCTCTGAACAGCTACTGGACAACCCAGCAAACTTCGTCACTGCCTTTGGTAACTCAAATGACAGTGAATCTATTATCGCCTGTCAGAACACGAACAAAACCCACAATCTCACAAACGAACCAAAACATTTATTCAACATAAAAAAAATAATAAATAAAAATAAAACCTGGTCCAGTGAAGGAGTACATAGAAACTCATGTATCTCTGCGAGAATTTCAGATGCATTCTTCGAGTCTGATTCAATGGAATCTGAAACTGAATCAAGGAATTTGACAAGTTCTGCGACAGAGTTATCGGACTGACTGATATTTCCGCATTCAAATGCCTACAAGTTTGGTAGAAAATTTCCAATATCAGCTTCGTGTGTGCAATTGCTTCTTAAATTTGATTAGCTCAGCTTAAATGACGTCGTGCAGTTGTATTTTGAACTATGAACATCATGAGATACAATAAGAACGATAAGGTCGTGTACTTTCACTTTACTTTATTTGTTTATTATTATTGTTTTTCAAGATATTCAGGGCAATGAGTGAAGTAGGGAGGGTGACGTGAACGCTTACTTTGGAGATTGAAGTTAGGATTTCTTGAAGGCGAAGCAAGGGGTGCTGATCGGAGGAAGAATCGTGACCGTCGATCTCAGCTGACATGGTGGCGCTGCAATTCTAATTTCAAATTTCTCGATTTCTCTTCACCAGTTCACTCGTTAAATCGACAACGAAATCACTCTGCTGTTTCGTAGTCTCGACTAGACTGGGCAAAAAAACTGTATTCTTAACAAAATTAAACCGAACCGACGGTTCGATTTTAATTTTTTTTAAAAATCGAAATATATTATTTATAAAAAAATTAAAATACTAATTCGGTATTCAGTTTATTCAATTGAATCGAAAAATTAAATCGAATAATCGAATCATTGTTATTATTTTTATTTGTCTTTACAATATTATGTTTATATAGATGGAGTATTAGAGTTTGTTATGTATTTTGAAATCTTAATATTTCATATTTTGTGAGTAGTGAGTATCTTATTAGTGGTTAGTAAGATATTAGTAATAAAATATATTTTGAATACTTTATATTTATTGTTAATATTGTAATGAAATTATGATGAATTAATTGTTGAAAAAATTTATGACATTCATGAGGTTTGATAGGCTAAAAATTTAAAAATTCAAAATAAGCTCAATAGGTCTAGAACAAAAAAAAATCGAACTAAACCGATTTAAAAAGATCCGTTTGAGTTCAGTTCTTATTGAGTTTAATTTTTATTCAGTTTTTTTTTATAAAATAACCGATTTAAATCAGTCTTGTTTAATTTCGATCCGAACCGTACTCACCCCTAGTCTCGACTGTCGAGTTTGAGCACAATGTTACTTAAGTTTAGTTTGGCAGTTAAAAGTATTTAAAAAAAGATTTCCTTTTTTCCCCTACTTCGAGGGTTACTTTTTTAAATAGCGAATTTAATCAATTTATTTTCTTGTTTAATAAGAATTCGTATCCATATAATATATTTGAAAGGAAAATATATCTACAGAATGTGGGAAAGGACTTGTTTGTTAGATTATTGACATCCATTTACATGCTCTAACTTGGTTGAGAAGTTTATATGATAAGAATCATATAAACACGACACTATACATAAGAGAATGCAAAATTTTCTCTAAAAAAAAGGAGGTAATTTAATTAAGTTCTGTGAATGTAAATGTTGTATGTACATGGTTGTAATTTAACATCATATAACAATATTTTTTTTTTTTGTTTCTTCACACATTTCTTGAAGCTCGAATTCAGAAACTTTTTTTAATTATTTTTTAAATTAACAATTAATTATAATAAAAAAAATCTATTAAAACTTTACATGATGCACAGAAGACCGAGAACACTCAAATATAAAAAAAAAAAAATTATATAAATCTATGCCAAAATAGGTTGCATATACTTTTCAACCATTTAAAAAAAAGAAAAAAAATAACATGTGAAAACACTCAAAATATAATCATCTATGTGGAATAGCAACGCGATCTAATACCGGCTATTGAATGAATATTTCCCAATATAATAAATTTTTTTTGATAAGCCCAATATATAATAAAATTTGATGCGAATCATTTGAATTTTTTTATTTAATAATACATAGTGAAGTTCAAAATCAATGTATTTGACATACAGGATTTAATTTTATTACCAAAAAATCATCATAATGTTAAAAACGAAATTTAATACATTATAACGAGATTTCAATCACATAATTATATAAATAATCTATTTATAACGTTTTCAGATTTAAGATATTCCCTTTTATCAGAAAATGAAAAAAAAAAAAAAGGGATTTAAGATATTCCCAAACCATTACAAGGAAATTATAATCCATCGTCAAAGTTTACTTCATTCTATAACCAAACACGCCCATTTTCCCTCTCCCTCTGGGCTCTGTCCTCTAGCCTCAGCCTCAACGTCACCAACCTACACATCCATTGCTCACTCTCCCTCGCTCAAACACTTCACTCTCTCATCAACTCCTGTAATTCCTATGTCTCCAATCTGATACACTCACCCCCACGGTAACACCCCTGCAACTTTCCTCGCCCACGCCATCCAATTCAGAACATGGAGCCTGACGTCAGCATGGAGACGTCATCCATGATCCGGATCGCGGTCCTCCCGATCGGCACAGTCCCACCAACTCTACTACGGGACTACCATTCAATGCTACTCCGCCACCACACGATCCCGCTATCTGCCATCAGCTCGTTCTACACGGAGCATCAAAAATCGCCGTTCACGAACCAGCCCTGGGACTCCGGTTCGCTCCGGTTCAAGTTCGTCCTCGGCGGGGCCCCACCCAGCCCCTGGGAAGATTTTCAATCCAATCGTAAGATCCTCGCTGTCATCGGCATCTGCCACTGCCCTTCCTCCCCGGATCTCGATTCCGTCATCGAACAATTTAACGCCGCTTGTAAGGGTTATAACTCCGCTCTCGTTAAACGATGCTTCGCATTTTCGCCATGTGACTCTCACGTGAGTATATTTATCGTATCTCTTACGAATTGCATTTTATATTTTTACTGTTTGCTTGATTGTTAAAAAATTGAAAAATTAGAGAATTGAGAAGCGAATTAGCAACGACGTGTATTAGTAAGAAGGTGAAAAAAAAAATTCTGTTTGATTTGTTGAAAAATTACCCCAAAAAAAAAAAGAAGAGAAATGAGAAGTCAATCAGCATCAAACTTTATTATTATTATTTTTTATTTGAAGTGAAATGTGACCAATTTATTGCCGTTCATGTCAAAAATTAATTTAAATGATGTACTATTAGCATATAATTTGCAACTTTTTGCCCTTGAATTTGATTGCTATATGTGGCATGGCTGAATTCATTCTTTTTACCGGTTGCAGCTAGAGGAGGGTGGAAAGAAGGGGGACAATTTGATTATGTTTCCACCAGCTGACCAACAAACACAGGAGTTTCATTTGCAAACAATGATGCAAGACATTGCAGCATCATTGTTGATGGAATTCGAGAAGTGGGTGCTTCGGGCAGAATCTGCGGGAACTATATTGAAGACGCCATTAGATTCTCAAGCCAGTCTCAGCTCAGAGGAGGTTTATGTTTAGGTGTCCTAAGTATTTTGAATCTGTTTTATATTTTCTGTTGAAGCATCGGTTTATTATGTTTATGTGTTGAACTTTGCAAGTTAATCTGTTTGATTTGTTTGAAAATACAGGTTATAAAGGCCAAAAAGCGGAGACTTGCTCGAGCACAGAAGACTATAGGGGATTACTGTTTGTTGGCGGGATCCCCTGTTGATGCAAATGCCCACTATTCTACAGCACTGGAACTGGCTAGGTTGACTGCTGATTACTTTTGGTATGCTGGGGCATTGGAGGGAAGCGTTTGTGCCTTACTGGTGCGTATACCTTTTAAAATAAGATTGTTTTATATGTTGCTAACCATATATGTGTGTGACAGATCAGGGCAGAGTGAGTGAATGAATAAATAATGCGTTTACTTATTACTGCCTCTTCTGAAAGTGCAAAGTACCTTTACATTACGCTGCATATTTTGGCTGCCCATAGAAATAAAAATTGTAAGGAAGCAATTACTAAGAATTTAACACAGGGTTACTGTTGTACTTGAATATTCTATTATCTGCACAAGTGTCTTCCTTTGGTCTGCTGTGGATATTTGACTTAATTTATTTGTTTAAATCTCTTGTTATTAGGTTGATCGAATGGGCCAAAAGGATGCAGTTCTAGAGGAAGAGGTTAAATTTCGTTACAATAGTGTTATCTTGCATTACAGAAAATCATTTATACCAGACAATGCTCAGAGGTAATTGATGACATTTATCGTTTTCACTGATGGACCTTCTTTCTTAGAGAGTGTTAAAGTTTACTGTTATGTGCATGATATTGTAATGTTTATAGATCTTATTTGGCCTGCAGATCCATTCTTCAGTAATATTTTTGCATTTTTGCCTCTTTTGTGATTAATCAATGAAATTTCATTTACTGCCATTCTTTGATTTTTCTTTCGTTGATATTTTTCTATTGCCTAGTTTACAATAAGGATTTACTTTTATCTTTGATTTTTTTTCCCTCAAGCTATGCTTTCAGAATAACTGTTTAACATGCTCTTTGATGTTAGAAAAGTAAAGGGCACCTCATGCATGGTTTCCCTCAAAATAATATTGATATGACATTATCTTTTTCTTCGTCTGTATTTTAAAGTTAGGTATCCATTTTCTTGTTATTTGGAACATCTTGACAATGAATAGTTATATATTTTGGGCATGCAGAGTTTCACCCCTAAGCTTTGAACTTGAGGCCACCTTGAAATTGGCAAGATTTCTTTGCAGGTATTGTCATTATCATTTCCACCCCTGTTAGCTATGTTTTGCTGAATGTGAAATATTGTTACGATCTAGTTAACTTATCATATTAGGTGAGCCTAGATATTTTTGATATTGACATTGGAGAGAATAGGAATATACTGCAAAGATCAAAATCGTATCTGGCAAAATGGAGATATGAATTGCTTTATTGATGATTTTTTTTTTCTTTTCGGATAAGAATGTTGCTTTATTGATGATTTGGTTAGCAATTCCCTGTGAATGCCATTCTGTATGTAGTAATTTTTCCACCTTAATAATCTGACATTTGTAGTATTATTCATTTGCTAACAAATTATTTGCTATCACTTAAGTGGGAAACTTCTAGGCATTTAATATCCTGTTTCATGATTGTGCTTTCTCTGCCTTATTTTTCTCAAAAAAAATACCAAATCCTTAGTTTGGATGGCTTCATATCTTAATCTGTATATTCTGTTTTTACAGGAGAGAGCTGGCTAAGGATGTGGTGGAGTTGTTGACCAGTGCTGCAGATGGTGCAAAATCTCTGATAGATGCCAGTGACCGTCTGATCTTATACATTGAAATAGCTCGTTTATTTGGAACTCTTGATTATCAAAGGAAGGCTGCCTTTTTTTCAAGGCAGGTAGCTCAGTTGTATTTGCAACAAGAAAATAGGTCTGCTGCTATTTGTGCCATGCAAGTTCTTGCAATGACTACTAAAGCATATCGTGTTCAGGGTAGAGCATCCATCTCCAAAAGTTCTCTTTCCAATGTAAGTATGAAACTATGAATATATAATGAGGAAAGCCAACGGTTTATATAATTGTAACACTATAATCCTGTTGTCATCCTTAATTTGATGTAAATGTATGTTAGATTTTGTGGTTATTGTCAATGGATGGAATTTATATGTATGAAATGCTGAATGCAGTTCAAAAAGTACGGTTTTTCTATATTTTACCTCTCATTTGAGGTGCAGATTGCTTCTGTCAAAACTAATAAATTGACCATACTATCTTTTTCCTTCTTACAAAAGGAAACTGGATCAAGCCTTGTTGATGGTGGAAAGATGCATCATCAATCAGTACAGTCAGTAGTCTCACTCTTTGAGTCTCAGTGGAGCACATTGCAGATGGTTGTACTAAGGGAGATTCTGCTATCTGCTGTTCGAGCAGGGGATCCTCTTGCTGCATGGAGTGCAGCAGCTAGGCTTTTAAGATCTTATTATCCTTTAATCACACCTGTTGGGCAAAATGGCCTTGCTAGTGCACTTGCAAATTCAGCAGAGAGGTTGCCTTCAGGAACTCGCTGTGCCGATTCTGCCTTACCTTTTGTAAGGTACAAACCATTGCACTAATATCTTTTATCTGAAGTCTGCTGAAAAAGAAAATTGGTCATTGGGGTTGTATTTAGTTTTCATAAAACTTATATCAATCTTTTATTACTCCAGGTTGTACTCTTTTCCTCTTCATCCTTCCCAAATGGACATTGTGAAGCGCAATCCAGGTAGGGAAGATTGGTGGGCAGGATCTGCTCCTTCAGGTCCTTTTATCTATACTCCATTCAGCAAAGGAGAGCCAAATGATAGTAGTAAGCAGGAGCTTATTTGGGTTGTTGGAGAACCAGTGCAGGTCTTGGTGGAGTTGGCAAATCCATGTGGATTTGATTTAAGGGTTGACAGTATCTATCTCTCTGTGCATTCAGGAAATTTTGATGCTTTTCCAATTAGCGTAGAGCTCCCACCTAATTCTTCAAAAGTGATCACCTTATCAGGAATCCCAACTTCAGTGGGGCCTGTGACAATTCCGGGATGCACTGTTCACTGTTTTGGTGTGATAACTGAACACATATTCAGGGATGTAGATAACCTTCTTCTAGGGGCAGCACAAGGACTTGTGCTTTCTGACCCTTTCCGATGTTGTGGGTCTGCAAAGTTGAAAAATGTGTCAGTTCCAAATATTTCTGTGGTACCACCACTGCCACTGCTAGTATCAAATGTTGTCGGTGGTGATGGTGCCATCATTTTGTATGAAGGTGAAATACGTGATGTATGGATTAGTCTGGCTAATGCAGGTACAGTTCCAGTTGAGCAAGCACATATTTCATTATCGGGAAAAAACCAAGATTCTATTATCTCAATTGCATCTGAGACCTTAAAATCTGCTCTTCCTTTGAAGCCTGGAGCTGAGGTCATTATACCTGTGACCTTGAAGGCCTGGCAGCATGGCCCAGTGGATCCCGAAACTGTGGCCGGTAAGATTGCCTCTGGAAGCATTGGGAGGCATGTAAAGGATGTAAGCAGCCCTTCATTGTTGATCCATTATGCAGGTAACTTTCAGAAAGTAAATGTATTGTGATTTTCACTCCTTCCACTTCTCTATATTACACTATTCACTTTAGGGATTTTAATAGATTTTTTCTTCATGGAAGATTAATGCTTATTCCTTTCTTTTTGTTTCTCAGGGCTGCTTGCAAATTCCGAAGATCAATCTGCTGCACCCCCTGGTAGACGCCTGGTTCTTCCCCTGCAAATCTGTGTTTTGCAAGGTTTATCTTTTGTAAAAGCTCGTTTGCTTTCAATGGAGATTCCTGCACACGTCAGTGAAAACCTTCCGAGAGCAGTTCATGTGGAGACTACCTCCTGTAAAGGATTGGTTGGTTCCGGAAATCGGATGGACAAATTGATGAAGATTGATCCTTTCAGAGGAAGTTGGGGTCTACGTTTTCTTGAGCTTGAATTGTCTAATCCAACCGATGTTGTGTTTGAAATTAGTGTTACTGTCAAGCTGGAAAATTCTGGCAATGAGGATAGCCATTCTGCTGATCATGATGCTACTGAATATGGATATCCTAAAACAAGAATCGACAGGGATTACTCTGCAAGGGTATTAATACCACTGGAGCATTTTAAGCTACCTATTCTTGATGGTTCATTTTTCGTAAAAGACATGCAGTCTAATGGCACTAGTGGCAGCAGAAGTTCCAGTTTCTCAGAAAAGAATACCAAGGCTGAGTTGAATGCTTCCATCAGGAACCTCATTTCAAGAATAAAGGTCAGGTGGCAATCTGGCCGCAACAGCTCTGGAGAATTAAATATCAAGGATGCTGTACAGGCTGCACTTCAGTCATCTGTTATGGATGTACTGCTGCCAGATCCTTTGACATTTGGCTTCAGGCTAGTTAAAAAGGGATCTGAACAGGATGCAGAACTTGATTTACCTAATGATTCTTCTGGGCCTAAGGGTTCTGTCCTAGCACATGACATGACTCCTATGGAAGTTCTGGTTCGCAATAACACTAAAGAAATGATCAAGATGAGTCTTAGTATTACATGTAGAGATGTAGCTGGCGAGAATTGCATCGAGGGTACCAAGCCAACAGTCTTATGGTCCGGTAAGGATTTTTTTCGTATAATATTGTTGATTGGTAATATCATTTATTACCTGCACAAGAATGCGCTGGTGTTTTTTAATCACCACCAATTTGGCAAAAGGAAAAAGAAAATTCTTTGTTAGATTTTAATATAATACATAGGACACTTAAATCATTGGGTAATTAGTTAAGTCTAGGTCCCACATTTCTATGTTTGATTTCGAAATTTTTTTGTATCAATATGAATAAAACAATGTTAACGGTACTAGTGGTCGTATACTCGTATATAATAGTTTTTGTGAATATTTTTCAGGTGTTCTTAATGAAATAACCATGGAGGTTCCCCCGCTTCAAGAATCCAAGCATTGTTTCTCTTTATACTTCCTTGTCCCTGGTGAATATACTCTAGTAGCTGCTGCTGTGATTGATGATGCTAATAACATCCTTAGAGCTCGAGCAAGGACTGATTCTCCTGATGAACCGATCTTCTGTCGTGGGCCTCCATTTCATGTACGTGTTTCTGGCACTGCATGAGTTTTTTTTTAATTTTCTACCAGCTGGATGGATTATATATATTACATCACGACGGATGCTGACCAGAGTTTTTGGTGGTAGCATCAATTAAACATGCATTGCCGACCTTATGGAATTCTCTTCTTTAAACTCGCATTGCCGACAGTATGGATTTCTCCTCTGTATCGTTGTACTTACCCAAAATCCAAATCATTCTGTTTGCGGATTAGCATGCCATGCTGCATATTTAGGGTGCCTAAGTGCGTGTCAATTGTTGTGAAATGGATACTCATCGGAGATTTGTGATTCTTTCTGCAATGTTTGTGTTACTGTGAAATACCTACTCATCAGAAGTAGGCTTCCACTTTGTGTTTTATTTCTACGTTCAATGCTGTAACGATCTAATCATTCACCATGGAGCATCGTCGATACCGTAGTATGGATATATTTGAGCTCTGAAACCAATTTGACGCCTTAAGAAAGTGACACCTGTCCAGCGTACAAAATTTCATTTTAGAAAAGGACAGCACTCAAAATGTTCTCGAGTTAGCTTTTTCTGCTTGTTTTGCGTCTGCATTAATGGTGGTTTAAGTAAGGAAAATGAAAAAAAAAATAAAAATCTAAAATAATTCTAATAATTGATTTAGTGCACATTAAAAATTTAACTCAGCATCAAATTCTTATTGACACCGTTTCGAACTTTGTTTTCTAAATACTCCAATTTAATTTATAAAATACAAACTCATATATTAAAATAATCCTCTTCTCATAAAATTTTATCATAAAAAAGTATTTCATTCAATTTTTATTTATGAACTACATATAAATCGTAAATTCTTCAATTATTTTCTTTTTATTATATAATCTTTATCTAAATTCTTATAATTTTCTTTAAAAAATATTTTTCAATTAAATATAAATATAAATTAGAAATGGGACGGGTGTAAACAAATTATTAAAAATAATTTATTTTAATCGTTTAATTAAAATTCTATCTAAAATAAGAAATAAATTAATTTATCTTTGGTTCTTTAGACAATAATCTCAATTAGAAACTTTGAGAGGTGTCAAATGACCTACTCAATGATTTTAGTCCATTAAGCCAAAGACTGGGCTGCTTCCGACTCATTTGATTTTCAATATGAGTGGGCCTTTTGACGCCCCTTTAAATTTCTCATCCAACTCTTATTTAATTGAAATTACCTAGATAATTAAAGATAAATTAATTTATTCTTTATTTTCAAAGGAAATTCAATCTAACACTTGATAATTTTTAACAAAATTTTTAAACTCATCCCATTTCAAAATTTATAGTTATTTTTTAAATGTCATTTCGATTTTTTTTTTTTGAGAAATTTATAAAAGTTCAAAGTTATGGAGATAAAAATTATTTAATAAAAATAAAATAATTTAAGTTCTTATGATTTATATGAATTTTATAAACAAAAACTTAGAAGAAATGTTATTTTAGGGTGAGGCTTTACGGCAAGATGTTAATTTATATTTATATTTTATCAATTCAATTGCGAGTATTAAAAAAAAAGGGCCGTTATAAGAACCTTGGAGGAGTGTTAAAAGCTGCATTCTTTCAACATGCATTAGTATCTCTTCTGGTGTAAACCAATAAAAAGCATTTCGAATTTTGTGAGAATTGACAAAAGATGAAAAGGGCGTAAAAACCAGAAACCCAACAGCTGGAGGATGAATGTAAAAATTTCTGATGATTACGTTTAGTAAAAATTTGGTGGTTTGAGAAATTTGCAAGGGATTGAATTATCATTATTATTTCAGCTTGAAAGATGGTATGCTTTAATGGAAACAAATTTTTTGGGCGATGAGGTGATTTAGAAATATTCCATCCTCTCAATTTCTATCAAACCCAAAACCATTGTAGAAAAATCTTGGTCCAAAGACCGAAACAAGTAGTGATCTAATTGCAACGTTGGTGAAAGAATAAAGAGACACCATCATTTGGAAATGACCAACTAGAATTGGACCGCCTTTCAATATCTTGTCACTTTAGCTCTTCTTCTTTACATGCAAGCAAAATTTAAGAATCCCCATATATATATTTGATGGTTACAAATGTTGCTTCATTTTAAGTGAGGGGTACTTGGAAAGAATACGAGTAAACTGGAACAGCTAGGGAGATTAAAGAGTAAATTTCCAAGCATTCGTTGTTAAGAGGACACCTGTCATCCCTACGCGGTTCAATTTTTCTACAATCTAGAAAATGTGCCTTTGTACGGATTATATAAGTCATTGTGAAAATCAAGCTCTCTTTTCAGCAAAGATGCTACTCCATTAATCCTAAACTTTAGCAACTTATAAGATTTGAATCACTGACCAGAGAGTGTTATTGTAATTTGTTTCAGAACTTCTTGTGTATCGTTTTGATTATTTTAAAAAAAAAAAAAAAAAAAAAGAGAGAGAGGCAGGGGCCTAAAGGATTTGGTACTTAGCAGGAAGTGTTGCCCTAATGCCCCCACATTGAAAGGGAAAACCTACATGCATTCAATTTTCCTTTTGTTTGATTTATTTTGTCTTTCTTTGGAGGTTGGGATTGTTGCTTAAAGACAATGGAGAGGTGTCACCTTGATGGTGGGGCTTATGGTAGTTGGAATTGGGCTCACAGACAAGTTACCATGGAAATGAAAACTTGGACTGCTTGTCTGGATAATGAAAACCATAAAAATGACCTAAAATTTTTGGAATAATCAGTGTCACATTTACTCTCCTTTAATGTTTATGTATGTACTTCTCATAGTCTCATTAATACATGTCTCCTCTATTGCTTAAAACATGCTATCGTCCTTTCACAATCATACATTATTTTTCTTGCAATATTTTGCTGGTTATTAATCAATAGTTGCACTTGAAAACTTTCCAAAGCAATGATCTTTCTCAATATGTTTTCACACAAAAGTTTTTTTCTTTTTTTCCCTCTCTCGCAATATTCCTCACTTTCTTTGCATGGCCTAACCCTATATCAATATTTCAATATTCCTTCACCTCTCTAGCATACAGTTTTTTTACTCTCAAAACTTCATTTAATTTCATGCAAAAGAGATCCAATATTCCTTCATTGTCTCCTCTTCCCAAAATTGTCTAAAACCTTCTCAAATGTCCCAATCCTCAGGTAACAAATTTGTCTGTATCTTCTCAGAGGGCCCCTAGTTTTTAATTTTTCAGGACACAATGTCATTTTTCCTTGAGTTTGATAGACAAATTTGTCTTGAAATAACAAATAACATACATCTCTCTTCACCACTTAGCCATTGGCAGAGTAGTGAAAACTCTTCCTTCTGTCATGGAGAAAATCATCAGTTCAAATTTACTAATTTTTTAACCATAAAGAAGACCTCAATATCGCGTGAGCATTTTGCTTGGCAGACTTCTGCATTATGTTATTCGAATTTGGAATTGTTCGTACAATGTTATATGATATCAATTGAAAGAGAAGAAAAATCTCTCCTCTCTTTCCATACTTTTGATCCATCAACATCCATTTAATAGCAAATAATTAGCAAAAGCCTGCAAATGCATGCTCTCTAGTCAAGTGTATGCCAACATATGTCAGTTCAAGTTTTCAGTTTTACTCAAGCAAGCAAATGGGGTGAGTGTGACATCATATAAGAACAAAACATAATCAAATCATGTTAAAAAATTTACAACTTTTGATACCCTTTTTCTTCTTATAGCCTGTGGGCATATCCCCTTTCCTGCAAAGTGTTTTTCTCACAACTAACAAGGGAAAAAAAAAAAAAAAAAGGTAATAATAATAATAATAATAATAATGATGATGGGGAAAAGTTACTATGCAGAGTCTTTGTCTACAGCAATAATATCACTAATATAGATAATGGGTTTTCTTTTTTTGGGAAAAAATAGCAAGTGGCAAGTGGCAATGTGGTCCATGGCAAATGTGTTTGCTTATTTGCTTCAAAGTGCTTTTGTGGTCCATGAAGATGGAAATAATGTTGTTTTCTTTTTCAGTACGTTCATATCTAATCAAAATCATATGATGCTCGGTTGATCTTATCAATCCCCTCATATAATTTTGATGCAACCCCACAACAGTTGGGGTAAGTTTACAATTATAGTCAGATTCTAGGGGTCATTTATAATTTTAGCCAACTTCCTTAATCTCTTAACATCTTTGCCTCATCCCAACTCTTAATCAAGTCAGTAAAGTGATATTTTAACAACGAATATGAACAAAAAGAAGAATAATGAGATTAAAAAGCACTTGATATTTGTAATAATGCGCATAAAATTTAATGGCGTTTTTGTTCACTAGTGGTATTATTATTTTTGGCTGCCGAAAACTTTGCTAATGTTACAAACAGCTCCTAAAAATTGGCTATCTCCATGAATTTTCCCCCTAGAAGCATATGATCAAAACAGGCTGCATATCCTCCCTTGATTATACTCTACAGCATTCTGTGGAACAAACTTTTAACCAAAATTCCCTCTATGATTGTCCGAAATTGATACCCATTTTCGCTTTCTTAGCCACAAGCATTTTAACCAAACGACAAGCGCCATGAAAAAAGCAGCAATGCGATATGAATATGGAACCAGTACAAAGTAAAGGTCTTCAATAAGATACATAAACGTTTCATCGTTACTGGATAAGAAGAATCACATCATCACCACCATCGTCGCGTTGTGGGTCTGAGTCATGTTTTCAGTCTCTTTTTTTTTTTTTTTTTTTTTTTTCCTTCACGCGTATGCACGCACAGTCCGAGTTCTTTGACAGCTGAAAGTTCCAATTCCGAGTAAAATTTATTTGGCCTAACAAAAGCTTGTGATTTGTACAGTTTGTCGACTGATCAGTGTCACACACGCAACACTCTTTTGCCTAATAAAGTTGTGAAAAGGCCATTTGCCTTTGCTGCCTCGTTTTATCTTAGGCCCCATGGCTTGGAAAATTTTGAGATCTAGAGCCATAGACTAGTCAAGCTTTAGAATGAGCCTAAAAAGTACCACATTTCTCTCAACGAGTTTGATTCTTGAGGCTAAGGCTTAAATTTTCAAAGACAATAATTTTGAAAATAAGAGTCGCTTGTGTCAATTCCACGCTACAATTGTGGTTCAGAGGAGTTTTAGGAAAATTTTGGTCAATTGGGTTGGTTTGCATTTAGTTAAACCCAATAGAATGCCACTTTCATTTTCAGCAGTCAAAACTCCACAAACAATGTAATAATCGATTGGTGCGTGTATCTATCTATCTGTCGTTGCTTTTAATCCATCCTTTTTCTTCGAGGGTGTATCCGCAGCAACGCAGTCGCGCCAATTGGTATGACACTTTCTTTAGGGGGTGTCGACAATGTGACGCTCTTCGCCGGTATAGTAGCCCTTTCTCAACTTTAAAAGCTTGTGATTTTTCAATACAACTAAGGATGAGAGCATAGTGTTGTAATCATTTTTCGACCTTAAAAATCGACATCACTGGCAGCTAAGTATAAATATGAGACTTTCTGAACAGTTTTAACCCCAGTGCTGGCAAATATTTTTCTATGATAGTTTTAAGCTACGGCACACCAGCTACAATTATAGAAATAAATATTAAATCTGCATTTACTGATATGATCTAACGGTCATCATCGATGCTCCACCGTATAACTATCCAACTTATCCTAATTGCTACCTTAAGCCTTTTAGACAGCACTCACTCGCAAACAAAACAGGCAATGCTGCCTGCCCCACGCCCCCATTGCAACAGATGCAAGAGTTGAAAAGATCTCTAATCTATAATAGATTATGTTGTCATATTGAGAAATATAGCCACAGAGAAATTCACCGTCCATCAAATCTTGTCTTGGATGGATAGTACTCTATTCATTCTTCACGATTTAGGCTGCATGTGATCGTATTGTTCACGTTATTAAAAGTTCTGTCACACATTTAACCCCTTTTCGATTGATTTGAGCAGATTTTAAATCTTAAATCTTTTATTTTCAACATGAAAAATTTTATTATTTTAATTAGATGGACGCCCACTATTACACTAGACCTGATAAAATTTAACACGATCTGATTACGCGACACGAACACTACACAAATAAATAGATATGGATAGTCAAATTTGACACGATTATTAAATGAATTGGATTCGGGTTGACACGATTTTTTTTTCGTGTTAGGTTATGATTAAAGTTCTTAATCCATTTACCCGAACATGGCACAATAATTATATTTTCTATTTTAAATTATTTTTTTAGATTCTTATTATTAAAATACAAATATTAGACATAATTACTTTTTTTATTTTTTTGGGAAGACGGACATATGCACAATATTTTATTTATATAATTTTAAATAAATTTAAAACTTTAATAGTATATATGTGTAAAATATTGATACACATGTATATTGATGATATCGATATAGATATATATATATATATATATATATATATATATAAAAAATTTAAACTTTAAATAATGTTTGGATCGATTTAAATTTAACACGATATGAAATTAACACAACACAAATATAAATACAAATACGACCCGTTGACTCATTTTAACAACTCTTTATCACACTATTTAAAACTAGTGCTTGATACAGTATACTATAATTAAATTGTGATACTCAGTGTTTGCTTTTTCAAGGATCAAGATTCCAAATGTACCTTTTATATGGTAGAAAATTTTTATACTTACCAACATTTATAACGTGTGAGTGTGGACCCATGCTTCTTTTCTCTCCCCTTGTGTGTTTGAATATGTTAGCTTAATTATTGAGAGAAAAGCATGAGAAATTTATGATTATTCAGAGGACTGCCTAATTCGTACCGTGTGAGCGACAATATCTAATATCGCGTTACGTGCATAATTACTCAACACATCATTTCTGAATATTGAATTTCTTCAATTTAAAAAGATTTTTTTTTTGTTTTTTTTAACTAAACAAAAAGACCCAAAAAAAAAAAAAACAACCATGGGTAGAAAGTTCTTGACAGTGACTCAGTACTAGTGGGGACTATTGAAAAATTCAGCTAAAAAAAAAGGTGAGATTACACCAAACAAGCTTCCTTATCAAGCTTATAAAGGTCATTGTTTATTGCATGAGCACTCTTTCTCTTTCTCTCTCCCCCCCAAAATTTGTTTTTCTTAATTCTTTATTTATGGGTACAAGAGATTTTTAGTACCAGGTATGCAGAAACATAAGCTGGCACATAATTTTCTTGAAAGGAAAAGATGGTCACAGATGGGCGCATTAGTGAATGCTTCAACAAAGGAGAACAAACAACTTTTGTGAAGCAAATGTCACTCACAATCCAAAGGTGAAAAATGTAACATAATATAATAATTTCTTTAATATTATATGTTAAATTACATTATCAGCTTGCTACCTAAAGCTAAAGACAAAGACACAGACAAAACAAAACCTCACCCATGACCTTTTCCATATCGCTTTGTATTTGCATATTATTATGATGTGGGTCCGACTTGCATTAATAAGCAATTAATCCCAACCCACCACAAATATCATTTTTTTATTATTATAATGATTTTAATCAACCTACTACCCAACTTAAGACAAAACTAATCAAAACTTAATTTATATTTTATTATAAATTGGTGGGTTATCGATTAGGACACCATTGCGGTTCGTATTGCTGCTTCGTGTAAAACGCGTTGGCCCCACTCGGCTTTTGTCCGAAAGTGATTGAATGGCGCGACCTCATTGGGCGATGGGGACACCTCCGCGTATTGCACGTTTCGGATAAATAGATGGCGGATGCCCTACGTAAACTAGACCCGGTCTCACCGATTTCTCAGGTTTTTGGTTGGCCACGTGTCCATTAGTTAACCATATACTACTAACTGTTCTCTTAGATTGTTCTTTCGGAGTTCACGCTCCTATTATCTTCTTCGAATCGCTTGAATTACACTCTCTCAAATAGATGATATTTATATAATATTATGTTATGTTTAGTACAATATCGGATTGAACAATATTAAATCATATTTAAATATAAAAAATATTTATAAATGTTTAAGAGTGATAATAAAATTAATTTAAAGGTAATTAATTAGAACATTAAATATATAGTAAATTAATTATTGGATAGTCATAATTATAATAAAATAATATACATTAATAAAGCTATTTAGTTATTTAATTAATTTTTATCAGATATTTTAGATTTTTTAATAAAAAAATTAGCAAATAATATATATAAAATCAATTAATTACTTGTATTATTAATTTTCATGATTATGTTTAATAGTACATTAGTAATATTAAATTTAATACAATCAATTATTGTAATAAATTATTAAATAGTTAATTTTATTGGAGTAAAAGTACCAATTTAATTAGACTATAGAAGCAAAATAAAAAATAAATTTCAACTAAATCATGAATAAAATAATTAATTAATTAAATTTTAAGTGATAAATAAAAAATAGTTTTTTATATGAAAGGAATATTGCAAATGAATAAATTGTTTCTCTTATTCTAATTCAACCTAAACGCACTTATAAATTAGGATTGTTAATCTCATGATTTAAGAACTAAATTTAAATTTAGTCCGCCGTAATCCAATCCAAGCAAAGTTGCCAAACATAGGATAGAATATGTAATCCCAAAGCTAATCTAATCCCACACTTAATCCTAACTTCCAAACATAACCTAATTGTAACTTAATAAGAACAATACTAAAATATTTAGTAAATACTAAATATTGTAGCTTATAAGTTAAAATTGATTTAATTTATCATTAATTTAATGATAATTTTATAATATCTTTACTTTTTTTAAATTATTATTTAAAAGATCATATTTATTACCATATTATTAACTTTTATTTTATAAATATTTTTTTCACAACAACCATAATTTAAAAATTATAGTAACTCAACACCAAACAGGACCTAAAAAAGCAATTGTTATGAAGAATCCGATGTGTTTTAAACAATTGACACCCCATATTTTTTTTTTTAAATAAAAGAAGCATGGTAAATTTGTTATAAATGGTTAAAATAAAGATCACGAGGAAGTTGTTTAAGAGATCTTAAACAACATATTTTAGGGAGGTAGGGGTTACAAAATTAATTTGGACTTTTGTCCACTCCTCTACCTTTTGTAAAAATCAATTAAATAAAAAGAATAGAGACATACTCAAGTGATTTTTAGGCAAATCCTACAAGAGGTAGGAACTAAAAATTGATTAGGGAATAATGAATTAAATTTGTAGTGGGAAAAAAGTACGAAAATTAGCACATAAATTATAAAAAAGAAAAAGAAAAGAAAAGGGATTGCGAAGTAGTTCTTTTTTCATGCCACTCCACTTACCATGATTGGTTTCAATGGAATCTTAATTCTACAAGTTTGTAATATAATTCTCACAGAGGAATTCTACAAAATAATTTATCTTTAACACTCATCTAATGCCTAACCTCACGAACACCACATGTTTTACGTTATTATTATTTTTTAAATTATTTTGATACTAGATAAACTATCCTCAATAATGTAGCTATCTTTGTTTGTGTGTGCGTGTGAACTGTGTAATCTTTTATAAGAGTATTTCTACAATTCATCGCTATTGAATATAACCTACTAATCTTTCGTTAAAAGTCTCTAGTTTTTTATTATACCTCCAATTTCTCTTTTTGTTTGTTTTTTTATTATATTTCCAATTTCTCTTTTTGTTGTTAATATCGTAATCAAAAATATATTATATATCTACAAATGGGGCAAACTTTAGGTGCAACTGTGGCACCGTGCCACAGTTACATCTAGCTATTGAATATCAATAGACTCTACTAATCTAACTACATCTAACGATTAGATATAATTATAATACAGTACCATAATTACACCGTAGCGTGATCCCCAGCGTGATCCCTACAAATGCTCTTGCATGGCATCATCGGCTTTGCATAATAAGGCCAAAGCATCGGTCACGTCCTGTCTTGCGAAGCGGCACGTGATTGGCATTTCTTTTTAGAAAGGACGAACTGATTAAAAAAAAGTTACAGCAAATTTTGAAAATTAAATTAAATAAAAAAAACCTGGAAATTGGTGGGAAAAAAAAAAACGCATGGCGAAAGGGCGGTTGACAAATTTGAGTGATGACAAGAGACGTTTAACTTCCAATCCCGATGAATCGAAAATGTCCAGCTCGTTCTGTTCATTCACGCTTTGCGGGACCAGACACTTGGGTTAGGTGTCAAACTTTGCCAGCTCTTCAATCCGTGCCGACCGAAATTAAGAAATTCGGCGACAATCTAGTGCTCCAAATTATTAATACGCATTAAAAATTTCTAACCCGCACGTCGTCAAACATTATTTAACATTTACACATGCCTTTCGGTGTGACGTTATCATAACTTGTCATACTGACAATTTACCTCGCATACGGTAAATTGTATGTGAATGTGAGTGCTCCATCAATTATGATATAAACTTCCATTTTTCAACATTGTAAGCATGATATTATTATTTCCATTCATAAGCTCACATTTCTTTTTAAACTCGCACCGAGAACATTAACGAGATGAGACAAATTAGGGATACTAAAATTTGGTAAGATTATTTGCTATAATCTCCAAAAAGTGTTTGCCCACTAAATAATTATGTTTGTAAAGGATGATCTTGGTGAGTTTAGTTTTCGATAATGACGTGTGTAAATGGTGGGATAATTTGGAGAGGTTATATTGCTTCATATCTGTACTGTCATTATCTAGATAATAGAAGAATGCGACATGAAATGTACTAAATTTTTTTTTTCTCGATTTGAGAATATTATAAGATGCTTTAAACTTGTCTTTAGAACTTAAACGAGTAGTTTTCAAACAGTTTTTTTTTAACCACCTGAATTCGACTCTTGAGGGAGATAGTAACTAAAAATTTGATTTAAATTCTATGTACGGATTTTATGCACTCAATCTCCATGATATAGATGTTTTGCATGAACTAAAGATGATATCTCCCATTTCAAAACCGAAGCAACTAATGAAAGTTCAGTACACAAATTACATGTTCTAGGACATAAATTACGACAAGTCCAATTTGTTAAGAATAAAGATGATTGTATAGAATTTTCAACAATACTCGAGATTTATTGTGAATGTACAATTTGTTCAATATCTGTCACCGTCTAATTTTTGTATTTTATTTATCTTAATTCTTATCTTGACTGATTAATAGGATATGTTTGTCAAATTTCTACTTAAGTCTCTCAATAAATTGATAAGTCACACGAAATTCACTTTCAGATGATGAAAAAAATAACAATTGATTTAAGTAGGTACCATTCAAAACAATGATCTTGACATAGGGTTCGATTTTTTGTAATTTAAAGTCAAACAAAGACCTAATTAGTTAAATCGCAAAGAAAAGTCAAATATTTGCATATTAAGAAACAGGGGTACAAATAAATACAACCGGGCTAGCCAAATTAGTGAAGTTTAAATTAAGGAGTACATAAACCCCACCGCAAAAAGACCGTGTAAAAACGACACCGAATCTGATATTTCCCCTCTGCCGTTATCCTGACGGCAGCTCACATAATTTGAGAAATAATAAAAATAATGCAAATTAATATAAAAAATAAACTTAAATTTTTTTTTTAAAAAAAAAACAAAGTAGGTAGGGGACCATTTAGGCCAATAAGGAGATGCAAGCTCGCAATAAACACCAGACAGTACACTCTCTCAAAGTGGGCCCACCAATTTATTTATTTTATTATTATTATTATTTTTTTAGTTTTTCAATTTCTCAAGTTTGGGCTCCATTCGGCCTAGGGGACCAGCTACAGTTTGCATTGATTAAGCCGGCGGCTGTCAGAGAAGTCAAAATTCTGAGCGGGTCCTACATCCGCTCTACTAGTCCACGTGGACGGCTCTGATGGTATCCTCTCGGGCGCATGCTTACGTTTTGGGTCCAGTTGTGGTCCAAGCGAGGATGCTTCGACGCGTGTCAAGGGGTCGTTTTCCCGCGAGAAGCGGAGAGAGAGAAACGACGTAATTTATGGTCCCCTACCCCTTCTCCTCTCTCTTTATCGCTGTGTCTACCGGTTGTAGCCGGTATCCGGTCTCTTTTTTGCCCCTCCCATCTGATCGATCAATCGAGATCGTTTGTCTTGATGTTGGACTTTTTTAAACTGTCAAATTGCCACGCTATGTTTTATGACGTGGAAAGCACGCTCCAAGCTTCGAGGACTACTACTATACTACCAGGTACTATACTACGTTAATAGATTTATACAGACTTACAGTATAATTGTGATTTGTGTACTTTTTTCTCCGCAAAAGTGCTTACATGTAACATGCATTGTACGGAATTTCCTTCAATTAGATGCTCCCCTTTACCCTATAATGATCTTTTTGCATCACAGTTTATTAACTTTTGAGTCTTGATCGATCTTCACAGTTACACGTCCCTTTGCTTGGCAGGAATTGCTTAACACCAAAGTCAGAAACTCAACTAATCTAACTCGTATGATATCATTTAACCAGAAATTATTAGGCGATTGTAATCGGTAAAAGGCTAAAGGCAAATTGCTAGATTCGTAAATATATATTTTAAAACTCCTGATCGACGCTTAAAATAATTTTTTTTAAAACAATAATATTATCGAAAAAAATGGGACTAATGGAGACGTGTTTTTTTTTTTTAAAAAAATAAAATAAATTCAGAAAATCAATAAATCCACGCACAAAATATAGGTGGGATAACTGATGCTTTAATAGTACGGCACCTTACGTATACGTACGCTTGGTCCAATTATAACCTCAAGAGTAGTCGTTTCCATCTCCTCCAACTATATCTCAACATTAAGCCAACAGTATTTGCCACGATTACAATCCTCGGCCGTCCGATCATCCTCAATCAACTTAGCATCAACCGAAGGCCCATCAACGGTCGACGCCAGTTGACAAAACTTTCGGCTCCCACATAATCAATTAATTAATTAAAAAAATATTATTTTAAACATTATAAAGTAAAACAAATAATTTAATTTAGTAAAAGAACACTGCTGCTCAAGTGCTCATGTAGTTGTCTTATCATTTCCATTCGCAAGATGTTATATTATTACATCGATTGTGTATCTCTGTGTGCGTAATAAGATGAGCAAAGTCATTTACCAGCTATCCAAATCAATTGATGTTCACTTTTATTGGCAGAGGTTATAATTACCGTGAGCATTGGTGAAAGTTAAAAAGTAACTTTGATCGACTTGAGTAACTGTATCGTTCCATTCTAAGTGTCTGATTGAAATTACTTTTAAAAGATTCAAAAGTAATTTTAAAAAAAATTAAAAATTAATTTTAATATTTGATAAAAAATTTTAAAAATTACTTTTTATCAAAATTACCACATTTTATAATAAATTTTAAAAAGTAAGGAATGGGTAACTTTTTAAAATTCAATTCTGAAAATTATTTTTAAACTTAATATAATTTCATATATATTATAAAGTTCAAATTTATCCTTATTAATTAGGAAATAAAAATATTAACTTTAAAAAGATTATTATTACTAGTACTACTAATTATATTTAGATAACAAAATAAAAATACAAAATTAATAATATGAAATATTTATTTTAGTTCTAAGTTATTATATGTACGCAATTAAAAATATTATATATATATATATATATGTTTATAAATTTATAAATAAATTTTATTCAACACATATTTAATTCAATCATTTATATTGTTACAATAGTCTAACATCAATATTTTTAAACACACACAATTATTTTTAAAACTTATAATACTTTAAAAAAAAAATTTTGCTAATCGTTGGACTGATTTCTTAATAGCTGATTATTTTTACAATACAACCAACAACAATTATTTATAAAATTACTGAACTGGCCATAAATCCAAACAACTTTTTGCATATTAGTAACCGTAATATCAAGAAAAGAAAGTTACCATTACTATAGAAGTAAATTATCACTCAGTAACCATAATATCAAAAAAGAAAATTACCACATCTATAGTCTAATATTCAAATTAATTTTTTTAGTCCCTACTTTTCAAGGCACGAGCCCCAACTGGGCGGTTAAATAAATTTGGTTTAAAAATCACTCAGATATTTATTTATTAGTCATAATGTAATATATATAGTACTTTGGTTTAATTGGATATAACGTATTTATAATACTTTGAGCTGCCTTCTGATAATATATACAGCACAGCTAGTTAGTTTCCTTGTGAGAAAACCTTCCCCCTCTTGGTCCCCCCACCCTCTCTCCCTACCCTTCCTGTACGTTTATAGTAACCCATATTATCTCTCACTCTCTCTTGTATCTCTCTGCGGATAGCCGGACACACACTCTCTCTCTCTCTCTCTCTCTCTCTTTTCATTTCAGTGTAAAACAAAACCAAGCTCTCTGTGGCCCTCCTCGCTTCTTCCTCGCAAATAAATCTTGTTTCAGTACGAACTCGTCGTAATTTCCCAACCTCCCCAGCTCTCTCTCTCTCTCTCTCCTGCAAAACGGCAACGCATAGACACCTATAGATACTTAGACAGATATAGACGGCTATAGACAGATAGATAGATAGATAGACAGAAATACACACACACACATCAGCAACAGCAACGAGGACAGCAAGTCAACAGCAACAGCACGCACATGGCGTTTCACCACAATCACCTCTCGCAAGACCTTCCTCTTCATCACTTCACCGACCAACAACAACAGCAACAACAACAACCACCGTCACCTCCACAGCAACAACACCACCAACACCAACAAAGCATCGAAACGACAGCGCCTAATTGGCTTAACTCTGCGCTTCTTCGCTCACAACAGGCGCAGCAACAGGCGGCTCACTTCTCCGACACCAATTTCCTTAACCTACGCACCACAGCAAACAACAACAACAGCAACAACAACAACACTGCCTCCGATTCCGACGCTTCGCAGACGCCGAACCAATGGCTCTCCCGCACGTCCTCCTCTCTCCTCCACCGCAACCACAGTGACGTCATCGACGACGTCACGCCTGCCAACGACTCCATCATCGCGGCCGTCGAATCCGCCGATTTGAAGAACGCCAACAGCGAGAACATGAACAACGCCAGTACTAATAACAAGAGCGAAGGGGTGGTGGTCGAGAGCGGCGCCGACGGAGTTGTCAACTGGCAGAATGCGAGGTACAAGGCGGAGATATTGTCGCATCCGCTGTACGAGCAGCTGCTCTCGGCACACGTGGCTTGCTTGAGGATCGCCACGCCGGTGGATCAGCTGCCGAGGATTGACGCTCAGCTTGCTCAGTCGCAGCACGTCGTCTCTAAGTACTCCGCTTTAGGTGCCGGTCAAGGCTTGGTTACTGATGACAAAGAGCTCGATCAGTTCATGGTATGTGCTGTGTATTCTACTTCCATTAAGTTGTTATCGATTTTAAATTTAATTTCTTTTCCATTTTGTTTACTTGCCTTGCTTTCTTGTCTTATTAGAAACTTGAATTTTAAATTCACAGAGGAATTTATTGCGCTTGCTATTGACTAATTCGAGGCATTATACATATCCGAAAAAAAAAAAAATGTTTTTTCCCCCTCAATTTGGGTGATTTTTGGGTATTACTGGTATGGTTGATTACTTGAGGACGAGATGATTGGTTACAATGATAAGTTTTGAATCTTTGAGTACAAGTTAAATTGTAAATTTGAAGCAGAATGAGCAAGGGTTTTGTTTGGAGATGGCAAAATTTTGAAATGGACGGTAGGATTTTGAGACGTGAGAAGTTGTAATTCTAGTGGAAATATAAAGAATTTGGTGGAAGCTACAAAGTCAGAGAGCATTTCCTTTTATTGCAAATGATAAGATACTTGATTGAAAGTTGATTTGGTCTATGGTGTCTTCAAGTGCTGATGGTGGCAGCTTTGGATACCAACTGCTTTGCAAGCTGAATTAGTGATGGTTGGCAACAGCAAGAAATTAAATTAAACAGAGGAAGTAGCAGGAGACTTATTATCAACCATTTTTCTTTCTTTGTGTTTGAGTCAAGTTTCCATATATTTTGGGCTAATATCTTCTATGTGCCTTTGGAAACTCCATGACCGTAGTTTCTTACGAATTTTGTATACTAGAAATGCTTAACTCAGGGAAGAACTTGAACAAGAAACAACATGTCTGGATGAAATTGTTAAGAGGGAAAAATGATCATGGTAGGAATATGATTTATATAAACGGAAAGGAAGCGCAGAAGTTGATGATTCATGCATGATAATTTTGTTTGTTCTCGTATAGTTTCAATCTAGTCAATCATGATTATATATGGATCATATGATTTGTAATATTAAAAAATTACCAAAAAACAAATACCTTTGGATAGAACAGCTCCCGTATTCGTATATTTCACTAAATGTCTTATTTGCTAGTTTAGAATTGACAGATAAACCTGAATATCATCTTAAAAAATGATGCTTGTTCAATGATATAATCAAAATTCTAATTTTTCCTGTTCTTGACATTGTAGACACACTATGTTCTGCTTCTTTGTTCATTTAAAGAACAACTGCAGCAACATGTTCGGGTCCATGCGATGGAAGCAGTGATGGCTTGCTGGGAGATTGAGCAATCTTTGCAAAGCTTGACAGGTAACCCCTGATATACATTATTACTATTTCAATATTTCAAGTTCCAGCTAATATTTCATGTGCATATGAATCATGTTTTCATGGGAGCATGAATCTTCTTCCACACTTTGCTGGAATTTTCACAGTTGGCAACTAGCGGTCATACAATTCATCATTCATGGATTCATGGCATGACTATTAACACTCAGATGTTTCTCTTAATCTATTTGTTACTTTTATTTCCTTGCATTCTTGAAACCGGTGAGATCGTATCAAATAATTGGAGAGAAATTACTGCTATTAAAAGTTTTTCAGAATATATTACTGATTTTCTGGCACGATTTGATTTGTTTAGGACTGATAACTGAAATGAGAAGCAAATTATTTTCACATCTGATGTAACAAATTAGGTTTGCCTTCATATCAAAGAACTTATTTTTTGGCAGTAGAAAAGTCTTGGCCTGGCTACTAACCTAGTAGATGATAGTAGATATCAAAAGAACTAGGCACCATGCTCCCAGTTAATGTTTTGGTGCACCGCAAATGGATAATTGTTGGTAAATTGTTTGTAAATAACTATCTATTAGATTTTCAAGATCGTTGAACTATATTTATTTTGTTTCATGGGAAAAGGACATGCATGTGTCAAAATCTAGCCTTGTTCTGATTACCTCATGGTATCCATGATCATTTGAGCTGCAAAACATGGGATCAATAATTATGCATACTGTATCATGATACAGGAGTTTCTCCCGGAGAAGGTACAGGCGCAACAATGTCTGATGATGATGAGGACCAAGTGGACAGCGATGCCAACTTGTTTGATGGAAGTTTGGAGGGGCCAGACACCATGGGATTCGGTCCTCTTATCCCAACAGAGAGTGAGAGGTCCTTGATGGAGCGCGTGAGGCAAGAGTTGAAACATGAACTGAAACAGGTAATGAACTGAATGAAATACCAAATATGGCTGTGAAATTATCTTGTATCTACAATGTATCACTCATTTTCTCTTGCTTATAGGGTTACAAGGAGAAAATTGTAGACATAAGAGAGGAAATTCTGCGCAAGAGAAGGGCCGGAAAACTTCCTGGTGACACAACCTCTGTTCTCAAATCTTGGTGGCAATCACATTCCAAGTGGCCATACCCTACTGTAAGTCCTGTCACATTGCTCCTGAGATTCTTATTCAAGTCCTTGCCGTTAAGACATTCCATGATGCTTATCCACGTTTAAGCCGAAGAAATTGAAGAATGAAACAGAAATGGAAGACCATAGTTTTATTAATCAGTGGAAAAGCTGCTTTCTAGTTTAAATTTAGTCAAGTCAAAAGCACATATCTCTATTTTCTACTCATCAAACAACATTTCAGGAGGAAGATAAGGCAAGATTGGTTCAGGAAACCGGTTTGCAATTAAAACAGATCAATAATTGGTTCATCAATCAGCGGAAGAGGAACTGGCACAGTAATCCTTCAACTTCAACAGTCTTGAAAAGCAAACGCAAGAGGTATTCCAAATAAACCTATTTCTTGTCTCCATAAATTCTGTTGAGCCTTGAACCAACCATTATTCAAAAAGAAGTAATGCAGGTGAAAACAGCAGTGATCGTTACATGTAAATGCAAGACTATCCAATGCTTCAATGCCAGGGTGATAAAATTCAACATACTCATATTACATAGAAACTGTGACAGATAGGGCTTCAGAAACGGCTTTGGAAACTAGGAAAAACAAAACTGGCAAACAAGGAGGCTGATGAGGTTGTTATGAACGCAATTGACACCATTTTGCAGTTATGCTTAAAAGGCAAGTAAAACGGTGCCACGTATTCTACGCCATATGATTAGCTACATGAATACTTGGGAAATTATATGACTGTAACTGAGTTAATCCATTGTCGCATATTGGTGGTGGATTTATAATTTTTGTTTTTGCTTATCATATCTGTGAATAAGCACAGTGAAGGGTCAAGGTTGTACAGTGCAATAATCTTTTGTTTAGTTCCTTATAGCCTTTTTGGTACTGTAATGCAGATTAAATATGCAAACATTATTTATGGTATAAGAAGTTCAATAGTTAGTAGTTGATGCTCGGCCCGTTTTTCAATTTTTGCCGATTGTATTGTTTAGTGATTAGTTATTTCACTGCTTGATGATTAGTGAGATTCCTATTTGCTTCGAAGTATATTAAGAAAAAGGTGGGGAAGTGAAAAAAAAAAAACAATAAAACACTGTGTATAATGGAGTTAAAACGCTTGTGCAAATTGAGGGCAGAAAGATAACAACTGCGTTGACTGAATAATTCCTGTTCACAGGAAAAAGGAATGAAATCCTTAATAACTCTTTTGATTTTGGGGGTTTACACTCACCGACTCTAATTGAACGACATATACGTAGAATGTATAATGAATGAAATACACAACAAAAGGAGAACAAACAAAGACTCAATATCACATCCCCAGTTATCCTTAATTATTATTGTTATTGATCACAACAGGACCAGCATATCTAGCCGAGAAGCCAACATGCCCATCATCAAACTCCCCATTAATCCCATCATCAAAATTAAGCTTATAACTTTGAGGATCATAATGAAACTGCATCTTTGATGCTGATATTTTCTTGTTATTAAGACTTAACCTTTTAATAATACTCTTCCACTTTGGCTCTGCCACCACTTCCGAAAACTCCTTAATTTTCTTCGCTCTTTCCCTTGACCATATTTCTCTTATTACCTCCTCATCTTCCTGTTGTTGCAACAAATATCTCCCCTGTCCCCGCCGATCTAAGCAAAGTCCCCCGAAACAGGAGCAGCCCCCGTCTCCATATTCTTCGATAAGGTCTATTTCATCGTTTAACGGTGACGTTTCGCTAACAGACACCGACGCCGCTCTCTCTCCTGGGTTTGTCATTGCCAACTTATTAGAGTTTTTGGGTTTTAATTCTTATTAATGTCGAAGAATTATGTAGGGTTTTATATATGTGTGTATATATATATACATGACATGTTACTGAAACCCAAGAGGAAGCGGGACCTAACAGTGTACCCTGTGAAGGGTGACATGCAAAGTTATGCAACGGAAGCAACGATCGAATCATTATATGACACGTGGATTTTTAAATGTGCGGGACCTTTTTTATTGGGTTGGTTTTGGATTGGAATGGGAAATTGCGGCGAGGTGGGTGTCAGTTGGTTGGCTACCTCTTTGGAATCGAAGACTGCATTTGCCAGGCAATTTAGAGTAGGGATGGCAAAAATTCTCACAGAGACAGGTATCATCGGAGATTTTTCTCATTCGGAGAGAGTACGGGAATAATTTTATATCTAATTTTTTATTCGGGAAGGGGACAAGAAAAATTTTTTACTCAAATTTTTATTCGGGGAGGGGACGAGGATGAGGTGGAATCCCCATCCCCTACCAATTTCCCTATTTTAATTTTTAATTTTATTTTTATTTTTAAAATTACTAATAAATAAATAACAAAATTATAAAATTGTTAAAAACAATAAATATCAAAATATTTATATCATTAAATGCTAATAGGTATCCTATATTAGCTCGAATTGCTAGAGATATTTTGGCAATTCCAATTACAACAGTTGCTTCTGAATCAGCTTTTAGCACCGGTGGTAGAGTTGTGAGCCCACACCGTAACAAACTTCGTCCAAGCACATTGGAGGCCTTAATGTGCTGTCAAAGTTGGTTACGAGCTTACAATAACAGTATGAGTTTATTTTACATTGTGATTATATTATATAGTTATTAATATTTGTACTTATAAGTTACTTTACTTATATCATTTTCATTATTTTAGGTTTGAAATCTGAGGCTATCTCTCAATTTGCCACATTTCTCGAGGAAGAACAGGAGGAGCAGGACGAGCAGGAGGTAAATAGTTTTATTAAAAATATTAATTAAGTATCTACATTTATTTCATTTATTTTATTGCCGATATAAAAATATTTTTTTTTCTTTTTATTGTAGGATTATGAAGATTGAGTCATTGACAAAGATAATTATTTTAATAATTTATATTTTGAATGTGACTTTGTAATGGATCAATATTAATGTAAGACATATTTTGAACTTTATTTTTATTTGAATTTTTTATTTTAATATGATTAATTTAAAATTTAAAATAAAAAATATATTAGACTATTAGTTATTCGGGGACCGGGGACCCTTGGGGATCCTCTGTTATTATTCGGGGAGGGAATGGAGATTTTCTCAAGTAATTCTGACGGAGACGGAGAGGGGACGGGGACATATGCAAAATATCGGGGATGGGTATGGGGAGATTGGTCTCCTCCCCTCCCCTCCCCTCCCCATTGCCATCCCTAATTTAGAGTAGCTGTGGCTTACGTGGCGCCTCTTCATTGGCAGTTAAAGGATCCGAACAGCCTGTTTTAGATTTGTCTTCAGCTTTTGCATATTCAAGTTAGTTATGAAGCTAACATAAATAATCGGATGAAAGGGTTCCTTTTAACGTTTTAACATTATCCGAATTTTGTGGGGTGATGCTAGTAAGTTCAATTCATAATAATTTGAAGAGATTTACGGCAAAGTCAAAGGGACATGCATTTTAACCGAATCGGTTCTAATTTCTAACCTGACAATTTGGTTCAAATGGAGACGCTCAGATGTTAATTTGCACAAGATAAGAACGTGGTTGCCATTGAAAAAAAGGGTTATAGAATGTATAATTTACGAAAGAAAAAGATTAGGTTTCATGTTTAAAAAGACAAAATGAAAGAAGCTGGCACGAGCCACGAAGCCAAGAGACACATTCTGCTTCGTGGATGCAAGTAATTGCTAATTGTAACAAAGTGGACTTCAATTGTACAGCTGCACTGGTGGGTTGCTTAATGCCAACTTAAACCAAAACTTAGAATTAATCAGATTAATTAAAGCGCTTAACCAAAAAGACAAAAGCCAATTGGCATGTGCTCATCAGCACAGGGAGCAGAGGCGGATGCAGCACATGACTAGTGGGGGCTCGAGCCCCCACTGGCCAAAAAAAAATTTTAAAAATAAAAGAAAAAATATTTTAATTTTTTAATTACCCTATTGAATTTATTAAAATAGTCACTATAAAATGTAAAACCCATAAAATTTAAACTTTGACTTTTAAAAAATATAAAAACATATATTTTAATTAAAAATAATGATAGCTCACTATTCAAAATATTTTATATTCTAAAAAATATGGTTAATTCTTCCAGTTTATATAATAATAGTAGAACAAATATTTTCAGTAATAAAACTCATGAAGGATCATCTTTGGAATCGGATGGGATAAGTGATAGTTTGGTTGTCTATATAAGAAACAATAAATTTAATAATATTGATAATGAGTCTATTGCATAACATTTTTAAAATATAAAAATGCGTAGAGACTAATTATAAATATTTTATATATTCAAAATTTTAATTTTTTATATTTTATTATTATCTAATTTAGCCCCGGTAAATTATTTTTTTAGATCCGCCACTGACAAGGAGAACCAATCTGGCGAGTTTTCTCTAAATCTGTCATGTCTGCTCATAACATTTGTGGCTTTATTATACATTTTCAAGATTGGCCCAACTTGAGGACATCAATTCGTGTTGTTGGGTAAGATACTAAGATTATTCTAGCTAATGGAACTTAAGGATATCAATTTCCATTCTTGGTTAAGATGATTAATTCTAGCTAATAGAGGGAGACTTGGAAAGAAAAAGCAGAGACAAACTTATATAAGGAAAAATTTCGGTCTACCCTTCTCGTGAAGTGACAATCTTTAAATCGCCCCATTTACTATTAAAAATATCAAGTTATCCTTAAAACTCATTATTTTTAATCATTGACCGTCGTTGACTCATAAAAGTACGAAAGTACCCCTACCTTAACAGAATATTCCTATAACGACATTGTGAGGTTAAAAAGAAATGGTTAATGTATAACTAATCATTGGAAAATGAAAAAAAGTAGTTAATGTATTACTAGTCATTGAAAAATAAATTAAAAATAAAGTGTTGAAATGACTTAATGGACCTAAATTAATTGATAGTTTTCTAAAATTAGACATGTTAGTTCAACAAATTACAAGACATGCCATCATACGTAAATTACGATAATGTCATCAAGATCAAATTTTCAAATTAAAAACCACACCATCTCGTCTTTTTTTTCATTTTTATTTGTCTTCATCTTTTTTTTTTCTCATCCTTACTCCTTCATCTTTTCCTTTCATTTATTTTTGCCTCATCTTTACTCCTTCGTCTTTTTCTACATTTTTTTCTTTTTCTTTCATGTACACGACTCCAGTGACATTTTTTTTTCTTTCATTTCATTTTTCTCATCCTTACTCCTTTTTCATTTTTTTCCTTCATTTTTTCTTTTCTTTCATGTATATAGCTCCAGTAGCATTTTTCTTTTGTTCTTTGATTTTCCTTTCTTTTTTTTATATCTATATTTTATTGAAGTACCTTTACAAAATGAAAAAAGAATAATAATGATAATAATAAAAAATATGAAAAAAGGTAAAATATTATTCTTTTTCCATTTGTGGCTTTTAATTAATTTCTATATTTATTTTTTAAAATAATTTTTTTAAATACGGAAAAGGTTAAATTTAATTCGTTCAAAAAAAACTAGTCATATAGGCCCAAAATAAAAATATTTTAAAGTATTAGGGAGTACACTATAAATATTTGAAATATTTATGTGTGTTTTAAAAAATTTAGAAAGATTTAGATCCATGAAAACTAATCTACCTAGGTTTGACATTTTTTTGTTAATTAACTGTTATGAAAATGTGCAAATACTATTTTATCCTTTTAACCGTTAAAAACAACAGAGAGATAACAAGTTTTGGAGGGTAACTTGATATTTTCAATAGCAAATGGATGATTTGAAAACTGTCACTTCACGAGAGGGTAGACCGAAATTTTCCTTTTGCATAATTGATGAATCATGATTATTGTTCTTCTTTCTTAAGGAACTACTAGATGTTGGCTTCAATTCATGATGTGATTTCTTAGGGGGTGAGCAAGCAAATTAATTAACTTCTTTTAATTTTTGTATGGATTTTGAAACTTAGATCTTCAATCCACGCACTAGCCTTAAATGAACAACTACATGTATGCATAAACTATGTGTTACTACCTCAGTTTTGCTTCAACTCAATGCATAAACATTGAGCAGGTTACTGCTGACAATGGATATTAAAAAAAAGTGACAAAAAACAGAAAACGAACAGATGATATACATCATGTGGGATCGATTATTTCAAGACATCGTTTATGAAATTTATGACTTTGTACGATACAATCTTTACACATATTCATTAACATTTGATATTTCTCTGTCACATTCACCCACTTCTAATTAATGTGTGTCATGTCCTTTTTTACGCTTTTATCGTCACATTTTTAGGTTTTAACATTTTCTCATCGTCATCTACTCGTTATATTCTCATTGCTCATAAATCTTTTTTTTTTTTAGTTCATTAATTATGCCGTAATGTTAAAGTTATTCCACGTTAGTTGTGAAAGAGACCGGCAGCCTAAAACACGTAGCTGTAGAAATCCATACCATTGTTAACAAACCTTAATAAGTTTTCAACTTTCCTATTTTTAATCTTCGAAGTTTTTTGTCATACCCCAAATAACTTTTCGGTACAAACACCCCAAATTCTATAGTAATTTGGTCATAAATGACAGCTCGGTGGATATCGAGAACACAGAGATTGAAAATCTGAGTGTCTTTAACAAATGAGTAGACCAGTTGGGGGGTGAAACGCTTCCCATAACATCGATGTAGAAAGAAAATATAATGCTAAGTGTTTCAACATTGAAGTGTTAATTTGAGTCCCAATTTATGTGATATTCATTCATTGAATGGTGTTTAAATAATTCTATAAGTTATAAAATCCATCGTTAAATAAATGAGTGGCACATGATCTAAATATTAGAATCTCTAACATTATTGTAGAAATAATAACTTTTCACCATTTAATCTCACAGGTCTTATAACATTCGTCTTAAATTCTCATCACATGGTGAAAAGTGATGAGAATGCATTTTTCATCCTTGATAGAAATAATATTTATCACTTCTATCCCTACTAGATTTTTAATTACTTGTTTCACCACTCCTATTTAGAGATAGCAGAATTAATTGTAAACATAAGGATAAAACAATCATTCAATAAGTGATATTTTACAATTTAAATTAAGATTTGACTTGGTTATTGAGATTAGAAGAAAATGAAAAAATGAAAGCGCTCTTTTCGTTATTACATAGAATTAATCTTTTTTTTTTCTTTTCTTGAATTTTGGCATCAAACTACTTAAAAATATCATAAAATCCTCTACCAAAGAGTAGAATAATAAATGAACAAAAATATCAACTTTACATGTTATCTCCCTTAGGAGTCCTAAGGGAGGGATGAAACATGTAATCAAACATGCATTCTCTCTAAATAGTACTATTACTAGTAGTAGTAGTGGTAATAATAATAATAATAAATGTATATATTAATAGTGTTTGTATAAGGCATATTTTAACACCTCTTGGAAATATCGACATTAAATCTCGTCATCCTGTTTAGATTTTCGTTATTTGAACACATATAGTGAAATCAACAATGAATGTTCTTAGAAAATATAACAAAAAACCTCATTGTTCTATCGCTCCGTTTGGTATTGAGATAACATTAAAATATTTAATAAATATTAACTGTAGTAACTTGAAAGTTAAATTGATTTAATTAACTACTTTTATGATAAAAAAATTATAATATTTTTATCAAAATTATTATTTAAAAATTATATTTAACATATACTACCATTAATTTTTATTTCATAATTATATATATATATATATATATATATATATATATATATATATATATATTTAATATTATTTGTAGCTTGATCGATCCAACACCTCAATACCAAACTCTCACAAAATTCCCAGAAAAACAAATCCTGACTTTCATAACTTCTGCAAGAAACCAAGAAGGTATTTACTGTTTATTCTTTACTCTTTAATTTCAGATCGGCTCACATCACATAGTAAAAGGCACATTACAAGAAAAATACCTGGGTCTTTTCTATTAGACTTATGCTACAACTCGCAAGATTATTTTTGTTCTTATACAAAAATTTTACCGGTGAAAAGACTGATTAATCATCGCACACAACTCACATAACGCCATAATAATCAATTAAGGCAAATGCTATGTTACAATTAATGTAACATACACACTCAATAACAACCACACAAATTGTATGGGTCCATCATTTATGTGTTTGTTGTTGAGTGTGTATGTTACATTAATTGTAACATAGGGACTCCCATCAATTAATATCCAATCATTGAAGTTTGAAGAGTCGTCATTAATTAATATAATAATTTATTATATTTATATCTGCACAACTCCAAATTCCAGATATATATGTACTTACAATCTCTTCTTCAACTACAAGCAAGCCAAAATCTCCCCAGAGACAATTGGCGCCACTTGCGACGGCGATGCCGGCAGCCGCGACGAGAAGTTGACACGCAACTCATCGGCGTCGTCTCTCCTCATCTCGTCTTCGAAATTCAGCGAGTAACTCAACGGGTCGTACCTAAAATCGGCCGAATTCGGACGCCTCCGATTCTTGGAACCGATCATTGAGAAAATACCCCAGCGCGGCGACCTCGGCTGATGCTGCTTTAGTACGTCGTCGTCTTCGCTGTCGAGAGCCCTCAGCTTACTGTGAGGCGATCGACCGAAACAGCAAATGGATGATTTGATCCTGTGTTTAAACGATGGAGACACACATTCGCTGTACATTGTCTCAAATTTTTCAAGGAAAAATGAATCGAAAATCGGAAATAAATAACTTGGTGTGTGTGAGTTTGTTTGTTCTGTGAAAATGGTGACGGGAAGGGAGGTGAGTGGGCACGTGGGATATAAATAGTTTGGTGGAGTTAACGGTCGGTAACGGATAGCGACGCGAGCGAGTATTGGCGATGAATGTGGACAAAATGGAAACCGTGGGGCTTGCGTGGATGGATGGTGGTTTTCTGTTAAATCCGCGTGCCCTTTTTGCTTTCTCGAGGGTAGTTTCGGCAAAGAATTTTCTTGGATTTCATTATGCAATTTCACGGCTAATATTATCTTTCTTTTTTGTTTTTTTAGTAAAGTAGCTGGAAAGTCAAAATTTAGTCGGCATCCAGAGAATATGAGCCGTTTTTTGGACGGTGAAAGTTAAATTTCGATGTTATTTAAGAAAAAAATATCAGATATTTATCACTTGAGTCCTTATTGCTTGTCAAAAGAGACTCAAAGACTAGAGATTTTAAAAATATTTACTTAAAATTCTTCTTTTTTTTTTTTTTTTGGCAATCACAATTCACCAAGCATGATTGATAGGTATATCTCATGATCCAGTTAACAATAGCCTGAAAATAACATTTATGCATAATGTTTTTGACGGATTTCTCTTTTGTCACCAAAGAAAATAGTTGAGCCAAGCTCGTTTAAAATCTACTGTATTAACAAAATAAACCGACTTATAATTCTTATGACTCGAGAATCTACTTGTTCGACTTGAAGGTCAACTTGTCCAAGTCACTAAGATAAATGTGTGCAAAACGTGTCTTATTTTTTTAGGTACTTAAGACATGAACTATGATCCTACATAATTATTACCCATAAAATGCATAAACAATTGACGATTGAATGTCAAGGTGGCCTAAATCCCATGAGATAATTGTCTACTAAGAGAGACGTATTTAACCAAACAATGCATCAGAGAAAGGGTTAGTAAAATCAACCAAAAAAAAAATTTACAGGAGAAAAAACCATTCTACTTCTTTACAAGGGTGGACAAAATACATGAGAATCAAACCAAACTAACAATTTCGATTTAGTTTTTAAAATTTAAACAAATCAATCGGTTTAATCTAAAAAAAATCAAGAACCAAAAGAGGGGAAAATACGGAGGATTTAATGGAAAAGATTAAAAAATTGAATTGAAACACAATTCGGTCCAAATTGATTTTAATTTTTAGGTAAATTAATTCAGTTCAACTGGATTTTACAAAAAACTATACTAAATCGCCTTTCCACACGCGATTCAACGATGCACCACAAATCTCTATTGAAGAACTTTAATTTAAATCTAGTTTTGTCAATTTATTTTATCTTTCTCCTACATCAAATAGCTAACTTAAGTATCGCTGGGTTTTCATCAGAATCCCCTCTAGCATGTCCTACCATTTTCTATGATTGGTAGGTGAAGAAATTAGAGGTCTGCTCAGTAAATAGAGCCAGTTCATGTTGGCCCCCCCCCCCCCCCCCCCCCCCCCCCCAAAAAAAAAAAAAACTATTTAGGTTCTTCATTATCATATTATTATTATTACTACCATCACCACCACCACTATCACCCAGTAAAGCTAAAATTAGTTATAAAAATCAATAAATGAGTAAATATAGCCATATAAGTAGTTATTAGAATTGAACCAAATCAAATCTACAAAAAGTTATTAAATTGGATATAAAAGTAAATGATGTCACCACCATTAATGCTGTTTCAGTCCATGACACTGTATGGGAGTCATTTTTCAAGGAATCATCATATTAATAAATTAATTTTTTTTCTTATTTTAAGTTTTAAGAAAATCACTACTGTTTTTTATACCCTGATATCATCTTCAATCGGTTAAAACAACTTACCATCTTCATTTAACTGAAATACTCTCACAGTCATGAACTCAATCAAAAGGTCAAGTTTGTTCAAATACTAGCAGACACAAAATGCAATTAGAGGCGATTTAAGTCATATTTTTAAAACTTTGGGTCTTTAAGTTATTTTTCTCAAACAATAAGGACGTAAATGATAAAAACCAAAAACCTTAATATTGCGGATAAGTATTGCTTACGATATTACTCTTGTGCCCACAAAGAATCTTCGTCAGTACCTAGTCAGCAGTGCGGGCCTTTTCAGGCCTTTGGTTGCTGCTCTGGTTTAGGAAACAGGAGACTGGTTTTCTACTTATTTTGAAAAGAGTCCAAAGTCCAACGTGGAGTAGTAGTAACTATATTTCTCTAATCCCGCCGGTTAAGTAAAAGCTAATTAAGTACCAACACGCAAGTCCAAACGCGGCCGAAAAGCATACGAATTGGCTGATAGTGCCTTGTCTCCTAAAACGAGTGATTAAAAAGGGACGCGTGGCATGTGTTTTGAAGTTAGCGTGGGAGATGCAGCGTATGCGAGCAGCTAACCAATGCCTGCCTCCCAACGTCGGCTCGGCTCTTAGATATTTATATTTTTGTTAATGGTTATAGTAACGTTAAAAATTCGATCGATGCTCTATTTGCTCGGTGCATTTTATCCTAAGATTTTGGATTTCTTTGTTTAATCTCTTGAATTAGCAAGGGATGTTGATTAGACAACCCAATTGGATCCGCTATTATGATTTATTAATTTTTTTAAAAAAATGAATACGTGACCAAATTGGTTGTATGCGTATTAAAATGACATGGCAATTGGTACTTTATTCTGCATCTCACTTAATCAAAATGAGATACTCATTTCAAGTGTGTATTTATATTAATGAACTAACATACCACATAATGCCCTTAATAATAAAGTTTCTTTTTTTTTTCTTCTTTTTAGAAGTTTAAATGAGAGAATATAAATCTCACTTACTCAACATTAACCATTATCTTTTATGGTAACTTAAACTCAAGTAATTTGACATTTTCCTTAAAAGAATAATCATGGCATATATAACTTTTTTCATGGTGTTCAAATAAGAAACTCACTCATTACATTTAAAATACTTATGATAAATACTAAGACAAATACTAAATAAGTGAAAATATAGCACTAATGGATTGAAATTCTCTCGTGATTTTAACTTCTTCAAAATAAATTACATTAACTTGATTGGTGGTAAATATATTAAAATATGATTGTTTTTAATTCTTAACCTTGCATTAATGTGCTCCAAAGAAAAATACCTAACTTAGGCATCAGTACATTGTAATTCCTTGATAGATTTATGAAATTCAATCAAGTGCGTGCCTTGGTGCATATTAGAATCACGTACCATTTGATCATTGGTCGAGCGACGGAATGCCAACCAATAATTAAGTGATACGTGGCATGTCGCACACAATAGCGAATGTGACAATATGATCAATATTCCAAATTCATTAAGGGCTAATTTGGTAATGTTGTAATTTTTAGAATAATCGTTGTTAGATGTGCTGTAGAAATACCAACTGTTAAGAGAATCGATTAAATATTTGGCACAATTTATTTTTAAAAGTATTGCAGGTTTTTGAAGCAGTCGTATATGTTTAGTAAATTTTATTGTTAAATTGCTGTAAGAATATAAATGAATGAATTGAATATAGCGTGAAAAAAATTTACTAACACATTATTAAACATGTATATAATTTTTTTATTGTGTATAAATAATAATTAATAACTAAAATAAATATTTTATACTATTAATTTTATTTTTTATTTTGTTATCTCAATATAATTGGTAATAATGATAATATTTTTAAAGTTAATGATTTTACTCTCTAATTAATAAAGATAGTTATGCATTTTTATAATAGAACCGATTCTCAAAATTAGATTTTGAAAAACACCTTTATCAAACATATTATAACACTTTTAATGTGTATCAGTCGTACATCCTAAGTTGTCAAAACGTGTCTACCGTTCACAAAACCGTTAGTCATTGTTTGTATATTAACAAAATTATAGCAAATTGATAATTTTGCCCCCGAGACTTAAATTAAGGTAAAAAGACAGAATTGTCTTCAAAATTAAGGTAAATTTTCAATGCACAATTTTTTTTTATTTCATTAATCATAATACATATTATTAACAATTATACCTTAAGAAATTATCTATGTTATATCATAAAAATTATTAACGGTACATATTATTAATAATTATACATATTATGCTGTAAATAATTCAAGTTGGAGCTTGGAGGAGCAAATCCTAAAAAATTCGGGTTAAAGCTTGAAGGAACAAATTTGGTCGCAAAGGAGCAATTTTTTTTTTTTTTTAAAGTTTCAGTTAAATAATGCCATTTCACATCGATGGTGTCATGATTCGATAAATGGGACGACATATCCTTTCTTATGAGGTAAACAGTACGACATGTTTTTCTTTATCAACTTATTCTATTTTCACTGGATGTCGTCGTCCTGTAAATGGGATGATAAGTCATTTTTTATTAGGTAAATTGGACAATGTGTCTTTTTTTTTTTTTTTACCAAGCAATCATTTTTTTTTAATCAAAACTTCTTCTACCTTAGAGCATCTCCAAACGAGTCTTTAAATTTTACTCTTTAAATTTCAATTTGCTTACTGATGTGGCAAATAAGTGTATAAAAAAAATATAATTCCCTCCAAAAGACTCACCAAATAAGAATAAATCAAATATTTCCCACTATTAAATTGAATTGTTATTATATTTTTTAAAAGAAACATAAATAATAATTATTGCAGTCTTATCTTTTTAATAAATAATAATAAAATATTAATAGAAGAGGGAGAAACTCACTCGGCAATATTGAAGCGTGAGAAACAAATATTATTTGAAGAATCTAAATTAACGTGTCTTTTGGAGTGTTTAATATTAATATAGCTCTTCAAATAAGAAGTAGAATCTTATTTGAAGAGTTTTTTGGAGATGCTCTTAAAAGATCATAATATCATATTACTCTTATGACGTCATCACTAAACGACAACTAACAGATTAATGGTCGGTAAATACTTCAGCTTACTTAAGGTGGATAAGTGATAAACATTTAAAGTGTTGTAATATATTTAATAAAAAAGTAAAGATACAAGTGATAATTTTCTTAGTTTTAAAAATGAAAAATGCTGCTAGTCAAAATTTGCTAGCCTCAACACAAAATTAAAAGTAGTCAAGACAACTTATGGACTGGACTTGACGGAAAACGAGGCAGGCCCATCATAGGATTTGATGGCGTAACCCATTTGACACAAACCGAAAGTTGAAAAAGCAGCGAGAATTGGCATCAATTGATTGGCCAACCTGAGTACCCATAGGCAGAGTAACTGTACTCGAATCGTTCACCGGCAAGACTATGGAGTGGAGACAAAACAAAACAAAACAAACCGCCAGCCGCCTCTCGAACCCTCTACAATGAAATTCAAATTCCATAAACAAAACTGAATCAAAATACTCTCCAAAACAATTTCCTGCAATAGACGGCTACTCGTCTCCACTTACCAAGCTTCGCTTTAATCAACAATGGTTAGCACTGAGCCACTCATCAAGCTTTCTCCAATATCTCATCTCTTAATTTTCTCTCTCTGTATTTGTTTGCAGGACTATCGGTCACACTCACAGCCGGAAGAATCAGCTCCCTCTCCGTCGTTAGACGATTGCTTGAAGCTATTGAAAGGCGAGAGAGATGAGCAGCGCCTTGCTGGTCTGCTCGTCGTTACCAAATTCTGCAAAGGCGACGACGCTGTTTCGCTGCGTAAAATCTATGACGCCGTCGGCCCGCGGTTCCTCGACCGGCTCTTGCGGACCGGTAATCTTCTCTCTTATTATTATTCCTTATCCGTTTTAACCGAATCATTCGTTAATTTGCACTTCAAAGTGCAATATGGTAATTTTTATTTCAGGATTGGGGAAAGGAATCAATAGTGGCAATTCGAGCGAGAATCGCGATGCATATTTACAGCTATCAGTTACAGTTCTTGCTGCATTTTGCCGCGTTCCTGAGATTGCTTCTTCAGAAGACATGGTTTCAAAGGTTCCGCCGATACTCGAATTAATGCTAAAGGAGTAAGCTTCACATACTTTGTAGCTATTGATTTTTGAATTTCAGACTGTTTGTTGGTTACCTTAACTCTATAATTTGCTTTCTTGAAATGCAGGTCAGGCACATCCATTCTTGAAGAATGCTACGAATTTCTGTATTTAGTAACCAATGCTACTGGCGATGGAGTCACAACATTGTATGAGTCTGGAGGCATGAAAGTGCTGGCTTTCCAAATGTCTACTTTTGCAGATGGTGATTTGTTTTACTGTTTACTAAACTTTGACTGCATTTTTATGAGGATTCCGTTAATTTTCACCTCTACAGCATCCCATATTATAAAATTTATATCAACATAAATTTTATGGAGTTCTTCATTCTTCTAAGGTAAAAGAGAATTAACACGGTATCATGTTAAATAGGTTCTCGTTTAATGGAACTTGCTATTAGGCTTCTGCAATTGATGTTAAGTAAGCTGTCTCTAGAAATCATCACAAATGACTATTTATCAGAGCTTTCAACAATAGTAAGTACATCTCTTCTGTAACCTGTATATTATTTCTGGTGGTGATCGGACATTTCAAAGCATTCTTTTTCGTTTCAGGTGACTGTAGTAGCTAGGGAATTTGCTGTGTTGCACAATGCGCTAAAGTTTGAATCACTTCATTTACTCACTGCTGTTCTTTCTTCGAATTACTCGGTATGCTCTCATTTGTCTTATCTCTCTTTTATTTTTATTTTTTGGGTTAGAAACTCATTTAAGAGCTCCGCTTGCTCAACTTGCTCAAATTTTCAACAGTCTGTTTTATAGTTCACAGGGTAAAATATTGAAACCTTTTCAGTTCCAATTTTGAAAATATACGACAAATTATATGTTGATCATGTAACAAGTGAAACATACATACCTACATACATACTCACTTTGCTAAATTGAGTATGTCACTAAAATACCAAAAAGCACGGATATGACTTTGTTAAGTTTAGGGATATGCGACTTAAACTGAGAATTTCCTATCTTTATGACCGATCTTACTTCAAAGTTAATGTTTTCTATAAGATAGTTTTGTATGCTGTGATAGGTTTGCTTCTTCTTTTTTTAATGAAGAGATCAAAAAGTTTCTTAAACTTTTCTGCATATTCTTATTTTTCCCTTTTACTGCTTGTTTCATTGTTTGAACTCGTTGGGGTCATGTCTATTTTCAGGCACTGCTTCATGAAGCTCTTCGAGTAATGCCAGATAGCAAATGGTCAATGTATATGCGTGTTGGTGTTGTGGCCATTTTACAGAACCGCGTTGGTATGTTGATGTAATTTATCTAATATCATGCACTCTCTCTCTCTTTGTGTGAAATACACACACACACACACACACACACATATATATATATAGAGAAATGTTCGGGAAAGTGCGGGAAACCTTTAAAACCGCATGGTTTTAAAGCTTTCCCGGACTTTCCCGTACTTTAAAATCCATGACCAGAAAACTACTCTATATATATATATAGAGTCTTGAGCCCGTAGGTTTTGTGTCATGAAATGGCTGTTGTATCATCTGCTATTAGTTAGCTCTTTCCTGGTCAGGACACATGTTTGAAGTCGATTGTCTTAGTTGTTTGTTAATTATCTACGGGGCTGCCAGCTATATGTTTTGTCCTGATTTCCTTTCCTTTAGGGTTGCATCCATTCAGTTTGTTGTGTTTATCATAATTGTTGTTGAGAATGGACATGTAAGGTGTGATATGGCATTTAAAAAGTGCTTCGTTGATGCTTAATGTCTTGTGTATTGAATTATTGCAATTGATGCACATTTGAGAATGTCCAAATGCAATTTGGATGAATGCTTGTGAAGGTGGGAGAGCACTCTGTCTAGTATATTGTATGTATTAGGTGGATGAAGAGTCCCATTTTCTTTTTGCTTCAATAGATTTGATCATTTTCGAGCAAAATGAAATTGCCATTTAATTTTATTTGTCTTCTTACACAATTTTTTGGAGCTCAAATTTTCAATTTCATGTTAACCTCTTTCATGTTTTTTTGGCCCCCCCCTACCCCCTAAAAAAAAAAAAAAATTCCAATAAACAGCTCCTGCAGAAAAGCTTCAGGCCCTTATTTTGGCTGAATCTATTGTTTCTATCAAGGGTGAAGAGTGGCTGATTGGTAAGATTGACTTACCTGATATACAAGATTCTATTCCTTCAGATAGGTAAGTTTTGCATTTTTATATGTTTGTTCAACAAAAACAATTACTCGCTGGTCAATGGTTTCAGTTTCAGGCCAATTCTTTTTTGCAGGTGCCTATTGCTGGTTCTAGAGTCATCAAGGGTTGAGATTGCTGTTCTGCTGAATGAGCTGGCATATTTGAAATATGAAGCGTCAAAGAATACTTCATCAACTGCTGAAAGTTTTTTCTCAAAGCAGCGTAATGTGGCTATTGCCTTTTCGTTAGTGGAGAAGATCATCAGATTGATATCAAATATTGCTGAAAGCGAAGGTATATGTGCTTTTCAGAGAGATTACTGAGTTGAGATAATAACGAATGCTCTCCTTCTGCTTAAGGATATAAAGTAATGTTCAGAAATCGATCATTTATGTTTAGTTGAAGAATTTTAACTTTGCATGCATACCGTATTGTCATAATTTCACAGCATTTGATGTGTATATTAATAAGTAATTACTCAATGACGTATCACCACTCACCAAATTTGTTTGAATGGAACCCATTTTCTCAAGGCTTCCTACCTTCTCTCTTTTGCTTTAATGAATTTATTTTCATGGGGAATTGTTCACAGGAGGCCTTATTGATGATAATACTTTCATGAAGGTGATGAATGGGCTTAACGAGACAATTGGTGTAGTTCTAGAGTATCTGCAAGATGCAAAGGTAATGATTTGATATCATTGAAATATCACTGTCCTTTCCCTCAAACCAAAAAAAAAGAAAAAAAACAGTCCTTGTCTTGTTCTAATAGTTTTATTCTACAGGAACATGAACGGAAGAAAGGAAATGACCTCCTTGCTTCAGTGCGGCTTGTTGGGAGGTGTGCTAATTTCTTCTTCTGCTGATTCTTCTTTGTGGTTTCTCAGTGAATTAAAATGAATACCATTACAAATTAAATGTTGCTTACATTTTGGATTGATGAAGTTCTAACTCTATGATCAATAATTCATCATCTGTGCCTTCTTTTCTGTGCAAGGCGGTGTATTGTAATATTCTACATTCCTAACATTTTATTTTAAACTTTTTAATTCAATATCACCGATTCAGTTTTATAGATATATTAAACCTGCTTATTTGTTCCATGATTTGTTACATGTTAATTGAAGTTTTTATTTGGGAAACATGATACTTGACTGCCGACTGGTGTTGAACTTTGTATGACGTGCATGCTGCTTGATGGGACAGTTCACAATACTCTCTTGTAGGCCTTCTTGAGTAAATTAGTTGGGGTTTCTATAATTGCTGTGATTTTTTTTTTAATAAATTTCTATAGATAAAGCTAGATTTATAAACAACAGTAAAGTTCTTTTCCATAAAAATGGCTGCTACCATGAAAAGCTAAAGTCAGTTGTACAAAGTGTGTATATCTGTTGGGTTTTATACTAAATTACTTATGAAACTTTATTATGCGCCTGGCATGATCCTTTGGTTGCCTCAGCTATCTTGCAGAAACGCCCCATGCTTGCAAAGAGAAGGTGAGAGAACTTTTGCAGCATATGCTTTCGATTGAAGGTGAAGATGAGCCAAGGTTTGAAAATTTTTCAGTCTTGTTTCTGAATGGATCAATAAGCAATTGACTTGTTGGCTGACTGTGTATCTATAATGACATTGTCCAATATATTCCAAAATGACAGCCCTTTCTATTCCGTTTTCTTTTTGCTTCCAATGCTTTGCCAAACTACAATGGAGATTGAAGGATGTAAAGATTTAGTGTCCTCTGGAATGTATAAAGCTGTAAGTTTTGAATTATTGATTAATCTATTCTCTTACATTAGATCTTTATCCCTAATGCCTTATCTTTACCACTAATTGATTACGATATTACGACATTAAATTTTCATCAGCTTCAGTATTGTTGACTTGGTTATTATGTATTATAGCTGCATTTGGAATATTTAGTAGACACTGATTTTGAAAATGTCGAAGGGATCATTATGCATTCAATTAATTTTTTTTTTTTTTTTTTTGCATGGCTTGATCCATTGTCTTGATCTACCTTAACATTTTTCTTTTATCGTCACTACACTTTTTCATTGCTTCCATTCAATTTGCAGGTGGCCGAATGCCTAATCAAGTTGATTGGGCCTGGTCGTGTTACGGTCGAGGATGATGGTTGTATCTTCCTGGCATGTGATACGATCTTGAATCTTCTTTTGAAGGTAGTATTGTCATTATCGTATTACATATAACATGCAATATACTAACACCTCCCTCTTTTTATTGACAGAAAGAGCAAGTGCGATTTCCAATGGATGAATCAACTTCCATTCACCTTTTGAAAGCACTGGCGTATTGGACAGGTGCCATTTCATTAATTGCTTTTTCATTATCATTTGGGAAAAATAAAATAGGATAACATTGTTCCCATGCTTTTGTATGTTTAGGTAGTCCAAGCTTAACTTTCCAGAGAAATTTGATTCAGTAAAAGTCTGTCAAAGTCATGATTTTAGTTTCTCTGTGCAGCATGTAGCTATTTGATGGGTCTCTAAACATTAATAGCTTTTGATCTGCTATACCTAACAGCCTGGATAATATCTTTTAAACTTCATCTGAAAATGAAATTTTCCTTTGCGGTTGATACATGCAAATTCTGTAACCATGAAGAGAGTTTTATGCTTAACAATTAAAAGTTCCTGACATTTTTTTAGAATTAAATTCTGTTTTCAGAGGACAGTAATGACCCGACTATAATTATGATGGCTTCATGCATTTGTGCACTCTTATTTGATTCAACGTCAGAGGAGGCTCTTGTAAATAACACCTACTTCGACAGTAACTCAGTTAATAGTCTGTCTCGGCTTTTTGCTAGAAGTTTGGCTTCATGGGGGCAGGTAAATACGTTTGGGTGTGTACATATATGATGGACATGCTTGGTGTGAGGTCAAGGGGCCATGGATATTTTCGGTTTTACTTTAATCAATGGCAGCTAAAATTCTATGGCTTTCATTGATATGCTTCTTGTGGTATTGCTTTAATTGTCAGCTTACAAGTTCTATCTTGAACTGTTGCAGGGTGCACCATACGGCAAGAAAGAGGATATGGATCTTCTTGAGATAGTTACTGCTGGTTTGTCTTTTTTCTGCTTCAATACATTGCTATCATCATTTAACTTGGAGCCAAATGACTTATTGCCATTTTAATTAATATTTTTTGGAATTTCTTATTATTATTTATCCAATTCTTGAGAAATTTCTCGGAAGTGGCATGTCATATCGAGATACTGAGTTCAAAATGTTGTCCAGGATATTCACGGTGGGCTCATAGGTTTCCTCACATAAAGGAGGCAGTTGAGAGATAAACGTGATTACCATGCATTTCATAGAAGCTCCTGTGTTGTACGGTTTTCTCATTCTTCGGAAACTCTTGGAGGCCACTATCACGCAGGGAGTTTTGGTTCTTTCCTGAAACCTTGTAATAGCAGCAACAGCTGCTTCTTTCTCGTGTGTATATAATACTTTAATGTAGTAAATATATATTTATTAAGAGGAAAAAGACAGAATTCATATAATTTTATCGAACGTGATCAGGTGTGCGCGGTTAAGCTTTTATTGGGGGACTTGTGATGTGGGATCAGATCCCATAATTTTATACGTATAGAGTGACAGTGATTACAATTACTTTGCAACTACAGCAAATCCGAACTTCATAACTCTTGGTTATCGGTTAGAATTTGTAAATTTTTTCACCTTTTTTTTTTTTTTTTTACAATTTTTCTCGTCACTCGTAATTGTGTTAGTATTATAGGATTATATTGGCATTTCGCGTTCCATCTTTACTGGTGAAGGTTGGTGATTGGTAATCACACTGATTTTATAAAGATTCTTAGGCCTAACAGCCTGGACCCAACGTATATTAAATTACAAGTACTCGCAATTATATCCGATCCGAATTTCATGGCTCTAATTGTCAACTGGTATTTTCTAAATTTTTTTTAAAAAAAAATTCTTTGCTCCTGTTTTCTTAAAATTTTTCTATTTGAATTCCCTAGAACAGACGATGAGACTAGAAATTGTAAATGTTTTCCAAACATTTGCATTGGACTGAGTTGGTGTCCCATCCCAAAACAATTCGCAGTAACAACTAACAAACAACCTGTCTCGTAGTTGTCGAGTTGGAAATAATAGTTCCTCTTTTCAATTAATGGATTATTCAAAGGTATAAATATGCAATTATGCATCAATACACAGCTATGCAATTCGCATGAGGGCATTCCGGTACTTTTATCAGTTTGCATTTTGTGTCAGCTTTCAAAAGAATTAGTTCTCCGTGCCATTTTATCAGTAATTGTTCCCTGAAACTGCTGGCCACCTCGTGGCATCACCTGTTCACCAACTATTCGACGACTTTCTGAAAGCCATCATCTTTGTCATCATCATGCTATCTGTCTCTCACTCTACATATTCTTCACGCAATAAACATTACAAACACATTGACTTTGATTATCTTATGTAAAGCAAGGCACGAATAAATAACACAAATAAGAAGAGAAGAAGCAACGAGTGTAAAGAAAGAAAGAAGGAAAGAATTAGAGAAAAGACGCGACAAAAGATGGGCTGTGGACATTTGTTCTACAGCACACTGGTAACTTTTTCAGTAGCTCTGATAACGTACAACATAATCATCTCAGCAAATGCTCCTCTCAAGCAAGATTTCCCAAACCCGTCATCATCGTCAATTTCGGTGGATCCCGTCATCGAGATGCCACTGGAGAGATCCAGAAGACATGGTGCTGCTGCAAACAAACGGCTCTTTCACACGGCCATGACGGCGTCGGATTCCGTTTATAACACGTGGCAGTGTAGAGTGATGTATTACTGGTTCAAGAAGTTTCAGAATGGACCCAATTCTGAGATGGGTGGTTTTACTCGAATCCTGCACTCTGGGAAGCCTGATAAGTACATGGATGAGATCCCTACTTTCATTGCTCAGCCTCTGCCCGCTGGCATGGATCAGGTATTCGTTCATCTTTTTTTTTTTCAAGAAAAAAATTAAATGGGGTGTGTAGAATTAGCTGAGTTTGTGCTCTGGTTGATTAATTTCGAGGCAATTTAATTTTTTATCATCAAATGTTTGTTGGGTTCTGTAGGCGGCGGTTGGTTCATATGCTATAGTTCAAATGTTTATGGGGTTCAAGATTTCCTCTTGTCATTGCAACCAATTGAAGAAAATTATTATGAAGAAAATATCATGCTTTGGCTTTTCGAGTAATTCAGTTGGAGCTTATTTTGCAGATACTTAGCTAACTGATTAGTATTTAGAATGTACTGCTTAAGATTTAGAGGAGTACTGATTGAATGTCAAAATTCTTCTAGTATGTGAGCTTGAAGTTTAAGATTTTCTTCATTTTTGTTTCTGTGTTTTTGCTGGTCTTAAATGAATTTTAGCTTCTTTTGATTGTGTCTGATGCATGTTGTAATCACAGGGTTATATAGTCCTGAACAGACCTTGGGCATTTGTACAATGGCTCGAAAAAGCTGACATAAAAGAAGAGTATGAAATCTGTGGCTCCATATCTTCAGTGATGAGTTAATTGGTTAGTGCATTCGACTTACTAATGCTGTTTTAAAAATAAATGTAGGTACATCCTGATGGCAGAACCAGATCATATCATTGTCAAGCCAATACCAAACTTATCTAAAGATGGGCTTGGAGCTGCATTTCCTTTCTTTTATATTGAACCAAAAAAGTATGAGTCAGTCCTGCGGAAGTACTTTCCCAAGGATATGGGACCAATAACCAATATTGACCCAATTGGGAACTCCCCTGTCGTAGTTGGGAGGGTGTGTTTTGCAAATCGTTATGGTTATTATGACAGAGTTCTCTTTTGGTTTTTGGACTCTCCTTCGTTTAATTTTTAAAATTAGTTTATGGTTTTCGTGAATATTTTTAGGATTCTCTTAAGAAAATTGCTCCCGTTTGGATGAATGTTTCCCTGGCAATGAAGAAGGATCCTGAGACAGATAAAGCTTTTGGCTGGGTGCTTGAAATGTGAGGCTTTACCAGTTAAGTAAATAATGTGTTATTTTTATGTTGCAATGCTGCATTAATTTCTTGACTTTTTTTCCCCATTTTGTTTTGTGAATATAGGTATGCCTATGCTGTTGCCTCTGCTCTGAATGGTGTTGGCAACATCTTATACAAAGACTTCATGATTCAGGTTGGATGAGACGCTACTCACTGTCTAAATGGCAATTTATGCTCCACTTTCCCTCTAGAACATGCATTTCGCTCTCATAAACAAATAAATAAAAATGAAAACTAAAACTGCTTGTCCTCGGCACGATCTTTGTTTCTCGAAAATCTTGCTGAACTTTCTCATCTAATAACTTCTTTGTGGTGAATTTTTTTCCTGATTCCAATACACTCCAAGCACCTTTAACCTCTTTTCTGTTACATATATCAGCCTCCCTGGGATACAGAAGTTAGCAACAAGTTTATAATCCATTATACTTATGGATGTGACTATGATATGAAGGTATTTTGTTTGTGACTGATCTCTCATGTATTCTCTTTGTTCTGTTTCTTACCATAGAAAATGATTTTGTATTGTATTTGCTCCAACATTTTGATATGTTGGGAGTTCTCATTGTGATATACAAGAAAAGGATATCTGTTGTTCCACTCACAGTGTCGAGTTTTCTGCTTTGATTTTCAGGGTCATCTGACTTATGGGAAGATTGGAGAATGGAGGTTCGACAAAAGATCTTATGATAGTGTTCCGCCCCCAAGAAACCTTCCCCTTCCTCCACCTGGTGTTCCTGAAAGTGTGGTATGTTTAATCTCGTTGTCTAATCTAAGTTTCCTACCTAAATCGGTACCGTAACAGGAGCATATAGAAAAGAGAGCTATTGTTTCCTTGGATTACTGAAATTTCAAACATGTCCATACATAATTTTAAATGAAGTGGTTTTACTTTATGCAACTGATATTTTAGATGAGTTTATTTGCTCAGAGTGATGGTACGAGAATATAAGTGACCTGAGTCGTGTGTATTGTTTGTTTTATATAATGGCAGGTGACTTTGGTGAAAATGGTGAATGAAGCCACAGCAAACATTCCAAACTGGGGTTCATAAAGTGGAAATACTGATGTTCGGAAGTGGCGTAGAAACAAAGCAGTTTCAGTTGAAGAAGCAAGCACTCCATATTCACATGGATGTCAAATGTTAAAAAGGTAATTAGGGGGGAGAAAAAATCTTTAATATCATGTCTATCTTGTTAGTTTGACTAAGCACACAGATGGGCGTAAGTTGGGGAAATCCTTGAAAACGAATAAACGATGTATTTAGTTGCCGTGTGCCCTCTTGATGCTGGAAAGGTGAAAAAGTTTGTAGCTATATTATGGTAGTCAACAAGTGTAATCTATTTCCTTATTGCCTCAGCAACCGAAGCAAGCATCGATAAACAATTTTTCCTCAAGCAAGAGTGTTACGATTGTTTAAAGTCAAACCATTTTTTTGTTAAAATTTCGCCATTTTGTGCCTTCACTATTAGTTCCAGTTTTGTTTCCATTCCATGGTATCTCTGGAGAACGAACGCATCGCAACGGGAAATTAGCGTTTGCTTCCAACTTTCAGCGAACTTTAGATGGTCGATACCGGAAGCATTTATGCACTTCCGGAGGCAATTATTTTAAAAATAAAAATGAACTCTTCTTGGCAGGGCAATATACATTAGAATTCTTCCAAAGTTGGTAGCTTCTGCTCTTCTATATGTACACCTTTTTTATCAACAAAATTACCAGAATGTTTGTACTTCGGATAATACTTTTACCTTAGGCAGAAGCCAAAAATCAACAACCCATTTGGATTGACGGTGATACAAAAAATGAAGGACGACTATTTACATGGAAGGTTGGATATCTCATCAGTTCAAATATCGCCTGCAATTTTTTGAATTGCAAAAACAAGGGATCTTCTTACCTTCATCTTCGTGGTTAAAATGGTAATCATAAGTTATCTCTTCGCCTGGATAAATGTCTCGTTCTGCAAAGAATACGACCTGCAACCAAGATATCAGTATTTAAGCATCCAGACAAACCATACAATCAAACCGGCCCTCGAATCACTCACAGATTTGTATAAATAAACCAATGACCAACTAACAGTAATATATGAGTTCTGAATTACCTTCTTTTCATTCCTCACAGAAATCACTTTGGCAACACAATTTGGCTGGTCAAAACAAAGAAATCAGATTTAAATCAGAAAACTAAAACACTTGAAGTTCATAGGCCAATGTTAATTTGTTTCATAACCTACTTGGACAATGGTAAAATGGTTTATTACCAGGCATGAATGGTTGACAAATCTAGCAATTCCCCCCTTGCAGGTTGCATCAATAATGTGCTCTTTATCAATCCTGAAGAAGTAGCAGGCACTCTTGTACTGAAGTTTTCTACCCGACTGATACTCAATTTCTCTTTTATCTGCCACCCGTAGCCCCACAATCTCGCCAACGTACTCAACCACCTACAAGGAACAGCGCATTATGCTTTCAAGCCAGAGGGAAAAAACGACTTTTTACATTTCATGAGACAAGCAGGTCAAACCATTTCACCACGGGAAATGAACCGAGATGTGTAAAGACCAAGGGCGTGAATACCAGACTTGTAAACTACCAAATGTTTCCAACCCTTCATTTGCTTGTAGCGAGCATATTCCTTCTGCAAATAATTAGAAAGACAAAAATTTCAAACATGGATATTTATCATGGAACCATATCTGCTAAAATTTAATACAGAAAAATGCTGCAACAAATATTAGCTGTTGCAACAAAAATTGAAATAGGTATTTTTGGGGGAAGCAAAACAGACAGTACCTTTAACTATTCTGGCAGACAAAATATCATAAAAAAGTTCAAGATGCCATTATAAGTACTGAAACAAAGGTCAAATCCGCAAATTCTTTTAATTGTAAGAACTACAGGATTATAGTTCAAAAGGATCATATCAAAATAATATAATGTAAAAAATTAAAATTTGAGCTGTGTAATTACAATTGAAGACCACAATATCTCATCCACCTTATGTAACCATAAAGTTAAGATCACGTGTTTTCCATATTGGTCAGTGTTTCCATCAACCACATAAAAGTCTCAAGTAACCATTACACTTGCATCATGAAAAGAACGTTTATGAGGACAGAATTTTCGATTATTAATGGTGCTTACTCAACTATAATGCAATTCAATTGTTGTTAAAAAAATGAGTAAGCAACCATTATCCAGTATAAAGGAACTTCAACATACCCGACAATCGTACTCGACATCTGACACCGTAAGCTTTGGAAGCCCATTCGTGGATGACTTCTGCCCATTAATGTGAATCCAAGCATTTAACTGCTCCTGGGGAACAAGGCATGCACTCTTTCCTCTTGATTGACCATGAAGGTTATGCCAAAATCCATCACGCTTCCGACCCTTGTAACCCTTCACATAGAGCAAAAGTATCAGTACAAGATGTCATAATAAGTCAGGCAGTCAGATATTAGTCTCCTCCCCAAACCCTAGAATAGAGTGGGAACCACAAAATCAAACACTGGACTAATACCTCAGTACGAGCACAGGTAAATTCCTTTTCTATTGAACAAACCACCTCAATGTCAAAGGGATCACTACCAGACTCACACAAGGGGTGAGTGGCATGGAGCACACATCTTCCATAAAATCCAACGCTTTCATTCTCAGCCCCTTCAACCTCACTTTGCAAAAGACCCTGCAATCAGTGCAACAGAGAAACTGAAAATCACATGCCAAAGAAAAAAAATGACCATTCAAAAGATTATTATACTTTATAATCATAACAGCTTTAGAAAAGAGGTAAAAAAGAAGATAAACAAAAATAACTGGAAATGCCAACAGTGAAAGAATAACACCATCAGAACAATTTTAAAAACATTAGTAATAGTTTCCAGGCAGAGAAAGCGTACAGCTCTACTCTTCGTGCTATTCAGAATACATGATCCACAACTGATATCTTGATTCAAAAAGAGCAAGAAAGATCACATCTTGCTATTTTTCTGGAGCATTCATTTATCATAAATGTCACAACATTTTCCTTCTAAAGCAAGTTTTAAGGACTAGGGAAAGACAATCCCTACCGTGTATGTATGAAAGGAACTATGAAGTTATTAGCTATACGTGACTCAAAAACAAACTAAACACGGCTATACAGATTATGTTTGGACTTCAAAAAAAGGGGAAAAAAAATTCAGGTACACAGAACTTGCTAGAAAATACCCTCAAACTGGAAAGAATAATTGCATTTATGCAAAACAATGAAAAAGGAAAATACGTGCATACCAAGTACCAATCTTTACCTCCACAATGAAGTAATGACATGATTATAATATAATTATTAATCAGACAAAAGTTTCACAGAGTACAAGAAGAATTATAATCAGCCAAACCTTTTGGTGAGCACACCAAGGATGAAACTTCACAGAACAATTAACCACCCTGCACTGGATGCATGAGCCGCCTGGTCGATTACAGATAGAGCAAACCTGGGGAAGAAGGTTACCATATTTAGAAATTCATTACAGGAACAAGAGAGACAAGCAACTATCAAAATTTTGAAGTTCAGAAATTCTCAATTTGAAGGCTGTGTTTACAACCTATTTTACACTTGTAGTCTCAAAACTTTTGACAGAATGGCTTGCAATTTTGCATAAATAAAGCAGCTGGCTGCCCTATTTGCTATTCCTTCACATCCATTAAATATTCTGCTTCCAATCAAATATGTTATTCAAATTCCAAAATTTTGAACTTAGGCCTACAGGGGTTATTCATCCAAAGCCTCTAGAGATGTTCACAGAAAAGCAAAATATATAAGAATAGAGGGAAAATTTTGACATTCTGTGCGCTATTGAGATGGCAAAGAAAGCCTATGAGACTTTCAGGAACTTTGATTGAAAAAACTTAAGCAAAAATTCACTACATATGACAAAAAGGAAGCAATATACCTAAAATATGGGCTTTTTGTCAGGTCACGACAAATGCACATTAGTGAATATTATCATTTACTTGCAAAAATGCATCGATCATGTGGCAGAAGATACAGATAATGCACAAGTGAAAAAAAAAAAAAAACTATTCTAAAGATGAAGATATCTAACGTGTTTTACTACCATGACAGCTGCCTGTGTGATTACACATACAATTAAATTCAGCCATGGTTTAAAAGTTAAGGCCAAATTTATGCTATTCACCTAGAGTTTATTAAATTCAAAGCTTACCACCAAAAAAGTTCATTAAGTTCAACACTTACCACATTTGCTTTGGGATGGGAAGCTCCAGATACATCAAAAGCACTCATGGTGTCAACATTTGGGCATCGTGTTCCAGGCGTCCAGAGACCACAGACCATATGAACCCACTGCTTAACAGTTGAATCAAATGCCCCAGCAGTAATGCTGTTATGTACCTTCACGTTATTAGCATTGCCCGAGGATTTCTGAAGAACATCCAATTGATTTGGAAAATCCATTTTCCAAGCAGCAGTACTTAGTGGCTCAGTATTTACAGGTCTAGAAACAGGAAGCATACTGCTTTCAAGCATAGGCCCAGAGGAATGCAACATATTGAGATCGTCTTCCATGATTTGAGCTGAAGAGACAGCATTCTTGTGCCTACTGTCAGTTTCAATATTCCAAGCTTTCAAAAGGCCTTTCACAATTGTGCGACTTCGCAACGCACAAGTCATTGCCCCACCACCATAACCACAAAGAACACAAACCTAGTGAGAAGTATTAAAGAAACTCAGTGTAAGTAGGCAACAAAATGAGATCAAATATGCATCTAGCGACTTCAAATGTGCCAAACTCATCCCTAAAGAAACCAAAATTACCAGATCAAAAGCAGTTTGACAAACATTGAATAATCTTGTAAACGAGCAAAATCTATACATTTTATTATAAATATTAGGTTATCAATCATAAAATGTTCCCACACTTAAACAAATATGCTCTGAGGACTTAATGCAGCTATCTATCCCTTTTCTCCCCACCTCAATTTCAAACAAATTCAAAAACATCAGATGGTAATTTCAAAACTAGGAAACAAATTTGGACCCAAAGTTACATAACTATGAAGTTGTGATCCATTATATGGATGTGAGAAACATAACCCCTACTACTCTCAAAACACTCTAGTTGGAAACATTGGTAGCAGGGTTATGTGCATCTTACCAAGAGATTATACAACAACACCGTATAAGACACAGCACAGGAAATGCAGTTCATTACAGAATGCCTAAAACTGCATGAAAAAACATTTATTATTTAAAGTAAAAGCCAGGTCTTACTATATCTCTAGAATTGGTTCTGCATGGTCTGCAATACCAGTGGCCTTTAGGAACTTTGGAAACACCGTAGCAAGCCTGATGCACCTACATATCATGACCCTAATTAGTACAATAAAACCTCTATAAAATAATATTGTTGGGACTAAGAAAAAATATCATCTTAGCAGGGTTTTTTTATTTATCGATAAATGAATAATTATTAATTTAAGAGTTTTATATTTTAATTACTTGTGTCATCTTGGTATGTGTATTATTCCTTTGACCTAGATTCATGTACGAATTTCAAAAGCTATCATGTATATAAAAAATATATATATTAATAAATGTTATGAACATGTACATAGAAGCCCAAAAATTAACGTAAATACATGGTACATAGACATAAAATTGTTGTACGTACTTCTCAAATTTAATACCCTAGAAGATAAAGTGTTTTAGAATAGATGCTTAAAGTACATAGAACATGAACTCTACAAATATATTGGTCACTAGTTTTATGTTTACTCTCAAATCATTAGAATTTTTTAAAAGAGTTGAAGTGAGAAAATTAGAGTTGTCAAGAAAAAAGCCCTTTAATATTATGAATTTTATATGTTAATTATTATTAGTATTTTTGTATTTGACTAATTATTAATTTATATTTTCATTGGACCCTAAAGGATTTGAAAAAAAAAAAAATTATCTCATGCATTTAGTGAGATTATTAATTTAGTACATTGGCCCAAGTAGAGACCAGAAGATTTTAATATTTAATCAAGGTTATTAAGTTATCCAACATTCATATATCAAGGTTTTACTAATGGAATAATAGTGAGAGATTCAGAAGAAATAGAATTGAAATAGTGCTGAACTGCCACTTACTTTGATAAAACATCGACTGCATTCTATTAAGCAATTGATTTCATCTTTGTTTGAGCCTCCACACACACAGCAGAATGCATCTGAATCCATAACATAAAGAGATCTGTGCTCTGGATTCAATCTGTATTACCATAAGATCAAAATAACCATCAGTATACTTAAACTAGCTATGATAGATATACATAATTACATACGAATATCAATTACTATATTTCATAGGAATTCTGTCAGTATAAATAATCTAATCAGACATCTTTGAGTATCAACTTCCTTACTTTTCAGAATTAACTTCGCTCGATGCACGAATGTTTTGCTTGCTACCCACAGCATTTTTCGAAACTTTCCCCGCTTCCATTTTAGGCATGCATTTTGAGATCTTCACAAGGGAAAAGCTTTCGGAAGTGGATTTTTTTCCTGGTAATTAAAAGTATTAGTACTGTAAAATGAAGTGTTAAATAAGGAACCATGGGATGAACCAAGTAGCAAAATAAACAAGTTTGGTCACATAAGACCAATTGACACGAGGTTATATTGACTTGTGAAATGAGCTAAACCCACTCTTCTTAACTGACTCCATGAAAGCACTAAAGGGCAAAAATCAACATCTGGAATAGACTGGAACTCTGAAAAGCACTAGCAAGTTCAGTCACCAGAAAGTCAGGATGGCTGCAGGATATCCCCTTAAGGCTAGCAATATAAATAAAATAAAAAGGTTTAATGACATGCATGCAGAAATACCAATTGTCAATCAACCTTCTGACCACATGGGTCAAAGGTCATAGATCAACACATTGAACTGACTGTAGTAATCAAAAGCACTAGCAGCTTCAGTCAATCGAATGTGCAGGTGACTGTTTGAACTGCCTAGGTAGGCAATTATACTGTAAATGTTCACTATTGTAGATAAAGCAGTATTTAGTGATAATAGTTAGGTCTTACTTATTTACATAATCTCTTGGCAATGAATCAGTCAACTTGAATTCTAATTTTTACTAATGGCATCAACAATACTCAAAAGAAAAAACATAAAAATGATATTGGTATAACTACCATTATCTGTTAGCTCACAAAGACTGCGCTTCCGTATTTCCTTGCTCTTGGGCTTTGATTTAGTAAAAACCTTTCTGTTCAACTTACTGCAGTTTTTCTTGCTTTTATGATCAAGTTTTTTCTCCAACATTGAGTTCTCCTCATCAACACCATTGGTGAACATCTTCTCATCTTCTTCTAAAGAAAGGTCAACGTTCATTTCATTACAAATAGAAGAATGATGGATCGCACTTTTTTCTTCTTTCAAGTTAGAGAATCCATTGTAACCAGCATCACTTCCGCAAAAGATAGCCTTCTTCAACTCATCAGGGAAAGTTTGTTTAGAGTCACAAGTATTTGGGAGTGTATCTCTTCTAGAAGTTTTAAGAATCCTACTTAGAGGAACTATTTTCGCAGGCCGCGATACATCTCCAATCAGTTCATTACATATTTCACCATATTTACCACATACAACAGGCCTTACCTTCCTTGAACAAATATTTACCTCACCACTAGACAATGCCTTCATACAACCAAATGACCTGCATCTCACACCATCTTTGGTGTGCACATGCGTTGGTTCTGCCATCTGAGACTTCCTAGTACAATCTGAAGTCCACGCCCTTCCAAACTCCTTAATACCAGAAAACTCGTGGATTTTGCAAGGATTAGCTTCTATCTGATAATCATTTCCATCTCTATCATCATAAATCATATGGAGATCTCTTTTACGAAAAAGTTCTTTGGATGAAGACAATGACCTTCCACATTTAGAAATAGGTTGAGGTGAACAAGCACCAGATATACATGTTTCCTGAAAAGATGGGTTATGCATTTCCACATCTTCAGATGAGAAAGGCAAAGAGTCCGTACCTTTAGGATATTTGTAAGGTACAGTAGAAGGGCCTCCAGTTGGACACTGTGGCACCAGCATCTTGATTTTCCTTGCTCTCTTTTTCTTCCCAGTTTTGACGCCTCTCTCAATTTTTTTGAAATTGATCTTACCATGAACAGCAAGCCTGGTATGGGTTTGCTTCCTGTTCTTTTTCCATGTCAATGAATTTAGGAGCTTAAGCTCATCAAGAAGACTACGAGATGATAGATTGTTAATATTTTTGGAAGATCCTTCCTTACTCAAGTTAGTCTTACAATTGGAGCCAAGGAACTCAGCACTTCTCTCACTTTCAAGTGCATCATCTGATGACCAGCATTTGTCAATTCCGGATCCTTCATCGACTATATGTTTGTTTATATATCTGGCATTCCCAACATCTGGAGTAGTAGAATCTAAATTGTTGCCCTGAACTGATGTGTGGGTAACAGCAGCAGCAGAACATCCTGACGAAATATTAGACATTTCTTGCTCTTTCAAGGAGTCACGTATCTTCATGGTTCCATAAGAGCATTTAGAAGTGGCATCTCCAAGCTGTCCATCTATGTTTCCTCTCCCATCTAACAAATCTTCTGCTGACAGGTCTAAACATGCCACAGTAGAAACCCCTTTATACTTGCTTGGCACATCTTTCCACTGAGAAGCATGACAGACATTACTCTTACGTACTTGCCCTGTCACTTTTGCCCTTTGATCTGAGGAAATTATTTTTTCCCTCAGATCAGTGCCATCTTTCACAAACTCTGAAGCAACTAACGTAGGGGTTACGCCATTGACATTTCCCACCTGGTCCTTGAAGGTATTTGGAGCATTTCCAATTCTTGACTCACAATTGCCACCCAAACACTTACTATAAGCTGTACAGCTACAGTGGCCCTGAAAATATGCACAGGATACTCCTGGATAGCATTTTGCATTTTCAATTGATGAACTGATGTGTTCACTTCTGCCAAGTTTGAAAAATTATATTGAAAATTGATGTTAAAAGGGTTAAAGAGGATAGCCTGACACGGTATTGAAAATACAAATAAATCTAGGTCATAAGCTTGACAAATCCAAAAAAACAAAGGGAATCAAAAAGGTTATACATATGAATCTTACATCCCGAAGAAATAATATGGACAGTGATTATGGGTTCAAGATCTAAAAGAATATGATAGTTCCAAACTAACCTCAATGGAAGCTGTTTATTCGAAGGAGGATCATGAGGAAATTGGCACTGCAGGTCAATTTCTCTAGAAAGCAATGGATTCCCACAGATCCAAGTTGAGAATTCACAAGAGTTGTTCAAATCTGGACAACCACAAAATTATCATACAACTTCATACTACAACTGGAATAAATGGATCATAAGAAGGTAATAACTCAAATTTTACAACAAAGAAGAGAATGTAAAAGTTCTTGCCTGCTATAGGGCTTGATTTCTCAATATTTACACCCAGCTTAGTATAAGCACTAGATGTGGGTGATAGCATGGCAACTGCAGAACTATCTCGTTGACTGGTAATATTAGGTCCAGGTGTCTGTTCTCCAAATGCTGATGGCCCAACCAATGGGCGTATGTTGACATTAGAAAAGTTACTTGTTCTCCCAGTCTCTTGGTCCATCCCAAGGGAAGATATTGCTTGCTGCTGCTTGGAGAGCTCCAGTATCTGCCTCAATGCAAGGAATCTCATATTATCATCAAGCAAATAAGGGCTTACACCAGTTCCCTCTACTGTTGGGATAGCTGGTGCCATCCCCTGCATAGAGGCTGAAGTAGCAAGGGGAGAGGCCATCGAGACTGCTTGTGATTGCAGAAGTTGTGATGAACCCCATGGTGAACCCTTCGATGTGAGAAAAAGATGATCAGTATGTCTACTGCTCCCAAGAGAAGGTACCTTCTCGGGATAGTTAAAAAGGTTTCGAGCATCAAATGCATCTGGTGGCACACCAGATGACTGATGTGAATAATAGATCTTGTCATGCACAACAGAAGAACAAGGATCCTTGCTGCCACCCATAGCTACTGGGCAAGTGCACCGGCTCTCCTGCTGCTTTTCGATATTAGAAACTGAATCTATTTTGGCATAAGAGCCATCTGCAGTACATCCTACCCCCTTACCCTTGTCCTCAATTCTGAAGAAACCCAACTCAGAAACATTCAATTGCCTTTCTGAACCATCAACAACAGTCCAGGGAACACGAACTGGGTTAGACTTGGCAGAATAAGGCTCACAATGAACTGACTTAGGTATGATATGATCACTACTGACCATGTGATTATTAGCTTTAGAGTTTGCATTCATCTCGGGTGCTGTACTCACATGTGCTAATGATGGAACCATAGAAGTTTTGGTTACATTGCCATCAAATTTATCCAGTTTGGTGGTATCTGTGACATTAGATATTCCAAATACATGGCGACCAATGTTCAAATTGCTTACATTTCTTGCAGATAAATTTGCAGGGCCGGCAGAGCACTGGAACTTTTGCCTGAGTGCCACTCTTTCCCCACAATAAGCTGCTGCATAATTAAAAAACTAATCCTTCAACAAATTTTCATCCATAAAGCAATTCATATGAACATGCTAATATTGAAAGAAGATACATACCATAAATAATATGCTAAGTAAAAATGTTTTATGACGCACCATTATTAGTCATCTGCTCCAGGAAAAGTGACCTGGGTTGAGCAACAACTGTGTCTAATAACTTTGGTTCGGTGACTAATGGAACTGAATTTCCTGAAGATTGACTTTGTTGATATGGTTGCCCAAGCCTCAACTCTATGTTCGATGAAGTAGCAACCCTCTCTGCAATAACTGGATCACATGCATTTTTTATTTTGCTGACATCATAATTTTCATTATAAGTTCTTGAATTTTGTGCAGGGTTGGTGATGCACGGGTCTCTGGACTTGAGAAAAGAATCAATGTAAGCATGTATGGACTGTAAGCCACCATCTGGTCCGCTATCCACAAACTTCGAAGATGTTGAACACCTAGACGTTTGGCACTCCATCACTAGGTTAGTACTTTCCCGACTATTACTGTGATCTTTATCACGAAAAGCATCAATCACTGAATTCTTGTCAGTATAAGGGTTCTTTGGATAAACAATGCTGTCCCAGGGCTGTCCTCGCTTTATTAAACCCCCAGATGAACTGACCAGTTTAGCTAAGTCAGAATAGTTGGGCATGTTGGATGCAGCCATGCTAGATTTCACCAAACCAGCCGGTGCTGATAACGCTTCAGGCCAATCCCATCCAGTCTGATCATCTGGAACCCTGATCTAAAGCATCATAAAAACATCACCACCCAGTGTTCTCGTTGCTTCAAACACATGCCAATAAGAAATACAACTCTCAATTCCAAAGATAAAGAAAAATGAGAAGCTAAAGAACTATAAGGTCCCAAGAAATACTCACTTTCAATAGTTGTTGTACATGAGTATAACATAACATATGTGAGCATGCCTATGGAATGTAACTATAAATACAACCAATACCACCACTCTATGTCATAAGGCCGACTCTCTTGTTAAATAAACAAAGACACCTTGCATGCTATCAGCTAGACAGACACAATAACTCAATGAGTAGTCATAAAACTTAGAAAATTCTTAATTGATTGGCTTTAGAAAACAACTATTAATACCCGTTGTTAGAAATTTTTTACAAAGTAAACCCAAGAGCATAAATGATATAAGATCATACTAAAGCCAATTGGTAAAATCTTGCAGGTGGTGCAATAGGTCTAGAGTTCAAACCTTGCTCACATGGGTGGAAAGGGGATCTGATTTCCATTCACGCAATACTTGGGGAAAAAATTTCAACTAAATACAATGCTTAATTTCATACATGCATAAGCATTGAAGATTCACCAATTCATTGCTAGTTAGAATGCCATGTTGTCTCTACCTCAAGGAATATGGTAAAAGCTCTAAGTTGGACCATTGAAAGTAAGAGCAAGTTTCAAGCATAAGAAAATGGAAGAAAACTCACTCAAGGAGGAAGGGGGAAAAAAAGGTGGCTGACGATAAGAGCAAGTTTCAAGCATAAGAAAACTCACTAAGGGGGGGGGGGGGGGGGGGAGAGAGGTGGCTCCTAAAACAAAAACTAGTTCATAACTAGACTATCACACTTCACATTATCTATCCACATACTTCTTAGTTAATACCCAAACTTTCCTTCATACTTATGTGCATGTATTTACAAGATAACATAGACACACTCTCAAGTATTTATGCAAAAAAATGCAGCTAAAAGCATATAAACCTTACCCCAAATTTCCGGAAGTAGAGCTTTCGCCACTGAGCAATGGTCTCTCCACTTTCCATACGAACAGCATCCCCAGGGTTAACATCATATAATCCTAAATGCTGCAAAATAAAGAAGTTACAACAAATCTTCAAGCACAACACCAGTGCCAAATGCAATGCAAATTGTTTCCAAAAACATGAAGACTGTACATAATTTAAAGAACACAAAAATCAAGTCAAAACGAAGCAAAATCTACCTCACAAAATTTGGCAACAGATGTGTGAAAATGATGGCATGAGCAAACAATACCAAGGAGTCCTGTATTGCTAAGAAGCAGATTCCCGCCTTCTCGAATCGATTTTCAATAAAAAAGAACAAAAAATGTCAGTATATATCATCTACAACAGTGTCACTTATTTGATGAGAGGAACTAAAGCACTTACTTGCGCCCAAGCAAATTACACGAGGGCATTCGCTGGTACAAGCAGATGGAAGACAAGGCAAAGAAGAATTTGATTGTAGGGGCTCTTTATGTGATATTGGAATACATGAGCTAGGAATCTTTGCTGCATGTCCCAGACTTGTATTATGCCATTTTCCTTTTATGGAAGAAAAATCCTTTGCTCTCTCATTACTAGAAACCAACTGATGAATAATTGCCTTAGCAAGGTCTGAACTCTGAAGACTTACGTTCACAGTTTCAAGACCATCATGCAAGCCATATTTGGTACTACAATTGGAATTCGCCACAACTCTGGATGAGAAGATGGGGCTTGCCCCATTTTGGACATTTTGGTTACTCTGGCATTCAGATAGTAACCCATTAGCAATTGGTGGAACACCACTTCCAACAGAAGTACTGATTACAACTCCACCATCAAAAGGGAGTTTGCTAGAAGAGGCATTGAAAGATTTCAGATTTGACTGTTCCTTAAAATCACACTGCAACAATGATGGGGGTGCAGAAAGAAGAGCCAAAAATGAATTTCCCAGTTCAGCATTGCCCTGCCTGCAGGAAGATCCAATCCGGATGTTGGGAACTGAGGAATCTTGCACCTTTCCACGCCCAGAAGATCTTAAACCATGCGTACCATGAGGATAAGAGCAGTAGCCAGAATCCATCTCCCTCTATATTGAAATGAAAAATAAATTCATAAGTCCAAGGAGATGCCAAACCAAGTAGTAAACAGAAACAATCCATACATATCTGCACTGTTCCACGCACTGAGAAATCAGTTCATTACCGTCAATAAAAACTACTATTTGATTGAATAACACAAAGTTCAAACAAATCATAACTTCTAATAATACAAATTTTAAGGAAAGGACACAAATACTTGAACATTACAAACAAAACGAAACACTCCTCCAATTTCTTTCTTTCGTTCTATTACAGTGAATTATGTTTCTCCTACTTTACTTTCTGTAAGACATTTCAGTGCCATATATGTGACAATATCGTAAAACAAAAAAAAAAAAAAAAATAGTTTCATGTAAACTCTTGTCCATGAAGAGAAGTTCTCACTATTGGCCAACTTGCCTAAACAATAACAGTAACAACAGGTAAGTAACAATGAAACGACAGCGCATTATCGTCAAACCTGATTTCGGGTTTCCAGTGATGTTGATGAGGCCATTGGTTGCGTCGATGAACCACATTTTATCTGCCATGAATTTTCCATCCCTCGCTACTCTCAAAACCCTAATCCTAACCTTTCTCCATAAAAAACACAAAATAAAATAAATCTCAAAAAAAACAAAAATATTATCACTAAAATCAGAGGCCAAGCCAAAATGCCCGGCCAGAGTTTCAAATTGACACACTGTTGAAGTTAAGCAACGAATAAACCCTAAATTTTGCAGCCAAAAAAAGTGAGAGAGCGATAAAAGTTGTAAGGAGTGGTAGAGAGGAGTTGCAGAAACTGAGGAAAAAATGAAAGAGACTTTACAGAGAGAGCGAGAGTGTGATTAAAGAATCTGCAAAATTGAAGCACCTCGAGGCAGGATTTGACTAGACGCTGACAAGTTGACGCGTGTAATGTGTTGAGTAAATGTGAACGGTTGGATCTGGGATTCTGGCGATGGCATAAATTGGTGGAAGAGTGTGGGCCGTTGATTGTGAATACAGCTGGTATTTATTCCGCAAGGCAAAATAAAGTGAATAGACACTGTACCGTTCCAGGAAAAAAAAACAAAACAATTAGGTCACGCCCGCGAAAGGGTGAGGTTACTGAGACGTGTTATAAGGGCATTGGCGGGAGTTGCAGAGGTGGGGAAATTTCTAGTGGGGTCCGCTTAATGGCTGTGCTTGGATGATAGGAAGCATATTCTCGTGCCAAGTACAAAAATGCTCATTTCACCCACACTTGGGAGCAAGGCAAATCCTAGCCCTCTTACTAGCTTAGCTCAACTTACATCTGTTTTTAAAGAAAAGTATATATATATATATTTTTTTTTTTTATCTGAATCACGGGGTGATTTTAAATTATATGTTTAATTCCGTATTATAATTTAGATGAACTCCTATTCGCAATGCAATTAATTAAAATATTATCAAAATAAAATACTGGTCAAAATGATGACTTCATATAAAAATAGGACAAAAATATTTGATTTCGTAATGCAATTAATTGACATATAATTAAAGGTATATACATAAATAGGGCAAAACTATTTGCCACAGGGTTAATTACTCGCATCTTTTTGCCTTTTGTCTGGGACAACTAGTTTGTTGAAGAAATATAAAAATAATCTTGCACGCACAAATTTTAAGACACCGACATGTACACAATTGTCCGAACATGTGGATTTAGACAACATAATTAAGTCTTCTTTGTTAATGCAATTTTCTATAAAGATGCCAATGCTTATACATATTTGACACAACTCATTAAATCCACACGAACACAATATAAAATAATTTGATTTTAAGAAGATAGCACTACAACTTTTCTAGAAAAGTGCAATAAAAACATATTAAAAATATATTTTTTATAATAAAAATTGAAAATTTACTAAATGGGTGACATGATAATAAAATGGAATAAAATGTGTTGGGTTATCAGTAAAATAATCTTACAAGAACTTACAGCCATTTAAATTTGAAACATACTAAATTAAAGAGTTCCAACTTATAACATTTCCCTCAAAAAGAAAAAGGGGCAAGTGAAACTAAATAAGAATGTGCATAACATTAAACCATTTCACAAAAAATTATGAGGTTGCAATATCAACCATAGCTCAAATTAAGTTTTATTAACCTTTTGAAATTTAAACAAATGATGGTTTCGATAATTATTTCAACATAGAAATGAATATGCCGAAATCCCAATCTCACTGTAAATATACTTAATAATCAGCGAGCTCTCAGTTCAATTCTAAAATGATTGTGAAACAAGTCACTTTAAAAACAAAAATTGATTTGTAAAAATCTCGAAATGGACTAATGGAGCAATTATTTTGTCAACCGGCTGAGTTGATTTCTCAAACTCATTGGGCTGGGCCGATTGGGCTGTTTATGAAAGGTGCTGAATCTGTCTCTATATTCCGCATCGGCCTAATCACCGAGCGAATTGAAGGTGCACGTCACCAGTGTAGAGTAGAAAAGTTAATGCTTACAAACAAACACATAAATTATGCATGTTTGATTTTTCTTTTTGGATCTAGACATACATAACAAACCATTTTTTGTACACATCTCCTACCATGAGGAAACCAAATGAATAGATGTGCATGTGCTTCTTTTCATTTTAACAAGAATACTCGGGGGTTTTAAGTGACAAAAACTACAATCAACCAGCGCTCAAGTTAAAAATGATGCACTGCCGAAACTCGTGGCCATGTAGGTTTTCTTAATCCTTAATCACTACCCCTTAGTGCTTGAAAACTTGTAAGTTGGATTAAATCTGTTGTTATCTCATCCATTTGACAAGTGTCTTACAGTCAATCAACGATAATTAAGAAGCTAAGCTATCTTGTAGGGCACCATCAGCACGAGCATGAGCTTCAAAAGACTAATGAGTTGGAGAGTTTAGACATGGAACAAAATCCAAATCAAACTCGAACGTAACTGTTTGCAAACTATGTGTCATTTTCACAAAAGAGATGACCGAGTGTATCTGGCTTGAATAAACTTTTAGAGCCATGATCTTCGATACATGCATATCTTGGACTTGGGAGTCTTCGACCACCGGCAAGTAAATGCCAAATCCAAGTTTTGCTATCCTCTCTCTGACTCTTGAGTCGGGGGAAGTTGAAGACATTATTATTTTAAGAAAAAGAGCAATCAAAGATTCTGGACAAAATTGCGGCTGCTCTACTCAGTATTTATTGTGGGTTTTCAGAAAAAGTTGTGTGATCATCAATCTAATTTCTATTTTTTTGTGCCACAAGGGAAGCTGGAAAAATCACAATAGAAAAACAATTATTCCTCCGTTAAATCTCAAGAAACAATAAGCAAAAAGGTATCCCTCCATTAAGCAAGTAGCCAAATACTCTCAAAAGGGCGTAATATGGATGATTGAAGTATAATGGGGACTCACGACTGGTACAAAAAATGGCAAAATTGTTGTGGTTCCAATTACTGAGATTAGTTTTAAATTTGCTTTGGGTTCTCAGTTTCCTATTCATCCTCAATCCTCTAACATTTGATTGAGTATGGCTTTTGAGCGTTTTGAGTTTCTCTGCTTAAGCTCTAAGGAAATACGCAGTTCACAATAGAATGTGAGATTAAACGGCTAGGGATTCAAGACCGTCCATGAGCTTAATCATTATTACATGATCAAGGCGAAGCAATTGATCCATTCAAGTTTTCAATCCTCCGAGACACTGTAATTGTAATTGAAATACCGAAACAATTGAAAGATCAAAAATGGCAAATTCATAAAGACAATAGAGATGTAATATTAGAAAGATTAAAACAAAGTTTTAATCCACAAAAGCATCACAATCTTTTCTACTCTAAAATGTTGACAGGCAAACCCTCAACTCACCCACTTTAGGCACCTATCCAGACTTTCTAACCCCAAAAGCCAAAAAGTGAAAAACACAACAGGAGATAGGAATTATTCTAGTTTCATTTTCTCTTCTTAGTCGGTGGCTGAGGAATTTCGTCCTCGTCTTCATCTTCGTCTTCTTCGTCATCGTCGTCATCCTCTTCTTCCCCATCATCATCGTCGTCATCCTCTTCTTCATCGTCATCATCTCCACTTGCACCATCACCATTGGCCTCAGGCTCATCCTCTGGATCCCCATTATCCTCACCTTCTTCACCAGAACCATCCTCCTCCTCACCTTCTTCATCATCTGGATCCTCTGCAGCATCATCATCATCATCCTCTTCATCATCCTCAGTGTCACTACCATCCTTGTTCTCAGGACCAGGCTTTTTCACTGCATAAAGCTCACCAAATGGAAACCTGCATGTAAAAACTTATTTGAATCCTCCCCTCTGGAACAACATGACAGAAATTAAAACAGGGCAAAAGAAACCGTGTCAAAATTCACAAACCTTCCAAATGCGCTAGGTTCTTTACAAAGGAGATCTGTTCCATGAGGCATGGTCCCTATCTGGAAAACAAAATCAAACCAATGCTAAGACAAGAATGTTTTCTCACAAGTATGTAATTTGTGAAAAGGGCACAATTATACAAGGAGTACTTCCAGAAGACTATAAAGATCCTACAAATTAAAGCACAATTAATAATGACACGCGAGCTCATAACATCCCACTTCGCTCTACACTCACCTAGATGGTAGCTAGCATGCTATAATAGAAGTTCATACTTGGAAAAAGCTTCCTCTATTCTTTTTCCTTTTTCAGAAATACATGAATGTCAGGTCTATACAAACCTAATTCCAACCAACTTTTAAGCCATAACCATGGAGTACGATGAGATATGACGATAACCAGCATTAGTATTAGCCTATAAGTGATGGGTGTTAACCACTAGTTTATATAAATTCTAAAAAACACTCTCTCTGCTTTTTCCCCCCTTCTCACTCACTGTTATATGCCCATAATTAAGCTATCAGCTTTTCTTCAGAAGCTGTCAGTCCATGGGTGAAAATTAAGAGAAACATACATGACAAAATGCCACACTATATAAATTCTTCAATGAAAGACAAACGCTCTAACGTTCCATTCAATTCTCAAGTTTCTCCTCTAAGCATGCTCACTATTGGCTCTTGATTCAAGAGGGAGCAGATTATAAACAAACAACTTTATATTATTTCAATGAACTTTCTCCTAGAACAACCAAAACGCCCCATTAAGACATTAAATCTAAGCAGACATGCCAAAAAGAACAGCGAATTACTATGACATTGAAATCTTCTACAAAAGGGCAGTGTCATGTCTTGCTTTACCAAACTTCTTCTTTAAGTAGCTGACTAGATTTTAAACAATCTAACAATTAAACAAAAACCCAGCTCATCCAAAACCCTAATTTATAGTTCACATGTACTACCATTCACAGCAAAGTTCTCTAATTTTATCCATTCCTCTCTATAAACAGGACCAAAAAACACAACCACGTGAATAAAAAGCACAGTTTTCGAATGAATTAGCATAATTTCTGAAAAATCAATATCTGAAAAATCAACCCTAATTGTAATGGGAAAAAATTTCTAGAAAATAGATAAATGAGTAATTAGAGTAGAGATAACGAGAAATATTATATTACCACCAAGAGGGACAAGGAAATAGACTTTGCGGCCACAATGGCTGTCTCAGCAACCACAGCTTCGATCGCAGAGCGAAGAGCCGTCCCCAAAGCGACGGCGCTTGAGCAGAGGCTCTGTATTTCCATACTTAACATTGACCAATTGAGAGAGCGAAGCAGTTTAAAAAGAGGATAGAAACCCTAATTGGGAGAAACAATTGAAAGGAAAATTGATTGCTACAACGTAACAGTGAGAGAGAATGGGAATTAGGGTTTTGAATTTGGGGGTTTTAGTTAGGGTTTTGAAGATATACATAAATATACACACTTGCTATCAACGTTGGCGACCACACTGGATCTAGAAAGAGTACGAAATTAGATAGAGGGTCACCGACTGGTGATTGGTATCAGTGTGACAGGCAAGATCTGGGTCGTTCAATGCCGATCATGATGTGTCTCAATATGGACATGAATTGTTTCCAAATCTAAATTTGGTACTAAATTCATTTGATTGGGCTAAATAAAGTTAATGAGCCTAAATAAAATTTAGAGAAACATTACTGATTTTTAGATGGATTGGGTAATTCAAAGAAATTGCTACAGTATCTATCTCCATTGAGATGTTCATAGATCAAATGAAAATGACAAATATATATATATATATATATATCAATTGTGAAACGGTGCTGTGGCCATCCATAAAACCACTCAAATCTCCGAGATCACATGCATGATGTTTTGGTTTATTAAAAAATTGACCCAAGACTCGATAGAAACCTTGTGCACACACCGTTTGTATGTAGCTGGTGAAAATTCTTGTATAAAATAGTCACGCATGCATGCATTGTAATCGAACGCTTGAATTATGAAGAGGAATATAAAATAACTTATTGGTTCTCTTATTCCTTCCTTTTAATTTACTTATTTCTATTTATAATTACACTCCATTTACGTAAGATTACACAACACGTTATCAGCACGTAATTGCCACCTAAAGTCAATGATCTCCCAAATGCATGGAGCGAGTTAAATCAACGTAGCCTATAAGATTTCAAGTCAATATATAATCAATTAAGTAAAATTTTAAAACAAGTGAATTGAGTACATTTTTTAATTAATCAATTGAGTTATTAACGAAATATGTTTTCCCTCATAAAAAAGAAGGATACATATATTTTTTTGCTCTCTAAAAACAGGTCGGGTGGTCATAAATGCATTTGGCGTTCACAATTACTAAGCTCGACTAATAATATAAGATACAAATTGTTGTTAAGTGAAATGTTTCTCATTCCCACCTATACCTTTTGTTGTGTGAATGTGAGGCTATTTCAAAATACCGGATCGTGCACTGTAAATTTGAATCAACTTATAAGAGTTCAAATTTAAATGTTAATGAGGAAGTTATGGTAGTTATGAAATTAATGTTGAAGGAAGTTGAGGTAGTTGAAAGAGACTTAAATTAAATGGTAGCTATTCGAAAATGTATTTTAAATAGACACCATTAATCTATAAATAGTAATCGATAGATTACTACAAGATATTAACTTATTTCTTAACTTCTTCAAATATACTTTTTTCACATTCCAAACACTACCACATAAATCATCATATTATATATTTATTTATTGTTGTTCTAAATTGTTGTATTTGAGTGTGCACTCTTACAACAATTACAGTCATTGTATTCACGAGACTATCTGTTAACAACCTATTTGCACCAAAAAATTATTTTGAGGGGTAAAAATAGTCTTTAAGGACAGTGTTGAGCACATCTTGACTTCTCTTTTTTTTTTTTTGGCATTTTATTTATTATCTTAATTCTTCTGCAACACTTTTTAACAAAAATTTTATTACATAATTTCACCAATTCTTTTGTGCCCATTCAAATACTGAACTACAAACAAGATACAAGGTATCTAACTAAATATCAATGAATAAATTATGAATTACTAAAAATTAATGTTGTTTTACTACATTTTTAAAAACTAAATATGTATGTGCTTAACTGTTAGTCTGTTACTCAATTTAAAAGTTTGCGATACAAATTATAAATGTGAATCTTACTTAGGGTGCATTTGAGATTGAGGTGCTGTAACTTTTAAGATACAGCTGCTGCGGAAAAAAAGTTGTAATTATGAAACAAAAGTTAGTAATATGTAGTAAATATAAATTTTAAATAATAATTTTGATAAAATTATTAAAGATATAATAAATTTTCTATGATACAAGTAAAAAAACCACATCAACATAGTTTCAAAGCTACAACAACTAGTGTTTACCAAACACTTTAGTGCTATAACTTTTAAGTTACAGCAATTCAACCTCAATCCTAAATGCACATTTAAGTAATTACTTTTTATTACCCAAAAAATAATGAAATTATAACGAGCTAAACTAACTATTAGATTCAAAATGGAATGTTTTTATAGAATATAAATGTTACCAATATTTTTAAAATTCACTTTTAATTGGTATTATCCCTAAGTTTCTGATCAACTCTAAGATATAATTTCAAATGAAATTGGCTGTTCAAATGAAATATTTTTTAAATTAATTTTCACACCCAGTTATAACTAAAGATAATTAAAAGGAAATCCAACTCAAAGTTAATCAATTAATTATTCCAGATTTTGAAAAACTCGATAATTAAGCCATTTGTTAGTCCAAATTAGATTGTAACTAATTAAAATTTTAGTTAGTTTCCGCACCCCTCGTAACATGAGGCTGCATTCCCCATCTTTGCTTGAAGCAATTGTTGCATTAGTTAAACCCAACTGGCAACAATTTACCATAATAATTTTTTTAATTATTTAATTTACTTGTTTATTATAATAATAAACAAAAACAGATTTTTAGTTTAATATAATATTATTATTTATTTTTATTTTTATGTTCACATTATAATTATTAATATAAATTAGTAAATTTATAATTTCTTACTCAACAATATTATAGTATATTATTTTAATTATATTAAAAGTATAACTGAATAATGTATTATTTAATTATATTATAATAATTAATCTATAAAAATTGATTATTATTTGACAATTTAAGATAACTAATAATAAACGTCTAAATAAAAATTAAAATATAATATAATATTACATTATTTAATTATATTATAATAATTAATAATAATATAAATAATGATATTAAATATTATTACATATGCTATAATACATATTACTCTAAACATGATAATGTATTAAAGTTTAATACATTTTAATGTGATATATAATAATGTAATATGGCCAATAAAATATAATATAGTGTGCCACCGCCGAGCGTAACTCCAACATTAAAGTCACGTCTACCCCTCGCGGGTGAATGTTGTCTGGACAAAATCTAATGTTTCCACTTGGAAATTCCGTGGCACAGTCGTAATTTTGTGAAGCATTCAAACCCTTTTTAGATCTTCTAACTTCTAAGCAACGTAGCCACTCGGCCTTTGGCCGAGTGGTCAGGCCTGCTGCCCTCCAATTTGGAGGGCAGCAGTTCGAATCCCCACAAATGCATTGTGGGGGTATTTCCTTCCTCAATTAAAATTGAGTGAATGTAGTCTTCTTTCTTATCTAAGAGTGAGGAGTAGACATCCCTCGAATATGGTTAAAATCTGGGCAGAGCTCCATTAGCATTAATGTGAGTAGTCTTCTTCCTTATCCAAAAGTGAGGAGTAGACATCCCTTGAATATGGTTAAAATCTGGGCAGAGCTCCATTAGCATTAATGTGAGTAGTCTTCTTCCTTATCCAAGAGTGAGGAGTAGACATCCCTCGAATATGGTTAAAATCTGGGCAGAGCTCCATTAGCATTGATGTGAGTTGGTCCCAGTAATAGTCTGATTTGTAAATATCAATTATAATATCATGTAATATGAGTTGTAGTTTGAGTAATAATCTCATGTAATAAAAAAAAAACTTATAAGCAACGTAACACAAAGGCGCGTCCATGGAGATCCTTCAGTAGTGGGCCCCACATGTTTTTGCTTTCGTACATTACCCGTGATGGTGGTCGTTGTCGTCAAATCACCTGTTGGTGGAAAAGTTTTCCCACACGCTCCAAAAGAAGAGTGTGGCTCACTCCTCGTTGAGGTTGGGATCACGTATGAAGTAACTATCACTAATTAACCATTATGATTCAAAAACTAAGGTTGCGTTTATTTTTTTTTTATTTGAAATTTGAATAGATTTGAATTTTACTGAAATTTAAATAAATTTGAATGAAAATATCTAAATAACATATTTATTTTCTCTTTTTTTACGTCTGAAGAGAAAAAACTTAAAAATTAGAAGTTTGACATAAATAATCTTTTAAGTGGTGCATATATTTATTTTTCACAATTTATAATTTTTATAGGTTGATTAGTTTAGTAGCATTAAATAAAAAATATTATCATTGTTGATCTTAATTTAATTTTGTAATAAAAGATGTAATTATAACATCAAATTTTATTATAAAGTCAATACTATTGTTTTATTTTTTATTAATCACAATGGACATAATTTGATTTGTTCAATATTTCAGTTTAGTTAATGTTATCATGTGAATAAAAATTTAAAGCAATTAAAAAAAATAAGAATAATACAAAAATATTAGGTTTATAGATAATCTTAGAAATACATGAATTTTTAACGGTATTTTTGAGATTTGAAATTAAAATTTTTCATTTAAATAATTTAGGGGTGGGCATTTGGTTCGGTTCAGTCCGAACCGAACCGAACCGAACCATATTATGACAATTTGGCTTGGAGTAAAAAACCAAATGGTTCAAAAATTATGAACCATTTGGTTTTTTATTTGGTTTGGTTCAAAACCGAACCAAATGGTTCAAGAAAAAATTAAAATTAAAAAATAGTTCATAATTTATCTTTTTTATTTTTGTTTGTTAATTAATACATGATATTATATATATCATAACATACACTTTATTTTATTATTGAACTTTATTATTTTAATTTATTATTGTTAGATTTAATTATATTGGTTATTATTTATGGATTTCTAGATTGTTTTTGGAATTTATTATGTTAATTTACTATTGTTAAATTTTATTATGTTGTTTATTGTTTGCTAATTTATAGACTCAAGATTATTGTTGTATTAATAGTGTATTATTATATTATATTTTTTTATTGAATAATGAATATATAGGATAAAATCAAACCGAACCGAACCGAACCAGATTAATTTGGTTTGGTTTGGTTCGGTTCGGTTCTATAATTTGGTTCGCATTTGGTTCATAAATTCAAGAACCATTTGGTTTCAGTTTAGTTCGGTTCAGCCCCTGAACCGAACCAAACTGAATAGTGCTCACCCCTAACTTAAACTTCAGACTTAAGATAAAATTGGATTTTTTCTACTTTTTCTATTCAGATAAAATTGTCTGATAATAAGTGATAAGTTAAAAAAAAAACATAAAATAAACAAATGTCTAAAAAAAATTAAATTCAAACTTCATACTAAAAAAACAAACAGCACCTTACTACCAAGTATTATATTTACTAATGATAATTATTCTCAAAATTTCCCTATAAAATTTATTTCTTTAATTTATTTTCAGAACATTAATTTTAAAAAATTACGTAATTTAAAATAAGATCTCGAATTTATATGAAATTTATTGAATTATGCATAGGTAAATTCGTTATAGTGTAATATAGATATGAATGTCCTAATATTTTTTAAAGATTGACAAAGATCTAATGAAATCCTCCCCCTAGGTTGTTATGCCACAAATAAGATGTTCAATATTTGGCACATAACCCGTCAAATCTGCCTTTAAATAATTTTAAAAAATTATTTCAATTTCTCATAATGTTAAAAAATAAATAAAATGATTTAATTTTACAATGTGACTAATAAACGGTTCTTATAGTATCGGAGGCTTTTTTTTCTTTTTCTTTTTTTTGGGAAAAGGTATCGGAGACGTTAATACACTGTTAGTTATACATTTTATAGAAATGACAAAGTACCAAACAATCCCATACCAGAGAATTGCTATCTTCGATCTGCGGCCAAGATTGAAGTCCTACACAAGATATCATAGGAAGAGATGCAGAGATACCTAGTACCTGTGAGAGAGGGAAATACACAGTGGCCCCACAAAGTGGCCAACCTTGACTGTAGAGTCCCTTCAAAATTTAAAGTAAAAATAAAATTATATAAATGGTACATAGTGTGTGCATTATAAGCAGCACGACTTGTATCTTTCACCATTCACCAGCCAAAAGAATCAAACCCACCACCACTGCTACAAATCAATGCTACCGCACTGCACCAAAAGAGAAAATTTTCAGTTCAAAAGGTGCAATAATTCTGATCCGTGCAGTGAGCTTTCCGTACGCGTTGCTCTTGATTCTTTTCGCCATTGCTTTTTGCCTTCTGTTAAGAGATTTTTGTATCTGTGATTTTCAGGCCATGTCTTCTCTCATCAACAAGCAGCTCGTGTTCATCATCTTACAATTTCTCAAAGAGAAAAATATGATAGCTCTCTTGAGATCTCGTTCGAATTCTAAACGTTTTATTTGATTTATATATAATTTATTCTTCATCGTTTATTGTGTAGCCTCGAGCGTGAATCGGGTTTGCTCTTCGACATGAAACATTTTGAGGACATGGTGCTTGCTGGGAAGCTTGATGAAGCAGAGAAATACCTCTCTGGTTTTACTCAAGTTCATGAGAACATGCTGTCAACCAAAACCTATTTTGAACTTAGAAGGCAGAAATTTCTTGAAGCCTTGGACAAGTAATTAATTAAATTCTCTAGTTAATGATTTTTAATTATTACAACCCTTTTTTTTTTTAACCCCGTCAAACTTACTTTCATTTGTTTAATAAGTATATTTATTATTATTATTTCGTATTGATATATAGGCATGAACGAGTCAAGGCTTTGGACATCCTCATGAAAGATATCAAAGCTTTCTCCACATATAATGAAGAAGTTTTCAAGGAGGCCAGTCTTCTGCTGCCATTGGAGAATTTTAGGTATAGATCTTATATTCGTATAGAATAACACTTTCGTCTCATGTATATGTGTGTGTGTGTGTGTGTGTATATATATATATATATATATTATCTCTCAAGTTTTTTATTTTTATTTTTATTATAAAATTTTAATACCTCATAATATAATTACAATGTAGCGTCAATTTTTTTTTTTTTAAATGCAGCTGTTAATGGATCATTGTAAGTGAAGTTTTAGAAATTAAATATAAGAAACACAAATGATAAAATAAATTTTATGAGAGATGAAAGTCTCATTCTTCCAATTCTGTAATCATTTTCTCGTATAGACTTTCGCATGTACATATAATTGCTAAGAACTATGTACAAGTCCACAATAATATATGTGTATATATATATATATATGTGTGTGTGTGTGTGTGTGTGTGTGTGTGTATGTATGTATGTATATATAAAATGAATTTTTTTTGTTAATAAATAATGTTTTAACTTCAACTATAATTAATGACTGAAAAAATGCAGTTATATACAACTCATATATGGGTTTCATTAATTTTGAGTTCATTGGCAATTTTTTTTATAGGCAACACGAATCACTTGCCAGGTATGGTGACCCAAAGACTGAAAGAAGAAATGTAGTGAGAGGATTAAAGCAATGCATCCAGGAAAATCCAGCGTTCAGTGGCAAATTGCTGTTCCCAATTACCAGCACTTCGTGCTTGCAGCGCCTCTTTATGTATGCAAGAGCTGCAGCTTCTTCTTCTGCTGCTGCCAATGGCAAGGCCAAATCCATAGCCTTTCTTTAATTAGGAACAATCCCCTGGCTACAGTTTCTTCAATATATCTAATTTTGCTACATTTTCGCATCACCATATAGCTAGAATAAATTTTACCCTCTGTTGTCTTAAGGTATTGTTTGTTTTTTTTTTACTGCTAAGATGATGGATTCAATTTGGATATCTTGCATTTCTGCTTTTTTTTTTTTTTAAACTATTCCTTATTAATAGATAGATTTGGCTCCTTATTGACCATAGCATAAAACAACATACAAATAGTAAATTATAGGAGGCTAAACAGTAAAACTTGCATGCAAAATTAGCAGTACAACCCTTTGTCTTCTTGTCTATAAGTTTTTGGTCTAGTGGGCTCGGCCCTCTAGCCTGAACACTGCATGGCCGCTGCTCATTCAATCAACCTCTACTTGCACGTCAATAATTTTATACAAAGTATAAATAATAATAATAATATGACATCAATCAACAACATCTACTCTTTAATTTTACTTTTTATATCATTATTAATGAGAAAATTATTTTATCACTGGTCAATTAAGTGACTCATCAAATTACATAATATGAATGAAATACTCATCAGATACCATGTAAATCTCATCAAATTCATTTTCGAGTGATAAGAGTGCAGTGTTTACCTCGTGAATATGATACAAGAAAGTATTAAGAAAAAAATATGTTACATTTCAAATTTTTATTAAATTATTTGAAACTTCTACGTTTAGATTTAAAATCTTCTCTACGATGTTCAAGCCCTTGCGTGTGCAATTTGTGGGAGAATACAAATTTCAACAATTTGAAAACAGTTGCATTTTAGTGGGTGGTTTTAGAGATAGTTACGTCCACTTTTGGTAATAATAACGTAAGGCTACGTTTGGAAGTCAAGATTGGATTGGATTAACTTTTAGGATTAAATTAGATTGGATTAAATTGAATTATGTATAATACTATCTTTTGTTTGGTACAATATTAAACAAAACTATGCTAATTTAATTTAATAAACTTAAATAACTATTAAAATAATATTATTTTAAATTATATTGATTTAATATTTAATACTAGTTTAAATAAATTAATGAATAAAATTTTGATATTCTATATAAAAAGAAAATTACAAGTTAAAAAATTATAAAATTAACTTCTACGTTTAATTTTTATTAAAATATTGGGTTAAATGAAAAATAAAAGAGTGATAAAGAGAATACAAATTCTTCATTTAATTTTATCTCATCTAAACCCATATAAATATAAGGATTAGTAATCCCAATTTTTTGGACTATATTTTAATCTATCCTATTAGTTTATAACAACCAAAAATACCTTAAAATTAGATTATTTTATTAATTATAAAATTTAATCCAATTCCATAGTTTATAGAAGCTCCCAAACATAGCTTTAGGAACTTGTTATCTTACGGCGGCTGCTGTAAGGGAGCCCTCGCCAGTCGCCATTACGTAAATGTCACTTCTAAAAAAAAAAAGAAAGAAGGAAAACGTACGGTAAATATAAAAAATATGGACCTGTCTATGGTACAGATTCTGTACCTAACATCTCCCGTCATCCCACCGTCCCATTTTCTATGGTTTAATTTCTCACTCCACATCCAAGCTCATCCAACGGCTGATGCTGCAGTCTGTAGCTTACAGATTCTGTAAGCTAGTCGAGTCCCAAAAATATTCAAAATCAAATAATAGAGAGACGCATGAGTGGACCCCACCGGTGAGCCCCAGCTAAAGCTAATGTTCTTATATAAGCCAGTTGACTTATAACCCGCTGGCTTATCAAAAGATGACAAGCAAAGAAGATATTATCTGGTACACCCCGCCACTGTTATAGGTCAGTCGCCCCGATCCCCTCCACTTCACGGCTCTCTCAGTCTCACGGTGCCACCATTTAGCCTCTATGAGTTCAGAGAGAGAAAGTGAAAGTTTTCAGATAAAAAGAGAGAAACACAACCACTAAACATTAAAAAAAGAAAAAGAAAAATCATAGTTAGCTCGCTCTCTTTGTTTACTTTTTCAGGTGAGCCTTTTCTCCGTTACTTTTAATGTTTTTTTAAGAAAAAGAAAGAAATAAATTTATTGATAATTTTTGGTTTCATCTATGCTAACTTAAGCTGTAAGTACAGGTTTCTCCCTTGGCCAAAATCAAGTATTATGATTTTTTTTAATCTTTTAAGCTCGAATTTCTGTACTTTTTCAATTCTTTATTTTATTTGTGAAATGTCTAATCTTGGTGTAGCTGCTTTCTCGTGATTCTTTCTTGATCTGTGCGATTATCTTTGACGGTGGCTTGTTTCTGTTTGCGTTGTTGAAGACGGCTGTCTAATTTTGTTGTTTTGAGGCGTTTTCTTGTTTGTTTGTTTAGGATTCCTTTTGATGGATCAAAGCCCTAACCCTTTATTTTGTTTAGTTGCCGAGAATATGGAGGAAACAAGGAAGTGAAATTTTTTCCTCAGGTTTCAAATTCATGAATTATTGTTTTAATTAGAGGAATGGATTTACAACTGTCAGAGCTGCTTGATTGTGGTTATTTTGTGTCTGTGTGTGTTTGTGGTTGTGTTTGGTTGCTGAGAAAATGTACGGAAAGAAAAGATTTTTGTCTATAGTTTCTTGTCAATATCCCAGAGTTGCTTCTATATTTTAAGTATTTTGAAGAAAACAGCAGAAACTAAGTGCAGTTTTTATGAAAAAATTGAGAGGAGAAATGCAAATTTAGATTTTGCTGTGTTATGTTACTCTTTTGAGAAAGAAAAAAGTAATGATTTGCCTGACCAATTGAGCCTCAGAGTTATATTGGGCTTCATTTTTTTTTTTGTTTTTTTTGTTTTAGGTATAAGTTATTTTGTTTATCGGTTTCCCAAATTTGGTTTCATTTATAGGTGTTGGAGACTAGAAAGGACTACCGTGGAGATGTCTAAGCTCAATAAAGACCTTGTTTTCTTAATCTTACAGTTCCTTAATGAGGAAGGTTTTACAGAAAGTGCTCACATGTACATCTCTCTCTCTCTTTCTCTATCTGGCCCTCTCAACTTGATTATATCAGATTTAATCATTCATTTAGTTGATTATGCATAGGCTTGAGCGTGAAAGCAGATTTTACTTTGACATGAAGTTTTTTGAGGACATGATACTTGATGGGAAATGGGAAGATGTTGAGCAGTATCTTTCTAGTTTCACAAAGGTAGATGATAATAGGTACTCAACTAAGATCTACTTTGAGATCAGGAAGCAGAATTTCTTTGAGGCATTGGACGGGTAAATTTAGTCTGCTTTGTATTTCTTTTTCACTTTTATAGATCTCAAATTATCATTCTTGTGCAGAATTTTGTTGCTAGCCTTGTTTTTTTCTCTTTTAAGTAATGTTTGGTTATTTTACAGCCATGACATTGCAAAGGCTTTAAATATCCTGAAGAAGGATTTAAAAGATTTTGCTCCTGGTAATGAAGAGCTGTTTAAAGAACTGGCTCAGCTTTTGACATTGGATGATATAAGGTATCAAGTTTATACCGGTTTCTTAATTTCAGAAATATATAAGGTATCAATTTTATAGCTGTTCCTTAATTCAATTTTGTAACCGTACAACATAAGATGAGCTCTCTCTTGTGTGTTTGAAAGGGACCATGAGTTGCTCTCAAAGTACTACGGAGATGCATTGTCTGCAAGGAAAAATATGATGCTTGAACTCAAACAAATAATTGAGGCAAATCCCATTTTACAGGGCAAATTGAAATTTCCTAGCATTAAAAGACAAAGGCTCCGACGTCTCATTAACCAAAGGTAATAACTTCAGTTTTTTGTCTTCAGACTCCACATCTGATGTCACATATTTTGCTTGGATGAAAACTTGATTTGTGCTAAATGTTCCACTTTACGGACATGATTCTGTTAAATTATATGCTGTAGCTTCGGCATCTTGGATGGTTTTCATTAATTTCAGACATACAAGTCAGACATTAAGAGAGAACTGAATTAATCTTGTGTGACAGCCTGAACTGGCAGCATGTGCATTGCGCAAATCCTCAGCCAAATCCTGATATAAACACCCTTTTTGTGGACCATGTTTGTCAACTGCAAGAAACTGATTTCTCAGGCCAGTCAAGTGAGAGTAATGCACTGGTAAGCTTAACTATTGGTTCTGCTACAGCTCTTGTCCAAACATGTTAATTCTGTATTTTTTAGACCTGTTTGACATTTTTTTTTCCATTTTTTCATTGTCAGCCTCCTCAAACCACACAATCCCCTAGCAGTTGGAATTTTAGTTCATCTATGCTAACTGATTCTGCTGTTTCCTTTGTCGCTTTGTCTCTTAGTGATCCAACAAACAAAGGTGGTGGTGTTATTGTTATTTTTATTTTGTTCAAGGTCTATGGTTTAAGCTCATCTTTTGCAATCATTTTTTATCTTAGTAGCCGTAACTATGGATCGCCCAGAGGATTCTGATATTTTGTCTGAGAAAAGCCCTGTCAGGATTTTGAATGAGGTAAAGCAAGGTTAAATTTTGCTGCATCATCCCAAAATTAAGAGATTTATTTATTTTTTGGTAGCCATGATTATTCACTTGTTTGTGTAGCAAGCATCAACAGTTACATATCCTGGTGTAAGTCTCAAAAACATTCCTGATTACTCACCTAAGAGCTCCTTGAAGAAGGAAATGTTTCAGTCTTTTGGAGAAACCAGCGTCTCTGATTTTCCCAAGACAGTTGCACAGACACTGATTGAGGGATCATCATCTCCAATGAGCATGGATTTTCATCCTGTTCAGCATACTCTTCTTCTAGGTTCCCCATACAAAATTTGTTTAGTACTTCTCAATTTATGGTGTGATTATTCAACATTTCTTTCTTAACTTGTTCGCTCAACAATGTTGCTGGTGTAATCCTTAGTTGGAACCAATGTGGGGGACACAGGATTGTGGGATGTTAATTCTGGCCAAAAGTTGTTTATCAGAAATTTTAAGGTTTGGGATATTGGAGCATGCTCGATGTTGTTCAAGGTCTGTCTCCTCCTCACCAAAACCACGTAACATCTAGCTAAGAATGGTGTTGAATTCTTGAAATCTTAATCAATTGTAAATATATGCAGACTGCTCTGGTTAGAGATCCAGGTGTTTCTGTTAATCGCGTCGTTTGGAGTCCAGATGGTTCTTTATTAGGCAAGTACAAAAAATTGGGATCAGTTGAGTGGAAAATGTAGCTAGTAATTTGATTGGATTTTTATGTTCTTCTTGTGAACAGGGGTAGCATATTCAAAACATATTGTCCAGTTATATGCTTACCATGGTGGTAGTGATGCTAGGCAGCAACTGGAGGTAGCTTTAATGCCCAAACTATCAGTAGTACCATTTTTTACTTTGCTATTGAACTGCAAATTTTGATTTTTTTTCTTCCTTCTATTTAGATTGATGCGCACGTTGGTAACGTCAATGATCTTGCATTCTCGGCCCCTTGTAAGCAAATTTCGGTTATAACATGTGGAGATGACAAGACAATTAAGGTTATGCTCTCTCCACAACTACCAGGGGTTCTGCAATTTTCTTTAGTGTCTGACCATTCTGTTTGCCTTTGGGTTACTCATTTCTCTGTCTAGTAATAATATATCACTCCAAGGTTTGCTCTTACTTTTCTTTATTTCTTACTTAAAGAAAAGGAGACAATTAAGGTTGCTTTTACCTTTGACATTGGATAATAATTTTTGAAGTCATAGAGAAAGTGACATTGTGTTTACTCTTTGATTGTGTTAAAGGTGTGGGATGCAGTTACTGGTTCCAGAACATATAGCTTTGAAGGTCATGGTGCTCCTGTTTATTCTCTCTGCCCTCATGCTAAGGAAAACATTCATGTACGGGCATCTCTTGATTATACTCATTACTGATTGTGGTGATGTTCATGATTCTGGGAATTTTTATATTTAATGTAACGTAAGTTCATGTATCGTTTTGTGTCATAGTTTATCTTCTCAATATCCGTGGATGGCAAGATAAAAGCATGGTTGTATGACAGTTTAGGAGCTAGGGTTGATTATGATGCTCCTGGTCTTGGCTGCACGAGGATGGCTTACAGTGCTAATGGCCGAAGGTTTTTTATTGCTTGGACTGGGCTTTCATACTTTGATCTTTGATCTTTTGTATATTTTGTATGTGATTAGAATCTATACCTAAAAACTTTTTTCAGGCTCTTTTCATGTGGGACTTCTAAAGAAGGAGAGTCATTTCTTGTTGAATGGAATGAAAGTGAAGGTGCTATAAAGAGAACCTACCAAGGGTTGCAGTTGCAGCATAATTCTGTGTCTGTAGTGCATTTTGATACAGCCAAGGACCAGATTTTGGCTGCTGGAGATGATCATGTCATTAAAATTTGGGATATGAACAAGGTTCAGCTCTTGACAACCATTGATGCTGGTGGGGGATTACCAGTAAGTTGTTGTTTAGCGCACATACGTTGTTGATGAGATGAGTGTTAATTCTTCTATTCTGTGGTTCAACAAGGAATTTTAATTGAGTTTTAGTTCATAAGTATAAAATGGTGCCTTAAATTGCATTTCTAATCTTTTCGGTCTCAAAGGAAAACCCACGCATTTGCTTCAACAAGAATGGAACACTGTTGGCTGTCATTGCAAATGAAAACAGAATAAAGATATTGGAAACGCCTGAAAGTAATTCTGTTGATGCTGCTGGAGTTCTTTCTGATAATTTGAGGAAGGTTAGCATATTAAGCATTCTCTTGTTGTTTTCCATTGAATATTCATCCATTCTGATACATTTTATATCATGCAGCTTTCAGTCAATCCTATTTCAACTGTAACTGGTGCTGGAATTGCCAATGGAAGTGTTTCAGTGGTGAGTCAGTTCAGCAGTTTTCTGAGTCATGTTTCTATTTCACCTGTCACATTGCAAGAGTTCAGTTGGAACTCAAGTCTTTCCATCTTTTGCAAACCTGAGTAAGACTTATGTCTTAGAGATACTAGTTCTGAAGTTATTCATTATAACATTGGCTGCTGTAGAATGAGGATCCAAAGGATGTGAAACCAGAAATTTCTGTTGAAGCTGAAAACAAATCAGAGGTTGAGAAGCCCTTATTTGCAAGACCTTCAGAGTGCCAGTCGTTGCTGCTCCCCTCTAAAGTTAAAGCAAACAAGGTTATGTAGCTTCAATTTTCATATATTGTCTTTGATTTTTATAATATCTTCTGGTGTGGTATATTTATCAGGCTTTATAAATCTGCATTTTAACAGAGCCACTTACAATGTGATAGAATGGTGCAATACAAGCTGAATGCTATACATGCTAGTAAATAAGAACTGAGTAAATGACATATTAGAAATTTTCTTTTGCAACTGTTGTACGCTTCCTTGAAGTTTTTGTAGATTGAGTTTCCTGTTGCTTGCTAGTATACAAATACACTTGTCACTGTTCTAATCACAGAGATTCTTTATAGTTGATTCAACTGTTCTATGTTCCTCTAATCAGCTATCCATGAGTAGAACCTTATTTCTAGTTAACTTTTCTTCCGAACTTCTAAATTTGTAAAGAATGATTACATTATCAAACCCACAAATGTCAGAGGAACTTTAAGTAGCAAAGGCTCAAGGATACAAAACCACCTAAAACATATCAATAATTGGGTTTCAAGTTGAAGGAAATGAAATAAAAGTTTCTCATAGTTTTCCTTCTTGCAACTGCAGATATCAAGACTAACCTACAACAATGGAGGTCAAGCCATTTTTGCATTAGCATCAAATGGCGTTCATCTAATGTGGAGATGGCCAAGGAATGACCTGACTTTGAGCACTGAGGTGAAAAGGAGTCGATCAATAGTTGTTCCTTTTATCATTTTGAATTTCATATGGTTCGTATTATCGTCAGCATGATATGTTAATTATAGGCAACTACCAAGGTTCCTCCTCGCTTGTATCAACCAAGGCACGGCCCACAGTTTATGGTGAATGACACTACAGATAGCAATTCTCAAGAGGCTGTGCCTTGTTTTGCTTTGTCCAAGAATGATGCGTATCTCTTTTCAGCTTCGGGAGGGGTGATTTCCCTGTACATTGTGATGACATTTAAGGTAAGCTCAAGAAATATGTGAATTACAACCACTGTTCAAAATTTTGTAATGTTGAATCATACCTGGTTAACTTCGGATGATTTTCTTTATCCACGATCGAATAATCATGCCAAGCTATTATCATAATCTGAACTTTCTTTTTCTTAGTGAACGACAACCACCGTTCAAAATTTTGTTATGTCCAATCACACACTATTAACCATGGATGATTTTCTTTATCTACGATCGAATAATCATGCCAAACTATTATCACAATCTCAGTTTTCTTTTTCTAAGTATGAATAAGATAAAAACATGTGTTTGCTTTGAAGTTGAAAACTTGCATTACTACTATCATGCAAGATAATTCTTGATTTCTCTTTCCTTCCATAGCTTGTAAAAATGCTTGAAGCAGGTGGTTTGCTTACTTTCCACTTGTCTGTTTCAGTGAAATAGAAAATCTTATATTCTAGTACCCTGAGAAAATCTAAAATCCAAAATCAAGGTTCTTCTGTGTCATTGTTTACAATTACGTTTGGATCCAACTGACTGTTCTCCAACTTCGGTGGCTGTGCATAGACAATTTTGACCATTATGCCTCCATCACCAACAGCAACAAGTCTTGCATTCAACCCCCATGACAACAATGTAATTGCCATTGGCATGGACGATTCCACAATTCTAATATATAATGCCCGGTCTTCTGAGGTATCTCTTCCCCCTAAATTTTGCACACTTCAAGCCTACATTTCGAGAATCGTAGTTAATGTTTCTCATTAAATTTACTGACGCAGGTCATAAGCAAGCTTGAGGGGCATTCTAAAAGAGTCACTGGCCTTGTCTTCTCTGATGCTCTGAATATACTTGTTTCTTCTGGAGGTGATGCTCAGGTTAGTGTTCGATATTCCCTAGCATGCATACACTCGACGGCAATTAGACATCATATGCATGACATTTTTTGTATATCCATTGGTGATTGAAAGTTTCATTACCACTCATGTTTTCATTTTCTTCTGCAGATTTTTGTGTGGGATGTTGATGGATGGGGAATACAGACGTGCAGATCCTTGCAGACTCCTGATGGGGTGATGACACTAGCACCATCTGAAACACACATCCAGTTTCATAAGGACCAGACACGCTTCCTTCTTGTACATGAAACTCATCTAGCAATATATGAAGCGGAGGAACTAACTTGTCTGAAGCAGGTTTGTTGTGCACTTCTTCTCTATGTTGTTTTTGTATGAGTGGGAATGGTCTTGGTTGCAGGCTCTTTCATGCTCATAACTAGAAACATGTTCTGTTTTCTGCTCACAGTGGTTTCCAATAAGTTCTGTTCCTATCTCCCAAGCAACATTCTCATGCGATTGTCGGATGGTGTTCACCAGCTTTGTGGATGGAACATTGTCCATACATGAAGCTTCAAATCTTGAAGTACAGTGCCGGATATTATCCACTGCATACCTTCGTCCTACTACTAGGTACTCGCTTTGTGCAGTAAAATTGATTGTATTGTCTGATTATTATTCCATTTGAAAATACATTTCTGCAATATTGGATCATTCAATTGATCCTATATGTTGGTGTTTAGCCATGACAAAATCTTGTGTTTCTGTTACTGCAGCTGTCTCCATGTATACCCGCATGCAATAGCTGCACATCCACTGAAACCAACTCAGTTTGCAGTGGGACTAACGAATGGAGAAGTCTACGTCATTGAACCTAATGAACCTGGTGATACATGGGCCGTGCTGCCACCAGATGAAATTGTCGGTGATCAACCTACCTCTACATCTGAAGGTGACAGGGCTATGGATGGTTGAATACCAAAGCAATAAACTAGGCTTGAGCCGCGTATGTGTATAAAGTGAATGCTAAAGGCATAGACCTAAACTTAACTGGTGAGTATGATCCCCCAATAAAAAAAAACAGAATACTGCAGTATTCAATATTTTGATGTGATATGTATATTTTTTTATTTGGAATGTGTCTGCGTTGCCTTCCATTTCTTTTGGCCGTCACTGAAATAGTATAAACTAAAATATGAAGATGCTGATAATTATTCTAATATGCTTATGCTGATTCTGGGTACAAGTGTTTTGTGTTGGCAAGTTGCTCCATAAAGTAGTCAATTCAATACAACGTCCTGTCTTTCGCCATTGTCTCATTTTGTAAATTCAAGGGAAGCAAGAAGAAAATAAAAGGAGAAAAAAAAAAGTGATTATTAATCCCGGTTGGAAGTTATGAGGTAACTTAAATTAACCACCAAACTGTAAGTAGTGACTCAAATGGAAAATCAATTAAACTACTTTTTGAGTATCTGATAACATCTCCAGGTTTAATATAAAATCATATCATAATATAATTTAGACGGTGTCCATTCTTGTTGGAACAAACTTACATATTAATAAGGCAAACACTATCTTATAATCAATATATGGTACATCCCTCACTCATAAACAGTATATAAATAGGTTTCTCTCAGTGTTCATGTGACATTAATTATAAAGTAGTGGGATCCTATTAATAAATGAATTCACCCTCCACAGTCCACACTCCCCCTGCTCAAAGGGTAATTTTTAAAAACCTCCTCTGAGGTTTGAGTTTGTTGCAAGTAGATGACGAGAATTTGTTTATTTGTAAAAAAATCCATACTGTCAGTTAACTTTAACATTGACCGTTAGTTGACTGTGCAAAGACAATATTACCCCTAACAACAGTTTGTAGACGGAAATAACTAAAAAAAAAATTAAAATTGTTGGCTATTTTACCATCTTGAAATTATTGATATTTTCTTAAAGTTCCTAGATAAAATTAAAAATTTAAAAAATCCTCTTTAAATTATTGATATTTTCTTAAAGTTCCTACAAAAAAGATAAAATTAAAAACTTGAAAATGAAATAGTTATAATCTTTATTTATGATATTGTAAATCTTTGGAATTGACAAGGATAAAATTGTCAAAAAAATAGGATTTGTGCTTTTCGCGCCAATAATTTTAAATTTTTTTTAGTTATTTCCGTCTACAAACTGTTGTTAAGGGTAATATTATCTTTACACAGTTAACTAACGGTCAATATTAAAGCTAACTGATGGTAGGAGATTTTTTACAAATAAATAAATTCTCGCCATCTACTTACAACAAATCCAAACTTCAGGGGAGATTTTTTAAAATTACCCCCTCAAGTCATTGAAAAGGTCTCAGCAAAAGTAAAAGTGAAAAAAAAAAATGCCCTGCCCAGGTGGCCCATTAAAAAAATATAACGTGAAAAAGGGATAAACTTTCGGAGCTGGGATAAAAAATAAAAAATAAAAATTGCGATTTTTGTTATGGGCCAGAGAGGTTCCCCTCCCCGCCAGGCAGCCGACCGCCATCAACATCAGAGCGCGCGTTCTTGCACGCGCATCGCCCCGAAAGTGGTGCTTACCATTTCGCTCGAATCGTTGACCAAAATTTGAGAAGACCGAAAAACGAAACCCTAGAATGCGCAGCAAACCAGAAATGTCTGTCTGTCCTTGACATTTCTCCTCTGTTACAGAATCCCATTTCACATTCTCTCTCCTTAATCCTCTCGCAGAATAAAAGTAATTTTTTTGTGTTTTTTTTTAATTTTCGTTGAGAATCAAAATTAAGCGGGAGATTTGAATTAATTATCGGTCATGGGAAAACCAACTGGGAAGAAGAAGAATATCCAAGGGGCCGCGGCGGGTGACACGAAAGGTAAGCAATCAATCAAAACCACATCCGATCGAGGAAGCTCAAAGGCGTTTGATGAAGACACGGCGATGTTCATAAGCATGTCGCAAGAGCTTAAAGAAGAAGGTAACAAACTTTTTCAAAAACGTGACCATGAAGGTGCTATGTTAAAGTACGAAAAAGCCCTTAAGCTATTGCCTAAGAATCACATAGATGTTGCTTATTTGAGAAGTAATATGGCTGGTTGTTATATGCAAATGGGGCTTGGCGAATTCCCGCGAGCAATTAATGAGTGCAATTTGGCTTTAGAAGTGTCTTCTAAATATAGCAAAGCTTTGTTGAAGAGAGCTCAATGTTATAAAGCTTTGAATCGATTGGATTTTGCATTTAGGGATGTTAATAATGTGTTGAGCATGGAACCAAATAATTCATCAGCTTTAGAGGTTTTAGAGAGTGTGAAACAGAGTATGATTGAGAAGGGGATTGATATTGATGAAAAAATGAAAGAATTTGGTTTGGATAGTAGTGGCGAGGCACATGGTGCGCTGCGTTTTCGGAAACTGGTGAAAGAGAAAGTTAAAAAGAAGAAAAAGAATGGTAAAGAGGAAGAGAAGAAAGCAGAAGATGAGGTTGTTCTGGAGGAGAACGTGAGTGATGTTAAGGATAAAGAAGTGGTTACTAAGATTGTTGAGGAAGAGAAAGAGGTTACAGACGTTGTTAATGAGGAAGAAAAAGTGGTTACAAAGACAGTGAAGTTGGTGTTTGGGGACGACATAAGGTGGGCACAGTTGCCAGTCAATTGTAGTATTAGGCTGGTGAGGGATATTGTTCGGGATAGGTTTCCAAGCTTAAAGGGTGTTCTTGTGAAGTATAAGGATCAGGAGGGTGATTTGGTTACAATCACTACAACAGACGAGCTGAGGTTTGTTGAAATGCTGTTCAATTCACAGAGCTTCCTTAGATTGTATATTGCTGAAGTTAGTCCTGATCAGGAACCAGCTTATGATGGAATTGGCAGTCAGGATGAGAAGCATAAGCTTGAAGAGGAACCGAGGAATATTGTTGAGAATGGAAAGGTGGGGAAAGTTGTAGAAATTGAACCGCAACCAACCTGTATTGAAGATTGGATCATTGAGTTTGCCCAATTGTTTAAAAATCATGTGGGATTTGATTCTGATTCCTTCTTAAATCTTCATGAACTTGGGATGAAGTTATACTCTGAGGCAATGGAGGATACAGTAACTAGTGAAGAAGCCCAGGAACTTTTTGAAATGGCTGCAGATAACTTCCAAGAGATGGCGGCTCTGGCAGTGTTCAACTGGGGAAATATTCACTTGTCCAGGGCGAGGAAGCGAATCTTCTTCCCAGAAGATGGTTTGCGAGAATCCATTCTTGCCCAGGTTACGGTTGCGCATGAGTGGGCTAAGAAAGAGTATGCTATGGCAGGAATGAGATATCAAGAAGCCCTGAAGATCAAACAAGATTTCTATGAAGGTCTTCTTGCACTTGGGCAACAACAGTTCGAGCAAGCAAAGCTTTGTTGGTACTATGCAATTGGGAACAAGATTGATTTAGAGAGCGGGCCTGCTGAGGAGGTCCTGGAGCTTTATAACAAAGCCGAGGATAGCATGGAGAAGGGCGTGCAGATGTGGGAGGAGATGGAGGAGCAGCGTCTGAATGGTCTTTCCAAATATGATAAATACAAAGCTCAGTTGCAAAAAATGGGGTTAGATGGGTTGTTTAAAGACACATCTCCAGAAGAATCTGCAGAGCAGGCTGCAAACATGAGTTCACAGATATATCTCTTGTGGGGTACCTTATTGTATGAGCGGTCAGTCGTTGAGTATAAGCTAGAGCTACCTACTTGGGAGGAATGTTTGGAAGTTGCGGTTGAGAAGTTTGAACTTGCTGGGGCTTCACCGACAGATATAGCTGTCATGATAAAGAATCATTGTTCAAATGAAACTGCACTGGAAGGTACTATAAATGTTTCTGCATACATGATGCTTATTGAAATTTTCTTAGATTCATCCTCAAGAAATATATTTCACTATGCAAAATGTGCAGGTTTTGGCTTTAAAATTGACGAGATAGTACAGGCGTGGAATGAGATGTATGATGCTAAGAGGTGGCAGATTGGTGTTCCATCTTTCCGCCTAGAACCATTGTTCCGTCGGCGGGTTCCAAAACTTTATCATATCTTGGAGAATCTTTGAAATTACGTTGATGGTTAAGGGCATTGAAGAAATACTTCTCTTTTCTTTGGTTCATATTTCAAGAGCTCGTGTTTAAAATAGGTAATTTCTATTATTACATTACCGTATTATGTGATTTCTTGCCCAACTACTTCTGCTGCTGCTACTGTTACTATTATTATTATTTAAAAGCTTAGGTGAGCAAAATCTCTGTGCTTGAACTTCAAGGTCTTCGGATATTATTCTGGGGTTAAGGTTTTAAAAGCTTATTCTTCGTCCAAATGTGAAGCAACTGTGGAATGGATTTTTTTAGTGTTCCAACATAAATTCATTGCATAAGCATAATTATTTTGGATCAAATTCTTGTTGGCCTTTGGCCTTTGCATGTTCTGGGGGGAACAAATTGTTGGTTGAATTGACGATAGCTTACGACTTTGCAGGAAAAATGGCCGGCCCTAACTGTAAAGCTTGATAATACATGTATATTTGTTTCCTTTGGTTTGTATTCCTCTTCTTGAAGAAATCATGATTTTGTCGGAACGTGAATAATCAAATATATTAACAAGTTGCTTATTACTGCATTTTAGGAAATTGATTGATTTATGATTCAACATTAGCGTTATTATTTGTGTTTAGTTGCTACATGGAATGCTCTTTTGAGTTGCTCTTTCTTCCCTTTTTTTTTCCTCCTTCACTAAATTTAATTCTCTATTCACAATCACTTTCTGGTTTTGTGATTCAATTACATTTGACTCAAGTGTAATGTTTTCCAGGTGTTCGTTTTTTTCCTCTATATGGGGTATGTTTTCCAGCTCGGTGTTCGGGAGCAACGAGCGAAAGTGTCAGGTTTTGATTGAAGTGAGTTTGTGTGTTGGCTAAAAGGCCATTTACATATAATTTTTTATCCCCAATATTTTTTTTTTTTGGGGGCAAATTCTTTCATAGAGAAATTGTGGTGGTTCACAGTTTGAAGTTAGTAGGCATACATGATTTGATTTGTTCGTTATTTATGATATAGATTGTGTCGGCTTTTGCGTAGTTGTAACAATTCACTTTGTTGGGTTCTGCTTCAAGTTCTGCACGGCACGAAACAGAAACAGTGTAGTCTATTCTTTATTTAATAGTTCAATGGGACATCTTGGATTGTAAAGGCTTGGAAATTTTATTTATAGTTTGATTTGTTTTTATTTTGTAAATTGATTCGTGTTTTTTACTCGGTATTTCGCAGTTAGGCTTGAATCTGTATCTTCAACAACAAATTCAAGAATAATGCTACAAATTGCAATTGATGTAGCGTACGCATGCCTTCATACAATTTTTTATTCACTGTATGACAGTAAGAATGTAAGATCGTAAATTAGATTATCAACCCCCTATACAGAAGAGAAATTCAACCGTTGACCTTAAGAATAAAGTGAAAAAGTGCTTAAATTCAAATATATATATATATATAATGTACGTATGTACGTGTGTATGAAGAAAGTGTCTAACATTCAATTAAATAGTGTTAGGCTCTATTTGAAGTTGTTTTTTAAGGGTCAAAAATGATTTTTAAAAATTAAAAATTAATTTTAGTGTTTGATAAATTTTTTAAAAATTATTTTTGGTAAGATAATTCTAGTTTACAGCAAATTAAAAAGTATGGAAGGAGTGACTTTTTAAAATGTGATTTTGAGAATCAGTTCTATACTTAATACAAATTCATTGATATCTTCGTACATATTATAAAAATATAAAATTATCCTTATTAATTAAAAAATAAAATCATTAACTTTAAATATATTATTATTATTATTACTACTACTACCACCACCAATTATATTGAGATAACAATATAAAAATAAAACTAATAATATAAAATATTTATTTTAGTTATCAATTATGATATGTATATTTATAATAAAAAATTATGTAAATAAAATTTATTTAGCATTATGTCAAATTTAATCATTTATATTTTTATAACAGTTTAACAGCTAGAGTTACTAAATACATATGAGTATATGACAACTTCTTTTAATTAATTCTTTTCACAATGATTATTTCTACAGTATACTTAATAGTAATTATTCTAAAAGGTATTACCCCATACTTGCATTTAATGTTGTACAGTCATTAACGATTTTTTTTCTTAACAACATTTTTAATTTTGCAAGGATATAGGTTTTTTTTTTTTTTAGTTTGAAATCGAAATATATCCGAATTTTTTAGAAGTATAAATGAGTTTGAATACAAATGTTTAGATAATATTTTTATTTTTTTAATATTTGAATATAAGTGATATCTTGCGTATTTTTATAAATAAAAAATATATTAAACATAGTTATTTGACATTTATATCATTTTAAATAAATAAAAAAGTTTTATAGTTTAATTAAAAAAAGTATATTTGAGTAGAAATATTACATTTTTTCATTCAAATAAAATTTATAAAAATTTCCTTATTTTATTCAAATATAAATATTTGAAAATCAAACACAAGTTAGTAAGTTAAAAAAAATAAAAATAAACAATCTAATATTAATAAAATTTCAAATTCCATATATTTATGTCTTATAACAAAAAAAAATTCCGAAAAAAAAAATTAATGAACTTACTGGAGTGTGTTTTTTTCCCAAACGAAAAAAAAAAGAAAAAAAAAAGGTTAAATTCTCCTATCTATCCCTACACCAACTTAAGTAATTGGCGGTGGCGCTCTAACACCGGCCCTCAACTTTCTGGACCCTGGCTCACCCATTGGGAAACAAACTATTTTATTACTGAGAGAGGCGGCAACGTGGCAGCATATGCAGAGAGCCAGACCATATGCACAGAGGGCAATGTACACCCGAGTGCACGAAATCCCTTTCTCCGAGTTACTGTACTTTGAAGCTGAATCAAAGTGAGCACTTCTGCTGATATTAATTAATTAATTAATTATTATAAATAGGCAGACACAGTGAGTGAACAACACTCAACTCTCCGTCTCAAAAAATCAAATATTAATTGATTCCCAAATTTCAAATTAAGGGTTCGTAATTTCTCGAAATGGAGAAAATCAGAAGAGCATCACATGCAGGCTCTTGGTACACCGACAATTGTAAGTCTTCATAACGCAGTACTTTAATTTCCAAACAATTTATTTTCTATCTTTAGACTCTGTTTGATTTCGAGGAGACGCTATGATTTTATTTACGTATTGTTGAGGAATTGTAGTTTATAAGTAACACTTGCTCCGGTAACTGACGAAAGGTAGCCTTTTTCCCCCCTTCAATAAAGAAATAAATATTTTATTACATTTTATTTTTAGGAATAGTAGGATGTGATTGTGAAATTTATCCAAATTTGGCTGCTTACAGTTGATTTTTTTTTTAATTTTATTTTAATCTTTATATTTGCTTAGCTAGGGCTTGTTTGTGAATGTTCTACTTTTGCTAAATTTTCAGAAGTACCTGCTAGCAAAAGTGTTTCGAGCAATTCAATCTGAAACATACCTAAATGTCCTCTGTAAATAGTTATGTTTTGATTTTCTATCCCTTTTGTCAGCTAAAAGATTAGCAGAAGAGCTGGATGGCTGGCTCAGAGAAGCTGGGCTGCCTAAATCTCCGGAGGTGAGGGGCGTGATTGCTCCGTAAGTTACTATGAACCCTTATTCTGTTTCTCTTATGCGTCAATGTAGAATGCTCTAACCTTTTCTGTCTTCTTTTGCTGGAATTGGGACTGCAGGCATGCAGGTTATTCGTATTCAGGTCGTGCTGCTGCCTACGCATTTGGAAACATAGACCCAACTAGCATGTGAGTTTTTTTATGGTTCATTTTCCCACCTGCTGTTGACTGTTGTTTGACAAAAGTTTGGTTTTGACTAATCGTCATTGGTTACATATCCTAATATGAAGATGATCATGCTCAAATACTTGTCTGTCAGTTCACCTTCTATTTGCAAAACGATCAATTATTTTAGCTGCTCACTTTGTTGCTAATATGTGCAAAGTTGTAATATTTCAGTTCTCGGGTATTCCTTCTTGGTCCATCTCACCATTATTACACTCCTAAGTGTGCTCTTTCGACAGCAACAGTTTACAAGACTCCCATAGGGGATCTACCTCTTGATTTGGAAGGTATTCCATTTTTTTTTTTTTGGGTGATCTTTCATTCTTTTTAATCTTCTGGAATTCTAATGTAAATGTTAGCTTATGTTATCTGCAGATGCTGCTTGATTTTTCCTTTTTTTTTCTGTTGCTTTCTTTCTGTATGATAGAGGGTTGCATGTGGGTTAGTATAGTGAACTTGGTCTACTTATGTTAGCACCACATTAGGTTTTTTTGCATACAGTGTGTGATTGTTCTTGTTTATGAATATACATTTTCTTTCTGGAATGGTTCTTTCTGGAGAAGAAAAAGGTTTTGTGTTGTTTTAGCTTTCTATCTATCATTTGTACTTTCTAGTTAAGTCTTTTGAACTAAAATGGAGAGATACTTATGTTTGCAATCATCAGTCATCGAGGAGCTAAAAGCTACAGGAAAATTTGAATTGATGGATATTTGCGTAGATGAGGCTGAACATAGCATGGAAATGCACTTGCCATACCTTGCAAAAGTATTTGAGGGGTAAGTTTTATTTTACAGTTTATCTTTTGTCATCTTATTTTGGTATTAACGTAAATGATACTGATATAGGCACCCGATAAAAATTGTGCCCATTCTTGTCGGTGCTGTCAATGCTGAAAATGAAGCAATGTATGGAAGGTTGTTTGCCAAGTATGTAGATGATCCCAGCAATTTCTTCTCCGTGTCCTCAGATTTTTGTCACTGGGGTTCTCGGTATGTTCCACTGAAATGCTTAAAATTTGTTTTCTGTTTTTAACTTGACATTATTTTATTTGCTTTTGCTTTTTGGATGTCCTAATTATAATCCATGTCTTTGAATCTAATGGCTGTTTTTCTCTTTTATTATACCCGGAGACATGCACCTTGCACCCTCATGTAAAATATTTATAAAAATATATAAATTATGGGAAACTTTTTGTAAACCGGAACCGACAACGAGATTGCCTATAACAATGCTTTCCATAGCCTGTCTGAGACTTAATGTGATCATGCAGCCTATATTTGTCTGTATATTTACTTTAAAGGACTTTTGTAAAATGTTAGACTATACCAGACTGGCATGATGTATTAGTTATTCTGCTCTCTCTATCCTCTAGGTATCTTAGAAGTGGTCTGATATACTTAACTGATACTTGGCCTCCTGACAAATTGCTTACAGAATGTATGCATCAATTGTTCATTCAGCCTGTTTCACATATTTCGAGTTGTGTCTTTGGTGTCAGGTTCAATTACATGCACTATGACAAGAAACATGGAGTCATTCACAAATCTATTGAAGCCTTGGACAAAATGGGCATGGATATAATAGAAACTGGAGATCCTGACGCATTCAAAAAGTATTTATTGGAGTATGACAACACAATTTGTGGTCGGCATCCAATTAGTGTTTTTCTCCATGTGAGTGCCTCAAATTGTTTAGAAGATTTGATTAGGGCTTGACGTGGAATCTTTTCTACTTACGCAAATATCCATCTAGCTCCTATTGTCACATTTAACAGACCCATTCATGATATTTCACAACTAGTTGGTCAAATGCATTTTGCTTGTGTTTAACTGAATTACATTTCATTTTCTCAGATGTTGGGGAACTGCTCCACAAAGATAAAAATCAAATTTCTTCGATATGAACAATCAAGCCAATGCAAAACGAAGAGAGATAGTAGTGTAAGTTATGCATCTGCAGCAGCTAAGGTGGATGCTTGAAGCTGTGAGAAATATTATGCTGGATTTACTGGTGTGGGAAACAAATTGTGTACTGTGAATTGAATGTCCCGTTTGACCTGCAATTGCTGGAATCATATCACATCACACTGTGGATTATTTGTACGTTTACACCAATAATGGAAGTTGCAACAATCATGCCATCCTATTTTTATTCTTCATCTGACGATAAGGGTTCTTTTTATCATAGCTCACATTAGGTGACTGCGTGATAGTGGTGCACAGCTCTAATATTTGTGGCCTGGAGAGGAGTGGCCATGACGTCTCTTCAACAATGGGATATTCTCGTTGTTGACGGGAAAGCATATCTAGTGTCTGTATTAAGATTTGGATTATAATTCCTCTATAAAAAAAGACACGAAACCTGTTTTGGTCCTCAAGGGCAAAGAACTAAGCCCATTATTTCATGTTGCATCGCGGATTCAAGTCTTCTAAGGAGACTGGGCAGGGTGTTACACATACGTCGCCACTATTGTGGATTGTAGACAGCAGGCAGCAGCCGCTAGAGGCGTAACTAAAGATTCGGTTGCATTTTACCAGAGAACAATAATGTATAAGCAAACGAACTTTTCTAAGACGTTCCAAGATTTTTCATTAAAGAATATGTACAAATACAATTACTACAGGTTATAATCACTGCTGCTATTCGCCTGAAAGAGGCTAGCAGATGAATTTTCCACAGGCTCAACTCCCTGAAAGATTGCAGAAACATTCTTCAAGGAAACCTTCAGGACAACTCAGTTGCAGATCTTTTATTCCTCCATGGCTTTTGCAATAATTGCCACACTGGTCGACCGCTCCATCTCAGTTCATAAGAATCCCCTAATCATGAATGTCAAAGCCACTGAGTGCAAATTTCCAGAACGATCCACCCGACTATGGGTTAACAGAGAAACTTTCCAATGGAGCTGTTATTTGTGAAGTTCCAGCAGCAATTTAGAAATCCCAATATTCCTGTCTCCACGGGTTGAGCAATATCCCTTTCCCGATTGTGTAATACTCTAACAAACTCCTCTAAGCTTAGATTTCCGTCACGATTTGAGTCAAACACTTGGAAAATGATGTCAATCACGTTGTCAGTGAGTAATATGCCGCAGACCTAATATTTTGCACAGAAAACTTGGTCAATATATTTGTGATGCATGTATCCATTGCTAATTGAACTATTATGTGACAACTAAAACAGATTATTTATCCGTATAAGTAAAGCTCCCCAGCAATATTTTAACTCTAAAAAGCGGCACGTAAATAATTTCGTTAGTTTGCTAAATTTAACACATTCAAAAAGCAATCTGTTATCACATAATGAGGAAGGCAATGAGATATGATCCAGTGTCTTACACGGTATGCAGCTCGTTGGAAGTCATCCCGTGTCAACAAACCATTTACTTTTCCATAACTAAAAAGGGCCAAACAAAATGGCTGCAATTTTCTCCGCAGCTCGGCAAAATTTTTAAATTCTTCAAATGTAATGCGTAAATCACAAAGATGCCGCTCATTCTTTAATTGATCAACCCGATTAAGCAATTTGTTTAAGTGTCCCATATCAGCAGAAGCAACCATGGACAGCGCAAAGTCCTCGGCTGATATGGTTCCCCGTTGCTTGTAGTCATAATGTGCAAACTCCAGTCTCAGCATCTACAAAACAGAATGAAATGTTCTTTCAAATACACACAAGCATCTACATTGATTCGGACCAAGAGAAAGAACTGTCCAAAATCGAGGTCCACAATGTAGCTCAACGTATAATGGCAATCAAATCACACAAGCATAAATATAGCAGAAACAGCAACTAAATTTCATTATAATGTCACGATTTATACTGTTCAAGCAATAGGGAGGAAAAACAGGGAGTGAGTGAAAGGAGGCTTACTTCCTCATACAAATTTCTCATAAATTGGACAAATTTCTCATGTTGGAGCCGTGCTCTTCCATCTTCACCAAAGAAGTATTCCACCAGACCTCCATTTTCCACAGGACCCTTAACATTTAGCCCAGTCCGAAGTCCATCCCTATGGAAAGCCCCTTGTCTGTTATGAGATCTCATCAAAGCCATGACTTGCTTAAATTCTTCCTTACTGATCTCCCTGTGGATGGATGAGAAAAGTCAACTTTGCAGCTCATTGAAGATAAAGGAAGAAAAAGACGGCAAGCAACTGCATTCAACTGTTATAAGGTTGTGATGCAGTCACACAACCACAGCATTTCAACATTAAATTTCCCTCATAACTGTATCATATGACACGGCGGGTTACTCTAGTTATTCAACTAACAAAGGAAGCTATGCATCAATTAATGCAACTACTTATACAAAGGATGACTTCCTAGTATGCTACTTAGTTTCAAAGGAAATCGGCAGATGTCACAGCATCATTGTCAACATGGTCTGAAAGATCTAGAATTTGTAAAAGCATCAATGACCTAGGTTTTAGAATAAATCAAGACCAAATTATGTACTCTGCGATCTCAAATGGTTCTAATTAATACAAGAGGTGAAAAAATAAAGGTGGCATAGGATGAAAAGGATAGATAATTGCAAAAGAAGATAAACCCAAAGAAAATAAGAAGATGGATGGGCCGCACCTTCTACATTGGATTTGACAGAGTTAAAGTTCTCTTCTGTAAAAATAACTAACTAATGAGTTCGATCATGCTAAAAGATATTTATAAAGAACATAGAAACCAAACAAGGGAGTGAAGATAGAAACCAAACAAGGAAGTAAAGAGTCAAAAATCAAGCAACTTTCTACCTTACCAAATCAATTGAAGAAAATGAGGGCCAGCTCACTTAATTGATAACAACTAAAAATCTGCTATCTTATGAGACCATATATGCTAGCAAAAAACATATTTAGAGAACATGAATGTCATTTTGTAATGCAAAACATTGCATGAATACGAACCCATTGTTGTCAATGTCAAACATCTTGAAGGCCACAGAAAAGCTTGATTCCGGAATGCTGAGTAGAGTTACAAAAAAGATATATCTGTTTCAATAAAAAGAAACAAGATCTTTAATCTAAAGAAGAGAAAGTAGGCAAATATTGGGCACCTGAATATTTGTTATAGTAACAACTCACTCTTTGAAAGATATCAATCCATCATTGTTCATATCAAAGAGCATAAAAAATTCTGAAGGAGCACATCTTAACTCCCCAGGCCTCCTTTCCCCTCTCAAATATCCATCTCTGACAAGGTGTGATTCAGAGGGAGGAAATACAGGAACGATGGCTCGCATCAAATCTGCTGGTCTCATGAGCAATTCTCCTTCCGGTGATCGTAAAGACGCAAAGTACTCAAACACCTTCAGGAATTAATACCAAATGTCAAACTCAACGATAATACAGATTGTTTCACTAGTCATATAAACTCCCAAGCAAAAGGCAGAGTTACCATCACCTAAGAGCCTACAGATTTCGATTAATAACCAAGTCTTGTAGATCCACCTGTATCACAAATTCTACAGGCAGTCTCACAACCCACAATCATACAACCTGACCTGAACAATGCAGACAATGACAACAGCGGCGACAACACAATAATCATTTCACAATACTTCAAATAACATAACAATACAGTTTTATAAACACGAACTAACCGTCCGTTTCATCCTTTGTCTTTTCTTTTCTTTTTTTTTTTCGTTTTGCTTCTGATTTTCGCTGGACAGATACAACGAATATGAAATTTCTATTAACAAGATGATAAAAAAATTAAAATTAAAATTACCTTCTCAGGTGGACTCCGCAACCTAATTCGCTTCTCATAGTTAAAGAAAATCTTTCTTCTATATGCCTCTGCAATTATTTGGAATATAATCAACTTTATAAATTGAGACTGTATTTGCTATTTAATCATCTAAAATTCAGAAATTAAATTAAAAATTTTACCTCCGAAGAGAAAGTTAGAGCTGTAATCTGGCAAAGACAATTTGCGAAATAAAGAACTGGAAGAGCTCTGACGATCATCATCATCATCATCGGTGGTGTCATTGGTCAACGTCGACATTGACCAGTCAGCAAAAGACAAAAACGACACTGGAAAGAGGGAAGACTTGGTGGAAATGGAATCAGAATTGGAAGACCAGTAGAGTAACCCTAGGCTGGAGCCAACTACGATCCCCGAGAACCATCTAGCTAGAGAATCGAAAATGCAATCTTTGAGGTGATCGGTGTTGGCGTTTGAGGCCTTGCTGAGCAGAGGCAGTGAGGCGGAGGGAGATTCTGGTGGGGCGGAGAGTTGGCGGGAATGGAGCCGTTGGATTTGAGCCAGCTGGTGGATGGAGGGTGAGGATCTTCGAAGATGAATAGTCATTATGACAAATCGATTATTGAGAATATGGAAAAGCAAAAGATTGGCTAACACAACCCCGGAAAGTAAATAGGACTGGTGAAGTTTTTTATTTTTGTTTTTTTTCCCAGATATAGTTATCTTTCTGAGCGATGTCGTTTCAAATATCCTTAAACGCTGTCGTTTCTTTTTTTTTTTTTAATTTCTCCCAAAAAAGTTATTTTTCTCTGCGATGTCGTTTGAAGAGCAATGTCTTTTTAAGTTCCTTAAAACAGCGTCGTTTCGATGATTCATTTATTTTCCTTTTGGGTCCGAAAATCATTTTCATATCTTTCAAGATTACCTATCTTTATAAATTATTTTTTTAATGTCAATAGGAAATCATAATAAAATTCAATGAGAAATGTAAAGGCGACGCACATACATACATATAATGCTCCAGGGCACATAAATAAGAATAAATCAAAATATTAGAATTCTCTGCTATAGTACAGGAAAAGCTTTCGATAAAATAAACTCTCCTTAGTCTTAAAATAAAAGAGTAGAGAAAATGAGTTAATAGGCGTGTTTCATAAAATAAAAATTTCTGAGTAATTAAAAGGGAGAGAATCATATAATCTTAATCTATACAACTATTGTATTGCGTACAATTACAAGTTTAGAAGCGTATAATGTATATTTGTTCATTAAAAATTAAAAAAAAAAAAGAAAGAAAAAGGAAAACTTAATGCTAAACAAATAGTGAAATGTGGTTGTTTTTAGAGTGATGATACAGTTACAAATTCTTGTATAAACTGATATGATATTAATTCATTAGTTAAATAAAAATATAAAATAATTACGTGGGCCAATAGATATTTAATTTAACCAATGAATTAACACTACATCAATTTGTATAAAATAAATTTATATAAGAATTTATGAAAATATCATTTGAAAAATCATACTGGCGTCTTCAGAATCAATTTTGCATAACACTTGATGTGTCTCGCTAGCTGTCTGTATTACACAAAATTACAGTATGTTTGAAGCTAAACACAAGAGTTGGGCATGATGTGATTGGGAAACAAACTTAATAGGCAAAGCAACAGCACCTTCTTACTTAAAGGCTTTATTTCATCTTTCTGACGTGTGGAATTCATCCCATTGCTTGGAAGTGTTATCTTATCCAACCGGCAAACCTAACTTGCATATCTCGTTCTTATCCACTAAACAACCACTGAATACTGCCGCTTGATTCATCAAAGCTGTCGGTCCACTACGCGCAGTCGCCCTCATTGTAAAAATATGTTTGTCGCACTCACTGCCCACTTGCATTCTTGCATCACAAAAGTCTACAGTCTCGCACATAAAACTAAAGCTATTATGGGCAGCCGGAAGCTGTATGTATGTTTGTCGCTATGCCCGCTGATGAATGCCTATCTAATCTGGCGTGCATCGCAATGTATTTTTTTTTTTATTCATGTCATGGACCACCAATGTGGTCCACAAACAAAATGTCCCCCCGTTTTGCCGAAGTCCTCGCGAACAAATTTTCAATATTGATAGGTTTGAGTGGCCGAATTTCAGAAAAGTAGCACCAGATATGTCCCGTCTCTACCAAAATACCAAATATATGCCTTGAACAGTTGATTCCGTAGTTATGCGTAGATATGTCCCCAAAAAAAGAGGAAAATACTAGAATACCCTTGTTTTAATTTTAAACCGTGTACGTCCTAGTATTCAACTTCGCCGTCTATTTACTTGACTTATTCGAGACTTTATTTACTTTGTAACCAATTTTTTTTAACTCCATACTTACTTCATAATTGACTTACTCGACTTGGTACTCAACTTTCTACGTCCAAAACTTAGCTTACAACTTAGTATTTGACTTGCTTAACATTCTTGACTTATCCGACTTCGCACTCCACCTATTTAATTTATTTTTAGATTTTTTGAATGAGTTTATTGGGTGTATAAATGAAATGATGAAGATGGAGTGTTGGTTATATGAAAATAATGGGTTTTTTTTATAAAAAAAAAAAAAAACACTTCTGTCACCTTGTTGGTGCGTATCTATGAAATGAAATATAAAATTTGACATTTTGAGGCAAAAGATGTATATTTAATCAATTAAAGACTTCATAAATTTCAGTTTAGTTCGTCAAACCAAAATGTTCAAAACTCATCTTCACCTACAAATGGAATCAATTTGGTGTAATTCTTCGATTCTATGTACACTTTTTAAAATTTAATTTATCTATTAAAGAATTGAATTGAATTAGAGATAGAAAGACTTGAACAATTTTAAACTAATCTTGAATTAATTTCTAATTTGATCTGTTTGACTTTAACAAAAATACTCATCTATTATTATGTTCAAATACTTTCTTTTTTTAGAAATTGATAAACAATAGTTAATAACACATTCACCACATTAGGGCTGAAGCTCTAACCAATGACTACTATCATGGTAAGATGACACTCTACTACTAAGGTAGAGTTCACTTCTCAAATTCGATTGGGACTATTAAGGACGGGAAATCTCGAGATCAGGAGTGTGAAGTGAAAGTGGGAGTAGATTGTTTATTTACACTAAAATGAGAGTTTAGAATAAGAATTAGAATCTCATTTATATGCTACATTGTCTTGGACTGGAAATGAATTATTTTAAATTAAAATTTTACCTTTATTTAAAAATTATAGTTTTTAATTACAAAGTGAATAAATTATTTATTTTATTATCAATTTTAATTATATAAAATATAATAATAATAGTAATTCTTAATTATGTAAATCATAATTTTTTATTATTTTAATGTAAGTTAAATATTATTGACAAGAGCAATACAAATGAAACATTATTATCAATAATATAGTACAAAATTAATACTTTCTTATAATAAACTATTTATTATTAATAATTATTAATATTAAATAAACATAGTACTATTAAAATTATATAAATATAATAATATTATACTTTTTCAAATAAAGATAGTATACAGTAATATTATCAAATCTCTACGAATATGATAATATTATTTTAAATAATTTTTACTTAGATTACATAAATTATTATTTTTAATATAATAATATTATGTTTAAATAAGTTTAATATTATTATTTTTAAATAAATGTAATATTATATTGTTTTAATAAATATAAAGTACATTATAAAAAAAAGCTAAAAAAGAGTGAAAATCTTACTCTATTTTAAAAAATAAATAAGACTCATGGAGTAAAATTTCCATTTTCCTTTTTAAATGATAAAATAAATATTAGAGTGAGAAAAATATTCGATCCCTAATTTCATACCCCCAACGAACAAGTAGAAGTGGCTCATATGGGAAAAATACGCACGTTAAACCCCACACATTACAATTTGACCTACCGAGGAAATATCAACATGAACTTTACGTCAAAAATCAAAATCAGCCAATTACAAGAAAGGGATGGGAAGAATCTATATCCCCGTGGATTTTCTTGACTACATCCATCTGAACATCGACGTGGAAGCCACACACGACATGGCTTGCGTCCGTAATTATCACACAGCTCAATAATGTCTTAAGAATAAAAGAGGCATTTTTTTTATTTTTTTTTTAAAGTCGGTTCGGCTAAATTAAATCAGACGTTCTCAATTGTCCATTGACATAATAAACCCAGCCTCTCCATCTGACCTCCCACAAGCGTTTCATACATACGCGTAACAAAATAACATACCAGTGTTTTCAAATAATTCGACCATTTTGGAATCGGACACACCCTTTCACACGCTATTAGCTCTTTTTTTGGTTATACAAACCTTTCAAAGGCTTTAAAAGCCGCCCCTACTTCTTATCTCTGTGGACACTCCCAGGCCCACATTTATTCAAAGTCTTCCATTTTCCAATTTATGTTATTATCAAACAGAATAAAGAAGCCTGATACTTGTCTTCAAAGAGAAGTTTCTTGCACGCCTTTATATCAAGAAAATTCCACAGCACCGGAAACAATTCTCTCACGTATAATCATATTCACTAATTACCACTTTCAGTTTTGCATTTCCCTTCAATCATCTGCAATACCACGCCATTCCTTTGCTCACAGATTCCAAATAAACAACAAACACTTCTCCGCATTATGCCCTTGTTCTAGACACATCCGATTCCAAATGATATTTTGAATCTTCTTCCTAACTTCGCTGGTCAGAACTAGCTGTCACCATTATTACGTAACCCATTAAGCCTTCTTTTTTTTCCAAATTAATCACTCAAATATCTTATTTTTCTCACTTCCATATTTAGATTAATTAATTAAATTATATAGAAAATTATAATTAATTGTTTTGAAATAGTCTCAATTCTCACGAATGGCTCCAACTTTAGCGGCCTCTCGTTTAGTCAAAGGGTCATCATAATTTCCACAAGTCCAAAACCTTCACAATTCACAAGTTCCATTCGCGTTCGAGGTGGTAACGGCAGAAAAGTCCGAAGTATATATTTTCCAAATATTTATTTAATATTCCATCAAGTCAAAATAAAAGTCCGAATTAAACGCCACGACGTTTACATCATACCTGCCAAAACCAAAATAATACCTACAGAAATATCATTAAAAAAAAATAAATAACACTAATAAAAGATAAATAATAATAAGAATAACGAATAAAGAATATACCTGCCACCAGAGACGACGCAACTCTGGAAAAAGATAACGGCAAACGGCGATACCCAATGGCAAAGGCAGACGAGTAACGGATGACGTTAACGGAAAATAAAACGCTGCAAACACCAACAGACGTAGGGAACGTCTCAATTCTAATCCAAAGGAATCTGGTCTTTGCAATTTATTAATTGGTTCTCAAGTAATAATCCCAATTAAGGTTGATAAATTGGATTAATTAGGAGTTTCTTTTAAGTTGTTAATATGGTTTAAAAAATGTCTGAATATGATCTCCTTCCATAGCAAATGAGTATGTACAAAACATATTCTCCTCAACCTATGTCCCAAAAAAAATCTAGGGCTTCCAATTTCGATGTCGCCAATCAAACACTTCATGGTCGACTCAGCTACAGCTTCGGTCCAGATCTCGCCGAGCTCATCGTGCCAAAACTAAAGCAAAAACTAAACCAACCTGTGGTGTAAAATCAACTATCTTCATATTTCGACGTGATACAGAGTCGACTCGGCCTCGGTTGGAACGCGGAGCGCCGCCTCTGATGATGCGACGACGGACGGATCAAATCTCTCAACGATCTCTTCATCCACTCTCCTTCAACGCCACCGATTCTCACAAGTGAATTCGTCATAGCGGATCTCCTCATATTCAAGCTATTCGATTGATACGACCCCGTTCCGTTACTATGGCCGTTGACTCCACTGTTCTTATGTAGACTGCACCGGAAAGAGCCTGGATGCGTCGTAGGCGAACACATGCACGTCTTTTTCTGAAAGGAGATGTGGTTGTTTTGCTTCGGAACCGAAATCGATCTGTTAGGAGATATGGATCTATCGATCGAGAAACGGAACGAAGGAGTAGGAGATGCTGACGTGTACAAATTGACACGTGTTGGAGATGCCGATCTTTGGTGGCTACTATGGTGGTTTTTGAAGAAAGCAGACGGTGGAGAAGAGAAACTGGAGCTTGTTGAAGAAGCAAAAGCGGAGGACGAAGAAGAGATTTTATTCGCCGTGTGAAATCTACCGGACGGCGATAACGATCGTAAAACTGGACCGCTTGATCTTCTCGACGATGACGCTGCCATTTGTCAAATTCTATTTATTTATTTTGTTTTTTGAAAAAAGGAAATTTCGAAAGGATGAGAAGAGAGAGAGAGAGAGAGAGAGAGAGAGAGAGAGAGAGAGGACTTTAGGTTTTGATTTCTTCTAAAGGCCCCGAAGGCTGGCTAGTTTGGCAAACCTAGCGAGTCTCGAAGGCGGGATTTATAGGTTGGAGGGACGAGGGCGGATCGCAAATAATGGAAAGATTTGGGGGGTCAGAGGGTTTCTAGACTTGACCATGGTTAGTGTTAACTAGTGGGTTTGGTTAGGCGGATTGCTGCCTTGCTGGGATTGGGATTCTGATCCAACGGCTGGTATGATGTGGACAGAAAAAAGCGACAACAAATGGAGCCGTTTGGATTTACAGCTTTTCTGGGCAACTGCAGAGACTGCCACGTATAGAATTTCGGGAAACGGTCAGGTGTCAAAGTACGAGAACGTGGCAGTGATTTCTAGGTATTTACAATCTGCCATTGCTTAGACTTTTCGCGTGGCGTAACTGTCCCTCATCTTTTAAATCTATAACAATCATGTCCTCAACATATATTCAATAATTTTTTCCGTTAAGGTAAGGGTAAAATAAGTAATTTCATATGTCGATTAATGGTCAACTAAAAAAAAGTAAAATATAAGCTTTTTGTAATTCTTGGAGTAAAAATGCAAAATGTTTGCGTGAAATAATGATTACACCCATTTATTATTGTGAAATAATAAATAAAAAATCTCAAATGTTAAGTAATATGTGCACTTTAACACTTGAGATTTTTTTTTTTTGAAAAAGTCATTTCTTAGTAATTCTTAGCAGCATATAGATTCATGTAATAATTAGCTATCATAATCAGGTCAATTGTTGTCTTTCAAAATTTTATTGAAAAATTTGACCTCCAATAATGCAAAACATTCATTAATTAGATGATGTGATAATATAATTAATTAATTTAAAATTATTAATCCTTCAATGAATAATATGTTATATTATTTGAAATATAATTTAAGGAAAATTTTTGAAACGTCTCACCTATATAAAAAAAAGAAACCTTAACAAAATTTGACTCAAACATATGTTTAGCACTATTAATTATTGTGTACAATATGACACTATTTGTATGATTGCTTCATATTATATATTTTGACTATATTGAACTTTATTTTTTTCCATCCAACTAATCCTTTTATGTCCCATAATTAGGAATTATATATTACGATTTGGTGACAATAAAATTGGGAATTTATGAGCCCTGGATTTTTATTTGTTCTAGAAACAGATGAAGCGCGTGTGTGCGCAATATTAAGCGTGTGTGAGTGCATTATAATACTATAACATTAAAATTGAACTACATATATATATTTTTAGTCAGTAAAAATCAACACTAAATTCAAAACCTCCGTACCACCGGTGGTATGTGAAAATTTGTACATCTTTAATGTCATTTTCTAGGAATAATAGTGTCAATAATGCAAGAGATTAGGGTTTCTTATATTGCACACTCGAGAAGATGATGTCTATCCCAAGTTCCGGAATTTTTTTGTTACGGCGATACTCACAGTCAAAAATATATTAGGAAACAAGTAACCATCTTTCTAAGAAATTTTGCTGTATGTTAAATCTGACGGCAATGGACGGCCACGTTTAAATGAAGCAAGCTCATGGATTTAACTAGAAGGCCGCAGAGACGACTGATTTCTTAGACTAATTCAAAATTTGATGCCACTGGCCGAGTGTAGACTTTACACACTTCATCAGATTAGCGAACAAGTCTACTCTCGATTTCTCTGAGTGTTCTTGGTCAAATCTGAATCTGGCCTTATAAAAAAAAAAAAGAAAAAGAAAATTGGGCGTAACAGTTTGAGTAGCAACAGATAAATTGTGACATACATGAACACAAGACTGCTGGATTCAGCTGGGCATTCGTCTCCCAACATGAAATCGCTCGTAAGCTTGATTGGATCCATTTGGATTCACCTGGAAGTTGAGACATTTACAGATTCCTGTTCAAATAAGATACGTAGCAGTCATAAACACGGTTCCGAATTGTTAATAGTAAGTCAAGCTTGCTCTGCCTTAGTTTGGGACTTTGAGTTGTCATTGACTCATTTCCGTTATTATAAGCTGTTAAATATAACCAATAAAGTGTTGGCTCCACTAGTAATAGAGTCTTTTAAGTGGTTTGACTGGATTTGCTTCTCAGTTTGAGTTACAGGGAAGTTGTTTTTATTAGGAGAATATGTGCCTCCCGATTCGAGCGGAGACTTTTAATTTAAGTTGTGGTACGAATTTAAAGGTGCCTCCCACAGTTAAAATCTTTCTTAAAATATCTCGTGATTAAGACAAAAAAAAAATTAAGTTAGTAAATATAAACAAAAATATATATATATATACAAGAGGGTGATAAAGAATTGTGAAACTGTATCTTAATTTTCCAGAGCCACCAGCTGGCTCCCCATCCGAGCCAGTGAACAGTTTGTCAAGATTTCATTGGATGCGAATAGATTAAGATGGGAGTAGAGGGGTTATTTTCATGATCTAAATTGTTTGTCTCTCCCTCCCAGCACATTTTGAAGATAAGCTTTTTTTTTATTTTTTATCTTTTTAAATAGTAACATTCTTTGTAAATTAACTAGGACCCATCCATATTACTCTTGTATGAGACAGCTCGGACGTCCGGGACAAATTTTTTGCCATAGTCAAGCTCGAAATTGAGATAAGAGGGGGGACTAGGATTGTCCTATTATCAAATAGGTCAGATACTTGATCCATTTTTTAACCATAGTTCATTAGAGTTAGAAGGGCAAATTAGGATTATCATTGTTATATGGTAACCCAGTTTTTTTTTTCTTTTTTTTAATATTACATATAATATAACTAATTCCAATAAATAAATGTGCCATCTATTGGAAATTATTGTAGTAAGTCGACAATTGAAAGTAAATTAATATAAGTAAATAGTAAGAAAATAGGGTGCGGTTAATTGTTGAAACAATAACAAAATAAACAATAGAAAAGAAAATGAAAAAATGTGTGTAAGAAAAAATGAAAACAATAACAAAATAAGTGTAAGAAAAAATTTGAGGCATGTTAAGCAACAATGTCCTCAAAACAGATTTACCACACACTATGGTGCTTTTAGGTTCGTTGATATATGTTTTCTAAGATACAATGGGAACAAATTATTCGCTAAGCACATACAAATAATTCCGGCGAACAACAACAATGTAGAATCTCGATAAAAATAGAACGGTAGAGGATGAATTTTTTTTTTAAGTGCTCTGTGTGTTTGTTGTGTGTAAAACAGAAGATGAAGACTACCTTTTATATACATGAGGGTATGTAACTGTTGAATAATAAAATTGAATATTTGAATTCAGTATTTGATTTAATTTGCTTCTGTAACAGCCCCATTGAATTCACAAAATTCATTTCTGTAACAACTCAAAATTTATTCACAAATCAAAACTGCTTTTGATTTTTAATTATGAAAACTGTTACAAAATTTAAAAGGAAATAAAAAACGTGGCCATACGGGCCTGAGTGATTTTCGGTTGACATTCGCGTACGCAGGATGCGTGGGCGCACACAAGGTCAACCAAAACGGACGAGGATTTGCACCCCCCTGCGCATGCGTGCGTGGAGAGAACCTCTATCTTAAAAATTCTTACTCATGTATTGATGAATATTTATATATAAACACAAATCCCTTAGCTTATTTTTCCCTTATAGGATAAGTTCTATTTCTTTTCAAATTTCTAACTTCAAGGGTGTACTTTAAGAATCAATTTCTCATTCATCCAAATATCATTTTGAGTATATAAATATACCATTTCAAAGTATTCACAGAGTAGTGTCTGAACCTCCAAAAAAATTTCACTTTCGCTAAGTGAGTCCCACTCAAAATGTGCCCCTCAAAATAGCATACTAATATGCTATTTTTTTTCAACACCATCCAAGTACAAATTTAAATTATACAATTGAGGTCCATTATAAAAAAATCACTTATATAATTACTAAGGAGACTTGAATCTTCTAATTTACAGTTGAGGAAACAAGTTACCAACTAATCCAACCAAGAAGTTGAAAATTATTATCAAAAGACTCCTAAAAAAATTATTCATATAATTATTAGGAAAACTTAAATCCTACACTTTAGAGTTACAAAGATGAGGCAACAGTTAACCTAACCAAAAGGTTAAAAACCATTATCACAAGAGATGTACTCTAAAAAATTATTTGGTAGTTAACCCCTAGTGGGCAAACAATTTGAAGATAAGATTGAAAACCTACAGGCAATGCGATTAAGTAGTGCGACGAGAAGGACCCTATATATTAAAAAAAAAAGGAAAATCCTATAATAAAATAATAAGCTGCTGTTGGAAAACTCGAGGCAAGTAGAAAAAAAAATAATAAATCGTGGGATTAGATGAATGCATTATGAAATAGTAGTGATAAGAAAGTGACATAAAGGTGCTGCGACCTTTTGAATATCGCAATGGGTGGATATTTTCTTTAATCCAATAAGATGGTAATTGAAAGATGATTGATCATTGACGTATATTTTACAATTATATAGGCCAGCTGTTGAAGACTAAATTATCTTTAAATGGTATGGATAGTGGACCTCAGAGTCGTCGTATGAATGCCTAAGGGATTTGATTTCTAGATTTGGATAGCCGAGGGGCAATTAATGAAAATTTTGTTCCTATTAAATTTCGTAAGGTTAGCTGGGTCTCTTGCTAGAGTTTCTAAAATAGCTGTTGAACAAGAAATCATTCCCATTTGTAATCAAATGGCCACATGGGTGGCGGTTGGGAAAATTCATAATTGTTGGTTGACGTTTAGGCGCCACCCAAGTCATATGATAGTGATAAACACATTATTGGAATTACGATATTTGGGCTTAACGTGGAAAGCAACCAGAGAGGTGGATTGAAAGAACGAAGAAGGTTATATTGCTCCATGTTAAACCTTTTCTTGCAAGGCCATACATGGGGGAGAGGCTTGAAATTGAGGGGAATTAATCTTTAATAAATGTAGTGTATTAAAGTAATACATTATAGAACATGATCAATTAGGTAAGAGGCTTAAAACTAATTTAAAAGAGAAATTTTAATAATACATCATATTAAAATTGAATTTACTCTATTATGATGGAGCCCATCTATCTAAATCTAAAAGAGGTTAACTTTTTTGCCCAACATATTTGCTTTAATCATTAAGGTACTAGAACCTCGTTTGCATGTGTGAAAGGGGAAATAATTTTTTTATTCCACTGATTGGTCACTGAAACTTTGTGACCGAGAAGAGGCGAGTTTGCGTGCTGTTGATAATAATAACAGTGGGTTCGACTGCATTGCAATAGTGGTACGATATCACTGTTGTATCTAGTTGTTGAATCTACTTAGAGAGATGACTCTATTAAAATCTAACGGCTGGATGTAATGGTGGCCTTAATTTTCTCCATAACAGTGATACCAATGAAATCAACTTAATTAAAAAAAAATAAAACTTTAGAAATGGTTGAGTATTGATTTTGGTACCAAGTCTTAACAAAAGCACCGCATCATGGCATTGAATGATTCGCTTTAAGTACGTAGACAAGTGGCGTCGTTTACATAAACGAAGCAGTTTTAAGTAGCGGAGCCTCCAAGTCTGCCCCATCGAGAAGAAATGAAAGAAATTGGTGTTTCAAATCTTAGGGACAACGAATTTAAAAGAGCAACTGGCACACAATAATTTATTATCAATAGCTTCATAATTGACGATCACAAGTGACAATTATAGCATAAGCTTAGTGTTCCTGTGCCGTAATATTTTATTATTATTTTTAAATTCTATTGAAACAATGGGCAATAATTTATTAAACAGAACAGAGAGATTAGTAATAGATTTACCACCCACAATATGGAGCCTAATATGAAAATAAAAGAAATTACGTCTGAAATGTGTTCAAGAAGCTGTTTTAGCCACGGTATTATAATATCTTTTAAGCATAAAAAGGTGCGTTAGTTAACATAAAATTAAAGGAGTTGCCATCTTACATTTCATGTAACGTATAATTTCCTCTCTTAATGGTAAAATTCACAATTTAATTTTGTAAGAGACTACTTTATAAAAAGAATTAGAATTCTTTCATAATTTGATCATGCCCTGATAAATAATTTAATTATTTATTAATAATTAATTAAAAATAAAAAAATTAAATTTTATTCATATATTATTACTAAAAAATATACAATAAAAAATCTTAAAAAATTCAAATGAGATCAAATCAAGAGAGAATTTTTTTCCTTCCAATAATTGTGAGGTAGCCAAATTCTAAAATAAAGGGTGACTTCAAGCGGAATATTCTTGCACGTAATTCAGAAGCAATAACAAGAAAATGGGGCCCATGTTTTGATGAGTATCACTAACATAACCACAGGATCACATGGATGCTTGAATTACGGGTCCGCGGTGGCAGAGTCCAGTCCCGTGTAGGCAGGTACTGTTAAGTGTTAATTAATTAATATTTTCAATTTTTGAAACTGAAAACGATTTTTATTTTTATTTTTTATAGTTATTATGTCATCTCCGCGTATGTGTCTACGAGGAGCCGCAAGGAAAAGTATGCCATCGTGATCAAGTGGTTCCTAAATCTCAATAATTCGAATGTAGCACATTTCTCTACCTTTAAAAAAAAAATTAAATAAATAATATTTTTATTAATTCAATTTTATGATAAGGTAGTGATTTGAGTGTCATAAATTCAACTCCTCTTAATTTTTAATTATGATTGTGAGGGTAGTGATTCAAGTGCCATGAACTCGTATAGATTTATTTGTAAATTTTTTTTCTTTGTGAAATGTGAATAGAGCAGAAATATTTCGCATTTATAAAAATTATTTGTCTAAACAAATACTTTATAAAATTTAATGTAATATTATAAATTTTAATTATAAATATCAGTATAATAATAATATGATGTGTAATTAATATTAAAAAAAAAAACTTCACGAAGACATCTATGATATTGTTGGTAATAGTTCCCAGCCATACAACAGGAGCATTGTGTCCCAGAGATAATTTAACAAAGAAATGGGCATGAGCATTACCCGATTTGGGCCACTGGAATTTAACATTTCCGTACTTTTATCCCACACGTAATAGCCGAGTGATACTCTATGCCATTCCTACTGTGTTAATTTTAATTTAATTGCGGTCTTAATGTTTTAATTAATGAAAATAATGGGTGCATTCAATAAAACAAATAATTATCGACCCATTCCATGTTTGTGGATTTGCTATAATGGGCCTAGTTTCTTAAGAGGAAAGGGCCAAAATCCACATTAGCAAATAACCATCAAACCTCAATCACAACCCAGTTTCAAGTTTTTTTTTTTAAAAAAGAAAAAAGAATAGTAGGGAAAAAAAATCCAAGGGCTTGTTGCTTTGAAGATGATCAAGGAAATAATATATATAATCAAGTAAACTCAAGAAAATCATGGCAGAGATGCATTGCATGACACAGAGAAGCTCTACTATTACTTAACTGGTACCCAAAAGATTTACAACTTACAAGAACGTGGAAATGAAGCCAAGGAGACACCAAGTGTTTACTCTCGAGTATCTTGAGAGTCCTTGCCCTCCTCAAGGCTTTGATGATCTGATTGTTTAGTGTAGATTCTGTAACGCCGCTCTCGCCCATAAATTACCCAGAAGATCAATGAAAGCATAACTGCTGTTGACACCATCGCCAATCCAACGTATATCCACTTACTGTATGCTTGCAGATCAGGGCAATGATCTCTGTATATTTCGTCGAAAGTTTCTCTGACAAATGTGCAGTCTTGTAGCTCAGCTAAGAAGGGACCATAGTTTTCTAACCCATTGCACAAATTTACAGCTGCTGTCATGTCGTCGTATAAGGGTGGAGTTAGACGCCCTGTTGTTGTACATACACCGCTTGGTGAAACTTGACACACATAATTACTCAAAGCCTGCAAAAATTAATCCCTTGTTAAGAGTGTTCAAAACTTTGTTCCATGTGAGTGCTCTTTTAAGGCAATAGAGGAACCGAGAGGGTTACCTGTGTGGCATTGTTCAAGTTCAGTTCACCAGCCGTGCAAGTTCTGTCCGTAAAGTCAGGGTGAAATGGATTGCATAATATTGGAACTAATGGACCGGATTGATTGAAGTAGAAGGGCACAAAAGCTGGGGCAAAATTTATGTTTGAGACGTTGGTGATGACCTCGTTGACTACTTCGACAAGCTGAGAAGTGACTTCTTTTGTTCTCGTTAGAGTGTCTTGGGCAGTGGCCTTGTCCACACAGGGTATTATGGAATCTAAAGCTGTATGAGCAGCAGGGTTTTGTACATATTCATTCATTGCAACACAAGTATCTCCAGCCACACTAATGCATGGAAGAAAAATGAGGATTAGCTTTGACCATGCAAGTTTGAACACATGAATGTCAGCAGACTCATCCCAATGAACTGATAGCATCGCTTATACGTGAAGGAAAAAAATGAGCAGAATTACGTGCAATTCTGTAAACTTACTTATGAAGAAGTAGGAATATGCCACATAATATAAATGTTCCAGTAACGAGTATCCATCCAAAGATAACCAGACTGCAAAAAATTTCATAGATCATACTTGGTAAGAGATTACCTTAGTGCAAACAGAATAACAACAAAAATGAAAAAGGGAATAATAAAAAAATGAAAGGGCAATGAACCATCTCACTCACACGTAGACGAGAACTTGCATTCCAAAAATTGAGAATACTGGATAAAATATCACAAAATATTAGACCAAGATGATTTTTAATTTATAATCCAGGGAAATCAACATGCTTGGAATCTTATTGAGGAATTCAAATGACTTACAGAATCCGAGAAATGTCAAGACCAGCATAATAGCTGCAATTAGAATTAGAGCTAATCTCCTGGAAGGACACCAGTATATTCCTTAGTATAGCAATTTCAAACAAACGAATTGAGGTTAGAGTCATATTCATACACTCACACAGAATCCAGAAGGTCGCGTATGTCATGCGAATTCTTGGCTGTTTCATCAGCAACAGTGCTGGCTGAAGAATTAAGTTTTGATTCTACGTTGTCAATATCTGATTGGACATTAGAAGGTAGAAAAACTTTCTGAACCGATATTTGCTTAGCCGTGGCAAGATTATTTGACACTTCTTGCAGTTTTTGGACAGTGGTATCTGCTTGGTACACTACATATTCCAATGTTTTTTTGGTACTGCCACGAAACTTGACTTGACCAGCATAGAGGACAACACATCCGATGCTGCAACAACAAAGTAAATATCAGTTTGGCACAGGAACTTAATTGAACATAAATCTAAAAGAGGAAATTGTGAGAGAGTACATTGCTGCGATGGTGAAGAATATGAGGAAAATAAGAGAAAGGGCATAAGCAGTTTTAGAATAGCCATAAGGCTTCCTTTTGCAGCAGAAATGAAAGATACAAATGAACAGCAAACACGCCCCGAAGCCCAGGAACCAAATAGCAGCAATGACAAACAGAGGAGCCGCAGTATAAGCCACTGACTGCAAATAAAAAAAAATATATTGAAAGGAAAAGCTTAACAATGTGATTTACCAGTATCTATAGGTCAATCTGATTATGAAAGCAAAAGGTGAAGAACAATCACAATCGTGATGCAGAGCTTATGCGGTTCAACAATATTTAAGAGTTTTTTTATCACGCACATGCAATCATGTAGTCAAGGTAAACTTCATCCATTAAACACGATCACTTTATCTGAAGAAAAAAGTTAATGTAACATGAGAGTGTCTTTAGAAGCAGGGCAGCACGATACGCTGTCCACAAACTACATTTTGCAAAATAGCTTTCCACAAACTACACTGTCCAAAATGTTGCCAGATATTTTGGGCCATAAACTAATTAAAAGCAGTTGCTTCGAGTTTTACCAAAAATTGAGTAGCCGTGTGATAATGTGTTTTCTTACATTAACTATTACAAGTTCAGGGCATAATGGTCATGTTACACCGTCTCTGATATCCGCAATGTTGTGTTGATTATTTATAGCCAAAACGGAAATAGTGATAAAAGAGCTTACAGCCCAATAATGGCGGTCCTTGATATTCCATCCCCCTGAATATCTTTTGAATCCGTTGAGAGGGTCTTGTCTGTAAGTCCTCTTTGCAGCCAAAACAAGCGAGGAGCTCTCACTGTCATTGCCAACAACGGGCGCAAAACTCGGTCCCTCATTATAATCAGGTGCAAAGACAGCTACATTTTCTGCCTCAGCCTCACTCACTGTTCCATGCAAGTAGATAAGTGAAGGAAAATACAAACGCAAGAAGTACTACAGAGCAAAAGCTAAAGGGTAAGTAAGTAAGTAAGTACCTGAGGGGAGTGGCGTTTGGCTGGCGAGAAAATGAGAAGTTCCATATCCATGTGAGAAAGAAAGAAAGAAGAGAAGAGAAAATGTTAGTGACCTGTAATTTACTATCATGATTAACTTACAGAGACGGAGACAAAGTGATGAAAGAGTATGAGGAGTCTTTGTCTCAACAGGAAGAAGCATTGGATACTTAACAAATTTTTTTTCGGTTGAATAAAGTTTTATTACAAAAATAACCTTGTGAAAAGGTTGCAGTTAGGAGAAAATTATGTAAATGAGGGCAGAAAAGTGGGAGATTTTGGGTAAGAAACATTATGAAAATTGGGATAGTGTTCCTACTACTATACAATCCACTCATGATTCATGGAAACTGGGGTAACGCGGATTGATTGTAAGGCAGAAAAGGTATTAATGGGACCCAACTAAGAGATTGCTGGGGCTCTTTCTTCAAGAAATTGCCTTTCTGCTGCGGTGCTTTTTGACTTTACGATGAAAAAAGCCTTTCCTCTGGCCCCGGCCGTTCCCGCCTTTCCCCTGTCCTTTTTGAAATCTGGGAGTAAATTGTGGTGAATCGTTTTCATTTTCAACAATGGTGTCAGATGTTCAATACGATGTCGTGCTAGCATTAAAATATACCCAATAACTTAAAATATGAAAATGAAATATATATTCTATGCTAGTTAAAACATCGAGCTATTTGATCGACAATCCATTTTTTTATAAAGTTCGGTTAAGCGTATTCACGTAAAGAGTGAATTGTCAAACAAGTCCAAAGACATATCTATATCGTTAGCGCATATTGGACGCTGTTTTGCATAAGCAGAGGCCGCTGGGACCTTAAAGTCTAGCGCATATTGGACGGCCCCTATAAAATGACTCGAGGATCTCCGAATTAGGCGACTAAAATCCTCATAACACAAATAACTGAATAAACCGCCAGAAGCGAACGTAATTTTTGTTGAGAGCTCATTTCTCTGGACCAAGACTATCTTTGATTGTCTAAGCTCTCAGGTCAAACTCTGACTCTGCTTTTCAAATAATTCTATTCAATTCTCAGTGTTCTTTCTAATTGACCACTTAGAAAGAACACTGATGCATATAGCATTATATATGCAAGCTTCGTGTACGGTACTGTGATTGTTTGTTCAACTCTGGAACAACTTTAATTTACTTCTGAATGCTTAAAGATCAATTTGTATGCATGTAGGATTGAATCTTGGAGATAGCCTTCACTGATGATCTCATTTCTTTCTAAGATTTAGAAGGTTTCTTGGTTATAGTAACTGTTAATTCATCTTGAATTATTGCAGGCGTTACTAGGGTTTTGACGAAGATGGCAAGTAATTTTGAAGATGGAGCTATAGATTTGTGGGAGTCATGAGGCTGGCTGTTCTGATTCCACTATTGACATAAAGATTAAATCATTGGATTGTCAAATACATACAGTGCAAGTAGATAAGCATGTAAAATATCTTATGCTTTGTAATGCTTTACTGAAAAATTGCCTCACTTTGGTTTACAGCTTAATTATTGAATGTATATGAGTTGTGTATGTGCTTTTCTTTCATTTGAATAGTTGGTACACGGCATCACTTGCAAGTTTGTCGATGCCATTGTTTTCATATCTACTTGACCCTTATCTACTATAGCTGATAGTCTATCTCATAGAATATGTATGCATCTTGTGGGTTCCAATTCTTGCATCCAATTCTTGCATTAACGGAACAAATTGTTGCCATTACTGGTGTAATATTGCAGCAACAGCGGCTGCTACATCAAGGGAAAGTTTTAAAAAATGACCACATCCTGTCAGCTTACTGTATCCTTTCTATAGGTTATTAGTGTTATGTCCCTATTCTCGACTTATCTTGAAAGTTCTTCCCATAAAAGTTTGCAGGTAATTTATTAAATTCCATATCGCCAAATAAAAATGTCGTTTTGTTGTCTTGATGGAAACATGGTTTGGGAAGAAATAACAATCTATTGTATGTGGGAAATGCATAGTTATTGTAAGGATGTGAAAGAAAGATGTCCCTAATTTCTATAATTTGCAAACATATTTTTTTGGCTTAATTCAGTTTAGTCGTAGAAGATGGACAGGTATTACTCCTAGTTGACGGACCAACATTCCCTCATCATCAGAGAACGTGCTTGATAATTCAGGTTGGATTTGCCTTTTATTTTCAATCAACTTATTAGATCCTTTTCTGGTCATGATGGAACTTTCTGTGAAAATGAGTATCTCTTGACAACAAGCAATGATCATACTGTTACGTAACATTTTTCTTCAGTTTTCCTTCATCTCCTCAGGATGTTCCTTTTCAATGTTACTTTCTTTCTTTAGTCATCTCCACAAGATGCTTCATTTTTAATGTCAGTCTCGTTCTTTACTTTAGGGTAAGCACATTTGTATCGGTATTCTTGCTTTTTAGGTCTCTTGAGGATTGTTCACATTACTGTTATCAAATATTGACCAAGTAGCAGAATTTGTAGCTACTTACCCTGCTTCAAGTTTTAGCAATCCTCAAATGGATCTCAATCGGGTGAGTACTAGAGTTATTAAATTGAAAGAGTATACAATTCCGTACCTACCATTAGTTAGAAAAGCAATAATTATATCCTCTCTCTCTCTCCTTTTTTTTTTGTCCCCTGAAAATTCATTTACCACATGTCAGATTTTCTCCACTCTCAACTCTTCCCAAATTGCAACTACAGGAAGGAACAATGAAGAGGTTGATCTTAGGGTAAATGTTTGGTGATTCATTTCCTGAAACAACTACTGCAAAATAGCTTGTTTGTATTTCATTAGAACTAAGAAGCCCGCCTTATCTCTGTACATTTTCTTTTCTCCCGATGGTCTTAATCATGCTAATTTTTGGTGTGTAAATTGTTCAAGAGAAATACACACTTATGTGCTTTATCCAAATGTACGACATTCAGGGAATGTGACAAAGTCAAGTGATCGGATAGTTTTTGTTAACCTATTGGCTAGCATAAATTTATGAAATGGTTCTCTTAATTGAATTAAGGATAGTATCTTATAATATTTTGAGTAACAGCTAAAGCCATTGAAAATTTATCTTCTGGCATGGTTCCGAGGTTCTAATTGACAGTTTTGTGAAGTCTTTTTGTCCCCTTTGGGGAGCTTGTGCTTATCTTCTCGAACAACATGCTAGCTGTTCTGTAAATCTTGCTTGCTAATCTATTGATAGTTGTACCGAAAGTCTTGTAATGCTTTTGTATCAATGTTCCTTATCATTTGGCAGGAACCCTCCTTAGAGAGACTGTCAGAACCACAAAATCTCAATGCCATAAGATCTTCTAGCAGACGTTAACCTGACCTGGCTCCTGAATGTGATCAGTCAAATTCATCAAATGTTGCCACTTCTCAAATCCAATCCATTTTGGAGTCTCTGCAGCCGCCAGTAAGTTCTACTCACTTTTCTTTTTCTTCTTTCACTGTCTCCAAGTATTATCTTTGTGAATAAAACATTTCTTTTGGCATGTTCCAAATAGAGAACTATATGAGATCTTCAATTTTGTTGTTGCTGTTGATTTCTGATCTATAACAACTTCATTTCAGTTTCTGAATCACTTGAGACTTGAATTTGATATCAATCGTCAGTAGTACTCTTTTATTGTCTTATAGACACCATTCTGACCTTCAAATTTAATTGTAAAGTTACGTGATCAGAGAGATTGCTGAAATTTTGAATTGTCTTTAGGGACTGGAGCTCAGCATCGGAGTTTGCAAGAGTTGGATGTTGATCCTCATGCAGCTCGTAGGCAGAGAGGTCTCCCCAGACCAGCATCCTTAGCTGAAGTGATTATGTCAACAAGACAGTTATTGATGGACAAAGTTGCTGCATTATTATTTGTAAATCACTAAACTTGTCACGAACCTAATAGAAGAAACATTTTGCAGTTGAGGAACTTAATCTATAACTTATATATGTACAGAATCTTCCAAGACAATTGATGGATCAAGCACAAGTAACAGATTCATCACCTCAGATGGACATTCAAATGAATGCTTGTAGATCAGGATTTCTTTTGCAAAATGTAGGTGCTATGTTGCTTGAACTTGGTCGCACAACAAGGATAATGCAACTGTGTGAAACATCAGTGTGTTAATATATCTCTGCATAATCCCTTTGATTTTACCTGTGATCAACCTTGCTCTAACCAATTCATTTAGTCAGGCTGATGCTGTCATTTTAGCTGAACCTTCTATACACCTCTGGATTTGGCCCAAACCATATAATGATTGCGGTAATCTATACTCAATATTGTTGATTGTTGATTGTTTCTTACAAGCATTCATGGCACAGCCAATTCCCATTTGCAAAATCCCTAGTTGAACTGCAAAATTGGTTGAGGCATAGGACATGAACGAGCTTATAGTTTCTACAGTCATGTTTCCTTCTGATAAATATAAATTTAGGGCAGCTTATAGCATCTTAAGTATCCACTAAAAGTTGACTCTTTTCTTAAGAAACTAGTTGCAATAAAGAGCTCAGTACAAGGACACAACACCTATTGAGATTCAACTCATCATACGATAATAACTATAGCCAATGTATGATTTTTGGAGAAATGGTTGTTTTCTTGTGCAGGGTCTGGACTCAGAAGATGACCCGCCATCACCTCCTGGTGCGAAACGTCCAAAAGCAATATAAGTTTTCTCGAAAGTCCATTGCGTTACATTTTCAATTGTATGGGCTGCTAATTGAAGATTTATTCTTCCTATTGCTTCCTTAGAATGAGACCTTTTACTTGTTTCTGCAGAATTAAAGATCTTTATATGTATTACCAAGTCACAGATTAGTAAGCGCGTGTTATGTGGATTCGTGACCGGCAATCTGGCATCTAGGGAGATTCTAATAGTTAATGAGGAGATGTCGCTGCTGAGAATAGTCAATTCTCGATGAATACAATTCGTTTCTACTATACTTTTTAGTCCAAGTCCATATGGTAAACTTGGGAAACATAAGCATAATATTTTCCCTTGTACAGAATTTGCGTATGGTAATGTTTTGTATTTGGTGTTTTTTAAATTTGTTTTGGAGTACAAAAATGTTTTAGTTTGTTGTGAAAATGAAAACCCATGCAAATAGTGAAAGTGTATTTGGCTTGGCAGCTTGTTTTAATTTGGAATCCATGAGTGGTAGAAAACAGAATAATAGAGAACATTATACATTTTTTTGCAATAAAACATAAAAGAAGAGATATTTAATTTTTGTATTTCTTGTTTTTACAGCAGTTAAAAACACTTTTACCAAACAAGTTTTATATTTTTATATTTTTCACAAAACGAATAAATAAGACGGTACCAATACACCCTTAATATTTTTAATAAAGTGATCAGAAAAAAATTATAACAAAAAGGTATTGATAAACCTTGTTATGTCTTGTAATATTAAATCGTAAATCAATAGCAAGGTTGTACTTTGCAAGCTTTTAATAAATAGTATTAACTTGTATTAAGCAAATGGAAAAATAAATCTGAAATGCCTGGTGTTTCTTTTTTCGGGGAGGGGAAAAGAAAGGGAAATGACAGGTCGTTTAATGTATTAAAAAAACAAAATTTCTTATTCCGAATTTCCCCTTCAAAAGAAGGGCGTTTTAGTCATTGTAATCGTTTTAGGGTATCCCATTATAAAACCCTCGTTACAGCATCACTTCGACCCTCCGCGCTTGATTTAGGGTTTTCTGCATTGTGTTAGCCACCTCCGCCCAGTGCGTTCATCATCCTCAACAACTCAGCCCCGAAATCCAGCCATGGCGGAGCAGGTCCTCATTCATCTCTCTTCTGTTTTCCTCTCACTATTCGATCCTTTCTTTCTTTCATTTTTCTTTTCTTCACTCTAATTCATTGTCGCTTTCTTTGTTTGTTTGTGTTCAGACCGAGAAGGCGTTTTTGAAGCAGCCCAAGGTGTTTCTCAGGTAAATACTTCTCTTTATTTTTGTATTTAATAGTTCCGATGCGTTTTTTCTTTTTTGGTTAGTGAGCGCGTGCCGTGTTGATATTTTGCAGCTCGAAGAAGGCAGGAAAAGGAAAGAGGCCAGGAAAGGGAGGGAATCGATTCTGGAAGAGCATAGGCTTGGGATTCAAGACTCCCAGAGAGGCAATTGAAGGTTTGATTTTTTCCCCCCTGTTTCGTGCTCTTCATAGTGTCGATTTATTTGAATATTTTCTGCTCTTTTTATTTTTGCATATGGATTAAATTTTAAATTTTAGTTAGATTTTAGTGTTATTTGTCCAAAATGACCGCTGTAGCCCTTGTAATTTAAATTGCTAGTCGATTGGTTTTGTGAACTGTTATGCGCGGATCTCGTCTATTTGGTGCTAGTATCTTATACATTGTTTGGTATTGTTGAAAAATTGTCTGGCTTTTTTTGCACCTTAAATTTTTTCAAAAATTTTTAAGCAATTAAGCATTAAAATCTACAGTTACGTGCCTTTAATCTGCTCTTGTGCGATTAAGCATTGCATGTGTGCCATACTCTAGTCATGCTCATTTATCGAATCTGTTTCATAAAACTATGTGCAATTTGTGATTTAGTAAAGAGATTTGTTTGTTGTTGTTATTATTGCATATTTGTTTGTTGGGTAAAGCTAATGATTGGCAGAAGTGATTGTTGTCATTTTATTTTATGTTTTCTTATCAGTCTGTTTCTATCCGCGTTTGGGAAAGAACCCGAGTCTTAATGAGTTTATGCTTTTCAGGGACTTACATCGATAAGAAGTGTCCGTTCACCGGCACTGTTTCCATCAGGGGTCGTATCCTTGCTGGTACTTGCCACAGTGCTAAGATGAACAGAACCATCATCGTTAGGCGTAACTACCTTCACTTTGTGAAGAAATATCAGAGGTAAAGGACTTTAACAGTACTTACTTTTCCTTCATTGGTGATTGCTTCTTTTATTGCCATTGCCCCTTGCATAAACAATAATACTTTCTTCTTTGGTTATTCTTTAGGTATGAGAAGAGGCACTCTAACATTCCAGCACACATCTCACCTTGTTTCCGTGTGAAAGAGGGAGACCATGTTATCATTGGCCAGTGCAGGTGAGAGTCTATCTGTTTATTGCCATGTGGGAATTATATATCTGGTTTTTGTACTAATTGCAAAATGCACGGTGTCTGTCCGATTTTGGTAGGCCTTTGTCAAAGACGGTCAGGTTTAATGTCTTGAAAGTGATACCTGCTGGGTCTTCTGGTGGTGCAAAGAAGGCATTCACGGCGATGTGAGTTGGAGTCCGCTGTTTCCAACATTAAATTTTTGCTACTTTTGTTCCATGGGACTTTGTTATTTGGATTTTTGCATTGGGAATTAAATCCTTTTATGTCCTAATATATATTTTCTAGAGAAGTTAATTTTTCCTTTTGCTTGTTAGTATTTTCTTTGGTTTGGTTATGACATTGTTTTATTCCATATTTGTTCAATGGGATGAATGCATAGTGACTCTGTTATTGCTTAGGAAAATAAGTGTCGATTCCTATACCTTTTTATTTTCACTTTAAATTTTTGTTATGGAAAGGATGAATTTGCATGTGCATGGGCCTAGTTGCCATTTTTTCACGAGCTTCAGGCCTAAGGCATTAGTGGATGCTGGAGGGGTTGTCTATTCTTTAAGTAAAACCATAAGATTTTAACAGTTGCGGGCAAGTCTTACAGGTTCATTTACCCAATTTATTACTTGTATATTTCACATACAGGAAATTTGCAACTTGAAATTTCATTGAGATTTATTGCACATTGTCTTGTAATTACCAGTTGGGTGTTTGCTTCATGTAAAAGCACAGTGGTTCAATTTCTGTGATTGTTGGAATGCCCAAAAAAACATATTACGTTACCAGGACTGCAATCAGACATGTTCCTGAACCGAGAAGCGACATGCTTGGGTGGGCGGCCTACTGAATTGAACCGGACTCACTGTAATCCGTTCAGAAAATTTTGGACCGATTGGTTCCAGGCTTAGTTCGATTATTCTTTTCTTTTTTGATTACATGAGACTATTGCTCAAATTACAGTTCAAATTACAATTTATATTACATGAGAGTATAATTGATATGTACAATTATATATTTATACTGAGCTCTATTGATATGAATGTTGATATGATACCGCTCAAATTTTTAACCCTCTCAAATATTCGAGGGATGTCAAAATCTCATCCTGGGAGAAAGACTGTCTTCACTCGAGCTCAAGGACTCTAAGGAAGAATATTTAAATTAAACTCCTATAATGCGATTGCGGAGGCTTGAATTCCTTCCCTCACATTTGTGTGGGAGGGGCTCTAGCCACTTGGGCTTAGTTTGATTATTCGAAAAAAAATTGTACGAAACCGAAATAAAGAAATACTTGGGGAATTGGGATTTTAGTTGGGGATCAGATTCGGAGAGTCGGTATGTTTTACCTTCTCAATTTATTTTATACACTTTTCGACTAGCCACAAATGTTTTCAGATTTATCCTTGTTAAAATGGTTCAAAAAGGAGTTTTCCCCAGTCCCCACCCACACACTCCCCCTCTCTTCCAAGCTCATGAACTTCTTCTTTTTCACACTCCTCACATCTCTCTAATTGATTCAGAATTTTGCATCAAATGACAGTCTCTAAAACAAATCTCAAATTGAAATTGTCACAATAATGGATCACTACATAAATTCAAAACCTATCCATCAATAATAGTGCAAGTCTTCGTCTATCCATCAAGTGTTAGATGGTAGTGGATTGATGGTGATAAAGATGTGTGGTGGTGATGCTGATAAGTGACGGATGGAGATAATAATTGAGAGAAAAGAGAGCGGAAGATATCGGTGACAGATGAGGACATTATTTGAGAGAAAAGAGAGGTAAAGGTGAAGAAATAGTTACTTTTAATTCTTAATAAGGATAACTTTAAAAAAAAAATTGAATTAACTGAAAAGTGAAAAATATCATTAATGTACTGGACAGTGGACACACCGTTCAACAAGGATAATAGAATAGGCATATTAGACAAAATCCCAAAATGTTGCCCGTGGCACGACTGCACTGCACAAATCAACTTGAGTATAACCATATTAAAAACGCATGTTTACAATTGTAATCGACATTTTTTTTATGATGCTGTAACAGTAATGATAATGAAGTTATTAATTATCGTTGCTTTAATTTAGTAGATAAATAATTAATAGATAAGGGAAAATGTCCTTTTCACCCTTAAGGTTTGATGCAATAGCCATTTCATCCTTACAGTTTAAATAATAAATCATTTCATCTCTATTTTTTAAGCAATAGCCCAAACATTCTTTTATTAATTTACTGTTATTATGTTGTATACTTCATTGAGGGTAAAATAGGATTTCTAAATAATGATAAATTATTTTAAAATAAGCTCTCAAATACATTTAACTTTAAGGATAACTTAATAAATAAACATAATAACATTAAATAATATGTAAAATATATATTTAGGACCAAAAAATATAAATTTCATAGGCACTAGAGTAATTTTTTTTAATATTTAGCTTATTCTCAACTTTAATATGGTCGAAATAAATAAATAAATAAATAATCAATCAGTACTGTTATTCTATCAAAAGTAATTACAGACTCCTTCATTTATTTTAAAAAAAAAGTCATAAATACATAACAACATATATTTAAAAATATTACAGAATAAAATACACTGTATTGGATTGTATTTTTTTTTAATCTTTTAGCCCATTCTTGACCTTACTATAGATAATGATTCCTTATTGAAAAGAATTATTATTATTATTATTATTTAGTTGACTTCATTAAAAAAAAAAATTAATGAACACACCCACATACACACATGTTGCATATTCTTTAGTATTATTTTTATTTCATTAAGTTATCCTTAAATTTTAAATTTATGCAAAAAGTCATATGTTATTCAATTATTCTTGAGATTTGTATTTTAAAAAACTTTGCATTTATTTAACTAAAAATCCTATTTTGTCCTCAATAAATTATAGAGTAAACTAATTTTGAATTCATGAAAGGGTATTTTGGGCTATTGTATAAAAAATAAGAATGAAACGAGCTATTATTTAAAAAATAAGGATGAAATGAGCTATTATATCAGACTATAGGGATGTAAAAAACTTTTTCCCTAATGATAATGATAAGGATCTCTAGATTCTCATTTTTTTTAATTTAGTAGATAAATAATTAATGATTTAATAATCAATAGATAATATCCAGGTTTATGGATATAATATTATTTTTATTATTTGATAAATATTTTGTAAATTACCGACAAAATTGAAAATTAAAGATTCAATCATACATATTAATTCAGATGCTTAAATAATAAATATGAATTATAAAATCTTCAACAACACGTGTTAATAGAGATCCTTTTGTCGTTAATAATTGGAACAATATAATTTTGAACTCTTAGCTTTATTCATTGGTTATTTATTTATTTTTGGTTTAAATTACTCATTTGGTAAGATTGTTTTGAATTGATTGTTGCAATATTAAAATACATCATTTTTTTGGAAAATACAAATATAGAAGTTTATTCAATATAATTGTTTTTTCTTTATTATTTAATCTTTAAAAAAACATGTTTAGCTAACATATCTTATAACTAGTAAATTAAATTTTAAATAATTGAAATCAAAATATTATCCTAAATAACTTCTAATTGATTCAACGGCACTTGTTTGTGCCACTATTGATGCTCATCTTTATAACAGCATCATAAAATGACTCAAATATTATTAATAATAAAAATTACATGTTGTCACCGCACATTTTAACATAACTAAGAAATAGCAAGTCAATGCGAATAAAAAAGCATACTGTAATCATAACAAGTTAATAACTATGCGTTTCCAAACACTTATGGAAGGAATATGCCGAATTTGTTAAGAAAATGAAAGAACAGGCTACGGCAAATTTCCCATTCAGAACTCTCAAATAGCACCTAAATCTGGAATAATAATTTAAAATTAATTCCTTGCTCATGAATTAATATTCAATCATATCACTTCCCCTTATATGATGTTATCTCCTCATCAAATTCTTTAATTTTGGGAACATATAAGTTTACTTCTAATTATACTTTACTAAATAGTTTTGGAGTATTTGCAATTCTTAGTTGATCTTTGCTAATTAATCTAAGGGGTAAAATCTCATTTAGGCCCCGTTTGAGATTGCTTTTGGGAGGGTTAAAAGTGATTTTAAAAATTTAAAAGTTAATTTTGGTGTTTGGTAAAAAAAAATCAAAATCACTTTTGCCAGAATCAGCTCCTCCTACAGCTAATTTTGAAAAGCAGGGAAGGAGTAACTTTTAAATTCTGATTTTGAGAATTCAATTTTATCATTTAATATAATTCCATAAATATCCTTACAATTATTACTTAAACCCAAAATTATCCTTATTTAAATTAGAAACAAAATCAATATTTTAATAATTTTTTATTGTAATTAACGCACACCTTTCGTTTACCCTATTTCTTCATATTTTGTGTTCTATCAAAACTTATCTAGTGCAACAAAGCAAGATCCAGTACATGTTCTATCATCATATTCAATAATAGTAAGTGATTCATCACCCTTTTCATGCATATTCAATGTACTTTTTATTATAATATTTGTTGTTTGTCTTATTTGGGTTTGTTTATATATAAATAATTCTATGCCTATGTAATTTTTATTATAATATTCATTGTTTGTCTTATTTGGATTTTTTATTATAAACGATTTGCAATTATTATTATTATAATATTTGTTGTTTGTCTTACTTGCGTTTGTTTACATATAATTTCGGGTGACTGGTTAGTTTTTAAAGTTCATTGCATAATGAAAAAGACGAAAATATTATCTTTCACATGGTTTCCTTCAACTATCAAGACGCTTCGTTTTTTCCATAAGAATAGTTTGTGTAACTAAAGATACATGGCACAAAAGCTATAGAAAATGCTACGTTTATGCTGCTTGGCAAGAAGTTAATATGCCAATTCCACATTTTTATAAAAAAAAAAAAATTGTTTGATTCAACGAGATATTGTACGTGTACATTTTTATATGTATAAGTAAATTTTATCCTACATTATATACATTTTAGTCATTTATTTTTTTACAGCAGTTTAACAATAAGATTTACCAAAAACCCATAACTGCTTTCAAAATTCACAGTACTTTTGAAAATAAAATTTACCAAACACTTAACTGATTCTCTTCACAGCTGATTATTTATATAGCACAGCTAACAACAATTATTTTAAAAGCTACAGCATTACCAAACTGGCCCTTGGTCCATATATTTTGAGATTAGTACCCGTTTAGTCCTTATATTTTTAAAAATACCTTAAAACATCTCCGACATTAAATTATTAGCACATTTTCTCTTACTTTTTGTTGCTTTTGGCTTTATTTTTACAATATTACCCTCTTACAATATTTTTTTGGACATTAGTAAAAAGAAAAAAATTAATTATCAATTTAATCTCAAAAAATAAAATGAAAACAAAATTAATATATGTTACTTTTTTGTAACACACTGTTGAGAAATTAATATATTAATTTTTTTTATTACTAATGTCCAAAAAATAGGTAATTTAATTATTTTTACAATAAAATTTTTTTGGACACATGTAAGCTTTGACAAAAATTAATATTTATTCTTTTTTTTAATTTTATTTTTGGGGTTAAATTGATAATTTAATTTTTTTCTTTTTATTAATTTTATAAAAAGAAACATTATTATAAGAGGGTAATATTGTAAAAATAAGTCAAAAGATGTCAATAGTTTAAAGATATAGATGTTTTGAAGCATTTTTTAAAATATAGAAATTAAATAGACATTAATATTAAAATATAGGGATGAAACGAGCTTTTACCCTTAATATAATTGCTAAATAGCATACGTGTGAGGGACACAAAGCGTGATCAAACTAATATATCTCAACTAAGGAGTCATGACGAGTGACGACCCTATAACCCAAATATTTTTTTCGCCGATTAACTTGTTAAACACGTAAATATAGGCTTTGTATGTATTCACAAAAATCTGGTGGTTTATTTTTGTTATATTTCCGGAAAATCTTAGGAAAGGATCTAAATCTTAATTAGATAGAGTATTTCTCCTTTTCTCACTCTAATTGTGATCCCTATATTTATATATATATATAGGGATCATACGTTACCCTAATTATATTTCACAGCCTTTGGCAATATTGTCAATTCTTCCTTAAAATCACTCTCAAATTCTCCATTCAATTTTCCTTGTTTCTTAGTGCATATCAAAAACCAAAAACAGCTAGCACAATGTACTATAAAGTTGCCGGTGCATCACAGTTCCTGGCGATCACCGGAAGCGGCATCGATGACGTTAAATTAGCCAAGAAAGCATTTATCTGGCCGTTCCAACAGTGCACCGTTTTCGACATAACCCCAGTTAACTATGACTTTGAAGTTCAAGCCATGAGCGCCGAGAAGCTCGAGTTCAAACTCCCCGCCGTCTTCACCATAGGCCCTCGCGAGGACGACAGTGACAGCCTCCTCAGATACGCTAAACTCATCGCCCCTAAGGACCGGAACTCCGTACACGTCAGAGAAATCGTAAAGGGTATCATCGAAGGGGAGACCCGAGTCCTTGCCGCTTCCATGACGATGGAGGAAGTGTTCAAAGGGACCAAACAGTTTAAACAAGAAGTGTTTGGGAAGGTTCAGTTAGAGCTCAACCAGTTTGGTCTTGTGATATACAATGCTAACATCAAACAACTCGTTGATGTGCCGGGGCACGAGTATTTTTCTTACTTGGGGCAAAAGACTCAGATGGAGGCCGCCAATCAAGCCAAGGTCGACGTGGCGGAGGCGAGGATGAAGGGAGAGGTTGGAGCCAAGCTGAGGGAAGGGCAGACGCTGCAGAACGCTGCCAAGATTGACGCGGAGACCAAGGTCGTTAAAGTTCAGAGGGAAGGACAGGGCCAGAAGGAGGAGATGAGGGTCAAGACTGAAGTCAAAGTTTTTGAGAACCAAAGAGAGGCTGAGGTGGCGGAGGCCAACGCTGATTTGGCAAAAAAGAAGGCCGGGTGGGCTAAGGAGGCCAAAGTGGCGGAGGTTGAGTCGGCGAAGGCGGTGGCGTTGAGAGATGCTGAGTTGCAAAGAGAGGTCGAGAAGATGAATGCTGCTACTAGGATGGAGAAACTTAGGGCTGAGTTTGTGAGCAAGGCCAATGTTGAATATGAATCCAAGGTACTAATACTAATTCTCAATTTTCTTTACTTTTTTTTTTAATTATGTTATTTTTCGATATAACATAATTTATTAGAGGAATTAAGAAATTACTAGACAGTTTATATCTCTATACGGTAAAGATTGGAACTTGACTTACATGAGTAGTAAACAATTTATCCAAGCGTGCAATATATGATAAAGAAAAAAGAAAAAAAGAAATGATTCTACCCATGCATCTAATTAATGTTTTATTTAACCAGCTTATAATCTTATTATGTTTCCATTTTCTTTAATTTGGAACAAAAAAGGTGCAAGAGGCAAACTGGGAGCTGTACCAGAAACAAAAAGAGGCGGAAGCAATTCTGAATTTGAAAATAAAAGAGGCAGAAGCGAAGAAAGCAACAGCGGAGGCAGAATTTTATGCGCGTAAGCTAGCAGCGGACGGGGATTTGTACGCAAAGCAAAAGGAAGCTGAGGGACAAGAGGCACTTGGGAAAGCCCAAGGAGAGTATCTCAAGTCCATATCAACAGCATTGGGAGGCGATAATAGAGCCGTCAAAGACTTCTTAATGATCGATAGAGGGGTGTATCAAGAAATGGGTAGGATTAATGCGGAAGCTGTCCGTGGATTGCAACCGAAACTCAACATTTGGAATACTACCAATGAAAGCGGCGGTGGGGCTGGCGGCGGCGATGCAAGTAGCTCCGCCGTGAGGGAGGTTGCGGGGATTTACCGTGCATTGCCCCCGTTGTTTCAGACAATTTATGATCAGACTGGAATGACGCCACCTCCTTACATGGGCATGTTACCTCAAACTCAAACTGCAGTGACACCGCCTCAGATCTTGGGCAGTTTGGCTCTTCCATGCACCAACGTCGTCCCCAACAACAACAGCTAACCAAGAGACACATGCATTTATATAAATATTTTTATTTACAATTTTTTTTTTCCCTTAGTGAAAAATGTTGAAGTTTGGACTCATAGTAATATTTTTTTTTTCCAATTTCTTTTATAATATTCTAAGATTGGAACTTTGAACGTATGCTAGGTTAAATTTATTCCAATTAAATCCTTTAGCTGGTTGCATATCCATTTCGGGGTAGCGCCCCCAACTATATAAATTTTGTTCCTTGTTCTATATGCTGCAACTATAGCCATTATTTGATGCTCATCGAATCCAATATATTAAGATAAAGAGGCTGCTTGACGGCTTCTAGTTATTTGATTCTTTCAACACTGTTGAGAATAATATAATTATTTTTACTGCCAATTATCATACATGATATATAGTCAAATTAATGTTAACGATAGTTTAGGAACCAATTCATATAAATTAGAACAGCAATAAGACATTATTGACCCCACAAATGAATTATTTGCGTATTGACGTAACATAATAATTTATTATTTATCTTAGACTAGTATGATGAAATAGTGATATTTCACCCCTCAATTTTATCTCTGCAGCCATCATTTCTCAATAATTATTATTTATTTACGGAATTACCTTTATTATTATTTTTATGAGCTCTTATTCAATTTTAAAATCGGATATGTGACTTTTTTAGCTAATCTCTATTTTGAAAATAATCGAAAAAAGTATGAACTCGTATAATTAAGTCTACTTAAAGGAAATCGTCATTGTCTAATTAATTTGCTTGGAAACAAAAACTGGCACTTCAAAATATTGGAGCTGCAACGGCAGTAACAATCACCACTGCCACCACTATCGGCAACGGCAGGAGTAGCTACTGTTACGGTGTACCACCAAATCCAACATTCTAGATCAGATAGCTTGGAGAACAAAGTCAACTAGTAAGAGTCAATATTCAAATTCAAATTTGCAACCTTGAATCCTTGACCAGAGTTGATATTCTCAAGATTGATGATGATTCCATCGTCGTGGAGAATACAGAGCCAACTCCAGATCTGACATTCTCTTCCTAAAAAATACTTAATTAGATGCCACAAATGCGAGTAAAAGGTACGATGCTCCACACCTTAACCCACACCAGACTAAATAAAAATTAAATTTTTAATGGATACCCTTAAAGTTTGAATTAATGACAAAGTTGCCAAAATTTTTTGCATATATGTAGTGTGACACGTCTTGTCTGTGATCCTCAACCTGAATTATTTTGCAACAGTTAAATTCTCCATATGAGCTTTTTTTTTTTTTTTAAAAAAAAGAACTCGGTACAAAAGAAAAACTCATCTAGTTAGGAGCAATCTATGTAAATTGCGATGGAGGTAGGTTTAGTCTTGAAAAAGAGATGATGGCAGAGGAAAAATGGCAAGACATAAGAACGGATATAAACTCTTGGATGAGCTATAATTTCACCAAGCAAATGGACAGTTAGAAAGAAACTATCAGATCTTTTTGTACTCATTCGAAGTTTTTATTATTTGAATTTATTAAATTCTCCATTCCAGACTGCCATTTTGGCCCCTCAAAGAGAGTCACTTACCCCTTTTATACTTTTTCATAATACCCTACTCTCTCCTTAATGTCAAAGGTTAACCCCCAAAAAAATGATTGTTTTGACTCTTTGTGGTTCGAAACTTGTGATGAGTTTTTCAGCAAATTACAAAGTACTTGAGAGTTGAGACAAATAATGAAAATTTTGAAAAATGTGACACAGAAATTTGGTGCGGGTGAGAAGTAATATCACAATACTTGTATTATTAACGTGACACGCTATTAGTGAATTAAGGTAGAACATATCATGTAATGTGTATGAATTTGTTTACGGTCAAATTCGATTAGAGTAGTGTTAGGTGTAGAGAAAGATGAGAGAAATTTACCTTCTCTCTCTACCTACCCACTCTCTCTATTCCCTTTCTTCTTTATTTCTCTTATCTTTTTCTACACCAACATTTCTATTCGATTAGCAGCAACTAATGTTGTGTTTACTTGCTGGAGTGGGAGTGAGGAGTGTGGATTCCTCCCACTCCAGCGTTTACTTCCTCTAAATGAGAAGGGAGTGGGAGTCCCACTCTCTGGGCCCCACCCATTTTTGGAGTGGGGAGTGGGAGTGGGACTCCCATTGGGGGAGGTGGGAGTGGGAAACCACTCCCACCTCTCCCTTTTTTATCCTTTTATTTTTTTTAATTTAATTTAATTTAATATTTTATAATTAATAAAATAAAATAAATATTATTATATTTATTTGAATAATAATATTATATTTAACTAAATAATAATTTGCATTGATTCTAAGTTAAAATTATTCTAAAATAATATTATTATATTAATAGAGAATTAATAAATATAATATTATTATATTTATTTTAAAAATAATAGTACTATATTTATTTAATATTAATAATAATAAATATTTTATTCTAAGAAAATATTAATTTTGTACTAAATAATATTATATTATTATTTTATATAATAATAAATTTAATATAATTATATTAAATAAAATAAAATAAGGTTTCATTTTGTATTAAAATTAATAATTTATTAATATAATAAAATAAATATTATTCATTAAATATATTTTTTATTAGTTTTGTAATTAAAAACTATAATTCTTTAAATAAGGATAAAATTGTAATTTGAAACTATTTACTCCCAATCCAAGACAAAGTAAACACATAAATTGGATTCTGATCTCTAATCCATGCTTCCATTCCAGTGTAAGTAAACAACCTACTCCCACTCCCACTCCACACTCTCAATCCTAGGATTCCCACTCCTCAGGATTCCCAATCCAATCCAAAAAGTAAACGCTACCTAAATGCGATGACCACCTATGTGTGGTAAGCAATAAAATAAAAATAGAAAAAGAAAGAGTCTTCGTTTTATAAATAATAATGATCACGCGGTTTGTCCATTTTAAGTTTTAACACACTAAGATATACAAGTCAACGTGATAAAAACATATTCTGTGATATATGTAATTAACAAAGAAATAAATACCCGTTCTTCTTCACAACGCAACTGAATTTGTCAAGAAAAAAGAATAATAGGTTAGGGGAAATTTCCAAAAGTCAAACCGTATCCGTATAGCCTTTTTTTTTTTTTTTTTCCCGTAAGGCATATAGCATTTTAAAATTGAATAATTGTTTTAATTTCCTACCTCGAAACTGCATCATGTCACTCTCTCTTTTTTATTTCTGGTCTTCAAAGTCGAATAATCTTGTTTATATTTATATATATAGTAAGTTTCTATCAGAAGTCCTTAACCATATTATTAAAGTAAAGATGAATTAAAAAATAAAAAATACAGATTTAAATACACTACGGGATATAATACATTATATTACAATAGTTTGTATTTTTTTATGTGTTATCTTATCTTGACTTTGATATTATATATTTCATCTTTAAGATCTCTCTCAAATTCTCAATCTCTCAACGGTATTCATTTTTTCTTTCATTTTGAAAGTCCAAAACCAAAAAACTGCATCATGTTTAGAGTAGCAAGTGCATCGCAGTACCTAGCGATCACCGGAACCGGCATCAACGACGTTAAATTAGCCAAAAAATCATGGGTTTTCCCGGGGCAATACTGCACCGTTTTCGACATAACCCCAGTTAATTATGACTTTGAAGTTCAAGCCATGAGTGCCGAGAAGCTCGAGTTCAAACTCCCGGCGGTCTTCACCATCGGCCCTCGCGAGGATGATCGCGACAGTCTTCTCAAATACGCTAAACTCATCGCCCCAAAGGACCAGAACTCCATACACGTCAGAGAAATCGTGAAGGGTATAATCGAAGGGGAGACCCGAGTCCTTGCCGCTTCCATGACGATGGAGGAAGTCTTCAAAGGGACCAAAGAGTTTAAACAAGAAGTGTTTGAGAAGGTTCAGTTAGAGCTCAACCAGTTCGGTCTTCTGATATACAATGCTAACATCAAACAACTCGTTGATGTGCCGGGGCACGAGTATTTTTCTTACTTGGGACAAAAGACTCAGATGGAGGCCGCCAATCAAGCCAAGGTCGACGTGGCGGAGGCGAGGATGAAGGGAGAGGTTGGAGCCAAGCTGAGGGAAGGGCAGACGCTGCAGAACGCTGCCAAGATTGACGCGGAGACCAAGATCATTAAAGTTCAGAGGCAAGGGGATGGCCAGAAGGAGGAGATGAGGGTCAAGACTGAAGTCAAGGTTTTTGAGAACCAAAGGGAAGCTGAGGTGGCGGAGGCCAACGCTGAGTTGGCAAAGAAGAAGGCCGGGTGGGCTAGGGAAGCAAAAGTGGCGGAGGTTGAGTCGACGAAGGCGGTGGCGTTGAGAGATGCTGAGTTGCAAAGAGAGGTCGAGAAGATGAATGCTGCCACTAGTATGGAGAAACTTAGGGCTGAGTTTGTGAGCAAGGCCAATGTTGAATATGAAGCCCAGGTACTAATAATAATTCTCAATTTTCTTTTTTAATTTTACATGCACGCATGATATATTTGACAATTCGTTTTTAGTTTTATTGGAACCAATAATTTCATTATTATTTTGAATGTATATATATTTTATATTTTTGATGTAGTTGTTAATTACATTAAGTTCAAATTAATTCAATTGGTTTTCATTAGATTTCTTTATATTGCATGTTTAGAAAAGCCTTTATATGGAGAAATTTTATAATACCTCTGATGTATTACAACCAATTGATGTATGCATGCCATATATAGTTGAATTTAATATAATTATAAATTGCATGATAGTTTTTCAAACTAAATGCACACATGTCATAACATCATTTACTTATTGTATAACTGATATGATACCTCTGATGTATTTTAGAATTTCTTCTTTATATGATACACAATTAAAGAGAGTTCGTGGGCTGCTAGTTTGTTAACAGTTTGAACTCAACTCATCCGGTTACTGAAACTACTAATTAAATGATGAGGTCTCATGTGAAAAGATTTGAATTCCCTCACATATGATGGAGAGAAATACACTTACTCTCAAGAGTCATTTTGTTAAAAAAGAGATCTTTTAATTGCTACAGAAACGTGCAACAATAAGGAACAACGTTTTGTTGTACCGAACTAGAAAAAACAATTAATTATTGTACCCATCTAAAATGTTTTATTTACCAGAATTATAATATTCTTTTTTTTATAAAAAAAAAAAAAAAGGTGCAAGAGGCAAATTGGGAGCTATACAAGAAACAAAAAGAGGCCGAGGCGATTCTCTATCAAAAGGAAAAAGAGGCAGAAGCGCAGAAAGCAACAGCGGAGGCAGCATTTTATGCGCGCAAGCAAGCAGCGGATGGGCAATTGTACACAAAGCTAAAGGAAGCTGAGGGACTCGTGGCACTTGGAAAAGCCCAAGGAGAGTATCTCAAGTCCATATCAACATCACTGGGAGGCGATTACAGAGCCGTGAAAGACTTCTTAATGATCGATAGAGGCGTGTATCAAGAAATGGCCAGGATTAATGCCGAAGCCGTCCGTGGATTGCAACCAAAACTCAGCATTTGGACTAATAATGAAAGCGGTGGTGAGGCTGGTGGGGATGCAAGTAGCTCCGCCATGAGAGAGGTTTCCGGCATTTATCGCGCGTTGCCACCTTTGTTTCAGACAATCTACGATCAAACTGGAATGACACCACCCCCTTTCATGGGCACTTTAGCTCAAACTGGAATGACACCACCTCAGATCCCGGGCACTTTAGCTCTTGAATCCAGCAACCCCTACAACAAGAACTAAGACATGCATGCAGCATGCATATGAACATTCTTATTTACATTATTTCAATTGCGCTTTCCTATCCTCTGTAAAAAATGTTAAGTTTGAACTCTTTCAAGGTTTTGTTTTGGTATCAAGGTTGGGTTGCTGTATCTTTCAACACTAAAATATTTAGTAAACACTAGTTATTTTTCTTTTAAAGTCAAGTTAATTTGATCCTCTACTTGTATGATGACAAAACTATAGTATTTTTATTATTTTTATCAAAATTATTATTTAAAAATTTTACGATGTATTATTAACTTTTATTTTATTGTTACGGTTTTTTCTCACAACATATTAGATAAAAAGTATTGTTTGTAGTTTAAAAGTTATAACACCTTAATGTCAAAAAGTACATAAGTACTATTTCAGATTTTATTTGGCAATATATCAGACAAAGTAACATTTTCTCTTATAATTGATCCAAGATTGGAACTTTGAATGTATGCTGTTATTGGAACTTTGAATGTATGCTAGGTTAACTTTATTCCAATTAAACCTTTTGGCTAGTTGGCAGATGCATCCATTTGGAGTAGTGTCTACTTTATTTTGTTCCTTGTTCTATATGCTGCAACTATAGCAGCCATTGTTTGATGCTTAAATCTAATTCAGATAAAAAGGTAAGCTGCTTCTAGTTAATCTGATTCTTTCAACATTGTTTGGAATAATAATATTAGCTTTGCTGCCAATGCCAAATATCATGCATGATAGTCAAATATCTTATGCTTTTTGGTAATTGCTTGGTCAAATAACACAATTGTAAATTCTCACAGATTTTTTATTACTAACACAAAGAAAGGATCATTACTCTTAACTATTGATTCAATTGCAAGTGCTCAAATATATTTAACTAACACAAAGAAGAGATTTACTCTTTCACGAGACAATGTACTGATGAAATCTAAGATGTGAAAACGGTTAATTTAGCTTCACAAACTATTGACAATTTACATTGATCAAAATGTTAGGGCCGAGTTTGTAAGGTCAATGTAGCCAAGGTAAATTCTCCGTATTTTCATATATTAGATTCTTGTTTTACTAAATCTTGTGATCAGCACTGCCTCTGCTTGGGGTCGGGCTAATTAAGAAAATAATATTAAGAACGTGTAAGTATTGATCCTCAAATTGTTATTGGACAATTATTTGTGGGAAGAAGCTAAAAAGACAATAAATTGTGTATTTTTTTAAATTTAAAGATAACAAAATACCAAAAAATTGGGATCGAGCATTTCAACTACTAGAAGGCAATGAATACTAGTACAATTATGGACAGAAATGATAGGCAAAATCAGCTATGAATTAGATTGATCGTTTAGATTTTGTAAGATTTCACCAAATAAAAAACCAATGAATCTCATTTTCACTACCAGTTTCCGTTTCCAACTCAAAATTGTTAATTTGTTAAATGGAAAAAGGATAAGTACACCCTCAAAATTTAAGAAAATAGTCAGAATACTTTTAAGTTTTCAATAAAAAATATTAAGACCATTTTTTTATTATAATACCCTTTAACAGTAATATTTTATAAATGGGTTATTATCATTTGACTAATTTAAGAATGGTAAAATATCAAACGGTTACAAAAGTATCCATCATTTTACTATATATCTTTGGGAAACTTTTCATTTTATAATATTTTTGTTGACATTGTTAGTCCAATACTGATGTCTGATGTTATGCTAACATTAAAGGGGTAAAAGTGCTTTTACATTCAAAACCAAGATAAGCACATTCAAAACCAAGATAAAATTGTATGTAATTTAAAATTATAGTATAATTATTATTGGTTAAGAGAAAGGAAGAAAAAATTGTGAATCCCAAATATCTAGCATCATCACCTTTTTCTTCTTCTTCTTCATTTTTCACTCAGACAGTGATCCACCATCTTTGAAAAATTATTGGCACTTTTGAATGGGTACAAGCCATGCATTGCCATTGATCGGTCTCATCTGAAAGAAGAACTAGAGGAATTTGAATGGCAATTGTCGATGTGGATTTTTGTTTTTGTTTTTTTATATATAACTTATCTCTAGGAATATCTTATCAATTTGGATGAGGATTTTGCATAATATTTTTTTGAGATTTTCTTCTCAATTGATCAATTTGTTTGGGCTGTGGAATAATGGTTTTATTATTATGAGTTTGAAAGATTATGACGAAATAGAAATTAAGATTGATAGAAGGCATATTGATCTTCAAGCTTTGATGGTAGTTTCAATTTACTATCTTGATGCTTTAATGGCGGTTTCAATTTGATATATTGATGAGAGCAAGATTAGCAGTTTAGCATAGAAGGAAGATATTTAACCATAAGCATAAGAAGTTTTGGCAGCGAATAGACGCATTCTTCAACTGGATTTGATTTTTTATTTTATTTTCTTAGTTTTTTTAATTAAAAATTAATTATTCTTCAAAGTAATGGCATATTGGTATTTTACTAGTTAACTAATGGTCAACTAATAGTGGTAAACGAAAATATAGTAAAATGAAAAATTTTACAAAGATATACTAGTAAATTGATAGACACTAGTACTTCTTATAGTTATTTGATATTTTATAATTTATCAAATTAGAAAAGTAATAATATATACCTTTTGAAATAATTTCAATAATTTTTTTTAATTTATACAATCTATTAGACATTTTATTTTATTAAAGTTAATTTTAAAATAAACATCATAAAAATTTAATATAAAATAAGTTGAATTAAATAGAAGTAACACAATAATCTTGTTATTTATGTTCGGTTATTATGACTGTTGAGCACTGAATCCTTATTCTTTTAATAAATAATACATAATCTATCCCCATTTTACTGTACTTCTGAGTTCTTCTAAAAACTATCGTATACAACATGTATAGCCCCCCAAATGTTTTCTTTCTTAGTATGCCCTTTATCAATCAATTTACTTTAGGAATTAATGTGCTACCAAATCAACACAAAAATACATTCATAACTTCTTATTATCCTCTGAGAAAAGTAGAATTTACTTATTAAGATTGTGCTTAGGCTTAATTACGAAATTAATAACATTAAAAGATTTCCTAATGATCTCCCACCACTCTTAATAACATATGGTTGGATTCTTGGGTATTCCTAGTGTATGAATACGTTCTCATGATCCGTTAGATTCTTTGTCACATCCATAATATAAATATCGAAATTGTGGGCAATTGAACTAGTAACTTGGGCGGTCCGCAACATCTGGATAACTTATTTGCCTTACCAGCGAATGAGAATAGAAAAGTTTATTAATTGCATGCTAAAAAACAATACATATCGTCAATACAGAGTCTTCCTAATTAGGAGGGCATATCGGTGCAGAGGAAAAAACATAGAATGGAAACTCATCATCGAAAGCGTATTTAAAATGAACTCTCGAAAAGGGTATAATGTCTCTGCCTTGTAGCAATATACATTGGAAGCCGGATATCGACATTTGAACGGGATCCGGCTTTTCAACCGTCTGAAATCCATCGCAATCCAACGTCACATTCCTTTGTGCACACTTGCACCAATTGAACACTTCCACCGCGAACTCTTTCTTTCCTTGTACTATATTTCCTGTTTCCTTTTGACTTATGTCTAATGTCTCTGGAGGACAGGGCCCTTGCTCTGGCTGGCTCATCGCTGCCAGAAAAAATAAGATAAATAAAATTAGGAATATGTAATTAGGGCATCATCAGAACCAGGATTTTGGTTCAACAGAGGTGTTTAATCTTTACAGAGAAATAACAAACCATAGTTAATTATAAGACAATTAATAAAATTTAAAAAAATTGGAAATCTAATGGACCAAACTGTAATTTTATGTAAAATATCAACAAAATTAACCGCTACATAGTTCAGTCCTAAAAAAAAAATGTAACTATAAATAGTAAAAATAGTAGAGATATTACAGATTTTTTATTATACAATTGGTGAATCAAATTAACATAGTTTTCAAGTCACAGCAATTAGTGTTTACAGTATACGTAGTTTTTGAGTTATCGTTGTCTAATTTCAAAATCAAACGAGGCTTCAGAAGGAAAAGTAAGGTTTTAAATTACTTACTTTCGCTAATGAGAGCAAGAAACAAAGTTGCATAAAGGATCTTTTGAACGAGTACTGCCATTGCAATTTGCAAGCGAAATATGTGAAAGCCTAATGATATTACCAATGTTTATGTGTCGCAAAAAAAGCTGAGAAATTTGGTCACTTATAGTTTGGTTGCTGAAATTTGCTGGGTAAGTATGTTTTATTATGGAAGGAAAATAATATGTGCAATAATGATGCAATAATATGTGCAATAATGATGGAAAGAAATTAGTTAGCTGCTATTTATGAGATTGTTTTATTATGGAAGGCAAATAATATGTGCAGTAATGATGCAATAATATGTGCAATAATGATGGAAAGAAATTAATTAGCTGCTATTTATGAGATTGTATTAAGAATTAACCAAAATAAAAAACTTATGAATTAAAATATAACTATATATGTATATATGATAAAAAAAAAAATGCATTAAAAAAGCCGTTGCCACTTGCCAAAGTTAAAAACAAAATGCATTGGATTTGAACCGCGCTCATGCGAGAGGATTGAGTTACAGGCAAAAATAATAATAATAAAAAGATCGAAATTGACAAAATCACAAAATAATCAATCTTACAAGACAATATTATTAACTTAGCTGAAGCTAAGAACTTGCTCCAATGGTAAGTAGTAGTCTTCTTAAAACTTAGGTCTTGGGTTTGAGCTTCAATGGGTGCATGAGTTGATAAAATAAATAAAAAAATTAATAGTGTGTTTTTTTTTTTTTGGACTTGAAATCTGAATAGGTTTAAATGTGTATGAATGACATTTTTTTTTTAATTAAAACATCTAAAATATAATATTTTGACATATATGCTGTTATAAATATTATGAATTCTTATATTCATTTGTTAAACACTTAAGTTATAAATAAATTACTTTATTAGTAAAATGACCTTGATAATGTGTATCTTAACAAAACATGAAAGATGAAAAATGTATCTATTATATGTTTTCTTTTCTTATTAATATATTGATACTTGCAATGTGTATGTGTATAATTTTTCAACCATTGAATTAGATTGAAATGAAGGGTCAAGATTAAATAACATAGGTTATTAATTTCATTAATATCTTTCTCCCTCCTCTCTTTAATGTTTAATTCTCTTTCTTCTTCTTTTATTTAAGATTTTCTCTTTTCTCTCTCCTATAAATTTGTAAATGGAAAATTAAAACCATCAAAATTAATTTACTTACAAATAGTGAAATAAAGTAGCAATATATGGAACAAACTTGTACAATTTTCAATCTATAGTTTCAGAACCAACACTAAAAATAAGCCGTATATGCAGAACCTTCACCAATAAACTTCGTAAAAGGTTTTAATCAAAAATCACGATCATTTCCTATCAAACAACATGTTAACCTGTAATTAAAGAACTAATGAAACCAAGATCCTTCAATTGATCGGTACTAGCGTCGTACAGCATCATCTGCCTGGTGCGCGAGAGTCTTTACAAAGAAACCCACCATTCTTCCAAAATCCAAGCGGTTTACACAGAAAGGTCGCACACTTAATTGCTTGGTCCAATTTTTGTGTTTATAATTCGGGTTCCATATTTCAAAACAACACTCCATTTTATCTAAGACTAATCCAAGAGCCACTCGTAGCTCATCACCTACATCAGATGAAAGGACCACTATGGGTTTATTATCTCTCCTGGTGAAGTCAATAACCAATGACGAGCTCCATCCAGGGTGTTTCATCAAGGTACGTACAAACGAAACCAATTTATTAGATATCCATATCTTGGGTCTCTATCTCATAATCTACTTCATCACGCAAAACATTTTCCACAAGTTTAATTGGAGATGAACTTTGGATCGTTCTTTGATGCATGCCAAGATTTGCATGTACATTTAAACGTTAGTAAAGATTTCACTGGTAACCTTAATAGAATTCCCAACGTCGATCGTATCTTCAATAAACTCTGCATAAGTACTACTTGTCACCGTTATTTTAATTAGTCATTTAAATTATATCTTTAATTTACATTACCTGCATGCCACAACAATTAATTAAAAAAATACTGTTAATTAATTAAATAGTGAACAAATTTGTTAAATCATATATAGTTATATACTACGTACGTGTATCTTGCATGCAGGAGGTTTAATAATATAATTTGGTAGCAGCAATATCAATAGTGTTAAATGTCTTGCTTTTAATGAGATGATACTCAACATGGTCAAAAATTATTTTTCAACAGTTAAATTTACCTCATAAACTTCCAAAAAATAAAAAATACAAAACTGATCGAATATAGCTAGGGACAATTAATCTAGGTAATTAATTAAATTGCGACAGAGGTTTGGCATGGCAAAATCCTCCACGGGTTTGGTGTCCCATGGAACCCCTTCTCAAATGGAGAAAATTTTGAATAATTTTTAGGAAATGGAGTGGGGAATGGGAAAAAATAATCTCTAGATTCTTAACGGGGTGGGGTTTAGTTTTGTACTCCCCACCCCACTCCACCTCACCCTCACCATAATCCCCATTATATATAAATTTTTTTTTTTAATTCTTATTTAATAATTTTGGTTTTATCAAATATAATGTGAATTAATAAATTTTCTTTTTATTTTATGTAATATAAACAAATAACTAAAAGAAAAACCTTACAATATAATTCTTTTTCGACTTTAAAAAGTTGTTCTGTTTTTTTTTCTTTTTAAACTTTTAGATTTTTTTAAAATAATTTAAATACTTTATAATATGGTGATAAGTTTATTTTAAGTCTCTAATTTTTAATTTACTAAAGTTATATATCTATACCTACTATAAAATAGGTAAATAGAGACTGAGGTGGGAATGAGGAAATCATTTTCCATATAGGAATTTCTCATCCCTAGGGGAATGAGGTGCGGGAATGGAGACGAAAATTTTCAGTGGGGTACCCCCACCTTACCCATTGCCATCCCTAAATAAAATCGTGATGAGCTATGATTTCGAAAGCAAATTGATTGTTACGTTTTTGTGGTTGGGAATTTGTGATGTGTTTTAATGCAAATTACAAAACACTTAGAGACAAGTTATGAAAATTTTTGAAAAAATGTGACTAGAAATTTGATGAGAATGAAATGTAATATCGCAAAAATTGTGCTGTAGCGTGACAAGTTATCAATTCAATAGCTCTGACATAAATTGTACCGCAGGCTAATACGTACGTTATTAATTCAATAGTTGCTGTATCTCTTGCGCCCTTTTTTATTCTCAACAACCAATTGAAATAGAAAAAAAGATAAAAGAAAAAGAAAATCAGTCAATATTAAGAAGGAGACACTCTTATTATATTCTAACAAAACCCTACATAATTACAGACATGCTTTCACTAAAAAAGCACTTATTGTAGAGCCCTTCAAGAACATGAGATTTGGGAAGAAATTGGCTTGAACGGGAACGAAGTATCCCAAGCATAATTGAAGCTGAGTGTTGTGAATCCATAGAAAGGATTTCCATTGTTGACGACGGTGCATTCATCGCCGGATATCGCGATGATCGAAGGATCAATTGGTTCCACAGTCTGGAAACCCTTGCAGGATAATTTCAGCCCCAATTGTGTGCAAATGCAGGTATTGTTCAGAGTCAGACGCCATTCCTGCTTGTTCGGCACTGTCTTTCCAGTTTGGGACTGGCTTACTTTAATATCATCTAGTGTGCACTGGCAATTGCCTGCACGGACGTAGTCAGAAATTTAGTCCCGACGGTGCAAGCTCAAAACATATATAATGCAAATGAAAAATTTTAGATATCAAAACCCTAGAAGATAGAGAGAGAGCTATAGAGAATAAGTTGAACATAAGTTTTAATTAGAGTTAGAAAAATTAAGTGAAAAAATAAAATAAATAAATAAATAAAAGATTGCGATTGGCGATGAAAAATTACAAGCAAATATACGCATAGACAAGATTCTCAAGTGATGCTTTTTACCTTTGGTGATGATGGTGAAGAGCATAATTGCAGCAAGAAATTTGAGTATGGCTGCCATTGGAGACAGATCAAAGCACGGCTATATATCTTGTTCTGTAAATTGCTGAGAGTGATTAAAAAGGTCTGTTGTTTATCTATAAATATCCATGTCGATGATGTAACAACTTGGTAAATGAAATCACCTTCGGATTCGATTTAATGGCTTAAAGATTAATTAACAGAAAAAGAATTATGAGCCATGCACAATCTTTTCATGAACGGTAACTCTATATGATAGATATTAAATGTATATACATTTACCATTAATGAGGATATGGACGGTGGCGTGATATTGTTAATGTTTCGGATTTCTTGAAAATAATTCCCATTTATGATTTATGATTTAAAATTTATATTTGTTTTCATTTATAAAAAACAAATTAAAAAAAAATTCGTATAAAATAACAATTTTTTTATTTTCCTTTTAGTTTTGGAGATGAATATAATGACAATTTAAGATAGCAATTACAGTGTATGTAACGTGGAATTTCCTTTTTTTTTTTTTGGGGTCAAATAATCATCTTTCTTCTTTCAATAATAACAGAAATAATGCCTGGGTTGACATTTAAGAGGGCTACCAGAGCAGATTTGCTACTAAATATGAAAATTGTAATAAATTCTCAATTGCCAAACATGATATGGAGACAAATTAGCATTAAAGAGGGGTATCACAGTAGATTTTTTTTTCTTTTTTTATCCCAAAAAAAAAAAGATGGAACGGTAAACCTCACCTTCTCTCTGTCTTTGTTCCATGGATGCGTTGGACATTGCCTTGGTCCTTATGCTTGAATAAACCCAAAAAAAAAAATGGTGATATTTTAATCAATTGGATGGTTGTAAGGACTTTTAAGTAATTAATACAATATGAAATTAGGGCTCCCCTATGTTTCCACTGTTGTACCTTACCACAGCCTTTGTCTTTTGTGAATTAGTTAATGTAAAATTTCATTGAACCCCTTACACTCTATTTTATTTATAATTTATTCATAAGTACTGAAAATACAAAATTATCCTCAAATTTTGTCTTCAATATTTTTTTTTTCAGTTTCTTCTTATGCTCTCTCACTTTCTCTCTATGATGGGTTTAATGATGGCTTCAATATTGATCAAGGTTGCTGATCGATTTGAGGATAATTAGTTGTAGGTCATTGATTGTTTGTGTGATGGTTCTCGTGGTGGAAATTATAGGCATCAAAACAAAATCCTCAATTTGATCTGAGAAGCCGAAGTGAGAGCTAGAGAAAGCGAAATGGCGATGGCAAGGCGAGCTCAGACCTTCCTTATCTAGAGCGATTATGCGCTGCAGCTTCATATTGTGGCTTCGATGGATCTCTGATTTCCTCTTTTTGTCATGGTGTGGCTGTGGTGGAGCTGACGTGATGCTATTTCGAGAGAGGAAAGATAAGGCTGACATGGGTCCAGGCTGTCAGTTGTGGTGCGACTGTACTATCTTGCCGACGTGGAGCAGCGTGGTGATAAGCGGTAGCAGGCAGCTTCACACTGTGAGTATTTAGGTCGAGAGCAAACTGGAGAGAGAAGCCATGATGGTTTCTTTTGAATTTGATTTTGGATTGATTTCGTTTGGATGTCGCGTGTGTGGGTATTTGGGTTATTTTTTTTTAGTGTTTTTTTTTAATTATAAATTATGAATAGATCGATTTTGTAATAAACTAGACTGGAATCCCCACTCGTATTGTTGAAATTTTTGTTGATGATGAGTTTTTTTTTTAAAAAAAAAAACCAACAAATACTTCAATTTCCATTAAAGATGGAAACTCTACTCAGTATCAGTAACTGGGCACAAAATGGAAAATCTCACAAAAAACGAAATATATTTTATATTCCACAAGCTAAAACAAAGGTACCAAAACCAGTTGCATATCTTCTTTCAAATCACTAATGATCCAATTCCCAGGTAATTCAGAGGTAGAATATCTACTTGCTGCGCTTGGCTGCACGCCTCCCTTGGCCTTTCTTGGGAGGTCCCTTTCCACGACGTTTCAATATTTCAAGCTTGGATAAGCGCTCTTGCTCTTGGCGGGCCATGACGAGAGGATCATCTTTCTTGATGTCATATGAGTACCATCCAGCAACCTTGTCATCGATTAGCTTCTTCCGCAAAATCTTGTGGGGTGATCTCTGGCCAGTGAGGTTAAGTACATGCCCAAATATCTTAGCCCTCGCCTCGGTCAGCCCTGTGGTCACTATTGTGGCAAAAAATGTTCTTAAGCCTCCCTCATGTAGCCATCGTCACTCGCCAACTCTACCTGATTAGCTCTGTTGATGATGAGTTAACTTTGTTAATGATCAGTGATGGGAGATGAGTTAATTTCTACAAAAAATTTAATGCTAATATAAGGATATTTTTGTCTTTTCATTAATATTAATGTGTTATGATTATTAATGCAGTGTGGTTTAAAATAAAAACTCTTTTAATACTTATACAAAATAATAAATAAAAAAAGTGTAAGGTGATAAATTAAATTTTGATAATGTAGGTAAGTATAAAGTATTAAAATATTTTTTGATAAATTATAAATAAAATAGAGTACAAGAGGTTCAATGAAAGTTCACATTAATTAATTCACAAAAGACAAAGACTGTGATAAGGTACGACAATTTCAGCGTAGGCGAACCCATGAAATTGATACTTTTTTGGGAGACGGGGTTAGGGAGATGAAAAGTGGGATTTGAATAACCTTTCATATTTGGGTCAATTTATTGGTCCAGTGGTTTCAGCTCAATTATCAACGTATACCCCATGAGAAGGTCAGTATAGATATATATATATATATATAATTTTTTATTTTTGGGTCAACCCACATTAGCACAGTCCGGCCTCACCTCCACTTCCAGGTCTCGGCGGGCTTTGCATTTGATAATCATAATTATAGTGCCTAGTGGTGGAGACTGAATTTGATTCACCAAGCAAACAAGAGCAACTAATAAATAAATAAAATAAACCAACGAGGAGTGAATCGGGGACAAGATAAACATGCATAGAGCATACAAGATATCCATGTGAGCATCTGGCCTAATAAGTGATCGTACAATTGGTTTATTAAAGGTTTTATCTTTCATTTGTATTTCTTTACCATTGGTTCAAGTGAAGACTTTGCTTATTATTCTTACCTACTTTTGGCCCCACTTCCTTTATTTTATGACATTGAGTTTCAAAACATTGCATACTTCACAATTCGAGCTCAACTGAGGAAGTTGGAACTTAATGAAAATTTATCTAAATCTTCTAATACAATCACTATGTAGTAGTTCGATAAATCTATCTGAATATTAATAATATATCCTCTCACTTCTTACTTCACACAAGTGATTATAAAGCATTAAACCCGTCTTCAGTTGCATGGCTATAGGAGACACACTTACTGCAAAAAACAACTTTCTAAGAAATATGTGTTGTGTTTTCCTTCTTTCATTTCTGTGCTTCTGGCTTTTCTGGGCAGGTCACATCTCATTCAGGACAGCGTCCGGAAATGTTATTGAAGGCACTGTTTTCATTAATGGAACAGTTGCAATTGCAAAAACTGATGATAATTTCATTTGTGCTACTTTGGATTGGTGGCCTCCTGATAAATGTGACTATGGCACTTGTAGCTGGGGCAGAGCTTCATTACTTAACCTAGTAAACTCTTATAGCTGCTGAATATAAATATCAATCTTTAAGCACAACACAGAATCTTAGTTTTCCCCCTTTTTTTACAGGATCTTGGCAACCCAATACTGTTAAAAGCTGTCAAAGGTAAGGACCAATCTGCATAAGCCTCAAAACATGTTCAGAGTTTGTCATGCAACTTAGCTTTGATTGTATTTATTGTAGCTTTCTCACCATTAAAAATCAGAATGGGCGGGACATTACAGGATAAAGCTGTATATGAGAGCAAAGGCATCGACGAACCTTGTACACCATTTGTTAAGAATAATTCAGAATTGTTTGGTTTTTCCGAAGGTTGCTTAACGATGCGTCGATGGGATGAACTCAACATTTTCTTTAGACGAGCTGGGTAAATATTTTTATTTAGTTTAGCACCATAACAACGTTGTATTGCTTAAAACAGTATTATATTATTTAAAATGCGAAGAACTAATTAATGTCATTGCGTTAAATGTCATTGTACTCGATTCTGAAAACAGGGCTGTTGTCACGTTTGGATTAAATGCTCTAAGAGGTAGGATAATTCAATCGGATGGTTCTGCAAGGGGAGCTTGGGATTCCAGCAATGCTGAATCTCTTATGCGGTACACTGTCAACAAGGGCTACAAAATTTATGGCTGGGAGCTAGGTAAGATGCAAGATTTTAATTAGGAATATGCAGATACTAAGCCATAGGAATGACCAAAAATCTCATCACTAAGTGCTAAACAGGAAATGAATTGAGTGGAAATGGGGTTGGAGCAAGAATTGGAGCAGATCAATATGCATCTGACGTAGATCGTCTCCAGAGCATTGTGCAAAACATTTACAAAGGCTTCAAAATCAAGCCACTAATCATAGCTCCTGGAGGATTCTTTGATGCAAATTGGTTCAAAGAATTCATAGATAAAACACCTAATTCTCTCCAAGTGGTCACACATCACATTTACAATCTTGGTCCAGGTAAATAATTAACACAATATTTCATTTATTTTTAATCAGTTTAGTTCATATGTAAGACTTTTCGAGTGGGGATATCTACACAGTGTAAAATCTAAATTTGACCCCATGTTGCTTTGTTTAGCGCTAATACGCCATTTTATAAAGCCAGATAAAAATTTCATTAGGTGCAAACGTCAACACTAGGAGTCTCAATTCATATAACACTTACATGGTAATTCACCTTCGGTTTTTCTTGTAAATAGGTGTTGATGATCGCCTTATTGACAAGATCCTAGATCCGTCATTTCTCAACAGTGGGTCGGAACCTTTTAGTAGCCTTCAAAGTATTCTCAGGAGCTCTGCAACTTCAGCAGTTGCATGGGTTGGTGAAGCGGGAGGAGCATACAACAGTGGCCACAATCTTGTCACAAACGCATTCGTGTTTAGTTTCTGGTAAGCTGTTTGTTTCCATAAAATTGTTTGGTTTATTTAAAAAAGTAAAATTTTGAATCCCAATTTTCCAAGTTTAACAGGTACTTGGATCAGCTAGGGATGGCATCAATTTATGGTACCAAAACATACTGCAGACAGACACTAATTGGTGGAAATTATGGACTACTCAACACGAATACTTTTGTCCCAAATCCTGATTACTATAGGTAATTTTGGAATATGATAGATAATAACTTTATAACTCCACAATTACAAACAAATTTTTTCAATCGGTTCCAGTTGACTCAACTAATGAAACCTCTTTTAAGTTGTATAAGAAGAGGTTCAAAATTGAAATCCAACTCCATGCCTTTACCTTGTTACTATTGATTATTGTCTCTGCAGCGCTCTTCTGTGGCACCGGTTGATGGGAAGTAATGTCCTGTCAACAAGTCTTTCTGGGACAACAAAAATACGTGCGTATGCCCACTGTTCAAAGCAATCTGTAAGCTAAATATCAAACGTTAATTCAGAGAAATTATTAGACCCCAGATTATTTATTGGTTTTAATTTTTGGTCTTGCAGCAAGGGACAACACTGCTATTGATTAACCTAGATGGTAACACTGCAGCCCGAGTTCGAGTTACAATTTCTAGGGAAAATCTTGCTGGTAATGGAGCTCTGGTAGTCCAACAAGAACAGCAAAATCAGAGAAAAAGATTTGCTAAGATATCTCAAGATACAAAAACCAATGGAAAAATGAGAGAGGAATACCATTTAACAGCCAGAGATGGAGATTTGCACAGCCAAACAATGCTTCTAAATGGGGAAATACTTGCAGTAAATTCATCTGAGGACTTTCCTCCTTTGGAACCTATATATGTTAGTGAGACGGCTCCAATTATAGTTGCTCCATTTTCTATAGTATTTGCCGAGATTCCCAGCTCTGTTCTTCCAGCATGTGCACAGGTGTAGAATAACAAGAGCTGACACATTGGTGTAATTCACATCGCTTTATATATATAGACATAAAGAATGTACGACTACAATTTCAACAAAATTCTTCCCCATGCAATGTAAGTAATCATCATAGTCAAATCTCTACCCTCGGCTGAATTTGAATTACAACCCTCTAGATGGGACAAAAATACTCCCATCTTCAGAACTCAAAACCCAGTTCCCAAATTTGTTTAGGAGAAAGAAATCAGTTCTCTGAATTAAAATGATAGAGCATAATTGATCCCAGAACCATTAACTTGTAGCAACTGCCTGCTCTTGAAGTGCAAGAGGAAGAGCCGGTCTCCAAGTTGTGCCCACTGGACTGTCCATAAGAGCAATACCCACAGCAGCTAAATCTTTCCTAATTGCATCAGATTTTTCATATTCTTTGTTTTTTCTTGCCACAGTCCGATCTTCAATTCTTTGCAAAACTTGATCTTCGGTTAAATCAGCACGCTTTAATGCCTTTTCCCTGAGCTGCAGCAAAACCTGAAGCATGAAATATTTGATGATCAGTCTGGTAGCCTACAGGTAAAAAAACTGCATTCACTTTCAATAGTATTCAAAATTTGAAATTTACTAGGAAAATACAAGAACATACATCAAACAAGATAAAGCAAATGCATATAATAGTAGAGGCTACCATACTTCAAATCAAGTCATGCATAATACTTCTCAAATATTTGGGCAGAGGAAAACAATTTACACCAAATATCTTGCTCCAGTGAAATAGAGAAGGCAGCATCAAATATCAAGTTTTACCTCAGAGTAACCTGTCGACATCAATCCTAAGACAGTTAGAACATTCCTGATTGTCTTTTCCAAAGCTGCAAGAGATTCTAGTCGCATTGCTTGCTTCTTCCCCTGCAGAAGTCATTCATTCAGTTATCAACAGCAGAAGAGAACAAAATAGAAAAATGTTAACCATTAGTTCCAGCCTTGGTGAGAAACAGGATGTAATTAGAGCTGAATGGTAAGAATTCCAAATTTGTACTAAATTGACTACAAGGACTAGCAACCCACTCACCCAGAGAATCTATGCAAGATCCTTTCATTTGTTCTTCCCAGATTGATTAAATGACTAATGTGAAAACAAATCCAAACATAACATCACACCAGATCTAGCCATTACAGTTTCTGACAACTCTTTTACCAAAATCTACCTAAGATAATTGATAAGCAGATCCATTTTGTACTGATTTATGTTGTGTATCTACCTTCCGAGTATGTAGCAGATCATTGATGGTTTTCAATGGGTCAGATAATGCAGCCAAAACAACAGTAGTGTGAAGATCATCTGGCATTGAGGCCAGGAAATCATTATGGAATTTGTTGATGCTAGTGACAGTGTCAGGAGGGATCGAATCCTTCAATGCAGCTGCATCAAGCAGGCTCAGAGCTTTTTCGCAATCATGTAATGTCTGTAACCATCGAATCACATGAAATTACACATTTCTTCAATTGAATAAAACACAAGAGCAATATAATATATAAAGGTCATCTTAAGCAGACTGATGGCCATACAATTGTAATTGACAGTGTATAGATGGTGTAGAGAGAGAGAGAAAGAGAGAGAGAGAGAGAGTTGTAATACCTGATAGATGTAGAAAATACGTTCAGAAGCACTTTCAAGTTGTACAACAGAATAGTTAATGGGAGATCGATAGTGGGTCCCAATTAAGAAAAGTCTCAAAGCTAGTGGATGGTAAAGTTCCATAACCTGGGAAAGGGTTAAAAATATCACAACAAACTACTTGCTACATATTAAAACTTTCCATGGATACAAAAGTGAAGTACTCAAAGAAAAAAATTGTATCTCCTTTTCCCCTTTCTTTCTGTCACATACAGAAAGTACTCATAGTAGAGTTGTAACATCTGGTGCCAGTAGATTAAAAGACTAAAATTCATGACTGTGTACCAGCTGGAATACTTACCTGCCGGATTGTGAAGAAGTTTCCAAGGGATTTGGACATCTTCTCAGAGTCAATGGTTACGAACCCGTTATGTATCCAATAGCTTATATGACTATTGTTACATGCAGCACAACTCTGAGCAATTTCATTTTCATGGTGGGGAAACACAAGGTCCATCCCTCCACCGTGTATGTCAAAAGAGTGACCTAGATAAGCAGCACTCATGGCACTGCACTCAATATGCCATCCAGGTCTTCCGGGACCCCATGGACTCTCCCAAAAGGGCTCCCCCTCCTTTGCAGACTGTAAAATAATGAGGACAAAGGAACTGTAGTAAGTATAAAATAAACTTGGACATGTGTGAAAAGGAAAAACAATCTTTGCCATATTGCAAATAACAAACTTGATACCCTTGCTTGAAGATGAAAAGACAAAGTCAATCTTAATTCACAAACCCATGCAATCATGAAAAAATGAATGGCTAGAAACCATACAAATATGAGACCCTGACTGACAAACCATATCTTGCTTATGCTAGAACGAATTAAGACTACTAACAAGCCAGCCATTTTACAACATAATTCGCAAGCACTCTGGTTGACGCTGTGATCTCCAGCAATTTTATGTTATGTGTACACAAAGCAATACCAAATTCTTCCAGACTTACCTTCCACAAAGCAAAATCAGCAGGATTTTTCTTTCTCGAGTCCACGGCAACCCGCTCGCCAGCTCGATTATCTTCTAACTTTCTCCCAGACAATTGTCCATATTCTGGGAATTTGTCTACAGAGAAGTAAACATCTCCATCAACTCTATAAGCAAACCCATTATCCAGAATCTGCCATGCCACCAAATTAATATTCAGAACATCACAGGCATCACAATGTAACTCATCCCAGGATTTCAAGAAATGGGCGTGGTGCATGCAACAAGAGAAGGAAGAGATTATGGAATTTTAATAGACAAAAATGCCAGTTCCGAGGCAGCATTTGCAAATTGTAAAGTTGGAAAAATGTGAAAAATGCAAGATAAAATAATTCTCTATGAACTTTAACAGCCAAAATTCCATCATCATCGGTAGGAGTACCTGTGTGATCATATCGATGATATGGGGCATGTGATCTGAAACACGAGGTTCTACAGATGGAGGCAAGCAATGAAGATCAACCATATCTTGGTGGAACTCCTCACAGTATCGTCTACTCAAACTTATCGGATCTTCCCCCAATTCATTCGCCCGAGCAATTATCTACAGAATTTGAAAAGTGCAGACTAAGGTATCCTGTCATACCAATATGAAAAACAGTTGGCATCCAGCACTTGTACCTCGATAACACCAAAACCTACTGCCCTCTCAAACAGAATATACATTTTTGCCACTATGCATCTAACCTTGTATAGTTATTGTAGAATGATATATTAGCAACCAAGTTAGTTGAATTCAGTTTAATATTAAACACTTACATGTCAATGCCCAAAAAAAAAAAAAAAAAAACCAACTGACCTTATCATCGACATCGGTGAAATTTCGAACATAACATACTTCATATCCCAAATGCCTAAGGTATCTGCCTAATTCCCAAACACAAGAATCCAATCAGCATAAAAAATTGGGCTTTAATCATAAAAATTCCATCTTTATTCATAACAACGTAAATAAAAACAGAGAAAAACAGAGACCTGTAAAGAACATCAAAGGTTACATAAACACGAGCATGACCAATATGGCTGAGATCGTAAGGAGTGACACCACAAACGTACATTCCAACTTTACCCTCAACTTTGGGCTTAACGAGCTCCCTTTTTCTACTCATAGTGTTGTAGAGCCACAGCTGGGTTGAGGCACTGGCCGGCTTATCGTCACCGTCAGTTTTGCCGTTGCTTTTATCGTCTATTACATTGGGTGATGAGTTTAGAGTGCTGAAGCAACGGAACACGCGTCTATTGTTTGGTTTGGGGGGTCTGAGTTGGAGGGTATGAAATGAGTTTATGAATGGAGAGAATTTTATTGAGGCTAAGGGCTTATAGCACTTGAGGGTTAGAATGAGACTGCCCATTTGCAGCTTCGAGCTTTTGTGTGCCCTGCGCAAGCTTTCTGTTTTCTGTTTTATTTTGTTGAAATCTACAACGTGAGAACAAGAGAAGAGAGGATTTTGGTAGAGGTATTATATCATTTAAGTACTCCGATTTTTATAAATTTTTGTATGAGACACAATTTGCCTAAGTTTTTCAAACACATCCCTGCCAGTGCTGCCTAGAACCTAGTGCTGGTGCAATTATGCCGTCGCCATTGCCAAGAACACGATCCGAAAACGACAAAGATCCCATAAGTCCTCTATTCCAGGCCAAGACAGCGGAAAGAAGTTCAAGCTCCCTCGTAAACGGCTACGAGTGAGGTAGATCACGCATTGATTAAATTTTTCGAATGCTCAGCCGGCTCTCACTTCACTTATAACCGTATTACTTTAGACGCGCGGTTAAAAAACCCTGCTTTACATTATAGTGTCATTACATTGAAATGTATTATAAATTATATAATTCTAGTAAAATAACCAAAATTTAAAAAGAAAAAGGCATGATTTCGTGATTTTATTCATCAATGTCATGAAACCAAGATGGTGTTTACTAATTAGATGTCGAGATACCACCTGCATCAATCTATTCAGTTCAACCGCTCCCCTCTTGATTTTAACTGCACCGATAAATGTAAGAACTAGTAGGAGCAACACTTTTGTCACCCACACACCGAACACCGTAAAGGCACGTGTTAACATATCCAGAAGGCTTTCTGATTGGCAAGAGAAAAACATCAAAGCATCTGAACATATTATTGACAAAAATATCTCATTTTCTATACGGAACAACCAAGGTTTACGGTTAGATTTGCCTTTGTTTTTCCTAAAAAATAATTTGCTATCAATCTCTACATCTGAAAAGAATGATCCAATGCTACTTCACAAAAGCCGCACCATAATATGCAATAGATGAGTGCGTGACTGGCTGCAAAAATAATGTTGTTGTTCAATGGCATCAACAACCTGGAAAGGGGCCTGCATCCTGATTGGAGAAGTTGTTACTTTGATCAAAACATGGAACAAACCTTATCTGAAAATAAAGAGGCAAAAGGCAGATTGTTAACAACTCAAGCTCTCTTCAAAATCTTCAGTCAATAGCAGATTGACCAAAGGTCACACTATTACCGAAATGTAACTGAAACTAAAAGTGGATCATTTTACTATATAGTCTGTCAAGTGTTTTATCTATCTTTCGGGCACGTATGTAACTTCCACTGATAATGATCAACAAGTAAAAGATAGAAATCAAAAGGTGATATCATGGAAGCAAATTCACCTCGGTTAATGCTGCTGCAGCAAAAACGATTATCATCTTTGTAGGTTGCTCGGACACCCATCATCCAGGACCCAACAGATGTATCATCGTGAGCATAAGTCTTCAGAGATGCACTGCATGCAAATAAGATATTCAACAAAATGGAACCAATATGCACTCTGTACATGTAATATGGGCATGATTCAAGGATATCACTAATCAGCCAAAAAGCAAAGAACCACTAATGCAAAAAACCACACTAAGCTTTGACATAAACTACAATTTCACTTCTGAATGGATGCTTCTTTCCCAGAAACTTATCAACAACTGACCTGTTTATGTTGATATGCTGAGCCAAATTTCTGGAGAGAACAAAAATTGAACCAGCTGCATGTCGGAAATACCTGAATGGAGACAACTAGCAAAGTCAATTTCCAGCAGTAAAAACCAAATTCAACCAGTATAAATATCATACACTCATTTAATTGACAAGCTAGATCACTTACGATTTCCCATCCCCAAACTTCCACCATTCAGGTTCATACCATTGCCTTCCCCTGAAATTCAACAAATGTGGATGAGGAAATTAGAGCTTTGTATGCTTTTCCTAATATTTCAAAGAAATATGAAAAATTCAACATATTGTAAAAAGTGAATGTCTGAATGTGAATGTGCTAGTTGATATCTATCAGAAAAATAAGGAAGTAAAAAGCAATCAAGTCAAATAAGATAGGATAATATACTCTTCAGTTACAACATCTCCTGACTTCATGCATCCAATATAAGCACTCTCTTGACCACGACTACGATCAAGAAGTCCAATCAGTCCCTCTGTTATGTCAGGAAACAATCAAATTATATACATACAGAACAAACGGAACAATATATAAAATTATGATATCCTAAACAAACAGAATAAAAGAAGCTCTACCCAAATCGAGGTCAATATTGTCATCAACTTTTACATAGAATTCTGCATCCCAAATTTGAACCGCAGTACTGAAGAAGAATTTTGCTTTCTTAGGACGTTCTTCTTGAGCCTCCTCATGACCTTCCTGATAGACATGATGCCACAAAGTCAGATTATTTACTAGTTTAATCCAGACAATCAAACATGTGGAAATCTCCACAAATACATACTCAAAAGTTTCAAGGAAAAATAAATGTTAGGCTTTAGCATCAACTACTTTCTCTAACGAAAACCCAATTGTCACATCCAGACAAGATATCCAGTATTCCTCCATTCATTTTTCTCTAATAAGAAAAGGTGAAAGGTTCATAATTTTTATTTTGAAAAACTAAAATTATACCATAAATGCATGATCTCTTCTTGGGTATTTAGTCCTAGCTCACAGGTAAATTTTTTAACTAGATAAATTGTTGTGACATGGAATTTTTGCACTTACAAGAATCAGGAAATCCTTTGTCTCACGATTTTCTGCATCGATTTTGCGATCTAAGCTATCGCCTCGATTGGCACTGCCAGTTGCAAAGCCAAAAAATTCTTATTAATGTTTGTCCGTTGGGACCACCATAATATTGTCACAGACAGTAGCTAAGGAAACGAAGCAACAGAGAATGAGTAAAAAAATCAAGTGTGTAAGAAAACTAAAGTAAGGATTTAAGTGTGAGGAACAACCTCCGACCAATCACAAAACGGATGACCACTCCTCTTTCCTCGAGTTTTTTTAAGGCATCACCTACAAGAGGCACAAGAATGTTATGGCCTGTTTTCCGTGAAATGCATATATTACTGACTCCTACAGACAACATGAAACCTATAGTTTTAGACATGGTGCATGACATTATGAACAAAAATGCAGTAATCATGAATTTTATTTACAAGTGTATGACAAGAAGACTGAAAGAATGTAAATAAGTAAGTAAGAAAAGAATCTCCTTTCAAAAGGGGACAGAACTTCACAGACTACATCCTGGAAATGGGTGAGAACAATGATAATAAAGACTTCTTTTTTTTTTTCTTTTTTTACTTTTCAAAAAATAATTTGAGATGAATATTTCAAGTTCAACACATATCCAAGGTAGAGGTAAGTGCTTGAAACTGACCTTTGGGCATCCACGATCCTCGATATACATTTCTATTCAAGTGACTACCAAACCCTGTGTAAACTCCAATAACAGCAAGAAGCTTTTTCCCCGAAGAAGACCCACTTTGCAGCAACTGATTCTTCAGGTACCCTTGACTCTTGGCTAATGTCAAGTCCATCTCAGCTTCCACAATCCTTCTCTCCAGATCTCTGAAAGTGAAAAATGCCATGTAAAAACTACAAAACCATCTACCATCAATGAAAATAATTTCATAGAAACCTCGTAAGAAAAATCAAGAAACATACTTGCATCCTAGAAGCATCAGCTTATCTTCAACTGTAAGAACCTTGGGTCTCTAACAACAAGAACAGAAACACATCATAAGCACAAAATAAAGAAAACATCACAATCCAAACATATATCATCACAAGTGCCCATCTCTCAATTTGGTTGCTAAGATAATACAAGAAACTTAAAAATAGAATACAACTGAAAATTTTCAGTGTATCTCTCTCTCCAACAAATCCAAATAAATGAGTTCAATTTTTACAGCATTTTCTAGCAGTCAAACTGAGAAGAAACAAAATGAGTACAAAAGTAAAGAGACTGAAAGAAACCTGCTCCATGCTTTTCTTAAGAAAATTAGAAAGTAATGTTCTGTTCTCAGCATCTTGCCACAGCCTGATTGTGCCCAAAAAAAAAAAAAAAGATTGATCAATCAAATCGAGAATCTGAATCCAATTCCACCGCTGGAATAATCCAAATTATGAATTCAGGTCCAACTCAATTAGCCAAACGGTGTACAGATGAAAATGAAATAATTCACAAAGTCTAGTGATACTGCGGACTATTGGTTTAAAGCTTTAAAATATAGTGTAAATGAGTTTTTTTTTTTCCAGAATTAGAATTATTTTCCGACATTTTCTCGGGAAACGAACAGAAGAATAAAAATGGCTAAATGGAGATCGAATAACAAACCTTCCGGCAACGTAAAGCCAAGCGAGGCAAGAGAAGAAAGCCAAGACAACTGAGGGTTTCGATGTGTGAATTTGCTTCGATCTCCCTCTCCTCTCCGATGATTTCGCCGTCGTCATCGGTAAGGTCTCCATTTCCAATTTCTCAATCTAATAATAGCCTAAAGAGATCGAGAAATTATAGAAATGAATGTGTTTATGTACTTATGTTTATATATCTGAATGTAATTATTGATTAAATTGTATGGTATGTGAAGAGGGATTTGCAGTGTCTTTTATTTGTATTTACTGCTGAGTGAATGAATTGAATGAACACAGTTTGTGAAACAGACGGCACGTCGACGGTTTCAACAAGGGCCATCCAGGTGATCCCAATGTCGGAGAGAGAACTGGCTCTTATCAAATCTCCAAGTTTAAAAATCTTTGGGCCTAAGACTTCGCTTTTACAGGGCAAGCAACATCACAAATAACGCTTAGATCCTCAAGGTTTGTCGTAATATACTGTTAGATCTCAACCATTTAGAAACGAACATAATAATCCGAATTAAGTAAAGATTTACCAGGTAAAACTTCGAAGTTTTTGAGTTTCCTTCCTTCTCTTTGGAAAAAATAGGATGTTTTGTGATTGCGGAAATGTTTTAGTTTTAATGTGATTAAAACAAAATAATAACTTATCTAAGGATGCTACATCAAATAGTTTTCAAATAATTTTATTTAATTGGGAGTTAAAAATTAATTTAGTCTTTATCTACTACCCCATCTGAAAAAAACAAAATAACCCTATCCGAAAAAACAAAATAATAACTTAATATGTGGCATAATAGTTAATGTTCTATCAAGGAAAAATCTGTCTAATTAGAGAAATAAAATCTGAGCCACGGTTGGCGGAAGAAGTTTTAGAAAGAAACATCATAAAGAAGAAAATAATGAACAACAAATCGTCCTGCTTAGTATGCATTGTTAATCAACAATATTGCATAATTATACATAGTTTGTATTCCGACTAATACGAATATATATTAATGTTACAACATCAATCACCAAATGACGTGTTCCATGTCACATCATTTGTTACACTGTACTAATCAGCATCCAAAAGTATACTATCAATTGTAGAAAACTAAGCATGCCCAAAAAATAACACTATGTAGAGGTAACTAGGTACATTAAATAGATGCAAGCTTGCCAACTGACATATTGGGACAAGGATAAAGTCTATTCTTCAAGCAAGCAAAAATTATAATGACAAAATACAAAGTTGTTTGATTGTCAATATCACAACACAAAAAATAGCCAGTTTTTTTCACATTTAAAGAATTCCCTGCATGTAGTCATTCAGAGAGCAAGATATTAAATCATCTTGTACAGGACCATTTCGATTGACATAGCACCCTGTTGTGCGATCTATCTACGGGGTTCTGGAATAAAGGGCACACTAGCCAATTTTGGGAAAGCACTATCAAGTCAATTGCCTAGCTTCTTCCGGCTCCTGGTATCAAATTTGCTAGTGAGGGCACCCCTTGGCTCCTCATCTCCTCTTGAGCACGTCTCATCTCCTCAGGATCTATTTGTTAAGACACAACATATTGATATGATAAGTAGAAATACAGGAAACTGTTAATCATAATCCATAAAATAAGTAAATCGATATAAATCTAAATCAAGTCAGTATTTGTTGACCATGGTTGAGATGTAAAACCGAAAAAATAAAAATAAAAATTATGAACCCAAGGGAGTACTTACCCATATTTTCCATTAATTTAGGCATAAGGAACACAACCACTAGCATAAATCCCATCATGAGACCCATTGGGCTTTTCACAAGAGACATTATGGAAAAAGGTTCTCTAATCTGTAAAGACAGAAGAAAACATGAGTCATGGTATACACATATTGAATATATGATAACACTGAACTACACAGAAACCATTGAGTTAAAGAGGGAATGGAGGATCAACCTCGTAATATTGCTCCTCTCTCAATGGCTCTAAAACCAATTCATTCAGACCCCTCCTGGTTTCCGTCAATGCTGCCTGAACCTTGCCTGGGTGTCTGGCACTAACATCAACCCGGACCTAAACAGATTCATAAAATTTCAATCATGTTAAATCTAGTTCAACATGATTAAATGATCAAATGATGACAAAATTTATCAGAGGGAAAGAAACCCACCGGAGAAAAGAAATAACCAATTGCAGCCACTTCAATTAAATGAGTCCCTGCTGACATATTCTGGCTTTATGCAGACAAATCAAGGAATTAAAAAATGAAAACTTCTTTTCCCATCTTCCATAAAATAATTGGGAAATAAACAATCTACACGTAGGAATGTATTGAAAAAAAAAGAAGAAGAAGAAGAAATGGGTAAAATAAATAGAACAAATGAATTTTTGACTGAATGAACAAGAAAAGAGCATGAGAAAATATAATTAGTAGGATACAATGAAAAATATCCATCAGGCCTCAGAAATGTCACATGTTCGCCACCATTGAGTACAACTTTCACATTCGATGCTTTTCCTCCAGGAGAGCCAAATGCTTTCAAACTCATACCTACAAAATGAATTCTTGAATTAAAAGTCTGAATTAAAAAATCAACCCATGCTATAATAACAGAAGACACGATGAGGGAACAAACATGCAGGGAAATATAATTGAGAAACATAATAAATATATATATCCAAAACCGAGGCACAGTCCAACTAAAAGCAATCACCAGAATCACTGTATTAAGATATTATCTCCATTAAGTTGACATCCTCTATTTTTGAACCGTCTCTCCAAAAACCTAGCACTAGAGGTAGTTTCAGCTTATGTTCCCCAAATTAATCCATTTGAGTCTTTCAGAATTCCGCTGCGCATATCAAAAAACCCAGCTTCTTAGCTGCGTTTTCTCATCTTTTTATTTCCCAGTCATTTTTAGATATCAACACGTATCAAACAAAGCTGCAATATTCTAGAAAATTTACCAAAATGTGAATGACTTTGACAAGCCCATCATAGCCATTCATAATTTAACTAAGCTCAAATTGAGCAACTGTAACGACTCTAATTGAGACCCACATAGCTAAGTTAAGGCTTATTGGCTTATAAGCAGTTAGGCTCCCTCTCCTTACAAGCCAGTTTCCAAGGATGAGTTCCCCAATGTGTGCGTAATAGCAACTGGTTTTATGGCATCTGGAACAACCTCAATCTTCCTCTAAACCCATTGACTCTCCCTCCCTCAGTCAATGTAGAAGGCAAATGCAACAGACCGCAAGCGATTCACCAAACAGTAAATTCCAAAAATTTTCAGAAAAAACGTTAAGGACCGTAACAGTAATGAGTAATGATGCGACATTCATTCCATCCGGTGGTGGATGGTCAAATAAGTAATTTCCTAACTTCTGAAAAAAAATATATCATCCAATAGATGCAACATCATGGCTCAATCACAAAAATAAAAATCATAATTAAAGAAAGCCCTAAAGCAGTTCTTGTACCGTACAGTAAATTTCTTCAATAAAATTTTCAATTTCTAATATATTAGCCGTAGAATTCAATTTAAAGGTAATAGGATTTGCTCAAAACTAAATTTGAAAAGAAAAATAATAAAGCATACCGGGAAGTTTGACACGGCCACTGATGCTGAAGCCATCACCAGACCTGCGAGGAAAAAAATTAATAATAATCAGCTAACTGAATGAAACTCGCAAGCTGAGTCTTTGATGATAAGTTTAAGTTCTTATAATAATTCTAATTTTTGTTCTCGTGTTTTGAAATCGTACTCGTACCCGCTCGAAACTGCAACGGCCGAAGAGACGAGAGAGAGAAATAAATTTATGAAAAATACTGAGAGAACCGATTTGGATCTGATTATGGACGCCATGTGGACGGAGTTTTGTGTGGAATCGAGTTCAATGGCGCTAGTGCAGTGGTGAAATTTACAAGGAAACAATTGTTCTCGGTTTCGAAGATTGTGTAATACGGAGCCTAGATTGGTTAATTCAATTGTGAAATCTGGACCGTTGATGGCTTCAGCACGTGTGATTCGTACGGTGGGCCAACTCGGATTTCTTTGAAACGTCGCCGTCCAATGTCCCTCCTTGATTTGCAGAAGATGGAGCACATCGATGATGATGGATACATAGCGGCATAGACCCTCTGGTAGTTTGTTTATTTTATTATGTTATCGAGTTCTATTATTTTTTCAATTTTTTTTTATTTTTATATGACTAATTATTTTTTAAAATTTTTTATATGATTCTATTTTCGTTTTGACTAAACAAAGAGAAAAATAGGTACAAATAAAAAAATAAAAAAAATAAATGAATAATTTTCCTACCAAAACAGAATTATTACATTTATGGCACAACTTCAAAACGACTTGTGTTTGTTGAAGACGACAAAGCTCTAAATTTCATTTACACAATCAATTATAGTACGCATTACATTCACCCTTTATCCTCTCTCTCAAAGCCAACAACCCACTGCTGATGAAGTTTGTTTGTTAAATCAGAAATTTGACGTCGACACAAATCCAAAGGGAGAATGGCTCCAAGAAAGAATTTGCATTGCCAATCTCACTATATGCTATAATCCCAACTTCTTTGACAACCGATCCGAAACATTTACTATTACAAATCCTGCAAAAACCTGTAGCAAAACACAAAAGTACATTACTCATACGTTTGAGATTGAGGTGTTGTGGCTTTTACTATATGACACCTATCTAATTACTAGATGTCATGTACAAATGAGCAAATGGATGCTAAATATTAGCCGTCAACTAAAAGTGTTTACAAAAATTTTAACTGTGCACTTGTTCTTATAGACAAACACTGCCGGCTACCTATGCATATGTAAATTGCAGCTCGGTATAACAGGAGTTGGTAAGAGTAATAGAAACAGACCATCTTGTAGGTACCCCAAAAAAAAAAATGATGTGAATTCGGTGCTTGCAATAGATGCAACCTGATAAGATCACTACATATTCTGCCAATCATGACGTGGATGTGTTTTCATGAGTGTCTGTGTGCGATTGAGTGAGAGAATTTGTTAAGAAACATGAATATATTGACCAATAAATTTTCAGCAGATGTCAAAAATTCTGAAGTTAGATGCTTCGTTACGGCAATATCATTACCTGAGCTGAGCCAAGAATGTATATTGCTGAATAATGACGGCCATGAATCACCATGTCTGCCACCATAGCTAGTGGAATGGTGAGTGACATTCCTAATGTGGCCACTAGCGGAGTGGTCCATACAACACATAATGCCCTGGTGAGAAAGAATATCAAAACTAAGAAAACATTGAAATTGCTAATGCCTATATCACTCATCGAAACAATTGTTGCTTTGTTACCAAAAGTAGTCTGAAAGCACACTTCCAACAAATCCATTGGCGAGAACCACTTCCTCCATTTTAGCTGAATGAGGAATTGTAAATTTGGGCTCAATTCCCAAGGCTGTCAATGGCCAAACTGAAACAAAGATCAAATAACAAGTACTTAGCACTAGACTCGAAAGAAGAGAAAACGATCACATTCATGCAAGAACCTCCTAATCGGATTCAGTAGCTAAAATAAAAATGCATCAATAATCAAACAACTCTTACCCAGCCACCATAGAGCTACAAGTGTGAACAATCCTATATATCCAAACAACTTTTGCACATCAATTTTTTCTCCTTCCTCACCACAAAACTTTTTTAGAAGCACTGCAGCATGGATTGCAAAGAGAAAAATGTCACGATGCTTAGTCAGACAAATAGTAAAAACAATGTCAATAATTGCAAAAGAACATGAGAGAGACTATTTCTAACCTGTGAATAGTCCATATGACATGGCAGAGAGAAGGCCAAAAAGATCGCCAACAAGTGAGCGCTTCCCATTGCTAAACACAAACATTAACTGTCAATGCCCAAAGCATGCATTACAAAGAGCAAGCTGATAGAGAAACATGTGAACAGGAATATATCTAACAAATGTGAAGAGGCAGCTACTGTAATTTGTAACTTATATATAATCATTAGGGTCTGCCCCCAATTTCTTAGAGTAGATTATTAATGCATCTGGCATAGCAAGAATACTCAACATCCTTTCAGAATAAAAAAAGATTAACTTCTAGGACGAAACTTCACATATATCAGCAATGACTTTACATTTTATGAAACATTTACCAAGAAAAGCTGAACCGTAAAGGAAAAGTATTGCCCATCCAGAAGTTTCATTTTCCCAAAGTCCAAAGAATATTACGGAACATCATCACAGGGGCAAATAAGATGACAGATAACAAATGAAAGTATAAATCACAGTTTGAACATGAGAACAGTAGATCTTAGAAAATTGCAAACCGCCTACCCCTCTCTTTCCTAACTATGTTGGGTACGGCAGCAGTATTTCATTGTTGAAATTAGAATTATATTTATCCTGAACTAAAAGCCTTTCGAAAATGATACCACCTTATTCGAAATCCTTGTTGTTTATAAAAAGGTTAAACAGCAGCAATGCTATTTCATTAGATCCCATTGAAACAAATATAGTCCTGACCAAACTGGAACTCGACATAAATGATGGCCAGATAATAGAAAAAGAAAACTTACGCCGCACTAAATTGTGATTCATCAGCAGCCCACGTTTTTCCAAGAGTGGTCATGGCAACACCAGCCATACTGACTAAGACTGCAACTACTTTGGCCACATTTAATGTATCTTGACCCATAAAAGCTCCAATGAAGAGGGTAAAAAGTCCTGAGGTTGATGATAACACTGTTGTACTTGCAACGCTTGTACGTGCAAGTGCAGCATTTGAAAAATACTGCAACAGAAAAAAGAAAATTTGTTGGCAAGGACTCTTTGTACTAAAGTTATAACATGACTATCATTGGCAACACCTTCAAAGATTTTGCAAAATACAACTTTTTCTTTGGCAAAAGCATTGCTGAATGCATGTCAATTTGAAGATTGCCAAAAATTGACACTTAAAGTTTTACAAAAAAACAAATGGGAATTCAATCTTGAGAAAAGTAGTGCAAGTAGAGAATTACCTCTGTTACAAACCAGATTGGGGCAATATAAAAACCAATAGTAGCAATTTCCCTGGTAGTAGGCTCCTTGTGTGCATCATCTTTAAGTTTAGAAACCAATGGCATTCCCTCTTCAGAAGATGATAGATCCAGTTCACTGTCTTTTTTATTGAAAGTTCCTTGAAGCTCCATTTCAAAAACTCTGTGCCTCATAGGAGAATTAAGTGCAGCAGAAGTCTCATTTAGGGTTTCTGCATCTTTAACACTTTTAGACGAGCGACGTTTTAGTAAATTACAAAACCAATCCTTAAGGAATGCTACTGGGAGGTAAACTACCATGAGAGAAGCTCCCAGATATGTCACTGCAAATGGCTGCTTATAGTCTGAAAAAATATCCTGTTGAACATATATCAGTTAGTTTACCTAAGGTTAAGAATACAGGTATGCACTGCATTATCATGCAACAGGCAAAAAGCTCAGCTGTTTGAGTGAGAATAAAGAAAACAAGAAAAAGATTTACTTTTTAATAATCTGCAAATAAATATCTAGGCATATCCATATGGGTAAATGGATGGTAGAAGGAACACAATCTTACAACAGACCTTCCATAGAATCACAACAAGAAACCCAAATCACATGACACTTTTGATGCAGTCTAGTAAAAGCCTTTCAGACACACTGCTTCTGCAGCAGCATATGACATGGCTGGCAGTAATCAATGGCTAGGAAGATTGGATTGCCAAAACTGTATGCCACATGACTCAAATTTGCAATCAGGAAACATCTAATTTTACTTAAATTTAATCATTTTTCATCATAACCCTACTCACTCGGGCACTTTCCAGTGTAAGTTCAGGGCAGAAGCATGTCAACCACAAAAAGATGTTAGCACAGAAAGAAGAGTGTGCATCCGACTTAGGGTATGCTTTTAATTGTTGCACTTCTGAAAGCAAACACCCACTTTCACTCAGTAGCTAATATTTACGGACCACTCACCTGCCCACTTATACTTGGAAGTCAATGATTCCATACACAGCAGTCATGGACACCTCAATCCCAAACATATCCAGTCAAGATACATCGCCAAAAGTTAAAACCTGATTTCATTGGCCATTAAAACTAGTTTCTTCTTGTAATTGAAAAGCTAATCTTCTGGGATGATATAGCTTTTTCCTAAGTCAATGTTGAATACAGCCTCATTCCTTATAGCAACCCACATACAGGTTTTCCATTTCTTTGTATGTGTTTGTGTGTGTGTGTGTATATATGTATAAGGCAATGCTAAATTCAACAATTGGGTATTATAAATTCAATTCAGTTGCAAATAATTCAAATTATTTAAATTCCACCAAAAGAATGAAAAAAATAAGATTAAAGACAAACCTGAGTAACTTCAGCAGAGGTGACCCAAATAATAACAACAGCTGATATCAGAAATAACCCAGCTCTATATCTCCAACCCATCACAAAAATCAAAAAATGCAAATCACAGGGATCTGATTCTTCTTCTTTCAGATCTTTCAACTTGCTATCTTGCTTTTCACTCACAGACGTGGATTATTAAATTTTTTATTTTCTTTTATTTTGGGATCTCAACTCGCTTCCCTAGCAAGCGTGGCGTGTGCTTCAATGCTAAAAAAAACTTAACAGGGGTGAGTTAGCAAAGACCAAAAAGAGAGATTCTTGCAAGAAGAAGAACAATCACAAAATATGAGCCTTAAATATAAGAGGAGAAGGAGAGAGAGGGAACAATTACAAATATAAGCTAACATTGCCGCCGTCAAATTGCTTCGACATTCGTCTTTGGTTAAGTTTAATTATTTAATGGGGCAATAACATACATTTAGGTACCTTATTTTTTTACATTTTCATTATTAATTATAGTTTTAAAAGTGTTATAAATAGGTCCCCAACTCCTCTTTAAGTACCAAATTAACCTTATAATATTCAATTTCTTCTTAGCATAATGCAATGCGGGTTACGACTAAAATTTTACACTTTTGGGTTAACAATAATTGATATGATTACCTTATTAATGTTATCTATATATATATATCTCATATTTGTGTCGTGTCAACTCATTTATGACTTAGTTAAAAATATTATTTATTAAATATGTGAGTTGGTATTTTAAAATACTAATATCTTATATTGTTAAGAAAATAGAGTATATAAAGTACTAACAAGCTTACAAAAGAAGCATGTTCTGTGCACGAACTTGACCTAATTTTATATTTTTATCCTTTTTTTAAAGCGCTAGGTACTTGTATCTATAAAGAGAATGCTTGGATCATACAATATTTATTCAACTATATATAAGAGCTCTCAACTTTTTTTATTTTTCTACACCTCTAAATTTCATTTGTTGTTCAAAATTATCATGTTTTGGGTGTACTTTGATAGTAGTTGATATTGAAACTTAGAGATCATATAATTTTACTTGCCTTACTGCATAAGAAAATCTTTCATTGAATTTCAAAATTTAATATTTTTTTTTGGCACGCCTTGTCCCTTGATGTTTGGTTAACTCGCTGCTATTGTTATTCGTTTTTTATTTATTTATTTTTTATACGCCTTATTTGTCTTACTACATTACTCAAGATTTTCAACACTATTGATATATTTAGCATTATACAAATATGATAGTGTGACATGAATTGTCATACTTACACATGACTTAAAGGGTGTTTTAGGCATGTCAATTTTAATTTGTGACTCATTTGATCCAAATTGAAAAACTGTGTGGTAATTTGTGAAAATGTACAAATCTGTAAGGCACGTCTATTTATAACGTCTACTAATTTTTGTTTCAACATGCCTTAAATTGTCGGATTTCACAACTTGGACTTTGTCTCCTTTTGCCAATATGTACTTAACAATAATGTACAATAAAAATACATGACAAAACATAATTGGAATTATTCTCAAAAACCGAGTCACCTAACGTTTATGGTGGTCTACAAATGGGTCCAATTTTTTAGATTCCATTCACCTAAAGTTTTTTCATGGCGTGTTCATCGACTGTATTCAGTGCCATTACAATTAGTAATCCTACATGGAGAAAATTAGTTTATTTTACTTTATTACAATAGAAGATAATTTTTTTTAAAAAAAGATATATTATCCTTCATTAGAACGATCGATTCCAGTTGTAGATGGTAATTTGAAAGAACTAAGGTATTTTAACTTAAATTTATCTCTGTCTTAATGAAAATTATGCTTTTTTATTTAATTTTTTAAAAAAGAAGATGATAAAGTTTTTACATAATTTTACTGTAGTAGATTTTTCTTTTATCAGAATAAGTTCCTTCAAGAAAACAAGGTGGAGAAAATGTAATAGGAAGATTGCTTAATCTTGGAAAAGAAACACGCTATTTAAAACAAGGAACTTAATTCATGATTATGATTCAAGCAGCCGTTAAATAGTAAACAGAAAATTAGGCAGAAGATTGAATTGTTTGCAAAAAGAGTGCATCACCTTTTAAGATTTATACAGCTTATAAATGTTAACTATGAAGTCCAAGCATTTAAAATGACTATTTTATATATTACTCTCTCTCTCTCTTAGTGTTTGATTTGAGTTTGTGAGGCCAAAATATAATTAATTGGACAATGGATGGATCTTTAATCTATTTATCTTATAAAATGATAGACTAATAAAATAATTTTTTAAAAGAATAAATAAATAAATGGATTTTTGTGCCTGTTTAATAGGGATGGCAATGGGGAGGGGAGGGAAGGGGACCAATCTCCCCGTACCCATCCCCGATATTTTGTGTATGTCTCCGTCCCCGTCAAAATTATTTAAGAGAATCATCATCCCCTCCCCGAATAATAACAGGGGATCTCCGAGGGTCCCCGATCCCTGAATAATTAATATATTTTTTTTTTGTTTTCGATTTTGAGTTAATCATATTACATTAATATCTATTACAAAAGTTACATATATTAAATTAGTAAGTAACGCAGCATGCAAGAGATACAAACTATCATGAACAAATTAATAGCCTAATACAAAATTGTTACAAATAAAATCAAATTTATATTCAAAATTAACTTTTCAATGGTGGCGTGGGCACTTTATAAATGTGGATTATTCCCTTTACAGCATAATAGTTAAGTCAAAGCAAATCAAAAGTAAATATTATATTAGATTAGATATTAAAATTGTGATTTGCTATGGACAATTATAACATCTAAAAATAAATAAAAAATAGATTTAAGTTTAAAATATTTAATGAATATTTAAATTAAAACAAAAAGTTTTGGACTAATAGAATTTGTCCAGTCTTTTTAATGTCCTAAATAAAAATTTAGGACTTTAATTAGTTAATTAGGCCTAAAAGTTTAATAATATAAATATTTTGATATTTTTTATTTTTACCAATACTTATAATTTTATAATTCAAAATTTATTATTTATTTACTAGTAATTTAAAAAAAATAAAAATTAAATAAAAAATTAAAATGGGGAAATGGGTAGGGGATGGGGATTCCACATCATCCCCGTCCCCTCCCCGAATAAAAAATTGGGTAAAAAAATTTCTCCGTCCCTTCCCCAAATAACAAAATTAGGTATGAAATTATCCTCATACCATCCCCGTATGAGGAAAATCCCCACGGGGATTTTTGTCATCCCTACTGTTTAACTTAATTGAGTGATAAGTTATGGTCACCCAATTATCATTTTATAATTGATTAAGCATAGCCTCCGGATATCTATTCAACCCTTACTTAAAAGGATAATATTAAAACAAGCAAGATTTTATTGATGTAACAATTTGTCATATTTCTTCTTCATATAGTCCTACTAAAAATCTATCATTATGTTAGCTGAACCAATCAAGCCGGTAATCAGAAAAGATTTTAATTGATCAGACTAGTTTCAGTTCAAATTTAATCATTTTAATTTTTTTTTTTTGAAAAAAAAATTGATTATTCAATTGTTATGCTAAGATTTATCCTTTTTCTTTTTAATAATTATCTGTCAACTTAAGACTTTTGGATCAAATCGTTTATTTAACATAGAATGAGTTAAAGTCTGAAAGTTTAAACAATTTTTTTAACACTAATTTGTAAATAAGGTTCAATTATTTTTCAATCTATCTATCTACGGGTTTCAAGTAATTTGTCTAACACGTTGCTTCCAAACTCAATGTTCAACCTCCCGAAACAAATAATTTCAATGGAACACACAAATTGTAATATAATATCCATGTCCATGTGAAGAAGTTGAAGCAAGTGAATGATATTATTACTTTTTCACATAGCCTGGAAAAAGCAGTACAGGCATTATGCTTATGCCCGGTAGCCAGTTAAACAATATAATTGTAAACGAAAACCAGGCATGCTGATGGCAGTTCAAAAGCCTAAGCTTGTCATACTTGTGGATATGGATTCAAGTTCTTTCTGTAATTAGGGAAATTATCGTTGCACCATTTCTGTTTTGTCTTATGTTCATCCAACCACCACAAAATTCTTACATGTTCTCTGCACCACATTTCTTTTTTAATTTATATCAACTAGCCACTTTTACACTAACACCGTTAAATAATTTCAACGAAATGATAATTTTATCCCTAAATAAATTAAAAGATTATTTTATTTTATAAAAACTTTGAAAAATAAAAAAATTATTATTATAAAAATACCCCTAAATTCAATATATATAAAAAAAAAGAAATCCCAAATAGAGGCGCTCAACTGATTTTTATTAAATTTAGATTTTGTAAAATTTTAATAATTATTTTTATTAAAATTATAATTTTGCAAAATTTTAATAAAAATAACTGAATTTATTTATTAAAAAATTATAATTTTACAAAATTTCATTAAAATAACTAAATTTATTTATTAAAAAATAAATCCCAAAATTTTAATAATTTAGGGGATTTTTATTAAATCCAAAATTTTGAAATTATTTTTATAATTATAATTTTTATTAAAAATAAAAATTCTAATTTTAAGATTTATTTTTTATTGAACTTAGGAGTATTTTTATAATAATAATTTTCTTATTTTTTAAAGTTTTTATTAAATAAAATGGTCTTTTGATTTATTTAGGGATAAAATTGTCATTTTGTTTAAATTATTTAATAGTGTTAGTGTAAAAATGACTAGTTAATACAAATTTAAAAAAAATATGGTACAGAAAACATGTTAAAATTTTATGTTGGTTGAATAAATATAAAATAAATAAATAAAAATAGTGCAATGATAATTTTCTAGTAATTATTTGGCAATAGGTTCGGTTTGTTCTGGCCCCAGATGTCCAGACTTCACCACGACAACCCGTTTAGACAAGAGCGGAATTCTGATTGTAGCTTCTGAGGGGTGGGGAAAAAAAAAGGGTCCAAAAGTTCGCATTTCAGATTCACTTAAGCTCAAACAAACTCATTTTACAACTCAGTGTCGGTGCTCAAGATGCAATACTCTTGTCTTTGTCTAGTCACAAACAGAAAAGGGCGACCCATTATTTCACAATCAAGAACATCACAGTTGTTAGCATAGATTCTAATATTCTATACAATAGCAAAGATCCCATGATCTCAAACCGATCATATTTGGGGGATCAAATATCCAAAATTTGTTTTCTTTTGTGTAAATACTAATCAATAACAATGATCAGGACTCTCCCAATCAATCTGGCCTCGTCAATATGCACAATGACCATGTCGAACACTAAATTATCGAGTATAAGCATAATTTTCATGGCGAAGAACCCCACAATACCGCAGCAACGACGGTACCACTCTCTGCCTCAGAAACGGATGCCTCTCTCACTCTCCGTAGTATTTCCAATTTCACCTCTTCTTTCTCCGTTGAAGTCAGCCCTTCTCCCACTTCTACCTGCACTGCGAATCTTGCAACACAATTTGCAAATGGCCCATTTCCAGCTTCTTCACGATCACATATCACTTCACTATCACTATCACCATTAATGCGTTGATCTCTTTTAATCAAATTGTCTCCATGTTCTGATCTTTGCAACTCCATTAGCTTACCAATCAACCCTTCTTGTAACATCGCTTCAATCACTTCCGACCTCCCGATATATGCAATTTCACAAACACAATCCAATGCTGCAACTTGCACCGACAAATCTGCTGACCCCAAAAGCTCAATCAGTTTTGGGATTAATCCTCTCGAGTGAATTTCATCAACCAAAGGACTTCTAACTAAGTTGATAAGTGAAAACAGAACCCGAATTGAACTACTCGAACCCATTGATACTAAAGCTTGAATCGTTGGACCCATCAGCACAAGTCCCACAAACACGTTTCTATTGAAACTAGCTAAAGCATCAATAGCAAGTGCTACGTGTTCCCTCACTCTTTTCGAACAATTACTATCACATAACAACTTTTCAAGAATGGAAAACACCTTGGCTTTCAAAACCAAATCTTGAAAATCAATATCGAAACCCTTCAGCATGCGCTTCGTAAACTCACTCAACACTTCCACCTTCTCCTCCTCCTCCGATTCTTCAAGTTCAAGCGTCTTTACAAGATTTACAACACTTACTCTATCAAAATAAGCCCGAATCTCAGCCTCAATTGATTTTACAACTTGGGAAATCTTGTGCCGGGTGATTTGGCGGCGAACGAGTGATTTCAAGCCATGATCTTGGATCTTTTCTAGCTTTTCTATTAGGGTTTTCAGGTTGCAAAGAAGTTGTGAAAGCTTGGAGAGGCATGGGGTTTCGAACAAGACAGAGTATGGTTTTGTCTCAGGCTCTAAGAGAAATTTGATGGGTGCGTATGATGAAGCGTTCGATGTGAAAAAAGAGTTGCTTTGAATATCTTTCAAAGCTTTTCTGAGAGATTCCAGTAGTTTTAATACATGTTCTTGGTCCATTTGATTCGATTCGATGATTGGTGAGCAATTCAGACTGCCTATGACTCGAGGAACTGAGAAGAGAAGAGTACACGGACTGTGTAAAACCCAACTGCCGGTCCACAGTAGACATATTTTACTTTTCCATGCGGCTTCACCCTCAAGTCACCGTGTTGTAGTTTTTATAAGCACATGTATGAATTACTAGAGCCAATAAATAATTTTGAAATAAGATGATGATAATAATGATAATAATAATAATAATTTATTATTTTATGATTTTATGATGATTTTATATAATTAATTTCTTTATGTGCGGACTACTTATTCATATATTATCACTTAAAAATATATGGTATAAAATTTTTAAAAATTTTTCATTATATATATATATATATATATATATTATCCCATTACATATACACACACGAGTTGTATATCTCTTTAACTACATAACATTAGTGACGACGATAAGCCTTAAAAAGGTAAATATCAATAGATTTTTTTATTAGGGGAATTATGGAAAAGCCAACTCTAAAATATTCAATGATCTCTGTGAAAAAAATAAATAAATAAAATTCAAAAGTCATTATCGAGTGTGAGTACCGAACATTCTTGTATGTTCATATTTTGTATCTTTTATTTATTCATTTTTATTATTTTTCAAAAAGTATAGGGGTGGGCCCCGGGCACACCGAACATTCAGTACTCTCTAGATTTTGTAGTGCTGGCATGGCTGGGAGTGTTACAAAAGTTGGGCCTTCTACCGATTGAAGCATATGGGCTGTCAAATGGGCTCTGCTAAACCATGCCCAACGACCAAATCATTGTAAAGCAAGTCATTTATTTTAATTATGGAAAGAGCGAGGCTATTGATATCTCTTATGAAGCCCCACTTATTTTGTATTTACAAATTTATCTTTTATATTTTAAATTATATTAAAAATAAAACTTGTCTAATTAAACACACCTACTTTATTTTCTTAGCCTTATTTTTTTTCCTTTATAAGCCATTTAAATCTACAAAATTTGAAAAAACAATGATTTTTCATAGAATAAGAATTTGATCTAAATATAAAGTAAGTTTTTGTAGGTAAGATAATTTGATAAAGTTTGTTTAGTTAGGCTAAGTTTTTTTTTTTTTGGGGATATGCATATACTTGTCTTTATATATATACTCAGGTTATTACATACTAAGAAAAACTAAAAAAGATGGAGATTAAAATAAGAAATTCATGAATGTTATAGCCAGGAAGAAATTGAAAATTATTTGAAATGGGAGAGGAGAGAGAGAGTTCCTAACAAATATTTTTTTTTTAATATTTCCCAGAAGTACTATGCAAGGGCTTATTTAGAAAGTACATCAAATTAGGGTTATCTTAGGAATTAAAAAGCATATATATAGAAAAGAAGTTTGAAGGGAATGTTAGAGGTGTGGCAATAGTCCAACTCTTATTGAAAATGTGTAGCTATTTATACTTTATAATATATTTTAAACACTCTAATTTTATATCTATTATATAAATTTCTGTTAAGTACAATTCATTAAATTGAATATTACATAATTACTTTGAACACACATGCAGTACTCATTACTTAATATATAATTCTCAGATGTTTAAACCCTAAAACTTTTATTTCCAAAATCTTAATTAGTATGTACATGAGTAATGAAAAATTAATACTCTGAAAAGCTTTTACGATAAAGAATTTGTGATACTTATTTTTCAAAAATAAGAATAAATACTTATTTTTACAAGTTGCTTTGCTTCTCATCCTTTTATTTATTTATTTATTTATTGGCAATATATATAGAATACTTTTTACTACTACGTTCTCATTGCAAGTTGCTTTTGGGGGAAAATCCAATAAGAAAATAAATAAGTAAAAATTAATAACTAAAATTGCGTTAAATAATTTATTTACAACTTTGACTTGATTTTGTTGGTATACGTATGTGTTAACTATCTTAAAATTGTGTGTTAATAAAATAGTTTTATTGATATTTTAAGTAAATAAAGTTAATTAATTTAAATATTTTAATTTCTTTTTAGAATTTAAAAGAGCGTATAAAGTAAAACTTCATTTCTTAAAATTAGTTCACAAGCATACAAAATAATAAGTAATTTTTAGAGTGCAAATGACACTACCTTATTGAAAGACATACAAGGATTTTGCTTTAAATTACTTTTTAAGTTGTCTATTTGGGATAGCACAATTTGCTTTACCATTGCAGTAAAAGCAAAAGATCAACAGATAAATTCCATCTAACAAAAACCTTGGAGGAGACATTAAAAAAAAAGTTTAAAAAATTACTAGTTTACGTATATTGACATTATAGTGTTAATAAGAGTGGAGTTCCCACATAAGGAGTCAAAAAGAATTCAAATAAATCCTCTTTACATGATTAAAACTTAATAAGTGCATGTTTGGTATGGCTTATTTAAGAGCCATAAGTGCTTATTTAATCGTATAAGCACTTTTTAAAATTTTTTATGGTGTTTAATTATTTCTTTAGTAGAGTTTTTTTAGCTTAAATAAGCTAATTTACCTCTACTAGTAAAAGCCCAAAATTTGAGCTTTTGGGAGTAGAGGTTATAGTGCTTTTCTAAAAATATATAATATAAAAAATATCACACAGTTTAATGGTTCAAAAGTGCTTTTTTTATTGACAACCAAACACCCAATGACTTTTTGTCCAAAAGCTCTATTAGTATAAGCTCTACTGTTATAAGCTCTATTTAATAAGCTGTACCAAACGGAGCCTAAATCACTAGTATTGAGACTCAAAAAAATTATGAATTAAACAAATATTAATTAATCGAATTATAATTAAACAGGTTGACCCAAGAAAAGATTATTACTTAATTGAAATTTTAATTTATTGGCGTTTTCTTGTAATTGGTTGAGATAAATAATAGAGTATTAGATTCATGTCTGTAAAAATAGAAATATATTTATGAAAAATAGGAGTAGAAAAGATTCACCTACCTAAATTTGGTAGGAAAAGTATGGAAATAATATAAAATCAAGATTATTTTTCAAAAATAGGTCCCTTACCTTTTTTTCAATTTGTTTTATTTTTACTTTTAATAGTAAGATTACAAAAGGTAAAGATTCAAACATACACCAAATACTTTGTCGTGCTAGAAATACAATCCAATCGATTGACAGGAATTCAACATTTCAAACACACAATTCATACGTGATTGATGGACTACATATCGATTGCATGTCTGGTGTGACAATTCATAAAAGTATATATATATATATATATATATGTTCAAAATAACTATTTTACATGAAAAAAATTAACATTTGGTAACCCAACTTTATAAACGTAAGAACATTCAATTGTATGACCCAAAAAGGAATAAAAAAAAAGAAAAAAGAAAACTCAGATGCTGTTGGCCACAAATAGAACCAAAAACTAAGATCATTAAAAATCCACAAAAGCAAATCAACGAACCAGGCCCCACCATCATACGCTTGCCAACGTCACTGTCTGCTAGCTTGCGCTTACCACTTCATATTTTAACCGTCAACGACCGATCTCCAACTTCCCACCAAGTTACCAAACCCCTCTCCGTCCTCCCTCTCAAGGTAAAAATCAAACCTTTCATTTCAGATTTCAATACGCATATGCTTCAATTATTTAATCAATTATTTTATTTTATTATTTACTTGCTTTTTTTTTACAGCGGTGAGACTAGAATAAAACAGCAGCAACAGCAATGGCAGTATCATTTGCGAAGCTGGTGCCATTGTTTCAAATCATGTTGTATTTGACATTACTATTAATCTTGAATAATGGAACTGCGAGGATCACAAGTAGATTCATTCGTACTGAATGGCCATCTGCTGATATCCCTCTCCACAATAAAGTTTTTGACATCCCAAAAGGTCACAATGCGCCTCAACAAGTAAGCAAAACCCCTTTTCATTTTGATTCTTTGACCCACTTGAGTTTAATTTGAGTCCTTTTTTGAGATTCTATGTAAAAGATGGGCCAAAACTTTTCATTTCCAATGGATATTAGAATAATAACTTAATTTAAAGACTCTTTTTGTATTACTGGAAGCTAAATTCCCTCCCTATCCATGTGAGCAGGATTTGAACCCCGCTTGTATCACTCAAGAAGTGTTACCATTTGAGCCAACTGGCGCCCACTAAATTTTTCATAATTTGATAATTTGTGGTATATAGTAGCTTTCTATATTCTTGCTATTAAATTTGCTTACTGTGATTTGTTGGTATAGGTGCGAATCACTCAAGGGGATTATGATGGAAAGGCTGTGATAATCTCATGGGTTACACCCAATGAACTGGGGTCAAATAGAGTACAATATGGAAAATTAGAGAAGAAATATGATTCTAGTGCTGAAGGCACGGTGACAAACTATACCTTTTACAAATATAAGTCTGGTTACATTCATCATTGCCTTGTCGATGACCTCGAGGTAAATGTTAGCTAACTATTCTAGTGTACACTTCATAATTTCTGGTCTTTTACAATGACACAAAGTACCATTACAAGATCTGAGATGGTGACTCTTCTCGTGAATTTTATTCGTATCCTCTCGTGCTAACACTTCATAATTTATGGTCTTTTAGTATGACACCAAGTACTATTACAAGATAGGAGATGGAGACTCTTCTCGTGAATTTTGGTTCCAAACACCCCCAAAGATTCATCCAGATGCTCCTTATACTTTTGGAATTATTGGTAACATGTCTTCACTCTTATAATCTCTTGAAATGCAGATAAGTTTCATTTTCATTTATTAACAAACAGGACATTTAGCTTCCTGAATAAGGAAGTAATTGTGTTTTTCTGAAAAAAGATATAATGTATGGTATAGATCATTTTCAGACTCCAAACAGACTAATTAGAGTTGCTGGAAATTACTTATTACATTTTCAGAATTTTCTCTATTATAATTGTTTTTGTAAAATTTTAGGTGATTTGGGTCAAACGTATAATTCACTTTCCACTCTCAAGCACTACATGCAGAGCGGGGGACAGTCCGTATTATTTCTTGGTGATCTCTCTTACGCGGATAGGTACGAGTACAACGATGTTGGTATTAGATGGGATTCATGGGGTCGTTTTATTGAGCAAAGTGCTGCATATCAGCCTTGGATTTGGTCAGCTGGGAATCATGAGATAGAGTTCATGCCAAACATGGTACCTTGAATTTCATTTCGATTATCCACATGAAATTTTAAACATTTAGTATACCAAGATTTTAATATGAATGTAAGTTTCATCTTTTAGGCAAAAGGAAAAAATGACTTTTCCTGTTATGCTGTATAATGCATGTAATGGCTTATTTATTATTATTGAACTCATATGCCATAGCTTAATTTTCCAGGGGGAGGTTATTCCTTTTAAGTCATATCTACATAGAATAGCTACACCTTATACTGCCTCCAAAAGCACCAATCCACTATGGTATGCTATTCGACGGGCATCTGCTCATATCATTGTCCTATCCAGCTATTCTCCTTATGGTAACCTCTCTCATTTCCATAAGTAATATTTTACGACATTTACTTTCACATTTTTTGTCTTGTATTTTAAATTGTTGTGGACGTGAATATTGACCATCGCTCGAATCACCAGTTCTCACAGAGTCAATATTGAATTACTTTTATTATCACCCAAAAGGAAAGAAAGGATTCTTGTTTATTTTATTTTATTTTGGGATGATCAGTGAAATACACACCTCAATGGTGGTGGCTGAGGGAAGAGCTAAAAAAGGTGGACAGGGAGAAGACACCTTGGCTTATTGTTCTCATGCATGTTCCGCTCTACAGTAGTAATGTGGTGCACTACATGGAAGGTGAAAGTATGCGAGCTGTATTTGAGAGCTGGTTTGTCCATTCCAGGGTCGACTTCATCTTTGCCGGCCATGTTCATGCCTATGAAAGATCAGTAAGGATGTCTTTTCCTTTTCATTTTTTTTATTAATAATCAGATCAAAGAGAATGAAGTGAGTACAAACCAGTGTAATAAGTAACAAAGATTGGTAATATGAATGCTACTTTCTTATTCGGGTTAGGTCATCATCGAATTCTGAAAACTCTTAAACTTTTGTTTTTGACTCTGGGTAACAATAGGCATTATTCTGTTTTGTTCTGTTTTTGCTGTCAAATATAGTTTTGTCTCAGAAAGAGTAATTTTGTTGATTGCAGTACCGCATATCAAATATACACTACAATTTCACAAGTGGTGACCGTTATCCTGTACCTGACAAATCAGCTCCGGTTTATTTAACAGTGGGAGATGGAGGAAATCAGGAAGGTCTTGCTGGAAGGTAAGGCAAATCTGCCGTGTGAATCTTCTGCAATGAAATTTGAGTTGGAGGTGGCATAGCATTTCTGAAGTATCAAGTTTTCCAATATATTTCTTGGCAATTTCTGGACAATTAATAGTTATCCTCATATTTTCAATTCATTGTTAGGTTTTTAGACCCGCAACCAAATTATTCAGCATTCCGTGAAGCCAGTTATGGTCATTCTACATTGGAGATTAAGAATAGAACTCATGCATTCTATCACTGGAACCGGAATGATGATGGGAATAAAGTAACTACAGATTCTGTAGTATTCCACAACCAGTACTGGTAAGTGTAGTCTTTTTGCACTTCTCGTTCTCATAGCGAGTGTGATCTTTTTTCATTTAGTTGGCCTTGATGCATTGTGTCTCAGCCTTCTAACGTTTCAAAAAGGGTTAAAAAAACCTGGAAGTCCAACAACGACCATTAACCAATTATTGTTCACATGTGTTTAAGAAAAGGTTTGCAACTGTTTTGGTACTGCAAAAACTGATTTCAAACAACTAAAAACGTTCTAACTTAAGCGCACAACATGCGGGAAAATGAGACTGAGTTGAACTGCCTGATCTAATTATTAGTTGTTTATTCATTATTCCCAATCATGAAATTTCCAAACCAAACTGGGATGTTGTACAGGTCAAACAATCTGCGGAGGAGAAAACTCAAGAAGAATCATCTAAAGCCGAGAGTTGAAGTCCGTTGAAATTATCTTTCATATTCATCCGACCCTTTCCCTTGCCTCCACAATCTCTTTGGGTATGCTGGGGTTATCAAATACTTTTACTTGTGGTATCATCACTTCAATTGCTGGGGAATGAAGTATGAGCGTAGGATATACTGCTAAGCTGAAGAAGAAATTTAACTGTGATGTCCAAGGAAAGGACCATATGCATTTCTGGAAAATGCCTACACAGAGGAGTTATTACCATAGAAAATCCAATCCCTATATAGTTTTGTAAATTCACAGATTAGAATGAATAATTTCTGTATTTTATTGATGAGAATTACTCCTCTTTAAATAGATTACAGGAGAATAAATCAAATCCCACAAAATCAGAGCTATAACAGCTAGAAATCTAATTCTAAGGAAACAAATCAGTAAACCTATTTAAGGAAATAAATCTTGCCAAATAACATAGATCCTAATATATACAATTCTAATTATGTATAATTCTGATTTCATCCACACTCCCCCTCAAGCTTGGCTATAGATGTTGATGAGACCAAGCTTGCCTTCAAGAAAGTCATGAGTCTGTTCTGAGAGTCCTTTTGTGAGGATATCAGCCAGTTGGTGAGATGTAGGCACATATTCAAGCTTGATAATGTTTCCATCAAGCTTTTCTTTAATAAAATGTCGATCAACCTCCACGTGTTTAGTCCTATCATGATGAACAGGATTGTGAGCTATACTAATTGCTGACTTATTATCACAATAGAGCAGCATAGGTTCTTCAAATCCAATCTTTAATTCCTTCAGCACCCTTCTTATCCAGATAAGCTCACACACTCCATGTGCCATAGCTGTAAACTCGGCTTCTGCACTACTTCTAGCAACCACTGACTGTTTTTTGCTACGCCAAGTCACCAGATTTCCCCATAGCAGCGTGCAATAACCAGATGTTGATTTACGATCATTAATTGATCCAGCCCAATCAGCATCTGTGAATGCTTTCACCTTTCGATCATTAGTCTTTGCAAAAAACAAGCCTTTTCCGGGTGTTTGCTTCAAGTATCTCAGGATTCTATATACTGCATTCAAATGACCTTGACATGGTGCGTGCATATGTTGACTTACTAAACTCACTGCAAAGGCAATATCCGGTCGTGTATGTGAGAGATAGATAAGCTTTCCAACTAGGCGTTGATACTGTCCTTTATCGACCAGCCCTCTTTCAAGCATTTTTCCTTTGTTGCCAAGTTCAACTGGAGTCTTACTCGGCTTGCATCCCAGCATGCCAGTTTCTTCCAACAAATCTAAAGTATATTTTCTTTGAGAGACAGAGATCCCCTTCTTACTCCTTGCAACTTCCATTCCAAGAAAGTATCTTAACGCTCCAAGGTCTTTAACTTCAAATTCCTTTGCCATCATTTGCTTGACTCTTTCTACTTCTTTGTTATCATTTCCAGTGACAATGATATCATCAACATACACTATAAGAATAGTAATTTTTTCATTTTCAGCATGCTTAACAAACAACGTGTGATCAGCTTGTCCCTGGACATAGCCAAATTCCTTGATAACTTTGGAGAATCTGTCGAACCAAGCCCGTGGAGACTGCTTCAGACCATAGAGGGACTTGTTGAGTTTACAAACAGTGTGACTCCCTAGGTTTTCTTCAAATCCTGGAGGTTGACACATAAAAACTTCCTCTGCAAGCTCACCATTTAGAAAGGCATTTTTTATATCAAGTTGATGTAGAGGCCAATCAGAGTTTACAGCCAAAGATAGAAGAATTCTGATAGTGTTGAGTTTGGCAACAGGAGCAAAGGTCTCAGTGTAGTCAATCCCGTACGTTTGAGTAAAGCCCTTGGCCACTAGACGCGCTTTGTGTCTTTCAATTGAACCATCAGCCTTATACTTGACAGTGAATACCCATTTACAACCCACTGTATTTTTTTCTTGTGGCAACTCTACCAGGCTCCATGTATTGTTCTGTCTAAGGGCGTGCATTTCTTCAAGAACAGCAGCTTTCCACTCGGGAATAGATAGGGCCTCTTCAATGGATCTAGAAATCAAAACACTAGACAAACTCGAGGTGAAAGCATGGAGTGAAGGAGACAGATTTGAGTAAGATATGAATTTAGAAATGGGGTGATGAGTGCAAGATCTAACACCTTTTCTTAATGCTATTGGCATATCTAGATCAGGAATAGGACTGAATTTACCTGACTCGTTTGGTGAATGAGACTCTACCATCGGTTCATCCTCGTGACTGTGAGTAGGATTCATGATTTCTTTATTTGCTTGAGACTTTTTCTTTCTAGAGTAGACTTGCAATTCTGGTTGTTTAGATATTGAAAGTGTTGAATCTCCTCTTGTTTCCAATACTGGTGAAATTGGATCAATTACAGGAGGACTGATTTTAGTTGACTCAGGAATAGAGACGGCTGTATCCAACTTAACATCAAGTAAGGGCAGGTCATGGATATCCCAAGAACAGCAAGCTTCATCCCATTTCTCCCCCTGAAGCGAAGTTGGAGAAAAATATGGTGTATTTTCAAAGAATGTGACATCACAAGAAATATATGTTTTTTTAGTTTTTGGACAGTAACACCTATATCCTTTTTGGGTTGGAGAATAACCAATGAAAACAGTTTTGATGGCTCGAGGGTCAAGTTTACTTCTATTATGGTCATGAATATGGACAAATGTTGTGCAACCAAAAATTCTTAATGGAAGTGTATTAGACTTAGAGACATGTGGGTAGGTTTTTGAAAGAACAGATAAAGGGGTTTCAAAATTGATAGGACGACTTGGCATACGATTTATGAGGTAGGTAGCAGTGAGGATAGCATCCCCCCACAAGTACTTTGGGATATGCATGGTAAACATGAGTGCCCGAGCTACCTCTAACAAATGACGATTTTTTCTTTCCGATACTCCATTTTGTTGTGGAGTATCAACACAAGAGCTTTGATGTTGAATTCCATTTTCTAACAAATAATCACCAAGAATGGAATTGAAATATTCTTTTCCATTGTCAGTTCTTAGAACACGAATTTGGCTTTGAAATTGAGTTTGAATCATTTTGTGAAAAACTTTGAATATGTGACTGGCTTCAGATTTGTTATGTAGGAGATAAACCCATGTAACCCGTGTGTGATCGTCTATAAATGTAAGAAACCATCTTTTCCCATGGCAAGTTGTAATTTTTGAAGGTCCCCATATGTCACTGTGGATCAAAGAGAATGGAGTGGAAGGAATGTAAACCTTTGGAGAAAAGGACATGCGAGTATGTTTAGCTAATTGGCAAATTTCACACTCAAAAGAAACAGTATTTTTATTAGCAAACAAAGACGGAAATAGACGTTTTAGATATAAAAAACTAGGATGGCCAAACCTATGATGCCATAACATTATTTCATTAGTACTAGAAATAGATGTAGAAGCAACACCAAACAAAAAAATTTGTTGACTCTTTGGGTGATCATCATTAAAGTAATAAAGACCATCATGAATCCTAGCACTGCCAATCGTCTTCCCCGATGATAGGTCCTGAAATTGACAAGAAGAAGACAAGAAATTAGCAACGCAATGATTGTCACGTGTGATTTTGCTAACAGAGATTAGGTTGCATTTTAGGGCAGGGACATGGAAGACAGATTTGAGGATTAAATTTGGAGATAGTTTTATGTCACCAATTCCAACTACTAGTGTAAAAGATCCATCAGCAATTTTAACCGTGATATGTTTAGAACAAGGGACATAAGAGTGAAAACAATTAGAGCTACCTGTCATATGATCAGAGGCCCCGGAATCAATTATCCAAGGGTCTGTAGATTGAATCATTGATTGGGAATTTAGGACAGAGTAGAGTTTACCAGATTTGGCAACAGAACATGATCCACTGGTGGAGTTTGCATAGTTGGGTGGATGGGTCTGAGAGGCATTGACAGAAGATAAATTGAGAAGTTTGCATAGTTGGTCAATTTGTTCCTTGCTGAACGGAATAGATGCACCAGAGTGGTCTTGATTGGATTGGGTATGGTGTGCACGTCCGTCATTTTTTTTTCGAGGCTGCCAATTTGCTGGTTTCCCATGAATCTCCCAACACTTGTCCCGAGTATGTCCAGGTCGATTACAATGATCACACCATGGTCGCTTGTTCGAACGATGATCAGGATGCTGCTGTCCATTTGAGTGAGTTTTAGTAGTCATTAAGGCTGATACTTCTGGTGCGGATGGAGGTACAGATTTGTCATCCGAGAGCATCACCTTTCGCCTAGCTTCCTCACGTCGTACTTCTGCGAAGGCTTCGTCAGTAGAAGGGAAAGGCTTTTGAGCCATCACTCGGCCCCGTACCTCATCTAGATTTCTATTAAGACCAGCAAGGAAATCAAATACTCTTTCTTTTTCAAGGTTATGCTTTTGCTTGACACTGCACTCAGCACAAAATGAGTCATCTTCAAAAAACAGATCTAATTCTTGCCAAAGATCTTGGAGGTCAGAAAAATATTGGGTGACAGAGTTGGAACCCTGTTTCATCTCCTTCAATTTTGAACGAATCTCAAAAATCTGAGAAGCATTCCCAAGATCAGAGTACATCCGTCGAGCTGCATCCCACACATCTTTGGCTGTCTTGAACCAGAGATAACGACGACTAATTTGTGGTTCCATTGAATTGATGAGCCATGCAAGAACAATAGAATTTTCAGACAGCCATGTCTTGTACAATGGGTCAGTTGTCTTGGGAGCAGGGAGTTCACCAGTGATGTAGCCCAGTTTACCACGCCCACAAATCACAATCTTGACTGACTGTGCCCATTGTAGGTAGTTTCTACCATTTAATTTGTGGGCTGTAATATGAAGAGATGCATCGCTTCCGGAAAGAGAAGCAATTGGGATGGAACTAGGCTCAGCCATAGATTGGCTAGATGTTGAAGATCCGGTATTGTCACCAGATGAGATGTCGACTTCTTTTCCAGCCATAAGAGACAATTAGTCCTTAGTCTCTGATACCATGTAAATTCACAGATTAGAATGAATAATTTCTGTATTTTATTGATGAGAATTACTCCTCTTTAAATAGATTACAGGAGAATAAATCAAATCCCACAAAATCAGAGCTATAACAGCTAGAAATCTAATTCTAAGGAAACAAATCAGTAAACCTATTTAAGGAAATAAATCTTGCCAAATAACATAGATCCTAATATATACAATTCTAATTATGTATAATTCTGATTTCATCCACAAGTTTATTTGTTAAGTTCATATAAGTTATCATTTTTGGATGATAAAAACATATTCCTGAATCAAGAACGAAATAGTTTCGTTTTTGTGAAATATCCTGTCTTGTTTGTTGTGCTCAATCCTTTGACGATTACTAACTTTTCAAATGTGGAAGTAGACCAAAATTTGATTACTCTCTTGCTTGAGCTTGAACATGATTTAAATTTTTTATATTCCGATTTCGATCCATCACAACTGTCATACATTTCCAAAAATAAACAAAAGAATATATGGTCAAATATGTTTGACATCCACATCAGCAGAATTCTGTTTTCTGCAGTGCCTTGTAGAACAGTTCCATCTCTACATTTGTTTCCTCAAAAATTGCTACTGAATTTAATAGGAAAAGAATCAGATTTCTATCCAAAATAAGACTGGCCTGAGATTTTGTATAAAAAATCCTGAAATGAGGACATTACCACTCTATAAACTGCAATTTTTTTCATCTCTGTTAGCAGCAGGAAGGACGTGCAAAGGATATTAACATCAAAAAGCATTTGATGTCACCTCTGATAATCAAGAGGAGTCACGGAGAACCAGCTGAGGAGTCCACTTGAGATTCAAAAAAAGTTTCCCTGATTTAGTGCCATCTATATGGAAACTGTCTTGAATTTCGCCTTCCATCATGACCCTAGTGAGTGTCATGATGCATTTCCCCATTTTGTCCTGAATGATTCATATAGTGAAACAATTTAATCCAGGACTTCAGCAAGAAGTAGGAAATTTCTGAAAGCTTTTTTTGAAGTCTAATTCATCAATGAAGTGACAATGATGAATGGAGTGTTACCTTCCCAAAGGTGTCATGGTCATAAACATCCAAAATTAACATTTCATGCTGTCCATCCTCCACAACAAAGTCAAATGTCTGATTCCAAACTGGATTCAGGGTGTCGTGTGCAACCTGAGAAAGTTGAATGGTTAAAAAACGAAGAGATTTCAAAACCTCTGAACATCAACCATCTTTTGCGCCAGTTAATATTTTGCTACAAAGATGAATATGGAAGCATAGGTGACTTATAAAGATGTGTTCGACATTCTATAATGAACTAGGTTTTTACCACTACAACTGGAAATCTGATACTCACCCTAGTCTTCGCTCTGTTTCCAGCTTTCTTCAGTTGAAGGACAACAAAGGGATCAGCCTTTCCTATCAAATCTACTTTCGGCAAGTTTTCAGCAGCTATCACTGTAATGGATAATACTCCTCTCACAATAACGTCACTTTTCTTTTGAGTTGCAATCTTTCCAAGCTCAGCAGCTTCCGCTCTACTTGTTTCACTCTTAAGGCTCTTCTCCAATGTGGTCAATGAGTAGTCGGAGTTGAAAGGATTCTTAAGGCTGCTCTCTGTGCCAAAAGGACAGTATAACAGCTCAAGATGCACCTAATGCCAAGAAAAATTGCACAAGTTAGAGATAATTACCGCCATCTTATGCACAGCCAGTATAAATGCTGCAATCAATCAGTTGGCATCCTCACCTGACCCCTGTTTTTGGTATCTCTCTGGACCTTAACATCCTTGACCAGTTTCAACCATACATCCTTCACTTTACCAGGCTCAAGTTCTTTTAGTGCTATTTGAGCAATACCAATAATTTCAGGGGCCAGCATTGGTCCTTCATCATCAAAGACTCTTACTGTCAAGTGTTGAGTTGAAGCATCTTCAACTGTGAATTCAAAGTGCTCATTCCAGATTGGGTTCAGTTCATTGTTCTGCACATACAGTGAGAAGTATTCAAGCTGAGATTGAAAATTGCTAAATGCAAGCATAAAAGGCAAGTTTACACACAATTGTTTTGCTGGTTTTCATTCTGTCACGCAGTGGACGCACAAATATCACAACAAAAGGATCAGATTTCCCGATAAGGTCTTTATTTGTTAACTCCTTGGCTTGCACAAGCTTCACATCTAATGTGCCACAAGGCTTCAACTCCAAGTCACTAAAACATTAAGAAAATTATCAATGACGGCAACATGAATCATGAAGTTGAGAGCCAAGGAACTTCATGGAAAATGAAATACCTGTAATCCCCGGGTAATATAGGTATAATTTGTCGAACAGGCCATGTTATTGAGTCTTCAATAGCATCTATAATTGTTTCCTGTGCAAAGTTTTATAAATAAAATAAAATCGAGTTGCTTGTTAAAGAAGTAACAGAAGAACTAAGACAAAGTTTGCTCAAACCTCAATAGCATCAGAGATCCCAGGGATTGATGATATATCGCCACCAACAACTTTAAGTGTGAAATCCAGATCTTTCTGTACGTACAAGCAAATTAACAATTAAGTTCGGGTTCATCTATGAGCAGGCAGAAAAGTTTCTTTTCTGTCATAGAAAAAATGAAGATTATTGTAACTGACCTTTTCTCTCAATGAATAAGCAACAGCTCCAAAACAAGGAAACTCATCTACCAGTGGTTTGAAGATCAACCTGAAAACCCCAGTGAATCCAATATTCTTCACCTGGATGAAGAAATTGAAAACCATAAAGAATGAAAAGAAAATAGAAAGTTAAAACTAACTCTACATCTGATGCTGCAAACAAAAACACAAACTATCTTCACAAACATTTACACAAAGAACAATATCAGTTGTTACTTTTGAGCGTGGACAGAAATCAGAAGTTACCTGCACAGGAAGTCCTACACCAACTCTTGTTCGAATATCAAGTACAATATTTGGGTTACCATCCCACTGCATCTCCAATTCCATTGTAATTCCCTCTTCTCCGCTTTCACTCTCTACTATGGCAACTCCTAAACCACGGATCCACCATTGAATAAAAAAATAAAATTAGGCTCTACTTTGTTTTTGCTCTTAGGAAACTATACTGCCGATGTGTCTGGTAAATACTTGCACACAGTTATGCCTTTGTCACTTATTGGAACAATCATTAGACTTTACTTAACAGCTAGAAATTTCGTTCCATAACAACGGTGGCTTCAAAGCCACAAAATTACAATACCAATAGAATGAGTCACTAAAAATTTCAATCTCTCTTACTATTACTATATGTTTTGCTCTGTTTTCTTACCAACTCATAGTACCCGTTTCTTAAAACACAAAATCAAAGTTGAAAAAAAAATATATAAAAAACTAACCTGTAAACTGTGGAGCCACAGTACCAAGGGTCAATTTTGAAAAGCTGAGAGAGGCTAAGATACTTGGTCTGTATTGTTCAAGAATAGGCTCAACATTGCTTCTTATCAGCTCTGATGCTGCCTACAACATTGTAACAGCTATTTAACAACATTACCACATAATTAAAAGAACTAATCACCACGGGTTACCTCATTAATGAATGGCCAAAGTTTGTCAAGTTGATAATTAAGCCAATTTAACTGCCATTGATTGAAAAAAGAAAAAAAAATCAGTACTAAGATTATAAGTAAATAATGTGTCAATGTAGCATATTATTATGATTGTTACTAATTTTACCTTCTGTCTCTGTTGAAAAACAACCCATGGAGGATAAAATTCAGGAGGAATGAGTTTTCTTGAATCTTGGACTGTCATCCGGGAAAATGCAGCCACTATGTTTGCCTATAAAAATGTTAACACAGATCAAAAACAAAAACAAACGACAAGTCGTCACATACAGAGATAATCAGGAATGACAGATCCTGCAATGCTGAAGATCCAAGAATAGTACGAGTTCAGCGCGACGGCGGGATCGAACGTTCTCATAACGAGCATACGCGACCATCAATCCAATCCCGAAGGAGATCCCAAAAAACATGCCATATAAGAAAGACATTTTTCCCGGAAAATTTAATCATGAAAAGGAAAGTTGGCAATGGGGCTGGTCTGGTGGGAAAGTTACGAACGTCGTTGTTGGGTGTGCATGGAAGAGAATATGAAGATTGCGTGCTTATAGCAAGCACTCTAGCTAATAAAAATATAATGAGATCATATTAACGTGGAATAATTCAATGAATCAATTTAACTTTGATTTGCAAAGCAAAGAAGGAAAGAAAAGTAATTTGTTTGTTCCTTTCGCTTGGGTTTAAACCACCACCTGCCTTTGTTGCTCTCTCTTTTCTTTTCTCTTTCTTCTCTTTTATTAAAATCTTTGTTTATTTAGTTTTGGAAAATGCCCCTAATTTTTCTCTCATCTGCTACATTATTTTTATTAAAAGAACTTCAATTTATCTCAAAATTCATTAGAAATCTCTACATCATTATTATGCTATACATGGAAAAAGATCTTAATAAATTAATAATATCATTAAAAAAAATAAAATAGTGCTAAACATGTGTAAATTATATTTAAAAAAATTATTCTAAACGATTTGTTATTTATTAAGCAAATGATAAAATATGTAATAAGTGTACATTAAAAATTTGTGAACAATATTTCATGCACTCAATGAGACAATGAAATAATAATGATTGTAGACAGTAGTCAATGTTCCTTAATTAGTTGATTATGTTATTATTGTACTGTTGTGCTTTGTTATGTTTTAGGGACACAAAAGCAGAAGGCTTGATAGGAAAGGGGTGCGGGAACAAAATGATATAATTTTTGGGCACTTATGTTGAAAACAGTATTCATCGAGGGCCAAGAGAGCAAATATGAAATTTAGTCTGCATCCAATTGGTGGCTCGCGTTAGTCCAGGAGGGTGGATTGGCAAATCGTAAATAGCTCCCAGCCTGATACGTGTAACGTGACCTGGACGTACTCCCATCAATGCTATTTGCATGCGTGCCACATGGCGCCCTATCGCATCATCTGTGATTGGTTAACTTTGTAAATAAAATATGGAACAAAGATAATTTAGGAGCCAGTCCCGTGTGCGAAGCAAAGACATTGACAACATTATTTACATATAACGTATGGTTCCTATGCAAAGAAAGTTTTGACTTCACTCAGTGTATTTCGTCCAACTAACGAGTGCAAGTGCATGTTGATTTGTAGCCATTAGCCTAAAGTATAATGGTTAGAATTTAAATATTACAATTGTGAGGTCATGGATTTAAACTCCCACAATGTATTATGGGGTTTAATTTTTTTTCTCAATTTAAGTAAAAATAATTTTCTCCATTTCGAAATGTGAGTTGACTAAACGTTTTTCGAATATTAAAGAGGATAAAAATTTGAACTAATCTTAGTAATAGTCTGATTTGTAAATATTAGTTGTAATATCATTTAATATGAGTTGTACTATCAAAAGAAAATATGCCTCAAGAGGTAGGCGAATTTTGAGCTCAATTTTCCCGAGGTAAATTTCTTCTAAAACTTGAAGAGTAGACAATTCTCCATTCAAGGTTGAGAAATTTTCCTTTCATATATGAGTAGACTCGAACTATATAAAAGTATATAACCTTGATAGTAGGGCAAAATTAATCGGACCAAAGATTCGTTAATAGTGAAAAATGGGTTTACAAACAGTACTGGGAGCAACTTTAAGCTCTCGGCATTTGGAAAAGAAGAAAATATGGAATAAAACCTTTACATTTGGAATATAAATCTTATCTTTGTACGTAATATATGCTCTTGAACAGTGAATGAGGATACTTGGCATGAACTCCTCTCTAGCAATCCACCATCTTTATTTTTGATGAAATATTTTTAATTACTATAATGACTAACTTGGTGGGATTTGATTGGTTGATTAAGTCTGGAAATATTATAAACCATAAATCAATCCAATCAATTTTGAGCATACAAAAGACATCCCCATCTTCTTTTGAACGTTCAATTCGCGGGTAAACACATTAGAGACGCGACCAATCTTGGAATTAAGGTGCGGGCTTTGCCTTCAAATTTATTCGTTTCTTATCTTGACTCTTGTAGATTCCTTTTTTTAATTGAATTGATGCCCGGCACAAATCCTGCTGAGTCATGCTAATCTGCTAGTGATGCTTTTTATTAATTTCACGTAACTCTTGACGCCTGTTAATGCAAATGTGAATTGACCCAATTCCAATTATTTTATTTGGGTTTTAACTTTTACGTGTTTGATGGTGATCCTAGTATTTGATCAGCTTGATAACAATTATCAGTAAAAAAAAAAATGTGTACCCCGAAAGTAGTTTACGATGCTTCATCCACAGTTTTCCTTACAAAATTTTAAATTTTAAAAATTTTTCATCGTCGATCCCTTAAATTTTCGTCCATGTATTCCTGATCATATATCATATTACGTTATTGCATAAATATATAATAAAGAAATTTACAGATGTAGCAAAAAAATTAGAGATTTAATAAAGAGTAAAAGTATTATACCAAACGCGTCGTTGTATCAAATTATTTCTCAATATACACGATTGCATTGAAAAATGACTTATCTACTGTGTATTTATTCCCGTTTACTATAACTATATCATTATTAGGATTTTGAAGAGGGTAAATTATATGTAGATATTTTAAGTGAATAAGAAGCAAGAGATGATTAATCATCTCAAGGAGAAAATGAGCACAAAACATACTTGACAGTTGTCATAATTCACACATTCTAATTTGGTTTAAATTATATTACAATAAATTTCTAATTTTGTTACTTTTTTTAAAAAAAATTTATTGTAAGGTTTTTTTTTTATTTTAACCACGAGGTATATGACCCCAACTGTGGGAGGCATCTCTAAGCTTGTACTACAACTCAGATTAAAAGTCCTCGCTTGAACCGAGAGACACATATTCTCTCAACAAAGACGACTTCCATACAATTCGAACTGAAAAACAAATACAGTTAAGGCACTTAAGGAGACTCCACCGACAATCGAGCCAACACTCTTTTGGTTATTGTGAGGTTTTTAACGTGAGTGGGGGCGGCATGTACGTGATGTGTCACGATTTTAGAGAATCAACACGGGCACTCCCAAATAAAAATAAAAGGAAAGAATAATTAATACAAAGTTGCAAAGTCATTTCCAGAGAAATCGCAAAGTCGAAAGTTCAAATTATATAACGAAAGCAACGCGAAGCGCGAGCCAAGCAGCCTCTCTCTCTCTCTCTCTCTCTCTCCCCGTCTCGCTCTCTCCAAATAATCTTCCCACTCACTCTACTTGACTCTTCTTCCACAACATTCTCAAAGAAACTGCTACACAGTGTACATAACGTAACATAATAATAACTGCCATCCTCACTCGTTAAGCATGCACAAACAGTAATCTCTTATTAATTTTTTTGTTTGTTTGTTTGCTTGTGGAGTTGGAAATGGCGGGAAACGACTGGGTTAACAGTTACTTAGAAGCGATCCTGGACGTCGGTCCGGGAATCGACGACGCAAAATCGTCGCTGTTGCTTAGAGAGAGAGGGCGTTTCAGTCCTACTCGTTACTTCGTCGAGCAAGTCATCACCGGCTTCGATGAAACCGATCTCCACCGCTCTTGGATTCGAGTACCTTTTTCTTTCTTAAATTGTCTTTCTTTCTTAATTTTATTATTCCTATTATTATGATCGTCTATTTCTAATGTCTAGGCTGCGGCTACGAGGAGTCCGCAAGAGAGAAACACTAGATTGGAGAACATGTGTTGGCGGATTTGGAATCTGGCTCGCAAGAAGAAACAGGTTTTTGTTTTGATTTTGCTAGTCTTTTCAATTCTTCTTCTTGCTTTTTTTCCGCTTAGTTTTAGCTATTCACATTGTAGTCTTAAACGTTGAAATTTAATTTTGAGAATTTGTTCTGTTCTGTTGCTGTGCTTCGTATCGTACGGATTTTCACATCCGTTATAGGATCACGTAAGAATCCTCAGGTGCAGGTGCAGATGTTCGTATTCTTACGGATCACATGCAATTTTATGCAATTTCTAACGAAGTTAAATAATAAATCGGAGATGACGGCCAATTGCATACTAGTTCGCTTTATTTCGCTTAGTTTATGCTCTGTTTTCACTATTATTATTTTTTTAATAATCTCATTTTAGCATGACAGTGTGAATGTGGCACATAGTTTCAATTTTTTTTTTTCCCTACAGATATATGTGTTTTTCAAATACTCAATTGTTTTTCAATTATTTATAGATTTGTTAACTTGATTCTACTTCTCTTTCAACTCAAATATAGATTGAAGGAGAGGAAGCTCAGCGTAAAGCTAAACGCCGTCTTGAGCGTGAAAGAGGCCGCAAAGAGGCATCCGCTGATATGTCGGAAGACTTATCGGAAGGAGACAAAGGAGACGTGTCTGGTGAACTTTCTGCCCATGGTGGTAGCACCAGAGGAAGAATGCCTAGAATCAGTTCAGTTGATACAATGGAGAATTGGGCCATTCAGTACAAGGAAAAGAAACTCTACATTGTGTTGATAAGGCATGCGATGCATTTAATTGTGACCTCATGATCTATGAGGATATACGGTGGTTTATTCTGAATTCAGTTTTTTATTATAACTATAAACAGAAATCTAGGATCTTTTGATTCAGAGCTTATCAATTCTCTGGTTTTTAAGATGGTTTTTGTAGATTTTAACATGAAATATTTGTGCAGTCTTCATGGCTTGATACGCGGTGAGAACATGGAGTTAGGTCGTGACTCTGATACAGGGGGTCAGGTAACTTTCAGAGATAACTTTTTTTCCTGCTACTTTTCTGATAATCAACACTATCATTAGTGTTGTTAAATACTACTCTATTCCTCATGGTGAAGTTTGGAATATGGTGTTTCTAACAGGTTAAGTATGTTGTAGAACTTGCAAGGGCATTGGGTTCAATGCCAGGAGTTTACAGAGTTGATTTGCTGACAAGACAAGTATCAGCTCCAGATGTAGATTGGACCTATGCTGAACCATCAGAAATGCTGAATCGAAAAAACACTGAGAATTTGATGCAGGGGCTTGGGGAGAGCAGTGGTGCTTATATCATCCGTATACCTTTTGGCCCAAAAGATAAATATGTACAAAAAGAACTTCTTTGGCCTCACATTCCTGAATTTGTTGATGCTGCACTTACCCACATCATTCAAATTTCCAAGGTTCTGGGTGAGCAAGTTGGTTCTGGACAACCAATCTGGCCAGTTGCAATTCATGGACATTATGCTGATGCAGGTGATGCTGCTGCTCTTCTATCTGGAGCTCTAAATGTGCCAATGGTTTTTACTGGCCACTCACTGGGGCGAGATAAGCTTGAACAACTTTTGAAGCAAGGACGCCTATCAAGGGATGAAATTAATACAACATATAAAATAATGAGACGGATAGAGGCTGAGGAGCTGTCTCTTGATGCCTCTGAGATCGTTATAACTAGCACCAGACAGGAAATAGAAGAGCAATGGCGCCTTTATGATGGATTTGATCCAGTACTGGAGCGTAAGCTCAGGGCAAGAATCAAAAGGGGTGTAAGCTGTCATGGCAGGTTTATGCCTCGTATGGTTGTAAGTCTATAATTTTTATCTAAAACATGTTTAGTTATTTATTGTAGTGTACTTTTCTTGGTTCTCTTTATCTTAAATATTCATAATAATGTCCAGGTAATTCCTCCTGGAATAGAATTTCATCACATTGTTCGGCATAACGGAGATGTGGATGGGGAAGTGGAGAGAGATGAAGGTAGTCCTGCCTCTCCAGACCCGCCGATATGGTCCGAGGTTATAATCGTTCTTTCTTCTTTTAATCCAAAAAACAAAGAAGTTCTTTCTTTTTCATCATTTTGGTTATGATAGCCTCTGTGCTGCTGTCTGTTGATCTTTGCTATTATTTTACTACAAAACAGGAACTACAGAATGTTGAGGATCTTTTCCCTTGCGTGCATAGTAGAGATTCTGATTACAGTACACTGACCTTGGAATTTTTGAATTGGCAGATAATGCATTTCTTTTCAAATCCACGCAAGCCTATGATCCTTGCCCTTGCCCGCCCAGACCCTAAAAAGAATATTACAACTTTGGTCAAGGCATTTGGAGAATGCCGTCCTTTGAGGGAGCTTGCTAATCTTGTAAGTTAAAAGTCTTTGATCTGTTCCTGAATAGTGCATCCATCTTGCAACGCTTCTGATCCAAAGTTCCTCCTTGTCCTCTGGATATTGATGCCTTTATTTGCATAATTTTTATATACCTGTTTTCTGACTTTTAACTTTTATATCTTTTGTTGTTGCAGACACTAATAATGGGAAATCGAGATGATATTGACGAAATGTCAGGAACAAATGCAGCATTGCTTCTTTCCATTCTTAAGTTGATTGACAAATATGATTTATATGGCCAAGTGGCATATCCTAAACACCATAAGCAGTCTGATGTTCCTGACATTTATCGTCTGGCAGCCAAAACGAAGGTAGAGTTTGTGGTGGATTCTTCTAACTTGAAGCAAGAACCGGAGTAGCTAATTGTAGTAAAAACCCCTATGCTTTTTAACTACTGATGTATTAGCGACATAACTTTTCATGTAACATGGCCCATAAGCTATCTGCTTCCCGTTTGGATCCAATTACTTCCGCAGAAAGGAAAGATTGTGATTTGTTTTAAGTTGCTCTAGTACATATGTCGTTCAAATTTTACCATGACGAGATTTATTTTTATTTTTATCTTTGTGGTGGTTGGTGTAGGGTGTATTTATCAATCCAGCTTTCATTGAGCCGTTTGGACTCACTTTAATTGAGGTTATTCTCTCATCTAGTGTTTACAATTTTTCGTACTTCTGATTTTAATTCTTCGACAAATTCAACATAAGTTCTTGTTACTTTGCAGGCAGCAGCTTATGGTTTGCCCATTGTTGCCACAAAAAATGGGGGTCCTGTTGATATTCATCGGGTTTGAACCATCCCTGGAGCCTTCTTATTGCTTAGCTTGTCTATTTATTTAATTCTAGATTGAAGTTCTCTACTTGCTTTTAAATAATGACTATGAACTTGCGGCAGGTTCTTGACAATGGACTGCTGGTAGACCCTCATGATCAGCAGTCTATTGCTGATGCTCTTCTTAAGCTTGTATCTGATAAGCAGCTTTGGGAAAGATGCAGGCAGAATGGACTTAAAAACATTCATCAGTTTTCATGGCCTGAGCACTGTAAATCATACTTATCTCGTATTTCCAGTTGCAAACAGAGGCAGCCTAGGTGGCAGAGAAGTGACGATGGACTTGATAATTCTGAATCTGATTCACCTGGTGATTCCTGGAGAGACATACATGATTTATCTTTGAACTTGAAGCTGTCCCTGGAAGGCGACAAAAACGAAGGTGGTAGCACTCTTGATAATTCTTTGGATACTGAAGAAAATGCTGTTACTGGGAAGAACAAATTAGAGAACGCTGTCTTGGCATTGTCAAATCGAACCATAGGAGGAACACAAAAGGCAGATCATAACGTTGCTTCTGGTAAATTTCCAGCATTGAGGAGGCGGAAGTATGTTTTTGTTATTGCCGCAGATTGTGACACAACATCAGATTTTCTTGAAATCATTAAAAAGGTTGTTGAGGCAGCAGGGAAGGACAATTCTGCAGGATTTATCGGGTTTGTTTTGTCAACAGCATTGACTATCTTAGAGTTACACTCTCTACTGGTTTCGGGAGGTTTAAGCCCATTAGCTTTTGATGCTTTTATCTGCAATAGTGGTAGTGAGCTGTACTATCCATCGTCAAGCACCGAAGACAATCACGGGCTTCCCTTTCTGGTAGATTTAGATTATCGTTTTCATACTGAATACCGTTGGGGTGGAGAAGGTTTAAGGAAGACTTTGGTTCGTTGGGCTGCTTCTGTCAACGATAAAAAGGGAGAAGAAGGAAAAATTGTCGAGGAGGATGAATCGAGATCAACTATACATTGCTATGCATTCGAAGTAACCAATCCACAAATGGTAATTCTTTTTCTTATTGTACAGCTGAAACTCAGACTTTTCAGTGTTGCATTTTCATTAATATCTACTTTCGTCTTCACAGATTCCTCCGGTTAAGGAACTCAGGAAGCTGATGAGAATTCAGGCACTTCGATGCCATGTTATTTATTGTCAAAATGGTACCAAACTTCATGTGATCCCTGTATTGGCTTCTCGATCCCAAGCTCTCAGGTAAATGTGCAGTGCTTCAATCGAGTGTGGCTGGATACTAGGGGTTAACATGACCTAATGTTGCAATTGTTTTGTTATGCTTGATGAATCTTTATGCAGTTATGTAACCAAATTGAGTGAACATATATTTTCAGGTATCTCCATGTTCGTTGGGGCATAGACTTGTCGAATGTTGTGGTCATTGCAGGAGAATGTGGGGACACAGATTATGAAGGCTTGCTTGGTGGCGTTCATAAAACTGTGATATTGAAGGGAGTTGGTGAAAGTGCCCGTAAGCTTCATGCCAATAGAAACTATTCTTTAGAGGATGTCATTTCATTTGACAGTCATAATGTTATTCAAGTTGATGAAGCGTGTGACAGCTACGACATAAGAGCATCACTTGAAAAATTAGGGGTACTCAAGGGGCAGTAATTCTCTGCTCCTCATGTATCGTGTAAGTAACGAGACGAACGAGAATGTACTGATTGTTAGCTGCCTTATAATGAGAAGATTAGTTTCCAATGTTATTGCCTCCATTGCCTGTAACTTGTCTCGGCTCCGAAATAGTTTAAGACTTCCCCACCGAAGCACCCAACCTCTCAAATTTGATGATCGGTGAATGTTATAGCAAAAAATGAGTGTTGCGATATTTGCTCTCTTTAATTAATTTGCTATAAACTGTCAACAAAATCAAACTTGCGGCTTCTTTTGTCAGGTAGCGGTCAACGTCGGCCGAACTCATATAACTCCATACGTCGACTAATCCAATGATGATGGCTATAGAGCGTATAATATAAGTCTATTAAGTGTATAATCAATCGTAATCATTTGATGAGCGGGAGGGTCTCTATTTGGAAACAAATTAATAACTCACAGCAAGGGTAAGGGGCTAGTTGTGAACTGTGACATAGAGATGTGATGAATTTGGAAAGTGGCCATTGATTGATTGGTTCACATGGTGTTGACATCGGACAAAGATGTTTAATTGGTTCCACAAACTAAATTTTCTGCCGTAACGAAATATATTTGTTACAAGTGTAAAGACGATACCAAGAAATTATCTAACAATTTCATCCGATTTAGTAATAACCACAAGTGCGCACTTCAACTCCGCATTGTGGCAACAATAGAAGCAAAATGTGCCCATACATGCCCCCCCGGGCTTTGGGGACTTCGTTTAAGAAAGTGTAGCTTTTCCCATTTTTACCATGGATTATTACTTAGAGGTAGCCAAAAATGGATTGAGTTGAAAGAACTTAACTGAACTGAACCCGATCGATTTCAGAACTAACTGAAATTTCGGTAATTTGGATTTTGTTTGGAAAATTTCACCTAGCATTTACTTGCTCCAGTAATCGGATGAAGATCACTTAACTGTGCGATAGATGAGCCCGGAAGAAATATCTGAGTGCGTAAACTAACTATCTTATAAAATCTAATCACAATCAATTGAATATCAATACAACAAGATGACGTGCCAAAATCAAAACGAGAATGCATGATAAAATCACGTGCCAGTACGCACCGAATCCAAATATATAGTACTGGAGGAAAAAGAGACCCACATCAATCCACCATAAATATCGTCTTTCATGAGTCATGCACAATGATCATAAACTGAAATTTCCATTTCTTCACGTTTTAAAAAAGATTTTTTTTTTCTCTCCATGCAAAAACTTTTAGATGAAAAGAAAGATCTAGTTAACAATGGCTGAGTTCACATTTGCTTCCCCAACTTTGCTCTACCCAATAGTCCTTCTTATTCTCATTTTCTCGTTGATCAACCAACATTTCAATTTCTTCCCTTCTTCTGATCAATCACTTAATCATGATAATCACACTCATATCTCGCAACAAAACCCACAACCCTCTCTCTCTTATTTCGGAATACCAACTCAAAATGCTTACAAGAGTGTTGGCAGAGTAAGCAACTCAAAACCGCACCTAATAATTGCTTAAGCTCATTACCTTATACTCTGATGTTTTCGTTTACTTTCTTTTACATATGTTTTATTTTGTTCTCTCCATAAGTACAGAAAAAGAACCCATTTGAGAGAATGCAAAATGGGTTAGCAAGAGCAAGAGCAGCTATACAACAAGCGTCTCGATCACACAGTTACATGCCGAACAAGGAGGAGAGTTTTGTGCCCAGAGGATCTATTTACATAAATCCTTTTGCCTTTCATCAGTTAAGAATTAATTTCCCTTTTTCTTTTATTTTCTTGTTGAGTGTTGGCCGACTCAGATTAGTGCTTTCGAGTCACTTCAGTATATTTTAGGGTTAAAAAAAAAAATCTGAAGATAATGCTGAGTTTTATTTAAATTCGGAATTCCAGATTATCTTATCGTTTGTTTTGTGATTTTAAAGTTCAAAAGAGTGTAGACTTTCCGACTATTCCCAAATTAAAATCAAGTTAAAATCATCATCAAATGAGATACGTTTTGGATAATTTTACATATATAGTGGAAATCGAGATTGCCTTTTTTAAATTATGGTTACTTGTAGAATTGTTTTCGGGTCAAATTACGTTGGCATTGTGACCAATAAAATGGTTTGCAACTTGAAATTCATCTAAATTGTGTCTCCAAAAAATTCAATTGAGTAGGAAAAAATGTCAAAATCACTTCAAATCCTCATTAATTAGACGGTCTAGATCGATTACTACCAAGATGGGGTATCATAGTCGAGTATATCAGCATGGTTTTGTAAAATGGAGCTCATTTTGTTGAAATTCTCTAATTTTCTGTTACACTTCAAAATTTTCGTTGTTGACACCCACGTTTTATATTATTGTACTTAGTAAATCATTAATTTTACGTTACTGTACATAATATATCCCAGTATTATATAACATTTCTTATGATAGTTATGAAAAATTTTATCCACTAAGATCTGCAACTTGTTTAAAAATTAAACCCATCCTTTGTGTAACCTAGAACAACCGCAATCTTTAGATTCATTTATGAAAATATCAGAAACTTGAATTTATTCATCTGGTCCCCCTAAACATTTTAGTGAGAAAAGAAACTAGTATGCATACTATCAAATAGAAAAATTTTAGAATATTTTTAAAGTATTATATCAGTCATATCTCAATCATATATAAAAAAAATGATGTTACGACGTATATGCATTTACTTTGAAGAACCAATATACAATCACTGGTTATATAAAATTTAATTTCACATGTCATACATTGCATTAATTAATTGTATTATCTCTGATTTATTCTCGAGCTCTTCAATGCACACGCATCAACTTATTGTACGGTAGATACACATTACTTTAACATTTGAAAATGAAACAGGAGTCACATACAAATGGAGAAGCGATTTAGAGTATGGGCATACAAAGAAGGAGAACAACCCCTCTTTCACAGAGGGCCAATGAATGACATTTATTCCATCGAGGGCCAGTTCATTGATGAATTGGAAAGTGACAAAAGTCCTTTTGCAGCCTCCCACCCGGACGACGCCGTTGCATATTTCATCCCTGTTAGCATCGTCAATATCATACGATACGTCTACAGACCTTACACTGATTACTCTCGCAAGAGGCTGCAAAACATCGTCAAGGACTACATTGATCTTATTTCGAGTAGATACCCTTATTGGAACAGAAGCAATGGAGCTGACCATTTTTTTGTTTCTTGCCATGATTGGGTATACTTTTATTAAAAACCTAATTGTTGACTTCCTTCCTATGTAATATGTGGGGAGTTTCAAACAATATTGCATTGCAGTTCTGATGTAGCGGGACAATCAGTTCTACTCTACCATATGGTAGAATAGTGGATTGTAAAAGACGGCCATCTCTAGGTCCCAAAATGAGATCTAAATTCATTATCATAAAAAATGAATGAGTCTCACCTGGGGACTCACTGCTGTGCCACATGGCAGAGGTTCCCCCTAAGTTATGTCCACATACTAATTCTAATGATCTGTGTGATGTTACAGGCGCCAGAAGTTTCAGCTGCTCACCCAACGTTTTACAAGCATTTTATCAGAGTTCTTTGCAATGCAAATTCCTCAGAAGGGTTCCACCCTGTGAAAGATGTGTCCATGCCGGAAATTTACCTCAAACGCAGGATATTACGACCGCCACAGCTCAGCCAGGCCTCTAATAACCGCTCAATCCTCGCCTTTTTCGCTGGCGGTCCTCACGGATTCGTGAGAGAGCTGCTGTTTAGATATTGGAAACATAAAGATGATGACATTCAAGTTCATGAGTATCTCCCCCAAACCCTAAACTACACTCAGCTAATGGGTCAAAGCAAGTTTTGCCTCTGCCCTAGTGGTTATGAAGTTGCAAGCCCTAGATTGGTTGAGTCTATATATTCAGCGTGCGTTCCAGTGATCATCTCTGATCATTACGTTCTGCCGTTCAGTGATGTTCTCGATTGGAGACAATTTTCCGTTCACATTCCGGTGGAAAAGATACCGGAAATTAAGAAAATTTTACAAGGAATTTCTGTGGAAGAATATTTAGAAAAGCAGAAGAGAGTTGTTCAAGTTCAAAGGCATTTTCTGATGAACAGGCCGGCTAAGCCCTTTGATTTAATGCATATGGTGATGCACTCAGTGTGGCTGAGGAGGCTTAACATAAGGCTCCACGAGCTGCAGTATTGATTGTGTATGCAGGACGCCACAATCATGCATTTGAACACAATGAATGCATAATGTATGATCATATTAATTGGCTTCTTATTAATTATATGGTAGGATTAGAGGGTTCAATGAATATATTTTTTAAGGTTTTATTTTACGAGTATAGTTAGGGATTATAATTACTTGTGCAAGTTATTGTGTAAGAACGGATGTCATAGTTCTAATATTGATTCCATGAGATATCATCGCAAGAATTTTCTTCAAAACATTCATAATTAGTATTTACGAATAGTTCTTTTTGTTTTCTCCAAGAGAAATTTTTGCGAAAATGATGACTTTGACTTTGGTGGGGTTGTGACTTCGTCCTTGACTTGAAGTCGGTCAAGCAATATTTGATGAAATGGGGATTCACACAATTAATAATGATGAAGATTTAGTGATTTCTTGTACCGCCGGTGAGGAAATTTCTCCGTTGATTATTCTGTAGGAGTAATGCGCTTTGCAAAATTGATGGGGACACATGGTGTCAAATGTCGTTCATTGATCAGATAGAAGCTTCACATTAATTTTGTAACGTGGTATTTCAAAAGCACCAAAGATTTTCTTTGCCCTATCCTCACGCATGGTTTCTTTGTTTCAAATTAATGTCATTTTGACCAACATAAGTAGGGAATGGTTTTAACCAGTCAATTAAAATATAACGTGTAGAACTTAGTTTACTAGGTAAATCCCCTCTAACTGAATGAGGGTGGTTTTGTAATTTTGGAACACATGGGTGGTTTGATTTGAATTCTAAACAATTTATTTTTAAGAGACGGGACTTTACCATCTCAATTAAATGATCCCCAAAATATTTTTGAAATGATAAATGAATAATTATATAAAACTCCGGTGTATGTTACGTTAATTTTAATTTTTTTGAATAATAGTACTCTGCTAATATTGCAGAGACTTAAATCTTCTAACGAAATAATTATTGACTGCTTAAATTTTATTATTTAAGTCAAATTAATTGTCATATTCTACAACACGTAAATTGATATATCTTAGATGATATTAGGATATCATTTATCAATGATATATCTTAGCTCATCTAAAGCACATTTTCCACAATTTGAGGCGCATTGATTAATATTTACAATCGAGGAGTGACCCGCAAGCAAGTATGTTGCTGGTACTACTCTTTAACCAACAAAAAAAAAAAACCGGTTTATTTCAACAAACAATAAAACAAAAACCAAATAGAATCACCGAAGTTACAAAATCACCCTTAGTCAATCGGTTTTATAGGGGGTTAAATAGGTCATTACACATTCCTCCTCTCACTTGGCTTGAAATTGAAATAAATAGAAACTCCGCCTCTCCCTCAAGTCCCATCCTCAGTCCCCGCCTTTTCAATCTCTCTCCAAAATCAAACAATTTTCCCGAGAAACCAAAATCTCGCCAACCAAACACCTGCATTAAATGGAAAATTTCCGCGGATACCTCCTGCCAGCTGTGTCCTTGCTCTTTGCTACGTCCGTCCTCTTCATATTGATCCTTTCGTCATCCGACTACTTCAGCTCCTTCAGCATGATCAGCTTCAACTCAACCGCTTCAAATTTTGAATTTAAATCATCTGTACCAACCGCTGATTTGCTCAGAACCGTTTCAGTTTCCGATCATGAAATCCAAGCCGTTCGTTTCACTGGATCTAACAACGTTTTAAAGGTGAAATGACGACGACGATCATTCACTCATTCTCAATTTAAGTGTTTTTTTTTCCTTAAAAGAAATGACAATAATAATTAATCTCATCTATTGTTAATTAATTATTCAGCGAGAATCATCAGCACGAGTGTTGAGTAAATACGAACAGCTGAAACAAGGACTGGCTAGAGCGCGTGCTTCAATTCGCAAGGCAGCTTCAACTCGAAACGTAACATCAATCATCAAAAACGGTGTCGATTTCGTTCCTAGTGCGGCCATTTACCGTAACCCCGGCGCATTTTATCAGTAAGTAGTTTACTTTGATTATGTTTTAATTAATTAATTAATTAAAGCTTATAATGAAGGTTTTGGAACTGCTTTGCTTCTAAGCTACCGCCGGCCAAGGCAAAGAGAGCATAAGTGTATCGCAGCGTTAGTTTTTCTTGTAACTGACGCATGCATGCATGGTGATGGTGTGAGTATATACATATAGTGCGCACTACGCACTCACTCATTGCTCTGGATCAGTTTTACAATTGATTACTTGTTTTGTGCATCATAGCTACTGCAAAAACGCGGCGCTGCTACTACACATCTTTATTTTCACACACACATATGTATGTATGCATTCATGCATGCATGTATATTACACAATATCATGATACATGATATATTATTAATTTATTAAGAAGACGGTGAGATGATGTAACAGGTTCAATTAAAATTTGTGAAAATTTATCATCCATCATAAATGGCACATCATATATCACAAATAGTATTAATTCATTATGGATATTAATGATATCACAATTACGTACGGACTCTTGTTGTCGTTACAATCATATAATGTTTTAGGATCCTTAGACTCTAATTCTGATGCAATCAGTGAGTGGTTGATTGTTCACAAAGAAAAGCCATTTCTAAGGTACTTTATGGATGTACTTTAGCAAAAGAGTGTTTTTACACTTGTAAGTAATCTTTTTTATAAACTCATTCATGATAAATGGCTTGGCATCATGATACGAGTAATTAAAATATATATATATATATATTTCTTTGTTTTTCACTCTTTCAAGCATTGTATGCCCCGTTCAAATAATTTCGGATGAATTTGCAAAAATAATTTGTAATCAGTGTTGCTGTTGGTAATTGAGTGCCTGTATATACGTATATATATATATGCAAATTCTTCTTCTACATATATTATATAATATAATAAAGTCATAATATATATTTTTAAAATGTAGGAGTTATGTGGAGATGGAGAAGAGATTCAAGGTGTATGTGTACAGAGAAGGAGAGCTACCCATAACACACTACGGGCCATGCAAGGACATCTACACAATAGAAGGAAGGTTCATGTCGGAGATAGAGCATGGAGCCAAGAGGTTCAGGACGAGTGATCCACATCGAGCCCATGTCTACTATTTGCCATTCAGTGTGGCGTGGATGGTCAAATACCTATACAAACCTCTTACTTATGACCTCACTCCACTGAAGCAGTTTGTAGCTGATTATGTTAAAGTAGTCTCTTCCAAATACCCCTTCTGGAATAGAACTTGTGGGGCTGATCACTTCATGCTTGCCTGTCATGATTGGGTACGTTTCTTTACCTCTTCCCAATTCATATATCTCAAGTACTCTCTTTTTTCGGTTTCGGTTTGTCTTACGCTAGAAGACTTTGCGTACATGATTTTGTCTGCCTTTTTCTGAGCTATTATAGCGCTCAAATGTTTAGCTTTCTCTGAAGGTTTTTTCGCCGAGTGGAAGTCACTTTTCTGGAGAATATATCTTTAGATTGAAATCTGAAGTAAATCATTTAGATCTAGCTATTTGATTATTAGATAGATATCAAATGGAATTTCGATGATGGATTGAATAACGAAGACATATATGTGTGTGTGTCTTTGTTCTTTCTGCTTATAGTAAAATTAATTAATTTATGTCTCTTTATGTTCCGCTATGATTTCAATATTGAAACTTTAATTAAAATCAGACATAAATCTGATTTTTAATAAATATAACATTATGTAATTTGTGATGAGATATCAAATTAGACTATGGTTTTTCGTTATTTTTTTAAGTCAAAGATATAACTAAAAGAAAAGTGAATAAATACTTTTTTAAAATTTATGAAATTTGTTACACAATTTTTTTAACATCTGAAAATGAACTTCAATTTTCTTGCAGGGTCCCCATGTATCAAAGGGCAACTCCCACCTTTACAACAACTCAATCCGAGTCCTCTGCAATGCCAACACCTCCGAAGGCTTCAACCCCCAAAAAGATGTGACCCTCCCAGAAATCCACCTCTACGGTGGCTATGTGTCCCCAAAACTCCTCTCTCCGCCGCCATTCAACGCGCCACGGCCTTATCTCGCCTTCTTCGCCGGCGGACTCCACGGCACCATCCGTAGCATCCTCCTCCAGCACTGGAAAGGCCACGACAAAGATCTCATAGTTTTCGAATACCTCCCAAAAGACCAAGACTATTACTCATTCATGCTCAAGTCCAAGTTCTGTCTTTGCCCTAGCGGATACGAAGTGGCTAGCCCTAGAATTGTTGAGTCTATTTATGCCCAGTGTGTCCCCGTTATCTTGTCACAGAATTATGTACTGCCGTTCAGTGATGTGCTGAGATGGGAAGCGTTTTCGATTCAAGTTGATGTGTCCGAAATTCCAAGGCTAAAGGAGGTGTTGATGGCTGTTCCTGAGGAGAAGTACAAAAGGCTTAAGGAGAATTTAAAAGCTGTGAGGAGACATTTTGAGTTGAATCACCCGGCTAAGAGATTTGATGTGTTTCATATGATACTGCATTCCATATGGCTTCGGAGGCTAAATATGAGACTTGGGTAGCTTTATAGATTACATATTTAGAGACCTAAAAGACTTTTCTAATCTCAGTACAATTTTGATTGACTCTACATGTGCTTATAGGAGAAAATTGACACCTCACTGCCACATTTTAAAATAATGACTTAATTTACAACCAAAGCAATATCCAACAACACACAATTTCTCCATTATTTGGGCCAGCTTTTCAATTCATGAGGCTTGAATTGATTCTCCAAGCAATTGGGCATGCAGTCTTGTACTAATCGCTTCTGCTCATTTACAAATTATATACAATCCTGGCTAGTAAAATAAACGCACCTATCTGGCTAAATAAGCACGACCTGTCATTATTTTTGTACAATTGATGCTATTTACATGGATCAATAATCGGAAATCATAACATCAAATTACAAGCAATCGATGATATCAATTGATGGGAACAAAGTTGTGAGAGAGACGTTCAAGTTGGGAACGAAGCAAGTCTCCTAAAGAGAAACGAGTAGGGGACCTATCAGGAGGGCTTGGCGAAGTGCTTCTGCTATCATTTTTTACTGCAAGATCAATTGGACCCAATATCTCTTTCTTCATCGACTCTACAAAATCCATGTCCACTTCATTCCCCGAAATGTCCCTCAAATAAAATGCGTTCACCGACTTCTCTCCCTTCGTTGCCACGTGTGCTCGGACGACGGCGAGGCCGTTCTCTCTCAGAACTCGAGTTATATCGGAGAGCAACCCGACCCTATTGGCTGCACATAACTCTAGCCTCACCCCCTGCGCAAAAATTATTGTGAAATGTAAAGAATTATAATCCTCTCCTCCTGATACGAGTGTTTTTTTTTAATTTAATTTTTTTTGTGCTTTTAAAATCTTCTATCCTATGTCCATCACTAATCATGCATAGATTTAACTGTTATTATATTCTTATTTATTAATCACCGTCGCCCATCAGTATTTAATTTATTCAAAAAAATATATGTCCACATCATAAGAGAATCCTGGTGTGTAATTAATGGTGAAATTGGAGATAATCAAAATTGATTATACTTAATCGATAATGATTACCTCGCAAACCCGGCGTTCAATGGCAGCTTCTAAGCATTTTATTACTCGTTCTTTTTCACCTTCTGTGTTCAACGCATAGCCGTCTATGTGTCGTATAAAATACTCCTGTGTTATTCATAAACAATGTAAATTGAAAATTCTAATTCGATTTAAATTATATGTAATGAACGTGCTTATATAATACTTCATGATATAACAAAAAAAAAATGGAGGCTATATTATTTCAGTTGAGGAATTAATTATTTACAAAAAAAAAAAAAAAAAAATTATATGGATGTATATCGGCTGGTTATTAATTTAAGTAATACGTACCTGAAATGCATAATCTCCATGACAACCAATGGAAGCATGAAATACAACGTATTGCATGTCAGTGAGCGTGCACACCGTATCAAACATAAGCCTCGGCCTATCCTTACAATCAACGCTTACTATCGAATACCCCTTTTCCTCACAGCTTTCTATATACACAGCCGTCCTTCTCATCCCCTCTTCATCACCGAATCCTACGGCCGACGACGGTGTGGACCGACTCATATTGGGCCCACACTGCCCGTCAAAGTCCCTGACAGAAAGCATGAGCTGGTGCAACCTCCTCTCAACGTTGGTCTTAATGCAATCTCCACAAGGGAATCCATTAGCCTTTACTTGTAGTGGATTAATGTGAGTCTCGCTGGGGCTCCGCTCTGCTGTGGCGCGGAGCACGGTGGTGATGTATTCCTCGATGGTCGCGAGGCGGCCGGGGTCGTCTATTGGAGTGTCCGTGGATTGATCGGACACGTAGGCCACGCAAGCCAAGCGATCATTGTGGCTCCATGCGTGTGCTTCTACAATGTTGCAATGTAGGTCAGCTAGGGCAGCTGATATCTCGGAAAATAGTCCCGGCCGGTCGGTTCCAGTCATTTCGATTGCCGTGTGCTCGCTTGGGTATTCGGATCCAAACACGGCTTTGTTGGTGTAGGTCTTTGCCACAGCCGAGCTGGGTATCTCTCCAGTTGTACCGATGGCCTGCATACAAACGTTGGCACTTCACTAAAATTTGAATTTATGAACCTTGACATTAAGATTTATTAAAAATAGTATCAATTCGGAACTTCAATGCATTAATTGTGCCCTTCTCTGTAAACAAGATTTTGTATTTTAGCAACCCAAATATCAACAACACAGAAAAATTTGTGTAGTTTAACTTGAAATTATTTAAGTACCTGTTGTATGTAGTTGATGACTTTTTGGTCTGTAAGTTTGTTTCCGTGCTCATCTTTAACATGAAAAACTGCAGGAATAAGCAAAAAGCGCAATCAATTGGGTTTATAAGACTTGTGAGGTCGGTATTTGGATTGATCAGGCTTTACAAAGCCTAACACAAGACATTAGGCTTTTCAATGAAGTCATGAACACATATATTAACATTAGCAACACGGATTAATTACCATCCATAAACCAGCCAGCGTCAGAGGAAATGTAGCTTTTTGAGATGGTGAGATTCATGTCCGTCAAAACTTGAACCATTTCCAAGAGGAGGCCTTGTTTGCTAACGCTGTCCACCTTTACTACCGTACAATCTTCCATGCTTTCGTTGTCAATGCAAACTCTGCACCTGCAAAACCAAAAACGACGAGTCTCGTTTAATCAGACGATTAATTATCGGTCTAATGACCAAGCGAAAGAATCTTGATCACTCCTGTGCATTATTGAATCTCCTCTCTTAAATTCTTACAATGTCTGCACCAAAAGCTGCCAAGATTTTTTTTTTATGAAGCGCAATTATTGAATCACTTACGTGGGGCCATATATCCTCTCGGGGAGGGTGTCAAATTCAGGATCAAAATAAGGCCAACAGACTTTGTTCATGCTGCAAATTATTCAAATGAAGAGTTTAGTTGTTGATTAATAAAAATCAAAACAAAGCAAGAAATTAATTTTGAAAATAAAATTTTTGTGAAGCAAATTTATCCATCCATCAAATGCTTACGAGGGTCGAGAAAGTCAAAACTCAAAATAGATGCTTTCAAATTTCAAACACGTCAAAAACACGCAGCAAAAGTACTAGAAAACGGGACCTAAAATCGAGGGAGATGTGGCCAATTTTTGACAGCTAAAATGTCTCTCAAATTTTCGAAAGCCAAAAAGAAAACAAACAGCAAAAACGAAAATGAAGAAAACAAAACTTCCCCTGTGATTTGTAGGGAGAAATGATGGTAAGAAAACCCTATCAAGGCTCATTGCACGGCTGCAGTTCAGGAAAAAATACCTGTGATTGTGAAGCAATGCAATGTAGTCTGTTTATGATTAAATATATATCGTATGAATGGGCGTGCATCGTCGAAACAACCTAATAGTGGCGGCGAAACTGTGTTAAGGTCTGGGGCCCTTGACCCCACTAAGCCAAAATAGAAAAATCAAGAAAAACAATGGAGTTCAATTATTGATTACAATTGTTGATTAAGTGTACGTTTTGCCCAATTTTAGAGTTTTAGTTTTCACTTAGCCTCTCAAATTTTTAGTTTCTTTATTAGTGTTGGGGGCTGGGCGTACGATTTTTAAGTATTCTGAAATTGCCACTCAATGTGCGGAAATATGAAATGGAAAAAGAAGATTAAAAAGCATGATGAGGCTTACGCAAATTTGTAAAAAGAAATGAGCTAGGGTTACACAGGTGTGTAGTGGGACAAGCCCAGCACATAACCGAACGAGCGATCTGTAGTGCCAAAATTTGAGCAGAAGAGAGAGCGTGATCAAAGAAGAAGAAGAAGAAGAAGATGATGATGATGATCAAAAGGGATGAGTCGTAATTTTTTTTTTTTTTTATTTCCTCTCAATATAAGTGGAGGAGAGAAAAAGAGAGCAAAATTAGTAATTAGTAATAACTATTTTAAGATTTGTGATAAGGAGTGTGATTAGCTTATAAATAGACGTTACAAAACGTGTGGTGGAGTTTAATTATTTACAAGAAAGTCATCGAAGTAACGGACGCATGCATGCGTACATACTACATACATATCGAATGTCAAAATAATACTTACGGGCACAACTTGTATTTGATTTTTTCCATTTCTTTCCTTTTTCTTTTCCTTTTTTATTTTTCAGTCACTTCTTCCTAGTTTTTGGCTTCCTTTGTATAGTGAATGGAAATTAAGCTCATGCACGTATGAATGTTCAGAAGAGTCTTTTCTTTTGCAATTGCAACTTAATATGTTGCGTTATCATCATGATTCATGCAAATATGAGTTATCTTTAATTTTTAATATTAAAATGAAAGAGAAAGTTGAACATATTTGACTTTTTATATGAATCTATTTTGACAGGAAAGAACCACACCATTCACTCTCAGCCGCTCAAGTGAGAAGTGTCTTGCTATCTGCACAGACACAATCAGGAATGTCAATAAGCTTGATCTCTTCAATCTCTAGCTGTGTATATACAAGAAACGTGTGAGCTTTTCGATCCGAATCATCCGATGATAATTAGATGGCGACAAAATAATCCACCATATCATGCCGCCACATTTACATTTAAATTGGGGTGCTGCTAAGTTACAGATTCTGCAACTCACAGTTCACCCAAAACAAATTTTCCACCACCCCTGAATTGTTTGAATAACAACACTTAGAGGTGTAAAGAAACTAGTTTTTGGGTGGTTGTTTGTTACAGATTCTGTAACATAGAAAGGTCCTTTAAATTGACATGAACCCTTTAAGACTAAAAGTTTAGGCGATGAAAATTTTAGTCAATCAAATGATTAAGCTCGTGGCAAGACATCCTGCTCCCAACTACATCAAAGATTTACCTACTGTGATAATGTGCCCAGAAAGAACAAGAAAAGTTTGAAAGAAATAACGAGCGAAAATGACCGCCTATAATCAGAAAGAGGATAAAAAGGATAACAAAACTTTTGAAAGACCTATAATTAACTTTATGAACGAAATAAGCAATTACGGCATTTTGTGACTGTTAGTTCCATTGGACACATTTCCACATTTTCAATTAATAGAATGTTACCATCCCAGACATCTATTATTATGCATTTCCCAGCATCGTGCGCCAGCAGTCCTACCAGTCAAAAATGCCGTGTAATTCATAAAGCACATCCCTTTATATCGAGATGCAACTCTGCTCAATTACGAGGACCAATACTTTGCCAATTTAAGTATGATTGAACCAGGGTCCAACACCACCATTTACATGTCCATTACCATGGATCCCTACGCCGTTTGGGACGAGTGAATGGGGTAATCCCACAGCCAATGGGGGAGGTGCAGTTGGGTATAGCCCGTGATTATGGGGAAGAGTGTGAGGGCTCACAAGAGGACTAGCAGCAGGACTACCTTTACACTGTTGGAGAGTGTGGATTTGCCTAAGACCTTCCTCGTGAATACGTGCCAATGTCTCCAACTCCTTCATCGATAGAGCTTCCAATCCAGCACCATATAGCGGGGCATGACGAGACATTTCTTCTTGAAGTTGAGCCTCAAGTGTGTGAATATATTGCTGCAAATGACAAAAAGGGGGAAGAAAACACAAAATATCGCTAAAAAATCAGTGTGAACAATGAAGAAAGATAAAGTACAGAAGATGATGGGATTATTTCCTAGTTTCTTATTGCAGAAATGTAAAATGATGACGATAGACATGAAAAAAGGCATAAGCTATGTAGCGGCACAAACCTGGCAGGCCTGCAATTTTGATTCCATGCCATCAATATATGCTTCACATCGAGCAACCTGCTCTTCCTTCTCCCGTTTTTCTCCTTCAGTTTGCCCAACAGTTTGCGTCAATCTTCGAACTTCATCTTGAAGTGACTGACAAATTTCTTCCCGAGTCACATTCTCTGTCGCATACCGTTTCAGTTCTTCATCAAATCGTTTCCTGGCAGCTTCGGCACTCTTTAATCTTTCAGCAAGAGCATTTTTCTCCTTCACTACTCTCTGTTGAATTCAAGACAGGAAAATTTTTAGTCTGGAAAAAGCAACAAATCAGCTATCCCTATTTTCAAGACATAACAGACCAAAGCTAGTTTATCAATAGATGAATACCACCTATCCTTTTCATTTCTTCAGAGAAAATAGAAAAGTGAAAATACAATCATCATTGTCAAATAGATGGAAAATAGAACAACAATTGTTTTTACTGGTAAAGAGAAGAATCAACTAATTTTAACAAGTAACACTCCGTGCTTTTTAGAAAGCAGGGGGCCAGCTGAAGAAATCAAAATGAAGTAATGCACTACCTTCAATTCATCACGTTTCCGGGATTTCAACTGGGAGAGTTGTGTCTCTGCATCATGAAGACGATCCTGAAGAACTTTTTTCTCAGTCGTGAGTTTTGCAATTTCATCATCCCGCTCTGAACGAAGCCACTCAAGCTGACTTTCAACTTCTCGCATTTGTTCAGAAAGCTCCTTCTTTTCCCGAGCAAAGCGATCCATCTCAGCCCTCATTTCAGACTGTCAAATTATAGATGATGTCAATTCAAGTAATCCCAGATAATTAAGATATAATAGTGACTCTCCAGATGTTATCATCCATCAATTATACGAGTACCTTGAGACGATTGCCAGCAGCCTCAGATTCCGCCAATTTTTGTGAGAAAACAGCTTTTTCTCTAACCATATTTGAAATTTCAGCCTTCCTCTCATCACGGATACGAATAATTTCATCTTCACTAGCACATAATTGGTGCCAAAGAGCTGCCCGATCAACATTTGCAAGCTCAGCAACCTCCCGCAGCATGCTCAGAACAGGTCTAATGATTTCTTGCTCCTCACATACCAGAATGACCAAAATTTCCAAGTCTAAATCTACTCCACGGCTACTTTCTGTAGTGCTGGTAGCACGGTCGACCAATCTCTTCAGCATCCTACCTCGATAGGACTCGTCAGGATACCATTTCAATAATATTGTGTACAGTATCTTCACAAATTCCCTCACGCGAATGTCTCTAGATAGGGCCAATGTCTCGGCAAGACCAAGGACACAAGTAAAGTCATCACGTTGAACTATTAGCTGCTCCCCCTCTACCACAACATCTGTGTGCTGAAAATTTTCTGCAACAAATCCAGGATTAAAGTTCAGCCTTTGAGCAAGGCGCCTTTCCAAGACCAAGGCTATAGATTGAGCTACAATGGTTCCTCGAGCTACAGCTCTCTCGAAGGTTTGAGCAGCTTCAACAGCAATACAAGGTATAGATAACATCTCAATCAGGATGTAAATATCAGAAAAATGACGAGTGGCACGAAAAGCCTGCTCATCCATCACATGCAACGAATCCGAAGTAGGCCCATTCTCACCAAACAAGAAGAGCCCACTAGGCATCGTTGAACAATTGTCACCAAAATCATCATCGCAATCAATATCTCTAAGTATAGTTTCAGCAACATCTCCCCAACTGTTTACAGTTTTACTTAAGAAATCAAGGACACAAGGAGACACTTCTGCACCCAAATTTTTAAGCCTAACACGAACTGATCTGACCTGCAGATGAGGAAAAACATGGTTAAATGTGTTCAAGGGAAACAAAAAAGGAAAACGAGAGAAACTATCATGATAATTATGATTTGAAAGACGCGTACTGCTTCAGGAAGATGTTGACACTGAGATGCAGCTTTAAATATGAAATCTATGGTTACTGCCAATGGTTCATCATTTGAGTCCGTCAAAAGCTCCAAGGATTTTAATAAAATACGTTCCCACACTTCACTGCCAAAGTCCAGTTGACTAAGAGCAACAAAAACCTGCAAGATAAAAGTATCATAGTTAAGCAATGGAATTGAAAAAAACAGAATTCCCTGACAAATTCCCACTCCCCCCTCCCCCCCAAAAAAAATAAAAAGAAAAAAGAATCTCAAACTAGAGTCCATTCAAAGCAGACATAAATGTTCCAGCTATTCTGTGTCTATAGCACCTAAAAATGCCCAATCAATCCTACCAAAATGAAAAGAATGAAGATCCCTTCAAAACTATCTTACAGGCATCCGTAAAGCAGGTTCAGCATCTGACTTTTGAAGTCGTTCAATAAGCGCATCCGCAGCCAGTGGGTGCTCTGAATGTTCCACCAATTTGGGTACCAAAGCAACGAGGTCCGGTTGCAGATGCTTAGGAGCTTTATCCAGTACAAGAGAAATCTTTTGTGCAGACTGCGGGCGTCGTCTTGGTTCAGGACAGCCTTGTGGAACAGCTCCGTCTAGAGCTCTCAGTGAGTTAACAATCAATCCCAAAAGCTCCGCAGATTGCTCCGGCCACTTAGTCTGAAAATTATTTTGATCAAGAAGTTAAAACACATGGAGAAAGCCAGAGAAGATTATCATTTCTGCAACCCAAACCCATACCTTAGAGCGAAAGGAAGCACTTTCCAAAGAACCTCCAGCTGATGTTTCTGGTGGAAAAATAGGCTGCCCTGGAAGAGCTTTTTCAGCTATATCAATTCCACTCAAATCAGAACTCTGTACAGCAGATGTAGTGCTATTATCATCTGCACCAGAATCCAATCTCTCAAACAGAGGAAATTGAGCAGACTCTGATGCTCCATTTTCCCTGTCAGCTTCTAATGGTCTGGCACCTCCATTGGCATCAAGAGGAGGTTTTGAATTTGCATCAGAAGAATCACCATAATAATTTCCATCGGAAGGTTGGCAGCATTCAACCATTATATCCAAAAGTAGATCAATGATTGCCTGCTGCAAAACTTTAACTCCCATTAACAAATTCATGACACTGGGGGAGGATTCATCAGTCTTTGCAACCTTCTTTCCGTCACTACCGGAGAGCTTTGTTGGTAGAAGCAAGCGCTTTGCTTTAGCTGGGTCGTCAAGATAAACACGAAGTCCTGTTAGAAAACCAGCAATTGCACCAGCATCCATCAGAAGCTTTTCTCTTAGAGTGACCTGTGGCTGTGAAGGATTATCTCCATATGTGAGGTGAAATCCAGCTCTCGAAAGAAGATTTCTGACGATGTCTTCTTCATCTCCACTTATTCCTTCACTGTCATCAGAATCAATGAGTTCATCAGGATCTGTTGTCAAAGCATCCTGATCATCCTCAGAAGCCAAAACCTGATAGAAGGAAAACCACAGATGATCATTGTCATATGTAACCTTGACATAAAAAGAAAAGACAAGATCAAAAACCACATCCAATGGGCATATAGATCTGTTGAGGAGCATAAGCCATGATGATAAGGATTATATAGGAAGAATATGTTTCCAGTTTCACACCCATGTACATCTGCAATAGAAACTCAAAAGAATCTAAGCCCTATGATAAAGGCTTCACTCTAGCAAAATTGAACACGTACTAGCCAATTCCAGTGATACAAACAAGGTCATTGAATTTCATAAGTGGGTTACTTTGCCCTGGCCACGAAGCCGTATGTATTCGTTTAAATATTGAAACCACGGGCAGACAGAACAACAAATAGGCAGCAGACTGGTTAAACAACTAAGTAAACCCAATATGGAAAAACAAGCAATATGCTAAAGTTTGATGGTAGTGAAACCACTAATCCAAGCTACAGGGTAGACCCAGAAATGCTCCAGAAAAACTCTACTATTGCCGTCTTCCACAACAAAGAATTAAGCTTATTGGCATACAATTGAAATTATTGACGACATGATCATAATTTGGACCCTTTCAATTCCTTTTGGCACACATCCAAGTCCATTGCAGATGGACGGAATATGGAAAAGTTAAAAGTTGTGTGCTGAAAATTGTTACGCCCATCTCTAGTCCATATTGCACCAGCTTCTAGAATGAGTAGTTATTTCAAGTATCCAATGAAGAACCTACTGATAGCTTCTAATACACCAAGTGGACATAATAACTGCAGATAACAATTAGACTGATGAGAAATACTAACCTCTAGGTCTGAAAACTCAAACCAAGGGCAGCAATCCAATATCTCACAAACAAAAACAACAGTATCACGCATGAGAAATCCTGCATCTGCTTCCAACATATCAGACACCTTCATGAATTGTAAGACAGAATTATTCCATGTCTTTGTACATATAGAAGACTCCTTCCACACAGTCTTGGTCGGGTTCTTTTGATTCACCACAGCCATTCTGTATCTGACCCAAAAATTTTTATCCAGATCACTACCGACTGATTGATCACTCTCTAAATATATACAGATTGTGTCAAAGGATTCATACACACCTGCATAATTAAGCAGTCATTTGTCAGACAAATAAAAGAAAACAACTAAAACTGCATTTTGATTGAACAGAAGTCATGAGGCAAGCACTCACCAATACGAAGCTCACATCCACCAGCCTGAAAGAATTTGCTAAAAATTTTTCGTGTTTCCATTATTTCTTTGAAGGACAAGAAGTTCTCCACCTTCCAAGTAAACGAACTTCTTTTCCCAATCTTGTCCATTTGGGAACCTGCATTGGTTGACTCAGTGTCCTGATCCGTAAAATCCTGCATAATTGACGTCTCTTTCAAGATGAGAACCTCTGCCGAGAACACGACCGTGTCTTGGACAAGAAACCCAGAATCTTGATCAAATAGGCTGGTAAGAGTCACAAATTCTCGCCAACCCCAATCCTTTGCAGCTTTAGAATAGCGATTTTGAGATTCCTTTGTGACAGATTTCTCCTCCATTTTTTGGTTCACAACTGACAACCGATGACTCACAAAACAGCTCCAATCACTAGAAGTATTTCGTGAATCCATAACTTCAAGAAACACCGAAAGGTGACATGGTGGCTGAGACTGCCCTGATACCATCAATTATGAGGGAAACTTACATCAGTTCGGTCTTGCAAGCTCAAATTAGGAAAATTCATACAATATCAAGTTGAACAATCCAAGTGTCAATGAAAACCCAGATTTCATTGTAGCTATATCACTCCCTCTGGAGAACCTAAGCAACAAATTTAATTAATTTAAAAGCCATGAAGATTCAGTACTGGTAAGACCCAAATGGTCAGATACTATTTTAGCACACTAATAAAGGCATCACTTACACTTTGATAGGAACGACGTAAGCAAGATTCATCCAAGCTCAAATAATTTCAAAGCGCATAAATCAGAGTACTAATGATGAGCCAAATGCATGTTACACTGCTCCAACACCATGAATCATAAGAAAAAAATTCACCCAACCACTATCCTAAGCAGCTATGAACCTGGCTCAGAAAAGTTAAAGAGAAAGGGTCATCCTTTGTCAATAAAAATAAAGCAGGAACATCCGCTCCTCATTTATCCACTCCACATATTAAAATATGCCACGAAACATAGAATAAATCCATCATTCTAGCCAATTGCAACTCTTAAACAACACAGCAAGAGTAATATTAACAATAACAACCAATAAACTATGAATATAGTCCTTTCATACCTCTGGGATATACAATAAGACGACAATCCCGATTCCCAATCTGAAACCTCCTGCTCTTGATGCAAAGCCCCGTAATCTTCCTCTTTTTCAACAGATCCTTCAACCTCGTGAAATTCTCAATCCTCCAAGTAAACTTCCCCATATGCCCATCAGACTTCCTAGCCCCATTCCCACTCCTCCATCCAATTAACCCACCATTCTTGGAGAAGCTACTGATCTCCTTGATCACATGAAATGACGTGCTAAACACAGCAGTGTCGTCCACCAAAAACCCTGAATCGTGCCCAACAAAATCCGCCATCTTCATATAATCATTCCACCCCAAACTCGTATTGTCCCCACTCTTATTATCCGCTGCAAACCTTCCATATGAGTCCCTATGCATATGATTAGACCCTGGGCTTTGATTCAAAACCGACATTCTAAACAAACACCAACAACTTCTATCCGACACCACCGTCTTCTCCATATCCTTACTCTCCAAACACATTGACAAATACTCCTGCCCATTAACTGAGCTTTGGTAAACACTAATCCTCAAATTACACTCTCCAGCCGGAAAAACCGGGCTCATTATCTTCTGTGTCTTAATCATTTCCTTAAACAAACTAAAATTATGCACTTTCCACGTAAATTTCCCACTCAATACATCAGATACCGGTCCCGCAACCACCGAAGACGACACCATTGACGGTGATTGTAACTCATTATTATCACGCATAAAACTAACAGATTCATTTAGAATTAAAATATCGGCAGTTATTAAAACGGCATCGTTATTGAACAAATAACCTAATTTGGAATCAAAAACAGTAGAGGAAGGTGTGAAATCGCACCAGCCGTGTGATTTCTTTTTGCTAGAGAACCGGTGCCAAGAATCACGATGTATCGTTTTCGACTCGTCCGATAAATTGACGATAGCTAAACGATAACTCGCGAAACAGTCCCATTTAGAAGAAGACGTGCCGCGAGGGTCCATGATTTGCAAATAAATGGAGATGTATCCTGGCAAAGCTTGTGAGTCTCCTTTGGGATATACTAATAACCGGCAATCGTAACCGCCTACCTCGAAGTACTTGCTCCATAGTGCCCTAGCTCTGATTCGCGGAAAATTATGGACCGTCCACCGGCATACGGCGGAGTGCTCTCCGCGCCGATCGACGGCTACACTTTCTTGGGCCCCGCCGCTGCCGTCTCTAGTGCCCAAAGATAAGTCCTCGACTCCGCCAGTAGCGGCAGCCGGAAATGATGATGATTGAGGTTTTTCGGATGAGGTGACGGGCTGTGATTGGTCGGATAAAGATGCTGGTGAGGTTGATGATGCTCCTGTTGTTGTTGTTGTTGTTGTTGTTGTTGATGATGTTGCCGCTGAAGATGATGAGACTGCATCGGACGAACTCTTCATTTCTGTATTTTTTTCAATTTCTTTTGTATTAGGGTTTAGTTTCGTGTTTGCTCTCTGGTTTATTTCTGGTTTCTTTTTTATGAAAAAAATAAAATAAAATTAAAGAGAGAGAAACAAGAAGAGAGCTCTCTAGAGAGAGAAAACAAGAAAGGGTGATGTTATATGGGTGAGAGGGTTAGAGAAGGCTTGGACAATGAGGTGCGCATGTTAGTTAAGTTGCGCAGCTCATCTCAATAATAACATCAGAGTCCCTCCTTTCTATAATATCTACAGATAAAGACATCTTAATTCGTCTTTACATATATTCTTACCACTTATAATTAAGCGTGTGTTTGATATGATTTATCTAATAGTGATAAGCACTTGTTTAGTCTTATAAGTTCCTATCAAAATTTTTATTGTTGTTTCATTATTGTTTTAGTAGAGTTTTTGAGGATTAAATAAATTATTTTGTCTCTATTAACAAAAATTTAAATATTATTATTTTGAATTTTTAAGAGTAGGGGTTAAAAAATCTTTTTTAAAATATTAAAATATCTACAATATTGTTTACTTATTTAAAAATATTTTTTTAATTTTTTAATAATGTAACTTTAAAAAAATAATAATTTTATTTTTTAATAACATAACTTTTAAAAAATACCTTCTAAAGTAATTTTATTATTTTTAATAAAAAAATTCATCGACAATCAAACAACTGAAATTTTTTGGGTAAAATCTCTACTAGCATAATTTCTATTTAAATAAGTTATACTTGAAAAATTACATCAAATGGAGCCTAAGTAATGTTAGGAATCTTAACTATAACACAATTATTTAAGTCTCAACTGAAGATAGAGATCTCAATCATCATTTGAGTTTCAATTAATGTAGGAGTTTATATGTAATTTCCTCAATAAATTTTTAATATTTTATCTTAGAATGATGAAATTATAATTCATAAAAAAATTAATAAATATTAATAACTAGTATGACTGGCAATTATAGATAAATTGTTACATCAGTTGAGACATAAAACGATGAATGGGAATGGTTATGGTGGAGCATCTTCACCATAAAGTATTGATGTTGACCTTCAGATCATAACAGTAAGTGTAGATTTAATATCTATATGTATAATCGTACGGTTATTAATAGTGTTCTACCGTGAAATGACTCCAATATAACTAAGCCCATGATGAATTTATAATTAGAATTCTTAGCATTATTGTCTGTATAATTTTTTTTTTAAAAAAAAGTCATATTTTACCCTTTAATTCTTAGTAACCATTAGCAAAATATATCCATAACGATTGTAGGGATGACATTGCTCTGAATTAACATCTTTATGCTAAATAAGTGTATAAAAATATTATATCATCATATTTATGGATATGATTTATTCTTAATTATGTGAAAATCTTAAATATTAACTTGACACTTTAGTAGATCACTATCACATTATTTTTGAAATATCTATAGTACTGCAACTCAATTAATTGTAGTCTAAATATAACTAAGTATATTTTGTTTTTAAAAAATTACTTTCCATCCGATAAAAAAAAAAATGATTTGGTTGTTTAAATAGAAATCGTATTAGCATGCCGAGAACTTGTACGATTGAATATAGTAAATAGTTGTGTCATCTTAAATAAATTCTAACGAATTTTCTATTATTTCTAATGTCAAATTGACGGGACCTGTATCCGGATGCCCACTTAAGCACTTAACACTTGGGGATCGTCTTGAAAAACCTAAATGCTATATCATTATTTGTAATTTCATTAAATATTACAGATCCAGATGTTATTAGCCTTTCCCTGAGACCTGAGTTGCCTCTCTCTCAGCGTTGGGGGGGCTGAAGGTTCTCTCACACAGTTTACGCCGTTGGTTTGTTGAAATACCTTGCACGTGCGTTTGGGCCCGCAATGCATGGGGCCTGGTTACATTTGCACGTGTCGGAGTCTCTGTGACCCGATTACTCCTCGGGAGGTGGCCCTTTTAAGTTGGTGTGTGTCGTACTGTATTTTATTTGTGTCGTTCAAATATAAATCAATTCGATACAGCATAATTGTAATATGTTTATCCAATTTTTTTTTTAATTTAACTAAAAGATGAATGAATAAATTATGAAAAGAATAAAAATATTGTTTTTAATAAAAAATAAGTCAATATAATATAATTAATTAAATAGTTGTCATAAGCAGTTTATCAAACTTTAAATCCAGACATGATTATTAAACAAATAATTCGAGTCCCATTTATTTATAATTGTATTAAATTTGATCAACCCAAACTTATGCATTTGTGTTTGATGTTCATGTCAAATTAATAAATCATGAAAAAAATTACCTCCTTTTTCTTCATTATTTTCCTCTCCTCGACTTTTATAATATCACACCAGTATTTTCCACTAGATATCTATTGGGACTCCTGATATAATATTTGTCTTATCATATGACAATAATAAATCGGTTTGTTTGGAAGTTTAAAGTGCGGGAACGTCAGAAAAACGTTTAAACCGTCAAGTTTTAAGTTTTTAAAATCCTGCGGTTTTCAAATTTTTTCGGACTTTTCTATTATATATATAAAGTGAGAATGTCATTAAAATATAAAAAAATACAAATTTCAATACAATAATAATTGTATTTTTTTGTCTGTTTATATATTGAAATGTGTATTCTTTTATCTGTTAATGACATCATTATTTTAATAAAGTAGGAATGTCTTCACACACAGGGGGGGAGAGAGAGAGAATGAGAGCTATTAAGCCAGACTTCAAAAAATTAATGAACATCAAACGTTTCTTATAATACTTCAATCAACTAATGAGGCAAGCACAAAGAATATAATTATCATTTATAAAAAAATTAATTTTCTTTTTTATCTACATTACAATCTAATCATATTTCTAATTAAAAATCTGTGGAAATCTCTTATATCATCTATATGATGATAAAGTCTAGATCTACATCTCTTAGCACAAAACCTAAAATGATAATTACTTATGAATAAATATAATTGGAAAGATTTGTTGTCCTTTGATGGTTTATCTTCACAAAGTTTCTATATGAAGTGGTGAAATCAATTAGTTGCTAGTTTTATCCCATCATTCATTTATTTGTTTCTTCTTCCGAATGTGACATATTATTACTTTTATCCATTTAAGCCAAATGTCAAGATTTGGGACCAACGTATTAGTCCATTATTTTTGTTTGAAGAAAATTTGTAGCAAGAGTATTATTGAATGGTTAAAGATCCAGATTTAACATTATACACACTTTTCTTTCCGTAACTCATATTGTGAGAGAAAGTAAGATAAAATTACAAATTATTGTATAAATTTGAGCTTATCATTCATTTCATTCTCCTAACATATCTTCACGTAATGAGCTCAAAATTAATAATAAGAGAAAAAATTATCGATAACATGATAATTATCAATCATGTCATGTCATTTTATATTAATAAATTTATATAGATATTTTAGTACACAAAATTATAGTAGAACACAAATTTCCATTAAAAGTTAAAACACTTGTCCACAACACATTTTGGTTCTCCTTTCTAATTTTTATAATAATTCATAACTATAAGCTATTTTGTTATGGGTGAGGACATTTTTACTCCACAATTCATGTATATCCATCCAATTTGGAAAAGAATATTTTAAAAAACTCACATTATTTTTTAAAAATTTGAGGTAAATAAAAAGTTTCAAACAATTAATCAATTATACACTTTTGTTTCCATAACTCTTTTGACCATTATTGACTATTGATGTAGTTTTAACATAATGTAATTTGATTATTTTACGTTTATAACATAAAATAATTTACTTTATAATATAAAATAACTTAATTATTTAGATAGTGTGCTTTTGTGCTATAAGTTTAAAAAATGAATGAAGATTTAATTGGTCAATGGTTCAATTTTCTTTTTTATTTTGAAATTGTTAAAATTTATATGAATCTTTTACAATTTTTTTTTAAGTGAGATGGGTTTATAAACTTCGTTGGGGGGGGGGGGGGGAATATCATTTTGTAATTTGATTCTGTATGGGGATATTATCATTTAGGTCCCTATTTTTTATATTTATTCAAATAATGATACTTTTTTTTAAAATCCATCAAGTTATTTTTACCATGTCTAGATTTTTTTAAAATTTTTAATATTACAATTTCTTCAAACCAATCCTCAAATTTTAATCCAGCTGCACACATAAAAAAAAAACAAATCTAATCCAACTTGATCCCGTACGTTCCATATGATAATAGAAAATATTTTTCATGTAAATTAAATTCAAATTAATTAAGAATGTAAGATGACCCAACACAATCATAATATTATTATTATAGTTGGTTTTGGTTCAAATAAATTATTAGTGCTGCAGTCAAACCATTGTTAAACTTTCACACCCTTATGGACCTATTAACTACAGGTAAACAAATTATGTCCTTATTTCAATAAATATAAAACTTTAGAAGCTAAAACAGAAAATCTTTCTTTTTAATTTTTTAAAGGTTATTATCATTTAACCACTTCAAGAATTATAAAATATCAAATGTTTAGAAGAAGTCTTATTTCTATCATTTTACTACTATAAATTTTCAAAAATTTTCATTTACTATTTTTCTATTAGGACAGTTAGTTTATGGGTTAATTGGCTAGTATAATATTAAATTCACTCTTTCTGGTCAAATATATAAATAAAAATGTTAAATAATAGACAGAAAACTATTGTTATGCCCTTCAAATATTAATTAATAATCTTAACTATAAATTTATGAATAAACTTGAATTTATTATAACTATAAAAATAGTGAATTACCAAAAATACTTCGGGATATTTTTGTTAAAAAATGCACAATTTATTCTCAAAAATATGAAAGTACTGATTTGATGGATAAGCTTTAGATTTTTTTTAATAGAATGTGCACTTTTTTAACAAAAATATCTTGGGGTACCTTTGTAATTTGTTAGTTTTTATAGTTATAATAAATTTAGAATTATTCATAAATTTATGGTTAAACCTAGTATTTAACAATTTAAGGACATAACATATTTTTTGTCTATTATTTGATACTTTTATTTATGTATTTTACTATAAATGATAAAATTAGTATTTTATCAGTCAACTAACTGGTTAATTAACGATTTTAACAGAAAATAATAAATAAAAGATTTTACAAAGTTATAATAGTACAATAATAAAAACAATAATATTTCTTGAAATTATTTAATATTTTATAATTATTGAAGTAATGAAATAATTTAAAAATAATAATTGCATCATAATAGGCAAATGAACCAATAGAAAACACAAGATTCTCATGTTACTCACACAGACCATATGTGTCAACACGTCAAGTCGAAAACTTTAAAAAAACATCAACAAATTATCTCCTTACTTCAAAAAAACATAAAACTTTAGCAGTTAAAACATAAAATATCTTTTTTTTTTAAGGATTATCGTCATTTAACTACTTCAAAAATTATAAAATATTAAATGTGTACATGAAGTATTGTTTCTTATTATGTTTATACTACAAATTTACAAAAGATTTTACTTCTTTTTTGCTAGGATTGTTAGTTGATTGGTAAAATACTAATTTTACTCTTTATGATAAAATAGACAAACAGAGGTGTAAAATAATAAACATAAAATTATTAGTACGCCCTTCAATTGTTAATTAATTGTTTTAGCCATAAAATTGTGAATAACCCTGAATTTGTTACAATTATAAAAATAGTGAATTGACAAAAGTACCTCTGGATATTTTTGTTAAAAAACACACAATCTATTATAAAGTGTTGATTTTGTAGATAAGCTTTAGGGTTTTTTTTTTTAATAGAATTTTGGTTTTTTAAATAAAAATATCTAGGGGTATTCTTGTAATGTGTTGTTTTTATAGTTATAATAAAGGTGGCGCTTTGAACCCACCAAATTCTTCTCCACACTTGTTTTAAAAAATAAATAAATTATTAAAATTTTTTAAAAATCTTAAAATTATCTTTCACTAATCTTCTACTTTATCATCTTAAGATTGTATATTTCCTCTCTACTCTCGTTTTCTGCAAACTTAATGCTCAAATTCACTCTCTTTTGAATTCAATTTTTTTTTTTTGCCTTTCTTAACAAATCTAAATTATATTTCCTGCTTTCTATATGTTATAATTTTTTTTCTTCATATTAGCTTTTTTGTTTGATAAAAAATAATTTCTTGATATTCATTAACTTTCATGACTAAAAATTTTTTTGATGTTCTTTTTTAAATAGTGAGTTTTATTTCTTTGTTTGTTATATCAATTATTTGTAGTTAAAAGAAAATATATGAATGAAAATTGATGGAATTTGTTAAGTTGAGAAGAAAAAGGAGAAGAAATGGTTAATTAAATAATTTTAAAAAATTATTTGAATAATAAAATTCTTAATTAAAAAAAAGGTGTGAAGAGAAAATTAGTGGGTCCAAAAAATCTCAATATATAATAAATTCAGGTCGCTTATAATTCTATCCTTTAAATGATTATTTAACAATTTAAGGGTGTAATATAATTTTTTTACTATTATTTAATACCTCTATTTATATATTTTATTATAAAAATAAATAAATATTTTATTAGTCAATCAACTGGTCAGTTAATAGTTTTAACTAAAAAATAATAAATAAAATTTTTATAAAGTTATAATAATAAACTAATAAACAATAATTCTTATAATCATTTAATATTTTATATAATTATTGAAGTAGTAAAACAATCATTTTTTTAAGTTTTTGTTATGTTACATGATTATATAGCAGTCGTTGGATTTCATCCAACGGTTGTGAAAATATAAGATAAAAAAAATCATATTATTTTCACAACTATTAGATGAAAATCAAATGACTGCTGTATAATTATGTATATTACATGATTATATAATATAACAACCTCATTTTTTTAATAATTGCATGTAATAACACACCAATAGAAAGCACAGGACTCTCATGTTACTCACACAAACCACACGTGTCAATACGTCAAGTCGAAAACTCTGAAAAAACATTCGTAAATCGTAATCCCCGGTGTGACTCGCACTTTCCTCCTCCAAAGACGACTCGGAGAACTGACTCAGTCTCAGACTGAGACTCAGACTCACTTCCTCTCAATTTTTATCTCACCTCCGATTCCTACCCTCGGCTCAGTAAATCGCTGTAAGATCCTTGAAAAATTTTAACTTTCATTACTGTCAAATTTCAAAATTTGCTAATTTAATTTCATCTTAGGGTTTCCATTATTAAAAGCCTCTAAATTAAATTCAATTATTAGCAATAACTTTGGAAATGAGTTTTGAATTTTGTTTCTTATTTTACGGTGATGAACTACATGAATGCATTAATGATTTTGGCTTTGCTTTCTGGAGTAGGTTTTTAGCGTTAGTGTGGTTGAAATGACTTGCCAAGTGTTTAACCTGATGAGGAAGCTAGCTATGTGAATTTGTTCAATATGATCAACGGTGGTGATCGAGTTTGATGTGAAGGTACCGTTGTTAATTACATTTATGACGCTTGATTAGTCGCTGAATTGTTAGTTTTATTGAGTGCAATGCTGGAAACATGAAAAGACATTTTATAAGCTTAATTGTATCATGACATTTGTTGCCGTGGGTAATGTTGTCTTATATTTGAAACTGAAGTCGTAAGCCGGTGAATTGAGATAATGATTGGGGAATAGCGAATCCTAGTTGAACAATAACCATCAAAGAGTGCTACAACTTTCTCATGCAATAATTGCATATGGCACCAAAATATGAAGCAAAAAGCACGTGGAATATGATCAACGATAATGTACGGTCACTGGACGTGCTTGCAGAATTTACTGATTTGGATGTGTTTAGTTTTGTTAGATTAAGTTGCCAACTTTCAGATTTTTGTTAAGTGTCATCAAGTTGTTAGCAAAATTGTTGCTCACACACTCAGTGCTATACACGTGCTACAATTTCATGTCAGAGCTTTAGAGCATGTGCAGTCTGATTTGAAAAAAAAATTATATTTTTAGTCAATGAACTTGTTTTTGGTTTTTGCAGCTGATGTATTCTGTTATCTACAATGAAAATGTAAGAATTTGTCTTTGTCTTGTCAACCTTAATTCGTCTTAATTTTTGGCATAATAGTAAGTGTTTACAGAGAAATTATCTACTTATATCTTGCAATTTGATTTTTTTTTTTTCCATTCTGTGTTTCAGATGGAAGAAGTTTGTCTCAATAGTGAGCCAGTGTTTGATGAAGGCGATGAATATGAGGGTGATGGAGACTGTCAAGAGGAACGTGGTCATGGAGCTGGTGAAACTCATTTAAAGAGGGATCCCCCTCAACCTACTGTGGGTTTGGAATTTGATTCTTTTGATGAAGCTTACGATTTTTATAATGCGTATGGAAAGGAACGAGGTTTTGGCATCAGAGTAAGCAATTCCTGGTTTAGATCAAAAAGAAAAGAGCGGTACAGAGCAAAACTTAGCTGCAGCAGTGCAGGTTTCAAGAAAAAGAGTGAAGCAAACAATCCAAGACCCGAGACCAGAACTGGTTGTCCTGCCATGATAGTCATTAGACTCATGGACTCTAAAAGGTGGAGAATAGTTGAAGTTGAGCTTGAACACAACCATGCTGTGAGTCCGCAAATCAAACGGTTTTATAAGTCCCATAAAAAAATGATTCTTGCAGCAAGAAGAGCACAACCGCCACCAGAGCCTGTCACTGAAGTGCATACCATTAGGTTGTATCAGACTGCTGTGTGTAATGGATTCACAAATGTTGATGAAAGAGAGGTTTTGATTCCTGTTGATCACTCTAAACATTTGGAACTTAAAGAAGGAGATACGCAAGCAGTATATAACTATTTTTGTCGAATGAAGTTGACAAATCCCAACTTCTTTTACTTGATGGACATTGATGATGATAGCTGCTTGAGAAATGTGTTTTGGGCTGATGCCAGGTCTAGGGCTGCATGCGGCCTTTTTAATGACACTGTTGCAATTGACACAACATGCCTTACTAACAAATATGACATCCCACTGATTTCATTCATTGGTGTGAACCACCATGGACAACAGGTATTGTTAGGCTGTGCCTTCCTTGGACTTGATTCAGTAGAGTATTATGTTTGGATCCTCAGGGCGTGGCTTAATTGCATTTTAGGCCGGCCTCCTGAAGTTATTATCACTGACCAGAGTAAACCCTTGCAAAGTGCTGTCTGCGAGGTTTTCCCAAAAGCTCGTCATTGCTATGGCTTGTGGTATATAATGCAAAGAGTGCCAGAGAAGTTGGGAGGATTGAAGGGATATGAAGCAATCAAAAGGCAATTGAACAAAGCTGTCTACAATTCTTTGAAGATAGTTGAGTTTGAAACTGCCTGGGCTGATATGATAAATCGGCATGGACTTGGGGACAATAGATGGCTTCAAACACTTCATGAAGATAGGCGACGATGGGTTCCAGTTTACTTGAAAGACACATTTTTTGCAGGGATGATCCCTGTCCAAGAAAATGAGAGCTTCAATGCATTTTTTGATGGCTACGTACATAAACATACGTCTTTTAAGGAATTTGTTGACAAATACGATCTAGCTCTACACAGGAAGCATACAAAAGAAGCCGTGGCTGATCTGGAGTCCAGAAATTCATGTTTTGAATTGAAAACAAGATGTAGTTTCGAGGTGCAGCTCTCAAAAGTATATACGAAAGAAATTTTTAGGAGGTTTCAATCTGAAGTTGAGGGAATGTACTCTTGTTTTAATACAAGACGGGTCACTGCTAATGGGCCGATAACAACGTACATTGTAAAAGAACGAGTTGAAGTAGAGGGGAACGAGAAGGAGGTAAAGAACTACGAGGTTCTGTACGAGACAAGTCAGGTTGATATCCGATGCATTTGCAGTTTGTTCAATTACAAAGGTTATTTGTGCAGGCATGCTTTAAATGTACTTAATTATAATGGCATTGAAGAAATCCCATCGCACTACATTCTCGCACGCTGGAGTAAGGATTTTAAGCCCAGGGGTCTTTTTGATCATGACTTCAATGATGTTGACATGTATAACCCTCTTTCCCGGTACCATCATCTATATAAGCTCGCCATTCCTGTTTTGGAAGAAGGGGCCCAATCTCAAGATCATTATGAGGTTGCAGTGCATGAATTGGAGGAATTGTTGAATAGATTAAATCTTGTAGAGGAGAACATAGTTTAAGAAAGATTTAAAGATGTTCCAATGTTTTAACAGGCAAGTTAAAGTCACATGCTTTCTTCCTTTGTAGATTTGATGTACATATCCTCTCTTTTATAGACGCTGGATAAAGAGAATATACATAGAAGAAGCCTCTGAATAAGTCTATGACCTGTGTTCCAACTTCTCAGGAAAATAGCTAAAGTGATATGGCTTGTTAGGTTAATATAGATCAGATTGTGAAGTTTACAAATTCATTGTGAAGTTTGCAAATTCAATCATTATGGTGCCTTACTGGAACAAGAATTTCTGGGATTATGGTGCGACATTAAACTGCTTATAATAGGTAATGAGATGCTGAAGAATAAAAAGATAATTTGTTCAATCTTTGTATCCAGTGAATAAATCTCCTCGTATTCAAATTCGATAAAATTGGGACCTGTGGGAATTTTTGTGGGCACTTATTAAGCATGCAGATTTAGCAGCAACTATGCCGTTGGAAATTGCAAGCGTCTGCAAATTGCTGATGTAAACACTAAACATAACCGATTGGGAAATATGCACGACTGATAAAGCAATCACCTTAATATAAATTTTGCACATCAAATTTTGAAGGCTTTTCCATTTCATCATTAAGTTTCTCTCATTAAGCTTTGTTATTCATCATGATAAATTTTTTCTAAGTCCACGTTCGGCATGTGATTATCATCTTGATCTCAAGGTTCCATACTACTTTCCCTAGTTGATCATCGTAATCTCTTCCCATACTTGATTATCTCAAATTAAATTACAGCCAAATTATCGAAAGCGAATGGGGATCAATTCTGATTCTTTATTCAGCCTTTTGAATAGCTTTCCATCATCATAAGACGTGATGATATATAATAAGAAGACCACAATTAGCCTTGGGGAAATATTAATGGAGACATCGGGGTTTAAGATTTTACACCAAAAAATTAGTCTTTCATGAATTTAAACTCACCAAGTCATACAATATGAACTAGTTTGTATCTCCATGCGAGACATTAACACAAGCATGCACACAAAGATTGCTTCTCAATTCTCATTGCAGCAGCGGAGAAAGCTGAGACTGCAAAATCCCACATACCCATATAGAAGGGGGAAACAAACTAAGAAAAAGAACACAATTTAGATCCCACTCCACTTTAGCCCTCACTGCAGGCAGGTAGGTAGAGTAAGTCCATGGCAAACAAAAGCCAGGACAACATAAACAATCACGAGGATGAGGATAATCAGCGCAACCCTGCAAAAGGAAAGTAAGTTAGTAGGCACCAGTCTCAATGATCTTCTTATCTCTCTTTCAGTCTCAATTAAGTGATCTAATTTTATATGGACATGGATATGTATCATATGTTCCACAGGACAGCTCAAGGAAACATCCCCATGCATGCCTAGTATGCTTAAATGCTTCCAAATGCAAATAGTCATAAATATAAACAAGTATCAGCTAAGAGAACATACGTGAGCTTGACGTTTCTCCACCATACTGTGCTTCTGAAACGCCTAGCCTGCTTTCTGAAGCGGAACGTGTTTCCTTGCATATTAGCAGTTTTATCAACCAACAGTTCCAAGCGGTCACCTCTTTCTAAAACTTTGTCAATGTTCTCTATCATGACATTTCTTACCTATCAAAGGACATTATTGACATGTATGAATCATGAGCACAAGCAAAAATAAAAGATTCGAGCGGAACAACAACAGTTCTAAATTTGTTAAACAACTTTGAAGGCAAAATAAATTTTACGCTCTACAAGCTGTTTATATGTGCATGGGTAATTTATCTTCCATATATGAGAAGGGCATAGGTAAATTAAAATTCAACATCAAGCAAAGAATTTCTGTCAATTGATCACAAAGTTTCAATTAACCACAAAGGCGGCTAGCAGCCATGGAATGTCAGAACGGGCTTTACAAGTAAAGATAAAGCAGTAAAACCTACCTGGCTCATTTCACCTTTAATTCTATTTATCCTATCAGCATTTGGGTCATCTGAATAATACTCCATTTGCTGGCTCAAGACCCTTGAAAATTCATCATTCATGCCATAAGCTTGGGCTGAAAGAACTGCACGGCCGTAAGTCTTCACAAATCTCTGATGAATGTCTTCCAGAAATGCAAAAGGAATTCGCCCTGGACATAACACACAAAAACAGACGAAATGCTAAAATGAAGCAGCAGTAGGATAAAGAATTCTTTTAATGCCATAAATTCCGAGAACATTCGTAGACAACTTGACTAAGGGAATATTTTGCAACTCTGAAAGCACATCAGCTAAACGCACACTTTTTCACTGGGCAGCTAATGTTGCAAACCAAACATAACCTTAACGCCATTCAAAAATATCTACAACACTTCTTCCTCCAACTTATCTACAGAGAGAAGTTAAAAAAATGCCGTTCACTTTTTAAATTACAATATTAAATTCACAGGACTTAGAAAAGATTTTTATGTCCACGCATTCACACAGCTAAGATCTTCAAAGCTGATTGCATTTAATTAGTGTAATAACAGACGGACAGCTGACTCTCATATTAAAAACTAAACCTTCAAAACGAAAATCAAATCACCAAAATTAAGCAAAGCAATCAACGAACAATCTCAAAAAAGGAAAAAAAAATGAAGAAGTGTCAATCAAATTAAAAAAAAAAAAAGAAAAACAAAAAAGGAGATCGAAGAATAGGGGCATACTTCCGGCGGTATCATCCGCCATGCAGAGAACGGTGAGGCCATCGGTGCGCTTGACGTGGAAGATATAACGATCTTGAGAATACGACACGTGGCTGTCATTATTCCCCGGAATCTTATCCAGTATTTGTCTGGCGATGGCGCTGGCGTTGGTGGCCGTGGCGCTGCACTCCGCCAGCACCACCGATCCTCGAGCCACTAAAGAGAAAAGTATCGCCATCTCTCTTTCTCTCTATGCGATTAATTGCTTAATCGCCGATCAATTAGCTACAACACTTCCTCGAGTTGATTAACAATTAATTGACCTAGATCCGCGTTAATTCTCTTTCCTTTTAGTTGTTTCGGCGATCAGAGGCTTGGCTGATATTGTAAATAAATGAAAAATGACTCCGTTTTTTTGGCGGAAAGGCCGGTTATAAATTATTCAGACCAGTAAAGAGGGGCTGTTTCCTGTTTATTTGTGTCTGTGCGTGTTTCGAAGCGGATTTGAACTGTGTAAGAGAGACGCACCGCACGTAGCTACGTGTCTACGTTTTTGTTTTTTGGTTTGTTTGTTTTTTCTTCTCGAGTTTTATTAATTATTATTGGTTTTCTTCTCCTTGTTTCGATAATTATTATTACTGTTTATTTTTGTTAGGAGGCAAATAATATTATCTCAACTCAGGACGTGCCATGTGTTTGATCATTTCAAACTTCAAACATAATAATAATGGTAACGAGTGATTTCCGTTAAAAAAGGTAATTGGTACGACTAGTGTCAGCCCATGTCTCTCGACGCAAATTTTGAAAACTGAATCTCTCTCTCTCTCTCTCTCTCAGAGTTGAAATATTTTAGAGTTGTTTTATAGTGGGCCAAGCCCAACTTCAATGACCCTGGCCCAATTATTTCATATGCGACGCTAGAGCTCTCTGATTTGTGAGTTGTGTGACACCAGAGCGAGTTGCTCAATTCTCTATTCCATCTTTCTATCCATTACTTTTTAAAAGTAACATGTCGTTTTAGTTGTCATAACTTCTCTGGTACCATTTCCAGTTTATATTACTGATAAAGTTGTTTTTCTTTTTTCTTTTTAAATGTTTATACTTCTAATCAATTATCTGGACACAAGGCAACTTCACCAAATATGTATATACATTTACATGCACGTATGTATGTATGTATGTATGTATTTATGTATCTTAAGTGCATACACTCACATTTTTTTAATCTAGATACGTTTTTAGACCGTACAATTTTAAAAAAAGTTAAATAACATATGTATTTTATAAAATATTAGTTAATGTAGACAATAAAAAATCTCATGTCCACATTTTCTCACATGGCAATTTTTATGTTAATTTATCAATCTCATCATGGGTGAGTGCATCTTGAAACATATCCTGATCCGAAATTATAGAACTAGCACTCTTTGGTCACCGAATGTATTTTCCTTCATCAACATTAACAAGCCCCCACCGTTTGGGACCATTAAAGAATACATCCGAAGCATGGACTTGCAGCTTGGTTTCTCTTTCATCAAATTGACCAATCAATGTTGAAAATGGTGATGTTATTGGCAGTAAGAGCACCATGATATTTAAAACTAAACAGAGTATATCTGGAATGAGATATTTTTTTACCACAGCGCCTTCACTCTGCTGAGAATCCTCTAGCTTTTAAAAAAAAAATTGTGATCAAAAGCCATGGCATGTGATTTTGAAAATCGCTTTCAATTGTTCATACAATTAACCTGTGAATGAAAAATGGACATGATACAAGACAAAGGAGTCCCCATACAAGGTTTCACATAGCTGTCCCAATTCTAAAAGTTGGAAGAATCCATTTGTAAACTCTGGTAAGTTATACTAAAATGAATAAAAATTTTGCTGACCAAATAATATTTCTGGTATCATCGTCTTCGTACTAATTTAGACATTTTTGTGTAACGTTTAGATAAAAATGATTAACTTGACAAACTCACCCAAAAGCTCGTTTCAAAATCCAAAATGGTAATTAAGGGGTAAATAAAATCTCCTGTTGGACTTTTCAAAGCCAAAATGATCCGTAATCAGAATTAATTAATACAAGCGAGTACATGGGAGTTTGAACACACGACATTATCTCTGGGAACAAGATTCTCTCCTGATCTGAGCACTACTGAGCTTTTAAGGATCTTTTGTCACATGTCTTTTAGTAGTAATGTATATATAAGATTTAACTTATTTTATTTTTTTATTTATTAACAATCAATTAGTGATTGAGTTATTTACTTAGGACATGATCAGGTAAGGAAAGAATTACTGAATTAGCATTTAAAACATTAGCATTTAAAACAAGATTCAATAGAATTAATAAATATTAATCACTTTACAGGAATGAATTACTGAATTACTGTACCCATAAATGTTCTGTGGATGTAAATCCACCTGGATCGCACTTCAGCTTGCATGCGCACATGCATGAACGCTTATTTGTAGAAATTTCTTAACAGCAAAGAAAAGAGAGCAGCCGACAAAGCTCTAATAAGAAGCAAACAAAAAATCCAAGCAAGTACATTATCGCAATTCTTCACTCTCTTCCACTCAATCAAACTCCCAACATCCACCTCAGAATTCTCCTCTAAATAGGGGCACCCTTCACAGGAGCAAGCCACACAACACAACACGTACGACACGTAGGCAATGGCTTCCAACAACAAGCTTGCTGCTGCCATTTTTGTGCTCTCTGTTCTTTTATCCACAACAATGTCCAGTGCTTGTGGCTCGTGCAACCCTTCACCACACAGGCCGCCGGCCGCTACGCCTCCGCCGGCTACGGCATATTGCCCCACGAACACGTTGAAGCTTGGAGCTTGTGCAGGAGTTCTTGGAACTAATGTTGCTGTAGGAAGCCCACCTTACAGCCAGTGCTGTGCTATACTTGGCGGCTTGGGTGAAGTCGAAGCTGCGCTGTGTCTTTGCCTTGCTATAAAAGCCAATGTTCTTGCGATTGAATTGAACTGGCCAACTAATATTGGGCTCATCCTTAGTCTTTGCAACAGGCCAATTCCCGCAGGCTTCAAATGTGCATAAGAAGCTGAAATGCATATTTCTAGTAAATTAATGCTCCAATTAACTAGGAAGAGATTTTTTTTTTTTTTTTTTTTTGTTGGGTCTATTTCTAGTACCGTGTACGTTCATTGTTTTAATTTGCTAATAACTAGGCAAGACTGTTTGCCTATGCTAGTTGTGATGTGTGTACGCATTAATGTTGTGACTTAATTAATAATTAAAATCATTCTTCTTTATTTCGCAATCAGATGGATTTGATATGACTCCATATGTTACTCTGAATACGTTAATTGCATGCCCGTATATATCACTTAATTACACTCCCATGCGTGAGTACAATCATTTCATAAAATTACAAGATGGTTGTACAGATACAAGACTCTATCGATCAAAAGAGAATATTTACAATGTAAGGTAAAAACTAAAAAGTTATTAGCTAATGGGACAATTCTCCACTTATCCTGACAATTACGTGGTGGAGGACGTACAATTCTTTTTATTGGACATCACAATTTACTAGTGGGTTTGTGGACTTTTCGCATAAATAATGCAACTTCATTTCATCATCAACATATCTAATTTCTTTCCCTTTTGTTGTGTTTGTCTATAGTGTCTATCCAAAACGTAGACAAAGATCAAAAGAATGCAATTAGGGTTTTTGGGATAATGAACTCTGCACGTATGGGTTTGAATCGAAGGTCCTCTTTGTGATCTTCCACAGCTTTCTTGAACTGTCTTGAATTTTCCGATCGATACCGGTGCATGATTAATTCCCAACACAATTCAAGAAAGCTGTGGAAAACTACTAAGAGGATTTGGTCATCAATCTCTCTTTTGATAGAGATCGACGAGAAGCTAGCTTATAATTCACAGATAATTTCTTCTTCCTCTCATTTGCTGCTTATTCTTTTTAATTTAATTTATAATTTAAGCGAGGCTTCAAGATTTTTATGGCTTCTTTTCAAGAGGGATTTGTCATTTGTTACATATTGATATTTTGTATCGTTTTAGATTGAAACAATTTTCTGATTCATTAATCTCGTATCTTTGATCCGTTAATTTGGTTTTGCTTGTAGCAGAGATCGATCATATGCGTCGATCCAGGAATGCTAACACAATCCTGTTGTTTTTATCTTTTATCTTCTTACAGCCAGCAAATCAAACAAATATTTTTTTTTTTGTTTGGCTCGTGCAAAGAAAAATTATTAGCAGAGAGCCTAAGTTAATTCGGAAAGGAAAGAAATTTAGCTGATTCTTAAAATGATGCTTGTATAATTAACACTATACTAATGTTTCAAAAATGTGGAAATTGCATTTGCTTTTTATTCAATTGTGTCTATTTTTAGTTTGGAAATATCAGATTAGTATCATCTCTTGATTTGAGCTATTTGGAGTTTTCAAAGATTTTCTACCACTTATCTTTTAGTATTAGTACTTAATCAGAATTTAGCAACTTTTATTTTTTTATTTATTAACCACCATTCAAATGAATGAATTTTATTTATGAGCAGATAAGAATAAGATAGGGAAGATCCTGATCCGGGAACATAATGCTCATAAGTTTATCATCACCTTAACCAATCAAGTTATTCGCATGGAAAGTATTAATCTCATTTCTTTTTAATTTAAAACGCATCTAAACATAATAACCAACAGTGTGAGTAGTAGCAAACATCAAAATCTCATCTCAAATTATGTGGATTATTGTAGGTGTCATTCACAAGATAAATTATAAAATTCGTAAGATTTAATAGTGAATTTTTGTTATACTATCTCATGAATAACGCATCACTTATCACATCATTTAAGATGAGATTTGGGACTGATACACAATTTGATATGTCTGTCGTTACTCTAAAATTAAGCATTAAATACATTTCTCATATAATTAATTTGGGGTGAGACACGGTTCAAGTCTTCAACTCTTGAACGTGGATTAAAGGAAAAAAAAATTCTTAGAAAAATTAAAAATAGACCCTGCTCAAATATCAATTTGCATCGTATATAACAGTGCTGGTATGGTTAAATTTCTAATTGCAAATAACAATAGATTTGTAAGGTATCAAAAAGAAAACACCAATCTGGGATGGGAGAGACAAGTGAGCGGTAAAATAAGGATCGAAGTTCTTTCGGCACAAATTTGGGAGACAACAAGGTTTTGTCTCGTTAAAACTATAAGATGGCTCCTCTTTAGAGACCAAATAAAGCAAACTATAGATTACATGTTTTGGCCAACTTTACTAGTGGAGGAAGAGAGATTGAATTACAGTGGCCATGGTGAAGATAAGCGAAATTGCTGTTCTCGCCTCCCTCTAGTTTTTAGTTTTCGGAGCAATATTTCTTGTCATATAATAAAAGATAATTTCTTGAACTGCCGTTATATTTATTTTTTGAAAAATAAAAGCAAGCTGGAGAAAAGGAAAATTATGTCTTGGTTGATGTTGGCTAGTGGGACGACAAGATAAGTAGGTGGACATATGACAATAACACACACACTTTTTTCAGGTGTAGGTATCCTTATTTTTTTTTTAAATGCGGACACACTGTTATAATACACTATAAAATCATATGGTTTAATAGCATTAAAATATAACCCTATATTCCGTAGTTTAAATTGTATCTGCATGAAAAAAATGAAGGTGTCCACACTAGAGAAAGACATCCTCTCTTTAATAATATATAGAAAAATATAAATTTCAATACATTAACAGACCAAAAAAGAATAAAAATAAAATAAAGTAAGGATGTCCTTATTAAAGGAGAAAGACTCCTCTCTCTCTCTCTCTCTCTCTGTATATATAACCTTACTTCATGATATTGTTGCCTCAATTATCAACAGTAGAGGCTCACGTTAATTTATCAGCTAGCCAAATTAGCCAACTCGGAATAACATATGCAGTTTGATTTTGGCTTTTGAGTCAATCATGCATCCTTTACTGGAATTACCAAACTAGCTACTTGTGCTTTCGTGTGTTTATATATATATATGTATAGTTGAAATTTGAACAATGTTCTACTTTGAAATGGAAATGCAACCTAATTGTTTAACTCACTGGATACAAAGTAGGGATGGCAAAAATCCCCACGGGGACGGGTACCCTCGGGGATTTTCCCCATTCGGGGAGGGTATGGGGATAATTTTATACCCAATTTTTTATTCGGGGAGGGGACGGGGAAAATTTTTTACCCAATTTTTTATTCGGGGAGGGGACGGGGATGAGGTGGAATCCCCATCCCCTACCCATTTCCCCATTTTAATTTTTAATTTTATTTTTATTTTTAAAATTACTAATAAATAAATAACAAAATTATAAATATTGTTAAAAATAATAAATATCAAAATATTTATATTATTAAATGCTAATAGGTATCCTACATTAGCTCGAATTGCTAGAGATATTTTGGCAATTCCAATTACAACAGTTGCTTCTGAATCAGCTTTTAGCACCGGTGGTAGAGTTGTGAGCCCACACCGTAATAAACTTCATCCAAGCACATTGGAGGCCTTAATGTGCTGTCAAAGTTGGTTACGAGCTTACAATAACAATATGAGTTTATTTTACATTGTGATTATATTATACAGTTATTAATATTTGCACTTATAAGTTACTTTACTTATATTATTTTCATTGTTTTATAATTATTTTAATAATTTATATTTTGAATGTGACTTTGTAATGGATCAATATTAATGTAAGATATATTTTGAACTTTATTTTTATCTGAATTTTTTATTTTAATATGATTAATTTAAAATCGAAAATAAAAATAATGTATTAGACTATTAGTTATTCGGGGACCGGGGACCCTCGGGGATCCCCTGTTATTATTCGGGGAGGGGATGGGGATTCTCTCAAGTAATTCTGACGGGGACGGGGAGGGGACGGGGACATATGCAAAATATCGGGGATGGGTATGGGGAGATTAGTCCCCTCCCCTCCCCTCCCCATTGCCATCCCTAATACAAAGCTCTTTCCAGTCTCAATGCAATTACGCTTCAGAAATATTTTGGTTCCTCCACTACTCGTGTATAAATTAAAGACCTTTTAGTGTAGCACTTGCATATGATTCTAATTCGGTTATCTATTGGATTTTTGTTGTGATTTCTATAAATTACAAGAACAACAGATTTAAAAATGGTAGTAATCTAACAAATATATTTTAAAAGAACACGAAATTATGTATCCCAACAAATTTTATTGGGATATCAACATAAATTCACCATTTGAATGAGAAGTGATAAAGTTTAAGAGTGACGCTTACCGTGTCATTCATTCAATAGTTCTTTGAAATTATCTTATTATGATAGTTGTTGTTTAGTAACATGTCATTTTGGATGCATAGTTTTTATCTTAATTTTGTAAAGATGTCATTACTCAAAGTTTAATGACTTATCACACCAGTTTATGAAAGAATGCATGTCATATTATTTAGGATCTATTTTTTTATATGAACTATCGTGAATTTTTAAAGATTTAGTATCATCTTTTCTTAGTATTAATATATGATTAGGATTATGATTCAATTATTTTTTATTTTTTAATTTATTAACCATTAATTACTTAACTAAATTTTACTCTCGGGAGAACTCATGATCTCAAAATTTTGGTGTATCGCGAATCCTATTGATTGAATTGATTAGGGTCACTTAATCCTTTGTGAGATTCAATTGGTTGCTCGTAAAGGATACTCTAAATGCACCCTACGTCATTCCGATTATACTTTTTAAACAAAAGTGGTGCAAGAACTTAGAAAGAGGATATATTTAAGAACTGACTACATGTAGCCCATTACCGAAGGCCCATTTGGAAGCCTTTTGCAAAAGACAAAGCAGAAAGGGTCCAAATTACTCTCCCTTCTCCTGCCGGGAACTTCAAGGCAAAATTGCAAATTCCTGAAGCAGACAGTTTGGTAAAAAGCTTATTTTTATTTATTTATTTAGATTTTAATTCCGGCCAGGCAATAGGCAAAATAAGCTAAATTAAAATTGGAAAAAAGGTGGGAATTAATTGATTTTTGGCCCGACTCTATTTCTCTGAACAAAGAGTGGAACGAAGAAAACGCGAAAGAGGAGATCAAAGGGACAAAAGCGACGCAAAGCGGGTGGTGACGTCATCGTCTCACAGGGGGCTCCATCTCGCCACACGTTTAGTTAAAATTCCCTTGTTCAAGAATCAGGAGCCGCGGTGTCCTTTAAGCAATTAGCAGCACCGACTTCTCTGACTTGTCTCGGAAATGAAACTAAATGAATTGAAAATTCAGACCTCTGTAGTGTTAGCTCGTCCGATCCGATTACAAGATCCCTAATCAATAGTTTTAGGGATTAAATTGAGCTGGTTAGCCAAAACAAAAAATAAAAAAATTGAAGTGACAGTGACAGTCTAGAACAGAGACGGCGATGAATCAGAGACGGAGTCCACCGAAGCACAGACACGACGGCACTTCGCCGCTTCCTTTGGGGATGGATTGGAGCCCTGCGCCTCGTAAATGGGTGAGTTTTCTCTAATTTTTTCGTTTACTTCTCAATTTTTTTTAATTAATTTCAGTTTGTTCTTTTGACTTTTGACCTGGCATTTTTTTTTCCATTTTGGTGATAGTGAGAATTTAATGAAATGTGACATTTTTTTTTTTTTACGATTAACGATTGATCAATAATTTGGAGCTTTTGGCGATTGTTTATGCGTGTTTAATTAACGCTGCGTTGGTTATTTTCGTAATCATGATCGATCAAGTGCAAATCTCGGATTGAGTTTAATTGGCAAAATGTGTAAATTCTTCTCCAAATCAGTTTTGATTTGGAAAGAGACGAGATTTAGGATTATAGAACGTTTATTATTGAAGCTAAGGGGTTTTCTTTTCATAAATGCAACATGAAATGTAATGCCGTAATAAGCGGAAATAGTTTGACATTCACTTTGCTAGCATGCTTTATATGCTTTTTATGGTATCTCACACAATAGCAGTATTCTCGATCGATATAATATCGTCACAATGATTTATTTATTTATAAACGGGAAGGATAAAAATGTCCTGGGATCCTTAATAAATTTGTTTCTTTATGCAGAATGGACGGGACACTGTTTGGCCTCATGATCCTCGCACAGGATGGAGTTACTGTGTCACAATACCTTCCTGGGTTGTCTTACCAAAATCTAGAGATTCAGATCCTGTAGTGGTAATCAAATTTAATGACTTCTGTTTTTGTCCATACTGATTACTGAGTGTTAGATATTGTTTTTTATTTATCTTTTGTGGTTGAATGATGTATTCTGATTTTGATTTCGTATGGTCAAATTTATTTTTCTTATCGGCTTGTGCAAGATCTAAAACTTTCTATAGCATAAATAGGGAATCTAATAAATTACCATTTAATATCTACACCCAAGCTTCGCATGGTAGAAACTTTATTTAAAATTTAGTATAATGCTGTTAAAATCACACTCGCCTAGATCTGTTTCTCTACATATTTTCCCGTGATTTGTTTTTCTGCTTATCTTCTGTAAATATATTTGGTGGAGATAACATATGTTATGCATCATCATTTTTTTTTTTTTTAACTGTTAGGCAGATGCTCTTAACTTTTTTATGACACCTTCCCAGCATTGCACATTTTAACATTCTTAAGGGGCAGTTTTACAGGGTTCAGGTTGGTTTACAATCACCAGAAGGGATCACAACTACACGAGGAGTGTTGAGAAGATTTAATAATTTTCTGAAGTTATTTACTGATGTAAGTCTTTCTAATTTTTTCACTTTTGGAAATCGGGGACTTCTGTTTTTATCAGAATGTAACTACTTGTGTGTTTAATTATTTTATTGAAATTTATCTTGTTTACACATTAAAATGCACTCATTTTAAGGTCATCACTCTTATTGTTATTCTCTTTCTTGCAGCTTAAAAAGGCATTTCCCAAAAAAAATATTCCCCCAGCTCCACCCAAGGGATTGTTGCGTATGAAAAGCAGGGCACTGTTGGAAGAGGTAGGAAATTTGTTGCATACTCTTTTTCGGTTTACATACTTTGGTGCCAGGACTCTATACAACCATTTTTTCTATTGAAAAGTAGGTGTCAGATTCTTGAGAACACGGTAGGCGTGCCATCCATTCCTAGTACTTGCATATACAATTACGGAGGTGACTTCCATGTAACCTGTAAAAAATATATAGGGACGAGGGTACCTTGCATTATTTGTGGCTAAGAAACTTGTAGATTCATAGTCATTTAACACATTCATCAGGGAAACGAATAACGGTTTTTATGTTTGTGTAAGAATATGACACTTGTGTTCATGTCTGCTAACCATAGCTGTTGTATAGTCCACTGAGGTATCTATTCTCCTTTTCCTTTTCTTTGTTTATTTTTGGTGTATGTGTTGTCTTCATCGAGATACATAAAACAGTTTTTTTTTTCTTTTTCTTCTCATTCACTCAGAAATACATTGTCAGAGACTTACCTTCTTCTATATTATGGCAAATATTCTCAAAAGGCTTCATTCTGTTGCAGAGAAGGTGCTCCTTGGAGGAGTGGATGACAAAGCTACTCTCTGACATTGACTTATCTAGAAGCGTCTCTGTGGCATCCTTTCTTGAATTGGAAGCTGCTGCGAGGTCGTGTATGTGCCATTTTAATGCATTAAGTGTTTGAGAAATTTGTTTTGTGCCATGAATGTTTTTCCTAATGTTTGAAAGCGGATTTGTAATTGATTTATTGTAATCTTTGTGCATATATACTATTTTTTTCTCCTGGATGATGAAATTGTCTGTATCATTATTTTGGAGTTTTGACATTTATATATTTCTTATCAGCATTTCAAGATGTAAACCAGAACGCATCAGAAGCAAATCCTTCTAGCAATAGCACTATTTCTTCACTTCAAATGCCTTCCGACTCAGGCTTCACTCTTATTGGCAGTTCCTCAGTCACTTCTGATTATGGTAGTGATACAGCTTATGAGACATCTGAACTTGGAACCCCAAAATTAGGAAGGGATAACGGTTCTGAAATTGGCGTGGAGGATCTGACGCTGGATGAAGATTTGACAAGCCCTATAGAAAATCTCGTAAAGTATGGAATGTCCAACATTGATGAAGGATTGTTCATGGGACAGACTATATTGGAGCAACTTGAAGGTTTTCCTAGGCATAAAGCACATGCCCAACAACATCCCAACAATGCTACAGGGAAGAATGTGAACAATGGAAATGTTTCTAAAGCTTTATTCCTTTCTGGCAATGGGATGGACCTTTTCTCTGAGCCAGAGCCTGGTAAGGTAATTGGTCATGCACGAAAGCTATCAGCTGATAGTGTTAGAAGCGATGCAAGTTCCATAAGAGGTAGCGAAATTTCAAACTTTGGCATTCCAAATTCATCTGCTGATGGCTCTCCTGGCCTTCATAGATGTGCTGAGGTTTCAAGTAGCAGGGAAATTCTTGGCAACTCAGACTTGCAGTTTTCAGGAGATGCAGAACTAGTTATTCCATTGGATCAGCGCCATAAATTGAGTAGGGTTCTTTTAACAATGGAGCGGAGATTAGTGACTGCAAAAACAGACATGGAGGATCTTATAACAAGATTAAATCAAGAAATGACAGTGAAAGATTATCTAATGACAAAGGTATAAAACAATATGCTTTCTAGTTATCAATGCTGGGTTTTGTTGATTGACTGTGATTGTTTGAGTAGATGTACATTTTGCTTCTATCCTGATTATATAGATATTGTACGTTTTGCTTCTATCCTGATTATATACCTATTGTTAATGTATTTGAGCAAAACTATCAGTTCTGTAGCCTTATATATTCCTTATCTGCATTTTTGCGCTCCAAATGATGAAATCGGCCTTTCAGAAGAAATTTCCAAACTCAATTGCTCTCCCTCATACTAATTTACCACACAAAGATTCAGATAACCCTTTTCTTTTTCCACTGGATACTTGCATAACTGCTTTTGTGGCTTGGTTTGAGATAGGGAGTTATAGCTGATTCTAGCCTTAGAGGTGACTGGGTATACTTTTGTAAATCACAAACAGTCCTAGTTTTGGTTTTCTCAGTGGATAGCTGGTCCACTATCTGTTTTAAATTTTCTGCATTAATACATTTTTGAGTTTCTTGTCAAAAATAAATAAATAAATTATGCATTGTATGTTAATTGAACTTTTCTTCATGTAAAGGTAAAATTGCTTTTGCTCTTACAAAGGTCCAGGATTTGACATATTTTTATTGATACAACAGCCTACTGATGATATAACTGATTGGTGTGGATATAACTGATTGTATCTCTTCAGGTTAAGGATTTGGAAGTGGAACTTGAAACTACTAAACAAAAAAGTAAAGAAACCTTACAGCAAGCTATTTTGAGCGAGAGGGAAAGGCTAACACAAATGCAATGGGACATGGAGGAACTTCGGCAGAAATCCTTGGAAATGGAATGGAAGTTGAAGTCAAAACAGGTAATTTATTTACCAATTATTTGTCTAGTTTTTCGCCTCTAGCCTTTTTCTTCTGAAAATTGTACTTATGGAGGATGTTTTCTAACAAAGAATGAGAGACAGGGAGATGAGAGAGACATTACTTGAATCTTCAGGCACCCCTTAAATTCCATTCATTTATGAAAGAAATATCCAAAGGAGAACACAAAATTTTTAGTTTTGTGCATATGAGACGCATTTTATTTCTCAACATTGTCAAACAGAAACATGAGAATTTCATACAGTTACTCTTGTGCTACTCTGATATCATCCGTTTTAATGTTTTTCAAGGTTACATATTCCTTTATCTTGGATGTCAATTTTTATTCCATAAACTGTTGTGTTACCTGCAAATAAAATTAGTTGCATGACAGTTTCATTTGTTTGTTGGCAGAAACACATGTAACTAACTCAGTAATGCTCTTGATTCTCCCATTAATTATTTTTTTTAAAAGTAAAAACTGAATGGATGTCTTTATCATAAAGAATTGAAATTTAAATAATGATGTACGAAAGTGCTGCAGGATGGAAACCCACATGCAGAGTCAATGGAAGAATCCACTGTCAAGGATAAAAATGTGTTGCAGGAGTTGGATGCTACTAAAGAGCAACTTGAGAATTTGTCAAAGCGATATGAAGAGCTAGAGGCAAAGTCTAAAGCAGATATCAAAGTTCTTGTTAAAGAGGTTAAATTTCTCAGAAGCTCACAAATAGGACTGAAACAGGAGCTTAGTCAAATGCTGAATGAGAAATCCAAGACCGAGGTAATTTGCTACTCTGCTAGCTCATTTGTTTTATGTCAGGTTTCTGTCTTTAAGAAGTATTATGCTTGCCATGAGAACCTATATCCTTAAGCATTTTACTTCTGTTAAAATAAATTACCGGCTTGAGGCGTTTTTAAGTTTTTGTTTTAAGTTAAGGTATTTGTTAGCTGCCATGTTTTTGGGGACCTTTTTTATCCTAAAATTACATAGAACTCTTGATTGTTGTCTGAATGTAGTACCCTATTGCAATTCTCCAAATGTTATTTTATGGTTTCATTTTAATTTTGTATCAAATTAGTAGATAGAGAATAAGAGAAATTACATTAAGATTCTGAAATGTGGTAAATTTGTTCAGGAACTTCTTCAACAAGAAAGACAAACTCATAACCACATGAAAACAGTTAGAGAAAAGCTGCTACATGAATGCAGGATTCTTCTGAACCGGTTTCAAGCATGCAATGCTAATTTGTACGCTGAAGAAGAGGATAATGTTATATTGGAATCTTCCTCAGCAGCTGATGCTCTAGCTTTGCTGACTTCATCAGATGACCAAATTTCTCTTCTTATAACCGAGGTACTTAGTACAATTTTCCATCGGTACACTGTTTGCAACCTTTTAAACTTGTTTGGTTTTCTCAATATCAACACTTGGTTGAGTCCCTTTTTCTCCCTCTGTTTGGAGGCTTGTACAGCCTCATAGGAGATAAGGCAATTAAGAGTCAGAAATGGCAGCTGTCTCAGCATGTCTAGGCTTATGGATCTTATGAATACTAGGTTTCATACTCTCCAACATCTTTGTTTGAACATACCTCCCAAAAGTGTAAACTGGGGTGAAGCCTATGTTCATGGTTGATCGTGGGATAAGATAAAAATGGAAAGAACAAGAAAAATTAGGTTTGTTCACATTTGGTGCAAATTAGAGAGATGGAATCACAAGGCTATAAAGGATATGATTAAAGTAATGCTTAATCACTTAGTAGACACAGCATGCTCATAACTTATTTAAGTTGTCATTGCATTAATTCTGTCCAAGTTTGAGAGTTCCAGGCTTTTGCAAGCCTCAATGAATATTGCAGCTGCTCGTGTTTTCCATTGCATTAATACTGTCCAAGTTTGAGAACTCCAGGCTTTTGCAAGCCTCAATGAATATTGCAACTACTCATGTTTTCCATTCTGACCGTTGCACTATCGGCCTTATTAGCCGTCCATTACTTGTTTCACATTAAATTTATTTTTCCAAAAAATTGATCAGGCACAACTATTAGCTGAAGATAGTAAAGCTGCTGCTTCCGCTGATGTTGAAAAAGCTCATGATAATGACGTCTGTACAAGAACGGATAATGAGTTAAGGGAAGTAATAGCAGATATCTTAGTTGATAATGCAAAATTGAGAAAACAGGTGAATTCTGTTTTACGCCGAGCTCTCCTTTTTAGGAACAATGAGTCACCTCCTCCTTCAAGTGATAATTTGCTGGATGATTCATCAGAAAGATGAAATGGAATTAATATTTGTATCCTTTTTTATCTCGGAACATGATGATGCTGTCCCGTCTAGTACATAACATCCTTCATCTACTGTCCTTACACTTGGAATTTTGTGGTTCCATGAAAGTTCTCAGAGAAAAAGGGTTTGCTTTCTTCTACTCTAATGTTGTATTCTTATGTTCATAGACTTGAATAAATAATCAGTCAAAAGATGAGAAAAAGAAAATCATGAAAATGCGTACACATCTGGCCCTTTTATTTTATTTTTTTTAAAATTTTGTTGGGGTTACATATAGGTTAGTTTGTACTGCTTTTTTCCATGGCAAACTTGTTTTAAAGAATACTGACACTTTTGTTCCTGGTAATCTTACTTAGTGTAATGAGACAATAGTGTCATTCTCTTAAATTATAATGCACGAATTTGATAATGGATACCAATGGGGTTGAGGTTATACGCCATACAACAGATGGTCCTTGGCAGGATATTGCAAATATTGTTAAATGCAATTTTTTTTTTATCCTTTTCATTGGGGTTTTGATTAAATCCGTTAAACGGGTACTTGACAGAGCCTAAAATAAGTAAAGACACAGATTTCACAAGAAATATAATTACAGAAAATTAGGCTTGCGCTTGATAAATAAAGGGACCCATTGCTTGGTAGTGATTCATCAAACGCTCAAGCATATCATCATTTGCTCCCAAGTCACATGAAAATCTGCAGGAGGAGTTTTATAGATGCTAAGTTTGATTAACTACAACACAATAGCATAAGCGTAATTTTATCAATCAAACTATATATTTGTACAGTAATACCTTATCAATAGTTGACTGATAGACGCGGCTCCACAAGAATGTAAAGAGGCTTTCCATCAAGTCTGCGTTGTCCCTGTGATGTGAAATTGTGAACTCTTATCAAGTAGCAGCAGCAGTTTTAAACCTAAAGCCATTTTGCATAGATGTAACAGAGAGGACGCAACTACTAGCCTTACCCTCACCTCAGGCAATCCGACAACACAAGCGCATTCAACAACTTCTGCCCCCATGCGCTCTGAATAAAAACAGAAATTTCAAGGTTAAAAAAAAAAAAAAAATCAAGTTGTTTCAACGGAGCAAAGAAGGGAACATTATTGATGATGAATAAGAGAAATGGATTCACTCAGACCTACCCAAAAGTCTCACAGCTGCGGAGAGAGTGCCACCGGTAGCCACCAAATCATCAATCACCAAAGCCCGTTCCCCTGGCTCAATGGCACCAACATGCATCTCCAAACGATCAGTTCCGTACTCCAGCACATAGGCTTCCGAAATTACTTCACCTACATATTGATTCAATACAAGTTCTTTTCTTAGTTTATAATCATGAAGCGTGCAGAGGGATGGGAAAGCTCTTTGGTGTTGCGGATATGAAAAATGTACCTGGCAACTTGTTGGGTTTTCGTAAAGGCACAAACTTTGCACCAATTGCCAATGCAATTGATGGACCAAAAACGAATCCTCTAGCTTCAATTCCTACATTCACGTTTGCTAAGATAAGATACAACGATGATATTCAAACAACATAAATGATCTAGTGAACAACACAACTGGACATAAGGTGCAATTTTTTTTAGAAGGACCAGTTGACCAGATTGTGTTTTGTTACAATGGTACGCTGGTACTTACATCGCCCAGTACATTGTGACTCGTTCGAACAATACCCATTAATTTTATTTCAAATACAAGTATATATGAAGCCATGAAAGTAACACTCACATGCATGATGCATGTCATATTTTCTTCTTTTTTTTTTTTTCATTTTTAGATTGTCAAGAGGAAGGCCTGGCCACGTTTTGATATGATCATACATGAACAACAATAACGCTGACACATGCATGCTTTGTATGTTATTGAAGACAAAAAAAAGGGAAAATTTGTCATTCTTTCTAAAACGAGCAAGAAACAGAAATTTTTAGGAATTAAAAAAAGGTAAATTTTTTAAAACGTCAATATATAGTTTTCAAGTAAAAGTGAAAAAAAATCCCAAAAAAACAAAAGTGATTGACAAGATCAAAGCACAGAATGAGAAAAGGTAAATAAGACCAAAAACTGTCCTTTTATACATATATAGATATTTATCCTGCTAGTAATTCCTCTGATTTCTTCATTCTTCTTTATCTACTACAACAGATGAAACAAGACAAAAGAAATGCTTCTCAAACTTTGAGTTAAAAAATAAAAAATAAAGAGAGAGAGAGAGAGAGAGAGGGAGACAGAGAGAGATGAAACAAATAAAAATGGGGGGGGGGGGGGAAATAAAAATTTTAAAAAGAAAATGAGTGAGAAACAAAACAATAAAAAATAACAATACTAAAGAGTACCAGCAACAACAGAAATGCCCATGTCTCTGTAGCGATCGACAAATATGTCCACGGTGTCTTTAAACGCCTTGTGATCCAACAGCAACGTCGTTATATCTTGAAACATTATCCCTGCAGCCCACCAAATTTGAAAAAAGAAAAATGACCATGAAGAAAACACAAAACAGAAAAACAAAAAAAAAAAAAAGAAAAGGAAACCTGGTATTGGGAAGTCAGGCACCACACGGATTGCTTTAGAAATGCCCTGTAGCCTCGGGTCTCCTCTGAGTCCATTCTCTGCTGCAAACATATTTCGTTTCTCCAAGACACTTTGATTGATCTACCTATCTATTTCTCTATTTCTTTAACTGGGTTTGTGTCTCTTTTAACATTTGCTTTCTAAGTTCTGTTCTTTCCCTCCTAAATCACACCAAAGGATCATAATATATCCGTCTCTCTGTTTCTTTCTGAATGCAATGGGAGAAGGTGAGCGTATTAAATACCCAATATTTTGTCTATTTATGTTGGCCCCCAGCCAAAGCAATGCTTGTGAGAGTGACAATGTTTTCCCTCACTTGTTCTTCGGGCGCGTGCGTTCAACCTATTCTTACAACTCAGTCCTTATCCTCACCAAGCCCTTTTAAGAGGGGCTATTGTTTAATTACTTAGTATTTTTCATCTAGGAACAAGGTTGTATCTTTCCAATCCAAATCCTTATCACCATGATCATGACATTTTAGTCATCGTTTAATTATCATTATTATGACTAGGATACAAAATTTCAACATACCTTAACAATAGGGTTGTGTTAAATGTATTGATGTTGATTTTACAATAGAATATTATTCACATGACAACGATATTTAGTTTGTTAAAATGATGTTAGGGTGTGTTCATAAACATAATAAGAACAATACTCAAGTCTCAATTATGGTGTGGACGGAGTAATCAACCGGAGAACTTTACCACTAAACTTAAATAATTAACCAATTGATTGACATGACATATCATATATATATATATATATATATTGCAATATTAACACATATATAATAGATAAAAATGTCAACTAACCTCTAACAAGTGACCATTAATTATACGTGACACATCAGTTAAAATGTTATAACTATATAAGTGTAACAAATGTAAACGTAAATAGATTATCTTCGTTATGTTTTACAAAACTAGTTCAACCACTGTGTGATTTTTTTTTTTTTTAAGTACTTGATATTGAAAAAGAAAAGTCAAAAATTGCACATGAAATTCATAAATCCATGCTATGACCCCATGAATGGCTATTTCATTTAGGATACATACAGTTATTGGATAATTTATATAATGTAACATCAATTTTTATATATATATATATATATATATCACTATTTGGTTCGTTAGTAATAATGTACGAATAATATTTGACTGGTTTTTGTATTCTTATATACAAATTATCAGTCATCCACGTGCATTTAACAGAAGAAAAACCTTGGAAGAATACTTTTTTCCATTCTCTTCCCAAATCATCAGTGGCTGTAGCAGAAATAGGATTATCGTAACCATCATTAATACATATGTACGATCCCAGTCCACAGAAGGAAATGACAAACTATGGTTACTAAAACTGGGTCAACCCCAAGTACACGCGCCAAAGGAGTGAGAGTACGACAATCACGCAGCTTCGCTCTGTGAAGTGTATCTAGCCTGTGAAACCTACGTTTCCACAATCTATAAAGGAAGATTCTATGTTGCAGAACCCCATCGTCGTATTAAAAGCAGCAGTTTCATTTTGTTTTCCCCTCATTAAACAAAACTTGAACACACAAAACGGTAATCAATGCAGATCGAACGGCTCTGATCCAACAGCTGGTTCCCATTTCCCGTAATCCTGTGGCTTTACCCACTGTTACTTTACTCTTTTGTCGAACCCGAGGCGAGCCCCGGAGGGTAACTTCGTCCGTTCACATTAAATTGACGGCTGCTGATTGGCAGAGAATCATGTTAGCAGAAGATTTTAAGATTTTGTTGGTGGTCCCAAGGATTTAGTGTGGTCCAATCCAACATCACTACAAGCAGGCGACCTTCCGGTTTTTTTTTTTTTTTTTTTAATTTAAAAAAAAAAACCAAACCGAATCTGATCAAACTTAAAAGCTTATCTTGATCGTGTGGCACGATCGACGGCCGGCTTTAAAAAACCGGAGGCTTTGGTGTGGGTCTCCAGAAAACGACATCCATCAACTGCGCTATTACGCTGCCACGTGCATTGATTGGTGATCTGTTCATTTGTCTTTTACTGCATAAACCATATATTATTTCTTTATTGTTGTGGACCCCGACGTGGATACGCTTACGTCATCATATAAAGCCAATCGATGCTTTCCTTCTTCTCAACCACTGGCGTTGGGACCATTCTCCTCCTCCTGCTCTTTGTTTAGAAACCTTATTCGTGTCTGTCTATTTATAAATCTAAGATCTTAATACAATATCTTACGCAAAATCACCACCAATAATCATAAATTCTCATATGGCTAACAAATATCTGACTTTTAGTATACATAAATTAAAAAATCTATATATATATATTTTTTTTAAATTGGCTTATCTTCTAGTTTCGTTCATATCGATGTCATAACACTGAGATTATGATGTAATTATTAACTTCGCCCCAAAAAAAAAAAAAAAAACCTTTGAGGTTGAGGGCTTTGCGTTAAAATGAAAATCGACGGGGAAAATGTGTGTTAGACGCGCGGTCTTAGCACGTGGAGCCGCACTTTTCATACGGGGCCCCACAAAAATAAAGATGGACGTACGCGATCACTGTTCATGCGCACGCGTGTGTCCTCCGATAAACATTATAACATGATCATTAAGACTTAGATAGACCACCTCTCACATCTGAGAGATTACAATATATCCCATGTCCCATCCTTTTTAAGTTTCGTACGGGGCGCTCGACGGCCCAGATCAGTACCCGTACACCAGCGTTGAATCTCGACCGCCCGCTCTAATGTAATCACAAGATCATGCGTGATCTTCACTTTTATTGGGCAATCAAAGTCAAAGGCATGTTTTCAAGAGTTGTGATCATATGTGCTCCAGCGCATCACGCAATGCAAGGGGACCCCACCGCAAGAAGAGCGTGATTTGTTGTTATTTATTGTTAGATGGGCCAATACCAAATGACTCCCCTACATTTTTGTTTTCTCAATTTATTACCCATTCATGTCGTCTGGTTATATCAAATTGAGGACAAATGTTAAATTACAACCGGCTGTAATTTAGGGGGCTCCCAAATTAAAATAGGTTCTTATTTAGTAACCAATTCATTATGGCATCTCAAATGAGCGTCTTATGTAGCATTGAAAATTAAATATCACAATATAAGGAGTATATAATCTAAACGATAAAGGAATGATTGCTACGACAAGTGTTCAAATTAAATTTAATTTTTTATAGTGACGTTGAAATATACAAAGGTAAACTGTTATGAAATTTGACATTAGAAAAAATTTTTTATTAAGTTGTATGATAGATATAATGTACGAGCCAAGACACAGATGACTTTAGGATTAGCTATATACATACATAATTTGCTTATATGAAATGATAGCTCATAAATTTAATAAAGTTGCTGTTAGTAATTCAAGTTGTAACTTGGTTGGAAGAAATTCAACTAGATGTTAGAACTTCACTAGTTGATTAATGAACCTACAAATTTACATTTCCTTAAAAAAGAAAGAAACATTGTTTAACAAGAGGAGAGGTAAAAAAAATAGAATAGGGAAAGAAAGAAATTAAGTTGTTTTGTAGGCTAAAGGATCTATTTGATACAAAATGGAAAAAAAGTATGTTCTTTCGTGAAATTCAATTATAAAATTTAAATGGAATCGGATGTTAGTATCTCATTACATTAAATTTCATTAGGTATGACCTCATACGATCCAAGTTATGACGAGCTAGGCTTATTTCAGTCGTACCTAATCTCAACAGCTCAACTAAATCTTTATCTAAAAACTTCACTAATCATACTAACCATTGCAAAGCTACTTCGCCTGTTATTTTCACTAATTATATCAATTTTATCCATTGAATATTATAATCGATTCATTAATGATTTAAGTGGGCTTAGCCTATAAGATTGTGTATACTTTTTAAATTGTTTTTTTGTGGTTTCATATGTACATAGAAGACCAAGTGATCTGTTGTTTAGTCTGCCTTTTGATGCTTAAAAAATCATGTGGGGCAATGTGAATACACTTTTTTTGGGAGATTAATTGTGTGAATGTTGGATGATTGCATCAATATATTTTATGAAAAGTGAAATAAGAGAACATCAGATTCACATGATTTGACATCAATGCCCGTTGTTTAGTGAACTTCGTTCATCTATTTATCTAATTTTGAATTCCGAACTAGTTTATTTAGATGAGATGCAGCTGTATATATTCAATCCAATAGAAATCTATTGTATGAAAAGATTTATTTTATTTATAAGTCTACGCGACTCTCCTTTATTAGTTAATAAAAGATGCGAGTTAAATAACTCAATGATCCTCTCTTTTAGACGAAATCACTCTGCCTAAAGAGTAACATTGAAGAACCCCACTCTTTTGTCCAATACACCAGAATTTTACTGTCATTATGTTTTTTAGTTACAAGGAATTTATTATGTACCATTATTGTTGAGTTTAAGAAATATTTAACTGAAAAACTAACCTGTTAGGTAAATAAACCTATCCTACTAGCTTAAGAAATTTTCTGCCTTTCTTTCGTTTAAAGACACCCTTTTGAACAAAGATTTTGTGGAATATTTTATTGTGTTCGGATTTGGCCGTTTGGCGATCCAACTTGGACTTTCCTGTGTGCTGTCGGATAAATTAGATGCCGAGTTTTTGGAAGAGCATGAGCTAAAAGCGCACGCCCATTGCACTTTAAAGAAATAGCGTATACAATGTTTTTGTTTCCATTTTCAGTAGCTTTATTAGGCCATTTATATAAAGCTGGTAGCTAAGAGAAAGAGATAAGAGGTCATTTTCTTTCTTTTTTTTTCAGGAGCTATGGTCTAATTATGTCATTGAGCAATAAAGTAAATAATGCTACACATTGATGGCTAATCAAAATGAGTCTTGATGGATTGATTGAACATTTTGATTTGGGATTTTGTAAAAGGAGAGGCTCCATTGTGATGGGCTTTCTTAATTTGTTTATTATAATAGACTGGGCCTCTATGATAGATCCAAATCAACTTGCCTACTTGATTTTTTAATTTTTTCCCCCCATAATTAGGCTTGCCGCTAGCAAACTATGCATGTGAGTTGCGACTTCTTGTGAGACGGAGAGAAGTTTGATAGTCACTTCACCATCCTAAAAAGTAAAAAGAGGAAAAAAAAAAAAGGTGAGTTACATTATTTTGCAGTTGTAGAAAGTCGCCTAATGAGGAAAAAAAAGTGATAAAATCATCATTCAAAAGATATGAATGGATGAGATATGCCATGCCCACAGTTCTTTTTCTTTATCAATCTTCATGCGGACGTAACTGTCAGTCTGTCACCCACTAGATAAGTCTAATCATATGTTGTTCTATTAATTCGCAATCAACTCTTTAAATTTTTCGAGGTTATAATGGGAATTTTATTTTACGTTCTAATTTTTGTTTAATTATGTTCTAATTTTTATAAATATATATACGGGTTGACAGATTGGGTTGGGTTGGGTTGATAAAATAAACGGGTTGAGTTGGGTTAAAAATTTTTAACCCAACCCAACCTGTCAACCCGTATATATATTTATAAATTATTCTATAAATTTTGATATTTAATATAAAAAATAAAAAATATAAATATAAAAACTTTGAAATGTTGGATTTTTTCTAAGGATCTTAATATTTGTATTTTTTTAGTTTATTTATTTTTGTTCACTATTTAATTAGACTATAACAATAGATTTTTTCAAAAGCTCAATTCAATCAACCCAACCCAACCGGTCAACCCGCATATATATATAAATTATTATATACATTTTGATATTTCATATAAAAATTAAAAAATATAAATATAAAAACTGTGAAATGTTGGATTTGTTCTAAAGATTTTAACATTTGCATTTTTTAGTTTTTTAATTAATTTATTTATTTTTGTTTACTATTTAATTAAAATATAAAAATGAATTTTTTCAAAAGTCCAACCCAATCAACTCAATCAACCTAACCCAACCCGACCCAACTCGCAAACCTACAGATTGGGTTGAGATATGCAATGGGTTGGGTCAGGTTGAAAATTTTCAACCCGGGTTGGGTCGGGTTGATATTCAACCCGACCCGTGCCCACCCCTAAGTCAAAGACAGTGAAACCTTACTTTGTGGAGTCGTGGTGTAAGTTATAGAGCATGATGTATGCACCGTGTTTAGTATTTGCTATTTTTTTTTATTTGTAATCCCAAGATTAGTTATATTTAAAATCTAATGTCATTCAATAAAAAAGGTCATGAGTATTATTAATTTGGCAACTTGTAAGTTGTATTATATTTTTGAGTAACTAATATTTATTTTGAAGGCCCGAGTGTCTTGAAATTAACCCCATTTATAATTTATTTTCATATTTTATTTGATTTCTTATTACAAATATTTATGTTTGATCACGCTTAGAATGACAACGGGTTAAAACATATCGAATTCTTAAAATTAAATTACAAAAGTGAATTTTTTTGAATATTATCTAATTGATCTTTTGAGTTATGTAAATAATCTCGACCTCAACCTAAATGAAACCAGTCATGCGGAAAATTCTTCTATCTATACTTAGAAGAGCCTATCATGTCATCCTATATTCATTCCCATCTCATTTGCTCAATTTAAGCATTTATACTTTTTTTTAATATTATTTTTCTTAAAACAAACAGTTAAAAAAATTAGATATATAAAGACCCGATCTAATGCGTCTTGCTGGCATAAGACGATACACGTGGTGAATTTTGATGGGCAGAACCATGCATGCCCGCAACATAATTCCACTAATAATGCCTCAACTCACCTATTATTATTACACAACATAACATCCACGATGGGGCGCACTTGATTGAGATTTCAATTATACCCGTGTCTGAATTATCAACATTGGCATCGCCACGGACCCGCCAATTTGGGGGCATTTTCTTATCCAAACATTATCCGCGGCGCAACAACTACACGTGTCAGGCCACTAGTTACTAGTACTCATCGACGACGTTTCAATCAAAATAGCCTTTAAAACAAAACGATCGTATCACCGGGTCAGGCAATCTGTATCTACGGACTACATTCCCGTGTCCGTGACTCCACTGTATGAACGAACACCTAGCCAGTAAATCCTCAAATTCAGTTCTAGGACAGGCGGCGCAATCCCATTCGTCAGTAAATCTCCCTGCAGTGTTATCAAAAGTAGCAGATCATCTATAATCCTGATACCCACTGCTTAGTCCTTGGAGATTTTAAGTCTATCCGTAGTGTAAACATCAAATCGCCAAAGAAATGACAGGTGCGAGGCGCACGTTAGCCTTCCTTTTCTCCCTCCATTACGATGATTCCCTTCTGGTTGCTCGTTCTCTGCGAAAGACACCAAAGCTGCCATCGTGGAATCAGAAGGATAGAAAGTTGAAACGTGATTAGTAAGTTAACTAACAAGGGATTGATTAATGACTATTGAGAGCTGGAATGCGATCAAGGTATAAAGCATGGCATTTTCGGCCCGTTTTTCCTCCAATCATCTTCATCTCAACCCTAACCCTAAGGTTTGCAATTTCAATTATCTTCCTATTTAATTTTATTTATTTTCTGATAAAAAAATTTGGGGTTTGGTCTCAATTGATGCAATTGATATAAAGAAATGATTTTTTTTGGAATTGGGAACCTTTTTTTTTTGGTTTTATTTTGGTACTCAAATTAATTTACATGTGTATTACAGTTTACGAGCATGATGTTGGTTCTTGAAATATTTGATGAATGATTGATGATTGGATTTGGTGGCATAAAATTAGTTTTTTTTTTTTTTAAAAAAAAAAAAATCAGTCTTGTTATTGAGATAACGTTTGGAGCAATTGTGCTTGGTGAAGGTCCATTGGAAGCACAAACTACCGGGGCGTTACGTGACAAGTGGAAAAAGACGAGTACGGTCTTTGGGGCTTGTTAGAGCAGTGTTGCCCGATGGGAAGAAATCGAGTGTTAATGGCTATGGGTTGGGAGAACCTGCGAGGATTCTTCTTGAGAGATTGTTTGCACAGACGCAGAAATTGGAAGAACGAATGAGCAGAGATTCTGGCGTGGGTAAAGATGTTCAGTTTGGGTTAAATCTCGAGATTTTGGAATCTGATCTTCAGGCTGTGCTGGCTGCCTTGAAGAAGAAGGAAGAGGATTTAGAAGATGCGGAAAGGAGGGTTTGTTTGGAGCATAGTGAATTGAACCGTGCGAAGGAGGAGTTGCTGCGGCGAGAGAGAGAAATTGATGTTGCTTGTTCTAGGCATGAAAAGCTAGAGGAGGAGCTAGGTCAGTCTAATCTCAAGTTAGTTTCTCAAGCCAGGCACATAGAAGATTTGAAACTTCGGCTCAAGGAGAGAGATCAGGAGATTGCTGCTATGCAGTCTGCACTGTCTTTGAAAGAACTAGAACTTGAGAAAATGAGAAGTGAATTGTTGAAGAAGAGTGAGGAAGCTGCCAAAATTGATTCTGAACTCAAATCTAAAGCTCAGATGCTCAATGAAGCTAATGAAGTTGTTAAGAAACAGGAAACTGAGATTCAAAGTCTCCGGAAAGTCATTCAAGAGAAAGAAGAAGAGCTAGAAGCTTCTGTGGCTTTGAGGAAAGTTGAAGAAGAGAAGCTTAAGGTTGTAGAGGCCAATTTGGAAAAGAGGACTATGGAGTGGTTATTGTCTCAGGATGCACTGAAGAAATTGGCAGAGGAAGCGTCTAGACGCATGGAGGAAACTAATGATACTTTGGAAGATTTTAGAAGAGTGAAGAAGCTTCTTTCTGATGTAAGGTCCGAGCTGGTTTCTTCTCAGAAGTCTCTGGCTTCGTCCAGAAAGCAAATGGAAGAACAAGAGCACTTGTTAGGGAAGCAACTTGTGGAACTAGAAGAGCAGAAGAAAAGTCTGACATCTTACATGACTAGTCTGAAAGATGCTCAAGTGGAAGTTGAGAGTGAGAGAGTGAAGCTAAGAGTTACAGAAGCTCGAAACAAGGAGCTTGAACGGGACTTGTCCATGGAGAAGGAGCTGGTGGAAGAGTTACAGAATGAGCTGAACAAAGAAAAATATTCTCTGCAGCAAGCAATCGATGAAGTGTCTTCACTCCAAGAGGAGCTGGGGAGGAAGAATACCGAATTTGGAGAAACAGAGAATCTTCTTAGGGTCAAAGAGTCTGATTTGGTGGAGGCTAAGCTAGAAATCCAAAATTTGAAATCCAAGCAAGCTTCTCTTCAGCTTATCTTGGAAGAAAAAGATTTTGAACTTTCAAATGCAAGGCAGATGTTAGAGGAACTAAACAACGAGGTTAGAGAGTTAAAGATGATCATGAGCAGCAGAGAAGAACAGCTTGTTCAAGCTATGGATACGCTGCAGGAGAAAGATGAACATGTCTTAATATTACAAAACGAGTTGGATGGCACAAAACTAAAAGTCTCTGAAGCTGAAACTGTAGTTGAACAAATTGTTGATCTCACGCACAAACTGGTTATCTCCAATAAGAATGATGAGTCTAGTACATCAATGCCAACTGATGACATGGGCCTTGAATTAATGCAGCAGGGATTGGATAAAGGAAATGATAATTTTAGGTTGCAAACAAAACAGCTTGAAATAGAGCTCAAGTTTGCCAGGGAAAATTTAAGAATGAAAGAAATGGAGGTTCTAGCTGCGAAGAGAGCCCTCACAGTCAAAGATGAGGAGCTCAAAACTGTTCTTGGTAGATTAGATGCCAAGGAGAAAGAACTAAAAAAATTGGAGGAAACGGTTGAAGATGCTAATGATTTGAGGAAGCTCTATGCTTTAGCACAAGAGAGATTTGGGGAGAAAAGTGTTGGAGACTTGGCCATTGAACGGCTACAACTTGAGGCTGCTCAACTAGAAGTTGAAGCTGCTACTAGTGCTCTCCAGAAACTCACTGAAATGAGTGGAGAACTTCTGAATAAAGCTAGCCTGAGTATTGAGACTGATACCGATAACACTATCTTCCCAGAAAGCAGATTTGATCCTAGGATAAGCGTGATTGAAAACAATGAATGCTTGACAGAAGTGGGATCGGAAGTTGCACGGCTTTCAGTTCTGACGGAACAACTGGTTAAAGAGGCTGGGATTGTTGATGGTCAGATTAGTTAGTCAATAGATTTTGTATATACTTATATCTGACTGAGTTGTTTACTAAATCAGCCGATTGTTGTAGTTCAAACTATATTGGCATACGATACCAAATGTTCTTTGTTGCATGTGTTTTACTATAGGGAAATTAACACTATAATGCCTTTGTTTTGGCACATGATCATGCAACCACCGCAAAATTTTAATATATTCTCTGCATCGTCTTTTTTTTTTTTTGTTATAATTTGTATCAATCAATTATTTGGCACTAATGTCGTTAAAGAATTTAAACAAAATGATAATTTTATCTTTAAATGTATTAAAAAATAAAAAATTTATAATTACAAAAATATACTTAAATATAATAAAACGAATAAAATTATTCCAACATATTTCATATTCTAATAAAGCAAACAAAGCATTCTATAACATAGATCAAATAAACAGCATTTGTAATGCAAAAAATCATTCAAAAGTAATAACTTTTTTATGCATTTTACCTGGAACCGAATAACCCCAAAATATTCCACGACTTCCTCACATCAAACTAATACTCCATTAGTACTTCATTTCGAATTGTTTGCATAAAATGCTTCTTGACAATAGGAAAAATGATAGATTATTCGGTACAAAACAGTAGGTTGAAGGTGCGTTAGGGAGAACTGCAAAGGCGGGTGCATGAAGGATTTGTTTAGTGGCTACTGTTGATACGGAATTTAATGACTAGTACCACCTCGATGGGGCTTAGAGTCTCCAAATGGGAAAAGTTGGATCCCTCGAAGACAAGGATGAAGGTTGTCAGGTGAGAAGTCAGGAACACTTAAAGATGGGAAATAAGGGGATCTCGATCTAAGTCTTGAACAAGTCAATAAATGCTAAGCCAAGAAAGCTGAAATATCGGGACAATGCTTATCACCAAAAAAGAATCACCGGAGCACCATGAAAATGGGTAAGAAAGTTAGCAACCAGGCCACTATATGACCCAAGAATAGGGAAATGACACCCACTCCATGGATCATGCCCCATTTTATTTCTATGAAAGTATTTTTCAAGAAGAAAGGAAAAAAAAAAACAAGATATGGACACTTGAGTGAATTAAAAACTCTTTGAATTCAACTCCAAAAAGCATTCTACTGACTTAATGACACGACTGTCTCAACCTATATGGCTATATGTTGGTCTGAGACGAATCACGTAATCATTCTAATATCTAGAAACTCATGACATAAACTGAAATTCATGAATAATAGAACTGCCCTTAGTCCTCTAACATAATCATGTAATAACATATATGCCTCGTTCGAAAATATATTCAAAAGTTTCACAGTTCATGTCTCATTATACATACTTATACTACAAATATATACATAAAAACATAAGGAACATAAACGAGCTCGAACTGTAAGTCATTTAGCAATGCATCTTGTGGCCCAACCTCAATTGATTAGAAACTGATCTGCATGAAATCTTGCGTAAACCTAAGAGAAATGAGATAAATAGAAAAATTGTGAGCTTGCAGCTCAGTGAATAAATATAAGTATACATATAAAAATATAATAAAGTAATGCACTAGTGCTTATAAATAATCATGCAACATAACTCCGCACTAAATATAATATATCAGCAAACATGGAAAATCATACATACATACGTGATAAAATTGCACCAAATAGTACTTAGGAGAAATAACTCTCAATATTCACTGAGATCATAATCGCATGAGCAAAGTGGAGGAAAACCTCTTAATACCCAGCAGAATTTAACTACATCACGCGGGTAGAGTAACTAACTCTCAAATACGCATGCGCAAAGCTTAGAGAGAAGGGTACACATATGATAACTAGCAATCACAACTCATGACTCAATCAAACATATAATTATAACATGATATTAAATCACACTATTAAACATAACTGCTTCACATAATACATAATAGTAATAATAATATTCATTCATGGATCCTATTTTACTTGGATTTGTTTGGGCTCTTGCGGATTTTTGAATTCTCAAATTTCTCATAAAATACATGGTTCAAAATTTAATTATTAGAACTGATAAAAAAAACTTATACATGCAATAGAAATTAAATAATAACTGCTTAAATTTCATAAATCTATTAGCTAATAACTAACTTAATATAGATATAACTTCCCAAATTTATTTTCTGTAATATTTCCCTGAATTAAACTTCTTTTTCACTCTCAGCTTTTTTATTTTCTTTTTCTCTTTTTCCTCACTCTCGGCTTCCCTCTTTTCTTTTATTTTATTTTCTTCTTTTATTTCTCTTCTCTTTTCTCCTCCACTTTCCTACTTCTCTTCCATTTTCCTTTGTTTGCTCTTAGTCCTCCTATTGATCAATGAAGCAGCTATCAAAATTTTGCATTTTATATAGCCATCGAATAATCACTGAATCCAAGCAAGCAGCCCTCAATTTTTAAATATATATATACACCGCTTGAAGGAAGAAAGTGAAGCATGCAGCTGGCTGCTTCCAATTACATGGCAGGTGTGCTACACTTAAGCATCAGAGTGGGAAGGCCGGAAATGGTGATTTCCGACCCCATTTAACCTTTTTCTTTACTTGTTGCACTTGATTTGACCCCAGACAGGTAAAAATCAGGCATTAACAGCTACTGTGATATGTAGACCACTTCAATGATACATGCTTACTTTATTCTCCATTAAAATCACTGTTTTAATTTGTCAAACCTTTTTGGTCAATAGACTATGCCTTCTAAAATGACAAACTTACCCTTTGATGTTCGTAAATTTTTAACGATATTAGTGTGAAATTGGTTAACTAATATAAATAAATTAATAAAAAATCACGAGAAATAACATGTTAAAATTTTATGATAATTAGATGAATTTATGAGAAAACAGAGGTGATATAGAGATAATTTTTCTTTACTACACGTTTGCTTTAACTTGATGAGGAAATTTATTATTAAGAAATTCATTACTTAATAATGGATATTGCTGTTTGCAGTAAGCTAAAGATCATTTTTGTTTTGAAATCAATCATCATGGTGCAATGGTGCTATCTCTTGAAATTACGGTAACGCTCTCTGCTGTTCTGTCTCTGTGCTTTAGTATAAATGCAGGCAGATTCATTTTGATAAATTTCTGCAACGATGGCACAAAAGGAACAAAGAGACTTGGCCGTTGGTCAATTCTTCCATAATTTGAATCTGCACTGACTCAACGTTTCCGCATCAAGCACTGCTCAAATGCAGCGACATGCTACCAAGGTTGTTTTGTCTTCATAATGACCTCATCTGTCCATATAACATATTCATGAGCTAAGATCCAAACTTCGCCTTGGAAATTCATTGCAGAGAGCATATATGTACAGCTTTAAGAGATTCCTCAACACACCCCCATCTGTTTGTTTGAAATGTGTAAACAAACCATTTTGCAGTAGTACCAATTCGTACTGCAACTTTAACAGATACAATTACTAAAGCCCTATGCAAGCACAAATTTGCCAAGAGTTAATATGTACATATTTCAGCAAACTTGATCTAGCTTTGTGCAGATGAACATAGTCTAAATCTACCGACCAGCAGCGGCACTAGTGCCTTTGGAAAGCATATTTGCCATAGATGGAGGAAGCCATGCAGGGTTGCCAGCAACCTGGCCATCAACATGTTGACCATCCTTTTGAATTACACTGCTCTGTAGCTTCTTCGCCTTTGCTCCCCTCAATTTCCTTCCGACAGAAAAACCCATTTGCATGGCCGTGAAAAGACCCAATGCAATGAAAAGTGGTCTGACAGCCCAATGAAGATCCTCAAGATGTTGATATTTTTTCACCATGCCTGGACAAGTATTAAAAGTAACCACTTCCACTTCAGCTGGGTCAGCCAAGAAACTGCTGCATTGCTCTCCAAAAGTCAGTCTTCCTGGAAACCTGACAATGAGGCATCCATTTGGCACGACCATGCAAATCCTCCCAGTAGCCCAAACCCCTTCCCTTTTACGAGGCCATTCAAATTGAGGGCTAACAACATTAGCTTTCAGCCTCACGAACTGGCCAACACAGTAAGATTCAGCCATCTGTAGCTCTGAAAAATGTCCCTTCCAGAGGGTCTCCAAACCTAAGAATCCAACAGCCACACTTCCATCACGCTGAATGGAATGAAGAATACCCACAGGTGAATGCCTTCTGTCTTCCTCCTTTAAGCGTACCCAATCCCCAGCTGCTAAGCCAAATGTGACACGCTCCAGTGCTGAAACATGTACTCTCAAGGGGTCATGGATACCATGAACCCTCACCAAAACAAAACTTTCTCCTTCTGTATTGTGTTCTACACCCACCACCCTTCCTTCTGGGACATCCATATTTTCAGGTTTGAAAGAGTTAGGTGGCTTTCTGGAACGTACCACGTCATCAACTTTCAAGTCCTCCTTTGAAAGGAACCATTCCGTATAACCACTGCTAGATTTGTCAGGCAGGATTCTGCTCCCATGACCTGTCCAGCCTCCATCACTGTGAACAGAATTCTGTGAGCTGCAAGAGTGTTTTGGAATAAATGACAAAAGAAAGATGAGTAAAGAACATAAAACCTTCTAGTCCACAAACTGAAATAAATAACAAGCAGTTAAAGGTATAACTATTTTAAGAATAAATATGTTGTGTTATCTATGAAAAAATGTTCTTATCATCTACCTCTTAAAGACACGAAGTATGTCAGTCATTAAAGGGCGACTCCTTAAGTCATATTCAAAGCAACCAAGAAGAACGTTCTCAACCGCAGGAGGAAGGCCACTTGGAATAGGTGGTATTTCTTGTCTTCTAACAACTGCATCATAAATTTCATCAACCGACCTACCACACCGAGGCTGAACACCAGTCAACATCTCAATAATGCTGCATGCAAATCCCCACGAATCAGTTTCAAAAGAAATTGGACCTCTGACTTCTGGTTGCCACTGTTCTGGGGCCATGTAATTAGGTGTTCCAAGCCTACGAGGCAAATCTGAGCTTGGCAATGGAATTCCAAGCAATAAATGAGGAATGCCAACATCTCCCAGAACTGCTCGGTCTGCTTCATTGAGAATAAAGTTAAAAGGCTTAAGGTTTAGAACTAGAATTCCTTTTGAGTGCAGCTGCAAAATTCCCTGAGCCAAATCGATTGCATACCTGTAAACATTAAAACACACTCAAAACCAAATTCTATTTGCTGTGTTATATACTTAGAAACAAAAGAACATCTCGTCCAAATTCAGAATCAGAGAACCTGAAAACGTTTGACAGAGAGAGCTTCCCTCCTTTAAGTTGGGCCATTCTATCACCAACTGATCCCTCATAGAATTTCATAATGATGGATATCTGCAAGACAGAACAAAAAGTGTACCTCAGCAATGTAAAGGTCAGATGAGCAAACCTTGTACTAAATCAAATAAATAAAAATCACTAACTTTTCCATTGATAACTGAAATCCCCTGCAGCCAGCAAATACCTTCTACTCCTTGACACTTCAAAAATAAATCATTCAACCTTTCCAACAGAACCCTCATGCGATCCTCTTTAACGGGATGCAATATCTTGACAGCCACTTCATGATACTCATCACAATCCTCAGTTGACAGATAATGGGTAGCTAACCAAACTTCACCAAAGGGGCCCCTCCCTATTCTGTGTCTGAGTTTCAGTGCTGACGGTTTAATCCATGCATTAGTATCATTTGATGTGGCAACAGCAGTCCTAAGGTGATCCGAATCATCAAAAACCTCATACTCAAAATCAGCAGGTTGCCCAGCAGCAACTTTTCCAGCCATTCCTTCCAGAGAAAAGTGAAAAAAAAAAAAACCAATAACAAAATAGATAAGTCTAGCAGTAGAGGTCATTTCTAACAAACCCAACATCATAAATTACTAAAAGCAAACAAACACCATTGAGCGGCAAAGACCATAGCTCTTCTTGATTAAAAAACTGTAATACTAATCTTAGACAAAGCTTGTAAACTATACCATCAAAGAATCCAAAAAGACCATAGCTCTTCTTGATTAAAAAACTGTAATACTAACCTTAGACAAAGCTTGTAAACTATACCATCAAAGAATCCAAAAAGAGAATAGTGTTTTGACACAGAGCTCTTGCCATGTACTGTTCTTTTAATTATGAGTGATGATACAACCACAAACTCTTGTATAAACTTATCTTGTACAAGAGTTTGTGGCTATATCATTACTCTTTAATTATTAGATAAAAGTAAACCACTGATCACAGACAAGCGAAATTTGATCCTCAAATGCATAAGAGGTTTTACTAGTTAGAACCAACTAGCACCCGAGTTTCCAATACGTTTCTATTCTTCAGTTTTAGAGGAAAACTAGGCTCGGTTTCTCATTCTCTCTAAGTCTAAAACTCAATTTTCAAGAATCCAATATATCCACAATCAAACTATTTGATCTCTTCGTATTTGCACGACGACAAGAATTAAACATGAAGCACCAACGCATATCACATAATCAAAGATTCAAAATCATAAATCTTAGTAACCAAATAACATAGAATAGTTTGAAAAAAAAAAAAAAACAGTAGCAAAGCCCCGTAAATAGTTCAATTCTTGAAGATAACATATAGGAAAAGAAAAAAAAAAGAATCTGAATATTCCAATTCTCTTCGCGATCGCATTATAACAATAAATTAATTAAAACAAGCTCAAGTGGGGCCGGCCTACAGTTTATTCCTGAACAAATTCAACATCATCAATCATCGTCGAATTTCGTTTCTATTTTTCACAAATAACAAATAAATAACCAAGAACGTGAGAGAGAAAGAAAACACGTACTAAAATTGAGAGTGAATCAATAGACACGAAGAGAGTATATACAGAAATCAGAATCCAGAGTGAACTATAAGAACTAAAAAGCTTTGAAGTTCATGAGCGCCTGCGAAAACAGAAAATGATCGGAATCAGAAACAGAGTATTTTTATTTTATAATTGGTTTGAGGAAAATGAAATGACACGAGACAGCGAGACGCTTTCCACTTACAAATTACATGGAAATTTCAAACGAAGAATGAGTGTGACTGGGAGAGAGTGATTATTAGTTTTTTTCTGTACGGCGGTGTTTGAAAGTCCTAAATGGGCTGCACAGGATTTAATATCTAGGCCATGGGCTTTTCTGTAGGCCCGTTTAGAATTTTGTATGTTGCCACTTATCATTCATGGTCGCTAAATAACATGTAAAGGTTAAGAAAAGGAATAAATAAATACAGTCAATTTTTATTAAGTTGGGAGCTACTGGCTGGTTGGAGCGGAAAACTCCTTTTTTTTTTTAAATAGTTTGAGGGTGTGTTTGGGAGTGATGTGCTATAACTTTTAAACTGCAGCTGCTGTGAACTAAAAGTTACAGTTTTAGAATAGAAGTTGAGAAAAAAAATTGACTAAGCTACCAAAGCCCAGCTACAAGTGTTACCAAACACTTTAGTAGCCACACTCCCAAACGAGCTATGAGTCCACTATGTGTAATATATATACATAATTTCTATTTGATGAATTCTTGTCATGCATGCATTTACTCTTATACAATTATATGAACAAAACATGAATGTATTTGATGGATTACTGTGGCACATTTTTTACTTTTACTCAATTAATGAGTAAAACACGAGTGTCTCAATATCTGAGTCCCAATTTGAGTTTCAAGTGGCATAACATTTATTCATTGAATGATGGTTAAATAATTTTACAAGTTACAAAATTTATCACCCAATAAATGAGTGACACATAATATTAGGACTCAAATATCGAAATCCCTATTATTATTATTATTATTATTATTGATTCATAAAAGAATGAAAGCAATAATATTTGGTCCATAATTATGACCTAATACCTTTGAGAAATGTTATCATGTGGCTTCAAAGTTCAGAAAACAATCGCCGAGTTTCGGCTTCCTAATACAACATTATTTTGGGCTGACAGCAGCCAATCATGGGCTAAATTATCACATTGCGTGATCTACTGGCGGGTGGCGACTGCTAGCAAAAATTGAATTGCTTGAAAGCACATCAAGTTATTGATTTGTGTCTTGCGTCGTTACTTCGGTGAAAGTTGCACCAAATCTCTATCCACATGAATCCATAATATGTTCTTGTATGTTAGCCCATGAATTTAATTGATTGGTTTTGAAAAAAAAACTAGATGAAAACCGATTAACTTCTTTTATAAAAATGATCATTCAAAGCTACCAAATCAAAAACTTCATCTCATTGCAATCAGTATCATCATTAAACTTTGATTTGAAGGATGAAGAAGGATTACTTGAATGGCCAGACCTGCTTTCACAAGGACTAGATAGAATTCGAGCCCTCACAACTTCACAAGGGCAATTCTCACATGCAAGTTGCACTGAATATAGATTAATAGATAACTTAGGAAACAAAATTACAAAACATTTGATTAGAACCACCAGCACTCACACTGTTAGTCCACTTGCTTCTTTCTGTCTTATTTTCCAAAACAACAATTACATCATTTTTTGTTCAGGAAACCAATCAACATTGCACATAATAAGGACTGGAGTAGTTTAAGGTCATAATTGATTTCAAGCTCAGATTCAACTGATACGCATTTACATATTCAGTTAACACTCCTCTCTCCTGCAGATTCAATGAAGAAACAGCCCCCATTCCTCAGGACCCATAGATACAACTTCAGCCACAAAATCTTCACGCATACATGTTGTGATTCTACTTAATTTTGAAAAGTCTAAAGCAAGCAGCTAATATTAAGCAGGCACCAATCCACTAATACTAGATAGTTAGTGCTTCCATTCTATACCAATTGCGAATTAGGGCAAGATAATCCCAGCACCAAAAATACATAGTAAGTATTCTCATCCAGAATGATTGTAACTGTTGTGATTCTACTTAATTGTAAAAGCACACAACAAAATCAAAATGCAAAGGAGCTAATGTTTTGCATTTGCAAAGACCCATATTCAATTTCACAATTTTAAATTAGGTCACAAAAATATATATAAGTGAAGGAGGTATTACAATTACATTCTGTCATTTCATAAACACAAAATCAACAACACAATTTTTTTTTTAAAAAAAGTTATTGAACAGGAAGGACCTTCCTGACAATCTCTTCACTGAGAGCAGCAATCTGAGAGTCAAGAGACTTAATGGTATCCTCCTTTTGCCTCTCCAAATTAGCCAAAGCTTCCTGAAGCTCAGCCTCAATTTTCTTCCTCCCCACAGCAAGCTTCTGCTCAACTTCCAACTGAGTCTCCTTCTTCATCTTAGTCAAGGCCGCCGATATCTCCGCTCTGGCAGCCCTCATGACGGCAGCAGCTTGCTCTTCTAGCTGCTTCACTTCCTCGGAAGTGTCCTTGACGCTGTTGAGCTTTTCCTTGATAGCATTGTCCCTCTCGTCCATGAAGTTCCCGAGGGGAGAGTAGTAAATCTTGTCCAACGCGAACATCAGAACCAAGAACTCAACCATGATAATGGGCAAGGTTAGGTTGAAATCGAAGAGTGCTGCCTTTTCGATTTCAGCTGCCAGAGACGGAGGGGAAAATGCTAGCGACGTGACGGCCACAGCGGAGAGTGATTTGAGAGCGGAGGAGGAGAGTTTAAGCAACTTTTGTGGGATTTTGATTTGGGGGATTTGGATTCTGGGTTTTGGTGATTGAGAAGTAATGGGCAGTGGAGAGAGTGGCTTGGCATTGGAGGATGCCACGATCATGCTAGCCATGGCAGATTGAAATTTTACTAGTTTTGCGTTTGCGTTTGCTGAAAATGCTTTTGTTTTTGAGTGAAATGGTGAAGGAGAGAAATTTTTTGTGAAGAAGAGGATTTATCTTCTCATCTCATTCTTTGCCACACAAAATGATGAGGCTGAGATGGACGGATCATAGAAGGAGAGGAACAGTCTGAGCGCAAGTGTTAGTGTTTCGCACGTGTGAAGCGTGTGATATTTCTCATATTGGGCCAGTTCCGGAATCCTGAGAGCCCAAATAATTTTCAAACAGAGAGTAATCAAGTGAAATCTCAACTCCACTTCCTTAATTAATTTACTTGCAATTAAAAAAACACGAGATATCCGAGTCTTTATCATTTTTCGGAAATTTCAGTCGCTTACTTCATTTGGACAAAGCAGCATTTGTCAAAACTATTTTTGACAATTGCAAAACTTTATTGTCCCTTCAATGAATACAAACATCGTGTAAGGACTTATTTGAGCTAAACATTTTTGGATGGGTAACATTATTCTTACAAGAGAGAAAAATTGAATCCTAAACTCGGATAAAAAAGTGAGCAGTATGAAACTGTAAAACCAGTAGGCATTGCAGGGATGAAGCATTGGAAAATCAATTGATCACCCCATTGTAGCCTCCTTGAACCTGGGCTACTAACTAATTCTGATCTGTAATCAAGGTCTTTACGCTGGCGCAGCTTGTAGTGCAGCAAGTATTCTGAGCTATTGTATTTCCCCTTGGGTGTAACAGAAATCCTTCGCACCTACATGCGAAGATTATGCTGTCTAGCCATCACTAATCATCTCCATGTGTATAAGCTTGGGGAGCAGTGCGTTATGGAAGCAACGATGACGCAATTTTATCACACCTCTAATCCTCTCTACAGTTTGAATTTCTTCGGTAGTAATTCTTACTCCCATAAAGTTGTAAAATGTTTCTAAAACCGCCCAAGAAATCACAGGTTCTTGACGGATAAGTTTTGACTTTGCTTTTTGTTCTTCTCACAGGCATCAGTCTGGAATATGAGAACCACCCTCTCAAGAAAGGAACAAAATTGGAGTCATTTTGGTCATCGATTCTCTCGTATTTATCGATGTAGCCCTGGCACCGTCCACTCTCCACATCATCACAATCACAGTCTTCCTCGCTGCTCAGCTCTTGATATTGCTCATTCCAGATATTTGATTGAGATGAGAACCTATCACACATCCAATAGATCATCTTCAGTTTCAGTAGGTAATCAAATAATAACTGCAATGGCAGAAAGAGGAACAGCCTGTTAACTCCATTTGCATTCAGAACTTGGCACGTAGCCACCTTTGGAATTGTTAATACATGCTATCACCATTTAGAATTTGATTTAACCTACTAATGTCCAAAGTTAATTAAAGAAACAAGCAATATGGCGATATCAATGCAATGTGGCTTCCCAGGCAATGTTGGTTTTGTCTATGTAAACTATTGCACAGATTTGCGTGCTATTGTGTGTTTTAACATGATATTGCATACGACAGAGGAGATTAAGGTCATGTGGAGAGCCTTACATATGGTGTTCTTTTGCAGCTTCTTGTTTCTTAGTTTCCTTCTCGGTTATCATGTAGTTGATTGATTGATGCCGGATAAATTCAAGCTGCACGGTCCAAAACACAAAGAATTAACTTAATGGAAGAAGTTCAAGGCAATGGTGCAATGATAATGGGCACAGCTTCCTCATTATAACAAAGAAAACAAATTTGGTCATGGATGCTTAAAACAAATTGCAATTAAGTCAGAGGTTAAACCATGTCTTCATAAACTCTATTACAAATGTAGTTCTCTGCATACACATGCCCTTAGTGTATGCGGATGGGTGAGAGAGTGATCTTATAGAATTTAGACATAGCGTGTTGGTGTTCAAAATCTTATTTCCTCTATTATGTGCTTAAGTACAAAGAAATGAAGATACCATCAATGGGATTGTTCTGATATTACTACTCATCCAAAAAGTGGCTCACATTATCGCATACAACAAAAGAACCACTTCACCAGGATCCCAATTAAGCAATGAAACATCATCTTCTGAACACAGGCCAAAAGGAATGAGAGATTCAATCCAACGTACAAGCAATTAAATTGTGAACGTGAAATCCAACACGAATCGTTTGTCAATGAACAATTCAAGAAGCTGAAATGATTTCCCAAGAAGGGTGGATACAAACCTGATCACCATCCCTGATGCCATAATATTTGATATTGTCGTTTTCACAAATTAACTTCTGCCCATTATAACATAAGCAGAAATGCCCCCAGACATGAGGCCTACAAGCAAAGAAAATTAAATGTCAGATATACATTAACAATGTCATTGAGAAAACAATGCATACAGATGCAGACACAGCAGGTAACTCATCTTCCTCAGTCATCACATTCTAAATAGTTGAATTAATAAGTAATCAAATAATGAAGCAACATACCATGAAATCTTGCCGGGTCCCGTCTTCGGCATGTGACTAAATGCAGCCTCTACTGCTTGTCTCAATTCCGCAATTGTAGCCGTCTTCATGACTTCAATGTCTGTTAAATTATATGATTGTTTGTTTTGATTAATGAAATTCCATTTACCTTCTAATGAAAGGGAAAAAAGAAAAAAAAATTAAAAAAATTACCAAAACACGAGCCGTCTAATTTACGAACTGAGAGCTTGAGGGGTTGTTCAGGCAGCTTATTATACAAAAAATTTTTCCGAGAAAATCCACCGATCATCAACGACAATGCACCAGAATGACGCGGCGAATCAACCGATATCCGTGGAGAAAATTCTTCCATTGCAATCCTCAACATTTTTGAACTTTTTTATTATTATGTATTAATCTTCACTCTGTTTCATGGATCATTAATCCTTTCAATTGTTTCACCGCGGCATATGAACGGAACAAAAATGAATTTAAAAGAGAAAAAGAAAAAGAAATTCGGAGGGAAGGATCACGCTTGGAATCGTTTAAAGTGAAGAAATAATTAATTAGGGTTACGTCTTGCTTTAGATTTTCCTTGTGTCGGTGGAGATTCTTGTGTTCTGTGAAGAAAAGGGAATTGAAATTTTGAATTGAAGGAACCGGTAGGTGTTTCTTCGGTTCGTGACTTATGAGTTTTACGGGCGATTGACAGTTGGGATCTTATGTATGTTACGCGCGCTTTCCAACTGTCTGAACCAAATATAATTTTATTACAGCCAAATTTAAAAAAAAAAAAAAAAAGAGAGAAACGAGTTGGTTTTTTTAATTTAATTTAATTTTTATTAATTTGACTACTGAAATTTGGTTTCTTTTTTGGACGATTAAGCAAAACTATTTATTAAGTTCAAATTTAATTAAAATTTTAAATTGACTAAGAGAGTTGAGAGGGTTGGTTTGGAAATTAGTTTCCGTAAACACCTCATATCAATATCCGACGTATTACTCAAACTTACTATTATTGTTGATGTAAATGAAATATGAGTTGTTTTTTCTTGGATTCTATTTGCGTCATTTTTTGTTTTAAAGTTTTTGAAATTAATTCTAATTTAGTAAGAAATTGACGGTTTAGTTTTGTTTTAGCCAAAGACTCTTTTCAACGCTCAATTTATTTATTTAGTTCCCTCTGCTCCGCACGCATCCGCAGCTTTTATTTGATGTTGGGTAAAAAATATAGAGAAAATAAACACGTTGATGCCATTTCAGTATGCGTGTCCCTTAATTCAAACCTCAAGAGTGTATTATTATTACGGGAGCGATTTTCTTTCAATAATTCAAATTTCTATTGTAATACATGGTCGTATTCAGTGAGAGAGAGAAAAAAATAAACCTCATCCCTAAGGCTTCTTTGAAACTGAAGCACAACGGCTTTTATTATCAGTAAGTATTATTATCTAAAAATGGGGAAAGAATCTGAAACCATCTCCAAAAACAAAAAATGATAAACTGAACAAATATATGATCATTAGAAGTCGCTTCAACTGATGTAGTCTGTCTTCAAAAATTTCTGCACATTTGTTGTTAAAGAAAGTAGATTAAGAGGGATGATAAAGCAACATCATTTACAAATACATCGATATATCAGGGTGGTTGCTGCAAATTTGCCGAAAGGCCAACCGGTTTTTGATTCTCTCAAGAAATTTGGAATTCCCTTCTCACTTTGCAAGAATATCCTATACAGAAATCGTATTTCTATAATGATCCAACACTAACCAGGCTAGGGGGCAGCCGAAAGAATGGAAGCTACTCATAACCTTCAATAAGTACCAGCTGTCTCAAGCTTGTGCAGTCACTTCCCTACAAGTTTATAGTAGGCATACAAACCAGAGCCAAGAAAACCAAGCAATTGCCCAAAAACATTCAGCTGCAAGCCAAAAAATATCAAGACTATTACAAAGTGGGAGTAAAAACAAGAGAGGAAATACTAGCGACAAACATACTATCTAGATTGAAAGCAGTAAGATTCAGCCACTTACAAAATCAAACGGAAGCCCACCAAATAGTATCCAGCCGAGTCCAATGGTAAAAAGATCCTACAATGACATAATACTAGAAAATGTAAAAGCAAGTATAAAGAGGATGTTCCAGAAATTGATTTGGGAGTTAAATTAGTGTTTGATGAACATCATGAAAGTGCAAGCAGCAAATTCAAACAAAGACTATATATTACGTTATTTGAAAACATGTTATGCCATATGAGACCCCCACACCCCCATCACCACCACCACCCGGCCAACCCTAGGTTTCAGCTCTATAGACAATACGTGTGCAAACCAAAATTGGTGGCAATTGCTATATGAAGAGTAGTTGGAAAACAAACCTTCAGATTACCGCAAATTGTCTGTGTGACTGCCGAATTAAGAGTTGTATTCAGGAATATACTGTAATTCAAGAAGAAGGCCAGTATACAGGAAAAACACAGCACAACCTGCCCAAGGATGATAAAACAACAAATTGTGTCAGTCAAATCACCTTATGCCAGCTGTTTTCAAGAACAACGTCAACAAGCTCTGCATATTTAACAGAGGCCACAAACTGTCAAAGCGCAAAGTTACTGTCTATATTGAAGAAACTAATTTCCATTGGTGAGCTGGAAGTACCAAGAAGCCAGGGGAAAGCAGGTATGGAAAGTTGATGGTTGTCTCCAAGTCACCTCGAAGAAATGTCCAAAGCAGCAAAAGCGGTCCACATATAACACCTAATATAGAAACAAATAGATCGTCATGTCAGATCTTGAACTCAGGATATGAACTTGTGGGGGAAATATTTTAGGAGCATCCTAAGGCATGCTTCAAATTAGGATCTGTTAGATTACCATTGCACCACATAAGGCCAAAGCTATTAAGGCCACTAGACTTCCCTGAGAAAAAATGAATAAAAGTATCAGAATACATAAGAATGATGCTAAGCTAGTGAAGTGGAAAAGAGATTAAAAGATTTCTCAATAATAAAATTAGTACGAGCACTACCAATGCGAGCTATGGTTGCAAGATATATTGCTGTGGTGATGTTGGCTAAGAAAACAACGGCATATCCAAAGAAGTCAAATGACAAATCCCGAGCTCCAGCAACAAATGCACCAAGAATTATCAACCCAACACTGATAAAACCTTAAAATTTTTCAGTCGAGCGAAGGAATCAGAAACATGGCAGTTCAAAGAAAGGACCTCACAACTTTTCCAGTTATAAAAATCATTCATTTATCATATTCTGAATCACAATGTAGTCAAACACCCAGAACGAGACACTTATACTGTCACAGGACCAAAATAGTTGTAATGCAAATAGGGATCATTTACCTTCCTACAACAGGAGGTGTATACTTTTGCCCAGCCAGAAAATACTCCATAATCATAGTAAATGCCACTGTGGTACGCCTAAGGGTAGTGTACATGGGAACATTTACTCCGCGGACAGACTCCACACTGACCACCTTACAAGAAGAAGAGGAGTGATTACATATTAGTTACAACCAAAAAGCTGATACTAAAAAGGTTGCACCTAAGCTGTTCAATATTACATAATGAACATTATCAAGACAAACCATGTAAAGCAAATAGGCCACTGCCAGAGGAAGGGTATGCATCAATGTCTTCAAGGGTACAAAGGTAGAGCTGCTATCAGATGTCATTAAAGAATCACCCATGGTGAAATTAATAATCTTCCAGCGCCTCAAGAAATAGAGAAAAGAACAAGAACTTATCATCTGCAGGGAAAAAAAAAACTTAAACATAGATATAAAATTATGAAGAGATTGTAATGCATCTGAATATTATTCTGCTGACAGTTATGCTACAGAGTGAAAGATATGGATAATATCCAGAAGCAGGAAAAGTAGTGTAAAAGGTACATAAGCGCCAATTAAATTAGGTGTTTTTTTAACTTGGGATTGGAACATGAGGTTTTTTTTTTAACTTCGGACTGTAACATCGGATTAGGAAGAAAGATCTGTAGATCGTCACATCAAGACAAGATTACCAGGTAGACCAGATACTTGTGACTGAGGGTAGTTTGATCCTGACCTATCGAACAAGCTCAAGATATTTTAAGCTTTTCTAAGTCTAAGCTTGCTATGGACCGTAGGGAAAGTTCTGCCAAAGTTTATGATATAGAGAGGTATAAGGTCCAAATATCTGATAACCAATAGGACTATACTTTCATCCTTTTCATTGTATCTAAGTTCATTTATTTCAAATGGAGAACAATCATGCTAGATATTTACTTCTGCAACAAGTACATGGTCTATATTGCTTTCACACATCAATATTACTTAGCAATGAAAGAGTAAGTTTACAAAAAACATTAATAAAAGAGAACATAAAGATAAAATGATAAATGAGGAATTGGGGAAGTATCCACCTGAAGAAGTGTTATGACATTTGCACACGGGAAATTATAAGAAGAAAGAGCTGCCTTATTGAACATTACGAGAAGCACTGCAAAAATAGACAGAAAACACCTAATCAATTGAACACATTATTGGAGAAACAAAGAAACATCAAACGTCTAGCTCCAAAAAAGGCATACTAAGAAACATGATTCAGCTACAAATAGTACAAACTAAGTTCTGTTCTTGTACTAGTATCTTCTTACTACAATAACTAAAAATTGGAACCGAGCATTTGACGAGTGCGATATATAATATAAATTATGACTAATATTAATAGAGACAAAAGTTCTCAACTTAGGTCTTGTTTGGGATGAAGGTATTGTAATTTTTAAGTTATAACTGGTGTGAAAAAAAATCTGTAACTATAAATATAAATTAATAATATGCAGTAAATATAAATTTTAAATAATATTTTGACAGAATTATTAAAGATATAATAAAATTTTCATTATACAAGAGAAAAATCATATCAATATAGCTTTTAAGCTACATCAACTAGTGTTTAACAAACACTTTAGTACTATAACTTTTAAGCTACAGCTGTTTAACCTCAATACCAAACGCACCCTTAGTCACATAAACAGTTCAATTCAACCAAAAGTTTAGGAAATTTACAGGCTGCCAAATTAAAAATTTCTTCAGTTAAACCTAAGTTCAGCAAATAAAATCCAAGATGCATAATTTCAAAATCGAAACAGTAATAGAGAAAGAAATTGAATAATAAAAAATGAAATGAAATTAATACCAGCACAGGCCATGTAAGAGATAGCGGCATTGGCGCCACGCCTGGTCATGGCGGATCCTCTGAAGAGTTTCTCGTCGCCTTTGAGGAGTCGTTCTTTCTCTCCTTCATCGCCTCTTGCAGGTTCCGACACGGGGAGCATCGGACTTTTCGATGAATTAGACGCCATCTGCCTCCGCCTCTGCTTCGGAGAATTGTAAATTTATTTATTTAATTAATTAGCGATACACTGACCTGGACTGGAGGTGAGGCGGGCGATGGATTCAACATTTCATTATTCAGAATGGATCGGTCAATGCTTTAGAATCAAAGCCCAACAAAAGCTCAGTCAACGCTCTTTTTACAATTTTGTTTCCGTAAAGCACCTAAACGCAGCGTTTCGCGTGCTTACCTACGAAGTTACATTATGTAGCTTAGTGCAACATCGTTCTTTCGGATTTTTTTTCTGCATAAAAAATTATAAAAGGTGAAAGCAAGTTGCACTGGAGACTGGACCGCGTTAATTTTTTTTAAAATGAGATATTAATGTTTAATTTTGTAGCTTCAAATGAATAATTATGAAGCAGCTCAAGTTGAAAAGAAAATTAATATGAATAATTAAAGAATTTTTTGCCATCCCTACTCGCACCTCGCAGCAATTTTAGTCCATATAAATTGCCAAATTTTTATCAAATAAGCGATGTATTGGAATGTCGTATATTAGAAATATGTAAATTTTAATTGAAAGTTAAATAATATTCCTCTCACTAGTTACTAAAAAATCAAGCCTCGTAAGATTCCCTTTAACTGAATATGCAACTAACTCTTGATAACTAAATCCACCAAAACATTTTGTTTCATAATTTTCTCGAAAACCCTTCTCTGTTTAACATTTCGGAAACGAAAATATATTTAAATGAACATTACAAATGGTGAAGATTTTTTTGATTAAACGAGACGAGGAAAATTACTAGAAAAGAATGAGAAACCAATCAATCGAATATTGGTTAATATGTAATCGATCAAGTACTACTGGAAAATGGCTCTTCTGCTCAGAAATAAAATGTTCAAATGCTCCTGAAAATCCTTGTACTGTTTATATCTATATGTATTAGGATTCCTATTTATGAATCCCTCGGTTCTCTTGGTAGCGCTCAAGAGAATAAATTAACCTTGGAAAAAAGATCAATCTTTCGTAGGTTGGCCAACCACAACCAGTATCTAATTGTTGATTAATTTCTTGGTGTTTTCATTTTTACATTTGGGTTGTTTCGTAGCAATAAAACAATTAGGTTTCCAGGTTTTATATATAGAGATTTCTTTCTAGCTAGATCAGCTTTTAGAATATTTTGTTCTTTCTGTTTCTCCTGTTAATTTTCTTGGCTCATTGCTAAATCAAGTTACAAGATCATATTCATCGTGATCCATTATTCTCTCGAATTTATGTGTCGGAATTAATGCATCATTCAAAGATTCATTTATATAATACAAACGGAGAAAAATGTAATTTATTTTATTGCAAGTTGTTTGTAATTATCTAGATATCTTAATAAACATTCTTTATCATATATTAACACGTGATTTTAAATAATAATTTTTACAGAAATGATCGTGGAAAAAAATCATGTTAGCTTTGAATCAAAGCTTGCAAGCATTTACTGAACTCTCTATGGTTATGGCTTTAAACCACTACTCCCAAGTCTCACTAGAGTACCAAATCAAGCCTACAAAACACTTTACAGTTATGGCTTTAAATTAACCAAAACTTTTTGACAAATGAAGCCTACACCTGTGTTATTGGACCCTTGTATATCAACTTAAGCTAATTTTGAGGTCAGTGGTTTCTCTAACAAGCTGAAGATTTACGTTAATTATTCGACAGATTTGTATATAGCATTTAGTGAAGGTCCAAAGCAGCCTTCTGTCCTCCTTCCCACGTGTGACATTGGAGATATATGAACCCAGACCAGGTTATGAGATTTTAGGGAACATTTAACATCAATGTCGAGGACACACAAGTAATGATAGAGAGATGGCTGTGTTTCTGACGGTGCCACCTCTGAATTTACCAAGTACTTTGAATGAATGTGATATATGTATATATATATATATATATATATATATATATATATATATATATATATATATATATATATATATATATATATATATATATCTATCTGTATATAAGAGTATAAATGCATGCATGGGTCTCAATCTTTGAAAGAGTTTCTTATCCTGAAAGCCAAGTGAAATTAAATTAAAACCTTTCCTTTCTCTAAAGAGCTCTATTATTGCTTGGGATGCTTTGATCCCTTTGATGGGGGACCTCAAGAAGATAAGAAGAACACAAATGAATGTTTTTCCGGTACAAAACCACCCACTTGCTATAAGATTAAACGCGTGGGACCTCCGCATTAATTCTTTATGGTAATTAATTGATAGCTTAGGTTTTGGTTAATTCATTATTATGCTTTTTTTTTTTTCTGGTTCATATTCAAAGCCGTCAAAACTTTGATCGGTTCAATATAGGATAGTGGGTTTACTTAGTTAATAAACTCCAATGTAATGATTCATTTCGCGTGTTTAAGCAGGTTTAATTGACTACTTTTTGTTTAAATACACCATATTTTCTTCCATTATTTGATTAAAAACTTTTCTCTGGTTGATATCGATCGATAAAAGCAAGTTAAATTTTGCTAGTTTTATGCAGATCTAATTATTAATTTGACTATTTTTTTGTTCAGGAAAAAAAATATATGGGCTGCCGAAGGAAAGTTTTTCATATTGAAACTTTATTCAATTTAACTCAACTAATCAATATTGATAGTTGGAGTAGATTTTTGAATTAGTTTCAGTGAATTTCTAAACGATACTTATGAATGTATGGTTCCAATAAATCACATATTGTACCATATCGGCAGATTAGAACTATTATTAAAAAAAATGGGGAAAAAAAACTCAAACTTAATTCTCATTTTCGCATTCACATTCGCAAAAGGCACATATATACTTTGGGTACTTTTAGATAAGGGCGTTTGGATTCATGACCACCGCTGCTGCTGCATGCCAGCTAAAGAGACAGTGAATTATGTGCACAATCTGATCATTTAGCCTACTTGGTTGCTGGGTTCCACCACACGAGCTGATTAATGGGACTGGTCATGCATGAAGATAATTCCATTATGCTGTTGCTGGTTTGAATTTGTGTCGAACTACGTAGATACGCCATAGCCGGCCGCGCGGGGTTCTTCACGCTGCTCATCACGTGAACTTCACAAGGATTCCTCTTCCAATGTTCCAAAACAAGAATAATATCGAAACCCTACCACTCTTCTAAAATTCTAAAGGAAATGATACTTAGCAAAAGAAAAGAGAAAAAGAAAATTACAAATATTAAAATTTGAAAAAAATCTCCCTATTTATTTTTTAGCCAAACAAAAAAAAATTAGAAAAAAATAATCATTTGATTATGATCGATAAGCACAGTGACCTCATTTAAAAAGTTAGGTTAAAGGTTGTAATTAAACTTTCCTTAACTTGCACTTATAAATTGACTACCAACCCTTTTCATAAATGTACTATATATGATTACTCCAAATCTCTTCTTGACACATTAAGTCTCGAGTTGAAGTTGAAGAATCGAGACAACCTATATCTCACCAGCTCCTTAGGAAGATTATTGTCTGAAATGATTTTTTGCCACAAAAGCAAAAAATTTTAAGTTAAAGATTATTTTTGTAATTGAGCTTAATTTTAGCCCCTTTTTTCATTTTTTTTTCAAAAAAGGGGAGAAAATTGAAGAGAAAATTAAACACTTACCAAACTTATGATATTTATGTTGGTCTTTCTCCCCCATTATTGATTTCAATCAGTGGTAGAACTAAACTCCGACCAAAAGAATCTCTATTATTTTAATACAGAAGTTTAGCCAAAGTGTTTAGTTTCAGTGTCAATTCGTTATGATAACCAAAGAAGATCAAGAGAATGCTCTAGTACCAACAATTATGGAGCTGCTTGAATGGTTGAGTTCATGCATCATAAGATATTTGACAAGCGTTTGCCGACATACTGAATACTTTTAGAAATGAACTCATGCGCCCTACTTAACTATTATTATGTTGAAGTTGAACGAACTGCTTCTGGTAAAGATATAATTATTAAATGACTTATCTTCTAATGCGAAAGCAAAAGATAAAAGATTAAACAACACACATTCTCGAAAAGACATTTGATTAATAATGACGAAATTAATACAATCATATTTAGGCTACTCCTTTTATTTTATATAAATAACCCGAATTTATTAAGATAAACATACTCAAATTATTTGCAATTAGGTAATAAACTCATGACAGACATTAAAATTAAAAAAAAAGGACACTTAAAACCAACATTCCACTTTAAACGGCCTTTAGAGGTCCTAAAATATCAAAGATAATAATGAGAAAAGAGTGACGGGTAGGATCAAATCGAAAGTGAGAATAAATTTTGGGCAAATTAAAACCGGTTTTCCAAGGCTTATATATTTAAAAATAGTTCTAAAACATGTTTTCATAAACCCATTTTAAAGATTTCTAACTCACGCTTTAAAATTCATTTTTTTTTTTTTATCATCAAAATATGCAGGCATCAGGCCAAGGGAACCATGTTTAAAAGAAACTTCTAACGTGTTTAAAAATAATTAATAAATATATGAAGTAATCCGAGGGACATGACAACACATCATAACTCTTTCGATAGCTCATGAATTTTGCCAAACTCTACCTACTTAGAAGATCATGTCCTACATTTATTAGCCAGCTAGCGCATTGCAAATATATAATAATAAATGAAATTGTTGCGTTAGGAACTTGGATTTCGAATAATGCTTTTACACGCAAATGACACATAGTAAAAACTGTGATGATTGTAGTTTCCTTGTAATTTCCAAAAAGGAAATGATTACCCATGATTAAACCAAGCCTTCAGAACTCGGTTTCTTCATACAATCAGATTGCGTACTAAACTAACAGTCAATTTGATTGAGACGGTTTAGTGAGTTTGGCAAGTAAGGGTTGGTGAGAGTGGACAGACATAGAGACAAACAAAAGCAAGAGGCCAGGCATTTAATTAATTAAGGAACTCGAACATACATGACTCCGGGGCTAAGCTGTCCTGCTGGCACACGTTGGTTCATTCTTTTCTTGCCTGTCCGTGTCACTGCTACCCTTTTTCCCGACCCAGTTTCCATGTTGTCTCGAAATATCTCGCTTTAATTCGACACTTAACAAGGACAACGTAACTCATCGATCTATTATATATATATATATAAAGATTCTTTACAATTCCACATTAACACAAACTCCGTTCACTTTATAATTAGCTTCAAGCACATACATATCAAAATTTATTATTGCTTGGTCGATCTGTGCATGGAGCTTCAGCTAGGACTTGCTCTTCCGAACCACAATAACCCTAGTGCTGGTAATGGCGTAGGTTTCAAGTCTAGGAAAGATGCTGCTAACAAACGTAGTTTCCAAGAGGCCTTTGGGAATTATAAGATCAGAGATGAACTGCAAATGATGCCTTTGCTTCTCTGGAGTGGCCCGCCTGATGAGGAAGATGATGATCGGAAGGGACAAAAGAAGAGAAATTCATGCAACAACATTAACAAGTGAGCTAATTAATTATTTAATGTTCTGCATCTAAAGTTCAAAGTATGCATGAAACTGAAATATTTTCAACTAATTATTTCAGAAATGAAGAAGAAGGAGAAGAACTTGTTGTGGGGTGGCCGCCAATTCAGTCTTGGAGAAAGAAGTCATTGTTGCACGGCCAGCACCCACAGCAGGGCCAAGTGGGCAGGAGGGTCTCCAAGTTTGTGAAAGTTAAAATGGAAGGAGTGGGGATTGCAAGGAAAATTAATCTCAGCCTTTACAACTCCTTTGAGACACTAGCAAACTCCTTGATCCACATGTTCGCTACATGTAAGTGCATATATTCAAGTTTAATTTTCTCGCAAAATGGTCCATGGTGTACGATTCATGTCTTAGTACTGGTTTTAATTTTCTGTCTGAACCACTGAACAGACCAGAAAAGTGAGAAACGAGGTGTAAGATATACGCTGACTTATCAGGACAAAGAAGGAGATTGGTTGATTGCCGGAGATGTTCCATGGCAGTACGTATTCTGTTTCTCACTTTTTTTTTTGGTTTTTAATTTAAATTTGGCCCTACAATAGATTATGATGTATACTATGCAATTCCCAGGACTTAATTAGGATTAATTTGGAGATGGTGCAATTGATTTTCAGGACTTTTATTGAGTCTGTTCAGCGACTGGAGATACTAAGGTGCGGTGCGGTTGAATCGAGACCCTGAAGATAATTGGCTTGATTTGCAATCCCAGTTAGCTTTGGCTAGCTTACATGGATTTTGCAGAATTACTGAATTGTGAATCTGCTCGAATTAGTAGTTACTTGTATCGAGCAGCATAGCCTAGCCTATAGTCAGAAAGGAGAACACGATATTCTAAATAATTTGCTCGTTAAATTCTTCCTTCTATAATATTGAATGTATTTCTTAAGTGATTAAACTTTACGCAACTTTCTAAATAATTTGCTCGTTAAATTCTATCTATGCTTCAAATGTATTATTACAATCTACAAGACATCAATAGAATGATGAGAACATACATCTTTGCAATTAAAGATGGAACTAATCGTTTTTCTTTAAACAAAGAAAATGGAAAAAAGAATGGAACTAATTGATGCAAATTATTATCATTAGACTAATGTTTATATTGGTAATGTCTTCTTTGTCAATACTAAGAGAGATATCAACTTCTCAAATTATATATGTTGTCAAAAATCAAAATATAAGCGCAAAGGAAAAATATCATTGCACTCTTAAGGCTTGATATAATAGCCTATCTCATCTTTATTATTTAAATAATAACTCATTTCATCCCTATTTTTTAAACAATTAGTCAAAATGTCCTTTTGTTAATTTACCGTTAGTATATTGTATAATTCATTGAGGGTAAAATAAGATTTTCAAAAAATGATATACAAATTATTTTTAAATAAACTCTCAAACACAATTAAAAACATCTACCTTTTTGCATAAATTAAAATCTACAAATATTTAATAAATAAAAAATAATAACACTAAATAATGTGTAAAATATATATTTAAGACAAAATAAAAAAATAGATTTCACAAGCACTAGAATTTTTTTTTAATTCTTTAGCTTGTCCTTGACTTTAATATAGTAAAGACAAATAATTAAATAATCAATATGTACTGTTATTCTACTAAAAGTAAAACACAAACTCCTCCATTCACTGAAAAAAATACACGCTAAAGACATGAAAACACATATTTAAAAATAATACACGATAAAATACACCACATTACAGTGTATTTTTTTTTAAATCTTTTAGCTTATCCTTCATCCTAATATGTTAAGATTTTGAAAAATTATTATTATTATCATTACATATTCACAATTTTAGTTGACTTCATTAAAAAGTTTAATGAATTTACATACGCGCTTGTATGATTATTTGGTGTTGTTTTTGTTTTATTAAGTTATCCTTAAATTTTAAATTTATGTAGAAAGTCAGATATTATTTATTTTTTTTGAGATATTTTTTAAAAAATGATTTACATTTATTTAATTGAAAAACTTATTTTGCGCTCAATAAATTATAAAGTAAACTAATTATAAATTCATGGAAAAGTATTTTGAACTATTGTTTAAATAATAAGGATGAAATAAGTTATTGTTTAAAAAGTAAGGGCGAAATGTGCTATTATATCAAATCGCAAGGATGAAAATAGATTTTTTGCCTAAATAGAAATTATGTGTCTATCACTTTCCTTCATTTTGAATCCTCATCAAATAGTCACTGTTTTCTAGCGAAAGAAAATGTGGACATATTTGGAAGTAGCATAAATTTACGGTACAATTCCATTGTATACTTTCTCATTCATTAAAATTTTGTTTTGTGCATTTATTTTTACATAATTAGCTAAGTTGTACACATCCAACAAATGAAAAATTATCTACTAAAAAGTATTCAAAACTACACATGACATAATTTTATTTTATATGAAATTTTTTATCAATACAATAGATATGCGTAGTGGTGGTCATAATTGAAGCAATTCTAAAAAAATCGGTTTGATTCAGTTTTTTCAGTTCTGATTTGATATTTTTCCTTGTAAAACTATGAAATAAATTCGAAACCAAATTAGAAATTTTGGTTCGGTTCTCAGTTTAAATTCTCAGAATCGGAATTTTAAAAAAAAAGTCAATATTTTTTATATTGCATGATTTAAGAGGACATAAAATAATAAAAAAATAAATTTTGTGAGAAAATTAAAAAAAATTGTAAATACGTGAAGAATCGAATTGAACCGAACATTTCGATTTCGGTTTAGTTCCTTCCAAATACGATTCTTAGTAATTTAATACGGAACTAAAATTCTTAGGAATTTAATACTAAGCCAAACCGATAATGTTTTGAAACTTTTATGTACGTGGCCCCTCTCAAGATACGTGACAAGCGTCAAATTGGGGTAAAAGCCTATTTAGTCCCTGTATTTTAAGATTACTGTCCATTTAGTCATCGTATTTTTAAAAATACCTTGAAACATCCCTACCGTTAAAGTATTAATACCTATACCGTTACTTTTTATTTCTTTTGGCCTACTTTTACAATATTACTCTTTTATAATAATTTTTTTTGTTTGGACATTAATAAAAATAAATAAATTACCAATTTAACCCTAAAAAAGTATATTAATTTTTTTGCAAGCACTATTTGCACACTTGATAGTTTGCATACAATTTTTGACAATTTAATTTTTGACAATTAAAAATTAATATAATTTTTTTTTATTTTTAAGGTTAAATTAGTAATTTAATTATTTTATTTTTATTAATGTCCAAAAAAATATTATAAAAAGTAATGGTAGGGTATCAATACTTTAACGGCAGGAATATTTCGAGGTATTTTTAAAAATACAAAAGTTAAATAAATACTAATTTTAAAATATAGGGAATAAATTTACCCATCGAATTGCAAGCAAAATAACAATACAATGTTTTTTTACTTTTTTTATACACAGTTTGTAAAGCTTTTAAAATGTTTTGTAGACGACACGTCATTTCCTCGTATTCCGACTGTAATTACTCATCGGTTTTATTGACAGTTAACCGCAAATACCGGTAAAATATGTAAAACCGTTGGTAGAGCTGACGCCTGACGGCATGCTGAGGAGATATCTCGCTAATATAAGTACTTGTATTTATGATAGGCCAACGCACTTATCACCAACAGTTGAAAACTGATTGCGGACCTTCAAAGTCACTGATTTGCTACAGTCAACCGCGCGGAGACTTGAGAACAACTCATCGCCATTCGTTTTCTTCTCTTCCTTCCTTCCGTTTTCATCGCTTTTAGGAATCATTGAAATCGTGATATTCGATTCAATTATCCGTTTCCTATTTCTCAATTCTCAATTTTGATTTTCCCTCTCTTTGTTTTCCAAAACAACCACTCCATTTGTAAGCTCCAATTCTAAACCCTAAAATATTGAGGCGTAGTTAATGCATGGTTCCAAAATGTGCATTGACAAGGATACGTACACGCATCTCATAACCCTGATAATGAAGTTTCTTGAAGAAGAAAATTTCAAAGAAAGTCTCCAAGCGTACGGTGACGTTTCAATTTTGGTTCTTTATATTTTTCGAATTCCTATTTGTAGAAATTGTTCTGTTGTGTGGTTTATTGATTGAAGTTTTTGATGTAGATTGGAGCAAGAGTCGAAGATTTTCTTCAACGTGCATCGTTTTGGGGAAATTGTTATGAATGGTGAATGGGAAAAGGCGGAGAAGTATCTTTCAGCATTTACGAAACTGGATGATAGTAATCATTCAAAGAAAATGTTCTTCGAGCTGCGCAAGCATAAGTACTGTGAAGCTTTATGCAGGTATAAGCTTTAAAAATGTTGGTTTAAGACTTGCCTACAGTCATTATGTGATGTGAGCGTTCGCATTTTCTTAAAATTCATACCGTCAAACTTTTGTGTAAATGAGTGTTATGGTCATGGGCTGTTCTCAATCCTATAGCATGTTTGGTTTCAAGGAATGGGAGGAGAGAAAAGGAGAAAGAAATGAAGGAAAAAGGAGAAATTTTATGTTCAATCAAATAATAAAAATGAGATTAATTCTCTTTTTTATTCAATTTTTTTTCCTCATTTTTTTGTGTTTCCATTCCTCTCATCTCCCACTATTTTTCCAACTAAACGTGGACTATAAGTTAGCTGCCTTCTTTTTTTTTTTCATTCCTCTCCTCTCTTATTATTTTTTCCAACTAAATATGAGTTAAAAGTTAGCCGCCTTGGGTCATGACCCTTTTTTTCATTGATTTTCTCTTCTTTTCTTTACTTTCTATCCCTCTCCTCTCCTACTATTTTTTCCAACCAAACATGAGCTAAAAGTTAGCTGCCTTCTTTTTCCTTATTCCTCTCCTACCATTTCTTCCAACCAAATATGGACTAAAAGTAAACACCGGTTCTACCTGTGTTAAGTGGTCATGGCTTCTCTCAACTTCAAAAGTTAGCTCAAGGGATGAGGCTTTTCCTCACACTCAGAAACTCATTATTAGTCATTTCCACAACCGATGTGGGATAACCCTAATAAAAGAGTTTCTAAAAGACAAAAATGTATTCAATTCTTGACATAAATAGTTTCAGCGATAATCCTTGGAGTTCATGATCATTTTGTCTTTTAGCAATATTTTACGTCAAGAATTGTTGGTTTGCATTTTCAGAACGTGCAGATGTTTGCGCATGAGAATTCTTATATGTAGGAAGATGATAATGGGTATTTGATAAACATAACTGGTTTTTAGTTAAAAGTTATTCATTATCATATCTAGAGATTATTTCCAGTAAACAGTTGTGAGACATAATCAGTTTGCTGCCGAACAAACAGAGCCATAAATTAGGTAGTTTCAGATCTAGACAGGGTCTGTGTGGTAACAAAGAAGAAGAAAAGATGATTGAATGCAATCTTATTTTAATATTCTCCTGCCTTAATATTGAAATTATCAGTGCAGTGAGGATTTGAATGTTTATCCAGTGTCATCATCAACGCATTGTAATGAGAACTAAAAGAAAATACAGAAAATGAGATTCCAAAGTGTATTTCCTATGCTGTTAGAGCAGCCTAGCCATGGTGTTTTGTTTTTGTTTCCGTATTGTGTTTGCAGGCATGAACGTACAGAGGCTGATAGCATCTTCAGGAAGGATCTGAAAGTGTTCTCTGTTTCTCAAAATAGAATCGATTGTGAATTAGCTGAGCTTTTGGCATTAAAGGATTTAAGGCATGGCTAAAGATTCTTGGAAATTGTTACATATGAAACACATATTTCAATTTCTCAAACTTTAAGGAAACTACATGCGCAGGGAAAATGAACAATTATCCGGGTATACAAATGCCACATCTTCAAGGGCCAAATTGATTGATAGTCTCAAATTATTGGTCAAGGAAAATCGAATATTGCAAGATAAACTCATCTTTCCCTGTGTAAATAATTCAGCTCTCTCTTCACTCATCAAACTCATTTGCCCTAGTTTTGAAAAGGAAACAAAGGTAAATGGATATTGCTCCATTCATTTTCTTCTGTTCTGCTTTAGTTTGATTTCATTGTTCCCAAAATGTGTTCCATCCATGTCTTTCTCTTGTACTTAATTTTGAAGTATCTGATATACAAAGGTTTATTTGCAGGAAGAACTAATTTACTTGATACATCAGTTTCTTAATGAAGAAGAATTCAAGGAGACCCTTCATAAGTACATTTTGCTATCCGATTCTTTGATTTTTTTGGTCTCTTCAATCATTCTTCAATTAATTTTAGCTTCTCTTGGTGAAGATTGGAGCAAGAAACTAGGGTCTTCTTCGACATAAATTATTTTAGGGAGTATATAACTAGTGGAGAATGGGATAATGCAGAGAAATACCTCTCAGCATTCACCAACATGAACGATAATACGTACTCTGCAAAAATGTTTTCCCAGATTCAAAGGCAGAAGTATCTTGAAGCTGTAGACAGGTAGGCTTTAAACTTGTTAAGACGTGTTTAATACAATTGTTGGGCCTCTCCCTATCAGCTTAAGCCTTAAGCTGTTGGGTCAAGTGGTTCACTAACAAGACTTAAATAATTAAGCTTCCTGTTTCACTGAATTGCTGAGAGAGATTTTTTTCATTTCCCTTGTTTTCTCCAAAAATTTTAAGGTAGGTTTTTATTCCAAGTTCATGTTCATTAGAGGGAATAATATTTTCCTCCCTGAGAAAAACATCCCTAATTTAGCTAGCCTTGTACAGTTAATTAAAGATGCTGATTGTGGAGAATTTGTTTGCCACAGCCACTACAAAATTGAGATGATATATTTCTTTCCTTTTCTTTCTTTTTTCTTTAATTATACTTCATTTGGTACCAATAAAGATTTATAATGTAAGATCATGTCTGGGGCGGCATAGCTGAGGGAATGACTGTGTTGAACATCTAAACAGTTCTTGGAAGGATCTTTTGAAGGTCTTCTTGGCTTTTGATGTTTAGATTTTCAAAGAATCAGCTTAGGTTTTTGCTTTGAAGAACTTTAGACATGAACAAATATCTGGCAGTCTCTTTTTCAATTATATGGTATTTTCTGAATTACCTAGATTCTAATAAAGTTTTACCTATAGGCAACAGAAGCTTCCATCTGATTTTGCTGAAAGGGCTCATTTGTTTGATGATTTTAAAGTGCTAGTGGAGAGAAATCCTATGTTGCAAGACAAACTCAAATTTCCCAGTATGGATAAATCAAGACTCTTGAGCTTAATTAAGCAGATGTGAGTCAAGCAATTTTCTTATCTGTTAATGCTAACGGTGAGCTTGGATATTTGATCAATTGCTCTGCTCTTTGTGCCACAGTATGGATTGGTGGGTTCCTTATTGCATCAATGTGATGCCTAATGCAAATAATGAGACCATCTCACTGAAAGATTTTCCCACGGTATCAAACCTTAGATATGCTTCATCAATTCTTACTGATAAACCCAATCAAGAAGGCAGGCCCTTGGACGCATCTAGTGGTGATGATGTAAGTGCATATCCTTGCATGAACCTGAATTCACGTAATAATTTTCTTTGTTAATAAATCCTTATTTTATATTTCAATTATTTTTCCAGTCTAATGATAGCAGCTGCTTCAATGACAATAACCAGGTAAGTGTTGCAGAACTTGTTTCACTCACAAGGATCGCTATTATGTAAACCAAAGCTGAATAAGATTTGCGGAAGAGTTGCTTAATGAGTGATTTCTCTTCTTTTTCTTTTCAGTCTAGAGAGAGCACTAGCTTGCCTGATGCAGATTCTGCAGTTTGTGCAAAATCGTTGGAAAAATCTGTTAATTTGAAGCTGCAACTGATCAATGAACCATCTGAATGCCGAACATTGTTGCTCCCTGATAATTCTTTTGGGGGAAGGGTATGGTTGTCTACTTTGTCGCTTTTCACTGTGTCCCTTAATTTAGTTGCTATCTTTTTTTTTTTCTTTTTTGCCCATTTTCTGTCTTGTGTCTCTTAAATCTGGTGCGTGACAACATGCATGCAGTTAATTACACATTCTTTGATTCCCTCGCCATTTCATTGCAGTTAGTATTTTTCACTTTTGTTGTGTTGAGTCTTTCTATTTCTCTGAGGGGAACAATATACTATTTTTATTTTTCATGGCCTCCTTCTCTAATGTTTCTCTTCCATCTGATATGAAGAAGCTCCATTTATTATAGAAAAGAAAATATCACTTTTAGAACAGTTAGATTCATTTGTCCAATTCATGCAGCACTTTTGCATCTTTCTTCATATAACAAATTCTCTTAGGCTGATTGATTTAATTTTAATGAAAGGTAAATGGGCTTGAACCACTTGGATATGACGATCCCACTTTTTAAGTTCATTTTAAATATATTACATAACAGAAATGGTTCTGAAACTTGGTATCGCCTAACATAGAAATTATCCTTCAGAACTATTGAACTAACAATTCCTATGATGATCTATCTTTCATTTATTTGTTTCCTGATGCATGTTAGGTACTTGTATGGATATGGTTAATGCTTTTACTTTTTAGACTATAAGTACTTCATTGTATCAATTTAGGTTGTCCGGTTGATCTATTCACATTCTGGGGATTTCTTGGTGGCATTAACACAAACTGCTACACACAAACTCTGGAAATGGCAGAGTAATAAACAGTCTCTGGAGGAGGTTTGGCTTGCTAAACGAAAGTTCTTCATTTTAGTTTCTATGAATATTTCCTTGAAAGCTTGTTCATTTGGCAGGAGAATGTTAACATGGAACCGCAGTTATATCAACCTTCAAGCAAATTAGTAATGACCAATGATATAGCTGCAGATCCCAAAGATTCTATTTCATGCTTTGCATTGAGAGGTTCTCATCTTTTCTCAGCATCAGGAGGGAAAATCTCCATATTCAGTCTGGAGACATTTCAGGTAAATGAAAAATAAACCATGTATGTCTGCCCTTAACTGTGCAAAATTCACCACTTTTGTGGCACTATCTCTTATGTCTTTTGCTTTGTTTTGATGCAGACATTGGCAACATTCGCCAACCCACCACCCATAGCTACATATTTCATCTTACTTCCCCAAGATTTGTTTGCTTTTGGCTTTGATGACTCTTCAATCCTAGTTCATTGTCCCTGCACCAAAAAGGTCGTTATTTACCTGCACCAAAGTTTAGATTTTTAGATTTAAGAAACCAACCACTTTCCTTTTTACGCCCCCAGGTCCCTCCTATGTGGTGACATAGGGGTGTAAAAGGGGGATTCCATCAATTTGAGATTGAGGTCATTGCTATGCTTCGTGTGTCCAAAGACAAAAGCCAAGCTCAAGGGCCATCAAAATCGAATAACATGCCTAGCATATTCTCTCAGTTTGAACGTGCTTGTATCCTCCGGAGCTGATGCCCAGGTAACTAATGCATATTAGTATGTACATGTGTATCAATTGAAGCTGTTAAAAGGCACTATGTGAGGCAAATTTTTATTAGGCTTCAATAGGCATTTCAGCTGGTGGGTATTTATATATATTCATCTTGATATCTGAAAAGAAACTTAAATATTTGAGATTTTTTTTCTTTTAGATCAATTTACTTGAAGCTAATTTTTGCATGGCTGTCAAAAAATTTGATCAAGTGCTTGGAAGGTTTTCACCATACAAGATCTGTGATGGTCTTTTTTTAAACTCATATTAGAAAATGTTGTAGCCCTAATTTCAGGCCAATGGAAGATGCTTCAAATGTCCTTCCATTGCAATTCTCATTGATTCTGAACTTAATTTCGTTTTAGCAATCTTACAATTATCTGTGTTTATTTACAAGTGAGTGACATGGCAAGTTTATTGTCTTTCAGCTGTGTGTATGGGATGCAGTTGGATGGAAGAAACTATGCAGTAAGTTTTTGCATAGTTTTCAGACTGGTTTGGTGCCAGAAACCACTATTGTGAATCACATTCAGTTTCATCCAGATCAGATTCACCTACTTTCAATCCACGAAGGACAGATAGATGTGTATGAAGCACCCACACTAAATCACACTTCCCAGGTGCTATTAATATCTCACATTATGTTTGTACAAATAGTTGTGAAGTTTCACAGTTTTAAGTTTTTTTATGTTGCAGTTGGTGCCTGACAAAATGGATCTTCCAATCACATACGCCACATATTCTTGCGATGGTAAGTGTATATATGTTAGCTGCAAAAGCGGACACGTAAAAGTTTTTGATACTTCAACACTCGAGCTAAGGTGTCAGATTAATCTCACTGCCTATGCACAACCTGGAACTATCAGGTGAATAATCTTATAACAGATTGATATTATTTTCTCCACTGCTTTCACGTGTTGATTACTGAATCTTTTGCACAGTTTGGAGCTCTATCCTCTTGTCATTGCTGCTCATCCGTTGGAACCCAATCGAATAGCGTTAGGGCTTACTAATGGTAGAGTCCATGTTATTGAGCCCCTAGAATCTGAAGTAGAATGGGGAAAACTACCTTTCACAGATAGCAGGGAGTTTAGTACTACTTTTGGTTCCACTGCTCTTGAATAGCTGTAATACCAGGTTTTGTTGCAGTTGACTGCTTGCATAGCCTTATGAACCGATCTTTTTGCATAGGAATTTGTGGACTTTAGAGATACAAGTATAAGTCTGGTGGGCTGGGGCCACTGAAATCTTATTGATTTTTTGGCAAACCTATTAAGAGCCATGCTATCTTCTACTGGGGGTATACATCATCTTATTTTTGTTGTTTGGTTATAGATCATTCAATGGCGCGCAAAGGAAAGGATGGGAACTTTCATTTTTTGGGATAGGGGGTCCATTGAATTTAAAAATTGTTTCAACTCAAAAAGCAAACTGGTGTTGTATAAGTACAGCATGCAAGTGTCTTCTGCTTCTTTCACTATGATGTTATTTGCCCTATATCACTTTTACATGTTATGCAATTCTTTTTTTTTTTTGGGGGGGGGAGCTGAACTGTTTGTTAATGGATCCCGTCTCTCTGTTTCCTCAGTTCCTCGTCCCTTTTCTCTTTGCTTTATGGGCTATGTCGATGTTTTATTGGGATTTCTACCTAGAGCATTGAACTAACAGGTTGATGGACAATTTGCAAATTGTAGAGGTATTTGTACACAAAACGTCAGTTTCAAGCAACTAGCAAGCGTTTGATATGACTCTGGCTTGGGTGATTTCCATTGTCTATTTTCATATTGTCATAAACTGATTAACTGAAGAAGAGTAATGGTAAAATTTTAACCACAATTGATTTGGTCTTATTGCAGAGCCAGTACTACTTTGAATTTGAAATTCAGTTGGGGTAGTCAGTACTCAGTACTAGGGTGGGTATCTTTGTCTCATTTTCTAGCAATATTTATGGTTAGTATTGAATTGGTCCAGAGAAATAATAATTATTTACTGAATCCCAAAAATAAAAGGAAACGATCGTATATGGGTTGCAAATAGAATCTTTTTGAAGATCTAGATCAAATTGGCTTGAATTTTGACGTTCATGTTTGTCAGCCATCCAGGTAACGTATGACCAAGTAAGCATACTTTAATCAACTGTTAAAGGATTATAGATGCTTTAGATGGGTCAACCTGATTCAACTGGATCTCTTTCTCTGTGGCTGTATGTGGGTAAGAGATAGCCAGATGGGACAAAACGTCGTTATTTCGAGCCGTTGACCCTCAAAGTTTGGTCTATTATGCTAGTGGACCTCCAACCTTCTAAAACTAAACACACATACCCTTACAGTTGCGATTGATGAAGTCAATGCTGCGTATCTTGCTGATTCTGAAAAACCGATCTCATCATCAATAGTTAAACTATTGACAGAACGTTCACCGTCCTTGAATAAACGAAAAATGCAAATGTATCATGTATGGGACTTGTGTGTCCATTTGTAAAACTTTGGGGATCAAACGTGAATTAGGGAAAACGTTATGGGTACGAGACTATTATGAGTAATTTTTTTTTTCGGAGAACAAATAAAAATGTAAACGGCTAAAATAGCATGATTGGTTTTTGGCGCGCAATGGAACGGTCAACAAACGAAAAGTCGTTGGCATGGCTCTATTTTGTCTTTATTAGATTGGACTCACTCATCGCTTTCAATTTTAGATATTATTTTGAAGATCAGAGCCAAGAAAGACCTAAAGGGAATTGATATTTTTATCGGCGAAAATTTTATCTTATGGATTTGTTTTCTTGTTGTTCTTACGTTAGCCAAGAATCTTTATATTTGGGTTTAATCTTATTATTCTAAATATTTTAGCCCGCCTATTTCTTCCCTCTTACTCGTGTCTGATCAATTGTCTTTTGCAGCCGCATGCACAACAATGGAACTCTTAAGGCCCTCTTTGCTGCTAACTGTATCACTATCTCTGCTTCAGCTTGTTTCTGCACAAACAAGCACTGACTCAGCTGAAGGTTTCTCTTTATGTCATATTTGTTCTGATAATAGTATTCTGAATCCTATTTGTTTCCTAATTCTTATGAACTTTTAATTGTTCAGTGGATGCCCTTAACAAGCTGATCGATTACTGGAACTTAAGAAGCAAAATCAATCTTACTACAATTGACCCTTGTACACGGAATGCCTCATGGGCATCTGAAAATGCGAATCCTCGTGTTGCTTGTGACTGCACCAGCAATTCCTGCCACATCACTCACTTGTTAGTTCATCATCGTAGTGTTTTTCATTTCTTACTTTGGAGTAACTTGGTGCCTGTGCTGGTCTAATTTTATATTTACACATGGTTCAGAAAGATTTATGCTTTGGACATCATGGGCGAGTTACCAAGCGAGCTTTTTATGCTAAGGAAGCTAATGGACTTGTAAGAGATCGAATTGTCTAATTCTTTTCTTTTAATTCTAGTTTCCTTTGTTTTTTAATTTTGATTGACGATCATGAATTGCGATGCAGGAATCTGGGTCAAAACGTACTAAATGGAAGCATTCCAGCTGAAATTGGGCAGCTATCAAATATGCAATATCTGTAATGCCAACAAACTTGCACGATGCTTTGATTATAGAGATTTCAAATTCTTGAATTAATGCATTTAAAATTTTTTCCATGTTGAGTTATTCACAATAACTTTTTTTTTTCTTCTCTATATTTGAGCAATTGAACAGTAGCCTGGGCATAAACAATTTCACTGGTCGAGTGCCTACAGAACTCGGAAATCTAACCAAGTTGATTAGCCTGTTAAGTGCATATCTTCAAGTTTTTTATGTACTTCTGTTCATAAAGTCGTGAACTTCGTTTTTTGTAACAAATACTAATTTTCTTTAGCTTCCTCTGTGTTACAGAAGCTTTAGCTCAAACAATTTCTTTGGACCATTGCCCAAGGAGCTTGGAAAGTTAACATCCTTGCAGCAGCTGTAAGTTGTGTCATCCGAAATGAAAATTGGGTTTCCTTAATTTTCCTGGAAACTACGCTAGGAAATCCTTAAAATCTGATCAGTTATTGGATTCTTCTTTCAGGTATATCGATAGCAGTGGAGTGACAGGATCTATTCCCCAGGAATTTGCAAATCTGAAATCCCTACGAATTCTGTAATTCTGTAGAGATTTTTGAACAATATTTCCGGAACTCATATTTTTTGATGTTATAAGTTAGTAAATGGCAAACTTACTATTGGGTTCTTTATTTTTAATTTCAGCTGGGCATCGGATAATCTCTTCACTGGCAAGATTCCAGAATTTTTTGGAACGCTTACAGAACTTGCTGATCTGTAAGTTATAAATCTATATTTTTAACCTGGATGATTCAAGCAGTTATGCAATGTAATTCTTCTCTGCGTATGACTAGTATCCTGTGTAATTCACAGGCGACTTCAAGGAACGTTGCTTGAAGGTCCAATTCCAAGAAGTTTTCGTGCCCTTAATAAACTGGAAGACCTGTAAGATCATTAATTTACAGTGATGGTTATTCCAAGTTCTCATTCAGGGAATTTGTTTATGTTTTCTTTTTCTTTTCTTTTTTTTAATTTTAATAGGAGGATCGGTGATCTCAGTGCTGAGGATTCTACTCTTGATTTCCTAGAAAGCCAAAAAAGTTTGTCCATATTGTAAGCTTTTGGATATCTACTTAGTCTATTCAGACTCTTTTTTTTCTTTCGTTTCATGTTGGTTTCATTTTTGTTATGAAGGCATACCCATATTTCTTTTCAGATCTTTGAGAAACTGTCGAGTGTCAGGAAAAATTCCAGATCAACTTGGCACTTTTGCTAAGTTACAGCTATTGTAAGTCATCTTGAACACAAGATCACTGCAAACTAGTATGTATATTTTCAGATCTTTCAGCAATATCTATTTTATTCATTTGTATATAATCTTTGTGACAGAGACTTGAGCTTCAACAAGTTGACAGGTCAAATACCAACCTCATTGCAAGATCTTTCTACGTTACAATATTTGTACGTAATATTATTTTAGCTCTTCACTTCTACTATCACTATGCCATAATTGGATTTCTAAAACTAATTGGGAATACAAGATTTAACAGCCCAATCAGGCAGAACACAATCAGAACATATTTACTCACACTGAGTAAACACCTCTCAGTTTCATATTTTCCTAATCCTTGATGAACCCTTCTTGTATTAGCTGAAACCTTTTGAGCTTTGAGCATGTGCTCACCATCTGATTTGCTTAACGGACATGCTGAACATATATCTCAGGTATCTTGGAAACAACAACTTGTCTGGAGAGTTGCCGGTGAATATCATAGCTCCAAATCTCATTGCATTGTGAGTGCTACCTTGTATTTGGAGTTCTATATGTTGCCTTCTTTTGGGGACAGTTGTTATTCAAGAAATTTGCCTCATTTATTGTATTTCAGAGACGTCTCATACAATCCCCTATCTGGAAATTTGCCTCGTAATTTTGCCAAAGGAGGATTATCAATGTAAGTCAAACATAGCTGTGATAACTCTATCTACTGATGATCTGCAGACTCGGAAACATTTAATTGCCTCCCTTTTGAGCAAGAAATGACTTTTTCCCTTTCTATTCAGGAATGTTATCGGAAGTTCTATCAATGCAAATAATTTGCAGGATGGGTAAGGATATGGAATTACTAGTTCTTATGAAGAAGATCTTCTCACTCTTTATTTCCGATTACCGGGCATGCTTCAAAGTTCAACCTTAGTATTATCAGTCCTTTTGGTCCTGTGTATCTAAATCGGATATATATAATTCTTAATCTTTGGAACTTGTTACTCTTATTTGACTTCTTGGTTATTTAAAGGATCAAGATCATCTCCGGATCTGATCTTCATCTGACTAAATTCTGTTAATATGATTGGTAGTTAATAAATTAAAATGAAAAGTAGTTAAATCTTAATCATCAACTAACACTAAAATACAGGTGGCACAAAATTTGTAAAAGATTAAGAGTGCTCAAATCAGGAGAGAATCCTAATCCTTATTTAAACTATATTTTTTCACCACATCGATATTGATGTTTTCAGGAAGGCTTTAGGAATGATGCAGTGTCTCCACAGCAATACCAAGTGCAGCAACAAAGTTCCATCCTGTAAGTACAGCTTTCTAATTTTCTGCATTTTTACAATAAATTGATGTTCTCAATTTAATTCGTTGAGATCATTAGCCGTGTAAGTTATCTATGTTTCCATTGTAGCTTCATTTTCTATCAAGTGCGGAGGCACACAAATAGCATCAGCATCTGGCATTGAATTTGATGACGACTCAAAAACTCTGGAAGCTGCCTCATTTTACACGAGCTCTGGTAACCGATGGGCAGTAAGCAACACGGGGAATTTCATCTCAAACCCAAATGGACCCCTATATATAGCACAAACAGATTCTCAAATCACAGGGACATTAGATTCTGAGCTGTACAAGACAGCAAGGATCTCTCCGAGCTCACTGAGGTACTATGGCCTCGGTTTAGAGAATGGGAAATACAGGATTGATCTTCACTTTGCAGAGATAACAATGGAGGACTCGCTGTCCTGGAAAGGTCTAGGAAGGCGTGTATTCGATGTTTACATTCAGGTATATATGATAAAAAAAAATGATTGGTCAATTTTTTCTTTTTACTTGCCTTTTTAGTCGTCTCATAATTTGATTGGCTTAAGGGTGAGAGAGTTCTGCGAGACTTAAACATTAAAAAGGAAGCCGGCGGATCCAAAAGAGCCTTAGTGAAAACATTTGAGGCAAACGTGACAAACACAATCATTGAAATACATTTTTTCTGGGCTGGCAAAGGAACCTGTTGCATCCCATTCCAAGGCACATATGGACCTTTAGTATCAGCAATCCATGCTTCTCAAGGTTCATAAATTAATTAATCTGACTCATTTGTTTTCATTACCTTCTTTATCCACCAAATGTATGTATATATATATATATAATACTGTTTCTTATTCCTAATTTCTTTAACACTCCTCATTAGTTTCCACTGGCAATGGCTCTTCAAAAGGCGACAAGAAACACGTAGGAAAGATTGTTGGAATCACAGTTGGATGTGCAGCCGCGCTCGTAATAATCTCCTCTGTGTTCTACTTATGGTGGACAAAGGATTCTTCTAGCCACATTAGAATTTTCACAGACTCGCCAAAGCAGAATTTGGTAAGATAAATAAATCCCCAGCCCACATCTGCATATCTGTAACAAAAGGAAAAAAAAAAAAAAAAAAGGCTTCATGCATACCGAATGCTTTAATTTAAATCGTTTCTCTTGTTTGCTTTCCAACGCAATGTGATAGTTGGGATCCTCCTGCTTGGCCTTATGTTGATGTGGGTCTTGGTATATCAATTGATGGGAATATGAAGTAGGCCTTGGCCTTCTTGGCTTGTAAGTTTTATATTGTGTGCATAATAATAATAATAATAATTGTGTATTAATCATGAATTTGGTATTTTAGTGGTCCTGGTCGTATTGTTCTTTGTTTCTAGCATTCGCTTTTTTCTTGATACATATGTGGTGGGGGCATTGCTTCTGAACGTTTGCAGAAGACTATCAGTTCCTTTTACCATGATAACTGCTTACTGCTTAAGAGAATCTCACTACTCAAAGTTCAAAATTTGTCGGCAGAGAGAAAAAAACTTTCATATTTTACCATGCAACCAAACGTGAGTGTCGTTTTTGTTTTTGTTTTTTTTTCTTTTGTTTTTTTTTGTTGTTGGTTATTATTATTATTATTATTATTTCCAAGGAAAAGGACGCCCATAATAAACTCAATAATTCGAGAATAGGGAGAATTGTAAAAACTAACCTCACCATCACTAGTTAATCTCGAAAGGCAGAATTGGAGAGTGTTGATTTTAACATGTTTTTTGGCATATGGGTTAATTAAGCAGCATATGGAGAATATGGGATTACTTGAGGGGTTTGATTAAATACTATTCGAGCTTTAGATTCTAAATTTCTAATCACGTTTGTTTTATTTTTTTAAAAAAAGCAAGAAAAGTGAAAGTGCATTATTGTACGTGGAAGCGGTTTCGTTCATCTTTTGTGAATAATTAACAACGTACCCTTTCTTCATCACGAAGCACTGCTTTCATGCAAGATTTCTGATTTTAAGTTTATTCCTTCTTAAGTTTCTTTTTTTGGGAAGAATGCAGACTTGATTCACGAGAAATGCCGACACGTAAAATGAAAATAAAATATAACAATATATGCGCACGCAGCATCTGCGTTCGCCGATCACGATGGGACTCAAACCCACCATCTCCCGCTCCGGAGGCGAGCGCCTTATCCATTAGGCCACGCGATCAGCTGTGGCCGTGTCGGTGGCAAATTTCTTTATTTCCTATAAATTCATCATTTTGATCACACTAAGTGCCTGTTTGGTATGGCTTATTTAAGAGCCATAAGTGCTTATTTAGTCGTATAAGCACTTTTTAAAATTTTTTATAGTGTTTGGCTATTTTTTTAATAGAGTTTTTTTAGCTTAAATAAACTAATTTACCTCTACTAGTAAAAGCCTAAAATTTGAGCTTTTGGGAGTAGAGACTATAGAGCTTTTCTAAAAATATATAATATAAAAAATATCACACAGTTTAATGGTTCAAAAATATTTTTTTTATTGACAACCAAACACCCAATGATTTTTTGTCCAAAAGCTCTATTGGTATAAACTCTACTGCTATAAACTCTACTGTTATAAGCTCTATTTAATAAGTTGTACCAAACGGAGCCTAAAGCATCTTATAGTTTAATAATAAAGTCAGGCTGGCATTAGTAACACAGTCCTTAATCAATGTCAAATCGAGGGAAAAAAAAATTGGGAAGCATGGCATTATCATATTTAACGCCTTGTGAATTCTTAAATGGATAACATTATTTTTTATTACTTTTTTTTGACGATGAGGATTTTGCATTACTTCTTTTGTTATCTTATTAAAAAGAAATTAGAATACATCATTGTTCGGTTTACCGACCGCCTTCACTTTTAGTTGAAAATTTTTATTTTTTAAAATTAATTAACTTTTAACTTTGTAATTTTTTTTTGCGTATGACTCTCTCAACTTATTATATATTATGAATTGTACAATAAAAAAAAAATGTACAGTCAAAATAAAAGATCAAAGTATTGTAAAAACCTAAAAAAAAAAAAAATTCATTTAAAAGTGACATGCATTATGTACCAAACATGTTACTTCGGGGGTACACCTGGTCAATTATATCATACTTTTATATGCATTTGGTTATCGCCTGTAATATTTAACGGAGGCCTTTGACTTCCCAATATGGGTTAAAATATTAACCGCCCTGCCGATACCGTACCCAACACGGGACCCATCTCTTGACAACCGGATCAACGGCTGAATGAAACTCCTCCGCGGCGCATAACTATCACCGTAAACCGTACGCACAGCACTGATGCTATTGTACAAAATAGAGCTCGCACACCAGCGCACGCGCGCGCCCAATGAAAACTCACAACTCGCTGGCATTAATAGCTTAATTGTCTTCTTATCTAAAGTTTCAGACAAGCAAGGAAAGCACGAAAACTCAGCACCCCCCGACACTTTCGGTAAAATAGCTGCCCCTTACCAAATCGCAAGTCCCATCAACGCTCCAGATCGTTCCACGTCAATAGGTACCCAATCCCCGGTATTTAAATCCACCATCCCATTTTTTTTTTAAATAAACCCCAACACCCACCCACGCCCACCTTCTCTCTGACCTCTTTCTGTCCTCCACACTAAAACGAAAGAAAAAGAATCTAGAAGCCTAAACTCACCTCAGCTTTGAGTCAAAACGACGCCGGTTAACTCACCGGCGTGTCTCTCTTCTCCACAGATCTAAACGGTATATTCAAAAGCTTCTCAGTTCTAGCGACCACCTAGTTAATGCTAATTAAGCACTCTTGAGCTTAATTAATCACTCAATCTCAACTGTTTAAACGAACCAAACCATAACCGTTTTGATCTTTACTCAGTTGAAAAAAGAACTTGTTCAAGTTTCAAAGAATCAACGGTAGAGATGTCGACGAGCACTATTCGAAAAGCGATCGGGGCCGTTAAGGACCAGACGAGCATAGGCTTAGCGAAAGTGGCGAGCAACCTGGCGCCGGAGCTGGAAGTCGCGATAGTCAAAGCCACGAGCCACGACGACGATCCGGCTGACGAGAAATACATTCGCGAGATCTTGAGCTTGACCTCGTATTCTCGCGGCTACGTGCACGCATGCATGACGGCTGTGTCGAAGCGTCTGGGGAAGACGCGCGACTGGCTCGTGGCTATCAAGACGCTCATGCTGATTCACCGGCTCCTGAACGACGGCGATCCGGTGTTTCAAGAGGAGATCTTGTACGCGACGAGGAGAGGAACGCGGCTTTTGAACATGTCCGATTTCAGAGACGAGGCTCACTCGAGCTCGTGGGACCACTCTGCTTTTGTAAGAACTTATGCTATGTATTTAGATCAGAGACTTGAATTGATTTTGTTTGATAAAAAGAGTGGCTCTAAGTCTGGTTCTAGTCATAATAATGGATTTGGATCTAGAGATAGGGATGATTTTCGATCACCGCCACCTAGACCTTCTGAGTATAATTATGGGGACTCTAGAATTGATACTGGTTACGGGAATTATGGGATGACGAGGAGATCTAGATCTTATGGTGATGTGAGTGAGGCTGCAGGTGGGCGGGAGGAGAAAAGAGTGGTGACTCCGTTGAGGGAAATGAAGCCGGAGAGGATATTTGGGAAAATGGGGCATTTGCAGAGACTCTTGGATCGGTTCTTGTCGTGTAGACCTACTGGTTTGGCTAAGAATAATAGGATTGTGTTGATTGCGCTGTATCCGATGGTTAAGGAGAGTTTTCAGATTTATGCTGATATTTGTGAGGTTTTAGCTGTGTTACTTGATAAATTTTTTGATATGGAGTATACGGATTGTGTTAAGGCCTTTGATGCATATACGAGTTCTGCGAAGCAAATTGACGAGCTGATTGCATTTTATAATTGGTGTAAGGATACTGGTGTGATGAGATCCTCTGAGTATCCTGATGTTCAGAGGATTACAAGCAAGTTGTTAGAGACTTTGGAGGAGTTTGTGAGGGATAGAGCCAAGAGGCCCAAGAGTCCGGAGAGGAAAGAAATTGAGGCCCCTCCTGTTCAGGAGCCGGTACAAGATATGAATGAGATAAAGGCATTGCCTCCTCCAGAGGATCACACTCCTCCCCCTCCACCAGAACCTGAGCCTGAGCCTGAGCCTCAGAAGCCGCAAGTGACTGAAGATTTGGTGAACTTGAGGGATGATGGGATTACAGCAGATGATCAAGGGAACAAGTTTGCCTTGGCTTTGTTTAATGGCCCCGCAGCTAATAATGGCAATGGATCATGGGAAGCATTCCCATCAAATGGGGAGCCTCAGGTGACTTCAGCCTGGCAGAACCCGGCCGCTGAGCCTGGTAAGGAAGATTGGGAATTGGCATTGGTTGAGACAGCCAGTCATTTGTCACATCAGAAAGCAGCATTGGGCGGCGGCCTTGATCCTTTGCTGTTGACTGGCATGTACGAACAGGGAATGGTGAGGCAACATGTGAGCACTACCCAATTGAGCGGTGGAAGTGCAAGTAGTGTTGCACTGCCGGGGACAGGGAAAACACCGGTTTTAGCTCTCCCGGCTCCAGATGGGACAGTCCAGGCAGTGAATCAGGACCCATTTGCAGCATCGTTGAGCATTCCACCTCCTTCGTATGTGCAAATGGCTGAAATGGAGAAGAAACAGGTTTTGCTAGTGCACGAACAGCAAGTATGGCAGCAATACTCTAGAGAAGGAATGCAAGGCCAAGCTAGTTTGGCCAAGATCACTGGCACTGGATACTACAATGCAGGTCCTATGCCCATGATGCCATATGGAATGCCACCAGTCAATGGGATGGGACCACCGGCAGGGTATCACTACACTCCCTACTGATTTTTCTCTTTGTTTATCTTTGTATTTTGAGTTAATGATTTCTTTTATTATATGATATGACGTTTAACTTGCAATTTGTGCATGATTCATGAAAATGGGGGTAAGAGAGAAGGGGAGTCTGCTCATGAGATTAATGACTGGGGATTTTGATTCTGGGAGATTTGTAATCCACTTGTGATGTCTCTTGTGCTTTGTAATATTAGATTTTTTTTTTTTGTTTGGGACTTCTCTACATTTATCTGATTATTGTTTTAAAACGGGAAACTAGTTTGAATTTTGATAGTAACATCAATTCCATAGCATTGATGAGGATGTGTTTCATATTTTCTTTAGTGGTATTCATTTTGCACCATAGCCGGTGATGGCTTCTGCAACATTGCCTGCCTTTAAAGTTTGATTTTTGCCGTTTCTTGTCATGTCCCATTGCTTCTAGAAAGAAAGAGTAATCCTTCTAATATTGTAAATTATGGTCAAAGGTTGTATCTTTTATTAGGTTGTTATATATATATATATATATATATATATATATATATATACACGTGCACACACACACCCACACCCACGATGAACCAATAATCTATTGATTTAGGTGACGCGCTTGACCTGGCACGATGGATTAGTTGGACTCGTGAAAAATTGTGTCTGACTAGGTGCGCTACTAATCCATTTTAAATCCAAATTTGGATAGAAAACTGAAAATAGTCTTTTGTGTAGGAGATAATTTGACATTAGAGGGGAAAAACAGACCTGGTTAGTTAAAACCACAAGGCAACGAAGACAAAATATTTTAATTGATGATATAAAGAGTCTTCTTGAGTTGGATGACTTAAATCTTAAATATCCATTAATGCCAACGCCGAAAAAAAGTAGAAATTTATTCTAATTTAGATACAAAACTCCAAATGAACAGGAGAAATGACCGAAAATGACTTTATATCTCTTATAATCATTGGATTATATATCCTAATTAAACCAAAATCCAAATTAGAAGTCTTAGCTTGTGGATCCCAGCTGAATATATAAATATAAAGACAATAACTTTTAGCCAAAACTTCAGGATTAGCCACTCAAGAACAACAAGAAGAACAAACTCTGAAGTGACTGCAAGTTGTTTTTCTCAAAGTGGGCAGCAGATGCCTCTTTTTATTCAGAGTAATTTATCATGGAATTGGAGACACCTTGGGTCGATTATTATTATTTTTTTTTTAAAAAAAGAAAAAGGCACCGCTGAGATGCTTTCTGTTGCCACGGTGTTTTCATGGTGGCCGTTTATTATTACTGTTTTAGTTAAGTCCTCTACAGGTCTACTCTACTTTTGATTCTTCATATAATTTGCTGCTCTTATTTATCACTGAAAATGAAAATACGTGAGTATTTTCATTTGACGTGGAAAAAATTAGTGGTCTTGATCAGCTCAAGTTTCACGATTGGCAATGAATCAATTTTATGATCCAGCTGTTTTCAGCTCGGATGAAAAGAAATTTATTGTCTTGTTTTGGTGACGGTTGAAAGCAACCATCCATAGAACAAGGTCCACGTGATCTCTCGGTCAACCCCATCAAAGCATTTTCAGTCGTCAATCGGTTCCATCCATCAGGGACAAGCACAAGCTTCCTCCTTGCATCGGCTCTAAAAACATACGCGGCTTGCAAGTTTTTTCTTGTTGAATATGGGGACTGGAGCTGATGGTAAATTCCCCACGGGCCTACAAGATTTCTTTGAGAAATTAGAAAGCGGAAACATATGCTATTCTGTGGCCACATTCGAAAATAAAGGCATCACCATCATCACCATTCAGTGGCCATTTGTTTTTTTTTTTTTTTTTTTCATTTGTGCCTTTTACTTTAATGGTCTCATTATGTTGAATCATTTCATTGCCACTCAGCATACATTCGTTCGCCTTTTCAACGGAATCTGAGGCTGTCTCAATTATTTGGATAATGAAACTTCTGGGAATCTGAGTGGTGTTTTTTTTTTTTAAATAGATATAAAGTTTGCTCGTTTGTGAACTGTATAATGCAAAATACCAGCCTGGAAATGTATATTTTAATTTTATTACGGGCCACCGACGCTTCTCCCTCCCCATCTTGTAAATTGGTCAATATTTTAATTATCACATCACCTTTGCCATTTGGTAATGTCACAGTCGATATATTTATACCCCAAAAACTTTGCTTCTTAGGACCAAAAAGAAATATTACTTTTTACACTATTTCCACGAGTGCACATAAATGATATTTGAACTTCTTCTCACGTGTATGCGGGGGGGGGGGGGGGGGGGGGGGGAAGCGGGTTTCAGGTGCTTCCCATTTTTTATTCGTATGTGCTTAAGGTGAAAACTCTGAATCACATGATTCTAATGTATGCTTTCAACTGAAGAAACATTAATAAAGCTAGTCGACGAAGACTTGTACCAAAGACAATGGTTGAGAACTAGGGGAATTAAATGCAAATTAATGGTAATAAATGTCAGTCGAACTCATTTGAGAGGTCAACTTGATATCGTGGGGGGCCGAGGGCAGGTCACCTGTCGCACCAATCCTCGTGCAGTTGGCGACTCGTTTTCAATCAAACTTTCAAATTGCTTTCATTTACTCCGAGGCCCAAAATCAAAATTGTATAGATGCGGTCCAATTTTGCACGCAAACCGTTTAATACTTGGGCCCAGATTGATCGACAAATCGCAGCAGATTGACCCACAAGTTCAGAAGCTCGCTTAGCAAATTACAATTTACGACAAGCGACCCATAACAATACTTGGGCCTACTTAATAATCAAAGGTTTTGTAGCCCATATTTACGCGGCCCGTGATGCACGAATATTTTAACCCGTCGGGGTCTCCATCTATGTATAAAATAATCAGAGCTTTTAAATGATAAGAAGAGAAAAGATGTGCGGGGGAAATAAAAATGGACATGGATGATTAAAGCAGGACCAACTTGGCCAATTATTAAATGAGAAAATTCAAGACTCTTTGCTAAAAAGGCTAAGCCACCACCTACTCTGACCAGCAAAAATATTACGTGTTTCGAATTTTAGTATTCACTTTTTATATAATTAATGGAATTGATGGGTAGGTAGACACTAGATATTGCTGGCTCGGACGGGCTCACCACTCACGAGTCACCGGTCGGTAGTCAACTGACCAGACCAAATCAGCAATGAACACCTTTACTCTGACAACAGAACTGAACTGATATTAAAAAATTAAAATCAGACTCGTCAATTGGTGTTTTGACCTTTTCAGTTTGACCACGCCTTGATTTAATTAATATTCAGAATTCATAAAGTCAAGTCTGGTGATGTATTATTGTATAGATTACTAACGCACCCAATGCATGCACCACACCTGTCCTGCGTATGGAGAAAAAGCATGCAATTGTTTTTGTTTGGTAGCTAGCTAACCAATCAGGAGCTGGCTAAGTTGGATCTGTATGTTACAGAATCTGTAACTTAGCCAGCTCCTATTGGTACAGAGCATACGATGATAATTTAAAATGCACAGTTTTCAAATATGAGAAGTCGAAGTCAAACTCAAGCGAACCTCCAGCTCCGTGCATGTGGCTTTTACTGATGTAAAATTGACAGTGATATTGAATATACAAACAAATATGTGATGTGTGTGTAATCCGACAAATAATAAAAAAAAGAAGCACACCCTCGGCTATGTTTGATTGATACCCACCAGTGGCTTCAATAGAATTCCCAGGCTTGTTCGGTTTCAGTCACGAACCCCTTATGATTGATCGTCGATCAGGTAACCTGCACATGTATGTGCACACGTGGACGTCAATAAATGGATCATAATTTGATGCGACGTGTGATGGATACCACACAATGCAGCAATAAAACTGGGCTCTGACTTTGATGAGTGGTCGCTCTTTCCAATTCGAGTCATTTTCAATCCTTCAATATATCCCCTTCATTTCTCTATTTCCTCTCCTTTTCTTTTCTTTCTTTTTTTTTTTTTTTTCCAAGTCTTAAAATGTGAAAAACAAACGGGACTTAATCTTGATGGTCTGCATACTTTATCATCTAAATTGATTGAGAAATGCATCATAAGAAGCACCGCAAAAACTGGAGCCTAGTCTTGATTTGTTAAAGTTAAAGCCAAATCTAAAAATTCACTTCAAAAGAAATGAAAAAATAATAAGTACTCCCACACGTAGAGAAAAACTTAAATCCTCGACTCCAAAATAAAGATAGGAGGTATTCAATAATTTCATATTTACTAATATGGGTTCATAACCTATTTAATAATTTTAAAAAAAAACTATATCACTTGCTGAGAAAATATAAAAAATACAGGGACCTCAACGATAATCCCCTTTCAACAATTAACAGAATGAGATACGACAAAGCCACTGGGTTTTGTATCCCAGCACTTCCATTTAACTTTCCCTTAAAAGAAGGTAAATTTACAACAATGCCATCCTTGAACCCTCATCCTGATCCTTGAAAATGAAATCATTTGCTATACTCAACAACCGTTGAATCGAGCCCCTAGAAAACTTCCTGGCAAACAAAAATGGGTGATGCCGCTCCCTCAAGGTCGAATCAGAGCCGTTGGTTCCATCATCACCGTACCTCGGCCTACCATTCCTCAGCCTCATTATCAACTCCGGCCCCACATCGGACTCCTGGTACTCGCGCGGGTGACCGTCTATGTTCACACTCCAGTCCACGTGGGTGAGCGTGGCGGGCACACACCCTCTGGGGTCTCGCATGTGCAGAAGGGTAGGAAAGTAATTCTCCTCCGGGTAACAACTGCCCCTGCGCTCGTACTCGCACGGTTTATCGAACTTGTCCCAAATCCTCCTGTCGCTAACGACAAGCCTCGCGTGCTTACGTGTCAAGACCCAGAACTGGGACCCAATCCTAAAATCCTCCAACTTCACTTCCGGTAACATGGCGTTGTCCCCACGCGCTGCCCATCTGTCGTACTGTCCAGGCTCGTCCTTGAGAACCTCAACGAAACTCTTCTCGGAATTTACCAGCGTTCTGTACGTGAAGTCGAACGGATGAATGGGGATGCAAGACGGAGATAGAAGGGCAAACATGTAATTACCGGGATCGCGGAGGAGAGCGTGGGCGAGAAGCCGACGCGCGGCGGAACTGAGAGTCGGGGTGAAACGGAGGGTTGGTTTAGAGGGAATGACGCGGCGGGAAAACACGCCTGAAAACGGCGGGTCGTATTTGAAAGTGGGGTCCGCATGGACGTAAATGTTGTAAAGATTCGTATTACTTCGGTTGAAGTAAAGCTGCCAAAGTGGCGCCAAAGGAAGAGGGGTAGTGGTAAGGAACAAGAATGCCACTTTCTTAGTCCCCGTGGGGGTATTCTTCGTACGCGCTGCTGCGAGTGGAAGCAATGACCCATCGTCCTTCGGAATTCGTATCGGCGGTGGGGGTTTCGGTTTCCGGGATAAAAGGGTTTCACCGGCGGCGCGAGTGGTGGTCTTAGCGGTGGTGGCGGCGGGGCTGTTAATTGTGAAGATGATGGCAAAAGGTAAGCAAAGAAGTAAAGCACAAAACAAAGAGAGCGGGGATGGCGACAGCATTTTCTTTTGCTTTTTTTTTATATTAAATTTTATCTGTTGAGTACGGCGAGAAAGTGCTAGAGATAGAATCTAAGATATGAATTTTATTGATTTACAGCGAGAGAAAGCAAGTGGGATTTGGTGATTTTTGGTTTCCATCTTGTGTAATAGAATTTTGATTTACAAATTTAAAATGTTACTATATATATAGAGAGAGAGAGAGAGAGAGAGAGAGATATATATAATTAATTATAGAAATAATGTACAGGCATGAGAGTTGTCACTTAGTAATATACTAATATCGTAAGGTTTTGAGATAGAGATGAACCACAGCCGTTGGATTGAGGCTTGATGGTCTGTGTGTAATTGAGATCATCAAAAAAGAGATTGCTGTTGTGGGATAGATATGAGAGTTACAAGTGTAATGCATTCAAACAGTAGGGCTTTAGAGAATTAGCACTTTATACTGTTTTGTTATGAGTTTTAGGATTTACAATGTGAAGGGCTCACATGTACTTTCGTGTACATGCAAACTCAACGATACTTAACTGAACAATATATGTTTTTCTTGCCACCATGTATTTGCTAATCACGTTGCGTATTTTAAAACGTGAATTATTTTAGGTTAAATGATGTTCTTTAAGCATAGTTATTATTATTATTATTATTCTAAACAATTATGTGTCATCTCTAATTTCTAACTATATTTTCACATTGTCTTATAACATCTTACTGTAACAACAGTGTCCGAAATGATCAGATTGTATTGTACACCTATTTCACGGTTCTGTTAGCTAGTGGCAACGGCAGTACTCATAAATCCAAACGCCCTTACCGTCCTCAACGAATCCAATTATGCATGCGACTTTTTGCAAATGTGAATATGTGAATGAGAATAGGGATGGCGAAATCTGAATTTGGATTCGGATTCGGATGTAAATAATATCTACATCTGTACTATGGTTTTAGGATCTGGATGCGGGTGATATCTATACGAATTATGGATATTTTAAGTATGTGGATTTGCACAATTAAAATATTTATTTATAAATTTACAATATTTTACCTATTTAAAAGATTTTAAAAAAATCATCCAATACTAAACAAATCTAAAATAATTATTAATAACATTCTCAGTTAATAAAACCACAAATGAAAAATCTAAAAAAATATAAAATATTGAACAAATCTAAAATAATGCTTATGGGTACTTGAGTGTATTCTAACGCTTATCGCAATGTATTTTTAGTTTAGGGTTTGTGTTGTTTTATATATATTCTATTTTTTTTATTTAAAAAAATGTGTGGATCTAGATATCCAATTTTCTCGACAAAAGTGCATCCAATTTTGTGAGGATACTTAATTTGTACTTTCGGATCCACATTTTTTGGTTTGTGGATTCTCTTGCCCTCCCTAAATAAGAATGCATGACAGTAGGAATAATTAAGTTAGAGTCCTTTTTTTTATATAATGGTTATAATCTATAAATATATTCTAATACGAGATCAGCTAGAGCTATACATTTATGTTATACCTTAAAGTTTACCAAGACCAGTTTAGAAATCTACTCCTACTAATGATATTAAGCTGTGTTAAATTGATTGAACCTTATTCAAAGTACACATCTTCGACATATGTATTTTGAATGTTTCAATTATTAATAAGGAGTTCAATTTTCTCTATATGTAGATAGTTTTTAGTGTGAGAGAATGGTATGTTTATTGAGAAATTGAGTTTTATTGCAGTTTAAATGTGAGGAAAATGCTAGTGATTGTAATAAATATTTACATTGTGGATTCTTTAGAGTCATTGCTAAAAGCAAGGGATGATATATGTTGATCCAATCCATGTTACACAAGGAAAGAAAGGGTGATATTGATAATGTCAGCTAATGGAAAATCTTGAAGGTGCTGGACGACCAAACCACTATAAAGAAGATTGTCGGAATGGAGCAAGTCAACAAGTAGCTCTAAATCACTAAATGGAGACGTTGATAGTGTCAGCTAACAATATGCCTCTTTTCTTCATGAGAGATTGGTTTATCCTTTTGATTGTGCAACATAAAGGGATATGTTGCTACTAATAAGTCCACAAGATTTGCACACAAGACATGTTTTAATATTTATGCAAAGTGTGTGGTAGAATTTTTATGTTGATAGTTGAGGACTCTCATGGAAGCCAAACACGATTTGTAACATATTCAGTAATGTGATTTATATGTACCAAATATGTGTACTCTGGATAAGGATTCTTGATGTAGAGAATTATAGCTACTATATAGAGGATAAGATTTTAACCACAGTATAGTGTTTCTCATAAGTCTTATGTGAGTGTGGTTTTGGTGGACATGACATGATTATTTAGATATACGATGGATCATATTTCATCACCTAATTTAAAAACTCACCTAGGTGGAGATTATTAGAAAACATATCTCATTTTGTCAATAAGTATTTGTATCCTAATTGTTAGGAGATTTCCTATGATATTTTTTAATTCAGGAAGATTATCATTTAAGGAATAAGTAATTTTCTTTTAGGATTTAGATTATTGAATAAGGAATACAATTTGTATAAGGAAACAAATACTTCCCTTACAAGAAATGATAACTATATATAAGAAGGTTAGGTTCACTTATTAATAAGGAGTTAAGTTTTCCTTATGAGTAGACAACTTTTAGTGTGAGAGAAGTGGTAGATCCATTGAGAAATTGAGTGTTATTGACATTTTAGGTATGAGAAAGATATTAGAGTGATTGTAATTATTTTTTTACAAAGTATATCTTTTTTTCTCATCATCTTTGGCTGTCGTAATTTTTCTACGGCGTAAGAATCTCTAATATAAATTATTGTGTTGTATGATTGACTTCATTTTTCATCTATATTTTTAGTTTATTATTTATCAAATCTTTTTATTTACAAGATCTTGGGTGGGATTAAAAATCCCTAACAATTTTCTATACGAAGAACCTTCCATCAGCGCCCATAACTTTTTTATCAAACAAAAAATACAGCCAAATTAATAATTAGACCTGCCTAAAGCAAGCCAAATTCAACTTGTTTCTATCGATAATAACCAGCATATTATTTGCTCCATGAAAATCTTATGACCAAATAATGGGAGAAAATTTGGTGATTTTTTAAACTAAAAGTGGTCAATTAATCCAAATTGAAGATTAGTTAGAGTATATGCTTTTTATTTATGATTTTATCCTACAAGTAGATTAGAGTTTATATGATTTTTCTCTATAACTTCAACAGTTTGACACTTTCACTCTGGATTTTCATCCTATATTTAGTCTATAGCTCCTATGTTCACAACTTCACATTTATAATTTTTGGTCAATTTTGCCTTAGCCTAGTTACAATAAGATGTTACACCGAGTCATTTTCTTGTTCGAATGCTCACATGCAAATTGGGAACAGATCTTGTACGTGATGGTGTGTGTCAGTGTGTGGCAGTTTTCATTGGTGGCCGTTGAACCTTACAGTAAAACTGCACTCGTAACATCGAGTTCCTTCACATATTCTCAAAATATAAATCTGAGAATGATATTTATTGATAAGACAATGTGAAATAATCGTTAGAAATTAGCCATAATGATTCATCAGTCACTAATTTTATTTATTTTTTACTTCACAAGTTCACTTTTTGAATCGTAGGCTATTAAAGAAAGTTCGAATGAAATTCAATTTTTAAAGTGCTTTTGGATTAATTTAAAAATAACCTGAATTTGGTTGTACTATAATTTAAAAAAAAAAATTTGGAACATTTCCCCCCTGTGACTTAATTAAGTTACCGTTTATATCAATACAATATTACAATATACAATTTGTAAGTCTAAACTTAAGGGCTTTTTGAGGAAGTAATGATGCTGATTTATAAATTCTTCTGAGGGAGTAATATAATATTTTCATAACACAAAAGGATGTAAGTATAAACTAATTTATCATTTAGGATTATTGTTGGAAAGTTCAAAAGTAATTTTAAAAAATTAAAAATTAATTTTAATATTTTGGTATTTTTTTTCAAAGTCACCCAATCATTGATACAATTCCACATACACCCTCACATGTAACATATAAAACCAAAATTATCCATACTCAATTAAGAAATAAAATTAGTAAATTTATGGAGAATTTATATAGTTGTTATTATCAATCATTTTGAGATAAAAAATAATTATTATTTTTTTTTGTTGCTAGTTGTGTGTGGGTGTGTGTGGGTGGTCAACATTATATCTATCTTAATCATCTTCATTATTGTAGAAATTTGACAATAAAAATTACTAAACATATATAACTGCTTTTAAAATTCACAACATTTTTAAAAATAAAATTTATTAAACACTAAACTAATTCTTTTGTTATAGCTGATTATTTTTTTAGTATGGCTCCTCAAAAATTATTTTAAATGTTATATAAGTTTTATGCTCTTACATAATATAGTTGCTTAGAAAAAAATTGTTCTTTTTACAAACTTGATGATGATAAATACTTGGAATCTCACACGATTGTACCTTCTCAAACTATTTCTTTTTAAGAACCCAAAAAAAAAAAAAAACAAAATGAAACAAAAGGCTTTAGACACTTGATAGATCTTAAAGTACTTTTTCTACATTTGCCTAACCAGACCCCCCAGGATGACTTGATTGATCCTAAGATAAACACCAAATTTTCTACAGTCTTTTCGTCCAAAAAACTCTCAGCTTTGCCTATAAACCAACTTTCCTTTTTGGCTCTTTCTCTTGAAACTAAGGGAGCTCTGTCCTCGACAACCTTTTTTTTTGTTTTGAAATATTTTTATCATTTCATTACATGCAAATGTCTAAAATCTTCTTATATGGGGTTTTTTTTATAGAATTATTTTCTTAAATTCGAAGCTTTTTAGGTTTAACATCTAGAAAATCCAATTATGAAATTTGATCTCTACGATTTAGTTACTATATCAATTAAAAATAAATAAATTGGTGATGTGGTGCTTAATAGGTTTCTCGGATGGTGCTCTAATTGACCATCGTCGAGGATTTTCAAGTGCTTGTTCTCTACCTCACTAAACTCTAGTAAGGTTTCTATGTTTAATCACAAGTTTGTGACAACAAATTATTGCATATCGGTTTTGTTTAATTTATGACGTATAATTATAGTCAAACAACTAAGAGAAGAGGAGAGGTGAATTGCGATAAAAGTTTCTCCAATAATAATCACAATCCAAAACTCTAGGCACCAAATTCAACAATAATAACTATAAGCTTGTCAAGAAATAATAATAATAATTATAACTATAACAATTAATATAAAGAGATTAGGGTAGAGAAAACAAACATAATGAGTTTTCCGTGGTTTAGTAAACCCACCCACCCACTAGCACAAGCACATAGAGAGTATATATATGCCTTCGAGTGATTTAAGTTTGAGTATTTCACTAACTAAGCCTTATATATCAAGGTTTCAAAATGAGTACAATTGACTTCAAATGTATCAATAAATCTTTACAATCTTGAGACAATCTCACTTCTTTTTATCCAAATGTTTCCCACACTTACAGCCTCTCGTTTTTAAAGATAGAAATGATTCATGCAAGATCAAACTCCTCACAAGAGCATATAAGTAAATTATAACTCAACAATGAATTTTAATATACATAAATAAGCAAATAAAAGATCAACGATGCTTAGAACGATCAAGTTTAAGCTCAATAATAATTGTGAAATGGTTAAAGTCGGCTTTTTATTGATGGATCAAGAAATTAGCTGTTACTTTTTTCAAAATAAGACATTCAGTACACAAATAGATCATCAATAATTATGAAGGGAATAACCATTTGTTGATGTGGGCATGTTGTTGTGGAAAATTTTTTGAAAATTTAAGCTCAGAACAGATCACCGTTAAAAATAAGTGGATTATTATTTCAAAACCAACACTAGTGGAATGTCTGCTAATTCGGAGGCGGAAGACCGCTTGGCTAATTTAACAATTTTTGAAATTTTATATTTTTGCACCAAAGCTTTCAAAAATTATATATTATTTTAAGATGTTATAAAACCTTTCAAATAGGTCCTGTTCTAAAATTTCAACGATATTTATATAATTTCAAGATTTTTAAAACTCTTCAAATTAGTCCATATACTGGATAAGTAATCACTTTGATAAAAACAATTAATTTCTTCTTTTTTTTCTAGTGTAAAAACTTTACAATATGAAAACAAAGAGAGATGTTCTTAATGCTCAATAATGCACAAATTTAATTATGGTAGTTTTACAAGAAATGTCATAAGAAATATTTGTTGTCCTCTTAATCTTCATAACATCCATATTAAATTACTGAGAAATACGAAAGCGGAAGCGTACCTGAATCCATGGTGATTCGTAGTGGTTCTTGAGTGTAGGAGATGGACTTCCAATCTTTTCTTTTTCTTGAGTTTAGAATTCTCTTTGAGAGGATTAGAGAATTACAAAAGATTATTCGAGAGATTGGGGACCATAACCCCTTTTTATATAAATATCGTGACTATTAGTTTTCTTTTAGAAAAGCCAACAGTCACGTATTTATGATAATAATCACTTCAGCCCCTCATTAAAGTGATGATTAAATTCTGGTATCTATGCATTTAATCCACAATAATTATACCCTTAACTATTTAATGAACTTCAATTAGATCACTTAATTCTTGGCTTATTAAATAATAGCACACACATTTTATTTATTTCATGTGTGGCCCCAAATATATTAGATTAATATAAAATTAATCTAACAATATTACCTAAGATAATATTTTTTATACTTGTCCTTAACTTGATGAGATTTATTCGTAAATGGTTGAACTTAATCTCACATAGACAATATTTGTCCTTCAAGAGCCAGAGAGATTGAAATAATATGTTTTCTATTTTATCCTTAATATATAGTTTGTTATCATCAAATCAAGATTTATAAAACCCTCCTTAAAACAGTAGCTCAAGCGTTGCCCATCTACGCGATGAATGTTTACCTTCTGCCTATGGAGCTTTGTAAAGAGTTAGAGCGGATGATGAACTCCTTCTGGTGGGGCAGAAAAGGACCGGGCAGTGGAGGTATCATATGGATGAAATGGGAGAGAATGTGTAAACCAAAGACTCATGGGGGCATAGGATTTAAAAGATTGCATGCGTTCAATGTTGCAATGCTTGGTAAACAAGGCTGGCGCCTCCTAACCAACCCCAATACTCTGGTTGCTCGCCTTTTCAAGGCTAGATACTACCCCCACACATCGTTTGTGGAGGCTCGTCTGGGTTGCAACCCTAGTTATGTCTGGCGCTCTATTTTGACCGCCCATCCAGCCATTATTCAAGGAAGTCGTATTCAGATCGGAGGGGGCCGGCAAACTGTTATCGGAAATGATCCTTGGCTGCCAGACAAGGACAATGGTCTCATCTCCTCGACTATTCCAGCAAATATCACCTCTGCAACAGTTGATAGTCTCATGGTGCCTAACCAGCGCAAATGGGACTATGATGTGGTGACCGACATTTTCAACCGTAGGGATCGTGACCTTATTTTCCGAATCCCTCTCGGCTCAAGGCGGGATGTTGACACCTGGTATTGGTTGCCTGACTCCAAAGGTCTGTACACATTTAGAAGCTACTATAGAATGCTAGATACAAAGCTCTCTCCCCCCTGCAGCAATGCTTGGCGTAAACTATGGCAGCTCCCCGTTCCTGCAAAAGTAAAGAACTTCCTTTGGAGAGCTATGGCCAATGTCACCCCAACTTCAGATAACCTGCTGCAGCGTCGAGTTGAGGTACAATCGCTATGCCCTATTTGTCACTCTTCCTCGGAATCTATTTTTCATATCCTGGTGACTTGCCATTTTGCTAAATCTTGCTGGATTTCCTCTGTAATTGGCTTCAATGGGACTTGTTTGAACTTTGCTCAATGGCTGGAGGAGTTGTTTGGTCGCTGTAATCTTGATGATTGTAGTTTGGCTGCTATGATTTGTTGGGGCTTGTGGTTAAATAGGAATAACAAGGTTTGGAAAGGTGTTAATGGGAGGATCCAGTCGGTGTTGAATGTGGCTGGTCAAAGTTTATTCTTTTGGCAGCAAGCTCGTAAGAGTGATTTTTATCCCCCTCCAGTGCCTGTTTCTTTAGGCCATGGTTCTGTTTGCTGGGAAAAGCCTAGTTCTGGGTGGCACAAATGCAATGTTGATGCTGCTCTAGTTAGATCAAGAGGATTGATCAGCTTTGGGGCTGTAATTCGTTCAGCAGGAGGTGCTTTCATAGCAGCAAAAAGCGGCATCCTCCCTGGTAGTTTTGACCCTCGTGAAGCTGAAGCTTTAGGAGTTAAGGAGGCTCTCAACTAGCTTAAGGATTTCCCTTTTAAATCTGTTGTGCTAGAAATGGATAGCTTGCTAGTTTTTAATGCTTTACATGATAAGCTTGATTATCCAAACGGGTTTGGCTCTATTATTGCTGATTGTAGAGCCTTGGTTCAGTCCTTAGGAGAAGTGGCGTTCTCTTTTGTTCGTAGATCTGCGAACTCCGCTGCCCACACTGTTGCTCGGGTGGGGAGTTCTATGTCAGGTTCGAGAGAGTGGAGTTTTGTTCCTCCTCCCTGGTTATGTGATTCCTTGGCTGTTTAAATGAATTTGCTTCCTTTCAAAAAAAAAACATTGTATAGCTGTGCTATAAATTTGAATCAAATTTGATTTATATTTGTCACATGTGTATGGTATTACTAAAGACATTTTATTATTATTAATAATAATACTGAGTTTAATATTTAGTTTTTTCAAACCTCATATTCACCTGAAATTCGAACGGTAATGAGCAAGGGCAATTGGGAAACCACCCGGCTTAATCCCTGGTAGCAAGTGGGCATAAAAGCCAAGATCGACACCCGTTTCCTCCCAATAATGCATCATTGAGTCATCGCATGGTACACAGGAACTCAAATCAATCTTATCACCATGCGTTTTTCACACACACACCAAAAAAAAAAAAAAAAAAAAAATTCTTATCTTTATGCAATGATGTGATGTTGCAGACCACTACCACATTATTCATCAAATGAAACAAATTTTTCAAACCCAGTAGACTTTTTCAACATTCACCTTCGCTCTTAGGCAAAGAATTAACATTACAACTATAAATCAATCACTCAGATGAACGCTGCGTGAATATTTGGGATATATGTATATATAAAATATGTTTTTTTATCCAAAAAAAGATGTAAGGATGTTGATGTTTTAACTCTTCTCACCATCTCTGCTGCTTCTGTTGTCCCTTCACTTTTGTTTAAATATTTGTGCCATAAATTTGTGAAACAGTGAGAGCATTGAGTAGAGGTTGGGGTTTGCTTAGATCCACCGACAGTGACAACATTATCAATTCTTTTCCCCATAACCACAACATCTATGTATGGCCGGGAGTAAAGTTATAAAAATATAAAAAGGAAGAGCCAAAAGCAAATGTTAAAAAGGAGGGGAAAAAAAAAAAAAAGTGAAGAGAGAGAGACTCCTAGGGCTAGGGGAAGAGGGCATGTGGATGAGTGGGGGACACACCAAACTCTGAAATTATTGAGCTTGTGACTGAGAAGAAAAGAAAAAAAAAATAGAAAAAGCAAAGAAGCAAGACCCTAGACCCTAGCGCTAACATTATTATTATTATTATTTTATTTATTTTTTCTTTGGCTTTTTACTAGAAGTACTGTATGCTCTGCTCTTACAGTGAGAGGTCACAGCTTCACAAGCAGGTTAAAAGGAAAGCCAAAAGCAGTAGACAGAGGGCACCACGGTGTTTTCTTTTCTTCAACTTCGCTTTCTCTTTTAAGAAACAGAGTTCTCTTTGAAATCTTGAAGATGCCTAGACCAGGGCCAAGACCTTACGAATGTGTAAGAAGAGCATGGCATAGTGAAAGGCACCAGCCCATGAGGGGTTCTCTCATCCAAGAAATTTTCAGGTCACCATTTATTTATTTGCTAATTTTGATTTTGATTTTTTTTTAAATGGGTGTATGTTTGTTATGCATTTTGTCACTAATTTTTTTCCCCTTTTTTTTGATTAAGAGTCGTGAATGAGATACATAGCGAAGCTACCAAGAAGAACAAGGAATGGCAAGAGAAGCTTCCTGTTGTTGTCTTGAAATCAGAAGAAATTATGTACTCCAAAGCCAACTCCGAGGTTTGTATTTCCCTTTAGCATCTGTAAATCAAAATTTGACTGCTCACCCTTGATTTATTTAATGATATTTTGGAGGAGAAAACCAGAAAGGCAACATTTTGATGTATTTTAGATGCAAAAGTTTGTTTTATTTTTCTTTCAACAAGCAGAGGATTATGAAATGTTCTTGGATTTGGTTCTGTTAATTTCTCAAGCTCATATATTGCATTTTTATTCTGTAATAGGCTGAATATATGGACCTTAAAACACTTTTGGACCGAACAAACGATGCCATTAACACGATTATTCGACTTGATGAGAGTACTGAAACTGGAGAGCTACTTCCTCCTTGTATTGAAGGTACCCATATTTTATTTTTTATTTTTTTGTGGGGGGGGGGGGGTCGTCTAAACTTCTGCTCTGCATATCTCCACGCTTTTTATTTGTACTTTGTAATGATCTTCTTGGCTTAAGTTTGGTCGGTTTCTGTCAATTACAGGCTTAGTTTTTGTATGTGATATAAATCTTTGTTGTGTCGCAAATAGTACTCTTCTGAAATGTGAGTACTACGTATGTGATCCTTCTTTTATGATATTTGTCATTTGTTAGCTGCTCTCAATTTGGGTTGTATGCCAAGAAGAACATCGAGGAGCCAGAGAAATAATAATCCAAGGTGTTACCTTAACACTGGCATTCAAGAGCCCAGCAATGTAGAGAATGTTCCTCAAGGAAATCACTTGGTTCAGTCACAGGGCATGGCTCCTTATTGCTCATTTATGAAACAAACAATGAGTGCAACTCAAAACCTTGTTTTCCAGAACATCAATGGTTGTGCTAACAAACTTCCCTTTGCATCTCAGAATGTCCCTCCATCTGGTAACAAACAATGCTTTTCTCTGGAAAATTATCCTGCTGCACCTTCTGCTTACCCTTTATATTATGGAACTTGCTTCAAATTTGAAGAAATCCCTCCTGGGCTTGAAAATTTTCCCAACCCAACTTCTAAAAATACTCAAAGATATATCAAGGATACTCCTGATAACCCACAAGACATTGGCTGTGATCTGTCACTTCGGCTGGGTCCTTTCTCAGTTCCCTGCCCAAGTTTTGAACATAATCAGCAAGAACAGGTTAAAGAGGTGGGTTCTCGTTCTCAAGAGGTGAACAAGATCGGTGATTTGGTACCGCAATTGAATAAACAATTACTCTTTGTTTCTAAAACCAATGATAATTACCCATTAGAGGCATGTTCAAGTCAGTGGAGTGTTGAGGGTGATGTAGATACAAATATGAGAAAGCGAAAGGTAGTTTCTGCTCAATCTTTGGAAGATGAGTATTTTGGTTGGCAGCCAAAGCTTCCAGGTAGCCGGTTAACTGGCCGAAGGAAAAGTATGAAAAGTGCCGGTTCATAGACTGACTTTTGCTGCAGTATGTTGATTCAAATTCCTGACATTACTTGTTGAAGATTCATTACTGAAGCTCATTGGATCTTGTTATACTTACTGGTTATGTATGCTTGAGTTGCTTGTTTCTGTTTGAACAATATCTGATGTAAATATTAACTGAGCTTGAACTAGGCAATGTAAGTTATGTGGAAGTAACTGAAGAAATTTATGATCTGAATGTATAGAGATATGTTGTGTCTTGCGTATTGCTGCTTGTAGAACTTATCATGTTTGTAGCGCTATGATGGCTCTTAGTTTAGCAAAGCAAACACTTTGCATGAGGATATTCCTAAAGGCTGAGTTTATTGGAAAACAGTTAGGCTTGGGATGCAGAAAGTAATGCCAAGATTGTCTCTTAACCAAACCTCAAATATTGCCATTAGAAGGAAAAAGAATAACCATAACGAGTCATTTGACCTGGGGTCCGCAGATCCCGGATCACATTAACAAGTGGAGAAAGATGATTAATGAAAAACTGGATAGTCTTTGTATATGTTAGTGGGGGACAATGAGGTGGTTATTCCTCACCAAAATCTTACATTATCTCAAGTCAATATGCTTGAGGGGGCCACGTTGTGTGGACCTTTTTCTACTTGGTCTGATTAGGAAGGAAGAAAAGTGATTAATGGATGGCTGGGCTTTTTGTTTGTTTAATGTCGCTGATGACTGCGTACTTGTTTCGCTAAATTATCAGCGGATTGTGGGGTCAGATTCTGATCTTTCTTGGTTTCAATCTGTTTCCGGTTGCAAAATATGGACCATCTTTGTTTTTATACCAAGTAGATTTGGCATAAAGGGTGTAAGAGCGATGGAGAAAAAAATACGGATGGATAAGATTCAAAAGCACTCAAAAGAGTTTAAGCAAGTTCCTTTTTAATTGTTTTACCATGTCACTTGGGATCGCGGGACCCTCAGGAAGACAAAGCACCAAAAACGTATTGTGCTGAACCGGAGGAATATTTGTGCGAAGCAAAGACTATTGATCAGATCTTTTGAATGTGTAGATCGTTTTTCACTTCCTTTCAAGAAATTTGAATCTTTTACATACTACAAATCTTTGTTCGTGTTAATAGTTAAGACATAAACAACATGTACACAATTTATATATACAACTAATCTACAGAAGTCAGTTTGATTCTTCACTGGAGAAGAGGGCGAAATTTGAAGAAATTGCAGGAGAAGAAAACGATGATGTTGTAGCAGATGAAGAACAAGAGCTATAATGGAAATCAATTTGTAATCTCTTGTGAAGACAAATAGTCGAAACTTTACCTTTTTTCTCTTCAACCTCGAGTTCCCCAAGTGGTATGGCAGCGAGAAATCTTTTAATGTACTCTTTACAACACTCCTTCCCACTGCAAATCAACTCTTCACTTCCCACCTCTTTGCAGCTAGCAGCCTTCTCTTCCTCAGCCTTAGCGGATTCCTTGGAACCAGTCTCTTCTTTCAGATCTTTCCCACTGCTAATCAACTCTTCACTTTCCACCTCTTTGCAGCTAGCAGCCTTCCCTTCCTCATCCTTGGCCGATTCCTTGGAACCAGCATCTTCTTTCGGAACTTTCCCAGTGCAAATCGTCTCTTCACTTTCCACCTCTTTGCAGCTAGCAGCTTTCTCTTCCTCAGCCTTGGCTGATTCCTCAGAACCAGCCTCTTCTTTCGGAAGTTTCCCATACATCATACTTGAATCATCAAATTTCAATATGTATGCCTGATTGCATCCCTCAAAGAGCCTTTCACCTAATGAGTCAATAATGTAGCACGCATTTGCCTCAACCTTCAGCACAAAAAAATGATCATTCCAACTCACTATATAAACCCCAGCAGCTGGTTGCTGGCAATCTCTAGAATGGTTGTTGATTTCATTCCATATCTCATCGAAAGACATGGCTCCCTTCAAAGATTCAAACTTTTCCGGGCTAAAAAATCCAGTAAAAGACTTGTCCGGAAAGACAGTTATAGGGTGAATGCCAGCTTCTAGAACAGTTTCAAGATCAAAATGCCTATCGGGGAAGAAATTGGTGTATGTTTCGTTGTTACAAAGCATTCGCCAGTCGGAGGAACCTTGTGCTATGAGTTTATCGTACTCTTGTTTCGTTGGCATGAAGTCTTGGTTTGAATGAAGCCAGTGAGCAACGACCGCAACCAGGGCTGTGCAGGCGCTCTCACCGGCCGCCTTCTCGCTCCGTTGATCAAACGAAGCTAAGAAGACGTTAGCTTTCAGCTTTGTTTGCCCATCTCTGCTGATTAGTTCTTTCATTTCCCATTTACCACAATCATTTTCCGAAGAAGTTTCTGTGGCCTCTGTATTCTGCAATATCCAAAAATGAATATTGTTCTTCTTCACTAATTGATGTTCCAATATTTGTATTCAGCTTAGGCTAATGATTCTGGAAGGGTCAGGGACTAATTCGAAACAAGGGATCAATCTTTCAACTACAACTATTCCGTTTCTTTTATAAAATAAAACTATAGGGATAAATTGATAATTTTCGGAAACAACCCAAAAATTACTTATTTAGGGCCAATTCTAAAATAATCCAGATAACTTTTCTTGTTTTAGCCACAAAAAAAAAGACATTTTTAACAATAAAACCCCTAAATAAGCTAGCTTTTATTTTTCATTATCTTTCAAAACACTCTCTCTCTCTTTTTTTTTTTTTTAACCCCTAATAAAGTATAAGTTATTCTAATAAAGCGAATCTAGCTAAATTTGAGTCATTTTCGTAAATTTCCCTATCCCTATTATTATTAAAAGAGAAGAATACACAAGAGCACACGTACTTGTAAGGCGCCGGATATGATAGAGTCAGCGGTGGGGGAGATGTTGAGTTGGCGATCAACATCAGCCTCCACGTCATCATTGACCTGATTATCACTGCTTTTTTTAATCAACGGCTCTCCTTTCTTCTTTGACTGCCTGAAACTCAAACGCCTTCTCTTCCAGGAAAGTAACCCGTCCTTTCTGACCGGGTCAGCCTGAGTCTCCGACCCAGAAGACGACGAACCCAAGTCGGTCCCCGAACTCACCTCTACATGGCCATTGTCATTTGTAATGCCAGACGAGCCATCTGAGTCAGCTGCCGCTAACTCGTCCGACTCACAAGAACTCGCTTGCTGGTCGCTTTTAGTTTTCTTCTTTTTCTTCTTGTAGCCCGTGAACCCCATTACCTTTCTAAAGAACGCGTCACTTCTCTCCGACTCAACAACGGCCGTGTTTTGAACAGGTCCTGGTGATGGTGATGATAACTCATTAAAATTCCTCGCCTCCGCAAACCTCACGCTTATCTGAGTAACACACAACAATGTAGGTCCCACCAAAATTAATTAACAAATTAATTACCAATTAAAGAAAGATTAATTAAATGAGAAATTGAATATTACCAGAAGTGTGGCATCGGCAGGTGCCGCGCCGGCCACTTTTGAAGTGACAGGAAGCTTTCTTTCGACCTCCGATTCCATGTTCGCAGCCATTTCTGCTAAATTTATCGAAGCTTTTCCCCAGATCGCCATTTTATTAGTCTTTGATTCAGCGCTTTCTCTCTGTACATTAATTAACTAATCAAAATAAAGTAATATCTTCAGTTATTATGAATCAGAAATTAAAAAAAAAAAAACTTACGTATAGGACAGAAAATGAAACGTGCCACGGACAAAGGGAACCGTCTTTGGACACGACTGAGAAGTCACAAATGCTCTCAAATTCATCGTCCCATTCGACTGATACGTCGCCGTTTTTAAAAATTCTTTCACTGGTAGAGTTTCTAATCTGCTTCGATCGATAAAACGGAACAAATGAAGACTTGGGTCCGTTCCATTTCATTTGAACAATCATTGACTTTTCAATTTCATCATCGTCTTTGCAAAATCCTTCGAGCTTCAATGGCTTCACCTTCACGTGGAACCTCTTTGTTCCCACAGCTGGCGGCCTTTGTGACCAATACTTCCTCATGATCTTTCGATCTCTAATTTCTTCTCAAAAATGTAACAGAGAGCGAGAGAGTATATGCTATATTTGAGAAATTTTATTTGATTCTTAAATAAAAAAAAATAAAAAAAAAAACGTGTTGGTAATAAAAGACTTTTTTCTAAATGTGGGAAGTGACAGCGAAAGGAGGTGACAGCCAGGCCAGGCCGTGTTTCTCCGTGTGATCAGCCAACTGAACTACTGAAGCTTCAAAAACATGAAAAACCTCACGTGACTTCGACGCGAGTTCTTGTCTTTGTCTTACGTGGCGATTGGTTATTGGCTTGATGACTCTGAAACTGCGGGATGGTGTGCGATGTTAACGTCACCAAAGGTTTTGAGGAAGTGACATGTGGATGCGCGTAAGTTAAGGTGCTGGGACAACACAAACTTGAAGGATTCGGTTTTTAATCTGACTTGGCTTGAGTATTGCCTCGTTTACGTGATTCAATAAATTTAACACGTGCACGTGCCTAAATGCCCTCGATATTTGCTGGTCGGAGATTGGGACATTTAACATGTTTTTTTCGCTAATATTGCTGTACTTGCGTTTTCTAGAACTTTTTTTTTCTCTTTATTTTTTTTTCCATCTAATTCAGTAATGTTTAAGGAAAAAGCTACTTCTCCTGACTCGCGCCCCGATTCAAGTCCCGAATTGAAACTCACCGTTTTGATTAAAATGAAAATGCACCGTTTTGAATGAAGCCATTCACCATTTTGAATGAAGCTTAAACTCACTATTTTCATTCAATTCACAACTACAATTGTAAATCTACAATCTCAAACCCTCAAGTTCTCCAGCCATAATTGTGAGCGGTCTTCGGCCACTACCTACCACCACCATCGCTCACAACTCATAGCCATCACATGAGCCACAGATCACAAACCAACTCAAGATTCAAGTAAAATAAACGTTAAAGAACCAATACGTTATTTTATGCCAAAACCTATGTACAAATTAAAACTAACTTTGAAGAATCAGTTGAGAGTTTTACAATTTATGAGTTATATACTTAGAGTTTTATAATTGGAGTGTTGTGGTTGAAAGGAAATCGAAGGACAAAGCATATACTTGCACTCGTTTGCTTGAAACATATTGAAGGAGAACGACGTCGTGAGCTTTAAGAATGACTGAAAGAGAACGACGTCGTTTGAATTGAAACAGATTGCTCGACACAGTGATGGCGCTGAAATTAAAAAAAAATTCAAGATAAAAAAGAAACGACGTCGTTTTTGTGGGACTTTCGGGTTTTGACTCGGGGGAAATAGCAATGTTGTAAGGGAAGTTTGAAATCAAAAGGCATGGACTTGTACAAACAGATTAACAAACTGTAAAGATAAAGTTACAAAATTTTGTATAAATTGAGGCAGTCTAAACGTATTTATTGAATTCAAAATAAAAATACATATATATAGGTGAAAAGATATTTAATTCAATTAATTTATTATGTCATTTTTTTTTGCACAAGAATTTATAGATCTATGATTACTTTTAACCAGGTAACAAAAGATTTGAACAAATAAGAATGCCCATAGTCTTTTTTTTTAATGCAATAATTACACGTTTTAAATTGTGGTTGTAAATTAATTTTTAATAAGAGGTTCAAGATTAAATCTTATTAACATAAAATAGAGAAGGCAGTTAGTTTTTAGTTATTATGTGCATACAAAAAAATGAGAATTTAGTTTATTCATGTTTATAAAATAAAAAAATGCGGATTCAGTTTAGTCAAAACATACTGCTAAATTATAGTTAGATGGTGCTATACAGTTTGAAATTTGTATTTTGTAATTGTGCGAATATACTCGTTGAAATATTATAAAGTAAATATTGATGGAGCCGGGTTTGAAACTTTGAATTCGTTTTCTTGTACGGAAGCTACAAGAAACAAACAACGCGTGTGCAATAAGAATTAAACAGTTATCTAATTGCAGATATAATTTCATTTTTTGATGAAAGGCAGAGTTCTAATTGATGGGAGCCTCTAAGTTACAATAATTGTAACATACATCCCTCATGTGAACCACACAAAATTGTAGGACCCATAATTTATGTGGTTCACATGAAAAATATATGTTACAATTATTATAACTTAGCATTTGCCTTGATAGAATTTTGTGGAGAGATACAGAGAAGAAGAGAGAGAGGCGGCTTGGTGGGTGCACAAATCTTGGACCTTAACTTAGTTAATTATGGGCTCATTAAGTCATTGGGCTGATATTTCTATTTGCTTTTGGGAATTGACAGGCTTCTAGATCTAAGTTTGTTCTCCTCGAGTTTCATATCATATAATAAACTACCGAAAGCAGAAGAAAATGGCACAAAAAACATGCACAACGAGTAATCGCCTTTACAATACACGACGTGGGAGAATTAAAGGGCATGTTTGGCATGCTGTACATATTCTGCTATGAACTGTATTGAAAGTGCAGCTCAGCGTTTGGGAAGCTGCCAAACCAGCCTGGGCCGGTCGTTTTTGACCTCCCACGCCCGTGTAACCCAGATCCGCCACCCACCCTTGGGTTTATTTGAGCCTAGTTACTTTTGTTTAATAATATTATTTTATTATTATGATCGTTTAATTAGATTTTACAATTTAATTATTTATTCTTTAATAAAAATAGTACTCAACAATGGCAACCCGACGTCACTGCTGACACTTGCACTTCACCGTCAACAGCCATCATCAGCACTTGTTTATTATCGACCGCCGCAGGTATCGATAGCTTTTGATATTAAAATTGGGGATCAGGCTACGGTGCAACTGTGGCACCGTGCCACAGTTGCACCTAAGGTTCCCCCTAAAATTGGTATCATTAGAATTCACGTCGCAGTCTCTACACAGCAAAATAGATTTTTCAAAAAACGGAGAATCTTAAATATTGCTGTGTAGAGCCCGTAATGAGTATTTCAACGGTACTAGTTGTGATATCAATGAATGACATCGACAAATTACCGACGGTGGTTAGTGGTGATTATCGGTGAATCTTTTATTTTTTAATTAATAAATCAAATTTATATTATTTTAATATAAATTACAATATAAAATATTAATATGTGTAATATAGTACATAGAGCATACAACACATATAGTTCTGTATTAAATTTATCAACCTTTAAAATAATATATTAAAGTTCAATCAAATACAACACCATACACTAAACACGTTCGAAAACTCATCTTAAGAATAGCTTTTAATTAGGAGTGTTTATATATGTGTGTGTGTGCGCGCGTGCAGTGAACCAAATTTGATCTTAATTTCTTTGTTGAAACTCGTAAGTTATTATGATTACCTAATACACTTATATTTTAAGTAAAAGTTGATGTGAATCTGCTTCAATTTCAAACTCTCTCCACTCTCCAAAAGAGTGTTGAGAAAGTAAAATTTAAGCCAATTAATTATTTTTCGAATCAGATGAGAATTAATCAAGAAAAACGAAGAAGAAAAAGAGGAAATCAACCAACTCTCACTCTCTCTCATTGTTTAATATATCACGGTACCTTTTTCTTAGTCTTAGATGTCTAATTAAACGAGCAAGTTAGTGCATTTTAGTGCTTTACTTCATATCCATTTGTTAACTTTTTGGGTTCAAAACTCAAATGTATTGGTTCCTCATGTCCTAAAACTTAGACTTTTGGTATCATTTTGACGCGATTGTGATTATAGTCGGTATAATTTGTTAATTAATTAACGCTGCCTTAATGGGCGAAGGTAAGGAATTTTTGTAGTTCTGAAGTCAAAAGCAATTACACAAAGATACTGGGAATATGGTATCCGATACAAGATATTATATTTTCGTTAATTATTTATTCTATGACTGAAAGATCTTTCGGTCAACTGCATATCAGCAGGGTTCCATTTGCATTTTCCATTGCATTATGGAATTATTAAAATAATAAACAATTCAATAAAGAAGCAAAGTTGGTGAGCAATACTATAATTCTAGAAGAATTTAATTATAGTAAAGAAATATTAGGTCCCATGTTCACATCTCAAATCTCGGAAACTTTGAATTGTAAAATTGTAATGAGTCAGACATGGAGAAGTAGTTGTTGCATGAAGATTTTGCTTGTCGATTTGTGCCTATATTAAAGTGATTTTTTTTTTTTTTTTTTGGGAATTATCAAGAAACGGTACAATGTTTATTCAATCATTAATTACTAAAAACTAAAAAGTAATTGAAATATAATTGCACATATTATGATGGAAAAATTCTGCAACTATGAGTCCGCAAGATCATGTTTTGATTATAGCCATTCACATGCAGTTGTAACAACTTAATCATCATGAACCCATTTACACAAATCTTAGCTGATCAGCATCAAAATTTAAAGGGTGTCATGGATCTCAAGAAAATTTCCACAAATGACCCATTTGATTTTAATGATGTAGAAGGGAAGAGCTATAGAAAAAATTAAATAATAAAATAGTTAAGAACTATATATGGGTAGGTAGTGAATTTGAAAACCCCTCTTGTATATGTGGAGAGAATTATTATTATTACTCAAAACATTTAGGGGGGACATCCAACCTAACATGGGTTTAAAAACTTCAGTGCGTGTGCGTCATAAGAAAGTTTTTTCAGTAGATTTATGAGTGTAAATATAAATATATAATAAATATTAATACAATGAATAATTGTACTATCCAAATTGAAGAACCCATTACTATTTAAAATAAATACAAAGACACTGCATTTTTTTTCAATGAAAAAATCATTACATTAATTTTTTTTTTTTAAATTTCATCCACACCAAAAAATAAAGATGGGGGTGGGTATAATTCGGTTTAGTTTTTGTTAAATCAAGTTGAATCAAATTAACCTCTTAAAAAGTATAAATCGAACCTATTAAAAAAGATGAAATCAAACCGGTTCTTTTTTTAATCTTTAAAACTTTTGTATTTTTTAGTTTTTTAACTTTCATTTAAAAAAAAAATTGAACCAATCAATGTTTTTTAATTTAAAAAAATCGAAAAAAATGTTGGAAATCCTTCATACGTGTCGAATCAGAAAATTATATATTCGTGCCAATAAAAATTTAAAAAGCGGATATTCATATTATTACATAATAATTAGGTTACCTGTTCTTCCATTGACAAATATTAAAACACTGGATGATGATATGAGAATCCCCTGCACGTGAAGAAACCCCGAAAAAGTGTCTCGTGTATTTTGTTTTGCAGACCAGACCAAATTAACAGCTAGCTTGATGCATTTTATGTAAGAAGACGACAATTATTTATTTTTATTTACTGCTCTTAATTTACTGATTCCACAACAATTTAAAGAGAGATCCGAGAATAATTAGCTGCTTTTGCCCTTCAGCAGCGCCGCTAGCTAATAATAATATGCAGCCTCGATTGAATTCTAATGAGTTTTCAAGAACATTTCCCCCCCTTTTTATGCTTCGATATTATAAATTTTCAGGTGTTGCTAAGTTACACAACTTACATCAATCTAAATTCAGTTTTTTTTTTTTAAATATGAATCAATTACCAGTTGTCAAATAATTCAAAAGGTTACGGAGACTAATCTTAAGTCAGTTGTAAGTAACAAAGATTGTAATTTAATTAACAGTTATTGATAATTGATCACCTTATAAACGATACGTCATATGTCACGTCATTTAAAATATAATTTGTGATAAAATTTTAAAATACATATCATTAGATATAAAAATTCTCTTTAAAAAGTTTCTAGATCATCTTCTAGAAATCAGTCAGGTGCTTAATAGTATAAGTACAATAAATTAACGAAAATATATATTTTCTCTTATTATATAAATGATTTTATAATGAATTCAACTTTTATGTTAAAATAATCTTTTTTTTGGGGGGGGGGGGGGGGTTCTAGTAAATTTTTAGATCTTATCAATTGATTAGTTGCGACTTTTGTGAATAAAACTATATATATAGTGGTCCATTACCATATGCAACAAAGTCCTTTATTTGCTCTTTTGAAATATAAAGCAAATAATAAATTACCATCACTTTCAAGTCTCAATCATTCAAAGTATAAGTCGCTCTGTTTCATTAGCTGTCCGGTAAAAAACAAATGAAAGGAACCAAATCAGAATCTAGACTGACACGAACCCCACGCATACGCATGGGAAAGTTTATATCAAAATTCAACCTCCAATTTGTGAGCAGCAGTTCAAACCCCCACAATACATGTAGGGGTGTTTTCTTCCTCAAATAAAATTGAGTGAAATCAATCTACTACCTTATCCCAATGCGAGGAGTAGACATCCCTCGAATATTTGAGAGGGTTAAAATTTGGGCAGCGCTCCATTAGTTTTGATGTATGTTGGTCCCAGTTATAATCTGATTTGTACATATCAGTTATATTCTCATGTAATATGAGTTGTAATCGGAGCAATAATCTCATGTAATCAAAAAAAAAAAAAAAACCTCCGATTTGTTAAAATTAATCATTTTTCTCACGCACAAAAATTCAATAGAGTTTTCCAGACGTTCCACTTTTTTTTATTTTTATTGGGGTAATAATTTTTTTTATAAAAAAAAAAAAACTGATTTAGAAAAATGATTTATTTCGCCAAACGACAGCGTCACGTTGTTAGTTTTTTTTTTTTGGTATTATAAAAATGGTATGATAGAAACCAACAGGCATAGATTTATATAGTTTTCTAGCAGGTAGCAATCGGGACATGTGATGGGAGAGATGTGATAAAAAATCATAAACGGTGCCTCAGAAGTCAAGAGAACGTGGCTGCCAAATTAATATCAAGAGTGCTAAGAGCATGTTGTATCCATTTTGCCAAATTAAATTTGGAAAATCATTTCAACTCAAAAGTGACAAACCAAAAATAACAATAATCATAGTAAATGAGGATAATTTACTCGTACCGCTTTTTGGTGAACTCTCTTTGAACGTTTTGCAATGGTTTCTTGAATGATTTTTCTCGTTTATTATTAATGAAATAATTTTTTTTTTCCTTCTGTTCAAATATTGTCAATCTTTTCTCGTTTATTTCATTAAAATACATAAAAATTATATATTCAAAATACAAAAAAAAAAATGATTCTTCCTAAATGACAATATAAGAATTGCACTAACGATTCTGAATTTTGTTAATTAAATAATAATAATAAAAAAAAAACAGTGGCTGTCAATATAACGGGCCCGCGGCCCATCTTATCCTAATATTTCCGTTCTTTATTCAACCGTAGTTAATGACCAGGTTGGTTTGACAGATGCATGAGCATGACGTGGCACGAGGGGTAAATGAGGTAAAGAACAAGGGTAAAAGTGGAAGTGAAAAAAAGGGACCCACGGGTACAAGTTGATTAAAACTTTAAACAACGTGAACCGGGGGCATGACTTTTGAATTTGATGCGGAAGCCTGACCCCCCTCTGCCTAAAAAATCAAAATCGTCCGACATTTGCAATATAAAGAATAAGCAAGTAGCCGTTTTTAATTTATTGCTTGATTACCCGTCCAACTGACTAACCGCCTTATTAATTACCCATTCATCTGCCTCTATTCATCCAAAAATTTTAGGGCACGCGAGAGATAATATAATTAACTAATATATATATATATATATATATATATATGTCAATATGTATTATTATTTATATAATAATTATTTTTAATAAATACTCACATGTCTTAACATCATTTATTATTTCATATGTATGGTAAAATACTAAAATATCTTCCACTCACGGTCCATTAAATCTAATATTATCTACTATCCATTAAGTTCAATTTAATTTTAATTGGCTAAAAGATTTTAACGTCCTTAAAATATTATTTTTACATTTATTTATTATTTATTATCAATGTACGTATATTATTTAAAGTTGGTAATTTTTTTTTATAAAAAGTGAATGGGAGAGAATTACCATATGATTTTTTTTTATAAATAAATAATTTTTGGATGTATTAGTAATAATAATTTAAGACACAGTAATTTGAATTTCTATAATTGATGGGTGATATTATAGGATGGTTGACTGAATTGGTACGTCATTCATTAGACAAATAAACTATCACTGGATCTGTCAGCCCCACCACGTACAACTAGACTTCTGAGTTTTGACAGTGTTCCTTTTTCTTCCTTAAATCCGCCAACCACCATCCCCAAAACCACACCACCATTAACAAATCCAAAAATTACCAAAATAAACAAACAAACAAAAACGAGCTTCAAACTTTCAAAGGATAATAACTAAATTGGAAAAAAAAAAAAGTACACAACACAAGGCAGCGCAGATCTCTCCAAACTTGGTGACAAAAGCAGAAACAGATGTAGGAAAAAGCCGGAGACCGTCCCATGTCTGCAAATTCACTTGTTTCTGTAACCTCTGACTCCTAATGAGGTGAGAGCTACCCATTTGTTTAATAACTGTTTCCCTTTCGAATCGGGTTCCTTCTTCACTTAACTCGCCTTCACTTTTACGGCCAAGTGAAGAGTACCCATTTGCTGTCTAATGTTTTGTTGACTTGCGTTCGTAAGGAAGCGTTGCCATCAACGAGTCAACTTGTAGCTGTGGGCTGTGTTCACATTTGTTTTTTTGTAGTTTCTTCCCCCACTTTCTTCAGAGTCTGTTTCGGCGTCGGCACCAATGCTTTAGAGTACAAATTTATTATCTTCTTCTTCGTCTTTTGTTTTTTCCCCCCCTTGTTTTACAATTTTGGTTTTTTCTAGCTTTCTTGTTCTAAGTTTAATAGATAGTCTTTATAGATTTTTCATATCTATTCATATTTGGTCACTTGCAATTGTCAAATACTCTCTCTCTCTCACTCGGTCTTTTTTCATTTTTGGATACCTCATGTTTGCCTAAGTATGGCTGTATAGGAGTTCTTAGGGGAATTGGTTGATTCAATTGCTGAATATAGAGTTTCTGGTTGTCATTTGTCAATTTGCTGTATAAAGCTTGAAAAGGCTCTCTTTTTTTTTTTTTTCTTTCTTTCAATCTTTTTTGGTTAGTGTTGAAGTTTCTTTCTTTATATTCGGTCTGTTGATTTCTTGTGTGTAGTCATGGGAACTGGGAATTTGATTCATCTCATCGGCTTCTTTTTGGTATCGCTTATCCTTATTTCTAAAACTTGTATGGCTAGTATTCAAAGCATAGGGAAGATACTTCCAGGGTTTCAAGGAGCTCAAATGACTTTTATTGATAAGAATGGTTTGTTTCTGTTATCAAACAACTCAGATTTTGCTTTTGGCTTCCGAACTACTGAAAATGATGTCACATTGTTTCTGCTTGTTATCATGCACAAGGCCAGTTCCACAATTATCTGGACTGCAAATAGAGGGTCACCTGTTGCAAATTCTGACAATTTTGTTTTTAAAAAAGATGGTGAAGTGTCTCTACAAAAAGGGGGGAGTGTTGTTTGGTCAGTGAATCCGAGTGGAGCATCAGTTTCTGCAATGGAATTGCGGGACTCAGGGAATCTGGTTTTGCTAGGGAATGATAATAAGGTCCTTTGGCAGAGCTTTAGCCATCCCACAGACACCCTTATTTCGAACCAGGATTTTACTCAAGGTATGAAACTTGTAAGTGCTCCTAGTACCAATAACTTGAGCTACGTTCTGGAAATCAAGTCCGGAGATGTGGTCCTTTCTGCAGGTTTCCCAACTCCACAACCTTATTGGTCCATGGGGAGGGAAGAGCGGAAAACCATTAACAAGGGTGGGGGGGAGGTCACTTCGGCATCACTTAGTGCTAATTCATGGAGATTCTACGATAATAATAAAATCTTTCTGTGGCAATTTATATTCTCAGATAATACTGATGGAAATGCCACTTGGATTGCTGTTCTGGCGAATGATGGATTTATCTCTTTCTACAATCTCCAAGATGGAGAGCCGAGTACTGCTTCAAATACAAAAATTCCGAATAGTCCTTGCAGCACACCAGAACCTTGTGATGCATATTATATTTGTTCTGGTATTAACAAGTGCCAGTGCCCTTCAGTTATCAGTAGCCAAAATTGCAAGACAGGGATTGCCTCTCCCTGTGATCACTCGAAGGGTTCTACAGAGCTTGTCAGTGCTGGAGATGGGCTTAATTATTTTGCACTTGGGTTTGTTCCTCCCTCTTCAAAAGCTGATTTGAATGGTTGCAAGAAAGCTTGCCTTGGTAACTGCTCGTGTCTTGCTATGTTCTTCCAAAATAGTTCCGGGAACTGTTTCTTGTTTGACAGGATAGGTAGCCTCCAAAGCTCTAATCAGGGCTCTGGTTTTGTATCATACATTAAGATACTGAGTAATGGAGGCAGTGACACAAACAATGGAGGGTCTGGAAGTAACAAAAAGCACTTCCCAGTTGTTGTTATCATCGTTCTGTCAACATCAGTTGTCATACTCGGTCTTCTTTATGTGGCAATTAGGTACGTTAGGAAGAAGAGAAAAGCACCAGAATCTCCTCAGGAGACATCAGAAGAAGATAACTTTTTGGAGAATTTATCTGGAATGCCTGTCCGTTTCACTTACAGAGATCTTCAGACTGCAACTAACAACTTCTCTGTGAAACTTGGGCAAGGAGGGTTTGGCTCGGTTTACCAAGGGGTTCTCCCAGACGGGACTCGACTGGCTGTGAAGAAGTTGGAAGGCATAGGTCAGGGCAAAAAGGAATTTAGAGCTGAGGTTAGCATTATTGGCAGTATCCATCATCTTCACTTGGTCAAGCTCAGAGGCTTCTGTGCTGAAGGAACCCACCGGCTTCTTGCTTATGAGTTCATGGCAAATGGATCTTTGGATAAATGGATCTTCAAGAAAAACCAAGAGTTCCTTCTAGATTGGGAAACCAGATTCAATATAGCTTTGGGTACGGCAAAAGGCCTAGCTTACCTCCACGAAGATTGCGATCAAAGAATTATTCACTGTGACATAAAACCCGAAAATGTGCTCCTTGATGACAATTACCATGCGAAAGTCTCAGATTTTGGCCTGGCAAAGCTAATGACTCGGGAGCAAAGCCATGTTTTCACAACTCTAAGGGGAACTAGAGGGTACCTTGCACCAGAATGGATCACAAACTATGCCATATCTGAGAAGAGTGATGTTTACAGCTACGGTATGGTGTTGCTAGAGATCATTGGAGGCAGAAAAAACTTCGACCCAAATGAAACTTCAGACAAAGCCCATTTCCCATCCTATGCATTCAAGATGATGGAAGAAGGGACACTGAGAAACATACTTGATTCAAGGCTAAACATAGATGAGCAAAGTGACAGAGTGTTTACAGCTGTCAAAGTTGCATTGTGGTGTGTACAAGAAGACATGTCTCTAAGGCCATCAATGACCAAAGTAGTGCAAATGCTTGAAGGCATTTGCCCAGTTCCTCAGCCACCAACTTGTTCTCCACTGGGTGCCAGGCTCTACTCAAGTTTCTTTAGATCTATCAGTGAAGAGGGCACTTCCTCAGGTCCTTCTGATTGCAATAGTGATGCTTATCTTTCAGCCGTGAGACTTTCTGGCCCAAGATAGCAGTTGCTGGACAATTCTTACTTTCACGTGTTTGCTATTTTCACGTATACCTAACATATAATATATTTATTACGTTGTATATTTGTTAGAGCCTTCAAATTTTGTAGTACCAGCTATTAGTACAGCTCCATCACTTTGTACTCTTTCTTGTCTTCGCTGTATGTATACCAACCAAGAGCTTATCATGAAATGCAAAATAAATAGATTATTTACCCAGAAACCCTGCAATTCAATATCATTTTTTCAGAGGGCTATTAATCTATTATGGCAACACATTTTAAAATCTAAATTCAAATTAGAGAAACCTAAATAAAAAGCAAATAAATTATGGTTGGGTGTTGGGTGTTGCATTAACTGATGCTTCTTCACAGAAGGGCAATCTATTACCCGAGAGAGCGAAAAGTAAAAGACCAAAAAAAAAAAAAAAATAGAAAAGAAAGGGCTCTTTAGTAATTACGTATAACTAATTCTTTAATCTTCTTTTTAATTTTGAAGCTGAACGATTCATAAATTTCACAAAATCCTCTAAAGAGGAGTAAAATAGTAAAAAAAAAATTGATTAATTTTATATGTTATTTCTTAATGACTTTATGGAAGACATGAAATATGTAATTAAAAATTTAATAAGAATTGTATAAAAAAAAAATAGAAATATAAGAAGTAAATATGATATTTATCAGAGATGAAACAAATGTACATATGTCCATTTCTAGAGTGGTAGGATATCAATCTATTGCCATTAGAGAACTTGGGGTCCCAGAGTTAGTTTCCGATGATTCCCGCGTGGCAGTATCTAATTGCTTACTGGCCAAAGTCAAACTATTTGGTTCTTGAATATTGAAAAGGCCGACCAATCAGCTACCACGACATTCTGGACCCCAACCGCAGGGAACTAAGACTTATCATCGTAAAAATGAAATCCCGCGAGGACGCGCTTTGCCAGCCGTCCGTTGAGGATGAGTTCATCAACTGCCTCCAGCCTCTGCGGCTGCTCCACCGCTTACTACTCTTCCCCTCTCCTCGCTCCCAAATTTAAATTCAAGTTTCCCGCCAAATCACAACGGTCCTCTCTCTCAACGGTCGAATTTCGCGCCAATCCCCTCACAATTTCTTCCTCCTTAGTCAACCACCGAGGTTCCAGTGACTGACCATAAAACTGATTCTTGTGATTAATTCTTAATTTATGTATTTTAACTCTTTACATATGTTTAAATTTACAGGGAAAGATGGATCTTGCAATTCGAATAGGAGGAGGAGAGGACTGTTGCTTACGGCTACACTTCCATTTCTTCTTCCTCTCCACGAATTTGTGCAAGACCTGGGCGCAAAAGCTGAGTAAGTTGATTTTTCTTTTTTTCTTTTTTTCCAAAAGCTGTAATTGTCTGATTTTGGATGCAACTTTCATTTTGTTCATTTAAGATTGTAATTAAATCATCTAATTGGATATAATTGAATAGCATACGTCTCTCCAATATTGTCATGTTTCATACATGAGCTTTGTTTTCATATACGATATTGCCATGCTTCAAAAGTTGGCGCACAACTTTTTTCTTTTTCCTCACCTAATGTCGCGTATGACATGACATTGTTAGTTGTTACAATTTGCTTGGTCTTATGTGATCATTTTATCTTACCATCTCACCGATACATGGTGAATTGTTTGATTTTGATGGCCATATGTATGTGAAATCATTTGAGATACTATATTTGTATGCCAACTTTGTAAGTGTAGCATTACTCACATACAAGCCTTCAATAGTGCCCGTGTCCTAAAGCTTGGATAAAAGGTTTAATCCACATATTTTGCTAAACAGAATTACTAGTTAACAAATATAATACAGAGAGTGTGGGTTGCTAAACATTATCTTCCAAGTAAAAGTTTAGTGGCTTTTGGAGGCCAGTAGTTACAAACATATCCCCATTTGAGTTCTGAGGTAACTGGCCAAGTGTTAATAGTTTCTCTGTGTTGCTTGACTAGATCCTGCAATTTTTTTTTCCGTTTTTCTGATTATTTTTCAATTTCCTTTACTGACACCACAGGTCAGGTATGAGTGACTATCTGCTTATGAAAGAAGAAGTGACTAAGGTAGTTTCAAAAGGCAAGGCTGCTAGTGTACTTCGTCTTGCATTTCATGATGCAGGGACCTTTGAAATGGATGATAATTCGGGTAAGTTTTAGGATATTATGATTGGTCTTCCTCAGTTTCCCATAAAATTTATCATGTCTTCTTGTCATTAGTGCAGGTGGTATGAACGGTTCTATAGTTTATGAACTGGAAAGACCTGAAAATGCAGGCCTGAACAAGCCTTTGAAGGCATGCTCTGTTTCCTTTGTTTTGTTATTGTTTTGATATATGTACTTTGTTTTCTAATTATCCATCCCTTAGATTCCTTGAACATAAGTCCAAACAAATTAACTCTTATGTCGCTCTACCAGCTAACCCTTTACTGGATCCATTGTTGTTTAGATTCTAGAGAAAGCAAAGGGTGACGTGAATGCAATACGGCCAGGTTTGTCCATCTGAAATTCTGCTGTTGAATCTCTGATAGCTACGTATGCTATGGTGCTAAGATGTGTGAATCTTGCATTGTTTAGTGTCATGGGCAGATATGATCGCTTTGGGTGGAGCTGTAGCAGTTTCAGTTTGCGGAGGTCCAAACATCCCAGTTCCTATGGGCAGACTTGATTCAATGTAAGTAGCTAGCTTTCCACTAAGATTATTAACTTTAAATAGAATCAATTAGGCAAACAAAGATTATTTACCAGAGGGATCCTCAAATGTGCAATTTCATCAATATTAAATCTTATGTGCTTCAGTGCTGATTCATTTGGAAAATTGATCAAATATCATATCATTTCATACGATAACTATCCGAGCCTTCACTGTTTTTGCTTTTAATAAGGGATTTTTCTTCATAGGGAGCCTGATCCTGAAGGAAAACTTCCGCAAGAAACTTTGGATGCTTCTGGTTTGAAGCAATGCTTTCAAAGAAAAGGCTTCTCGTGAGTTTATACCAGCAGACATATTTTTTATCCATATTTTCTTCTCTAATTAAGTTCAGTAATCTGTTGAGTGAATTCCTTATAAAACTAAAATCTAGCTGGCCATTTTTATCATTTTTTTAAAATTATGAAAATCAGTAATATGCATGCTTATAAGGCATTTAGCCACAATCTAGTTGGTACTACATTCATGTTGTTGGAAAAGCATTAACATACAGTAATTCCAATTCAGGAACATCTGGATTGAGGAAAACCATGGCTTTTATTTATTTTATTTTTATTTTCAGAGCACAAGAGCTAGTTGCTTTATCTGGAGCCCATACTCTTGGAACCAAAGGTTTTGGAAATCCAATAGTTTTCGACAATTCGTACTATAAAATTCTTTTAGAGAAGCCATGGCAGTCTTCAGGTGAATAGCCTCTCACACAGAACTCATTATGTTCTCTCCTGTGCATTTAATAAAGAATCTTATGTTTGTTTGAATTTCCGAATTTGGATAGTAACTTTTTGATGCAACCCTTGCAAAAAGAAAGTCTAGATGACCCAGTTATTGTTTCTTGATTAGTTTTTCTTTTCTCATCAATTGATTCTTTTCTTTGCTTTTGCTTGTAGCTGGTATGTCAAGCATGATTGGACTTCCTTCAGATCGTGCACTTGTTGAGGATGATGAATGTTTGAGGTTTGTCATCTTCGAAGAGCCTCTTAAAACTTACCTGAATTCTATCAACTTCTTTTAAATGACTCTTAAGTGGTCATTAATTAGGAGATACTTTTAGAAATGAGATGTTGGGAACTGAAAACAATAAAAAATTTGTTAATAATCAACAATTACATACAAAATTTTCTTATCTTTGATGCTTAAACTAATGCGCAGATGGATCAAGATGTATGCTGACAATCAGAATATGTTCTTTGAAGACTTCAAGAATGCTTACGTTAAACTAGTGAACTCCGGAGCAAGGTGGAGAAGCTTGTGACATTTTCTTTTTTTCTTTTTGGGTCTCCAAAGACCAACTGGGAGCCTTTTCTTGATTAGTTAGCTTCTAGTTTTCTTTACCGAATAGAGTGTCCATGTTTGTAGATGCTCGGTATTGTACATTTCTAATTTTCCCCCCAGTTTTTTTAATCTTTAAATTGTCGTTTCATATTATTTGAACGTGAGGAACTTGATTGAATATCCATAAACGGTGACAGAAATGTATAAGATTTCAAGAGATCAGTACATGGTGCATGGTTATGTTTGCTGTAAAACGAAAATAAACTTGTTCTTTTCTTAAATTATCTCCAGGACCTATAAAAAATTTAAATGCATTGAATATTGCATAACTCCAGAGGCTATGAATCACTTGGCTCGAAATTTTAAAGGCAAGGAATCAGGAATGGGTCCCTATGCTTAGCCAACGGCCTAAGTTGTGAAAACAAATGAAAATGACGGTTCACTTTCCAGCATAATAATTATTTAGACAAAAGAAGGGAGTGACCCATAGGCATTAAGGGGTTAGAAAGAAACGCTACAAGCAATAGTGGGGCTTAAAAACTGTGACTGATGCAAGAAGCTCCCTAATTCCTAAGAAACAATTGTATGGAAAAACAACTTGTGGATGTCAAATTTAGCATTTTCTTGGCCTGGCCTGACCTTCAAAATCAAATTATTGTGCTTGTGAAAATATAAGAAAAGATAAGAAAGGTACCCTTTTGATGGAGAAAAGAAAACAACCTCTCTTTGAAAATTATGTGCTTGTACTCCATGGGATTAAATTCATCTGACCCATTATTTCTGCAGTAGTTCCAACACCTTTGGTCCTGATAAGTTCGTCTGCTAACCTTTTGATTCCATACGTTCATAAACAAAAACCACAAATAATTCAACAAAAATTTCATTAAAATAAGAGGGGACATCAGCATGAGGCCCTACTACGACACAAATAATAATAATAAATAATAATTTAAGTTTCTAAAAATGAACAATGTGTCCAAAGACAAATCTGTTGACAGCTAGTGGGTCTAGCCCAGAAATTTACCAAGAAAAGAAAAAGGGGAAAAAAGGGTTAAAAATAATGACAAAAATTATAAAATTCAAAGGGTTGTCCTAAGTTTCCAACTTTACGAATTTATTTGATTAATTAATTTACATATTTTTTACATTTCTTATCTTAATAGTCATGGTTGAGGGTCCGTAAGTAGACAATAATCAATGTTTCTACGTGAGAATCGTGATCGAGAAATTATGAAACGGTAAGAAAAAGAGCAAGTAAACAATTTGAATAAAATACAAAATAATATCTTAAAAAGGATAATTGTTCTTTTTTAATTAAAAATGATAATTATTCTTAGTAGAGAAAATGAGATAATTATTCATGTAATTATCTTAGTACTAGATTTATTTTTATTATTGATTTTTAAGGATGGAGAAATCTTAATTACGAGCTGTTTCCATTTAATCATCAAATTTGAAAAAAAAAAAAAAAAAGAGTTCCACTCACGCATTAAGCTAATAATTAATTTAAAAAAAAAAATCTTTAGTTAATCCTAACATAATTTAAGAAATTGACTAAGGGGTATCACCACAGCACCACTGTTTATTCCAACCCTAAACCCCTGAGCCACCACCAAACCCTAGCCCTGCTTTTTTTTTTTTTAAAAAAAAAAATTCTACCTATTTATATGACCAAGTACGTATTTATTTATTTAAGCCTGTGTACAGTTCCATCTCTCTCCCATCTTCTTGTTAAAACACATGCAAGTGAACTTCTCGTCGGATTAATTTATTGACAAGATATTTTTATATTGTTTTATGTTTGAATTTTTTTTTTTAACCACCCATTGTGCAATTTTTTATATATGTTCAATTTATCTTCTGAAAACGGCCGGTTAGGTATATTCTACTTTGTCAGAAATTAATTTTGGGGCTAAATTAGAAGAATTCTTCTGGAAAATTTACTACATGTTTTAGGGTTCTTTTAATTTGTTAGATCTAGAACTTATTGATTCTCTGTTATCTTTCTTAATTATATGTTGCTGCATTAATTGTTTTTCGTAATTACAAGTACTAGATAAAATTAACTTATCTTCCAATCTATAATAACTAATGTTTAAGCTAGAGCTGTTTAACCACAATACCAAATAAGCCTTACGGTTCTTTTAATTAATTTGTTCAGAATATATTGATTATCTTTCATTCTTTTCGATCTTTCCTTGTAAGTTGCAGAGTATGGATAAGACAGTTGATGCCATGGATAGAATATCAGAACTGCCTAGTTCTATCATTCATCATGTGACGTCGTTCCTCTCCGCAAAACAGGCAGCTCGAACAAATGTTTTGTCAAGGAGATGGAATCAGATACGGGGCTTCATTCCCTATCTAGGAAATTGGTGATCATTATGGCTCCATCACCACACCAGGAGACTTGAATGTTGTAAATTTTTTTACTGTTGGATCAAGGAGGATCAGAATCAGAACAACCTGTTGTTGAAAAACATTTAAACATGTTAAATTTGCTCCGTGCTTCACAGGTTGGTTCTTCAGAAGTTGACAGCAGCCTCGAGATTATGACAATGAATATATTCATTGAGAGATATTCGTGTGTTTTAGTCTGGTCACGCTCATGTGTGTCCAAGTTTGAGAAAGTTAACTCTGCATGCGGTGGGAGTAGGACTTTTTAAGATTTCAAGTAATCGGCTCAAGACCTTAATTTTATAGAGAATGAGGGTCCATATATAAGTGGCCAAGTAGTCGATGTCTCTGCATGTGAGAATCATCGAAACGGCAAGAAATGGCTACGCAAATAATGTTGAACGAAATATTAACAGTATCCTAAAAAGTTATTCTTAATAGAGACACAGAGAAAATTAAAAAGAGATGATAATTATTCATGTATTATATATTATCTCGATATTTACGCAAAATAACTAACAACATATTAGACTGTGTTAAGGGGTCCCCAGTTCAATTGATGTCTCTTTGATTGTGACTTCCATACGATTCCATCAAGGAATCCTATTTTCAAATTTATGCACACAAGACTATATGTTATATAGTCACTCTTCAGTGTTATTTTAATATTGCATCGCAGGTTCTTTATAAATTCTTGTGAATCTATTTGATTGTTTCCTTCTGAAATGTTTGATGTACAACTGTATAAAATGAACTCACAATTAGAAAGATATTTATACTACGGAAGTCTGCGGGTTTAAAAGCATGAATTTGAAATTAAATTGGAACAAACCTGATCAATTAAGAGAAATGTGAAACTGAAAATTAAATTAGGTTGATTCAGAAAATTGTCAATTGAAGTTTATTCTAAAACCAAATATCGAACCGCTTATAAGGTTTAATTCGGAGAAATTGCCCACCTCAACTGAACTGTTGTCCTTTTTCTTGAATAATCTGAAGATCTGATATGAGAATGAATTTATGATATGTTTATTTATGTGATTGGAGAATCAAAATCTGAAATAAAAATAATTGATAGTGTTTATTTGTTAAAAAATAAGAATGATAAGAATAAAACATGTGGATACACATATTTTTTTAAATTATAGAATGGAAACTTGATTCCCACATACGGTTGAGAATCAAGTTTTTATTTCTCGAACTCATCATTTGACCCTACTTAAGTTTTATAATTTCATTTTTGTTAGTTAAAACATTAATATACTAAGAGTGGATCAACAGTCCAATAAAACTACTCTATTTTTTTACACTTCCTTTAGATTAAGGAGAAATAAATGGTCAAGATTAAATATATTAAAGAGCTTATAATGCATTGAATACAAGAAAAAATATTTGTATGTCAAGAATTCTTTATCAACTTATGTAATTAAGGTTTTGTTTCGGATTGAGATATTGTTGCTGTGGATAAAAAACTATAATTATAAATAAAAGTTAATAAAATATAGTAAATATAAATTTTAAATAATAATTTTGACGAAATTATTAAAGATATAATAGATTTTGACGAAATTATTAAAGATATAATAAATTTTTCATCGTATAAATGAAAAATCATATCAATATAACTTCCAAACTATAATAATTAGTGTTTACCAAACACTTTACTACTGTAACTTTTAAGATAAAGTTACCCAACCACAAATGCACCCGCAGTCAGTTGAAAAAATATGGTGTAAAGTCATGTGAAGAGAACAATAGTTATGACTGTTCAGTAAAAGACTGAAAGAGAAAAGGATGGAGGAAGAAGACTGGAAAAAGAGAGAGGGGAGGCCCAGAGTCCGTGAAGTTAGGATGCAGAGAAAAGAACAGTAATTAAGGAAGAGACAAATAGTAATAACTCTACAGATTTGATATTTATATTATTTAACCTTAACCTTTTATTCATGCTTAAACTAAAGGCTCAAAAGGGTAAAAAATAATATAATTTTAAATTCTGAGTTCGAGCTTCAACAGGTACATGACTTTATAATAATTTGAAAAAAAAAAAAAATCATGTCTGTTCTTCCTATTTATAATTTCCTTTTAACGTGGGTCCTTTAATTGGCCATAAAAAAGAAGAATAAATTTCGTTTATTGTTGCACAAAAGAGAATGTTGGGCCACACCATTATCACCTGAAAGTTGCTCAATTGGCTATTTGACCTGGTTTTTATTGCTTCTATATTTGGCAAAAAGATTTTCTTCTCTCCATTACTTTCTAGGAAAATTTGTTCCATTCGACTGTCTCCTTCAATCAATTTGCCAAGAAAATGAGCAACAAAATTACAAAAACACTCATTTTATTGTCTGCAAAATTCAAATATAAATAGAAATGAGAAGAGGCATGGAGCATATAAGTAAAGGAGCTGTGCTAATTAATACAATTTTATGCTTGACCTAAAATAAACACGACACGTGTGGAAGGTGAAGAGGACCCCGCGTCACAAATGCAAACTCTAAAATAAATCATGTTCTTTGAAGAGAAGAGACGTTTAGAATGAGTGAAGAGCAGAAATCAGAAGGGAACATGCACTTGTCATCTCTATTGGCTCTTTTGCTTCATTTCACGTGCCGTGTGGGCGCATTTTGGAATTACTCGGTGTGCTTTTAGTCAGCTATATATATATTTTTTAATTTGACTTGTTCACTTAAATATATCCCACGTAAATATTGTATTCAATTGTATTTGTGTATCTATATTTGTATACAAAAAAAATGAAGTCACTCACTCACTCTACATGTCGCGTATAAACTCCAATTTACATTTCACTAATTTTCTTTTTCTCCAAAATTTACAGTCACATAACACAATTAATTTTTTTTACACTGTTAATTTCTCTGTCAAATAATTTTAAGCTTATGCATTTAGATATATAATTTAATAAATGCACACTATAAGCTTATGTATACTATAAGCTTATAACTTTGAATGATAAGCTTATGTATGCCGTAAGATGCTTGAAATGATTATTTAGTAAGCATCTATGACACAATGTGATTCTATAACTCTTTATAAATAGAGTCAAAACAACTCCACTTAAGAGATGTCACTCAACGCAACAAAGCATCATAGTCCACTAAATCACTTGTATTACCTCTGCATCTAACTTTGTAATTATGATAATGTTGCCTAGAAATAAGATACACACCTAAGTTTTCACCACCAACTTTTCCACCCACCTGAAATCTGTTGCATGTTAGCTTTCAGCAGTAAGTCGCCAGTGCTTTCACTGATTTGAAAGTTGAAACACAAATAAAACACTTGAAAATGGTGTGATATCATTGACTATAGATGTACGAGGTTTGACGAAAATTAAAATCCATTAATTATTTTAATTAGAAGTTAATCTTATCAGCTATTAGCTTAGTGGTTAGAACACATACCTCACAATTTAAGTGAAGACGATTTTCTCTCTTTCAAAATGCGAGTGAAATGGACGTTCCTCGAATATTAGCGAGGGTAAAAATATGGGATGTGCTATATAAGATTTGTAAATTAATTCCAGTACTAATCTCATGATGAATTGTAATTTGAGTAATAGTCTCATGTAATTCAAAAAAAGAAAAAAATATTAATCTTATCACCTTGTGTTTGTGGCTTTGTGCTGGCCGCATCTTGGCTTGAAAGGATTTTGTGTCTTATCTTGTTGGTCACACAAGTCTATTAAGCAAAGCAATAATGGGTGTTTGCTTGACCTTAAAAATATATTTAACCTAATCTTTGTTACAATCATGATTGATGAGAGTGTATTATAAGTCTACAAAGAAAAGCACCAATAGCTAAATGCTATATCATCTCAAATTGGAATTAGCAATTCATTGTTTGACAATACATAACATGCCCGAAATTATTTTTAATTGCCCTTGTAAATAAGTAGCTAGGTTACCATCTTCATTTTTGCTGATTTGATTTTCTCACTGCCCCATTAACCAGTTTTTTTTTATATATATTTTAAATTCTACCAAAATTTGCTGACATTCCAGTCATGATTGTTGCTTTTTCAGCTTTCAAAGAGAAAAAAAAAAATATCCCAAAATACAATTAAAAAGAGACAACACCCGCTCTCAAAAAGTTGATATATATAGAAAGTGAATCAATCAGATCAAAGGGCGGTTCTCGCCCCATTAATATTTAAAACCATAATTATAACTTTAATTTATGCTTTGATTCCATTCATGATCTACTTTTTTCAGAACATTGGAACACTTATTTCTTATTATATTACATCGGCAATCGACATATACTATTGTTATTTGAGCTCTAAAAATTAAAAAAAAATGAAGCAAATTGACGCGCTCCCAAATATTTAAGAGGGGAAAAGAAATCTTTAGGATTAATTTAGCTCCACCCAGTTATTATTGATAATCATCAACGCACCCCCAACTGTTATTTTATTTTGTTAATTTACAATTTAGAGGAAAAATGTCTTTACATTGGTGATCAATTCTGGTCAACTGTTTAAATTAACAAACAGAAAATGGCGGTCGGACTTGTGTTGATGCTTATAATAATATTATGATTGCGTTAATGATTGTCAATAATAATGGGTGTGGAATGAAATTAGCCTTCTCATTCATTCAGAACATATCCTTATACAATTTGAATAACAACTACGAAAAAAAAAAAAAAAAAACGTAGATGGTTTGATGGTGTGATGGTGTAGTGTTTTCTAACGGTTAAGAGAGTGCGGGTTCAAAATCAAACGGTGGCCCGAAAATCATGGTTTTGATTCAAACACTTCCTGGCGTACTCGACAACTCAGCCTCGTCCGGTCAGTTTGTCTTCACCCGGCCTCATGCAATGCATGCATAAATTATAGTTGATTCTCATAATCTAACACGTTAGGGTTTCTTAATTAACATTAAATATTTTAAGCATAAGCAGCCAAAAGAAAAACATTATTAATTAATTAGTCACCACATTTTGCACCCATCGCTTATTTAAAAAAAAAAAAAACAATCGGGAGTAGCTCGACCCTAGGCAACTTAGGTAGTTCCTTAGGATCCTGCTATATAGGAAAGCCTTACATTTATGTTAAACTATTAGTTTTTATTTAAAAAAATATGAATTCTAAAGTTATTACTATTAAATTAATTTGTTATTACTTTTTAACTATATTTTCCTACATAAACTATCTCAAATTCCTAAACAAAAGTCTATTTAATGTAATACTTAATAGTTTTAATTCTTATACAACCGTTAAAATTAATACATTCAATAAAAAAAAATCTCTATTTTGAGTATTATTACTCTGTAATTATCTTTTCCTAAATAAACTATCAAATTCTTTAAGTAAAATTATGTTTAATGTAATACTTAATATTTTTAATTCCTACACAAGACAACCAAACTCTATTTTATTGTTACGATTAAGGATTTTTATGTTATAATTAAAAAAATTATATATTCCTTTTAAACCTCCATAAAAGCCCCAAAATTTCTTCTCCAACAAACGAGATATGATATGCTCTTGTTGCTTAAGAAAAAAAAAATGCTTCCTCTACCTTATGTTCAAGGGGAAAAAAATCTAACAGTTTTCTCTATTTTCCATGGTTATTGGTCACTGCTCAGCTATTACTTTTTTATGTGCTAGTTTTACCTATTTCAATAGAAAAAAAAAACTGTATATAAAAAAGAAGAAATAGAAGAATAGAAAAGTTAGTTTGATCTAAAAAAGTAGTAAGAAAGTTGTGATTTAAGAGAAGAAACAGTAAGTGGAAATATTACAATTGAACTAAAAGATTATATGAAACAATTAGTGAAAATTCTATTATCTAGTTTGAAACACATATTAGCAATATTAGAATAGAAAATTTTATTAATAATTTTACATCTTAGAAAATTAGAATAATTGATTTTAAATTGGTAAATTTTATAATATAACTAATGTATAATTTTTGCCTTAAATTTTAAAAACATCTGCTACCAATTTAAGTTCATCACCCCGATTTTATTATTCAACTTAAGTCAGTTACTTTTAATGGTTTGCACTAAACAGTGTTACACCGAATTCGAATCTCTTTAATTCTCCAACAATAAATCATTTACTCTTCACTCACATACAAGAAGTGGTTTAAAATTCTTCATATGTAAAATCGACTTGTTACAGATTTAGATATTTAAACCACACCATTACCAAATTAATTTAAGAGATTTTAATAATTTTTTCATTGTAAATGTATCAGTATATTTGTATCACTTTTTTTTTTTTTGAAAACAAACAAAACAAAAGGAAACCACAATTAATTTTGACCTAAATTTTTGAATTTTAATTGGCATATTAAATGATATGAAGGAGGCCTCGTGTTGATGATATAGCATTCATTAATTGGTTGATGACATTATATAATAATTTCTTAAAAATTAGATCAGTATTTACATATATTCTTCAGCTCTTTTTAAAACATCAATTTCTTTTAGCTTAATCACTAACTAATACAATAACATGTCTCTCGTATAAACTGAATTACACATTGCATTTTTTTTTTTTTTTTTAGATTTAGAGTTGAAAAACTTTAAATCTACTAGAAAAATACATTTTGATGGATAATAGCAGCAAAAGAAATCAAAACCATTGTAAATCAGTGTTTGGACAGAGTAGAAGCCATGGATCTACAACTATGGAAGAACTACTTCCACCCATGGAATAAAAGGAGATCTACCTTTACACAAGAAGTGAAAGGAAATAAAAAGACAAAATAGAAAGAGAAGATCTTAAGGTGCAGTGCCATCAGAAGAAGAACTTGGAGAGCTCCCTTACGACGGGGATGAAAAGGAGATAGTCAGGCTTTTTTTGTAGAGAAAAATAGAAATATTATGTAACGAATTTTTGGGAAAAGGTAACCTTTTTTTTAATATATATATATATATATATATAGTAGTTTTCTGATAAGAGATTTTAAAGTACAGGAATGTCCGGGAAAGTTTTAAAACCACACGGCTTTGAAGGCTTACAGTTTTAAACCTTTAAAACCATGCGGTTTAAAAGATTTCCCGTACTTTCCCGCACTTTAAAATTCCTGACTGGAACATTTCTCTCTCTCTCTCTCTCTCTCTCTCTCTCTCTATATATATATATATATATATATATATATATATATATATTTACCTTGTTCCTTGGGTTTCATTTATTGAAACAAAATCCAAGAATAAATTTGTGAAAGTATCTTTTTGGACAAAAATAAAAAAGTTTTGAAAATATTCATAAAAAAAATGTCAAGAAAAACCAGCGGTTCCCAAAAGATTGGGTAATAACAAAGTGATAAAGGATTTTACTGATACAAATAGAGAAATTATATAATTCTTCATGAAAATGTAAATAAGTAGGGATCCCGATGTTATTATCCCAAAAATAATCAAGGGGTAAATTTTTGAAAATCCATTAAAAAGGGAAAGGGCCTCGTGTTAGTTACTCAACCCGTCAACCGTCCGTAAATACCTGATATTTCCACTAAAACCGTATAACCGTATAACATATCGATTAATTATACATTACACACCCCACGACCGTATATTTTCCCTCTGTGTGTCTGCATGTCTTTTTCTGCGCGAGAGTGACCTGTAGAATTGGATTTGAAAGCCGCTGGTATAAAACAGAGCCTTCAAGCTACTACTCTATTTATTATTCTATAGCCATTTTAACCAAAAACAGAAAAAATTTTAAAATCCGAATTTTGAATCCGAAGAAGATCGGTTCGGATCCGCCGATTTGTGAAATCTTGTTTCATTTTTTCATCCTGTAGATCTTTTAAACAAATTTGCCTCATTATTGTTATTTTTCATTGTTATTGTTGTTTTAGCAGAGATAATGGAGCTTTGATTGCTGCTGCGCGGTTTTCGAGGTAAAGCTTTGAAACTCTCGTTTGGTTGCTGTGAGAGTTGAGGGAAAAATATGACACAGAACGGAGTCGTTTTGGGTCTTTTGTTAGGAATTGGGTGGCATGTTTGTTCCGGTTTGAGTAGATCAATGTGAAACGACTGAGTTTGTGTTCGTTTTGATTGATATTGAGATCTTTTCATTCTCTGATTATTTCTTTGTTTTGATATTCAATTTGTGTTTCAACTTGTTCCTTTTGTTTATACATCGCTCTGATTTGGTTCTATTTGTTTTAGTTTTTAAAATTTAACTTGCTGCGACTGATTTATTATAAGAAAATTCTTTTTTTTTTCCCTTCAAAAAAAGGTTATGAATGCTGCGTTTATTACTTGGAAATTATAGAGACTGCAAATGAAAAAGGAAAAAAAAATGGTGGCTTGTTTATTAATGGTGTTCGGGGATTAGGTTTTTATTTAAAATGGCCAATTGTTTCAGTGATTAAACATTTGCCATCTCCCATTTCTTTTCTTTTTTATTATTAAATTTAACTGAGAAAATGTGTTCTGCAAATCAGTTTGATTCTCATATATGTTCTTTGAGATTATATGTTCTTACATAGCTGTGGAGATAGACAAATTAGATAAATGTTTTCTGCGTTAATGTTACACTATCTTGTTTGCTCGAATTTTTAATGAGTTTTGTTTTTGCCTAGGATACGTAACTATCATTGCGTCTGAATTTTCTTCTTGTTTGCAGTGTGTGATGGATTCTGATGATCTTAAAGTGGCTGAGGGAGATGAGGTGGCCCTTCAAAATGGTGCCCATAAACAACTTGTTGCCTCTGGAGAAGATGGGGTTATTGCAGATGATGTGAACCAGACAATTACTGAGACTGCAAGGCCAAATGGAGATTCAGAAACTGTTGATAAGTTGGATGAGAGTGGAACCACCGGGGAGGTCATGGAGGGAGAAAGTGATAATGTGGAAAGCAATGGCTTGGTTGTGGCTAAGGTATAAGCTTTTCAAGCTTTTTAATTTCTTTGAATCTAAACTTTTGTTTTATCTGTGATCTTGTTGTTGTGTGCCCCTCACAGACTGGGAAAGGCAAGGCTGCTGATACTTCAAAGCAATCCATACCACTAAAGGGTCATGGCAAGAGCAAGAGCGAGAAGCCCTTAAACCCCAAAAACGTTTCATCAACTGGCGTGAAGAAAAGCAAAGATGGTAAAAATGATGACGGAACATCGACTATTTCAAATGGTTCCGTTGGTTTGAATTCACATTCCAAACAATCTTTTAAAAGCATGACTTTCAATGAGAGACAGGCCCAGTTCTCTAAGGTGAAGTTTGATTCAACCTTTTTGCACTGCTTTTGCATGGAATATGATGACTTTAGGATACTACAGCTCATTTTTTCAGGTTTTGATTGCATCTGTGTTTCCTGATCATTGTTTGTGTTTCTGTGTTTGATACAGCAATCTGGAAAGTCTGATACACCATCATCTGAAGGCCTTGCGTATGTACTTCATGCACTGTTTTTCTATTTTCATTTAATTGCACTTTCTATTTCTTCACCATGCCGCTGTATGTCTGTATACAATTCTTACAACTGCAATACATTTCATTGAATTTGCAAGGGTACTGATATAAAAATCTTTATTGTTGCCCTTTGAATTTGATTACTGATTTCTTTGTTTGTTTTTTTTTGCCTTAAAATAAGGGGTGTTGATGACATCATTTTCCTCCAGCTATTTGTGAACTTTTATTTTGTGGATTCAGGGAGAAGACTAAATCAAAACCTTTGAAGAAAGGACCCCCTGAAAAAGCTGGAAAGGATTTAGAGTATCCTTTTCTGTTTTGAATAATTTCTTGTTCTCTTCCTTATGGGGTCGAAAAGGGGTGTTATTTTGGTTTTATTAAGTTCATTTTGTCCTTTGTTTCTGTTTGTTAATTGACACTTGTATGTTTTTCCTTAAGTTTTTAATAGTTACAAATCAGACGATGCCAAGCCTCGCAGGGTCGGTGCACTTCCAAATTATGGCTTCAGTTTTCGGTGTGATGAACGTGCTGAGAAAAGAAGAGAGGTTAGTTTTGTACTTGCACCTTGTGGAGCTTATACATTGTCCACTCCTCCATTTGTAATCAATGTCATTGTTTACTTCAATGTGTGCAGTTTTACTCTAAACTTGAAGAAAAGATTCATGCCAAGGAGGTAGAAAAAAGTACCTTGCAAGCCAAATCTAAGGTGGTATTTTATATCAGTGATCTTCTGTAATTTGTACTTGTTGAAATCTCTCTTTGCTATAAAGTGGGTGAGAGGGGAGACCATGGATTAAATCCTGCTTGGTTAAGGGACTACCTTCTCCCATATCATTGATAATGACAAGTATCTGCATGCTCTTGTAGGAAACTCAAGAAGCAGAGATTAAAATGCTCAGGAAGAGTTTAAACTTTAAAGCGACTCCAATGCCGACCTTCTATCAAGAGCCTCCACCTCCTAAGGTGGAACTAAAGAAAGTAAGTTGATTTTTCTGTCACAATTTCCATCAAATCAAAAATTATTTTCTTCCCTGCAAATTGGCTCATATGTCAAAGACTTTCCACCCTCAGGTACTTTGATATCTTCAAGTTGAGATCTCTTCACATGCTGATGAACTCTGTGTGCTTCAACTATCTCTAATTGTTTTCAACCTCATAAATGAAGTTTACTTAGGTTCATTCATTTGGTTTAATTTTCAATTTGTAGTTACATTTTTATGGGTCCTTGATTGTTTGTATCTAGTAATTACAGTGCAAATGAGTTAATTGTTATTGCTTTTTCCTTCCAGTTATCCTTTTGACTTTTTTAGTCTGCAAGGCAGCATTGATCTGTTACTGAACTGGTAATGTGGTAGTGTATCCAATAAGATTACACAACCGTGATGCTTTTTCTTAATCTATATTATTTTGGTGTAGATTCCCACAACAAGAGCCAAATCTCCTAAGCTTGGTAGAAGGAAGAGCTCTACTCCTGCAGACTCTGTAGAAGACAGTACCAGCTGTCGACCAGGTAGGCTGAGTCTGGACGCAAAAGGTCCTCCGAGTAACTCTGCCAGAGGAATTTCTCCTGTTCACCCAAAGAAACCACAGCGGAAGTCCCTTCCTAAACTGCCTTCTGAAAAGGCTACCATATTGAATTCCATGAAGGAGGAAAATACCACTTCATCAAAAGCACCTAATGAGGAAAATACCACCTCATCGAATGCAACAAAGGAAGTTGCATCTCCTACAGAAGAGCAGGAGCAGATTCCTACAGCTGAGCCAGAAGAAACCCAGTTTCATAAGGATGAGGGACTGGTGGCTGAAGAGCAAGCTCAGCCTATCCTTGTACAAGAACCCATAGCGTTGGAGAATTAAGTTAAGAAGCAGTTGGAAGTTTGGAATTGGATGCATATACAAAGCTGTCGGCTTCTTTCTTCGTAAATAAGAAAGGTTTGAGACAGAAATTATTTGATGATGAAGGCGTGAAAGATTCTGCATACTGGGTTGTGATCAAGTCTTTGTCCATAGTCAGCAGCATTGGTTGTTTGTTTGCTTGCTTGCTTTCCCAGCTTGCTGGTATTATCACTAGGATTCCGCATTCATATTTGGAGCCCTGTATGTTATAATTTGGCAAGTTATCGTAATTTATGTTGCTTAAGCATGCTGTAGTTACTGGCTTCTTTTTAGAATATTTTCAAAAATTTTGGGTTAAGTCCGGATGATCGAAAAGTATTGTCTGCTTAAAGGCGTTTCTGTTTGAACAAGTGTAATTGTCAATTAAGGCTGATTTTTGTGTTGTGGACTTTGTTTCGAGTCACTTTGCATATTCGATTTCCAAGGATTTTAGATGTCATTGACGTTCGATTACCGTCGAAGATACAAACTCTTATTGAAACTCTCTATCCATGCATACGACATAGATAATAGATGTCTAGATGAGATTGGAAGTCAAGGATATCTACAACAGCTAAATGAAGAATGAGAGCTGAATTATTCGTTGGGGGGACCATATGAAAAGAAAAGCCAAGAGAATAGTGTAAAAGACATCACCAAGACAAACAAGAAAAACAAGACAAGCATATAGTACGACCAGGGCGTAGATTATTCTATTTTTTTCCTGTGACTAAAGTTTCCCAGGTTCCACTCGCTAGATATTTTCCTTTACTTAGCCATCGTCAAAGTTACTACTTATCAAACTATTCACAACGAAATCAGAGCCGCAATCAGAAAAGTGAGCTTCATTCAATAAGCTGCTGTCAGTGGAGGCAAAATATTGGGCTGTGATGCGCATGTTTCTTGATCATCACCATCATCATCATCTTCTTCTTCTCCAGCATCCCAAAGAAATCGAGCATACGAGGCAAGAACGTGGCTGTAAACACAAGATAAGTAGATAACAAATCCATTTTGAGGGGGAAAAAAATAAAACAAAAATGAACTAAATGATCCAAATATTACCAGTCATCAGGAGCAGAGTGAACTGCTCGATCAAAATAACTCTTGGCACGTGGAGCATCCTTATGATTAATCCAAATCAAATCCCCGTACATGGACAGCACATTCCCATCACCCGGCTTTGCCAAAATTGCTCTCCCACAATACTCTTCAGCTTTCACAAAATCTCCTCGTATCTGAACTCAAAGACCAAAATCAAAATATAAATTCAACAAAAATAAGGGCGTTGATTGAAATTTAGTTCATTGTGTATGTAAATATATGTTAGGCCCCACGAGTTTTTATAGTTTTTGTAATATGGTCTGCAAAAGTCTGTAGTTTGCAAGTTCCAATACCTCTTTCAAGAACTTGGCATAATTGGCAAGAACGAGAGCATCTTCAGGATAGGCTTTGATCATTTCCTGATAATATACATCCATGCTCTCGCTTTCTTTACCAGAATCTCCATCACCGCCACCGCCGAGAAATCCGCCATTTCCGCGGGCGCCACCGCCACAGCCATGATCCAACAGCAACCCACCAGACAAACGCGGTGTCGTTTCGTTATAAGTAGAAAATTCTCCTTGTCCATCTTCTCCTCCTCCTCCTTCTTCTTCTTCTACAAGCAAATCACGTGGAATCAACGGATTGTTGAATAAAGTTTTGGTCTTTGTTATGTGAAGCTGCTGAAGATCGCCATCTGATAACGTTCGTGGGATTCTCTTGATGGATGATGATGAAAATGACATGGATATGGATCTGGGTGTATGGATCCGCATGCCCAGATCGGGTTCCGGCGATGACCGGAAGCTGCATGATCTCAAGATAGGTGAAGAAGCGCTTCTTAAAAGCATTTTTCCTTTTATTTTATCTGCTTTAGTCTGGAAAGATCAAAAAGCGCTTTCAGTGATTGAGAGAGAAATATAGAAACTGCATGTTGAGCTGAATTGCTGATGCTGTAAGGAAGGCTTTTTCAGGCTTGATGTATTTGGATGGATATAAAGTTAAAAGGGCAGATGTGAGGTCAGCCGTTTGATTGAAATCGTGCGGTGGACTCCAAGGGTACAGTCCTTGCACGTGATTGATTTATTATTGTAACGCGACTTTGTGTGGGGCCCCTTTTTGTAAACTCTGGCATGAGTTGACTTTTATTTTAATTGGACCATCCAGCAACTAAAATGAAATCACCTTGATATTTCTTAACCCATGGGACTGAGGGTGCATTTCACATATTATTTTTCTTTTGCGACTCAAAAGTATATTTAAAAATTAATTTTGGTAATTGTTAATTTTTTAAGAAGTTATTTTTAGTAAAACCATCTTACCTGACAGTAGATTTTAAAAAGTAATAAAATAATTTTTTAAAATTTAATTTTGAGAATTAATTTTATACTTAAATAAGTTCATTTATGTATCTTTGTATGTATTATAAAATTCAAAATTAAAGAGGAAACAAAATCATTAATCTTAAAGAAATTATTATTATTAGCAATTATATTGAGCAAAAAATTAAAAAATAAAATAAAATATTTATTTTAGTTATCAGTAATTATATTACACAATAAAAAAGTTATTATATATATATATATATATTTATTTATACATGTATAAATAAATTTTATTTAACATTATGTGAAATTCAATCATTTATATTTTTGTAGTAGTTTAACAGTAAGATCTACTAAATACATATGACAGTTTTTAAAACTTATAGCACTTTTAAAAAAAATTTATCAAATAATAATTGATTCTCTTCACAACTAATTATTTATACAGTATAATTAACAACTATTTTAAAAGTAACAACATTACCAAATTGGCCCCAAACTGTTTTAACATTTATTTGTTCCTATTTATGTATTTGTGTTTTGTATTTGATTTCTTTTGAACTACTATATAAGTAATTTCATTGTTTCAAAAATAATTTCACAACTCACTTTTTTTTTATAGAAATAATTTTAAAAATAAATATTTTAAAAATAAATATTTTAAAAATTAATAATATAAAATATTTATTTTAATCATAATTATTATATTACACATCAAAAAATATTTTATATACACATTTATAAATATGTAAATAATAGATTTAGACCCAGTTCATTTAACCAAACCAATCATGAAAATGACATGTCCAAACATTTTTAAGATGCAAACCATTGATTGTTTGTATAAAGGGCTATGCCGACCGCACTGTAAGTGTAGGGCATCGTCCCATAGATTGAACATGACTAGAGACTTATCTGATCTTGAATGTACCATAAAAATTTATACTGTTAATTGTTCGTATATTAAGAAAAATGCGAATGTCTGTACATAAAAATCTCTAATTATGTCGGTCCATACAAATTTATGAAAAAGTTGGAACTATCACGTTGTTGCTTCTAATAATCATTTTAAAGAGTTGTGTTGATTGTTTGCATTTTAAGGAAATACAAGCATGTACGTGCACATGACAATTATGACCATCTAGATTTATGACCACCTCGCTTCTGATAGTTATCCTTAGGCTTCACGTAAATCGTGATGCATCCACGAAATTCAAAGATCAGAGTTTATATAAATGAGGAAAAAATAACGTGATTCTTGAGTCAAAATGAAAAGATTTTCTTAAATTTAGTAAACGCTTACCCAAGCTCGACCAATTTCTTTGTTTTTGCAGTAATACATCTGTTCAAATCACTGCGTCGTTTATTTTATCAATTGATTCACGCAGTTATATAACATATAAATGGGCAATCAATTTTAATCACGTAACATAATTTTAAAAACCACTAAGATTTAACCCAATGACTAGAGCCACTCACTTACGAGTGTGAGAAAAATAGTTCGAGCCCCCCACAAATATTCTGTAGGGGTTTGAGGAATGCAAGAGTTTGACGTCTCTCGAAGATTTGATGTAAACTGATCCCAATAAATGTATGATTGTAAATATCATGATGAATAATAGTGTCTAAAAAAGACATAATTTTAAAAAACTTATTTAAGATTGTTAAAGTTATGACTGTACGGGATAGCATGCGTAACAATGAGCTCACTCTCGTCTACTGTAAAAAGTCCACAGAATTTTAGGATAAAACAAACAAATGTTTAAACATATTACGCAATCAAAATCAGACCCAAAACAGCCACCCGGCCGTTCTCTTCATCTTTTTAGGAAATTCGCAAGTCGCACCTCAGCGAGAGTGAAGCCAGCCTCATTGCGGCGTTCACTGCTCGATGCGGCTGCTTATACAAAACACTATTTGTGTCTTTATCGTTTTATTATTTTGGTCAAAAATTGTGATCAAAAGTCCAAAATGCCGTTATCTTTTCTTTTCCTTCCGCGTCTTTTTATCCTTTTTGGTGAAAGAATTAGCACTAATGAGTAATGATCGATGGCTACAAAAGCGCGCAGGAAAAAAAAAAAAAAGGGGTTCAATGAATTACAGCTAGCAAGTAGCAACAAAATTATGTTTTAAAAAATAGAGTCCAGCTTGCATGAACTGATTGGTGGAATAGTTGCTGTATGTGCACGATGTTAATTAATTGACAATTTGCGAACCCACTTCGAAGCTTTTGTTTGTTCATTCAGAAGGGTTTCCGGATCAACTAAAGCATATGATAATAATATCTAGTAAGATTCCCTTATCGACTCTCAAATAACCAGCAGCACTTTAATCGTTTTAGGCACTCAAAACAGTCCGCCAAATGGTAAAAACTCTCTCTCCTATTATGGTCTTCGGAGGCAATGAGTTATTGAGTATCCATGGGGAACTCGGTGATCTTACCTCACATATACTGGGCCTGGTAGTGGGCCATGTGGCTGATGCCTTGGAATCCTCTCATGGGGTGACTCCTCAAAAACCCCCTCTCAGAAATGTGAGTAGGAAAATATCTATATTAAACAATAAATATTAGTAAAAATAGATATGTTTCTCTAAAACAAACGTAATGGTAGAGATCTTTACTGTTGCCGTAAATTTTCGAGTTATACTTAGTAAATTTACAAGCTGTACAATAAGTACTGTACGAATTCTGATACCTAGAAGATCCCAAGTCGTATAATATCAGTAGATTGTAAGAATTTCCAAACATTACACCTGATTTGTTGATCCGAAAGTTTTCAAATTTTGGTGCACCATCCCATACTTCATCATATATTTCTATGCTGCTGCCTCCACATGCTTGATGTTACATCACTTTATTAGACAAAGAAGTCAATAATCAGCGAGCCAGGATAAGGCCCTGTTGGCCAATTTGGCATTAAGTTGAAGTTGCATTTCTTTATTTGTGCCTAATCAAGCCAAATAATATGTGCTTACAGTAGTGATACATCAGATGAAAAAAACCTCTTTGGATGCCAATACACATGCACACATACATAATCAAGCCAGAGCGGAGATACAAAAACATACTGCAGCTCTAAATAAGACAGCAAGAGCTAGCCTAACCATACATACAATAATATATGATCATCATTCATGGTGAATTACATGTATACACTAATGGCTTCAAGGCTGGTAAAGCTTGTTACCACATTTACATTTCCATGACTGAAGATAATATCCATCACCTTCACCTAGACCTTCTTCATCACGATCATGACGTGATGATGATGTCCATTGTTCATGATGATGACGATGCTGAATAACCAGAGTAGCCGTGCATGGCTTGCAACTCAAGCACTTGTTCACACACCCTGGAGGCCTTGAACCTACCAACTTCTCTCTTCCCGTCACTCCGTAGACTGCTAAAACAATACAGTACATATTATTAGTTTAGTTGAATAACAAGATCACATATGGCGACAGCTATCGGTTATTTGCATACCAGGTTTAGAAGTGAGAGATGTGAGCAAAGATACTAGAATCACAGCAACTTTAACCACAGCCATCAATGAAACAATGAAATTTTGAGGACTTGTAAGAGGATAAAGCGAAATAAACATTTGGGATGTTATGTATATAGAATTGTTTGCAAGAGCGAGCCGATGGGTTGTTGCTAGCGAAAGAGAAGAGACATGTCTCTGCTGACATTCTGGTCAGTAATTAAATACATTACAAGCACGATAGCTACTTTTTAAAAATTAAACGCCACCCTAAAAAATGTAAGTCAATGATATATCAAAGCAATGTTTTTAATAATACTGAATTTGGTACACTGGGATTTTCATTTTGATAATAATACTTAACTGTCTTAAGTTACAGGAGTTATTGTTCATTATGAAAAGAAAAGCAATGGCAATTCAGTTTTGGTCACAGTAAATTGAATTGCTTTTGCCAAGTAAACTGTAAGTTATTTTTGTCTGTACCGAAAAAACTAAAAAGGAAGATAAAAACAGAGGAGTTACCAGGGAGACGCGAGGATTTTAACCTGGATGAAAAACTTGTCTGGTAGTGGAAAAGAAGCAGAGCAGCTGTCTGGTACAGGGTATGATGCCATGCACCAGTCAGTCTGAGCAAAAGGATCAGCCTTAGCAGGCACACTTGTAGTAGTGTTTGGAGTCTTGCACGTGACACCCCCCAATCAAATTCCTTTGTCTCATTTGTCTTGGCTCAATTTTGTATAAATTTATACTATTGTCTAAGGAGAAATGATACGGAACCTCAACCGTACAGAAGACGTGATTGTGTAATAGTATCTCATAGGTCATGATGAAGTTATAAATTAATTAGACAATTTCATTTGAAACTGTTAATGTGGAAAAAGTCTTTTGTCGACAGTGAAAGCCCACTCAAAGAGTTTGGCCATCAGTGAAAAAAATTACAAAATAGCTTGACCAGCTCGTCAGCAGAAGCTTGGGACCCCAATCATAAGTACATGATGCTTACTGCTATGTGAATTTTCTATTTGCATAGCCATCTCCTGGGGAGCTACAGTGTTTATCATTGTTCTTACTTCAACCAAGCCAAGCACCAAACGCAGGCCCATGTGATCGTATCTGACAAACCGAAAAAAAGAGGATTCGTTTACCAAGAATTTGAAACGGAATGAGTATATTTTGCTTTTAATTTCACGAGGATCGGAGACCTGAGAGATTCTCGAGTCTCCACGATGGCCTTGGAGATGATGCTTACGATTAAAAAATTGCTTTCCGGAAATGAATTGATGAAATCCCAAGTCTGTAATTGCCAAAGTAGGTCGACAAACAAGATACGTTTCAACTTTATTGGATGCTTCCTCCAAGAGCCGTAGATTTTCGATCATTTAGTCAACAACTAACAATAGCCCGCCATGTTTTACTTTCAACGCAACGACCTCTTTTCTTTTGAAACTTTGATCATTGATTTGATTTAAAGAAGTAACAATGTATCTGAACAAAAACTATAAAAGTTTTCACATTATCATTTTATAAATACATTAAGCGGACAAGAATAATCTTTATTTATTATAAAAAGCATTACAAGATAATAATATTACATCACAAAGGGCGAACCGATTTCATTACACAATAAAGTCATTGCAAAGAGTACAGTCCATGAATAAATGAAGCCTGCAAAACCAGGGCCTGGTGAATAAAAAACAACCCTCGGGTTGTCAAGGCAGACCATATAACTTGCTGCCAAGGCCAAGACCCCGTCGACACAAGGCATCAAAAATTCTGAACCGTTAAAAGCAACGACAACAAAGTGACTCTCATGACTTTTTAATCCACCCTTTGAGAAAAACATAGACCCAACATGTGGCATCAAAAACGTGGAACACTTGGTAAACAGACTCGAAATTTGCAAAGACAAAAGCTTAGTCTCACCATAGACTATAGCTAAAACACTAGGTACGGACACCCAGTAGCACAAAACCATTAACAGCGGAGGGAATACCCTAGAAACATAACCCAGTAGCTGTATTCTCAGGAAAATATGGCCTTAAAGTGACACCCGTAATTGGGCATCAAAAAGCTGTAACAGATTTTCTTTCATTCGGAAACCTGCAAAAAAGGTAGAGGCCATATTCACCCTGGAAAAAGAAACCGAGCACTTGAAGACTGAAGACCCATAGCAGATGGACCCAAAAACTAAACAAACTGCTGCTGCTACTCACAGATGCTGACTAGAAAATTCTGAGACTTCCTGATATGTTCATCCCCATCCTTTGTATCAGTGCTACATATTATCGAATGGGGTTTTGTCGAATGCTTTGCAGCTTATGAGAGGACATCACACCTCCATAACTGCTCCACAAGCATGTCAACAGAGTTGGTGCTGATTGCATTGCAGTGCTGGAGGTTCAAACCCAGAAGGGTCTGACCCAACTTTCTTAGGGCACCCAAGCTCTTGTCTGAAACCATTGAGCAACCTGACAGCGAAAGAATCTGCAGATTGAGATAGTTTCCATGAGCTAGGGATGCAATACCAAAATCAGTGACAGCACACTTAGAGACATCGAGATCACACAGCAAAGGGCAGTTGTCTGCAATTGCCATCAAGCTTGCATCACTGATCTTCCTACAACCATCGAGATTCAACATTTCTAGAGTCCAACCATGCAATTCAGCCATCGTTGAAACAACTTTGTCAGTCAAATTCACACAACCACTGAGATTAACCTTTGCAAGACCAGCCTCACAACTCTCAAGCACTGGTAAAAACCCAGCATCTGTTACACCCTGAAGCCCACTCAAATCAACATTCTGCAACTGAGGGCACAATTTCCCCAACACAGCCAGGCTTGCGTCACCAAATCCAGGACAGTTACGGATGGACAATGATCGCAAGGATTTGCAGGGAGACACTGAACGGACACCCAGATTTTGATCCTTAATCCCCAAGCAGCTCACCAATGATAAAGCCTTCAACTTTTCACCACAGTTTAAAAGGGAACCAAAAAACCCAAGTTGGGTGATCCTGTGGCACTCTTCCAACTGAAGGCTTTCAAGTGAGAAAGCAGCTTTAGCAAAAGAGATCAGTCCATTGTCAGATAAAAAGGCACATTTTCGGAGGCAGAACTGCTTCAAATTTGGGCACCCCTTGCCCACAGCTTCAAGGCCCAAATCCGTTACTCCCATGCATGATGTAATTGTCAAGGACTTCAATTTTTGCAACCCATGACCACTGCCCATAACCCAGAAGCCTCTCTCACTCACATGTGGAAGGCCAGTAAGGAAGAGATCAGTAACTGCCATGCCATAGTGTCCAATAACAGCAAGAGAAACATCAGTAATGTTCAACCTTTGCAGCTTCACTTTCTCCAGAGAATAAGTGGCTGAAGACAACAAACTAGCAATCCCTTGATCCCCAACAAGGCGGCAATCCTTGATTGAAATGGACTTCAGATTGGGGCAGAATCTCCCAACAGCCTGCAGACCTTCATTTCCGATGCTTGAGCAAGACTCTATTGTCAGATCAATCAATTTAGGGCAGTTCTTTGCAATTGTGATCAAAGCTCGGTCAGTAATAGCAGGACACTGGCAAAGGTCAAGCTTCTCTAGCTGATGACATCCATTAGCAATCTCACAAAGGCCTTCATCCCCTACAGAAGATGTATTCCAGAGGGAAAGAACCCTTAAAGATGGGCAGCCACGGGCAATAGCCCTAAGGCCAGCGCTTGTCACCCCACGAGTAGAATTGTTTCCATGGATGGAAAGCTTGCCCAGTCCTCCACGGCTGGCAGTACCAACAGCAATGGCAGCAAGTCTAATATCCGTTGCCTTCTTTCCTTCCAAGCTCCTGGAAAGGTATCCGTCACGCTCAACATCCGGATCTTCAGCATCAGAAACTAATTCAACCTTCTTTTCAGACTCAGGCTTCAAAGATCGGATTTCGTCCCTGTGGATATTGCTTAAAAGAGAAAGCCAGCGCTTGGAAACAGAAGCACAGGCACTCCTCTCCTCGCCTCCATCCAATCGTCTGAAGATCTCAAAGAGACATTCGTCTGGCAGGACTTCAATTGAGACCTGCTTCTGCTCAAATCTCTCTTCACTGTAAACAAATGGAGCACTGATGCGAGACCTCTTGCGAGCACGAAAATATACATCCACATTAGGACCAAGGGGCAATAAGAGACCTGACTCCTTGGGGTTTGGGTATATTGGGCCCCCAGGGCAAAAATCATCAGAACCTGCAAACCATAAACCAATATCTTCGATGAATATGACAAATTCAGCCAACTCTCAAACAACTCAACACAAAGTAGCATCTTAAATGAAAAAATAAAAAAAATTTCAACCTGGATCACCATCAACCATTAAAGATACTTATCCATAAAACTGATCTATTATCCATGATTTAGAATCAAGTTTTTTTTCCTCCATTAAATCACATAAGATCTTAATTATTTATCTTGAGGCAAAGTTAGCTGCTTATATGTTAAGACTTTTCACCTTAAAGTTCTAAACTAGAGAAGCAGATGCCTAATACAATCATAAGGCAGATCAAACTATTCCCTAATTGTTTCATAGACCATAGCAAAATTCCATCATACCAATAACGTATTTCCCTTTCATGCATATATCTACCTACCTATCAACCTATCTATCTTCGTAGCACCCTAGCATCAACTCAAAAATTGAGTCAAATTTAGCAAGACCCATAAAAAATCGAATTTAATTTAATCCAGCCCATCTAGTTAATTAATCCAAGCAATAAATTATAATCAGTCATAAGATCGTAACAAAATTACCAAAAAAAAAAAATTCAAACTTTACGGATCCGATCCCTAAAAATCACAAATTCAGCAAAATAAAACAAAATGAAGCAAGAGATCGAAAGCTTACCAGATAAAGCGAAGAGCTTTGACATGAATAGAGCTCAAAAAACCCCGGGAAGTTAAATCTGAAGAGATCCTGACCCAAAAACCCTCCAAAGAGAGCAAAAAAGAGAGCACAGACGAAGATAGGAGCTAACACGACGTCGTTCAGATCGGCAAGACACGAATGCATGAGAAAGATTTCAGCTTTGAGGTAAGTGGAAACCCTATCACATAGGGCAAAAAGAGAGACAGAGGTAAAGAAGAGAGAGAAAGCGAGGCTCAAAAGAAATGACGATGGAATGCTGATAGTGATGAAAAAAGAAGGGGGGTTTTAATTTTTTATTTGGGTGGACTCTAGTTTCGGTACGCGACAATACACACAAGAGAAACCCACATGCAATGTATTTGCTCGCATTAGTGGGGTTTCCTTGTTATATTCTCCCTCCCACCAAATGTATACCAGAAACCGGATGCCGGTTTTGGTTTTCCTTTCGTGTTTTGAGTTCGTAACCGGGGGTGTTTGGATGCTGGGTTAGAATTGGAGTTGTTTGTTTTCTAGGGCAACAATCCGTATGTTTGGCTACTCAAATATCTGTAACCCGGAATAATTAGAAAAGGTTAATTTACCGAGATTAAATTTTTTTTTTTAAAAAAAAAGAGCTTGGATTATATAATTTTTTGAGCAAGTTTTTAGCAATTCTTGTAGACCCAATAAACTTCCGATTTTTTTTTTTTAATTTCTGTTTTGTTACAGATAAGTAGTGGTGAATTTTTTTTTAAAAATTCAAATTCTTATTAATAAAACGAAACTTACAATTCTTTAGAAAATAATGGGATTTTTTTTGTCATTGTCAAAGGGGAAACAAATGTTTATCACAAGGATTAAACCGGAGCATGACTCTAGTAGTCGCCAAATTCTAGAGAGATAGAAATGGGAGGTGTACGTGTAAGTACAATGACCATTACACACACACACTTAATACTAGAGATTTGTGAGATGATAAGACCTTAGATTCTAGATCAAGCAATCACTTATCTTATTTTTTGGCAAATCTGGAATGAGTCGTTATAAATAATAAGTTTTGGTCACAAATGAAGAAGATTGAGATTTGTAGTTTAAAAAAGAAGATAGTGATATTTAGATATTCAAATTAAAGGTATAAAATTTGCATGGAAAAATGAGAATGGTTCTATTATAAATTTTATCCACGACCATCTAATTAGTTAGTTTATATTATCTCCTCAATAGTTACTCTAGATAGTTATAATTTATAATTTGAATTGTTGATATCTGAATTATATCAAAAATAATTTTTAATTAATAATTCTTGTAACACGGTCATTTCTCATATTATCTTTCTGTCGCTTTTTTAAGTCTAAATTTGGTATTATTATTCTGACAATTAAAGTCTAATTTGTTGTTAATCATGTTGAAAGTATTGAAATTAATTTTGATTTGACATGGAATTATTACGAAGCTTGTAACCAACAATTGCGATATTATGTCTCAAGAAAATTCATTGAACCTAATTAATCAATAGACATTTAGTTACTGATTGTAACATCAATTACTTTATTTCGGTGGTTCTAATAATTAACCAAAATTGATAATGGGATTGGGTCCGCAGGCAGTGCGGTAAGTAATAGACCTCACCTACCACAAGATGAATTTGCCGGAGCTGCCACCAACATTTGTTACATTGCCATCAGCACAAATTCAAAGCATTCACAGTTAGTGGAGGGCATGTCAAGGCAGTGCCCTTCAGAATTAGGGATGGTAATTGTACCCGTAAACCCATAAATTCGTCCAAATTCACCCGCCAAAATCCGTCCGTTACAGGTAATTTTACCCGTTACAGGCGGGTTTAGTATTATAAATTAAAACCCGCACATGGATGTGGGTGGGTTTGGTATTAACCTTATACCCAGTGGATACCCGCATGGATATCCACTAAACCCGCAATATTTTTTCCAAATATTTTTAATTTAATTTTAATATAAAAATGTATAAAGAAAATAATGTCATTAATCAAATTACCAAATAGCCAAAGACTCAAAATTGTATATGTGTGTATGTGACCCATCTCCTATTCTAAAGTCATAACCTAAAGAAAATTAAAGGCATTTCCCTTCGAATTAGTATTTAAAAATATTAATCTTAATTATTATTATAGGCATTGTGTTGGATGTGTGCTTATGGTTGTGAATGAAATGAATATCTTCTCTTGGAGCTTGTTTTAAATGATAATATGAAATGTAATTATTATTTTTAGATACTAGTTTGTGTTTTTTAAATGGATTTGTATAATTTATACTTAAATTTGAGAATTTGTGTTGAATTGATGTGGAAATTTTAATTTTTTATTTACATTGTTTAAATATAAAATTGAGTATGTTATATGAAATTTGAGGTTATTATTATAAATTTATATATTAAACATTTGTGATTTTAAATACGGAAACCCACAAAAAATCCGCCGGATACCATTGCGGGTTTGGTAATTGTTAAAACCCGCTGCGGGTGGGTTTTTTTAAAAAAATTAAAACCCGCTGCGGGTTGCGGGTGGATTTGGTAATTCAAATTTTGTGCGGATTTAAATTTAGTAATGACAAACCCGCTGCGGGCGGTGCCCATTGACATCCCTATTCAAAATACAGGTCTTATAGCCCTAAAAGAACGAACAGATGTGGCCATGTGGGGCATTCCACTCTCCGTACGTCTAGCCATTTTCTCACTTACATTGATACCTTAATTATGCACACTTGTTTATTCGTTGATTTATCTTTGAACAAACAAAAATTAAGTTTCAACCAATATAATATTTGATTCTTTAAGGTCAATTACAGAGTAAAAATTAAGTTTGTTTTCCCTATTAATAATTTTTTTTTCCTAGACTTAATTGGTAATAGTCAAATGTATTCCAACTCATGCGGTTCGTAGGTTGCACCTTGCACGTGAAACAGATCCAATTAAGCTATTCATATGATTTAATTATAAGCTAATTGCAATGTATTAAATTATATAATTAGAAACTCAACAAACCCAACTTGAGATTTATAAAGAGCCTCCACTGATAATCCAGTTGTTTATGAGCACATCAATGCCCCAGGACATAGATCCCCACGTAATTTGGTTTAAAATATCACAATTTGCAACCATCATTACGCAAAGTGCAGCAACCCAAATGGGCCGGTTCCATTAGATTACGCTAATTAATTAAAAATATAACCCTAATAATTTTCTTAACCAAAACTCAAAAAGTAATATCCTTCTTTATCTAAAAGATTAATATGACATTTATATAGTTATGATCTACATATGTAGTTTGTATTTAAACTGTTGTGATATTTGATATATAACACAATAACGAGTTGTTGTATCAACACATTAACGACAAAATGATTAATTTGTGACTCATAAGGCTTTATTTAACCACCCATTAGTTTGGTAATAAACCACTTTTATTTCCATACTTGGAGGGACGGACGAGTTCAAGATCTTCGTGTGTATGCGAGAGATCACATGTGGGTAATACCATAATTAACAAAGTTCTCTAGACGTTACCTCAGTTTACATTGAAACCGTACTTCTAAAAATATGTACTTTCCTTCTCAAAAAAAAAAAATGTACTTTCAGGTTAGGTACTTGAGTCCACTAATATTTAGATGAGTTTTTGTTTGATCAATTACGACCTTTCATTTTTATTTTCTTTCCCTTTTTCTCATTATTTTTCCTCCAAAGTCTCATGAGGTCCCTACAAGATTAATTCCAAGAAAATGAACACGAAAGGTGACACCGTGCGGTGAGGTGGACGTGAAAGCATTATCATCGAAGCCAATTCATCTGATGAGTAGCTGGCCAGCGAAACCGCCCATGTTCTCAGAATTGTTTTAAAAATACCAACTTGCAAGAGCCAAAGAGAATTGCATGTGTGAGTGCTACAGAGCCAATCTGGCTCGTACGTCGATCCAAAATGTAAAGTGCATTTTAAAAATATTTCTTAGTATAACAAAGAAAACATGGGCATCCCATCTTCATCTTCGCTGAGAAGAAAAGAAGAATTAGTATGGATTCTTCTTCACAGGTTCATTGGATTGGATTGAACTAGGGTTTTATTAAATTGTTCCACTTTTTTGACCAAAAGTTGCGTTTCCCCAAAAGCAATATGCACTTAGATTATTTTCGTTAATTTATAATTAAATACATAACATGTGCACTCATAGATACCATGTCGTTTTGCCTTTTCCTTGAAGCATCCATTTCCCATGATATCCATGAGGGTAATATAAAATTTATTAGATACATTTCGGATGTGCTTTTGTATCTGCTCCATTTGACTATTCTCTTTCTCATCAACTAATTAGATTCTGCTGCTAGGCATATTTTTTGTTTTCTGGAAATTGATTATAAGTTAAATGTCTTTATCTTTAGCCCAACCAATCCTCCATCAATGAATATTGATTAGTTAACTTATTAAAACCAACTTGGATGAAGAATTTGTATAGTTGTTTTAATGAAGAAAGTGCCAAAGCAAATGGCCTCATCATGGAGCGGCCCTCAAATTATATTTAATTAAACCAAAACAAAGCGTTAGCATATGGTGTGTTAGGGATACTTTTTTTTTTAATTTTATTAACTCACATAATAATAAACTTTAAGTTAAGGACTTGAGCTCTAAGAAAACCATTCCTTCCCGCTAGAGTTGGATGTTAACTTTATATTAAGAATAATTTTGATGTAGTGTAGTTTAAATGTCGAATTTCAAAATATCTGCAAACATGTAAACGTATCGTAAATAAAGATTAGATTAATCGGATAATGTTGCGCAACAATCTTTATCATATACATGGTTTTTCTTAATAGGTTATAAATTAATAGCGGATTTCTAAATTTTCATAGGGGCCTCCCCGAATTCCTTCTAAAGCTTGTTGAATAATTTTTACGAATTCCGTAATTTCACCGGTTCAGACTAAATAACGAGCTAGGGAATCCCCTTCTTCAACAATTCTTTCTTAATCTTGTCAATTATATTAGTTGACGGATCTTTTTGGAAGGTGTAGGGGATCGATATATTACTTGATTTATGCAGATTGCTGATTTGTGATCTTCCATAAAAATAATAACAAACTCATGAACTAACATCATTCATTACGTTAATTCTTTGATAGGTTATTAATTAAGATATTAATCGAACGATTTTGTGGTCCCACATCAATATTTGGTACGATTGCATCAATACTAGTTAGTTTCGTTTGCATATGCGCCTTGGCTTATCGTAAAGAGTGACATTTTCTGATTAATGTCATTAGGGTTTTGTGACATGTTTTTTTTTTTGTTGATTTTTTGTTGTGTTTTTGAGCCAGAATCCATATCTACTTTCTATTTCTTTCTTTTTTTTTCTTTCTTCGTACATTAAAAACGGACTGTATCATGTGCAGAAAATATTTTTTTTCCTCTATTTATGTTAATACGGTTGAACAACAAATTAGTTAGATCTTTATCCCGATATAAAAGTTTTTACTGACTTGTTGGTCGATTCTTTACGCAGCGTAAAGATGAAGTAAGTCATGTTGGTTAAACATTTTCTACCATCTTAGAGATATCGGTTAGTCCTTCATGTCAATATAAAAGTTTATGTTATATCGGTTGGATCTTTATATTTAAGTAAAAATCAGTCTACTTTTTCACAATGCTATAATTGTATAATTTAATCTCTATAAAATGTTATTTTGAAATCATATATAAAAATTGAGAAAATTTGAAATTAGTATTTTTTTTGTTATATACTGTTTATCAGTTGAATTATTATCATATGTTTATTTCCTATCTCATAATTGATTAAGGGGTACACCCCTCTAGTATTTGTGATTCATCTTGATTCAATGTTGACAGAGAATTCGTCTAAATTATTTAGTGGACAATCTTGGCATATTGTTTACAGTAAAATTATTATCACCTAACATAATGTGTACTTGATACCACATTTAATAGAAGATTATTTCCTCCTGGCACAATGAGTGTTTGATATCATATTTACCAGAATAGGGATCATGAGGAGTAGAAATACTCCTTATAAATTAATTGTAACTAAAAATGAATATTAAGCTTATTGTTGAGTGTGATGCTTAGAAGGGCTTATTCTAAACTTTTTTCTAAATTTGTATTTTAGCAAGTATAGAACAGCTACATGCATGGAATAATTGTAAGTTGTTTTACATGTTGTTTATGTTGTGTTTAGTGCAATATTGAGTGACGATAGGGTGGGGTTGCCTCATCTTGTCAATTAATTAAATTTTAGTTTTCAATAGCTCTGACCCACAGCCGCTTGAATCAGTAAATGGAGAGTTAAGCAATGCAATTTTTGTCAAATATGACGTTTAATTAATTAAGAAATAAAGTGATGAGAAAGTGGGAGAAGGACATCAAAATTAATTAAGATTAGTTTTGGAACCAGACCAAATAAAACGAAGATGGAAAGAAAACACGGTTTCCACCGGAACTCAAAATTCTTTTCAAATGATTTAAGTAAATGGGAAACACAACACATTCGTGACGTCCAATCCATCTTTTTTATACAATATAATTCACATTCAAGAAACGTAATATTGGTATGGTCATATCATACGGGGGAGTGGGGGCATTTGATACAAAGTCCAATTTGGAGGCTTAATTCATTTCACATGCCTCTAATTATGTATATCAACATTTTTACTCTTGTCTTAATAAGAGACCACCGTGTGGCTGCATCAAATTTGGTTGCTTAAAGCATCACCAAAAAATTCTTTAAATAAAATAAAATTTTATTATTTATTTGAAGAGCCATATTAATATTTAAGGCTTCAAAAGATACTCTAATTAAGATTATTCAAATAAGAGATGATTCTTTCTCTTTAAATTTAGAGATTTGATTTCTCTCTCTTCAATTTGTATTTTATTATTTTTCATTGGAGAAATAGAGAGAAATGCTTTAATTGCTATTGATTTTTTCCTTAAAAAATAATTATTTGATTAAAATAATATTAATTTATTTCTATTTGAAGAATCTTTTGGAGAATAATATGTTTTTTCACTCTTTTATTTGCCACATAAGTAAATAAATAGATATTTGAAGAGTAAAATTAATAGAGGCTTTTGGAGATGCTCTAACATAAGAATAAAGACTAAAAGGGGTCCAGCTATGGTACCACCGTCGTACCATACCACAGCTGGATCTAGTTCTGGTGATCACTGCGGACTGAATCCAATGGCTGATTCCAGCTGTGGTATGATACCACTGTGGTACTATAGTTTATGACTATTATATACAATTCAAGTATTGTTTTCTTACGTGTCATTTTGATTCATAACGATAATGTTAAAGTTTTATTTGGCATTAAAATTAAAGAGTTATAGATTTCATCAAAATTGAGGTTAAACAAGATCCTATTTAGTATTGAGAACAATATTAAATTAATTAACTACTATTATTTAAAAATTTAATTAATGAAATTTTTTAATAATAATATTATTTTTTATTAAAATTATTATTTAAAAATTTATTTATTATACACTATTAATTTTTTTTATAATTATAATTTTTTCTTTACGGCAGCAACAACGGACTAATTCAGAAGTGAATTCACTGTAGACCAATTGGCCAACGCGCAAGTCAAGTCATTGTTCTACAAACAGTTGCCAAATCAAAGGCCTTGCTGTGGGCGGCAAACAATTAATTTGTGGTTTTTTTTTTAATTCCGAAAATTGTAGAAAGTTAATTCTTGTTTTCTACGAATGTTAAAACTTCTTTGAAAACCAATTAGAGGATTGTGTCTGTAAATGTAAACTAGGCTCAATAAGGACTCCAGCTTGCGCCACAGAAACCGATTGATACATCTGATCAGTAAAATGAAACCCAGAGCTTCTTGCATCGAAATATTATTCCCCTAATTGAGAAAAAAGGCTAAAGAAAATTAATAGCTCGAGGACAATACAATGGTCTATATAAAAAAACTTATGAATCTTTTAGCTCCAGAGTTTTGAGTAAGACATAAGAATAAGTGAGAGAATATAAAAACTAGATAAAGTTTTCAGAGAATCCAAGTTACGCGACCTCCTCAATCATACAAGCCTTCTTGTTCCCAAACATCAACTAGAAAATCCACCATTTCCTGTCATATAGTAACGGATAAGCGGTCAGGACTCTCCAACTATGCTGGCATCATCAATAACAGTAGAAAGCTAATCAGAAACAAAAGCCAACTTACAGCAAGAGGGACTCGCTGGGGGAACGGCTTGTTAGTCCCAAGCAAACTCTCATAACTTGCATTCCAACTGCAAAACATAGGATTGGTTTGTATATAAACAATATGTTTCAAAAGAAGATTAGATTCCAAACAAAATCGTGAACCATAGAAGGTTTGTTTGATAGCACATATAGCCATTTTCAGAGCAGGTCACATGGGGATTCTAAATTGCTTGGAAGTTTACAAGTTCTAGAGACTTCTCGACCATCAACACACCTGACCAGGGGAATTAAATTATCTACGCTACTGAATTTTCACCCATGGTTGAAACTAATATGTCAACAACTAGAGGAATGCGCAAAATAAAAAAGGTTGTGCAGAAATATTAATGTGTTCAGTATATGAAACACTGAAAGTTAAGCACCTGATAGAAGGTTCTCGAACTTGTGGTCTATTCTGAGGCTTTTTATTTGCTAGCCATTGTTGCCGGGTCTGGTTCCAGAGAAGAAGACCTGCACCTCGTAACACTTCCATGATTAAGGGCTTTCATTTGAGAAATATGAAATGAATATGGTAGAGAAAACAAATAAAAGCAGGTATGACTCTGGAAGAAGATTAAGCCACAAACTTTTCAAAAGAGGGTCCTATAAGTGCACCCGTGCTGTTGAAGCAAACAAGAGAAATCACATTGCCATTTTAACACAATAACCAGCTACATGTATCAAGTTGCGAAAAAAAGCCAACACTGTTTTCGTGAGAATATATCATGTTATTTTTCCTCTTCTTTTCCTTCAGAAACTAGAATAAATAGATAGCAGTTATTTATTTGAAAACCCAGCAATATGATGCGTAACCTATTTTTAGCTAGTAATTTCCAGTTATATCTCTGAGCATTGTTTAAAATGACTGGTTCCATCCTCACAACAGTTGCACTCAAAACACCAGACAGCAACTCGAGTGCTCAATCAAACTCTGACATCTGCAGGAATTGAGCAATATTTTGAAAGGGACAAGCTAAACCGTCAAACTACTGATAGCTAAAAATAACAAGCACATGCAAATTGATAGTCAGAACAACATATAAGGGAGATCCAATAGGCAAACTGTAGTCTAAGCTAAGTATATGCTTGGGATTGAGGTACTGGAGCTTTTAATCCACAACTGCCATGGGATGGAGTCACTAGCTGTCTAAGTGTGTGGGTGATTGCCAAACATTTGCAACTAAGTAAAAGTGAGCTTTTACCAATCACTTTAATTGTTGTGCTTTCAAGGCAAAGCTGAAGCACAGTCCCAAACATATCCTAAGTTGGTTTGGAGAAATAGAAGAAAAAGTTAATGCGCTAGAACATGCCATGATTCACAAATTCTTGAGGGTTGTTTGCGCCGCTAGTGCCAGTTGAGGGGTCAAGGGGTTGGTTTGATATGCTGATTGATGAAAGGCTTCTGGATTGCACAACATTATTGTCCATCTCACAAGTACTTGAGCTCCAGAAATCCTCTAATATGCTAGGTTTCTTCACTGTTCGGCCTTGAATTCTCAATCCCTTTGATGGCTCATCCACTGCAGTAACCAGTGTGGGTTTATTACAGCAACCAAAACAGCCTCTGCTCTGTTACAAATCAGGTTATACCACAAGATTCGATTAGCACCAGTCATCAACTACTCATCTCAATCAAGCATCCAGAATATGAAAATTCTGAGCAACTTATATAATTGAAGCCTATGATCATATTCACCATATAAACCACAAATATCTGTACAAAGATCCACACCATCAAATACACATTTCAATTAAAGCTACAAGGCCAAAATTAATTTACACGAGAGCGAAATAAATATGAGTAAAGCAAAGCAAGTCATCAAGCAAAATATCATCCTATTTTTCAAAGAAAATTAGTAAAGGCTGTAAGAAAAGAACTAATAAAGCGAATAAAGATTTTCGCTCACACCGAAAAGAGCTTGCATTTTTCCTTAAGTGATTTCATTGCCCAGAGCATAAGCGAGCGAAAATAAGCTCCAGAAAACACTATACACGAACAGCGAGGTATGTTTATAAAACATCTCTCTATTTGAGGAAACAACCAGTATCTAAAATACATATCTTACAATAGTGCTAACCCAAAAGCAAAAACCAAATATGGTGAAGCATAACAAACAGCCAATACTTCAAGAAAAGAATGGCAAATTGAAGAAGTTACGGGATGTCCCTTCCTTAGAGAACAAGCAAGCACAAACACTAAAGATTCCAAATTAATTAAGTAAAGGAAACTAAAACCACATAAATACACTCTTACAAACCCTCCATATCATAACCAAGAAATTAAAATAGATTGAAAACTATTAACTCCTATATTTCAACTGATCTAATTTCTACCAAAAATAGCAAAAAGTTAATACTTTTATTATGTTGTGCGCCGGAAACCAAATTCTGGGAATCAATTCTTTACCTCTTTGCCTTTCTAGTCAACGATTCTTAGGAAACAAACAGCTGAAAGTTGAATAACAATTAATCAAAGACTGAAACTATGCTTTTTCCCCTCAAGTAGCATCAACAATTTGACAAAATCCTATTTTCCCTTTTTTGTTTCTTATGTTATGGTTCCCAGCAAGGCAGCAGCCACCACATACATATAAGTATTTAAAAATAACGACTCATCAGATTAAATAAATAGGTTTGTACACACGTATGGAAATGGAATGACTGACCCCATGCAGGAAAAAAGACGACGAATCCAAGATGGAAGGTATCTATAGAATTGCATTAAAGCACAAATCGTTCAACCGAAACTCTTTTTGCAAGAAGGAGATTCCTAACAATCCTGCAAAATCGTCCATAAGCCAACTGAGAAATAAAAAATAATACCAAAGAAGCAGTCATTAAATTAACAGATAATGAATTGCTGAAGATTCAGACTCATTTACCTCAAAAATGTCATCGTTGAAATGGAATTTTTTCAAGTTAAGAAAAAAAAAAAAAAAAAAGCCGGGACAGTTTCTTCTTCCTGCAAAAGATTGACTCGCCCTCGCCCCTTTGGTTCAATTCAACCAAAGGGCTCTCCCCTTGCGCTTTCTGTTGTTTTTTTTTTTTTTTCAACTCTTTTTTTTTTTGGGTACGTCTCGATGCAGTAAGTTTTATATACCTTTTTTTTAAAAAAAAAATTATATACAAGTTGTTTTTTTTTTTCAAACACAGAAATTAATAGATAATAGATAATTTATTTTTGAAAATAATGGAAATGAAAAAAAAAAAAAAAAAAAAAAAGAGGATACAAACACATTTGAAAGTTAGGTACAACCGTTGCTGTTTGTATTGGTAAATTGGTAACTGACGCAATGCTGTCATTTTAAGGATTGGCGTGGGGTCTACAGGATCGGTATCATTTTTATATATGGATAAATAAATTTTCAATAAATTTTAAAATTTTAAGGGAAAAGCTTGCGATGCGAGGCACTGCCTTGATGTTTATCTCTTGTTTTGTTGCTCTTAAAAGATAAGGTTATAACCAGACATGTTTGGACCAAATGGCCCAATTTCCTGGGCTAGTGGGCCTGCTTCTATAAAGCATTAGAACAGCCCACATCCCCGTGCCATGTATAAATGTTTGTATACAAATTGAGCATCGTGCTAACAATTACAGTCAGTCTAACCGAGAGTCTGATGAGAGTTTTAAACTTATAAAATTATACTATATTTGGGGATCTGAGAGTCACAATATAAATAAGTAATATTACAAGGTTTAATTAATTTATAAAAAAAATTCCACAATTTTTATTACTTAGTATTTTTTTTTTTACTGAACCAGCTTGCAAAATTGAACTCGATACAACAAAACAAGAAGTAAATTGTGAAATCTGAAAAGAATTGGGTCCTTGTTGGCAATTATTATTATTATTATTTTTGTTTTAAGCATAAGGTATTCTGGGGAGGGTCCCAACTGTGGGAAGCACCTTTAAGTCCGCACCACAACACAGACTAGAAGTCCCCGCTCGAACCGAGAGGCTTAGGTTCTCTCAATAAAGACAACTTCCTTGCGACTCGAACTGGAAAGCAAACCCAATCAAGCCATTTAAAAAGACTCAATTGTTAGTGGAGCTAACACTTTATCGGTCCCGTTGGCAATTATTTAGTTAGGTGAAAATCGCACAGTTTTTTTTATTTTTTTATTTTTTTTTATGAAGAGTAAAATTTGTTTTTTCTTTGTAAATTATTACAGTCTTCAAATAATAGTGGATTGTAGCTGAAGTGGTTCTTGTCGGTGGGCAAAGCAAACTAGCAAAGGGCGGAGCACGTTATGCATTTATTCTTGGTTACGAAGCTCCAGGTTTTTATTTTTAATTTTTAATTTTTAATCTTAAAATTGCATTGGTTAAGGACTAATTAATTAGTTGCGGACTTCCAACCCAAAGCCACTAGTGGGAAAATTTCAGTGCTAAAAACAGAGGTTTAGCGCTGAAAATTAATTAATTAGTATAAAATCAATTCTCTCCGCAGGTCTGATTTGTCTATAACGTTCTCCCGCAATAACTTTAACCGCGGAGGGTTAGTTCATCAGCAATACTAAAAGTTTCTATCAATTATCTTAACATTTTGAGTTGTAAGTACTAAGCCGCACTCATTTTTTAGACGATGACATTAATTAATCCTATTACGGGTTAAGGTCGCAGAATAAGTAAATTTACCATTCAGTGGATGAGTGACCTCACTTAGGGTGCGTTTTGGTTTGAGGTATAAAGTGTTTGATAAATACTAACTGTTGTAATTTAAAAACTATTTTGATATGATTTTCTACTTGTATGATGAAAATTTTATTATATCTTTAATAATTTTATTAAAATTATTGATAAAATTATTATTAAAAAGTTATATTTAGTATATACTGTTAACTTTTATTTTATAATTATAATTTTTTTTTTCACAACAACTATAATTTAAAAAATACAACACCTCAATTTCAAACAACTCTTACCGTGATAGTAATTGAGATAATACTAAGAAAGTGTAGTAATATAGTAATCTTTAGAAGTTGAGGTGATCTGTTTTGACACGATTGTTATGTTAAATCCAGAATAAGTTTTAAGCAAAATAATAATCTCAAGGGCAACGCCCCTTACAGGACCAGTAGAAATGGTAAACATTTCTTTTCATTGAGCATGGGGCCAGCTGGTCTGCTGCTTGAGGCATGAATAGACCATGCCTCAATTTCCATCTTAAATGCTTGTATTGTATTGAATCAATTGAGACCACTACGGTTGGAGAATTGAATCTCTGTCCGCCTCTCTCTGGTGAATAAATTTTTAATAGCTGTTGACTTGAAGAATTGAACTTGAGAAAACGAAACAATAATAGAAATTTGAAATCTAGGGCCCCACTTTTAGTCTCTACATTGATTGATTTGATTGACACTAATACAGTGATTTTAGTAGTAAGTTACTTTTTTTTTTTGCTCCAGTAAATCACTAATGCCTTCAAGGAATCTAGATATGTATAATAGATTTTAAAAAAGGATCTAGTTACAGTGAAATTACTCCGCCCTAGAATTGGCCACTACCAAAAGCATATCTTATAAATCCAAGCTAATTAGAGATGAGACTCCTATTTTACAAATAGAAAGATAAATCAATTAGTATTAATATTTAAAAAAAATTAATCTATCCTAATCCATAATTTAGACTCCTATTGTTTGCAATCGTGGGAGATTTTCAGCTCTAAAATAAAGGTTTAGCTTAAAATCAATTCTGCCCGCAAACCTTGCATAGTCGATAACGTCCTCCCATAATACCTTTAATCCCAAATGATATTTTATGAGTAATACTAAAGTTCTTAACTATTAATACAATATTTGGTCTAAATGATATGTGACGCTTATCAATTAGATAACGAAATTAATTAGTTATACCATCCAATGTATCAATATTGTATAACAATTTAGATACTAGTTACAAAGTGTGACATACTTTTAATTACATATTCAAAAAAAAAGAAAAAAAAAGCAAAAGGTAATTTGCTTAAAATAAAATTATTTATACTTTTTTTTGACACATTTCTAACTCCAAATTTAGGAGTTGTTTGTTTTTAAAATAGTTATACGTTGCTCAACTGTTATTTCAACCATTATCCAATAAATGAGGTTAGTCAAATGGAAAGTAATAAGTAATTCTAAAAAGAATGAAATTTACCCTCCAATACATGAGTGGTACCTTACTCATTATGATACATAATAAATGAGATAATAGTTATTTCTAGCACTTAAATCTGAATATAATTTATTTTCAATTATTTATATAATTTAACATGATTATTATAGGGGCGAAGCTATTTAAATCTATTAATTTTCTCTTAAACCCATCTGAAAAAATATATTATAATAAATTTTAATTTTTAAAATTTTGAAGTTAACCCTCACTAATTTTCTTCTTCTTCAACTTCATTGTAACAAAAATCTCTCCATATCATGGTTGTTTTTAAACTGGACTTGCTTGTAAACAGGACTCTCTCATCATCTTGCTTGTAGCCAGTAATTCTTTTTTCTGTATGAGTAATCCATCAAATATTTTTTTTCTTCTTGATTGAGGATCTCTTATAACAACTTATTTAAAAATAGTATTCAACCTAAATTATTGTTTTAATTGGATAATTTACTGATTATAAAAGCATCTTGTCAAAATCTAAAGCATCATCTTTGTGGCTATTAAACTGGAGATATTGGTTATTTTGCATTATTAACTTTAGGTGGAAATTAGGTGGTACCGTTGGTTTTTCTGAATGAAAATTTAGATGATAAAAAAAAAATTATTTTTCATGGTACGTAAAAATTGTATGGTAGGTTTTGTTCCTTTTTATTCCTGAAAGTTGATAGTTTACAACAATATTACTCATGTTCATTTATCACAAAAAAAAAAATTAATTGAAGAACTGGGAGAAAGAGAAAATGGGTGTTAGAGAAATAGAAAATAGGACTACTTAGGTAATTTCATCCAATATTTTCTCAATAATAAAAACATTAACTAAAAAGAGGTTGTAGTGAAGAAAATCTTGGGTTAAATACACACATCATTGTTATATTAATGTAGAATAAAATATTAATAACAAAATTGATCTCAAGAGTGTTGAAAATTGATTAAAAAAAAAGTTGAAAAGTCAAATTGGAACACATCATTTGAATTCAAATTGGAGGTGGCCAAGAACTTTGACAAGCAATTCGAAGTGGCCAAAACTATTGAAATGGTGGCTATTGAATGTTGAAAAATTGGCTTGATTTTAGGCAAAATTTTGCCTATAAAAGGAAGCTCTCATTTGAGAGCTTTGTATCCCAAAATCCTAGAGGAGCAATCCAAGTTTTGGTGAGAAATTGAGAGAGAGAAATATTCTTAAATATGTGGTTATATTGAAGGAGTATTTGACTCCTCAATATAGGTATTACGAGTTTGTTTTGTTAAGGGATATTTATAGGAATCATGTATTTGGGGTTTGGGTGAGAGAAAATTATTTTTGAGAGTGTGATTGCAATAATTTTTCATATTGTGAATATTTTTCTATAGTTGTCTTTTGACAATGACTGTAGTTTTTCTCCGAATTTAGAGTTTTTCACGTAAATCTTGTGTTATGTGATTGATGTATTCTCTATTTTATTTTTTCTGTTAATTTGTTGCTTGATAAATTACTTAGAGTGATCTTGGGAGGAAACTCAATTTGCTAACAAAGAGCAACCTGAAAAGCTTCCTTCATAGAACGGTAGGTAGAGCAAAAATTCATTTCGTTGAGCATGTGGCCAGCGGGTCTGCTGGTTAAGGCATGGATAGACCATGTCTCAATTTCCATTTATATGCTTGTATTGTATTAAATCAATTGAGACCAATGCGGTTGAAGAATTTTATGTTTCTCTTAATTAAATTTTTAACGACTGTTGAAGAATTGAACTTGAGATTTGAGAAAACGAAGTCGAGGACCCCAAATTTTTTGTCTCTACATTACATAGATTGATTTGATTGACCCTGATCTAGTGATTATAATAGTCAGTTACTTCTTTTAAATCTGTACAATTTTAGGGTAACACGAGGTCTACCGAAAATGGCCAGGAAATTTGTACTTGTATCTGATTAACCCGCTCTTAAAAATAAATTTGTGCAAATAAGGACGAAATGAATCCTCACAGGGGACTCAAACTCAATTCTTCCATGAACAATATGAAGAACAGTTTTACCACCCGGCCTATGGCTTGGTTGGCATTGTAGCAAGCAACAGGGAAGGAAAAAAAAAAAGATTTGGGCCTGCATTGACAAATATTGAGCTGAAACAATAATTGTTATTTTGATGGAATGCTAGCGGAAGTATACAATGGTTCATCGAAAAGCATATGATATTTAAGTATATATGCTCTTTTTTTGGCCCCCTAATTGTTTAAAAAATAACTTGTGTACTCCAATTAACATCTCTATGTTGTGACATCTGGAAAACTTAAAAAAGATTTGGCACCTAAAAGAGGAGCGCTTTCAGATTTGGTGCCGAAAACAGGAGCCTGAGTGTCTGGAAAGAACTCGGTGCCCTCGAGATTTTTAACAACTCCATCTCTGGTGACTTCAATGGGGTACCGAAGCAAAAAACCTGGAAGATCTCTAATAGGTTGCTTGGCTGTGTACATTTGCCAATGCTGATCAGCAATATGATTCACCAACCGAACACATTCTGAACTTTCAGGATTGTTGAAGGATGTCTTAAGAATCCCAAGATGCTCATACCATAATGCTATTCGGAAACCATATATCTGACCCCTGGCTGGCTCCGTTGTATTTAAATGACGAGGTTGAAATGCCCCCATTGCAATTTCTGTGTCCCTGGCACCATCCATTGATCTCTGGTTGATGTTGGCAGATCCAATGATTATGTATTCGTCATCAACTGATAGACCAATTAAGTTAATTATCAAAAAAGATTAAGAAACTAAATAAAACAAGATTACAGAAACTAAATAAAGTTCAATGCGTAGTGTTATCAGTGCTACTTTTGTTTACCTATCATCATCTTTGAATGGACGTAGATCATGAAGCGCCGAGCCTTCTGAGCCTTATAGTAGTCGGAGTTACTCTCCGATGACTGCTCGGGGTTATATTCTTCAATATTCTCACGGTTTCCAAGGCAGAAGAATGTCAAATAATCCCTGGGATATGCATCATCAAGTCCCTTCTTTTGGATGGCTTGTGCAACATCAGCGTACATCATTTCAATTGTTCTCCTCTGCCAACCTAATATTGCCTGAACAGAGGCGCTCTCAGGGACACCTTCTGGCCACATTGGAATCACAATGTAGACCCTAAAATCCTCCCCTGCTTCAATCTTGCTAACAATCTTTAGTGAGAGTTCCTTTGGTATGAGCTGTAAAGCATTTATATCCTCTACTCTGATATCTTTTGAAAGCCAACCGTAGGAGCTTCCAATGAAATATTGGTTTTCAATATAGATAAAATTCTTTGCTCGTCGAATGGCATTGATATAAGCATCTTGAATGCTTCGATCAAAGACATTATCTTTCCCGGTGATAAGCCCAACTCTTGCTGCTTCAAACGGGTCAGTAGGAAAATCAGCAGCAGCAGTACCATCTATGGATCGAAATATTTGAACATTCCATGATTCGAGGTCCTTTGAAGTATCTAACAATGGATGGATCAAGTTTTGATGAAGCGACTCTGGAGGAAATAAATCCTTTTTATCAGCTTGCTTCGTCCACCTCTGCTCGAAATTGTACAAGACATCCCATGCAACAGGACCTTCTAGTTTGCAGTGAATATCATGCCAGGGCTCCCTTGGACCACCTTTCTCAATGGAAGAGCCTGGAAAGTTAGGCTGATGGAAATCATCACGATGGATTGTCTTCAAAGTCCTGAAAAGGGAATGTTCTTGTGTATCATACCTTCCATCGCAAAGATCAATGCCGCCAACAAAGCTTACAACCCTTCGTTTTTGAGTTCCTCCACCAGGTACTTCACTGTCAACAACTACTGTTTTCTGATGGTGAGTAAAGATGGAAGAAGTCTGATAACCCCGAATATTTGTAAAAATCTCACTAGTGCGGGGGCACAGAACACAACGTACTTTTGTTTTGCGGAAGTAATCAGCCGTCTCTTCATCGTGGGTCCCCATCAAACCATCCTCCTTTAGAATATCAACGGACGTTCTATCATCCCATATAAGCAGAAGAACTTTAACACCTTCATCGGCCTTTTTCTTCAGCAGATCCCCAAGAGTGGTCTTTAACATTTCCTCAGCTGTGATGTTACCTTTTGGTTTTATCCTCCTGGGGTCCCTTAGCAAGGTTATTGGAGCATACATAGACCACCCAGTCATGTAAATGAAGTGTTCAGCGCTCGCAATTGCATCAAAGATGTCCTCCCAGCATCTATGAGATTCATAATATTCTCCATTGGACAGAGGGATTTTAGGCTTAAAATCATCCAGGACATGGGCATCTTGGTAAAGGGTAACCTTGCAGCCCTGTCGTTGGCCAAAGTATGTGTAAGGAACTCCCTCATAGTCATAAGGGCGACTTCTAATTCCCCGAGACCAACTATTATCATTAACAACATGGACAAATTGCAGCATAACATGGATTTTTGAACCTCCTGGAATATTCTTGTATTCTTCATCTCTTATATCAAACGATCTGTCTATTACAAACTCTTTTGCTACATCTTCAACCGGCACATAGGCTCTTCCAATTAGTATTGCCCCAACAGGATTGTCATTTTTTATGGTGAAAACTACATGTGAGACCCTATGGGCACAGTATATGCGGAAAGACTGATTCCAATGTGGTCTTGAGGTTCGTTCTGTTATCATTCTGGTTCTTGCCATTCTAGCCTTGTCTAGATCAACTGTTGCATAAAGTGCGGTACCGACAATCTTCATAATATTTACAAAAAAACTCAGAAGAGAATCATTACATGTCATGTAAGAGACACAAGGTAAAATATAACGCATGAAAAATCTAATTCACAAGTCCTCTTGTCGATGGTTCATAATTGATAGAAAGAATACAGTACCTCAGAACTGCACAACGTCCTCTTGACTTTGCCGAGAAAATTTTTCCCCCACTTCAATTTAGTGGTCCAGAATCACAAGGGTGAACAGAATTCAATTAAAAGAATGAATTCAGCATAATAACAAAACAAAAGAAATGTTTTAACTTCGTATGTTCAAAATTAACATTCGGCTAATTGGATTACACTGCTAAAGTAAAAAAGATTAGAGTAAAAGTGACGGCCAGCTAGTAGAAAGTTATCAATCTCTGCAAAATTTAATTCATTTAGAAGAAACATAACTTCATAAAAAATGCAGGGGTTTTGCAGAGAAGCTCCTTGTAGTGCTTGGACAACATAATATGGACAGGGTTCTTGTCCCACACCCAAATTAATTACAAACTGTGATCACTAACACACAAAAAAAAGGTTCTATAGACACTTCAATCGTTGCAAAGAAGAAAGATACTTGAACAGAAATGGTGTTGGTAATAAATTATTACTGGCAAAATGTTACGAAATTTCTATTGCACCAGCCAAAATCACTGTTTTTAAGGGGAGCTTTTGTACACTACCGAGTTATTTTCTCTTATAAAAAAGTTTTCCATATACATCTTAAATGCCTGGGGCTAAGCTGATTACCATTTCATCTTGCAAGTCACCACTTGTGGTTCTCTTCTCCTTTGGCAAATTTTAATTGAGCAACCAAGCAAAGAATTATGACTTAAAGAAACTACCCTATTACATTAGTGTGATTAATTAAAGGTGCGTTTGGCATTTCATAGTTGTAGTGAAATGAAATTGCTAGTAGTATGTCGAGTCTAAATGAATAGCTGATTGATAACATTAGCTATCAATATAAAAGTGGATGTTAATTATACACTGTACAGACGTACGTACCTGTTCGCATGAACCAAATCCGCATCCAGTGTGTAGCTTATCAATCCCATAAATTCTTACAATAAGTATTCCGTGGAGCAAACGCGGTGCCATTTCTCTCCTGTAGTTCCAGGAATCACTCAAACAAATTAATAAAACAGAACAGATACATAAATAAGAAGAAGATAAAAATCATAAGTTCAATTAATAAATGTCGCAAAAATAAGCTAACCGCTAACGCTATATTGAAGTGGCTCGAAACGAAAGAGTTGTTTCTGAGAAACCGTGCGACGTGTATTAGTTTTCATTTATATATGGAGATGGAGATGGAAATTGAAAAGAGAACCTTTTCATGAATTGTTTCTTGTGGTGAAGTATGAAGAAAGACAGACCGATCCTACCTTTGCTTCAAAGGCGCCAATTATTTTGTCCATGATTTGTTCCAAGCTTTAGACAGTTAAGGAAGTTATCCCGCTTCGAACATTTTTTATTTTATAATAGATTGCATGAGCGAATTGGGCCGGCCAATATTTGGTCCAGTTTCAGGAACAAAGGACTAGCCAATAACATGCAAGGCCCATATTCTGTGTCACTGATGTGGTGATTTACAGTCCAGAGCTGTGAGTCATTTGCCTAAAACTCAAGCAAACCAATAATTGCACGATGAGCCAATTAGATCTTGTCAAATTTCCTTTAAAAAAAAAAAAAGAAAGAAAGAAAAAAGGAAAGAAATAATCAAATCAATCTTTTGTTGAGATAATCTTATTAGTTTAAGTTTAAAATAATTATTGTTAACTGTGTTGTACAAATAATCAGCTTGTAGATAATCAATTAAACGTTTGATAAAATTTTTTTAAAGGTAGGAGTTTTAAAAACAATCTTATGTGTTTGGTAATTCTCACTATTTAACTGTTGTAGGAATATGACTGACTGAATTAGATATAACGTTGAACAAAATTTATTTATATCTATATAAATGTTCTTTTATTATGTATGTATAAAAATTGATAAACAAAATAAATATTTTATACTATTAATTTTATTTTTATTTTGTTATTTCAATATAATTGGTAATAAAAAATAACATCTTTAAATTTAATGATCTTATTCTTAATTAATAAGGGTAACTTTGGATTTTTATAATGTATATGAGGATCTATATCAAATTGTATTAAATATAAAAATAATTTCCAAAATTTGATTTTAAAAAAACTACTCATTTCCTACTTTTTGATTTGCTGTATGATGGAGCGAATTTGTGAATTTTGCTTTCTAAAAGGAAAGAAATTACCAAACACTAAAATTACCTTTTAACTTTTCAAAATTACTTTTAAGCCTTTCAAAAATGATCCCAAATGGGTGCTAATGACTTAAACAATAAAATAACTATTAGAAGTAATTTAATTGATTAATTATCTAAACTAATGGTCTATTTGAATTTTTAGCAAACAACAACCAATTAAAAAAAAACACGCACACACAAAAAGATACATGTGATGATAAATAGATTCTTCTTTTGGAGCATATATATAATATTAAAAAAACAAAAACTATTATGAAAAACCATCGATGAGATGGATTAATTAACACGCAAATGTGGAAAGACAAAGGCGTCGTGACTTCGGTTTAACGGCTACAAGAAGCAAGGTCGGTCCGATAATCAACTGTATCAGTGAACATCAACAGACATGCTGACCCAAAGGGCTGACATTGCCGCTCAAAAATCAAGACTTCATCCCTACAATTATTAAAGAGACCGACTTTCATGAGTCTGAAATTGAAGAAGTTTGTAGAAAGAATTTACCAAGTTGTCAACTATGGGAACCACACGCATTCAACCCCCAACTAGACTAATAAGACTTATGCTATTTTGTTGTCTTTGCCGGGTGGCCGAAAGTCTCCATTGCTTTAATTTGTTCTTTGCTTCGGTTAGGTAAATCAGTACAGAAATCATAATCCACCCGTAGCATGAGCTTACCTAATTTTTGAAAGTTCTCTTAACACGTGACATCGCCAAGTGTAAAAGTTTTTAGCAACCAAATTGAGATCAGTTTTGTTCTTTGTTTTCAAATTCAATAAGTTAAGTTCAATTGTTCGTTCATTGTAAAATCAAAAGGAATCGAAAATTATATTAAAAAAAAAGGGGCAAAAAGCGACCAAAAAACTCGAAGACCAAATTGATTTGATTGAATCTATTATATCCTGTCCTATGAACCAGTTTATAAATTTCTGAAACCAATCAGTTCTTAAGTTAGTTTTCTTAAAAATCCAGATTTTACCCACCGATAAACACTAAAATTAGATGAACGTCCTAGTCTTAACAAAAAAAAAATCATATTGCAGAAAACAATACCTCGAAGCTTTTAATTAAAAAATGTTACGGACCCTTTCATCGGAAATTGATTTCAGCAATTGCCTTTTATTACTTTCTTCCAAGTATTTATTTTTCAGAGAATTATTTTCTTCTAATAAGTTGGAAGATACCTAAAGCATGTAGACTTCACATGCACTGAAGTGAACATAATGAGGATAATGTTTCTTCTTTTAGTTTATTAAATTTTCTTTTTTTTCTAATAATTGTATATATGTGGCTAAAGACTAAGTCGTCCTTGGTTCTTTATGTGTGTGGGCAAGCACAGCCAAAAGGCCGTGGCACGTTACGCATTTATTCTTGTGGTTAAGAAGCTCAGCTATGGGGTTTCGTTTTATCATGAATGAAATTATGAGGGTGTGCAGGTGAAATCTTAATTGCGGCAAAGACTATTTTACTAGTTGACTTTGGAGCCATTCACCGACAACATTTTGTACCACAATATATACATGAGCATACATCATGCTTCACTTCTCATCGTCCCTAATCAGTCATATTTATGATCCCCTGCAAGTGCAATAACAATAGCCCAGTTATCTAATTCCACCAACATGGTACAATCAAAGAAGTTCAGAGGCGTCAGGCAACGCCAGTGGGGCTCTTGGGTGTCCGAAATTCGCCACCCATTACTGTAAATTCACCCACTCTCATTATTACAGCATTTACTTCTCCTTATCACATTTATTTAATTTTCTTACATCCTATGCTTCTGTTCTGTTTTGTTTTTATAATTTGTACAGGAAGAGGAGGGTGTGGCTTGGAACATTTGAGACGGCTGAGGCAGCGGCAAGAGCTTATGATCAAGCAGCCGTCTTGATGAATGGCCAAAATGCCAAGACTAATTTTCCAATCCTGAAGCCCAATAATCCTGAAGCTGAAGGCACCAAGGGTAGTAGTTACAATATTCCTGAGAAGGGGTTTTCGGAACTCCTAAACTCGAAGCTTAGGAAGTGTTGCAAAGATTTATCGCCTTCGCTCACTTGCTTGAGGCTCGACAACGATAATTCTCATATCGGGGTCTGGCAGAAGCGAGCAGGATCTCGTTCAGGATCCAGTTGGGTCATGAGAGTTGAGCTGGGAAAGAACAAAAAGGCGCAGAATTTGGAGAATGGATTGCCATTTCCGTCGTCAAGGTCGTCCCCGACGTTGGTTGATGATGAAGTTGAAGCCGGAAATGGAAGAGAGGATGAAGATAGGATTGCAATGCAGATGATTGAAGAGCTACTAAATTGGAATTGCCCCATTTCTTCTCCCTCCAGTGAGATCTAATAGAACTACTACAATACAACACTGTTTGGTATAAAGTTCTCTCCCTTACCGAAGATAATTTACTAAAAAATTACAAGTTTTCGGAAAGGGAAAAAACAAAATGTGAGAACGATATACCAAATAACGTGGGTATTGATTACATGGGCAACAAAAAGCGACACTGCCCATGTGATCAACTCCCCCAATAACGTTATCTACTAAATATATCCAAGATTAAATTAGAAAAAATACTTTAGTTTTCTAATAATCCTTGGGTATATATTATATAGCATTAGCGTGTACATATTTACAGTTTCTATGACCCAGCTTTTAAAGTAGTTTTTACATTCAATAAGCAAAGTTAGAAGTAGAAAATACGTCTGAAGTGATTTATTTTTCTTGCTTCATATGTATGCAATTGGGATTAATAATTCCAAGTAGAATTCTGTGCTGTGTTTTGTTTCCATATTCTGGAAGATGATGTGAACAACAGTCAAGTCATTTTCCAATTGCGTCCCCGGCATTATCAAAATTTCAGTACCTTAAAAGAAGCTTGTCTTTGGGTATATATTGGGCCATGTGGACGTGGTCCACCCACAACCCCCCAATTTTCTGCCTCTTCATTATCGTAATGAATGTGAAACAATGACTGAAGTTCCGTACACTTTGCACAAAAATGATCGAGCTGTCAAACACCTCAATTTCATTGAAGAAATTTAGCTGTCACACACCTTGGTCTATTTTTAACTGCTGGGACTTGGGAAACACTTCGTCCGTAAAACTGTCCCTTTATAATTTTTGAAAATTTCAAAATGCCCCTCGTAATTTAACATTTCTCACACTATCCCTTATAATTTTAAAATTTTCAAACTGCCGCTCGTGAGTACTGCAGTTGTGATGTTATATATCACTACTAAAAATTTCTAAAAATATATTATGTCTTAAACTTCCCCTCATGAACCAAAATTCTTGGCTAAGGGTTACAGTTTCTTTGTCTTTTAAAGCTTTAAGACGTTTCACAAACTGCTGCATTTTGATATGTAACAAAAAAATTAATTGAGATGCAACGCTTTGTGAGCTAGCTATACTGCATATTTTCCCATTGTAAACTATGGAAAACATCGGCATAAAAACTTATGGTTTTAGAGTGTGAGAATCGATTAAGTTCTCTTTTTTTTAAAAAAGAAATAAATTGTTACACTCTACAAATATACAATTTAAAATAAGTAAATTTTAGATGCAAAATATTTATTTAATACAATCCAGAGGAGTACCAAATGTTAAATTCGAACACATTCCCTCAATATATAGAAGTTTTAGAATACCTTTAATGTACTACAACTAGTTGATGCATTGATGACATGTGTAATCAAGTATAATATAACTACCACTTGTGTGATGGTTTTTCAAAATAAATGCACGCATATTATATCATCATTTATTTATTTTATTGCTGACATTATATCTCTGATATATTCTAGATTTTCTCCTCAAAGTATTCAGGATAATAATACTAATCGACTATAGGCCCAAATGGCCAAATCGCGACTAAGATAATGAACGGCGATGCTCCAAAACATTGTTTGAAGATGTAGTGATGGAGAAACAGGACGAAGTAGTTGGATGATTAAATAACACACGTCTCACGTATTAATGAGAAAGCTATTTGTATTGCTTTCAGTCTGAAAGCAGACTATAAAGGGGTTGCATGAGCCATGAAGGTTAGGTGAATTCCTTTAATGTTTATGAGATAAGTATTCTGTAGGGTTTACAAATGCTTAGAATTATTTGATCCAAACTATCTCCATGTCAAAATTAAATACACGATTTTACATTTAAAGGAAAACTAATTCTCAATTAGTCATAGGATTAGGTATCAAATTCAAGAGGCTAAGGTTAAGCTCCAGTTTTGAGGAGCGATCTCCTCAGATCTTTCGGAAAATAATCAAAACATCTTGTTATTATTATTATTATTATTATTGTTATTATTCTTTTTTAAATAAAATGTAAGGCAAGAAATTTTTGATTATTTTATGAGAAGCGGTAAACATCCATTCCATTACTTATGCGATTTAATCAAATATAGTTTAGATATACATTGGTGATCATCCTCATAACTTCTGCTGGTGTAGGACGATTCTCTACCTTAAAGAGTATAACTTTTTCGGCAACAACACAGTCTGCCAAAGAAGAAGGGCATTAATTTCATAGAGAACTTAACGAATAGAGTAAGCAAATTGCCGCATCTAGCGGCAGACATTTTGGATTTCGGTTCGGCTTTTTACGGTTTATAATCCGTCTGCGCTTAAACTTTCAACCCAAACAAGTTGAAAATTTATTTCAGTTTGGTTTGGTTTTAAATTTAGTTTGGTCCAGTTTGGATTCGTAATTCGATTCGGTATCGAATTGTTAATTCTAGTTCAAATACAGTTTAAGTTACTAATGCGAGTTGAGTTACAGCAACTATTATTAAAAAAACACACGCACTCACAACAAATAATGAAAACTATTCAGGATACTAAAACAACAAATTCAAAATATTCAACTACAAAGTACAACAATAAAGAAAACTTCAAAGTAACGAAGTTAATCCAAGTAAATAAGAACAAAGGTAAATTATTGAATAAAATAAAATCATCAACAAAAATAAATTATTGAATAAAATAAAATCATCTCCATTTCTCCATCAACAAATAGAAAATGATGAATCTGCAAAAAGAAAAGGGAATTAGTCCATTAGCATTAATTAACCTCCACTAAAGAAGTATCAATAGTTACATCAGACATGTACAATCTAAAGTAATGACTGAACCTAAGCATAAAAAATGCATTCATGTATGTGTGTGTGTGTATCTGTTGTGGGTGTTTTCTTTTTGAGTAATGATACATCCACAAACTCTTGTATAAACTTATTTTGTACAAACTGATGTGGCATGATAAGATTGGTTGAATTAAATATCACTTGACCCACATAATTTGTTTTTATTAATTTATATTTTCATTCAACCAATGAATTAATACCACGTCAGTTTGTACAAAATAAGTTTGTACAAGAGTTTGTGGCTGTATCATTGTTCTTTCTTTTTTCTTTTTATTTTCTTTTCATGCTGATATTTTTCTTTTTTCTTTTTATTTTCTTTTCATGCTGATATACTTTTAAGTCTTGCAATTTGAGAAAGTTAATTCTTACTGCTATTAAATTGCAAGACTTTATAATTTATTAAAAAATAAGCCAATTAAATCCCACGGCTTAAGAGCATGTCCGCATTAAAAAAAAAAAAAAGAGGACGCCCGCACCTGAGAATGAGTATACATATATAGTCCTTCTCCAGTGTAGAACTCTATTTTTTTTTTTTTATGTGGATATGCTTTTAAACTGTGCAGTTTAATAAAGTCAGTTTTTAATATTATTGAACCGCATGACTTTATACTTCATTAAAAAATAAAATGATTTTTTGTTTAAAGAATCAAATTCTAAAAAGAACTTCATTTTTTGATGTCAAAATTGGATATGTAGTATAAAAATAGAGAGTCTATTCTCTTTTTACCTTTCCCCAGAAACCTAATTTGGAGATTGTGTAATGCTTACTCTCAAACTCTTTGTTTACACGGTAGTGTTATTCTTTGTTTTGCTCTTCATCTTCAGATTCCTGCCTAATGATCCTGGGCGTAATCCTGGATGTGAAGAATAAAAAAAGAAGGGGTTGCTTACTTTATTTGTATAAATATTCTTGGGATTTTTGATTCTCTGTTAACCTAAGCTTTTCACTCTAGAAAAAAAGGAACTTGAATAGAAATCCTCATTGTTTTTATTCATTTATTTAGTCTTTAGGTTAATAAAAAGAATTAGATAGTTATATATGAGTGAAAGAAAACATCTTCTAAATTCGCAGTAAATGTGGATTAAGTCTCATTTCCTATATACAAGCATTAAGGATAAGTAAACAAAAGTAAAAGTGGAGGAAGCCCCTTAGACAAATACAGGTCGATTGGTCATCCTAACTTGAAAATTAAACCGCATGATTTTATGGTTCATTAAAAATAAGTTCATTAAAACCCACAGTTTAAGAGCGTATTTGCATTAAAAAAAAAATGAGGGCGCCCATACTTGAAAATGATTATATATATAATCATTCTTTAGTGAAGACATACTCACTTCATTACAATAATGATGCCACTAATAGATAAAAAATACAGATTTCAATACATTAAATGAGGGCTCTGGCACTTAAGGGGCATCCTCACTTTAACACACTAAAATATTTAAAAAAATATTTCAATATATTAGAAACTATGTTCTTTTGTTTTTTAGTGGCATCCTTATTTTGTTAAAATAAGAGTTTTCTTACTAGAGAATTATTATTATTATTAAAAATTCATTCTTTTTACCCAATTGTTGCGTACTAAAACACCATAACACCATTGAACCATATAATTTATTTCTTTTCAACCAACTATTATAACAAACTATAAGCCTAATTTATTCTTATTTCGAACAAAAATTACTATAAATTATAAGCCTCAATAACAAATAGCTCATATTTGTAAATATGCATTTTCAATGAAGATTAATAATTCATCAATCCTAGCCGCTGTACAAAATAAAAAGTTACCTAATTGCTTGGAGTCTAGATGAAGCAAACAAGTAAGAAACCAAAATTTTTCATCTTAAAACACTTGGATGATCCACTTGTGTTGATTTACAAAGCTTTTCATGAAACATAAGGCCTTAAAGTAAATAACTTATAAAGTAATTAATTAAAAAATCTTTATGACATAATCATAAATAATTAAATATTATACCTTCTGCAAGTGCCTTCACAAATTCATTTTCCCCAACCAACGCTTGAAGATTTGTTGTCACTTCTACAAAAAGCGAAGATCGTAGCCAAATTTGTGTTAGTATGAGTGGTTGCACTATGTCAGGAGTCATAGAATTCCTTTATTCATTTACAATGCAACCTCTTGTACTAAAGGCAAACTCATATGCAGCAGTAGGTACTGGACTGGTAAGGTCATCTCTTGCTATTTGCAATAAAATTGGGTAATTCAAACCATTAAAGTTCCACCATGCCAAAATATCAATTTGAATATCCAATGTATAAGTAACTTGAAATTCAACAAACTCCATCAAGTAATGGTCTAACTCGTTTAACAATTCTACGTTATCTCTAGTCTCAGTAACCATCTCAGTGTATTTAGAGAAATGATCATCATAATTATCATTAGCATCACCTAAATCAAGAAAAGTGAGCCCACTATTAAACCCATTCAGCCAATACCACCAACATGGCTTGCACTTAATTTACACTAGCACTAGTTTTTGGGTTTGAGTGTCTTGCACTATATGCTTCATAAAGCCCATGCAAAGTGTCTTCCACTATGCCTTTCATCTCACTACATTTCGCACTATCTTTGCCATATAAACTCTCAAAACAAACTATTATAAAATTTATTTTGCTTCATGTAACTAGTACAATAACAATAATAAATAAACTTATTTATTTTCAATACGCCCTTCCAATACTACTTGTTTTACCTAAATTTTAAGCTGAAGGAAATAGGGGCAAAAACCTAACTACACACAATAAAATTATGTTAAACTGAAGGGGTGGCCCATTTCATTGAGATATGTTGTTTGATTTCGACCTTCCATGGGACTTGAGAAAGAATGGAAGAGGCAAGGCCATTATGAGAGGCTTAGATCTAGAGAAAACTAGCTTCTAGAACTTTATTTAACCTACAAAATGGAGAAAAAAAGGTTAGAGGTAGAGCCGGCAATGACCCGCAACTACACTCTGATGTTCAAATTAGTTTGAGACTATTATTGGATGGTAAGAGTTTGCAAGTTCTTAATAATAGAGATGACTAGAGATTGAAAAAAAGCCTAAGCCTTGTGTTGTGTGATTGTGTTTTTTAATTGATAAAAAAATAATTTGAGTATCTTTATATGGAGTGCCCTAGGGTCCTAGCCGCCATGCCACCTGGCACATTTTTATTGGCGTTATTTGTTGCATTGGCAAGGATATTTCTGTCCTTTTACTTACATGACCATTTGGGCCCTTTGGAGTGTGATGGAATAAGTTGGCATGTCATTTTCATGATTTGTCTACACATGCTCATGTTGGAGACTTGGACTCTTCTGAATTGGCATCAAAAGGAGGCCGTTTGTAAGAATAGATGTGCCTTAATGCAGCCACACTGACCTCCCGAGCTAAGTTGGCTCCCCAAGAGTAAATCAAAGAGGTTGTGTAGTAGCTGAAGTTGATTAAATATTAGTCCTTTGAGTATGACAGCATACACCAGAAACATGCATTATCTAAAAACTATTCCGCTTTTGTAATGAATACAGAAAAATTATCTGCCATGGGCAAGCTCAGAATCAGGTTCTTTCCCCTGATCGTAACTGGGAATGGTTGCCCAAAGCAATCCTCTTGCACCCTTTGTTCAATAATAAGATAATTGATCATGATGACTGTACTAGATCAGCTTCCCACGATGAGGAGGAGATGAAAATTCGATAGGAATTTCAGTGACTGATTGGTCCAATATGTGTAAGATCTGTTGTTGAATGTGGTCATCATCCAACAGATCTATTTACAGGAAAGACGGCCTTTATATCATCATCAAGCCAGCTGCGAAAAAAAATGTCTACAAGCGTACGGCCATTCAGAATATTGTTTGATATTAATTGTTACAGCATCTCTAGTAAAACAAAATTCGGACGCACCATCAAAAGGATCCTCTAGACAGAGAATTGTACGTCCCGCATTCACATAGGTAGGCATGGCAAAATGCACAAATACATGCGGCTCCACCTTGGAATTCTGCAGTATTTGTTACAGAAAAATCCTGTCCCGCACGAAGGTCCAAAGTTAATTATTAATTGTCAACTCGGGCTCCTAATTTATAAATTGCTGAACTTCATTAGTAATTATTTAGAATTTAGAATTAATAGTAAATATAAAATTCAGTAAGTTTTGGTGAATTATTTGCGATGAGTTGATATTTTGTGATTTTCTTAGAAAATAAAAAACTAAAATTGTGTGATAGGTTAGCAATGACTTACATAGGATTTATATAATGCCCTATAATCACACAATTTTTTAATATTTATATCTGCTTATTGTACTTAATGAAAAATCATCTTATTGAATTTTGAAAATGTTACGAAATATTTACTTAACATATCAATGAGAGAAGCATTGCGCTTACAATGTTGAGTGCAAGGGTTCGAGCCTTTATAAGAACTTTATAGGGGTTAATTTCAGTACTTCCTCAATTATCAATATAATTGAGTGGAAATAGTCTCTCACTTACAAAATGTGAGTGGAGTAGGCACCCCTCGAATATTAGAAAGGGTTTAAAATATATGGGTAAGTACTTCAGTGTATCAATGTATGGTAGTGGTCTCAGTTATATAGTATGATTATAAATATTAATTATAATGTCTAATGTAATGTCAGTAACATATTTTAAAAAAAAAAGGTTGAAGTCCTGAATTCCTTTTTGCCACCATCATGATTTTGATTTTGAAAGGGTTAAAGTCTCGAAGAAGTCTTCAATTTTCGATACCAAGTAGCTTTAGTTTTATTTATAGGGGTGGAGGCTCTTTACGACTAGAGGGGGCACAACACCTGCAGGCTTTGAAAAAAATTTGAAGTTTCTAAAAGAAATATTAAAAATTAAGTATAAAAATATCGATTTGACCCCTACACAATTAATTTGTAAATTTTATATATAGGGTGAAAATGTAATTTTATATTTTGTGAAATAAAGTGGCCCAATTATTTGATTTTTATTTTGTTAATTGCTTTTCATTTTATTTTTTTATTTGTAACAGTAGCCTCAGTTAGTGGCGATGCCAGGAATTCAAGCTAGCAGGGGCTAAATTCAAACAATAAAATAATTTAAAAATGATCAACAAATTAAATAAAAATTTATTAATATATTCAATTTAATACATTTATAACTGTCCTCGACATATTTTCATATGTTGAAAAGATTGAAGAGCAACCTCATCGTCAAGACTATAAAATATATCTTTTTTTATATATACAATTAGTTTCTCCCATCCAATTTCAAAGACGACTCACAAAATTTATGGTTGAAAATGTCATTTCTACTATAGTTGGGGCAACTAATAAAATCAATACTAATGTCACTAATAGATAAGTTAATGAATGCAATTTGCCTTTCTTAGCATTAACTATTTTTTTGGCTTACCAATCCCCTTTCAATCTTGAAAATTTGTTATCAGGACCCACATCCATAATGTAAACATTAAGTTGAATTTCAAGTGCCATAAGATCCATTAAAAAAAATCAATTAGATAAAACTCAGTAAAATAAATAGTTTTGGTTTGTTTTTTTTTTTTGTGCCAGGAGAGGTTGGGCCTTAGGAATTTCAAAATAAAAATATTTCTTTGTGGATTGGAGATGTAAAAACAAATATACGATATTTCAATTATTTTTATATTTTCACAAGAGCTGTTATGGTAATTTAAATTAAAAAATGGGATAAAGCCTCTGCTAGTACCAATGTGGCATCACCATTGGCCTTAATTATCAATCAAAGTCCACAATTGCTGCAGTCAGAAGCAAAATTCCCAAATTCCCAGCGACTACATCATAGCTATAGATGAAAAAACCATCTAAAATTAATCCCTATTAATACTTAACGTTTGAACTTGGCCTCCCAGAGACTTACTCCGAGCTCTGCCCCTGTTTATCTCCCAAGTATTTAACAAGTTTTGCTGCAACTTATTTGCCCATCAAATTCTTTTATTATTATTATTATTTGCTACACTTATATAGTATCATATTTTACAACGTAGATGTCTATCGAATTCTTTTCTTTTATCTTTTCTTTGACTTATGTTAAAATATTTATTATCCCATTCTGGATTTACTGTTCTGCCAATAGGTTAGTCCATGGGCAGAGCTATAGTGCCCAAGTCATAAAATCCATTGACGAGAGTGTTTAATGATTTTAATGGTAAGTAGTTTAAAAAATTAATTTTAAAATCTATTGGAAAAGTGATTGTAAAACATAAGAAAGGACATGTTAATCCCCTCAAAAACAGGTTCTTAGTTATTAATTTCTCTACTCTCAGGTTAACTAAACGCTTTGCCAAATCTCGTAATTCTGCAAATTGCCCTGTAAATAATCTTTTATTGCGTCCACAAAAGAGGAAACAGAACAAATTTTCAAGTGTTATTACAAGCAGACATGCAATTTCATTAACCAAAGGAAAAACAAAAACGTTTCATAACCATAATACAATATTGAATAATTAAATTACATAAAAGCTTCAGTTGGATCTCCCCGAAACAAAACCTTTTAGGGCTAAACTCTAACTTCATATGTTTGCCCTACAAAGAGCCAACAATTAATTACAGGCAGCTAGAGTTACTGGTGCATCAGCACTTGATGCTTCAAGCCTGCAAATTATGGGCGACGCCGAACAAATATAAGATGGGTGTTGCATTAAAAAGTTGAAAGTAAACAAACCCTCGCTCAAAGAGGATAAATTATAAAATTAAATGAATTTGGTACCAGATCTCACTTGCAATAAGGCATTCTAGGATTATAAGAACTAAACTGATGAATCCAAATATACTAGAACAGAGGTGGATCAAAAGCCAGGAAGCTAGATAGAACTGTCTGGAACAGTCGTTCTAAATATGTCATAGAATCGATTCCCATCCTCACCAAGGCTTTTGAGGAGTGAGTAAATTGACAAGAGAGCAAAATATGGTAAGGGCTTTGACCATTTTGCTCTGTGTTGTGTTGTAAATAGAAACATTCAGGATAGGTCAATTTCACATATGCATTCCTTATCCAGCTTCTGTAATCAAGCAAAATGTATTGAAGATGTGAGATTAACAGGGTTGACTAAAGGTAAAAAACCATAAATACCCAAAAAGTTCTTAAAAAAATATTGATGGATCTACAATACTCAAGGAGGATCAAAACTGAAAATGACAGAGAAGAAAAAAAGGTAAAAAAATAACTTACAAAAATAAACATGGAATGACCAGTTCAAGGGTGCAGGGAGAGCAAGCCACTGTTTTGAACTTTCTTATTGCCAGAAAATTTACATACCAGACAACTTCTGATAAAGGAAGGGGAAAAAAAAGGAACAAAAGGATAACTCTGCTCTGGATTCCTTCTCCAAATTCCAGTTCCCAATCTTTACAGCTGAACCCACTTCCTTGCGTGGATTATTGTTTATTCAAAAGTGTGTGCAGAGCATAGAGTAAAATATTAATCAACAACTGCAATCAACTGCTACTTTTCATGAATAGCCAATATTGTCTGGATCCTTGCAGGCGTACTCGCATACAACATGAGTATGCATTATAGCACCTGACACTATAGCGCAAGGGTTGAAAGAAAAACTGCAGATCACCCAAAAAAAAAAAAAACAAAGTTCGAAGTGGGTTATGCTAATTGAAAGATTAGACCCTCAGCATGTTGCTACTTTCGCTTTGAAATACCAAATAATAGACAACTAAGATTGGACAATTGAGCCTCAAATAAAACAAGATGACCAGCACTTTTAGCAACGGAGTCTACAATAAAACAAGATGCCCACCACATACCTTTATAATACCTTAATAGTCAAAGTATCGTTTATGATAAATTTTCCATAAGAACATCATCTTCATAGTGTTTATGCAAACGACCTTCCACCATCTTTTCCATTGCCATTTGAGACTTCCCTGTATTCTCTGCCTGACAAATATAGATAAGTCCCAAATTTAACATTTTAGAGCACAAAATGAATTTGCTTAACAAGTAATTTGATTAAATATGGGAAAGAAGAATATACACGTTGCGAAGAAGAAGCTTAGATGACTACAATAAACCATTACGCGAAAGCAATACCATACACATTTTTCAGTCCATCTATATCCTTTCAAGTCAATAACATCTGTTGAATCAATATTTTCCATTTTCCCAATCTGATATCATTCTAAGTTGATATTATCAATCTTTGTTGGATAAGCAACAGCCATAAATGGCTTCCTCATACAACTATCCACATCCTTTCATGGGATTCAAAGAAAGCGATTTCCTCATTCTCTCCTCAGTTTATCGCAAATCTAGCCGGTAAAAATTAATTTCTATTTCTTATAGAAAAGAAGAAATCCTACCTACTAACTTGCCATTATCCATATCAGTATCTCATGATAGCTATGCGCGTTTAATTGGTGCATCTCCTTGATTGTCTTGCAATTAGTAGCATATAATCTTTCTTTTGATGTTCACTACACCCAAAATTACCATTGAAGCAGTCAAAGAGAACCATAGACCCATAGGCGATGCTATATATTACATTATTACTTCATCCATAATTACCTCCTTAGGGTGAACTTAGATCAAGATGGCTTACAGGCTTAGTGAGGGATGGAGATCTAGAAAACAAATGGATGGTTGACATTACTAAAGAAAGCTCCTATGTTCAATATAGGCAGAATCGCCAATGGACTTCCAAATACCTAAGAATTAAGAATTTCACGTTATTCTTTAATGCATCAGCAGAAACAAGTTCCTATGTCAAGAATATGGCTTTTGAGCAGGTCGTTGCATTGCCAATTCTGATCCGACACGCTTTAACGGATCCAATGAAGAACTTGCGCCCCCTACTTTAAGAGATAGAAGTCCTGCAATACGGACCAAACCAGCATCCAGATCAAACAATTAATAGTGACTTGCGAAATGTAGGCAACGTGGCATAAATATAGTATCAAAAAACAAGGATATTTTGTATTGTAAGGCCTAAATCTTTGTAGTCTATAAATACAAGTGCATTATCCATGAAGAGAGGGATTAAAGTAGTCTAAAATTAAGTACCCGTTTGAGGGCTGTGAAGATGTAGACAGCACAAAACTCTTCAGCATCAATTAGAGAAACAAAAGAGCCACCAAATACAATCGGATAAAATACATTAACCTTCGCCTCCAAAGACTCAGGACCAACAGGAAAGACCCCAGAACCCAGCAGGGAAATATCCTCAACCAACGAAGCTTGCTTGCCAAAGCAAAGGCCCACAAGGTTTCAAAAAAAATGTATGAAGCATGATCACAAAGAAGGAATGACACGAAAAATTACCAATATTGGAAAGCACCAATTGAAATGAAACCAGGTGAACAAAATGAAAAAGGCATCATTAACCAAATATTGAAATATCTTATTCCTGGCAAGGAATAAGGTCTCGCAATTAAACTCAAAACAGAAGCCTCGCTCTCATTCTGTTCTAAAGCTAGTCCGCCCTCATTAGCAGTTCGGGATGACTTTTTTGAGGCCAAAACTCTCCTTTTACTCAACTCTTTCTGTGCCGTCTCTCCACAGAATCATACATCATCATAGTTAAAACTTGGACACAAACCAGCCCATCACCAACAAAACAATATTATTTTTAATTATTTTAAACTTTTTTTTTCATAATCAAGTGCGCTATTCAATCAAAAGGTTAAAAAGTAGCTTCTGGAAATTAATTCATTTAATTGTTTTTGTCACACCAAGAAATCAACTCACCATCTTAAAGAAGCACGGTAGCATAACACTACACGTCTACACAATCATAATCAATTTCAAAATCTAATGGATATAATAGACTTATACATTTACTCTGCATTAAAATATCTTGTTCAGTATAATAATGAAAGAGTGAATAAATATTTACTAGCCATTTAATTTAATGAATCAGCCACGGGCCACTACGGATCGAGGCTGATGGTATACTTTATCATTCTTGGATTCAAATTTATTGTTGTTTGGCTTATCATCAGGATTAGGGGTGAGCATGTGTTGGTTTGGGTTGGATTTTAAGTTAACTCAAACTAAATCATAAAAATTTGGATCCAACCCAAACCAAACCATTTGGGTTTGGTTTGGATTTGGTTTAATTTTATTATCAAAATAATTTTTATTTTAATAAAATTTAATTATATCAAAATTATAATAATTATTAATTGTTATTAATTATTAAATTGATATTAAAATATAAAAAAATATAGTGGATAAAAATTATAAATTTTACAATAACTTAATCCTTAAATTAAAGAATACTAGAAAATCAAAATAAAGTTTAATCACAAAAATTAGTATTTCTCAATAAATAAGAACGTACACTTTAATAATAAACTTTCACAAACATGACATTAACAATCTAATAATAAATTTTGCCACTTGTTATTTATTTAATTATGCAATATTTGTTTTTATTTATCGTTTTGGTAGTTTTGCGTTATGTTGTCTACTTATATGTTTAATTTTAGGGAGATTGTCAGTTTCCCCCCTACAGTAATCAACATATATTATTTTTCCCCCTTCTGCTTTTATAATGGCCAAAACCCCCCCTAATCGTATAAGTTTACAATATTACCCTTATTTTCAACTACTCTTTTATTTATATTTATTCTAAATTAAATAAATCACATGAATAGAAACTAAATAAAAAATAAAGCATTAAAAATAAGAAATATATGTTTTGATATGAACAAAAAAATTAATAATACATTTTTTTATACTTATTTATTTTGTGAAAATTTTCTTATAATAAATATATAAGAAAATTATTAGTCAAATGATAAAAAAATTATTATAAGAAAACTTGAATGACAAATAAAAATTTATTATAAGATAAATAATAAAATATTTTACCTATACTTTTTACATTTAATTTTAAAATATTAAAAAATATTTATTATAAGCAAATGTTCACAAAATAAATAATTACAAGAAAATTTTTTTGTAAATAAGAAGAAATTTATGTTATTTCTTCTTAGTAGAGTTTCCTGCTCTTTCTATGATGATCCTTCCATGTGGGAGGAATTATTTTTGTAAATAAGAAAAAAAATTTATGTTATTTACAACAATATTTATTTAATTTAAATTTATTTTTACTGTTATTTTCATTTTCTAATTGTTGACAATTGATCGCGCCATAAAAAATTTAATGGTGGTCTTTCACTTATTTGTGTTCATTTATTTTGTTTTCATTTATTTCATTTGAAAAATTTGAGTGTTGGGGTTTTGTCCATAACCTATGGGTAAACCATACCCAAACCATAATAAAATGGTTTTCTACATAAAACTCACATCTAACCCATTTTCATTATTTACCCAACCCAAACCATTTAATTTGGTTTGAGTTTGGATAAACCCATGGGTTGTGGGTTTATGCCCACCCCTAATCAGGATGATATATTCAACCGGTCAAGAAGCGAAGCTGATTCATGTAATCATACATGTAATTCCAAATATACTGAAATCTGCAATATCAGCAACAAGGGATGATTAATGATGGCCAGGCACAGCACGACCCACCAAGCGTTGGCCCATGCGGGTTCGTGGGCCGGCACGGCCCACCAATTTGGTGGGCCATACCGTGCCGTTCGCACTTTTTTTTATAAGGGCCCGGCACACCCTAAAAAAAGTCTATCAATTTTTTTTTTTGTTCACATGTCCAGCATATCTAAAAAAACCTACGTGTCTAGTGTATTTTATTCAAGCCCACGTGCGTAATAATAATAATAATAATAATTTCATAGATCATAGTAATAATTAATGAAAAACAAAATTACAATCTAGAATAACACTTACATCTAATTTTATTTGAACTACTAATATTATAATTGCTCATAAACTCCATTGAATGAAAATGTAATTTTTAACCTATCATAAAAATATTTTGTTCATAATTTTATTTTTTTGTGCATAAATATGAAAAATATTTCATTCACAAATGAAACATATCTCCATTGACTATTAACTAAGTTATGATTTCATAAATAAAATATTAATGTCGTAAAAGTTTTTATTTATCATTTATAAAATCATGATATTTATTTATCCATTCAATAAATTATAAACATAAAAAATTAAAATATTTATTTAAACTATGACTTAAATTAATTTTTAAAAGTCTATGCTAAAAAAAATTTTAAAAATTTAATTTCAAGATATTTATAAAATTATGATATTTTATATTAATTTTTTATTAAAAAAAATTATTTTGATATACTTTGGCCAACATACTATTGGTGACCCACGGGCCGCGTGCTTAGCCTACCAATGAAGCGTGCTTATTACTAGCCTTTTCGTGTGCCGTGCTTTGACCCATCTTTAATTGTTTCGTGCTTTTAAGGCCCAACACGGCCCACGTGCGTGCTGTGCCGCGCCTCGTGCCCTACCAAAACGTGCTCGTGTCGTGTCGTGTCGTGTCGTGTCGTGTCGTGTCGTGCTATACGGACACGTGCCATGCCCGTACCGTGCCTCGTGACACTCGGCCCATTGGGCATCTCTAGGGATGTGAAGATGGGTATGGTGGTGATTTTGAAGTGATGGATTTGGAAGTGAAAATAATCTTCAATTTACAGATTTTGCAGTGAAAATTACAAGGAAAAGATTTTTAAAATAACTAAAAATAAAAGTTGTTTAACATCTAATGAGATGGGAGAAATTTTAGAATACATCAGAAGTACCATTTTAGCCATACAATAAGTAAATAATACTATAACAAGTGTGTATTTATATTTAAAAAATCAATATGCAAGTAGTGGTTATATTAAATTCATTTACACATGTCATATATGCATTCATTGATTATATTATCTATGATGTATTAAAAACCTCCTCAATGGGTTTGGTGGTGATGAAGATTAACATGGTGTTGATCAGAAGAGAAAGAGAGAGAGCACATACGACAGAGAAAAGAAAAAAGTTATAAAAATAAGTACTTACTTTTAATTTTAAATGAGGGCAACTTCGAAAATATAGGGGATTAATTGAACAGAAGGATCGGTAATTGAGTGGTTCAATATCACTATTCAATTATCAATTAATACGCTAGCCCAAAGAGTTAAGAGTACTTAAGCTCATACTTGTTTATTGGCCGCGTGTCACCAAATGTGATCATCCATTAGATGGCGTGAATAAAAAACATCACACGAATACTTTGAAAAAAAATCTCTTGAAATATCGCTTGAAAAATGCAACTGATGTATTCTAAAATTTCTTTTAGATTAAAATAAGAGATATAGATTTCATCCTAAAAATCAACATCCTAAGAGAATTTTGTTATAAAACATTTTATATTTATTATCTTCGATTTCTATTAAGTTATTGCTACAGAATTTTGTTTTACATTAATACAGATCCAAATGTTAAGAATAACATACGCTGAGTCAGCTGTTGAGTCATCAAGCCACGCTGGAAGTCAGTTTTGCAGTTAGTTAGAGAGCTTATAAGCTTCCCTCCAAAAGTTTGTTATGTATATTAGAATCTGTGCTCACGAGTTTTGTGAGATTGCAAAACTTGAAAAGATTCTCACACTACTATAAATTGTATCGTGACTCAATTAATAAAGTTGTCGAAGTTTTCCATTTTCTCTCAGTCAAAATTTTCTCTCTGTTTTTCTAAGTAACCAAACAAAATCTACAGAGCATTTTGTATTTTTAACTTGGTATCAGAGCTTGAATCCAATGGCCTTAATCGGTTCCAATCAACAGTCGAGCAACACTTCCATAACTTCTTTCACCTTCACAAATCCAATTAAGCTTGATCGTGCAAACTATACGATCTGGAAACAGCAAGTACTGTCTTCAATTCGAGGCAATGGTCTTGAAGGCTATATTGATGGATCAAGAATCTGTCCTAGTCAATTTCTTTCTCCAGAGGCTAGATCTGAAGGTTCTTCCTCTTCTAGCATTGAAGGTCAAGAGAATCCAGAGTATGCAGCCTGGAGACGTCAAGATCAGCTCCTGCTCAGTTGGATTCTGTCGTCCATGAATGTAGATATTCTCAGTCTTGTGGTAAGCTCTAAGACTTCTTTTGAGCTGTGGAAAAATCTAGAAAAACAATTTGGATCTGAATCTATGGCTAAGAAAGTTCATCTGAAAATGCTTTTGAGTAATCTGCGAAAAGGATCTCTAACCATGTCTGAGTATTTTACAAAGCTTAAGTCAGTTACAGATGGTCTTGCTTTAGCTGGTAGTCCTATGCATGATTTGGATTTAATCACTCATCTTATTACTGGTCTAGATTAGTCATATTATCCTGTAGTAGTCTATATTGAGGCAAACATGTTGAAAATGGATCTTAGTGAGGCTTATGCTATGCTTCTCACACATGAGGCTAGACTTGAGAATAACAAGCTTCATGATAGTAAGGAAACCAAGAACAATTATGCAGCAAATGTAGCTCAGGCTGGAAATTTTTCAAAGAAAGGTAATAACAATAATCAAAACAACTGGAAGGCTGGAGGAAACAATTGGAATAATAACTCTGGTGGAAGAGGTGGTTTTGGTGGTAATGGAAGAGGTGGTTACCAATGGTTCAATCCAGGAAAAGGAAACTGGAATAATAATAATTTCAGAGGTGCTGCTGGTGGATTTAACAGTGGATTTCCTGGTCCTGGTGGCTTCAATAACAATTATGGCAGAGGTGGTTTCAACTCAGGAGGTGCTGGAAAGAATTTTGCTCAGGGAAATGGTGCTGCTTGTCAGATATGCTTCAGGTTTAATCATACAGCAGCTGACTGCAGAGACAGGTTCAACAGAAATTTTATCCCAAATTTTCCAGCTCCAGCTCCAAATCACTTCTCTAATCAGTATCAAGGACCAAGAGCAGCCTTCATAACAACATCTGAAGGAGCTGCTGATCAGGGATGGTTTCTGGACAGTGGTGCAACTCATCACTTAACAAACACAGTTCAAAATCTGAGTGATGGTAAGATCTATTTTGGCTCAAACTTACTTACTGTTGGTAATGGCCAAGGTCTTAGAATTAATCACATAGGTTCTACACAACTTCACACCTCATTTGGCACATGTTTACAACTACAAAATATTTTGTGTGTTCCTCAAATTACCAAGAACCTTATTAGTATTTCCAAACTTCTCACTGATAATGATATAACCATTGAGTTTTTCTCTGATGTTTGCTTCCTAAAGGACAAGGTGAATGGCACTCTGTTGGCTCAGGGGATTGCTAGAGATGGCCTATACAAGCTACTGTCAAAAGAGGAATCTCTCTCTTCTTCCACTCTTGTTCTGCCAGTGTCTCATCCTAGTTCTATGATGTCAACTCTTTCCTGCAATAATGTAGTTACTTCTGTTCAAAGTTCAAATAATGACTTCTGTTTTAAGTCTACATTTCCTGTAAGCTTTCAAACTTCAAGTTCTATGTCAGCAAATATGTTGCACAATAGACTTGGTCATCCAAGTAAGCATGTCATACAAACTATTCTCAGAAACAATTGTTTAATGTCAGCCAATGTTAGTAAATCAAATTTTATTTTCTGTGATGCCTGTCAACTTGGAAAGTTACATCAATTACACTTCCCTACTACTGAAATCAAAACAAAATACCCTTTAGAATTAATACACACAGACTTATGGGGACCAGCTCCTGTTTTATCACTAGATGGTTATAGATACTATATTTCCTTTGTTGATGACTTCACCCGATACTGATGGATTTTTCCCTTAGTTTTAAAATCTGATGCCCTTACTACTTTCAAACACTTCAAGAGCTTAGTTGAGAAACAATTCAATCTGCATATCAAAACCTTGCAGTCTGACATGGGAGGTGAATTCAAAGCTTTTCAGTCCTTTCTTCAAAAAGAAGGTATCCAAGCTAGATTTAGTTGTCCTTATACTCACCATCAAAATGGTGTTGTTGAGAGAAAACATAGACACTTAGTAGAAACTGGATTAACACTCCTTGCTCAAGCAAAAATGCCTATTTCTTTCTGGTGGGAGGCTTTCCATACAGCCTCTTATCTCATTAATAGAATGCCTACCACTACACTGAACAACTTATCTCCCTATCAAAAGCTCCATAATCAGCCACCAAACTATCAACTTCTCAGAGTTTTTGGTTGTGCTTGCTATCCTTTTCTCAGGCCTTATAATGACCACAAGCTTGATTTTCATTCCCAAAAATGTTTGTTCTTAGGTTACAGCCCTCTTCACAAAGGATATAGGTGTCTAACAAAGTCAAGCAAAGTTTATGTTGCTGCTCATATTGTTTTCAATGAGTCTGATTTTCCCTATTTAGAGTTGTTCTCTTCATCTGAGTCTTCTTCCAATTCTCTATCATCATACTCTCCATCTGTTTGTATCCTTAATGACAGTGGCTTGCATCAGTCATCAGCTACATCTCCTGCTTCAGCAGAGTTACCAACTTCACATTCACCTCAACATGCTCATCAAGCTTCACCAATCTCAGATTCATACAGCTCAACATCATCACATTCTTCATCACATAATGCTTTAGCCAATCCCTCTGATGAATTACAACCATCATCTCAACCTGTCATTTCAACTCATCAGATGGTTACTCGAGCCAAATCTGGTATTTTTAAACCAAAGACCTATCTTACAGCTACCCAAGACCTTGAACCAGTGAGTGTTAAAGCAGCCCTGATTGATATAAAGTGGAAAATGGCCATGCAAGAGGAGTATAATGCTTTGCAGAAAAATGGCACCTGGACATTGGTTCCAGCTGAAACAGCTACAAAACTTGTTGGAAATAAGTGGGTTTTTCGAGTTAAATATAATCCAGATGGTAGCATTTCCAAGTATAAGGCTCGGTTGGTTGCAAAAGGTTTTCATCAAACCTATGGAGTAGATTTCTTTGAAACCTTCAGTCCAGTTGTTAAACCCTGCACTGTTCGTATTGTTCTTAGCTTAGCAGTCATGCAATGTTGGCCAGTTCGGCAATTGGATGTTAACAATGCCTTTCTTAATGGCATGCTTACTGAAGATGTGTTTATGTCTCAGCCAGAAGGCTTTATCAACTCTCAGTTTCCCACTCATGTATGCAAATTACAAAAAGCCCTTTATGGTCTTAAGCAGGCTCCAAGGGCTTGGTATGATAGATTAAAAGGGTCTTTAGTTCAGTGGGGTTTCAGATCTTCAAAGTCAGATACTTCACTGTTTTTCAAGCATATTGGCAGTAATGTTCTCATCATTCTTGTTTATGTAGATGATATTCTGATAACAGGTTCTAGTGAGGTTTATATTTCAGAGGTTATCAGCCTACTTAGCTCAGAATTTGCACTTAAAGATTTAGGAGATTTTAACTACTTTCTTGGGGTAGAAGTGACTCCATCTGCTGAAGGGTTACATCTATCTCAAACTAAGTATGTTGGTGACATCTTAAGAAAAGCTCATATGCTTGAGAGCAAAGGCTGTAATACACCTATCAGTGTTGCTGATAAGTTGCAGAAGGACAAAGGTTGCTCATTTACAAATCCCTCTCTTTACAGAAGCATCATTGGTTCTCTGCAGTATCTGACTCTGACCAGACCAGATATTGCATTCACTGTAAACAAATTGAGTCAGTTTTTAGCTGCTCCAACTAGCTTGCATTGGCAGGCTTGCAAGAGGGTATTACGATATCTACAAAGCACAGCACATTTTGGACTGCAGTTCTTCAAGTCAGGTTCTCCAAGTCTCATAGCATATTCTGATGCAGATTGGGGGTCTGATCCAGATGATAGAAGATCTGTTGGAGGGTATTGTGTTTATCTTGGGTCCAATCTTGTGTCTTGGTCATCTCAGAAACAGAACATTGTTTCCAGGTCATCTGCTGAATCTAAGTATAGAGCATTGGCCTTAGCTACATCTGAGGTTCTGTGGATTACATATCTGTTGAAAGAGCTCAAAGTATCACTTCCCAAACCTCCTGTTCTTTACTGTGACAACAGCAGTGCAGAAGCTTTGGCTAGCAATCCTAAATATCATTCAAGAACTAAACATATAGAACTGGATTTACATTTTGTCAGAGAGCACATTGCCAACAAGGATCTCTTCATTGAACATGTATCTAGTTCTGATCAGTTAGCTGATGTGCTCACCAAACCTCTGAGTTTTGATCATTTTGCCTATATGTGAACTAAGCTCAATGTCTGCTCACGACCTTGAGCTTATGGGGGCATGTTAAGAATAACATACGCTGAGTCAGCTGTTGAGTCATCAAGCCACGCTGGAAGTCAGTTTTGCAGTTAGTTAGAGAGCTTATAAGCTTCCCTCCAAAAGTTTGTTATGTATATTAGAATCTGTGCTCACGAGTTTTGTGAGATTGTAAAACTTGAAAAGATTCTCACACTACTATAAATTGTATCGTGACTCAATTAATAAAGTTGTCGAAGTTTTCCATTTTCTCTCAGTCAAAATTTTCTCTCTGTTTTTCTAAGTAACCAAACAAAATCTACAGAGCATTTTGTATTTTTAACTCCAAAGAATGTAATTTTTTTCTGTTAATCGTCGTGGGCAGTGGAAATGTTTTAAATTTTTAAACAGTCAATCACAATGTTTATATGATGCGGCGTTTGATATAAAATTTGAAAATGACTTCTCGTTTTCAACGAGTCAAAATCTGAGGTATGATTCCATAATAAATCAGAAATTTTATGTAATGTTATAGTACTCGAGGAAAGAAGAAGACGTCGGGAAAAAAAATAATTATTAAAAGGAAAATGCATGTGCAATATTCTGATCTTTTCTTGTTCAAAAGAAAATCATATATTGGTTGGTACTCACAAAAGTTCCAGGTAAAATTCTTAGGGCTGATGCAAGTAAAGATGCAAGTAAAGGTTCAAGTCTTCCTGGCCTATATATTCATATTCATAAGACATAACTAACATATAAAAGCAAACATGATGGATTCAAATACCAAGCTTACTTTCTTGTTATAATGCTAGTAAACTGACAGAATCTATCCATGCATGCAAAAACAGACAAAACAAAAAATTGACCTGCCAGCAACTTGACACCAATCAAATAAAATAATCAAATTCCTGAGAAATGAGCAATACAAGATAGCATCCAAGTTTCCAAACAAAGCACGAAAGTTCCTATAACATTTTACAAAATTAATAAACATGTACATATATCATATATCATGCTTGGATAACAGTTTTTAAGGCCAGTGCTGCCATAGTAAAATCACATGGCAGCTTAACCTTTGACAATGGCAGAGTGGCTTGCAGCCTATTAAAGCCTGTTACAGCCACAAAAAGTAGCTGTTGGCATCTTCAAAAACTAGTCAGATCCTATCAGCAACATACCTGGCTAAATAATTGACCGGTTTAGAGGTGTCAATATTTGCCATTTCCCGGCACCTAATTTTGATCCGAGCAAGATAATCATTTGCAATCCAGGCAAAACTCAATAACACTACACTCCTAGCACTATCTTGCTCTTGCAAATCAAGTGACTTCTTTACCCATTCCGGATGGTAAGTAACCTGGTACCACGCTGATGCCTTTCGTTCAAATAATGCATTCTTTTCATCCTCAGAGAGGAGCTCACAATCAGAGTCCATTTTCTCAAAAACTTGTCTAAACTCTTTCCTTAACGCACTATAAGAATGCTTGAGCCTCTCCTTTAGTTCTCCTTGCTTCCGGCTGTTGTATTTTGGCATGGACCAAATATGCCCGGTCACTAATTCTTCTTCCCTGTTCACTTTGTACTGTTCCAGAAGACCATTCAGCTGGCCATCATAAGAGCACTTTTGATTCCATGCATCTGCAATGAAATCAACTGATTCAGGTACCTCAAGGTCGGTATCGTAGTGGATGTCAACAGGATTAATGTCTACCTCAGACGAAACAGAAATGTCTTCATCATAAGCATCTTTACTCTGCCTATAGAGCCTTCCCAATATTTTGTTCGATTTGTATGATTGATAGGCTTCCTTCCCCATAAAATCTGGGTACAGTTTGGGTTTCAAATGTGCAGGCATGGTTACGATCTTCCCAGTTTTGGGGAAATCAACAGCAGTGGCAGCTAACTCCGCTAGAAGGATGCAGTTTTCATCAAGAGCTCCATACTCACTGTGGTCAGCATGAACAACATGCGCGTTGCAGATTGTCCCCAGGTTCTCATTCACCATGTGTTTTGCAAAAAACTCAATTATGTCCTGTAAAATAAAGATAATAAAAAGTCGGTAATCTACAGGTCTACTAACAACAAGATAAATCATAATCTAAATAATAAATCTGAATGCTTTTATAGGAAATATCGAAATGACCGTAATCCAGCTTTCACTACTGGTTCTTCTAGACATACAATTCTAGATTTCACCAAATCATCTACATCATAAATTGAATTTCGAATTTATCAATTCAGCAATAAGAATTAAAATTCCAACTCATCAATTCCAATTTCACCTCTTCTAATTGATGAATTTGTTCACTGATTCATCAGTATGAATTTGTTTTATTCTTGACTTGAAATCCCAATGTCAGACTCAGACAACAGTTCAGAACTTAGCAGCCTATTGACATCAATTTTGGGAACCCCATGATGCCAGCATGTACTTGGAAAGTGCCATTAACATTATTGAGCTACCTTAAGTGTGATATTGGGCAGGGCTGATGCATATAATAATGCGCCAGAAAAGTCACCATGTCCACAATTAATAATTTCATGCAAGTTCATTTGTTTCACAGGTATTAGCACTGATGTTCTCATGCTTTGTGAATATAAATATGGAAACTATTAGTATCTGACATTGTCTTAACCAACATGTGTATGCAAATGCAAGAGCTATGTAAATTGCCTTGTTGGAGACAATTTTACGAAAGGAATTTTGTTTCATGGTAGAAGTACTATTTAATACCAATGGAAAAAAAAAATTAGATAATCAAATATTGGTTGGAAGTTCAGTGATAACATTCCAAGAGGCAAGTAGCTAACCCGCTGATCGACAGGGCGTGTTAACGTTTTGGCTTCAGCGGCATTGTATTCCATAGGAGGCCAACTCTTCTTACTTGGGGGGATAAGATTTTCATCCCAAGTGACAAAGTACAAGTCCCCATCAAGATCACTTCCAGAAGCTTCATTTGTGTGGGGCCTATCACCTTTTTGAGGGAAAACAAGGCAATCATATAAATGATGCAATTCCGGGTGATCAACTGCTTCCAAAATCCTTATATCTCCAGGATGAAGACAAGGATTCTTAGCTATAACCACAAACCCCTTAATAACCTGCAATTTCTTTGTCTCTGCAAACCTAGAACCATGTTTGGAAAAGCAGTTACCCAGAAATGGCTCTGACACTTGGATAAAGCATTGGCCTCCTTCCAATACCCCAAGCTCATCTAAACATCCCATCAACCACCTCCCAGCAGGTACAAAGATCCTTGCCTTTTCCCTAAGGCCCCAAAGTTGGGCTGCTCTTATACAAGTTAGCATGCCTCGTAGATGAGGTTCTGTCTGAGGATTAAAACCAGCACTCAGCATTATTGCTGCTGTGTTTCCTTGCTCAGCACAGGCTGCAGTCAGAACCTCAAATGCCACATCCGAGTCCACAAGCATTTGATTCAGTTTAGAAAGCATAGAATCCTGCATACTCCAGAACATTTCATCTGGAACATTCAATGTTGATAGCAATGTAATAATCTGCCTGTTAAGGAAACCAGGCTGAAACCTAGTCCAAGAACAAATTTCCAAAGTGGTGTGGTGGGACTGGAATTTGTTCATACTTTCCCTTAAAGACATTCGAATCCCGTCACCTTTTGCAGGCCAACACGCCACAACCCCTTTGCAACCAGCATATCTAATCTGATAAGCACAGGGTGGAGGGTTCACATCCAATTTCAATTTCTGTGCTACTTCCATAGCAAGATCAGGAGTGATTTTTCCAATACCATCAGAAAATACATATCCATTCCTCTTAATATCTGGAAGCTCAGGATCAACTTCTGTTGGTGGTACTTCAACTGTTGCATAAGTAGAAGAGAAGCACTGACCCATCCTAGCAGCACACTTGGCAATATTCTTGTCAGTGAACCTCCCCATCCATTTCTTGATGTCAAGTACACTAGTCTTTCCATCTTCAGAAAAAAACCAGGCAGAACAGTCTCTCAGTTGACTGGATGAGAAGGCCAGAAAAGAAAATTTCCGACCACATAGATAGAATCCACCAGAGAGAATACTCCTCACCCTTTTGAACACTCGTGTTTTCTGCGAGAAGGAGTTCAACGTGATGTCTCTAACAATAGGAGCAATAAAATAGCTGAGAACATTTGCGTTCATTGTTTGCAAGCCCTCATCCATAAAGGTAACTCTTAGAAAGCGATCCGCGAGATCTTTATACTTTCTCAGAACCCTGTTGGAGAGTTCAACTTCTGGTGGCAGACAGTATGCTTTAGTCGGAGTAATAACCAACCTTCTGACTTCAACAATGTCATCTATCTGCTTAGGACCCTTATACAGCTCAGGATCTTTTAGTAACCATTCTTGCACAAGCTTCAGCCTCTTACAGGCATCAAACACAGGCCATTTATAAGAATAGATGTGCTTCAATGCAGCCACATTGACCTCCCTAGATTGACCCCTCAGTAGATCAAAGAAACTGTCCGATAACTGATGTTGATTAATAATCCCTTTATGCATGACCGCGTTCACCAGAAACATTATCTCAAAGGATATCCCTTCCTCGTAATGAATACAGAAAAAGGGATCACTCATGGGCACCTCAAAATCAGGTTCTTCTCTAATTGTAATTGGCCGGCTCAGGCTATCCACTTGCACCCTTCGTTCTCCAAGATAAGTGATGACCTTACTCAACTTCCCACGATGACGAGAAGAGATGGAAATTCGATATGAATTACATCGACCAATTGCTCCACTAGGTGTGAAATCTGTTGTTCGGATCCAAGGATCATCATCATCCAACATATCAAAAGGAACAAGCACCAGTATATCATCATCGGCAGTTCTATACCACACCCGAGGTGAAGAAGCCAGCTGCAACAAAATTGCTACACATGAGAATTCAGAATATTGCTTGACCAAATTGATTTCCCTCACCAAAAACTCCACCTTAAATTCACATTTAATCACTGCATGCTCAGTAGAACTTTTGAGAGCGAATGCAATATCTCTTGTAAAGCAAAATTTGCATGTACCATCAAAAGGATCCACCAGAAAATCAGTCCCAGAAGCAGGTCCTCTCCATGCAACAAAAAATTCATCCCGGCTAACTAATGTACCAATTTCAACACACACATCAGGTAACTTGAAGGGAGTTGAAGTCCTTCCTCTCTGATTCAAGCGGAATGGATTTTCAGGGCCCAAACTGACCTTCAATGCTTGACCATTCAGAAAGAGCTCCGTACGCCCCGCGGCATCCACTGCACGAGTTACATAGGTAGGCATGGCAAAATGCACAAATGCATGGGGCTCCACTTTCTCATAATCATCTGTTTTTCGAACTTCTGCAGTATTTGTTACAGAAAAATCAGGATACGATTCTGAAGGCGTGCAAGAAGTCTTCAACCTACAACGCCACACACCTCCAACTTCATTTTCCAAGTATTTGACAAGCTCTGCTGCTTTAACATTTCTATCAAATCCACCAAAACTAACTTGAGCATCCACCAATAGCTTTTCCCTTCCTTCCGGCTCCATTTAGTCCAAAAAATCCACCGGTTCAATTGAAAAATATAATATAAAGTGAACTCTTCGAAGGAAAACCTGGTGCAAAAAACTAAAAGCATCAATTACAACCTGCTATCATGATATCTTCACAATTACATTCCAATTCAACACTTGAGTTAATGCAGACAATGGAATAAAACAGCATAATTGATGATAACAATAGAAAACTTCAGGGGGGTTTAATATTATGTCCAATTGGTATTAGTCATCAACACAAGGCTACAATACAACAGCTAACGAAGTTATTGCTAAGAACAGAAGAATGTAGTATAACCAAAAAGTCAGCTCCCATTACTATTCATTCATTGCAAGCTAAATAACTCTAAAAACGCAGAAAGCATAAAATCTATTATACTCACTTTTCTTACAGTTTCTCAGCCGCTACAACTACGATGAACCAAGCCCAACAACAAATATCAAACTGCACTAGATCAATGAGAAGATAATGCTGACCTAAGTCAAAATTATATCTCTATCGGTTTAAATCACAATCAGCCTTCAACAGTAACAATTGTTCAAGAGCAAAACATAAAAAAGAGGTCACATTTCACCTCTTTGAACACCAGTAGCTTCAGATAAGATAAAAGATTAACAAAATTGTGTGGTTTCATATAATTTAAATCAATTTCGGCATTTTACATCATCTGCGCGTAGAAAGATCGGAGCTTTGGAACTTGATTTGAGAAACGTAAGAAAATGCACAATTTCAATTTTTATTTTTTTTCCCGCACTTTCTCGGAAAATAAAGTGAGACGTTTAGAAATGGAAACGGCAGTTACCTTCCTTGAGAATGGCGATCGATGATACAACTTGAGGGACTGAGAGAGAGTGTGTGAGTTTGGTGTTAATTGCTCGAAGAGACTGAGAAGCATAAATGAAAGTAGTGTGGTTCCATTTTATATGTATCTTCTTCACTGTGTCTCCTTCTCAAGCAAGTTTGTCAAGGTGGATTTTTCTTTTTCTTTTTCTCTTTTTTTTTTTAAATATTTTTTTATCCTCACTTCCGCGACGATTACACGGAGATCTTAATTTCAACGGCCAAGATTAACTTGATTAAGCGAATTTTGAAAATATTAATTCTATTGACGAGCGATTCGATGATTTAATATAATGGTGGTGATTAATGAATGTGATAAGAAAGAAGCGTGGGCTCGATCAGCTTACATGAATTTTTTTTTTTTAATTTTACTGAATTTTGACTTCTAGGCAAAAACTAAATACATACAAATTCTTTAATACAATATAAATGTGAATGGGAAGAACTTTAGTTGCCATATCTGCTCACGCGCATAAATTATTCCATGTTGTTTTACTTTTCATATCACCTTCTTTCAGAAGTTAGCATCATTTGGTGATCGACTTTTTGAGTATTTTATTTTTTACATGCATACATACATGTGTGTTTGTGTGTGTGTATGTATGTATGTATGTATGTGTACATGTATATATATGTATGTATGTATTAGTGTACCAAATTTGTCCATTTGTCATGTTAAGTGGAACTAATAATAAATACTAGTGACCAATGGGCCTTTGGTCCAATGGGAGAAGCCTTGTACTTACAATGTTGAGTGCAAGGGTTCGAGCCTCCATAAGAGCATTATGGAGGCTAGTTTCAGTTCTTCCTCAATTATCAATTAATTGAGTGGAGACAGTCTCTCCCTTACGAAATATGAGTGGAGCAGGCACTCCTCGAATATTAGAGAGAGTTTAAAATATCTGGGTATATACTTCAGTGTGTCAATGTATGGTGGTAGTCCCAGTTATATAGTATAATTGTAAATATTAATTGTAATATCTGATGTAATGTCAGTAATAAATCTGTTCATCAAATTTATTATAAGTTAGTTTAGAGTTCTAGACTCACTTATATTCGGAAATAGTTTCTTTACTCACATTAGTGGTAGAGATATTTATTACACTTGATTATTGGCATTGGGAGAGAAATGATTGAGTCCTCATGAGGGGACTCAAGCCGTTGCTCTCCCATCAGCGAAGGCAATAGTTTGCTACTTAGCCAAAAAGTTAATTTGTATTAAGTTATAAATTCTAAGGCATTACATGTCGTTTATAAAATCATCTCATAACTTACATGTGGTTTTATACTCAAGACATAGATGTCGTGTCGTATATATCTTACTCCAAAGTAAAACTTTATGTTTTGTCATTTACAGCTTCATTATATACAAAACATATCGTACTATTTAAGGATATAGATGTCATTTCATTTTAATTTTGGGAACATAAATGACATATTGTAAATGTTTATTCTATTGTAAAAGTATATCCTTACAAAATGATAAAATAATTATAGTGGTGGTCATTTTATAAGAATAAATTTGACTTTTTAATAAATAATGGATAGATATTATAAACAACAAATATAAAAATCGAACAAATTTTAACTTTTATAATATTTTTGATAATAGAATAATTTTAAAATTAGATGACCAAGTCATCTAAATCTCAAATGAGTTGGGTGTCTTGGTATGTAATGGTAACGTTCTCACTCTCAAGAGAACATGCTTTTTTCTTGTTGGAGAGAAAAGAAAGAAAGAAAAAAAAAAAGCACATGTTTTTGTTCCCTCCGTCAATTTGAGAATCATTTTCTTTAAATGAAAGAAGGAAGGAAGTCATCATGGCTGTGCCATCAGCCACGATATGTGGTAGCTTCAAGTCAAGTTCGATGTGATAAATTAATAATTCATTAAACTTATTAAAATATAAAATTTTAGAAAAATCTCAATTTTTTATTGACCCAATTAATACATAAATGAACAATTAATTAATTTAAAATTAAATACATATAATATGTTTATAACACTTTTATAAAATAAGTTTCTAGTGTTGCTTACTTGTTCTTGAAATAAATTTTATCTTGAATCTCATTTCTAATTTTTTTGTAATGCTGAAAGAAGTTTCAACATGGCATTGTTGCTTTGCAACAAGAAATTATTCAATGTCACTGTCACATTAAGTGCTTCCTTGCACAAGAAGGACCTTTTAATGGAACTTTCATCTTCAATTTCTTCTTCTTTATCATTTTTTATTATAAATTTAATAATTTGATCATTACTCAAAATTAAAATCGTATTATACAATTTGATAGAATTACTTTCGAATTGTATTCTATACTTCATAAAAATTCTTATTTCAGACACGATATTCTCTTTATAAATTAATAATTATTAATTTATCGATATATCAATATTCGCTAAATTAATAAATTTTTTATGGTCTTTCAAAGCTATTATTTTATCGGGATTCTATTTTAATTAATTTTAACCTTCGAAAAAATATACCTTAAGTTGGACTACCTATACTATTTTAATTCTATTTGGACTCATCTAGTCCAATCTCAAAGTCTAAATATGTTGGAATTTGCCTAATTTTAGATAAGTCTGAATAAAAATCTATGAAAAATCTTGAGTATTTTACATGCATTGTTTTTTTTTATAATTAATTTATTGTCAAATGTATCTTTCAATCAATCGTTGAATTTAAATTCAAAGTAAAAATGGAGCAATAACAAAATTTGTCAATAAAGAATTAAGAATAGGAGTCTTATTCTAAAAAAAAATTAAAAACAATTTTTAAAACATGGGTAGGCTCTGATAAAGCCTAAATTTGAGCCAAACCCAAAAAGGGTCAGGCTAGGCTCGACAATAATTCTGAAAGGCCGGACTTTTAGACGGTTATAATTCTTCATTTCAATCATAGGGTTGGCTTGAGCTTGATCGGCCCAAGGCCAAGTGTCTTCTTATTTTCACAAATAAAATTTATTTAACTCATCAAGGCTTCAAATTCGATATATGTAAGCAAATTTTGAACACTAGACTTCTTATATCACTCCTTAAAATCTTTATCAATTGAAGCAAGTTTTTATTTATTTTTTTCACGGGCAAAACTTTGAAAGAGAAAGAAAATGCTAATTGAAAACCAGGGTACTAAGTGTTTAGTGCGATGATTAAACAAAACAATATTAGTACATACAATAATTCCCAAAATTAAAATTAAGTACATCTAAAATAGTCCTAAAATTGAATACGTCTAAATATCCATCTAAAATTATACCAAAATTACATAATTTTCACAAGAAATGGAAGCCTCACACTTTCGCTTAGATAATATTATTAGATAAACTACTTAACTAAAAGGTATAAGGGCGGGGTTATATGCACTCTAAAAATTACTTTTAATACTCATATTTTTATTAAAATTTTTATCATAATAATACCCATGATATAAATTACTATTAAGGATACTTTGTTATAAGCATATATAATAGAATTACTCCAACTACTCATTTAGGCGCCAAAATTAATTTAATTTTCTTATCATTTTAAAACTTAATTTTTTTCCAAATACTTTGAATAAATATTTACAAAAGAAACTCAATATGTCTGAAGATTTTAACTTTAAGGAGGTATGTGTGATCCTTTTGATTTTTTTAGTTAACAACAGAAAGAATCTTTAATGATTAAAGATATGACAATCACCAACCATCTTCCTTGTTCTTCAGTGTTCCCGATTTTCTCCATTTTGAATGAGTAGTTCATGATGTTGCTCTCATTGTCATAAGTGGTTTATAAGCTTCAATGGTTAATTGGACTTTTTATTTGCAAGACATGGCTTTAACTCGAACTTTCCATGTTAATTAAGAATGTGTAATGGATTATACTAATGAATTTATCAATCAGGAGGTGAGTTTCATTTCAGAATTCAATATTGAATAAATATTTTATAATTTGTTACCTTCATTAGACTTCGATAGCAAATTAGAATCTGAATACCATCGTCATTGGAAGCTTCAAACTCTGCTTACCTTCTGGTTTTAGGTTGGTACTTGATTAACTTATGGCAAAGAGATAAATCTTCTGCAGATAGAAAACTGTGAATAATGCAATGCGCACTTATTCTTTACTGAATCTATCAATCATGAGGTGATATCCTATCCCACCTATAGCAATCAATTGGCAAAGATTTCATAGTTTTTTTGTGTCAAAGGATGGGAGATGATGTATATTTCTTGCATGCAACATTTCAAGGAAGTAACTGGTGGCGATGTATCTACGAAAGAAATAACAATATATGTTGACAGCAATTCTCAATAAGTTTTTTGATATATCTTTGTTTGAAAGATTAATTATTTTTGTATGACTATAATTACTTCTTTTTCAGTTATATAATAATGATATTAAACAAGTTTATATTAGTTAATTGATTTATTTACTTGGTTTATAATGTTTATTTCTTACTATCTTTTCATTGGTAAAATATTTTGATGGGTTTTGTTAGCTACTCCTATTTTGTTATCTATCATTTTTTATTTATTGGCGAATTTTATTATATAAGCAATAATTAAATTTTAATAATAAAAAAGTATTTAGAGAAAATTTTTTGAGTGTGTATAGTATTTTCACAAGTGTGTAGAGCGTACTGTTGGGAAAATATGCTCTTTAAAAGCATATGTGTTTATTTAATTGTAATAAACAATTTTTCTGATTAATAAAATAGATGAGGTATTTTATTCAAATATCTTAATTGCATTAATATTTGTATTAAAGTCCATTTAATCATATTATATGTATTTATGTGATCACCATGTGGATTCACAGAAGATATAAATACAAGTTATCTTATGATTAAATAAATTTAGTTCGCAGTTGATAAATAAAGTTGGGCACTTTATTTAGGTATAGACTGTAATAAATTCATTGAATGATTTGTCTTAATCATGTATGAATTTGTTGATGTAGTACGACTACATTGAACATGATCACATATGAGATTTCATTAACTTTGTAATAACTGTCAGACTTATTAAATCTCATAGGCATTGATTTTACTGTAATCTTAATCTTGAGTTAATTATGATTTCATGATTGTAATTGTTATTCCATTTGAGTTACCAATGGGTACGACACATCCTTGTGGTCAAGATTCGTCGGCATCTTGGTGGGAGCAATTATGAGTATTGGAGTTATGGATTAACAATATAGAATTTGTACAACACATCTCTTGATGGGTTTTCGGCACTTGATCATAGAATTCTCTGGTCAGAGTGTGTCAACATATTTAATATGTTGAAAATGATCATTAGAGAAAACCAGTAAGGATCAAGGAATAAGATGTTATTAAATCGATTGGACAGTTGAGATATCAATTTAATTAACGATGTGGTACAAAGGATTGTGCAGTAAAGAAATCAATGTGGCTTGGGACGAATTATTATTCGAGCATACAATTATGTAAGTCAGTTCCAATCTTTTAGTGAAGTAGATTTGGAATTAAATAATTAGGCTAGTTTAATTACATGCCTAATTGTTATAGCCACTATTGTATGTTCCCAAATGATCCACGGGTTAGCTCATTTAATTGACTGCACCACTACTGGACTAATAAGTAAGATAACTAGTTATTTGGGTCAAAAGCCTAAATATATCATTTAGTGGTAGGCTCCATTTAATTAGCTTTTGTATAAGGGGCCTTATGTTATTTTACAAGGTGGGTCCCCTATTAAAAAGAAAATAAAGTGAATTTTATTTAGGGCATTATTTGGAGCCTAGGGTTTTCACTAAAGGGAGATATATAAGGCTCATTTTCTCAAAAGAAAAAGGAGAAGCCACTTTATACAGATCAGAGAATAAGATTTTTCTCTCTATTGTTGAGAGAAAAATTTTGTCGTGCTAGTTGCTTTGGTAGTGATAAAGGCGCCCACACGTCAAGTGCAGATCGAACCTGAGTCATAACCTGGAAGATCATTGGAGACAGTTCATGATCTAACAAGCGTGGTGGTGACAGATCGTGATCTAACAGGAGTGGTGGTGGCGGATCGTGATCTAGGAGCTTAAATCACTTCAGCGGAAAAAGCCAACTCGGATTTTCAAGGTACGATTTCTGGATTACGTATTCCTATATATTATATGAGAGCGGTCTTCAAAAGGTTTTATAAAATTTTAAAAACCTGATTTTTTCCTAACACGTACAAAGTTTAATTATTTTTTAAAATTAATTAATAAATGTGCATAGTAATAGAGTGTTTGGAATAATTTATAAAGTGCATATAATCCTTCTCAAAGTATAAGCTCTTACATAAAATCTTTAGGCTCATTTAAAAGGTTTTTTTTTTTGGAGTGCCGCTTTTCACACCTTTTAAAATCGTTACAACACCCTATTTTTTTTCCAATAATAATTCTGAACTTCTATTGTTACTTGAAAAATTAAATAGAAAGACAAATATGAATTTAATTAAACTAAAATGTATTTACAAATTATGAACCCCTAACTGTTCTTTAATGGATCCTCATATATGATATAATTAATCTTTTTATATAATTAATATAATTTTTAATTTTGTATATAAAATCAAAATGATTTGGAAACAGTGATGACGTAAATTACCTAATACTAACAATTTTATTACGGAAACAATATGTTTATAATCTAATTAATTTATTATCCATAACAGTAAAATTTAATTAAAATTCCATTGTATCTTATGTCTTTTTTTTGGGTCCCTCTATGGCGCCGTAATTTTTTTTACTGTATTAATAGTGTAACAACTTTGTACCATTAGATGTAATCAATGGTACACATTATTTTTAATAATGAAAATATTTAATTATTTCAAAAATGTTATAACCAGTTAACAAACCGGTTGCAAAACCTATTTTAAATTTAAAAGGAATGAAAATAGAGATACAATAAAACTCAACCTCCTTCTTTATCTCATAAAATTCGTCATCTGTTTATCTCCTATGTTGTTGTATTGAAATTGGATTCTTGAATGCTGTCTCAGTTCACGAATGATTAACCGTGTCAAATCGTAAACTTGTTCTTATAATTCAACTTTTTCTCCATTTCTTGCCATGTCTATTTGATAGGTAGGCTTTTAAATTTATTGCTCGATGGTGACATTAGACAAGGAATCATAGATTTGATGTTCTTTGTTGTACTAAATTCATATCAAATCTTGCTTTGATGCTATAATATATTTAGTTACTACCTTACCTTTTCTTTTTTCACATTTGAAAACAAATTCTTTTTATTCGTAGGATTACATAAAGTGCGCAGCCCTAAAGTTTGAACTTCAAAGGATAAAGTTGCATTGCAGCATGTTAAGCAGCAAAGCTTCTTCGCTGCATTAGATAGAAGACAAAATAACCTAAATCAGTGAATCAAGTGCAGCCAAGACTTGACTGAGTCAGCAGTTAACCACCAATCGTTTAAGAAAGAGGGGCAAAGCAAGATGAGGCCCACTTATTAATCTTAGCCTCTGATTCCATTCTCCTTTTCTCCGCCCCGATTTGATTATCTCCAGCAGCGACGCTAAAGGTTAAACTGGCATGATCTTGCCCACATATGAGTGTAGTTTTTTTTTTTTTTTTTGATTACATGGAAATGAACTAATTACTACAGCTGAAGCATGCAAAACAAGATTAGAAGCACAATACTTTTAGGATCTGAAGGGGCAAATTTTTTTTTCAAGTTTGTTATATGTCCTTTTGTGAAGACCTGAAGATTCCAGAGTCAGATTAATAATTTTGCCTCTCTTAGGCTTTATGCGGTGGGAATAAAGTGGCTAACAAATCGTATTTGTCAAAACAAAACCGTCTGTATCATGGGGTTGGCTCAATTCGGAGAAATTTTAGTGACCACCCCTATAATTTTAAATATTCTCACAATTTCACTTGAACAACATATTTTGTTTAATTCCACAAAATTCATACGTACATTTAAATACATTTTAAAATTTATTTTACTATGTATCCTACGCCATTCATTATTGGTTTTTTGTAATTTTATCAAGTTGTAATTTTAGGCCAAACATGAAAGGGTTTCAACATTTAATTAATTTGAAAATTCAATGTGAAACTCAAAATTGCTAAAATATTACTTAAATCATATCCTTAATGTTATAAGATAACTCGATTATTATCATGTAATCAAACTAATTTCAAAATCTATCGATCGAATATATTATGTACTGTTAGATTATTTTATTCTAATGCATGGCCATGGAATAACCTTTGATTTCTCATGGTATATTTATTGGTTTACTAGCTTATAAAACCATATGCAAATGTTGAAAATTGGACTACTATATGAAATATCATGTGATATATCTCATTTGACCTTAGATTAATGTGTCAAATGTTCATAAAGGATGGTTTACTTCATCAGTCTGCGAATTAACTTTTAATAATATTTATATTTCACATATCAATTCATAATACATTAGGGTAAATACGATTTTAATTTCCCACCTATCAATAAATAAGGATAAATAGAAGTACTGAATATGTATACATTTGTGTATTACGTCATATGTTTTAATAAAGAGAATCACCTTTACTAACTTTTTTTCCATAGCATTTTTATTACATTTTACCAGTTGTCTTTTATAATACTATTTTGTAAAAGAACACTAAAATTGACTACTCGAAAATGTCTTTATATTTTTTTATTACATTTTACATTAAAGTTGTAGTACATTATAAATGCTAAGCTTAGTTTTTAATAACATAACACCTTAATAAAATCAACATCTTAAGTGCGATGTATGATATAAAATGATATAGTACTTCAAATAGGCTACAAAATTAATAGTAAAAAGACCATTCACGCTTCTAAATTTTATTTAAATGGTCATACAAAACTCCTTAAATTAAAAAATATAATACATAACATAAGATAAAATTTTATAAAATATTTTTAATTTTAAAAATTTTATTTTTAACATTATTATTTTTCATATTCTTTTATTATTAGTTTGTCATATTCTTTTTAATAATATTAAAATCTACTTGACATACTAATAAAATTAATTAATTATACCTAACATTCACAATAATTTATAAAATTAACAATATCTTATTTAATTATGTCTATATTAATATCAATCTTAAGATCAATTTTTGGATTAATAGATTTTAGTTCATTCGTCAAGATAGACTAATAATAACTTAATATTAACAAATTTTTTATTGTACATGTTATTTTATCAATTATATTTATTGTAACACTTTATTTGTATCATATGATTTTTATTTATTATTTTTATTCTATTACTATATTTATATTTATTTAGATTGATTTAGTCAAAACGTATAATAGTCATTTACGAAATTAAGAGGGTCTATGTGACTATTTATGAAACTAAAGGAACATGTATAATTATTTTAGCAAATCTTAGGGGTGTGAGTGGTTTTTTCAGAAATTAATATTGATTTAAAATTAAAAAATTAATATTTACCTGCAACCTATAAGTTACCTGCTATATTTTAATTAATTATCTAATTATCTATTATATTAAATGAATGATTCAGATTAAAACTCTTATATCTAAGGGTCCACATTAGTCCCACTATCAATACTGTAAAAATAAATACAGCATCATAAAGAAATCCCTTTTTTGTAATATAAAAAAAAAAGAGATATAAAAATGAAAAGTAGGATGCCTTAAGAGTTTTAAAGGGGTGTTAGAAGTTTTCAGTGAAAAGCCCAAATATTTGGTGTAATATATATGCAATTCATCATCTCAGGTCATAAATTTCGATAAGTAAAGTTGAGACAGTGAGTCTTAGGAAAGAAAAAATCTCGATAAAATATATGCAATTTATACACAGTTCGGTATTTAAACATAAATATATAATATAATCACATAGAAATTAATATATAAAAAGAGCAAAAATATTATAACATTTTCAACAGCAATATAATTCATAAGATGTATAGTGTGCATTCGTATAGATTCTATGCAATGCACTTGTAATTCAAAATCGAACATCTTTTGCTTTAAGCAATTTGAAAAAGAAAGATGCTTTGACCTTATCTATTACAAATACAAAAACGAAATCCAAGTTTATAAATTGATAGGCCACCATTCCTAAACCACCCACTAACTTCTACTTTATATATCATTATCATTTATCGTGAAGAGGTGTGTTCTTTAAACAATTCTTTGTCCCTGTTTGTCGACTCCATGGCTTTCTATGTTCTGAGAAGGCGTTTTGAGCCCACCACCATAACAAAACATGCTTTACATATAATTAATATTTACCAAACACTTTAGTACTATAACTTAAAAGTTACAGTTGTCTAATTTCAATCCCAAACAGGCTAAAAATTAGATAGGGGTGAAATTGTATTCTTGTAATTGAGGTGGAATATATGTAGAGACAAGCTATAACTATAAAACAAATATTAATAAATATAATTTTTAAATAATATTTTTTGACAAAACTATTAAAGATATATAATAAATTTTTCATCAAACAAGTAAAAAATTATATCAATATTACTTTTAAGCTATAATAATTAATATTTACCAAACAATTTAGTGCTCTGACTTAAAAAGTTACAATTGCCCAATTTTAATACTAAACATGCCATAAATTAGGTAGGAGTGAAATTGTCTTCTTCTAATTGAGGTGCAATAGATATTCTTCTGATATTATGAAAGAATAAAAATTATGAGTCTCTTCTAATAAAATTAGATAGGAGTGAAATTGTCTTCTTATAATTTATAATTCAGGATAATAAAAAAAAACTAACGAGATATCTTTTCGAAAAAATAAATAAACAAATAAAATAAGAAGATACCTGCTTATTAGATAAAATCCAAAACATAAGGGACCTAAGCATTATTATCCCAAAATATTTTTTCAGACTCAGAGGATATTCTTATTCGAAAATGCACAATCCGAGGAATATTCCAAATTCCACACTCAAATAAAAACAACGGTATTTTCCTCTTCCAATAACTTTACTTTTTATTTTACGACGACCAAACGAGAGGGCTAACGATGAAATTTTGGAAGAGCTTAAGCATATTGATCGAAGAGACGTTACCTGAATGGAGAGACAAGTTCTTGTCCTACAAGGATTTGAAGAAGCAGTTGAAATTGATCTACCCCGAGAAGCAGCAGCAGCAGCTTAATTGCGACGGTGGTATCAATAAACGCCTTAGAATCGAGGGCCCGGAGGAAACGGACGGCGGGGATTGCGCCAGTAGTAAGGAGGATAATGAGGAGGCGAAGCAGGTGAATGATTTTGTGAAGCTGTTGGAGGATGAGATTGATAAGTTTAATGCGTTTTTTCTTGAAAAAGAAGAGGAATATGTTATCAAATGGAAGGTATATTATTTATCTTCTTTTTTTTTATAAAAATTAAAATTTTTTGAGGAATTGCGGAATAAAAATTAACTCTTAGTATATATTGATCTTGAATTATGGCTAGAGGATTATTGAATTGAGCATGTTGCCTTTAAGTCCTATTTATATTCACTGATCCATGCATCTGATCTGGGTTTTCTTTTGTCTCGCATGAGCTGATGACTAGATCGTGGTTATTATTCTTGTTGTCACATGATTCATGCAATTTTAGTGTGTAGAAGTGAAATTGGACGGAATTAGATACCAACATCTCTTTTAACTAAATTTAGGGCTACAGAGTTTTCATTGCTTGTTGTTAGGGGTGTTCAGATTCCAATCCAATCTGCCCAAGATTAAATTGGATTGAAATTTTTTAAAATCCATAGTCAGTAGATTGGATATGGATTTGTTTTTAAAAATTGGTGTATACGAAAAAAAAATTAATTTAAACATTTTTAAAATTTATAAATGGTACTAGAAGTAAATACGTATGTTCAAATTTAGTTGGAGGTGGACATTAATGACAATCATCCAAGCTTTCAAGTTTCAATTCTAAAATTTTAGTTAATTTTCAGGTACTGGTCTAAAAACATCAGCATTTTTTCTTTTTGGAGTGTTAAAGTTTGAAACTCTGAAAAACATCTATAGACGAAAGAGTGGTTTTTTTGGATTGGTCGTTTTGTGTCACCATTTCTCACCTATCGTACACGGAAGCTAAAGCCACATGCTCTAGTTTTTTCATAGCATTATTTAAGAAGGAATACGGAGTGAGGCTGAAATGGTTATACAGCTCCAAATTCTTTTTGTTTTCAAACGTATGTTGATTAAGTTAATAGTTCCTGGGTGACGGCATAAACACCCTATTAACATAGCATTCCTAAACACACATTTAAACTTTTACTTTAGTTAGATCTTGTTTAAATTTGAATTTGATTGGTAGTAAAATTATTTTAAGATTAAAATTTTTTATTCAATTATTTTGTGGATTGGATAGAAAGAAAATTTTTTAATCCACATAGAATCCACAAAATGGTGGATTGCATGTAGATTGTGTCAATTTTGCATCCAATCTATAGATGTATTTATTCAGTGGATTAATTATACCAATCTGTGGATTGGATTGAAAATTTATAATCTGGTCTGTGAACACCCCTACTTGTTTTAACCTATATGGATATGGATTGTTACTTTTGCAGTTCTTAACTTATATGTGGAGTGTAAATATGGTTGTGGGTTACATCTTTTTTTGTGCCTGTGTTTGGTTGGTTGAAATGCAGGAGTTGCAAGATAGGGTAGCAAAGTCCAAGGATTCAAATGAAGAGTTGATGAAAGTAGGGAGGGAGATAGTTGATTTTCATGGGGAGATGGTTTTATTAGAGAATTACAGCGCTCTTAACTACACAGGTATATTTCTTTCTCTTGGAATTGACTTAGTTTTAAATCTATCAAAATCGGAATTCTGGTTGCCGGTGTTTTATGGTACTCATGGCATCTTCGTCTGTCATATAAATGGAGTGTGTGAGTATCATTTGCCATTTGAATGTGCATGGATCCTCATACAAATGATTTATTGTTTCAATAGCTTTGTGTATGCATCTTCTCTTGTGAATAAGGTTTTAAAAAGTCCATACTTAGTAAGAAACTTCATCTGGTGACATGTAAATGAATATCTCTTTCTCTCTCTTTTCCTTTTTCCCCTAATTAAATGAATTATATGTTGAGAAATATGTCTGTATTTTACATCCATTTCTGGACACTCTTGGTAATCCAAATAAGTAGTTGCACCGAGCCCCAAATGGTTCTGAAAGTGCATCATTGTGGTTCGGTGGCTTTCATTGAGTCAGAAAAGGAAAGGCAGGGTGGGGCACACGAGCGGAAAATGTATTCTTGATGGTTGTAGAAAAAGATTCTGTATGGCTTGAGCCTTTTATGATGATAGATGGACAATGGATTCTTGAAGTGAGTTGGAGGAGTGTGTGTATATTACTAGTGCAGGAATATTGGCTGCATACTTGAGATTCAGGACTAGTTGTAACCAACATGATGTTCGGAGAGAATGAAAAATTCCTCTTTTTTGATACTCATTTGTTATGTATGCAGGACTAGTGAAGATATTAAAGAAATATGACAAGCGAACTGGTGCTCTTATTCGCTTGCCCTTCATCAAAAAGGTATTGCAACAACCATTCTATACTACTGATGTGCTCAACAAGCTTGTGAAGGAGTGCGAGGTAAGGCTTGATCAACTGTTTTCCATGGATGAACCATCAGCCTCGTCTGAAGGAACTGAATTACAAGGAGGCCCTGACTTCAAAGCTTCTACTGAGAGTAAAGGGAGGCCTCTCCCAGGTTCCAAAGAGCTTGCAGAGATTGAGCACATGGAAAATATGTACGTGAAGCTAACACTGTCTGCACTGCGTGTCTTGAAGGAGATCCGATCTGGAAGCTCAACAGTAAGCATGTTTTCATTGCCTCCTTTGCAAAGTACTGCTGTGGAATATGACTGGAAGAAAGTTCCTGTCTTGGAACAAGCAGCCAAATAGTTTTGTGACTTCATCTCTTCATCCACCTTTTTGCCTCGACTCTTTTTATCTCTAGAACACTAACCAATGATAGATACCTACACGGTTGTTGTATGTTTAAATCCTATTGCTGCTCGATGTGTGGTGGGCCTGGTGGCCATTCTTGTAGAAATTTTTAATTACTAGAAGAATGTGGGTTAGCTCTAATATGTAAGTTGATGAATTTGGCGGCTGAGTGTTAGTATATTCGGTTGCATTTCATGATGTGGACTGGTTTAGCTTCACTTATTATTATTATTTTTAACTTTTAGTGCTGCATCTCTATCGCGTTTGCTAGTGGTGCCCCATCCGGACGTGTTGGCCAATTTGTCCAAGATATTAATTAATATTTTATTATATCTTTTATCCACTGTACCCTTAGTAAGCGCCTGTAGCTCAGTGGATAGAGCGTCTGTTTCCTAAGCAGAAAGTCGTAGGTTCGACCCCTACCTGGCGCGTTTTAATTTTGCATCCAGGTCCCTGCATTTTAGGGTCTAGAGACCCATTTGATTAGGACAAACTTGTCCTCCCTGAGGCTAAGTTTGGAAGACAAGATTGAATTAGATTAACTTTTAGAATTAGATTGGATTAAATTATATTGGATTACACCGGATTAAATATAGTATTGTCTTTTGTTTGGTACATGTCGGATATGATTATAATAGTGTTATCCTATGTTTGGCATTTTACAGGACTGGATAATAAAAATAATAATAATTAATAGGAAAATTAAGTGAAATGCCATATGCTTAAAATTAGGCAAATGCCATGTCTTCATAATTCAGTTAATTAAAATAAATTGAAGAGAATAAAGTAACACACAATTTATAATAATAAGGTCCAAATGAAACAAAATTGTTATGAGTGAGAAAAATAATAAAAACCCACCAACATCTAAACAATATATATTGGCAATGCAAAAATTAAAGGAATATTACTGTAAGTTTGGAAAAAGTAAGCAAAATAATTAAGATTTAAGTAGGGAAAGCATATAGATTCACTTACTAATTGAAGGAAAAATGTGAGTTTTCAATTCATGCAACCAAGCCAACAACAAAAGAAAAAGGGAAAAAAAGTCAAGTTTAAGATCCTTACTTGAAGCCCCAATTTAATTAGAAGATAAGAATCGATTTAAATAATATTTTGAGTACCTTTGATTGTTGCTCAGATCATCTAGAACAATTTTTGGAGAATCAAGATTTGTTGAGGAAGGAAGATGTGGGTGCTCTGCATTTGTTTGAGAGTAATTGTAATTGGGTTTGCTTTCGGCTTGATGAAAGAGAAGAGAGGATTATAGATTCACTAAATTTTTTTATCCAAGATAAACCCACCTAAAAAAGGGGATTGATAATCCCAAGATTATGGGATAAAAAATTGGGTTTATTTTTTAATCTTTACAGCCAAACATGGCTATGGATGGGATTAATATTTTTAATCCTAAAAATTAATCTTATCCTACCTTTATCCCAGCAGCCAAACATAGCCTCGAATGCCTAAAAGTCGGGATTTGGGGACCTATATGTATGTAACTCCGTTGCTGTTACTATTTTTGTTAACATTATTATTATTTTTTATTATATGAAATTATTGCTCAAATTAATTTAAATGAAGGATGGGAGTTTGAACCATTACCTTCACACTTGTGAGGGAGTGACTCTAACCACTCGGATAAGGACGAGTGGATTGTTAACATTGTTATTAGTTCGTCTACTATCGACTAACTTTTCTTAACATTGTTATTATTTTTCTAGTTCATCAACTATCGACTAACTGCCCCTTCAATTAAGCATCAACCTTTCACCAAGTCTGGCAACCAAACACCAAAGAACACACACCACTTTTTGGTGCTTCTGATTTTATACTTCTTCAAACATGCCACTCTTGAAAAATCCAACACAATTTACATGAACCACCTATGACCTAACATTCACAACTTTTTACTTTACATTAAAGGAACTGATTCTTTAGTAACATAATCGATGAACCAGTATATAACCCATCATGCTCTTCAAACTTTTATATGAAACTTACAAAGCCTCCCACACACACACAAAACACACAAACCAAAGAACAAAGATATGTCCATAGTGGCAGAAGCACCAGGCTTCCTCCAAGTCTTTGCTGATGGTTCTGTAAAACGCTTTGTTCCTGAAATAGTCCATCCCTCAAGTGAATCATTAAATGGGTACAAGTTCAAGGATGTGAACATTGACCCATCAAAGCCGATAACTGGTAGAATATTCCTTCCTGATACTCCTCCCTTGGCAACCTCTATCTACCTGCCTGTTCTGGTTTACTTTCATGGTGGTGGTTTTTGCATTGGCTCAACTACATGGCTTGGCTACCATCATTTCCTTGGAGACTTCTCTGTTGGATCCCAATGCATTGTCATTTCTGTTGATTATCGCTTGGCACCGGAGAATCGCCTCCCCATTGCTTATGATGATTGTTACTTTTCACTTGAATGGTTATGCTACCAAGTAAAATGCGATCCATGGCTTGCTCAAGCTGATCTTCATCGCGTGTTCCTCTCTGGTGATAGTGCTGGAGGGAACATTGCACATCAAGTTGGTATAAGAGCATTGAGGAGCAAAGCACTTGATGTTAAAATCAAAGGGCTGTTGCTAATACATCCTTATTTTGGCAGTGAAAAGAGATCTCAAAATGAGATGGCTGATGGGGCTTCAAAGGACGTGGCAATGAATGATATGTTCTGGAGATTAAGTATACCAGTGGGGTCAAACCGTGATTATTTTGGATGTAACTTTGAGACACAAGTTATTTCTAAGAAAGAATGGAGTCTGTTTCCAGCAGTAGTAGTTTATGTGGCTGGCTTGGATTTCTTGAAGGAAAGGGGTATCATGTATGCAGAGTTTTTGCAGGATAAAGGGGTGAAAGAGGTGAGACTTGTGGAAGCCATGGGTGAATCGCACGTGTATCATGTGTTTTACCCTGAATCTCAAGCAACTCGTTTGCTGCAACAACAGATGGCCGAGTTTATGAAGAGCTATTAGCATTTTAGATGGTTGCTAGTTGCTGCCAAACATGTTAATGCAACCAGCATGTGAACAAATCACATAAATTAAATGATATTCTGGTGTTATTGTGAGTGGATTAACCTAAACACTCTGTCATCAGTGGAGTAACTATATGAAGATGCTAACTTCTCTATCCTCAAATGAAATTACCATAAGAAAATTTTCAATTTCAAATAATATTATAAAAAATTCTTTCATAGCCTTCTTTTGAGGGCTGAAAATGACAAGAGAGGCATGAAGAGTTGCAACACAATCACTTTTTGAGGCCATGCTTCAACGTAGAATGTTGAATGACATAAGACACAACATGCTTTGGCACAGAACTTAAGAGCTGTAATTCAAAAGCAAATACGATAAATTACCTTCATACGCATTGATGATCTTTGATCTTATACGGAAACTATACAAAGTAAAATACCTATATAGAATCAATCCTGCTTAACATTTACACAGTAGTTATACTAACTGTTAGTATATATCGCAAGTAAAAACACAGCAACGCACATAACATACAGAGATCTCCCTTTGAGGTGCATAATTTGATACTCCCCATGAAAATCTAGCAGCACAAGCACTTCACTCATCTTGTGTACTCATAAAACCACCAACAAAGCCAGCTCCATTGCAGTTCCCGCATAACATATCCCTTTTGCCTCTGCAAGAAAACATTATGTTCTAAATCACACGTGTCACTCAAACATAAACACAACTACTGTGGGGCTGGTACTGAATTAAAGAAAAATGTTGAGATGATTGCCCGCAAAGCCAACACGAATCACCAGCTTTAAACTGTCCGCCGAAGAAATCAACAGCATTCACTCCACTGCCTTTGCATTGTGAGCATAGGACAGCACCTGTTATTAATGCAAATCTACAAATCAGCAGCATACTCTTAATTCCATTCATTTTCGGAAAGGAATTTGCAAACAAACTCACCATTTCCATCACAATCAGCACAGACAACACTGTTACGCTTTGTGTTTCCATTATTTGCTGCAGCCTATCACCGAGCAATGCAATGAACTAAAACTTGTTATAGACATCAAAATGGCAATTACCCATCTAATATTTTAATTAAAGATACTACAAAAAGCATTGGATAGGTAGTAAAACTCATAATTAATATAAGAAAGATGTTAGAACTCAGCACAGCAAATGAAGTGATGAAATCTAACCTTTACTCTAATTGAATGAAGTCTATTCACTTTAGTAGTTTTTGGTGTATCATTGATCAAATGATCCTTAGAGTCGCTAGAACTATCCACATGTGCCCCTGTGCATCAGAATAAGTTAAGATTGGATTGAGCACTTTTTAGCTGTAACTAACTCGAAGTTAGAGATAGAAAAAACAAATTACTTGGTTTTAATGTTTCTGCAAAAGGAAGCATAGCTGCTGAACATGAAGCAGAAGCCATCACTAAACAGATTGATCAAAAGTTGTTTAGTTCTGTAATGGGTGGCAATGGCAACAACAGGATTAGGTTTGCATGAGAAAATGCTGTGCTTTGCAATATGGATGCAGTTGAAGCCCAGTACCAGTGTTTACAGGCCCAAACCATTTTTCAGCTGTAATTCATTGTTTTATGAAGTTATTTCTTCAAATAATATTTTACATATTTGAAAAAAAAAAAGAGTAGTATAAGGTGATATACATAAGGGTGTATCTATTTGTATTTTAAAAGTTACTAAGAGCACTCTTATTTTAATAATATTATTTATTATCAAGGACAATTCATTATAAGTAAATATAACATAATTATTTTGAACCCATCTTGCACACTCGTTCAGCATACAAGTCTCCTATTTAAACCCTAAAATATTTATTTCTAATATCTTAACAATCATAGGTTGAGCAAACATTTATAAGGGATCAAATCAATAGTGTGATAGATTTTAACTACAACACTTTTAATTTTATTATTAATATTTTAAGTAGCTCATATGTTCAGGTCGTGAACATTGTCCTCCAAGTTTCAATAGCAGATGCATTCTTTACAAGTTTCTTTTATTTTCTTTTCCATGAGAATTTCATGCAGTATTGGCGTTACATTTATGCTGTGATTTATTTATTTTCGTTTTTTTTTTCAAGAATGCGTGTACTAATGGATTGGGGGCATCTATCTACTCCGACAATGTGTGCTCTTGTTATTTTAGTTATTTTAGTTCCAATGTTATGTGTTATTTATATATTAAATAATAGATTTTATAACTTATAAAATCTATTATTTAAATATTGGGAGGCTGCTTGGAAAATAGAGAGGAGAAGTTTATTGGGCTACTTTGTTTGGTCCAAAACCAAACCAGCAGCAAGCCCACTTCAATGCTGCAATAATGAGCAAACATCAGGGGCAATTTCGGCAACACGTTAAATGAATTATCTTTTATATAAGATGCCCCAATCCTGTAACCCTAACAATCTCTCTCTTTCTGCGAATTCTCTCCACTTTCAAATCTTTTTCTCCTTTTATTTTGGCTAATTATTTTCATTTGCAGCACTCTCTCGCCAAACCCTAACCCTAAAACCCCAACCGTTTATTCGAATACTGGCAGGTAACGCTTCAAATTTTCAAAATCCCTGTTCTTTCTATCTCTACTTACGCATTAAAACCCCAATTTTGAAGGTTTATTTGGTAATTTGTCTGAATCGATGCTCAAAACCCTAGTTCGTTGAAGATCTAATCTAATCCTTTGACTTCGTGTTGTGTAGGAATGGGAGAGACAAGAGACAACGAGTACGAGGATGAGCTTCTCGACTACGAGGAAGAAGATGCTCAAGCTCCCGATTCCGTCGCTACCAAAGCAAACGGCGAAGCCGCCAAGAAGTCAGTACTCTCTCTCTCTCCATCTCTTCGTTCCTGTTATTTTACTCTTTAATTATATTTGTGTTTTATATGTTCTATCATTAATTGCGAAGTTATCATTTTTTTCCTTTTCTGGGTGCTTGATGGCGTTATTTGTTTTGATGCACTTTTTTTCTCTCACTTATATTTCACATAGAAGCAGTCAGTAACTTAGTTACTCTGAATAATTTTTTGTTCCGTTTTTTCCCCCCAAATTGACCAACTTCTTTTTGTCTTTTCCAAGCAGGGGCTATGTTGGTATACACAGTTCAGGATTCAGAGACTTTCTTTTGAAGCCGGAACTTCTTCGTGCAATTGTGGACTCAGGATTTGAGCATCCTTCAGAAGGCTAGTTGCCAATTTTCTTTTGCTTATTAATTGTCTTTTATGGCATGTTTGAAGCTATGTTGAGCTCTTTTTGATTTTTTGATTTTGGTTATTTTTATGAAGATTCTGAGTCATTTTGATGTGTGACTTGAATTGCTGCGTTGGTTTTGAGAGTTTTTCCATCTCTCAGACCACTCAGAAATTACATAATTCATTTGAAATTCTCTGAATTTTTCTGAAGTTCTGTTCCATTACTGATCATGCCATTTTTTTTATCATTGCTATTTGTTGCTTCTCTTATCAGATTTTTTTTTTCTGCCTTGTTCCTAAATGTACACTTCATGGAGATGCAGAATTGCTTTCATATACCAAATTCAGTATGCTTATTATGAAAGCATAAATTAAAAAAATAAAAATTTAGTATTCATTTATCCTGCGGCCTCTAAATACATCTTGTTGCTTTTTCTCAGGTAATATACTATCACATTATTGATTTCGGAGCAGTATTGTTGTGGTTTGGTAGTCCTTTCAATTAAAAGGATCACGGAGGTTTTATTTTACTTACGAACGGTTCCTTCGATACGATTTTCTTTGGTTCTTCATCAGTGCAACATGAATGCATACCTCAAGCGATTCTGGGCATGGATGTTATTTGCCAAGCTAAATCAGGGATGGGGAAGACTGCTGTGTTTGTTCTGTCAACTCTTCAGCAAACAGAGCTAAATCCAGGCCAAGTTACTGCACTTGTTTTATGTCACACTAGAGAGTTAGCTTATCAGGTAAGTTAAACACTTGTTTTCTATCTTTATTTTTTATGTCATTGCAATGTCTCATTTTTCCTGTCCACCACTCTTGTAGATCTGCCATGAGTTTGAGAGGTTCAGTACTTACCTGCCTGATATCAAGGTTGCTGTCTTTTATGGTGGAGTTAATATAAAAATTCACAAAGATTTGCTGAAAAACGAATGTCCCCAAATTGTTGTCGGGACTCCTGGAAGGATACTAGCTCTTGCTAGAGATAAAGACCTCTCTTTGAAGAATGTGAGGCATTTTATCCTTGATGAATGCGATAAGATGCTGGAATCTCTTGGTATGCCTGAAATTTTGATCCTTATGATTTTGGTTTCCGTTTGTGGAATGCTTGGGTTTGCCTTTATGTTTTTGTTAATTATTCCTGCTTGTGTTGGTCGTATGCTGTTTTGTAGACATGAGAAGAGATGTGCAAGAGATTTTCAAGATGACTCCTCATGACAAGCAAGTAATGATGTTTTCAGCAACACTCAGCAAGGAAATCCGCCCAGTCTGCAAGAAATTTATGCAAGATGTAATGTCTTATGGCCAGAACTACTTGAATTTAGAAGTCCTTTTTTATTAGCGCCAACTTTCTACGACAATTCCATAATTTTTTAGAATGCGGTGGTTCCATGACTACTATGCTTGCTATCGCTGTTGTGTCCGTGCATTTTTTAATCATAAAGTGGCAAATCCTGTTAGATTGCTGAAGGTTCGCAGGAAACTGGGAAAATATTTCATGTCGCAACCTCTAGGATTTCTCAGAGTGGTGGGATATGACTTCATCATGCTGCCCTTTGTGTTCGCTTAAGGCTTATGCGTGTATTCAGTTGGCCTTTTTTGGCTAGTGTTGGGCTACATCTGAATTTCGGGATGTTGAGAAGGGTGGTTCTGTTTTCCTGTTCCTGTTATTGTTTATTTTTTTTTCTTTTGTAGTTGGGTTTGGGAGGTTGGTGTTTTTTCAGGGTTTGTACCGAGTGACCCATTAGTCTAATATGTTAACCGGCAGTGGCTCTAGCTTGCTGTGACAAAAAAAATAAGAGTGATGTACGGGGAGGCAATTCAGATGAATGGAATCTCAATTCGAGGATGTGCATCCATCTACATTTCGTACTGGATTCCTTTAACTTGAGGAAGGTCCCTAACATATTTTGCTGTGACATTTGTTCCTTACAGCCAATGGAAATTTATGTGGATGACGAGGCAAAGTTGACTCTTCATGGTCTTGTACAGGTAATTTTTGTTGAAATTTAATGTTTTGTTGTCTCTAATAGTCTGCGGTCTATTATTTTGCATTCTTACCATTGTATTTGAAATTTGACAGCACTACATCAAATTGAGTGAGCTGGAGAAAAATCGGAAGTTGAATGATCTCCTTGATGCATTGGACTTTAATCAAGTTGTTATCTTTGTCAAAAGTGTTAGCCGAGCAGCGGAGTTAAACAAGTTACTTGTAGAATGCAATTTTCCTTCTATATGCATCCATTCTGGCATGTCCCAAGAAGAAAGGTTTGCATATCTACCTTTGTCAGTGCTTTGTTGTGATAATTATTGATTTGTCAGTTTTTATCTGCTACTTTTTTGGGTCTCTTTCTTTTGTTATGCTTTATATGTATTTATGCCTTTCCTACCTCTATTAAAGACTCCTCTGCTTTTTGTAATACCTTACTACTCTTCTGCTGTGTTCTTTAGATATCTTTATCCTTTTAACTGCTTTATCAGTATTGGAAGTTTGGTCTGAAGTCTGTATGTTTCATGAGGAAGTGAAACCTGTGGAGGGCTTGTAACAAATAGCTCAATGTCATTTTCTGTACTCAAAGTTTGTTATTCTGTCTATTATTATTACACAGTGTACAATCAATGGTTTCATTGAGAATATGTTGGGTATCATTGTTTTTCTCTGCTTCTATATTTGTTGAGTTGGATGGGTGATTCTCTTTCTGCTTTTAGACTTAGGCTTTGTTTGTTATAGTTTCAAATAGAGCTCATTTAACTAGAGCTCCCCCCCCCAAAAAAAAGTTCTTGGATTGTCAATGAGATATTTTGTAAAACTATTTTAACAAGCAAATTTTTTAAAGTTATGTTGTGAAAGGAATGAAATAAGATTGTCAAATAGTGAAGGATATTTAATATTTGAAAAAAGTTTTCCAATCTATATTCCCAAAAGCTCAAAATTTGAACTTTTGCTAGTGATTGGTAAATTAGCTCATTCAATCTTCAAGAGCTCTACTAGAAAAACAACCAACCAACAAAAAATTTGAAAAGAGCCTATGGAATTAAGTAAGCACTTATGACTATTAGATAAGCCATATCAAACAAGCACTTACTGAGCTATGAGCGTGAAGATTTCCTTGTACAGTTTCTTTCTGGATTCTTTTTGGTGGATGCTTGCCTTTTGTCTGAATTAGTGGGTTGCTTGATCTGGATGATTCTTTTCTAATGGTCTTCGATATTTTGATTGGTAGATTAAAACTTCTTAATTCAGCTCTGGGTAGTGGTAGTATAATCTTCTCTCTTATTTTTCCGTGCAACACTATTGTTAAAAAGTAGTAATTGAGTGGAGATATTTGGTTATTGTTTTTTATTTTCTGCATGTTGATTTTAGATAATTCCTCAGTACATAAACCTTTTTGTTTTGTTTTTATTGTTTAATGATTAACTTCTGGCTTGATTCTTCAGTTAGGATCAACTTATTTCAGTCCTTTTTCTTTTCCTTTCTGGGTACATTGTTGATTGACATATTGGTACTTATTATTTACTTTGCTGTGCACGTTCATGTTCTGACTGATAGTGCTTGTAGGAATGTCACACTACAAAGGAAATGCAAAATTTACTTTTATTGTACTCCACCGTGAACATTCATGATCTGATTGACACTTGTAGGTTGACGCGTTACAAAGGTTTCAAGGAGGGGAACAAGAGGATTCTTGTGGCCACAGATTTGGTTGGTAGGGGAATTGACATTGAGCGTGTCAACATTGTCATCAATTATGACATGCCAGATTCTGCTGATACTTATCTGCACAGGGTAGGTTTCTTTTTGTTCATGCTTGTTTTGTTCATGGCAGGCTTAGTTGTTCTTGATCATTCTTTCTTATACTAGTTGGATGATTTTTCAGGTTGGTAGAGCTGGTAGGTTTGGCACCAAGGGCCTTGCAATTACTTTTGTATCATCTGCTTCAGACTCCGATATTCTCAATCAGGTTTCAAAATTCATGTTCTTATTGATTGGTTCTTTTCAATGTTTGGTTTTGGGCAGTTTTTAATCTTAATTTTGGTGGTGAATTGATTACAGGTTCAGGCAAGGTTTGAAGTAGATATAAAGGAGCTTCCTGAGCAGATTGATACATCTACATACAGTATGTTTCTTCATATATGAACATCTCTTGGTTCCCTCTTGTAATGTTCAACATTATGGCCCGCAAAACTATTGCTTACTGCTGCTATTGTTGTTGCATGCAGTGCCATCATAGTGGAGATCTGTTCTCTGATGTGGAAAATTTGAGGCGCATGTGGAAGCAGGGTGCTGAAGGCCCTTTATGTATTTGTTTCTTTAGATGAAGTCCAATGGCTTTCATATATGTTGCCTTGGAGATTTGTCAGATGGATCCCTCTATTTTGTGGTTTTACGCTGCCTTTTCTTGTTTTTGGGATTTGTAGCCTTTTAATACCTTCTGGGTACTGCTGCTATTGGGAATGTTATTCAACTGGTACCTTGGCTTGTATTAGAGTTCCTTGTGAGATAATTTTTATTGCACTGTTAATCGATTAGATTCTTAGACACCAACTCTGGTCGCTACATTGTTTTTATTTTTATTTTTTCAAAATTGGCTTCTAAGTGCCTAATGTTGTAGCTATTTTAGTACTAAAACATAGTTGTTCATTGGATTGGTAGTTCGTTTTGGACTCTTGGCGGATTGGATTGTTGCTAATTTTGTGCTGTGGATATTGAGCTACTGTTGGAGAGCAACCGGTATCGCGTGGTCTTAATCTTGCGTTAAGAGCGTCTCATGTGTGGCGGAATATACTAGGATAATAATTTCCGCGTTAAGTCCATTCTTTTTATAATTTATTTCTTGCTCTGACCCTCTGCTCCTGTTTGATTTATTTATCCGATTCCAAAACCATTTAGATGAACTGATTGTAGTAAAGCAATCCGGAGAAATTGGTCTTAATGATTTAAATTCATGCCCATGTTTGCAATTATTCGTCTTTGGCTTTGTGTTGGCTCAAGTTTTTATCGAGGTCATACGTGACCTGTTTGGAATTTTATTGCATCTTACAATGATTTATTTAGATTTTGTATTTTGCAATTCAACCGCTCATTTATGTCAGTTTTGTTGGTCATATAGTGAATGAAACATGTTGCAGTATATATATATATATATATATATTATTTTAACAATATTGCACCTTGAAGCAAATCATTGTATCTATAGATCAGGTGTAAAAATCGAGGAATCAAACGGATTGAACCATATTGGTGTTTCGACCCGAGGAAAAATTGAATGATTTAATTGAATAAATAAAAAATTAAATCGAAAATTGAATAACTGGATAATCAAAGATCTGAAAAATTGAACCGAATGGAACCGTACTTATCTCCTACTATAGATTCTGTGGAGCGTGTAATTTATTGTCTTTCTGTAGGTTTTGCTCTAGTACTCAATCTCCTCCTTTGAGGGGTACCACTCATTATATGTCTTTCCTACTTTACTATTCTTTAATTTTATTTTAAATGATACCCTCATCATAGCAGAGATTACCCCCCCCCCCCCCCCCCCCCCCCAAAAAAAAAATCATTGTTATCGTGAATTTCATAGAATATTATTATCAAAGGCATATAAATTTTTATGGTTTCTAGTATATTCAACTTTTGTGTTTTTCATAAATATTAGATCCTTGATAAATAGTATATTTTTGTCCGATTAGCTATAAAATTCACATAGCAACTAAAATGAAAAGCGTTTTCATGGAGGTGAATAATCAAGATAACAGGTTAAGTGTTTTGAGTAATCAATTTCTTTTTTCATGGCGACTTGAGTAAAAGAATGTTCAGGAAATTTTATAGTGTGCTGATTGCTGCACCATATAGAAAAGAGTCAGTTTTATTTTATTTTATTTTAGGCATAAAAGAAATAAAAGGAAATTTACTTCGTTCGATGCAAGTTATACTTGCCGAACTATAGTTTCAATAACCATAATTAAGCAAATCTAGAGTTTCATGTTAAATATGGCAAACGAAGTTGTGTAAATGGTAACCCTCAAAACGTATTAACTACATCTTCTTGTCCAAGTACTGGTACGCAGTACAATTGTGACAACTTGGATCATCAAACTAAGGAGAGGCAACAGAAATATCGCAAGATGTTAACATTGAGAATCTGTTGAATACAAACCTAGTCAATACATCGAAAAACTATACCATCTCTCTATAACGCTTCCAGTTTTTATTCTTTTAGGTCCATAACATAATAACTTTTCCTCAGAAAAATTAATGTCTTTAAACGAAGTTATTATTTTTAGTTAAGTCTACAGCATAAAAAACTAATACAATGGTTTTTGACTAAACAGTAAGAGATAGGAAGGGACAAGCCTCGGTAAAAGGAATGTTACTGACATTATCCTTGAATGCAAGTTAATTAGAAACATCCAAGTATACTTCAAAACCATTATTAAATATATAATTAAATAATAAAGGCAGCTCTAATCGATAATAATATATTAACGGCAAAGAATCTGAAGTTTCATGATATTCATGGTAGGTGACAAAATATGGGTGGCAATTCTATCATGGCAGGGGAGTAAAAGGGGTGCCATCTCTATCTAGTATAAATAGATATGGTGAGCATAAGGCTGGGCACAATTTATCAAAGCAAATTAGCTATCGAATATATAAAATGGTGATAAATCTTTCACCTTAATGTAAATTATATCTAAAATGTGTTGCCTAGGCTAGCTGACATTGCTAATTTTTCATTTCTGTTTTGAACGAACGCAGGATCTACTTATTACCAGCAGCTTTTTAATTCTGTGCATTGATATATCGAGCTTAGTAGGCATTGGAGATGGCCGGAACACTTTTAACGTTGTTGATTTCGGTGCGATTGGAGATGGCAAAACTGATGATTCTGATGTAACTAAATGAATCTTTAAATCGCCAATGCAACTTTGTATTTGTGTTTTATGTGTTGTTATTGTAGTTGTTATTATTGTTTCTTTTATTTTGACTTGTTAATCGTGTCTGTTTATGCATCAAATTAAGGCCTTTGCAAAAGCGTGGACAGATTTCTGCTCAGCTACTGGAGACTCAGCAACACTGGAAATACCCGCTAATAAAGCATTCTTATTAAAGTCAACTACATTTCGTGGTCCTTGCAAGTCCAATAGTGTTAATATTCAGGTAAAGTATGTTGTGTGTGTGTGTGTGTCTCTGTGTGTATCAAGTTATGTACAATTCCTTGATTATTATTTTGTTTCTTATTTGGTGCATGGCAGGTTTCAGGGACCATTGTGGCACCTGACTCAAAATCCTGGAAACAATGTGGCAGCCAATGCTGGCTGTCTCTCTACGATGTGCAAGGTCTCAGTATTGATGGATCAGGAACAATTGATGGCAACGGCCGTGGTTGGTGGAACCAGGTGATATATTTATCTACTTTTTCATTTATACGTTCTGATTCTTGAGTAGATTCTTCTTTAATTTTAATAATTTGAGCTAATAACTCAGTTTATCATTATACTAATAAAAGAGTTTGAACAATTTATTTCAGGGGGAAGACGGGTGCAATCGACCGAAGGTAACCGAATTACCTTTTTAACCTCCTTAGCTAATGCAACCGCCTCCTTGAAGAAATGAAACATGAATATTGTCTGTATTAATTAAGTGAACTAGTGTTTCAGAAACGAAAATTCTCTTGTTGTGAATATGCAATTGCAGGCTGTATACTTTCACAACTGTAATAATCTTCAAGTGAAGGGGATAACTATTGTTAACAGCCCAAAAAGTCATATCTCAATAAATACCTGCAATGGCGTATCCGTCTCTAATATTCATATAGATTCACCTGAAGACAGCCCTAATACCGATGGAATTGACATCTCTTTCTCCACCCAAGTTAACATTCTGGACTCCTCCATTAAAAGTGGTAAATTTATTTCAAGTTCATCTCTCCTTTTTTTTAAAAAAAAATAATTATGACAAATAAAGCTGATAAGTCAGGTAAAATTGTGATACATATATAGGTGATGACTGTGTTGCCATCAACGGCGGATCCTCCAATATCAACATTACTGGCGTCGCATGTGGACCGGGTCATGGAATTAGGTTTAAATTAATTTAAACTATGATTCTCTCCTAATCCAAGGTTTTTTCTGGAACTAATTCATGCTTATTTGTATGTACGTGTGAATGTTTGTAGTGTGGGAAGTCTCGGACTCGATGGAGCCGATGATAAAGTAGAAGAAGTGCACGTCCGGAATTGCAATTTCACCGGAACACAGAATGGAGCAAGGATCAAAACAAGTCCGGTAATAAGATCATAAAAAGTCAAAAGATATAAAACTAGCATTTAAACTCTTTTTAAGTGTATTATTTTTGCTGCAGGGAGGTTCAGGATATGCTAGAAGGATCTCATTTGAGCACATCACACTTATAGCGTCAAAAAATCCTATTATAATTGACCAACATTACTGTGTCGGAGGAGGAGGCTGCAAAGGGGTATGTTTCTCAAACTTTATATATATCTTCATAGAAATAGTTACAGTAAATGTTCTTTTTACTTCTCGGTAATTAACCAATTACTCAGTTAATTTCTCTATATTTTTAAAGATTATCCAAAAAATCTCTGTTGTATATATTTGTTTTTGTTAATATTCTTTTATCTTTGATATGCTAGATTCATCAATCATGAAAAAAACAACAAAGACTGCTGTTTGTTTTTTAGTCTGAAATCTGAATTTAATTTTTTTTCAAACATTTGTTTATTTAAAATTGTTTCTTTATTTAACTTATCACTTATTGTCAGATAATTTTATCTGAATAAAAAAAGTCCACTTTTATTTGAAGTTTGAAGTGTAAATGTAAAATTTTAATTTCAAATCTCAAAAATACCCTTAAAAATTCATGTATTTCTAATATAATGTATAAACCTAATATTTTTGTATTATTCTTGAAATTATGTTTTTTAATTGCTTTAAATTCTTATTCACATGATAACATTAACTAAACTGAAATATTGAACAAATCAAGTTATGTCCATTGTGATGAATCAAAAATAAAATAATAGTTTTGACTTTATAATAAAATTTGATGTGATTATTACATCTTTTATTAAAAAATTAAATTAACATCAACAATGATAGTATTTTTTTTTAATGTTACCAAACTAATCAACATGTGAAAATTATAAATTGTGAAAAATAAATATATGCACCACTTAAAATGATATTTATGTTAAACTATTAGCTTTTAAGTTTTTTCTCTTCAGATGTTGAAAAAGAAAAAACAAACATGTCATTCACATATTTTTATTCACACTTATTCAGAATTCAGCTAAATTCAGACATATTTAGATTTCAGATAAAAAAACAAACACAACCATATCTTTTAAGTTTTTGTTTTAGATACGATAGCTAACTTATTAATTAGCCAAAACCCAAGGGTTATATATATATATATATATATATGTATTAAATTTTTAATCGTCAACAAATAATATGCAGACATCAGCTGTGAATGTGAGCGAGGTTACGTACAGTGATGTGCAAGGAAGTTCCGCGGACGAGAAGGCAATCACATTCGATTGCAGTGAGGAGGGTTGCTTTGGGATCAAAATGGAGCAAGTTAGCATAACATCATCTGTGCCTGGAAAAGAGACTACCGCCTATTGCCAAAATGCACATGGAACTTCTACCTCAACTTCGCCTCATGTCGGTTGCCTTACGGGTACTGTATTCTAACAGATGTTTATTGAACCATTTGGTCATGAATATGCCTATAACGAGTCTTGTCCTTAACGATGATTAATGAGATTACAATTTAAAACTCTCTGTTATTCTCTTTGTCTAATGTGTGTGCCAAATAGACGTCGCGTCTCAAATTGCAATGGTAAAATGCACACGATATAAAATTGCCTATGAAAATACTGATGCTATATCATCTAAACTAATAGGCGGAAAATCTGATTATTGATTGACTTAATAACTAATTAAATTAAGAAAAAAAAGTATAACTAAACATTAGTGATCGTCACTAATAGCTAATCAAATTAAGAAAAAACATATAACTAAAAATTGAGAAATCTATGTTGCCAATCCGACCGGAGTGGTAGAATTAAGAACCAAAATGGGGGTTACTCTGTTTTAAGTAATAACTAAAAGGGTTAGAATCGGTATTTCTTCAACAATAAAGCTAAAGACCACAGTATTTGAGTTTCAGCTTGAGTTCTCATAGTAGATGTCACCAAAAGCTAGACAAGTATTTACCAAATTAATTAAACAGCCGAAAGCCAAAACATATTAAGCCTGACTGCCTTATTGTACCTATTGGCCGGCATTATCCACGACTTGGTGGTTGTCAAATAGCTAGCTAGCTTCCTTCCATATTGCAAACAAGTAGTATATGTAAATTTTCAGTAATGATATACTTATTATAGATAGTATTACAGTTAATACACCATCATTATAAAATTAAAAAAAAAAGTTCACTACATGATAAAAGAAAATTTCACTATAAGACAATTTTTTTTTCTTTTATCTCTTATAGGCGTTGTTCTAATTACTGTACATACATCATTATTAGTAATTTTCTTGGAAATCAAACAAATTAATAGGCTTATACCATTTATATCAATTAAATTAACCCTAACAGCTCTATATAAGGACATGAAAATGAATTTCGTTTTAAGTGGGAGCAAGCACTAAACTTCAAACCATCATGAGGAATTGAGGATCTTTTTGCTCTTCCTCCTCTCTGCCTTTCTTAACCAAGCTTCTTCAGGCCCTAGCAATCAAACTAAAGTCTCTTTCTATTTAGCTTCATTCAGTCCTGAAAGTTGCAATAATGACAGCCTAATTTGCAGTGGCGTGGTGACTGCATACAGTGGTTTCCTAAGCCTTACATCAGAGCCATTGACTGGCTATTCGACCTCTCCACCAGCTGCGCCCCTAGACAAGGTCGGGCGAGTTCTGTACCATACCGGCATCCTTTAGCACCACCTTCTCCTTTAGGATATCTAAGTATCGAAATTCATTTGGTTCTGGAGATGGGATGGCATTTATTTTTGCGCCCGCAAGCAGTCCCTCACCGTTTGGCAGCTATATATGGCTCAAATCTTGGAATTGTGAGTTCTCACCTTTTGGTAAATATCTATCAAAACCTCATATTAATCTCTAGCAAAGTTAGTTATGTTGCCCCAAATGCTTTGACTAGGGTTTTTCAAATAGATATTTTATTTTTTCTGTCCCTCGACTTCCAATTCTGAGACTTTTTTTTTTTCAAAAGCTATCTAATTTTTTCTTAAAGTTAACTTAATTTAGAATATACCACGGCATCTAGAATATAATCCAATAAATTTTTATCACTAATATGAGAAAGTCAGTAGATACTTTCAGTACTATATTGTACCTCTCAACTAGATTCATGTTAAGTGTGTGCTACACTGGGGGTAACTAAGAAATTTTTAGACTAATTTGTAGTTACAATGCATAAATTGTCAGTAAATGATTGTCTACTACACCGAAGGTATTCTAAACATTCTGGTATTTACATTGCCGCCTTCGTAAAACTTATTAATTTCTGATTGTGCAAATTAATTGTAGATAAGAATATTTTAGCGGTGGAAGTGGATAGTTGTAACTTATAAGAACGACTTTGATCTGGATGGAAACCATGTTGCTATGGCACAACAAGCGTACGCAAACAGTTGCAGCTAAGAGTCTCAATAGTACTGGAGTTGAACTAAAAAGTGGAAGTTCACTATAATTGATCTGAAGAAGTTGCTTTATGTCTATTTGCAATACGTTGTCATCCCACCAAAGAAAATTTTCAAACAACATATTGACATTTCAAATGTAGTTCCAAGCTCTGTCTAGATCGGATTAACAGCTGCTACGGGGGCCTTCTCTGAAAGCCATCAGGTTCTTGATTGGACTTTTACGTCAAAGCCATTGTCGTCTCACTGATCTCTCAGGAAATGAATCTGGCTTTTTGTTAACCATTTCAAGCTCTTGTACTTGCTTTATTATGTTATTCTTCATGACCCCCCCCCCCCCCCCCCCCCCCGGGCGCCGCGGCAGGAGCTTTTTGCTCTTTTTATTTATTTATGCATTATGTTCTTTCTTAACTACCTTTTTTAAATGTATATACATATATATATATCCTAGTTCCGTCAAGATTATTGGACACAAAAAAAAAAAAAAAAAATCAGATCATGATTTGTAAGTAATGTAATTTTTTGTTTCATTTTAATTAACTATATCTTCTACCTGTTGGAGAATTATAACAATTGAATAATTAAAATAGACACTCTTTTATTTCTTCAACAAGATTCCTCAAATACTACAACTCTTATTTTTTTCACTCTCTACAATTTGGAGATTTTGTTGCTTCTCTTGATGCTTAAACTGAAAACATAAAAGGATGTTTATACATATTACAAATCAATCAAAACTATTCATTTATTCAATTACCACACAAATCCTCACCGGTCATCAAAATCTACCTCTCACTTATTTCACCAACCTTACCTACCAAACCTAGTACCACAAATCTTATCTACCACTCAAGCTCACCTATCTTAGAAAGTTCTATGAGATGGGCTAGGCTTTGTATTTTTTGGACTTGGATAAAAAACAAGTTTATGATCCAACACATGCCCTTAAACTTATTTTATAACACCCAATAAAGTTCTCAATCTGAAGAAGTCTTCTTCCTTCAGTGGCTTGGTAAGGATGTCAGCAATTTGATAATGTGATTTGACATACTTTACTTGTATTTCCTTTCTTTTAATGCACTTCTGTATGAAATGGTACCGAGTGTCAATATGTTTACTTTGATAATGGAAGACATGATTCTTAGCTAAGGCAATTGCTAATTTATTATCAATGAAAATCTGTGTAGGTTCTTCTCGTGGCAAACCCAAATCTTTCAATAAATTTCTTAGCCAGATTGCATGACAAATACTTGCTATAGCAGCTACGTACTCAGCTTCACAAATAGAAAGTGTAACAATAGGTTGCTTCTTCGACACTCATGTGACAGTAAAATCCCCATAAAGAGCACAAATCTTGTGGTGCTCTTTCGATCATCTACATCTCCACCCAATCACTATCGCTATATCTAACAAGCTTATAGTCTTTAGAGAATAAGTATAACAAATCCTATATTTCTTATGTTTGCATTTCTTGTGAGAGCCAAGCAATAATTAAGCAAGAATCTTTATCTCTTGGACATAGCTAACTCCCATGCATATGTCAAACAACCAGTGGGATACAGATTTTTAATTATTCGAAGCCCTTGTGAGTATACTTGAATTTGTAATTGAAATGATTATTGGGATCATAACATTTCACTCCATTTTTTTTTTTTTGGGCAAACCCTGGCAAAGTAAAACAACTTTGATAAAGAAAAAAGGTAGAACTAGAACACTTACAAAGTGTTTGTTTTTATGTCTTTAAATTAGCTGGATTCTAAATAAAGTTAAATGTCTGAATGTAATGACATGTTTTTTTTTAATCTGAATCATTAGAAATAAGTATTAAGTTTTGTTTTAATTTAAAATATCTAAAAGCTAATATTTTTACATTTGTCCTCTCACAAATTATAATTGTTAAACAAATAACAAATTTACCAAAGAACATAAATAAGATAATATATTATCGTAACATAAATCATATTCAATTGAATACAACCCTTTAATATTCTAAATTAGTATATGTTAATCAATTTTATTGCAATTTATGATGTTTTTATATGAAAAATATTAATAAAAATTATAAAATAAATAGTGCTAATTTGAAAAAAAATAAAAAAATAAAAGTAAAAATAGTCTATCGCTATATTATCATAGTTTATAGAGATGGATAATAATGCTAATTAGTAAATTTTATTCAGGTAAGGATGAAAATTAATTAATTAATTAGAAGGGTATTTAGACTTTTTAGATTAAGTAAAAAAATAAATAAATTGATTTAATAACTTAATGACTGAAATTTTTTATTAAGTTAAAAAACAGACTTAATAAATTAACTGATTAAAATTAAGTTAATTAAGTTGTTATATCCACAAAAAAAAAAAAAACAGCCCTTTAGTCAAGGAGATTTAACCCTTTATATATTTGCTACATAAAAGGAGGACAATGGGAGCAAGTTGCAATATCAAAGAAGCAAAGCCAAGAGCCTACGAAGGGGAAAAAAATGATAAATGAACAACCTGATAAAAATATTTGTTTTTTGTGAATTTTTAAAATTTTAATTTTTCAAAAGATCCTCAAAATTAACAAAAAGATAGAAATTTTTATTTATTGGTTGGCTATGTTTACAACGACTTTGGGCTTGCTCATAATGATAATAATATTATTCTATTTGTTCTTGTTTTCACTTTTCTAGTTGTTCCGGATATGCACATTGGTTGTGTTTGTCTTATTTAAATCTTGTATCTTTGTCACTTGTAGTGATTTATCATTCAGTGACTAAGTGCAAAAGATTGAATAATCCAATTAGAATACTTTTTAATCTTGTATATATGTAAAGCATTCAAAGCCATACTTACCTTACTTTTTCTACTCATCCAGAGGATCCTTCCCAAATTCCATGAATGCTATATCTATATTCTAGGAATTATTTATCATTGCTTGAAGGAAAAAGATCCATGAAAAGTGATGTATCTATTGATTTTTAGCATGCTAATATGCTAATGACAGAACGTTGTTGTTGTTATTATTATTATTTGGGATAGCCCTTGCCAAAGTAAGGAAAATATTATTACAAAAAATTAAAAGATTTTATTATTCATGGACATAAAAAAAAAGTAAATACTCGTTTAGTTTTCATATTTTGACGTAAGTACCTATTGGTCTCTATATGCTAAAAATGTCCCAAGACACCCTCTAGTTAAATATGTTGCATTTTCATTCATATTTTTCTTTGCTTTTACAATATTATCCTTATAACAATATTCCTAAAATTAATTAATTTATCAATAAAAAAGTTAATTAACAAATTAACCAATAAATATTAGTATGAAAGAACTAGTATTTTTTGTACCCTTACAACAATCTTGCTAATAATTATTTATAAATAAATCAATATTAGCCAACTTACAATGTTTAATATTCTTGCAACAATTTTACTAATAATTATTTAATCTACCAAATTAATCGTAAAAGTAAAATAATAATATAAAAATTTTCGGTACTTTTTCTTTTGCTTTTAAGGTTAATTTGATAAATTAATATTTTTTTTCATTAATATCATCAAAAATATTGTTGCAAGGATATTACTGTACAAAGAAAGAAAAAGTAAGGGTAGAAATATAACACTTTTGATAGCAAGAATGTTTTAAAATATATATTTTTTAATATGGAGACTAAACAAACTCTTAAATCAAAATATAAGAATTAAATAAACATTTACTCTATAGAGAATTTACCCTAAACAATCTAACAAAAAGGATAAAAGACAAACAAAACAAAATATTAATGTGCAGCAACCACAAATGCAAAATAAATTGCCTTCAGAATCGATAGGATTGAAGGCCATTAGTATCTTTGTGACGAAAAGATAAAATCTAAATAGAAACAGCATCCCACAGGATGAAATCATCCACTTTAGAACTCTTTTTAGCCATCATATCAGCACCATTACCTTCTCGCGTCAACATACATGAGTAAAATGAGTGACCCTAGGGTCAAATAAAGATAGACAATTAGACCAACGATCACTAGGTTGCATGATAATATAGATGCAGCATAACTTGAGGACCAGCACCAGCGAGTACCATGCCCCCAATAATTTTGTAATTTTTAGTCTTTGAGTTTGAATGAGAACCAGAGTTTCACTAAGATAAGCCCCTAACAAATTTCCATACTCAAGAAACTAAGTAACTTATAATTTAATAGTCAATCCTTCATAGTTCCAAATTTACAACAAAAAAAATTTCAGTAATCTCTCCTTTATTTTTATTTTCTTAATTACGTTTTATTTATTTATTTATTAATTATTATTATTATTATTTTACAGAAAAAAGCTATCAACGATCTTTCATTTGTTTTTCTATTTTTTTCAATTAACTTTTGAACTTTTTTTTTTAACAAAAAAATTATCAATAATATATTTTAACGAGCCATATATATACTATCATAAAAAAATTAAAAATAGTACCTAACGCATGGTACTAAGATAAAAATATTAAGGTAATTAGATGCGTTAAAAGCACACCCGGCATTATCAGATTAATAATGGGTCAAAAAGAAAATATTACTCCGTTTGTCCATTTCTTCTTGCTTCGATCATAAAATAATAACCAGGAAGTTGATTATATTATTTTATCACTCATTGATCTTCGATAGTTTTGAAGAAGTCTTCATTTCTCACTTAATATTTGACAAAAGAGCCAAGAAAGAATTGGGATTGGAGCAACAATGAGTTGTTTCTAGAAAATTAACAGTTACCTAGCTAATTATTATATAATGCAAAATAATATACAATTGGAAAATGAATTTTTAATTATCAAAAGCTCCTATGAATCATCGCTTGAATAACATTTGACATTGCAAATGAAACAAAATTTAGCTATGATCATGACGTTTATTCAACAAAAATAAGCCCTAAAGCCCCATATAAAAGGACGTGAAAATGATTTTGTTTGGAGGAGCAGCAAGCACTAATCTGCAATCATGATGAAAATCTTTTTACTACTTTTGGTTTCTGCCCTTCTTCTAAATCATGCTTCTTCAAGCCCCAGCAATACTGAAACTATCTCCTTCAGTTTCCCTTCATTCGGCCCTCAAAGTTGCAGCAATGGCACCCTAATTTGCATGGGCGCAGGGCGCAGTGACTGCATATAATGGCTACCTAAGCCTTACGTCAGAGCCATTACCTGGCTCAACAAATGTTCCAATATACGAGGTTGGGCGAGTGTTATACCACCATCCTGTGTCAGCGTGACCAAATATGTCCATTGATACCAGTTTCACCTTTAGGATATCACAGTACCCAAATTCTGCTGGTTCTGGAGATGGGATGGCGTTTATTTTTGCACCTGATAGCCTGCCCTCGACAACTTTCAGTTCTGGCTCATTTCTCGGAATCATGGATAAATATTCTCAAGGTAATTTAATAGTTGGTTTTTATTAATTGCTTCATTCCTAATTCTATTTTGATTGTGTTTACTACTAATTATGCGTGTCACAAAACTTAAGCTTTTGAGTCAAGTGGTTAAACTGATTAACATAGCATCAGAACCAAATGTCTTGTAGTTCACGATTAATCAATTTCGGCTCTGGAACTCAGATTAAGATACTCTCTTGATCGGACCTCTCCTGAACTTTTTAAAAATTTCTCTGGCGTATGTCTTTAAATGATAATGAATGAGTATGATTTAACTGTTTGTTTTCATTGAGATATCAGACCGTAAAAGACTTGTATCTATTAGTAGCATTAGACCCTTATTATATGTAGCTAATAGCTTAAGAGTAATTAATTACATGCTGGAAATCGTAGGTACAGATATGCACCAATTAGCCGTGGAGCTGGACACATTTAAGAACGACTTTGATGTGGATGGAAATCATGTTGCTATCGACACAACAAGCATAAGCCAACCAGTTGCCGTGGAGAGTCTTAACAGTACCGGCGTTGACCTCAAAAGTGGAAAAAATATCACGGTCATAATTCAATATAATGGGTCGCAGAATTTGATTTATGTTAATGTGCGTGACACAGACCACCCACCAAAGAACGTTATCAAACAACCTATTAACCTATCGGATATAGTTCCAAGCTCTGTCTATGTCGGATTCACAGCTGCTACTGGGGCTTTAGCCGAAAGTCATCAGCTACTTGAGTGGTCATTGACATCACAGCCATTGCCTCTCAGCGAATGAATGTGGCTCTGTTAAGCTATTTTAAGTTCTTTTAATAATTAAATCACGTAACAATAATAATCATCCTTTTAAGAGGCATGAATTACAAATGATGTAATTTTTATTTTCCTATAAATTTCTCAATGGCTAGCATTTTTTTACTGTACTTTTGTCACTTCACTTATTTATAGGGTAAATTACATTAACTTCTGACACAATAGGATAGGGGAAGCAGAATTACACACGGTCAATTCTTTGACGTATTGTGAAACTAGACATAGTTCTGGGAACAGTCTAAGGCAAACGTGATTAGCTGAAACACAAATTAAAATGAGATTAGATATCGTTCTAATCCAAACAATTCAACAATGTGAGTTTAAAGATAAAGAATCCATAACAAAAAATAAGAGTAACTTTATTAATAAAGGGGGGTAACTTAACAATGACAAGACTTCTTACATATATTAAGGTATATATTAAGGTAAATCTACTAGTAGTTCTATTAACATCCTACATCAATGTCCTTGTTAGATTTTGCCTAAAATTCAAATTAAGTCTATATAATTCTGAATCCATTAACCAGTGCAAATGTGGCTAGACAGTAACAATTATAGATGACATAATCATACCCAATTTTTTTTAACAAAAAAGGTCAACAACCCAATATTATTTAATGACTAATAAAGATTTTGATTCGAATACGCTTAAAAATCCAACTGATTGATTGTGCAAATTACTGATTTTACTTGAAGTTAATGCAAACAACAAGAATTCGTTTGTAAAGTATTTTAATAGTGGGTGTGATTACGAAAGATTAATTTGACTTTACCTTTGTAACGTAGAAAGATTAAATTGTCCACAAAATTATTTAAAATTTCACAATTTTATGCAAAAGACAACATTTCTAAATAACTTATTGATTCCATTTTATCCGTACAAATACGAATCTTTAATTATATAACAATATCTCATGAATATATTGTTGGAAATTATTGAGTTTCATTTATAAGTAGGGTATGCGGGGATGTTTCTGCCACACTATTTTAGTAAATCCACCTCTCTTCTAGAAAATAATGACAGTGAATTCATAATATTTCTTAAAAATATAAATCAATAAAAATTTTATACAGTTAATCGATTGAATCTTTCTATTAATTTTTTTCTTAGATTTCTTTAATTATGTTTGATCATAGACTTTAATGTAAGCTTTATTTTACTATTTTATTATTATGATATAAAATTACTAAATTGCCCTAATAAACATGAGTTATTGTATTTAATAATTGAGGTGTTCAATTTTGTGACTTATAATCTAATAATTTTTAAATGAAATCTAATTTTTATTTTTACCATCCTTACATGTAAATGACATAAAATTTGACGGCCCAATAATTTACATGAGTATTATGCCATAAAGACGCTAGGTTAGTTTAATTAAAGTTTGATAATCATTCTGATAAAGTAGTATTAGAAACAATTAGTTTGGTATAAAATTAGAAAATTATTGAAGTTAAAGCAAATTCTTAGTAGTTTTACCTTATAAGGGTAAAATAGTCAATTAAACTTATGTCAAAGCAATCTTTATAATCAAATATAATAAAAAATATATAAGTTATAAAAAAGTAAATTAAGATAGATTTAATTAATTAACTCTCAAAATTTCTTCTTTATCTGAAAGTTTTTAAAAATAACATGTATTTTTGCAATTATTTTCTAAAAATGTTTACAAAAACTATGGGTGGTGTTATCACCCTTATAAATGTTAAATTTGTCATAAAATAAACATCTAACCTAATATGTTACCATAACATATGTCTTTATGGAAAGTTTGATCTTTCTATGTTATAAGAATGAAATAATCAAATTAAATTTATGTTAATAAAGGTAGTTTATTCGTCAAAGGTCAAAGATGATTAGGGACCTATCGCTAAAAATTTTTGATCGATTTACTGTGAAAACGATTTCTTTATTTGAATTTTTAGAAAAACAATGACTAAGTGGTTTGTGACTACACAAATCATGGAGAAACTATCTCTGCATTTACATAAATATCTTTTTGATAGGAATCACAAGAATGTGACGCTTGTCCAATAACTATTCTGAACCTATGTTGGATAACATCCTCAACACTTTCTCGTAATAAAAAGAAAAAATGAGCAAAGACGTCGTTTAATTGCTTCTGTATTTGTAAAGTCAAACAATAGTATTGACCGTTCATTTGAATGATTCTTTTTCTGTCTGTATTTTCACGTAAGAACCAAACAAGAATCGGAATAAGAATGTGCTATTTCTAGGAAACAGCTACCTAATACAATGCATTTCGCAAAACAATATACAAGTGGGATATGGATTTTTAATTATCCAAAGCTCCTATGAATCATCGCTTGGATAATATTTGGAATTGGCAAATGAAACAAATATTAGCTGGGATCATGACGTTTAATTCGATTGAAATAAACCCCTCCCCTCTATATAATAAGGAAATGAAGATGGAATTCGTTTCAAGTAGTGGTTAGCGGTCATCCTCAACCATGAAGATCTTTGTGCTTCTACTGCTCTCTGACTTTCTCCTTAATCAAGCTTCTTCTCAGACTACCTCCTTCTATTTCCCCTCATTCAGCTCTGAAAGTTGCAACAATGGCAGCCTACTTTGTATGGGTGCGGTGACTGCGTACGATGGGTACCTAAGCCTTTCGTCAGAGCCATTACCTGGCTCACCCAATCAACCGGTGGACGAGGTCGGGCGAGTATTATACCACCAGCCCGTATTAGCATGGCCAAACATTACAATTGTTTCCAGCTTCACGTTTAGGATATCGAAGTATCCAAATTCAACTGACTCTGGAGATGGGATGGCATTTATTTTTGCACCTACTAACGACACCCCATCAGCTCAAAGCTACGGCTCATATCTCGGAATCATGGATGAATTTACCGAAGGTAAATATTTATGTTGCTTCATTCATTGTATTGATAATATTATGAGTCTAATTCACATAGTAGGGGTGGAGCGACGTTTAAAAATCTGGAGTGGCGAAAGTCACTAAGCTAAACTTTTAAGGGATTAAATCTAAACTAATGGACTGGGAAAAAAAATTGTCTTCAAAGTTTTAGTGGCTAGTTTATTAGCATTTAATATATGTACTCTAAAAACTTTTTTTTTAAATCTTTTTTTTGGGCTACAGTGCCAGGGTTCTTGTAATTAATCTTTTCAGTCAAGGTGATCAATTTTTTATAATGTAAGAACCAATTGTCTTGTGGTTTTCAATTAATTAATATTTTTCTTATTTTGTGACCTCATGTCTGGATCCATTTGAAAGGGTATGTTAAAGATGATAAAATATCTCACATAAACTGAAATAAATCATGGGCTGAGATAATAAATTATTTATTAATTCATCATGATCAATCCTTTGAGAATGAGTTAGCCTCTGGCCTCTCATAAAATATTTGATTGTATTACTAATATTAGGCCATTATCTAACCGCTTAGCTTTTTTAGGGAAAGTTGCTAGCAAGCTACCGAAATTTATTTTTAATTTTGCAAACCGTAGGGGAAGATATGCATCAAATAGCGGTGGAGCTAGACGCTTATAAGAACGACTTTGATCTGGATGGAAACCATGTTGCTATTGACATAAAAAGCGTAAGGCAACCAGTTGCACTCGAGAGTCTTAACAGCACTGGTGTTGACCTCAAAAGTGGAAGAAATATCACGGTCCGAATTGAATGTAATGGATGGCAGAATTTGCTTTATGTCAATGTGCACTACGCTGACCACCCACCAAAGAACGTTATCAAACAACCTATCAACATATCGGATATAGTTCCAAGTTCTGTGTATGTCGGATTCACAGCTGCTACTGGGGCTTTTTCAGAAAGTCACCAGCTCCTTGAATGGTCACTCACGTCGCTGCAGTCTGTACGTTAAGCTGTTAATTTTAAGCTCTTTTTATTGAGGAAGTCATAATAATCATCTTTTCGAGGGACATAAATTTCAGGTGTTGTTACTCTTCTTATTTTTCAATTAATAATGTATGTATGTTTGGCTACAATATTGAAAACCGTGGTTGTTATAAATTGGTATTCTCACTTGATCTAATCTCAGATTGTAGTATATATATATATATACATATATATGTAATTTAGAACGAATTTTGACCATATGTGATAAAAAAATACAAATGTGCTCAAAATTTTTAAGTGATCAGAAGAGATTGAACCATTCTACTCTTATTACATTGTCAAATAAATTAATTCTACTTTCATTAACCTTTACGATGGTTGGTAATTAAAATAAATATGCAAGGGATGAATATAACTTTTAAGTGAACAAATAAATGTCTATGGTATAGGCGGGCTTATGTTTTTTTTCTTTTTTTGGCATAAACAGTAGCTTCTTTAGACTAATGGAGTAATTAGCTCAAACTGTAAGGATCACATAAACAATTACCCCAAGATTTATCGAGAAAAATATATAGAATTATATATGTATATATTGCCTACAACGTACAATACTAATCTTAATCTTAAAACACCTCGTTACATAGTATTAGAGCCTTATATTGTATTAAAGTATTATTATCTCATGTTTGGCTCTTCCACCGCATTGCACAAAGAAAATTTTTAATGGAACATTACATCTCAAAAACAAAAAATATTAAAAGAATTTTCTTTGTATTTTCAAAGCACGCACTCTAGTAAATTCTCGTTCTCTCTTCTGTCCTCCATCAGCACGCCATCTTCTGTCTCTCGAACACCACACCATCTTGCTTTGCCACGCCGCACCACAGCTCCACGACGACCGCGTCGAGCCATAGCACAGCTCGACCACCACCTTGCTGCACGAAGCTACGGCTCCATCACCGCCCCGCCATGCCATCTTCTAAATTAGGGCTTGATTTTTGGATGTTTGGGCTTGATTGTTGAGTGTTCTGTATCAATGTTTGAAATGATTGAATTGGTTGTTAGGTAAGGTTTTTTTATCAAGAATTTTTGTAGAATTGGTGTTAAATTTGCTGCAATTTTATTATCAAACTGTATCTCCGTAATCTTGACTGTATTTTTTTCTTATTTCTTTCGATTAAGTATGCATCAAAATTGTTGTTTTAATATATGATAAAAATTAATATAATACAGTGTAGCATCAAACAAACAGCATATTAACATTTCAAATATAGTTTCAAGCTCTGTCTATGTTGGATTCACTGCTGCTACAGGAATCTTCTCTGAAAGTCATCAGTTTCCTGATTGGTCATTCACATCAAAGCCATTGCCATCTTACTGATCTCTCATGAAATGAAAGTGGTTGTTTTTGGCCTTCAAGCCCGTTTAATACTTAATTTAATTAAGTGATCTTAATAATGATTGCTGATCACCCATTTGTGGGACTTGATTTACGGATTGATGATGTTGTAAGTTTAACTATGTGCCACGCGAAATGAATCATATTTGTCATTATATTTGAAAGAATAGTGAATGGCTTTGTTTGGGAAGGAAGAAAATAAAAGAAAAGGAAAAGAAACAGGAAGAATTTGAAATAGAAACTTGTAGAAACTTCTTATTATGTCACAACTTATATTACATAAAAATGATTAGTTACGTATTTATATTACGAGCTATAGCTACTATTCTAAGAATCTGCTATTCACACTTGAGCTTAAGCTGAATGAAAGCTGGCATGAATAACTAACTTCTGCCAAGTCAGCTGAGTGAGCTAATCTGTTGTTCGCAGTCATACAGTAGCTATTGGCTCTGCTTTATATGAAACTAGAAAATAGAACTGCGCTTCACGCGGCTTTGAAAAAAGAATTTCATATTATCCTTTTTTCTTACTTTACACTTGATAAAACTAATAAAAAATATGAATTGATTTTTTTTTAAGATGAGGCAGCCTTATAAAAAACAAAAAAAGCTATTAGCCAGCAATACAAATAAAGAAGCAACGCAAGATAAAGAATAAAATGAGAGAATATATTATAGAGTGATTTTATTCATTCCAATTGTGTGTGTACAGAACAAAAAGATGAGCTCTCCTTTTATAGTTACATAATCACTCCATGAAATTAATGAAAAATTATGGATCATAATTCCTTGTAAGATAGTGGGAGTTATAGGGAAGCAAAAAATTACTAATGAGAGATAGTGGGGAGACTAAGAGATATATATTATGAATATCTACATTTATTTTAATAAATTCATAACACTCCTTGGATATTTATTACAAAGAATATGCATCATTAAAACATTTACATAATTGTTATTGTGAAAAGCCAAATCTAAAAGAAAATTTCTCTATTTATTGGATGATAGAGAATATACCAAGATAAAAAATGGTGATGCCACATCACCTCCTCAAGTCCCAACTTTATATATATATATAGATATATATATAGATATAGATAGCTGATTCACTATTTTTTTTAATTAGAGTTACGGAGAATTTCTTACGTTTAAACTTAAGGACTAATATGTAAAAACTTTCTTTCATTATCATCTTGAAAGATTTAATCTTCTCGCTCAGATACGACTCTAACACTATTAGATGTTTATAAATATGTGAAATTATAAAATTCAATTTCTTGAGGTGTAGCTATGAATGTTTAATTATTTAGTACATAATTTTTATGGTTATTTTTATATGCCTAAGTCCTAACTCAACCCAAAAACTCGTTTAAGAGTTGTGGATTGTCCATACCTTATATACTTAATTCAAGATCAATACTAACCTAACGTGGAATAATATCCTCAATAAATTTTATGGATGAAGATATTCCCTTCTCTTATAAGCTTTTCCCTGAGTAAAATTCAAGCAGTTGATTAGTTATTAATAGTTATTAGAGAAAAATATACCAGTAATTCAACCATAAGCTTGATGACTTACTTTTTAAACTCTGATTTCTTTAACATTTGCGGTTTTTTTTACTATTGCCTTTTGTTTTGAAGTAGACATCTTTGACATCATTAAAATTCTCTATTGCAGGAGGCTGTTGGCTACATTAACACATTGAGTTCCGTAGTCACATTCCCAAATGAAATTTTCATGATGTTATTATAACAATTAATAAGCGCATCAACTGTGGCTAACAAATGTCAAACTAAAATAATAAGAATTTGAGAATGTGGGTTGTCTAAAATTTCAATATCAAGAATTGTGAAATCGGCCAGAAAGTAGAATTTATCTACCTTGACAAGATCATCCTCTATGATTCGTCTAAGGATTTTGACAGATATATCGACTAATTTGAGTGATGCATGAGTGGGTTTCAAGTCTCCTAAACTTGTGTAAAATTAGACTTTAATGATGGAAATACATTCTTTTTTCTTCTGTCTTTGTGTAATTAAACGAAGCTTGTGTACCTCAGCTAAAAATATTAGCGATTTCAATATGTTGTCACAGGTTATGGCACCTAAATAAATTAACAAGCAAAAAAAAGAAGAAAGAAGACATAGAAAGAAGTTGTAAATGTTGGAAAAACAACATATTGAGTTGCTATTTTAAAGTATAATTTTGAATGGATCTTCTTTGACTAAGTAGGTCATAAGTATTCAGATACTCCTGTGAGAGTGTATCAAAATGATATATTTTTATACTGAAAGTGATGCTTAATTTGATGAGAAATTGATACTCAAAGTACACCCATTGACTGCATTGAATAAGAGCAGGAGTTACAAAGATTGTGACGACAATTAGTTACCTAATCAATTCTGAGAATTTATTATTTATACCAACTAATTAAATTCAAAATCTATGAGATTTTGATGGTTAATTAAAAATAGAATTTTTATATGTGGTTAATAAGGCTACGATTACGCTCTGATTTTCAATGATTGTAAACAGAAAGGTTTTGATAAGTGAAAATGTTAACTGAGTGTAAATTGGGAATAATGAGAAATTTAGATTATTTTAAAGTTTTTATATTGTTATATGAATTAAAGAGATAAAACATTGTGGCAAATTAATATTGATAATTCCATTGACTGTATTTTATTTTTTTAATATTGATAAGAAGCGGACTTATAGACTTATTTAGAACAGCTAGGCCTACATTTAAAAAAAAATGTAATAAAAATTGAGCCTGTAAAATGGATTTATTATACTTTACCTTCTGCATCTGTAAAAGATTTGTGAACTGATCCTATGCTGTTTTAGATTCCCAACTTTACAGTTTTTAACATTTTAGGCCCAAAATTTTCAAATTGGCTTTATACTCCTATCAGTAGTAAATAAATAACATACAATAAATCTTACAGCGAAATAATGCCATAAAGTAAGAGCTTTTTACTGATATTTTAGGATTTGAATGGGGTAATTTTTATTAGATAGGTGCAGGAAGAAGATGGTATAGTAGAAGAACCTCTTAGAGTAATATAAGTGTGTCAAAAGCTCATCACCAAATGGACAACCAATGCCTAGCAATTGTCAAAATGTATGTGGCAGCAAGTTGAATTTTGGATGCACCAAAAATTGAGAGGAAAAGATGTCAATGGTAGGCACCGAATGTTTGATAAAAGAAAAAGAAAAAGAAAAAATCAAAGCTCAAAAAATTTAAAGTTTGAAAACTTGAAATTTGCAGCTGTATTGCTTGAAGATTAGAGCCACCTTTTTTACTTTCCAGGTAAAGTTTTGCCTATAAATACAAGCACTCAATTTAGAGCTTGCATCCAATTATGAAGAGAGTCGAGAGTTGTGAGAGAGTTTAGAGGGCTTGAAATTATAAGCTCTTGTTATAGGGATTTGAGAGATTGGGTGTATTGGGGTTTTGGGTAGTGAGCTAAAATACCACAATACTTATAACTCCTTTTCACTAGTAAAATATTTTCTTTCTGTTTTCGCCTGTGGACCTAGGCTAAAAACCGAACTACGTAATTTTCTAGTGTCTTTTTCGTGCTTGTTCTTTATTTCCTTCTAATTTCATTTTAGTTGTGGTCCTGCTTCACACACTAATTTCCTAACAAAGTGGTGGTATTTTTTTTATTATTACAATATAAATATATACAATTAAAATTTCTTTAAGACTCTAGATACGTGTACTTGTAGTACATAAAGATCTACTGAATATTAAAACGCAAGAATCTGAACCATTATTTTTTTGAATCACTGCTGCACTAATATATGGGGGAGGAATCTATCGTTGGGATGAGTCTCGTAAGATTTAGATTAAAGTAATGAGAACCATAGGATTGTAAACCAAAGCATAATACAAGTTGTTTTGAATTTCAAATTTCTCTCACAAGATTAGATGATTGGTCATTTATTGTTCATTTAATATATTTCTTTAAAAATAAAAATTGAACAAAAAAATTCATTGGAAATCGTGTATATATGGTTTTTTCAAAATTTAAGTAATACTTTTATAAATTTGTTTAAAATGTCATTGAGATTATAATAGTGAAAGAACTAAATGATATCATATTGTTTATTACAAATTCAATAATAGATGAAAAGTTTTTGGATGTTATTAGAGCACAGTTTCTTTTCCATTCACTCCTTATCATGTGTATATTTTAACCAATCATGATGATATGTATTGTTAAAGATATAGTTGTAGCTTAGCAAGTTGAGCAGAGTAGCTAGAGTGTGCTGAAGCACGTGTACTAGTATTTAACTTAGCGGAGCGGCTGGTGCATGCTGAAGCTGATGTGTTCAAGTGAAGTTGACGTGTTGAGAAGAATATTATGCAGGAATATTCTGTTGTAACTAATTGCCATGTGGCAAATGCTAATAGGCTGAACTGAATCTAATTTGTTATTAGTTAGAAAAGAGGCTAGTAGAAGTTAACTACTATAAATTGAGCAAAATAAGCTCATTTCTGTATTCGTTCATTTTCTTACTCAATCTAGAAGTTTCCATTTACTTTTCTATCTGATTTTGTAGAAACTAACATAGTTGTTGAAACCATGGGTTGCCACAGGTCCCAAGTTTATGAAGGAGGCAGTGTAGGTACACAAGCACACAACCACTATTTGCCCAATAAGTGGTTGACTTGATGCAAAATATGAATATGATATTCTAATACATAGAAAACTAAATGAACGGTGAGCCTGCACCACTTATTGAAAAGCAGCAGCATGATCAACAACATGAACGGTGAGCTTGTTCTACCTATTGAAAGGTAGCAGCACGATCAACAACGTGATCAGCAAAAAGAAAAAGTCTCGGATTGGCTTATGAAGGTCTTCTCAAGAGGGTCGAGCCAGAAGCCATGCAAGCTAGGTTAATCATAAAGGTGGAGATCTTTAATTAGTGTTGAACTCCAAAAACTTATGTTAGAAGTTAAATGAAAGACACCAATCCATAAGGCATAAGGAAGAAAAGTCTCTTGATGTTTTGGAGTTGAATCCAGAAGGCATGAGTTTTCCTTTAAAGAACTCTCCTGATGTTTTGGAGAAATTCTCAATGGTGTTTTCTAATGAATCCTCTGCAAATTTTTCCTGAGGTATCCTCTTTGGCATTTTTCTTTGAGCATTTCTTAAAGGAGTCATTCATGGTTTTTTCTTGAGGAATACTTTTTGGTATTTTTCTAAGGGAGCTTCTCCTTTTGGTACAAATCTAAGAGTACTTCTACTACCCTGTATTCAAATACTACCCAATCAAAACTAGCCGTTGCTATAAAAGTTTTTTGTAGCGCTCCCCACAAACGACACCCATTGTTTTAGCCATATTTTTATTAAGATTCGATTTGAACCATTAAGTAGTGGCTCTCATTGGATTTAGGTCAAATCCAATTAAAACAAATAAAATTTATTATTTTAAGGGGAGATTAGGTTAGGTTTCGGTTTTATGTGTATTTTCTGATATTTGAGGTAAGAGGTATAACTGAGGTGATCTGCGAGATAAATTGAGGTAATTTGGGAAGTGAGTTGCAGTGTTCTGAGTTTAAAATATTATGGCGAGCCTGTAGACTTCGTGGGAGTTGATTTAGGAAGTTGACGTAAGGAGCTCAAGAGAGCTTCAAGCATAGCTCTAAAAAGCTTAAACAAAAAGTACAATTAATTTAAGAAGTTGACATAAGGTTAACTCCATAGAGCTTGTAGGATAACTTATGTAAACTCATATAAAATATGATTTGGATATCAAAACCATCATAATAAGCAGATAATAAACATAAATAAAAAGAACACAAAGATTTTATGTGGTTTGGTCTGTTAGCCTACATCACATAAGTAGCTTATCTTCAATCCACTATATAAATGAAGTATTAAATGATTTGCTCTACCGTATCAACAAAATCTTGATAAAGGCTATTTATGGTAGATACCAATATGAGGGAAATATAGCTTTTGTGGATTAGAGAGTTTTCTAAGAGAAGAATAATTGAGGAGCTTACTTGAAAGGTGAGGTGGCTAAAATTTTCCATAAAGTATAAAAATGGAAAAAAAAGACAAAGTAACTTCTCAAGAAATCAGATTTGGGGGAAAAAAAAAAGGACATAGGTTGGATAGAGCAAAAGAAAAGAGAGAAAGAGAGCTAGAGATTGAGAGAGCCCCCTCAAGATTGAAACGTCGAGCTCATATAGGAGTATTCCTGAGTGTATATTGGTAATTTTGAACACGTGGCACTCTTTTAATGGTCGACTTCCCTCAAGTGCGATTATTTGAGTGATTTGCCTTGTAGTCCCTAAATGGTGACATCATGAGCTTGGGAGATAAGAAAACCTCAAGCCACCTTTTTGTCTCCACAGCTAGACACGTGGCAACTTCTTAGTTTCGTGGTCTTACTGTTTTCAAGGGTATCAAAGGACAATTGACGTGACCTTTTCTCATTACTTGGCTAGAGAATCTCCCTTTTTATTGGCTCCTCATTCTTAGTCAAAAGAAAGTATTTTTGTTTTGTTTCATAATGGCATGCAATGTTCACATCATGGCCTTAACCAACAAAATCTAACTTCCAATTATACCCTTTGATGTTGAGTATTTTTCCAAAACTATCTTCTTCTTTGAGGGAGCTTATCTCCGAGTTGCCTATGAGGTATACTGTCATTCAGTCAAACGAGCTAACTTCACTTGATTAACTTTTCTTACCATGTGTCACTGAGTTATTGTCCAACATTAGGACCCAGATTTCCTGCAAGCAATTCCAATTCAAACTCCCGACAAACCGCATATTATTATATTCATATAGACTATACACAGTTAATAAAACAAAAAATTGAAACTCTATAGTCACATGTAAATTGTTTTCCATGTATGGATAAATTTTTATTTAATTATTTCCCGTTTAATTTTCCACCAATCATATCCATTAATTGCTAAGTGAAAGTTATGAGGAGGGATTTTAATTCGTCTGACGAAACGAAAGAGGAAAATGGGAAAAAAAAGAAAAATAAAGAATCCAGTTCAAATCTGCAACGCAATCAATATAAGCTGAGCATGGCACGCAATTAAGTCACAAATACTTGTAGAATCCATACATATATAACACAAATATCATTTCTACACAAGTACACATCTTACATAGCAAGCCAACAATATTAATCTTAGTCGCCGCTATCATTATTAGCTGATCTTATTTTAATTATCCCCTGAATTTATTCAACATGTACAAACCATGTCCCTTTATTGATAATTCTTTATTGTTATGTGACATGGCTTCCAAGGGCTAGTTCTAGATATATGACTTTACCAGGTATTGCTTCCTGGGAGAATAAGAAGGCAATGGGAATGTTGTGAAGGTCCAATCAAGCAACTGATGGCTTTCTGATAATTCCCCTGTAGCTGCAGTGAAGCCAACATAGACTGAGCTTGGAACTGTTTCAGACATGATAATAGGTTTTTCCATACTTTTCTGAAGTTGATCCCCCGAATATGCCATATAAACATAGAGCATTTTTGTCAATCCGTCGTAATAAATTTGAACCTTGATCGGCCTTCCACTTTTGAGATTAATGCCAGCACTGGATAGACTCTTATGACATGTTTGGTTTAAATAAATATAAGGAGAGAAGAGGAAATAAAAAAGAGAAAAAAAGGTGAATTTCGTGTCCAACCAAACAATGAAAATGAGATTGACACTCTTTTTTATTTATTTTCTCTCTTCCTCTTTCCTTTCTATTCCTCTCGTCTCCTACCATTTCTTCCACCCAAACATGCACTTAGTTGCAACTGATTCTGCGCTTGTTGTGTCTAAGCCGATATGGTTTGTATCTGGATCAAACGGGTTCTTGTAAGTGTCCATCTCCACGGCTAATAGCGAAACTTTGACACCTACATAATTTGCATGATTAGATGTAAGTTTTCTAGAAGATCGTTTGTCTCTCTGATATTCCTTATAATATTGATCATACCTTTTAAAGAACTACTGAACAGTCCAAGATATTCGCCATAACTGTCGTCTGGGAAGGCTTGTTATCGGGTGCAAGAACAAACGTCATGCCATCTGCAGAACCGGCTTTTGATTGCGGGTACGGTGAACTCTTAATGGTGACCATGCAAGCACAGGCTGGCTGTATAACACCCGTCCAACCTTGTGTAGCGGCAGCTTTGGTCCAGAGGATGAATTGGATGGGATGGGTTCGGATGTGAGGCTCAAGTAGCCTTGATATGGAGTCACTGCTCCAGTGCAAATTAGGTCGCCATGGCTACAACTTTGCGGGTTGAATGAGGAAAATGAGAAGCTTACAGGTTCTTCCATAGGGATTGAAAAAGCTCGGCGAAGTAAAATTGAGAGCAGTACTGGGAAAATCATTTTGTTTGGGACTTTAAGTTGAGGGCCACTACTTGAATCGCATCGCTCAGCTTCGTATGTACTTATATACTGGGGTTAGGACCTATTTTTGTTTGTGTTCGGCGATATTTTAAATAAGCTGTGGTTAATCGACAATGTAAAAAAAAATAGGTCTCTTGTTCCATCATTACAATCTTCATCGTATTTCTTCTTGGAATACTTACAATTTTTCTTCTTTTTTTTTTTTTAACATCAATTCTATCTCTATCAGAATCTTGCTACTCAACCGATCTTGAATTTTTTTTTTTTTGGTTAAATCATGATGGTTGATGTCTTGGTCAACAAATGGATTCTCATGATGGGAGTGGTCATCATTTAATACACAAAAATCTAATAACTGAATAAAAAATTTTAGCTCAGTCACCATCAAAAGATATTGTAAATCAAAAAGTGAATATGAAAATAACAACCTCAACAACAACAACAATAATAATAATTGTTAACTTAAGCAGTTATTAATAATTGTTAACTGTTTTAATCTGCAATTGAGCAAAACAAGATGAGGTGATGTGGTGCACTGAAGATGAGCTTTAATCTAAAGATAATCAGATTACGAGCTTTCCAAATTTCATAAAAGAGAAAAGGAGCTCCAAGCATCAAAATATTAAAACTTGAGAAGGGAATCGCTTGGAAGTGATAATCATCCATGAGTCCGTGGTGGAGTCAGGAACAAACTAAGATAGACAAAAATAAGAGAATCATCTATTGATCTCTGCCTTTCTTCTATTTCCCCACATTTAGCCCTGCAAGTTCCAACAATGGCGGCCTGATTTGCACGGGTGCAGTGACCGCATACAAAGGCTACCTAAGCCTTACATCAGAGCCATTTCCTGGCTCACCAGATCCGCCGCTAGACAAGGTCGGGCGAGTATTATACCACCACCCTGTGTTAGCATGGCCAGCTTCAATTACCACCATTTTCACCATTAGGATATCAAAGTACTCAAATTCAACTGATGATTCTGGTGATGGGATGACATTTATTTTTGCACCTAATAGCAATCCTCTACCATTTAGTAGCTATGGCTCAAATCTTATGTGAGTTCTGCTATTCTAAGAATTGGATTTAAAATCTTATAAAAAAATTAAAAAAAGCTGAATTTAAAATAAGAGAGAAAAAGCTTAATTTCGTCCAATAAGACACAGGTTTTGGTCATTTTCCCTTTAGTCTTTAGACTTCTGGAGCTTGAGCTCGATTTTTGTGACATTGGCCCCCATCTACTCGCGTTTATATATATATCTGCAGTCAAAAAATTTATTTATTTATTTGTTTTTGAATTTTACTCCCGCCACACAGGGGAGTACAAAAATATATTTCCAGTTGTACAAATTGTAGGTGAAAATACTCAGCAATTAGCCGTGGAGCTGGACACTTGTGAGAACGACTTTGATCTGGACGGAAACCGTGTTGGAATTAACACAACAAGCGCAAGCGAACCAGTTGCAGCTAAGAGTCTCTGTACTTCTGGCGTTGAACTAAAAAGTGGAAGAAAGTTAACGGTTATAATTCGCTATAATGGATCGAAGAAATCGCTTTATGTCTATGTGCACTATGTTGGCAACCCATCGAAGAAAATCCTCAAACAACATATTGACATTTCAAATATAGTTCCAAGCTCTATCTGTCGGATTCACTGCTAATACAGAGGAACCGTCTCTGAAACTTGAAAGCCATTAGGTTCTTGATTGGTCGTTCACATCAAAGCCATTGCCGTCTCAGTCATCTCTCAGAGAATGAAACTGCGGCCCATCTCAAGCTCTTTCAATAATGAGTACTGATCACCCGTTCGTGGACATGATTTACAGATTGATAATGTTGAAATTTTTAATATGTGCTGAAACGTAGAGCTGGCAAAATTTGACACGACCCGATTACCCGACACGAACACGACATAAATAAATAGGTATGGGTCGTTAAATTTAACACGATTATTAAATGGGTCGGGTCCGGGTCAACACGATTTTTTTCCGTGTCGGGTTAGGGTGAAAATTCTTGACCCATTTACCCGATCAATGACCCGATTGTATTTTCTATTTTAAAAAAATTTACATATTCTTATCATTAAAACTCAAATATTAGAGATGATTTTCTTTTTTTTTAAAAGGGTGAATATAAATACAATGTTTTATTTATAAAATTTTAAATACATTTAGAGCTTCAATAGTGTAAATGTATAAAAATTGATAGACATGTATATTTTATAATATTGATATATAATATTATATATATATAATATTAAAACCTCAATAGTGTAAATGTGTAATATATTGGTAGATATGTATATTTTATAATATCGAGAAATTATGTATGTATGTATGTACGTATGTATGTACATACGTATGTATGATATTGTGTAAATATTTGATGTAACTTTTGTTCAATATATAGATATTAAACGGGTTATTGGGTAACCCGATTATTTTTCCGTGTCGGGTTTGGGTTTCAATATTTTGACACGATTATTAAATGGGTCGGGTTTGGGTCGATCTAAATTTGACACGACACGAAACTGAAAGGACACGAACACGACCCGATGACCCGTTTTGCCAGCTCTACTGAAACGTACTCAATTTCAATCCTCTTTTAATAATTAAGTCATAACTAATGAATCATACTTCATTAATTAGAGTAATACCCAAATCTTTAAGTTTGGTATTTCTTTTTATTTTATTTTAATTACAGTTTAATAACCATCCAACTCTCACCCCTTTTATGTCAGTAGGTTTTGAACTCTAAACCTCAAACCTCTTATTTTCACTCAAAAGACTTTTACCAACTAAACTAACTGACATAATTAACAAAATCTTTGCATTTAAACCATAGGAACTAAGATATAAAAACGCAATTTTCTTTCATTATCATCATCTTTGAAGATTTTAAGTTGTCCCTCAAGATATGACTCTAATGCTATTAGATATTTATTAATTCATGAAAGAGTGATATTGTGCTTACTTAGTTAAAATACTTAGTTTATATTCTAATTGATGTGTCACCAGTAAAATTTAATTTACACTTGTTTGATTTTACATATATTTTTTAGGGATAATTTTATGAAAAATGATATTCCCCTTTGATTTAATCTTCTCTCAAGTAAAATTTACTATGTTATTGAGTCGTAATAAAAATATAATATTTGTGTACTCTGGCACACACTAGTATTAAATGATGAGGAGAATACTTTCAATTTATCCAAAACTTTTACTGTTATATTAAGAAAGAATGATACTTTCCTTAATGTTTCTCAATTTTAGTATTTCCACTTGATTATTGTTAAGTTGTGTGTTACTTTTTCGACAAGGGATTAAATAATAATGATCCTAAAGTGCCTTTTTTCCTCTTTGTGTGATTAATATGGAATTTTATACCTCAGCCAAGAAATAACGATTTCAATCTCGTCGGTGACAAGTTATGGCACCAAATAATTAAATTAAAGGAAATTAATTATAAATAATCATAATCCAAGGCGATATCTTTTGCGAAGGCAACTAAGTTATTGATTCCTTGGTAAATTTGGAATTGTCTTGCCCTTACTTTGCATGTTGTTTAAGGATCATTGTCTTCGCAATTTAGGTCCTGTTATTCATTTAAATTTATTTTTTCTGTTTTTCAAAGGGTTCTAAAATTCTTGTAATCTTGCTCTTTTGTTTAATGAATTCCCTCGCTTAGTCAAAGGTATATTTAATAATAATAATAATAATCCAAGGCAATAAATAACTCCAACTAATAAAAAATGAGATATTGATTTTTACATGAAAAATATATGTTTAAAAAAAAATCATGGGATCATAATCCAATTTCAACTTTCACAATTAATTAGTAGAATTGTAATAAATTATTTTCTAGATAATATTAGAGACTCAAAAAAATCATTTTCAGTAACTAGCAGAGAGAAGATATAATAAAAATCGAGACAAGAAGAAGCATGTCCGGAAACTTGTATTTTGAAGAAAACAGAGTTTAAATCAACGTATGACTATTCAATTGAAGATTAAAGAAACCTGCCTCCCAATTCAAAATTCTCAGCCATTTGTTCGCAGCCCCTCTTCTCTTTCTCTCTCGTATTCCGCATAGACCTTTTTCAAACTCATTGATTCCACGTGTTCTCTTTTAACTTCATCAGAATAATGTGAATTTATGGCAAAGTTCACTTGCCCCCAGTTTGTTTCATTTAATCTCTTAAGTACCCAAAACAAATAAAATATTTGGCTTGGACCACTCATATGGTGGAGCCGAGCCAACACTTCTCCTATCAAAAGGTATGTAGGCTTTTATAAGTTAAAAAGTCGCAAGTATGTAAATTTTTTAATATTAAAGTAATAAAAAAAATATTATTACAAAGAAAAAAATTAGATACCGTGAGAAATGTTAGAGACCTAAAGGTTAATCTCCTTCAAAATTATTGAGATTAAAGCGAATGATATTAATCAACTTACGGTAAATACTCTAGGCATCACCCTAATTGACATTCCTTATCGCGTTTTTCCCTATAATACGTAGGGATGGCAACGGGGAGGGGAGGGGAGGGGACCGATCTCCCCGTACCCATCCCCGATATTTTGCGTATGTCCCCGTCCTCTCCCCGTCCCTATCAGAATTACTTGAGAGAATCTTCATCCCCTCCCCGAATAATAACAGGGGATCCCCGAGAGTCCCCGATCCCCAAATAACTAATACATTTTTTTTTCAATTTTGAGTTAATCATATTAAAATAAAAAATTCAAATAAAAGTAAAGTTCAAAATATATCTTACATTAATATCTATTACAAAAGTCACATACATTAAATTAGTAAGTAACGCAACATGCAAGGAATACAAACTTCTTTTACAAACTATCATGAACAAATTAATAGTTTAATACAAAATTGTTACAATAAAATCGAATTTAGATTCAAAATTAACTTTTTCAATGGTGGCGTGGGCACTTTATAAATGTGGACTATTCCCTTTATAACACAATAGTTAAATCGGAGCAAATCAAAAGTAAATATTAGATTAGATTAGATTAGATTAGATATTAAAATTGTGATTCGCTGTGGGCAATTATAACATTTAAAAATAAATAAAAAATAGATTTAAGTTTAAAATATTTAAAGAATATTAAAATTAAAAAAAATATTTGGCTAATAGAATCTACTCGATCTTTTTAATGTCCTAAATAAAAATTTAGAACTTTAATTAGTTAATTAGGCCTAAAAGTTTAATAATATAAATATTTTGATATTTTTTATTTTTACCAATATTTATAATTTTATAATTTAAATTTTATTATTTATTTACTAGTAATTTTAAAAAATTAAAATAAAATTAAAAATTAAAATGGGGAAATGGGTAGGGGATGGGGATTCCACCTCATCCCCGTCCCCTCCCCTAATAAGAAATTGGGTATGAAATTATCCTTATACCCTCCCCGAATGGGAAAAATCCCCGAGGGTACCCGTCCCCGTGGGGATTTTTGTCATCCCTAATAATACGTCTGATAAATGGCAATTTATCAACTATGAACCGACCAAGATATTTTCATTGTTTTCATCATAGCATGTAGTATATATTGCCTTAAAATTGGAAAAAAAATCTATATATTGTCTTAAAATTGGAAAAAAAAATTCTATATACTTGATTCTTATAATGTTTATATATGTTTATACATAAATGATTGATCGAAAGCGCGCATTATCAGGCAATAAAATAAGATGATGTATCGTATAAACAAATTTTTTCATATCTAATAAAAACATAAAATGTTGGGTAGCTAGCTTGACTTCTAGCTCCAGAGTCCAGATCATTTTACTATCAGCTGAATTCACTAGTATTTATATTTGTATTTTTGCAAGCCCCAGCCCATATGAACGGGATTAGAACATAGTGGCCACTTGAGCTATCCTAAAGAGAGGGATCCTTAATTTCTATCACACCTCATGGACAAACACAAATTAAAAAATTTCTCCATTCAAGATTGCGTGAGAGATAATCGATCCATTTACCTATTGAGTATGCTGCAAGAGCCTAACTGAGCTAAGAAATGTCAAAGATCAGTCACAGTCGATATCAAACACATGCAAATGTGTTAACTATGTTACTTATGATTTTAACCTAAACACATATTGACCTTATACAATTGATATCAAACACATACAGTTTTCATTTTCCATGATCACATAGCAAATATCGCATAAACTAGCTAGTTCCATGGCTATGAGCTGTGGGTACAAAGTAAAAGGCCACATTATATTGTATTTCTTTTAACAGCCCAGACAACGTAATAAGACAAGAATCTGCATTTCCTTGTACACAAGGTAATTTCAAGAAGAGTGTGATTTTTATTTTTAAGTACCCAAAGCTCCTTTAGAATATCGCCAGACACGTCTACAGTTGGTGTAAAGCCCGCTATATAAGCACATATGATGCTGAGCGATGTGATTCAAGTAGTGGCTCTCGACCTCAAGTCTCAACAAAATGATTTTCCTTGTGCTGCTCTCAATTTTTCTTCACCAAGCTTCTTCGAGCCCTGTGAATCAACCTCTCAGCTTCTCATTCTCATCATTCAGCCAACTAAGTTGCAGCAGTGGCAGCCTAATTTGCACGGGTGCAGTGACTCCATATAATGGCTACTTAAGCCTCACATCAGAGCCTTTCCAATCCAATTCATCATACTATTCAGCAACGCTGCCGCTAAATGAAGTTGGACGGGTTTTATACAAACAGCCTGTTATTGCATGGCCAGCTATGATTAGTACCACATTCACCATTAGGATATCTCGCTACCCAAATACAACTGATTCTGCAGATGGCATGACATTTGTTTTTGCGCCTGATAGCAACCCTTCACCACCGAATAGCTACGGCTCAAGCCTTGGAATCTTCAGTCGGTCACAAGGTAAAAATTGTGCTTGTTTATATATACGTTGAGACTTGAGAACAACTATAATACGGCGCTCCACACACCCTTTTTCTCTGTTGAAAAGTATTGGAAGCTTTTGTTGTTGACTCCTTAGGTTTTGTTTCTGTACCCAAATTATTATATATTTTACACACTAGTATGAAACTTGAGTTGTCAGCGACAGAAACTTGTGTACAATTAGGATAGGTTCAATGGGAAAAAATTAAGAAATTACAAATTTGATGTAGCCATAATTAAAAAAAAAAAAACCTATAAACTCTAGGAGGCAAACATAGCAGCTTTAAATAAATGGATTGAATTTCAATTAGGTCCTTTATCTTCTGTGGAATTGTTTGTGACCTGGGGATTTGGGGCCCTAGTGCAATGAAAATTTGGTAGTTTTTAATCGAGCGAGGCGTGTGTTGTAACAAACAGTACTGCATTGTAGACATGTTTTCATATGTATACATATATATTGTAATTAATCAAGCAACTTGTAGGTGGCAATGTTTCGCAATTAGCCGTGGAGCTGGACACTTACAAGAACGGGTTTGACATGGATGGTAACCATATTGGCATTGACACAACGAGCGTATTATCAAGTTTTGCTGCGAGTCTTAACAGCACTGGCATTGACCTCAAAAGTGGAAGACCGATCAAGGTTCAAATTGATTATGATGGATGGACAAAAATGCTTTATGTTTCTGTAGCATATCACGGGTACCCACTCCAAAGGTTTATCGAAAAACCGATTATTATGTCGGAAACGGTTCCAAGCTCAGTCTATGTTGGCTTTACAGCAGCTACAGGAGCCATATCAGAAAGCCATCACTTGCTTGATTGGACATTCACAACATTCCCATTGCCTTCTTATTCTCTCAAGAAGCAGAACTTGGTTAAGCATTAGCTTTATGAAAGTCATCTCTAATAATAATCACCAATCTATGGAAATGATTCATAAGAGATCGAAATAACTTGAGGAATAAATTGTTTCTGTCGAGTAGAAACATGTACTGTTTATTTTACTTTTGTTATTTTCTAGAAATATTCGTGAGGTAATATGTCTCTCTTTTATAATCTGAATTCACGTTCAGCTTCTTCTTATTACGTGCAGCTTTTAACTTCTGAGTTTGTCTTTCACCTCTCCCTTCTTGTCAAATAAATGCGATTGTGAATTATTAATTGTTCAACTAGATATATATAATTTCATTAGGCTGCAAAAGATTTTCAATCGCATTTCACTTTATTCGTTAAAAAAATGAACAAAATTAAAAAAATAGTGTATTTTGAAACTGATTTGATTGAAAAAATAAAAAAAACAGCAATGAAATCACATTTGACATAAATCATAATTGAGAGTCTGTACTTTTATAATTTCACAAGAGAACCACATTTATAGCCAAGAAAAATGTGAAAAAAAAGAGTCCGAAACTTATAAATAATCTTCTTGAAAATACCAATTTGTTATTTTTTTATTGTAATTCTAAAATCACGAAGACGATTCACGTTCAATCCCAATGAAATAACTCATTGAAAACCACTTGGAATGATTTGTGGTTTGAACCTTATTCACATAAAAATTGAAAGGAGTAATTACTTTATTGTTAGTTTAATATTTAAAAAAAAGGAGGGAAAAAAAAACAGAAATATTAGTCATTAGTCGTTGTTAAATCTCGTACGTATAGATTTTACAAAATTAGAAGGTATAGTTCTATATCCCCTACTAGATGCAACATGATTTTATGTTTAAGTAAAATTTTGCCCAGTCTGTCAAGGTTATTAAAAGAATTTGTTCAAAGCTTCTCATCCTAATTGATAAGACAAATAAACCATGTTAGCACAATCATCTGAATGAACATTACACTGTCAAATTAATTGCACATAAATTAATTATGATGAAAAATTAATCAAAAAAATTATAATAACAATATACTTAATTCTCCTCGTAGAGATAAGAAAATGTACAATAAGTGCAGTAGTAACAATGTATACCAAGTAATAACAGGTGTATTGGAAACTCATTTGCAGGCGCACGAGCAAAACAAAAATAATAAGTTCAAATCAAATTTGTCTTTTCTAAAAGTCTTCCGATCGTTCAGCTCACTTGAATAATTCCAGAATTATTTGTAAGCTCCGAACGCCAGTCCTAAGAAATTTCTTAAGTAATTTAATGCCAAAAAAATGACAAATTGCAAGTGCTCCTTAGTTTCTACATGATATCAGAAGTTCTAGAAATTGGACTCAATTGAATTGATCCACTAAAATCGCCAAACACTAAAAATTTTGGGGTATTTTAAGAAGTTTGAAACTTGAACATTTATTCACATGGATAAGAAAGAGTATTTTCTGTCATAACACTTGAAAAGTATAAAAATTTATTAGGAAAATGCTCATTTTTCCTCATAGTTTAAGTTAATTACTCAGTTACTCCTTTTATTTTTTAAAATTATCTCAAATCTCTGTTGTATCTGTTTTCACAAAAATCTATTTAACTATCATAAATTTTTCACTTTTTACAACTCCAATTTTTTTCTAATTTTAAGTTATATAAAACAGAAATGTTTTTTTACCTATGCTTTGAATAAATTACAAAAATTAAATAGGTAATCGGCTTAAAATGTGGGGACTAAATGAACATTTTTCTAAATTTATTCAGCTGTAAATGGCCTTGGTTTTAATGTTGTGGCTGTAATGCAACCATAATTTTTAATTTACTTCTCTTGTTCCTCAATCAAGCAAAATGTACCTAGACCAAAGTAATTTGTATCACTTACACATATAATAACGGGCAATTCATTTTTTTATATTACATAGCAAATATCGCACATTTCAGTCCATTATATGTTCAAACTTCGATTTTGGATATAGTAAATTAATGTCAATCTTAATTACTTTCCTTTGGTCCTGCAATGTTAATTCATTTACGATCGAACAAGAAGTTCTTTAGAAATTTGAACAATAATGGGTCATGTCTGTATTATTTACAAGAGCCAATAAGCTAAAAAGACAAGAATTAATCTGCAATTCCTTGCTGGATTATCCATCCAAATCTCCTTTAAAGTATCGCCAAATAATGCTTGTACAAATGAAAACAGACATAAGTATAATACCGTGACACCGGACACAATAGATTAGAAAGCACAACGTCACACACTCAAGAATCACAAGCTCACCACCACAGCAAACAACAAAAGGATACAGAAAAAATATATTCACCACCTAAAGTTGTTAAGCTACGGATACATAGCTTAAAGCACTCACCACTCAATGGAATCCACCAAAGAGATACAGAGTTTGATAATAACTCAAAGTTCATTCAATTTCCAAAATTAATTTTTTTTTCTTTGGTTACAACTACATAAGCTTAAATAACTTTCTTGGAACAATCCTCCAAGCATAGATTTACTACAAAGAAACCCTTCAAATAACTTGACTTTAAAGACCAACATTAAAGCTAGACATTAATAAAACATTGGTATGCTTAAAACACAACAAAGAACATTAAAAAAAATCTAAGTTCCGAAATATTCTTCTTGACTCAAAACTGAACAGTCTGCACTTAACTGATCATAACTTACTGTAGAAAACTCCAAATTTAGATTAGTAAAATTCATTGGAAAGCTAACAGAAATATCTTTCCAATGATATATGGCTCGAAAATTAGTTCGATCTCATGCAGTACAGTTTAATTCCCAAAGATGCCCCTTCTGTACAGAAATTCTGCTCACTTGATTAATGTAAGAACTTGAGCTGCACTTGGTATAACTTGATTACCAAATATTTCAAACACTCCTGTGTTAATCTCCCCTAGTTGAAAAAAATTCGACCTCGAGTTTTGATCATTTTCTTCATGATAAGGAGACAAGTCTGATATGTTGAACGTTGACGAAACACCATAGCGATTTGGTAGCTCAATCTTGTAAGCATTATCACCAATGCGTTGCAACACTTTAAATGGTCCATCAGCCCTTGGTCTAAGTTTAGCAAATTTCCCAGGTGGAAAACGATCTTTCCTAAGATGAACCCAAACCAAATCTCCTTCCTGAAACTTAGCATGTCTTCGATGCTTGTCTGCAGATTTTTTATACTTCTCATTTTGCTTCAATATTCTATCTCAAACCTGTTCATGCATCTTCTTGATACTTTTAGAGCGTTCTTCAGCCTCTCCACTAAATTGATGATCAGTCAAAAGTGGAGCCAAATCCAAAGGACTGATTGGATTCTTGCCATAAACTACTTCAAAGGGACTTGAACCAATAGTTTGATGTATGGAGTGATTGTAAGCAAATTCAATCTGAGGCAAAATAAGATCCCATTGACGAATGTTCTTGCCCACATAACTTCTCAAGAGATTTCCCAAGCTTCGATTCGTCACTTCAGTCTGACCATCAGTTTGAGGATGATGAGAAGAGCTGAATTTAAGAGTGGTTCCCAACTTCTTCCAAAGAGTACGCCAAAAGTGACTCAAAAACTTTGAATCCCGATCAGAGACAATGGTTTTCAGAATTCCATGTAGCTTCACAATCTCCTTGAAGTACAAATCAGCCACATGAGAGGCATCCAATGTCTTGTTACATGGAACAAAATGAGCCATTTTTGAGAATCGGTCAACCACCACCATGACAGAGTCTTTGTTTCTTTGAGTTCTTGGCAACCCAACAACAAAGTCTAGACTAACATCTTCCCAAGGAGCTTCAGGGACTGGTAAAGGATTGTATAGGCCTGTGTTTTGACCATGAGCTTTGGCAATATGACAGATTTTACACCTCTGCACATGATGCACAACATCTTTATCCATCTTTGGCCAATAGAAATTACCTTGCAAGCAAGCTAACGTCTTATCCCTTCCAAAGTGACCTCCAACAGCACTGCCATGTGCCTCAATGATAATAGATTCCCGCAAAGAACACTGAGGAATACATAAACGATTCCCCTTGAAAAGAAAGCCATCATGTAATTGGTACTGATCATATGATCCATTCTCACATTCTCTCCAAATCTTGCCAAAGAAAGAATCATCCTTGTATAGCTCTTTCAAAATTTCAAAGCCAACAACTTTCACTTGCATAGAAGAAAGCAATGAATGTTTTCGACTTAAAGCATCAGCCACAACATTCTGAGCACCCGATTTATGCTTGATGGTAAAATTGTAAGCTTGAAGAAATTCCACCCATCCGGCATGTTTTCTACTAAGCTTCTGCTGACTATTGATAAACTTTAGTGCCTCATGGTCAGAGAAGAGAATAAATGGCCTTGAAAGCAAATATTGACTCCAATGGTTCAAAGCTCGGCAAATAGCATACAATTCTTTGTCATAAGTTGAGTACTTTCTGCGGGAGTCATTCAATTTTTCACTAAAGAAAGTGACTGGTTTCCTTTCTTGGCTGAGTACAGCACCAATTCCAGTATTAGAGGCATCACACTCAACTTCAAACACCTTGCTGAAATCTGGAAGTGAAAGAACAGGCGCTTCAATCACCTTTCTCTTGATGATGTCAAAACTCTCTTGTGCCTCCTTGGTCCATTTGAAACCTTCTCCTTTCAAGCATTCAGTTACTAGAGCAACAATTGTACTGAATCCTCTGATAAATCGTCGATAAAAAAAAGCAAGACCATGAAAACTTCGGATGTCATGTAGCGACTTAGGAATTGGCCAGCTCAAAATGGCCTCCACCTTGCTTGGATCCATTTTAATTCCATCTTTCGATACAACATAACCCAAAAAGACAAGGCTATCAGTGAAGAATCTGCACTTTTTCAAGTTGACATAAAGCTTTTGATTTCTCAAAATCTCGAAGACTTGGCGAAGATGCTCCAAGTGTTGTTTTTCATTTTGGCTGTACACAAGGATGTCATCAAAATACACAACAACAATTCTACCAATCAGAGGCTTAAAAACGTGATTCATCAGCCGCATGAAAGTGCTTGGGGCATTAGATAGACCAAATAGCATAATCATCCATTCATAAAGTCCATCCCTCGTTTTGAAGGCTGTTTTCCATTCGTCACCAGGTCTCATTCTGATTTGATGATAGCCACTTCGAAGATCGATCTTAGAAAAGATTGTAGCACCATAGAGCTGGTCTAGAAGATCGTCAAGGCGTGGAATAGGGAAACGATAATCAATCGTTATCTTATTCACTGCTCTGCTGTCAACACACATACGCCAAGACCCATCTTTCTTTGGTACCAATAAGGCAGGAACAGCACAAGGACTTTTGCTATCTCTCACCAACCCTTTCCTTATAAGCTCTTCAACTTGCCTCTGTAATTCTTCGTGCTCCTTTGGATTCATTCGATAAGCCGCTTTATTTGGTAGTACAGAACCCGGAATAAGATCAATGCAATGTTGAATGTCCCTCATGGGAGGAAGGCCATGTGGTAATTCTTCTGGAACAACATCTAAGAATTCTTCAAGCAAATACTTCATAATCAGAGGCGGCTCATTGCTATCTTCATTTTCCTCAAACACCACCAGCACGTAAACTTCACTACCCATTTCAAATTCTTTTTTACAATCTGAAACATTCAGCAAATTGTTTTCCACTCCTTTGATAGGTTTGGGACTTTTCTCTACCTTTGAAGGACCCAGAATGACTTTACTTCCATCTTTAATGAAAGTATAAGTATTCCTATAACCATCATGAACAACCCTTCTATCGTACTGCCAAGGACGACCCAAAAGCAAGTGACATGCATCCATAGGGACAACATTGCACCAAACTTCATCTTTATATTTATTCCCAATAGAAAATGAAATAAGGCAACGTGTGTTTACCTCAATCTCATTTCCCTTTTTAAGCCAAGAAAGTTTATAAAGCTGAGGATGCTGCTCCGTTTTGAGCTTTAACTTCTTCACCATTTCAGTTGCTACCACATTCTCAAAACTGCCACTATCAATAATGACATTACATATCTTTCCATGACAGGTGCATCTGGTGTGAAAGATATTCTTTCTCAGCCAATCTTCCCCATTTTCACAAACAATACTCAAACTCTTTTGAATAACTAGAGAGTTTCCATCATCAGCATATGTAACTTCTCCATCTTCAACATCCTTTTCGACACTAGGATTCTCATGATCTTCCGCATCCTCGTCATCGCTTTCCTCTTCAACAAGAGCAACCACCCTACGATTAGGACACTCAGAAGCAATGTGCCCATAACCATGGCATTTAAAACATTGAGGAGAACTAGCATTCGAACCACTTGCTCACTGTTTAGATCCTTCCCCAATATCAATCCTTGTAATTTTCTTTGCAGTAGAATTCGAACCAGAATTATGCTTAGAAACGGAGCCACTCCCTCGATTGACATCACGAACTGTGAACCGAATACCCCCACCACGAGCATCTTTTTGTTGCTTTTCCACCTTAAGAGCAAGTCTGGATACATCACTATAAGTCCAATATGGTTGGAGCTGGACCACATTACCAATCTCAGGTTTCAAACCACCCAGATAGCGTGCGATTGTATGCTCTTCCGCCTCTACCAAATCACACTTCATCATTAGGTTGTCGAACTCTGCTGTATAGTCTTCTTCCACTGACAATTCCCTTTGCCTGAAGTTGTGGAACTTAAGGTAGATATCTTGCCTGTAGTTATTGGGCAAAAACTTTCTCTTAAGCTCTTTTTTCATTTTCTCCCAAGTAACAATTTTCCTCCGTCCCTCTCGTTCCCTTTGCCTCTTAAGATTTTCCCACCATAAAGAAGCATACTTTTTAAGTTTAATGGCAATGAGTTTCACTTTGCGATCTTCAGGCACATCTCTGTATTCAAAAATGCGTTCAACAGTATTAAGCCAATCAACAAACTCTTCTGGTTGCATTCTTCCTTCAAATTCAGGAATTTCGACCTTGAAGTCAAAAGGCTAATAAGAATCGCGACGCCTATGAATTCGAGAACGAGAAGAAAATTCACTATTGGAGCTTTGTTCCTGATGGAAGGGATTATAATCTACCCCGTCATTGATTGAGCCTTCTTCTTCCGAACTACCATTAGGAGCAGCTTCTCGAGTTCCTTCAAGGTGTTGTAATCGTTGCTGAAGATGTTCTACTTGTCTTCTAAGATCATCCCTTTCTATATCACCCAAGTCCCTCTCACGAACAGGAGGCTCTGCAACTCTTGCATTACGCCGACGTCGTTGAGCCATAAATTTTCAGAACCCAATGCTCTGATACCAAATTTGACACCGGACACAATAGATTAGAAAGCACAACGTCACACACTCAAGAATCACAAGCTCACCACCACAGCAAACAACAAAAGGATACAGAAAAAATATATTCACCACCTAAAGTTGTTAAGCTACGGATACAGAGCTTAAAGCACTCACCACTCAATGGAATCCACCAAAGAGATACAGAGTTTAATAATAGCTCAAAGTTCATTCAATTTCCAAAATTAATTTTTTTTTTCTTTGGTTACAACTACATAAGCTTAAATAACTTTCTTGGAACAATCCTCCAAGCATAGATTTACTACAAAGAAACCCTTCAAATAACTTGACTTTAAAGACCAACATTAAAGCTAGACATTAATAAAACATTGGTATGCTTAAAACACAACAAAGAACATTAAAAAAAATCTAAGTTCCGAAATATTCTTCTTGACTCAAAACTGAACAGTCTGCACTTAACTGATCATAACTTACTGTAGAAAACTCCAAATTTAGATTAGTAAAATTCATTGGAAAGCTAACAGAAATATCTTTCCAATGATATATGGCTCGAAAATTAGTTCGATCTCATGCAGTACAGTTTAATTCCCAAAGATGCCCCTTCTGCACAGAAATTCTGCTCACTTGATTAATGTAAGAACTTGAGCTGCACTTGGTATAACTTGATTACCAAATATTTCAAACACTCCTGTGTTATACCGTATACTTCAATTAAAATAAATCCTAAGACCCCCATATAAAGCACGTATGAAACTCAGCTGTGATATTCAAATTGTGCGTGCCTCTCTCAATCTCAAAGATATCTCAAAAATGTTTTTGCTGCTCATTCTCTCGATTTTCCTTCACCAGCAAGTTTCTTCCAGCCCTGTTAGTCAACCTGTCAGCTTCTCTTTCCCTTCATTTAACCCAACAAGCTGCAGCTATGGCAACCTAATTTGTACTGGCGCAGTGAAAGCATACGATGGGTATCTAAGTCTTACATCAGAGCCTTTTCCAAGCAATTCAACCTCTTCGCCATCTGTGCCGCACCACAAGGTGGGGCGAGTATTATACCCATCGCCTGTGCTTGCATGGCCGGCAATGATCAGCACCACCTTCACCATTAGGATTTCACAGTACCCGAACTCCGGTGCTGGAGATGGGATGACGTTTATTTTTGCACCTGATACCAATCCTTCACCACTTCACAGCGATGGCTCATTTCTTGGTATCATGAGTCGGTCACCTCACGGTAATTAATTAGTTACTTTCTTTCAAAATAAGTATAAAATGATCTTATAACAAATATTTTTTCTCTCTAAAAAGACTATAAAATTGTAGTTTACATTCTTTGTTGCATTCTAATAAATTGACAATTACTAATGTAGTTGGGAGTGTTTCGCAATTGGCTTTGGAGCTGGATACTTTCATGAACGAGTTTGATCCAGATGCAAACCACATAGGCATCGACGCAACGAATATGTCGAAACCAATCACAGTTACGAGTCTCAATGGCACAGGCATTGATCTTAAAAGTGGAAGAAATATCAAGGTTCAAATTGATTATGATGGACGGACGAAGATGCTGTACGTTTCAATGGCATATTCCGAGTACCCACTTGGGAGAATTTTAGAAAAGCCTATTATAATGTCAGATGTGGTTCCAAGCTCAGTCTATGTTGGCTTCACAGCCGCTACTGGAGACTTCTCAGAAAGCCATCAGGTACTTGATTGGACCTTCACAACAATGCCATTGCCTCCTGATTCACTCAAGAGCCGGAAGTTGATTAATTCTAGCTCCTGCACCAGTGCTAATAATGATAATGATTTTTGGATGCTTCTAGAATATCGCTTCTTTTCCATTCATTCTTTATCGTGTGTATGATCCAACTAATGATAATGATATATATACACATGACAATAAGTAAATAGATAAGAAGCAATGCTCCATAAGTAACAGGATTGATCAATTATGTTTGAGTCTTTTATTCATGGAATACAATTGGAGAAATTGCTAACGACAGCCCCCGTGAAAAGGACTATTTCTCAGCTTTCTTTGTGCTATGTGTGCTGTGTTGGTCAACAAAATTATATGTTTCACGTTATCTTCTACGCTGATTGTTTTTAACTACCTGCGGTTCAGTTTCTATTATATGCTTCTTCTGGACTTCTGGTATGTTTTTTCCCAAGCTTATATATAAGAATACGATCAAATTTGTATATGTTTCCGAGGTGCAATACTTAATCTGTAATATCCCACGTTACTAGTGAGAGAATTTCTAAATTCGTTTCAAAACCTTTAGTTCTCGGAACTCAATAGACATATTTTAAATTACAGATCCCAATTCCCTCATCTCTCACCAACGAAAATGTCCATAGTCAAGCTAATTACATTTGAATAATGTATATATAGTATACGCATTATGTATGTGGTCAGGTATAAGCTTCCTGAGCAGTATTCAGAACATATAAAAAATATATTGGAAGATCGCCCCTTTTACTCCCTAAAATTTTTAGCTTTTACCATTTATTCCTCAAAAAAAATTTTAATGCTCTATTTCTCTCTCCAGAAATCATAACTTTAATCAAAAAAAAAAAAAAAAAAGAGAGAATTATCTTGTGGATGCGACAAATTTTTCGTTGAAAATTATGAAATCATATAATACTGTAAAAACTTCGTCGTGTTTCAGAGATTAATCAATTCAAGGAAAAACATAAAGAACACAATACCTGATAGAAAAAACAAGATCAAATCAGGAGCAAAATAAAGATCAGAATCAGAAAGATCAAAGAATAAAAAATATAACCGTGATCGAGCTTCAGAGTTTGAAGGAAAACTTAACATGTTTATAAATCAAACCAACTCAAAACGGATCTCACCTTACAGATTGCGTTAAAAAGATTACATAGAATCAAAGAAATCAACAAAGTTGGTTAAGAAACGAAAGAAAATTCACACACAAACCTCGTGCTGTGCAGCAGCCCCTTTACGCAGGTGTCTCTGATAATTTTCTGGAAAATGTCTTAATGACTTCTTAACGACTTGTGCCACATCAGCAAAGTATTTGCAAATTGACTCCTTAACTGAAGTTGATCTGCCCACAGACCGATATATACGAGAGTAAGTGGTAATAATAAGAAATATTAGGAGAGAAAGTATCAATCTCTCTGTTAAAAAGTTAGTACAAAATAATGTAAAAAAATAGAATAAATCTTCACTCTTTTTAGTTTTATTTTTTTTTGTAATTTGCTTTTAATTAGTTCTATCATAAGAAAGGTCAGTCAAATCTTCTTGTATATCATTTCTTATAAAGTCAATATAAAGACAAGAAATTGCACAATTTTTTCATTCCAAGTCAATTTTTTCCCTACAAACACCATAGATATGCACATACAAGAAAAAGAATTTAGATTGTCTGATTACCCAAAGCCACTTTGAAAACAAACTTAGCTCTTATTCAAGTAAAAACAAGCACTTACAACGTACACTAGTCTTTGCATATATATTCAATTGAAAATGGCATTATTAATTTTATGTTGTGGCTCGTATGCAGCAATGTTCTTTCTCTTACTCTTCTCCTCATTCCTAAACCAAGCTTCCTTAAGCTCCATCATCCAGCCTGTGTCTGTTCCAATCACTTTCAATAATTTCAATCCTGATAGTTGCAACAATGGAAACGACCTAATTTGCATGGGCTCAGTGACGGCTGGTAATGGGTACTTAAGCCTGACTCCGGAGCCCTATTCAACCTTGCCACCGCCGCTTAACAAGGTCGGTCGGGTTCTGTTTCACCAACCTGTGCTTGCATGGCCTGCCATGTTTACTACCACATTCACTGTCAGGATTTCCAAGTTTCCGGATGCAACGGGTTCTGGAGATGGGATGGCCTTTGTCATGGCTCAGGATAATAAGCCTCCACCACCTAATGGCTATGGCTCCTATCTAGGAATCATGGATAAATCCACTCAAGGTAAATATACACAGGCAGAACTTTAACTATTTAGTTAATTCGCAGTTTTAAAACTATTCACACGAAGTTATAAAATTGTGTCATCTGTTGTCCACCGATAAATGTACAACTGAATGATTTCTGTATCATTAACAGAAGGGTACTTGTTTCTATTGTGTAAATTGCAGATGGTGTTGTTCGTCAACTAGCAGTGGAGCTGGACACATACATGAACGAATACATGATTCCGGATGGAAACCATATAGGCGTCGACACAACAAGCATGGCAACCCCGGTTGCAGCAAAGAGTCTCAACAGCACTGGCATTGATCTCAAAAGTGGAAGAAACATTACTGTCAAAATCGATTACGACGGCGCAAAGTAGATGCTTCGCATTTACATAGCATATGCTGGGCAACCATTAATAAGCGTTCTTAATCAATCTATAATCATGTCCAGAACGGTTCCGAATGCTGTTTACGTGGGCTTCACAGCCTCTACAGGATTGTTACAGGAGAGCCACCAGCTGCTTGATCGGGTTTTTGTATCGTTTCCAATTGAATTTGATGAAAAAGGGCAGTCGAAAGTGGACGGTATAAGAATAATTTTGGCTATTGTTGTTCCTATACTTGTGTTAATGATTGTTGTCGTGGTCACTTATTTGTTTATTCGAAGAACTCTGAAGAGGAAAAGGAAGAAGATGAAGAAGAAGATATAGAGAACAGAGCAAGAAGTGCAGCAAATGTCCCTATTCTTTTTTCCTACAAGCAGCTGCAAAAGGCCACTCATAATTTCAGCAAGGAAAATTTATTGGGCAAGGGTGGGTGTCGAACTGTTTACAAAGGCACCTTACAGCATCCTACAACAATTGTAGCTGTCAAAAAGATTTCAGCAACTTCACATCTGTTTTACTTTTCAGAAACTTTTGGAAGCAGTTTTGAATCATGCTAAAAGAAGTAATTATAAATCCAAATAATTCAATCTACAATGCAGGGCTATTTGATACCGCATCAGTTCTCATTTTCCGTTAAAATCCTTCACTTTTTAGTTACTCTCCCAAATTCTTCATTGCCAACACATTAAAATTTATAGCAGTACATATAACATATCATAAATTAGGAGACAAGAACAAAAATTCAATTAAAACTTCAAAACCTTTAAGGTTTTTTGATGAAGAGTGGAGGTGGAAGTGTTGTACCAAATAGCAATGTATTATAGTCATTCTCTATGTATTAATTATGTAATTTTTATAGAAAGAATTGAGATAACTATTATCATAACTTTTGATCATTTACAACGTTTTTGCTCTTCAAATTCAATTAGGTGAAAGGGAGTACTTAGCAGAAATTTGCACAATAGGGCGTCTAAGGCACAAGAATTTGGTGCAACTCCGAGGATGGTGCCATGAGCGTGAGCATCTTCTTCTAGTGTATGAATACATGGCCAATGGTAGCCTTGATCTTTTCATTGGCAAGGGCTTTCTTGATTGGAAGACAAGGTACAAAATCTTAACAGGATTAGCGTCCGCTCTGCTTTATCTCCATGAAGAATGTGACAAACCCATAGTTCACCGTGACGTCAAGCCAAATAATGTGATGTGAGACTCCGAATACAATGCTCGTCTAGGCGATTTGGGGCTCGCCAGATTGATCCAAAACGATGCATGTGTCACTACAATGATGGCTGGAACCCCAGGATATTTAGCCCCAGAGGTAAGCTTCTCAGGCAAGGCCACCCCAGAATTTGATGTCTACAGCTTTGGAATGGTGGCACTTGAAGTCGCTTGCGGGAGAAGATCAAAGGGGCTTTTTGAAGAAAATAGTTTAGTTGATTACGTGTGGAGTTTATATGGCAAAAATGCATTGCTTGAGTGTGTGGATAAACAATTAGAAGGGGAATTTGATGAAGAACAAGTGAAGAGGACATTGACTGTGGGGTTTGCAAGCTTGCATCCTGACTGTATGCTTCGTCCTAAGATAAGAAAAGTGGTGCAGATTTTCTTGAATCCCAATGAGCCATTAATGGACTTGCCGCATGCAAGACCAAATGCAGTTTATGTATCAGTTTCTTCTGCTTCCACCGCTGATGTTGGCTCCAGTAGTGTTGCCACCGCCGATGAAACAAGAACGCCTGATGACAAAGCTTGAAAAAGGGTTGTGCCAATATATAGATGCTGGCGGTACTATTACCATCATGGCTTCTATAACATTTTTATATGTTGTTTGTGAAATTCTCTTCCTGTATATAGATGAAAAAAACACAAAACATAATTTGTACTAATTGTCACGCGCACAGAATTGATTCAAGGATGATGTAAAGAGATTGAAAGCGAGTTCATTGAGAGATGTTGAATAATTTTTTATTTTGAAAAATTAAATGTGAAACACATTATGCGTTTGCCGGGAGTCGAACCCGGGTCTATTGCTTGGAAGGCAATTATCCTAACCGTTGGACTACAAACGCTCCTATGGTGAAAATACAAGGTTTTCTGAATTGTTCCTTTTCTGTTCCAAGATCGACAATAACACAGTTACAAGGAAAGGACAATGGAAGCCGGCTTCGTAGTTTTGATTCTTTGGATGCTGGTAACGTTGTGGTAAAACAAAGTAAGACTAAGCAACAGCGACATACACTGTCCCATTGGTTTGAAAGTATACTCCAAGTGGCGGAATCAGGACGGAAACCGCGTTGTTTCAAGAATCAAAACCAAATCACGGGAACTCGGTTTCTTGGACTTTCTTACATGTCTTGTTTTCGATTTTTCAACATCATTTTGAGTCCCCAATTACCTACCAGCTGACCGTGACGCCTCATTTTCTTCATTTGATTTTGACCCTTTTCATATTTTGGCCCTTCCAGTGAATTTTGATATTGCTTTTGTTGGGATTATGATACTATATATGGTCTTGAATTTTCAATGGAATAGTTAATTTATTGGTATTTAACTCTGTTTGGTTACTGGGAAAATAATGAAAGCATATATCAGCAACAAAAGTGATGCTTTTATTGTTCAGAACTTGATATGATTCAATTAGTTAAGCTTTACACTATATGTATACTTCTTCTGCTTTGACTTATATTGGATTTCATGCAGTTGCTTTGACTTAAATGGGTAAAAATGTGTTTTTTGGATAGTGGAAATAAAGTGTTTCATATAGTTTTTGTTATATCAATATCATTTTTGTGTGTATGTAATAGTTTTCAAGTGAAAGCAATTCCATGTAACGTATCTTCTTCCCCCCAGTCTTGTCGGGCCTCATTATATTACAACCCAAAGACCACGAAAACCATCGAAGAAACAGCCTCTTTGTTCAATGTGAGGTCTAATTTAGTTAATAGAACAGTCGATGGTTTCTTGGTTTCGATAAACTGCAGTTGCTTACCTGACCATGATGAGTATACTTGGCATATGGACTACACAGTCCTAAATGGGGATACATGGGAGAAGGTTTCTTCCAAATTTGGGTCATTTCTTGTGGAGAAACCAGATAAGTCATTGATTCCATCACATGTTGTGACATTAGATCTCGTATGTGGCTGTTCCGAGAGTAATGATCTTGTGACATACAAAGTTGAAGCAGGAGACACCCTTTTTACAATCTGTTCAAGGTTTAAGGCTGATGTAGACATGACTGGCAAGTTGAATGGACTCGACAATCCTGATCTTATCCATGCTGGAGATGTAATTTTCATCCCGGAGCAAGGCAAGAAAATTATAACTCTCACTTGATTTTTTTTTTCTTGTGTTTTGATGATTCATGCAATCAAAGATAGATCTTAACTTTTCGTCATATGTAGCCGTAGAAAGCCTTTTGCTGATGATTATTTTGTACACTATGAAGATTTCACATTTGTATAGCAATTAGAGTTTTGGTCTTTTCTTGGCATTAAGATAATATGGTCTCTCATAATGGGCGTTTTAAAGAATACAGAACAGCTGGACTCAAACAGAATATATATTCTTGACTTCATTTTCATTTCTTAGTAACAATTCATCGATTTTGTTACAATGTGACAGTGTTATTATGTAAAAGAAAATAGCTCTGCAGCTAACCATATTTAATTATTTTTTCTTTTTTTATGGATGGTATTGACAGCAGGCCTTCAAAATCTTACTTTGGTTGAAATTGAAGATAAAGGTCAGTTACCAACTATCTTTTACAACCTTATGTTTAAACTTGTTTGAGCACCAACCAGTATAAGCTTTGTTTACACGTTGGATAAAATTCAACGCTATCTCATGAGCTGCAGTCCTTATATGTGGTGTTTCTTAAGTTCATTATCTCCTTTCCAGATCCTGTTGTGAGCACTGTGAAAAAGAGTTCAAAATCAAGAATCCACACCACAGTTGGAATCCTTTTAGCTGCATTTACTATCACATTATTTACAGTTGCATTTGTGTTTTGGAGGCGGTATAAGATGAAGGGTACTCAATCAACAAAAATCTATTCAAGGACAGTGAAATGTTTGCATTGTTACCTCGACTCATGCCCTTTGCACACGAGTGAGAGTCATTTTGAAATTTTAATTCTTTATCTTTTGAGCAGAAAAGGACCTGATATTTAAAGCATATTGTAAACTAGCTGCAGTTGATTCACGAGAAGTTTCTTTGTAGAATCTGAAGAAAGTGTGGTTTCCTCATTCAGTTCGGATAAAGCAACTATGTTTTCTTACAATGAAGTTCGCGATGCCACTTCCAATTTCAGTACATCTTTAAAGATTGGCCAAGGATCTTATGGATCTGTTTATCTTGGAAAACTAAGAGGAAAGGTGAGTAACATTTTCCTTTCTTACAGCATTTGCTCGAGTGATTACTCTAAAAACATATCCGCTAATAATATCCTCTTCGTATACAAATTTAGAATGCGGCAATCAAGCAGATGAAAAACACCAAGTCAAAAGAGTTCTCATCGGAGCTGAAAATTCTTTGCAAAGTCCATTCAAACTTGGTAGAGTTGAAAGAACTTTTATTATCTTCTCTTCCGATAGTCGCATAATGTTGCTTCTTCTAGTTTATGTCAATTTACCTTCATGTCAATGCTATCTTTCACTCATTTGTTACCCAAACTTATTCTGTCTTCATTCTTTTTACTTGTAAAATTCAATCAGATTGAGCTTATTGGATATGCAGCTGGTGGAGACTCTCTGTTTCTTGTGTATGAATATGCCCAAAATGGTGCATTGAGTGATCATCTGCACTGGCCCAGCGTTAAAGGTTTGGATTGTTTATCAATACTCAAATAAGTCTTGGCTAATATGAAAAGTTGGTGAGTGGGGCTTTGATAATCTACAGGCAAAAAGCCTCTTGCTTGGACCACACGCGTTCAAATTGCCCTTGATGCAGCCAAAGGTCTAGAGTATATACACCAGTACACAAAACCGTACTATGTCCATCGAGATGTGAAGACAAGCAACATTCTCTTAGACTCTAATTTTCGTGCCAAGGTGATTCTTCATCTCTCTCTTTCACTATATGAACATTTTCCTTTGTTGCTATTTTGTGTGCACGGAACTCTAAACATCATTATTACAGATTGCTGATTTTGGACTGGTAAAATTACTTGAGCATTCTCCTGAAATTGCAGCTGCAGCATCTCGCATAGTAGGCACATTCGGTTACCTTGCCCCCGAGTGAGTTTTGGCTTCTTTTAACATCAAAGTTTTGATTTTTTTTTTTTTCGAATCGCCTGCATTAATCGGTAAAGCACTCTTAAAGATAAAAATCATTTCGGCCATTGTTTCCTTAACAAATAGGTATGTAAGAGACGGGTGTGTGACTACAAAGAGCGATGTGTATGCTTTTGGGGTTGTTCTTATGGAACTAATTACCGGGCAACAAGCACTTAGTAGAGATGCAAATCCTGGAAATAATCAATACACCGAGCATCGCTCTTTGGTTGATTATGTAAGTGTTCAATACATTACCGAAAATAAACCTATTCGACAATGTTAGCTATAATGTGACACTAAATTTTGGTCAGTCTGTAATGATGCAGATGCTGGCAGTGTTCAATGATACGAAGGATTTCATGGCCAAGCTGACAGAATGCTTGGATCCGAACCTCACTCGTTACCACAAAGATTCAATGCTTCAGGTATGTTACACGTGGGGTCCTGAAACTCTGTTGATTTTGGCTTTACTAACTATAGGCTTATGCTATTAGGCCTTGATTTTATAGCCTTTTGTTCTTTTCTTATTTTCTTGAAGATGGCACTTTTGTCCAAGGACTGTGTGGATGAGAATTGGAAAAGGAGGCCAGACATGTCAAATGCTGCGATTCGGCTTTCACATATCCTGATTTCATCCAAGGAGTGGGAGAAAATGGAGTGTTGTCGCAACTTGTAACAACACTACAGTTGGAGCTCTGATATTAGTTATCTAAGACTCCCAAGTCTATCAATCAACTTTAAAAAATGTGTTGTCAAAGTCAAACGTTCAATGTGATCAAGAAAATGTCGTCCCACTAACGTAAGTTAGTTCAATTGTGACATGTCTTGTAAATGAATTTGCACGCGAGCAAAATTCCTCAACTTGAATAGAATTTTGATGAGGGCTTGGAAACCCAAAGTCCCCCAACTTGACTCACTGTGAAGAAATGAATATTAAATGATGCTGTATCCACCTCCCCACTCTAGTCTAAACACACCCCTAGAGTACAACCTTCCATTGATGGGGTGTGACGAAAATTAAAGGTTGTAGTCCAATAATGGCAAATAGTGGGCTGGTGCACAGCTCCCATAAGATCTTACTATCTAAATAATAACATATTTGCATATGATAACCCATTAAACTAAATCACTCGATAGAATTTTGGATGCTATTTGTGGAATTATAACCGGGCGGAAAGAGAAAATGCAGACAAATTCAAAGTCAAAAAGAAATCTGAAGTAAAAGGGCCAAAAAAAACTATAACCTCGCCGACAATAGAAGTTGATGCGTGATTGAGGAGAAAGATAAAAGGGTAACATAAAAAGTGAAATCGCAAAAGGAAACTTTTGAACCACTTGATCCAATAGAAGCGAACTTTTTTGGAAAACCGACTGTGAAAGTGGCAACACAAAATTGTAAAGTGTTAGGTCATCTAACAAAATTTCCACAATCTAGTTACACCTTGAGAAACATAGGACTCACCTAGGTCATTAATACTTTGTACGTACTTATTTGTAATTACATGTGGGATATATTTGTTTGACTATGCTCATTATTATATGGGTTTAAATTTTAGTTGATTTGTAGATCAAATGTCATAAAAAAACATTTATTGGTGATGAGACGTTGTGCTATGTGCTCAACCAATTAAAAATTGTCATTTAAATATACTTGGTTAGTCTCGTGGTGTAGTGGAACAACCTCCTTTAATGTTTTAAGACCCACTAATTTAAAAAATACAGTGAAACCTCGTAAAAGCAATATTCAAATAAATTGATAACATCAAATAAATAATAGTTTTTTTGGCTCCCGATTTAGGGCTAACATGATAAATTAGTGATGTGATAAATTCATTAGATAATAATTTTTTTTAAAAAGTCTCATTTTTCTATTGGATCAATTAATATATAGATTAATAATTTAATAATTTAAAGTAAATATGTATGATATGTCTATGAGGCTTTTATATATAAAAAAAAAAATCGTAAGGAGCTCGAGCATTTTATTATCACTTTGCAGCAAGAAATTATTTAATATAGCTATCGCTTTAAGTGTGAGACGAACTCTATAGTAGAGTTGTCATCTTCAACTTCTTTCTCTTGTCATTTCCCATTACACTTTAATAATTTCATTGTCACTCAAAATCATAACGTATCATACAACTTAACAGAATCACTGCTTTAGTTATACTATCTCTGTACTTAAAAAAAATTCTATTATGAATGCGATATTATCTTTATAAATTAGTAATCATTAATTTATTGATATATTAATATTCACTAAATTAATAAATTTTTCATATTCTCAAAACTATTAATTTATCAAAATTCTATGGTATAAAAATATATAGAACTTATTGAATTTATCCAGTAGTAGCTTTTGACTAATCATTCTTTCTCGTAATATTGTGTTAATATAAAAAATTTTAAAAATAATAAAATCAATTACTGAAACACTATGTGAAACTAATTAATCAATGTTTTGTGCCCAAACCTTTTTTCGTTTCCCACGGCCAGCAAGTTTATAATATTGACTTTTGCTCAAAAATTCATTAACTCAAATGAAATGACCATTTAATGTGGACCTAAACGCTAATTGCTGCGAAAAGAGCAAAAGTTTCCCAAGTCAACAAGCAAAGGAAATAAATCAAGACCCTTATGCCAAGCAATGATCACTGACTTGCCCTAATTCCATTGCAAAATTCACATTTTGAAGGCCGTGTTTTCTCGAGTAAACATTTACTTTCATTTACTTGAAGACACATGACGTGCTGGAGTCAACACAGTGATTAATGGCTTTTGCAAATTTGCCAACGACTTTCTCTGTAAAATAGAATAATTGTAGACTAATCATATAATATTGGTAGTATAACCTATTTATCAAAAAGAGAAAAAAAAAAGTAGTATAAACCTACCGACCAATAAACAATTGCCTAGTTGAAATTATTCTACCAATAAATTTTGGGTTTCATGTCGTAAATTGCATATAAAGAATCTATCCTATACACAAGAGAATAGATACTTTCTTAGGTGGTGTACTTTAGTTTTAATTAATATATCAACTTGTTAATCTATATTTTTTTGTTATTCATTCAGGGAAGGTTATAGTATTTTATTTTAAAATCAAGAATTTTCTTTTCTTATCCGAGCTTCTCGTAAGAATTCACAAAATTCTTAAAAGTTCATAATGAAAGACTCAATGAAATTATATAATCACGATACTATGCTAATGTGATGGGATTGCTGAACTAAACTTTTGTAGAGGAATGAGTTTATTTATTTATTTATTTTTAAATAGTAAGATAATTTCTCTCTCCTTTATATGACAAAATTTACTTGGACAATCCCTCCACGAGTCCACGTTAATGTAGTGACTGTACAAGAGAGAATTGCTGATTCTTTTGGAGAGATTTTCTTCCGAGGTAAATTTTTTTTTTTTTTGGTTGGTCTTATAATTATGTACATTGTTTTGTTTTTATTAGCGAAAAATTATCAACTTGTATCTGGTAAAGGACAAGGAGAAACTTCAGTCCTCACAGACATTTTTACCCGGCGGGTCGCGGCTGATGAAAATGTGGAGAGAAAACTGATAGGTTGCTTCTAGCCAATGGAGAATTGGTCAAAGATTAAATTGTCCAAACATAACAAAAAGAAATGCGATTTGTTAAGTTTCCACAAAGTCTCCATCTCATTGTTGGTGGAATAGTCAATGTGAAATGTACATTACAACATGGATTATTCTAAACCATTGACGCTAGAGGTGGAGACTTTTTGCATCACATGATCAAACCCATAGCTTGGGGGGGTTAGGTATATTTTAGTTGAATAGTTGAATATCCATATTTTACATACCAAACCTTTGTAGTTTTCTGATCCAAAAGCAGCCTAATCTGGGCCAATTTTGTACTCGATAATGTTTCCCCACAACAAGAAGCCTGCAAGGGCCAATCAAAAGAAATAACTTATACTCATAAAATGTGTTAAATAATTTATATATTATATGCTTAATATGAGTAATATTCCAATTAGACGCCCAGCCAATCATCATCTTCCAAGTCAAAGCCTGCAATAATTGATATGAACTATCTACTTCCTGTATATTATAATGGTAGTGAGCAAATGCGTTGGAAGGATATGCCTTTTTTGGGATAGGAAGTTGGCTTCAAAAATAGTTTATTGATATTTTGATGGCCTTAGCAGGATTTATTGAATAGGGTTTCCGGAGAATCGCCTTAATTTGGTGCTTATATACGATTTTTTTTCTTTTTGTAGTTTTTTATTTTGATATCTTTTTGTATTTGTGTTGTGTTGTTAGTGACTGTGTTTTGTTGTTGGTAGTAATATTTGGTTAGTGCTATTACGTGTTTTTTATGCGAACACTTTATTAGATTCTTTCTTCGATTAGAATGTGATTTTCACCTATAATAACTAAGGTCGATAGGCCAGTATCGTAACGTTTCTTTAATTCTTCATGAGACTTTTATGTGTGGAGCCTTTTTTCGTCCTTTTGGTTTTAGATATTCAACAGTGTTCATAATTGTATTTTGCATTGCTCTAACTTAAACTTAAATCTTAGGCATTGTCCTAAATTTATAGTATTTAAACCGAATATGACCTTATTATAATTGCACTTATTTATTGTTGGTCATTCTTGATCCTTTTAATACCAATTATTTCTTTAAAAAAAATAGTGAGCAAATGGCATTTTTTTTTGCATTTAATATAATTTGATTAATTTGTGTTATGGATATAATATGAAAATTTATATGTTAAGTGTGGACATGGATTGTCTCATAAAGAATTAGCAAGTTCCCTAGTCATACTCATTGTGCAGCAAAACGTTTCCTTTACTTCTCTTTGAATCTATACAAGGTCTAACTAGCAATAAATCTAAGGGCTTTTGTTGTCATCTCAATTAAAAATTTCTCATTATTAATTTATAATGGATTTAAAACTTGAAAGTTACTTAAAAGAAAAAGTGATTTCATAAATATAGCTTACGACTATTTCAAACAAGGATGAATATGACAAACAATTGAATATCCAAATGCTGAACCCTCGAAAGTTAGATTTCTTTTTTTTTAAAAAAAAAAAGGTGAAAGTAGATATAACATGTTTTAGATTTATATATATTCAGACCATCTTATCACAAAGTTAATTTTAAAAGTAGATTTAAATTATTCTAAGCACCACTTTCAAACTATTCCATTAAATAGTTTATTTAGGAGGATCCCACTTGTCATTTAATTCTGATCATAAATATATATTAGTTTAACTTTTTTTTATTTATATTTTTCTAACAAAGAAACATAATTTTATTTCATTAACCTATAACATTACACATTACAAGTAGTGTTCATAGTGGACATAGAGATCGATTCACAAATAATTTAATACTTTTTTTAATATTTGTTCTTAAAGAAAAATTCCCACCTCAAAATTCAAAAAAGTCAACTAATGGACCAAATTGAGATTAAACATAAATGGGGTTTTCTTAATTTATGAAATGCAATATTTTGTGGGTTTTTAGGGGTTAATCATGAAATACCAATTAGATGAGATGTCATACATCATAGACATCTTTTTCTTGATAAATTTCTTGATTGCTTAATCTACTATATATATAGATATTATTTTCCGCAAAATAAGGATAGAAGTAAAACACTTTGGATATTAATTATTAAACATAAGTTGCTTAATTCATTAACGCACCCTCAAAATCAAAAGAGATGTTAATTGAAAATAAAAAATTAAAATATATTAAAATTTGAAAATAAAAAATTAAAATATATTAAAATTTGAAAATAACCAAAAAATAATAATAATAATAATAATAATAAAACTCAATGATGATGTGTGCCAATTTGAAGAGGAAGCAACAATAAAGCGGGAGCGAGTCACCTGTTGCAGGCCGCGGCTGTCACGTCGCTTGGTGGTCAACAATGCATGCAGGCCCACGTGAACTGTGAACGCGCGTTTTATTTCCCCGAATCTAAGCACCGGGTCCGGACATCAGTCCGCATTTCAATCCTCTCTATATTCCTTTCTTGCTTCACCATTACAGTAACTTTTCTCATCACTGTAACGGACCCGATCAAGGATGGGATTATTGAAGGTTGGTAAATTAAAAGAAAAATCAAATTTTATTCATTTATTACTATTAAAAAATACATGCTAAGATATTTTTAAAAATTTAAAAGAGAATCCTAACCCGAAAGGGATATAGATTCTTAACTTAACATTTTAAGGAAAAAAAATATTAACTTTCTTTAATTGTCCAGCCATTAAGAGAATTTTAATTAACTTTTAAAAATACGTTCTTTTTTTTTCCTTTCATTTTAAAGATATGTGTGTAAGAAGATATTAAAATGAATTTGTCTTTTAATGAATGACTGATGGAATCAAAGTTCGTTATGAGATGATAGACTCTTAAAACTTCCACGCAACGCAACTCGTGTATATTTTTGCTATTTATTTAGAAATTTGCATCTAATGTGTAGACATTAAAATTTTTGGATTTTTTTTCCCCAAAATTACATACTAACCTATTAATTAGCTTATCAAAATTGTCAACACAAATAAAGAAAACAAAGCAGTAATAACATCTACATCCCTAATATCTAACAAAATCATAAAGAAAAATATAATACATAAAGAAAAATATAATATACAATTTCTTTTAACGCGAGCACTTTTCAGGTCTTAATTCTCAAGATTCGTGTTTTTATATCACATCTTCTAAAAACACATGTTAGAAAAAAAATCAATTAATAAATTATTACATCTATTTGATAGTTTCATTAGTCTATTTAAAGATAAAATTGTTTCAAAATTTTCTAAAAGTATAACCATCTAATTATTAAATTTATCAACATGGCAATACACATGAAAAATGTAGTTTATAAATTTCATTTCAAATTGATGTTTGTCAACTCTCATGTAATCAAATTTCATACAAAAAATTATTTTGGAAGAGGAAAACAAATGATTCAACTATTAGATCCTTGAAATCGACTTATTTAGAGATGTATAAGTTTTTAATTTTAAAAAGTACAAGGACCAAAATCATTAACCCGACAATGGCGATGCGCATGAATAAAATGTAAAGAGTATCTATATTTTATAGTTTCAGTAAAAGAAAGGGGAACTGGAAGTTAATATCCAAGGCAACAGAAAGGCCCAAGAGCAAAGCCCATCTCATTACACAGCAGAGGGAGCCAATAAAAAACCTGCCAAACTCTTTAACAGGTTTTGTCCAAAACGCCATCAAACTCCTCCAAATCTCATCTCAAACTCAAATCTCATTCACCGTAAAACACAAACGCCACCACCTCTCTTTCTCTTTCTGTCTCTTCTTATTCGCTTATCCTTCACACTCGCGCCTGCCTATCCTACGCACCCTCCGCCGTAACCACCTCCACCACCACCACCACCACCACCACCGACCGGAATGGGCAAGGGTGGCTCACTCAGCGATGGCGTCATCAAAAAGATCCTCCTGTCCTACACGTACGTGGCCATTTGGATCTTCCTCTCCTTCACCGTCATCGTTTACAACAAATACATCCTCGACAAAAAGATGTACAATTGGCCTTTCCCCATCTCTCTAACGATGATCCACATGTCCTTTTGCGCCACCCTCGCTTTCCTCCTCATCAAAGTCTTCAAATTCGTCGAACCCGTCACCATGTCTCGCGATCTCTACTTCTCCTCCGTCGTCCCCATCGGCGCTTTGTATTCCCTCAGCCTCTGGCTCTCCAACTCCGCTTACATTTACCTCTCCGTCTCCTTTATCCAAATGCTCAAAGCCCTTATGCCCGTCGCCGTCTACTCTATCGGGGTCATGTTTAAAAAGGAGTCCTTTAAGAGTGACACTATGTGTAACATGGTCTCGATCTCCGTCGGCGTCGCCATTGCCGCTTACGGGGAGGCCAAATTTGACTCCTGGGGAGTCGTCTTGCAACTGGGTGCCGTCGCTTTTGAGGCGACGAGGTTGGTAATGATTCAAATCTTGCTTACATCTAAAGGGATCACTTTGAATCCTATTACGTCTTTGTATTATGTTGCCCCTTGTTGTTTGGTTTTCTTGCTTGTGCCTTGGATCTTTGTGGAGTTGCCCATTTTGAGGGAGACGTCGAGTTTCCATTTTGATTTCGTGATCTTCGGAACTAATTCGCTTTGTGCCTTTGCTTTGAATCTTGCCGTGTTCTTGCTTGTTGGGAAGACCTCTGCTTTGACTATGAATGTGGCTGGTGTGGTTAAGGATTGGTTGTTGATCGCCTTTTCGTGGTCCGTGATTAAGGACACTGTCACCCCCATTAATCTGTTTGGATATGGTCTTGCCTTTTTGGGTGTTGCGTATTACAATCACTCGAAATTGCAGGCATTGAAGGCTAAGGAGGCGCAGAAGAAGGCTCAACAGGCTGATGAGGAATCTGGGAAGTTGTTGGAGGAGAGGGATGGTGAAGGAGGTGGATCGACCAAGAGGAATGAATCTCAGGATTAATTGAGGGTTAATTTAGGAAATCCATTCAAAAGAATCAACTATGATGAAAATAAGAGTGTATGCAAGAGGTGGATGATGAAGAAAAGGGTTTCGATTTTGGGCAAAGAAACTGAGGGCATTGGTTTCTTTCTGCTCATTGGATGCATTTTTTGGGTTTGTTATGCTGCTCTTAGGTTTCAGTTTCAATTTCGTATGCTAGTTATTATTCCCGTTGCTTTATAGTTATAGGGATTTGAGATTCATGTCTTGTTGCTAAGGTGCCAATCCATGTATGTTACTGAGTGAGAGTTTCAAATACCCTGTATCTTTTTGTCGTCTTCTTGCTCTTTCATTTTAACTATTTATGTGTTTGTAGGTGCTACTTCTTTCATTGATGGAGTTTTAATGCTTATTTATTCATATTTATGTTTCTGTTCTCTCTTGTTATTTTTTTCTATGGTTATGAATTAGGCGTATTTGTTTTGTTGGTGAATCTTTATATGATTTGATGAGTTTTAAAAGCTAAATTTTATTGCTCTAATCAATCCTCATTAGGCTTATATGCTGGAGTGATTCATCTCCTACATTGTGTTGAAATCTTTGTATTTCACCACAAAGATGCATGCCAGATTCAGAGTATGTTTTTAGTGCTGTTGTGCATCCTAGATGTCTAGAGGGTCACCAACTAGATTCCATTACCCTTGAGAACATCTGCATTGTTTATTTTATAACTATTGCCATAGCAAGGAAACTGAGAGTAGATCGATCCAGGCTGCCAACTTAGTTCAATCAAACATGCACTCAGTTTAGTCCAGCCAGTCCTTAGTTTCTTACCATTATTTTGATTTCTCTTTGTGCCATAATATCCTTAATCCAGCTGATCCAGAGCTTATGTATAATTCAGATGCTCTTCTAATTATGAACTATCACTTAGATTTCTTCACATTTGTTGGTTCAGCAGACTGACTGAATTAGGGAGGTTTCAATTGAGGACACTCGCAAACCTGTCACTTAGTGCAGCTGTCCTACTCGGCTAATCAGCTGGCTGATTTGCTTTTAGCACTAACTTATCTGTACTATGATCTTTCTTTAACCCAATCTCTAAGCTATATTAGGATACTTGAAACAGAGCGATAAAGGATATACTCCCAAGCTAAAATTGATTTTAGCCCCAAATGTACTCGGCTGGCGTTTCCTTCCCCATTTTTTTTTTCAATAAGAAACATTTTCTTCCCAAGTTGTGATACTAGAGAAACCCTAATTTACAGTAATTGTAATCAAGTAGTCATTTTCAAGTTATTCTTATTTATCCTGGATTTAGTTAAGAATCCCTGCCGGCAGAGAAATTGAAAGGATGCCAATGTTGTTTATGAGACCTGGGATTCCTTCTCCTGGTCTCGTCTCCCGTGCTTACCATCAGCAAAATCCTTATACCTTTGTATTTGTATTTAATTTCTTGATTGTCAAACTCTTTAACAATGTTATTTATCTTTGATAATAAAAGCATGCAGAACTTTTAGCTAAGAAGCCAAACTATAATGATTTATCAGTGGTCCTTAGTCCTTCCTACTCTGGACCAGGATGCTTCTATGTAGGTGGTCTATTCATCCAGCCTCATTGTCATCCTCAAAATGCTTTTGATGTTGTCAGAACCTTGGGCGATGATGCAGATGCCCTTAAGAGGGACATGGGCCCTCAGCAATCGAACTACACAGATCTAATCTTGGTTGTCGAATTCTTTTGCAATTGCCTCTATGTTGAGAGGAACAATGAAGGCTTGCAATGTAGTAGATGAAATACTAAGACTGCCGTGGTCCAATTGATTTCACAAAAAACATCTGATGAAGCCACTTCATCTATGGGGAGTGAACCGTGTCCATGTGGCTTTCCATTTGTAATAGCGAGGTCAGTGTGAGGTGATAATGACAATAGTGACCGTGGAGATGCACTTCGGTTCTTTCCGATTGGTCTTGCTGTAACTTTCATGTAGCATTAGGTAATATGAAAATCTCCAAGATTGAACTTGTTCAATTGCTCCAAGTTGGGCTGGGCATTTCCGAGTGGGGCGCTTCACGTTTCTCCTTCAATGCAAGATTTGATTATTTGTAAGAAATATTTCTGATGGGCCATTAAAATCAGTAGCTGTCAGTTCTTTTAAACCTTGGGCACTTTTTTTATTTTGAACTTTTTTTCTTCAACCCTTGGGCACATACTATAATACAATGAGCAAAGTAATAAATTATAAAAAAAAAGAACAGAATTGATATCACAATACGATGGTAGGCTATGAATAAAAATTACACTACCGTACTATGTAATTTTCTTTCCGCACTTCTAATTTTACATTATTTATGAAAATTGCAATAAAAGAAGAATCACACCAATATATCACTCCTTAACCTGAATTTGGCGTGCATGGAGTATCAGAAGCTAGAGCTTCTCTTCAACTGAAGAACCTTTGACTATAATCTCCATTTCTGGAACCTGTTTAGCTTTTTTCCTCTTGTACCATGAAGCACAAAGCAGAAACAATCCAAAATTAATGAAGCTTAATGCAGCTAAAAGCCCATAGAAACAATCAAGTCTCCCTTTGTTTATATTCTCTCCTACCCAACCATGTTTACCATTGCTTCCAGTTGCAGCCTTCACAATGGAAACTAAAAGGCTGCTGAAAAAGAACCCAAGTGAGAGTGTTGTGAGGAACAGACCGGTGCTCATTGTTTTCATTCCTTTAGGTGACTGAGTGATGAAGAAATCTAGCTGCCCAGTGTACATAAATCCTTCTCCAGAACCCACCAAGAAAAATTGTGGGATCAAATAGAAAACTGAGATGGGTAAAGTTGTTCCTGTTGTGCCATTAGCTTTCGCGACTGCCAGACGTTTCACCTCTACTACTGACGCTGATGCCATTCCTAATGCTGACAAGAAGAGGCCTATGGCTATCAATTGCAGATTGCTAAATCCTGTGTGACATATGAATGGATTAGTTTATGCAATGAATTGGTGTAAACTTTTACGAGGCTGCTGGAGAGCTGGCTCTCTTACCTGGTTTGCCTTTCCTCTTTTTCAAAAGTGGAATAATCAACCGATCATAAGCTCCGAGAGTGATCAGTATGGCTGCTACAAAGAAGACGGTGAGGGAAGCAGCTGGAATTTTGAAATTTCCTATGGATCTCTGCATGGTGGTAGCTTGTTCCACCGAGAATGTGATCATCTGTGCATATGTTGACCAAAATAGGATTGTTGTTGCCCAAATAGGAAGTAGTCTAATCACCATCTTCACCTCCTCGACCCTTGTGACCGGACAAAGCGTCCAAGGATTGCTGACGAAGGCACCATCTTCACTGTAATCAGTATTTGTCACAACCGACGCCTTGTCCAAGCAACTACAACATTGTCACAAAGGGAAAGAATTATGAGACAAGTATTTAGTTAAATGATATAATGTTAAAAAAAATATATTAAAGTTGAAAATTCTGCGTTATTTGCCAAGTGATTTGTATCTTGAAAAACTTCTGAATAGAAACATATTCTTGATAACAACTTAGCAATAGTAAGGAAACAAAAGATGACTGCAAAGTTCTAATAACAACGTATATATTACCGGAACTGATATGTGTGCTGGATTCTGGATTCCTCGGGGTAATCCTCGTATAAGGAGGCAGTACTGGAAGGTAATTCAACCTTCCTTTTCTTTCTGGCAGCCACAACAACCTGGCAAATGTGGACTATGGGACTGCCCGAGCATTTCTTGTATCTGTATCTTCGAGTTCCTGATAAAAATATCAGGATAGCCGTAAACATGCAGATGGAACATATTCCATAACCCCAGCTTCGACCAACTTCATCTTGAATGTAAACGAGCACTGTGACAGCCATCAAAGTCCCGGTACTAATGACAAAAAAGAACCTGCTAAAGAAGTAGGCCATTTGCGTCTTTTCCTTCTCATCCTTCTCATCAAACTGATCAGTTCCAAATCCTGAGACACTTGATTTTAGGCCACCAGTCCCCAATGCAATTAGATACAAGGAAATATAGAGAACTCCCATTTGAATTCCTGAAGCATGTTGGCATTTGGTTATATCAGTAGCATGGCAAGGAGGCGGGCGCAGCTGGGGCTGTTTGGTTGACATTGCTAACAAGCCAGTCCCCTAAAAACCAGCCATATTTGCAAGGAGCAAGATTAAATGAAAAATAAAATAAAATAAAATAAAAAGCTACTCGATCAACGGCAAGCTAGAACTATTTAATACTTACAAAAGTTTGGACTGTGGCAAATATTGCAATTGTTCTATATCGGCCTAGAAATGAGTCAGCAAGGAAGCCGCCTAGTAAGCATAGCAAAAAGGATGTGCCCATGAAGTCTGTGACTATATTGGCAGAAGTAGCACTTGGAAGATGCATCGTTCCACCCAAATATGTCACAAGGTTCACTGCAATTCCCATTGTTGAGAGCCTCTCGCATATTTCAATTCCTGGACAAGCTTTCAAGATTTAGTAATTGCAAATGATTTTGCATATGTATATAGACACTTGGTTTCTCATACCAGTTCAGAAAATGATTTTTCACATGCATAACCCACAGGCCAGAAAAGCGAGACCAAAGAAACCAAAAAAAAAATAAATAAATAAAAATAAGTATGCTGTCAAAATGATGCAGGAGCAGCTGCAGTCATTAATGCAGTCAGAGATGAATATTGTTGCGCGAGAGATAGTTAAGCGCAAGTGGAATAGACAACTACGGCCACAAAAACCATGAGATCAACAAAAAGATGACATAACCATGAGATCAACAAAAAGTTGACGCATGTTAATTGCAGCAATACTGTAACTTAACTTAGTTTATTTATCCTGGTGTAAATACAAAATGAAGTATAAATCTTATGTTATGTGCACCATTCAGGGATCCCAACTTTGTACGCAATAAATGTAAATGAAATCTAGATCATTCAACAGGAAATTTAAAAGTTAATTTTCTGATAAAAGATAAAGCTAGATGGCATAACAAAAGAGATGCAAATATGCCGTACCTAAGCTAAGAGCAGCAGGAACCCAACCGCCAGTTTTGGACCTATCCGCAGGAAACCCCTTATAATCTACTGCATCTGCAACAGTCCAACTCACCATCTCACCCTGGCAATCAACACATAGAATTGCAAGGCAACATTCTCTTTTGTCAAATGATCAACAAAGGGCTATGAAATAATTAAGTTATATTAGAAGCTAAAGAAATTGACAAACCATATCTCCAAAGTTGAGTAGGAAAATAGCTTTGAACCGCAGCTAAGAGGAAAGCTTAGCGAACTGAGCTGTCTTGAGACCCAAGTAGCTAGATTCTGATTTTATAGACAAAATTATGCAAGTGATTCCTCTTAACAGTGACCTCCGCTACCATTTTCTGATAAGCCCTCCTCTCGTTTGGCATTAATAAGGATTGGGTTTATCACATAGTAACATAGGATTTATAACCACTTGTATCAACTTCTTTTACTTTTTTATAATTTCTTTTTTTCTTCTTTTTCAGATATTTCAAAAAGAAAGTTAGGCTATTATTTTAGTTGATGAAGAATCATTGGAAAGGAAGGTAATATCTAAAGAGAAAAATCAAAAATAAAAAAAATAAAGTGAAAATCTCGAATAGTCATTAGGTCCAATTATGTTAGTATTGATTAAATCGGTTGTGAGAGCTGTGAGCCACAGATACCATTCATTTATTTAAGTGGCTTTGCAGCTTTTGTTACCCCACACAAGGCAAAAAACTACTTCGTTTCTTTTGTAACTTGTTTTGTTCTGTTATATGGACAAAAAGCTTTGTACTTTCTTTTTGCAGAGAGCATAATTGCATAACAGTGACCCATTCCTGTGTGGAGATTATTAAACAGCAATATAAGTCCAAGTTCTTTGACAAACGATTGGTTCATATAATTAGCCAAATTTTAACCGAAAATATAATGCTATGTGCAAGTGGTTCTTTGGCTTCTTCGACATCTCAACCATAACATTACTGCATATGCTGATCACTCAAATGCAAGGTCCTACACATTCAAATGAAAGTATCAGTTTGATCAAGTTCTAAACTCTTGTAATTTACATTCATGATTGTTAGATTGAAGAAGCTAAACTTAGTTTTCCAGTTGTGATATCATTAAAGTTTTGCAGTCGGGATATCATTAACTCCTCAAATGGATAGAGTACAAGTATAGTGAAGGTCACAAAGAGTGTGCTTGGGAGCCCAGATTATCTTGATTTGTGCCGTAAAAGTTGGTTTAGTATTTGAACTACTCATGGCTGCGCTTGTTTTTTGTTCAATTGGTAAAATCTTTTGTGGCGGTACATGAGGTCTGAGGTTAGGTGGAGCTCGCAGTGTGGACCAGTTGATGTGAATAGAGAAGATGATGATTTATCTATTACCTGCAGTTTGTGCAGAAGGGTTGCTGTAACATATACATGTTGAAATTAGCATACTGTTGAATATTCTAGAAGGGAACAAAAAGTGTATTCATACTAAGAAGAGTTTAGTAGCTAAAGAAGAAGCACTGTGCATGTGATTGCGTAGTAATAAATAAAGAATGTCATATGCATGCATGCGTAAAAGGATCTGAATTTAAGGGAGACCAAGAAACTTGTATTATTGTTGGCCTAGCAATATTCGTAATAAACAAGTCCAGTGACTTGAGCAATTTAAAGTGGTAGGCCAGTTTGCTAACGTGAAGAGTTGATTCAAAGAGCACAGCAAATCCAAGCACTACAGTAATGCACCAACCACTACAGAAATGCGAATGCGCTGCAAGAATTTGTTTTCTTGACACTGCGGTGCATCGGAACTTTCCCATTTGGTTACATAATTCTGCAGCTCATGTGCTAATTATGTGTGTGATTATAGCTTGTGAAACGTGCCACAACTTGGGAGCTCCAAATGAGTAAAAAGAAATGGAGGAAAGTATTAGGTACATCTACAGCGCAACGAGTTTAGTACAAATATTTCATGCTAGTGTATTAAATTTTCATTGATAACTAAATTTTCTATTCTATAGTAACTTATGGCTTCAAAGCTGTAAACACGACAATATCAAATGAAACCTAATTTTCAGCTAGGGGTCTTAAGAGTGTTCAATTTCATAACCTTACAACGTTCTAGAGAACGGTTTGGCAGTACAGCTGAGGTGATGTAAGCCAAGTTATGGTGTCTAGTCGGTTAGGCATTGACACACATTGAGAGAAAAGTACAATATCTTCAGCAGCCAGGTAGCGAATGTCATTATCAGCTAATCAGCTGAAAAGCCTGAAATGGACAACAAAGCTTAAAAAATTGTCTGCTCCTTTATTAAACCTGTATTACACGGCACGTTACATGTCTCAGATAATTTAGTATGGACAATGCGTGTCTCGATGAGATTACAGGTCGAAGAAGGTTTTAGTACACAAACAGATGTGATTGATTGATTGATCGATCGTATACCATGAAATATAAGCTTTAGTTATCGAGAAAAGATTCGTGTATATTTGGTAAAACTATTAGGAAATTTTGGAGTTATAATAATTGTAACATATATGAACTATATAAAATTATAAAATTTATAATTTATGTAGTTCACGTAAAAAATATATGTTACAATTATTGTAACTTAACATTTGTCAAACTATTAAAGTAAAAGTCAGTTGAGGTTTTTTTTTTTTTTTTTTGACTGACAGCTATAAGTGTTTACCAAATAAAACAATTGCTGAAAAGTTATTGACAGACGGTAACCTAACTCAACTATGTATTCATAATCTATTATCAACTCTGATACGATATAGCCACATCTTCTAATTTATTTATCTCTATTTTTACTTATAAAAAGAAACAGTAGTAGCAATGGTAATTGGTGGACATGGTAAAAAAGTTCAAAGAAGAAGAAATCATTGTCACTCAAAAAAAAAAAAAGTAATCTTTGACTACAAAATTGGGATCAGCTCTTACTATTGTCTTGTTGAATGCTTGACGGTCTACATGATAAAAGCAAGTAAGCAAAACAGTAATAGAACTTAATAATTCATCACTAAAATGTCACAGCATTAGCAAATTCTACAATTAAGATTCAGCATCTTTCTTAATCATACCCCACAAGATTACGATGAGACTCTCGCGTCATTGTCCAAGGTGGGTGCTGCTAGTTGACAAGAGTGGGCACAATAGAATATTCTGAACGGTGGATATGAAATCTTAGTTCACCTGTAATGGTGTTTGTAAATAATGCAAAAGTTTATTTGGTATGATAAGGTTACGAGATATGATGACCATTAAACTATAATCTAATACTCAGCTAATGCATCGGCACAAGTTGCTGCATTGCTACTTGAAACGCAAAAGTGATTAAGATCAAGCTCGGGCTTCAAGTTGAAGCTTTCAGATTTAACAGGTAAATGCAGGGGAGAGTTTTCCAATCAGCAGCTGCTGGATGAAAACGGTGGTCGATAATTGCATAACTTTCCAGCTGGCCACTGTCACCTAATCGAGTCAAAATAACTGCACATGCTTTGCCTGTAGTTTGCTTTTGACATAGAGCACGTGGCACAGTACTGTGAGGATAGAGTTTTTGGGTAATCGACATCACCAGAATGTTCCATTCTAAATATACATTCTACTAGGACCAATCTTAACTCCCTTTCGCAAAGCTCATTTGCAGAACCTGGAGAGAGTTAAACAGTATTTAGCCAGCCAGCTTATAAGCAGTGTAGGTATATGTCAAAAGAGCCATAATGATCAACTACCGTACGGTCAGATTAATCATGGACCTTTTCAGGTGTTTTCAATCATGAACCTTTGATTCTAGCAAGATTTTACGCGAAGTTACAGTCAAGGTTAAACGATATCTATTTATTGTACCTATCCAAAATAGAAATTGCTGCACATAATGAAAATTTGACAAGTTCCAGTTCTCCAGGTCCACATCAGAAATGTAGTGAACTCTGTCCAGTTTCATGATTATTTCCAGATCATATATCCACTAAATGTGAATAAAAAATTGTTTCAGATTTATTGGTTTGTAAAAATGGACAAACATAACTGTTGATGTGTACATTCTGTTTCCAATTAAACCGCGCTTAACCGTAAAGCACCATTTGGGTGGACTTTAAGCACTACCCATAACAATTAACAAGCCATTTTAGAATGAAGAATTTTGAGCCTCGATCTTTGATGATTTTCAGATGATCTCTTGTGCACCATATTTTCTCGAATATCTAGCTCAATTGGAAACGGGGGAAAAAATTCAAACAAAATGGTCTAAATTCCTGCCCTAACCAAAATATTGTGCCAGGTATGTTTTCCGGTGAATGATCGTCGCATTAGAGAACCCTCTGTAACTTTCATGCAATTCTCTACCTAGGTCAGACAACTATGGCTTCAATAAATATAACAATAGTCCTGACTTTGAAATTAGTGTCACCAGAAATCTCTGCATGAACATGACCCGTCCTTGAAATGGTGAAAGCGGTGCCGGTCTCTCACAACTATTTCTCGATTATAGATCTTAGAGATGAATTTAGTAGCAGAGTGACAGTCGTTACAAACTCGCAAATTCTTCACAATTCTTATAGGAGTTCCAGGGGGTGTCTTCAAAAGGGCAAAAGCAATTGCCAGCTTTTCGCTATGCTTATTTAAAGCATCTTCCTTATCTTCTTCATTTATGTCCAACAACACCTCTGATGTAGTGGGAACATATCCAGCCTTCTTCATCTTTCTTCCCATTTCATCAAGCATTTCATATATTTCTTTCGATTGATGATGTGACTTATCTCCACACACAAATTCATAGATTTCATTATCTAATTCAATCAGAGTGCTCCCTGGTATCTTCTTCATCCCTCTTTTATCCATCACCTCTCTTATCTTGGTTTTCTTCTCCCAACGTAACAATTTCGCATATATGTGGGAAAGCAGTACATAGTTGGACTCATGCATAGGTTCGTTTCCAATTAGCCGTTTGGTAATGCTCTCTGCAAGCTTGAGTTCACCACGGGCACAACAAGCACTAATCAGTGTTCGCCAAATAATAGGGTTTGCCTCAATGGGCATCTTTTGAATAAACTCGTGTGCCTCTTTCACCCGTCCAGACCTGCATAACATGTCCACCATGCATCCATAGTGTTCAATTTTAGGTATAATGCCAAAATCATTTTTCATTGAATCGAAATATTCTCTGCCTTTGTCAACTAACCCACAATGACTACAAGCAGAGAGCAATCCTACAAAGGCAACATCATCAGGTGGCACTCCAGCTTCTAACATTTCCTCAAACAAAGCCACAGCCTCTAAACCACGACCGTGCATTGCCAGACCAGCAATCACAGAAGTCCATGAAACAATAGTTATCCCATTCATGCTTCTGAACAGCTTCAAAGCTTTATCAATATCACCACACTTAGCAAACATGTCAATTAAAGCATTACACAGCCCCACACTTCTATTAACCATCTGTTTCTCAATAAAAGACTCAACCCACTTGCCAACCTCAAGTGCTCCCAAGTCGGTGCAAGCAGACAAAACCGTAACCATAGTAATCTCGTCTGGACAAACACCAGAAATCTGCATTTGCCTAAACAAATCTATAGCATCAGTAGACAAACCTAAACGCGCATACCCACCAATCATCGCACTCCATGAAACAGAGTCCCGTTCAGACATTTCATCGAACACCTTACGACCCAACTCAATCCCTCCTTCACAACTTCCATACATGTGAACCAAAGTGTTTTGCACATGAATATCATCACCAAACTGGAACTTTAACACAGCACCATGTACAGACTTGCCCAGATTCAAGTCACCAATGCCAGCACAGGCCTTAAGAACAAATGGGTAAGTGAATTTATTGGGCGAAACTCCATATTCAAGCATCAGATTGTAACACTCAATAGAATTAGTCTTCAAATTATTAATCTGAGCATAAGCTCTTATTATAGTATTGAATAGGAACGTATCATAGAGAAGGGTATCGGATTCCGGTGAAAATATAACAGAGGTAGCATAATCTATAGCATTGAGATCGGAGGAGGTAGCAGTGAACTTGGTCAGAACTAGTGGGTTGTTTAGGAGACCCAATTTGAGAATGCGGCTGTGGATTTGGGCGAGTTTAGGGAGGCTGTTGCAGGATTGGAGGAGTGCTAAGCAGCTTTGCTCTGCTGCTCTATCGTGAATTGGGATTTTGCACTGTAGCCTGGATTTTGCTTTCAGAGCGATATTCATTTACAGGTTTTAGCGCCTCTAAGTTCAAACTCAGTACTCTCACAACTTATCAGTCATTATTGGCGTACAGGAGAAGAGTTAACGACCACGCTCGGTTGTTAAACCTCTTTCCCGTCAATTTTTATTTATTTAATTTTGAAATCAATACTTAGAAAACTTAGCTAGGCAATTATCAAACTCATCCTTGTAGGTTTATAAGTTATAAAAAGGCACTCGAATTTATCACTTATAACACATAAACCATCTTGTTGTTTAAATAAAACTCACCCGACACATCGTAAAATCAGTACTTTAATATGAAGGTCTAATCGACAAGTCGTATAATCTACAGAATTAGTATAATAAAATAATTTTGTCGTATAATTTTAACATCGGCATAAAGGTATAATTAGTTTTGTCATAAAAACATAATATAGCTATAAAATATTTATGATAACAATGCATTGTAATATCAATCATATTTTTCTAGATATATTAATAAAGAAATTACTGTTAAAAAAAGAAATTACATAAGCAAAATTATTTTTTCTTTACCAAAATGAAATAAATAATAGTAATAACATATTACCTCAGCACTCTTTAAGTTATCAATGGTTTCTCAAGAACATAATTTGTTCATTTGTGTCAAATTCTTAAGACTAACAGTACTAAAATAATTGGAATGCCTTTTATTTATTATTAGGCGTCATCTTGTTAGAAGAAGCGAAAACCTTACAGTAGATTAATAAAATAAGAAGGTGAGGAACTCGGATATTATGAATCATAACAGATGAGTTCATGTCATCCAATCCAACAGTCAATTGCGTATCCACGTCAACAAATACCTCCAACTTTCCCGCCTGCCCGTTCCTGAAACGGCCACGTCACTCGAAGCTACCTACGACTACGAGCTCGACTCGTCTCCCCCTGTAATTAAAGTACAAGTTATGCAACAGCCCGAATGAGAAAATTCAATCACATTCGCAGAGAAAATTAGGGGGAAAAAAAAATAGAGAAATGAAAATGAAAAAAATAACTTCAATTGCTTCGCTTCTCCATCTACGGTTTACGAGACAAACAGGAATTCACAGTAACAAGTTTTGCGTAAATGCGGTTCGCTTTTACTTTCCTCCTTCATCCACAAAGCCTCCAGGTAAGGTATCTCCTCTCACTAATAATTACGTTAACCATTGATTGAAAATTCAGATTTTGCGTTTGTACGCTTGATAGCGTTACGATTTTGAAATGAGTGAAACTGATTAGGTGTCAGTAGTTTAGTTTTTATTGGAGGAAATTTGATTATGGAATTGAATGAAATTTCTTGATCAATGGAAATTTCATCAAACAGCAAACATGAGATTGCTTTTTAAAATTCTATGTTTTGTGTTACATATGGTGTAAAAGCATAAAAATCTCTTTCCTTCAGGACCGTTGATGCAGTACAGGAAATTGATTGAGCAAGGGAAGTTGCAGCATGATCCTAACCAGGAAAAGGTTGCATTGGCATTAGAAAATGTGCTTGGGAGATTGGAACAGTATGAAAAAGATATGGAGGAATATCATGTACAGTCTGATTATGCAGTATGAATTTGAGTTGGTGTTCTAGTGATTGGTCATGTGCATCATCTCCTTTTTTCTTTTTTTTTTTTGGCAGGTGAACTTAGCCAATTGGGAGAAGAATCGTGAGAATGAGAGGCGCAGTCTATTGATAAGGGAAGCTGAGTCAAAGCAGCAAGGGGACTTGTGGACATCAGTAAACAAGCATCGAAACACACTTATAGAGAGATGGATGTTTCGGTGAGGCATGATATTTGTCCCATATCCTGAATATGACCATGTTTTAGACTAAGTGTTTGCATTTATTCATGATAACTATAGCGTTTCTTTGTTCTTTTCACCTAGCACTTAACTAATTTTTGGGTACATATCACGTTATTTACTGGTGATGATTATAGCAGCACCAAAGAAATTTATCATAAGAACAGTTTTGTTGATGGCTTTGTTCTTGGATAACGTAATAGTTGTCTTTTGACGCAGGAAAAATCCTGAAAATGTAGAACCAGGTGTGGGTAGATGGGTTTCATACCTTAATCGAGAAAGGAAGTTGGATTCACTTGTTGGTCGCTGTCCCACTGCTCCTCCAGCTCCAAAAGGACTTTATTTATATGGCAATGTTGGAAGCGGTGTGTTACTAGATCTAATTTATGCGTATCTTTTAAGCTTTTAATTATTCATCCATCTGTAGCAGTTAGTTGGTTCCCCATCCATTTACATCCTACCATATCATGGAATTTCTATCACTTTTTGGGTAACTTAGGTCATAGTTGTGGTGTTTCGTTGCTTTTGAACTTCTTTGTTGGTATCTTAGGATTTGTGTGCTCATAAGAATACAATGAACTATTGAATTGTTTTATACAGGGAAGACTATGCTTATGGATATGTTTTATGGTGCCACTGAAGGAATTGTTAAGCATCGACAGAGGTTTCATTTTCATGAGGTGAGCTTTTGTTTTGGTGTTATGCTGATGACTTGACAACTCTTTGCGATCACATCTGTGTATTTAAATTACACGTACAAATATATAGAGAGCAAGGAAGAGAACTTCGAACCCCTGTTTATGATTCCCTTTCCTACGGAGACTTGAGTACATCTCAGGCTTTTGCTGTATGTGCTTTTAGTTTGCACTTGCTTCCACTTTATGAAATATATGTTTTTGCAGGCTATGTTGAAAATTAATGAACACATGCATAGGTTATGGAAAAATCAAGTGGCGGAAAAATCTTTGCGGTCAAGTATATCTGGTTGGATCACCAATCTTCCCTTTGATTCCAAAGTTATGGAATGGGTAGCTGCAGAAGAAAAATATAAGCAAGAAGTACAGATGAAAAACATTCTTCCTGCTGTAGCAGATAAGTTTCTTGTAGACCAACATGCAGATCAAAGAGGGGCCAGCATTCTTTGCTTTGATGAGATACAGGTAAGATGACTCTTGGTGCTCATCTGCTTTACTATAAAACATAAGTTTAGTCCTAGGATATCATATTCTGACAATTTATTTTTCAACCATCAAAATGATTTGGGCATGCATTCGAAGGAGGTCCAATAAAATTCTTACAATTTGTGTAATCAGCTTTTCGTACTATCCAGTACTAAAACCAGTGGAAAATAGTATGATTTTGTTATGGAAAGCAAGAGGCATTGGGAATTCTTGTTTTAGAAAATTGGGAAATGGGAAAGGATTAATAAGTGGAAAATAATATCCCATAAAGTTATACACTATTTTCCTTGTATTCAGACAGAAGACATGAGTTTTTTATCATATGTGATATTACCAATCAGAGAAAGACTAAAATGTGTATGGGGCCAAGAAGTTTGCTGCACCTTGTTCCATTTTAATTTTATGTTCCCCACCTCTACCCCTGAATCTCTGTAGTTTCCCTTTCTGTGGTACAACAATTGTTCTTCTTCGTATGCTAGACCCCATTGCTCAAAAATTGGCTCATTGAATTTGCAACTATTGTAATACCAAAGTTTTTGGTTTCTGTTACAGACTGTTGATGTATTTGCTATTGTGGCCTTGTCTGGAATTGTGAGCAGATTATTGAGTACTGGAACTGTTCTTGTGGCCACCAGTAACCGAGCACCATGGGATTTAAATCAGGTTCTTTTTAGTTGATATCTTCTTCTTGATGAAAATTTCTAATTTTCTCCCTTCCTAGATTCCTTCTAACTTGCATCTTTCTGGGTAAGGGCTGGTGGCACTTGTGGCCAATTATCATCTTTGGGGACATCCCTGGAGGGTATTGTAGAATCACCTAGTTATTTGCAGATATTTCTAAATTTATTTACATAGTTGCAGATGAACATCCCACGAATCAATTGAAAATGGTTTGGTTTTTATTATTGTTCCTTATGCAGGATGGCATGCAGCGGGAGATATTTCAAAAGCTTGTTGCAAAATTGGAGAAGCACTGTGAGATAATTCCAATTGGAAGTGAGGTTGATTATCGACGGCTTATCGCACAGAGATCTATAGACCAGGTGACATGTTACTTTGCTTTGTTGCTTCTGAGCTGTTTTCTTCATTCTGCTCATGCAATTTCTGCCAACTTCATTTGAAAACCTTTTCTTGAGTGGCAAATATTCATATACATCTCTTATCCGTTGTCCTTATCATTTTATTATATGTATTCCTTGTTTAATTGTTGGATCAATCACACTTGAACCTATATGTGTTTGTGCATATGTATGTAGTGGTTGAAATTGTATTTGCATGCGCATGCAGGTTCACTATTTCTGGCCCCTGGATGATAATGCTGTGAGGCAGCTTGAGGCAATGTGGTGTCAGGTGACAAATCATTTTGGAGGGAAAATCATATCCAGTACCATCCCTGTAATGTTTGGGAGGTAATTTCCAAATTTAATCATTCAAATAAAATATGTCTTCTTTTTGCAAATTAAAAGAATACTTTTTTACCAAATTAGAACACTGGAAGTTCCTCAAAGCTGTAATGGAGTGGCACGCTTCACATTTGAGTATCTATGTGGTCGTCCGGTATTGCGCTTGCCCTTTCTGTATAAATATTCCACTTTTATCCAATCTTTTCCTTTTTTTGAAAAAAATATTTATAAATTTAATTGTTGCCTCTTTCTATGCATTTTTGTGCATGAATGTGCATCCTTATTGCATCACTTCAAAAAATCTGAAGCTCCTGGTTCTTATTCTCTCCATGTTTTAAGAAACTTATGATTACTATACTTACTTTCTTTATCCAGTCATTTGTAGATGTTATTGATGTATCAGTACTCCAAACTAGAATAATCAAAGGACAAGAATTTAGAGAAATAAAATTGAAGATAAAAATAATAAATCACTGGTTGAAAAAAAAAAAAAAGTGAAAATAAAAGGATACTAGACAAAGTGAGTTTGGTTGATCTTGTGAATGAGAAAGATAATGCTGATCCATATCTGTTAGAATTCCTGATGGGAAACTAGCATCTTGCCATACAGCATTCCCTCGAAACTGGGACTGGCCTGATGGGCTCCAGAAAAGACAATTGAAATTTTGACAAGGTTCTCTTGATTATGTCTGGATACCTAAATGAACTATGATCTAATAAAATCTCACCATTGTTTATGGAGTTGTTTTAGTTATCAAAATTTGTCTTTCTCTTCCATCATAAACTTCATAAAATGGCTATATAATTAAATTTGGGATCGTTTTCTGGATCTTGCAGTTGCTTGCACTCCTTTTCTTTGAAACATGGACATTCTGTGTCACTTTGTCTCAAATGTCTGCAGGTTGGTGCAGCTGACTATATTGCCGTAGCACATAATTATCACACTGTATTCATCACTAACATCCCAGTAATGAGTATGCGAATTCGTGACAAGGTACATTTTGCTACATTTCTAATTCTTGCAGGGGGGGGGCGCTGGAAACTGAAATTTCATTGAACTAGTTTCTTGTTCTTGAAGAACTCATGTGCACAATCGATGTGATTGCACTATAAAAACATTGTTTTGTTGATTGGAGTTGAGGGAAAAACAAGAGACTTAGAAAGTCTTAAGACTCATTCTTTATGCAAGATAATGTCAGTCCTCTTAGAAACTCATCTACTTTAAGAGTCTTCATGTGCTGCTGTACCTCATGAGCATCATAAAATATATACTTAACTATACTCCAGAACTAGTTGGTTGGGGCTACCATTGGTATAGGTATTGGCATTTGGTTCCTTAACAAGCAGCCAGCTATTTTTAATCCCTGATAACTTTATTTTTAAATTTCAATGCTGACTGACTATGGGTACACTACTGTTGAATTTTTAATCCCACTCATTTCAATTTGCTTCACTTTTCAGGCACGTAGGTTTATCACCCTCATTGATGAGCTATACAACCACCATTGCTGCCTATTCTGCTCAGCAGCTTCTTCAATTGATGATTTATTTCAAGGAACTGAAGAGGGTACACTTTTTGATTTGGAAAGGTAAGTACTTATGATTCCTCGAGAATGTTGATACTAGGAGATCTTAATATTCCAAACTTGTTCTTGAATCTGCTGATGGCTTCATTTCTAAGCCAGTCTCCCAATTATTAATTTCATATAGTAATTGCGGCTCAAGCCCTTGGGTGGTTGCCAAAAAGAGAAAAAGCAAAAAAAAAAAAAAAAAAAAGGTGAATAAGCATTTTTGTGGAAGTTTTCCTGGAGCTGCAATCATAAGAAACCTTGTTCATAAGTTGCTTTAAAATGAATTCTTTTTTATTTTTTCTTTTTTATAAACTTATATCTTCAATAGAATAGCCCTGGCTATAATCTAGTAATCTCTATGTGACCTCGGAGCTCAAAATGAAGGAATTCGATTGTATGACTGACTGACAGTTTAGCAATGTTTAAAATTTATTTTCACTTTTCTAGAACTGCATTCAGAACATCTCAATCAAGCATTTGCTTAACTAGGGGCCCTGCCCATTTTTCATCATTGACAATCTTTTGATCTTGACTTTGTATTTGTATGACTGACATGGGCTTTGTCTGTACCAGTGTTCAATTCGAAACAGAGATAGAAGGTGGGAAACTTCGTCGGGATGTTCTAGCAGAAGGCTCAGTGAGTTCAGGGGGCGCACCAGCTGGTATTGTTTCCATGCTATCTGGCCAAGAAGAATTGTTTGCCTTCCGTCGAGCGGTGAGCGGGATTTTTCTTTCTTCGATCACTCAAATTGATTGTCAGGGCTCTCCCTTCTTCTCTTTTATATTTAAATTAAAAATAAATGAATAAATAAAAGGAAAACAAAAAACAAAAAAGTTTCCATATTTAAGCTGATATTGAAGATTTGGCTTTCTATGACTTGAACAATGTTATGTGGCTTGCTTGGCCAGTGATTTTTGAAGTAAGCGTAAATAAATATTGTTCTTGATCAGTGGTTTGTGACTGTCTCTACACTAGTGGTGGATATTAATGATGGCTACGTCAACATAAGTTCTGTTTGGTATTAAGGTAGCCACAGGTGTGAAATAGAAGCTCTAGTTATGAAATAAAAGTTGAATGTTTGGAAATAACACTTTTACAGTTAAAATTTTTGAGATATTGTAAGGATAGTATATGTTTTTCATCAAACTGTACATTCATCTTAACTCCTTAACTATAGTTGCAAGTGTCTACCAAACACTAAAAGCCACAGCTGCTAGTCAGCAATACCAAATGGAATTTTTTCTCTGCTCTTGTTTTGTTTACTGGGTTTTTGCTCACAATCGATATTAAATAAGACAACAAATTGCTACTGTTAAGACTTGTCTTAAATACTGAACCCTTTTGGATCAAGTAGTTCCTCTAATAGTTACATGTATTCTGCTAAGAGAAAGGCTATCTATGCAGGTCTCTCGCTTGATCGAAATGCAGACACCTTTATACCTTGAAGGAGTTCATTCTCTTCATCCTTATTTCCGGAACAGCACCAAGAATATGTAGATTATCTAACTTGTTGAGAGAAACAAAACCATTTGATCTACAGGGTTTCTTTCAACATTGGGTATATAAGAATGCATATTCTTTTTCTATCATCTTCTATTCATTAGATTATGTTGAGATTAAAATAAATCAATTTTACATTCTTAATGGGTATCTATGCTGAAATTGTCTTTGTGAGATCTGATAACACGAATAAAAATGCATTGATTCATTTCTCACCAACATGACTATATTGCCTTATGAAGCATCTCTCCACTTTAGTTTTGTTTATACTGGCTCTAGATTAAACTATGCATATTCTTGGAAGATCATGTGTGCAAGTGACAAACAGATCTTTTTGCATGTGTGTGAATCACATGTAGTTGGAGCTGAGATCATGACCATCCTTGCTGAAGAGGTTCGGAGGCTTACGGCTTCCAAATGAGGTCAGTGTGATGAGATCAGTGTGATCGTCCTAGGCCTAGAATTTGGATTTAAGCAGTTGAAAAATATTAGTTGATTTTTTCTTTTCCCTTAGAAAGTTCTTTACAATGTGGGAATCTACCTTTTTTTTTTTTTTAACATTTTGGTCTAAAGTGCTAAACCAACTAATAAAAGCAGATCTGGGTCTCTCTCACAAGAATATGATCCCTGGATTATACGAGCAGAAAACCCTTTGGGATAAATATTCTGCCACTAATTATATGATAAGATTTACTTATAGTTAACTGATTGTTTAATCGCTTACCCATGGTACAATGTCAGGTGTCGTTTTTTGAGTTGATTCATTCCTGGCCAATTCTAAGATCCCTATATTTGTCACTCAGCGCATAATAATATGTAAAGCCATTAAGTAAAGCGTTCGTGTGCGGCTGCACTGGTGGGATGCAACAATGATTACATTGTGGCTGCTGGAAGACTTCGAAGGTGTGCTGTAATGTATGAATGGCAGAAATCTTCACGAGGATAGGAGTCATAGGGATTTTTCATTTTGAGAGGGTACGCGGGATAATTTTTTTATTTTTTTATTTTTAAGAGGGGACAATGATAATTTTTTATTTAATTTCTTATTTATGGAAGGGACATGGATAAACTGAAATTCTCATTCCCTCTTCATTTTCCCAATTTTCCTTTTTTATTTTTTTTAAAATTATTAGTGAATAAATAATAAAATTTAAATTATAAACTATTAAATATTAGTGTAAATAACCAATTTAAAAATATTTGTTGAAATAATATAAATATTCGTTTGTACAAAGACTTAACACAACCACAAGCTCGTAAACCCACGATCCATAAATCAAATCCTAAGCTATTTTTTTACATTCTCACTCATCTTTTCTAAATTATTCACACTACATCTAGTGCCTAAGTAGTTCTTATTTTATCATAGCCTAATAGCAATGCGCATCATCTGTGGCCAAGCAGCTCAGCTCGTTGTGTCATCAGTTAGCAGTTGGGCTCGGGGCATTTGTTGTGCCATAATTGGTGGCCAAGTGGCTCATGGACAGTACTTGCGTCAGTATTATATAAAAAATCACATTATTTGAATTTTGTTTTGAAAAGTATTATTTATATATTATATATATCAAAAGTTTGATGGAGTAAAAATGAAATAAGACTCATTCATAAACATTCTCATTTTATTTTATACATTTTTAGGTTAATATGATTATATTAAGTTGGAAAACTAAAAACATATCAGTTATTCGGAGATTCAGGACCCCTCGAAAATCCCTTGTTATTATTTAGGAATCCTTATCCCCTCTTCTCAAGGCTCAAATATTCAGAAATTCAGGACCCCTTGAAAATCCCTTGTTATTATTTAAGGATCCTCATCCCCTCTCCTCAAAGCTCAAACAATTTTGACGGGAACGAGAACATATGTAGAATATCAGGAATGGATGCGGCGATGTTAGTCCGCTCCCTTCCCTTCCCTATTGCATCCTTACTATAATGTAGTTAGAGCATCTCTTAAAAGTTCTTCAAATAAGATTTTATTGCTTATTTAAAGAGTCATGTCAGTATTTAAAGTTTCAAAAAATATTCTAATTAAAAATCTTTAAATAAGAAATGATTATCTCTCTTCAAATTTGTAGAATTGCTTTCTCCCTCATCAATTTATATTTTATTATTTTTTATTGGAGAGAGAGAGAGAGAGGAGAGAGAGATAAATGCTTTAATTACCATTTATTTTTCTTTTGAAAAAATATTTATTTGATTAAAGTAATATTAATTTATTTATATTTGAAGAGCCTTTTGAAGAATAACATATTTTTTCACTCTCTTTTGTTGCCACATAAGTAAGCAAATATATATTTGAAAGTAAAATTAATAGAGACTTTTGGAGATGCTCTTAGATGTCAACATTTTAGAAATGTGCATTTGAGCTGCTTTTTGGTAATGAATTTCATTTATTTGGATGAAGAAAAGTAAGGGTTTAGGACCCGTTTGAGATTATTTTTGAGAGGCTTAAAAGTGATTTTGAAAATCTAAAAGCTAATTTTAGTGTTTGATAAAAAATCATCAAAATCACTTTTGTCAAAATCAACCCCTCCTACAGCTGATTTTGAAAAGCAGAGAGGTAGTAACTTTTAGATATGATTTTGAAAATTAATTTTATTCTTTAATACAATTTCATAAACATCTTTAAAATTATTATCTAAACCCAAAATTAGCCTTATTAAAATTGGAAACAAAATCAATATTTTAATAAATTTTTATAATAATTCATCAATATAAATTTATTAATATCAATTTGTTGGTCAAATTATTATTAAATTTGTTTTACTATATTATAAATTTAATTATCAATTGTTTTAAGATAAAAAATAAAATCAATATATTATAAATTTTTATTTTTGGTAAAAATTATTATAATATACAATTAAAAATATTATATGTACATGTTTTTATATGTATAAGTAAATTTTATCCTACATTATGTATATTTTAGTCATTTATTTTCTTTTAGCAGTTTAACAGTAAAATTTATCAAACGTGCATAACTGTTTTCAAAACCCACAGTACTTTTGAAAACAAAATTTACCAAACACTTAACTGATTTTCTTCACAACTGATTATTTTTACAGCACAACTAATAACAATTATTTTAGAAGTTATAACATTCCCAAATTGGTCTTTAATGTACTGTAATGCTCACGGTGATCAATATTCTATTATGTATCTCAAAATCCATGTACAATAATGCTTTGGTTTTCATTTAAATTGGCAAAATTCACCAATGGTAAGAGATTTTGATATCTACTTTTAAAATAATGATTGTATTTAATTATCTATTGGAGTAAACTCATGTCTTTAACCTAATTTTTTTTACATTGATATTATAATAAAAATACTACTGATATTATATGAGACAACTGCTGATATTTACAATCAAATAATTATTAGAATTAGTTTACATTGAATTTATAAAGTATTATAAAGATTTTTACCCTCAATAATATTCAAGAAACGTTTGTTCTACTCATATTTCGTAAGAAAAATTAAGTCTCCATATTTTAATATGGGGACGCCGCCAAAGGCCGAGCGGCTTCTTTTGGAGCAAACCTTGACTGTGGCTGCCATCCGCTAAAATTGCGGCCAAATTGATGATAGATTTAATCATGTGCTAGAACCCAATAGCATAGATTACGCACTAACTTGAGATAAATCTTATTAATCGTGCCTTCATAAAGGCAATGCCTTTTTATCAACCATTGTCACCTCTCAGCCTCGTGACCTTGCGGCTAAGCGTATCCCACTCAAGATCTCAACTGAATCCCATTTATTAAATTGAAGAAGTCAAATCTTTGCAAGAAAACTAGCCATATGTTTTTGTTTAACTACTTGAATATTTATCAAGCAACTAATAGCTTAATATATGCGCCGTAGGAAGCTGTAAAGCTAGTGTCACACAGGATTGAAAGCTGATCTCTTCTGGATTCATCTAGATTGAAAGCTGTACGTCAGACTCCAGATAGATTGACTTTTCTGGAAGTAAGACCGTATATGAATCTTCTATTGGCTTTTTCTATTGATAGATACCAACCTTGAGAAAATGGGATCCATGTAAAATTGTTCATGAACATGTCAAATATTTCATCAGAAACCCAACCTTCTGAAGGAAAAGTACGACCTAATATTTATTTAGAGCCATTTGAGATTATGCATTCTTAGCAACACTCACTCCGAAATACCACAAATAAATTCCACCAATTGGGAACTGTTTTTGTGCAGTTAATGGGTCTGTTTACTTTTTCCACTTCTAAATTGTGCTGCCAATAGCAGTTTAATTTTATATGAAAAAAAGTTACCAAAACCACGTGACAGATTCCTAGATCGCGAGCTTATTCTTCTTTTTAAAATATAAAGTTTGGTTGCTCATCATTCTCGTGTGATACCATTACTTTTATTTAAGAGATAAATGCTATGAGTTATGATAGAGAGTTCGCCACAATCTCATTCGAGACAAGAATAAATTAAAACTGAGATAATAATAAGGCTGTCCCAATTTTTGAAATAATGACAAATATGTTCAAAAAATTTGTCTTCATGAAATTGAGGTGGGGTTCAATATTAATTTTCAAATTAAAGTGGCCCACTTCATCAAGAATCCATGACACCATTCCTCTAGAAGAAAATTGGGATTTTTATTATTGTCAAACTTAAGACATGAACCTTCTTCACTTTTGGAAAAAGCCAATCAACGCCGAAAAGCTAACTAAAATCGAACATGAATAAATTCGTTCATACTCAAGAGACGCGCTTCCATATCTATAAATAGGGCAGCTGACAATTAGCTTATGTCATACAGCTAGCAATATTAAACTAGCCAATTAATATTAAGTGTCTCATTTTGCACACTGGTTAATTACTGTATGGCAGTACTCTTAGTGTTTACAATCATATTAAGTTTATTAAGCACAGAATTAAGCTTCGTGTTCGCGGATATTGGCACTGCTACCGCTTATCATCCACCATACCTACGTGAGTAAAAATCATATACATATATACATGAATCATGTGTATATACATACAGCTAATTATTAATTAATTTGCACGCACGTGATGAAGCACCTTCATAGTAATGTTTTTTTTTTTTCCTGCATGCAGCAACGAGATGCAACGGCAACAGACAAGACCAGTTCCCACCGGGGAACTTGTTTGTCGCGGTGGGTGAAGGCTTGTGGGATAACGGCGCAGCCTGTGGAAGGCGTTACCGGATGAGATGCATAAGCGGTAACAACAAACCATGCAAGGGCAGCACCATTGACGTTAAGGTTGTGGATTTTTGCCGAAAGTCACCCTGCCCTTCAACTATCGTCCTCTCGAATGATGCTTTTCAAGCAATCTCCCGTGTTGATGCAAAAATCAACGTTGAATATGTCCAGTATGCATCTTCTCATGATCATCTCAATGCTACTGCTTTTTATTAATTTGTTGTTGATTCTATCAACTAACTCTTAATTTTATATGTGGCTGCAGGATATGACTCTTCAAGATTCGGAAAGTACAAAATGAGCTGGTGATGATATAATCAAGAAGCGTGATATATGAATATGATGCATGCTAGCTAATATACATATCTATATCTATATATATGTGTGTGTGTGTGTTTTAATTAGAAACTTGAGAAACATAGATTATAGAAATTACAGTTGTATTGCTGTATAATAAATGATAGATGAGGTACCTGTACAATGATATTCATATAATATATTAGTTTTTTTTTTGTATTAAAACATCTGGTATCCGGAGATTACATTGATTCTCAACTAATTCAAATTCGAGACGGATAGGACCAATAGGACAACAAAGCTCTCCTAACGAGTATTTAACGCAGCTGCATTCTTAAGTCTCAAACCGATAACTTTAGTTAAATCAGAACAACCTCGTACCAGCTAATCTACACACTTGTTGGTATATATTAGTTTATTTTAAATGAACGGTAAAGACAAAAAAATAATGGTATATATATATATATATATATATATATTTCTAAGCATTATTAATTGCAACGTACGCATCCTTGTATCCACACCAATAATCAGGTGAGGGGACCTAATGGAAATAAGGGACCTTTACTTTAATTCAGCGATATGATCGCATGCAAACTTTTCTTTATTATTGAAACTTAAACGCACGACATAACTTTCAATTCTTTTTCATTTCCAACTAATAAAAGTATAATACTAATTTTATACCATGTGTTTTTGGAATAATTTATGGACAATTTATTACAATAGAGAATTACAAATTAAAGACCAATGGACAAATTATTATTATTATTATTATATTGTATTGATGAACAAGGAGAAAAATCAGTACATCCGCGTGTCTTAAAATGATACATCCACTTAGCCACTTGGGTTTTGACCTAGTGGTAAATCATTGCTCTCAAAGTTAAGCAGAGTTATAAAGATAGTGGTTCGAGTCTTCATATGCTCAACCTCCCTCAATTAAGTAAAAAATAATTTGTAAAGTCTTTCTTCCTTGTAAAATGCGAGTGAAATAGAGACATCCTTCGTATATGAGGGTCATATGTCTAAGCATGTAGTTCATAGAATTAATGTAATAATGTAAGTCTCAGTTATATATCTGATTGTAAATATCAGTTTGTAAATATTTGTATAATACAATATTCTGATGTGTAATTAGTATTAAAAAAAAAGAAATGATACATCCACTTATTACGGAAAAATTTATGAGACCTTTAGTAGGGATATCCTTAAGCTATTTTAAGTAATCCTTCGTCCTAAATGATCTAACCAATTGAAGTGTACAATAACAAGTATGCTGCAAAGATTGATAAGTTGTTTATAGTTGTATAGACCTAAAACTTATAGAAGCTTTAAATCTAGAAAGAAATAAGCCCTAAAAAAAAGTACATAGTACCCATTTCTATCATAAATTTATCAAGATTTTTGAGTAAAAAATTACCATACATCAGAATTCGCTTGTACATGGAAATTAAAGAGCCCATTCGGTATCATTTTCAAATTGCTATTTTTATAAAAAAAAAAGAGAATAAAAATATTATTTTAAAATTTAAAAATACGTTCAATATCATTTTTTAAAAATAATCCTAAAAGTAAGAAAAAGTAAAACACATTTGGTAAGAATATTTTAAAGAATTATTATTAGAGTAATTTTCATTAACTAAGTTTGAAGTAATAGTTAATCATTTTTATTATTTAATTATTTTGATTATTTTAATTTTAAGAATAAATTAGGTTATCTTATCAATTTTATTCGTTTAAGGAAAAATGATAAACTATACATATTTGGTTTAATTGATGTACAAAAACATAAATAACAAATATATTTCTATTACTATTATTATTATTGATGATGATGATGTTACTATTATTATTTTGAGAAAATGGTAGAAGAGAGTTCTTCATTTAGGACTTACAATGACAAAACAAGAAAAAGAAGAAAAAAAAATGTTTCCCTTCTTTTTTTGGGAGTAAAAGTGTAAAACGAATTTTATGTTTTAAAAGATGGTCGACCGAACACAAACACGTATGTAGTGTTTTATGAGTGCAAAAGATAGAAAACATTGAAATTACTTATATTTAAAGAAAACCTTGCGTAATCTTGTAACCATTCAGCCGTTGTACACCTCTACTTAGCAAACCCCCGAAATCAATTTACAGTCTACGTATGACAACTAGGTGATACGCCGAAGCAATTGATCAAATGAAGCGATGATGCGTCATGGTGTCGGCACCACGCTTCAAACAGCTTTCGCGGGCAACGCGTATACGTTTGGTGTTGCGTTCCCTCCTCAACTGTCATTCATTAATAAGCCTTGAAAAATATCCAACCGTGCGACTAAAAATTAAGATGGGAAGACAAAGTAATGATTAATGCTGATTGCGACGTAATATTATATGAGTGATGCTACACGTCTTAAATTTTTTATCTTAAAAAATTATTTTAAATGATGTGTCATTTATTAATTGGTTGGTGAGATAATACAATTAATTCACTTGGATCTTGTAAATAATTATCAACCACTCAACTAATGACACATTATTTGGGATAACATTTTAGAATAAAAAATAAAGGATGTGTAGCACTACTGTATATTATATTTCAAACCACTTATTGTTCATCACTATTATATGTGGTGTGTGTATGTTGATCGACAGCGTAATTAATTAGTTTCATATCTACGCATGAGACTCTTTTGAGTCTTGTAGTATATATGCATTTATAGATATTTACTCTATTATATATATATATATGCTTGTCATGCTTACAATCAATCCCTAAATTCCTATATGTATATATATAACAATGTGAAAGCATGGCAACTGCTAACTATAGCAGCTATGAGAGATATCGCTTCCCTTCCCTTTCCTACAAGTTATAGCAATGTGAAATGATGACAAACAACCAGACCAATATATGAAATCATGATGTGTTGTAGGCAGAGGCACGTGTACATTCGAGGGTTTGGGGGCAGCTGACCCCACTCAAAAATAATTTTCTTTTAATTTCCTATTCATTTTAGAAAAAAAAAATTATATTTGGGTGGAGGTAATTATTTAAAACAAATTTTGACATTATGGTCAATATTTTAAAATTTATATCACTCCCTAGCTATTAATAAAGTTTCTAAATCATCCCCCTAGTTGCAGGCACCAACCTCTTTCAATAAAACAGGCAAGGCACCAAAATAAGTTTGTTACTTTTAAATCAAAATCGTCCCGTGTATTTTCTCTTAGTATCTTTATCACCTTCCATGCACGTAAAAATTACACGTTAGGATTGCCACCAAAAAAAATAAAATAAATACATACGATAATTTATACATACATACGTAACTCGAAATCAAATAATTGTTATGCCTCAGCTTTTGGGTGGCTGCTGGTGTTGGGAAATGGGCTTTATTAGTGGAATGAATTTGGGCCCTCATCGAAACATTAAGGGCCAGTGTTTTACTCTAATGAAAAAGGGTGCAGCTTTGGCGGTTGGCACCCCTTAACATTCTATTGAAAGCCCTTTATTATGTGTACCCCTTTAAATAATGTTAGAAAATCCATAATAGCTATTTTCAATTTACACCTGCTTTAATTCTAGTACCGCCGCCCATGTTCAGTTGTTCTAATCCACACTCGCTTAGGGGTGACAATGGACAGATATGGGTTGGATCTACTCTGCTCCAGATCCAGATCCATAATAAAAATTAAGATTCGTATCTGCTCTAGATCCGTCATGAATCCATATTTTTCGCTCCATATCCAGATCCAAAAAAGAAATAAATATCTATATCTGCTCCAAATCCGAAAAAAAATTAAAATTCAAATCTGCTCTAAATTTGTCATGAATTCTAAAACTCATCAATTAAAAAGTAATAATTTTTTAGAATGAAAATTGAAGGCTAAAATGTATTGATAATAAATAAATTATATAATTTTTCTCAAAATATAATAAATATTGTAGCTTATACTTTTACACCAAAACAACAAATAAGATAATAAAATATTCTTTAAAAGTAATTGCAGGAGTAAGACCAATCTAATATTCTATTGTCTCCTTCATCATTCTAATATTCACGACACGCCAACCCTCATTCCTATAACATTAGATAATGACATATAAATTAAATATGATTTATATTCAATCATTTATTATTTTTATTATGACAATATTTGACTAAATATATGAATAATTATATTCCTTAAAAATTATTTGGCCAATATAATAAAATAAATTGGCAGGTTGTATTACTTGGCTTGCAATTTGAATATTCCATGCACATGCTTTAAGGCTGGCTGACCTTTAAATTTACAAAACTAACCATTAAGTTTTAAGAGTTTAAATGCATGGTAAATACCACTAATATGCTATGAATAAAATTTATTATCAGTATAATTGCACAATTGTTAAGAAACTTTTAAAATAAAATTAAATTAAAAGATGGGTGGATATGGATATGAATTTAGATATTAAGATAAATCCAGACCTGCTCCATATCCGTCTTAAATCCGCACATCAATATCCAAATCCGATCCAAATTCATTTTAAACCGACCCAAATCCGATCCGATTGGATTTGGATCACGTGGATCTTGGGTCAGATCCAATCCATTGCCATCCCTACACTCGCTCACTTAAAACCCCAAATACAGGTACGATTCTTGTTTCTCGTACTCTTCTTATCAATCTCCATACTATTGATTCCCATCTTTTATTTGAATCAAAGTTACATTTTTATTTAGAGTTTAAAAGTACTTAAATAACTAATTTATAAGGAAAATATTAAAAAAGAGAGGTATAGAGAGATTGTTTTTGAAGTTTATTTGCCAACAAGTGAGCAGTCATGATAAAGGGATTAGCTCGTTAGCAAGAATTTTTTTATCTTTTTACAATTAATATAGTAGTAGAATGAGATTTATGACGAATGCACACAGGGGTGGGCATGGGTTGGGTTGGATAGAGTTTGTGAAAATTCAACCCAACTCATTATTGAATGGGTTGAGATGATCTCAACCCAACCAAATTAAATAAATATGCTCAATCCAACCCTTAAATTGTCGGGTTGGGTTGGGTTGATTTGGTTGAAGATTTGAAGTCAAATTTAAATTAAAAATTAAATAAAGAAAAATATACGAATATTGAAATAAAACTTATTGAAATAAAATATAAAAATATTATATTATGAAAATTTTATTCATTTTATAGTATTTGATAAAGAAAAATAAAAGAAAATAAAATGAATACATTAGAAAAGTACCTTAGTTGATTGAGAATTGAGATTTAAGAGAGTGATTTCAATTTTGGAGTTAGAGTTTAGAGTAATAGATACAAGAACAAAATAATCTCTTTTATAAAAAAATAAAAAGAGGATAAAAAATAGATTAGCCGTTTTGATTTTTACGATTTTACAATTGAGACTTATATTATTCTTATTATTATTATTTATATGACCCAACCCAAACCAATTGTTGATTGGGTTCGAAAAAATTGACCCAATTAACCCATAATAATTCGCTAAACCCGTCAAATTTTAATTGGGTTAGATTGGATTTGCCCCCCCCTAATGCACAACACCCCCCCCCCCCCCAAAAAAAAAAAGATAGTAAATTACGTATGTGTGGCTATAAAGATTTGGTGTGTGTTAGAGAGAGAGAAACAATGATAACATTTAAATAAATTTATAAATATAATTTAATGTAATTTCAGCACGAATGTATTTTATAAGAAGAGCACTGCATTGATATTTAAATGCTAAGAAGACACGCCACCAAGATAGCAATAAGATCACTGTTTGTGTCACAGTGCTACTATAACACACGAAACAACAATACTTTTCATATTATAGTACTACCGGAATAGAGTTTTCATTTTGAATCAATAGGTTATATTTTTATTTTTTTATTTAATTGGTTACAATGTAAAGCTTACTAGTAATTTAAGTACATATCTTGCAGTGAAGTCCAAAGACTTATCAATACCAACTTGAAAATCTACTACCACTAGCTTGTGGTTGAGGACACAAACACACCAGTAGCTGACCTTTTAACAGGTTATATATTTTCATTCTCTTTTATTATAGTCTACATATATATTACGATATCGATATTAGATCTTTTGGGAATTTGAATACTAGTATGCTTGGTTCAAAGAAGTTAAAGGAAATGTGAGGGAGAAGATGATGAGAGCATTAAAAAAAATTAACAATAAGGGGAGAAGAAATGAATTTTATGTTAATTTGGACAATAAAATTAATATTCACCCTCATTTTTTCATCCCACGATTTTCTCCTTTCCATGTCTCTCTTCTCCTCTCATTTCTTCTGATGAAACATGAATTTATAGATCAGTCTAAAAATATATTGACACTAATTTTAAAATTTACTCCCATAAATATTAATATGATATATCTATTCCTATTCTATATGACGGTCCCCTGGGAGCTCAAACCGGTATTATTAATATTGTTGAGACTTGAGAACATCGATCCACCATTTACAAAAAAAATTGTTTTTTTTACTTCTAATCCATCCAAATTGTTGCATGTATTTTCTGTCAATATCTTTGTCTCCTTCCAAGTCTAAAGTGAGTAAACATTAGGATTGCATGCATTTACAAAGGCGTAATCGAAAACTTGTAACAAAAATTATTCCATGAGAAAGCATTTTGATAATGTACATTGCTCTATCTCAGACTGCGGGATGTGGCGGGCTGCTGCTGTAGATGCGGACTGGGCTTTCTCGATACCATATTTGGGCCTCAGAAAAGCCTTTTAGCTAATGTTGGTGATGGTATTGCTATGGTCACAAGGCTTCATTTTGATATAATTTTTTAAAATAAAATTTATGTAAGTAATTTTTTTTTATTATTGAATCTTTAACGAATAGAGTTCATATAAAAAAAAAGTATTGTGTTATTTGGTTATCAATAAAATTTCCTGTTAAAAATTAAAAAATTATTTTTAAATAATGTTTTAAAGTTATATTATGAAATGAATGATATAATATTATAAAACAAATTAAATATACTTTAGCCAATTTAAAAGATCCGCAACCTCTACTCTCAAGAATTTAAATTTTTACTAATAAAGATAAAATAATTTATTTGATTAACAAAAGCTTTAATCAAAATGTAATTAAATAATATATGAAATTTAGTAAATTTTGATGACTATTGCCGAACTCCAACTAAATATGCACTGAGACCCATAACAAATATCTTATTAAAATATTTTCCTTTTTTTTTTTGAAGAAAAATATTTTCCTTTTAAGTTGGTCAATTCTGTTCTGCGTTTACTATATTTATTTGGGAGCTGCTACCTTACGTTAAACGTAAGGTACAACCCTCTCACAAAGTTAAAAAATGAGTTTTATTGGGACCCACTACTGGAGAGAGGATTGTACCTTACATTTAACGTAAGGTAGGCAAACCCTATTTATTTTATTTCTCTTTACTTTTGGTCTAGAGAATATAAGGGCATGTTCGGTACCCTTTTCCAATCAGTGTTTTCATTTTCGTTTTCATAATACACATATAATACATGTTCGGTGGATTAATTTCAAAAAACAAATTACAAAACACAAAATCCGGATTCATTATTATAACTAGCAAACTGAAAACATGTTCTCCAAATAGTACAAACTAAACCTAAAAATGAATTAAAAAACAAAAGCAACATCGTGACCCTCCTCCTCCTTTTCTCTTCACTGCCGCTCTCTCTTCCCCCGCAGCTTTCTCGATCCAGTTGCATCAAATCTGCCTCTCTCCCTCCCCTTATCTTCATCCAACATCTCTCTCTCCTTATTTTTCCCGGTCCACTCTCTCTTGGTGTGCCAGCGGCTGTCGCTACTTTGTCTCAGCCATTGCTGCTACTCTGTCTCCGCCGTAGCCGCTGCTGCTCCGTCTTTGCTCAGCCACTGCTCCGTCTTCGCCCAGCCGTTGTTGCTCTCCCGGATCTGTCACTTGCCAGTATTTGTTCTGTTTAATTAAAATTTTCAGAAATTATTTCAATGATTTTTATTGTTTTTAATAGCATGTAAATATGATATTGTTCACGATTGTCATTGTTTGGGAGAAGTACGTCGACGAGACCAGACATGATGAGCAGATATCTGATGGCAGAGTTCTGCGAACAGGTGTGTCCTGTAAGAGACTGGTGACCGGGGAGCATGAGCAGAAATATTCTGCTCGTCCGCGAGCATGCCGTCCACGAGGCTGGGCTCTTGCTGTAGCATGGAGCATTCCTGCTAAAGGTTTTAATCGAGGAGACCCGGTCAACGAGAATTGGTGCGGCGGGCTCTGCAATCTGAAAATCAAGGCACTAAGGCCACGCATCCACCCACGATTACAGAAATGGAGCATCCACGTCCGAGAGGTGGGAGGATAACGAGCGCAAATAAGGGGAAGGTCTGGAGTCAGGAGGACCTATAAAAAGGTAGCCAACGAAGGTAAAAGGGTTAGACTTTTTGCTATTAGAACTAAGAAAAGAGAGCTCTAAGAACTGAGATTAAAAAGAAGCCATAAGATTCGTGGCATAGATTCCCAAAACCTTCATTTCTGACTTGAGCGTCGGAGGATTTGCGCCGGGGAACCAACGGGCGTACTCTGACCTGTCTGTGTACGTAGGAACTTCTGGAGAAGAAGCTTTACGAGGAGAGATCCTGATCGTGGTGACGTTGATCGAGCAGAGCTCCTGGTCATAGAACGAGGAGGACCAGAATCTCGCATCAACAGTCATTGCCATGATATTGATTTTACTACAAATTCCATTTTGTTGATAATGCACAAGTTGAATTTATTGCCTGTCACTCCAAAAATATATTTTTTTTACAGAGAAAATAATTTAGGCAAATTGAGCTTTTGTTATTAGAGAGAAATAAAGATTTTTCAAGTTTTGTCCTGGATAGAATTCAGTCAAACAATCTGTAATTTCAATTTATTGCTTTGGATGGAATTCACAATTTGAATTTATTGTCTGTCACTTCAAAAATATTGCCCGCATAGAAAGCAAGAATTTTCATATTAAAGCTTGTAACTTTAATATTAGTTACTTAGAACTCAGGATCCTTATTCAAGAAAAGCAATAATTTTCATATTAAAGCTTGTAACTTTAATACTGCGTATCACTGCAGATGGAATCCATCATCAGGCATTGCTCTGTCATGAATCCAAAAGATTTTGCCAAGGCCAATGATCAAGGGGATGATGCTTTCTTATGTGAATATGAGTATGACATACATTGGCATAGTTTCAAGCGTATAGCTGATATTGATAAAGAATAGGTAAGCATTTCAAAATTAGAAGCATTAATTAGGGATTCTGAATCATGCAAATGTGGTTGTTCTATTGAATTTACGAGTGGACGTTCTCATTTGGTAGAAAGTTGAAGATGCTGACAGTGATGAAGACTGGAAATGCAGCAAGGCTGCTGACTCTGATTCAGATGAAGATGGAAAGAATTTACATACTGGACCATCCCCAGCTTATGAGTTGGCAGCCATACTGACATTTATTATTGTTGCATGCTGTGACCTTATGATTGGTGGTTTTATAATTATTTTGTTTAAATCATGTGTTGTAATATATATTTTAATTATGGTGTAAAAATAATGCAATTTTTTTTTTAATTAATGTTAATTCTAAAACTTTATCATGTAATTTTTTTTATAATAATTTTTTTAAATTATTATGTTGTATTTGTGTATGTATTAGCTAAATAATTATTTTATAACTATAAATATGACGTAAATGCATAGTAAAAACTGTTTTTGAAAAAAGTATTACCCAACGCATATTCTCTATTTTTATTATTTTCGCTTACCGAACGCATATTACTGTTTTTAGTTTTAAAATACAGGACATAAAAAATGATATCAAATCATACTTAAATTCAAAATACAGCAACTGCAAAATATTATTTTTATTTTTATTTTTATTTTTATTCTCAAAATATATAAATTCAGAAACAATACCGAACGGGCCCTAAGGTATAGTAGGTTGGAAAAGAATTTGACCTCTAATCCTCTCGATTCCTGTCTTTTTCTGTCTCAGCTACTTCCCTTTTACATCACCAAGAAAACAAAAGTAATAAAAACAAAAGCGAAAACCGTGGTGTAATCATTTTTGTTTCTTTTTTATTAAAAAAACATAATCCTCTAATTATTATGAATAAAAAAATGCAGATTTTTAATTTGAATATTATCAAATAAACAAAGATAAAACATGATTATATCCCAAAAATATAATTTAGTTCTTTAATATAATTAAGGGTAATTATCCACCGACCATCTTTTTTTCTAATTTTTTTTAAAAAATACACAAATTTTTTTTTTGACAGCGCTCCATTTGAAGTTAATATTTTTTTTTACTGGTCCACTTTCGTTATAACACTGTTAGAACTTCGCTGACATCATAAAAATAAAATTGTCGTTTCACAAAGACATTATTTGAAGATAAAAATTGACAAATACAAAATAATATAATTTCAATTGGAGTTCTGTAAAAAAAAAATTAAGAATTGTTTAACTACTTGAATGTTTATCAAACAACTAATAGCTTAATATACGCGCCGTAGGGAGCTGGCCGTTAAATATTACTTTTCAAATTAAAGTGGTCCACTTCATCAAGAATCCATGACATCATTCCTCTAGAAGAAAATTGGGATTTTAATTATTGTCAAACTTAAGACATGAACCCTTTTAACTTTTGGAAATAGCCCATCAACGCCGATAAGATAACTAAAATCTAACTTGAATAAATTCGTTCATACTCAAGAGACCAGATTCCATGTCTATAAATAGGGCAGCTTACAATTAGCTTATATCATATAGCTAGCAAAATTAAACTAACCAATTAATATTAAGTCCCTCATTTTGCACACTGATTAATTACCATATGGCGGTACTCTCAGTGTTTACAATCATATTAAGTTTATTAAGCACAGAATTAAGCTTCGTGTTCGCGGGTTTTGGCACTGTTACCGCTTATCATCCACCATATCTACGTGAGTAAAAATCATATACATGAATCATTTATATATATATATGTACAGCTAATCATTAATTAATCTGCATGAACGTGGCGAAACATGCACGCTCATAGTAATGTTTTTTTGGCATGCAGCAACTAGGTGCAACGGCAACGGACAAGAACAGTTCCCACCGGGGAACTTGTTTGTCGCAGTGGGTGAATGCTTGTGGGACAACGGGGCAGCCTGTGGAAGCTTGTGGGGCAACGGAGCAGCCTGTGGAAGGCGTTACCGTTTGAGATGCATAAGTGGTAATAATAAACCATGCAAGGGCAATACCATTAACCAGTTCCCCATCTCTCTAACGATGATCCACATGTTCTTTTGCGGCACCCTCGCTTTCCTCCTCATCAAAGTCTTCAAATTCGTCGAACCCGTCACCATGTCTCGCTGTCTCTTCCTTTCCTCCGTCGTCCCCATCGGCGCTTTGTATTCCCTCAGCCTCTGGCTCTCCAACTCCGCTTACATTTACCTCTCCGTCTCCTTTATCCAAATGCTCAAAGCCCTTATGCCCGTCGCCGTCTACTCTATCGGGGTCACGTTTAAAAAGGAGTCCTTTAAGAGTGACACTATGTGTAACATGGTCTCGATCTCCGTCGGCGTCGCCATTGCCGCTTACGGGGAGGCCAAATTTGACTCCTGGGGAGTCGTCTTGCAACTGGGTGCCGTCGCTTTTGAGGCGACGAGGTTGGTAATGATTCAAATCTTGCTTACATCTAAAGGGATCACTTTGAATCCTATTACGTCTTTGTATTATGTTGCCCCTTGTTGTTTGGTTTTCTTGCTTGTGCCTTGGATCTTTGTGGAGTTGCCCATTTTGAGGGAGACGTCGAGTTTCCATTTTGACTTCGAGATCTTCGGAACTAATTCGCTTTGTGCCTTCGCTTTGAATCTTGCCGTGTTCTTGCTTGTTGGGAAGACCTCTCCTTTGACTATGAATGTGGCTGGTGTGGTTAAGGATTGGTTGTTGATCGCCTTTTCGTGGTCTGCGATTAAGGACACTATCACCCCCATTAATCTGTTTGGATATGGTCTCGCCTTTTCGGGTGTTGCGTATTACAGTATCTCGAAATTGCTGGCATTGAAGGCTAAGGAGGCGCAGAAGAAGGCTCAACAGGCTGATGAGGAAGCTGGGAAGGTGTTAGAGGAGAGGGATGGTGAAGGAGGTGGATCTACCAATAGGAACGAATCTCAGGATTAATTTGAAGGGTTAATTTAGGAAATGAATTCAACAGAATAAACTATGATGAAAATAAGAGTGTATGCAAGAGGTGGATGATGAAGAAAAGGGTTTCGAATTTGGGCAAAGAAACTGAGGGCATTGGTTTCTTTCTGCTCTTAGGTTTCAGTTTCGATTTCCTATGCTAGTTATTATTCTCGTTGCTTTATAGTAATAGGGATTTGAGATTCACGTCTTGTTGAGCCTCAAATGCCTTGCAGCTTTTTGTCGTCTTTTTGCTCTTTCATTTTAACTATTTATGTGTTTGTAGGTGCTACTTCTTTCATTAATGGAGTTTTAATGCTTATTTATTCCTTATTGTTTCGATTGACAGTGTAATTAATTATTTTCATATCTATGCATGATACTCTTTCAGTTTTGAGTATAGATGTATTTATAGTGGCAACTGCTAACTATAGCAGCTATGAGAGATATCGCTTCCCTTCCCTTTCCTACAAGTTATAGCAATGTGAAATGATGATAAACAACCAGACCAATATATGAAATCATGATGTGTTGTAGGCAGAGGCACGTGTACATTCGAGACTCAAAAATAATTTTCTTTTAATTTCCTATTCATTTTAGAAAAAAAAAATTATATTTGGGTGGAGGTAATTATTTAAAACAAATTTTGACATTATGGTCAATATTTTAAAATTTATATCACTCCCTAGCTATTAATAAAGTTTCTAAATCATCCCCCTAGTTGCAGGCACCAACCTCTTTCAATAAAACAGGCAAGGCACCAAAATAAGTTTGTTACTTTTAAATCAAAATCGTCCCATGTATCTTTATCACATTCCATGCACGTAAAAATTACACGTTAGGATTGCCGCCCCGAAAAAAAAAAGAAAAAAAAAAGGAGTTGCAATACGTATGATAATTTATACATACATAACTCGAAATCAAATAATTGTTATGCCTTCATTCAAAAAAAATAATAATTGTTATGCCTTAGCTTTTGGGTGGCTGCTGGTGTTGGGAAATGGGCTTTATTACTGAAATGAATTTGGGCCTCATCGAAACAATTAGGACCAGTGTTTTAGTCTAATTAAAAAGAGTGGAGCTATTGGCCGTCGGCCACCATAACATTCTACTGAAAGCCCTTTATTGCGTGTATCCCTTTAAACAATATTAGAAAATCCATAATAACTATTTACACCCGCTTTATTTGTTCAGTTGTTCTAATCTACGTTCCCTCATGGTTTTCTTTTATGTTTTATAGTAATTACCGAAAGCTGAATTTGATCATCTGTGAGGTGATCGCTTCTTTCAATTTATATTTATTTAGTGCTTTTTGAAGCTAGAATGCATGCTAGTCTTGTCTTTTGGCAAGTTTGTTTCGTCTTGTCTCTCTGACAAGTTTGTTTTTGGCTCTAAGTTGGCTCTGATTTCTTCTCGTCTTCGCAGACCTTGCTCCCTCGTCCCTCTATGGCTGGATCGAGTAACCAAGGAGCAACTGATTTACAAAGAGAATGTGCACGGCTGCAAATAGATGAAGAGGAGGAGGGTGGTCTTGAGGTGGCTGGAGAGGAGGACGAAGATAATGGGAGGGTCAAAATTGATTCTCGATATTGTCTTGTGGGACGCTTTTTAACTGATAAGGTGATCAATTTCGTTGCAATGAAGAACACTATGGCGGCCTTATGGAGGCCGGGAAAGGGTGTGTGCATCAAAGATTTATCTCCTACGCTGTTCTTATTTCAATTTTTTCATGAAATTGATGTAAGGAGGATTCTCGATTCCGGGCCATGGACTTTTGACCAACACATCCTCCTTGTTCACAGATTAGGTGCTGATGAGCAACCCCAAAATATCCCTTTGTTCTTTACTACCTTTTGGGTCTAAATTTACAACCTGCCATTGGGTTTCCAATTCAACAGCATCCTGCAAAGCATTGGCAATTACATTGGTTCGTTTTTGGAATCGAATGAAAATAATCTAAAAGGAGTGTGGAGGAATTATATGCGCCTGAGAGTGTCCCTTGATGTAAGGAAGCCCCTCAAGCGTCGAATGCGGTTGAAACGAACAGGAGGGGACTGGTTTTGGGTGGATTTTAAGTATGAACGGCTCAATGCGTTTTGTTTCATCTGCGGGCTTTTAGGCCATACCGAACGCAACTGTCCTTCTTTGTATGATTGCACAGAGGGTAACGTTGATAGGCCCTATGGTAGTTGGATGAAAGCACCCCCTAGGCGAGGTATGATGAACTCCGGTGAGCGTTGGCTGAGGTCTGAGCCACCAGAGATGGAGGTATGCTTCTCTGCAAAATACCCCAAACCAGCAGGGGCTAGGATAGTAGGTGACCATGGGGCCACAAAATCAGCGAAGATCGGGAGCAAATCGCGTGGAAAAGAGCAAATGGTTAGACATGTGCCTATTGTTTCAGCACTCCCTAACCCTGACATAACTTGTAGCCAACTGAGCATTAATGGCCAAGAGATGGGTGCTTCTACTAGCAGTATGGTTATATTTAAAGCAAATGAAGTTAAATATGATTCTCAATTAATCATATCCGATGCAAAACGCAAAAGGTCGGGAAATGGGCCTCTCCCATTAATGGGTCCATAAGAGGTGGACACATCTACTAGCAAGGAGGCTTCAGATGTTCCAAAAAATGGACCGGCGGTGGGACCTGTAAGCCAGGCCCACCGAGACCAATGAGTTGCCTCAGCTGGAACTGTCGTGGTTTAGGTCACCCACGCACAGTTCAGGTTCTTGCTGACCTTGCCAAGCAGTATAATCCTGCTTTTTATCTTTTTGATGGAAACATTGTGCCATAGAGACAAGCTCGAGAAACTCAAAATCCAGTTCGGCTATGCTGGTTTGTTTGTTGTGGATAAAGTTGGCCAGAGTGGTGGGCTGGCCTTATTTTGGAAGCCCAATTTCATTGTTCAATTAATCAAGTTTGGGAAGACTTTCATTGACGTGGCTGTCCAGAATCAAGAGGGGAATTGTTGGCGGGTCATGGGTTTTTACGGTTTTCCAGAAACCTCCCGGCGTCGTGAATCTTGGAGGTTGCTCCGTTCTCTCGCTTTGGTCTCCCCGTTACCTTGGGTTTGCATTGGTGATTTTAACGATCTCCTCCACTCAAGTGAGAAGCGCGGGAAGCATGCTCATCCGACCTGGAAATTGCATGGGTTTCAGGAAGCAGTTCTCGAGTCAGGGCTCTTCGATTTGGGTGTGGTGGGTTATCCGTTTACTTGGGAGCGCTCTCGAGGTTCTGATGAGTGGGTAGAGGAGCGTCTTGACCGCGCCCTAGCCTCTAATCCTTGGATCCATTTGTTCCCTAGAGCGAAGGTTTGTAGTCTAGAAGCATCTTGCTCTGATCATCTCCCAATTTTCCTTGATCCGTCTCCGGTGATGAATCTGCCGAGGTATAAGAAGTTTCAGTTTGAAAATAGTTGGCTTCGTGAGTCTGATTGTTTAAAGATTGTGAAGGAGAGCTGGGCTTCGTCTGTTGGAGTGCCCATTCAAAGCAAAATAGCTCATTGTGGTTCTGCTCTGTTTCGTTGGGGGGGCCATCTCACGAGGGACTATCGAGCTCGCATTGCGGCCTGTAAGGAGAAAGTGGCTTAGCTTCGGGGCAAGCGTGACTCGGCTAGCGTGGATAGTTTTGTTGAAGCTCGGAAACGCTACAACGAATTACTTCACAGCCATGAGACCTTTTGGAAGCAGAGGGCAAAATCAATATGGCTTAAAGAAGGTGACATGAATTCTAAATATTTTCATGCCATGGCTTCAGTTCGGAAGAAGAAAAATGAGATGAGGAAGCTTCGAAATGTTCAAGGGCAATGGTGCACTACATTAACGCGATAATCGTCGATTACTTCACTCAGATTTTCTTTTCGGAAGGTGGCTCATGTGCTGAAGCCCTCCAATGTGTAGAGCCTAAAATCTCAGCTGAGCAGAATATTTCGCTTTTGGCGCCTTTCAGTCCTGCAGATGTTCGAGCAGCGATCTTCAGCATGCACCCGGACAAGTCCCCTGGCCCCGATGGTATGAACCATGCTTTCTTTCAAAACTTTTGGTCAATAGTTGGTGATGATGTTTCTGCTGCATGTTTGCATTTTATTCACCATTTTATGTTTCCTGCGGACTTGAATGAGACCCTAGCGATCTTAATTCCTAAAAAGTCCAATCCGGATTACATAACTGACTTCCGGCCTATAGCTCTGTGTAATGTTCTGTATAAAATAGTTGCTAAGATGTTAGCTAGTCGGCTTAAGTTGGTTTTGGGGTCTATTATTTCGGATTCTCAAAGTGAGTTTATTCCGGGTAGAAGTATCACTGATAACATAATGATTTCGGCTGAGGTTATGCACTATTTAAAGAGGAAAAAACAGGGCAAGGAAGGGGCAGCAGCTCTTAAAATAGACATGGCCAAAGTTTATGACAGAATATAGTGGACTTTTTTATCTGCTATTATGCTCAAAATGGGGTTTGATCCTGAGTTTATTAATCTGATTATGTTATGTGTATCCACTGTCTCTTATAAATTCTCTCGTGACGGAATGGATATTGGCCCTATTATCCCTAGTCGTGGTCTTCGACAAGGGGACCCTTTATCGCCTTATCTCTTTATTATTTGTGCGGAAGGCCTAAGCTCCCTTATCCATCACCATGAGAAAGCTGGTCTGATTCATGGGGTCAGAATTGCGAGAGGAGCTCCAAGCCTCACTCATCTCTTCTTCGCTGATGACTGCTTCCTCTTTTTTAAAGCTAGGGACTAAGAGGCTGTGTTATGAAGTCTATTTTATCTATGTATGGGGCTGCTTCGGGGCAAATGGTTAACTACAATAAGTCATATTTCGTTTAGCGCAAATGTTGACAATGAGGCTGCCCATTCAATTTGCAACCTCTTTGGGGTCCAGGCTAATGGCAACCAAGGAAATTACTTGGGGCTTCCTTCTCATATAGGCAGAAGCAAGATTTCTATTTTTAGATATATCCGTGACAGAGTTTGGAAGCGTCTGCAGGGCTGGAATCAAAAGTTGCTGTCAAGAGCGGGTAAAGAGATCCTTCTTAAAATAGTAGCCCAAGCAATGCCCAATTATGCGATGAACATCTTTCTCCTTCCCAGAGATCTTTGTAGTGAGCTAGAGAAGATGATGAACTCCTTCTGGTGGGGCAGAAATCAAAATGGCAAGAGAGGGATTAATTGGATGACTTGGGATAGAATGTGTAAGCCCAAGACTCATGGTGGTATAGGCTTTAAAAGACTGCATTTATTTAATGTTGCAATGCTTGGTAAGCAAGGTTGGCGTCTCCTAACTAACCCCAATGCTCTTGTGACTCGCTTGTTCAAGGCTAGGTACTTCCCCTCTTCCTCTTTTGCTGAGGCTCAGCTGGGTAGTAACCTTAGCTTTGTTTGGAGATCAATCTTGGCTGCTCAACCGGCTATTCTTCGCGGTGGCCGTATTCAAATTAGAGGGGGTCAGCAAACAATTATTGGTAATGCCCCTTGGTTACCAGACAAAGACAGTGGCTTCATTTCCTCTTCACTCCCAACAAATATAGCTTCTGCATCAGTGGACAGCCTTATGATTCCTAACCATCGCCGTTGGGACTATGCTGTGGTAAATGATATTTTCAACACTAGGGATCGGAACCTTATTCTCCAGATTCCGTTAGGAACAAGGCATGACAAAGACTCTTGGTTTTGGCTGCCGGACTCCAAAGGCCTTTACACGGTTCGAAGTTGCTACAGACTTCTTAACTCTATGCTTTCTCCCCCTAGTAGCAGAGCTTGGCGTAAATTATGGCAGCTCTCTATCCCAGCAAAAGTCAAAAACTTCCTTTGGCGAGCAATGTCAAATGTCCTTCCTACTGCCGACAACCTTTTGCAAAGGCGTGTAGAGGTACAAGCTTCTTGTCCCATTTGTCACTCATCTCCTGAAACTGTTTGCCACGTCCTAGTTCATTGTCATTTTGCTAAATCTTGCTGGATTTCCTCTGTGATTGGCTTTAATGGGAGATGCTTGAATTTTACTCATTAGTTGGAGGAGTTGTTTAGTCGCTGTAACATAGAGGAGTGTAGCTTGGCTGGTGTGATATGTTGGGGGTTGTGGCTGAATAGAAATAACAAAGTATGGAATGGTGTCAACGATAGGGTCTAACCTGTGTTGAACACTGCTGGGCAGAATTTGTTTCTTTGGCAGCAAGCTCGCAAGAATGCCTATTTTCCCCTTATTCCTGATACTCCTGGTCATGGTTCTGCTTGCTGGTTTAAACCCTGTGAAGGGTGGTATAAGTGTAATGTCGATGCAGCTATAGCTAGCTCAAGGGGATTGATTAGTCTGGGGGCTGTCATCCGGTCTGATCAGGGTGACTTCATTTCGGCAAAAAGCGACATTCTTCCGGGCAGTTTTGAAGCTAGAGAGGCTGAAGCGATCGGAGTTAGGGAAGCCCTTAGCTGGCTTAAGAAGTTTGCTTTCCATTATGTAATTCTAGAGATGGATAGTTTACAAGTTTTCAATGCTTTACATGATAAGACTAGTTTTCCCAATGGTTTTGGTTCAATTATTGATGATTGTAGAGCCTTGGCTCGCTCTCTAGGAGAAGTAGCTTTCTCTTTTGTTCATAGATCTGTGAACTCCGCTGCCCACACTGTGGCTCAGGTGGGGGGTTCTATGTCAGGTTCAGGTGAGTGGAGGTTTGTTCCACCCCCTTGGTTAGTTGATGCTTTGGCTGTTTTATGAATTAAAAAAAAAAACTAGTTTTCAAAAAAAAAAAAATCTACGTTCCCTCACATTTTTCATTTTGGGAGGGAAACCAAGAGTATCGTTCTTCACTTGAGGGTATTCCAGCCAACGTCGATCATTTGCTTCGCTCTAAATCGTTGTTGCTGCCGCTGCCGCCTTCCGCCTTCCGCTGTCCCGCAAGCAAGTCAAACAACTCTCGGCTGGGTTCGCCACCGTCGCAAGGTCGGGTTCGCCGTTGTCACAAGTAGCAGATCTCGTCAGTGCGTCGCAGCAGCGTCAATGGCTTGACTTCGCGTTGTTGCATCGGTGACTGCTGGCTGCTGCTTCTCGTCGTCGCATCTCCGATCTCTAAGGCTCGAGCTACGTGTGCCTCGTGTGACTGAGTGTCCTGGGGTTAGTTTAGATGGGCTTGCACGGAAAGTGTTTGTAAAATTGACTGTGAGAAAGTTTTTGTTTCTCGCTGGGGCAGGGGACGAGTTGTCGTTGAAGTCATAAAGAGCATTGGTTTAAAGGGTAGTGTCTTGTCTTTTGGCAAGTTTTGTTTTGTCTTGTCTTTTGGCAAGTTTGGTTTCGTCTTGTCTCTCTGACAAGTTTGTTTTGGCTCTAAGTTGGCTCTGTCGATGCTGCTATAGCTAGCTCAAGGGGAATGATTAGTCTGGGGGCTGTCATCCGGTCTGCTCAGGGTGACTTCATTGCGGCAAAAAGCGACTTTTTCCTAGGAAGTTTTGAAGCTAGAGAGGCTGAAGCGATCGGAGTTAGGGAAGCCCTTAGCTGGCTTAAGAAGTTTGCTTTCCATTCTGTAATTCTAGAGATGGATAGTTTACAAATTTTCAATGCCTTACATGATAAGACTAGTTATCCTAATGGTTTTGGTTCAATTATTGATAATTGTAGAGCCTTGGCTCGCTCTCTAGGAGAAGTAGCTTTCTCTTTTGTTCGTAGATCTGCGAACTCCGCTGCCCGCACTGTAGCTCAGGGGGGGAGTTCTGTGTCAGATTCGGGTGAGTGGAGGTTTGTTCCACCCCTTGTTAGTTGAAACTTTGGCTGTTTAATGAATTCCTTATTTTCCTCAAAAAAAAAATCTACGTTCCCTCACTTAAAAACCCCAAATGCGGCTACAGTTCTTGTTTCTCGGACTCTTCCTGACAGTCTCGATACTTTGATCGTTTTACCATTTGATTCCCAACTTCGATTCAAATCAAATGTACATTTTAATTTGGAGTTTAAAAGTACTCCTCTAGGAAATAACTAATTTATAAATATCATTTAATGTAATTTCAGCACAAATGTATTTTATAAGAAGAGCACTGTATTGATATTTAAATACTAAGAAGATACACCACCAAGATAGAAATAAGATTACTATTCATGTCTCAGTACTCCTATAATACGCGAAACAACAATACTTTTCATATTTTAGTACTGCAGGAATAGGGTTTTCATTTTGAATTAATAGGTTATTTTTTTATTTTTTTTATTTCATTGTTTACAATATATCCATGTTACAGTGTAAAGCTTACTAGTAATATGAGTACATATACTTGCAGTGAAGTCCAAAGATTTCTCAAGACCAACTCGAAAATCTACTCCTACTAACTTGTGGTTGAGGACACAAACACATCAGTAGCTGGCCTTCACAGTCATATATTTTCATTTTCTTTTATTACAATCTACATGTATACACACACACACACACACACACACACACACACTAGTATGTTCAGATCAAAAAAGTTAATGAAAATGTGAGGGAGAAGAAGAGGAGAGCCAAAAAAAAAAAAAAAAGTGGAGAAGGAATGAATTTCATGTTAAGTTAGACAATAAAATCAAGATTCATCCTCATTTTTTCATCCCACGACTCTCTCCTTTTGATGTCTCTACTCTTCTCTTAATTTTTCTAATTAAACATGAATTGATAGAACAATCAAAAAATCTACGGACACTAATTTAAAATTTTACTCTCATAAATATTAAGATGATATATTTATTCTTATTCTACACGACGGTCCCCATAGGAGCTCAAATCGGTATCATTATAAAACAAATTAAAGGTACTTTAGACAATTTAAAAAACTCCACAACCTCTGCTCTCAATAGTTTAAGTTTTTACTATTAATTGCCTAACAACAACATTTGCTCTCAACAGTTTAAAAATTTACTCTCATAAATATAAATATTAAGATGGTATATCTATTCTTATTCTACTTGACAGTCCCCATGGGAGCTCAAAACCGGTATCATTAATATTGTTGAGACTTTAGAAGTGAGAACACCGATCCACCATTGACGGCAGGTTATCTCTCTCTTAGTATGAAACATGTTTAGCATTTATGCTATTTTTCTTTCTAATGCCATTGCCAGTCCATGGGGTGGTAGGTGAGGTGAGCCTGAAGCATCGTTTTTTACAAATCTGCACGTGGCAATTCTGGCTTTCAATGCAACTAACTTCTGATAAAAATTATCTAAACGTGTAAATGACCATCCCAAGATGTCATGTGCGGTGGCATGATTTCAAGGGATGTACGGCGGCGTGGCACCAACCTATTTTCATTTCAATAAGACAAGAAATTTGTTTTGTTACTTCTAATCCATCCAAATTGTTGCATGTATTTTTTGTCAATATCTTTATCTCCTTCCAAGTGATTTAAACATTAGGAATAGGATTGCATGCATTTACAAAGGCGTAATTGAAAAACTTGTAACAGAAATTATTCCATGAGAAAGATAATTTATATCGCTTTGTCTCAGACTCTGGGATGTGGCAGGCTGCTGCTATAGATGGGAAATGGGCTTTCCCAAGGTCAAATTTGGGCCTCAATAAGGAGAATATTACGGTACAGTCTCTGTACCTTACAGGACCCCAAAAATGTCTATGGGCCCCACTCGGGCCCACTTTTCATTTTAGTGTGCGAGGGTGGCTGTTAGGTACAGATACTGTAACTTAGCTACAGCCCCTCACCTCGATAATGCTTTGCTTTGTAGCCAATCTTAGTGATGGTATTGATATGGTCACGACTCACAAGCCTCTAGTTCATACATTTTTTATTTTTTTTAAATAAAATTTAGTTAACTAGAATTTTTTATTATTATACATGTATTTTGATATCAATAATTAAAATTATTGTTAAAAATTATAAAATTACTTTTAAACAAGTTTTTTAAAATAATCAAATATAATTAAATAATATATGAAATTTCATAAATTTTGATGACAAAATATGCACTGAGACCCATTAAAAATATCTCATTAAAATATTTTCCTTTTTTCTTTTGAAGAAAAAAATATTTTCCTTTTCAGTTGGTCAATTTTTATTCTATTTCTCTTTACTTTTCGAGAGAATATAAGATAACGTGGGTTGGAAAAGAATTTGACCCCTCCTCTAGATTCCTGTCTTTTTTTCTCTCAATTACTTTCCATGTACATCACCAAGAAAACAAAAATAATAAAAACAAAAGGGAAAACCAATTTTTTTTTCAGTGGTGTAACCATTTTTGTTTCTTTTTTTATAAAAACATAATCCTCTAATTATTATGAATTAAAAAAAAAACAGATTTTTTAATTTGAATACTATCAAATAAACAAAGATAAAACATGATTATATCACAAAAATATAATTTACTTCTTTAATATAATTAATTAATAACGCATAGCATTTTGAAAAACAAAGGACACACCAACCAAACTCAAAACACAAACACAGTCTTCAAATTCACTCCCATTGGCCATGACAGCAAGAACACACGCACAGACCCAGTTGCAAAACCTAACTCCTCAACTCCCTCAATAGCCACCAAAGCCAAAAAGCATAAAACAAAGCCCCCTTTCAAGTTTTTTCAATATTTTACTATAGCACCAAACCAAAACATAGATTGAGAGAATAGGAAGGAGAGAAAGAGAGAGAGAGAGACTTTCAAGCTTCACCTAACCCTCCAAACCATCTCTCTTTCTCTCTCAAAATTTCCCCCTTTTTATCTTTCTCTTGTTTTCCCCGCCTTTTGCTATTGGATTTTTCATCAAATTTTCTTTGCCCTACCATATCCATTAACAAACCCTTCTTTAGTTTTCAGTTTTCTCTCATACGCATTTATCAAAATCGGATTTTTAACGCTTCGTTTTGTCCGTAACCGTTTCTTTTTAACAATCACTTGCATACCCATTTATTAAAAAAGGGTTTTTTTTTTTAAAGGTACCCTCTTGTTCAAAATCAAATTTTTGTTTTCAATATAATCATGAAAATCTAATCTGGGTACTTTCTGAATCGTAGAAAAGCTTATTATTTTAGGAGATTTTTTTTTTTTATTATCTTTTCGAATTATTTTATTTTCAATGGGTAAAAGAGGGGGAATTCAATTATTTGATGATAAAAGAGATGGTTTCTTTTCAATCTGTGATTTGGCCTCTCAATGTAACTTTATCCAAGGAGAGAACTTTCAATATCCATATCAACCAGGTGGCTTATTTGCAAGCGTGGGGCAAATGGGAATGAATTTTGGTGTGTCACCGAACGCTTCGAATTCACCTGACAACAACGGTGGTGGTGGCGGCGGCATTAAATCAACATTCCATGATTTGTATGTTAAGTATGTGCCATCACAGGATAGTGCATGCATTGTTGAGCTACCAGAAGGTGAGAAGGCTTTGAAGAAGAAGAAGGGTGGGTTGAAGTTGAAAATCAAGATTGCCAATCCATCGCTACGGCGGTTGTTTAGTGGAGCAATAGCTGGGGCAGTTTCAAGGACAGCTGTGGCTCCACTGGAGACTATAAGGACACATTTGATGGTTGGAACTAGTGGACATTCGACAGCTGAGGTGTTTCAGAATATAATGCAGACTGATGGGTGGAAGGGCTTGTTTAGGGGTAATTTGGTTAATGTGATTCGAGTTGCACCTAGCAAGGCTATTGAGGTAATTAATTTGCTTTGGTAAAGGTTTTGCATTCATAGTTTTTGTGTTGATAGAGATGCAATGCACTGGATGATTGGCTGTCTGTTCGATGATGAATACAAAAATTCATTTATTTAGATTGGTGGTTTCAGTCTGAACTAGTTATTAATGTTTTAGGAATTGTGCAAATACATGTCTTGATTATTTTTACTTAGCTATTGTGTAATGAATTTCTTAACACAGGGATTTTCTTTACTGTATTGCATCTTGTGGTTATGTCTTCCTGTTGTCATCCCTTTTGTTTCTTTGTAGTTGGTTAGTTGGTTGCCTTGGGTAACTGAATGGTTGTCATCCCTTTTGTTTGTTTGTAGTTTGGTTGCCTTGGGTAACTGAATGGTTGTCATCAAGGGCTTGTTCATATTCTGGTTGTAATATTGGGAAGGAAAATGAATAGGTGAACAGATTAGTTTTAGATATCATGATTACAAACTTGCTTTGTGGGTGAAAATTGTTGGTACCTTTTAAGAATGAGCTGTCATATTTGTCATCGTAATATATTATATTTTGGTGATAGTACACCAACTACTTGTGCTTCATTTAAGTTATTGTGTTTGATTCTTTGATATCTGCTTTCATTGATATACTCACTTCTGTTTATCCATTAGAAATATTTTGCATTATCATATATATACTTTCTACAAGCTTTTCAGAGTCTTCACTTTCTCATTTCTAATTATTCTCTTTCGGTGAGTTATCTGCTTAAAAGTTTTGGATATTAACGGCAACAACTGTGTACTGCTCAAATGATTAGACATCTAACTTCGCTTCATCGCTGTTATTTCAAGTTGTTGCCCTGAAGAATTTACCTTTAACTACCTCGAGGAACATGTTTTCTGCATTCAAAATCTAACTCTTATGTTATACGGGGTTAAGACTTGGCTCAGTTGAATATTGTTGTGTTGATCATATTAATAGCTTGTGTTATTGTCATTTTTCATTCCTCATTTTAACTGAAGAACAAATTTCTTGAGCCTGTAGAAACTAATCTGGCTTATTAAATTCCTATTCCAACATGATTTCCTGGACAGTGGAATTCCTCTTTGAAAATTAGGTTAGAGATCTCTGTAGTTCATTGAAATCTTTTTTCCTGTTGGTGCTGAGAGTTATGTTTCCTTTTTATTTTATTTTATTTTTTTTGGTTTTATGTTGTTTCAGAACTCAATCTGGTTGGTCCTCACTGTATATTGGAGCTCTTTGCTTAAACAACTGTAGAGTTGGTTTTACACTGTATTAAGAAATAAAAAACAGGAGGTATTACCTCAACTGAAAAACAAGAAGAATTCTCTTGAGCTACCTTAACTGGTCTGCAGATTATAGGATGAACCTATCTCTCCATTGCATAACTCTTGATTATTGATTCCATGTATTAGTATTAGTTTTATGTAGTGTAATTCACATGGAGATACAAGGTGTTATTTCATTGAGCATAGGAAGTTCCATCTTATACAAAATCTCTACCAGTACTCGTTGCAATCTTGTATCAATATATAAAAGAAAATTAGGTGCTAAGACCTTCATTATTCTTGACTACTTTTTGGAGATTTAATCTGATCTCGACTCTGCATCTGAATCTGGATGTTACTCTCGCTGCAGCTTTTTGCTTTTGATACAGTCAACAAGCACTTGTCGGCAAAACCTGGGGAACCGTCTAAAGTCCCCATTCCTGCCTCACTAATTGCAGGTGCCTGTGCTGGTGTTAGCTCAACTTTGTGCACATATCCTCTTGAGTTGGTTAAGACTCGATTAACTATACAGGTACTGAAACTAAATTAAAATTTAAGCTCTTGTCTCGAGTATAGATGGACCTATCACTTAAATGCTGAAGGTCTGTAAACTTTGCAGGGAGATGCGTACAACGGTATCGTTGATGCATTTGTAAAAATCATACGACAAGAAGGCCCTGCGGAACTCTTCAGAGGTCTTGCTCCCAGTCTAATTGGAGTAATTCCGTATTCTGCTACCAATTACTTTGCTTACGACACATTACGAAAAACTTATCGGAAAGTATTCAAGCACGAGAAAATAGGCAACATCGAGACCCTTTTAATTGGATCAATGGCTGGTGCTATATCAAGTAGTGCAACCTTCCCACTTGAGGTAGCTCGCAAGCAAATGCAAGTAGGTGCTCTGAGTGGAAGGCAGGTGTACAAGAATGTGCTTCATGCACTGGCTAGCATTCTCGAGAAAGAAGGGCTTCCAGGTTTATACAAAGGGTTGGGTCCAAGCTGCATGAAGTTGGTGCCTGCTGCCGGGATTTCATTTATGTGCTACGAAGCATGCAAACGAATACTAGTAGAGAAAGACGGGGAGGCGTAGAAGAGGCACAGAACAGAAGTTCTAATCCGAAGAAACAAAAAAAGTTGAGTTCTAGTTTTGCTTGAAAGACACTACCATACTTACTATACTTGCGGGATAAATAATTTTGCACCTGTTTCATGGTGAATTTTTTTTTTTTTATTTTTTAATTTTTTTAAAGTCTGAGTATTCAGTTCAAGGCCATGATTTTGGGGTTGGTACCTTATGATTTTGTTTTAATTTGAATCAAAGAATGAAACAGATTATTTTTCAGGAGAACTACTCAAAAAGTTTTTTTTTTTGGGGTGCAATTGCATGCATTAAGAAGGCAGGAAAAAAGGGGGTCTATATCAAACTAAATTATTTGTGAGCAATTTTGACTTGCCGGCAATTATTTTTATTTTTAATAAAATCTCAGTACCGCTTTTTATATTATTATTACAATATGTTTATTTCTGTTTTATTCAATGGTCATTATGGAGCAACTATTTGGTCGCCAGAAAAATAAAGATTAAACATTTGGGTATGACCTAACTAACGACGGCAGCAAGTGGAGGTACAAAAGTGAACGAACGGTTTATACCGCCGCCTCGTGATGTTTTTACGAGTTCTTTCAGAAAAGGGGGGGCTTAGTCGTCAGTGGCATTCTGTAATATTGACGGTCAATGCTGACCAAGTAGAGAGTCCTCCACAGTCAATGTTGACCAACGGGAGTCAACAATTGAGGACGAAACATTTATTGTTAATAATAGTAATCTAAACATAAAACAATTAATAAATAATAATATAAAAAAAAACCATGTGTAACATGTTTCATAATTCATACTCCAAAAGCCAATACCAAACATAACAACTCTACATTAAAATTTATGAGCTTGTTATCTTATATAATAATGTAAGATATATAACTATTCTGTAATTGTTTAATAAAAATTCAACGGTCGTGAAAAAATAAATTTTATTACTTTATGTTTTTATAGCCGTTAAATTTTTATCGAACGGTTGTAGAACAGTTGTGTACCTTACATTATTATGTAAAATAACAAGTGCCTAAAATTTAACACAAACATTTTTTTATTTTTTAGTTATCTTGAAACCACCCTCTAAATTAAGCATATCCCTAGGCGGTGTTTGGTTAAAGCAACTTGAATTCCTTTTTCTTTTTTTTCCCCCCCACTGTTATTGGCCCTAATGTAGAGGAACTTAATTTTCACGCGAACCTTTTAACCATTCTTACCTGTGGTCAACATTAGACAGCCATATGGGGATATTATTTCGACACAACGCAATTAGGGTGTGTTTGGTAAACTTCATTACGTAATATTAGAGTCATTTTTTTTTTGTATTAAAGTATTATAATCTTATGTTTGGCTCTTTCACCACATTGCATAAACAAAATTCTAACGTGGCATTAACAAACCCCATGTTGATGTCGGGTTTATATGGGTTTACATCACATCTCAAAAGCAAAACAAAAACTTTTCTTCGCATTTTCACATTTACTCAAGCAAATTTTGTTCTCTCTTCGATTAACTGTGCATTAATTTTAAGCTTTTTACACAATAGTGATAAATAACATAGTTAAAAAAAATAAATTCTAAATAAATATTTAACAGAATTAAAAAAAAAAAGAAGAAGAAGAGATTATAGTTATAGAATTCGATTACAATATTAATAGCTTATTGAAAGGTCAAAAATGCTAGAATTTATTAGTTTTAAGATTAATAATACTAGTTGAAAATAAAAATTGATGTAACGACATTGTATGATATTTTTAATAGAATACAATATTGATGTAATAACATTCTGCATTAAATAATATAATATACTCTAATAGAATTCAATGTACCAACAAATGCACTCTTAATCCAAATTACAATGCAGTCCATTCCATCCGTAAAATCCGGTTCGGTCCAAATGTCCAATAGTGAATAAAACGCACCCAAGGTTGCAATTTTAAATGTCTCTGTTGACTCCAAAAGTTACCAAAAATTTTGGTCAGGAAATAATAATAATAATAATAATAAGAGTGGAGCTATTATTCGCGCACCTCTAATTTCCTTCGAAAACCTGTTTTTTTACTACATCCCCAAAATTAAATGAATGAATGCAAAGTGATTTTGAAGCTCAATTTAATTCTAAAACTAACCCCATCTTCTTCTTCTCTGAAGAAACTCTCTCTTGCTTAAATTGGTTTTTTGTGAAGTTTGAAATCTTAACAAAAGAAAAATTATATTTTCTCTTTCTTTTTATTGATTTCTTCTGCTAGTTAATAAGCCTGAATTTTTAATTATGATTTTTTTAAAAAATTAGAGAAGAGAGAGAGAGATTAAGATTGGGAATTAGAAGTGCAACACAACTTTAAATCAAGAAGAAGAAACTCATGAGGCACCAGCAGCAGTAAGTATAATCAAGAGCCTTTTTTTTTTTTTTTTTAAGATTAGTATAGTCTTCTCATTATTAGTAAAAATTTAAAGATAATTTACCAAAAAAGAACCAGAAAAGAAATGAACCTATTTATTCTCAGCACCGATATTCAGCCCACAATAAGCACCACAATAAGCACCAAACGGTGCGTTTTGGGTGCACTATAAAAGGTTATTGTTTGAACACACAAACACAATACACGCGTAGTAGATCTCACACAATACCGTCACTCTCCCTCTCATTCACACCAAATCCACTCCTCACTCAGGCTAGATATCTCAGTAGCTTCTCCAAGACCATTTTCTGTTCTACTCGTGGACTCTCCCTCACGGTGTGAAATCCGTCGGCTCTCTCTCACGATGTCTCATGCTCTTATTGCTCATGTATGAGCATGGTAAAATTCCAAGCAGAACATCATATGACACGCTGATTAAAAAGCTAGACCAACAGCCTCAGGAAACCACAGCCTTAAGAAAAGCTTGTTCTACAGATATGTTTATCTGATTGGAAAATGAGTTATCTAGTTCTCGTATTATAGAAATTCTTTTACACTGATAAGTCGTAATGATATTACTGGAATTTCAGCTTATATTACAGGGAAATTCGTAACACTAGCAGATAAATTGAAACTCTTGCTCAACTGAGTTCTGAACTAAGTCGATTCGATAAAGAAGAATTATATCGAATAATATTTCTACATGTATGTAAATGGAACTAACTACTGCATAGAGCCAAGGTTTGAAACCCCTTAACTATCTCAGGCTCATGTACATTTCTGGCATCAATGAAGATACAACAGGCTACCATTACAGCAAAAGTATACCAAACATTTTGCCGATGAAAGAGATCTCCATAAGCTAGCCTTATGCACGAGTCATGTATTGCCCAGTTCTTGTGTACACCAATATTTCATCACCTATATTGACAAATAATGGTACATTCACCACAGAGTAAAGTTGAAGCAAGCCGAGAAATGCAATCGACGGTGAGAACGGAGGGGGAATCGACGGCGAGAGAACAGAGAGGACAGAGAAGAGTGAGAGAGAGAGCAAATGGAGAAACCCACGGCCAGAGACCCACTGCGAGAGAGAGCAAGAGGACGGAGAACAAAGAGAGACCCACGGCAAGAGAAAGCGAGAGGATGAGCAGATGGAGAAACGGTGAGATAGATTTCAGTGAGAGCAGAGAGAGCAGATGGAGAAACGGTGAGTCTCGCGTGAGAAGATCTGTTGCGCGTGGGTTGTGGTGCGTATGTGTGTGTCACGTGAGATGGGTCCTTTTATATTGCACCCAAAACGCACCGTTCGGTGCTTATTGTGGTGCTTATTGTGGGAAGAGTCTCATTTTCCATTTATTCTTCATTGAAGCAATAAGATTGAGAAAGTTGACATCATAGCCACATTTCCAAAGAAAGGTTGAAGAGAAGAGAATTTAAAAAAAAAAAAAAAGACGGTGATTTTGAAATTAGTTTGGGATTTTTGAAAAGTGAAGCATACAAAAAATTATCCAAGTGGTGCATTTAGTATCGAGGCTTTTTCAGGATGTTAGAAGGACGCCAATAACTCCATTAACTCCACTCTGATAATAAAATTGTAGACTACATGTTAAGCCCGGAATTTTTTACCATCCCAATCCACAGATAACTCGCGGATACAGAAAGGGTGCGGAGGACACCTTGATATGTTGTGGTGCATCATTGACGGGGAAGATAAAACTTAAGAACAAATTTGAATTAAGAAACGAGGCCATGACGGGCACAGTATTTTACAAAAATTCCCTAGAACAACTATCATCACTACCACTAGTAAGTAGTAAACTAAATGAAAGTTCATCTATGAAAAACCCATTACAGATGTCCACAATTAACTTAAGAACAAGCTGAATTCCAGCAAACCTCTCAAAAGCTCAGCTCTGCTCCTCATTATTGATTGCCTCCTCCTCCGCAGCAGCCATCAACTCATCAAACTTCTCTGACTTCCCCAGCAATATTTCAATCTATCCCCCCCAAAAACAAAAAAAAACTAATGGAGATAAGATTACTGGAGTAGAGCAAGTTTTGACAAATACAGACAGCTCCATTGGCTAATGCTAATACCAAAATGAATACTTAAATTGTAGAAAAAAAACCAGATCCAGCCTAAGGCTCCACTATAAGCTCAAGCTGAGTTGCCGGCTTTAATGCAATTAGCATTTTCAGGTGCGGTTACATGTATGCCTCACACGGGTTAACCCAACAATGAATCTACACTAACTACAAAGGCCAAAAAGCCAAATTGGACCGTCTAATTATTTTGACTGCAAGAGTAAAAGCCAACTCTAGGGGAGACAACAGTTGATTGAGCAACAGACCAAAATCTAACCATGATTCAGGCTATTCCCAAAGACTATATAAGACAACTTTATGAATAGAGCAAATGTCACGAACGTCAAAATAACTGGATAAATTTTTTACCTAAACGAGCATGCACCCCATTTACCAATCAAATGCTAATGATACCTTAACTTCCTTTATTTTGGAAGAGGTCACACTGGGGTTGTACAGTATGCATAAAATCTTATCAGGCCAGAATATACTAGCGGAAGCCACATACATGTATTTCAACATCATAATTAGATCTAATCTTGTAATGAATGATATTCAGAGTATTTACCTTAGCTTTTTGAACAGGTCGTCCCCCTGTTTCCTCCCTAATATCAACAGTAGAAGTCGTGATCTCTGTACAAATTGTATACAATAATAATGAGCGCTCATTCTAAAACTTCAAAGCAAAAGGATACCATAAGTCTCAGATTCTCACTCTTCTCAACAGCTAGTCCATTGTTCTTCAAGATCTCAGCAATAGTGACAACAGTTGCAATAGCTGCGGATGTGAGCTAAATGTCAATACTTTAGGAACTAAAGCAAATAAAAACATACAGCACAACACCAAACTATACAAAATATTAGAATTATCAGCACTTTTGCATAATTTCAGTGTCAGACTATTACAGCCGTTACAAGCTCTTGGCTCTATAACCATTATAATAGACAGAAAGTCACTGAAATAAACTTAAAACGAGAACAAAAAATCAAAAGACAACCCAGAGTTGGCTCGAAACTGATCACTATGAGACATATATGCACAATCAAGTGCAAATAGCAACGACTATAGTAATAGACAGGAAGTAACAATTATAACTGGGAAGATAAAAACATCTATTTGAGGTTCCTTTTTATTTTGTAGAGTGTAGAGGGTTAAGGGTTGTGTTGGCTTGCATATTTTTGCTCACGATGATCAATTTTGTGCTTGTCTGTTGATTTTTTGTTTTCATTTAAGTTTGTTTCTGTGCAACTATTCTAACAGCGTACAATCAAATAGGTAGCACATTGAAAGAAACCAAGAGAAGAACAAAGAGGCTAAAAAAGATACCCATTCCAAGAGCAGATAATTCCACCTCATTATGTTGCTGCATGTACCTCTGCAAAGACAAATAAGCAGCAACTAAATCATCAAACATAACCAAAAGAAAACTAAAACATTTACCAAATCAAGTTTTCATCATTTTAAAACAACTACTTTCATTGAGTAAGCGGACGCAGTTGTTTCAATCTTCTAAATGCAGAGAGCCGCACTAAAATACAACAAAATCCAAAACGTTCAAACTCTTACATTTCATTTAATTTTCTCAATAAGCAAAAATATACAGAGAACAAAGTTCACGGCACACAAAATGCAATCATCCGCACGTGGCGCACAAAAAACCTAGTCCCCTAACAGATGTTTAGTTACCCACTATAACCGTGAAAAGGATATATTGGACAGCTGCTTCATTTATTATTCAGAAACCAAAAAGAAAGAGCAACTAGCATCAGTTACCTTGGCGAGATTGACATAAAAGAAGAGGGGTTTCTTGGTATTGGAGACTTGAATTCGGTTCTTCTTGCTGGCTGCAGATGCGTCCGAGATGTTTATGTTGTTCACTCCCTCTGTAATCACCTCCATTGCTATTTGTTATTGAATCTGCTGCTTTTCTAGAGAGAGAAAAACCCTAATTCGAAAATTCTCTCTCTCTCTCTCTCTCTCTCTCTGTGTTTTAAGCGTCTAGAAAGAAAGAAGCACAAGATAACAAAAAAATTATATTAGAGTTGGAAGAACAAAAGCTTTACCTAGCTCCAAAACCCTTCACGAGCTCTGCATTTTATATTTGGGGTTTTTGATGGATGGGTGGTGCGCCTTTTGAACACAAACTCGACGTCGTTTTATAAATAATGTAATGACTCGTAAACCCAATCTTTTCTTAATGGGTTTTCTGTCTATTTTGGGCTTCATTGTCAAAGTTTGCGTAGAACGTTTAACACCCCTCTACATTCTTATCGCGCCCCTTTAAATTGTATTCCTACAATACCCCTGGTTTAATTTGTGAACAACCCATATTCCATTAAAATTAACCATCTTCCAAAATTTTTCACTGAACAAAAAATAGTTCTTTTAAGTTTTCATTAATATAATACATATAAATGTTAAATTATTTTTTTATTATATAATTTCTATCTTTATAACTTTAAACTCTTATAATTTTATCAAAAACATATTTTTAATTACAACTTAAAATATAAATACAAATAATAAAAATGAGATTGTAAAAAGTTTGTCAAAAGAGCAATTTATTTAAGTATATAATTGAAGGGTGCGGCTATTTGAACCATCAAATTCCTCTCTACACCTATTTTAAAAAATATATTATTATTAAAAAATCTCAAAATTACCCATCACTAATCATTTTCTCTCTCCATCTTACAATTACATATTATTTCCCTACTCTTGCATTCTGCCAATTAAGTACTCAATTTCAATCTTTTTTTAATTCATTTTTAGCATTTTTTTATCTTGATATTCATTCTTTTTTTTTTTCCCTTCTTCTTTACTTTCTATATTTTCATATGCAATGATGGAGATGGAGTACTTGGGATCAGCAGAATTCTAAAACTACGGAACCAACTGGTTTCACACCGGGGGAACAATTCTTTGAGGCCACGCAACGACCCCAACAGTTTGGAAGATATATTGAGAAAAAATTTTAGTATTTAGTAAAAATTAATTTCTTGATATTCAATAACTTTCATTCCTGATAAAAATTTATTAATGTTCATTTTTAAACGGTAGATTTTGTTCCTCTTAGTTAATGATATCATTTGTAGTGAAAAAAATATATATAAATGAATTAATCAGAATTTGTGAAACTGAAAAGAGAAAGAGAGGAAAGAGTTACTTAGGCAACTTTCAAAAAAAAAAATTATTTAGATAATAAAATTTTTAATTTGAAAGAGAGTGTAGAGAGGAAATCAGAAGTTTCAAGTATCCTCACTCATAAATGAATTCTCACTCAAAATATGAAATAGATCAATTTATTTTCGGTTATTTAGATAATTTGAATTAAAAAGAGAGTTTTATGAGGAATTTTGAGGGGTGTCAAAAGGCTTATTCAAAAGTTTTCACATTTTGACCTCATGATCTTCGACTTAAATCCCCGAATCTTTTTAACAAAAGCCTTTTTATTTATTTATTTATTTTCCAAGTTACCATTAGCTAAAGAAAAATGTCAATATCTTTTTGCACACATTAGACTGCACTATTAGAGTGGATGTAATGGATGACAAAATTATGTCATGGTTGATTTAAGAGAGTTGATATTTATACGAGTGGTAGTCTGATAGAGGAATTTTAAGACTTAAGCCCAGCACAATTAAATTTCCTTATTACTTCTTTAAAGAACAATAAAATGATTGCAGGAGATGATTTGACCATAATACCATCTCATAACAGCAGAATGTAACATTTTTTTTTTTCACAAACAGAGGATTACATTGTTTCTTAGCGCTCTGAACTTGAGAAAATGGAGCTTCACAACTTAGGTCCAACACAACTAAACAAGTAGGGACCAACATCTAGCATCTGTACGGAAGTTACAAAACGATATAAGAATAAATATTAAATAAGATACAAAAAGGGTTTTACTAAAGCCTCAAGTCCTCCTTAGTAGGCTCCACGACAAATGAAAAGATCCCATATCATCAAACTCCTTTCTCCAGACCGACGAGAAGTAAATTAACTTACGATCATTTCCCAATGACATAATTTCTTCTCATATACACTGATGAGAGCTTGAAGGAAGAATGGCATTTGAAGCCACAAATAATCATCCAACATGCACTAGCAATTGATGCCACATTGACCGTTTGAATTGGCTTTGGTGTCATCAGAGGTAAAGGGATCAACACGCACCCACAGCAAGGAGAAAATGGAAGCAAGTAGGATAGACCACACAATGACAATTGTTGGTGTGCGGTTTTGACGACCCAACAGACCCTTCAGGAAAGGATACAGATGGGCAATGACCCATATGGCAAAGAATAGCTTGCCAAAGAGTGGACCCCATGATTGGTAACCACTGTTTATGGCCCATGATACACCAGCTACAATACCCACCAAGTTCACAATCAGGACTGTAGTTGGAGGGATGAGAAGAGATGTCCATTTGAATACATAAAGCTCTGCAAAATCTCCATCATCATCAGAAGCCTTTGAAGTGACAGTAAAGTTGGTATCAATCCCAGCAAGCACTTTCAAGAGACCTTGGAAAACAGCAAATAGATGTGCCGATGTTCCACCAATGACCCAGAACTGTTCATTCCTCCACCAGTCCTCAATACCAACCCCACTCCATCTAATCTCCAGTATTCCAGTAGCAAAAATGGAAATGAAAAGTAGAATAAACCACATGCTAGCAAAGTTGCTTATCTGCCCCAAAAAAAAAAACATTGCAACAAATTTATTGGAGTCAGTGATGTGTAATAGAACACTGGAAGAACAACACTTAATATGAAGAAAAAAAAAAAAAAAAGACAGCTAAAGCATTTCTAACAACTTTGAGATAAAAAATTGACACCCACGGCAAAATTTTTGGATTGGTAGAACATGTTTGTCATATATCTCAAGATGTAGAATACTTTATCAGTGGAGTTTTAGTTCAAGTGATGTCTGAAACAATTTAGTCCTTGACATTCTAAATTACAGACAAACAGCCAAACTTTCCCATTGGCTACTAACCACTGACCAAATTTGTCTGGGCATTTACTCGCAAAAAATCATAGATGAGTTGTTTTGAGATTAAGTGCTATCTCTTACCTCTGGAATGATGAATTTATTAGTAAGAAGGCAAAAAGCAGGAAGCGTGCAGTAAGCAATTAGTGGGATGGAGGTCAGTGGGTAGACAATAGTGTTAATGTACGCCAGTCTCTCCAAAAGCTTCAATCTCCCATTGTAGCCATACCATATAGGGCAATGCCTGCTCAGCAAAATCTCAATTGACCCCAAGGCCCATCGAAGAACCTGGTTCAAACGATCAGAAAGATTTATGGGAGCAGACCCCTTAAATGCTGGGCGTGGTGGCATGCAATAGATTGATATCCAACCACGAGCATGCATCTTGAACCCAGTCAGGATATCTTCAGTCACAGAACCATAGATCCATCCAATCTGGTGGTAGAAAAGAGTAACGGCCAATCAGTCAACATAAAAATAATATAAAAATACTAGTTAAATACGTCCAGTCAGACACCACGAGACTACAACTACTGACCTCTTTGCCCCATTCAGTCTTGTCCTCATAACCACAACTAATAACATGGATTGCTTCCTTTAGAAGACTTGCAGGATTAGTTGTCGGTGGAATGCCTCCCTGTTCCATGAAGGTAGCTGCAATGAAAACTGGGGATTGACCAAAACGCTTCTCTAAACTCTTCTGCGACATCAGCAGTGATCTCTCGTCATCATATCCTGCATAACACAAGGAATTCAGTTAACATTACATAGCAACATATAATCTGAGTTCATTACCAATTTTAGTCCAAATCAAAGGTAAAAGATACCAAATCTAGAGATTTTCACATGTTATGCTAAAAATTGTCACTTCAAAGAAGATATCATTTGGGGAAAGAAATGAAAATCTTTGCCCATTATAAATTGAAACAACTGTCAAACCTTACCGCTCAACCACACTAACCATCAAGTCAGTGTTATTGGCATATCAAAACTTTAACTAAAACTCAATGAAAGTTCTCTATGCATTTATTTAAAAGAAAGATTCCATCAAACATAATCGCTCATAGAACCAACCTTCAACGCCCTCCTCAATGTCTTCCATATTGAAAATGGGAACGGTAGATTCAGTTCTTTTCATTGCCCTCTTCTTGTCAATGTATTTCTTGTTAGAACCCTTACCCTTCTTTCTTGGACCACAACAACCCTTCACAATAATGTTTGGTTCCAAATCTTCCTCAGTTAAAACTGGATCATACCCATACAGAGCTTGCCTGTTGAAACAACAACCAGTTCCCACATAGACTGGACCCTGAATGCCATCCAGCCCTTTCAAGTTGATCTGAAAATTTCAACATGGGTACGTTTAATAAGCCTAAGCTCAACAATCATAACATTAAGAAAAATATATGCATACATGCAGAATGATGAGAGATAAAAAATCGGACTTACATCAAAGAAAACAATATTACGATTGGCATATCGATCATGCAAGTCAATACCATCAAAACGTTGTGGGAACTGCACATAGCAAGTCTTCTTTCCATAGGCAGGATCCATCATGAAACACATGGCTTCTTTAAGAGCTTTGCTGTTATTGAAGTAATGATCACAATCAACATTCAACAGATATGCACCATTTGTAAGGACAGCTGAAACACGAATCTGCATAATATATTACAAGGTAACCTTACTTAGTAAACTTGATAAACTATATGCTACAACATGGGTAAAAATCACCAACTCTGCTACTCAGTTTTAGGAAAATACATAATGAAATAAAATAAAGTTTGATGACGACAAACCAATGCATTCATAGCCCCAGCTTTTTTGTGATGTTGGAAACCAGGACGCTTCTCTCGAGAGACATAAACAAGTCTAGGTAACTCATTTCCATCAGTGTCAAGCCCTCCACTGCGGCCTAAGAACACCTGCTCTTCCACAGAGCAAGAAAATTAAATTTAAGATGGAAGTTACTGCATAAAGGAATTAAAAAAAAATGGAACACAACAGTGTAATTCAGCACAGTAGGAAAATTCTCAATACCTGGATCATTCCAGGATGATCCCTAGGATTATTCCCTGGCCAGGGCGTGCCATCCTGCATTGTCCAACCTTCTTCAGGCATCTTTTGTGCCTTGGCAACAAGGGCATTGATACGCACCTTGAACTCCTCATATTCTCTCTGCAAAGATGAAAATAGCCACATGATTTATTTTTTAAGAACAAGGGAAAATAGTGCTGAATCCACTCAAGCCATATACAGAGAAAGACAGTTAAGTGATCTTTACATTTGAACACCCTAAATGACTATTTAGTTTCGCTATTCTCTGTGAATATTGCAACATGCACATCTCAATTGCCACTACACTTCTCAAAACTCACCTTCATTGCCCGACGCTCTTTCACAAAAGAAGGCTGTATTTTATCCTTCAAGTAGTCAATCTTCTGGGCAAAATAAAATTCAGGGGCTCTAGGCTCTATGTTGTGCTTCTTGCAAAAGGGCACCCACTTCCTAGCAAATTCTGCAGTTTCAGAGAGGGCTTCAAAGGTTAACATTGCTGAACCATCATCTGATACATAGCAAGATACTTTGTCGACAGGGTAATCCACAGCAAGTATAGATAAGACAGTGTTTGCTGTAACAAGAGGAGGCTCCTTCAGGGGATCCACAGTACTAACAAAAATATCTACAGGAGCCAACTGTGACGGCTCGCCTTCCCGATCATATCTGCAAAAATAAAAATATGAAAAGGTGTCAAGTAAAATGAAGATTTTTGCACCACATAGCTCAAGGGCCAAGCATTCAAACCCCCTATTAAACCAATTGACACAGAAAATTAGTAAATCAAACTGACCTTAATGCAAGCCGGTCTAAATAGGTCTCACGATTGACAGGATACCATTTTGGGAACTGATCCAGAAGCCAGGATAAGGCAAACCAAATCTCACAAATAACAGATGTTAGCCACAGTGGGTATGCATCTTTCACTGGATGAGTCACACGATACTGTAGGAAGAAGCCCAAAATAATAAGACGGAGAATGATCACAACCCGGTAAGGGGTCAAGTGAGATGAAGGTATCGGCACCACACGGCTCAAGGGTTGTCGAGCATCATCAGCCCTGTAATACCAAAACTATAAGCATAACTGAAAATTAAAAGGGCACAAAACTCAATTGAGTGCACAAGATAGAAAAATTTGAACACTTAAAAGTTAGAGCAAGACCAAATGCATTTCAAAATTATAACACAATGCGACAACTTCCTTCTTGTGCGTAATAAACATGGGTTAAACTGGTGATCCAAATTTAACCTTCAAAGTTGAACAAAAATCCTAGCAGAATTCCAAAGATGCTTACATTTGGAGTTCTTCCCCATTTGAACCAGTGCCTTCTATGTCTCCCTTTCCTTCACTGTATTTACCAGTCACCTGCATCATATTTTTCTCCTGTTTGAGCTTCCAGCCTTCAACCCTTTCTTTCCAGTCAACATTTCCAAGGCCATAAGAATTCAAGTCCTTTGAAGGGTCCACAATTCTCACTGGAACTGTATACATAAATCACGTGATCAACTAACAATTCACAAAGGCCACATTTCTTATTAGCTTCGTTTAGGATTTTTGAATGAACAAATTCGAGCTATTTGAATACCTGGCTGCCTTGGATCAGTGTATGGAGAAGAGTGAACATTCCTCTCAGAAGGGCCCAGAGGACCTGAAGTAGTTCGCACAGATTGGGTGTCAGGAGTAGCACACGGAATTTCACCGGAAACCTGAAAATATCAGGATTATCAATAAGCTGAAAGTTGCACAAGATATACCTAGATACATAATTACTCCACAGGGCATAGAAAGAAAAATCTAATAAGAAATGCATCATGTAAATGTGTTGTAGATTGTTAACCTAGCAAGATCTAAACTTGATAAGTCATACAGTCTTTCAATGTTCTAACTCAATAGATGTTCCTTCTGTTTTCATTTCCCTTCTCACGGCACATCTTTTTCAATCGAAATTGTAGCATACAATCAATTTTACCTTGACCGTTGACACATGAAATCTCATGTTACTCATATTTATATTCTGCAAAGCAACTGAAAGAACAATTTTTCAAATAGAATTCCAGGTCTCTCACGATAGTTTGCAAAAGAAGATATTGCACAGATGTCAAAGGAAGCTTCAAATTACTTAGGTATACTCAACTAGACAAGTGGTTTTTTTCCCCTGAAAGAACCAGAAGCTCATACAGCAAATTCAGTAATCATGGTGAAAAAACAAAATGTAAAGGGCCAGGTAATGATTAATATGCTTACCGACTGGCCATTGGTGAGAAGCGGAATCGGTTGTTGAGATTCATGCCTAGAAGAAGCAGAAAGCTCCAGATCTTCACCCTGCCACTGGCGTCTTGCTTTGCTATTGCCTTGGGCATAATTGAACTCATTCTCCAGATCATCAATGTCGTCTTCTTCATCATCTCCCTCAACTCGTGGGCTCCCTAAAACATGTAGATCTCTGTAACTTCATTCTTAACAAAAGAACTGCAGAGCAAATTTATGAAGTCAGAAACAAAAGAAATTCAAACAGAAACCAAACCTTTGTGCCTTTTATATCTAGTCTTGCACTGGGGGCAAGACTGAGTTCCATCTTTTCGCTCATACTCATAACAAGGCCTGCAAACAGGGAAGGCACACTCATTGCAGGCAACAAAGATATCACCCATGGCTGTCAGTCCTACATTATCGCCACAGATCTGGCATGTTTGGCCATTCAGATTCTTCAGAGGTTTGGGCTGCATTATCCATTGACAATGCACTGTTAGATTTCCAAAAAGGGAAAACGAATCCATGATGCAATCTCATTGCACTCAAATTCTATGCCGAATAACTAACAGCTAATGGTGTTAATAGCATATTCAACTGTATAAGTGAATTCAAAAAATACATGCATCAGTAATTGAGATCTCAGAAAAGGAAATTAAATTACTTCTTGCAACTCACATAACTCTTTCTAACTCCTGATAAAGGCGGCTCAAGGTAATAGGCACGGAAACCTTTTCTACGACTAGATATTCTAGGAAATTCTTGTCAAAACTCTAAAGCAGAGTTTCAATCAAACATATGATGTATATAGTGTGCAATCATAATGTCCTTCAATACAAAAGCCAATAAAAAATGGCAAGGACCTCAAGATACATTGCATATCAAATGAGTGAGTGAAAGAGAGATAAAAGAGAAATCAAATCCAAATGTCAGAGTTACATTTAGTTTTTGAAAGTTCTAAACATCTAAAATGATCAGAACCAGTAAATCCAACAGAGATAAACTATCAACCATGATGGTCTCAATTTATACTGCCAACCCAAAATTACCATCAAGCAATCAGCATGTGGACTAAATATCCTAAAATCCACCTATCAGATCACAGCTCGCATAAATACTTTTCCAAAATTCAAAGAAACACAAACGGACAATCAAAAATTCAAGATCACAGCCAACACAGACGTAAATTCCAACAAATCTGTACAGAAACTCAATCTCACACATAACACTCTCTCTAAACACCAAAATGCATTCAAAAATTTGTCTTTTTTTTTCACACTGAAACGTCCAGATCAGATCAGAACAACCACCCATTTCTTTAATCTACCTAAAAGTAAAACCCGTAAGCTGATAACTCACCTTTCACACAACCAACACTCAGATCTAATCATCCGCATAACATGCAAAGCAATCACTTTCAAAACTAAAGCCTAGAAATCAGTTATTCAAGTCACTTTCAAAAAATTCACCACTCAGATCCTCATCCCACCCATACATAAATAAAAATAAACTTTGAGGCTTGAAACGAAAAGGGTCAAATATAAACACAAACCCCACTATCGGAATCGTGTCGAATTCGGACCAACTCGTTCCTGCGGTGAGAGCCGGCGACCATGCCAGCATTTGCTTCCATCTTTCAAATCCTCAAAATGATTTTGTTTTCAGTGTTTTGTGAAACAGATCGGTGAAGCCGTGTTAATGGGGAAGCAGATGAAATAAAATGTGGGCAAGTAGAAGAAGATATCAGAGTGAATTCTTCGCCCATTCAATACGCCATCTCTCTGTCTACACTCATTACAGCTAGCTATCTAGTGCTTTGCTCTATGTCTGTCTTTTTTTATCGTTTTGTTTTCCGGTTTATTTTACTGTCTTTGTTTTTTAAATTACCGGGTGAACCGGTCACTGGTACCTAACACTCATGTCGGCTTCGGCTTCGGCTCTTTCATAGTGTAATACTGCTGAAAGAAAAAAAAAATTAGATAATTATCACAGTGTCCCTATTATTTGCTAAATTGACAAATAGGTCTACGGATTCATCATATGTCTCAAATCATCCCTCAGTATGTCACCTAGAGATGACAATGGGCTAATGATTGCATCCCTAAGGCTGGCTTGAATAATAAATCACCATGACAATTAAAAGTTTGATTTTTACTAAAATAACATTAAGATATAGAAATATAATCAATCTGACCCGAGTAGGATAAATCTATACAGTTTTACAAGAAATCACATTCATAATTATAAGGATTTAAAAATAACCAAAAATTGTAATTCTTGAGCTTGATCCAAAATAAAAATCAATAAAAGTGAAAAGTCTAACCTCAGCTCAATTAATCTTCAAGGACATAAAAAATACTTAAAATTTTTTACTTGATTGTGTGGAAATAATAAGTTCTGACCTAAACAAAAATTTTACCATTCCTACTGTCAGAAACAAACAGTTTATGATCAATGTGATTCTATCAAATTCTTTACTAAACTTTAAAAACAATTAAAGTATTTGAGTAGCTGCTTTCTAATTGAAAAAAAAATGATATAAACTTGTGAAAAAATAATAACATTTTACTTAATTTGTATCCCAATTAATATGGCAAATAATGTGATATTGTTTAATTGACTTCAGTAATAATTAGTTATTAAGTCTTATCTAAATGGTAAAATTTTATTAATAACACATCAATTAGGATACAAACTAAGTATCCCAACTAAGTAAGTATAGTATTGCTCTATGAATAATGGCGTATCTCCCTAAAATTTATTCTGGTAGATCGCATGAATAGTATTGAAGATTTTATGGTAATTTGAGTATATAGCACTACACTATACTTATTTGATCCTTTCAATTTTTTTGCAGCAAACACAAAATCATTAAGAAGTGAAATTCAAGCAGCAAATATGAAGATTTGTTTGGTATATAGTAAACTATAAGGACTAATTTGTTAATTCCTTAAATACTTATATTTTTAATCTTATATTCAAAAAGACACATCTTTATCTTAAAGACTTTTAAACACGAGATTTCAATGCCTTAAGCTAGTAGTGGTTTTAAGTTGTTAAGCAGGAGCTAAAGTCAAGCCGGGTAAGCCACAACTGTTAAGACATCACCGTCCGAAAACTGATCTGTACGCTCTTCAATGACAGATTGACCACGTGTCACAGGACGATTGGGTTGTAGACCACGGCCGCGTTTGACTAGCTCTTGGTAAGAGCTAATCATTCTCTGACACGTTTCCAGCTGCCCGTTGAAATGCATCTTTCAAGCAGGGGACAGCTTTTGTGTGTTAGTTCATTTTTGTGATTATTAAATTATTTTCTTTTTGCTGGTAACAGCTGTGCCACAAAAGCTACCGGTTATTGCCGGTAACATCCTCTCGCCACTCCACCGGCTGTCGGTGCGCTCGTTATTTGCGTGCCAAATTCCCGAAAATATATTTTTCCCTGAAAATCACAAATTTATTATTTTCGTTCATTAAAATGGGGACCATTTGTGATTATAGAAATTAACCCGCAATTCAATTCTTTAATTTATTTAGTAATGTAATTCATTAAAAAAAAATGTGGCCGTGAAAGAAAGTTACAAGCTTAATTAAGCCGGAATCAGTTCAGTATATTTAAGATTGGCTAAAAAAATAAATCTATACTCAAACCGTTCGGATTTGCAAAGAATTGACTAAAATTATATATATATATATATAAAGCAACCTGAATCGGTACGATTGCAATGCCTAAATGGAATGAAGCGATCATATTTCCAAAATGATCGTGCACATTTTCGAGTAATGGTGAAGCAAATACTTGTTAGTGAAGAAAGGAGCATAATTACTTTTAGTTTCTAAGCAACTCTAAAAAGGTTAAAGTCCCCCCTGAAAAAATGTAGACACATGGCAAAATTGATTGTGGGAACACCCAACGCAAATCAATCGAGCAATGATTATTTGATCACAGCTATCGCTCTCCATTGGTCTTTTAGAGATGAAAAACCCAAGCTACCAAACGCTGGAAATTACCCGAAAATTAGATATTTAAATAGGATTTTTAATCACAAATTGTCACACTCGATATCTTATCCTACAATATAAAATAATCAATGGGGCTAAATGCCACCAAACCAGCCAACAACCGCACCGACAAACAATTGCGCCACTGAAACCAAAGCTAATTACCAGTGCGAGAAAGACAAGTCTTTAATTTCATCATCGGTTAATCTTTACTACTGCAAGACGGACAATTCTTTAACTTCGTCATGGATTAATCTTGCTACATACTGATTGACATTTGCTACAATTATGGAACAAACAGGCAAGGCAGCTGCCATAGAAACATTACAACGCGATAATTTATAGGCTAAGCTTGCCAAGGCTTACAGGTCTATTTTCACGTTAGAGGTAACTTTCAACCAGCAAATTGCCGGTTCTATTTTTCATAAAAAGTAACTCTCTCAGTAAGAATATTCCTTCTTTTCTTATTCTATTAAAAGGACCCATCGGCATTTGTATCACCGCCGCTTCCTCCTCTTCGGCTCGCCGTGGTGTTCTTCAGTATCTGCAAATCAAAATGAAACAAATTTTAGCAACTTAAACTTGATCACAATTCACCAAAGCTAATGCAACTACCGCTAAAGTACCAAAACACAGGACCACCCTCACACAATTGCTTGGGCCCTAGAAACTCTATAGCTTTAATACCAAGAGGAATCCATAAAACACATGCCATGATCCCCAAGATAAGGCAAGCCCATAAAGCAACTGCAGGCCTATCGTGTGCTTAAAACATCAGTGATAATAAAGCAAGCATATGATCGAGAAAGCAACAACTGCCCACTGTCTATCAAGTGGCACGAATCGTGTAAGTTGTGAACTAACATACTTTTTTTCCCCCTTTTTTTTAGCAATCAAAATATTTTGAAAGAGACTGAAATTTGAAATGTGCTCTCATGGAGGCTCGGATTCACGCCTTATCCTTATACTGTTGAGGGCATGAGTTTTATTTATATTCGACAATGGACGAATGGAGTAGGTGACAACGAGATGGCACAGTCGTATAGTCTCGAAAATAAACACCGCCTAAATCCCACCGTATCCATCAATAAAACGTAATGGGTGAGACTTGAAGAGTGATGGCCGCCGGGTGGGCTCCCCACATATACCCCATTGGCCCATTTAATGATAAGATCATTTTCTCTCATTTTCAACTTTTCATTCCCTTTTTTTTTTCCCATACCTAACCTCTACTACAGCATAGTCCAAATACACGGGATATTTTATTTTTTCATGCAAAGTATCGAACTTCCAAGGAAGGATAAGTGGATAACCAACAGTAAAAAAGAAAAATAAAAAGAAATAACCAAATGAAATTCCTAAAAAGCCCTTGCATAAAATAACGGAACGTACGTGTCTCAGCATCTGATTCTCATTTTGCAACGTGGAGAGCCTCTCATCGAGCTCGGAATTCTTCCTCTCCAAGTCTTTAACTCTCGTCTCCAACTCATTCAAGTACGCCTTTTTCCTCTCTCTTGCTTGCTGAGCTGACACTCTGTTCCTCAACAACCTGCGTCGTGCACAAATCCAAATCGAAATGCCACAGCATTGGTAAAATCTTGGAAGGGCAAAACGGTGAAGTTGACATCAACTTTTTATTTTTAATTTAATTTTTACCTCTTCAATCTCTTGTTTTCTTTGTCAGCTGGGCTTCTGCCTCTCTTCCTCTGACCTTCTCCTAACTGCTGTACTCGGTCAGGACCGCCCGTCGAAACGAGTTCTCTTCCGGAAGCTGACGTTCCCCCGGGTTCGCCGCCGATCTCTGGGACTCTTCTGATCTCTTCATCGCTCTCCATACCTACCATCGGCAAATAACTATGAAATAGTCTTTACAGAAAAAAAAAAAGTATATATGTATATAGAGAGTAAAGGAATTCTCAGATCACTCTCTCGGAAAAGAAATTCTCGAGAAAATTTAACGACCCAGTTAACGAAATCTAGAGTCAAAAACAAAACCCAGGTGGGAAATCCCGAGATACTTTGATTTCATCAATGAAAATGAAAGAACCCAGATGAAAAAAATCACATTTTGCAAAAGACAAGATGGAAAGTCTCGAAGCTCTTCGATGAGAAGACTAAATCAACTTTAAAAAAAAAAATTCTTTCTCCAGCGTTGAAAAAAAAAGTTACAAACTTTCGCGGATGCCATAATTAGAAGTTGAAAAAAATATATTTCGCCAAAAGAAAGTGAAGAAAAGAAAAGGCACCTTCTTTGACTTCGAGATGAAGAGCAGAGCTTGAAGATCGCTCGCTGCTAGACGGCAAAGAACTGGCTGCAATTGAACTCGTTGCTTGTTCTTGCATTTCTTCTTCTCCTATTTCTTCTTCGATAACAACAGAATGGGAAGATTAAAAGAATGGCGAGAAAGAAAATTTTATTTTTTAAGGGGTGACAAAAAAGAGCGGGATATTAATGCTATAGTTTCAGTAAATCAGAGTTCAGAGTGGTATCCACCGTTGGATGGGAGACAGATCGGATGGCCATGAAGGTGTGATCGTGGAGGGATGTGAGCCATGAGGAGGCGGTGCAATCAAAGGTTTGGGGGAAGGAAGCGTGGAGAGTTTTGATCCGTTGAAGATTTTATCTGACGGTTAGGATTAGAGTTGGAAGACGAAACGAGGTGAATTGGGACCAGCTTATTATGATGTATTGGCTGGCGGAAAACTGGTTGTCGTTTGATTTATGGAGAAAGTGTAGGCCGTTGGCCCATTGTTATGGAATTTGAATTCCATGCATCCTACATTTTGAGCGTGCGCAAGTGCATGTCACGTGGTAGTTGGGAAAGAACATGAATTACCTTTTTTTTTTTAATTAAATTATGGCCATAGGGTGATCCTTAAATTATTATGATTTGTTGCCTGTAATATGTGATTTAAATCTATACATTCGTAGCATAGCAGCAATAGATCTAATGAGTTTAGCAACGGGCATCTCAAATTTTCTGTAAATGGGGAGGTTAAATTGGTGCGCGTGGGTTCGTTTAGTAAAGATCCGCTCAACAACAAGATACGTCTACCAGTAAGGTGCACTAAGCAGTGTGCTGTCTCGTACAATTAGCGAACCCTATTACGCTCAGCTCAGTCGTAGACAATTCAAGATTAATCCCAAATTCGCAAGCCAAAGTAAACAAGCCCGACCGAGTTATAAAATTTTTTACAACTCTCTCCAACTTGTATATGTCTAAACAATTTCACACTTATGTATAACTAGACTTATCTAGAATTTAGAGATTTTTAGGCAAGTTGTGCAAGTGGCGTGGAGCACTCTAAAACTAGACAAGCCACTCTATAAAAAGAGAATGACACCCATTATTTTGCTCAACACCACACCACACACCAAGCAACTTAAGCATCTTTATAAAGCTCACTTGTATTCTCTCTTGTTTGGCCATATTGCTCTCAGCTCTCTCGCTTTCTCACCAACATTCTTATTTAACTAGCTTAAAAAGTTCGATAGACTTACTCAACAACTTTTGTGCTAGAAATTGTTTAAGTATTGTACAGGTTGTTGAACAAAATACTCATCCTGTGACATTTTACTTGAAAATAATGTGTGTTTCTGGAAAAAAAAAATTGAACATAAGTCCTCAACAATATTTAAAACATAAAAATTTACAATTAAACATCAAGTCTTAGTAGGTTTTATAAATTAGAGTTTGTCTCACTCGTATGCTAAAAGTGAAAAGAAAAAGGAAACTCTCTCTGTAAATTAGAGATATCTATAATATATAATATTGTTTGGTACAATTATCTCATACTTTCCATTGGCACCCCCAAAATTTCTCCTAATGTCATCGGAGGAAAAAAAATTTGGGGATTAGTAGTGAAAAATATATCACGTAAATTGAAAACACCTACTTCTTGAGTTATAAAATAAGTTTTTCTTTCAAATATTTAAAAAACAAATCCAGACCATTTTAGACATATCTCAATTATGAAATATGCTACAATTTGTTGGTTTAGACAACATTTTGATAGTAGCTAACTACTAATGTATTTTAATTGTCAATAAAGGAAAAAAAAACAAGAGCAGGGAAAAAGAAAATGAAGAATGAAGAGACAAAATTCAGTGAGAAAAATCTGAAAAGCATTTTGAGAGGAAATTCCAATTATTGCAATCCTCGTTCACTCATCATACATCCCATTAATGGTCTCTTTAATGGCGTGAGGAAACTGATTTTAGCCTTGTTATCAGAGGAAGCGATTAGCTTGCATGATAATGATATGCTACTAATTAATAGAGCTCAACCACCTTACAATCTTCTTATATATTTACTCATCGTTAGCATCAATTTTGGGAAATTCAAGACTTGCTGCTTCAATGGAAATTGCTATTATCTTTGGTGGTGGTCCCAAAATTATAGCATAAAAAAACCATTTCAAAATTATAATTCAGCAAGAATTATATACCATAGAATGGTTTCTTTCTTATATAGTACAAATTAATTCCCATCCATATTTCCAATATTAAATTTCTTTGCATTTCCTTTTAAAGTAATAGAATGACCTTGCTTGTTCGATTTTTACTCCAACTTTCAAATTTTCACATAATGTGATGTCAATGACAATGAGATGAGACTTCTCTCTCATCATATACATTCGATAAGGTCCATAAACATACGCATCAATTCATTTCTCAGTCTCCTTGTTTACTTTCTTGTTTTTTATTCAAAATTTGGTGACGTTCGCTTGTAAGATAATTTCTTCACATTTCACTAATAGAATGAGAGAGTTGGTGGCCGCTCATAATTATTGCGCATGGGGGACGCCCATAAGTTTTAAATTTGAAGTCTAGTATAATTGTTGTGTAATTATAAATTTAAACAATTATTATAACTTGTATAATCGGGTTGATGTGATGTCCACAATATTGGATAAGAACTCTCGAGTCTTCATCATAATTCTCTCAAGTCTTAACTCCATGGATTACCCAACTTGTTCACTGTGTTCAAATGGCTGTTGGGTTATCCTTTTACACAACTGGGAACAAATCAATGCAACAGATTTTAGGGTTTAAAAAAAAAAAGGAGCAAAGAATTTTTGCAATCAAATTTCATCATCTAAGCTTTTTTCATATTCAAAGACCATGGTTTCTTCTTTTCCGATTTGCTTTTCTGGTCAACAGGCGGGTTCTCCAAGAAACTAGGTGGAAACACTTTACCAATGGCTGGTGTTGAGAGACTGCGAGGGCAAGAAGCTGGCGGTGGAATACTTGAAACACTGGTCTCTCTAACACTTTGGCACGGCCTAAGCTGATCTCTCAATTCAATCTTGCCGTCTTCTCCTGACATGTACTTGTCATCCCACACAATTCCTGACGAGCCTTGCCTCCTGAACGAAACTGCTGATCTTTGAAAAGTTGCCATTGATTTCAACTCTCTCTGAAATGTCATGCATACAAATGTGTCCGATATCTGGGCATATATGTAAGCGGTGGGAAGGGGAAAATTTGAAGGAAAGAATCAGTAAAGGAAAATAAAAAAGGTTATAAAATGGCATCTGACGGGAGCAGTCAGTCAATTTGTCTAACAAGCTGTTGTTTTATCGTTTCATGCAAATTTGAACATACATAAACACAAATGGGTTGGTTATGTTGCATTTAGGGATGACAATTGTACCCGCAAACCCGCCTAAACTCACCAGCCAAAACCCCCCTGTTGCGGGTAATTTTATCCGTTGCGGGTGGGTTTTGTATCATAAATTAAAACCCGCACATGGATGTGGGTGGGTTTGGTATTAATTTTATATCCGGTGGATACCCGCATGGATATCCACCAAACCCGTAATATTTTTTCCAAATATTTTTAATTTAATTTTAATATATAAATGTATAAAGAAAATAATGTCATTAATCAAATTACCAAATAGCCAAAGGCTTAAAGTTGTGTATGTGTGTATGTGGCCTATCTCATATTCTAAAGTCATAATCTAAAGAAAACTAAAGGCATTTTTCTTCGAATTAGTATTTGAAAATATTAATCTTAATTATTATTATAGGCATTGTGTTGGATGGGTGCTTATGGTGGTGAATGAAATTAATATAATCTCTTGGAGCTTGTTTTAAATGATAATATGAAATGTAATTATTATTTTTAGATACTAGTTTGTGTTTTTTAAATGGATTTGTGTAATTTATACTTAAATTTGAGAATTTGTGTTGAATTGATGTGGAAATTTTAATTTTTCATTTACATTGTTTAAATATAAAATTGAGTATGTTATATGGAATTTGAGGTTATTATTATAAATTTATATATTAAACATTTGTGATTTTAAATAGGGAAATCCGTAAAAAAATCCGCCGGATATCATTGCGGGTTTGGTAATTGTTAAAATCTGCTGCGGGTGGATTTTTGTAAAAAAATTAAAACCCACTGCAAGTTGCGGGTGGGTTTAATAATTTAAATTTTATGCGGATTTAAATTTGATAATGACAAATTCACTGCGAACGGTGCCCATTGCCATCCCTAGTTGCATTGGATGGATAGAAGAGATGAATTTTGGGATTCAAAACACAAACAGAAAATCATTACAGTAACCAGTTAATGTTTTTGACGACATGACTAGTTTCCTAGAAATGGGGACAGTGTTAACCGGCCCCAATTCAAAGAATACCAAACACATAAGTACAAATATCTTCCGAGTAATAAATTACAATATCCTCTATATACTAAAATATTTAAGAACAATATTAAGAGCTCGATTGGGAGTGCGGTGAGTTAGTTGAACTGTCAAAATTCAGTTATTAAGGTGTTTAGTAACATTTGTAGTTGGATTTTGATAGCTTAACATATTTTTTTTTTTAACTTCTACTACACATCTATAATTTTTACTCCTTTTACAACACCTCACTCCCAAATACACCCTAAAGAAATTGTATGAAAAATTTTAGGGCTGAAAGTTTTAAAAGATAGAATTTTATGTAAATCTTTTTTTGAAAACCATGTCAATATAGAGGTACAATGACAATCTGTAAAATTACAAAGTCTAATTCATTAAAAAAAAATCTTTATTTTATTTTCATACTGGTAAAAGTTATAAATCTAAAACATTTAAAACAATTTTTTTAGGCTGCGGGCACACGTTGTACCGTGGGTAGCTCCTCTCTGATTACTTGAAAATTGTCCACTAATTAGGTGGTAAACAACCTCTTATTCTACGAACAATAGTGTTATACTTACAAACATTTAGCCATAAGTGAAGTGTGCCACATATAAATAGACTTGGCAAAATCCGGGTCCGGTCCGGGTTTTGGTGTTGCCCGGGACCGGACCGGATGAGAGAAATGCAAGCCCGGATCCGGGTTAAAACCCGGTTTTTCCGGGTGCGGTCCGGGCTTGAGCCCGGCACCTTCCGGGTCCGGGTTTTGATCCGGGTTTTTAAAACCCGCATGTGATAACTTCAATTTTTTTTCAATTTTTTTCTTTAATTTTTTTTTCATTTCTCTAACAATGCAAATTTTAAAAAAGAAAATAATCAAATAAACTCATTCAATTTCAAACTTTAAAAAAGAAAATAGTCAAATACAAATATATAACACATTAACAATGCAAATTTTGCACAAATGATAAATAAAAATTATTTCAATCTACTTTCTAATACCTAAATTCATCTAATTTCTAACTTAAACTCATTCAATCTATATATAAAATAAATAAATTAAATTCAACAACACAATAAATTTAAATAACATCTAACATATCATAAATTCATAATTATATATTTATATATAATATATTTATTTTTTAAATTTATTAAAAAACCGGGTCCGGTCCGGGTTCCGGGTTTTTTGTGTTGAACCCGGACCCGGGCCCGGAAATGTCCGGGTTTGAGAATTTCAAACCCGGATCCGGTTTTTATATGCATGCGGTCCGGGTTTTGCCCGGACCGGATTGGCCGGGTCCGGGCTGGGTCCGGTCCGGGCGGGCTTTTTTGACACCCCTACATATAAATGATTGTCGTGTACTCATGTATTAACTAAACTTGGTTTTGATATTTTATTGTTAATCTAAAACAACATCATAGGAGAAATAATTTTACAATATACATTTTGTATGCTACTTTTCTAAATAGCACAGCGCTGGGACTCGACTCCCCTATATAATAGGGGTCTATTTGTGTCTCCACATTGGAGTAAACTCGATCTCCTTTTAATATTAACAATGAAGGTATATCTCCCTCAAGTTTTAAGCGAAAGTTGATATTCGAGTTGTGCTATAATATGATTATTCAGGAGAGTCCCAAATGATCTCTAATTATAAATATCAGTAGAGTTCTGATTGTAATATATCAGTATAAAAAAAAAACATTACTCTCTCATAAATGTGAAAAAATATTTTTATGAGCATACTTAGAGAAAGATTTTTATCCAAATATTTGAAAAGAAAATCGACTTTTATATTATACCAAAAGAAATGGCAGCGTGGACATTCTATATTTAATATTGAGTTTATAGGATTACGACGTATTTCATGCTAAATATTAGTATAGTCATAAACATTGCCGCAATATTTAAAAAAAAAAAAGAAAATTTCTAAGAAGCAATGATGAAATCAGAATTGGATATGCTTTATTGTTTTTAATATTTTTTTTCACTTGTCATTTTTTTATCCTTCTATCCTCTGAAACTAAGAGAGAAATTTCCCCTTTTTGTCTATATATGTCCACTTGTTTGTCCGCTTTTACATAAACGAAGTATTATTTTTCCTTTGTGACCAAAGCTAGCACGTCTCAATATTCATATGATGAATGGTTCATGCCTTTCGTTTCTCTTCATTTGTTCATTTTATATTTCACATTCACACCTACATGCCCTGATGCCCAAATATAACTAATTACAAGTATTTAACATGACTCTTTACATATACACAAGAGAAATTCAAACATCCTGTTTTCAATCATTATTGATTTATGAAGACAGTATAAGATGACTGCCGGCCATTAGAGAACATGCAAGTTGATCGCTCTCGAACTTCTGTTTACTTTCCTGGACAACAAAACCAGCATCCAGAGACCTTAGGCGATGGAGGATCAATATCCGGAAGCACCTTGCTTGTTCTGAATATAATCCCACCATTTGATTGGCGATTTTGCATCATCCCCGCTGATCCGTCGCTCTGTGAATGCCTTAGCTCTCTGGAGTTTGTTGCCTTCTTCATTTGCTCTCGCCTCATTTGATTTAGATCACCTGAGATAAATGCATCTTGCCACACCAATCCTGATGAGCCTTGTCTTCTGAAACTAACTTCAGACCTTTGGAAAGTAGCCATGGCTTGTTGCTTGAGCTAACTAGTGCTGTGCCTGTAGAACATAGGAATATCAAATGTGATGGAGAGAACTAGAAACAAGAAAATAAATTAAAGATATAAAGAAAGAAGAGCCGTAAGACAGCATCTTGATGGAGGTGCTTTTTTAGTTGTAAACAACGTTGTTTTGACCTCAAATGTTTTAAATGTCTTTTTGAAGATGTCATTCCTCTGTGATGAGCATCTTTTGTTAATATAGTTTTGCATTTGACCAGCCGTTCTAAGTTGATTCCATTTCCTTTGAGAATGCCTTTGCCAACATTTTGGTCAAATAAATTACCAAGGAGATTGCATTGGAATGGCAGAAAGACAAAAAAGAGCATGAAGCGTTAGATTTGCTCTCTGTTACAAAATATAATGCATGTATACACATTGCTTCAACCAGAAAAGACAGTTTTGGGATCAGACCGTTGAAATGGTTTGCGACACTCAGGAACTCCTTCTTCAGCACGTTTGTCTTCAAACCATTTCACAATTCTTCGACGGGGCAGGTTCGTCACTTGAACAATGCTGCTTATCATAGCATCCTGCAGCGATTGTAAACACAAACAGAAAATGAGAAGACCATGTTTCAACATGAAAAGTCATAAGATCACAATCGATAAGCTGCTATTTGGAAGGTGGCATAGGTTTTCACCAAAAGAACAAAAAATATTCAGGGATAGACTCACTTTGACCATGGGGAGCATAATAAATAATATTTACTTTTATTAGTGTCAGAAATATTAATAGTAAATCACAAGAATTAGGACTCGATAAAGGAAACAGAGTTCTGGAAAGGGTGAACAGTACAGCCTTAAAGATAAATGGGAGTAGGATGGCTTCTAGATGGAATGATATCTAGCGGCAATTATTCCCTGTTTTCAACATGGAAACAACATAGTATTACACAAATAAGTTTGAGCATATACTTTCTTTCTTGGAACCTTGAAATCAAACTTTTTTACTTCATTAAAACTGAGGCACCTCCATCTCTCATCCATGAATTTCTTATCAGTGAATTTGACCATAGTTGTTATATAAGACATGATTTACTACGTTTAAGTCAAAAAGTTCTTAAAAATCAACTTCATTTGATATTGCCGCTGAGAATATGCTATCGGTTACACAAGATTTATAATTATCATATTTATAGCCAACATAAGAACTTCATGATTAAACTAGTAATAACTTCAAAAGCTACTTCTTTCAGCAAATCCATTTCAGAGATGGATAAAAATTTCCTTCTGTACATCAATGTAGAGAAAGCTTTACTTACAGTCGGTCGCTTTGATCTTCTATAAACCATTTCAAGTGTTTTAACTTGTACTTTCTTCAGTCGCTTTTGAGCAGACCACCTGTGCTGCCTGTCATGGACTGGCTCTTCCACCTTACTCTTAGGTTCAACAGCATGTACAGTTGTTTCTGCTACAATAGGTTCAGAATGTTTGACTTCATTGACTAAAACCGTTGGTGTCGGTTTGTCGGGTAAAGTAGCACTTAACATAAGAAGATTTGGAGGAGGATCACGAAGCATTTCAAGAACCACAGCCCTGTCTAGACAAAGCTCAGTAGCGAGACTTTTGACCTACACAACAAGAGGAAAGTGGCTTCAGAATCTGAAAAGGTAATTGTGTTTGAATTATCATGACCATGATAAAGCATCTGCTCATTCAAACCATGAAAAAAAGATTTTCCATTTCTGTTTGTCAAGTAGAGCAAAACTAACATGTTGATGGTTTCAGATGCAAGTAATGCTTGTGTAAGCCAAACATGTATCTTTATTTATTTATTTATTTTTAAATATAATGAAATACACACGCACTATATGAGACTTGAACCCAAGACCTAAGTCTTCGTAAGGCTGCCTACTAACCAGTGGTGATAGGCCTTGTTCTCAAGCCAAATACATATCTTGGTTACATAAACCAAAGGGCTAGAGGAAAACATAAAATCGTCCTTGCTTTTCCCTCCATAATTTACACTGCAACATTTGAAACTGGAATATTTCAGACATTGCATTTATCTTATTACATTACGGGAAAGGCTGGACAAATCTTTCACAAGAAATGAACCAAACTATGACAATTTGGCCTAAGATAAAACCCATCCACCTGAAACAAGTTTGCAATTTCCCCATCGTTCCCCTAAATTAGTAACCTATTATCAAGTGAAAAGGATAAAGTTTAACATACTTGATGTCCAACTAGCTTGGAACACTCTACAAGGCAAATGATAACCCAAACCATAATCAAATTATTAGGTGGTGCTCTCTACCACAACATTAAATAACATTATCTGTTTTCCAGCAATGATCAAGCTACCAAACAATATGACATTAGAAAAAGATAGAAGCCTGAGGTGCCGATGGGTAGTTTACATATCATCACATTTAGCTCCAAGATTACCACGTCACATCTTTCAATAACACAGTTAAAAAAAAGTTAACACACTTACACTAACTTTACGACGTCCAGTCTTCAAAGCATAAGCCAATTTCCGAAGTTGCCAGTTCTTAAGCCTTACTTCTCTTTCCTCTTCTTCTTCTTCATCTTCTCCATCTTCTTTGTGAGCTTCATTATTATCACTTTCTGTACCATCTGTGGCTGTATCAGACATATCCATATCAACATCCCCAAGTGCCTCAGCTAATTCAGTTGCAAGCTTATCCAAATCTTCTTCATCAATCTCCTCGTCGTCATCGTCTATAGTTGAGCCATCATTCTTAAGATCTTCTTCCAGCAGGCTAAACAGTGCCTCAAATGGATCATCCTCCTCATCACTGTCCTTAATATCTTTCCTAGGCAAACTTTTCTGTGGAGGCAATAAAACATCACCGTTAAAACAAACACTTATATAGCCCACAACTAACATGAATTACTTAACAGTACCAAATGACTTCCAAATTAATCCTCAAATCCTACAAACATAGTTCAGAGCAAAATAGGACAAACAATAAAAGATTAAAACAAAAGCAAACACGTTGCGAAAGCTTCCTTGATAAAGGTCTAAACTTTAACCACCATATAAGTAAATGTAAGTAAGTAACAAACCCAATTATTGCAATTTCATTCATGTATTAAAAAAAAAAATCCAATTTTTAAGAAGAATTTCTCACAAAAATTAAAACTTGAGAGTCCCATTTTCTTTTTTAGTTTCTCGAGCTTTCTCGGGAACCGAACAAACAAGTTCAGTTCATTTTCTTACCTTCTTTTTCTTCGAAGAAGAAATGGTAACTGGGTTGTTATTTCGACGGCGCGAAAAAGCGAGAGTGAAGCGGGTCGGAGGGTGACGCGGCAGAAGCAGATTGGTCGGTTTACGATGGTGGCCCGGGAAAAGTCGTAGGTATTGTGAAGGTGATAAACGGTGAACAGCCTTCGAAGTGGAAGTGCAAATGCTCGTTGATAAAGTTAACGCCATAATTATTAATTTGCAGCTACTCTCTGGACTCTCTTGAAATTTCAATTCAATTCACTTGTTCTGGTTTTGTGGTACTTGCACTTTTACCAGAAAAAAAAAAAAATCAATTCAAAATAAATAAATAAAATCCTGCAGAGTAAGACGTCATTTCTCTGTCCACTGTGAGTCTCTGACTGTCTTCTCGCATTTGCGAGAGAACGCGGGCTGCCAGCTCACCGTTTTGCTGTTTGGCCCTTGGGCTCAAGTTGTGATTCGGTCCACGATATAAATAGTAAAGAAAAAAAAAAAGAGAGACGATGGAATGTATTAAAAATGTACGAGTTTTTTTTTTTTAATTTACTTGTGAAATTAGAATTTTTTTTTAGAGATTTCCTTTGCAATAATATACTTTAAAAATGTTTCGATTATTGTTAGTGGTAAAATTTGAACAATGAGTATTTAGGACATGACACGTGATGATGTAGGAAGCATGTGAGATAAAATATATTACAACTTACAAATTTTATTCAATTTCTTATTAGGATTTATCTTGTTTTATTAAGTTTATTTGAGTTAGTGTTAGCAGCAATACCTGTGGAGCTCGATTAATTTAGAACAGGTATGAGACCGAGAAAAAATTGAAAATAAATTTGGATCTGTTTTAGATATGGGTCTAAACCACAAAAGAATTTTGGGTTTGGGGATTTTGTTGGATTCTCTAACTCGACCTGAAAATAAACGACAAATGGAAGTAATATGCTCTAGCACATACTATTTGTGATCCAAAGTTTATATTTTGACTACAAATGATGTGTCATTTGCTTAATCAGCGCGTGAACAAGACTTCTCTTTTTTTTTTTTTTTGAAAGGAAACTTCCATTAATTCGAAGAGGAAAATAGATACATCAATTGTGAAGGGTAAGAACCCATCCAAACAACATTTTCACATTTCTCTAATGCTAACTTAGCTAGAGAGTGGGCAATGGCATTACGAGATCTATGAGTATAATTAATGCTAACTAGCTCAAAGTTTCTCATTAAGTTTTGAATCTCCGAAATTATCCAAAAGATCTCAGACTTGCCGCCTTGCTTGTTGTTAACTAACTTGACTACGCTTTGAGCGTCTGATTCAACAATTAAAGCCTTTGCACTTGCATTCCTAGCAATCTGTAATCCCCATTCCAAGGCTTCTGCTTCAGCAAAGGAAACATCTCCATTAAATTTCGAAATCTTGATTGCAGCTGCTATAACAGTCCCCTGATCATCTCAGATTATAGCTCCCAGCCCTGCAAGATGCTTTTCTGAGCTTGTAGCAGCATCCACATTGACCTTAACAAATCCATTTTGGGGGGAATTCCAAACCTGCTGAGTCTGCACCTGCTGACTTTCCTTTTGAACTTGCTCTGGTTTTTGAACTCTTTTGTAAGCCTCCAATACTGCTTCAGCTTTAGCAACCAGAGCCTGGGGGTTTTCTATTTTTCCTTTAAAAAGCATCTCATTTCTTGCATTCCACACCATCCAACAAATCATAATCATTAGTTCTAAATCAGCTTTGTTTCTTCTGCTGTACAATTCATGCAGCAAACTCAAAAAATCCTGCCCAGTAGTTTGCATGATGTCATTCTCAAATAGAGTGAGTCTCCAGATTTTCCTTGCAGCTTTACACTCTACCAATGCATGAAACACATTCTCCACTCCGAACTTGCATACTTGGCACGTAGGCTCTTGGATAACTCTTTTCTTCCACAAATTTTCAGCAGAAGGAAGAATATTCTAGGCTGCCCTCCAGGCAAAATTTCTGATTTTCTCAGGTAAAGCAAGAGACCATATGATATTCCACTGATTTTTTCCTGTCATTGAACTTGAAGGCATGGCTGGAAATTTAAGGCTAAGGGCTGTTTGATAGCCACTCTTGACCGAGTAGAGGCCTTTCTTATCATAATGCCAGATGATTGTATCTTCTTTTGGGCTTCTAGGCAAAGGGATTTCAACAATTTTATCAGCATCCATTCTATTGAAGTGCCTGTATATCAGGCTCTCATTCCACTTGTTTTCTTCATTTATCAGCTCAGCAACTAGTGTATCTTCTGGCAAAGATGGCCTAACTATTGGCTTGAAGGTTGACGGCTTCGGGATCCAATTATCTTTGTGAATTTGGATTTTTTGGCCATCTCCAATTCTCCACCTTGCACCAGAACTGAGAATTTGTCTTCCCCATAGGATGCTTCTCCATACAAATGATGGTGTGGACCCGAGCTTAGCCTTCATGAAGTCGAACAAGACTTCTCTTTATTTTACTTGACAACAACACATCATCTAGTATGCTGCGTAATTTTAATTAAAATAAGAGATCATTTATTTTTTAACAATTAAATAAAATAATAAATTATTTCAATTTATTCATATATTTTTATATGTTTATTTTCTTTAATATTGAGAAATAAATTATTTCTATATTTAGCTAAAATTAAGAAAAAAATGACGCTTAAGTTTGAATAAAAAAAATTTCTTAAAAATCACCCCTATAGAGTTTGTTTTAATGAATTAATTTATTACCGATTCGATCCAATATAAAAATCGAGCTAAAAATCATTTATATTGTGGGATCGCATTGTGTTAAAGTGTTAACAGGTGGCGCAATATTAAAAGAAATAAAAATAAGGACATGGGATCCCCTTTCTTACATGTATGTAAGATACATGCCTCTCACATAAATAGTATATGGGTCTCACATATATACTATTCATGTGAGAGGCATGTATCTTACAATTCATGTAAGACAGAGTTTGCCTATGGACATATGATCTTGGTCCGATCACCTTCAACTTACCGTAAGTAGAGCACCAGATCGTTTCAAGTACCGAACGATTTCTTTCAATAATGGCAACTTCGTCATCATCAAGAAGGGGTTGGATGAGCAATATTCAATCAATAGCCTCTCGCGTTTATTTCTTCCTCATAATTCTTCAGATCCCTCTTTTCAGGTATTTACCGTACAACTAATCCCTCGTATTCAAAATTCACTAGTTCCTTGAATAATTTGTTGCTTTCCTCACTCTGGGTGGCACTCAAATTTGCTCCTTTTCATGTTTTAGTTTCTGGGTATCATCTGTTTCTAGGTTTTCTTTTGTTTTGTTTGAAGTGTTTAGTCAAACTTGCTAATGTTCACCAGAAATAGTGGTCTTATGATATGTCTGTAGTTGTGTACTCATGATATTTATTAATTTGTTTTAAGGTTGACTTTCGGACATCCATTACATTTTGATTTGATTAGTCTCGGTGTTGTTATCTGTTATCAGGTTTAGTTGATTTGTTGATATTGATCTTGAGTTGATATGAGGCCTGCAGCGTGATAGCATTTGTACAACCTGCCAGATTATCACTTGAAATTTAGAGTTGCTATTTTACAGTTTTCTTTAACATGGATAGGCAGGGTCTGTGAGTTCATGATTAGCAATTGCAAGCTGTTTACGAACTGAGCTACACACTCCTAGTTGAGTACTGAGTTGAATCATACTATCATAGAATGTGTTTCTGATGGTCATCATGGTCAATGGAGTCGGTTATTGACACATTGGTTTCCTTTTACATTGAGGTAGTTAATAATGAGTGAATTTGATTATGGGGAACTGAAGCACTGATTCATTTATCTTACCTTATCTTGAAGTCCTTTCAGTTAATGTACCTTTATTTTCTCACATCTAAAATCATCACTTTTGTTTTCTACCTTTGAAAAGTCCTATAGTTGAAGTAAATGCTTGGGATTCCGTGCTTTGATTTAAATCTGTGAACTGTCTTTAGTTTTCCAATTTTTGGGCTTCTCTTAAATACTAAATTAATAATCTGCCATTTTGTACAAACCATCTTAATTGAGAAAGAGATCTTGTTGTTCACACAAACATATCTCTTATCATCCATTGCTGTGTGGATGGGGAATACATAAACAAGTGAGGAAGACATAGAAGTGTGTGCTTTAGCTATGGCTTACTTTCATTTTTTTTTTGCAGGATTCCATGCAGAGCTGGCATGTGTTCTACACCCATCCATGTCACATCTTCCCAGTTGATTGCAAGTGAAATCTTTCCTGTTCCTGTAATCAAGGGTCTTCTATACCCTGGAGCTATTGTAAATGGGCTTGTCAACAACAGGACTGTTGCAAGGTGGGACGACCTATTAAGCATCTACAACTTGACCAGCGTGAAGGAAGCCTCTGCAGTTACTGATCTTCAGCGCTTGGAGGTTCTGTTTCTGCTTTCATCTTCCTCTCTGTGAAATATAAATTTAGCCTGGGCTCTCATTTCTACTTGGGGAAAGACACATGAATCTATGTGATATTTCTTTTTTTTGACTCGTCTGATTAAAAGCAATCACTTCCCAACTTTTCCCCAACAGTATCAAGGAATTCTCTGATTCACAAACTATTTCTAGAATATCATACTTCAGTGATTTGCTTAGGATAACCAGGTAATTGAACTTGCTTAATTACTGATATGGGTGCCCATCAAAGAAATTGGAATTTGAATTGGATAATACCAAATTGATCGAAAGCTATAATCTTGTTTAGTATTTTAGAGAGGACTTGTAACTGCAGGTTCCGTTTTTTGTCCCCAAAACCATGAAATGTCAGTTTTTTGTTTTTATTTTGAGTTCCTTCTCTAATTTCTGCTGTGTGTACTAGGTTCTTGCTGGAAGCTACTTCTCTGTGGCAGGAGCACTTGTGGGTATTCTGAAACCCAGCAGGATGAGTATGTTTGGGACGCTTCTTGTAATTTGGGGCCTTATCAAGGAAGGGATTCTGGGAAAGCCAGGGAACACAGATCCTTCCCAATCTGTCTATGTCTACCCGACAATGTTGATTGCTGTGCTATGTGCTTTCTCATCTATTAAGTATGATGTCAAGAAGGTTCGGAGAATTGTACCAGCTCGACCCATTGCAAAACCAGTAGCAAGCTCCTCTAAATCTAAACTTAAATGAGTTGAAATGTAATGCTTCTGATTTAACAACCGTCATTTTTGTTAAAATTGTCATAGATGATGAGTTAGTCTGTATGTTTTGACAAAATCATCTTTTGAAATTAGCTTGTTCAAATTCATTGTTAATTTTTCTGAAATTTAAAAATAGCGACGAATTTCTCGCTTCTGTTTGTTACCAAAATGGCATAAAAATATATTGAATTTATTTATATTAAAAGTAAGTAGACGCCATCATACACTGGAGGAAATGGTTTGCTCTCTGAAACATCTTTTAGTTTAACATTTCATTTGCAAAATGTCATTGGAAGTCTAGTCTGTTTTCCCAGGCACATTTAAATAGCATCAATTGAAGCAGTTAAATTGTTATACATGTTTCCTGTTACTAAACACATACTCAGACTAACAAAACCCACTGTTGCTAGTCAGCAATACCAAGTGGAATTTTTTCTCTGCTCTTGTTATGTTTACTGGGTTTTTGCTCACAATCGATATTAAATAAGACAATAAATTGCTACTGTTAAGACTTGTCTTAAATACTGGACCCTTGCCTACGAGCTTAAGCTTTTGGATCAAGTAGTTCCTCTAATAGTTACATGTATTCTGCTAAGAGAAAGGCTATCTATGCAGGTCTCTCGCTTGATCGAAATGCAGACACCTTTATACCTTGAAGGAGTTCATTCTCTTCATCCTTATTTCCGGAACGGCACCAAGAATATGTAGATTATCTAACTTGTTGAGAGAAACAAAACCATTTGATCTACAGGGTTTCTTTCAACATTGGGTATATAAGAATGCATATTCTTTTTCTATCATCTTCTATTCATTAGATTATGTTGAGATTAAAATAAATCAATTTTACATTCTTAATGGGTATCTATGTTGAAATTGTCTTTGTGAGATCTGATAACACGAATAAAAATGCATTGATTCATTTCTCACCAACATGACTATATTGCCTTATGAAGCATCTCTCCACTTTAGTTTTGTTTATACTGGCTCTAGATTAAACTATGCATATTCTTGGAAGATCATGTGTGCAAGTGACAAACAGATCTTTTTGCATGTGTGTGGATCACATGTAGTTGGAGCTGAGATCATGACCATCTTTGCTGAAGAGGTTCGGAAGCTTACGGCTTCCAAATGAGGTCAGTGTGATGAGATCAGTGTGATCGTCCAAGGCCTAGAATTTGGATTTAAGTAGTTGAAAAATATTAGTTGATTTTTTCTTTTCCCTTAGAAAGTTCTTTACAATGTGGGAATCTCCCTTTTTTTTTTTAAACATTTTGGTCTAAAGTGCTAAACCAACTAATAAAAGCAGATCTGGGTCTCTCTCACAAGAATATGATCCCTCGATGATACGGCAGAAAACCCTTTGGGATAAATATTCTGCCACTAATTATATGATAAGATTTACTTATAGTTAACTGATTGTTTAATCGCTTACCCATGGTACAATGTCAGGTGTCGTTTTTTGAGTTGATTGATTCCCGGCCAATTCTAAGATCCCTATATTTGTCACTCAGCGCATAATAATATGTAAAGCCATTAAGTAAAGCGTTCGTGTGCGGCTGCACTGGTGGGATGCAACAATGATTACATTGTGGCTGCTGGAAGACTTTGAAGGTGTGCTGTAATGTATGAATGGCAGAAATCTTCACGAGGATAGGAGTCATGGGGGATTTTTCATTTTGGGAGGGTATGCGGGATAATTTTTATATCTATTTTTTTTTTAAGAGGAGACAATGATAATTTTTTATTCATAGAAGGGACAAGGATAAATTGAAATTCTTATTCCCTCTTCATTTTCCCATTTTCCCTATTTTTATTTTTTTAAATTATTAGTGAATAAATAATAAAATTTAAATTATAAACTATTAAATATTAGTGTAAATAACCAATTTAAAAATATTTGTTGAAATAATATAAATATTCATTTGTACAAAGACTTAACACAACCCCAAGCCCGTAAACCCACGATCCATAAATCAAATCCTAAGCTAATTTTTTACATTCTCACTCATCTTTTCTAAATTATTCACACTACAGCTAGTGCCTAGGTAGTTCTTATTTTATCATAGCCTAATAGCAATGCGCGTCGTCTGTGGCCAAGCAGCTCAGCTCGTTGTGTCGTCAGTTAGCAGCTGGGCTTAGGGCATTTGTCGTGCCATAATCGGTGGCCAAGTGGCTCATGGACAGTACTTGCATCAGTATTATATAAAAAAATCACATTATTTGAATTTTGTTTTGAAAAGTATTATTTATATATTATATATATCAAAAGTTTGATGGAGTAAAAATGAAATAAGACTCATTCATAAACATTCTCATTTTATTTTATACATTTTTAGGTTAATATGATTATATTAAGTTGGAAAACTAAAAACATATCAGTTATTCGGAGATTCAAGACCCCTCGAAAATCCCTTGTTATTATTTAGGAATCCTCATCCCCTCTCCTCAAGGCTCAAATATTCAGAAATTCAGGACCCCTTGAAAATCCCTTGTTATTATTTAGGGATCCTCATCCCCTCTCCTCAAAGCTCAAACAATTTTGACGGGAACGAGAACATATGTAGAATATCAGGAATGGATGCGGCGATGTCAGTCCGCTCCCTTCCCTTCCCTATTGCATCCTTACTATAATGTAGTTAAAGCATCTCTTAAAAGTTCTTCAAATAAGATTTTATTGCTTATTTAAAGAGTCATGTCAGTATTTAAAGTTTCAAAAAACACTCCAATTAAAAATCTTCAAATAAGAAATGATTATCTCTCTTCAAATTTGTAGAATTGCTTTCTCCCTCATCAATTTATATTTTATTATATTTTATTAGAGAGAGAGAGAGAGAGAGAGAGAGAGAGAGAGAGGAGAGAGAGATAAATGCTTTAATTACCATTTAATTTTCCTTTGAAAAAGTATTTATTTGATTAAGGTAATATTAATTTATTTATATTTGAAGAGTCTTTTGAAGAATAACATATTTTTTCACTCTCTTTTGTTGCCACATAAGTAAGCAAATATATATTTGAAAGTAAAATTAATAGAGACTTTTGGAGATGCTTTTAGATCCCAACCTTTTAGAAATGTGCATTTGAGCTGCTTTTTGGTAATGAATTTCATTTATTTGGATGAAGAAAAGTAAGGGTTTAGGACCCGTTTGGGATTGTTTTTTAGAGGCTTAAAAGTGATTTTGAAAATCTAAAAGTTAATTTTAGTGTTTGATAAAAAATCATCAAAATCACTTTTGTCAAAATCAACCCCTCCTACAGCTGATTTTGAAAAGCAGAGAGGTAGTAACTTTTAGATATGATTTTGAAAATCAATTTTATCCTTTAATACAATTTCATAAACATCTTTAAAATTATTATCTAAACCCAAAATTTTCCTTATTAAAATTGGAAACAAAATCAATATTTTAATAAATTTTTATAATAATTCATCAATATAAATTTATTAATATCAATTTGTTGGTCGAATTATTATTTAATTTGTTTTACTATATTATAAATTTAATTATCAATTGTTTTAAGATAAAAAAATAAAATTAATATATTATAAATTTTTATTTTTGGTAAAAAATATTATAATATACAATTAAAAATATTATATGTACATGTTTTTATATGTATAAGTAAATTTTATCTTACATTATGTATATTTTAGTCATTTATTTTCTTTTAGCAGTTTAACAGTAAAATTTATCAAACGTGTATAACTGTTTTCAAAACTCACAGTACTTTTGAGAACAAAATTTACCAAACACTTAACTGATTCTTTTCATAACTGATTATTTTTGTAGCACAACTAATAGCAATTATTTTAGAAGTTATAACATTCCCAAACTGGTCTTTAATGTATTGTAATGCTCACGGTGATCAATATTCTGTTATGTATCTCAAAATCCATGTACAATAATGCTTTATTTTTCATTTAAATTGGCAGAATTCACCAATGGGAAGAGATTTTGATATCTACTTTTAAAATAATGATTATATTTAATTATCTATTGGAGTAAACTCATGTTTTTAACCTAATTTTTTTTACATTGATATTATAATAAAAATACTACTGATATTATATGAGACAACTACTGATATTTACAATCAAATAATTATTAGAATTAGTTTACATTAAATTTATAAAGTATTATAAAGATTTTTACCCTCAATAATATTCAAGAAACGTTTGTTCTACTCATATTTCGTAAGGAAAATTAAGTCTCCATATTTTAATATGGGGACGCGGCCAAAGTCCGAGCGGCTTCTTTTGGAGCAAACCTTGACTGTGGCTGCCATCCGCTAAAATTGCGGCCAAATTGATGATAGATTTAATCCTGTAGAACCCAATAGCATAGATTACGCACTAACTTGAGATAAATCTTATTAATCGTGCCTTCATAAAGGCAATGCCTTTTTATCAACCATTGTCACCTCTCAGCCTCGTGACCTTGCGGCTAAGCGTATCCCACTCAAGATCTCAACTCAATCCCATTTATTAAATTGAAGAAGTCAAATCTTTGAAAGAAAACTAGCCATATGTTTTTGTTTAACTACTTGAAGATTTATCAAACAACTAATAGCTTAATATATGCGCCGTAGGAAGCTGTAAAGCTAGTGTCACACAGGATTGAAAGCTGATCTCTTCTGGATTTATCTAGATTGAAAGCTGTACGTCAGACTCCAGATAGATTGACTTTTCTGGAAGTAAGAACGTATATGAATCTTCTATTGGCTTTTTCTATTGATAGATACCAACCTTGAGAAAATGGGATCCATGTAAAATTGTTCATGAACATGTCAATTATTTCATCAGAAACCCAACCTTCTGAAGGAAAAGTACGACCTAATATTTATTTACAGCCATTTGAGATTATGCATTCTTAGCAACACTCACTCCGAAATACCACAAATAAATTCCACCAATTGGGAACTGTTTTTGTGCAGTTAATGGGTCTGTTTACTTTTTCCACTTCTAAATTGTGCTGCCAATAGCAGTTTAATTTTATATGAAAAAAAGTTACCAAAACCACGTGACAGATTCCTAGATCGCGAGCTTATTCTTCTTTTTAAAATATAAAGTTTGGTTGCTCATCATTCTCGTGTGATACCATTACTTTTATTTAAGAGATAAATGCTATGAGTTATGATAGAGAGTTCGCCACAATCTCATTCGAGACAAGAATAAATTAAAACTGAGATAATAATAAGGCTGTCCCAATTTTTGAAATAATGACAAATATGTTCAAAAAATTTGTCTTCATGAAATTGAGGTGGGGTTCAATATTAATTTTCAAATTAAAGTGGCCCACTTCATCAAGAATCCATGACACCATTCCTCTAGAAGAAAATTGGGATTTTTATTATTGTCAAACTTAAGACATGAACCTTCTTCACTTTTGGAAAAAGCCAATCAACGCCGAAAAGCTAACTAAAATCGAACATGAATAAATTCGTTCATACTCAAGAGACGCGCTTCCATATCTATAAATAGGGCAGCTGACAATTAGCTTATGTCATACAGCTAGCAATATTAAACTAGCCAATTAATATTAAGTGTCTCATTTTGCACACTGGTTAATTACTGTATGGCAGTACTCTTAGTGTTTACAATCATATTAAGTTTATTAAGCACAGAATTAAGCTTCGTGTTCGCGGATATTGGCACTGCTACCGCTTATCATCCACCATACCTACGTGAGTAAAAATCATATACATATATACATGAATCATGTACATATACATACAGCTAATTGTTAATTAATTTGCACGCACGTGATGAAGCACCTTCATAGTAATGTTTTTTTTTTTTCCTGCATGCAGCAACGAGATGCAACGGCAACAGACAAGACCAGTTCCCACCGGGGAACTTGTTTGTCGCGGTGGGTGAAGGCCTGTGGGATAACGGCGCAGCCTGTGGAAGGCGTTACCGGATGAGATGCATAAGCGGTAACAACAAACCATGCAAGGGCAGCACCATTGACGTTAAGGTTGTGGATTTTTGCCGAACATCACCCTGCCCTTCAACTATCGTCCTCTCGAATGATGCTTTTCAAGCAATCTCCCGTGTTGATGCAAAAATCAACGTTGAATATGTCCAGTATGCATCTTCTCATTATCATCTCAATGCTACTGCTTTTTATTAATTTGTTGTTGATTCTATCAACTAACTCTTAATTTTATATGTGGCTGCAGGATATGACTCTTCAAGATTCGGAAAGTACAAAATGAGCTGGTGATGATATAATCAAGAAGCGTGATATATGAATATGATGCATGCTAGCTAATATATATACCTATATCTATATATGTGTGTGTGTGTTTTAATTAGAAACTTGAGAAACATAGATTATTGAAATTACAGTTGTATTGCTGTATAATAAATGATAGATGAGGTACCTGTACAATGATATTCATATAATATATTAGTTTTTTTTTATTTATTAAAACATCTGGTATTCGGAGATCACATTGATTCTCAACTAATTTAAATTCGAGCCGGATAGAACCAATAAGACGACAAAGCTCTCATAACGAGTATTTAATGCAGCTGCATTCCTAAGTCTCAAACCGATAACTTTGGTTAAATCATAACAGCCCCATACCAGCTAATCTACATACTTGTTGGTATATATTCTACGTGGGTAAAGACAAAAAAATAATGATATATATATATTTCTAAGCATTATTAATTGCAACGTACGCATCCTTGTATCCACACCAATAAGCATGTGAGGGGACCTAAGAAATGAGAGACCTTTAGTTTAATTCAGCGATATGATCGCATGGATACTTTTCTTTGTTATTGAAACATAAACGTACGACATAACTTTCAATTCTTTTTTAGTTTCCAACTGATAAAAGTATAATGTACTAATTTTATAACATGTGTTTTGGAATAATTTATGGACAATTTATTACAATAGAGAATCACAAAAGACCAAGGGACAAATTATTATTGTTATGTTGTATTGATGAACAAGGAGAAAAATCAGTACATCGGCGTGTCTTGAAATGATACATTCACTTATTATGAAAAAATTTATGAGACCTTCAATAAGAATATCCTTATGCTCTTTTAAGTTAATCCTCCGTCCTAAAGGATCTAACCAATTGAAGTGTACAATAACAAATGTGCTGCAAGATTGATATTTTATTTATAGTTGCATAGACCTAACTTTTAGGATTTTGCTATGTTACATTGAATGTACCATACACAACTAACAAGAACCACACAATTATGTGGGTCCCACAATTTATGTGGTTCTTGTTGGTTGTGTATGGTACATTCAATGTAACATAGAGGCTAACTTTTATAGAAGGTTCAAATCTAGAAAGAAATAAGCTTAAAAAAAAGAAAAAAGTACATAGTACTCATTTCTATCATAAATTTATCAAGATCTTTGAGTGAAAAAATTACCATATATCAGAATTCTCTTGCACGTGGAAAGTGAAGAGCCCATTCGGTATCATTTTCAAATTTTTATTTTTATGAAAAAAATGAGAATGAAAATATTATTTTAAAATTTAAAAATACGTTCAATATCATTTTTAAAAATAATCCTAAAAGTAACATTTAGTGAGAATATTTTAAAGAATTATTATTAGAATCATTTTCAATTCACTATTAGCATATTCAATTCTAATAATTAAACAGTATTAAAACATTGAAATTACTTTATATATTTAAAGAAACCATTCAGCGTAATCTTGTAACCATTCAGCTGTTGTATGACGACAAAGGTGATACGCACGCAGAAGCAATTAATTGATCAAATGGAAGCGATGATGCGTCATGGTGTCGGCACCACGCTTCAAACGGCTTTCGCGGGCGACGCGTATACGTTTGGTGTTGCGTTCCCTCCTCAACTGTCATTCATTAATAAGCCTTGAAAAATATCCAACCGTGCGACTAAAAATTAATTTGGGAAGACAAAGTAATGATTATATTTCAAACCACTTGTTGTTCATCGCCATCATATGCGGTGTGTGTATGTCGATCGCCAGCGTAATTAATTAGTTTCATATCTCCGCATGCATGAGACTCTTTTGAGTCTTGAGAGTATATTTGCATTAATTATAGATATTTACTCTATTATATATGCTTGTCATGCTTACAATCAATCCCTAAATTCCTATATGTATATATATATATATATATATAACAATGTGAAAGCATGGCAACTGCTAACTATAGCAGCTATGAGAGATATCGCTTCCCTTCCCTAACCTTCCTACAAAATTATGGCAATGTGAAATGATGATAAACAATCAGTAGACTAAAATATGAAATCATGATGTGTTGTAGGCAGAGGCACGTGTTCAATATTCGAGGGTTTGGGGGGCAACTGACCCTCTAGGTGTTCCATAGGGTTTTGCCTTTGAATTTATACACGTTTTCGGCATAATCTTGCTCTGGGATAGGAAGTATTCTATCCCCCCCACTCTTTATTTTCCATAGATTTAGTTTTACTCTTATAAGTAAGGGTAATTATTTATACTCTTATGAATATTTATTATATTAATCTTTGTTTATTTGTTTGTGATAATGTTTGACTTGATAAAATTGGATTTTAGTGCCTTGGATATAGAAAATTATTAATCTTGAATGTTGAAATTCATCTTGATGCTAGAGGCCTTGGTGACACAATAAAAAATAATAATAATTCATCCTTTCAAGATCGAGTTAAGGTCATCCTTTTTCTACGTCACCATCTCTACCAATTATTGAAAATAGAATATCTCATTATAAAATACTCATGTCTTATGGAGTAATTTAAAAGAAAGATAATTTACAGCCAGTAATCTTCCAAATGCTTGTAGTGAATAGAATGACCTCAGGTTACAAGTTAAGTTAGTACATGAATATAATTCAAAATTGTATAAAATTAATTTATAGTTAAAACTGTGTGAAGAAAATATTGTTGATGAGAAAATATTGGAAAAAATATTTACAATATTTCACACTTCCAATATGGTTCTACAAATACAATATAGAATCTGTTAGTATACAAAATATTTTAACTTAATTGTATGCCTTCTTGTAATAGAAAAGAATAATGAATTATTAATGAAAAATCATCAAGTCCATTCTATTGGTACAAAACTAGTTTTTGAAGCAAAAGTGAATCCAAGGGGAATGTTGTAAATCTTGAATTGTGAATGTGGATTCCACCAAAAGGAAGTGTTTCCCATATTGATGTTCTTCTATTATTAACAGATGGAAGTGCTCTCCCTATTAATGTTCCTATATTATTAAGATATGTAAGTGTTTCTCCCATTGATGTCTATATATAGTTCTTCCTCTACTAATAACGTTTTAATTTCATTTTTTTTCTTGGAAACAAACTTATCAATTGCCTCAAGCTTGTTTCTGTTGAAATTTTATGTTGTTTTAATTCATTGTTGATTCCACATGTGTACCAAGGGTTGTACGATTTGAAAAGGTTTTTGCATTCAAATTTATAACACATTATTAGAACGATTTATGAATATATGATCACTTAATATTTGAGTCTATTAAAATTACTTCTTAATATTTAACATCAGTCATGTATTAATATAATAAAACATAAAAATTACTTCTTAATATTTAACATCAATCATGTATTAATTATATAAAACAATTAAAATGATTTATGCTAATGCATAATATGTGAGAAATAAATCTAACACATAATTAATAACCAAATTGGCAACGTACATGTATTTTCTCATACTCGTTCATCTAGTCAATCTAATGCATTTTCTTTCTGCCTTTCACGAAACTTTATTATTTAATATTTTAGAATTCACATACAAAAGTTTCTTCTAGTTAAAAGAGTTGAAATAACATTGCCTTGTAACACCTTCAAAATCTTTCTTCGCAACAAGGTACATAATACTGAGTTTTATTTCTTAACTAGAAAATAGAATTGCGCTTCACGCGGCTTTGAAAAAAGAATTTAGTATTATCTTTTTTTCTTACTTTACACTTGATGAAACTAATAAAAAAATATGAATTGATTTTTTTTAAGATAAGGCAGCCTTATAAAAAGTAAAAAAAAAAGTTATTAGCCAGCAATACAAATAAAGAAGCAATACAAATAAAGAAACAACACAAGATAAAGAATAAAATGAGAGAATATATTATAGAGTGATTTTATTTGTTCCAATTGTGTGTGTACAAAATAAAAAGACGAGCTCTCCTTTTATAGTTACATAATCACTCCATGAAATTAATGAAAAATTATGGATCATAATTTCTTGTGAGACAGTAGGAGTTATAGGGAAGCTAAAGGTTGCTAATGGGAGATAATGAGGAGACTACGAGATATATGTTATGAACATCTACATTTATTTTAATAAATTCATAACACTCCCCCTTGGATGTTCATTACAAAGAATATGACTCATTAAAATCTTTACATAATTGTTATTGTGTAATAACAATCAAATTAATTATGAGAAGATGAAAAGTCAAATTTAAAAGAAAATTTCTCTATTTATTAGATAATAGAGAATATACAAAGATGATAAATGGTGATGTCACATCACCTCTTCAAGTCCCAGCTTTATATATATATATATATATATATATATATATATATATATATATATTATTATTCTCGAGTACATTTAGGCATTTTGGGTCCTTGTGTTTGTGACTATTTGTGCTTTTAAATTGATGCAGTGTAAGATTTGTAATGATTTGGATTTGCATTAGGAGGTCATATGCATTTCATGGGATTCAATTTCATGGCAAGAAACAATCCTATGAGCTGATTATATATTTGTTGTTTACAAAATTACAAGGCATGAAGGTTTAGTTAAAGTATTTTAAGTAATTTTAGGGTATATACTGGAGTAGTAGTAAGCACATTTGACCAAAAGTGAATTATGTGCAAAGAGTATCTAAAAGCACTATCTCTAATGGTTAATTTACCATCAAGTGACACTTGTTTTGAATTTTTTTTAAAAAGACGAAACATATTTTAAAAATAATCGATCAGGTGATAATTTATTAACTTTTATTATTAACTTCAACGAAAGTAGTCAATTAATTGCGAAATGATATTTATTAAAGTTAAATCTAATTCTAATTAACAAAGATTTTTTTTGGTTAAATCAAACTATTTTTTTTATAAAAAAAAAATTTCTTGTTGAATCAATCTGCTACTTTGACTCCACGAATTCACAGCTGCTATTGTGTTATGGCTGTAGAGAAGATAAAGCTTAGAAAAGACAAAGAAAAAAAGGAGAAACAAAAAAGAAAACGAACTATCGAACATGAAGAAAGAAGAAAAAGAGGGTAAAAATGAACTGAAGAAGATGAAGAAAAAAAGAGAAAAAGAATTAGAGAAGACAAAGGAAAGAGAGAAAGGGAAATGAAAAAAATAAATTAAAAAAATAATTTTTTTTTTCAATTTTACCCTTGGTCTATTAAAATTAATGGTAAAGTTAATGTATTATTACCTGATTAAGTATTTGTAGAACATATATCATCTTTATGAAAATATCAAAATAAGTGTCACCTCAAGGCAATTATCCCCTTTTTTCATAACATGAAAGTTCTTACCGTACAACTAAAGGGTTGATATTGAAGAATTGATAAAAAATCAATTTTTGTATTAATTGCCTCTCCTTCTAACCATAATTAATGTCTATGAAAAGTCATCCCAAAAAAGAGAACGAATTAACTTGTGTGGACAAGCTAAAGCTACAATGTAGGGCATTGAGGCCCGAAATTTTTCCAATTTAAAAATGCAGCCGTTGGATTCAACTAAAATAAATCCAATAATTGAAAAATTAAAAGAAAAGAAAAAAATGGGTAACCTTGTTAAACTAGTCTCAAGCATTTGAAATACCTAATTTTCTCTCTCACCCATAAAAATTGCATCTCTGGCCTCCCTCTCTCAAATCACTAATTTCTCTCTAATTTCTATCTTGGATTTGTTTACTAATCATATGAAATTGAAGCCATCATCTCGCTCACGGTGGAGAACAAGCTAAAGCCATCAATCCGTTGCTATCATCTTGAGCCGTTGAAGTTGAAAACATCTCCCTCTCATTCTCTTTCATTTTTAAGTTAAGGACAAGGTGAGGAAGAACTTTCTCTGTTGGATTTGTGTCATTGGTTTTCGTGGTGACTACTGAAAATGATATGTGAAACAATGGTGAATCAACAGTACAGGTGCAAAATCACAGTGTTTTGCCTATTGAAGTTTTGCGTTTTAATCGTTTAAGTCCAGAGCAAGTTTGGTTTTATACTTTTGTTGTCGATAAGTTCTCACATGTGACACACGTGAGTCATTTATTCTGACCATAAAAAACTTTTGTCAAGTTTGTTAGGAAGAGTGGGAAATACATAAGAGGTAATACAAATAATTAATATTTGTATAAAATGTGTAATTAAATTTAATATGACCACTACTTGTATCATAGTTTTTTTTTTTTTTTTATACAATGGGGCTCTCAAAAAGAGCTAAGAAAGGACTAAATAGGGAAAACCACCCTATACATATCATGAAACCATAAAAGAAGAGAGCCGACCAAATTTTCCATAAAGTTAGCTGCAAAGTTTGCTTCTCGATAAATATGGATGATGGTAATATTCCAATTATGCTTGAACTCTTAGATGGATCGAATGAGAGGAGAAAATTTGTTCACCAAATCTAAACACTTAGTAATCATTTGAGTCATGTATAAACTATCTACTTCAACTTGCGGCCAAAGAATTTTGAATTGCCAAACAATGTTCAAGCCTTGATAGAGACCCAAACTATCCATTCCTCTTAGTTGCACCATCCGTATTAAGCTTACACCAAGGCTAAATGGGAGGAGTCCAGCCAATCCATCTCCCAGTCTTCATAAACCCATGTTTAGAGGCAAATTGTTAATCTGTTGAATTTCCTTAGCCCTCGTAGTGACATTATTAACCAAAACTCCATTATTTCAAGTCACATGACTAAAACAAAATTGGTTCGCTAAAACCAGAGTCTCCAAATTACTACATTAAAGAAACACCTTCAGTATAAAACTTATCAATCAACTAAAAACTCTTCAGGTTTTGATTCATCCAATCTCGAAGATTAAGGTTATACAATTCATGGCGATGCGACACAGGAATGATTTGATATGGGCCTTGCCAGCTCCAAGCAAGGTTCCAAATCTGATCTTCTATATTATTTTCATAAGGGTTGTTAGCATGTCATGTGGATTTGATTGTAAAAATGCCTTTATCAGAAAAAGCCCAAAAGACTTGATCGTTACCTCTTTGATCCAAAAAAGGAGGGAAAACATTTATTCTGATGATGATGTGATTAGGGAGAAGGTGCTTGAAATGGTCTAATCACTAGTTCCCATTACAATCAGTAAAGTTAGTAGTAACATTCTTAAGGATATTGTCAGGAACAATACCAATTGCATGAAAGAACAATGGTTTATCTTTTGTAACCCAACGATCCCACCAAAACTAATCCCTTCTACCACCTCCTATATTCCAGGAAACACCTAACAATATAACTTTCCCAACATTTCCTATACCTTTTCACAAGTGAAACCCATTTCATGTACATAAACTTGAAGGAAAATTATAGGAATCCACGCCATATTTAATTATCAATACTTGGGCACAAAGGCTCGAAAGAGAAGAAATAATGCCCTATCCCATCTTCATCAGCTAAGCTCGGTTCATCATACCAAGATTTTGAAGCCCAAACCACTACACAATTTTACCTAGCAAATTTTATCCCAATTAACCAGAGTCATTTTTGTTGATCTGTTACATCGCTTCAAATGAACTTTTTACAAGCATGCTTAACTTTTGACTTAACTCTTGAAAGGAGAATCGTCGTTTGCATGGCATAAATGGAGATTGCTTGAAGGAATGACTGAAAAGTGTAGTTCTTCCAACCAGGGAAAGATGAAAGGTCATCCAACTAAACATACTTTTTTCTACCTTGTCGATGATCTCTTGATAAGTACGCTTGGAGACTCGAGAGTGAAGGAGGGGCATACCAAGGTATTTACCAAGATTATTAGTGATAGAGTAACCGAGAACTCTTCTAATATTATTCTCCTCCTCAGCATTAATATTCTTTTATAAGAATACTTTGGTCTTGGTTCTATTAACCCTAGCCTTGGAACTTCTACAGAAAGTATCAAGGGCCGAATTGATTACTCTCGTCTACTCACAAGACGCCTTAGGTAGAAGCAAAAGATTATTAGTAAAAAAAGATTGGTGAGGGGGGTTCCATTACAAGTCAAGCAAATAGGTTTCTATTCCCCTGTGTCCACTGTATTACAAATACCGTGACCTAGCCTCTTAATACATCAAACAAAAATGTACGGCAAGAGGCGTCCCCTAACGAATTCCTTGAGAAGGAACAAATTCATTCGTCAGCTCTACATTTCAAAGCACGATCATTTTCAAAGTTGTGATGCATTCCATAATAATTTGTGCAAGATCTACTGGATGATTATTTCTCTCCGTGTTGCATGAATGAAACTTCAACTAAAACTGTCATAGACTTTCTCCAAGTCAACTTTAACCTGCCATGTTCCCCGTCTACCAGTTTTCCTCTGCATATAATGAATAATCTCCTGAGCTACAATAATATTTTCAATAATATGTCGGTTTGGTACAAAACTAGTTTGATGGGGCCAATGGGCTAAGGAATAATAGTTTTCAACCAATTTGCTACAATCTTAGTCACGGTTTTGTAAGCCACAGTACACAGGCTTATGGGACGATACATCCTAAGATTAATAGGATTATCGTTCTTGGAATCAGAACTAGCAAAGTTGAGTTAATCTCTTTCACGAAGCAACAAAAAGAGGGATCAACAATACTCCACTGAGATTGGTAAAAAATGGCATAAAGGCCATCAACTCCTGGAGCTTTTAACGGCTTCATGCTGAAAATAGAATTCTTGATTTTGGTATCATCAACAAGCCCTTGAAGAGTGTGAATCACAATCTCATCAATAATCGAAAAACATCCCATAAGAGGGTAAGTGTCTCTACTATCTTCACAAGTGTATAAAGATAAAAAGAAATGAACAACATGTTATTTAATTGTCTCATTATCAAATAATCACTATGCAGATTCATTTTGTATTATTGCAATACAATTTCTTTGTCTTCTAGCAATATTGTTTTGGTAGGACTAAGTAGTGTTTCGATCCCCGTGTAATAGCCAATCCTTGTGAGACTTCTTAAGCCACAAATTTATTCTTGAGACAAAACTTCTTCAAGCTCTTTTTTCAATTAAATCTTAAGATGAATAAGGCTCTCAGAATAGTGGTCTTCGAGCACTTTTTAGATAACCCCCCTTTGAATATAGAAAGCACCAGAGTTCCATGTATCAGCAACGAGATCAGTGAACTTATTATTGGTAAGCCACGTTGCAAGAAAACAAAAGGGCCTCTTACCTGACTTATTCTTCTCCTTCCTATTGAAATGAACTAACACATGTTTGTGATCAAAAGTAACTTTCGAGAGGTGCAACACTGTATTATTAGAAAAATTATCAAACCATTCCTCATTAGACACCGCCCTGTCTAGGCATTTAAAAAGAAACTTCGAGACTAGGTAAACCTTGGTTCATTAAAAGTAAAATCATAAATCTTTTTAGAATGAAACTAGTTGTGAAACAAACCACAAAATCTACTAGTATTTACAAAACCACTTTTCTTCTCTTAAGCATACAAGATAGAATTAAAATCACCACCCATTACCCAAGGGCCTTGAACCACGTTAGCAAAATTATCCAAATGTTCCCAAAGGTGCTTCCTAGTGATGGCCAATGGGCTGAACGACACGGGCATGGCATGTGTTCGCACAACACGGCACAACACTAGCACATTTTGGTGGGGCACACAACACGATACGACACGCATGTGGGCTGGGCCGCACCTAGAATTTTAGGCACGCGGACCTTCAAAGCACGACATGCTTAAAGATGGGCTAAGCATGACACGATGAAAAAGACTGCAATAAGCACGTTTTATTTTTTAATGAAAGTAAACTTAAGATTTTATGATTTTACAAATAACTTGAAATTGAATTTTTTAAATTTATTTAATTCTTAGTTAAAAATATTGTAATTGATTTATATTTATAATTTATTAAATAAATAATTGATATCATGATTTTAATGAATAAAATTATAAATATCATGATTTTATAAATATGCATTAATATTATTGTGAATTATGATCTATGACTCTATAGAAGTTCAAGTTAATAATTAAATTAACCCTTAAGAAAAATTTATTGTTATTATTATTGTTGTTGTTGTTGCTGTTGTTAAGTATTAAAAAAAATTCTAATACTATAACGTCAAACATAGTAATTAATATTACATTCTCTTACTATTATTAGTTTATTATTATTAAATATAGACTTGAGTTTTGAATTTTGATTTTATTAAATGTGAAGAAAGGTATAAACCTAAAAAAATATATATAGACTTGAAAAAAGTACACCAATAGCTTGGCATGCACTCTTAAAATTTTTTTTTTTAAAAAAATCTTATTGAGCTTTTCTTTTCAAGCACGACACGACACCAGCATGAGCATGCATGGACCTTACTTTGATGGGCCGGGTCGGCACGGCACAACCCACTGACCATCTCTAGTGCTTCCTGATAATGGGATGAGACTAGCGTAGATAGCAGTTATCCATGACACAAAGTTGTTATTCTTAAAAACTTTGAAGTGAATAAATTTTCTATGATTGGTAACAATTTTTATATTGAAAAAGTCCTTTCATAGGATCCAAATCCCCTCAGAGAAACCAGTAGCTTCAACTCTAGGGGATTTATCAAAGCTAATTCTTTTAATGAAATCATCTGCTTTATACCCACTGATTCCAGGCTCTAGTAGAACAACCATGACCGGCTTACAATTCTTGATAAGAGAACCAAAAAAGCGATAGAAGACTAACAATGTCGCTCCCTTGACATTCCAAAACATAATTGATAAAGACATATAGATATGTACGATAAAAGTAAGAAACACCTTATAATTTCGGCCCTGAGGCCTTGATCTCCAAGTCCATAGCTGATTCATCCACAAGAGATATATCTCCATCAGAAGAACCAGACTCATCATTATCACTTTCTCCCATATAATCGTTATCCTTCCCATCATCATCCATGTCGCTAGTGATAATTAAGTGCCAGTATTAGAGGGATCATCGGCTAGTTTAGATGACTTATCATACTGCACACTAGTTAAATTGTCCTTAGCTTGGTCACTGGAAGAGGAAGCAGCAGAATTGTTATTGGTAGAGGCAACAATGGTGAAAGAGATAGCAGAGTGATGTGAAGGATTGAGGCTGGTTAGGACGATGGTGGGTACAGACTGGCTAGTCTAGTTTACATGGATGTTTGTTTTGTTATGTAAGGTGGGTGGGAGTTGTATGGGAGTAGCGTAAATAGCATCCGGTTGTTGGCAGTGTTGGGACCATAAATAAAAAAATCCGCACGTATGACAATGTTTAGGTTGGGGGTGGGATTCTTTTCAAGGTTCATTATTTTTCAGGCTGGGTGAACTAAAGAATTTTACCACTTGTATTATAGTTTTTCAAAATAAATGTACATAAGTTATAACATTATTTACTTATTATATGACTGATATAATACTTTTAATGAATTTTAAAATTTCTCGAGCTTAACTTTTGGCATAACTTCAAGGATAGATTTATGAAGTTAGAAAGAGAACCAGAAAGGGGTTTCTTCTTATAAATTATTCTTTCTAAAGTTTATAACAATAAAGAAATCGACGTGTTTTTAGTTGGAACTAAGCAACTAGGAGGCTGAACGATCAAAACCTGTGTGCACTTATCTTTTTATCTTAATCTGTTTCTTTGATTCTTATTACTCTTACTTCGATTCTTGTGAGCATCATCTTGGTCCTGGGGTGTTTAGTTTGTATTGTAAAAACATTATTCAAACCCAACATCAAAGAGAAAGGCCTTTTTTTTGGGTTGTTGTTCCCTGATTTTTTTTAAATAAAAACAAAAGGCCCTTTTGATGCTTCAAACGCTAGGCCAAGTTCTATTAATTGTGGCGCTGCTGGGTGACCGAGGCTTCCTAGACAAACATAGACTAGAGAACCGATGTCTTGTAAATCAAGCCACTATAAACATTTGGTCCTGTGCACCAAATTTTTGTTGGAAAAATATGCTCTTTAAAAGCATATGTGTTTATTTAATTGTAATAAATAATTTTTCTGATTAATAAAATAAATGAGGTATTTTATTCAAATATCTTAATTGCATTAATATTTGTATTAAAGTCCATTTAATCATATTATATGTATTTATGTGATCACCATGTGGATTCACAGAAGACATAAATACAAGTTATCTTATGATTAAATAAATTTAGTTCGCAGTTGATAAATAAAGTTGGGCACTTTATTTAGGTATAGACTGTAATAAATTCATTGAATGATTTGTCTTAATCATGTATGAATTTATTGATGTAGTACGACTACATTGAATAGGATCACATATGAGATTTAATTAACTTTGTAATAACTGTCAGACTTATTAAATCTCATAGGCGTTGATTTTACTGTAATCTTAATCTTGAGTTAATTATGATTTCATGATTGCGATTGTTATTTCATTTGAGTTACCAATGGGCACGACACATCCTTGTGGTCAAGATTACCCGGTATCTTGGTGGGAGCAATTATAAGTATTGGAGTTATGGATTAACAATATAGAATTTGTACAACACATCTCTTGATAGGTTTTCGGTACTTGATCATAGAATTCTCTGGCCAGAGTGTGTCAACATATTTAGTATGTTGAAAATGATCATTAGAGAAAACCAGTAAGGATCAAGGAATAAGATGTTATTAAATTGATTGGACAGTTGAGATATCAATTTAATTAACGATGTGGTACAAAGGATTGTGCAGTAAAGAAATCAATGTGGCTTGGGACGAATTATTATTCGAGCATACAATTATGGAAGTCAGTTCCAATCTTTTAGTGGAGTAGATTTGGAATTAAATAATTGGGCTAGTTTAATTACAGGCCTAATTATTGTAGCCACTATTGTATGTTCCCAAATGATCCCCGGGTTAGCTCATTTAATTGAATGCACCACTACTGGACTAATAAGTAAGATAACTAGCTATTTGGGTCAAAAGCCTAAATATATCATTTAGTGAGAGGCTCCATTTAATTAGCTTTTGTATAAGGGGCCTTATGTTATTTTACAAGGTGGGTCCCCTATTGAAAAAGAAAATAACGTGAGTTTTGTTTTTTGGATTATTTGGAGCCTAGGGTTTTCACTAAAGGGTGATATAAAAGGCTTATTTTTCTCAAAAGAAAGGGGGGAAGCCACTTTATACAGATCAGAGAAAAAGATTTTTCTCTCCATTGTTGAGAGAAAAATTTTCTCGTGCTAGTTGCTTTGGTAGTGATAAAGGCGCCCACACGTCAAGTGCAGATCGAACCTGAGTCATAACCTGGAAGATCATTGGAGACAGTTCGTGATCTAACAAGCGTGGTGGTGACGGATCGTGATCTAACAGGAGTGGTGGTGGCGGATCGTGATCTAGGAGCCTAAATCACTTTAACGGAAAAAGTCCAATCGGATTTTCAAGGTACGATTTCTGGATTACGTATTCCTATATATTATATGAGAGCGGTCCTTAAAAAGGTTTTATAAAATTTTAAAAACCGGATTTTTCCCCAATAATTGGTATCAGAGCCATCTCATATTAATATATAAGAATTTCGTATGAAATCATTCTTGAAATTTATGTATTAGAGTGGCACAATTTATTCAGATATATATTAATTGTTTAATATATGAATAAAGCATGTTTTGTTTTGTCTTAATTCATGGTTAGATTTTCCGTTGTATTTTTTCTTTGGATCTGTAACAAGAGGGGTGATTTTTTATCATCATGTTTCCCTCTTGATTTATTTTACTGTTATAGAATTTTTGTAAGCCAAAAATTGGCCTAGGAAATTTGTAAATTAATCTCGGATTTTCAAGATCTAAGCGACGGAGGCCGGAAATTTTGACAGCGGCAACCAGCAGCAAGCAGCGTGCGGCCAGCAACACATGCTGCAGCAAGCGCGCGCTGCACACGCAGCGGCAGCAGCGCGCGGCTCGCAGCACACGCTGCCAGCAGCGCGCGCTGCAAGCCAGCAGCCAGCGCATGCTGCCCGCGCAGCCAGCAACGCACGCCGTGCGTGCAGCAGCCAGCGCACGCTCGCGTGCAACAGCCAGCACACGCAGCAGGCAGTGCGAGCAGGAGCTTTCCGTGCAGCGCGAGGGAGGTGTTTGGCACGTTTCCGGTGTGTCGGCGATGGCAAACTCGACGTTGATAGCGGCTGTCCGGTGAGATTGGCCTGAACAGTGGCCGTTTGTGCTGGTGGCGGCTGGGGAAGAAGAGGAAAAGAAAAATGTGATTTTAGGGTTCCATGGTTTTTATCGTGGAGGTCCCTATAGCTTCATATTTTTCAGTTGGGCAGAAACGTTTTTTAATTTTTTGCATTTAAGTCCGAAAACGGTTTTGGGCTTAAAGAATCCTAGTTTTAGGCCCAATTTCAATTGGGCTTAATGGATTAAAATGCATAGATAAAATTAAATACATTAAATTTATTTTTGGTCCAAAAGTTTTATTTTAATAAAAATTTTTTTTTATTTTATTTTCTTTCAAAATTAAAATTGGACCAATTATAAATTTAAATGCCCAATTTCTCCTAGTCCATTAACAAAGTCAAGCTTATGAAGGATGGACATTGACAAGAAGCCCAATGAAGATTAGGCTTAGGGTTAATATATTTTTTTCATTATTAGGAAAGCCATGAATTAAGATTATTTAATTGTTTTTCTATATGTTATGTTTTGGATGATAACATGCCATGATAACATGTCATATAGAATAGGTAGTGCCACTCTATGCATAATGATACATGTCATTCATTAATTATGAATTTCATTATATTGTTTGAAATTTGCACATGCTTAATAATATTTGATATCATCTAGATAATATTATAGGAAGCATGCAATTAACAATATGTATGTTTTAAAAAGGAAAAACCAATTTTAAAATATTGAGTGGGAGAGGGAAAATTCAAGATAATTTTCCCACGGGCTCCATTGTTAGTTCAATAATAAAATTATATATATACCTCGACTTCATGATACGGTGATGCTCCCTTCGGAGGGTATATATATTAGATATTTTATTTGATGAACTTCTTCAAAGATAAAATTGAAATATTTTTCAATCGATTGTTCACCCCAACGGTGACTATTGATATGAAAAATACGTAGATTGAAACAATGGTTATACACTCAACTAAAGTTTGTTATTAACCTTCCCAACGAAGCTCTGTTAACAAATTTAGGCCCAAATGGATAACGATAATTATTTATCATGTCTCTACATGAAAGTAAATAATCTAATGGATAATTGGGTCTAGTAAGTGTAGACATGACTTCCCCAACGGATAGCTTGTCAAAGCGGTACTAGATTATCGTTACAATAAATTAAAATGCATTTATGTTTTTTTTTGCATTTTTGTCATTTATTGTGAATATTATTTCAAATTATTTATGCATGGATGTTTTATTTTTCAGAAAATGTCTTCCCTGAGCCCACTTACTATTATTCTGAGTCAAAACAAACTCACTGGAGAGAACTATATAGATTGGAAAAGAAATCTATTCATTGTCCTGACTGCTGAAAATTATAAATATGTCTTAACCCAGCCATGCCCCCCAGTTCCAGCAGATGATGCTCATAGAAATCAGAGGAGGCTTTATGAGAAATGGCAAAAGGCCAATGAAATGGCAAAGTGCTACATTTTAGCCTCGATTTCTAATATTCTGCAGACCAAACATCAGAACTTGGAGACTGCCACTGAAATAATGGATAGTCTCCAACAGATGTTCGGGCAGAGTACTCGCTCTGCGAGACAAGCAGCGCTGAAAGGAATTATGAACAGTAAAATGGGGAAGGGCACAAGAGTTCGTGATCATGTCCTCAAAATGATGGACTATTTGAATGAGGCTGAGATTCAGGGAGCACAAATCGATGATAACTCAAAGATTGACATGGTGCTAGAATCTCTGCCAGAAACATTCAAGGAGTTTAAGGTCAATTATAACATGAACAAAAGAAATATGACCTTAACTGAATTGATGAACGAACTCCATTCTGCTGAAGAGATCTATCGTGCTGAGAAATCTCTGGGAAGCATAAATATTACTGAAAAAAGTTCATCTTCTGGGCCTAAACCGAAAGGCAAAGGTAAGAAGAAAGCTGGGAAAAAGAGACCGTCTACCAAGCAAGATGGCAAGCCGAAAGGCAAATGCTTCAAGTGTGGACAGAAAGGTCACTGGAAAAAGGATTGCCCTAAGATTGTGAAATCAGGTATGGGAAATCTTTTTGTAATTGAGGCCTGTTTAGTTCAGAATCCTATTGACACTTGGGTGTTGGATTCAGGAGCAACTAATCATATTTGTAATTCACTTTATTGGTTTCAGGAAACCAGGAAAATAAGTGAAGGAAGCGTCAAGCTGCAATTAGGGACAGGACAGTTCGTGTCAGCAGTAAAGACTGGATCTGTTTTATTATCTTTTAATAATGAGACTTTAGTTTTGAATAATTGTCTTTATGTTCCAGACATTAAGAGGAATTTAATTTCAGTAGCTTGTTTGTCAAAGCAAGGGTACACTGTAAATTTTGGATCCTCTGTTTCTATTTTTCATAATAAGAGACTTATTTGTTCTGGTACATTGGAAGATAATTTATATCATTTAAGTCCAATGATCCATTCTATGCATGACACAGTGATAAATAATGATGAGCATACACATTTATCTAAGAAAAGAAATATTTCTTCCAACCAATGTTACCTCTGGCATTTACGCTTGGGTCATATAAACCAAAATAGGATACAGAGAATGATCAAAGATGGGCTCTTGGGTCCATTAGAAAATGAATCATTGCCACTCTGTGAATCCTGTTTAGAAGGAAAAATGACCAAAAGGCCATTCTCGGCCAAAGGAGTACGTGCAACAGTACCACTTGAATTGGTACATACAGATGTATGTGGACCAATCAATGTACAAGCTCGAGGAGGTTATGAGTATTTCATCACTTTTACTGATGATTACTCAAGATACGGTTATGTTTATCTGATGCGTCATAAGTCTGAAGCTCTTGAGAAATTCAAAGAGTATAGGGCTGAGACAGAAAAACAATTAGATAAGAACATAAAGAAACTTCGATCTGATCGAGGTGGTGAATTTCTCTCAGGAGATTTCAAAGAGTATCTGGTTGAAAATGGGATTATATCTCAATTGACTGCCCCGGGAACACCACAACAAAATGGGGTAGCTGAAAGAAGAAATAGAACTCTTTTGGATATGGTGAGATCTATGCTTAGTTATTCGTCATTACCAATCTCTTTTTGGGGACTAGCACTGGAAACTGCAGTTTACCTTTTGAACTTAGTTCCATCTAAGTCAGTGCCTAAAACCCCAATAGAATTATGGTCAGGTCGCAAACCAAGTTTACGACATGTCCGTATTTGGGGATCACCAGCACATGTACTGAAACCAAAGGCAGACAAAATGGATTCACGTTCTGAGGTTTGTATGTTTGTGGGGTATCCCAAAGGAACAAGGGGAGGTTTATTTTATAGTCCTCAAGATAGGAAAGTGATCGTGAGCACACATTTCACTTCCCTTGAGGAAGACTATATGAATAACTTCAAACCTAAGAGTAAGGTAATACTTGAAGAGCTGTCAGATGATCAGGTTGATGCTCAGCTTTCAATGCCTGTTACAGAACAGGAAGAACAGCAACAACCAGGTGATCAACACAGGATTAACCCTGAACAACCATCACTTTTAGAACCTCGTCGTAGTGGGAGGGTAACTAGGTTACCTGCGAGATACATGCTTTTGGGAGAAACCTATACGGCTATCTCAGATGAACATGTACAAGATCCCACTAGTTACAACGAAGCTCTAATAGATAGAGATGTTGAATTTTGGAAAAAGGCCATGAATCAAGAAATGGATTCTATGTATTCCAATAAAGTCTGGGAACTTGTAGAGGCACCAAATGGGGTAAAACCTATAGGGTGCAAGTGGATCTACAAGAGAAAAAGAGGAGTAGACGGAAGGGTGGAAACATTTAAAGCAAGATTAGTAGCCAAAGGGTTTACTCAGAAAGAGGGAATCGATTATGAGGAAACTTTTTCTCCGGTTGCTATGCTTAAATCCATCAGGATTCTGCTCTCCATTGCTGCAATGCTAGATTATGAAATTTGGCAAATGGATGTCAAGACTGCTTTTCTTAACGGGCATCTTGAAGAAAACATTTACATGCAGCAACCAGATGGATTTATACAAAAAGGCCAAGAACACATGGTATGTAAGTTGCAGAAATCCATTTATGGATTGAAACAAGCATCCCGGTCATGGAACATCAGATTTGATCAAGCGATTAAATCGTTTGGATTCATTCAGAACATTGATGAACCATGTGTGTACAAGAAAATTCAAGAAAAATCTGTAGCCTTCCTAATTCTTTATGTAGACGATATTCTCCTAATTGGAAACGATATAGGAGTATTGACTACAATAAAGAGTTGGTTAGCGAAACAATTTGATATGAAAGACCTGGGAGAGGCAAGTTATATTCTTGGTATCAAGTTACTACGAGACCGGAAGAATAAAACTTTAGCCTTGTCTCAAGCGGTCTATATCGATAAGATATTGGCTAGATTTAGCATGGAAAATTCCAAGACTGGTTTATTACCATTCAGACATGGAATTACATTCTCTAAGGATCAATCACCTAAAACATCTGAAGAGATAGAGAGAATGAGACGAGTTCCCTATGCAGAAGCTGTGGGAAGTCTCATGTATGCCATGCTTTGCACTAGGCCAGACATCTGTTTTACGGTAGGGATGGTTAGTATATATCAATCTAATCCTGGACCTGAACACTGGACTGCGGTCAAGCATATAATGAAGTATCTGAAAAGAACTAAAAATTATATGCTTGTGTATTCTGGCGATGAACTCATTCCAGTGGGTTATACTGATTCTGACTTTATGTCAGATAAGGATTCCAGAAAATCAACTTCCGGCTATGTGTTTACATTGGGAAGTGGAGCTATTAGTTGGAGGAGTGTGAAACAATCTTGTATCGCAGACTCCACAACTGAAGCTGAATATGTGGCTGCATCCGAAGCTGCAAAAGAAGCTGTATGGCTCCGCAAGTTCCTACAAGATCTTGAGGTGGTACCTGCTGTAACTGCACCCCTTAAACTATTTTGCGATAATAGTGGTGCGGTAGCTCAATCTAAGGAACCAAGGAACCACAAGAAACAAAAACATATTGAGAGGAAGTATCATCTTATAAGGGATATAGTGCAGAGAGGTGATGTGGAGGTTACTCAGATTGCGTCACAGCAAAACTTGGCAGATCCTTTTACTAAGGCCATACCTGGGAAACCTTTTAACTTGCACTTAGAATCCATGGGCATGCGTGAGATGCCAGATATGCTTTGAGAGCTAGTGGGAGATTGTTGGGAAAATATGCTCTTTAAAAGCATATGTGTTTATTTAATTGTAATAAATAATTTTTCTGATTAATAAAATAAATGAGGTATTTTATTCAAATATCTTAATTGCATTAATATTTGTATTAAAGTCCATTTAATCATATTATATGTATTTATGTGATCACCATGTGGATTCACAGAAGACATAAATACAAGTTATCTTATGATTAAATAAATTTAGTTCGCAGTTGATAAATAAAGTTGGGCACTTTATTTAGGTATAGACTGTAATAAATTCATTGAATGATTTGTCTTAATCATGTATGAATTTATTGATGTAGTACGACTACATTGAACAGGATCACATATGAGATTTAATTAACTTTGTAATAACTGTCAGACTTATTAAATCTCATAGGCGTTGATTTTACTGTAATCTTAATCTTGAGTTAATTATGATTTCATGATTGCGATTGTTATTTCATTTGAGTTACCAATGGGCACGACACATCCTTGTGGTCAAGATTACCCGGTATCTTGGTGGGAGCAATTATGAGTATTGGAGTTATGGATTAACAATATAGAATTTGTACAACACATCTCTTGATAGGTTTTCGGTACTTGATCATAGAATTCTCTGGCCAGAGTGTGTCAACATATTTAGTATGTTGAAAATGATCATTAGAGAAAACCAGTAAGGATCAAGGAATAAGATGTTATTAAATTGATTGGACAGTTGAGATATCAATTTAATTAACGATGTGGTACAAAGGATTGTGCAGTAAAGAAATCAATGTGGCTTGGGACGAATTATTATTCGAGCATACAATTATGGAAGTCAGTTCCAATCTTTTAGTGGAGTAGATTTGGAATTAAATAATTGGGCTAGTTTAATTACAGGCCTAATTATTGTAGCCACTATTGTATGTTCCCAAATGATCCCCGGGTTAGCTCATTTAATTGAATGCACCACTACTGGACTAATAAGTAAGATAACTAGCTATTTGGGTCAAAAGCCTAAATATATCATTTAGTGGGAGGCTCCATTTAATTAGCTTTTGTATAAGGGGCCTTATGTTATTTTACAAGGTGGGTCCCCTATTGAAAAAGAAAATAACGTGAGTTTTGTTTTTTGGATTATTTGGAGCCTAGGGTTTTCACTAAAGGGTGATATAAAAGGCTTATTTTTCTCAAAAGAAAGGGGGGAAGCCACTTTATACAGATCAGAGAAAAAGATTTTTCTCTCCATTGTTGAGAGAAAAATTTTCTCGTGCTAGTTGCTTTGGTAGTGATAAAGGCGCCCACACGTCAAGTGCAGATCGAACCTGAGTCATAACCTGGAAGATCATTGGAGACAGTTCGTGATCTAACAAGCGTGGTGGTGACGGATCGTGATCTAACAGGAGTGGTGGTGGCGGATCGTGATCTAGGAGCCTAAATCACTTTAACGGAAAAAGTCCAATCGGATTTTCAAGGTACGATTTCTGGATTACGTATTCCTATATATTATATGAGAGCGGTCCTTAAAAAGGTTTTATAAAATTTTAAAAACCGGATTTTTCCCCAATAATTTTATCCCCTCATACGTTTCGAAATTCTTTGCATAGGCTTTTCCAATTCCTCAAATGTTTTCACCTAACCCTAATATCTTTGTGAAATTCTTTCGTATCTCTAATGATCCCACATTGACAGCACTAGTTAGCTGAGCTAGATGTGGGAATTAACATAAAGTGGCCTTGTGCCAGACGTAAGAGCAGACAAATTGATGCAGAAGGTTTACAGAGGCCATATGGAAGCAGAGTTTCGTTTCTGCAAAGGAGAAGCTAATGCGTCTTTAAGAATTTCAGGTTGAGTGTCTATCCTTTGTTACATACGACGTCATGAGGAAAAGTTCCTTATAACTCAGACTAATTGTCCTTTATTTTTTCTTCGTTGGTCTACTGCTCTAAATTGCTTGATACAGGTACGACTGAAGCGCTGTTGATAACTTATTTTGCAGAACATAATATATTGAATAATCTTTGGATTAATGCAAAAGAATTAGTTTTCTATCATACTGCTTTAAGCTGGACGCTATTTTAGAACATACGAAATAAATGACATGTTATATTTTGCCATTACATGTTATAATTTCTTATTCATTTTTTAAATTAAAAAAATTATATTTGGGTGGAGATAATTATTTAATTAAAATAATTTTTGATATTATGGTCAATATTTTAAAATTTATATCACTCCCTACCTACCAACCTCTTTCAATAAAACAGTCAGATAAGGCACCAAAATAAGTTTGTTACTTTTAAAATCAAAATGGTCCCATGTATTTTCTCTTAGTATCCATCTTTATAACCTTCCATGCACGTAAAAATTACAGGTTAGGATTGCCACCCAAAAAAAAATAAAAAAAGTTGCAATACATATGATAATTTTTACATACATAACTCGAAATCAAATACCGTTATGTCTTAGCTTTTGGGTGGCTGGCTCTAGTGTTGGGAAATGGGCCTTATTAGTAGAATGAATTTGGGCCCTCATTGAAACAGTAGGGACCAGTCTTTAAATAATATTGAAAAATCCATAATAACTATTTACGCCCGCTTTAATTCTAAAACTGCCCTTGCTCGGTTGATCTAATCTACATTGCCTCCTCTTCTCTGAAACACCCCAAATACAGGTTCGATTCTTGTTTCTCCTACTCTTCCCGACAGTCTCGATGCTTTGATCATTTTACCATCTTCCATTCGAATCAAATGTACATTTTAATTTGGAGTTTAAAAGTACTCCTCAAGGAAATAACCAATTTATAAAGAAAATATTAAAAAAGAGAGAAATAGAGAGATTGTTTTTGAAGTTTATTCACTAACAACTGAGAAGTCATGATAAATAAAGGGATTATATATTTATATTAGAACGAGACATATGACGAACGATGGTAAATTACGTAGGTGTGGCTGTAAAGAGTTGGTGTGTGTGAGAGAGAGAGAGAGAGAGAGAGAGAGAGAGAGAGAGAGAGACAATGGTAACATTTAAACAAATTTATAAATATCATTTAATGTAATTTCAGCACGAATGAATTTTATAAGAAGAGCACTGCACTGATATTTAAATGTTAAGAAGACACCACCAAGATAGAAATGAGATCACTGTTCATGTCTCAGTACTACAATAACACACATGAAACGACAATACTTTTCATATTATAGTACTGCTGGAATAGAGTTTTCATTTTGAATTAATAGGCTATATTTTTATTTTTTATTTAAGGGAAAAGGACACAGAGACCCCTAATGTTTGAATAAGGGACATAAAACTCCCTAATGTTTCAAAAAAGACACTCAGACCCCAATTGACTAACGGAAACCGTTTGTTTTAACAGAAATTATAATTTTAAAGTGCAATTACCATTATACCCTTATAGCATATTAAAAACTAATTGTTCATTGTCTAATTTATCCCTATATTATTAATAAAATTACGAATATAACTTCATTACCCAATTTTTCCATTTAATTTTTGTTAAATTTTCTTTTCAAACTAAATAAATTTTATTAATTACTCAAGAATAAAAAAATTAAATTAATTATTAATATAATAAAAATAACAATTCTCCATATGTCAATCATTTAAACTTATATAATCAACAAAAAAAAATTGGTTACAACAATAATTACAAAATCTTAATTGTACTAAATAACATATCCAATAGACATTAAAACCATCAATCCACTAAACATAACAAAAAACCATTGTATTATAATATTGTATTAAATTAGTACTGGTAAACATTACATCAATAACCATAATATTTTTTGAAAAAAAAAATAATCTTTTCACAAATTGGTATAACAACTACTAGCTTGTGAGCTTCCTCTCATATCTTGTGTGGCTGTTCCTGCACGATAAAGGTAGAAATATTAGTATATAAGCTTTATTTTTATATAAAAAAGTAAAAAAAAAATAAATTTAAGCTTACTTGAGGGGTGTTGAGTGGAATCAATTGGTCTTTTACATGATCTTTTATTATGGCCGAAAATTGCACAACTGCTACATTTTTGCTTGGTCTTTCTTTTCCCTTGTTCTTCCCCTGGCTCTCTTTTCCTCACTATTTTAGGCCTACCAACTCTTGCTTTGACATATGGAGGTAAGACTTTTAGACCTTCAACAACAGCTCATGTACTTTGATCTGGAAGTGGATGTATGATATTTGCATATGTGGCCAAATATGCTTCCACTGTCAGTTTTTTATCCACATAATCAGCAGCATCTTCATGTCTTAAAGCAATACATGGGATGATATGTTTACATGGTATCCCACAAATTTGATAAACACCACAATCACAAGTTTTATTCTGCATATTAACCATAAATGTTTTATTATTCTCGTCCATTACCTCAAATTCATACTCACTAGCCATAAGCACTCTTACATATCTTCCTTCTTGTCTGGAAACATTCAACTTTCTCCTCACAGTTGGAGGCAGCTTCCCAATCCATTTTCTTGCATCAGAATGCCTTTTATATAGTCTTTTCATAACTTTCTTCCGAATGAATTCCATAAGTGTCAACACAGGCTTGTCTCTGTATTCATTTAACCAGCTGTTCCATGACTCAGTTAAGTTGTTAGTTACATGATCAACTTTTACATCATCAGGAAATGCATGTCTAGCCCACTGTTTCTTGTCAATCTTAATCAAATAATCATAAACAGCTTGCGTGTCTTTTTTAGCTGTTTTTATTTTCTTCATGTCGTCTTCCCATTCTTTTTTAGTAGTGGCTCTTGCTGCTGTCCAAAATAGATTTCTGTAGATGATATCAGGATGATTACTTCTTAAGTTAGCAAATATATGTCTGGCACAATGCCTCACTGTTGCACCATGCCAATATGCTTCCAAACCTAGTAATATTCCTTTTTGCCTATCTGTCATAAACGTTACTCGACTTTGATCCTCTATGTTCAACCACTCACTCAATATTGCCAAAAACCATTTCCAACTATCAGCACATTCTGATTCACAAATACAAATGGCAATCAGAAAAATTCCATTGTTTGCATCTAATGCCACTGCTGATAATAGCACACCTTCGAAATACCCCTTTAAATGATAACCATCCAATCCAATAAACCATCGACATCCATTAATGAATCCATTCTTCAAAGCAACAAAGCTAAGCATAAATCTCTGAAACTTCAAAGCTGGTCTTCTATCTTTATCAAAACTAGACACAAATTTCATCTTTACTAACGTATTGGGATTGCTTTGTTTGAGTATTTGGGCATAATCCCTTAGCCTCTGATAAGAATTTGCATAGTTCCCATTTAATTTATCCATTGCTCTTTTCTTGGCCCTATACATTTTCTTCATGCTTGCCTTAATCCCTAAATTAGAAACCAATTCATCTTTCATTGCCTTTACTGGCATTTTTGGGTTATTCTTCAAAGTTCCCTCAAACTGAGAGGCTATCCATTTATATGATGCCTTTTTGTTCTCTAACACTCCATTACATTCATGTAAATTATTCAGCTTCTGAATTCTGAATTTTGTTCCAGATTCTACTAGTGCTGCATAAATAAACCATGGACAGCCCTCATTGGAACACTTTGCTCTGAACCTTCCCTTCTCATTCTTAATTTTGTTAAGATCAAACCCATTCTTAATAACGTAGCTTTCAAGTACTCTTCTGAAATGTTGGACATTGTCGAACTCCTGCCCAACACTGATTTCAATCATTTCATTAGCGTTAGATTTTGAACAATGAAATGATTGCTCATCTTCAGAATCAGAAAGCAGGCCATGCTCTCTATCATCTGACTCACAATTAGAAAGAATTCTATCTTCTTCTTCACTATCTCCATAATCCACTTCTTCACAACCTTCAATATGCCCAACATCCACTCCCTCATCATCCCAATTTAATCCCATTTCATCATCAGTAGGTGTTATGTCTTCATTGTCATCATTTGACCAATATGCTTCATCATCTTCTTGTTCAAAAGAATAAAGTGAGTGAGCATTCAGGTTTTAGGATGGCTGATCAACCATCTGCAAACCAATACATTCTTTTCATTAATAAATTAAGCACAAAATTCACATGCTCTAGGACCATTAAAAAAAATACATAATATCTCACTTAGGTAGAATTCTAGCCCAACTGGTTAGATATAACAAAATAAATTTGATAAAGAAAATTCCATGCACATCTAAAAATTGATAAAGAAAAGAAATAACAAAAGTAATTAGTAAGAATTCTCCAATAAACCGGACAAATTAAGAACTCTGTTCATCAAACAACCATAAACCAAAAAAAATAAATTCTCGTAATCATTTATTTATATTCTTACACATACATCACATATGCATCAAACATGCTAGAGAAGTTAATTTAATAAAAAAAATGAAAATTAAAGAGAAAAAATAGGATTTAAGAGAATTGAACCCTAGACTCCACAAGCAGCAGCCAAACGCGAGATTCCACAAACACAACCAGCAACCAAACGCGAGCACAAGCAGCAGCCAAACCCGAGCACAAGCAGCAGCCAAATACGAGCACAAGCAGCAGCCAAACGCGAGCACAACCAGCAGCCAAACGCGAGCACAACCAGCAGCTAAAAGCAAGCACAACTAGCAACTAAACGCGAGCACAAGCAGCAGCCAAACGCGAGCAATTCCAGCAGCCAAACGCGAGCAGTTCCAACAGCCAAACGCGAGATTTCAGCAGTTCCAACAGCACAAGCAACAGCCAAACGTTGATCGACAGCAGATCCGGCAACTAGACTCGGTCTCGATCCACGCACGAGCAGTTCCAGCAGCTTCTGGTAGCGCGAGCAGCAACTTCCGGCAGCCCCAGCAGCGTTTGGCGAGGCAAACCGTGAGTGTGTTAAAAGATTTGTCTGAAATCAGTGTGTGTGTGCGTGGGGTTTGTTTGTGCGTGTGATGCATGTGTGGGTTTTTAGTCAATTCACTTGTTTTTAATTTGTAATTATGATTTTAACCTTTTAATGATTTAACGGAACGATTTCCGTTAGTCAATTGGGGTCTGAGTGTCTTTTTTGAAACATTAGGGAGTTTTATGTCCCTTATTCAAACGTTAGGGGTGTCTGTGTCCTTTACCCTTTATTTAATTGGTTAAAATGTACCTATGTTACAGTGTAAAGCTTACTAGTAGTATTAAGTACATATACTTGCAGTGAAGTCCAAAGACTTTATCAATACCAACTTTGAAAATCTACTCCTACTAACTTCTTCTTGAGGACACAAACACACCAGTAGCTGACCTTAACAGTCATATATTTTCATTTTCTTTTATTACAATATATATATTTACGATATTAGATTTATTGGGAATTTGAATACTGGTATGTTCGGTTCAAAATAGTTAAAGGAAATGTGAGAGAAAAGAAGAGAGAGCATAAAAAAAAATGGAGAAGGAATGAATTTGATGTTAAGTTAGAAAATGAAATTAAGATTCACTTTCATTTTCTCATCCCACAACCAGGGGCGGAACCAGACTTCTAGTTCAGGGGTTGCCGAAATATGTCACAAGTCCAAATTTTAGCTAGCGATTAATTCGTAATCTAAAATTTCAAATTTAAATTAAAAATAATGAACATGCACAAAAGGATTGTGAAAGAAAAATGAAAATAAGGTATCATTCAAGTCTCAAATTACATGAAAATATAAAATATTTGTATGTTGTACTACATAATTTAACATATATTAAAAGCGAACTTTACGTTCTTTCGTATCCCTAAAATCATCTATGATTGATTCCATTCTAATTTTCTTAGCAATATCTCTCTCAATGTATGTGATCAATGTGTCTGTGAGGAAATCATCACCCATTTTATTGCGAAGTCTAGTCTTGAGAATACGCATAGCTGAAATAGATCGTTCAATAGTTACTGTAGAAACTGGAAGAGTAAGCACTAACACAATTATTCTGTAGACAAGTGGATACATTGATGATCTTCTAGTTCGTACCAACCATTGACATAAATCAGAAAGAGACGATAATTTTTTAAACTATGGATGTTGAACAACATTATCATTATAGTGATCAAGCTGCACTCTCAGATATATCTTTTCATTATCTGTGAAGTTATCTCGATAAAACTTATCAACCAATTGACAAATATCATCAATTCTAAAAGAATTATATCCTTATCGAGGATCCAAGGCTGAGCTAAGCATGAGTAACTCTACAGAGCTATCATTAAATCGAATATTTAATTCTTGCAATTGAGAATCTATTGCTGCATAAAAAATATTTACCTAATAATGCTGCTTTATAGTAAAGTTATCTTCTTGATTACGAGCTCTACCTTGCCTTGCAATATAACGAGCATTCATATCTGGAATGTCAATATTGTGTGCCTTACAAAAAGAAATCACACTCTCCAGCAAATTCTATCATTATTCATCTCTCATTTTCTGCAAAAGTACTTTAGTGGATGAAACAAGGCGCATGACATTAAAAATGTCTTGTGATTGACATTGTAAAGCTTAAGAAAGCAAATCAGTGATCGCCATGATATTTTTCATGAGATGTAATATAAAGACAAATTCAAATGAAGTTATCACTTCGTAAGCTGCATCTACATTTTCCCGTGATACATATGTGACTCCATTCTCCACAATACTAATTAAAACTTCACATGTTGCACTAAACCTATTTATTAAATTAGAAACTGATTTGAAATGAGAACCTCATCGAGTTTCACCAGCCCGTTGTAAGGTCCTAATTTGATTAAGCCCTTTACCGGTCTCAAGTTCATTAGAAGCAAGCATATGTGCAATTTCATCAGCTCTAGCACGTTTCAACTCATCATTACGCTTGCAAGATGTACCAACAATATTCACAACAGAAGTTAATTTTGTAAAAAATTGATGCACATGAATTACGAATCGAGATGTTGCAATAAATGCTAATTATAACCGATGTGCTAAACGGTGAATATAATAAGCATATGGACAATCTTTTAAAATCAAAGCTTGTAAACCATTCCATTTACCTCGCATATCACTTGCATCATCGTATCATTGGCCTTAGATGTTTTGAATGTCTAAAGTGTGATTAGACAATACAAAATATATCTCTTTTTTCAAGGTTTGTGCTGAAGTCTCATAGACATAAACTAGCCCAAAAAACCATTCTCTAACAATTCCATCCTTATCAACAAATCTCAAAACTATTGCCATTTGTTCTTTGTTTGACTCATCGTGAGCTTCATTAACAATTATGCAAAACTTTGCATCCCCAATTTCTTCTCGAATTGTATTTCTGACTTTCATTGAATAAATGTGCAAAATTTCTTTTTGAATCTTTGGTGATGTAGAAAACTAGAAATTGTATTTTTAGGAGCTTTTGATATAAGATCGGCAAATGTTTCATTATCTTTAACCAACACTTCCAATAGTTCAAGAAAATTCCCACGATTATCTGAAGACTTACTTTCATCATGGCCTCTAAAAGTGAAGCATTGAAGTACAAGATACTGAGATGCTCTAATTAAGAACTTAAGCTGCGGTCGATTATCGGCAATATCTTGAGTAGTGTACTTATGAAAAACATGTTGAATATGTTGAGATTGATTCACAAATCCTCACATGATTTTTCAGCATGTTTATGAGCAGAGTCAGGATCAATGTCCACATGGTTTAGAAAAGCGCATTTTTTACTTCTCACTTTCCCCAAAGTTTTAAAACCATCTACCATGAAAGCTTTTGCTTCTTTATGCCCCAGATGGTTTATTAAAAAGAAAGCAGGGTAAACAAAAAGCAGTATTATTTGCAATAAAATATTCCAACCAAGTGGGAAATAGAGAATATCTTGAATTTTGAAAATTGCGACCATGATCTTCAGACTGCGGGATTTTTGAACGTACATGTTGGTACGAATCTGCTCAAATATAAGCTCATCGAATTTCATCATGTTGATTAGCATGATAATATTTGACGACGTAGTCTTGGATCACGCTCTAAAGAATTAACATCAACTTCATTAGTTTCAACTCTTGAAGATTTTGTTCGCTGATTTTCAGAAATTGGGGGTTCAAGATTAGATACTGATGGTAATTGTGTATTTGCTTGAGTACTTTCTGGATTTTTTTCTCTTGAAAAATTTATTAACCGTTTGCTTTTTCATCTGTAAGAATTAAAATAACAATCATTATAATCCAACAATGAAAATTAACAATAAACATATCTTACTTACAAATAAATATACACCAAGACTCATCTTCTAGAAAAAAAAAAAAAACAAAAGCTCTAATCTTCTTATAAATTTTCACAAATAAAATAAACTCATTGTGTATCGTGATGTTTCATACCTTTAAATTGAAAATATAATGATCAGTCGGTGCCAAACAAATGCAGAGAGTAAGATCCAAAGTAACGAACAGATGCAAGTTGATGGGCAGCTTTGCAAAGGTAGGAGCAAAGGTCAGGGAAGTAGTTGTTAAAACCCAAAAAAGTTTTCTTTATTTACTTTAAATTATAAAGAAGAAATAAAAGTAAAAAAAAAAGAGTGGCCCATGTGTTTTCTTTTTTAATTATTTATAATTTTAAAATTTTGAAATATGTAAAAAATTATATTTTTTTTGAAATTGTAGGGGTTGCCTGGGTCATCCCGAGCACCCACATAGTTTCGCCCCTGCCACGACTCTCTTCTTTTTGTGTCTCTACTTTTCTTTCATTTCTTTATAGAATAGTAAAAAAAATCTACTGACATTAATTTAAAAATTTACTCTTATAAATATAAATATTAAGATGGTATATCTATTCCTATTCTACATGACGGTCCCCATGGAAGCTCAAAACTGGTATCGTTAATATTGTTGAGACTTGAGAAGTGAGAACACCGATCCACCATTGACGGCAGGTTATCTCTCTCTTAGTATGAAACATGTTTATGCTATTTTTCTTTCTAATGCCATTGCCAGTCCATGGGGTGGTCGGTGAGGTGAGCCTGAAGCATCGGTTTTTACAAATCTGCACGTGGCAATTCTGGCTTTCAATGCAACTTCTGATAAAAATTATCTAAACGTGTAAATGACATGTGTTGACCATCCCAAGATGTCACGTGTGGTGGCATGATTTCGAGGGATGTACGGCGGCGGGGATTTCAATAAGACAAAAAATTTGTTTTGTTACTTCTAATCCATCCAAATTGTTGCATGTATTTTCTGTAAATATCTTTATCTCCTTCCAAGTGATTAAACATTAAGATTGCATGCATTTACAAAGGCGTAATTGAAAAACTTGTAACAGAAATTATTCCATGAGAAAGCTAATTTATATTGCTTTGTCTCTTAAGACTCTGGGATGTGGCAGGTTGCTGCTATTGATGGGAAATGGGCTTTCAAATTTAGGCCTTAATAAGGAGAATGCTATGGTATAGTATCCCCACAAAATGGCTGTGGACCCCACTTGGGCCCACTTTTCATTTTACTGTGCGAGGTGGGATGTAAGGTACAGACACTGTAACTTAGCCGCAGCCCCTCACCTCGATAAAGCTTTGTAGCGAATCTTAGTAATGGCATTGATATGGTCACAACACAAGCCCCTATTTCATACATTTTTTAAAATAAAATTTAGTTAACTAGAATTTTTTATTATTAAATCTTTAACAAATGTATGCATGTATGTATGTATTTTGTATTATTTGGTTATCAATAAAAGTTCTTGTTAAAAATTATAAAATTATTTTTAAATAAATTTTTTAAAGTTATATTATGAAATGAATGATAGAATATATATATATATATATATATATATATATATATATATATATATATATATATATATATATATATATATATATAAAGCTGGGACTTAATGAGGTGATGTGGTATCACCATTTCTCATCTTTGTATATTCTCTATTATCTAATAAATAGATAAATTTTCTTTTAGATTTGGCTTTTCATCTTCTCATAATTAATTTGATTGTTATTACACAATAACAATTATATGAAGATTTTAATGAGGCATATTATTTGTAATGAACATCAAGGGGGGAGTATTGTGAATTTATTAAAATAAATGTAGATGTTCATAACATATATCTCTTAGTCTCCCCACTATCTCCCATTAGCAACCTTTAGCTTCCCTATAACTCCCACTATCTCATAAGAAATTATGATCCATAATTTTTCATTAATTTCATGGAGTAATTATGTAACTATAAAAAGAGAGTTAATCTTTTTATTTTGTACACACACAATTAGAATGAATAAAATCACTCTATAATATATTCTCTCATTTTATTTTTTATCTTGCGTTGCTTCTTTATTTGTATTGCTGGCTAATAGTTTTTTTTTGTTTTTTATAAGGCTGCCTCATCTTAAAAAAAAATCAATTCATATTTTTTATTAGTTTTATCAAGTGTAAAGTAAGAAAAAATGATAATACTAAATTCTTTTTTCAAAGCCTCGTGAAACGCGGTTTTATTTTCTAGTTATAAAATAAATTAAAGTGCTTTAGACAATTTAAAAGCTCCACAACCTCTACTCTCAAAAGTTTAAATTTTTATTAATAAAAATAAAATAATTTATTTAATTAACAAAAACTCTAATCAAAATGCAATTAAATAATATATAAAATTTAATAAATTTTGATGACAAAATATGCACCAAGACCCATAACAAATATCGCATTAAAATATTTTCCTTTTCAGTTGGTCAATTTTTATTCTATTTCTTTTTACCTTTCGAGAGAATATAAGGTAACGTGGGTTGGAAAAGAATTTGACCTCTCCTCTAGATTCTTGTCTTTTTCTCTCTCAATTACTTTCCATGCAAATCACCAAGAAAATGGTTTGCTCTCTGAAACATCTTTTAGTTTAACATTTCATTTGCAAAATGTCATTGGAAGGCTAGTCTGTTTTCCCAGGCACATTTAAATAGCATCAATTGAAGCAGTTAAATTGTTATACATGTTTCCTGTTACTAAACACATACTCAGACTAACAAAACCCACTGTATTTAGATACATAAATTGTTCTATTCGTCGTGGGATACAATCTTTTGCTTTTTCCAGTTGTAAGCAGCTTCAAGTATCTCGAGGTTAGTTGTCTTGGACTCTTCAGGGAGTAGGTAGTCAATGTACTCCTCGTAGCTGCCAGGTCAAAGTTTTTGTATCAGTAACCGGAAGGCAACAGAGCTTATAATCTAACATGTCAGTCAACAAAAGTTAACTATTAGTTTTACATAATTAGTTGACTAACTCTGCGGGGTTAAAAGTAATTCAGTGGGACTCATGGCATATAGGTGCACCAATTGCCCACAGCCCCCGTATTATGAATCAAAAACAGCTAAAAGTGCATTTACGCAGATAAATAGATTGCCACTAGTTGCAAAGGATTCAGTAAATTAGAATCTCTTATAATGAGAATTATCAATCAACATTAGATTGATTGGGACATACCCAACTGACAGCCCATCGTAACTTGCAATTTGCCTCCTCTTTTTAAGTTTCTTGGGCAGCTTAGTATGGACCAAGCTAACATCGCCAAGCTCACCAAAATTACTCTCCATGTTCAACCACTCTTCTAACAACATAGCCCTTTCTTCCTTCAGTTCGGGCACTGACGTTCTGTAGTAGTTAATAGCTTCCTCAAAAACCCCTAATGAAGAAATTGAAAAATATGAGACTACAAATCAAACTGGTGATAGATCTCAGAATGATCAAATTGAACAGAAAAGAGTGATAGTAAGGATAAATCACGGTCTGGAGTCAGAATGAATTACTTCTCGTCCGCTGAATGGATTGCTTCTTTTGCTCACGGAGATCCTCTGATGTGTCTGGATTTCCACCATCCTCGCTCATGGCAGAAGCCTCAAATTTCACATAACTAATCCACACATTCAAATGCTTTGTTCGATCTAAGAGTCTCTCATAAAGTGCTCTTGTTCTTGCATATTCACCTTGTGATATCTCAAAATCAATGTATGCTTGAAGTTAAATGAACATACATATGTCATATAGTTCCTATGTTCAATATAAAATGACAAAAAATGAAAAGGCAGGGAAGGGCGTCGAGTTGCTAGGTTCAGCTCCAGAATAATTAAGTTGGCCAACAACCAAAAAATAAAAAATAAAAAATGTAAATATTACTGCATCTTTTCGCAGATTATTCTCTTAGGCATGCAAGTCTAAACAGTTTCCACACAAAACTAAGCATCTTCTGAAGAGCAAAAACAAAAGAATGCTAAACAAATGGTAGAGTATAAAACGAAATACGAGCATACAAATTAATCGATGTTCACAGCAACTTACATTTGTACAACATACAAAAGTCAAAACAAAACAGGAATATGAAATGAAAAAGAGAGCCTGAAACATCAACTTTCTTAATAGACCATCACTAGAAAAGAGTTATGATATGAAGAAAACAATGAATTTGTTCCTCTTTTTCTTACTTTCCAGAACGGTATGTACAAGGGATATATACAGCAAAATAAGAGAGAAAATAGGAGACTACATCTATCCTTTCCTAAATAATAGGAAACAAAATCTGGGAAAGAATCCTAATGAATCTTCCCATTATAATTTAACTTATTCCTAAAATAGCCTAGATTACAAATAAATCCTAATTTTGAATCTTTATTTTCAACACTCCCCCTCAAGTTGGTGTGTGTATATCATACAAGCCCAGCTTGTTACTTAAGTCTTCAAAGTTAGGTCTTGGCAGTGCTTTAGTAAGGATGTCTGCAATTTGTTGTCTAATTGGAATGTACTTTAGTTCCACACTTCCACTAGTGACCTTTTCTAAGATGAAGTGCCTATCAATCTCGACATGTTTGGTTCGATCATGATGCACTAGGTTTTTAGCGATGCTGATTGCTGCTTGATTGTCACACCTCATTAGAATGGATTACGGGATGAACACACCGAGTTCCTTGAGTACACGTTTTATCCAAATTCCTTCACAGATTCCACTTGCCAAAGCTCTGAACTCTGCTTCTGCACTACTCCTAACCACAACTGATTGTTTCTTACTCCTCCAGGTTACTAGATTTCCCCAGACATAGGAACAATAAGCAAATGTCGACCTTCTATTTATGACGTCTCCAGCCCAGTCTGCATCAGAGTAAATCTTAATGTTCCTATCTTCTGATTTCTTGAAAAACAATCCTTTTCCAGGTGTCATCTTTAGATACTTCAGAATTCTAAAGACTGCATCCATGTGTTCCTCTGTAGGATTGTGCATGAATTGGCTCATAACACTAACAACAAAGCCTATGTCCGGACGAGTATGTGAGAGATAGATTAAACAACCAACTAGCCTTTGATATCTCCCCCTATTGACTGGAACACTATTATCAACTAAGCCTAGTTTCTTGTAGGGATCCATAGGAGTATCAACTGGTTTGCACCCAATCATACCAGTCTCCTTTAGTAGGTCCAAGGTGTATTTCCTTTGGGAGACAACAATTCCCTTTCTAGATCTTGCCACCTCAATCCCAAGAAAATATTTGAGATTCCCTAAATCTTTAACTTCGAACTCCTGTGCTAGCTGTTTCTTCAACTTCTGCAGTTCTTCCTCATCATTTCCTGAGAGAATGATGTCATCAACATATACGATTAGGAGAGAGATCTTTTCTGCTTGTGATGTTCGGAGGAATAGAGTGTGATCTGCCTGACACTGAGTGTAACCAAGTCTCACAACTGCCTTCGCAAATCGATTAAACCATGCTCGAGGGGATTGCTTAAGCCCATACAAAGATTTATTGAGCTTGCACACTTTATTTCCAATAAGATTTAGATCAAGACCCTGGGAAACTTCCATAAACACTTCTTCTTTAAGATCGCCATTGAGAAACACATTTTTTATATCTAGTTGGTATAAGTACCAATCTAGATTTACTGCTAAGGAGAGCAAGATTCTGATGGTGTTGAGCTTCGCAACCAGAGCAAAAGTTTTAAGATAGTCAATCCCATATGACTGTGTGAACCCTTTAGCTACAGGACGAGCTTTGAGCCTCTCAACACTTCCATCTGCCTTGTATTTAACAGTAAAAATCCACTTACATCCAACTGGTTCCCTACAGGAAGATATATTATAACCCATGTATCATTTTTCTCAAGAGCATTTATTTCTTCATGAACAACTCTCTTCCACCTAAGATGACCGAAAACCTCTTGTATATTGTTGGGAACATGTATATTATCTAAAGAAGAAACAAAGGATCGGTATGATGAGGACAAACCATCATATGAGACATATTTGGCAATTGGATGAGTGGTGCAACTTCAAACCCCCTTTCTTTCTGCAATTGATTTATTAGAATCATCAACGCTTGGAACCATGAAATCAACCGAGGCAAGACTATCCGTACCTGTGTTGTCTTCACAAGAGCTTGGATTTGGTTCAATTTCTTGGACAGGTGGCTGAGTTCTGTGCTTTATCTGCTCTCCAGTTCTTCTCCTCCTATAAACATTGACATAATCAACAGCAAGCTGCAGAAGATGTGAGATTAAAGGTTGTAGTTGATGAGCTGATGGATGACAGGGTGACTCGGCTAATTGTGGTTGGGAGGACTCAGATGACTAAAAAGACTGTGAAGATATTGAGAGGATTGCTGATTATGGCTGTTGGATAGATTGATCATGTGTGGTGGTTGAGTTATGAGGATTTTCATGAGGGGTTTCCAGCCAAGATTGCCAAGAAGATTCCCAAGGCTGATGTTCGCTCATACTCTCTCCCTGAACAGCAGTTTTGGAATAGAAAGGCAGGTTTTCAACAAATGTTACATCTCTAGAAATGTATATTTTTCTGGTGTGAGGAGAATAACATTTGTATCTTTTTTTATGTGGAGAGTAGCCTAAAAATATACACTTGAGAGATCGGGGATCAAGTTTAGTCCCGTGTGTTAACATAAATATTTCTTTATTGATTTTGATGATAACAAGCTTGATTAAGATTTATTAATCTTTTAAAAACTCAAAATAGTTTTCATATATTTTTAAATCATCATTCTCATTTTATAAAGGCATTATATTCTATGAAAATATTTTTGGTTATTCTCATGTTAATGGTTTCAAATTGAAAAAGCTTTGAGATTTTTGATGATAACAAGTATTGCTAAAAATCCTGAAAATGGACCTAATTGAAAAGTTTTATAAAGTTTTGGGCCATAGTATAGATTTATAAAGTTTTGGGGTCAAACGGTAATTTTATAAAAAAGTACAATGTAGCAGTTACTGTAGAAAACGGCAATCCGACATCTTGATAACGGCTCACCGACATCGAATAGAATTGATGATTAGTCTCTGGACACTAACGTCGATCCGACATCTTGATAACGACTTGCCGACATCGAACAAAATTGAAGATTAGTCTCTAGACACTAACAGCGATCCGACATCTAGAGAACGGTGATCCGACATCGAACAGAGTAGAAGATTAGTCTCTGGACACTAACGGCGATTCGACGTCTAGATAACGGTGATTCAACAATTTGAAAATTCAGTCCAACGGTCATATTGACCAGTCAAACAGCGATCTGACATCTAGTTAACGGCGATCCGACAGTTTGCAGAAAGTCAATAACGGCTAGTTTTCAGCTCCATCTATAAATAAACTCATTCAAGTTCAAATAAGAGTTGATCACAACACGACCATTGAGCTTATATTAGAGAATACAATCTTCATAGAGCTTTAAAACACATTCTTGTTTCATCTATTCACACATTGGGCATTGATTTGTAATCTTAAATATTGTGTGAGAGAAAAATGATTTTTAATCTTTTACTTTGAGTGATTGTAAGTGTTGGGATACACTTGGGTTAAGTGATTGGGGATAATCTTTTGTTGTAAAGGTTCATTGACACATTGGAAGTCAAGTATAAGCATTTGAAGCATTGGAGGCTTGCTTAGTGAAATTCTCAAGCCCGAAAAGCTTGGAGGCGTGGACGTAGGCGAGGTTGGCCGAACCACGTAAAAATTTTCGTGTTTGAATCTCTATTCCCTTATCTTTTTATATTGTAATTGATTTAATTGTTATTCCATTAAATTCATTTTAGATTTGCATGATAATTTGTTTTAAAATCAAATAATTTTTTAGAATCCCAATTCACCCCCCCTCTTGGGTTGCATACTTGTATTTCACTATGTTGAGAGTGAACATGGACATATGCTGTGCAACTGAATATTTTTTGTGGTAAATCTGTTGAAACAGTCCTAGTGTGTAGAAAGGAATTGAGAAGAACTTTTCTTGGGCAATGAAACCCCAAGACTCTAGAAGGCATTCGGTTGATTAAGTAGGCTGCAATGAGAACAACTTCACCCTAGAAAAAATTAGAAACATGAGACGAGAACAAAAGACAGCGAGCCACTTCAAGAAGGTGTCTGTTTTTGCGTTCAGCAACCCCATTTTGTTACGGGGTGTCAACACAAGAACTGATGTGAAGAATGCCTTGATGGAAAAGATATGAGCTGAGGGAGTCTTTGAAATATTCTTTGGCATTGTCGGTTTTAAGGACTTGGATTTTGGTATTGAATTGGGTTTGAATCATGGCGTTAAAGTTTTGGAAGATTTGACTAACTTCAGATTTATTTTTCATGAGAAACACTCAAGTGAGACGAGTATGATCATCCACAAATGACAAAAACCAGCAAGCCCGAGAGATATTTTTAATTCTTGAGGGACCCCACACATCACTGTGAATTAAAGCAAATGGACGAGAATGCTTATACTTAACACTTGAATAAACATTTCGAGTATGTTTTGCAAATTGACAAATTTCACAATGAAAGGATAAAGGGTTTTTATAAATGAATAGATTGGGAAAAATTTTTGCGAGGTACATGAAACTAGGATGACCTAATCGATAGTATAACAAAACAATTTCACTATCGTTATTGACATTTGGACTAACAATAGAATGATGATAACTAGTTGACAGACTATTGGACTTGGCACAATTTGCTCTCGAATCTTGTATGAAAGAAGATTGATCACTTTTGAGTAGATAGAGTCCAGAACATAGCTCAGCACTGCCAATCGTTTTCCCCAAATCCAAGTCCTGAAAAACACACATATTTGGATAGAATTTAGTTACACAATTCTGATCACGAGTGAATTTACTGATTGAAAGTAAATTGCAAGCCAAATTAGGCACATAAAGCACAGAATTAATGTGTAACTCCTTCGTAAGTCTGATGGAACATGTCCCTGCTATTTTTGTGTGAGAGCCATCTGTGATCCGGACTGAAGTGCTGTTGATGCTAGCTTTATAATCCTGCAACATTGAGGCATCTCCGGTCATGTGATCAAAAGCACCAGTGTCAACTATCCAGGGTTTGCTTGCTCCATTAGTGGCTGCAAATGCTGAATGAGTCTCTTTCTGAGCCACTAGACTTGTCCCTGCATTGGAGTTCAAAGTGGCTTGATCGAAAAGCTTTTGAAGAATCTTCATTTTCTCCTTGCTGAATGGATTTGGCTCGGGTAGGGCCTGATTGTCCGTGGTGGATGCTGCATGAACACGAGATTCACGGTCGCCATTGGAATGGGGTTTCCAATCAACAGATTTGCCATAAATTTTCTAGCAGGTCTCCTTATAGTGCCCTGCCTTACGACAGTGATCGCACCATGATCTTTCTTTCTTTGTACGATTTTCACTAACCCCTACAGAGTTGGATGCACGGGCAGCAAGTGCAGAGGCATCCAATGTTGGTTTTAATGACACCATCATCACCTTTTTCCTGCTTTCTTCATGCCTAACTTCAGAAAAGGCTTCACGAGGGCGCGGTAGAGGCTTTGTCCCGAGTACACGGCTCCTAACCTGATCAAGATCTTTATTGAGTCCAAGGAGAAATTTAAATGTTCTCTTATGTTCCACAATTTTCTTGTACAAGGTTGTATCGTCGGTGCACTTCTAAGGGTATGTTTCAAATAGATCAAGGTGCTGCCAATGTCTAGTCAGAGTATTAAAGTACTGAGTGACAGATTTTTCTCCTTGGCGGAAGTCATAGAGGATGGTTTCAATTTGAAATAACTCTGATGTGTTCTTAGAGCTAGAATAGGTTTCCTTTGCAGCATCCCATATGTCCTTTGTAGTCCCAAACAGAAGAAAATTCTCACTAATATCATTGTTCATGGAATTGATAAGCCATGACATGATCATGTTGTTCTCTGACTTCCACCTTTTGAAACTAGGATCTGACACCTCTGGCATGGCCTCCTCACCCGTGAGATAATCATCCTTACCCTTGCCACAGATGAACATCATGACAGATTGTGACCACTGGAGATAATTGTGGCCGTTCAATTTATGACTGGTAATTAAGATCGGTGAAGAATCAATTCCACCATGAGTTGCAGTCTCCACGTTTCCTTTAGACTATGATGTTGTAACGGATGTTGATGAAGAAGCCATCCCGTATTTTGTCACAGAGAATACAACTGATGGGAGAGGAAGGAAGGTGGATACTGTTGAAAAGAGGTGGTAAAGGAGAAGAAGGAAATGGCAGCTGATAGGAGAACTAGGGTTTAGAGCCTAGCTCTGATACCATGAAGAAAACCGTGAATTTGTTCCTCTTTTTCTTACTTTCCAGAACGGTATGTGCAAGGGATATATACAGCAAAATATGAGAGAAAATAGGAAACAACATCTATCCTTTCCTAAATAATAGGAAACAAAATCTAGGAAAGAATCCTAATGAATCTTCCCATTATAATTTAACTTATTCTTAAAATAGCCTAGATTACAAATAAATCCTAACTTTGAATCTTTATTTCAACATGATATATGACAAAAAAAAAATATATATGACTAATAAACTATTTGCGGCCAAACAGAGATGAGCACCTTTAACAAGAATGGTTATGGAATTAACTAAATCAAGATTTGCAGGAGTACAGGGTGATCATACCTGGGGACACAGTTCAAAATAAAACCCATATGCATATAATATAAATATAGTAAAGAAAATTTGTGTACTCAAGCTACCTTCCACAAAAACTCAGGCAAGTCCAAGATTGGCTGTGCAATTGCAAGCTCAAAAATAGCTCTAGCTCGTTCAGTTTCATCCAAAGATTTCTCCAATTCAGTGTATTTGCTCCATGCATAGCAGTTCTCTGGTGACCATTCCAAATACTTCTCGTAAAGCTTTCGGCATGGATCAATATTACCAAGACACAGCTCCATCTCAATGTACTTTTTAAATATCTTTTTGCAGCCAGCAGAAGATCAGTGAGGATTAATCAAATCGAATTCATCAAATTAATCACAACTTATAGCATTAATCAGAAAACTACCTTATCCTTTGGAGCCTTTTCGATTGCATTGCCTAAAATTTATCGAGCGCCACTGAGATTTAACTGCCTTATTTCAAACTGAGCAGCTAAGAGCCATATTTTAGCAAATGAGAATTTCTTGTGAGGAATCAGCTTCAGACACTCGCTGGAAAAATAGCAAGTGAATGTCAAAACCCTTCTTTCTTCCATCCGTGGTGAGAAAGAAAAATAAAAAATAAAAAGGGTACTTCATAATGTTAAATTAGTATAGGCAAATATTTGTTAGCACAGAAACTATGCATGGGAGACAAGATGATGGCATTCATGGGTAATGCAGATGGCTGCTGAAGCAATGTGGCTGATCTGAGGAAGTCATGAGAACCAAGATAAACCAACAGTTCGTAGTACACACAGTAATATATTGTCCACAAATAAAAACAAAATTCAATAATAGAATAAACAATACTCATGTTCTTTAATTGGTTTGGTAACTGTAACTACATGAGAAAATACTAGTAACAAGCACAAACCAAAAATATATTATATGTAATCAAGATTTGCAATCGAGAAAAGTGCAAGCTTACCGATAAACATCCCTCGTTCGCTCCAGATCTCCAGCATCCACCTCCTTGTACAACGCATAATTAATCCTAATATAACACAAAAGGAAAGCAAATTTGTAATAAAAAATTACACTCAGATAAACCTCAGAATTTCAATAACTAAAAAACTTACCACAAGTAAATATATCTCTGCCAGTATCGTTTCTCCTCAGCCGGTGGCACATTGGCAATGGCACGCTCATAAACCTCCCTAACTCTTTCCTGATTCCCTACTCTCTCTTCTAATCTAATGTAATCAAACCAAGTATCATAATTCATCGGATTCTTCCTCACTCCATCCTCATATTGAAGCCGCATCTTTCCCGCAATTGCATCCTCAATCCCTTCCCTGTCTCCATATTGCTTCTCAAATGCCAAAAACTTTCTATACAAGTCTTCTGCCCTTCCTTTTGGTATACGATCCAAAGCAAACTTATAGATACATCTAGCCCGATCAGTCTCTTTACAATTACACCCCATCTCCTCAAACTTAGCAAAAGCAACAAACAACTGCTCAGCCTCATCATGATCATCTGCCAAAAATATCTCCACTGCGCATTCATACACATTGCGTGCGCGATCAACTTCTCCCATTTTCATTTCAAAGTCAGCGAAGTTAATCCAAGCTGAGAGATTGTATGGGTGGCACTGAACAAGTCGTTCAAATATGTGTCTAGCGCGTTGGACTTCATTATAGCGAAGCTTGAACTTGATGTAAGATAGCCATCCTTCGTGATCGGGCATCCAATGCATCCACCTTTCGAAAATCTGTCTGGCTCCAGCCACATTGCCCAAATTCTCTTCCATGCGAATGTAGTTATTCCAGAGCTGGTCCACACGGGGGGACAAAGTAACCGCACGGTCCCAGGCATTCCGACCATGGTCTATGAACTAGTTCTTCATCTCAAATTCAGCATACTTGCACCAAAGAGTATGGTTCCTGTAATCCACTTCGAGGGCGCGTTCCCACACTCTCCTTGCGCTGTTGAATTCATTCACAGACTCTTCCCATTGGGCATACTTAATCCAGACGCCGGTGTTCCATCGCATTTGGCGGATCAAGTCTTCATATTCCTCACGTTTGCGGAGGCGGTAATCCCTGAGTTTGGTGGAGTCAGTGAGTTTCTGTTTGGGAGGACGGAATTCAGCCACCTGGCGGTCGCGAGCCTCACGGATGAGATGCTCGGCGGTGCTTTGGATTGGGGTCGGGGTTTTGTTTTTGACTCGTGTTTGACGCGGGAGTTTTTGTCAAATAAGGTGGCCATCTAGATGAAGCAGCCATCTAGATGGTCAGTATAATGTTCTTCAAAGAAGAAGAAAGTTAGTAGCAGCAGCAGCATTTCTTGAAGAAGGAAAGAGAAGAAACTTTGACATTCAATGGCGGTGAAAAAAAAAATTATTTTAATAGCCAATTTTGGCTATAAAAGGGGAGAGCTCCCATTTCGATTTGCGCATCCAAAAATTTGTGAAAGACATTTTGAGAGAGACTTTAGAGAGCTTAAAATTACAAGCTCTTGTTATAGTGATTTGAGAGTTTGGGTGTATTGGGGTTTTGGGTAATGAGTTAAAATACTACAATACTTGTAACTCCTTTTCACTAGTAAAATATTTCCTTCTGTCTTCGCCCGTGGACGTAGGCTAAAAGCCGAACCACGTAATTTCTGGTGTCCTCTTTTGTGCTTGTTCTTTATTTTCTTCCAATTTTACTTTAGCTGCGGTCCTGCTTCACCCACCAATTTCCTAACAATGGTATCAGAGCTATTGGTTGTATTTTTTGGAGTCAGGAACTGTTCACGTAAGGGGTACCATTCACGTATATGATACTATTCACGTATACGGTACTGTTCACGTATACGGTTTTGCTCACATATACGGTATTGTTCACGTATACGACACTGTTCACATATACAGTACTATTCACATGAAACGGTGGAAGCGATCCAAGAATTTGGCGGTGCAAAGTAGGGAATAGTGGTGTGAGTAAAGCAACTGTGGTTTTATACATGTCTAGGAAAGTTCTGTCACAAAGGCGATAAGAGCTTAAGGAGTCTGGGTTTTAAGTGGGACCATTGTGACCCCTCCAGTCTTTCCTGGGAACTTTCCTGGTGTGCATTCTCACACATACTCATAACTATTGAAGGTGGTATACTAGCTTGTGTGCAGTATTTATCAACAAAATGGCGGCAAAGTATGAAATTGAGAAGTTTAACGGAAATAATTTTTCGTTATGAAAAATGAAGATGAAAGCTATATTGAGGAAAAATAATTGTTTGGCAGCAATTGGAGAAAGGTCCATGGAGATAACTGATGATAAGTGGAACGAGGTAGACGGCAACGCCATTTCTGATCTACACTTGGCACTTGCGGATGGAGTATTATCCAGTGTGCCAGAGAAAAATACGGCGAAGGAAATATGTGATACTTTTACAAAATTGTATGAGGCCAAGTCACTACACAACAAAATCTTCTTGAAGAGGAAACTCTATACTCTTCGAATGGCGGAATCTACAATGGTGACCGACCACATCAACACCTTGAAGACTCTATTTTCACAACTTACAACGTTGGGTCATAATATAGAGGAGAATGAACGTGCAGAGCTTCTACTTCAAAGTCTACCAGATTCGTATGATCAACTCATCATCAACCTGACGAACAACAATCCAGTGGAGAGTCTAGTTTTCGACGATGTTGCAGCCTCCGTATTAAATGAGGAGAGCAGGCGGAAAAATAAGGAAAACAGACAAGCAAGTTCGCAGCAAGCAGAAGCGCTATCGGTGACGAGAGGGAGATCAACGGAACGTGGCCCCAGTGGGAGTCAAAATCATGGTAGATCAAAATCCAGAAGTAAAAAGAATGTTAAATGCTACAACTGTGGCAAGAAAGGTGATGGGAGTCGAAGCCAACAAAAATAAATTCCTACTCTAAATAAATTATGTATAGTGATTGAGCAGGGTCGTGTCCACAGAGATCGGTAATTAATTAAATCCTTTTGAAACGTAAAACGTAAAATAAGGAAATTGTTGACTATAATAAAAATCAAATTAAAATAATAAGAATGCAAATTAAAGTTGTAATTCAAATTGGAGAAAGCTCTGGTTGAAGGAATTAACTCAGCTTGATTCGACTACTGATCATTGATTCAAATATAGATTATTATTACTCATGAATAGACCGGTTATAGCTACTGAGACCCTCTAATAGCCAATCTCTCCTTAACTAGTCGATAACCAAGGTACGACCGTTGGTTATTTCCCTAATCAATAGACAACCCTAGATACGATCATAGAATTTAATCAATTGACAGCCTGAAAAACCAGAGAGACCCAAATCCTAATCAACACATATGATGATTCATTTAAATTAGATTGTTTATTCTCACAACACAACTCTCTGCTATGTTATTTGTCACAAGCATTAAATTCTTCATACGATGAATCCTTTAATTGACAATAGATTAAGTTGATAATTAAATAGTGGCCAATTACCTAATTAACAAACATAATCATGAAACTAATTCAGAGAATAAACAAATACCCAAAAAGCAATAAAACAATTAAAGCACAAGAAAGATCTCACAGTAGTGATGAATCAAAGCTTCATTAACCTTCAACCAGAAAAATGGGTTTAGTTCCTCATAGAGAGAAGAGAAAAATTAGATCTAGGGTTTCTTTTTTTTCAATCCAAAATTCCCCCTTTTTCACAATAGATTCCTCCTTTAAATACTCTCTCTCTCTTCTCTTTTAGAGTTCTATTTAAAATAAAATACTAATATCTGAAATATTAAATTCGTAATTACAAAAATAACCAAAAATACAAAACACGTTAAACTAAAAACTGCAGGTCCGCAGTTGACAGCACGCGCCCACGCCTTATCAATAAAGTTCTTCTGCCGCTCATAATTTCTCCAAGAAAACAATCATCCTTAAAAATCATCTTGTAGCTCAATTTTATCACCAATCAATAGAATTGCACCTACAAAAGTAAAACACAAGTAAATCATTATTATTAAGTGCAAAACATCGATATTAAGGGAAGTAAACAATGCAAAACTAGTGCATAAATTGCACTCTAACAAATTCCCCCACACCAAGATGATGCTTGTCCTCAAGCATATAACTCCAGATTAATCCCAAATCTCCACTCAGTTCTCATCTCAACTCATCCAAAAACAATTTTAAGCAAGTATACCCCAAGAAATTAAGTCGATCAACATTCGAGAGACAAGGATTTTAAAGCATAGAATCTCATAAGATAGAATAAGAACATTCAACCACCAAGAAGATCCATTCAAAATTCAAGTGCAACAAGATTTAATAGCCCTCTCATTGACTTCACTCCATGCACTCAAAGTGTTTAGGGTGTCATTTATTCACTCAAATCAAATCAAAGAATGCTATTACCATAAGCTTGCTCATATATCACATCTCAATCCACAAAACATGAATAAAATGCAAAAATCTAAGGGTCTTAAAAGGGTTGTAATGGGGTTAAATGGGTTAAATGAAAAAGAAAGGTTTACGAAAGAAAAAGAGATCAAAATGAGAAGAATGAACTCATTGAATGAACTTATGATATCAAAATGCTTATTTCTACTCAAGTCACCAAGAATGTAAACATTTTTTTTTCGATTTTTCTTTTTCTTTTTTTTTCTTTTTTTTTTCTTTTTCTTTATTTTTTTTTCTTTTTTTTTCATTTTTTTTTTGTTTTTTTTGTTTTTTTTTCGAATCAAACAAAAGAAACGAACCTTGCACAATTTAATTCAAGCATAATGCTTGTTGATCTAATTGATAAACTTCAATACAAGGTAGAAAATGCAACAAAATATATCCACACAATGAGTTCAAAAATCTCCTTAAATTGAGGCTCAAAAAGAAGAAAAATGGTTAAGTAGACGGAGAGAATTAGATGGGTAATGGTTAAGGCTCAAACAAAAGTAGCAAATAAAGGTCTTCGGGTAGAGAAAAAGGAAAATGCGAGAATAGAAAAATGGTAAATGGTTTGCCCTTATCATTTTAATGCCTAAAATCCCGTAATGTGGCTTCAACATGCATAACAAAGCAAGTTCTAGAATAAACAAACTAGGATTGATATTCACATAACAAAAATAATTAGAGCAAAGTGGTTGCTCATAGGCTCAAATCCTCACAAAGTTGGTAAATTTGCCATCAAATCATGTACACTCTTCAAATGAATCAACCATCAATAGTGGTGTAGAATGAGAAGAAGGTATGAGTGATATATAAAAGAAAAGGTAAAAATGATAAGAAGTGAGAAAGATGTATGTAGTAATATGAAAAGTGAAAGATAAAATGTGAGTGATGAAAGAGTATGGTAAAATAAAAATAAAAATAAATAGTTTGAGATAGATGGGAGAAAAGTAGTGAGAAAGAAAAGAAAAGAAAAATAATAATATATGAAGCATACTAACTCCAAAATCATTTAAGGATGAGTAGAGTGAAAATAAATGAGTAGAGTGAAAATACTACTTCCAGACATCAATAATGCAAAAATCCCTCCCCCACACCAAGAACTTACATTGTCCCCAATGTAAGATAATCAAGGCTCACATAAAAATTAAAGCGTAAGGATAAAAGTTTAAGGGCAAAAAGAAACTTCCCTGAATTGTGAGCTTTGATCCACATAACGTCTATGGGCTTGGCGGAAATGGTGGGGTAAATCCCACACTCTTGAAGTATGCGGCCAAATTCTGCTCCATTTTGTTCAACTTGTGCTCCATTTTCTCTAACTGATTGCTCAAAGGTGGTGCGGATGTAGAAGGAATAGTTGGCGGGGCAACAGTGTCATCGTCAAACTCGTCATCAGAGGTAGCACCACTCCTAGCATAAAGCTTCTTCGGAAGTTGAGTGGGTCCTGGTTCAGTAAACTGAAATCTCCCCTCCTTGAATTCGACCACACCTGTTCTTTCAAACACAGACATATCCAAAAATTCCTTTTTGCAAGCAGGATGCAAATCATTATTGTCAGGATCAAGCACACATAGGTTTATAGCTAACAGAGTAATGTATGGACCAAGAAATAAAGTCCTATACCGTTTAAGCACACTTTGAAATTGATCCGCTAACCAAAAACCTAAATTAGGCCTCACATCATTTAACATGCACCAGATAAAATAAAATTCAGTTTTAGAGAAAATTCCTGAGTGATCTTTCTTGCCTAAAAAATTATATGCTAAGAATCGATGCACACATTTCAAAACACGATCACGTAAGAAAGAACTCTTTGATTTACTCGGGTCATAGGCATTGTGATCAACAGATAAATTACGCCAAAGACCATAAGGCTCAAAATTTTCGCTAAAGTCACAAGTTGTTCCTAAATATTCATCACTAGTAGAATAATCATCATCAATGAATCCTAAAGCTAGGTTAAAATCCGTGATAGAGTGTGAAAATTTTCGTCCCATTAACCTAAACTTAATGACATCCGGGGTATGCAAAGTAAAATCATTCGGCATAGTGAATTGAAAAGTAGCATAAAACTCCCTAATCAACTCAACATAACCCAAGCAATCAACATCAACAAACTTACGCAACCCAATCTTATCTATCAAAGAATCAAAATTATCTTTAACATTTAATTTTTCAAGAGTCGGGTAATGAATATACTTAGCTGGAAGTATTTTGCGCGTGGAAATATCTTTGTACCTCTCTTTCTCTTGTTGAGTCGCGAATGCGAGGCACCCTCCGAGATTGGATTCCGCAAGTGGCAAAACACTCATGCCTTTTCCATGCTTCGATCTTTGTCTCACGGCTTGGCGTTAATCTGAAATTATGTTCCATGGAACCGTAGTGGGAGCGGCAATCTTAGATTTCTTTGCGACGGGTGTCTTTTTCGACGACTTGGAAGTAGATGCTTTCCTCTTCGGCATTGTTACAATAATTGCACTCACGGATTTCGATTTACCCGGCTGGAATACAGGGCGTAGGCTGGTTGTGTTGCGCTTGCTGCTCGGCTGGAGCTTGTTGCGCGAGTTCGGGCTGGTTGTGCGCGCTGCTGAGGGTTGCTTTGCGGGTGCTGGTTCGTTGTTGTGTTGCGCGCGCGGGGCTGTTGCCCGCGAGAGCTGGTTCGCGTTGCTGGTTCGTTGCGCTGCGGGGCTGTTGCGCGCGAGAGCCAGTTCGCGTTGCGGGTCTGTTGCGCTGCGCGCGGCGGCTGGGGCTGATTCGGGCTGCGCGCGCGGGCTGGGGATGCTGGAGCTTGCTGCTGGTTCTGGGCGTACTCGTTTGCTGCTGCTGGTTGCGCGGTGAAGGCTGGAACTGATGCTGCTGGTTGCGGCTGGGGCTGATGCTGCTGTAAAACGATAATCAACAGTAATTTTTGAATTAGGGATTTGTGAACAGTGATTTTCGATTTTTGGTTTTTTTTTTTTTTTTTTTTTTTTAGTGATGAATCACTTTGAAACACTAAAAATTTCAGAAGTACTTTTCTAATAAGTACGTGGGCACGCCTTATCAAAAATTTTCTTCTGACCAAAATAAGCAAACACATTAAATTTCAGAAGTACTTTTCTAATAAGTACGTGGGCACGCCTTATCAAAAATTTTCTTCTGACCAAAATAAGCAAACACATTAAATTTCAGAAGTACTTTTCTAATAAGTACGTGGGCACGCCTTAAAACTTTGAGACATTAAAAATTACAGAAGTACTTATTAGCTAAGACGTGGGCACGCCTTATCAAAAATTTTCTTCTGACCAAAATAAGCAAACTCATTTTCATTTTTTTTTCTTTTTTTTTAAAGAAGATAAAACAAAAATCAAAATAAATAAATCATTTGGGTTGCCTCCCAAAAAGCGCCTTTGTTTTATGTCTTTGGCTAGACACATTTATGCATCAATCTCCATAAATAGGATTCTCGAGAGCCAATTCCTCCACAATATTCACCAAAAAACCTTCGTAAAAAGGTTTTAAACGATGACCATTAACCTTAAAGGCTTTATTAGAGATTGGACTCCGAATCTCAACTGCACCATGAGGAAAAACATTAGTAACAATAAAAGGTCCTACCCAACGAGAACGTAATTTACCAGGAAAAAGTTTAAGTTTAGAGTGAAAGAGAAGAACTTTTTGACCAATGGTGAACTCCTTTCTCAAAATCATTCTATCATGAAATGTCTTCGTCTTTTCCTTGTAAAATCGCGAACTCTCGTAGGATTCATTTCTAATCTCCTCCAACTCTTGCAGCTGCAACTTCCTCTGCTTTCCCGCTTCATCCATCCGCATATTGCATTGCTTAACCGCCCAGTATGCTCTGTGCTCAAGTTCTACAGGTAAATGACAAGGCTTACCAAATACTAAACGATAAGGAGACATACCTATGGGAGTTTTGTAAGCGGTGCGATACGCCCATAATGCATCATCTAATCGCAAACTCCAATCCTTTCGATTTGGACTAACTGTCTTTTCAAGAATAGACTTGATTTCTCTGTTTGATATCTCAGCTTGTCCACTTGTCTGTGGATGATAGGCGGTAGACACTCGGTGAGTAACATGATATCTTTTGAACAGAGCTTCCACCACTCGATTACAGAAATGAGTGCCTCTATCACTTATCATCGCTCTCGGTACACCAAACCTGGCAAAAATATTAGACTTGACAAAATCTACAACAACTTTAGCATTGTCAGTCCGGGTGGCCTTAGCCTCTACCCACTTAGAAACGTAATCCACTACTAAAAGAATGTAAGAATTGCCAAAAGATGAGGGAAAAGGTCCCATAAAATCAATGCCCCACACATCGAATATTTCACATACAAGAATAGGGGTAAGTGGCATTTGATTTCTATGACTTAAATTACCAGTCTTTTGACAACTCTCACACGACTTACAAAACATATATGAATCACGAAATAAAGTAGGCCAAAATAAACCACATTCTAACACCTTGGATGCTGTCCTTTTGGGACCAAAATGACCACCACATGCATATGAGTGGCAAAATTGAAGAATAGAAGGAATTTCAAACTCAGATACGCACCTTCTGATGACTTGGTCAGAGCAATATTTCCACAAATAAGGGTCATCCCAAACATAGTATTTAGCATCGTTCTTAATTTTATCCTTTTTAACCCTCGTCAGATCACTAGGTAGTGTTCTTGTAACTAAGTAATTGACAATGTCAGCGTACCAAGGAACCATACCTTGAGTTACAAAGAGATGCTCATCTGGAAAATCATCTTTCAAAGGTGCTGCTTCTTCACTCGTGGTCAATCTACTAAGGTGGTCTGCAACTAAGTTTTCTGTTCCTTTCTTGTCACGGATCTCCAAGTTGAATTCTTGAAGCAATAGGATCCAACGGATAAGTCTCGGTTTCGCTTCCTTCTTGGCGAGCAAATATCTGAGAGCTGCATGGTCAGAAAAAACAATCACTTTAGTACCCAATAAATATGAACGGAATTTTTCTAAAGCAAAAACAATAGCTAAAAGTTCTTTTTCCGTTGTCGAGTAATTGCACTGAGCACTATCAAGTGTTCTTGATGCGTAATATATCACATGAGCAGCTCTTCCAACCCTTTGTCCGAGAACAGCACCAACAGCATAATTACTGGCGTCGCACATTATCTCAAAAGGGAGGCTCCAGTCTGGTGGCTGTATAATTGGAGCTGAAGTCAACAACTCCTTAAGTTTATCAAATGCTACCTTGCATGCTTCATTAAAATCAAACGTCACATCTTTCTGAAGAAGCTTGCATAAAGGCTGAGCTATCTTCGAAAAATCCTTGATAAATCGTCTATAGAAACCTGCATGACCAAGGAAAGAACGAACTTCCCGCACACATGTGGGATAAGGTAAAGATTTAATAACATCTATTTTAGCTTTATCTACCTCAATTCCTCTAGCAGAGACTACATGACCCAAAATAATGCATTGATCTACCATAAAATGACATTTTTCATAATTCAAGACAAGGTTTGTTTCAATGCATCTTTCAAGCACTTTCTTCAGATTATAGAGACAATCATCGAAAGAATCAGCATAGACTGTAAAATCGTCCATAAATACTTTTATAGTGTTTTCTATATAGTCTGAAAAAATACTGACCATGCACCTCTGAAAAGTGGCGGGAGCGTTACAAAGACCAAATGGCATACGTCGGTACGCAAAGGTTCCAAAAGGACATGTGAAGGTAGTCTTCTCCTGATCCTCAGGCGCAACTGGTATCTGATGAAAACCTGAATAGCCATCAAGACAACAAAAGTGAGATTTTCCTGCCAACCTTTCAAGCATCTGATCAATAAAAGGAATAGGAAAATGATCCTTCCTAGTGAGTGAATTAAGCTTTCTAAAATCAATACAAACCCTCCACCCATTCTGAACTCGGGTAGGAACTAACTCACCATAAGAATTCTCAACAATTGTTATACCAGTTTTCTTTGGTACCACTTGTACCGGACTTACCCATTTGCTATCCGAAATTGGATAGATTATACCTGCATCAAGAAGTTTTAGAATTTCTTTCTTCACTACTTCCATCATGAGTGGATTCAAACGGCGTTGAGCTTGAATTGAAGGTTTGGCATCTTCCTCCAGCAGTATTCTATGCATGCACGTGGACGGACTTATCCCTTTAATATCTGCAATTGTCCACCCAATAGCCTTTTTGTAATCTCGTAGCACTCTAATAAGTTTCTCTTCCTCTAAAGTACTAAGCTTTGAAGAGATGATCACCGGAAGTGTCTCATCATCTCCTAAAAACATGTACTTTAGATGACTAGGCAATGGTTTAAGCTCTATTTTTGGTGCCTGCAAAATAGATGGAAGAAGTTTTGCATTAGATGAAGGTAATTCATTATTAGACATATGATGAGTTAAAGTTCTCAAAGAATTTAATTCATAAATTGTCTCTTGCAATATAGAATTTAAAACAAACTCATTTTCATCCTTTTGCAATCCTTTGAGGCCCAAACTGTTATTTAAAGCAGCTACCAATGAATCTTCAACATCCAAATAAAAAACTTCCTGCACTATAGGGTTAATAACATCCATAGAAAATACTGAATGTTCCTCACTGGGATATTTCATGGCATCATACATATTGAACTCTATAACCTCTCCATCAAACTCCATAGTAAGAGTCCCTTTATGTACATCCATTTTAGTTCTAGCAGTTTTAAGAAAAGGTCTTCCTAGCAAAATTGGGACAGAATTAGAGGAGTTATCATCTTCCATATCAAGTACATAAAAATCAGCAGGAAAAACCAACTCATTAACTTGTACTAAGACATCTTCTAATACCCCATCAGGATATGCATTAGACCTATCAGCTAGTTGAATTATCACGCCAGTTTCTTTTAATGCACCAATATTCAAAGACGAATAAATAGAACGAGGCATGACATTAATAGAAGCTCTTAGATCTAACATAGCCTTCTCAACTCTAACACTACCAATTTTGCAAGGGATAGTAAACATACCTGGATCCTTGCACTTGGGAGGTAATTTCTTTTGGAGAACTGCTGAAACATTCTCCCCCATATGAACTCTTTCATCTCCTCTTAATTTTCTCTTGGAGGTGCACAGTTCCTTAAGAAATTTAGCATATCGAGGTATTTGTTTTATAGCATCTAATAAGGGAATATTTACCTCAACCTTGCGAAATGTCTCAAGGATGTCTTTCTCTTGTTCCTCCTTCTTGGATTTTGCAAACCGGCTTGGAAAAGGAGGAGGTATCACAATAGGTAGGGGTTTCGCTCTGGTGGGTTGCGCATCCTGAGATTTAGGCATCAATTCATTCTTTTCAAGCTCATCTTCTACATGCTCTGTCACTTTCTTACTAAGCTCTTGCAACTCCTTCCCACTTCTAAGGATGACGGCACTGGCGTTTTGCTTTGGATTCACCTCAGTTTGTGAAGGCAATTTCCCAGATACTTGAGACTCTAGACGGCTCATCGTAGTTGCCAATTGACTCACTTGGTTTTCCAAGTTCTGAATGCTTGCTGTAGTTGCCTGCTGAAATTGTTGAGTGTTAGTCGCAAGTGATTTAACAATTTCTTCAAGAGATATACCTGACTTGGAGTTTGACTGTGGAGGTGTTGGTTGTCTTGGTGGATACTGTTGTGGGAATCCTGACGGCCTAACGCCATAGCTGAAGTTTGGATGATCCTTCCATCCCGGATTGTATGTTTGTGCATAAGGATCATACCTCCTCTGAGGCATGCCTGGAAATCCTCCAACTGCATTGGCTTGTTCAACGGGTTCTTCTTGAAGTGTAGGACACATATCAGTTGAATGACCCATATTGTAACAAATACCACAAGTCTTCACCTGTTGCACATTACCTACAACAAACTTTTCCACAAGAGAAGTGAGTTTATCTAAACGTTGTTCAACAGAAGAAATATTTACCTCATTCACATTCCTTAAGGTGGCATCTTGTCTGCTGCCAAATTGTTGTGCATTGGCAGCCATATTTGATATCAACTCCCTTGCTTGAGTAAGAGTCTTGTTCACCAACACACCTCCACTAGCAGCATCTATCATACTCCTATCCATCAATGATAGTCCTTCGTAAAAATATTGAATAAGAAGTTGATCAGAAATCTGATGCTGAGGACAACTGGCACACAATTGTTTGAATCGCTCCCAATACTCATACAAAGTCTCCCCAGGAAGTTGTCTGATCCCACAAATATCTTTTCTGATGTTGGCAGCTCTTGAAGCAGGAAAGTACTTCTCGAGGAACTGCTTCTTCAAACCATTCCACGTTGTAATCGATCCAGGAGGCAAGTAGTACAACCAATCTTTAGCTAGCCCATCTACAGAGAACGGAAAAGCACGCAGCTTAATCTGCTCTTCAGTCACGCCTTGTGGCCTCATACTTGAGCACACAACATGAAACTCCTTGAGATGTTTATGAGGATCTTCACCTGCAAAACCATGAAACTTGGGTAATAAGTGAATAAGACCAGACTTTAATTCAAAATTTACCTCCAAGTCTACATATTGAATGCAGAGTGGTTGTTGATTCAAGTCTGGTTCAGCTAACTCTCTAAGAGTTCTTTCTACAGGTGCAGGTCTATCCATCACTTGTTCTTCTGAATCGCTAGATGATTCAACTAAATCAGGCACCGTATCTGTTTCAAAAAGCAAAGGCGACGAGGATCGTTGCTTAGCTCGCTTAGTCTGCTGTCTCAGCTGGCGAGCTGTCTTCTCAATTTCAGGATCAAACGAAAGTGTACCTGTACGAGAAGAACGAACCATACACCAAGTAAAATGTAAAAAGGATTAAATAAATGACACCAATCCCCGGCAACGGTGCCAAAATTTGATGGGAGTCGAAGCCAACAAAAATAAATTCCTACTCTAAATAAATTATGTATAGTGATTGAGCAGGGTCGTGTCCACAGAGATCGGTAATTAATTAAATCCTTTTGAAACGTAAAACGTAAAATAGGGGAATTGTTGACTATAATAAAAATCAAATTAAAATAATAAGAATGCAAATTAAAGTTGTAATTCAAATTGGAGAAAGCTCTGGTTGAAGGAATTAACTCAGCTTGATTCGACTACTGATCATTGATTCAAATATAGATTATTATTACTCATGAATAGACCGGTTATAGCTACTGAGACCCTCTAATAGCCAATCTCTCCTTAACTAGTCGATAACCAAGGTACGACCGTTGGTTATTTCCCTAATCAATAGACAACCCTAGATACGATCATAGAATTTAATCAATTGACAGCCTGAAAAACCAGAGAGACCCAAATCCTAATCAACACATATGATGATTCATTTAAATTAGATTGTTTATTCTCACAACACAACTCTCTGCTATGTTATTTGTCACAAGCATTAAATTCTTCATACGATGAATCCTTTAATTGACAATAGATTAAGTTGATAATTAAATAGTGGCCAATTACCTAATTAACAAACATAATCATGAAACTAATTCAGAGAATAAACAAATACCCAAAAAGCAATAAAACAATTAAAGCACAAGAAAGATCTCACAGTAGTGATGAATCAAAGCTTCATTAACCTTCAACCAGAAAAATGGGTTTAGTTCCTCATAGAGAGAAGAGAAAAATTAGATCTAGGGTTTCTTTTTTTTCAATCCAAAATTCCCCCTTTTTCACAATAGATTCCTCCTTTAAATACTCTCTCTCTCTTCTCTTTTAGAGTTCTATTTAAAATAAAATACTAATATCTGAAATATTAAATTCGTAATTACAAAAATAACCAAAAATACAAAACACGTTAAACTAAAAACTGCAGGTCCGCAGTTGACAGCACGCGCCCACGCCTTATCAATAAAGTTCTTCTGCCGCTCATAATTTCTCCAAGAAAACAATCATCCTTAAAAATCATCTTGTAGCTCAATTTTATCACCAATCAATAGAATTGCACCTACAAAAGTAAAACACAAGTAAATCATTATTATTAAGTGCAAAACATCGATATTAAGGGAAGTAAACAATGCAAAACTAGTGCATAAATTGCACTCTAACAAAAGGGCACGTCAAGAAAGAGTGTTGGAGTAACCAGAAGAGAAGAGAGGGCAAAGAACTTGAGTCATCAAATGCTGAGGGGTGTGTAGCAAGTACCTCGGATGATGGTGAAATTCTCTACAGTGAGGCAACAACTGTTTCAGAAGGCAGAAAATGACTTTCTGATGTCTGGCTTATAGACTCAAGAGCTACCTGGCACATGACCTCTAGGAGAGAATGGTTCCACACATATGAACCTATCTCAGGAGGATCTGTATATATGGGTAACGATCATGCCTTGGAGATCACTGGTATTGGTACTATCAAAATAAAAATGTTTGATGGTACAATTCGCACAATTGGAGAGGTACGACATGTCAACGGCCTGAAGAAAAATCTATTGTCTTTGGGACAAATAGACAATCATGGGTACAAAACTCATGTGGAGAATGGAATTATGAAGATCGTTAAAGGCGCGCTTGTATTGATGAAGGCAGAGAAGATCGGTGCTAATCTATTCATGCTTAAAGGAGAAACACTACAGGAGGCTGATGCGTGTGTCGCGTCAAATGGAAAAGAATCAACGATGATGTGGCATCTCAAACTCGGCCACATGTCAGAACAAGGCTTGAAGATTCTCTCTGAGCGAAAATTGCTTCCAGGGCTCAAATCGGTAAGTTTACCATTTTGCGAGCATTGTGTTATAAGTAAGCAGAATAGATTAAAATTCAGTAGATCTATTGCTAGAAGTAAATGCATTCTAGACTTGATTCATTCTGATATTTGGGAATCACCGGATATATCCATGGGAGGTGCAAAGTACATGGTGACTTTCATTGATGATTATTCCAGAAGATGTTGGGTGTATCCAATTAAAAAAAAGTCAGATGTGTTTCCTGTGTTTAAAGAATACAAAGCGCGGGTGGAACTTGAATCTGGTAAAAAGATCAAGTGCTTGAGGACAGATAATGGTGGAGAATATACAGACGGCGAGTTTCTTGCTTTCTGTAAGCAAGAAGGTATTCAGAGGCAGTTCACGGTGGCATACACTCCTCAACAAAATGGAGTGGCAGAGTAGATGAACAGAACTCTTACAGAAAGAATAAGAGCTATGTTGAGGACTACTGGTCTACCCAATTCATTCTGGGCAGAAGCAGCCAAAACTGCCTTTTATATAGTAAATCGGTCGCCATCTACAGCTATTGGGTTGAAGACGGCGATGGAGATGTGGACTGGAAAGCCAACAGATTATTCCTACCTACATGCATTTGGATGTCATGTGTACGTGATGTACAATGCCCAAGAAAGAACAAAGCTGGATGCAAAATCTAGAAGATGTATCTTCTTGGGGTATGCTGATGGAGTAAAGGGGTATCGTCTGTGGGACCCCACTGCCCACAAGATCGTCATCAGCAGAGATGTTATCTTTGTAGAAGATCAACTGCAAAGGAGAGATGAGGATGGTGGCACTACAAAAGAAAAGTCAGAGACTGTACCGGTATATGTCGAAAATAATCCAGAAGATTCAGATTCTTCGGAAGCAGCACCAGAGCACGAAGAACAAGAACTAGTCGAGTCTGAGGCTCTAGAAGTTCGTCGGTCAACTCGTGAGAAACGACCGCCGGCGTGGCACTCGGAGTATGTCACAGAGATCAACGTTGCATACTGTCTTCTAACAGAGGATGGAGAGCCTTTAACTTTTCATGAAGCTTTAGAAAGCTCAAATATTGCTTTGTGGATGACAGCAATGCAGGAAGAAATTGAAGCTCTACACAAGAACAAGACATGGGAACTTATACCACTACCACGTGGAAGAAAAGCCATTGAAAACAAATGGGTCTACAAGGTCAAGCGTGATGGAAATGACCAAGTAGAGCGGTATCGTGCAAGATTGGTGGTGAAAGGATATGCTCAGAAAGAAGGTATTGACTTCAACGAAATATTTTCTCCAGTAGTTCGACTCACAACAGTCAGAATAGTCTTGGCGATGTGTGCTACATTTGACCTACATCTTGAGCAGTTAGATGTGAAAACTGCATTTCTTCATGGAGAACTTAAAGAAGAAATATATATGCTCCAACCAAAAGGTTTTGCAGAAACAGGAAAGGAGAACTTGGTTTGCAGGTTGAACAAATCTCTTTACGGTCTTAAACAGGCGCCAAGGTGTTGGTATAAGAGATTTGATTCCTTCATAATGAGCTTTGGATACAACAGACTTAGTTCAGACCATTGTGCTTATTACAAGAGGTTTGAAGATAATGATTTCATTATTTTGCTATTGTATGTGGATGACATGTTGGTAGCAGGTCTCAACAAAGATCGAATCCAAGAATTGAAGGCACAGTTGGCTAGGGAGTTTGAAATGAAGGACTTGGGACCAGCAAACAAGATTCTAGGGATGCAAATACACCGAGACAGAAATAACAGGAAGATTTGGCTTTCGCAGAAAAATTACTTGAAGAAAATCTTGCGACGCTTCAACATGCAAGATTATAAGTCAATTTCTACCCCATTTCCTGTTAATTTCAAATTATCCTCAAGTATGTGTCCTAGCAATGAAGTGGAGAGGAAGGAGATGTCTTGAGTACCGTATGCATCAGCAGTGGGAAGTTTAATGTTCGCTATGATATGTACAAGACCGGACATTGCACAAGCAGTGAGAGCAGTCAGTCAATACATGGCGAATCCTGGTGGAGAGCATTGGATAGCTGTGAAGAGGATTCTGAGATACATTAGAGGAACCTCAGATGTTGCATTATGTTATGGAGGATCAGAGTTTACTGTCAGGGGCTGTGTGGATTCAGATTTTGCAAGAGATCTTGATAAAAGAAAATCCACTACTGGTTATGTGTTTACACTTGCAGGAGCAGCTGTAAGCTGGGTTTCGAAACTGCAGACCGTTGTGGCTTTATCTACAACAGAAGCAGAGTATATGGCAGCTACACAAGCTTGCAAGGAAGCTATTTGGATACAAAGGTTATTGGAGGAGCTCGGGCACGGACAAGAGAAAATTCCTGTGTTTTGTGACAGTCAGAGTGCCTTGCACATTGCAAGGAATCCAGTCTTTTATTCCAGGACAAAGCACATAGAAGTCCAGTATCACTTCGTTCGAGAAGTAGTGGAAGATGGAAGTGTGGATTTACAGAAAATCCATACCAAAGAGAACCTAGCAGATGTTTTGACCAAGCCGATAAATACTGATAAGTTTGTCTGGAGTAGATCCTCTTGTGGCCTAGCAGAAACGTAGGCAACATGATTATGGCGAAGCAGAAAGGATGGTGTGGAGATTGATTAATTCTCAATCTAATCTCCAAGTGGGAGAAATGTCAAATAAGGTGGCCATCTAGATGAAGCAGCCATCTAGATGGTCAATATAATGTTGTTCAAAGAAGAAGAAAGTTGGTAGCAACAGCATCATTTCTTGAAGAAGGAAAGAGAAGAAACTTTGACATTCAATGGCGGTGAAAAAAAAAATTATTTTAATAGCCAATTTTGGCTATAAAAGGGGAGAGCTCCCATTTCGATTTGCGCATCCAAAAATTTGTGAAAAGCATTTTGAGAGAGAGTTTAGAGAGCTTAAAATTACAAGCTCTTGTTATAGTGATTTGAGAGTTTGGGTGTATTGGGGTTTTGGGTAATGAGTTAAAATACTACAATACTTGTAACTCATTTTTACTAGTAAAATATTTCCTTTTGTCTTCGCCCGTGGACGTAGGCTAAAAGCCGAACCACGTAATTTCTGGTGTCCTCTTTTGTGCTTGTTCTTTATTTTCTTCCAATTTTACTTTAGCTGCGGTCCTGCTTCACCCACCAATTTCCTAACAGTTTCACCTCCGTGTCCTTGCGAGTCGGGTAGCCCAGCGTCCGATCCGCATATCTCTTGGACCCCATGGTAGGATTCTTCTTTTCTTTTCTTTCTTTGTTAGGGTTCCCTTATAAACATGAATCATTTATTAACCGGAACGGAAAAATCGATAAATTGGGAGAAATAATTATGTAAGTTGGATGGACCCCTTCTCAAGAGGAATTACACACACATATATTATAACATTATTTATTTTATTATATGATTGACATAATAGCGGAAGATATTCTAAAATTTCTTCCGCGAACTGGACCACTTTTCATGAGGAAATTGATAAACCCCAGCCAAAAAAAAGAAAAAAAGAAAGCTAGTTGATAATTCAGAAATGTCATGCAGAAAACGTACGACTACGAGGAAGAAAGTCAAGTTGGAAATGACGCTGCGGGAAATATTCAGAAAATGCACGACGAATATCTTTCTTCCTCTTGTTGTATTTTGTCTACGCTGAGCTCTGATTTGTTGAGGCCTCAAGAGGTTTATCCCGTAAGTTCGTAAATCAGTATGTCAGTTTCTTGATGAGATGAAATAATTGTTTCTTTTCAAATAGTGGAATATTTTGTCCCGGTTTTCTTTTCTTCAGAGTGGCAGCTACCTGGGCTAGCTTTCTCAAATCTCAATCACGTGTTCTTGCTTGCAATTCTTGATAGGAAATCAAAAAGGTGCTGTTACTTCTGTTCGGAGTTTGCAATTCTTGATAGGAAATTAAAAATAGAGAGTGTGGAACAAAAAGGGAGATATTGAGTTTCAGCATGTTAGTAGTAGTCCAGAAATTATCCAAATGAATCCTTTCTATCAGACAGTAGCTCTTGTTAGAGAAGATAATGAATTCTTTCTGGAGCCTGTGCTATCTATCTAATGACAGTACAATACGAGCTGTCAACATTGCTTTCAACCGTAAGGAAGGAAGTGCAGCGGAACTGGCGAATGCTCACAAGTTCATTGGGCACAGCTTAAAAAGGCTGGTTAAAGAATTAAAACCATATTCATTTATTGCTCTGCTAACAAGCACTTCTTAAAGCAATTCAATAGGATTAATTTCATATGAGAGATTTACTGATAACTAGCGCTAGACACAATGGCGGGAGAGAGAGGGGTCCAATTATATTGCGGACAGAAGCATTGAAGAAAAGGGTTGCAAGCAAGAGAAATAGTACTGAAGGCTCCAGAATCATTACTTCTAGATAACGCAAACTCGTGGTTCAAGATGCATTTGATTGAGTTATAGATGGCCGCACAACAAGGGTGATTGCTCATTGATTGCCCGCAATCAACGATGCTGTGTGATTGATGAGAAAGGAAAGCATGAGACATTAGCCAACATTAAGGATGGTCTTTAACTTTGTGCTTCCTCAGTTACACTTCACGGTACAAGCCCTTCATCGTCGTCATTAGTTTCAGTTTCATTTACTCAGCTTTTTACATACATAAGTAATAACTATTTCAGGATTTCCGATAGCATCTTAAACTTTGGAGAATAAAAAAAGAAAAAAAAAAGGAAAAAAAAAGTTTCTTGGCCTAAACAAAAAAAAAAATTATCTAAAATGATTGGATATATAGATCAAAGAATATTGAATTGTTTTTCCAAATAACTTATTATATATACCAGAAATAATTTTAACCGGCAAAAAAGTTTGACGACCAAAGAGAAAAGACTCACTGACTCAGGGTCCTATTTGATTCAAATGGATAAACAATATCCTTATTTTTTAACAAGTTAAAAATTGAGTGACCCAAATGTTATTCTTCCATATAAAAAAATTACAAGCAGTTAGCTGAAATGAAAATGAGATGCAAGAACTGGAAAACTTAAGTTGTTTTTCTTAATTCATTAAAATATTTTGCAACACTATTTGATGTCTACAAGTGATGAAGATATAAATGGAATAAACTAATTTCTACATAAAAGCCTTAGCCATGGCTAGAGCAGATTAGCTAGCCGTTGAGGCTGTGGTTAGATACTTGTTGATTTGTTGGCAATAATTAATCTGCCTAATGGGAAGCCTCTTGCTAGAGCTGTGCATAATGCCATGTTTGTCTCAAATTCATTTACTTCACAGTTTGATGACGAGGAGCCCTTGTGATTGTAACGTGAGTCTTGTCAAGCTGAAGGCGGGAACTGTTACTTTTTGTTGAACTTAGTGCATGCCTGATTTAGAGAGTACAGTGAGAAATACGCATGAGGAGTCACGACATTGCTATCATATTTTATGTTTTATAAGGAGTTTCAGATGTAAGATACTGGGATTTTTTTTTTTTTTTTTGGGATAAGATACTGTGATTTAAAGATTGCTATGTGCATAGGTCAAATTGTGTGTTAAAATAATTTTCTATGGGATATTAACTGACATTTGTTTCTTACTTTTCAGGGCATTGACTACTTGTGATTGTATTGGAGAAAAATATGGGTCGAAAACAGTTGAAGGCTCCTGACTCGATTGATGGTGAGAGGAGACCATTTTCTGAACTACCAGAAGAGATATCTCGACAATTATTTCTTAACGGTACCGCCGAGAGATGCTGTAAGGACTAGCATTACATCCAAAAGATGGAGATACATTTGGACTTGTCACTCCGACCTCAGGTTGGATTTTATAAATGTACTTTGGGACCAAAGCTTATAACAGCAGAAACAATTGTCAGTTTGAATAAAAAAAGGCACGTAGAAATGCTGCTGGGAGGTTGCACGAGTCGATAAGATAATGCATCAACGTTGCACGGGTATCCAGTTTCACTTATTATCTTCTCATATTCATCACTGGATCAGTGGGGCAGTTATGAAGCGAGCTGAAAGTATTGATATCTCTCAAGACTTGAAATTATATGATTATTGATATCAAAATAGGGTGAGCTACCCCATGGATATCTTTGGTTAGTAAAAAAAGAATTTTGGTCAATTAGAATGCGTTTTATTCATATAAGGGATTTTCAATTGAGTAGATCCGTTGACCTGGGACGAAAGAGCAAATAACAATAACCATTTCATCTGCGTCCAAACAAAAGTTATCTCTGTCATTTGATACAAAAGCATTCCATCAAATAGAAATAGATTTGATAAGTATTAACAACTCTCGGATGAAGTATTGGAACGAAAAAAATTCATTAGATAATGAACTAATGATTTTAGGTCACCTTTGGCCATGAAATAACAATTCAAAATATTATTTTTGTGTATTCTTAGTAAACCAACGTTTATTTATAGTGATAGGAGGATCTGTTTAGGAACTAAGAAGTCCTTTGACATCTGTTTTCCCAACATACCTGTCCTCCAATAAGCTTCTCCTTCAAATGTGTCCATAAGCTGTCAGAAGTTTATCTCAATTTCACACAACTGAATCGAAGTCATGGGGTGACCAGTGACCTACGCTCTTACAGAATTGGCAAGCGATCTACCTTAGTTGGAAACTATGAATGTACACTCCATGTTTTCGATAAAAGTGAGTAAAAGCAGATGTTCGATAAATTAAAAGTTAATCTATCCTTTATTTCCTCTACATACAGATTTCTGTGTTTTTGCCTTTTTTTCATAATACTAACAAGTACATTTCCTTTGAATTTCAGGCACTTGAGCTTCCACATAATTGACCTGTGTTAATTTGCAAATGTTAAGCAGCTGGTTCTGATAGCGAGTTCTTGCATTTCTATGTCGCCTTCCTATTGGTTACTTATGATGTACATCACTAAAATGTTTTTAATCTGTAGTAGAGATTAATCCATTGAAATTGAACAATATTTGCCTTGAATATCAATCAATTTCGGCCTAGCTGGAAGTTGATAACATGCAAAAATTAGCCTGTAAAAGCTATTCAATGTAATTGGATCAAGATACACCCAAGGGCGATATTTATGTGAACAATGAAGGACCCATATTGATGTAGGGTGTTGCATGTCGTGAGTGGTGGACCTTCCGGATGCTATAACTTGGGCTATAGGTGTCCATTTTCGGCGTATAATATATCGTTTTGAAACTTATGGCGAGACGAACAAAACCAAGAACCACCTAAGCCGTTCTGCCCCGTGATCAGATTTGAAATTTCGTTTCTTTCCTAGTTGTTTTTAATTTTAAGATTCCTTCCTATTTTTCCTGATTATTCTAGGATTTTTATTTTTTTTTTCGAACTGGAATTTGAGTGCCGTTTGTTTTCCTTTTCTTATTTTGTTTAGAAGAATTTAATTATCATATTAGATTTCGCATTTGCCTATTTTGGTAAATTCGTGTTATTTAAGCTTATTATAAAAAGAGCTCAAAGCACCAACAAAGTGTTGGCTTCACTGGCAATGAAGTCAAAGTGTTGGCTTCACTGGCAATGAAGTCCTCTTAAGTGGCTTGATTGGGTTTGCTCCCTAGTTCGAATCGCAGGGAAGTCGCTTTTATTGGGAGAACTTGTGCCTCTTGGTTTAAGTGGGGACTTCTAGTCTAGGTTGTGTGGTACGGGCTTAAAGGTGCCTCCCATAGTTGGGGCCCTCCCCAAAATACCTCGTGGTTAAGACCAAAAAATAAAAAATAAAAAGAGCTCAAAGCTCTATTTTTATTCACTCAGACTTTTCAATGAAGCTTATTATTATTCAGAAAACTAGTTTCTTCTACCAGAAAACTCAATAAATTTTCCATTTCGTCACATATTTAATACAACCGCAAACAATCAAGAAACTAGAAGCAAACAGATAAAAATGGAACCCACAAACGAAGCCCAGAAAAATGAACACTCCTGAAATGAGCTTCACGCTCTCCTTTATTACGAGAAAACAACCAAGGATTCTGGATGGTTTTACAAGCTACCTCCACATAGACTACACATATGCTTAACGACACTCGGTACCGATCTTGGAACCTAAGCCTCAACAGAAGTCAAACTCCTATACTCAAACTTTCCGCCTATGAAGCAGAAATCTGAGAACCTTGCACACAGCAGCCCTGAGCTTAGTTTCGTTATTTACATAAATATCCCATTAGTCTTCATCACTTTAATTCAATTAACCCAAAACCAGATTTTGAACCATACTCAACATAGCCTGCCGAATTGAGGGTTTTTGACTTACCAATTTAACTGTTATCGGCTTGCATTATAATATGTGTCCAAAAGCACTTATAGTTTTTGAACCTCCTGTTATCCTGTAGGAAACTACAATGCTTAAACTTGATTTCATTTTCTTCTTTGCGGTTGCTCTCGGCAAGCTTCATTAACCATCTGAGAGATATAGAAAGGCTGCTTCTCGAATATCCATATAAGCATCTCGCAGAACACGAGATCAATGGATTCTATGGTAGCCAGCATGAGGTTGAGCTCTTGACTTATTTGCTTGAGAATGCAATTTCACTAGCATTACGAAGAATTCTTGTTGGAACAAGCCAGCAGATCCCAAAGATTAATTTAACGACTGGGTTTATTAAGAAGCAAATTCACTCAGCAAATCAAGGATCAAGACAGTCTCTTCTTGGCTCCTAGAAGTTCTTCCGAAGAATATTCGTCTAGAAGTTCGATTAAACAAGTTGTGACACATTTCTTATCTAAATTTGCCAGTATTAATGAGCGGCTCAATCAGTCGATGCATTTGAAAATTTGCCGAGTAGTCGAAGCAAGTTGGTGCCTCAACATCTGAAAAGCTCCACAACTACCATTCCTTCCCTGCCTGTTCTTTTTTAATATTTCCTCCTTGAAATTTTTCTGTCTAGATATAAATATGAAAAGGCATTGTCCATTGCTCCAAATAATCTTCATAACTCAGGCTGCTTTCTTCTTTTTCGAGTTCATGTAAAACTTATGCTCAATAGTCAAAATTTCACATTCTAAAGCTTCTATTGATAATTTAGGCAAGGTAAAACACACATTTCTGTCTTGATCTGGGGGGGAAAAAAAGCATGCGTAAATGGTCAGTGGACAGAAATTTAAACAAAATAAAACTCATTGTATTTCATATAAAAGAACATAAATTGTTCTACTGGTCGTTGGAAACAATCTTCTTCTTTATCCATTTAGACGCTGCTTCTAGTATCTTGAAGTTAGTTTTTTGGGACTCTTCAGGGAATAGGTAGTCGATGTACTCCTCGTACCTGTCAAGTCAAAATTTTGATAATTGTAACTGAGTGTGCAACGAGACTTAAAATCTAACATTACAATCAACAAGATTCAACTAGTTTTGTGTGATTATTTGACAAACAACTAATCTAGACTAAGGACGTGTTTAACACATTGTATTGTATTGCACTTAAGTGTAATACAATGCAATAGTAGGATTAAGAAAAACTGCTAAAAGCGAAGTATGCAGATAAAAAGAATGCTACTGGTTGCAAAAGGATTCAATAACTTGGCAAAATCATACCGACAAAAAAATAGGAATATCCCAGCAAGAGAAAAGTATATCAACAATTAACTGGTACGTACCCAGCTGAAAGCCCATTGTCACTTGCAATTTGCCTCCTTTTTTTAAGTTTCTTTGGCAGCATAGCCTGGACTAAGTTAACATCGCCAAGCTCACCAAAACTACGCTCCATGTTCAACCACTCTTCTAACAACATAACCCTTTCTTCCATCATTTCAGGCGCCGATGTTTTGTAATAGTTAATTCCTTTCTCAAAAACCCCTGATGAAGATAGAGAAGATATGAGACATGTTGCAAACTGGTGATAGATTTTACGATGACTAAATTAAAATAATAACAAGGATAAGATCGGGTCTGGAATCAGAATGACCTACGTCTTGCACCCCGAATGGATTGCTTCTTTCGTTCACAGAGATCCGCTTCTGACAAGTCTGGATTTCCACCATCCTTGCTCAAGGCAGAAGCCTCAAATTTCGCATAACTAATCCACACTTTCAAGTGCTTTGTTCGTTCTACTAATCTCTCATAAAGTGCTCTTCTCCTTTCACGTTCACCTTGTGATTTCTCAAAATGAATGTATGCCTGAAATTAAATGAACTCAAGTAGAAACTGACAAGAAAGGAAAAAAAGCAGGGAAGTGCATCAAGTTGCTTGGTTCCGTTCTAGGACAATCAGGCTGGCAATAAAAACTGTATCTATTACTGCATAGCATATTGCCTATTGTATTAAAATGGGATGGGCAACTTTTAACTAATAGATTATGATTTGCCAACGCATATTACCTTGTCCTTCGGAGCCTTTCCCTTTCCCACAATCGCATCCTCAATCAGTACCCAGTCTCCAAATTCCTTCCTAAGTGCCTCAGACTCAGACTCTTTGTATCTCTCCTCGAACTCAGCAAACGCAACAAACAACTGCTCAGCACCTTCATCATCATCACCATCACCATCAGCCAATTTTTTCTCGAGGGCACGTTCATACACATTTCTTGCCCGATCAATTTCTCCCCTTCTCATCTCAAACTTAGCGTACTTAATCCAAGAGGAGACAACGTTTGGGTGGCACTGAACCAAACGTTCAAATACCTGTCTAGCAAGTTCAACTTGTTCATATCGAAGCTCGAACTTGATGTAAGATAGCCATGCTTGTTGATCAGGAGTCCAATGCATCCACCTATCGAAAATCAGTCTGGCTGCGGCCACGTTCCCTGCTATCTCTTCCATGCGAATGTATTTATACCAGAGCTGGTCTACATGGGGTAACACAGCCACCGCGCGGTCCCAGACGTTCCGAGCATGGTTTATGAACTTGTTGATCATCTCAAATTCGGCATACTTGCACCAAAGGGTGTGGTTCCTGCAATCCTCCTCGAGAGCGAGTTCCCACATGCTCCTTGCGCGGTCGAATTCATTCTGGGACCCTTCCCATTTGGCGTAATTTATCCAGACGGCGGTGTCCCCTGGCACTCGGCGGATTGAATCTTCGAAATCATTGCGTTTGTGGAGGCGGTAATCGTAGAGTTCAGTGGGGTCCACGCTTTTCTGTTCGCCAAAGTGCTCCTGGCTTTCGCGGAGGATTTGCTCCGCCGTTTTTCGGATGGGGGCTCCTCGGGGATTTTTCTTGGCCATGAGAGAGACTGTTAGGAGGGAGGATACCGTAGGGCTCTCTAACTGAAGAGAATTAATTTGATCGCAATTTGCCAAAGGCTGAAATTACAATTTATATAGTATAGACAGACAAGGAAAGAAGAATCCTTGTTATAACAGGAAACCAATTTGTTCAGAGACCAATTTGCGCATGGGCGGAGCCAGAAAGAGGCCAATTTTTTAGCAAAAAGTAGATGATGAAATAGTTTTAATATTCTTGCCTTTGATCTTTCTCTCTCTCTCTCTGTATGAACTCAATTGCAAGTGTTTCGCCTGTCTTTTTTATTTCATTGCTAAATTTTACCATTGACCATGGCACATCTAATTTCATCAGTAGAATAATTTGAGAGGAAAAATTAAAGAAAAAAAAAAGAGCATAACTTCATCGTATTGATTAAATTATAACATAGATTTTGATCAAAGACTGACCCCATGTAAGAAAAAAGTGTTTCCTCTATATGTAAGGGACCTCTCTGTAGCCCCTACAGACCATAAGTGGCCTTGTAAATCCAGAACCCCTTTCATTCCTGCTGTTTCCCACAAGAATTTGAACAATCCAAGAGCCCTGTCCAACTGCTTAACCCCAGACCAAACCATCTTATCCTCGTCTGATGTTAGAATTCTTCCCATGCACAAGGTAAATTTGTTGTCACTGCCATTTGCATATATCCCACCGCACACATCCACTTCAATGTCTCTAACTTGTCCGTTCAGGTAATACAACAAAAGAGTGAACAGGCACTTTGACGAATGACCCAATGTCTTCGAAAGTTTCTTCTGCACTAAGCTTTCCTGAAGCCGAACTTCCTTGTATCCAATATGTTTATCAGCCAACACATCCTTGATCTGAGCCAACCCTTCTTTCATGACTTCAAGCTTTGACACGTAATAAAGCAGCCCTCTTTCATTTTCCAAACACTTAATCAGATCATTGAACATCTCAAGAACCTCTTCCCATTTAGAAGAAATATGAGAATCAACAACTTTTGCAGGGGCAAGCCTCATCCAAGAAGTGGAGTCACGATCATAGGAAGTCTCTGTCTTGGCTAAAAACTTTAGACAGCTGGAAACAATCTGCTGACCCATCTTAGTCCCTTTGGTCGGGCATTGATCGTTCAACAAACCAATTTCTAAATTCAACCCATTTAATATCTCATCAATAGCACCTACCCATATTCGGTGCTGTGTAACCTGAGGGCATATTGTGAGACGCACTGATTTCCTTTGTTGGGCAGAAACTTTGAGGAAGTTGCTCACTATGGTGAGTGAATTCACAATCATGGGCTCTCTTTCACATGGTTTACTGAAACAAACCAATCGGGCACAATTTGCATCCCCCGATGACGCCGCCACATTCTTCTGTATAGTATGCTGAACTGAAGGACACCCAATAAAGGCCCTCACAAAAGATTTGAAAATACGCATTCTTTGTTCCATACGTTCATTAATGATAACCGAATCGTCTGTTACATTGACCATCCTCCCATCAACTAAATCAACATTTTTTAACAAATGGGTCAGTCTTGTAATCTTTTGATACAGCTTCGCATACCATTCATAACTCAAAATCTCTTCATGGGAATCTCTAGAGGTGTGGAATAACATCCCGTTCGAATGCAGGGCTCCATTTCTCTTGGTTTTACAACAATTAGCACCATGTAACAAGTTGGACAATAGTTTATACGCCATTATTGGCTAGCTAAAACTCTTTGCAGCATTACATCGAACGAATGCTGTGCACGTCAACTTAGAAATTAATAGCACTAACAAGAAGTAAAACCTGCCTTTTAAATTCATTGGACCTGTGCTGTGAATGTGATGAGACGAATTCGCTGCTCCTACTTCTTAACCCACCGAATCATGGTTTTGGCCCAAAACGAGTGGGTTAGTCGCGTTACGAATAAGGAACCCAAATTCAGCCCATCCTTTTAATATTCTTCTTCTTCCTTTTTTCTTTTTTAGTGGGTGGTTTTTTTTTTTTATTTGTGTCTAACTCCAGTAAAATATGCAAACGGCCCCCAAATTTTGACTATTTTAGTAAATTTTTCAAAACCATCTTATAACTACGCATGTCATACGAGCTGAAAAGCACAAGGGTTTCTTTTTTTTTTTTTTTAATAAAAGCAAGCCTCGTAGAGGAGGCGTTTATTAATAAGAAAAAGAAAATGATACAGAAATAGAGTAACTCAAGTAATACAATGAGTTTTACTCCTTGTAAGAACTATAGTGGAAAATCTTAATAAAAGAGTCACAAAAAACAAAAGATAGAGAAACTACATAAAACGTCTAACTGAATATTTACTTTGAGAAACAGTTAGTATCTTAGTAGAGAAACTTCCAAATCTCAGTAGGTGTATCACTCAACTAAGAAAAAGTATTACACTGAAGTCTGCTACACAATTATTTTCTCTGTAAGTACTGTGAGAAAATCTAAACGGCATATGAAAAAATAACGGTTTACAGTTCAACCAACGATTTCTCTACAGTGAAGGAGGGAAAGTCTTTTGAAGCATATAAATAACAAGTATTGAATCACTCTCTAGCCCTAAATAATGCCATCCAGATTTGTGGGCAGTTTCAATAAGAAGGATTCTCTTAATTAATTTGTTACTTAATAAAATATATGATGTTATTCTCTAAGCTAACCACAAGAAGTGAAAAAAATATTAAGGGCATGCATGTTTGTTTTAGTAAGAAAGAAAAGGAAAATACTTTTGACGATCTTGAACATGCTTGATAAATTTATATAAAGTTTGCAAAAGGAAAAAACTTTAAAAAAAGTATTAGTCATTTTTTCGTGCCTTGAATTGGATAAAAAGTTCTCTTGTTTTTGCCATAGAGCATTGACCGTCACAGTGTTACTAAATTTCACTCTCCAAGTACCTAATTCAGCGAATTGCCAAGTATTCAATGGTTTTTGGGACCCAACAGAAATTTAAATTCATGATTAAAGATGCTCATGTTGTTTCTTTCTCGAGCAAGAAGAGACCATCAAATGTCTTGTCTTTGTTGTAATTAGATCGAACTGCATCTCAAATTTTTATAACAAATATGCTCGCTATATATTCTGATTTATCTTGGATTGGAAAATACAAAAATTTGAAAAACAAAGTTAATGACACGTAGAGCTACAATTTAAAGTCACTCTTTGGTGGGATAATTTTAGTTTGTGTGTGGTGACTCGTTACCTGTCATCAATTGATTTTACCCTTTTAATTATTGGACTCTCCTATTTCTAATAAAAATTCCTGAACATTTAAGTTGGTGATGCACCCAGACACCTTAAGTAAATTAATATTTGGTTCAAGAGAAAATGTAATTAGAAAGATCATCTGGAAGTTTTAAATAGTCAGTTGGGATACGATAAATTTATAGCCAATTACCCGAAAGAAAGAAAAAAAAATGAAATATCCTTTTATTTTTTCTGTTTATTTAATTTTTTTTTTAGAATGTCTTAAGTAAGTTTATGTTCCTTTAAATGAGGCACATGATACCTTCTTTTTTAATTATTTCATTCCCTGAATGTTCTGCAAGGTCGTGTGAGTATGGATAATTTAGTCCCTTAATTTCAATTTGAACAAAAATAAATGTGTGATTTGTTAATGAAAATCTGCAGCTGCAGTGATAGATAATGCACTCAAACTGGCCTTAACGTTGAAAATATTAAATTAAAAGCAACAAAAGGAACCCAAACTAGGGCATTATGGTGACGACAAGATATAATGGGATATATGTACTTGACTTCACTAAAATCAACAAAGCAAGCATATGAAGCAACATAAAGCTAAGCTTAAAGAGAACAAAGAATCTAGCTAAAAGCCAAGTAATGGAGTGTAGTAGCAGACACTAATGAAGGTGTGGTTACTTTTTGACCAATAAAATTTTATTTGGTGTTATATATAGATGAATCCAACAGGTCAATGAGGGAACCCATGAAAGGTGATAGCTTAAAAAGTTTTGGAATCCTATGTAAATTATACTTTTTAAATGTGTTCAACCAGCTCGCGAGTGCAAATTCATTGGATTAGTGGAAAGCTAACCCCATCCGTTAATCATAAATTGGATATTAATTGATAGTCATTTCTTAGAAAACTCATAGTGGCATGAGACGAGGATTGAACATCCTTAGACTAGGTGTTAACTTTCATTCTTTCAGTTAAACAAAGAGACAGAATAGTTGAATATGGTTCACCAGAGGTTTATACACACACACACTCTCTTTAAAATTAAGTAAATTAATTATTTTTCACTTTGAAGATGGATGACCAAATTCCAAACTTAAAAATATGATATGATTAGTAGAATTCAAATTTCAAAATATTTGAATCACTATAGTGAGTTTAAGGTCTTATAAATTAACTATAACACCATTTTCACTCGGTCGAATTTTCGCCTTAGTCGAAGCATGCTGCGCCCTTTTAATACTATTTAAATGAACTAAAAATTCATTTTATTTTTAGTTGCAAATTTAATTTTCATTGTTAATCTTTTATGATATATTTATGGCTATTTGATAGTGAGGCGTTGTAGCTTTTAAACTGCAATAGTTATGAAACAAAAACTATAATAAAAAAATATATATGGGTGTTATCTAAATTATTATCTAAGACTTAATATATGAATGTTTGCTTAAAAATGTATGAAACAAAACAAAAAATTGTAAAAATACAGCTGCCACAATTAGGCGGTGCCAGTTACCAAACTCCACAACAATCCCAAACGGAGCAGAAAATAGTTTATAAAGTTTGATTATTTTGAAGAAGAATTTCAATAAGCCTATGTTTAATCGATATTCAATATAAATTAAGTTTCAAAGGTGGCCTGAAACCCAAACACAGTAAACAGATTTAAACTTGGCAAAGATTTTGTGTTGGAGAACACTTTATCATGATTGTTTGGGATGCATGCCAAAACCTTTTCAAGTCTAAATTTGTGATTAACAAAATTAAACTTATGATGCGGTTACTAAACTAAAATCGGAATGGACTGCAATCGGAATGGGGTAGAATGTAAATAGAGAATGAGAATTAGAATAAATTGTTTACCTAAACTGTATGAATTGAAATCATAATAAGTTAAATTGTCATTACTGTGTTTACTTTATTTTAGAATCAAAATTGGAATCGGAATAAGTTAGATTATAACAAATTACTAAAAAGTATTTAATGAATTATTATTATAATTATCATTTTATATTTTAATTGTAGTGATTATTTATTCAAAAATTATAATTATTAGTATATTATTGTTAAGAATATATTAATTTATTAATTAATAGTAATAATTATATTATTTAATTAATTAACAATAATATATGAATTAATTATAACAATTATATTAAAAATTATTATAATTGTATATTAATTAATTAATTTTAATAATATATTAATTAATTATAAATGAAGACAAAGTTGACATGTTTAATTTTGGAGAAGGCAAAATGGTCAATCGTCATTCCCACCCCCTCCCTTGAGAATGAATCTCCCATTCCTTATTTTCAAATTGTGGTGAACCCCACGATTTCGATTTTAATTCCTAACTCTATTTTGGAAGAGAAAAACTAAATGGATTCTCAAGTATGATTTTTTGGGGATAGGATTCTTGTTATTTCAAAAATTAATTAATACTCTTACTTGAAGGTTAAATACTCCAATAATCTATCTGAATATCATCATCATGTATCTTTTTTTTTTCAATATTTTGCATTGGTCTGAACAAAAGATCCCGTAGTGTGGTCCATGAACAAAGTACCCCTTTAATTGCTTTGCAGAAATTAGCTAGCAGTGATATTATTTATATATATATATATATATATAGATATTCACAGTAAGTCAAATATTCCTTGGACCACACCTATCCGAAAAAAGCAATTGCAAATTATAGATAATATATGCAAATAATTGAACATATTGCAGATAGAGAGGAAATAAAATGAAGAAACTAATTTAAAGCTCGAATTGAATTTTTTTTTTTTAAAAGGACACTGGTATTAGATCGCAATAGCACAGAACTACATGCAGCGTATTCTTATATATTTTTGAAAGCTCACAAAATGATAAATAATTTTAGCTCTACTTGAACATTCTGTGCCATGATTCATTTTAAAGAACCCTAGTACAAGGAAAACCGATAATTAAATATCTAAAATAAAGAAAATTAAATGATATATAGAATATCATATTAGGGTAATCTTCGAATTTCTCGACTTGATAATTCTCTCCTCGATCGAACTGATAATTGAAGCCATGTGAATTAATACGAAAACTTGTTGCCTGCAGAATCCCTTGGTGCACTGCATCTAAAACATTCTGTTCGGCTTGCAAAATTGTGCTCATTGCAACCAGGCCTGTAAAATTCAGGCGTTATTTCATTGTAGGTATATTTGAAATTAATACACACACACACACACACACACATATATATATATGCATGAATTGATAAAAAAAAAAAAAAAAAAACCTGGTGCAAATCCAGTCTCCGGATTTCCATCCGGAGCGGCTAGAGCTGCTGCTGCCTCCGCCACCAAATCTGAAGCCTCTCATTCGAGGCATGTCGCCACCTTCACCAAACCCACCCGCAGAATCATCCTTGGTAGCGCCACACTTGAAGCAGCTGGAACGGCTAGCAAAGTTGTGAGCTCCGCAGTTGCCGACGCTACAGTACCAGTCACCAGGTCTAACGTCCGGCCCAGTGCTGAATCCAAAAGAAGAGCTTCCTCTCCCTCCAAAACTTCCATAGTCGCCTGATCTGTCACCGGCTCTTGGCTCGCCGCAGCGTTGGCATGAGTCCCTTCTTTGGAAGTTCAAGTGGTTGCATGACCTGCAGTTCCAATCTCCTGGCCTGCTCATCTTCTCTTATGATCTTGACTCCCGTGCCAACAACCAAAAAAAAAAAAAAATTCATTAGTTATGACTATTAAGAATTTTTTTTTCGCAATATCACATACATCTTGTGCCACAGGGAGTGGCAAATTTAAAATAAGTATGTTGAATAAATCAAACAAAATATATAGGAGGTGTGTAAGGCTCACCTTAGGAAAGCAGAAAGTTGAAGTTGAAGTAAAGAGAGATTGTTGTTGTAAGGAACTTGTGATTTTGGGTAGGGGGCTGGGAGGGTTTATATACTGGCTAGCTAGAGCCAATGCCTCGAGAATCGGAGCAGATTGAGGTTGTTGCAAGAGGAGGCTTATAATTAGATTTTCTTTTTCATACATTATTCTTCACTTTGGCTCTCTCCACTTGAACAATGGAATCATCACAAGAAGCTAAATTTAGAAAAAGAGAGAGTTAAAAGAAATTTTGAAATGGCATTCCAAAGTGGAAAAAAAATAACCAAAGTTTAATAAAGCTACAGTAGTACGACAGCTTCTTTTAGATTAGGGCTTCTCGTTCTAGAGGTGGCAAATGCATAAACAAATCCCCAAAAGGTTAAATTCATGTTCAAGTTCCAAAAATACCCCTTTCTTTCATGGACTTTTCTGATATTAATTCTTTAGATATCTTCTACTGATCTAAGTTTACTTAAATTTTGAATAATCTTTTGACACAAATATGTGACTATCCATGTATGAGTATGATATATTCTTCCTTTAATTAACTTAATTGCTAGGGTAATTCAGCTCAAATGTGGAAATAATCCAAATTCTTTCATTGTTTAGCAGTACCCGTAAAATGTTATAAATACTAAGTTGTAAACATTTGTATGCTTCAAAGCTTGTTGCATATTCAACTTTGTTAGTCAAAACATCTTCTTGTCCCCACTTAAAGCAAATTAACTAGGATGCGGATTGTGACCTCTAACCATTAAATGGCTCGAATGAAACCATTAAATAATCTAGAAGAGTTGAAATCAATGGACAATTATGGTGATTGATCAGTGATCAAACATATATATTAACAAAATTTTAATTTATTTACCATAGCATTGGCATGGATGCAATTGAAGATCTTTCTAATATCCATGCAAGTAGAAGTATGGCCTAGCTTGGTAGAATAAGTTTTCTTTCTGAGTCATGAAAAGATAAGGAGGAACAAAATTTACTATTTCTTGCAAGACAAAATGAATATTCCATAAATCCAAAAAACCTTAAGAGTGAAGAAGGACCCCACGCTTACCTTATTCTTATCTTAGAATGACCAAGGAGGTGTCACGTCTCCTTTCGATTTTTATACTTTGCAAATTCAAACTGACCTCGTAATAGTTATTATATCGGCAAAATGGTGCTTACTTTTCAAATTTGAATATTCCTTCGTTTTGTACTTCAAATCCTTGATAATTCACTCATAAGTCAAAAGTGTTTCTCATGAAACCCTAATTTTCAAAGGAAACATCTATTAAGATTCGCATTATTGTTGTACCGTTTATTACCACTCTAAGGATTCAAGTCCAAAATTGTTGAAATTCGTATATATATTTAACACACAATTAATGATAGATCCAAAAGTATAATTTTTTATCCCTGAATGCGGAAGTAGATCACAACGAAGTTATGTCACTGTCATTTTGATTTTTCATTTTGATTAGAGGCAGAATATAATCATAAGGAAAATGGTCATGCAACTGTTTGCTTATGGTCATAAAGATATCGTGAAAAGAAAATCCCTTCAATCACATTGGAGGATAATCATGAAAAGAAAATTTGTTTAGATCACATTGCAAGAACCCACTACCTAGCTCTTTTGTCTCATTTTCACGCACCCATACTTTTAGTAGGCTTCTTTGTATTTTCTAATATATTCTACATATTTCTCATGTCTCACACACACCTATTTGAGATACAAAATGTGCATTTATATAGAAGCTCATGAGAATAGTAAAAGTCAACCAAAAAACTTCATAACTCCGAGAATATAATTAGATTTATAACAATCATATGAAACTCTATCTAAAGAGGTTTTTGGATTGTTGTTTATGTTGGGCCGGTCTTTATAGTGTGATGATATCAAAACTAAGGATTTGTATTCAATTCTCCTGCAAATTAGGGAAATATATATGTATACATAATAATTCTCTAATGAGGATATGTTCATTTTAACAAAGCAAGGATATCCTGACTTGAGAAGGACTACACACACACACATATTGTTCTTTAGAGAAGACATCCTTACTTTGTTAAAGTAAGGATATCATTAAAATACTAAAAAAAATACAAATTTCAATTCATTGGAAACTATGTTTTTTTTTTGTCTGTTAATGTATTAAATATGTGTTTTTTTTATTTTTTACAGGGCCGCACTACACACACACACACACACAGAGAATAATTTTCTGATATGAGATTTTAAAGTGTGGAAAAAGTTTGAAAAAATTTTATAAAACCGTGAGATTTAAGATGCTTAAAATTTAAAGTGCATAAACCATTTACATGTTATCCCAAACTTTCTTACACTTTAAAATTTTGGTATATATATAAAATTTGACATCTACAGTTTTGACACTTTTTAAATTACTTGTAAACGTTTACTCTTTATGACCTCTAGACTCCACATTTTCAATTCTAGATGACTCAGCCCCCGAACCAAGCCATCGAAAAATTAAGAGAGAAAAATAATCAGGTTGCATAGAGACCATATATTAAATATTCGGGGTCACTCGTGCATGTCAGGTTTGGTAATTTAGAGGAAGATGTAAATGTGGTACAGGTCGGGCCAAAGACGTAGGCAAGACTAAAGCAAAATCAAAGGTGCATCTGCATGGCTACAATTTCAAGGAACGTTGTTTTAATTTCTTGTTACTTGAATATTTTACACAGTTTATCGAATATCGACGTTTCTCATTTCTGATGAAAGATTCAATAAGATGTTAATTGATCTCTTCAGAGTAAGAGAAATATAATTAATAGATAGAGAGCTCAAAATTAGCCAAAGAAATTAATAAAATTAAAAGGAAATGGGTACGTTAGTGAGTTTCGATAAAGATAGTCGAAGTTGATGGTATGGAATATACAAGAGAAGTAGTCTTCGAGGTTTCATCAAATTTTGACCATCTTTTTTCCCCTCACCTCCCCTTTGCTTTTTCTTCCATGATCACTCACTGCGTTGGCTTTTTCTCTGTCATTAGTTTTCTTTTTCTCCTTCTCCTTCGTCCTCTTTCATTTTTATTTTTTGAACCCCCCCCCCCCCCTCTTTCTATCTAGCTAGAGTGAAGGAATTTGCATGAAATTATAAAGAAAAGAAAAGGAAAAAAATAAAAAATAAAAACCCCATGCATAAGATATTATTACCCACAAAATTTTCTCGGGGATTGGTAAAGAATCGGAAGGCTGTAGCAATTACTGTGAAAATTAAAGCAAAAGGAAAGGGGTACTGATTCGATTCTCTCTTTGGGAAATGCTTTCCATTCCATGCATGACCAACCCCATTACATCTAACGTATACGTGTACACTTTCCACTTTAATTAGTTTCCCCTTTTTTTCTTCCCATACAAGACACCTCATCTTCCATTATACAACATTATTTTTTGTATGCGCGTTAGGTTACAAATTTACTGATGTTATGATTATATTTATCTAATTAAAAAATCGTTTGATAAAAGAATTATGCCTTAATCGATATTGAGATTGAACTGTTGTAATTTAAAAATTATAATACTAAAGTGTTTGGTAAATATTTACTGTTGTGGTTTGGAAGTTAAAATGATTTGATTCCACACTTGTATGATAAATTTATAACATCTTAGTTTGATATTTTTGTCAAAATTATTATTTAAAATTCATATTTACTAGATATTAGTAATCTTTATTTCATAATTATAACTTTATAAAAGAAATTATCCCTCCATGCAATTTTTTTCATTCATTATTTTGATCATACTCCTTGCACAGTAAATGTATAATCCTTAATATACTAATACGAAGTATCGCTTTAATTATTTTCAATTTAATTCAGATGCATCGATTATATATATTTGTCATCATATTATTATTATTTCATAATTAATGAATGTTGCTTTTATACTATATAGTAATCAATATACATATGAATGTAGAATATCAGCCCACTTCATCAATTCAATCTCTATCAAATGAAAAATAGAATCTGTTTTCTATTTTTTATGCTTATAATACTGATTCGAAGCTTTGTTCCATAATTTTTTCAAACTATGCTTTAACCTTTTGATAAAAATTAACTTGATAAACCTTTATATCATAATATAAATAAAAATTAACTTGATAAATAAATTTTTATCGTAATATATATTTGTCAGCATTGAATCTTTATCCTTAAACCATACATATACATGCATTTATTTGTGTGGTTTGAATTTTTTTTTTTTTCTTTTTTTTACCTCCTTTCTTTTTCGGGTTTAGGGAATGCGTGCTTGGGTTGCATGCACGTGAGGTTTCTGTAGGGAATTGCACAACTTCACCAACAATAATGATAAAAGTTTTCTCTTTTCTTTTACTTTTTAGTCATCCGATATCTTTCTATTCTCATCGTGCTGAGTTCCCAAATCTCCTCATTCTCCCACTTCTTTTATCAGTTCTTACACAAACCCTGACGGTAAATGATTGTTATTATCTGTTAAAATACACTGATGTAAGCTATTTCGTTTGATGATTTGAATTTGAATGACCAACAAAATTATGTTTACACATATTTAAAATCATAATAAAACATAAATTGACACAATTTTAAATTTAGCTAATCATCGTCTCAATCTCACACTATTATCTGTAATTGTGTATGATTCATATATCAATTGACGCAATTGCATCTTACTGGATGACCCAAATTGATCGATCTTCCATCGAAAGCACAATAAAATTTGGAGTTCACGTTTAAAGAGATACATTTAATTTGAGTGGTGAGGTGTGATGAACAATAAAATACCCACCAAAAAAAAAGTTGCTTAAAGTATAACAATGAGAATAAAAAATTAGATTTTTTTTTTTTGAAACATTATATTTTCTAAAAACATATTCACGTATGCACATATGAGACTTAAATCCTTTCATTTGTGAGAAGAAAAATCATTTTACATGACTCCTACAGCATAATGATGTGATTTTTTTTTTAATATATATTACATATTAGAGCATATAATATTACTCCCATTATACATATTAAAAAACTCAAATCTTTAACCTCGAAAATGAGACGAGAAGAAATCCTTTTATTCAATTAAGGAGTTGTGACTATATATATAATAGTGTGACTTTAGTTGTCTTTTTATTACTAAAAGAGCATATCATAATTTTCCATCTACTATCCCAAATATTATGTCGTATTTACGCATTCGATAATCAAATACACTGCGATAGTGGCTGGGAAACGAATCTGGAATTGGCGTTGTTGAAAACCTCTTCCAAATTTATTTTGCTCTCCTCAACAACATCATTTAAGATGGAAACCAATTCGAGCCCAATAATCATTGCTTATCGTACCCACCAATACCGGATTATAATTTATGAACAAGGCCCATCTTTTGTTCGGTCCATAGAAGGTGTTTTATTAAAAAAAAAATGGGGTATTTAAAATGAGTGGAGCTATTAACACCCCTCTAATAATCTCATAAAACCCCTATTCTGAATGCACCCATTAATTAAAGTACTAAAATTACTATTTTACTAATAACACTCATTTTAATTCCTCAAATAGCCCCATCTTCTTCCTCCTCGTTGAACCCTAAAATATATTTTTTTTAAATCTCATGACCAGTAGTAACATTCCGCTAGATATAACACTTAATAAACAACATTTTCCATAACCGGTAAACGAAATTTAAAGAATAAACCTCCACTCTTCCTTAATGAAAGTATTAAACACCCCTTTGATTGCTACGTTGCTAGTTCTACGTATTAAGGGAAAAATTATATTTATGCCTCTTTTGCTTAGGTTTGTTATTTTATGGTTCAATTCGTTTTGTTTTTTTAAACAATTCGCTTCTTAATAATATAGGGGTGTAAAGAGTTCTTATAATTTCTTTTTTATTTGAATTAGAGTTCTTATAATTTCAATCAAGGTTAAATGTGTAAAATACATAGTAGTGGAGTTTCATAGGAACTATTGAGGGGTGCCAATAGTATCACTCATTCAAAATAGTCTTTCCTGGTAAGCCCAATGGTATTGAGTGTTAATAATTAAGGGCTTAAGCCGAAACAACCTAAAATGAAGCAAAGGCCCATATGTCCAATTAAACCCAGAGTGGGAAAAAAAAAAGAAAAAATTTTCCCGCTTGGATTTTAAATGCCCGCCCTCCTAGCCGTACGTCTCTCTCACACACGCTCTCACTAAATTAATTAATTAAAAATAAAAAATAAAAATCTTCGTTTCCATTATTTTGCAAAATTTGATTCATCATTTGACAAAAATCAATTTCATGGACTAGGGGAAAGCGAGAGAGCGTGAAAGATGCAGAGAGAGCCCCCTGGTTTTAGGGCTTTTTCTCTACATGGACTCTCCTGAACCTACAACCGCCGCCGTTAAAACCCCCGCTTCCGTTGCCGCCTCCGCCGCCGCTACCAACATCACCGCTTCATCTTCAAGTTCTCCTCCAGTTCAGGTAACTTCATTTCCTTTGTTATGGGTTAAAGGTTTACTGATATGTGACATCATTTTGGTTTTTTTTTTTTTTGGGATCTAATTCTTTTTTTGGGGGGTTTTTTTTTTCTAATTTTCGTGAAATTTTTATGAATTGACTGTTTGTTGGGTCTGAATTTTGGTTGGTTTTTGTTTTAGGGAGGCTTAGGGTTTAGTATTATTCTAATTGCTTGATATTTTTTATGGGGGTTGGGATTTGTTGGGCATAATTATTTATCTGTATTGCTTTGAATTTTTGGTTTGATTGAGTAACCGACGACTAGTTTGAAGTTAATTGAAGTGTTAAGTTGGTAATAGGGGCTGTTTATCTATGAAATTGGTTGCCCAAATGGGACGTAAAGGGGGTTTTGCTGGATCATTTACTGATGTCACTGGTTTAATAGTCTACCAAACTTTGGTGTTCTTGACCAATTGGAGTCTTAGTCTTAAGTACATTTATGCTTGTTATATATATATATATATTTGCATTGATGGTGTTTGGTTCAATAATTACAAAGACAAGGGAAATATATGTGAAGATTTTAATCCATGCTCTCTACATTGACAAATAAGGATTTTGGCTAAACTTTTATGCATTGCTTTAACTTGCTTCTTGTTTCTGGTATCTAAACCTGTTGAAAGTATAAGATTTTACTTTAATTATACTCCTTTCTATGTTTATATAAACCCTGCAGTCTTTTGCATGTACTCAAGTGGAGAGTTTTATTTAACTATTTCATTGGCATTGTCATGAAATCTGGATTTATTTATTTGACTCTTTTTTTTTTTTAAATTATCCTCAGGAATCCCCTTTCTCTAACTTCCTGAACAACCTATCACCTATAAAGCCAGTCAGCGGTCCTCATGAATTACAAGGGTTCTTGGGACTTAACTCCCCTCTTGCATTCACGTCCCCACAAATAAATGCACTCAGAGAAACAAGTTCCTGCAAAAGGTTGGAGATGTCATTAATTTTGTACTTATTATTATTTTTTTTTCAAAACTATACATTATTGATGTTTGGAGCATTAATCACATTGCATGTAATTTTTCTTACCAGGCCACCATGTCAACAATTGCCCACTGCAGAAATGTCTGAAAATGATGATGGAGTCAGAAAATTTTCTGCAGATCTTGGTAATGTGGAGAAATCTGATTCCTTATTACAAAGTGGACTGATTGTTAACTCTCAGAAAGACAATGATGTGCGAAGCTCCGTACAAGTCCAACCCAGTGGTTCCTCCGGGTGTGTTGATGAATATTTGGCTGATGCTGTGGACGTTGACTGTGCGCACTCTGAGCATGGAGTCAGTATAAGCTCAAAACAATCTTTTGATGTGCTTCAATCATCAGTAAGTGGTAGAACTGATTCAAAGAAAGCCTTGTTGAAATTTGACGACAAAAATGATGCAGTGTCGAACGTGGATGTAGCAGTAGCCATGATTGGTAAAGCTGAAGAAAGCATTCAAGGAAAGTTGACGTGCGATATTGAGCCAAATGAATATCCAAAGATGGAGTCTAACTCTTCTTCCAACCATGCTTCCGAGAAACAACAAAGTGAAAACACAAGTGCTCAGGTAATTACAGGTTCTAGCTTTCTTACATTTGATGAGGAATAGGACCATCTTGATATATAGGAGAAAAGATATACTGGTTTCAGAAGACTTTTGGTTTAACTTGCAGAATGCAGGGAGTGGCCGTGGAGATGAATCTGATTGTCCTTCTCAATCGCTGCGTGAACCACTCCAGACTATTCAGACATATGAAGATTTTCGTGAGAATGCAGGAGCAATCCTGTATGGACCTCATGATAATCCAATGCATGATCCTGAGGTATGAATCATCTGACAATTTGTAATTGTTATATTTATAGCTAGTTTTCTTGATTTATTATAATTGTAACTTTCAATGTGTGTGTAATGTTGTCCAATACTATGGTAGTATGTGTGGTATGTAATAAACTAGATGCAACCTTTGAAATTGATTGCTGTCTCTTTCCCCTTTTTATACTGAATATGATGTGTGTTTTCTTATTTATGTAAATTTATTAGACTTTGGGCATCATGTGTTACTGGATTGAGTAACTGTATTAGGAAATTAGGGTGCTGCATGTGTAGATAAGCAGCTTGAATAACAATTTTATCACTAAAAATTGACAATAAATTTCAACAATAACTTCTCTACCAAATCTTTTGACATTTTCTGTCTTTAATAACTCAAATATTGGAGAATATTCAAATAAACTTCTTTATTTTGGGGGGGGGGGGGGTTAGCATGTGTAGATTGATGATTATTCTGTTGAAACTGGAATAAGGCTTTGCTTAGGAAAAAGGTTTTGAGATGCCTCTGATAGGAGATGACCATTGAACCCAAATTTTGTATGAACAAGGTCATGGGAGGTAGACTTAAACTAGTCGAATGAGGCAGAATCTGGAGGCAGCTAGATGATGAGTGATTAATGGGGTGATTATTGACTTGCATTGAATCCTTGCGGATGTTGGTACATGGAATTAGTTACTGACATGGATTCTGCTGAATTTTTCTGTTTCTGATGTAATTTCTTTGCCATGTTTCTTTTTTATCAAGAGGTATACCACGTGTCACTGAGTAGATGCTAGGACATCTTCACTCTTGAGTACTAAGTCAAAGAAAATCTATCAAAGCCCTATGTACCACAATTTCAAACATTGAACATTGATAAGACAGTAGTTGAGCAATATCATGCTGGGGAAGAAATTTAGGATCTGGTGTTTAAAAAAAAGGCAATTTTTACGATGACTTAAACTTGGTTTTGAACATTGACAAGATGATGATTGAGCAATGAAGGACTAGGGAGGAATTTATAATCTATTGCTTCAATGATGGCAATTTTTACAACGATAAGAAGTTACAATGGAGCTTGATCAGTGTTCACTAATTGCCTTTGAATGATTTGCTTGTTGTTCCCAGAATTCACGATTTTGGCACGGTAGCATTGTCTGCTTAGTAACACAAGAATGTTACTGAGTATTTTTTCTTTGTTCTTGGTATCAAATCCTATCGGATTTTCTTTTGCTGTAGAATAATTGCAAAATTCCATGTAGGCCGGTAAACACCAGCGTGGCATGAGTAGGCGTTGCCTTCAATTTGAAGAAGCTCAACTTAAAGTTACTGTATGCAGTAGCAATCCTTCAAATAAGTTGAATGATGTAACAAGTTCTCAATTACCTACTACCCCTGTAGAATCAGAGAGCCCGGATCCATCTCATGTGGATTTAAATATAACTTCTGGCAAGAGGCAGCTAGCTAGTTTGCCCCATCCTGTGACTCCCGTGTTTCCCCCTCATCATACTGGGAAATCTCCCTTAACTGTCTCCAAGCCATCGGGTATTGGCTTGCATCTCAACAATCTTATCAAGTCTTCCCCAGAGGGTCATGGTGCACCAGTTGGTGTAAATTTATCCAGTACTGAAGCTGGGATGCTTGAATCTAAGGCATCAATAGCTGCTAGTTCTTTGATTTCCGAATCATTTGATGACATGGGACCTTTGAACTGGCCACCACCAGTTGACCCTAATGGAACTCCACTCACTATGAGGAAGTTTAACTCGGAGCATGCTGACAACTTTGAGGAGATCAGCCAACTGAGCCCCAAAAAGAAAAGGCAAGTTTATATGTGATATTTTAAAACTTTGCTTGTTCTATGTTTCTTCATATCTTTTTCTGGCTCAGTAAATTCTGTACAATTCTTCAGGAAGAAATCATCAAGCACTGTTGATAGTGATGGTTGCAAACGTTGCAATTGTAAGAAGACAAGATGCTTGAAACTGTAAGTCAATTCACTTTTTTTGTAGAAATCATTCTTCCCTTGTTGTATTCTTCTCCTATGCTTTCTTTTGAACCTTTTTTCTCATTTTACTTTACCACTAAACAGTTACTGCGATTGTTTTGCTGCCGGAATCTATTGTGCTGAATCTTGTGCTTGCCAAGGGTGCTTTAACAGACCTGAATATGAAGATACTGTACTTGAGACACGGCAACAAATTGAATCCCGTAATCCACTGGCTTTTGCTCCCAAGATTATACCGCGGGTCACTGAGTTTCCGGTAAAGAATGGGTTTGACCCCTTATAAGTCAATGTCATTCGTATTATGATTCTCTGATTCTCTGTTTAATTTGGAAATACCAATTGTATTTGCACTATACAGGATGATGGAAACCGTTTCACGCCATCCTCATCTAGGCATAAAAGAGGCTGCAATTGCAAAAAGTCAATGTGTCTGAAAAAATATTGTGAATGCTACCAGGTTCAATGTTTTTGCACTGCCTATATTGGTCTATATGTCATATTATTGTCTCTCAATTTATCATTGCCATTTATTAAATTGCTGATATCACTTTCTCTGGTTTATGTTAAAAAGGCTTATGTTGGTTGCTCAAGTGGATGTCGATGTGAGAATTGTAAAAATGTCTATGGCAGGAAGGAAGGTAAGAAAACGCATTTTAGATTCTTTACCTCAACTCCTAATGGCACATTATCAATCATATATATAGATATAAATGAGGCGAGTCATTATCTAAATAGGGAAAGAAGAAATAAGGATATTCTCTTCCCAAACTAATTGTTGTTGATTGTATTTTCAACTGACATTCAAAGAGTTGAAGATATTGCTTTATGGCTATTTATTGTGAAATCTTTTTTATGGTTTGTGCTTTCTGTTTTACATTTTAAGCTGACATATATAAGGGAATCTTTTGGGTGATTCATCGATTCATGGTTTAGTTTTAGCATGAATATTGCAGAAAATAGGTTTGAAGATTTGAGTAATAACATGGTCACACTAACTGAAAATTGTTTGAGTAATCTTTGTTCTCGGTCTCACAGAATATGTTGGAAATGAAGAAATGGTTAATAGTAGAGCCATACCAGAGGGTGTGTCAGATTCCAAACCAGAAAGGGTTACAAACAAGAATGAGTTCTTGCATGCTGAGTTGTATGATCTTCGCAACCTGACACCACTGACCCCATCATTCCAGTTCTCAGAGTAAGGTTCCTTCGATCTGATATGTGTTTTTGGCTAGAAAGATTAGATGAACAAAGAAAGGTTCAACTTGTTTATTTACTAATTAACCTCTTTGTCTTTATTTAGCCATGGAAAGGATGCGTCAAAATCACGAATTCTTTCTGGTAGATATGTTCCATCGCCCAAGTCTGATCTTACCATCTTATCATCTTATGTAAAATCCTCAAGAACTCTGAATAGTTCTGATAGCAATGAAATGCTTCTGGAAAAGAGTAGAGAAATTGTGGATGTAGATCCTTATGGTCAGGAAAGGGATTACAGCAGTGCAGATATGGTAGAACAATTCTCGCCAAGGTGTCATTCACTTGCTGATTTATGTGATTTCAATCCACTGCTTGATTTTCCTTCAACAGCCATGGAGTCTTCAGCATCATCAAAAGCAACAGGCTGGACAAATGTTTCCAGACTCCAATTATGCCCGAGAAGTGGAAGCCTCTTGTCAGGCAGTTCACTTCGTTGGCGTAGTTCACCTGTTACCCCGTTGACTCAGCTAGGTGGGACCAAAAGTCTCCAGGCACTTGACTCTGATGGCAGGCTTAGTGGCATTCTGGGAGATGATACGCCTGAGGTATTGAAAGATGCTTCAACCCCCATTAAGTCTGTTAAAGTAAGTTCCCCAAGCCGCAAGCGTGTTTCACCTCCCCATGGTCGTGCACATGAGCATGGGTCCAGCTCTTCAAGCATGTTGAAAAGTGGCCGTAAGTTCATATTAAAGGCCGTGCCATCTTTCCCACCTCTCACCCCTTGCATTGATTCCAAAGGAAGCACTGGTCAGAAATCTTTCCCACATCTCAACCCTTGCACTGACTCCGAAGAAAGCACTGATCAGGAAAGAAGCAATTTTCAAGAAAATAAACAATGACAGCGTATGATAGATGCATCAGCCATGCGAGGTGAGTCCTTATCACATCTTAACAATTCAATCTATGTAGATTTTGGCGGCTTCTTTTTTAATTCCATTTTTCTTTCAGCAAACTCTTTTAGGTCACCTTGGTGTTAGGCTGCAGTTAAGCCAAGAAGTTGTCGGTTCAACTATTACTCCAGGTTTGGAAATGGATATATATATATATATATATATATAATGTGTCAACGCATAAAAGTAAAAGTTGGTCATCATCATTCTATCATGTGATGGTGACTGTCATCACTCTTGTGGTAGAGGTACCAGAGGTAGAGTACCCCCATTCAAAGGAGCAAAGTCAGTTGAAGGCTTGAAGCGTGAATATTGCAATGGAATCAGCAATTGTGTAGTGTAGTGTTGCCCTGCCGATTGTTATTAAATGGTAGTATTTGGCTATTTGCTTTGTTGTTAAAATGAATCTTTTTTATTCAGTTTGGTTTCATATTGCTTAGATAACGGGTAACTATTCAAGGATGCTAGATTCGATTTAGGTCAAAATAAATTTTACTTTCTTAGTAAACAATGTAAGTGAGTTTTGTAAGACGTTATTGTATTTGTATGCCTTTGCACATACAATTTCAGGTTTGCTTGTTGCATCTCAAATTGTAGAACTTAGTGACTGCTTTTTGCATCTCAAACAGTGAGGTATTCAAGGATATTTCAGCTAGCAAGTTTTTTTTATGCTTCAATTCCTGATGTAGCAGCAAATCGGAGATGCAATAACACAATTTAGGAAATGGAAAATGAGCCCACCCAGATCCAACTTTTATTATAAATTAAGAATACATCCATTGTGAGAGCACGCTACAGAATAAAGATAATAATTCACCCAAACAAAAAATTTCTCCTATAAGAGAATCGTCTAGCCCCATTCCAACAAGAAAAATAACAATGACGCCTTATTGACCAGCAGAATCAAAGAAAAGGCTAAACCCATAACGTCAAAAAAGTTTTATTGGTTGCCCAAAAAAAATGCCAAAAATAAGATCATCATGGGAATAGAAAGCCGAACCATGCTGCTATACCATATACCCCACACCGAACATCTATTCTTAGAGTTTCTTATACATAATATAACTCGACTCCAGTTGTTCATATCCCCTTGTTGCCTCAACTAATATATTTGTCATCATGCCCGTAAACCCTCTAGTTCCAGCCTGGCAGTGAGCCAGTTACGAACTTCATCCATCTCTTCAGGGACTGTGTAGTGACCTACCCTACATAATGATATTTATTGAGAATGTTACAATATGCAAACACACACATATACATAAACGCAACAAACACAACAGGAAGGACATGAATACCCATTATAGCATCTAAATGTAAGATCTCGAAATCCAACAGAATTTAACGTCTGTGCTGATCTCTCTCCGTGTTTATATGCAACCACATCGTCACCTGCAACAGGGAAATAAACATGTAAATTTTATGCACAGCGAAATTGATTTCCGAAATGTGTGATACAATAGTGATAATATTTCCACTTTTCACTGACCACCAAATTTATTATACTATCAACAAACCCATAAACACAGCAGCTTTTTCACTCTTTCACATGAATTTGTTCAGATGCTGATGATATGTAAGTCAGTGGGTGGGTTTGCAATATCACAAGAAAAATGACATGTTTATGAAGAACTAACTGAACCAGAATTACTCAAAAAATCTGGGGATGAATATGATCACCTGAACCATGGCAGAGCAAGATGGGCAAAGATGCCGCACGCCTTGTTGCCTCACGCGATCCTTCCATTCGGCTTTTTAGGGTCCTAAAAGAAAAACAGAAAAAAGTTGCCTATATTAATGAATTGGTTAACCATCCTTAGGATGGTTTATACATTCTTTTGTGCAAGTGCCTCGTGTTTGTATGCCTTTATGATATACACGTCAAACCTTGAACATGGAAGCCAGCCACTCAAACCCACAATTGCACTAAGGTTGACTGAATATGGGTTTCCATTCCCATATTGTCCTAATATGCGGCATGTGGCAGAGTAGAGTGCTATTGCAGCACCCATACTGAAGCCACCAATACCAAGTTTGACTGCAAAACAACAAAATAAGTATGTTAGTTCTAATAGTGTCGCTATAGTTCTTGCCAGTGTAGAAAAGGTTTGCCAGCAATAGCTTCTGCTTGGTGATGCTCAGGGAATCCACAAGAAAATAAAATCATCAAAAGACTTTGAATCATACCATTCTCAAGTCAATTTGAATTGGCCTACTTCATCGGTGTTAGAAACACAAGAAGGCATTAATTCTATGGAACAACAAAAGTTGAAGAGAAGAGAAGGGAAAAGGTAATCAGTAAAGAACCAAAAAGGTGGGAAAAAATACCCTGCAGAAGTTAGGAAGAAAATTTAAGTTTTGGATGATGAACAATGAAAGGCAAACACACACACACATACACACAAAATATAAATAATTAAAAATAAAATAAAATAAAATCATTTGTATACGGGAAAGCCATGGAAAGAAAAAATAAACTATTGAAGAGAGAAGAATTAGAAAATCTTAACATTCGCCACTTTTCTTTCCAACACGAAAAAGGTGACAAGTCTCAAAGTGGTCAAAAGGCTTGGAACAGTTTAATCTATTCATACGCTTCAGGAAAGAATTTTGTTACTTTCCAGTGATCCCGTCGGAACTAGTTTCTACAATATTTATTCTTACAGGACCAAGAGAGGAACTTACTGTCAGCAGGTTCTGTCGACAAAAGATTGGCCACATGTGCTGCTGAAGCATCTAACCCCTCCAAATCATCAGGACCATCTTCTGAAAGATCTCCCACGTCAAACCCTTAAAATAAAAATAGCAAAATTATCAACTAAGCACATTAAATTCTTTTTGAAAGGATATTAAAATCATTGTCAGATGATTTTGATTTGGCAGTAGCTGAAAATGAAAGTTTTCCTAAGAATTGATTCCTAAAATAGAGATAATCAAAGCAATCCAAAGCAACAAAATCTTACAAGCAGTACAAGGATATCCACCAAATATTGCAACCGGCCTAGTGGGAGCAGTAGGGCAAATCCACTTGATCTGCAAGATTCACAGTTCAACAGAGAAATAAATCAGACTATTTACCAATGAAGAACTTTGTCGACCGGGAGACTAGGATAACCAGTTGATAAGTGTTGCATGAGCACACAAATAGAGGCAAACGTGCTTATCCTTACATTTGGAAGAGGGAGGGTTTCCAAGAGCTGGGACCAACTGCACAACAGAGCAAAAGGGAATCCACATTAGGGATTATCATACCATCTACCTAAGTTTGACCAGTATCAACATGCAGAAACAATAACATAACAGAAACCAAGATTGACTATCACAGTCCAAGAAATTTGAACAAAATTTAATAAAAGGAAAACCCTAACCAATCTAGCACTGGGACCACACTCAAAGTTGGGCACAAACCTTAACAGTCATTGGGTAAGTCTTGCAAAATGACAATATACAGGGCTCAACAAAACTGACCTTGCATATTTTAGAAAAATAAGAATAAATTACTAGATCCTAAATTTAATATCATTAGGAATAGTATATTGCTCTTTGCTAAATTGTAAAGGACAAACAAGATAGTAGTAGAGTGGTCCCCAATTTTAACATATAGCATATATAATTTTTGAATTCAAGCCTGCTCCAATATGCCTTAGAGTTAACAGAGAGGATGGAGGAAAGCGACAACCAATCATGTTTTCTTTGGTTCACAGAAGTGGTGCTCTCTTCCACCAAATCTAATCATGTGAGAATCTTCCAAAAGTGCAAGGAAGGTTCAACAAGTTAATGAAACACCAAATTTCTCCACCAGAAGAGGACAAGGCATTGACATTCTCTGAATCCTTTATTCCTTATTTAGGAACTAAAACAAGTCCACCATTCCTACACAAGGTATAAGCTCAATACAAAGAGAAAAGAATCGAATTTCGTGAAAAGCCAGTTTTTAAAGCATCAAAAGACAATAATACAGATGATCACTAACAGTTTGAAGCCTAAACCTTACACTTTGCTGATCCATGCATGTCCATGGAGCAATGATTTCGGAAAAGAATGGAAATTTTGCTAGAATAATCTTGACAAAATAAAAAGACCAAGCTTAAAAGATCAGGCTTCCCAAAACAGAATTTTAAATGTAAATTAGTTAAAGAGTTATCATCTTAAAATTAGAACAAAAAGAAAGGTAATTCCTTAGTGGAAGGAGCTGATGAAAAATTAGCATTATATACCTTGATCCTTTATCACTAAGTCCATGCAGCCAAACTATGGTAGCCTGGTGCTTCCCCTTGGGCCTAACCACATGAGTTCTTCCAAACTCAAACGGTCTTCTACTTTGACTACCTGAAATGTTGCAATTTGAACCCTCATAAACAAGAGTTCCTACTAATTAACTGATAAATACGACATCATATAAACAAAGAAAGAAAGACCAACCAGAACCCATAGTGGTGCTACTGTAACTCATTATGAGCAACAAAATGATCACACTACCGAAACCACTAGTTTCAATGTTAAGCTGAGTTCCTGCAATGAACAAGAACTGATTTTCACTATCTCTATTTATAACCATATAGAAGGGTGAAAAAGGAATGTAACCTATCAATCTACATCAACTATTCTTGCTTACCCCAGTTCTACACTGCCTGAAAACCTTCAAAAGAAACTATCAAGAAAGTGAAAGGCAACAAAGGAAAGGAGAGGGATAAAGAAAAGGACAAAAAGAAAAGAAAAGAAAAGAAAAGCAGTCACTCTTTACGAACAAAGAATCCACAAGCCATCATCAATGCACAATATGAGTTAACACAAACTTGAGCTTGCAATGCAGAGAGTGGAAAAGAATCTATGCTTGTGGACAGTGGAGAGAAAGTAAAGCACTTCAACTACAACAACCCAGGAATATAACCACAAGTCTAAAAAGAACCCAAAAAAAAATCCAATTTTTAAATAATATATTCATTATTGACGGATACCCATTACACAAGAAACAACAACTTAAAATATTTACAAGCTGAATGTGGTAATAAAAGTAGCACGAATTAACTTACAAGTATGGAGAAGATCTGATAAAAATGGGGATAAATAATATTGAATACTTAAGTGGAGTTTGAGAGTTATGGTACAGCCTTCAAATAAAAACTGAAAAAGCATATGAGCTTTTTATTCTTTCCTTTCAGCTAGCTGTATTGGCTTTGCTTGTTTACCCACAACTTTGTTTTTTGTTTGTTCATTCTGCAGATACAGTGAAAGTGTGAAACCCCCAAGTAGGCTCACAGAGAAGCTATTGAGTCCAAAAATAAACTAGTCATTTCCTTGCATCATCCACTTCCTGTGACCAAAATGTCCTTTAAACGTGTCACATTTTCGATTTCTTTTTATCTTTAAGAAAAATATATATTTGTTACTATTTATGATATCTTGCATCCAAGATCTAATCGCAGTCTAAATACAGAGTAATGAACAGCCGTTGGTCACGATCAGTGGTGATAAGTTACGTGGAATACAAATTTTGTATGACAATTTTGAAAGCATATTATTACTTGCTAATTATATAAACTTGAAAGTCCATTGATATTTTAAAAATCTACATAAATAAATATTCATTTAATTTCTATATTTTAACTTAAGTATTCATTTAATATTTATATTTTTAAAAATATTTTTTTAAAAGCACTCCTACGTTAATATATATTACATTCTTATTTTTATTTTTTCTTTTCTTTTACAATAATATCCTTCCAATAATATTCTTAATATTAGATAATTTATTTATAAAAAAATAATTAATAAATTAACCAATACTTGTTTATTAGTAAATTAACCAATAAATATCAATGTGAAAGAATTAATAACTTTTGCACTTGTGTAATAATTTTACTAATAATTATTTATAAATAAATTAATATCATTCGACTTAAAGACTTTAAATACTTTTAAGTTGAGGCTTGAATATTAAAGTTCCTAACATTATTGATCTATAAAAAATTATTTACAAATGAATATTAGCAAGAGAATGAGAGTTCGAGTCCTAGGACTTTTGAACTCATTACTTTCGTTGGGCGGGTAATTTTATCCAAGAAAAACAAAACAATTACAATGAAAGAATTAAAGAATGAATGAATGAAAACTACTAAAAAGAGTGAAATTATGGGCTTGGTAATGTCAAAATGTGAATGAGTAAAGCCAGCCAAACTGTCGTTTTCAAACGCGTGCCCTTCTTAGAATGCGCAAAACTATGTTGCACCTGTGGTATGGTACTACAGTTGCAACCAGCCATTAAATCTACAGTTGCACAGTTATATTGGCTGGATTCAATGGTTGAAAACAATTATGGTACCTTACTACAATTGCAACATAGCTAGACCTTATTTTGAGAGCCCAGTGACAGTGATACTAAATATCATACGTCTCGATGAGATTTGATATCGGTTTATGTGTTTAGAATTGAGGCGACGTATTTGTTAAAAAAAGTTATAATTATGAAATAAAAGTTAATAATTTATAATAAATATAAATTAAAAAAATTATTTTGACAAAATTATTAAAGGTATAATAATTTTTTTATGATACAAGTAGAAAATTATATCAACATAACTTTCAAGGTACAAAAATTAATGTTTATTAAATATTTTAGTATTGTAACTTTTAAACTAAAACTTCCCAAATAATAAAAATGGACAGACCCTTAACATCATAATTGTAAAGCTAAGGAGGCCAAAGTATAAGAGTTACATTAAAAATGAGCTAAACAAAATTTCATTCAGACCTTCTTTTTCCTTAATTTTAATAGCCTAGAAGCTAAGGGTAAGGGCCCTATGCTTCGACGTAGTTTCGTCCTCTGAAGTCAATAATAGATGAGGGTACTTCTCTATCCATCAGTCTATGAAGAGAAGAGGATAAATTAGTCAAATGCAAACTCTGCAAAATATAGAGCCTCGGTTTCTTTTAAACTTTAAAGATGAAAAGAATGGTTTCGTTTGCAGTGGCCAAACCACAAAAAAAAAAGAAAAGGGCTTTTCTAAAATGGCGTCTTCTGGTGCTTTTGGGAAAGTGTTTCTCATTTCACATTGAATGAATAGAAGAAAGATAGTTAACAGGAAAAAAAGAAAAGAATGATAATGGAGATCTTCAAATGTGAAGCATGGGTGACCACTGTCTCTTGTATTCTTTTGGTTAATATTTCTTTATACAAAAGTTTCGAAGAGAGATGTGATCGTAAAACACACTCCCACTCACACATCTGTGTCTCTCTCTGTGTGTGTTGACTCAAGCGAATTTTACATATATGGTTTATGAGGGGGCTTTGACGTGTAACTTACAGTTAAGTTTAGTTGATTATAAAAAAGTAATGTTAGGGATTTTAATTAATTTATACGTGGCTGTGGTGGTATCAAAAAGTTATTAATGTTTATCATGAAAGGATACAGTTATACTTTATGAAAATTTGATAAATATTTATTACTAATATAACGTGATTGTTATAAATTGTCATGTTTTTCAGTTACGAATCATTCAGATTTCAATGTTTATATCTAATTGACATTGTTATTTTTCTGCGAAAAAGGAAAATCCTCTACTTACAAGGGGTTAAAAACTTCAAATCACTCAACTATAAATTAATGTTAATGTTAATGGTAATGTTAATCTTAATCTTAATCCAACTATAAACAGAAATGAAAACATTTTCGGAAATAATAACCATGGAGTTGATATAAAATTAGTGGATAGCAATTAACCTAGTAGTTAGCAGCAATGTTTTTTAAGTTGTCAACTCTACGCATACATTTAACTTACCCCACAACTAATAAATTTTCAATGCCTTACATGATAAGACTAGCTATCCTAATGGTTTTGGTTCAATTATTGATAATTGTAGAGCCTTAGCTCGCTTTCTAGGAGAAGTAGCTTTCTCTTTTGTTCGTAGATCTGCGAACTCCGCTGCCCGTACTGTGGCTCAAGTGGGGAGTTCTATGTCAGATTCGGGTGAGTGGAGGTTTGTTCCACCCCTTGTTAGTTGAAACTTTGACTGTTTAATGAATTCCTTATTTTCCTTAAAAAAAAAAAAAAAAAAAAAGAGGAATCATGGTTATATCCTAGAAAATTCCCTTAAAATATAGAAGAAGAATGGCCAAACATTTGCCTTTGGAATAATCATCATCGTGACCCTACTTGAGATTTTATGTGTCTCTCCATGGTTTCGACAATCATAATATATAATTATCTATATGTGCTGAACTTATGCTGATGCCACAAAAGACCAAAGATTATATCATATTATATTGTATGATTATTATTATTATTGCGTAACGTTAATGGCCCAAGTTGAAGATTACACTAAAAGTTCCACATTATTATAATGCATTTGTGTCGGGAATTTCTCGATTCTTTCAAGTAATTTCCTCGTCCTCGTGTTTTCCGTGATTTGTGAGTTGTCATTCTTCCTTTCAAACGCTGAATTAATTGGTGCGATTTCAATTTGATGTGCCAGTTGAGGACAAAACTACTTTGGTTCGGATGTAATTTTACTCCCAGTTTTGTCTCTTTTTTTTTTTTTTAGTTCAATCGTATTGTATTTCATTTTATTTATTTATTGAAAATTCAAAAAAATAAATTAGTTTTCAAAATTTTTACATATAAATCCTATTTATCATATCGTTATTTCGTTTTCCATTACTATCTGCTAAGATTTAGTAATGACTTTTTGAAATAAAAATGCCGTGCGTATAATCATCAAAATGAACATATTCATTATTTGGTCATATATTAATATTATTAATAAATTAATATATTTTTATTAAATGTTCAATAGATTAAATAGATTTTACAAAAGTCATGAAGTAACTTGAGTGAACAAAAGGATCCAACAGTTTTTCCGTACAATTTCGGTGCTCGATTTGTCATATTCTCATAAAAATGTTAGTGGGATTTTTTAGATATTAATTAAGAAAGTGGAATTTGATTTAAACAAAGTGGGGGTTTTTTTTAAAAAAATAAAATAAAAATTGGGATGTTAATTTCGAGCCATTTGGAAAAACTTGTTCTTCAAATTAAGTCAACTTTTTGAATTAGATGACGACACAAAAAGGGAATCAGATTTTGCCAAAGTGCCCTTTCTCAATTGAAGCTTACGTTACACAAATTAATAACTAAAAGTTTCAAATTAGGACTGGCCATTTTTATTGTGGCATCTTAATCATCATATTCATTTGGTTTCAAACTAAATGGAATCAGGATACCTCGCCATTATTATTATGATTATTATAATTATTACCTTCTTTTTTATTTTTTGTTTGGCCCCCCCAGCTGTAATGATGGTAAAGTCAACTCTTAATTGTGATATCATTGCGGTTGATGATGAAGCAGGCACTACAAATCTATTGGGTATGATGTCATGGAGATAATGAAAGAGACATTGTTGCTGACAATATTACAATCTACAGTCCTCCTCGCTATCAACACGAGTTTCTATGAGTTTACAATGTGAACGAGAAAGAAGCAAAGCAAGAAAATATGAACGGCTATGCATGCAAGCTTGAAACTTTCGCATCTTCTTTAATTTGTCTTCTGTTTCATGGGCCTATATGGCTTGTAAAAAGATGATTAATGATCGAGAATGTATATAGCTAGCTGTATCATTTATCAATCAATCCTCGCAGCACTTCGATGAAAATAGCAGAAACCTAATATTATTCTTTTTGCCATTATTGGTCGTAGCCATGCTCAATTGTTCGTGCATGCAAATGCCCTATTTCTTTTGAACAAATTAATCCAAATATATACTTAGATGCTACCAGCTGGATAGATGGCTGCACAGCACACCCCTTTTTGTTTTCAATTTATTTGTTTTCATAAGTCTTTATTTGTTCCATCGAATCTTTCTTGCAATAACCTTGTGCACAAATTTAGTTTAGTTCGAGAATCTAATCTAATTAGGTCAAATGGAATGAAGTTTGCTTGAAGGTCAAGTAAACTAATCATCTTATAGATGAAGTATCTCTTTAATTTGTTTTCTATTAATTTTGATCCGGTGTTTCAAGTTTAGTTGGTATGCCTTTTTTCTAGAGTTCGAAATCATGAAATACTGTTATTCATTGCATCAAAGAATTAGTAGATTTTGCTTTTCAAAGTTTCACCACTTGAATTGTTCTTAAAATATTACTCTTTATTCATTCACTATTTATCACATATGCGCACATATTATTATAATTAGTTAAAGTATACGCATGACAAATAATAAATTAGAAAAAAGATTAGTGCTCGAGAAATTTTTTTTTAAAAAAATATATTCTACTTCTTCTACTTTCATTTACCTCTGAGTCAATTGATATCAGAGTAGATTTGTGCCAGTGACATAGCTTTCCTAGCAACTAGCACCGTGTATTCCCTACACACGTCGTAGCCCCTCCGCATCTGGCACCTCAGTTTGCATATATATAAAAAGTGATCTCTCTCATTTTGCATCGCGATTCTTATGCTTCAAATCAATGACGATTAATCTGGCTTGCTACTTCTTGTCTGCTTCATAAAATTGTCATAAATATTCTACTTTTTCTCCTCATTATTATTATCATTAATTTTTGACATTCACACAAAAGTGGCCCAAAGTTTTATATATATGTTGTCAGCCACTGCAACGTGTGGAATCTCTCATACGATGACTTACCGTAAATAAATAATCCTCATGCCCCCACCACTAATTCTTATTATACGGCCGAGAAAAAATATTCAAGAATCTATTTAACTTATATTAACTGCACAAACAATCCCAATAATAGAATATACCTGATTAAATGCTTTAGTAGTGTTCAATTTCAACGTCTCTTTGATTAGTTAATTAGTTTTGCATTTGCCCGCAGTGATATATGGCTCATGGCTGCTACTTTTCTAAACCTGCATGCCCATGCCCTGCGCATTTTCCAGCTATATGCGTGCTTGCGTCTGTGATTATTAAGCCTTTGATTTCAGCTTCACAATGCAAACTGAACAATAAACTCTTATTATATCTGGATAGTTTTTATGCATACACAGGAATATGTATTTTAAATTTGTTCTCTCATTTATTGTAATCAATGTTAGAATTGGATGATTCTTACTTAAGTGGGAAACAAAAAGAGAAGGTAAAAACCCTAAGTTTGAGAGGAAAGATGAAATTTAATTTATTAATAAATGAAGAAGATAACAAACTAGAGAGAATAAAATACTATATAAATCAAAATAAAAACAAACAATACTTGTATCCAACAATCTGTTCAAATGATAAAATTCGGAAGGTATTCTCTTTTTTTTTTTTGTGAATACAAGTACACAAGATTATTGGACTACAACTGGTATAGCTAGTATTTATAATCAGATTATATTACTATCAATTGGTATAACTAGTATTTAGACACTCTTAAAATGACTAAAATAAAGATATGCAAATTTGAAGACCTAATCAGCAAAATTTAGTCTAAGGTGGCATTTGTTTTGAATAGACATGAATTAGTCTGAATTTTTAATAAAACTGAATGTCTGAATCTGAATTTTATATATATATTTGTTTGAATCATTAAAAAATAAGTATTAAGTTGTTCGTTCATTTAATTTAAAAAATCTGAAAATTATTATATTTATATTTATGTCCTTACAAATTATAAGTATAAAACAAATAATAAATATCTTAAAAGACATAAATGAGATAATATATTATCAGATAAATCATCTTCAATTGAATACAATCTTTTAATATTCTTAATTAATAAATATGTTAATCAATTTTATTATAGCTTATGATTTTTATATGAAAAATATTCATAAAAAATACGAAGATAAATAATGCTGATTTGAAGAAAACAAAAGGATAAAAATAATAATAGTTTATCACTATGTTATCGCAAGAGATATAGATGGGTGATAAGGCTAATTATTAAAATTTATTTAGGTAAGGATTAAAATTAATTAATTAAATAGGGATATTTTAGAAACTATCTTTTAATGATATATCATTCAGACATTTTAGATTAAGTAAAAAGCTAAAAAAATTGGTTTAATAATTTAATAACTGAAAATTTTTATGAAGTATTATAATGGACTTAATGTCTTAACTGATTGAGATTAAAGGGTTGTTTTTTTTTTTTGTCTGAAGTGTTAATCTTAATTATTTTCAGACATTTATAGTTTTTATTTTGTTTATTTTCTACCACTTATATCTAATTATAAGATGTTTAGGTCTGAATTTAAAATATTTAAATATTCTGACATTTATTAGAATGACAAAATATCAAAATAGAACTTTAATATTTTCTCTCATTAACACCCCTCCTTTAAAGTACCCCTAAATTAAATTACAATTATGGACATTAAAATATAATAAAAAAGAAAAAATAGAATTTTACTTTTTGAACCCATATGTATATTCAACACAATTTTATCAAACCCTAATCATAAAATCCTAATCATATTTTCATTAAATCCTAATCTATCAAGAGGTTTTATGGAGGAACAAAACAAAATTGAGAATAGCTTGAATTAGGAAAACTTATTAATACATCTCTTATAAAGTGGAAGAAACCCAGGAAAGTACGAACAAACACGAGCAACTGATATAAACTTAATTACTCATAAATCAACTTTCAGTGTGATCAGTCATATGTGCATGCATTCTTCTTGAACTTGACAGGCTTAGTGTTGAGACTGTCTATGACTAAAGGGCGAGAGATTTTCTTCTTGTGTGTTGTCTTCACTAGCTTTCCCACAACTTCTCCTATTGATCAGATTCCAAAGTTCAGCATCAATGGAATCTCACCTCCAGTTGGAGAAGCTTGGGCAAAAGGCAAAAACTTTCTTCAAAATAAAAAAATTGTGAAATATTTATCAAGGGTTTATAAATGAATTTAATAGGTTTAATGAGTAAAATCACAACTATTATAAACATTGGGTTTAATAAGGGTACATTAGGTACTTAAGTTAGTTTATTGAGTAAAATTTAAAATTTCAAAATTTGAAGATGGGTTTATTTAGTAATGGGTTTAGTAAGTAATTTGGTGGGTTCAAATAGCGTCACCCATAAATTTATTTTCTATTATATAAATTATCCTTTTATTTTTTTATTTATCCCTTTTTTTATATTCATGTATTCAACTATTAATTTTTTTTTATTTGTGAATGAGAATTTTAAACATAATAGAACTTTAGGTGAGTGTGTTTTATAATAAATCCATTTTTTATTTATATTTACTATTTTATAATATATTTTAAATTTTATTTAATACATTATTTTTAATTCAAATGATTAAACAATTCTTGAGTGACTTATGTAATTAACAAGAAAAAAATATCAATATGATATACTAAAAAAATACACGTGTTAGATATATATTTTATTTTTCATGCTTTGTTAAGGTAAATATTATCAAACTTTTTTACTAATCAAATAATTTATTTATAACTTATCACGTGTTTAACCAATAAATATAAGTATTGTTAATTTTTATGAGGTTATATATGTCAAAATATCATATTTAAGATTTTTTTTTTAAATAACACTTATATTTAGATATTAAAAAAACAAAAATAAATATATCTTTCAGATATATATATATTTAGATTTCAGCAAAAAACTCATACGCATTTAGATTTCAGGAAAAAAAAAAAAAGAGGGAGAGAGAGAGAAACGCTACAGCTCCTATATTTGACAACCCTCGTGGCAACTGTCATAGAATTTGCGTAAAGCTTCGAAACAGTATAATATTTATGGACAAAAAACTGTATCCATACATCATACTCCAAAGCGAATGTGTATGTGCCGAAATTTATCGTCACAGATCAATATACAAATCAATGGATCACCGCGAATCTTGATAACCTCAAGAACAAAAGAGTTTAGTATTGATTAAAAAATTCACATTCAGTCACCTCAACTGAATCATACAATTCATAATTCATCAATGGGTAAAGAAATAAAAAGACCTCCTTGTTAAAATTTTTTATCTCAAGCCTGGATCTGTGGCTTACCATTGGTAAATCATGGAGCTTGCATCAATATAGGGATCCAAATTAGAATCCATTATCTTTTTCATCAACTGACTAGCCCTTTCGCGAGCTTTGGTCGATCCTCTAATGGAAAGATCAGCTAGCAGAGTTGAAAACTCAGGCAACCTGGATGCATCTCTCACACAGCCCTCACTTTCTTCAAATAAGCGAAGCAAAATATCGGCAGCACCCTCTTTGCTAAACATGCTTCTCCCTTTTAGAACATCCACCATTAAGCTCACAATCTGGTCAGTTTTTGTTAAAGCAATCATTCCTTCATCAAACCTGGCAAGCAGATTCAGAACAGCTAGCGACGTCCCGGCGAGGTCTTCAGCTTCAGTGCTTCCTATCAGATGGATTAGCTCTGAGACTGCGCCTGCTCGGACAGCTAGAGTGGAGTTCCCATGGAACTGCACTAGCTCTGCTAATGAACTAAGCAGATGATGGCCGGCAGGATTACTGGGTGCCGAAACTGCCTTTACAAGAACTTGTACGGTCCCGGCTACTCCAAACCTGGCCTTGTTCTTGTCTAGCATTGCCAAGCTGCAAATCAAAGAGGAAGCTAACTTGACGGTTTCTTGGGAGCTCGAGGATTGGATTATCCAATTGAGACGATAAATGGTTTCCATCGAGGCAAGAGACTGTTTCAGGTCAGGATTCAAGGAGAGATTGAGAAGGATGGATAGCGAGAGAGTTCGGATGATGGGGGAGGAGGATTTTGAGAGGCCAAGAAGAGTCGATATAGCTCCATCAGTTTGCGCGAGCAAGCTCCTGTACTGGGGACTTACCCTGGTGATGGAAGCCAAAGTCTGGAGAGCTTTTTGCTGATCTTCATAGGAGTCTGATTGTGATCGAGAGACACAATTGTTGATGGTTTCACGGACCCGAGGTGCTGACATGATTTCAGAAAAGCAGATAGTATTGCCAGAATGCAGTGCAATTACAATGCTTAAACAATCTATAAAAGACTATCATTCAAGTCGGGATATTGTGTAGATAGTTCCAATGTTTAATAACTTTGGAAAATCCTTCACGTCTTGGAATGCAACTGTTCCTCTCTAATATCGAAGTCCCGGAATGCAGACTTATTGTTTCAATATTTTATGACATTCACAGGAAAACAAAAGCAAAGCATCTGTCATTTTTATCAGTACATACCCGTCTCATCCCAGGCATCCAACTGCTAGAAGCAAACGCATATATGTGAAAAGTCTGTAATTTGAACAATATTCTCAATTTGGTAGAAGAAGTTTAATTATGCAGACGACTATATTTTTCCGTTTACTTAAACAAACGCTAAATAATTGGATATAATGGTAAAATAATTGTACCATACACAAGCGAGATATATAACAACACCGTGGAAATCAAATGCATAAGATCCACCCGCATTATTGTCACGGGCTGAAGATACAGAGGAGGTGCTAAACGGCCGAGACAGAATATTCAAGGAAAAATAATTTGAGGAAATCAAAAGCTTGATTATATTTCCGTCTTCTATTGATTTAAACAAATCAAAAGCTTGATTAATTACCCACACTGTTGAATCAGATATTAAACAGCAATGCTAATGAAAATAATATTAAACAGAGCTAAAAGACCTAAAAGTCAAGAATTAAACACCAAAATTAAAAGGAAGAAAAATTCAAAAGAGAGGCTTATGGCTAAGGTTGGTAAAAAAGTCCAGGTTGACTTGGCCTGTATGGATTAGACCAGGATGTAGGTAAAAGAAAAATAATAGAACCCACATAAATTGAACCTAGTTAAGGGACTGTGAAAAAAAGGCACAAATTTTTAATTTATAAATAAAAAATATCACAATATCAAATTAATATTTGTGATTTATTATGTTATATTATTAATATTTTATACATTAGACTGTTATTCTATTATGTATTAGATCATTACCTTTAATTCAAATTTTTTTTATTGATTAAAAAATTAATAAAAAACCCAAGCTCGGTTCCAAGTCTAGCTAGGTCCGGTCCGGACCTAACCAAACCTGGGTTGTCCAAATTTGAACAGACTTTAACAATAACATGAGCTTCGAACTCATGCTCAATCCCAGAATTTATCAAGTATCAACCCTACTTATGGCTCGCCTCTCCATCTAACGATTCTCTTGTCGTAAACACTAAAGACTTAACAATAAGCTGGTTTTTCCTAAATGATATTCTACAACAACATTTATAAATGAAAAAAGAAGTAAAAATTAAATACACGCCCTCAGCTTAGCAATTAATTGCCTTTTGAAAATCTACTTTTACCCCTACCTTATTACTCGATCCAGCACTTTTATGTACAAATTTGATAAGGGTACTTCGTGGACACGAATGGGTTCCTCACGGTCGAAGTCACTGGGACACAATTAATTAAAATTTTGCAACCAAATTTCTATCTAATCAGTTATTAACAACACACTGGACTTCCAAGTGCAGAATATCAGGCATCCTTTTTATCACTCATGCAGTCACACTCGACCACAGCCATGTTGACAGCAAAGCCGTACAGTGTTCTGTTCAAAGCTTCTTGCTCCGAACGTTAGCCGCCATCTGAAACATACAGACTCATGCTTGTCCTCAAAATAATAACTACTAGTATACTGGTCCCCAAGCAGCAGCTAGTATTTTTGTGCAATTTTTTTTAAAAAATGGTCACATGTTCAATTGCTGTGACAACCTGCACCCACACCACATTAAAAATTCTGTGATTTTTTTCTAACCGTCTCTAAATGGTGTATAATCTCCATTTACTCAAAACACACCGTCCTCGACAACACGTCAAATATGAATCTAAACCCAAACTAGATACATGTTCAACTGCTAAAAATAAACTCTACCGAAGTACACTAGTCTGAGAGACCCCAACATTTAAAAGTCGCTTCAAAAGGACAACGACAAGGCTACCATTCATCCAAAAATTAAACTAGCTCATTGTTGATAACAGCACTACACCATTTTCTGATTCACCGGCCTGAATCAGGAGAACCATCTTCATATGAGACCAGGCCCTTCCTCCCGTCTGGGCTTCCCGATGATGATCTTGAACGTGCTTTGCTTGTCCGCTTTGGTGATTGGGAGTCGAGCGAAGACCGTGACTCCGAAGCGCTCCTACTCCAAGAAGGTGACCTTCGCCTTTCATTCCTTGGAGAGACACGAGATCTGGAAATTTCAACTGGTGAATGGCTTTGGATGGGGCTATAGCTGCGGCTACGTCGACGGCTTCGGTAGCGGGGGCTACGTGATATAGAGACACTTCGAGTCCGGCTTCTCCTGCTTCTGTATCTGCAAATAGGTGTTGCAGTGAAAATGGTGACAAATATAAAACAACTCAATGGAAGAAGGCAGATGATTGCCAAATACCACACAAAGGGAGCCTTATTGGAACAGTATAGTACAGAGAGAATTTCAAAAGCATTTTAAGCTTATTACGCCATTCATGTCGAAACCAAGATGTGAAAATTTATATAATAGGACCATATACCTTGGTGGAGTTCTTCCTCTAGGTGGACTCCTATAGCGCCTAGGCGAGTATCTCCTATAACTTGAATATCTGAAAAACAGAGGCGGGAGGGAAGCGGAGCACAACAAAGTTCAAGATTATTAGCATCATCCCTAATACCAATCACGTGATTAGTAGTACAGTTCCAAATGGTCACAAAATTTCAGGCCAACACCAACACCATATAAGGAAAGCAATTGAAAATTGAAAACTAATTGGGCTGCCTACTAACCTGTCACGATCACCTCTACCACCATATCGATAAGACCTGATGGGAGAGCGATCTGGTGAGGGGGTTCTGTACCTTCGCGCATAAGAGTAGCGCTGACTGAAACCTCGGCCTCTCCTGATGCGCTTGGGCGAACCATCAGGGGAAACACTTCTGGATAAACTTCTTCGAACTGAAGGAGGTGACCTTGCCCTTCGCACGGGGCTAGGGCTCCTTGAATAACTGCGACGACTGTTCCGAATTGGTGGCCTAATCGGGCTTCTGCTAATGCTTCTCCTAGGAGCCCTGCCTGAGCTTCTGCTTATGCTTCTCCAAGTAGTTCTAACTGGGCTTCTGCTCACACTTCGCCGAGAAGATCTGACAGGACTTCTACTCACACTTCTTCGAGATCGGACCGGGCTTCTGCTTCTGCTTCTCTGAGAAGATCTACTTTGGCTCCTGCTTATGCTTCCTTTTAAAATTCTTGCGGGGCTTTTGCTGATAGATATTTTCGATAATGCTCTTGGAGGGCTCCTGCTCAAGCTTCTTTGAGACCTGGCTCTCACTGGGCTCATGCTGATGCTCCTGTCCTTCTTGCCCCTTGATGGGCTTCTACTGAAACTCCTAGCAGGGCTCCTACTACTTTCGCTTCCAAGAGGGCTTCTGCTGATACTCCTCCTCTGTGGAGGTGGACTTCTACTCACACTCGGTGTACGGCCCATACTTCGGTTTGGACTAACACTAGGGCTCTTGCTCGGGCCCCTCCTGGGACTAATACTCATACTCTTACTCAAGGTCCTCTTAGGACTCATGCTTCGGCTCCTGCTCATCAGCTTTAAATAAAATACCAGATCGGGAAGAATGGCTAAGCATAAAGAATAACTGAGTGAGAAGAATAGAAAGTAGACCTAGATTTGCCTGGATGATCATCCACCACATCAGGCTGTCTATCTGATCTGACAGATTTAGCACCTGCTTGAATGCCATTGCTCCGCTGTTCACCATTTTCCTTGGGAGTTTCTTCACCTTCTTCCTTTTCAAACATATCATCCTCCCTCTTTCTCTGCAGAAAGGAAGCAGCTTCCTCTGCAGCCAGAGCAGACTTATTGCCAACTGAAGATTATTGCACAGAAATAGTACAGAGGGCATCAGAAGAAATATCCAAAACCTCAATACACAAAATGCCTCAAGCCAAGACTTGAAATCACTTTTGTTCTAATAACTGCCAACCAGACAGTAAGAAGACTCCCAACCATTAACCCTGAGCAAGTTTGCATGGTTATTTGTTCTTAATGTAGTTTGAATAGATGCTAGACTCTTTCTCCCACAACCCCAAACCCCGTGCTCTAATAAGAAATAAAAAGCGTTGATAATCACTTTTATTCCTCCAATTAAATGCAAGATTGTAATGATATGTGAAAGACATGTCTATATAATAATCTATGATCAGAAATATGGAAAAAAAAAAAGAAGTTATGTAGCTCATACTGCAAAATCAATCATTATAAAAATGAGACAACAATCATCAAATGGGACAGTACCTGCTATCCGAGAAGGTTCTTTTTGTTTCCGGTCTTTTCCTTCAACATGAAGAACATCATCTTCACTGCTACTATCACTTTTACCATCACTGTCGGTGTCTGTGAGACTATCTGATGACCTAATGAAAAAGAAGGAAGGAAAATTTCAGCAGAGACTCCAAAAACTACATAGTAATGAGAGAAGAACTACAATAAATTACACAAACTCTAGGAAAAAAAAAACTAACAGCATTGAGAAAATTGCACAAATGCAATATTGGACAAATAGACCTCAAATAATTTGTAACTCAAGGCATGTGCAAAAGGCATAAGACAGGTGACTGCTCTCCTCAGAAATGAAAGGAGAAAATAATTCTCTTAAACGCAGACACAAGCATGTCCTATCCTCTGGATAAGCATGACTCTATTGCCTTGCACATTATTTTGCATTGTGATGGCTTACTTGATGAGTGAACGGTTCTTTAGAAACTGATAAAGAGCAGAAGAATGACCCAACATTTAGATGACTATCCACTGCTAAGCATTTTAATTTAAAACTTAAAACCACGCACAATAGTACGGTGGCATCCTGAAACAGAGGATACTAGGATAGACGGTACAGAAACCTAGCCACATTTGGATTCGTTGTAATAATTAACAATCAAACCTTCTTGATCTGCGCTTGGATCTCTTATCACGCCTCTTACGTTTTTTATCCCGGCGTCTATCTCTTCTCTTTCCACGCCTATGTTTGTCTCTTTTAGAAGATCTCTTTTTCTTTTTACGTCTATCATCACTAGAAGAACTAACATCTGACGAAGAGGACATGTACGAGTCAGAATCGATATCAGATTCAGATGATTCCGTCTCAGAATCTGAAGAGGTCTCTGAATCAGACGAGGAGTAACGTCTTCTCTTCCTCCTCTTATTTCTTGAAGATTTCTTGTGCTTTCCCTTCTTCCGTGCTTCATGATTGCCACCATCCAGGGAAGCATCCTTTCCTGCCCTCAATTTATTTCCTTTCTTTTTATCTGGCATATAGAGACCATCAATTTAATACATGATATTGACAACTAATTCTCCAAAAGGAATGTACCACACAATTCAACAATGGGCTAGAATAGTTTTATTACCCTCGCTAACTTCACCACAATTGATTATCTTCACTGTTACAGTAAGTCTCCCTTCTTCATCGCCAACATTTTCAATTTTTTTCAGTATCTCGTGTCCTTGCACAAGCTCCCCAAAAACTACATACTTCCTGATAAAAATGACAGAACAGAGACTGGGTGATTTGATGGCACATTAAACAAACTGAAATAGAAAGAATTCATTCATAAAGTAGGATGTGGACATAAATAATTCCATAATGAACATTCTTTAGTCAATAAATTTAACGGAACCAGCAAGCGGTTGCACGCACATACCTGTCAAGACTATGATTAGCCTTAAAGGTGATGATGAACTGAGAACCTAGTGTGTCACGATCAGCAATAGACATGGATAAAAGGCCAGGTCTATCATGTTTTAGCCTCGGTGACTCATCTGCAATTATGCCGTGACTACCACTTGTTAACAGTAAAATCTATTATTACAGAAGAAACGTGAATCTAACCAAAAGAAAAACCACATAATATCAGAATATACATGCAAAGGCAATGCTGACAAATTTTAATGGCATAATAGATATGACAAATGAACATTTGATCATTTTTGACAGTCTGGAACTGAAATTCAAAATGCTCAGAATTTATATCATGATAAATTGAAAATTGTGGTTAGATAAAGCTTATGCAGAAGCAGAAAAATGGCAAGAAATTCAACAATATACAAATGCCCGAGTTAAAACATAGGGTAAAAAAATATAGTATCTAAGCACACACTGCAGCCAAAAGAGGCATTCTGGAAGCACCTTGCGATTGGGCAAGTCAAACAAACGTTTCACAACCTGCTTGTCATACATAATCAGGAACCACTCAGATAATCAAATATGCACAAATCATAAATTATAAATACATACATCAATGAGCATATTGCAAATTATGCATTATTATAAATGGGTCAAGCAAACTGTACAATTGCAATGTAATCTATACATTTATGAAAAAAATTTAATTAATTTATTTAAAATTTCCACAAATCAGATATCATGATCCATGAGGTTATCCTTAGAAGATTGAAAGGGCAAGATAGAATTCTCACCAGGAAATTTCCCCTCATAAATGCTTTCTCCACTAGTCCCTACACCAAAAAATGAAATTGTTAGAGCCAATCAAATGCAAGAACTAGTAAGTTAAGCACAATTTCATAGTCAAAAGTGAACAAAAGCAGAAAATTCCCGCACAAGGGCTAAATTAAATCTCTTATGAAAATCACTGATGTTAATTCTGTTCAATTAAATTACAAATAAAATAGAAGTCACCAGGAGAACACAGCCTGAAAGGATGACACAAAGCAAACTCCCATGAAATAACTATTGCCCAAAAAAGAATGCATAGCATAATACCCAGCAAAAATCAGTACTCCAGTTACTTTCGAATACCTTCATTTTTTATAGCATATCTTTTCCCACCTCCAATAATAGCTTATCTAACAATCTTGCTATTAAGTCAGATTTCCCTCTGAATTGGCTATTGATGCACAGTGGTTCCAGAAAGAGCTCAGGATTCACATCCACTCCGCCACATTCATTACTGATAGTAGTAATGGGAAGGGAAGAAGGACCAGTAGGTATAATATCGTCATATATAACTGATAAATAAATTTCCTTATGAGTTGATAACACATAACTTTAGACACTTATTACCACTTTGAATAAAAGAATAATAGATTATCAGCTTAACCTAAATAAAAAATAATAACAATACCTAAATTATGAACACAGTGAAATAACTACATCAAATGTACATGGAGATACAGAAGGAATGAAAAACTATGCAAACTATACGTACCATCTCTTTTTACAAAGTCACCGCCCTGCAAAATACATTTAAAGTATTAGCACACTGGTAAGCAGAAGACATTTAACGTGTACAAAACTGGTTGGTCATGGTGAAGTTCAGTAAATTTTGAGTATAGCCAACTTAGTAAGTACAACCTTAAAACTACATCACAAGAAAAGCAGTCGTGACCATCAGCCCTGTGTCCTACAGCATAAACAATAGTAACTGACTAAAGCAACTGACTGAAAGACAGACCACTTCTAAGCCATGTTTAACAAGATAAGAAGAAGAAATTTCGAACTGATCAAAGTCGAAAATTAAATGTAAACAAGATAATCAACAAACCTCAGCCATGGAACCTTTAATGACACGATGGAAAAAGGACCCCTTGTAGTGCAATGGTTTTCCAGTTCTAGGACCAATTCCCTTCTCCCCTGAGAATTGATAAAAAAAAAAGAAAAATATCAGCAAAACAGAAAAAAAGGGGTTTATTACACCAGATAAATCTCTGATATAAGAATATCACGAGCAAAAATGCAATAATAGAAGCGACTGCACACGTGTTACCTGTACAAAGTGCTCGAAAATTTTCTGCAGTCTTGGGAGCAATATCAGAGAAAAGCTGTGTAATTGAAGGTTCATTCAATTAATTCTAGCTGCGGGCTGATATGTTTTGGGGGAAAAAATCACAGTAATCAATAAGTTAACAGCTGAAAACCAGGATGCGGCAACAATAATACCTCAAAAACCATTCTTTCAACAGGATCGCCATCAATTGAAACATCCATAAAAACGAGCAGACTCTTCTTCTTTGCCATCTATGCTTTTCCAATATAACAAATCAAGCCAGTTTAAAAATCATCGAGGCAACGAAGTGAAGTTAGATTCCATGAATGAACATCAACAGCTAAAATAATTACTAAACATTACAAATAGCATCCAAATAGTTGCCCTGAGGTGCTAGAATGAAAAAACTACAAAAAAAAAAAAAGATAAACCCATTTAAAAGCTTCAATTGGGTCAAATCATCAGATAATTCCAATTCTTCCCCAATGTTAACCTACAACTGGTATAATCAAGTAAAACAACAGATCGAATCAAGCCAAAATCAGTAAGCCCTAGCTAAATTCCCACAAAACCCTAATTTAAAGGCAAATATTTTTTTAACAATAATTGAAAAACTAAATTAACCATTAATTAGATATACACTGAACAAAAGCATATAGATACAAATTCAATCTAAAAAAAAAGCCTTCTAGGTTACGCATCAGATAAATTAATACAAAAAAAAGGAAATAATTAATTAATTGAATTAAAATATTAATGTTTTAGAAAGAGAGGACGATCAGGAAACCCTACAAAATAAAATCACCTGAGAAACGCAGAGCCACACAAAAGAAAATGCAAAACGATATGAGTTCAGTGAGCGAACCAGTTGAGTGAGTTTTAGAAAAGAAAAAGAAAACCTAATCTGCCTTTTAAACGAGCCTAGGCCTAGCTGCTTCTACTGCCACGTGAAATTATTTGACTGTCCCTATATTTCGACATGGATTGTCTCTATTGCCCTTATCATTTCTTGCAATTCCATCCTCCCAAAGTAATTCGCATTTTCATTTTCTTATATGGTTCATAGAACAGATAAAATTTGACATGATCCGATTACCGAATATGAACATAATACTAAATAAATAGATATGAATCATCAAATTTAATACGATTATTAAATTAAATGGGTCGGATTTGGGTTGACACAAATATTTTCTGTGTCGAGTTAGAGTTAAAATTCTTAACTCATTTATCTAAATAATGACACGATTATATTTTATATTTTAAAATAATTTTTAAGTTCTTATCATTAAAACCTAAATATTAGATATGATTATCTTTTTTTTTTCGGAAGATGGACATATACATAGTGTTTTATTTATAAATTTTATATAAATTCAGAATTTTAATTGTGTAAGTGTATAAAATATTGATACACATGTATATTTTATAATATCGATATATAATAATATTTACATATATATAATTTAAACTTTAAACAATATAAATGTGTAAAAGTTTGGGGGTGTGTAACATTTGTTAAATATATAAATATTAAATGAATTATTGGGTAACCTGTTTATATTCCGTGTTAGGTTTGAATTTCAATATTTTGAGACAATTATTAAATGAGTCGTGTTTGAGTTGACTTAAATTTAATACAACATGAAGCTGACATGACAAAAACATGATCCAATAACTCGTTTTGCCATCTCTAATAGTTAATTGTTTTAGTAATTATTATTTCTATCATTATAAGTTTACCCAAATAAACTTTTTTCCCATTGAAAAAAAAAATTCCGTTTATTATATGCAAAAAATTATAGATAAATTACTTGTAATCTTACCCGTCATTTACATTCGAAGAGTTCTACATGTTGTTTTAATAAAAAATTTAGGGGAATTAGGAGTTCCGAGGTTCAAATTTAGCTTGTAAAATTCGATTAAAATTCGATAAAATTAAATTTTCATTACACTTGTGATAGGAGTGGACATCTTTTCAGAAAAATACTAAACAAAATGGAAGATGGACAAAAACAACTAAAACACTTGGTCGGAATTACAAGGTTAATTGATCATTTTTCAATTAACATGGTAAAACCAGCAGGATGTACCATTACTTCTATTTGAATTTCTCATTACTCTTTTTTCCAAATTGATCTGATTTGTAGATTGGTTATAGTGGGGTTCAGAGTTTTATGAACTAAACAAAAATGGGATTCTCAAATTTGGATTGAAATTTGCTACTCTAGTTTCTGATGTTTGTGTTTGGCACAAATGTTATTGTTCCCCTTTCTTTCCTTTCATTAGTTTGATCAATTTTTATAGCCTTTCCAATCAAGATGTAAACCAATGCCTTTAGAAAAATAATAGTGGAAAAACAAACAATACAAAAGAGCAGTGCACATTATGTTCGACTATAAGTACTGAATACAGTGCATGCAAGTTCTTTACTTCTCTGCATATTCAACAAGAAACAATCAAGAAGTTGCAAACCAAACAGTTACTTCAATGCTTTTATTCTTTTATGAAATAAAAATATAAACATAATAAGCTTTCATTTCATGTCATGTCATCTCAGCCCAACTTAGGCAGCTCTATTCTTTGTACTGACCGGCAGTTCAACATCATATCTGGAATTCTCAGACCCGTCACCTTCACCCCAAATAGCATAAGCTTCTTCGCCGTGAGCAGCTTCATCCCCAATCTCCATATCCTCCTCAGACATTCTCAGAGGGACTAATATTCTTATGAAAAGACAGATTAAGCTCGTGGTAGTGATGTTAAGTGCCACAACAAATAAAATTCCCAGCAGTTGAATTCCTATTTGTCGAAATCCAGTGGCAACTTTTCCCATATCAAAACCATAAAAAAGGCCTACATATTGTGCATAGTAACCGTAAAACAAATAGTTCAGCTTTGGTTCTGCGAAGACACCAGTTAGTAATCCCCCTAGGCTGCCGGCAACAGCATGAGTGTGTAGAACTGCCATTGTGTCGTCAACTTTCTGTAGCATGGCGGATCTTTTGTGCACAACCATCATTGTGAACCACGGAATTGAGCCAGAGCATAGTCCCATTATAATTGCTGCCCATCCTTGCACAATCCCTATGTCACGTTCATTGTACAAGAAACATTTGTTTTTGTGTTAGGACTTTCAGCAAATGTTAGCCAAACATATCGGCATAGGCTAAGGAATTATTAGTATTTGGATTTTGGACTTACCGGCTGCTGGGGTGATGCAAACTAGACCAGTGATCATGCCTTGAACAGCGCCAATGACAGAAGTTTTGCCAAAAAATATACGATCCAGCAAGAGCCAAGTGATCAAGCTTGTTGCGGTGCAGACATGAGTGTTTAAAACTGCCAGGGAAGCATCCGTGCTTATGACATAAGGGTCTCCTCCATTGAACCCCGTCCATCCCATCCAGAGCAGCCCTGCTCCCGCTAACATTAGAAGGATATTATTCGGAGGAAATCTTTCCCTGTCCCTGGTTAGACGTGGACCGACCTGCAATAAGATTTGAGAAGGAAAACAAGAAGTTATGTATTAACAAATTTGGCTGACAAAACTGAGCAAGTTTGTTTGAAAATATACCCAAAATGCGGCGGTGTAACCAGCAACTCCAGAAGATAGATGAATCACATAGCCGCCGGAGTAATCCAATAATCCTAGCTTGGAGAGCCAGCCATCGGGACACCATATACTGAAAGCTCCAATTGTGTACGAGAAAGTAAGCCATAGTGGGACAAACATCATCCAAGCGTAAAAATTCATGCGTCCCAACACGGCGCCAGCAATCAAAATCAAAGTGATTGCGGCGAAAACAAACTGGAAGTACACCATAGTCGCATTGGGAAACTTTCCAAGAAATGCCTTCTGAAGGAGATAATTTTCGCCTAAGGAAACATTTGGAGCTCCCCAGAATGCTATATACCTTTCGGTCCCAAAAGACATTCTGTAGCCCCAAAGAACCCAGCAAACAAGAACACAAGCAAATGCATAGAGTGCCATGAAAGCAGAATTCACTGCCCATTTCTTCTTCACTGCCCCTCCGTATAGAATCACAAGCCCCGGAACACTTTGCATACCAACGAGTGTCGCTGCTGTGAGCTGCCATGCGTTGTCAGCTTTGTTCATCCATCCCGGACTTGCATCATCCGGGGCAAGATTTTCCGGGAGATAAAATGATGAATTGCTCATTTTCAACTCCCTGTCTCAACGTAGCAATCAATGGTTCACAGCGTCTCTAAAGTGACGCTTTGCTGAGTTTATAACTGAGCTGTCTGTTTTGATTATCACGATAAGCTGTCTCAATGACGGAATCCTTTTTGTCATAATTTAAATCTTTAACCATATATATTTTGTTTGAATTGGTTCCGTTAATTCGCCACATTGTTGCTGCATTTTCTTCACAGTTTCAGCGAGTACTCCAAGCCATTTAACGTTAATTTCAAAGATACAAATAATTTGTAGCATATTCTTTTAGCATTTAGCTGTTTTTCAATATGGATCACCATTGCTGCATTGGCAGCTGTCTCCATCCTTGTGTATACATATTACAAAACTTCGATCCGTATATCATTTTTGATCTTATTTAGAAGATCAGTTTGCTGTGCCTGAGATATAGCTATCTATCAAGCATAGAAAGGAAAGATACATTAAAAAAAATCATAAAAATAAAGCGCAACAACAACTTAGTCCCTAGTTTTTGATAGAATTACAACTAAAGGCATGAGGATGGGAGCTCACAAAACCAGGCTTACGTGGTAGTGAGGTGCGGCTTTTAAGTTATATATGTTGTGAGATAAAAGCAATACTTGTCAAGAAAAAGTTTATGAGATGTATGGTAAATAATATTTTCTGGTTAATTATTTATCTAAAAATTGAACAAATGAATGAGGTTAAAAAAAAAAAAGAAGTCTAGCAATTGGTCTGTGCTGCCATGTCCTAGTAAGCATTACCAAATGTTCTAGGCAACTGGGAATCATAACAAAAAATACCCCAAAGTTATATTTAGCATAACAAAGATCATTTAGTTATATTTAGACTAAAATTGATTAGCAATATATAATTTGTACTACAAATATATTTTAATTTTGAGTATGTAGACTGTATAATGAATATAAAAAATTTGGACTAAAAGCATATGAAATAGATGAAATCTTTTTTAAAAAAAGAACATATATTAAACATGTGCCACAAATATGACACGATTATTAAAGGAGATCTTAATATAATCAATTTTTAATCGTCCAAATTTAACACAACATGAATAATATAAGATACCAATTTAAATTATCAGCTTTTCTATTTTGTATTATCAAAATTCGTTAAGCAAAAGATTAGGTTTTTCTATTATTACGCTTTAAATTAGGCAATTAGCTTGTATAGGTCTACTTATTTGCTTCATTAATTTTCATTAACAAGTCGAATTCTGAAAGAAATTGGACGGTAAGGGACTAATGAAGAATTTAGTAGAATCAGGGACTCAGATGTAATTACCCAAACAGAAAAAAGTGTTAAGCCATAGATAGGGCCCAATTGATCTGTCGGCCAATAGGGTTTAAGGTTTTAGAGTTAAGCGGATTCAGTTTCAGTCCTGTTTTCTCTCTCTAAAACCATCGTTCTCTCTCTGTCTCTGTCTCTGTCGCTGTGTAAATTTCTGGTTTTGAGTTTTCAAATGTCCAGAAGTACAGCTTCGTTCCTCACAATCAGGTCTCTCACAGCTTTATCCAAGGTAAGCTCTTCTCTTACTTCTTGTGATTCAACCAAAACCCTATATTTATTGAAAAATCTCAGCACTGCTATCGAAAGATTTGATTTTCAAAACCCTAATGGATATTATGAAGATGATTCTTTCCAAAATGACCAACACCCTAATGGGTTTTGTACCGAGCAAAGCTCTGTAGACTTTCAGCAAAAACCAAATGAGCATGGTTTAAATCCCAATGGGGGTTTTACGGAGAGGCGTGTAAATGACTATTGGGACAACCCCCTTAGACAAAATGGGAACTGTGGGTTTTATGGGCAAAATCATGGTGGTTTGAAGCAGAATAGAATTGATAATTGTCAGAAAGCTAGTGGGGGTTATAGAGAAAGCTTTAGTAGTGAACAGCAGAGGAATATAGTTGGTGAAAATGGAAACTTTAAAGGCCATTATCGGCAAATTGATGGGTATGGAAAGCAAAATTCGAATGGGATTTACGGGGAGAGTTCTAGGGGTTTTCAGCAGAATTCAAATGAGTTTTACCAGCATCATGCTGGGGTTAACAGTGAGAGCCATATAAATGAATTTCAGAATAATACTTTTCAGCAAAATGGAAACTTTAACGATTATGGTTGGTATAACAATGGGCAACCACATCCAAACCTTAGTGGGGCTCAACCACAAATGTCAAGGAGTGGAGGTAATGCAAATGTGCAAAATCAGTATGGTCCTATTCATTATGGACCTGGAGAAGTGATGCAAAACCGTAATGGGTTTAATTCACAAAGATTTTCGGAATCACTGGGAAGCTTTAATGGTAATTGTATGCAGGACACTGGGCAGCATCAGCAAGCACTGAGTGGTCATTATTCTGGAAATTTTGGAATTCATCAGAACAGCCCAAGTTTCTATCAGCAGGACCAAAATGGTGGACAGTATCAGTGGGACCAAAGTCGTAGGCAGTATCAGCAGAATCCTAATGAAGGACAATACCAGTCCTACTCAGGGAATATTCAAAATGGGATGATGGCATCTCAAGTATTAAATAATTGTAAACATGAAGATGACTTTGCTGAGGCCTCTAGGAGTAGCCAAAATAATGGAACCCTTGAGCAGCTGGATGGTTTGGTTAAGGAGGGGAAAGTGAAGGAAGCTATAGAAGTTTTGGGGTTGTTAGAGAAGCAGTGCATTTCTGTGGATTTACCCACATTTTCACAGTTAATGCAGGCATGTGGGGATGCAAAAGCACTAGAAGAAGCAAAAGCTGTGCATGAACATGTTGAACGATTGCTGTCCCCTCTCAGAGTTAGCACTTATAACGGGATTTTAAAAATGTATTCAGAATGTGACTCTATGGATGATGCGTTCAGTGTGTTTAGTAATATGACAGAGCGTGATTTGACTTCTTGGGACACTATGATAACTGGGTTCGCCAAGAATGGTCTTGGAGAGGATGCAGTTGATATTTTCTCTCAGTTCAAGCAAGCTGGACTGAAACCAGATGATCAAATTTTCATTGGTGTTTTCTCTGCATGTAGTGCTTTGGGTGATGTTGTTGAGGGAATGCTGCACTTTGAATCAATGAGCAAGGACTATGGCATTGTCCCATCCATGAAGCATTATGTGAGTATAGTTGACATGCTGGGAAGCACAGGATATCTGGATGAAGCTCTGGAGTTCATCGAAAAGATGCCAATGGAGCCAGATGTTGATGTTTGGGAGAAATTGATGAATCTCTGTAGAATGCATGGAAATTTAGAGCTTGGTGATCGTTGTGCTGAGATTGTAGAGCAGTTAGACCCCTCCCGCTTGAATGAAAAGTCAAAGGCAGGCCTTGTACCAGTTAATGCTTCAGAGCTTGCAAAAGAGAAAGAGAATAAGAAATTGGCAAGTCAAAATCTTCTAGAAGTAAGGAGCAAGGTCCATGAATATCGAGCTGGAGATACATCTCATCCTGAGACTGATAAGATATATGCTCTGATTAGAGGTTTGAGGGCTCAGATGAAAGAGGCCGGTTACATCCCAGAAACGAGATTTGTGCTGCATGACATAGACCAGGAAGGCAAGGAGGAAGCTCTTCTTGCTCATAGCGAGAGACTTGCTGTATCACATGGTCTCCTCAGCAGCCCAGCTCGTGCTCCTATTCGTATCATGAAGAATCTTCGTGTTTGCGGTGATTGTCATAGTGCGCTGAAGATCATATCGAAAATTGTTGGCAGAGAACTGATTATACGAGATGCTAAGAGATTCCACCATTTCAAAGATGGGTTGTGCTCTTGCCGGGATTATTGGTGATATATGGAATCCAAGGTGCATATTATGCCTCACCGTGTATTTAATGTGCTTATGTAAATTGTCATGCCTTAGCCGATTTTTTAGAATCTAATTATTCATGATAACTAAAATATCTGAGAATGGAAAGCAATTCGATTCTTGTGGCTATTTGATTGGGATGTAAAATATGTTGGGATTGCATCTTTATTATTGAGGATTCATATGACCTTTTATTGACTTGAGTTGGGATTAATTGCAAATCTCATGGCAGGTTCCCATCATGCATTACTCAGTTGTGCGCATCTCCTAGGATAAGCCATCAAGCTTGAACACACAGCTCAAGAACCGCTAGTTAGAACTAGGAAGCAATGATTTTCACTAGGGGGATATAATTTCAACTCTTTTCAGGCTGTTGGGCGCTGGCACGGATCGGGAGACGAATAGTAGAAAGAAGCTTCACGTCCAGCCACCTGCATTATTCTTTGTAGTATGGCCATTTACGTATGATGGAACTTGTAAAATTTCACAATTTACATATATTTTTTTTGGATCTTTATCTCACCTATTTTATATTATGAAGAATTTTGTATCTGCATAACCACGTAAATACCTAGAAAAAGTTAAATAATATTGAAAAGTTTGAATCTGATTGGATTTTGATTCATCAAATAACCCAGATTGATTGATCAATTTTGAGTCATTTGACTTAATTTATGCAGCGCAAGTTTCCTAATTATTGAACTGCATTTTGCGAACCAAACCCTATCGTCAGCTTAAGATAGGGTTCAATGAAATTCTTTTTTGTTTTTTTTGGTATATTAAACTATTTTATATTCGAAAATCATATTGGGTTTCGACTAATCCAAATTTAAGCCGTGTAGGATCACAAGGACGGTAAAACTCTTCCAATAAGTATTTAACGCAGCTGCATTCTCAAGCTTCGAATTAAGAACCTTAGTTAAGGTAGAACAATCATTTGACAACTGATCTACACGCTTGTTGGTAGTTCAATTAAATTCTTAGATAGCCAAAAGAAAGTCATTTGCAAAGAGCATGGCCAAACGCTGCGTTTTAAGCCTGCCATGAAACGACACCGCTGTATCTATCCAAGAACGAAAATACCCACTTTGATGCTTGATATTAGGGGTATTTTCGGGAGTTCACATAGATATTGGTTAAAATATTATTAGAATCTGAACTCTTCCTTCTCCATCCTTAAGCCCTACCCTGGTGAAGACTGGAGAAAACAGAGTGGGAGAGATCAAATGGAGAAGGATATGTGCAAAAACGACGGCGAAGCATGGAGAGTACTGGAGTTCTACAGTGGAATCGGTGGCATGGTAAGCTCCTCTCTAAACCCTAAACCCTTATTCGTTATCTCATCCTCTTTGATGTGTTAATAATTGAACTAACTCTAGGCTTTAAATCTGTTTGTTTACATTTTTTGTTAAGAGGTATTCACTAATGAAGGCTGACGTGAGCGCACAAGTAGTAGAAGCATTTGACATTAATGACAAAGCTAATGACGTTTATGAGCTCAATTTTGGTCATCGCCCGTATCAGGTTCCCCCCCCAATTATTGAAATTTGTGGTTATCTCCTGATATGACCAATGATAAATATTTTTGCAGTACCATTTTTCAAAATTTTGTATTAGGCTTTGAATTGCTCAAAAGTAGGAGCTTTGATGGGTATTGCTTTAACTGTTAATCTGCTTGGTATTCCTATACATATAGACACAATATGGTCCTTCATCATTTAAGTGTTCTGGTTAATATAGGGGAACATTCAGAACCTGACTGCAGCTGAGCTTGACATGTATGGGGCACATGCATGGCTTCTTTCCCCCCCATGTCAACCCTACACTAGGCAAGGTGAAATGTTGCTCTTCACAGTCTACTTTCTGTTTTTCATAAATAAGATTATTGATTGGTGAATATCTCATGATCAGGGCTACAAAAGCAATCTAGTGATGCTAGGGCATTTTCGTTTCTCAAAATTCTCGAACTTATACCACATACTGTGAAACCTCCTCATATGTTATTTGTGGAAAATGTTGTTGGATTTGAGGTCTGTCCAGGACAACATCTTCTCAATTTGCTTTTCAAATTGTAGTGAAAGAAATTTTTTACCTTATTTCTTCTCTTCTTTCTTTTTGGTTTCAGACCTCAGATACTCATGCAAAAATGATTGAGATATTGGCCAATTCAGATTATCTTACGCAAGAGTTTATTCTGAGCCCACTACAGTTCGGTGTGCCATACTCCAGGCCGCGCTACTTTTGCTTGGTAGCCATCATCTACTTTGTGTGCATGCACGTGTGCGTGTGCATGTGATTATGTTTCTTCTATGCTGTTTTCCTCTGCCTTTTTAGTTACTTCTTTTAATTGTCATTGTCTGTTTTCCAATATTGCAGTTATTTCAAATTATTATTTCTTTCCCTATGTTAGACTGTTACGGATAGAAATCATTGTTATGATTTAGAATTAAATCAGATACTGTGTTTGAGTGAATGGGTTTCTGTTAGGGTTGTGATGATCCCATATATCAATGTTATGCTGTAATGGTAATTTCAAGATAGTGGTCATAGCTGGTTTTGAAGTCTGATTTTCCTTGAAAGCACTAGGATGTTCTGGCTCTTCAGACCTTATGGGTGATGATATGTTATTCCTGGTGGATGAATGTGCAGATACTGATTATTCATTTTCTTGTCTTATCTCAGTTATTTGGAAAGGTTCTCCGTGAAAGTAACTTGTATTCATTTACCATGGCAGGCAAAAAGAAAACCTTTATCTTTTAGATGCCAACTGCTTAACAACCAACTCCTGCGGTCTCCAAGTCCATTGCTGGGGAATGATGATATGACTGTTATCACCAAACATGATCAACCTGATGACAGCTGGGATAAACTGCTAGAGTCTTGTGACCCGGTAGAGAGGTTTCTGGAATTCAGTAACTCTGGTGACCAAGTAAATACAGAAACTGGTTTTCTCTCAACTGGCACTGCTGCAGTTGATGATTTTGGAGCTGCAGAAGAAACTGTTGAAGTAGATAGATGTGTCTCCATTGACCATTTTCTTGTCCCGTTGAGCTTGATAGAGAGGTGGGGAAGTGCAATGGGTATCCTTATTGTTTTACTTCTTTTTAGTACTTGATAGCATTCGTGCGTACATTACCATCTTTTCCTTCTAAATTGTCTTCTTTCTCTCCAGAGAAATCCTTAATAGAGATTAGATATTGTGTATCCAGACTCAAAGCGATGCTGTTGTTTTACAAAGAGCTATTACCGATACGTTAAGGGTACTGGCTCCCTGTTGGCTACTGTCCAGGTAAGATTGTATTTTAGACACTTTCTCTTTCAGAGAGTTGTGTACTTGAAATTGGGACTTTGAGATTTAGCTTATTCGATGACATGTTTGCTTCATATAGAGTTTTGGTTAATTGCTTCATATTATTTATGCATTCCGATGCAGATTTCATCTCTTGTAAAATGCTCTATTTTAGTATCACATGCCCGTGTATCATGTGGTTCTATATCTGTCTGTTTCTAGTGAGTTCATTTCTGCTTAGTATAGTTACCCGGCCAAACAGATTTGATTAAATTTAGTGCCAGCTTCAATTTGGGCTGTTGACATCTGGTCAATTCTGCTGTTCTATGCAATGCCATGCTTGTCCTTTCAACACTGGTGGTGTCTATGTTATATGTTGTCTGATGTGGTTTTTCTTAGAGATTTAGAGTTTGTAACAGTACCTTGACCATGCCTTTCCATTTATGATTTAATTGACATGCAGCCAAAGAATAAGGGGAAAGCATCTTCACTGAAGGAGCAACACCTCAGATACTTTACCCCCAGGGAGGTAGGTAGATTTGACTTGGTGTTTAATCACTGTCTAGTGTTTGATCTTTAGTCTATAATTTATAAATTTGTCATTTTGTTAATTAGGTTGCAAATTTGCATTCTTTCCCTGGTGACTTTCAGTTCCCACATCACTTAAGCCTCAGACAACGGTATGCTATTTTTCTGTGTGTCCCCTTTCCAATTGTGATGCATGAACAGAAATCTACTGGATGAACCTAACACCTGTTGACAGATGATCATAACAATATTTGGTCTTTAGTGAATTTGATTAGTCAATTTCTTCTCACTGCAGTTATGCACTGCTGGGGAACAGTTTAAGCATAGCAGTTGTTGCTCCCCTCCTCCAGTATCTGTTTGCCCAGGCTGGATGATGTTTTGCTCAGTATCCATTCAGCGAATGCAAAACTTTCTCTGTGAAGATGCATTCAAGTTACCAATTTTTGGCTGAAGCGACTGATCCTAATAACTTATGGCTTTCTCTCCTTTTCCAGTTCATAGAGCTCCCCCTCTTTCATACCTAATTTACCTATAATTATGACAAGGAAGCTGGATCTTGAAATCAAGCCAGTCGTTGTATCAATTTTGTAAACACATTACAGTAGGTTCTTTAGTGGGAAATATAGAGCACTATACAAAATTCCCTCTTTGTGCCGTGATGAGGCTGATGACGAGGCTTACTGTCCTGTCTGAAGGCTTGTTTGAAATTAAGATTGGGTTGTTGTAACTTAAAAGTTACAGCACTAAAGTGTTTGGTGAGCACTAATTGTTGTAGTTTGAAAGTTATGTTGATATAATTTTTCATTTTTACGGTGAAAAATTAATTATATCTTTAATAATTTTATTCAAATTATTATTTAAAAATTGTATTTACTCATACTATTAATTTTTGTTTTATATTTTAAAAAAATCCAGAGCATTGCAGCTAAAAAATTACTGCATCTCAATCCCAAGACTTTAGAAGGAGATAAAAGAGGGAAGAAACTAATTGATTTACCATATTTGTAGATTGCAGCGAAAATTGCCTATAGTCTAGACAATAATTTACAATCTAAAAGATATTTTAAATAGTCAACATTTTAATAATTTTTTATATTACTAAATTAACTTTAATATAACTTGTTATTAAGGACAATGCAATAAAGTTTAATTTAACAAATTTGTATCCAACATCATATGTTATCCGCAATAAATCACATCAATAATGAAAATTGAATTAATGTTCATGTTGAGAAATTATCTATAGTTATGAACTAAACTTTTATTTATTTGTTTATTTGTTAGTACAATTGCTAGAAAAAAAAACATCAAGAAACATGTTCTTTCTTTTGTAATTGAAACAAAATAAATTAGAAGGAGAGATAGAGGACGGACAATAAATTGCGCCAATCCAACATAAGAAGACCAAAGAAAATCAAAAGAAAAGACTTGTTTTAAATTTTAAATTTTGCTTTCTGATGTTTACTCTATCTAATCCATATGCTTTCATGAGTTTAGAAAACAAAATTAAAATGCTTTCATGAGTTTATAAACCAAAATTAAATTGCATCATTGAAGAAAAGAACAAGCACATATCAAACCTGCTTAAGAATGGAGAATAAAAGTAATTAAAAAAGGAAAAAAAGTTAGATATTTTATTTGTGATGATGAATATTTTATTGGGTGTAAAAAGAAAATAAGCTAACTAATCAAATGGGTAATGAGGGACAATATAGGTATTTGAAAGAGTGTTTAAAGTAGAAATTAATATTTCAAAGTTATTAAATTTATGTAGAGTAAATAAATTTGAAAGTAAATTTTAGAAAATATCCCCACACATATCAAACCAAGAATGCCAATTCCAATTATGGAATAAAAAATAAAGTATTGATATTTAACCTCCACATATTATCTTACTAGCCTCACTTTTCATTTATCTTATTACTTTTTATAATTACCCTTATCCAAAATTAAAAAAAAAAATTATCTTATTCTCTATCCCCAACTCCTCTTTTTAGTATAACCGTCACCTCGATCACCTATTTTCATTAACAATAAGTTCATCATCTCCACATAACTTCTTCACCATCGGACATCACTGCATCACCTTCACAACATATGATAAATTTTAATATAGGATTTTTTTAATTTTATAAACAAGTGATGAGTTTGTTGTTATTGATGATATTAGTTTTGCTTTGTGTGATAATATAAGATTTTGTTTAATTTAAATTTAGGATTTGTTTAAGAGTTAATATTTGATTCAACTTTTGAATCCATTAAAAAAAATGTGAGAGATGAAAAGTTAATCGAGAGAGAAGAAAAAAATATTTATATTTTAATTATTATTTTTTATTTTTCAATAAGAATGATTTTAGAATAAACAATAATAATTAAAAAGTGTGCCTAGTAAGATATATTAAAGAGTCAAATAACGTCGCTCTTAAAAAAAATGGTGCTATTGGCACCCCTCCATTATCCTTATCAAACCCCTTTTTTTTTTACTAATTCATATTTCATTTCAATTTCTAAACTAACCCCCTCAATTAAGTCCTTAATTATGGGGCAGTTTCTTAAATTTCACAGCCTAACTCAATTTTGTATTCGGTGTTCTTGCAAAGTACGCTTGTCTTCTTCAAAACAAATAAAGAAGACGTAGATAACTCGGGTATATGTACTTTAGTTTAACTGGGTATTCCATTTCCAAAAAAAAATAAAATAATAAGTACAATATTTGATTGTTCCCCAACATGCTCATAAAGTTAAAAATTTATGAAACCTTCATAAATTATCTTTCCTACAAACATAAATTGGGATAAAGTTTAATTTATATTAATTTTTTACTCTTTTTACCATTCACTTCTGTTTTTATGTTTGTAAGTTTAAAGAGTTTGTAATAGAGAAAAATTAATGGTACGCTTATTCTGCAACACAAACAAATTAATTTAACAAAACACTCTTCAAACGAGTGCCAACTCCCAATATGAAAAATTAAGAGCAGAGTATAAGTAAAAGAAAGGAAATTTTAGAGAGGAAAGAAAACTGAGTATTTTTCATTATCCTCATTTTAGTAGACCTCGCAATTCTTATATGCTTCACCTCCAGCAACATCTAACAGAAGGTGGTTACAAAAATATCAATTGTCATTACAAAAATAACAAAAACCAATAAAAGATTATCGAAAGGAATCCACGACCTCCTACTTCTCAAACAACATAATCCTTCTTAGTTAAGGATGACAAATTGGTCTATCCAAATTGGATATCCATATATCCAATCCAATTGGACTGGATAATATCCATCCAAAATCTTCTCGGATATGAATATGGATATTTTTAAAAAATCCAATTAGATATTGGATGGGTATGAATATCCAAAATCTAATTAATTTATCCATTTAAAGTTTAAAAAAATTATATTGTTAAACTAAAATGAAAAAAAAAACAACAAAATCTAATTTCCTATTATATTAACTAGTGAAGAATTTAAATTCCTTTTATATTAAAAACTAAAGTTTCCAAAATTACCCTTTAATTTTTTAACTTATTTAATGCCATTAATAATTATTATTTTATTTTATTGATTTAATATTATAAATAGATCTCAACCGGAAAGTCGTCAGACCACTGCCGGACATCGCCGGAGGTAGCCGGATCACCGTTGGACCTCGATGGAAGGTCGCCGGACCACCGTCGGCTTCGCCGGAAAGTTGCCGGACCTCTGCCACCGGCGACCGGACTGCCATTATATATATATATATATTATTACTAATATAAATAATTTAATAACCAAATTTGATATTGAAATTTTAACTATTTTATATTATTATTTTTATACAATAAAAATAAAATATTCATGGATATCCATTGATCTCCATATGTATATGAATAAAATTCATATCCATGTATAATATTAAATACTGGATATGAATATAGATATATCCATTATGAATAATTATGTATTTGTATTTGAATGGATATTATCCATTAATAATTGGATATTTACCATCGCTATTCCTGGTGGTTTCCTCACTTGTGATGGTCTTGCAACAAGTTCTGTGTTAGGCTTAGTTGTATTTTTTCTCTTGATGTGATACAACCCGTTCTTCAATAGATTTCACAATATATGGATTGGACCACTCCAAAGAAATTGCCATTGCCGTGCCAATGAATAAGTATAAAACTGTAGGTGAATTTAATTAGATGAATTTTTGCTTTTTAGTTGAAGAATAAAATTGTAAATACCAACAATAAAATTGTAAATCCCAAACAAGTGGGGCTTTGATACGAGAAAATAAGGGCTGGCAGTAGCGCCACTGAAAAAAAAACCTTGAATGTCTGAACTGCTTAACGAAAACAATGAGGGCCGAAATCTGTGTGAGCCCAGCCCATGCCGCCACAAGTTCGTCTCTTTCCATCTAACTAATCATGTTACATGAACATTAGGGTTTCATGGTTTAATTGTAACCAGCAGCTGTAAGCATTTAAAAAAAAAAAGAAAAAAAAGAGGATGAGATCTTCGCTTACTTCTTCACCAATCCGACCATTTATAATCCGGCCTTTCAAAAACACTAAATCAATATGCTCACAACCACAGTCCTCCGAAAAGCCCATCTCATCAGAATCTCCAGTTTCCGAGAATTTTCCCGAGAAAATCACCAAAGGTTCCCATTTTTCTGGAAACCCAATTTTCCCAGAATCCAATACTTTTCAGCCCACTGATTTATCACAGACCAGTGTGATAAGCTCTCTTCTAAGCTGCAGAAACGAGCCAGTTTCAGCTTTCGAGTACTTCAAACGGGTCGAAAGGCGGCGAGGCTTCCTCAAAAGCCTTGATACATTTTGCGTTCTGCTTCACATTTTGATGAAAGACCGTGAGTCTCATCGATATGCTCGGAATTTGCTTAATCACTATGTTTCAGGCGGTTCAGAACCCACATCGGCTGCTATTATTGATCACTTGATCGAAACTGCGAAAAGGTTTGATTTTGATTTGGATTCTGGGGTTTTCAGTTACTTGCTGCGTAGCTATGTTCGAGCTGATAGAATAAATGACGCTGTAGATTGTTGTAATGGGATGATAGAGCGCGATATAATTCCGTTGCTGCGAAGTATGAATTCAGTTTTGAAGGCATTAGTTCGGAGAAATTTGATTGATGAAGCAAAGGAGTTTTATAATAAGATGAACCTAAAAGGTTTGGGTGTTGATTCAGTGACAATAAGGGTAATGATGCGTGCATGCTTAAAAGAAGATACAACCGAGGAAGCCGAGAAGTATTTTAGGGATGCAAAGGCTTTAGGAGTAAAGCTTGATGCTAGGGCATATAGAATGGTTATTCAAGCTTTGTGTAGGAAACCCAATTTGAAAGTAGCTTGTGGACTGGTGAAGGAGATGAGAGATATGGGTCGGGTTCCTTCACGGGTATATACAAATCTTATCGGGGCTTGCGTGAAGCATGGAAATTTGACAGAGGCATTCAGACTTAAGGATGAGATGATGAGCTGTGGGAAGCCAATGAATCTAGTGGTTGCAACTAGTTTGATGAAGGGATATTACAAGCAAGGAGATTTGAGCAGTGCTTTGGAGTTGCTTGATAAGATTAAGGAAGATGGTCTTAGTCCTAACAAGGTTACTTTTGCAGTGTTGATTGAAGGTTGTTGTACGAATGGGAAAGTGGAAAAGGGTTATGAGCTTTACACCCAAATGAAACACATGGGTATTAAGCCTAGTGTCTTCATAGTGAATTCACTGTTGTGTGGATTTTTGAAAGCTCAGTTACTGGAAGAGGCATACAAGCTCTTTGATGAGGCGGTTGACAGCGGTATTGCAAATGTTTTCACGTATAATGATCTCTTGGCATGGCTCTGTAAAAGGGGTAAGGTAAGTGAAGCCTGCAATTTATGGCAAAAGATGGTGTCCAGTGGTGTAAGACCTAGTGTAGTTTCCTACAACAACATGATCCTTGCACATTGCACAGTAAAGAACATGGATGAGGCATACAGTGTATTTTCAGAGATGCTTGAAAAGCGTGTAACACCCAATGTTGTCACATATTCTGTTCTAATAGATGGGTACTTTAAACAGGGTGATGCTGAACGTGCTTTTGATGTTTTGGATCAAATGGAGAATGCAAAGATTTCTCCAACAGATTATACATCCAACATAATTATCAATGGGTTGTGCAAAGCTGGTCGCACATCTGTGGCCTGGGATAAGCTGAAGAAGATGGTTGAGAAGGGATTTATTCCCAAATGTTTGACTTACAACAGCATTATAGATGGTTTTGTTAAAGAGGATGATATGATTTCTGCACTGACAGTTTACAGAGAGATGCATGAAAGTGGACTTTCCCCAAATGTTGTCACTTACACTATCTTGATTAACGGGTTTTGCCGAAAAAATGAGATTGATCTTGCTTTGAAAATGCGAAATGAGATGATGAATGAGGGTCTTCAACTGGATGCTACTGCATACGGTAGTCTTATAAATGGATTTTGCAGAAGACGAGACATGGAAAGTGCGTGTAAACTTTTTGCTGAGCTCCTTGAAGTTGGGCTATCTCCAAATACAGTCGTCTACAATAGCATGATTAATGGCTTCAGGAATTTAGGTAATATGGAAGCAGCACTTGACATGCATAGAAAAATGATAAATGATGGGATTCCTTGTGACTTACAAACATACACTACTTTAATTGCTGGATTGTTAGAGGAGGGTAAATTGCTTACAGCATCAAATCTTTACTCAGAGATGCTTTCCAAGGGTATTGAGCCAGATATAATCACATATACTGTTCTAATAAATGGTCTCTATGGTAAAGGACAGCTCGAGAATGCACGCAAGATTTTCGATGAGATGAATAGAAAGTGTCTGACTCCTAATGTTTTTATCTTTAATACACTGATTGCTGGATACTTTAAGGAGGGAAACTTGCAAGAGGCTTTTAGACTGCATAATGAAATGCTTGACAAAGGACTTGTACCTGATGACACTACTTATGATATTCTTGTAAATGGAAAGGTGAAAGGAGAAAAATCTGTTTCTGGGGCTTCAGTGTCCTGAATGAGCAAGTTTTGATGGTTTCAAAATTCCTGCCAGCTTTGATTAAATCCTTTCACAATGAAGTGCCTCATGAGCTTTAGTATGTGTTGAAAGCCACTGCAAACAAATGGATATACCCTTTTTCCTAGGTGTGCCTGACTAAGGAAAGAACAGATATGACTTTGTGATCTGTTTGGGCAGAGCAGATCAGATACATGGGCTAGAAAGAAAGAGAAGATGCCAGCCTGTAGAAAACATCACAGCATGAGGATCGAGCTGCTTGAACTGCCCAGGATGTCTAACTACAGAAAGGTGCTAGTCAGAAGCTCAAGTCAGCTAATGGATCAAGCTGAAGTCAGAAAAGAGAGTCTCCGGCAGAGACAGAATTGCAGCCCTGTAGGAGACATCACAGCATGGGGATCGAGCTGCATGAACTGCCGAGGATGACTCAAACTACAGTAAAGCGCTAACCAAAAGCTCAAGTCAGCTAATGTGTTTGTATGCAATCTGCAGTCATATGAGTTACTGAGTACAAGTCATTGCAACTCTATTTGTCCAAAATTTTTAAATTTCTTGGTCTCTGATATTATGTAAATAACACTTTCATTTGCAGTTTTGAGGTTGTTTTTGAGTCTGCTTCTTATGTTGAGGATATGCAGTTGAGTTAAACAATGAACTTTTGATTTATAACAATTTTTATTTAATTCATATATTGGCCAAGGTGTTATACTAGCAAATTGTTTTCTTTTAATAGATTTTCAGTCAATCATTTGCTTTTATCATCTCTTGAATAATTAATATTGGTGTTTTCAGATGATATGATTCTTCTGCTTCAATTTCAAAGTCTGGCATTTCTTGCTTCTTAGCATGAGAATCAGACGCTTAAGCAGGCATGGCTGTCTGATTATGACCATTGTCAAATTGTATTACAAATGCAACATCCTGAAAGAAAAAGGAACAGACAATAATGAGCCTAATGTAGACACCTTTGATGGGGAGATGTACCCAGGATTTAAGTAAGTCGAGTACCCGGTGAGAGCTCGAATATTTGCACCAAATTTGGAGGAAAGAGTGTTACACTATTCAGCCAGAGCCAAATAGCCAATGGCCTGGCTGACGATCTATAACTTGATTTAGATATTCATTTGTATTATAGGAAGAATTAAGAAGATCTTGCCAAATTGTTCACACCAAATCAAGACTCTTGCGTGCTTGAGAATACTAGTTCTTTCTATCATTAGTTTGGTAAGCACAACTTACCCAAATTTAAAGGCCTCCTATTCATTTTTAATAAAAATATTTTAGAGATGGAAATATACAGTTGTTTGTGGTGTCACATATTTTTTAATGGATTAGGTAAACAATAACTATTTTGCTAGAAAAATTAGTTGTTATTTTGAACAAGGCTTTTGGGAATGTTTTCAATATGTATGCGATTTTAAAAGGTTAACTAAGAAATTCACATTTGAGTTTAAATGAATAAATTGATCTCTCTCTTTCTTTCTTTCTTTGCTCTTTTTTATTTTATTTTTTTCCTTTAAAGCATGAAAATCATGGAAATTAAACTTTAACTCATGCGAATGAGATTTGAACCACAAAGTTTTTATATCACTTAAAGGATTTTTCACTTAGTCAATTGATATTCTAAATTTCTTTTAAATATTGTATTACAATATGATAGAATTGTGATACATGTTATCTAAGCTCAAGCACATTAAATTAGAAAAAAAATAAAAATTTTCAACTATTTTATTGTACAGCTTCTCACCCAAATGTTTTGCCACCAAACAATTAGGTCAAATAAATTTTTTAATCCCAATATTTACTAAAGATGAAACCAAGTTGGTAGACTTTGAATATTTTTTCAAACAACTTAAAAACATTTTTGATTTGCCAAATCAATATTTAAAAAATAAAAAATAAACCAATATATAAAAGAGTGCTTTCACGCTCCAAAATGCGAGTGAACAAAAATCGCTCCCACTGGGGAACCTTTTTCCGGTTGGGATAAAGCTTTAATCCCACGTATTAAAATTTAAAAACCATTTGTGTATTTAAAAAATAAAATTAATTAATTAATTACTCATCAGCAAATAAATATTTTTTTTCCTGTGTTTTCTTCTTCACAATTTAGAAACCCTAAAACACGAAACACGACGAAGACATTACAAATAATATTTCAAAGAGAAACACTCAAAGATCCATAACTGATTCTTTCTTCAATCAAGCCTCGTGCGATCAAAGTACAAAGGTCGGTAAAGGAGAAAATTAGGGTTTTGATTGCTGCACTTTTAATTTTGTTCACTTTTGATCTCACATTTATTTATTTACGTGTTTAATGATTTTTTTTTTTGAAAGATTGATGTTTTTAAGATCGCTAAAAAATATTTTTTGCTGCATTGTTAAGTTATTTGATGTTGTGACTGTGTGATCAACTTGGATTATTTATCTAATTTAGTTCGTTTTGATTTGGTTAATTGACTGATGCTCTCGAGATTCTTTTCGTCCGTTTTTTTTTTTGTTTATGATGAATATATTACAGATATTTGTGATAATATTGTCATCAAATAGAAAAAGTGGGAATTTTATTAAGATTGTTTTAGAAAGGAGAAATAGCTTTGGCAGATTGCCCTTTTCACTGCGATTTTTATTTTTAATAAAAAGGTCTCAATATTTTTTTTTGGGGGGAGAACTTTATTTAGTATGAAATATTAGGCTAAAGACATAAGCGGTTGTTATTAATTGTATTATGATTTAGTGGTTTGAATTAGCATATGTTAGATTGATGTCTTATAGAGAGTTTTTTTTGTTGGCTATTGCAGATATTGCAAGTCATCATGAGATTCAAGAAAGGGAGCCAAGTTGAGATTTTTAAAAGTGAGGTGCCTTCTGGTGCTTGGTGGTGTGCGGTAATTATATCAGGCAATGGGCACAATTACACTGCTGAATATGCTCGGTACTCAGGCAGGACTAATGAAACAGCTCAGGAGAGGGTGTCAAGGAAGGAGATTAGGCCCTGTCCTCCTCCTGTGCAGCGTGTGACAAGTTGGATGGCTGGCGACCTGGTGGAGGTGCTTGATGATTTTTCCTGGAAAATTGCTACAGTTTTGAAGGTTCTGGGTGGGGAGTGCTATTCAGTTAGGTTCCTTGGGTCTTCTAGGGAATTCCAAACCCACAAATCAAACATCAGGGTGCGACAATCTTGGCAGGATGATAAATGGGTTGTGATTGGAAAGGTAAACTTTGCCCCTTCGTTTATCACTTCATTTGTCTTACTCTTGTTTTTTCAATGTTTTTGTATTTGTCATTTCTTTGTTGGGGAAATTCTTTTGAAAATATTTTGATGGGCTCTTCTACAGTTATTTATTTGTCTTTTTTGATTGTTTCTATCTTTTGTTCGACGGATTTGAGTTCTCATCTTTGTCATTTATTGTGATTAGTTGGCCATGGAACTTCTAATATTACAATTATGTATACTTGAATGGTTGTTTTCTGGCTAAGTTCTAACCACTTGAGTGTTGTCTAGTCATCTCGACTTTGTCGTGCCCCTTCTTCCAATTTCACTGTCTTTGCTATAGTCATTTTTGCCTATAACTAATTGTCTGCTGGCTACAATTATTCACAGGGTTCAGGGTATTCAGATATTGTGAAGTCCAACAGGGTATCAACACCAAACTTTCCTAAGAAGATTAATACTACATCTGTGCAAGCTGGTGAAAACACTACTGATTTCCAGGAGTCGCATGCTGTCTCAGCTAGAACATTGAAAAGAGCCTCACCATTTGTTTCCTCTTCTGCTGAAGCATGTACTGGAAACATTCAGAAGAGGAGAGCAATTGAAAATGGCAGTGAGCGCCCACAAGTGATTTCAAGGAATCCATCCTCCTTACTTGAAAAGGTAGATGCTGTTGCTAACCCACGAGAAAGTCTGGGTGAAACATGCATGTATACTTCCTCTAACTATCAAACAAGTGGCTTTTATGAAACAGAGAGGAGAAAACCATATTGTGTTGTTGAGTGTTCTTATGGAAGGAGCTCAGAAGCTAGTGATTCTGATAGTGATATATGCTCTGTTGGTAGTTGTAGTATTATTAGTGACAGTACGAGTGATTTGTCTAGTCGTCTTTTAGCAGGTTGTTCTAAAGATGCAGATCCCCTTAATAGTGATGCTGAATCTTTTTCTTGCCGCGGAGATGAGGAAGAGAAAATGCCCCTTCCTCTAGGAGAGGATGTAGCAGCAAGAATCCATAGATTAGAGTTGCATGCTTATCGTTGTATTCTAGAGGCATTGTACGCTTCTGGTCCCTTGAGTTGGGAACAAGAAGCATTATTGACAAATCTCCGCATTACACTTCACATCACAAATGATGAACATTTGATGGAGCTAAGGAATTTAATATCTGGTACAAACCTTCACATTAGTGAATACTAAGTTTAGGGGTTCTACTTTTTGCCTTTTTGAAAACATAATCTTCTTTAATTGCCTATGGTGCCACATTATTTTGTAAGAATCAGCTTTAATTGTCAACTTTTGCAGCTTTATCAAGTTTGTTAATATTTGCAATTGCATAGACAGTGGAAAGTTGTAACTTGGAAATTGTGTATGAATAATCCTAATAAAAGTAGATATTTCCATTCTCACTATCATTGTTTATTTATTTTCCAGTACTCTTGTTGTAATTTCAAAATAAAGATCTTGAATATCTTTGCGACCTTAGACGGTTTAGTGGTGACCATGTTGTACTGAGTAACTGGCAGCTTCCAAGGACATGCTCTCTCTATGATCCCACTTTTATTTTTGGAACTGTTTGTAAATGTGATGGGAGGATGATTGTTGAATATATAATTATCGATTCATACTCCAATGGGTTTGCTTTGAATTGCCAATAGCAATGATTGTGTTTTTGATGTTCTGGATGTCAGGATGACTAGCAAATATCTTACTTTGTTTATATGTACGCATAAATATTGGATAGAGGTATCCCGTTTGCTACAGTGCCAGTCACATTGATTAAAGAAATGCTTCACAAAAATATGGGAGCTTTTTGGTTGCTTACTGGGTGTTTGTTTTGGGTATGAGGCTTTAACATTGATACCTATTGTATTGTCTTGGCTAATGAAATTCCCTATTCCTGCTTCCTTTCTTTCATTTGTATTATCCCAAAAGTTAAGGATATTAGTATTTGTTTATTAGATGCTGTTGGATCTAATTTATCAGATGGGTGGTTTTTCTTGATACCATGTGATAGCATTGGAATATTTCATTTTGGACATGTTATTGATCATCCCTGCGTTTTCCAGGGCCAATGTTGGAGGCATGCATGCCTTGCTTCCAAAGGTCTAAAGATGATGCTGGGGTTTACCTCCTTTCCCTTGGCATAATAAATGGGGCATTATCAGCATTCAATGCTCTCCAAATGAGACAGTTGATGTAAAGCCACTGCACACTGGTTTCATTATCTTCTTTTCTTTGATGATAATAGATAAAGTTCATTCCAGGTGTTTTGGGGTTATCAACAAGCCAAAGCAGAATCCTGCTATGGAAGGTCACTTATCTAACTTTAGATTGAACAATGCACCTATTGACACTTTTGGCTCACTGGCTTTTGTTTTCTTTCATTTCAATTTCAATTATAGCATGAAATATTTGTTTATTTTGTAATTCATTCTCTTGGGTTTAAGTGTGGGTGGGTTTAAAACCCATGTGTGTACGTGTGCATGGGTGTGTGTGTCTCTTCTCTCCCCAGTACCCTTGAATATTGCATTGTCTATGTAATATCTGTTGGACCTCTGTTTCCCCACCAAGATGTGTTAACAAAGATGACCTTTTCTTTGTTCAAAATATTAATACAGTTTTTGACACAGTTTCTGGTAAAATTGCTGAAAAAGCTACTGTCATGCTAGCTATAATAAAGCTATTGTCAGAATTTCAGCATGGGTATTACGACACTTTTTCATAGTGGACTCTGGTCTTTATAAAGATGTTAAACATGATCATTGCAGTGGTAGTAGAAGAGCTAAATATTTTTGGCTACATTGCTGTAACATTCTGCTTATAGTAGTCAGTCTAGTCTGACCTCTCTTGGGGACTTAATGCCTTCTAACATGATGACTATTTCAGTGTTTGTATCTGCTGGACACCAGATGGCAGGGGAAGACACAGAGAAAGTGATGAACAGCGTTGCATGAGTGAAGTGTGAAATCATAATCTGAAATGTGGGTTTCAGATTTGTTCAGAGTTTGATCTGAAATAAACAAAGTTTAATATCTTTATAAGTCATGTTGGATTGCACTGATTTTTGTTTTCCCCTTTTTGGCAGGTCCTTACTCCATCCACTGGATGAAGAGAAAGCAGCGGCATTTCAGAAGATGAGTTGAAATTTTGCAGTGAGATACAAGCTGTTGTGAATGTTATTTGAGCCATGTACCAGTTATGAACGTGAAGCCCAGTTGAAAGCTTATGAGATGAGCAACATTGCTTTGTTGTGTGGGCAGGCAACCCGAAAATACATGGCTGCAGTCAGAAGATTGCAGCTACATCGGAGATGTAATAAAGTAATTTGTTTGCGGCAAGTTTTTAACCACTATTCACACGCTGTATATACAAGATGTTGTAATCAAACATTGGAAGATTGATGCCCTCTACCGACGTTGTTGTCATCAGATATAGGATGTTTGTTAATACACTAAGAAGTTGTTAACAAATAATTATGGATTTCTGTTATCTCAAGCTCCTGAAAGGATTGAATTAAATATCATTTTTGGTTATGGTGTTTTGTACCTCAAACTTCAAGCGCAACGGAGTGAAATATGAATACATACATTCTATATATATATATATATATGTGTGTATATGATTGCTTCTTGATAATTTGTTGGCCATTTCAAACATTAGCAGTATCTGAGAAGCTGTTTTGAGCAAAAATTGAAGATTCAATTCTGACAAATGAAATTTTCTTCTGCGGGTAATTTATGTAACTTTTGCAAAGCATGCTAAGATTTCTATGCATGACAATTGGGAGTTACTGACTTCCCTTTCATCATCATATACAAAATAGGGGCAGTTCATGGCTAACATAATAAGTTGTTCACTCAATGCCTGTGCCTGTGGGCAATACATGAGTACATGTGGCTGTCAAAAAACCATAAGCAAGCATCTAGTCCTTGAGATCTTTGCGCGACAATGATAATGCTTGAATTAAGAATTCTTCAAAGTAAATAACCATTATCAAGTCCGAGGATTGCTGCATCTCTTATGTTTTGTTTTATCACGTTGCAGGCAGAATAACAGTACTAAATAATTTAAGATGCACTGGCACCTTTGGAAGAACAACTAAAGATTGACAGTGACAAGGCCGCCTTTGCTATGACAACAGTTAAACCAGTTGCAATTTGAAACATTAAAACCCCAGAAACCCAAGAACTGTGCTGAGCCACTTTGAGTTCATCTCAATCTCAGAAACCACCGTCTCAGTTTAGTGAACCCACTCCGACTTGCCTATCTGGCGTCAGTTTGTAACCGTCACGTCGTACGGGATTTGCGACCCAGATCTTTAGCGAGCTGTCCGTAATATTCTCACACAATCTAAGAGATTGTTTGTTAAATGTCTGAAGTCTAAAATTTTATTAATTTCAGACATTTTTTAAAAATAAGCTTGTTTGTTTTTTGGAACTTATATTTAATTTTCAGACATTTACATCTAAATAGAAAAAGTAAACTTTTGTGATTTTTATCTGAATGAAAAAAGATTTGAATGACATGTAAATATTATATTCTAAAAATATCTCTGTAAAATAACTTATTTCCTAAATTATAAAATTCAATCCTCTTTTTTGTTTTAATTTACAAGGATATAAACGTCAAATAATCAAATTTAAGATTTTTTTTATTGTAAAAACAAACAAGCTGCCACTTATATTGAGATATTTAAAAAAGAAAAATAAACATGTCATTTATATTTTCGTATTCAGACCCATTCAGACTTTAGAAAAAGTTAAACTCATTTATATTTCAGACAAAAAAATAAACACTACCTAGGACTTGTCGTTTTTTTGAAAAAAAAAAATTGCAAAATCTTTTTAAACACCCAAAAGCATACTAGCTAGCCACTCCCATTTTACACAACACATTCAATTTTATTTTCCATTAAAAATCGTCGGACAGAAATTAAGTGGTTCATGTATTTCGATGGTCATGAAGTTTTAAATCATATGTTCTTACGAAGAAGTTCAACATTGAATGTTAAAGTTAGTTTCTCCCCAACACAAACACATATGTGATGGTGTTCTTCGTATATTTATGTGGTTTATCAAGTGTAGCGTCAACCATTCACAAGAGTAACTCCTACAATAAATAACTGGGCAAAACTATGGTACCACAGTTGTATGATACCACAACTGGATCCAACCATTGGATCTAACCTACAGTTATCACCAAAACTGGATCTAATGACTGGATCCAGCTGTGGTACCACACAACTGTGGCACCATAATTTAATTGGACCCTAAATAACTTCTTTAACATTAATGGATATTAATTCTCTTTTGTACTAATGTGAGTGCAATTTTAATCTTAAACCTCTTGTACCACCGCTAAAATACTTTAGCACTCACTAGTGTTGTATATTTTTGAAATACATCACTTGGGTCATTCTAAATTTGAATTTGTTTCATTTTAATCTTTAATTGAATTTAAATTCCACCATTAAAAAAGTTAGTAGAAACATTAACATATATACAAGATGACAATTATACCCCTATATATCACCTAAGTCGTTTAAAGTCCAGTATAACCCATATTTATTATTTATTATTTTAGCATGTTAAATTTCTAAGGATAAATATTCTTTTAGTTCTCAAAGTTTGAGTTAATTACCAAACTTTTCCTGTATTTTCAATATCAATCCAAAAGATCACAAAAAAAATATATATTCAGTTTACAAAATCTAATCCAATTGTAAATTTCCCAAGTGAATCAAAGATTAAATAACAACTAAAATCGAATACTAAATTTTCTTGTCCTTTGAATTTTTTTTTTTTACTACATGAGACTATTGCTCAAGATACAACGTATTACATAATACTATAATTGGTATTTACAGTCACATAATAACTGTGATTAGTTTACATTAACTCTTATATTGCACAACCCAAATTTTAACTCTCTCTAATATTCGAAAGACTTCAACTTTCATTTAAAAGATGAGAAAATAAATTTAAATTAAACCCCTACAATAGTTCTGTAGGCGAACCACTTCCCTCACACTTGTGAGAGAGTGGCTCTAGCCACTGGGTTAAGGCCTAATGATTTTTACCCTTGAAGTTGAAGTGTTAATCATTCACTTTCTCAATGTTGATATATAGATCTCGTACGTTATCAAATTCTTCTCGAGACGGCGTACATTTTAGTTCCAACTAAAAATGTTCACCCATGCACATGCAGCTTTTGATTATGTAATAAGATATTTATGTGGGGGTTCGAACCACTTCCCTCACACTTGTGAGACAGTGGCTCTAGCCACTGGGTTAAGGCCTAGTGATTTTTGCCCTTGAAGTGTTAATTATTCACTTTCTCAATGTAGATATATAGATCTTGTATGTTATCAAATTCTTCCCGAGACGGCGTACATTTTAGTTCCAACTAAAAATGCCCACCCATGCACATGCAGTTTTTGATTATGTAATAAGATATTTATGTGCGAGGAATAGAAGAATTATTTACAAAAACTAATTTAGTTGCTCATTTTTTGTGAAGCTATTTCTTAATTATCATATCCATAGTCGTATTTGAAATCTTCTTTAAATATTTGTACTTCTCTATATTTGCAATTCCTTTATTAATTGTATATTACCGTTGCCTATAATTTACCTATAACATGTTACGTTACGCATCCTAATTACTAATTGATTGCTAAAAGCGTAGTGTATGTAAATTACCATTGGCCATTGCTTATATACACATTGCCTAATAAAGTCATAGAGTTGCTGCGGCCATTGAACTTAATAGAGGAAGAAAGAACAGATCAATTCACTCACAATTAACGGACATGCATCTTGGTAATTAATGAAATTGATGAAGATTTTCGAACTACAAATACGCCGCTGGATAAAAGGGGTTGTGCTCCAAGTGAAACATGTTGTAATCTTGCATGTCAAGATTCTGAGTTTCTAGTTGCAGCTAGCATTTTCATTTCTTTTAAAGTAATAAGTTGATGTTTGTATTAATTAATTGCTGTAAAAAAATTACAATTTATCTACCCGCAGAATATTCTGACCGTCAATTATTCTTCTTGGAAATTGGAAAAGATATATTGTAATCCTCATTCGCACGCACTTAATTACCATGACGTCTCAAACACAAATTTCTCTCGATCAGATCAAAGAAATAATGCCGAAATTCAATTCGAGATTAAGAAGAAAATATACAAGCAGTCGTGACTTGGTTAATTCGATCAATGGAAAAATTAATGTGACCAACTTGAAAATAAATAAAAAAATGTCTAAAGTGGAAAATAATCATTCTCTGCTTGTCTGCTCCACAGATAATAAGCAGCATAAATCCACCGCGGATGCACGAGAAAGTTGTTATGTTGCTCGGCTAACCGACGGCCCTCTGTTGCTTGCCGCGTTGAGACCACATGGGTCACCGACGAGTCGTGTACATCCGTGCATGCAGCACCCAACTCCTCAGCCCTCCGCCTTAGTAATGGAAATTCCTGAGGACCGACATCGCCCATATTAAAGAACAATGTACAGCCTGCAAGAATCTGCCTCCGAATTTTCGCCAGGAAACTCCTAACATCTCCCCAAACAAGATTCTCCGGATTCTCAAAAAACAACTCGTGAACTCTTTTCAGGACTCGAAGCACATTCACAAGTGCCCCATTCAACTCACTCTCATCACTCTTCCTCTCGGAATAGGATTTCTGATCATTATTCTTACTCTTTCTGATTCTCTCTTTAAAGTAATTATACTTCCCCACCAGTATGAGGTTCTCCTTGTGATCCTTCCAAACCTCCGCCGTATCATCAACTATAACAACACCCCGTTCTTGCCCTAGAACCAAATCAAGATTCTTCTTTCCCGTATCTTTAAAGTCTTCGCACGTGATCAATCTTGAGCTGATGTAGTACTCACACTTGGGGTCAAGCAGTTTAGCAATCATCTCAGCGTAGTGTCGGTTCCCCATGGTACATATGTAAATATCGTACATCTTGCACGCTTCCTTGAGAAAACTCCGAATGTAAGGCCTTAACTTGACCAGTAATAACCCACCATCCATCATAAACAGGCCGCCGCCGTCTGATGCAGAACTTTCTCGTTTCATCAAATAGTCACGATCATCAGGAGCTAACATGTCCAAGTCTGTTGCATGCAGCAAGGTATGATCTAAATCCAGAACTAACTGGAGTTTCCTCTGCCCAAACACAATCTCTGAGTTCATTCTTTTCAAACGTGTAACTTCATCTTTGCCGAACTCTAAACCCTCGAGCATGTAATTAAATGATAAGCCGTATCCCTCGCCTACAGTTTGTGCACAAGATAAGCACACTCCATTGAATGTTTGGGGGTGCGAACAAGATTCCTTGAAATGCGAGAAACAAGGTGCCAATTGTTCATGAGGATGAGGAGCTGAAGAAGAAGAAGAGGACAGAGCATGCATGCTGAGATAGTGAGATTAATTTGGTAAGTGCAATGCAATTAACGAATGGCAAGTACACGAAATACTCGTACGTATATATAGGGCCGGGTACGTTTCCTTTAAAGGTTAGGATTTCCTTTTTCGTAGGGTTAGTTAACAACTTCGATCCATTATTGCATAAAGAAATTAAATATTACCCAAAACAAAAGGGAAAAATGATTTCCCATTAGTTAATTTACAATTTCGACCCATTACGGCATAAAGAAATTAAATGTTACCTAAAACAAAAAGGAAAATTTAGAAAAAGAGATACTACATGCAAATACTGAATGAGTTTGAATCTTAAATAATAATGTGTCATCATTTGATAGGTATAACAATAATTTTTCATAAGGATAGAAAATAAATCAACTAACAGTCACGCATGTTTATTTAAGTCCAAATTATTGAATAAAGATAAATTAAAAAAAATTGCAATGATTAATTTTTGTGATGAAATTATGTTTTATTTTTTTAATTTCTTCATTAAATTCTTAGTGTACGTTATTTTATCTATACATTGGAGCACAATGGGGCAAATTTATTATTTATAAATAAATTTAGAGAAAATTTGTTTGAGAATAATCTTATGAAAAAAATTAAATTAAGGTATTAGATTTAAAATTTTGTTAAATTTAAAAAAGCAAAAGAAAAAAATTACACATTTTTCATTGAAGGTTCAACGTTAGGAGAATAATGAAGTTTTTTTGAGAATACTAGTGAGTAAGTTGTAAAAGTCGATTTTTTTAGGAAGTGGTAATCTTCCTAAAGACAAACGTCATTAATTTGCGAACTGCAATCTTCAATATTTTGTGTGAACTCAGCACTTTCGAACACATTAAAGTGTTTTTCAATGCTTTAAACTCGTTAAAAACTCATTTAATTAACTTTCTCTTAAAAATGTGACTTAAGTTTTCATTCTTTAGATCAACTCAATCCAATTATAGGTGACTATTGATATAAATGATACTTTTTTAACTTTAAATATTAAATTACATTTTTAAGTAAAGAATTTAAATGTTAAACAAAAAAATAGTTAAAATTTTGCTTCACAAATTCCTTTATTTAATCATATATTGTAACTTTCATTTTGTCAAACAAAAAACTTGTGAGAGGCATTGTCAGTCATATAAATTTTACTTTTTAATGTCCTTACCCATTTTAAATATAACATTAAAAAGAAAATAAAACTTTTTTATAAGTTAAAAAAAAGTTTTAATAGGATTTTTTTTCTAAGATCAATGCTTGTTCTCACTAGATCCACGTCAAATCCAATTAAAGCAAATAAAATTTATATTCAAGGGGAGATTGAGCTAGTAAAGGTTGAAATGTGTTTTTCTGGTGTTTGAGGCAGGAGGTATAACTGAGATGATCTGGAAGATGAATCGAGGCGATTTTAGTGGAGAACTAATATGGAGAGATCAGTGGAGCTCGTGAGAGTTAATTTCGAGAGTTGACATAATTAGGAGCTTAACAAAGCTCAGGGGGTAGGTTTGGTGAACTTATGGTGTGTTTACTTATGGGTTTGAGAAATGAGAATGAAACCTATGTTTACTTGGCAAAATGTAATTTGGGAATGAGAATAAAATGTGTGGGTCACACACAATTTGGGAATAAGGAATGAGAATCCCATTCCTATGGGAGAGGTTGGGAATGAAAACGTGGGAATGGGAATGAAAAATAAATTTATTTTTTTATCCTTCTAATTTTTTCATATTTCCTAAATTACCCTTGTTCAAATCACAAATAATTTATTATTTTAAATGTCATTCATAATAATAATAATAATAATAATAATTATTATTATATTAAATTTTATTAACTTTATTATTTTAGTTATTATTAATTATTATTATTTTCATTAATATTATCATTATTAACAATAAAAATAATGACAAAAATAATAATTATTAATTTATCATTATTAAAAATATTATCCTTCTTGTTGTTATTATTATTATTATTAATTTTATTTTTATTATTATTAAATTTTATTAACTTTATTATTTTAGTTATTATTAATTATTATTATTATTATTTTCATTAAAATTATCATTATTAACAATAAAAATAATGATTAAAATAATAATTAATAAAAATAATTAATTTATCATTATTAAAAATATTATCCTTCTTGTTGTTATTATTATTATTAATTTTATTACTGTTAATAAATTTTATTAAATGTTAATAATGATAATATTAATAAAAATAATAATAACAATAATTAATAATAACTAAAATAATAAAGTTAATAAAATTTAATTTTAACAATAATAATAATGATAAGCGTTAATAATGATAATATTAATAAAAATAGTAATAACAATAATAAATAATAAATAATAAAAATAATAAATTTAATAATAATAAATATTAATAATGATAATATTAATAAAAATAATATTAACAATAATTAATAGTAACTAAAATAATAAAGTTAATAAAACTAATAATAATAATAAATGTTAATAATGATAATATTAATAAAAATAATAATAACAAAAATAATAATGATAATATTGTTAATAATCATAAATTAATTATTTTTATTAATTATTAATACTATAGGTATTTTGGTAAATTGATTCTCATTCTCATTTATTTTGCCAAGTAAATATTGAAATTTCATTCTCATTCCCAGTCCATTCCCATTCCACCTCATTCTCATTTCTATGAAGTAAACGCACCATTAAGGATAAAAGTAGAAAGCTTATCTAGGGAGCTTAGTAAAGCTCGTTGGATAACTCGTGTGAATATATGAAATATGATTTGGGCATCAAAACTATTATAATAAGTAGGAAATAAGAATAAATAATAAATAACACACAAGTTTTGATGTGGTTTAGCCCTTTAGCCTGCATCCATGGGAATAGCTCATCTCTTATCCACTATATAAATGAAATATTAAATGATTTGCTTTACAACATTAACAAAACCTCATTAAAGGTTATTTATGGTGAATAATAATGCGAGAGAGATATGTGTCTTATAAAGATTATGGAGTTTCTTTAGATAAGAATAAGGGAAAAGCTTCTTTGAGAGATGAGATAATCAAAATCTTCCACATTGATCTAAAAATGGAGGAAGAAAAAGATGAGATAGCTTTTTAAAAATCTTGAAAAAAAAAGGGGTAAGCTTGAATAGAGTAAAAGGAGAAAGAGAGAGAGAGAGAGAGAGATTTCTTTCAAAATTAAATACGTGAAGCTTATATAGGAGCATTATTGACATATTTTTGGTATTTTTGGACAATTAACAAATTTTCATTAGTTTGTCCTCCACAAGTGAGGCTATTTTAGTACTTTTGCCTTTTATCCTTTGATGGTGACATCCATGAGCTTGGGAGGCAGGAAAACCTTCAACCACCTTTTTGTATCCATTATTGGATCCATGGCAGTCTCTCAGCCTTAATCCTGCTGTCTTTTAGAGATAGCAAAGGACAGCTGACGTGACTTTCTCTCATTACTTATTAAAGAATCTTCACTCTTATTGGCTCCTTATTTTTAGCCAAAGGAAAATATTTGTGTTCTCTCGCATCATGGCATGCACGATCTGCATGTTTGGCTCTAATCAACAAAATTTGGGTTCCGATATCACCCCTTAATGCTAGGCATATTTACCGACACTGTGATTTTCCTCAAGGAGCTCATCTCTTGACTTTTGAGAGCTATATTGTCATTTGGTCAAATGAGTTGACCTCACTTGACTAACTTTCTTTGCCACATGTCATTAACTCATTAGTTCACGTTAGCATCCAAATTTTCCTCAAACAAAATATATTCAGAATATCCTTTTTGCAACTTTTCTTTTTATTCTCTCAATTTATATTTTGCTTAACAAAGACTCAAAATTTTCTTATTTTGAAACTTTATATATACAATATCTTTGAATATATTTGAGGAGCGAGCTGACTTTACTTGATTAACTTTTTTTGCTAAGTTTCATCAAGTCATTAGTTCATGTCGACATCCAAAATTTCCTCCAAACAACAAGTATTCATAATATCCTTCTCGCCACTTTTCTTTTTCATTATCTTAATTCATATTTTGTTTAAGACTCAAATTTTCTTAATTTGAAAATTAATATATACAATAACTTTGAAATATTGGAGGAGACTAATAGACCCACAATTCTTTTTTGTTTTTTTTTTCTTAAACAAGAATAGACCCACTGAATTAAATAATTGGCAAAAAGGCACAATATTTGATAAGTAATGGGAAGCAATCATGTAATCATGTAAAACATTCTTAGTGAAAAATCCAAAAAAAAAGTATCTCGGTTTGAGCCTAAATACATCGGAAATATAATTAAGTTAAATTAAGAGTAGTTAAATAGAATTATGAATGGAATAAGGATACAATTTCGTTGGATATAGATTCGTAATTGGCTGCGGTGTCAGTTTTTTATTTCTGAAAATAAGAAATAATATTTTTCTAAATTATAAACCCCCCCCCCCCCCCCCCCCCCCCCCCCCCACCCAAAAAAAAATGCCACATTGATCGCGCTAATCACATTTGGCATTAATTAGACGCCCATGTGTGAAAAAAAAAACGCATGCCCAATTTCAAATATAACAGTGTGAAATGTATGTTAACTAAGAGGTTGTTCGTTAAACATTTGAATAAAATTTCAGACATTTTTTAAAATATATTTGTTTGTTTTTTAGAATTTATGTCTGATTTTAAGACATCTGAATAGAAAAAGTAAACTTTTGTGACTTTTATCTGAATGAAAAAAGGTCTGAATGATAAATAAATATTATATTCTAAAAATATCTCTATAAAATAACTTATTTCCTAAACTATAAAATCTAATTCTCTTTTTTGTTTAAATTTAAAAGGACATAAATGTCAAAGAACCAAATTTAAGATATTTTTTATTGTAAAAACAAACAAGATGCCACTTATATTCAGATATTTAAAAAAGAAAAATAAACATGTCATTTAGATTTTCGTATTCAGACCTATTCAGACTTTAAAAAAATTATGACCCATTTAAATTTCAGACAACAAAACAAACGTTACCTAAGTCATCAGTATTTTGAACATTTAGATTCAGCGCAAATTGGATGATCGAGATTGCAATTATTTTCACATATTTAAAGCCCAATTAATGCGCTAAATTAGCAATCCACCTTACACAAATAAAATTCAAGAAAATTTGTAAGTTTTAGGGAGATGATTTTTAGCTCTCTTTTTTTAATTTTAATTTTAAATAGAATTTTAGTTGTGAGTTTATGTTTAAAGTTTTACACCAAGTTCATAAGTTGAGGTCTTGCGTTTGAAGTTTGTTAAATTTGATAAGAAACTATCACACATATTAATTTTAATTTGATACTATTTAATTTTAGATTGCCGATCTCTTGATAAGATTTTTATGCTTACCCATGCGGGAAAAAAGTTTGGTTTGCGTCGGTTCAGTTCGGATTATGGGTGCTATTCAATTGAAATAATAAAATCTCTTGTATTTTTTTTTTTTTTGAAAGAAAATCTCTTGTATTAAAAGTTTTAGAGTTTAATCTCTAGTCAGCTAGGTAAGGAAAGTATTAAGTTACCGGTAAAGTAAATTAAAAAAAAAAAAAAAGCGGAGAGAGAAATTCTGTTGACGGAAGTTAAAATTTGGCGGATGTCATTTCGGAAGCGCCCAATCCATAGATATTAATTGCCGTATTGTTTTTTCATTACATTTATTATCATCTAAAAGTGTGAATTCGTGATTCTTCATCCTACGTAGTACGTATAAAAAAACTCATGGATTGAATGGTTGAAATTGGCCAAATTATGGGCCCCAATAAGCTAACGATTTAGTATTTAATATTTTATCAACATTAGCACTTTGGTCTTTAGCTTAGCCACAGAAAGACGCTTAAAATCTAATTCTGCTGCGATATTTGTCACTTGATCGTGATGGCAGATTCCTCAATGTGTAACGCCAAGAATAAACTTGAAGGCAAGGTGGCCATAATCACCGGCGGCGCAAGCGGCATCGGAGAAACCACGGCGCGTCTTTTCGCTGATCACGGTGCCCGTATGATCGTTATTGCTGACATTCAAGATGAATTAGGCCGACAAGTAGCCACATCAATTGGTGTCGGTAAGTGTCACTATGTGCACTGTGATGTTACCAATGAATGTCAAGTCAAAGCATTGGTTGACTCAACGGTCCAAAATTACGGGCAGCTAGATATCATGTTTAGCAATGCTGGGATTCTGAGTAGTTCTGATCAGACCGTACTTGATCTCGACTTTTCAGCCTTCGACAGATTGTTTGCAATCAACGTACGTGGAATGGCCGCGTGTGTGAAACACGCGGCGCGCGTTATGGTGGAGGGCGGCGTACGAGGCAGTATTGTGTGTACAGCCAGCGTGGCGGGTTCTTGCGGGGGCAAAAGGAGGACTGATTATCACATGTCGAAGCATGCGGTGATTGGGTTGGTTCGATCGGCGAGCGTGCAGCTGGGGGTGCATGGGATTAGAGTGAACTGCGTTTCACCGCACGGGCTGGCCACGCCATTGACTTGCCACGCTTATGGGATGCCCGCGGACGAGGTTGAGAAGCTGTTTGAGCCACAGACGCCGTTGGAAGGAGCTGTGTTGAGAGCCGGACACGTGGCGGATGCTGTGTTGTTTCTTGCATGCAGGGACTCTGAGTTTGTCACCGGGCACGACCTCGTTGTTGATGGCGGGTTTCTGATTCGATGATTAAATTAATCAGAGGCGTACTGGAATTCACCTTTACCGGTGGATGGTTTCAATAAATCTCCTGATTTGTGCTTGTTCAATTTATCATGTCTATGCGAATATTTAATATTATGTGAGCAGAAGCCCTACGGCAAAGCAACCTATATTTTACTCCCGTCACATTGAGACATCAGACACTGACACAATTGACTTATCGTGTGATAGTAACGTACGCCTGTCTTAGCTATTGGACCATCCATCATTCTGGGTCAAGTAGCTATAGACCAAGCCCAAAAATTTCAAGCTTATTCGGATAAGCCGATAAGGTACCACCGTGCGTTCATTGTCGTGCATCACAGGGGTGAAAAAATTGAACCGAATCTGGGGACATAATGATAATATCCGTTTGTCGTCACCTAAACGCTTTAATAATATACAGGCGGCTCCTGCTCACGGTTCTGAAGGAAGTAAAAGCAACAGATTAACAAGCGCACAGTCGATTTTAAATGAAGTAGGGAGGCGTACCGGAACCTGGTAGGGAGATTGGGATGAGAACATATTCCCTAATGGCAAAACTAGGAATGAATTTTCTAGGCATTTTTGAATAGTGAATACACATCCCTAATACTTGATCAAAACTCAGCCAAGCTCTTCAGTACACCTCATTAGTTGCAGGGTCAAAAAATAAAGTTCCAAACATGTGTGGTCATGAGATGATGTCATTTGGAAGTCGGAAGAACCATTTAAATTTGTAATCTGGAGCAGTCACATTCATTTACAACAAATTGTAACATTAATAATCCGGGCATTGGTAGCATTTCATCATCACACACAATCGTACCATACAATCGTGCCAGAACAGTTAATCATAAAACACCCAAAGAACGAACATGTATGCTAAACTCAACTCAAGCCAGGTAAGCAGTAAATTGAATCCTCAATTATCAACACAATATATAAATGAACTAGGATATGGGGCATCATTTAAACATCCTACAGAAAATTGGATGGCTCCCCCGCTGGTAAACAGAGAATGTAGACGCGAAAACAAAAACAAGTAGAGACTGACATGAATTAGGCAAGAGTAAGAAACACAATGCTAAATAAGCCAGCAATGGTTCAATCCAAAGCTCATGTCAAAAGACACCCAACAGATCCTCAAAACAATCAATATTGAACTCTTCACTCCAATAATCACACGATCCATTGTCTTCTTTCACTCGAAGGCGTCATCATCTTCATCTGGGAGAGGTTGACTAGCAGCAGCAGCAAGTTCAGCTTCATGTCTGAAAAACATAAGCAATGAACATGAGAAAAAACAAAACTAGCAATGTAGCAAAAGGGGGAAAAAAAAACATTGTGCATACAAATGTGTGTGCGCGCGCGCGCGAGCGTGTGATAGATATAGATGTCATGCAGACATGATAAGAAACTTACTGTTGCTGAGCAGCCAAATCGATTTGCACCTCTGGGGGAGCAAGGGCAGGAGACTCGACAAAATGCAAGTTAGGATCCCTGCAACCCGTAGAAAGATATTAATAATCTGTTAATCGCATCAAAACCATAAAGGAACCAAAAGTTATAATTGCACTTGGAAAGTATCAGAGTACATACCCAGCAAGTTTTCTGGCAAGGTAAAGAAAAGGCTTCTCAAAGTTGTAATTGCTCTTGGCTGAGATCTCATAGTACTGCAAATTCTTCTTCCTGTGGAAAGTAACCTGCTTTGCTTTCACCTGCCTGTTCTTCACATCGACCTTGTTCCCGCAAAGAACAATTGGGATGTTTTCACACACCCTGAAGAAGGCATCAAAAAGATGCAAAAACATTATGTACAACATTCAAAAGCTCTAACTTGAAATCAGAAAAGAAAAACAAGCAGGTTCAATACAAACCTGCAGAGATCACGGTGCCACGTCGGAACATTCTTATACGTCAAGCGGGCAGTAACATCAAACATGATGATAGCACATTGCCCATGGATGCTGCACAATCAACAAATACTTAGTAATGTAGCCAAACAAATCAATGCTAAAATCTACTTATCAGAATTCAAGTACTTAAAACTAGAAAAAATGCTGAAGCAAGACATCTAGGATTTGATAAAAATGACCAATAAATCTAACATAAAAGGAAAAATAAATAAATCACAAGATCTTTGCAAGTGGTTACTTACTAGTATCCATCTCTAAGACCACCAAACTTCTCTTGTCCGGCAGTGTCCCAGCAATAGAATCGTATTTTTCCACAGTTGGTAAAGAAGTCCAATGGATGAACTTCCACACCAATGGTCGCTGAGTGTAATCAAAACAAAGTGTTAAAAAGAAAACTTCTTTTAGTTTAATTTTGCCGTTCAGCGAAAATAAAATAGAAGCCAAAGAAAACTTACGTTCATATTTCTTCTCGAATTCACCAGTAAGATGCCTCTTCACAAAGGTAGTCTTCCCTGCAATGTACATCACCTCACAGTCAGCAACACATAACCAACTCAACAAAACCATAAAGCAAATACCAACCCACTTGAAACCAAAACCCAAATCCATAGTCAGACCGCAATAAATCACGAGTCTTAAAATAACTAATACTATTCAACCCCACCCCCCCACCCCCCCCAAAAAAAACCCTAGATTCCTTAAACAAGTATCCAAAAAAAAAAATCAAAAGTGCACAAAAAAGGACTTTATTTATGTATTAATTTTATCGATCATTACCAGTGCCACCATCGCCGACAATTACAAGTTTGAAGCTTGGATAATCAACAGTTTGCTGATTCGGCAGAGCCTACACCACAAATAAAATCAACACATAAACACAAATCAAGATGCAGATCAAGTAAATCAAACAGCAATAAAAAAACAAAAGATAAAAAAAAATGCAGAGATTGAAAGAGAGACGAATCATCATACCATGAGTTGATTTGTTGCGTTTGGATTTTGAATTTAAGCGAGAGAGCGCTCAGTGTCGGGGAATGTTGGAGTGTTTGGCAATCGCCTTTTCGTAAGGGGGTTTATATAAGAGGTTTTAGCTTTTAGGAGACCCTAATTGCGAGGTTTTAATCGTCTGTGTGCGGCTGAACCGAAAGGAAAGATCTGATTAGAGCTTGTGAGAGAAGTTTATATATGATTGGTGAATGTCATTGAAATGGGTGATGCGTGCTGTAGGAGATCTCTGCCCAACTAAATCTAACTTCTTAGTTAGCTTTAAGCTGACGCGATTCTCTCCACCGTCTGATTTTGGGACTCATCAGCGTGATTCTTACGTGTGGAATGATTTTGTGGACTGATCTGTCAGATTAATACTATTGCGTGTGGGCTTTGCTTCTATCTTGTTAGGCTTTTGGGTTGGGTTCTAGATTTCATATGGGCTCGACCTAATATCACATGAGCAAGAGTTGGACTATACGCCATCCTTTAAAACTCTTTAAATTTTTAATTCTATTTTGTTTAATACCAAAAACACCACCTTCCTTCCTTTCTTTTTTAAATCAACACTCTCAAAATACCCCATTTAAAGTTTATTAAAAATTATAATTTTTTATTGAAAGATTATTAAGAGGACTCTTAGGTCTTGGAAAAAAAAAACAAAAGAAGAAGTCTTCTTATTTTCAGGGGTTTTAAAGATATGGATTAAAAATTTAGTTTTGATTTAATTACTATTCTCTTTGAGGTTAAAAAATGTAGATAAAAAAATGAAAGGTTTCATAATATTTTTTTAAGGGGCGTTTAAAAGATCCACTCATAATAAAAAAAAAAAATAAATAGTACATAAAATCTTTTTACATATGTCCTTAAATGTAATTGTAATAAAAGTAGGAGTTTTTTCAAATTAATGAAAGGGTGTTAATAGTCCAACTCTATAGGTAATGATGTTCTCTTTAAAAAGTTGTGCTATAGAGCCCACAAAATAAAATTGAGACTTAAAAAAAGTGGAAGGGTGTATTTGCTTTTCAAATTGAAGAATAAGAATTTAGAATCGAAATTATTAATAGTGTTTATTTCCTAAATTGAGATCTACCTCAATTTAGGTTTTAGGAACGAGAGACTAATTTTTAAAGGGGTGGCAGAAATTAATGTCCTATTTCAGAATCAGAATTATTGACGATGTTTTATTTTACAAATTAGGAATATGAATTGAAATAAAAAAGGTAGACACACCTTAATTTGGGTTTCAGCAATGGGAAACCGATTCCTTCAAGGTGGTGGAAATCATTCTGCCATTCTCGAAAGCACCAATTCATTTAGGTTCCTAATTAAAGTAAAAGCATCAATGATAATACAACTTATTCTCATTCTGATTATGATTACTACAATTAAAATAAACAACTTGTTCTGATTCTCATTCCATACCATTTCAATTCTAATTCATTCTGATTACAATTCCCGATTAGTAAATGCAAAGTTAGTATCTCACCACTATATATATATATATATTTGTAGGTTTTAGGGGTCTTTCAAAAGTCAAAACACCCAAAACCCATGTTATTGTTAAATTAGGGATTTAATAATCAAATTTAGCATTACTCATTAACAATTTTATTGTTAAAAAATAATGGAGCTTACTAGTTACCATAGCGTGCTAGTGAAGGGTAATAAATATTCAATCGATTCAAAATTGCCTTATATATTATCTCAAGTATCTATTATTAGTAGTTAGAATTATGTCATGAGCTGGTCCAAAAATGATTTTACTTCCCTAATTTCTTTTAATGCACACAACTCTCGAATTCAAATTTTATCCAATATTTTCGCTTGACGTGGTCTATTAGTTCAGCGTGTGCAGCTAGAGTCTAGAGAGTAATTGCTTCAAACCATACACATGCACCACTTTTGTCCGCGTTCTCGAAGGCACCCCTCTCGTCAACTGCCTTATAACTTGTGCAACCGCCTACGATGAGGTGCAATGGATGCAACAGACATGCAGTGTGTCTTCACAACCAAATATTTTTAACATTTGCAGAGTCTTCACTATTTATATTTGTTTGTAGGTTTTATGGGTCTTTCAGCGGACTGTAGACACCTCTTAAAAATTCTTGGTGGAAATGTTAAAAATCCAATTTGAATTGAACTCTTTCTTGGGAAATTTACGAAAATAACCATAAATATTTTGTTATTTTCACAATTAATCCTCTCAACTTTTTTCTATCAACATTAGCCAAACACGAGCTTTTCTCTCTAAATTACCCTTCTTTACAGACCAAAAGCAACATTGTTTCACCCATATCGTCAAACCAAACGCAGCTTTCCACTCTTGAATCATCAGCCAACGGCGACGGCAAAAGACAACGGTAAAAGTAAAATCCCATCATAATCTATCCAGATCCAACACTAACATCACTTAGTGGTATGAGTTATTTTTTGAACTTGCTGAACTGAGTCGGGGGTGAATCTGGTGACAGGGTGGTTGTCGCACCAAGCTTCGGGCGACCGGCGCCCTGTCGCACCAACCCTTGTAGATTCATTAAAACTGTATTATTTTGATATGGCTCGAATAATTTTCCTTTTTTTATATAATTTCAGGCTTAATGGATTCAGTTGTACTTGAATTGTGTTACGATGGTTGGTGGGAGACATTAGAAGATGGCCGTATGGAGTATGTGAATGGTAAAAATCGAGCTTTTTTGGTTAGGAAAAATTGTCTGTTTGATCAGTTATTGACAAGAGTATACGAGGTGTTACAAATAAACCTTAATGAATATAATATCACAATGAAGACAACTTTGAGGTCTAGTAACACATTATATCGTATATGTGCACTGCCCATGGATATATGTGATGATGAAATGGTGAGGGTTGTGTTGCATATGGCATCCGACGTAGGCAATTTTGAATGCATTCCTATATTCGTGACCACATCACCTCGAGTTTCGAGCGAAGGTATTGAGCCACATGTCAATATAGAAACTTGGTTTAGAGCAACTATGTTTGGCGCCAATAATAATGAAGAGGTGTTGCCAAGGACAATATCGCTGCAGCAATATTACTCTCCAATCCACGACAATTATGACAACATTGATGATAATGGCGTTACGTTAGAGGATGTTGGAGCAACGGTATTTTCAATAACGACGTCGTTGGAGCAACGGTATTCTCCATATCACAACAATAATTTTCGGGACAATAATGATTTTCATAATGAGATAGAGGGGGATAATGTTTGTGCAAAATCTTCTAATAATACGAGGGGGGGCACTCATTTCAATAATGATGGTGATGATGGAGGAGCCGGTCCTTCGAATGTTCTGTCGTTTCAGCATGAGGATGAGTGTGAAGACAATACTCCTGTGAATAACAGAGGCAATAGACCTATTCCTTCGATGGTTCGATCGAGAAGGAGCATTGACCCCCTTACAAGTCTTGCTCCAACTTTGCCTTCGAACATGGTTGCTCCAAGCTTTGTTAGCAGTTGTGACTCAGATGATATCAGTGTGGGTAAGCTATTTGCTGAGAAGAATGAGTTTATATTACAACTACGCAAGGTGGCCTTTAGAGATAAGTTTGATTTCAAGATTGTACGATCTACTACGACATGTTTCGAGGCTCACTGTTGTTCAGAATCATGTAAATGACGTATTCGAGCAACTAGATGTTCGAATGAGCAAAATGTTCCTTGGGTGATGAAGAGAATTGATAATGTACACACTTGTCATAATGAGGTATTGGTTGATGGACGTCATCAAGTAAGGAGCCGGGTTGTCGGTTATATTATCGCAGAAAAATATATTCAAGATAAGAGGATTTATACTCCCAATGACATAAGAGCATATATACAACAGGAATACGGTGTTCAATTAACATACCAGCAGGCATATCGGGCGAGAGAAGTTAGTCTTGAAATAGTTCGAGGCAACCCTTCAGAGTCATACAACTTGCTCCTTAAATATTCTCACGTACTAACTACAGCGAATAAGGGTACAGTCACTCACCTCAAGCAGGATGGAGATGGTAATTTCTTGTATTATTTTGTAGCACTCGGATCTTCCATCAAGGGGTTTATGCAGTACATTCGGTCTGTCATTGTTGTAAATGGTACTCATCTGAAGGGACTATATCGTGGAAGCATGTTCGTGGCAACATGTCTTGATGGTAACAATCAATTGTATCCGTTAGCCATTGGGATCATGGATTCAGAAAACAATGATGCTTGTGAATGGTTTATGATGAAGTTACACGGAGTGATTGGCGATAGACCTGAGTTGGTAATTATATTTGATCGATGCACTGCCATAAGGAGAGCCGTTCTTAGAGTATTTCACAATGCAACTCACGGCGTTTGTTTTTACCACGTGAAAGGTAACATTAAATCGCAGTTTAGAATGTCAAAAGCTCTTTGGGATAAATTTGAGCCTGCCTTTATTAATGCAGCAAAAGCATATAGCCACAAGGAATTTAAGAGACAATTTGAAGGGTTGTGGATGATCCACTCGGGTGCGGCTAATTACCTAGAAAATAATGTCGGTACATGTAATTGGGCAAGGTCTCAGTTTAAAGGTATGAGGTACAACATACTTACCACCAACATCGCAGAGAGTGTTAATTCTTTCACGAGAGAACCTCGGAAATTTCCTGTTACTCATCTTGTTGATCACTTTAGGAAAACATTGCAGCAATGGTTTTATGATAGAAAAATTGTGGCTGAATCTATGACTACTCGGCTAACAACATAGGCAGATGAAATAGTCACTGAGAGGAGAACTATAACTGAAAGAATGATAGTTCGGCCGGTGTCTCCGCATCGATTTCAATTTTAGGCGGTGGGCTTAAGGAATGTTTGGTTGACTTGTAAAAGAGAACTTGCTCATGTAGAGTGTTTCAGCTTAATCAGCTTGTGTGTGCTCATGCAATATGTCAACCGCAATCTTCTTTATAAAGTACTCGACATGACTAGCGTTAAACTTCAATCTAAGCCCGAACATTAAATACATCGTAACCATCAATACAAAAACACCGCAATCGCCAGTTTCGGGCTCTTGTTGTGGCGCGCTCTTAACTGCCATAACTTTCCAAGGATCTGCACTCCGCAACTCAGGTCGGATGTTGTAGAAGCCAACATTTTCCGACTATCGAGGGAATATAACTTCAAGTGGCTTTAATTTCAACTTGTACCTTTTGTCGTCGCGAAATGTAAGTAATCAGTCATAAATCTAGACTTTGTTTTTCAGAAAGTCAACTCGTTCTAGTACCCAATGCGCGCCATCCAAGTTAACAGGGATGAGTAACTGTATATAAAAATTGAAAAACATGTTCGTTATACATGAAATTGAAATACAACAAAGAAAAAGCGACAACTCGAATATTTTCATTATGGAGTATGTGAAATGCAATAAAATACATATCATATCGACATCCGTCATTGATTTGGACATTGTGTGCTGTCGCCCACAAAGATAAATATTCAAGCGGTCGTCGAATACCAATGAATCGACCGCACAATCCCTGTTATTCCATAACTGATTCAAGAGCACCTAGTATATAGATAACCAAGAAATGCATAAATGAACAAAACTTAAAGGCAATAATTAAAAAATAAATAAATATTATTTATAAGTTTTGTCGGCACATTACCCAAAAAAATGTGTCAGTATGTGTGACACGTTGGAGTAAAGCATTTGGATACTGTCGTTGTTTCTCGATAATCAAGCGGAGATACTCGTGAATATGCTGTAAAGAAACAGAAATATAACGATTTAAAAGAAAAATTTTATACACAAATCCACAACACTAAAAAAATTTCGAAAATATAAATACCTCATCGCCTAGCCATCCCATCGAATCTGTACCCAAAATTATTTGAAAGAATGACCGCGGGTGTTGGACTCTCCGGCGGACTCTGATATCACCAGTGAACCATCGATCAAACTCATTAAACAGACTAGAGTCCTCAAATCCTCTCAGTGAATTTACATCCACACTCGTACTCATGTCAATCGCATGCTCCATGATTTGGGGTCGAGGTAAAGGTCAGGCGTTCTGTCCTCGCCTGATTGGAGGAATCATGTAAAGACTATTATAAACATATGACGGTATGTACGCGCGGCCGAACTTACTAACGCTCGGAGGTACCTCAATGAACACCTGCACGCTCTCCCCACTAACATCCCCGTAGAAACTACACAATGACGTGGGCGTAGATAAATTTTGATTGCCCACGTCAGTATACACTCCATAGTCATCCGGGGCCTGTCCATTCGCCAAGAAGAACATATTAAACAACTATCAAATTAAAAGCTAAACGAACATAATTATTAAATTTAAATTTGCTCACCGCATACGAGCGTGCAGTGAAAGAATCCTTATTTGGACGTTTAGAAAATGTGTCGATGAAGCCAACAACGGTTTCTTTAAAATCTTTTAATTCTAACTTTATTTCGTACACGTTACGATCAATCTTATCCAGCCGTCGTCGCATGTAATCATTAAACTGCTTTGTCCTCGACTATTACAAAAGAAAACAATAAAACTTTAGAATAACAGTAAAAAAATAATGATTTATAAAGGAAAAATATCGTATATTATTTATAACCTCAGAATCCCGTGCGTCATCAGAGTTGTATGTTTGCTGCTGGTGGTCATCAACAGCCACCTCATCCTCAGAAGTGTCATGACGCTGCTCTGGTATTGGGTTTGGTATGTCGTCATGATCGTCATGCTCGTCTGATTGTCTTGTAACCGACGGCATTGCGTTGATTGAGAGTTGATGTTGTATAAAGTATCATTTAAAATTAGTAAATGAAAAGTAAAAAATTTCGATTAAAAAATTTTTAGTACTTAGAGTATACCGACCTTATGAACCCAGTCTGGAATGCTTGGCAAGTAATCATTCACAGAGAGCCAATATTTTCTGCTACTCTCATTTAAATTTGGCTCAAGAGTTTGTAAAACGTCCCCATGCCATAAATTCAATTGAAAATTTTAAGTATACATAACTTAAATTTAGTAAAGTTAAAAAAATAAGTAATACATATTACTTATAAGACGAGATTCGTCATTGAAGAACGAATAAACCTCTGCAAAGTTGATTCTCGAAGACGCCATGGGCTTCCATTGCAGAATGCGGGGAATCTTCTTCTTCGTTTTGACGACCCGTGTTGATGGCAACCCTCCGATTGCTTCGTAAATCCAAGCCTACAACAACCAAAGTGAAAAATCAAATAAAACAACTATCAAATATTTAATATTATAAAACTTATTAATAAACAAAAAAAACGCACCTGAACCCCGGACGTAAAGCAGTAAAGATTGTATTTTTCAATGTTATGATCTGGATTTTTCAACCGAGTTTTCTTAAATTTCTCGTCTTTCTCGAACAGTGCATTGTCAAGACTCTCGTAAATCATTTCCCACGACAATAGACCCCATGGACGTTTTCGGAAGTACTGTATATCATCAACTTGATCAAGCCAATCGAAATTGATTTGATAGTGATTTTTTCTTGCATTTAGTATTCTGTCCGCAAAATAAAACAGTGCAATCTTTAATGCGTCCATATCGTCAATTTTCTCGAATTTCAACTTCTTAAATACTGCATCGAATTCGTTTATATTAATCTTACGATGCACACCACCAAAATACGTATTCCGTAGCCTCTGCTCCATTTCATCATTTTTTTAGGGAAATTTGTAACCTACCCCCAAATAAATTGACATTTTGCACTGCGTCCCCAACAAATTTGACTTATTGCACCACGCACCCAAAAAAATTGACATTTTGCACCACGCCCTCAATTCCGTTAATTTTTTAGTTATTTCTAACGGCTCCGTCTAACTTTTGATTGAATGACAAAAATGCCCCTCTATGTAAAAAAAACAAAATTTTTAGCTCATTTAATTTTTTTAAGGTTTTTTTTCAATTGCAATAAAAATAAAATTCTTCTTACATGTTCATTGTTACCACTATTATTTTTCCTTTAATTTTTTTAAGAATTTTTTTCAATTTTAATAAAAAAAATTCTTGTTACATGTACATTTGTCACCACTATTATTTTCCTTTAATTTTTTTAAAGATTTTTATTTCAATTGCAATAAAAAAAAAAATTCTTGTTACACGTACATTGTCACCACTATTATTTTTTCTTTAATTTTTTAAAGATTTTTATTTCAATTTTAATTAAAAAAAATTCTTGTTACATGTACATTTGTCACCACTATTATTTTCCTTTAATTTTTTAAAGATTTTTATTTTAATTGTAATAAAAAAATTTCTTGTTACGTGTACATTGTCACCACTATTATTTTTCCTTTAATTTTTTAAAGATTTTTATTTTAATTGCAACAAAGAGAATTCCCATTAAAATTAATTTAAGGAATAAACTTCCAATTTTACCCCTCCACCGTTAAACTTAACTGAGAAAATAACGGAATTGGGGGCGTGGTGCAAAATGTCAATTTTTTTGGGTGCGCAGTGCAACAAGTCAAATTTGTTGGGGACGCTGTGCAAAATGTCAATTTATTTGGGGGTAGGTTACAAATTTTCCTTTTTTTATTAGTATCAACACCAAATGAAAGTCCAGTAACCAAGCATCATTCAACAATTGACAAGCAAATCAAATGCTCACTAATTTGAAATCATAACTGATCCTCATGACTATCTTGTTTATGGACCACTTGCCTCAGTAAAAGATTGTGCAAAATTACCCAACTAAATGGAAAACTTCGACACTCCAAGAAATGCCCAAATATATCTTTTTTGAACATACTCAACTGCCGCTTTGTTAATTTTTCCTCGATGACTTTTACGACCGAAGATAACTTACACATGCTCGAAATTCGACCAGGAAAGTGATCGGCATAACGAAAATACATCTTGCCTACTTCGATATCCGGTGATTCTGATTTCGTCATGTATCTGTAATATTTATAAAATTATTACATTACATTTACAGAAAAAAAAATTGACTCGTTAAAAAAAAAAGCCACTCAAATTTTTGGTGCGACAGGCGAGATTGGTGCGACAACGGGGCGCGCGCGCGCGCCCTGCCCCCCTCCCTCCCTACCCCGCGCGCGCCTTGCCCCCCTCCCTCCCCACCCCCAAAATTAATCCACAACACTCCAAAATCGAAAAACAATACTCCCAAACACCACCAACCACCACAAACAGCACCACCATCAACATTATTCTCAAACTATAATTATTATTATTCTAAAATTTCATTTTAAATTAATGAAAATAAGAAAAATGACTAACCTAGGTTTTGTTGAAGGTTGTAGATCGTAGATCGGATGTCGGTAAGAGATGGAGCCGCCGCCGACGAGGGTTGATGTTGCCGCCGATGATGGGAGTTGGATCGGTTTGGGAGAGATGAGTGAAAGGGAGTGTTGGGGGAGAGATGAGGGAGAAGGATATTTTGGTCTCAAAGGTTGTTTTATGGCTAATGTTGATAGAAATATTTTTAGGGGTTAAGATGAAAAAAATCAAAACTTTAATGATTATTACTGCAAATTTCCCCTTTTTCTTCCCATTGCCTGTGCATCCTGAGCATTAATTAACATTATCCATCCATCTTCTGACACGCTGGGAATTGGGCTTTGAATTGATTATTAATCTCACACTTTCTTTTATCTATTTAATAGATCCATACGTTGAATTCGTCAAAACATAAAACAAAACAGGCAAACTCTATCTTACATGCATGTAAGATACATGCCTCTCACATGAATAGTGTATATGTGGGACCCACACACTATTCATGTGAGAGGCATGTATCTTACATGCATGTAAGATAGGGGATCCCAACAAAACAACATAATAGTCATAGAAGTGGATAATGAATAATTTAAAACTATTTCCCATTTATTTGGCTACGGTACATAACCAACTTTAATCTTTAATTATTTATAAGATCACACTGCTAATATAGACTATATCTTAATTGAAATAATCAGTAAATATATAGATATATATTGTGCTAAACTCACACTGAAATCGCTTCATTTTCCTCGCAGCAAAAACATCAAATTCGTAGTGTATATAACAGAGGATTCAATAATAATATTATATAATAATTTCATATAATTCCAGCTCCGAGCAGCCATCCTTAGTTTGCTTCTTCAACAATGGCTCTAGAATTCACTTCACTTCATTCATGCCTTGCTGCGAACACTCAACAGCTTCACATCATCAATAACAGGCCCGCACAGAGAAGAAAAGTCATCGCTTCTCATGGTGTAAAATGTGCTGAGGAACATGATCCGGGTTCTGTTAGAAACAGCCACGAATCGAAGCACAGCGCGCTTGAATCCACCCTTGCCCTTAGATTCATAAGGCACTTTGATTGTACCCTTGCCGGCAAAAGCTTCAACAACCATCGATCCTGCACAGGCATTGTTGGCGTCGCCGACGGTGAAAGTCAGAGTGTAAGTTTTGCCCGGGATGGTTCTTGCGATTTGGGCAATGGCGCTTTCTTTTCCTGCTACAAGTTCTATTGCTCTCTTGCCTTGTGGCACTGAGAAATGGTCCGAGTCAATGTACTTAACTGCTTTGAGGGATTCAATCATCCATCCTGGAAGTGGAGAGTGATCGTCTTCAATGTTTGGTGGGATTAGGACACCCCATGATGTGTTCGGGAACACATAAGGACCTTCTTCAAATCCCCCATTTTTCAGTATGTTTTCTGCACAATATAAAAATTAGCATTAGCAAAAATTACGCTCAAACTCCTGAGACTTTTCTCAATGTACGCTAGACTCTTACTGGCTAACTGTCTATTTTTAGAATAATTGGAGGCTGATTGTATATTAATTAATTAGGACAAACTTCTTTAGAGATCGGGATGTATTTTTACCCTTTATCGTTAGATGGCACATTAATTTTATGAAATCTTTGTGCCATCTTCAAGATCAAGGCAATCATAGCTCGGTGGTTGTTAATTCGACAGTGAATGTTTTACGGGTACGGCACAAGACAATAAAAAATTAAATGTAGTGTCCTTTTTTGTAGCTGCACCACACATAAGCTTTTAATGAGTCAACACCTACTTGTGACAAAATTAATGCAAACAAAATGACCGAAGATTTGATTTTGAATTGTCCCCGTCGTTAATGACAATTTAGTCCCCACAGCAAATGTGTGGGAAAATATACCAATCAAATTTCTACAATCGGGTCAGCCAAACAAGAAACTTTAGTCCAAGTGTTTGATACTTAATGAAGTAAACAAATTTAATCATGTATTAAAACTACACCGTTTTTTTAAAAAAAAATCGAAGGGAAATTTAGAAAAAGAAAAAACTTACTGTTGGATGCTCTAGGAGGATACAGGCCTCTAATGGCTATCGAATCGATGAGTGGACCGCAAGCTGGATCTTCCTCAACTCCAGGATTATGCAAAACGATTTCGGCATAATTAAATTTAGCCTGGAATGCCCAAGCGTAGGTGTCCCACCCATTGCTGCTGTACAATGTTTGCAGCGGCAGCACGCCCCATTCGGGTGCCACGGAGATGTTGAGTGACTCCTCTTGGGCGCAGGTGCGGGCAAAATTGAATGAGATTGAGTAGTAATTGCCCTTGATCACCTTGATTCTCTGCTTGACTGATGCCTCGTTGCCCAGCCTCACAGCAAAGGCCCCCTCCGGCACTACAAGCAACATGTCCCCTTGCTTTTGCCCTGATCTTATGTACTCCACAAATCCTGAAATTTCCCAGCTGGGAATTGCATACCGCCCGAGCACCACTGTCCCGTTCATGTCTGAGGGCCTCGGCCCCAGCTCAAAGTTGCCATTTGGCAACAGCCCTGCAGTATTATTATATCATCAAATGACCAAATTAGCCATCAAAATTAGTATCATTCTTTCATTATTCATTAATACAAGTGCCAACATGATGACATGACTCATAACAATCCTTATCCGACTATGAAAGGCGATGTATATCCACCAACAAGATGATGAGTAATTTGCACATATGATGTAATTCTGTATTTCTGTTTGGTAGAGGATTAAAATGACACATTTACCCTCGAAAGAGAATTTGAATTTTAAAACTCTCTGACAGTTCATGAATGATGACAAGTTGACAGCAGAGAATTACTGATTCCCATTGGTTGGAAAAAAACTTTGGTAGCTGAGCTAACTACCACCGAGTACGGCAATCAAGTCATCTCGTGCCCTTTCTGGTCTCAACTTAGCTAAGAAACCAAACATCAAATGAAACTCTATCCCCACAAGGTCGTTTTGGTCATTTTAACCACATCAAACTTTCAATACTCGCTCCCTTTAGGTCCTCTACTTTCCCTTTCTATACACTAACTTAAGGAAGAAAAAAAAAAAAAACAATCTTTGCCCCAGTAAGATACAGAAAAGATAAAGGATTCAAATGAAAGTTAGTCCATTCCTCTGTAAATCTTACGTTTTGCTCCTCAGATTTATAAAATTTTGATAGAACCCTTCCCAGTTTGTTTGTTTTTCGTTTGACCCCTAATGAACCAAAATCATTAAACTAGCCGAAAGACAAGGAACAAGGCCAAAAGTTTAAAAACATCAAAATCGAGCATAGATGCTACTATTGTCATGGGTTTTTTTCCCTCCCCACGAAGAAGGTAAATATATGAAACGTGCGAAACTAATGTGTGTGTGTGTGCAATATATATTATATATGCATGTGTCCGTATTGAAAATGTTTTGCTTACCGTCTGTAATGGAGAAGGCGATGTGGTGGCAAGTGAAACATAGAAGCGCCGACAAGAAAATGAAGCCTCGCATTGCTTATACTATTTTATGCAAGTTTTCAAGAGAGGGAGAGTTGAGTGAGTGAGCGAGTGAAATAATGCGTTAGGAGAGAGCAAATACAAAGAGAGGCATCGTGGGGGGGTTATATGCATGTCCAAAGAGAACTAAGCCCTTGGATTTTAGAGGAAATAACGAATCCGCCATTCTTGCTTTCTTTTTGGCTTGACAGTATCATCACGTGGAGGGGTTTCGAATGACGTATTTGCCCTAGAATTATTAATATTATTAATGCCCCAAACCTGGATGTCGTCTGGTGGAGGTCCAAGGCAAAAGCTGTTCAACGTCACATGCAACTGCATCTGCATGCAAGGCCACGACATTTTAACCCACCCCAGCTTTTTGTTCCGTCTTTTGTTACTTGTTAGAAAGAGCTTTTAAGGTCATTTTCGTCATCTAATTTATCTCATTAGTCTTTAGATTTTGTTTTTAACTGTGCCTCCCTCATAGTCACAGATCTGTTTAATATATATATATATATTTATACTACAAAGGTCCTACACCACACCTCCCTCGCAATCTATATATATGAATAATTTTTTTGACATTCATTCCAATGAGCAGAAATATATTATATTATTTATTTATTATTATTATCGGTTTGCTTTAATATTCTTCCATAACCTAAATCTGATGCATCTGTTTCAACAATTTTAAGTAAAGCAGGATTTGTTAAGAATAAACAAGGAATTTCTTTAATAACATTTTTTATTTGTTTTACAACTTTAGTGTGTTCATCTGTCTATGCAATATGATTCTTTTTTAATTTGTCATGTAAGGGTTTTGACATTCTGTTGATGTTAGGACAAAAATCAATATATATATATATATATATATATAAGTTTTTTGTCTAATATTTTAAAGTGTAAAAAAACACAAGAAAAATTTAAAACGGTAGAATTTAAGAAATTTAAAACTTAAAACGTATAAATTGTGTAGTTTATGAGTTTTTTCAGACTTCTCACATTTTAAAATTAATTAATTAGTTAATTAATTAATTGGTCGCGAACATAGAATGTTTAATTTGTTGTATTTGTATTGAGATTACATAGTTTTTTATAGGGAGTTTGCTACTTTAATTAGCTCTCCAATGTTTTCTGTTTTTACAACTTTCTCTTTACGGTTTCCATATGTAATTAATTAATCAATTACCTCACTTCATTAATATCAAAACCTTAATAATAATAATAATAATAACTAAAAAAAAAGGTTATATGGTAGATGAATTATTTTCTTTAATCATTTTCTCAATCAATCGTCTCTTGTATGTGTGGAGTCCATATCCACACAAAGACAGATGTCTTATATCCTGGAAGCAAACGCCACTGGTGTCCTGTTCTCATTCTTTAATGTGTAGAAGAATGGGATGAAAAAGAATTGGCATTTGGATCGCCTTCCATTTACAGACCCAATTCAATCTCAGTACTGTCTTTAAAGAAGAATACATATATAAACTCAAATAAATTAATTTTACATCACATATTAATAAGAAAAAAAAAAAAAGAGAGGGGAAATTAACTAAAAAATTGGAGGATATTTACAAATTACGAGGCAAGTAAAAACATGGAACATGCCACGAGGAAAGCCGCGGCAAGGAGGAGGCAGCGATCTCAGCTGAGCTAATGAACGGCCTTAATCAAAAAGAAACTCGAAGTCGTGGCTTGTTTTTGGGCTTTCATGTTTGTAACGCAATGTGGGCCCTCGCCAATCTTAAAAATATTATTATATTGAAATTGTGGGCCGACTTTCATCCGCAAGCCTCATCCATCATCACGAAGCACTCCATGTGCCCCCATCGACCCGATCTTGGGGCGGATATGCAGGCTGTCGTGTCCTTCCCCTTTTCCGATTTTGTTTTTTCTCCTCATAATTTATTTACTTTTTCATCAAACGGTTCTCATTTGGTTACGCGTCCTTCTCTTTTCTCCTTCTTTTTTTTTTTTTACATAAAAATAATATAAATTTTTTATCATACAAATAAAAAATTAAATGAATTTAATTTTTAATTTACAAGAGCTAGTACTTACAATAAATTTTAATATATAATTATTCAACTTTAATTTCAAATGAGACCTTAAAACTACACAGAGCTAAACATTGTGTCGCAGCTAGCTAGACCGGCGGCATAGCCAGACCACATCCATTTGGCGGTAGAATTATGTTGAGCTTTGGAGGATGTTGGCCGTCTCCCTAGGAAATGAAATTTAGAGGAAAGATACGAGTTTCCTTCACTATGCCTCCTACTGAATCAAAATCCTAGCACAACCACCACCTATGGCCCTTTATAGCTCCATTACTGAATAAAGATAGTGTTGTTTTACCATGAATTTACAATTTAAAATTTGTAGAAGTTTGAGCTGGGTTAATTTATTATATATTGTTGGTTTCTACTTTCTACTGTTATGGTAAAAATAAAGTACTGCTTTTTTTTATGAAAGATGCAATGTGTAGAAGGAATTGTGCATTATGGGCTAATGGGTCCAAAAGTGTCAATTTGAAATTTAGTTGTATTCTCGAATGGGACAGGTATGGGAACTTTCACCCTATATCACAAGGCCAAATTTAGCTCTCAAATTCATTTAATAATAACAATAGTATTTTAAAAAGAAAAAGCGCCCTACTATGAACAACCTATTTGTCATGACTGCCAAAAATAATAATAATAATAATAATAATAATAATAATAATAATAATAATTAAACAATAATATAATGTTTCTGATTATTAAGTATAAGTGGGAGTCCCTATGTTACAATTAATGTAACATACATACTCAACAACAACCACACAAATGGCAAGGATGACAGCAAAACTGGAAACCCTGCAGTAATCGAAGGAGTTTCCGAAACTGATGAATTTGAGGAAGTGAATTGAAGCTTCCCTTTATTAAACTGTCCTTCGAGTGGGCAAAACTTTCTGAACCCAGCTTCACCAATTTGGTGTTCAGAAATCGATTTCCGTTCAGAAGTTTTCAATAAATGAACCATTTCTTTTTCTTTTAACTTTAAACTTTAAATGCAAACACAATTGAAAACCAAATCGAACCGGTACGGTGGTGTAAAATTCGTGTTGAACTTTAAAATCCGTTCGATTCTCTTAGGAAACTTTAATTGAACGAACATTTGCCCATCCTAACAGAGCTTCTAGTAGTTTTTTTTTTTGTTTTTTATTATCTCAAGGAAGATTTCAATATTTAATATAAGACTCAAAATAATAAATATTATAATACTTTCGGGTTTTAACAATTAGGAAAATTTTCGGTTTCTCCTTTATTAAAATCAATAGATATCACTTACGATCATATTATTTTCATAATAACCAACAACTTTCCTGATATTATAATTTTAATATTATTATTCTTATTTGTATTTTTAAATTTACTTTTATTCATAATTATATAAATTAAATAAATCATATAAATAAAAATTAAAATACTAAAAATAAAAAATATATATTTCAGTGTGAATAAAAAATTAATAATAAGATATTTATTTTATACTTTTTATTATTTTTAATTTTTTTAATTAATAAATAAATATTATATTTCTAAAATAGATTATCAAATAAATGATCCATTCACTCTTTTATTTCTTTAAATTTTTGTGCCATTTAGATTTTTAAATAAAATAAAAAAAATCAACAATTTTACAAAATTAGAGGCCCGTCTGCTGGATTGAGTGGCTAGATGAGTGGATATCACAGAAAGAGGCAAGGCTTAGGCAGCCGACTGCTAAGTTTCGACAAGAAACATATAATGAGTGAAGCATCCACGTGCAGAGCATTAAATGAGGTTGTTTCAAAGATAAGATCATAGATGTGATTTAGACCTCCTCATCCTTTTGGGGGATGTTTGGCTAACCGGAAATTTTCTCCATTCAAAGCAGCGGTATTTCTTCTTTTTCCATTTCTTTTTTGAACATGATGATCTGAGCATTACTGAGCTTTTATTGATCATTTGACATATGTCTTTTAGTGATAATGTATGAGTAAAATTTAACTTCTTTTATTTTTTTATTTATTAATAACCAATCAGTGATTGAGTTATTTGCTCAGAATATGATCAGATCATGAGAGAACACCACACCTATACCATTATATTGCCTTGGAAAATGGCCCAAATAAATCCATAATACTCATCCCCCATATTATTAATGTTGCATCATTTTGTCTTTAACAAGTGTCAATTTATTTGCACTTATAAATTTGCATTTTTAAGGAATGAACGTAAATAAGAACGCGAACTCTTTCATCATATCTTGACGTTTTTACAATAACTGAGGTACATAGGTCAGCATATTATTATAAAATGAAATATAAGAAGATAACAATATGTTTTTGAGCAAATTAAGCATAGTGATCAAGAATTGGCTTTTCATGTCCAACGTCCCTATTGTTTAAACGTTTTTATTTTCCACCCCTTGCCACATGAGCAGCTGTGCAAGTGAAATGAAAGTTTATAGCTAGAAACATATTTTCGATTCAGATTCGACAGATACCTTCATATAATTGGATGTACATCTTCACTTCTTTCTTCAGTTATTGTGATATCGGCGTTTCCATATGAAAATGAATCTTCTTCAATAGATTTGTAGATTGAGATTGCAAACCCTAGTAGCTTCAATGATTGAGAAGGGACATCTTAACAACTCACAATGCTTCATCAAAACAGTCCTCCTAGCAATAGCATTATTGTTGATTTTGACATTCGTTTAATTCTCGTTTCTGACAATTTCTGTATTTGCTTTCTTAAGGGACAATTTTGTTTTTCTTTTGCATGCCTAATAATTATCAAGATTTGAGTTTTGGAAATTACACATAAGAATCGAAGATTTGCTAGCTTTCTTTTAATAGTGCAATGGGAAGAGACAAAGAGGAAGATGGTTTATTATTACATGACCATTCCTTCATTAAAAGCATGGGCTCGACTCATCACATGCTGATGTTCAATAATAAAATCGAAATTTGGACGAGTCAAGATCATCTTTCAATTCGGCACGTCATGAACAAAGGACAACAGATCATCTACGATTACAATTAGCAAACTCTTATGAATTTACTCCCTCTTTTAGACTTGGTTCAAGAAGAATATTACCAAACATAAATGTGTTGCAGCGTTGCGAGCAATTTCTAGTTTACTAACATGTTCATGAAAAAGGTTCCATGCTACGCAACCAAATCCGAAGTTTACAGGAGTTAAAAAAGAGAACGAAGTATGAATATAGTAGAATCATTGATGGGTTCCACAAAGGGCCACCTCCACACGATGCAATTGCAAATCCAATGCTTATCTCGTAAGAGCAGCAGAGTTGGTACGTGCAAGAAAATGCAGGCGTTGGCACATGGGGTCCGCCGGAAGGGGAGGTTTGTGGTCGAAAATTTGGCAAGCAGTTTCCATATGTACGTATATGGTGATTTAAATTGGCGGGAAGAATAAAAAAACTGCTTGTGTCATCACTCACTACCATTTCTAAAAATGAGCATTACGTTCTCTGACAGATTAAAAAGTAAACAATATGAGACATTCGGAATACGAAGATAGGCTTCAAATAACAAAAGCTAAAATAGCCATTATGCTACAAACCAAATCGGCAGAAGAAGTTAGAAAAGGTCTGCGCTCACCATGTGGGTTTGCCTAAATCAAACTGTATCGTCAAATTGGGTCATTTTTAAAATCTCCTCTGAGGTTTGAGACTATTATAAGTAGATGGCAAAAATTATTTTATTTGTAAAAAATCCCTTACAATTTTGCTCCGTTTACTTGCCGTTTGAGTAGGTGGGGTATTATTGACATTTTAAAATATTGCCAAACACTTTACAATTTCATTGCCTAGGATGACTTGTCATTTAGATTTATGCTGTAGGAGGTTAAATCTAACCGTTGGATTCAATTTAAATGAATCTTAACAGTTTAGAGTTTAATATTTATTAAAATAAAGAAATTATGAAGTAAAAAAAAAAAAAAAAAAAAGAAGGGAATCGTTTGTAAAGGTAACACGTACCCCTTACTGTTATTCTAAATCCCTAATTTTTTGGTAGAAATCGTGAAGCAAAAAAGATAAAAACGAAGAAGAGGAGGACAATAATGAGCTTCTGTTAAAATCAGAGATTTGGCTTTTCCCGACAAAAAAGTTGTCAAGATCTTCTCATGTTACACACTGATAAGGCATTTTGTTGAAACTGGATGATACTACATAGCTCATTTTGATGATTTGAATTGGTGGTTTATTCTTGTGTATGGTTGATGAAAAAAGCGATGGGATGAAATTAGATTTTTGTTGTCATATTTTTATTTTATATTATCTTTTTTGTGATTGATTGATTTGCAGTTTGATTGCTGAAATAATTTTCAATTGGAAGATGATAAGAAATTTCATTTTTTTTTTTAGCTTATGTAGGATTTATTTTGGGTTTGATTTGCTGCTATTTTCGGGTAAATTTTCTGTTGTATTTGGGTTGATTTGTTGCTGTTTCAAGCTTAAATGTTTTGGTAAATTTTTGACTATTTTGGCTTCATTTGCTACTGTTTTGGGTTCAATTTTTTGTTGTTTTTGAGTTAAATTTTCTGTTATTTTTGGATAAATATGCTGCTGTTTTTCTATTAATTTTTCTTCTGTTTTTGGGTAAATATGTTACTGTTTTTTAATTAAATTTTCTGTTGTTTCTTGGTAAATTCGATGTTGTTTTTGTGTATGGTGCTTGTCGAAAAACGGTCACGATACATTTTGAATGGGTAATGACGGGGATTGGTAGTAAAAGTTCGTATTTCTTAATTTTCTTTTGCATTTGACAGCCCACTAATTCATGTGTAGATCTATTTAAAATTTGTTCTTGTTTATGGAGTTCGTTGGAAAATGGTCATGATGCATTTTGAATGGGTAATGATGGGGATGGGCAGTAAAAGTTGCTTGTGTTGTTGGTGCTGCTAGTGCTTCATTTGAGCTTCCAGAATCCATTAAAGATTAGAGGGAAAGAAGAAAGAGATGATGAGAAATGAAAATTGTTTGTGCGTGTGCCGCTTGTGAGCTTTAGATTGATGTGCCAATCCAACGATTATATTGCAAAACAATTATATATTTTTTTAAGTTTGTAATTTTATTTTATTTTTTAAAATTTTAAGGAAATATCAATAACTTGATCAGGATAAAATAATCGTTTTAGTTACTTATGACAGTATAAATATTTGAAATTGTAAGGGCAAAAATGTCAAAATAATATAGTTAGTGATTTACGCACCATAAGTTTCAGGCCCTTGTACTTTAGTTGTATCAGTCAATGAATTATTATTAGGGGTAATATTATCTTTTTAAGTCAACCATTGGTCAATAAAAAATTTAACTGACGGTAAGAAATTTTTTACAAATAAAATGATTTTCAACATCTACTTGCATGCTCAAACCTCAAGGGAGGTTTTTAAAAATTACCACATCAAATTTAGGGTATGATGAACTTAGAGAATTCCTATGATGCCAATACATAACAACTTTACTAGTGATAATTGATAAACAAGGGCTGAAGGGGGATTGTAATTCATTTGTCTTCAATGATCTGATACCCAATGAAGCAACAAGTGACCGTCACATGTTGCCTCAGATATATCATAGACACTGATCATCCTGCGAGGACAATCGTGGAAACTACAATGGTGACAATCCAATCTTGCTGTACTTTTCAAGTTGTCATTTAGCAAGAATATTGAGAATCTATATAGCAAGGCAAACATAAAACGGAAATTTTAAGTTTGGTCGTCTGTATTTATTGCGAAATGGCCAGTAAAATGACAACCAAGTAGAAACAGCATTGACATACTAACACAAATGACAAAAAAAAAAAAAAAACCAGCTCCAAAAGCAGTCTGCATCAATTGACAGATTCACTCAGTTCAGCACTGGCTACATAACACACTAAGATGGCTTATGGAATAGTGCGTTGGTAGAGAGGCAAAGCTCCCAATGCTTCACGTTCTGCCTTCTCCCTTTTCACCTGCAAAACACAAGCAACAAGATAATTTAGCAAAACTTTAACCTTAATGAGTAATGACTCATTTTCCAGTAACAATGAAGCCGCACTTTCATTAAACACATATCTTAATTTTATTTGCTGCTTAGGAACTCTTCCATTTTTGCTCAATTTACTTATCTTTTGGTTTTTCTCTATTGGGGGTCGCTAAGGAGGGTGTTGGGAGAGGGGTAGGAAAGGGGAGAGGTTGTTCTAATGGTACATTGTTAGAGACAGAAAACTGTCAAATTTATTCTCAAGACACAGCAGAAAAGAAAACAATAAAATATGATTGCCAACTAATTAAGCTTACATATTCTTGTAAGAGATTCAACAAACCAACTACATGAAGGGTTTGAACCTTTTCACTCAAGATGACCGTCCACTAAGAGAACAATATCTATATCCAAAATGTTGAAGAATACTTCATCAAGAAATGACAAGAAGAAGACTTTCATGAATATTTGATAAACAATGCAGAACACCTGAGACTCTTCATGATGTATTTCCCCCGTAGGTATGCATGAACGTATGAATATTTTGAGTGAATATGTGTCTGTCTGTGTTATTATATGGGCATAGATTGCCCATTCCCACCGCCCACCCCCCCCCCCCCCCCCCGGGGGGGGGGGGGGGGTGTCCTCAAGAGTCTCTTCGCTTGGTGCAGAGAGAGACACACATGAAGAAATCATGGTCCAGAGAATATAAATCATAGCCATTTGAACAATGTGACATAGGAGAATTTCAGTGCTCCCCAAAATTTTGAACTACATTAAGCACCGGTGGAAATTACTTCAAGGAATCTTGTCAGATAAAAACAGTATCACACAACCATTTATTAATCCTTATGAAATTACATCTACCATCGGTAAAAGAGGGGGTGGGGGGAGGGGGTGTTGGGGTGGGGGAATTCTTTGGATGGCCGCTTAGTCACATTAAACAAGGTGAGAGACAAATAAATGACCAACATCTTGTCCTCTGGAAGAACTCATCAAGCATGGAGGCTTTAAATATATATTACCAATATCTTGTCCTATTATCTATTGATTTTTTTTCCCAGTTACATAACAAGGATGCATAATCTAAGAGAAGGATGCACAATAAAATCTATATACATATATATATATTTCTAGAATACTTACAAGGGCCAGCATATCTTGTAGGTAGTTTCTAAACGGTGTTTGCATAGCCTGAAAAAGCACAAAGAAAATGAAGAACAATTAAATAAACCAGCTAACATACCTGCCCAACCAACCCGTATCACTTAATCACAATATCAAAACCAAGCCACAAACAAATAACCACAAGCTTCTAAACGTATCACAACATCAGATACTAAATTCCCAAATCTTTACACACAACCACTATTTGCTTTATAACAAAAATTGAAGCTTCAGTACATTTTCTCAGTATAAAAGAAACCAATACCTGAAGATCTTCAGGGAGGTACTCGTGCTTCATGGAGAGGTCCATGGCGCGCTTGAGACGCTGGTTACGGGCGTCAACGATCTCACGTGGCAACCGATCGAGCGCTTCCTTGATGTCCAAATCGTAGTAGGGATCGTACAGATCGTCGTAGCGGAGCCCTGCTTATAAAACGATTCAACCAAATACTCAAACGTGTACACAGACGATACATAAGAATTACAAAAATAATTAGGGTTTCGAAAAAAGCTAACCGAAATTACGGAGACGTTTAGAGATCGTTTTCATGTGCTGGGCTGCTAACCAGTTCTTCTTTGGATCTAATAGCGACTGCAAAAGAGACGCCATTTTTACTTTCGTGTTCGCTCGCTCGCTCGCTCGCTTTGCAACGCTGATTACAGACCGGTGATTTGATTTCTCTGGAGTACTCTGGCGATACCTTGTGGTTTAGCTAACAGGGCGTGGTCAAGTCAACGGCTGATTAGCCTCCGAAGCGTAGGCCCATTATGTTGACCTCAAACAGGGCTTAAATGCTTAGAATGGATCAACGAAGCTATAAAGTTAATTCGCTAGTTTTTCTAACCACACCCACACAAATGCCAGAATTATGTGTGATAAAATTGTTGAAAGCTAATTTTAAAATAACTAAATTGAGACCTAAAAGTAGTATGTATCACATCCACTTATCATTCTTTGTTATCAATTCTTTTTTTAAATTTGCACAACCACAACTTAAGTTTGCTAAAAAAAATTTAAAAAAAAATTGAGATTACTCTACAAAATTTGTATGTCATAATCAACCAACAACTAAGATCGGCATCAGTTTAAGACAAGCAGCATACTGCGTTTAGTTTTTCAATTAGTTTTCTATAATTGCAATTTTCTTGCATTCATTTGGGTGTAGTTAAGAAAACTATTGGATGAACTTTGTAGCATTTTTTATCCATTTTAAGCTTTGATCCATCATGGGCCTAAGCTTGGAGGGCTAATCTGTCATTGAATTGATCAAGAAAACGACGCCGTGTCACCTAAACAGCAAGAGTCCTTAGGGTGAGAGAAATAGACAGTAAGACAGAAGTCTAGAGATACATCAAATCACCAAACTTTAATGGGCCTACTGTTGCGGACCGCCCAATTTGCTAGCTCAATTTGCCCCCCCAAGAGCCTAAGACAAGGCCAAGAGTGCTAATTTGGTTTAATTGCGAAAACTTTTAGGCAACTCTAGCACATTGAGCTTGTAAATACTCTAGAATTCTTTATACATTTCCAGCACATGTAAATTCTAGATAATTGGTAGATTTCTCTAGAATCTCTAGAGCTTGACAAGCCTCCCCTATAAATATGGGATGACATTTGGCATTTGAACAACAAGTTTAGAGCAAGCAACTTAAACACTTGTAAGCTCTCTTGTAAGCATTCTTTCGAGTAATACAATTTCTCTTATTCGGCTCCATTACTCGCTTATCTCTAGCTCTTCGAAAACTTTTGGCTTAACTAGTCGAGAAGCTCAAGGCTTACTTAGCAACATTCGACAAAGTTGTCTAAGTGCCGCACGGGTTTGCTGCGCAAAATACTCATCCCGTGACACTACGCATGCTTTCTTGATGTGTTGGATGGTGGCAATCAGAGAATAAAAAATTGGGAGATTCGATACGCACCTGAGATCATGAGAATCCTTTACAAAAGCTCCAATCACACACAAAATGATCACCAGCCTTAGGGTATCATGAATGAATGGAGACAACTTTACAAATTTCTTTTCATGAATTATACTCATTTTCTTACCTTTTTTTTAACCTATACTTCGTATTTGTCTGATAAAATTACTTTCTATAACCATTTTATTAAGACCAAACTAATTTTATTATTGTGAGGAGTCTATAATTTAATACAAGTATAGTTACAAAAATTATTTCTTTAACTTAGTTATCCCTATGGTAATAAAGTATGTGGTGCATTGATAATTAATTAATAGGGCATGTCAAAAACTAACGTAAAGACATTGATAAAAGAGATTGAGATAGTTTCAAAAAATTAGTGTTTGTGTGTGTACATATATATATAGCAAAGTCATATTATTAAAAATCTAAATAATAAGTTATTGTCCCAAACAATTTTTTTTATAAATATTTTATTCCATTTTAAACATTTAATGTGTGTGTTTGTATTATGATATATAAAGAATTATCACTATATGGAAAGTGAGTTCTTAGAGATGAGATCTAAAAAAATTATAATTTATTATAACGTGAGATTTATTCTTATTTATAATTGGCCTAAATTAGAACTAAAATTATTTATGATTATATAAAAATTATTTCTACATAGAATATTATTATAAAAAGATTTTTAGCGCGTACAATAATTGTATTTTCTTGTGGGATAAGTTAATCTTGCACAATAATGTATAAATTTACTATTAATGTGTTTAGATCGTTATATAATGTCGGTTGGTGGTGACAAAAGGTGCAAATAATTAATCACACCATGCATTTTGACTGAAGACAATCGACAAGAACTACTTGTGAGAAAGTTTCGGGTGGTAAGCACATTGGCAGCACATCACCACCTAATAAACTTTCGTTATATGTACAAATGTTTATTAATTCGTTACAAATGGTTCGATATATGCATTGTGTACAGGTGCATTTGGGATTGAGATTAGACAGCTGTATCTTGAACACTACAGTATTCAAGTGTTTGGTAAATACTAGCTGTTGTAACTTGAAAGTTATGTTGATATAATTTTTCACTTGTATAATGAAAAATCTATTATATCTTTAATAATTTTGTTAAAATTATTGTTTAAAATTTACATTTACTATATATTACCAGCTTTTGTTTCATACTTACAACTTTTTTTTCACAGCAGCTGTAACTTAAAAATTACACCACTTCAATCCCAAACGCATCCTATATGCGGTGAAATGTCATTGGGTGCTGATGTAATAACATGGTGTTAACAACACCACTTAAAAATTTCTTCGATTTAAGATGCTTTTAAAAAGTTATACTTTTATTAAGTCGTCGAATTATAAATAAGACGACTTTTCTTTTTCTTTTTTTATCCTATAGGTGGTCTAACGTGAGAGCATATATATTCAATAGCAATTTATATATTCTCATTGTAGTAAGGAAGGACACTGTCACATTCAAAGTATAAAGTTACACTTGTAAAATTGAAATATAAAATTCGTATTTCTGCTCTAAGTATACTAATGATCCCTCGTATAGTTCATCATGTGATTGTAAATGACAAGATAAATAATCACTCGTCGAATGTCAATTTGTAATAATCAAATCATATCATACGGCATATAAGTTGCGATAAATTAAACCCCAAGTGGGTTCCACTTAAAAGGTGTATGAGTTAGAACCATATAAATCGGTGGTTCTCAAAGAAATCAAAGCTTAGTTAAGAGAATCATATCTAAAGTGTAAAGCTATCCAACAACCAACGGACTGCCAAGAGATTACTTTATTAAAATTAATGGCACGAAATATGTTCTTTAGAATTCAGATTCTATATTTAATTCCCCACTTTACGATTAAGTTGTTTAACCATGAAGATATAATTAAAGAAAGAAACACGCTTATAAAAGAAATTCTCTGTGTCGCCATTACCGCCCTAGATTAAGTTTTACGTGCCGCTTCCATATTCTGCATGCCATGCATGCATGCATGTTCTTTAAACCCACATGGATCATGACATCGAGATGATCAATTGATACTTTACTCCAAGAGATTTTTAATAAGAAGGGATGCTGTGTTACTTAATCTCGGATTAATAATTAATAGCAATTACTATATTTCAAAATCATTCGATCATATATTTAATATTCAAATTGTGATGACAAAATCAAGTTGAACTCGTCGAATCCATCTGAGTCCAGCAAATGGCAAAACAATCAAAGGGCAGAAGAGTAAATCAACGTTATAGACACTATGATCACGTAACTGACACAAACACTACATGTTCCGCTGAATTCTGTTCACACACAGATACAAATCCCATATGCTCTCACTCTTCTGCCCGTTGAGCAGTTTCAATCCTTGACATGTCAATTAAAAAGAAGAGGAGGGTGTTGTTTTGCGGCGCCGGCGGCGAAGACGACGATGCCAGAGTCGGAGGTCCGCAAGATAAAGATGATACGGAGACGTTTTCGAGAGAAGAAGAAGGCAGCCAAATCAGCATATCCGACGGCATTCTTCCTTCTCTCGGCGTAACTGCTCGCAGCTGCCGCAGAATCACTCTTCGCCGCTTCATCATTTCCCCCTTCGAACCCCGTTACAGGTTTCATTGTTTATTTCCCGTTTTCTTTTCCTATTTTACGCCATCATCGTTTTATTATCTTTCTTTAGCATACCTACAATGCGTCATCGTTGTTTGATACAATATCCTGTTCTCACTCTCAGTCAGCTATACTCTCAAGTTTTTGTAGCTGACATCTACTCCTCTAGTTTCGTAATAGTATAGATAATATCAATGTATCATAAATTATGTAATGATCTTTTTCAGTGTTCTTTTACAGATTGTGGGAGACATTTCTGGTGTTTCTAGTGTTCTACACGGCATGGGCGTGCCCATTTGAATTTGGATTCCTTAACCAACCGTCGCGTCCACTAGCTATAACTGATAATGTTGTCAATGCAATTTTCGCCATTGACATCATTTTAACCTTCTTCCTTGCCTATCTAGACAAAGCTACTCATCTCCTCGTTGATGACCCTAAGAAAATCGCTTGGCGTTACGCCAAAACCTGGCTTACTTTTGATGTCATCTCCACCATCCCCTCTGAGGCTGGTAGAAAGTTTTTGCCCTCCGCTCTTCAGGCTTATGGTTACTTCAATATGCTTCGCCTCTGGCGTCTTCGCAGAGTTAGTAGGCTCTTTGCCAGGTAAAGATTTACTAAGAGACAAAAATTTATGTCTGTTTCTTTAGGCAAAATTGGAGCAATTTCACTAGGACAAACTAACATTCACGTTTACTCAATATTAATTTTTTAGAACCACAACAGTTATAAACAATCCTAGCATCCTATGTTATATATATTTTTGGTATATCTACAATGGAGCTATGTTCAACGCTCTCATCTCGGTTGCAAAAATTGGAAGCTCAACAATGGAAAATTTTGGAAACTTTAAAATGAAGAATTAGTAGACAGCATTATACTAGACAGACGGTGTTGAAGTGTAGTAATTCTTTGATTTCTTTTGTCATGTTAGGTTGGAAAAGGACAGGAACTACAGTTACATTCGGGTTCGCTACTCAAAGCTTGCATGTGTGAGTATATTATGTTACAAAATTCCTTATCATGTGTTCAATGAATATGTTTTCGGAGAACAGAAGTTTGTTTATAGTTTGCATTCGTGATCCCTGTAGGCTTGTGGTATATTGTAGGTCACTCTGTTTGCGGTTCATTGTGCTGCATGCACCTTCTATCTTCTGGCTGAGCATTACCGTGACCCAAAGGGTACATGGATTGGGCAAACCCTGGGAGACTTCAAACAACAGAGCTTGTGGGTTCGTTACGTGACTTCAATTTATTGGTCTATAGCCACACTTACTACTACTGGATATGGTGATATTCATCCTGTTAATACAAGAGAGAGGATATTTGATATCTTCTTCATGTTCTTTAATCTTGGACTCACTTCATATTTGCTTGGAAATATGAACAATCTGGTTGTTCATGGCACTGCCCGCACTAGGAAATTTGTAAGTACTTGTGGGGTTCTTGAGCATTTATCTTTACATCAGCGTCTGTTTGTAACTGTTGTGCCTCGGCTACTATAGACTTCGGGTTTATGTCTTCGATTTGGGTTTATTTTAGAGGGACACTATACAAGCTGCATCAAGTTTTGCAAGAAGGAACCAACTACCAGTTAGGCTACAAGATCAGATGCTTGCTCATTTGTGCTTGAGGCACAGAACTGATTCAGAAGGGCTGCAGCAGCAAGAGATAATTGAATCACTTCCAAAAGCAATTCAATCAAGCATTTCACACTTTCTATTCTATTCACTGGTTGATCAAGTGTACTTGTTCCGTGGAGTGTCAAACGACTTACTTTTCCAACTGGTAATACAAGTCTCACTTTAATACGTATGCGCATTAAAACACAAATCGCAATAGCAGCTTCATGTTTGTTGGTTTTTTTGTTTGTTTGTTTTTTTTTTTTGGGGAATTTGAAGGTGACAGAGATGAAGGCAGAGTATTTTCCTCCTAAAGAAGATGTAATTTTACAGAACGAAGCACCCACAGACTTGTATATATTGGTCACTGGTGCTATGGTAAACTCTGCTTTTTTACTATTCTAGGTCCCTTCTGTTGAGTTTTGATTGTTCTCATTTGTATCAAATTATAGTTTCTTATGTGTTAGCTTATCTAACAGGAACTTATAACGAGAAAGGGCGGAATAGAACAGGTAAGTCGATGAAATGATTCTTCTTGATAACTATCCATCAGTCATCTAAGATTTGGTCTATGGTTTAATGCAGGTTGTTGGCGAGGCAAAGCCAGGAGATGTTGTTGGTGAGCTCGGTCTGCTGTGTTATAAGCCACAATTGTTCACAGTCCGAACCAAACGATTGAGTCAGCTTCTTCGTTTGAACCGTACTGCTTTTTTAAGCCTTGTCCAGGCTAATGTTGGGGATGGGACAATAATCATGAACAATCTTCTTCAGGTATGTTGTAATTTCTTAAGCAATTACTTGTCCATTTATCTTTTTTCTCTTCATTCATTAATTTTGTCATTGATAATCTATATTGGTGGTTGATGTAGCATTTAAAAGACTTGGGCGATCCAATGATGGAAGGCATTTCGACAGATACAGAGCAAAAGTTGGCTCGGGGAAGAATGGACTTGCCTCTTAGTCTATCCTTTGCCGCTGTCAGAGGAGATGGTCTGCTGTTGCATCAGTTACTCAGGCGGGGTTCAGATCCAAATGAATTGGACAATAATGGGCGAACAGCACTGGTAGCAAATTCAGCTCCTTTTTTCATCCCTTTGGGAGTCTGAGAGGTTTAATTTTTCCTTTAAATAATCTTCAAGCTTATTTTGTTTTATATGCAACAGCATATTGCAGCATCTAGAGGTCATGAGCATTGTGTGGTTCTACTTCTAGAGTATGGAGCAGATCTTAACATAAGAGGTATCGCGACTTTGGGATAATAATTCATGAAAATGCTGTTATTATTTCACTGGCCCATATGAATATGAACATGAATTGTCGGCTATTAAATTTTGTACCTTGTTTAACAGATTCAGAAGGGAGTGTCCCCCTATGGGAAGCGATGCTTGGGAAGCATGAACCTGTGGTAAGGATTCTCGCGGAAAATGGTGCCTTGATATCATCCAGTGATGTTGGTCATTTTGCATGCACTGCTATTGAGCAAAACGACTTACTTTTACTCGAGAAGATTGTACATTATGGAGGAGATGTAACACAGCTCACAAGCAATGGAACCACTCCACTTCATGTGGCAATCAGTGAAGGAAACATTGAAATAGTCAAGTTCCTTATTGATCAAGGCAGTGACATTGATAAACCAGATATCCATGGGTGGACGCCAAGGGCTCTTGCAGATCACCAGGGCCAGGAAGACATACAAATTCTGTTACAGATGAAGCCAGAGCCTAAGAAAGCACCAGTTTTAACCGTTCCGAAGAAGCAGCAAGCACCGAATCCTAGGAAGCACTTGGTGAAGTACAGCAGTGAGCCCTCAATACCTCCATATACACCTGAAGTTGTATCAGCTGTCCCTGAGATCAACCTGTTGAATAGGCATTCACGTCGAAGACCAAACACTTTTCACAATTCACTGTTTGGTATAGTTTCAGCTGCAAATACCGGTGAGCATTCCATTAACTTCCCAACTGTGAGCAGTTATCCGCCTAGAGTGACAATTAGTTGCCCAGAAAAAGGTCAAGTCTCTGGAAAGCTTGTGCTGCTGCCGAAGTCACTTCAAGAGCTACTCAGCATTGCTAGTACAAAATTTGGCTTCACTCCATCCAAGATTCTATCCAAAGAAGGAGCTGAAATTGATGATGTAGGCCTTATCAGAGATGATGATCATCTATTTATTGTTAGTGATCCTGCATATGGAAATTGAAGAAACCAAATGACTGAAGATTCGAGCATCTAAATTGATGGTCGCTACTAAATCATTCATTGATGCTTAATTCTCATTTCTCTTGACGCGATATAAAAGAAGACTTTCTATCCTCTTTTATTCCGTTTTCCTTCTTTCTAGTTCTCCGTTGGATGTCCTCATATTGTTTGGGATTACTGAAAGGATGGGAGCCAAGAAATGGTTGTAAATGTTGGAATAGAATAGATTAGATAAGTGATATTAATTTTAAAATTTTGGTTGACTGTTTCTTACTATTGAACTTTAAGAAGTTGTAATGCAGAGACTTGAAGACAATAGAATACATTCAAACTTGTTAAATTTTGTAGTATGTTTATGTAGTTCTTGTTAGTCTTCCACAGAAATATCTATATAAACAACTTGTAAACCAAGCAAAACAAACCCCTCTTTGTCTCTGTCTTATAAAATTCTGAAGTCAGTTTCTTGGAGTTCAAGGTACAACCTCGAAAGATACATTTCAATTCAAGGTTAAAAAGAAAATCTAAATCGTAACTTGTATGAGTTCACACAAAATTAGTTAGAAAATTTAATACAAATCCAAAAACAGCTCTGCTTTGCCAAATTTTGGTACATTAGTACTAAACATATCTCCATTTCTTATGACTGAAGTGGTACAAAACCTAGCTATTCGAAAGAAGTTCCCTACTTCCAAGCATAACAAAATTTAAAATACTTTTATATTCTTCTACTCTATATTCTAGCACAATCTTAATCTTTCTTGACATTTGTTTCCCGGTGCCAAGAATTTGACTGGCTATACAAGAGACATTCTTCAACACTCATCTGCAGATCATGGCTATTATTTAGGCAGACACAGGCTGAAATCACCATTCTATTCGTAATCAGCTTATTGTACAGATCATTGTGTCTCTCTCTATATCCGGACACCTTATGGATGTACCTGGAAACGATGAGTGTTCATACATGGGCATCTATTTACTAGAAAGTATTAACAGAATATTATGTTACACCAGCAAAAGTACATACGAATTACTCTTATCTGATAGAATCTGTCATCTTTTCAGCCTACAGTTCTGAATTTCAATCCACCTCTTTGAGCAGTCATTTCATCCAATATCTCACAGCATAGAATTGATCTTCCCTATCCTCTTGTCGCACTTTCAGGTGTTCCTATTTCTTGCTCTCATCACTGGTTGTCATGCCTATGAATTGAGAGACTTGCAAAGAAAAAATTATTTACTCTCGAATGAACTTGTATCATACTGAATCTCTATGCTAGAACACGCAATTTCTTCATACTCAGAAGCATTGAGTTCCTGAAGATGATCCGGATGGAAGATCTTGGGGAGAATGTACTGTCTTATGCTGATGAGAAAGAAGAATGGAAGAGGGAATAATACTCCAGCGATAGGAGTCCATGCTATCCCAAAACAAAACAGAAAATACACGAGCTGGAAGACTGTGAATAAACCAATAATCATGTAGGGTACCAACCCCACAAATGAGGCGTGAACACCCCTCCAAGGACTCTGCCAAACGCCATGTCATCAGAGCATAATTAAAATTTTAAGCAGAAAAGCAAGAATTTGGGCATACTAATGATTACAGTTAGATATTCATGTACTCAACCAAATAACATCAGCCCACTTATGCATCATCAGTAAACATTCGATAAGGAAAGATATAGGTGTTGTCTGCCTCCATTAATGTACAGTTTTAAGGAGCATGGCTCATGACTCACTTGCAACTTCGCCTCGGGGTGATGAAGAGCAGCAGCAATCTTTCCCAGAACTGATTCCCTGGTACATTGTCAAAGGCCCAGTAGGCAAAATAACCCCAAAGAACTGAGTTAGGTATCTTATCGATAATGGGCAGAGCAAACATTTATAAACCCACAAGTAATGACTGTAATGTGTTGCTAACTCTTTGCTCATTAATTCTAACCGGCAAGCATGCATCAATGTGTTTCTTGAGATCAAATTTTTCTATTGCATCCCCTCCATCATCTGCCTTCATCACAAATTCCTTCAAGTCCTCCATCTCTTTAGGTACTGAAGAAGGCTGAATCAAATCTGATCGAGTTGGAGAAGTGTCTATTTTTGTAAAGACAGCTTGCATCCTTCCATATATTTCTGAGTTGCTTTCATGTTGCTTTATGCATTCCTTGGCACTCTTCACCATTTTCTCCCACGTTTGCTGCAAATCACAAGCGCATCATCTAAGAGCCCAAATAAATTCGGTTTTGATACTGACAATGGGAAGTCAATTTTACTCAAAATTTGCATCTCACCTGCCTCTTGAGAACTGCAAGGACTCTTTTGTGTGCACGGGGGATTGTGGAGGGACCGCATTTGAAGGAGGGAGTCCAAGAAACGCACAAATTAAAGTATGAAATAATAAAAAACAAGCGTGCTCAGTCTAAATTCTGTATCAACTATTGATTGGGAAAGAGCTCAGAAAAGTTTGGAAACATGACTTGAAGAGCAAGAAATGTAAATAGTATCATATTTAGTACTTTGATTCCCAGCAACAAGATATCATAATGGTAAGTAGATGGGTTTCTGAGATTGAACTCCTTCTGTTGTGCCATTTGCGAAGTACACTGGTTGAAGAAGTATAGACCTGCTATCATCAATGCTGGGATAATTGCTGCAAAGATGTATAATATTGGGATTTGGACATATCCTGCATAATTGGCAGTGTTCCAAAACGTATCAACTCTTCCAGAATTGTGTACCTAAATACTTGGACAATGAATATTTTCAATAAAGAATCCCATCTAGACATGTACTGAAAGTACAGTCAAGTCATCGGACAACCAATACCACGATTACTGTCCAATAGTACAATGATGCAGAGTCCCACGGAGGCGGACAAAACAACCTCCTTGGAATATCTGAAGGAGGTTTGCCAGGTATACTGTAAGATAATCCCGGCCGCTACAGGACCTAAGAGGAATGCCATAATCTGCTAGGAAGCTTCGAAAACATCCTGTAACCAATGTCATCAAAGAGAATAAGAAAAAAGAAAAGGTAAAAATAATATCTCACCACAATAATCTGTTATTATATGATGGAAGTTAATAGTCACTTACCAGTACCATAGCGCCAGGATCTTGCCTGTCTGCTTTTAGGGGAGGTGAATAGTAACCCAAATGAGAAAATGATAGCAAGCAAGTAGCAACCCATTTGCATACAGCCATTCGAAGTTATACTTACACTTCTCCAGTTTAGGATCTTCAGCTTCTGCAATCCTGAATTCACTGACCACACCCTGTGATTTACATATCAAATGATTTAACCACAATATATATGTGATCTGTTTTATTTTAGTACTCACTTTGTTTATCATGTATAGAAAAAGCAAATAGCTTAACAGCCTCTTGAATGAAAAGAACAGCAATCAACAAGCCAAATAGCTCCTCTGCCATTCTAATAAATCTATTGATGACGTTACATGCATTGAATATTGCAAGAAGAAAAAGCAAGATTGCCATCCATACACAAACCCTGAGAGAAGAAACAATTAACACGCAATAAGAACGATTTTCTACCTTAGGAAACTAAACAACATTGTCAAAGCATACGTGGGTAGGCAGCTAGTAAATACGAGCCTGTCAACTAGTTTTAGTTGTTATGCCTTAGATTAAGCCAAATCAAAAGAGTTACAAACATAGCCTGAATAATTTTGAACGTTGAAAATGGTTCCCTTACCACTCAGCCCAAGCTAGAAACAGCTACCGTAGAAGCTACAGTTTCTACCGTGCCGAGGATTCCATCTAACATAAGATGAAAATAAAATTTTCAGAGTCATTCTCAATATTTAGCATCTAAATTAACCTCTTTGATTTCAGTTTATTATAAGCAGAGCTGTAAATGATGTACCTGTATCCCTACTTAATTGCTTTCCGAAGGCGATTACAGGGAGAGCAAGAGGCAAAGAAATCCAATATCCTGAAACAAATTAGAAATAAACCATTAGCTTAAATTTAACAGTTAATTTTTTTCAAGTCTCAAATTTTTGGTGCAAAAGCAGAGCAATAATGTTACCTAAGGCCTGTACAACGAATGCCAATCCAATCTTGCTTATAGCAAGCTGCTCTTACTTTGAAATCTTTTATCATCCCTTGAAATGGAGTTTTAGCCTGTGACATCGCTGATGATGCAATAAGAAACTAAAAGGATTAGATAAAATCAACTTGTAAATTAACTAGAGATCATCGCAGTTCTATCAAACTTTATAGATAAACAAAATATCAACTCGGTTAAAAACGAATATATATATATATATATATACATACACAATTACTGGTTTCTATGTAAATTCTACGTTTTGGGCTTTTGGCCTTGTCAGATTTACAATTTTTGTGTTATGGCCTTCTTCAATTGCAACACTCATAATAAAATACAAATGAAGGTGTCTGCTGGCAAAATCTATGTATACATTGTAACATGAGCAGCAAAGCAAAATCTGTTGTTCTTGGGTGTGGCATTGTAGCGTCATGCAAGAAATAGCAAGCCCACCCGAACCATACTACAAAGAAAATGAATGTGTCTGCTGGTGCCGGAGGAGTAAGTTTCCGGCGAAGAAAGGTGACGGAAGCTATAATTTGTGCTATAAAATGAAGTGGCAGTGGTCTCTCCAAAGAGAAAGAAGAGCTTCGTTCAAAAACTGGGCGAGTTTCGTGGCTGCCCACATACACTAATCTTCATGCATAGTCGCACTGTGGGTCCTTAAATATCGAGGATTTGTCATGTTTCAGATTATTGAACAATTGCTTAATTGATAAACTCATTATAAAAAGTTATACTTACATGGGTGATTTCTGAAACGTGAAAAATCGGAGCAAGCAGTTGTCTATTGCACTGAGGTATCTGTAAATGCCAAATACCTAACACCTAAACCATGCCCATGCATAAAAGGACGAGAGAATTGCCTCTGCTCTCTCTCCTGTCAGTTTTTTTTTCTCTCTCTCCTCCCACCACATCCTTCATTCTCTCGTCATTCTCTCGTTTTTCTTGATACTTAGCATTTTCCCCATGCATTCATCATATTATCCTGACAGGTAACAACTTCTTGCATTGGTCCGTGTTGAATTGTTCTTTGATATGAACTAACGTGAGCTTGATTAACTGCAGTGATCATAGAAATTTGATTTGGATTATTATTTTTTTTAACATATAACACGTTAAACTATTTGAAAACGTGACATGAACGACATATATTTGATGCCCCAAATTCATATATTCTTGAATTGGCTCATTTGTAATTGCCATTATCGTATGACTAACTTCATTATGTCCATGTGGGCATCATTCTTAGGCTAAAGTTTTTGTCCATAGAACCCCACCGGGCACGAATTAGTTTTTGTATCAATTGAAGCCAAGGTCTAGGTCAAGTTGTAAGAAATAGTCCAACTCATCCAGTGCGATTTATCATTTATGCTTTTGTTTGAGGTGATTTGAATCAACCATGCCCAGGTCGAAAAATAAATTCTAGGAAAGATAAGGGACTTACGGAAATTTAGCTTATTGAAATATTTACATTGTGCCCCTTAGATTATAGAGTACTGATTTTGGCCTCCTTAAGTTTGTAGTTTATCCGTTCTGCCCCCTTTTAAGTTTTAATTAAACCCAAATCCTATTTAATCCAGCCACCGACTACCTGATATATCAAGTATAAAACACGCCAATCATCAGAAACAAATTTGCTACATTCTCAAAGAGTGTTACCACGTTGCTTGATGTCATTGCAAACTATGTGTAATTTCATCATTGGTGCTGTACAATTGCTATGAACAATTAATTTACAATGACGTACCCAAAAAAAAAAAAAAAAATCAGTTGATCTATATTTGGTTCTTGCCCTCTCATATGTTTTTGTTGTTCCCTCATCCTTTCTAATAAGTGAATTTACCAATCTGGGAAACTCAAATGCCAGAAAGAAAACTCGGTGGTTTCTAGCACATTAAAAGGAGGGCTTCACGGGTGCGCCCGAGCAAACTTAATGCTGTAGCAGCAATGTGATGTCCAGTGAGTCCCGCAAGAGCAAGCTGTTGGGTTGGTGATGCATGTTCAATATAGTTGTCTGGTAAAACAATTGGTCTCCACTGGAAAATTTATCAAGCAAGTGATCAGAAATACGTGAACAGAAATTCCTTTAAAGACCAAGAAATTGACATAGAAAAAACAACTACTTAATTTTTCTGAAGATTCCTTGCATATAAAGTATAGTGCGGCAACAGTAAAGAGCGAAACTACAAGCAATTGCCAAACCTTTCCATCAAAGAATATAAACAAGCATGATGTGAATGCAACCCTCACCTTAACTCCTGAATCAAGCAGTCCGTCAAGGGCAATGAAGTGTGAAACATGTGAACCAAATCCTCCAATGGAGCCTTCCTCAACTGTTATCAGAAATGTATGGTTTTGACAGAGCTCCCTGACCAGCTTAATATCTAGGGGCTTGCAGAATCTTGCATCAGCCACAGTAACATCAATGCCAAGCTTTGAAAGAAGGGCCCGAGCTTTCAGGCAGTTCTGAACCATTGCCCCATATCCAAGCAAAGCAACATCTTTGCCCTCTACAAGAACTTTCCCTTTTCCGATCTCCTCAAATCAAATTCAAGCAAAGTTTGAAAATGACTAATGAAGAATAATAAAAAAGCAGAATGGAATATGCAAGTAAGTCATAAAATTGATAAAAATAACTTAATATTTTGGACGATGTTTACCTTAACCAGAGATCAACAGATAATTCATAATTGTGGACATATACAATGTTATAAAGCTATTTTGAGGTACATAGGATATGAAGAAGATAATAGGAGGACATATAATGACTAAATATCTCTTAAAATTACCAACGGTAAGTCCGTAACAATGATACAATTTTCTTAGGCGATAAAACATAAAAGCATTTCAAAAGTTATGATTAGACAAGTACATGAAGAAAACATAAAAGCATTTCAAAAGTTATGATTAGACAAGTACATGAAGCGTGCCGCGTGACTACCTCAATTGGAATTCCCCTATATCCGGGGAGGTCTGTCCTGACAATTGCACCCCTGGGATACCGGAAGCAAACTGGTCTATCATCAATGCTAGCAACAGTGGCAACCATGTCCACAAGCTCATCCTCATCAGATGGTGCCATGACAATCATGTTTGGCAAACATGACATGAAGGTTATGTCAAATGCCCCACACTGTGTGGGACCGTCAGATCCTACCAAACCCGCACTTGTAATAACAAAACGCACTGGAAGTCTTTGCTGATCTACATCATTGACGACCTAAAGATATCATAATAAAAACAATTCGTCAATGAAGTTTCTTTTCACACTGGTGGATCTTATATACATTTTCTATTGCAAGTCAACGCACGTCTTTAATCCATGTAATTTCCTTTATATGTAAATGAAATGCAACCTTTACCATCTCAAAATTATATTCTAATATATCCTTCCTATCCAAATGACCAAAGAGATTTTTAAACGGAATCATGAGTATCAATCCATCTGCATACAAATACACATAAAGCTAGAGTGAGAAAGACCTGATCGTAAGCTCTCTGCAGAAAGGCAGAAGGAATTATGCAAAATGGCTTCAAACCGCCGCATGCCAAACCAGCAGAAAATGTAACTGCATGTTGCTCAGCCATTCCCACATCGAAGTACCTCTCTGGAAACTTTTCCTGAAAAAGTTGAAGTGATAGATCCATTTCCATTCCTGCATGGACTACGACAATATCCTTGTCCTTCTCTGCCTCCATAACCAAGGCTTCAATAAAGCAATCATCATACGTTCGAGAATAATTACCAAAGGGTAAAGAGTTGGAGTCACTTGCACCTGCATAATAAGAGAAATCGCGAGAACAAGTGTTAAGTAAACCTCAAGCCAGGAAAGCAGTAAAGATAGTTACTTTCTGCTACATGTAAAATGAAGGACTGGGTGGTTTAGCACCAAATGGTCATTGCACCGGAGGACATTTTTTAAGTGAAAAGGCAAACACCTAATCCATTACTTTCATATGCTAATCTATTCAGTAAGCAGTTTCTTCTGAGGACATAAACCAATCCAAAATTTCAATTTTCTACCCTCAACTCTCCACAACTCAATGGTCATCAATTGACAATTTTTTTTTTTAAGGATGAAACAAATTTAAAATGCAAAGGGAATAATGTACCTTCCTGCTGCTTTTCAATTGCCTCACTCTTTTGGGTATCTTCTGCTCTTCGGTTTTCCTCTGTAACAACATGAACCAACACCGGACCCATTGAACCTAGAGAGGCCACTTCTTGCAGAACAGAAATTAGGTCTTCAATATTGTGACCATCAACTGGGCCTATGTAATATAATCCAAGCTCTTCAAAGAGAGTTGATCCTTGTGGACCAATCATACCACGCGCATACTCATCAACTTTGGCAGCCCATTCATGCATTCCCCTACCAATTCTCTTAGTCATACCCTGGCCCCCCCCAAAAAAAAAAATTATAAATAAAAAAATAAAAATCCGTTTCAAGGTTACAAAGATATGAATGATAATCAAGTGAACAAAAGACAACGAACTTAATTATGCTAAACATTGAGGCAAAAACCACCGAAGAATGCATAAGAAAGCCTGAAGGCCCCAAATATCCCTCATAGTTGCATGTTGAATGAATTATTTCCTTGTGTCTGATAACTTCAAATAATCCCCAAAAGTGGTTTTTCCCAAAGCCAACTACCCCACCAAAATTATTACAATATGTTTAGTAGCAAATTTCCCAAAATACTACATGTCAACAAAGGGAGCCACCCAATAATTAAACAATCAACTTATGTCCAATTTTTTTTTTTTTTCTAAAAAAGTTATGAAACAATCAACTTGGCAATTGAACTTCACCAAAAATGGCATTCTTCAATGTTCAGTCCTTATTTCTTTAAAACACAGTAAAGTCAATTTTTTTACATATTTAGTCAAAAAGCAAATGAGGAAAACTAGAGAAAGCATACCTTAGCAACTTCTCTTAACTGCCTGAAAGATTTACTTGACTGGATTCTGCTTAGGGTACTAGATAGAGCATTGATGGATGTTTTTGGGCTCTCTTCAATCTTTGGGTGTAAAGAATGACGACTGTCATTTAAAATGACTATCATGTTTGAATCAAGATATCCTGCGTTGCTCATTGCTTCATAGGCCTGACCAGCCATAGTTGTCCCATTGCTAATGACTGTAACAATACATTCTCGTTTCCCTTTAATATCCCGTGCAACAGCCATACCTGATGTGGAAAAAATTATTGAAAATTCATTGATTTCTGAGCTTGTGTTGAAAAACACTTTTGTCTTTACTAGCTCTCTTGTATACATGATTTGTACTAGCATTAGACTTCCTTGGCATTCTTAATCAATTTACCATAAAAAAAGCTTAGTGAGTTCGGTTTAAGTACAACATAAACTAAGCAAAAATAATTGCCAACAGCCTGACATATACACTCTCAAGTATCAACAAATAATTCATGTAACCAAAGAAGAGCTATGGTTACTAGACATATAAATCATAGTAAGTCTACATAATAGCATGTGAAAGCTGGATCACCAGTATGAATATTTTCAAGGTTTGTGATTCTCTAATAGAATACAAGAACTGTTTATCAATGGCAAGGAAATACCTAGCCCAGCAGAGACACTGTTGCATCCATGCCCTGCATTAAAAGGATCATATTCACTCTCAGATCGAGATGTATAGCCAGAAATGCCATCCTTTTTTCTCAGTGTATGAATGAGAGACCGTCTTCCAGTAAGAATTTTATGTGCATATGTCTGCCAACAAAAGAGAGTAAATTAGTGTAACTGCCAATCAAATTTCCTTCTTTTGTACTGCTGTTACTCCATGCACTAAATTTTAGAGAAGTTCATCGATTATGATCTCACTTGTTCCCCAACATCCCACAATATCTTGTCCACTGGAGCATGAAACACATGATGTAATGCGACAGTCAGTTCCACTGCTGCCAAACTGGACTTCAAGGATTTTTCAGTTTTTGACACTATAGAAGACAATTCAGAGCGAATTTCAACAGCTAATTGTTTAAGTTCCTGCACAAACCCACCATAGATGTAAAGAAATGGTCAAGATTACAAAACAAGCAGAAGCACAAAATATCAGAAACCTCATGCACTAACCTTGATAGTCAAGCTCTTCAACCGAAGAGGGTTTTCAACTAAATCAAGTATAGGCGTAGGTTCTTTGTCCCAAAAGAAATCATCAATATCCGGTAGAGCACATATTCGACTAACTGTCACAAGCTATATCAACAAAATTCAGATATTATCCTCCCGTATAACAACGATTGCACAAGTTATTATACTATTTAAGAAATTGGACTCCTCTCTAAATCAAGCAGCATATTTTCCCACAGCTTTAGCGCAAGATATTATCATTTTATTTCCACAAACACAATCTAGTCAAATTAGCAGTAAAAAATTTAACAATAATAAATGATGCTGCAACATAATCAATTGTATAACGATATACCATCAGAAGCACAAACAGTTACAATATTTCAAAGTAGAGTTTCTTCGTTAAAGGGAGAAGTTTTATATTTACCTTCGAACTAGTAATGGAACTAGAACTTGGGCACAAGTTAATTCTTGAAATTTCTAATTCTCGAGAAATATTAGAGCTTAAAAACTCAATCTTTCTTTGATCAAGTGTTCCATGGCAATGAGCAGTGAGTGGTAATTCAAGTGGGTACTTGGCAGAAGCAGTAACCATCTCGAAATGATAATAATAATTGAAACCCAATTCTCCAAAGTTGATGAGTTAAAAGAAAATAAGAGGCTTTGAGAGCTCAGACGCAGGAATTTATGAAGAAACAAAAAAAGATTTAATAATAATAATAATCAAGTAATGTAAAGGAGAAGAGTTCAAAGTTTCAATGTGAGGGCTGGAATTGTCAACAAAGATGGCTAATGAGACGAGAAGGCATGCAGGAAACCAAAAAAATAAAAAAATAAAAAAAAAATGAAAAAAAATCAAAATTTGAGAGAGAGAATTGCAGAGGAGACAAGTGAAGAATAATTTTGACAGTTGAGAGTATCAATGTATATAAGTATAATAAATTTTGTCAAAAAAGAAAAAATAAAAAAAAATATTTGGTTGATTTTTAGGATAATAGAACTTCAATTAAAAAATAGTTGAGTTCTTTAGATTAATTGGGCCTCTTTATTGATGGCCTAAAGTTTCGTGGGCTTCGCTGATAGAATTTTACCGAATGAATAGCCTTGTGACGTATTTCCATTTGACGCTTTTCCGAGTGGTGCTTTTAACACCCCTTCATTATACTGATAACATCTCTCTTTTAAGGAAATTACATTTAAAGAAAGACACAAATATAATGGACCGATTTATATTCTCTCTCTCTTCTGTTTCTTTTGCTTGAACTGGTAATTTTATTTTTTATTTTTTTTTATTTTCATATTATTGCAAATTGCTTCATATTTATCATCAATCTATTTTCTTAATTTTTTTTTCAATTTATGGCTCTCATTTATTCAATTGGTTTGCAAAAAATTAAGCTAATTTATTTCTCTCTATTTTTTAAGATGAATTATATTTATTCTTGGGATGCTAACATTTTTGGAGTTTTGTAGGGAGAAAAAGTTCCAAGAGAAGCATAAGATAATAAAACTTCATGAAATTTATCACCCATGAAATAATTTATATGAAGGGCGAGGTTAGAGGACTACCAAAGTAATTTTTTTTTCTATTGACCATAGAAGTATTGGTAAAAATTCAAGAGTCTAATAAAACGAGGTAAATTTAGAGAGATACAGTATTTTTAGTGTTAAAATAGAGTATAGTTAAAAAAAAGGGTTTCAAAAGGATAATTGAAGGCGTTAAAAGGCCGTCTCTCTCTCTCTCTCTCTCTCTCTCTCTCTCTCTTTCTCTTTTTAAATTACTAACAATTGAGCTAATAATGTAATCAGAAATCTGTTTGAATTTGTCATCATATAATTATCTAAAATTGAGCTTCGCGTTTATCAAAGCAGAAAAAACAAAAATCTAACTTAAAGGCTAAACAAGTCATTGAATGGTTGGTTGGCTGGCACCTCAGTAACCCTTATCCTTATTCCTTAATTTGGATGGTTCCAATCTAAAAAAAAAAAAATTCCTTTAAAAGAAATGCGTTAATGACTTGATTCATAAACAATAAAACTGCCCTACGCATTAACAACTAAGATTTCTTTGCTTAATATAGATCTCGAAATTTGGATGATCTCACTGTATTTGTATATAACTTATTGCCGTAAATGAATTTTGTAAGCAAAGCAATCCCAAATCAAAGAATACAGTTGATAATTTTCTTTTTTCTTTTTTTTTTTCGGGGAATCTTTATCAGGTAATTAATCCATTCTCTACTCTCAAAATATGATTTCATGATTGTTGATTTTTATTTACTTTGATAATTGTTCAAATTAAATATAAAAAAGCTCTTTGTTATTATAGTTTTATATAAAATTAAGGTTTTTTTTTTATTTTTTATAAATATTAGTAGAGTTTCAAATTTAACCAGATTAGGTATAAAAAGATTTTCAAAAATTGTATATTTAATTGTAATGCCTGTATCTATTCGATGGATTGGTACCCGTTAAAATTTTCATGTGAAAATGGAACAAGAGAAATTAAGAAATTCTCTATTCTTCTCTTCTCCTTTCTCTTTAGTCTTCCCTCTCCTCTCTTTTCGTCTCATCAGTCGTCTCTCTTCCCCTCCTTTCTTGCAACCGAACGCAGCCAAGCAGTACCAAACAAAGTTTCTGTGCCGGAGGCGGCGAAAACCGAGTCCACGCACGTGATGGATCGCCGCTCATTCTGAAGGTTGACCATTTTTCGAGTCACGACAACGGACGGCCGAGTTTATAGTTTTGTTCCATTATTTTGAATGCCTTGGCGTAGTACAGTTGGAAGTTAGAAGTTAGAACAAACTATAAGAAGTCGGCACCTTCAACTGTTTTACGGTTGAATTATTCTCATATTAAGCCAACCTGTTGTTAAAAATAAATTTTTTTTAAACAATATAGAAATAAATTTGATTTTTTTTGTTTGAAAAGTATTTTACATGACGATATGAATTTAAATCTTGTTTAGCTACCTACAACTGTATCCCTCCTTGTTTTTACAAATTAGTTTGTTTGCAAAAAGTTTCTTCTCGGCTTGGCAGCCATTGACTTTGTGTGTCACATACACTATATAATTAAATAAATAACATTCAATTCATATTATGTACTAAACTCATCAAACTCATATACGGAACGATAATATTTTTGCAGGGCAGACATATTCATCTCGTCAATGCACCAATCACTTGTATTTCTCTGCCTGTTGGCAGCAATATTCTTCCACCACTCCCGCGGGGACGTCGGCACCGCCGCCCGGTATGGGCCCCCATTCTTACGTAAGTATGTGTGTGTGTGTGTGTGTGTGTGTGTGTGTATATCCAAAAGCAACGTTGCATTAACTTGCCAATGATAATTTTGTATATAACGCAGCCACTGCATGTAACGGGAACGATCAGTCACAGTTCCCGTCGGGGAATCTATTCGCGGCGGCCGGGGAAGGGATATGGGACAATGGGGCTTCGTGTGGGAGGCAGTATAAATTGAGATGCATAAGTGCAGCCGTGTCGGGAACTTGCATTAACAACACTATTCAAATCAAGATCGTTGATCGGGCACAATCATTAGTTTCTACGCCTTCTTTGAAAGGCACCACTATTGTTCTCTCCAACACTGCATTTGCAGCCATTGCTAACCCATCGGCCACAGTCGTTAACGTTGAATATATTCAGTAAGTTCATTAACTCTTTCTTTCTTTCTTTCATTCTTTTTTTTTTTTTATTTCTCTAACTACATCTTCTATGATGTAGCTGTATATTGAGCTTGCACCGTCGCTTATTATCACATGAACATCTTGCCCATTTCATGTTATCTGTAATGACTTGTTGCAGGGTCTAAGAGTTTTTGGTAATAAATGTGTGTTGATGAAAAGAGGATAAGCTGGCAACCTAATGTCTGCGGTTCTAGAAGGCTAGAGGAGATGATCAAGTCAATGGGTTTGGTTGTTTATAGGCGTCAGTTGATAATGATTGTATCAAGGGTACTTTGATTAGTATGAGTAATAATTATAATATAAATTTATAATAATTTGGATATTATGTCAGTATAGAGATATGATTACTATTTTATCTTTGATCTTTATGCAATACCATCCTTGCACTCTTTCAATGGTGGTTGTGCAGATAATACAACAGTCAGAGAAAATGAAAGAGCAAGTTTAGTACTGAAAAATTGAACACAATATACGGTAAATCTGTATATACATAGGGTGTGTATATATAGAAAACCAATCAATTAATAAGATGTATTTATGTGTGTGTGTATATATATATGTTTCTCTCGTTTCACCATTCTTTATTTTAAAGCCAATGTTCGGTGTTTTCTATTGCTCATTTACAAATGGTCTAACCCATTGATTACAGAATTTCTTTGTGGCGTCTTTACTGGCATGCACGACGCCGCTGTATTTCAGCGACTTCTGAAGAAACTACTATATTTATATATAAAGAAATTCTTTAACATTGAAATGCGAAAAAATTCAATATTATTATGATTCAAACAAAGTTAATTTGGTCAACAAAACCAAACAGAGGCATGATTGAAGCCACGAATTGTGATGATACCAACACAAATTAAGCAAAAATACTATGTGCACACAGTGAGAATGTTTGAACACTTCAGGTTATGTTTGGAAACTAAGATTAAGTGCCTGTTTGGTATGGCTTATTTAAGAGCCATAAGTGCTTATTTAATCGTATAAGTACTTTTTAAAAATTTTTATGGTGTTTGGTTAATTTTTTAGTAGAATTTTTTTAGCTTAAATAAGTTAATTTACCTCTACTAGTAAAAGCCCAAAATTTAAACTTTTGGGAGTAGAGGTTAGAGAGCTTTTCTAAAAATACATAATATAAAAAATATCACACAGTTTAATGGTTCAAAAATACTTTTTTTATTGACAACCAAACACTCAACCACTTTTTGTCCAAAAGCTCTATTAGTATAAGCTCTATTTAATAAGCTGTATCAAACGGAGCCTAAGTGTAGGATTGGATTAATTTTTTTATCTTATGTTTAGTAAGCTTCACTTTAGATTAGATTAGGGGACTAAATTTGAATTCATTCTTAAAATCATGGGATTAGCAATCCCAATTTACTCATTGGTTTAGTTAGGGTTAATTTTAAAAATATTTGTCTATTTAATTAGCCATTACTTATATATATGTATTTAATTTAATAATCACTGCATTAAAATAAATCATGAAACTAATAATACCGTAATTGGTTGCTTTTATATATATTATTTGCTAACTTTTTGACAAAATAAAATATATTTAAATTATGTAATAAAAAATTAAATTAAATATTTAAATAGTTTTTAATTTAATTTAATCTAATCTAATTTATATTTGTTTGTAGTAATTATGATTACCTAATAACTAATTTTCTATATATTTAATTTTTTAGTAATTGTCTTTTAAATTAATTTTAATAATTATTTTATTATTAGTATTCATGAATAATTCTTATTTATATTTAAATATCAACTTAAATGCTATTTAATTTCATTTAAATATAATTTAATATAGTCCAATCCGATACTCTATCAAATATAAGACATTATTATATAATTTAATATAATTCAATCAAATCTAATCTTTTCTAATTTTAACAATTAATTCAATCCAATCCCACGTGCCAAACGTAACCTAAGGACAAAGAAATTATGTACTTCAACCAAATTAATTGTTATCACCTTAATGGTAGTGTCCATGTTACTGCCGTTCTTCTCTTCCAATTTTCATTTCATATATATAGATATAACAGCATTGAATATTTATTCGCTATGAGCATGTAATATGCCGGATATAGTTTGTTCTGCACACACAAAATAACTGCATGAATTCAAATGCATGAGAGGGTTATGACTTGAAGGAAGTTACCGCGTAAATATTCTGTAAATCGATGCATTTCACATTCAACTGAAAACTAATCCCGAGAGTTTGGGAAGCTGGATGTTTTTGACTCCGTAGGCAGCAGCATAGAACAATTATGCGTACAGGGTGTTAATAGCTTGGAACTTTTGGAGAAATTCCTTTCAATTTACAGAATAACTGAATCCAGGCTAATAAAAAAATCACAGGCAACTACTGATAAATCTTCTGAAATTAATGAAAAATGGGACTGATGACAAGCATTCATCAACTATCAGTTTAACAAACACAAAGAAAGATGAATACAAAGTGGAATGTTGCTCTATAATCCCCCATGAAGAATTTGTCTTCATGAAATAGTAAGCCTAATCCTCATCTGGTTCCCAAGTTCCAAGAAACAAAGAATTACTTGTAAAGTTGCTAGAAAATCACTAGCTTCCCAAATTCCATATTCTCACTAGAACTAAACTAATCAACCTAAATGCCGTGGTGAATCCATAACCAAAATTATCCTTAAATTTCCTACCAAATGCAACATCAGATCCCAACACAAGCATTCAACTACAGCGGAAATACAATAAATTCCGAACATAGAGGACCTCACCAATGCAATCATCTTTTCATCACTCAAAAAGACAATGCAAATGAAATGGGAACAAGTTACTATCATAAATACTAGATGGTTGAAACCTTTGGAACATCAACTGGGAACTGGTGGATCTCATCCATCCATGGGTTCTTCTCCTTAGCTGGATTAATTGTTCGCAAAGCCTTCCAAACTGCACTGTTACACTTGAAACCAGATCCAAATGCTATCTGCCACGTTCTGTCTCCCCTCTTTATTCTCCCCTTAGCTTCACTATAAGCCAATTCATACCAAAGAGAGCTGCTCGAAGTGTTACCAAACCGATATAGTGTCATCCTTGAAGGCTCCATATGCCTATCCGAAAGCTGTAAGTTCTTCTCCAATTCATCCAGCACTGCTCTCCCTCCAGCATGAATGCAGAAATGCTCAAAAGCCAACTTGAAATCTGGGATGTAAGGCTTAATTTTCAGCTTGAAAACTTTCCTTGCAACCAATGTGGCAAAGAAGAGCAACTGTTCAGACATCGGCAACACAAGAGGGCCCAAGGTTGTGATATTAGTCTTCAAAGCATCCCCAGCAACTGCCATCAGATCCTTTGACAAAGACACTCCTATTCTCCCAGTAGGATCCTCTTGCTGGGTAACACAAGAGAAGCACTTATCATCAGCACCTTTGTGTGTCCGAACAGTATGGACCAATCTGTACTTGGATCGCCATCGATCAGATCTCTTGTTTGAAAGCAGAATTGCAGCCCCTCCCATTCTAAACAAGCAATTTGATACAAGCATTGACCTCTCATTCCCAAAATACCAATTCAATGTAATGTTCTCCATGCTAATGACCAAAGCATAGGAATTTGGATGGACTTGGAGAAGATCTTTTGCAAGATCAATGGAGATCAAACCAGCACTGCAACCCATACCACCCAGATTATAACTAACAATATTCCCTCTGAGCTTGTAGTGATTTATAACCATAGCAGACAATGAAGGTGTTGGATTAAACAAGCTACAATTCACAATCAAGATCCCAATATCTTTTGGTTTCAAAGATGTTTTCGCAAACAACTCATCAAGTGCACCAAACATTACACACTCGGCCTCCTTTCTCGCCTCTGCCATACAAGGATTCGGAGGAACCCTCAACACGGCTTCAGGGAGATATGTTGACTCTCCAAGGCCTGACCTCTCAAGAATTTTCCTCTGGAAATCAAGATTCTCCTGAGAGAAAGTTCCTGTTAACCCGGACCTTTCCATAAAAATCTGCCTAGTACATTTCCTAGCATCCTCTGGCTTATAACAAGCAAAATTGACAAGATAAACGGGCTGGGGACGGGTTAGAAAGTAAAGGGTCGACAAAAACACAAGCAGTGTGGAGCACAGGATCACAGATATGAAATTGAACCTAAGATGTTCCCAAAGGTCATAGATGTCTTGAATTGAGAATGTCGAGAGTTGAGCAGCAATAAGAGCAACAAGGGGTGACAAAAACAAGTACATTCCATGAGTAATAACATAATGGTAGCCAAGCTTAACGTATTTCAGTTTCACAGATTGCTTGAAATCAGGAAGTTTTCGAGAACAAGAAGGTTGAATCAAGGATTTGTAGTGAACTGAATCAGGCATTTTGTAGGAACTTAAAACTGATCAAAATTTGACAAAAGCAAGAATCCTGAAACAGGAATTAATGAGATAGAAACGGCACCAAAATGAAATAACGAAAGGGGTATTTCACAAAAGGTTGATAGAACAGAAAAATAGATCAAAAATCAAATTTTGAAGCACTGAATCAGAAAATGAAGCCCGAAGGAGATTTAAAATCCCTGCAAGAAGGAGACTTTATGTCAGAGATGACGAGGTAAGCACATTTCGAGCATGTTAAAACAAAAAAGATTCAATTTTTTAAGTCTCAGATGCGATCTAACAGATGTTTATTTATTAAAAAGAGAGAAAAACCTGAACAGAGTTTTCATGCATTTTCGGTAAAGGAGACCCCATTGAAAAATGTAGATTTTAAGTGACACCGCGGATGGGAAAACTGACCTTGAATGTGAAATCAGGCGAGAAATTGCCTTGTTCTTTGCCTGCCGAATCAATAAACAGAATAGAGAGCGAGTGAGCGGAGAAAGTCATGATTTTTCAAATGTTCCTATTTCCAAACAACGATTGCATGTGTAGTTAGTTGTACGGTCATACCGTGTAATAATAATAATTAACACATAAACGAAGGCTTTAGGCTTCGCTCCACAGTTGCTGCGCTTACCGTATTTAGTTAGGACTCAATCCATTTTCAGGTCCTGCATCCTGCCTGCATCATAGATTTTTCGGACTATGCTATAATTGATTCTAACCTTCGAATTTTTTTGTTTTAATATTACATTTTAGGTCCAAAACTCGAACCTTTCATTTCATATTAAGAAGGATGTGTCCGATCAACTGGGCAGTTTTATCTTCAAAAGTCTTCGATAATAAATTTTATAGAATTTGTGTCGTCCGACTCTCAATAAAACTTTTTGTTTAATGATTGAAAAATAACTTTAACAGTGGAAGATAAAAGTTCTGTGGATTATATGATATACATTATATGGTAATTTGCTAATATTCCAGTCTGTGCCGGCTCATGCCAAAGATATAGGGATCTTCAAATCAAGAATGTCTTGAAACAATGAGCCTGGAGGCTAGAGATAATAAACCTAATAGAAGTTTAACATTTAATTTTGTATAAATAATTTTAAGTGATTCGCAATCCGATGAACTTGCGGCCGTTGGACGGCGAGAAACGAACTATTTTTTTATTATTTTTCCCCTAACCCAGTAAAATTAATTGTTGAAACTCTCAAAACCACAAAATTTTTCATGCAAGCCTTACAACAAAGACTGAATAATCTGCAAGATGGGGACATCAATATGGTCCCGACAATGTGGACGTAACGCTGTAACACCTCTTTTTTTTTTTTTTTTTTTCCCAAAAAGATTTTAATAGATTCGTCTAACTCACTGCTACATTGGATTTCCCAGTCTTGTTGTCTTTTGCTGGCAGCGACATCAAAGGGTGAGTGGAAATTAATAAGAGTTTCAGTTGCCAGATGACTCAGAGCTAGACAGAAATAGGATCAGATAATGAGCTGTTAAAGACATTAAATAGGATCATATATTCTCCAACGAAATCAAACTAAAAATGGGGAAATTTATGAAAATAGCCATAACTATTTTATTATTTTCACAACTAACTCTCTTAATTTTTTTCTATTAACATTAGCCAAACACAAGTCTTTCTCCTCAAATTACCCTTCTTTACAGACCAAAAGCAACAATCTTTCTCTCATATCGTCAAACCAAACGCAGCTTAATCATCAACCAACGTCGATGGCAAAAGACAACAGTAAAGGTGAAATCCGATCATAATCTATCCGAATCCAACACTAATCGGCATCACTTAGTGGTATGAGTTATTTTCTGAATTTGCTTAACTAAATCGTGGGTGAATCCAGCGACAGGCTGCTTGTCGCACCAAAAATTTCTGGCGACAGGCTGCCTGTCGCACCAAAAATTTTTGGCGACAGGCTGCCTGTCGCATCAACTCTTGGTGCGACAGGCAGCCTGTCGCACCAAGCCTTAGAGATTCATTAAAACTGTATTAATTTGATCCGGATCCAATTAATTTTTTTTTGATAATTTCAGGCTTAATGGATTCAGTTGTACTTGAATTGTGTTACGATGGTTGGTGGGAGACATTAGAGGATGGCCGTATGGAGTATATGAATGGTAAAAATCGAGCTTTTTTGGTTGGGAAAAATTGTCTGTTTGATCAGTTATTGGCAAGAGTACACGAGGTGTTACAAATAAACCCTAATGAATATAGTATTACAATGAAGACAACTTTGAGGTCTAGTAACACATTATATCGTATATGTACACTGCCCATAGATATATTTGATGATGAAATGGTGAGGGTTGTGTTGCATATGGCATCCGACGTAGCCAATTTTGGATGCATTCCTATATTCGTGACCACATCACCTCGAGTTCCGAGCGAAGGTATTGAGCCACATGTCGATACAGAAACTTCGTTTAGAGCAAATATGTCTGGCCCCGATAATGATGAAGAGGTGTTGCCAAGGACAATATCGCTGCAGCAATATTACTCTCTAATCTACAACAATTATGACAACATTGATGATAACGGCGTTACGTTAGAGGATGTTGGAGCAACGGTATTTCCAATAACGACGTCGTTGGAGCAACGGTATTCTCCGTATCACAACAATAATTTTTGGGACAATGATGATTTTCATCATGAAACAGAATGGGATAATGTTTGTGCAGAACCTTTTAATAATACGAGGGGAACTCATTTCAATAATGATGGTGATGATGGAGGAGCCGGTCCTTCGAATGTTCCGTCGTTTCAGCACGACAATGAGTGTGAAGACAATACTCCTGTGAATAACAGAGGCAATAGACCTAGTCCTTCTATGGTTCGATCGAGAAGGCGAATTGACCCCCTTACAAGTCTTGCTCCAACTTTGCCTTCGAACATGGTTGCTCCAAGCTTTGTTAGCAGTTGTGATTCAGATGATATCAGTGTGGGTAAGCTATTTGCTGAGAAGAATGAATTTATATTACAACTACGCAAGGTTGCCTTTAGAGATAAGTTTGATTTCAAGATTGCACGGTCTACTTCGACACTTGACAAGCGAATCAAATGCTTACCAATTTGAAACCATAACTGATCCTCACGGCTATCTTCTTCATGGGCCACTTGCCGCAGTAGAAGATTGTGCAAAATTACCCCACTAAATGGAAAACTTCAACACTCCAAGAAATGCCCAAATATATCCTTTTTGAAAATACGCAACTGCCGGTTTGTTAATTTTTCCTCGATGGCTTTAACGACCGAAGATAACATACACATGCTCGAAATTCGACCAGGAAAGTGATCAGCATAACGAAAATACATCTTGCCTACTTCAATATCCGGTGATTCTGATTTCGTCATGTATCTGTAATATTTATAAAATTATTACATTACATTTACAAAAAAAAAAAAATTAACTCATTACAAAAAAAAAAATCTAATTTTTGGTGCGACGGGCGCGCATGTCGCACCAGATTTGGTGCAACAGCGTGCCGCGCATGGGCGCGCGCTGCTGCCCAGCGATGGGCGCGCGCGCGCGCCCTACCCCCCTCCCTCCCCACCCGCAAAATTAAGCACAATCACTCCAAAATCGAAAACAATACTCCCAAACACCACCAACTACTACAAACATCATCACCACCACTATTAATCTCAAGCTATAACTATTATTATTCTAAAATCTCATTTTAAATTCATGAAAATAAGAAAAATGACTAACCTAGGTTTTGTTGAAGGTTGTAGATCGGATGCTAGTGAGAGATGGAGCTGCCGCCGACGAGGGATGATGTCGCCGCCGATGATGGGAGTTGGATCGGTTTGGGAGAGATGAGTGAAAGGGAGTGTTGGGGAAGAGATGATGGAGGGGTATTTTGGTCTCAAATGTTGTTTTATGGCTAATGTTGATAGAAATATTTTTGGGGGGTTAAGATGAAAAAAAGGGAAATTTTTTTAGTTATTACTGTAAATTTCCCCTAAAAATGCGCTTATTGATTTGTATCCGAGAAAATTGGACCACAAATTTCATAAAGATTGTAAGATGTTTTGTGTCACCCTACTCCTGTGTATTTTGCGAATGGAGTGCAGTATTTCCTATCAACGTTAAAAGTGAAATCGTTTAACAGGTTAAGAAGCAATTTAACATCTATATCCAGTATTATCCACCACGATAACCAACAAAAAAAAAAGAAAGAATAGTTTTTCAAGTCAAATGATCAGGGAAAAACAAAATTGCAGCAAAATTTCAATTTGTTTACCTACAAGCAGAATGCTATAATATATACAACAATGTAGCAAGAGACCAAATACACACATCATCATCGGCAAGAAAATCTGTGGCCTCTTATCATGGGATCTTAAACCTTTTTCTGATAGCTTTAGCATAATCATTTGATAGTCTCCACGAATGCCACTTCAGAAGCCAAGGCAATATGATCGCTGCCCCATTTCTGAAAAATAGAGTCAGTCAGTCAGACGCAACTCATTTACAGAATAGCAATTAATGTCAAGAAGTGTTTGCTGAAAGTATCAAAGAGCTCATCTTGCAAGGAAATACCTTTGTTGGGTATCCTGGTGTCCACTGCATAGCATGTTTTGGTATTGGAGCAAGCACCCTCACTGTTTGGAGACCTTCAGAACGCCTGAATGCCAAATCAGTTTATGTTTCATTCTTTAGCAAATTGGTTCATAAATTCAACTTAAGAGACTACATCTTTCAACAGAAATAAAGAACAAAACCAACTTAATAGAGCACTTACAAAATGTAATCAACTGTGCCCTTGAAACGTCTATTGTAACTGGTCACCAAGGGCTCTCCATGGGAATCCCTTGTCCCTGTGCAATCCTAAATCATTCAACAAACATTAAAATTGCATTTTTGAGTTCCTTCATAGTGATTAAGAAGTAACCAAGTTAAAAGCTACAAAATATTAGCGAGAAGAAAAAGCTTAAATTTAAATTACCTCTACTTCTGCATATGTGCTTCGAAGCTGTAAAGGGTGTTCCAAATAGGCGCAGTCTGCATTCCCTGTTGCAGTTGCTATTTCCATTGGTGTCCATAATGATGGATTATAAGTAGTCTCCTCCGCATTGACAGCCTCAGAATCCAAGCCAGGAGACAAGTCATCAATAAGTTCATCACCAAGTTCCTCAGAATTAGGATCCAAATTTGATTGTGCATAGTGATCAAAGTTTGATTGAGAGGAATCTTCAGTGCTATGTAATGCAAATAAAAATGCATTACCATCTTCACGAATACTTTCACTTTCTGCCTTGGTTTCATCTAGGTTTCCAAGAGATAAATTCTCTAGTTTATCAGCTAATACAAAATCAATGCTCGTAGCTGTACTTGAGGCCTCAACCTGATGTAAGGTTGAAGAACTACCCTTCTTCTGGTATACACTGCTAGGGCAATCATTACCAAGGGAGGCTGTAGAATGATTCACACTTTCTGTATTTTCATTTGAATCAGAATGTTCATTACTTGCTTTGTCTCCATTTCCAGACACTGCCACTTCAGAATCATCTATAATAGTCTGCCGAGATTCTTTTGTCACCTCATCACTGGTTGCACTGTCCTTATTTGCACAGTGCATATGACTACTAGCTTTATCAGATACACCCAGCACTGTGTCAGTACATTGAGACCGAGACGAGCTGTTTGTAGAATTTAAAATTTCTGCATTGCCATCTTTATCATGCTCCAAATTGTCTGAGGGAGGATCACTCACACTGATACCAGCCTCAGGCGGACCTTGCGTTGATCCATCTGACTGAACCCTGAATATCATGGAAGCCTTTTAACTTCAATAATCAAAGTATAGCAAAAAGATAAAGATAATGGGGCCTTTATGAAACCCTACCTGGAATGTGGTGGAGGTGGTTCACGAATTTCGGCAGAAGCTTGTCCTGATACCTTATCTCTATCCACTCCAGACAAATCTAACTGTGGCACCAATGCACATTTACAAATCTCAATGTCTTAATCATTGAACACGGAAATGAATAGAAAAGACAAACATTTACCTTCTGCTCTAAGATAAAGTTGTATAGTGGACTCTGCTACAAAAATAAAGATGTTAGTTACTCAATTATGACACACCAAACACAAAGATGCTGTTAAAGGGGGGAAAAAAGGAGTATAACAGAGAAAGGCATGACCCCCCCCCCCCCCCCCCCCCCCCCCAAACAAAAAAAAAGGAAAAGAAAAGAGAGATTTTTCATTAAATCATGCTTAACTGAAGCTCAAGGTGTGAAAATAGTGACAACCTTTGGTGTGCAGTTAAAATCCCCACACAGAACAACTGGAGCATCATTCCAAGTCTTTGAAACAGCATGGGCTTTTTCCAGAAGCGTCCTAACCTAGTGAAGAAAGTATTGGCGTGTTAGTTAAGGACAATTGACTTATGTGGATGGATATGGAGAACCGTTGAGAACAGTCAATACCTGGCCAAGCTTGATTTCTCCTCTTTTGGGATTGAAAAGCACATGAATGTTGCATATGGCAACTTTTTTAGAATGTGCTGAGCTGCAGAGATAGAATAAAGAGAAATGAAATGATAAACACAACAATACTATCTTGATTGACTTTTCGATTTTCGTTAACCATCTGTATTTTCATATTTCTTCCTACCCTCTTAAATAGAAGACCATGCTAGACTGTCCTGATATCCACACTAAAGAACATTTGAGAAAAGTTTCTGAGCATGGTTTGAATTCAGGAAGCATCCAAAGTTGCAGAATTAAACAATAAAAAAGGAAGAAAAAAACGCAATTAAAATATTATTTGTTTAGTTAGCCAGACTCATTTACTACAAGATTTAGTTCCTATTACCCGCATTAAAATTCAAATTGCAAAGTTTAGGTTGAAAATCAAGTGATTTATTTTATGGGAAGTTGAATAGAGATTCACTTTTGCAGTCCGGCTATCCCCTTAACAGTAAAGCCACTCCTAGTTTTCCGTCAATTGAGCCTATTGTCATATAATAATATACAGGTAACATTCTCTTCCAGTATTAATAAAAAGCAATGGTAAGCTGTATAGGACAATTCAAACCAAGATTGGGAAAGTTACTCTTGGGGGGAAAAATCATGAAAATCTCTTAATTTACCTTGTTGGGAGAGCTGCAGAATTTTCAGTGAAATTTTGACTCAATAACTGTCCAACATAAGAAAAATGAATCTCAAGGCTGTATTCACATGAATCAATAAAATTAAAGAAAGTTAAGTAGAAAAGCATCCAAGAAAAATGTTTTTATTGAAGGAGTCAATGTAAGTTTTCAAGATACGAACTGGTATACCTCAAGCACGCATATCTGAGCAACATTATCCCGAAGTCCAAGCTTATTGAACTCTATGCCTTCCTCATAAAGCAACTTGAATCTTTAAAAAACAAAAAAAAAAAGATATCATTGAATAAACTGTCAGAATACATTACCAAATTAAATTACATTAACAGCAATATCAGACGTTGATATTAGTAGAAACCAAGGGATACCAAATCAACACATTATTATCCTGATTTGAAAAGAAAATATGAAAAATAAAATGCAATTAAAATACCATTCTTGAAGTATACCTATCCTGGATCAATGACTGCTATTAAAAGAAATTATCTACAAATGGAACCAAGAAGAAATAAGGTCCTTTAAATGCTGATGACTTAGAAAGGAAGGTCTACTCTGGTCCATACTGGATGTTATTAATGGTTTCAGCTGGTCCTATTAAACAGTGACTTCCACTGCCCAAGGGCTACAACAATTTGATTCTTTCCCTTTCAATTAACTTAAGCAGTTGAAGACCACCAAATTATGATTTTTACCCCATATATGAAAGCTTGTAAGACCCAGGGTGGATGAAAGTAGGAATGTCATGTTGTATTCTGAATAGGTGCTATAGCCATAAAGCAAGCAAACGAGACAGAAGCAAAAGAGAGAAAATTTGAACAGAGTTTATTACAACAATTGACAGCCAACCTCCTTGTTTCACATAATTGGCATCATGAAGAAACACATCTGATTTCACTAGTAAGGCCAACAATACCTTTTTCAGGTTAATGAAATTCTCATCTATCAGGATTCAGGACATTTAAGAATTGAAAGTATGGTTACCTTGAAGCACGCCAAAAGATTGCACATCCATCAATTGCATTGCCAGTTCGCATCTATAAAGAACTAAAACGTAATTAACTAATACAAAATAGTTATTCCTTCATGCTCTTAATAATAAATACTCATAAATTTAGATATTAGTTGTTTAAGCTGTTGTAGTAGCCAGATTCTCAAGCAGAAGGCTAGAAATTCTAAAGAAAATATATTCCAAGCTACAATCTTTCCATAGAACAAAATTTTGTAGCTAATGATGTTTGTGATGGAAGACAAGAAATAGTTTGCACATACGGATGTTATAGGAGTAATAAAACAATCATATGTATCTTAAAGCAAAATAATTTAAACAGAATACTCAATTTGATTTTTAGGATCATAAATCGTTGATCATGCTTAAGTTGCTAATAGAAATATCAAATCCTTCTACTAATTTACCAGGTGCAAACCTGCATTAGAGAAAATTTCTCACCTTCCAGATGCCAGTGTATCCCCGAAACTTCAACTCCACCTCTAGATCTTGAAATCTATCAACCTCCTAAGAAATATTATCAAAAGATTACAAACCAATTTATCTCAAAAAAAAAAAAAATATATTTGATATATTATATTTGAAATCAAATATATTGAGTAAAGTATCAACCAAGCTGAGGAAAAATCATTAGACTAAACAAGCATCAGTGCAAGCAAAATTGATCACCTGAAAACACATTATGTCAGCTGACCAGAGTCCAAGCTCAAACAATATACTTCTCTTCCTCCATTCCCAGTCCAACAAATGTCTAGGTATATGAAAGTAAAGTTTGCTCCGGTGACTAAGAGCAAGGTAATCAGCTAGTATGTTATAGGAGAGAACTACAAATCGCTCTGTCAAAAAAGAAGTTGAACAATGTAACCATCATCATCATCATTATTATTATTGGAACGAAAATACAACAATCATTATTGCCAACACGTTCGGTGGTTACAGGAACAATGGAATATATTAACTAAAGAAATTTACCAGAGTAAGGAGGCAGAGATGCCTTTGAATGCTCCCAATTCCGATAGTCCAACGGCTTCGGAGGCCGCGGTCGTGGCCGCGACTGGACCGCTTGATTTTGATCAAACGGAGGACGAGGTCGCCTAAACTGTGGATTTCGATTATATAACGGAGGCGGCCTAAACTGCTGGTTCTGATTGTAAGGCGGAGGTTGCCGAAACGGCTGGTTTTGATAAAACGGTGCAGGCGGAACCGCCGTGTAGTTTCCTTGACGGACGCCGCGGTTGGAGTTACTTACTGAGCTAATATGCGAGTCTCCGCTAACGAAACGGCCGTTTGCGCCGTTAAAAGGTCTGTCGGAGAAGCCTCTCCTGTGGCTTCTACCACCTCTGTGCTGCAACGTAAAATATAAAACAATAACAAAAAATAATAAATTGTTATTTTCTTGAAAAATGTTCAAATAATATGGATGGAAAGAGAGGCAAAAGGAGAAGAGAGAGAAATACAGATTGTACGGGCAAGCGAGATGACATGGTAGCGGCAAGAAATTGGAAGCATGGAGAACGGCCGCTCATTTGCACTGACCACCGAAGTGAAATGAGGAGCGCGTTGAGCAACGCTCCTTATCAGTCGCGTGTGAATCCCTACTTTGTGATTCTTTCTCTACAGTTAAGATGCTTTAGCTTTGGTTGGCATCCGACGGTGGGGATTGAATCAGATAAAATAACGTCAAAACCTCATCCAAAACAAGTACCGCTCCGACGTAAGAGGGGAATGGAGTGGAGCTGAGTCTTCTGAGGTGCAAAAACGATGTCGTTACATTCGTCTTTGTTAACTCCAAACTCTGTTTCTTGTCTCTACTCCAAATCCAAAATCGGGACCGTCTCTGTTGGCTCTCGCGTTAGAGCTTCTGCTTCTGATGTTCCAGATTTTCTCTCTGCTGATTGGTACGCCATTTATCATGCTTGTATCTGTTGTGTTTTTTCTTAATTTTGAAATTTACGATTTTGTAAATTACTTTCGTAGGGTTTACTGAATTACCTTACCAATCAGCCACATAGCTAGTGATTTTGTATGTCTAATTTTGTAGCAGATTTAAATAGTGTTACTTTTTGTGTTGCAGGCTTGAATCTCGCAGGAAAAGGCCTAATGGGCCAAGACTTAATGTAAATTTTTTATTATGCGAATGATCATTATAAGATTAATATTGTTTGCTCTGTAATATTTCTATCAAAATTAATATTTGCTTATAGTTTAGTGCAGAAGAAGCTGTTCAGTACCAGCTTGATGCATTGAAGTATAATGATCAACCCCGTCCAGACTATGGAATCGAGGTTCTGTACAGGGTAACTTCTAATCCCAGCTTACAATACTCTTTTGTTGAATAGGAAATATGTTGTGGTTCAAATTATTTAACTTGGCTCTTTGACAGTTTGCTGGATTTGATCCATTTGAAAGATCCACATATTTTGGGCCCTTCTTCGATTTGGGGCAGGTCGGTGAGAGAAATTGTTTAGTTGTTTCTGAAATTTAATGTTTTTGATGCATATGCGAATAGCTTTTCTATATTTGATGCTTCATGAGTCAAAGCAGTTTGAGCGATTTAGGCGGATATTTCACCATTCAACTTATCGAGTATTACTTGGTCACAAGCAGAGGAAGATCTTGAGTAGTTTGTTCGTGGAGGAGGTATGTATTGCTTACAATTATACATGAAAATTAGGTTGAGTTTTGACTTCTGCCTTAGTTGGCTGACAGATATATATTGTCACGGCTGCTAAAATGTGTTTATATAATGGAAAGCAGAACCGATTTAAGCAGCGAGTTTGGATCCAAGGAAGTCGACCTGAGGAAGAAGAAATATTTCAATTTACCATGGTTCAGGTATGGGCACTACATCTTCCATTTAGTCATCAGTAGGAGTAACAATGGTATCTGTGTGTTGCACTGAGAACATTTTTATCTGAAGACTCCTCGAGAGCTGAAGCATGAAGCCGTATGAAGAGTTGTTTTCAAACTCCTGAGTCAATGAACTTTTGAATGATTATTGTACTCTGTTCTCACTTGAGGAAAGCCTTTGGCATCTTGCTGTTTTGCTAGACGTTATGCATACGTTGTGTTTGCCTTCTGTTGAGAGCCTGAAAGGCTTCTTACAAACCTAATTTTAAGTGTTTGCTTGTAAGCAGGGTGTTGTTCGAAACATATTCCTCTTTTCTGTTAAAAAAATCATGGGAAGTAATTATGATATCCACATGCAGTTGTGTCTTCAATGAGAATTATAAACATCTTGAGAGGTCAAACTTATTGAACATAAAGAGTACTAGATTTTCCCAGTTATCTCACAAACATATTCATCTCATGCATATTATTCAATGTGGGTTTATATTATTATTTTTCTATTTCAAATTTTAATTTTGTCTCTTTGAACATTTGTAAATTTGTGGCTTCTTACTGGCAGAGAATTGGTGGTTTATGGGATGGTTATTGGCTGACAGAGAGTTTACTCGACGATGGAGATGCCTTTTCTGGGGGGTTGGCCTACTGAAGAGAAATGGTGGTTCTTGGTGAATCAGAATTGCCCTGTTGTGGAACTGTATAAATATGACATTGCTTGCCTACTCATAACCTTAGAATTATGTAGAAGTTGTAATAAATTGTTGCGTATCTACTGCTGCAAGCTCGATTTGAGCTTTGTAAATTGAACCCTGTTTATGTTAATATATAAAGTTGTATCACTACTGAACCCAATGTGGAGAATTTTTGGCTGCAAATTCCTGTGCTCAGGCCAGTTCCTGTCTAGACGTTGAAAGTTTTATGGGACTGCAATTAGGGGTGGGACAAACCCACAGTCCATGGGTTTAACCAAACCTAAACCAAATAAAATAATTTGGGTTGGATAAATCATGAAGAGTTGGACTATTGGCACCTCTTCATTAATCTTATAATACTCTGGTGATATTATAATTATATTTAAGGACAAATATAAATAGAATTAATTTCATTTATATTTTCTTTCTCTTCAATTTCATTTTGCTTGCACAATATAAATTTTTGTAATTATTAAAATAATATGAATTTAAGAAGCAATGTATAAATTTTTTGAATCATTAAAATAATCTAAATTTAAGAAGCAATTTTTTAAGCCAAAATAATATTCTTGTAATCTATGTAGCAACAATATTAGGATACAATATTGTGAGAAAATAAATTAAATAAAATTTTATCTCACTACAAATAATTCTTTAAGGATTTTCAAACTAATTGTTGCACCCAAAATTTATATGTACAATAAAATTGTATTGGACCCATAAAATATTTAATATTTTATAAGGTTTTTCTTACTTTTTCTTTTAGATATTTTTTTTAAATTAAATAATAAAGAAAGTTTGAAGAGAGGAATGCAATTATTAAGATTGAAAAGAGTGAGAAAATTATTAAAAATTGTGAGATTTATAAATGAAAATAGTGTTTATTTAGAAAAGGGTACTTTTGGCATTAAATCAAATATAATTGAAAAGGGGGTGTCAAAAGGATTTTGGAGGGGTGCTAATAGTCTGACTCAATCATGAAATGGGTTAAATTTTGATTTTTATGTAAAAAAACCATTTTATAATGGTTTGGGTATGCTTTACCTATGGATGATGGACAAATTCAAGGTGAAATGTTAGTGGAAAAAAATTAAACAAAATAAATAGAAATCAATAAATTCCATTATTTTCAATTCCAAAATCTTACGTTCAAATTGGGCAAATGGACAACGAGGTATTTGTTAGCCTAAAGGGCTACACATAATGTAATTTTGATGATAACAAACATGTGTCTTAAGTAACAATAATAAATATTGTATTTCACATTTACACTAGTTTTTTTAAGGATAATATTTATGCAAGTGAATCAAGTGAAATCAAGATTGAAGACACTCAACGGACAACGGCGAAATCAAGAATAAAGCTTAGAGCTCAACGGACGAATTATTGCGACAAATTCTTGTAAAGCCAGTATGATTTAATTGATGCATGATTTAGCATTTGAGAAGCTCAAGAGATTAATTTAATTAAATACTTTTCATAAACTAAAATATTTTATTTTTATAAAGTAAAGTATTTTGTGGATTTGAGTAAAATTGGACTTAAATGTTAAGATTTGAAATCTTTGATTTTAATAAGTATCAAATTTCGGAGTTGGATGTTTTTATAAATATTTTAAATGTTTTGGGCCATACTATAATTTATGAATATTTTGAACTAAAGTGAAAGGTTTTGAGAACTTTGAAAAATATGGGTATTATGTTGAAAAGGACCTTTGTGCGAAACAATAAAATCTTTGGGGCCATATCATAATTTTAGGAAGTTTGGGAAAGAAAATTATTTTTGGGAAGTTCTGAAATTGGACCTATTTGTAAAGTTTTCTGACGTTTTGGGCCATAGTATAATTATAGAAAGTTTTGGGCTAAAGTGTAATTTCAATGAACAGTGTTACTGTAGCAATTCAAAAATAACGGTAATATTACTGTTCCTGAGCGGCTAGCCGGATAAATCAAGCGGCTAACCGCTTGAGCGCTGGAATTTGCCTATAACGGCTAGTTTTTGGGCTTCCACTATAAAAACTCAACTCAAACTTCATTTTAAGTATCAATACATGCAAATATAAGATCATACAACATATATTGAGCTTCCAAGACGCAAATCATTATTGATTGAATCATTGTTGAGCTATTAGTTACATATCAACTCTTAAAGAGAGTTTTTGTTGTAATTTTCATTCCTTACCAAATTGTGAGTGTTTAAGTGTGGGAAACACTTGGGGTGAAGAGATTGGGGAGATAATCTCTTGGTTGTAAAGGTTCATTGACACCTTGGAAGTCAATTGTAAAAACTTGAAGCCTTGGGAGGCTTAGATAGTGAAATCCTCGAGCTCGGTTGGCTTGGAGGCGTGGACGTAGGCGGGGATTGCCGAACCACGTAAAAATCCGCGTGTTTGTTTTTCTCTTCCCTTGCTCTTTTTATTTTTACGCTTGCTTGAATTTATTGTTCTCTATTTCATTAAGGCGTTAGATTGATTTATTGTGCGAATCGTATTGCATTATTTTTAAAAACCCAATTCACCCCCCTCTTGGGTTGCGTTACTTGCATTTCAGTATTGACTATTAAACTAACTTCTTTATATATTTAATTATGTTTGGCATCGTGTTTGACTTATTTTTCTTTTGAAACTCAATTTTCTTTTTGATGTAAAATATCTCCCCCTTAATAGCTAATTTTTTTTAAAAATGTACACTCCACTCTTTGTTATTTGTTTATTTATTCATTTTGTTTGTGAGTTTATACTTCCAACATCTCATTATCTTAAAATTAAAAAGATTTTTTCCCATATGCTTAAAATTAAAAAGATTGAGATGAGATTTTATGCCAGAGTTTTTGTCATGTATCTAGTGATATATAAAATAATCTAACCACTTTTAAAGAAAAAGGAATTTCCTTTTGACATGGAAAATTTTAGATAGACCAAAATTTAGAGTTTAAGTCTTTATTATTGTTGGGCGGTCATTATTATTGTTTCAAAACTAATAATTTATAAATTAATAATCACTATTATATAATTTTTTTTAACAATCTCAACTTGAGTTAAAAAGGCTAAATTAATATTTTAATAAATTATTCAAACAATATTTTTATGAAATCCTCTAATATAATTTTATAGTCCCATTTATATTGTAACTTACTATAATTAAAAATGTAATTGATTATAACATTTTATTGAATAAAATATGATTCTAATGTTATTTTTTAATTAAATTTAAATCTAATTGGATTTCATGTCTAATTTTTCTTATTGCATTTAAAAATTTGGAGCTTTTTTCTAATTACAATAAATTTTAGATTTATTTCTTGGAAGATTTAAATTTATAAATTTAAATAATTTAATTTAATTTAATTTAATTTTGATGGATTGCTTTGATACTTGAGTTGAAATGTCTTTTCTCGTTTTAATTTGTATTAACATTGTTAGAATTTCTAAAATCTATTATTTATAATTTTTTATCCACTATATTTTTTTATATTTTAATAATTAATAATTTTTATACAATTAAATTTATCAAAATAAAAATATTTTGATTATAAAGTTCAAACCAAACTCAAATGGATTGATTTGGTTTAAGTTAAAAATATTTGGGTTAGTTTAAATTGGACTCAAATTTTGATAGTTTAATTTGTATTGACTTAAAACCCAAACCAAACCAACCTACACCCGCCCTAACTGCAATATATAAGTCTCTATATAACACGACCACTTGCATATTAAGACGTGGGTGGTAAACTCAGAAACACTACAGTTTAGTTTACATCTATGTGAGAAAGAAGAGTAAATACTTAATTATATTCTTTACGCTTGATGAAGCAGAAGAGAAAAACAAACGACAATAGAAAATCAATAAACTTTTCACTCATACCATAAGGAGTAACACCACTGATATTAATTTTCTAGAGCAGCCAACTTAAGTTTATCAAAATCCTGTTAATTTTTTTCCAGGTAACTTGAGCTTAGTAAAACTTATTGTAACTTGTTTTGATGCGTTTCCACAAGAATAGGAAACAAAGTATGAAAGCAATGATTATCCCCTGCCAAGGCCACTACTGTATTTAACTAAAATCCAGGTCGTCATGCTACATCATCAAGCTGCAGTTGTTGTTGGGCCTGCTGCTGCTGCTGCAAATGTTCAGTGATGGCCGGCTGCTGCTGTTGCTGTTGTGCAAATCCAGTCCCGACTTCTTGTAGTAACTGTTGTAATATCCCAATCACGGACCGCTGCTGCCGCTGTTGCTGTTGTGAAAATCCCACCACTGCCTGCTGCTGATGTTGTTGGAGCCTGGCTTTGCTGCTGATATTGCCGTCGTAAAAACTTGAACACGGCATGCTGTTGCCATGCTAAACAGTGGACCCTCGAATAATTAGCAAGGAACTCATTCAGTTGTTGATCCTTGCAACTTTGCAAAGACGTGCTGCTTGACACAGTAATCTGCAGATGATCAAGATGCCGTTGTAGACATTGTAAATAATGGATCCATTCTTGCTGGTGTTGCTGTTCTAAAGTCTGGAACACGGCCTTTGTTTTCCGCTCAAAAGCCTGAATTGAGGAGAGAAGAAAGCGTTGTTGCAGTTTCAGTTTAGCATGAGGACCACCAGCAACATAAACATTGGCTACCGTCTCTCTGTTTCAAAAAATCAATTCCTTTTCAGAGTTACCAAGGGTGTAATCGCATTCACAGTTTGCTCCACCGTACAGATTTTAAAGACATCAGTACCCAACCAAACAATTCTCCAACTTATTATCTTTAAACGCCTTAATCACATTCTCTCTTTCTGCATCACCACCAGACACCATCATCACAGTTGAAGAATCAATCCAAAATGATTCACAAAATTACCATTGAAATAAACAAATATCGTATCTGTCGATGAATAAGTAGACATATTGCTCGCTCTCAGCGACTGTGTTAATTTGAAGAGTGAGTGGTTTCATTTACCACAAACTCTTTATATAAATAATGAAAGGAGGTATTAGGGATGCAAAGTTATCTGTAAACCCATAAATCTGGCCAACACTTTTTTTTTTTGTAAAAACCTATCCGGTAATTTTATAGGTTATTAGTGGGTATTTGCAAACTCGTATTTTTTATTCTAATTATTTTTATTTTTAATTTTAACTTTAATCATAAAAATTATATTAAAATTTTAATTATAAGTCAATATAAGTTAAAGTTTCTAATTCTAAAACCTAACCTATGTTACTGTAGCATGCATACACACAAAAAAAAAGTTTTTAATAAGTAGAATTTTTTATAATTTTCAAGTTTAATATTACTGATTTTTATTTTAATTTGACTGATTTTGTTTGTTTTATTTTAATAACTTGAAACTTATGATTACTTCTAAAGTTGGGTATTTATTTATTTAATTAATTGTTGACGGTAGTTATATAAAATTTACTTGTTAATATTGTTGGCTAATACTTGTATATTAATCGAAAGATGAAGCAAAACATTGATATTAGTAATGACGATTTCCCTATAATAGAAATACTCTGTACTAGATTAATATATTTTCTATATTTATTTTAATGTTAAAATTTTAATTTCTAATTTACATTGATAAAATCTAGAATTGAGTTTTAACTGTAGATTTTTTAGGCTATTGTTATAAAATTCATTATTAAAAGTATTTTCTTAATATTTGTGATTTTAAATGAGAAAACCCATAAAAAATTAGTTACAAGCTGCGGTTGGTTCGGTAAATGTTAAAACTCATAACGGACATGTTTTTTTTTAAAAGAAAAAAACCATTGAGGGTTGCGGGTGAAATTGGTAATTTAAATTTTTCGTAGGGGTAGATTTAGTAATAACAAATCTACATTGGATTGTGTCTATTGCCATCCCCTAGAGGAATCCTCCCAATACTCTCAAGAGAAGGGATAAGTTATAACCTTATAGCATGCGCACGATAAATTTTCGTTTAATTCCTATATTTTAACTTAAATGTCTATATAATTCTTATATTATGGAAAAACACCTTAAAACACTTTTACAATTTAAAATGTTATATTCTGATCCTTATTTTTCTTTACTTTTACAATAATATACTTTCAATAAGAATCTTCACATTAATTAACTTATGTTTAAAAAAATTAATTTCAGCAAATTGACCAATAAATAGCACTATGAAATAACTAGTATCTTTTGTACCCGTGCAAATAATCTTACTAATAATTATTTATAAATTAATTAATAACAAATAACTTAAGTTAATGTTTAATATCTTACAATAATCTTACTAATAATTATTTTATAAAAATTAATTTACCCAATTAATCTTAAAATAAAATAATAATATCAAAATTTGAGTAAATTTTTATGTTACCTGTCAGGTTAATTTGATAAATTATTAATTTTTTTCAATAAGGATGTCTCAAAGTATATTTTTTAAATATAAGAATTAAACGAATACTTAAATTAAATTATAGGAAAATGAAAACGGTTTTAAGTTTTATGTCGCCTAACTATTCTTAAATTGATGCAGTATTTGATATTGTCCTACTCAAGGTTCAAAACTGTTGCCTACAATTACAAGCTCCTCCTGCATCCTGGCCAGGGGCAGTGCTTGGCTAACCATTGGAAGGTTTTCGCGACTGCAATTTATACTTCCCTAGCGCAAACAATGCATTATGCGGGTCGTACAGCCACAATGTAGTCCAGTACTAGGCGAGAAAGAGAATACTCGATCCTATTTTTTCGTGCTGTTTAATTTTTTTAATATATATATAATTAGAAATCAATCGAGACTCTCTTTAATAATTCTATTATATCACAATTTGATGATTGACCCTCATTTAATATTAGAGGGAGATCTATTATACTTCAAATGTGGGGAGACAAATAAACCCCTACCAAGAGTGGAGCCGAGTACCAACAACCCTTGGGCACATGGGTTGCCAATGAGCTTCAAGCCCATTGGCTTTACACTGTTTAATTGATGGAGCGGAAGAGAAAACAGACACAGTTAGAAAATCAATGAACATTTCTCTCCTACCATCAAGAATAAAAAACTAAACCATCAAGAGTAATCAACTCATGCAGATCAAAATTCTGACGATTGTGTTGAGTAGGTAACTTAAGCTTAGTAAGACTTCTAGAACTTGTTTTGATCTGCAATGCCTTTCTCCAGAAGTATGAAACAGAGCATGAAAGCAATGGTAAACTCCTGCCTCAAAATACACAAAATTATTATCCAGTAATCAGTATGATGAAAAGATTTCAATGGTTTGTAAACTGAGTGGAAGGAAAGCAAAGAATAGAAAGCAAAGACTAGTTCATCATACAGCCGACAAAACAATTGAAACAATTGAACTAATTTATAAACTGTAGCATTCGTATAACCTCAACAATATAATGGGTGTGAGGTAAAATTCAAATAGGAGAACAATAAACAAGGACCTCCAGGTTGACCACTGCTCTGGAATGTTAGTTCTTTGGTTGTGGTTGAGTGATGAACTTCGTAAGGACATAACAGTCTGGTGGGGTAATGTTAGTGTAGTAGTTTTTGATAGTGTCTGTGATATCAAATCCAAATTTCTTATAGAAGTTGATAGCATCTTCATTGTTTGTCTGCACATGCAAGTACACCTCTGATATGTTTTGTTTGGCACAGAGATCAAGGACATGGTTCAACAACTTTGTACCTGCAATAAATCCAAAAATTCAGGTAGCCTACTTAATCACATTGAATTTTTTTTTTCCCTGCCCATGCCTAGTGCAGTAGTGCTATTCACTATTGCAGCTACAAAATTGAAGAAAATAAAACTTGAGTAAAATGAGTTTTGTGTTGATCTTCAGTTTATAACAAGGTCTCAGAAGTTTAAAAAGCAAAAAAACAACAGAAACAGAAATGGGGTGCCACCTAGCTTATATGACATGAACCAACCAAGTTTCCTTAGGTACTCGAACCAGATTCAAACAACCCCCAAGAAAGAGACATCCTCAGGGAAAGATAAGAGTGTACTCACCAATGCCTAGCCCACGGTATGGTGCCAAAACACCCAAAGTCATGATGTAAACACAGATAGCCCCACCTTCCTTCTTCTCCAGCCGGCATGCAATTGCACCGACACATATGTCACTGTAATATGCTGATCAATTGCAGAATGAAGTTTTAGGACAACTGGAAATTCGTTGATATTTACAAAGGTAATGCTGTAGCAAAAACACTAAAGGACTAGATAAAGCAAATCTAAAAAACCATTTGGGCAAGGCTACCAACAATATGATAGAAATCTCATCCAAATAGCACATATTTTTCCATTTTTTTATTGTATTTGCTATTTTGAAAAAAGAAAATAGACACTACTAACCCTTGTAACTGTATTGACATTACTTTAAGGGCCGAGAGTTTTTCTGTAAGTTGTTTAGAACTAAATGCTGACTAAAACACTTGCATTCATGATGCTAGGATGCAGATTTTTGTGATGCTTTGTTTAGTTTCAAAGTTTCTAATCTGAATTTCTACTCACATTAAGAAACCATGTATTTCTCACCTGGTAAATTCAATCCTACATATTGACTTCGAGGCAACATATGCTTCTGGGACCGCTGGACTTCACCTTCTGGGATGAGCAGAGGACAAGGAGTTGCCACTAATTACAGATGGATACGTTTCTTTTCCAAATTACATATGTTAACCAGCCAGTTCTAATTATTATTATTTGGAAACTATGTGCAGGGAAATTCAGTAACCATGAGAGTAAGCAATGACATGATCAAGAACATGCACGAAGAAGCAGAGAAGGTTTGGCTTCCTGAGTTTGTGAAGGTCATTAAAGAAACAAAAGAACCTTTCATAAATGCGATGTATGATTGTGATCCTCTTAAACAAATATTTTGGAGTAACCTAGTATTGATTGGAGATGCTGCTCACCCAACAACTCCTCATGGTCTGAGAAGCACGAACATGTCAATACTAGATGCAATGGTCATGGGAAAAAGCCTTGAAAAGTGGGGAGTGGAGGGTTTGCTTTCAGCTCTTGAAGAGTATCAGACAGTTCGGCTACCTGTAACCTCAAAACAAGTCCTGCATTCACGGCGACTTGGTCGAATTAAACAAGGCTTAGCTCTTCCAGATCGTGAACCTTTTAATACGAAGACAGCAAGTCCACAAGACTGTCAAGAGCTTCAACAGAAAACTATGCCTTTCTTCGCAGACCTGCCTTCTCTGGTTGACTCAACATTATGCTCCACTTGACCTGGGAGAAGATGAAGCATGTTCCAAGCAACCGAATAGTAGTTAAGTTTCAATTCTTTACACTTATTTACATCATACCCAACTTAGTTCTCATTGTGTGTAGTCTAGTTTTCAGTAGGAATCTCGTGTTTGTATAGAACTATTGTATCCTTGTCATCTATCTTTGTTTTATTTTCATTTATCTTGTTATGCAGGAATAAACTTAATTATTGTGATTAAAACAAAAATTATGATCGGTTTCATGTGCCTATTAAAGCTATAAGAAATTAAACTTTTGAATTCAAAAGGACATCCAGCAATTTGCCACGGGCTGGCGTAAGAGTTCTGACATTAACAAGCCGTCATTTTCCCAACCAACTTGAAGTTCTGTCTGGCAATTCTTCATAATTTTAACGAAAGTAAAAGCTAACAACTACCTTCAACAGAGTAAGCATTCAATGGTCGATTATTTTAATATTATATTCACTCAATAATTGAGGATGAGTCTTTCTTTGTTATTATATCAATTGTTTTATAACCAAAGTTGGTAGATGTGAGTGGTTCAGCACTCTCACTCCTTAAGAGAGGTCAGGGGTTCAAGTCCCGATCTCGTATGAAGTTACTACTTTGGCCAGCACTTTACCCCTTACGGGCCGACCCAGTGCGAGCGGGGATTAGTCTCGGTTGTGGTATGAACTTAAAGGTGCCTCCCACAGTTGGGGCTCATTTAGGATCACCTCGTGATTCAAACCAAAGAAAAAATATCAATTGTTTTATAATATTAAGAAGATGAATCAGCATTGTAAGCAATCATTTTCATTTATAATAAAATTTAATATACAAAATGACTGGTGAGGTACCACCATACCAGGTGGTGCATGGAAATATGGGGAATTTGGGACTTCTAGTGCGGCGGTGCTGCAGCGGCTGGGCATTACTTATGAGGTAGCTACTTAATGACCTGATCAGTTGAGTTTTGGGGAATTTGGATTTTGGATCAATTAGTTAGGGAGTTGAGTGTGTTTTGTAACTTTAAGAAAATATAATTTGACTGTAATTATTAGTTATATCTTTATTTTTTTATGATAAGTTTTAATAAGAGTAAATTTACAATTAACTATTATTATTTTTTTAAAAAAAAAACCTTAGCCTCCTCTTACCTCCGCCCTTGGTACCTGCTAAAACCAAATACCCAAATTATGAAAACGAAGAGCGAGACGATATGTTACTGGATTGTTATCAAAATTTGAAGCTAGAACTTAGCAATTGCCCAAAGATAAAGATTTGCTAAGATTTTAGACCCACAGACTTTTTAGTACCAATTTATCTTCGTTCCTTTAAGAATGATGGTGATTTGTAGAGCCATGCCCTGTATTCAAAATAAACAAATTTGAAGAATATATCTGTTGATTCCGGTAGGGCAGGAGTCTCATGCACAAGTTTCTCATCTATTTTCTTACCAGAACAAATTTCTAGCCAAAATGAGGGTGTGAAAGGAAGATAAATAGACGAAATTTGGCCCACCACTTCATTCTTCCTAAATGAATAGCTTTTTACCCTATTAAACGAGGAAAAATGGATTAGATTCTCCCTTAATTTGATCTGATTAGTGATTACTAAATAAAGACCACACACTTTATTGTAGTGTGTTTCTTCATTTAATACATTGCAGTTTGTATGTGGCCCTAGTTTTAGATCACTTAATTGGAAATGGACTTCCCTTTTTTTTTTGATACATTGGAGTCTAGTAAAACTAGGCTAAAACAGAACGGGGAATAGAGGTTCCATATATATCATTACATAACTAATAACCAAGACGCTCGGGGGGGTTTTCAAAGACATGAAGTCTAAGGGGTAAGGAACCAGCAAGTTTCGCCATGGAATGTACAACAAAATTGGCTTCCCGATATATATACTTTATAGTAATGAGCCATTGTCTATTTATCAGTTCCTTTATGGCAGTTATGAGAGAAAAAATATTGCATTAGGCATCAAACTAGTAGAGGAAATAAGTTGGGAAACACATTGGCTATCCACCTCTGCAATTAAATAACGAATGCCACGGTCCCAAGCAATATTAAGTCCTTGAAAAAGACCCCAAAGTTCTGCAGTAGTCACCGATCCAAATCCAATGTTCATGCCAAAGCCAAACTGCCACTTTCCAGAGCAATCCCTCACCAAGCCCCCAGCGCTGGCTAGACCATTCTTTAATCGTGATCCATCAGTATTTAATTTGAAAAAAGATTCAGGGGGAGCTTGCCATCTAACATATTTGATGATCTTATTACTCTGACCGAAACTAAGAGTTGATCGTGCATTTTGAATGTCCTGAGCCCAAGATTTAATTTCAGCAACAACATGAGTGCAGCAAGGGGATTTTTGTGAGAAAAGAAATTGATTATGCCAAAACCAAATTTTCCAGATAGCCACTCCAAATTGATTACGCCAAAACCAAATTTTCCAGATAGCCACTCTAAATTGATTACGCCAAAACAACATGAGTGCAGCAAGGGGATTTTTGTGAGAAAAGAAATTGATTACGCCAAAACCAAATTTTCCAGATAGTCGCTCCAAATAAACATGCCCATTCATCCCCCACTTCATTGATACCAGTCTTTCCCAAGTTGAAACAGAGCCAATCACGAATATTAAAGAAGAAAAAATGATGTCTGAAGTTGACCGGAATTAAACAATTCCATATTCTCTTTGCAACAAAACAGTCCCGAAGTGCATGCATCGCGTTTTCTCTCTCATGGCTACATCAATGAGGGTACCATTGGTTTCACATTTTTATTTTACGTCTTAACTTTTGTATTGACAATATTAGTTTTGTATTATATATATATATATATATATATATATATATATATAACTACTAAGTTATTTTTTGCAATCAATAAATATCTAATAACTCAATACTTTTATATTTATGCTCATAAAATTTTTACTTTTTAAATAAATATTAAAATATCTTAAAAATAATAAATTACATTTTTTTAACACTAATTAAAACAAATAATTTTCACATTTAATCTTGTTTTAGTTAATAACATGGACCATTCGCTCACCACTTGGCATAACTTTGTAACCTAGGTCCTGTTTGGAATCGAAGTATTATACCTTTTAAATTACAACTGTCGTAAAAATTTTGTAATTATAAAACAAAAAATTAATAGCTGTGAACTTAATGATTGCTTACTAAACTTTAGGTATTTATTTACATAATTAATTGTCTAAAATTTACTTGTTAATGTTATTGACAATACTTATGTTTTGATTAAAAAGATGAAGTAAGGTATTGATCTTATTGATCAACAGAAATATTTTATACTAGATTGACATATTTGTGTATTTATTTTAATGTTAAAACTTTAATTTCTCATTTATATTGATAAAATTTAGAAATGGGTATTATATGTAGAGTTTTAAGCTCCTATTATAAATTTATAGTTTGACTTATATAATTTAATTTATTTTTTGTGTTTTTAAAAGTATTGTTTTAATATTTGTGAAGTAAAAATCCATTGCAGGTTACGCGAGGATTTAGTAATTGTTAAAACCTACAGCAGGTGAATTTTTTTTTAAAAATAAAAAACCCATAGCGAGTTAAGAATTTACTGATTTAATTACTTTTTACAAGTGCATGTTTGATAATGATAAAATCACTGCACTGAAAGAAATTGTATGAAGAATATAATTCTTGTTCTGTATTTTTAATGAAATTTACAGAATTATTTATACAAAATAAAGACAAAGTAGCCGTTGAAAGGGTTAATAATATTAAAGGAGAATAAGTGAATACTTCCTAAACTATTGGACAATAACTTTATAAAATAGGAATGAAATATTCCTACATGATATTGACATTCATGTGCAAAATCGTGCGGCAGATATTTCTTGACAAAAAACTTTGACGGGAGCAATTCGAGTGGGAGTCATAAACCCGTTCTTGACTTGACCGTTAATGACTGGCTAAACAGCATAAATAAATGTATAACGATTCTTATATAAAAAGCCACCAACCCAAGCCAAAAGAAAAAAAAAAATTGTGCTGAATACAACAATATAATTTCTTCAGTTTTTACTTGGAAACAAGAGAGATGAATATGAAGAAGCAGAAGCCAAAAGCTATTGTAGTTGGAGGAAGTATTGCTGGGGAATCATGCGCAAAAGCACTTATTTCAGCAGGATGGGATGTTGTTGTGATTGAGAAAACTCGTGGACCCCCAACCCAAAACCCAACCGGTGCTGGCCTCGGACTCGATCCATTGGCTCTGAAAATTGTTCAGTCATGGCTCCATGAACCTGAACTTCTTTACAACAACACTTTACCTATCGCCAATACTGAGGTATATAATATAATATATTTAATTTCTTTTTTCCCAGTAGAATCCAGTAGTGCTTTGAATTTTTTTTTTTTGGTTTTAACCACGAGGTATCTTGGGGAGGGCCTCAACTGTGGGAGGCACCTTTAAGCCCGTACCACAACCCACACTAGAAGTCCTGACTCGAACCGGGAGGCACAAGTTCTGCCAACAAAGGCGACTTCCCTGGGACTCGTGTATACTTTGAATTATACTGATCTCTTAAAGATATTAGTTGCACACGCGTATATACAATGGTGTATGGTTAAGATTTGATAACAGTATATTTTGCTCTGCTCAAAGTACAATTTAGAATGGAATCTCATTGGGAAAAAAATATCTATATATGTTGAATAGATAAAATTTCAATTTGTATTTAATTGCAGAGCCTAGCAACAGATGGGGAAAAGAAGATCAGCTGGGTAATAGGAAGAGAAGAAGGCGCTAAATATCTGACAGCATATTGGGCTGATCTTCATGGCCTTATATACAATACTCTGCCACCTGAAATATTTTTATGGGGTCACCAGTACCTCTCTTTCTGTATTTCTGAAGACAAATTAACTGTCAAAGTTAGAGCTAAGGATCTTGAGACTGATGAAATAATCGAGATAGTAGGAGATTTGCTCGTTGGAGCAGATGGGATCCTCTCATCAATTGGTCGGAGCATTCTACCCGACTTCAAATTGAGGTTTGTGCTTGCTTGTGAATATCAATAAAAGTAATTAATTTTTGAGTATTTTGTTTCTTAAATTTAAATGTGTTTTTAATAGGTACGCAGGATACTGTGCGTGGAGAGGTGTTTTTAATTTTTCAGAAAACAATTCAGAAACCATCTTAGGCTTTCGAAAATCGTATCCTGATATTGGGAAATGCTTTTACACGAATATTGGTTCAGGATCTCACATCATAGTCACTGAGCTTAAGAAAGAGAAGTTCAATTGGGTTTGGTATGTCAATCAACCTGAGCCCGAGCTCAAGGTAACTGCTTACTTTTGTTTCATCTTTTTATTTTGTTTTCGGGGGTTTGGGTTGGGTGCTAAAATCTAATTTTTGCAAACGATCAACAAAGCTCAGACCATCACTGGATCCAATTTTTTTTTTTTTTTATATTTTAATTTTCCGGTTTATCAATGCAGTATGACGTGACATTGGGAAACAAATTATTTTATTCCCTGCAGGGAAATACAACTTCTGTGAAAGTAAGCAGTGACATGATCGAGGAGTTGCACCAAAGAGCAGAGCAGGTTTGGTTACCTGAATTGTCAAGATTGATCAAAGAAACAAAGGATCCTTTCCTTAATGCTATATATGATCGTGATCCTTTGGAGAAAATCTTCTGGGACAGAGTGGTGCTAACAGGAGATGCAGCTCACCCGACAACTCCACACGCTGCCAGAAGCACAAACATGGCGATAACAGATGCAGCAGTGTTAGGAAAATGCCTCGAGAAGTGGGGGCCGGATCATTTATACTCTGCTCTGGAAGAATATCAATCCATTAGGAAACCTGTAACTTCAGCACAAGTTCTACATTCGCGACGATTGGGTCAAATGAAACAAGGGTTAAGTATTCCTGGAAGGGAGCGGCCTTTTGATCCAAAGACAGCAAGTCTAGAGGACTTGGAATTCATCGTTAACATGAAAGTGCCTCTTTTCGACGTTGTTCCTCCGATTCTTGATTCAATTTTTCGTTCTGCTTGATAACTTCAAAGGCCACGGCTTGGTCTGTTCATTATGCTAACTATAGCTGCCTATAAATAAGAGGGTTGACCTCAATTGTGTGAGTAAAAGAACTGCTATACTTATGTTCCTTCCTGTAATAACGAAAGCCTCTTAATTCAGTGTCTCTACTTCTTCAGCAAAATAAAAATAAATTCTTGATCGAAATACACCCAACTTTTCTAATTTTCTTATAAAAAGGACACCACGATAGGATGGGATTGTCCTTGTGTTGTGTCATTGATCTATCCATATTTGTTTTTCCCAAAAACAATTTCCATGAAGGAGGATGTTTTGCTGCTTGTTAGTGCACGCTATTTAAGCACAAGACATGATTGAGATTTATGCAAGGTATGTGGTAGAATTTATGTAAGACGACCGATGAAGCTAAACATGAGAGTTAGTAACTTTTACTATGGTGATCAACGCGTTGAAGAAAAAATTTAGAATTTTTATTATAAGTGGTGCATACAAAAGTTGGTGAGTCGAACTTGTACTCAAATACTAGCTCATGTATTAGGAGTTGCCTTAGGCTTACGTTATTAATCTAGTAACTAATATTAGCGATATGAAACATTTTTTCTATCATCTTCCATCACAAGTGTGTGGGTCAATATTTTTGTTTGGTCCTTGTCTAGTGATGAGATAATGTGAGTGATTTTGAGAGAAAATATGAAAAACACAAACAATGAAAATTCCCTTTTACTTAAACTATGACAGAATTTTTTTACACTGAAGTTGATAGAAGACACTCGAATGCGCAGGAGTGAAATCTTGACAAATTAAAGCGAGAACTAAGACATGCTAGTCCTTTCTCGCGCATTTAGTTGACATTATTTTGCTTTGCAAATAAATGCGGGCATGGTTGAAGGCATTTTATCTTTCCGGAAGTGGATGGAGAAATAAATATAATTAAAAGGGATGCGAATAATAAATGCCAGTTTTTCTTAATTACGAAGAATATATTAGAAATAAATTGAAATGTAACAAAATACTTGAAATAATTCAAGTGATGGGTTTTTTCTCCGTCAATAACGCTTGATAGTTCCTTGTCATGAGCTTCTTATCTTCTGTCTTGAAGGAAGAAATTGCAAAAGACGAATAAAACGATTTCCTTTACACATTCAATCAATGCTGCTCATCCATAAGTTGCCCATTTCATAATAATAATAATACAATACAGATAGCTCAACAGCACCAACCAAAACTTCGCCACCAGTCACGGTGAAATGTGAGATGCCTGCGCTGATTCTTATTTTTATTTTAATTTTTATAATTACTGATCGAATAACATTATTTTGTTTAATTATTTGTTTTGAATAAACTAGAGAATGACATTTAAAATATCAAATATCAAATTTAATGATTTGTTGAGAGTGGTAAGAGTATCTTCGCATAAAAACTAAAAGTTAGTTGGTTAGCTAGTTATAATAGAAAAAAATTAAAGGACCAATTTGAAATATTTGAGCTAGTTATATAAATTTCCCATAGATTTTCACGTACCGTTAGTTTTAAGAATTCAACTTTGACATGATTATGAATTCCAAAAATTGATTAAGAAGAAAGACAGAAACTTTAGCAATGATGCTGAATCAATCATTCATTTTTTTTAAATTATGACTGGTAATGTTTGGGGTTGACGACGCCTCCCCAACTGTCAGGCAATTATCGTTTCCAAAAGTTTTCCAGATTCAGCCTGAAAATTTAACGGCTGTAAAAAAATAATTGAGGATGAGTCTTTCTTTGTTATTATATCAATTGTTTTATAATTTTAAGAAGATGAATCAGCATTGTAAGCCATCATTTTCATTTATAATAAAGTTAATATACAAAATGACTGGTGAGGTACCACCATACCGGGCGGTGCATGGAAAGATGGGGAATTTGGGACTTCCGGTGCGGCGAGAGACTGAGCATGAGGGTGCTGCAGCGGCTGGGCATCACTTATGAGGTAGCTACTTAATGACCTGATCAGTTGAGTTTTGGAGAATTTGGATTTTGGATCAATTAGTTAGGGAGTTGAGTGAGTTTTGTAACTTTAAGAAAATAGAATTTGACTGTAATTATTAGTTATATCTTTATTTTTTTACGATAAGTTTTAATAAGAGTAAATTTACAATTAACTATTATTATTTAAAAAAAAAAAAACCTTAGCCTCCTCTTACCTCCGCCCTTGGTACCTGCTAAAACCAAATACCCAAATTATGAAAACGAAGAGCGAGACGATATGTTACTGGATTGTCATCAAAATTTGAAGCTAGAACTTAGCAATTGCCCAAAGATAAAGATTTGCTAAGATTTTAAGACCCACAGACTTTTTAGTACCAATTTATCTTCGTTCCTTTAAGAATGATGGTGATTTGTAGAGCCATGCCCTGTATTCAAAATAAACAAATTTGAAGAATATATCTATTGATTCCGGTAGGGCAGGAGTCTCATGCACAAGTTTCTCATCTATTTTCTTACCAGAACAAATTTCTAGTCAAAATGAGGGCGTGAAAGGAAGATAAAGAGACGAAATTTGGCCCACCACTTCATTCTTCCTAAATGAATAGCTTTTTACCCTATTAAACGAGGAAAAATGGATTAGATTCTCCCTTAATTTGATCTGATTAGTGATTACGAAATAAAGACCCCAGACTTTATTGTATTGTGTTTCGTCATTTAATACATTGAAGTTTGTATGTGGCCCTAGTTTTAGATCACTTAATTGGAAAGGCACTTCCTTAATTATTTTTCAAAAGCACATCCTATAAGACTCCAACAGATGGAGTCCAAGTTCTAGAATAGATGAATAAATGATGTCAATTAAATGGCAATAGCCCACCAAAGAAGACAAAGAAAACAAGTTAGCAGAGATTTTACGGTATACCAAAAGTACTACACTCAATTAATATATATACGCTATATGTGTATTTATTTTTAAAAAATTATCATGTAATTAATAGTTATATTTAATTAAACTATACATATCATACATGTATTAGTTATATGTAGCACCTATATTATACTCTAGAATTTCTCACAAGATAATATGTCAATATACCACAAACACAAAGTTTGAATCCTGTGAAATATGTTTAAAATTGACTCTTGTAGAAATTATTACGTGGTGGTGAAATGATTATGATAAATAATATATTAACACATGTCAATATATAATTATGCTACATCAATGAGGGTACCATTGGTTTCACATTTTTATTTTACGTCTTAACTTTTGTATTGACAGTATTAGTTTTGTATTATATATATATATATATATATATATATATATATATATATAACTACTAAGTTATTTTTTGCAATCAATAAATATCTAATAACTCAATACTTTTATATTTATGCTCATAAAATTTTTACTTTTTAAATAAATACTAAAATATCTTAAAAAAAATAAATTACATTTTTTTAACACTAATTAAAACAAATAATTTTCACATTTAATCTTGTTTTAGTTAATAACATGGACCATTCGCTCACCACTTGGCATAACTTTGTAACCTAGGTCTTGTTTGGAATCGAAGTATTATACCTTTTAAGTTACAACTGTCGTAAAAATTTTGTAATTATAAAACAAAAAATTAATAGCTGTGAACTTAATGATTGCTTACTAAACTTTAGGTATTTATTTACTTATTTAATTGTCTAAAATTTACTTGTTAATGTTATTGACAATACTTATGTATTGATTAAAAAGATGAAGTAAGGTATTGATCTTATTGATCAACAAAAATATTTTATACTAGATTGACATATTTGTGTATTTATTTTAATGTTAAAACTTTAATTTCTCATTTATACTGATAAAATTTAGAAATGGGTATTATATGTAGATTTTTAAGCTCCTATTAGAAATTTATAGTTTGACTTATATAATTTAATTTATTTTTTGTGTTTTTAAAAGTATTGTTTTAATATTTGTGAATTAAAAATCCATTGCAGGTTACGCGAGGATTTAGAAACCTACAGCAGGTGAATTTTTTTTAAAAATAAAAAACCCATAGCGAGTTAAGAATTTACTGATTTAATTACTTTTTACAAGTGCATGTTTGATAATGATAAAATCACTGCACTGAAAGAAATTGTATGAAGAATATAATTCTTGTTCTGTATTTTTAATGAAATTTACAGAATTATTTATACAAAATAAAGACAAAGTAGCCGTTAAAAGGTTTAATAATATTAAAGGAGAATAAGTGAATACTTCCTAAACTATTGCACAATATCTTTATACAATAGGAATGAAATATTCCTACATGATATTGACATTCAAGTGCAAAAATCGTGCCGGAGATATTCCTTGACAAATAACTTTGATGTGAGCAAGTCGTGTCACGTGTGGAGTGATAAACCCGACTTGACCGTTAATGACTTTCGTTTTGGTAATCTTGGTCAGCTTGCTTAACAAGTGGTACCCATAACCCATCCATACTGCTAGGCTAGCTAAACAGCATAAATAAATGTATAACGATTCTTATATAAAAAGCCACCACCCCAAGCCAAAAGAAAAAAAAAAATTGTGCTGAATACAACAATATAATTTCTTCAGTTATATTTACTTGGAAACAAGAGAGATGAATATGAAGAAGCAGAAGCCAAAAGCTATTGTAGTTGGAGGAAGCATTGCTGGGGAATCATGCGCAAAAGCACTTGTTTCAGCAGGCTGGGATGTTTTTGTGATTGAGAAAACTCGTGGACCCCCAACCCAAAACCCAACCGGTGCTGGCCTTGGACTCGATCCATTGGCTCAGAAAATTGTTCAGTCATGGCTCCATGAACCTGAACTTCTTTACAACAACACTTTACCTGTCACCATTACTGAGGTATTTAATATAATATATTTAATTTTTTTTTTCCCAGTAGAATCCAGTAGTGCTTTGAATTATACTGATCTCTTAAAGATATTAGTTGCACACGCGTATATACAATGGTGTATGGTTAAGATTTGATAACAGTATATTTTGCTCTGCTCAAAGTACAATTTAGAATGGAATCTCATTGGGAAAAAAATATCTATATATGTTGAATAGATAAAATTTCAATTTGTATTTAATTGCAGAACCTAGCAACAGATGGGGAAAAGAAGATCAGCTGGGTAATAGGAAGAGAAGGAGGCGCTAAATATCTGACAGCATATTGGGCTGATCTTCATGGCCTTATATACAATACTCTGCCACCTGAAATATTTTTATGGGGTCACCAGTACCTCTCTTTCTGTATTTCTGAAGACAAATTAACTGTCAAAGTTAGAGCTAAGGATCTTGAGACTGATGAAATAATCGAGATAGTAGGAGATTTGCTCGTCGGAGCAGATGGGATCCTCTCATCAATTGGTCGGAGCATTCTACCTGACTTCAAATTGAGGTTTGTGCTTGCTTGTGAATATCAATAAAAGTAATTAATTTTTGAGTATTTTGTTTCATAAATTTCAATGTGTTTTTAATAGGTACACAGGATACTGTGCGTGGAGAGGTGTTTTTAATTTTTCAGAAAACGATTCAGAAACCATCTTAGGCATTCGAAAATCGTATCCTGATATTGGGAAATGCCTTTACACGAATATTGGTTCTGGATCTCACATCGTAGTCACTGAGCTTAAGAAAGAGAAGTTCAATTGGGGTTGGTATGTCAATCAACCTGAGCCCGAGCTCAAGGTAACCGCTTACTTTTGTTTCATCTTTTTATTTTGTTTTCGGGGTTTTGGGTTGAGTGCTAAAATCTAATTTTTGCAAACGATCAACACAGCTCAGACCATCACTGGATCCAATTTTTTTTTAATTTTAATTTTCCGGTTTATCAATGCATTATGACGTGACATTGGGAAACAAATTATTTTATTCTCTGCAGGGAAATACAACTTCTGTGAAAGTAAGCAGTGACATGATCGAGGAGTTGCACCAAAGAGCAGAGCAGGTTTGGTTACCTGAATTGTCAAGATTGATCAAAGAAACAAAGGATCCTTTCCTTAATGCTATATATGATTGCGATCCTTTGGAGAAAATCATCTGGGACAGAGTGGTGTTAACAGGAGATGCAGCTCACCCGACAACTCCACACTCTGCCAGAAGCACAAACATGGCGATAATAGATGCAGCAGTGTTAGGAAAATGCCTCGAGAAGTGGGGGCCGGATCATTTATACTCTGCTCTGGAAGAATATCAATCCATTAGGAAACCTGTAACTTCAGCACAAGTTCTACATTCGCGACGATTGGGTCAAATGAAACAAGGGTTAAGTATTCCTGGAAGGGAGCGGCCTTTTGATCCAAAGACAGCAAGTCTAGAGGACTCGGAATTCATCGTTGTGCCTCCTTTCGACGTTGTTCCTCCGATTCTTGATTCAATTTTTCGTTCTGCTTGATAACTTCAAAGGACACGGCTTGGTCTGTTCATTATGCTAACTATAGCTGCCTATAAATAAGAGGGTTGACCTCAATTGTGTGAGTAAAAGAACTGCTATACTTATGTTCCTTCCTGTAATAACGAAAGCCTCTTACTTAATTCAGTGTCTCTACTTCTTCAGCAAAATAAAAATAAATTCTTGATCGAAAACAAGTTAGGAGAGATTATCAAATATACATGCTACTGTCAATAAAAAAAGAAAGACAAATATAAATAAATTATCAAATAAAAAAATATAAATAAATGGCACGTAATGTTTATTTTTCATTTATAATAAAGTTTAATATACAAAATGACTGGTGTGTTAGACACGTTTTCAAAAACGTGTATAATGTGGCCATCTAATTTATTTTAATTATTAGTTTTCTAATTTAAATTGATATTTATCTTTATTTAGTTTACTTTTAAAACGTTGGGTTTGGTTTAAAATTTGAATAAAGATAAAACACCTCTTCCTAATATCTCTCATACACATTACGGGTGGTTTACTAAAATCAAGGGGATAACGGCTCATAACTTCCTCTTTTATTTAAACATGTCATCTTGATGGGAGATGACTGACGGTCACGTTTTTTTCAAGGTCCCTGGTCTAACAACAGAGCTTGTGTATACCATCTACTCTCAGGAATTAAGTGTTGGATAGACTAGAAAATTCTGAGTACAAAGCATCGCTTGTTTGCGTTGGTTTTGTTTGCATTCTAGTAGAAAGGTTGTGTACAATTGAATCTGATAACTATGGCAGGAGGTAAGTTTTCTAACTTGGCGCATGATGAATATAGTCTTTTAGTTGGTATCAGAGCCATGGTTCTCGTCTAGTTATCGATTCTTATATGTTAGAATCTGAATAATTTAAAGCATGATTGATTATTATATGAATAATTGTTTCGCATGCGTGATATAACATATGAATATGAGTTTGTGATATTATGTGATATATATATAGTTTCAGGATAGCCTAAAATTTTTCCGTTGTCTTTTCATACGGAATACATGAATGGAATTATGCAATAATGGTTATTTGAGACTTGTCTGCAGAATTGATATAAGTAGAATTAATTATTTCGTTTGACTCTAGCATGTTATTATATAAATTCAATTAATTCAGTAGTCTACATTCGGTTTTCGGTTAAGTTTTAGTGACATTATAATATGTAAATAAATGCATGCATGATTGAATATAATATATTTGTTGTATTCTTGGATTGCATTAATAATGATAAAGGACACCTGTATTTGTTAACTAGCATAATATTACGATTGGAAACCTGATACATGACAAATGTCATATTTCCATGCTATTGGTTCTGTGAAGAATTGTTGGGTGTCTTAAAATTATATTCGGTAACCTTGGCATGTACTTTGATGATATAAATCCATGGAAATGTTTTGTAAGCTTGTACTTTGTTTGTTTTTGTAGCTATTCAATCTTTGTCTGTTCCAAATAGTGATACTTCTCGAATCCCTTTTCTGAGTGGTGACAATTTTAATGAATGGAAGGAGAGAATTCTCCTAACGTTAGGGTGTAATGACCTTGAGTGGATGAGCCACCAATGCCTACGGAATTAAGTACCCCACGAGAGAAAGCATCATATGAACGATGGGAGCGATCCAATCGATTGAGCATGATGCTCATTAAGGCTCATGTTGGGAAAAGCATTCGTGGCTCTATTCCAGATTGTGATAAGGTGAACGATTATCTCAATGCCATAGAGCAACAATTTGAGACATCTGACAAGGCTATGACAAGCACCTTAATGAGTAAATTGTCATCCATGAAGTTTACTGGCACCAAAGGAGTGCGTGAGCACATTATGGAAATGAGGGATATTGCTGCTCGACTCAAGTCACTAGAAATTGAGATTTCTAAGTCATTTTTGGTTCACTTTATTCTCAACTCACTCCCTCAAGATTATGGACCTTTTAAGATTTCTTATAACACACATAAGGAAAAGTGGTCAATTAATGAACTCTTGACCTTATGTGTGCAAGAGGAAGGGAGGTTGAATCAAGAGACAATGGAAAGTGCCCATACAGTGACTGCTGGAAAGCAATTTGACAAGAAGGGTAAAGGAAAAGGCAAAGCGCCTCTTAAATAGGTTAATAAGAACGTTATCAAGTGTTTTTTCTGCAAGAAGAGAGGACACATGAAGAAAGCTTGCCCTAAATATATGAATTGGCTTGAAAAGAAAGGTAATCTTATCTCTCTTGTGTGTTACGAATCTAATATGGTTCATGTTTCTCATAACACTTGGTGGATTGACTCTGGTTCTACAATCCATATCTCCAATACCATGCAGGGCTTCCTAAACCACAGGAAACCGATGGAAAGTGAACGAGCCATCTATTCAGGAAACAAGATGCCTTCACGTGTTGAAGTTGTCAGGACCTACAGACTTGTCCTTAATTCTGGCTTTGTTCTAGACCTTGATAAAACCTTTTACATTCCATCATTTTCTAGAAACCTTGTTTCAGTTTCAAGACTTTTACCTTTTGGTTTTGGTTTTGATTTTCTTGGGACAATTTTTCACTTGTTAAAAGATTCTGTTATTGTTGGTGATGGAATCTTAGATGATGGTATGTTTAAACTTCATTTAAACCCCACTTTTGATTTTAACCTTATGACTATGCATGGTAATATTGGTGTTAAGAGAAGTGCCTTAAATGAGCAATCCTCCATGTTGTGGCACGGGAGATTAGGTCATATCACCATTGAGAGAATTAAGAGGTTAGTAAATGATGGAGCACTTGAGGCTCTTGACTTTACTGATTTTGGTACTTGTGTGGACTGCATTAAGGGAAAGCAGACCAATAAGACCAAGAAAGGTGCAAGGAGGAGTTCAGATATTTTAGAAATCGTACACACTGACATTTGTGGCTCATTTTCAGAAGTGTGCTTAAATGGTCAGAGATATTTCATCTCCTTTATTGATGATTATTCACGATACATGTATCTCTACTTGCTTTATGATAAGGGTGAAGCATTGGATGCTTTTAAAGTATATAAAGCATAAGTAGAGAAACAATTAGGGAAACCAATCAAAATCGTGAGATCATATAGAGGTGGAGAATATTATGGTCGATACACGGGATCAGAGCAAAAACCAGGTCCTTTTGCTAGGTTTCTTGAAGAAAATGGTATTGTTACTCAATATACAATGTCAGGCTCACCATATCAGAATGGCGTAGCTGAAAGACGAAACCGAACATTAATGGACATAGTTCGGAGTATGATTAGCAACTCCAATCTCCCATTATCCTTGTGGAGTGAAGCCTTAAAAACTGCTGTATATGTATTAAATAGAGTTTCAACTAAGGCTGTTCCTAAAACTCCTTTTGAGTTATGGAAAGGTTGGAAGCCTAGTTTAAGACATATACGAGAATGAGGTTGTCCCGCTGAAGTTAAGGTTTACAATCCACAAGAGAAAAAGTTAGACCCAAGGACAGTCAGTGGGTTTTTCATTGGCTATACAGAAAGGTCTAAGGGATATAGATTTTATTGTCCATCCCATGCTTTTAAAATTGTAGAAGCCAAGAATGCTAGGTTTATAGAGAATGATGGGATTAATAGGAGTAGTCAACCTTGAAACATAGTTTTTGAGGAAGATCAAAGTTCAAAAACTACTCCTGATACTTCAGATTATTTGGTTGTAGTTCAACAATTTCCATAACCAGCCACTGAAGAGCCTCATCATGAAGAGAATGTTCCTGAAGATCTAGTTATTCAGCAGCCTCCTCAAGAGGATGTTGATATAACATTAAGGAGATCCACAAGGACAAAGAAACCAGCAATTCCTTATGATTATGTGGTGTATCTACAAGAATCTGATGTTAATATTGGTGCTGAAGATGACCCTACCTCATTTTTACAAGCTACGTGTAGTAGTAAATCCATTTTATGGTACAATGCCATGAAGGATGAGATGGATTCTATGACTAATAACCAAGTTTGGGATCTTGTTGAATTACCTAAAGAAGCAAAAGATATTGGTTGTAAATGGGTTTTCAAAATCAAAAGAGATTCTTTAGGCAATATTGAAAGATATAAAGCAAGACTTGTAGCCAAAGGATTCACTCAACAAGAACGAATTAATTATCATGACACATTTTCTCCAGTTTCTAAGAAGGATTCTTTTAGGATAATCATGACATTAGTAGCCCATTTTGACATGGAGCTACATCAAATGGATGTGAAAACAACGTTCCTCAATGGAGATTTAGAGGAAGAGGTTCATATGAGACAACCTGAAGGGTTCATCTCAGAGGGAAATGATCACTTGGTCTGTAAACTCAAGAAATCTATTTATGGATTAAAACAGGCTTCTGGACAATGGTATTTAAAATTCCATAATGTAATTTCTTCATTTGGTTTCACGGAGAACATTATGGATCAATGTATTTACCATAAGATCAGTGGGAGCAAAATTATCTTTTTAGTCCTATATGTAGCTGATATTTTACTTGCATCAAGTGATTTGGGCGTGCTTCATGAGGTTAAACGATTTCTCTCACAACAGTTTGACATGAAAGATATGGGTGAAGCTTCTTATGTCATTGGCATAAAAATTCAAAGAGATAGATCCCAAGGCATTTTAGGACTATCTCAAGAAACCTATATCAATAAGGTACTAGAGAGATTTCGTATGAAGGATTGTTCACGTAGTGTGGCACCTATTGTCAAAGGTGACAAATTCAGTCTGAAACAATGCCCAGAGAATAAGTTGCAAAGGGAACAGATGACTAATATTCCTTACGCTTCAGTAGTTGGAAGCTTAATGTATGCTCAGGTCTGTACAAGACCTGACATTGCATATGTAGTAGGGATGTTAGGAAGATACCAGAGTAATCCAGGTTTGGATCACTGGAGAGCTGCAAAGAAAGCATTGTGATATCTTCAAGGGACAAAATACTATATGCTTACGTATAGAAGATCTAATCAATTGGAAGTGATTGGGTATTCAGACTCTGATTTTGCTGGCTGTTCTGACACTAGAAAGTGAACTTCGGGATATGTCTTCTTGCTAGCAGAAGGAGCCATTTCTTGGAGAAGTGCAAAACAATCACTTATTGCTGCTTCAACTACAGAGGCAGAGTTTGTATCTTGTTTTGAAGCGACGACATAGGCTATTTGGCTGAGGAGTTTTATTTCTGGACTAGAGATTGTTGATTCTATTTCTAGACTACTGAAGATTTATTGTGATAATTCTGCTGCAGTGTTTTTAGCTAAGAATAACAAAAGTGGAAGTCGAAGTAAGCATATCGACATTAAGTACTTAGCTATTAGGGAACATGTTAATTCATAAAAGGTGGTTATACAACACATCAACACCAAAGTGATGATTGCGGATCCTTTGACGAAAGGATTGCCACCAAGTTTGTATAAAGAACATGTAGTACGTATGGGACTCACTTCAGTTATATGATCATATTAATGTAATTGAGATACCCTTTTATTGCAATTTGTTCAATTTACTCCAAAAGTTTTCAAAATATGTCATCTCTGATAGTTTGTATACATTTTGTTTGGAGAATGACAATATAGATATTTGAATTCAGTGAGGACCCAAAATGAGCGTTTGGAAGCTCATTTATAAAGCATATACCACATAAAGTATTCTTTCTAGGAGAAAATTACATTGTGATACATGGAAGACAATACTTTATTTTAAAGGTCTTGTCGCCATGATTCATGTTTTCAACTTCTGGTTTGAGTATACGGTTAATTTTGTTTAAAGAGAGATATTGTGAGTGTTAGATGACCAAGTGGGAGAATGTTAGACACGTTTTCAAAAACGTGTATAATGTGGCCATCTAATTTATTTTAATTATTAGTTTTCTAATTTAAATTGATATTTATCTTTTATGGTGAGGAACCACCATACCAGGCGGTGCATGGAAAGATGGGGAATTTGGGACTTCCAGTGCGGCGAGAGACTGAGCATGAGGGTGCTGCAACGGTTGGGCATCACTTATGAGGTAGCTACTTAATGACCTGATCAGTTGAGTTTTGGGGAATTTGGGTTTTGGATCAATTAGTTAGGGAGTTGAGTGAGTTTTGTAACTTTAAGAAAATAGAATTTGACTGTAATTCTTAGTTGTATCTTTATTTTTTTACGATAAGATTTAATAAGAGTAGATTTACAATTAACTATTATTATTAAAAAAAAAAAAACCTTAGCCTCCTCTTACCTCCGCCCTTGGTACCTGCTAAAACCAAATACCCAAATTATGAAAACGAAGAGCGAGACGATACGTTACTGGATTGTTATCAAAATTTGAAGCTAGAACTTAGCAATTGCCCAAAGATAAAGATTTGCTAAGATTTTAGACCCACAGGCTTTTTAGTACCAATTTATCTTCGTTCCTTTAAGAATGATGGTGATTTGTAGAGCCATGCCCTGTATTCAAAATAAACAAATTTGAAGAATATATCTATTGATTCCGGTAGGGCAGGAGTCTCATGCACAAGTTTCTCATCTATTTTCTTACCAGAACAAATTTCTAGCCAAAATGAGGGTGTGAAAGGAAGATAAATAGACGAAATTTGGCCCACCACTTCATTCTTCCTAAATGAATAGCTTTTTACCCTATTAAACGAGGAAAAATAGATTAGAGTCTCCCTTAATTTGATCTGATTAGTGATTACTAAACAAAGACCACACACTTTATTGTAGTGTGTTTCGTCATTTAATACATTGCAGTTTGTATGTGGCCCTAGTTTTAGATCACTTAATTGGAAATGGACTTCCCTTTTTTTTTTTGATACATTGGAGTCTAGTAAAACTAGGCTAAAACAGAACGGGGAATAGAGGTTCCATATATATCATTACATAACTAATAACCAAGACGCTCGGGGGGGTTTTCAAAGACATGAAGTCTAAGGGGTAAGGAACCAGCAAGTTTCGCCATGGAATGTACAACAAAATTGGCTTCCCGATATATATACTTTATAGTAATGAGCCATTGTCTATTTATCAGTTCCTTTATGGCAGTTATGAGAGAAAAAATATTGCATTAGGCATCAAACTAGTAGAGGAAATAAGTTGGGAAACACATTGGCTATCCACCTCTGCAATTAAATAACGAATGCCACGGTCCCAAGCAATATTAAGTCCTTGAAAAAGACCCCAAAGTTCTGCAGTAGTCACCGATCCAAATCCAATGTTCATGCCAAAGCCAAACTGCCACTTTCCAGAGCAATCCCTCACCAAGCCCCCAGCGCTGGCTAGACCATTCTTTAATCGTGATCCATCAGTATTTAATTTGAAAAAAGATTCAGGGGGAGCTTGCCATCTAACATATTTGATGATCTTATTACTCTGACCGAAACTAAGAGTTGATCGTGCATTTTGAATGTCCTGAGCCCAAGATTTAATTTCAGCAACAACATGAGTGCAGCAAGGGGATTTTTGTGAGAAAAGAAATTGATTATGCCAAAACCAAATTTTCCAGATAGCCACTCCAAATTGATTACGCCAAAACCAAATTTTCCAGATAGCCACTCTAAATTGATTACGCCAAAACAACATGAGTGCAGCAAGGGGATTTTTGTGAGAAAAGAAATTGATTACGCCAAAACCAAATTTTCCAGATAGCCGCTCCAAATAAACATGCCCATTCATCTCCCACTTCATTGATACCAGTCTTTCCCAAGTTGAAACAGAGCCAATCACGAATATTAAAGAAGAAAAAATGATGTCTGAAGTTGACCGGAATTAAACAATTCCATATTCTCTTTGCAACAAAACAGTCCCGAAGTGCATGCATCGCGTTTTCTCTCTCATGGCTACATCAATGAGGGTACCATTGGTTTCACATTTTTATTTTACGTCTTAACTTTTGTATTGACAATATTAGTTTTGTATTTTATATATATATATATATATATAACTACTAAGTTATTTTTTGCAATCAATAAATATCTAATAACTCAATACTTTTATATTTATGCTCATAAAATTTTTACTTTTTAAATAAATATTAAAATATCTTAAAAATAATAAATTACATTTTTTTAACACTAATTAAAACAAATAATTTTCACATTTAATCTTGTTTTAGTTAATAACATGGACCATTCGCTCACCACTTGGCATAACTTTGTAACCTAGGTCCTGTTTGGAATCGAAGTATTATACCTTTTAAGTTACAACTGTCGTAAAAATTTTGTAATTATAAAACAAAAAATTAATAGCTGTGAACTTAATGATTGCTTACTAAACTTTAGGTATTTATTTACATAATTAATTGTCTAAAATTTACTTGTTAATGTTATTGACAATACTTATGTTTTGATTAAAAAGATGAAGTAAGGTATTGATCTTATTGATCAACAGAAATATTTTATACTAGATTGACATATTTGTGTATTTATTTTAATGTTAAAACTTTAATTTCTCATTTATATTGATAAAATTTAGAAATGGGTATTATATGTAGAGTTTTAAGCTCCTATTATAAATTTATAGTTTGACTTATATAATTTAATTTATTTTTTGTGTTTTTAAAAGTATTGTTTTAATATTTGTGAAGTAAAAATCCATTGCAGGTTACGCGAGGATTTAGTAATTGTTAAAACCTACAGCAGGTGAATTTTTTTTTAAAAATAAAAAACCCATAGCGAGTTAAGAATTTACTGATTTAATTACTTTTTACAAGTGCATGTTTGATAATGATAAAATCACTGCACTGAAAGAAATTGTATGAAGAATATAATTCTTGTTCTGTATTTTTAATGAAATTTACAGAATTATTTATACAAAATAAAGACAAAGTAGCCGTTGAAAGGGTTAATAATATTAAAGGAGAATAAGTGAATACTTCCTAAACTATTGGACAATAACTTTATAAAATAGGAATGAAATATTCCTACGTGATATTGACATTCATGTGCAAAATCGTGCGGCAGATATTTCTTGACAAAAAACTTTGACGGGAGCAATTCGAGTGGGAGTCATAAACCCGTTCTTGACTTGACCGTTAATGACTGGCTAAACAGCATAAATAAATGTATAACGATTCTTATATAAAAAGCCACCAACCCAAGCCAAAAGAAAAAAAAAAATTGTGCTGAATACAACAATATAATTTCTTCAGTTTTTACTTGGAAACAAGAGAGATGAATATGAAGAAGCAGAAGCCAAAAGCTATTGTAGTTGGAGGAAGTATTGCTGGGGAATCATGCGCAAAAGCACTTATTTCAGCAGGATGGGATGTTGTTGTGATTGAGAAAACTCGTGGACCCCCAACCCAAAACCCAACCGGTGCTGGCCTCGGACTCGATCCATTGGCTCTGAAAATTGTTCAGTCATGGCTCCATGAACCTGAACTTCTTTACAACAACACTTTACCTGTCACCATTACTGAGGTATTTAATATAATATATTTAATTTCTTTTTTCCCAGTAGAATCCAGTAGTGCTTTGAATTTTTTTTTTTTGGTTTTAACCACGAGGTATCCTGGGGAGGGCCTCAACTGTGGGAGGCACCTTTAAGCCCGTACCACAACCCACACTAGAAGTCCTGGCTCGAACCGGGAGGCACAAGTTCTGCCAACAAAGGCGACTTCCCTGCGACTCGTGTATACTTTGAATTATACTGATCTCTTAAAGATATTAGTTGCACACGCGTATATACAATGGTGTATGGTTAAGATTTGATAACAGTATATTTTGCTCTGCTCAAAGTACAATTTAGAATGGAATCTCATTGGGAAAAAAATATCTATATATGTTGAATAGATAAAATTTCAATTTGTATTTAATTGCAGAGCCTAGCAACAGATGGGGAAAAGAAGATCAGCTGGGTAATAGGAAGAGAAGAAGGCGCTAAATATCTGACAGCATATTGGGCTGATCTTCATGGCCTTATATACAATACTCTGCCACCTGAAATATTTTTATGGGGTCACCAGTACCTCTCTTTCTGTATTTCTGAAGACAAATTAACTGTCAAAGTTAGAGCTAAGGATCTTGAGACTGATGAAATAATCGAGATAGTAGGAGATTTGCTCGTTGGAGCAGATGGGATCCTCTCATCAATTGGTCGGAGCATTCTACCCGACTTCAAATTGAGGTTTGTGCTTGCTTGTGAATATCAATAAAAGTAATTAATTTTTGAGTATTTTGTTTCTTAAATTTAAATGTGTTTTTAATAGGTACGCAGGATACTGTGCGTGGAGAGGTGTTTTTAATTTTTCAGAAAACAATTCAGAAACCATCTTAGGCTTTCGAAAATCGTATCCTGATATTGGGAAATGCTTTTACACGAATATTGGTTCAGGATCTCACATCATAGTCACTGAGCTTAAGAAAGAGAAGTTCAATTGGGTTTGGTATGTCAATCAACCTGAGCCCGAGCTCAAGGTAACTGCTTACTTTTGTTTCATCTTTTTATTTTGTTTTCGGGGGTTTGGGTTGGGTGCTAAAATCTAATTTTTGCAAACGATCAACAAAGCTCAGACCATCACTGGATCCAATTTTTTTTTTTTTTTATATTTTAATTTTCCGGTTTATCAATGCAGTATGACGTGACATTGGGAAACAAATTATTTTATTCCCTGCAGGGAAATACAACTTCTGTGAAAGTAAGCAGTGACATGATCGAGGAGTTGCACCAAAGAGCAGAGCAGGTTTGGTTACCTGAATTGTCAAGATTGATCAAAGAAACAAAGGATCCTTTCCTTAATGCTATATATGATCGTGATCCTTTGGAGAAAATCTTCTGGGACAGAGTGGTGCTAACAGGAGATGCAGCTCACCCGACAACTCCACACGCTGCCAGAAGCACAAACATGGCGATAACAGATGCAGCAGTGTTAGGAAAATGCCTCGAGAAGTGGGGGCCGGATCATTTATACTCTGCTCTGGAAGAATATCAATCCATTAGGAAACCTGTAACTTCAGCACAAGTTCTACATTCGCGACGATTGGGTCAAATGAAACAAGGGTTAAGTATTCCTGGAAGGGAGCGGCCTTTTGATCCAAAGACAGCAAGTCTAGAGGACTTGGAATTCATCGTTAACATGAAAGTGCCTCTTTTCGACGTTGTTCCTCCGATTCTTGATTCAATTTTTCGTTCTGCTTGATAACTTCAAAGGCCACGGCTTGGTCTGTTCATTATGCTAACTATAGCTGCCTATAAATAAGAGGGTTGACCTCAATTGTGTGAGTAAAAGAACTGCTATACTTATGTTCCTTCCTGTAATAACGAAAGCCTCTTAATTCAGTGTCTCTACTTCTTCAGCAAAATAAAAATAAATTCTTGATCGAAATACACCCAACTTTTCTAATTTTCTTATAAAAAGGACACCACGATAGGATGGGATTGTCCTTGTGTTGTGTCATTGATCTATCCATATTTGTTTTTCCCAAAAACAATTTCCATGAAGGAGGATGTTTTGCTGCTTGTTAGTGCACGCTATTTAAGCACAAGACATGATTGAGATTTATGCAAGGTATGTGGTAGAATTTATGTAAGACGACCGATGAAGCTAAACATGAGAGTTAGTAACTTTTACTATGGTGATCAACGCGTTGAAGAAAAAATTTAGAATTTTTATTATAAGTGGTGCATACAAAAGTTGGTGAGTCGAACTTGTACTCAAATACTAGCTCATGTATTAGGAGTTGCCTTAGGCTTACGTTATTAATCTAGTAACTAATATTAGCGATATGAAACATTTTTTCTATCATCTTCCATCACAAGTGTGTGGGTCAATATTTTTGTTTGGTCCTTGTCTAGTGATGAGATAATGTGAGTGATTTTGAGAGAAAATATGAAAAACACAAACAATGAAAATTCCCTTTTACTTAAACTATGACAGAATTTTTTTACACTGAAGTTGATAGAAGACACTCGAATGCGCAGGAGTGAAATCTTGACAAATTAAAGCGAGAACTAAGACATGCTAGTCCTTTCTCGCGCATTTAGTTGACATTATTTTGCTTTGCAAATAAATGCGGGCATGGTTGAAGGCATTTTATCTTTCCGGAAGTGGATGGAGAAATAAATATAATTAAAAGGGATGCGAATAATAAATGCCAGTTTTTCTTAATTACGAAGAATATATTAGAAATAAATTGAAATGTAACAAAATACTTGAAATAATTCAAGTGATGGGTTTTTTCTCCGTCAATAACGCTTGATAGTTCCTTGTCATGAGCTTCTTATCTTCTGTCTTGAAGGAAGAAATTGCAAAAGACGAATAAAACGATTTCCTTTACACATTCAATCAATGCTGCTCATCCATAAGTTGCCCATTTCATAATAATAATAATACAATACAGATAGCTCAACAGCACCAACCAAAACTTCGCCACCAGTCACGGTGAAATGTGAGATGCCTGCGCTGATTCTTATTTTTATTTTAATTTTTATAATTACTGATCGAATAACATTATTTTGTTTAATTATTTGTTTTGAATAAACTAGAGAATGACATTTAAAATATCAAATATCAAATTTAATGATTTGTTGAGAGTGGTAAGAGTATCTTCGCATAAAAACTAAAAGTTAGTTGGTTAGCTAGTTATAATAGAAAAAAATTAAAGGACCAATTTGAAATATTTGAGCTAGTTATATAAATTTCCCATAGATTTTCACGTACCGTTAGTTTTAAGAATTCAACTTTGACATGATTATGAATTCCAAAAATTGATTAAGAAGAAAGACAGAAACTTTAGCAATGATGCTGAATCAATCATTCATTTTTTTTAAATTATGACTGGTAATGTTTGGGGTTGACGACGCCTCCCCAACTGTCAGGCAATTATCGTTTCCAAAAGTTTTCCAGATTCAGCCTGAAAATTTAACGGCTGTAAAAAAATAATTGAGGATGAGTCTTTCTTTGTTATTATATCAATTGTTTTATAATTTTAAGAAGATGAATCAGCATTGTAAGCCATCATTTTCATTTATAATAAAGTTAATATACAAAATGACTGGTGAGGTACCACCATACCGGGCGGTGCATGGAAAGATGGGGAATTTGGGACTTCCGGTGCGGCGAGAGACTGAGCATGAGGGTGCTGCAGCGGCTGGGCATCACTTATGAGGTAGCTACTTAATGACCTGATCAGTTGAGTTTTGGAGAATTTGGATTTTGGATCAATTAGTTAGGGAGTTGAGTGAGTTTTGTAACTTTAAGAAAATAGAATTTGACTGTAATTATTAGTTATATCTTTATTTTTTTACGATAAGTTTTAATAAGAGTAAATTTACAATTAACTATTATTATTTAAAAAAAAAAAAACCTTAGCCTCCTCTTACCTCCGCCCTTGGTACCTGCTAAAACCAAATACCCAAATTATGAAAACGAAGAGCGAGACGATATGTTACTGGATTGTCATCAAAATTTGAAGCTAGAACTTAGCAATTGCCCAAAGATAAAGATTTGCTAAGATTTTAAGACCCACAGACTTTTTAGTACCAATTTATCTTCGTTCCTTTAAGAATGATGGTGATTTGTAGAGCCATGCCCTGTATTCAAAATAAACAAATTTGAAGAATATATCTATTGATTCCGGTAGGGCAGGAGTCTCATGCACAAGTTTCTCATCTATTTTCTTACCAGAACAAATTTCTAGTCAAAATGAGGGCGTGAAAGGAAGATAAAGAGACGAAATTTGGCCCACCACTTCATTCTTCCTAAATGAATAGCTTTTTACCCTATTAAACGAGGAAAAATGGATTAGATTCTCCCTTAATTTGATCTGATTAGTGATTACGAAATAAAGACCCCAGACTTTATTGTATTGTGTTTCGTCATTTAATACATTGAAGTTTGTATGTGGCCCTAGTTTTAGATCACTTAATTGGAAAGGCACTTCCTTAATTATTTTTCAAAAGCACATCCTATAAGACTCCAACAGATGGAGTCCAAGTTCTAGAATAGATGAATAAATGATGTCAATTAAATGGCAATAGCCCACCAAAGAAGACAAAGAAAACAAGTTAGCAGAGATTTTACGGTATACCAAAAGTACTACACTCAATTAATATATATACGCTATATGTGTATTTATTTTTAAAAAATTATCATGTAATTAATAGTTATATTTAATTAAACTATACATATCATACATGTATTAGTTATATGTAGCACCTATATTATACTCTAGAATTTCTCACAAGATAATATGTCAATATACCACAAACACAAAGTTTGAATCCTGTGAAATATGTTTAAAATTGACTCTTGTAGAAATTATTACGTGGTGGTGAAATGATTATGATAAATAATATATTAACACATGTCAATATATAATTATGCTACATCAATGAGGGTACCATTGGTTTCACATTTTTATTTTACGTCTTAACTTTTGTATTGACAGTATTAGTTTTGTATTATATATATATATATATATATATATATATATATATATATATAACTACTAAGTTATTTTTTGCAATCAATAAATATCTAATAACTCAATACTTTTATATTTATGCTCATAAAATTTTTACTTTTTAAATAAATACTAAAATATCTTAAAAAAAATAAATTACATTTTTTTAACACTAATTAAAACAAATAATTTTCACATTTAATCTTGTTTTAGTTAATAACATGGACCATTCGCTCACCACTTGGCATAACTTTGTAACCTAGGTCTTGTTTGGAATCGAAGTATTATACCTTTTAAGTTACAACTGTCGTAAAAATTTTGTAATTATAAAACAAAAAATTAATAGCTGTGAACTTAATGATTGCTTACTAAACTTTAGGTATTTATTTACTTATTTAATTGTCTAAAATTTACTTGTTAATGTTATTGACAATACTTATGTATTGATTAAAAAGATGAAGTAAGGTATTGATCTTATTGATCAACAAAAATATTTTATACTAGATTGACATATTTGTGTATTTATTTTAATGTTAAAACTTTAATTTCTCATTTATACTGATAAAATTTAGAAATGGGTATTATATGTAGATTTTTAAGCTCCTATTAGAAATTTATAGTTTGACTTATATAATTTAATTTATTTTTTGTGTTTTTAAAAGTATTGTTTTAATATTTGTGAATTAAAAATCCATTGCAGGTTACGCGAGGATTTAGAAACCTACAGCAGGTGAATTTTTTTTAAAAATAAAAACCCATAGCGAGTTAAGAATTTACTGATTTAATTACTTTTTACAAGTGCATGTTTGATAATGATAAAATCACTGCACTGAAAGAAATTGTATGAAGAATATAATTCTTGTTCTGTATTTTTAATGAAATTTACAGAATTATTTATACAAAATAAAGACAAAGTAGCCGTTAAAAGGTTTAATAATATTAAAGGAGAATAAGTGAATACTTCCTAAACTATTGCACAATATCTTTATACAATAGGAATGAAATATTCCTACATGATATTGACATTCAAGTGCAAAAATCGTGCCGGAGATATTCCTTGACAAATAACTTTGATGTGAGCAAGTCGTGTCACGTGTGGAGTGATAAACCCGACTTGACCGTTAATGACTTTCGTTTTGGTAATCTTGGTCAGCTTGCTTAACAAGTGGTACCCATAACCCATCCATACTGCTAGGCTAGCTAAACAGCATAAATAAATGTATAACGATTCTTATATAAAAAGCCACCACCCCAAGCCAAAAGAAAAAAAAAAATTGTGCTGAATACAACAATATAATTTCTTCAGTTATATTTACTTGGAAACAAGAGAGATGAATATGAAGAAGCAGAAGCCAAAAGCTATTGTAGTTGGAGGAAGCATTGCTGGGGAATCATGCGCAAAAGCACTTGTTTCAGCAGGCTGGGATGTTTTTGTGATTGAGAAAACTCGTGGACCCCCAACCCAAAACCCAACCGGTGCTGGCCTTGGACTCGATCCATTGGCTCAGAAAATTGTTCAGTCATGGCTCCATGAACCTGAACTTCTTTACAACAACACTTTACCTGTCACCATTACTGAGGTATTTAATATAATATATTTAATTTTTTTTTTCCCAGTAGAATCCAGTAGTGCTTTGAATTATACTGATCTCTTAAAGATATTAGTTGCACACGCGTATATACAATGGTGTATGGTTAAGATTTGATAACAGTATATTTTGCTCTGCTCAAAGTACAATTTAGAATGGAATCTCATTGGGAAAAAAATATCTATATATGTTGAATAGATAAAATTTCAATTTGTATTTAATTGCAGAACCTAGCAACAGATGGGGAAAAGAAGATCAGCTGGGTAATAGGAAGAGAAGGAGGCGCTAAATATCTGACAGCATATTGGGCTGATCTTCATGGCCTTATATACAATACTCTGCCACCTGAAATATTTTTATGGGGTCACCAGTACCTCTCTTTCTGTATTTCTGAAGACAAATTAACTGTCAAAGTTAGAGCTAAGGATCTTGAGACTGATGAAATAATCGAGATAGTAGGAGATTTGCTCGTCGGAGCAGATGGGATCCTCTCATCAATTGGTCGGAGCATTCTACCTGACTTCAAATTGAGGTTTGTGCTTGCTTGTGAATATCAATAAAAGTAATTAATTTTTGAGTATTTTGTTTCATAAATTTCAATGTGTTTTTAATAGGTACACAGGATACTGTGCGTGGAGAGGTGTTTTTAATTTTTCAGAAAACGATTCAGAAACCATCTTAGGCATTCGAAAATCGTATCCTGATATTGGGAAATGCCTTTACACGAATATTGGTTCTGGATCTCACATCGTAGTCACTGAGCTTAAGAAAGAGAAGTTCAATTGGGGTTGGTATGTCAATCAACCTGAGCCCGAGCTCAAGGTAACCGCTTACTTTTGTTTCATCTTTTTATTTTGTTTTCGGGGTTTTGGGTTGAGTGCTAAAATCTAATTTTTGCAAACGATCAACACAGCTCAGACCATCACTGGATCCAATTTTTTTTTAATTTTAATTTTCCGGTTTATCAATGCATTATGACGTGACATTGGGAAACAAATTATTTTATTCTCTGCAGGGAAATACAACTTCTGTGAAAGTAAGCAGTGACATGATCGAGGAGTTGCACCAAAGAGCAGAGCAGGTTTGGTTACCTGAATTGTCAAGAATGATCAAAGAAACAAAAGATCCTTTCCTTAATGCTATATATGATTGCGATCCTTTGGAGAAAATCATCTGGGACAGAGTGGTGCTAACAGGAGATGCAGCTCACCCGACAACTCCACACTCTGCCAGAAGTACAAACATGGCGATAATAGATGCAGCAGTGTTAGGAAAATGCCTCGAGAAGAGGGGGCCGGATCATTTATACTCTGCTCTGGAAGAATATCAATCCATTAGGAAACCTGTAACTTCAGCACAAGTTCTACATTCGCGACGATTGGGTCAAATGAAACAAGGGTTAAGTATTCCTGGAAGGGAGCGGCCTTTTGATCCAAAGACAGCAAGTCTAGAGGACTCGGAATTCATCGTTGTGCCTCCTTTCGACGTTGTTCCTCCGATTCTTGATTCAATTTTTCGTTCTGCTTGATAACTTCAAAGGACACGGCTTGGTCTGTTCATTATGCTAACTATAGCTGCCTATAAATAAGAGGGTTGACCTCAATTGTGTGAGTAAAAGAACTGCTATACTTATGTTCCTTCCTGTAATAACGAAAGCCTCTTACTTAATTCAGTGTCTCTACTTCTTCAGCAAAATAAAAATAAATTCTTGATCGAAAACAAGTTAGGAGAGATTATCAAATATACATGCTACTGTCAATAAAAAAAGAAAGACAAATATAAATAAATTATCAAATAAAAAAATATAAATAAATGGCACGTAATGTTTATTTTTCATTTATAATAAAGTTTAATATACAAAATGACTGGTGTGTTAGACACGTTTTCAAAAACGTGTATAATGTGGCCATCTAATTTATTTTAATTATTAGTTTTCTAATTTAAATTGATATTTATCTTTATTTAGTTTACTTTTAAAACGTTGGGTTTGGTTTAAAATTTGAATAAAGATAAAACACCTCTTCCTAATATCTCTCATACACATTACGGGTGGTTTACTAAAATCAAGGGGATAACGGCTCATAACTTCCTCTTTTATTTAAACATGTCATCTTGATGGGAGATGACTGACGGTCACGTTTTTTTCAAGGTCCCTGGTCTAACAACAGAGCTTGTGTATACCATCTACTCTCAGGAATTAAGTGTTGGATAGACTAGAAAATTCTGAGTACAAAGCATCGCTTGTTTGCGTTGGTTTTGTTTGCATTCTAGTAGAAAGGTTGTGTACAATTGAATCTGATAACTATGGCAGGAGGTAAGTTTTCTAACTTGGCGCATGATGAATATAGTCTTTTAGTTGGTATCAGAGCCATGGTTCTCGTCTAGTTATCGATTCTTATATGTTAGAATCTGAATAATTTAAAGCATGATTGATTATTATATGAATAATTGTTTCGCATGCGTGATATAACATATGAATATGAGTTTGTGATATTATGTGATATATATATAGTTTCAGGATAGCCTAAAATTTTTCCGTTGTCTTTTCATACGGAATACATGAATGGAATTATGCAATAATGGTTATTTGAGACTTGTCTGCAGAATTGATATAAGTAGAATTAATTATTTCGTTTGACTCTAGCATGTTATTATATAAATTCAATTAATTCAGTAGTCTACATTCGGTTTTCGGTTAAGTTTTAGTGACATTATAATATGTAAATAAATGCATGCATGATTGAATATAATATATTTGTTGTATTCTTGGATTGCATTAATAATGATAAAGGACACCTGTATTTGTTAACTAGCATAATATTACGATTGGAAACCTGATACATGACAAATGTCATATTTCCATGCTATTGGTTCTGTGAAGAATTGTTGGGTGTCTTAAAATTATATTCGGTAACCTTGGCATGTACTTTGATGATATAAATCCATGGAAATGTTTTGTAAGCTTGTACTTTGTTTGTTTTTGTAGCTATTCAATCTTTGTCTGTTCCAAATAGTGATACTTCTCGAATCCCTTTTCTGAGTGGTGACAATTTTAATGAATGGAAGGAGAGAATTCTCCTAACGTTAGGGTGTAATGACCTTGAGTGGATGAGCCACCAATGCCTACGGAATTAAGTACCCCACGAGAGAAAGCATCATATGAACGATGGGAGCGATCCAATCGATTGAGCATGATGCTCATTAAGGCTCATGTTGGGAAAAGCATTCGTGGCTCTATTCCAGATTGTGATAAGGTGAACGATTATCTCAATGCCATAGAGCAACAATTTGAGACATCTGACAAGGCTATGACAAGCACCTTAATGAGTAAATTGTCATCCATGAAGTTTACTGGCACCAAAGGAGTGCGTGAGCACATTATGGAAATGAGGGATATTGCTGCTCGACTCAAGTCACTAGAAATTGAGATTTCTAAGTCATTTTTGGTTCACTTTATTCTCAACTCACTCCCTCAAGATTATGGACCTTTTAAGATTTCTTATAACACACATAAGGAAAAGTGGTCAATTAATGAACTCTTGACCTTATGTGTGCAAGAGGAAGGGAGGTTGAATCAAGAGACAATGGAAAGTGCCCATACAGTGACTGCTGGAAAGCAATTTGACAAGAAGGGTAAAGGAAAAGGCAAAGCGCCTCTTAAATAGGTTAATAAGAACGTTATCAAGTGTTTTTTCTGCAAGAAGAGAGGACACATGAAGAAAGCTTGCCCTAAATATATGAATTGGCTTGAAAAGAAAGGTAATCTTATCTCTCTTGTGTGTTACGAATCTAATATGGTTCATGTTTCTCATAACACTTGGTGGATTGACTCTGGTTCTACAATCCATATCTCCAATACCATGCAGGGCTTCCTAAACCACAGGAAACCGATGGAAAGTGAACGAGCCATCTATTCAGGAAACAAGATGCCTTCACGTGTTGAAGTTGTCAGGACCTACAGACTTGTCCTTAATTCTGGCTTTGTTCTAGACCTTGATAAAACCTTTTACATTCCATCATTTTCTAGAAACCTTGTTTCAGTTTCAAGACTTTTACCTTTTGGTTTTGGTTTTGATTTTCTTGGGACAATTTTTCACTTGTTAAAAGATTCTGTTATTGTTGGTGATGGAATCTTAGATGATGGTATGTTTAAACTTCATTTAAACCCCACTTTTGATTTTAACCTTATGACTATGCATGGTAATATTGGTGTTAAGAGAAGTGCCTTAAATGAGCAATCCTCCATGTTGTGGCACGGGAGATTAGGTCATATCACCATTGAGAGAATTAAGAGGTTAGTAAATGATGGAGCACTTGAGGCTCTTGACTTTACTGATTTTGGTACTTGTGTGGACTGCATTAAGGGAAAGCAGACCAATAAGACCAAGAAAGGTGCAAGGAGGAGTTCAGATATTTTAGAAATCGTACACACTGACATTTGTGGCTCATTTTCAGAAGTGTGCTTAAATGGTCAGAGATATTTCATCTCCTTTATTGATGATTATTCACGATACATGTATCTCTACTTGCTTTATGATAAGGGTGAAGCATTGGATGCTTTTAAAGTATATAAAGCATAAGTAGAGAAACAATTAGGGAAACCAATCAAAATCGTGAGATCATATAGAGGTGGAGAATATTATGGTCGATACACGGGATCAGAGCAAAAACCAGGTCCTTTTGCTAGGTTTCTTGAAGAAAATGGTATTGTTACTCAATATACAATGTCAGGCTCACCATATCAGAATGGCGTAGCTGAAAGACGAAACCGAACATTAATGGACATAGTTCGGAGTATGATTAGCAACTCCAATCTCCCATTATCCTTGTGGAGTGAAGCCTTAAAAACTGCTGTATATGTATTAAATAGAGTTTCAACTAAGGCTGTTCCTAAAACTCCTTTTGAGTTATGGAAAGGTTGGAAGCCTAGTTTAAGACATATACGAGAATGAGGTTGTCCCGCTGAAGTTAAGGTTTACAATCCACAAGAGAAAAAGTTAGACCCAAGGACAGTCAGTGGGTTTTTCATTGGCTATACAGAAAGGTCTAAGGGATATAGATTTTATTGTCCATCCCATGCTTTTAAAATTGTAGAAGCCAAGAATGCTAGGTTTATAGAGAATGATGGGATTAATAGGAGTAGTCAACCTTGAAACATAGTTTTTGAGGAAGATCAAAGTTCAAAAACTACTCCTGATACTTCAGATTATTTGGTTGTAGTTCAACAATTTCCATAACCAGCCACTGAAGAGCCTCATCATGAAGAGAATGTTCCTGAAGATCTAGTTATTCAGCAGCCTCCTCAAGAGGATGTTGATATAACATTAAGGAGATCCACAAGGACAAAGAAACCAGCAATTCCTTATGATTATGTGGTGTATCTACAAGAATCTGATGTTAATATTGGTGCTGAAGATGACCCTACCTCATTTTTACAAGCTACGTGTAGTAGTAAATCCATTTTATGGTACAATGCCATGAAGGATGAGATGGATTCTATGACTAATAACCAAGTTTGGGATCTTGTTGAATTACCTAAAGAAGCAAAAGATATTGGTTGTAAATGGGTTTTCAAAATCAAAAGAGATTCTTTAGGCAATATTGAAAGATATAAAGCAAGACTTGTAGCCAAAGGATTCACTCAACAAGAACGAATTAATTATCATGACACATTTTCTCCAGTTTCTAAGAAGGATTCTTTTAGGATAATCATGACATTAGTAGCCCATTTTGACATGGAGCTACATCAAATGGATGTGAAAACAACGTTCCTCAATGGAGATTTAGAGGAAGAGGTTCATATGAGACAACCTGAAGGGTTCATCTCAGAGGGAAATGATCACTTGGTCTGTAAACTCAAGAAATCTATTTATGGATTAAAACAGGCTTCTGGACAATGGTATTTAAAATTCCATAATGTAATTTCTTCATTTGGTTTCACGGAGAACATTATGGATCAATGTATTTACCATAAGATCAGTGGGAGCAAAATTATCTTTTTAGTCCTATATGTAGCTGATATTTTACTTGCATCAAGTGATTTGGGCGTGCTTCATGAGGTTAAACGATTTCTCTCACAACAGTTTGACATGAAAGATATGGGTGAAGCTTCTTATGTCATTGGCATAAAAATTCAAAGAGATAGATCCCAAGGCATTTTAGGACTATCTCAAGAAACCTATATCAATAAGGTACTAGAGAGATTTCGTATGAAGGATTGTTCACGTAGTGTGGCACCTATTGTCAAAGGTGACAAATTCAGTCTGAAACAATGCCCAGAGAATAAGTTGCAAAGGGAACAGATGACTAATATTCCTTACGCTTCAGTAGTTGGAAGCTTAATGTATGCTCAGGTCTGTACAAGACCTGACATTGCATATGTAGTAGGGATGTTAGGAAGATACCAGAGTAATCCAGGTTTGGATCACTGGAGAGCTGCAAAGAAAGCATTGTGATATCTTCAAGGGACAAAATACTATATGCTTACGTATAGAAGATCTAATCAATTGGAAGTGATTGGGTATTCAGACTCTGATTTTGCTGGCTGTTCTGACACTAGAAAGTGAACTTCGGGATATGTCTTCTTGCTAGCAGAAGGAGCCATTTCTTGGAGAAGTGCAAAACAATCACTTATTGCTGCTTCAACTACAGAGGCAGAGTTTGTTTCTTGTTTTGAAGCGACGACATAGGCTATTTGGCTGAGGAGTTTTATTTCTGGACTAGAGATTGTTGATTCTATTTCTAGACTACTGAAGATTTATTGTGATAATTCTGCTGCAGTGTTTTTAGCTAAGAATAACAAAAGTGGAAGTCGAAGTAAGCATATCGACATTAAGTACTTAGCTATTAGGGAACATGTTAATTCATAAAAGGTGGTTATACAACACATCAACACCAAAGTGATGATTGCGGATCCTTTGACGAAAGGATTGCCACCAAGTTTGTATAAAGAACATGTAGTACGTATGGGACTCACTTCAGTTATATGATCATATTAATGTAATTGAGATACCCTTTTATTGCAATTTGTTCAATTTACTCCAAAAGTTTTCAAAATATGTCATCTCTGATAGTTTGTATACATTTTGTTTGGAGAATGACAATATAGATATTTGAATTCAGTGAGGACCCAAAATGAGCGTTTGGAAGCTCATTTATAAAGCATATACCACATAAAGTATTCTTTCTAGGAGAAAATTACATTGTGATACATGGAAGACAATACTTTATTTTAAAGGTCTTGTCGCCATGATTCATGTTTTCAACTTCTGGTTTGAGTATACGGTTAATTTTGTTTAAAGAGAGATATTGTGAGTGTTAGATGACCAAGTGGGAGAATGTTAGACACGTTTTCAAAAACGTGTATAATGTGGCCATCTAATTTATTTTAATTATTAGTTTTCTAATTTAAATTGATATTTATCTTTTATGGTGAGGAACCACCATACCAGGCGGTGCATGGAAAGATGGGGAATTTGGGACTTCCAGTGCGGCGAGAGACTGAGCATGAGGGTGCTGCAACGGTTGGGCATCACTTATGAGGTAGCTACTTAATGACCTGATCAGTTGAGTTTTGGGGAATTTGGGTTTTGGATCAATTAGTTAGGGAGTTGAGTGAGTTTTGTAACTTTAAGAAAATAGAATTTGACTGTAATTCTTAGTTGTATCTTTATTTTTTTACGATAAGATTTAATAAGAGTAGATTTACAATTAACTATTATTATTAAAAAAAAAAAAACCTTAGCCTCCTCTTACCTCCGCCCTTGGTACCTGCTAAAACCAAATACCCAAATTATGAAAACGAAGAGCGAGACGATACGTTACTGGATTGTTATCAAAATTTGAAGCTAGAACTTAGCAATTGCCCAAAGATAAAGATTTGCTAAGATTTTAGACCCACAGGCTTTTTAGTACCAATTTATCTTCGTTCCTTTAAGAATGATGGTGATTTGTAGAGCCATGCCCTGTATTCAAAATAAACAAATTTGAAGAATATATCTATTGATTCCGGTAGGGCAGGAGTCTCATGCACAAGTTTCTCATCTATTTTCTTACCAGAACAAATTTCTAGCCAAAATGAGGGTGTGAAAGGAAGATAAATAGACGAAATTTGGCCCACCACTTCATTCTTCCTAAATGAATAGCTTTTTACCCTATTAAACGAGGAAAAATAGATTAGAGTCTCCCTTAATTTGATCTGATTAGTGATTACTAAACAAAGACCACACACTTTATTGTAGTGTGTTTCGTCATTTAATACATTGCAGTTTGTATGTGGCCCTAGTTTTAGATCACTTAATTGGAAATGGACTTCCCTTTTTTTTTTTGATACATTGGAGTCTAGTAAAACTAGGCTAAAACAGAACGGGGAATAGAGGTTCCATATATATCATTACATAACTAATAACCAAGACGCTCGGGGGGGTTTTCAAAGACATGAAGTCTAAGGGGTAAGGAACCAGCAAGTTTCGCCATGGAATGTACAACAAAATTGGCTTCCCGATATATATACTTTATAGTAATGAGCCATTGTCTATTTATCAGTTCCTTTATGGCAGTTATGAGAGAAAAAATATTGCATTAGGCATCAAACTAGTAGAGGAAATAAGTTGGGAAACACATTGGCTATCCACCTCTGCAATTAAATAACGAATGCCACGGTCCCAAGCAATATTAAGTCCTTGAAAAAGACCCCAAAGTTCTGCAGTAGTCACCGATCCAAATCCAATGTTCATGCCAAAGCCAAACTGCCACTTTCCAGAGCAATCCCTCACCAAGCCCCCAGCGCTGGCTAGACCATTCTTTAATCGTGATCCATCAGTATTTAATTTGAAAAAAGATTCAGGGGGAGCTTGCCATCTAACATATTTGATGATCTTATTACTCTGACCGAAACTAAGAGTTGATCGTGCATTTTGAATGTCCTGAGCCCAAGATTTAATTTCAGCAACAACATGAGTGCAGCAAGGGGATTTTTGTGAGAAAAGAAATTGATTATGCCAAAACCAAATTTTCCAGATAGCCACTCCAAATTGATTACGCCAAAACCAAATTTTCCAGATAGCCACTCTAAATTGATTACGCCAAAACAACATGAGTGCAGCAAGGGGATTTTTGTGAGAAAAGAAATTGATTACGCCAAAACCAAATTTTCCAGATAGCCGCTCCAAATAAACATGCCCATTCATCTCCCACTTCATTGATACCAGTCTTTCCCAAGTTGAAACAGAGCCAATCACGAATATTAAAGAAGAAAAAATGATGTCTGAAGTTGACCGGAATTAAACAATTCCATATTCTCTTTGCAACAAAACAGTCCCGAAGTGCATGCATCGCGTTTTCTCTCTCATGGCTACATCAATGAGGGTACCATTGGTTTCACATTTTTATTTTACGTCTTAACTTTTGTATTGACAATATTAGTTTTGTATTTTATATATATATATATATATATAACTACTAAGTTATTTTTTGCAATCAATAAATATCTAATAACTCAATACTTTTATATTTATGCTCATAAAATTTTTACTTTTTAAATAAATATTAAAATATCTTAAAAATAATAAATTACATTTTTTTAACACTAATTAAAACAAATAATTTTCACATTTAATCTTGTTTTAGTTAATAACATGGACCATTCGCTCACCACTTGGCATAACTTTGTAACCTAGGTCCTGTTTGGAATCGAAGTATTATACCTTTTAAGTTACAACTGTCGTAAAAATTTTGTAATTATAAAACAAAAAATTAATAGCTGTGAACTTAATGATTGCTTACTAAACTTTAGGTATTTATTTACATAATTAATTGTCTAAAATTTACTTGTTAATGTTATTGACAATACTTATGTTTTGATTAAAAAGATGAAGTAAGGTATTGATCTTATTGATCAACAGAAATATTTTATACTAGATTGACATATTTGTGTATTTATTTTAATGTTAAAACTTTAATTTCTCATTTATATTGATAAAATTTAGAAATGGGTATTATATGTAGAGTTTTAAGCTCCTATTATAAATTTATAGTTTGACTTATATAATTTAATTTATTTTTTGTGTTTTTAAAAGTATTGTTTTAATATTTGTGAAGTAAAAATCCATTGCAGGTTACGCGAGGATTTAGTAATTGTTAAAACCTACAGCAGGTGAATTTTTTTTTAAAAATAAAAAACCCATAGCGAGTTAAGAATTTACTGATTTAATTACTTTTTACAAGTGCATGTTTGATAATGATAAAATCACTGCACTGAAAGAAATTGTATGAAGAATATAATTCTTGTTCTGTATTTTTAATGAAATTTACAGAATTATTTATACAAAATAAAGACAAAGTAGCCGTTGAAAGGGTTAATAATATTAAAGGAGAATAAGTGAATACTTCCTAAACTATTGGACAATAACTTTATAAAATAGGAATGAAATATTCCTACATGATATTGACATTCATGTGCAAAATCGTGCGGCAGATATTTCTTGACAAAAAACTTTGACGGGAGCAATTCGAGTGGGAGTCATAAACCCGTTCTTGACTTGACCGTTAATGACTGGCTAAACAGCATAAATAAATGTATAACGATTCTTATATAAAAAGCCACCAACCCAAGCCAAAAGAAAAAAAAAAATTGTGCTGAATACAACAATATAATTTCTTCAGTTTTTACTTGGAAACAAGAGAGATGAATATGAAGAAGCAGAAGCCAAAAGCTATTGTAGTTGGAGGAAGTATTGCTGGGGAATCATGCGCAAAAGCACTTATTTCAGCAGGATGGGATGTTGTTGTGATTGAGAAAACTCGTGGACCCCCAACCCAAAACCCAACCGGTGCTGGCCTCGGACTCGATCCATTGGCTCTGAAAATTGTTCAGTCATGGCTCCATGAACCTGAACTTCTTTACAACAACACTTTACCTGTCACCATTACTGAGGTATTTAATATAATATATTTAATTTCTTTTTTCCCAGTAGAATCCAGTAGTGCTTTGAATTTTTTTTTTTTGGTTTTAACCACGAGGTATCCTGGGGAGGGCCTCAACTGTGGGAGGCACCTTTAAGCCCGTACCACAACCCACACTAGAAGTCCTGGCTCGAACCGGGAGGCACAAGTTCTGCCAACAAAGGCGACTTCCCTGCGACTCGTGTATACTTTGAATTATACTGATCTCTTAAAGATATTAGTTGCACACGCGTATATACAATGGTGTATGGTTAAGATTTGATAACAGTATATTTTGCTCTGCTCAAAGTACAATTTAGAATGGAATCTCATTGGGAAAAAAATATCTATATATGTTGAATAGATAAAATTTCAATTTGTATTTAATTGCAGAGCCTAGCAACAGATGGGGAAAAGAAGATCAGCTGGGTAATAGGAAGAGAAGAAGGCGCTAAATATCTGACAGCATATTGGGCTGATCTTCATGGCCTTATATACAATACTCTGCCACCTGAAATATTTTTATGGGGTCACCAGTACCTCTCTTTCTGTATTTCTGAAGACAAATTAACTGTCAAAGTTAGAGCTAAGGATCTTGAGACTGATGAAATAATCGAGATAGTAGGAGATTTGCTCGTTGGAGCAGATGGGATCCTCTCATCAATTGGTCGGAGCATTCTACCCGACTTCAAATTGAGGTTTGTGCTTGCTTGTGAATATCAATAAAAGTAATTAATTTTTGAGTATTTTGTTTCTTAAATTTAAATGTGTTTTTAATAGGTACGCAGGATACTGTGCGTGGAGAGGTGTTTTTAATTTTTCAGAAAACAATTCAGAAACCATCTTAGGCTTTCGAAAATCGTATCCTGATATTGGGAAATGCTTTTACACGAATATTGGTTCAGGATCTCACATCATAGTCACTGAGCTTAAGAAAGAGAAGTTCAATTGGGTTTGGTATGTCAATCAACCTGAGCCCGAGCTCAAGGTAACTGCTTACTTTTGTTTCATCTTTTTATTTTGTTTTCGGGGGTTTGGGTTGGGTGCTAAAATCTAATTTTTGCAAACGATCAACAAAGCTCAGACCATCACTGGATCCAATTTTTTTTTTTTTTTATATTTTAATTTTCCGGTTTATCAATGCAGTATGACGTGACATTGGGAAACAAATTATTTTATTCCCTGCAGGGAAATACAACTTCTGTGAAAGTAAGCAGTGACATGATCGAGGAGTTGCACCAAAGAGCAGAGCAGGTTTGGTTACCTGAATTGTCAAGATTGATCAAAGAAACAAAGGATCCTTTCCTTAATGCTATATATGATCGTGATCCTTTGGAGAAAATCTTCTGGGACAGAGTGGTGCTAACAGGAGATGCAGCTCACCCGACAACTCCACACGCTGCCAGAAGCACAAACATGGCGATAACAGATGCAGCAGTGTTAGGAAAATGCCTCGAGAAGTGGGGGCCGGATCATTTATACTCTGCTCTGGAAGAATATCAATCCATTAGGAAACCTGTAACTTCAGCACAAGTTCTACATTCGCGACGATTGGGTCAAATGAAACAAGGGTTAAGTATTCCTGGAAGGGAGCGGCCTTTTGATCCAAAGACAGCAAGTCTAGAGGACTTGGAATTCATCGTTAACATGAAAGTGCCTCTTTTCGACGTTGTTCCTCCGATTCTTGATTCAATTTTTCGTTCTGCTTGATAACTTCAAAGGCCACGGCTTGGTCTGTTCATTATGCTAACTATAGCTGCCTATAAATAAGAGGGTTGACCTCAATTGTGTGAGTAAAAGAACTGCTATACTTATGTTCCTTCCTGTAATAACGAAAGCCTCTTAATTCAGTGTCTCTACTTCTTCAGCAAAATAAAAATAAATTCTTGATCGAAATACACCCAACTTTTCTAATTTTCTTATAAAAAGGACACCACGATAGGATGGGATTGTCCTTGTGTTGTGTCATTGATCTATCCATATTTGTTTTTCCCAAAAACAATTTCCATGAAGGAGGATGTTTTGCTGCTTGTTAGTGCACGCTATTTAAGCACAAGACATGATTGAGATTTATGCAAGGTATGTGGTAGAATTTATGTAAGACGACCGATGAAGCTAAACATGAGAGTTAGTAACTTTTACTATGGTGATCAACGCGTTGAAGAAAAAATTTAGAATTTTTATTATAAGTGGTGCATACAAAAGTTGGTGAGTCGAACTTGTACTCAAATACTAGCTCATGTATTAGGAGTTGCCTTAGGCTTACGTTATTAATCTAGTAACTAATATTAGCGATATGAAACATTTTTTCTATCATCTTCCATCACAAGTGTGTGGGTCAATATTTTTGTTTGGTCCTTGTCTAGTGATGAGATAATGTGAGTGATTTTGAGAGAAAATATGAAAAACACAAACAATGAAAATTCCCTTTTACTTAAACTATGACAGAATTTTTTTACACTGAAGTTGATAGAAGACACTCGAATGCGCAGGAGTGAAATCTTGACAAATTAAAGCGAGAACTAAGACATGCTAGTCCTTTCTCGCGCATTTAGTTGACATTATTTTGCTTTGCAAATAAATGCGGGCATGGTTGAAGGCATTTTATCTTTCCGGAAGTGGATGGAGAAATAAATATAATTAAAAGGGATGCGAATAATAAATGCCAGTTTTTCTTAATTACGAAGAATATATTAGAAATAAATTGAAATGTAACAAAATACTTGAAATAATTCAAGTGATGGGTTTTTTCTCCGTCAATAACGCTTGATAGTTCCTTGTCATGAGCTTCTTATCTTCTGTCTTGAAGGAAGAAATTGCAAAAGACGAATAAAACGATTTCCTTTACACATTCAATCAATGCTGCTCATCCATAAGTTGCCCATTTCATAATAATAATAATACAATACAGATAGCTCAACAGCACCAACCAAAACTTCGCCACCAGTCACGGTGAAATGTGAGATGCCTGCGCTGATTCTTATTTTTATTTTAATTTTTATAATTACTGATCGAATAACATTATTTTGTTTAATTATTTGTTTTGAATAAACTAGAGAATGACATTTAAAATATCAAATATCAAATTTAATGATTTGTTGAGAGTGGTAAGAGTATCTTCGCATAAAAACTAAAAGTTAGTTGGTTAGCTAGTTATAATAGAAAAAAATTAAAGGACCAATTTGAAATATTTGAGCTAGTTATATAAATTTCCCATAGATTTTCACGTACCGTTAGTTTTAAGAATTCAACTTTGACATGATTATGAATTCCAAAAATTGATTAAGAAGAAAGACAGAAACTTTAGCAATGATGCTGAATCAATCATTCATTTTTTTTAAATTATGACTGGTAATGTTTGGGGTTGACGACGCCTCCCCAACTGTCAGGCAATTATCGTTTCCAAAAGTTTTCCAGATTCAGCCTGAAAATTTAACGGCTGTAAAAAAATAATTGAGGATGAGTCTTTCTTTGTTATTATATCAATTGTTTTATAATTTTAAGAAGATGAATCAGCATTGTAAGCCATCATTTTCATTTATAATAAAGTTAATATACAAAATGACTGGTGAGGTACCACCATACCGGGCGGTGCATGGAAAGATGGGGAATTTGGGACTTCCGGTGCGGCGAGAGACTGAGCATGAGGGTGCTGCAGCGGCTGGGCATCACTTATGAGGTAGCTACTTAATGACCTGATCAGTTGAGTTTTGGAGAATTTGGATTTTGGATCAATTAGTTAGGGAGTTGAGTGAGTTTTGTAACTTTAAGAAAATAGAATTTGACTGTAATTATTAGTTATATCTTTATTTTTTTACGATAAGTTTTAATAAGAGTAAATTTACAATTAACTATTATTATTTAAAAAAAAAAAAACCTTAGCCTCCTCTTACCTCCGCCCTTGGTACCTGCTAAAACCAAATACCCAAATTATGAAAACGAAGAGCGAGACGATATGTTACTGGATTGTCATCAAAATTTGAAGCTAGAACTTAGCAATTGCCCAAAGATAAAGATTTGCTAAGATTTTAAGACCCACAGACTTTTTAGTACCAATTTATCTTCGTTCCTTTAAGAATGATGGTGATTTGTAGAGCCATGCCCTGTATTCAAAATAAACAAATTTGAAGAATATATCTATTGATTCCGGTAGGGCAGGAGTCTCATGCACAAGTTTCTCATCTATTTTCTTACCAGAACAAATTTCTAGTCAAAATGAGGGCGTGAAAGGAAGATAAAGAGACGAAATTTGGCCCACCACTTCATTCTTCCTAAATGAATAGCTTTTTACCCTATTAAACGAGGAAAAATGGATTAGATTCTCCCTTAATTTGATCTGATTAGTGATTACGAAATAAAGACCCCAGACTTTATTGTATTGTGTTTCGTCATTTAATACATTGAAGTTTGTATGTGGCCCTAGTTTTAGATCACTTAATTGGAAAGGCACTTCCTTAATTATTTTTCAAAAGCACATCCTATAAGACTCCAACAGATGGAGTCCAAGTTCTAGAATAGATGAATAAATGATGTCAATTAAATGGCAATAGCCCACCAAAGAAGACAAAGAAAACAAGTTAGCAGAGATTTTACGGTATACCAAAAGTACTACACTCAATTAATATATATACGCTATATGTGTATTTATTTTTAAAAAATTATCATGTAATTAATAGTTATATTTAATTAAACTATACATATCATACATGTATTAGTTATATGTAGCACCTATATTATACTCTAGAATTTCTCACAAGATAATATGTCAATATACCACAAACACAAAGTTTGAATCCTGTGAAATATGTTTAAAATTGACTCTTGTAGAAATTATTACGTGGTGGTGAAATGATTATGATAAATAATATATTAACACATGTCAATATATAATTATGCTACATCAATGAGGGTACCATTGGTTTCACATTTTTATTTTACGTCTTAACTTTTGTATTGACAGTATTAGTTTTGTATTATATATATATATATATATATATATATATATATATATATATATATATAACTACTAAGTTATTTTTTGCAATCAATAAATATCTAATAACTCAATACTTTTATATTTATGCTCATAAAATTTTTACTTTTTAAATAAATACTAAAATATCTTAAAAAAATAAATTACATTTTTTTAACACTAATTAAAACAAATAATTTTCACATTTAATCTTGTTTTAGTTAATAACATGGACCATTCGCTCACCACTTGGCATAACTTTGTAACCTAGGTCTTGTTTGGAATCGAAGTATTATACCTTTTAAGTTACAACTGTCGTAAAAATTTTGTAATTATAAAACAAAAAATTAATAGCTGTGAACTTAATGATTGCTTACTAAACTTTAGGTATTTATTTACTTATTTAATTGTCTAAAATTTACTTGTTAATGTTATTGACAATACTTATGTATTGATTAAAAAGATGAAGTAAGGTATTGATCTTATTGATCAACAAAAATATTTTATACTAGATTGACATATTTGTGTATTTATTTTAATGTTAAAACTTTAATTTCTCATTTATACTGATAAAATTTAGAAATGGGTATTATATGTAGATTTTTAAGCTCCTATTAGAAATTTATAGTTTGACTTATATAATTTAATTTATTTTTTGTGTTTTTAAAAGTATTGTTTTAATATTTGTGAATTAAAAATCCATTGCAGGTTACGCGAGGATTTAGAAACCTACAGCAGGTGAATTTTTTTTAAAAATAAAAACCCATAGCGAGTTAAGAATTTACTGATTTAATTACTTTTTACAAGTGCATGTTTGATAATGATAAAATCACTGCACTGAAAGAAATTGTATGAAGAATATAATTCTTGTTCTGTATTTTTAATGAAATTTACAGAATTATTTATACAAAATAAAGACAAAGTAGCCGTTAAAAGGTTTAATAATATTAAAGGAGAATAAGTGAATACTTCCTAAACTATTGCACAATATCTTTATACAATAGGAATGAAATATTCCTACATGATATTGACATTCAAGTGCAAAAATCGTGCCGGAGATATTCCTTGACAAATAACTTTGATGTGAGCAAGTCGTGTCACGTGTGGAGTGATAAACCCGACTTGACCGTTAATGACTTTCGTTTTGGTAATCTTGGTCAGCTTGCTTAACAAGTGGTACCCATAACCCATCCATACTGCTAGGCTAGCTAAACAGCATAAATAAATGTATAACGATTCTTATATAAAAAGCCACCACCCCAAGCCAAAAGAAAAAAAAAAATTGTGCTGAATACAACAATATAATTTCTTCAGTTATATTTACTTGGAAACAAGAGAGATGAATATGAAGAAGCAGAAGCCAAAAGCTATTGTAGTTGGAGGAAGCATTGCTGGGGAATCATGCGCAAAAGCACTTGTTTCAGCAGGCTGGGATGTTTTTGTGATTGAGAAAACTCGTGGACCCCCAACCCAAAACCCAACCGGTGCTGGCCTTGGACTCGATCCATTGGCTCAGAAAATTGTTCAGTCATGGCTCCATGAACCTGAACTTCTTTACAACAACACTTTACCTGTCACCATTACTGAGGTATTTAATATAATATATTTAATTTTTTTTTTCCCAGTAGAATCCAGTAGTGCTTTGAATTATACTGATCTCTTAAAGATATTAGTTGCACACGCGTATATACAATGGTGTATGGTTAAGATTTGATAACAGTATATTTTGCTCTGCTCAAAGTACAATTTAGAATGGAATCTCATTGGGAAAAAAATATCTATATATGTTGAATAGATAAAATTTCAATTTGTATTTAATTGCAGAACCTAGCAACAGATGGGGAAAAGAAGATCAGCTGGGTAATAGGAAGAGAAGGAGGCGCTAAATATCTGACAGCATATTGGGCTGATCTTCATGGCCTTATATACAATACTCTGCCACCTGAAATATTTTTATGGGGTCACCAGTACCTCTCTTTCTGTATTTCTGAAGACAAATTAACTGTCAAAGTTAGAGCTAAGGATCTTGAGACTGATGAAATAATCGAGATAGTAGGAGATTTGCTCGTCGGAGCAGATGGGATCCTCTCATCAATTGGTCGGAGCATTCTACCTGACTTCAAATTGAGGTTTGTGCTTGCTTGTGAATATCAATAAAAGTAATTAATTTTTGAGTATTTTGTTTCATAAATTTCAATGTGTTTTTAATAGGTACACAGGATACTGTGCGTGGAGAGGTGTTTTTAATTTTTCAGAAAACGATTCAGAAACCATCTTAGGCATTCGAAAATCGTATCCTGATATTGGGAAATGCCTTTACACGAATATTGGTTCTGGATCTCACATCGTAGTCACTGAGCTTAAGAAAGAGAAGTTCAATTGGGGTTGGTATGTCAATCAACCTGAGCCCGAGCTCAAGGTAACCGCTTACTTTTGTTTCATCTTTTTATTTTGTTTTCGGGGTTTTGGGTTGAGTGCTAAAATCTAATTTTTGCAAACGATCAACACAGCTCAGACCATCACTGGATCCAATTTTTTTTTAATTTTAATTTTCCGGTTTATCAATGCATTATGACGTGACATTGGGAAACAAATTATTTTATTCTCTGCAGGGAAATACAACTTCTGTGAAAGTAAGCAGTGACATGATCGAGGAGTTGCACCAAAGAGCAGAGCAGGTTTGGTTACCTGAATTGTCAAGAATGATCAAAGAAACAAAAGATCCTTTCCTTAATGCTATATATGATTGCGATCCTTTGGAGAAAATCATCTGGGACAGAGTGGTGCTAACAGGAGATGCAGCTCACCCGACAACTCCACACTCTGCCAGAAGTACAAACATGGCGATAATAGATGCAGCAGTGTTAGGAAAATGCCTCGAGAAGAGGGGGCCGGATCATTTATACTCTGCTCTGGAAGAATATCAATCCATTAGGAAACCTGTAACTTCAGCACAAGTTCTACATTCGCGACGATTGGGTCAAATGAAACAAGGGTTAAGTATTCCTGGAAGGGAGCGGCCTTTTGATCCAAAGACAGCAAGTCTAGAGGACTCGGAATTCATCGTTGTGCCTCCTTTCGACGTTGTTCCTCCGATTCTTGATTCAATTTTTCGTTCTGCTTGATAACTTCAAAGGACACGGCTTGGTCTGTTCATTATGCTAACTATAGCTGCCTATAAATAAGAGGGTTGACCTCAATTGTGTGAGTAAAAGAACTGCTATACTTATGTTCCTTCCTGTAATAACGAAAGCCTCTTACTTAATTCAGTGTCTCTACTTCTTCAGCAAAATAAAAATAAATTCTTGATCGAAAACAAGTTAGGAGAGATTATCAAATATACATGCTACTGTCAATAAAAAAAGAAAGACAAATATAAATAAATTATCAAATAAAAAAATATAAATAAATGGCACGTAATGTTTATTTTTCATTTATAATAAAGTTTAATATACAAAATGACTGGTGTGTTAGACACGTTTTCAAAAACGTGTATAATGTGGCCATCTAATTTATTTTAATTATTAGTTTTCTAATTTAAATTGATATTTATCTTTATTTAGTTTACTTTTAAAACGTTGGGTTTGGTTTAAAATTTGAATAAAGATAAAACACCTCTTCCTAATATCTCTCATACACATTACGGGTGGTTTACTAAAATCAAGGGGATAACGGCTCATAACTTCCTCTTTTATTTAAACATGTCATCTTGATGGGAGATGACTGACGGTCACGTTTTTTTCAAGGTCCCTGGTCTAACAACAGAGCTTGTGTATACCATCTACTCTCAGGAATTAAGTGTTGGATAGACTAGAAAATTCTGAGTACAAAGCATCGCTTGTTTGCGTTGGTTTTGTTTGCATTCTAGTAGAAAGGTTGTGTACAATTGAATCTGATAACTATGGCAGGAGGTAAGTTTTCTAACTTGGCGCATGATGAATATAGTCTTTTAGTTGGTATCAGAGCCATGGTTCTCGTCTAGTTATCGATTCTTATATGTTAGAATCTGAATAATTTAAAGCATGATTGATTATTATATGAATAATTGTTTCGCATGCGTGATATAACATATGAATATGAGTTTGTGATATTATGTGATATATATATAGTTTCAGGATAGCCTAAAATTTTTCCGTTGTCTTTTCATACGGAATACATGAATGGAATTATGCAATAATGGTTATTTGAGACTTGTCTGCAGAATTGATATAAGTAGAATTAATTATTTCGTTTGACTCTAGCATGTTATTATATAAATTCAATTAATTCAGTAGTCTACATTCGGTTTTCGGTTAAGTTTTAGTGACATTATAATATGTAAATAAATGCATGCATGATTGAATATAATATATTTGTTGTATTCTTGGATTGCATTAATAATGATAAAGGACACCTGTATTTGTTAACTAGCATAATATTACGATTGGAAACCTGATACATGACAAATGTCATATTTCCATGCTATTGGTTCTGTGAAGAATTGTTGGGTGTCTTAAAATTATATTCGGTAACCTTGGCATGTACTTTGATGATATAAATCCATGGAAATGTTTTGTAAGCTTGTACTTTGTTTGTTTTTGTAGCTATTCAATCTTTGTCTGTTCCAAATAGTGATACTTCTCGAATCCCTTTTCTGAGTGGTGACAATTTTAATGAATGGAAGGAGAGAATTCTCCTAACGTTAGGGTGTAATGACCTTGAGTGGATGAGCCACCAATGCCTACGGAATTAAGTACCCCACGAGAGAAAGCATCATATGAACGATGGGAGCGATCCAATCGATTGAGCATGATGCTCATTAAGGCTCATGTTGGGAAAAGCATTCGTGGCTCTATTCCAGATTGTGATAAGGTGAACGATTATCTCAATGCCATAGAGCAACAATTTGAGACATCTGACAAGGCTATGACAAGCACCTTAATGAGTAAATTGTCATCCATGAAGTTTACTGGCACCAAAGGAGTGCGTGAGCACATTATGGAAATGAGGGATATTGCTGCTCGACTCAAGTCACTAGAAATTGAGATTTCTAAGTCATTTTTGGTTCACTTTATTCTCAACTCACTCCCTCAAGATTATGGACCTTTTAAGATTTCTTATAACACACATAAGGAAAAGTGGTCAATTAATGAACTCTTGACCTTATGTGTGCAAGAGGAAGGGAGGTTGAATCAAGAGACAATGGAAAGTGCCCATACAGTGACTGCTGGAAAGCAATTTGACAAGAAGGGTAAAGGAAAAGGCAAAGCGCCTCTTAAATAGGTTAATAAGAACGTTATCAAGTGTTTTTTCTGCAAGAAGAGAGGACACATGAAGAAAGCTTGCCCTAAATATATGAATTGGCTTGAAAAGAAAGGTAATCTTATCTCTCTTGTGTGTTACGAATCTAATATGGTTCATGTTTCTCATAACACTTGGTGGATTGACTCTGGTTCTACAATCCATATCTCCAATACCATGCAGGGCTTCCTAAACCACAGGAAACCGATGGAAAGTGAACGAGCCATCTATTCAGGAAACAAGATGCCTTCACGTGTTGAAGTTGTCAGGACCTACAGACTTGTCCTTAATTCTGGCTTTGTTCTAGACCTTGATAAAACCTTTTACATTCCATCATTTTCTAGAAACCTTGTTTCAGTTTCAAGACTTTTACCTTTTGGTTTTGGTTTTGATTTTCTTGGGACAATTTTTCACTTGTTAAAAGATTCTGTTATTGTTGGTGATGGAATCTTAGATGATGGTATGTTTAAACTTCATTTAAACCCCACTTTTGATTTTAACCTTATGACTATGCATGGTAATATTGGTGTTAAGAGAAGTGCCTTAAATGAGCAATCCTCCATGTTGTGGCACGGGAGATTAGGTCATATCACCATTGAGAGAATTAAGAGGTTAGTAAATGATGGAGCACTTGAGGCTCTTGACTTTACTGATTTTGGTACTTGTGTGGACTGCATTAAGGGAAAGCAGACCAATAAGACCAAGAAAGGTGCAAGGAGGAGTTCAGATATTTTAGAAATCGTACACACTGACATTTGTGGCTCATTTTCAGAAGTGTGCTTAAATGGTCAGAGATATTTCATCTCCTTTATTGATGATTATTCACGATACATGTATCTCTACTTGCTTTATGATAAGGGTGAAGCATTGGATGCTTTTAAAGTATATAAAGCATAAGTAGAGAAACAATTAGGGAAACCAATCAAAATCGTGAGATCATATAGAGGTGGAGAATATTATGGTCGATACACGGGATCAGAGCAAAAACCAGGTCCTTTTGCTAGGTTTCTTGAAGAAAATGGTATTGTTACTCAATATACAATGTCAGGCTCACCATATCAGAATGGCGTAGCTGAAAGACGAAACCGAACATTAATGGACATAGTTCGGAGTATGATTAGCAACTCCAATCTCCCATTATCCTTGTGGAGTGAAGCCTTAAAAACTGCTGTATATGTATTAAATAGAGTTTCAACTAAGGCTGTTCCTAAAACTCCTTTTGAGTTATGGAAAGGTTGGAAGCCTAGTTTAAGACATATACGAGAATGAGGTTGTCCCGCTGAAGTTAAGGTTTACAATCCACAAGAGAAAAAGTTAGACCCAAGGACAGTCAGTGGGTTTTTCATTGGCTATACAGAAAGGTCTAAGGGATATAGATTTTATTGTCCATCCCATGCTTTTAAAATTGTAGAAGCCAAGAATGCTAGGTTTATAGAGAATGATGGGATTAATAGGAGTAGTCAACCTTGAAACATAGTTTTTGAGGAAGATCAAAGTTCAAAAACTACTCCTGATACTTCAGATTATTTGGTTGTAGTTCAACAATTTCCATAACCAGCCACTGAAGAGCCTCATCATGAAGAGAATGTTCCTGAAGATCTAGTTATTCAGCAGCCTCCTCAAGAGGATGTTGATATAACATTAAGGAGATCCACAAGGACAAAGAAACCAGCAATTCCTTATGATTATGTGGTGTATCTACAAGAATCTGATGTTAATATTGGTGCTGAAGATGACCCTACCTCATTTTTACAAGCTACGTGTAGTAGTAAATCCATTTTATGGTACAATGCCATGAAGGATGAGATGGATTCTATGACTAATAACCAAGTTTGGGATCTTGTTGAATTACCTAAAGAAGCAAAAGATATTGGTTGTAAATGGGTTTTCAAAATCAAAAGAGATTCTTTAGGCAATATTGAAAGATATAAAGCAAGACTTGTAGCCAAAGGATTCACTCAACAAGAACGAATTAATTATCATGACACATTTTCTCCAGTTTCTAAGAAGGATTCTTTTAGGATAATCATGACATTAGTAGCCCATTTTGACATGGAGCTACATCAAATGGATGTGAAAACAACGTTCCTCAATGGAGATTTAGAGGAAGAGGTTCATATGAGACAACCTGAAGGGTTCATCTCAGAGGGAAATGATCACTTGGTCTGTAAACTCAAGAAATCTATTTATGGATTAAAACAGGCTTCTGGACAATGGTATTTAAAATTCCATAATGTAATTTCTTCATTTGGTTTCACGGAGAACATTATGGATCAATGTATTTACCATAAGATCAGTGGGAGCAAAATTATCTTTTTAGTCCTATATGTAGCTGATATTTTACTTGCATCAAGTGATTTGGGCGTGCTTCATGAGGTTAAACGATTTCTCTCACAACAGTTTGACATGAAAGATATGGGTGAAGCTTCTTATGTCATTGGCATAAAAATTCAAAGAGATAGATCCCAAGGCATTTTAGGACTATCTCAAGAAACCTATATCAATAAGGTACTAGAGAGATTTCGTATGAAGGATTGTTCACGTAGTGTGGCACCTATTGTCAAAGGTGACAAATTCAGTCTGAAACAATGCCCAGAGAATAAGTTGCAAAGGGAACAGATGACTAATATTCCTTACGCTTCAGTAGTTGGAAGCTTAATGTATGCTCAGGTCTGTACAAGACCTGACATTGCATATGTAGTAGGGATGTTAGGAAGATACCAGAGTAATCCAGGTTTGGATCACTGGAGAGCTGCAAAGAAAGCATTGTGATATCTTCAAGGGACAAAATACTATATGCTTACGTATAGAAGATCTAATCAATTGGAAGTGATTGGGTATTCAGACTCTGATTTTGCTGGCTGTTCTGACACTAGAAAGTGAACTTCGGGATATGTCTTCTTGCTAGCAGAAGGAGCCATTTCTTGGAGAAGTGCAAAACAATCACTTATTGCTGCTTCAACTACAGAGGCAGAGTTTGTATCTTGTTTTGAAGCGACGACATAGGTTATTTGGCTGAGGAGTTTTATTTCTGGACTAGAGATTGTTGATTCTATTTCTAGACTACTGAAGATTTATTGTGATAATTCTGCTGCAGTGTTTTTAGCTAAGAATAACAAAAGTGGAAGTCGAAGCAAGCATATCGACATTAAGTACTTAGCTATTAGGGAACATGTTAATTCATAAAAGGTGGTTATACAACACATCAACACCAAAGTGATGATTGCGGATCCTTTGACGAAAGGATTGCCACCAAGTTTGTATAAAGAACATGTAGTACGTATGGGACTCACTTCAGTTATATGATCATATTAATGTAATTGAGATACCCTTTTATTGCAATTTGTTCAATTTACTCCAAAAGTTTTCAAAATATGTCATCTCTGATAGTTTGTATACATTTTGTTTGGAGAATGACAATATAGATATTTGAATTCAGTGAGGACCCAAAATGAGCGTTTGGAAGCTCATTTATAAAGCATATACCACATAAAGTATTCTTTCTAGGAGAAAATTACATTGTGATACATGGAAGACAATACTTTATTTTAAAGGTCTTGTCGCCATGATTCATGTTTTCAACTTCTGGTTTGAGTATACGGTTAATTTTGTTTAAAGAGAGATATTGTGAGTGTTAGATGACCAAGTGGGAGAATGTTAGACACGTTTTCAAAAACGTGTATAATGTGGCCATCTAATTTATTTTAATTATTAGTTTTCTAATTTAAATTGATATTTATCTTTTATGGTGAGGAACCACCATACCAGGCGGTGCATGGAAAGATGGGGAATTTGGGACTTCCAGTGCGGCGAGAGACTGAGCATGAGGGTGCTGCAACGGTTGGGCATCACTTATGAGGTAGCTACTTAATGACCTGATCAGTTGAGTTTTGGGGAATTTGGGTTTTGGATCAATTAGTTAGGGAGTTGAGTGAGTTTTGTAACTTTAAGAAAATAGAATTTGACTGTAATTCTTAGTTGTATCTTTATTTTTTTACGATAAGATTTAATAAGAGTAGGTTTACAATTAACTATTATTATTAAAAAAAAAAAAACCTTAGCCTCCTCTTACCTCCGCCCTTGGTACCTGCTAAAACCAAATACCCAAATTATGAAAACGAAGAGCGAGACGATACGTTACTGGATTGTTATCAAAATTTGAAGCTAGAACTTAGCAATTGCCCAAAGATAAAGATTTGCTAAGATTTTAGACCCACAGGCTTTTTAGTACCAATTTATCTTCGTTCCTTTAAGAATGATGGTGATTTGTAGAGCCATGCCCTGTATTCAAAATAAACAAATTTGAAGAATATATCTATTGATTCCGGTAGGGCAGGAGTCTCATGCACAAGTTTCTCATCTATTTTCTTACCAGAACAAATTTCTAGCCAAAATGAGGGTGTGAAAGGAAGATAAATAGACGAAATTTGGCCCACCACTTCATTCTTCCTAAATGAATAGCTTTTTACCCTATTAAACGAGGAAAAATAGATTAGAGTCTCCCTTAATTTGATCTGATTAGTGATTACTAAACAAAGACCACACACTTTATTGTAGTGTGTTTCGTCATTTAATACATTGCAGTTTGTATGTGGCCCTAGTTTTAGATCACTTAATTGGAAATGGACTTCCCTTTTTTTTTTTGATACATTGGAGTCTAGTAAAACTAGGCTAAAACAGAACGGGGAATAGAGGTTCCATATATATCATTACATAACTAATAACCAAGACGCTCGGGGGGGTTTTCAAAGACATGAAGTCTAAGGGGTAAGGAACCAGCAAGTTTCGCCATGGAATGTACAACAAAATTGGCTTCCCGATATATATACTTTATAGTAATGAGCCATTGTCTATTTATCAGTTCCTTTATGGCAGTTATGAGAGAAAAAATATTGCATTAGGCATCAAACTAGTAGAGGAAATAAGTTGGGAAACACATTGGCTATCCACCTCTGCAATTAAATAACGAATGCCACGGTCCCAAGCAATATTAAGTCCTTGAAAAAGACCCCAAAGTTCTGCAGTAGTCACCGATCCAAATCCAATGTTCATGCCAAAGCCAAACTGCCACTTTCCAGAGCAATCCCTCACCAAGCCCCCAGCGCTGGCTAGACCATTCTTTAATCGTGATCCATCAGTATTTAATTTGAAAAAAGATTCAGGGGGAGCTTGCCATCTAACATATTTGATGATCTTATTACTCTGACCGAAACTAAGAGTTGATCGTGCATTTTGAATGTCCTGAGCCCAAGATTTAATTTCAGCAACAACATGAGTGCAGCAAGGGGATTTTTGTGAGAAAAGAAATTGATTATGCCAAAACCAAATTTTCCAGATAGCCACTCCAAATTGATTACGCCAAAACCAAATTTTCCAGATAGCCACTCTAAATTGATTACGCCAAAACAACATGAGTGCAGCAAGGGGATTTTTGTGAGAAAAGAAATTGATTACGCCAAAACCAAATTTTCCAGATAGCCGCTCCAAATAAACATGCCCATTCATCTCCCACTTCATTGATACCAGTCTTTCCCAAGTTGAAACAGAGCCAATCACGAATATTAAAGAAGAAAAAATGATGTCTGAAGTTGACCGGAATTAAACAATTCCATATTCTCTTTGCAACAAAACAGTCCCGAAGTGCATGCATCGCGTTTTCTCTCTCATGGCTACATCAATGAGGGTACCATTGGTTTCACATTTTTATTTTACGTCTTAACTTTTGTATTGACAATATTAGTTTTGTATTTTATATATATATATATATATATATAACTACTAAGTTATTTTTTGCAATCAATAAATATCTAATAACTCAATACTTTTATATTTATGCTCATAAAATTTTTACTTTTTAAATAAATATTAAAATATCTTAAAAATAATAAATTACATTTTTTTAACACTAATTAAAACAAATAATTTTCACATTTAATCTTGTTTTAGTTAATAACATGGACCATTCGCTCACCACTTGGCATAACTTTGTAACCTAGGTCCTGTTTGGAATCGAAGTATTATACCTTTTAAGTTACAACTGTCGTAAAAATTTTGTAATTATAAAACAAAAAATTAATAGCTGTGAACTTAATGATTGCTTACTAAACTTTAGGTATTTATTTACATAATTAATTGTCTAAAATTTACTTGTTAATGTTATTGACAATACTTATGTTTTGATTAAAAAGATGAAGTAAGGTATTGATCTTATTGATCAACAGAAATATTTTATACTAGATTGACATATTTGTGTATTTATTTTAATGTTAAAACTTTAATTTCTCATTTATATTGATAAAATTTAGAAATGGGTATTATATGTAGAGTTTTAAGCTCCTATTATAAATTTATAGTTTGACTTATATAATTTAATTTATTTTTTGTGTTTTTAAAAGTATTGTTTTAATATTTGTGAAGTAAAAATCCATTGCAGGTTACGCGAGGATTTAGTAATTGTTAAAACCTACAGCAGGTGAATTTTTTTTTAAAAATAAAAAACCCATAGCGAGTTAAGAATTTACTGATTTAATTACTTTTTACAAGTGCATGTTTGATAATGATAAAATCACTGCACTGAAAGAAATTGTATGAAGAATATAATTCTTGTTCTGTATTTTTAATGAAATTTACAGAATTATTTATACAAAATAAAGACAAAGTAGCCGTTGAAAGGGTTAATAATATTAAAGGAGAATAAGTGAATACTTCCTAAACTATTGGACAATAACTTTATAAAATAGGAATGAAATATTCCTACATGATATTGACATTCATGTGCAAAATCGTGCGGCAGATATTTCTTGACAAAAAACTTTGACGGGAGCAATTCGAGTGGAGTCATAAACCCGTTCTTGACTTGACCGTTAATGACTGGCTAAACAGCATAAATAAATGTATAACGATTCTTATATAAAAAGCCACCAACCCAAGCCAAAAGAAAAAAAAAAATTGTGCTGAATACAACAATATAATTTCTTCAGTTTTTACTTGGAAACAAGAGAGATGAATATGAAGAAGCAGAAGCCAAAAGCTATTGTAGTTGGAGGAAGTATTGCTGGGGAATCATGCGCAAAAGCACTTATTTCAGCAGGATGGGATGTTGTTGTGATTGAGAAAACTCGTGGACCCCCAACCCAAAACCCAACCGGTGCTGGCCTCGGACTCGATCCATTGGCTCTGAAAATTGTTCAGTCATGGCTCCATGAACCTGAACTTCTTTACAACAACACTTTACCTATCGCCAATACTGAGGTATATAATATAATATATTTAATTTCTTTTTTCCCAGTAGAATCCAGTAGTGCTTTGAATTTTTTTTTTTTGGTTTTAACCACGAGGTATCCTGGGGAGGGCCTCAACTGTGGGAGGCACCTTTAAGCCCGTACCACAACCCACACTAGAAGTCCTGGCTCGAACCGGGAGGCACAAGTTCTGCCAACAAAGGCGACTTCCCTGCGACTCGTGTATACTTTGAATTATACTGATCTCTTAAAGATATTAGTTGCACACGCGTATATACAATGGTGTATGGTTAAGATTTGATAACAGTATATTTTGCTCTGCTCAAAGTACAATTTAGAATGGAATCTCATTGGGAAAAAAATATCTATATATGTTGAATAGATAAAATTTCAATTTGTATTTAATTGCAGAGCCTAGCAACAGATGGGGAAAAGAAGATCAGCTGGGTAATAGGAAGAGAAGAAGGCGCTAAATATCTGACAGCATATTGGGCTGATCTTCATGGCCTTATATACAATACTCTGCCACCTGAAATATTTTTATGGGGTCACCAGTACCTCTCTTTCTGTATTTCTGAAGACAAATTAACTGTCAAAGTTAGAGCTAAGGATCTTGAGACTGATGAAATAATCGAGATAGTAGGAGATTTGCTCGTTGGAGCAGATGGGATCCTCTCATCAATTGGTCGGAGCATTCTACCCGACTTCAAATTGAGGTTTGTGCTTGCTTGTGAATATCAATAAAAGTAATTAATTTTTGAGTATTTTGTTTCTTAAATTTAAATGTGTTTTTAATAGGTACGCAGGATACTGTGCGTGGAGAGGTGTTTTTAATTTTTCAGAAAACAATTCAGAAACCATCTTAGGCTTTCGAAAATCGTATCCTGATATTGGGAAATGCTTTTACACGAATATTGGTTCAGGATCTCACATCATAGTCACTGAGCTTAAGAAAGAGAAGTTCAATTGGGTTTGGTATGTCAATCAACCTGAGCCCGAGCTCAAGGTAACTGCTTACTTTTGTTTCATCTTTTTATTTTGTTTTCGGGGGTTTGGGTTGGGTGCTAAAATCTAATTTTTGCAAACGATCAACAAAGCTCAGACCATCACTGGATCCAATTTTTTTTTTTTTTTATATTTTAATTTTCCGGTTTATCAATGCAGTATGACGTGACATTGGGAAACAAATTATTTTATTCCCTGCAGGGAAATACAACTTCTGTGAAAGTAAGCAGTGACATGATCGAGGAGTTGCACCAAAGAGCAGAGCAGGTTTGGTTACCTGAATTGTCAAGATTGATCAAAGAAACAAAGGATCCTTTCCTTAATGCTATATATGATCGTGATCCTTTGGAGAAAATCTTCTGGGACAGAGTGGTGCTAACAGGAGATGCAGCTCACCCGACAACTCCACACGCTGCCAGAAGCACAAACATGGCGATAACAGATGCAGCAGTGTTAGGAAAATGCCTCGAGAAGTGGGGGCCGGATCATTTATACTCTGCTCTGGAAGAATATCAATCCATTAGGAAACCTGTAACTTCAGCACAAGTTCTACATTCGCGACGATTGGGTCAAATGAAACAAGGGTTAAGTATTCCTGGAAGGGAGCGGCCTTTTGATCCAAAGACAGCAAGTCTAGAGGACTTGGAATTCATCGTTAACATGAAAGTGCCTCTTTTCGACGTTGTTCCTCCGATTCTTGATTCAATTTTTCGTTCTGCTTGATAACTTCAAAGGCCACGGCTTGGTCTGTTCATTATGCTAACTATAGCTGCCTATAAATAAGAGGGTTGACCTCAATTGTGTGAGTAAAAGAACTGCTATACTTATGTTCCTTCCTGTAATAACGAAAGCCTCTTAATTCAGTGTCTCTACTTCTTCAGCAAAATAAAAATAAATTCTTGATCGAAATACACCCAACTTTTCTAATTTTCTTATAAAAAGGACACCACGATAGGATGGGATTGTCCTTGTGTTGTGTCATTGATCTATCCATATTTGTTTTTCCCAAAAACAATTTCCATGAAGGAGGATGTTTTGCTGCTTGTTAGTGCACGCTATTTAAGCACAAGACATGATTGAGATTTATGCAAGGTATGTGGTAGAATTTATGTAAGACGACCGATGAAGCTAAACATGAGAGTTAGTAACTTTTACTATGGTGATCAACGCGTTGAAGAAAAAATTTAGAATTTTTATTATAAGTGGTGCATACAAAAGTTGGTGAGTCGAACTTGTACTCAAATACTAGCTCATGTATTAGGAGTTGCCTTAGGCTTACGTTATTAATCTAGTAACTAATATTAGCGATATGAAACATTTTTTCTATCATCTTCCATCACAAGTGTGTGGGTCAATATTTTTGTTTGGTCCTTGTCTAGTGATGAGATAATGTGAGTGATTTTGAGAGAAAATATGAAAAACACAAACAATGAAAATTCCCTTTTACTTAAACTATGACAGAATTTTTTTACACTGAAGTTGATAGAAGACACTCGAATGCGCAGGAGTGAAATCTTGACAAATTAAAGCGAGAACTAAGACATGCTAGTCCTTTCTCGCGCATTTAGTTGACATTATTTTGCTTTGCAAATAAATGCGGGCATGGTTGAAGGCATTTTATCTTTCCGGAAGTGGATGGAGAAATAAATATAATTAAAAGGGATGCGAATAATAAATGCCAGTTTTTCTTAATTACGAAGAATATATTAGAAATAAATTGAAATGTAACAAAATACTTGAAATAATTCAAGTGATGGGTTTTTTCTCCGTCAATAACGCTTGATAGTTCCTTGTCATGAGCTTCTTATCTTCTGTCTTGAAGGAAGAAATTGCAAAAGACGAATAAAACGATTTCCTTTACACATTCAATCAATGCTGCTGCCTCCATATCTTTATTATTCTCGGAGGGATGATACTGTTGAGAGCCGAAACGATTGCCCATACTCACTCCTCTTATGGCCATGTCTAACTCTCTACAATAATTTCGATATTGCTGTTCTTCAGTTCTTCCACTACTCAACAAATGCGAAGGTATGCGATGGCTCCACTCATTCAAGTTGATTTTACATTTGTTACAATCTACTCCCGCCATTGCTAGAGCCTCTAGGGACATGTTTTAACAAGGTGAAGGAGAAGCTAAATAAAATTCACAATTTTCCTGAAAGTTTACAGCTTCCAGGAAATTCACCACCTCTATAGAATTGTAATAATAAGAATTGTGGTCTCCGTAAAAGAATTTATAAGAGTTAATATAAAAGATTTGTTTAGGAAAATGAATTTTACACGGACTAGAAATACTCATGATTAATTGGTTATTCAGATGGTTTAGAAATCCTCTCGATATTAGGAAGCCATTTAAGATTCTGATTATTGTTGTTCTAAATATATCAGTTTGCACCAACTTCCAATTCCACAATTACTCTGACAGCGGTTTTCACGGACTTATTTATGTATCTGAATCTTTTTATTCATGAAAGAATAATCTCTTGCAAACTCACAACTTCAATTATGAATCAACTAGCTAGCAACAATTTCTTTACTTTTAATTGCTTTGGAAATTAAGGATTCGTCAGCCGCCAGATTCCGCTGTGATTCTGTTGCATTGGATGTCTTCAATTTCCTTTTGCATTCCATTATTTGTTGGACTATTTATGCACGAGTGGAGGAGGAATTCTAGAATACATTTGAAATAATACAATCGACCAATGCATGCACACCACTTGTATGGAGATTTTTAAAAAATAAATGCACACATGTCATAACATCAACTACTTGTTGTATGACAGACATGATATTTTTTATATATTCTAAAACTTTTCTGAGTGGAGACCATGAGTGGTAACAATCACGTGACAAAAGAGTATTACAAAGAGAGAGTCTCTTGTCAATTTGAATATTTATTGTATTGAAACTACTAAGTATATAATAAGCTCGGACAACCCCAATTTCATGATGAGGGGCTAAAGACAATACTATTCTAAAAGAAAATGGAACGAAATCGTCCATCCATAGCCATTATTTGACTTTTAGATTTGCCCTTCCAAATTTTAACAAAATGCGCAGACGATTTTTCATTTATTCATGTGAACGAAGTACAACAAAATTATTGAACCAATCAGAACCAAGATGGAAATGATCATAAGCAAAAGTAATTTGAAAGGACGAATGGAAGCAGATAAATTATTCTAATCAAGAGACTAAGTGCAAGTGAAATAACTGTAGCACTAATTATTCGAGTATGGAGGGAACGTCGTCGAAGAAGGGTAAACTTCTCTGTTTCAGGATTTCACAATCCTCAGGACTTGCTGTGTTTGGATCAAAAGGCTCACGATCAGGGGTAGGTAAGCCAAGTTTTATTTGACCCACTCGCCGCGAATGCAGGACTTGCTTGGTAGTGACAGGTAGCCTAACAGATTGATGTTCTTCCAGAGCTGAATGTAAATTTTCTGGCCCCCACCTCTCAAGGCATTTACCTAAAACTGCTGCATCAGCTATGGCCATGTTTGTGCTTCTTGCACAGTGAGGGGTTATGGGATGAGCCGCATCTCCAATTAAGACCACATTGTCCCAGTATAATTGTGTCAAAGGGTCACAATCATATATAAGGTTAAGGAAAGGCTCCTTTGTTTCTTTTATTACTCTTGCAAACTCAGGAACCCAAATCTTCTCTGCTTCTTGGTGCATCTTCTTGATCATGTCACTGCTCACTTTCATTGTAGCTGAATCTCCCTGAAATTACTTAATCAATTTATTAAAGCTAGCTCTGCTAACACGTATGTATATGAATGATAAAATGAAGCAAGTTAGGCAATCACCTTGGGTTGAGGCTCAGGTTGAGAGATAAACCAAATCCAATTGAGCCTCTTGTACATAAGCTCATCAAGGACGGTGTAAGTTCCAGAGGCCAAGTCCATGTGCACGCCATTCCCAAGCGTAGGATATGCCTTCCGGACGCCTTGTATGGTTTCTGAATTCTCATTTTCCGAAAAATCAAAAACCCCCCTCCAAGCACAGTAACCTGTATACCTGAAAAACAGAAATGAAAAATAAACCGTAAATTTCAAGACAACAGAAAATATGAAAATATAATATAATTTGTTCAGAAACCTGAGTTTAGAGTCTGGTAAAAAAGTCTGGCGAACTGATGAGCGGCTCCCGTCAGCCGCAACCAGCAAATCTCCAGCTATGTCGATGACCTCATCAGTTTTAAGATTCTTAGCTTTGACATTGACAGTTGATTTGTCGTGAGAAATGCAGAAAGTGAGGTACAAGTGACCCCAAAAAAATATTTCCGGAGGCAGAGTATTGTATATAAGACTATGAAGATCAGTCCAATGTGCCTGTAAATAGTTGAAATTTTCGTCTCTAGCTAGTACCCGACAGATGTTCTTTTCCCTATCTACTGCCCGATTCTGCACAAAAAGAAAAATAAAAAAAGTCAACGCAAGAGGTCAAATTAAAGTAGTTCTGTGTATATATATACATTACCTGATCAATGGTGAGAGGTAAGGTGATGTTGTGAAGAAGATCAGGTTGATGGAGCCATGACTTAACTATTTTCTGGGACAATGGATGAAGTGCGATTCCAGCGCCGGTTGGGTTTCCGGTTGGAGGTCCACGTGTCTTCTCGATCACCACCACATCCCAACCTGCTAAAATAAGCGCTTTTGCGCATGATATCCCTGCTATGCTTCCCCCAACTATTATAGCTTTTGGCTTCCGCATCCTCTCCCTCATGTCTCTCTCTTCCTCTCAAACACCAGTATGTGTGACACAAAGGGACGCTCGCGCAAAGATATATTTATATACAGGGGAAAACTTCCCATTCTGAATTCATAAATCAGGATGAGCCGGCAATCATATGAACATTTTTTAAAAATAATTATTTTAAATTTTTTTTATACTATTGTTAATTTGACTCGGATTTTAATAAAATTTAACATCTCGAACCAAGTCACTACTCTAGAATTTTTTTTCAATCTGAAGTTATATATTCCAATTCAAGAACAAGGTTTAATAATGTAATGACCATGAAAACTATTAGACCATATGATTTAACAATGTAATGATATTATGTTATAAAATCATTTAATAACTTTTTGAATTTTAATAATATTCAGGATTCTAAACTAGATTAGTACTATACACACACACATACACAGGCGGTGCCGGGAATTATTTTTAACAGGCTCTAAGTTTAAATAGTAATTTAATTTTAAAAAAATAATTAACAAATAACATATATCAAAATAAAAATTTATTAAAATATTTAATTTAATACACTTATAACTGTTCTTAACTTGGTTTTATATGTTAAAAACATTAAAGAATAATCTCATTATCAAGACTACAAAATATGTCTTTTTCTATGTATATAACAAATCTATCATTCAACTATTGTTCTCCCATTTGATTTCACAGATGATTTTTTATAAAATTTATAGTTGAAAATGCCCTTTCTACTGTATCTCTAGTAACTGGTAAAATCAATGCTAATGTCACCAATAAATAAACTAATGAATATAATTTACTCTTCTTAGTCTCACCGCATTGTTATTTTATTATTTATTTGAAAACTGATAATAAATTATGATTAAATATGTTCGCAGCAATTACAAAGTCTTGATACAATGTTTCTATCTCACATGATGACGTAACATCAATATCGATGATCGCTAATTAGGGATTCCATTATCCTATTTTCCCTCTCACATGATGAATAAATAAACAGTTTTAAAATCTCGCGTCACCCAATGTCTAGAATGTACCCGGAGGCCGCAGCCTCAAAAGTAGTTAAATTAAATTCAAACTCTACAAACTCAATAACATGATTACGTCTTATTCTTTCTTAATTGAAGTTGATTTTTCAAGGAGGCAATTTGTCCCGTCATATGCAGCCAAGTTAGAACGAAAAAATGCTTAATTCAAATCTCACGGTCTTGAAGAAATCTTTCTAGTCAAAATAAATTCTCAAGTCAGATTTTTCAATCTGGCGATATGAAATTTGCCTAATAAATCTCTACGTTCAGACATCACGTTTATCAAACCCTTGCATTCAGAATAAATTCTTGCGGTATATCAAAAAAAAAAAAAAAATTCTTGCGGGTAAGGGGGATCAAGTGCAAGAATAAAGTTTGATAAAAATGAATAAAAGGAATAAGGTAAAAGGATGAATAATTTTGGTAAAATTAAGTACGAAAAATAAGATTTAGCATATGTTTGTTGTGGTTTATTTAATAACTAAAAGTTTTTACAAGTTTTTTTCAAAATTTTTACTGTTGTTTGGTAGTATTTTGGATAGAGAGCTTTTGAGAATTAAATAAGTTATTTTGCATCTACCAATAAAAGTGTAAATTAAATAAGTTATTTTGGGTTTTTGGGAACAAAAGTTGTAGAGCATTTTTCAAGTGTTCAATTATCTAACATACCTTTTATTTATTTTACATTTTTATTCCATTCTTTTCATAGTATGATTTTAAATAAATTGGTCAATTAAAGTAATTTTATAATTTAAATTTTTTAATAAAAGTTCATATTGACAACCAAATAATTAAAATATTTTAGTAAATCTCCACTTGAAACAACTTAATTTTATTAAAAGCTAGAGCATAGAGTCAATGACGACGCAGAAATATAAAAAGTTGATTGATAGAAGAAATTAGGTTTCTAAATAATAAAAGTTTTGTTAGAAAAGTTTAAATGAACAAAACTAGTGTTTTGAGCTCCTGTTATAATAATCATAAATATCACGAATTTATCATAATAAAAAAATTTAAAATATCATTTTATAATAAAAGGGAAATTATCACTCGTATACCCTATATTTGCTCTGTTATAAAAAATACTACAATACTTTGAGGGTGTATCAATCGTCCACCCTAAGTTGACGAAATGTATTAGCCGACCACCAAACCGTTAATTTCTGTTTGAAATTTAACGGAATTACAGTGAATTGATGATTTTACCCTTGAAAATTATCACTTGTATACCCTTAAATTCTTTTTTTATCACTTGTATACCCTTAAATTATCACTTGTATCATATGAAAAGACCAGATTACCCTTCTGACGTTATCATATTTAAACGGCAATTAACGATTTGGTGGTCGGCTGATACATTTTGTCAACTTAAGGTGGACGATTGATATACCCTCAAAGTGTTGTAGTATTTTTGATAATGGAGTACACTAAGGGTATACAAATGATAATTTCCCATAATAAAATCTCATAATCTAAATAAAGAAACCAAAATAAACAGCACCCAAAGCCAATATCTAAAAAAAAAGATAAAATCATAAAATTAATAGGAAAAATAGAAAAATAACCTAATGTTGAAAAATGATAAGGAAAGAAGTAACACTTTTAAATCGATCACAGGGCAGAACTATGCGAGCTATTATGTTTGGTTTGTCTCATTGCAGGCTTCGAAACAGTATATTAGATACCTAAAACGGATCCCTGTAACCTTAGTTATTACCTCTAGAAAATAATCTGCTCATCTTACGCAACAATCCTACATTAGCCAGCCCAGTTTGGGATTGTGATGACTGTTGAAAATGTGATTAAAAAAAAGTGTTAAAATGATGGGCAGTTGAGCCACCATCTTTGAATTCAAAGACGGTGGGTGGCTGAGCCGGCCACCATCATTGAACAAGGAAAATGGGTGGGTGCCACCCATGCAAAGAAGAAAAAGAGGAAGAAAAGGAAGCCAAAATTTGGCTATAAATAGAGGGGTTCTCCCCGTCATTTAGGTATCCAAGTTTTGGCAAGAAATTGAGAAAGAGAAATATTTTTAAGCACGTAGTTATATTGAAGGAGTATTTGACTCCTCAATATGGGTATTACGGGTTTGCTTTGTTAGGGAATATTTGTAAGAATCATGTATTTGGGGCTTGGGTGAGAGAAAATTATTTATGAGAAAGTGGTTGTAAAAATTTTTCACATAGTGAATATTTTTCCTCTGATTATCTTTTGACAACGGCCGTGGTTTTTCTCCGTATTTGGAGTTTTCCACATAAATCTTGTGTTATGTGATTGGTGTATTCTCCATTTAATTTTTCTGTTAATTTGTTGCTTGATAAATTGCTTGAAGTGATCTTGGAGGAAGCTCAATTTCCTAACAATGACTTGTGAAATAAACCGCTTCTATAAAGCGAATGAATAATCTACTTATTAAAATAGTAGCTTGGTGTTTAATAAAGTGTGTTGTTATAGTTGCTTTGAGTTTGAAAAAAAATTACATGTGTTTGATAGATTTTATTGCGAATGTGATGTTTTGTTATATAATGACCGAAATAATCATAATTTAATTTTTTTATTTATAGATTAGGATGCATGAAAAATAAGATGTAATTGTTTCTTTGTTCAAACACTAAGGGCGTGTTTGGCAGCCCTCATTATATAGTATTAGGACTCCTCATAGCATTAAATACTTAGAATAGGGTTTGGCTACAATGCCGGGGGCATTGTAGCCGGCACCATGCCGGGCTCTCAAAAAGAGAGCCCGGCTGTCTTTGGCTGCCAAAGACTTGGTGCAGCCAGTTAACAAACTGGTTGCACTATATTTTTTTAAAAAAAATATATAGAAAATACAATATAAAAATTAAAAAATTAAAAAAAGTCAAAATATTTTTTTATAATATAATTAATAGCAAAAGATAAATAAATTAAATAATATAATACAAACCCTATAATACAATATAATATAATGAAATAAAATGGCAAAAAATAAAGAAATTGAAAATGAAAAAATAAGTATTTCAGGTTTAACGTCAGTTGTTGCATGTTTGACATCTCGATTGCATGTTTGACATAAGATGTTGCATGGCTTAAATAAAGCCAAAATAAAGAATATTCCCGAATATTCTCGTCCGTTTCATGTTTGACGTCGAAGTTGCGAACTTTACGTGATAAGTTGCATATTTCACGTGAAGTGTTGCAAGTTTTATATTTAACGTCCGTTGTTGCATGTCGGACGTCACGGTTGCATGTTTGACATAAGCTGTTGCATGTGTTGAATAAAGCCAAAAAAAAGAATATTCCCGAGTATTCTTGTCTATTTCATGTTTGACGTCGAAGTTGCGAACTTTACGTGATAAGTTGCATATTTCGCGTGAAGTGTTGTAAGTTTCATGTTTAACGTCCGTTGTTGCATGTCGGACGTCACGGTTGCATGTTTGACGTAAGCTGTTGCAAGTGTTGAATAAAGTCAAAATAAAGAATATTCTAGAATATTCTCATCCGTTTCATGTTTGACGTCGAAGTTGCGAAATTTACGTGATAAATTACATATTTCTCGTCAAGTATTGCAAGTTTCATGTTTAAAGTCAGTTGTTGCATGTTCGACGGATGGAGTTCATATTTGACGTAAGGTGTTGCATGTTTTGAATAAAGCCAAAATAAAGGATATTCCCGAGTATTCTCGTCCGTTTCATGTTTGACGTCGAAGTTGCGAACTTTACGTGATAAGTTGCATATTTCGCGTGAAGTGTTGTAAGTTTCATGTTTAACGTCAGTTGTTGCATGTTCGACGGATGGAGTTAATATTTGACGTAAGGTGTTGCAAGTGTTGAATAAAGCCAAAATAAAGAATATTCCCGAATATTCTCGTCCGTTTCATGTTTGACGTCGAAATTGCGAAATTTACGTGATAAGTTACATATTTCTCGTCAAGTATTGCAAGTTTCATGTTTAACGTCAGTTGTTGCATGTTCGACGGATGGAGTTCATATTTGACATAAGGTGTTGCATGTTTTGAATAGAGCCAAAATAAAGAATACTCTCAAATATTCTCATCCGTTTCATGTTTGACGTCGAAGTTGCAAACTTTACATAATAAGTTGTCTATTCCGCGTGAGGTGTTGCAAGTTTCATGTTTAACGTCAGATGTTGCATGTTCGACGGTTGGATTTCATGTTTGACGTACGATGTTGCATGTTTTGAATACAACCAAAATAAAAAATATTCCTGAGTATTCTCGTCCGTTTCATGTTTGACGTCGATATTGCAAACTTTACGTGATAAGTTGCATATTCCGCGTGAGGTGTTGCAAGTTTCATGTTTAACGTCAGTTGTTGCATGTTCGACTGTTGGATTTCATGTTTGACGTACGATGTTGCATGTTTTGAATAAAGTCAAAATAAAAAATATTCCCAAATATTCTCATCAGTTTCATGTTTGACGTCGAAGTTGCAAACTTTACGTGATAAGTTGCATATTCCGCGTGAGGTGTTGCAAGTTTCATGTTTAACGTTAGTTGTTGCATGTGTGACGGGAGGATTTCATGTTTGACGTACGATGTTGCATGTTTTGGATAAAGCCAAAATAAAGAATATTCTCGAATATTCTCTCCCGTTTCATGTTTAACGTCCATGTTGCCAACTTTACGTGATAAGTTACATATTTCGCATGAAGTGTTGCAAGTTTCATATTTAACTTCTGTTGTTGCATGTTCGACGGTTGGATTTCATGTTTGACGTACGATGTTGCATGTTTTGAATAAAGCCAAAATAAAGAATATTCCTGAATATTCTCGTTCGTTTCATGTTTGACGTCAAAGTTGCATAATTTACGTGATAAATTGCATATTTAACGTGACTTGTTGCGGGTTTCATGTTTTACGTCTATTGTTGCATGTTGGACGTCGCGGTTGCATGTTTGACATTAGATGTTGCATGTCTTGAATCAAGCCAAAATAAAGAATATTTCTGAATATTCTCGCTTGTTTTATATTTGACATCAAAGTTGCATACTTTACGTGATAAGTTGCATACTTTACGTGATAAGTTGCATGTTTGACGTAAAATATGGTAGGGTAGGTTTATATAAAAAAAACTAATTATAAAATGAGAGTGCATTTCAAAATTCCTTGACAAATCAAGTGATAATTTATAACTAGACTTATTTTTTTTCAAATTTTTTATTATTAATTAAGTTTAATTAAGCCAATCTATTAAGAAACAAATGAAAATATATTAAAATTAAATTAAATTTAACTTTTACCCAATAAATATATTTAGGAATATATCTAATTAAACTGGTACACAAATTACAAATGTTTTCATGAAATTACACACATAAGTTTAATAGTCTAACTATTTTTTACATGATTGATAAAATGATGGCTTTGGAAAGAACTTGTGATTTGAAAAGAAAAATCTAGTTAATTATAATAAAATTACATATCTAATCCAACATTTTTTCCTTATTTTAGTCAGATAATAGTTTTGAAAATAATTTGATAATTCAAGTGATAATGTCTATTCTTATTTGTTGTATAATATTTTTTTAGGTGCATTTCATTTCATTTTTATTTTTTTAGAGAATCTAATCATGGTGGATATTTTAAATTACTAAGTCATGAAAATTTTGAATTCAATTGAAATTTACAATCTTTTATGAATGAAAATATACAGCAAGACAAAAAAATTGAGAGATAAAAAGAAAATGTGGTAGAAAGAAAAGGCAACATCAATATGATCATTTTCTAAGAAAAATTAAGGCAAAATCTTCCAAGTGATATGGTCAATTTCAATAAAATTACAACTTACTAGAGTAAATCCATCTACTAAACATCCAAAGTTCACAACATAATATTTGAATATCACCAATAACATCCTCAATCCGATGAGTTGAGCATTGGAGGATTTATGTTAGGAAAATCTCCGACATCCCTTGACTAGTTGTTATGAACGCAAGCATCCTTGGAGAAAGAGCTTGAGGTCCCAAGAGCCTATTCGATAAGAAAGATAGAAGTACAAACCGACTCCCCAACAACTACTAATTTAAGTGTTGGCGTGGTTGTCTAGTCGCTTCACAGCTCGACGAGAATTCAACATCAACAAATATTTTAGAACCTAGTGTATCTTCAATCATTTTGGATTAAATTGTATGGCACTTTTTTCTTTTCTTCTCTTTTTTTGTGAAAACAAATTTTAATACACTTATTTTAAAAGAAATTTGTTAATGAAAAACAAAATAATGACAATGAAGAGCACTCATTTATAAAAATAAGCTACAAATAGAAAAACAAAATTCATATAAGTAGAATCTCCCAAAAAATAAAAGCATTGTCGAATTGAGTTACAAACTAATAATAATTTCATCAAAGTTTGTAAACCAAAGATTGTCCTAATATCAAAAAGTTTCCAATAAAACACTTATGCCAGATAATTTATAGAACCTAGTAATATCCAACTGAATTCTCCCCTGCAAATAATTAAAATTTTCAAGTTAGTCAATAAGAAAAAACAGCCATCAATCATAATAAGAAGCAACAACAAATTACACTAAAAAAAGGTAGAAAAAAGCACCAAAACAACAAATATAAACAAGAAACAACAATTAAAAAAAAACCCAAAAATGGCATAAAAAGATGCTCAAAGCAGCAATAAATTTATAAAAAAATACCCTAAAATAGCAGTGAAAAGTGCTTTAAAAAGCATTAAAAAATCCAAAAACAATAGTAACACATGCCTAGAAACAGTAGAAAAAAACCCCCTAAAATAGCAAGAAAACTCCCTAAAACTAGAAAAAAAATCTAGCAGCAAAATCTTCCATTGCCAGATAAAGCTATGAAAGAAAAGAAATAAAATTCATAAAGAGTCAAAGCTAACATACTGACCACTTGCTAGAAATTAAGCTGTAAATCCCAAATTTTTACACAAATTAGTATCTGAAACAAGATTGGTTTGATATATGATAGTCAAGTAAAATACCTATAAAGTAGTACAAATTCAGCAAACCTAATGGCTTCACTCCACTCATTTTCTTAAGACTCTAGTGATGAGAAGCCGCCAATAGAATGATAAATTGAGGTTTGACAGGAAGCACACAAACTAAACAAGATACATAACAACTTTGTTATCCATGTTACACCCTAGAACCATTTCTAGGGATATTTGTTAGAATAGCCACCATAACAGTTGATGAACAACATAAAACAGAGACAACAACAAAACCAACAACCTGCAAAGTGCCAATTCTTCCATAATTAAATCAGATACACAATAGAAATAATTTACTATTAAAATCCCAAATTCATTTTATCTTCTTCCTGCATTTTCTCATCAATCAAACATAAAAGAGAGCTCCTATCGACACATGCAAACAGTACCCACCATCTTGTCACATTCAAACACAACCCAAGATCACAAAAGTTAATTTTTCAGATTTAGTTAACCAAAGAAAATATACCATCAACTGGATCACCTTATAAATCAAATACAATTCCACGATATTACCAACCTCCCAAAAAAAAAGGCACAAACTTTAAAATGAAAACAACAAGACCATGAAAAATAAGCAAAAATGGGTATTTAAATCAAACATGATAGAATGCAACAAAAGCAAAAAAGCTTTCGATAGAAGCCAGAGCCAGATGGGGTACAAGCAAGCTAGGAGGTACCAATTAAAGATGCTTCATTCAAGAACAGAAACTCTACCAGAATGATAAAAGTAGAAAAAATGAAACAATAAACAGAAAATTGGGTGAAAGCTACAACAATAGTTTCAATCACTTAACAGTACCAGCAAACTTATAGTAAACTTTAAGAACTAGATGTTTAAGCCACAGATAACGGGGATGTACCCATGAGGATAAAGACACAAGCGTGAGACCAGCAAACAGTCGAATGAAAAAGGAGGCAACGACGGTAGCGACAGAAACAGCTGGATCGGAAGCGAACAACTCAAGATGAAAGCAACAAGTTAATGGATTGGATTGTGTGCGCGAGATGTGGCTTCGATTTTATTTGATTAGTCAAGAAATCGAAGAGAGAAATTAGAGAGAAATTTGTGATTTCTTAGAGAGAGGCAAGAAATTGAGAGAGATTGGGCGCGGTTGAAACACATAAATTATAAAAATATAAATTTTGCAGCCTTTGGGAACTGGTTGCTTCGGTTGCCCTTTTTTTGTTTTTTTTTTTATTTCTTTTCAATGTCAGCCGTTGGATTCATTTTACTTGAATCCAACGGCTGCGTTTACAAGCCGGCACGATGCCGGGCCTCAATGCCCGGTATTGTAGCTTTAGCCCTTAGAATATCATATTTGGTGACTATTCCTCACTGTATTTTAATGTGGTCAAAAGAAGCTTGTAATGCGGTCAAACCCGCATAAAATAAACCCGTGTGAGAGTCGGGTTTACGCGGGTTTGTAATTGTTTTGAGACAAAAAAATTCGCTTTCATTTTCGTTCTCCTTGTCTGTGTAGTGGCTCGCCTGCACCTCCACACATCCACTCCACAAATCTCAACTCCACACCACCACTGCCTCAAACACCACCAGCTCCATGTGATCTGCCTTTATACCGCCACTGTCTCACGATACCACCGTGACACCACCAGCTCCATTGTCTTCCCGATCTACCTCCGCAACGTGCGAGACCACTGCGCGGCATGCCTTCGCGACACTCCACCACCATGCTCCACTGCCTTCATCATGCCGTCGTGCCTTCGTCATTTTTGAAACTGTGAGGGTCTTATCTTTGTGTTAGTATGTTAGATCATGCATGCTTTTTTTGTGCTTGGTTTGATTATTATTCTTTTAAAGAAAAAAGGATCATTTGTTGTTTTTGTGATTTACTTAGTTTCTAATATATCTTCAGTTAAGAAAATAGAATGGAGTCTTCTTGTTGCCTTTAAATTAAATTGGTATTTTGTTTGATTATGTTATTGTGAGGCTTTGATTGAGATTTTGTTACTTTATGTTGTGAATGGATGAGTTTATAGATCTATGCCCGACAATTGTTTGATGAATTGTCTAAAAGAAAAAGAATTTGGTGCTTTGCTTCACTAATTGTGGCCTAGAAATTATTACCACATGTAGAAGTATTTCCAATCCGTAGTTGACTTTACATTAAGAAAAAATTATCCTAATTGTTTGGCTAAAGTATTTTTGTGGGTGGATTTTTGGCAAATGTAGCTTCAGCCTTCATGTGTAAACCAAATAAATAAATAAATAAAATCTCGCAGGATTGTACTTCATTAATGCAATACCAAGGCACAAGATGAAGCGTTATTGTCTGTGAATGGTTATTTTTGGAATGAAACAGGTGGCTTGTAAAATTTGCAATTATTCTTGACAACTAGTACTTTCGATTCTGGATTTGCAAATTAATAGTAATAAACATCATGTAATGGTAGAGAAATTAATATTGAAAAAGGAACTTGAAAATCATTAAGATGAAATCTTATGAATTTACTTTAGTTCTTGAAAGGAAGTATTGAGGCAAAACAGAATTAAAGAACAGAGCTATTCTGGAGCCATTAAATTTAGAAAAGAACCAAAAAAAAATTAAGTTAATGATTAGAAGAAACAACGATATGATATAAAGGAATTTGAAATTATATTGATAAGAAACCAAACTTATCTTTTTACGTTATGACCTTGTGCAGTGTCACCATGGGTAACTTTTTTAGCATATGTATGGCTTCCATTGCTGACTTTGCTGTCATGATTTTGCCTCAGTATTTTGTTTTACTACTGTTTTGATTCTTGACTTATTCTGCTTTTGGTCATATCTGTATGGCTCGATATTGCATTTTCTCATCTTTGAGGATGCCTTCTTGCTTGACAACAAACTTTTTCTGCTTCTATTACTCGAATCTATCTCGTTCAAGGATCTAATGGCAAAAAATTTAAGACCTCTATATTTAGTTTTTTTAAGTACTAATAAATATTATTTTATAAATATATAATATAAATTAATCACAAAAAATTAATACAGTACAGTGCAACACCAAACATAGTATAACTAAAAATTAATACAGTACAGTGCAGCACCAAACATTGTACAACATTGTTATAATACAGTGCTAATGCAATACAACATAATATAATACACCAGTATAAAAATAATGCAATACAGCATAATACAATACAGTGTGTCAAACGCACCCTAAGGTTATAATAGGAACTTAAAAAAGGTGTGATGTCTTATTTGATACCTATTTATAAATAGCAACTGGACATACTTTGAAAAGTTATTGTAAAAAAAAGAAGAAACTTATGAAATAAGTGGCTTTTAAAAAATTTATCTAACACTATTTAATACTATAAGAGAGCTCTATATATATTAAATTCTTTTAGGTAAATTAAATTTTGCCCCTTTGATTTTGAGGTCTGGCTACATCACCGATTGAAGCTTGTGATTTTTTTATTTACTAGTGCATGAAATCTTTAATTTTGTTAATATATTAGTGGCATCAATGAATTATTCTCTCTTTCTCTCTATATATATATATGAGAAAGGTGATCAGGTCTGCGACTATATATCAAACTCCTAGATTTTTTTAATCTTAATCTTCAATGAATTATTACTATAAGAGAACTGATCAAGTGCGTGGCTATATATCAAACTCCGAAATTTTTGGTATTGTACGCAGTTATGATCTTAATCTTTGGCTAAGGGTATGATTGGGATTGCATTAGCTTGGTAAATAATCTATCCTCATATAAATTCTCCAATAATTAACTTTGCAAATAATTTGATGAGATGTTTGGTAAAATTGGATTATAAGGAAATCAATTATTAAATAATTTACTTAACATGTTTGTCGTATTAATAAAAAAATTGTGTTGTGTGCAAATTATCAAGATGGACAAGTTTTCTTGTATAGTAATATATAATGATAATTATTACGATTTATTTATATTAATATATCAAATATTAGTGGTGGTGACGCTATTTGTTTGCCGTTTCATGGCTGTAATTATTTTAGAGGTGTGCGTGAGCAACCGCCATTTCTCTGTTATTGACATTATACGTTTTGGAGTTTGATAGCAGAGGTATTGTCGCATAATGAAGACTTTAGCTAGATGCAGACGACGGCGCCGAAGACATCGCCGGACGCCAGCAATAATCTAGTTGTTTCTTTTTTTTTTGTCTTATTTAAATGTAAACATAAATATCTTATTAGTGTTAGGGTGTATTCGAAATTGTATTGTTAAAATGAGGAAAATTTTGGTATTATGCTTTACAAAATCAAATTCTATAAAAACCCGAATTTCCAAATCTACTTTCTCATGTTTTTAATGATTAGTACAAAGATAAATTATTTAAAAATTCTCTTTCTTAATTGAAATTAACTTTTCAAGGAGGCAATATGGACTTTGCGTCGTAGGTAAGTTAAAGGCCCTTAATCGGTTAATCCCACGATGTTCATGATGAAACCTTTCTATTCAAAATAAATTCTTCAGTTCGATTTTTCAAGCTGGCGAGATGGAATATTTGCTAATACATAAGTTTGGGAAACTCTGGATTCAAATCTTTCGGCTCAATTTTTAAGATCCAGTTAAGTGTTTTTTATTATAACATATTTGTGATTAACATTTATTTTTGTAATTTAAAGCCAACTAAACGACGCGCTGTTATTTCTACAATTGCTACAAATTTGGGAGTGTCCCAGCCTTCACCTCCCTTGAGAAGCCTTCTTCTTCTTCAAACCTTACTTATCGTAGGATGCTTCCAGAGATATTTACTCCTCAAATTGCAATTGAATTGATTATGGTGTTCATCATTCTTAATGGACTCATAATGGTTTTTTTAACGGTTTCGTCGTGTATTGAATTTTAAAAAGCTGGGAGAATTGTAATTAAAATTGAACTTTAGAAAGTTGCAAAAGTGTAATTGAAATGTACAAGTCAATTCTAACCACTCATCTTTCTAAATACCCTATGTTGTTAGATACTTAATACACCTTGTGTGCCGGAATGGAGTAGATTTTTAGCAGATACGATTAGTTAAATAAAATTGGATTGAATCATATTTAATTTAGTACTATCTTTTGTTTGGCATTTTAGAGAATTGGAATAGATCGTAAACATAATAGTATCATCAAATTTATTTAAATTTAATTGTGAACTATGTAAATATTATTCTCATAATACTAAACTTTTATGTATATATAAATTTAAAGAAATATAATTTTCTGCAATTAATAGGTTCAATTGCAATGAATTACATGCCGTTTATCCCAATTACCCCTTAAATAAAACTTGACCTCGTTCGAATGTGTTTTATATATCCTTATTGTCCTACAAATGTTATAAATATGAGTATTGATTTGGCAAATGATTTCCTTACAGATTTCAATATATTTATCCTTAATATGAGGAATGATATCTGTCTGATTCATTAAATGTTGGTTCTCGCATTTTTAGGTTTTATTAAGCTAATTTGACAACGTGAATCCATAACACTAACAAGCCAACGTATGTCACCTGATAAATTTTAGTCTAAACTTTTTCTATCAAATGAACGCCAGCAAATTAATTTCACAAGTAATATTTATCTAATTAAAGGAATACTATTAACACATAACTGTCACTGCATTGATTTGCATTTTTTTTTCCCTTTTTGGGTTTTTGCGGCCGCGGGAACTGGCAGGAAAATTCACAGATGCCAGCTTCCTAAACCAATGCAACGTAAATAGACTAATATTATTTTTTTTATTTTGGTTTTGACCACGAGGTATCCTGGGGAGGACCCTAACTGTGGGAGGCACCTTTAAGCCCGTATCACAACCCAGATTAGAAGTCCCTGCTCGAACCGAGAGGCACAGGTTCTCCCAACAAAGGCGACTTCCCTGCGACTCGAACTGGGGAGCAAACCCAATCAAGCCACTTAAGGGGACTCCATTGCCAGTGGAGCGAACACTTTGTTGGTAAATAGACTAATATTATTAGGTTTCTATATGCAAGCAAATTAATTAAAATTACAAGTCATTTTGCAAGAAACAAGTTACCATTACCAGCATCATTAGCTAGCTGCATGCAATAGAGTGAAAGAACTTTAACCTGATGGAACCATCAGTTAAAGTATGATGATTTAATGTGCAAAGCAACTGCATATTAATGGGACCAACACAATTCACGGTAAGAATGGGTAGCCAATTATCCAGTGTTCACATCTTCAAAATCTAGTTTAATTCGATGAACTTCAATAAACACATTTTACAAACATGATAGAAGAACTCAAAATAACAAGGTCTACTTTGAATGGCGTAAATATACACTCATCTAACAGTGGGTAATAATGCTCCTCTTCCCAAGGTTTCTTCCTTTTTTTTTTCCTAAGTGAAACATCCACGGCCTAAGCCGAAAGAAAGAGCATGTAAATGTGAATAAAATTGGTGGCACTAATTTTTATATATTATTTCATTATGAAATAAGAGAGGTGGTCAATTTTCACCATATTTCTCTCTTAATTATTTTAATTCATTGTTCTTAGATTCTTTGTAAGCCATCTATGGTATAGGAGTTCTTGTAAATATTAATTTTTATTATATAATAATGTAAAGAACCCAAAAAAACAAAGAAAAGTTGATGGCGGCAAGGAGAAGAAGAAACGGCAGCCTCTCTAGAATTGGCAGCGAAAAGCATGAAGGGATGGAGGGTTTCTTTTGAATTTTTTCATTAGACGCCCTATTGTCTCACTAATTTATGTTTTCTGGCAAGGCTTGAAATTTTATTTCATTTAAGTCCAACAGTATACGTTGGTGGCGGCTGGAAGAAAAATAAGTGATTTAGGGTTTTGGGTTTATACCCCATGGCACCCTACAATTTCACTATTTTATAGTTCAACCTAAGTTGCTAGCCCACACGTCAAGTGCAGATCAAACTTGAGTCATAACTTGGAAGATCATTGGTGACAGATCGTTATCTAACAAGATTAGTGGTGACGGTTCGTAATCTAACGGGAGTGGTGGTAACGGATCCTGATCTAAGAGCCTAGATTACTTCAGCAAAAAAGCAAAGGTACGATTTCTAGATTATGATAATTTTATATATTGTATGAGAATTGCGATCCGAATATTTCCGCTGCAAAATATTTTTAAACCAATAATTGGCATCAGAACGATCTCATATTAATATATAGAGTTATTATATGAAATCAAACTCTTGTATTATGTGTATAAAATTGGTGGCACTAATTTTTATATATTATTTCATTATGTGAATGTATATAATTATTGAGCATATTAAATGTTGTCTCAATTCATGGTTAGTTATTTCTTTGTATTAATTTTATGGATTTGTAACAAAAGAGGTGGTCAATTTTCACCATGTTTCTCTCTTGATTATTTTAATTCATTGTTCTTAGATTCTTTGCAAGCCATCTATGGTATAGGAGTTCTTGTAAATATTAATTTTTATTATATAATAATGTAAAGAACCCAAAAAAACAAAGAAAAGTTGATGGCGGCAAGGAGAAGAAGAAACGGCAGCCTCTCTAGAATTGGCAGCGAAAAGCATGAAGGGATGGAGGGTTTCTTTTGAATTTTTTCATTAGACGCCCTATTGTCTCACTAATTTATGTTTTTTGGCAAGCTTGAAATTTTATTTTATTTAAGTCCAACAGTATATGTTGGTGGCGGCTGGAAGAAAAATAATTGATTTAGGGTTTTGGGTTTATACCCCATGGCACCCTACAATTTCACTATTTTACAGTTCAGCCTAAGTATTTTGGGTTTTGGGCAGAAAAAATCAAATTTATTTATATTGGATCCAAGCCCATTATTGACTATGAATTGGATAATATAAATATAAATTTGATAAGCCCAATTGTTATTATTTGTCCAGATTTATTTATATTGGTCACAAGCCCATTTAAGGGATTTCAAAATTGAGTTATATAAATGAAAATTTAGTAGATCAATAATAAAATTTATTTGGCTCAAAATTTTTTAAAGATAAATTTGTGTTTATTTTATTAAACTAATTGGGTTTGGATTTTTTTTTAAAAAAACAGGTATTTAAAAAAATAAGAGCCAATATAATTTTTTTTTTGAAAGGTGCCCAAATTTAAATTTAAAAATTGAACCAGAGATAAATTTTAAAAGCCCAAAAGCCCTCAAGGCAATAGTTATGTACAAGAGCAAGTACAAGGAAGAGAAAAAAGGATGATGGATGTTGAGTTAAAGCCCAATAGATATTAGGCTTGTAGATTAAGTCAATTTTTTCCTTAGGAAAATCATGAATTGAGATTGTTTAATTGCTTTAAATTTATATGCTATGTTTGGTTGATAACATGCTATGATAACATGTCATATAGAATAGGAAGTGTCACTCTATGTATCATAATACATGACATCTATAGATTATGAATCTAAAAATATATTGTTTGACATTTGCATGTGCTTAATAATATTAGATTTCATCTAGATAATATTATTGTATGAAGCATGCAATTAAAATATAGGATATAATTTGTATATTGGAAAAACTAACTTTAAAATATTGAGTAGGAGAGGAAAAATTCAAGATAATTTTTCCCACGGGCTCCATTATTAGTTCAATAATAAAATTATATATATACCTCGACTTTATGATACGGTGATGCTCTCTACGAAGGGTATATATATTAGACATTTTATTTGATGAACTTCTTTACAGATAAAGTCGAAATATTTTTCAATCTGTTGATCACCCTAACGGTGGCGGCATGGTATGGAAGATACGTAGATTGAAACAATAGTTATACACTCAACTCAAATTTGTTATTAACCTTCCCAACGAAGCTCTGTTAACAAATTGAGGCCCAAAATGATAACGATAATTATTTATTATGTCTCTACATGAAAGTAAATAATCCAATGGATGATTGGGTCTAGTAAGTGTAGACATGATTTCCCCAATGGATAGCTTGCCAAAGCAGTACTGGATTATCGTTACAATAAAATAAAATGCATTTATGGTTTTTTTTGCATTTTAGATTATTTATTGTGAACATTATTTGTTTCAAAGTATTTATGCATGTCTATTTTATTTTTTCAGAAAATGTCTTCCATCAACTCATTATTCATTATCCTTGTTAAAAATGAACTTACTGGCGAAATGTCCTTAGATTGGAAACGCAATCTATTTAATATTCTCACTGCTAAGGGCTGTAAATATGTGTTGACTCAGTCATTCCCTCCAGAACCAACGTTATACGATTATAGAAATCAGAGGGAGCCTTATGAGAAATTGTGCGAAGCTAACAAAATGGTTATGTGCTATATATTGGCTTCGATTTCTGTGGAATTGCGTAAGAAACATCAGAGCATGGAAACAACCACTGAAATAATGGCTAGTCTTCATAAGATGTTTGGGCAGAATATTCATTTTGCCAGAAAAGCAACATTAAAATGTATTACGGATACTAAGATGGAAGAGGGCATAAGAGTTCGTGATCATGTCCTCAAAATGATGGACTATTTAAATGAAGTAGAGATTCATGATGTTCAAATCGATGATAAAACAAAGATTAACATAGTGATTGAATCTTTGCCTGATACATTCAAAGAGTTTAAGGTCAGTTATATCTTAAACAATAAAGATATGACCTTAGTTAATTAATGCACGAACTACATGCTATAGAAGAATTTTATCATAGTAGGAAACTTTCTGAAAAAGGATTCTCTTGAAGGCCTAAGTCGAAAGACAAGAATAATCAAGACAGAGTTGGGATGAGAAAATTGTCCATTAAAAGAGATGGCAAGCCAAAAGGCAAGTGTTATAAATGTGGACAGAAGGGTCACTGGAAGAAAGATTATCCTAAGATTATTAAAATCAAGTATATGAAATCTTTAATCTTTCTAATTAGTTCAGATTTCTATTGATTCATACAATAGTGAATTATGAGATAACTAATCTTATTTATAATTCATTTATTTGGTTTTCAGGAAACTAAGAGATTAAGTGAACAAAGCTTCAAACAGCAGTTGAGGACATGCTAGTTTATATCAGTTGAAAAGATAGATCAATTTTACGAGACTTTAGTTTTGATATTTGTCTTTATTATTCCAAATATTAGAGGAATTTAATTTTGGTAGCTTGTTTTAATAAACAAGAGTACACTGTTATTTTTTTATCCTCTGTTTATTACTTATTTTGGTTCTTTATAATGACAATTTATATCATATAAGTTCATTGATATATTCAAAGTTAGATATAATGATAAAGAGTATATGCGTTTATCTAAGAAAAGAAATGTTTCTTCTAACCAATATCACCTTTGATATTTATGCTTAAGTCATACAAACTATAATAAGACTTTAAAAAAATGATTAATGATAGGCTTGTTGGCCTATTAAGATTAATCATTGTCACTCTATAAAATCTTATTTAGAAAAGTAATATGACAAGGATGCTCTTTTTGAGCCAAAAGCATAATATTATATTGGATGACTTAGCGCATACAAATGTATATGGATTAATCAGTTTACATGTTATAAGAGGTTATGAGTATTCTATGAATTTTATTGATGAATATTCATTTATTAATGTTTGTCTAAATGCATTATGATTCCATCGCTTTAGAAATTTAAAGAGTATAGGGTTGAGACAGAAAACAATTAGATAAGAACATAAAGAAACTACAATCTGATCGAAGTGGTGAATTTCTCTCAGGAGATTTCAGAGAGTATCTGGTTGAAAATAGGATTATATCTCAATTGACTGCCCTAGGACCATCACAACAAAATGGGGTAGCTAAAATGAGAAATAGAACTCTTTTGGATATGATGAGATCTATGCTTAGTTATTCGTCATTACCAATCTCTTTTTGGGGATTAATATTGGAAACTGCAGTTTATCTTTTCAACTTTGTTCCATCTAAGTCAGTGTCTAAAACCCAATAAAATTATGGTTAGGTCGCAAACCAAGTTTACGACATGTTTGTATTTGGAGATCACCAGCACATGTGCTGAAACCAAAGACAGACAAAATGAATTCACGTTCTGAGGTTTATATGTTTGTGAGGTATCTTGAAAGAAAAATGGGAGGTTTATTTTATAGTTCTCAAGATAGGAAAGTGATCGTGAGCACATATTTCACTTCCCTCGAGGAAGACTATATGAATAACTTCTAATCTAAATGTAAGGTAATACTTGAAGAACTGTCAGGTGATTAAGTTGATGCTCATATTTCAACACCTGTTATAGAACAAGAACAACAATAACTAGCTGATCAACACATGATTATCCCCGAACAACCATCAATTTTAGAATCTCGTCATAGTAGGAGGGTAACTAGGTTACCTACGAGATACATGTTATTAGGATAAACCTATACGGCTATCTCAGATAAACATGTACAAAATCACACTAGCTACAAAGAAGCTCTAATAGACAGAGATGTTGAACTTTAAAAAAAACTATAAATCAAGAAACGAAATCTATGTATTCCAATAAAGTCTGGGAACTTATAGAGGCACCAAATGAGGTAAAACATATAGGGTGTAAGAGCATCACCAAAAGGCTCTTTAAATAAGATTTTATTACTTATTTGAAGAGCCACATTAATATTTGAAGCTCCAAACAACACTCCAATTAAAATTCTTCAAATAAGAATTGATTCTCTCTCTTCAAATTTGGAGAGTTAATATCTCCCTCTTCAATTTGTATTTTATTACTTTTCATTGAAGAAAGAGAGAGAAGTGCTTTAATTGATATTGACTTTTCCTTTTAAAAAATAATTATTTGATTAAAATAATATTAATTTATTTTTATTTGAAGAGTCTTTTGGAGAATATCATATTTTTTTACCCTTTTATTTGCCACATAGGTAAGCAAATAGGTATTTGAAGAGTAAAATTTATAGAGGCTTTTGGAGATGCTCTAAGTGAATATACAAGAGAAAAAGAGGAGTAGATGAAAGGGTGAAAACATTTAAAGCAAGATTAGTAGCCAAAAGGGTTTACTCAGAAAGAGGGAATCGATTATGAGAAAACATTTTCTCTGGTTGTTATGCTTAAATCCATTAGGATTTTGCTCTCCATTATTGCAGTGCTAGATTATAAAATTTGGCAAATTGATGTCAAGACTGCTTTTCTTAACAAGCATCTTGAAGAAGACATCTACATGTAGCAACCAGATAGATTCATACAAAAACACCAAGAACACATGGTATGTAAGTTGCAGAGATCCATTTATGGATTGAAGCAAGCATCCCGGTCATGGAACATCAGATTTGATCAAGCGATTAAATCGTTTGGATTCATTCAGAATATTGATGAACCATGTGTGTACAAGAAAATTCAGGGAAAATCTGTAGCCTTCCTAGTTCTTTATATAGATGATATTCTCCTTATTGGAAATGATATAGGAGTATTGACTACAATAAAGAGTTGGTTAACAAAATAATTTGATATGAAAAATCTAGGAGAGGCAAGTTATATTCTTGGTATCAAATTACTATGAGATCGAAAGAATAAAACTTTAACCTTGTATCATTTGCTTGTATACTTAGTGGTTTCAATACAATAAATATTCAAATTTGACATATTGAGAGGAATACAATAAATATTCCAAATTTGTTTTTGGCAAGTTATTCCAAATACAATAAATATTCCAAAAGAATCTGCCAAAAACATATTTGGAACCACAAGAAACAAAAACATATTGAGAGGAAGTATCATCTTATAAGGGATATAGTGTAGAGAGGTGATGTGGAAGTTACTCAAATTGCGTCACAAGAAAACTTGATAGATCCTTTTACTGAAGCCATACCTGGGAAACTTTTTAACTTGCACTTATAATCTGTGGGCATGCGTGAGATGCCAAATATGCTTTGAGAGTTAGTGGGAGATTGTTCAGAAAATATACTTTTTAAAAACATGTGTTTATTTAATTGTAATAAATAATTTTTCTGATTAATATAACAAAAGAGGTATTTTATTCAAGTATCTTAGTTACATTAATATTTTGAGTAAAGTCCATTTAATCATATTATATGTATTTACGTGATCACCATATGAATTCACAGAAGACATAAATACAAGTTATCTTATGATTAAATAAATTAAGTTTGTAGTTGATAAATAAAGTTAGACACTTTATTTAGGTATAGACTGTAATAAATTCATTGAATGATTCGTCTTAATCATGTATGAATTTATTGATGTAGTACGACTACATTGAATTGGATCACATATGAGATTTAATTAACTTTGTAATAATTGTCAGACTTATTAAATCTCATAAGCATTGATTTTACTATAATCTTAATCTTCAGTTAGTTATAATTTCATGATTGTAATTATTATTCCATTTGAGTTACCAATTGACATGACACACACTTGTAGTCAAGATTACCCAGTATCTTGATAAGAGCAATTACAAATATTGAAGTTATAGATTAACAATATAGAATTTGTACAACGCATCTCTTGATGAGTTTTCGACACTTGATCATAAAATTCTTTGGCCAGATTGTGTCAACATATTTAGTATGTTGAAAATGATCATTAGAGAAAATCAGTAAGTATCAAGGAATAAGATGTAATTAAATTAATTGGACAGTTGAGATATCGATTTAATTAATGATGTGGTACAAAGGATTATGCAGTAAAGAAATCAATGTGGCATGGGTCGAATTATTATTCGAGAACACTATCCTAGATAACATACAATTATGGAGGTCAGTTCGAATCTTTTAGTGGAGTAGATTTGGAATTAAGTAATTGGGCTAGTTTAATGACAGACCTAATTATTGTAGTTACTATTATTTGTACTCATATAATCCCCAGATTAGCTCATTTAATTGACTGCGCCGCTACTAGATTAATAAACAAGATACAAACTAACTATTTTGGTTAAAAGCCTAAATATATTATTTAGTGGGAGACTCCATTTAATATGCTTGTGTGTAAGGAGTCTTGTGTTATTTTACAAGATGGGCCCTTATAACAAGAGCAAGTAACGCCACTTTTAGTTTTATTTTTTTTAATTTAAATCAAATTTGATTTAAGAGAATTAAAAATATATATAAATATGGAGCCTAGGGTTTCCACTAAATAGAGATATAAAGGGACTTGCTTTCTTTAAAAGGGGAGAGGAGCCACAATATACAGATTAGAGAAAAAGAGTTTTTCTCTCTAATTTTGAGAGAAATATTTTCTCTTGCTAGTTGCTTTTAGTAGTGATAAAGACGCCCACACGTCAAGTACATATCAAACTTGAGTCATAACCTGGAAGATCATTGGTGAGAGATCGTGATATAACAAGATTGGTGGTGACAGTTCGTGATCTAACGGGAGTGGTGGTAACGGATCGTGATCTGGGAGCGTTGATTACTTCAGCAAAAGTGTAAAGGTACGATTTTTAAATTATGGTAATTTTATATATTGTATGAGAATTGCGATCTAAATATTTCCGCTACAAAATATTTTTAAACCAACAATTAGCAACTTAATACACTTGGTACGTTGGAATGGATTGTAAAAATAATATTATCATCAAATTTATTTAAATTTAATTGTATCATTTTCAAGAGAAAGTATCATTTTTTTTTTATGCAACTAAGTTATCTAGAGACAAACCTTCTCTTGTGTTCTCACAGCTTTGGGGAAGCTTCAAAGGACAGCTTGGATTGTCCATTATGCTAATATACCTGCCTATAAATAGGAGGGTTGACCTCAACTGTGAGTAAAAGAACTACGATACTCGTGTTCCTTCCTGTAATAACGAAAGTGTCTTAATTAATTCAGTGCTTCTACTTCAACAAAATAAAAATAAATTCTTGATTGAAATACAACCAACTTTCATAATTTTCAATTCTAATTTTCTTATAAAAATGACGCCATGATTGGATGGCATTGTCCTTGTGTTGTGTCATTGATTTATCCATCTTTGTTTTTCCCAAAAACAATTTCCATGAAAGAGGATGTTTTGCTGCTCGTTAGTAAACGCTATTTAAGCACAAGACATGATTGAGATTTATGCAAAGTGTTGTGCAAATTTTAATGTACTCGCAAGCGCACGAATCTATTGTAGTATAGATCAATGGTGACGAGTGTCGATCCCACGAGGAGGTGGATTTTAATTGTGTGTAGAATTAATTTTGTAAATGGGTGATTGGATTTGTGGTGGAAATGATTTGGAATATCTAAAACTTAAATTAAAATGGCGAGAATAAATTCTAAAATTGGTATTGAAATGGTGACAATAAATTGAAGAGAATTCTATTGAAATGACGTACTTGGGTATCTGGATCCGTATCAACATGCATCATGGGCTAAATAATCCGTATTAATGCCAATTAAATCATAAGGGGGGAATCCACACCTCATGAACCACGCTCTAATCAATATGGTGCTAAGGGCTTATCGTGCCAAATAATAATAACCTTGTACTAGAGGGCCGGTGAAACCAAGGCGGTACTAGACAAGAATATTATTATTTGTCGACGAGAAGTCAAAACATCCACAAAAACTAGAGGGGAAGAGAAAATAAATTTACCAAATTAAGCCCATGACACATGTTGAGACTTCACCTTCAACCCAAGCTTGAAAGAAAATTAGCTACTCATAATTGAACTAAGGGCAAAATGGGAATTTATTAAAATACGAAGAAAATACAAGATAGAGAAGGAATTACAGAAAATGGATCCCAAAAATGGATTCAGAGATATCAAATTAGGGGGGAGAGGCCCCCTTTTTATAGATACATGGAGTAAATCATGGCCATCGGATTAAAAACAGTTTAGACGCTCAAGATTGCGCCACGTCATCAGTCAACAGTCCACGGTTTGACCACGCGGATGAACAGTAACACGGTTTGACCCGGATGAACAGTAACACGGTTTGGTTGAAAATAATCTTGTGTGATGTATGCACCGTACGTGAGATTTTTCGTCCACTGATATGCTGCCACGTCACCATCAACAGTATATAAGAATTTTAGTCCAACAGGATCGTGACACCTCATCAGTCAATGCCACGTCATCGGTCAATGCCACATCATCGGTCAATGCCACGTCATCGATCCGTCTATGTGAACAGTGTCTTGAACAGTAACGTAGACAGTACCGTACCCATGAATAGTACCGTACATGTGAATAGTGCCATTTTTCCTTTTATGCTCCTCCTAAGGTTTTCGACTGTCCTGAGTTCAAAAGTGATGTCCGTTTTGCCGTCTGATCTCTCCTTTATTGTGAAATGACTATAATGCCCCTAAAATACATAAATTACTTAATTAAAATAAAACACACGTAATTAAATCACAAGAATGTTAAATACATAAAAGTAAGAGTTGTTAGTAAGACTTGAAATGTAAAATGATGGTTTTCTTCTTTATAAATATACATTTTCTAACACTCAACACACCCCCGAACCAGCTTATTGCTAGTCCCTAGCAAATAAAGCGAAAACAAAATTCAAATTCAAAATAATATATTTTTTTTAATAAAAACACTCGTATTTATTCCATCAGATTAATGATATCAATCAAATAAACGTATAAGCATTATCTCCAGTCTAAAGCAACATCACACCCACATAAACCATCCACATGAATCAGCCCAGTAGACTTTGTTATAGCTACTTTTAAGAATGACATGTCAAACCCCAAAATCTTACTGAAAGTAGTGACACTCTCACAAAGAAATTAAAACCAATAAAAATAGTCACTCCAATGAATGGTAATTGAGAGAGAAAATAATAAAGAAGTGATATCACATGCTCTCACCAAGATGAAATAAATATGCCCTCAGCTTAGAAATAATACGATCTCAAGTCAAATAAAAATGCTAGTGAACCCAATTTATTTATCTTTTTTATTTATTTATTTATTTATTTTTATTATGCACCACTACATCTTTTTAGCCCATATAACTAGCTTCTACTTCGGACTATAGTTCCCTAAAATCAAGAAGGACTTTTATTAGGACGTAACGTAGGCTAGGGATATGGATAACAAAGAAAGGAAATAAGGAAAACAAAGTGTATGTTTGAGAAAAATGCAGATAATTTTTTTTTTTTGGAAGTTGCAAGGTGGATTTCACCTATTTTTATTCTTTTGAAACAACAACTTTTGTTTTTGTTTTTTTGTTTTTTTTTTGCTTTTATTTGGCATAACTTCACTGAACAAAATAATTATTTACATTTTCTCAAACATAAATAGGTGATGGAACTTATAAGATATCGGGTAATACTCCAAATTGGAGTGGGTCAAGATGATAAGTTGACAAAGAAAAGATTTTTTTTTTAAAGGCTCAAAAGGGTTAACTATGGATATTTAATAAAAGGGATGGCTTGAAAGGCTCAAACAGATCAAAGATGGCCTCTCCATCGTCTTTTAGGGCTCTAAATAATCATCCATATCTACTAGTTAGATGGGTCTCCCAATGTAGCAACACACTTTTTTTTTCTTTTTCTTCTTTTTTTTTAAATTAAGGGTTAACTTAAAAAAAATCTAGAGATCGTGTATACAATAATAAACTGTTAAGCTGTATAAAGAATGGGCAAAAATGGTTACTCTCCAAGAAAAATGATAGGCTCAAAAACTCACTTGGTACTTATTATGACATGTTCATTCCTTCAAGCAACTAATATATGTCTCCGACATCAACATGTAGAGTAGCAAACATAATGTAACATCACTTAAGACCAAAGATAATACAAATACTAAAATTTGAAATTAATCATGTCATCCAATGTTAAAACAAATCACACAATTTTTTTTTAAACAACATTCTACCCCCCAACCTATTCTAAGCATGAAAGGAAAATATGCATGCAGAAATGTGAAAATGATGCATAAAAACTAATTAGAAAAGTTACACGTAAAATGATAGAAAAAGAAAATGGTTTTTTTTTTTAAGAAGATACGTTTCTAGAGGCACTACACTCCATATTCAGCCATCTTCGATTCACAAGTTGGAAAATGTATATTTATAGAGGAGAAATTAAAAAGAAGAAAAATAAACATAAAAACATAATAAAGAAAAAGAAAATGTCTGAATTTTTTTTTGTTTTTTATTTTTTTTAAACGATGAAGATGCGTTTCTAGAGTCACTACACTCCATATTCAGCCATCTTCAACACAAAAAGTTAGCAACAGTTAGTTTCTACAACAAAAAATTAGTAAAAAAGGGTCCTCAATGTTTGAAAGGAAAGAAGTAGAGTTTAGAAGACATCACCTGGGTGGTGCAACACAGAAAACAATATTTACAAGCGGAGAGTTAAATCTAATTTGTACTTCTTACTGCGGCTACTGTTACCATCATTATTTGGATGCTCCAACACAAAGGTCCAGGGGTCTGGCTCCGGTCTATAAGCTTGTAACATATCAAGTAGCTCATTAGCAGTGTGAGCACAAATAAAGAGTTTTTTCGCATTAGAGGGAATGAAATAGTTTTTTATTGCATGGTTAAGAAATGCGATAAAGCCATCATAAAAGTTATTGACATTTAACAAACCGATGGGTTTCTGGTGAATGTGCAGATGGGCCCAAGATGCTAGTGTGATAAGTGCCTCTAGTGTTGCAAGATCTCCTGGAAGGAAAATAAAAGCATCAGCATGATTAAGCATTTCAGTTATTCTTTCTTGCATACCTGAGACGACTAATTCTTCTCCAGTTGATGAGTCAGACGAACTGCCCAATGGTTTTAGAACTCTTGGGATGATGCCTAACACTTGGCTGCCTCTGATAAAAGCTGCTTCTGAGACCATTTTCGATAACCCTCGATTACCTCCTCCATACACCAAGTGTAATTTTCTCGCTGCTATGCTTCGACCAAGATCTATGGCTGCCTCAACGAACTCTTTATGTTTGCCATAGGTAAATCCAGAAAGCACACAAATGTTCTTGAATTGTCTATTTGGAGTAGCTGCCATTGTGATATTTCTCAAAAAATAATTTGTGAGTGGTTGACAAAAAAAAATCACATTTAAGAGTCTTGGTGACAGTGGGTCACAGTTGTGTATGAGGTAACATGTCAATGTCAAATAACGCGTAAAGCACGTGGCTCGCTAGTAAAAAAGGAAACAGTAAAAAGGAAAAAGCAAACAGTAATAAAATTATTAAAGACAATAATGCACACAATAAAACAATAGTGAAATAAAATAACAGTAAAGTGAAAGGATATTTACAGGTAGTTGCGACTGTGGCTCACATCTTCCTCTGGTTTTACATCCAGAAACGGCTTGAACGCCCTCTATGGGTCGATGATAGGCTTCCTATCCAGTTTTCTTATAAACTGGCAAACAGGGTCGTTTATAGTCAGATTCCCGAGACTATATCGTGCATGCTCTTTCTGGAATAATGGCCATAACTGGAGAATCGCTCCTTGCACATATCCACTGGGATGCGTTTCAAGAGACAAAAGGATATCATCCAATGACTCCTTATTCAAGCCATCCCTAATGAATTGAATCTTATCTTCCCTGTTATCAGACATCATTCCTAAAGAACATGAGTTTTTATTGCAACTCATTCTGGCACACTTATGACAAGCAACAGAAATTCTTCGAGCTCGTCGTTTTCTTGCATAATTTCCTTTACCACAACCAGGCATGTATGCAATAAATTTTGGAGGTAACTCACCTGCCGATCGTACTTTAGCCTCGATTAACCAACAGATGTCAGCAGGTATGTTATTCCTCATGAGTAATCGCATGCGTTCGGATCGAGCTTTATAGATCGTAAGGAGGGCATTCTGAGGAAGTGAAGGGAATCGCTTGTGAAGCTTTGATAGAATCTCGTTTCTGTCCATACTTTCGCCTCAGAATATCAGTTATTATGGGAAACTGAAGTAACCGACTTAATTGTCACGGAGTACCGTTATCCGCCAGTTCACCGGGGTAACAAACTAAAGCACACAAATAGAAAAATAAATTAAAACACACAAAGAAAATTAAAATCGTCCTCTTATTAAATTTACCTCAAGCTCCAACTGGATGTCGTAAACACTTCTCTCAATATCTCTGAGTTGGCTTTCTAGACCCTCAACAGAGGCTACTAACTCTGGTGGTTGTAGAGTCCAAATACGATGTGTTTTACAAAATTGAATCTGCCTTTTGAGATGAGTTTTGACACGTTGAAGTGGTTTAAGAATGTTCAGAAGGAACGGTCTAAGTATGAGACTCATGATTAAAAATGATAAGAGAAAACTTAATGGTAAAATAAACACACTTATGCAAAAACAATTTCAATTAGCAAAAGAATAATAATAAAAAGAAATAAAGAAAAATCAAATCAACGAAAAGAAAAAAAAAATTCAATTCAAATTTGGTGGGTCACTCAAATTTATTTCGGTGTCTTCTTCATGTGGTTGGTATTCTAGATATAGCTTTAATCTTTGACCATTAACTTTAAACGTGACACCGTTCTTTGGGTCTTTAATTTCAATTGCCCCATGTGGAAAAACAGTATGAACAATAAATGGGCCAGACCAACGAGAGCGTAACTTACCTGGAAATAGGTGTAAGCGAGAATTGAATAAAAGCACTTTCTGACCTGTAGTGAACGATTTTCTTATAATTTGCTTATCATGGAAGACTTTCATTCGTTGCTTGTAAATCTTGGCATTTTCGTATGCATCATTGCGAATTTCTTCAAGTTCTGCCAGTTGTAATCTTCTTTCTGAGCTGGCTTGCTGCATGTCAAAATTGAATTTCTTGATGGCCCAATATGCACGATGCTCGAGTTCCACAGGTAGGTGGCAAGCTTTTCCATACACTAGCCTGTAGGGTGACATCTCAATCGGGGTCTTGAAAGCCGTTCTATATGCCCATAGTACATCATCAAGTCTTAATGACCAATCTTTTTTGTCCAGCCTCACCGTCTTTTCTAATATGTGCTTTATTTCTCGATTGGAGATCTCAACTTGGCCACTGGTTTGCGGATGATACGGGGTCGCCACTTTGTGTGTGATTGAATACTTTGTCAAAAGTGCTTTGAATGCTTTGTTACAAAAGTGGGCACCACCATCATTGATTATTGCTCGAGGGAATCCAAAGCGTGAAACAATGTTGCTTTTCAAAAATGCTATCACCACCTTGTGATCATTGGTCCTACATGGAATTGCTTCTACCCATTTTGATACATAGTCAACAGCAACCAATATGTTTTGATGACCAAAAGACGGGGGAAAGGGTCCCATGAAGTCGATACCCCATACGTCAAAAATCTCAACCACTAAAATTGGATTTAGTGGCATCATGTTCCTTCGCGTAATGCTCCCCATTCGTTGACACCTATCACATGAAGAACAGAAAGTGTAAGCATCTCGAAATATAGTTGGCCAATAAAAACCACATTGTAAAACTTTAGTCGTGATTTTTTTAGCACTGAAATGGCCTCCACAAGCTTGTTCATGGCAGAATGAAAGGATATTATGAATTTCACTTTCTGGGACACATCGTCTAACAATTTGGTCTGCACAATATTTGAACAAATATGGGTCATCCCAAAAGAAATTCTTTATTTCTACAAAGAATTTAGGCTTGTCTTGCTTGGTCCAATGCTCTGGAAGTTTACCTGTAACAAGATAATTAACTATATCAGCATACCAAGGTAATAATTCCACACTCATTAATTGTTCATCTGGAAATGACTCATTCAATATTAATGGCTCTGTAATTGAGTCAAAATGGAGACGAGTGAGGTGGTCCGCCACAACATTTTCTGTGCCTTTCTTATCTCTGAATTCTAAATCAAATTCCTGCAAAAGCAACACCCAACGAATTAGTCTAGCTTTTGCATCTTTCTTTGTGAGAAGATATTTAAGAGCAGCATGATCTGTGAATATAATTATTTTACAACCAATGAGATATAAGATCGAAATTTCTCTAATGCAAAAACTACTGCTAGCATTTCTTTTTCAGTAGTTGAATAGTTCAATTGTGCATCATTCAATGTCATACTAGCATAGTAAATGACATGGGGAATTCGATCAACTCTTTGTCCTAATACTGCTTCTACTGCATAATCAGATGCGTCACACATGAGCTCAAATGGTAAGCTCCAGTTCGGGGGCTGAATGATGGGTGATGATGTCAACAAATGCTTTAATTTTTCAAACGCAACAAGACATGAATCATCAAAGATAAAAGGTACATCCTTAGCAAGTAAATTGCATAAGGGTCTAGAAACTTTGCTAAAATCTTTAATGAATCGTCTATAGAAACCAGCATGCCCAAGGAAAGATCTTACTTCTCTGACTGTTTTAGGTGAAGGAAGATTAGAAATGAGATCCACCTTGGCTTTGTCAACCTCAATACCTTTGCTCGAAATGATGTGACCGAGAACAATACCTTGTTTTACCATAAAATGGCATTTCTCCCAATTTAAAATCAAGTTCTTCTCGATACATCTCTGCAGAACTAGTGTTAGATGATGTAAACATTGATCAAACGAGTCACCAAAGACAGAAAAGTCATCCATAAAGACTTCAAGGAATCGTTCAACCATATCAGAAAAAATGCTCAACATGCATCGTTGAAATGTAGCAGGTGCATTGCATAATCCAAATGGCATTCTCCTATATGCAAATGTGCCAAAAGGGCAAGTGAAAGTAGTTTTCTCTTGATCTTTTGGTGCTATGGGAATCTGATTGTATCCTGAGTAGCCATCTAGAAAGCAATAAAATTCATGGCCTGTTAATCTATCAAGCATTTGATCGATAAATGGTAAAGGAAAATGGTCTTTACGTGTGACAGAATTCAACTTTCTATAATCAATGCATACACGCCATCCTGTAGTTACTCTAGTGGGTATCAATTCATTATCGGCATTGGTAACTACAGTGACTCCTGACTTTTTGGGGACAACTTGCACATGACTGACCCATGAACTATCAGAAATGGGGTAAATGATACCTGCGTCTAATAGCTTAAGGACTTCTGTTCTAACAACTTCTTTCATGTTAGGATTTAACCGACGTTGTATCTCCCTAGTAGTTTTAGCATTTTCATCAAGGTGAATGTAATGCATGCAGTCTACTGGGTTTATACCTTTAATGTCTGCTATGGTCCATCTTAATGCCCCTTTGTGCTCTTTCAAAACATCCAACAACTTACCTTTTTGTTCGTCATTTAGGGATGATGAGATGATTATCGGCAGAGTACTTTCTTCTCCCAAAAATGCATATTCCAGAGTGTTGGGTAATGGTTTGAGCTCGAGTTTCGGTGGTGATTCTGATGATGGAATGAGTTGCTTCTCTGATGGTGCTAGTTGCTCAACTCTTGACTTCCATTTATTAGTGTCCATAGATGGTGCTGAGTCAAGTAGGGAGTTGACCTCATCGACCGATCTGTCAATATCAAAATCCAAACCAAAGTGAGTTAAACATGTTTGTAAATGATCATCACTAAGGTTTGAAACAAAAGTATTATCAACTAATGCTCTATTAAATCCACATCAACAATTCCATCATCTGCATTGTGAGGTTGTTTGGCAATGTTGAAGATGTTCAGCTCCATAGTCATGTTGCCGAAGGACAACTGCATATTTCCAGTCCTGCATTGAATGTGAGCATCCGCAGTTGCCAAGAAAGGTCGGCCTAGAATAATGGGGATGTGCTTCCTTGAATCTTGTATTGGTTGAGTGTCAATTACAAAGAAATCAACAGGAAAATAAAACTTGTCTACCTGGATAAGCACGTCCTCCACAATACCACGAGGTATTTTTGTGGGTCGATCTGCAAGTTGTAACACCATTGGAGTTGGGTGTAATTCTCTAAGTCCAAGTTTCACAAATACTGAATAAGGCAACAAATTTACACTAGCTCCTAAATCCAACAAAGCATTCTCAATTGTGTGGTTCCCTATACTACATGAGATAGTGGGGGAGCCTGGGTCTTTGCATTTTAGAGGAATTTTGTGTTAGAGTATAGAACTAACGTTTTCTGTTAAAAATGCCTTCTTTTGAACATGCATATTTCTCTTTTTAGTACAAAGGTCTTTAAGAAACTTGGCATAAGATGGAACTTGTTTAATAGCATCAAGCAAAGGGATGTTAACACTTACCTGTTTGAAGATTTTGAGAATCTCACCTGTGGATTTTTCCTTTTTTCCTTTAGCTAACCTATGAGGAAATGGAGCCTTGGGAACATATTCTTGTGGGTTGGTTTTTCTTTCTCCTCCGGTGATGAGTCGTCAACATTTATAGGTACAATTTGATTTTCTTTTGTCACCGGCATCTCTACTTTGTTGTCGACTTCTTTTCCTTTTCTCAAGGTCATGACTGCTTTGACCTCTCCATGTTGCTGTGGTGAAGCCTGCTCTCAACTCATTTCGTAATCCATCAATGGTGCGATTCTGTTGCTCAATCGTGGAGTGAGTAACATTCTTGAAATTCTGGAATGCATCCTCCCATGGTCTGGGTTGAGAGTAGTTCTGGTTCTGATTGTATGGTCTAAATGGGGGCTGAGAGGCTTGAGGATTTTGTGGGATTGGTTGCATTGGTGGAGCTGGAGCTGCTGATCCATTCTGTTGGAATCCTTGAGACCATGAAAAATTGGGATGGTCTCTCCATCCAGGGTTATATGTGTTGGAGTATGGGTTGTAATTCGATGGTTTTCTCATTACACCTATGGCATTGGCTTGATCTGAGTATGAGTCATGGTCATGTGGCTCTGTTGATTTAGCAGTCGATAACGATGCTATTTGTCGAGAGAGACCTTCAATTATCGCTTTGACTTCTTTAATTTCTGAACTTGACTCGCCAATGTGAACCTCATTTACTCCCTTAATCCTTCTAGTATTCCTGAGTGATCGACTCCGTTGTTGGGAATTATCCGCTTGTCGCTGGAAGAATTCCCAAATCTCTGATGCACTTTTTGACATTAGCTCTCCTCCACTTGTTGCCATTAGCCATTCCTGCACATTCGGCAATAATTCCTCCAAAAAGTATTGGCATTGGTGTCATTTCTCGTACCCATGTTGTGGACACTTCAAGAGTAGCCCATTGAATCGCTCCCATGTTTCGAACAACTGCTCGTCTTCTCTTTGAGTAAACTCTGAGATTTCCCTGCGAATAGCATTGGTTTTATGCACTGGGAAATATTTATTTAAAAATTTTGTTACCATTTGTTCCCATGATGCAATGCTATTAGCAGGCAATGTATTAAGCCATGAACGAGATCTATCCTTTAAAGAAAATAGGAATAATCTAAGTTTTACATCATTATCTGAAAATTTTTCATATTTAAAAGTTTGACAAATTGCATGAAAATCATTCAGATGATTATATGGGTCCTCATTTTCTAGGCCATAAAATGTTGGGAGACAATTTAGCACACTGGGTTTTAATTCAAAACTCCTAGCAGCTACATTTGGGTATCTTATGCATGATGTGCTCAAATTAGCTAAGGGACTAAAATAGTCCTTAAATAGCCTCTCTTGTGGTGCTTGTAAATCCATTCCAAATTTATTTTTAATGTGCTTTTGTGTGCGAAGTGTTTTTTCTAATTCAAGGTCTATGGGTTCAAGATTAGGTAATAATGACCTACGACCATGCATGCAAAACAAATAAAATAAAAATAAAGATGGGAACAAAACAAATAAAAATAAAAAAGAGGGAGAAATTACGATACTAACCTTATTGCGCTATTACAACCTTACTATAAAAATACACAAAAACAAATACGTGAAAGAAATTAACTAAAAAGAATTAGTAAGAAATTAACTAAAAAGAATTAGTAAGATAAACAAAAATTACAAAGAAAAAAAAATAACTTGAAAATTAAATTACAGAAATTTAAAGAAGAGAAAAAGAAAAGAAATACTAACCTTTAAATGTAGATTCATTCTTTTTTTTTTCTTTTTTTTTATAGCAAAAAAAACACAAGAAAACAAATAAAAGAAATTATTCACAAAAATTAATTCTATTAATTAAAATTACTTACCTCCCCGGCAACGGCGCCAAAAACTTATTGTGCAAATTTTAATGTACTCCCAAGCGCACAAATCTATTGTAGTATAGATCAATGGTGACGAGTGTTGATCCCACGAGGAGGTGGATTTTAATTGTGTGTAGAATTAATTTTGTAAATGGGTGATTGGATTTGTGTTGGAAATGATTTGGAATATCTAAAACTTAAATTAAAATGGCGAGAATAAATTCTAAAATTGGTATTGAAATGGTGAGAATAAATTGAAGAGAATTCTATTGAAATGACGTACTTGGGTATCTGGATCCGTATCAACATGCATCATGGGCTAAATAATCCGTATTAATGCCAATTAAATCATAAGGGGGGAATCCACACCTCATGAACCACGCTCTAATCAATATGGTACTAAGGGCTTATCGTGCCAAATAATAATAACCTTATACTAGAGGGTCGGTGAAACCAAGGCGGTACTAGACAAGAATATTATTATTTGTTGACGAGAAGTCAAAACGTCCACAAAAACTAGAGGGGAAGAGAAAATAAATTTACCAAATTAAGCCCATGACACATGTTGAGACTTCACCTTCAACCCAAGCTTGAAAGAAAATTAGCTACTCATAATTGAACTAAGGGCAAAATGGGAATTTATTAAAATATGAAGAAAATACAAGATAGAGAAGGAATTACAGAAAATGGATCTCAAAAATGGATTCAGAGATATCAAATTAAGGGGGAGAGGCCCCCTTTTTATAGATATATGGAGTAAATCATGGCCATCGGATTAAAAACAGTTTGGACGCTCAGGATTGCGCCACGTCATCAGTCAACAGTCCACGGTTTGACCACGTTGATGAACAGTAACACGGTTTGACCCGGATGAACAGTAACGCGGTTTGGTTGAAAATAATCTTGTGTGATGCATGCACCGTACGTGAGATTTTTCGTCCACTGATATGCTGCCACGTCACCATCAACAATATATAAGAATTTTAGTCCAACATGATCGTGACACCTCATCAGTCAATGCCACATCATCGGTCAATGCCACGTCATCGATCCGTCTATGTGAACAGTGTCGTGAACAGTAACGTAGACAATACCGTACCCACGAATAGTACCGTACATGTGAATAGTGTCATTTTTCCTTTTATGCTCCTCCTAAGGTTTTCGACCGTCCTGAGTTCAAAAGTGATGTCCGTTTTGCCGTCTGATCTCTCCTTTATTGTGAAATGACTATAATGCCCCTAAAATACATAAATTACTTAATTAAAATAAAACACACGTAATTAAATCACAAGAATGTTAAATACATAAAAGTAAGGGTTTTTAGTAAGACTTGAAATGTAAAATGACGGTTTTCTCCTTTATAAATATACATTTTCTAACACTCAACACAAGGCATGTGGCAGAATTTATGTAAGATGACTGATGATTCATAAGGAAAACTAAACATGGGAGTTGGTAACTTTTAGCATGGTGATCAACATGTGTTGTAGAAAATTTTTAGAATTTTACTATAAGTGGTACACATAAAAGTCAGTAAGTCTAACTTGTACTCAAATATTAGCTCATATCTTAATAGTCGCCTTAAGCTTATGTTATTAATCAATTAACTAATCTCAGCTCGTCTGAAATATCTTTTCTATCACCTCCATTACTTGTAGGTCAATTTTTTGTCTGGTCTTTGTCAATAATTCAAGTGATAGGTTTTTCTTTGCCAATAACGCGCGATAGTTCCTTGTCGTGAGCTTCTTATCTTCTGTCTTGAAGGAAGTAATTGCAAAAGACAAATGAAACAATTTCCTTTACACATCAATCAGTGCTGCAGCCTTTATATCTTTATTATTCTCGGAGGGATGATAATGTTGAGAGCCGAAACAATTACTAGTGCTCACTCCTCTCATGGCCATGTCTAACTCTCTACAATAATTTCGATATTCCTGTTCTTCAGTTCTTCCACTACCCAACAACTACGACGGTATATGCGGTGGCTTCATTGCTAGAGCCTCTGTGGGCATATTTTAACAACGTGAAGGAAGAGCTAATTAGAATTCACACAATTTTCCTGAAAGTCTACAGCTTCCAGGAAATTCACCACCTCTGTAGAATTGTAATAATAAGACTTGTGGTTTCCGTAAAAGAATTTATAAGAGTTAATATAGAAGAGTTCGAAAATGAATTTTATATGGGCTAGAAATACTCTTGATTAATTGGTTATTCAAATGGTTTAGAAATCCCCTTAATATTAGGAAGTCATTTAAAATTCTGATTATTGTTGTTCTAAATATAATACTTTGCACTAACTTCCAATTCCACAATTACTCTGACAGCCCCGTTTTCACGGATTTATTTATGTATCTGAATCTTTTTATTCATGAAAGAATAATCTCTTGCAAACTCACAACTTCAATTATGAATCAACTAGCTAGCAACCATTTCTTTATTTTTAATTGCTTTGGAAATTAAGGATTCGTCCAGCCGCCAGATTCTGCAGTGATTCTATTGCATTGGATGTCTTCAATTTTCTTTTGCATTAGATTCTTTGTTGAACTATTTATGCACAAGTGAAGGAGGAATTATAGAATACATCTGAGATAATACAATCAACTAATGCATATACAACGTGTATAATTGAATTTAGTGTAACCATCACCTACGTAGATATTTTTCAAAATAAATGCACACAAATTATAGTATCATTTGCTTGTTATATGACTTACAATGTATTCTAGAATTTTTCCTGAGTGGAGACCCTGAGTGGTAACATCCATCTAACATAAGAGTATTACAAAGAGATAATCACTTCTCAAATTTGAATATTTATTGTATTGAAACCACTAAGTATATAAGTTTGGACAACCCTAAATTCATGATGAGAAGTTAAAGACAGTAGTACTCTAAAAGAAAATGGAACGAAATGATCCATTCATACCTATTATTTGACTTTTAGATTTGCCCTTCTAAATTTTAACAAAATGCACACATGTTCTCTTGACAAATTTTTATTTATTCATGTGAACGAAGTATAACAAAATTATTGACCAATCAGAACCAAGATGGAAATTATCAGCAACAAAAGTAATCTGCAAGGACGAATAGAAGCAGATAGATTATTCCAAAAAGAAACTAAGTGCAAGTGGAATTACTGTAGTACTGATTATTCGAGTGTGGCGGGAACGTCGTCGAAGAAGGGTAAACTTCTCTGCTTGATCCTCACGACTTGCTGTGTTTGGATCAAAAGGCTAACGGTCAGGCAGAGGTAAGCCAAGTTTTATTAGTCCCACTCGCCGCGAATGCAGGACTTGCTTGGTAGTGACAGGTAGCCTAACAGATTGATGTTCTTCCAGAGCTGAATGTAAATTTTCTGGCCCCCACCTCTCAAGGCATTTACCTAAAACTGCTGCATCAGCTATGGCCATGTTTGTGCTTCTTGCACAGTGAGGGGTTATGGGATGAGCCGCATCTCCAATTAAGACCACATTGTCCCAGTATATTTGTGTCAAAGGGTCACAATCAGCTATAAGGTTAAGGAAAGGCTCCTTTGTTTCTTTTATTACTCTTGCAAACTCAGGAACCCAAATCTTCTCTGCTTCTTGGTGCATCTTCTTGATCATGTCACTGCTCACTTTCATTGTAGCTGAATCTCCCTGAAATTACTTAATCAATTTATTAAAGCTAGCTCTGCTAACACGTATGTATATGAATGATAAAATGAAGCAAGTTAGGCAATCACCTTGGGTTGAGGCTCAGGTTGAGAGATAAACCAAATCCAATTGAGCCTCTTGTACATAAGCTCATCAAGGACGGTGTAAGTTCCAGAGGCCAAGTCCATGTGCACGCCATTCCCAAGCGTAGGATATGCCTTCCGGACGCCTTGTATGGTTTCTGAATTCTCATTTTCCGAAAAATCAAAAACCCCCCTCCAAGCACAGTAACCTGTATACCTGAAAAACAGAAATGAAAAATAAACCGTAAATTTCAAGACAACAGAAAATATGAAAATATAATATAATTTGTTCAGAAACCTGAGTTTAGAGTCTGGTAAAAAAGTCTGGCGAACTGATGAGCGGCTCCCGTCAGCTGCAACCAGCAAATCTCCAACTACGTCAATGATCACATCAGTTCTAAGATTCTTAGCTTTGACATTGACGGTTGATTTGTCGTGAGAAATGCAGAAAGTGAGGTACAAGTGACCCCAAAAAACTATTTCGACAGGCAGAGTATTGTATATAAGACCATGAAGATCAGTCCAATGTGCCTGTAAATAGTTGAAATTTTCGTCTCTAGCTAGTACCCGACAGATGCTCTTTTCCCTATCTACTGCCCGATTATGCACAAAAAGAAAAATAAAAAAAAGTCAACGCAAGAGCTCAAATTAAAGTAGTTCTGCGTATATACATACATTACCTGATCAATGGTGAGAGGTAAGGTGATGTTGTGAAGAAGATCAGGTTGATGGAGCCATGACTTAACTATTTTCTGGGACAATAGATGAAGTGCGATTCCAGCGCCGGTTGGGTTTCCGGTTGGAGGTCCACGTGTCTTCTCGATCACCACCACATCCCAACCTGCTAAAATAAGCGCTTTTGCGCATGATATCCCTGCTATGCTTCCCCCAACTATTATAGCTTTTGGCTTCCGCATCCTCTCCCTCATGTCTCTCTCTTCCTCTCAAACACCAGTATGTGTGACACAAAGGGACGCTCGCGCAAAGATATATTTATATACAGGGGAAAACATCCCATTCTGAATTCAAAAATCAGGATGAGCCGGCAATCATATGAACATTTTTTTAAAATAATTATTTTAAAATCTTTTATACTGTTGTTAATTTGACGCGGATTTTAATAAAATTTAACATCTCAAACCAAGTCACTACTCTAGAGAAAAATTTCAAGAATATATCTGTTGATTCCGGTAGGGCAGGGGTCTCATGCACAAGTTTCTCATCTATTTTCTTACCAGAACAAATTTCTAGTCAAAGTGAGGGTGTGAAAGGAAGATAAATAGACAAAATTTGGCCCACCACTTCATTCTTCCTAAATGAATAACTTTTTACCCTATTAAACGAGGAAAAATGGATTAGATTCTCCCTTAATTTGATCTGATTAGTGATTACTAAATAAAGAACACACACTTTATTGTAGTGTGTTTCGTCATTTAATACATTGAAGTTTGTATGTTTTTAAATTGGCCCTAGTTTTAGATCACTTAATTGGAAAGGGACATCCTTAATTATTTTTAAAAAGCACATCCTATAAGACTCCAACAGATGGAGTCCAAGTTCTAGAATAGATGAATAAATGATGTCAATTAAATGGCAATAGCCCACCAAAGAAGACAAAGAAAACAAGTTAGGAGAGATTCTAGGGTATACCAAAAGTACTACACTTAATTAATACATATATGCTATATGTGTATTTATTTTTAAAAAATTATCATGTAATTAATAGTTATATTTAATTGAACTATACATATCATACATTTATTAGTTATATGTAGCACCTATATTATGCTCTAGAATTTCTCACAAGATAATATGTCAATATACCACAAAGTTTGAATCCTGTGAAATATGTTTAAAATTGACTCTTGTAGAAATTTTTATGTGGTAGTATATTAACACATGCCAATATATAATTATGCTACATCAATTAGGGTACCATTGGTTTCACTTTTTTTTTATTTTACGTCTTAACTTTTGTATTGACAATATTAGTTTTGTATTATATATATAAAATTACTAAGTTATTTTTTGCAATCAATAAATATCTAATAACTCAATACTTTTATATTTATGCTCATAAATTTTTTACTTATTAAATAAATATTAAAATATCTCAAAAATAATAAATTATATTTTTTAACACTAATTAAAACAAATAATTTTCAAATTTAATGTTGTTTTAGTTTATAATATGGACCATTCGTTCACCACTTCACATAACTTTATAACCTAGGTCCTGTTTGGAATCGAAGTACTATACCTTTTAAGTTACAACTGTCGTAAAAAAAATTGTAATTGTAAAACAAAAAATTAATAGCTGTGAACTTAATGATTGCTTACTAAAGTTTAGGCATTTATTTATTAGTTAATTGTCTAAAATTTACTTGTGAATGTTATTGACAATACTTATGTATTGATTAAAAAGATGAAGTAAGCCATTGATCTTAGTGATGATTATTTACCTTCAATAGAAATATTTTATACTAGATTGACATATTTGTGTATTTATTTTAATGTTAAAACTTTAATTTCTCATTTATACTGATAAAATTTAGAAATGGGTATTATATGTAGATTTTTAAGCTCCTATTATAAATTTATAGTTTGACTTATATAATTTAATTTATTTTTTGTGTTTTTAAAAGTTTTGTTTTAATATTTGTGAAGTAAAAACCCATTGCAGGTTACGCGAGGATTTAGTAATTGTTAAAACCTACAAAGGGTGGATTTTTTTTAAATAAAAAACCAATAGCGAGTTAAGAATTTACTGATTTAATTATCTTTTACAAGTGCAAGTTTGATAATGATAAAATCACTGCACTGAAAGAAATTCTATGAAGAATATAATTCTTGTTCTGTATTTTTAATGAAATTTTTAGAGTTATTTATACAAAATAAAGACAAAGTAGCCGTTGAAAGGCTTAATAATATTAAAGTAGAATAAGTGAATACTTCATAAACTATTGCACAATATCTTTATAAAATAGGAATGAAATATTCCTACACGATATTGCCATTCAAGTGCAAAAATCGCGCCGGAGATATTCCTTGACAAATAACTTTGATGTGAGCAAGTCGTGTGGAGTGATAAACCTGTTCTTGACTTGACTGTTGATGACTTTCCTTTTAGTAATCTTGGTCAGCTTGCTTAACAAGTGGTACCCATAACCCATCCATACAGCTAGCTAAACAGCATAAATAAATGTATAACAATTCTTATATAAAAAGCCACCACCCCAAGCCAAAAGAAAAAAAAATTGTGCTGAATACAACAATATAATTTCTTCAGTTATATTTACTTGGAAACAAGAGAGATGAATATGAAGAAGCAGAAGCCAAAAGCTATTGTAGTTGGAGGAAGCATTGCTGGGGAATCATGCGCAAAAGCACTTGTTTCAGCAGGCTGGGATGTTGTTGTGATTGAGAAAACTCGTGGACCCCCAACCCAAAACCCAACCGGTGCTGGCCTTGGACTCGATCCATTGGCTCAGAAAATTGTTCAGTCATGGCTCCATGAACCTGAACTTCTTTACAACAACACTTTACCTATCACCATTACTGAGGTATATAATATAATATATTTAATTTCTTTTTTCCCAGTAGAATCCAGTAGTGCTTTGAATTATACTGATCTCTTAAAGATATTAGTTGTACACGTGTATATACAATGGTGTATGGTTAAGATTTGACAAAAGTATATTTTGCTCTGCACAAAATACAATTTAGAATGGAATCTCATTGGGAAAAAAATATCTATATATGTTGAATAGATAAAATTTCAATTTGTGTTTAATTGCAGAACCTAGCAACAGATGGGGAAAAGAAGATCAGCTGGGTAATAGGAAGAGAAGAAGGCGCTAAGTATCTGACAGCATATTGGGCTGATCTTCATGGCCTTATATACAATACTCTGCCACCTGAAATATTTTTATGGGGTCACCAGTACCTCTCTTTCTGTATTTCTGAAGACAAATTAACTGTCAAAGTTAGAGCTAAGGATCTCGAGACTGATGAAATAATCGAGATAGTAGGAGATTTGCTCGTCGGAGCAGATGGGATCCTCTCATCAATTGTTCAGAGCATTCTACCTGACTTCAAATTGAGGTCTGTGCTTGCTTGTGAATATCAATAAAAGTAATTAATTTTTGAGTATTTTGTTTCTTAAATTTCAATGTGTTTTTAATAGGTACACAGGATACTGTGCGTGGAGAGGTGTTTTTAATTTTTCAGAAAACGATTCAGAAACCATCTTAGGCATTCGGAAATCGTATCCTGATATTGGGAAATGCTTTTACACGAATATTGGTTCAGGATCTCACATCTTAGTCACTGAGCTTAAGAAAGAGAAGTTCAATTGGGTTTGGTATGTCAATCAACCTGAGCCCGAGCTCAAGGTAACTGCTTACTTTTGTTTCATCTTTTTATTTTGTTTTCGGGGGTTTGGGTTGGGTGCTAAAATCTAATTTTTGCAAACGATCAACAAAGCTCAGACCATCACTGGATCCAATTTTTTTTTTTTTTTATATTTTAATTTTCCGGTTTATCAATGCAGTATGACGTGACATTGGGAAACAAATTATTTTATTCCCTGCAGGGAAATACAACTTCTGTGAAAGTAAGCAGTGACATGATCGAGGAGTTGCACCAAAGAGCAGAGCAGGTTTGGTTACCTGAATTGTCAAGATTGATCAAAGAAACAAAGGATCCTTTCCTTAATGCTATATATGATCGTGATCCTTTGGAGAAAATCTTCTGGGACAGAGTGGTGCTAACAGGAGATGCAGCTCACCCGACAACTCCACACGCTGCCAGAAGCACAAACATGGCGATAACAGATGCAGCAGTGTTAGGAAAATGCCTCGAGAAGTGGGGGCCGGATCATTTATACTCTGCTCTGGAAGAATATCAATCCATTAGGAAACCTGTAACTTCAGCACAAGTTCTACATTCGCGACGATTGGGTCAAATGAAACAAGGGTTAAGTATTCCTGGAAGGGAGCGGCCTTTTGATCCAAAGACAGCAAGTCTAGAGGACTTGGAATTCATCGTTAACATGAAAGTGCCTCTTTTCGACGTTGTTCCTCCGATTCTTGATTCAATTTTTCGTTCTGCTTGATAACTTCAAAGGACACGGCTTGGTCTGTTCATTATGCTAACTATAGCTGCCGATAAATAAGAGGGTTGACCTCAATTGTGTGAGTAAAAGAACTGCTATACTTATGTTCCTTCCTGTAATAACGAAAGCCTCTTAATTCAGTGTCTCTACTTCTTCAGCAAAATAAAAATAAATTCTTGATCGAAATACACCCAACTTTTCTATTTTTCTTATAAAAATGACACCACGATAGGATGGGATTGTCCTTGTGTTGTGTCATTGATCTATCCATATTTGTTTTTCCCAAAAACAATTTCCATGAAGGAGGATGTTTTGCTGCTTGTTAGTGCACGCTATTTAAGCACAAGACATGATTGAGATTTATGCAAGGTATGTGGTAGAATTAATGTAAGACGACGGATGATTCATGAGGAAAGCTAGACATGAGAGTCAGTAACTTTTACTATGGTGATCAACGCGTTGAAGAAAAATTTTAGAATTTTTATTATAAGTGGTGCATACAAAAGTTGGTGAGTCGAACTTGTACTCAAATACTAGCTCATGTATTAGGAGTTGCCTTAGCCTTACGTTATTAATCTAGTAACTAATATTAGCGATGTGAAATATTTTTTCTATCATCTTCCATCACATGTGTGTAGGTCAATCTTTTTGTTTGGTCCTTGTCTTGTGATAAGATAGTGTTAGTGATTTTGAGAGAAAATATGAAAAACACAAACAATGAAAATTCCCTTTTACTTAAACTAAGACACAGATTTTTTCACACTGAAGTTGATAGAAGACACTCGAATGCGCAGGAGTGAAATCTTGACAAATTAAAGCGAGAACTAAGACATGCTAGTCCTTTCTCGCGCATTTAGTTGACATTATTTTGCTTTGCAAATAAATGCGGGCATGGTTGAAGGCATTTTATCTTTCCGGCACTACTAGAAAAATGGGCTTTACTGACACTTCGTTACTGACACTTTGCAAAAAGTGTCAGTACTTATGTATATATGCACCATTTTCCGCTTTTGACAAATAGGAATCAGAGATTAATGATACTAGGGTGTCAGTAAACTAAACATAAAAAATCACTAACACTAAAGTATCAATGATAAAAAAAATTCATAAAAATTTTGTTTTAGCTCCAACTCGAACCTGGGAGCTCTAAGATTTAAAGCTTTAATGTTTGGAGCATAGACCATCAAATCTCGATGAGTCAAAGTCATAATAATATTTAAATTATTAAAAAATGAAAATATAAATAACAATAACATAAAACACACTTGTTCTCCCCATCTAGACTATATCGACTGTCTCCATCTTGCTTTCATCGTTCACTTTCGCTTTCGTTTTTCTCTTCTCGATCTCTTCTGTTTTGCACTATCCATTTACAAATTAAATTCAATTAATTTAGATAGATAATGAAAACCTAAAACTCTGATTCGTTTTTCCATTTTCCCCAAATTGAAACACAAACCAAAACCCTAATCGCTTGTTATCGAAGGGGTTTTTCTCCAACTTAACCATCCAGTGCCTATACTAGGCAAGCAAGTAAAAGCCATCGACAAGGGGTGAAGTGGCACCATCGGTTCGGTATTTAGGTAATCTCATTCTCCCTGACAAGTTAAGTCCAGAGAAAGAACTGTAGATGAGGTTATCAGCTGGTAATGGCAGAATGTTTTATTTTTTTGTGCAATTTAATTATTGGGTTTGTTTTAATTTGGCTTATGAATAATATTTTTGAATTTTTATTTTTGGGTTGTTTCAAATATTCAGAAATTGAACAGTCGTGCAACCCTGGTGGGTTTTGTTTTCCAAATATATTTTTATTTATTTATTTATTTATTCGCAACTTGAAATTTCTGTTCTTATTTTTCTATATCTTCACTCACATGCGGTCCAAAAATACAGGCATTTTAAGTGGTGCATTACTTAAACTCAAAACACTTGCTGCTGCGACTCTGTTTTTTCTACCACATTTGAGGTCAGTTTCAAACTTTTGTGCATGTGATTTACTGTCATTGTTATTTAAAACTAAGAATGTGCATTTTTTTTAGTTTCTGAAATAAACTGTTAGCTCCGTTTCTTAACTTTGAGCAATAAGTTAGTTGATTTTGAATGTACTAAAATATGAAATTTGATTTTAGCTTTTGCCTTTGTGATTAGGAGATGATTGTTTGGGTGTTATATTGGCTGAATGACTGTGTATTTAGTGGTTACAAACTATTTACATCTCTGTTTCATGTAAAGAGAGGCAAATTTTGTTATATAATCCTACTTGTTTATTTATTCTGTTTTGGTTGGACGATTTGTAATAGAGACAATGACTATGATATGAATTAATTAAGTTCGTGGTTGTGAGTATTTTGAGATTGTATAAAGTTGATGATTTGTGTTTGATTCAATAAAGAAATGCTTGTTTTAAAGTAGTTCTGCATGTTGTATTTGAAGTTAAAAAATGATTTATAGAATCTTAAAAAATGGCTTGCAAAGTGGTATGAAGACATTATTTATTTGAACTCTTAACTTTTGTTAGTTACTTGACTTATGAATTAGTTCGACTACTTAAAAAGCCATTAGCACCCATCTTACCTATTAATCTCCTATTTAAGTTTCAAAACTTATTTTGTTTCAATTTCAGGATTTTGTCTAAATTATTATTATAATTAATGATTTATAGGGCTATTAATGATTTTCCAGAATTATAAGTTTATTATTACAACTATAATCATAATAACATTGAACTTTAAATTAATCATGCAATTTAATTAAACTTAAACTAACATTACATATGTGAACAGGTAAAATATTTGAAATGGACAGAAGTTGGATAACTTGTGATAGATTGTCTGTAGAGTATCGTTCTGGAGTTGCTGATTTCTTAGATTTTGCCATTTTGAATGCTGAAAATCGAATGTCAATTAGATGTCCTTGCACCTTTTGTTGTAATATGGAGTTTCATACTCCTCAACAAGTGAAGGATCATTTATTTGAAAAAGGTTTTCTCCCAAGATATATTGTTTGGACTTGGCATGGTGAGACTGACTCTAAATCTACATTTACAAACTGTGAAGACCATTCACATAGTCAAAGATTTAGATGTCATGATTACAGTAATATAATTGACATGGTCGAAGATGCTTACGAGCATTGTGATAGAGATCCTAGTTCTTTTAAGGATATGCTTGAAGATGCTGAAAAGCCTTTGTACCCGGGTGCAAAACATTCAAAGTTATCTAGTTTAATGAGACTTTACAATGTGAAAGGGAACTATGGGTGGTCCGATAAAGGGTTTTTTGCTTTGTTAGAAGTCCTTGCTGATATTTTGCCAAATAATAATACTCTACCTATGTCAATGTACGAGGTTAAGAAAACAATGAAAGTGCTAGGCTTAGAGTATGAAAAAATACATGCATGTCCAAATGACTGCATTTTGTATAGGAATGAATTTGCTGATCTTGCTGAATGCCCAAATTGTGGAGCATCTAGGTATAAAAAAAAAAAGATAGCTCAATAAAATTTAGGAAAGGGGTTCCTAAAAAGGTATTATGGTATTTTTCACCTATTCCTAGGTTGAAAAGATTGTTTCAATCACCACAAACAGCTCAAAATTTAACATGGCATGCTAATAAAAGAATTAGAGATGGCAAACTTCGCCACCCAGCAGACTCACTAGCCTGGCAACTAATTGACAATAAGTGGCCAAAATTTGCACAAGAACCTAGAAATCTCCGTTTAGCTCTCTCAACTGATGGGGTTAACCCACATAGTACACTTAGCACTACTTATAGTTGTTGGCCTGTTATATTAATAACATATAATCTTCCTCCATGGTTGTGTATGAAGAGAAAGTTTTTGATGTTGTCACTTTTGATATCTGGCCCTAAACAACCTGGAAATGATCTAGATGTATACCTAGCACCTTTGATTGAGGACTTAAAAACTCTATGGGATGTAAGTATTGATGTTTATGATTCTTATAGAAAAGAAACCTTTAATTTACGGGCTGTCTTGATGTGGACAATTAGTGACTTTCCAGCATACGGAAACCTCTCTGGTTGTACTGTTAAGGGCTATTATGCTTGCCCAATTTGTGGGATAGACACTTGTGCATGTTGGCTGCCACATAGTAGGAAAATGTCATATATGGGCCATCGCCGCTTTCTACCACTCGATCACCTATTTCAGAAACTGAAAAAGGTTTTTAATGGGAAACAAGAGTGGAATGAGCCTCCTAAAACTTTGTCTGGTGAGGAAATCTTTAATATGGTGGACGATAGAGATATTAAGTTCGGGAAAAAGAAGGCCAAAAAGCGAAAACATGATGGCGGTGGTGGTGGTGGTGGTGATGAGAACATAACTGAAAAATTGTACAAAAAAAAGTCAATCTTTTTTTAGTTAGATTATTGGAAGCATTTATTAGTTCACCATCAATTAGATGTGATGCACATTGAAAAAAATGTGTGCGAAAACATATATGGCACATTACTTCATCAACCAGGCAAAACAAAAGATGGGATTAATGCTAGAAAAGATCTTGAGTCTTTGAAGATCAGGGGAAAACTAGTTCCTGATGAAACAAACAAAAAAAACAAAGTCCTACCTCCAGCTCCTTATACTTTGAGTAAAAAAGAAAAAAAACAGTTTTGTGAAACCTTGCTGAGTGTGAAAGTCCCTGATGGGTATTCTTCCAATGTCCAAAACCTTGTTTCAATAGATGATTGTCGGCTTCAAGGCCTTAAGTCCCATGGCTGTCATACTTTGATGCAACAATTTCTACCACTAGCCATTCGAAACTATTTGCCTATAAATGTGAGAACGGCCATAATCAGGATGTGCTTCTTTTTTAATACATTGTGCTGTAAAGTGGTAGATCCTAATACTCTTGACCAATTGCAAGAGGAACTTGTAATCACTTTATGCTTACTGCAGCAGTACTTCCCACCTAGCTTTTTTGACATAATGATCCATTTAATAGTCCACTTAGTTGAACAAGTTAGGTTATGTGGGCCTGTTTATCTTCGATGGATGTATCCTTTTGAGAGACAAATGAAAACTCTCAAGGATTATGTTCGTAATCGCTACCACCCTGAGGGTTGTATTGTAGAAAGTTATATTGCAGAAGAAGCACTTGCATTTTGTACTGAGTACCTCTCAAATTGTGATGTTATTGGGTTGCCTACTGGTTGTCCAACTGATTTATCTATCGAAAAGCCTTTGGGAGGTGCAAACATAAAAGTGGTTGATGATCCTTTGTTGGCACAAGCACACCGGTGTGTTCTAATGAACACCCTTGAAATCCAAATATATATCGAGTAAGTTGTTAATTTTTCAAAAAACTATTACTATTGTATTATTAGATTAATATACTAGTTTTTAAATCTTAATATGTTTCACTGTAGGGAGCATATGCATTATTTGGCATCAAGAAACCCTTATAAGGCAAAAACAAATCTGTGGTTGCAAAATGAACACATACGAACATTTTCTGGTTGGTTACAAGCAAAGGTTAGAATTACTTAACTAAATACAATATAGGATATAAACTTAACAAGATTTTTCTACATGTTACTAATTACTGTACTTGTTAAATTAATTTATAGGTGGCACATGATAAAGCAAATAATGTGCCGATTGACGAAATAGTGTGCTGGTTAGCAAACAAACCACGCTCAAGCGTGGTGACCTTCTCTGGCTACGAGATAAATGGCTTTAATTTTACAACGAGGGACCGAGACTGTAATCGTGTGACCCAAAATAGTGGTGTTAGGGTTGTTGCTAACACTCTACAGATTTCAAGCTCAAAAGATAAAAGTCCTCATTTTGGAGACATGACGTTTTATGGAGTCATTGATGAGATTTGGCAGCTTGATTATCTAATGGTTAAAAAAACACTTTTCAAGTGTGATTGGGTAGATGATAGAGGGGTTTGCACTGACAATTTAGGTTTCACTGTAGTTGATTTAAATCGGATTGGCTATAAATCTGATTGCTTTATTCTGGCTTGTCATGCAAAGCAAGTATTTTATATAAAGGACCAACTAGAGAATAATAAATCAATAGTTTGTTCAGTGACCGACAAAGCTTATAAGTTAAATGGGGAAAGATGTGAAGACGTGGATGTATTTTCTCCATTATCTAACAAACTTCCAGTATGTGAGTTGGATGAGAAAGATGATGAAGGAATTTATGACAGAAAAGATTGTGATGCTATTCCAATAGCTATTGATTTAGAAAATCAGTGAATGCATTATTGTAGTTAGTTTCCAGCACCAATTTTCAAAGTTTTCCAGTAAGTGATTTATTTATTTCATTATATGCTATTGCTCTTGTATTAACTTATTAATCTAAATGATATACTTATTTATTTTAATCATTTTCAGGATTGTAGGAGATGGCTGACGATGTTGAGTTCACTCTTCCGGAGCTCGACGGAAGACCAAGGAGAAGAAAACAAACAAAAAAAAAAGGTTTGCAAAAACAAGAAGTTAGTCATGAAGCTGCAATTGAGTACAATTCTTATGGTGTTCCGGTTGGAAAGGGAAGAAATGATCTTAGGAGTTACATTGGAGTCATTGTACGTGAAACAATTTCAATTTTCCTTGATGATTGGAGGCGTGTGCCACTGGAGATGAAGGAAACTTTGTGGGTTCATTTTCAGGTTTTGTTTTCTTGTTTCATAGTATGTTTAAAGATTTTATATAACTTCCAGATTTTTTTAAAGTTGTTGCTAATCCATGTTATTGGTTGACAGAAAAAATTCAAATTGAGCTTGAAATGCAAAAGCCAAGTATTAAAGTGGATGGGGGTTGCATCAAGAAACTTTCGTTGTGAACTGGCAACTGAATTCGTTCTACCTAACAAGGACGATCGAAAGTCACTAAGGTTGCCTCCTATTGAATATCCAAGCATTAAAAAAGAAGATTGGAAACTTTTTGTTGACAAAGTTTTGTCTGAACAATTTCAGGTGTGTTGTTTGTTAATATTACTTGATTTAATTGTTGGTAGTTACTAATAATCAGTGGTAACTTTTTGTTCTTCATATAAACTGTTTGTACAGGAAAAAAGTAAGAAGGCAAAAGACAAAAGAGCAAAGAATGTCTACAACCATCGCTTGGGTAGCACAGGATATGGTGGCATGTTGTATAGAAAAGTAAGTGTGGTAATATAGAGTAATTACAGTAACATAAGTAATCTAATGCGTATAATATAATAGAATCAATTATTTATGTTTTATGTCACCTTGTAACAGAAAAAGGAGAGTGGAGTTTCTGAGCGGGAGATTGATCGCAGTGAAGCTTGGTTAATGGCACGAGCAGACCGAGATGGCAAATATGCTTCTGATGTGACGCCAATTGCTGAGAAAATAGTAAGTCACTTGTATACTTAATTCTTATGAATTTTCTTTATAATATGTGTGTGTGGGGGTAGATATTAATGTACATATATACTGCTTTTTGTAATAATTGTATGGCAACATTTACAATTGATAGAAACTCAGTAAGATTTCATCAGAACTTATTTCTTCGCATATTAAAAGGTTAAAACTTGTTTGAGGTGTTGTCTTGTAATATTTTCTGTAGTTTCAATTTGAACTGTATATGGATTTGCTCTTTGTTAAAGATTCAAGAAGGATATTAGTTTAGTTTAGCTGATGTCTTGTACTCGTAATTGCGGATTTACAATATTTTTTTTTGTAGAATGAGCTGAAGAGTCATATTGAACAAGGAACATTCCAATCACAAGGGTCACATGACATTCTAGGTGAAGCTCTTTAGAAGCAGCCAAATGGAAGTAGGGTGCAAGGAGTGGGGCAATTCGTCACCCCATCTATGTACTTTCATGTCCCTGATGCCACTGAGTTAGCAAGAGAAAGAAAGATGTATCAAGAGAGTTTCCAATTCATGTCTGCTCAATTAGAACGCATGAATGCAAGGTTAAATGCGTACAGCAATACTGAAGTTGGAAGTTCTAACTTTCCTAAGCCCAAAACTTCTACTGGTGTTCAGATTGACAATGATCAACAATCCCCTGAAACTCTTGGAAAAAGAAAGGTATATGGCCTGTTACATGTCATTATTTTATTTCCATTTGTATATGCATGTATTAGTACTAATGGTATGTATTTTGATTATTGCAAAAGCTGATTTCCCATCGGGTAAGTCGACTCCAAAATCTGTGAAGAGTAAAATCAAGGACAATCCCACCACAATTTCCCAAGTAACTCCTCAACAAACCCCCGAAAAAGTAGACTGTGAAATTACTTCAAAGCCCACACCGAGAAGATCTCCTCGACTAACTCCTAAAGTACTAGATAGACAGTTCTCCTGTCATGACAAAGTACCCAACAAAGAACCACCAGTCATCAGACCAGCAGAAGTAGCCAAAAAAGAACCCAGAGTCATCATACCAGCAGAAGTAGCCAAAAAAGAACCTCGAGTCATCAGACCAGCAGAAATAGCCAAAAAAGAACCCCGAGTCATCATACCAGTAGCAAAAGACCTCAATGTACGTGTGAAGAATACACGGGCAGCAGCACGATCAAGAAAGAATGACAGGAGTGAATATATGAACATGTTTACCATATTCATCGAGAATTCTTTACCTCGGTTGATCAGGATTCGGCATGACACAACAACCTTTGGTGAAATTTGGGAAACACACTTGGACAAAATGATTTGTGCTGAAATCATCGAGTTTAAAGAGGTCTCAAACTGCATCATTAACATATGGATCAAGTACGGTAAATCATAACTTATGTTTTAGTAAACTTGGCCCTATTATTTTGTTTCCTATATTCAAACTTACTTCGTTATATATATTTGTTTCCTCTTAGACACCTGTATGAGGAGATGGAGAGCAATGGAAGTACTAAACCAGTTCAGTTTGGGCTTTTTGAGAAGCTATATCCAAGGGTCAGTTTCAAAGACAGGACTCAATACATTTCAAAACTGTTAGGCTTGGCAGAATTGGGACAAGTCATCGTATTCCCGTATAACCCTGGGTATAACCTTTTTCATTTGCTAGTAATATTCTTTAATTTGTAGATTAATCACTTTTACTTGTAATTCATGTGTGAGAACAATTTTTACTTTGTTTGGTGCCCACTGGGTGTTATTGGCAATTGATATGGTGAGACGTACAACCTATTACCTTGATCCTTTGGAAGGTAGTCCTGATGAAGAGCTAATGCAGATTGTCAATCAGTTAAGTTTGTTATTTGTATCTTTGATCATGCTATTTTATTTTTATGTTTTATGCTAATTATTTGCTAACGTTAGCTATGTCTCTTAATTGTAGGGGGATTCGAATACATCAGAGTTTAAATTCTGATACAAAGGCCAATGTTCAATGGATACCTGTCAAGGTAAAAATCAGACAAACCTAACTAATTATTGTTAATGTACAGTAAAAAATTAATGTAATTTTGATCTTGTAGTGTCCGAGGCAGCCGAACAGCTTTGAATGTGGTTACTATGTGATGAAATACATGCAAGATATCATCACAAATCTAAACGTTCTGAAAAATAATGTAAGTATTGAAAATGATTTTTACAATACTGTATCATATCGTTTTAATTTATTGTGAAATGAATCAGCTCAAACACCTGTGTGCTTCTTTACAGTTATCTTTTTATTGCGTATTGTATGCATTTTATAAACTGTGAGGGTACTTATAATGGTGACTATGTTGCATACTGTTGAATAGATTATATGAATATCCATATAGACATGAATTAGGATTTGGGATATACACAATGTACTGCATATCCCAACACAAAACAATTGTTTGGGTTGCAAAGTAGTTGTTAGTGGGGATGTGCTATGGTGTCGTTGCTTGTACTTTACTTTGATGAGGATAAGTTGTCATCCTAATTAAGGTTTTGTATCTACATCCATATTTGTATTAAATCGCATACTGTTGGGATTCACAAGTTGCTTCGGCTATCAAATATTATTGTTGTTGGGGTTCACAAGTTGTTTTTTTTTTGGAATTACCATGATCAGGATGTTCAATATTTACCTATATAATTTTGGATAAAACAGTAACATTGTTGGAGTTTATTTGTTGGCTTTAATTGTTAACACACGAATGTATTTAAATGAATGATAATTAAGTAGTTTAGTCAAGGATTTTCGGTGAATAACTTGTTGTTTTAAAATTAAAGTTCAAGGGAGTTGAGGAATACACTGTCAAGGACCTCTCGCGACTTCGTGATCAGTGGGCTACATACGTTACCAAGTTAATTACAGCCTACAATCGCGAGGTAACATACAAGTAATTTATGATTATTTTTCCTTAAAACAAATCTGTGATTTATTTTTTGTGGTGTGCTAATTGATTTTATATACTTGTAGGTGGAAAAAAAATGAAGGCATATGCGGACTCCAAAATCAGTGACTCCAAAATCAGTGACATTGTTATCTGTTTTTTCTTCTTGGCTAAATTTTCCGAAATTAATTTAGTACTTGATCGTGTATACTACTTGTTCAAAGCTTAATTTTGTACTTGAACATGTTTTTTACCCCCAAACAATGATGTATTTGAACTATTTTAATTTAACTGATGTATTTGAAATGTGTATTATGTGAATTGCATTACAAGATTTGGTATGTTTAATATATTTTGGGTTGATTTTAATTGTAAAATAAACATGAATAATGTCATTAAAAAAAATAAAACACAACCGGTATAGCACCGTTAATACTGACACTAATTATTTAAATGACGATAAGAATTTTTGATGTTACTGAGTCAGTGGATTCCTAATACTGTAGTCACATAAATCAGTGACATGTAAATAGTATCATTAAATGCTAACGCGATTGAGTCACTATCCTTGTGACTCTCTAGTGACACAAAATACAGACATAAAAATAGTATCAACTGATACTAACATCATAGTATCACTATGGTGATACTATAGTGACACAAAATACTGACGCAAAAATCACTGACATCAAAGATTAGTGTCAGTGTGTTCTGGCTTGAGCATTACTGACACAATTAACAAGTGTCAGCAAAAGTAATTACTGACACTAAATTGGTGTCAGTAAAGCCCATTTTTCTAGTAGTGCGGAAGTGGATGGAGAAATAAATATAATTAAAAGGGATGCGAATAATAAATGCCAGTTTTTCTTAATTACGAAGAATATATTAGAAATAAATTGAAATGTAACAAAATACTTGAAATAATTCAAGTGATTGGTTTTTTCTCCGTCAATAACGCTTGATAGTTCCTTGTCATGAGCTTCTTATCTTCTGTCTTGAAGGAAGAAATTGAAAAAGACGAATAAAACGATTTCCTTTACACATTCAATCAATGCTGCTGCCTTCATATCTTTATTATTCTCGGAGGGATGATACTGTTGAGAGCCGAAACCATTACCCATACTCACTCCTCTTATGGCCATTTCTAACTCTCTACAATAATTTCGATATTGTTGTTCTTCAGTTCTTCCACTACTCAACAAATGCGAAGGTATGCGATGGCTCCACTCAATCAAGTTGATTTTACATTTGTTATGATCTACTCCCGCCATTGCTAGAGCCTCTATGGACATGTTTTAACAAGGTGAAGGTGGAGCTAAATAAAAGTCACAATTTTCCTGACAGTTTACAGCTTCCAGGAAATTCACCACCTCTATAGAATTGTAATAATAAGAATTGTGGTCTCCGTAAAAGAATTTATAAGAGTTAATATAAAAGATTTGTTTAGGAGAATAAATTTTATACGGACTAGAAATACTCATGATTAATTGGTTATTCAGATGGTTTAGAAATCCTCTCGATATTAGGAAGCCATTTAAGATTCTGATTATTGTTGTTCTAAATATTAGTTTGCACCAACTTCCAATTCCACAATTACTCTGACAACGGTTTTCACAGACTTATTATGTATCTGAATCTTTGTATTCATGAAAGAATAATCTCTTGCAAACGCACAACTTCAATTATGAATCAACTAGCTAGCAACCATTTCTTTACTTTTAATTGCTTTGGAAATTAAGGATTCGTCAGCCGCCAGATTCCACAGTGATTCTTTTTTTTTTTGGTTCGTTGGAGCCTAGTAAACCTAGGCTAAAACAGAACGGGGAATAGAGGTCCCATATATATCATTACATAACCAATAACCAAGACCCTCGGGGGGATTTTCAAAGACATGAAGTCCAAGGGGTAAGGAACCAGCAAGTTTCGCCATGGAATCTGTAGCAAAATTGGCTTCCCGATATGTATGCTTTATGGTAATGAGCCATTGTCTATTCATCAGTTCCTTTATGGCAGTTATGAGAGAAAAATGTGCATTAGGCATCAAGCTAGTAAAGGAAATAAGTTGGGAAACACATTGGCTATCCACCTCTGCAATTAAATAACGAATGCCACGGTCCCAAGCAATATTAAGTCCTTGAAAAAAACCCCGAAGTTCTGCAGTAGTCACCCATCCAAATCCAATGTTCATGCCAAAGCCAAACTGCCACTTTCCAGAGCAATCCCTCACCAAGCCCCCAGCGCTGGCTAGACCATTCTTTAATCGTGATCCATCAGTATTTAATTTGAAAAAGATTCAAGGGGAGCTTGCCATCTAATATCTTTGATGATCTTATTACTCTGACCGAAACTAAGAGTTGATCGTGCATTTTGAATGTCTTGAACCCAAGATTTAATTTCAGCAACACATGAGTGCAGCAAGGGGATTTTTGTGAGAAAAGAAATTGATTACGCCAAAACCAAATTTTCCAGATAGCCACTCCAAAGAAATTGATTTTTGTGAGAAAAGAAATTGATTCCGCAGTGATTCTGTTGCATTGGATGTCTTCAATTTCCTTTTGCATTCAATTATTTGTTGAACTATTTATGCACGAGTGGAGGAGGAATTCTAGAATACATTTGAAATAATACAATCAACCAATGCATGCACACCACTTGTATGGAGATTTTTCAAAAATAAATGTACACATGTCATAACATTATCTACTTGTTATATGACTGACATGATATTTTTTATGTATTCTAAATTTTTTCTGAATGGAGACCATGAGTGGTAACATCCTCGTGACAAAAGAGTATTACAAAGAGAGAATCACTTGTCAATTTAAATATTTATTGTATTGAAACTACTAAGTATATAAGCTCGGACAACCCTAATTTCATGAAGAGGGGTTAAAGACAATACTATTCTAAAAGAAAATGGAACGAAATCGTCCATCCATAGCCATTATTTGACTTTTAGATTTGCCCTTCCAAATTTTAACAAAATGCGCAGACGATTTTTAATTTATTCATGTGAGCGAAGTACAACAAAATTATTGAACCAATCAGAACCAAGATGGAAATGATCATAAGCAAAAGTAATTTGCAAGGACGAATGGAAGCAGATAAATTATTCTAATTAAGAAGGATATTTACTAGGATCATACCTTAATCACTTTATTATAAATTAAAAATGTCCGTACAAAAACTGCCGCAAATTAATTAAACTATTGGAAAAAGAAAACTTGTAGACAAAATCTCAATGAATTTTAAGCCCATTTGGCTAACAAAGACATGCAACCAGCACCTAAAAGAAGAGAAACATTTGCTCCAAACTGAAGCCTTTTATTGGTTTGCATCTTTGGATTCATAAAATCTGCAGCAAGAAGACCCACCAAGGACATGTATATTAGGATTCCGGCTGTCGCTGCATTGAATATTCCTTCAACAATAAGAGCAGTGGGGCTATTTTCGTCATAAACACTTGATATTCCAATGCCTAATTTTACACTAATTTGATCATTTTGTAATATAAAAATTTGACAATTGAAAAACAAATCAACTTTTTTTTTCTTAAAAGAAAACGAATCAACTTTTAAATTCATTTTGAAGTAAAAAAAAAAAGTTGACAGTAAAATACTATTAACGTAAGGGGATTTCAGTAAATTTTAGAACATGAGAGATAAATGACTAATTTTACAAGACAAAGGGGGTTAATTTTCTCCTAAAAAAAATTAGGTATTGGTTGATGACTTTTAAAAGACAGACTACTCTTTATAATTATTTTTTTTAATTTTCTTTTTGTTCGACCAAAACTCGCATGGTATTGGGATATACCTAAATTTGATGTAAAATTAGGGATTAGTTAAATGAAATAATTTAAACACTGCATAAAATCTGCCTTTGTCGATGCTATCTCACTGTCTTAAGGCCTAACTTCCTGAATTTTTTTCTGAAAGATACAACAGGATCACTTATCCACAAGCCTAGTCAGCAACTTAGACACTATTTTCAGCATTAGCATTGACATAAGAACAAAACGTACAATTGACCTTATTAAAAAACATTGCAGTTGATTGGATTGTTAATAAGTATGGCACCATATGGATGATAAAATTAAGCAGGAAGAAAGAAAAAATAAATTTTATTATGCAAAAAATAAACTACAAACTAGGCACAATAAATAAATAAAAATAAATTTTATTATGCAACCCAGAATTCTCCTTTGCTGTCTGCCTCAATGTTGTCCGGAAATTTTTGGAGCTGAGCAAAAGGTTGTGGAGGGCACATAGCTCTATGGTCATGGAGCCAAAACCTCAGAACTCGCATTGAGATGGATTCAGCCACTAAGAGGTGTTAAGTTTGAGGATGAAGCTGAACTTGGATCAGCTCACTTGGGAGTGCCAGCTGGAGCTTACTTGATTACTAAGAATGATGCTCACACAAGCAAGGTGATGCAACACACACGTGAAGAAGAAAGATATCCAAGTTGGCAGAACAATTACACAGAGATTCCTCGACTATTATGTGTGTAACAATCTAGTTATAGATGAGCGGCTGAGATTAAAATAGATAACACACGCATTACTTGTTTTTAGAAATTGTAAATCTGAGTTGCTGAGCTGTATGAGAAATCTGATCAGCTATATAAGTCAGCAGCATTGTACATTGTTTGGTTGAATAAAACAGTTACAAATTCATTACTCAAAATTCTCACATGGTATCAGAGCTCTGAGAAGCAACAATGGCAAGTAATGAAAATCAGATCAACAGTAATGGAGCTTCGAGCTCAACCATAAACACAAATCATCCTTCAAACGTTAGCACATCTGTTCTTAACTCACTTGTCTTCAACACGCCAATAAAGCTTACCAATAACAATTACTTGCTATGGCGATCTCAAGTGATAGCTACGATCAATGCAAACGATCTGGAGGATCTGATTGATAGCTCAAAGAGTTCACCTAGTCGAGTTATGATCAACATTGACACTGATCAAACTGTGATCACAACTCCAAATCCACAGTTCCAGATCTGGAGAAGAAATGATCAGCAGCTGATGAGCTGGTTACTCTCAACTTTAAGTGAAGAAGTTTTTAGTGCTGTAGTTGGAGCAAGGTCCTCTCTGGAGGTGTGGCAAATCCTTGCAGCTCAGTTTGGAGCCAGATCCAGAGCCAGAGTTCTGCATTTAAGAACTCAAATTCAGACCACCAGGAAAGGATCTACCTCTATTCACGAGTACTACACAAAGATGAAAACAAATCTTGATGCTCTGAGAGCTGCTGGAAATAATATGACTGATGAAGATTTTGTGCTGTGCTTGCTTGCTGGCCTTGGATCTGAATATGATTCAATTGTTACAACTATTAATGCACAACCTGAAGGCACATCTCCCTCTGATGTGTATGGCATGCTGCTGAGTCATGAACATAGAATCGAATATCAACACTCTGTCAGTCATATGGATTATCAAGCTAACTTAGCTTATCACAGAGGAAATCAAAGGGGGAACTGGCAGCCAAACAACAACTATGGTGGAAGGCCAGCTGGAAGCTCAAATGGAAAGCAACCTGGTGGATACAGTTTCAATCAGAATATGAATTCACCAGACAAGTTCAAAGGCAAGAATCCTGCTGATGAAGAAGAACCTAAGGGACCATGCCAGATTTGTTTCAGGAAAAATCACACTGCTACCAACTGCTGGTACAGGTTTAAGAAGAATTATGTACCTAATCAAGCACCTAACAGGAGGAGTGCATATATAGCTGAAAATTGAGGTCACAGGGATGAAGCCTGGTATCTTGACAGTGGTGCAACCAACCACATCTCAAATGACTTCAACAATCTCAACATCAGCTCTGAGTACAAGGGAAGTGATCAGCTGGCAATAGGTAATGGTACTAAACTCAAAATAGTTTCTGTTGGTCACTCACTGCTCAGCACACTTGATTCACACACATCAACTCATATCAAACTTAACCACATTCTTTATGTTCCAGAAATAACCAAAAACTTGATTAGTGTTTCGCAATTATTGCATGATAATGATGTCTCTATTGAATTCCATAAAACTTGCTGTGTTGTCAAGGACAAGAGAAGGGGGAGTGTTCTTTTGAAAGGAATAGCTAAAGATGGATTGTACAAGCTGCTGAGTTTGCCTCATGATTCCAGTCAATTCAAATCCATTTTATTGTCTTCAATTACTACTCCTAGTCTACTTACAGTAAATAAAACATCTTGTCCTGAGTCTATGTTGTCAATCAGTTGCAATGACAATTATACAAGCAACAAAGTACTTGATCTTTGGCATATGAGATTAGGCCATCCTAGTGTCAGTGCTCTTGTGAAAACTTTATCTGCTTGTAATATTCAATTTGGAAATAAAACATCTGGTTTATCATTCTGCAAAGCCTGTCAGTATGGAAAACAACACAGATTATCTTTCAAACATAGTGAAACAAAAACCTCAAAAGCCCTTGAGATCATTCATAGTGATCTTTGGGGTCCTGCACCCACTGAATCCAATCAAAGTTTCAGATATTATATATCCTTCATTGATGATAAAACCAGATACACATGGATTTATGGATTAACTCACAAGTCTCAAGCACTCACAACATTCATATCTTTCAAAAATCAAGTTGAGAAAAGTCTTGAACTGAAAATTAAAACCTTACAGTGTGACATGGGGGGGGAATACAAAATATTTGAACCATACCTGAAAAATGAAGGTATTTCTTTGAGATACTCATGTCCATACACTCATCACCAAAATGGGAAAGCTGAAAGAAAACACAGACACTTGGTAGAAACTGGATTGACTCTTCTTGCTCAATCTGGATTACCCTTGAAATTCTGGTGGGAAGCCTTTTCAAATGCCACATTTCTCATAAATAGAACCAGCACACCTACCTTAAATGACAAGACTCCTTTTGAATTCCTTTACTCAAAGAAACCAGATTACTCTCTCATCAAAATATTTGGCTGTGAGTGTTATCCTTTCATGAGACCTTACAATAAACATAAACTTGACTTTCATACCTCCACTTGTGTAAATCTAGGATTCAGCCAATATCACAAAGGTTATATGTGTCTAAGTCTAAATGGACGAATATACATAGCAGCTCATGTAAACTTCAATGAGAATTCTTTTCCTCTCAAAACAGATCTAGAATTCATAAAGTCAAACCAGAACAAACCATCTGAGTCTTTAAATTCCTTTAGCAAATTCATCACAGTGACTTTTCCTTCTGACAGTCACAATCATGAGGCACCAGCAGTAAGTACAAGTTCATCTGAAAAAGAAATTCATGATCTCACTCTCCCTAATGATCAAAATTCTGATAACAGTCACAACCAAATTCTTCCAGATCAAAATATTTCTTCAAACCTACACACAGAAATTCAAGATACCCTAGAGTGTAATAGTGCACCTGAACACAGTGAAGTTCAAAACCAAAACACTGAAATAACTCAAACTACTCCTAAAATTAACCCTTCACATCCCATGATTACTAGAGCCAAAGCTGGCATCTTTAAGCCTAAAGCTTACAACACTGAAAAAGCTTTGTCCCTGGAAACACCATCAAGTGTTGCTGAAGCTTTAAGTGATAACAACTGGAAACTAGCTATGCAGGATGAGTTTAGTGCTTTGATTAGAAATCAGACCTGGTGTTTGGTTCCACCAGAACAACATATGAAACTTGTGGGAAACAAGTGGATTTTTAGAGTAAAACAAAACTCAGATGGAATAATAAACAGATACAAAGCCAGATTAGTTGCAAAAGGTTTCTTGCAAACTGAAGGTGTGGATTATCAGGAAACTTTCAGCCCTGTGGTGAAAGCAGCCACAATAAGAATTGTTCTGAGCATGGCTGTGATCAATAACTGGAAGTTGAGACAGGTTGACATTAATAATGCTTTTTTAAATGGGGAGTTAACTGAAACTGTATATATGCCTCAACCTGAAGGGTTTGTGGATACAGATCACCCAAGATATGTTTGTAAGCTAAAGAAGGCTCTCTATGGTTTGAAACAGGCACCAAGAGCCTGGTTTGATAAGCTAAGATCAGTACTTGAATCATGGAATTTCTGTCGAGCAAAATCAGACACTTCACTGTTCTTCAAACAAAATGAAAATGAGCTGATCATCCTATTAGTTTATGTGGATGATATTATAATCACTGGGAGCAATAATGTTGAAATAGAGCAGCTTATTTGTAATCTGGGAAATGCCTTTGCTCTAAAAGATTTGGGTCAGCTTAACTTCTTTCTAGGCATTGAAGTCACAAGAAATGAAGATACTCTGTTTTTGTCACAATCAAAATATTTGAAGGAACTGCTTACTAAGTTTGATTTGAAAAACTGTAATGGCTCAGATACTCCACTAGCAACTACAGAGAAGTTGAGCAAAAATATGGGAGAAAAACATGTTGACTCAACTCAATACAGGAGAGCCATTGGAGGACTGCAGTATGCTGTGTTAACCAGGCCTGAAATTGCTTATGCAGTCAACAAGTTAAGTCAATTTATGTCCAATCCTCTGCAGCCACATTGGTTAGCTTGTAAACGGGTACTCAGGTATCTAAAGGAAACAATTGACTATGGCTTGACATTCAAGAAGTCTGACTCTTTTGATCTTGTAGCATACTCAGATGCTGATTGGGGAAGTGACCCTGATGATAGAAGATCCACCAGTGGTTATTGTGTTTTCTTGAGTGATAATTTGATTAGCTGGAGTTCTAAGAAGCAAAGTGTGGTATCTAAGTCCTCAGCTGAATCTGAATACAGAGCCATGGCATTAGCCAGTGCAGAAATAACTTGGATATGTTCATTACTGAAAGAATTGGGATTAAAACTCAACTGTACTCCTCTGTTGTTAAGTGACAGTACAAGTGCAGCTGCAATTGCTACAAATCCAGTTCTCCATTCCAAGACTAAACACATAGAGATAGATGTTCATTTTATCAGAGACAAAGTTGAGAAGAAAGAGATCGAAATTGCTTTTGTGTCCAACAATGATCAAACTGCAGATGTGTTAACTAAACCACTCACTTATTCCAAGTTCAGCTTCTTCAGAAACAAACTTAAAGTCTCTCCTAGAGACTTAAGTTTGAGAAGGGATGTTAAGTTTGAGGATGAAGCTGAACTTGGATCAGCTCACTTGGGAGTGCCAGCTGGAGCTTACTTGATTACTAAGAATGATGCTCACACAAGCAAGGTGATGCAACACACACGTGAAGAAGAAAGATATCCAAGTTGGCAGAACAATTACACAGAGATTCCTCGACTATTATGTGTGTAACAATCTAGTTATAGATGAGCGGCTGAGATTAAAATAGATAACACACGCATTACTTGTTTTTAGAAATTGTAAATCTGAGTTGCTGAGCTGTATGAGAAATCTGATCAGCTATATAAGTTAGCAGCATTGTACATTGTTTGGTTGAATAAAACAGTTACAAATTCATTACTCAAAATTCTCACAAGAGGAACGTCTTGTCCTTGATTAGGGCAACTCCATTTGGAAATGCCAAACCTCTGTACATGATTGTCACCTCATTGCTGTGTGGATCATACTTCAAGTAACTTCCCGCTTCTGTCTCCGTTATCGATTACAGAAGAATATTGCCTACAAGAATAGTAATTCGGTGTAAGCATTGTAAAATATTAATCTGGAATTGATGAACAAGAATTAAGAAAAGAAAATATCCTTCTTTGAAAATACATGCTACTGTCAGTAAAATAAACGACTCCAGTACTAGGATCGATATCCAAGGCATATACATGCTACTGTCAATAAAGAAAGAAAGAAAAATATAAATAAATTATCAAATAAATAAATATAAATAAATGGCACGTAGTGTTCATTTTTCATTTATAATAAAGTTTAATATACCAAATGACTAGTGAGGTACCACCATACCAGGCGGTGCATAGAAAGATGGGGAATTTGGGACTTCCAGTGCGGCGAGAGACTGAGCATGAGGGTGCTGCAGCGGCTGGGCATCACTTATGAGGTAGCTACTTAATGACCTAATCAGTTGAGTTTTGGGGAATTTGGATTTTGGATCAATTAGTTAGGGAGTTGAGTGAGTTTTGTAACTCTAAGAAAATAGAATTTGACTGTAATTATTAGTTATATCTTTATTTTTTTACGATAAGTTTTAATAAGAGTAAATTTACAATTAACTATTATTATTAAAAAAAAAACCTTAGCCTCCTCTTACCTCCGCCCTTGGTACCTGCTAAAACCAAATACCCAAATTATGAAAACGAAGAGCGAGACGATATGTTACTGGATTGCTATCAAAATTTGAAGCTAGAACTTAGCAATTGCCCAAAGATAAAGATTTGCTAAGATTTTAGACCCACAGACTTTTTAGTACCAATTTATCTTCTTTCCTTTAAGAATGATGGTGATTTGTAGAGCCATGCCCTGTATTCAAAATAAACAAATTTGAAGAATATATCTGTTGATTCCGGTAGGGCAGGAGTCTCATGCACAAGTTTCTCATCTATTTTCTTACCAGAACAAATTTCTAGTCAAAATGAGGGTGTGAAAGGAAGATAAATAGACGAAATTTGGCCCACCACTTCATTCTTCCTAAATGAATAGCTTTTTACTCTATTAAACGAGGAAAAATGGATTAGATTCTCCCTTAATTTGATCTGATTAGTGATTACTAAATAAAGACCACAGACTTTATTGTAGTGTGTTTCGTCATTTAATACATTGAAGTTTGTATGTGGCCCTAGTTTTGGATCACTTAATTGGAAAGGGACTTCTTTTTTTTTTTTGATACATTGGAGTCTAGTAAAACTAGGCTAAAACAAAATAGAGAATAGAGGTTCCATATATATCATTACATAACTAATAACCAAGACCCTTGGAGGGGTTTTCAAAGACATGAAATCTAAAGGGTAAGGAACCAGCAAGTTTCGCCATGGAATCTGCAGCAAAATTGGCTTCCCGATATATATACTTTATAGTAATGAGCCATTGTCTATTTATCAGTTCCTTTACGGCAGTTATGAGAGAAAAAATGTGCATTAGGCATCAAGGTAGTAGAGGAAATAAGTTGGGAAACACATTGACTATCCACCTCTGCAATTAAATAACGAATGCCAAGGTCCCAAGCAATATTAAGTCCTTGAAAAAGACCCCAAAGTTCTGCAGTAGTCACCGATCCAAATCCAATGTTCATGCCAAAGCCAAACTGCCACTTTCCAGAGCAATCCCACACCAAGACCCCAGCGCTGGCTAGATCATTCTTTAATCATGATCCATCAGTATTTAATTTGAAAAAAGATTCAAGGGGAGCTTGCCATCTAACGTCTTTGATAATCTTATTACTCTAACCGAAACTAAGAGTTGATCGTGCATTTTGAATGTACGGAGCCTAAGATTTAATTTCAACAACAACATGAGTGCAGCAAGGGGATTTTTGTGAGAAAAGAAATTGATTACGCCAAAACCAAATTTTCTTACGCCAAAACAACATGAGTGCAGCAAGGGAATTTTTGTGAGAAAAGAAATTGATTACGCCAGAACCAAATTTTCTAGATAGCCGCTCCAAATAAACATGCCCATTCATCCCCCACTTCATTGATACCAGTCTTTCCCAAGTTGAAACAGAGCCAATCACGAAAATTAAAGGAGAAAAAATGATGTCTGAAGTTGACCGGAATTAAACAATTCCATATTCTCTTTGCAACAAAACAGTCCCTAAGTGCATGCATCGCGTTTTCTCTCTCATGGCCACATCTTTCACAATTCATTTTATCCAGAATATGCCTCTTAAAAAGCTCCGCTCTAGTTTTAATTTTTCCATGCATCACCAACCATAAAAAAATTTTAACTCGTTGGGGCCCGGAAAGGGACTTCCTTAATTATTTTTCAAAAGCACATCCTATAAAACTCCAACAGATGGAGTCCAAGTTCTAGAATAGATGAATAAATGATGTCAATTAAATGGCAATAGCCCGCCAAAGAAGACAGAGAAACAAGTTAGGAGAGATTCTAGAGTGTACCAAAAGTATTTCATTTAATTAATATATATATATATATATATATATATGTTATGTGTGTATTTATTTTAAAAAATTATTATGTAATTAATAATTATATTTAATTAAACTATACATATCATATATGTATTAGTTATATGTAGCACTTATATTATACTCTAGAATTTCTCACAAGATAATATGTCAATATACCACAAACACAAAGTTTGAATCCTGTGAAATATGTTTAAAATTGACTCCTTTAGAAATTATTATGTGGTGGTGAAATGATTAAGATAAATAATATATTAACACATGTCAATATATAATTATGCTACATCAATGAGGGTACCATTGGTTTCACATTTTTATTTTACGTCTTAACTTTTGTATTGACAGAATTAGTTTTGTATTATATATATATATAACTACTAAGTTATTTTTTGCAATCAATAAATATCTAATAACTGAATACTTTTATATTTATGATCATAAAATTTTTACTTTTTAAATAAATATTAAAATATCTTAAAAATAATAAATTATATTTTTTTAACACTAATTAAAACAAATAATTTTCACATTTAATCTTGTTTTAGTCTATAACATGGACCATTCGCTCACCACTTGGCATAACTTTGTAACCTAGGTCCTGTTTGGAATCGAAGTATTATACCTTTTAAGTTACAACTGCCGTAAAAATTTTGTAATTATAAAACAAAAAATTAATAGCTGTGAACTTAATGATTGCTTACTAAACTATAGGCATTTATTTATTTAATTAATTGTCTAAAATTTACTTGTTAATGTTATTGACAATACTTATGTATTGATTAAAAATATGAAGTAAGGTATTGATCTTACTGATCAACAGAAATATTTTATACTAGATTGACATATTTTTGTATTTATTTTAATGTTAAAACTTTAATTTCTCATTTCTACTGATAAAATTTAGAAATGGATATTCTATGTAGATTTTTAAGCTCCTATTATAAATTTATAGTTTGACTTATATAATTTAATTTATTTTTGTGTTTTTAAAAGTATTGTTTTAATATTTGTGAAGTAAAAACCCATTGTAGGTTACGCGAGGATTTAGTAATTGTTAAAACCTACAGCAGGTGAATTTTTTTTTAAATAAAAAACCCATAGTGAGTTAAGAATTTACTGATTTAATTACTTTTTACAAGTGCATGTTTGATAATGATAAAATCACTGCACTGAAAGAAATTCTATGAAGAATATAATTCTTGTTCTGTATTTTTAATGAAATTTACAGAATTATTTATACAAATAAAGACAAAGTAGCCGTTGAAAGGCTTAATAATATTAAAGGAGAATAAGTGAATACTTCCTAAACTATTGCACAATATCTTTATAAAATAGGAATGAAATATTCCTACATGATATTGACATTCAAGTGCAAAAATCGTGCCGGAGATATTCCTTGACAAATAACTTTGACGGGAGCAAGTCGAGTGGAGTGATAAACCCGTTCTTGACTTGACCGTTAATGACTAGCTAAACAGCATAAATAAATGTATAACGATTCTTATATAAAAAGCCACCACCACCCCAAGCCAAAAGAAAAAAAAAAAAAAATTTGTGCTGAATACAACAATATAATTTCTTCAGTTTTTACTTGGAAACAAGAGAGATGAATATCAAGAGGCAGAAGCCAAAAGCTATTGTAGTTGGAGGAAGCATTGCCGGGGAATCATGCGCAAAAGCACTTATTTCAGCAGGATGGGATGTTGTTGTGATTGAGAAAACTCGTGGACCCCCAACCCAAAACGCAACCGGTGCTGGCCTTGGACTCGATCCATTGGCTCAGAAAATTGTTCAGTCATGGCTCCATGAACCTGAACTTCTTTACAACAACACTTTACCTATCACCATTACTGAGGTATATAATATAATATATTTAATTTCTTTTTTCCCAGTAGAATCCAATAGTGCTTTGAATTATTATTTTTTTTTTGTTTTAATCACGAGGTATCCTGGGGAGAGCTCCAACTGTGGGAGGCACCTTTAAGCCCGTACCACAACCCATACTAGAAGTCCCCGCTCGAACCGGGAGGCACAGGTTCTCCCAACAAAGGCGACTTCCCTGCGACTCGTGTATACTTTGAATTATACTGATCTCTTAAAGATATATACAATGGTGTATGGTTAAGATTTGATAAAAGTATATTTTGTTCTGCACAAAATACAATTTAGAATGGAATCTCATTGGGAAAAAAATATCTATATATGTTGAATAGATAAAATTTCAATTTGTGTTTAATTGCAGAACCTAGCAACCGATGGGGAAAAGAAGATCAGCTGGGTAATAGGAAGAGAAGAAGGCGCTAAGTTTCTGAATGCATATTGGGCTGATCTTCATGGCCTTATATACAATACTCTGCCACCTGAAATATTTTTATGGGGTCACCAGTACCTCTCTTTCTGTATTTCTGAAGACAAATTAACTGTCAAAGTTAGAGCTAAGGAACTTCAGACTGCTGAAATAATCGAGATAGTAGGAGATTTGCTCGTTGGAGCAGATGGGATCCTCTCATCAATTGGTCAGAGCATTCTACCTGACTTCAAATTGAGGTTTGTGCTTGCTTGTGAATATCAATAAAAGTAATTAATTTTTGAGTATTTTGTTTCTTAAATTTCAATGTGTTTTTAATAGGTACACAGGATACTGTGCGTGGAGAGGTTTTTAATTTTTCAGAAAACGATTCAGAAACCATCTTAGGCATTCGAAAATCGTATCCTGATATTGGGAAATGCCTTTACACGAATATTGGTTCAGGATCTCACATCATAGTCACTGAGCTTAAGAAAGAGAAGTTCAATTGGGTTTGGTATGTCAATCAACCTGAGCCCGAGCTCAAGGTAACTGCTTACTTTTGTTTCATCTTTTTATTTTGGGTTGAGTGCTAAAATCTAATTTTTGCAAACGATCAACACAGCTCAGACCATCACTGGATCCATTTTTTTTTTAATTTTAATTTTCCGGTTTATCAATGCATTATGACGTCACATTGGGAAACAAATTATTTTATTCTCTGCAGGGAAATACAACTTCTGTGAAAGTAAGCAGTGACATGATCGAGGAGTTGCACCAAAGAGCAGAGCAGGTTTGGTTACCTGAATTGTCAAGATTGATCAAAGAAACAAAGGATCCTTTCCTTAATGCTATATATGATTGCGATCCTTTGGAGAAAATCATCTGGGACAGAGTGGTGTTAACAGGAGATGCAGCTCACCCGACAACTCCACACTCTGCCAGAAGCACAAACATGGCGATAATAGATGCAGCAGTGTTAGGAAAATGCCTCGAGAAGTGGGGGCCGGATCATTTATACTCTGCTCTGGAAGAATATCAATCCATTAGGAAACCTGTAACTTCAGCACAAGTTCTACATTCGCGACGATTGGGTCAAATGAAACAAGGGTTAAGTATTCCTGGAAGGGAGCGGCCTTTTGATCCAAAGACAGCAAGTCTAGAGGACTCGGAATTCATCGTTGTGCCTCCTTTCGACGTTGTTCCTCCGATTCTTGATTCAATTTTTCGTTCTGCTTGATAACTTCAAAGGACACGGCTTGGTCTGTTCATTATGCTAACTATAGCTGCCTATAAATAAGAGGGTTGACCTCAATTGTGTGAGTAAAAGAACTGCTATACTTATGTTCCTTCCTGTAATAACGAAAGCCTCTTACTTAATTCAGTGTCTCTACTTCTTCAGCAAAATAAAAATAAATTCTTGATCGAAATACACCCAACTTTTCCAATTTTCTTATAAAAATGACATCACGATAGGATGGGATTGTCCTTGTGTTGTGTCATTGATCTATCCATATTTGTTTTTCCCAAAAACAATTTCCATGAAGGAGGATGTTTTGCTGCTTGTTAGTGCACGCTATTTAAGCACAAGACATGATTGAGATTTATGCAAGGTATGTGGTAGAATTTATGTAAGACGACCGATGAAGCTAAACATGAGAGTTAGTAACTTTTACTATGGTGATCAACGCGTTGAAGAAAAATTTTAGAATTTTTATTATAAGTGGTGCATACAAAAGTTGGTGAGTCGAACTTGTACTCAAATACTAGCTCATGTATTAGGAGTTGCCGTAGGCTTACGTTATTAATCTAGTAACTAATATTAGCGATATGAAACATTTTTTCTATCATCTTCCATCACATGTGTGTAGGTCAATCTTTTTGTTTGGTCCTTGTCTTGTGATAAGATAATGTGAGTGATTTTGAGAGAAAATATGAAAAACACAAACAATGAAAATTCCCTTTTACTTAAACTATGACAGATTTTTTTACACTGAAGTTGATAGAAGACACTCGAATGCGCAGGAGTGAAATCTTGGCAAATTAAAGCGAGAACTAAGACATGCTAGTCCTTTCTCGCGCATTTAGTTGGCATTATTTTGCTTTGCAAATAAATGCGGGCATGGTTGAAGGCATTTTATCTTTCCGGAAGTGGATGGAGAAATAAATATAATTAAAAGGGATGCGAATAATAAATGCAATTTTTTCTTAATAACGAAGAATATATTAGAAATAAATTGAAATGTAATAAAATACTTGAAATAATTCAAGTGATGGGTTTTTTCTTTGTCAATAACGCCCGATAGTTCCTTGTCATGACTCATGAGCTTCTTATCTTCTGTCTTGAAGGAAGAAATTACGAAAGACAAATAAAACGATTTCCTTTACACATTCAATCAATGCTGCTCATCCATAAGTTGCCCATTTCATAATAATAATAGTACAATACAGATAGCTCAACAGCACCAACCAAAACTTCGCCACCAGTCACGGTGAAATGTGAGATGCCTGCGCTGATTCTTATTTTTATTTTAATTTTTATAATTACTGATCGAATAACATTATTTTGTTTAATTATTTGTTTTGAATAAACTAGAGAATGACATTTAAAATATCAAATATCAAATTTAATGATTTGTTGAGAGCGGTATGAGTATCTTCGCATAAAAACTAAAAGTTAGTTGGTTAGCTAGTTATAATAGAAAAAAATTAAGGGACCAATTTGAAATATTTGAGCTAGTTATATAAATTTCCCATAGATTTTCACGTACCGTTAGTTTTAAGAATTCAACTTTGACATGATTATGAATTCCAAAAATTGATTAAGAAGAAAGACAGAAACTTTAGCAATGATGCTGAATCAATCATTCATTTTATTTAAATTATGACTGGTAATGTTTGGGGTTGACGACGCCTCACCAACTGTCAGGCAATTATCGTTTCCAAAAGTTTTCCAGATTCAGCCTGAAAATTTAACGGCTGTAAAAAACTAATTGAGGATGAGTCTTTCTTTGTTATTATATCAATTGTTTTATAATTTTAAGAAGATGAATCAGCATTGTAAGCCATCATTTTCATTTATAATAAAGTTAATATACAAAATGACTGGTGAGCTACCACCATACCGGGCGGTGCATGGAAAGATGGGGAATTTGGGACTTCCAGTGCGGCGAGAGACTGAGCATGAGGGTGCTGCAGCGGCTGGGCATCACTTATGAGGTAGCTACTTAATGACCTGATCAGTTGAGTTTTGGAGAATTTGGATTTTGGATCAATTAGTTAGGGAGTTGAGTGAGTTTTGTAACTTTAAGAAAATAGAATTTGGCTGTAATTATTAGTTATATCTTTATTTTTTTACGATAAGTTTTAATAAGAGTAAATTTACAATTAACTATTATTATTTAAAAAAAAAAAAAAACCTTAGCCTCCTCTTACCTCCGCCCTTGGTACCTGCTAAAACCAAATACCCAAATTATGAAAACGAAGAGCGAGACGATATGTTACTGGATTGTTATCAAAATTTGAAGCTAGAACTTAGCAATTGCCCAAAGATAAAGATTTGCTAAGATTTTAAGACCCACAGACTTTTTAGTACCAATTTATCTTCGTTCCTTTAAGAATGATGGTGATTTGTAGAGCCATGCCCTGTATTCAAAATAAACAAATTTGAAGAATATATCTGTTGATTCTGGTAGGGCAGGAGTCTCATGCACAAGTTTCTCATCTATTTTCTTACCAGAACAAATTTCTAGTCAAAATGAGGGCGTGAAAGGAAGATAAATAGACGAAATTTGGCCCACCACTTCATTCTTCCTAAATGAATAGCTTTTTACCCTATCAAACGAGGAAAAATGGATTAGATTCTCCCTTAATTTGATCTGATTAGTGATTACTAAATAAAGACCACAGACTTTATTGTAGTGTGTTTCGTCATTTAATACATTGAAGTTTGTATGTGGCCCTAGTTTTAGATCACTTAATTGGAAAGGCACTTCCTTAATTATTTTTCAAAAGCACATCCTATAAGACTCCAACAGATGGAGTCCAAGTTCTAGAATAGATGAATAAATGATGTCAATTAATTGGCAATAGCCCACCAAAGAAGACAAAGAAAACAAGTTAGGAGAGATTTTACGGTATACCAAAATTACTACACTTAATTAATATATATACGCTATATGTGTATTTATTTTTAAAAAATTATCATGTAATTAATAGTTATATTTAATTAAACTATACATATCATACATGTATTAGTTATATGTAGCACCTATATTATACTCTAGAATTTCTCACAAGATAATATGTCAATATACCATAAACACAAAGTTTGAATCCTGTGAAATATGTTTAAAATCGACTCTTGTAGAAATGATTATGTGGTGGTGAAATGATTATGATAAATAATATATTAACACATGTCAATATATAATTATGCTACATCAATGAGGGTACCATTGGTTTCACATTTTTATTTTACGTCTTAACTTTTGTATTGACAATATTAGTTTTGTATTATATATATATATATATATATATATAACTACTAAGTTATTTTTTGCAATCAATAAATATCTAATAACTCAATACTTTTATATTTATGCTCATAAAATTTTTACTTTTTAAATAAATATTAAAATATCTTAAAAATAAAAAATTATATTTTTTTAACACTAATTAAAACAAATAATTTTCACATTTAATCTTGTTTTAGTTAATAACAGGGACCATTCGCTCACCACTTGGCATAACTTTGTAACCTAGGTCCTGTTTGGAATCGAAGTATTATACCTTTTAAGTTACAACTGTCGTAAAAATTTTGTAATTATAAAACAAAAAATTAATAGCTGTGAACTTAATGATTGCTTACTAAACTTTAGGTATTTATTTACTTAATTAATTGTCTAAAATTTACTTGTTAATGTTATTGACAATACTTATGTATTGATTAAAAAGATGAAGTAAGGTATTGATCTTATTGATCAACAAAAATATTTTATACTAGATTGACATATTTGTGTATTTATTTTAATGTTAAAACTTTAATTTCTCATTTCTACTGATAAAATTTAGAAATGAGTATTATATGTAGATTTTTAAGCTCCTATTATAAATTTATAGTTTGACTTATATAATTTAATTTATTTTTTGTGTTTTTAAAAGTATTGTTTTAATATTTGTGAATTAAAAATCCATTGCAGGTTACGCGAGGATTTAGAAACCTACAGCAGGTGAATTTTTTTTAAAAATAAAAAACCCATAGCGAGTTAAGAATTTACTGATTTAATTACTTTTTACAAGTGCATGTTTGATAATGATAAAATCCCTGCACTGAAAGAAATTCTATGAAGAATATAATTCTTGTTCTGTATTTTTAATGAAATTTACAGAATTATTTATACAAAATAAAGACAAAGTAGCCGTTAAAAGGTTTAATAATATTAAAGGAGAATAAGTGAATACTTCCTAAACTATTGCACAATATCTTTATACAATAGGAATGAAATATTTCTTCATGATATTGACATTCAAGTGCAAAAATCGTGCCGGAGATATTCCTTGACAAATAACTTTGATGTGAGGAAGTCGTGTCACGTGCGGAGTGATAAACCCGACTTGACCGTTAATGACTTTCCTTTTGGTAATCTTGGTCAGCTTGCTTAACAAGTGGTACCCACAACCCATCCATACTGCTAGGCTAGCTAAACAGCATAAATAAATGTATAACGATTCTTATATAAACAGCCACCACCCCAAGCCAAAAGAAAAAAAAAATTATGCTGAATACAACAATATAATTTCTTCAGTTATATTTACTTGGAAACAAGAGAGATGAATATGAAGAAGCAGAAGCCAAAAGCTATTGTAGTTGGAGGAAGCATTGCTGGGGAATCATGCGCAAAAGCACTTGTTTCAGCAGGCTGGGATGTTGTTGTGATTGAGAAAACTCGTGGACCCCCAACCCAAAACCCAACCGGTGCTGGCCTTGGACTCGATCCATTGGCTCAGAAAATTGTTCAGTCATGGCTCCATGAACCTGAACTTCTTTACAACAACACTTTACCTGTCACCATTACTGAGGTATATAATATAATATATTTAATTTTTTTTTTCCCAGTAGAATCCAGTAGTGCTTTGAATTATACTGATCTCTTAAAGATATTAGTTGCACACGTGTATATACAATGGTGTATGGTTAAGATTTGAGAAAAGTATATTTTGCTCTGCACAAAGTACAATTTAGAATGGAATCTCATTGGGAAAAAAATATCTATATATGTTGAATAGATAAAATTTCAATTTGTATTTAATTGCAGAACCTAGCAACCGATGGGGAAAAGAAGATCAGCTGGGTAATAGGAAGAGAAGAAGGCGCTAAATATCTTACAGCATATTGGGCTGATCTTCATGGCCTTATATACAATACTCTGCCACCTGAAATATTTTTATGGGGTCACCAGTACCTCTCTTTCTGTATTTCTGAAGACAAATTAACTGTCAAAGTTAGAGCTAAGGATCTTGAGACTGATGAAATAATCGAGATAGTAGGAGATTTGCTCGTCGGAGCAGATGGGATCCTCTCATCAATTGGTCGGAGCATTCTACCTGACTTCAAATTGAGGTTTGTGCTTGCTTGTGAATATCAATAAAAGTAATTAATTTTTGAGTATTTTGTTTCTTAAATTTCAATGTGTTTTTAATAGGTACACAGGATACTGTGCGTGGAGAGGTGTTTTTAATTTTTCAGAAAACGATTCAGAAACCATCTTAGGCATTCGAAAATCGTATCCTGATATTGGGAAATGCCTTTACACGAATATTGGTTCAGGATCTCACATCATAGTCACTGAGCTTAAGAAAGAGAAGTTCAATTGGGTTTGGTATGTCAATCAACCTGAGCCCGAGCTCAAGGTAACTGCTTACTTTTGTTTCATCTTTTTATTTTGGGTTGAGTGCTAAAATCTAATTTTTGCAAACGATCAACACAGCTCAGACCATCACTGGATCCATTTTTTTTTTAATTTTAATTTTCCGGTTTATCAATGCATTATGACGTCACATTGGGAAACAAATTATTTTATTCTCTGCAGGGAAATACAACTTCTGTGAAAGTAAGCAGTGACATGATCGAGGAGTTGCACCAAAGAGCAGAGCAGGTTTGGTTACCTGAATTGTCAAGATTGATCAAAGAAACAAAGGATCCTTTCCTTAATGCTATATATGATTGTGATCCTTTGGAGAAAATCATCTGGGACAGAGTGGTGCTAACAGGAGATGCAGCTCACCCGACAACTCCACACTCTGCCAGAAGCACAAACATGGCGATAATAGATGCAGCAGTGTTAGGAAAATGCCTCGAGAAGTGGGGGCCGGATCATTTATACTCTGCTCTGGAAGAATATCAATCCATTAGGAAACCTGTAACTTCAGCACAAGTTCTACATTCGCGACGATTGGGTCAAATGAAACAAGGGTTAAGTATTCCTGGAAGGGAGCGGCCTTTTGATCCAAAGACAGCAAGTCTAGAGGACTCGGAATTCATCGTTGTGCCTCCTTTCGACGTTGTTCCTCCGATTCTTGATTCAATTTTTCGTTCTGCTTGATAACTTCAAAGGACACGGCTTGGTCTGTTCATTATGCTAACTATAGCTGCCTATAAATAAGAGGGTTGACCTCAATTGTGTGAGTAAAAGAACTGCTATACTTATGTTCCTTCCTGTAATAACGAAAGCCTCTTACTTAATTCAGTGTCTCTACTTCTTCAGCAAAATAAAAATAAATTCTTGATCGAAATACACCCAACTTTTCCAATTTTCTTATAAAAATGACACTACGATAGGATGGGATTGTCCTTGTGTTGTGTCATTGATCTATCCATATTTGTTTTTCCCAAAAACAATTTCCATGAAGGAGGATGTTTTGCTGCTTGTTAGTGCACGCTATTTAAGCACAAGACATGATTGAGATTTATGCAAGGTATGTGGTAGAATTTATGTAAGACGACCGATGATTCATAAGGAAAGCTAAACATGAGAGTTAGTAACTTGTACTATGGTGATCAACGCGTTGAAGAAAAATTTTAGAATTTTTATTATAAGTGGTGCATACAAAAGTTGGTGAGTCGAACTTGTACTCAAACACTAGCTCATGCATTAGGAGTTGCCTTAGGCTTACGTTATTAATCTAGTAACTAATATTAGTGATATGAAATATTTTTTCTATCATCTTCCATCACATGTGTGTAGGTCAATCTTTTTGTTTGGTCCATGTCTAGTGATAAGATAGTGTGAGTGATTTTGAGAGAAAATATGAAAAACCCAAACAATGAAAATTCCCTTTTACTTTGTTAGAGCAGCTCATTATGCTGAACGGAAGAAGGTGAAGACTAAGATGAAGAAAATACAGAGCAAGTTACAGGGCAAGTGTGTCAGCAGTGCCAGCTCAGTTGACAGCTCAGCAGATTAGTTAAAGATGGTTGTAAGCATGATGTGCATTGTATTGAAGTTAGTTAGCTTTGATTACAGTTAGTCTTTGGATTAGTTAAATGATGTTACCGTGATTGCATTGTATATAAATAGGTGATGCTTTGTAATCAATAGTTAAGCAAAATAAGAATCAAAGTTTGTTAAGGAAATATCTCCAGAATTATCAATTCATTTTCTTAGTAACCAAACAACTTTATTTCATTTTCTTTCATGGTATCAGAGCCACTCTAATGGCTAGTTCCAGTAGCACAACATCAAATCCAAATCAAATGAATATAAATCAATCATCACATATCTCCTTTTCGTCAGCACTCCAGTCAAATTGGATCGAACAAATTTCATGATTTGACGAAAGCAAGTTCTCACTACAATAAGAGGAAATCGTCTTGAAGATTTTATTTCTGGAAATCAAATCATAGCAGAACAATACATTTCTAATACAGTAGCTGATGGATCAGTGCAGAGAATCACGAATCCAGCTTACATCAACTGGCGAGCTCAGGATCAAACTTTGCTTGGCTGGATTTTATCCTCGATAAGTGAAGGTATCTTAAATACTGTTCTTAATTGCGAAAATTCATTTGAAGCATGGAGATCAATTGAAAAACAATTTGGAGTACAATCTGAGGCTAGAGTTATGCAATTGAGGTATGAAATGAATGTCCTTAGAAAAGAGAATATGTATGTTGAGGAGTACTGTTTAAAAGTAAAAGTTGTTGCTGATAAGCTTGCTTGTGCTGGTAGCCCTGTGTCTGAGAAAGATCTGCTAATGCAAATTTTGAATGGCCTAGGACCTGGATTTCTAGATCTTACTTCAATAATTACTGTTAATAGAATGTCGTATGATGATGCTTATGCATTACTCTTAACACATGAGGCAAGAATGGAACAAAATCATAATACTAAAGATCTGTTTAGTGCAAACTATGGGATGATGAATGCTAATTACTCTCAGTTTAGAGGAAATAATAAGAGAAGTGGTTATAGTGGATATCAAGGGCAATTTAATGCTGGAAATAGGAATCAAAATGGAGGAAGAGGAATGTCTTTCAATTCATTCTCAAGAGGTTTTCCAGCTGGTGGATATACTGGTAATGCTGGTGGCAGAGGACAGCAAATGAATGCATATGCTTATAAACCTATGCTTAACAACAGGCATAATTTCAATATGAATCATGGTTCAACTTCAATGTCCAATGGAAATGGATATGATGATAATGTGCTTATCTGTTAAATTTGTCATAAAGCTGGACATGCAGTTGATGTTTGTTGGCACAGACACTTTGATGGCTATGCTCCTCAACCCAGACAATTTGGAAGGGTCAGAGGGCATAAGTCTGCTTATATGGCTAACTTTGATCCACAAATTGGCTTTACTTCACAATTTGAAGATTCGTTTGCTACAGAATATCCTGGTTATCATGGGTATCATCCACCTGATATGAATGCATCAGTAAGTCATCACTCATCTGATATACATTCTGCACTTGGAGCAACTTATATTACAAATTTTGAAGGACCAGTTGATAAAGGGTGGTATCTTGATAGTGGAGCTACGCATCACATCACTAACAACATGGCCAATATGCATATCAGAGATCAATTCACTGGAGCAGATCAGCTCATTATTGGAAATGGACAAGGTTTGCCCATAACTCATGTTGGTGATGCATCATTTCTCTTTAAAAGTTCCAATTCTACACACAAACACTCACCTATAGCACTTAAAGATATTCTGTTGGTGCCTTCCATTACCAAAAATTTGTTAAGTATCTCACAGCTGACCACTGATAACAACTTGTCTGTTGAATTTCTTGGAAATGTTTGTTTTGTGAAGGATTCTCTAAGGGGACAGGTGCTTCTGCAGGGTCTTGCTGAGAAAGGGTTATACAGGTTGTTATTGAAATCATCATCATCATCTCAGTTATCATCATATTTTCTTTCTCATATGTGTTCCAATAAACCTTTGTCTATGCTTTCTTGTTGCTGTTTCAATTCTGTTCCTTCTGGAGTATTTACAGAATTTCAGAAATCATGTAATCAAACTGATGATTCAGCTTGTAAAACTTCAGTTAATAAAGCTATTTTGCTTTATAGAAAGTTTGGTCATCCCAATCATCAAATATTAACACATATACTCAAAACAGCAAAATCTATTCATTTACCTGCATATCAAAAGCAACAAATGCATCAGTATATCTGTGAGGCCTGTCAAATGGGCCAAACACATAAACTTCATTTTCCAATTACTGAAACCAAAACCTCCAAAATTCTAGAACTTATGCACACTGATTTATGGGGCCCTTCTCCCATTATTTCTAGAGATGGTTATCAGTATTATATAAGTTTTGTAGATGACTACAACAGGTATACATGGATTTATCCTTTGAAGCTAAAGTCTGAGGCATTAGAAGTCTTTAAGCTCTTTAAACTGCAGGTTGAAAATCAGTTTAGCACAACTATTAAGATAATGCAATCTGATTGGGGGGGAGAGTATAGACCATTTACTGAGTTTTTAAGCCAATTTGGTATCATTTTTAGACATCCTTGTCCTTATACTCATCATCAAAATGGGTTAGTTGAAAGGAAGTATAGGCATATTGTTGAATTGAGTCTGACTCTCTTAGCTCAAGCTCAACTTCCCTTTAAGTTCTGGTGGGATGCATTTCATACTGCTGTATATCACATCAACAGACTTCCATCTCCTGTTTTGCAACTTTTAACCCCATATGAAAAGACATTCAAACACAAACCTGATTATGATTTTCTCAAATGTTTTGGGTGTTCTTGTTATCCTTACTTAGGAGATTACAATAAACATAAATTTGCCTACCATTCTAGTAAGTGCATATTCATTGGTTACAGTCCTTCACATAAGGGCTACAAATGTTTACACCCTTCAGGTCGAGTCTATGTGGCAAGACATGTTACCTTTGATGAATCAGTTTTTTCTTATGCCACTGAGTTTGTTTTTCATAGTCATGCTAAAACTGATTCTCAAATTTCTCATTCCCTTACACCACAATAAATCCATCATATCTCTTCTTTACCTGTCAATAACAGCACTGGTAATCTGAACTCTGTAAGATCTGGAAGCAGCAGTTCAAGTCACTCAGATCATCTAGAACAGACAGCAACTGATCAGAATTCACAACAAGCTACCATAAATGACAAGTCACCTTTTCATACATGTCCAACAATTGTTGAATCTATACAAAATATTCCAGAACCTCCACATCACTCTTTACCTATACAAAGTCACCATCCTAGCAACACTTCTTTCTATCCATATACATAACCAAATACACATCAGATGATAACCAAAAGTAAAGCAGGGATTTTCAAGCCCAAAATTTATACTACTGTGCTTACTCACAAGGAACCAGATACTGTGCAAGAGGCATTAAATGATTCAAAGTGGCTACAAGCTGTGAGGGAGGAATATGATGCCTTGATTAAGAATAATACATGGACATTGGTTCCAAGACAAGCTGATCAGCATGTGGTTGGAAATAAATGGGTGTATAGAATCAAATATAATACAGATGGAAGTGTAGCTAAGTATAAAGCTAGACTTGTTGCAAAGGGTTTTCAGCAAGTGGCAGGGATTAACTATTTTGAGACATTTAGCCCAGTTGTGAAGTCAGCTACAGTTAGAGTGATACTTATCTTGGCAGTGATGAATCAGTGGAGAATAAGGCAAGTGGATGTCAATAATGCCTTTTTGAATGGAGAGCTAACAGAAGAAGTTTTCATGTCTCAACCTGATGGCTTTATTGATGCTCAGAGATCTGATTTTGTATGCAAATTATACAAGTCTCTGTATGGACTCAAGCAAGCTCCTAGAGCCTGGTATGACAAGCTTAAAGGATGCTTAATGAGCTAGGGTTTCACTACTACTAGTTCTGACACCTCATTGTTTGTTAGGAAGATCAAGACATCTATGATCATAGTTCTTATATATGTTGATGACATACTGATCACAGGTCCAAATACTGAGGAGCTGGAAGGTTTCATAACTGAATTCAGCAAAACTTTTGCTCTAAAGGATCTGGGAGTATTATCTTATTTCCTTAGAATTGAGGTATTATATGATGCAGATTGTATGTACTTATCACAGAGAAAGTATATCAGAGATTTGTTATCGAAGGTAGAAATGGCTGAATGTAAGGGCATTGATACACCCATGAGTACTGGCTCTAAACTGTAAAAGATAGTTCAAGGGGAACTTGGATACTATCTTGAAGATCCAACTCATTATAGAAGCATAGTTGGAGGAATGCAGTACCTGATACTTACCAGACCTGAGATTGCGTTTGCTATAAACAAGCTTAGTCAGTATGTAGCTGCACCAACACTACAACATCTAATGGCATGCAAGAGAGTTCTAAGATATCTGAAGGCAACTCAAGATTATGGTTTCAAAGTTTTTAGAGAAGGAAGCTTAACACTCACTAGTTTTACTGATGCAGATTGGGCATGTGACTTAGATGATAGGAAATCAGTTGGTGCTTATTGCATTTATTTAGGCAACAATTTGATATCCTGGTCTTCTAAGAAACAATAAGTGATAACCAGATCAAGTGCCGAGAGTGAGTATAGAGCTTTGGCATCAGTAAGTGCAGAGCTGACATGGTTACAATCCTTATTTTATGAGTTGGGAATAAGTTGCATAGAAAAGCCAATCATATGGTGTGACAACATTAGTGCCACTGAACTAGCAAAGAACCCTATGTATCATTCAAGAACAAAGCATATCGAAATTGATATGCACTTCATTAGGAATAAGGTTCTTACTGGTGAGTTGATTATTCACTATGTACCAAGTGAAGAACAGATTGCAGACATAATGACCAAGCCTCTCTCATTTATAAGGTTCAACTACTTGAGGTCCAAACACAATGTCCATCTTTGTCCTCTGAGTTTGAGGGGGGCTGTTAGAGCAGCTCATTATGCTGAACAGAAGAAGGTGAAGACTAAGATGAAGAAAATACAGAGCAAGTTACAGGGCAAGTGTGTCAGCAGTGCCAGCTCAGTTGACAGCTCAGCAGATTAGTTAAAGATGGTTGTAAGCATGATGTGCATTGTATTGAAGTTAGTTAGCTTTGATTACAGTTAGTCTTTGGATTAGTTAAATGATGTTACCGTGATTGCATTGTATATAAATAGGTGATGCTTTGTAATCAATAGTTAAGCAAAATAAGAATCAAAGTTTGTTAAGGAAATATCTCCAGAATTATCAATTCAATTTCTTAGTAACCAAACAACTTTATTTCATTTTCTTTCATACTTAAACTAAGACAGATTTTTTTACACTGAAGTTGATAGAAGACACTCGAATGCGCAAGAGTGACATCTTGACAAATTAAAGCGAGAACTAAGACATGCTAGACTGCTAGTCCTTTCTCGCGCATTTAGTTGACATTATTTTGCTTTGCAAATAAATGCGGGCATGGCTGAAGGCATTTTATCTTTCCAGAAGTGGATAGAGAAATAAATATAATTAAAAGGGATGCGAATAATAAATGCCAGTTTTTCTTAATAACGAAGAATCTATTAGAAATAAATTGAAATGTAACAAAATACTTGAAATAATTCAAGTGATGGGTTTTTTCTCTGTCAATAACGCTTGATAGTTCCTTGTCATGAGCTTCTTATCTTCTGTCTTGAAGGAAGAAATTACAAAAGACGAATAAAATGATTTCCTTTACACATTCAATCAATGCTGCTGCCTTTATATCTTTATTATTCTCGGAGGGATGATACTGTTGAGAGCCGAAACCATTACCCATACTCACTCCTCTTATGGCCATGTCTAACTCTCTACAATAATTTCTATATTGCTGTTCTTCAGTTCTTCCACTACTCAACAAATGCGAAGGTATGCGATGGCTCCCCTCAATCAAGTTGATTTTACATTTGTTACAATCTACTCCCGCCATTGCTAGAGCCTCTATGGACATGTTTTAACAAGGTGAAGGAGGAGCTAAATAAAATTCACAATTTTCCTGAAAGTTTACAGCTTCCAGGAAATTCACCACCTCTATAGAATTGTAATAATAAGGATTGTGGTCTCCGTAAAAGAATTTATAAGAGTTAATATAAAAGATTTGTTTAGGAGAATGAATTTTATACGGACTAGAAATACTCATGATTAATTGGTTATTCAGATGGTTTAGAAATCCTCTCGATATTAGGAAGCCATTTAAGAGCCTAATTATTGTTGTTCTAAATATTAGTTTGCACCAACTTCCAATTCCACAATTACTCTGACAGCGGTTTTCACGGACTTATTTATGTATCTGAATCTTTTTATTCATGAAAGAATAATCTCTTGCAAACTCACAACTTCAATTATGAGTAAACTAGCTAGCAACCATTTCTTTACTTTTAATTGCTTTAGAAATTAAAGATTCGTCAGTCGCCAGATTCCGCAGTGATTCTGTTGCATTGGATGTCTTCAATTTCCTTTTGCATTCCATTATTTGTTGGACTACTTATGCACGAGTGGAGGAGGAATTCTAGAATACATTTGAAATACATTTGAAATAATACAATCAACCAATGCATGCACACCACTCGTATGGAGATTTTTCAAAAATAAATGTACACTTGTCATAATATTATCTACTTGTTATATGACTGACATGATATTTTTTATGTATTCTAAATATTTTCTGAGTGGAGACCATGAGTGGTAACATCCTCGTGACAAAAGAGTATTACAAAAAGAGAATCACTTGTCAATTTCAATATTTATTGTATTGAAACTACTAAGTATATAAGCTCGGACAACCCTAATTTCATGAAGAGGGGTTAAAGACAATACTATTCTAAAAGAAAATGGAACGAAATCATCCATCCATAGCCATTATTTGACTTTTAGATTTGCCCTTCCAAATTTTAACAAAATGCGCAGACGATTTTTAATTTATTCATGTGAGCGAAGTACAACAAAATTATTGAACCAATCAGAACCAAGATGGAAATGATCATAAGCAAAAGTAATTTGCAAGGACGAATGGAAGCAGATAAATTATTCTAATTAAGAAGGATATTTACTAGGATCATACCTTAATCACTTTATTATAAATTAAAAATGTCCGTACAAAAACTGCCGCAAATTAATTAAACTATTGGAAAAAGAAAACTTGTAGACAAAATCTCAATGAATTTTAAGCCCATTTGGCTAACAAAGACATGCAACCAGCACCTAAAAGAAGAGAAACATTTGCTCCAAACTGAAGCCTTTTATTGGTTTGCATCTTTGGATTCATAAAATCTGCAGCAAGAAGACCCACCAAGGACATGTATATTAGGATTCCGGCTGCCGCTGCATTGAATATTCCTTCAACAATAAGAGCAGTGGGGCTATTTTCGTCATAAACACTTGATATTCCAATGCCTAATTTTACACTAATTTGATCATTTTGTAATATAAAAATTTGACAATTGAAAAACAAATCAACTTTTTTTTTCTTAAAAGAAAACGAATCAACTTTTAAATTCATTTTGAAGTAAAAAAAAAATTGACAGTAAAATACTATTAACGTAAGGGGATTTCAGTAAATTTTAGAACATGAGAGATAAATGACTAATTTTACTAGACAAAGGGGGTTAATTTTCTCCTAAAAAAAATTAGGTATTGGTTGATGACTTTTAAAAAACAAACTACTCTTTATTATTATTTTTTTTAATTTTCTTTTTGTTCGACCAAAACTCGCATGGTATTGGGATATACCTAAATTTGATGTAAAATTAGGGATTAGTTAAATGAAATAATTTAAACACTGCATAAAATCTGTTTGTGGGATATGCTTCGACGAAGACCAGCAGTGATGAGCAGACATTTGGTAGCAGGGTTCCCCGAACAGGTATATCTTGTAAGAGTCTGGTAGCCGGGGGAGCAGGAGCAGGAATATCCTGCTCGTCCACGAGTACGTCATCCACGAGGCCAATCTCATGTTGGAAGCATAAAGTCATTCCTGCTACATTCCTGCTAAGGGTTGAGTCGAGGAGACCCAGTCAACGACAGTTGGCGAGACGTGCTCTCCAGTTCAAGAATCAAGGCACGAAGGCCATGCAACCACCCACGACTACGGAAATGGAGCATCCACTTTCGAGAGGTGGGAGGATAACGAGCGCGAATGGAGGGAAGGCCTGAGTTCAGAAGTGGCCTATAAAAAGGTAGCCAACGAAGGTAAAAGGGTTAGAATTTTTTATAGGAGAACTAAGATAAAGAGAGCTCTAAAGAATGGATACTAGAGAAAAGCCATAAGATTAGTGGCTAGTGTTCCCAAGAGCACAAAACCTTCATTTCTGACTTGAGCGTCGGAGGGTTTATGCTGGGGAAATAACCGGCGTACTCTGACCTGCTTCTGGGTAAGCAGGAACCTCAGGAAAAGAAGCCTTACGAGAAGAGATCTTGGTCGTGGTAGAGTTGATCGAGCAGAGATCCTGGTCGTGGTAAAGAGGGCAACCAGAATCTCGCATCAATATTTTGGCGCCGTCTGTGGGGAACTGATCACAAAGTTTTTGTTGACAGCAAGAAGAGGAGTAAAGCAAGTGGAAAAACAATGGAGGCAGGAGGAAGTAGTGCACAAGGGGGTGATATGAGGCTTAACGATTCCGTGACGCTGAAGGAGATAGACAGTGAACCACGGGAAAAAGCCATGTTTGACCGGATGAAATGGATGGAAAAGCAGATGGAGACCCTGATAACCATCCTACATGAGCTGTGGAGTGAACGAAGGGGAACCCAGGAGGAAAGGGTGAGAGGTGGTGGAGTGGCACCAGGTCCGATAGTATGAGGAGAAGTCAAACCACCAGGAGATTTAGTGGTGAGAGAGGTAACTTATCTCTGCGGGGAGAAATTCATAGAGAGGAAGAGCAATCCTCAGCAAGACAGATTTTTTATGAGGACGACGGGGTGGCGAATGCAGAGGAAACAGAGCTCAGGCAACACTTACATGATGTAGAGCAAGAGCGGGATCAAGTTGCAGCACGTGACCCTGGTCGTGCAGTGCAGCTGGAGGAGGAAGTGCGTAGACTAGCGCAGGTAATTGATGACATGCAAGGAAAGAGCAGAGCTCCTGGTTGGAGGATAATGCTGGACGGAGAATCACTGCTCGCGGCAGAGATCATGAGGGCAGTCATTCCAAGAGATTTTCGCCTCCCAGACCTTAGATATTTGGGACGAACTAATCCGTTGGTGCACATAGAGCGCTTCAACGACATAACCGGGGTGCAAGGATTATCTCAAGCCCAAAGGTACAGGGTGTTCCCACTATCCCTAGAAGGACGTGCACGCGAGTGGTACAGGAAACTTCCTCAGGGGAGTATTAAAACCTTCGAGCAGATGTGCCAGGAATTTGCAGAGTAGTTTCGTGGGGCAATGGCACCAGAAGACGACATGATGGAGTTGAAAAGCATGAAGCAGGGGGAGTAAGAAACCCTTCGGGAATTCTTCAAGAGGTTTCATCATGCTGTTCTCGATTTGGGAGCCTTTAACCATCCTCAGGCATTAACGGGATTGAAAGAAAGGGTGAAGATAAGAAGGCTTTGGTACAACTTGAGAAGCCCAGTTATTCAGACGTATGCAGCCGCATACGAGTAGGCTAAGAGGGACATAGAGATTGAGGAAGAAAAGGCAGCATGGATTAAGACAGACCAGCTAGAAGGGTTGGGAAAGAAAGAGAAGAGAGCATTACCAGGGAATGGACCGATCAGGAGGAGGGACCACCAGGCCTCAGGTAGTGGTGCAGGAGGTCGGGTAACCGCTTACCAGCCTCATCAGAGGCTACCACAGTATCAGCGCAGCAGGGCGCAACCTCCTCGCTCACCAGCTAAGGAGCCTTGGAGAAGGCATGACTCGGCATATGGTGGTCTTCATCCACACTCCCATGGTAGCAGAGGGAGCAGACTAGAAGCGCTGCCACCGCCTCTAACTCAGAACGGCATAAATAGAGAAAGGGCAGTGCACATGATCGACCAGAACCAGGACTATGGGCGGTATACTTCCTTGAAGATGCCCCTGGACGAGGTGTACGAGGCCATAAAGGACCAAGGACTACTGTACCTCTCTGCCCCAATAACAAAGCTACGCAGCAGGAGGGATATGGGACGCTATTGTAAGTTCTATGGCACTTATGGCCATACCACTGCAGAATGCAGAGATCTCAAGACCCAGATTGAGGATTTGGTGAGAAATCGGTACCTGTACGAGTTCATAAATGGGACTTTCCCGATGGTGGCCTCGACATGTGAAGGGGAGCAGAGTGACAGAAACTTGAGGCGCGAGCAGCTTACAGTAAGGGTGATAGCTGGGGGCCCAACATTGGCCAGAGATTCCAATAGATCGAGGAAGAATTATGCTAGATACGCCATGACTAGTAAAGAGGTATTCTTCAACACCCCAGCAGCCAAACGAGCAAGAGTCAGGCAAGTGCCAATCATGTGGATAGATAAGGATGAAGAAGGGATTCTATACCCCCACGAGGATGTTTTAGTCATCAAGGCCACTATTGCTAGCAAGAAGTTTGACCGGATACTGGTTGACACAGGGAGCTCAGTTGATGTGTTGTTTAAAGTAACTCTGTAGGAGATGGGAATAGCAGACTTGAAGTTGGAGTACACTAATACCTCCTTGAAGGGGTTTGGAGAAGGAAAGCCGGTCCCTCTGGGCGTGGTCGAGCTGCCTATCACGATTGGGAGCTCCCCGATAGAAAGGACTATGATACTGGACTTTGTGGTGGTGGATGAAGAAGGTCTTTATTAGATGATCCTAGGTCAGCCATTTCTGAGGATGAGCAAAGTGGTACTGTCCAACCATTATCTAGCTCTCAAGTACCGGGTGAATGGGGTAGTTGGAGTGGTACGAGGAGACTAGAGAATCGCACGAAGCTGTTACTCTTCGGCAGCAAGGGAAGCAATGCAAATAACATCCCTTGATACCCGAGTGGAAAACAAGAATGGCAGACAAGAACTTGTAGAGGAGCTGGAGACAGTGAGCCTGGGACCGAAGAATCCGGAAAAAATGATCAGAATCAGGTCGAAACTTAAAGAAGAGCAGAAGCAAGAGTTGGTACAATGCTTGCGGGCTCATGCAGATGTGTTTGCTTGGACACATGAAGACATACCAGGGATTGATCCTGAGGTAGCATGTCATAAGCTGGTAATAAAGAAAGGTGCTCGGGCAGTAAGGCAGAAAAGGAGGTGCTTCAACCAGGAGAGGTATGAGGCTATAAATGGCGAGGTGGAGAAGCTCTTGAAAGCAAGGTTCATTCGGGAAGTCAATTATCCTGAGTGGGTATCGAATGTGGTGTTAGTAAAAAAGGCTAATGGCAAGTGGAGGATGTGTGTGGATTTCACGGACCTCAACAAGGTGTGCTCGAAAGACAACTTTCCCTTACTAAAGATTGACCAGCTTGTAGACTCGACAGCTAGACATGGCCTGCTCAGTGTTGTGCAAATTTTAATGTACTCGCAAGCGCACGAATCTATTGTAGTATAGATCAATGGTGACGAGTGTCGATCCCACGAGGAGGTGGATTTTAATTGTGTAGAATTAATTTTGTGAATGGGTGATTGGATTTTGTGGTGAAGGTGACTTAGATTATCCTAAAATTGGAATTGAAATGGCGAGAATAAATTGAAGAGAATTCTATTGAAATGACGTACTTGGGTATCTGGATCCGTATCAACATGCATCATGGGCTAAATAATCCGTATTAATGCCAATTAAATCATGAAGGGGGAATCCACACCTCATGAACCACGCTCTAATCAATATGGTGCTAAGGGCTTATCGTGCCAAATAATAATAACTTTGTACTAGAGGGCCGGTGAAACCAAGGCGGTACTAGACAAGAATATTATTATTTGTCGACGAGAAGTCAAAACATCCACAAAAACTAGAGGGGAAGAGAAAATAAATTTACCAAATTAAGCCCATGACACATGTTGAGACTTCACCTTCAACCCAAGCTTGAAAGAAAATTAGCCACTCATAATTGAACTAGGGGCAAAATGGAAATTTATTAAAATACGAAGAAAATACAAGATGGAGAGGGAATTACAGAAAACAGAGTCCAAAATTGGATTCAGAGATATCAAATTAGGGGGGGAGGCCCCCTTTTTATAGATACATGGAGTAAATCATGGCCATCGGATTAAAAACAGTTTGGACGCTCAGGATTGCGCCACGTCATCAGTCAACAGTCCACGGTTTGACCACGCGGATGAACAGTAACACGGTTTGACCCGACTTTGAACAGTAACGCGGTTTGACCCGGATGAACAGTAACGCGGTTTGGTTGAAAATAATCCTGTGTGATGCATGCACCGTATGCGAGATTTTTCATCCACTGATATGCTGCCACGTCACCATCAACAGTATATAAGAATTTTAGTCCAACAGGATCGTGACACCTCATCAGTCAATGCCACGTCATCGGTCCGTCTATGTGAACAGTGTCGTTTTTCCTTTTATGCTCCTCCTAAGGTTTTCAACCGTCCTGAGTTCAAAAGTGGTGTCCGTTTTGCCATCTGATTTCTCGTTTATTGTGAAATGACTATGATGCCCCTAAAATACATAAAATACTTAATTAAAATAAAACACATGTAATTAAATAACAAGAAGGTTAAATACATAAAAGTAAGGGTTGTTAGTAAGACTTGAAATGTAAAATGATGGTTTTCTCCTTTATAAATATGCATTTCTAACACTCAACACACCCCCGAACCAGCTTATTGCTAGTCCCTAGCAAATGAAGCGAAAATAAAATTCAAATTCAAAATGATTTTTTTTTTAAATTTAGAAACACTCGTGTTTATTCAATCAGATTAATGATAGCAATCAAATAAAAGTATAAGCATTATCTCCAGTCTAAAGTAACATCACACTCACATCAACCATCCACATGAATCAGCCCAGTAGACTTTGTTATAGCTACTTTTAAGAATGACATGTCAAACCCCAAAATCTCACTGGAAGTAGTGACACTCTCATAAAGAAATTAAACCCAATAAAAATAGTCACTCCAATGAATGATAATTGAGAGAAAATAATGAAGAAGTGATATCACATGCTCTCACCAAGATGAAATAAATATGCCCTCAGTTTAAAAATAATACGATCTCAAGTCAAATAAAAACTGTTAGTCAACCCAATTTATTTATTTATTTTTTTATATGCACCACTACATCTTTTTAGCCCATATAACTAGCTTCTACTTCAGATTATAGTTCCCTAAAATCAAGAAGAACTTTTATTAGGATGTAACGTAGTCTAGGGACATGGTTAATAAAGAAAGGAAATAAGGAAAACAAAGTGTATGTTTGAGAAAAATGCAGAGAATTTTTTTTTTTTTTTTAAAGTTGCAAGGTGGATTTCACCTATTATTGTTATTTTTATTCTTTTGAAACAACAACTTTTGTTTTGTTGTTTTTTTTTTTTGCTTTTTTTTTTTGGTATAACTTCACTGAACAACATAATTATTTATATTTTCTCAAACATAAATAGGTGATGGAACTTATAAGATATCGGGTAATACTCCAAATCGGAGTGGGTCAAGATGATAAGTTGACAAAGAAAATGTTTATTTTTTTTAAAGGCTCAAAAGGGTTAACTATGGATATTTAATAAAAGGGATGGTTAGAAAGGCTCAAACGGATCAAAGATTGCCTTTCCATCATCTTTTAGGGCTCTAAATAACCTTCCATATCTACTAGTTAGATGGGCCTCCAAATGTAGCAACACACCTTTTTTTTTTTTATTAAGGGTTAACTCAAAAGAAATCTAGAGATCGCGTATACAATAATAAACTGTTAAGCTGTATAAAGAATGGGCAAAATGGTTACTCTCCAAGAAAAATGATAGGCTCAAAAACTCACTTGGTACTTATTATGACATGTTCATTCATTCAAGCAACTCATATTTGTCTCCAACATCAACATGTAGAGTAGCAAACATAATGTAACATCACTTAAGACCAAAGATAATACAAATACTAAAATTTGAAATTAATCATGTCATCCAATGTTAAAACAAACCACACAAATTTTTTTTTTTTAAACAACAGTCTACCCCCAACCTATTCTAAACATAAAAAAAAATATGCATGTATAAATGTGAAAATGATGTAGAAAAATTAATTTAGAAAAGTTACATTTAAAATGATAGAAAAAGAAAATGATTTTTTTTTTAAAGAAGATGCTTTTAGTTTTTTAATTTTTTTTTAAACGATGAAGATGCGTTTCTAGAGTCATTACACTCCATATTCAGCCATCTTCAACACAAAAAGTTAGCAACAGTTAGTTTCTACAACAAAAAATTAGTAAAAACTTAACCAAAATTCCATAATTGTCGACTATTCCCTCCCCCCAACCAGAACGAAACATTGTCCTCAATGTTTGAAATGAAAGAAGTAGAGTTTAGAAGACATCACCTGGGTCGTGCAACACAGAAGAAAATATTTACAGGCGGACAGTTAAATCTAATTTGTACTTCTTACTGCTGCTACTGTTACCATCATTATTTGGACGCTCCAACACAAAGGTCCAGGAGTCTGGCTCCGGTCTATAAGCTTGTAACAGATCCAGTAGCTCATTAACAGTGTGAGCACAAATAAAGAGTTTTTTTACATTAGCGGGAATGAAATAGTTTTTTATTGCATGGTTAAGAAATGCGATAAAGCCATCATAAAAGTTATTGACATTTAACAAACTGATGGGTTTCTGGGTGATGTGCAGATGGGCCCAAGATGCTAGTGTGATAAGTGCCTCTAGTGTTGCAAGATCTCCTGGAAGGAAAATAAAAGCATCAGCATGATTAAGCATTGCAGTTATTCTTTCTTGCATACCTGAGACAACTAACTCTTCTCCAGTTGATGAGTCAGACGAACTGCCCAATGGTTTTAGGACTCTTGGGATGATGCCTAACACTTGACTTCCTCTGATAAAAGCTGCTTCTGAGACAATTTTTGATAACCCTCGATTACCTCCTCCATACACCAAGTGTAATTTTCTCGCTGCTATGCTTCGACCAAGATCTATGGCTGCCTCAACGAACTCTTTATGTTTGCCATATGTAAATCCAGAAAGCACACAAATGTTCTTGAATTGTCTATTGGGAGTAGCTGACATTGTGATACTTCTCAAAAACAATTTGTGAGTGCTTGACAAAAAAGAAATCACATTTAAGAGTCTCGGTGATAGTGGGTCATGGTTGTGTATGAGGTAATATGTCAGTGTCAAATAATGCGTAAAGCACGTGGCTCGCGAGTCAAAAAGGAAACAGTAAAAAGGAAAAAGCAAACAGTAATAAAATTATTAAAGACAATAATGCAAACAATAAGACAATAGTCACATCTTCCTCTGGTTTTACGTCCAGAAACGGCTTGAACGCCCTCTATGGGTCGAGCATAGGCTTCCTATCCAGTTTTCTTATAAACTGGCAAACAGGGTCGTTTATAGTCAAATTCCCGAGACTATATCGTGCATGCTCTTTCTGGAATAATGGCCATAACTGGAGAATCGCTCCTTGCACATATCCACTGGGATGCGTTTCAAGAGACAAAAGGATATCATCCAATGACTCCTTATTCAAGCCATCCCTAATGAATTGAATCTTATCTTCCCTGTTATCAGACATCATTTCTAAAGAACATGGGTTTTTATTGCAACTCATTCTGGCACACTTATGACAAGCAATAGAAATTCTTCGAGCTCGTCGTTTTCTTGCATAATTTCCTTTACCACAACCAGGCATGTATGCAATAAATTTTGGAGGTAACTCACCTGCCGATCGTACTTTAGCCTCGATTAACCAACGGATGTCAGCAGGTATGTTATTCCTCATGAGTAATCGCATGCGTTCGGACCGAGCTTTATAGATCGTAAGGAGGGCATTCTGAGGAAGTGAAGGGAATCGCTTGTGAAGCTTCGCTAGAATCTCATTTCTGTCCATACTTTCGCCTCAGAATATCAGTTATTATGGGAAACTGAAGTAACCGACTTGATTGTCATGGAGTACCGTTATCCGCCACTTCACCGGGGTAACAAACTAAAGCACACAAACAGAAAAACAAATTAAAACACACAAAGAAAATTAAAATCGTCCTCTTATTGAATTTACCTCAAGCTCCAACTGGATGTCGTAAACACTTCTCTCAATGTCTCTGAGTTGGCTTTCTAAACCCTCAACATAGGCTACTAACTCTGGTGGTTGTAGAGCCCAAATGCGATGTGTTTTACAAAATTGAATCTGTCTTTTGAGATGAGTTTTGACACGTTGAAGTGGTTTAAGAATGTTCAGGAGGAACGGTCTAAGTAAGGTACTCATGATTAAAAACGATAAAAGAAAACCTAATAGTTAAACAAACACACTTATGCAAAAATAATTTCAATTAGCAGAAGAATAATATAAAGAAAGAAAAAAAATTAAATCAACGAAAAGAAAAAAAATCAATTCAAATCTGGTGGGTCACTCAAATTTATTTCGGTGTCTTCTCCACGTGGTTGGTATTCTAGATATGGCTTTAATCTTTGACCATTAACTTTAAACGTGACACCGTTCTTTGGGTCCTTAATTTCAATTTCCCCATGTGGAAAAACAGTATGAACAATAAAGGGACCAGACCAACAAGAGCGTAACTTACCTGGGAATAGGTGCAAGCGAGAATTGAACAAAAGCACTTTCTGACCTGGAGTGAACGATTTTCTCATAATTTGCTTATCATGGAAGACTTTCATTCGTTGCTTGTAAATCTTGGCATTTTTGTATGCATCATTGCGAATTTCTTCAAGTTCTGCCAGCTGTAATCTTCTTTTTGAGCTGGCTTACTGCATGTCAAAATTGAATTTCTTGATGGCCCAATATGTGTTGTGCAAATTTTAATGTACTCGCAAGCGCACGAATCTATTGTAGTATAGATCAATGGTGACGAGTGTTGATCCCACGAGTAGGTGGATTTTAATTGTGTGTAGAATTAATTTGGTAAATGGGTGATTGGATTTGTGGTGGAAATGATTTGGAATATCTAAAACTTAAATTAAAATGGCGAGAATAAATTCTAAAATTGGTATTGAAATGGTGAGAATAAATTGAAGAGAATTCTATTGAAATGACGTACTTGGGTATCTGGATTGGTATTGAAATGGTGAGAATAAATTGAAGAGAATTCTATTGAAATGACGTACTTGGGTATCTGGATCCGTATCAACATGCATCATGGGCTAAATAATCCTTATTAATGCCAATTAAATCATGAGGGGGGAATCCACACCTCATGAACCACGCTCTAATCAATATGGTGCTAAGGGCTTATCGTGCCAAATAATAATAACCTTATACTAGAGAGCCGGTGTAACCAAGGCGGTATCTAGATAAGATTAGTATTATTTGTCGACGAGAAGTCAAAACATCCACAAAAATTAGAGGGGAAGAGAAAGTAAATTTACCAAATTAAGCCCATGACACATGTTGAGACTTCACCTTCAACCCAAGCTTGAAAGAAAATTAGCCACTCATAATTGAACTAGGGGCAAAATGGAAATTTATTAAAATACGAAGAAAATACTAGATGGAGAAGGAATTACAGAAAATGGATCTCAAAAATGGATTCAGAGATATCAAATTAGGGGGGAGAGGCCCCCTTTTTATAGATACATGGAGTAAATCATGGCCATCGGATTAAAAACAGTTTGGACGCTCAGGATTGCGCCACGTCATCAGTCAACAGTCCACGGTTTGACCACGCGGATGAACAGTAACACGGTTCGACCCGACTTTGAATAGTAACGCGGTTTGACCCGGATGAACAGTAACGCGGTTTGGTTGAAAATAATCCTGTGTGATGCATGCACCGTACGCGAGATTTTTCGTTCACTGATATGCTGCCACGTCACCATCAACAGTACATAAGAATTTTAGTCCAACAGGATCGTGACACCTCATCAGTCAATGCCACATCATCGGTCAATGCCACGTCATCGATCCGTCTATGTGAACAGTGCCGTGAACAGTAACGTATACAGTCCCGTATACGTGAATAGTACCGTACATGTGAATAGTGTCATTTTTCCTTTTATTCTCCTTTTAAGGTTTTCGACTGTCCTGAGTTCAAAAGTGATGTCCGTTTTGCCGTCTGATCTCTCTTTTATTGTGAAATGACTATAATGCCCCTAAAATACATAAATTACTTAATTAAAATAAAACACACGTAATTAAATCACAAGAATGTTAAATACATAAAAGTAAGGGTTGTTAGTAAGACTTGAAATGTAAAATGACGGTTTTCTCCTTTATAAATACGCATTTTCTAACACTCAACACACCCCCCAACCAGCTTATTGCTAGTCCCTAGCAAATAAAGCGAAAACAAAATTCAAATTCAAAATGATTTTTTTTTTTTTAGAAACACTTGTGTTTATTCAATCAGATTAATGATAGCAATCAAATAAAAGTATAAGCATTATCTCCAGTCTAAAGCAACATCACACCCACATCAACCATCCACAAGAATCAGCCCAGTAGACTTTGTTATAGCTACTTTCAAGAATGACATGTCAAACCCCAAAATCTCACTGGAAGTAGTAACACTCTTACAAATAAATTAAACCCAATAAAAATAGTCACTCCAATGAATGATAATTGAGAGAAAATAATGAAGAAGTGATATCACATGCTCTCACCAAGATGAAATAAATATGCCCTCAGTTTAAAAATAATACGATCTCAAGTCAAATAAAAACTGTTAGTCAACCCAATTTATTTATTTTATATGCACCACTACATCTTTTTAGCCCATATAACTAGCTTCTACTTCAGATTATAGTTCCCTAAAATCAGGAAGGACTTTTATTAGGATGTAACGTAGGCTAGGGACATGGTTAACAAATAAAGGAAAAAAGGAAAACAAAGTGTATGTTTGAGAAAAATGCAAAGAATTTTTTTATTTTTTTATTTTTTGGAAGTTGCAAGGTGGATTTCACCTATTATTGTTATTTTTATTCTTTTGAAACAACAACTTTTGTTTTGTTGTTTTTTTTTTTTGCTTTTTTTTTGTATAACTTCACTGAACAACATAATTATTTACATTTTCTCAAACATAAATAGGTGATGGAACTTATAAGATATCGGATAATACTCCAAATCGGAGTGGGTCAAGATGATAAGTTGACAAAGAAAATGTTTTTTTTTTAAAGGCTCAAAAGGGTTAACTATGGATATTTAATAAAAGGGATGGCTAGAAAGGCTCAAACGGATCAAAGATGGCCTTTCCATCGTCTTTTAGGGCTCTAAATAACCTTCCATATCTACTAGTTAGATGGGCCTCCAAATGTAGCAACACACTTTTTTTTTCTTTTTTTTTTATTAAGGGTTAACTCAAAAGAAATCTAGAGATCGTGTATACAATAATAAACTGTTAAGCTGTATAAAGAATGGGCAAAAGGGTTACTCTCCAAGAAAAATGATAGGCTCAAAAACTCACTTAGTACTTATTATGACATGTTCATTCCTTCAAGCAACGCATATTTGTCTCCGACATCAACATGTAGAGTAGCAAACATAATGTAACATCACTTAAGACCAAAGATAATACAAATACTAAAATTTGAAATTAATCATGTCATCTAATGTTAAAACAAATCACATAATTTTTTTTTTTAAACAACATTCTACCCCCCAACCTATTCTAAACATGAAAGGAAAATATGTATGCAGAGATATGAAAATGATGCATAAAAACTAATTAGAAAAGTTACACTTAAAATGATAGAAAACGAAAATGGTTTTTTTTTTTAACTTAGAAGATGCGTTTCTAGAGGCACTACTCTCCATATTCAGCCATCTTCGACTCAAAAGTTGGAAAATGTATATTTATAGAGGAGAAAATAAAAAGAAGAAGAAAAATGAACATCAAAACTTAATAAAGAAAAAGAAATTTTTTTTTTCGAACAATGAAGATGCGTTTCTAGAGTAACTACACTCCATATTCAGCCATCTTCAACACAAAAAGTTAGCAACAGTTAGTTTCTACAACCAAAAATTAGTAAAAACTTAACCAAGATTCCACAATTGTCAATTATTCCCTCCCCCCAACCAGAACGAAACATTGTCCTCAATGTTGTAAAGGAAAGAAGTAGAGTTTAAAAGACATCACCTGGGTGGTGCAACACAGAAGAAAATATTTACAGGCGGAGAGTTAAATCTAATTTGTACTTCTTACTGTGGCTACTGTTACCATCATTATTTGGTCGCTCCAACACAAAGGTCCAGGGGTCTAGCTCTGGTTTATAAGCTTGTAACATATCAAGTAGCTCAGTAGCAGTGTGAGCACAAATAAAGAGTTTTTTCACATTAGAAGGAATGAAATAGTTTTTTATTGCATGGTTAAGAAATGCGATAAAGCCATCATAAAAGTTATTGACATTTAACAAACCGATGGGTTTCTGGTGAATGTGTAGATGGGCCCAAGATGCTAGTGTGATAAGTGCCTCTAGTGTTGCAAGATCTCCTGGAAGGAAAATAAAAGCATCAGCATAATTAAGCATTTCAGTTATTCTTTCTTGCATACCTGAGACGACTAACTCTTCTCCAGTTGATGAGTCAGACGAACTGCCCAATGGTTTTAAGACTCTTGGGATGATGCCTAACACTTGACTTCCTCTGATAAAAGCTGCTTCTGAGACCATTTTTGATAACCCTCGGTTACCTCCTCCATACACCAAGTGTAATTTTCTCGCTGCTATGCTTCGACCAAGATCTATGGCTGCTTCAACGAACTCTTTATGTTTGCCATATGTAAATCCAGAAAGCACACAAATGTTCTTGAATTGTCTATTGGGAGTAGCTGCCATTGCGATACTTCTCAAAAATAATTTGTGAGTGCTTGACAAAAGATATCACATTTAAGAGTCTTGGTGATAGTGGGTCATGGTTGTGTATGAGGTAATATGTCAGTGTCAAATAACGCGTAAAGCACGTGGCTCGCAAGTCAAAAAGAAAACAGTAAAAAGGAAAAAGCAAACAATAAGAAAATTATTAAAGACAATAATGCAAACAATAAGATAATAGTGAAATAAAATAACAATAAAGTATAAGGATATTTACAGGTAGTTGCAACTGTGGCTCACATCTTCCTCTGGTTTTACGTCCAGAAACGGCTTGAACGCCCTCTATGGGTCGAGGATAGGCTTCCTATCCAGTTTTCTTATAAACTGGCAAACAGGGTCGTTTATAGTCAGATTCCCGAGACTATATCGTGCATGCTCTTTCTGGAATAATGGCCATAACTGGAGAATCGCTCCTTGCACATATCCACTGGGATGTGTTTCAAGAGACAAAAGGATATCATCTAATGACTCCTTATTCAAGCCATCCCTAATGAATTGAATCTTATCTTCCCTGTTATCAGACACCATTCCTAAAGAACATGGGTTTTTATTGCAACTCATTCTGGCACACTTATGACAAGCAACAGAAATTCTTCGAGCTCGTCGTTTTCTTGCATAATTTCCTTTACCACAACCAGGCATGTATGCAATAAATTTTGGAGGTAACTCACCTGCCGATCGTACTTTAGCCTCGATTAACCAACGGATGTCAGCAGGTATGTTATTCCTCATGAGTAATCGCATGCGTTCGGACCGAGCTTTATAGATCGTAAGGAGGGCATTCTGAGGAAGTGAAGGGAATCGCTTGTGAAGCTTCGCTAGAATCTCATTTCTGTCCATACTTTCGCCTCAGAATATCAGTTATTATGGGAAACTGAAGTAACCGACTTGATTGTCACGGAGTACCGTTATCCGCCACTTCACCGGGGTAACAAACTAAAGCACACAAACAGAAAAACAAATTAAAACACACAAAGAAAATTAAAATCGTCCTCTTATTGAATTTACCTCAAGCTCCAACTGGATGTCGTAAACACTTCTCTCAATGTCTCTGAGTTGGCTTTCTAAACCCTCAACATAGGCTACTAACTCTGGTGGTTGTAGAGCCCAAATGCGATGTGTTTTACAAAATTGAATCTGTCTTTTGAGATGAGTTTTGACACGTTGAAGTGGTTTAAGAATGTTCAGGAGGAACGGTCTAAGTAAGGTACTCATGATTAAAAACGATAAAAGAAAACCTAATAGTTAAACAAACACACTTATGCAAAAATAATTTCAATTAGCAGAAGAATAATATAAAGAAAGAAAAAAAATTAAATCAACGAAAAGAAAAAAAATCAATTCAAATCTGGTGGGTCACTCAAATTTATTTCGGTGTCTTCTCCATGTGATTGGTATTCTAGATATGGCTTTAATCTTTGACCATTAACTTTAAACGTGACACCGTTCTTTGGGTCCTTAATTTCAATTGCCCCATGTGGAAAAACAGTATGAACAATAAATGGGCTAGACCAACGAGAGCGTAACTTACCTGGGAATAGGTGCAAGCGAGAATTGAATAAAAGCACTTTCTGACCTAGAGTGAACGATTTTCTCATAATTTGCTTGTCATTGAAGACTTTCATTCGTTGCTTGTAAATCTTGGCATTTTCGTACGCGTCATTGCGAATTTCTTCAAGTTCTGCCAGCTGTAATCTTCTTTCTGAGCTGGCTTGCTGCATGTCAAAATTGAATTTCTTGATGGCCCAATACGCACGATGCTCGAGTTCCACAGGTAGGTGGCAAGCTTTTCCATACACTAGCCTGTAGGGTGACATCCCAATCGGGGTCTTGAAAGCCGTTCTATATGCCCATAATGCATCATCAAGTCTTAATGACCAATCTTTCCTGTCTGGCCTCACCGTTTTTTCTAATATGTGCTTTATTTCTCGATTGGATATCTCAACTTGGCCACTGGTTTGCGGATGATACGGAGTTGCCACTTTGTGTGTGATTGAATACTTTGTCAAAAGAGCTTTGAATGCTTTGTTACAAAAGTGGGCACCACCATCACTGATTATCGCTCGTGGGAATCCAAAGCGTGAAACAATGTTGCTTTTCAAAAATGCTATCACCACCTTGTGATCATTGGTCCTACATGGAATTGCTTCTACCCATTTCGATACGTAGTCAACAGCAACCAATATGTATTGATGGCCAAAAGACGGGGGAAAGGGTCCCATGAAGTCGATACCCCATACGTCAAAAATCTCAACCACTAAAATTGGATTTAGTGGCATCATGTTCCTTCGTGTAATGCTCCCCATTCGTTGACACCTATAACATGAAGAACAGAAAGTGTAAGCGTCTCGAAATATAGATGGCCAATAGAAACCACATTGTAAAACTTTAGTGGCTGTTTTCTTAGCGCTGAAATGGCCTCCACAAGCTTGTTCATGGCAGAATGAAAGGATATTCTGAATTTCACTTTCTGGGACACATCGTCTAACAATTTGATCCGCACAATACTTGAACAAATACGGGTCATCCCAAAAGAAATTCTTTATTTCTGCAAAGAATTTAGCCTTGTCTTGCTTGGTCCAATGCTCTGGAAGTTTACCTGTAACAAGATAATTAACTATATCAGCATACCAAGGTAATACTTCCACATTCATTAATTGTTCATTTGGAAATGACTCATTCAATGGTAATGATTCTGTAATTGTGTCAAAATGGAGACGAGAGAGGTGGTCCGCCACAACATTCTCTGTGCCTTTCTTATCTTTGAATTCCAAGTCAAACTCCTGCAAAAGTAACACCCAACGAATTAGTCTGGCTTTTGCATCTTTCTTTGTGAGAAGATATTTAAGAGCAGCATGATCCGTGAATATAATTATTTTACAACCAATGAGATATGATCGAAATTTTTCCAATGCAAACACTACTGCTAGCATTTCTTTTTCAGTAGTTGAATAGTTCAACTGTGCATCATTTAATGTCATACTAGCATAGTAAATAACGTGCGGAATTCGATCAACCCTTTGTCCTAATACTGCTCCTACTGCATAGTCAGATGCATCACACATGAGCTCAAATGGTAAGCTCCAGTTTGGGGGCTGAATGATGGGTGATGATGTCAACAAATGCTTTAATTTTTCAAATGCCACAAGACATGAATCATTAAAGACAAAAGGTGCATCCTTAGCAAGTAAATTGCATAAGGGTCTAGAAATTTTGCTAAAATCTTTAATGAAACGTCTATAGAAACCAGCATGCCCAAGGAAAGATCTTACTTCTCTGACTGTTTTGGGTGGAGGAAGATTAGAAATGAGATCCACCTTGGCTTTGTCAACCTCAATACCTTTGCTCGAAATGATGTGACCGAGAACAATACCTTGTTTTACCATAAAATGGCATTTCTCCCAATTTAAGACCAAGTTCTTCTCGATACATTGTTGTGCAAATTTTAATGTACTCACAAGCGCACGAATCTGTTGTAGTATAGATTAATGGTGACGAGTGTCGATCCCACGAGGAGGTGGATTTTAATTGTGTAGAATTAATTTTGTGAATGGGTGATTGGATTTGTGGTGGAAATGATTGGAATATGCTAAAACTTAAATTAAAATAGAGAGAATAAATTCTAAAATTGGTATTGAAATGGTGAGAATAAATTGAAGAGAATTCTATTGAAATGACGTACTTGGGTATCTGGATCCGTATCAACATGCATCATGGGCTAAATATTCCTTATTAATGCCAATTAAATCATGAGGGGGGAATCCACACCTCATGAACCACGCTCTAATCAATATGGTGCTAAGGGCTTATCGTGCCAAATAATAATAACCTTATACTAGAGGGCCGGTGAAACCAAGGCGGTACTAGACAAGATTAGTATTATTTGTCGACGAGAAGTCAAAACATCCACAAAAACTAGAGGGGAAGAGAAAATAAATTTACCAAATTAAGCCCATGACACATGTTGAGACTTCACCTTCAACCCAAGCTTGAAAGAAAATTAGCCACTCATAGTTGAACTAGGGGCAAAATGGGAATTTATTAAAATATGAAGAAAATACAAGATGGAGAGGGAATTATAGAAAATGGATCCCAAAAATGGATTCAGATATATCAAATTAGGGGGGAGAGGCCCCCTTTTTATAGATACATGGAGTAAATCATGGCCATCGGATTAAAAACAGTTTGGACGCTCAGGATTGCGCCACGTCATCAGTCAACAGTCCACGGTTTGACCACGCGGATGAACAGTAACACGGTTTGACCCGACTTTGAATAGTAACGCGGTTTGACCCGGATGAACAGTAACGCGGTTTGGTTGAAAATAATCCTGTGTGATGCATGCACCGTACGCGAGATTTTTCGTCCACTGATATGCTGCTACGTCACCATCAACAGTACATAAGAATTTTAGTCCAACAGGATCGTGACACCTCATCAGTCAATGCCACATCATCGGTCAATGCCACGTCATCGATCCGTCTATGTGAACAGTGCCGTGAACAGTAACGTATACAGTCCCGTATACGTGAATAGTACCGTACATGTGAATAGTGTCATTTTTCCTTTTATGCTCCTCCTAAGGTTTTCGACCGTCCTGAGTTCAAAAGTGATGTCCGTTTTGCCATCTGATCTCTCCTTTATTGTGAAATGACTATAATGCCCCTAAAATACATAAATTACTTAATTAAAATAAAACACACGTAATTAAATCACAAGAATCTTAAATACATAAAAGTAAGGGTTGTTAGTAAGACTTGAAATGTAAAATGACGGTTTTCTACTTCATAAATATGCATTTTCTAACACTCAACATACATCTCTGCAGAACTAGTGTTAGATGATGTAAACATTGATCAAACGAATCACCAAAGACAGAAAAGTCATACATAAAGACTTCAAGGAATCATTCAACCATATCAGAAAAAATGCTCAACATGCATCGTTGAAATGTAGCAGGTGCATTACATAATCCAAATGGCATTCTCCTATATGCAAATGTGCCAAAAGGGCAAGTGAAAGTAGTTTTCTCTTGATCTTTTGGTGCTATGGGAATCTGATTATATCCTAAGTAGCCATCTAGAAAGCAATAAAATTCATGGCCTACTAATCTATCAAGCATTTGATCAATAAATGGTAAAGGAAAATAGTTTTTACGTGTGACAGAATTCAATTTTCTATAATCAATGCATACACGCCATCATGTAGTTACTCTAGTTGGTATCAATTCATTATCAGCATTGGTAACTACTGTGACTCCTGACTTTTTAGGGACAACTTGTACGGGACTGACCCATGAACTATCAAAAATTAGGTAAATGATACCTGCGTCTAATAGCTTAAGGACTTCAGTTCTAACAACTTCTTTCATATTAGGATTTAACCGAAGTTGCATTTCCTTAGTAGATTTAGCATTTTCATCAAGATGAATGTAATGCATGCAGTCTACTAGATTTATACCATTTATGTCTGCTATGGTCCATCCTAATGCTCCTTTGTGCTCTTTTAAAACATCGAACAACTTACCTTTTTGTTCGTCATTTAGGGATGATGAGATGATTATCGGTAAAGTACTTTCTTCTCCCAAAAATGCATATTCCAATGTGTTGGGCAATAATTTGAGCTCGAGTTTTAGTGGTGATTCTGATTATGGGATGAGTTTCTTCTCTGATGGTGCTAGTTGTTCAACTCTTAACTTTCATTTATTAGTGTCCATGGATGGTGCTGAATCAAGTAAGGCATTGACCTCTTCAACTGATCTATCAATATCAAAGTCCAAACCAAAGTGAGTTAAACATGTTTGTAAAGGATCATTACTAAGGTTTGAAACAAAAGTGTCATCAACTAATGCTTCAATTAAATCCACATCAACAATTCCATCATCTGCACTGTGAGGTTGTTTGGCAATGTTGAAAATGTTTAGCTCCATAGTCATGTTGCCAAAAGACAACAACATATTTCCTGTCCTGCATTAAATGTGAGCATCCGCAGTTGCCAAGAAAGGTTGGCCTAGAATAATGGGGATGTGCTTCCTTGACTCCTGTATTGGTTGAGTGTCAATTACAATGAAATCAACAGGAAAATAAAACTTGTCTACCTGGATAAGCACGTCCTCCACAATGCCACAGTATTTTCGTGGACCGATCTGCAAGCTGTAACACTATTGGAGTTGGGTGTAATTCTCCAAGTCCAAGTTTCACGAATACAGAGTAAGGCAAAAGATTTACACTAGCTCCTAAATCTAACAAAGCATTCTCAATTGTGTGGTTCCCTATACTACATGAGATAGTGGGGGAGCCTAAGTCTTTGCATTTTAGAGGAATTTTATGTTGGAGGATAGACCTATCGTTTTCTGTTAAAAATGCCTTCTTTTGAACATGCATATTTCTCTTTTTAGTACAAAGGTCTTTAAGAAACTTGGCATAAGATGAAACTTGCTTTATAGCATTAAGTAAAGAGATGTTAACACTTACCTGTTTGAAGATTTCAAGAATCTCACCTGTGGATTTTCCTTTCTTTCCTTTAGCTAACCTTTGAGGAAATGGAGCTTTAGGAATGTATTCCCGTGGGTTGGTTTCTTCTTTCTCCTCCGGTGATGAGTCCTCAACATTCATAGGTACAATTTGATTTTCTTTTGTCACCGGCATCTCCACTTTGTTGTCAACTTCTTTTCCTTTTCGCAAGGTCATGACTGCTTTGACTTCTCCATGCTGCTGTGGTGAATTAGTACTTGCTTCATGGACTCCTTTAAGATTAGGCACTGGTTGACTTGGAAACTTACCTTTCTCAACGGCCATTGCCAAGGTCTGAACTGAAGAAGCAAGTTGTCCCATCATCTTCTCGAGGCTTGAAACTGATTGAGCTTGTGAGTTGAAGCCTGCTCGCAACTCATTTCGTAGTCCATCAATAGTGCGGTTTTGTTGCTCAATCGTGGAGTGAGTAAGATTCTTAAGATTCTGGAATGAATCCTCCCATGGTCTGAGTTGAAAGTAGTTCTGGTTCTGATTGTATGGTCTAAATAGGGGCTGAGAGGCTTGAGGAATTTGAGGAATTGGTTGCATTGGTGGAGCTGGAGCTGCTGGTCCATTCTGTTGGAGTCCTTGAGACCATGAAAAATTGGGGTGGTCTCTCCATCAAGGGTTATATGTGTTGGAGTATGGGTTGTAATTTGATGGCTTTCTCATTACACCTATGGCATTGGCTTGATCTGAGTATGAGTCATGGTCATGTGGTTCTGTTGATTTAGCAGTCGATAACGATGCTATTTGTCGAGAGAGACCTTTAATTATCGCTTTGACTTCTTTAATTTCTGAACTTGACTCGCCAATATGAACCTCATTTACTCCCTTAATTCTTCTAGTATTCCTGAGTGATCGACTCCGTTGTTGGGAATTATCCGCTTGTCGCTGGAAGATTTCCCAAAACTCTAATGCACTTTTTGACATTAGCTCTCCTCCACTTGTTGCCATTAGTCATTCTTGCACATTCGGCAATAATCCCTCCAAAAAGTATTGGCATTGGTGTCATTTCTCGTACCCATGATGTGGACACTTCAAGAGTAGCCCATTGAATCGCTCCCACGTTTCGAAAAACTGCTCGTCATCTCTCTGGGTAAACTCTGATATTTCCCTGCGAATAGCATTGGTTTTATGCACTGGGAAATATTTATTCAAAAATTTCGTTACCATTTGTTCCCATGATGAAATGCTATTGGCAGGCAATGTATTAAGCCATGAACGAGCTTGATCCTTTAAAGAAAATGGGAATAATCTGAGTTTAACATCATCGTCTGAAAAATTTTCATATTTAAAAGTTTGACAAATGGCATGAAAATCATTCAGATGATTATATGGGTCCTCGTTTTCTAGGCCATAGAATGTTGGGAGACAATTTAGCACACTAGGTTTTAGTTCAAAACTCCTAGCAGCTACATTTGGGTATCTTATGCATGATGTGCTCAAATTAGCTAAAAGACTAAAATAATCCTTAAATGGCCTCTCCTGTGGTGCTTGTAAATCCATTCCAAATTTATTTTTAATGTGCCTGTGTGTACGAAGTGTTTTTTGTAATTCAAGGTCTATAGGTTCAAGATTAGGTAATAATGACCTACGACCATGCATGCAAAACAAATAAAATAAAAATAAAGATGGGAACAAAACAAATAAAAATAAAGAAGAGGGAGAAATTACGATACTAACCTTATTGCGCTATTACAACCTTTCTATAAAAACACACAAAAACAAATACGTAAAATAAATTAACTAAAAATTAAATTAATAAAATAAACAAAAATTACAAAGAAAAAAATAAATTGAAAATTAAATTATAGAATTTTAAAGAAGAGAAAAAGAAAAGAAATACTAACATTTAAACGTAGATTCACTTTTTTTTTTCTTTTTCTTTTTTAATAATAAAAAAATACAAGAAAATAAATAAAAGAAATTATTCACAAAAATTAATTTTACGAATTAAAATTACTTACCTCCCGGCAACGGCGCTAAAAACTTGATGTACAAATTTTAATGTACTCGCAAGCGCACGAATCTATTGTAGTATAGATCAATGATGACGAGTGTCGATCCCACGAGGAGGTGGATTTTAATTATATGTAGAATTAATTTTGTAAATGGGTGGTTGAAATTGTGGTGGAAGTGATTTAAATTATCCTAAAATTAAAATTGAGATGGCGATAATAAATTCTAAAATTGGAATTGTTATGGCGAGAATAAATTAAAGCGAAATCTATTGAAATGACGTACTTTGGTATCTGGATCCGTATCAACATGCATCATGGGCTAAATAATCCGTATTAATGCCAATTAAATCATGAGAGGGGAATCCACACCTCATGAACCACACTCTAATCAATATGGTGCTAAGGGCTTATTGTGCCAAATAATAATAACCTTGTACTAGAGGGCTGGTGAAACCAAGACGGTACTAGACAAGATTAGTATTATTTGTCGACGAGAAGTCAAAAAATCCACAAAAACTAAAGGGGAAGAGAAAATAAATTTACCAAATAAAGCCCATGACACATGTATAGACTTCACCTTCAACCCAAGCTTGAAAAAAAATTAGCTACTCATAATTGAACTAGGGGCAAAATGGGAATTTATTAAAATACATAGGAAATACAAGATGGAGAAGGAATTACAGAAAATGGATCCCAAAAATGGATTCAGAGATATCAAATTAGGGGGGAGAGGCCCCCTTTTTATAGATACATGGAGTAAATCATGACCATCGGATTAAAAATAGTTTGGACGCTCAGGATTGCGCCACGTCATCAGTCAACAGTACGCGGTTTGACCACGCGGATGAACAGTAACACGGTTTGACCCGGGTTGAACAGTAACGCGGTTTGGTTGAAAATAATCCTGTGTGATGCATGTACCGTACGCGAGATTTTTCGTCTACTGATATGCTGTCACGTCACCATCAACAGTACATAAGAATTTTAGTCCAACAGGATCGTGACACCTCATCAGTCAATGCCACATCATCGGTCAATGCCACGTCATTGGTCAATGCCACATCATCGATCCGTCTATGTGAACAGTGTCGTGAACAGTAACATAGACAGTACACGTGAATAGTACCGTACATGTGAATAGTGCCATTTTTCCTTTTATGCTCCTCCTAAGGTTTTCGACCGTCCTGAGTTCAAAAGTGATGTCCGTTTTGCCGTCTGATCTCTCCTTTATTATGAAATGACTATAATGCCCCTAAAATACATAAAATACTTAATTAAAATCAAACACACATAATTAAATTGCAAGAAGCTTAAATACATAAAAGTAAAGGATGTTAGTAAAACTTGAAATGTAAAATGATGATTTTCTCCTTTATAAATATATATTTTCTAACACTCAACAGGGAGCAGGAGCAAGAATATCCTGCTCGTCCACGAGTACGTCATCCACGAGGCCAATCTCCTGCTGGAAGCATAAAGTCATTCCTGCTACATTCCTGCTAAGGGTTGAGTCGAGGAGACCCAGTCAACGACAGTTGGCGAGACGTGCTCTCCAGTCCGAGAATCAAGGCACGAAGGCCACGCAACCACCCACGACTATGGAAATGGAGCATCCACTTTCGAGAGGTGGGAGGATAACGAGCGCGAATGGAGGGAAGGCTTGAGTTCAGAAGTGGCCTATAAAACGATAGCCAACGAAGGTAAAAGGGCTAGAATTTTTTATAGGAGAACTAAAATAAAGAGAGCTCTAAAGAACGGATACTAGAGAAAAGCCATAAGATTAGTGGCTAGCGTTCCCAAGAGTACAAAACCTTCATTTCTGACTTGAGCGTCGGAGGGTTTACGCCGGGGAAACAACCGGCGTACTCTGACCTGCTTCTGTGTACGCAGGAACCTCAGGAGAAGAAGCCTTACGAGAAGAGATCCTGGTCGTGGTAGAGTTAATTGAGCAGAGATCCTGGTTGTGGTAAAGAGGGCAACCAGAATCTCGCATCAACAAAATCTGCCTTTGTCGATGCTATCTCACTGTCTTAAGGCCTAACTTCTTGAAATTTTTTCTGAAAGATACAACAGGATCACTTATCCACAAGCCTAGTCAGCAACTTGGACACTATTTTCAGCATTAGCATTGACATAAGAACAAAACGTACAATTGAGCTTATTAAAAAACATTGCAGTTGATTGGATTGTTAATAAGTATGGCACCATATAGATGATAAAATTAAGCAGGAAGAAAGAAAAAATAATTTTTATTATGCAAAAAATAAACTACAAACTAGGCACAATAAATAAATAAAAATAAATTTTATTATGCAACCCAGAATTCTCCTTTGCTGTCTGCCTCAATGTTGTCCGGAAATTTTTGGAGCTGAGCAAAAGGTTATGGAGGGCACATAGCTCTATGGTCATGGAGCCAAAACCTCAGAACTCGCATTGGGATGGATTCAGCCACTAAGAGGAACGTCTTGTCCTTGATTAGGGCAACTCCATTTGGAAATGCCAAACCTCTGTACATGATTGTCACCTCATTTTTGTGTGGATCATACTTCAAGTAACTTTTCGCTTCTGTCTCCGTTATCGATTACAGAAGAATATTGCCTACAAGAATAGTAATTCGGTGTAAGCATTGTAAAATATTAATCTGGAATTGATGAACAAGAATTAAGAAAAGAAAATATCCTTCTTTGAAAATACATGCTACTGTCAGTAAAATAAACGACTCCAGTACTAGGATCGATATCCAAGGCATATACATGCTACTGTCAATAAAAAAAGAAAGACAAATATAAATAAATTATCAAATAAAAAAATATAAATAAATGGCATGTAATGTTTATTTTTCATTTATAATAAAGTTTAATATACAAAATGACTGGTGAGGTACCACCATACCAGGCGGTGCATGGAAAGATGGGGAATTTGGGACTTCCAGTGCGGCGAGAGACTGAGCATGAGGGTGCTGCAGCGGCTGGGCATCACTTATGAGGTAGCTACTTAATGACCTGATCAGTTGAGTTTTGGGGAATTTGGATTTTAGATCAATTAGTTAGGGAGTTGAGTGAGTTTTGTAACTTTAAGAAAATAGAATTTGACTGTAATTATTAGTTGTATCTTTATTTTTTTACGATAAGTTTTAATAAGAGTAAATTTACAATTAACTATTATTATTAAAAAAAAAACCTTAGCCTCCTCTTACCTCCGCCCTTGGTACCTGCTAAAACCAAATACCCAAATTATGAAAACGAAGAGCGAGACGATATGTTACTGGATTGTTATCAAAATTTGAAGCTAGAACTTAGCAATTGCCCAAAGATAAAGATTTGCTAAGATTTTAGACCCACAGACTTTTTAGTACCAATTTATCTTCTTTCCTTTAAGAATGATGGTGATTTGTATAGCCATGCCCTGTATTCAAAATAAACAATTTTGAAGAATATATATGTTGATTCCGGTAGGGCAGGAGTCTCATGCACGAGTTTCTCATCTATTTTCTTACCAGAACAAATTTCTAGTCAAAATGAGGGTGTGAAAGGAAGATAAATAGACGAAATTTGGCCCACCACTTCATTCTTCCTAAATGAATAGCTTTTTACCCTATTAAACGAGGAAAATGGATTAGATTCTCCCTTAATTTGATCTGATTAGTGATTACTAAATAAAGACCACACACTTTATTGTAGTGTGTTTCGTCATTTAATACATTGCAGTTTGTATGTGGCCCTAGTTTTAGATCACTTAATTGGAAAGGGACTTCCCTTTTTTTTTTGATACATTGGAGTCTAGTAAAACTAGGCTAAAACAGAACGGGGAATAGAGGTTCCATATATATCATTACATAACTAATAACCAAGACCCTCGGGGGGTATTCAAAGACATGAAGTCTAAGGGGTAAGGAACTAGCAAGTTTCGCCATGGAATCTGCAGCAAAATTGGTTTCCCGATATATATACTTTATAGTAACGAGCCATTGTCTATTTATCAGTTCCTTTATGGCAGTTATGAGAGAAAAATGCGCATTAGGCATCAAGCTAGTAGAGGAAATAAGTTGGGAAACACATTGGCTATCCACCTCTGCAATTAAATAACGAATGTCACAGTCCCAAGCAATATTAAGTCCTTGAAAAAGACCCCAAAGTTCTGCAGTAGTTACTGATCCAAATCCAATGTTCATGCCAAAGTCAAACTGCCACTTTCCAGAGCAATCCCTCACCAAGCCCCCAGCGCTGGCTAGACCATTCTTTAATCATGATCCATCAGTATTTAATTTGAAAAAAGATTCAGGGGGAGCTTGCCATCTAACATCTTTGATGATCTTATTACTCTGACCGAAACTAAGAGTTGATCGTGCATTTTGAATGTCCTGAGCCCAAGATTTAATTTCAGCAACAACATGAGTGCAGCAAGGGGATTTTTGTGAGAAAAGAAATTGATTATGCCAAAGCCAAATTTTCCAGATAGCCGCTCCAAATAAACATGCCCATTCATCCCCCACTTCATTGATACCAGTCTTTCCCAAGTTGAAACAGATCCAATCACGAATATTAAAGGAGGAAAAATGATGTCTGAAGTTGACCAAAATTAAACAATTCCATATTCTCTTTGCAACAAAACAGTCCCTAAGTGCATGCATCGCGTTTTCTCTCTCATGGTCACATCTTTCACAATTCATTTTATCCAGAATATGCCTCTTAAAAAGCTCCTCTCTAGTTTTAATTTTTCCATGCATCGCCAACCATAAAAAAAATTTAACTCGTTGGGGCCCGAAAAGGGACTTCCTTAATTATTTTTCAAAAGCACATCCTATAAAACTCCAACAGATGGAGTCCAAGTTCTAGAATAGATGAATAAATGATGTCAATTAAATGGCAATGGCCCACCAAAGAAGACAGAGAAACAAGTTAGGAGAGATTCTAGAGTATACCAAAAGTATTACATCTAATTAATATATATATATATGTTATCTATGTATTTATTTTAAAAAAGTATTATGTAATTAATAATTATATTTAATTGAACTATACATATCATATATGTATTAGTTATATGTAGCACCTATATTATACTCTAGAATTTCTCACAAGATAATATGTCAATATACCACAAACACAAAGTTTGAATCCTGTGAAATATGTTTAAAATTGACTCTTGTAGAAATTATTATGTGGTGGTGAAATGATTATGATAAATAATATATTAACACATGTCAATATATAATTATGCTACATCAATGAGGGTACCATTGGTTTCACATTTTTATTTTACGTCTTAACTTTTGTATTGACAATATTAGTTTTGTATTATATATATATATATATATATATATATATAACTACTAAGTTATTTTTGCAATCAATAAATATCGAATAACTCAATACTTTTATATTTATGCTCATAAAATTTTTACTTTTTAAATAAATATTAAAATATCTTTAAAATAATAAATTATATTTTTTAACACTAATTAAAACAAATAATTTTCACATTTAATCTTGTTTTAGTTTATAACATGGACCATTCGCTCACCACTTGGCATAACTTTGTAACCTAGGTCCTGTTTGGAATCGAAGTATTATACCTTTTAAGTTACAATTGCTGTAAAAAAATTTTAATTATAAAACAAAAAATTAATAGCTATGAACTTAATGATTGCTTACTAAACTTTAGGTATTTATTTATTTAATTAATTGTCTAAAATTTACTTGTTAATGTTATTGACAATACTTATGTATTGATTAAAAAGATGAAGTAAGGTATTGATCTTATTGATCACTAGAAATATTTTATACTAGATTGACATATTTGTGTATTTATTTTAACGTTAAAACTTTAATTTCTCATTTATATTGATAAAATTTAGAAATGGGTATTATATGTAGAGTTTTAAGCTCCTATTATAAATTTATAGTTTGACTTATATAATTTAATTTATTTTTTGTGTTATTAAAAGTATTGTTTTAATATTTGTGAAGTAAAAACCCATTGCAGGTTATGCAAGGATTTAGTAATTGTTAAAACCTACAGTAGGTGAATTTTTTTTTTGAAATAAAAAACCCATAGCGAGTTAAGAATTTACTGATTTAATTACTTTTTACAAGTGCATGTTTGATAATGATAAAATCACTTCACTGAAAGAAATTCTATGAAGAATATAATTCTTGTTCTGTATTTTTAATGAAATTACAGAATTATTTATACAAATAAAGACAAAGTAGCCGTTGAAAGGCTTAATAATATTAAAGGAGAATAAGTGAATACTTCCTAAACTATTGGACAATATCTTTATAAAATAGAATATTCCTACATGATATTGACATTCATGTGCAAAAATCGTGCTGGAGATATTTCTTGACAAATAACTTTGACGGGAGCAAGTCGTGTGGAGTGATAAACCCGTTCTTGACTTGACCGTTAATGACTTTCCTTTTGGTAATCTTGGTCTGCTTGCTTAACAAGTGGTACCCATAACCCATCCATACAGCTAGGCTAGCTAAACAGCATAAATAAATGTATAACGATTCTTATATAAAAAGCCACCACCCCAAGCCAAAAGGAAAAAAAAATTGTGCTGAAAACAACAATATAATTTCTTCAGTTTTTACTTGGAAACAAGAGAGATGAATACGAAGAAGCAGAAGCCAAAAGCTATTGTAGTTGGAGGAAGCATTGCTGGGGAATCATGCGCAAAAGCACTTATTTCAGCAGACTGGGATGTTGTTGTGATTGAGAAAACTCGTGGACCCCCAACCCAAAACGCAACCGGTGCTGGCCTTGGACTCGATCCATTGGCTCAGAAAATTGTTCAGTCATGGCTCCATGAACCTGAACTTCTTTACAACAACACTTTACCTGTCACCATTACTGAGGTATATAATATAATATATTTAATTTCTTTTTTCCCAGTAGAATCCAGTAGTGCTTTGAATTATACTGATCTCTTCAAGATATTAGTTGCACACGTGTATATACAATGGTGTATGGTTAAGATTTGATAAAAGTATATTTTGCTCTGCACAAAGTACAATTTAGAATGGAATCTCATTGGGAAAAAAATATCTATATATGTTGAATAGATAAAATTTCAATTTGTATTTAATTGCAGAACCTAGCAACAGATGGGGAAAAGAAGATCAGCTGGGTAATAGGAAGAGAAGAAGGCGCTAAGTATCTGACTGCATATTGGGCTGATCTTCATGGCCTTATATACAATACTCTGCCACCTGAAATATTTTTATGGGGTTACCGGTACCTCTCTTTGTTGAAGTCAACACCAACAATTTGTTGAAAAATAATAATAATTAAAAATTATATTTTTAATTATTTTATTCTTAGCAGAGTAATTCATGTCTCCTATAAATAGCTAAGGATTTCATTCATTTGAAATCATCCCAAAATTGTTAAGCTTATAAGTTTTTAAGCTTTTTAGAGAAGTGAGAGAAGTGTGTCTGGGGAATTTATCTTTCCTGCAGAGTGTGAGAGTACTGGGTATATTTGGGTTTCTGGAAAATGAGATTCGTTACTCAAATATTGTACTCTATTAATTGTTAAATAAACAATTATTCTTTCTTGCCTCCGTAGATGTAGGTTTAATTACCGAACCACGTAATTCTTGTGTCCTTTATGTTTCTATAATTATTTGGTGCGCTTGATTCCGCATTCCGCGCACAACACTCTTTCTGTATTTCTGAAGACAAATTAACTGTCAAAGTTAGAGCTAAGGATCTTGATACTGATGAAATAATCGAGATAGTAGGAGATTTTCCCGTCCGAGCAGATGGGATCCTCTCATCAATTGGTCAGAGCATTCTACCTGACTTCAAATTGAGGTTTGTGCTTGCTTGTGAATATCAATAAAAGTAATTAATTTTTGAGTATTTTGTTTCATAAATTTCAATGTGTTTTTAATAGGTACACAGGATACTGTGCGTGGAGAGGTGTTTTTAATTTTTCAGAAAACGATTCAGAAACCATCTTAGGCATTCGAAAATCGTATCCTGATATTGGGAAATGCCTTTACACGAATATTGGTTCAGGATCTCACATCATACTCACTGAGCTTAAGAAAGAGAAGTTCAATTGGGTTTGGTATGTCAATCAACCTGAGCCCGAGCTCAAGGTAACTGCTTACTTTTGTTTCATCTTTTTACTTTGTTTTCGGGGGTTTGGGTTGAGTGCTAAAATCTAATTTTTGCAAACGATCAACACAGCTCAGACCATCACTGGATCCATTTTTTTTTTTAATTTTAATTTTCCGGTTTATCAATGCAGTATGACGTGACATTGGGAAACAAATTATTTTATTCTCTGCAGGGAAATACAACTTCTGTGAAAGTAAGCAGTGACATGATCGAGGAGTTGCACCAAAGAGCAGAGCAGGTTTGGTTACCTGAATTGTCAAGAATGATCAAAGAAACAAAGGATCCTTTCCTTAATGCTATATATGATTGCGATCCTTTGGAGAAAATCATCTGGGACAGAGTGGTGCTAACAGGAGATGCAGCTCACCCGACAACTCCACACTCTGCCAGAAGCACAAACATGTCGATAATAGATGCAGCAGTGTTAGGAAAATGCCTCGAGAAGAGGGGGCCGGATCATTTATACTCTGCTCTGGAAGAATATCAATCCATTAGGAAGCCTGTAACTTCAGCACAAGTTATACATTCGCGACGATTGGGTCAAATGAAACAAGGGTTAAGTATTCCTGGAAGGGAGCGGCCTTTTGATCCAAAGACAGCAAGTCTAGAGGACTCGGAATTCATCGTTGACATAAATGTGCCTCTTTTCGACGTTGTTCCTCCGATTCTTGATTCAATTTTTCGTTCTGCTTGATAACTTCAAAGGACACGGCTTGGTCTGTTCATTATGCTAACTATAGCTGCCTATAAATAAGAGGGTTGACCTCAATTGTGTGAGTAAAACAACTGCTATACTTATGTTCCTTCCTGTAATAACGAAAGCCTCTTACTTAATTCAGTGTCTCTACTTCTTCAGCAAAATAAAAATAAATTCTTGATCGAAATACACCCAACTTTTCCAATTTTCTTATAAAAATGACACCACGATAGGATGGGATTGTCCTTGTGTTGTGTCATTGATCTATCCATATTTGTTTTTCCCAAAAACAATTTCCATGAAGGAGGATGTTTTGCTGCTTGTTAGTGCACGCTATTTAAGCACAAGACATGATTGAGATTTATGCAAGGTATGTGGTAGAATTTATGTAAGACGACCGATGAAGCTAAACATGAGAGTTAGTAACTTTTACTATGGTGATCAACGCGTTGAAGAAAAAATTTAGAATTTTTATTATAAGTGGTGCATACAAAAGTTGGTGAGTCGAACTTGTACTCAAATACTAGCTCATGTATTAGGAGTTGCCTTAGGCTTACGTTATTAATCTAGTAACTAATATTAGCGATATGAAACATTTTTTCTATCATCTTCCATCACAAGTGTGTGGGTCAATATTTTTGTTTGGTCCTTGTCTAGTGATGAGATAATGTGAGTGATTTTGAGAGAAAATATGAAAAACACAAACAATGAAAATTCCCTTTTACTTAAACTATGACAGAATTTTTTTACACTGAAGTTGATAGAAGACACTCGAATGCGCAGGAGTGAAATCTTGACAAATTAAAGCGAGAACTAAGACATGCTAGTCCTTTCTCGCGCATTTAGTTGACATTATTTTGCTTTGCAAATAAATGCGGGCATGGTTGAAGGCATTTTATCTTTCCGGAAGTGGATGGAGAAATAAATATAATTAAAAGGGATGCGAATAATAAATGCCAGTTTTTCTTAATTACGAAGAATATATTAGAAATAAATTGAAATGTAACAAAATACTTGAAATAATTCAAGTGATGGGTTTTTTCTCCGTCAATAACGCTTGATAGTTCCTTGTCATGAGCTTCTTATCTTCTGTCTTGAAGGAAGAAATTGCAAAAGACGAATAAAACGATTTCCTTTACACATTCAATCAATGCTGCTGCCTTCATATCTTTATTATTCTCGGAGGGATGATACTGTTGAGAGCCGAAACGATTGCCCATACTCACTCCTCTTATGGCCATGTCTAACTCTCTACAATAATTTCGATATTGCTGTTCTTCAGTTCTTCCACTACTCAACAAATGCGAAGGTATGCGATGGCTCCACTCATTCAAGTTGATTTTACATTTGTTACAATCTACTCCCGCCATTGCTAGAGCCTCTAGGGACATGTTTTAACAAGGTGAAGGAGAAGCTAAATAAAATTCACAATTTTCCTGAAAGTTTACAGCTTCCAGGAAATTCACCACCTCTATAGAATTGTAATAATAAGAATTGTGGTCCCCGTAAAAGAATTTATAAGAGTTAATATAAAAGATTTGTTTAGGAAAATGAATTTTACACGGACTAGAAATACTCATGATTAATTGGTTATTCAGATGGTTTAGAAATCCTCTCGATATTAGGAAGCCATTTAAGATTCTGATTATTGTTGTTCTAAATATATCAGTTTGCACCAACTTCCAATTCCACAATTACTCTGACAGCGGTTTTCACGGACTTATTTATGTATCTGAATCTTTTTATTCATGAAAGAATAATCTCTTGCAAACTCACAACTTCAATTATGAATCAACTAGCTAGCAACCATTTCTTTACTTTTAATTGCTTTGGAAATTAAGGATTCGTCAGCCGCCAGATTCCGCAGTGATTCTGTTGCATTCGATGTCTTCAATTTCCTTTTGCATTCCATTCTTTGTTGAACAATTTATGCACGAGTGGAGGAGGAATTCTAGAATAGATTTGAAATAATACAATCAACTAATGCATTCACACCACTTGTATGGAGATTTTTCAAAAATAAATGCACACATATCATAACATTATCTACTTGTTATATGACTGACATGATAGTTTTTATGTATTCTAAAATTTTTCTGAGTGGAGACCATGAGTGGTAACATCCATGTGACAAAAGAGTATTACAAAGAGATAGTCTCTTGTCAATTTGAATATTTATTGTATTGAAACTACTAAGTATATAAGCTCCGACAACCCTAATTTCATGATGAGGGGTTAAAGACAATACTATTCTAAAAGAAAATGGAACGAAATCGTCCATCCATAGCCATTATTTAACTTTTAGATTTGCCCTTCCAAATTTTAACAAAATGCGCAGACGATTTTTAATTTATTCATGTGAACGAAGTACAACAAAATTATTGAACCAATCAGAACCAAGATGGAAATGATCATAAGCAAAAGTAATTTGCAAGGACGAATGGAAGCAGATAAATTATTCTAATTAAGAGACTAAGTGCAAGTGAAATAACTGTAGCACTGATTATTCGAGTGTGGAGGGAACGTCGTCGAAGAAGGGTAAACTTCTCTGTTTCAGGATTTCACAATCCTCAGGACTTGCTGTGTTTGGATCAAAAGGCTCACGATCAGGGGTAGGTAAGCCGAGTTTTATTTGACCCACTCGCCGCGAATGCAGGACTTGCTTGGTAGTGACAGGTAGCCTAGCAGATTGATGTTCTTCCAGAGCTGAATGTAAATTTTCTGGCCCCCACCTCTCAAGGCATTTACCTAAAACTGCTGCATCAGCTATGGCCATGTTTGTGCTTCTTGCACAGTGAGGGGTTATGGGATGAGCCGCATCTCCAAATAAGACCACATTGTCCCAGTATATTTGTGTCAGAGGGTCACAATCATATATAAGGTTAAGGAAAGGCTCCTTTGTTTCTTTTATTACTCTTGCAAACTCAGGAACCCAAATCTTCTCTGCTTCTTGGTGCATCTTCTTGATCATGTCACTGCTCACTTTCATTGTAGCTGAATCTCCCTGAAATTACTTAATCAATTTATTAAAGCTAGCTCTGCTAACACGTATGTATATAAATGATAAAATGAAGCAAGTTAGGCAATCGCCTTGAGTTGAGGCTCAGGTTGAGAGATAAACCAAATCCAATTGAGCCTCTTGTGCATAAGCTCATCAAGGACGGTGTAAGTTCCAGAGGCCAAGTCCATGTGCACGCCATTCCCAAGCGTAGGATATGCCTTCCGGATGCCTTGTATGGTTTCTGAATTCTCATTTTCCGAAAAATGAAAAACCCCCCTCCAAGCACAGTAACCTGTATACCTGCAAAACGGAAATGAAAAATAAACCGTAAATTTCTAGACAACAGAAAATATGAAAATATAATATAATTTGTTCAGAAACCTGAGTTTAGAGTCTGGTAAAAAAGTCTGGCGAACTGATGAGCGGCTCCCGTCAGCCGCAACCAGCAAATCTCCAGCTATGTAGATGACCTCATCAGTTTTAAGATTCTTAGCTTTGACATTGACAGTTGATTTGTCGTGAGAAATGCAGAAAGTGAGGTACAAGTGACCCCAAAAAAAATTTCCGGAGGCAGAGTATTGTATATAAGACTATGAAGATCAGTCCAATGTGCCTGTAAATAGTTGAAATTTTCATCTCTAGCTAGTATCCGACAGATATTCTTTTCCTGATCTACTGCCCGATTCTGCACAGAAAGAAAAATAAAAAAAATCAGCACAACTTGTGGGAACATCAGTTGAAATTAAAGCAGTTCTGTGTAGACACATACATTACCTGATCAATGGTGAGAGGTAAGGTGATGTTGTGAAGAAGATCAGGTTGATGGAGCCATGACTTAACTATTTTCTGGGACAATGGATGAAGTGCGATTCCAGCGCCAGTTGGGTTTCCGGCTGGAGGTCCACGTGTCTTCTCGATCACCACCACATCCCAACCTGCTAAAATAAGCGCTTTTGCGCATGATATCCCTGCTATGCTTCCCCCAACTATTATAGCTTTTGGCTTCCGCATCCTCTCCCTCATGTCTCTCTCTTCCTCTCAAACACCAGTATGTGTGACACAAAGGGACGCTCGCGCATAGATATATTTATAGACAGGGGAAAACTTCCCATTCTGAATTCATAAATCAGGATGAGCCGGCAATCATATGAACATTTTTTTTATATTATTGTCAAAAAACTTTTATACTATTGTTAATTTGACTCGGATTTTAATAAAATTTAACATCTCGAACCAAGTCACTACTCTAGAAAATTTTTTCAATCTGAACTTATATATTCCAATTCAAGAACAAGGTTTAATAATGTAATGACCGTGAAAATTATTAAACCATATGGTTTAATAGTGTAATGATATTATACTATAAAACCATTTAATAACTTTTCAAATTTTAATAATATTCAGGATTCTAGACTAGATCAGTACTATACACACACACATACACATGCGGTGTCAGGAATTATTTTTAGCAGGCTCTAAGTTTAAATAATAATTTAATTTAAAAAATAATTAACAAATAACATATATCAAAATAAAAATTTATTAAAATATTTAATTCAATACACTTATAACTGTTCTTGACTTGGTTTTATATGTTAAAAACATTAAAGAAAAATCTCATTATCAAGACTACAAAATATGTCTTTTTCTATGTATATAACAAATATATCATTCAACTATTGTTCTCCCATTTGATTTCACAGGTGATTTTTTATAAAATTTATAGTTGAAAATGCCCTTTCTACTGTATCTCTAGTAACTAGTAAAATCAATGCTAATGTCACCAATAAATAAACTAATGAATATAATTTACCCTTCTTAGTCTCACCACATTGTTATTTTATTATTTATTTGAAAACTGATAATAAATTATGATTAAATATGTTCGCAGCAATTACAAAGTCTTGATGCAATGTTTCTATCTCACATGATGACGTAACATCAATATCGATGATCGCTAATTAGGGATTCCATTATCCTATTTTCCCTCTCACATGATGAATAAATAAACAGTTTTAAAATCTCGCGTCACCCAATGTCTAGAATGTACCCGGAGGCCGCAGCCTCAAAAGTAGTCAAATTAAATTCAAACTCTACAAACTCAATAACATGATTACGTCTTATTCTTTCTTAATTGAAGTTGATTTTTCAAGGAGGCAATTTGTCCCGTCGTATGCAACCGAGTTAGAACGAAAAAAATGCTTAATTCAAATCTTACGATCTTGAAGAAACCTTTCTAGTCAAAATAAATTCTCAAGTCAGATTTTTCAATCTGGCGATATGGAATTTGCCTAATAAATCTCTAGATTCAAACATCAGGCTTATGAAACCCTTGCATTCAGAATAAATTCTTGCGGTCTATCAAAAAAAAAAAAAAATCTTGCGGGTAAGGAGGATCAAATGCAAGAATAAAGTGTGATAAAAATGAATAAAAGCAATAAGGTAAAAGGATGAATAATTTTGGTAAAATTAGGTACCAAAAATAAGATTTAGCATATGTTTGTTGTGGTTTATTTAATAACTAAAAGTATTTATAAGCTCTTTTCAAAAATTTTATTGTTGTTTGGTAGTATTTTGGATAGAGAGCTTTTGAGAATTAAATAAGTTATTTTGCATCTACCAATAAAAGTGTAAATTAAATAAGTTATTTTGGGAACAAAAGTTGTAGAGCATTTTTCAAGTGTTAAATTATCTAACATACCTTTTATTTATTTTACATTTTTATTCCATTCTTTTCATAATATGATTTTAAATAATTTGGTCAATTAAAGTAATTTTATAATTTAAATTTTTTAATAAAAGTTCATATTGACAACCAAATAATTAAAATATTTTGGTAAATCTCTACTTGTAACAACTTAATTTTATTAAAAGCTCTATCTGAATTAACTCAATTGAAAAGTTGTACCATATAGAGCATAGAGTCAGTGTCGATACGGAAATATAAAAAGTTGATTGATAGAAGAAATTAGGTTTCTAAATAATAAAAGTTTTGTTAGAAAAGTTTAAATGAACAAAACTAGTGTTTTGAGCTCTTATTATAATAATCCTAAATATCGCGAATTTATCATAATAAAAAAATCTAAAATATTATTTTATAATAAAATCTCATAATCTAAATAAAGAAACCAAAATAGCAGCACCCAAAGCCAATATCTAAAAAAAAGATAAAATCATAAAATTAATAGGAAAAAAAAAGAAAAATAACCTAATGCTGAAAAATGATCAGGAAATAAGTAAAACTTTTAAATCGACCACGAGGTAGAACTATGCAAGCTATTATGTTTGGTTTGTCTCGTTGCAGGCTTCGAAACGATATATTATATACCTAAAACGGATGCCTGTAATCTTAGTTATGACCTCTAGAAAATAATCTGCTCATCTTACGCAACAATCCTACATTAGCTAGCCCAGTTTGGGATTGTGATGACTATTGAAAATGTGATTAAAAAAAAGTGTAAAAATGATGGGTGGTTGAGCCACCGTCTTTGAATTCAAAGAGGGTGGATGGCTGAGCCAACCACCATCATTGAACAAGGAAAATGGGTGGGTGCCGCCCATGCAAAGAAGAAAAAGAGGAAGAAAAGGAAGCCAAAATTTGGCTATAAATAGAGGGGTTCTCCCCCTTATTTAGGCATCCAAGTTTTGGTGAGAAATTGAGAAACAAAAATATTTTTAAGCACGTAATTATATTGAAGGAGCATTTGGCTCCTCAATATGGGTATTACTGGTTTGCTTTGTTAGAGAATATTTATAGGAATCATGTATTTGGGACTTAGGTGAGAGAAAATTATTTATGAGAAAGTGGTTGTAAAAATTTTTCACATAGTGAATATTTTTTCTCTGGTTGTCTTTTGACAACGACCGTGATTTTTCTCCGTATTTGGAGTTTTCCACATAAATCTTATGTTGTGTGATTGGTGTATTCTCCATTTAATTTTTTTTGTTAATTTGTTGCTTGACAAATTGCTTGAAGTGATCTTGGGAGGAATCTCAATTTCCTAACAATGGTATCAGAGCCAACGGTTCGTACTTTGGGGTATAAGGTATTGTTCACGTATACAGTATTGTTTACGTGAAGCAGTGAGGCCAATCCAAATAGTTTGTGGTGAAGAGCAAAGACTGATCTATAAATCAAATATGTCAGCAGTTGGTGTTTTTCAAACTTGGTGGAGTTTGATGTTGTTGAAAAATTAATGGGAGAATGATTTTTTATTGGCTTGTGGAGAATTCAAGTCAAATGTGTATCCAATCTAGTATGCACAAGAATTTGAAGGTGTGGCAATTTGGCACCTCAAGGAAATTGTTAAGAAGGTGGAGCGGGCTTGGCAAATTGCTCTAGAATTAATAAAGGAGATATTGATATTCTTGCAAATGGTGAGTTTCTTTTTATAAGAGATTGGGTTAGATCTTTTAGCATGTAGATCTCCAAGTTGCCATAAAGGAGAACATGTTATTATCAGCGGAGTCCACAAGTTTGCACGAAGGCATTGGCTTGGTATAAATGCAAGGTGTGTGTGGTGGAAAAGTTATATCATGGCTGAAGAATTCTCAGTGAAACCAAGCATGAGAATTGCACTATAAATTTCAGCAGGATATTTTGACATGTACCAAGAAAAACCTTAGAACGGTTGATTCTAAGTGGTATACTCTTTATGGTGGAGTATGATAATTCTCTATGTTGAGAATTATGACTATTGGTGAAGACATTGTTTTGTAACGATAGCTACAAATTTTTTTTTTTTAATCATAGTGGAGATTGTTGAAAATGTGATTTAAAAAAAATGTGTCAAAATGATGGGTGGCTGAGCCAACCACCATCATTGAATAAGGAAAATGGGTGGGTGCCACCCATTCAAAGAAGAAAAAAAGGATGCCAAAATTTGGTTATAAATAGAAGGCTTCTCCCCCTCATTTAGGTATCCAAGTTTTGGTGAGAAATTGAGAAAGGAAAATATTTTTAAGCATGTAGTTATATTGAAGGAGCATTTGGTTCCTCAATATGGGTATTACGAGTTTAATTTGTTAGGGATATTTATAAGAAATTAGGAATCATGTATTTGGGGCTTGGGTGAGAGAAAATTATTTATAAGAAAGTGATTGTAAAATTCTTCCATATAGTGAATATTTTTTCTCTGGTTGTCTTTTGACAACAACCGTGGTTTTCTCCGTATTTGGAGTTTTCTACGTAAATCTTGTGTTATGTGGTTGGTGTATTCTCCATTTAATTTTTCTGTTAATTTGTTACTTGACAAATTGCTTGAAGTGATCTTGGGAGGAAGCTCAATTTCCTAATAATGACTTGTGAAATAAACCGCTTCTATAATGCGAATGAATAATCTACTTATTAAAATAGTAGCTTCGTGTTTGGTAAAGTGTGTTGTTATGGTTGCTTTGAGTTTGAAAAAAATAGTACACGTGTTTGATAGATTTTAGTGCGAATGTGATGTTTTGTTATATAATGACCGAAATAATTATAATTTAATTTTTTTATTTATATATTAGAATGCATGAAAAATAAGATGTAATTGTCTCTTTGTTAAAACATTAAGGTTATGATAGGAACTTAAAAAAGGTGTGGTGTCTTATTTGATACCTATTTATAAATAACAATTGTACATACTTTGAAAAGTTATTGTCAAAATGAAGAAACTTATGAAATAAGTGACTTCTAAAAAATTTATCTAACACTATTTATTACTATAAGAGAGCTCTATGTATATTAAATTCTTTTAGGTAAATTAAATTTTGCCCCTTTGATTTTGAGGTCTGGCTACATCACCGATTGAAGCTTGTGATTTTTTTATTTGCTAGTGCATGAAATCGTTAATTTTGTTAATATTTTAGAGGCATCAATGAATTATTCTCTCTCTCTCTCTATATATATATATGAAACGTGATCAGGTGTGCGACTATATATCAAACTCCTAGATTTTTTTAATCTTAATCTTCAATGAATTATTACTATAAGAAAACTGATCAAGTGCGTGGCTATATATCAAACTCCGAAATTGTTTGTATTGTACGCAGTTTTGATCTTAATCTTTGGCTGAGGGTATGATTGGGATTGCATTAGCTTGCTAAATAATCCATCCTCATATAAATTCTCCAATAATTAACTTTGCGAATAATTTGATGAGATGTTTGGTAAAATTGGATTATAAGGAAATCAATTATTAAATAATTTACTTAACATGTTTGTCGTATTAATAAAAAAATTGTGTTGTGTGCAAATTACCAAGATGGACAAGTTTTCTTATATAGTAATATATAATGATAATTATTACGATTTATTTATATTAATGACAAATCAAAAATAATAATTGTTACTATTAATTTATATTAATGAAAAATAAAATATGATAAGATAAAATAATCCAATGTTTCAAGGGAACCATAAGCTCGCCGTTATACGGAGGCTTTCACAGCGCGTAACCAGTTGAACGGTGGTCGCCTGTCGCTGATATATCAAATATTAGTGGTGGTGACGCTATTTGTTTGCCGTTTCATGGCTGCAATTATTTTAGAGGTGTGCGTGAGCAGCCGCCATTTCTCTGTTATTGACGGTAACATCATACGTTTTGGAGTTTGATAGCAGAGGTATTGTTGCATAATGAAGACTTTAGCTAGATGCTGACGACGGTGCCGAAGACATCGCCGGACGCCAGCAATAATCTAGTTGTTTCCTTTTTTTTTGTTTTATTTAAATGTAAACATAAATATGTTATTAGTGTTAGGGTGTGTTCGAAATTGTATTATTAAAATGAGGAAAATTTGGTATTATGCTTTACAAAATCAAATTCTATAAAAAACCCGGATTTCCAAAGCTACTTTCTCATGTTTTTAATGATTAGTACAAAGATAAATTATTTAAAAAATATTTATCAAAGATTTTTTTTTGGGTGCTAGATTGTTAAATAAGTATAAAGCAATCCGAAGCATGCCGAGAATCCAATCCCGGCATTCAACTCCCCAATTTCTCGAATTGTCCACAAGTCTCATTAAATGCCCATCCATATTTTAAGACATTCCGTTACCAAATACAAAACATTTTTAAAAACATTTTTTTGGCTTTTTCAACTTGCATCAAATATAATATAAGCGTAAGGGTTTGGTTATGTTGGAACTACTTTAAAGTATATCATTTCTTTATAATGAGTTTTCTATTATTTATTATTTTGCGTATATGGTTATGATTTGTACTTTATTACTTTATCTTAGAGTATGTCCAAGATAGTCATGGCCTGAAGGTAATTGATAAAGAAGTAATGCGAAGTGCATAGGCGAGTAAATTATTTGAAGATGGCTTGCAAAATGCATGCTTCAAAAAAACTCAGTCAACAATACATGCAAATGCAGTAATTACAAGAAGACCAGCAAAGAAACACATCCTAATGCTAATGACCCACTAAAAAGATAAAAAGAGGACGGCAGACTGCATAATCTGAACGGTGCAACAAAGTAAATTAGTGTCGTCGGATTAGTGAATGGAAATGGACGGTTGGATAGCTCTCAAATAAAAAGGAAAGAGAAGGGAAAGCGAGAACTTAAAAGGGTTCTGAAAAATGTGAAAAGGGGCACGAAACGCATTTGCAATTACTCATTTTTTAGCAATACTGTTTTTCTTCAATCATTATTAAATTACATTATAATATATTTTCAATTATTTTTAAACCTACTGTGACCATACAAGAAGAATATGTCCTTTACAGTTGCTGTTTACTGACACAAAACGTTTGTTAAGACGATCATATAACAATCTGTAAAACGAACACCTGCGATCACAAATCGCCATCTAGGGATGTTCTGCGATGCTTAAGTAGCTGTTACAAAAATAATTAAGCAGCCACATTTAAAATAGTACTTTTTTTCATAAAAAAAATACTTAGAAACTAATAAATTTATTATTCAATCATTTTCAATCAAGCATAAATTATAAACTATTATTAAACAAGCAGTGGTGTAACCAGAAAATCATACTAATAAGTGCAAAATAACCAATACGAAATATAACGAAGGAAAAAGTTTGTAACCTTAGATGCATTTGGAATTAAGGTACTGTAACTTTTAAGGTATATCTGCTGTGAAAAAAAAATAGAACTATGAAACGAAAGTTAGTAATTATAGTAAATGTAAATTTGAAATAATACTTTTGATAAAATTATTATAAATATAATAGATTTTTCATTATACAAGTAAAAATTCATATCAATATAACTTTTAAGTTACAGCAGTTAGTGTCTACCAAACACTTTAGTGCTATAATTTTTAAGTTACAGCTGCCCAGCCTCAATTCCAAACGCATCCTTACTTCACTATTTTTCTAGTGTTTGATATTTCTCCTTACGCACGCTTAAGAGAGAGGGCAAACAAATGATAAAAATTGAACAGCAAATATTCTTGTTTTATTTTTCAATAATAAATTTTGTTTCGATTGATTTATTTTTAATGGATTTAATTGGACTTTGGGCCTTTAAATTATTCAATTAGAATAATAAATCACAAATGGATGATATTTATTTTCAATAATAAATTTTGCAAGCGCCATCCGTGTTAAGCTTATAGAAAGGAAAAGGAGGACTGGAGGAGGCTTCCAACCAAAAACCCTTTCAATCCGTGTTTTCTTGCTGCCATGGGACGTATCAAAAGTCAGCATTATTTCTTCAGCATGAGAAAAAATATCCTTGACTATATAATCTACACTTTGAGCCGATCCCTCAAAACAAAACTTGTTTCTCCAGCACCATATTCGCCACAGAGCTACCCCAAAAGTACAAGCCCAGGCACGGCCATCATCCCTCTGTTCCGTGCTCTTCAAGTTTTGGAAAATCCATTCATCCAGAGGTAGAGAGAAAAAGTTAGCGTAAGCATGGCCCATAAAGAGTTTCCTCCAGATTCCTTGAACCGCAACACAATCCCGAAAAGCATGAGCAGCATCCTCTATAACCCCATTGCAACGAATACAACCCATATCAGCAACAACACGTCTTTTATAAAGTTCAGTGTTACATTGAATTTTACCCTGGACAGCAAGCCACATGAAAGTTCTAACACGTCGAGGACCCTGCCACTTCCAGATAAGCTGCCATCTCGGATCAACCGCACTATGATTTTTACTCATCGGCTGGTTATAGGCGGACTTAGCTGTAAATTTGCCAGATTTTGAATGACCCCAATAAAAATGATCCTGATCGCCATTGAGATGGGGAGGTTTAATTGCGGCTATACTTAGTAGTTAGTAGGACATGATGTGGAAGAAAATGAGCAAAAAGAGTCCAGTTCCACGAGCCATCATAAGTAACAAAATCATATACACACATACTGGCCAGAGTGTCAACATATTTAGTATGTTGAAAATGATCATTAGAGAAAATCAGTAAGTATCAAGGAGCAATATATAATTAAATTGATTGGACAGTTGAGATATCGATTTAATTAATGACGTGGTACAAAGGATTATGCAGTAAAGAAATCAATATGGCATGGGTCGAATTATTATTCGAGAACACTATCCTAGATAACATACAATTATAGAGGTCAGTTCCAATCTTTTAGTGAAACAGATTTGGAATTAAGTAATTGAACTAGTTTAATTACATGTCCAATTATTGTAGCTACTATTGTATGTACCCATATAATCCCCGGGTTAGCTCATTTAATTGACTGCGCCGCTACTGGATTAATAAGCAAGATAACTAACTATTATGGTTAAAAGCCTAAATATATTTTTTTGTGGGAGGCTCCATTTAATATGTTTGTGTGTAAGGGTCTTGTGTTATTTTACAAGGTAAGCCCCTATAACAAGAGCAAGTAACGTCACTTTTGGTTTTATTGTTTTTTAATTTAAATCAAATTTGATTTAAGAGAATTAAAAAAGATAAAAGGGTTTGTTTTCTCTAAAAGGGGAGAGGCCACAATATACAGATCAGAGAAAAAGATTTTTTCTCTTTGATTTTGAGAGGAATATTTTCTCTTACTAGTTGCTTTTAGTAGTGAAAAAGACGTCCACACATCAAGTGCAGACCAAACTTGAGTCATAACTTGAAAAATTATTGGTGACAGGTCGTGATCTAACATAATTAGTGGTGACAATTCGTGATCTAACAGGAGTGGTGGTAACGAATCGTGATCTGGGAGCCTAGAATACATCAGCAAAAAAGTAAAGGTACGATTTCTAGATTATGGTAATTTTATATATTGTATGAAAATTGTAATCCAAATATTTCTGCTGCAAAATATCTTTAAACCAATAATTGATATCAGAGCGATCTCATATAAATATATAGAGTTACTGTATGAAATCAATCTCTTGTATTATGTGTATAAAATTGGTGGCACTAATTTTTATATATTATTTCATTATGTGAATGTGTATAATTATTGAGCATATTAAAGGTTGTCTCAATTCATGGTTAGATATTTCTTTGTATTAATTTTATAGATTTGTAATAAGAGAGGTGGTCAATTTTCACCATATTTCTCTCTTGATTATTTTAATTCATTGTTCTTAGATTCTTTGTAAGCCATCTATGGTATAGGAGTTCTTGTAAATATTATTTTTTATTATATAATAATGTAAAGAACCCAAAAAAAACAAAGAAAAGTTGATGGCGGCAAGGAGAAGAAGAAACGGCAGCCTCTCTAGAATTGGCAGCGAAAAGCACGAAGGGATGGAGGGTTTCTTTTCAATTTTTTCATTGACACCCTATTGTCTCACTAATTTATGTTTTCTGGCAAGGCTTGAAATGTTATTGCATTTAAGTCCAACAGTATATGTTGGTGACGGCTGGAAGAAAAATAAGTGATTTAGGGTTTTGGGTTTATACCCCATGGCACCCTACAATTTCATTATTTTACAGTTCAGCCTAAATATTTTGGGTTTTGGGCAGAAAAATTCAAATTTATGTATAGTGGATCCAAGCCCATTATTGCTATCAATTGGATGATATAAATATAAATTTGATAAGCCCAATTGTTATTATTTGTCCAGATTTATTTATATTGGTCCCAAGCCCATTTAAGGGATTTCAAAATTGGGTTATATAAATGAAAATTTGGTAGATCAATAATAAAATTTATTTGGCTCAAAAAATTTTAAAGATAAATTTGGGTTTATTTTATTAAACTAATTGGGTCTGGATTTTTTTTTAAAAAGAGGTATTTAAAAAAATAAGAGCCAATAGAATTTGTTTTTTGAAAGGTGCCGAAATTTAAATTTAAAAATTGAACCAAAGATAAATTTTAAAAGCCCAAAAGTCCTCAAGGCAATAGTTATGTAGAAGAGCAAGTTCAAGGAAGAGAAAAAAGAAAGATGGATGTTGACTTAAAGCCCAATAGATATTAGGCTTGTAGATTAAGTCAATTTTTTTCTTAGGAAAATCATGAATTGAGATTGTTTAATTGCTTTTAATCTATATGCTATGTTTGGTTGATAACATGCCATGATAACATGTCATATAGAATAGGAAGTGCCACTCTATGCATCATAATACATGACATCTATAGATTATGAATCTAGACATTTATTGTTTGAATTTTGCATGTGCTTAATAATATTAGATTTCATCTAGATAATATTATTGTAGGAAGCATGCAATTAACAATATAGGATATAATCTGTATATTGGAAAAACTAACTTTAAAATATCGAGTGGAAGAGAGAAAATTCAAGATAATTTTTCCCACAGGCTCCATTGTTAGTTCAATAATAAAATTATATATATACCTCGATTTCATGATACGGTGATGCTTCCTACGGAGGGTATATATATTAGACATTTTATTTGATGAATCTAAGATCGAAATATTTTTCAATCTGTTGATCACCCTAACGGTGGCTGCATGGTATGGAAGATACGTAGATTGAAACAATAGTTATACACTCAACTAAAATTTGTTATTAACCTTCCCAACGAAGCTCTGTAACAAATTTGGGCCCAAAATGATAACAATAATTATTTATCATGTCTCTACGTAAAAATAAATAATCCAATAGATAATTGGGTCTAGTAAGTGTAAACATGACTCCCCAATGGATAGTTTGCCAAAGCAGTACTAGATTATCGTTACAATAAAATAAAATGCATTTATGATTTTTTTGCATTTTGGATCATTTATTGTGAACATTATTTGTTTCAAAGTATTTATGCATGTCTATTTTGTTTTTCAGAAAATGTCTTCCATCAACCCATTATTAATTATCCTTGTTAAAATTGAACTCACTGGCGAAATGTATTTAGATTGGAAACGCAATCTATTTAATATTCTCACTGCTAAGGGTTGCAAATATGTGTTGACCCAGTCATTCCCTCCAGAACCAACGTTATACGATTATAGAAATCAGATGGAGCCTTATGAGAAATGGTGCGAAGCTAACAAAATGGCTAGCTTCATCCGATGTTTGGGCAGAATATTCATTTTGCCAGAAAAGCAGCGTTAAAACGTATTATGGATACTAAGATGGAAGAGGGCGCAAGAGTTCGTGATCATGTCCTCAAAATGATGGACTATTTGAATGAAGTAGAGATTCATGGTGTTCAAATCGATGATAAAATAAAGATTAACATCGTGATTGAATTGTTGCCTAATACATTCAAAGAGTTTAAGGTCAGCTATATCTTAAACAATAAAGATATGACTTTAATTGAATTAATGCACGAACTACATGCTATAAAAGAATTTTATCATAGTAGGAAACTTCCTGAAAAATGATTCTCTTGAAGGCCTAAGTCGAAAGACAAGAATAATCAAGAGAGAGTTGGGATGAGAAAATTGTCCACTAAAAGAGATGGCAAGCCAAAAGGCAAGTGTTACAAATGTGGACAGAAGGGTCACTGGAATAAAGATTGTCCTAAGATTATTAAAATCAAATATATGAAATCTTTAATCTTTCTAATTAGTTTAGATTTCTATTGATGCATGCAACAGTGAATTCTAAGATAACTAATCTTATTTGTAATTCATTTATTTGGTTTTCAGGAAACCAAGAGATTAAGTGAACAAAGCTTCAAACAGCAGTTGAGGACATGCTAGTTTATATTAGTTGAAAGGCTAGATCAAATTTACGAGATTAGTTTGATATTTGTCTTTATTATTATAAATATTAGAGGAATTTAATTTCGGTGGCTTGTTTTAATAAACATGAGTACACTGTTATTTTTTTATCTTCTGTTTATTACTTATTTTGGTTCTTTATAAAGACAATTTATATCATATAAGTCCATTAATCTATTCAAAGCACGATATAATGATAAAGAGTATGTGCATTTATCTAAGAAAAGAAATGTTTTTTTTTTCTAACCAATATCACCTCTAATATTTATGTTTAAGTCGTATAAACTATAATAAGATTTTTAAAAAATGATTAATGATAGGCTTGTTGGTCTATTAAGATTAATCATTGTCATTCTATAAATCTTATTTAGAAAAGAAATATGACGAGGATAGTCTTTTTGAGCTAAAAGTTTACGACATGTTCGTATTTGGGGATTACCAGCACATGTGCTGAAACCAAAGACAAACAAAATGGATTCACGTTCTGAGGTTTGTATGTTTGTAGGGCATCCTAAAGGAAAAATGGAGGTTTATTTTATAGTTTTCAAGATTGGAAAGTGATCGTGAGCACATATTTCACTTCTTTCGAGGAAGATTATATTAAAAACTTCAAACATAAGAGTAAGGTAATACTTGAAGAACTGTCAGGTAATCAAGTTGATGCTTAGATTTCAACACCTGTTATAGAACAGGAAGAACAACAACTAACTAATCAACACAGGATTATCCTTGAACAACCATCACTTTTAGAATCTCATCGTAGTGGGAGGGTAACTAGGTTACCTGCGAGATGCATGTTATTAGGAGAAACCTATACGACTATCTCAGATGAACATGTACAAAATCCCACTAACTACAACAAAGCTCTAATAGACAGAGATGTTGAACTTTGAAAAAAGGCCATTAATCAAGAAATGGAATCTATGTATTCCAATAAAGTCTGGGAAGTTGTAGAGGCACCAAATGCGGTAAAACCTATAGGGTGCAAATTGATCTACAAGAGAAAAAGAGGAGTAGACGGAAGGGTGGAAACATTTAAAGTAAGATTAGTAGCCAAAGAGTTTACTCAGAAAGAGGAAATCAATTATAAGGAAACATTTTCTCTAGTTGCTATGCTTAAATATAAGGATTTTGCTCTTCATTGCTACAGTACTAGATTATAAAATTTGGCAAATGGATGTCAAGACTGCTTTTCTTAACGGGCATCTTGAAAAAGACATCTACATGTAGTAACGAGATAGATTCATACAAAAAGGCCAAGAACACATGGTATGTAAGTTGCAGAAATCCATTTATGGATTGAAGTAGACATCCCGGTCGTGGAACATCAGATTTGATTAAGCGATTAAATCATTTGGATTTATTTAGAATATTGATGAACCATGTGTATACAAGAAAATTCAGGAAATATTTATAGCCTTCCTAGTTCTTTATGTAGATGATATTCTCCTTATTGGAAACGATATAGGAGTATTGACTACAATAAAGAGTTGGTTAACAAAACAATTTTATATAAAAACGTGGGAGAGGCAAGTTATTTTCTTGGTATCAAATTACAACGAGACCGGAAGAATAAAACTTTAACCTTGTCTCAAGTGGTCTATATCGACAAGATATTGGCTAGATTTAGCATGGAAAATTCCAAGACTAGTTTGTTACCATTCAGATATGGAATTGCATTCTCCAAGGATCAATCACCTAAAACATTTGAAGAGAAAGAGAAAATGAGACGAGTTCCCTATACAGAAGTTGTATGAAGTCTCATGTATGTCATGCTTTGCACGAGGCTAGACATATGTTTTCTAGTAGGGATGGTTAATAGATATCAATCTAATCCTGAACCCGAACATTGGGCTGTAATCAAGCATATAATGAAATATCTGAAAAAAACTAAAAATTATATGCTTGTGTATTCTGGTGATGAACTCATTCTAATGGGTTATACTGATTCTGACTTTATGTCATATGAGGATTCCAGAAAATCAACTTTCAACTATGTGTGTTACATTAGGAAATGGAGCTATTAATTGGAGGAGTGTGAAATAATCATGTATCGCAGACTCTACAACTGAAGCTGAATATATGGCTACATCTGAAACTGCAAAAGAAGTTGTACGGTTCTGCAAGTTCCTACAAGATCTTGAGTGGTACATGTTGTAACTGCACCCCTTAAACTATTTTGTGATAATAGTGGTGCGGTAGTTCAATCTAAGGAACCAATAAACCACAAGAAACAAAAACATATTGAGATGAAGTATCATCTTATAAGGGATATAGTGCAGAGAGGTGATGTGGAAGTTACTCAGATTGCGTCACAAGAAAACTTGGCAGATCCTTTTACTAAGGCCATACCTGGGAAACTTTTTAACTTGCACTTAGAATCTGTGGGCAATCTGTGGGCATGTGTGAGATGCCAAATATGCTTTGAGAGCTAATGGGAGATTATTGAAAAAATATGCTCGTTAAAAGCATATGTGTTTATTTAATTGTAATAAACAATTTTTCTGATTATTATAAAAAATGAGGTATTTTATTCAAGTATCTTAGTTACATTAATATTTTGAGTAAAGTCCATTTAATCATATTATATGTATTTATGTGATCACCATATGGATTCACAAAAGACATAAATACAAACTATCTTATGATTAAATAAATTAAGTTTGCAGTTGATAAATAAAGTTGGGCACTTTATTTAGGTATAGATTGTAATAAATCCATTGAATGATTTGTCTTAATTATGTATGAATTTATTGATGTAGTAAGACTACATTGAACTGGATCACATATGAGATTTAATTAACTTTATAATAACTGTCAGACTTATTAACTCTCATAAGCATTAATTTTACTATAATCTTAATCTTGAGTCAGTTATAATTTCATGATTGTAATTGTTATTCCATTTGAGTTACTAATTGACATGACACACACTTATAGTCAAGATTACCCAATATCTTGGTGGGAGCAATTATGAATATTGAAGTTATAAATTAACAATATAAAATTTGTACAACACATCTCTTGATGAGTTTTCGGCACTTGATCATAAAATTCTCTGGTCAGAGTATGTCAACATATTTAGTATATTGAAAATGATCATTAGAGAAAACCAGTAAATATCAAGGAATAAGATGTAATTAAATTAATTTGACAGTTGAGATATCGATTTAATTAACGATGTGGTACAAAGGATTATGCAGTAAAGAAATCATTGTGGCATGGGTCGAATTATTATTCGAGAACACTATCCTAGATAACATACAATTATGGAGGTCAGTTCCAATCTTTTAGTGGAGTAGATTTGGAATTCAATAATTGGGCTAGTTTAATGACAGACCTAATTATTGTTGCTATTATTATATGTACCCATAGAATCCCCAAGTTAGCTCATTTAATTGACTGTGCCACTACTGGATTAATAAAAAATATACAAACTAACTATTTGGGTTAAAAACCTAAATATATTATTTAGTGGAATGCTCTATTTAATATACTTGTGTGTAAGGGGTCTTATGTTATTTTACAAGGTGGGCCCCTATAACAAGAGCAAGTAATGCCACTTTTAGTTTTATTTTTTTTAATTTAAATCAAATTTGATTTAAGAGAATTAAAAAATATATAAATATGGAGCCTACGGTTTCCACCAAATAGAGATATAAAAGGGCTTGTTTTCTCTAAAAGGGGAGAGGAACCACAATATATAGATGAGAGAAAAAGAGTTTTTCTCTCTAATTTTGAGAGAAATTAGAGGTCTTATGTTATTTAGTGGGTTAAAAACCTAAATATATTATTTAGTGGAATGCTCTATTTAATATACTTGTGTGTAAGGGGTCTTATGTTATTTTACAAGGTGGGCCCCTATAACAAGAGCAAGTAATGCCACTTTTAGTTTTATTTTTTTTAATTTAAATCAAATTTGATTTAAGAGAATTAAAAAATATATAAATATGGAGCCTACGGTTTCCACCAAATAGAGATATAAAAGGGCTTGTTTTCTCTAAAAGGGGAGAGGAACCACAATATATAGATGAGAGAAAAAGAGTTTTTCTCTCTAATTTTGAGAGAAATATTTTCTCTTGTTAGTTGCTTTTAGTGGTAATAAAGGCGCCCACATGTCAAGTGCAGATCAAACTTAAATCATAATCTGGAAGATTATTGGTGACGGATCGTGATCTAACAAGATTGGTGGTGACGGTTCGTGATCTAACGGGAGTAGTGGTAACGGATCGTGATCTGGGAGCCTAGATTACTTCAGCCAAAAAGCAAATGTACGATTTCTAGATTAAGGTAATTTTATATATTGTATGAGAATTGTGATCCAAATATTTCCGCTGCAAAATATTTTTTAACCAACAATTAGCAATTTAATACACTTGGTACGCTGGAATGGATTCAATTTTTACCAAATATGATTAGTAATAGATAAAATTAGATTGAATTATATTTAATATTATCTTTTGTTTGGTCTAATAAAGGATTGGAATAGATTGTAAATATAATATTATCATCAAATTTATTTAATTTAATTGTATCATTTTCAAGAGAAAGTATCATTTTTTTTATGCAACTAAGTCATCTAGAGACAAACCTTCTCTTGTATTCTCACAGCTTTGGGGAAGCTTCAAAGGACACAGCTTGGATTGTTCATTATGCTAATATACCTGCCTATAAATAGTCGGGTTGACCTCATCTGTGAGTAAAAGAACTGCGATACTTGTGTTCCTTCCTGTAATAACGAAAGCGTCTTAATTAATTCAGTGTTTCTACTTCAACAAAATAAAAATAAATTCTTGATTGAAATACACCCAACTTTCATAATTTTCAATTCTAATTTTCTTATAAAAATGACGCCATGATTGGATGGCATTGTCCTTGTGTTGTCTCATTGATTGATCCATCTTTGTTTTTCCCAAAAACAATTTCCATGAAAGAGGATGTTTTGCTACTCGTTAGTAAACGCTATTTAAGCACAAGACATGATTGAGATTTATGCAAAGTACGTGGCAGAATTTATGTAAGATGACTGATGATTCATAAGGAAAACTAAACATGGGAGTTGGTAACTTTTAGCATGGCGATCAACATGTGTTGTAGAAAAATTTTTGAATTTTATTATAAGTGGTACACATAAAAGTCAGTAAGTCTAACTTGTACTCAATATTAGTTCATATCTTAATAGTCGCTTAAAGCTTATGTTATTAATCAATTAACTAATCTCAGCCCGTCCGAAATATCTTTTCTATCACCTCCATTACTTGTAGGTCAATTTTTTGTCTGGCCTTTGTCAATAATTCAAGTGTTGGGTTTTTCTTTGCCAATAACGCGCAATGGTTCCTTGTCATGAGCTTCTTATCTTCTGTCTTGAAGGAAGAAATTGCAGAAGATAAATGAAACAATTTCCTTTACACATCAATCAGTGCTGCAGCTTTTATATCTTTATTATTCTCGGAGGGATGATAATGTGTAGAGCCAAAACAATTACTAGTACTCACTCCTCTTATGGCCATGTCTAACTCTCTACAATAATTTCGATATTCCTGTTCTTCAGTTCTTCCACTACCCAACAAGTACGACGGTATGCGGTGGCTCCATTGCTAGCGCCTCTGTGGGCATATTTTAACAACGTGAAGGAAGAGCTAATTAGAATTCACACAATTTTCCTGAAAGTCTATAGCTTCCAGGAAATTCACCACCTCTGTAGAATTGTAATAATAAGACTTGTGGTTTCCGTAAAAGAATTTATAAGAGTTAATATAAAAGAGTTCGAAAATGAATTTTATATGGACTAGAAATACTCTTGATTAATTGGTTATTCAAATGGTTTAGAAATCCCCTTAATATTAGGAAGTCATTTAAAATTCTGATTATTGTTCTAAATATATTACTTTGCACTAACTTCCAATTCCACAATTACTCTGACAGCCCCGTTTTCACGGATTTATTTATGTATCTGAATCTTTTTATTCATGAAAGAATAATCTCTTGCAAACTCAGAACTTCAATTATGAATCAACTAGCTAGCAACCATTTCTTTATTTTTAATTGCTTTGGAAATTAAGGATTCGTCCAGCCGCCAGATTCTGCAGTGATTCTGTTGCATTGGATGTCTTCAATTTTCTTTTGCATTAGATTCTTTGTTGAACTATTTATGCACAAGTGAAGGAGAAATTATAGAATACATACGAGATAATACAATTAATCAATGCATATACAACGTGTGTAATTGAATTTAGTGTAACCATCACCTACGTAGATATTTTTCAAAATAAATGCACACAAGTTATAGTATCATTTGCTTGTTATATGACTTACAGTGTATTCTAGAATTTTTCCCGAGTGGAGACCATGAGTGGTAACATCCATATGACATAACAGTATTACAAAGAGATAGTCACTAGTCAAATTTGAATATTTATTGTATTGAAACCACTAAGTATATAAGTTTGGAAAACCCTAAATTCATGATGAGAAGTTAAAGACAATAGTGCTCTAAAAGAAAATGGAACGAAATGATCCATTCATACCTATTATTTGACTTTTAGATTTGCCCTTCTCAATTTTAACAAAATGCACACATGTTCACTTGACAATTTTTTATTTATTCATGTGAACGAAGTATAACAAAATTATTGACCAATCAGAACCAAGATGGAAATGATCATCAACAAAAGTAATCTGCAAGGACGATAGAAGCAGATAGATTATTCCAAAAAGAAACTAAGTGCAAGTGGAATTACTGTAGTACTGATTATTCGAGTGTGGCGGGAACGTCGTCGAAGAAGGGTAAACTTCTCTGCTTGAGGATTTCACAATCCTCAGGACTTGCTGTGTTTGGATCAAAAGGCACACGATCAGGCAGAGGTAAGCCAAGTTTTATTTGACCCACATGCCGTGAATGCAGGACTTGCTTGGTCGTGACAGGTAGCCTAACAGATTGATATTCTTCCAGAGCTGAATGTAAATTTTCTTCCCCTAACTTCTCAAGGCATTTACCTAACACTGCTGCATCAGCTATGGCCATGTTTGTGCTTCTTGCACAGTGAGGGGTTATGGGATGAGCCGCATCTCTAATAAAGACCACGTTGTCGCAGTATACTTGTGTCAAAGGGTCGCAATCATAAATAAGGTTCAGGAAAGGCTCCTTTGTTTCTTTTATGACTCTTGCAAGCTAAGGAACGCAAATCTTCTCTACTTCTTGGTGCATCTTCTTGATCATGTCACTGCTCACTTTCATTGTAGCTGAACCTCCCTGAAATTACTTAATTAATTAATTGAAGCTAGCTCTGCTAACACGGATGCATATAAATGGTAAAATGAAGCAAGTTAGGCAATCGCCTTGAGTTCAGGCTCAGGTTGAGAGATATACCAAATCCAATTGAGTCTCTTGTACATAAGCTCATAAAGGACGATGTGAGTTCCAGGGGCCAAGTCCGTGTGCACGCCATTCCCAATCGTAGGATATGCCTTCCGGATGCCTTGTATGGTTTCTGAATTCTCATTTTCCGAAAAATCAAAAACACCCCTCCAAGCACAGTAACATGTATACCTGAAAAACAGAAATGAAAAATAAACCGTAAATTTCAAGACAACCGAAAATATGAAAATAAAATATAATTTGTTCAGAAACCTGAGTTTAGAGTCTGGTAAAAAAGTCCGGCGAACTGATGAGCGTCTCCCATCAGCTGCAACCAGCAAATCTCCAACTACGTCGATGATCACATCAGTTCTAAGATTCTTAGCTTAAACATTGACGGTTGATTTGTCGTGAGAAATGCAGAAAGTGAGGTACAAGTGACCCCAGAAAACTATTTCGACAGGCAGAGTATTGTATATAAGACCATGAAGAAAAAAAAAAAAATCAGCACAGATGTTCTTTTCCTGATCTACTGCCCGATTCCGCACAGAAAGAAAAATAAAAAAAAATCAGCACAACTTGTGGGAACATCAATTGAAATTAAACCAGTTCTGTGTAGACACATACATTACCTTATCAATGGTGAGAGGTAAGGTGATGTTGTTGTTGAGTATTCAGTGAATCAAATCAAAGAGGATGAAACGGCAGTGTTGGCTTGTGTTTTGTGATGCTCGATAACTTCAGTAAAACGACGCATAAAGACTGCGTTTAATAAAGTAAATGAATTGCTTGTTACAACGACATACAGTATTGCCATTTTGAAGTTAATGAAGCACAAGCAGAGCACGTGCAAACAAAAGGTTGTTAAAGAAGCTCTTATTGCACATGGCCCTCACGTGTGTTTCTGGAAATGCCTCTTGGGTGGTTTATAAGCTGTGATACGCAGCTGGAAAAACAGAGTGTTGTTGAGAGACTGAGAGCATTGTAACGAGAGAAAGAAAGCTTGAGAACCAGGGGTTTTCGTGTTCTTATTGAGTGCCTGGTAATCTCTGTAATCAAGACTTGAGATAATTCAATAAAGCTGATGAGTTTGTTCCCCCGTGGATTGTAAGTCAATGCAAATTGACTGAACCACGTAAGCTAGCTGTGTTCTGTGATTTCTTGTATTCAATTCGTTTCTTTGTTTGTTTCTAAACACAATCTTGGTCTTAGTTAATAGAACATTAATTCGTTAGTTCTCTAGTTGTCTTTGTAAGGCATCTTGTTGATTCTAATCCAAGATCTTTGGGGGAGTGTTCTGTAAAGCTTCTGTTATCAGCTTATCAGAATCTTCAATTGGCATCAGAGATAGATTGAAAGATTAGATCCAAGTATGGCTGCTCCGAGGATTGATCTAGAAAAGTTTAATGGAAAGAATGATTTCAACATGTGGAAAGTGAAAATGGAGGCACTGTTGATCACACAGGGGCTGAGTGATGCCATTGAACCAGCAACCAAGAAAGAAGGTAAAGAGGGGTCTTCATCACGCATTCCTAAGCAAATTACTGAAATTGACAAGAAGGCCAAGAGCACCATAATCTTGAGTCTCAGTGACTCAGTTATCAGAGAAGTTGCTAAGGAGAAGACAGTGGCACAGTTATGGGCAAAACTTGAGAGCTTATACATGACTAAATCACTGGCAAACAGATTGTACATCAAGAAGAGAATGTTTTCACTCAAGATGGCTGAGGGATCCTCTCTTGATGAGCACATCGATGAGTTCAATAAGGTTTGTGATACCTTGGAAACCATTGATGAAGGGCTGAATGATGAAGGCAAAGCTCTACTCTTGATAAGCTCCCTACCTCCTTCATACTCAAACTTTGTTGATGCCCTCATGTATGGCAGACAATCCCTATCCCTGGATGAGGTTAAAGCTGCTCTAAATACAAGAGGGTTACAAGAGAAACAAGTAAATAGAGTACATGGAGAGGGGCTGACTGTGAAAGAAAAGATTGACAAGACTGATGGAAAGGAAAAGAAACAAGGCAAGACAAAGAACAAGAACAAAAATCTGAAGTGTTTCTAATGTCACAAGGAGGGGCACTTTAAGAAAGACTGCCCAGAGAAGAGTTTCAAGAAGAAGGGACAGAATGGTGATGCAGCTATTGTTAAAGAAGAGGGATATGAATAAGCTGATGTATGTGTGGCAATAGAAGAAGTGCAGAAGGGTAAGTGGATCCTTGACTCTGGATGCACATTTCATATGAGTCCTTGCCAAAATTTCTTTTCTGAATATCATAAGATTGATGGGGGAAAGGTTATGATAAGAAATAATGCAGTGTGCAAAGTCATTGGGATAGGAAACGTATGCCTTAAGCTACATAATGGAACCATTAGAGAAGTCAAGCAGGTGAGACATGTACCAGACCTTAAAAGAAACTTAATCTCTTTAGGGATGCTTGACCGAGTTGGTTATAGTGTTAGGCTTGAACATGGTAAAATTGAAATCCACAATGAGGCTACACTGGTTATGAAAGGAAGTAGAAAGAATAGTGTATATGTTTTAGATGGTGAAGTGGTAACTGGAGAGTCCAGTGTATCCACTAAGGTTAACATGGATACAACCAGATTATGGCATCTAAGGCTAGGGCACATGAGCATTAAGGGTCTTAAAGAATTAGCTAAGCAGGGTGTTCTAGGAAGTGATAAGATTGAGGAATTAGTTTTTTGTGAAGACTGTGTCCTAGGGAAGTCTACAAGAGTTAGTTTCAAGAGATCTCAGCACAAGACTAGAGACATTCTGGAATACATCCACTTAGATCTGTGGGGGCCATCTCAAGTTCCATCTATGGGGGGGAATAGATTCTTCATGTCTATAATTGATGACTTTTCAAAAAGAGTTTGGGTGTATGTTCTCAGAATAAAGGATAAAGTGTTTGGCAAGTTTAAGGATTGGAAAGCCTTAGTTGAAAACCAAACAGGAAATAAGGTTAAAAAGCTAAGAATAGACAATGGACTTGAATATTGTAATCAGATGTTTGATAATTTCTGTGCTAGTGAGGGCATTGGCAGACATAGAACAGTGAGAATGACTCCTCAGCAAAATGGGCTTGCTGAAAGGATGAACAGGACTTTAATGAACAAAGTCAGGTGTATGATGATTCAGTCAAAGCTGCCAAAAGGGCTCTGGGCAGAAACCTTGTTAACAGCTTGCCTACTGGTCAACCTAAGTCCTTCAGCAGCCATTGAGTTCAAGACTCCTTATGAACTTTGGTCTGGTAAACCTGGAAACTACAACAACCTCAAGGTATTTGGGTGTACAGCATATGCACACACAAACCAGGGAAAATTAGAACCCAAAGCCTTAAAGGGATAGCTAATAGGTTATCCAGATGGAGTGAAGGGTTACAAGTTATGGTGTTCAGAACTGACTCCACCCAGATGCATAACAAGCAGGGATGTAGTTTTCAATGAGGAAGATGAGCTGTCATCTAGTAATCCAGCTAAAGCTGTTGAATCTCAAGATAGAGGTACTGATAGTATTCAGTTTGAGGTGAAGCACTCATTTCAGAAGTCTTCAAATGAAGCTGCAAATTCAGATGAAGATAATTCTGAAAATGAAGATCACAATACAGAACAACAACATCAACAGAATCAAACTAAGCTTGAAGATTATCAGTTGGCAAAAGACAGAGAAAGAAGAACTATAAGACCTCCAAAGAGATATGGCTATGCAGATCTAATAGCTTATGCACTTGCTACCTCACATGAAATTGATGAAACAGAACCTAAGAGCTATAAAGAAGCAGTTAACAGTACAAGTAAGGTTGAATGGCAGGAAACCATGGATGAAGAAATAGCTTCTCTTTACATAAACAATACATGGGAGCTGGTGAGAAAGCCTAATAACAGAAGGCTAGTAGGATGCAAATGGATATACAGGATCAAAGATGGGGTGTCAGCTACAGAACCTAAGAGGTTTAAGGCTAGGCTGGTAGCTAAAGGATACACACAGAAGGAAGGCATTGATTTCAAAGAAGTATTCTCACCTGTGGTTAGACATGCATCAATAAAGGTCTTATTGGCTCTAACAGCAGTTTATGCCATGGAGCTTGATCAACTCGATGTCAAAACAGCCTTCCTGCATGGGAACCTACAAGAAGAAATCTTCATGACACAACCAAAAGGGTATACAGACCAAATGAAGCCAAATCATGTGTGTTTACTGAAGAAGTCACTGTATGGGTTAAAACAATCACCCAGACAGTGGTACCTCAGATTTGATGAGTTCATAACATCTCATGGATTCAATAAATGCAGCTTTGATTGTTGTGTTTACTACAAAACAACAAAAGCAGACCTCCACATATACTTACTCTTATATGTGGATTATATGGTAATAGCCTGCAAACAAAGAGATGAGATTGATGCCTTAAAGTTATTGCTCAGCTCAGAATTTGACATGAAAGACTTAGGGCATGCCAAGAAGATCTTAGGCATGGAAATAAGGAGAAACAAAAAGGGGGGGTAAGATATTTCTAACTCAAGAGAAGTATCTAGCTAAAGTACTTGACACCTTTGGGATGCAAAGCTGTAAACCAGTCATGACACCTCTAGCATCACATTTCAGACTTTCAAATCAGAAATGTCCTCAGACTGATGAAGAGAAATCTGAAATGTTAAAAATCCCATATGCAAATGTTGTTGGATGCATGATGTATGCAATGGTATTAACCAGACCAGATCTTGCATATGCTTTAAGCCTTGTGAGCAGATACATGGCAACACCAGAAAAAGAGCATTGGAATGCAGTGAAATGGATCTTGAGATACTTAAAGGGTACCTTGGGACTTGGATTGCAATATAGGAGATCAGGGGAAAAATAATGGACTATGTGGATATGTAGACTCAGACTTTGCAGGGGACAATGACAGAAGAAGATCTTTAACAAGCTATATGTTCATGCTAAATGGTTGTCTAATCAACTAGAAAGCAAGCCTTCAACACATTGTAGCTTTGTCAACTACAGAAGCTGAATACACTGCAGCTACAGAGGCTGTTAAAAAAGCTTTGTGGCTTAAGGGTATGTTAGCTGAATTGGGTAAGAAGCAACAGTCTGTTGATATCCATTATGACAGCTCGAGTGCAATCTATCTGAGCAAGAATCCAGTACACCATGAAAGAACCAAACACATTGATGTGAAGCTACACTTTATCAGGAATGAAGTGTCTAAATGAGTCATCAAAATGGTTAAAGTTCACACTGACAGTAACCTAGCTGACATGCTTACAAAGGTAGTACCTACAGCCAAATTCAACCTCTGCTTGGATTTGACTGGAGTGTGCAGCTCCTGAGAAATGCACACAAAAATGGGGAGAAAGTTTATCAGGGATGATTTGCTTCAAGGTGGAGTTTTGTTGAGTATTCAGTTAATCAAATCAAAGAGGATGAAACGGTAGTGTTGGCTTACGTTTTGTGATGCTCGATAACTTCAGTAAAACGACGCATAAAGACTGCGTTCAATAAAGTAAATGAATTGCTTGTTACAACGACATACAGTCTTGCCGTTTTGAAGTTAATGAAGCACAAGCAGAGCACGTGCAAACAAAAGGTTGTTAAAGAAGCTCTTATTGCACATGGCCCTCACGTGTGTTTCTGGAAATGCCTCTTGGGTGGTTTATAAGTTGTGATACGCAGCTGGAAAAACAGAGTATTGTTGAAAGACTGAGAGCATTGTAACGAGAGAAAGAAAGCTTGAGAACTAGGGGTTTTCTTGTTCTTATTGAGTGCTTGGTAATCTCTGTAATCAAGACTTGAGATAATTCAATAAAGCTGGTGAATTTGTTCCCCCGTGGATGTAAGTCAATGCAAATTGACTGAACCACGTAAGCTAGCTGTGTTTTGTGATTTCTTGTATTCAATTCGTTTCTTTGTTTGTTTCTAAACACAATCTTGGTCTTAGTTAATAGAACATTAATTCGTTAGCTCTCTAGTTGTCTTTGTAAGGCATCTTGTTTATTCTAATCCAAGATCTTTGGGGGAGTGTTCTGTAAAGCTTCTGTTATCAGCTTATCAGAATCTTCAGTTGTGAAGAAGATCAGGTTGATGGAGCCATGACTTAACTATTTTCTGGGACAATGGATGAAGTGCGATTCCAGCGCCAGTTGGGTTTCCGGTTGGAGGTCCACGTGTCTTCTCGATCACCACCACATCCCAACCTACTAAAATAAGCGCTTTTGCGCATGATATCCCTGCTATGCTTCCCCCAACTATGATAGCTTTTGGCTTCCGCATCCTCTCCCTCATGTCTCTCTCTTCCTCTCAAACACCAGTATGTGTGACACTCAGACTTATAGAGACGCTCGCGCATAGATATATTGATATACAGGGGAAAACTTCCCATTCTGAATTCATAAATCAGGATGAGCCGGCAATCATATTAACATATTTTTATATTATTGTAAAAATATTTTTATACTATTGTTAATTTGACTCGGATTTTAATAAAATTTTACATCTCGAACCAAGTCGCTACTCTAGAGAAAATTTTTTCAATCTGAACTTATATATTCCAATTCAAGACAAAGGTTTAATAATGTAATGAACGTGAAAATTATTAGACCATATAATTTAATAGTGTGATGATATTTTATTATAAAACCGGACGATTTAATAACTTTTCGAATTTTAATAATATTCAGATTTTTAGACTAGATCAGCACTATATAGACACACATATGCAACATAAGTTATTTATTTAAAAACTGACAATAAATTATGATTAAATATGTTCGCAGCTGTTATAAAGTCTTGATACAATGTTTCTATGATGTGACGTCAATATCGATGATCGCTAATTAGGGATTCCATTATCCTATTGTCTCTCTCACATGATGAATAAATAAACAGATTTAAAATCTCACGTCACCCAATTTTTAGAGTGTACCCGCAGGCCGCAGTCCCAATAGTAGTCAAATTAACTTCAAACTCTACAAACTCAATAACATGATTACGTCTTATTCTTTCTTAATTGCAGTTGATTTTTCAAGGAAGCGAGAGAGATTCTAAAATATCATATATGTATTACAATTAATTAATGTATGCATGATATGTGTAGTTGAATTTAATACAATCAATAGTTGCATGATAATTTTTTAAAATAAATATACATATGTCATGATATCTCAAATATATTTTAAAATTTCATCCAAGTTAGAAAAAAAATACTTAATTCAAATCTCACGATTTTCAAGAAACCTTTCTACTCAAAATAAATTCTCAAGTCAGATTTTTCAATCTGGCGATATGGAATTTGCCTAATAAATCTCTGCATTCAAATATCACGTTTATGAAACCCTTGCATTCAGAGTAAATTCTTGCGGTGTATCAAACAAAAAAAAAATCTTGCGGGTAAGGAGTATCAAATGCGAGAATAAAGTTTGATAAAAATGAATAAAAGGAATAAGGTAAAATGATGAATAATTTTGGTAAAATTAAGTACCAAAAATAAGATTTGACAGTTAGTATATGTTTGTTGCGGTTTATTTAATAACTAAAAGTATTTATAAGCTCTTTTCAAAATTGTTACTGTTGTTTGGTAGTATTTTGGGTAGGGAGTTTTTGAGAATTAAATAAGTTATTTTGCCTCTACTAATAAAAATGCAAATTAAATAAGTTATTTTGGGTTTTTGGGAACAAAAGTTGTAGAGGATTTTTTAAGTGTTAAAGTATCTAAATACCTTTTATTTATTTTACATTTTTATTCAATTCTTTTCATAATATAACTTTAAATAAATTTTCTATTAAACTAATTTTATAATTTAAAATTTTTAATAAAAGTTCATATTGACAACCAAATAATTAAAATATTTTGGTAAATCTCCACTTGTAACAACTTAATTTTACTAAAAGCTCTACCTGAATTAACACAATTGAAAAGTTATACCATACAGAACATAGAGTCAGTGACGATGCGGAAATATAAAAAGGTGATTGATAGAAGAAATTAGGTTTCTAAATAATAAAAGTTTTGTTAGAAAAGTTTAAATGAACAAAACTAGTGTTTTGAGCCCCTATTATAATAATCCTAAATATCGTGAATTTATCAAAATAGAAAAATCTAAAATATTATTTTATAATAAAATCTCTTAATCTAAATAAAGAAACCAAAGCAAACAGTGCCCAAAACCAATATCTAAAAAAAAGATAAAATCATAAAATTAATAGGAAAATAGAAAAATAACTTAAAGCTGAAAAATGATCAGGAAGGAAGTAAAACTCTTAAATCGACCACGGGGCAGAACTCTGCAAGCTATTATATTTGGTTTTTCTCGTTACAAGCTTCAAAACGATATATTATATACCTAAAACGAACACCTGTAACCTTAGTTATGACCTCTAGAAAATAATCTGCTCATCTTATACAACAATCCTACATTAGCTAGCCCAATTTGGGATTGTGATGACTTATGTAATAAACCACTTCTATAATGCTAATGAGTAATCTACTTATTAAATATTAGTTTGTTGTTTGGTAAAGTGTGTTATTATAGTTGCTTTGAGTTTAAAAAGAATATTACATGTGAATGTGATGTTTTGTTATATAATGACCGAAATAATCGTAATTTAATTTTTTTTATTTATATATTAAGATTTATTAAAAAATAAGATGTAATTGTCTCTTTGTTAAAACATTAAAGTTATAATAGGAACTTAAAAAAGGCGTGGTGTCTTATTTGATATCTATTTATAAATAGCAACTATACATGCTTTTAAAAATTATTGTCAAAATGAAGAAATTTATGAATAAGTAGCTTTTAAAAAATTTATCTAACACTATTTATTACTACAATAGAGCTCTCTCTCTCTCTCTCTCTCTCTCTCTCTCTCTATATATATATATATATAATTCTTTTAGGTAATTTAAATTTTGCCCCTTTGATTTTAGGGTTGGCTACATCACCGATTGAAGCTTGTGATTTTTTTATTTGCTAGTGCATGAAATCTTTAATTTTGTTAATATTTTAGTGGCATCAATGAATTATTCTCTCTCTCTCTCTCTCGATATATATATATATATATATATATATATATGAAAGGTGATCAGGTGTGCGACTATATACCAAACTCCTAGATTTTTTTAATCTTAATCTTCAATGAATTATTACTATTAAGAGAACTGATCAAGTGCGTGGCTATATATCAAACTCCGAAATTTTTGGTATTGTACGCAGTTATGATCTTAATCTTTGGCTAAGGGTATGATTGGGATTGCATTAGCTTGCTAAATAATCCATCCTCATATAAATTCTCCAATAATTAACTTTGCAAATAATTTGATGAGATGTTTGGTAAAATTGGATTATAAGGAAATCAATTATTAAATAATTTACTTAACATGTTTGTTGTATTAATCAAAAAATTGTGTTGTGTGCAAATTACCAAGATGGACAAGTTTTCTTATATAGTAATATATAATGATAATTATTACGATTTATTAATATTAATGACAAATCAAAAATAATAATTGTTACTATTAATTTATATTAATGAAAAATAAAATATGTTAAGATAAAATAACCAAATGTTTCAAGGGAACCATAAGCTCGCCATTATACGGAGGCTTTCACAGCGCGAAACCAATTGAACGGTGGTCGCCTGTCGCTGATACATCAAATATTAGTGGTGGTGATGCTATTTGTTTAACATTTTGTTGATGCCGAAAAACGACCTCAATAGTTGAATTCATTTTCTTTGGGGAATAACAATACGAATCCAAGCTCAAACGTCATTTTGATCGCAACTTTATATACCTGTTAACTAGAAAACACGGTTAGGATACGCTGATGGGGTTCCGACGTAGACCCTTCGATACTTAAGTCAGAAATTGTGTACAAGGAAAGAAAAACGAGAAGGAAGAATTGTGAATAAGTTAAAATCAAGGAATTTTTCCAGTAGAGGTGTTGAAAATCTTGTAGGAAATTATGAGGCTTTTAAATAGGTAACTTGTGGAATTTTTGGTTGATTTTGCTAACCCCTTCCTCTGATACCCTCTTAAGCTTAAATAGGCTCTTGGTTGTGGGTGGTTACCTCCTTAACTTCAGCCCACTTTCTTCAGCAATTGCAAGTGGTTATTAATTGGAGGTGGTTTAAGAAATCGTGGCATACTTCCCTGGAAATTAGGCCACGTTCTCTTGACTAGCAATTTTCCATGTCAAGCTAATTCTCATGTCGAATAAATGAATTTCGAGGTCGGACTACCTTACTTTCAGATCGGGCTGGTGAATTTTTGTATCGCTCATATAAGCTTAAAGTTACTCTCAAATCAGGTTGTTTTCCTCAGGTTGTACTTGCAAACTAGGTCGCCAACATAGGCTTCGAGTTGTACTTATGGGGTCTGCTCAATGACAGTAAATTTTGAGTAGATTAGGGTCGACTATATTTCTAAACACTACCAGAAAAATCCAATACGAACATGTTTCATGGCTGTAATTATTTTAGAGGTGCGCGTGAGCAGCCGCCATTTCTATGTTATTGACGGTAACATCATACGTTTTGGAGTTTGATAGCAGAGGTACTGTCGCATAATGAAGACTTTAGCTGGATGCTGACAACGGCACCGAAGACGTCGCCGGACGCCAGCAATAATCTAGCTGTTTCCTTTTTTTTTTGTTCTATTTAAATGTAAGCATAAATATATTATTTTAGCGTTAGGGTGTATTCGAAATTGTATTATTAAAATGAGGAAATTTTGGTATTATGCTTTATAACATCAAATTCTATAAAAACCCGATTTTCCAAAGCTGCTTTCTCATGTTTTTAATGATTGGTACAAAGATAAATTATTTAAGAAATAGATTTTGAAATGATCTATTTTAAAAAATATTTATCAAAGATTTTTTTTGGGCGCTAGATTGTTAAATAAGTATAAAGCAATCTGAAGCATGCCGAGAATCCAATCCCGCCATTCAACTCCCCAATTTCTCGAATTGTCCACAAGTCTCATTAAATGCCCATCCATATTTTAAAACATTCCTTTACCAAATATAAAACTTTTTTAAAAACTTTTTTTTTTTTAGCTTTTTCAACTTGCATAAAATATAATATAAACGTAAGGGTCCGGTTATGTTGGAACCACTTCAAAGTAGAATATTCTTTTATAATGAATTTTCTACTATTTATTACTTTACATGTATAGTTATAATTTGTTCTTTACCTTATAGTAGGTACAAGATAGTTATGGCTTTAAAGTAATTGATAAAGAAGTAATGCGAAGTGCAAAGGCGAGTAAATTATTTGAAGATGGTTTGCAAAATGTATGCTTCAACAAAAACTAAGTCAACAATACATGTAAATGCAGTAATTATAAAAGAAACATCAGCATACAAACACATCCTAATGCTAATGACCCACTAAAAAGATAGAAAGAGAACGGCAAAATGGATCCGCCTGCGCTATTGCATAATCTGAACGGTGCAACAAAGTAATTTAGTGTCGTTGGATTAGTGAATGGAAATGGACGTTTGGATAGCTCTCGAATGAAAAAGGGTAGAGGAGGGAAAGCGGAAACTTAATGGGGTCTGAAAAAAATGTGAAAAGGGGCACAAAACGACATTTGCAATTACTCTTTTTTTTTTACAATACTGCATTTTTTTCAATCATTATTAAATTATATTATAATATATTTTCAATTATTTTTAAACCTGCTGTGACCATGCAAGAAGAATATTTCCTTGGCTGTGGCTGTTTACCGCCACAAAAGGTTTGTTAAGACGATGATATAATAATTTGTAAAACGACCACCTACGATCGCAAATTACCATCTGGGGAAGTTTTGTGGTGATTAAGTAGCTGTCACAAAAATAATTAAGCAGTCTCATTTTAAATAGCACTTCTTATTTTTTTTAATAAAAAAAGAGAACTTAGAAACTAATAAATCTATTATTCAATTATTTTCAATCAAGCATAAATTATAAACTATTATGAAACAAGTAGTGGTATAATTAGAAAATCAAATTAGTAAGTGTAAAATGACAGACATAAAATATAACGAAGGAAAAACTTTACAACCTTATTTCACTATTTTCAAATTTTTAATATGTCTCCTTACACACGCCTTAAGAGAGAAGGCTAACAAATCATAAACATATTGCATGTATAAATAAATTAACGTGCCAATTGATATTGGAAACGGAAATATATAAGTAAAGTTTTCTAAAGATAAAAATAATAAAGTTTTACAACTTGATACTTTTATACATCCACTTTTTTAATTTTATTCTTTTTTATTTTATAATTTTATGAAGTACTAATCCATATTTTTAATACATATTCAATTTTGATTCTATATTAAATGTATATTTTATAAAAAAAAATTGTTGATCTTTTACTTGTTTATAAAATTTTATGTAAGATTGTACTGACGCTCTTTAATTTACTAGGGTCAAACTAGGTCAATGCGTATAAGTTTAAAAATGTAAAACGATATGACTTTTAATGTGCAAATATTTTAAAACTTTTGATTTTTCTGATTTTACAATAAATAATAGTATTGTTAATAGTCAATTGGATATAGGGTAATTTTTAGGGGCCTCTCCTGAGATTTGGTGTATTAACACCTAAATAGAATGTATTCATATAGTTACATATAGGTCCCTGAGGGTTGTAGAGGAGATAAGTACAAATACATGTTAAAAAATTTAAAAGATTTTTAATGCTAGAATATTGTTTCATGTTTTTATAAAAAGTAAAAGATGATATTTATTTTCATTCTTTAATAAAGGATAATTCTAAAAAATATGAGAGTAAATTAATAATTCGATAAATTTATATGACTAATTTTAAAAAAAAATCATAATTTTCCATAGGACTCATATATTATATAAATGAGAAAATATCCACCGTCCACCCGTTTTTTCTAACTTTTTCAAAAATAAACAATTTCTTTTTTTTTTTACTGGAATTCACCTAAAGTTATATTTTATTTCACTTTTCCACTTCCGTTTGGAATCCGTTAAGACAACTAACGGAAACTTAAAAAATGATCATTTTACCCCCAAAACGAAAATTATAATTTCACCCTTAAAAATGCCCAAAATAATAAGATTTAATGATGAATATCATTATTGGTACATTAATGAAGTATAAAAAAATTTTAACTACTAGATATTATAACTCAATGAATAATAAAACTCTACTTATCCTAAATTCAATTGATGGTTTGCAAGATTGGACTATTTTTAATACTATTGTTATAATTTAGCATTCTAATTATAGACATATTTAAAAAAAAAAACAGCATTTGATGGTTGTGGAATTAATTTCTTTATTGACCGATAGAGGAAATATTTAGATTTAATCTAATTATTTTTGGTAATTTTTAGGGTGAAATTGTTATTTTCGTTTTAGGGGGTAAAATGGTCATTTTTTTATGTTTTCGTTAGTTTTCTTAATGGATTCCAAACGAAAGTGGAAAAGTGAAATAAAATATAACTTTAGGTGGATTTCAGTAAAAAAAAAAAAAGAATTGTGTATTTTTTAAAAAGTTGAAAAAAACGGGTGGACGGTGGATATTTTCCATATATAAATTAATAAAAAAAATTATCCACCGTCCACCTGGAATACTCGAGAGTGCGGGCTACTGGTCCAAAGGGTTATTAAAAATCGGCTTTAAATTAACTAAGCCGGAACCATCTCTCAGATAACAATGCTACGTACCCTATCAAGTTTAAAATCAAAATCGGCTTGAATAGGATCGAAGGATGGATGTGCTTTCAAAATAATTCTTTATGGATTGGTTTGATAATGAAATGGAATTGCGGTTGATTCGTTTTATACAGAGTGCTTTACCAAATAATGTTTAGATTCTTTAAATGGAACTGCTTTGCTTTGGATGGAACACAGCTAGTCAAAATTTTAAACTTGATAGGGTACGTAGCGTTGTTATCTGAGAGATGGTTCCGGCTTAGTTAATTTAAAGCCGATTTTTAATAACCCTTTGGACCAGTAGCCCGCACTCTCGAGTATTCCAGCTGATATACCAAATCAGTTTTGCTTTACCGGATAATAATTAAGTTCTTTAAACGCGGTTGTCAGATTTTAAACAATTTACCAATTCTTTATTAAATTCTTTTGCAAGCCTAGCAACACATACATCTAAAGGCTTGGGTACAAACACAATACCAGATCCGGTTCCCGAAAATGGTGCTCTGAAGGAATGGAGGGAGAAGAGAAGATTTTACAACTGAGGATCGAGATCTGGTCTCTTTGCCTCAGAGGAACGTACAATTTATACGGCAGATCTGATACAGATCAGTCTGCAGAGCATGCATGAAAGCTTTAAAAAACTGAAATTTAAATGCTTTAAATGTAAATTGCGTAAATTTAAATGTTACATAAAATTAAATTGCGGAAATTTAAATTGCTGAAATTTAAAGTGCGGAAATTAAAATGCTTTAATAAAATTGGAATGAAGTGCTTACATCGGTTGGTTTTTCTTTGTAGAGAAGAAAGGGAAATAATGGGAAATTAATCTGAAGACAAGAGAAATTCCTTTTTGTCTTCGGATTCCAGATTCTTATTCCCGGAGAGAGAGAGAGAGAGAGAGTTCTAGAGAGAAGGGAGAGGAGAAGAGAGAAGTTCTAAACTTAGAAAATGAAAAACCTGAGGAGTCTGAGTCTTCCTCTCGGTTTTTATACAAAGATCTTTAAATTGTTCACTGTAGCGGGATTTTAAGTGCACAGTAACATCTGGAAATCTGCACTGTTCACTGTAGCGGGATTTTAAGTGCACAGTAACAATTGGATCGTATCTTTGAATAGTAGATGCTTTGTACAAAAATTGAAATACGATACGGGTGAAGAGACATGTGCGCTCTCACTTGTGTCCAGAGGACCACCCGAAGAAACATGATTTTTTTTTTAAAAGTAAATAATCAAATAATTATTTACAATGCTTTAATGGAGAGAAAATGCCGAAACAATCATCTTCGTTTTCATCTCCAAGGGAAATAAATGGCTCTTCGTCTTCATCATCATCTTCATCTTCAGAGGAGTCTGCAACTGAGGATTTTGATCTTGAGGCGAGGAGTTGTTCCATGGCTTTAAAATATTCATCTTCAATTTTGGCGCTTGCCAATAGAGACTGGGCTTTGGATTTTTGGGTTAGGAAGGTCTGTTGGGCTTTAAAGGCTTCTAGGGTTGGTTGTAGGAGGTTTTTAGAGGAGAGCCAATCTTTGATCATGTTAACAGTCAATTTGGACTGTTCATCAAATTTTGACCACCATTTGACTTTGAAGGTTCTTTAAAGGATGACTTGGGACTCATGGGTATGAAATCGGAGGTTCCACATCCAGACCCATGGTAGGAAGAAGTTTGTACAAAAACAGAGAAAGGGGGGAAATCTTTTTTCTGAGTCAGAAGGAATATAATGGGTTTTAAAGAGGTTTAAACAATTTGTGGCATTTGGAGTTAGGATTTGAGGTATTGGTCCGAAGAAGTTCCACCAATGATGAAACCAATTAGGTAGGCTTTGGACGGTTATTTTTGAATTAAAGAAAAATAACCAAGAATGAGATTTTTTAGGGTTTTGGATAAAAAATGTGTTATACCAGGCTTGTTGGTAATCCCAGTAGGAAAAAGTCCGACAATGTGGTAAACGGGTCTCAAAATTTAAAGGAAAGGTTTTGAAATTGTGGAGTAGATCACCCCACTGGTTTGGGCTCAAAACTTTTAAGATTGTGGCCGTGGAATAAGCCGGCTCAGAATGGGTTTTGTCAAGAAAGAAATGCTTGAATTTAGCTGATTCAGTTATTTCTAAAATGCTTTGATAATAAGACTGGGGTTTTGTCAAATCCCATGGTTTGAAAAACCAGCCTTTGGGAAAAAATTTTAAAATGCTTTGAAAAGGATCAGTATGGTAAAATCCATCTTCCATAGAAAGAATGTTTTGAAAATGGGTTTTATCAAACCAATCGGAGGTTTGCTTTGAAGGTGTTGGCTGAGAAAGCACAATTTGGGAAGATGAGCTTTCAACAGACACAACAATATTTTGAAAAGAGGGTTTATCAATTTCTTTTTTAAGAGAAGTTTGGCTTTGAGAAAGGTTTTGTAGGGCGAGCATGAGCTCTGGAGATTTTGTAATGGAACTCATCCATTGCTTTACCTGGTCATCAGAGGAAATAGATTTGTATTGGGCTCCATGTTCTTCAACCAAATCAATCCAGGATTTGATGGGCATGGCAGAAGAAAGTAGTTTTTCTTTAGAAGGGGTTGACTGGGGTTCTTTAGAAGGTTCTTGAGAACCAAAAACTTTGAGAACTGCTTTACCTTTATCTTTCTTCTTTGGCGGCATTATCTGTTTTGAAGAAATTCTCTGGTTAGAAAATCAGGAACAGAATTTTTGTCACCTTTAATAAATTCAATATCAAAATCAAAAACACTTAAAATAGCTTGCCATCGTGCAAAAATCTGTTTTGATACAATGTTTTGAACATCTTTTTCTAAAACATGTTTTGCAGCTTTACAATCAATTCTAAGTAGAAATTTTTGATTTAGTAAATCACTTTGGAATTTAGATATGCATAAAACAATAGAAAGAATTTCTTTTTTGATAGTAGAATAATTTTTCTGGCAATCATTCCGATGTGCAGAAACATATTGTACTATCTGTTCTTTGTCATTTTCCTTTTGTTTTAATATACCTCCATAACCTATATCAGATGCATCAGTTTCTACAATTTTAGGTAATGCAGGATTTGCAAGAAATAAGCATGGAATATTTTTCACAGATTGCTTTATTAATCTAACAACTTTGGTATGTTCTTCTGACCATGCAACAGGATTCTTTTTCAACCTATCATGCAAAGGTTTAGACATCCTATTGATATTAGGGCAAAAATCGAGAACATAATTTAAACTACCAAGAAATCTTTGTAATTGGGTTTTGTCCAGAATTTTGTCTGGGAGTTTATCTGCAAACAAAAGTGACCTCTCTATTGGAGTGATAGTTCCTTTGGAAATATGATGACCAAGGAACCGGACTTTTGTCTGGAATAAAGAAATTTTTGAACTAGAAATGGCTAATCCAGCCTTTTTTGTAACAAGATAAAAAGTCTTTAAATGTTTGAAATGTTGATCAATACTTTAGGAAAAAATCAACACATCATCAATATAAACGATGCAAAACTCAGAATAGGGATTATAAATATCGTTCATGATTTTTTGAAATTCTGAGGGTGCATTTTTCAAACCAAAAGGCATTACTGTCCATTCGTATTGTCCAAAGGGAACAGTAAAAGCTATTTTATATCGATCTTTAGGGTGAATTTGTATTTGCCAAAAACCAGACTTCATATCAAATTTAGAAAAAATGAAAGCTGAACAAAGTTTTTGGAGTAAATCTTTTTTATTAGGTATTGGGTACCTAATCCATTTTAAAGCTTTATTCAAAGGTTTGTAGTTTATCACAAGTCTAAGTACGCCTCTTTCAATTTCAGAATTTTTATTAACATAAAAAACGGCACAAGACCATGGGGACCTTGACTTAACAATGAGTCCTTTTGACTCTAAATCTTTGATTTCATTTTTGCAATGTTGTTCCAATTCCATGTTCACCTGGATTGGACGTGCTTTGGTGGGTATTTGTTTTTCATCAAACGAATTTTCATAAGGCAAATCTACCAAATGTTGTTTTCTATTCCAAAAAGCAGATGGTAAATCGGCACATATTTCTTTGTCAATAAGGCTTTTGAAATCGGAGATTTTTCTTTGTATAAAATCATTTTATAATTGACTTCCAATTCTTTGGAAATTCAAATCTTTTTGTAAACAAAATAAATCATCTTGTTTGGACTTAAGAATGGCATTAATTTTGTTTTGGTAAACAGAACAAGCTTTGACAATGTTTAGATTTCTAGTCTTTGGTTTTTCAATAAACAGGAAAACAAGTTTCTTGTTTGTTACTTTGAAGGATATACTATCATAATTGACAGTATATGGAGTTATAAGATTTATAAAAGGAGTTCCCAAAATGATGGCATGATGAATATCATTTGTGAGGACAAAAGAAGTTTTAAAATCAAAACCATTATTATGGATTGAGGCTTCAACCTTGGAACTGACATTCAGTTTTGAATTATTAGCGGCAGAAAGTCTTTCTTTTGTTTTTTCATGAAATCTTTTGGGGACGATGTCTTCTCTAATGCAATTTAAATCGGCGCCAGTATCAAAAAGGGCAATGGCGTCCATTGCAAAATTATCGGAAAAGATTAAAGTGACTTTAATCAAATACTTTCTTGTGGTGATTTTTTTTAAAACAAATAGAAAATCATTGGGTACTGACTCAATGTTTTCTACTTTAATATCATCACCATCATCAGGATTAGATTCATTGTCTGAATTATCCTGCAATTGTTTTTGTAAAAGGAGTTGGATAGTATCAGAATCACTTTTTTGTTTTTCTTTTAAATCTCTGATTTCACATTTGATTTCTTTTATCTCTTTCTGAAGATCTTGGATATTAGGAACCGTCTTCTTTATTTTCTTTTTATCCAAAATTTGAGTAAGATCATAAGAATTCTTTTTAACAATTGGGACTTTAGAAGTCTCGGCTTTATTAAAATCCAAAGTTTTCAAAAGTTTATCAAGATATTCTTTTTGAAGATTTGGATCAGAAATATACTTTACAAGTTCAAGAAAAGTTTCTTGGTCTTTAGTCAAAACATTGATTTTCTTTAAATATGAATCAGATTCAGATTCACTACTGCTAGATACAGAGTCATCTGAGTCAAAAAGCTCATCAACTTGATATGGATCACTGTCTCCCGACATGGAAGATTCGGAATCGGAAGATTCGGAATCAGAAGATTCGACAAGAAGGGGGGCTAATTTGGAAAGGATCTCTTCATCGAGGTCAAGTTCATGAAGCTTTTTGTTCATCCTGCAATAATTTGCAGTATGACCTTTCATGCCACATTTATGGCATATAGCTTCTTTGTAATTGAAAGGGGTCTTTGCTTTGGCTCTAAACTCTTTTCTTTTAGAGAATTTGGGTTTCTTATAAGGCCTCGAAGGTTTCTTATAAGGAAGTTCTCTAAAATTACGAAAGGGTTTCCTAGAATTTTTTGATTTGTAATGTTTCCTGCGGGGTTTAGTAGAACACTCGCCATTACAATCTTTGGAATAAGAAGTTTTAAAGGGGTCATAATTGAATTGTTTGCAGAAACCGCCTAATTCTTGTTTAGACTTCTTAAGCTCCCACTTAAGTCGTTTCTGTAATTTCAAATCTTGACAAATGTTTAAACCTTCTTTATTAACGAAACTGACAAGTTCACCATAGGTAAGCTCGTCATAAGGAATACGATTATCATAAAGGGCTTTGATGGAATTTCTTACTTTTTCACCTATAAGGGTAGGTAATCCAGCAAGAAAATTTTCTTTCCAGGTTATATGATTTGCATCATCCCTTAGAAATAGTCTGGTGAAAAAAGAGGTTTTGTAGCTCTGAAATTCACTAAGTTTTCTACATCTTAAATTATGTAGTAACTCAGCGTTTTTATCCCGGAGGTGTGAAGGATCACCAATGAAATGGAGGGAAATGGTCAAAATAAGAGTAGCAACAGCATCCTGAATAGGGTTGTTGAACTCATCAAAAATAGGGGCTCCATTTTCATCGACTTGAATGGAATTTAGAATGTCTAATTGTTGCTGATTAGTGAGAAGATGATCCCACCAACCTTTTAGTTGACCAGTAAAACCGGCAATTAGGATTTCTGATATAGCACGATCAGAGGTTCCTGCTTGGGTTTTATAGGCATTGGCTGCCATTGTCATCTGTTGCAACAATCATAGGATATTGTATTCGGACATGCCATCAATATTCCACTCATAGACAGAAGATGCATTATATCGGGATTGATTTAATGCACTTGGTCTATTATCTATTGCTAGATCCGGTGGAGTCCTGACAGTGGGAAGGGCTAATTCCCAATGGATTTTGTTGGCTTTAGGAGTGGGTTCCTCTTGGAAGGCTTCTACGTCCGAAGAGGCTATAGAAGTTTGGTCATCTTTCTCTAATACTCCAATCTTGCTAGATTGAGGAGTATCAGGGGCTATCTGAACTTTGCTAGATGAGGAAGAAGCAGCTTCTATCCTATCTAATTGTTCTCTAATGGCTTTAGCAAAATATGATTTTGACTCTTGAACAAGCTTTTGGCTAGTTTTCGAAACCTGAAAGGGTTTGAAAATAGGTTCCTTAAGCTTTTTGTCAGAATCTGATTTTGTTGGAATAGGAGAAATTGATGGAACAGTAATGGTTGACTTCTGGATTTGGTTTTCTATCCTAGTCAACTGCTTTCCGATTGTATTTAAGTTAGCATTACAGAAATTATTCTGTTGGATAATACTACTTAAATTTGCCTCAGAATCATTTGGTTTTGGAATTTTGTAAGGTGAAGCTCGAATTTGGACAGGAGGTTCACCGTGATCAACGGTTACACTCCGAAGAGGTGGGTGTTCAGATTCTATAATTCTATCACTATCAAGAAGCTTCCATTCAGAAACTTTCTTCCTAATAGTAATAGGGTTTGACTCTTTAAAAGGATAAGAGATGTTGTTATCAGAAGAATATATTTCGAACCAATCAAAAAACAATATATGAACTTTATGAAGGTTCACAAATTCATAATAAGTTTGTTGGATTTCTTTTCTTTGGTTTAAAAAGTGTTTGAAAAACCAAAGTCTTTTTTCTTTGTTTAAATCAGAATAAAAATCATTATGCAGAGAAGTTTTATCTAATTCAAATTCTTTTTCAATGACATTAATGACATTTTCTGTAACAGCAGAAAACGTAGGAAATGTTGGAGGAGAAGGTTCCTTCTCTTCCTGACTTTGTACATGTTGATTACTTGTGTAGATCGGATGAGTAACACTAGTGATGTAATCAACTGATCGAATGGAGGTACTAGGTATATCTGAAGTAGAAAACCTAGGTTGACTTTTTATCGACTGAAAAGGGAGATTTATAATAGAGGGTACTTTTGTAAATTTCCTTTCCAATGAAGGAATGCCTGAGCACGAAGCTTTATCAGAAAATCTGGATGAGGTAGATCTCCTGAATGACAGTTTGATTTTACCATCGGAATACTGAGTCACATTTTGCAACTCTGTATTGGGCTCAAGTTGTTTCGGAATCACTGGTGGAGCGGCTCCTTCAAGGATCCATTCCTCTAGAAGATTTACATCTTTCCATTGGATTGGTTTAGGAATGACCGTGTTTGCTTTGGACAAATCAGTCTGCAAGAGAAGGGTCTCATCTCTTTTTTACTGGTATTTATGTTGTGTGCTAAATGCAGAAATCATGGCTTTGTAAGAAATTTTAAAAATTAATGCAACTGGGATGGATCCCTTAATCATATGATAATTATGGGTTTTGATTTGTAAAATCATGCTCTTTAAAATATTTTTGTCTTTAAGAGAAATTGTTATATTTGGATAACAATCAAAAGATATGGGACCTTTACATAGGCTAGATTCGATACTACTTAGTAAAGAATCATCAAAAGAGATGAATCGCCCATCTCTAAGGACAGCAAGGATAGAAGTATCCAAGCCTTCCAATTGATTCTTTTTGCGTTTTTTGAAAGCACATTTATGGCATATGGCTCTAAACTCTTTTCTGGCTCTGATACCAGGTGGACGGTGGATATTTTCCATATATAAATTAATAAAAAAAATTATCCACCGTCCACCTGTTTTTTCCAACTTTTTCAAAAATACGCAATTCTTTTTTTTTTTAAAATCCACCTGAAGTTACATTTATTTTCACTTTTCCACTTCCGTTTGGAGACCGTTAAGAAAACTAACGGAATATTATGTAAATGACTTTTTTATCCTCAAATGTAAAAGATAAATTATCCATTGACCACCTTTTTTCTCGTATTTTTTCAAAAATACACAATTCTTAAATTTTGTTTTTGGCTGAACTCCATTTGAAGTTATATTGTTTTGCACATTTCCACCACTATGTCGTTGTGAAATGACAATTTTACCCTTATGATGACAGCAAAGTTCTAATGGTATTATAACGAGAGTGAACCAATGAAAAAAATATTAACTTCAGATTGAGCACTACAAAAAAAGAAAAAAAGATTTATGTATTTTTTAAAAAACGATGAAAAAACGGGTGGACGGTGGATAATTTTTCAATTATTAATTACCTAATTTGAAACTAAATTCATGCAAAACATCTATGTGGCTTTGATAAAATATATTCTTAGTGTTGCTTGTTTCTTTTTAAATTTGATTTTAACTTAAGACCTCATATCTAACTTTTTGTATCGCGAAAATAAATTTTAGGTTGTGTTGTCATTTAGCAACAAGAAATTATTTAATGTTAGTATCGCTTTGAATCTTTAAACAAGATGGGTTCTATAGTAGAACTATCATTTTTAACATGGAAAAATGAAAACTCTACAACAATATTGTTACTATTGATTTAAGACAGCTTACTACTATTAAAAAAAACATAATAAAAACAAAATTAACATAAAATCAGTACTATAATTGTGATTATTTTTTCAAAATAAATAATATCTTTATAAATTAATAATTTATTAATTTATCAATTAATTAAGATTGGCTAAATTAATAAATTTTTTAGGTTTTGAAGTCTATTAATTTATCTAGGTTTTTATTATATAGTTTGATTTCATCTCTAATTTTTCTTATCACATCTAGCAGTTTTGGGGTTGAATTTTTTAGTTTGAAATAATTTTTAGTTAATTTAATTTAATATATTTTTAGTAGGTTAATTTATACTTACTTGATTATATTGGTAAAATGTAATGAATTTTTTAGTTGATAAAATGTAGGTTCAGTTAGTTGTAAATACACTTGATAAATTAATGAAATTATTAATTTATCAATTAATTAATACCTATTTTAATTAATAAATTTTATATCTCCCTAACATGATTAAGTTCATAAAAGGTTGACTTTTCCTAATTAAGGCCATTCTACCGACCACTTTTGACTATAGAAAAAGTTACCAGTTGCTTTGCTTTGACATGAGATGTTACTTCAAATATCAAAATATCAATTATTCCTAGTTAGGGATTTCATCATTATATTGCTTCTGTTTAACACCCATGAACCATGGAAAACTTAAAAGATACAAAAATCTCATGGTGTGTCTAATCTAACCCATTTTTCTAGAATTACTTAGTAGTCTCAGTGTGAAGCTGTTAGTTTAATTCTATTACTGATATGCTGACGTAGCAAGCTGAGCTGGAGTGTGGGCCTGCTGATTAGTTAGAAGTCGTTATTATTAACGGCTGATTCCATAAACAGAGGCATGCATATATAAGGGCTGGTTTGTGGCAATGTTAGCGAGTGATTTTAAGGGTGATAGAGTGAGAGATAGTAAATTCTGTAAACTAGAGATTTAATCTCTGCACTCCATAGATTCTTTGTGTAATCGTCTCTATTAATAAAGCTTAAGCCTTTTGCTGGTTTTTCAGCTGTGGATGTAGGTACCTTGGTACTGAACCACTTAAACTCTTTCTTTGTGTTATTCTTTTCTTTGATTGCTTCTTGGTTTTGTTGAGTCTTGCTGTTGTTGTTTGTTTCTAATTCTAGTTCTTGGTTGTTCTGAGTTGATCCTATTACGTTAACTGGTTTAAGGTGGTTACATTTGTCGATTAAACATTAACAAACTGGTATCAAAGCCTGGTTTCTTCAGGCTGTTCTTGATCGAAATCATGACCACCAGATTTGATCTCGAAAAGTTTAATGGCGATAACGACTTCTACCTATGGAGTCTTAAGATGAAAGCAATTCTCATCCAACAAGGGCTCGATAGTGCTCTTGATGATGAAGATGAAGATCCAAAGGGCAAGAAAGAACATACTGAGGGTTCCTCAAGATTAGGAGGAGACTAGAAAATCATTAATAACAAGGCTCACAATGCCATCATCCTACATCTCTCTGATGAAGTGCTGAGAGAGGTTGCAAAAGAGAGGACTGCATCAGGATTATGGTCAAAGCTTGAAGACCTATATCTGAAGAAGTCACTAGCTAAGAGATTATATATGAAGAGGAGACTATACACCTTCTCCATGAAAGAGGGAGTAGCTATAAAAGATCATCTAGATGAATTCAATAAGCTAATCTTGGATCTTGAAAATGTAAACATCGATTTGGAAGATGAAGATAGGGCACTAATTTTGCTAAGCTCCCTGCCTGATACATTTGAGCATTTTGTTGATACTCTTTTATATGGAAGGCAGACTCTCATGCTAAAGGATGTGAAAAGTGCCTTGGAATTAAAAGATTTGAAGAAGAGATCTAATGGGAAAGATCAGAGTTATGGGGAAGGATTAACAGTTAAGTCAAAAGTAGAGAAAAAGAACAGCAAAGAAAAGAAAAATACCAACCAGAAAGATAAATCAGAGAAAAAGAAAAAGAAGAGGAAATGTTATTTTTGTCATAAAGAAGGGCACTACATAAAGGATTATTTTGAGAAGAAAAAGCTTGAGAAGCTTCAAAAGGAATCAAATGGGAATGTTGTCATTGTATCAGAGGATGAAAGAGACTCAGAAGGTGCTGATGTTCTAATGATAGCAGAAAAGCATCAAATTGGTGAGTAGATACTTGACTCTGGATGCCCTTTTCATATGTGCCCAAATAAGCATTTCTTTAAGACATTTAGAAGTATTGAGGATGGTAAAATGTTGCTGGGAAATGACTTAGCTTGTAAAGTTGCTGGAATTAGAACCATTGGTATAAAAATATTTGATGGTGAAATCAGAAACTTAGATCAAGTAAAATATGTATCAGAACTTAAAAGAAACCTGATATCACTATGCATGTTTGATTAAATTGGTTGTAGTATTAGAGCTGAAAATGGTGAGATTAATGTGATGAAAAATGTCACTACCATCATGAAATGAGTTAGAAAGAATGGCATTTATGCTCTAGTAGGGTCTTGTCTCTTGCCTGGCATTACAGCCACTGTGAGTAATGATAAAACCAAGTTGTGGCACATGAGGCTAGCACACATAAGTGAGAGACTGTTAAAAGAATTAGAGAACAATGCTTGTTTGGTGAAGACTACATATTCTCATTAGAATTCTGTGAAAAATGTGCTTTTGGTAAAGCAACAAGACAAAAATTCAATACAGGAAGAAAAGAAACAAAACAGACCTTGGACTACATTCATTCAGACCTATAGGGACCATCACAAGTTCCCTCTCATGGTGGAGCTAGGTACTTCATAACCTTCATTGATGACTACTCAAGGAAGGTCTAGATCTATGTGTTAAAACAGAAAAGTGAGGCTTTAGAGAAGTTCAAAGAATGGTTAACACTTGTAGAGAATCAGACTGGTAAGAAGATAAAGAGGCTAAGGACAGACAATGGATTAGAGTACTGTAGCAATGAATTTGATAAATTCTGTAAGAGCAAGGGCATAGCAAGGCATAATATAGTAAGGCACACCCCACAACAGAATGGCCTTGCTGAAAGGATAAATAGAACATTACTTGAGAAAGTCAAGGTGTATGCTATTCAATGCAAACCTATCTAAGCATTTCTAGGCTGAGGCAATCACAACAGCAGCTTATCGAGTGAACAGAAGCCCTTTATTAGCTTTAAACTTCAGAACTCCACAAGAAGCTTGGTAAGGAAAACCACCAAATCTTACTAACCTCATAATCTTTAGCTGCATTGCATATGTTCATGTTAGTCAGGGCAAATTAGAGCTAAGAGCAGTGAAAGGATACTTTATAGGATATCCAAAAGGCACCAAAGGGTATAAGATCTGGTGCATAGATAGCAAGCCCTCAAGAACTCTAATCAGTAGGGATGTGGTGTTTGATGAAGACTCAATGCTGCTGTCTAAAGTAGAAACTGAGGTAATGTCTGCTGGATCAGATGGGAAACAGGATGCTGAGTTGAAGGTGGAGCATGTTGATGGCCATCAACCTGCAGAAAAGGCTCCAGAAGAATCTAACAAGGAGCTCAAGTCCATTGAGCTAAACAATTATCAGCTTGCAATGGATAGAGAGAGGAGGACAATCAGAATGCCTAAGAAATATGGCATTGCTGATCTTATCTCATATGCACTAAGTGTTGCTGAAGAACTAGGTGGTGAAGAACCTATAAACTACAAGGAAGCCATTTGTAAAAGAGATAAAGTTAAATGGCTTGTTGCAATGGAAGAAGAATTAGCCTCTCTTAAGAAAAACAACACATGGATCTTGGTAGAAAAAACCTCAAATAAAATACTAGTGGGTTGTAAATGGATTTATAAGCTCAAGGATGGAGAGTCTGTTGATAAACAACCCAGGTACAAGGCAAGATTGGTAGCTAAAGGCTTCACACAAAAAGAATGAGTGGATTTTAATGAGGTGTTCTCACCAGTAGTAAAACACAGCTTCATAAGGTTGTTGCTTGCTGTTACTGCTTTTCTTAATCTGGAGTTAGACCAAATTGATGTAAGAACTGCCTTCTTACATGGTAACCTTGATGAAGAAATCTTTATGACACAACCTGAGGGTTTTATAGAATAAGGGGCTAAAGATATGGTGTGTTTACTTAAGAAAAGTTTATATGGCTTAAAGTAGTCTCCAAGGCAGTGGTACTTGAGATTTGACCAGTTTATGAGCAGCCATGGTTATAGCAGAAGTCAGTATGACACTTGTGTGTACTACAGGAGCTTGGCTCATGACAGCTATATCTACTTACTTCTTTATGTGGATGCCATGCTTATTACATGCAACCAGAGGGAAGCCATAGAGGAACTCAAAATGCAGCTCAGTACTGAGTTTGAAATGAAAAATTTAGGTGCTGCAATAAAAAGTCTAGGTATGCAGATTGTAAGAGACAGACTAGCAAAAAATTTGTTTCTTACTCAGGCTGGTTATGCAAAGAGAGTGCTCAATAGGTTCATTATGGACAATGCTAAACATGTGATGACACCTATGTCAGCTCATTTTAAGCTCTCTAAACTCTAAGAGCCAACAACTGATGCAGACATAGAATACATAAAGAAGATTCCCTATTCAAATGCAGTAGGGAGTGTTATGTGTGTTGTGGTTTGTTCCAGGCCTGACATAGCATATGGTGTTGGAGTTGTCAGTAGATTCATGGGAAATCCTGGCAAGGAGCACTGGAATGGAGTCAAGTGGATATTGAGATATCTTAAGGGGACTTCTGATCATGGCCTTTTGTTTGGGAAAGTCAATGGAGCCACCTGTGAGGTTGCTGGTTTTGTAGACTCAGACTTTGCTGGTGATCTAGATAGAAGAATATCCATAACTGGTTTTGTTTTTACCATGTGTGGAGGTGTTGTTAGCTGGAAAGCTTCACTGCAGTCAGTTGTTGCTCTCTCAACAACTGAAGCAGAATACATTGCTCTAACTGAGGCAATAAAGGAGGCAATCTGGCTGAAGGGTTTAGTTTCTGAGTTGGGTTTCAAGCAAGAGACAGTCACAATTAGCTGTGATAGCTCTAGTGCTATACAGTTAAGTAAGAATCCCAAATATCATGAGAGAACTAAGCATATAGATGTGAGGTTACACTTCATAAGGGAGGAAATCAGTAGTGATATGGTGAGTGTTGACAAAATACCTTCAAAGGTTAATCCAGCTGACATGTTTACTAAGCCACTACCAGCAGTTAAGTTCATGAGTTCTTTGAACTCAATTGGACTTGGTAACATGTGAACTAAGTTCCAAAGTGCTGAAACAAATGTGAAGGAAAGCTTGAATTCAGAATAAACTAAGGTGGAGATTTGTGAAGCTGTTAGTTTAATTATGTTACTGATATGCTGACGTGGCAAGCTGAGCTGGAGTGTGGGCCTGCTGATTAGTTAGAAGTCGTTATTATTAATGGCTGATTCCAGAAACAGATGCATGCATATATAAGGGCTGGTTTGTGGCAATGTTAGCGAGTGATTTTAAGGGTGATAGAGTGAGAGATAGTAAATTCTGTAAACTAGAGATTTAATCTCTGCACTCCCTAGATTCTTTGTGTAATCGTCTCCATTAATAAAGTTTAAGCCTTCTGTTGGTTTTTCAGCCGTGGATGTAGGTACCTTGGTACCGAACCACGTAAACTCTTTCTCTGTGTTATTCTTTTCTTTGATTGCTTCTTGGTTCTTGTTGAGTCTTGTTGTTGTTGTTTGTTTCTAATTCTAGTTCTTGGCTGTTCTGAGTTGATCATATTACGTTAACTGGTTCAAGGTGGTTGCATTTGTCGATTAAACATTAACACTCAGTATTCAAAAATCAAAATAAGTAGCCTCAGCAGTCGAAAATTGAAATGCAAACATCGTGCGATACACTCAATAACACGATAAAAACTTGTGTAATTTTTGTAGGTTTCACTTTTATGTTATTATTAATAGTAATAGTGGGTTGATATATGGCACGTGATAATGTACCTTAATAATTTCTTGTTTTATAAATGATTATTTACAAATTAAAAGAATGAAAAAAAAAGGTTATAATGGGTCACAATTTTTTTCTTTGGTGTTAAATTTATAAGTATCTGTATTAAAATTGGAATTCATCAACTTAATTCTAAAGGTTACTTATATCTTATTAAATTTAGATATTAAAATATTTAAATCTAAGTGTTTAGAATAATCTTATTATTAATACCGTAAAAAAAGCATGTAGTATGATTAAAAAAAAAATTCTTTCTTAATTGAAATTAATTTTTCAAGGAGACAATATGGACTTTGTGTCGTAGGTAAGTTTCCCAAAAAAAAAAAAAAAATTAAAAGAAAAGGCCCTTAATCTCACGATGTTCATGATGAAACCTTTCTGCTCAAAATAAATTCTTAAGTTCGATTTTTCAAGATGGCAAGATGGAATATTTGCTAATACATAAGTTGGGAAAACTCTAGGTTCAAATCATTCGGCTCAATTTTTAAGATCCAATTAAGTGTTTTTTATTATAACATATGTGTGATTAACATTTATTTTGGTAATTTAAAGCCAACTAAACGATGCGTTTTTATTTCTATAATTGCTACAAATTTGGGAGTGTCCCAGCCATCACTTTCCTTGAGAAGCCTTCTTCTTCAAACCTTACTTATCGTAGGATGCTTCCAGAGATATTTACTCCTCAAATTGCAATTGAATTGATTATGGTGTTCATCATTCTTAATGGACTCATAATGGTTTTTTTAACGGTTTCGTCGTGTATTGAATTTTAAAAAGCTGGGAAAATTGTAATTAAAATTGAACGTCAGAAAGTTGCAAATTGTAATTGAAATGTACAAGTCAATTCTAACCACTCATCTTTCTAAATACCATGTGTCCTTAGATACTTAATACACTTGGTGTGCCGGAATGGATTAGATTTTTAGCAGATACGATTAGTTAAATAAAATTGGATTGAATTATTTTTAGTATTGTCTTTTATTTGGTATTTTAGAGAATTGGAATAGATTGTAAATATAATAGTATCATCAAATTTATTTAAATTTAATTATGAACTATGTAAATATTATTCTCATAATACTAAACTTATAGATATATATATAAAGAAATATAATTTTCTACAATTAATAGGTTCAATTGCAATGAATTACATGCCGCTTATCCCAATTACCCCTTAAATAAAACTTGACCTCGTTCGAATGTGTTTTATATATCCTTATTGTCCTACAAATGTTATAAAATATGAGTATTGATTTGGTAAATGATTTCCTTACGGATTTCAATATATTTATCCTTAATATGAGGAATGATATTTGTCTGATTCATTCATTTCTGTTTATTTTATATTTGGTAATACGTCCTAATATAAGATGCCAACTACATAAATTAATAATACTAAACTTGGACTAATGCACCTAACAATAATTTGTTGCTTTATTATTATTATATAGTAAACTCTCAATAAATTAATAAATTCGAGTAAATAATAGTTTTTGTCATTGTCAATTTGGGGCTACCGTACTAAATTAATGATTGCATAGATTTATGGGATAATAATTTTTAAAATCTTCTTATTTTCCTATAGGTTCCCCCAATTATATAAATTAACAATTACTTAATTTGAAACCAAACCCACATAATATGTGTATGTAATTTTATAAAATATGTTTTCAGTGTTAGTTACTTATTGAAATAGATTCGACTATCTAGCTTTTGTGATACCATAAAAATTCGAATTAGTATTGTCATTTTACAAGAAGAAACTATTTATTTTCAATGTTGTTGTGAGTACTTCTTTGCGTGAAACAAGTATAATCGAACTATTATCTTTAACATGAAAAAATAAAAATTGTACAAAATCTTATTACCACCGATATAAGGCAACTAACTGTTACTCCAAAAAAAAAACATAATAAGTTCCAATCAAAGTAAATCATTACTATAAAGGTGACCATAAAATTATGCCTAAAACTTGGTATATACTATAATAAAATTATGTCTAAACACTAGACTATAATGGGACAAGGATTTTGATTTGATAATAAAGAAACAACAAACTTACAGGGGCCATAGCATAAAAATAAAATAATTTCAATGAAGAACCTTACATTTTCTTTTTCTGCCTTTGGGCTGGGGACATGTAAGACTAGTTTTCAAACACACCATCACAATCGATCAAATCACTTGCAAATGTTCAGTGACAATTAAGAAGGAAAAATGAGCACCAGACACCACTGTGAAGGATATCTCCATTTACAACGAATGTGGGTATGGTTCGCAAAACCCGAGTTCAGGTATCGCAATGCCCAACCAATGGCGGATCTAAAAAAATAATTTACCGGGGGCTAAATTAGATAATAATAAAATATAAAAAATTAAAATTTTGAATATATAAAATATTTATAATTAGTCTCTACGCATTTTTATATTTTAAAAATGTTATGCAATAGACTTATTATCAATATTATTAAATTTATTGTTTCTTATATAGACAACCAAACTATCACTTATCTCATCTGATTCTAAAAATGATCATTCATGAGTTTTATTACTGAAAATGTTCGTTCTACTATTATTATATAAATTGAAAGAATTAACTATATTTTTTAGAATATAAAATATTTTGAGTAGTGAGCTATCATTATTTTTAATTAAAATATATTTTTTTATATTTTTTTAAAGTCAAAATTTAAATTTTATGGGTTTTACATTTTATAGTGACTATTTTAATAAATTTAATGGGACTAATTAAAAATTTTTAAAAAAATTCTTTTATTTTTAAATTTTTTTTTTGGCCAGTGGGGGCTTGAGCCCCCACTAGTCATGTGCTGCATCCGCCTCTGTGCCCAACCTATCCTAAATGTAATTTTATGACACTCAATAAGCGGGAGTTTTAATTTGGGTACCCAGATTTTATACTTTTTTAATATTATATATGCATATTTTTTTTAATTTTTTTGCAATTTTATAATTTTTAAATTTATTTCAATGAAATTAGACATAAAAATTTAAACTTTAAATATTTAAAACTTTAAATATTTAAAACTTTATATATATATATATATATATATATATATATGTAGTAGATGAGTTAAACAAATATAAATATTTAAAATAAAATACATTCTATAATATTTTTTAATAAAATTCAGTTTCCGTGTTGGATCCTGAGTTTAAAATAAGTATTACCTGCCCACATTGTGCGGATCCAGACTGGACGGGTATTTTTTCCACCTCCAAATGTGGGGAAACCCCACCACACCCCAACCCCACTCCTCTTCCTCTTGTTAAAACTATTACCCCTCATATTTCAAAAATTGCTCCAGTACCCCCACTGCCGTTAATTAAGAAAAAAAGATGTTAACGCATCAGTTTAATAGTTCTTTTGCTATTTTATCCCTAAACTGATTTATTGCGATTGTGTCACGTTATTCCTGTCCTGAAATTAATTTATCCCTAATCTGATTCAGTTTAATATTTTTTTACTACTTTATCCCTATAAAGTATAAACGAAAGGAAAATTTACCATAACTTGTTAATTAAGAAAAAGACGTTAAACATCAGTTTAATAGTTCTTTTATTATTTTATCCCTAAATGGATTCATTGCGTAATCACAAATATTTACTCCTCAAATTAATTAAAAAGTAACTTTTTTTACCTGCAAAACGTTACATTTACAATGACAAAATAACCAATATATATATATTGCAGCTCATTTTAAAAATGCGAGAACCAACTCAAAATTAATCCATAACCCTAGAGACTAAATCAAAATCTACCATAGCTTATTAATAACCATACTCGGGTTTGTCGTAACACTGAGAAGACCCAAGATTATAGAAGTTTATTATGTTTTATTAAGCTAATTTGACAACGTGAATCCATAACACTAACAAGCCAACGTATGTCGCCTGATAAATTTTAGTCTAAACTTTTTCTATCAAATGAACGCCAGCAAATTAATTTCACAAGTAATATTTATCTAATTAAAGGAATACTATTATGCTGCGTTTACTTTTTGAATTGGAGTGAGAATCCTTGGATTAGGAGTGTGGAGTAGGAGTGTGAGTAGGGTGTTTACTTAGACTAAATGAAAGTAGGGATTGTCAATCAGAATCCTAATTATTTGTTTACTTTGTCTTGAATTGGGAGTAAATTATTTTAAATTACAATTTTATCTTTATGTACAGAATTATAATTTATAATTAAAAAATTAATAAAAAATATATTTAAAAAATAAAATAAATATTTTATTATATTTATAATATTCTTAATTATGTAAATCATCATTTTTTATTAATTTTAATTTAAATTATGTGAATAAAAATTATTAATAATAGCAACACAAATGAAATATTATTATTGATAATATAGTACAAAATTAATATTTTTTTAGAATAAAATATTTATTAATATTAATTAAATAAATAATTAATATTTATTAAAATTAATGTTTAATATTATTAATTTAAATATAATATTTATTTATTTTTATTTTATTAAATTTAATAAAATAAATATGATATAATTATTATTTTTAATAAATATGATATTATTTATTTTATTAAATATGATATTATTTATTTTATTAAATATTATTTATTTATTTATTTTTATAAGGATAAAATGGGAAGAGGGGGGAGTGGATTCCCACTCCCACCTCTCCCCATGGGAGTGGGAATCTCACTCCCCACTCTAAAATTGGATGGAACCCACGGATTCCCACTCCCACTCCCCCCTTTTTTAAGGTAAGTAAACACTGGAGTGGGAGGAATCCACACTCCACACTCCTACTCCAGAAAATAAACACCACCTTAACACATAACTGTCACTGCATTGATTTGCATTTTTTTCCCCTTTTTGGGTTTTCGTGGCCCCGGGAACTAGCAGGAAAATTCACAGATGGCAGCTTCCTAAACCAATGCAACGTAAATAGACTAATATTATTAGGTTTCTATATGCAAGCAAATTAATTAAAATTACAAGTCATTTTGCAAGAAACAAGTTACCATTACCAGCATCATTAGCTAGCTGCATGCAATAGAGTGAAAGAACTTTAACCTGATGGAACCATCAGTTAAAGTATGATGATTTAATGTGCAAAGCAACTGCATATTAATGGGACCAACACAGTTCACGGTAAGAATGGGTAGCCAATTATCCAGTGTTCACATCTTCAAAATCTAGTTTTATTGGATGAACTTCAATAAACACATTTTACAAACACGATAGAAGAACTCAAAATAACAAGGTCTACTTTGAATGGCGTAAATATACACTCATCTAACAGTGGGTAATAATGCTCCTCTTCCCAAGATTTCTTCTTTTTTTTTTTTTCCTAAGTGAAACATCCAAGGCCTAAGCTGAAAGAAAGAGCATGTCCACACCAGTTTATACATCCCTGCTAGTGAAAATTATAAAGCAACAAGATAAAGAGCGCAGCTGAAGTACACAAAATAAAGTGCATGCTGCCACAGTTGAATTCCCCAAAAGAATAAAGAAGATCAAATTACACTGGTTTTGCAGGCCATGATGCTTGAGCTGACATAATTATTCCAACAATCACTCCAAACAACCCAAGAGCACTACCAAAGATCTCAATCACCAAAATCTTCACAAACAAGGACGAGTTTTGGGCATCAGACAATGCACAGCTGCTTCCAATTATTCCTACACACAACCTGCAGCCGAAACAAAAATCATAACATGTAAGACATATCATAAACAGCAGCACTCACTAGAAAACTGAACTGGATGATGCCAGAGCATGAGATGAAGACAAACCCACAAACTAGGTTAGCAAAGCCCACGATGATCCCAGAGGCAAAGATGGCATATCCAGCTCTTAGTGATTCTGGTGCATATATCTGTGATGCCGGAACACTTTCTAGCTTTGTTTGTAAAATAATTGCAACAATGACCCCATATATAGCAACAGCTTCACAAAAAATTACACTGAAAAACACACAAGAAAGAAAGTCATGTCACTTCATCAGTGTACAAGCGCCCAACTCATAATTGGCGAATTCGTAGGTTCAATTCCTACTGGATGCACGCCAATGGGACCCTCCAATAAGTCTATTGGAATTGGCTCTGTATCAATGGAATCTCATCGTCTATACATAACGAATTGGTGTGGTATATTCATATCATAACATATGAACAGTAAGAACTACTGCGGTTCTATTCAAGAATAAACCTTTGATAATATCAAATTGAAATTCAAGATACCATCAGTGTAAAACAGACAATATCCAAATCCAAAATTAGAGATACTTTGCAGTCACATCACATTGGTTAAAAGCTGCAAGCAACTCAAAACTTGATTAACACAAGCCTTCTAAAAATTCAACATTGTGAGCATGGCTAAGAGAATCCTTTATAATCACAACTAAGATATACAGCATTTGTACTGTTCTCACATCTGAAAACATGGAAGGCAGAACATTTTATGTATATACACATGATAGGGGTGTTCAAAAACCAATAATTCCACTCACAATAGAATAAATTAAAAGGAGAAGAATATTTCCGTACTCTGGTAACCTGTCCCAAGTTAACGGTTGATCGCAAAAATCTACAGAAAAATCCTAAGCTGAAATCACCAATAGGCCTCAAGCCCCCTATGTATATATCAGCGATAAAATCCATTTATCTAAATTCTTGCAGTTACTTATCCAAAATGCTCCCCAGAACAGAAGATTTTAAAACTTCAAACCAGGTAGAAGCTGCAAATTTATTCGTTCACAAATGAAGCTGCTACCACCTAAGCACTAGATGCCAACTTTCAAGCCCCTCTTAGCTAGCAATTTCTATTTCAAAGTTACACATTTAAATTCTAACCCAATTTCCCTAACAGTTTTTAGTTACCCCCTTCGCCCACATTGTAATATTAGTGCCTAACAGCTTAAACTTTAGATCGTTTGAGTAACTAATATGGCATCAAAATCAAGGATAAAACTAAATGTTTCAGATCAAGCAATCAATTAACATCACAAGCCTATGAAAGAATCTATAACGGATTAGCAAGTCTAGACTTCACAATAGACTACTTTTAAGTTAATGTTTCTCCGAAATTGGAACCCGAGATTGCATTGAATGGAAGAATCCATCAATGGATCCTGAACAGGACCAAAACCCTAGATTTTATTTTTATTTTATAGCAGCAAAAAGGATCGCTAACTGGACTAAATAATTAAATTATTTAAGACAGCGTTAGGGTTAAAGTGAAAATAAATAATTAAAAGTACCTGATGAGATTCTTGGAGGTGATACGAGGAGCCTTGATTGCGGCACCGATTAAACTACTCCCCGTTATGTAGATCCCCCTAGCGATAGTAGTTCACATATAACTAATAACGCATATAAAAGATTGACAATATGAATAAATTTAATATGTGTCTGGGAGAAAGGGAGAGGACGGGGGTTTACCAGGCGGCGCCGAGGACGGAGACGCCGATGGCGACAGCGATGCCGATGGCGGAGAAGGTATATGGTGATATCTTAACGAGCGCGCGTGACCATGAGCTTGATTCTCCCAACATTACGGAGCCCGACATTTTTTTCAATTTTTTCTTTTTTTTTTTTGGATTTTTTTCTGTGATGAGTTCTGATCTGATTTGATAATACGAAGAGCGCTCGAGAGAGGGCGAGAGAAAGAGAGGTGCCACACGTGCTATCCGCCACGCGTGACTTATTTGGTGGTTTCTGAACAATAAGGTCCTACTGAAACGATGCCGTATTGAATATGCTTTTAAATTTTGAATATTATTGATCGATGTAAATATATATATTTTTAAATTACGTCAAATTTTTACCTAAATTACAACTTATATTATATGAGATTATTACTAATATTATATTAAAATATTATTAATATTTACAATCAGATAATTTCTCAGACTACTTTATATTTACAACATTCTCTCAATTATTTTTCATAATTAAAGGAAGAATAAAATCCTCCTATAATATTTTGTGAAAGCTCGAATCATGTACTCTCACAATTGATGGCAGGACTTTGGCTACTCAGTTGATAGATGCAAAATACTTGAATATTAATATTCGTCTATTGTCATTAGTGTCTAATATATTCATCTTAGACTATGTATCTGCAAATATATAACTATTAATTTTGCTTTAGTTATCTCTTTTTTTTTTCTTCAATTGATTTACTGAATTTTATTCTGTCAATATTAGCATAAGTGGCAATTTCGTAATTGTCCACTCCGCAGCCCAAGTCCAATTTGGGTTCTATTTAAGTCATAGGTCCGATAATGGGGTATACTTTGCCATTGAGTGGACCTTTTAACACCCCGGTGAAATTTATTTCTTTAAAAAAATAGTTAAAACAACACAATGGATAAAGTAACCCAAAAAAAGGGAGAAAGAAATTTTAAGATATTATTACTTTTGGGGATTGATCATTTTTGGGTCACTGAAAGACGAAAATTTTAGCATGCATATAGACATTAATAGCAAAAATTAATGTACAATAGTTCACAAAGATAAGTTTCACTCGGGTAAAGCAATATGGTTTCGGATCACGAGAATGCCATTTCCCAAAATATTCGAGGGTTGTTTTTTCTGGTAACCATGAAATTAAAATGGTCCTCGAAACCTCTATAAATTATCAGCAAATTAAATACAAATCCTAAACCCAATAAAAATCAGTTCTAAAAAAGTATACTTCTTCTCCCTAATAAGTAATATCCTAGGCCATATATGACCTCCGAAATGATCACATACATTTGCAAACGAACGGTGGTGAGCACAAAACCAGCGCAGGCCGGAAAGTGCAATCCGTTGTCGGTTTTTGATCGGCTCATGGAGAAGAATCACATACGGATCGTTTACTATTTCCCCTCCACACGAAATGGGGAACCCGGAGTGGTAACCAAGAAGCTGAGAGAGAGTTTATCACATGTGCTTACTTGTTTTCCTATAGTCACCGGACGGTTGCAGAAGAAAGATGACGGGCATTGGATGATCAAATGCAATGATGCTGGAGTTAGAATGGTGGAGGCCAGGGCTCAAGGGAGTGTAGAGGAATGGTTAAAGAATGTGAATAGAGACAAGGAGCTTATGCTCGTTACGTGGGAAGATATGTTTCATAAGCCTTACTTTTGGGCTACATTTTATGTTCAGGTAAGCCCTCTTTCTTTCTTTCTTTCTTTCTTTCTTTTTTTAACAATTAATTTTAATAAACTTCGACAATAGGATGGTAGTTTTATTAATTAAAAGAATATATATAGCACTTAGTTAGATATGTAAAATGTATACACACACACACATATACATATACATATATTTATGCCTTAGTTCTATTATTTTCATTTTTTCTTTTTTTCTTTTTTTTCCTTTAAAATGAATCCCAGTGGAACAAGGAAATTTTATTAAAATAAAAGAAAAGAATGAGCCTTACCCTTGAAAGGCAAATGGTGCTAAAGTAAAAAGAAGCAGCCTTAGCCCTTAGTTCCATTACTCAATTAATAATCTTTGTGTTAATTATTGATTTTTGCAGCTGACTGAATTTGAAGAAGGTGGCCTAGCAATAGGCTTCAGCTGCAGCCATCTCCTTGCTGATCCCACTAGTGCTACCATGTTCGTCAAGGCCTGGGCTGACACAACCTTAGCCGGAACCATGTTGGCTCCGCCGTTTTTCCACCCGTTGCCGCCTCCAAGACTCGGCAACAAGAACCCAAACCACAATCCCTACACCGACTTAATCAACCATTACAAATCCACAATTGATGACAGATCACCTGCATTCACCAATAACATTACAAATTATGTAACAGCCACCCTAGCATTTTCAGGCCCTATGGTCCAAGCCTGCATGCTAGACACTTCGAGGCCATCTCCCTTCGAGGCAATGGCAGGGCTCTTGTGGGTTTGCGTAAGCAAGGTGAAAGGAATGAAACAAGGGCTGATAAGCATGTCTATTTGTTTAGATATGAGAAAACAGTTAGGGTTAGACAAAGGGTTTTTTGGAAACTGCCTGGTTTATAATAAGGTTCATCATGCAGAGTCATTATTGGACAAAAGTGAATTATCGGAAGCTGCTAGGGCTGTAGGAGAATCGGTGACAAAAATGAATAATGAAAGAATCATGGATTTGATCGAATGGCTGGAGCACCATGATTACGAATTTCCTCCTTTGATGAACGGTCATGATCTGATTTGTGCTAACTTAGAGGATTTGGACCCATATGCGACTCTGTTTGAAGAAGGTTTTGTGCCAATAAGAGTTTCTTACTATGTAGAACCTGTGTTTGGGATTGGACAGATTCTGGTCCTTCAGTCACCGCCAAGTGAGGGTCCGCTGAGCAGGATGGTTATGGTTACTCTCCCTGCAGATGAGCTGAGTAAGCTGTGCGACGATGATCTTATTCTACGCTTTAATCCAACTATATTGATGGGATAAACAAAAAGTAGTAGAGATAGTTATTGTATTGTTTAGGGAAAAATGGTGACCTTGGTTTAGTGCAAATAAGTGCTCGAGTACGTATTATCATGTAGTTAGAGCGCCTTAGCTAAATAGATGGGATTTCATTTAATAAATTATGCTATTTAAATAGAAAGTCTTAAGTGAGACGGTCTGATATCTCTCGTTAATTGTATTCTTATATATTACATCAATCTTTTTATAAATTGATCAATTATAAACTATTTTTTATACTTTTGTCTATGCATGTGTATTCATGGCACTTACATTTTATATTTTTTTTGTTATAGGGTCTTGTATGTGTATCTTTCAATACACCAATTTTGAAAGATTAGATATAAGTATGTAGTAGAAGAATGTGTACACACTAAAAACACTCAAAGATTTAGAAATCAATTCTTTTTTTTTTCTTTTTTTAACAAACCTATTGAATGATTGAAACATTTATCCCACCCCAAAATTGCATTTTCTCCAATTTCAAAGGAATACACAACATTCATCTTTCGGAAGAATGACAGCTCTGTTCGGATTGACGAGAGATCTGGCTCATTTAGCCCACAACTTCAAAGGTTTGAAAATCGGCCTTTCTCAAGGCCCACAACTTTGGCAACACGCCTAACTCACGTCGGCTGCGTCTATCCCGTTGGCACAACTCCAGAGACATAAATTTTAAGTACAAGGAAATGTCATATTATTTCCAGATGAAAATTAAAAATAAATTTTATTTAATCAGTTCTAAAAGAACACTTATGTCGCAGAACATAAGATAAGACACCTTTAAGCAAACGTGTTTGATCAGATTTGTCCACATTATGAAGAGTTTGAGACTTGTCACTTACTGTCCTCTATAAAGTCATTAATCACGCAGGGTTGACAGTTCCAAGTTCCAATGTTGATTGTGTGTCTCCGCTAAATCGTAACAGAGGCTATTAAGATATTATAATCACATGATCTACGACGTACGTTCATCTGCAGGCCGCGTACACACAGTGATGCGAAGACTTTTAAGGCTTAACCTAACCTGGGAAAAGTGTAAACCATTAACCTATGATGAAAATTTTAAAACGCAAAAAATGCGTCTGCCGGGAGTCGAACCCGGGTCTATTGCTTGGAAGGCAATTATCCTAACCGTTGGACTACAGACGCCCCTTTGGTTATTGCATAATGTACAAGTCAATATAAATAAATATCTGGTTATCACCAGCAATCTTTCACTCCAAATGATTGCTGATTTGAGCAGTAAACGAATTAATGCTGACGGCCATGACTTGTTAAATTGTAATCACATTGATTAAGAAGTTGAACTGTTGATACAAAAATTTGGGTCAACAACAATTGTTGAGAACAAATCGTTTTATTTAGAGGACAAGTTGTAAGAGAGCTTGATATCTTTGGAATTGTTATTATTGAGAGTAAAGAATTCAGTGGTTGGAATCTTATAACATAATAACCCATTAAGTGGTTGAAACCACCAGGGATTTTATGAGTGTGGACTCTTTGATGCTTAAGTTAGAGATAGAGAATGGCACGATTAAAAAAACAAAGATAATAATTAAAGAGAGAAAAGAGAATAGCAGAAAAGTTTGAAGGATATTATACCCTATCTTCTTATACTTATTTCTTATTTTGTAGGATTCGAGTCTAATGAGGATTAGAACTTGTATTGTTTTATTTTTGGGACACGAGGGCCATTAGTTTATGTCATCGGATCGAGTTTGATAAAAATGTGAGTATAATAAAAACCATACTTGAAAATAACTTATTGCTTATTTAATATATCAAATGCACTGAATATAGAGTTAGTTAAGCAACTTCGTTGGTATTATAATGGCTGTGTACAAAATCGAATCATTTAATCTTAACCTCTAGCTTCCCCTGAATATGCTAAAACTATCTCAAGAATCTCCATATATATATGTAATTTTCTTTCTTCAACATCAAATGGCTTCTTTTATTTTTATTTTTTTTCCTTTTTCCTTTCTTCGGTTGGCTGCAGTAAAGGAAAAAAAAAAAGAAAGAAGAAAAGTGAGAGACAAGATAACCTAATTAAGTATAAAATATTTTGCAATTTGCATTTGGAAGCAATTTGCATGACACGGTACAATGAGACAAAACTGGCAATATGTTGTTGTTACTACTAAAACAGGAGAATTTTTTCTCAGAAAGATTCCATTTGGTGACATTTTAGAATTCAGCTAAAAATGCCACTCTTAATCAACTTGTCTTAATTGATTCCTCTTTAATTAATATTTCATTGACATGTAATGTTCTAAAAGTACAAAACTTTATAAGCAATAATTTATAATTTTTAAACCTAGAAATAAAAGAGTCAACCGACAAACTCTCAACAAATATTTAATTTTCGTCGATCACTATAAAAACAATGTTACTAAGATATTAAATACAAATATTCTTCTCGTCCTCATGTATCACACTTATAATAAAGTAGTTGATCGTGAAGTTAGCACCTCAAATGTCAAAAAAAATTCGATCCATTAGACTTCAGGCTTGGACATCACTTGCTTACTTGGTCTTTAATCCTTACATTTTAGCAAGAATTGAAATCTTCATTAATTATTTAATTTGAAAAGAAAACAATTATTTTTTTAATTACTCTTAAAAGTACAGTAGTTTTTAGGCGCTCTAAAAGTAACATTTAACAAAATTAATGGTCGTCACATACTCATCTCATTATTAATGTCAAGTGTTCGAGCTTTAATTTCCATGCATATTATGGAGTAGAAACCTCATTATATTGGAGTTTCTCTTTCTCGTTCTTGACTTTAGATAGCCTGCATATTTTATTATTTTAAAAGAAAATTACAAATTTTAGTAATAACAGAAACAATTATAAAAATTTTTAATTATTTTGAAAAAAAAAAAAAACAAGGATCAACTTAAAATTGATATCTAAGCCTAAAGTCTAATTAATTGAAATTATAACTGCATTCAAATATATTTTTCTCTCCCTCGTCAAATAGATTAGCCTGAAAATAGCAAGAAATAAGGTGAATCAATCACACGTTGTACAGACAATTTATTTTACAGGCTTCGCGCCACGCACTAAGATGCATGTACAGGAAAAATTAATTCAAGGAATACTAATAATTAATTATACGAGACTTGACTATATAATAAAATAAAGATTAATGAAGTAATTGTGGAAACAGAAGATTTCTCCGCGGCAATAGGGATTTCGTACACATGGGACATCAGGATTGATCCACAGATCCAAAACATTAATGTGGGCTTTGAAACTTTGAATTTGGTAATTTAATTAATTAATAAAAATCTGTGAACAAAATCATTTCCTGATCATTTGTCTTGGAGACTTCAATATCGTATTCGTACGTAGTGATGACCTTTTCTCTTCTCTGTATCCTTACAATGACAAGTATACGAATCCATCATTTCGAGCTTAGAGATATATTTAATCAATGATACAATACAATGGGTTCAAGGAAAATAGAATTCATAATTAATCAAGAAAATGATTGGGAATAATAAATGATGATGTGTATCACTGTATATTATTATTATTATTATTGATTATTGATTATTACGTTCGGTAAAAGGCACATGCATTCATGCAATGCATGTAGAGGCAAGATCTCTTTCAGGATTTTGTACGACTTGCTTATAGGTTGATGCTATACATGCATACCTCGTATGGCAAGTTTTGACTTTGGAAACCCAACAATTAATGTGTTCCTAATTGTGTGGCAGGTTCTACTTCAATCATGTCACTCTATTTTACATAAACTGTTACACACGGTTAATTATTTGACCGTCAGGTTAACGGATTATGATCCTCTCTTAATCTGAACACTTTTAATTTATTTTATAAATTTTATGCCACTTGTGTTTTAGTATTAGTGGATGATTATGATTTAACTATTTTTTCTTTTTAATTTAATCACCAATCATATTAAAATTTACTCAGATGAAAATCAGATCAGGAGATGATCATAATCTCATATCAACACTCTTTCGTCCATTTAAATTAAATCCGATATGGTTATTAAATGCAGTAGATTAATCCAAAAATTATTTCTGTTCTAACCCTATAAAACATTATTTATCGTAAATTATAGATTTTTACACCAAAATCTTCTGTGTATCTTCCGGGTAGAAGGTAAGTATATTATAGAAAGCTTTTCGTGCCGGGGATTAATTATCATCATCATCATCATTTACGACAATCAAGACATGATTAAACATACCAATATTGAGGCTTGAGAGGCTTGATACTTGATCTCTAGAGCTTTGTATTTCAAAGAACTAGCACGTGCCTTGAGGTGACTAATATTTTTAGAAAATCAAAATATAACGTAGAGCTGCGTTGACAAATATGATCCTCGACACAGCAAATCCAAATTAATAATCTACAAATATTTCACATTAGTTTTTTAATTACTACATTTAGCAGTTCATATATACATATATATGATCCTGGACATAGCTAGCTAGCTGCCATGCAGGCTCCTCGGGATCATATGAATCAATGAATGAGTCATTTAGTGCGGTGGAAGGAACAATGAATAATCCTTTCGGGAGTAGAGACATATCAATTATTGTATATTTGTTTATTTAATTAATTTTTTTTTTCATTTATTTCCTAGCAGAATCTTTCCTTTCCTTTACTCATAGATTAATTAATTATTCAAGTTAAAATATTAAGTCGGCAGCTAGTCACATTACAATAGAGGTCTTGTACAGTTCAGAATTTTATTTACATGGTACCTAATTAAATACATAATTTTGTAAGCCAAATCTGAGTTTGCCAGATTGTGTTATTCTTAGAAAAAAAAATGGTGAAAATATGAAAATTATTATTGGATATTGGATAATACTTGAGAAACAGTTGATCCCAAAAATCAATAATTGCATAAATCACAAACCAAGAGGGATCCCAGGGACGCATTCGTATAAACTCTTTTAATTTCATCCAATTTTCTTTAGTAATTTCCTCTCCTAAATTTTGAAAAATCTCGCGTCACAAATAGATGTAGGGTGTGTTTGGGAGTGAGCTGTTGTAGCTTTTAAGTTGCAGCTGTTGTGGAATAAAAGTTACAGCTATGAAATAGAAGTTGAGAAAAAAAAATTTGCTAAGTTGTCAAAGTTTAATTACAAATGTTACTAAACACCTTAATAGTTAAGCTTTGGCAACTCAGTTACCTTACCACACTCCTAAACAGACTAATAATGATTGTATATGGTACAATTAGAAATGTATATTTACTGTAGAGAAGATGGGAAAAAAAAAATTGTTAAGCTGCCGAGGCCCAGCTGACGTTTTCTTTTTTCCTTTTTCTATAATGAGTTCGATGCACCCTCATCACCTGCCGTTGCATTTGTTTTATGACATAAGCACTAAAATCAAACATCATCATGAAGTAAGAAGGTCGACCCATTATAGTTTGTGTGGTTATAAAGTTACATATATGCAACCGTTTGTTCAAATCAACACCTCAAAAGAAATTCAAACTTTCTAAATCTTATTAATATTCACATTCTGAAGGGACAGAGGAAAGACACAGACATTGTTGTACCTCTCTGTCCATTCATAAACACTCGAGAGGAAAGATAGAGACATATCTCAGATACTGAGCTGTTACCGTTCTTTTAACTCATGAAAGTTCTTTAAATGAATGTTAAAGCCTCTCTCTTGGCCTTCTAGGTTTATATAGCTTAGCATTGCTTGCTACACAATAATACAACAGCAGCTAGCAATGCAAATGGATGCAGGTCAAGCTTCATTTAGAATCAGCAGTGCACGTTTAGGCAGTTCAAGCATATGGAGAAACAATACGCTTGATGTTTTTGCAAGGTCTTCAAGAGAAGATACTTATGATGATGATGAAGCATTGACATGGGCAGCTATCGAGAAACTGCCTACTTATCTGCGTGTGCAGAGAGGGATGCTTACTGAAGATGAAGGCCAAGCAAGGGAGGTTGATATTAAGAATCTTGGATTCATAGAAAGAAGGAATCTTATAGAGAGGCTTCTTAAAATTGCTGAAGAAGATAATGAGAAGTTCTTGTTGAAGCTCAAGGACCGCATTGAAAGGTACTATTTAACTTGTAATTTTTTTTTTCCATTTCTTTGTGCTTTTAGAGTTTACACCATTTTAATGACGGTTGTTTCGTTATGTTTGATATTTAATTTCAGGGTGGGGCTTGATATTCCCACAATTGAAGTCCGGTTCGAGCATTTAAATGTTGAAGCAGAAGCTTATATAGGAAGTAGAGCTTTACCAACTGTCTTCAATTCCTGTGCTAACATGTTAGAGGTGTGTATATCATAGGCTTAAATTTATCTGTGAATTTTCACCAGTGACTTTTCTAAAGTTTTGTTCTGTTTCTTTGCACAGGGCTTCTTGAATTACCTTCACGTTCTTCCAAGTAGAAAGAAACCACTAACAATTCTTCATGATGTAAGTGGAATCATCAAACCTCAAAGGTGAGAAGATTGACATTAGTTCTTTCAGAAACCATCAATTATAAACTCTTCAAAGTCTCAATAAATTGATTCATTTTTTGCAGATTGACATTGCTTTTAGGCCCTCCAAGCTCTGGAAAGACCACCTTACTATTAGCTTTGGCTGGAAAACTTGGAAAAGATTTGAAAGTAAGCAAGCAATTAATATTACATTCGTCTACAAATGTTTCTATCTTTTTTATTGTTTCATCTTATTAGCTAACATGGGCACAAATCAAAATTCAGTTTTCGGGTAGGGTCACATACAATGGACATGGAATGGAAGAGTTTGTGCCGCAAAGGACATCGGCTTATATAAGCCAGAATGATCTTCATATTGGAGAGATGACAGTGAGAGAGACACTGGCTTTCTCGGCAAGATGCCAAGGAGTTGGCCCCCGTTATGGTCAGTGTACTTTTGCCTATTGTAGTTAAATTAAATTGCATAAGCTAGTTTGTGTATGCATAAACAATAAACCAATGATTCTGTGTATGCAGAGGTGTTGCAGGAACTGTCAAGAAGAGAAAAGGCTGCAAATATCAAGCCAGATCCTGATATTGATCTTATCATGAAGGTGAGATAAAAAAAAATTTGATTTAGTATCTACAAAGTTTCTGTCATGGCAATTTTTTTTTTTTTTATAATTTACCGATAAATGATTTTTGCAGGCAGCATCATTAGAAGGGCAGGAGAAAAATGTGGTTACAGATTATGTGCTCAAGGTGCCTAGAGATTTGGAATCCTGATTCTCCGTAATTAATTTAGTAATATCTATGTAATCAAATGCCTAAAGTTGACAAATTTTCATGCCGGAATCGTGGTTTCACGACGGTTCCTCGATTTTGAAATGTGCAGATTTTGGGACTAGAAGTGTGCGCAGATACAATGGTGGGAGATGAAATGTTAAGAGGAATCTCTGGCGGGCAAAGGAAGCGTCTCACGACAGGGGAGATGCTTGTTGGGCCTGCAAGAGCACTTTTCATGGACGAAATATCTACTGGTTTGGACAGCTCAACGACTTACCAAATAGTGAACTCTTTGAGACAGTCCATTCACATTCTCAATGGAACTGCAGTAATCTCTCTTCTCCAGCCAGCACCGGAAACTTATGAACTGTTTGATGATCTAATTCTTCTCTCAGATGGGCAAATTGTTTACCAAGGTCCCCGTGAAAATGTGCTCGAGTTCTTTGAACGCATGGGCTTCAAGTGCCCCGAGAGGAAAGGAGTTGCTGACTTCTTACAAGAGGTAAGTTCATATCTTGAAAAGATATAATATTTTTGGACACTTAAACAACCTTTTTGAAACAAATTGACATATATATGTTTTTGTTTATTTTCTTGTGGGGTTGCTAAACAGGTGACTTCAAGGAAAGATCAAGAGCAGTACTGGGCAAATAAAGATGAGCCTTATAGCTTTGTTACTGCAAAGGAATTTTCTGAAGTGTTTCAATCATTTCATATTGGCCAAAAGCTAGGTGATGAGCTTGCTACTCCATTCGACAAGTCCAAAAGCCACCCCGCTGCTTTAACAACCAAGAAGTATGGTGCAAGCAAGAAGGAACTGTTGAAAGCTTGCTTCGCAAGAGAATATTTGCTCATGAAGAGGAACTCATTCGTCTACTTTTTTAAAATGTTTCAGGTGAGTAACGTTTTAAGTAACTTACGATAGAGAAAAAAAGAATTTCTAATTAAGGATTTCAACACGACCTAATTTTGTTTTTCAATTTTCAGATATTTTTCTCGGCTTCTGTGGCAATGACTTTGTTTCTGAGAACTGAGATGCACCGGAGTACAGTAGAAGATGGTGGGATTTATATGGGAGCTTTGTTCTTTGCTGTCATCACAATAATGTTTAACGGATTCTCAGAGCTTTCAATGACTATCATGAAACTTCCTGTCTTTTACAAGCAAAGGGACTTTCTCTTTTTTCCTGCATGGGCATACTCGTTACCTACGTGGATCCTTAAGATACCAATAACCTTTATTGAAGTTGGCATTTGGGTTTTCATGACTTACTATGTTGTAGGCTTCGAATCCAACATTGAAAGGTGTGTAAAACGATCACTTTACATCTCAAAGTTTCACTTTTTTGGGTTCTATAACTTGATAAATGTCTCCATTTACAGGTTTGTCAAGCAGTACTTTTTGCTCCTATGCGTAAATCAGACAGCTTCAGGACTCTTCCGACTAATGGGTGCACTTGGAAGGAATATAATTGTTGCAAACACATTTGGTTCATTTGCTAACCTTACAGTCCTTGTTCTGGGTGGATTTATCTTATCAAGAGGTGAAAAGAATAACTCAATTCAACCTAAAAGTTTTTTACGGGGATGTGAATATAACTCTGACGAAAGAACCTTTTATGTTTTGCATCAGATGATGTTAAGAAATGGTGGTTATGGGGTTATTGGTTCTCACCAATGATGTATGGGCAGAATGCTTTAGCAGTGAATGAATTTCTCGGCAAGAGCTGGGGTCATGTAAGAATCTTTTTCCTCAAGTTTGTGAAGAAATAACATTAGAACGACAGCTAATTTCTTTTTCAACTTTTGGGTCCTAGGTCCCTCCTAATTCCACAGAACCATTAGGTGTTGTAATCTTGAAGTCTCGTGGCCTTTTCCCTAATGCATATTGGTATTGGATTGGAGTAGGAGCTTTGCTCGGATATGTTCTTCTATTCAATTTCCTTTTTACCGTGGCTCTGAAGTATCTTGACCGTAAGCACCCTCTTTTTTACACTTCTTTTAAAGCTCAAGGTGAATATTCTGATTATTGGAATAATTTGCTGCAGCATTTGGGAAGCCTCAGGCAATATTATCCGAAGAGGCCTTGGCTAAGAAAAATGCTTGCAAAACTGAGGAGCCTGTGGAGTTATCATCCGGAGTACAGAGCTCTTATGGTGAGTTATGAGTTGAGACTTTTTCGTTTCCATTTCATAACTTCGTGGAAAAGAAATTAGAATATCAATTCCTTTGAATATAAATGCAGACAGAGGGAATGAAAGCCATAGAAATGTATCATTCAGGACTTTGTCTGCAAGAGTAAGAAGCTTCAATGAAGCAGATCAGAATAGAAAGCGGGGAATGATTCTTCCTTTTGAACCTCACTCCATCACTTTTGATGATATCAGATACGCATTAGACATGCCACAGGTACTCTCAAGTTTCCCCTGATTTAAGCATTTTCAAATTGTTGAGTTTTTATGTCACTGCTTTATTGTGGCTATCATAACCAAAGGAAACCTTCACATTCTTTGCACTAAAAATTTCCTGCATACTGAAATCAGCTATTCTGTTTACAGGAAATGAAAGCTCAAGGTATTCCTGATGATCGGCTAGAATTTTTGAAGGGTGTGAGTGGTGCTTTTAGGCCAGGAGTCCTCACAGCCCTAATGGGTGTCAGTGGTGCTGGCAAGACCACTCTAATGGATGTTTTGGCCGGAAGGAAAACAGGTGGATACGTCAGTGGTAGTATCACAATATCTGGGTACCCAAAGAACCAAGAAACTTTTGCTCGCATTTCAGGATACTGTGAGCAAACTGATATCCACTCACCTCACGTTACAGTCTACGAGTCCTTAGTTTATTCTGCTTGGCTTAGATTGCCGCCTGAGGTTGATTCTGATACTAGAAAGGTATTGCTAGAAACATATTGATCAACCCGCAATTTTCTTCTCTACAATTTGAATTGGTTTAGGTTGCTGACCAGATTTTAACTGATGGTCGGCAGATGTTTGTGGAGGAAGTAATGGAACTTGTGGAGCTGAATCCAATAAGGGAAGCACTTGTCGGATTGCCTGGTGTGAGTGGACTGTCGACTGAACAAAGGAAAAGGCTAACCATTGCAGTGGAGCTTGTTGCAAATCCATCTATAATATTTATGGATGAGCCAACTTCTGGTTTAGATGCTAGGGCAGCAGCAATAGTAATGAGAACAGTGAGGAACACGGTGGACACAGGACGAACCGTGGTTTGCACAATTCACCAGCCAAGCATTGATATTTTTGATGCCTTTGATGAGGTAACACATCTTCTTAATTCAATATTAATGAACTGTCAATTTATTTTGGTTACCATAGAAACTAATGGTAACTTTTATGTTGCATTTCAGCTACTCCTGATGAAACGGGGAGGTGAAGAGATATATGTTGGTCCATTAGGCCGCCATTGTTCCCAACTGATCAAGTACTTTGAGGTGAGGCTAAAACACTAATGATGTTCAAGATATTTTCCATTTTATCAAGAAATTATAAACTCGTGTGGCCATTGTTTATAAAGGGAATTGATGGAGTACCTAAGATTAAAGAGGGTTACAATCCTGCAACTTGGATGTTAGAAGTTACAACACCAGCACAAGAAGCAGCTCTTGGAATCAACTTCGCCAAAGTGTACAAAAATTCTGAGTTATACAAGTAAGACGACCTCACAGTTTCACAAATAGAAGAAAATTGCTTTCATTTACATTTTTAAGCTTCTGTGCTTTATTTTTATTGTATTTGATCTTGAAACAATGCAGGGGAAACAAAGAGATGATCAAGGAACTAAGCATACCTCCCCCGGGTTCAAAAAATCTATACTTTCAAACCAGATATTCACAGTCTTTCTTCACACAGTGCATGGCTTGTCTGTGGAAGCAGCATCTCTCATATTGGCGAAACCCACCGTACACCGCAGTGAGACTTTTCTTCACAACTTTTATAGCTTTGATGTTTGGGACAATTTTCTGGGATATAGGCTCCAAAAGGTAAGATGAAAAGTAGAGCAAATTGCAAATTCAAAGTCACAGTTAGTCTCATCACTATCCCTAATTCTTGTGGAACTTTTGGCAAGCACAGAGCAAACCGACAAGATCTCTTTAATGCAATGGGCTCAATGTATGCTGCTATTCTCTTTCTTGGGGTACAAAATGCAACATCAGTGCAGCCGGTTGTGGCTGTTGAGAGAACTGTCTTTTATAGAGAAAGAGCTGCGGGCATGTATTCAGCTTTGCCATACGCCTTTGGCCAGGTACTATAATACTCTGATGACAAGAAGCTTCTCTAAGTTACTGCAAGTACCATGTCTTACCAAATCTCATTGCTTTGCAGGTTGTGATTGAGCTGCCTCACATCTTCATACAGGCTGTTATATACGGGGTAATAGTATATGCCATGATTGGATTTGACTGGACAGTCAGCAAGTTTTTGTGGTACCTCCTCTTCATGTACCTCACATTTTTATACTTCACGTTGTACGGGATGATGACTGTGGCCGTAACTCCAAACCATAACATTGCTGCCATCATTGCCTCCGCCTTCTATGTATTATGGAACCTTTTTTCAGGATTTATCATTCCTCGACCTGTAAGTTACTATCATCCTTTTGTGCTTCTTTTTACTTTCTTTCTGTATTGAGTCGACAAAAGGAAACTTCAACAGTTCAACCAACGAGGACTATGCTTCTTCTGTAACAGAGGATGCCAATTTGGTGGAGATGGTACTGTTGGATATGCCCCGTCTCGTGGACACTGTATGGACTTGTTGCTTCCCAATTTGGAGATGTGAATGACACATTTGATTCTGGCCAGAAGGTAGGAGATTTTGTGAAGGATTATTTTGGGTATGATCACGATATGTTAGGAGTCGTTGCAGTAGTACATGTGGGATTGGTTGTGCTCTTCGGCTTCACCTTTGCGTATTCAATCAAGGCGTTCAACTTCCAACATAGATGAGCAGTGGGGATGTTACATACTTGCATATACCAACATAAAGATGCGTCTTCCCCAAGTCTGGTCTTGGCTTTCTTCCAGATCAAGCAAACCAGAAAAATGCACACTGGACCTTCTAGAGCCTACGCCGAAGGCCTATTAAGGCGACTCTCTCCCAGAAGAAGAAATATTCAATGCAAGAATTTTGTCGAGTGAATTATGTATCTCTTTTTTGTGCACTTGTCTCTTTTTCTCTTCCCTTTTTCGGATGCATGTACATATACATATATGATACAAAAAGCAAAAACAAAAAATTTCCTAAGAATTCTACTGCCAACATGGGAGCGTATGGAACCGCAGGGGCTACCATTACACAGCTCAGAACTGTTTCTAATGAAAGATTCACTAGAGATCACAAAGATTTTTCTTTTTTCTTTTTTTTTTCCCCCTTCTGGTCCCTTCAAAGTTCAAAGCAATCGAAAACTCCGATTAACTTCAGAAGTTTTGACTTAAATTGAGAGCTCAGAACCAGCCGAACATCACAAATAGACAGTTTTTGAATGTTGATGTCCTTGATGAGATTTATGAGTAGTCAATATTACAACAGAATAATTACATGCAACAAACGACAACTCATCAAGATACCAAAACATCACAGAAATTGAAAGTTTTTGTACGACAGAAAAAAGAGTGCCGCCCACTTTCAACTCCAACCCCACTTATGAAAAACTTAAAATTGATCAGCTATTATTATTCTGCAGCTTGATGCAAAAGTTGAATCGAAAATAGCAGACACATAATGCAGTAAAATAATTGTACCTAAACAATATAAATGAGTTGTTTCAAAAATACAAATTAAAAAACCAATTTAAATGAGAACAATATATTGTTATCAACATGCCGCTGCATATATTACAGTTGAACTCAATTCTCTCGTTATCTAAGACTACAATTAAATTAGAAGGGCGTAAAGGACAAATAGACAAGCATTCGTCACCATCTCAATTTCCTAAGCTATCCAAGAAGCTTTGCAACTCCCTCAAACCCTCAGCAGAAAAGCTCCTTTGCACCCTTGAGCGCGGAGCAATCAAGTTTGGAGGAGGCTGGGATTGAAAGCAAACCACAACTACAGCTAAATTATCCCCGCTCTTTCTCTTCAATGCCTCATCAACAAGATCCTTGCTACACATGACTGGATCATTGTGCTCCTGAAGCCTCCTCCGAGCAAAATCCACAGCATTTTGGCTCATAAACACATCCCAGACCCCATCGCATGCTATGATGAGGAATTCATCCTCCTCGGTCAGTTTCGTAGACATAAGCTCTGGCTCGGCACTGAGTGGGCCACCATCTGCACCTTTCATTCCTTCCACGTGCCAGTCTCCTAAAGCCCGAGCTACATTAAGTTGCCCATTGAGGTAACCATCATAGACATACCCCCCAGATGCCTCAATGCGCTTCTTTTCTTTGCTGCAAACAGGCTTATGATCCCTTGACATTTCAATAGCTTTACCACGGCGACACAAAACTGCTCGACAATCTCCAACATTTGCCACCACCAGCCTCCTGGCACCGAAACAAAGATTAACATAAAAGAACTTAAGTCCTCATAATAGAAACCACATTAAGATAAATTTACATTCATGAACCTACTATCCAGAAAACCCCAAATTTGAAGATGGACAATTGATTTTGGCATGTCACTAATGGCACCGAGAAGAAATGGATATAGATAAGAGATAAATCCCACTGGCCATAATGATCAGAAAATAAAAAATTCCCAATGAATAATATTGCCATAAAGTCATAAACTAGAGTATCACAATCAAACTAGTGTGACTAAAAAATGGAAAAGAAGAGAAAGAGGGAATTGGTTTGCTTTCAAAAGCTGTTGAAATTCAGAAAACTCACCAAATCCAGTGTAGCAGTTAACCTGTAACAGTTTAAATTTGCATGTACAAAATTCCCAATGTTAAACAAAGATGGTCATTCATTTTCCTCAAGTTTAGGACTACAACTCAAGAACAAATGATAATAATGGTAACGAAGCAATGAACATCATGTCAATTATCAATTATCAAGACTCTAGGCTAATACACAGGCTTTAGAGACACTATTTGGTTTAGAATCATATGGACATTTGACCAGCAAGAGAACTCTTATCCCACGAAAGTATATTCAAAAGACTTGAGGCATAAAACTTGAAATCATAATCAGCATATTCAGTCGGACAAAAAAAACTAACCTCCCAAAAACCAGAGCTGCTAATGCAGTGGTACCAGAGGCAAGGGCAGCATCCAAGGAGCAAGCTTCTGCAAAAGCACTATCAGTTTGCAGAAAAGCTGAAGCAACAACCCTCTCAATTTCCTGAGGAAATTCCTCATCCTCAGTGATGAATCTAGGCAAATGACAGCTGGCAAAGTCTGCAGCATGCTTTCCACCATGTCCGTCAAACATCTGATCATCAGAATGAAAAATATTTTAAAATTCCACAGTATGCAATACGTAGAAACTACTGCTCCTACCTTGACTATCCCGATCTCCTAACAAAGTATGCAACCCACACAAGGAAGCAAGTCAATTACAAAAAATTTTTATTCGTCCTAATACTTTTCCTACTCTGCTGTATTAAGTAGAAACAAGCAACAAAGCACCACTACAATCACCACACATCACTGCAACAACCATATAAGTCAATGCACACAAGTAAAAGTAATGGAAAAGAAAATACCCCATAGAAGGCACTGGGCTCATCTATTAAATTCTTGAGTCCATAATCACTCATAAAATTGTCAACACACAAAAATACATCTTCCATGGTTGGACGAAGTCCAATGTCAGCACATGCTCCAGAGCGGACAACTGGAACAAACTCAGTCTCATGATTTCCAACGCCAAGCACAGGTTCAACAGAAACATCCAAAGCCGTCGTTGTCTTCACCTGCTAAAGCCCCAATCAAATCCTCAAGAAAACATGCATACCCATAATGTAGAACTCCAAACAGAGAATATATATATATATAAGGACACGTAATACTGTTCACATAAAATGTACAATTGCCCAATGTACTAGCTCAAAACTGAAAATAAAGTCCAGTAAAAAAGAATTAGGATCCTTCAAATCTTATATCAAATTAAAATCGACCAACAACTTTTGAAGTTTGTAAGTCAAGAATTGTACAAGAAATCAAATGAATAACCGATAAATAAATTTGAAATATAAAAAACTCTAAAAATTGAGGAAATTTAAAAAAAAAATTATTACAAGAGATGCGTGGCGAACGAGCGACTTCTTACGGGGCACTACCACGCGGTCATTCGTCAAACCCGTACGATCAGCCGCCGTAGGAGGGTTTGGTGGGCGACCACTCCTGCTCGAACTCCCATTCTCTAAACGACCAATTTCTTCACTTGCCTCCATCTTGTTCCACCATCACATCAACTGTTCTAAACTCACTGAGTCGGTTACCGAGTTAAATCGGAAACAGATTGAAATCAATGAAATCAAAATCAGAGCTTTAATGGAGTTGGCTCGGTGGTAACTGAACAGAATTTTAATAGTAACTTAAAGCCAAAAAAAAGTCAAATCCTTTTTAGGGTTTCGATAGAGGGTAGTTACAATGAGTGATTTTGGAGTTTCGAGTACCCAAAAACAAAAACAAAAAAAAAAATCGAGTGTTTTAACGAGATTGTGAGAATTAGGGTTTACTGAAAAAGCTGAAATTAGGGTTTTAGAGACCAACTGTTGTGATCTACGGAGACGGGAGGAAAGAGCGAGGGATTTTGGGCGATTGACACGAGGGGTCTCGATTTTTGGTGAATGCGGAGTCGTAACTGGTCGGTTTGGCAAAAACGGTGTCGTCTCGGTCTTTGGGCAGTTGCGGGTGGTGATGGGGTGTTGAGGTTTAAGATTTTTAAGGATCTTCAAACTTCAATTACAAGAATATTTCTACCCTCTGGAATTTATTATGCCCCTAATTAATAATAATGGTGAAGTGTTACGACGGTAACCTTCGCCTCTATTGTTGACTGTTGGGTGATTTAATTAATTTTGTTTTATATAATATACGGTTGGTATGAATCTGGAATCTGGGGCATGTGATTTCACATGCTTAATTATGATTTGAATATATGTTAAATAATAAATAGTGTGAATCATGTTGATTGACTTTTAAGATAATTCAGGTAAGGGAATTAATCCATATCTTAAATTTCGTCATTAACAAGGTACAATTCATTATTCAAGAAAAAAAAAAGGTGCAATTCATGGCATTGTATAATAAACATCTATTCATTTGGAAAGTAAAAAAGTTATAATAATTTTAATTAGTGATGTAATGATATCGTTTTTAGTCTCTTTGAAAAGAGTAATAATAAAATCTTAGTATTTAAATTTTAACTAGAGTACTAATCATTAATCATTAATATTTATTATTATTATTATTATTATTATTATTGAGAAAGAGAAAGAGAAAAAAAAAATTGGACTTAAATAATATTCTACCATTTCGTATCAATCGAATCGCCAACAGCACTAGTAGTTATTTGTTTCTCATTACTTCAACGGATGAGAAAATCTCAAATAATGCAGAGAGCAAACAAAGTTTCTTATAACATCCGAATACTTGAATTATTGCTGGGATTAGTAGGCTTGTATCTGAATGGACGGGAGATTTTTTTTTTTTTTTTTTAAAAAAAAGAAAGAAAGAAAGAAGAAGAAAATGCAAAATTTGCCACCCAAAGCATACGTAATCAAGATTCTGTATATTTCGCCCGTCGAGATCAGGATTCTTGGAAGCATGGGTATATAAATTGATCACATGAGGGTAAAGTAGCACGTCACCGTCCAGAGAAAGGCCTTGCCAACACGCGTCTCCAAAGTAAAATTTCTTGGCAGTGGCGATAGACGCCAAGCAACTACCAATGCAAATACGAAATTAGGTGGCTTCGGTCCAAACTCGAACCCCACGTGGCAATTCCACAAACCGCCACCGTACTCTGACCATCCACTGTGACATACATACTATTCCTTCTTTTCCCGGCTCTCTTTAACTTGTACAATCAGTCAATCGCGTGTCCATTTATTTATTTATTTATTTATATCCCCGCTGCTTCCTTCTGCGTTGCTTGCTTCATTATTAATTGAAAATTTTGAATTAACATGATGGCCATTACGTATAGTTTCTGTCTCAATCTCCCCTCTCCATCTCCCCCATCAAAGATAATTCGATCTCAAACTCAAGCTATTGCACCGTAAGCCCAATTAACCATTAATTAATTATATCATCAATTTATTTCACTAATTAATATCCTCTTCTTCTAACAAAATCGCTCTTAACTTGTTAATTGTATGTACGTTGTTGTTATGTAGGCCGCGGCGTGGAGACGAGAAATGGAGAAAGCAATGCGTGGCGGGAATGGCGGCCGCGTGCATGGCATTCGGAGGAGTTGCTATACAAATGGGCGAGAGCGATGGCAGTGCGATGGCAAAGGAGATGACGACGACGACGACCCCTACTGCAGAGCCGAAAGCGAGGTGGAGTGAAAAGAGAGAGTGCCCGCCGTGGCACCTCAATTCGTTGGAGACCATTGTGCCCGAGAATCTGCCGAGGCCATCGGCTCCGAGGAGATGGGAGGCTGTCGGTAACAGGTATCTTACTAAGGACGCCCCGCCAGTCAAAGTGACGGTTACAAGAGGCAGAAACAATTGCTTTTCCATGTAAATAATTCGAAAATATGTGTGTTCTTATTAGTTTCTTACTTCACTTGTACTTGTCTGCATATAATAATTAATATGATGGCCAAAAAAAATATCCATATATTCATTTCTCATTCTCAATATTGGTGTTGGATGATGATTTTACACGGTGGGAGAAAATATCAAATGGAGTTCCAAAGTTGCAGTACTGATTTGGTTCTGTGTTTTGAGTGGTACCTGTGGCTAGTACTACATTGTAGTACAAATAAATTATTGGATGTTTTGAAAGTGAATTATTTGATGGGGGGGGACGAGAAGTGGACCATAGCACCATGGCGGCGACGTTCGAGCCCACCAAGCATCTGTGGGCCTGTGCGTGACTTGGGCAGACTCTTGGAAGAGTTGTGCTATTAACACCCTTTCATTGTTGTCATAACACCCCTTTTCCTTTTTGTTTTTGAGTGGAGCTATTTGCACCCCTACATTATTCTTACAAATTCTCACTTTAAATAAAATTACAATTAAAGACAATTAAAAATTAAACGCATATAAATTTTTTTCCAGCAAATTACTTAATTTATAATTAATCCTTTTCAAAAAAAAAATTTCTATATATTACTTCTTATTTAACTAAAATAAATTGTATAAATTTAAAATAATCTATTGTTCTCTTTTAATTTCTTATTGATTAAATATTTTTATACTTAAAATTGCTTTAAAATTATAATTTTAAATATGTGTTATTTTAGCCAATGATTAACACTAAAAAACTTATCACCCATATAACTTTTCAATTTAATTTGTGTGTAGATTAATAATAAAATTGAAAATAATTAAAAAATAGTGCAATAATACTTTGAGTTTCAACAATAAAATAAATCAAATGAAAATTGAGAATTTAGAAAAATGTATCTAAAAAAAAGGCATTTTCTAAAATAAAATGAATATAACTAAAAAAAGGGGTTTTATGAGGAGATGAGAGCGGTGCTAATAGTTCAACTCTTTATGTTTTTGGTTGGGGGGAGGGGGTGGTTTGGGTCATCTCATCCACTGGACTCTAATCCCTAATAAAGCGACGCCAAGTTCCAAACCCAAAAATGGAAAATGGACTTTTTGGATTATTATCCAAAAGAAACAAACCAGCTCACGTCTTGAAATCACACATTCTCATGCTCGCACGACGCAAACCAATCACTGCGTCAAAGCGTGAATGAGAAAAAGAAAAATAATTAAAAAATATATGCACACTTTATTTGGTAATAAAGTTTTACAATAGAGTGCTGCTAAACATCGGGAACCCTAAGAGAAACGGCAGCTTGTGCTGCCGTTTCGTTCTCTCACCTTCCCCCCCACCCCCACGTGAGTAAGAAAAATATGTTCCCCATGTGAAAAAGCACTCCCTTTCAAATCATTTTCCTTCTTTCACACGCTTTCACAAATCCGTTCCAGCAATCCCTTCTCAAATCCTTATCCTTCTTAGCTTTCACAGACCCGTTCCAGCACTCCCTTTCAAATTCTTTTCCTTCTTCGCTTTCACAGATCTGTTCTAGCCGTTCCAGCACTCCCTTTCAAATTCTTTTCCTTCTTCCACTCGCTTTCACAGATCTGTTCCAACCGTTCCAACACTCCCTTTCAACTCCTTTTCCTTTCTATTTTCAACTCATTCTCCAACACTCCCACATGAACTTCAATTCCTTTTCCTTTTGTTCACTCCAGCAGCAACTCGCTTCGTCTCAGCCTTCCCGACATTACAGCAGCTTTGTCTTCGTCTGTTATAAAATGGTTATAACTAAAAAGGAGGTTTTATGAGAAGATGAGAGGGGTGCCAATAGTTCAATTCTTTGTTTTTTCGTTGGGGGGGGTGTGTTTGGGTTATCTCATGCACTGGACTCCAATCCTTAATGAAGCGACGCCAAGTTCCAAACCCAAAAAATGGTAAATGGACTTTTTGGATTATTTTCCAAAAGAAACAAACCAGTTCACGTCTTGAAATCACACATTCTCATGCACGCACGACGCAAACCAATCACTCCGTCAAAGTCTGAATGAGAAAAGGAAAATAATTAAAAAATATATACACACTTTATTTGGTAATAAAGTTTTACAATATCAATAATGGATAACGGATTGCTAATTAAACCTTTTTTTTTAATGACGGCAGGCTCCTTATTGTCAATTTAATTCTTATTTTTTAAATCAAAATAACTGGATGATGAAGGCCATCTTCTAGTCAACACCAAACTAAGCTCCATGTATGATCAAAAGGTTAACTTGACAGCTGTTGAGTGTTAGAAAATGCATATTTATAAAGGAGAAAACCGTCATTTTACATTTTAAGTCTTACTAACAACCCTTACTTTTATGTATTTAACCTTCTTGTGATTTAATTACGTGTGTTTTATTTTAATTAAGTAATTTATGTATTTTAGGGGCATTATAGTCATTTCACAATAAAGGAGAGATCAGACGGCAAAACGGACATCGCTTTTGAACTCAGGACGGTCGAAAACCTTAGGAGGAGCATAAAAGGAAAAATGGCACTATTCACATGTACGGTACTATTCACGTATACGGTACTGTATATGTTACTGTTCACATAGACAGACCGATGACGTGGCATTGACCGATGATGTGGCATTGACTGATGAGGTGTCACGATCCTGTTGGACTAAAATTCTTATGTACTGATTGATGGTGACGTGGTAGCATATCAATGGATGAAAAATCTCGCGTACGGTACATGCATCACACAGGATTATTTTCAACCAAACCGCGTTACTGTTCATCCGAGTCAAACCGTGTTACTGTTCATCCGCGTGGTCAAACCGTGGACTGTTGACTGATGACGTGGCGCAATCCTGAGCGTCCAAACTGTTTTTAATCCGATGGCCATGATTTACTCCATGTATCTATAAAAAGGGGGCCTCTCCCCCCTAATTTGATATCTCTGAATCCATTTTTGGGATCCATTTTCTGTAATTCCTTCTCCATCTTGTATGTTCTTCGTATTTTAATAAATTTCCATTTTACCCCTAGTTCAACTATGAGTGGCTAATTTTCTTTCAAGCTTGGGTTGAAGGTGAAGTCTCAACATGTGTCATGGGCTTAATTTGGTAAATTTATTTTCTCTTCCCCTCTAGTTTTTGTGGATGTTTTGACTTCTCGTCGACAAATAATAATAATCTTGTCTAGATACCGCCTTGGTTACACCGGCTCTCTAGTATAAGGTTATTATTATTTGGCACGATAAGCCCTTAGCACCATATTGATTAGAGTGTGGTTCATGAGGTGTGGATTTCTCCCTCATGATTTAATTGGCATTAATACGGATTATTTAGCCCATGATGCATGTTGATACGGATCCAGATACTCAAGTACGTCATTTCAATAGATTTCGCTTCAATTTATTCTCGTCATTGCAATTCCAATTTTAGAATCTCAATTCCAATTTTAGGATAATTTAAATCACTTCCACCACAATTTCAACCACCCATTTACAAAATTAATTCTACATATAATTAAAATCCATCTCCTCGTGGGATCGACACTCATCACCATTAATCTATACTACAATAGATTCGTGCGCTTGCGAGTACATTAAAATTTGCACAACAACAGCAATGAAAGTTTTACAATTCCTTCCACGTAAAAGTGACATTATAAAAATGGAGCTACCGGCATTAAAAGTCTCTGCTTTTAACAGAAACTCATAATTAAACAGCTTAATCCGCGGCACCCCGGCATGTTGTTTTATTGAAAATGTGTCTTCACTGATTTCAATTTTCAGCAGCATCAATATTCAACAATCGTCCGACTCAAAACCACGCCAACCATTAATCTTTCTTCATACATAGACTGAAATATTCTGCTCATGACTCTGTGCTGATGGTATGTGAGGGTGACACCATGATGTCCGTGTCTCCTTGAGAGGAGATTGTTGCAATTAATTCAAAAAAAAATAAGAGCTCAGGGACTGGGATGTTATTATACCAACAAGAATTTGTGTCAAACCGGCGGCTACGCACAACCAATAGCGTTGGGCCATGTGACTGAGTTTTGCTCGGTCTCATCAAAGAACTTGGATCCACCCCAAACCGTTGGGCTGGCCTACCACTTAGGCATGCTGCGATTTCACATGTATTTCTCTACTATTATAATAAAAAACCCATATTTCATTCCTCGAGAATCTTGGAGTGTGAATGATATCTTAGTTGAAGCCTTGAAGATGGATCAGTTCGTGCAAAGAATCACAGTGGTACTAGTGAACGAGAGCAAACACGTGGTAGTAGAATTAAAAGAGAGTTGCCAATTTGCTCCCCGTGGAATATACTCTTATAAAATCGAGCTTGCCCCTCTTAGTCACAGGAATATTCCGGCCACACGCTCTTCCACCGACGGGCCATCGACTCTTCAAGACCAACTTGCGTCAAGATTTTTGTTGACGGTGTTTACTCCAACGTAGCTTTGACTCCGCGAGACTCTATCCGTTGCTTTTGTATCATCGTTAGGGTCGATGAAAATGGAGAAGTAAGAGTCGGCGGGATTAAGGCGACAACATGGCTTGATCATCTTCGCAGGATCGGGTATATATTATATTATATTATATTATACGTTTCTTCAACATGAACTTGATACATTAGGCGAATTTATATTGAATTATTGGCGATAAATATGAAACGACGTTCATATTGACAAAATATATTATATTATATTATATAATACGTTTCTTCAACATGATCTTGATACATGTTGTTCGGTCGTATTTGTTACGTATTAACATATATTCGTATTCTAATAGAAACGACGTGTCCTACGTAGTGTGTGTAGGTGCACACACTATAGGACTTGTTGTCTAGCTTTTAATAAAGATTACATGTCGTCAAACACTCTTTTAGTATGTATGTCATGTCGTCCAAATTTTTTGTACCTAAACAACGTATCTTTCCTCCTACAATTTACAAGGGTAATTATTAGAAACCTCCCCTGAGGTTTAGCGTATTCTCAGTTTGATAGATTGTATCAACATATTCTCAACCACCTCCCCTGACGTCTGTAGACCATTTGTTTGCTCGTTTGTTGCTTAATAAACTGACCAAAATACCCCTAGGCTGAAAAAAAAATTACTTTGTTTACACATGTTAAAGAATTGTTGGTAAGTAATTCTGGGTCTGTTTTGGCACCAAATCAAAGTGATTACATTGAAAATATCTTTAATATCCTCTCACAACTTCTTTAAAGTGCACTACTCAGAGATTACATATCCAACTTTAAGCATTTCTCCGTCAACCACAGCCTCAATGTCCATGTAAATAAGGCTGAAAAATGGCTCAATGAGAAGGAATTGGTAAATGTTCAAAACATGTAAGATTAGGTTCTGAATAGATTAATTAATATAAGCTCTAGATTGTAACAAAAAAAAAATTCACATTTGGCCACTTTGACAGCAAACAAACTATACACTTCAAGCTATCCTCAACATGCAATTCCATCTTTAATATAACTACAATAAAAATGAGCTCAAATCAATTTCTATGCCACTAATCAAACTACTTCTTCGCATTCGATAACCCATTACAGCCTTAATTTAAAGCATCTTCATTGTTGAAGCTTATTTTGCTTGAATTATAAAGATAAACAACTACAACAAAGCAATGACTCCAAACCCTATTGTCTAAGCTCACTGCTTCAATGCGAGAGAATGCAACAATCCATGACATTTTTTCAACCCAAGCCATGTCCATACCATGATTCAGATAAAAACCAAAATCAATTATCCCAACAAGTTGTCTCCAATATTCAATTACATCTGTAATTTAACAAAAATTACCATAAATCCCTGTTCAACAATTAGTGGCAGTAGCTTCAACAATTAACAAAGTTTTCATACCCATTTTCATTCATACACAATGTAGCATAAAAAATCACGAGCCATATTCAATCAAAATGAAGTAAACATACATTGACAACAACCATTATCTACAGCTAACACCAATCGATAGAAAAAAAAATCAAAGCAACAAAAACACTCCCAAAAAAATTTCGAGACTCATTATTCATATTTTACCAACTTGACTGACCCATTATCCATCTAATAAAACTAACATGCACTGTAATAAGCCATTTTCATACCTTATTCGCGGCTCGAGCAAATTGAGGTTGTAAGTGGGTCGACGGCGAAACTCACTACTGGTCGGCATCCTTACACCTGACGATTGTGATTCAACTGTCTCAGATGTTGGCATCTTCGGCTTCGTCATCATTATCTCCAAATCGTGGCACAATTTTTCTGTTTAAGCATTGCAGAGAAGACGAAAGAGGATTTGCTTTTCGTAGCTTTGGTTGGAGAAAGAAGGTGTCCATTTTCATTTTTTTTTAAGTTTTAGTGATAATGTCTGTTGGTTAAACTCTTGCTTCCAATTTTACTCAATGGATATTAAAAAATTTCACATCAATTCTAGAACCCAACGTGATATCTTCACTTTTGTTTGAATTTTCTTATCATTAAAGAATTCTATTATCATATTGCCCTCATTCCAATGTGATATTTTCACTTTTGTTTGAATTTTTTTATATTAAAGAGTTCTATTACCATTTTGCCCTCACCAAATCAACTTATACGAAACGGTCTACAAACGTCATGGGAAGTGGTTGAGAATATATTAATACAATCTATCAAACTGAGAATATGCTAAACCTCAGGGGAGGTTTCTGATAATTACCCTAATTTACAATTATGTATATTAAGTAAAAGAGTCCTTAATTATTCTTGTCGAATAAGAAAAACCAGCTTGAGTTAATTAGTCATTTCAATTTTTTTGTACTTTAAACTTATTTATTTATTTGGGTCTGAATTTGGATTGGGACTAATAATTGTTATCTTCTTAATATTTTGATATTTAATTTGAGAAAAAAATTCTCTTTTTATTTCCCAAGTAGATTATTTATCTTTGTGTGGTCAAGAATAACTGGCTGATTTTATTAAGTTTTCAATCTTGAGTTTAGAATAATTATAGATTGTTTCAAGCAATTGATGAAATTGATGCATTCTTATCAAAATAATGATGAAATGTGAGGAGGAAAACAATTTTTTATGTATTTAAGAAAAGGGCCTTCTTATAGCAGATGTAAAGAAATATATACAACTAGTTTGAATTGTACTTTCAATAATAGGTTGTTATATTCCATTCAAGAGGCTTAGTGAAAACAAGATTGAAGGTATGACAAGTGCACAGTGGATTGATTTTCACATTTTAGTCCCCATTCTCTTTTGTGTTTATAATGTTGCTTAGGCATCAGAGTCTTAAAAAAGTTAAAGCCTGAGGTTTTATTTTATCTTATCCAATAGTATTTATTTACTTCATGAAATTTTGATGAAGTTAGGTTTTTGAGGGATAAGTCATCTAGTCATGTTTAAGTCATATAATAGGTCATATTGGCATTCAGATACAAACAACGTGTCCTACCTAGTATCCCCCGGTACATACACTGTGAGACTTATTGTCTAGTTTTTAAATTAGGATGACATGTTAGAGTTTTTTTTACATCACAAATCATGTCATCTAATTGTTTGTCACCTAAACAGCATGTCGTTGTCTGCAATCTACAATTGTGTATGTAAAGTAAAAGAGTCCTTAAATATTATTGTCGAACAAGTAAAACCGACTTTAGTTAATTAGTTATTCGAGCTATTTATGATTCTTTAGTTATACTGAATCTGCATAAAACTTAAACAAAATTCTTTATAGGAAAATGTTCATAGAACAATGCAATGTGCAAAGCACCAATTCTAAAAATGTTGATCAATAAATTCAACAATAGGATGATTTTGCACTATTTTGAGCACAGAATGTGCACAAATTATGTGCAAGTGTCATTGCTCTTCTTCTAACTTCTATTAATTTTAGATTAATGTTTCATCTTTTTCTATTTTATTGCATAAATTAATATGAAAATTAATCTTTTTTCTATTTTATTGCATAAATTAATAGGAAAATTATACTATATTGGCTAGTAAATGAGAGTTGATTAAGTTTATAAGTAGAATAGGTCTCTCTATTTAATATGTTAGCATTTTAGGTTGAGCACTAGAAATCCTAAAGTCTACCCCTCAACAATGAGCATTGAATCATAACAAATTCAGTTCAAAAGCTTCTTTCCGAAAATTTAGGGGAAGAAAGAAATACTTGCTTCTTCATTAGGTACTCCAGACACATCATAATTCAAATCAAAATCATCAGCTTCATCCGCAAAAAGGAATTAGAGTAGAAATGATATCAGTAATAAAAAGCAAATGTTCATCCAATTTAAGTTTCCTTTGATGAATGGAGCTAGTTGATGTGTAATGACTGGGAAACTAAATGAAGAAGAGGAACAAGAGAATTTGAACTTATGGACTAAGAAGCAAATGTTATGAGTGATGTTTGTATAAGCAAACATTTGCACTCAATTTCCAACTTTCGATCTTATGAATATGCTTAACATAGTTTCTATTCTATTATTGGTTTACATATTATTCTTTTTGTTTTGGGATTGTACGATCGATTAGCTGAAGAAAAATATCAGATGAGAGAGTTGTAAAATTGTTTGGGTTGGTACTTTAAGCTAGGGCTGGGCGTTCGGATCGGGTTAACTCGAACCGAACCGAATTTTCAACCTGTTCGGGTTGAAGCTTTTTTTTTTTTTAAGATTCAGCTTTTAAAAATTAAAAATATATATACATTAAACAAAAAAAATCCCTATGATAGTGGTTAATTATTGCTAATTTGAAGATGTTGTGTTGAGTATTGATGGTGTTGGAGATGGATTATTAGCCTTATTTGTCATGTGGAGATATTTAATCATGCTTGCCATTTGCCATTTTAATTTTTAGATTTGTAATTTTTGTAGCTTTATTATACTTGACTACATGTTTTATGTTTTGTTAACTTTAAAAAGACTTGTTGAAATGTTATTAAGGGTAATTTGTAGTTGATATTTGTTGTTAAGGATGTTTGGAATTGTGATTTTTGAATTTTAAGTGGTTGTTGTTAGAATTTTTAGATTAAATTGTTCCAACCCATTCTAACCTGAATTATTCTAACCTAAACTAACCTGAATTAACCCGAACCAAAATTTTAACTCGAATTATCAACCCAATCCGATCCGAATTGCCAACCCAAACCAAACCGAACCGAATTTAATTAGGTTCGGTTTGGTTCGGGTTGGCGTTTTCAACCCGATTGGGTTCAATTCTCCAACCCAAACGGGTTGAAACCCAAACCGAAATCCGAACAACCCGAACCGAAACCCGATTTACCCACCCCTACTTTAAGCTGTAGTTAGTACTACAATGCACATTGTATAGCAATGCAAATTGGACGTTTTTTGGTGAATTATTTTATTGATAATTTGATAATAATTGATGCCACGGAGGGGGAGGTAGAGAAAGAGTGTATATGTAGTGGGCTAAAAAGGCTTGCTGCACTCCCTTACACAAGGCTACCGACCTTCTGTGGCTTGCATTTCAATCAATTAATTTTAACCAATCAAAATGGAACCCCATTTGCTAAATTTCTTATAAAATCCCTCTTTCTCGAATTTACAAGCTTCATCCAATTAATCAAGATCAATCATTGCTATCCATCAGACGTAGGGCTTTCAAAGGACTGAAGGAGTCCGTAATTTAATTAAAGACTTGATTTTCTAGTTAAACATTATTTTGAGATACTTAAATTCAAAATTTGATAGTTAAATCCTAGTGGTTTAATCCGTACAAATCTTGTCTAGCGACATGTTTAATGTTTCACGAGAACCAAAACCTATCTAAAATCAGTTACATTAAGATAAATAAATAAAAATAAAGTATGACTAAAGTGACAAGGATTAAATTAGGATCTAAGTGACACACCTTATCCACCGACTGGATGCATCTAATTCTAAACATGAAGAAGAATTGAAGGCAAAATTACTTAATTCCCTATAAATAAATAAAAAAATTCACTATATATACACAATTAACGCGTCAATTTTAGGTCATGACTCTCACATTAAGAAATTAACTAACTTGGCACTTCATGATCGGCTTTTAGGAAGGACATCATAGCACCACCCACAAGCAAGTAAACAACCCAAATATAATGTTTCTCACACGTCGTCTAATCTAATTCTAAGGTAAGTTGGCAGGTTACTGATAATGAAAATTTCAGTCTTATGCAAGTCAATTGTAAGGCTTCTCACAAGCCAATGGCTGAAAGTAATCAGCTTAAAATCTTGTTTGGTCACAAACAAAAACCACGCTAATAAATTACCATTTTGTCTCTGAAAGGCGGTTGCACTTAATGCTGTTTGCAACGGTTCAACTGGTCTAACATGCTCAGACCGTTGGTTGGCTTCCCTTTGCAGTGTTACTCATAGCGGCCATACTCAAAGATCTGACAATCAAGTGCACTCATGGCACGCTCAACTCAGATTTAAGACTTTATGTAATCATTATAGAAATAGTACTAGCTCGCAAGAAATTTCTTGCATACGATCTTGATCATATACAGCGATAAGTTTTGGGACATTTCATATATATATATATATATACACACAAACCAAATGAAGCAATTAGTTGATTGGTTCTTAGTACGTAAGTAAGAATGCGTGAATATTTGTATTCTATTATGAAATGTTCATCAAAATTAATTATACAGGAAATTGCATTAGAGGCTAGCTTCTCAAAGTCAATGGATTTCAGCGATAGTTATTAGTTGGAAACAAATAAAACCTCAGAGATTGACGTTTCAGCTGCAAGAAACTCCATTTTAATAAGATGTTAAAATTTGCTCATCAACGATGAACTTTTTACCAGGTCATAATAATAGTTAAGCATGCTTACTTTTACATGTCATCCATTGCGTTGCGCTTGCAATATCTTGCAATATAAAATTATTCGACATCAGCAGTGGAGGCAACCGGTAAACTCAATCTTAGTATATCAGAAATTGTGTGTGTGTGTGTGTGTGTGTGTGTATAATCAATTAATTTATTTGATCCATGGACATTTATATATACTATGCAGGTTAATTGCTTCACAAACACGGTACTTAATTACGATCCACTCCAAGAAAATGGAAACAAAAGCTGGAGAGGAGGAAGAGAACAAAAAGAGGTTTGAAGAACTGAGAAAAATATGCGACAAGCAGGAAGATCGTCTCCAGACTCTTCAAGCAACTGCTTTCCAGCTTGCAAATTACTATTTTGTCTTTCAAGGCGTAATATTAACTGCAACCTGCAGCAGTGCAACGTCTCTCAAATGTTCAGACCGTTGGTTTCTCTTTACAGTCTCCCTCCTAGCGGCCCTACTCAATTTGGTTGCCCTAATGATTAAAGGACTCGAGTATGTGAGAGTCATCGAGCAACAAGACCAAAACTGGTCTGAGTGCAATGAACTGCATAGGATTATCTTACAAGGCAAAGCTACTACTACTGATCATGGGTATCAGTATGCTGGTAATTATAATGGTCTTACAAAATGCATACGCTATTGTACTTTAGCTGGTTGCATGGTTCTATTCATTGGCTTTGCGGTTGTCACGCTTGTAGGTTGCTGGCTTATTGTCTGTAGTAAGTATGATTGTGGATCTGAGAACAAAAAGGACAAATGCATCAAGTTTTGTCGGGGACCCAAGTGCATCAGGATCTGCAACGGTTCCTAACTAACTTTTTATTTGCTGACTGATGTTTAAATAGAGAGGGTGTTTGGTGCTCCTAAATCAATTCTCCTTATCTATCCACTACTTGTCATGTGTCATGATTGGTTAGTTGAAACAAACGCGTGCTCTAGAGCGCCTAAGACTTTTCCGCTTGAATATAAATTGGGATTAACAATTCGGAGGTTTTGTAATCTATTTTAATTAATAGTACTGTCATGCTTAATTTATTATAAAGTTGTATGAGGTTGTAATATATGTAAGTTAGCAATAATTTCATGTTATAAAGCTTGAATCTCAGCTGATAGGTATATTCACTCGAAATTTCTTTTAACTTCCTAACTTATTAGATAAGTCCTTGTTGATGCCAAAAAATCAACGCAGAGCACTTGGTCTACTCGAAGGCCTAATACGGCTCAGTGGTATATTTCTTAGCGTGGTGCAATTATTTATGGATTATGGTTTTGAAAGGCATGGTTGCACTATAATGAGGGTCATGAATGGCAGCGGTACTCTGAGCTACGCCCATTTATGGGCCTCGGCTCATAGCTCATAAATGAATGCTTTATGGTTTGCAATTAATGAAACCCTAAAAAGAAGAAAAAATTCACATCCTACAACTAAAGGTATCTTACGGAGAGATTATATTCTAAAACCCTAAACTACAAATATTATATTGTAGCTCTTTTACATAATTAAAGTGGAATTGCTTGAGGGCTAGCTAAGCCATCTCTCTCTCTCTCACCCACACACACACACACACGTATACATAATTAAGCACGAATTAATTATCTTTCATTAGGAGTATATAATAACGATACTATTATATTTGGTAAACCCCTTCCCTCTATGGCTCTATGATAAAAAAAGATGGACTTTAGGCATACTTTAAGAGCTAATATTCTGAAGTATTTAGCAAATATCTAGCTTTCTTTTAACACTCTCCTTGAGTTTGCTTATATATGAAGAATTCTCTTTCTCTGGTTTAGTTTACTGAGCAATGAGCTTGTTGTGGGCGCCAAATAATCGAAAAGTGATTATATTCTAAAATCTCTTGCCGTGAGGCTGAAAGAACAAGTGTTGCGCTTGCTCTACAATAAATAAAGTGATTATATTCCACGTCTAAATTTCTCTAAACAATAAAATCTTTATTTCCCCTGAAAATATTTTGACACATTACGTTTTATTATCTTTTTCACGCTATAAAGACGTACGTTAAGAAAAGCTTTGCATGACATTCGGAGTGAATAAGACTCATGAAAAAGCCTACCCTCAACTATGAAGTGAGAAATGGTGTTGCCTAAAAAGGATAATTAACTTGGATATCCATAGAATTGGAAAAGTGATCTTATATGATTCCTCCTCCACATGATCATATTGTCAGTAAACCACTGAGATAAATTTAAATGGAAAAACAGCCTTGGTTCGTTTAAATTACAACTGTGAACTGCCAGCTGCAATAGCGCTGGTTATTAGCGCTTTGATTTGTGTTGCTTGGCTGTTGTAGATAGCTTTTGGTAGTTGAAGAGGACCTCGTTGGATTTGGACTTCCATGGTTGAAGAAAAATTAAGATTCAGAATTTTATGCTTGAAGCTGTTTTATGTAGCTCGAAGCTTCAGTAACTTGCTTGATGAAGACTTGCACGTGTCCTGCATGCATGCTTGAAGGAAACTTGCTGATGGGCTGCTTATCTTGTGGTGTTGCTAGCTTGCTTGCAGCTGATATACAGTGGCTTCTTCTCCGTCTCTCGTTGGAGAGGCTTTCATCAGTCATCGGTACCGGCCATGCCAGCTTCTCCGGCTCTCCATTTCATATTTTTGTTCTTCGATCGAGGGCTTCGATTTATTCTTTAAAATTAAAAATAAAAAAGACTCAAGATTATACGGATGCTTTGCTGGCTTCTATCTACATTTGCTGCAAGGAAACAAACAACCGACGAAGTTAATAATAAGCTTAGGCTGCCTTTTGGGCTCGCAACCGTAGTCAAGCTGGCCGATGGCATGAGCGGATTTTTTAACGCCCCTCTAAAATTCTTATAGCACTCCTTTTATATTTTATTTCTTATAACACTTCCGATTTAAGTTATAAAATACTAACCATATTTTTAAATCAACCACCTTATCATTAAATTTTCCTCTAAAAATAATATTTCTTTTAAATTTTTATTTTAAAATATATAAAAATCTCAAAGTCTGAAATTATTATTTTTCTTATTATATACTTTCTATCTTTAGGTTTCTCCCAAAAAAAAAGTGATTGTTTTCGAATAAGATTTAAGGTATAAATCTAATTTATGAAAACGGGAATGGTGTAAGAAAAATTTTGAAAGAAAATTTCATTTCAGTTAGTAATTTAATTTTCATTTAATATAAAAAATGAATTAATTTTATTTTGATTATTTTAGTAATTTTAATTGGAAACGGGTTTTATAGGAATTTTCAGGGGTGTTGAAAGGCTTACTCCGATGGCATCTCATCTCCAAGGAGTGATTTGGACAACACAAGATTTTTGGGCTCGCCATTTGGCCCAAATTTTTTCTTCTTCAAATTTGAACAAAGACAAGATTTTCTATTTACTTGTCCTCAATAGAAATTTCATTTTGTTAAAAACTTTTAGCAAATAAATTGGGTTATAATTTTTCAAATATAATTTATTTAAATAGAGTTTTTGTTAGTAAAATTTTTACAAAAAATTTTAATTGTTTGGTTGTCGATAAGAGTTTTTATTAAAAATTATAAAATTAATTTAATAGGTAATTTTTTTAAAATTATATTATGAAAGGAATGAAATAATATTGTCAAATAAATAAAGAATATTTTAGATATTTAAAAAAAATCAACATCTACTCTTAAAATTTTAAAATTTAATCTTCTATTAATAGGGACAAAATAACATTTTAAAATTTTTATTAAAAAAAACAAATAACAACAAAAAATTTTAAAAAAATATATGAAATGAAATTAAATAAATACTTACACTTATTAGATAAGTCATACCAAATAAATATTTAAACTTTGTGAAACATTTAAAAGTTTGGGTTGTATGTGCATTATTACTACTGTTTATGCAAAGCCACCATTTATTAATTGTTCCATAATTACTTTTCATTATAACTGTTCAAGTTGGACGTGAATCGGTCGATGGGTGCGAGGTGAGACAGTAAAAAATATTTGGGAGCGCAATGAGAAATGACAAAACATCAGGGGTATTCTGAAAATAGGCAACAAAATTTAGCAAACACAAACAGCCGCTCACTTAAGGAAACCCTTTCGTTGAAGACGTAATGCCGTCTGCAGCCGCCACAACACTACAACACAAACACTCCAGTGACTGAGAGTCTCTCACTGATCAAAATCAGCTCACCGGCACCGTCATTGTTCGCTCTCTGAGCCTTCTACACCACCTTGAATCGCCGAGTGCCCCGTCGACGTCGAGACCTGTACCATCTTCTTCACCGTCCGCAACGACCAAAGTATGTAGGGCTACAAAGCTTTGGTTTTCTTGTGTTGTGTTGTCTTTTATCACCTGTAGGATTTTAAAAAGTTAATGTTATTCGTTTGATTGGTCAGAGAAGAAAAAAGCATGACCCATTTGTGAAACTTTCTTGGACAGTATAAAGGTTTGAAATTCTAATGCTTTAGCCGGAAAGATTAACAAGAAATGAATATTAAAAAAAAAAGGGAAAATATCCACCGTCCACCCATTTTTTACACTTTTTTCAAAAATACGCAATTCTTTCATTTTTTTGCTGGAATCCACTTAAAGTTACATTTTTTTTCATTTTTCCACTTCCGTTTGAAATCCGTTAAAAAAACTAACGGAAACTTAAAAAAATGACCATTTTACCCCCAAAATGAAAATTATAATTTCACTTTAAAAAATACCAAAAATAATAAGATTTAATGATGAATATCATTATTGGTACTTTAATGAAGTATAAAAAAACCTTAACTACTAGAAATTATAACTCAATTAATAATAAAACTCTACTTATCTTAAATTCAATTGATGATTTGTGAGATTGGACTATTTTTAATACTACTGTTATAATTTAGCATTCTAATTACATACATATTTAAAAAAAAAACCTGCATTTGATGGTTGTGGAATTAATTTATTTATTGACCGATGGGAAAATAATTAGATTTAATCTAATTATTTTTTGTAATTTTTAAGGTGAAATTGTAATTTTCGTTTTGGGGGTAAAATTGTCATTTTTTTAAGTTTCCGTTAGTTTTCTTAACGGATTCCAAACGGAAGTGGAAAAGTGAAAAAAAATGTAACTTCAGGTGGATTTCAGCCAAAAAATGAAGGAATTGTGTATTTTTAAAAAAAGTGTAAAAAATGGGTGGACCGTGGATATTTTCTCAAAAAAAAATTACCTTGAATTATTTGGTTTTGATGAATTTTTGACAAAAACCGGGTCCAACCCGGCACGAACCGGGTTTTAATCGGGTCTGGTAACTCCGCTGTGTCTTCAATTCAAGTATATCAGCAGCTATCAATGGTTTCATAACTGTTAACATTAACATGTGTTTTGTTTGTTGGTGGTGTTGATCCAGCAAGATGTCACTGCATAGGTCTACGACAGTGCGTAACGAGTCAAACCATTCGATAACAATGACAGAGGAACGATTCTGTGCTCCTCCTGAGTCTTCCAAACCAACCACACTTCAACCTGGTGCTTCCGAGACTATTCAGGCCACTGTGTTCCGTGATCGTGTTAAGGACTCTTCAAGAACATCTACCATCATCGTTTCTGTTGATGTTGATGGTGTCAAGCCGCTGTATTTGACTCCAGAATATTTCATTACATACTCTGACATCACTTTTACATTTGATGAAAATAAAAGAGAACTCGAAGTACACCCGATTAAGCCAGGTGGTATAATTGGTGAAATTGCTAGAATCAGGTATGTTTATGTTCCTCAATATTGATTCTATTAGGTCGTACATCTTATTGTTGGTTTCTTAACAAATTTGAACCTTTGTTTTTAGTAGCTGCACAAATATTTACTGATTTTGTTACTCAAAATATTGATTTTTGGTTGAAAGTTTTGTGCTCAACAAGTATAAAAAGGTTGGAGTGAAAATATTTGCACACAGCGGAAAAAAAAAAAAATTTGAAGTCTCTCCTTCCTTTCTCCCTTGCTTTCTAAATTTTCTTCACCACAATTAACATTACTTTGTTGTTCTAAAATGTTGCACTTAGAGTGCAACTGCATGTACAATAGTGTCATAATATCCTAAGGTCAGTTTGCTTTGTTTTAAATTACATTTTACACTGGGAAATCTTCTTTAGAGTGAAACTGTGTTTCGGATAGTGCAACAGTTGCATTCCTTAATGTTTAACTGTCGTTGCTGTCAATTAGTTCATGTGGTTTGCTGTGTTGTTGTTTTCTTCTTTCACTGTTTATTATTGTTTTTATGTCCACTGGTTTGCTGTTTTAGCTGTTTACTGACTCGCTGTTCTTGCTGGTCTGATTTGTTGAGCTGCTGTTTTTTGGTCCTTATGCCTCTCATTTTCCTTAGGAGTTATTACATATCTCTGATTAATTTGGTGATGCATTAGGGGTAAGATTAATTATGTCTTGGTTATTTGTAACTGTTTTTTTCTTCTTTTTAGTTAATAAATCCCCTTTCTCAGACAATTCTTGAGATAATATTACAAGCATTGTTAGTGTAGATATTTGGGAATTCTTTTTGTGGATTTTGAGATTGAATATAAAATTTTTTACGTATGTTCTTTCAGGTTTTCTTGTCAACTGACATGAGGATTGTGCTATATGATATGGAACGATGATTGTAGGGATTGTGGCAGGAGGAAGAAGTTAGTGCTTGAGGAAGAAAAGAAAAGCAAACCAACCTTATTAGGTGGCCTCTATTTGACTTTTTTCTGTTTGTCTTTAGTATTGTTGTAATCTAAATTATCCATCAACACCAATTTCTTTACCATTCTAGATTTATTTCTCTAAATATGAATAGTTGTGCTTTTAGATCTACAATCCGTGTGGATCTGTAATCTAAATTATCCATGAACACCAATTTCTTGATCATTCTAGATTTATTTCTCTAAATAGGAATAGTTGTGCTTTTAGATCTACAATCCTTGTGGATCTTTTACAGTTTCGCGTTGAGCAATATTCACAGAAATTATGCTACATGAAAAGGCTTTCTGTAGGCAAAAAGTAACGGTACATTCCCCTGCAGTTCCTAAAATTTGGCTAGTTAGTCCTACTAGTCAATGTAGTGAAGGTATTCAATTAAGTGTTGAAAGAAAGTGTGAAAAGATTGAACAGTTTGTTTATTGTGTTCATAATTCAGATCAAGAATTTGCATTGTAGATAAGTATTTACGTATCTATATAAATAAAAACTTCAGTTAGCTTACTGGTTGTACTAATCATAGTTGTTTGTGATTTCAAGGTTGAACATTGATTCATGACGTGTGTGGATTTTGTAGTGAAATGATCTTGGCATAAAGTCTTCTGTTGTTGCTTGGTTCCTTATGTGAATTAGGAAATTGTACTTTAGATCTCCAAGCATTTCTAAGCATCTAGGATGTATTTGAAGATTTGATTTTTGTTCTATAGATATTTCTTATTGTTCATTCTTCTTGCAACCAAACTCCATTTGGGTGTAACTCCATCTTCCTATAATACTAGTCTCTCTCTTTCTCTCTATCAATTATATAACCAGAGGTTTTCTTGTAGAGTTGACCTTCATCAAGCTTGCTGTGAACGAAATTAGGATCAAGCTTAAAAGCGGTGTTCTATGAACTTCCCTCAAAGTTCGGTGAGGGGCTCATCATGGTCATTAAGATCTAATCTTAACCTTGTTCCTTAAGCCTTTGATGACAAATTATTTGATTGAACTCCCCATCTCATGCTTGGTTTCATTATTTGGATTGACTCTTGTCAGATAAATTGCAAATTAAGAAAGAATTGTGGACTCAAAACGAATGCCTATGATCATGATGATGATTGAGATATCAAATATCATAACTTTTAAAATATTAGATGGACATAAGAATGATGTTTTCGTTGATTGATGAAAGGAAAAAAAACTTTATATCAAAGGCAGAACGTACCTGTTTTGGCTGGCCGTGGCTGAATCTCCGTGATTTGGCTTTGGTGAGATGTAATTTGATGGTTTAGATTTGCGGTAGGAAACACTAATAATAAGCTGCGACCGAATGCAAATTTCATAGCTCTTTCTTGTTACAAGACATCCCACTCGGTTACTTTATGTGGCTGTTCCTAAATCCCATCTCTCTGAATTCATAATCTCCACCCAAAGGAGCAGCTCAAGTTTTGCTTTTCTGAGTTTCAGACTCGAGAGATATATTATTTCAAAGTAGCTCAACAACTTTGTGCAATTTTTTTTAAAATTTAATTTGCTCATTGCATTGTTGACATTAAAAAAAATAACAAGAAAATTAAGTCACTCCTTGTGTTTGTTTACTATTATACCATTATTGAAGGTATTGACCAAGAATTATGATAGAGATTTTAATATTTTCATCTCAATTTGTGTCTCAACTATATCTTTCGTCTATCCTTCAAAAACAAAATTTGAACACCATTCGAACTGTGTAGTAGGTAATTGAAAAAAAAAATTATAAAAGCTTAATTATAAAATATATATATATATATATATATATATATAGATATATATCATTCAATTGAGTCTAAGTCGGCAAATAAATGATAATGTATGCACTTGTCAAAAGTCTTCGCCCAAATGTGTCTATATATTAAAATATTAATAATGTACAGCAAAGAAGTTTCCCGGCAGATTGCTACAGAAACGTTTTTTTAAAAGATGAAGCAAGTCCGATTTTTTACTTGGACAGAGTTGGGCTCGTAGCTCAACCTGGGCCTTGATGCGAGTCTCCTGCAGCCCATGCACTGACTCCTGCTATTGCCACCCTCAATATCATCCTTATAAACTCCTCGTGAAAGGACAAGTTTGACTCGCATTGAATCCGTTAATCATTCCAAACTCCCACCTTCACAGTCAAAGATCTAGCAGTTATAAAAATAAATGTCCAAACACACGGGTTTTTTTTTCTTTCGTAAAAACTTTATTTTTTGAAACTGGAAAAATATGATCGGGAATATAATGGCCACAAAAAAAAATTGTTCAAATTCCTGCAGCATCCTTATTGTGATATCTTTGCAATTTACTGTAAGGGTGGTGTGGGACAATAAATTAAGAGTATGCTTGAGATTGAGGTTGAGCAGGTGTAGTTTAAAAGCTATAGCACTAAAGTGTGTAGTAAACATTAGCGGTTGTACCTTGGAACCTATTTTGATATGATTTTTCACTTGTTTGATAAAAAATCTATTATATTTTACAATATAATATTAACTTTTATTTTATAATTACAGTTTTTTTCTATAACAATTATAACTTAAAAGATACAACACTTCAATCTCAAACAGGAGGCTATAACTATACTCGGCAAACTTTAATTTTTTTTTTTTTAATAAATGTCCAAACACACGGGTTTTTTTTCTTTCGTAAAAACTTTATTTTTTGAAACTGGAAAAATATGATCGGGAATATAATGGCCACAAAAAAAAAATGTTCAAATTCCTGCTGCATCCTTATTGTGATATCTTTGCAATTACTGTGAGGGTGGTGTGGGACAATAAATTAAGGGTGTGTTTGGAATTGAGGTTGGACAGCTGTAGTTTAAAAATTATAGCACTAAAGTGTTTAGTACACATTAATTGTTGTACCTTAGAAGCTATTTTGATATGATTTTTTACTTGTTTGATGAAAAATCTATTATATTTTTAATAATTTTGTCAAAATTATTATTAAAAAATTATATTTACTATATAATATTAACTTTTATTTCATAATTATAAATTTTTTTTCTATAGCAGTTATAACTTAAAAGATACAACACACCAATCCCAAACAGGCTATAACTATACTCGGCAAACTTTAATATATATATTTTTTAATAATTGTTGTTGTTGTTACAAGGTTCAATTTGCTTATAGGGAAGTTGACAAGGGAGAGATTGAAATGACGGAAGTTGACAAAAGGGAGAGGGCGAGATGACGAGCGTGTAAGCGTTTAAAGTTTTAGGAGTTTATTCAAGAAAGAATTAGGGTTATTTTAGAATTAAAAGGGGGCGGTGTCATAAGAAATTTTATATTTACAATCTTTAAATAAATTTTGCAGCTGCCATATAATGATTTCTTTTCTATCTAATGTGGGGCAGTTCAACTCAAACGTTATAACTCAAGAGTCGCCGAGTATTTATTTTAATTTATAAATTTACCCATTATTATTATGGGGAAATTTCGTAAACAAACCCGCCCCCCAAAAGAGATGCTTGCTAGCATTGTCATTGCAGCTTGCTAAAGAGAGACAAATTATTTGTATAAAAGACAAGTGTTTTGAGGAAGAGAATGACAGGGACATAACAAGGAGAAATGGCTGGAGAAGAAAGAATCTATCCATCTCTCAGAAACGTTTCAGCCTAAGAACAACAACAACTAACAAGAAGATGATGACGACAACACAATACACGTATACCAACCATATTCGTTATATTCCTGTGGGTTTTAACTTTTAAATTCAAACTAAGTTCGATCTCGTGATTGTTTCTTTGAAACATGGGGCTACAGCTAGCTATACTTAGTTGGACCCGACGTGTATGCCCATGCATTATATAACATAAAATTTTAAAAAACAAAAAACAAGGGAAGTGGTCTTGTTTGAATCATCAAATTCATTTCTTGAATTCAAACACTCAAGTCCTTGGAGCTTACATGACACTCATTAAAACAAAGACCAAAATGTGTGTCAGTACAGAGATGACTTGCCAGAACAAGGGCTAGGCAGCTAGCTAATGAATGATCATGATGAAGAAATATGAACGAAAAAAAAAAAAAGGCATGCAATGATATATTAACTGTAACCACTAGGGCACAATCGAATGCTAAATGGAAAATAATCAAAATATATCAGGCTTTAATAAAGTGCACAAGAACAAGCAAAGTGGCCCAGATAGAAGCAGAAACAAGTGGTGGATATTCCATTGTGAAGTATATTCCTGCGGAGCCAACCTGACAAATCACTTTTGCATATATACAATCTGATAATTTTTCTCTCGGAATCCGACGGTAGGGCCTCGGTGTTCAAGCATATCGCATAAGTGCAAAACCGATAATCACGCCTACATGATTGCCTCTACGAATATTTTGCATATTCTTGTAGCAACTTGAGAGTGCAATCACCCTTGCTGGCGACATTCTCGTAACAGTAGCTGCAATTATAATATCTCTTCTGCTTCTGCATGCACGATCTTGCAAGCTTTTCGTACTTAAATATAGTTGTGCCTAAAGCAGGAAACAAATAACACAATTGGTGCATCAACTGGTATTTTCATGGAGATTTGATTGAAACCCTAGCTATACATGGGACCGGCGCATCAATAGGGTACCAACATTTAACTACTCATATTAGTAAATTTTGTTATTATTGTTAGAGCACCAATATAGGCATATCAGGCTGACAGAAACAGACGCAAAACGAATGTCACTTTGCCTCATTTGCCTTTGCTTTTTGTCTAAATTATGTCCCCATAGCATATTTCATCTTGTTATTATCTTTTGAATGCTTAAAAAGTGTTCGTGGCTTAGCATTAAGATGGGTGTATTTACAGCACAGTCCAGATTTTCAAGTCCAATCTCCTTGCAAAAGGAGAATTCTAAACCCCCTCCCCCTACCCTCAAACTAAGAAGACTTGAGTTTCTCATTACATTGTATGGTAACTTTGAAAAGAATGTGCCCGTACGTATATAACAAGAGTTACGTTATTCTTACACAGTATATCTTATTAGTTGATGTGGCGTACGAAAATTGGATATAAAACAATGTATATTTACATGAAATGCAAAATCAAAGGGTGTATGATATTGGGATGCAAATTTTGCATCAAAACTTCGAGGGAAACATATTGTTATAATTTTAATAGTGTCAATGCTGTATTATCAACATTACATACAGAATTCTCCTAAGATACATTACCTGTAACTTAGGGTTTGCCTTAACATTAATTGTTGTGATAAACCAGAGAACAAGGCCGCAAATGTGTGACATTAATTATTTTTATTGAATAGTCTGTAACCGTTGGCCTTAAAATTTCTTTCATTGCAACTTGCAAGCATTTATATTACTGAGACAGGACAGCCACGTGAATTTGACAAAGCAGCTCAAATGAAAAAGGAAAATTGACGTCAACATCAGCAATAATAATAATAATAATAAAAATAATTGATTTAATCTTCCAAAACAGGTAACATTAATTAGTGATTTGGACCAATTTCAGGCATGACAAAGTCAAAATCCCTGTGATGTCATCATCTTGAAGAGCACAATACCCAGGAGGTAATCAAAGAGATTCAAGTATGCATTACACGTAACAATGGAACGTGTCGGCATGAAACAAACTCAATTAAACGCTCCGGTGCATCCCCAGCCGTCTGATGCACATAGTATTTCGTACGTGTGGCCACCCTATGGTCTAGATTTCGAGCAGGCCATCCATCACGCAACTTCAGTCAAATCGTTTGCAAGAACAGAAACTAAAACAGTTCAACGGTTTATTGACACGTGGGTTTTCAATTCCGAAAATGCCACCACCGTCAAATCGAACGACGCGAAACCTTATATAGTCAAAGGACCTGTCTATGGTACAGATTCTGTAACAAACATCTCCCGTCATCCCACCATCTGATTTTTTATTGTTTAGTTTCTCACTCCACATCCAACGGCTGATGCTGCAGTCTGTAGCTTACAGATTCTGTAAGCTAGTCAAGTCCATAGTCAAATTAGGTCACTTCAAGTAATCACAGTCGAGTGTCAAGGTCGTTGTGGTCATTTCGAATTGTGAGAGATGCCTGCGTGGGCGTTACACGTCGAGATTCTATTGGCCGACGGGACTTAAAGTCGTGCCACGTGAGTGGCAGAGAAGACTGACGGTTGGCTTAGGTCACGTGACATCAGCCCTGTCAGCGCCATACTTCGTGACGCAAAGTTGACTGTGCCTATGATGAGAAGTCCGGGCAAAATAACATCACAGGCCTAAAGTTTTCTTGTAATTATCAATGAAACAAAATTCGTCTATTTCCTAATGCCCTGAGTTCTCTTGACTAAAAATTTTAGGATCCGATTATATTAGAACTTCTTTAAAGTGTGACAAATTTTTATAATTACACGATTAAAGTTATAACGTGATTTTTATTATTTATTATTTTACGTGTATAGTTATAATTTATGTTCTACTTTGAAGCTGCTCTAAGGTAGTCATTGCCAAAATTTTAACATAGAAAGGTGACTTAATTTTTCATCCATCTTAATGTATAAATGCTACATACTTTTTAATTTTAAATCTTAATGATTTGAATAAATCTAATTGATGAAAAATTACATTATATTTTAAGTTAAGAGAACTCCAGTTTCTACCTATTTGTAAATATAGGTCTTTATCTTTTTTTAATGACTATTGTAAATATTAAAGGTATACCAATCATTTCCATAAGAATTAGGAAGGAAACCATTAAGGGTTTATAAACTACTTGTCTTGCCATATAGAAGGGTATGGATTTGAATTCCTTTTTAATATCTAATTTAGTTTTGTATGCTATGACCCCTTTTGTGAAGGGAAATTTACACCAATAGCCATAAAAATTTTGGCTTTTTCACAATTAACCCTCTCAACTTTTTTCTATCAACATTAGCCAAACACACGCTTTTCTCCCCAAATTACCCTTCTTTACAAACCAAAAGCAACATTCTTTCTCCCATTTCGTCAAACCAAAGGCAACTTTCCACTCTTGAATCATCAACCAACGGCGATGAAAAAAGGCAACGATAAAAGTGAAATTCGATCATAATATATCCGGATCCAACACTAATCGGCATCACACAGTGATATGAGTTATTTTCTGAGCTTGCTCGAGAGTTTCAGTGAACTGGCAGTCGTGGGTGAATCTAGCGACAGGCTGCCTGTCGCACCAAGTTTCGTGCGACAAGCAGCCTATCACCAGATTTACCCACGACTTACAGTTCACTGAAACTCTCGAGCAAGTTTAGAAAATAACTCATACCACTATGTATTAATGAAAATAAATAAAATAGCTAACATAGGTTTTGTTGAAGAGTATAGATGGTAGATCGGACGCCGATGAGGGATGAAGCCGCCGCCGACGAGGGCTGATGTTACCGCCGATGATGGGAGTTTGTTCGGTTTGGGAGAGATGGGTGAAAGAGAGTGTTGGGGGAGGGATGAGAGAGAGGGGGGGTATTTTGGTCTCAAAGGTTCTTTTATGACCAATGTTAGTAGAAATTTATTTGGGGGGTTAAGATGAAAAAAAGCTAAAATTTTTATGACTATTGGTGTAAATTTACTTTTTGTGAATTGTTAGAGTTGATTTTCTTTTAAATATTGGTGAAGATATTGTGCCACCACTTTACAGACCTATTTGATAGAATTAGAAAAGTATTACTCTTTGCTTCACAAATCATAACGCCCCGGAACTCGGATGTTATTACAAGATTATCATGGGCTCGGGCCCCTAAGAGATCTTTTTATCGTAGGGTACCAGAGAATCATGGGGGAAAATCGGCTTTTCAGTTTGTCAAAATAGCTAAAGAACATATTCAAACGTGTACTAAACAAAAAATGAGTAATTAATCCACAACCACAATTATTAAGAAATTTAAATATTTAAATCAAGAATATTATGCCATTTTTACGGGCTTACTGTACGCAAAATAGACCAACCAAAAACGTGTTCTAAATTTTTAGCCTCCTACAATTAAATATTAAGATGCATTTGTGGAGAAACTACAATTAAATATCATTGACCATCCTTATGCTGTCAATATCTTATTACCAAAATCATCTTTTGATGCCATAACTTGTAATCACATCATTTTGAACAATTTTATTTTGTACAATTCCTACTCCATCTAATTGAACATTTTATGAACTTTTTTTGTTAGTGATTGTTTATGATTGCCGACATCTAATTTAACGAGATTTTAGTGGGTAAACCCTAATCATCTTTTTATATATTTATATGTAATTTACTTTTCAGTGCTCAACCCGACAACTTTATTACTGGCATGATTAAGAAGATTAACTAAAAAGATCAAACATGATTTAATTATTCATAAGCCTTTATAACTTTCTACTATGCACGGGCTTCCATCACTTCTTTTAATTTGCCCGACGATTGAAATCATGCTTAAGAATTTTTAATTATGTGAATGTAACTAACTTATTAGCAACTAAACATCATTTGCTCACCCATGCATAGTAAAAAAAAATCATAGTCGTGGAAAAATCCCACTAAACTACAATTGCTTTTGAATAAAATATTTGTTGCAACAAAATTTAAATGATACAACACATCTGTTGGTGCAATATTTTAATTGAAAAAGGATTAAAGATTCGATGCTTCAAATATAATTTAAATAAAGTTAATAGAAGTTACGAAGTAGGGGGGCGGCAAAGGAATAAGTTGCCCTAGGGTTTAGGTTGCATGTACACATAACAAAACTCAAGTGCGTCTTTCCAAAAGATGGATAATTTAGTCGTTAATTAGGCATGACACCGACCAGAGCAGTTTAAATAATTAATTAATGAAACATTTGACATTCTTAATATTCTTTTGTTAGTTTCCTTAATTACCTCAGAAGAACATGCTTTTACTTGCCATGATCGGGAACATAATCATAGAATCTTCCCGCATTGGTGCCTTCTGTTTGTATCATTTGGTGACTTGATTTTCTTAATCCAGTTACAAACAAATTTGAGATGGTTTCTTGGAATTATTCTGGGTTTTGCACATCGTCGTCGTCGTCGTCATTATTATTATTATGATTATTATTATTTGATAAGCTGACATGCGTGCCACCGTGTTTTTGGAAATGAAAATGCCTTTGAAAAATGAAGGACTTGAAAAGAAGAAATGGTTTAAAGACAAGAGAAACAGCGTTGTAGCTAGAAGGCCATAACAGTGGAAGTAAAAATATATATGCTATGCAAGTGTATATATGTATCAATACTTCGAAAATTATATAAAGAAGACTTTAACTAAATCAAAACAAATGAATCTCCCTAGATCTTCAGTATCTAAGACGTAATCTTCATTGATGTTTTTGAAGATCTTATATATAACTTTATTGACTCCAAGCCCTAATTTGCTTGTCTCTTTGGTGTCTCTCTTGCTTTCGACAGCTGCATGATGAGTATTCTCACACAAGAATAGTGCTCGAGTGGCATGTCGTCATATGAATCTAGCTAGCTACCAACAGCCCAGCTTAGCTTTATTGTCCTTGAATCTTGGAAAAAAAACCCTTGCAACAAATTTGCTCCCTTAGATCATTTCTAAAAAACTATTCAAATAAAATTTTATTACTTATTTAAAGAGTTAATTAATATTTAAAAATCTAAAAAACACTCAACTTAATATTTTTTAAATAAGAAATGATTCTCTCTCTTCAATTTTATAGAGTTACTTTCTCCATCTTCAATTTATATTTAATTACTTTTTATTGGAGAGAGAAAGAGAAGTACTTTAATTACCATTTATTTTTCCTTTGAAAAAATATTTATTTGATTAAAATAATATTAACTTATTTTTATTTGAAGATTCTTTTGGAGAATAATATATTTTTTCACTCTCTTTTTTACCGCATAGGTAAGCAAATAAATATTTGAAGAGTAAAATTAATAGAATCTTTTGAATACTCTTACATTTGTATTCTCTATCGTGATCAATATTATATTGCCTTTATTATTCAATATTTTTACAAGCGTCTTAACAAAGTGATTGCATGTCAAACTACGCCACTTTGACTTTTGAAAGAGGCATATATATACTGAGAGAGAGAAATGTTAGGATCCTAACATTTAAGTTCTAATTTGAATTTCAACTGATGCAGCATTCATTAATTGGATGGTAATTAAATAATTTTACAAGTTATGAAATCCATCATTCAATAAATGAGCCACACACACATTATATACATACATACATACATACATACATACATACATACATACATACATACATACATACATACATACATACATATAAAAGGTGACGCATAATTAGATAGGATCTCTCACTCATAAAATTGGCAGGCCGGCTATGTCAATTGATATGCATAATTCTGAAACATTGACGCCGCACTTTTTAACCACCTCCCAACCTCCCTCCATCTTCTACCTAAAGGACTTAACCAAGTAAGCACTAGACGTTTTGTCTATGTGATAACTTTAATCCACCTACTAATTTATTTAAATAATTTTTCAATTACATACTTAATAATATGATATTGGATTATTGTTGTATAGTCAGCGTGCTAGGTTTACTTGACGCACAAATTAATGATTTCTTTCTCCTTAACTGAGGGGAAAAAAATTGGTATTTTTGGATTATACATAGTCTCTTGTTAAATTCCAGTTACATGTACATTTTAATTAATTACGTACGAATAAATATATTCGTGATAGACAAATCAATGTGAAAGAGTGTATATTTTATACAATAAGAGCACTCACATTTTTTTTTTCTCTTAAGAGTCTTATTAGAATGACCATGTATCTCACATGCCCGTCCACTTAATATTTTATTCTATAAAATTATGATACAAATTATCAGAAAAATACAAAAAAAAAATTTGAAACACATATATAGTATGTTTCATTAAATGATCTTAGTAGGGGATTTAGTTTGGATGATCTAAACTTTCTTGAACTTTTAAATATTTTTTTATTAGTTATCCTAAGTTTTTTCTTTAAAAAAAAAAAAAAAAGATTTTCAAGACATAATTTTGTTTATTGGAGGCAGCTAAAGCTCCCTAGTTAATGCAGGAGTAAGTGATATGATCAAGCACAAAATATTGGCATCTTAATTAAGTAATGTGACATGGTGCAAAAAAAAAAAAATTCTTCAATTCGATACATTTAAATTTGCTGTTAAAGTACAATTGCTTGGCTGGGCCAGCTTAATTGACTTGTGATAAATTTTGATTTTGCTAATATCCGGAAAAAAAATTCTCTAAAAATAGAAAGACAGAGGGCCACGTGGAGAATTTGAAGGAAGTCCACGATCAGACGGCCGCGGACCTAATCCCTGGTGTTTCCTACCATGCAACAATTATTAACTTGCCTATTCCGGTGTACGCGTGGCGCTTTCAACTATTCCCACATGTCCAACCACAGAACCACTCCATGCCTTTCGTCTGATATAGGCGAGTACGGATTACCTCAGTCCCACGCTCCGAAAGCGCGTCAAATTCACACCACAGACTTCACAAGGGGCGAGCTGCCGAGCTTAGGTTGACGAATTTATGTTTTACCCTTCACATGTAATTTTATGGCTTGGCCTCCCTGGGTTTTGCCTTCTTTTACTATAATTTTTGTCGTTCCGTTTAATCTGGGTCAACTTGTATACCATGCAAAAGTACATATGGGACACTTATGAAAAATGAGTATTAACTTTTACCATTTAAGTCCTGTTTAAGATTAAAGTATTGTAATTTAAAAGTTATGTATGTTGTAGAAAAAAAAAAATAATTATGAATTAAAAATTAATATTATATAATAAATATATTTTTTAAATAAAATTTTAATAAAATTAGTAAATATATAATAGATTTGTTATTATATAAGTATAAAATCAAATCAATTTAACTTTCAAACTATAAACTACAGTAATTAGTGTTTATCAAATACTTTAATTCTGTAACTTTTAAGGTACAGTTGCCCAACCTCAATCCCAAATAGGATGCTAATTCTAGATGTTAACATACACAATTCATCATGTAACAATACTTTTATATAATATAACATAGAGTGAATTCTCAATCACACAAAATCTCTTCCTAAAAAAAAGGTTATAATACTCTTTTGAAAATATTTTTTCGACTATCACATTAATTTCTACTGCTAAATATTTTAATTTTACAAAAGATTAAGATTCTCCCTTTATTTGAACTCTCTTAAGTTTTTAACGGTTTTATGACATGTATTATTTTGTATGACTATAATTTAACTTTTTTAATTTTTAAATTTATTAATTACCAATTAACACACGAATTTTTATTTATGAGAATTGAGAAGTTGAAATTAAGAGGGCCGCTAAATCTATTACAATATGTATAGTATTTCTGTATTTGTCTTTTGCCCTTGGGGCAAAATCAAATGTAATAGGAGCCTTTTTTTGTTTTTTTTAAATACTGTTATATATGACTGTTACTGATATTACATCATATATCCTCTGAAGAGCTACCCAAATTCTTTAAATCCTCTCAAATATTCGAGGGTTGTCCATTCCACTCACATTTCATGGGGAATAGACTGGCTCAACTCAATTATTTAATAATTGAGGGAGGATTGTAAATAACCCTCGTAAATACTTTTACGGGGGCTCAGCCCTTGCACTCAACATTGTAAATACAAGGGCTCTCCCACTATATCAAAGACCCATTGATTTTTTTTTTTTTTGTTAATAACCAAAAGATGGTTCAAATAGTCATAGAGTACAAAACACTGACAAAATGCAAGTCGCTAAAAGCCATTACTCTAAAATAAAACTTAGAACTAAAAGCACACATTAATGTATTTATTTATATCACCTTGTTTGCCATTGCCTGCTACAACCCCCAAAAAAATAAAATCTGCAGTCCAGAGAAGCTAAGACGAAGGGGAGAAGCAAGGAAAAGCATAGAAAAAATATATCCAAAATCGTTTCCTTATTCTTCACGCTTCCATTACACCACCTCTCACTTCTCTGCTTTTTTCTATCCAAGCATTTAAAACCCTTTCAGTCCTTACACTAAACCCTCTAGTTCCGCTACCCATCGACTCTTCTACTCTCCCCTCTTTAAATTCCCCACCTCATTCCCTCAACAAAACCCAAAAGCAAAAGCTAAAGCAGAGCTTTGGCAGAGTCTGAATACAGGGGAAGCCGAGAAAGCAAAAACAGAGTCTTTCTTTTTGTTTCCACTTTCTTTTTATCATCTTTTTTTCGCTCAATCTTTCTTGGGATTTTACTACATGGGGTCTTGCAAAGTTCAAAACGATAAGCAAACAAAGAGTGTGTTGGTTCATGGGCCTATTATAGTAGGTGCAGGACCATCTGGGTTAGCCGTTTCAGCTTGCCTATCTCAACAAGGCTTACCCTCTTTGATTCTTGAGAGAAGTGACTGTTTAGCTTCTCTTTGGAAACACAGAACTTATGATCGTCTTAAACTCCATCTCCCTAAACAGTTTTGTGAGTTGCCACTTTTTGGTTTCCCTGAAAACTTCCCAAAATACCCAACTAAGCGTCAGTTCATTGCTTACATTGAGTCCTACGCTTCACATTTCAAAATCCAACCAAAGTTCAAACAAGCCGTGCAGACAGCTTTGTTTGATCATGCGTCTGGCTTTTGGAGAGTGCAAACTCAGGATTCGGAGTACATTTCTAAGTGGCTCGTTGTTGCCACTGGTGAAAATGCAGAGCCTGTGTTCCCGGATGTCGTTGGACTTGATAAGTTTAATGGTCACGTTTTGCATACCAGTAAGTACAAATCTGGTTCTGAGTTTAAAAACCAGAAGGTTCTGGTGATTGGTTGTGGCAATTCTGGCATGGAAGTAAGCTTAGACCTCTGTAGACACAATGCAATCCCTCACATGGTTGCTAGAAACTCTGTAAGTTATTCATTTCGCCGCCTGAAAATTTACCTAATCAATTTGTTAATTCCGGTTTTGCTTAATTTGTATCTGATTTTGATGTCGCAGGTTCATGTTTTGCCTAGAGAAATATTTGGCTTCTCAACATTTGGTATAGCCATGGCACTACTCAGGTGGTTTCCGTTAAGGTTAGTAGACAAAATCTTGCTGCTAATGGCGAACATCACCTTAGGCAACACTGATCAATTAGGCCTCCGCAGGCCGAAAACCGGCCCAATTGAGCTCAAAAACATCACCGGAAAGACGCCGGTACTTGATGTCGGAGCACTGTCACAGATAAAATCCGGTAAAATTAAGGTACCTTAAAAAACCCTTGTGCTGATTCACATTATTTGTGCATATTTATAACTTTTATTCCGTTAGGGCAGTAGTAGCTTTAGTGGTCTTTTTAGCTAATATTGTCAGGGTTTCATCAGGTGGTGGGTGGTGTGAAAGAGATAACAAAAAATGGAGCCAGATTCACAGATGGACAAGAAAAGGAGATTGATGCTATAATCTTAGCAACTGGGTACAAAAGCAACGTGCCAACTTGGCTCAAGGTAACAAAACAAATATGAGTTGTTACAATTTTACTTTATTTTTTAGTTTTAGTTCTAACATGTTGCGAATCACCCATTACTTTCTTGTATTTGGACTCATGCACACTGGGGATAAAAACTTACAAATCCCCCCTTTTTTTTCCTCCATGCAAAAAAGACTAAATTCAGTCACCCTCTTTTTGGTTTATTCTACTTTTTGAATATTTACTTTTTTTGTTTTTTTTTTTTTAAAAATTTAAAAGTCTTTTTGCGGTTTCATAATGTGTAGCCATCATAGCTATTCATCAAACATTTGATAAAATATCTGCAAAAAGGGGTTTTCTGGGTATTTTTAGATTTTTCTAATTTTCTTCTTTTCTTGGGTTTTTTTGTAATGATAGGAGTGTGATTTTTTCACCAAAGATGGGATGCCAAAGACACCATTTCCCAATGGTTGGAAAGGAGAAAATGGACTTTACACTGTTGGTTTTACAAGAAGAGGGCTGCAAGGAACAGCTCTTGATGCTGATAAAATTGCTCAAGACATTTCAGAGCAGTGGAGGAAAATCAAGGACTTGAATAATAATAACAATAATAATTATACCTCTAATTCCCCATCTTATCCTACTTGAAAAATCATAAAAACTATGGTTCAGAAAATACACTTGAGGATTTTTATATTGGGATAATTATTAGTCGTCATCAAGTCAATGACCCATTTTTCCTTTTCTCACTCTTATGGACCAGTTATGGTTCCTGTAAATGCATCAATTTTGCTTTGGGGACGTTACTTAGCCTCTTGTCATGTATGCTCCTTTGTTAGCCTTTGTATAAAATAATTTCATTAATAGAATGTCATTTATTTTAACTTTTATTTGTGGAACTTACCAGCTGTCTCATGTAGTATTTGTCAAATTTAGAATCTTGAGAAACAAAATTTCTCCCTTACAGTTGGTTGTTTTTTTTTTATATAAAATTATTGTTAATAATATTTACAATCATATAATTATTATATTAATTTACGTTACATTTTATATAATAATATTTTTAAAAAAAATTAAATTAAAATCCTACGGTACATTTGTATACATTTATGGGGGCTTGATCACTTCCTCACACTTGTGAGGGAATGGCTGGCGAAGCCGATACAGTTGGTTGTTAAATTAAAGAAAATTTAAAGCAAATGAGATATAAGCTCTGTGTAGGCTGTAGCCACCACCCCCTTGCTCACTGTTCTTAGCAGCTTTTTATCAAAATTCAAAGCAGGGCAGAGCATCAAATGAGGCCCTAAATACGAGCTCTCTAACAGAGGTCAAGTACACATTAGGGATGGAATTCAATCTCTATTCTTGTTTTTCCCCATTAAATGCTCCAGTGGTTTCAAGATAAAATGGGGAATGACTCATCCCCCTACAGTCTCTAGTTAGGGTCCAACTATGTTACCACTGTGGTAACATACCACATTCTTTTGTCTTTTCCTAATCTACCGTTAGATTTAACTCAAAACAAGTGTATGGCTAAGATGTTTCTACTGGGTTATTAACATTATACTCCCCAATGTTTGCTACAAAATTACAAAAGGATCAAAGCTTAAAATATTGACACGTAAGTCCAAAATTTACAATTTATTATTCAATAATATTAAAACATTTTAATTATATTTAAAATATAATTAAATAATATATTACTTAATTATATTATAACAATTAATAAGTAAAAATTGATTATTATTTAATAGGAGAATAATAATAAATACTTAAATATTATATAAAAATAAAATTGTAACATAATATTACATTATTTAATTATATTATATTAATTAAAATATAAAAATGATTATTATTTAACAATTTAATATAACTAATAATAAGTACTTAAATAATATATAAAAATAAAAATATAATATAATATTATGTTATTTAATTATATTACAATATTAGTATATAAAAATTAATTATTTTTTAAATATTTAATAAAAAATATTAATAAATTGGATAATATTAATTTAAAATTAGTAGTAATCTAAATAATGATATAAAATATTATTACATATACTACAGTTCATATTGTACCAAATATGAGATTGTATTACAATTTAATATATCTTAATGACACACACCGTAATACAATGCAGTTAATGCAATACAATATATTGTGTCAAATGACCTAATTAATTTCACCGATAAATTGATTTATTCTTATATATGAATTAATATATTTAAATTAATAGTCTTTCTTATTTATTGATTAATATAATATATAATAAAACCATGTATTAACTCATAAAATATGAATTTGATCTTTTGTTCTTAATTTGTAGTTAATATTTTTTTATAATACTTATTCAATATACAGTAAATAATTTCAATATACAATAAAAATATATTAATTTACCAATTAATATTTTTTTAATATTTAATAAAAAGGTATCAAAAAATTTAGAAGCTCTTAATAAGAATTTAGAGGAAAAGCCACTTTATGCTCCATACTTATTTGATAACGTTTTTCACATCTCATGCTTGATAATTTTGAGTTAGTGATAGAATTTAGTTGCTAGTTGCTAGAGATGTGGAACTGAAACTAGTGGGCACGTAAAGAATCCAATCAGTTTTTTTTATCATTTTAATTAATTTATTTAGTACAAATAAAAAATTATTTTTGTTAAGGATATATTTGACTTAGGTAAGTGTATGGAATAAATTTTCTTTTTAAAACTTTTATGATGGGTGTGTGAATTAATAATTAATATTTTTTATTAAATATTTAAAAAATAATTAATTTTTATATACTAATATTGTAATATAATTAAATAACATAATATTATATTTTTATTTTTATATATTATTTAAGTACTTATTATTAGTTATATTAAATTGTTAAATAATAATCATTTTTATATTTTAATTAATATAATATAATTAAATAATGTAATATTATGTTACAATTTTATTTTTATATAATATTTAAGTATTTATTATTATTCTCCTATTAAATAATAATCAATTTTTACTTATTAATTGTTATAATATAATTAAGTAATATATTATTTAATTATATTTTAAATATAATTAAAATGTTTTAATATTATTAAATAATAAATTGTAAATTTTGGACTTACGTGTCAATATTTTAAGCTTTGTTCCTTTTATAATTTTGTAGCAAACATTGGGGAGTATAATGTTAATAACCCAGTAGAAACATCTTAGTCATACACTTGTTTTGAGTTAAATCTCACGGTGGATTAGGAAAAGACAAAAGAATGTGGTATGTTACCACAGTGGTAACATAGTTGGACCCCTCTAGTTATTACCATTTGCTCCCTACAATTTTCACAATATGTACTTATGTGCTTATGTACTGTTATCACCCTAAAGATGTGAAAATATAAAAGCTTCCTCATTTACTGAGCCACATAATGGTGACTTGTTTTGATAAAATTTTGATGCAAGGAGATAATGAAGCACTAGGACAACTATACGGAGTAAACGATAAAATCAAAAAAATACAGGGTGAATGTCAAATCAATAGAAATTAGGAAGAAAAAAAAATTTTAGGCTTTTAAATTTCAAATTTAATTTTGTCCTAAAAATATCAGTAGTCTCTTCTTTGTTAGTGTTACTTGCTTATTTGGAGGACAATAAACATATTTATTGTTATGCCCCCAAGGACGTGGTCGGGTTAATACAATATAAAATTTATAGCAGTTAACCATCCAAGTTTGAGTCTTGAGGAAGGTAAAAGAAAAATAAAAATTATTTAAGTTTAATCCATCCCTTATCTTTTAAAAAAATAGAAAAAAAAACATACGTATTGTTACATTTTTCAAGATCACGTGAGAGTAATAATGATTTTGTGAAATGAGCAACGGAGAAGGAGCACAAACAATGTTAAATGCACCGACATAAACCGAAAGGGGTCGTTGTGTTCATTTCTCAAATGTCATGGGATTATCTACCCATTATCAAAAATATTGAGGGTGTGGATAACTTTACTTCCTTTTATGGAAAAAAGTCAACGCGTTTAGATGTTTGATCAACTTAAACATTTTGCCACAACTATAAGAGTAAATGAACGTGTTTTGCAATCAGTCAACGCAATCAACTGGTGTATCGTGATCACAAGTTTTTTATGGTAATTTTCATGAGACAAAATTATGGTGTAATTGTGGTATCATACCACAGCTGTACCTATTCATTGAATCTAACTGCACACATATACTATAGCTGAATTTAATAACTAGGTGCAATTGTGGTATGATACTACAGTTGCACCATAACTGAACCCATCTTCACGTTGTGCAACTTCTAATAAAAAATGACCATAAATAATAAATATTTCAGGTCTTATTTGATTTGGGTAAGCTGACGCTGCCACACTGCGTTTTGGAAGTTAAAAAGATTAGATTTGTAACTTTTTATTTTGACCTTTGCCAAAACTGTCGCATATTTGAGTATTTGAGTTGACTGCGAGCCCTGCTTTTTTGGAAAAAAAAAAAGATTTTTATTTATCTGTGCCCAAGGCTAAAACAAAAAGTGGAGGCATTTTTTGGGCCGGGTTTAATTTGTAGCCCAAGTTGGCCATTCATTCATAAATAGTCTGCATTATTATTTTTTGATATGGAAACCAGGGATTCAATGAGCATTTAAATTATACAATTAAAAACATAGTTAAAAAATTATTGAGCATAGTTTGTAAGTGAATACTTAAAAATAAAAAAATTTATCATACACTTATGTGTATAAAGGACAAAGAGCTTTCATATATAGACTCGAACCCGTCTGCTCACGATTAATGGATCAAAAGAAAAGCGTCTCACGTTCATTAACTAGCAAGTTTGTCATTGCATTCGTACACAAATATGACTAAAATTTTATAACCCATAATGCAAAGTTAGCATTGAAATTACCGATGGTAACTAAGATTCAAGGTCCCAATCCCATTAGTTTGTTTTGATACGGAGATAGACATGGTCATTCTCTATTTGACAAAATATATTATAGATTAGTATTAAAAAGGCCACTGTATAATTAAATCTCAAACACACATGGTAAAACGTGTCGGCATTGGAGGAGAACCCTGCAGCTTGCTTCTTGTTACAAATTGCAGGGGTGGTGACACCACAAAGTACAAAAATCTGATGGAAGTGGCCTTGGCATGCATATCAATAAACAGAGTGTAAAATAAAGCCAGACGCAGCATTTCACTGTATTAGCTAGTGGCATTATATGAATTGTAGCTTCTCAAATGTCTCTCGCTCATCTCTCTCTTTCACGCTGATAATTGAGACAATGATGGGGCTCTGATATTGTACGAAGCTTTCATCAGAAACGGATTGACAGCTCTGCGTCTGCGCCTCAGAGATCTCACTTTACTCCTCCATTGATATTGGTGAATGATGATGCAAGCAAAAGCAAAAAGCAAAAAAGCAAATTGCAAATTTGCAATATATAGTAAGCTTCTCCCTCCCCCCCCCCCCCCCCCCTCTCTCTCTCTCTCTGCCGCCATATGCAAAACAAAACGGGGGGAAGTGGGCATTAAGTCCACTAGTGCAGGGCGGGAGTGTTATTAAATTGGGGGGTTTTTTGCATTGATTTCGAAAATCGGAACACACGCTTCCAAGCACGCGCAAAAGTTAATTCTAAATAAAAATATTCCTACGTCACCATGACCTTGGTTTCTACTCACCGTCACCCTCCACTGACGGCTTCTGACCATCTCTATATTTTTTGCGGATTGCATCGATGCAAATGGGTTTAATGAATTATTGATGATTCAGTCTCTCTCTTGATACTTGATGGATCCATTTTCTTCCTTCATTCATTCATTCATTCCTGTTTTTGGCAATTTCTTGCATGGCCCCCGCCTGATGTCACCCACACGCTTACTGTCATTCTCTTATATATCTTTGGCCTCATATTATTAATTATTTAACATTGATGAGGTAATAAGATTCCGTCCTCATTTATATTTATTGATCCTCTCATCTGGCTCGTACGTTTGCATTGTAATTTATAGAGGATTTAGATCCCTCAACGCCCAAACTACCCATATAAGAGGGTATTTTAAGAGGTCTAGGCCATAGCACGAGTACTGGCAATCTACTCCCTGAATAGCGATAATGGAAGTAAGATATTCCATACATGATTCTTACACCTTCTCCTACTTCGGTGGACTAATTAATTTATTTTATACACATAAAAGAGGATAGATATATCACCAATTTATTTTGTTGGGAGAACCTGTATCTCCCGGTTCGAGCAGAAATTTCTAATCTAGATTATGGTATGGATTTAAAGGTATATATCGTCTTAAATATTAATGGGTGAGCTCTAAAAATTTAGGGGCGAACACAAGAGGAATTATATAAATAAGTTTCCAGTAAATTTTTAATTTTAATTACCAGTCGACTTCTGATTATTGCCAAGTTGGGTTGGGGATTTGCTATTAGGGTGTCTTGCCGTTCATGAAAAAAATGAGGTTTAATTTTATAACGAGTCCTGAAAGGTTGTGGATAATGATGGGGTGTTGGCACACGCTCTGCCTATGGAGAGTGGAGGTGGACGGTGAACTCAGAGATCGATGCAGGGGCGTATCTAAGTATACGTTGGCATGACATGGCATGCAAAATGTACTGATCAAGGACTGATGGTTGTGCATGCATGCCATCTCTTCCCATGCAAAGATTCAATGAAAAATGACAAAATTTAATTCACTATTTAGAATTCTTGGTTTAGGTATTGTAGTTTTCTCATCTGCTGAGATGAGATGGTGATGAAATCTGATATAAGAAAAAATTTGAAAAAAAAAAAAAAACAGAGGGTCCCCCCAATGAGCAGACGAAGCAGGGGCAAGAAGCCAGAAGGCCTGCAGGAGCCAGAAAACCAGAAGCAAGAAGAATTCCCTCTTACGTTCTATTTTATTTTGGGCCCACTTGATTTTATAGTTAGGTTGCTTTTGTGGCAGTGATTTGGGCCTTTGATTCATGACAACACACGAGGCGAAATCTTATAGGAAGAGAGAGACCCATCAATCTTGACTTTATTCTTCGTTTTGTTGATCTGCAAATATGAGCTTAAAAACTCTTTTTATCTTTGCTTGGTCATTTGGGTAAGTTTAGTTCTGTTTCTTTTCCCTTTTGCATGCGTCGTTGTTTCTTCTAAGAGCTTTTTCCAGTCCTTATTTTGCAGAACATACTATTAGCTAGAGAATGACCTAACAGCGGCTATTGGCCACCCTTTTCCCCTTTCAAATTTAAAGATCAATGTTTTCATCCATTTTGAGATACTGCTCCGTTGTGGTATAACAAGATAACCCACAACAACGTGCTTCAAAATTAAAATTCTTAATGTTTAAAATATAAATGAAATGTTTTAAGATGACCGGCAAAACTTTTGCTCATGACTCACGAGGGCTTATCAAAATGGTCGCACTTCATGGTATACTTCCACACGATCAGGGGTTCGAGTCTTCAATCACATCTCTGTTTTTAATGTGAGCAAATTTTACCTAAATTTGATTGTAAACATAACCCAACATGACTAATAAATATCTGAGTAATGTTGGCAATTTAAAGAAAAGATATGTATAGGAGTTTGGAAGAATTGTATCTATAATTGGCCCAAGCCTCGGAAATTGGGTTTCATTCTGTGCAACCCAAAGGCTTAAGACCAACAAGCGGCATGTTGGCCAAACTATCCCTTAAAGCCCAAGATACTTTTGGGTTTACTGATCCAAATTCAATCACTCTGACCGGGCGCCCAGGCAATTGATAATTGATTCCTGTTAGTAAAATATAAACCATATGATGCATCCTAATTCGTCATTTTGTCACTAGCGCACGTTAGGAGGTGGGCAAAATTGTCATTACGAGCGTTCTCTTTCAAATCTTAAAAGCTGAAAAGGTGCAATTAACCACTAGTCCAAAATTGCAACCTCTGTGTAGAAGACTATGCGAAGACTATGCGAGAATGAAGAAGTCTCTGGAATTGGCCCAAATCTGTGTGTTTAAGTCAAAGGACAGAACTACCCACCGCTCAAGTCAAGTACAATTGTACAATAAATAGTCTATGAAATCGAGTTGACCCATTTATGGTAACATCATCTCATATTTTAATTTTCATTTATCAAATAGGTGTTGTGTGACGAATCATAGTATAACAGTGGTAATTCGTGTAGTGATAAGTTAGGGTTCAAAATTTGTATCTCAAATAATATAATATAATATATGATGCGTTATTGATTCATTAATACCATAAAATCATTTCATTATTGATGATGTAAAAAAATAACTGGTACCAAATATATGTCGGTTAAAATAAAAGTTTGTATCGCAGTAGATACGTGAGTATCATTGTGATGCATTAGTCTATATTACCTACTTACCTTTTGAAAAAAAAAAAATTGTCATAAGTCTAAGTACAAACTTCATATTGTCCACTTTAAACAATAACTCTTCAAGATTTTATTCTACAAAATACATCTAGTTAATAAGAACCACATAAAATTATGTACTAATTTTGAATTTCTCGGGCTAATGACGTGAGATGCTTCATCATGTTAATTATAGTTAAATATATTCTCTAAATTTTTGTTTAGGTAACATTTGAATTTGAACTTTTGTAACATCTTAGCAGATGTTTGTGCAATAATATTTAATAATGAGGAACTTAGAATTGCAAGAATGAAGAATAAGGAAAATTAGAAAAACAAGTTATCTCTATTTGGAAAACCAAAAAATTAAAGAGAATTAAAGAACTTATTTTACTATCAAGGTGGTTTAAAGAAGAAGATTATCTACAATTAAGGTGATTTAAAGAAGAAGATTAATTATCAAGGTTGGCTACCCACCTACTACCAAATATGATCATATTTCAGGGAAGGGCATGGAATGGATGAAATCTAGGAAATAAAAGTGGGCATAAAAAGAATAATTGCCAAACAAATGGCTTTAATAGGAATTCATCAAAATATGAGCCCCACATCTAGAAAGGTAGTAGGTCTGATTGTAATCCACATAAAATTACAAATCACTCCCTCACGTTACGTCAACATAGGCACTTTTAATATTAGAGTCTATCGTAATTAAATCAAGTTTTAAACCCATGTGGTAATTTTGGAATACAATTTTGTCCGTTAGCTTTTGGCTTGAGAAGAAAATTCAGCAAAGTTTAAGGGATTTTTCAGTAAATTTAACCAGCAAAGCTATAATGATATCTGCAACAGCAACTCAATCCACCGAAGCCAACAGAAAAATAAAACTAAAAAATGCCAAGTTTCCAATAATTAACAAAAAAATAAAAAGAAGGAATAAACAGCTCTCAAACAATTAAACCCCCTTTTTTTCTTTTTATGGGCTTTGTAGGTATCTTTATCAAGTCTTTCTCTTTCTTATTAATTTCAATTATTATATAACATTTCCATTTGCTAAAATTAGAGACCTTAGTTTGGATTCTTCTCTCTCATTCAGTCTCTCCCTATAGCACTGCCTCCTCGTCTATTTCTTTTTTTCCCTACCCCCCAATTTTATTAGTGCTCTGTTTCATAAATTGTAGTAAAAGTTTCAATTTATTTTATTTTATTTTTCTTTAGAGTTGAAAATAGCTTGAGCAAAATTAGTACCTGAGATTCTGACATTATTGTTATTAACTGTATGTGTGAAGTGTTTGATTCAACATCATGTCTCAAACCAACTGGGAAGCTGATAAAATGTAAGTGCTATTCATTTCTCTTTTTATTTTATTTTATTTTCTATTTGGGTTTCAATATTTTGTGCATTTTTTAGCTTACAAAATACTGTTAGCTGTGGTTTTTTTGCTTGATTTGGGTTCTGGGCATGTGGGTTGTTGTAGGTTTTGCTTCTGCTTATAAGTCCTGTATTCAAGTTATGTTCTTTGAAGCTGTTTTATAACATGTACTTGTAAGACATGTTAGGGTTCAGAACTTGTTCTGTTCTTTTTTTTGGCTTGAATTTCTGTTTTCTTTCTGAGTTGTAGCATTTAGTTTTCTTACATGTCCAGTGATTTCAGGGAATAAAGCGGAAAAGCTTTCTCTTTGTTCGTTTCTCTGTAGCATCTGTTGTATCAAAATCTTCTATTTTCATTACCGTGCTGTTTTTTTGGTTTCTAACTGTCTTCATTGCTGGCTTGCTGCTTTTCAGCTATAGCATTTGATTTTCTTGTATTTATGTGATGAGTCTTATCTATATGCACTGTCTGTAGTGTTTTTCTTCTTTTTTGGCACTCTTACTGGTTTCTGCTAGCTCTTATTTCATGTAAAGATTTTTTTCTTTCCCTTCACAATGATGCCAAATGTTGGTGTATTTTGAAATACATCAGGTTAGATGTGTACATCCATGATTATTTAGTGAAGAGAGATCTAAAGGCTTCTGCTCAGGCTTTTCAAGCTGAAGGAAAAGTATCGTCTGATCCTGTAGGCAAGTGTAGTCCAGTTCCAGTCTTCTCTATTCACTTTTTTACCCCCCAATTGTAATGCTTTAGCATCTTCATCTGTTTTTATTTCAAACATCCATTGGTTTCCAGCTATCGATGCACCTGGGGGTTTTCTGTTTGAGTGGTGGTCGGTTTTTTGGGATATATTCATTGCTAGAACGAATGAGAAGCATTCGGAGGTTGCTGCATCCTACATCGAGGTTCGTCCCTGCAAACTCTTTTAAGAAAATTTTTCTTTGATACAAACGTAATAAAATTCTGAAGATAGTGTTGATTTTGGAATTTTATTTTTTTAGCCTTTCCCTTTGACCTCTATTCCAACATAGTCATATAATGTGTATTTTGCGAAACTCGTTGCTTAAAAGGCTAATCTATTGATGCCTATCTCTAGGACTCTCTTCCAGTTCTTATGTATAGAACAATTGTATGGCTTCTCTTTCAATCTTATGTCTTATTAAAACTACAGACACAATTGATTAAGGCACGAGAGCAACAACAGCAACAACAGCAGCAGCAGCAGCAGCAATCCCAACAGCCGCCACATCAGCAACAACAGCAGCAGCAGCAGCAGCAACAGCAATTGCAAATGCAACAGATCCTATTGCAGAGGCATGCTCAACAGCAGCAGCAGCAGCAGCACCAACAGCAACATCAACAGCAGCAGCAACAGCAACAACAGCCGCCACAACAGCCTCAGCAGCAGCAGCCACAGCAACAGCAGCAGCGTAGGGATGGTGCCCACCTCCTAAATGGCAATACAAATGGGCTATTGGGAAATGACTCTCTCATGCGACAGAACCCGGGAACTGCAAATGCCATGGCTACAAGGATGTATGAGGAAAAATTAAAACTGCCAGTGCTGAGGGATTCTTTGGATGATGCGGCTATGAAAGTAGGTGGTGCACTAAAATGAATTATTTATAAGTGTGTTTTTCCCTCCTGACTAGATGTTGATCATCTGGAATGCTTTTTACAGCAAAGATTTGGTGAGAATATGGGCCAGCTCTTGGATCCAAATCATGCCTCCTATATAAAGTCAGCTGCAGCAACTGGCCAGCCCTCAGGGTGCTTCTCTCTAAGATTTCACCTTTGTTACTTGAATTTTATGATTACAGTGTTTCTGCTCAAAAAATGATTTGGAACTTTTTGGGCAGCTCTTAAAATTTGAGGAAAGTTGTCGAATTTACACAATAATGCCTCACACAGCTAGAAATATCTTAACATCTGTGGTTAATATTGCAATGCGTCTATTATAATTTTGACCAATGCTTAAAAGCCACAAAAAAAAGAAGGGGGAAATGAAGTATCCTTCAGTAGTCCAAAGTAACTTACATTGGGCATATCTGTGGCATCTGACACTTGATCCTGTTACCAACATTAAACTTATCAGCGAAATACTACATAATTTCAGGCAAGTATTGCATGGTACAGCTGGTGGGATGTCTCCGCAGGTTCAAGCCCGGAGTCAACAACTGCCTGGGTCCACACCAGTAAGTTATTTAATTGGAAATAGTCTTATCACCTTTAGCTTTTCTTGTTGCATGTTTTCTGAATTCTATCTGTATTTAGGATATAAAGAGTGAGATTAATCCAGTATTGAATCCCAGAGCAGCAGGGCCCGAAGGATCATTAATGGGAATTCCTGGTATGCTTTGAGCCTTTTCTGCTCATTCCATTGTTATCATCTTCCATTGGCATTTTAGGATATGGTTATCATGCATATAATGGTACTTAATTTTGACATGAGTGCAATTATTCTTCTGGTGCACATGCCTTGCATTGTCAAGAAATTATGGGAATTTTCTTTGCAATTTCTTGGGTACTGTAATTGGTATTTCGCAGATGTGCCTGTAGCTTATGTGAAGTTGTTGCAGGGTCAAATCAAGGTGGTAACAATTTAACTTTAAAAGGATGGCCACTCACAGTAAGATTTCTCTAGTGCAACTATTTCTGTCTTTATACTATTGGCTTTTGAAGTTATTATTTTTTTGGTTTTATTGCATATTCCCAGATAAGCTTATCTCTTGGTCTGAATTATATGCTCTTTTAAGTTCTCAGTAAAACATTGTTGCTTTTGTTTTTCAGTTTTCTGATATTTTTTTAATTTTTGGCTTCTTTGTCAGGGATTAGAACCGCTGAGGTCTGGGCTACTTCAGCAACAGAAGCCTTTCATACAGGCTCCTCAGCCGTTTCATCAAATTCAAATGCTGACACCGCAACACCAGCAACTTCTTCTTGCACAGCAAAATTTGACATCACCTTCTGCTAGTGATGAAAGTAGAAGATTTAGAATGCTTTTGAATAATCGGAGTATGAGTCTTGGAAAGGATGGCCTCTCAAATTCTGTTGGTGATGTGGTTTCCAATGTTGGCTCACCTTTACCTGCTGGTGGCCACCTTCTGCCTCGTGGAGATACAGATATGCTAATCAAGGTGTTAATTTGATTGTCGAGTAATCTTTCATAAGCATTTATATGTGTCCTTGGAGTCTAAAAGGCTTTGCTTGCATGTAGTTGAAAATGGCTCAGATGCATCAACAACAGCAGCAACAACAACAGCAGCAGCAGCAGAACAGTAACCCACAGCAGCACACACTTTCAAACCAGCAATCACAGAGTTCAAATCACAATCTTCACCAACAGGATAAAATGGGCCCTGCTGGCAGCGTGACACTTGATGGTAGCATGTCAAACTCCTTTCGAGGAAATGACCAGGTCCGTCCTTTTATGGTTACCTCTAATATTTCCATATTTGAAGTTATGGCCATGTCCTTGGTTTTATCTCCTGTCCGCAAATAAGCATTATGTTGTGGTGCATAATTATTACGGAGACCTTTTTAAATCGAATTGGAATTCAATGTCTTACATGTAAGTTTATATAGGCTTACATATAAGTCTGCATAGGTTTACTTTTTTGTTTCTTTTTCTTTTTAGTTATGCGCTATTCCTTCCTTCCTCCCTTCTTTCCCGTCGCTTGACTGTTGCTCAAGCAAATGTCTAGCATGATGCATTGTTCAATATTTCAAAGACCAGCCTGCTCTGATATTTCTAGTGCATATTGACATTCTCTTAAATATTCATTTCCTCAGTTTAGAAGTGGTTGTGATGCCTTCTTCACGTTAACTTGAATGTTAATAATTACCTAAAGCAGTGTTTGAAATTTATCTAGTGCAAAGTGAAATAATGAAACTGCTGAGTGTTACTGGATGTTAAGCGTAACTACTATTTTTCCATTTTCAAGTGGATAGGGGTTGGTTAGTTATATTGCAGAACTCTGAGGTGGTTAGTGATATGATCATTCCTCTTTTGATGTATATCCAATGAAAATCTAGGGAAGGTTTCTAATATGGTTTCTCTTCATGCATTTTAAGGTTTCAAAAAACCAGACTGGAAGAAAGAGAAAACAGCCGGTGTCCTCTTCAGGTCCTGCCAATAGCTCAGGGACTGCAAATACTGCAGGACCGTCCCCAAGTTCAGCTCCCTCAACACCATCAACTCACACTCCTGGAGATGTGATTTCGATGCCGGCTTTGCCTCATAGTGGTACTACTTCCAAGCCTTTGATGATGTTTGGCACCGATGGAGCTGGCACTCTTACATCACCATCAAATCAGTTGGTGAGTGCATATTTTAACTTGTTGTATAGGTTGAAGCACTTAAACTCCATGCATAAATTCTCCTTGGCATTCCATTTTGGCAGTGGGATGATAAAGATCTTGAATTGCGGGCTGATATGGATCGTTTGGTGGAGGATGGGTCCCTTGATGACAATGTCGAGTCTTTTCTATCACATGATGATACAGACCCCAGAGATGCTGGTGGTCGTGGTATGGATGTCAGCCAAGGTTAGAAATACGCCCTTTTTTAAAAAAATATTTTGCTGCTTATTTTGTGAGGAATCTCCCAAAACTTTCCGTCTACAGCTTTTGTGATATGCTCAAGTTTATGTAGCATTGGTTCCTTGAACATGACTAAATGCTTTGCTGATTCTTTGTGGTGACTTCTATGAGCTGCTCACAATTAATTGTTTATTCACAGAATTTTTCTTCTTATACAGCATTTAATTGTATTTTGGCTGGTATTCTTGAGTCTGATCAGAATTAGGAATCTTCTTGTGAAACATGTTGTAAATTCTTCTTCTTTTTCTTTGAGCTGATGCCTTTTAATATACACGCAGAATCCTATTCTAGATACGCATATCTTTGAAATTATTCATGTTACCCTGTTGTCATAGACTCATAGTGTTGCTAATTTTCTTGAGATTTCCCATACATTCGAATAAGCATTATTTCTTCGTTGATGCTTGTTTGTTTTGCATGGGTACTTGAATCTGTTAGTTTAGACGTCGGTTACTGGAAATGTCATGTAGGACTGTCCCAGTGAATAAATCAATTGAAGAAAGAGTGAAATATCAACATTTTTATTTGAAGATTGCCTTTTTGATGTTTTATGATTTTCTAAGCTGACCTTCTGCTTGACTCCAGGGTTCTCATTTAAGGAAGCAAATTCTGTTAGAGCAAGCACAAGCAAAGTTATCTGCTGTCACTTTTCTTCAGATGGGAAGTTGCTTGCTACTGGTGGCCATGACAAAAAGGTCAGTGCCTAGAGCCCAGATTTATATATTTTTAAATGAATGAATCTTTAGTGGTAACAGCACTAAATATGTGCTGTGGAGTAAAAGAAGATAACGCAGAAAAATATTTCTGTTGGTTCCGGGTTGCAGGCTGTACTGTGGCACACGGATACGTTAAAGTCGAAAACAAACCTTGAAGAGCATTCTTCGTTGATTACTGATGTTCGTTTCAGTCCAAGCATGCCACGGCTTGCAACATCTTCATTTGACAAGACTGTCAGAGTTTGGGACGCTGACAACGTTAGTGGACACAGTTTCCTTCTTGGCTTCTTATATTTCTTTTTGTTATGATGCATATATGTCTTATTTTGTTTCTGAATTTCTTTTGGAATATGTTTTCTTCATCATTGTTGTTTAGTTGAGGTAAACATCAAATTATATGAGTAAGTTTCGTTTTTGTTTTCCCTGGCTTTTAGTGGCAGTGGAACCACAGTCTTCAAAATTATTATTTTTTTCTGAATGCGTGTAGGGTGGAGTGGGCTGGATGGATTAAAATGTTCATTAATTTTTGAAAATCAAGTAACGTTGGTTGGATTAGAGTGCATCAATTTACATGTTCTTTCATCATTTTGTTGATGTTCTTCTGGCATGTTAAATACTATGCACCATTATTCATGACTTTCTCTGCAGCCTGGCTATTCACTTCGTACCTTTATGGGACATTCTGCTTCTGTTATGTCTCTGGATTTCCACCCAAATAAAGATGATCTCATCTGCTCTTGTGATGGGGATGGTGAAATACGCTATTGGAGTATTAACAATGGTAGCTGCACAAGAGTTTTCAAGGTAGAAAGTTTTTGCTGTTGGTGTGTGAATGCAATGAATAGGCCTTGTCTTTGGGATAAATTGGATGCGGGTGATATCCAAATCTCAGATAGCTTGTTTATAAATGCCAACATTTTTTGTGGATTAGGGTGGTACGGCTCAGATGAGATTCCAGCCCCATCTTGGAAGGTATCTTGCCGCAGCTGCAGAGAATGTTGTCTCTATACTGGATGCGGAGACTCAAGCCTGTCGTCTTTCATTGCAGGTTAGTTGACATTTAGTGCTTTACTGAGATCCCAGAAACACCATTTTGTGCTTGTGTTCTTTTTGAGCATCATCGCATCAAAGATTCTTCTATTAACTTGTAAATGTTTGATTTTACTTGCTCTGTTCTCCATCTACTGATTGTTGGTGACTGTTGCATATGTAATTACAGGGACATACTAAACCAATCGATTCTGTGTGTTGGGATCCTTCTGGTGAGTTGCTAGCATCTGTCAGTGAGGACTCTGTAAGAGTTTGGACAGTTGGATCTGGAAGTGAAGGGGAATGTGTTCATGAGTTGAGCTGTAATGGGAACAAGTTCCACTCCTGTGTTTTCCATCCTACATATCCGTCATTGCTGGTGATTGGCTGTTATCAGGCAAGTTACCTGTATCGTTGTTTGGTATTTATCAATATTTGATGATCATGTTGCCATGCCAGTTCAGGATCTTCATCTAACATGCAATTGTGGATACTATTGCAGTCTTTGGAACTATGGAACATGAGTGAGAATAAGACCATGACTCTGACAGCTCATGAAGGACTGATTGCTGCCTTAGCAGTATCAACAGAGACAGGATATGTTGCTTCAGCCAGTCATGATAAGTTTGTCAAGCTATGGAAGTAAAACAAGCTTGTATCCCAATGTACTATTCGTGTACCACTACTACTAGTAGCTTTTTCCTTCTTTCTATTTCATGCTTGTAGTTGTGTATTTTTTGGTTGCCTGATCCCAGTTTGTGCTCTTAATTCACTTAGATTTCAGCTCCCCCTGTAACCCCTTAGTCACTAACTAACCTTGTATGCTGTTGTATTCCTCTTGTATCACAATGTACTGTCGACTTGGAAACTTCTGATGAAGACATGGTCGTAAAACGTTTGTACTCAGTATGAAAGATTTGTATGTTCCCTGTCGTTCTCACTGTTGCATAATGTCGTGAATGTTAATGATATTAAAGCCTGAGGCAACTACGAAGCTCCTATTTCATTTTTGAGTTGGGAGTTGAAACTGTGTGTGTTGACTTCAGTGAGAACAAAGGGACTTAAGTGGGTGCCGGTGCTTAGATAAGACTGAAAGATATAACATTTTAGAAGTGATTTAGACTATTTACCCTAAAAGCTTTAACATAAAAATGAAAGTATACGTATCATGATAATTTAATAAATACTAATTAGTTTAAAATATATTTGAACTTGTCTATATATATATATATTTCTTTTAATGAGTGAAATATTTTGTGTACTTTTAGTTATTAAAAGATGAACATATTAATAGATTTTAATGAATATTTAAATTATTTTGTCTTTAAAGATGTTAATAAATTTCTATTTAAAATAAAATTTATCTTAAGTGTATACAATTACATGTGGCCCTGCATCTAAAGTTTTCAGCTTCCACTCAAGAATATTTCTGATGTATTATAATCAATTGATGCTTGCATGACATGTGTAATTGAATTTAATATAACTACTATTTGTATGATAGTTTTTCAAAATAAATGCACATGTCATAGCATGATTTGTTTGTTGTATAATTGATATATTATCTTTGATGTATTTTAAATTTTCTCTCGTTGAGAAATTTTAGAATACCTTTGATGTATTACAACTAATTAATGCACGTATTACATGTCTAATTAAATTTAATATAACCACCACTTGCATGATAGTTTTTCAAAATAAATGCACAAATGTCATAGCATGATTTGCTTGTTGTATGACTGACATGGTTCTTATGATGTATTCTATATTTTCTATACAAGAGAAATTCTAAAATATCTCTAATGTATTACAACCAATTGATGTATGTATGACGTGTGTAATTAAATTTAATATAACCATTACTTGTATGATAGTTTTTTAAAATAAATATACAAATAATTTTTTTATTGTATGACTGACATGTTTCCTTTGTTACTCATACAAGTCTCACTCAATCATATCCTCAAGCACATCGCTGTTTTCTCACTGATGGAGCCATTTGGCTAATTAATCTTTTCACGCGGCTAAAGCATTCGCAGAAAACACATTGCTGTCTACGATTCCAACATTAAATCACGACCAACAATAAAAAGGAGTCTAAACATTAGCCTCATAGGCTTATTTCTTCTGACTTCTGCATCATAAAATCGGATAGGCCGATAAAGCAAAAATTCCTACTCTTGATATTGATTTTACATGTGCTTTTGGTCCACATGATCATTATGGCAGCTCAAAATTTTTGTTGGGTTCTCTTCACACATATATCATATCATATTGCATCAGAGAGCCAATTTACCAATCACAAATTTGCTAACAAAGGACCACCAAAAATTTTCCCATTCTTATATACGATTCCCATCCCCCCCCCCCCCCCCCCCCCCCCCAAAAAAAAAAATCTTTTAGAAACCAAATAAATGAAAGCAGGTTTCATTTTTCTTCTCTTTGCATTGAACTGCTACAAGCTGCCAGTTTAATTGCCATGGCTAAATTGTGAATCAAATATGGGGCTTGATCAAATTGGAAAGAAACAAATTGAGAAGAGTTGCCAAGATACTTTATTTATTTATTTATTTATTTTTATCTTTCTTGGTTTCTTTATTAAATCTTTCGTGTTGAAAGTACTTTCAAAAAATTTATCTCTGCAATCATCTACAAATTTGGGGATCATAATCACATGGTGGGTTGGAACCAACTCATAAGGAAATTAATCAATTGTCCCAAATTAAAATAGCTATGTTATATATTAGGGTTCGATTGTGCGCATTGTACCATGTGGGTTGCCGACTTTGCTATTTCTATCATAGCAATTCTTGGTACATGTCCCATCTGAATTTAATTTGTGCATTTGTAATGCAATCGCTGATGATGCTACCACATAGATTCATAGATTCATTCATTCATTGTCATTATCTTTCCCCATCCGAACAAAAACGTTTCATTCTATAAATAAATAAGCTCAGCTCCCTAAATAGACATCCCATTTGCACTTGCTTAAGATTAAGAAGCCTATCTAACCTGGTAATGTATGTGTGTGTGTGTGTGTGTGTGTGTGTGTGTGTGTGAGTCCCTTTTTGTGCTGTGCTCAAGTTAAAAGATGATAGCAAGCCATGATTTTACTCATTCATTAGGGTATGTTCTTACTTGTTTGGTTGGTAAAAGAATGGCCTGTAATGCTAACATTTATATGTTCTTAATAAAAACAAGCGAGCTAGTGCCAGTTTTTTTTTTTAATTATTGTTGAAATTTCCTGTCGGGTGTGTAAGAGTTCTGAAGTTTCAATTCGATCGGTTTACATGGATGATGAAGAAATTTGTCTTCGTTGGGGCAATACTTAAAAACAAAAAAAGTTTTTAAAACATATGTAAAGAAATTAATATAATTCTTAAAAAGTATTTTACAACGTATTATTACATGTGTTTATACGCAGAAAACACATTTTATACACTGAATGAGTGTAAATACGTACGCTCATCTAATAAAATTATTACGAATCGACTTTCGATATACACATGATATGATTTTATTGGTCTAGCATAATGCACCCATGTGTGAAGCTTTTGGATTAATAATTAATAATACTAGGCCTATGCCCTAGGGGACTAAAAATTCACTATAGTCTATAGAGGTGAAGTTAAAATTTGCCGAATCAATAGGTATAGACATGAGTGCATAATATGTAAGGGCTGCAGCTGGACTCTTCACTATTTTAAGTGCTTTCAAACATACACAAGGAAACAACCCAACTCATTATTGCTTTGGTACGCTTTCTGCACACAACCCTTAAAAGGAAAATGTTTGTTTCTTCATATTTCGCGAAAGGCGTCGATGGTAAATGCGTTTGTAAGTTGTAACCACTCTACCAACGCCTACATAAATGCCCGACCGTTACTATAGAAAAGTTAAAAAATACTTTATTACATATATTTGAATCAAACACATACTATACAATTATAAAGAGATTAAACAAAAAAAAAAAACAAAAAAAACAAGAAGTTACATAAAGAGATAAAAAGACTAAAGACTTGTATTATTCTTTAGATTGGTTGATATATGTATAAGGATTCTCACCACAATTACCCATCTAATTAAGGAATGAGGAGTTTCAGTATAATATATTTCCTTCTAAATAAGGAGTACGTAATTAATAGCAATTGCCAAGTCACACAGAGGTGTCCATATCACTAGCTATATATGCTAAAATAATCAAATTAGCTCTTTTTTATAAGTTGAGCAACATCCCCCATTGATAAGCTTGCAAAATTGAAGAAGAGAGATGGGCACTGACGAGGTTCAAGATGAAATACCATTTCTTGATTTCTCCGGCGAAGTTCTAGACGACTTCACCGACGAAAGATGGAGAGAAATGTGTGGCCAAGTTAGAGATGCATTAGAGACTCATGGTTTCTTTGTGATGTATCACGACAAGATTCCAAAAAGCCTACGTGAAGATATGTTCAAGGCCATGAATGCTTTATTTGATCTCCCGGAAGAGACCAAGAGCAAGTATGCTAGCTCTAAGCCTTATCGAAGCTACATGGGCGAGAGCCCCGCTGTTCCTCTGCATCAGAGCTTTGGCATCGACAATGAGCCGGGCATTGACGTTGATACTACTGCTCAAGCTTTTACCAACCTCATGTGGCCTCAAGGCAACCCCAGCTTCTGGTGATTTTTTTTTTTTCTTCTTTTTAATGAGCCTTCATAATTTCTTTTCTCATAATCTTTTACATGTTTTTTGTTGTCGATTTATTTGATCCGTAGCTAACGTTAACATGCACTCATATACACACACCCAAAAAAAAAATGTTCGTATAATACAGAAAGCTGCAAAGTTGATGGAGTCGGACAAAATTTCAAATATCAAATTAAAACCTTTATTTTTTTTTATGGATTTTTATTTTTCCCAGCTTGGAGGATTGGTTAGAACCCAGGCCTCAATATAGTTTCGCCTCCCCCTGGCTGCTACTGAGTGCCTTCAGTAGCTATCAATGCCTTATTTATTAGTCTTATCCTTAAAACCAAAATGTAGTTAATGCATGTGCCAGTATAGAATGATTGTTCTACCTCAAACTGCACATGTTCTTGCAGGAAAACTGCAAACAGACATAGAATCAGTTCCTTGAAATGACAATGTGTTTGATTTAATTTTTTCCCCTTTTGTTGTCGTGATAGTGAAACTCTCAAGTCAGTGACCTCAAAGATGTTAGAACTGAACTACACAATCCTGAAGATGGTTTTCGAGAGCTTTGGTACAGGAAAGTTGTATGTTCCACACATACAAGGAAGCATTACTTTGTTTCGTTTGATGAAATATAAGGTTCCTCCTAACAATGAATCAGCCGTTGGTCTAATTCCTCACACAGACAAAAATGTTCTCTCAATTCTCTGCGAAAATAATGTCCAAGGTCTTGAGATTCTTAACAAAGATGGTGTTTATGTTCCTGTCGGGGTTCCTGATAACGCCTCCGTAGTCATAGTTGGGGACACACTCAAGGTAAAAATGCTCTCTCACCATTTTAATTAGTTATTAACTGATAATATTTTCGCATTAATTAATTAGTAGATATTGCATATTTTTGTTTCTACTGAGCTTTCTATAATTTTTTAATTTAGGATTGATAGTTATTGAATAAGAGATTATATATGATTAGATCTGAACAGTACATTACTAGCTTAGTTTGGCACTGAATTCAAATTCTTTTTACCTCGAATAGATGTATTTATTAAAAAAAAAAAATGACCCCACATCAAAGATTCTGATTCTGCTAATGATAAATGCATAGAACTATAACATGTGAAATTTTATAATATTAGAGTAAAAGTTTGCCCTAATTTTTGTGGGTTGCTATTGAAATGGTGTTAGGCATGGAGCAATGGAAGGCTGAAAGCACCAAAGCATAGGGTGATGATGAGTGGGAACAAGGAGCGGTATTCATTTGGGTCATTTTCAATGCCAAAGGAAGGAGTAGCCACTGAAGTGCCAAATGAACTTGTTGACGATGACCATCCTCTTGTGTACCGACCATTCAAGTTTTCAGAATTTATGGCTTACTTTGTCAACAACATTAGCGATGACGCTCTTGAGATATATGCTGGCATTTGACCAATTAAACACATATTAGGGGATGTTGGGATGTCAATTATATAAACTATCCGTTGTAGAGTGACTTTGATAATGGTTTCTTTTTGTTGTGTTCAAATTAGAAAATCGGGGGTCCAGATAATTAATTGAGTGTTTTTTTTAAAGTTTATATATCTTAGGGATTGGTTGTTTTTTAATCTTAAGTTTGAACTATATGATTTATTTTAAGATATTTATATTGTGTTGTTTGTCTGTTTTTTTAATTAACACATTTAATATGAATATATAGAAAAATCTAGGATTTCTGAATTTACTGTAGATTTAAGGTTACATGCAATTTGAAGTATATAAGATTAGATTATTGGGCTAATTGTAAAGAAAAAACAAACAAAATAGTCCACATGCTCAAATTCAAAACCAACTTCATATATATATATATATATATATATATATAAATAGTCTTTCTCTTGTGCGGGCGCCCTCATTTTTTTTTAAGCCGATACGCTGTTAAACTGTGCGGCTTAATAAAATCAATGCAGACACACTATTAAACCGCATGGTTTTATAGTACATTAAAAAAATAATTAATTCTATTGTACTGTACAACTTAACAATATATTTGTATTAAATAAAATAAGGACGTCCGTACTTAAAAATGATGTGAAAGTGTTTGATAAATACTTCCAATTTATTATGAAAACTCAACCGAATTTACTAATTTATTTTTACCCTACCATAGAATAATCATTCCACGTTTACATTTACTTAATGGCTTGCTAGTGCTCATTCCATGAGTAGTCCAAACAGAGTTACAACTGATTACAAAATTTAAAGAAAACCAATCCATTAGGATTGAGCTGAAATTGAAACAGTTCCATTAGCACACACGAACAAACAAAATTGAAACATCAAAGAAGTCAAATATTCTCCTCCCGTCATAGGTGATCGAGAAGGGAATGATCATGACAGGCATGTTTTTTCCATTTAATTCGTGATGATGAACAGGATATGTTCTTGTTTGTTGTTTTGCGAAATCGTCAAAAAAGACACACATATTCTGGCTTTTAAACCATGATAGTTACGACCAGTTTCTTGGAATTTTCTTTTTGCACCATCCATTGTGAGGCAAGCTAGAGGACTTTCGGCGAACATATTAATGATAAGAGGGCTACAATGTGCTTCCATTCTGACTTTGTTCATTATCTTGTCTGCCTTTGATCAAGTATGGAGCCAACAAGTTCCTTGGCAAGCATTAACAAGACAGTGAACAACTCTACACATGAAATGGCCATATTTATGAAAGTCAAAAATAGGTGCTAATATTTGTTCTTTTTCTAAGTACACGATTTTATGCCTCAATTTCAATATAAAAAATATATTCTTAGGTTATTTTCTTGGTATGAACCCCGTCTACCTACGACGTTTAACAAATGATAATTAGAGATACAAAAATTAGTATAAAAGTTAAAAAGTCATCATAATCACAATTAAAATATGAATGGTTCTTATTCCATGAAAAGATCGTTTCATAGGGCAGCTAAATTGGACTCAAGGAGGGCCCAACTTAGGCCCAATCAGTACTAAAAAATTTTGGCAACGTCGAAAGCCCATTACTGATTTCCAATCTTCTTGATTTGGGGACACGATATTTCGGCCTGCAAATTTGAAGCTCAAAAGCTTATCAGAGAAGCTTTTACATCAATGGAATTTGAAGCTTCACAGATTCAAATTCTTGATTTAGAAACTCCACTTCAAAGTCTACGAGATAGAATCGACAAGGCAGGTGTTAATAACCAAGTGGAGACATTGATATCGGCAATGGAATCACTAAAGGTCTTTTTTCTTTAAAAATATATATATAATATATTTTTATTTGCCATTTCTTTTCTTTCTTTCTTTTCCATTTTTTTTTTATAAATAAAATCAGCATTCATAATTGGGTCTTGATATATTTTTAGGCTGTGGAGAGGCAAGAATCTGAATTACAGTCTAATATCAATGCGAGACGTGCTGAATTGGAAGCTGACATCACTGAATTAAATAGCAAATTGGCAGCTGGGGATACCAGCTGCAATTCTCTCTCCGATCATTTAAGTGAATCACTTGAGAAACTGGATTTAGCCAAGATGGTAAGTTTACATATATATATATATATATAGCTATTGAGGTGCCGTGGCTTTTAATGATTGGTGCTTAATTGTTAAATATTAGCTGACGGGTAAAACTTAGGAGTGTATACCGAATACTTGTTTTGATCATGAGTTATGATAGTTGATTTCTAAACTAAAATGTAGTGTATTTTTGTGGTAGGAACTCGCAGCTAGACTTAGGGAAATTGTATTGGTGAAGCGACAACTTGGTGAAGTGCCATCCCATTCAGAACTCATCCAGTATGTTCCTTTCTTTACACATTGCTTGTTGAGATTAGCATTTCTTAAGCCTAAATGAAATTCTTTTGTAGTAGTGACATCAGTCTTTAACTTTAGAAGGCAACAAACAAGTAATAGGAATAAATTCTGTAACTCACTTGGATTTTGTTGGGTTGAAATTTAGTACTTATGAAATATCACATTGATTATTCAAAGTGGAATTCAAATCGTTCTCTTGGAACATATCAATTGAATATACGGTACAATAATGCACACAATTGGTTTTGTAGATGTTCTCTAAAATTCTTTTAGACCTTAGGATTACTCGCAATTGCTTTGGAACACACATGGATATACACCTCATATCTTGATCTAATTGTTTGTGTGACTCCTTTTCAAGCTTCTGCATATTGTGGAATGAGCCAGTTAATTTGGGATTTTGCAGGTATGAACGCAGGTTTTCAGAACTGTATGCTCATATTCAGGTCATGAATGCAAAATTCTTTGATTGGTTATCTGTTGCTTATTTGATATCTACTTGTGACAAAAGTATTTGCTTTTCTCTAAAATATACAGGAAAAACATCGTCAAACCCAGAAATACTATGCTACCTATAATGCTCTTTTGGAGATCAAAGAGTTGATGTTAAAGGAAACTTCTTTGTTGAATTCTATAAGTTCACAGGTAATTATCAAATTATTTTGGATATTGAAGTTTTTCCCCTTGTTTGTGATCCATTGTTACTTATTCATGATGTACCTCTGCTAGGAGATGCATCTATGATGCCATGCTCTTCTGATCATGATCTTGTATATGATATTCCATTTTGGAGGTCATTAGTAACTAGTTGATGCCATCTTAAATAATTTATTGAATCTGTCATATTGTGTACGATTTAGTCTGTGACCAATAATTCTTGCCTCTGCTGACATGTTTTACGTCTAATTTATGTAGTTTCAAGATGCCATTATCAGCACTGCTGGTCGCATGAAGCTAATTGATTCCATGGAGAAAATTGCAAAGGGCAGCCAACAGGTAGTTTTCACCTTTTATCATATAAAAATTGAGGATAAGGAATATTATTCAATTTCTTTCTTACTAAGCTCTGTAAAACTTAAATTATGTATAAACATCATTCTCTTTTTCCGGCTGAGGAAATCAGAGATGTCTCATTCCCCTCTCTTCTTTTCTGCATTGAAGATGTCCAGGAACTTTAGCATTTTATTTCTCTTATCTTATTTTTAACCCATAGAGTATAATTGACTAGCTCAAATTAGTTGGTTTACTTCATTTTCTCTTAAATTTCTGTCCAGAGAAGGTGCCTTTTGGATTATTGTTGGGGTAATTACGTTTTCATTCATTGTACAGAAGCTGGAGAAGGTACAGGTTGGATTGAGAGCAGAGCAGAAGACTTGTGATGTGATTAGAGAGAGGCATGCTGCAGCTATTGCCGAGCAGAGACGTTGCCATTCTCTCTTAAAAGCCTTTCAGGTAATTGCTGCAAACATGATTGTAAACTAATTTCTAATGAGTTTACTTATAGTAATAAAAACAGAGCATAGTCTATCAAAATTCCGAATCTAAGATTATTTTTAACTGTTATGGATTTGAAGGAGGCTATTGGTGAACTGATCCTGATAAGATACACCGAGCAATTTCTGGGACATATAAAAAAAAAAAAATTGTTAGTGTAAATTAGTCATTTAATCTTAGAAATCAAACATTGTTGACTGAAAAACTGGCTTGAGTGTTCCCATTATTCCTGGTTGATATCAACGTTCTGATTCTAAAAATTGACGCTGTGCAATTTTCAGGAACAGTGTGCAAAGAACGAGAGACTTCGGAGCCAAAGCTCTGTTTAGAAACACTGCTGTCCCATGTGGAGTAAGATACTTGAGCATCACCGATGCCTCGTGTAGATTGTGTACCTGTTGAATCAAGGAGTGATGATTGACCTTCCAAATTGCTGTGTATGAAAAAATTCCCTTTCTTTTTCATTTTCTAACATATTTTTTAGCTTTTCCTTGAGTTTAATGTTCTTTTGTCTTCATTTGTATAGTTGTCATGAATCAAAATGTCATGTGATCACTGCTAGCTCAAAATTTAAATAATAAACAAAGCTGGATTTCATTGTTCAACTTAGTTTTTCGACAACAATGCTCGTCTTATTCCTTGGAGGATCTCTTGTCATTATTCAGGAAAGAAAACATATCTTCTATTTGAATATCAAGTATGATTCTTCACTCTTCTTTTCAGATAATGAAGTAATGCTGGCATTTTTGTTTGCATACACATATCACACTCTTGGACCACCATATTTGATAAAGTACCAAAAGGTCTCTGTTCTGGCTCAAAAAGTTATTTGAAGTGCTCACATAATGATTGGATTTGGTATCCACATGCTTTCATGTTTCTGCACATGAGATTTTAAAACGAGGATTCTTTTGTATTCTTCGAGATTTAAGGGGGTTAAATGATGGACTTCTTATTTTTGTCATATTTGTAGCATATTGATAAACTCAAGGGATCCCTCGTGTAATAGCTCCCCTTTTTTTCTTTTGGTTGTAATTACAATTTTAACCTCAAATAACTGTATCATTCTTTTTTGAATTATAAGTTTACTGAAATTCCTTAACTGAATTGGGGTGCATACCTTAATTTCAAGTCTACAAAAATTCATTGGCATGCATCAAAGGAAACTATTTGATCCATAAAATCAATTATAACATATGGAAAATTGAAGCCGAAAATTGGAATCTATGGATGCGGGTGGATCACATGGAGTATAATTTTTTTTTTTGAGGTCATTAAAAATTTTTAAGAGTCTATAGAACCTGCAAGCAACTTCTATCCGTCAATCGGTCCATGTTCAGCAGTCTTTTGAACTATTTCTTTAACTAATTGAAATCTGCTCTGATTTCTTTGCCCACCCATCACTGCATTTTGGACATCTCCTCATTTAATTCATTCATGGTTAGAACCAGAGCTACCCAATTAATCAAGTTTCATAAAGCTTATTTTGGTCCGCTGGAAACTTTCGTTTGCACGGATGCGTTGCTTCTTTTTCAAACTTGGAAACAAAACACCAGTGTAAAACAAGGAAGAAACTTGCTATGCTGAGGATAAATTTGGCATTATATAGATGGATTTCAAGTTGGGGTGTATTTATATAAACAAGGGGGTGGGATTGGGGTGTAATTATACAAATAAAGGGGTGGAAATGTCTTTACTGAGATAAACAATGATATGTACCGAAATTTGGACAAAACCATGAAATTTTCAAGATTCTGTAGTACTTCCAAATCTAGCAAATTGCTACCAGTGTACGTAACTTTTTGTCTTTACCATCTCCAGCCACCCATATCATGTGAGCTGGCACAGCACGTAATAGACGAAATCCAATCAAAGGACGCCACGTAGCCATTCTGGCCTGGTGTTTTGACCTGAGTGCTTATCAATTATCATAAATCACAATGATATAAATCAAGCAATCGTCTTGTTTTTGTCCCCTCTTATCTGACGTCTGTCATGACAACAACTGAGAGCCCGTCCTAATCTCGTCCTTTTTTTTTTTCTTTCTAATTTACTAAAATGGATTGTACAATCAGTGTCTATAATATTTACATTAGATATTTATTAGGACCATTTAAATTAATTTTATTATTAAATAACTTAGATTTTTATCTTCCACCTACAAACTAGCAGGGAACATGTTTAATTCTAATCCAATTTTTATAATTTATAACTTCAAAACCATATAAGAAGCGTTAAATAACGCGGATGGTTTAAAACTTTTTTACTAAAGAAAATTAATCCAAATCTATCATAGGCACAGTAAATGATAATATCGTATTAATTTGTGAGCAAATTATTAATTTTTTTTTTCAAGGTAAGGGATGGACAAAATCTAATTCATTTTCTAGTCTCTTATTTTATTTTTTTTTGTGTATTAAATCATCTGGTATTCGAAGATCACATTAAATTTGAACTAATCCACATTCGAGTCAGGTAGGACCATTAAAATGATAAAACTCTCTCAATAAATATTTAATTAGCCAAGTAAAGCTATTAGAAAGCTTTTGCCAATTAAAACTACTAAAAAGCTACTCGGTCATACCCTAAGCAAAGGAACATGCATAACATGCTCAAGAGAAGTTTTTTTTCTCTCAATTGGGAATAGATGATTATCATATATATTAAATGAATGGGGATTCACTCTTAGTTTTTTTTTTTTTTTCTCTCATAATTTTTTCTTGTTTTTAAATCTAATTAAAAAAAATCAGCCTAATTATAAATAAAGTGAAAAAAAAAAGTCGGTTCGATTGTCAACATCAAAATTTAAAATTTAATCTTAACAACTTATTTAACAAGAAGAAATTAGGAGAGAGAAAAAACAAGGAGAGGATCCTTATCCATTATTAAGTTTTGATACAAGAAAGTGCTTTTTCAGGGCTCTTAGCCTTCAAGCTAATGAACTCCTTCACAGTCACAGGCCGATACCTAGCAACTTGACCTGATTTAACAATAGGAACAACAGTAGAATCAGTGGGCGGGTTGTAAAAGTAAGCAAGTGACAGCCTTTGCCGCTTTTGATTCACAGACACACGATGAAGAACATTAGGGAATCGAGCATTTGATAGAATATGAAAAAGATCACCAACGTTCACAACTAGGGCACCATCAACAGGCTTCACTGAGACCCATCCAACTTCTTGCTTGAAAATTTGAAGCCCTGCTATGGAATTTTCATGAAGAATTGTTATTAGGGATGTGTCTGTGTGTGGAGCTAGACCCACTGCTCGATTTGGTTCTGGGCATGAAGGGTAAGAGTTCAGTTGTAAAGCAGAGCTTGAACCAACCCAGTTCATTTCTTCTGCTTGTTCTTCTGATATGTCCAATGATTTAAAAATGAGTTGTGTGAGTTGATCTGCCAGAATGTTCATTTTCTTCTGATAAGTTTCCATGACATCACTGTCAATATCAACAAAAAGCCATATTTTAACCATAAGGAAACCGCTTTTCCAAAATGCTCAAGGTAATAGATAAAAGCTCAACAATAATATTAAAGAAAAAGATTAGTAGAAACGACCAAAAGAAATCAATTCGCCAAAGAAAAGAAATATGTATATATATATATATATACCCTCGAATGCATGCGCAGCAAATTATTGACAAGTCAAAATAGTATAATAATTCGAAGGAGCGAACGTCCGCATTTTGTAAATACAGGCTTGAGCTTATTACCCATAGTTACAAAACGATGTATAAAACTTTAATGCGTGAAAAGAAACTTTGCTTCAAAAGAAAACAATAAGTACACATATATATGCATCATTAATGAGTAGCTTCAATTTATCTTTTTAACTTTTCCGTTATTGAAATTGTTAACGTGCATGTATGTGCATGGATTACTCACCAAAACTTTGCATGATTATGAGGCCAAAGTTGCTTAGCATGATCATGTATGGAAGTACCCATGATAGTGAAGCCTTCATGCCACATATACTTATCAAAAAATGGAGTAATCCGAGCAATTCCATAACCAGTAGCCCCAGCGGGAGCACGTAAGGCCTTCAACTTCTGTCTCGATGGCAGAGAGAACAGACGCCGAGCCTCAGACTCGGCATCCTTCAAAACATTCAATGGAATGCCATGGTAAATAAGCTGAAACACACCCCATTTCTCACATGCACGACCTATTAGTTGTGCTACTCTAGGGTCTCTAAGGTCGATAACGGGTACCGATATCTTGTTATCGTAGAGATCATCGAATTTAGGCCACTTATGTGATTCAGGCAAGGAGCAAACAGAGTTGAAGTCTATTGGGATGATATGATGAGGATGAAGAGGATGTTCTCTATAAGCTTCAGAGAGAGTTGTAGTAGTACTCATATTAATGTAAAGTATAAAGAGAGAAGAAAAAATTAGGGTTTGTTGAGTGAGTGTATTAGTTGATTAGGTTATATATATAATTAAGTAAAATATTAGGGAGCTAAGAAATTAAAGAAATGGGATTAGGTTATGATGATGATACAGTGGGATTGAGAGTGGCTGTTGGACAATATGGTGTCTGTTTGTGAAATTTGGAGTGATGTGAATAATATTAATTAAATGGTTGAATGAGACAAAAGAGGGAACAAAACTTGAAGAAAGTTGTGGCATCTCAAAGACTCTAAACAGTTTCTTTTTAATTTTTATGTACAATAATGATAAGGGTTCAGTGATGGGGTCTTAATTTGTTTTTTCTGTAGCTTTTTGTATGCAATTTGGAATTTTTTAATATGTCCACGAGCTGAAAATTTTGAAAGACAGGTTTCAGAATTTCCATGCAACTGAAGTGATTTATTAGCGAAATGTGGACAAAAATTTAAAAACTTTGTATTTCCTCATTTTGGTAATATGATTACTTTTATAATTTGTACAGCCAAACCAATATATATTGCTGTCGCAGTATATTGTATTGTGTAGTAATATAGCCAAATATAATAGCAAATTATCATTAGAGAAGCTGGAATGCTTAATATGTGTTGTAACAACTAGGGAATAGGATCCCATGTGCACAATTGTGGATTCAATTTTATTGACTTTATTTATATTCACATTTGATATCTCAGTCTTTGCGTTATGGACTGGCAATCGAAAAATAAACACATGAAAAATGGTTGTTGCCAATTGAAATTGACCAAGTTATAAATTAGGTGTTGCATGTCTTCATGTTACCGCCCTTTTTATCTGCCGACTGCCGACAGATACATGGCAATCTCTCATGCTATGGCTTTGAATAATGGGAGAAAATCATTCAGTGGGAAATCCTTCTGCAGTTTGCTACGACTAAGTAGGCCGTATTTGAGAAAAAGAAGAGAAAAAAAAAAGGCTGTATTTTGATTTTCCATGCCACACGTATATACCTATGCTGTCCCATTCGGATAATAAAATAACCTTCTTTTCATTATATAGTGAATTCTGAGTTCTTATGATAAAAAATTTATGTTTATTAATATGTGTGAGAATAGATCTCACTTTTATTTAATGCAGATTTTCGAGTTATATTATAATTATTATAATTATAATGATTTAAACTCTTATAAACTCCCTGATGCTGATATTGTAGCCTTTGAGATACACAAAAAAAAAAAAAAAAAAAAAAAAACCTCTAATCTCACACTTATTTTCTGACCGACGAGCTCACGGAGATCACATGAATAATATGAGGATAATTTCAAGTAATTCATGATTAGTATTCAGAAATTTGAGCTTCAAATTCAAAGGAAGAATGGGTAAAATCAAAACCTAGACTTTTAAAGAGCAGCCCTTTTTTCTGCTTAGAATTTGGAAGAATTATGAATATTCATCATGATGACATTAAGGTATATACAATATGAAAAATAGTCAACAATGATCTATACCACATATAAGTTTAGATTATATAGTCATTATTGTTCATACTATTATAAAGTTCAAACCCCTTTTTTTAATCTCCATCTTTGCCTTAGAAAAATGGAAATAATCGGCCAACTACCCACCTGACCCTTTTGAAAATTGAAAATGAGTCAACAGAATACAAGATGCTTGATGCCTCCTTCAGATATATTATTTTAATTGTTAAGAAGAATATAATAAAATGACAAAGTAAAAGTTATTTTAGTGCTAATCATTTTGTCTCTTTTTGTGACCTATCTAAAGGATGTTAATATGTTATGTTGATGAAGATTTTTTTTTTTTCCTTCAAAAGCATGTTTATTAAGATTTGATAAAATTAAACAAAAAATTTAATTTTTATTCATATAATTCACATAATGAAATTTTATTATTGATGGGCTTAATTTGCCAACAATAATATATTTATTTAGTTATGATACTTAATTTGTATCTCAACTGAGGTGGCAAATGATATATTTAATTGGTTCAAGTGATAGATAATTATTAAATTTTATTATTTTTACTTTAAATAATGAATTTCTATTAGTAACACGTCAATTGGGATACAAACTAACTATCCCAACTAAGAGTCAGTTTGAGATTGCAATAGTTGATTAAGTTAGCTACGTCTATTATGTGGATAAAATAAGCTATTGAATGAAAAAGCAACTTGGTGTGTGGTAAACTATATTGTTGTGGTTGTTATGAGTTTGAAAAATAGTGTACATGCATCTCAAAATAATAACTAAATAGCCAATTAAATCCTTTTTTTCTTTTTTTGACATAGGTCTCATATATAACCATGTCTAAGCACTAAGGTATCTCTCCAACATAAATCTAACAGACCACTAAAATATCTTTTACATAAAATTAATAGACGACTAGGGTATGTCTAACGTAAGTTTAATTTGATTATTTTAACTTATAAGGTAAAAATATGAAAATAGCCACAAAAATATTTCAACTTAATAATTTTTTCTATTTTGTACAAAATTCTATATTTTAAAATGATTTACAGGTAATAATTTATTGATATTATTAATTAATTTTTAATTTAATTGTGACATGATATCACATAAAATTTATCTGTTGTCAAATTTATATTATTTATATATAAGGGATACTAAAAAATTATTCTATTTTAATTAAATAGATTGACTTTCCACCCCATGTACTGTTGACACTCCCACTCATTTGTTTTTCATTTCTGTTTCGGCAATTGTAACCAAATAAAAAATTACCCCTTTCTGAGAAACTCTTTTTTTTTTTTTTTGGGAAGCATATTAATTTATAGCGATGCAACAATATTTATCAAAAATCTTGATTATGAAAGTAATGATTAAACTGAAATCAATTTTGAATAATAACTAAAATTTAGTGACAACTAATTACTAAATTCAATTAAGTGACTGTCTTTTATTTATATTTGAAATAATATTTTTCAGTTAATTCATTCACATGTAGATACAAAATATACCGAATAATATCTAAAAATTAAAGCAGCACTACCCACACGGAAGGCTATTTATCGAAATACTTTTTACATCATAAGCCCGAGCATTTTCTAGAGCCGTAATCTGCACAAACATTTTCTAGTGGCTTTTCTCCACTGCAATTAAGAAGTATTTTAGACAAATGAAGTGCAATTATGAAGAAAAAGAATAGCTAGAAGGGTATTATTAGCACAAATATTTAATAGAAAATTGAAGTCATGATGTACAAGTTTTAGGACTTCAACAATAAAATATAAATGAAAAAAAAAAAACCTCCCACAAAATTTTTGTCAAACAACTTAACAAGATAATGTTAGAGGAGTAACAACTCATTTAATCCCTCTATTTTGAGGTTTATTTCCATTTTCTCCTTGTATTTCTAAAATATATATTTCAAAATATCACTGCCGTTAAACTATTGACATCTCTAATGTTACTTTTTATTCTGGCTTTCTTTTACAATATTATCCTCTTATAATATTTTTTTAGACATTAATAAAAAAATTAAATTACCTATTAACTCCAAAAAATAAAATAAAAACAAAAATAAATATATGTTGATTTTTGTGGAACACCCTGAAGAGGAGTTAATAAATTAATTCTTTATTAATGTCAAAAAATTATTAATTTAATTTTTTTACAAGATTTGTTTTGGACATATGTGAGCTTTCATTATATATAGAGGTAATTTAATTTTTTATATTAATGTTCAAAAAAATTATTTTAAGAGGATAATATTGTAAAAAAAATTAAAAGAAACAAAAAAAATAATGGCATGAGCGTCAATAGCTTCGCAGGGATGTTTTTAGGTATTTTTAAAAATGGGTAATTTGAGTTTTTTTATTCTTAGTTTTATTTTTTGTTTATGTCTAGTGATGCTCCTAATGTACTTGAAGAGCACCGCCTTCAAAATTGTTACATAATTAGACTAATTGATGCCAAACTTTGTTGAGTTAAAAATGGGTTTAATGTTAGTTGATGGTGATGCATGCAAACAATTTTAAGCTCCTTTCACCTGAGACACCATGATGTGAAGTTTTCTATTTGATTTTGTTTTAATTTGCCTGATCTTGAAATTTTTGTGGAGTTTTCTATTTTTTTATTGCCTGTATTTGATGAAGATTCTATGCATCATATATTGCTCTGTCGAGCATAACTTCATTCATTGCTTATATATGTTTGGGATTGTGATGCAAGTGTTAATGGACGTGAAAGCTGTAGTTCCCAGCATCTTGAAAGCGGTATAGCTGCAAAGATTGTCCTGTGCCAATCAAATGCCTATGATAATGCTGAGATTTTAATTCAAGTTCACATTATTTTATTTTTTAAATATGCAGACAGTAACCATTGGTATATGTTTAATATCGTTTTTCATTTTGATTGTTTTTTTTTCTTCTAGAAACCAAGATAGCTTACCCAAGAATGAAACCACTTGACCCATAACATCCAGCAATGAAGCAGATAAACTAAAAGTGCATTGACAACCAAAGCATTGAAGCATAATCTAATCCCACCAAAGCATTGAAGCATAATCTGAGCCCACCAAATGATTTTTGAAGGGATTGATTAGATGATATAACATCTTTTGATAGGCAAAAATAGAAAGGCGGATATATCATCTTCTTCTTAGACCAGTTATATGTTTGAGTTTTTTTCTTATTTTGATTTTTTATATATGAAAAATTCATGTTGCCAAAGACGAGTAATATCATAAGCATGCTATTCCTGCAAGCTGGACATGAGTTGTGAGGAGCCTATTGTGTGCAACTATTGCCTGCTTTGTGAACGTTGTTAATTCTGGCTACAACTGATATTGCTTAAATTATTTGATACCAAAATGCAATATTTGGTTTTATGTTCAATTTAAGCTTCACTTCTCAATTGTGCTAAATTCAATTGAATTCATATTTGAGTGGAATATTATGTTTGTTAGTACTGTAGTTGTGGCACTAGATCTGTAGTGGATTAAAATAAGTTACTGATTACTTTGGTGGCATTGAATCTTAATTTGGTTGTTTGTAGTGTGGCTACTGCTAAGTGCACACTACTGCAATTTGGAACTAATTGGTTGCAGTTAGTTTTCATCAGTTTGCTTTTGCTTGATTCATCCAGCATTCTACCTTAACTAATCTCCAAATGAGACTATTGAAAGACTTTGGAAGGCAACAATTCAACATTCTTTTTTTTTTCCTTTTTATTTGGTTTTATTTGTAATTTTAAATGTTAAATGAGAGGAAAATTATCGTATCATTTGTTTGATGCAGTTGTAAATAACCATATATCGTAAGGGTAGTTTTGTCAAATTTTGTAGTTGTGATTTTGGAGGCACATGCTTTAGTTAATGTTTTAGGCATGTCAGGTATCTCAAAGGCTGTCAAGGGTTGTCAAGGGCATTATTGTATTTTAAATGTGAGCTTACAACCAAGTAGAAAAGGAATTGACGGCAGGGGGTTTTCACTAATAAACACATCTTCGCCATCTATCAACAAATATGGCAAACCTCAAGGGAGGTATCTAAAAATTACCCGGAATAATGGCATGACCGTCAATAGCTTAGCATAGATGTTTTTAGGTATTTTTAAAAATTTAAGGATTAAACAAAAACTAACATCAACATATAAAGATTAAACGGACTTTTGCCCAAGTTAGTGCTACATGACTAAACTAAAATTTGTCAATGGATGAATTCAGATTACGAAACCTAATTAGCTTAACACGATGAATGAGTGTTAACAACCAATACTATTGCCTCGATCTTTTGTGTTCAATGGTCATTTCTCCTACAATTAATTAATAGGATCCCCTTATCTTACAATTAATGTAAGATATACCTCTCACATGAACAGTGCGTAAACTCCATGTATGCACTGTTCATGTGAGGGAGTGTATCTTACATTAATTATAAGATAGGGATTGCCTAATAACATACCTTTGAAGTAGTTGTTGTTTGACCTACGGCATACTAAACATATGCCTGCAGCACTAGTAGTAGAGGTGGTGACATTTTGGCATACTACTTAGAATTAATATTACCATTTTTTTCTCTTACTTGAGTGTTTGTATGGTTCATAATTATAAAACGTGTACCAATATTTCTTTTTTTTTTTGGAGGGGTCATCATAAAATCACTTTGATATATAGAATGTTATAATTTTGAAAAGAGAAAATAAGTACGTTATTTTACTTTGCTTTATAAGCAATATTATATATCACAATTTTGAACATAAGTGAAAAAGTTATAATTTCATCATAGTAGTAATAATAACAAGATGTCAATCACTTTTATTTCAAAAAGAAAAAAATAAAGAAGAAGAAGAAGAATGATTTACTTATTAATATGAAAAATTATTTTGCCAAATAAGTATTTCCACTTATTTGTGTGTGTTGGCGGGGCGAGGGTTTGATGCGCATATGCTCCGCTGTTCTCTATGTTTTGTAAACACGTCAAAATTTAAATATTTAAAAGAAAATTCAGTGCATTATATATTGCGGCATTAATGGAACTTTTTTTTGGTTCTAATTAATCAATTCCTGAGTGAATCTTTTTGAAGATATATATTCATTAATTGAAGTGTATGAAATAGGAACAGTTCCTTATATCAATAGGAAACTCGATTTCATGCGCGCCCACTTATCATCGCTCTTCAATGGCTCTGAAGGAATGTAAAAGAAAATCTACACTGAAGAAGAAAGCTAGCGAGTTAGCGACTCTTTGTGATGTTAGGGTTTGCATGGTGTGTTTTGGGCCTGATGAGAGCGGAGCGGAGACAGAATAAAGCTAAGCAGGATGATCTTTTTGGGTTCTTGGAGAATCAGCCTGATCAAGAAAAGCTATCGAACGGCAAGGGGAAGGAACCTGCAGATATCAATCAAGAAAACATTAATGGCCACAACAGGTACTGGGATGAAAAGTTGAAGCAGTTTTCAATGGAAGAATTGATGGGTCTGTGTAGTTCCTTGGATTCCAAGTTAAAGATTCTGAGAGAAAGAATTCGGGTGCTTCAGAACAACAATTAGAAAGAAATAAAGGCAAAGGCAGTTCAGGTTTCTAATAATAATTGGGGGAGTACATTTACGAACCCTAATAATGATCATGACCACATGCATATAACGGTGATCGATCATAATAATGGCGGAGATCATGATGATACAACAATTACAGACCGTAACTATTATCGTACCATGATGATGAATGAGTGTTATTACCACCAGCCATTACTGCCTCTTCTTATGTTCACTCACCAACTCTCCTACAATCAAGAAGCTTTTGAATCACCGTTTAATCATGCTGCAGTTAGGCCCAGTAATGGTGGTGGCAGTAGCAGTGACTTTGGGAGAGAGGAATTTGCATATGGGTCAAAATTACAATAACAATGATCTTGTTGGTGCTACGCCAGTTTGGCCAATGTCCAGAGGATGAGATCATCGGCCATAGCCATGCTTCAAGAAGAATAATTAAGATTGGGGGCGCTATTTTTTAATTTAATTTTAATTTTTTGTGTTTGTTGCTTGGTTTTTACTGTTGCAGTAATCTGCTTGGCCTGATCACGGTGACGGACTTCTTAATTTGATGTAGAAATTTCCCAATTGAGAGCAGAGATCTTTGTTATTTGGGCAGGAGTCGTCTCCATCTTGAATTAGGCCTTGAAAACAAGAAGCTTCTAGAAAATACACTCAATTGGCAATCGTTTCTCAGGATGAATAGCGTTTATTCTTTATGAAAATAAAGCTTATAAAAAAAAATGGACTGTTTTAAGAGTTGATGAACATATAAACTAGTCAATAATTTCTACAACACCCAATTCAATTTCATTGAAGAATGACATACGAATGATCAAAAACTTGTCAATCAGAAAAGATATACAAAGTGAACACGGAACATAGGGATTCCATTTCATTTCCTCTCGTGCATTCCTCAACTTGAAAAGTCGGCAAACAAAAATTAATTTTGGTCAGCAATATCAACCCCAGAATCCCTTCAACCTATAGTAACACTAAGAAGACTCATTAGAATGATAATGTGTTCTAGATATGTTGCCATGGAACAAAAAGAAGTAAATTGTCAATAATTGAAGATATTCTATAATCAATATTATCTCAAAGAAACAAAAATAAATCACCGATACTGCAAATTGCCTCACAAATTTAAGCTCTTTCTCCATAACTTTGTATTCAATGGCCCATCATCAACATAGACCAAATCATAGATGCACGAACAAGTGGAGCTTTTAAGCTTTAATGTATTAACATGTTCCTCACATTTGATATTTGATCAAGCCAGCAGGACAGACTGCAAGAAGTTATTAAAAAAGAAAAAAGAGGATCACATCGAAAAATCACCATTACTTAACACAAATGTTTTGCTTCCTAGCAGAACAAAAATTTTAATAACGTTTTGGGATCAGACTATACTCACATGAAATAGGAGCTCCAGAAAAATTCCCTCTTAGAAGCATTCAAATACTTTTTGAGATTCATTTACACACAATTCAGTGATATTATCCTAACGCCAAAAAAATAAAAATAAAAAATGGGTCTGATTGACAATTTTAGACTATAACCATAAGAGAAAAAACGAAGTGTCTCAAAAGAATATATTTAATACAAATGCTAATAGACTGTTACCTTTTAAGACTTGTTTTATTCTAGAACTCAAAGGGAGCCTCTTAACCCACAAAATTTCAGCAAGTATTCCCAAAACCATCCAACTAATGTGATATTTTGGCCATACGGATTTTAGACTGAATCTTCTTCGCTTCTCTTCTACAACCTGAATGGCGAAGGCCATCAACAACAGCTTTTTGAGCAGACTTCAGAATTCTCACACCACTTTTTAAACAAGATAGTAGGAGCTTGGATGCAGAGGGGAGCCTTTTGGCCTTGCAAAGGTTGTGCACCATGGAAGAGTAGGTAAATGAATCCTTTACCTCCATCGATTCAAAAACATTAATTGCATGATCTATCTTACCATCTTTACCCAACCTATCAACAATACAGTTGTAAGCTTCCAAGTTTGAGTCAAAGCCAATCTTATTCATGTACTCCAAATGTAACCATGCCCCCTTGATATTACCTGCCTTGCACAGTCCATCAATCAAAATTGTGTGGGTATACTTATCACATTCAAACCCTTGTTTCTCCATCTCATCCAACAACAAATAGGCAGCTTCCAGTTTACCTTCTTTACAGTATAAATTAATTAGTGTGTTGTAAGACACAATATCAAGCTGGACACCATCTGTCACCATTTGCTCCATGTAATCAGTTGCCTCTTTTAACCTACCAATCTTAACAAATGCAGCTATGACAGTACAGTAACCAAAACCATCAAATGTATACCCTTTTCTTTTCATTGCAGATAATATCTCAAGTCCCAGTTTATACTTCCTGTTTCTGAAGCAGCATTTCATAATTGTAGTGTATGTAATAGCATTTGGAGCATGACCCGAATCCCCAAGCTCTTTTAGAATCCACCTCGCTGTCCGCAATCTACCAGCCTTGCAAAGCCCCTTAATCAGAATATTATAAGTAACTAACTCAGGGACAAATCCATGTTTTTGTAAGCCCCTAAACATCCTAAGGGCATTATCTGTATACCTATTCTTGCAAAGACCATTCAACATGATGTTAAATGTAGCCGTACAAGGAGTCAAATCACCGCAAATCATATCCTGAAACACCCTATTGGCTTCATCAGGTTTTCCTAACTGAAATAAACAATGCATTAGAGAATTGTAACTCCATACATCAGGAGGTATACCCATTTCAAGCATTTCGTCAAGCAAATCCAACGAACACGATAATAAAGAGTTTCTAGTAGCACCCGCAATCAAAGAATTATAAGTAACAACATCAGGGCTTATCCCAGCTTCTCTCATTCTGTTTAGAATAGTATAACCGGCATCAAAGCTTACAAATTGACAATACGCATCAATAAGCATATTATAAGTTACCACATCAGGCAATACTCCCAATCTAATTCCATCAATAATAATAGCTTCTGCTTTCTCCAATCTATTGGCCTTACAAAAGGTACAAACGCATATGTTCAATAATCGAGTCGATAATTTACCAAACATTATCACGACAAGTACAATTACAATCAAAGCGGTACACCATAGCCTGCAAAACGACAGAATCCTATTTTGTCCCCCAAAAAAAAAAAAAAAAAAAATCAGATGCGATGACTCCATTAAGCCTTATTAGTAACAATATATCAACAAGCTCAAAACAAAGTAAAAAATCTCAACTTTTAACGGAAATGAGAATAAAATTGAACTTACAGGGGCGGCGGCGGTGGCGACGACGGAGACAAGGATGCCGCAGTCTAACGGCTGTTAATTGACGGAAACGGATGAAGTGCGGTTGCATCAGGCCTTTGCGGTTGTTGAGTAACTTGAGTTCATGTCATCGCTAGCGATTCAAGTTAAAAATATTAACGTACCCTTGGAAAATAAAGAACCCACCCAAGTGTGATCCGATTCGTCGTCCATCAAAACCGACCTGATTTTTCTAGCAACTGTAGTTCCACTTGTCTGAAAGCCAAATGCGCACCTGCCTAAACGACTTGGGCCGGACCAGTTTGGTAATGTAATAGGCTTTTAAGGCTTTAATTGATGAATAAGATTTAATTTTTTAATTTTTCGAAAACTAAGAAATATTTCTTAAGGGATGGACAGGTGTAAACCCTTTATAAAATTATGGAATGAATCAATAGAAAAACTGGTCAAGCAATTATTTTATTGATATCAATACGATTTAACTCGATTTACGGGCTAAATTTAGTTGCAAAATAGAGCCAATTGCCACCAACATAAATACGCAAGGCAATGGTGCAAATGCCTCAAATGACGTGTGGGGTAAAAAATAATTTTAAGCTATTTATGGCAATCAAACGGTAAAGAAGCATAAGATAGATAATCTTGTTGAGAAACATCTGCATTTGATGATAAATTTTAACAGCTTAATTGGGTGGTTCCTCTATAAACAAGATGGAAATGGAATATTCCCTCCTCCCTTCTCTTTACCTCCCAAAAAGAAAAAAGAAAAACTAAAAAGTTGAAGCATAAATGACAACAGAGAAAAGAGCTTGTTCTTCCTAAAAAAGATTGCATATAGATTTGAAGCTTTTCAAAAACTCCCTTGTCATTCTACATCTATCTTCTGTCTTCATTACTAGGCTCTGCTCCTTGGTTTGGGCTTCTTGTATCCTTAGCTATAATGCCGCCGCCGCCTTTACAACCTACGGATTAGTAATTAATTTCGGCAGGAGGCTATGTAGCCAAAGTCCTTAAATCAAAATGAGGCACTATAGAAGACGGAATACCTGTGGGTGTTGAAATTCGATCATTCGAGCTAGTTCCATGACTGGTGTTACCTATTACAGATAACCTTCCACGAAATTCCTGCGGTGAAGCTGTGTTGCCGGCCACACGTCCTTCTAGATCCCCACTGGCCAAGAAGTTTTCACCAACTGGCCGCACGGTAGATTTTGGTGAGTAGGTTGTTGACCAAGATCCCCCATTTGATCCAGCTAACGCCATTATAACATCTGCCTGAAAGTTATCATACAGCAAGTCAGCAACCAGGAAGTCATGGCTTGCAATGTGCATTTAAGTATTCGATTATCAAATGCTTGAATAAAATTTTAAGACATGAAAACTGCTTAAAAATAATAGGGGAGAAAACACTCAAGTATGGATATGCTCCCAGTCAACTTGCAAATATCCCTCGGAAGTACAACAAATAAAGGGCTCATGTTTAGTGTCGCTACTAAAAAACCCTGTCAAATACCCAGCTGCTTTTAAGTTGCTTCAGCCATTTCTCTTTTAACAGGCCAAGTAATACAAAATCTCACCCCTATGGGTAAGTACATGCCAATGAAAACCAAAAACTTCTATAAACATAGTTAAGTAATGACTCCCTCGCCTTAAAGAATAAAACCAGCAATATGAGGAAAGGAGAAATTAAAATTGTGGACTTGCTTCTCATTGTAGAATTAGGAATCACTACACTGAAATGAAAATGCTGAAACACTCACTGAAAGTGACTTCCAAAATAAAAAAAAAAGTCCCTTACTAAGGTAGTAAATTGTATAAAAGCCCCCCAGAATCAACTCTACAGAAGTAAAAAAGTGAACCACAAGCCAACAATAAAATCATTAATCTGTTAATTAAGCACATTGGTCAAATACCAAAGCAATTGCTCCATGCAGCATGCGACACAATCAACTAGTGCAACTGACTTTAATGATTGATGATGCAGCAACGTAAAGATTAAAAGATAAGAGAAACTGGCTTTTTGAATATAGATGTTTTATTAGAAAAAATCTGAATGAACAAAACTAGGGTTTTAGGCCCCTTTAATAATAACCCTAGATATCGCGAATTTAGCAAACTAGGCAAATTCGAAATATTATTTTATAATAACATTCTCTTAATCTAAATAAAAAAACCAAAATAAACGGCACCTAAATCCAATATCTAGAAAAAAGGATAAAAATCTTCAAAGTAACAGGAAAAAATATGAAAATAACTTGAAACTAAAAAACAACTAGGAAATTTCTGGCTCAACCACAGGTCAGAATGCCGCAAGTTGGGTTTAGTTTGACTCGTTGCAAGCTTCGAATGGTATATTATACGCCTAAAACTGACACTTGTAACCCAAGTTATGACCTCTGAAAGGTACATTGCCCATCTCACGCAACCATCCTACATCAATGATGAGCCAAATCTAACACCAAAACAAGCTAAAAACACCTAGCAAAGATAGCCAAACGGTTCCGAGTAAGCACTTGCATGAAATTTGCATGCAATACACTCCCAAGTCCCAACAGCATTGAGGCTTTTATGGCCCCTAACAGCATTGAGGCATTTATGGCCCTCAACAACCACCATTGTGAGAAGTATGGAGCTCAACTCTATTACCCGTTAAGAAAACCAATCCCCTTCAACTAACTTTGTTCAGAATCAACAAATCAGCAAGAACCTGTTCCCTTCTTGGTTGAATTTAGAAAGATCTTCAGTGGAAGTATAAACAAGATCATTCTATGAAGCTATCAATCTGTTGCTCACCATCTTTCCATGTCTGGATTGCTTTCTAAGTGTAGTGTTATATCGCTCCCAAAGAGTTTCTCCACTAATTACATTGCCTTTCACTTCTGTCATCTACCCCTTCCATGTTGCAACATAAAATTCACTGCATACAGGTCAACAACAGCATGCCAACTACAGATCCTAAAAACTAGCTTAGTACAGTCTTCATTATGAAAACAGAACCAGACTGCAACAACTGTGTGAAATCAGGCAATGATTAGGCCCCTAAAACAACATACTATATATTTTAGTGGGCATTGCTAGTGAGCAATTTACATAATGGCATCTTCCAGACCAATCTCAAGTTACTAGCTTTGAAAGAAGACATTGGGTGGTGACATTGAGGCAAAAGCTAAGCCTTTCTACAAATGGATGACAACTAGTATGGATGGATGCTACCGAGAAACCGAATGGACCCAGCGAAGTAAGAAGTAAGCTAAATGATGCAGCTTTGTCCTTAATAGCATCAAGTATGAAGTTCTAACCACACAAATAAGCATGCAATACATTAACTAGTACTATACTTTTTGGAGAGAACAGTTTTTAACGTTGGCTTCCAATCAAATAATAAAAAAATGAACTTATATGCCATGGTCGTTTGATGCAATCACAAGAAGGAGACACTTAGTGGCCATGTCAATTACAAGAGTACAGGTAGAAACAACCTTGGGAAAAGAAAAAGCATTTTTTTAAATATAATATTTATTAAACCCAAAAATCAATATGAAAATTTAACAAAGTGATGTCATGACAAATTACTTCGGCCATTTTTTTTTTTATAATAACTGGAACTGAAATATGAGGAAGCCGAGATGATATTGATTGTCTATTCTTCCCTCTGATGATTTGGTCACACAAACTAATATAGATCTTATTAAGCAAGCACTGGAAGTGCCTCAACATAAAAGGTGATAGAAACACCAATAACATCGAACAATTTTCCAATATAGTATATGCAAAAAACCAGAAAACAAACCTTATTTGGATGGACATCATCAAAAACATGAGCTTGACCACCATAAAATATAGTCATCTGCCTGCCAGCAGATGTTAATTCCTGCCGACTGTCACCACATTCACAATGTATAAATCAAGTTCTCTTACAGAAAGACACAGTTGAAAATGATAAACAGAGAAAAGAATAAGATTATTAAATTCACCTTGGAGTAGAAGATTCAGGCTCCAAAATAACAGTCCCAGACTTGGGCTTGCTTCCACCTGGCAGAGGTGCAGATGAGTTTTTCTCAGAGAGGCCACCAATAGCATTAATAGAATTCAAAATACCGGGACCTTTAATCCCGGTTCTAGATCCTTCATCAGCAGCTGATTGAGAGATAATTGAAGGACCAGCATTGGCATCCCTGAACCTGTTTGTAGGTACTTGATGCATAAAAGGCACTAATTGGCTCCCGCGTAGAGGGTACTGTACAGCAGGGCCAACATTCACAGGATTTGTCCGCTCCCATCTAGAAACATTGGCATCAATTCTACTGATATTGGAGGGCTGTAACATAACAGAGGCAGAAGTTGGCCTTAGTTGCTGCATGCGATAAAACATCTCATCATCTTTGGACCTTTTTGATTGCTCTCCTTCTGCAGCATTTCTAAGAATCTGAACATGACCAACCATTATCAGTGAAAACAATAACTAATGCCAAATATTGAGCTTCTTGACTAGCATTGCAGTGGAAGAAGAAAATTGTGATAAGATGCCAATGCATACCTTCATCAAATGCATGTTCTCAGGGTAGTCATGACCCATGAAGCCAGATTCTGAATTACTTCGCTTACTTCCTGCTAATCTGTTGCTAATCTCAGGCCCAGAAACATCGCTCCTTGTACCATAGAATGGAACCCCCTCAAGATGATTTCCGACCTGCTTTTCTACTAAATTGATGAGAGAAGGTATTAAACTTAGATTTTCATACCCTAGTCCCAGTCCACAAAACATAAGGACTCAAATTTTAGAAATACAATTACCACAAGAAAGCTTCAACATTAAAAAAGTCCGCCACTGAGGTAGCCAATACAAGAGAGAAGACAACGAATGACACGAAAACAAAGAGATGCTTAATTAAATATCTCAAACTATGAAGAAAAATTCTCTGAAGAAAATGAATAAATTGCTCAACATTGTCAACAGTTTCAACATGCTCATTCCCCAAGAGGTAACAAAAATTAAGTAAAAGAAAACACAAAACACAACATTGTAAAGCCACATCATCCAAAGGCAAAAAGGCAACAGCAGAGAAAACATTAGCAAAATCAAACAAAAGTTCAAAGCTTTTTGCAAACTCTACAAACCAACTTGAAGAAAATTTTAATGACGCAAAATAAAAGAGAGAGCTAGAATTCACAGACAAAAGCTAACAAATCCATCACTGACCTCACTAAAACTAATCCATAACAAAGACACCCACCCCCACGACCATGAGAAAGAGAGAGGGATTGTTACATGACTAAAAGAAAATCAAGGCCACCCATTTAATAACGCACACAAAAACACAGCATGCATCCCTAAACCACAAAAAAGTACAAGCTTTCCCACTAAACTAGAGAAAGAACAAAAAAAAATTTCCAGCTAGACGATCTATAACACCAGAAGGGGAAAAAAATTGCAAAGCCACTCATCAAAGTACAAAAGCAAAAACATATAAAGCAAACATTTTTCACATTATTAGACCAAAAAAAAAAAAAAAGAGAAGACACCCATTTGTGATCAAACCTCAAAGACTTTAAAAAAAAAAAAAGACTAACCAGAAGCAAGATCAGATGAAGAAGAGATGGGCCCACGGCCACCACCACCAGCAGATGAAGCACCAACTGAAGCCAGAGAGGGCTCCGAAACGGCAGGCTTTGGAGCCAAAACGACAGGCAAACAATCCGGGGAGGGCTTCATGCCCAGAAAGTCGTATAACATTGGCTTCACCTTCAGTTGCTGCTGACTGTCACTGCTCTTAGTAATGTTTGTAGCATTGCTGTTGTTGGGTTTGTTTTGTTGAGCCATTACCATTATCAGTACGGCCATCTCCTCATCCCCATTTGACACTGCTGCCGCTGCTTCTGCTTCATAGCTTCAAAGCCAACAGGAAGAAAAGAAAGCGCGATTTTTGATAAAAGGAAAAGAGAGAGAGAGAGAATCAGAGAGCATTAAAAAGCAAAAGGTTCTTACTTTCTCTCTCAGTTGTTTTGCTGCTGTGCTGTGTTGTTCAATTAACTGGAGCATTTAAAAAAAAAAAAATCTTTTTCTTAATAATTTTTTAACCCTTTTTTTTCCCCAGTCTCAGTGCGAGTGACAGTGTCCGCGTGTCCGGGTGTTGTGTTGTTTTTGCTTTGAGAATAAATGTTGTGTTGCAAGTGTTGTGTGTTTTTGTTTTCTTCTTAGTTCTTACAACTTATGAGAGAGAAGTAGAATAATACGAGGTGAGGTTTTTAGATTTATGGCGCCTCTGTTGCATTACTGTGTGTATTTCCCCTTTTTCCCTTTGGGGGTCCCTCTTCTTTTTGAAATCCTTTTCACCCCCTTGGTAAAAATTTTATCCCACCATATCCTTTGAAGCAAATATGAGATACTCAATAGTATTTTACCTCCCAAAAGTTCAATGAAAAAAGAAAAAAAAATGAAGCACCTTTCTCATAAAGTATTTCAAAAGTTTGTATTTATTATTTGGTGTAATTATATAAATTCAAAATAGTTTAATTAGAACGGAGAAATATTCAGATGAGGTGATTTATCTTATTATTATGCTAATGATTGGATATTGTATTAGATATATTTACTTTGAAAATGATCAATCATGATATATTGATATTAATTGAAGCAATAAGAGAGATAATTAAACATGTAGTATAATTATTAGAAGATCTCACGGAGAAAGTCAATTTTTTTCTCATTTCATTGGCGAGAATAAGACCCTTTTTTTTTCTTTATGAAATGATTAGAAAGACCTTTTTAAAATATGATGGGCTTTATTTCTTATCTCATTTATATCTAACTAAGAAGAGTTGTATTTTTTTTAATTTAATAAAGAGATAAAATTTGAAGTAGATTCGATTTATTTTGGACTTACATATTCATATTGTGTTATATAAATAAAGACATCTAAGCAAGTATGGTATTCATTTTTTTGCTTTACTAGCAAATTTTTGGATGAAAAGGCAAAAGATGAACTAAACAAGTACATCAACTAGAAAGCAAGAAGAGTAAGGGGTGGTAAAATGAGATTTGTGTTAGTGGCCAATCATCAATGGCTAGAGAGAGAGAGAGAGAGAGATGAATATTGAAGCATTTGATTCTCTTCCATTTCAGGAATGTTGACTGCTCTCCATTGATTCCCTTCTTCTTACCATTTAATCATAGCCGTTTATTTCCCACTTTGGTCTTCGTGTTAGCACTCAACCTCTTTTGCCAAAATTGACCTTCACTCCCGAGAATTTTTACTCCAACAGACAAGCTGAAACATTTCGTAACCATTTTCAATAAAAAAAATTTTAAAATTCAAATATTTAAAGACTTTAGAGAAATTTACGGAATTAGCTTTAACTCAGGGTCAATTTATGAAAGTGAATCACTAGCCCTTCTATTATTTTAGTAACTAAAATAGAAGTAAATGCCCCCAATTAATAAGTCGTTTTAGAAAAATAGTTAACTTGTTGGTTGGTTGCTTCTAGATTGAAGATGGAGCACTCAATATGTTAATACTTAATAGCCTATTTGATTGTGCGTCGGTTAAGGCTCAAAATAATTCTATGCTGATTGTTTGTCCAGCACAACGAATTAATTCTTATATTTATATCCAAAACACTAATTTAAATACTTGAAAGAAAAAAAATATATTATTTTTGTAAAAAAAAAAAAACCTTATTTTTAGGTCATTTTCATAAATTTCTCAAAATCAAGTGAGAGATCATCAAATACGTTTAATATATACACCCTATACTATATGTATATTAGTAAAAAAGTTTGGCAAGGATTAAATTATTTTTTATTCTTCTATGATAATGTTACTATGTTGTATTTTTCCTTAAATCCAAAAAAAAAAAAAAAAATCATCGTTCCAAATGTGGATATCATCATATCAGTAACTTTATTAAGTAACTATGCATGTTTATATAAACAAAACCTAAAGACAACGTATAAAATAATAAAAAGTCGGTCATCTTTATTTGTTAGATCATCATCTAAAATGTGAATTGATTCAAGTGATTGTGATTATTCTTTGACTATTGATACTGAACAGAGAGGCCCCAATTGGTCAATATTAGTTCGGTTTATAATCGATTAAATGTTGATTGTCCCAATCAACGTTTAATTTCATCATTAAAAGAAAGGCTAACTTGATAATTTCGATTAAAAAATCACATTGATATCAAAGAAAATATAATTGTTAAGCTTAGGATATTCATAATCACATGTCCGGTGTCCCACAAGATCGTGATGATATGATATCACTATAACTTTTGGACAAAACACTTAACTTCAAAATAATCAAACACAAGATATGACTCTCAGTCATTCACTCGAAATTGTTATTATTTAGGTCTGACTATTTTGAAACCGCTCTAAACTAAAACATTCCTTCATAATCACACGATTAAAGTTATAATGTATTTTTTACTAGTTATAACTTTATGTGTGTGACTGAAATTCATGCTCGACTATAGATTAGCTCAAACGTAACCATAACCTATTATTTATTACCCAAATCTGCAATTGTATTTATTTCCTTTATTAAAAAAATAATAATGTTAGTGTCAGCTGATATTATTATTAAGAAAAGTAAAAATATTAATATCGATAATATCGCAGAAATGCTTAGGTACCGTAATACCGATGCCTTGCATGTATGTAACAACTGGAGAAAAAATATACTTCTGATTCGGCAAATTGCCGACCGCACTCCAAATCCAATCATGCGCAAAAAGTCACAAATCCACCAAAGTTTTGCCAACAAATCCAAAAATAATAATCACGCCTTTGAGGGTTATCAATTTTTATTATATGTAAATTAATTCAATAATCTTAACTTAATTAATCTCTTCAACCAATCCACAGAAAACTCAAAGCACAGAACCTAATATTAATAACGTTGAATTCGGTTACTTGGTTAGATTCAATTCATATTCCCCATGATCAGAAATGGATAAGTAGAACCCAGAAACCTCTGGTCATATGGTAACAATAACATTACTCGAAATTATGGGACTAAGAGTGGGCGTGTTCGGGCTCTGTTCACAAAATTCATTTTCTAAAGGCCCCAACTCGAAGGAAAATCTGAACCGATTCCTGTATCACAACTGGGTTTGGTTCGATTTGAGTCGACTCGTTTGTTGTTATGTTATGGCGCTTTCGTCAAGTTTGTTGTTACACTCATCAAGTTGTCTATTACAGTGACAAACAACATACAACAATTGTAAGATGATCTTTATAAGGAATAAGGCAAAATATATATATATAAATCGGAACAATGAGACCCCACCAATAATATGGCGTCAAATCTTGAAAGAAAGAAGAGATTGCATCAACATCATGCGTGTATCAGTTGGTGTTTCTTACACATCTCAAATATTCCTAAGTGGCCCGTATAATCTGTCAACTAATACATAATTGAATCAAATTCCCTGCCAATGGGCGCCACATGAATTTCGAGAAGTGAGTTTTACAGCGAATATGCAATGCAGATGAAACAACGACTGATGAATATGGGCATCAAAGTTTTGATGCAAACGAGCAAAACACTTAAGTCAAAAAATGATATAATCAAACCACTGAAAAAGGGCACTATGCATAGCACTAAAAAATATGTGGAATCCAACATCTAATTTAAATGCGAAACATTCAGGTCGCATGAATGTGAAGTTTTTCCACATACCCTGCCGATATAATTGCCTCAGAATCTTTTGGCACGATTAATACACTGTTCGGAGAACAGAGAGTATTCCAAATAAATCCAAAGAGGCATGGCTGAACTAAGGATGAGGTGTGCTGCCCGGTAAGCACAGGCAGGCAGTGAGTGATGGAGAAAGTTATCCAAAGACAAGCAGCTGATGGACCCAAATATCAGTTTTCAGAACAGATATGATCCACTAACAATATATCCTAATCATAAGACAAAGGTCCCCTATAATTGGCATAAAAGATAAGGCAGATTCAAACACTGTAAAGGAAAGAGGCCAGTAAATTTTAGCAAACTCTGTAAATCAGTGAATTTTGAACTCATGGACTATAGTCTGCGAGAAAGCAGGTAACATGTAAAAGGCTCATTTTATTACATGTTTATTGAATAAAATTCTTACAATGAACTCTAGAATTTCCATTCTGTGAGTCAACTGTTATTATTTGCCTGAAACTTAGCCACAAGATTTCTGCACAACCAATCATTCACTGAAACTAGCATGATCTTCCAAAATTTCCAACTTGTAAATAAAATTGTGCCACAAAAAATGCTCCAAACATTTTCCCAAATTGATGGCAAGCAGTCATCCACTTCACCTGGATTTTAAGACTTTTTTCAGTGTTTGCAGCTTCATGTCTCCTTAGCTCTTCTACTGATCTTTTATCAGCCAGTTTGCACTTGAAAAAGCAGTGTCAAGTGAACTTTAATGCTTAACAAGTTCTCTTGGGTCTTTACATGCCTTTAGTATATGAGACATTGTTTCTGCTTTCTGCATTGTAGGTCTTCTCCTTGCATCTGAAGCATTTTAATCTTTACAGCGTGAATCCAGCAGCTCCATTGAACGAGGCACAGAAGACATCACATTGCATAGTTTCTGTGCCAGGGCAGTCATTCCTCGTTTTTTGAACTCATCATTCAACCTCTTGAAAGTGAGGTAGTGAGGAACTAGACCCCTGCGAATCATATCTTCAAACTCTGCAGAAGCCTCATCAAATTTGTACATTCTACAAAGCAAATGAATCAACATAGTGCTGGTATCTAAGTCGATATCACATCCTCTACATTTCATTTCCTTGCTTACTTGAATTGCTAAGTCTAACTTGTCCTCCTTACACAATATCTTTAACAGAATATGGTAAGTAAGCCGATCAGGAGTATACCCAGATTCAATCATCTTCCTGTAAAGGTTCATTGCATCCTCAACTTTCCCAAATTTCGAAAAGTACCTAAAAAAATAGTTATAGGTTGTAGGAGATGGTAGGAAACCCCTGCTAATCATCATTTTAAGGATCTTACTAGCTCCTTCAAGATCGCCTGCCTTACAATAACCCTTCACCAAAGAAGTGTAAGTGACCATTGTGGGGCCGGGTTCACACACTAAAAACCGTTCCATCATTCCTGACACTTCTTCAAACCTGCCTGCTTCCACTAACCCATCAATTACAGTATTATAAACTATGGCATTTGGCTCGATTCCTTCCTTCCTCATTTCTTTCACCAACCGAATCGCCCGGTCAACACGGCGCAGTCGACAGTATCCCTCAACAAGAGTACCATACGTAACAACATTTGGTGTCACATTCTCCTTTCTCATTTCCAACCAAAATCTCTCTGCATCTTTTACATTTTTGGACCTAAACCACCCATTTAATAGTATATTATAGACCCGAACTGTTGGAGCCCAGCTTTGGTCCAACTCCTTTCTTTTATGAAAATACTCTGAAGCTGCCTTAACACGCCCTTGTTTACAAAGTGAATCCAATAAAATCTCAAACAAACTCGCTCCTGAATCAAAATTCTTAACCATATCTAAATTATTTGCAAATTCAAATGTCCAAATTGCAGCTTCAACCATACCTGAACCAAATCACCAATGCTCCATAACATAAGGATCAAGTCTAGAAGCCGAAAAATTCAATTCCAAATCACATTAAGCAATAAGATGTAAAAGACACCAAAGTTCAATCATCCTTGTCCAAGTTACATGGAAAAAAAAAAATCAAATACCATAATTAATATAAAGTGTGTATTTGAAATTAAGAAGCTAATGATTTAAATCAACAGCTACTATAAGTCCTGAGTTTGAATTACAAACACATCTTAAAATTCTAAATTCGAAATAATGCTAAAAAAAATCATTTTTTTTTTCATAATCAAATGTAGTTTACCATACCAGCTCGTGCGTACCGCCTGATCAAAATGACAAACGTGTCCTTAGAAACAAAATCAGGTACCTCATGACCACCGATCTTATCGAGCAACAAACACCAAGCGGAATCAAACTCTTTGGCTTTAGCAAGAACTTTGATCATGCAATTAAACAGCGCCGCAGAGCATTTAAACTCCGGCTTGCTCTCGGCCCAGCGAAACAAAGTGTGCAGCAGTTTAGGAGAATGGTCAAAGTGTTCGAATACAGCAAGCAGCAGAGCCGGTTCCGGTTCGACGCCGGTCTGGTTTAATTCGGACTCGAGAGATGGGCCGGATGAGATGGCAGGGTTTCGGAGGAGACCGGAAATGACGGAGAAGTCGGTTTGAGAGAAATTGTGGGGTGGGGTGGACGGAGGAATGAGAGTGTTGACTGGAACGGAGAGACATGCTTGGTCGGAGAAGAGCTTGCGAAACGGCGAGTACAGAGAGACGTGAGTGTGGCTGCCGCGCCTGAGGATGTTCATCATATCGTACGGTAATCAATAACGGTTCAATTTTGCAGCCGGAATTTGAAGATTAGCCGTCAGCGCGACATGTGGGTTAAGCACAAATTACCAATGTATCCCTCCCCATGAGAGAAACAGTTATTATCAAAATTTTCCCTATAGTTTATGAAAATAATAAACTAATCTTTCGGTTATTGTTTGTCTCGAGTTGGTCCGTACTCTAATTTTTCATACATATAAAAACAATCTACGCTTCAACTCCATCACATTCACAGCCCCATGCTAAACAATAATCATAGTCTAAAGTCGTTGTGAGTAATTGAATACTTAAATCTCTTATATTCAATGTAATACGTCAAATTAATTAAAGTATTAAATAATATTAGGTATTAACATTTGAGTTCCAATTAATGTAACATTTATCAATTAAATAATAAAACAAAGTAATAAGTAATTTCACATTCATCATCTAATAAATAAGTGACATATAAAATTAAGACTCAAGTTGAACTCAAATGTTAAAAACTCTTACACTATTATTTTGAATATGCTACTTAAAAGTGTGCAAAAAAACCCCACAACCCAACTCAAATCCAAACTAAATTAAGTAGTTTGGGTTAATTTGAATGGGTTAGAGTTTTAGTTTAAACACTTTATTTGGTTAAGGGTTGGGTTCAACTCTTCTATATAATTATTTGAATCAAATTCCTGCTAATGGGCGCCACATAAATTTTCAAGAGTTGAGTTTACAGCGAGCGAATATGCAAAGCTGACGAAACCACGACTGATGAAGTAAACTGATGAATATGGGCAAAGCGTCAAAGTTATGATATGAAAGAGCGAAATGGCTGTAAAATTTAGTCAAAGGAATGATATAATGAAACCATTGAAAAATTGCACCATGTCTTGTACTAGAAACGCGGAATCCAACATCGGGTAACATGAATTCCAAGATTGCCTCGTGTTCTTTTGGTGTGATTAAATCTTAATCAATCATGAGGTGTGACTCTTCTCTCAAAATATATATTTTTGTTAAATAAGTAAATGTGATTCGATTCAGAATAACAAAATTAATTGATATTGATTTGATGGACATTGATTTTATGAAGAAACGAAACAATATTAGCAATAATTTGAATCACAAATAGGTATGAAATTCTTTAATTTATATTTTATTTTAAATTTCTTTTCTTTTCTTTTCGAAATTGATAGAGAGATACATCCAAAACCTGCAGGTAAACTCCACACGCATTTGAAAAAGATCTTTAACAATCATCATCGTCGTCAAACTGATCTTTCTTGGACGTAGATGAAGGCTTTGGTGGGCTCCTTCCCTTCTTCTTAAAGAACTATAAAAAGGATAGAACAAGTGAAACATGAAATGGGTTTTTATGCTGAACACTAATTACATTGCCTGTGCCTGCCTCCTCAATTCGGATTCCGCGATATATACTTCTCTCGGTCAGAATCAGAAAGATGATGATTATAGTTAAATACGGATATCATAATTACTTCCCAAGACTTTTTATCAACAAAGAGGAATATATTTTGAACAGCACCCCGCATGTTCTGGACACAACCAAGAGATCACTGGAATCAGGTTTGTAGGCAACCTTTTCAGGCTCTGAACAGAAGACAACAGAATATATGCAGTCCGACTAAAAGAGCAAGGTGCCAGAGGCTCTCCTCAATTGATGAGCATAGAATATATAACAACCCCTCAAAAGTTCAACCAATCGGGAGTTCAGAAACAACTCCTGCTACAGCTTCACGCTTTAATTCTCCCGGAGTCTTTTAGATAGAAATGTCCTTAGTGCAATAAACAGATGAAGGCATTGAATGACTGACTGTAAGATGGCATTAATAATGTCTTCACTTTTGAAAGCTTCATGTATCAAATCACTATAATATTTTGATTTTTAATTGTTATTGTCTTTAATTACAAGTTAAATGCGGATATGATCATAAAACTATTCTATTGATCTTTGTTATTGGTATAGACTTAGCAAGTAGGCGACCTTTTAACATCAACCAAAGGGGGGAAAAAAATAAGAAGAAAAAATGTGATTTTTGTGTGTTTATTTCTCCTTTAAGTCTTTGTTCAGTTATCTATTTTTGTGTTTTCTTGAGTTTCTTTGTGATTCTGCAGTAAGAAAGGATTTTTTTTTTTCCTTCTTCTTCCCTATTCGGAAGGATGAGAATGGGTTTTAAATTTTCGAAAAAGATTTTATAATTTTGCCTACAAATTTCGAAAAGAGATTGTTGTTATATATATTAAAAAAAAAAGCCCTATTGTTTATGAAAATAACAAACTAAAGTTTCATTTATTGTGTGCCTCAAGTTAGTCCCTAGTCTATTATTTTTTTATAAAAGTACTGTGCACTCCAATTCCATCACGCCCAAAATTAAACTGATAATGCTGCGTATAAATCGCAAAGCCTTGACGTAGAGAGTAGATGCAGAGGAGCCTAAGTGTATATTGAGTAAATTTATCCTTTTAACTCGAGTCATTTTGTTTTCCCCATATTTTATTGAAATCTTGGGTTCTATTTTTTTTTTTTTATTATATGAGACTATTGCTCAAACTATAACTCATATTACATGAGACTATAATTGATATTTACAAATCAGATTATTACTGGGACCAACTTTCATCAATCCTAATGGAGTGCTACCCAAATTTTAACCCTCACAAATATTCAAGAAATGTCTACTCCTCACACTTGGGTAAGGAGAAAACTGTCTTCACTCAAATTTAATTGAGGAAGAAAATACCCCACAATGCATTTGTGGGGGTTCGAACTGCTGCCCTCTAACTTGGAGGGTAGCAGCCATGTTTGGCCGAGTGGCTTTGGGTTCTATTTATATCCAAACATTTGTAAGTTTGATTGCTAATTTATCATTGATTAGAGCACAATAAAACATATAGAACGGGTGGTCTATATATATCAATTTAAATTTAAATTAATTTATAATTAAGTATCCAATGAATTAAGAATAATTTATTTTATTAATTGATTTTCAGAATAGGGATTCTACCCTGCTTGTATTTTCTCACTACAAATAATTCTCAGTCAGTGAGTAAAAATTGAACACTAAAGGTGTGTTTTTTTTAATCTGAAATATGAATAGACTTGAATTATGAATAGCACCGAATATTCAAATTTAAATAATATGTTTTTTTTTTTTATGTTTGAATTGCTACAAATAGGTATTAACTTGTTTATTTTTTTAACCTAAAAAAATTTTGAAAACTAGTATTTTTACACATATGTCCTTACAAATTATAAATGTTAAACAATTAATAATATCTTAAAGAACATAAATATGCTAATATATTTTCAAAATATTATCATGCCTAATTGAATACTAATATTCTAAATTAGTACATGTTAAGTAATTTTATTGTTGTTTATGATGTTTTATATACACACACATATGTATAATTCCATATAAGATTTATACATCAATTCGTACGTGGTAAAATTTGTGCTTTAATTTTTACTAATTGATTTGGATGATGACTAGGACTAATTTAAGCTAAATGGTAAGGCTATAGACCAACACATACAGACAGATTTGATAATAGCTACTGCTCGAACTCTCGAAGTCTCGAAGCTTAAAAAACGGATCCTTCGTTTTGAAAAAAAAAAAATAATAAAGAACAAAAAATGGCTACCTCTCTCAACTTTACCGCCACTCAGGTGTCAACACAGCCACCAGAATTATGCTTGAGAAGGAGTAGCTTCAAGTCCAAGTTAAGCTCCCCAAGGAGACCGAAGTTCGTATCACTCGCGGTGAATTCAACGGAACCTTCATCGCCTGAACCGGAGAAGCCCGAAATCGAGCTCGAGTTCATAGCGGTCCGTACCCTTGAATGCATGCGTCTCATTCTTGGATAGTATAAAATGTGAAAATATTCCTTTATATATAGAGTTTGAAATTTTATGAATTTAATTGCAGCCGAGAGCGGGAGACGACGGCTCGTATCCGGTGGAGAGAGCTAAAGCGATCAGTGGAGAGAAGCTGTTGAGGAACATCATGTTGGATAACAAGATCGAGCTTTACGCCACGTATGTAAGTTTTTTTTTTTTTTTTCTTTCAAATATCTTAAACGCTGTCGTTTCTTCATCCGGTGTCGTTTAGTTTAAAAGTGGGAAGTTCTTGTATTTACTGTTGCTTAAAATTGGACTTGGTGACGTGTATTCACTAGGGGAAGGTGATGAACTGTGGCGGCGGTGGAAGCTGTGGGACTTGCATTGTGGAGGTACTGTATTACCTTTATTTTATTATTATTATTATTTTTTAAATTAATGTCTAATTACATTACATTCACCGCTTTGACTTGTAAGGTACTATTTGACATTAATCTTTAATCTTTACCTTTAAGGTAAGGATCCATGAAATTTGAGCTTGTCTAATATTATTAACATCCTCTCTCACGTGCAAGACTAATTTTAGACTTGTCATGCGTCTTTAAAATTCAACGATCTATTTTACTAGTGCAAATTTAATTCGTGTTTAGACATTAAGATAGTTCAGTTGACTTAACTCTTATAATGAAAGTAAGCGATCATAGATTCGAGTCCGAGGGAATACATGTAGAAATGAGGTGCAATGTTATTAAAAGAAAGAATTCTAGCACAAGATCTTTTAAGTCAAATCTAACCTAATATCTTGCTAAGTTACCATTTGACCTAAAAACTTGAACTTGAAGGTTGTGTCCCAAACAATAGTATTTAAGCTTGTCTAACATTGATGTGTTCCTCATTTTGGCAGATTATTGATGGAAAAGATCTTTTGAATGAAAGAACAAATACTGAACTCCGTTATTTGAAAAAGGCAAGCTCATTTTCTACTTAACCCGAAATGCTGAATGTGCATTATATTTATAACATTCGTTAGTGAAGAAAAAAAGAGACATGAAATCCACTTGTCATTATACCTGATGTAATTTTAATTTTTTTTTGGTGCTGTATTTGTGAATCTGATATCAAATTTTTTTTGTTTTTAGTATTTGACTGTTGTTTTTTATTATGGTTTTATTGTGCATGCAGAAACCTGAATCTTGGAGGCTTGCATGTCAAACAATTGTGGGAAATAAAGAAAACTCTGGCAAGGTATGCTCCAGAACTATGTTTCTTCTTAACCTATTAGCATTTTTACAAAAAGAGATGCGCGTTACAAGTCTCAATCACTCAAAATTGCCATCTAGGTGAATGAGAGAATTCTAATCACAGATGAAAAGTCAGCCATGACTTGGTTTAGAAGAGGCACAGTAATATTTATGCTTTTTCTCTTATGACCGTGTTGTTATATGACTTGCATATCTAATTACCTGCTTTGTACTTGTACTCAAAACTAAAGACGTGGAAAACATCAATATGGATATTTACAGAGTCGTTTTATGCAATCAGAAAGATTGTGGGTTCTTACACTGCTCTGCACTGTAGGTGATTATCAGTATTAAAATTTAACTGCTTTGCATCATAACGTCTGAAACTGTCCTCATTCCTCACTACACGTACTGGAATGAATGCTGAGTAACACAATGTGGTGTAAAAGTCCTTACACATTGTGGTATCAGGTTTGTTAATAGTGATTGTACTCACCCCTGCAGTGTAGGATTAAATATTTGAAGGTTGAAGCTCTTTGTAGTTTGTACAGAGCAGTTGGGTACTTGGGTGGCCATTAGGTTCGGTTACTAGGAGCCTGTTTGACATAGAGATTACACTTCGGCTTGCTTTGTGTGGAAGTGGAAAGAAGTTTTTTAGCCCACATTGTGTCACTGTTATGTTAATCTGCGGCCCATGATGCCTTGGCAGCTAATAAAGTCCCCTGTAGACCTTCAGATCCACTAAGCTATAATCAAAAGTACTGCTGCTGCGCTGACGACTCGGTTTTGAATCTTTTTATGTATTTATTTATTTAGTTCTACCATCATTTATGTTTGGATCAATTAAAGGTTACCTGCTTTATATTTGCATTTACAGAGTCAGGGAAAAACAAAAAGGTTAATATGAATATCTACGAAGTCATGTGGTTGAAAAAAGATTCAAAAAATGACCATCGTATTGATGTATGTTTTAGGTTGTGGTTCAAAGGATTCCTCAGTGGAAGAAGTGATAATTAAGCTGCCAAGCAGTAAACAAATGTTGAAGCTCGGCTCACACATTAATCGACTTGCAGCAACCAATTTCAAATTCGTAAGCAAATTTATATATATATATATACACCTTTTGTAGATTTTATCATTTAACTGTTAATTGTTTTGCAATATATCTTATGCAATAGAACATTTCATCAATCGTCATAATAAATCCATTTGATTGGATGAAATGCATCTGGAAAAACACGTATTTATTTATATATGGAACTTCGTATCATTTATGTTAGTAAAGAGATTGTTAAACTTCAGCATGCTTCCTAGGGGAAATTTATGTTAATAATTAAATTAAACCTGATCTAGTCAAGTAGAATAGTAAGAAAAATGATTTGAAGAGTAGTAGCTATAGGAACACTTTGAATGTGAGGACTGCATAAGAACTCTACATTAAATTCCAAAGATTCAAAAAAAAAAAATCAGAAATAAACGACTTTACAGTTTACACGACATGAGGAATCTGACACTCAAATAATTTTGAAGAAGGCGGACCCGACCATTCAACAGTGGACATATATTGTCACAGTCAAAAAGGAACCACACTACCCTTATAAAGCATTTTTTTGAACTTTTTAATCCCGTCATGAACCAGAGACAGAGAGAGAGAGGAGGAGAGAGGACAAAGCTTATCTCCAAACTTTTTCAAATTCTTCTTTCTCTATCACGGCACATGGGTTTGCAAATCACATACACACATATAGGCCATGTTTAGTTTTTCCACGACATTTTTCATTAAAGCTTTTTTCAACACTATGTGGTGGGCTGCCTGTACTGCTGTGGCATTACAGGCTGTTTTACTGTGATTAGTTTTTGCCTAGGGAAAGAGGGTTGCATTCAAATATCAAAAATCTCTTCATGTTTGAAATGGTGACAAAATTTGGAAGGGACATGTGTATAAATTAAAAAGGAGTAAAAATTGCGTTGTCAAAGTCAATGTAAGGAGGAGAAACAAGTGACAGAATTTGTTTACACTTCTCAATGTAAATCAACGTGCCCCTCTCTCACTCTCTCTCATATGTTCAAGACTCTTTTTAGAAAAAAAAAATACTAAAGACTTGATTTGGGGTTGTCAAGGAATTAATGCTTTATGGTTGATCTTAAATGATAATGGAGGCCATTGTCTTAGTAATTAAGAAACTTCCTTCCTTCCTAAATATTTATAGTTGTCAGGTAGGTGGATCTTGTCTTTGTTAGATATAGATTTTTGAAGTTTGCTAAATAAATTCAGGCTAAGTTTTAAGTTTTTAATAGGAGTGGCAATTTGGGTTAGAATTCATTTATTCTATTCGATTCGATTCGATTTGATTCAAAGCGAATTAAATGGGTTTGGGTGAATTCGATTTGATTTGTTAATTAAACTAATCGAATTCGAGTTTCAAGACATTAATTCGTTTATTTGTTTAAAATTTATTTAATAAATAGGTCTGAATACATTCTATTCATTTAATTAAATTACTTATTTATTCTTAAATATTTAAGAAAATTTTTTAAAATTTGAAAGTTAATCTAGTAATTATAAATAATAATAAGACAATATATAAATGAAATGAAAATTTTTATGGTTTGGATTATTTATTTAACTTTTGTAAACGAATTCATACTCAATTCGATTTGTTGTGGATTCGTTTATTAATTCTATTGAACGAATTAAACGAATAGAACCGAATATTTGTTTAATAAACGAATTGAATTCGAATCCGAATCCACAGAATTTTGACCCAATTCGTTTAGGATTCGATTCAAATTCGATTTGATTATTCGTTTTGGCACCCTAATTTTCAATAAACACATTTTAAAGTACTAGTAGATTTTAAAAAGAAAAAAAAGAAGAAGAAAAATTTTAGGATAAAGGCATGAGTGTTAATATGAAAAATTCATATCCACCCACCCAATCAACTTGTTTTTTTTTTTTTCTGCAAATCACTCCTCCTTTTGAGTTATGTACAATATACACAAAGCCTTAATGGAGCCGGCTAAGTTACGTTAAACGTAACTTACGCCAGGCACAGCAACAGTAACAAGTCCCATCACTAGCACTGTTGCTGTATCTGGCGTAAGTTACGTTTAACGTAACTTAGCCAAAGCCTTAATATGATTATCATTTTTTGTTGTTGTCAGTAGCTAGCAGTAGTTTAAACAGACAACCTTGCTTGCCTCCGAAACAAATGCATGGTTTCAGGTTATTTTTCTAAGCATTCATTGACTGTTGGAGACTGTGCGTAATGTTAGAGACGGTATAATAAGAAACACAATTTCTAATTATTATTTGTTGGATTTGATCTATGTACAACAACAACAACAACGCGTATTAAACTGCTTCTCTTATTTACAAAATTATAAAAAAGGGTAAGCTCCATAAGCTCTAAAGGTGATTTTACTATTTTTTACGCTCCATGCTGCTGCAGAACTATAAAATTAATTATGCACAACTTTATGTTAAATCTTAAACCATTCACAGTTAAAAGATACAAATCTAATATGAATAATTTGAATGTAGCTTTCCCGTGCTCCAAAATAATTATAAAGTTCACGCTAGTTCAATGCTGTATCTACCCAAATTCAACTCTGTAAGCACACTGCTAAAACTACTAAGAGAAACGAGAGATGGCAATCTATTAAAAAAAAAAGGAAAGAAAGAAAGAAAATGAGAAAATAACTACGAGTGTGATATAGGAATAATAAAAATAGTAAAGCACTGAATATAATAAATCATTTTTAACTTGTATGTTATTATTTAATGATATAGGAATATGATGGTGTGCAGTGGATATCAAGATAGTAAATGAGACATTAGAATATTATAATAATATTATTCATGCAATTACTTTTTATCGATATTTTATTATCTTTCTTATTTGTTTATTTTGGTGCAAAAGTAGAAGCTACAATACTTATTAGATTTTTTGTACAAATTATATAATTTAATTGTTACCAATACATTTTAGTCTTAAATTTTCTTTCTAAAAAAAATTGATTTTTTATTATTGAGATTTAGAATTCATGATGGATTTATAGCAGATTTGAATTTGAATTTTTTAATTTGAATTTGGAGCAAATATAAATCTTTATTTTTTGTTTCGAATCTAGATATGAAGCAAAAAATATAGATCCATAATGAATATGAATATGGAGTAATATAGATTCAATCCATATATACTTCATTGCCATTCCTATGACAACTTCAAGACTTGCTCATTCTAGTAAGTGGGTGTAAAGGTATTGCTCTAAATTTAAAGCCTGCAAATTACAAAAAGAAGCGAACACGATGACAATGCTTTTCAAGTCTTTTTGATGTTTAATTTGACATTGAGAAATTAACACGATGGTGGTGGGCTAAAGTGGGGGTGGAGCGCCTATATATTATATGCTATCTCAAATCAAAAGATTTACACGTGAAATGAAAACACCCACGAATGACTTCGTCTAATTCACATTATTAAGTAGAATTAATTGATAGAGCCGAGCCACGAACAAAATGTTAATAATAATAATAATAATAATCAATAATAAAAGAAAGACCGAGATTTCAAAGTCTTCTTAATTATGAAGCCAAGGAATAAAAAAAAGTAATGATTTTAAGAAAACAACAAACAAGTTTCAAAGCGGTTTGAATATGTCACTGACATCATCAAGATCCAATCGAAAATTGTTTATTAAAAGCAGAAATAGCTAATGATTGAAGCCAAAAACATTTTTTTTTTCTCCTCTCTTTTGGTCCGTATCTTTTCTGTTTTTCAATTTAAAATTTTTAAAATGCATATTAAAAATGCCGAAAGGAGCATCTAAAAGGGTTCGTTTGTTTCTCACATTAGTTCTATGATATAATAAATTAATAGCATCCTATTAGGTTTTCATTTATTTTTTTTTTAAAAAATTACTAGATAAATGAGTAGTTACATTAAATAATAATGAACGTATTATATTAATATTAATTGATCTTTGATACATAAAATAATCTCTCCGTGATGAATGTGTTTGTAAGAGCGCGCGCACACACAAGCCTTAGCTCCTGGCTTGCGCAATTAGAATCACTGCATTTTTATTAGAACAACTTTTCGTCTATACTACTAACAATGGAGACCCTTAAAGGGTCAATTAATGTAGAAAAAAGCTGAACTTTTTTTTTTTTTGGGGGGGGGGGGGGGGGGCTTAATTTGGTTCCTTTTTTTTTTTGAAGAGAACTAATGTTCATGATATTTACGCCATATAAATTGTTGAGACTCGTTTACATCAATTCTGATATGACATCGCTCAAATTTTTAACCCTCTCAAATATTCGAGGGACGACCAACTCCTATTTTGGGAGAAAAATTACATTCACTCAAGTTCTGGGGCTCTAAGAAAAGACATTTAAATTAAACCCCCACAATACGTATGAAGGGATTCGAACCACTTTCCTTACAATTGTGAGTGAGTGTTTTTAGCCACTTGGACTTAAGCATTTGCTACCCTTTAAAGTCACAAAACGATTCATAGCCTGAAATGTATGCAGAAGATTAGGTGGGGGAAGAAAATAAAGGGGAGCGGACAATGGGGACCATTTTAATTTGGCTCTATCAAATCCTATAAAGTTGTTGCCTTCCTCTTAGTTAGGCAAGCGCCCTCCACTCAACTAACTATTCAAAATTATTGTCCTCATCGTCAATATCCCAAACAATGGTTCAATTGCGAGCGTATTTGCTTATGGTCATGGGACCCCTTTTCCAAATGGCTGCAAAAGAGCCAAATTTAAGATTCTTAAAATTTTGTAAAAAAATTTGAATCAAGTACTAGTGCACCCTCTCAAAATGAAAGTTGAATTTGGCATAATTAGAATTTGTGAATGTGTGTGCAATAATTGCTCGCAAATATTTCCCATGAATGCTTCCACCGACTCTAAAGCCTTGCCACTTCGGCCTTGGTTGAAGTGGTGGGCTGCTCTGGGCAGCGGTTCAAGCCCCCACAATGCTTTTGTGGGGGCTAAAAATATTTATAACTTCTTATTCCTTACGAAATGTAAGTGAAGTAGGAGGCATCCCTCGTCTGTAAGGACAATTTATGTGAGCATATATTTCATAAAATTTAAAGTAATCATATATAAGTCCCAGTTAGGTATGTCTGATTGTAAATATCAATATACTATTGTGATAACAGTTGTAAATATTTGTAAATATCTGTGCAATACAGTAATCTGGTGTGTAACTAGTATTAAAAAAAAAAAAAAAAACTCTAAAGCCTTGATTTGATTCCTGAAATAAAACTGTTTAATAGATTTTGAGAGAGAGTTTTGCTCTTTTAAATCCCCCGTTCTTTTTTTTCCCCCTTTCCAAAAATTATCAATATCTATCTGGATTCTGGATAATAAAGACAGCATTAACCCCCATCGGTTGCCCACCGCAACATATTAATTAAATTAAATTTAGAGAAACGCTGGGTGGTTTTATTTATTTATTATTATTATTATTATTTATTTAGTCATTGTAGACGATTAAATGTATATGTTTGTATTTCATCTGGCTACACCTGTTAGATTTCTTGAATTTCTTAAGATTTCGTGCTTATCTTGATAAAGTGGAAATCATTGAGACTTTCTTTTATTAGTTGTCACCCTTTTTAGGTGCTCTAATTATTATATATGGACTAAAATTTTACTTTAGCACCTCCAAAAATTCGACTTCAGTTAGCTAAAAGTTGTTTGAACTTTATTCGTGGAGGTCTTGTCGGCAAGTAAATACAGCTACTTAATTACCAGTTAATAAAAGATGAATAATAATAAAAGCATGATACTCATGGCTGCATGCACTACTAGAGATTACCAACTGTAATTTGTAAGTTTAATGTAAATTTAAAGAAAAATTTTAAAAATTTCTAAAAAAATTTAAAATTAGTATTAAAAGACAAAAAATGAAATATGACTATGTATATTGAAATAACCTATTCAAAATAAAAGAATTTTATTATTTTGAGTGGACCTGTCTATGTTACAGATTCTGTAACAAACATCTCCCGTCATCCCACCATCCGATTTTCTTTTGTTTAGTTTCTCACTCCACATCCAACCACATCCAACGGCTGATGCTGCAGTCTGTACCTTACAGATTCTGTAACGTAGTTTTGTCCTATTTTGAGTTACCTCGTGGTTGAAAATCCACAATAAATTCCTCTTTTTTATTCTAATTTTAAGTTTAAACATTTCGAAAATCGCATAGTTCTTTCCAAAAGAGCACTCCGCATTGACTTTCACCAGGCATGCAAACGCGGCAATATCTTAGTGGATCACATTTATAGATTCCCGCACATATAATCCACGGACCACTGATTAATATTTAAATCACGTGGTCAAATCAAACACGAAAACAACATTCAGGCCACTGAAGTCTTTCCTTATAGACCTAGATACAATTAACTTTTAATACTAGACACACATAACCACGCTTGCGTTAGTTTCTTCATCTCTCTCTCTCTTTCTTGCCCTAGGGACGTTCTTCTCCCCCCCCCCCCCCCCCCCCCCCCCCCGCGACCTGCGAGCACTATTTTTGGGCTGGTTTAAATTTTATAATTTAAATTTTTTTTAGAATTATAAATAAAATAATAGAAAAGTGGTTGATGGCAGATGTGATTTAAAGTGGTTGGTGGCTGACGTGACAAGTGTAATATTTAATAAAAAGAACAAAGTTTAGGTAAGGGGGGGGGGAGCTTAAGACTTCCAAACATTTTAGATCAACATAATGGTGAGATTGGTATTGTTAAGTTTAGATATGGTAAATTATAATCATGGATATGGCTAACCACGTATTCTTATTATCTTAATATAATAAGGTTAGTAATGAAGTGTGTTTAATGTATATAGTGTGGGGAAAAATGATTTAATACATACATGGACACATAACATACTTATATGACTTCTGTGAATAGAGTTGAAATTGTAGATTAGTCTCGTAGCATCATGTGATGGCTTTGTTCACCAAAAAGTGAGAACCATCCCCTAATAAATTGATGTGAAAACAAAAATTATCATAGAATGGGTAGGTGAAAAAAATTAAACTATGAGGCTAGTATAAAGATAATATTTTATGAATTATCACATACAACTTTTTCTTTGTATGAATTTTTTTAAGAATAAAATTAAAGTATGAGGCTAGTGTAGAAATAATATTTTATAAATTATCACATACAATTTTTTCTTCGTATGAATTTTTTTAAGAATAAAATCAAAGCTACATCAATTTAAATCTTATGACCCAAAAGAAAAAAAATTCCTTAAAGATAAAATTTTTTTTGATATAACAATAGAATCATTTTTACTACCTCACTTATTTTTATTTCATTTTAATTTTACTCGGAGTCGGAGCCATACAAATTGTGATAATTGTAACAGTTCAAAACTAGCTAGAACTTAGTAGAGGCTTTGTATGTTTATTTCTAAAAAGTTGGGGGTTATTTTTACGTTAGAATAAACTTTGGGGATCTGTTTGGGTATTTTCTTTTTCTATATATATATATATATATTTAAAAAAAAAAAAACTGAAGAGCGTGGAGTGGAAGCAGTAAAAAGCGGAAGCGGAAATAAGAAATTTTTTGGAAGTTTAAACTGTACTCCGTCCCGCTCACGCTCCCCACTGCTGCGGCCCTGCCCCTGCTCCTGCAGTAGTAATATAACACCAGTCACACTCCTCAAATTTCACAATCACAATTCACGCACACTCTTCACTCTCTTTTCAAGAGCTCTTTTTGACCCGATTCGAAAGGTCTCGGAGCTCCAAGTCACTCAGTAAGCTCGGTTTTCTTCTATTCTCTCGGATACTTGCTTACACATTCCTTTTTTTTTTTTTTCCCGTGTTAAATTTTGTTGTTTCGTTGTGTTATATGGATCGATGAGAGTCACAGACTTTGACGAGACAATGACGATATTGTTTTGGAGTTTCGTTTCGTAGATCTGTGATGGAGTCTCCTTTTTCAGATATTTCCTTTCATTTACCATATTTGCACAATTTTTTTTTGTCATTAAATTATTTGCGTTTGAATGTGCAATTTTTGTTTTCGTTTTATATTTTCAAATACTGTTTCCTGGAACGAATTAGTGGAGGAATTTTTGGTTGGAGCAGAGGATGGATAACTTTTGTATTTTGAACTTTGAATGTTATTTATTATTTGAACTTGAAGCTAAAAGGTGACCAAATTTTCCAGAGGTTAGGGTTTGGTTGGCTTATGTGAAAATGCAGAACGAATCTGTGTTTAATTTCTGATAAATTGTGAAAAATAAAAGAAAAACTGAAATGTGTAATTAATATCTGCAAGCAAAATGGCTTTCATAATTTAGCTGCATTCTTGTCCTTCTAAGTTATGTTTCCTGGTCAAATATTTAAAATCGTTTGATTGTGTAAAAATAAAGTAGTTTTTTTTTTTTAACTTTAAAAGGGGATTGAAGTTATTGATGCTCCCAATTTGGTTTAGAGATCTGTTGTTTAAACTAATCCTTTTGAAGATGTAAACATGAGCTGTTCTCAAGTAAAAAAGACTTTAGTTATTGTGCTCCCCAGAATTAAGCAAAAGCATAGTAATTACAAATATATGCTATATCTGCTCCTCTTGAGATCGCTATGAATAACATCAACATTTTGAATCTACCAATGCTTGCTTATGAGAACAGTTGATTGTACTTGGCATTTGATGTTTAATATGTTAGCGTTAGCATTTCTTGCATCTGCACAATTGCTTTATTGGCTACATGCCTACGTTTTAGCTTCTTGTTTTTATTTTTTGCACTGAAATGGCAATAGAAATGCAGGTCCAATGAACAGCATTTCAGATTAAGTCATGCCTCGCTCTTCTTCAAGGCATGTGAACATAAATAAAGAAAATAAAACTCATGCCAAAATTGAAGAGCCTACTTCACGGATCACACGAGCAAAAGCTAAAGCCCTGGGAACATCAGGAGGGATATTTCCCTCCTCAAAACCTACCTTTAAACCAGATCACAAGCATGTTCTAAGAATGAATTCCAAAAGGGGAGCGTCGGATGAGAACAAAGCTTCTGTGACTGCTACCTCAGGCATTCAGCATAAGAGAAGGGCTGTACTTAAAGATGTAACCAACATCTGTGAAAATTCGCATAGAAACTATAGTAGTTTTGCTAAAATTCAGGTGAGTTCATAACATTTGTCTACATGATTGTTTGATTTTACCAGACCACTAAAAATGGGAGATGGTCAGTTTTTGTATACAGTGATAATACCAACAAAGAAATGGCGCGGCACTTTTTGTTTGTCTAGAAACTATATCAACTTCTACTATTTTTGAAAACTTTTTGGTATAAGGATAAGAATTTTTGTATCTGTTGATATTGCTGGTTGACAGACTAGAAAGCAACCTAGTAGTAGTCCTCCAAAGAAGATTGCAAAGGTGTCTTCAGATGTCTGTGCAGAAAATCTACTTGTTGAAGAAGATGTAAAAGAAAAGTTAGCTGAAGAATTGTCAAAAATTAGGATGGGGGAACCACAGGAGGTGACAGAAAACACAAGTGAATGTGGCAAAGCAGATCGGAACCATCCAACACATGTTTCAGAGAAACCTTTTGGACTCCAAGGCCATCAAATGAGAGGTTTCTGTTCAATTTCAAATTATTTTAGAACGGTTAATGGAAATATGAGTTGTATAAACTGTAAGGCAAACACAATTATATGCCAGGATATCTTCTAAATGACATTGCATGCCGCTATTTTGGAAGGGTTATGCATTTGTTGTCTTCTCAAAAATTATGCAACAGAAATTGTGCATTATGCCCTTATTAAGTTGTTATTATACTTAATCTTGTGATTGATGTTTGGGAGACAAAAGAATCTAATGATGTGAAAAAAAATTTCAAGTAAGACGTAAAAGAAAATGTGCAGGTTACACAGTTCTGTTTCTAAACTTATGCACAAAGGTGACAGTCTTTTAATTGGGTTATGCAGAAGAAAACAACTTGTGCGAAGAACTGCAATCAAATGGTCCAAGCATTGTGAATATTGATTCAAACCTGGAAGATCCTCAAGTGTGCAGCTTATATGCCCCTGATATATACAATAATATACGTGTTACAGAGGTTTGTGTTGTAATTACTACTTTCTAATACTTGTTACCGTGCTTTTTCATTCACTGGATGTCATTATCATTGCCTGTGCTTAAGTAAACCAGGTTTGCTTCTTAAAGAACTTCTTAAAGTTGCTGTTGTTTCTGGCCTTTTCCAATCTCTTAAGTTATTTATGCTGGCTGCTATTATGATTATCATCATATCCTTGCGAACTCTGATGTCCACTTGCAAGTGTCTTCTTGTTTGGCTGGGACCAGGAGAAAGCATTATGGGTTCAGTTTGATTTTTGTTCAGACAGACTATACTTAGTTTGGTTTATTAAGTAAAATTTTTTTCATTTTTGAAATGCTTCTTGGCAAAGAAAGGATACTTGTTTACTGATTTAGTGGATGTTGTAAACATATTTAATGCTGATTTTCTGAAAATTCCCTCTTTTCAGCTTGACCAAAGACCTTCAACAACTTATATGGAAAAGTTGCAGCAAGATATCACTCCAAACATGCGGGGAATATTGATTGATTGGCTTGTGGAGGTGAGTCAGCCTGCTACAGTTTGCCTTTACCTAGCTTTAATGCAATAGCGATGTTTTATTCTCAAATGAATTTGATAAAAATGTATATTTATATCCACAAAATTTTAAGATAATTGATCAAAACTCATAGTTTATGTTTCCTCTTTTAGGTTTCTGAAGAATATAAGCTGGTTCCAGACACACTTTACCTCACAGTGAATCTCATTGATCGGTTTCTCTCCCAAAATCATATTCCGAAGCAAAGACTCCAGCTTGTTGGTGTCACTTGCATGCTAATTGCTTCGTAAGTTCCAAGTTTTATCACTTTCTTAATTGCTGTATGTTTTTAGTTTGTGATATCTGTCTCATCATTTGAAAGTTTCTTATGTCTCTCTTGAGGCTTTTATCAGGAAAGGGGGGGGGGGGAGAAAAAATTTCTTATGTTTCTGTATTGAAATGCTGATGATGACATCAACAGGTGAACATTCTTGAGTTTGAATGTACATTTGATACAAATGTTTTGTCAACTTTGACACATTTTCTAGAGATAAATCAAATAATATAAGTTTCAAATGGTCGGTAATAGAACTAGGGTTTCTTAGATTTATAATGTTAGTTGAACATGTTGGGTATGCTACTTCGTAGTGAATATCTGTCATTTTGAAGTTTAAAAGAATAATTGCAACGTAATAAAATGCTTGACCTTTGTTTTCCTTTCTTAGACTCCTACCTTTTTAATCTCTTGATCAATTTTTTTTATTTTGACATATAAAGAATTCTTCAATTGAATTATGAAGACATTCTATCTCTCTAGTGTGAATGTGCATGGAGATGAGGAAGTGCAGTAATTATCTTGTATTGCTTTACATTCATCAATTTGTTTCAAACTTTGAAATCTAACTCAAATAGCATATCGTCGACATAACTTGAATATTCCTAAATTAGTGAACATCAGATATTATGTTTATTTTGATTATTGCACTAAATGATTCCTTTTTCCCTTTTTTTTTCCTATTCCACTGTGGTTTAAAGAAAGTATGAAGAAATCATTGCACCACGACTGGAAGAATTTTGCTTCATCACAGATAATACCTACACGAGAGAAGAGGTATGATTTTACTTGGCAATTTTATGAATATACCGACCATATGTTCTGCTGCATCATGTAATTCTTGTCATCTCTCCTAAATAATTGGCCCAAGAGCAAACTAGCATTTTCTAGTCGACCCGATCTGCTTAGTTAAATAGAGAGTATTCTTAGGATATTCAAGTTCTGAAAAATCCCAATTTATCAATTTTGCAATGTCCAATCTTGCCTTTGTTCTTCCCCATTCTGATTTATAAGGTTGCTAATTGAAGTCAATTGACAGGTTTTGAAAATGGAGAGTCAAGTTCTGAATTTCTTGCACTTTCAATTATCTGTTCCCACCACAAAATCATTTCTAAGGTAAAGCACCACCAGCATCTTCCTTAGCCTTTTCCAAATACCTCTTGATAGTGCAAAAGACTAATTTTTTTTATCCCTCATTTTTGGTTTTTAGGAGATTCATTCAAGCGGCTCAAGCTTCACATAAGGTAACCTAAATGCAAATCATACTCCCTGGTTTAATTTCTTCAATAACAATTTAGTAAAACAACTTAATTGCTTTGATATTCAGGTTTCTTGTTTGGAGCTTGAATTCCTAGCAAATTACTTGGCTGAGTTGACTCTTCTGGAGTATAGCTTCCTAAGGTTTCGGCCTTCCCTTGTAGCAGCATCTGCCGTGTTCCTTGCCAAATGGACGCTTAATCAGTCAGAGCACCCATGGGTCAGCATTTTTTCTGTTTCATTGATCTAGCAGGGCCTAGTTTTGTTCATTCTTTACACTCCCGAATAAGATAAAATTACCTAAATTAAATCTTTCTGTGAACCTGCTGCAGAATTCAACTTTAGAGCATTATACTAGTTACAAGGCATCAGAGCTGAAGTGTACAGTACTAGCACTAGAAGATTTGCAGCTCAATACTGACGGTTGCTCACTAAATGCCATACGTGAGAAATATAGACAGGAAAAGGTAATTGATTTTTAGTGCCATCTATCATTTTTCATATGAACTAGTTAAGCTAATCATGCATCCAAGTTGTTCCGGAGAACTTGGAACTATTTTGGAAAGTATGCCAAAACCTGCTCTAACTTTCTTATACCACTTCAGCTAGACAATCTGTTTTTATAAAATGCTGTTGTCGTGGCAGTTCAAATGTGTGGCAACCATGACCCCAACAGAGCGAGTTCTATCAGTTTTCTCTAGATGAACAAGTACAATAGCTGATTCTTCCTCATAAGATGAGTTACACAACCTGTTGACACAGCGCTTCCATTCTAGTTCTTGGAGGGTGATCTGGGTTCCCATCATAACACATTTTACCGTTTAATTTTAATTTATGGTTTGCCTTTATTGTCTGTTCATCGTTGTTGTAGCATCTTATCCAGTTCTGGTGCTTCCAGGTCAAAAATTGTAACCTGTAATTTCTGGAGTCTGACCAATTAGACAGACAGTTTATATGTCCTCTGAGGAATAATTTTCAGGACTTCCCAGCCTCCGGGAAGTCTTAACAACGGCTAGAATTTCTTTCCCCCTAGTTTACATGTAGGATTGAAGATGTAGCTATGCAGAGAGTACTTCTGTATCTAAACACCTGATTAATCATAAAGGCCCGAAAAAAAAAAAAAGTTATAGCTACCCTTATTCTTTTCTTTTATTTGCTCCATATTCTTTATTGTGTGTCGCTCTTTTTCTGATCCATTTACTTGACCAGTAAGTAACTAAACAAGCTGAACTCCAAAGAGCTTGACGGCTTAGGGTTCAATATGCATGTCATTTTTAGCCTCTAACTTTGGGGCAAATATATGTGCGAGTTTTTTTTTTTTTTTAATGGGAATGAGATATGACTAGAAATTCTCAGGTATGGTCTGTTATATTTTTGTAATTTAAAAAAAAAATCTTTTTGTAGCTATTATTAGTAATTTAGCTCTACTATACTGTACATTTTATGCAATGTGGTTGCTTACATACTGACTATAGATATAAATATTTCAACTGAAACAGAGCGTATTGCTATGTGGGATCTTACTCCCTTTATTATTATTTATTTTTTTGAATTATGCTATTTGTTAATTCCTCTCAGATTAGATCTCTTATAAAACTTAAACAAATGAAAACAATATTTCCTCAAGGGGAGGGCATCAACTGACTCATCAATTGACCTTCCACGTGTGCGAAGCTTTCTAATTTATTAATAGTAATATAAATTGGTACTTTAGAGTGGACTCGTCGGGCAAAAATGTGAATGTGTTGGCTTAGGATTCTTTTCCAAAGTGTTTCCATTGGACGTGTTTTTAAATAATTAAAACTTACAAATATTTGTTGGTGATAGATTATAAATTCATTTAGAAAAAAAGAAAATGTTTGCGTATATATTTTCATGAAACATTCCGTAAAAGGTTTGCTAAGGACAATACTTTTGAATAAACTTACATAATCGTCCTTATCGAAGGTGAGCATTGAGTCGATTGAACACAAAAATTAATGTATAGTGATATCACATGCCGTCCACCAGTGACCAATCCAACGGTTCAACGTACAAGACAGCAGACACACGTGTAATCAAGTTAACATGCACCGGCAAAGGAGTAATAACACTTAGATCCCTATAGTTCGCAATTTCTCATGTAAGGGCCTCAGTGTTTTACTTTTGTATCAAATATTGACAGTAGAGCTGAAGAGGTGGCAATTTGTGTTAAGAGTATCAAATGTTTTTCAAGTTCTATCAAATTTAAAATAAATAAACCTGATTTATTTATTTATTTATTATTTTAAGAATCTTCTAACGCTGATTTGTTTATTATAATTCTAATTCTGATATTTTTATCATAATTAATATTGTGTCACCAATTTAATATATATATATATAATTTTAATATTTTATAAAGAATCACATTTTTAAACATGTTCTTAATAATATTTTCAAACAAATTTATAGTACAAATTTCCTAAGCTCTAATTACTTTTATTTTAAATATAACTAACAACTTTGTAAATATATGAAAAACATAGGATGATTTTTTAATGAAAATAAGTTAATATTATATAAATGTGTTATCAATTTATCATGTCAAAAATTTTAAATCTAAATATGACTATATAAGTGACTTGAATTTCAGTCATTCAATAATTATGTAAATTTTGCTCAATCCAATCTATTTATTTATTTTGTGTTTTGCCCGGTTAGTGGTTATAGTAAAAACTTTACGGTTCATTAGTCTAACTGAAACTGTCACATATAATACCTTCTATGTTAGAAGACTTAAATTCATGTCACGGGATGACGGGATGATTGATGAATGACAATAGATCAGTGATCACTGATCAGGGACCTATTTGAAATAAATGGAAAATAATATCAGTATTTGAGTAAAAGTAAAACTCTAGGGACTTTGATGTGGTTACCAAAAGAAACCAGTCAACCACCGTAACTATTTCCACAAAAAAAAAAAGAAAAGTAAAGTTTACATTACATCCCAATTATTCTTTTTTTATTAAAGTTAAATCCTGCATTTTCCGAGAAAAAAACCTAGAATTTTCTCATCCACGAAGAACAAAAAAGTAAAAAAATTAAAAATTAAAAATAAAAAAAAAACAAAAACAAAAATAAAACGCCCATTAATACACAATTACACATCTGATAGTTTAGTTTGGTTTCTTTTCATGGAGATCAAACCACACCTACAACAACCTTAAACAAAGCAAAAAAAAAAAAAAAAAAAAAAAAATTCCTCCCTTTCCTAGATCTCCATTTTATCTCTCTAAAAGTCTCTTTGTTGTGGATCTTCACTCTTTAGATTCCCCAATCACTTTTATAATCAATTTCTCAAATTAACTGTCCCTCTGTTTCAATTTTTGAAGATTTGTGTAATCATTATTTCTTTGATTGTGCATGCACTCACATTCAAAATTTTTTTCCCTCAAAACCTTAAAAAAAAAGAAAAAAAGAATCAACTTTTTGCCCACATTGTCCTCAAAGATCTGATTTTTCTTCAATGTCCATCATTTTACCGCAAATCTTTTCGCTCTTTCATGTCTCTGTAACTTTTAATCGTTTACCCACATTCTCAACAGATCGGTAACGAACAATTTAGGGTTTCATTTTCCCTTTTGTTCATATTTATTTTTTCTTTTTGATTTTTTATTATTTTTGACAATGTTTAAGCAATTTTTCAGTAAACTTCCGAAAAAATCATTGAAACCGGATTCGCCTGAGTTGAATCGGACCAACTCCGGCACCGATTTCTCCACAAACTCTAACACAACGACGACAAGCAATAGCGCTGCTTCTGGGAATGGGAATAAATCCAACGGTGGAGAAAAATATTCTTCAGCGGGCAAATCCAATGTTGCGACAAAAAGAACCTCGTCAGCTGTGTTTCCCGCTAGCGTCGTGGCAGGAATCGAGCCGTTGCTTCCATTCAAAGATGTGCCCAATGGTGAGAAGATGAATTTATTTGTCAGTAAAGTGAGCCTTTGTTGTGTAACATTTGATTTCACTGACCCAACTAAGAATTGTGTTGAAAAGGATGTTAAAAAACAGACCTTGATTGAGCTGTTAGATTTTGTAGCCGCTGGGTCTATGAAATTTAGCGAACCGGCGATTTTAGCAATGTGTAGGATGTGTGCTGTTAATTTGTTCAGAGTTTTTCCTCCTAATTATCGGTGTAGTTCACATACTACTGGTGAAAATGATGACGACGAGCCTATGTTCGATCCCTCGTGGCCACATTTGCAAATTGTGTATGATTTGTTGCTCAAGTTTATTACTTCTTCGTGTCTTGATGCCAAGGTTGCGAAAAGGTATATCGACCATTCCTTTATTTTAAGATTGCTTGATTTGTTTGATTCCGATGATCCGAGAGAAAGGGAGTGTTTAAAGACCATTTTGCACCGGGTTTATGGGAAATTTATGGTTCATAGGCCGTTTATCAGAAAGTCTATGAGTAACATATTTTATCGGTTTGTTTTTGAGACGGAGAAACATAATGGAATTGCAGAGTTGTTGGAGATTTTGGGGAGTATAATTAGTGGGTTTGCATTGCCTTTGAAAGAGGAACACAAGATCTTCTTGAGGAGAGTTATAATTCCTTTGCACAAGCCCAAGTCTTTGGGGACTTATTTTCAACAGCTCTCATACTGCGTCATGCAGTTTATAGAGAAGGAGCCCAAGTTGTCGAGTACTGTGATAAATGGATTGTTGAAATACTGGCCGATAACCAACAGCCAGAAGGAGGTGATGTTCCTTGGGGAGATAGAAGAGATTTTGGAAGCAATTAATATGGTGGAATTTCAAAAGGTCATGGTTTCATTGTTCTGGCGGATTGGATGCTGCATTAACAGTTTCCACTTCCAGGTACTATTTCCTGGACCATCCTATGATTTCTTGACTCGTTAATGCTTAAGATTGCATGTGATTTTTTAATTTCTTTTCTAAGTTAGGCACCCATTTACTTTTTTCTTAAAGGAGTGTAAAATGGTATCTGCTGCTTTACTTCGTGTATTTTTAGCATGCTTTCTAGATTCTATCTTGCTCTCTTTCATTTTGAATATTTCTGCTTTTTGTTGTTCAAAGGAATAATTTCTTTAATAGTAATTCAAAAGTGTGAGGACTATTCTGATGTTTATCCTACCCTGAGCCACTACCCTGCTGGAGCTACCAACTAGATTTTTTACCTTGCATGTGACTGTTATATGATTGTTTATGAGCGTTGTGTGCTGGAAGCTACATGGGTAGTTGTGCTTTGCAGTTTTGTTGTGAACTTTTATGATGGTGCAATCCTCCCATAAAACCACCTTGATCCAACCCAAAATCATGAGAGGCTGTGAATCCAAAGTCGATTTCTATGGCCTGGGGTGGAAGAGGTTCAGTGCCTTCCATCTTGGGAACCCAGGATAAGTGGAGAACCAATTTGGTTCCACTCAAGCACAATGTAGAGGTTTCTTATCCTTGCATTTTTGGGATTTCTGGTGCTTTAATAAAAATTCTCAAGTTTGTATTCAGTTGGTTTTAAAAGGACTGATCAGATCATTAGCTTCTATTTATTAAAAAAAAAAAAAAGTTTTGGAGCATCTTTTTTTTGTTTGTTTGATGCTTAATGAGCAATTTCTTAGGTGGGAGGATTTCTTGTTAATACTTAATACCTCAACTATCTTTGTGATTTGCATGGTCTCATGGTGAGGTTCGACTTCTTGGTGTGGTTTTGGTTTATGCAACCTTATATCCTTTTTGTCATTTTGCAGTGGCACTTTCCTTCACTTTTTGATAGAAAATGCCTTATGGCTTTTGCCATTTTTCTCTTCACTATTATCATAGAGCAGCTGTTTTTTCTGTAGTAGTGTTGTATTTGCCTCTGTATTATGAGAGATTATTACTCAATATCCTTGGTGAAAGAACTTCAAAGATTTATTTTCTGAACTTGATTCATTTCAGGTCGCCGAAAGAGCCCTTTTCTTGTGGAACAACGATCAAATTGTGAACTTGATTGCACATAACCGGCAGGTGATTCTGCCTATTTTACTTCCAGTTTTAGAGAAAAATGCCCAGAGCCATTGGAACCAAGCAGTTCTCAACCTCACTCTGAATGTTAGAAAGATGTTCTCTGAGATGGACGACGTGCTATTCATGTCTTGCCATGCTCAGTACAGGGAACAAGTAGCCAACCTGAGCCTGGTAGATCAAAGGCGGAAGGAAGCATGGGAGCAATTAGAAAATGCAGCCCGTCTTCAGCCAATAACAGGAAATACTGCTGTTCTGGTGACTCCTTTAGCAACCTCAATTGCCTGTTAACCTACCTACATTTTGTAACTTTTGCTCCAAAATTTTTACAAGTCTTTCTCCGCCTTACAATATATGGGGTGGTGAAATCCCAAAAAAAAAAAAAAAAGGAGGGGGGGGGGGGGGGGAAATGGTCGTCGTTTAGGTTGGTGGGATTTCTTTTTTGTATGGTCCTGTGACAGCCAATTGTTGTAAGTCGTTTTTTTATTTTAATCCTGTATTCACCTTTGCTAATTGTTACTATGTGGGATGATAAATGCTTTCTCAGAAACTTTCTTGGAAGGCTCTTCAGCTTTATTAGCCGTAAACCAGAAAAAAAGCTTATATCATTGAAAACAACTCCCATGGAAGCGAATGTTATTTGATGATATAGGCTTATTTTCTGAACAAGCTGATCAAACTTCAGCTGAAATGTGAACGAAGTTGAATTTTCATATCTTGGTAGTTCTGGGATAAAATCACCATATCTTGTAGCAGATTTTATAAAATAAAAAAGAAATAGTTTTAAAATTTTAATTTTGAAAATTATTTTTATATTTAATACAATTCCATATATATCTTCATATATTATAATAGTAATTACTTTAAAATTTATAATATTATCAAAATGACCCTAATTAGCATTCATACTACCACTACCTAATTAGTTAGAGATACATATTCTAAGAATCGAACGAGAAACAAACACAGGCGGGGCCACACGCACTATGGCGAGATGGAGGAGCAAACGCCCAAACTAATAAGCTCGGAAGTTCGGTGAGGACTTTCTTGATGCTACGTTTACGATTCTTTTTAAAATTACACAAATGTAATGAATGAGTTTGGTGTATAATAATAATAAGGAACGGTTCAAATTTCATTGTTACTTACAGCTGCTTCTTAATTCTTGTAACAGATTCCCAAGGAAATGACATCTTTTTCTCGATTGGAATTTGATTTGTCGTAATCATGATGAACTTGTAAAGTCGACAAGCCAGACAAAATGACAAAGTGCTCCCGTGTCAAAATGGGACCCATTGCTCGGCAATGTCTATGTCCCGATGCTGACGTGGCAAAATAAATAATATTTCCGCGGAAATAATAATAATAATAACTAATAATTAATGGCATTTTTATAAAACTATTAAAAAAAAAATGCAGCAATTGGTCCTATTTAATAAACAAATAAAAGAAAATAATCGTGGTAAACGTTTTATTCCTTAGAAAAATAACAAGCAAAATGATGTATTTATACGATGCAATATACGCACACTCAAATAAGCAGAGGTATATTCTCAGACCACGCGGCGAAGTAAATGCAGATCAAAAGCTGACTCTTTATCTGCCCGTCTATAAGCAAGACAAAAAACAAAAAAAAAACGAAACCCAGGAAAAAAAAAAAAATTCCTAAACGACATCGTTTCGTTCTCCTCAAATATCGACTGCAACCTGCCGCTCCGCTCTTCTTCGCCGCTAGCATTATGGTAACGATTATCTTTCGCTCTCTGTTCGTCTGTGGTTGTGAATTTGTTTCTCGAATTTCGTCAAATTTTAATGTGCTTTATTATTGTTTTTTCTTTGATTCGCCGATCGTCGTTGGGGTTTCTTTTCGGTCTTGTAATTTTAAAGAACTGAGTTGATCACGAAATGATCGAGTGTTGTTTGTGTTATTGATTTTCGTAATCGTTGGTAATTTTGTTTTAATTTTTAATTACAAAAAATAATGGAATTTTAGCTCTTGAAAAGTTTGAAGGCTTCAATTTGTTTGCTTCTTTCCAATTAGTATTTAAACATATACTGAGTGTTCTGGATTACACACTAATGCAAGACTGAATTTAATCAACCTGTGTTGTTATTTTAGTTTTTATCAATCAGTTTGTGTTAGTTTCTTATCAAGATTTTAAATGTCATTGAGTTTACATTGCCTTGTTATGTTTTTGATGATACTTAGGGGAAGAAAAGGGAGGAAAAATGAATTGTGAAATAGTCTGTTACTTCTTAGATACTAAAGCCTCCAAGATTTCCATAAGTGAAGCAATTCTTTGGGATATGATTCAAGTTAAAATTTGAGTTTCCCTTTTCCTTTTCCAATGGTTTCTGTGTGAGCCATGGAAGATCACAGGATTTTTTGGATTTTGATTTAGATGAACCGATCAGTTAGTTGAGTGATATCCTTCAAGTAGAATTAGTGGTGATATCTCTCCCATCTATTGTCTTATTCCAATGTAATAGTAGAGGAGGCTGTGCTCTGCTATGAATTTCGTTTAATTTACATCTGCTTTGTGTGATTTCGTTTGCTGGAAATCCAAGAAGATAAGGAAAGTAAGCTTTCAAATAAAATTTATTAATACAGATAGCTGGATGCATAATCAGGGTTTGAATTATGAAGAACCTTCCATTAAAATTTGGTTTGCTTTTGTTTCTGTTGCCTTTTTGAGCAATAAATGTGTTTTCAAATTATTCTCCTTTTTTGAAAGGGAAAATGAATTTAATTCTGATTCTGATCTTCATGCATTTTCTTGTTTAACAGTATTAGGTATTTGATTCTCCACGACTTGTGATGCCAAGTAATTTAAGCTTGTAAATACGGCTTGAGCTATCTTTGGTAGAGAGTGGCATTTGCCTCAAGCAGCTGAGAAGTTGAGTAAAAGTCGGTATATTGTTCTCTGATTCTATGCTTACACTATTTTCTATTGCGTTGAACTTAGATGGATGTTCCCTCTGCGGAACTACACACTGAAACAGAAACCGAAACTTTCCCGTTGTTAATGGAGCGTCCAGAGAACGTTAACAATTGCGAGCACATTATCGACATAACGATTACTGATGTTTCCTCATCTAATTCAACTCATGATAGAACTTCCAATGGCTTAGATTCTACGCGGCATGAGGACGGATCTTCGGGTAGTTCGAGAAATCCAACTTCTCAGCCATCAACTTCTGTCAATGGATCAAATACCCGGAATGTTGCATTCACAAGGAGAGGGGAATCCCGTCGTCGTAGGAGTCCATTGAATTCTGGTTTATGGATCTCTGTTGAACTAGTTCTCACATTGAGCCAGGTTGTTTCAGCTGTTGTTGTTTTGTCAGTGTTCAGACATGAGCATCCACGCGCTCCTTTGTTTGAATGGATTGTGGGTTATGCAGCTGGATGTGTTGCAACCCTTCCTCTTCTATATTGGCGTTATCGTCAAAGCAATCAGGTTTCAGAGCCAGATTCAGTGCAATCTCGTAATAGTTCGGCTCGCTTAAATGCACCTGCTGCACCGTTTTCTATTTCTGTCCCTAGGACTTCAGAAGTGGAAGATCACCGGGCTCCTATTGCATCCCATAGAGGTGGACAAAATACAGGAGTACTGAGTCCAAGGTATGAATCTTGGTGTATTTGTTGTGCATGCTGGAACAAGGGTATCTGCTGACTTTTTCTATATGTTCTGTTGCATTGATGACTAATGTCATTTAAATAGTTTGTATTGTTTAACAGAGTTTCATCGCCTACTAAATCTTTGGAGCTTTTTGTGGTTGAGAGCAGTTGATACTAGTTTCTTTGCTGGATTATGGCTAGGAATGCAGAAATAGGTTGTCAACAAATCCGAATCATGTTGTAGTGGGTTTGGGTATATGAAGTAGAACAAACCAAAGTATATTGGCTATTTGAGATTTTTCCCAATATCTTATTTGTTCAATTGTTCATTCTTTTCCACCCACGTCTCCTTTCTTGGTGTTAGCTTGATCAAACTGAATTGGCCAACTGTTTGCAGTTGGTGCCATCTCGTGGTCTTATAAGATTGAGTTCGTTCCATAAGAAGTTTAAGTGTATAATCAACCTTCCCTTGTCTCCTGTAACAAAGAGAATGTTCCCATGGTTCCATCAGTTTTCAAATTTCAGTATTTGTCACCTAACAAAGCAAATAGATCTTTGTCCATGAGATCTGCTTTCCATGATTTTTGTGGCATATTGCCATTATGCTTCTTATGCCCCCTTGTTTTTTATTTTGCTTGGTTAGGAAATTTGTGCCAATGAGGAGCTTTAATTACTTATAATTTGATAAATTAATTCATTTTGTCGACAGATTCAAGGTACTGGTGGAATACTTCAAAATGGCATTGGATTGCTTCTTTGCTGTTTGGTTTGTTGTTGGTAACGTTTGGATATTTGGTGGGCATTCATCTGCCGCCGATGCTCCTAATTTGTACAGGTACTTCGCCATGGTGTACATCTCATTCACTCCTTCCAAATTCTGCCCTTTTTTTAAAGCTCGTGTTATCTTTTTTTTAAATCTTTGTTGCTTTGCAGGTTATGTATAGTGTTTCTTGCCATTAGCTGTATTGGATATGCTATGCCCTTCATTCTCTGTGCAACAATCTGCTGTTGCCTGCCTTGTATAGTTTCCATACTTGGGTTAAGAGAAGATCTAGCACAGACCAGAGGAGCCACAGCAGAATCAATAGATGCTTTACCAACATACAAGTTTAAGTTGAAGAAATCTAGAAGTAGTAATGACAGAGATAACAGCTCAAGCATTGGTGATGGTGGGGTTGTGGCTGCAGGAACAGAAAAGGAGCGTGTGATATCTGGAGAAGATGCGGTATGTTTTTGCTGGACTGCTGGTTTTAATCATGAGTTCAGATACTTGGTCATAGATTTGTCCATTTTTGTTTATCATAGACACTAAACATAACCATTAGGAGATTTTCTGACTTGTAGTCCTCCATAAAATGAAGAATTACATTCTGAATGATGACGAGCTTGGTAAATTCAGTCATTCATATCATGAATGTTGGGCGCAATTATCCAATAACTCCAAATGTGATTTTTGTCTGTTTTAACTCGTAGCACAATCTTGACTGTACTATTTTGACCATGATTGCTTTAAAGATTGAGAACACTGTGATGTCTGCTTATAATGCTAAAGTCTCTGCTAGTTTTGCCAGTAAAGACGTACATTTTCCTCTCTCAGAACATTGTATGGTTAAGCTATGTGCTGATTTTCTTGGTGTTATGTTGTCAATCTTGTTATTGACGCAGGATCCAAAATGATGCTCTTTTATTTTAACCATATACAGGTTTGTTGCATTTGTTTGGCAAAGTATGCTAACAATGATGAGCTGAGGGAGTTGCCATGCTCTCATTTTTTTCACAAGGATTGTGTGGATAAATGGCTAAAGATTAATGCTTCATGTCCCCTATGCAAGTCTGAGGTTGGTGACACTGTTCTGGGTTCAATCTCCGGGGCGAATGCCAGAATTTTGGGTTCGATCTCCGGGACAAATGACAGCCAGTGGAGGGGTGACAGGAGGGCCGACGATGGCTCGATAACCTCAGTGCGATGATGTAATATATATACATGACCTTGTTCCTCTATTGTACATGTATGATTTCATAGTTAAATGCTTGAGCATCCCTTCTTGTATGGCTGGATTATTTGTCCAAGCTCATCCATTTCTTTTCTCGGCTGAGATGTAGCTTGGCCGATGGATGATTTAAAAGCATTTTGCCTTCTTTCTTTTTTTTTTTTTTTCCAAAAAAGTGCTGTTATATATAGATTATATTACTTGCTTGGCGGCATCAAATGGCCGCGTGAAGCCTGGGAGTTGCGTTTAGGATGGGAAAGTATTTGTGTATCAACGTTATAGAAATATAAAGTAGAGATGCTTCCTCATTTATTTGTTTTTTCTTTTTTCTTTTTTAATCTATTTTTTTTTTTGGGAAAGATTAATAGTTAATTCTTTAGTTATAAGAACAATGAACATAATGTTCTTGTGGGTCTTTCTAAAAGCAATATGTAGTAAAAGAGTCTCAAAATTTGATTTTACTTCGAGATATTTCTAAAACAAGTATTTATTTTTATCAGGCAGTTAAAATGTAGTAAAACACTACCTTTTATACATTTATACTGAGGGAAGCTTGACAAACTTTCTGTGCAATGTTATTCAATTATTGATGCAATGAAAATACAAAACTCTATATAATTAATAATAAATCGTGTAGGTTGTGTGTGGCAATCATCCTTCTATGCGAATCTGTGATAATCGCGATGGTCATCAAACCAACATTTGAACGACATTAATTTTTGTACAACTAATATTTCGTATAAAGGTAATTTTCAGAAACCTCCCCTGAGATTTAGTGTATTCTCACTTAGATAGAAAGTATTTGCGTATTCTCAGTAGCCTCCCCTGACGTCAATATTTCGTTTAGTATATGTTGAGTAGTGAGGGCAAGATTGTAAATCAAACACGCTAACGACAAACTATTCAAGTTAACTTAATATTTTTGCACTGGGCTTTGGAAATGATTTGACCATTGTTAATATCCAGTGGAGAATAAGTTGAAGCACGCTTTTATCCAACAGACATTAACAAAATAAAAAGTTCTCGTCTTTCTACTCCACAAATCCAAAGCAACCAAGCAAAACTCGTTTCATTTTCTCTCTAATGCTTTGATCAAGTACTTCGGCCGTAAATTAAAGACCATGACGATGAAGCCAACTCTAATATCGGCTACGAATGATTCACGACCGCGAGTGAGTTTTTTCCGACAACTAGCCAATCATCCCACTGTTTTAAGCCACGAATAAGGTATTAATTCTTTCAATGCATGCTAGTTTTATTAGCTGAAATTGGTAGTCTCGGTGAAAAATTAGCAAATGGATCTTGAAATTTTTTTAAGATTGTTGCTGTTGCTTTTGATTTTGTCCATCATTTAGTGTTAGTTGTAGTTAAATGAGTATTACAAAAGCACGTTGAACATAGAGCTAAATATCTCTGCTGCCTTTATGATTGATTGAAAAATAGTTCTTGAAAACTTTTTAGATTTTTATTTGTTTCTTATGATTATTTTCAATAGATTCATGATAGTTATAGTAAAATTAAATATAAAAATGTATGTTGAAGATAGTTTGAAGTGTATATAGGTAGTATTCTGTTAAAGGGGTTTTTGAATTTTTTTTTGGGTTTTTATCGTGTTATTTACATGACTTGGGTTGCGAAAAATGAAATGGTTTGCTGTATTCTTTGGATCCATGGGTTTAGGGTGCACATGAGCTATTTTAGTTGCATGTCTGTTTTAATTCAAGGAAAAAAGTTTCAACAATGAAGTGCATTACATGGCTTTATTGGGGCATGCACTGAAATCATAAAGTAATGGTTATATGTGGAAAAACCAGATAAATTTGTGATGGAGAAATTATGTTAACCTATGATTAGTGATAACTTGTTGGTTTTGTATAAATGGGAGCATGGATAGTTCCATTAAAAATTCTGCAAATTGTTGTCGTTCAATTTATATTTTTTAATATCATTTTCTTCATTGTTGTTTCTTCTAGTTAACTTTTTTGACATTTTATTTTTAATGCAATTTCAGACCACAGCTCTGCTTAGGTTCAATAAAGTTACACACAACATTTTAGTCCGAAATTGGAGAGGTCAAGCATGACAAGTGAAGCATACAAGGAGGTTGCATTGCATACCAAGCAATATGTCCTTCCTGGTCACATTTTCCACATCATATTAAGTCAACCTTATTAAAGGCAAACTCTTGCAGACTTCATTTGAAATATAGAAAACATTGAGATGTTAATTCAAGTCCATACATGACTTAGTTACAAGTTTGTTTGCTTTTCCCTAACACTATTTGTTTGTCAAGAAATAATATTTAGTTTCCAAGCTTTTTGTTCATTTATTTATTTCTCTAATCATGTTAAATCGAGTTTACTAGTGGCTTTTAGTCCAAAAATTCTTACTAGTATGAAGAAGGTTAGTAATACTTGAAGGAATTTTGGGATGATTAATTTCACATTTTTTTTCTCTTTCTCCTTAAGTTTTGATTTTAGGGATACATAATGACTATATAAGATTTGTTTCCCACTCTATGCATTAATTATTTTCTACTATCAGAATTTTTGTTTGTATTGTTGTGATGGTTGCAGATGTTCACCTTTTATCATTATTTACAGAGAAAAATTATTAATCAACCCCTTGGCACTGTTAGAAAAGGCAAGACTGCTAATGACAATTTAGTGTTTGAAAAGAAAATTTTGAATGATAAAAAGCAATGTGTAGAGCATATTATGCTTGTTGACTTGGGGAAGGATGATGTTGGAAATGTTCATTCTTAATCTTATTTGGCCAGTTTTTCTTTTTTTGTGTTTCATGAACTTGTTCATCTTGGTTTTGTGGTGATACAGACATTACCCTGCTTTTAGAACTACGACTCCCCAATTGCAACACACTTTGACATTTATATTCATACAAAGATGTGGATAAGCGAAAGGAATGGATTGTTACGGCTGGCAGTGACCCTCATGACAAGCAAGAAGGTGCGGGAACAAAGTTGTTGCTCTTGCGTGTGCCATTAATGTTTCAGTCTCCATTTGTTGATAAATGATCAAAATTAATGCCTTATGGAGTCTCTTGATTTTTGTTGAAAGAGTTTGTAAATAATTGATGTGGAGATAAAATGATATTTGCGGTGGTGGTTTGTTACTAATAAAGGAAGATGAATGCTTTATCTTATATCTTGAGTTTGAGAAACAAGTTGAAATTATTTTAGAAGCAAGTTGAAATTAAATTTCAAAAAATTTTCCTATCCCCCCGCGCCAGAAAAAAAAGACTTCAAATTTTTTCTCTTTTAGTTAAGTCATTTTGGAAAATGAGAAGGGTGATTTGGTACTTTCATTGTGTTTATATCTATTTGGCGCCAAAACAAATATGATACTATTAACCAATAGTACATACTATACATTAATCTTAATATAAAAACTGTGTTGTTTTGAAGTCAAGGGTATGTTGGTCATTTTATCAGTCAACAAACGGTCTAAGAGTAGGAATACTAACGTCAGGGGAGGTTACTGAGAATACGCGAATACTTTCTATCTAAGTGAGAATACACCAAACCTTAAGGGAGGTTTCTGAAAATTACCCTTCCTATAAAGAGAATGAATTTGTTCACTTAACTTTAATATTCTTTCACCAAACTTCAATATTCTTTTACCAATGGGCTTTTGGTCCAATGTTGAGTGCAAATGTTCGAGCCTCCATAAGAGTTTTATAGGAGTTAATTTCAATACTCTCTCAATTATCAATATAATTGAGTGGAGACAGTATATCTCTTACGAAATGAGAGTTAACTTCAGTACTCTCTCAATTATCAACATAATTGAGTGGAGATAGTCTTTCTCTTACGAAATGTGAGTAGAGTAGACACTCTCGAATATTAGAGAGGGTTTAAAATATATGGGCAAGTGCTTCAGTGTATTAATGTATGACGGTGATCTCAGTTATATAGTATGATTGTAAATATTAATTGTAATGTCTGATGTAATGTCAGTAACATCTGTGTATAACGTATTAAAAAAAAACTTTAATATTCTTTTATATGGCTCTTTGTTGAATCAAATTTCTGTTCCACTTTGCATTTGGTTGGGGGGGGGGGGGGGGGCGTTTTGGAATTTTCCTTTTTTTTTATTCTCCCCACCGTCGTGAAGACATTCAAGCGTGATCCAAACATGAATTTTAAAAATTGCAACAAAGGTCTACAATTTTTGAATAATAACAATAGTGTAAAAGAACCAAGATAGCGATCATATCCAATATTAGAATTATGAGGGTCCTATAATATTTTTAGGTAATCAATCTTTTTATACCACACAAACCTCAACTTAAATCGTACTAAAAAAAAAATTGTGCAACTATTTGTAGACATATCATTATATTTTTAAGCAAATAGACATATTGTTGCTGATTTTGTATTTTTTTTTAACAAAAGGGCATTTCTCTGACATCATCAATTTAACAATTATGGACAGAATTGATCACTCTTGTTTGCTTATAAGGCCCAATTTATTTGTTAAATAGTGAAGCTCCTAACACCATTTTAAAATTCTTGTGAAACTCTACTTATTATATATATAACTCTTCTTTTTTCTGATAAACTTACAGAAAAAGACAAAAAGTTACAATAGGTTTAATTAAACATAATTTTTTTGTAATAAAAATCTTATCATTGCATCAAAATTATTTTGATTTAAAAAAAAATTGTATCATTTAAATAAGGGAGGGCTCATGATTTTGTAAGTGTAAAAACATTTTAATTTAGTTGAATTCGTATTTTATTTTTATGTAATTTCTTCCAACAATAGAACTATGATTACAAATTTCTAATTTCTTCTAGAAAATAGAACTATGATTTACAAATGTAAACATTTTGGCAAATCGAGTTCGGAGTCAGCTTAGCTAAAGCCCAAATATTCATGAGAGTGTATGCTGGGCAGCCCACAGGGCCAATTTGGACTAATGATCTAAAAGTCATCCTGACGTGACGGCTCGTTTCTTGATCTGACGGCTTAAGATCAATCCATCTAGTGAATTTTGCCCCTACACCGTTGGTTAGTGTCAATAATGCACACGTGCGGAGCTAAAGTGGTTTCTCTGGAAAGGCCGCTGAGCTTATCCCTTAAGATCAAATCAAAAAAATTTCTAGGGTTTATATTGTTACCCAAACCAAACAACAATCAAAAGTTACGAGCCAAGTCAAGCCAAAGCCTCATCTCTATAGCCGACTTTCTTTCTCTCGCTCTCCCTCTTCTCGCTCTCTCTCTCTTCAGCTTTAGTTATCAGGTACTCATCCCCACTCCGAAACGCTGTGTTTTGGTTCGATTGTTTTTAGGGTTTTTTTTCGTTGATCTGTCTCTAGATAACTTCTAGATTCGAATCCGTGCTCTCTGATTTCGTTTGTTTTTGTTGTAAGCCCTAATTATTCTCGAATTAATTTTTTATTTTTTCAAATGGTGAATGGCTGTAAAAGGTTTCGTACGATTGAATGAATTTTTGTTCTTTTGTTTTATTGATTACATGATTGCTTAATGTGAAATGAGCAATTCTTATAGCAACTTGTATCTTAATACATGTTTACTGCAAGTTTTATTATATGATTGATGTTTAATTACACTCCTTGTATGAATTGGTTGTTATTTGCTGGTACTTGTCATTTTTTTTAATCCCCAAACGATTGATTGGTTGATTTAGCTATCAAGGATGACTCTGGTTAATTAATAAGGATTTCAGCCTTTCTTGGGTCATAAAGTAATATATCCCGTGTCTAAGCTTGAAAATATACTTGTCTGAGTGCTTGAGAGTTGCTTAATATAGGCCTTTGAAATGCCTGATTTGGTGCTGACTTTGCATTGTTGTTACTGTGTTTAATTGTATTTTTTTGGAATCTCTGAAAGTAAAAAGAGCATGCTAAGTGTCATTATTTTGAGTTTGTGGTCATGTGCTTTTTTTATTCAGATAGCTGTGGATATGCAGCTTTATGCAATTTTAACTGTTCTTTTTTCTTTTTCTTTTTTTTGGGGTTGGGGGGGGGGGATTGCAGTTTGTTGGCATGTTCTTCATGCTGCTGAGCTAGCATGTCAAACAATCTAGCATCACACCGGCTATCAATACAAAGCAGCCAAATGGGTCAGCTGGAACCTAAACTGGACTCATCCATGCAAATGGGATTAGGAACCAGTTCGCTCCAGCAGATGTCCATGTCAAACATGGGAGGTGGATCAGTGGGATCAGCTCATAATGGTACTACTGCATCTCAGCAAATGAAAATGTCTAACTTGGCAGTTGGGCCTGTGGGACCAGGTTATAATGGTTCTGAATCTCAACAATTGTCAATTGCGAACATGGAAATGGGTACGTTACAGCCAGTGTCCAATGATCTTGGGTCACAGATACTACCAATGTCAAACGAGCAGACTGGACAGATGGATACACAAACATATAATATGGTTTCTCAGCAGTTTTTTCCACCTACCAGCCAGTGGGGAGAGCTTGGAACATTGTCTAATAATGTAACATATCAGCAGTTATCATTATTAAACAAGCGAAAGGCACCAATGGAACCTTCTGTGATGCAGAAGTCATCACCGTCAAACAAGAGGGTGGCGCAATTGGAACATAGGCCATGGTTGCAGCCAGTAAGTGGCCCAGACAAAAGAGTTGCACAGCAGATGCAATTCATGTCGAATTCTACAGGATCACAACATTCGCCAGCCTCAAATAAGAAAGTAGTACAAAAGGATTCCGTACCCGGTAAATCTGCGCCACAGAAGCCATTGATGCAGAAAAGTCAAAATGCTCATTTGCAATCATCTGCAAAGGTTCAAAGTGGCTCTCTCGAATCTGTGAGGTCCAAGATGAGGGAAAATTTGGCTGCTGCGCTGGCCTTAGTTTCACAAGATAAATCTTCAAATGCAGAAAAAAGTTCTCAGAATGAGGCTGCAACTATTCCTGGAAAGTTGCAGGGGATTTCTCAACCCAATGGTTCTGTACTTGCTGCTTCTGATACTGTTGAGCCTGTCTCTGCGGCACCCAAGGAAGCGGCAACCTCAAAGGAAGGTTCTTCTGCAATGTCCACAGATGTTCGAAGTGGAACCCAACAAAATTTTACTAATGGTAATACATCTACAGCTATGCAGATCCCAAAATGCAGTGGGGAAGATTTTCAATATGGCAATCATCTGCCAGATGAAGATGTTCCGTTTAGTGACAACTTTTTTGCCAGAGATGAACTTCTGCAGGGAAATGGACTCTCTTGGGTGCTGGAACCTGTAATAGGCGTTCAAGAGAAAAATGAACTTCCAACTGTAGAAAATCAGGAGTTGAGAAATCAGAAAGTGGTTGGAGATGGAGGCAGGGGAGAACCACCACCAGATCAATCTCCACAGATATTGGCATCTAAAATTGAAGCTGAACTTTTTAAATTATTTGGAGGTGTGAATAAGAAGTATAAAGAAAAGGGCAGATCTCTTTTGTTCAATTTAAAGGATCACAATAACCCTGAACTGAGAGAAAAAGTTATGTCAGGAGAAATTCTCCCAGAACGTTTATGTTCCATGACTGCGGAGGAACTTGCTTCTAAGGAGCTCTCTCAGTGGAGAATGGCAAAAGCCCAGGAGTTGGCCCAAATGGTAGTTTTACCGGATTCAGATGTTGATATAAGGCGGATGGTGAAGAAGACGCATAAAGGTGAATTCCAAGTTGAAGTTGAACAAGTTGATACTACTTCCATGGACGTGTCTCTTGGCATAAGCTCACATGATCGGAGATCAGGACAAGAGAATGAAGGAGGAGCCTCTCCCCCTTCTAAATCTGTTCAAACAAAAGAGGAATCAAATGCCGCAGCCACTGAAAAAAAGAGTAATCTTGAAGGACAGGAAGATCAATGCACCATTACCATTCCATCAAGCGAAGCTACTGATTTGATGCAAGGGCTCATGGTTGATAATGAAATGAAAGATGCTGAATTTCTTCCTCCAATTGTCTCTCTTGATGAATTCATGGAATCCCTTAATTCAGAGCCTCCATTTGAAGATATATCTGGGGATGCTGAAAAATCAACACCCACACCCAAGTTGGACAGGGATGATACAGAAGTTGGTTCCAAGTCAAAGTCGCTCCAGACTCAACAAGATCCTGTTAATGCTACACCAGCCAAACATGACAATGTTGAAGGAACAGAAACTAAATCTGATACTATTTCGAAGCACAATGATAGTCCTGTAAAATCAGAAACTGCAGCTCCTGTTGTTGCATCAAAGAGTGAACTTGTTTGGGAGGGCTTGCTTCAGCTTAATATCTCAGCCATGGCCTCGGTAACTGGCATCTTCAAAAGGTGTGTGAACATTTTTATGTTTTCAAGTACACTGTATTTCTTCCTACAATTGTTTGTCATCATTAATAAGCATACGATCCATGATACTGCTAAGCATCCTATCTGTCAGGACAATGGATCTGATGAATTGCAGAGATAGTGCCCTGTGTGCAGCATAATATTATTTCTGATACTGCAATTATTATTTTAATTAGTTGAGTTCTCTGAGTTAAGACGATGTTTGTTTACCGCGTTGCGCGTTCTATATTTTCTTTTCTTTGCATTCTTGTGCTTAGAACACAAGAATTTTTAGGAGAGGATGGAAAAGCATAAACCCTGCAAAATGATTTGTCCCTTCTTGATAAAAATAGATTTCCCATCATTTGGAGCCTGTTTGGGAAGAATGTTAATGGTATTATATGATAGAATTAGTATCTGGAGGAGAGATGCCAGTAATTTTAACTTATTGGAAAGTAGATGGTAGATTATTTCCTTTTATGTTCTTATTTTGTGTTGCTAATCTGATTTTATTATTTCAGTGGTGAAAAAACCTCAACAAAGGAGTGGGCTAGCTTCCTTGAAATCAAGGGGAGGGTGAAACTTGATGCATTTGAGAAATACCTGCAACAGCTTCCAATGTCTCGAAGTCGTGCTGTAATGGTATCTCAAGTTTGTTTGCACTGTATTAAATATGTGACCTGTTTGTTGTTCCCTCTATTTACAAACCAAAAAGGAAGGAAGAAGGAAGAAAAGCCCTTCTATCCAATTTTTTTATTCTTTTATTTGCTACTGATGCATTTAGGGTCTTTTTATCCACAGAAAATTACTTTTTTAGGTCAATGATCACATATTTAAGAGCAGCTTGGGGTGAGATAATTTTACATAATCAAAGTTATTTATAGGTGAAAGAAGCACAGCTGGTATTAGGATCAATTAGGCAAAACAGCAAGCACTTTGCTGGGTCTGGCAACAGCGGCTCACAATATTCTGGTGGATGAATAGCGAGATGGGATCAATTTTACAATTTAAAATTTCAATTAATTGATGTAATTGGAGAGACTGTGAAGTTACCCACATAAGAATCAGCAGACGTCCATTCTCTATTAAACAATTATTGTCCAACTGACAACATCATGTTCAAAGTGGCCATTATCAAATTAAACTAATATTTATTTATTGTTATTTTCAATGGTAATAAGTACGGAAATTTACTATACCGTTCCACATAAAGATCAAGGAAAAAAATAATAATTACGTTTTGGGTTTGGGGCAGATTGACATGTATGTATCTTTTTATCTTTTTATTTTTGTGGCACCAAATTAGTTATTTAGAGTGTAATAAATATTGGTTTTCTATTTGACTTACTCTGGATGGTTTTGCTAATATATTTAAATGTTTTGCAGATTATGCACGTTGTTGGCAAGGAGGCGTCCCCAAAAAGTGATCGTAAGAATCTGTCGGAGGTATTAAGCTTTAGCCATTTATTAGTAATTGTGTGGACCCTTTTGCTGCTGGTTGTAGTGACTGACTTGTACTTAATTTGCTGTATGTGATTATTTTTGCAGGTTGCTGAATCCTATGTGTCGGATGGGAGAGTGGGTATTGCTGAGCCTGGCCCCGGCATTGAGCTTTATTTTTGCCCGCCTCACTCGAAAACGATTGACTTGCTGAGCAAGATCGTCCCTAAAGACCATCTCGAGGCACTCGGTGCTATTGATAATGGTCTAATTGGTGTTCTTGTATGGAAAAAAGCTCAATTAACTTCAACAATATCACCAAACTCAGCTTCACACCATAAGCATGCCTCTAAGAAACACTTCACTTCTACTAGGAGACATCAAGATAAGGATACTACCACCACTACAACCAATACAAACATGAACGTGAGTCCTACACCGAAAACTTCAATGTCTCATGCCAGACACTCTATTTATGCTAAACCCCCTGCTCAAGAGGATGATGATGATGATGATGATGAAGTTCCTCCTGGGTTTGGCCCTGGAGCTGCCCGGGATGATGATGACCTTCCTGAGTTTAACTTTTCTGGTGGTTCAATCCAACATACCCCTCGGGGGCCAGTGGCCCCTTTGCATCATCCCCAGACTCCGTCACGTCCTGTGGATCAAATAAGAGAGCTTATACATAAATATGGACAGCCCCAAGGTGCTGCCTCTTCAGACAGGAGGGGTATTGGGGTTGCAATTCAGCCATGGAACGACGACGACGATGACATCCCGGAGTGGCAGCCACAGTCTGCACAGCCAGTTCATGGCTACAAGCGACCCCCCATGGTTAACCAACAACGGCATGTAGGATTGATGCAACCCCATGAACAATATCGTCAGCCATCCTTGTCATTGCAGCCCCAAATGAACGTTATGCAAGCCCCACAACAAAATCAATGGACCCAGCACGGAACATATACTGCTCCTCCGTCTCAACCTGGAGCTGGAGGGGTTCAATTTTATGGGCAACCGGGGGCAGCCTGGCGTCAAGATGCCCCGAAAAGTAGAGGCTTTTGAATTAATTACTTTTATTGTAAATCCAGTGTTCTAGTTTCGTTTCTTTTAACTTTGTAACCGCCAGTAGTTGAGTTGTAGTCTTTTCTGTTTATAGCAAACGGAAAAACTAGTTCTCTACATAACTTTGCTACATGGGCTGTCCAGAAAATAGCATTTTGAGAGGAACCCAAAAAAAATGTCAAGAACAATTGGTATTTGCCATTTAACTTGATTGAAAAAATAAAGAAACTTAACACGATACCCGAAGTAAACGCTGTTTTTAGAGGATTAGCTGCCTGAACCTTTAGTTACGGGTGTATGTAAACGTACACTTTCGGAGTTTATTGCACATTTTTGGATCGTGTTAGTGATACTGAAGCAACAGAAATGATAAATAACTAAAGCGGTCAAAAAGATTGAATTATGACAAGTTGTGTTTCTAAAGAATGAGTGAATAATACACTGGCTGGATGAAATCTACTGGAGGGTTCACCATCCAGTATAATAAGTATTAAGTACAGTGAAAGAAAAAAAATATTGAACAGGAAAAAAAAATTACAAAAATACATGCAACTTCCACAACCCTAAATTCCTAGGCTCCAATCAACCCACAATTTGGGTTTGGGGGGGGGGGGAGACAAAGAGTTAATTACATTATACATCCAATAACGACACAAAAAAGGAAAAAAAATAAAAAGAATCATAGTGGGAATTACAAGATTACAAAAATACTGGGCACTGAGAAAAGTGAAATGTAGAGGATAGAGATAGGAGCGGATAAAGATTTCAATATGCAGGTACCTCTACCTGTGAAATACCACAGTTTGTCAACAGGGGAATGGCCACTGTTAGGGGCAGCCAAGCTCAAACTATTTGTTTATGTATATGCAAAGGTCCAAGAATTATCAACCCCCCAAGGCACGCTTTAGTCCTGCTCGTTGCTCTGGTGTCAATTTTGTTGGGAACTTCACCTCAAATTTGATTCTTAGATCACCCCTATTACCTGGCTCTCTGGCGATTGGCATTCCCTCCCCAGGAATGCCAAGCTCAAAACCAGGACTAATTATATCTGTTACAGCAATGTTAAGATCACGGCCATCAAGTGTGATGAGACTTACTGAGGTCCCCCCTAGTGCTTCAGCTAGCGACACCTTGTGATTCACAATAAGGTCATTGCTGTCTCTCTTGTACACATCATGGGGCTTCTCATCTATCACAAATACAAGGTCTGCTGGTAGCTGATTTGGCTGCTCATTTCCTTTATCCGGGAAAGTAATCTTAGTTCCCTTCTTCCACCCAGGCTTCACATCAATGGTTAATATCTCACTTTCTGGTGTTTGGCGTCTGCAAAGTTATGAACTTAATCAGTATGATATTCATGCCCTCTAAGTTTTTGTAACTCTTTTAAATTCAAGGCTGCCATGAAGCAAAAACTCATTAGTAGTAACAGAAAGTAGTATGATGGGACAATGATGCTGAATACTACTGATAACTTGTCTCAGCTGGACAACAAGGGATCTGTTAACTGAGAACTTGTTTTCTTATAACAACAAGCACGAAGTGTTGCCAATTGGAAAATGGTAACAGTAGTACTGAAAATTAAGTAATTGATCTGCCTCTCAACATATTCGTCAAACTTCTTTCAGTTTTCACTAAAATATTCCCCTAAAAATGATGTACAAACTGACATGCTATGGAAAAATCCACCATAGAATGTCTATTAAACCTTCCGAGTAGAATTTCAACAGAGTAACAATGTCAGCCCAAGGGAAAACTTTATAAAACTGTCAATTTTCGCTAAAATCCTATTAATGCTTTAATCAGTAAGCTTGTTTAAATACCATAAAGTTCAAATTGGTCAAATGTGTTATGGATGCAAGATGGTTTTTTTGCATGATGAGAACTTGAAGAAGCTAGAAACAAACAAAACAAGTGCCATATATGATGTGATAAACTGAAGAAAAAGGCACAATCTCAATGCTTGTAACCAAGCTTGAAACTAATTTAAGGGCTAGTTCTTTCACTTGAAGGTTCAGTCCATATAACATACTACAAACATAGTGCTCTGTGTTGGATAAATGGTAGCTCTGCTGCAAGACCTTATTAAAACAATACCTGCAGAAGGGTAGAGAAGAAAGAAGGTAAGGAGAAGAGGAAGAAAATGAGTTACTGAGGCTAATGCACATACCCATTGGCATCAACTACAGTTCTAGAAATCTTCATTTTCCTTGTTGATCCAGAGTATAGCTCCTCGAGGCTGCATGGTAATTTGCTCTCCACTGGCGGAGGTTTCCTCGGCACACTCCCATCACTATAAGTTCGAAAAATATTTTCACCCATACCAAATCCTCCAAATGTACCTCCTCCCTCTGACTGGAACCTTGTGGACTTCCCAGGTCCCGCTGACCCAAATCCAAAAGGTGAACTGCCAAAGAATTCTGCAAAGATGTCTTCAGCATTTCTTGGGTTGAACCCTTTAGAGTTACCACCACTACCATTCGCATATGAGTATCCACTACTGCTAGATGGTGGCATGTCTTTTAACCCTTCTTCACCATATTGATCATAAATCGCTCTCTTCTGAGGATCGCTCAAGACCTGAAATCACAACAACTTCTCAAATACACCATTACATTGTCCTCTGAAGATAGCGAAAATAACTGCAGACATTGTTGTCTAAGGATAGCAAAAATTCCATGTTAAGCAAACACCATTTTCTTACAGCTTCATTTGGTTGCTGAACTGGTTGACATAGGGAAAATTAATTTGAATATACATCCTAAAGATAATAAGAAACAAATCAATAATCCAACAGATACATTCCTTTCTTTTCATTATTATTATTATTATTTTGTTAATCCAAATATCACAAACACAAAATCCATCAGTAAGGAAACAACCATCAATAGACAAAACTCAGAAGAAAAGCATACCTCATAAGCCTCAGAGATCTGTTTAAATCTGGCTTCAGCTTCTTTCTTATCATTGGGGTTTTTATCAGGGTGCCATTTCATTGCCAATTTCCTATAAGATTTCTTGAGATCATCTTCTGTTGCATTCTTGTTCACCTTCAGTATGTTGTAATAATCCATACCCATTTTCTCCTTTCTTTATATTCAATCACACCCACAATATTCAACCCAACAACAAGAATACAAAATTTTATTCTACTAACCAAAAAATTTACAGATCATATCATTCTAAAAACACCCAGATCATTAAAACAAAATACCTCTATTTTTCTAATCTTTTCTTTTTTATTATAACTAGGTAAAATGATAAAAAATAAGATACTGGTAAAGCTAACAAGAAACTATCTTAGTTCTTGGTATTGACCCCCTCCAAAAAAGAAACAAACACGTTTTGGGTGTTTTCAATTGGAAAGTTTTGATCTGGGTGTCAAAGATTGATTGAAAAGAAAGAATCTTTGAATCAATCTATTATGGTGTCTTAATTTTTATTTATTTTTAATGTTTAAGACAACGTCTGATGGAGACGTATGTTTAACAACCGAAAGCAACGGAATTGTGGACACGGCTACCATGCAGGGCCTAAAATCCCCTGTATGGTGCAGGGGCTGCCATTGAGCCATTGGATTCAGTTTATTTGAATCCAACGGTTGAGGTTTTAATTTGAAAAAAAAAGAAAGAAAACGTGAATAAAAGCAAAAAAAGAAGGGCAACCGGAAGAAAAGCATTTTCATCCCCCTCTCTTTCTCCCCCACCCCCTTGTTCTCCTCCCCCCCCCCGGAACATTGAACCAGAAAATCCTCATCTTTCTCCCTCTCCATCCCCACATTCTTCCTCGCTCTCGCTCTTGCTCACTCTCGCGCTCCTGCTCACGCTCATGTTCCCGCTCCCGCTCCCGCTCCCGCTCCCGCTCCCGCTCCCGCTCCCGCTCTCCCTCTCGCTCTCGTGTTAAACACGTTCTCAGATGAATCAGAAATTATATCAAAAAAGAAATTGCAAAACAAAACCCAAGCCTAATCTCCTTATCCCGATCGAAATTCACATCTCTTTCTCTGTCATAGTTCTTCAACCACGATTCGTCACAGCTGTCTCCCTCTCCATCACGGTTCTTCAACCAGAATCGACTGCTGTCGTGTCTCGGCTTCTCTCGATTGGTGGTGGTGGTGCTGCTGCTGCTACAATTTCTCTCTTAAGGATCGACTGCTGCTGTTGCATCTCTCTTTAGGAATAACTTGTGATGCTGCTACTGATGCGTCCATGCTCTGTCTCGGCTGGTGGTGGTGGTGTTGCTGCGTCTCTGCTTTGTCTCGACTGGTGCTGCTGCTCTCTCTCTCAAGTTGCTCCTATAAAGAGATCGGAGCATATATGTTGAGAATCGACATTGGCTCACTGGTATTATTCTTCTATTTGGGTAAATTTTGAGTAATTATTATTTATTTTGTGCATGTGATGTTGGAAAGTTCGTAGTTTATGTGGAGTATCTAGACTTTGCTACTTGGGTTCTCTGTAATGAGCTCCCCCCGCCCCAAAACCTCTCTTTAGTTTTTTTCTTCTATCTATGAATGCTTTAGAGTAGACTGTATGTGAGTAATATTTTGTCTTATTTGAATGCTTAAGCTCTCTTTCATTTTTGCAAACTTTTTTGGCTTTTGTGAAGAGATGTTTTGAGTAATTCTTATAAGGAAGAACGCTTAAGCTCTCTTTCATTTTTGCAAACTTTTATTGCAGTGTGAGAGGAGATGTTTTGAATAGTTCAATATACGGACTTGTGCAACTCAGGGAGTGTCTATAGTCAGTTTTTAACCCAAGCTTTCATAGTATTTTGTTTGTGTCCTTGTTAGAATTTTTATCATGCAATGATAGATAAGGTCAGAGTTATGGAGGAGTGTGGGACTAATTTTTTTTTTTTTAAGGGGGTTTTCCAACATGCTTTTGTTTCCCTTTCATTACTGAATCCTTGAAATTTAGTTTAATGTCTTTCATTTTCTTGCACATCTCTGGAGCAGTGATGGCAAAATGTTTTTGAGTATTGGGACCGCGCTACATTATTTCTTGTATTTTTTATCTGCACCTATTTGAATATTTGAACTGCTATTTTTTACAGCTTTTTATTCTTACATATTTTGTGCTGCAGTTTTAGGGGAAGTTTTGGTATTCTCTCAGTAATTCTGGGAGATTGCCCTGTGGCGCGTTAGGATAAGGCTTTTGAAGTCATAGATCTGTCCGCTTCGCTCTCAAACTGTCCATCAAGTGCGAGTTTAGTACCAACAAAGTAAAGTTCAAGCTCCGGGTCGGATTTGGCAGCGGACTTAATGCTGAGGCACAAGAATCTTATTTAGGCAGGAGAGGTAATATATAAAATAAAATTCACTCACCAATAATTTGATTTTGATTTAATTTGATTTTGATTGAGAAACTTATCCACGAAAGCCCTTTGTGAGTGCTTGGAACTTGCATCATCGCCTGCCTGTAATTGGAATTCTTACTTGTCTCTGCATTTTAAGGAACAGGAAAAGAAAAGTAGTTTAAGAGAAATAATAAGAGTGGAAATGGCAATGTCGTCCATGAAGAAGAAATGTTTCATTTTTGCTTTGGTTTTGTATCTTATTATGGATGCGAGATTTGGTGGTGGTGTCTTTGTTGCTGAGTTATGAGAAAGCAAGTTACATTCGTGGGTTCAGTAAATATTTTGGCAAGATTTTTTATACTTCTAGTTATGGGATTTGGTTTTTGCTTTCTTGTTTGTGTCTTACAGTTGGAATAGCTGGAAATTATTCGGAGGGGGCAGAATCTGTTGGATGATGAACTTTGCTGCGGCTTTGTTGCAATTTTGTTGGCTGCAGAATTTTAGGGTTGGCTTTAGTAAATATAGGTTGATATTTGCAAGGCATCTTTTATACGGCTTATGTAAAAAAAATTTCTTTTTCCATTTACATTGCTGGGTTTCGTTGTAGTTGCTGAGCAAGTGATAGAACACATTCAATTTTATACAACAATTATAAGTATTGACCATGAGGCAGGATACTGGAAAATTGTTGTGTTATTACCCTTCAATGGTAAAATGATTGCAATTGATATGGTGATCACAATTGATGACTTTTGAATGAAACCATATGTTTTAATTATTTATTTATCCTGTTATTTATTTTAATAAAGCTTAGTTTATTTCATTTGCATGGATGTTTATTTCACAAGATACTTATTTGAAAAATGTCAAAAAGAAAATGTTATACTGCTAAAAAATAAATACGTTGTTAATAAGTTGTGCTGAGCTTTTACTTTAAAACTACTTACCTTTCTTCCTTTTTTTATTTGTCGTAAATTTATGCAATATATCAATCCACTTTTTTTTTCGGAGATGGTACTTGTAATAAGGTTGGATGATACACTTGGTGTAATGTACTAGATTTTGGTGGATTTTTAGGATGATATGTAGAAAATATTATGTTTGACGTAGGAATAGTTAATTTGATTTATTTTCATTAAACTGTGTTTCCTATAATTAGTTAAAATAAATTGATTAAATTGATTTAGCGGATGGGAAAATAAGCCTATAAATTTGTGTGGGAATTAATAGAATTAAAAATGGTTGCAAGGTTATTTATAGTGGAGATTTTGGCTATAAAAAGCGCCAGTGGAACATAAGAGCTCTTCCGAATTTATTTGTGAGGCCACTTATTGCAACCATTAGTATTTTACTCATTTTAGTTTTTTTTTAATCAAACTTAATAGTTAAGTCATATTTTGCTTTAGCACACTTATATATTCAATTGTACTTTTCTTTAATAAAAAGCGAGTGCTATATTTCAAAGATTAAAATTAAATATAAGACACTAAGAGGCTTTGATAGTTCTCCGACCAAACGAAAGATTTAAAACACTTAAAAGCAAATTCGGATTGGAATATTATTATTTTGTTGGTTACCTTTATTCATAATACAAATACTTCGAAAGTGATTATATTTATAAAAAATTAGATGAAAAATGTTTACAAAATAATATTATTGAATGTTTAAAACGAACACTTGTAGTATAAGGTATGACTATTGAAAGATTAAAATCAGTGCACGAAATTAAAGTGACCAGAAGCTTACAAGCCGTAAACGGCTTGCCGGTTTGACTTGAACCGGAAATCCGGTTATGTTCCAGCAAGTCCTTCACTCGAATCCGGTTTTCCGGATATCACAAACCGGCTTGCCGGTTGGATCCAGAAGATAGCACGTTAAAACCGGCTTACCGGTTTCCTTAACCGGTTGGCCGAATGAATCCAGAATGCTGCCAAAGTGCAGCTCGAATCCGGATTTCCGGATTTACAGAACCGGCTATCCGGTTAAATCCAGTGAAGGCCATACGCGAATCCGGTTTTCCGGATTGATAATCCGGTTATCCGAATATTGACCCGAGAGCAACCAAAGAAAATGCGGCTCACCGATTTGAACAATCCGGTTATCCGGAATTTGTCCCGAGAGAAATCAATAAGAAAAACGGTTTTCCGGATGAGAAGAAGTGGTATACCGGTTTAGACTTGGGAAATCTTTTTGTCTCTAATTGGGTAAGCTCTTATACTTGTATTACACACACCATTTTATTTTTGGCCTTTTAAAATTGCTTAATTTTAAATCATTTTGAGATTTAAAACCTTTCAATAAGCCATTTAGGGTGCGTTTGGCACACTATATTGTATTATGCTGTATTGTATTATTTTAATGCTGGTATATTGTATTATGTTGTATTGCGTTAGCATTGTATTATAACAATATTGTAGAATGTTTGATTAATTAAATTAAATAATTAAAAAATAATATATATTAATACTTAGAAAAATAATAAATATAGAAATCTTAAAATTTGTATTATAATTATGATAAAAAATTTTATAAAATTTAATATTATATGTAAATAATAAATTTAGATTATAATTAATATTATAATTGTTAATATAAATTAATAAATTATTATTCAATAATATTAAATTATATTTTAATTTACAATATATTATTATTTTTACATTTTAATATATTAATAAATTTTTAATTTAATATAAATAATTATAAATATTGAAATTTGCATAAATTTAAATAATATTAATTTTAAAATTAATATTAATGTAAATAATATTATAATATTAATATATTATTTTTATATGAATCATTAATAAATAAAATAATATTATCATATAATTTATTTTTATATTTTATTCATTATATTAGTATTTAATAATAAAATAATTTATTTTTATAATATTTTAATAAAATAAATTTGCCTCAATTGAGGCAAAAAGCTTCCGCATTACGCAAACCCGAGGTTCCCTTGGGTTTGCGTAATGCGACCCCATGCCTTATTATGCTGTATTATAATGCAGTATAATGAGGTCTCAAATTTTACCAAACAACTTCTTGGTAATAAATTAATGTGAATAGTGGTATAATACCACACAATCCCATGCACTAAACGCGCCCTTAATGCATGAAATATAAAATCATAAAATTACAAGTATATCAAGCTATCTAATTCATGAAGCATAAATTCATATAATAACAAACATATCAAGCCATGTAGTAAAACATAAATCAAGATGCAACATTCATCATTCCAACAAACATTAAACAACAAACATTAAACATTTTACTTAAAATATGCAACAGCGAACATAAATATATGAGTACCTCCATAACAGTGAACATACAACGTCAAACATGAAACGTAGAACAGCAAACATGAAACGTGGAACGTAAACATGAAACGGGGGCAAAAAAGAAAAATTTCGGGGTATTTGAAAAATCAGTACATGAAACATTGCACAACCAACATGAAACATATCACTTAAAATATGCAACAACAAACATAAAATATGAGTCCCTCCGTAACATGGAACATGAAACGTAGAACAACAAACATGAAACAGAGAACGTAAACATGAAACGGGGGCAAAAAAGAAAAATTTCGGGGTATTTAAAAAATCAGTACATGAAACATTGCACAACCAACATGAAACATATCACTTAAAATATGCAACAACGAACATAAAATATGAGTCCCTCCGTAACAGTGAACATGAAACATAAAACATGAAACATAGAACATCAAACATGAAACATAGAACGTAAACATGAAACGGGTGCAAAAAAAAAAATTTCGGGGTATTTGAAAAATCAGTACATGAAACATTGCACAACCAACATGAAACATATCACTTAAAATATGCAACAACGAACATAAAATATGAGTCCCTCCGTAACAGTGAACATGAAACATAAAACATGAAACATAGAACATCAAACATGAAACATAGAACGTAAACATGAAACGGGTGCAAAAAAAAAAATTGCGGGGTATTTGAAAAATCAGTACATGAAACATTGCACAACCAACATGAAACATATCACTTAAAATATGCAACAACGAACATAAAATATGAGTCCCTCCGTAACAGTGAACATGAAACATAAAACATGAAACATAGAACATCAAACATGAAACATAGAACGTAAACATGAAACGGGTGCAAAAAAAAAAATTGCGGGGTATTTGAAAAATCAGTACATGAAACATTGCACAACCAACATGAAACATGTCACTTAAAATATGCAACAACGAACATAAAATATGAGTCCCTCCGTAACAGTGAACATGAAACATAAAACATGAAACATAGAACATCAAACATGAAACATAGAACGTAAACATGAAACGGGTGCAAAAAAAAAAATTGCGGGGTATTTGAAAAATCAGTACATGAAACATTGCACAACCAACATGAAACATATCACTTAAAATATGCAACAACGAACATAAAATATGAGTCCCTCCGTAACAGTGAACATGAAACATAAAACATGAAACATAGAACATCAAACATGAAACATAGAACGTAAACATGAAACGGGTGCAAAAAAAAAAATTTCGGGGTATTTGAAAAATCAGTACATGAAACATTGCACAACCAACATGAAACATATCACTTAAAATATGCAACAACGAACATAAAATATGAGTCCCTCCGTAACAGTGAACATGAAACATAAAACATGAAACATAGAACATCAAACATGAAACATAGAACGTAAACATGAAACGGGTGCAAAAAAAAAAATTTCGGGGTATTTGAAAAATCAGTACATGAAACATTGCACAACCAACATGAAACATATCACTTAAAATATGCAACAACAAACATAAAATATGAGTCTCTCCGTAACAGTGAACATGAAACATAAAACATGAAACATAGAACATCAAACATGAAATATAGAACGTAAACATGAAACGGGTGCAAAAAAAAAAATTTTGGGGTATTTGAAAAATCAGTACATGAAATATAAAACATAAAATATGAAACTTAAAATGTTAAACATGAGATAAATTTCATAGAAAATGAATAAAATTTTTGTCTTTTTGTTAACACACATTTTATTTTATTTTTTAAAATATTTATAATAAAAAATATTTTTTTCATTTTTACTTTACTTGTCATTTTTTACTTATTATTATTATTATTTTTTAAATATTATTCGTTTTAAATATTTTTTATTTTAATTTATTTAAATAAAAAAAACATATTAATGGCAGCAACCGGCTGTAAAACCGGTTGCTGCCAGTCAAAAAAGTTGTTTGGCTGCCAGATGGCAGCCAAACAACAAAGGGGTCAATAAATTGACCCCCTCTATGATACAGGGACTTTGAGTCCCTGTATCATAGCCGTGTCCCGGAATTGTTATTTAGCTTGTTTCTTGGCTGTTCGGTCTGTAAAAAACATTAAAATTGAAAAAAAAAAGAAAAAAATGGCGTTCTCTCTTTTGTTTTTTTTTTATTGTTTTTGGCCTTTCTGCGTATCCGGCACAGCATCTTCTCCATTGAAAATGCCACATCAGCATTTCCAATGACTGTTAGTCTACATGGCGCTTGGATGCAGTCTTCATCGCCATGGGTATTCTGGGAGGGAAACCTTTGAGACCGTTTTCTTTTAGACCGTTTTCTTATTCTTTTCTTTTCCTTTAAATGGAATTGGTTTACGTTTTCATCATATGTAACAAAAAGATACTTGCATTATAATATTTTAGAAAGATTGTTGTTTTGGTGTACGAGATCGCAAGGACGTGATATTGATGTTCCCTCGACAGTTTAGCTGTTGCAATCTCACTAAATTCTAAACCCCAATGGGCCACGTGAGTGCGAAATGAGATGATTCGCCTGTAGTGTTTTCGAACAGGAATTCCTTAGTAGTGAAAAGAAAAAAAAAATTAAAAAATCAAACATTCACAAGATCTTTTGTGTTCTATTGCTTCTACGGGCTTGGCAATATTGTTAACATCTTATGGATATGGAAGTAGCCTAAGAACAACATTGAAATTCATGAATGAACAGGCTAAAAACACTGCACTATTGCTGGCCACTATCATAAACAAGCTTCAAGCATCATATACTACCAAGCTTTTTAAGTACAAGAAGCAAGGTCTACTCAACAACACGATCTTTGTGCCACACCATTTCAAAGCAAATCGAGAAAGAACCATTTACTTGAATTTCAAAGAACCATATTCTGCATTATAATTGCATAAGGGGCTTTTGACCCATCTAACAAAAGCATTAAGCCAGAAGGGCAAAAAACCTTAGAACACAAGCACCTTGTAACTATACAACCATAACCAAACATATGTATGATGCCTATTACCTCTAAGTAAAGGACCCCCTAATTACATGCTTCTACAACTAGTAAAAAGTTAACAAGACAAAAAAAAAAAAAAAAGGCAAAAGGGAAACACATCCAACTTGTCTCTCACAAATTCAATCAAGACATGACGGTTGAGCCCGGGGAACCAGATGAGGATGCAGTGGCTTCACCTACCACTGTCTTCAGTTTCATTGCTGCACACTCAGATGAAGACCCTGATTCTGAAACATCACCAATGTCCAAAGTGTCTGGTAGATTTTCAGAAGACTCAATAGTGTCAAACTGCAGAGAAAGAAATCCACTGTTACAATGACTGAAGGATTAAGAGACACTAAAATCTAAGCTAAATTCACAAAAGGGGAAAGGAAACGAGTACAAATGATTTAAATATGGTAGCTTCGATATACTTTCCTGACAACCTTTGACAAGTGGTCTTCTTGTCACTAAGCAAAAAGCATAGGATTTTGCTTGCAATTAAAACAAACATTTCAACATATCATATGATGCAATTGCTCACTTTTAACTACTAAAAATTGCATGAAAGCAGCAGGTATAAGACTGAGATAAATCAAATTTTAGCGTTAATCTATAGTAAAAGAGAGATAATTGAAGAGAGATGGTCGAAACTTCAAAGAAGAAAGATGTATTACTTTCAGCAGTTGTATATAGATCACAATCGTGGGAGACGCTGTTCTCCAAAACTGAAACAACACTAATGCATAAAATTAATGCCTCAATAGGGTTCAGACGAATAGCCCTCCTGCTATTACCTCCATTCATCAAGCAAGCATGAAACAACACTTCCTTGACTGCTCTTGTTTCACAAAAGAATCAGGAAAGACTTCTGCTATTTGATTAGTTTATTTTAATGAGATTGAACCATTCATTAACATGATGCATGGTGCTTGAGGTAGGCACATCAAACGGCCAACTCATTCTCTCCGACACACCAATCCACCGGAAGAAAGATAAAGAATACATAAAAGTTCACACCACGAATCCCCTAAATGATAACTCCCAATAGTTATACATCAGCAAAGCTTACCTCAAGTTGGGTTAGCATGTCAACAGTGGCATCCAAGTCCTGATTGTTCGCCAAATAAACATCAGTGAGAGACTGATTTGATAAACCGGGAAATGACATCTGCAGATATTCCAAATCCATTTCAAATTCTTCATCCATCATCTGCTTACTTGAAGAACTATAAGAACCATGAAGAGGTTGGCTCTTCACAGTAGATCCTTCAGGATTGGGGAGTTTTTGAGCGCTCTGAGCACTGGAATCACAAGAAACTTTGCCATGATACTGTGTTACATGCCCAGGATGTGCATACCAGACATTCTCATTGCTACGCTTGAAATCTTTTGTGATAGGTTCAGTCCTATCATATGCCTCCCTTTTAGAGAGCGGTACATATGATGCTGCATACGGATTTAAAGAAGAAACTCCTGGCCTCATTGCTTCACTCAGAAACAAGGACAAAGAATCAGTTTCAATTTAAAAATACTTATGCACGTGGCACAAATTCCAAGCATATAACCTGCCACTTGCCACCAACTAAATACATGAACCTCATTTCATAAATAAAAAACCTTGCAGCCTGTTAATTGTTAGAATATATATCCCACTCAGAAATAGAACCGAGGCAAGCAGCCACAACACAAAGATTCTCTGAATCAATTAGTCAAATATGTCAAGTCATGACTAAAAACAAATAACCACAAAAAACTTCTGCCACTCGTCATGCTTTTCTCCAGAAAGAGGAAAAGGATGTTTTCATATCTGTGGCATGATCTGGAACAAGCCTAGTCATAGCAAGGAACTAGTAAAGCTCAAATCAAATTCATACTCTAATCTATATCATATGCTTCTCTAATAACATAATGACAATGAGACTATCTTCAGGTGCATCGACAAGTACTTTTCTAGTCTAATTGACAATGTTTGGATGAAATAGACAAAGGCAACTCAGGATCAAACACAACCGCGATGTGCTTTCTGGAGAAGCACTTACTGCCACATCAAGTGCTTTCGCAGCGAATTGCCCCCAAAAGCAACCCTAACAATGAATATAACCAGATTAACCTAATTTCAGGACTATTTTCAAGCATGTTTTTATGGTTGTTTCAACTTTACTTCACTCGTTTTCATGTATTAGCGGTTAATTCCAACATATCAACATAATCAAAACATTAAAAAGATAAATTATCAAATTAAAAAATCGATATGAATCTACGAATAATTCAATTAAAAAAACACACTTGATCAAATTAAAAAAAAAAGAAGAAGAAAGAAACTATTAAATCGAAACTTATTTCAGACACAAACAATCAATCACGACAATACTATTACATCAAACGATTATAACGCGATAAGTATGATCGCAATAGTGGAAATAAAACAAAATTATAAAATAGTTTACCAAATCTGAATATGCGAAAGGCTGATGATGATCGAAGAGATCTGAAGAAATGGCGAGAAAAAGTTAATAATAGATGAGGGAGGTTTAGCCTTTGGAGTAACAAAAAGAGCAAAGACGTTTACTTGAACATCGAGCGTTATGGGTTCCGTTTGGAAACACGATTATTTTATCCTAACACTCATCAAAGGCTCAGCGTGAGCCAGCTTCAAATTCATTCCTCTTGCCAGCGTGGCAATGTTTAATTTATTGCTTAACAAACCCTTATAAATATTATCATTAAGGTCCTCTTTTTTAATATTAATCGTGAGTAAGGAGAGTAATTTAGAAACACAAACACAATAACCTTAGTATTTTGAAATCAATCCAATTCCCTCAACCAAATTGTGTTGTAATACCATTGTGAACTTGTATCTCTCTTTCTATTACAGGCTTCAATTTACTATGCTATCACAAGTATAAATTTCTTAATCTATTGTAGGCTTACATATATATTGCACTGTTAATTTGAAATTCTTACTTTACATTAAACACACATTAATTTCATACAATATACTTGAATTTCTCATTTTTATTGTGAGTTGATATTTTTTATCCCAGGATAATATGCATTTTTTTTTTCCGTTATGAACTTAAAGTACTTACCCTTAGTAGAGTTCATTTTCTAACCTCATCATAATCACATTTTAAAAGTATAAGCTTAAATTTTCATGACTCACTATAATGTCAAAATTCATTATAAATTATTATTTTTATTTTAGACATGATATTATATCATTTATTTCTATCTTAATTTAAAGAGATGATTATCCCAAAAGATATACCTTTAAAAAAATAATTTATTACACGTTTTATTTTATTTGTTGCATTTTAATATAATAACAATGAAAGATATGGTAAAGGACGTAAAAAGCTTTTTATAGTTCATTTGACTGTCAGAGCTTGTTTGGTGTAACGACAGATTGGTTAACGAACAATTTTATTTTGAGAGAGGCTAATGAACAACTATATTTGGATTAATTTTTCTGTCTTCTAAAATAATTTAAATAAAATAATAACAAAAATGATGGGTCTAGATGCAAATATGCCACATCCGAGTTTTACAGTAAATGCTAAAATAACTAAAAAAACGATTTACAAAATCCTCGTGGATGAGACTACCGTCACAATAATGGTGCTTCTCTCTCCCTCTCTTTCTCTCCCCCGTCTTCATTTCATCAGGTTGTCTCTCGTCTCATGCATGCATTTAATGTTTTTCTTTTATTTGATTTTGTTTTTATTTATTTATTTTGTAAATGGTGTATTGTGGTGGCTAGCAGAAACCATCGGGGCAGCATTGTGCAAGGCCAGAAGAATTGCAGATTAAACAACAAGGCAATAGTGTGTTCGTGTGCATCTTCAAAACCCATTCAACAAAATGGATTTTGCAGAAGGGATTTAGTTCTCTTTGGTCTGTCTTCCTCGTTATCTCTGGGCTTCCCAACTCCAGGTATATAAGCTTATTGTTCACTTGTTTGGCTTATCTTCATTGTTGTTGTTATTACTTATCATTGTTTAAATTTCAGTGTCTTTAGTTTGAACTTACTATATGTTTGCTGATGATGTGTGCACTGAAAAAGATTATTTGGGCAATTCTCTTTGGAAAGAATAGGCAATATAGTACATGGAATTTGCCTAAAAGAATGACTGAAATTCATATGGTGATGGTAAATTTTCTTGCATCAGTAGTTCGAAAGCTCATATGCAGTTACCTATGTTGATTGTATGTATAAAATGATGGAACAGAGCGAACAGGAACAGAATATTGGCCTATATTGGTATGGCCGGAATTCATATTTATTTGGAATGACATATCATTTGAAACTCATATTTTAATGTGAAGCATCGAGTTCAGTTATATCTTGATCTAATAGGATCGACATGTTGCAATAACCTGCTCAATTGAGAATATTGATTCAGAACATGTGGAGCCCAGAGATACATGCCTGTCTATTGTTATTTGACTTAACTTTGAGCTATGTCACCATGGTACATTCCTTACGGTGAATAAGAGAAAGAGATTTTGGCCGATCTACTCACATTCTTTGTCAGGATTGCATTTAGTTGCACCTTTTTGTGTGTGTTCTTGTAGAAATGATGTTTGGAGGTCCCCAGTCATTTTCTTTTACAGAACCCAATATTTGTTACTCTTCATGATTTTAGTTCAGTCAGTTCTTGCTTTCCAAAGCATATACAACTCGCGGGTGTCAGAATATTCAATTTTCATTCTATTGTTAACCATGTTCCATTTTATGCTGTCAGAGATCTGGCTGGAAACATTGTTATCAAGTGATTCTCCAGCAATCATCTTGGTTACACATGATGCTATCATGTTAAATTTATGATTATTCTTATCTTGATCTTTGCTTGATTTTATCATCTCTCAAATATTATACTAATCATGTTGCAGGATCCGTTGCTGGAGAGGATGTAAAAATGGCTTCATTTGTTGATGAAATAAATGCTTACACTTATTTGTACCCAATGGAGTTGCCATCTAAGAAGTTCCTCTTTAAATGGTTGGTTTCCTACAATGGGATTAAATTTGGCATGACTTGCTGCATTTTCTCTTTATTGTACATTCGGACTGCTAGCTCCTAGTCAGCAAATATGTTCACTTACTTTCACAGTCAATGGAACAATTCAATAATATTCAAAAGATTTTTCTTATGACGTAGTGTAGACAATTACTATTTTCTGCTATATTATTTATGCAAAGGCAAACGGTTTTGTTCCTTATTTCTTGTGCATTAATTTGAAGGGTGGAATCCAGAAAGCCAGAACGCTATTCATCAGCTGCTCCACTGTCACGTAAGTTTCACCGTTATGTCTCTATTTGGTATTAGAATGGTGAAATTTCAACCAGATTGCCACTTTCATGAGCACTTATTTCTCCTTCCTAAGTTTAGCTGAAGCTTCTAAATTTGAATATGATACAGCTAATGCCCGATTGCGGATCGTGTCTGAGCGTGTTGACATTATTGATAATCTCATCATTTCTGTTACGGTAACTTCTGACATAGTCATACACATGATGAATCCTTACCCTCTGATTATCTCTTCAAGTTCTATAAATTTATAACATTTATTTCAGATAGGTCCCCCAAATGTTCAGTTCTTGAAATCAAAGGACAAAAGTACGTGGAATGCAAAAGATGTTGCTGATTCTGTTTTGTCTGACAAGTCTGCATTGGTAATAAATCATACTCTGTTTTGGACTACAGGCACAAACAGTGTGCTAAATAAGTTTTAATGCAATTCTAGATTTGTTGACCCAGTTATACTTTGAAACTTCACTACTTCCTGTAGTATAAATCCAATGCGAAACTTTAACTCAAAGAGATAATCTCCACTCTTCCAAGCTCGTCCAATCATATGTACTCATAATATAGGTTTTAAAATAGCCCATGTAGAGCTTACTTAGATTCTCTTTCCTCCAATGATTAAGACCTTGGAGCAATGCTAGTTTAACAAGCAACATTCTTCTGCAGCGAGTCACCTCAAGTCAGCGAATGGCTGAGAGTTCTGTTCTTGATGCCCATACTAGTAAAGTAAGCTCAAAACCCTTGCTTCAAGTTTTCTTATATGAACTGAGTTCAATTCTTAATAAAATGTTTTACACAGTTGAACAACTTCAGTTTTACCTAGCAAATACAGTTACATAAGCATATAGTTGATATCTACGTTTCTGTGCGTGCATATGAAACTAGTTTCCTATTCTTATTTTTGTTTTTTCCTCTTCAGGTTGATGGTGAGCCATACTGGTTTTATGAATATCTTATTCGCAAATCACCAACAAATCTTGTAAATTTTTTTTTCTTTGTCTTCAATAGAAAGTCATAATGGAAAGATTTGCATACTTTTACTGATCGTTGACACCCTAATGCAATGGCAGGGTCAGGAACCAAACCTTTATCGACATTATGTTGCTTCAACCGCCGAGCGAGAAGGTATGATCATAACATGTTTTCAGCTTTTAACTCCATTTATTAGTAAGTACTGCCTTTGAAGAGATCTCTAATTGCATATTAAGACTGCTTGAGAGCTTATGAATTCTGATTATTTTAGATTTAAAAGAATTAAAAAGCTCACCCATTGATAAGTTATCTGGGTTTATTAGCCAAAAAATTTTAACACTGTGGAGAAAAGAGAGAATGTTTGGCTCATTTCTGGGTGCCAGTTTTTGACACTGCTGATGTATTATTGAACACTTGCGCAACTAAAGACATACAGCTTATTTCTTGCGGGACTCTCTCTTTTATACTCTCTGACATCTCATCCCATTCTGAATTGTGAAAATCTATCGCAGGTTATCTTTATTCTATAAGTGCTTCAACGCTCGGCAAGCAGTGGGACGAGGTCTCTCTCTTTCTTTCAACACGTGCACACACGCACAAATGTAATAATAAGTATCTGAGACAAACTAAAGATCACGTTTATGTGATGATGCAGATGGGACCTTTCTTGGAAAAATCTGTTGCCTCATTTCACCTTCTGCCTCCCACAGATGACTATGTTCCTCCATACAAAGATCCATGGAGATTTTGGTGACAAGAATTTTCTTTCCCCCCCCACCCCCCCCCCCCCCCCCCCCACAATATTCCCTCCCCCTTTCCCCGTATTAAGGGTGTAAACTTATTTAAGTTTTATGTATTAGCCTCTTTTTTTTTTCTTTTTTTTTGCTTTTAGCTTTGATGGTGAGCTGCTACAGTGATTGAACTCCGCAGCCTGTCTCATTGAGTCATGCAGGTAAATTATATTAAAATTTTGGAAAAATGGAAAAAAAAAAAAAATGCATTGGAGACAATGCTTCCAGTCATCTAGGAAAAAACTATTGCCATCTCGTTCACTGTTAGTGAATGACTTGATGTTTATGAATATTTCAAAAGAACGCATCTTCCATAAATTATTGAAGGACGACTTGTCATCCTTATAATTTTGGCAAGCCACTTGTAACTAGTGCAGAAAATATATATTTATTCATTTAACTGCTTACAATTCCACCGAAAAAACAATTCCAAACTTGATATACCAAATTAATTAATTACTAAAATATACGTTTAATTATATCAACTTTGGGTGTATACTTTATTTGAATTGAATTTAAATTTCTGAACACGACCACTTCTCTCTTCATAATCCTCTTATGGGCATGCAGGGGTTTTTCTTTTCCCCAAACATTAAGGGTAGATTTTGCATGTTTTCGAATCAAATATTCGCTTGCGCCATAACTAAGCTACTTAAAGCAAGATAATGGACAAATTTATTCTAATATTTGTAGATCAAAATACAATATTTTTAAAAAATAAATTATTTTTGGATTTTTATTATTAAGATTGTCAAATATTAGTGGTAATAATCGACATCTTTCTTTGGCCTTAGGTCGTTTCGAAATGCGAGTGAAGTTTTAGTGGCGCGAATACACCATCGCAAGCAATCAAAGATTTCATCCGAACGAACGACAGACCCATATGTGAGCGACTGCGAGATAAGGTTATTTCCGTCATTTTAAAATAATTCCCGTGGCATTTCCGCCCATAAGCAGTCAGAAGAATACCGCTCTTCTCCTGCCAGTTCCAGAATCCCAGCTCCCTCCCACCCCGAAACACAAAACAAAACTCCAACAACACACGCAAACGCAATCAGCTATTATTTCGAAACTCGAAAGCAAAGCCACGCCAAGCCAAGCCAAGCAACCATCAAGTTTTCAAACAAAACAAATCTAACACACATTCTCGCACCTTCTCTATTATGCTCTCTACCATCTGTATAGGTAAATTAATTCTACTCATAATTTTCTCAGTTTTTTTTGTTTCAAATTGTTATCAATTTAATTATTTGGGGCTATGAATTGCTGAACTTGTAGTAACTTTTTCAAATATTTTTAATTCCGTGTAATTTAGGCGGTAAAAGAATAAATGCCAAAATTACTTATGTTATGCTGCTTTTTCTTTGAGACAATTAAATAAACGCTTTGTTGTTATCTTAATTTTCTACCTTTTCTCAGATGCATAATTTTTACCAATTTGTGTTATAATGCGATTTCTCTATTCTCTTAGGGATCAAATGTTTGGCTATCCTGCGATAATTGAATTGTTAGGGGACTAAGAACGGGGTTCTTAGTCCCCATCAGATGAGTTGTGGAGTTAGCTTATAAATTCACTCATAATGAGTGGGAAACTTCACTGTCCATTTCTTGGAAATGTAGTGTATAGCTCTTTAAATGGTAGAAACTCTGGCAATCGTCTTTATTTGGATAGGGGGAAATGTGCGAGAAGGGTATCTCACAAGTGTAAGTGTGAGAAAAACCAGAATGATTGGATAATGCAAGCGGTTAGGTTTTCACATTTTTGTGGGAAAAATGTAGAGCTATTGAGGAAATCCATTGGGTCAAGGAATGGTTTGGTGGTGAGTTGTGTGAAAGAACCCTTTGTGCGGAGTAAGGCTCTGGTGAAGTCATTGGAACCATTGTGGAAAGAGGGTTTGTTATTAGTGAGGTGTTCTATTATCATGGCTGTAGTATCTGGGGTGTGCTTATTGGTTTGGTATGGGCAAAGAAAAGCAAAGAGTTTTATTGAGACCAAGCTTTTGCCCTCTGTTTGTTCAATGCTTAGTGAATATATCCAGCGTGATATTGATTTTGGTAAGGTTCGAAGAGTTTCACCTTTGAGCATTACTTTGGAGTCATGCTCTATTGGGCCTCATAGCGAGGAGTTTTCATGTGGTGAGGTACATACTATGAAACTTCGTGTTCACCCCTTTGCTAGTTTGAGGAGGGGAAAGATAGTGATTGATGCTGTCTTGTCTCATCCAACAGTATTAATTGCACAAAAGAAGGATTTTTCTTGGTTAGGGTTACCCTCATCTGAAGGTGGTGGTCTGCAGAGGCACTTCTCCACCGAAGAAGGGATTGATTATCGTACCAAAACCAGGAGGCTTGCGAGAGAGGAAGCAACTGATCGCTGGTACAGAGATAGGGATGGTATGGCTCGGGAAGCTGCAGTGGTAGGTTATATTGTTTCTGAGAATAGTTCATGCCAACTCGAGGATGAAGCTTTGCGGGAGGCAAGTCATTCAACAAAACTAGCTATCTCTGAGAATTTTAAATGCATGGATGATAAGATGCATTGGGGAGATCATCATTGCATGGACACAGGTGTTGATTACGATATGAAGCATGCAGAGTTGGAGAGATCGTTTGGTGTCAAGATTCCTGGATCAGGACTAAGGTTCTGGTCTAAAGCGATAAAAGGACCAAAAAAGCACAAGTTTAAGAAAGTAAATGGAAGTGATATGTCCGTAGCTGGTGTTACTGCCAAAAGACGAATCCTTGAGCGTAGTGCATTTGCAGCACAAGCATATTTCCAGGGTCTAGTACAAGGGAAGTCCGATGAACCTTCTCAGACATCTGCAAATGATGATGTATTGAACTTTGACAACATTTTGGTGAAAAGTGAGGGAGATACTAGTGCTGGCACTTATTCCGATGTGACTAGTCATCAAGATCGGTTACTGGCTGATAATTTGAATGGAAAACAACAGGAGGATGCAAAAGTTCATCATCTTACTGCTAACAAAAATGTCCATGGCTTGTTAAATGAATTTGATTTCATACGTGATCCATTCCTTATGACTGTAGGTAGACTTAGTGGAGTTAGAAAGGTCAGGGACAATTTGCTATCTGCTCCTAGTATTGTAGGAACGGAGACAAATAGTTGTAGTGTAAAGGGTGAGGACTTGGCAGGTGGTGATGTAAATAAATGTATGGATAACAATTCACCTGAGAGTCAAGGGGTATGTGCATCTCAGATTTCAACTTCCATAAATTCTGAGCCTCAGGATGCAATGTTTGATTCAATTTCCATTTGGCCGCTTGGCTTGAAATCAAGCTTACTCTCTTTTTGGGGAAATGTGAGGGAATTATTGTCTACTTTTTTGGCTCCATTTAAGGAGTTGAAGTCAGGTGTGGCACCAAATGTTGAAGATGTTGTTGCAGAACTTGTTGATGGGGTATATATAGTGCAGAATGAAGGAATCGTGAAGATGCTTCCGTTTGTACTGGATTCTGTTCATTTCAAAGGCGGAACACTAATGTTGCTTGCATACGGTGATAGGGAGCCTAGGTGAGAACCATTATTAGTTCATACTCTTGCTGTTCAATTGTGAATACAAAATTTTGTTTTCTGTTGCTGAACACTTGAACATTGCTTAACGTATTCAGTTAACCAGTTTCACTTAATGCAATTTTCCACTATTCGTTCATGGAATCTTATAATTAGGTGATTTGCAGGTTGAGGTTCAAATGTTTGACTGCAGGTCTAGTTAGACAATGTCATGCAAATGTAAGAGTATTTATCAATTTGGAAAAGAAGAAATCTGAATATTCAAATAATGATTTGAGTTATTCTGTTAAAAAAATGAATATAAAATAAAGAAAAACTATTTCTCAAGTAACCTTGTTATCTGATTATATTTGTTGTGAGAATAATGGTCTGTGCATAATCAATTTGAAAGATGCGGTAGATTATTTCTACAACTATCCAATAGCCGTTGCATTGTAGATGTCATTTTTAATGCATTTTAACAGAGTTTTGAGATTATTTAAGACTGGCAGATTGGCAGATTTGGAGGGATTAATGATTTGGTTTTTGAATTTTACAAAAGTGAGGATCCATGTATGTTATTCTGTTGAATAAAAAATGTGGCAATCAATGTTAAACTCAATCTGGTAGTTAGAGATTTAATTCCCTTCTTTTTATTCCATAGCCTAGTTCTACTAATGTTAATTTCTAGTAAATTAATGAAAGAAATCCTTCATTTGGCCATAACCCAAAACTTCAAAAGTTGGGTATTGTCGGCCCTTCTAATACAGTGCTCTTGAAATTCTCAAACTTGCGGGAAAAGTTCGTGGAGCCTTCCCTTTAATTAAAGAGTCAATCATTATACTTCTCCATTCCTCTATTTCTAGTTATCAAAAGCTGTCGAAGTTTAGAGCATGGAAATATATTGCTTATTTTTCTCAGTCTGTTGAATTGAGGGTGATAATAGTAATTATCTATGCATAGACCTGTATATATGGACTTTCCTATTGTTTTCTGTATGTTGTGGCTCTCCCTTTTTCCCTATCTGGTGTGTATCTCCCTACCCTGCTAATTTACTCTGTAATTATGTACTGGTTTAATGTGTGTATCATATATTTTTTTCTACTGTCCATGCATGTTGAATTTTAATGCTTATCCTCTGTCTTTAGTTTAAACAACATCAAGCTAGTTGAAGATGGGTTCAAAACATATTGTTTTCAGTAAGCTATGCGCTTACTTTGATTTTCTCATCTGCATTCACTGTCTAGAGAGATGGAGAATGCCAGTGGACATGTGAAGTTTCAGAATCACTATGGCCGAGTGCATGTACAAGTAAGTGGCAACTGTAAGATGTGGAGATCAGATACAATTTCTGGCGATGGTGGCTGGTTGTCTGCTGATGTTTTTGTAGACAGTATAGAGCAGCAATGGCATGGAAATTTGAAAATTATGAATTTATTTGTTCCGGTAAGGTATAGTGTGAGTGTGATGTATAATTAGAATTGCTAAGCATTTGTTGCTGCAACCTAGATGATTGATATTTTATTGTATCTTGTGCTGTGTTTGTCCTCTTTATGCAGCTTTTTGAAAGGATTCTAGAAATTCCAATAATGTGGTCCAAGGGGAGAGCTACTGGTGAGGTGCTTTTCTGACTCCATTTAGTTGATTTTTTCCCCCTACAGTTTCAGACCTATGTCAGAAAGAAGCTTAAGTTTAGATCTTATGGAGGAGCCGTAGTGATACTTCTATTTGGAGTTCTTTCATATGCATTCACTCCTATGTCAAAGCTGATATGGGAATTATCGTTTTTTTCTGTTTGTTATGGTCTTGCTTTGTTTTGTTCTGCCATTTTATCTGACTTTGGTGTTTCAGAAATCTCTTGTTGATTATGCGAGATCGACAATTTTGATATCTGCGCATGTTTTTCTTCTAAAAATGCATGCTAGTCGGTCATATTTTGCTTTTGAAAACTGCAACCATGCTAAATGAGATCTAAATCTCTTGGATGGTTAGTTGTTACAAAAGCTGAGGCTTATGCTATAAACATTCTTCAGATGATTTTGGAGAAATGGTATTTCATATCTACCTTGTTAAAGTCTTTGTACTAGATTTATTGCCTCTTTCCAACCAGCTATTACATTGTATCTCTTTCTGGATTATGTATAGTCTGCTCACGTCGGGATGTTGGTGGATCTAAATCATTAGTTTCAACAGCAAACATCCTCAACAAGTCATGCAGATATTCGATGTTCTTGATTTTTTTTTCTTTTTTTCTACTCCACGAGGATATTTCTTTTTGTAATTTGCTTTGAGTTTTCTCTTTACCGCAAGTCGATGAGAAAGCTCAAAATTTGCTAAAATATTGCATGTCCTGGCCAATTTTTCAGTTGCCTTTCTCATTTTGTACCTTTACTTTTCGCAGGTTCACTTATGCATGTCCACGGGGGAAACATTTCCAAGTCTTCATGGACAACTTGACATAACAGGATTGGCCTTTCGAATATTTGATGCCCCATCTTCGTTTTCTGTATGTCCCTTTCCATTTCTTCTCAAATGTTTGCCTCCTTCCCTCTCCGTAAAGATATCTCTTGCAGTGTATATAATTGTAATTTTTCAGTAATAGTTGTATAGAAGAAAGGTTATTTTGTTGGGTAACTGATTCATGGTGGCTTTAGGGGCTTGTTTTTAAAGGCCATTTTAGGTACAAGTCAGTGCACGAATGTGATGGCAAGATGCAAATATATATTGAAGCAATTTTAATATCTTTATTCTCCTTAAAGTTATTTGGTCTCTCTAATGCTTAAGGGGCACAAGAGTCATATATTGATAATGTCGTTCTCTTAAAGACACTGAGTGTGGGTATGGGTAGAGGTAACTTCATGGACAGGAAGAGAATCTATTATCAGGGATGTACTTTGGGTGTCCTGTGAACTGTGAAGAAAGGATAGAACTTGCTGCTAGTACGAAGAAATTCTTTTTTCAGGGCCAGCTTTTTATTATTGGAAATGGGGAGCTATGAGATAGCACTATCTCTTAAGAATATTTTACCTATTACAAAGAAATTTGCTGGCCCTTGTTCTTTTTTGATCATCTTGCTTTCATCTGATTGCTTTTATGTTTATGCTATGCGCTAGCTCAAAATGATATATGTATTCTGAAATGTGAAATCATTGTAGTCAGTCTATCATATCAAGCATGGTTAGAGGTTTTGAATATTTTATTGTATTATGTGACTTTCTCGCAGGATATTTCAACAAGTTTATGTTTCCGTGGTCAAAGAATATTCCTACACAATGCAAGTGGCTGGTTTGGCAGTGTTCCTTTGGAAGCTTCAGGAGATTTTGGCATTCATCCTGAGGAAGGGGAGTTTCATCTGATGTGCCAGGTGTCTATTACTACATTTGATTGAATGTGAATGACTTAACATATAGGTTTCAAACTGAATTTGATTCTGCAGAATGTATTTGTGTCATTCAGATCAGTGTTTGACTTGATCATTCTAAGCTTCTATAATTACTTTGAACTATGTGGAATGTAACAAATGAGGGGCACTTAAGTAAGTGTTATTTTCTTCTCATAGAATATCAATTCTAATTCCTGGCATTTCCTTTGAGGTTAAACCAGCAGCTGGCAGTATTTTTTTTCAAATTTTTTTCTTACAGCTTTCAGCTTATCTATTAATATGTTTATCATACTGAATTTCCAGGTTCCTTGTGTGGAAGTAAATGCTTTGATGAGAACTTTCAAGATGAAGCCTTTGCTGTTCCCAGTATGTTAATTACTTAATTTGAGTCTGTCTGGGTTCCTATCTGCAATTTTATTTGCTATTTGTACAAAACCTGATAGTTAGGTCCTATTATATCTTATTTACCTCTCCTAGGAATATAGTAATCTCAATTCATCTTTACAATTTTCATTTTGTTTTTAACCTATAAGTAAGTTATTAAATGGTCCCTATTTTCACATTCTTCCTTTTTCTTTACTGAATGCAGTTGGCTGGTTCTGTAACTGCTGTGTTTAACTGTCAAGGCCCATTAGATGCACCTATATTCGTGGGAAGTGGAATGGTTTCTAGAAAGATGTCTTATTCTGTTTCTGATGTTCCTGTGTCTGCTGCTATGGAAGCAATGTTGAAAAGCAAGGAGGCTGGGGCTGTGGCAGCTTTTGACCGTGTTCCATTTTCATATGTATCAGCTAACTTTACTTTTAATACTGATAATTGTGTAAGTGCTATTTTTTTTTCTCCTTCCGAAAGTTGGTGACATTACACTTAAAATTAAAAGAGAGTGGTGATTGTGCCATTTCGCTTTTAAAATTGATAAAAAGAGAATTGCTGCGCCTGTGATAGGTTGCTGACTTATATGGAATTAGAGCTAGCCTTGTTGATGGTGGCGAAATTCGTGGGGCAGGGAATGCATGGATTTGCCCAGAGGTATATAACTGTTTCTGAGATGGAACCTGTCTAAAGTCTAAACTTCTCTTTTTCACCAAAGTTGTGTTACTGTGATGTCTGAATGGTGGTGCTTGATTGGTAATTTGGATACATTATAATATTGCTTCCTGAATGTCCCTTTCCCAATCTTTTATTTGGGTGGATTTGATCTTCTCATTTAATAATTTTAGTTCTGTGAATCTATTCATTGCCGTGGCTCTTCTGATCTGCAGTTATCTACCTTAGGATTTGAGACTTATAGACTAACATCTTAGTGTCTTCTTCAATAAGGCCCTAACTGGCTGGAATGGCTGGAAAATTAAATCATTCTCTTCACTTTTCTGTAATCATCATTAACTTCTTTATTTTATGGTTTTGTTATTTTTTGAGTAAAATGATTTGTTTTTGCAGGGTGAGGTGGATGATAGAGCAATAGATGTAAATTTCTCTGGAAATGTGTCCTTTGATAAAATTGCACATCGTTATATATCGGATTACCTTCAACTGATGCCGCTCAAATTAGGGGATTTAAGTGGAGAGACAAAACTTTCTGGATCTCTTCTGAGACCGTAGGCTTCACTTTCTGCATCTTTTTTCATGTTCTCATGTTTGTGTTTGTCTTTAATGGTTCTTGATTATACTGAAATTTGGCTTACTGGTCTTTCTTTTTGAAAATAGGAGGTTTGACATTAAATGGATTGCACCAAAAGCAGAAGGGTCTTTTACTGATGCTCGAGGAGCTATCATGATCTCCCATGATTGTATCACTGTTAGTTCTTCATCTGCTGCTTTTGAATTGTACACTGAAGTTCAAACATCTTATCCCGATGACTACTGGATAGATAGAAAGGAGTCTGATGTGAAGGGTGCAATACCATTTACTGTAGAAGGTGTTGATTTGGACTTGCGCATGCGTGGTTTTGAGTTTTTCAGCCTGGTCTCTTATCCTTTTGATTCTCCAAGACCCACACACTTGAAAGCAACTGGGAAGATAAAATTTCAGGGAAAGGTTCTTAAGCCATGTAGTGAATCTACCGTGCAAAATTTTGATTCTGACAAGAACATGGAAATGACAAATAAAGCAAACAAACAGAGTCTTGTCGGGGAGGTGTCAGTTTCAGGTCTGAAACTGAATCAGTTGACACTGGCACCACAGTTGGTTGGACCGTTGAGTATTTCACGTGACCATATCAAGGTAATGCCTAACAACTATTATCTTTAAACAATATATTTCTAGAATCTGTGTGTTTGTTTAGGGTAATTGCTCATTTAGTCCCTATATTTTAAAAATACCTCAAGACACTCCTAGTCTCCTACTGTTAAACATATTACGTTCTTCCTCTTAATTTTTCTTTCCTTTTACAATAATACCTTACAACAATATTCTTGGAGATATTAATGAAAAGAAAAAAATTTAATTCCTCAAATTAGCCTTAAAACCAACTTAAAAATTAATGTTAATTTTTAAGTTATTATTTATTTTTAGGATTAATGTGGTAAATTAAAATTTTTATATACAGTTATAAGTAAGATTGTTCCCAGGATATTAAATATTACTTTAAGTCAGCTAATATTAATTTATTTATAAATAATTATTAGCAAGATTATTACAAAGTTACAAAAAATACTAATTCTTTCATACTGATATTTATTAATAAATTTGCTAATAAATAATTATTAGTTAATTTACTAAATAATTTTTATAGATAAATTAATTAATGTCAAGCATATTGTTTCTAGGGTATTATTGTAAAAGTAAGGAAAAAATAAGGACAAAAATGTAACATACTTAATAACAAGGGTATACTGAGGTTTTTTTAAGAATATGGGGACTAAACGATCACTTAAGTAAAAATATAGTGACTAAATGAACGTTTACCTATTTGTTTATGCAACTACCCAATGCCCTTTTTTTTTATTTTGCTAATAAAAGATCTTGCCATTCTGGGTTGCTCAAAGAACTTGAAAAGCTTGAAATGCTCTATTTATGTGGCTGTCGAAATTGCTGGGACAACATTATAAGTTCAAGTTAATCGTCTGGTTTGTGTCCTTCTGTAGCTTCCAGATGTCTCGCCATTATAATTGTAATTTCCTTTCCATCCTGTTTTCGTTTGTTCTACATTTGAGGGTAGAGCCAAGAATATTACCAATCATTTCCTCCATGGATTAAGACCTCATTTGGTGAGCTATTCCAATCTCTTGTGTGGTTATGTCTATCCCAGTAGCAAAAGGAATTGGAATTTTTTTTTTTTTTGAAGATTGTTTGTTAAGAATTTTATTGTCTGAAACTTGCTTGACAATTTACACTCTTCCATCCTCTTAAGATGATAAGTTCTCGCATAAATGTTATCCGTTTAAGTATACAACTACAGGACCCCCAAGGACTTTCTTATTTTGGTTTGACCCTTTTTTCTTGAAAAGAGTACTGTGCTTTTGTATGACCTTTTTTCTTGAAAAGAGCACTATGTTTATGTATTAGATGTAGTATGTCTGCTTAATATATAAATCTCTGCCTGAGCTACGTTAGGGACATTAGTGATTCTGATGTATATAGAGACTGATGTGTTAATGTATGTGATAGTTGACATAGATATTCAAGTATGGAGGCTCAGGGTGGGGACATACCCAATATTGCTTCTTTTCTAATACTAGATAAGTCATTCTGAAATATTTGCTCATTTGTGGTGGTGCAGATGGATGCCACAGGTAGACCAGATGAAAGTTTGGCAGTGGAGCTGGTGGGACCATTGCAGCCTAGTTCTGAAGACAACTCGCAGAATGAGAAATTGTTGTCTTTTTCCTTGCAGAAGGGGCAACTAAAAGCTAATGTCTGTTTTCGACCATTGCAGTCAATTACATTGGAGGTATCATGAAACATTGGATGTTTAAATTTGAATTTTTCTCGATTTGTTGTGTATCAGGTGTTTGTATCCATTAAAATGGAATATCTTTAGAAAGATGAGTTATTTAACTTGCCTGCTATAATATGCTGGTTGTAGGTACGCCATTTGCCACTTGATGAATTGGAGCTGGCTTCACTTCGTGGAACAATACAAAGGGTAAGCCTATTTGGATCAACCATCTTCCTTGGTCTTCCCCCTTCCTGATTTTATCTATTTTGAATGAATGAGTAGTTCATGACATTGCCCTCTTTGTCGTAAGTGGTTTATAAGCATCCACAATTTTTTTCTGCTCTCCAGAGCATCTCTTGCTCATTCCACTCTAATGTGACTGTAAATTATGAATATGAACCGGAGATGTTCTGTATCAATAATTAGGTAGTTAAATTGTTAAGGAAAGAAGCTTAAGCTATACCCTTTGAAATAGCTCAGCAGACAAATATTTTGGTGATTGCATCCTTCCTGGCATTCCAACAGATAATCTAGTTGTTCAGGCTAGCAAGAGCCAACTGCAATGTTTCAAAATTTAATATTAAATTAGATTGTGCCTGAAAACGCTATAATGCAGAGGGCATTGCATTGTTTGCTGCCTGTGCCATTCTATTTTTAGGGCAATTAGATTGTCTGGGAGATCATTTCTCCTAGTTGGCTGACCTCCCTAAGAAGGCAACAGTAAGGAGAATGGAAAGACTCCAAAGCTCAAACGACAAGGGCCTCTATTGTACAACTGCAGCATAGCTATCTATTTACAACAGTTGAAAATCCTACACATAGATCTGTATCTGGAAAAAGCGATTATTCCTTTTAATGGATTTCTCTTTGTAAAAGTTTGATACATTCAGTTTCTCCTGCAAATCTTATAGAAGATTCTACTCAGCGTTATGACCATTATGTCATTTGCTCTGAAGTGTTCATGATCCATATTATGTGTTGAAGGTGTTCAATGTTAAATTGATGTTGTGCTGATCTTTAGAAACTTGATCTGCTTGATGTTATGCCAATCTTTAGAAACTTGATCTGCTTGAATATTGATGATTAACAATGTATACACTTAAAATTTGCTCAGTCATCACTTGTTGGTTTTCTATCAGGCAGAGATTCAGCTTAATCTTCAGAAAAGAAGGGGTCATGGTCTCTTATCTGTACTTCGGCCAAAATTCAGTGGTTTGCTCGGTGAAGCCCTAGATGTGGCCGTCAGATGGAGTGGAGATGTTGTAAGTACCAACACTAGACCCCTTACAATTATCAACTTTCACTGTTTTTCATTGTTGAATTCCATGCTATCCAGGTGATACATCTGATTGCATACCCTGTATTTTGATATTCGGGCGAAACTAATTTCTCAGAAAATTATTTTTCAAATATACGTGCAAAGCCATAATCTCTTGATTTATTCACTCATCTATTTAATTCTCATTGTTTAGCTACAGTGAGACGTTTCCTACTTTTTCTGGTTGCTGATTTCAAAAAACCAGCCGTTTGTCCTTTGTGTACATCATTGACTCAGCTTATTTTCACTTGTGAATTTCAATACATAATTGTAAAATTTACAATTATTTTGCAGTAATGACACTGTGATGTCAACCTAATATTTTTTTCCTTGATGTTCCAAGTGTTTTAATGAGGTCACGAGTGGATAGCATTGGTATAAAGAACTAATGCTATATGTAGCCTGAAAAGTTAATGATGGAATATTTAGTCTGGTTTATTATGATCTTTAATATCCCTTTATGTTGTCTGTAAAATTGAATAATATGTCTTTGTGAAGAATGTGGCTGAGTTTGTTACTTTATGGTGTGCATTAGATCACTGTTGAAAAAACTATTTTGGAGCAAATCAATAGCCGTTATGAGCTTCAAGGTGAATATGTCTTGCCTGGTACACGTGATCGGAACTTTTCTGGAAAGGAAAGGGATGGCTTGTTTAAAAGGGCTATGACTGGGCATTTGGGTAGTGTCATATCTTCAATGGGAAGGTGGAGAATGCGACTTGAAGTTCCTCGGGCTGAGGTTGCTGAGATGCTTCCACTTGCTAGACTTCTTTCTCGAAGTGCAGATCCTGCTGTTCGCTCAAGATCAAAGGTTGAATTCTGAATTCTGCTTAACTGTTGGATTTTTATGAATAGTGATAATGTGGACAGCTTAGCAAATTATGATATTAAAATTTAGGAGTATTGGAGAGATTTGGAATTTGAAATTTGATAACATCTCAAGAAAATTGTTTGGTCCAGGCAATAATTAGTTGCTATAAGCCTATAACTAACACAATGAATAATGATGGGATGATAGCCTGTGAAGTCTGAACAGTAATTTTCTCATGTCAGCTTGGTACTTGCATCTTATTTCATGTCTTCTACTGGCATATATACTGTTATCCTTCATTTCGATTACAAATCACTCATTGTGCTCTGTTCATTTTACTTGTCTCAGGACCTTTTTATACAAAGTTTGCAGTCAGTGGGAATATATGCTGAAAACCTTCAGGACCTGCTCGAGGTACTAACATTTTAAACTGAGTTATACTCATTTCCTTTTCAAAAGCTGCAGTATTTAATGCTTTAGCTTGAAGCCTATCGGACTGAGTAGCGTGTAATTTTTTGTTTATAATGAGTGCATAGAGAACTTTTGACCTCAGGTTTATGTGTTGATATGAGTTTAACAGCTTTATAAAAATTCAGGTTGTACAGAAGCATTATGCTTCATCAAATGAAGTTATTCTTGAAGACTTGAGTCTTCCAGGTTTAGCTGAATTCAAAGGCCGCTGGCGTGGCTCTCTTGATGCAAGTGGTGGAGGCAATGGGGATACTATGGTATTTATATTTCAGTCATTGTTGAGTTATTAGATTCTAGTTTATCATTGCTTTGCCATGCGCAACTGCTGAATTTCTGTAAACTGATCTTCAGGGTTTTACTTTAATATTTTTCCCTTTCTGAATTTTTTTTGGTGTTTTTCTTTTTCGGGGGGGGGGAAGCATCCTTCATTACTGCACTGCCAATGATCTTTCATGAGTTTTCTCTCTGCGTCTGTCTGTAACAGTATCTTTTTCCCCCTTCTTGCATGTGTGTGTCAGGCAGAATTTGACTTTCATGGAGAGGATTGGGAGTGGGGAACTTACAGAACTCAGCGTGTTCTGGCTGTTGGCGCGTACAGCAATGATGATGGTCTGCGCCTTGAGAAAATGTTTATCCAAAAAGATAATGCCACGATCCATGCTGATGGGACACTGCTGGGGCCGAAATCCAATCTTCATTTTGCTGTTCTAAATTTTCCTGTCAGTCTAGTCCCTACTGTTGTTCAGGTCATTGAATCTTCAGCTACTGATGCCATTCATTCTTTGCGACAATTGTTAGCACCAATTAGGGGTATATTGCACATGGAAGGAGATCTAAGAGGTAATCTTGCAAAACCAGAGTGTGATGTTCAGGTAAGGCTCCTGGATGGTGCCATTGGTGGCATTGATCTTGGACGAGCTGAAATAGTTGCTTCATTAACATCAACCAGTCGTTTTCTGTTTAATGCAAAATTTGAACCAATCATCCAAAATGGCCATGTACATATACAAGGAAGTGTTCCTGTCAGTTTGGTCCAAAATAGTACGTCAGAGGAAGAAGATGTGGAAACAGATAAAAGTGGAGCAGCTTGGGTTCCTGGTTGGGTGAAGGAAAGGAATAGAGGGTCTGCTGATGTAACTGGTGAGAAGATAAATCTTCGAGATAGAACTGAAGAAGGTTGGGATACTCAATTAGCAGAAAGCCTTAAAGGTTTGAACTGGAACATTTTAGATGTTGGTGAAGTGAGAGTTGATGCTGATATAAAGGATGGGGGCATGATGCTGCTGACAGCTTTATCTCCTTATGCCAAGTGGCTTCAGGGCAATGCTGATATTATGCTTCAGGTGCATTAGATAGTTTCTTAATAGGCCAATTTATCAACTTAGATGCATTGTACTTGTGGTTAAATAAACAATTATGATCTGGAAAGATTTGATATTTACTGTCCAAGTCTTGTGATTTGTTTCTAATAAATAGGTCAGAGGTACAGTTGAGCAACCTGTCCTTGATGGATCTGCGTCATTCCATAGAGCATCTATATCTTCACCAGTACTTCGGAAACCACTCACAAATTTTGGAGGCACTGTACATGTGAAATCAAATAGGTTATGTATCACTTCACTGGAAAGCAGGGTAAGCAGAAGGGGCAAGCTGTTCATAAAAGGCAATCTGCCCCTGAGAACAAATGAAGCATCACTTGGTGATAAAATTGATTTGAAGTGTGAAGTTCTGGAAGTACGGGCGAAGAATATATTAAGGTGCTTATTTCTAAGACAGCATCTGTAACAACCATATATCCTTGCACTTTGGCATCACTAATTTGCTTGTGGTACTGGTATCTTTGCTTGGTGCATCCATTAATCTCTTTCTTCGATGATTGAGTTCCTGAATGCATGATGGTGCTTGCTTTCTAATCACTGCTTCATTGAAAGATGATGATAGACATATTTTGCACTTTGAACTACTTTTGCATGCTTATAATTCATTTTCTGTTAGTTGTCATAATTGTGTCTCCTAATATGTTTACATACTGACCATAACTTAATGTCTTGCCAAAATCAGTGGCCAGGTCGATACTCAGATGCAAATAACTGGCTCTATTCTGCAACCAACCATTTCGGGGAATATTAAATTGAGCCACGGTGAAGCATATCTACCTCATGATAAGGGTAGTGGAACTGCTCCTTTCAACAGATTGGAGGCAAATCAGTCCAGGCTTCCAGGTGGTGGAATCAATCGTGCAGTTGCTTCTCGATATGTTTCACGGTTTTTTAGCTCTGAACCTGCTGCTTCAATGACCAAATTTCCTCGACCATCAGGTAATATTTAACAGTCACCGTGATTCGTTTTCCCTCATGATCTTCCAGTAAGACATTCCAAAGGAAGTTAAAATTTTGAACTTTTTAGGAGGAATTTCTTTGAACAATCATTTTCATGGGTGGGGTGGGGTATTGTTGGTGACAACCATTTTTATTCTTTGTACTTTTCTTTGGTAAAGGCACTGAACTTGAAGTGTTTATATACCAAGTGCCATTCTACCGCCGGGTTGGTATATTTTGAGTGTGCAAATTAACACACATGCTAATTATAGTTCTTGACTGGTTAGAAAATATTTGAATGACCTCTCTTTCTGGAGTATTGTTCTCACATCATTAAGAATCTTATGATATTTTTAAATGAAATTTCAGTTGCAAAAATATAAAATGTTTACCCCTATTGTTATTTTTATTCTCTTGATTTTGCTTATTTGCAGTTAAATCAGCTGCAGATGAAAAGGAGATGGAGCAAGTTAATATTAAGCCTAATGTAGATATCCGGCTAAGTGATTTGAAGCTTGTTTTAGGGCCAGAATTGAGGATAGTTTATCCTTTGATTCTTAATTTTGCTGTCAGTGGAGAGATTGAGTTAAATGGTCCTTCACATCCCAAGTTGATAAAGCCCAAAGGCATTCTAACTTTTGAGAATGGTGATGTTAATCTTGTTGCAACTCAAGTGAGTGTCTTTTCTTTTCCTTGTTTAGTGTTATGTAATTAATCATTTAAAAAAACTGCAACATTTAGGTTGGCTGGTAGTTTTTATCAAATGTTCTGACATTACCCTTTTTGAGTTTAGGTGAGGCTCAAGCGAGAGCATCTAAATATAGCCAAATTTGAGCCCGAGCATGGACTGGACCCAATGCTAGACTTAGCTTTGGTAGGATCAGAGTGGCAATTCAGGATTCAAAGTCGAGGCAGCAATTGGCAGGACAAGATTGTAGTTACATCAACACGTTCCATGGAACAAGATGTCCTCTCACCTACGGAGGTACAGAACATTGAATATCGTGGTCAGGGATCATTCTTCCTTTTATTGTACCTGAACTGATGGATGAGAGTTTTCTTGGCCAAGACTAGTTATCCATGTATATAATAATTTCTTTGGCCTGTCATATAATGATCTCCATATACTGAAAGGGTATATATTGGACTGGGATTGGATGAATATTCACTTACATGAAGTCTAATCTCATAGCAATCTCTGACACTACTGTGTGTCTTGGCTTGGTAGAATTCTCCCCACATTTTGATCTGCGTTTTTTAAGTTGTCTTTACAATTGCAAGATTCAGATAAAATGTATTTGTTTTTTACATTTGAGTTGCTGGACAATATCTTATTTTTCCTAATTGCACAGGCTGCAAGAGTCCTTGAGAGCCAATTGGCAGAATCCATACTAGAAGGTGATGGCCAACTTGCATTCAAAAAGCTTGCAACAGCAACACTTGAAACACTGATGCCAAGAATAGAAGGAAAGGGAGAGTTTGGTCAGGCTAGGTGGAGGCTGGTGTATGCCCCGCAGATACCTAGTTTGCTCTCTGTTGATCCGACTGTTGATCCTCTTAAATCTCTGGCCAATAATATTTCATTTGGTACAGAAGTTGAAGTTCAGCTTGGGAAACGTCTCCAGGTCATCTAAATTTCTACTTTTTATCATGCTCTAATCTCCTCGATATCTTTTGTTCTTCATTTGTCGGAGCTTCTCAGTTTTTAGATAACTTGGTATTAACTAAGAAAAAGAAAAAAGAAAATACCTAGGTCGATGGAAAAAATAACCCAATTCATTTTATAGGGCCTTTCTACATTTTAGATATGAAGTTGTTAAAATATTAGCATTTTAATTTGATTATTATCAGCTAAAGCAACTTTTCTCTTCTTCTTAGGCCTCTATTGTTAGGCAGATGAAAGACTCGGAGATGGCTATGCAATGGACATTGATCTATCAGCTTACAAGCCGCCTGAGAGTGCTCCTACAATCTGCTCCTTCCAAACGCCTCCTTTTTGAGTATTCTGCAACATCACAGGACTAAGCTTCTTCACCGTAATCTCTTAAATATTCTGGTGTACTTAGAAGAAATTCAAAGAAATAAGACAAGGAAAAAGAGTGTAAGAGAAATAGCTAGATGTAGACATGCTATTATTATTCTTTGCTCAGAAATGAATGAGCTTGTTCATAGGTTTATCCTCTTTTTGTACAAAAGCAGAAGTGAACAAAATGAACAAAATCAGTTAACTGAAGTCGGATGTGACACCAACTTCGGCTTGTATCATAAAAGATTGGAATTTTTTTTGTTACCCTTTTGGCCCCCCCTCCAAAGATGTTGTGCCTTTCAACATCATTCATCAAATCTCGCAAAGACGCCTACATAGTTGAAGAAACGGCACGCCCGAGTGATTTTCAAGAGTTCAATTAAAATGAAAACAACAGTTGCCTGACTTAGAACAATTAAATATTAACATATACCAAACTAAAGTCTATATCATCACCAGATTTTAACTTGTCTTGACCGTCTATTCCAAAGGAAATAACCAGAAATAAGAGCTAGATGGGTACAATTATATAATCGACAAGTACTGTCAAGTAATGATTTTCATAAACAAAACTGCCAAAACAATGTGTTCCACTATAACAGAAGAACAATAAGACCCACAATGGCAACAGGTAACTACCCCTAGTCCACGGCAATACAGCTAAAATGTCATGTTTAACAATACCAGAGCCAAAAGTCCACCACTTATTTTGCACTGTTATATATATGAACAAGAAGAATAACATGTTCATATATCTGCCAAACAACATGAGGTTTTTACCGCACTGGCTGCTGGTTATAATGGTTCTTCTCTTTTTTCTTAGCTGCAGCAAGCCTTGCATTTCTTGCAGCAGCCTCTTGGGCCGCTGCTTTTGCAGCAGCATCCATCTCTTTACTAGACTTCTTCTTCTTAGAAGAAGCCAACTTCTTTAACCGTCCTTTCACATCAACAGCAGATGCATCATCATCTGCGTGTTCAGATCCACCAGCATTATCTGGATCATTAGTGGCATCCGAATTATTAGGCTGCTCATGCGATTCCTTCACATCTTTGGAAGATTTATCCTTCTTTTTCTTCTTCTTAGCACTTTTAGATTCACCAGGTGCATTTTCCTTCCTTTCTTCCTCTCCATTTAGCTCTGCATCTTTCTTGTCTTGTGCAACATCTGCACATTAAAATAATTCATTTTTAGAAAATGAATAGAAAAGCAAGTTGGTCCATAAATCATTAGTTAGTGCTTGTAGCATGCATGAGTGTTAAAGCACATGCATGTGTGCGTATCAGCATTAAAGAGAGAGACGAGTGAGAGAGGTGAGGATTCAGCTTCCCCCCACCACACCGGGGGGATTTCCCGACTCAAGAGTTGAGAGCGTGAATGATCAAAAAGGAGAGAAAAAGTATGTCAGAGATTTTTCAATAAAGAATGTTAAAGAACACATATTTTAACAAATGACTGAGGGATATTAATGCATATTTTAACAAATGACTGAAGGAAATTTACTGCAAGCAAACAACGTAAACCACTTTTCCATGTGCTACAGACATAATTCTTGACTTGAGAATTAGAAACCTTCCAAAAAAAAAAAAAAAAGTAGCATTCAAACAGTCTATTTACCATGTGATTCATTTTGGCTATTACTTCCCTCTTTTGGGGCAACCCCAAAATCAGCTAGAAGAGCATCAAGCTCTGCCAGTTCTTTCTTCTTCCTCTCCTTCTTCGAGAGTTGCCTTTCTGACTCCTTAGGTACTACAGAAACTTCAGGAGGCTTCACCACAGGCTCATGGTGCACTGGGACCTCAGGTTCACGATCATGCTCTTCCTCTACCTCGTCATCCCCTTCATCTAGGATATCTTCTTCACTTTCACTCTCCTGTAATCCCAAATAGCCAATGGTCAAGCCACCACGTAGGACTTACATGTCAAAACGTATAAAACTACTATTTAAGGCACTCAAATTGCTATAACACACTACAACATACAAAGTTGTGTGATCACCGATCATAAATCTGTGAAAAATATTAGCATAAAAGTGATAGCGCAGTGCAAACATAGGGAGAACATTCAATCACACAATTGCCATCTTCTCCCACAATGACCAAACACTTCTAACATCCAGGTTTCAACCTGACCAACGAAAAAACCAAATATATTTGAAATATCCAGCACTATAGTACAACAGTCTCATGAAAAGATACTGAAGAAGGAAATATAAATGAATGATTCCAAATTCAGCAAGTCCAAGGTTAGCTACATAGACGCGTTGCTTGCACCCCGCCACACAGTAAGTACCAAGTTAATTGACATAATATAAATGGCACCGTCTAGGATAGAAATGGCTTGCAGAGACCAAATGAACTTGTTTATGTAAAGAAGAGAAAGTAAAAAAACAAAAAGAAATGGGATCATTCATAACTACCTAAGAAATAACTGAAAAGTGATTATCCAACAGGGTATTTAAAAAACTTCAAATGATTTTCACTAAACTTCTAGAAGTTGAAAATATCAAAGAAGTATATTGAATAAGCATAATTAAACTAATATGCATAAAAATAAATCAAATAGGCTAAGAGGATATGTACTAATGTTATAATAGAACTGACCCTCAACAAACAATAATAATAATAATAATAATAACAATAATAATAATTACCATCCTAAACTAATTTCACCCAGTGTGAATAAGTCATCGAAATATGTACATCATCAAAACAAGAATCGCGCGTCAAAATCAACCACAAATTAGACGTGTCACAGCCCCCAACCCTCAAAATCAAAATATAATAAAAGGAGTTGTTTTCACTGTTTCTCTTAAGATTTTATCCAAACTTAGTAATCTATAGATACATATAAATACACGAGAAATTTAAACGACGTAGTATCTCACCTCGACGTTGGCGGGCTTCTCCTCCTCCTCTTGGCTCGGCGCCGGCGCGTCAGACGATCCCCATGCGACCGGGGGAGGAGCCGTGGTGGCGTAGTAATCATCATCGTCATCGTCATCGACGTCAGCCCACGACTTAACTTTCAACGGCGAAGGGGCCCAGAACACCTTTGGCTCCTCGGTCTGTTTGTTCTGCTGCTGCGATTTCGAGGAACCTTTGCTTTTCGATGACCCTTTCTCTTTATCGGACTTCTTCTTCTTCCTTAGAGTCTCCAAAGCAGCAAACACGTTCGTGTTGTTGATCACCAGCGATCCATCGTCTCTCCTTCCACCACCGACCATTTTGTTCTCCCTATAAATTTCGATCTAGGGGTGTAAATGATCAAAGAGTCCAGAATTGGGGGAAAATATACTAATTGTTAAAATATAAAGGATTGAATTGTAATTTGCCGCAAAAATTTATTGATTTTATTCAAATCTGGATGTCGACAAATTACGATTGAAGAAAATAACTAACAAACAAGCCGAAAACTAAATTTGTACGAAATGCGATGAAAGGGGTCGCGATTGTAGATAATAACTCCTAAATGATTGTCCTGAAAGGCAAGCGAGATTGATTGTAGAGAGCGAGAGCGAGAGAGAGAGAGAGAGAGAGAGAGAGGACGTAAAGAGAGTTCTAGAGAGAGAAAATTAGGGTTTGAAACGACAGAGGAGAGCTTCACGACACGGCCGCTATGCAGATGCAGCGGTTGCTGTTGTGATGAATGTACTAGTAGGGCTTTCGTATTGAGAGATAACGTAATGGGAGGAAGGAACACGAAAGGTTGATATTTATATGGTGAACGTGGTTTGTAACTAAACAGTCCATTTATTTTGTTAGTATTGCAGATTAGGTGCCGATAGTTTTCCAAAATTACATTGCAGGGGCCAGTGTTACAGAATGAAATTAGGAGGAAACGTTGTCGTTTTGAGTGTCGAGTTCACGTAATCAAACAAAATCGCCAGGGGGATTTTTTATATATATTATTATTTTTATTTTTTTTAACAGAAAGAAATCAAACGTAATAGTGGTACGACACCTGGTTGGTCAACATTTGAACACCTCTTTAGGACTCGGAAACATAACATTTCACCGATGTGATTGATAGATAATGTACAGAGTTTCCGCATCTACGAGTCCATCATTACAATCAGATTACGCGGCATAGAATTAAAAGAAAGGACTATCAAATTAAATAAGAATAAGAAATCCACGTTGGAAATGCACACTAAAACGGTAAAATTGTCCAAGATTACGGTCAATTTTCAGAAATAGCTTATTTACTGCATACCGTTTCAACTCATAAGAAATCCACTTTTTAATAATTTCTTTTAATTAATAAAATATTTATCATGCAAATTACTAGCATGGACATACTAGAAGAAATTAAATGATAAGAGTTTTATTCTCTACACCCCTTCTTAAACTTTAAAACCATCTGCTACTTAGAAATTTTGTTGCCAGTGAAACTCTTCTTTTCAGATTCTTTAATGGTCAAAGCTTCATATAAGAAAAAAGAAAATAAAAAACAACAATTTATTACTGCATTTTTTTTGGAACTTTTTTATACAATTTATTACTGCACCTCATTCGATTTTTTATTGTACAATGATACACCGGAAACCAGAGTAAGCGGTACCGTGGCTAATGTATACTGCATGACTGCCAAAACAAAATAAACCATTGAGAGACTGAAAAATTAACATAGAAGTTGGAGGTGTTTCATATCAGTCTCGTTGCCAATCATCACGATCACGATGTTGGAGTCTAAATGGTCCCTCAGATCCTTCAAGCACGTTTTCAAATGTCGTTGATTTTGTCACAACAATTTATTACTGCACCTCATTCGATTTTTTTTTTAATTATTTAAAAGAATGGTTTGATAATTTTGCCCTTCGTTTTTGCCATTTTAATAAATTTCTCAGAATGTTTTGGACTTCTTAGTTTACCACCCAACAAAATATTTTCGACTGGACGGTGCCGGTAAAAAAAAAATTGTTACCCGCGACAGATATCTCTCTATCTCTGCTCTCAGAAATTATACATACATGTTCACGACTACAATTAAAATTCTTCTGCCAACAATCAAATACAAGCATAGGGGCTTTTCAAATTCTTATGCATCACCCGATTTCCAAAATCAATTCCAATTGAGAAGTTGAATAAACACAAGTTGCGGGAGTTACATGTGACAAATACTCATGGGCAGTAGTGTAAATGCACTGAAACATATAGTATCTGCTACAGACAACAGTTACAAAGTTCTTGCAATTCTCATTTTTTTAAACATCATGTACAGTTACGTTTATCCACACATATTACAAAAGCAAATCGAGTAATAATCATACCTCTCTGGGAGCAAATTGTTGAATTAACCGGAAAAAGGAAAAGTATATGTAAAGAATGGGAATGGCTCCATACTAGTGAAAACGAGCAGCAAAGTTCTTTCTTTTAAATTAGGTGTTTCTATGTATTGACTAGGCCACAAAGAATAGGAAAATCATAAGAAAAAAAATCAATACAAAGAATATCTTGATCATTAGCCACCTATTTGACGATATACTGTTGAGGTACTTGAGCAAAGCTCCCTGTGCCCCCTCTACATTTGCCATGGTGTCATCCATGTTCTCATCAATCCTGCAACACACATTTCACTCATCAATCACAAAAATTGTTCACATGCAGAACATATATGCAAGCAACTGTCTCACATCAAAGTAGAATCCTTTCAGTTGATGCAAGAGAGCATTGGTTGAAAATGCTTCAACACATTGTTATGAGTTGACAAAATTTTTAAAAACTGACAAGACAATTAATGGAAATGATCATGCCCTCCAGTCAACAATATCATTTCACATTAACGTAATAGAGGCACCCATGAATTTCAAATTTATGCAGCAACTACCTAAAGCTGTCAGTGAAAATTTTAACCACAAAAAAATATGCTACCCATCTTATTCCACAAAAATTCTTGACATACTATATTTGTCTCTACACTCAGTTGACTATGTCTAAATTCACATTACCAGATCTGTGTGAGAAGCCTTACCTAAGCTTTTCTCAGCCATCTTAAACTAATAAATTGAACTTCAGTCACGAGTTGGGAAATTTACTTAAGATTCAATCGGTTAATGGCTGTATATACATAATACATGGTACATATCAAACCTAGAATATAAAGTACTATTTAAAACTATAATCTACAAGACATGTGAAAGATCAGAATAAAGCATTACTTGGCAAAGAGCAACTGAGTTATTTCTAGAAAATAAATAATACCTGATAGCAATCTCCCCTTGCTGAGAGACCAGGGTCGCAAGCTGGTTGAAGATGTTGCCCAGCTCATGGATGGTAGACTCTACATTCTGAAGAGCTTCAGCTCTGCTCTGCATGTAACTGTCTTGCAATGGAACCATCTGCTGTTGCTGTTGTTGCTGATGGTGCTGTTGTTGCTGATGGTGCTGTTGCTGCTGCAATAATGGCTGACTCTCCCCATCCTGCTTCCTGTAAAATTAAAAATGAGGAATCAGGCTAGAAGTTGCAATTACATTACTTGTGACCAACAAGACTGAGGAACACTTTAGAATCATACATGCTGCAAACAGCAAGACCAACATCAGGTAACAAGAGAAGTTAACTCCAACAAGAAACTTTGAGAACAAGCCTTCACGTAGCAAGAATTTGGGGAAAAAACTAGCTGCGTGATAATTAATAGCTTCGGAAATATTCTTCACCATCACAATCCCCAGCCATAAAAAAGAAGAAGAGCCAGGATGTTTCTATAAAAGAAATAATGGAGCTGATTGTGACAGTCAAAGGAAATTTTAGAAGGGCCAAAAAAATGACAACTATTACATAAAAATGCAATTGTAGTCACAGTTACATTGACTTCCACAACAAAAATTTTAACGATTCTCAATAGAAATTATGATTAAGTTTTATATGTCAAAGACATGCTTCCCACAACAGAGGTAACATCAAGCTACTACCTGGGAAACAACTGAGAGGAAGATGGTGACCCATTAGCCCATGGAGGAGGGGAGCTTGAAGTACTAGCAGCAGCCGACCTGGTAGCCAGAGGACGCTGACGAACAAAAGGATTTGCAGAATCCTTAGAAGCAGTGGAAGAAAACAATTGTCTTCTACTCTCATGAACCTTCAAATTCTACACAAAGCCAATAACATAACATTAGCCTTTGAACAATTAATCAAACAATCAAAGATTTTTAGAAGATATGATTAATGTAGTTAGGTAAAAACTATAAACAAGATGATTAGCAGTATGCTCTTACCTCTGTTCGCATGGTAAGGACTTCTTTAAACTCTTTTGTGGCACTCATCAGACGATTCTTCAGGTCATCTACAACTGTAGTTGAATGACTAGTAGTGTCACTGGAGATACCATCATTTCTAGAGTTGCTGACGAGTTGAAGGTCCACCACAGCAGAGTTCAGTGCAGTAATATCCTGCTTGATGACAGCTGTCAATTCTTGAATTTCCATAGTGGGGTCATCAAAAACTGAAGTCCTCTTTGCCACTGGATCAAATCAAATAAAACTTCTGATTGCTTTACTCAATGCAAAAATATATCAGAGACAAGCATACAAGGGTTTGCATCAGTTTAACTCAAGTGACAATTACATGCCATGGTTTCCTAAAAGCAAATAATAAACAAACCAGCCTAACAATGAGCATATATAATACACATTTTAGTACGAGTCCAGGCAACCAAGGAGGATGGTTCTCCAAGCAACATTGTTACCATCATGAACTGTGTTGTTTCAAATACAGTCTCCATAAACTCATTTATTCTTTTACTTTTTCGTCCATCCAGTAAAATACACATATATCATTCATGATAGCAGCAGTAACTCCTTCCTACCGTGATGGTAAATAAGTATTAATAGCTTATAATCCCAATATCAATCAACTGAAAAACAGACCAATCTCCAAGAATTATCATCAAGTCAACTATTGACTATCAAACATAAACTACTTCATTGTCTTCAAATAATTTGCGGGGAGCAGTCTAAATCAAATACACACAACAATGACTAAATTCCCAACACTTACATTTGGCTAGCTTCGCGAGCTTCTGCGACGTGTGGTGTATCCCCAACCCTATCTTAGAAGCCCTTCGGTTGAACTCAGACTGAAGTGTCACAGCAGATCGTTGCTCATCAGCTTTGGAACTGCTGCTTGGCCCATTCTGCGATGAGACTGTCTTCCTTAGCCTCTCTGCTACACTCTGAAATTCAAAAGTCCGATCCCTAAACGACGTCTGTGCTGCTTTCACTGGCATTTCTCAACACTCCACCTTTCAAAATTCTATTTTCACAATACCTAAATCCACCGAAACCAAATTAACTAAGAAACAAAATCATTTCTTTAAAAAAACGACGTCGCTTACTATCGATTTCGTAATTCGACAAAATAAAGAGTTCGATTCACCTCTGAGTTGCGGCGAATTGAGACGAAATGTGAGATCTGGAAGTCTGTGGCTGCGAAATCGAGTTATTGTACGAACAGATGCAGTGGATCACTGGATCTGGATCCAGATCAGTGATGATATTAGCGGAACTGAAAGCTTTTCCGATTCGAATGATGCTGTGTGCAGAATTTAGATGCGAAATTGAAGAATATTTGTTACGTAAACGGTTTGGATTCAGAGGAGAAGAAAATTGAAGGAAGGCAAAAGGAGTGTCAGGAAGCTGCTGTAGGTTGAAACGAACAATTGACGAGCTTGTACATCAGTCCGAAAACTGAAAACGCAAGGCTGTGCTGTCGTTTTAGTGTTTTTGCCATCGATATCCCTGTACTATATTTCAATTTGTTTATGGCACGCCATCTTGTATTTTCTCACGTTTTCGCGTTTCTTATTTTGTTTGATTTCATTTTAGGTTTTATGGGTTAGACTATATTTTGATAATGTTGCCAAATATCTTAGAAACTTATATGTTCTATTATTATTATTACCCATGTACATTTATATAAAATTTAATAAACGCATATAAATATAGTACATTTCTTGTGTTTGCAAACCAATAATTATGATATGTGATAAAAATTTTTAGATAAAATATTTGATAATGTTAAGTGTGAGAAATTTTATCTAAAGTTGTCAAAATAAAAACATTTAAACTTTGTCTTAAAAGATTTATCTACAAAATTAAGTTAAAATGACATGGTTATTTTTATATGAAAACAAATTAAAATACGATAGCTTACTAAAATTGTATCAGTTAGGAAAGTACATGTCGATAAAGTTTCACTTCAAGTAGTATCATAACCTACTAAATATCACATTAATACTTGGTAAAGAAAAAAATGGATACTATTTGCAAGTGTTATTACTCAATGTTAAGAGTGTCACCAAAAATATTTTCAAATAAGATTTTATATTTTATTTGAAGAGCCACATCAGCATTAAATATTTTAAAAGATACTTTAATTAGAATCCTTCAAATAAAATATGTTTCTCACTCTTCAATATAGTTGATTGAGTTTCTCACTCCTTGATTAATATTTTATTATTATTTATTAGTGAGAGAAAATAACTATAATTATTAGTTATTTTTCTTTTCAAAAAAATAATGACCATATAACAATATTTTTTACCCTATTAAATATTATTAAATTCACACACATCTTACGGTAAACATGTTTTCTTCAAATTGTTGTGTGTGTTCAAGTAATTTTATAATTAATATTATATGTTTAATTTATTAATTACTTTTATAATTAATATTATATGTTTAATTTATTAATTACTAGTTGTATCTTAATTAGTGTGCATTAAATTAATTTGAACAAACATAATGGAAAAAATATATTAGGAGCATATCAACAAAATTATTAAAAAATAAACATATTTAAAACATCATCATTGTCATCGTCGTAGTAATAATAATAATAATGACTTTTAAAATCAACACAAAATACTTGGCAACAAAGATTTGACGAAAATAGTTGGAGTGATAAAATAGAGAGTAACTAATTTTGATGAATGAAAAGATTGAATTAAAATAATATTAACTTATTTTATTTGAAGAGTATGGTGGCGTTTGTTTTTTTGTCTAAAATCTGAATAGACCTGAAGTAATCTGAATTCTGAATAGATCTGAATATCTGAATCTGAATAATATGTTTGTTTTTTTGTCTGAATCTCGGAAAATAAGTATTAAGTTGTTTGTTTTTTTCAACTTAAAAAGCTGAAAATATGTACTTTTACATTTGTATCCTTATTAAATTTGAATGTCAAATAAATAATAAATTAAATACCACAATATTTTAACATTTATAAGTAAAACTATATTCAAGTGAATACATAATTTTTTGGAATTTTAATATATAAAATACCATAAATTTTAAATTTTATCATATATAATATAAGAAAGAAAAAAATAGGGATATTTTTATATGGGGTGAATGTCTATGGGTGAGTTTTGGGATAGACATGAAAAATAAATTATAAAACAGGAATATTTTTGACATTAGCAAGTAATTGACTTAATTCAGATTTCTCCATTAAGTAAAAAGCCAAAAAAATTGGCTTATTTTATTAAGTCAAAATTATCTAAAAAGTCTCATTAAGTTATAAAAACAAACACTTCTAATTAACTTAATTAATTAAGTTAAGTCACTTTAAATCATTAAGTTAAAAAACAAACGTTACCTATGTTTGAGGAGAGTTTAATTTTTTTTCACTCTTTTATTTGTCATATGAACAAGCAAATAGATATTTAAAGAGACTTTTGGTGATATTTTAATTATTCAGCAATATCGATCGAGCATTAGAAATACTAATAAATCTACTACTATGTGGAAAAGAATTAAAAATAAATAAAAATTAGAAACTTTTTTATTTACGATTCAATGCATTTATATCAAGAATTTGGGTTCCCCTATGATGTTGTAATTTTTTTTACATCATCAATAATGTTTTTAATTGTATATCATTGGATTTAATAAATGGTCCACAATATTTATAGTAAAAAAATAAAAATAAAATAATGGTAAACGGTTAACAAACATGTAAGGGGTGGAGAATTTTGTAAAATAATTATGACCACCCTTAGAGTTTGAAATAATTTCACTTAAATAACATATTTTATTTAAAAGTATTTTTCAATCCTCCTTTAAATTTGAAATGTGATAATCTTTTTTAAATAAATCTTCCAAAATCTATTACCATTAAGTATAAAATATAATGACAGGTTATTTAACACAAATCAAATAAATAAGTTGCAGTTGTAAAATTTATATATGATATAATAGTAATAAATAACACAACTAAGCACATATACTTAAGTAAATATCATAGTTACATCAATAAACTCATTGTTGAGATTGCTTGTAACATAAAAATTACTTGATCACACATGTTTTAATAAAATTTAATATTATATATTAAAATACTCATTATTTTATATAATATTAAGGGCCATTGTATAATTGATCATGAAGTGTGTATTATTTTTAACACCTATTTAACATACTTATTCTCTGAACTTTATACTTATCTTACAATTAATATCCTTACATGGTAGGAATTTTAAGTTTTATAAGCCTATATATTTTCATTTTATTTTCAAATAGTACTTTGTTAATTTCATAAAAGTTAAATCTAATATAAATTAATAATGAGTTTTAGTTTATGAATCGTGAAAGATTGTTTTATTAATATCCTTTGATTGTAATTATAAAATTTTATTTTATTAAGAGTCATTACTTTTGTTATGATAATTAATAGTGACAATAAATAAAATATTGCCTCCAATAATTTTTACGTGGAAAAAAAGAAAGAAAATCATTTTTATTTTTAGATTTTTATTGATATAGTAGGAAATTATCTCAGCCTTATAAAATTTAACTTTCACAAGCTTGTTTTCATTTTATTTTCAAATGTCACTTTGTTAATTTCATAAAAGTTAAATATAACACATATTCCTAATTAACTTTAGTTTATGAATCATGAAATATTTTTTTATTGTTATTCTTTAATAGTAATTATAAAATTTTTATGCTACGAAGAGTCATTACTTTTATGGTTAATTTTTAGAGACCTCCCCTGAAGTTTGATGTATTGACAGTCTTATAAAAAGTATTCACGTAATTACAGAGAGCTCCCCTGACGTTAGTATACAATTTCGTATATTGTTAGTATATGAGGGTAAATTAGTGATTTCATAAAAAAATAAAAGAAAAATCAAAACAAAATCCAAAGTTGCATTGATGACCCAAATTTAGGTACTGATAATCGGGTCCAGCTGCCTTCCACCCACTGGAAGGCAATCATTTCAAGAACTTTGCAAGAGACAATTATCTACAAAAATCAAAAAATAAAACTAATTTTTCCCTTTCATCAGCCGCCACCCACAACCCCTTAATATCATCATCACCGTCCCAATCCTTAGCCGCCATCCACAAGCTCTAACAACCACCATCACAACCACCACTCCTCACAACCCCTACCCACCGCTACAAACATTCACAGACTTTAACCATCATTGTCAGTTCACCGGCCTTATCTTCCATTGCTGCAGCCTACCAATCATCCACAACACCCAACCACCTTTGGCCGCCGCTTCCTACAAGCAAGTCTCACCACCCACCACCGCATGCACACAAAGCCACACCAACCGCCATACTATTGCGACAGAGGCCACAATATATACAAGATCCAGCAGAGGGATGTTTTCCTTCTCCGGTTGACTATTCTTTTTTGTCTTTTTTTTGTTTTTTAATTATTATATTACTTTTAGTTATTTTTAGTTTTTTCTTTTATTTTGTCTATATTTACTACACAAGAGAACACTGCCATCCAACCATTTGCTGTGGCTTGCCATGGGGTAGCCGTTAGCGAGGATTCGGTTCGCATTTTCTAGCAATGAATGGAAGAACGTATCAAATAATCGGCGCTGACGATCAGACGATGTAAAGAATCCGGGGCTGGGATGGATGATTGGCCTTTTTATTTGTGGCGATAGTTTTGTTGATTTTTCTCAATTTATATTTTACTTTTTTTGGTGATATTATGTAAATGTCAATAATTTGTTTTCCATGGTTATTGTAGACTTTTTAGTGCTCCAGTGTGGTGTTTACTATTTAGCTCCAAATTGTTACGCTCATTTTTGTAGCCAAGGGCATTTTTGACTTTTTGTCAATCAACTAACAGTTAAGTTAACTGTATACTAACGTCAGGGGAGCTGCCTGTAATTACGTGAATACTTTTTATGAGACTGTCAATACATCAAACCTCAGGGGAGGTCCCTAAAAATTACCCTTATTTTTATTATGATAATTAATAGTGATCATAAATAAAATATTACATCAAATAATATTTAATGGACAAAATGAGAAAAAAAATCATTGTATGTTTTTATATTTCCATTATAAATATATGGTTTGGGATACTTTAACTTAAAATTTTGGCACAATATTTGAGCCACTAATATCTCATAGTCTAATAGTTGATATTGAAAGTCAAAGCAACATTTCATAATGTTATATCCTCCACCATTGAATTGCATGAAATAAATAGGTTAATTTTTGATAAAAATTTAAATCAAAATATTTCTCACTCTATAGTTATATAGACATATATATTTTTCAATAATAATTGGTGAATAAAATATTTCTCATTTGTTGCGACTCATATAGTATTATTAACAAAACACATATAAAATAGTTTATTGCAATGCTTTCTATTATTATTATTGTTTAGGTATTAATGGTTTGTAATTAAATTCATACAATACAAATTATTATAAGAATTTGTGTTAAATAACCTACTTGATATTATATTTTATATTTAATGGTAACTGATTTTAGAAGATTTATTTAAAAGAGATTATCATATTATAAATTTAAAGGAGGGCTGAAAAATAATTTTAAATAAAATATACTATTCAAGTGAAATTATTTCAAACTCTAAGGGTGATCACAATTATTTTACAAAAATTATCCACAAGCTTTGAACGTTACCATTATTTTTAAATTATTTTTTTAGTACAAATATTATATGCCATTGATTAAATCTAATGATTAATAATTAATATATTATTGATGCTGTAAAAAAATTTACAACATCATATAAGAACCCCAAGAACTTTATGTGAACGAAGTATTTTTTTTATATGCGCGTTCCATGCCAAATGCCGAAAGATAGGGAGAAAGATGGCCTAAGGGAAACTATCAACTAACTCAATATATTAAAAATTTTGCCGTTTAAAATTAAAATAAAAAAACTTCATGTGATTATTGTTGTCAAGTGTCAACGTGGAGTCACGCTTTTGGGCATTGCAATTCAATTTCTGAATCGCACAGTGTTCGTATCAATTCTTTTTGTTTTCCCGCTTTGACCACGTCGCCGAATACGGTTACGGTCCGTTTCCCAGCACCGATGCTAATATTTGCCTCTACTCGCGGGTACAGCTAACTCGCCCTTTGAAGAAGACATGAATACCACGTGTCTTATAAAGCGAGTGTTAATCACTCCTCTACTCAAGCGAGATCCCTTTGCAAGCTCTTCATGGAGCCTGGCGCCTGCAAACTCAAAAGCATGATGGCGTTTCCTATATTTTGTGAAGAAATGGGGGTATTTTTGTGAAACGAAAGGGGAAAGTTAAAATTATAACCCTTTATTTTCCCAGTCAATTACTGTTTTTGCAAATTTGAGAACGCTTAACTGCCACTCATCTCCCAAATAAAATTTAAATCTCCACCCTCCACGTTTCGAGAAATTGAATCCTGGTCGTCAACTTTCCCCTCGTATCACCCGAAATTGTCGATCAACATTTATTATTCTCAAGTCTTTTATATCATCATAATAAAATCTCAACCGCATTTTCCATATCAGATGATACACATCCTGCCACGTAGCTAACGCAATCGCTCAACATATTTTCATTCTATTTTCGATTTTATTGTATTGTATTTTATTTTTGTTATTTTCGATCTAAACCCTTACTCTCGTGAAACGGAAAGAAACCCTAGCTCCCTTCCATCTCTCACGGTAATTTTTTTTCTTTTTCAAAATTAACACCAAATTAATTTCTAAAATCAACAAATCTATTAGGGCTTCGATTAAAATCAACGGATTCGAACCCTAACGCATGTTTTCTGCACGTGATCTCCAAAATTGGTTCGAGAAATTAACAATTCGTGGCATGTTGATTCAGGTATGAGTACGATTTTCTCTAACCTCGTCATTTGTTGCAATTACGCTCATGAAATGATTCTAGCATGCCAGTGTTAGGGTTTGATCGTTTAGTTACTGGTGTTTTTAGCTATTTTTAAGTTTTTGTTGGTAATTTTTGTGGCGTTTTTTATGATACAGATCTGAAAAATGTACAATGGAATATGAAAATTGGGGGTTTTGGGTTTTGGCGTTTGGATTGAGAGATTGTCCATGGAAAATAGAGTAGGAAATTCAGATGGAACGGCAATTCCTAAGAAAGCGAGATCTCTGGATCTTAAGAGTCTTTATAAGTCAGGGACTTCAATGGAGTCTCAGCACAAGGATGTAAAGAGAAAAATTAGTAAAGAGGATGGTGATGATGAGAAGAGCAATAAAAGGAAGAAGAGTAGCAAAACGGTGTCTATCAGTAGGCTTAAAAATGTTGATAATAGCAAAAGGAGTGTAGATGGGGTGTATAATGGTGTTGTGAGTTCGGGTTCGGTTGATTTGAAGGACTTGAAGTGTCATAATAGTTGTAGTGGTTTTAATGGAATTTCATTTAGTTTGGATAATAGTGGTGTTAGAATCCCAAAGCGTAAACGTGGTTTTGTTGGACGTAAAAAGGTTGAGGTTGATCAGGTGTTGAAGCTACCAGAACACTCTTGTAGTAAAGCAAGTATTATTGATCAAGCAGCTAAGGTAACTGGCGATGATTCAGGCACCAGGGACAACTCTTCTCGGGATTCAGATCCTCGGGTTGAGTCTTCAAAGGATTTGGGTGAACTGTTTGAGCCTTCGAAGTTTAAACGCAAGGACTCTGATGATTTTAAGGAAAATTGGAATGGTGAGTTGCATTCAGCTAGGCATTTGCAGGAGGGTGAGTGTGCCATTCGCTCAGTTGTAAACCATGGTGAGTCCTCTTTGAAGAAGGAAAAAAGAAGAAGCAAGTCAAATTCGAATCGGCATTTGAAGGAGGGTGGCCATGCTTGTTATTCAGTCCTAAACAATGGTCAGTCCTTGTTGAAGAAACCAAATGGAGTTACCAATTCAAACTCGGGTCAGTGTTTGAAGGAGGAAAATGAGGGTGCCAGCCATTCTGTGTTAAATAATAGCAACTCCTCTTTGAAGGAGTCAAGGAGGAATAACAGTAAAAGGAAGGATTCTGCCCGCCATAAAAAAAGTGTTGCAAAGGAGGCTGAGCATGTGATTAATGCCTCTGGGAATGTAAGTAACATAAAGGATTCTGACCATGATAGAAGTGTTGGAAAGGAGGCTGAGCCTTTGGTTGATGCTTCTGCTAAGGTAAGTAAAAGGAAGGATTTTTCCCAGGATAAAATAAGTGTTGCAAAGGAGGCTGATATCTTGATTGATACTTCTGGAAAGGCATGTGACAATTTGCTGGAAGATGAGGAGAATCTTGAAGAGAATGCAGCTATGATGCTATCTTCGCGATTCGATCCTAGTTGTACTGGGTTTTCTTCAAATGGAAAATCCATTGTGTCACCAAATGGGTTGTCTTTTTTGTTATCTTCTGGGCAGGGTCCAGGCAGTCATGATTCTTCATTGCTTGATGCTGCTGGTAGAGCATTACGTCCAAGGACGCATCACAGGGAGAAGGGCCACTCAAGGAAAAGGCGGCACTATTATGAAATTTTCTCTGGAGACTTGGATGGATTTTGGGTTTTGAAGCGGAGAATCAAAGTTTTTTGGCCATTGGACCAGTGTTGGTATTATGGCCTGGTTGATGACTATGACAAAGGAAAAAAGCTTCATCATGTTAAGTATGATGATCGCGATGAGGAATGGATTAATCTAGAAAATGAGAGATTTAAACTACTGCTGCTCCCTAGTGAAGTTCCTGGTAAGGCTGCACGTAGAAGATCGAGGAAAAGGGTGAACTCTGTTGATGAAGGAAAATTAAGCTTGAAATCTAGCAAAGAAAAGGAAAAAAGAAACTTGAACACAGAGGAGGAGAACTGTATGGGTAGCTACATGGAGTCGGAGCCCATCATCTCGTGGTTGGCGCGATCTACTCATCGGGTCAAATCTTCACCTACTCCTGCCATGAAGAAACAGAAAATATCTGATCTATATCCGACTTCTGGGCCACCATTTTTGGCTAACAAAGTTGGAAATGCGCATGGTTTAGATGCGGATTCCAAAACTAGCAAATTCTCTAGTAACTCTAAATTGCCAGACAGATTTACTGATGGTGGAAGAGGTGAGGAGTCTACCTCAGAGAATCCAACTTGCTCCAAAGATAGCGGACTGCCCATTGTTTATTACCGGAGGCGGTTTCGCAAGACAGGAAGCTCACTTTGTTCAACATCTTCAGGCAATAATATTTCTAGTAGCACTCCAGCATCCGTTACTCTGCTTTCCTCTTCCATTGGCGAGTTTTGGGATTTTGAAGAACATGATACCTTTTGTAAAAGGGAGGTTTCTAATGGAGCTTCATGGTCTACTACCACTGGTAGTGGACGGGTTGGTTTAACCATTCCATTGATTGATCCAAAGCAAGCAAGGTTTAAGTTTAGCTTTCCAGTACTTTCAATCCTGAACTATGCATTTGAAGCAGAGAATCTATGGCTGGTCCATGAGGTGTTTTTGCTTCACTATGGTAAACTGATTACCATGTGGCCAAGTGTCCAATTGGAGATGCTTTTTGTTGATAATGTAGTTGGATTGAGGTATTTCCTGTTTGAAGATTGCTTGAAGCAGGCTGTAGGATATGTCTTCCTGGTCCTGTCATTATTTCATCAGCCTAATGTGCTAGGGAAGTCTTCTGACCGGCAGTTGCCAGTAACTTCCATCAGGTTCAAGTTTTCTTGCTTTCAAAATCTTAGCAAGCAGTTTGTGTTTGCATTCTACAACTTTGCTGAAGTGAAGAATTCTACATGGATGTATATGGACTCTAAGCTTAAAAGGCATTGTCTGCTTACTAGGCAATTACCTCTGTCTGAATGCACTAATGATAACATTAAGGTGCTTCAAAATGGAGGTAACCTGTTATCCACTGCTGCTGTTTGTTGGGATGACTCTTCAACCAAGGTATTTTTTCTATTTTGCACATTCTTTTAAGAAGTTGGTATTGCTTCACATTCGCCTTCCCCCCCCCCCCCTCCCCCCCCCTCCCCCCTCTTTCTCCTCCTTTTGGAGAAACTATTGTGTCATTGTTAAATACATTATATCTATTTCTTTCCATTGATTCTTTTAGATTTTGTTTGGTTGTAGCCTTGTGCTATTTATTGTTTCATTCCTTGTACATTTATCTTCTCTGTGCTTTTTTAATCTTTCAGGAGACAAAATTTACTAGCAGTAAATTAGACCTTGCAATCTCGAGTTTTTCCTTTCATATTGTAGTTGTGGAAAATTTTTCTAGATTTGTTTTATTTGGTTCTTGATTTGAATTAACTGCAATGAACTTTTCTGTATTAGGGTTTGCAGAGGATATCTAAGCAGGGTACCTCCCTGATGGGTGTCCCCAAGCAGTCTGCTCGTGTAAAAGTCGGCTGGTGTTCTTCTAATTTAGACAAGCAAAGAAATTTGCCTTCATTTGTGCTTTCTTTTACTGCTGCACCTTCATTCTTTATCAGTTTGCATCTGAAGCTGTTAATGGAGCATAGTGGGGCTGGTATGAGCTTGCATGGCCAAGAATCAACAGAGTGTGCAGGATCTGGCTGTTTGATAGCTGATGAAAGCACTTATGAAAATAATGTGCCACAATGTACTCTTGAATTGAATATGTCTAAATCACTGGATTACAATATGATGGTTATGTCAAAGGATGCTGCATCTCATGAGTGCTCGCCTGCTGCCACATCGAAGTTAGAGGCAGTTAGTTCCTCTGTCTGTGGTGATGAAAGTTGGACAAGGTCTCCACAGATATGCAGAAATAGTAGCACTAATGTTGCTGGAACTTCTGCTAGTTCCCAGGAACCTGAACAAATTGGAAATGAGGCCATTGTTCCGTTGCAGAAGTTGCAATATCATGATCCCAAGTCAGAACAATGTGTTTTATTGCCAAGGCCATCTTCAGGTGACTGTGATAAGACAGATACAGCTTACAATTCTCCCTTGAATAGTATAAGGGTTGAAATTCCAACATTTGACCAATTTGAAAAACATGATCGGGAGTATCATAGTGTTCAGTGCACTACTGATCTGAATTGGAACATGAACGGTGGCATTGTCCCCAGCCTAAACCCTACTGCCCCTAGAAGTACAGGGCATCGAAATAGAAGTAGTTCATCATTCGGATACCTTGCTCATGGATGGTCTGTTGAAAAGGCTGATGTTGCCCATAGTAGTTTTGGTAGTGCACCTAAGAAACCACGTACTCAGGTCTCATATTCTTTGCCCTTTGGAGGTTATTATAGTCCAAAGAATAGAGTTAATCACCAGAAAGGGCTTCCCCACATGAGGATCAGGAGGGCAAATGAGAAGAGATTGTCAGATGTTTCTAGAGTTTCAAAAAAAAACTTAGAGTTGTTACCTTGTGATGCAAATGTGCTAATTGTGCATGGTGATAAAGGTTGGAGAGAATGTGGGGCACAGATTGCATTAGAGCTTTTTGAACACAATGAGTGGAAGCTTGCAGTTAAACTTTCAGGGACTACAAGATTTTCATACAAGGCACATCAGTTCCTGCAGCCTGGGTCAACAAATCGTTATACACATGCTATGATGTGGAAAGGAGGAAAGGATTGGATATTGGAGTTTCCTGATAGGAGCCAGTGGGCTCTTTTTAAGGAGATGCATGAAGAGTGCTATAATCGTAACATTCGTGCTGCTTCAGTTAAAAATATCCCAATCCCTGGGGTTTGCTTGATAGAGGAATTTGATGATAATGTTACAGAAGTAGCATTTGTTCGTAGTTCTTCCAAGTATTTTCGACAGGTTGAAACAGATGTTGAGATGGCTTTGGATCCATCGCGTGTCTTATATGACATGGATAGTGATGATGAGCAGTGGCTTTTAAAAATCCGCAGTTCTTCAGAAGCTGATGACTGTGGCTTGTCGGAGATTTCTGAGGAGATCTTTGAGAAGATAATTGACATTTTTGAGAAAGCTGCATATTCACAGCAGAGGGATCAGTTCACATCTAATGAAATAGAAGAGCTTATGGCTGGAGTTGGTTCCATGGAGGCAATTAAAGTGATCTATGAGCATTGGCGGCAGAAGAGGCTGAAGAAGGGAATGCCTTTAATCAGACATCTCCAGGTAACTTCAGAGTTAATTGCTTGTTTAATCTGTCATGAGTTTATTGCTTGTGGATCAGTGGTTACATCTTTTTCACCATTGTATGATATGATCTATTTGAGATTTCATGTTATGTCTTTGGTTTTGTTGGAATGATTCTAGGAGTAGGAAGTGCAATTTATTCAATAGGAGAAATGTGACACACTGAGAGGACATGTGAAGATATTAGAGTAAAGCAAATTTGGTATTTTGATCCTGTTTAATCAGGAAAAGAGGGGGGGGGGGGGGGGGGGGGGGAAAAGGCAAACTAGATAATTTTGGGGGATTCCTATTCTGTCAACTAATACAAAATAATTTGTGAGGTCTAAATACTGCTTAAACCTAGAAGAAAATTGTGGAAGTTATTTATCTTTGGGAGAGTTGTACCATTTTTAGAATAGAAAGAAAATCTGGATGATGCAGGTTAAACTGGGTAGTTACCATGAAAGATTTGAATAACATTAAAGAAATATTTTTTTAATGAATGAATGGCAAATCTTTTGAATTGATACGTTTATCAGCTGACTGGGAAGTAAAATTGCCATGCAAGTGGCCATTTTTCATAGCAGTAATATGACAAATACGCTATTTATCTCCAAATGCTGTGAAAAAGCCTTAAAAATTAACTTATCTGTGTTATCATGTTATGACATTCATTGTGATGCCCCCTAAGTTCGGAGAGTACAGTGGTTATCCTTTTTGCGACATAAGTCCTAGTACTAGTATGATTGTCATTTTTGGGATGGATGAAGGCATCTGAGCGACCAAGATTTATTTATTGAACAGGCTTTGAGTGACAAAAAGGCTTAAAATGATTGTTCTTTTATATTCTATTAAACTAATATTTCTCTTTTAAAACTTTAGAGTACCATTGGGTCATTTGGTGATGTTGTTTTGTTTTATCTGGCACTCATTTTAGATTGGTGCATGAGCGGTTGGCAGCTCCCTTCCAATCAATTTACCATGAGAAGCGTTTGGAAATATGATATTTTCTGCTGGATAGACTGCTTTTTATCTGATCTTATGCACAGTGCTGAAGTGGCGTTTAGTTATTCCTTGTATTAGTCTTAAGATTACTTTGTGTTTTTACTTATATTATAGCAGTCGACAGCATTGCCTGATGCTTAAATGTTTTCGTTATTTGGGAGTCGATTGGAGATAGTTGACTGTTTCTCTACTAGTGTAGTTCTATTGAATTCTGTTAAGAGTCATTTTCTGTTTTGCTTATACGTGTACGATTTGCTCACTATATTCTTTTATCATGATTGATGTCGATGTCTAACGCTAAACTTGGGTCTTTCAGCCGCCACTGTGGGAAATATATCAACAGCAAGTGAAAGAGTGGGAGCTAGCTATGTCTAAACCTAACTCTGCCCTCCCCAATGGATGTCAGGGTAAGGTTGCTCCCATGGAGAAGCCACCCATGTTTGCTTTCTGCTTGAAACCACGGGGCTTGGAAGTGCCAAACAAGGGGTCAAAACAAAGGGCGCACAGAAAATTCTCAGTTTCTGGTCAAAGCAATACTGTCACCGGAGATCATGATGTTTTCCATACTTTTGGTAACTTCTTTAACCTTTCATAAGTTCACCAACTTGCTTTTTCATCCATTGAGTTTATTACAACTTTTAATTAATTTGGTTTTGTTTGGTGCACCAGGAAGGAGATTAAATGGGTTTTCTTTTGGGGATGAAAAGGTTCTATATCCGGGACATAACTATGAATATTTAGATGATTCCCCATTGTCTCAGACTTCACCGAGGATATTCTCTCCAAGGGTATTTTCACCACGTGATGCAGGCATCGGTTGTTTCTCTGTGAGCAGTGATGGTATTGATAGAATCCAATACCAGAAACTTCAGAGAAGAAAGTCAAAGAAATTTGGGATGTATGAGTCTTCTTATGATCCACAGTTGGTGGCTTCTTACAATCAGAGACTGATGGGGAAGAGAAATGGAATTCATCGATGGAATATGGGATATTCTGAGTGGCCAAGCCAGCGACAATTTTACTCGGATGGGTTGCAGAGGCATGGACCCCAAATGTTGGACAGTTCTGATCTTGATGAGTTCAAGTTACGTGATGCATCTGGTGCTGCTAAGCATGCACGTAACATGGCTAAGCTCAAGAGAGAAAAAGCTCAGAGACTGCTTTACAGGGCTGATTTAGCAATTCACAAGGCTGTGAATGCTCTCATGATTGCCGAAGCAGTTAAAACTTCTTTTGATGACGTAAATAGTGATGGGTAGAATGACCAAATGAAATGAGAAGATGATGCCAGCCCCTTCAGCTTCATATCTGCTGTGAAATAGGCTTCGATACATCAGGCATTGCTTTTTTACTGGGACACATCTGGTTTTTCCTTTGTCGACGGAAGGAGAGCTGTGAACATTAAGAGAAGAATTTTTGGCCTGCTGCTGCATATCGTAGCACTTGTTTTGCAGCTTCACAATTTGTCTACCCACTAGTTTCTTTCTGTTCAAGCAGCAGGTATACTTAGTTCACGGCAACCGTTGTATATGTCCTGCAGGTGAGGTGACTCTGAGGGGTGTATGGAATTTTGGCTGCCAGTCTTGTACAGAATTTATTTTCCCTTTTTGTTACTCCTTCCCCACCTTAACCTTCATGTCATAGTAGCAGTTTGGCCCAAAATAATACAACACCACCCCTGATCAAATCAATTTACAAGTTGCTATCTCATTGAACGTTAGAGCGCTTTACTAGATGTGTACCAAACTAGAGCACATCTGAAAATGAGATTGGAAAATGCTGTAAGTATAAATTTCTTATAATTTTTCATGGTCAATTATCTTTTGCGTCCTCTCGCTTTTCCACATTATGTATTTATGTTGTATTTGAGAAGTGGGGTTTGTAATTAACTTACAGCGGCTGTGCTGTCGTTCTCATTTCTCATTTATCAAGAACTAATGTAGACAAATCAAAAAACTCAATTGTATCGTGTCCTCAAATTAGGAATCCCAAAATTGGCAAGGCCCGCCTAGGCCTTGGCTTAGTTTAAAAACAAAAAAAAAAAGGGTCCGGATCTCTTAGCCACTTGTGTATGTCTGTATGTATATGTGTGTATTTTTCAACAAATTGTAAATCAAATTTAATAGTATAGAGGTTAAGTTTCTCCTTTACAATTAACATCATAAACCCTGGGTCTAAAACTCTCTTAGATCCAAATGCCCAATACCCGAAAGCTGAATTCAAAAAGGGTGCAGGTGCGGTCCCCCATACAATCAAAATACAAAAATAATTATTAGAGCCCATTGAGAATGGGGAAAACGTCCAATACCTAAGATCACAAGAAAGTCCGTGCTTGGCCCTAATCTGGCATGGCACGAGCTTGTTTTGTCTCACTTTTAAGATATATGACATGTCTGAATTGTATGGCACGGTACAAGCTTCTTTAGTTCTTTTGGCTTATTTTTAATAGGTCATTGGAATTTCTAATGAAGAGAATCATAGTAGACTTCTTGATGGGTCTAAATAATAAAATTTTTTAATTATTTGTAAGAAATGATTTGTAGATTAATATATTTTTCTTATTAATAATTTAAAAAATTTAGATCAACCATGAGATTGTGTATGTTCATAAACACAAGGAAAAATGATGGTCCTTTGAGATTAATATTAAGGTCGGATAGTTGTAACTTTTAAGTTACAATATTAAAGTATTTGGTAAATACTAATTGCTCTACTTTAAAAGATAAGCTGAATTGATTTACTAGTTTTAATAAAAAAAAAACTCTATAACATCTTTACTATTTTTTTAAAAAATATTATTTATAAATTATATTTATTATACACTATTAATTTTTATTTTATAAAAATAATTTCATTTCCACAATAATAATTTAACCAAGTCAAAGCACCTCCTTACATACTGACATGCCTTTACGGAAGAGATAGGTTCAAATTAGAAAGAAAAAATCAGGCCGGGTCCAAACCGTGAGCCCGAGCCGTTACATAACCGTAGAGACCGTACGCTTCGTAAAAGCAGAGAGAAAGAGAGAGAAACTCGTTCGCGCCCTCCCTCAAAGACTTCAAATAATAGCTCGGCCAGCCAGTTCGTTTCAACTGCTCAAAAAGGGTCACTGAACCGTTATTACCGCCAAATTTCTCTCTCATTCTCTCTCCCTCGCTCGCTCAATGGTCATGTCTTTCTGTTATACACGTGTCATTCGCTGAATCTTCCAGTCCGTACGATTCTTTACCATTCATTCATTTCCCCCGTCCATCTCCAATTTCATTTCACAATTTTTACATTAATTCTTAGGGTTCCTCCTCTGCTTAGCTTTTTCATCTAATTCGCATCTGCTTTCTGTCCATGCAAGGTCTTTTTCTTTCTCTCTCTCTAGTTTTGCTTTCCGTTTGGTTGCTAAGAAACGAAAAGAAAAGAAAATGTTGAAGCTCAGCATCTAGTGTTTTAACCTTGTTCCTTTTTTTTTTTTTTTTTGGAGAAAACTTGACTCTTGAATTAAGTTCTTCTTAGTTGTGAGAATCTTTATGCGGCCAAACATATAATTAATTAAGGCCTCTAAAATAAATTTGGATCACATACTTATCTCAATTGTGCTAAACTTTCAAAGATTTTGTCTCACGCGTGCATGTATATCATTTGTGATTAAGATTTAATTAGTTATAGTTACAATTATGAGTCATTTTATATTTATTGATTCATCTATACTGTATAAATTCTGATGGATTTTTTTTTTTTAAAAAAAGGCTCTGTTGCCGAAAAAAGAAAAGAAAAGAAAATGTCGGATCTTATATTTTAATATTTAGTTAATTCTCCTTTTGAGCATCTTCTTAGGCTTAGCAAACTTGCTTAAAAAATTCTGGTAATTTCTGTTAAAAAATTTTATGCTGGCAATAAAATGTTAAAAAAAATGGTTTCTTAGAAAAGAACAAGAAAAGAAAATTTTCAGCATCTTCTACTCAGAATTCTTTTCGTTGTTTAAGATTATGTTTATGTTTTCCAAAGAAAAGAAGATTTTCATTTTTAGTGACTAATTTGGTTCTTATTGGATGAAAGAGGTGCGATTTCAATGAGAAAAATGGGGAACAAAATAAAGGAAGACGAAAGAATTGAGGGGATCATACGCGGTCTTTTGAAGCTTCCTGAGAATCGGAGATGTATCAACTGCAACTGTTTGGTATGCCTTTTGCAGTATTCTAATAATTTTAGTTTGAATGCTTAAGATATTAAATAATCCATTATATTGCTTCCTATTTTCTTGATTGACTTACATGATCCTAGATCTAATGTATGTTTCTTATTGGCAGGGACCTCAATATGTTTGCACAACGTTCTTGACTTTTGTTTGCACAAACTGCAGTGGAGTACAGTAAGTGTTGATACAAATTCTGAAATTCTTAATTCCGTCTGCATACTGTGAATAGCCTCTGTTTTAAATTCCAACTTTTCCCAGTTTCAGCACGACATTTTAAAGACATTCTACATGATTCTTATAGGAGGGTTTCTAAGTAGTTATTAATTTGAAAAAAGTAAACATTTATGTTGACTTATATTTTGTTCTAAAATATTCCAGTCGTGAATTCACACATCGAGTAAAGTCAATATCAATGGCTAAATTTTCTGCAGAAGAAGTTAGTGCTCTTCAAGCGGCAGGAAATGAGGTTTGGTGGTTACCTAATACAAATTAATCCACTCATTGTTCTTTTCTATAACCTTGATGATTTTCTATGTTTTTCCTTTTTTAAAGTCTAACTAGAATTTTTATTTTATAGAGAGCAAGGCAAATTTATTTAAAGGATTGGGATCCTCAGCGTAATTCTTATCCTGATGGCAGGTATGCATAATTCTTATTCTGATGGCAGGTATTGCACATCCCTTTTTTATGTTACTTTGATCTACAGGTGGAATTTCTTTTGATTCACATGTTTTCTTCCAGTAATCTTAATAGAATCCGGGATTTTATCAAGCATGTCTATGTGGATAGAAGATATGCTGGTGAGAAGACTGACAAATTCCTGAGGCTGAGATTGGTACACTCCCTATTATACTTATGATTCATATGCAGTATATCTTAATTTCTTTTATGACTTTTTCATTTTGAAAGACTTGTCAATACTGATGTGCTTACAATAATAAGAAAATTCGACTTAATCAGTTGGACCTGATTAATGTTGTGCTTAAGGAATGGTCAAATTTCTTTTTACTTCTACCCTAGTTAATGCAGCCTCCAGTGTTTAAGACTCTTTCTGTATTAGGGTGAAAAGGAGGATTCCTGTCAAAGTAACAAGGTTGGTGCTTATATTGGTGAATTTAGAAGTCCACGTTCTGAAAGCAGATATGAACAGTCTTCTAGTGGAAGATCACAACATCGTGAAAGAAGCAATGACAGAAATTCGGAATACTACTTTGAGGACAGAAGAAGTCCCAGATACTATATTGAGGAGAGAAGAAGTCCTGGATATAACCAGGAAAATCCAAGATTTGGAGGCCACAGCCGGAAAACTCCTGCATGCTTTGAGATTGTTGATGACAGGTTTCGAGATGATGTATCTGCAAGTCGCAGGCGATCTGACAGCATTAGCTTTACAAATACAGAACACAAATCTAGAAGCATGTCTCCTGAATACCAAAAGAACACAAATAACTCCAGGACCTTAGTGGTACGCCCTATTAAAGAAATTTTAGGTGAAAATGCTCCTTCGCTTGAGGTTGGCAAATGTTCAAAAGCAAGTGATGGCAAGGATGCTGATGATTCTGCTAATAATCAGGTAAGGCAAAATGGTGGATATATGTTTGAAGTTTTGAGAGCGTTCTGTCAATAAGATGCAGTTTGCTTAATATCTACTCTTTTAAAGGCCTGTTACCATTATGTCTTTTCTTGCACTTCTAAACAATTATAGTTGTTTTCTTTATTCAACACATTGCAAGTGGAAAAGAAAGACTTTTTTTAATTCTTCTTTTCAACTTTGGATTATTTCCTTCTTTTCAGTGTTTTTGCAAGTATGCTGAGTAATGACTGCTTAACGTAACTTTAGGACTATGTATAATCTATTTTATAGGTTTCGCTTTCAGCATATACCTTAGAAAAAGTTTCAATTACTTTCCATTCCAGACGTTTGCAGCTTGAATTTTGTTGTGTTCTGTTGGTTTCAGAGCCTGTCATGCCCTCTTTTTTGATGCTCTTATCCTATTAGTTTTTCCTCTTTCTAGAAGATTGCACCATCTGGTAGCCAGCAATGTGACGACGGGAATCCAGTGGAACAAAAAAAGTCGCATTCAGAAAGCTTGGAAAATTCAAGTACAGATCCAGAGCCCACTGACACTGCAGTAGCTGCACAGCAAACACAGCCAATAACTCCTAGCGATGGTGACAATGAACCTTCAACTGAACAGCCCGTAGAGGAAAAGGCACCAGTGGCCCCACCACCAAATACTTTGGAATTTTTATTATTCGAATTGGGAGCTTCCTTCATGCAAAGTACCGATGAAACTCCTCCAAATGTGTCTGGAAGCAACACGCTTGCAGCAGCTGCATCATCTTCGAACACACAACCAATGGGAGGGAACATGCCTGAAGCTAGTGTTTCACCACCTGCTTCTGTAGAGTTTCCCAGTTGTGCTGAAGCTCCTGTAACTGCTTCAACTATCAATAACTCAGCCCAACAATCTGGGGTCAGCATTTCCCATGGTGGTACTTCACCTGCTATAACATCGGGGCAGATGTCAGCATCACCGAGTAGTTTTGCTGCTTCAACAAATGCCTCAACTACTAATCTGTCGGAGCAACCATCTGGAGATAATGTCCCACAGAGTAGTGCTTCACCGGCTCCATCTTCAGGGCAGATGACAGCGTTACCTAATAGTGTTGGTGACTCTACAACAGAGTCCACTGCCATTGTGCCAGTGTCTTTCTCTGATGAAGGTCCTCCACAGGACAAGCCTGTTGTTAATGTTGATTCTACAGTCAAATTTCCTGATGTGCAACAGTTAAATGGCTTGCAGCAGCATCAAACTTTGGAATCATCCACTGCTGTAGCTAAGAGAAGCGGTTCTGCACAACAGACAACTACACCTATCGGACATACAAATAACCAGGTGAGTGTTGGAGTTAATTTGGAATTCTTCTGCCGGGGAAAAAAAAAAGACAGAATTGTCAAGAAACAATCAGTTTTCAGCAGATCACAGGGTCTTTATAACTCTTTGAGCTCTCGAGATATAGGATTATGTTCCAAGGATAATAATGGTTATAATGGTGGAGTTTTAAAGGAATCTATGCAATGTTCTAGAGGTGTGCAGTAACTGTAATGGCACAGATCTTCTAGGAAGTGTTACGAGTCAGTAGACATTACCTGTGTAGCAGAAAGGGAAGAAAACACAGAATGAATCATTGCTGGAAAAGTTTATATTTGTTTCAAATATTTCTCCCCTGAGTGTAATTATGAGTTCTTCTCCCCCTTCTTATGAAAACATGCAATTACCAAATATGGAAGTACCCATTATAGCATTCTAGTGGAAATGTGCACCAGGCAGTTTTTATAGATTTAACCCTTTGCTCCTTGTGCATTTCTGCAGCCATGGGCATCATTGCTTGTACCTAACAATCAAGGACCTTGCAGTGCTTCTGCTGAACAATCATCTCTAGCTCTCTCAAAACCAGCACAAGACACCAGTTCAAGTGTTGGATCCAGGTCTCTTGCAGTGGAACCAAAGGTTACTGGAAGAAAGGAACTACCAGCGGTGAGTCGCCTTATGTTAACTCCTTCAGGTACCTCATAAATTCTTAATAATGTATATTCGATTCTTTGCAGGACCTTTTTACTGCCAGCTATATGCCGCCACATGCACCGATTCCACATTGGCAAACAGGTCATGCTTATGGCACGGGATTCAATACGCAGTACTATCCTACTGCAATGGTGTCTCAGGTATGAGGATGATTAAGTATTAAAAGTTCTCTGTCTACTCTTGATTAACATACTACTAATAAGGCTGCTTATATCGCGATGGATCTATGTTTACAGCTTGCACCAGCTTATTCCAACCCAGCCAAATCAACAAATCCATTTGATATTAGCAGTGATACAACTCCATTGCAAGCGCCGCCGGTATGGATAAAACAGCTGTTGCATAATTTTTTCACTGATTTATTTCCTTTGCTCTTTGCTTTGCTGAATAATGTGAACTACTCTACAGACTGCAATTTTACAGTCTTACATGCATTTTTTTTTTCATATTATTCTTCGATTGACTCAACTCCGTATGAAAAAAATGTGGATAAGAAAGTGAATTGATTGAGAACCTCCTACAAAAATAATACATAAAGGTCGTAATTCGTAAAATATAACATGAAAACTAAGTTATGAAAAGTCTACTTATAGCAATTGCAGATACAGTTGTTGTTAGAGAGATCTCTTCTGTTCAAGGAGAGTGTGAAGAGACCATCCTTAATTGTTTGCTGTATCTTTCACACATTTATATCGTACATCTAAGCATAATCTACTATAAAATGGAAACTAAGTTATCAATAATAGTCTCTTATAGCAATTCCAGATACTGTTATTATTAGAGAGATCTCTTCTGTAGCAGAAGATTGTGAAGAGATTCATCCTTAATTGTTTGCTGTTATCTTTCAAAAATTTAAACCTTACATCTAACCATAATCTACTAGTATTTGTTTGGATTGTCAATAAGCATAGTCCATTTGTTGGTTGGTTTTACTCTTTGGGACATGTGGCTAGCCAGGTTAACTTTTGCTGTCTGTGTCTGTCATATATTTATTCATGCTGACCAATAATGCTTATAAGTTCACAAAACTTTTTTGGCCGTATATTTATTTTAATATATAAAGTTCACTCTGCCTACTTTCCCCAAGTTATCATTGACTAGTATTCATAACTAAGTAATGCATGCAACAATAGAGGCTTTTATTTACATACTCTGCTTCCATGGGGTTCATAGACATGGACAAGCCATGCAGCGAAGGTATGAATAAAGATGATTGTGGATTTATTACATTTGTGCAAGTGTATGTGGATTTGTTCATTGTACCATTGTTTGTTTAAGCTAGGAATTCTAGTGAAAACTGATTAAAAAATAATTGTTAACCATTAACATGTTTTATTCATTACATAGTTTCCATCCATGGTACCTCTGCAAGGAGCACTCCCAAATGTTAACTCAATGTCAACTTCCAATGCTGCTGCCCATTCTTTGGGGTTGATGACACAGCAATTACCATCTTATGCCTTTTCGTCAGACATGGCTTCAAGTAAATTCATTTCACTATCTTCTTAGTTTGTTTGTTTGTTTGTTTTTTTGGTTTTATGACTTATTTGTAACTTAATTATCTCTGGTGGATTAGTGGGGCAACAAACGCATACAAATATGATGCCTAACAGGTACCATTTTCTTCTTGAACCAATATCTGAGTATTTGAGATCACTGTTTATCACATTACACCTTGTCTTAACTAATAATTTTGGACTTGCCATTGTATCAAGAATACATGGTCGTTACACACAGCACTCTACTTTTTCGATAGCACTCATCTCTATATGTGCTCTTCATAGAAATGGGTTCCCATGCTCTGCTAACATCTCTTATGGATTGCTTCTTCAATCAGTATCCTTCTGTTACGCTTTTGATACAAAATAAAAACTGTAATAAAAAAAATAATCATTTGAGTTGCATGAGCTCGTAATGCAATTATGCAAAGACTGTAGTGCATGAACTTTGTTCCCACTGTAGGTAGTAGTTTTTGCCATGGATTAGATCAAAAATATTTAACTCCACTTTTTCTTGAATATATATCCTTGCAGATTACAGGGAATTGATAGTTTTGGTGGCAGTAGAGCTGTATACGGCTCCTCAAACACACCACAGCAACCAACTGGTGGATACCCAGTACCTGCTGCCACTAATTCATTTTCAATGGGAGGAAACCCGTTTGGGTAGAAAAAGGAAAAATAAATTACTTTCACAATAGATAGCTATATATTGCTTTGGTCTCCCTGCATGTTTTGGGGAAGACTTGCTTCGTTCTGGTAGGTGACCAAATGGAATAAGCTATCCAAATGTTTGGGTGTCTCTGTCTAGCCAAAATGAATTAATCCTTTCATTGGTAGAAGTACAAAGTAACGCTCCGTCAAGATCCTAGGTATTGTTCATGAACTTATAGTTACTGCCACAAACGTTTATTTGCATTGTTGAACTAATAGTAGTACACCACTTGTTGTCTATTAGGACTGCAAGACATTGTATTTATTGATCAAAGAGACAAGTGTATGTATATGTAAATTCTCATACGGCTAGTATTTGGTTAGTTTGTACCATAGCTGCAATACCATTTCTTTTTCTTCTTTTTGGCAATGGGATTCAAAGCCTCTTTTCACCTTATGTTTACTGCAATTTGATTGTGATGAATAACAATAAAAGGATGGCTATTAAAAAGCTTAAGACTGCTTGTTAAATATACAATATATGGGAACAAAACATAAAAAAGGAAACAAGAAACAGTTTCTGTACTTGGATCGTTTATTCATGATATACAATATCCCTGAGTTTCTTTGGGTTTCCAGGTGACCATATGGAAGAACAAGATTGATGATCTTCAGTTAGAATTTTCTGATCTTAAGAAGCACATGAACAACAATACCACACACAAAGCCAAGTGCTGCACTTGATCCCACAAGTGAAACTGATGTGCATACAAGCATCACAAAGAATTCCTCCTTTGAGTTCATATCCCTTGAAGCCATAGCTAGCTCTATCCCGGCAAACAAGAGTAGAACTCCTAAAACCCCAACTGGAAATTGATCCAAAACCATCACCAAAGAACTTCCTAGAACCAAACCCAAGACCATCTTGACTGCACCGAGCAGAGCCACACAGCCACCACTTCTTCCTCCAAACTTGTACTGCCCGGCTAACCCACCGGCTCCATGGCAACAAGGCATAGCTCCAAACCAGCAACCTACCAAGTTCATTAGCCCTACAGTCACTGAAACTGAAGTGGCTGAAAAGTGCTTCCCTGGAAAAAGATCAGCTGACAATTTGCAGACAGCAATCACAGAGTTCAATACTGATAAAGGAAGTTGAGGGATAGTGCCCTTTATGAAGCCTTCTTTCCAAGCATGCTTAGTTATTTTCAAAACCTCAATACTAGATGGTCCAAAGTTAATATCTTTGACCACATTAGGCCTTCTCACAAACGCCAGAATCACACCCAACAAAAAAACAATAAAAGCTGAAGGAAGTGAAGCTACAATTCTCCTCAACCTGCTCCTCTTTGGCCTCTCTTCTTCATGATCATTAGCTTCTCTTTCAGCACTTTCCTCACCTGCCCCGTTAACAATGATTATAAAACAAGCACATACAATAGCCAAAACAAGTCCATCAAGCCCCAACCAATGCCTATTCCCTTTAACTTTAGACTTGGCAAAATCCTGAACGTTTCTAATGTACTTAACAGCACTCATTGCAAATGACAGCCCTTGTGAGAGCTGAATCCCCCTAACAACAGGCAAAGGAATAAGCTTGTAAGCCAGGTGCATCAAGCCTGTGACACCCAAAACAAACAGAATCCCCCCAGTGCAAATCCCTGCTGCCATAATTTCTGGGATGCCAAAATCAGACCCATTTGATATTGCCACGGCCGCAATTGACTTCATGGGCTGGACTGGCATCGGGACCCCATATATTGCACCAGTGACAATGTTATAAATGCCAGTGAATATCAATGTTGTCCCTAAATCAAGGTCCTTGGCTAGTGTCAAGGCCAAAACTATAGGAATGTATGTGCCCAAGTCCCCCATTGCGCCATTTATTTCAGCCCATTTTGATTGGAAAACAAGATTCTTTTTCACTTTGTGGATGATTTTTGCTGGAGAGTTTGATGATGTGGGTGAGTTATTTGTGGTTTCAGGTGAGTGTTGAGAGGTTTGGTAATGTGGAATATGGTGGTTTTGGGACTCCATGGGAGTTTGTTTACGAGTACACAGAATGTAAAAGAATGTGGTTCCTCATTATATTTATATTTGTAAAGGTTGAAATATTTCTGTAGTGGAAATGGGAATATGAGAGGTCGAATTTGAAGGCGAATATGCGCCGCTAGTTGAGGCCAAGGCATCTGACTTTGAGGGATCTATTAAATTACCTGCGGTTGACATACGCGGAAAACAGATTAGGATCAAAGAGGTCCCAATTAAATCTTAATCATAAAATCTGTGATAAAGTAAAGTATTTTATGAATCCTTAATAAAATAACCTTTTTTATACGTGTTGCATATACAAAAATACGGACATTATAAGTAAAAAAAAAAATTATCGGGGCCTCCTACCCTAGCTTTGGTATAGTGTAACTTAAATATTTGGATTTTGGACGCATTATGGTTAAACTCAAATCTACTGCAAAATTTCAAAAAAAAAAATTCCAATAATACTCACAAAGAAACTCAAAAATTTTCAAAGGAAGTAATTTATTATTGAAGGAGTGAATGGTTTCTAATAAAATAATTGAAATAATCTTTAAAAATGTGTTTGGCACGCACTATTTACATTACATAAGAGTCATATGTCTAATAAGGATTATCACAAAAAAAGAAAATAATATGGTTATTGGTTAATTAAGAAACAGAAAAACATAAATTTTAATATATTACATGATAAAATATATTGTATAGGAATTTGTATTTTTCTTACTTTTTTTTAGTTTATCCCTAACTTTATCTATCAACCATCTGATCTTTCAAATTTTATTAAAAATACACCAATACTTTTCTTTTTTCAGCAGCTATCCATCAGAAATTAATAAAGTATATCATTGCTCCACTAACGTCATAACTCTAGGAGAGGATTTTATAAAATATAGACACAGCCCATCAGAAATTTATAAAGCATATCATTACTCCGCATTCTTACGGTTTTTTTTTTTTCCGTCATATTTCATAAGGCCAATGAATAACCTGAGGAAGGAAGAGTTCAACACATACTTGGCTCTGGCTGCCAAAGCACTTGTTTCTTAAAGGCAAGCACAAAATATAAAGGGGTGATTGTACACAAATGTGGTCATTGAAGAGCGCATATAGGGCAATTCCTCGACTAAAAATGAGTCTTTATGGAATATTCATATATATATATATATATATATATATATATATATATATATATAATGCTTAAATATATATCTAGGATGTTTGATACTGTGCTCGAAATAGATATTAGTAAGTTTAAGTGTCTATTAATGTTAACTGAAAACTGACTGAAATTAATTCTTAGTGGGTTTATCTTTTTTTTTTCCTTTTGATGGAAAAGCAAATCTAAGATATGCTTATTTTAAAGAAGAAAAATTTGGCAATGGTGTTTCCATCGTGGAGATTATGATGCTTGAATACAGATCTAATGAATTTACATAAGGATTGAGAACAATTAAGGATCATTATTCTACTTAAAATGACATTTTTTTGTCTGTTAAAGGTAAATGATAATTTTATCATTCTAAATTCAGTAAATTTCTAATGGGGTTACAATAGCAATGGAGTAATGATACATGTTGTAAACTTCCGGAAGATTATTGCTAAAAGAAAAATGTTACTCCATTATATGAAACTATATTTTTTTGGTTAATGCAATTCCATATTTAGTAAATCGGTGCATTATTTAATACAAAAATGACTTCATTTAACAAACCTAGAGGAGATATTTTATCATGAGTCGATGACCTATTTGATTTAGTTGTCTGTTAAATTTCTAGATTAGAGATTTGGAATCTGGAATCGGATTCTTTGATAGTATTTTATGTCACATTTTGTGTGTGGGAATAGGGGTCCACAATAATTTGGGATTAAAGAACATGAGTCTAATTCCCAAGGACAGTTGGGCATCAGACTCTAACTCTTATTCTTGGGAGTTGGGACTGACTAAAGTATCCCCATTTAATTTTCAACATACCAAAATTACCTTCATTTAAGGTCTAGTGGTAAGTGAGAGTAGCAGTTCGAGTCTTTTCTTACTCACGAAATGTAAATAGAGTATAAATTATTTGAATATTAATGAGGGTGAAAATATAAATAATATTTCACAATGTTTAATGTAAACAAGTCTCGATAGTCGTTTAATTGTACATACCAGTGTCAAAAAAATACAAAAATATTAATAGAACAAAATTGTAATCCCTAACTCTCTCATCTGCAAACCGAACACCTCCAAGCCTCCAACAAAAGCCAATAATTGACAGTTGGGTAGTAGCATCAACATTGAGCAATAGCTCATTGTCATCAAAGGAAGCAAAATCGCCACAATGACATCGTCAAAGGTAGCAACAACATCGTTGAAGAATCAAGCCGCTATCATGATCACCCTCTCCAATCGCCTCCGATGATGATGATTATTATTGTTGATGAGATTGTTGATAGTGATGATGATTGATGGTGATAATGATTAATGCCGGCGAAAATTAATGAATATTATTGTGTTACAGGCAAGCTACTTTTATTCTGCTTGTCTCTTCTTATCTTGCCCTTGCACTTAGAAACATTAACAGTTGGCTAATTTGAGGAAGCCAATCCCTTCAATATGTAACACCGGTGTTTCTTTGATATAATGATTGATGCCTTCATTATTCAACCATGGCTTATTTATACAAGCCAAACAAAGCAAAACAGTAACAGGAATGAGACAAAATAATCCCTACCAATCAGGAATTGGATACTTGACAAAGTAAGTTGATAATATCTCAACTAACTCAGACTTATTAAACTATACTACTACTTTAGACTTGTTCAATTGGACCAAACATGACCAATAACTTAATAAGCATATCATATTGATTGCGAGATTGTTGATAATGATTATTATTGATGGTGAGATTGTTGATAGTGATGATGAAGAAGAAGAAACTGATTTCGATGAGGATGGTGATGATGAAGAAGAAACAGATGAAATGGCTAAGTGATTCGGGAAGAAGAAGCTAATTGATCCAAAAAGAAGAAAAACTTATTATTGTTGTTGATGTTGTTGTTGTTACTAATAATTAAAAATAACAACATTTTTTTAATAATAATATTAACAACTCTAAAAAAAGAAAAAAAATCATAATAGCAATTATTATAATAAAGAATAACAATAATGTCAATAATTAAGTAAGGATATTTTACTAATTTGAAACTATTAATTTTAATTACAAGTTAAAAAAAAATATTAATTAGAATACAATTCATTCTGATTTCGTTTACTTCAACTCAAGTTAATAATTTATTTTAATTTTTATTTCTCATTTTAATTCTATTTCATTTCAATTCTATCCTGTTCCGCTGCAGTTGGCTTAGCCAAGGGAAGGAGACCTAGCTGGGTACCCGCGGGGTTGTATTGAGAAAACATAAAAATTCAAACCCAAATAATATTTACCTAAAGATAGAAAGTGCTTTGGAACAGGGGACTTCTGACTTCGTAAGCATTGTTGAGAAGATAAATCTTAAAATATTATCCAATTTTGGAATTAAACAGAAAAAAACTTTGAATTGATAAATTTTCTACGCTCATAAGTAACTTCCTCAGGTGGTGACTGATATAATCTGACAGTTGCATGTGGGGAAACCCTAGAACTTAAAAAAAAAATCATAAGGGAATCTTATTAGCAATAAATATGGCCTTAAATAGCCAGTTGACCAATATAATTTATCAAAGACAACAAGTCTAAAAACAACCATATATACTATAGATTAATGATATAGTCACAAATTCTTTTATAAATTTATTTTGTATAAACTGATGTGGCATTAATTCATTGATTGAATTAAATATCTATTGGCTCACATAATTTATTTTTATTATTTTATATTTTCATTCAACCAATGAATTAATGTCATATCAATTTGTGCAAGAATTTATGATTGTATCATCACTCATATACTATAATGGGTAATTCAAAAGCATTGGTATAATTCATTGAATTTTCATGACCATATGTTATCATTTATTAAAATTTGAAAGTCTAAACACACTTCGACCATTCACAAAAATAACAATTTATACATACAGGTTTATGTAATAATACAAGTACTGAATTCAACGATTAATTCTCAGATAGAAAATGATTTCCCATTTTATAAAAGGGTGGGGCTATATGCACTCTAAAAATTTCTCTGAATACTCATATTTTTATAAATATTTTCATTACAAAAATACCCATAATATAAATTACTATTAAAGACACTTTATTATGAGTATATATAATATTATTATTTTGAACGTTCATTTAAGGCACTGCAATTAATGTTTAATTTTCTTACTATTTTAAATCTTAAATTTTTTCTTTCAAATATCTCAAATAAATATTTACAAAGGAAACTCAATATGTGAAGATTTTAATTTTAATGAGACATGTGTGACCCTAAATTTCTAATTTACAACACAAATAATCTTTCTTATTTTTCCCCTTCCCGATGGTTAGGTAGTTGAATTGATTGCCCTCTAAATTTGGTGGAGTTGAAGATAATAGGATGTTCAAGTATTGAAATTCAACTTTAAGTATAATGTTATGGCTAGCATGTGTTTTTGTGTTCAAGTATTGAAATTTAGTTTTGAAGTACAATATTATGGCGAGCATGTCTCTCGTTTGAAGGGTCCTGAATTCAAGTATTGAATTTCAATTTTGAAGCATAACATAATGGCTAGCATGTGTCTCGTTTGTGGGGTCTTGAAACTACATAGAATAGATTCTTAATTTCTAGCTGAGTGTGTTCTTATCATCTCATATGTGTGGCATCTGTATTCTTTTGATAAATAGGCAGCGATCATTGCTTTAAATTATTCTACAATTTGTTATAATAAACAGGCGTAGTATTTACAACTTGTTTTAAAATATCTTATGTTTGCGTCTGTATTCTTTTACAAATTACTTTAAAATATTTTAAAAATATTCTTTCCATGGGAAGAACCAACAAATGGTTTATTCCACTTGTCGCCGAGGTGACACTTGTTGTATGATTTATTAGCCTACCTTTGAGTTTCACGGTGAGACTTCAGTTTGCGACCAGCTCCCATACCACGTGTTTTGCCCATGATTGCTGAGTGTAGTTAATCAACTGGTACGATTAAAAATTTCATCTTCACTTCTCTTCATGATTTTAAACTTTGAATTTGTGAAGAAAGAGCAAACAGAGTCCTTGATTTGGCCAAATGATATATTGTTTAATTGATTTATTTGTTTGAGTGTATATAGCATTTTCATATGTGTGTAGAGTAACTAAGATGATTAATTTAAAAAAAAGGATTAAGTGAGGACTTTTTTAGTATTTTAAAGAGTGTTCAAAGTAATTAATAGATGAGTGCACATAGTAATAGAGTGTTCAAAGTAATTTTTAGAGTGCATATAGCCTCTCTCTTTATAAAATCTATCTTTTTGATTTGATAAAAAAAAAAAAATCGAATATCCATGGAATAGAAATAAAAGGTGCAACATGCTGTTTTAGTTACAAATGCTATTGAAAATGATGTGCATATTGTTTAAATACCTCAAGATTGTTAGTGGGCTTTCAGTTAACCCAAAAGCTGCTTTTTGGTAGCCTGTCCAACCTTTAACCATTTGACCTTAGTGAGTGCTAAGCGATAGCTTTCCCTTTCAATCTTCAGCTAAATGATGGTACGGAATGCGAAGGACCTAAACGGGTTCACCGTTACCCATTCCACAAATTCGTTGGTTTTTGGAAATCAATTGGGTGCATTTAGTATATTTGGGTAGATGGGAAATTGGCCCCCGACCCAAACCCAATTCAAAGCCCAAAACTTCATGACAAAAGGTTTTTGACAGGTCAAAATGGCCCCGGCGGTCGAGGTTTTTAATTAAATATGTCTTAAAAGTAGTGTATTTAGTTAAATATACCTCATGTTTGAAAATTATCTAAGTATGTCTTTTTATGTGGTACATTGTCTAAAATATCCCTAAAGAAAAATATAAAACACACACACAACTCACAACACTCTTTGCTTCTCACGTATTTATCATCTATACAAAAACTCACACCACACTCAAAATCACTCACAAACAACTAATGCACTGAGTTTGTTTGCAGCTGGGTGTATTATTCATCCCATGAATAAGGTATTTGAAACTTTTTTTATTTTATTTTGGGCTATCTATTCAATTTGTTGACATTATATTATTTTTAGGGTTTTGTTTGGTTTGTGATAAACACTAAAGCAACTCATATTTTCATTACATTTGCATCATATGACTGTTATTTGATGGATTTTATAACTACATTCGTTAAAATCTGAAGTTGTTGTCAAATTTTTTTCTGCACCCGACATACACGACAGCAGTCGTGTATGTATGTATTTACACGACTGTAGTCGTGAAAATGTGTAAAAAATTTCAATTATTATGACACCTTATTATTCTATTGGTTCAAAAAATATATATTTTTCACTATATATATCCTTTTACTATTACTAGACTATAGTCGTGTGTGTTAATAAGTTACATGACTACTAACGTGTACGTATAAACTTACATACTATAATTGTTAATAAGTTACACGACTACTATGAACCGTATATACTTGTTATTTTTTGTTGTTTTAATTTTTTTAATATCTTTCATATTTAGTGATAAATTTTTACCTTTTTGTTTCGCAGATGAATAAACATGTTTGTGTGACTTTCTAAGAACAAGTATTGAAGGGAGGCGACCAGAGACTTATAAAATATGGACCGAGTGTTTGGGTTGAATATGCCAAAAAATTATGATGAATGTTAAATAACTTCTATTATATTACGACTTATTTACGATTTCAATAACTATTGGATTTGTGTTATTTGATAGGCAATCGAACTATAGTTAGTTTCGTTTATTTGAAGTTTGATATGTTTAAAATCTATATTGATTGTGTCATCAATATAATGAATGATTGAAAAGAATTTTTATTCTGTGCACATACCCGAGTACAATCGTGTATTTTGGCTGTTACAAAACTGGTCATGTTTATTTCTAAATACTCGACTACAGTTGTGTATCTATGCAAATACTCGATTATCACAAAGAGCTTGTCATATTTATTTCTAAATACTCGACCATAGTCGTGTATCTGTGCAAATACTCGACTGCAGTCAAGTATTTTGTCATAGAGAGCTTGTTATTTTTATTTGTAAATACCCGACTACAGTCGTGTATCTGTGCAAATACCCAACTGCAGTCGAGTATTTTATCACAGAGCTTATTATGTTTATTTCCAAATACCCGACCGCAGTCGTGTATCTGTGTAAATACTCGACTGCAGTCGAGTATTTTGTCACAGTTTATTATGTTTATTTCTAAATACCCGACCACAGTCGTGTATCTGTGCAAATACCCGACTGCAGTCGAGTATTTTGTCACAAAGCGTATTATGTTTATTTCCAAATACCCGACCGCAGTCGTGTATCTGTGCAAATACCCGACTGCAGTCATGTATTCTCTTACAGTGTATTCATTGTGTATATATTGTGCAAACTATCTTATCTATCATTAATATAAATAACAAAGAAATAAAATATATTAATGTTGTCAATAGTTTTTAATGACATCAAATATCAATAACATCCTCATTACAACTATTATATCTCATAATCCAAAAAATGACACTACAAAGTTTTTTTCCATGACCTATGCCCAAATAATTTTACAACCAAGGCTTGTCGAAATTGTGTAACATGATTTTGTTGGCAGTATGAATTGACATCAAGTCCATGGGCTATGACCTTCAAGTACCGCAACAAAAATGCTCCACAGTCACCACTAAAAAAATTCATATAAATCAATTGTTAAAAATCATCATTCTTATTATTATGTTCAAAACACATTATATATATAGTACATACCCTGATTTTTGTTGCGGGATGTCACGCACTCGCACGATGGGCCAAGGAATTTTCGAAATAACCTCACTACAGTCTGGATGTGTTTCGTGATATGCTATCTTCTGAAGTACTAGAGGTATCATGTCTGCAACATGCAGCAATTGTCTCACCAAAACTGAATCCTTTGTTAAGTCTATCATGGGGTCATAAATGGAAATCTTGCCCCCAAGTATATCGACCACACCGAGAACCCAATGATCATTCATGAATATTGGCAAATACACCTACGAAATACAGACAATATTTTTAACAAGTAACAGCAAATATATCTACGAAATGCGGTAACTGTTTTTATCTACTTGCAGTTGATTTATTAATAGTGTACTATCAATAGTTTTATGCTGAAACAAATAGCAAATTGTTAATAAATTAGAATTGCAAAATAAAGGTTCTACAACAAATAATAGAGAAAACCCAAATTGTAGCATAATGAATGCATACACAGCTGAAGAAAATTGATATATAATTCCCATGGATGAAGTTCAACTACAAACAATAAGTAAAATTATATAAAGATCTAATGCATAAACTAGTGTAGCCATAACCGAAAATTCATAAGGATAATATTTAATTAGGAACTCCCACAACCATTATTAAAGAGCTATGAATTCACTCTCTTCAATTTCAAATTCACAAGTTAAATAAGCTTCATTACATTACCAGCAAGAAAGATTATTAGTAAATAAGCAAGATAATGACCAAAATCATGTGGGTAATTTGTTTTTTAAAACCCTAATGCATATAACCCTAACAATTATGCACCATAAATTCTCTTTATAAAGTAAAAAATAAGTGTAAATGTGGTTAATGACCTTTAGTTCGGTGAATTTTCAGCCTTTAATTCGGTGATTTTGTAGCCTTTAATGTGGTGGATGAACTTGCAGCAGCAGGAGCATGAACTTGCAGCAGCAGGACAGGCGTTGTGTATGGTAGCTCGTGAAGGCAGATTTTGAAATTTGAAGAATTAAATTAGGGTAATTTTGTAATTGCACATTGAAAAAGGTATATGAAAGAAATTTTAAATTATGGGGGTGTAGTTGGATAAATACCTAACCTTTAGGTATAGCGGGGACAAATCCCTGCCGGCGGTCTGGCTTTTCCCATTAATAGGTGTAAATTTATATCACGCTCTCCTGTAGGCTTCGGAAAGTTCGAATTTAACTTCCGCATAACGTTTGCTCTCATTGTTACTTTCATTTCGGTAATTGTTGGACTCACTTCTTCATCTGTTCAAGTTAATTTTATTCGTCTAGCACTTGCTTAAATTTGTTTATTTATCTTCTCAATTTTACTCTTGCAGCGAGTTAAAAGTTGAAGACTTTTTGTATTCGAAGAAGCATGAAGAGCCATGAATCCAAGGTGATTTCAGTAACATGAACGAGGAAAGAAAGAAAGAAAGACTTTGATTTTACCTTAAGCAACCAATTAAATTAAGTACTTCATTTGATGACAGTGTGTTTGAGCTAGTAGTTAATGCTAAATGTAATTCACATGCTCACTAATGATATGTTTGCTTCAAGAGCCGATTTAAATTACATGTTGAGGAAGAATAAATTACAGGATAATGTTGATGTTCAGATTTCTTGTAGCCCCAATTCTACACAATTTAATTTTTTTAAAATTCATGTTAGGTTCCAAATTGCGATGTATATATAATTTTTTTCGTTTTTTTAATAATTTTTAGAGAAGTTGGTTTGTGATTTTCAGTATTTTGTTTGCTTATTATTTTTGGTTCTATTTGCTGTATGTTTTTAGTATTGGTTTTGAAATTGCAGATGCCGAGAATGGAGGACATACTTAACCTTCCGGTGCAAGATCCTCCATGTGTAGAGTTTTCTGCTGCTAATTTAAAGTGGGTAAAAGTGGAAGGTGGTCGCCAAGGTGGGGATGATATTGCTCTAATCCCTTTTGCCAGGGTGGAAGAATTTGTGAAAGGGGAATCTTCTAATGCAGAATGCCCTGCTAGCTTCCGCATTGAGTCTAGGAGGAAAAGATCTGAAGGGAGCATCAGTAAACCAAGGGTTGATGGTTATCTTGAATATACACTGTATGTTGTTTATTTGGTACATAATGAACCCTTTAAGTTGCCCTAAACAGAAAAAAAAGAAAAAGTCAGTTAAAGGCCATGTTTAGATGATATGCCATCCACCAACATTTAGGTAAAGCAGTCCACTCTTTTAGGTTGTCAATAGCGAATGACTGAATGTTGAGCAAAATGTATATTCATTTTCCTCAAAAGGCCAAGCACCGCTGCTCAACAGCACAAGCATGCATAACTTGCAACAGTCAGAAAGGATATTTTACTAGTATTAGTGCCTAAATTTTACCCAAAAGGAGTTAACTTGGTATTATACTAATTGTCTTGCTGATTTGGCAGATACTGGTGTTCGTATGGTCCTGAAGACTATCGGGACAGTGAGTCTGGTAATGGGGATGGCTCAAATGTTAAACCTGCTACTGGAAAGGGGAGTAGGCCGGGAAGACGTCACATGATGAGAGGTTGCCTTTGCCATTTTACTGTAAAGCGCTTGTACACCCGCCCCCTTCTTGCTCTAATAATTTATAATCAAAGAAAGCATGTAGACAAAACAGGGGCACCGTGTCACGGGATTCTTGATAGAGATGCTGTAGGAACAAGAGCTATGTATGCTCCCCGAATCTCGGAGGATTTACGCCAGAAAGTGATGTCTATGCTTTATGTTGGAATATCTTTGGACAACATAATTCAGCATCACATAGAGGCTGTGCAGGGGCATGGTGGTCCCCACAACCGCGATGACTTTCTTACTCGAAATGATGTTCGCAATATGGAAAGGGTCATCCGTAATTCTTCACATGAATTACATGTAGATGATGAATGTAGTGTAAAAATGTGGGTACAACGGCATCACAAGCATGTTTTCTTCTTCCAAGATTACTCTGTTTCAGAACCGTTTATTTTGGTAATACAGACAGATTGGCAGCTGCAACAGATGCTCCATTATGGAAATAATGGTTTGATGTCCTTCCATTCAACATTTGGCTCAAAGAAACTTAAGGTAGTTTGCCTTTGTTATGATATGTTAACATTTAGTTTCATTAGCCCAGCTTAAAGCAATTGATGATGATTGATAATTTAATGAAGCTCCTATTTCTTCCTTTGACAGTATCCCCTGTCTACTCTGCTCGTTTTTGACTCGTCCCACAATGCAATTCCAGTTGCCTGGATCATTACTTCCTCGTTTGTTGGTCAATTCGTCCACAAATGGATTGGTTTGCTTGCTGAAAGAATTCGTACCAAGGATCCTAGATGGAGACTTAGTGCCTTCTTAGTGGACAACCCTTCTTTTGATATTTCTACAATTAGGTAACACCTTATTTTCCTTCTAAGTTTGTTCCAATATATATATATTTTTTAAAAGAAAGGCAATGCAATGCCTACATCATGCTGGCAGAGAGAATTTTCAATGTCGGATCCTACTATGTGTTTGGCATGTTCGTCGGGCTTGGATAAAAAACCTTTTAAAGAAATGCTACAACGTTGAAGTGCAACAAGAGATGTTTAAGCAATTGAGCTGGATTTTGTATTCCTCTAGAAGTAGCCCAAATTCTGTGGACACAATCGAAGAGTTCATGCAAGTATTTGTTGATCAATGTGCCTTTATGGATTATTTCAAGAGCCAATGGCTACCACATATAGGTTCGTCTTCATTTATTTTGTTGATTGAATTTTGTATGTGATATCTTTGATTATGAAATATAACCAATCTTGTAATGTGTGAAAACTGGTGATCATTTGAACCATTTAAGTTTCTGTCAAAGACAATGGTCCTGAGGCATTTTCATATGTTACATTTTTTCTTCAAACATTGAACTAAACATTTTTCTTGTCTTCTAGAATTGTGGGTTACTGGCATACGTTCTCTCCCAGTGACCACTCCAGAGCCCCTTGCTGCAATTGAGACGTATCACCTAAGATTGAAATCCAAGCTCTTTCATGAGCAAAATGTTATTTTCTGGCCCAGAGTTGACTGGTTGATCCACACCTTGACAACTGAATTTCATTCCTTATATTGGTTAGATCAATATAGTATGGAGACTGGGTATTTTGAAAATCTGAGAGATGACTCTTTCTCAACCAATGCTTGGTCTCAGGCATTGCACATTCCAGATGTCAATGTAATGTTAGATGAGCAAAATCTCCAGCTTGCTAAAATCATCTCACAAGCCGACAGAACCCTGGCATATACGATTTGGAACCCTGGTTCGGAATTCTCTCTCTGTGATTGCCCCTGGTCAAGGCTGGGAAATGTCTGTGAGCATGTGATTAAGTTGGCAATGGTATGTAAAAGTCGGCAGGTTGCTAGGCCGTTGTTGGCAGCTCAAGTTTATAGACAGGCATTGCTTTCCCTTCTGCAGAACCCCCCGGATGATCCTCTTGTTCTTGAGTATGCTATTGTACATGCAACACGCTTGCAACAGGACATCAAAGGCTTGGAAGAATTGTCCAATAGTGGGCTGCTTCAGCCATTACCTCTTGAAGTCAACCCTCACATGGCACTCAATCATCAGCTGTTCCCACGTCTTCCATGATTGGCCTCTGAAATCTGGATGAAAGGTTTTCTGCTTGAAGAACCAACGTTTCTAAGAGATTGTGAATTTATATGACTTGCATGAAAGCTAAATTTGTTTTGCTTTATGCACTGTTCCAGGTCTTTTTGTAGAGGCTGACTTTTTGCTGGTAGACCATGCTTTTCATTGGCTGTGAACTTGAGAATAAGTCTGCTTCTTCATACCTAAGGAAACCCAAGCACTTTGTCCATGTGGACTTCATGCCTTGGAGGTATATCCTTTTGCTTTACTTTGGCTTTTCAGTTAACTGCTTCCTCGAGTTCAGATAAATTATGCAGTTTAGCCCGTCTTGATTCTATTTGACTAGTATGGTCTTTAATTGCTCTTTTGCTAATGTTCTTTTCTTTTACAACTCTCCTTACTGGAAAGTGGGTTAACCTTTTTGGCTTTTCGCTGCTGAGAATTGACTAATGAGGATCCATGGTGCTCATCTTTCTTTCTACTAATTTATTGACTTTGGTGAGGTAACAACCGAATTTAAGCTTTTGATTCTTATGATGTATGAGCTGGAATTGATTGGTAAGTATATGAAAACTTACAGTCAGTGGACACCTCATATGGAGGCCTTAAAGGCATGGTCCAGTCTTTTGAAAAATTTGCACTAGTCACTTCTCTTAACTGAGATAGGGGATCCAAGGCGTATGCTTAAAATGAAATAGAAATTGGCTTAAATTATTTTTTCCTAGAAGTGATCTTAGATCATTCTACTTTTTCAATTCTGTCTATGTTAGTTAATTATAGGTGGAATATCAAGCCAAATATAAACTGGACACATTTTTTCATTTGAATTTTTAGAGTAAAATTGATAGTTTGTCTGACAATGGAAATAAATATTTCTGCGGAGACCAAAACGTTAAGATATTTATATCTGGAAGGTAATCCATTTCGAAAATCACACAAAATCAGTGTATTGCTATTTCGCATTTGAAATTTAATGGAAATATATGTGTATGAGGATCGTAATAGTTTATATCACTTAATCCTAGCTGGTCCTAATTCTGGTGTTGAGATAATTTTTTAGCGTCCCCCCATATTTGATAATGTTCCTATATTCGATGTTAAGATAGAAGTTATAGCAAGCTTCATGGATGTCTCACGTCTTCAATGCCTTCCTTTACTGAGCTGACCCTAGCAAACTGTGGTTGAAACTGGAAATTTTTAGGTTATTTATTTGGGATGGATTTCATTTTGGTGGGTGTTTCATTGATTATGTAGGGAAGGGGGGAGAGGTGTATGTAAAAGAATACCCTGAGAAGAGGCTAACAATTATGTCCTTAGACTTGGAGATTCTGATAGCTTCTATCTACAATGATAGATGATTGGTCTGGCTGTTCTGGCAATCAAATAGGTTATGAATTCTGCAATTTTGTGTCTCTTTTGATGTGAAGCTAGATCTTGAAATCATTAAATCATAGATTAATTCATAAACCTTTAGTTCTTGAACTACCAACCTTTGTTGGTAGGCTGGTTACATGAGTAACAATTTAAACTAATAGAGGTTTTTGTGCATCACAAGAAAATCATTTTCTTATTGATCAAAACGTAGGATCAGCATAGAACCAAATGTGAAAAATGAATACAGCTTCTTTCCTTGTAATAGCAGAGTTTTACTTTTTCAAATCTGTAGTGCTTTTTCATTTCTTTCCATGTTTAGGATGCTTTTTGTCACTGTGTTTTCATTACCATTGTCTCTAATACCTTGTAACATTCTGAAGCAGAAGCATAATCATTTTAAGAATATATTGTTGCTGATGTTGATTTGTTAATGCAGATGAAATGGTTTCAGGACAGAGTTGTAAAGAAAATGATAACAAATAAACTCATTTTGTTCTCATGTTCCATCTATGGCTATAAACATGTGTTTAATGCTGCCTTCAATGACTTTTTGGCTTTTATAGATATCTGTAAGTATGAAGCACAGTCATAGAAAAGAAATTGTGATGTAAAATCAAGGATAATAGGATTAAAACCAACATAGCTAAAAATAATCTTTCCTCTTTAATTACATTTCCTTCAACCTATTCTATATATATTATGTTTATTAAAAACTTAAAGCATTCATGACGATTCAATTAAATACGAAATTATCCCCTCACTTTCTTCTTATCTGTTCTTATCCTGATTTTATCACATGCATTGATCTTGGATAATTAATCATGCTTCATTTGTTGCTCCTTGTTTTGGCTCACATAGCTTGTTTACGGTGAAGGAAAATCCAAGGCAATGCAGAAGAGTTCGTTACAAGTAAAATGTATCAAATTTCAAGCTTTGTGAAGGGAGGTGGAAGGAAAAAGATTCTGAAAATAGTCAAGGGAAGTTGGAAGGAAAATGTTTCTCAAAATAGTCAATAAAACAGCGGTGGTGGTGGATATGGATATGGGATTGCAGTAATTGATGGTAATGGCCCATCTTATACTGGAGCTGGCACTGGTGGAGTGATGTAAACTGGAGGAGTTGGAGATAAAGGAGGCGGCAGTGGCAAGTTTTGGGTGGGGAGTGGTGGTGATTGCCCCTCACATGGTGGAGGAGATGGTGGTGGTTGCTTCTCACATGGTATGGGAGATGGTGGTGGCAGAGGTTGCAGCCGTAAATTTGGAGGTGGAGGAGGTAAAATTGGGGTTGGAGTTGGTGAAAAAAGAGGTGGTGGCCGTGGAGAGTGAATGCAATATGTTGGAGGTGGAGGTAAAGACACAGGGACTGGTGGTGGTGGTGGTGGTGGTCGTACAGGAGGGGGAAGTGAGTAAACTGGTGGCTGTGGCGATGACTGACATTTGAGAGTGTTACAGTATACTAGCCTAGACAAAAACATTCTACACTGCAATGTTGATCTCTGCCGTGGCTTATCCCTCAAACAGTTCCTTTTATCATCAAAACCTTGCAAATCCAAGCAAACTGGTGACTCACCAGTGAAGAAGTTATAGTCAAAGCTGAAATTCCTCAGATTTGGAAGTGAACACACGCTGTCAGGTACTGTCCCTGATAACATATTGTGTGCCACATTTAGCTGTTGTAAACTTGTCATTTCTGCAATTGTATCTGGCAATTCACCCATCAGTTTATTGTAGCTCACATCAAAAACTGTCACATTCTTGAGCAACCCAATTTCCTCAGGCAAACATGAATGCAACCCATTATTTGTCAGAATCACTTCATTTAGAGTTCTTGACATGTTTCCAAAACTCAGTGGTAAGCATCCGTGGAACTTGTTGTTTGCCAAAACAAGGACAGAGACGGGTGAGTTCCCGATATTGTCAGGTAATTCAAATGAAAACCTATTATTGTTTATGAAGACGGCGTCAAGATCTTTGTCAAAGAGAGCTTTAGGTATCTTACCTTCGAATTCGTTGTAACGAAGATCGAGGAACTTAAGTTTCGGCAAACCAAGGACTACGTAAGGAAACTTCCCTGCAAATCGATTGTTGCTAAGATCAAGCTCGAAGAGAAGTTTTAGCTTGTTGAAACTCCTTGGCAATGTGCCACAAAACCTATTTGTGTTAACGTGGAACAATGCAATATCTGCAAGAAGTCCAAGCTCTTCGGGGAGGTAGCTGGCAATATCCCCATGGTTTAGATCAATGCCAGCAACGGTCCGGATTGAATGGTTGTCAAGAGCTTGAGCACAGAAGACTCCAGTATAGTTGCAGACATAGCATCCCACCCAGTTGGATGTTAGATTCCAAGGATCCGAGATGATGGCCTTTTTCCATGCTTGGAGAGCTATGTAGGCACTTCTAATTCGTGAATTCTCAAATTTAAAGGAAGGTGGTATTCTCCCAAACTCCCCTCTACCACCATACCGGTTTCTATAATATAAGAGTTGTCTTTGTTTGATAAATGCAGCTTCTGCTTCTAGAAATACTCCATTGTTAGAAACAGAGAGCTTTTCGGCTGTGACAAGGGTAATGAGAGTGAGAATAGCGAACAACGGAAGAATTATATTAATCTTTGGCCTCATCACTCACCTTCGAACATCTATATATGAAATGGGATTATTTCTTTTTATGCTTTTGAATGTTTTATTTCAGATCTATTGAGAGGAGATTTTGGAGCTGAAAAAATGTGGGAAAAGTTAATAGTAGTATGAAGATAAATACAGCTATATCACAGGAGTAAAAGCAGAATGAGCTCTGCTTTTTGGTCTTTGCTTGCCATGGTAAATCGGCTTTATTTTCTGGTCAGAAGAGAGTTAAATTCATTTTTAGTGAGCGTTTTTGGTTGTCAATTTAAAGAAAATGGAGTTGGTAAAAAGCATTAAGCACATGTGATGTATGTAGATGAAGCTGTTGATGTTGTTGTAATTTTGAAAGGCTAGTATTAGTCTGTCAGTGAGTGGCAGTGCTTGCCGGAGGCTGGTGAATGCTTCTGTTGACCAAGGACAGCTTGTATTCCGGACCATTTTGTTTGCCGCTTCTAACTCTCCTCATTAACTAACTGTACATCTCGTCAAAGCTTTGAGCGGGAAGTGCTTTCGGAGTGGCCGTTTTAAAAGTCCTTTTCTCTAATCTTATTCAAGTTAAGAAAATCGAAATCATTTCCATTTCTTAAAGATGTGGGAGTTATACTGGTTTTGCATTATGGTTTGATTTTTTTATGAAGTACCAAATCCAGTTGAGAATCAATCACTTACCTGTACTTGGGTTTGGGTTTGAGGAGTTTTACCCATCGGTCGTTGGATCTTTTTTAGAAAACTGGTGCTTTTAACACCCCTTAATATCCTGATAAAACCTCTCTACTTATATAATTACATTTAAAAGCAAATTTAATCTAATCAAACTTTTTTTTCCCCTCTTCTGTTCAAATTATAGAACCATCAACAGTGTTTTTTTTTTCCAAAAAAAGAAAACCAACTATCAATTTTTTGGTTGCAGAAAATTGTATAGTAATTCATTTTTCTTCTTCCTTGCGAATTAAATTATCCCAATGTGTGAAGGTCTTTAAAATAGAATTTCATTTAAAAGTTTTAAACTAGAATAGAAAATATACTTAATTCAAATTAATTATTGGCATTCAACTCCTTTTCACTCGGTATTTAAATAGAGAAAAAAAATTGTAATTTTAATGAAAAAGAGGTTTTATCAGATATTGTGGTATGGTTTGAGAGTAAGTTGTAAGCTAAACACACATTTCAATTAGTAGTCGAGAATATTTCACTCACTCCCGAACATCATCAAAATGAAATGTCACTTTGATAACAAATAATACAGGGTTATGGAACCTCAACGCACCGTTCATGTGAAGAGAATATATCTTACATGCATATAAAATAGGGATTGCCCATACTCAAAAGAAATACAAGAATATTGACATAACATTTGGTTTAGAACCAGAAATAAAGGAGTAATAAAGTCGCACGTGCACGGGCTAAGCAATCAATCGGTGTCGGTTCCTTTGCATGGACAGAGCTGGACTGGCGGTGCGTCGCGTCTAGCTATTTTACGCACGCAGTACGCTTCAACTCGTACAACTGAAAGTGAAGAAAGTGAGGTAACAGTGGCATCTTTTATCAAAAGTTGAATAAGAGAGGTGCGCGAACGGCGGGCCTAGACTCTCTCTTTCATCGGTCAGGACTCAGCAGTCGGTCCCCTTGTGGTTCCGGAGTCCGGACACAACACAAAGCTTTCTTGATTTCTCTCCTTCCTTTCTTTCAAAGTAATTGATTCTCGGAGCTGCTTAAGGACAGGAAAAAAAGAAAAAAAAAAGTGTAACTCAAGTCAAGGCCTTCAAGCGTTTAAACTGAGAGGCTAATTTTGGATTCAGGTAAGTAATGTTGGAATTATATGATCTTCCAAAATACTAATATCCCTAGTTGGACGGAATGCGAGTAATTGTTTTGTATTTGATTTGAAACTAGTTATATATTGATTTAATTATAAATTAGAGTTGAATAAGTCAAATCTACATGCGATTTTTATTATTTAAGTTGGATTAAATTATAAGAATATGGATGACTAATTCACATTAAATAAAAAAATTGGGTGACTAATTCAAATTGAATTATTAAAAAAAAAAAAGTCTATAAGAGAGACATACAAAGCATTTAATGAGGACTACTATAAGAATAAAAAGAAAAGAGAACAATCGACTTGTTCTAACTATCGCTCTCTATTTCTGTCTCATATTTTCTTCATCAATTTACTTTTGTTATTCTAAACTGTTGTGTTTAAGAGTTCAATCTCACAACAGTGTCGTTGTCTCTTAGAGATCAAACCACTTTATTTGCCTTTTTTGAATTGGAAAATATTCCTTTGATGTGCGGAAATTGGTCTCAATGACAATGTTTCATGCATGCCTTTGATGATTTTGGGTTTGTTGGTTAGTGTTGCTATTTCGACTGATTTTGGAATTCAAAGAAGAAATATTAACTCGTATTTTCAACAAGTTTTATATGCTAAACAAATAAAAATATTCTTAATCAAGTTATAAAGTAGTTATTGGTTTTTTCTTGAAAAAAATTGACGGTTGATTAGTAGTATGTGTTAAATTATTTTTATCCATTAATCAATCTTTGCTCTTATTGCATTTTTTCCCCTAAAGTTACACTAAAATATAATTTCAAGAAAAAACTTACACTAATATATACAGTTAAACCTCTCTATACTTACAATGTTGGGACCAAACTAATTTATTATTACGAGGAAGCTATAACTTAATAGAGGTGTAGTAAAAAATTGTTATTATTTAAGTTGGATTAAATTATAAGAATATGGATGACTAATTCACATTAAATAAAAAAATTGGGTGACTAATTCAAATTGAATTATTAAAAAAAAAAGTCTATAAGAGAGACATACAAAGCATTTAATGAGGACTACTATAAGAATAAAAAGAAAAGAGAACAATCGACTTGTTCTAACTATCGCTCTCTATTTCTGTCTCATATTTTCTTCATCAATTTACTTTTGTTATTCTAAACTGTTGTGTTTAAGAGTTCAATCTCACAACAGTGTCGTTGTCTCTTAGAGATCAAACCACTTTATTTGCCTTTTTTGAATTGGAAAATATTCCTTTGATGTGCGGAAATTGGTCTCAATGACAATGTTTCATGCATGCCTTTGATGATTTTGGGTTTGTTGGTTAGTGTTGCTATTTCGACTGATTTTGGAATTCAAAGAAGCAATATTAACTCGTATTTTCAACAAGTTTTATATGCTAAACAAATAAAAATATTCTTAATCAAGTTATAAAGTAGTTATTGGTTTTTTCTTGAAAAAAATTGACGGTTGATTAGTAGTATGTGTTAAATTATTTTTATCCATTAATCAATCTTTGCTCTTATTGCATTTTTTTCCCCTAAAGTTACACTAAAATATAATTTCAAGAAAAAACTTACACTAATATATACAGTTAAACCTCTCTATACTTACAATGTTGGGACCAAACTAATTTATTATTACGAGGAAGCTATAACTTAATAGAGGTGTAGTAAAAAATTGTTAAGGCACATGTCAAATCCAATGTATAGATATTGTTAAAAGAGACATACATAATTTCAAAAATATAGTAAATGTTTCTACACATTGTTGCAAATATGCAGAATTATCATAAAAGTCTTAAAACTTTTGCATTCTTTTTAATGCTTTTCTCTCGTTTTCTTACTATTCTATATGGATACAAGCTCCTTTAATATAATATAAGGTACATTTTCTGCAATATATAAATAATTATTAATACGTGGATGCAAGATCCTTAAGACAAAATTTTAAAAAATTAAAACTTATTATAATGTAACATTTATTCTTATTTATAACTAATCTAAGTTAGGATCAAAATTTTTGTGACTACACGAAAGTTATTCTTATATAAAGCATTACTTTAGAGAGGTTTTACTGTATTAATATTTATAAATTAGTATTTATCATAAAGCTTATCATTGCGTGGCTTCCAACTTTCCGTGGTGTGTAAAAAAGAAGTTGCATTGTGATATATGTCAAGTCCACATTATGAGTTATATAGATAATATGTTATATATATCATTTCGTTATTTTTTAAAATCATAAGTTTATATTAAGGATGGGGTTATATTCACTCTAATTACTACTCGAAACACTTGTTTACTCTCTACACTCAGTATTTAAAATTTACAAATCAAAATTTTACTCTTACCACCATTTATAATTCTAAATATAATACCGTTTCTAATTTGCACAGTTTGAAAAGGACCGTTATCTGTTTTTCTCACTCGGGTGGTTTGGAGAAGAGCTGTCAAATTTCACACTTGAAATAATTTATGGGCAGTTAGCTCTAGTAATTAATAATCTACTCAACTCATTTTGTTATTGCATCTCAACCGAAATTTTCATCTGTGCTAAGCATTGAAGCCATCCTATTGTCGTGATTTTTCTTAGTATCGCTCCTAAGCATTCTCATTGGAAACACTTTCAAACTCACAAATTCCTCATCAACTTTGCTAAAATCCAAACTTTTTTTTTTAAAAAATAAACATACCCTTTCGTGGATTTATTAAAACTTAGTATTGAGTGTTAATGGTTTGTAGAAGAAAATGTTGGTAAGGAAAATGAGGGTAAAATTGTCTCATCGTATCCTTGTATTTCTCTCCTAATATTTAAGCAGTGAATCTAATAAGTCTATATCAATAATTTAATTTAAGAATATTTACATGATGAAAATTTTAACTAAATTTGAGAATGCATAGACGCTCGTCCCGATTACTGTTTATTAAAAGTTCCATGTCCAAAAAATTTTGACTCCCACGATAATTATTTTAATATTTCAACTTGCATCTCCGCCTTCGGCTTCGAGAATAGAATACAATTATTGATCTCCATGATTAGTTTAAACTTATACCTAGTTAATATTTCAATAAGGCTTTAGCCCCCACAAATCTTTCACCGGCACGTAATCAAATCAATGATTAAGGCTTACGTTGTGGCCACCCAACAAACACGTATTATTCTTTTTAATGTTAAAAACTCATATTACATTGCTTACCAGAATCTTGGCTAGCTTTCTTGATTGATGCGAAAAATATTGATTATTGTGCCACGTAACACATGTCTAACAAGTAAAGCCATTGTTTATAAGTAACCTCTTGTCACATGATTAAGATTCAAACGAGTAAAACTTATCAAAAATTATAATCTAAAATCAAATCAGGACCCATCATCGCCGACCAAATGCCCATCACGGCACCAGCCTTATGTGGACCGATTCTCATGTGATAATAAAAAATAATTTTAAAAAACTTATAAGATTCACGTACCAAAATCCGATGCCATTAACGTGTCACTTTCTTAAAGATTTTTTTATTGTTTTCGCAAATTTGAAAGCCTTCATTCATCAGTTTATTTCAACGGATAAGCATTGAGATATGAGTAGTCAAAATAGATATTTTTAACGAATAGTCAAAAAAATTATGATTAGAAACAGACAGCATTGATTCAATCGATCTTCCCACGTCATCAAGTAACTGTAGCCTTTAAAATGAGATCTCCACTTGTCAGCCAGCCGGGACACGTGTCAAACGGCAACAACTTCGGAGGTGGTCATTACCACGCGTCCGGTCACTATTCGTTTTGCAATAAAGAGAATAGCTGTCAATCACATCATTCATGCCAATGTACAGCCATGGGCATTACCTTAAATCCTGGGCCGTTCAATTTCCGTCGCAGAATCGTCTATTATTTCGCTTCTGATTCTGGAAGTAAATGTTATGTCAGCATCGAGCCACCGACCTCTGCGCCCCGCCGCCTACATTTGGAGAAGTTATTCTTCACGCACACTTACAATAACTACACAGGTCTTCTCCATTTTCAGCTGTTGATTCTATTTTTACCACTTTCTAACGGCTAAGATCCCGTGGTGTTTATATTTATATTTATTCTTTTTTGTTGTCATTCTAGAAAATCTAATTTTGTTGGCATTTAATAATTAATTCCTTTAGTATATATATTTTTTTCTACATGCATACATAATGATAATGATCATAATAATAATAATAATAATAATAATGATGATGATGATGTTGATGATAAAAAAAAACAAATGTTTTTCATGTATTAAACGTGGAAAATTTTAAGTGAAAAATATTACGCAATGATAATAAACAAGAAAATTAAAAATATTCTATCTAATAGTCTTATTAAAACTGCACTAATTAAATTTTTTTAGTATTTAAATAAGAAACATAATATTTAACATGGGAAAATATTAGTAAGGAGAAAATATTATATTATCAAATCTAAAGTGATATACATTTTTTGTGAGGTTGTGTGTTTTAGGATCATCCTCGCGAACTACATTGATGGACGTTATCCTTAAATACGTTAGATGTCAATTAAGTTTTAAAATCTCAAAAATAAAAAAATTATTTAAAATGGTCTAATGTATCTCATAAAGTACATGCAACAACTATGTGGGCACATTTCATATCAATTTAATTGTAAGCTCGAGAACAAGATTAGAAATATATTTAAAGAGAGAAAAAGAAATGCGACTTTTTTCTATTGACACGATTACTATGTTATATTTTATTTTTTAAATAAAAAATATTTATTGAAAAAAATTGACTACTAGAACACTATATTTGAAGACTTTATACTCGATAACAACACTATCACCTCTAATTGTTATCTTTGTTTGTAGTATGTTCTCGAAGAACAATTAATAAAGAAATTCCATTCATTGATAACAAACACAATATTAAACTTTTAGAGATGCTAAAATTTTGATATATAGATATAGTGAGTTTCTAAATCAGGATCCTGACTATATTAAAATAGGTTAAACATAAAAATGAAATTTAATATAATATAAGATAAAATATACGGCATTAGAGTTTATAGTTTTTTTTTTTATCTTTTAACTTGTATTTTATTTTAACATGGTAAAAATTTCAGGATTTAAACATACATACATACATACATACATACATACATACATACATATATAAAATTCAAATACAATAGTTATTCATTTTTTTAATAAAGACTTATTCTTGGCATTTGAAAGGATGACCGTTACCCTTTCTAGAATTTTTTTTAAACTTTTTCACGAAAAAAAAAAACCACCAAATTGGCAACCAAAGAAATAAATGAGAGAGTATGGTCCCGCCTCCATTGTATCTCCGCCTTTTCATGAAAACGGCTTTAGGATATTTCCAAGCACAGAGGGTATCTACGTAATTTCAGATGCAATCCTGTCAAAGATAATATCTTAGCAGGAAATGCAAACAAAACTAGGTGTCACATTTCACGCGCATTTCGCTTTCTTCTTCACAAAGCAAATTTCGAAGTCTCTCGAAGGCAAAGCATACGATCACGCGTGTATAAATATATTTATTTTCAAATAATCACTTAATTACACACGCATATAAAACGATCACATTTATGCACGGCTCAAAGTGATTTGCATATTTGATAAGAGGGTTTGGATCGGAGCTCCGAGTGTCTTTCGGATCTCATCGTACATTTCTCCGATTTGGATCGGCGACGTCAGGATTAAAGTTCGTTATTCACATAAATTTACATAACTTTTATGTTTACTTTGATTCTCGTTCTTTCTGCGTAAAATTTGATAATATTTTTAGGTAATGTATCATGAAGTGATGCAGCTTTAGTTACTTTATGCGTGTGATATACGTTTAAATGAAAAGAATCGTTAAGAGCTGGGTGCTGTTTGATCACCGAGAAAATTGTGGAAAAGAGGAGGAAAAGTAGTTGAGATCATACATTTTCTTGTGTAACTCCGAGAATTCATAGAGTTTGAGTTTGTTTCTGAATTTTTAAAGTTGTCGGTCGATATTATCGAGAATATGTTTGATCAAGCTGCTTTTCCTCTTGTCTTTTTTTCGTTATTTCTTAGTAGCCAAACAGAGATGTAGTGATGTAGATTAGTTTGATTAAGCTGATTAATCGGTTCTAGGTGACTGAGAATATCTGAAAGGCTGAGAGTTTTAGTTCTTGTGTCTTATTTATCTTGTAGATTGATGTGCATGTCAATCTGTGTGATAAAAATTAGTGTATGTTTATCTCAAATTTGATTGTGTGCATTATGTGCATGGATAATTTTTTCTTGTTGACTTGCTCTGTGTGATGTCAATGTATTGCTATGTTGTGTTGTTGCAAACGTTGATGCTTTTGGGTTATGACAGCTTTGAATGCTTTTGTTCTTCATTTTGTTTGCTCTTTTGGAGAAATTTGAATTTGCGTTCAGAGGTTGATTTACTTGTGTTTGGATGACACCTGTTTTTGTGTCATAATTTGCTGGTATTTTGTCGCCAAGTGATGATATTAGCTGTGTGAGGGTGTGCTTTTTCCATCTTAGGTGTTACATTTGTAACGCTTGTTGAAGGTGAATTTCGTGTGTCATTATTGAATGTCAAATGCACTCCTAGTGCGCTGCTGCTAGGTGTCAGCATACAAATTTGTTTTGTCTACCAGTGTGTGGTGGTCTCAAAAATGAAAAAATTTCAACTTTATAATATATGATGAAATGTCAGTGAACAAATTGGGGAGCCTGCCACTGTCATGATTTGCCATCAAAGGAACTTAGAGAATCAAGTGGCATGGCTGCGACATCTGCTTTGGAGATAACTTGCTTTCTGTGAAGAAATATAACATAATTGAATAAAATAGAATTTGTTTAAATGCAAAAGTTTTTGCATGATAGGAGGTGCATTATTTATATACAAAGAGAATGTAACAGCTGTTTATAGAAATTGGGAAGGAAATCCTAACTTTCTAATGTGGTGGTGCCTTGTGAATTTGTAGCCACCATATTGATCCTTCAACTAGTTCAGGCTGTGAGATACTGCTGTCTATGGGTAAATTTGTCCCACGTCCAGTTGTTTGACAGTCCTGAATTGGTGTGGTAGGCTGCTACTTCATTGCAATTATTGATATGGTTTTACCTAGCCATGCTTTTGTCCATGAACTTTGATGCTCATCAAGTGACCTTGAGGGGCTGATTCTTGGGTATCTTCCTTTGTGGCCACTAACTGTTATTGCCGGAGTATTAAAGAAGCAACAGCTTTAATTTGAGAAGGGGCAGGTACCTGGTTTTGCTATACTTTTCAAGTATTATTGAGGACGGTATAGCAGTTAGGTCTGTGATCTGAGCTTGCTGTTGCTTCTATGCAGGATAGGCAGTCTTCATATTAGTAGGAGAAAAACTTCAAGGCTATTGCTGATTTAAGTTAGTGATATGTTTTTACCAGCACACTTGAGTTATTGTAATAAAGTATGAAGCTAATGTAGGAATTCAATGCCATGTTTTGTATTTATTTCATAAGTTGCTGGTATTCAGGATGATCAAGGATGATGGATGCCATAGAGGCATAGGCAGTTGCTGTGGTTTAGATCTCTACAGCCTTAGCCTATATCAGTGTTGGAATTGTAGGCTACAGGAATTAACGGTTACATTTCTCATAGTTTTGAACCATATGTTGTGATCAAGAAGAAGCTGGATAAGAGAGTCTGCCACTTTCTAGGTTTCAGTATTGTCTCGTCTTATTGCCCGCACACTTGGTGAAACCTGAAAACTTGAATATTTCATGTTTATAGGAAATCACCACAGGTTTTATGGTTCAACCACATCCAATAGTATAGATGCTTTTCTATTTTACCATATTAGAGGGTAAAAAAGGTGAGTGCATTTGTGAAAAATTCAGTCTTGACCATGTTGTTCTTTGGTGCTGCCTCCTCTTTCAAAGCTTACTTGCTTCAAAATCTCTTTTCAAACTCACAACCAGTGCTGTGGTTGCTCCACTAGCTGGGGATGGACTAGATTCATTTTCCAATTAGGTGAACTGGTTTTTGGCCATTAGTGGTGGGTTACTTGGGTATGAAAATGCAATTCTCCTGTTATTTTAAATATTAGGAGAACTGGCTAGGTTTAACTGGACTGAATTCTTACTGAAGAGATGCCTTTCAACTTGTATGACTGTCTGTGGTAAGTTCAGTTCTCAATGGAGACTTGGTGCAGAGTTGCAAGTGGAGGTAGGCCTGTCCTTGACGGATCAGGACAACACATTTCTGAAATTTCACACACTTCCCACTATATTTATATACATCTCAGTGCGCATTTGATTGTGTGATCTATTGCTTTTACCATAGGTTGGGACATCTTTTGGTCATTTCCAGTATATTTGGAATTGGTTCCAGACTCTCAAGGAATCAAGTCATCATGCACATGCTATTTGCTCATTCAAAGCTGGAGGCTTCAGAGTTTCCCAGTGCTGAACTGTAGTTTTTATATGGGAGTCTAATTGATCTTCTTGTTTTGATGAATCCTTCTCTTGGAGTTATGCTGATTGGAGCTGTTCAACGTTGGATTATGTTGTTGCTGATTTCCATTGGTCTGCAGCAGTGTAGAAGAAAGCAACAATGTCATGGAGTGTTTGCCTGGCTTGTTCGTGCCAGAGATATGTTTGAAATTTTAGGATTTTTGCTAAATATGTACATTTATGCAGGTGCTTAAGGCTTTTTTGCCTGCTTCAGATGTCCATCAATATAGTAGTTGCTATGGCAGGATTGGAAGTCCATCATTCCAGCCATCAACAATTTGAGCCAATGAGTACATCGTGCAAAGCAGATGAAATTTTTTCTACACCCTCATACTCTCATCTGGCAGATAGAGAGTTTTTGGTAACCGAAGAATCAACTAATCATAACGGTTCGACCGAATTGCTGAGGAAAGGATTCATGGAGTATGGGTATGATTTGCCTTAATCTTATATGGATATCTCCCATTTCTTCCTTGGTTAATGTTATATGATTACGTGCAGATGCCAGCACTATCGAAGACGGTGCCGCATTAGAGCTCCCTGTTGCAATGAGATCTTTGATTGTCGTCACTGTCATAACGAGGCAATGGTGAGCTTTTCCTTACCTATGAACATTTTTGAATATTGAAGTACATCTTTTTTAAAAATTTATTATTTTTGTTTGAAATAATAAGTTAAGAAAATCTATTTCAAAATAGTGATTTCACTGTAGTGATTATAGGTTAACATTTCTTGTCAATGGCAACTTTATTTTTGACCCAACTGTCTGAATTTTATCTTGTCAAAATCTCTTAATAGGAATTGTCAACTGGCTGGTTCTCTTTATTTCCTAATAGTAAATGATTTTTTGATGTGCAGAATAATATTAATGTTGATCAGAAGCTTAGGCATGACATTCCGCGGCATGAAGTCAACCAGGTTGATATCTTCCTCTTTCGTGGTCCCTTTTCATTGAATTTTTTGTAGTGGTTGTCGCACCTGTTGGTGAGGAAGTGTGCGCTTGTCTGATCCTTTTTCTGTATTCCAGGTGATATGTTCGCTCTGTGGCACTGAACAAAAGGTTAGTTCTAGGTTTGATTAATTGTGCTGGTTTTTGGTTTTTGTTTTTTTTTTTCGATCATGGTTTTGTAATGGACTGCTACAAGGGTAATAGACTTCTTATACTTCAAGGAAGCGGCTGGCCGGTGGAAGATATTTTCTGATTTTAAGCTGTAGAAACAAACACAGGATCTATCCTAAGTATTGCTTTCCAACCCACCCTCCTAAATATATTTTTTGATGCTGTTGTCAGGTTCAGCAAGTTTGTGTTAATTGTGGTGTATGCATGGGTGAATACTTCTGCGAGAGTTGCAAGCTGTTTGATGATGATGTGAGTAATTTTATTATCTTTCAATAGCTATCAATTTGAGGAGATTATCTATTCTATCAAGTTTCTAAGCTTATTTATGCCCTTCGTTAATCATCTTACTTTTGCTATGCTGCAGACATCCAAGAAGCAATATCATTGTGATGGATGTGGAATATGCAGGTTTGTTTATGTGCTCCTTTTATTAGCTCATCATTTTGAACCATTCTGGGGATAATTACTGTTTGCCTTAAAAGAATTGACTTGGAATTTTCCTCTGGAATTCATAATCTTCCCTTAGTTTTCTTCTTATGTCAAGTTCTTTTAACATGAATTTTTAATCTGTCTCTTTTAGGATTGGTGGATGTGATAATTTCTTCCATTGCAACAAGTGTAGTAAGTAATTTATCTCTCATCATTCTTTATTTATTCATATTGTTCAAGCTGGGTGAAGTTCAGCGGTTACATCGCGACAGGCTAATTATTTTGCGTATTTGTGCCTATTATTGTTTTTCTTGCTGTTTAGGATGCTGCTACTCAATGCTTTTGAAGAACAGCCACCCATGTGTAGAAGGTGCAATGCATCATGACTGCCCTGTCTGCTGTGAGGTAATCCATTATAACTTCCCTGTAGCAGAGCGAAAAATAAACTAGTTTTACTAATTTCTTTATGGATGCTTAACTGCAAGCATAATGGAAATCATTATTTGCAGTATTTATTCGAGACAAGACAGGATGTAATTGTCTTGCCGTGTGGGCATACCATTCACAAAAATTGCTTGAAGGAGATGCGGGAACATCATCAGTGAGTGTCCTTGCTCTTACATTGTGTTTTGCCTCTTCCCATTTTTTTTGCTTTTATTTATACTGTGTATATTATCTTTGACAGATATGCCTGTCCTATCTGCTCCAAGTCAGTCTGTGACATGTCCAAAGTATGGGAGAAATATGACAGGGAGATAGCGGCTACTCCAATGCCAGAAGCTTACCTAAATAAAAAGGTCTCTTTCTCATATGTTTCTCTATGGTCAGATGGATGCCTCTCTGTTGATAAGATTCTGACAGCAACTTTGATTTAACAGGTTTGGATCCTTTGCAATGACTGTGGTAAGACCTCTAATGTCCAGTTCCATGTGCTGGCTCAGAAGTGCCCAAACTGCAAGTCCTACAACACTCGCTTGACCAGGGGCTGAGCAAGTGGCAGTATTGTTAGCAATGATGGTGATGGTGATGGGAACTCTCTGTTTGATGTGGATGGGTTCGGGTCTTAATTAATCTTTTCAACCATCTCAGCCACAGTCGTTACTCATTATGGGGTAGTGGCTGCATCTACAACTTGCTCTGTGGGGAGCAGTTAGTCTTCCTCGTGGTGTTTCTAGTCTAGCTCGTGGTGTTTGAATCTGCTCATGGTGTTGTTTTCTGTCTTCTTGTTTTTCATTTCATTTGTTCTTTGTTGTATGTTTCCTCAAGGCAACTGATGTAAATAGTCATAGCAACTAGCTCATACTGGTGCTGGGATGAACTTCTTACTCACTTTGCAAATAAGTAATGTTTTTCTTGTTTAGTTCATTTAGTTTTCCTATATTTCACTTGGTGAGTATAGTTGTATGCGCTTATTTTGTTTTCCTATATTGCCTGTGTAGTCTATATTAGTTGCCTTTGCAATGAGCTACAGTTTGTGCACCACTTGAGTGTCGTTATGAAAAGTAGTTTGAGGAATCAGGAGCATGTGTTATGAGAATAGCCGGTTTTTGGATTGATCAGTATTTGCAAGTTTTAAAGGTTTAACTGTTGGTTTATTTAGTGGGGTTGCTTTAGTTTAGGGGAGATGAGCGGGATACCCCATTTCCTCCAAAATACTTAATATATATCCTAAATTATAACACTTTTAAATTTTACATATATATATTTTTAAAAAAATACAAAAATAATCACAATTAAATATAAAATTAAATTTATACTTTTAAAGTTGGGAAAACAATGGAGAATATTTGATTTTAATCAAATGATATATAATTAATAATTTTATAAAAATATTTGATTTTTTTATATTAGTCAGATAAATAGTTGAAAATATTTAATTTTAATTAAAATAAAAAATTATTTATATAATTTTTTATTTTTTTAAGTAAGTTGAGTAAAGAGTTAAGAATTTTTTATTTTAATTTAATTTTATCTAATATTTATTTAGTAAAAATTTTTGACTTTTCATTAAAGTTTGATAATTGGTTGAAAATATTTAACTTAAATTGAAATGAAATTTTTTTTTTAATTAAGTAAGATAAAAAGTTAGTATATTTGACATTGATTATGTTATTATATAAAAGTTATGAGAAATCCCTTATGTTACGATTAACGTAACATGCACTCACACATAACAATAATACCTATTGGTAGGATCCATCACTATTATTGTATGTAGGCGTAAGTTACGTGAATTGTAACGTAACACTGCCCAAGTTATGAGAGAAGAAAATATAAATAAATAATTTTTTTAGATTATTTTTACCTTTTGTACTTTTATGGTATATATATATGTGTGTGTCTGTAATAGGATATAAATTTAATATTTAAAGAAAAATGTGGCATATTTAAATAAAAAAAACCCCTTAGTTTGTTCAGTGGGGTTGCTGCCCTGATGATGCACTATTTTGGCGACGAAATTTCTTTTCCCTCAATTGGAGTGAAGAGGCATTATGATTCGATTCGTTAGTTTTACCAAAAATGTCCTTGCCCTCAATTGGAGTCTGAACAGGCGTTATGGTTCGATTCGTTGGTTTACCTTTCCAGTTTTACCGATCGAAGTGTCGAACCACAACTGACTGAAACGATTTTCGAGCCAAAGTTGGTTCGGTTGGGTTTGGTTCCCAAGATGCGTATCAGTCGCAAGTTCGCTAATGTTTGTCCGGTTTCTTTGGACGTTATAATGGTTGAACGGTACACAGCGCAACGGTCACCATTCGAAGATGGCTCTCGCCTCTCCTTACCCACTCCTCGCTCTTCCCGTTGAAAAAACGACGAAACATCGACTTCAGTTCCTGTAACAAATTCAAATTCCCTCATCTCTCTGTTAAGATCGTGTTCAAGCATCGACGAATTTGAGCGAATTCATTCCCACTTAATTACCACAAACCTCATGCGGGACCCCCAAATATCCACTCAGGTCTTTGAGTTCTTGGTCTTCACTGGAGACCTTGGTTACGCTCAGCAAATTATTAGGCAAGGCGACGAACCAGAAATCAAAATCTGGAATTCCATCATTGAAAATCAACTTATAAACGGTTACCCACAGGAAGTCTTTGCAATTTATTTATATCTAGTCACCCGAACTGTGTTACTAAACGTATCCACTTTTCTAGAATGTCTGCTCCTCGACAAGGGAGTGAAGCTCATGGAAGAATTTTGAAACATGGGTTAGGTGATAACCTAACTTTGAATTGATGGGTTTGTATAAGAAATGTGGGAAACTGAAGGAAGTGTGCCAACTGTTTGATAAATTGCCTAATAGAGATGTTATTAGTTGGAATACGATGATATCGTGTTACACTTCAATGGGAATGTACAGAGAAGGGTTAGGTTTATTAAGTAAAATGGGTGCTGAAGGGGTTAGCCCTGACGAGGTAACGATGGTTAGCTTGATTTCAGCACGTACTAAGTTAAGGGATTTGGAAATGGGCAAGAATTTGCATTTGTTCCTTGAGGAGAGTACTATGAAGATTAGTGGGAGTTTGCTGAATTATCTAGTGGATATGTATTTTAAGTGCGGGAAAATCGGGGAAGCGCAAAAGCTTTTGGGTAGATATGAGATTGATGAGGTCGATGTTGTTTTGTGGACTACATTGGTAAGTGGGTACGTAAAGTCTAATGAAAGAGATGAGGCTAGGCGTTTGTTTGATGAGATGGTGGAGAGGAATTTGATTTCATGGACCCTGATGATTTCTGGTATGCTCAATGTGGGTGTTATTATGAGAGTTTGAAGTTGTTTAGAGAAATGAGCTGCTGCCTAACAGGAGTGTTGTGACATGGAATACAATGTTGAATGGATTTTGCAGAAGTGGGGGTTTTGAGAAGGCAAGAGCATTCTTTGATGAGATTCCTCATAAAGATGTGATTTCTTGGAATACTATGATCAATTGCTTTGTTAAATATAATCGGCTTGAGGAATCATTTGAGCTTTTCAGCAGGATGCAGAATTCAAATATAAAAGCTGTGCAAGCATTGGAGCCCTTTATCATGGTATTTGGGTCCATGTTTACATCAAAAAGAATCAAATCAGTATAGATAACATGTTAGGAACTGCTTAAATTGACATGTATGGAAGGTGCGCGGCTGCAGCGAATTGGCCTATGACTTGTTTTCTGAAATCAGTGAGAAGAATGTATATCTGTGGACTTCAGTGATAGCAGCATATGCCATGGCGGGGCATGCACAAAAAGCAATTGATCTATTCTTGGAAATGGAGGAAACAGGTACAAAGCCAGATCAAGTAACTTTCATAGCTCTTCTTTCTGCATGTAGCCATGGAGGTTTAGTAGATGAAGGATATGACTTTCTCAGCAAAAAGAGCAGAGTCTACAATATCAAGCCAAAGATGCAGCATTATGGATGCATGGTTGATCTCTTAGGTCGAGCTGGGCATTTAGAAGAGTCAGCAAACTTCATTACATCCATGCCAATTCCACCAGATGTCTCTATATGGAGTTCCTTGTTGAGAGCTTGCCGATGCCACCAAAATGTCAAATTGGCTGAGCATGCATTTAAACATCTCACAGAAACAGACCCGTTAAACGATGGAGCTCATGTACTGCTTGCGAACATTTATGCAAAAGCTGGTAGGTTGGATGATATGAGCAGGATTCGAATGAAGTTACGTGATATGGGATTAAAGAAGCAACTGGGATACAGTTTGATAGAACAAGGAGGATTTGTTCATAAATTCACTTCTGGGGATATCTTTAACCCTCATTCTGAAGAAATTTATTTGATGTTAAATGAGATTGAGATGACACTACAGCAACAAGGACTACAAGAAACATCGTTACAACACCGTGAAAGATTAGCAGTAGCTTTTGGACTTATAAGCACTTCTGAAAAAACGACCATCCGGATTGTGAATAATCTTCGGATTTGTGGGGATTGTCATTCGTTTATGAAGGTTACATCTCAGGTCTATAATAGAGAAATTGTCATTAGGGATAACGGTAGATTCCATCGGTTTCAAGGAGGGCAGTGCTCATGTAGAGACTACTGGTAATTCAAAGTTTACTTTGTAAATCCTGAGCGAGCAATCCAGTATATTCTTCTGAAATTCCGTGTAGTTTTTTATCTTGCTACCTTCAACAAGAAATGAAAAAGAAAATCGTCTCTCGTTCTTTGTTGAGTCTCTTTTGCCATGATTAAAATTCTTGCTTTTTGTTTTTCTTGTCAACCTTTTTTGTTTATCATCTTTCTAAGTGGGAATCGCCAAAAACAGCTTGTGGGGTTCTTGCAGGTTGCAGCAGTGCACGAACAGCTTTGTTTCACGCTTTCACTCTACAAATCGGTACAATTCTGCAACACAGTTTAATAATTGTACTTGTCATCTTCACCAGATTTCTCACCTGATTTGAGTAAGGACATTCTTGGACTTAAGCATACAATGTACCTCTCTGCTTCTCCTCACAAAAGCTGAAACAATTTTTGCGAGTATGACATACAATCTTCATTCAAGTGAAAGGAAATAAAATCATCATGACAATGGACTGCAATCACAAAACAGTGCGGCTGTGGAAGCATTGATGTATCTCAATTTTATACCTAAAGAGGGAACTTGTGGCCTTAAATCGGAGGCAATTTAGTCATGATACGAGAGTTTGGCACAAATATGATACGAAAGTAACACGCATAGGTGAACTTTAAATTGACCGTGTCATATTAAATGATCATTTACTAACTGTGTTTTCCGAATTTATGATCTGTGACATGATTAATTTAACATAATACATCATTGCTATCTAAAATTTTATAAACCTATACCTTGGGGCGACACGTGAACGCGAATTGTCGCTCTTACTTGTAACGATGTAATATGTATGAACGTTATTGTGAAACGCAATGCAATTGCATAGCAAGAATGTAAGAGAGCACTGCAATGTCAATAATGGCATCTGGGTCCATGCTATTACCTTATAAGTTATCATATTGATGTTGAAACTGCCCTACTAAGATATGCACTGAAGATAGGAAAGAAGCATAAAAAAGGCGTGCCAATTGTTTTATGAAATAAACAAAGGAAAAAAATGCAAGGGCGTGGACCGCTGTATAATATTGCGCACGTGAAAAGGACAAACCCAGAAATGCAATTAATCGGCCAGCACCAAAATGCAAAATACATACAAACAAGACGTCCTTGAGCTTCAGTGATTTGAAATTTATCTGCTAGTTGGTACGCATGAAGTTTAGCAATGAGGTGACAAAACTTGAAACTAAATGAATACTTAATCTAAAGCTGCTTTCATGGAGCTAAAGCTGGGGATCCACACTCTTCAGCCAGAATAAAATGAAACTAGAGAGACCTTTAAATCTCCAGAAAGTTTCCAAATGAATGAAGCCGGAAGGAAGATTACCGAGAGAACTACAAGATGCATATTTATATCATCATGGCAAGAAGTTAGCTATCAGTTTGCACATATTGCTCCAGTCTACTCATTTTCATTCAGACAATACCAACTCTTGATGATCAAGAGGAAGAAAAATCCAAAAATATTATAGTACTCTATATTATGTCAAAGTTGCAGTCTTATACATTCATTCCTTGCTGCAAGCCTGCAACAGAAAGCAAATACAAAAATAATAACATTGGGGAGCCATAAAAAGGGGCTCCCACCCTCTTGAGGCTAATTTTGATGCAATAAAGGTTGCAATAAAGGTCCGAGAATATATATTTATGTCCAAGTTTATGGATGGACAAACTGACTAGTTATTATGACCCCATGCCCACCAAGGCCGTGAAAGCTGAAATATAATCTGCAGACAAAACAATGTACAAAATTGATCATCCATGGCTGCTAAGTGATGCACATGAACAGCTCTTTATGGACGGATGATAAAGTCGTCCCTTTTTGAGTTTTCATCAATCATGGACATGGTGGCTATAGGTAAAAAGCCTTTATGTTGTGATAAAGAAACAAGTTTCAGAAAGCTCCCCACAATCGTCTGACTTGGGAGAGCTTTCAGAGTTGATGTCTTTCTCCATTTCCTCATCAATCAAAATCTCCTGAGCGCGACAATCTGCACTGCAGAATGCTTTCTCACCTCTGCAAGAGATCAATTAAATCAGACTATTTAATACTGAATCCCCTTACGAAGATGTGATGTGAAAAACTAATGAGGCTATTAGTAATATTATTGGGGCATACCTGTAGATGTAAATATCTTTACCCTCCAATTTCTTGTTGCAAGAGCAGCAGAAGCTCAAGAAATCATCAGAAGGATACTGAGTGGTTATGATCATAACTCCATCGCTTCCCTCAGCTTCATTCTTATAATCGTCACTTTGGTCGTTAGTGCGACATTCCAAAATACAGTCCCCATATATATGAGTTGTTCTCGGATTAGGACCATGCGATACTACACGGGTATAATCTTCAGAAAGCTCAATCTCACTTGCAGAGAGGCTTTCAGTAAACCCATTGCCAGAGCCGATGGATGTTGACATTAAGTTTACCTTTGAATCCAAAAAGTTGTTTGATCGAGGACTTCCTCCAACCATCAAAGGAGAACTTTCCTGGCAGGCTAATTTTTCAAAACCAAAATTTTCAGAACTCATAATGGAGCCACAGTCAGTGAAACCAGCTAAAGCTGGAAATGACCTGCAGGAATCAAGTGAACAAGACCGGGTTTTCCCAAATGGCTCATGTTCTTCAAATGGGGTTTCTCCAATTTCTAAAACAACATCAGAGTTACCCTTTTGCAGGAGAGATTTGATCTGGGTGCAAGGGAAAATTGCATAATTTTTAGGCAAAGATTTAGGTGCATCAAAAGAATTAATATTGGTCTGACTATTTGGGGTTTTAATCCTCATTTGAGGTCCAAAAATAATGTTCTTACTCTCAGACCGGAGAACTTTACTGGACGGTTTCATATCATTGCGCAGAGAATCTATAATGCTTAAGCCAACTTTACTAGTATCCCAGCTCTTATGCTGCTCATAATGGGCTGATTTTGGAGACCTAAAGGAATTGCCTAGATTTGAAAATGCCCTAAAATCTAAAGGAGATGTTGGGCTCCGAACTGAATCGGTATCTGATAAACCCTTAGGACTCAACCCAACAAACAGACCAGGAACATTGAACAAAGAGTTGCCTGTCAGATTTTCAGAATTGAAAAAGGACTCAGCAACAGATTCAGGCGTTTTTAAATGACTCATCTGCTGTTCTTTCTCAACAGACCTGGTCCTCTTCCTCAGCATTATCTCCTCCAAACCTCTTAGAAACACCTGAAGCTGCTCCTTGTCGGAAGTCTGAACCCAAAAAAAACAAAAAAAATCAAACAGATTCAAATATACAGTTACTTACTAAGCTCAGAAACAAACAAGAATCAATAAGCTGCATTGGACAGAAGAATAACGAACACGATCAATCTATACTCACACATACATGATGAACCAACAAGAAATTGTAGATTAAACAAAAGTCTCTGATGATGTGATTGTAATTTTGTAATCCCCAAAATCCCTAAAACCCATTTTAAAATTAGATTTTTTATAGCATTAAAGAGGCCTGAAATGGCGGAGAAATGTCAAATCAATTACAAAGTAAGGCAGCTATGACAAAAATCTGATGAGCATTAAACCTCTGCTAAGTAAAATACAGTACATTCATCTTCATACTCAAAGAGAAAACATATAAAGAAAATGAAAAAAAAAATTGACCTAGAAATGATTCAAATAAGAAAATACCCAGTTCAGAATATCACATACATGCAGAAAGGGGGAAAAAAAAATCAAACACATCAAAACGCAAAAGAAAAACAATAAAAGCACAGTGTTGGCACAAAAATGCAACATGGACAGTCCCAAAAACAAATCTTTGGAACATTAAACAAGAACAAAAATGAAGATTCAAAAAGCCCACCTCAGTGAGGTATACTCTCAATATCAGCTCTGGGAACTTGACACAGAAAGAGATATGTGAATTAGTGAGTGTGAGATTTTAAGAAGAGACCTCAATGCAGTCAAGATATATACGACAAGAACAAGAAGCTCTTGTGGGGGGTTTGTGTTTGTGTGTGAGAGAGAAATGAAACTTGTGCAGCACTACTCTTGTTTCTTTCTTCCTTTCTCTTTCTTACTGTCTGTGCCTCAAAATCAGCGAAGCAAATGAGCTTCTGAAATACTCCACTCTCCTCTTTTCTCTCTCTCTCTCTCTCCTCCAAATTACACGTAATACGTATGCAATACTGTCTTGTCTTTGCCCGCAGAAAGGAAAATATTAATAATAGTAATTAATTTATCTTTTTACCAACTCGTTTCAATGTGAATGCACTAGCCTACGCTTATTGTTCAAGTTATTCATCTGTTTTTATTTTTTAATATTAAATTTACTGATAACATAATAAGAGAATGGTGCTCATATGAATGCCAAATAATTGATTTATTGTTTGCAAAATGAATATTTATGTATTTTGATCTACTTTTCAAATATTAGTCTACGCGGAATGTGTCATTTAGTTTCGATATCACTAATAATGATAAAAATTCATTTAACATATGTACCGGATTAAAATCATTTCATATTAAATGGATTGTATCCTTCTCTTATTAATGGATCCGATCTTATTAATAATGATAAAAGAATGCATTAATATATGCGGGATTATATCCTTTATACATTGAATGTGTCATTTTCTTCCTTCATTGATAGATCCGATTCACTAATAATGCTCAAGATTTTACAACGTTATAACTTTAAAATTATTTAATTATTTTTTTGACTTTGATGCGAGCGAAATGTCATTTTATCTTCCGTTCAATTCGCAAATTAAATTAACCAATCAACACCCACCAATACTAAATTATCAAAGGACCTTGTTGAAAAAAAAAACATAAATAAGTTATTTGGTATAATTTTAAATAAACTTTTCATGAAAAAAAATTGATGAATTTTAAAGCAAACTATTTTACTAGTTCAAGGGTAAAATACATTTGGAAATTTATCTGTATTTAGTAAAAATAGATCAGTATTTGTTGTATTAAAAAACAAAGAAGTCTTTTATTATATTTCCTTTTTTTGGTTCCAAGTTTAGGTGGTCCAATAAATAATTGGTCAAAAAAATCACTGATGGTGATGTGGCGAATATGTTAAGCAAAAAATTAATAAAGAAAATTGGACAGAAAAGCAAAGTGAGGATCTTAAATAAATAAATAAGTAAAACAGAAGACACTACTGAAAAGGGCATGGTTCAGTTCCTTTATTTACTTTATTGCCCTTTTGGTGACTCATCACAAAACGACAACAGTGACGTGAAGCTTCTTGTTTAACTTTTCGCGGACAGACTCACGACTGTTAACAGCGGGCCCCGACGAGGTTATTATTATTATTTTTTTCTTAACTACGATGCGAAGAACCTCAACTGTGGAAGACACCTTTAAACTCATACCATAATTTAAATTAGAAGTCACTGCTCGAATCGAGAAATACAGGTTCTTCTAATAAATGCGATTTTTTTACGACTCAAACTGAAAAGCAAACCCAATCAAGCCACTTAAGGGGGACTCCATTATCCGTGAAGCCAACACTTTATTGGTTGACGATGTTATTTTTTAATCTGCTTCAGTTTTACAATTTATGCGGCAACTTTGAATCTGTACTATGGTCAATGACTTTAATATCCTTAAGTCGGTTTGATTGTGTTTGTATTATGATGTTTGGGCTAGGGGTAGGCAAAAAATCGTGCACTAGCGAAAATCAAACCGAACCGAAACGATCTGAATCGTATCATTTGAAACGATTTTAATTTTAAAAAAATGAAATATATGGTTTGTAAAAAAAATCGAAATATAGGTTTGATATTCAGTTCACTCAGCTAAACCGAAAAATCGAACCGAAAAATTGAATTATTTTTAAAATTTTATTTAAATAGACACGTGTGTAAATTTTAATTGGTTGAATAATATAACTAAAATATGTATGTACACACACGATTATAGTATATATGTATATATGTGTTACAATTTCTGCACCCAAAACAAATCTAAAAGTAAAATAAAAAACGAAATCAACTCGCCAACCAAATCACCGTGAGACAGCTTCACCTCGCCAGCCACCGCGCAACCGAAAAAGCTCTGCTCGCCAGCCACCGCGCGTCATCTTCTGCTATGCTCGCGCAGCCAGCCACCGTGCACCAGTAGGAGTAAAGTCCTCGTTACTCCATACACTTTATTATAACATTTGCATAAACTGTATTTAGTAATGCATTTAGTAAGTCCCCGTTAAATGACTGTTATTGCTTTAATTTTTTATATAATTTTTTTAAGTGAAAATACTTTTACAACATGATTAGAATTAAATATTTTCAGAAATCCAAATCTAATCCACTAGGAAAGATAATAACAATTAGGAATATTAAGTTCCATAATATGGCTATATTTAGATTTTATTTTGATATTATGATTGTTATAATTTTGTAAGATGGAGGACAGTGTTGGTGAAGTACAAAAGGCTAATAATGAAGTGCAAATGACACTTGATTGATGTTGTTGACCAGTAAGTTTTTTTTTATTTTTTTAAAAAATTAATATCTTATTTATATAGATTGTTTATTCAATTATTTATTGTTTTAAATTTTTTTTATAGATCCAAATATTGAGTTGGAAAATGCCTAAAGTTGATGTTGATATTGATGAATATGGGAGAATGTTGTTGGCATTTATTTGTAATTTTTTTTTTGTGAAGACGGGAGAATGTTGTTGGCGTTTATTTCTAAATTTTCTTTTTATTTTGTGTTGTAAGTTGTAATTGTTGTTATTTTTATTTATCTTTACAACATTATGATTATGTTTATGTAGATGGAGTTTGGAGTTTGGTTATGTATTTTGAAATCTCAATATTTCATATTTTGTGAGTACTTTATTAGTAGTTAGTAAGATATTAGTGATAAAAATGTATTTTGAATATTTTGTATTTATTGTTAATATTTGTAATGAAACTAGGATGAACTAATTGTTGAAAAAAATTATTACATTCATGAGGCCCAATGAGGTAAAATTTGAAAATTCAAAATAGGCCAGATAGGCTTAGAATCAAAAAAAACTGAACCGAACTGAAAAAATCTGTTTGAGTTTAGTTCTTATTGAGTTCAGTTCTTATTTGGTTCTTTTTATAAAATTACCGATTTAAATCGATTCTGCTTAATTTCGATTCGAACCGAACCGTACCCACCCTTAGTTTGGACCAATCAAGAAAACAATTTTTTTTTTTAATTTACACTTATTGTTTCTATTGTTTTTAAATATTTTATCTAACTTAATTAAAAAAAATCTAACTGTTGCTAGCTGAAGGTCAATAGTCACTTGCTTTTGTATTTATAAATTTTATTATAGGCCCACTTGCAACATTTATATTTCAAAATGAATTTTTAACTTAAAATTTCAACATAAATCTTGAGTTATCAATTTCAAGTGATCTAATGGTAGATGAATAACTATCATTAATATCTATCATTAGATTACCTAAAACCAATGACTTAAGATTTGTATCAAATTTTTAAATCAACAAATTAAGTTAAAATAACTCCATCTATATATATAATTATATGAAAGGGGTCATTTCAGCTTAAATTTTTTACTTAAAATTTTGACATAAATTTTGAGTTGTTGATTTCATGCAATCTAATTATACATAGGTAGTCAAAAAAATATTTAATAATATTAATTCAGCCATTGCATAAGATCAATGACTCAAAATTTATATAAATAATTTAGGTTGAAATAATCTAACCAATATTATATTTCAACAACATTTATATTTAAACATCCGCGGGACTTTGCTACTAGTATAGTCTAAATGCTTGGACTTTGCTACTAGTATAGTCTGAAACTGTCGCCAAACAATTAGAAAATTAATCTCTCATATCAAGTATGCAAGAAACTTAAATATGTAGTAGAAAGAAAAGGAATATTGAAATATTTCATTAATTATACATTGTCTTCTTAATAAGAAAATTACACCTTTATCTTGTAGACATGAAAAAATAAAAATAAAAATAAAATATTAACTTAATCATGGAAAACAAATACATAATCTATTAAAGTAGTTAGCATACTTCCTTAATCATGGAAAACAAATACATAATCAATTAAAGTAGTTAGTATACATCGTTAATCACGGAAAACAAATACCTAATCTATTAAAGTTGGTACTAATCACTGTGAAATATATGAGACATGAGTGTATTTATTTATTTATTTTTTAATACCAATATTGCACGTGCTGACTTCAATCAAACTTATATTAAAAAAAAAATGAAATTTTTACCTTTTTATTATGATCTAAGAAACAAGAATATAGGAAACAAGTGTCTTTTGTTGTTATAGAAGAATATATATTAACTTATTCAACATAAATATATTATTAATTTCAATCACTTGTATCCATTATAGTCTTGTATAATATATAGTTCACTTTTGTACTATAGACAATGATAACACGCACATTTGTTCCCTAAAATATAAGAAGGAAAATGAAAACGATGGCATATGAGCTCTCTTTATTGAGGAAGTATTATAATTATGTTAGCAAACTATCACTTTTACCATAATTTGAAATCATTATTTCGTCTTTAAATGTGTGATATTATTTAAGAAAGTTTGCACTACTATGTTACAATTTCCTAATCACGACATTCTCTTTACCTGAGCATACTATATACCATAAGTTATCACAACATTTTACATACTTAGGCATACTATTTAAATGTGTCCAAATGTAGAATTTGTTAATCTTCATAATGTGAGCGTGGTCATATGCATTCATCAAATAAAAAAAGTAACTTTAAATGAATTCTTAGTGTGATGTTACACTTAAAAATTCATAATGAACTCTTAAATTTGAGACTTAGTGACTCATTATATATAAATTATAAAACAACTAATACGATAATAAATTTTATCATTCAAACATAAAATTATGACATTAGATTTAGAACACGAACTTTAAGAAAATCTTTAAATTCAGATTTGGACTAATGCATTCTAAAATGAATTTTTTTGAATTGCCAACAATTTTTACTTTTTCTTTTTAAATATTTTTCAAAGGTGGAAACCTATGAAGGGTATTGAAGTCAACAAATTACTCCAGTAAAGATTTAATACTTCAAGGCTCAAGCCCTGGACTTGGTACACGCGGGGTAAAAAGAGTGAAAGACCACAAGTTAACGGTCAAAGTCAAACTTCGTACAACTGCTCTCGCTTCCATATAAAGAAGTTCACGCCGTGAAGTACCCGTTAACTAATAATTCGTGGTCCCATTATATGCCACGTCACCAGAGCTAGTTAACCTAACCCGAGTTATATCATAACTCAAGGAGTTATCATTTCACCTCAATGGTTCCTTTTACTTTTCTTTAAGTTGCATCCACTGCCATATTTTGTCGTTTTTCGAGACTCAGCTTTCATTATTTCGGGGCTGGCAGGCGCATTAGCAGACACGTGTACGCTGGTTTCCCTATCTCGGTAAAATCCAACGGCTGCTAGTAGAAGATTCCCTTTAAAACGGACCGGTCACAGCCGCAGGGCGGTTTGGATTTCACTTTTCCGTACTACGAATTAGTAACGTGTGGGGCCAACCACACGTGCTGGGACCTACGTGGATCGTTTACACTGCAATGGGACTGGTGGGGCCATGGGGTAAGTTTGAAAACTGAGAATTGTTGCCCCCATATTGCACGAACGTTGTAGAAATGTCTTTTGTTTTTACTGTTTTTCGTATTTGTCCCAATTCAAAATCCATACAATCAACTTCCTTTTTTATTTTTTATTTTTAATGTATTACAATTGACCTATGGATGATTTCCTAGAAGTCTGAATTCGTAAACTTATTGCATAATTCGAAATTCTATTCAACCTAACTCAAAAATTTGCATTCATTACAAACAAAATTAAATATTTGTATCTTTTAAAAATTTTATTCACCATAACTCGAAATTCTATTTAACTTTAATTCAAAAATTTGCATTCATTAAGAACAAAATTAAATATTTGTGTCTTTTTTTTCATCACAAGTTAGATAAGTCTTACATTTTTAGTAACTATTTTAAAATGTATATGTTAGAAAGACAAAAATTAAGAACGTGAAACATATTCTAAACTTATTCCATAATGACAATAATTATCATTTTCCACGTGTTAAACAATGACTAATTTTTTACACTATTACTAAAATAATAATTAAGTACCCACAATCGATAAATGACATTTCTAGGGTTATATCATTTAGATTATAATTTTTTGTATTCTACCTTTTTAAATCTACCATTATCAAACATGTCCTTACTCTAGTTAATATTCTACAAGTGAATTTACCTTTTTTTTTTAAAAAAATAAAACATATGTATAAAGACATTCCATTACCTGTATGTCAATGTAATTTAATAAATAGTCGTATTATTCCAAAAGTAACTATCGTAGTTTTCTTTTAATGGTGGCCACAAAGAAGAGTGGAGATAGTTTTTATCAGGACCATTTTTTATTTAATTATTTTAATTTATTTTTTTTTAATTACGAACAATCATAAGCCGGTGTTGGGACTTCATATTTAAAAATATACGCAGCTGAAATTGTTACCCATCTAGCGAACACAGGAGTGAATAAACATCATATCAAATTATCAATTGGCCATTAAACATATATAATTTATGTACTGATTTTTTATGCATCGAAATTCATGAAATGACGCCGTTCGCTTCCTTCACAAGTACCAAAAAATTCCTGTTGTTCAGGGAATTAAGAAATTTAATTAATTAATTAATTTTTTTATAACGAGATCTTTTCCCGTTTGCAATCTAAATGTTGCAATTGAAGTACAACTTAGTGGCATAATCAAGATGTTTTAATTATTTAATTATTTTTCTTAAAACAAAACAAGCTTCGACATTTGGACCTACGGAAATCTTGACCACAAAGGGCAATGAGACAGCATCCTCGGCATTTTTATCGGGTTTGTTACGAGCTACATGCCGTCATTTTGCTTGCTGAGAACGGAGAGCTCAGGGCTTGGACTGTTTAGGGACATTTTGTGACGCACATTTTGCATCCCGACAAGCACTTGTTCAACATTTTGTTTCTTATTTAAGCATATGTTACTGATTTTTAGAGACTAAATAACACTATTTTTATGTAGGATTATACAAATATTTTATATCTTAGATGTAATTATTGACTAATGGTGAAAACACCACCGGCAATAATTCGAGACTAAACAATCGAGTAGATATCATCAGTTTTAAACACACAACTCTCGAATTCAAAGCACATCTACTTAGTTCAGAGAACCGAATACTTATTTTTTGATCATTTCTTAATAACGTTGCAAGATACTATAATTAATTCTATTTCTTAAATTTGTAGATAGGATTCAATTTAGAGTAGTTGTAACTCCATAATTTTTTCAAAGTGAATTTCTCTTGCCAGACCTGATTTTTGGATGCTGAATATCACTACAAAGGACAAGACTAATCGGGAAAAAGCAGATTTTCATCATAATAACAAATTAACAATAAATATTAATGGTAGGTTTGTGCATATTAATGCACGCTATGCATCTAAGTCAAATATTGATAAATCTTAAGGGCGGCAAGTGATAATTCCCCCCAACCAGTAACCAGCGTCAATTGGGCAAATTGGAAAGTTGGTCAACATCGAGAGAGGACCGCACTTGACCAAGAAGGGCATTCGGGTATTTCATTTATTGCCTTTTGAACTCGCACAAAAAATCGCTCATTACAAAAAAAAATAAAAAAAAACTCGCATTTTTCGATTCTGTTCATCGAGAGGTAGCTTCTGCAAGAAGCAAGCGAGCAATGGCGAATTCGCCGTCGCAGATCGATACTCAAATTGTTGATGTTCAATCATCAGAAGTTGAATCTCAACTCTCTTCACTCGTCTACGGTTCGTTCTCTTACACTCGCTTTACATTTTCCCGCTGTTTTCCTCAGTTCCAAAATTCAAATCACACAGGCTTTGTTCACTCTTCGTACGCGATTCATCTTAAAGTGAATCAAATTGTATATGTAATACTGTTCAAATTAACTGGAAATCAGATGTAGTTACAACAAATTCAATTCTCTCCGTTGATTATAAATCCTGCGTTAATCTGTTGAAATTTTATTAGGTCTACTTGCGTCATCTGGTAATTATTGTAAAATTGTGACCATTATTTTGATCCATTATTTTGGCCTGAGTTTTTTTTTTTTAAATAATTATGAATGGAAAATTTTTTGAGAACACGAAACTGGATAAAGTGTACCTAATGGTCTTCTGTTGGCTGCTTCTTTTATCTCGTTCTTGTGCTTCAATTTTTATTAAGTGCCTTCAGTCTGTTGGTTATTATTCTGTTTGTGCATGTAAGCATGACCTATCTTTTAATTCATGCAGATATGTCACAACAGGTCCACATGGTGATGCAAAACATGCTTAAGATGATAGCGTGAGTAGATTAGCATAAATTATGATTAAATTCAGAAATGTGTGTATTTCTTTGCAAATTATGGGAAAAAAATGTTGATGCTGACAGATTGCATTTAGTGCTTTTCTGTAAATTTGCTTAAATTGATATTTTCTTTTTTTCCTTCTTTGGGATTTCTCCATGAATTCTCTGCAGTGAAATTGATCAGAATTCTTCTGGAATCATGGAAGAGGTAGAGAAGTGCAAAAACTTAGCTTTTGAGAGGAAAAAATCCTTGGAGGAAGAGAAGGAACGGTTTCAAAAGGCTGCTTTTGCTGTTTTAGACATGCTCAATGACAGGGATTGAAAAATATTGAAAAGTGTAAGCTCTATTGCTTTTTTTTTTTTTTTTCTTTTCGTTTGTACTGTAATCAGAGGGTATTTTACTCGATGTATAGATTCAGATATATGCATAAAAAATATACACAGATATTGGAAAATATGCTTTGTATCACTACACACAAAATCTTCAGATATAACTGGACTTGCTGCCCTGAGATTGTATGAGTATCTCTGCACTTTTCAAAAAATAAACAAGTGATCGTTTTCTCTCAAAGCATTCAGTTCTTCAACTTGTGAACCATCAGCCATGAGAATCATGCATCCTCTTGTGCCAAATTTTTTCTCTGCATCAAATTTGACATCAGTTTACTGTCCTTAACTCATTAAGTATGTAGTAATGCATCGTGCAAAATATATATTAATTGCCTTGTAAAATTTTTTGAATTACTGAGGTCTCTGGACTTCAATTTTTCTAGGTATAGCCAATAGTAGTTTCATATGATGAATGCATCTAGTTCTAGTGGCTAAATAGCTAATGCAGTTATTGGTCTTGGGATGATACAAATATGATTGATCTGATTTAATGCATTCAGATCAAGGATTTATTGAGATAGTGGTGTTGTATATTGTCTTAGCCTTCTGCTGTTGTCTTAATAATTTTGGCCAAGTCAAGTTTATTTAAGTCAATGTTGAATCACTGCACCTTATTTTAGCATAATATCAATACCATCATAGAAGAGATAAATATATTTTATAAGTTTTTGCTACGGTTATCTTATGATTTGTTGGAATTGATTGTTTCAAGTGCTTTAATGCATGTCTTCTGGAAATTATTCAGGAAGAAGTATTAGCTTTGGTAATATAATTTTCTTTGGATTTATGTGCATCTTGCAACACTCATACCTGCTAATTTGAAGAGGTCCTCGATTGATTCAGGCAGATGTATAAGCTTTCCGGATGTCTCATCCTTTTTTGTGTTTGTTTTTGGAGGATGCCCATGTATTATAACCCTTACAGGGATCAAGCTTGGTAACTGATTGGAGCTTTCTGGTGTTCCTGAAAAATTATGGGGTACATAGATGTAAATTAAGTACATCGTGTGTTTAAGGAAAAGCCTTTTGTGAAAAAAAAAGATCGAGTATATGCCTTAATATCATTGTGCCGTGTCGTCAAAGTTCAAGAATGTTATGCAGACTATTTAAAGGGTACCAGTATAGAAGAAATATTTTGTAATTTTCATAAAAGGATCATTTCAGGATCTAAATGTTGGCTGTAGTATGCTGTAAAAATAGATTATGCAAGTTTAAATGGGAAAACTTTACTTTCCTCCGATACTCCATACCCCTTCACTTGAAAATGGATAAAACACGATATACACACAATATCAGAATTGGGTGTAGAGTGGCGAGAAATGGCAACAAAATTGACCCTGTATATTGGGATTGCATGTGTAGTTGCAGCTGTATTCTAAGGCATTCACATTCTTTTGTTTATGAACATCTGCATGCTAGTTTTTTTAAAATAACTTGGCACCTGTTTGTTCTGAAATTTTCTGCCCATCTAACTGCCTGCATTGGCCCCCACCTTTGATTGTAAAAATCCCGATGGATGTCTCAAAATAATTATTTAGAAAGGGACTGAGTTTACCTTGTGCGTTTGCATCTATATGAGAGTTTGGTGCTTCAGAATTTTTTGGCTCTTCATTTCGTCCTGTAATCTGTAAAGTAGATGGTGATGATCACTAGCATAAACTTTCAATATAGTCACCTATGACAATTGGCTGAGCCAAAGTTTTGTCATCTTTAAGAGAACTTTTGCGATAGGATTGATAAGAAAATGAGCGTTTTACTTTTACAGTACCTATTACAAAAACGTATTTTACAAATTTCATCTAAGTTTGTTCTTTCCAAATGTTATTTCAAATCCTTTCCTTTTACGGCCAAATAGGTTGATGCATTTCCTTACTGAGCATGATTATGATCTGCATTCTCTGTTTTAATTGGTCAGAGATGAGATATACCTCTATGTTCAAATCACTGAGCAATTCTGTCAAAAAGGGCAGTTCATCCAGCATCTCCTGTTTTAGTCCCTTAACGTACTGAAAATAGAAGAGTCAGCATTGAACAAAAACATTTGCATGTAAGCGTCATAAATACTACTGAACAAGAAAATGACTATTGTAAATTTTTGGCTGCATGCTATATAATGGGAAAACATCACTAGCTGAAGATACTGTTAACTTGGCATATGATATCAATGGAGGTTATGCGTGCCCATGAATTAAGTGCCAACTTGTTTATTATTTCTAAAAACGAGTCTTCTCAAGGCTTTATGCAAAATTTCCTTTTGAAGGTCATGTTTCCTCATTAACTTCCGTTGAAATGTTTGATTGACTTATCTTTCCAAAACATCAGAGTAATTGAAAACTATGGTGGCATAAATGTGCAGAAAAATTCCATACCTGAATAAAGTTGTTCATAATCTTCTTACCATCGCCATGATCTATCGGCACCATTTGCTTCAAATGATGATGACTTAACCGTATGACCTGGGAAAGTCTTTTGGTTCTCACTGTAAAAGGTTGTGGGATATTGAAAATTACACCAATCTCTCCCGCCATGTCTGCTGATCCTAATTTTGTGAGAAACTGGAAAACTCATATGAAGTTAGGTAAAATCATAGAATAACTTTTATTTTCACATAAAAGCTTTGAATTTTGGTTTGCATTCCACTGTTTTCTCACCCAAGCTTTGCTACTAAGTGTGCCTGTAATTTATTTCTTATGACCTTGCTAAACTTGTTCATGCATTACTAGCATGAATGATGGAAACAGAATTCTTCTACTCCATGAGCTGTTTTTCCTTTTTTAGTATTTTGCATCTTTCTGCTCTTGCCTGTTCTCTTTCTAAAACTAGTTTCTGGCTCTCTTACAAATGTTGTTGATTATATGTGCCATAAAATAGTTCTGTAATTGAGATGGAACTTTTTGGTGAATACAGCTTGCTTCCTGCATCAGGAGTATGATAATTTGCTGAACTATTTGTTGATTTGATATTGCAGGAGTTTGTCAGTGGTGTATGGAGACGGCTATTGTTCAGATTCTCAGAGGAAATGGAGAATTCAGGAAATTTTTGCTTCACATTCTTATTGGTACCATTCGTCAGCAATCAGATGTCTTTTTAGAACATAGGAAATGTAGCTCCCACTCTTTGCATCAACTGGAGGTTGATTATAAGACAGATCTGCTTGATTATAATTCTTTTACTACTTGCAATTTAATGTAAACTTTGCTTCCTACCCCAGTGACAATGAATGATATACGTATTTAGGCATATTATATGCAAATGCAGTGGCATAAAACTCTGATATTCTTAACCTAGAATTGCTGAAACATACCTGCTCTGCTCCGTTCTTGTATATCAGCACGTCCTGCGGTTTCAAATACAGTTTAGAATTTGCACCAGTCATTATATAAGATAAATATGTCAGAAAAATAGGTGCCTTACCACTGCTCCAGACACTACAATATATAAATCTGTTGGTATCTCATTTTGTAAAATGATTTCAACCTTTGGAGGAAAATACTCTGCTTTCATCTCCGACACCTATCATGAGCATTGCCATTAGGGATTGTTAGAGCTACTTTCACGAATTAAATTAATTTATGTTTGAATTTTTATTTTGATTTTATCATTATTGGTTGCAACTACTGCCGTTATGCTATGTCACTACAAACTTGTAGCACAGAACTTCTAGTTACTGAAACACATCAACAAAAAAACCCAAGACTATCTGGTTTAGAGCAAAGAAATTATTTTACCATTTGCGCAATAAGGTCTACAGAGACTCCCTGGAAAAGGTAAGTTTTTTCAACAGTTCCACGAAAAAGATGCTGGGAAATACTGGATCTTATTGCTTTAGGGAGATCCTCTAGCACTTCTTCTTGTTGTAACTCTGCGGTCTTGAACCTGAGTTGCATATGTGCCAGCATTTGCTCTCTTAAGCCTTCTGGGAGTCTATTCTTGCTTCCATATCGCAATATCTCATTGATAGCATTCCTCTTTTAAACCATCACACCAGTAGTATAAGAATCTGTTTGATAGTTTCTACTTTGCTTGTATAGAATAGTACTCTGAAGAAAATTTACCATGAAAAGGGTCCGGACAGCACTATGGACGATGAGATTTGTCATGTTTCCAATAATATATGCAGTGAGGCCAATATTGAATAGCATATACAGCATATTGAAGACCTTCTCGCCGGTGTTGACTGCATGCAAATCTCCGTATCCAACCGTGGTGAGGGTGACAATTGACCAGTAAATGGAATAAGTATAGCCAAGCCATATGCTTCTATGTTTAAAATCATTAACTTGACTTCCAATCCAAGTGTTTTCAGGTATTTTGTGATGTGCTGCTAAATAGAAGTAGAAGCAGCCTGCTGAATGCACTGCAAATAGCGTAACCTGCAATGAAAATGATAGAAGTTTCTTTACGTGTCTAAAGAGAGGGAGAAAAAATATATATTAATAAATAGAATATGATGGTTCAAAGAAACCAAACTGAAGTGATGCTTACACAGATCAGTTTACTTAATCTCGTGATGAAGTAGGTAAAGCGTATGTCTTTCTCCAGTCTGCAGTTTAAAAACAATGTTCTTGTAATTAGACACTGTGAAATGTGTAATCATTTAATAGCACTTCAAATAGAGGCTTGCCTTGTAAATAGTTCACCGACGCGTCTCAGCCGCCAAAGCCGAAGCAAGTTGAGGAAGCCGAATACCCTACCGTCGTGCAATTGGCCGGTGAAGATTCTGTATATGAACTGAAACGGCAGCGTAGAAGCCACGTCCATTGTGAACCATAGCCTTGTAACATATCTGAGTAAAGTGGAGGGAGAAACAGAGGGTTAAAAATAACTGAAAATGCCCATGCCCTTTAAGGCTTCAGTGAAAATTCTACTATCATAAGCCAACTCGATCATTTCTCATTTGGTGAACATCTATTTGGTACAAATGGACATTCTTTTCTGAGAAAAAAAATATATGAAGAAAATGTCAGAAAAAAAGAAATCAAGTGTCCAGATGCTATCACTCAAAAATATAATTGTTTTTGATGTTTAGATTTGTGGGGAGTTGAAAACTTTGAACTATTGCTTGCGTAACGTGAAGAAATAGGCCACATTAAAGCTAAGCAAACGGTTATGTAAAAGACATGGATAAAGAATTCCATCCTCATCTTATGTATTTCTAGTAATTGATTTATGGCAACGTGTATATCGTTGCTTATGTACGGTTAAAACTTAATCTTTGGTTATTTTCTCTTTTCTTTTTCTAATTATTATCAACTAAAAATATATAAATATTAATATTTGTTAAATTACCGGTTATTTAAGGAAAGGAGAAGATCTTAGTAACTTAGTTCAAAAGTGACACACCGTAATGCGATTTTCTTGTGATCATCAACAAGTAGGTAAGTTGATTTGTCTAAGTAAGCCACAAAGAAAGTGAAGATGATATCAGCGGCAAAGAAAAAATCCACCACCAAATCAACGATCAACAGTGACCCAGTTGCTGCTTTTCTAAAAGCTAACTCGAAAGGTGATGCCCATGCCGAGTATACCACCAGAACCACAAGAAAAGTCTGCCACCACCTACACATTACACAATACAATTTTATATCAAACTATAATTATAAACTTTATCAAACACGTCGTAATCTTCTTAAAAGCTCCGAGTCTTGAGCTTCGAATCCTATTCATATATTAAAGTTGGAGATGGGTTTGATTTAAAGAATTGAAACTCGATTGTGAAATGTGGCAAACTCTGAAATTTTGCAAGGGTACTTGCATGCATAAGATTAGGAATTTAAGGAAGTTTAGCTCCCTGAAGTGCACTATCTTATGCTATGCTTCCATGCACGAGTTTGTCATTTCTTCATCGTGTCTCCCATAAAACCAAAATCCTAGCTCATCCAAGCCATTTGTTACCACATAAATGTCGGGTAGTATAAGTAAGACATAGTGTCACCTATATTTTCTCCTTAATATATGCAGAAGAACCCAATAAAGAATTAACACTTCATAGAGAATCGTTGAAGGAAAATTAGCCTTTGTACTCATCTGAGCATGAAACAAAATGGAAAATGAAAGATAGAAGTAGAGCACGGAACTTACCGGTATCTATAATCGTAGGGAGCAATAACATATTTCTTGAGGCGCAAGTGACCTTCATCAACAACAGTTCCAAACGCCGGCAACAGGCTACTTGACACCGAGGCCAAATTCTTGATTTCGCCGCTTGAATGCCGGCGAAACAGCAACGGCAACGGCGACCTTGTTTCTGACCACGACGACATTCTTATTTGTTAAGAGAGCAAAATGATAATTAGTCAAAGAGTAAGACTTTTGAGTCCCTAAAACTATTTTAATATATAGGAAGTTTGTACTTACCTTTCATGGAATCATAATGTTAGTACTATATTATGATGATGTTTTCTAATTTTTATTATTATTGTTATTATTTAGATGTAAAGATGATCTAGTTTAATTAATCAATGAAATTAAAGGTCCGCAAGTCAGGCTACCACGTCCTAGCAGCCGTCTGATCTTTGGAATTTATTTAATCAATCACATACTATGGACACCATCACTATGCATTTATTATTTATTTATAACTTTCACAAGGGGTTGAAGAAAACAATGGAGTCCTCACTCCTCAATTTCTGCCACTTGGTAAGGCTGATGGGTTGTAAAATAAATTAATAGAAACAACCATCTTTACCATCCCACTTGTTTTAAAAAAAGGAAAAACTTGAAAAAAAAAATCGATACAAGTTGGTTACGTTATCTCTTAGTTGACTCTGAAAATATTTTTATCATGTCACAGTATGAAAATGAATATATAACATGGATTTGTCGAGTATATATTCCATTGTAACTGATGAAAATGAATATATAACATGGATTTGTCGAGTATATTATCCATTGTAACTGATCTTCAGCCTGTATTTTATCACAGGTCTCGTGATCTGAGTTTTGTCATGCGTAATAAGGATGATGATGCATTACCCTTGGAAAAACACGGGATGATTAAGTTGACCTACCATTTTTGTGTCACATCCTGTATGATGATAACAACTGGGTAAGGAAAGCATTCTATTTCCAGATCCCCAAGAGAAGAAATAAATATACATAACAGGCCTTTGATTCGGTCGATCAATAAAAAGCCACTCACAGCAAATACACATCTTGAAATTTAAATAATAATAATAATAATAATAAAAAGTGTACTAACCCATAAAAGTAAAATAACAAACTTCGGCTAGCCATATTATAAAAACAATAATCCTAGGGTCAAACATTTAAATTTTCAAAAAAAATAAAATAATAGAGCTAAATCTCAATTTAACTCTTTTATCTTCCATCAAATTTTGTGACCCAAGTACCCCGTATAGCTGTACTGTACATCACGACTACATGCCACTCTTTTCTTTCCATTTTTCTCCCACAGGCCACAGCTATTACATAGGTAAAAGAATCGATTCTACTACAGGGAAAGGAAGACATAAAATGCAGAGTTCTCTGCTGCGACCCTTCATATTCTCAGAATTCTTTACACTATATGGTAACCTTCCTATATTTGAAAGATCCCACATGATACCAAAACATGAAGATCGGGCACCCGTTGCAGCTATAATAATCTATTATTTCAAAAATGGATACTGAATTAACATCCTGTACAAACAACAAAGGCGATATTCATCGCTGGCTGATCTTAAAAGTTCATTCTGGCTATAGGATTAACTTTTCTCTGAGTATCCTTCAAGTTTCGCTGTAGTTACAATCTTCAAGCGGTAAAGCAATCATCATGGTTTCCATGTGCAGTGCCCCAAATGAACTCCATGGCTTTCAGACATACTCAATGAAGCGGTCACCAAATTATCAGTGCTGCAGCCTACTTTGATCGCAGTATACTTGGGCAGCAAGTTACATATATTGAGCCAACCACTGTTTACACATATCAAGCACTGGGAGAGCATTTGCATGTAATGCCTGCAACCAATTAGTCTCATTTTAATCACCAGTGGCAAAACTAATATTAAACCTGATGGAGGAAAAAATTATCCAATTTGGGAACATTTTCATGAAATGCCCGCAAGCAATTTTTTCATTTCAATCACCAGTGGCAAAACTAATATTAAATCTGACGGAGGATCAAAATTATCCGATTTGGGAATTTAAAATGTCTTGTTCAGTCATTATTTTGAAATAATTCCATGGTATCTAGGAGAATTAGGATTTTCTTTCATTGTTGTAATCATTATTTTTTAGTTTCAAGTAAGCCGCCATTTTCCACAAGGGGACACACCCCACTTGGAATGCCTAATGGTGAAACATCCAATAACTTTACAAATCCCATAATGGAGTCCAAACTGAGAGAGAATTACCTGATGAGCTACATATTGAACATCAGCCACGCTTCCACTTCGAGAAGCAATTTGGAAAGCACTTTTTAGACGACCACAAACCACACAAGCCAGTACCTTTCTGCATGGATAATTCAACAAAAACATATTTGATGTTATCACATTGTTACCAAGATACGCGAGTGCGCGCACGTAAATGGAAGTAAAAGGACTAAAATGGACAAGAGAGGCATTATGAATTGAGATATACAATTTTTTGAAGTAAAATCTTCTTCAAAATCAGATAAATATAATTGAAGCACTAGACATTAACATTACCTATGACTGCTGGTTAGCATGTCAATGAGTCGGTCAGGGCGTTCCTTGTGTTTATTGGCATATACATTTATTGCAGCCCCCAAGACCTAAATCAATTAATAATATCTGAAAATGAGTGTGCTTACCATCAGAAGTACAAACACCACCTAAAGAATGAAGCAATCTCGTTACCTGATCCCAATCATCATCGTCAATTGTTCCTTTTATGTTTCTAAAAAATTCTGTCAACTGACTCCCTTTCTTCCTTTCAGCAAGTGATGCAGCAACACCAGCATATATATCAACAGCTGAAAGTTATGGAAAGAAGATTTGATTTGAGATGTCAATAAAACAAGTGCATTAACTAAAAAGCAGTAGAATTGAAATAATAAATAAACAAGTTATGTGTATGGTTACCTGGAAGATTAAATTCATAGATTACTTGGAAAGCCAAGTCGAAATTCTTCTCCACTAGTGTCTCTGCAATCTCACACCTCCTCCTGAATTGCAACAAACATAGTATATCAGTTCCCTTCACCATTAGGTAATACCTTTCTCAACAGTAACTACCAATTTCACCATTATATACCATTCTCCTGCAGTTTTCATCTAATGACAATCATTACCAACATTCATACACATAATTTATAGTTAAAATTAACCCAGAAAAATATGGATTCAGAGATAGTGACAGGTGGCTCACATACAACAGACTGAAATTACAATGGTAAACAACAAAAACTAGCAACACACTAGGGTTCTCATGTATCACTTATCAAACAAGGGTAGTTAGCTTCAGAATGTTCATCATCTGAGAAAATTAAGTCTGAAAGTCAAAATTAAAATCAGAACAATAGGATAAATGCAAAAGACAGAAAAATTCACTCAAATAAAGAGCCAGAAATCTAAGTAGCATTAAACAAGCTCAGAATAAGCAATGACCAGAAAATTAAAATCAGAGCAATAGCATAAATGCAAAAGACAGAAAATTTCACTCAAATAAAGAGCCAGAAACCTAAGTAGCATAACACAAGCTCAGAACAAGTAATGACCAAACTGCTTTGAACATAAAATTAAGATCCAAGGCTAGTAGCATGAATATCAACCTAAAATGCAAGTTCCATCTAGGACTCATACTTAGTTCTTTTGCCACTGAATTACACCTTTTACCCAGAAGATCTCAGGCATTTTTTTATTTGCTAAATAATTATCCTGTTTGCAATATTTGTTTACCTTTCTCTTTTACTTTAGATTTAGAAGTCTTTCTTCTAAATCCCATAGATCAGGACGCTTGCATCGTTATTTTTATGACAAATTAACTTGTCCGTACTACCTATTTACGATGACACTAACCTGAAGGTTTCCGGATCATTTGGATTTCCAAAAAGAGAGTGTCTCCACTGTGGTCCATCCGAATCATTAAAAGATTTTATAACTTCCACCTACAGAAAGTAACACATCCGTAAAAAGAATATGAGATATATATCTATAGCAATTATCTTTCTGCAAGCAGTAAAAATGTTTAAAATGATGAATCTGAGAATATGCACCTGAAATAAGGTAAATGCTCCCTAGAGGATGATGCTTATAGAGTAATCTTTTAGATTAACTGTCTAAACTTAGTACTCTTAAGTACTTCAATTACAGATCTTTGTGTCTAATATAAGAGAGCCTACAGCAAGGCCCAAGCCTCAATATATGCACCATACTCCTCTAAATCTGATAGTTGACACATAGTTATAATAATTTTACAATGTGAGAAGACAGCAAGTTAGTACTGAAAGATGACACAGTATGGATCTTAGGTCAGACCTCTGCAAGCATGCACAAAGAAGACAAGCATAAACATCATACTGATGGTTGATACATTTGTTTTTAACTAAACGATAGTTAAAGAAATCATTTTCTTTACATGTACAAAACAGAATTTTGGAAGTGTCTAGGCATGAGCTCACTGTCAGTAACAATAACGGCTATATTTAAGGGACCTTGCATCTCTCAGGAGCTGCTTCCAGATCACAGCAAACAAAAAACCGGTCTCCCCGAAGATGCCTTACCTGGATTGATACCCGAGCAGAAAACTTGACAAGTCCTTCTTCACTTAGTTTCTCAGAAGCACTTTTTCCTCTGACACCCTTAGTGACAAGCTTGGTAGAATCTCCACCTTTAACTCGAGCTGACAGCCCTTCATCAAAATGCATCTAGAGGATAAAGGAAGATAAATAAAAACAGAGCGGCTATGACAAATTAAACAACTGACAAAAACTTAAAAGTACAGATGCAAATTTAAAATATCCACAACACATGATGGCCAACATAATTTTGCTTCTGTGTGGAAAAACATTAAATTGAAGGTGGTTAGAATCTTTGGACATGCACTCCTCATAAAATCATTGTATATGGCTTAATCCCCACTATAGACCCTATAGATATTGATTTGAATGGGTAAAGGGAATAGAAATTGAAAAAATACTTTTTATTCTATTGTTTTCCATTTTTGTTTCCACATAGTTGAGTCAATTGATACCCTTTGATTGTATAGGTCAATCCACCCTAAACATGCCTTGAATGCATTTCTTTTGGCAGGTCCAGAATGAACAAAATCATATGTCTTGATCGTATCTCATGCTTCCACCTCTTTCTCTCGGCTCTGTTTCTTGTTCTTATATATCTCATTCTCTCTACATCCTCTCTTCTATCTCTCTCTCCTTTTTTTTTTTGCGGTAATATCTTCACCCCTATTTCTATTCTCCTTAACCGTATTTTTCTCTTTGACCTACATCACTCTCGCCATGTGTTGGCTCTTAGGATAGAGATTTATCTTCAATTTTGAAACCAAAAGACATCACTCGTCTTGTGCGTGATCCATCCATCTTGTGTGAAGCAACTGTATCCAGTCATGCATAGCTTTCTACAGCTGAATTATCGACACAAGATACTTCATACTATTCCGTGGTAGAGCATCTTTTGTGAAAGTTCTCCCATATCATGTCAATTTTTCTGGTCCAATACGTAAATGCACCATGTTCAACTCTAAATTAAGACAGAGGAGGGCATTATTAGAAACCACAATACCTTAGCATTTTCCAAATGTTTGATAGCCTCCTCCTGGGAAGAAGAGTTCATAAATAATTGAATACAGGAAAGTCCAGCAGCAACATGGTCCTTCTTAATTACCTGAACCGACAGAAAATTTGAAGTAAATCAATGACAAATATGGTAGAAATGGAGGGAAATAGTAGGATTCTAAAGCTCATATATAAGGTACATCAATATACTATGCTTCAACAGCGAAAAAAAATATAAAGCTTCATCTTTTCTTATTCCGGGTGATTTAATAAGAATACTTCATCCATACCAGAAACTTGTATAGGTAATTGAAATGTTTATGAGTTTCACAATAGGTGCAAATGCGGGCAAGGGCTGCAGCAGTATGCTGATTAACAGCTACATCCTGTTCGTTGGTAGATGAGATTCTCATTGAAATCACTTCCTCCAAAATTGGCATTGCACCATAGCCAACGCACAACTCGCAAAGATCATCAATGGTTCCATAATCCGTTGCCAGCGAATCTGGTCTTTGAGGGGACGAAGATGAAGTAACAACTCCCATCGTTGAAGGTTGAGGAGGTGGTGGAACAGCATTTGGAGGAAAAAACAACATGCAGGCATCGGTATAGTGACCATGCCTAAACATAAAACCAAGCAAGTGCTGACGAGCATACTGAAAATATCAGAAAAGAAAAACCTGGTGAATAAACTATAACAATAAAAACTGGTGAATAAACTATAACAATAATTAAAAACGTAGAAGATTGGAGAGGAAAAGAGGGAAAAATAAAAGCCATGTGGCATGCAGGGTCTCGCGACTTAAAACCAACTAAAAATAAAAATTTGTAATCAGAAGATGAAAACATTGAAAAGAACAATTTGCAATTAACAAACAAGATCCTAGATACCAGGTAAAATATACCAAAAAAGCATTTTCAATATGCAAATCAGCGGTAGAATCTTTCAAATATGTATGTGTTTCAATGCAATGAAATATCAGTTCCCTTTAGCTAATCATTTAGCATGCTGACCAGCAATGCTTGTACACATTCAATTTGACACTTCTATAATTTTGCATCATAACAAGTTCATTAATTACCTTCCTAATAATTACGGTAATGTGATCATAATTTGGTGTAATTCAGACTCATACTACCATCCAGCCCTCAATGAAGAAAAAGTTCCTAGTTTACTATTGGAGTGGCGGTGGGTATGGGTGTACATGTTCAAAAACAAAAATTCATAGTTAGTTAAGTAACACTTGGTTATGCCAGAAGAATCTGCAAAAAAGTGTAATATTAGAAAACATGCTCTAGCAAATAAAAAGAAGTTCAGCTTACTTCTTGCAAATAGTTGACACACTCAATGTATCTAACACTCTCGAGGTTGCTGCGAGGTCCATCTTCAAAATCAGAACCATATGTGGAATTATTATTTGCAGATTCTTGAGAGCGCCTGGATCTCTCTGAACGTGGAAATGTAGACGGCATGTAAAGAACATTAAGATATGAATCCGCAGAAAGAGAATCATCCAATATTGTAGGAGCACTTTTGGCCAAGTGCTCGTACCTGAAATATAAGTTATGTTAAACAGATTCATAATAAAAGAGAAGCACGCAGCGGTATGGTTTTACTTCTTTCCTCCCTTACCTTCTTTCTACAAGAAAGTCCTCATCAGAATGAACAAATATGTGCTCAAATATAAAGAAAAAAACATGGTATTTTCAACAACCATATCTGGTTTTAACTGTTTTTTAGTCTCTTTTTTTTTTTCTAAAATTCTGAAGGTTCGCTCATATACATTCTATTATTCTAAGCATGCATTAACACTAATTCAAGGACAAAATTGCATAAAACCAGCTATATAGTATATATACATTTCCCTTTCCCTTGATCCCGTAAATCCACATACCTTTCTATAATCATCCAGTTCTAAACTCGGGACTACTGCTGAACCCTACAAACAAAGTAATTTCTACCTCTCTACAACCACCGAGCTCTAAACTGGAGACTACAGCCGAACCCCTACCCAGGTAGTCAAGAAACTCATGGGACATAAATATCTCAGGTAGGTAGCCACAAGGGGTGTTGTTGTCTCCAAGGGGTCTTTTACCACTCAACTAAAACCCCTAGGATTAAACAGCAATGGCATATTATTTTCCATATTAAATCAAATTGTACCATATTATTGACAGCACAAAAACTAGACTCATAAACATCACACTGCCCCAAGGTCACATCAGGATCAACAGATCAAAGAGAGATGCAGACATTGTATAAAATCTTCAAACATTGGCTGGATTTAAGTCTTTAGACAATATTTGCCCAATTTCTAGTTCATTAGCAATCATAATACAATTGTAATACGGAGATAAATGTAGGGATTTTGAGTTTTATGCTGCAAGCCATCTTACATGGAACGAACAGCTGAAACATCAACAGGCGGACCGCCTTCAATGGTATTGATGATCTCCAGGATAATAAGTGCAGGATCACCCTTATATAATTGAAGAGCTTGCCTTCAAACAATCAAATAAGCAATAAGACCAGTCAGCACACCAAATGATTGCGGGATGAGAGAGCAAAACTTTCTATTCCGGTATTAATCTTAAAAACTGTAAAATTTAAGGTATGCAAGTATTCAACTTACTTAAATTTAACACGAGCTTGCGCGTAGTGTTCCATCCGAATCAAAGCATGGCCCCATGCATTCCAAACCGGGAAAACATCAATCTGAGAGAAGTCCCAATTAAATATACACTCAAATGTCCAACTGAAAAATGGCATTTATTACTACAATATCTGGCTTTCATATTTTACCTTACACTTCCTGCAAGTATAAACAGCCATGCTATACCGTTCATCAACAATTAGCCGGTCACGAAGACGAGCAGACGACTCTTTATCAGCAATATCGTCAAGTGATGCAGCGATTCCAGATCCTAAAAGGCTCTGAAGCAGCTCAGCGCGCCCTAGCCAAACATCTGCCAGTGACATAACTTCAGATAGCTCATCGGTGGACTGACTACCAACACTGGAGCTACCAGCATCAGAGGAAGCATCATCAGCATCCCTACCCCTTTCAGAATTACTGGAGAAGTCACCAACCCCAGCAAGCTTTCTGAGCAGGGATTTAGCATAAAGTAAGCCCTACACGTGCAACATAAGACTTATTACAGCAATTTGCAGTGCCAACAAAACTGCATACTCCATACCCATTGAATTGAACATTAAGCAAAATTGCATCCATTGCCTTTGTTGATGGTACACTTTTAAACAACTGGCATAGACTACAACTGTAGAAAACAATCTGCTCCCACTCAAACACGGGGCGTAACAGAGGTAGCATACCTGTACAAGTGTTTCCGTGACATGATATGCTCGACCGATTGTTTCAACAGATGCATTCTCAGGCAACTGCTGGGAGCTCAAAACCTTCTTCATCTGATTAATACACAAGTCTAGGGCGCTTTTTGCAGACACTAACTCATCAGAACACAAAGAAAGCAGAGCCTGGAGACAAAAACTGAAACCTTCATCAGAGGCATGTAGACTCATAATCATTAATTAGAAATTGAACTATCAGAAATGCTCAAATCACCAAATGAACATGAAATATGACACAAGTCGCACTTATATGAAAACAATCTGCATAAGCTCTAAGTACAAGCAAAGCCAGCATATTTCCATACAAAGTACATCATTACATTCGGAAAACCTCTAAATGCCAAGAAGAAGACGAAATTCAGGTATTAAGTTTTTACACATTCACATCCTAACTTGAAACTTTGTACAAGTTGTCACAAAAATTAATGATATATCTCATATTTATAGAAATTCAAAGTGAAGCACAGGCACATGTTAACACTGGTAATCCAGAACTAATAGTACACACAAAAAGTGGAAAAACCATAAACAAGAATCCTACAGTTAACATGATTCTGTTTGAACTCATAGAAATCAATTTTTCATTTTCCATACAATAAAAAAGCACCTATAACCACCAAGTAGAGTGACACTCCGCAAAAGCTATTTTCATGGTCATTGGCAACCCACCGGCAACAGTGGCAGTAGCATACATCAACTATTACACCACAGTGACTATAATTGAAATATATTTAGCAAAACATGTTATCCTGCTGCACCAGCATACCTTGAAGAGAATAATGTCAGGGGCACTTGCATATCGGTGAGCTGCACGGATAGACTCATCCTTACTAGCATCGCCTGTTAGCATCCATTCTTCAGCAATAGAAACAGGAGGAAGCCGTTCTTGCCCATCTGCAGAGGATGAAGGGACCCGATCTTCTTGAATTCCAGCCATCGCCTCCCAAGCAACTTTTTCAGATGCTGTCAATCCAGAACTCTTTCTTTTTCGGTACACATCTTTTGGAGCAACCTTATCTCCAGTATTCCGAGGAGCCCAAGAAAAAGCTCTACGTGCTTCCTTTTGCAAGTTACTTAGACTGCTAGTGAAAGACGACCTTCCAGTGGTTCTCATTTTTTGCTTTGGTCTTGTTCCTGAAACAGATATTCGAGGTTCTCTGGCAGGAGAGCTAATACTGACAGCTATTGCTTTAGCAGCATATGCTACAATCACACTGTTGTCCCTCAATGAAGGAAAATCTTTGAGGATCTGTTGAAAAATCATCCAAGTGTCACCATAAAACAAATTAAATAAAAAAGCACTAAGACGAACAAAAAAATAAGGCAAAAGCTCTTATATATGAATGGTAAATGAGAAGCCAAGACCCCAAGCATTAGGCCACGGAATCTCTAATGAACAAAAAGAATACAGAGTTGTTTGGATTGAGTTAGGTGCCAGCAAAAACATAATCTAGAATCTCAAGTAAAGATTATGTTTTTGTCTGAAACCAATATGAAAAAAAAAGGAAGAACACGGTACCTGAGAAGCAGATTGCAGTTGTTTCCTCATCAGAAGAACCTCTACTATCAAACGTGGGTGCTCATGCAGAGAGGAACACCTTTGCTGCCATGGCAGTGGCAAGGCAGCCAGAACACGGAGACCTAATGCCCATGAGTTAAGTCGCGAAATCTCATCATCCGACAGATTGCCATCTCTTCGTTTCAGAAAAAAGTGAACCTTTACAACAATAAGACAAGAAAATTAAACTGAAGAAAGTTCCAAGATTCAAATACCAAAAGTCATGCATTCCAGTCAACTTCAACAAAAGAAGGCAACAAGAACAATTAATTACAAGGAGTTGCTTGGATCGAAGGTTGGGTAATAGCTGCATTGCTCCCATAGCAACTGGAAGAGCATCATTAGAGTCACGTAGAGAAGATAGGAAACGTGAAGCTTCTGTAGGACCTCCACCATTGAGAGGATCAGCTGTGAGAAGCTTCACAAGTTGCCTGCCCTGCAGTTCTCTCCTCAACTCTATTGATAATCCTGCACTTTCAGCTACCTCTAGAGCAGCAGAAACAGCTCCTTTCTCGGCTAACCTAAGTGCCAAGCCCTCAGGATCTTCCTTACAGTCTGCTTCAACCTGAAATATGCAGGCATTTTTTATGGGTGTGGGGGGGGGGGGGGGGGGGGGAGGGAATAACAGTTAGAAACACAGCATCAAGAATGGTTAATAGCAAAAAGGTCAGAACTATTTTTCTTCTTCAATCAAGAGTTGCTCAATTTAGTGCAGAAAGAGCAAGAACTGTAACCTCTTGCCAGCTACTATAGTGATCGTCTGCACTTAATATATGGCTGTATCTCTGCAAAGCTTGTCTCATTTGCAAGACCTAAATATCACCAAGAATGACATCATTGATGGAAATTATTAAAGGCTTATTTAGTAATATTAGGTAAAAAGGTAAATCATGTCCAAGCAGAAAAAACCAAGAGAATGAATTCCAGTATTGAAGAAACTCCAGACAAGTACAAACCAAATCCAGTACCTCATTTCTTAATGGATCACTTTGAGGCAGGTGGCAGCTGCACATGGTGAGAACATCCAGAGCAGCATCAAGTTCCCATCGGTGTACATATCTGGAACAAGATTTTCAAAATTTGAGTATAGGGTCCAGCGTTCAAGGAACAATAGTAGTAATTCTATATGGATTATATCCTTAGCATGAAAAAACAAATACAAAGGGGCTGTAAAAATGTGATGCAGAGAAACAGGAGAATGCTTATAGACAACATAAAAAGATGTATTACTTAGAACGGGATTTCGCTGAGAACCTTCCCAGTCTAGAATAATTACCGGTGGCCATACTTTTAAGGATTGATGGGAAAAAAAAAAGCTTTAGCCATACTGGGGTAATAATGAATTCTAGAGCCAATATTTCTTAAGAAATTAGAAAAATGGGTTACTCCAGATATGAAAAACTGCACTGGAAAAGTGCTAATGATACAACAGCCTAATATATTTCGCTTGGAAATTTACAACTATCTAACATATTTAAGTTTCAGAACATATTATAATATTTGAAAATAACTTCTATTATTTTTATTTACCTGAGTGCAAGTCGGGCAGCCAGTTGCTTATCCTTCAATCGCAGGCAATACTGCCAACTATTGCTCCAGATACCATGGCCTCCATACCCTTGAGGCTGTCCAGAGATTGAATGGTTTTCCTCACCACGTTCAATGAGAAGCTGAAGTAATTGATCAGAGGCTCCATTTCGTAGAAAGCGATCCGAAAGTGCAAGCGCATCCATTAGTTTTCCTTCATTCATCAATCTGATTCAAGACAATATGTGGCAATAAGCGAAAGGATAACACTGGTCACCACATGATGAAAAATCCCAATCACAATGCTTAATCCAAAACCTGACCTCAAATATTTAAAGAGGAAATAGAAGGGAAAGAATAAAAGAAGTGTAGCTTTTGTCTTCTTTGTGATTTTAGGTGAGTAATTCACTTATCATCAGGAATTCCCAAATAAAAGACCCCAACAAATAGAGAGCACATTTAGAAGACAACCAAAAAGTTAGAAACTAACGAAAAGATGAGAATAAAAGTGTGCACAGTTTGTCCATTTTCTTTTTCATCATTAGGATGCCTTCATTCCAGTCTTTTAACAGGATTACTAACATGTTACCATACATGAAAATTTGTTCTCAATGTCAGTATCAGATGACCAGAATCAGCAGCTAGAAAAACTAAGACAACTATCAAAGGAAATAATGCACTTGAGCAAGAATGAATGACAAGTACCGCTCCACAGTTTTCTCATAAGGGTCTTCATTTTTCCAATCGAAAGAAAGGAAAACTGCTGAACCATTTTCTGCATTCTCAGATTTGAAGGAGTCATGCCAAGGGTCAGAAGTTACACCACCTTGGCCACTGAGGTCCACCATTGATGATGAAATGTTAGCTTTACCAACAATGTCATCAACATCTGATTCACTATCAGTGTCATTCTCACGAAGTCTCTTGATAGCAGCTCTTACTTCATGTTTAACATCATCAGCCCTTTCCTCAGCTGTTACAGCAAACTCTGAAACTCGATGAAGATTGGTTTGCATTTGTATCCATCGATTTAAAGTTGGAAACCTATTCAACAGAGAAGATATAAAAAATATAAAAGAGAGGTAAAACTACAAGATCTTGATGTCAGCTGAATATAGCATTTCAATTAACTTCTCAATGGCACCTCAGTTACCTTTCAGATTGATCAAGAGCAAACTCATAAAATAAACGGTCGGCATCAGGTGCCTGCAGTTCTTCATCATTCAATGAGCTAGATATAGTCGAGTCACAGCCACTGTATAATATGCTGCTACCGAAAACACATGCTAAGACAGCCCTAACAGGGGATATTTTGACCAAATGTTTTACAATATCTAACTGTAGAGGGTACAAAGGAACTCCAGGTGTTGCTGAAGAACGTCTGTAACAAGTGGGCTTAGCTTCTTTAGAAGATGGGATAAGTACTTTCTTCTCAGAGAAACTACTAGGGCAGGAAGGAATGACAGGAATGCAAGCCCATCCATGGCCAGACCTTGGAGGATAAACTGGAGGTACACATGCTGAGATCACTTCATGTACAAAATCAGCAGACATAATTTCAGCCACCTTTCCAGCTGCATCAGTGCTGCCTCTATCAAAAACTAGACGAGTTAAAAGCTGCAAATAACAAAAGCAAAATCTTTGTAATCCCATGTAAAAGAAATTAAGCTAATTCCACAATGCAATGACTTATTGTCATTTAACAAGACCAGCATTTATTCAAATACTAGGAATGCTATTTCCCAAAATTTCCTTCTGCAGGTTCATTAAACATGCAGTAATCAACCATAGGAACTTCAACAATAAAAGTCCAACGAAAAAAAAGACTATGAACTTTTCTTGCATAAAAATTTGATATGAGATAGATGGAAAAACATACATAGCCATCAACTTTACATGCAGAAAAAATGTGCTACAGCACAGAAATTAGAGTTCTTACGTCTTTTGGCCATTCATACACAAGTGAGAAAAAGTTGAAATCATGAGTTGTATCAGTTCCATCAACTATGTCTCCAATTGCAGCAATATGAAGAATAAATTGTGATAGATAAGTGGTGGGCTTTGCACTTAATGGACCAAACAATCTCTTTCCCATATCCTTCATATCGTATCCATCAGACTGCACATTTGTGTCTCCAGTTTCTGAGCTTAATGCTCTTTGTTTAACAGGTTTTAGCCCAAGCCCAAGAACACCATCCTTGTCAAAGTGCAACAGCACTTTTTGTTCGGTATATGAACCATCCCCTTTACTGAAATTCGGTTCTGTTTCTTCATCAGAAATAGCTCTTGCTAGATTATGAAGCTTACCTAAAATTTCACAGGAAAACGTGTGTTACAGGCACAAACACATACTTTCTGAAGTACTACTTCTACAAGAAAAATAATGATGGGTCAAGACTGTTAATTTACCACTTGACCAAAAAGTTTAAACTAATAGGTAAGAGCACAACGATAATATTAAGCTCTAATGGATGCCCTCATGTGCATGACCAATCCCAAAGGGACTTGTCACATGGACCAAGGCCAAGCCAAGACACAAGATAAAAAAAAGATCATAGAGACACAAAACATAGAAACAAATAAAAATGTAAATCACGTGAGGGAAGGATTCAAATACAATATCTATTGGTCAAACTAAATCTGATTCCATGTTACATACCAGTTGATGCAAAAGCTTAAACTGATAGGTAAGGGCCTAACAATAACATGCTCTAGAATGACAACAACTTTGTATGTGAAGAATGAAAACAAACAAACTTACCACTCAGAAACTGACGCTTGCCCTTGTGAGCATCTTCAATCATCTGATGTAACATGGCAAGAGCACGTTCCCGCTGCCCCTGTCGATGGGACTCCTTAGTCGATGAAATGATGATCTCCCCGGCCAGAATGGCCTGAAGGGGTGATGGATTATCCTGGAGGAACAGATTATGCAGCAGGATCAACAACACCCATTATTTGATAATAAAGCTTATTAATACTTATTATGGACCCCCAATAGACAGATATTAGGATCAAGAGTAATGTTTTCTTGTATTTTCACTAAGAAAACAGAAGGAAAGCCAGCATACAGATAGCAGTTAATAATTTGATTTCTTCAGCATGGGCACATGAAAATGAGAGACGAAAAGGTACCTAATACCAAATCAATTTTACTACAAAAATATGTTCTGTAAAGCCACAAATTTTCAAGAAATCAATTAGTTTCTCAATGTGGAAAGAATAATTCAAAATATTTCAAATTCCAATAATAATTCAAAAAAATTCATATTGCAATTTTTCTTGCTTCTTGATAAGGTAGCATTTTCACAAATGATTTTATGCTATACTATGATATTCTCTATACAGGAAAGAATATCTTAGATCTGGAAGAAATCACTTTAGCTACTCCTAGAGATTAAAGGTTTTCACTTCAGCTTCATCTTGTTTATCCAAGAAAAGAAATTAGAAGCTTGAGACAAAGGTGAGACCATGCACGAAGAAACACATGCTAAGCCTAGCTTGATGCTATCATAGAGAATCATTAATAATTACTTTCAAGCAAAGTCAGACTAAAATCCCCAGCAACAAGGAGTTCTAATCCATCAAATGATATAGTAAATTTTACCTGTTCCAAGAATTCATGCAAACGCTTGAGGACACGACGAGCGGCAGAAATAACAGCTACTTCACGGATCTGATCCCAGTAAGAAGACCCTATCTTTGGAGAAGCTCCTGGATATATCTCAGATAGCATAATCTGAGCCTGCAGATATTACAAGTGCATGCACAGTGTGACATCAGGACACTGTTAGCCATTTACAAAATAGGAGAACAAGGATGAAACCAGAGAAAAAGAGGAATAACAGATAATTACAAAATAAATGCATAGAAAATTAAAAAGCTTAGTTTCCTTGAAGCAGTTGCAGAGAGTAAAAGGATTTTTCTTTTCTTCTTCATGTTTATAACTTACAGGATCATTACTGCAAGGATGACTTGTGCCCTATGGTCTGGAGTTCTTTAAAAGTTAAATTCTATTTAATAAAGGAGCATTGCTTCTTTTAGAGAGCACAGAATATGAGTGCGATGGGAACATTGATCACATAGATGGTAAAAAGAATGTTGTGTTCGCTTCAATCAGCACCAAAGTAACATCAGAAGCTTAAGGAACTGGAATTTCCAAGATCAAAAAAAAAAAAAAAAAAGCGGGGAAGCAGCTGTTATAGTTTTGGTTTTGCAACTAGACACTGCAAAAATATTGAAAAAACAATAAAAGAAATATGATCAGGAGAAAAGGAATGCCATGCATGGAATTAATACACAACAAATACAAATAGATAGTAGCGCATTGCCTGATCCAGAAGCTGCACGGACATATTGGCACACCTTGCAGAAGTTGCAGCAACATCAATGCAAAGAAGAATCTGAAAGGATACAGAAGCACATTAGTATTCACTGACTTTGGGCCAAAATGAGGAATCAAGAGTCCATCCTCAGCACTCACTGCAGCCAAGGAACCTAATTGAGAGCGTAACGAGGAAAAGTCCAGATCTTGTATTGCAGAAGTCCCATCAGCAGCACGTGACACTGCATCTTCTACCTAGAAAGAAACAAACCATATTAACCTTACATGATCAATAAGAACACTAAAGGTAAAAAAATTTAAGCCTTTTCTTGAGATTACCTCAGCAAGGCAAGTAGAAAACAATACCAAAGAAAATTTTTTAATTCAGAACCAGATATCACTAAGTATTATGCACCTCAAAAACGATAAACTAGTTTTGGAGACAAATTATCTCAACATACAAACCTATGAAATCTGATAGAAGACTACATGTGCAACAAACTACTACAGTATGTTAAATATATGCAAAACACTGCAGCAAATTGATATGCCGCAAATTTCTATATCAATTCCTCTACTCACAAATGCATTAGAACAAAAACTAAATTTAATTTAAAATGCAATGCTAGATTATACTATACCTGTTGAGTAACCACTAATCCAAAAAATCTAATGTAATACAAAAGGACCAACAATAGTATTCAAATTCTAACACATCTCCTCACATGCTTGGTGGAATTTTTAATTAATACACTTGCCCTGTAGGTCAAAATACAAATGCGAACGCATAAATTAGAGGAAGCTTCGGGATTTGAACCAGAGACCTCTAAATAAAAATAGCTCTACCGTCATGTTTGGCAGATGTTAACCTCATAATTTGAGCTAATTAGAAAAAGGCCAATGGAATTTACAAGAGACACAATAAAAACCATTAAAAAGTTGAAAAACCTAAGCAGCTAATGTAGAAAGCTGTTCATCAGTAAAATATAAACAAAATTATCAAACCAAAGAAATATGAAGAAGTAAATGACAATCTGGATCGTACAGACACTCTTCTGAAGGTACTATCCACCCATTCAGCTAATTCAAGGGTTGCTCTATCTTCTGCAGATAATGAAAATCGATGTACAGCCTCTTCCCCAATGTCATATTTTGCTCTTTGCATGCAGCTGAAAAATTAAATAACATCAAAATACAGATGCATCAATTTCACTAAGAAATCTGAGAAAACAAAAGGTGCCTGCAAAAATATTAAATGACATATCCTTTGTTATTTCTTTACATGCATGCAGCATCTATAGCGGTGAAGCTGGTATGTCAACAGGCACAGCCCTATTTATTTATTTATTTTTTCAAAATCTTAAAGAAACTGCGAAGCTTATTAACGATGAAAAATTAGTACACTGTAATGTGGAGCTATCCATAATTATGCAAAAAGCTCTAGGGAGAGGAAACAAAAGCTATACATTCTGAAAGCTGTAATATATAAAGAACATCTATCCACGCCCGTAAAAGGCTGGACCAGCCTATACAATGTCATCCCAAATCCCCTTTTCAATTGAAATGAATGAAGAAAAATGAGGAATCTAGGAACTCCCTTGTGATACAAACCCAAAGCAAAGCTAAGAGATGGACTCTATCCCACAAGCCTTCAATATATGTCCCCTCGTTTCTCCTCAAAATTTTCTTGCTTGTTAACTAGAGACGTGAAAATTGAAGCCCTAAATAACAAGCAACACTCTTCGTTCATTTCTCAAAGACCTATGTGCTGACAGAGCTCTGCAAGACATTCTTGCCACTTTCAAGTTTCAAAGTTAATCATAATTCTATCCACTGTCGACTTCTAATGCTAGGACACAAACAGAGATTTTTTATATCTGCAAAAGCTAACCAGATAATTTAAAACATAGAGAAAGGAAAAAAACAATGAACTAATGAATAGAAATTGAACTTCACTCCACGAGTTGGAAACGGCATCATTTATTGATGCTAGCGTTGACAAAGATTGAGATAAAAAGCTGACCAGGCACTTTAACAGACCCTACCACAAAAAGCCAGCAAGCAAGAGTTGTGCCGGATTAAACAGAAAATGAAAATCCTGTTTCCCTTTTTTCAATTGCATTGGATGGAAACAACCCCCACAAATGTGTGTAGGGTTCATCACTCCATCGCAGGAAATCATAATTGTTGTCCGATGTGTGTTAATACTATTGTTCTGTTCACTAGGATTGATTTAAAAGTACCAAAGACTAGCACTCTGCTCCGGCAGAAGCAACACTAGGTAATGGCTAAAATCTATTCAAGCATAAAGGCAAACAACGGACGCCTATGTTTTAAAAGACACAGAAATACACACTTCTAGTGTATATTCTTGTTAAGAGGATGATTATTAAATACACAACTGCATAAAATATCAGAATTACATTAACTAACAGAATCCATGCAAATAAAAAAGAGAGAAAAAACTGATTGTTACAGCACTGATAAAGTTTCAGAAAATAAGTAATCAAACATACAGGTTCAGTAGCTTGGATGGGGCTGCCCGTAGCACAGTCAGTGCTTCCTTCCAACTCCACTGACGGTCAGATAATGGAAAAAGACGCTGCAAAATAGATAGTCGCCATTCCCAATCTTCAATGAAACGCTTAGCAATTGAGATTCTCCATTCTAATGCCTGCCTTCCGCTGATACTTATGCCAGCAGTCAGTGCACACTTTTCTTCAGCCATGGCTGGTGGAAGATTGTGGTGCAGTATATCAAGTAGCAATCCTGAGAAAGATACAACCAATTTGTTTCCTCCTTCATATGTACTGAGATCAGAATCTTCCCAGGCACATGCAGAGGATGATTTGGAATAGCTTTCCAGTGAACCACATTGTGTCAAATTGAGGGAGATATCATCCATATGTAAAAGCGAAATTATAACATTCACCATGAATATCTGCATCAGTGAATAGAATGAACATTATGTAAAAAATGTAAATAAGAAACAAAAAGAAATTACATTTAAATACTTAATTCATTAGTAGCATTAAGATACGAGGAAGAAAAAAAGTTACGCCAAGTAAACTTCAAGGACAGCTGCATAGACCCATGTATTATATTATTAGGATGGTGAGTAAAATTTGTAGAGAAGTTCATCCATTGATAATATTCTAAGCAAACAACTAACAGAAACAAAGTGGATCACTCTTGCCAGGGAAAAGTCATTATTGCATGATTGTGATGTTCATAAACTGAAATGGTCATGTTACAATAAATAAACAGAACCAAAGCCTCAGCAAACAACAACACAAAAAGGAAATGAAGACCACATTTGACCTTGCGTGGAATACTTGCTATAGCTTCCAAATGATTCCTTAGGTCTTTCAAATGGCATAAAGCCACTTGGTGACGACTTGCTCTTTCATCGCTCACAGTTCTTTCCATTGCCCCTAGAGCAAAAATTGTTGAATCCAGAGCATAGCGCATGTGCATCAGTTCAATATCTTGCATCCTGCCCACCAAAAGAGGAAAAGAAAATTATTCCATAAAAAGAAGAGTGAATCCAACAACAAACACCACACCGATATAAGGAAATCACATTATACAGCCTCAAGTACCGATATACTTCTTTGCATTAATGCCCAAACTTAAGCACACAAGAGCCCTGATTGAATAAGTACCCACACAGTAAAAGAAGTAATTGTAGAACTAAAAATGGAAAGGAAACACATGTATCCAAAAATTTTAATTATATTAACAAACAAGAATCCACAGAAAACATATTTGACAAAATTTTAGAACTCCAAGTACGACTTGAACAAGTGAAAAAAAAAAAATTCAATAAGCTGCAGACATCAATCAGCAAAACATCTCTTGTTTAGGCAGTTAAAAAAATTAACCATCCACATGTTGGTTGTGGTCTCAATAATTCAAACTGCATTAATTCAATGGTCTACAACTTGAGTCATAATATGTGTCAACAAAGTGATGCCATTTGTCATGGCGTAACACAAGCTAAGCCCATATGCTAGGAATTCTACTCAAAAACACAGCAAACAAATTCAAAATTTAACAACCATGAACCACAAACTTGAGCCAACCACTACATTCACTACTCCCAACAACAAACAACTACAGCAGCACTCAAATGCATGCCAACATCATAGTGTGATACCATCAATGGACCGAGATACATGTTTAATTCAAACTTAGATCAATCATCAGGATATTTTCATTGTCGACACACCTCTTCCACGCTGCTGCATCTGAAGCAATTGGTTGCATGCTTATCAATTCAATAGCATCCTGAAATTTTATGCCTGGAACAACGTCAAAAAGTACCTGTAGAAACAATATCCTATTACAAACTTAGTAATCCAATTTTCTTTTATAGAAAAAAAAAAAAAAAGATGTTGTTCATAACAGAGCACACCAACTTTGTACTCACAACTAAAAATGCTTAGTACAACTAAAGTAGTCATACAAATAGAGGATGCACATCGTTGCACCGATGCCCATGCAAATTTTCAGATGCCAAAATCAATTGACAGACTCATAGCACAAAGAAAGCCAAGCAGACAAAACACATAAAAATCTTACAATCAAATTCCTTAATCACTTTCTTTGTTTCTTTTATGCAATGAAACTAAGCTTAGTAAGATAAGACTACCATGAAATCAAGGTAGAGCTATTGCCATAAGCTTAACTGCAATGTGATATTCCACTACACTGATATTATCTTTTGTTCATCTTCCGTATATTTTCTCTCACAAATCTTTGAACCCGTAATAACCCAATCCTAGAACTTGATTCAGTCAGCTTACGCAAACCCATATATCCAATATCACTCACCTGGCAAAACTTCTTTCATCACAATCACAAGTTGACACGATATTAAGACACTGTTGCAAACAACTTTAAATGTACATGCAGTTCCCAACCAAATGACTTGATATGCAGTTTCAGAACAATGGGCGTAATGCTTTGCCTTAGCTTCAGGGTAGATGAAATTGTACCCGGAGAGGACTTTGAGCAGAAAGCCTTTCCAAAATCAAGTTTTCAACAAAAGGGTCTAACTGAGCATCTTCGCTTCCAAAAGCTTCTTGTTCTTTTCCAGATAAAAGCAGTGAGAATTTTGAATTCCATGACTGACCCGAATTAACACGAGCAACAAAAGAGGCAAGATCAAGCTGATAACATAATAGGTCGCATAGATGTTCTACGCACGATGTCTGTCAGAGGGAAGAGAAAAGAGAGATCTTTTATTTCAAAGATTACTTATACATACAATTATATAACACAAGAAAACTTGGCACCTAGCTTGTGGAATACCCTATTTCAAGCTGCTAAAGTCTAATGAGCCTTACCACACTCTTGTGTTTCAATGCTTATTGAACATGTGTCGGCTTTTGCTAAAGGAGAGAAAGCAAGGGTGTCATGGGAATGTAGCGTTTTGGCTATTCTATGGGTTATTTGGATAGAATGGAATAACAGAATTTTCGGGGATTTTAGAGAGGAAGATGTCAATTATCTTCGCAATAGAGCTTGGTTTCTAGCTTCTCTTTGGACCTCAATTTCAAAGGAGTTTCAAGATACTTTGTTCATTTTCATACATTTAAATTGGGAAGGAGTTTTAATAATGTGGCTTTTGTCTTTTGAGAAGGTTTTTGCCTTTATTTCAGATGTTGATAATATTTTAGCCCTACTAAGATAGAAACTTTCTGTTTGGAGATACTCTCTTATTTGTAAATTCAAAGGCTGTTTTTGGGACTAGTGGACATCTTTTTCCCTTTTGCAAATTTCTATATATTCAATCTACTTAACTTTTTTCCCCAAAAAATAAAAATGAAAAAAGAAAAAATTGGCGCTACAACATACTTTAGAAAACAGGAATTACCTCATTTGACTGATTTCCATAAAGAGAAGATTCTTCTAGACGATATACTTGTGACTTACTTGTCCACAGCAGCTGCATTAATTTTCTACGTTCTGTTGTTTTACCAGACAAGAGATCCCAGCCCATGGCGGCTATTAGTGGCTGAAGTCGAGGACATAGCATAAGAATCTGCCATATTTTCAAACAAATGAGGTTTGTTAAGATTGGAGGCCCTCAAAATTTCCTACCAAAAAAAAATGACTACTTTGAATAATGAGAAAATAAAATATTTTTCATACTCACATATATAATTTAAACATAAAACCGGACACATACATTGCTAGCTTCTTGAAGCTGCTCCCTCATGACAGCAGACAGGGCTGTATTCATGATGCACTCAAGGATGTGTAATCCAGAAACACGAGAATAATGGAACATGTCTCTCATGCACAAACTGAATGCCATATTTAAAGCTGAAGACTTATCACTTAAGTCCATATAGGGTTTCAACTCTGCAACAAATCTGAGAAAACGCTCAAGTGGAGGTGGAATTTGGTTGCTATCAAGAGCTCTACATGAGTCAATCTCTTGAAGAAGCAACTCATCCTGAATAATCTGCAATAAAACACATAATATTCTCACAAATACGAAAAAGAAAAGGTAACACTCAAACCTCAGTATCAAAAGATCACTAAAGAACAATTTACTCCACGAAGTGACATTTTGCAAACCATAGTCATCTGAAATCAGAACAACCAACAAAATCAGAACTAAACCGGCCAAGGGTCCATCAAGGGACTTCACAAAATGAGCCAAGGCTGGCCTCCAGGAAATACCAATTTAAATGAAGCCCCGAATGACTACAAATCAACAAAAGGGCTTTTAGGCATCAGCAGACTGCTTACAAAACACAAAAGTTAGGAACAGACTGGACCTTCATCAGTGGACAACCATGTAGTTTCAACAAACAGATTTCGAATTGCCTTTTCATGCCCAGCATATAACACATGTATCATATAAGGACTCCTATCAATATCTAACAGCAAATTAATCAGATGGAAACTATTGATGATATGCTAATCATTCCTGACAAATAATTTTACCACTGGGACCACTTAAAAGAAGATTGAAAAATAATAATGTATTACCTGTATCATTTTGACAAGAAGAATGCAATTGGAAGAAAGAGCTTCTGTGTAAATCAATAACAACTTTTCTTGCATAGCAAGCCAGGTGTCTGCATATTCCTTCCTTTTTGAGAAAACCCTTTTAAGGAGATCCTCTAAAACCGTACTATAATAAACATCAAAGGGAACAGCAATAAATAAATAGAGGAAAAATTAAAGGATGAAAAAACTGTCCACATCATTTTTAAACCACATGGATTAAGCTATATGGAGCAGAGAATATAATTTTCTCGATATAGCAGGTGTAGAAAAAAAATGAAGGATGCAAAAACTGTCCACATCATTTGTAAACTTCAAGGAGTAAAAATATATAGACACAATAACATAATTTTCTCAATATGGCAAGTAAACCCAGAATATTAACGAGATCTGTTAATAAAGCCTCCTAATCAAACTATGCAAAAACAGCTCAGAAAGGACATCTTCCCAAAAAAAAATAGGACGACCACAGAGCGACAAAATTTATGAACCAATCTGCGTTATTGTTTATCCTTAGAACAAAAGACAGAACTACTTTCTCCTAAACCCCAGTACTCGAGAGTATTCTTTCATTATCATGCCAATGGATATCGTTCACAATTTTCAAATTGCAACCTCTAAAATACCATACAAATGCAGGTTAGTAAACCAAACTGAAAATGGGAAAGCGTTCGGGATATACATACATAAAACATTCACAGCATTTATTACCCTAATGCAACTCGCTTCCTACTCTCAACTTTCAGATACAGCAAAACATAAACAACACACTGAAAACTCAAACATATGCATATCATAGTAGGCGGATCTTCTTCACTATTTGAAAAGACCATAATAAGCAAAATCATACAGAACCGTAAAATAGCAGATAGACATACCGATACTCAGCCTCCTCGACTCCATAACCAGGGCGAAGAAAACGAATACGAGAAACTGCTCCTTCCTCATCTCCCTCTCTTAAACACTCCTCCATTGCATCCAAATGAGCTAACTGAATACTCCTCTGCATCAACCCAAGAACCCTTTTATCCTCCTCCTCCGACAACTCCTCTCTCCGCACTATCGCTCTTTCAGAATCAAAACTCTCCCAGCCAATCACTTGCTTGTCTATATTCCAGAACAACGCGTCAAAAACATCTGCATACTCCAAAATTACCTTCCTTAAACACATCAATTCCCCTTCCTCGATGGAAACATGTACATTCTCATTTAAGTTTTCATTTATATTTAAATTTGGCTTCAATCTCTTCACACCTAATTCCATAAACCTATCCAAAACCCTAACACAATCGCTAAATTCACTATTCACATCCCCCAGCTCCTCACTTTTATCCAACAACTTAACTTTCTCATCAAAACTCTCAGTCTCATTCAACTCGCCCTTCTCTTTCTCTTTCTCAAAACTATCAAAATCAATATCCTTTCGTGTTCTTTTAACCACGCGGTCAATCAACATCTGCACTAACAGCAAGAATTCCGACCTTAAACGCAGCGTTTCGGGATCAAAACTCCATGTGGATGAAGTGGAGTTGTCGAATTGTAGAAGTTCGAGCGTCGATAGGAACGCGAGGAGTGACGGGGACGGGCAGGAGGCTGACCAGAGGATGTCATCGAACCTGCCCGAATTTGCGACGATTGTTTGGAGGATAGCGAGGCCTAGGTCGGGGTTTCGAGTCCGGAGAGCGAGGAGAGTGGCCCGTAGCGGCTCGAATTGGGCTAGGTGAAGGTGGTTCGCGGCAAGGCGCGAAAGGAGTTCGGTTTCTTTGTCCATTGTTGTGAATTGTGTGAGTTAGCGATTGATTGATTATTTCATTTTTGTGTTAGTTTTTGGGTTTGGGTGAAGTGAGATTTAAAAATGGAATAACTGTCTGTTTTTGGTTCAGTTGTCGGAGAAGAGAGCTCGGTATGGGAGTGTAAGTGAAAACATTTCAAAACTCATACATCTTTGTTGGAATTTAGTAAAGTTTTGATCCATATACGTATCCAAAACTTTTTTGCACTTTCTAAAACTAAGGAATGTGGCTTATCCATTTGTGTGAGCCAAGTGCCCAAGGCATTAACTGACCAAAAAATACATAACACCAGAGTTGCAAATAGAACTGTAAAGTTCAACATGATCCAATTACACCATACAAATATGTCACAAATCAATAAATATAATTATCAAATTTAATATGATTATTAAATGAGTTAGTTTGGAGTCAACTTTTTTTTTTAAATTTCGTGTTGGGTTAGAATTAAAGTTCTTAATCTATTTACCTAATTAATGACACAACTTTATTTTCTATTCAAAATTAATTTACAAGTTCTCGTTATCAAAACTCAAATATTATACATGATTCCTTCATTTTCTTCTTTTTTTGGAAAATGATGAATATGTATGTGGTGTTTTATTAATAAAATTCTATATAGATTTATAACTTTAATAATGTAAATGTGTAAAATATTAATAAACACGTATATTTTATAATATCGATATATAATATTATTTATATACGTATAATTAGAACTTTAATAATATAAATGTATAATATTTTTATAGATATATGTATTCTATAATATTGATAAATAATATTATATATATATATATATTGTAAATGTTTTAGATAAAATTTTTTAAATATGTAATATTAAATGGGTAATTAAGTAATTTATTTTTTGTGTTAAATTAGGGTCTTAATATTTTAACACGATCATTAAATGAGTATTATTTGGGTTAGATTAAATTTAACATGATATGAAATTGTCATGACACTAATACGACCCAATTATTTGTTTTTCATTTCTAATTAGAGAGTGCTACTGTATTGAGGAATTATTTAATACACATGGACAAATAATGTTCTCCATCCAGAGAAATCGCATAAAAACAAGTACATTTTTAGTGTTTTTATATTAACTCTGGATCCCTTATGTTTTACATTTTCACAAATAAGGGCATAAAATTTTCATTTATATCAAATAGACCTCTAAAACCCAAAATAACCTAAAAATGTTGGGATCTTGATTGTTATGGCTTACGGGGTATCACAGCATAGAGGTAAATTTTAGTCATTATCTTATGGGTAAGAAACCTATTTGAAAAACTACAATAAGGAGTTTCATGTCTCGTATAAATGGTTAATGACATCCATATCTCTGGCTTTTTATTCTTTCAAAATAAAATATTTGTCTCAAATGGGTCACTAATTTAGTAATTTTCATGAAATTAATACACTTGAGTGTTTATTGACTTGAGAGTCAAAATTTTACACCAAAATAAAATGCTTTATGCTGAAGACATGCTTATTTAGAGTTATCTTTTAGAAATTTTTTCTTTTGTATTTTATGAACTCACGCACTCACTTATTCAAACTTTAATCAAAGATATGAATTTTAGAGAAGTTAACCCTTACTATTGGAGCTAAACCTTAATTTTAAAGTCTCATCTTTTACACCATATGCTAAAAATTTCATACAATGACTTAAGAGTTGCTAAAATGCGATTTCCACATACAATCACCTACATCAAAGTACTAATAAATTATAAGTATTTGTACTTACTGGATGAGGTTTATTATTTCCATCTAAACCTTTTAAACGAAGAAAACAATTTAAGACTATGTAAACAAACGCAACAATTATTGATCAAAATTTAACATTCCATAGTTAAGGATAGACCTTAATCACGACTAGATTGGGCCATAACGTGATTTAACTCAAAAAATTGAAATACCCTTCATTAACTAAATTATTGCTATTTTGGAACCTTTAAAGTACGATACTAATTTTCCATTTTAATTGGAGTTAAGAGAATTTCTATATTTTTTTTATTTAAAGTTAAGTTCGTAATAAATTTATTTTGTACTCTCACATGCTCTGACATTTGCAGAATTCATAATTTCACCTTGCCTCTCCGCCCTTAAATACAATATGATTGATATCATGAAGAGTCATTTAGACAAAACTTTCATCAAATAGTATCTTGCCACATAAATTGTGTACAAGTAATTATGGGATCAATTAGGGTAAGTAATGGATCGAATTTGGGTCACATTGATCCATTTTCTTTATTATTCATGTCATAAATAATAACATGAGCTTGAACTATTTATTGACGTCCTCTTAAAAAAAAAGAACTATTTATTAATATTGGAATTTCTAAACTCATATTTAGAATATTTAATAAACAAGTGGCACGAATTAAATTCAATTAATGTTACTACCTAAAAATCAATGTTAGGCCTAATGATCTAGTCCAACTCACAAGAAATACATTTCATGGTAAATGCAACCCACTATGTTGGGGGTAACCATTGTGGGTTATGGTTTGAAAGGTATGGATACGTTAAAATTAAATTCAATTTACATTGAACCCTTAGCCAAACCCACTTGGGGGACCTTAAGCTATAAGGGGACATCTTGTAAAATGAGCTACTAGAGAACCAATTAACATATAATAATAATAATAATAATAGTAAAATTTAAAATACTAAATCCAAAAAAAAAAAACATACATACAATGTTGATTCACTTGCATCAACTATTTATTTGTTTTGAATTAAAAATCAAAGAGTTAACAGATAATTATTGACTAAAAAGACTCACTTTGGCGAGCATGTATCATGATTGAATGCATATGGTTGACATTGTGAAATGCATGCGGATTAGATATATGGACAAAGCATGCATTGATATTTTATGTAGAAGCTTGCATTGAAATCAATGTTAAGCATGCATTGATATTTGATGTAAAAGCATGGATTATAATTGATGTTAAGCATGTACTTATATTTCATGTAAAAGCATGCACTATGAATAATGTTAAGCATGCATTGATATATAATGTAAAACATGAATTGATATTCGATGTAAAAGCAAGCATTAGGATTAATGTTAAGCATGCATTAGAATTGATGTTAAGCATGTGTTAGAATTAATGAAAAAAAAAAAGAAGCGTATAAGAAGCTTGTGTATGTATGCATTATTATGGTATATTTGTGTATGTATTGGCTAAACAATTATTTTTTAACTATGAGTATAACTTAAATGCTTAGTAAAAATAATTTTTGAAAAAGATACTACCAAATACATATTCTTTGTTTTTATCATTATCAACTGTGTTTACCGAACACATATTACTGTTTTCAATTTTAAAATACATGATATAAAAAATGATACTAAACACGTGCTTAAATTCAAAATACAACAACTGCAAATACAATTTTCATTTTCATTTTTGTTTTCAGAAAATACAAATTCAGAAATAATACCGAACAAGCCCCAATTTTTCTCCAATCTAAAAAAAAATATTTTAGATTCAATCCGAAAATATTTCTTCTAAAGATAAATTTCGAGAAAATATTTCTAGTATTCTACTATGAACATTCCCAAAAAAGATTTTTAGCATTCTTAAAAAAAAAAACATTTCTGAAAAAATATTTTTAGAATTTTTTCAAAAAATATTTCCAAATTTATTTCAAGAAATATTTCCTAAAACAATTTTCAAACACATTTTCATATTTATTTTCCAAGAATATTTCATTTCTTCACATTTTCCTAATTACACTTTGTAGGCTATAACAATATTAGAAAATTAATATTAAGTTATAGGTTTTTCATTATTCACTAATGTTCTCCGCTACCACATTATTATTCATAGCATGTGTTATTATTATTTAAAGTCTAAAAACTGCTACTCAACAAAACAATAACTATAATTAAAATTACAATAAAAATTTATTTAGGCCATATTAATACCTAATGTGCTTTTAGTTCTTATTCTCTAGACTACACAACAAAATCAAACTGACCACAGACCATTAAACCTAAATTTTCAACCAAACTCAACTTTATTTTAATCGGAAAAAGAACCAATCTTTGTCACACATGGATGGATAAAATTCCCGGTGGCTTTTGTCACCCCACCTTAAAATTGGACAAAACGACCGTGCTTTAAACTAGAGGTCCGAAAAAAGAAGAAGATTGGATGTGGGGAGCAAGATTCTAATTTCTAAAAGGCGGTTCTGAAATTAACCCTAGCAAACCAACCTAACCGCGCGATCTGAGGTAAAAGTAAAACCATTTAGGCGGGAAAATCCCAGAAATTTACCCTCGCATTTCATCTCCTCTCTCTTCCCCGCCGAGTTTCAACTTTTCATTTTCCATCGTTTCTCTCTCTAGAAATGGTCTCCACACGCCGTAAGACGGGGTCGTCCTCGAGACAAAATGGCGTCGGAGATAAAAATGTGGCTGTGATTGTGAAAGAGGAGGACTCGGTAATCGCCCTCGACGAATCATCTTCTGAGTTGGAGGTTAAGAAGTTACGTGAACGTTGGGAACTGGCTTCTGTTCTCAATTTCTTGAACGTAAGATCCATTCTATTACTTTCTTTTTTCTTTTAGAGATAATGAGATAAAATGTGATAAATTAATGCTTATACGAGAAGCTTTTGTAGGTTTTTGAACCAGTTATAGGAAGTAATTTGAAGTTAACCGCTGAGGAGATAGAGATGGGGCTTATTGCTCCTAACAAGTCAAATGCTCAGCTTCACATTGTACTGTTGAAGGTTATTTTACTGTCGTTGTTAATTTTTGTGTGTGCGCATTTGGGTGCTTGATCATGTATATGTTATTTAGTGGCATGATGCAATGTGACTAAATTTTCTGCTAGTAGAATGTTGCCTATCACTTTTGCTGTCATTTATAAATTGTTGTGATTTATTTCATCAAGACTCAGGACTTACCTGGAAAGTTGGAGATGCTGAGAGATAGTTTTGAAAGATTGAAAAGTAAACTTACGGATATGATAGCTGTTTTTATCAAATGCAATGATGAAAGAGGAATAAAAAGAAACAACTATCTTGCTCTCACGTGCCTTTCAAGGGCCGATTGATCGTGAAATTGTCAAAATTTTTAGTTTTTATCAAGTATTAGACATCTTTATAACGATAGATTTCTTTTATCATATGATTTTTTTCAGGGGATACCACCTGTGAGCAAATCATTGAATGGTTCTGATGCATGGGTGACTGTACTGTGTAAGAAACTTGTGATGTGGTGGCCATGGGTAAGGCATTTTTGAATTATTTGCTACTGATCTTACTGTATTACTCTTTTGTAATTTGGATCACTGCTGCAATTTGGATGTTTTTGCGCTTTATTTTTGTAGGTTGCTGAAGGGGAGATTCCCTTAACGGTAGCTAAAGGGTATTGATGACTCGGTTCTCTCTATACTTGTTTTGCGTGCTTGTTCCTCAAGTCTTTAGACTTTGAACATAATGACTTTTCCTTGCTTGGTTTTGCAGAGAGGAGATATCTCGATACAAAGAACTAAATCCAAAATGTCGGTTACTAATTCTAAAAGCACTTTGTGAAATCCGAGCTGATGTAATTTACTGGCCTCTTTACAATATATTGGTCTTCCTTAATTGCATTGGGTACTTTTTAAATGTTTTATTTCTGGATGCTCTGTCATTTCAAATGATGCTATTTTCTCTCTTTTGTTTTCTTTTTTCTTTTTTAATTTACTTTCAAATAACTGTACAGCAATAAGATGAATAATCCATGCTTGCAGTTTGTTTGTTTCATTATTTTTGAAAACACTCTGATAAGGGCTTCTCTTTGTTTACAGCAAGATGATACTGTGTCTTATATTAATGGTGCTTTGAAAGAAGGAACTCAACTTTCTTGTTTCCGCAAAGATAAGTTAGGAAAAGATGGAAATGGAAATTCATATTGGTAATTGTAATACATCTTCTAGATTTCATATAGCCTCTTGCTTGGCCAGTGTTGACAGTTTCTATTCTATCCTTGGTAGGTATGATGGAAGTACAATAATCGGTTATAGATTGTACAGAGAAGTTAAAAATGGTGGGTCAAAAACAAGAATGAAAGGGAAAGCATGTTTAGCTCCACCGCCTACTTGTTCTCAGTGGGAAACGGTTGCAACCAGTCTTGAGGAGTTTCGCGCAGTTGTGGTAAGAAGACAATTCTTGGTCTTGGGATTATGCATCTTCTGTCCCTTTTGTTTTATTAAACACATAATCCTCTTTTCCTTGGATTAGTAGTAGAACGCATATCCGTTGTCGGGGAAGAGATGAAATGTGAGGATAAATTTTTGCCAGGATAGATTATTTATTTATTTTTTCAAATTATTTTCAGAATTGATTAGAATTGCATATTGCCGGCAATGGCAGGATGAACTCTCTTCTAGCAAAGTTGTAGCAGAAGTTGACGTTGGCAAGGCAATTGCCAGTGATGCTGTTCCTTCTGTGGAGAAATTCCATAAGGCAAGCTTCAAGATCCCCTTTTTCGACTATATACTAATAATCTTGAGGTGGCACCATAGTTTTATGATCTTTTTAGTTTGTTACTCTTCTCAATGGTTTAGCTTTAACAGTGATTTTATGCTTATTAGAAGAAGCAAAGATTGTTGAAACGAAAACAAAGAGAAGAGATGCTCCTGCTGGATGGCTTTCGAAATCCCTATGCTGCTGGGGTAACTCGTTCCTGTAGGAGTCATAGGCCAGTCAGTTATACATTCGGTATGATAGAATTCCTGTTTGTATAGCCTTTGTAATCTGGTATACTTAAGATGTGGTTTCCTAATTTAATCATGTCTGTGGATATTGCATATGTTTCTTCTGTTGGGGTTTAAATGCATTATTATTAATTCACATGCTAGAAACTTTGGCCATATCAATAATGGAAGTTCACCTTTACATCAAAAGAATGACTGAAGTAGATTTGTTGAGTTCACAACTTTGAATGAGAAGCATTTTTTAACACTCAGTGTTGGCTGAAACACCACTTCTACATGCTCGATATTTCTTTATCTACTGTCCTGAGCTTATTGCACCAAAGTGGACACACATGCACAGCATACTAATTTGGTAAACAAGAAAAGAACAGAGATCATGGAATATGGGTATGAATTTTTCGAAATCTCTTGGACAATTTCTCACATGTTTTGACCTTGGCATACGCACATGTATTTCTGTATGTAATTTTTTGCTTTCTCCCTTCAATATAATTATGCATTGACCATAATAATTTGGGAATTCCGAGCAGATGAGTATGATCGGGCCATTGATGAGGCTATTGCGGTTACAAAGTAAGCTCAATCTGATAACTTTGCTGTTCTATATAGATTTTTAATTTTTTTTGGGCTTTATTCATAGATAATCGAATTGTAATCTTCTGTGACATGTTACTCTTTAGGGCATGTTTTGAGTTTACTGTTAATTATGATCTCTTAGATGATTGACGGGGGTGATGGAATATTAAGAAAGTTCTCATTGATATTGTGGATGGATCAGTAGCAGCTGTTATATTCTCAATGATGAGGAGAGAGCATTTGGATTTTTTCTAGAATTAGGCTTTGGATAAAATGACCACTTGGATTAGATTTGATGCACTTTGATTTGAATTCAGTAAAATCTCGTTACATTTCAGATTTTATGTTAAAAGAGCATAAAACTTGTTTTAATGGGAGAATTTTTTCTGTTATTTTCTGAAAGAAAAGCTGCCTTGTGCTGGTTGTCACTTGATTTGGTGGTTCAGGAAAAGTAGGAGTACCAAAGAGCAAAGAATTGAGAAGAAGCTTATTAAGCAGGGAAAGGATGCTTCTTCTGGGTTGGGAACAAGCTCGAAAGACAGTTCTGGTGAAAAAGGTGACTCTGCAGGTAGTGATACTGAGAGTGATATACTTCAACAAGCTTGCAACGATGGTGATGATGACGGCGAGAATGAGGATGATGATTATGATGGCAAAAAGGATGATGATAATGCCAATGCTAGCGACTCAGGCAGTTCTGATGAGGAATGGGACAATCTTGGCAAGAGGAAGCATGCAACAACACTCCTGGTCCAGAAGCCTACTACCGTGGGATCATGCTGGAGTCCAGGATTAGCTGGAGGTTCTAGCAATCATGGCATGGAATCCAAAAATTTGGGTGCAAAAAATAGGTTGAGGCAAAGACCAACCCATAACTCCGCCCTTGACAATATCATGGTAGATTCAGATAATGAAATATCAGTTGAACACATAAACAGTGAAACATCGGGACATGAGACCTTGCCTATTGTGGCCGACTCGGAAGAGGTTGCTGACTCAGAAGAGGTCAGTGATAGCTAGAAAACTCAGAAATGGAAACTTCATATTGAAGTCTTGGCAAACGGTTGTAATGATTATCCTTCTTTTTTTGTGTTAGAAGGAAATTTTGCTAAACAGGATTGTAAAAAAATGAAAGAAATGCCATCTAAGTATTGCTTCTCCAAACCTGAATCCCAAAGTTTGTAACTTGCAATTTGGTTCCTGAGAAGTGTTATTTTGTATTTTTTGCCGAAGGAAATGGTTTATGTAAAGGTTCTGATATTCCCACGATCTTGGCTGATGTTATATTGTTATTTATCTAGCACTTTCATTTCTATTCCTATCAATTGAACGAACAAATAAATAAATAAATAAAATGACCTGACTAATTGAACAAGTTCCGTTTGTCGAAGTTCAATTTTTTTTTTCCCCCAGAATAGAAACACAAAAGAAGGTTTGATTTTCTTTAGAGAGAAAAGGATCGACTTTCGAAGAGAAACTGGTTTTGGGTTAGTAAATGTCAATGGAATAATATTCATTTGCAAACACACAAGCACAAGTCAGGATGGCCGAGTGGTCTAAGGCGCCAGACTCAAGTTCTGGTCTTCGAAAGAGGGCGTGGGTTCAAATCCCACTTCTGACAAATTCATTTTCATTTATTGCTTGGTAGACCTCTTTTTTTCCTTCTGGACTGGAAAAATTGGACAAAGCCCATCAATTGTAATCCACAAGTTAATAAATTCATTTTGGTCAATGTTTTATTTATGAATTGTTCTTGGATTTATAACCTCTTTATAACCTCAATCTTAAGCCCTCTCAAGCAAGGATTCCTCGTCGGATCCGTTTTTCAAAAAATTCATAATGAAATTTTTATCTCCACAAATTCAATTCGTACAAATTCTCTTTATCTCCACAAATCACAAATCAAAGTGAAATTAAAAAGTATTTGACAGAATGACACTAGGGCAAAATCCTAGCCCCCGCCGCACGGGTCCCCGGCTGCTCCACCGCCTCACCCATCGCATTTTGGCAACTCGAGGTCATCTGCAGAACAAAGCACTGCCGAAGATCACAACCCACAGTACATAAATATAGACAAATATACCGCAAGCTGAAATAAAATAAAAAAACATATAGACGGAAAAAAGGTAATAGATGTACATTAATATGGAGGGCATTTTTGGAATTGTATTGGTGTCAGTAGGTTTATTACAACTTTTTTTTTTAATTTTTTTCAATGGGGTATCTGTAGGAGGGGTTTTATCAGGAAATTTGCGGAACTAAAAAATAAGGGTTAATGAGACAATTTAAGGAGTGTGAAATATCACCGCTCTAAAAATATAAGCCGAAAAGATCCGAGTAGGCCCAGCACCACGACCCAAAATCCAAAGCCATAGTGGGGTCACGTCTTACGGTCTAGACACTTGTGCTGGCGAGCCGTTTGTCGGAAGCAAACGCAATTTACGAGAAGAAAATGGCGGCGAGCAGCAGAGAAAGCAGAAGAAGAAAAATCTTGGAAAGAGGATCCGACCGCTTAGCTTTCGTAACGGGTCGGGCCCCTCCTCCTTCACAACTCCATCATGCGCCGGAGACCGACTCATCGAAGCCGTTGGTTTCCAACGAACCCCGTCTCTCAGATCAAACCACAGGTGCCCCTTTCGCCCGCTCTTTAAAATCAGCTTTATTCAATTTGATATCAAGTTGTTAAATTATTGTTACGTATAATCAATATTGATGGATCCTAATCTACTGATCTGAGCTCACAAGTTAAGGCATAGTTTCATAGATATAACGAATAAAAAGCCTGTGATCTGTAACAAACAAATTATGACCGAACTCGTGAACTGTTATGAAATGGTTGCACTTTGGTCTTTATATTTCTGCTAGTGGAATTGGAAAACTCTGTCATTTCATTCGACTACACTTGCTCATGGTGCCTATTTGATAATACGCAGATTCCTCTGTCGGCAACGATAAAATTGAGGGTGATCCCCTTGGTTCTACGTTGCTTAAACAGGATTCTGCTGTAGATGCTGCGAATAGTAGCGCTTTTAACAACGAAAGAAGTGCCGAATCTCTGATGCCGGAATCCAAGACCAGAACTGAAGCGTCAAGTGTTCCTGCCTTGGTAGTCAATGGCAGAGAACAGTCGTCTTTCTGCTTGTCAACTGATCAAAATTCATCTGTTTCTGCATCAAGCAGGGAGCAGCAACACATGGAACCACGGAGAGGCCAACTTAAATTTCTTACTCCTAGTCAAATAAGTTCTGCCGTTTCAGCAACGGAACGCACTCGTCTTTTTTGTTCTATAGCCATAGCCCTTTTTGTTGTTTTTTCTTATTTAGAATTTCCTCTCTTAGGAAGCGGCTTTATAAAGCTCATTCTAGGCTTTAGGCCTCTTTTTCTGGTTTTGCTGACTAATGTGACAGCTGTGGTTTCACGCCTTCTTTTTAATAATCGAGGAGGGTTTCAAAGAGCTGTAAGAGGAGGTGATAATAGTCCTTCTACTGATAGTTGGGCTCAAGTAAGCAACACTTTGGAGGTAGGCTTGATGATGCAGAAGGTAATTGATGCAATATTCATGGATTGCAGTGTCTACTCCATTGTTGTTATATGCGGGCTTGCCTTCAGTTAGCAATTTATTAGCGGCCTGATTTATTTTTCTATTTCTTTTTCACATCATATTCCAAAGTAATCTAGTTTTGATATGTTGTAGGATCTTGCCCTAGTTGCCTAATGATTTGATGGCTTTGTTTTTCGTATTTGGTTCTATTTTTGCATTACATTTCACATTACTGTTCAGTTGGACAGTGGATTTGATGAAAGAAAGATCTCTTCTTTTGCTGCTTAGATTATTTTGTTATTTACACATGCTTGGATTCTGCTGCAAAACTAGACTTTCTTAGAAGGCCAGTGCTACGTTACGTTGATCGTAACATACGCCACACACAGCAACAGTAGCTGGTCCCACCATGGGTACTGTTGTTGTGTGTGGATGTACGTTACGATTAACGTAACGTAAGGGCTCCCTTCTTAGAAACCTATTAGTATCCAAGTATGTATGAACATGTTTTGGCTTAAAAACATGATTATGTTTTGTCTCTGATTTATGCACAAGAAGGCATGCACAATGTTGATAAGAAATGTTGAGATTGCAGCTCCAAAGAAATTGCTAGAGGGCATTTATATTATGTATTTGATCCAAAAAAAAATCATTTTTGTGGAAACAAACACTTCACAGTTGTCTTTTGAGTTTCATGCACAGCAAAAAGAATGTTTTAAAGCAAAATGCAGAAGGGATCATTAAAATTGTGAAGTACATATATGCAGCAGTCATCGGGATTCCTCAGAGTTCACCAAACGCTGCGAACTTTGTCAACTGGATAACAAATATCGAACTAAAAGGTTCTGTAAATTCAACAACAGATGAATACATTATTATTCAGCAACTGGATAACAAATATCGAACTAAAAGGTTCTGTAAATTCAACAACAGATGGATACATTATTATCCAGCATTCGCCAAACTTTGCAAACTATCAGCTGTTTTCCATAATAATTATAGGCCAGCAGTGTGACTTGATAATTGGATTAAACCCTATACGATGTTAAATCGACAGACACAGCAACTCTTTGGATCTAATGAATAGTTAAATTAGTTGGTGTAGAGAAAAATTTGAAGCAAAGGGTTATTATACCCTTGCTCCCTCTCAAGATACAGTAACTTCCCTGTTCAAATCCAGCTGCGACTGCATTCATTTGAGTTCTTCCAATGTGATTCCCCGGAGTTCTAGTTAGCTTACTATATTTCCTCAAAAGTGTCAATTATTCACCTATATCCTCGTACATAATATCAATCACATCCTTCGCTCTATCCTGATGCAAAGCTAGCAACTCTAACAGCCAGAAGATGTCTTTCAAAAATGGTTTTGTATCATCTCCAGACACAAACTCTTGAACCTCATTATTGACTTCAATCAAACTGCACCCAGGGGTTTTCTTCATGCTCTTACTTCTTATGAGTTTCCTCATCCTTGACACGTCCTCCCACCTTCCATGTTTAGCATAAATATTCGAAAGCAACACATAATTACCTGTGTCCTCTGGTTCAAGCACCAGAAGATGCTCCATTGCAATAACAGCAATCTCAAGATTGCTGTATGTCCTGCAAGAACTCAATAAAGAACCCCATATCTTTGCATCAGGCTTCATTGGCATCTCCTCAATTATATTAAGGGCCTGATCAAGGCGCCCTGCACGTCCAAGTAGATCAACCAAACAACCGTAATGCTCGATTTTATGTTCTATATGATGATCCCTTTTCATCGAATCAAAATACATCAACCCCTCATTCCAAAACCCTGTATGTGCACAAGCTGATAATAGACCAATAAATGTAATGTCATTTGGTGGAACCTTTAGTCTCTGCATTTCGTGAAATAGATGAATTGCTTTGTGAGCTTTGCCATGATTTGCAAGCCCTCCAATCACGGTACTCCATGAAACAACATCTCTCTCTACCATCTGATCAAACAGCTGACTTGCTTGATTGATGCAACCACATTTTATGTACATTTCGATGAGAGCATTGCAAATAACAGTCCTCCGCAACAAGTGATTTTTATCACAATACATATGAATCCATTCCCCTAGCTCAAGAGATCCTAGTTGTGCACAAGCTGGCAAAACAGACACGATACTTATCTCATCAGGTTCAATACCCACCATTTGCATTTGCCGAAATACATCCAGTGCTTCAGCATAGCTCCCTATATGTGTATACCCCGAAATCATTGCAGTCCATGAGACAATAGTCTTATAAGGCATCTTATCAAATAGCATTCTTGCTTTCTTCATTTGACCCAATCTAGCATACCCAGAAATAAGATTATTCCAAGCAACTATATCTCTATCAGTCATTTCCTCGAACACTTTGTGTGCCTCAATTAGCTCATCACATTTTCCATACAAATCTAGAAGTGCATTCTCTGTTATTGAATGCGACTTCAGCCCAAATTTACACACATGGGCATGAATTTGCTTTCCCAGAGAAGGACACAACAGCCCCGCACATGATTTAATCACAAACGGTAATGTAAATTTATCAGGCAAAATTAGGCTTCCAGTTCGTGGATCTCTAAGCATTTGCTTGTAAAGATTAATTGCAAGGCCGTACAAATGGTTATTTGTGTAAGCCCTGATCATTGCATTGTACAGAAACACATTTGGCTCTTTGACTTGTTTGAAAAGCAAACTTGCATAGGCTAAATCTCCTCCGCTATTACATACATCTATCATTTTTGTAACCAAAAAATTGCTTTGTGAGAGTAAATATTTTAAAATCTGGGTATGAATTTTCTTCAATTCTATCAAGTTTTCACAGCTTTGCAAAATGGGTACAAAACGATCTTCCAATTCTTTGATGCTTAGCGCACCGATTCTCGCCGCCATTGATTTCTGCAGATTATGTGTTTGATAGAAGACTCCCTTTTTTCACTAGGCAACTGTAGATTACAAACGCAGCACCTCAAATCCCTTATACTGTACTATAAATAAAGTGAGTGTCTATCTTAGATAATCGATGAACCGAGTTTCGTTTTCGTTGGTAAGTGAGCGCCAGAGATTAGCGGATTCCTTGAGATGTTGTTCAAAGAACTTGTTACTTGACTATGGAGTTCAACTCCACGGAGCTCTAGTTAAAATGGGGTTTAGTTTTGATTTGATGTTAAACAATGACCTTATAGATATGTATGCAAAATGTGGAGAAATGAATGGCGCTTGTGCTGTGTTCGATAAAATGCTGGAGAGAAATGTGGTTTCATGGACAGCGCTTATGTGCGGGTTTTTGCAAAACGGTAATGCCAAGGCATGTTTATCTCTATTCTGTCAAATGGGTTCTTCAAGTGTTAAACCAAATGAATTCACTCTTTCGACTAATATCAAGGCAAGTGGGGTTTTGAGTAGTGTTGAAAATGGAATGCAGATTCATGGTATGTGTATGAAAAGTGGATTTGAATGGAACCCTGTGGTGGGGAATTCTATAATTGATATGTACTCAAAATGTGGAAGGATCAATGAAGCTGCACGGATGTTTGACGTAATGCCTGCTAAAAGTCTTATAACTTGGAATGCAATGATAGCAGGCTATGTACTGGCTGGATATAGTGACAAAGGTTTGCTTTTGTTTCGTAAAATGCAAGAACATGGGGAAATCCCTGATGAGTTTACGTTTACAAGCACGTTGAAGGCTTGTGGTAGTCTTGGTTCGGTTGGGGGAGGAACCCAAATTCATGGTTTCTTGATCACTAGTGGATTTCCATATTCAGTTAAAACAGTTATTGCAGGCTCTCTTGTTGACTTTTATGTCAAATGCGGGTGCTTAGTGGAAGCTAGAAGAGTGTTTGATCTGATAGAACAGAAGAGTGTAATATCATGGAGCTCACTAATTCTTGGTTATGCTCAAGAAGAGAACTTAGCAGAGGCCATGGAGCTATTTAGGCAACTAAGAGAGAGAAGCCTTCAGGTGGATGGGTTTGTTTTATCAAGCATGATGGGTGTGTTTGCTGATTTCGCACTTGTGGAGCAAGGTAAGCAAATACATGCTTATGCTGCCAAAGTCCCATCTGGTTTAGACACATCAGTATCCAATTCAATAGTGGATATGTATCTCAAGTGTGGGCTAATAGATGAGGCAACGGAACTTTTCAACGAAATGCCAGTGAAAAATGTGGTTACTTGGACTGTCATAATCACCGGGTATGGAAAGCATGGTCTTGCAAAAGAAGCAGTTGGTCTCTTCAGGAAAATGTTATTAGATGATGTCGAGCCCGATGGTGTGGCTTACTTGGCTGTGCTCTCAGCCTGCAGCCATTCTGGGCTTGTTGAAGAGAGTCAAGAATACTTCTCAAGATTGTGTAATGACAAGCGTATGAAACCAAGAATAGAGCATTATTCTTGCATTGTTGATTCTCTAGGCCGAGCTGGACGATTAGACGAAGCTAAGAATCTCATTGAAAGCATGCCTGTAAAACCCAGTATAGCGATATGGCAGACATTGCTTAGTGCTTGCAGAGTACACGGAGACTTAGAATTAGGAAGAGAAGTAGGTGAAATTCTTTTGAGATTAGATGGTGATAATCCGGTCAACTATGTGATGATGTCAAACATTCATGCCGATGCTGGGAGCTGGAATGAGTGTGAAAGACTAAGAAAATTGGCTTGGAGCAAGGGATTGAAGAAAGTTGCTGGGCGAAGCTGGGTAGAGGTTGACAAGGAAATACACTTCTTTTATGGTGGAGACGATACACACCCTCTTACAGAGAAAATCCATCAAGTTCTAATGGAAATGGAGAAGAGGATGAAAGAAGAATTGGGTTTTGTTTATGGTGTGAAATATGCATTGCGCGATATACAAGAGGAGTCCAAGGAAGAAAGCTTGAGAGTTCATAGCGAGAAGTTGGCAATAGGACTAGCATTGGTTCGTGGTGGCTTGAATGAGCAGCCGGGAAAAGTGATTCGGGTTTTCAAGAACTTAAGGGTTTGTGGAGACTGCCATGAATTCATCAAGGGTTTATCAAAGATTTTGAAGCTAGTGTTTGTGGTAAGAGATGCTACTCGATTTCACAGGTTCGAAGGTGGAGTATGTTCGTGCGGAGATTACTGGTAATACTGTTTTATTAATGTAATTCGCTAAATTACATGCAATATTTTTTTTTTGTGGACAATACGACTGTAAAAGTCCAGTTTTGATATGAATTACATATCTCACCTCAAAAGTGTCGGATGCTGCTGGCAACTGCTTTTTCCAAAATGAAGAAATCTCATCATGAAAAAAATAATTTAATTATCCTTATCAATCCATTGCTTACAACGTCGTGTGTATGAATATTACTACGTTGAGTAATGCTAGGTGTAGAGAAGCACGAGAGAAAGGCGAGAGAATTTTGTCCTCTCTCTCGCTACCCTTTTCTACTTTATATCTCTCGTCTTTCTCTCGTGCTTCTCTTCACCAAGGACTTTCCTTTTGCCAAATGCAGCAGCTTGCTTTCACCGCAATTATACTGTGTACAAATACCGCTTTAGCCAACAAACAGTAGCTCCGTAAAAGACAACAAAACATTTTCATTAAGTTAACATTTATGCACAGATTACAAGTAAATGGGAAACTCAGTCTGAGACTTACATTTCGTATAAACAACCATTACAACTAACCGAACATTGCTTACCAGCTTTTATTCATTTAGATTTCTAAAGAAGGGGTGATTGAGAGCTTGCCGAGCAGTGAGACGTTCGGATGGATCATATCTCAACAAACCATGCAACAAATCGGTGAGAGTAGACCTTGCTCTGTCTACATGAAGCGATACCATATTCTGCATAAAACAACATTATGTTCAAAGTTCTATTCTGGCTGCCTCTATAATGAAACAGAATCCCAAAACAATTTCCTCAATAGCCAAAAAAGAAATAAAGGGAGAACCTTCAGACGATCTAGCTTCTTCACGGCTTTAATACTCTCCCTAGAAACTGCCCCCTCAGGCCAATTTAGTCTTGATCCTCTCCTGAAATATTTTTCGGTTCCTCGGCTGCATATAAACCAAAAGTGAGAAGAAAGCTTTCATTTCATTAGTAACAGAGATTTGAACTGCATTTCTCAATCCATCAACAATAGTGACTATTATCGCTTCCACGCACAAAATTATCAAATGGCATTCGTCCATGCAAATCATAGGAATTTTGCAGGAACGGCAATCATGATTGAACAAACTACTGCTAAATTTCAAAAGTTAACTTACCTGGCCCTTCGAATCATATGCTCTGGCAGAGGACCCAACGCCCTCTCCATCATCGCCAAATGCTCCAAGTTCTCATGTGTTTGGAATAACGCTTCACCCTGACACAAAATTTCCATAGATTAAGAATCTTCAGTAAAATATTCAACGTCATCAACCGGCTTAATAGATCTGAAATATTCAGGACTAACCGTGCATAGCTCGACTAATATACAACCAACACTCCACATATCACATGGGTAAGACCAACCAAGCCCTGAAACAATTAAGTGGATAATTGCAAGTCAGAAGAAAACAGGGTATGAATATACAATAGTGCAATTATGAATCAGAACCTGCAATAAGCTATAAAAAACTAAACTACTAATTCTGACAGTAGGAAACACACATAAACATAAATTACACAAACAAAGCCACCAACTAATCAAACCCTCAAACAAAGCAGGGACCCTAAACTAGTTTCAGGACAAATGACGGGCACCAGCAATGGCATTTGCCTAAGCCGGAAATAGCAATCAATAGTTTAAACATCACATGTCCTGCTAAAATATTAAGCTCATTCCTTCCACATATCCCTGAAAGACGAAGGTATAGAAGAACGGCAATAACCTAATTGTTTCATGACCTAGGACTTTAAATACCACACACAGTAAAGGAAGAGGTGGAGAAAATGCATTTTAGTTGCCAACACAATAATCAGTTACCTAGAATAACCTCAGGGGCTCTGTAATGTCTTGTGGAAACAATGGAGCTATGATTCTGATTATCAAATGCCGTACTACCAAAATCAATCAGCTTAATGGCACTTGACTTTGGCAAGCACCTGAAAGGCATTTCACCTGAAGAACTCCTCTGTACCATATTCCAAGCAATTTTTTGAATATTATAACTAAGTCCGCATCCAAATCTAAAATGACATTACTTTTCAATTCTAAAAGGCCAAATACCTTGTAGCCAGGAAGCTTTATAAATTCAGAAGAAACAAGAAGAATATTTTCCGGCTTCAGGTCAGTGTGGATTAAGCGTAAATCATGCATATCTGTGGGATATGATAAAGCATAAAATAGTGTTAACACAAAAAAGGGAAAGCTAACCCTCGGCAGAAAAGAGGCCAGGAAACAGAACTGGTTGAAAGGTTAGAAAAGATATGAAACTGATAAAACTGAAGCCAAGAACAATGCACACACATGCTACAGATTCCAAAAGCTGACGTCCAAATTCCCGAACAAGATCCACAGGAAATGGGCAGTATTTATTTCTCTTTAGAAAATCAAATAAACTTGGTCCAAGCTTCTCAAACACCTGGTAACACCATTACAATGCATTCAAAGGAAGGTTTGTGTTTAGTTGCCACTACACAAAACGAAGTCCACACGGATAAAACGACAATTAAAGTACCAAACTAAATTCAAGAAGCTAGTCATCCACAACATATAAGATATTATATTGGGAAAGCCCCATGAACAGAAACACAAGTAAGAATGAACAAGTCCACACATTTCAATTGGGAAAGCCACAAGATCAGAAACACAAGTAAGAATGAATGAATTCATACATTTACAGAAAGCATCTCCTCATTATTATGTCAATAAAGCACAAGCCAACAATAACAAACATAGAAAATGATTAAAATTATTGTTTACCAACAGAAATCAAAGTTAACATATAAAAATGGAGACATCCAATAGAAGCTTCTTGGTATACTTACAATACAAATATGATTGCGATAATCAAACCAATTTCGAATCTGCACACAACTGCATAGATGAACCAACACGCGGGAATGTAAGAACACAAGACAACATTAGAAATGTTTCTATCAGCTGAAGCCCACAAGATACATACTGTGAGCTGCCGCCTTTGTCATTTTTAGCAAGATGCTGAAGAACATCGATTTCAATCATTGCAGCATCACGGTACTTGCGTATACTTCTGACTACCTTGATTGCCACACGCTCCTGTGTTTGACGGTCCCAACATTCCAAAACACGGCCAAATGTGCCTACAATACTAGCAAGTTGCTCAATGGGACAAGCAGTATCACAAAAACATAAGATCTCGTAGACAGCATGGGACTCGACAGCTAACCTTCACCCATTTTGCTAAGTATTTTATCTGCAAAACACCAAAAAAAAAATTAATTAAAATTCGACTCAACAAAAATTCAATAACTTCATCAAACAAATCAATCTAATGCCATCAACACATAAGTTATACAACTCAATGAAAATTCAGTAACTTTATCGAACGAATCAATCTAATGCCATCAACACATAAGTTATCTTTAACAATAATTTATGTAATAACTCTAATTTACAGTCCATATTGACAACATAAAATATAGCTAAAAAATTTATGTCTTATTAAAAAACTCACATCTGGGGGTGAGATTTTCGCCGAGATTAAAAACGTAATGTCCCTCACGATCATCGTCCCTTCTCGGCGGCGACACGTGTTTTGCAGCCGCCGCCGTAGCCCCTTCATGGCCCACCACCAGAGCCCGTTGCGCCTATAAAAATCATTCCGAATCCACGTCAGATTTAACGAAACCCACACTTTTTACTTCGGTTTTCTCATTCAAATTATTAAACCCTAGAGCGTTTTCGACCTCTGCCTCCGATGGCGCCACGTCCCAAGCGAGCCGACGTCGTTTAGTGGTTCGCTCCTGCTCCATCATCGTTTGCTATTTATTATTCCTTTGTATGATTTTTAACCTAAGTATCTGCAGCACAAAACTCCTCAATAGTTTTGAATATTAGTAGAAAATTCGAACAGAATTATAAGAGTGCGAGAGATGATATGACGGTAGCATTCGGAAATTAGGGTTCCTATGCATTGGGGGAATATTTTGGGCGAATGTGACGATTGTCTGTTTCGCGCTTCATCGTGTATCGTGCTCCTCCGTTGATGACTTGTACTCTTACGCGTGCCCAAGTCAATGGGCGTGGCCCGCTTGGGTGTGACTGTGGGAGCGAGCACTTTGGGCTTTTATAAGGAGTAATTAGATGCGCCCCTTTAGATTTTTCAATACACTCATTTGAAGTACTTAAAAATCACACTCACAAGGGGTGCAGTGAGAGTGGAGCGTTTGTAGAAATAGACTTGCTGCTCCATGGGCCTTCTTCAAATGAGTGGTGATGAAACTTAACATGATATTAACCATGCCGTGGCATATCTCCACAGACATTGAGTTAGACTTTATGGCATAATTTCTCGTGATATTTATTAATATTTGTATTGTAGTAAGAAAACCTAAAAAAATAAATTGAAAAGAGAGTGAAATTTAAGTGTTTAGTTTATAAAATGTGAAAATAGAGAGAAAATATGCGGTTCTAACTTGTAAAATAGAGGAAAAAAAGAGATATCAGTGAAAGGAAATTTTAATTTTTTAATAATAAATTTATTTTTTAAAATAGATTTAAAAAGAAATTTGGTAGGTTTAAATAATTACACCCCTAGGATACTATGTAGTAAAAAATTATATTTATTAATTGTGAACAAATAACTCACGTGCATATGTGAATATCAATCAATTAGGCCTCACACACATTCATATTGCATAAAAATAGTGTATATCCACATTGTTAACTTATGAAATATACTACAATATGTTATGTCATTGACAAATAGCTTTAAGCTTTGTTTAACATGTTTTAGTATTAAAATCATTTTTATAATCAATTTTTGAACACCAACTAAACTAATAGAATAATAGGGTATTGGGCAAGTTCGTCTTATTTATAAGGGAAATTATCATTACACCACTTCTTTTTTGCCTTATGTTCATCCAACCACTAAAAAATTCTAACATGTTCTCTGCACCATATTTTTTTAAAAAATTTGTATCAACTAACCACTTTTTAACTAACACCAATAAATAATTTAAATGAAATGATAATTTTACCCCTAAATAAATTAAAAGACCATTTTATTTTACAAAAACTTTAAAAAATAAGAAAATTATAATTATAAAAATACCCCTAAATTTAATAAAAAAATAAATTCATAGGATTTATTTTTTAATAAATAAATTCAGTTATTTTAACAAAATTTTGTAAACTTATAATTTGTAATACATAAATTCAGTCATTTTTATTAAAATTTTGCAAAATTATAACTTTTTAATAAAAATAATTATTAAAATTTTACAAAATCTAAATTAAATAAAAATCAATTGAGCACCTTTGTTTGGGATTTATTTTTTATTAAATTTAGGGGTATTTTTATAATTATAATTTTCTTATTTTTTAAAGTTTTTATAAAATAAAATGGTCTTTTAATTTATTTGAGGATAAAATTATTATTTCATTTAAATTATTTAACGGTATTAATTAAAAAGTGACTAGTTGATATAAATTTAAAAAAAATAATGAAAAGAATATATTAAAAAATTTTATAATTAAATAAATATAAAATAAGAAAAAATGGTGCAGTGATAATTTCCCAATTGATAATTATCAAGAGAAAATTCTTTGACCCAAAAGCACCATGTGATGCAGACTCATCTAACAAGTAACAACATGGAACATGGTTTCCTCACCATGGCAACATATATAGTCCATGATAAAATCAATAATCAACCAATAGGATCGGGTCGGGACCCACCAGCCCACGGTATTGGCCCATCAAGGCAAAAGCGTTCTCTTCACGCGACTGCCCACGAGCCACTCTATAAATGCCACACGCGCTCATCGCCATCCAAGGCCACGCGCCAGCTAGCTACAGCCTACAGTGTTGAGCGAGGGAGCGAGAGAGAGGGAGAGGATATTAGAGAGGAATGCAAACACTGCAAGAGAAAGCCTCCGAGTGGAGCGGAGTTGACCCAGCGGACGCGTTCGCCATTGACGAAACCAACTTGTTTCGGAAGCTTGGCCTTCAAACTTTCATCAATCTCTCCACCAACTTCTATACCAGGCATGCGTATTCTTTTAACTAATACATCCATTAATAATTTTTAAGTTGTTTTATTAGATTCGACGTCGTTTTGTGGGAATACAGGGTTTATGACGACGAGGAAGAGTGGTTTAGGTCAATTTTTGCAAATTCGAATAAAGAAGAAGCAATTCAGAACCAATATGAGTTTTTTGTGCAGAGAATGGGAGGGCCTCCTCTGTATTCTCAGAGGAAAGGTTAGTTGATTTCGATTTCTAATTTTATTCAATTAAATTAATAATCTTTATAATACTTGTTAATTAATTTCGCTAAGCCTTATTTTTATTAGATTATGAGATCATTTGAGTGTGTTTTTCACAAGTTATTGGTCATGCACAAATCAGATTCAGGGGAAAATGTTGATTTGTAGTAGCCAAATTTACTCATCTTGATTAGGCTTGAATAATTGTGGGGCATCTCAGAGTTTTCAGCGGTATTACGCAGCTTATGCTTCAATTAAATCACTGCATTCTTTGAGTTTCTATTTTGGCTTTTACTCAAATCTGATGATGTTTAGTAGAATTAGTGGCAGTATTTAAGCTGATTATTATTGCTCAGCAAACAATATACATCCAAAGCTTTCGATTAGAATGCATACAGATGTATTTTGGTCTTTTGTTCAGCTACTTTCTTGGATTTTTAGGCAGTCTGTATTTTCAATAATATTCTAGCATGTTTAGTTTTTATCCTGTGATTACATGCCTGGAGGTATAAATTTTGAGTTGGAATTAGTGATTGGAGATGTAATCCTAATTATTTTTGCATTCTATTGAACAGCATCATGATGCTAAATTTTGGTTCGCCAATGATGGGGAATGACAAAATGAGTTTGAGTCCCTACAAGGGACTCATCCTCCCATGTACATTTTCATAACTGTGCTATAGATTTTGCCTGTATTTGGTTCATATTTTTGACCTATGCCTGGTAGACGTTTGTAATGTCAGTAGATAATAATCAGGGGAAAGAAAAAAGAATACAAACTTATAATTTATTGAATAGCATCATGATACCTTTGCAAGTATAAATATACAAGACAAAACTTTTACACTCCTGTAATTTCTTCCTTTCTTTCTTTTATTTTTTCCCCTTTTTGGATGCAAGTTGGTAGTTTCCATTCATTTTGAAAATATATGAATGCAGAGTTTAGAAGATGTAATATAAATATACTTTTTTTTTTGGCTTTTGTCTGGAAGGCCATCCTGCATTAATTGGACGTCATCGACCATTCCCAGTAACACATCAAGCTGCAGAGAGATGGTTACATCATATGCAGATTGCACTAGACAGTACCCCAGAAATTGATGCTGACTCAAAAATCAAAATGATGAATTTTTTCAGGCATGAGTTACCAATATTCAATATTTTCAATTCATTCTCTCTGGGAATGTTTGTTGTTTCTCTTTTATCAAAGTTCTTATGATCATGCATATCTTTTGTTTTTCAGACACACTGCATTCTTTCTTGTGGCTGGAGATGAGTTGAAAAATCACAATCATCAACCTAGATGCAAGGATGAGACTAGCAAACCAGCTGCAGAGTAACAACAATATTAACAGAGGGGTATCATCATTCATTGAACCCTCTAAATAATGCACTGGTGTAAAACCAAACTTTCTCATAGCTTTCATTAATAAATCTGAAATCTATGGTTTTCACTTATTTATATTTTGAAGCAAAACTTGAGAGTTCTATTCTTATTTCAGGTCTGCCTTTTTTTTAATTTCTTGAACTGATTGTTGGTTCAAGAATCCTGCTGTAAGAGGAGTAGTTATGAATTCCATAGACTACCTCCATTGGGGTGGTAAAGGAAGGGTATCGATTTGTAGAAAAAAGGCCTCAACCCCTTTGGGGTTATCTTGCACTTTGAAGACGAAGCAGAAAAAAGAATAAATATAATGATAATTTAATTCTTTGCCGCTGTATTAAATAGGAGAGAAAATCGAAATTTTACATGCACATGACATTAGTCCTCATCTTTTTGTTTACTAATTGAATTGCTACCATTTCGACTTTTCATTAATGTCTCTAAACTTGCATTTTTTTTTTCCCTTTCATATTTTCATAATTATTTTGGTCTCAACCCAGGACTTTGCAGCTGAGTTTTTAATTTTCGAAATCTGATCTAAACCCCCCAAATCCTAATTATATTAAATTGTGAATTATACAATTTTATTCACTTGATTTAGATTTGGGTCTTGAGTGTTCTGCAAATGTTGGCTGGGAGCCTGGGAGTTGGGCGGTCGCAGCAGGTTTAAGATTGAGGTGTCTGGGCTTTTGTCTTTTAATTACACAATTGAATATAAATGAGTGGGTGATTGAGGAAACATCAGGGCCAAGTATGAGTGATTTATTACAAACATACCCTCGTACAAGTTGGAATGAGTTGATCGAAATTCAAGCTTGGCTGCAACCCATAAGCTTGAAAAAGAAAGGAAGTCCATTATTGGGGTGTATTCAAAGTTCATACATCATCAAATGGACTTATGAAGTACTCGTGCTCGATTTAGATTGTATTTTTTTTTTACTAAAAGACAAAATTCATAATTTAAATATTTTGCGCATGGAGAGTTATGTGCATCAATTCATACACAACGACAAAATTTCAAATGGTGTTGGTATTATTCAATTACTTACGATAATATAATTTTGACATTAGTGGTACGATGATGAGGTGAGGTGGTATCCACATCATCTAATTTTTATTTTTTTTAAGAATATATGTCGTCACTTGTAGAAAGTCTTAAATACTATGACGTTATCCAGTTACTTAAAAATATATATAAATACAATGTATTTATGATAATTTTAATTCCTTCTTATTAGGAATATGACGAGGTAGAGAACTCGAGAATTTAGCTTTTATAGCTCCAAATCAAAGTTGGAAAATTCAATTGTTAGTGTTAGATTTACCGAAGCATCCCAGATGAACTCCATGAGTTATATAAATGTAAAGCTGCCACCATCTTTCCATCAATCAATTAGTTGAATCCATGTGACTCACAAAATAACAATCATTTATATAACGAAGCGATATGATTAGAGCAGTTCCATTTTAGAGACATATCAGATCATAGAGAATCTGTACCGATATTATAAAAAGAATTATGACCATAATTAGACCCACAAGTGATGCTGCAAATCATTTAACCACCAAAAAATAAAAACCTTTTAACATCGTAACATGTCAAAGTGGATCAGTTGCTACAAGTTGGGTTTGATCACAAGTTCATCATTGAAGACAGTAATTATAGGGAAAATTTATTAACAAATGATCATGATTTGAGTCTATAATCTTAGAAGCATCGTTTTAGTTCCGAAAGCAACAATTTTAACAACACCGTCTCCCTAGTGATGGTACGTGCCCAATTATGATCAATTATCAATCTTTTGATTTATCTCTAAATTATGAACTTCATGGTTTTGGCTCCAGCTTTTGAGATGTTCCCATTAAGCTTCGTCAAATTCTATGACGCAATTCAAAACTTTGGTTAAAAAAATATATATATTGGAAGCATGCCATAAACAAAACTGCACATGATATAAAAGAAAAGAATACAAATATATATTTATGCTAGCTGCTCAAGAATCTCTTTGCTTTCATAATGATGTCTTCCACTGGTGCATAGTCCAAAAAAAAAAAATTGAAAGGGCATCTTCATCACATGCTTATCAACTTAAAATAATGACCCAAAAGTTTGAAACTTTCAAGTTTGTATATATTTTTTGCACTGCGTTGAGATCAGAACCTAAAGTTTCAAATCATACTACCCAGAATAAAAAATACCAAAAAAAAAAAAAAGATTGGAAACCATAGAAAGTATCTCTCATTTCCAGTATTGACCTTCAAAAGTATTGTTCAAAATCATTGGTGTTCGTAAATATGAATCAAATACGATAATAGTGACCAAATATGATAAGGATACAAGGCAGGATGATGATTATATCATATGAAGAATACACAAAAAAAAAAAAAAAAAAGTCTATTCTAGTCTCAATATTTTGTTCAAAGTTATTTTATTCTCATATCAACCCAACAAATTAAAGTGGTCATGTGAATATCTCGATGATCTGGCGTACCGAGCTGAGAAAGATCGATAAAGATTATCGGGTTCCATGGATCCGGTGCCTTGATCGAAATTCTGAGAGTAAGTATCAGGGTCGTAGTATCCTTGGAATGTAACAGGAGATTGATGAACTTTCTTCTTTTCACCTCTTGTGATCTTTCTCCATATCGTTCTCCATCTTGAATTGAATTCCTTACTTTGATGTTGGCTGTAACACCGGCCGAGTTTTATCGCCTCGCCGCCGCTGCCGCCGCCCGATTTTCGCCACATTTTGAGTCCCATTGCTTGATGCGGAGACCTGAGGGACCTGTTAATTTTTTTTCTTTCTGCACGTTAATGTTTTCAGCTAGCTACACTCAAACTCTCAAGAGGGTGATGTTTATGAAAAAAAAAAAATGCCTTGTAGCATAAGCTTATAAGGTGTCTATTTTTATAGTGTGTTTATGGAAATTGGAAGTGACAAAGATGGCTACAAAGTGAGCGCTTGGCTTGGCTTACCAAAAAAAAAAAATGAACAATAATACAAACAGATACTGGACGGACACCAATATATGCAACAGAAGCTTTTGGAAATTTATGTCAATGGCCTTAAATTAACACTAATTTACAAAAAGAGTCCATTTCTTGATTGAACTATCAAAAGAATCCTCTTAAAAGCTAATGTGAATATGTGATGCCAAGTGCAAGACCAATAGACAATCGATATGTCTAACAAATTTGATAAGTTGGGTTCTTTCATAAATTAGCCCTAATTTCAGGGTATTTCTGTAAATGAATTAATCTTTACAAAGGCCGAAATGAAGCATTCAGCAGCCCGCCAGCCAACTTTAGCTGAGATGAGAAGAGCAGCTTAATTGGTTATTGGTCAAATTAAAGAGCCGAAAGAGTCTGACTTTGCACTGGCCGCGTGCCGATTAATTATAAAACTGGCAGTCAGTCCATTTACATACACCAAAATGTATTGAAAAATTCAACGAAGAATGCCATATTTAATTCAGATAGACAGATAAGTATTAAGTGAGGATTTAGAATTTTCAAAGCTTCAAAGCTGGTGGGTATTGTGAATGCCATAGAGGAATTAAATAACGATGATGAATTGTGGGCATTGTTTTACTTTTATTTTAAAGGAAACTGAAATTTGGTGGCAACGTGTTCAACATTGGTCAAAATTTTCAAATCTAGATAAGATCAAAATTGGGTTAAATTAATAAAAGTGATCATTTCATTCACATACAATACATAAAATGTGAAAGTTTATATTCACCTCTGTTGCAAATCAAATAGGATAATAACCAAAATTCACATAAATCCAATTGCGTGTCGGTCCCCTTTTGAGCCCAAGGCCAATGGAAGTAGGGGTATAACCAAATTTTCACAAATAATAAATAAGAGTTTAAACTGGAATTTAGTTTATTTTTACTTAGTTTTAATTAGCTGACACTCAAATTTACAGTCTTGACATTATAGGGTTTCAAGTTTGTTGCGTATAATATTCGTCCTTAAAAAACATGTAGAATTAATATACTGATTCCACCATTAAATGAACATATGATTAATTTTCTTTTTCTTTTTCTTTTATCAATTGCATCGTGTGCCATTTGTATCTCTTAAATAATTATGAAAAGTCAAATGTACACCTGTGTTGAAGATGCCTCTGGACCTACTAGGGACAAGTTGGTTTTTTTCTTAAAAATTTTTTTTTAACTTATTTAATTGTGTTTTTTTTAAATAATTTGGCTTCTATAACTTTGAAGATTTTACTTATCACCCATAACTACTCCTATGAATTTTGGAGTGGCCCCTGGATTTTTTTATTCTGACTCCATACCTGATACACACACAAGACACAACCAGAATCTAGTAGAAACCGGGAAATTCCGATCATAAAGCTGAAGCAATCGGTCAGAAAATCTCATTGGTTGTTGGTATCCAGTAGACTGCATGAGCCAGAAAGCAAAAATTTCTCCTAAAGTACAAAATATAAAATATTTCCATTTCAAGGATCTTCAAACGCGCATGAAACCAGCTTTAGAGCTTGCTTTCTGTTTTTGGGTCAATTTGCGGTCAACTGAGCCCTGATTGTACATTCAGATAAATCTCTCAAGAGGAAAAAAAGAAAAAAAAAAAAGGGTAAATAGATGTCTGCAAGTCTCATCAGAATCACCTTAAAATTCCAACTAGCTAGAGAGCTGCAAATGATACAACAACAAAATTTCTCCAAGCTAGAACAAAGACTGCAACTACATTCGCACTGCCAAGAAAAATCACAAACATCTTGTAGTAAAACTACAAATGACCACCAATGTTTTCACTTAGAATACACAAGGACCCCAAAAAAAAGGGAAAAAAAGAGCTTAAATTATCATGAAGCCACACGACCGCCATTTGAATTTTGTGACTGGGTGATGGATCTCAACTTTTCATAGGCATCGAAAGAGGCATGAGCAAAGTCTGAAACTGCACGGAAAAGATCAGGTAATCGTAACTTAAGACTCCCAAGAGACTTCTCTCTCACTTGAAGGCAGTGTCTTCTGAAAGCCTCCGTTTCTTCTTCTAACCTCTTTCTTAAGCTCTCAATCACAATTTGCCTGTCCAGAACAGGATCTCTCGTATTTGCATCGTCACCCCTTTCTGCCTCAGATTCTTCAGAATGGGTCTTTTTGTACTTCCGGTGCCACTCTTCATATGCATGGGTCTTACGCAAAAGCTCTTTCCTGGTTTCCTCACATTTTTCCTTCAGCTTCATCTCTTCTTCCTGATGAAGCATTATGGTTTTTATCACAGCAGCAAAGGATGAAATTGCAGATTTGGCTATCTCATCAGGAAGCTTTTCAAGATAATCATGCCATGAATGAAGGAGGGCTTGAATTGGGGGATTTGGGGCTCTTGGTGGGGATGTGACTCTCTCTTTCAAGCTGCTTTCGATGGGGATGAGATTTAACTTTAACCAGCTAGTTAGAGCTTGGATGAACTGTTTTTGATGATTCACGAACTTTTCAAACTCTGTATGCCATTTCTGGACAACAGTAAAGAGTTCTTCAGTGCGTTCATGGTGGTGCTGGGTTGTTTCCTTGACAGCATGGGCGATATCAAGTGGCTTGAGTTCTGAAACGATGGTCAGCTGGCTGTCATGATGTATACACATATTTTCCCACATTTTGGCCATCCTGCAGGGAGAGTATTAAACATGCAAGTCATTGTGGAATTCTGTTATGGATTTTCTCAAGCACATTAAGTAAAGCAACACAACATGAAGACCAAACACACAAAAAAAAAATAAAAATTCAGGAGTATAACAAATGGAAGCAGGAAAACTGTTGCTCTTTTTTCACAATATGTATCTAGGTCCAGTACAAGAAAGAGAACCATGGTACCCAGCCAAGAAGTAATAGAAATCCAGCCTACAATAGAAAGTGCTACGTGGTTCACTGATCAGGCAACTATTTCGTACACTATATAAAGATACAAGGGTGATGAAAAAAGCAAGTAACTAAAGAACAACTAGCAAATGCAAGAACAAAATTTCACCATAAAATCTACTAGGATTCTTAATTTACCACATAAAAGCAACAATATAATGCACGAGGAAAACTGGAAAACAAATAAAAATAATGAAAACCATAATTGCTTCTTCATGTACGACATAGAGAAGGATATAATAACGTAGAAAGCACAAATTTGAATTTTCGAATTAGTATTTGTAAATAGAAGTTTACCCATTAACAAGGGCAACAAGCTTTGGGTACAACTCCTCATCACGCAACCGATTTACTTCCGAAACTGATGAATCCATAGTCTGCATGTCAACGACATATTTTGTATGCAGATGAGCTACAGCTGCTTTTGTTTTTTCCAACATTTCATTAGCAGATCCACGTTTCTTCAGCTTATTAAGCATGGCAACCTTCCTTTGATACTCAAGCTTCATAAGCTCAGCTCGCTAAAAACATGACCAACACGTCAATGAGGCTCAACACAACAGGATAATAACATTAAATTGAAAAGACGTTATTCCCAAAACAAAACAAAAGTTAAAAAGATATAGTCCTTGCCAAACATGCAATAAGATTTCAAGCAAGGAAATTGAAATTTCCATGATTAGATTTGTAGTGGATATAATCACTAATCGGTACCCTAAAATGTAACATGAAGAAACCAAAAACAAAGGAGATCCGTCAATAATAAGAAATACAAAAATTGATGAAACTTACCTTAACTTCTTCAAAAAGTTTCTTTTCCCATGCCAACATTTTATCCAGCACAATAGCAAGAGTCTCATAGTCTTCTAAATCAGCTTCGTTCCTCTCAATTTCGGCATGTGGTAAACCCAAACCCCTGAAGGACCTATTCCATGTAATAACGCGCATGACCCTTGCAGAATGATCAATAAGAGCTGTGGCCAATCAAGCACATAACTTAATAAAATAGTATCTATATGATGACACCATTAATTTCATTTTCATGATGACAAGAAAGTTGATTCATCTTCACACTAAAATAACAGTAAAATGTAAACTTTTTCTTATTACATTAAAGTTTACTTCAGGAGCGTTTTAAAAAGAAAAATGTTAAAAAAAAAAAAAACTCAGATGCAAGTATGCAACTTTGGCTTTTGAAAACAAAAGGGCAACAACAGATCCAATTGAATGCTAAGAAGAGATTCTTAAAACAAATAAAAATGTGATATAAAAGACAACATATAACCGCAGAGCCCCATTTGCTCACATGAAAAAGAGAATCAACCCACTTGACTCGACATTATTAAATTCGAGCAAGATCTACATTCTACAACAACTTTTTGAGCAAAAATCAGTAAACAGTGCATCTGAAAAAAAAAAAACAGAAATAGATCAATGAAGCATGAAACTGAAATTGAAAAATTACCGCGATTATCGGCAAAATTGGAGTGATAATGCAGCCTATTAGCCTCGAGCATGTTGGAAACATCTTTAGCCGATTGCGAAGCCTTCAAGAAATGATCATCTATTTGATTCAGTACTTTCATCAAACTCACCGTTGCAATTGCCCTCTTACTAACAAACTCTGCAGGCGCCGTGCTCGCATGCTCAATCACCACCTTCCCCTCCACCTTCTCTGGCACACTGACATTAATATCACCATCATTTTTCATAAAATCGTCCACATTTTTATTACTATCAATACTAATATTATTTTTAATATTGCTGTTGATGGTAGTTTTATTGCTAAAAACATTATCATTAGCATTCACGTTTTCCATATGACGCTCCTCCTCTTCTGCATGATTCAAGCTGGGCCCCGCCAAGTGATCATCCACCATGAAGAAGTATTCCCAAGCCGCGGCCGGCGTCGGCCGCATCTCCGCTGTCCTCGGCGATGACGTGGATGCCGACGCCATATCCCTGTGGGACCCACCGAATTTATTTTTATTCTTATTCTTCTGGGTGATGCTTTCATCCTCTTCTGCTTCTACTTCTTCTTCTTCTTCTTCTTCTTCTTCAATGTCGTTTTCGTTCTCGTCTTCCTCATCTTCTTCTTCCTCCTCGTCTTCGGTGATGGCGACGTTATCGAAATCCAAAGTCTGCTTTTTGTTCTTCGAAATGACCGGCAAGCTGGCGGCGCGTTTGATGGGGCTGGGGGAGAAGTTGGGAAGGGGCGGCGGAGGCGGCGGGAGGGTGTCGAGCGACGACAGCGGCGGCGGAGGAGGAGGAGTGGGGTCCAGCGGCTGCTCGAGGTGTTGCTGGTTGTCTACCGATTCGCCGTGGGCGAAGTCACTCAAGGCGGCGCCGACGTTCTTGAGAGCGAAGGAGTAGCCGGAGTGGCCGGATGCGAAGGCGTTGCGAGCTGAAACCGCATCCTTCATAAGATTCCGACGGTCTTTGCTACGCGCCACCGCCTCTTCATTGTCTATTTTCGACTGAGCACACCCCATCAGCTTACCAAGTAAAAATTTAATATTTTTCTTCTTCAAAATGAAAAATGCAGAAAAAGCAGTTAACGGTTCTGATTTTCACATTCAAAGATAGTTTTTCGAGAGAGAGAAAGGGCGAAAGAGGATGAGGGTTTTGGCGATGTTGAGAGAGACAGAGAGAGCGAGAGAGAGAAGGAGAGAGTAGAGGCAAGCTAAGAAGTAAGAACAGAGAGTGAGCGAGTGAGTGGGGGAGCTTCAGAAAGTGTGTTGGCACATTCGGTGAGAGTATGAATATGAAATTTACTCGCTCTGATTTACTACGAAGTGTCCTTATCAAACATTTTCAAAATAACGGTCACATTTCTTGAGGCAAGACGGCGTCGTTCCGATTCGTTTGGATTGCGGAGGTCCGTTAAATGACGGTTCTGGTTGGCTTGCAACTTTTATCATCACAATTCACAGGTCCAAGGGACAGCTTGGATCACGGCTTTTTTTTTTTTTTTTTTCAATTATTAGTCCGAATGTGGTCACTTGGCGTCGTGTTCTCCCATTTTCCACTCAGAATTAGTTCATCCAGCGGTCTTAGGGATTAGTTAGTTGTTGAAATTTCGAACCAAATGCGTATCTCGATTTACAATTGTTACCCGAAAAAAAAAAAAAATTGTTTACAATAAGTGGGTAAATGATTTCTTGAATATTAAATGTAGAATAGACTATAATATTCTCATGATTTAATTTCAACAAAAATTTACTTAAGTGATTGATGATGCTTAATTAATTAAAAATAAAATAATTAAATTTTAATCATACATTAACACTAAAAAATTAATGATACAAGATCTTTAGAAACTTGAGAACTCAAATCAATTGAGGATCTAATTCAAAATAATAGGTGTCGTTTAAACTGTAAAACTGTTAAAATAAAAAATGAGAGCACACCAATTATTAGCAAAAGAATTCTATATAAGAGGAAAATTCACGTACTAAACACATAACGATCACTTATAGGCACTGTAAAAATAGGACAAATATCTATCAATCACTTGATGTTTCATATTTTATCAAAAGTATACAAAAATCTTTTTCTTTTATAAATTTCCATCAAAGCTTACAAATTATATCACCCTTCTGCTTTTCCCTTCATATTGTTAGAAGACTTAAAAGGCTATCAACAAAATGACTATTTTATTCCTAACCTAAAATTACTACTTGGCCTTACTAAAAACAATTATAAAAGCAAAGATAAAGATTTTTTTTTTTTAGAGCAGCTCAAAATCTGTTGCCAACGGCTGAGAATATGTGGAAGAAGAAAGTGAAGCAGGACCCATGGTGTTAAAGATGTGGCTGTAAAGGGGAAAATGTATTTCATGCACTGATGGAGTGCAAAGCATCCCAAAAGGTGTGGAAGCTTACAAAATTTAAAGAAGATGTGAAACCCTTGCCAATCAAGACATGTTGAGTGTGCTACATGTATTGGCAAAAACAAGAAATATCAGAGACTTGGAAATAATAGTGGCAATCTGCTAGACGATTTGGTATTTCAGGAATTTCTTTATTTTCAAAAAAAATAATCTAAATGTTCAGCTAGTAGTGGCAAAGGTTGAAGCAACAATGGAGTCTTATAGAAGAGTTAGAGTCTCGCCAAGACAAGATTATTCGAAGAAAGGGTCTTATTCACAACCAAGTTGGAAACCCCCTCCTGAAGGTTGGCTTAAAATGAATGTTGATGTAGATGTTAGGTCAAAAGATCAATATGTTAGGCAGGGAATTGCCATCAGAAATCACAAGGGATAATTTGTAGCTGCTATTGTAAAGAAATCCAATTTTTATGGCAATGTAGCATCTGCAGAAGCTGAAGCAGTTGATTGGGGTTTAAAAATTACAGAAATGCAACATGTGTCCCTCTAAATGTGGAGTCCGATTGCAAGGAAGTGGTGAACTTAATCACATGAAAGAAGAAAATCAAGCTGGAAATTGGGTGGACCATCTCAGAAGTTCAAGGAATGATGAAAAGATTATCTCACATTACAGTCCAACATAGAAGTTGTAATAGCTTTGCTCATAGCTTAGTAAGTTTAGATTTAAAAGCTACTGAACCGACAGTTTGGTTGGGCACATGTCCACCCCATCTTTTGTACTTATTCTCTTAGTTTCTCAATGAAAGTTATACTTTCTTATCAGGTCCAGCCACCATGCAACCGGTGCATGGTACCCCACATTTTGTCCATATATGAGTTGCCCATTAAATTTAACGCAAAACTTGTTTCAACGACACGAATGTATTATCTTTGGTTTTTAACATTGACATCCCTATTATTTTTCAAAATAATAAAATAATCAAAAGTTTGACAAATAATTTTGGATAAATTTTAAATTTTGATCAATTGATCTAATTTACTATTAAAATTAATGACAGTATAAGACCAATAGCTTGAAATTTTTTTTAATACATGTTTAGGAGAAATACGTCGATGAGACCAGGCATGGTGAGCAGATATCTGATGGCAGAGTTTTGCGAACCGGTATGTCCCGTAAAAGCCTGGTGCGCGGGGGAACAGGAGCAGAAATATCCTGCTCATCCACGAGCACATCATCCGCGAGGCCAATTTCCTGTAAGAGGCATAAGGCCATTCCGGCTAGAGGTCGAGAGGCGAGGAGACCCGGTCGACGGCAGTTGGCAAGACAGGCTCCCCAGCCCGAGAATCTAGGCACGACAGCTACGCTTTCCCCAGAATCGTGGCGTAACACGCAAGATCTCACAGAACCACGACAGCCACGCTTTCCCCAGAACCGTGGCGTAACACGCAAGATCCCGCGTTTGCCCATAACGCAGCAGTCAGAGTCCCATACCGTCTCGAAAAAAGCGGAAGACTGGGATTCAGGGGAAGCCTATAAAAAGGTAGCCAACGAAGGTAAAAGGATTAGCATTTTTGAGATTAAAAAAGAAATTCAAAAGAAGAGAAAACCACGAAAAAGCCATAAGATCTGTGGCAAGCGTTCCCCGAACCTTCATATCTGACTTGAGCGTCGGAGGGTTTGCGCCGGGAAAACAACCGGCGTACTCTGACTTGTCTGTGTGCGCAGGAACCTCTGGAGAAGAAGCCTCACGAGAAGACCTTCTGGTCGTGAAGAAGTTGATCGGGCAGGAATCCTGGTCGTAGAACGAGGAGAACCGGAATCCCGCATCAACATTTTGGCGCCGTCTGTGGGGACCAGAGTAAAAAGCTTCTGTTGATAGCAAGGAGAGGGGTGAAGCAAGTGAAAAGCGATGGAGACAGGAGGAAGTAGTGCACAAGGGGGTGATAGGAGGCTTAACGATTCCGTGACGCTGAGGGAGATAGTCAGTGAGGCACGGGAAAAAGTCATGTTCGACCGGATGGAACGGATGGAAAAGCAGATGGAAACCTTGACAACCATCCTGCATGAGCTGCGGAGCGAGCGAGGGGTAACCCAAGAGGGAAGGGTGAGAGGCGGTGGAGTGGCACCAGGTCCCGATAGTGCGGGGAGAAGTCAAACCACCGGGAGATTTGGTGGTGAGAGAGGTAACGTACCTCTGCGGGGAGAATTTCATAGAGAACGAGAGCAGTCCCCGGCAAGACAGACCAGTGATGAGGACGACGGGGTGGTGAATGCAGAGGAAACAGAGTTGAGGCAACACGTGCATGATGTAGAGCAAGAGCGGGATCAAGTTGCAGCACATGACCCTGGTCGTGCAGTGCAGCTGGAGGAGGAAGTGCGCAGACTAGCGCAGATAATTGACGACATGCAAGGAAGGAACAGAGCCCCTGGTTGGAGGATAATGCTGGACGGAGAATCACCGCTCGCAGCAGAGATCATGAGGGCAGTTATTCCGAGAGATTTCCGCCTCCCAGACCTCAGATACTCGGGAAGAACTGATCCGCTGGTGCACATAGAGCGCTTCAACGACATAACCGGGGTACAAAGATTATCTCAATCCCAAAGGTGCAGGGTGTTCCCACTCTCCCTTGAGGGACGTGCACGAGAATGGTACAGGAAACTTCCTCGGGGCAGCATTAAAACCTTCGAGCAGATGTGCCAGGAATTCGCGGAGCAGTTTAGTGGGGCAATGGCACCGGAAGATGACATGATGGAGCTGAAAAGTATGAAACAGGGGGAGCAAGAAACCCTTCGGGAATTCATCAAGAGGTTTCATCGGGCTGTCCTCGACTTGGGGGCCTTCAACCACCCTCAGGCGTTAAGGGGATTGAAGGAAGAGGTGAAGATAGGAAGGCTGTGGTACAATTTGAGAAGCCCAGCGATTCAAACGTATGCAACCGCATACGAACAGGCTAAGAGAGACATCGAGATTGAAGAGGAGAAGGCTGCACGGATTAAGACAGACCAGTTAGAAGGGTTGGGGAGGAAAGAGAAGAAAGCATTACCGGGGAATGGGCCGATCAGGAGGAGGGACCACTAGGCCTCCGGTGGTGGAGCAGGAGGTCGGGTAACTGCTTACCAGCCTCATCAGAGGCCACCACAGTATCAGCGCAGCAGGGCGCAACCTCCTCGTTCCCCAGTTAGGGAGCCTTGGAGAAGGCATGAGTCGGCATCTGGTGGTCTTCCCCACGATAGCAGAGCGAGTAGACCAGAAGTACTTCCACCGCCCCCAACTCAGAGCGGGGCAAACAAAGAAATAGCAGTGCACCTGATCGACCAGAACCCGGACTATGGGCGGTACACTTCCTTGAAGATGTCCCTGGATGAGGTGTACGAGGCCATAAAGGATCGAGGGCTGCTGCACCTCCCTACACCAATAACAAAGCTACCCAACAGGAGGGATAGAGGGCGTTATTGCAAGTTCCATGGCACTCATGGCCATACCACAGCAGAGTGTAGAGATCTCAAGACCCAGGTCGAAGATTTGGTGAGAAATCGGTACCTGGACGAGTTTATAGAGGGGACCTTCCCGATGGTGGCCACAACAGGTGAAGGGGAGCAGAGTGGTAGAAACTTGAGGCGCGAGCAGCCCGCAGTAAGAATGATAGCTGGGGGCCCAACATTGGCCGGAGATTCCAACAGATCGAGAAAAAATTATGCTAGGTACGCCATGACCAGTAAAGAGGTACTCTTCAGCACCCCAGCAGCCAAACGAGCAAGAGTCAGGCAAGTGCCGATCATGTGGACGGATGAGGATGAGGAAGGGATTCTATACCCCCACGAGGATGCTTTAGTCATCAAGGCCACTGTCGCTAGCAAGAAGTTTGATCGGATACTGATTGATATGGGGAGCTCAGTTGATGTGTTATTTAAGTCAACCCTGTAAGAGATGGGAATAGCCGACCGGAAGTTAGAATACACCAATACCTCCTTGAAGGGGTTCGGGGGAGGGAAGCTGGTCCCTCTGGGCGTGGTCGAGCTGCCTATCACAATTGGGAGCTCCCCGACAGAAAGAACAATGATACTGGACTTTGTCGTAGTGGATGAAGAAAGTCCTTACCAGATGATCCTAGGTCGGCCCTTTTTAAGGATGAGTAAAGCGGTGTTGTCCAACCATTATCTGGCTCTGAAGTACCGGGTGAATGGGGTAGTAGGAGTGGTACGAGGAGACCAGAGGATCGCAAGAAGCTGCTACTCCTCGGCAGCAAGGGAAGCACTGCAGATAACATCCCTCGATACCCGAGTAGAAAACAAGAAGGGCAGATAAGAACCTGTAGAGGATCTGGAAACAGTAAGCCTGGGACCAGAGAACCCGGGAAAGACGATCAGAATCGGGTCGAGACTTAAGGGAGAGCAAAAGCAGGAGTTGGTGAAATGCTTACAGGCTCATAATGATGTATTTGCTTGGACACATGAAAACATGCCAGGGATTGACCCTGAGGTAGCATGTCATAAGCTGGCAATAAAGAAAGGTGCCCGGGCAGTAAGGCAGAAGAGGAGGTGCTTCAACCAGGAGAGGTATGAGGCTATAAATGGCGAGGTGGAGAAGCTCTTGAGAGCAGGGTTCATTCGGGAAGTCAGTTACCCTGAGTGGATATCGAATGTGGTGTTGGTAAAGAAGGCAAACGGCAAGTGGAAGATGTGTGTGGATTTCACAGACCTCAATAAGGCGTGCCCAAAAGACAGCTTCCCTTTACCAAAGATCGATCAGCTAGTAGATTCAACGGCTGGACATGGTCTGCTTAGCTTCATGGACGCGTTCTCGGGATACAACCAGATCCCCATGTACGAGCAGGATGAGGAGAGCACGGCTTTCATCACTAACCAAGGTTTGTTCTGTTACAGGGTAATGCCGTTCGGTCTCAAAAATACTAGAGCCACCTATCAAAGGCTGGTGAACAAAGTCTTTAAGCCGTTGATTGGGAAAACCATGGAGGTGTACGTGGATGACATGATCACCAAGTCCAAAATCCCGAAGGAACATGTCAGACACCTCGAGGAGACATTCGAGCTTTTGAGGAAGTATAAGATGAAGCTCAACCCGGAGAAGTGTGCTTTTGGGGTCGAGTCAGGGAAATTCCTTGGATTCATGGTGAGCCATAGGGGGATTGAAGCAAATCCCGAGAAAATCCAGGCGATTGTGCAAATGACGTCTCCTCGTAACCTGAAGGAGATGCAGAGCCTCACGGGGAGGTTGGCGGCGTTGAGCAGATTCATATCCAAGGCTACAGATAAGTGTCAGCCATTTTTTCAAGTGATAAGGAGGGGAAAGAAAACAGAATGGACTCCAGAATGCGAGGAAGCCTTCCGGAACTTGAAGCAATACTTGCAACAAGCTCCGCTGCTGTCCACACCAAGGGATGGGGACAAGTTATATCTGTACTTGGCGATATCGGATCGGGCCGCCAGTTCTGTCCTGGTGAGAGAGGAAGAAGGAGTTCAGTATTCGATAACTACACCAGCAAGGCCCTGCTCGACGCTGAGACCAGATACCCGCCGTTGGAGAAATGGGCACTTGCCCTTGTGGTTGCTGCTCGGAAATTGAGGCCATATTTTCAAGCATTCCCGGTCTCGGTAATAACAAACCAGCCATTACGTCAGACTCTGCACAAGCCAGATGCCTCTGGTCGGCTCGTCAAGTGGGCTGTAGAGCTGAGCGAGTTCGACATAGACTATAAACCCCGCGCGGCGATAAAAGCCCAGGCAATGGCCGATTTCATAGCTGAATTCACAGAGCCCGAAGTATGCTTAGATCAACAAGATGCGGTTATAGGCAATGACGAAACTCAAGTATGGCAGGTGTCTGTGGATGGGTCATCAGGGGAGCGGGGTTCAGGAGCAGGGATTGTCTTGGAAGGCCCAGAGGGGGAGGAGATCTCTTATGCTGTAAAGTTGGAATTTGCAGCCACGAATAACCAGGCAGAGTATGAAGCCTTGATAGCAGGTCTGGAATTGGCTAAGGCCGTGAAAGCAGACAGAGTTAAGATCAGAACTGATTCCCAGCTGGTTGCGAATCATGTCAGTGAAAGATTCCAACCAAGAGAAGAGAAGATGGAGCAGTACCTGAAGATAGTCAGGCAGATGATGGGGAAGTTCGAAACAGTGGAGGTGATACAAATCCCCAGGGAGCAGAATAGTCGAGCAGACATTTTGGCTAGGATGGCAGCAGTAGCCGACCCAAAAATGCCAAAGTTGGTCCCTCTAGAGGTGAAGTCCGGCCCAAGTATCGATCAGAATTTGGGGGTGTTGCGGATAGAACAAAAACGCTCGTGGAGGGACCCGATAGTTTCATACCTTAGAGACGGGGTATTACCACCAGATAAGCTGCAAGCTCACAAGATTAGAGCCCAGGCCTCGAGATACACGATGATTGATGGGGTACTGTATCGGCGAGGATATACACTACCGTTCCTTCGGTGTCTGGATGAGGACGACGCGGATTACGTACTGAGAGAAGTACATGAAGGAATTTGCGGAAATCATTCTGGCGGGAGATCCCTGGCCCACAAGGTTCTAAGGCAGGGATATTTCTGGCCGACAATGCACCAGGATGCGCAAGAGAAGACCAGGAGTTGTGTAAGCTGCCAGAGTTTTGCAAATTTCTCTAACCAACCACCAGAGAAGCTCACCTCCATGACCTCCCCCTACCCATTTGCTCAATGGGGAATCGATCTGATCGGCCCATTGCCAAAGGCACGAGGAGCGGCAACACATGCAATAGTTGCTATAGATTACTTCACGAAGTGGATAGAGGTAGAAGCCCTTAGCAGGATCACAGAGAAGAAAACAACAGACTTCGTGTGGAGAAACCTGGTCTGTCGGTACGGGATCCCTTATGCCTTGGTAACGGATAATGGCAGGCAGTTCGATAATCACAGCTTCAGGGAGTTCTGCCAGAACCTCGGGATAGAGCTGAAGTATTGCTCCCCTGCTCACCCTCAATCGAATGGACAAGTAGAAGCAGCCAACAAGACCATCAAGAGGCTTTTGAAAACCAGGCTTGGAGCAAAAAAGGGTGCGTGGGTTGACGAGCTGTCAGGTGTGCTATGGGCATACAGAACAACCCACAAACCGCAACTGGGGAGACACCGTTCGCTTTGGCTTTCGGACATGAAGCGGTCATGCCGGCTGAGATAGGGACGCCCACACACCGGACAAGTCATTTCAATGAGCAGGAGAACGACGAGCAGATATGTTTGAATCTTGATCTGCTAACGGAAAGGAGGGAGCAAGCGGCCGAGCGATCAGTCATTTACCAATAGAGGGTTGCTCGGTATTATAACCAGAAGGTGAACATACGGCAATTCAAGGTCGGAGACTGGGTACTGAGAAGAGTGAATCAGAGCACCAAAGATTCGACTCAAGGAGTGCTGGGACCGAATTGGGAGGGGCCATATAGAGTCAAGCAGATAGCGGGACCCGGAGCTTACAAGCTGGTTCGCACGGACGGCCACGAGGTGAAACGCCCATGGAACGCAGCACACCTCCGAAAATACTTCCAGTGAGACTTGTTGACATTTGAAAGCTATTTTTGCTCATGTTCATTATCGTTTATCTTTCACGCTTTATGTCCAAACAATTTCATGTAAGCCGAATCCTGCCATTAATAGAACATCGAGGAATTTCTTTCGCTTGAAACCGAGGAAATTATCCAAGGCATGCAAAGGCTCATCAAGTCTCAAAGCCTGTCTTATGGCGAGACAGAAGCCAAGCATGCCAGGATCTGCTCGGCCACGAGAAGACGAGCAGAATCCCAATCCTCGAAGAATCCAAGGCATGCAAAGGCTCATCAAGTCTCAAAGCCTGTCTTATGGCGAGACAGAAGCCAAGCATGCCAGGATCCGCTCGGCCACGAGAAGGCGAGCAGAATCCCAATCCTCGAAGAATCCAAGGCATGCAAAGGCTCATCAAGTCTCAAAGCCTGTCTTATGGCGAGACAGAAGCCAAGCATGCCAGGATCCGCTCGGCCACGAGAAGGCCAGCAGAATCAAAATCCGCGAAGAATCCAAGGCATGCAAAGGCTCATCAAGTCTCAAAGCCTGTCTTATGGCGAGACAGAAGCCAAGCATGCCAGGATCCGCTCGGCCACGAGAAGGCGAGCAGAATCCCAATCCTCGAAGAATCCAAGGCATGCAAAGGCTCATCAAGTCTCAAAGCCTGTCTTATGGCGAGACATAAGCCAAGCATGCCAGGATCTGCTCGACCACGAGAAGGCCAGCAGAATCCCAAGCTTTAAAGAAATTATCCAAGGCACGCAAAGGCTCGACAAAGTCTCAAAGCCTGTTTTAGGGCGAGGCAGAAGCCAAGCGTGCCAGGATCTCCTCGACCGCGCGAAGGTGAGCCGAATCCCAGGCATTGAAGAATCCCCAAAGGCATGTGGCAAAACCATGAGCCAAGCCAGAACCTGCTCGTCCAGACAAAGACAAGCAGATTCTCAACCGAAAATTAATTCACACTTACAACACAAGAAAGTAATCAAAAACCATTTTTATTAATTTGTTAATAACTAACAGAGGGGATAATCTTCATGAACATTGTTCATTACAATACAAGAGATATATCAAGAAGATGGTGGATCGGTAAGCCCGGCAGCATCGGTTGGCTGGACCTCCACGGGTGCAGGAGGGGTATCACCAGTTGCGTCCGGGGGGGTGCTCGCCTCGCCAACATCAGCAGGGACTGCACGAGGAGGAGAGTCTTCCTCCTCGACCACGATCGGCTCTACCCCATCGGCATCTTCCTTGGCCGCCTCCTCGTCCATATGTTGAGCAACACCAGCTGCGAGGTCGTCCATCTTCAGATCAGGGTGTTGCTTCCCAAGGACGGCCATGATGCAACGATAGGAATGCCGAAGTCCCTGGTCGTACTGGTGGTCAGCCTCCCTCTCCAAGTTCTCGACCTGAGCTCGGTGGGAGTCGCGGAGAGATTCGAGCTGAGCCTCATACATAGCCTTCTGCCTTTGCAGATCCTCCTTGACCTTAGTAAGCTCCTCCTCGAGGGAAATGGCTTTTGCCTGAGCAAGTGATTCTTGCTCTATCAGCTTCAGATTCTCGAGATTCAGCTCCCCTGCTTTCTTCTCGGCAACGTCAGCTCTGGTCGTCGCCGATTGAATATCCTCCTTCATCTTCCGGTCGTAGCGGCCAACCTTAGCCTTGTAATAGGTGGTCATGCAGCTGAGGTGGAAAGCGCTATGCTGCATGGCCCCCACCAGCTCACCCAAGGTGCGGCCATCAAAGTCCTCCAAGTCCTTCTTGCTCACGAGTTTAGTTAACTCATTGAGGTAAGGGACCAGGTGTTCTGCTCGGCAGTCAGGTAAGCGAGATCGAGGCCCGACAGGAGGAGAAGAGGAAGCAGGATATGTGGCTGCTCCACTAGCTTCCCCGACTTTTACAGGAGCAGGAGGTAAAATCTTCAAGGGTGGGACCTGCTGCACGATGTTGGCCCGCTTTGCAGTAGGGGCATCCTTACTCTGGTCTCTCTTCGTGGTTGGAGGTCGGGAACGTTTTTGGGTCAGAGCCCCAATCACAGCGTCCTCCATCCTATGGCCAGGAAGTATCAAGCGAGACTCGAGCAAGTTGTATGTAGTTAACAGTTCTCGGCTCGAGCAGGAATTGGCTAGTACAGCCTCGACCCGTTTGAGCTGGTCAGGTCCAAGCGGGAAGTGGACACCCCAAGAAACTACAACACAAACAGACACTTGGTTAGAGACAAGCCAAAAAAAAAAAAAGCAAGAACAATTATGGATGCAAGACATCTAGAGCGAGCAGGCAACCTGGGACCGTGAAACGGGGTGGGACGCAACAATCCTTCCCGTCTATTTGTGCAACTTGACCCCAAGGACCCCCAGCAAAAAAGAATTTCCTCTTCCAAGTCCCACCACCACCGGTCGGAAGATCGGCTATGGGTTTCCGGCTCTTGGTGCTAGATTGGAAGTAGTACCAGCCGGCATCTTTGGGGCTGCTCTTTAGCTGGTACAGGTGCTTCACCTCATCAACTGTGGGCTCGCTTTGGCAACATCTGTCCCACAAGATGAACAGACCAGAGAGCACTCTCCACCCATTGGGATTCAGCTGACCAGGAGCTAGGTTTAGCCCGTTAAGTATCCGGGCAAAGTAGGGTTGCAAGGGACACCTCAGCCCGTACTTAAAGCTCTCTAGAAACAGGGTAACGTATCCCCTGGGAGGCCGGCTGGGAGCATCCTTCTTTCCTGGGACCTTGAGAGGTATCTCACCAGGAATGCTATACCTAAGCCGGAGGTCATTGAGCTCATCAAACAAGGTCGTGCACGTCATGTAATCAATGGCGTAATCACGCGACAAGGCTCTGCCTCCTACTGTACCCCGTTCTTCTGGTCGTGATGTTCCAGATGGAGACACCTCACCAGAGTCACCTTCCCCATTCTCACTTAAGGTGTCCTCAGAGCCAGAAGGTCCCTCCTCGCCATTGCTTCCGCTCGTGGAGGTTGTTTGGGGGGACATCCTCCTAGCACTAGTCCCGACACTAAACCTGACGGGTTCTAAGGGGATCCCGGGGTCAAAAGCAGGATCAGTGAGTGGACCGGGCAGGAAACTTAGTTCGTCGTCATCAATCTCAACGACTTTCTCCTTACCCTTCGACATTCCCTAAACTCTAACCACAACACCACCAACTACTACCCAAACAGAAGAGAAGAGAAATTATCTACAACTATCCGAGACCAAGGAGATAGAAGAAATACCTGAAGTAATGGTTCAGTCGGTGAAAGTCAGAAATAGAGGCCTTTTATGCCGGAACTTCTTTGCCGGAGACGGAGTGAATGATGAATATTCCGTTCGAGAGGATTTGGTTTTCCTAATGAGGACGGACTCTTGGGTTGCCAGCATTTAACGGCGCCGAATCCCGAGGATCTCATAACCGTCGGTTTGAAATTCAAATGGAGGGGGGATTTCTGCCACGTCACCTCGTCCGCAATTAAATGCGACATGACTCTTGGCAGCCTTTTCCAATCCCACGCGAGCGAGTACTAACGAGTTTCTACTGCTGGTCCACTACATTACCCAACACCAGAAACTAGGGGACCGGTGTTTAGGAGAAATACGTCGACGAGACCAGGCATGGTGAGCAAATATCTGATGGCAGAGTTTTGCGAACCGGTATGTCCCGTAAAAGCCTGGTGCGTGGGGGAACAGGAGCAGAAATATCGTGCTCATCCACGAGCACGTCATCCGCGAGGCCAATTTCCTGTAAGAGGCATAAGGCCATTCCGGCTAGAGGTCGAGAGGCGAGGAGACCCGGTCGACGGCAGTTGGCAAGACAGGCTCCCCAGCCCGAGAATCTAGGCACGACAGCCACGCTTTCCCCAGAACCGTGGCGTAACACGCAAGATCTCACAGAACCACGACAGCCACGCTTTCCCCAGAACCGTGGCGTAACACGCAAGATCTCACAGAACCACGACAGCCACGCTTTCCCCAGAACTGTGGCGTAACACGCAAGATCCTGCATTTGCCCATAACGCAGCAGTCAGAGTCCCATACCGTCTCGAAAAAAGCGGAAGACTGGGATTCAGGGGAAGCCTATAAAAAGGTAGCCAACGAAGGTAAAAGGGTTAGCATTTTTGAGATTAAAAAAGAAATTCAAAAGAAGAGAAAACCACGAAAAAGCCATAAGATCTGTGGCGAGCGTTCCCCGAACCTTCATATCTGACTTGAGCGTCGGAGGGTTTGCGCCGGGAAAACAACCGGCGTACTCTGACTTGTCTGTGTGCTCAGGAACCTCTGGAGAAGAAGCCTCACGAGAAGACCTTCTGGTCGTGAAGAAGTTGATCGGGCAGGAATCCTGGTCGTAGAACGAGGAGAATCGGAATCCCGCATCAACAATACATAAAATCTTTTTTTTTATTTTTTGAAAATAATATAATATTAATTTAATCTGTTATAAATAATTTGAATATATAATAAAATATATTAATTTATCAATAATATTAAACAATTTTTAGAAACAATATAAAATCTATTTAATCAATAATAAATAATTTAAATATATAATTAAATTTTAATTTATCAATAATAATATGACCAAATGACAATGTTAAGAATTTTCATAATAATCATCTATGGTTTAGTATTCAAATATAAATAATAGAAATATACTTTTAAGTGTAAATAGTAGAAATATTTTACACTTATATATATTAAAATTTCAATATACTCTTAAGCATCACCCAGAAGTTTTGAAATTTTAATATATAAGTCCAAAATATTTCTACTATTTACACTTAAGAGTATATTTCTATTATTTATATTTAAATAATAAACCATAGATGATTATTATGAAATTTTTTAAGATTATCATTTGCTCATATTATTATTGATAAATTAAAATTTAATTATATATTTAAATTATTTATTATTGATTAAATAGATGTTATATTGTTTCTAAAAATTATTTAATATTATTGATAAATTAATAAATTTTATTATATATTTAAATTATTTATTACAGATTAAATTAATATTATATTATTTTCAAAAAATAAAAAAGATTTTATGTACTAAAAAAAATTTCAAGCTATTGGCCTTATGTTGTCATTAATTTTAATAGTAAATTAGATCAATTGATCAAAATATAAAAATTAAAAATTATCCAAAATTATTTGTCAAACTTTTGATTATTTTGTTTTTTTGAAAAATAATAGGGATGTCAATGTTAAAAACCAAAGATAATACATCTATGTTGTTGAAACAAATTTTGCATTAGATCTAATGAGTAACTCATATATGGACAAAATGTGGGGTACCATGCACCAGCTGCACGGTAGCTGGACCCCTAATTCAATCATATATAAAAAATGAACTTATGCCCAAAATTAATAATTATAATGAATAAATTAACAATGCAGAAATCTTAATATTAAAGCAACAGACAATATAGAAATTAACACATAACAAATTATGCCTTAAAATATGAAGTAAAAGTTCATAATGGAAGATTCCTCATTAAATAATAAACTTAAAAAGGAAAAAGGAAGAAGAAGAGGACAAAGAAAACAAACCTTGAATTTTGACGAAGAAAGAAAGCCTTGGATCGGTGGCCTTTATGGGAGAGAATCAAAGTACCTAAGAAAGAAGTTGAACAGTTCATTTAGTTTTTTTATGTGAAGTAAATTTAACAAAAGAAATAAAAGATGAAAACAGCAACTACGAGTCTTACGGACTTGAGGTACAATTTTGGCTCTTTAATGGAAGGAAAAAAAAGGATAATTATAATGTAGAAGGAATATTAATAAAATTTCAAAGTTTAGGAGCTGCTGGTTTTTAATATTTTTCTCAACTTTTATTTATTTATTTTTTATTTAATATTTTTCTCAACTTTTGCTATCGGAAGGGTCAGCTATTCCAGCACACAACGGCGCCGGCTGTTTGTCAGCCCCACACACATCCAATAATTCAAGTGACCCACAATTAGTTAATTACTTAACTCATGAAAAAACAGAAATGCTATAAAACTTTCGCTTCCTTTCTCGTTTATTTTCCTAGAAACCAAACTCTAACCCACGAACCCCAAGCAGACAAGAGTGTAAGTACTGAAGCCAGAATATATATGTTATTTTATTATTATTTTTTAAATAAAAGAAGAGATTCTATTTCAGAAGACGAGATAAAGAGAAAATAAGAAGGTTGTGATAATAACACGACATCGTTTGTATAAGTTTAAGTTAAATAAAAATTTCATCTTTATGACATCATCTAAAAATTTATAACGAAATTAGGATGGCATCAGAAAGTGATAAAATTTGTAAATTTCATATGAAAATCTACAAAATAAAAAAATTGTGTATTTTTTATAAACAAACATTCGGTCATCGGTAGATATTTACCCAATAAAAATATTTAATGATTTTCAATTCAATTTAGTCAGATTAGGAGAAAAAATGAACCAAAATGGAACCAAATAAAAAACCAAAATAATTCTTAAACGATTTAGGTCAAGATCGGTTCAATTTTTCAAAATCGAACCAAACTGACTCGTTCATTTTTTTTTTTAATCTCTGTTATGAATGGCCAATTTAAAAATGTCCTTATAAATATTTTTTTAAAAAAATTAAGTGAATTCACGTTAACGCTACCGTGCCCATTCCAAATCAACTCTTTCTGTTTACCAAAAGAGAAAACATAGATTCAAGAGCACCCAAGAAGTCAACTTTCGGCCAGAAAGTGGAAGGCATACAGTTGATCGGTCTGCCGCTTAGGGTAATAATAAATTTTAGAGGCCCTACGCAATTTCTTTTATAGTCTTATATAAGTCAAAATCAATATCATACCATCTGCTCATTCGCTTATTTAAGTAAGCAGGGGAAAATCATACAGCGTTTTAGGGATTAGGGTAGCACATATCGCACAGTAGCTGGTGAATAATACTCGTCATGATTAGAAAATTTCTTATTTCAAAATTTCGAGAAAAAAAAAAAAAGATCATATCATAGAAGGGGAATATGAATAGTAATCGAATGGACGGATAATAAAGCAGCTTTCACCAAGTAAAGCTAAAGCAAAAAGAAAAATGCTAAGATGTACAAAATGGTGGTGACTGCCAATGGTTAGATTTTGCAGAAAGTAAAGCACATCCAAAACAAAAAACTGGCAAATTTTACACATGCCTCCTTTTACATATATATAGCAGCAAATTTCAACACGAAATATAGCTATCAGATCCAGCTAGCCGGCCAGGTGTCAATTACAACCTACGACTGATCCCTAAAAACTATTATTTACACATGCTCCACCAAAATTTTGCCCCAATCTCTCTTAACAGGTGATATGCCCGACTTGTGGTTTTCCCGTCAACTTCTAGTAAAAGGACAAAAAGAATTGTTAAGGGTTAAACAAGCATGAACAATATCAACGCTTAAAAAGCAGGCATATTGTGTGCAAAGTCATGTGCATGCAAATGTGCTCTTGAGTTTGATATATGTTCTGGTCAGATGACACCAGTTGGTCACCGTTAGCAGAGGTACTATCTTCAAAATGTTGTTGTGGTGAAGGATGCGCAACAAATGGATATAGCACCACCACTCTTGAGGCACACACCACCGTTCAGCATATTCAGTTACTGTTATGGGTGCTTTTGTACTTTAACAATTCAACAGCAGTCAACTGTTGCTTTTGGAAGTAAATTGACGTTTGTCTTTCTAACAATTCATCCCCCAAAAAAAAAAATGAACAAGCAACACAATTCACTTGAAATTGGGAAAGCTTCTATCCAGATGCCTTGAGCAATATGAGAACACATGCCTCCAGATATACACACATCCATCCATGAATGAGCAAACAACATACAAGACCATTAATACAAGAGGGACTATGCTGGCAAAAATTCAAACTGCAGCAACTTTTCTAAAGAGAGTAACTAGAGAAACAATGAAGCAACTTAACAAAAACAAAACTTGAAAACAATGAAAGAGGTAGGCAATCATTACCGGTGTACTTAACAGATGACTGCAATACCCTACTTCTCCAATTGTGCTTCAAAAATTGGAGAATGCCTCCTTCTAGTTCACCTCCATGAACAAAGCCCGGGTACAATCATAGCAACCGACATTTACAAATGAAATGGTTTGTTCAAACTATTTCTGTTGAAGTATCATGGTACTCATTTGGACTTGAGCTTCACCTTAAGTTTTTTCAGCTCCAGCTCTTGTTGCTAGAAGAATTCCAACATATGGTTAAAGAACAACAAATCAATTTAAAACTCCAGCACATAACTAATTTCATATCATAATACCTCATACAACTTTTTCCAGGCACAATCCAGTCGTTCTTGTAGCAAAGACCATTCTATGGCCATATCATACTCTAGTGAGTTAGGTTGAGAACAATGTGAAGTTGATACAGCTTCTCTCTGGGCAATAAAAGCATCCAGAAATATCGTAAAATAATAGGAATATATGTATATATTTTGAAAAAGAACATGTATGTTTTGTATTCCATTATGTGAGAATGAGAAAAAGAGAGGCAATCTTACCATCTCCCGTTGCATCTGGAACTTAAGTTTATCAAGTGCAAGATGGCCAACAAATTTTGACTGCTTTCCCGTAAAGCAAGGAGTTCCAATACTGCCAAGAAGGGGCCTGCACATGGAAAACCAAAACAAAGTGAAAACATTAACCGACTGAGTACGCGAGAAGCTTGTGATGAGTTCAGAATACAGACACAGTATATTTTCTAAACAGCATACTGATTTGAAACATCAGTGGTATCACCACCCTAACGTTCGTCATAGAAATATCCAATATTACACAACTTGAAATACTTAATTCCATTAACATAGGATGACAAAATTTTAGACAAAACATCAAAAAGACCACCAAGTCTGTCAAATATTTGAAGTAAGGCTTCTGGCACATTGATGTTAACCTGAAGTTGAAAATGCTTTGATACTGTTTTGTACAGCTTTTGATTGATTTTGGGTGGATAACTGGCCCACTACTCGTGTAATATATATTCATTATTTATTAATATAATTCATAGTTTTCTTATGAAAAGAACCTGAAGTTGCAAATGCTTGGCCTCTTAGCATATCATATAAGAAACTAGACACAGGTTGTCAAGTACTGAAAAGCATGAAAATTTCTCAAATGCGTCAATCCAATTTTTTTTTTCCCCAGCAATTCTTCATACAAAGAATGTTTTGTCCCAACTTAAGCAAATTCAGGAATCCACATGAAGGACTATACTAGTCTAAACTAGAACCTTGTATGTTGTTACAACCTCAAGATTAACAGTCATTATAACAATTGGTTTGTGCACATTAAGAGAATATTCATTTTCTTGAATCTAGAATCCTGGTAGTCAGATGGTGATAAGCCAAAATCCTAATAATCCAGTAAGAGGTGGTTACTAAGTTGTATTGTTAAATCTTCCTACCATGGAGAGAAAGCCCACAAGCAAAAGCATAGAAGGTTCAACTCATAGCAAACAGTAATACCTCCGTAGGCGTGGTATGGTTCATTACAACCAACATCAGAGTTGGATCACCATAGTTATGGTCAAGCAAGAGTCACATTAGGATGCTTCGATATGACAATTAGAATCAAAAGACTCATATTGGTGGAAAGTACGCATATGCGCCTAAGAGGTAGATCAAGGTAATATCCCACCTTTATGGTGAGAGAGGATCTTAGCTAGTTTAAAAGCATCCGGCTCTCTTAAGTAGACATGTTTTAGGATACAAGCCCATAAACAATTGTGACGGTTTATGTGCCCAACCAGACAATATCAACTTAGTTGTTGAGTCAAGGCTCAATGCACAATAAAATCAACTCGCAACCCAATGAATGGATGGACGTGTGATGTAGGTTTGTGCATGGCAAAAAGACCCAATTTGATTTTTGGCCCGATTGACCCAACTTTAACTTGAATTTAAAGATTTTGGATTAGGCTCCTGCCTGAATATGAGAGCCTGATTAAAATTCGAGTCAGGGTTCAGGCCCTAGTTGGTCTGACCCGACCTAATCCAAAATTAAAACAAAAACGATTTTATTTGTTTAACTTTATAAGACATAATTTTGGATTATGTTTATTTTATTATTTATATAATTATATGGTTGAGACCTTAAGTAATTTTTACGTTTATGTTAAAGTTTAATATATAAGGGAGGTTCTGTCCATTTTTTGACATTTAAATTACTTAAATATTAAAAAAAACTTAAAAATTATGGAATTTGGGCTTGGACAAAAGCCCGACCCAACCCTTACCAGAATTAGACCTGACCCGAAATTTAAATAATGGGGGGTTTTCTCCAGGTCGGGCCTTCTATTTATATGATCCGGTCAAGCTCGGGCTTGGCCGACACATTGCCGTCCTTATATAGGTTAGTTTATAAGCCCTTGGTTAAAAAACTAAGTAGACGCATTTTAAGTTGCAAAACCCAAAAGCATAACTATAAAGAGTTGTGTGCCCAAAGCGAACAATATACTCGGGGCATGTTTGGTTGTTGTATTATAACTCCTCATTGCATTAGCTTTATACAAGCCCATGTTTGGTAAGTTAAAAGCTATAGAAACACTGCATAATGGGCCAATCTAATGCGGCAGTTTGCCGCTTGCTCTTTCCTTTTTCTTTTTTTTTTCCTTTTCGTTTCCAACTTTCCAGCTTTTGCTAACTTTTGCTTTTACTTTAATTTTATTATAAAAATAATAATAAATATTATTTTTTAATTTAATATTATATTATATTATTTAATATTTGTTTCCTTTTCGTTTGCTCTTTCTTTTTTTTTTTGGTTTCCTTTTCGTTTCCAACTTTCTAGCTTTTGCTAACTTTTGCTTTTACTTTAATTTTATAATAATAATAATAAATATTATTTTTTAATTTAATATTATATTATTTAATATTTTTATTTTTTTACATTATAATTATTAATATAAATGAATGATTTATTGTTCAATAATATTATATTCTATTTTTTATTTTTACATTTTAATTTATTAATAAATTTATAATTTATTATGACTAATAATAAATATTTAAATATGAATAATATTAATATAAAATATTAATACAATTTAAATATATTAATATAATATAATATTTAATTTAAATTAATCAAAAAAATTATTACAGTACAGTGTAGTACCAAACATTGTACAGTATTATTATAATACAATACTAATACAATACAGCATAATACAATACACCGGCATTAAAATAATACAATACGTGTACCAAACGCACCCTTAGTTGTTTCTTTCTTGGGCCCAACTTTGTTCTAATAAAGGTTTTGTATGATACCTCCCAAATAGAATTTGAGTGCATAAGCTGACTTATTATCTATTGGATCAAGTCTTCACTCATTAAAATTGTGCTTTTAATGACCTTATGCCATCATTGATTATTCCCATGCCACCTTAAATGAAAAGGTTTTTGATAAGAAAATAAGGTTATGTATTGAGTGAGATAGACTAAATTCGTAGCAACAATTTTTTTTATTTAAAAAGGTAAGCAGTAGGCTAAATCCAAATTAATTTTTTTACTCTCTAGTTCTCCCAAGATTCAAACTCAGGTGGCTTAAAAACTACTCAGCCAAGCCCCTATGGGCTAATTAGTTGCAACAACCGAAAAGGCAAATACTTTCACTTTCATATAAATGTCCATCAAAAAAGTAAAATGAAAAAACAATAAAGACGAGTACAGCCGAATGATTCAAGTTGTGCACATACCTCCCATTTGATAGCAATAGGCATCCTTCCTCTAATTTTGTAACAACCAACTCCGCAACCTCTCTTGTTTTGAATATTACAAAGGATTGGCCTACAACATTAACAGAACTAACATGGCTTAACCCAATTATAACATGGATAACCAAACATCATTTTTGTAGATCCTTTGTAAACATCATTTACAAAATAATCAACAATTCTAAATCGTAAACCAAATACCACTTAGCTTGAGGGAAACTTTCACAAACCTCCTTTTACCATTAGAATAAAATACAAATGGATTTAAGAGGACTTGAAATTGATCACAAATCTATCGTACATTCCTCCAATTTGTAAATAGCTCTATTGGAGCCCAAAAATGTCATGACCCTAACCTAGATTGGGAAAAATATTGTTCTCTTCGAGCTTAGGCCCTCACAGTTTTGTTCTTAAGGTGCTTATACATCCCAAAACGCATCTTACCAATTAAAATGTGGATTAAGAATGACAAAATCCAAGCCCGATTTTGGGTTTAGCCATCCCGGACCCAAATGTGAACCCGAATATTTTTTCCCTAGGTTCAGTCGAAGTTCAACCCGATAAAATCTAGGTTTTCATATTCAGGGTTTAGAACCAAAATGATTGCCAAAGAAATGCAATTTTCTCTCCATTTTTTCAGTGAATTCCTTCTTAGATCTCTAATCTATTACCAATAATAATAGAAAATAATTCAAAATCAAACAATTAGAAATAAGTTCCAAGATAATAGAGCATAAAAATTCAAATTTCAAACATAATCATGATGTCTTGATGATGACGATGACAAATTTGGCGATGATAACAAATTGGGATTTGTGGGGTTAAGTCAAGAAAAGAGGAGAGGATAAATGGCTGCTAAATTATCATTTTTTTTAATAGCAAATGAACATCTCAAAGTAAAACACAGCCAAAAATTTCAAGTTTCTACCAAATATATTTGCTAGATCCCAATTCACGAAGGTGGACAAACAACAACCAAAACACGATCGTGATTCATGAAAGTGGACAAACGGCGGCCAAAATCCGTGACACAACTAAACAAATGGCGATTGATGAACATGAACACAACAAAGTTGGCGAAGCAATGACGACTAACGATGACGATTTGATGACGAGAAGGCTGGGGAGAGGAAATGTTTGATTTGACAATGATTTGATGAAGAGAAGGGTTGAAGAGAGCGGAAATGTTTGCCAGCAGTTGAGAATTAGGGCACATGGGCTGATTTTTTTAATTTTTTTAAATTTATATTAAAGATAATTTTAAAAATTAATGTTAAAATAAAGATATCCAAATCCATATTCCAAATTTGCGAGTTCATCTAAATCCAAACCTACATACATCTAAGTCAATAAAATTGAACACGGATATCGGATTCAATTTACTTTTGTACAGGTTAAACCCAACCTAGATTTTTCAAGTTTGTCTAGGTCCAGGTTGGGACCGGGTTAAATTGCCATCCCTAGTGTGGATCACCCCTTATAAGCATTAGACTTCTCCCATACTTGAGCGATGTGAGAATTGAGCCTATTACAAAATGCCCTAGAGATCCAAATCTAGTCAAGTGAGCACGCTTGACTCCTAAAAGGGATGATTGTAATATCTCACATCACTCGAGTAAGGGGTGATCCACACCTTAATTAGCAAAATGCCTTTTGGGTGTATGCACCGTGAGAAAAAGATTTGTGAAGGCTTAGGCTCAAAGTAGACAATATTTGACAAACAAACTTAGTCAAACACCTTAATTGCCTCCACTGTAGGGAAATCATGAATGAATAGTGCACCAATTTTAATTCCTTTTTGTCCATCAAAACTTAAGAGAAGCGAATGGAATTTTGCCAAAGTTTGCCTACCACTACCTTTTGTAACGCACCATCAATTCACCCACTCCTAAAGAACCAATCTCATCTTGTTTGGAGTGAGATCTTGCATACTCTAGTATCACTTGGACGTTCCATCCCCATAGGTGCTAGATAATCTCTTCATTAAAGTGCCCAACATTCAGATAAAGTTCCATGCCGTAGTATTCGAAAAAGGTACTTTGCAATAAAGTAAGGATTTTAGGCAACAAAGGCTAAGCCTAGAACACCATATAGGACTTTATTAAATAAGAAATATTTTGCTCTAACTCCAATGCTTACACTTTCTTATAACTAATATTGTCCCTCTCATTACCTTCAATAAAGAATAAGTGTTGGCATGCCAATATAATAGGCATCATAATCCATTATCCTTGAATAACAAAATAAAGTTAATCAAAATTTCAACTAGTAACATGTCACACATACTCAGTTTCTTAAGTTTCCAAAAGGTGGATGTCACATAACTAACATGTCAACCTTTCATTGCGTCAATAATCCATGCCATTTAATATGGCTATTGAACGAGCCCCAACATTCAGCCATATTTAGCCACTACTTATTCTATCACAATACCTATACAAATCTCAGTATCAAAAAAGGTACAATTTCCCATTGTCTTTATCATTATTAAGGCTCGTTTCGTAACAACTGCTGTAAAATGAAAAGTGCCTTTAGTTGTGAAATAAAAATTGTTAATTCTAATGGATATGATATTAAAGAATAATTTTGACAAAATAGTAAGACTAATATTGAACTTCGCTAGCCTAGTGGTTAGAACTCAAACCTCACAATTGTGAGGTCATGAGTTCGAGCCCCCACAATGCATTGTGGGGTTTTAATTTCCTTCCTCAATTTGAGTGAAAACAGACTTATCCCTTTTGAAATGTAAGTAGAGTAGACATCCCTCAAATATTAGAGAGGATAAAAATATGGACGGTACTTCATAAGAATTAATGTAAACTAATCCCAATACTAATCTGATTTGTAAATATTAGTTGTAATCTCATGTAATATGAGTTGTACTCTTGAGTAATAATCTCATGTAATTAAAAAATATTGGACTTCGCCAAGCAACTGTCGGGTAAAATCACCTTAAACTCCACACTACAGTTACAAATGTTTACCAAACATCTTATATCTTTAAAATTACAAGTACCAAACACCAATACCTAACAGAGCCTAAATCAACATCCTTCTAATGATAAATACATTTATTAAGTAGGTAAAGGACATTAAAGTCCAACCAAGGATGCAATTGATTCAATGTCATAAAACCAACTTGTACCGACATAAACACATTGTCGTTAGTATTAAAAAGTCCTAAAGGAAAAAGATGTGAATATCTATAATATAAGATTAATTGTAACAATATATTACCAACATAACCACACGGTTGTTAATGTTTAGACTTTCAAAGTTAGATTTAGCAGCAACGTTTCATGGACTTCAATTATGGAGCAAGATTTTTACCAAAGAAGAATTTTAAGAAGCTATAAATTTTTTTACTTTCTTCTCCATACCAAAATAGGGGGAAGCGAATGCAACTCGCGGAATCATCTTTGCCGAGCAATTCTCCTTAAAGGCATGCCATACTAAATCCTACATATAACCACCGGAAAATAATTGAAAAGGAAGATACTGAGGGATGATCATAATCAAAAAGTGAAAAAAATACAAGCACAAAAATTTATTGGATATCGAAATGATAAAATTCACATGACATCAAGGGAAGAAAAAATAAAGAGGAAACCATGCATTAACATAAAATGTACATTTGTTTACGAAGATATTTCTTTTTCTACATATTACCTCTACCACTGTTGAAGTATAAGATGGATCCAAATTCTCAAGCACGACAAGTGTTCCATGCTCATGCGCTACCCGAATTCTTTCTTCCCATGGCTGATAATAATATACAAAAATAATCCACAAATTAATTTAGATTTATCTCAAGTATTTACCATTTGATGGCATTAATAATCTAATACAAATTCTAACACTAGAAACTCTCAAAATTTTGTTACAGAGATTCAATATAGAAAATAAGACTAAAAATACAATAAGATGAATATTATAAACATAAGAAAGAAGAGAGAAAGAACACTTACAAGTTCTTTGAACCATTTGCTTCTATCCTGTCAAAAATGCAATAGGTACCATGTTAATAACCAGCACTTCAATAAATGAGTGAAATAAAAATTTATGATGAGCAACAATTAATTGACAGGAAAACCTTTTCTCTACCAAACAAAAGGACATAGCCTAGGCTTGATGTTGGATGAGTTAAGAAACAAAACTTCTGATACCATTATGTCTGTCTTTTGGGGTGTGTTTTTGTGTATAAAATATTCCACGAACTATAGTGTATGTACTTCTTTTCTTCGGATAATAAAAATATCCCATAGCTAAGCATGATAACAACAAAATATTTTACACACCCAAAGGATTCAATGAGACCAATATGCAACTAATACATTATACACCAAATTTGCTTAAAACATTATCATATCAAAGACTAATCAACACTGTGGAAGAAATGACAATTCTATTGATACAACTTACTAAACTTGGTCGTCGAGTAACTTCCACTATTTGCTTATTACTTTTGTTCTCAACAATTGAAGGTTGGAGGGAAGATGCTTCAACCAACTTGCCACTAGTAGGTTTTAAAAGTTCTTCATCAAGCTTTGGCTTCTTGCAAGGGCCTTTGTCTATCCCATGAGGATCCTTTGCTACTGCTCGCTTAGTTTTAGATTTATCTTCATCAGCAATGGTAGCTAAGGTAGGCTTTGGACCATGTACATTAGAGTCAAGGCCTAACTTTTGCACTCTATTCTTGATCTTATCATCAAATACTTTCCTAGAACTATCAAACTTTGCTTTATTAGATGGCCCATTATACAATTCATTAGGATCCTTAAATGATTTTACTTCCTCTTTAGTTTCAAGAGCCTTACTACTTTTAGCCTTGCTCTTTTCAAATCCAACTTTAGAGCTAGATGCAATCTTATCACCAAACGTGATCCCCGGTTTAATAGTTCTAACAATTTCACCTTGCTGAGCACCTCCTATAGATGAAACCTTTTCTCCAAGAGAAGATTTCATCCCAACCAACCAAGCTTTTGAATCCACAGAGGAGACAGGCCTCTCAGCAAACGAAGATTTCTGTTTCGTTGTCAGAACTTTTGTGTGCTCATTTTCTTTTACTTTTGACCTCAAATTGGAACTATTGATAGAAATATCTTCCAGTCCTTCACCGCTTTTAGCCTTTCCACCTGACTCTAAATCTACATTATCCAAGAGTGAAGAATTCTGTCTAATTAATGAAGCTTCCACACCTTGTTTAACTGAAGTATCAATAAAACCACCCTCCTGTTTAGTAGATACACTTTCAGGAATGTTTTGCTGGGCTGAAATCACTGTTTCATCACTTATTGTGGCATTCTTACTGACTTCCTTCTTGTTTGAATCAAGTTTCAGAGCAACGCTGGAGTTTTGGTAACCCTGTCGGTTAAATATAAATTTAACTGCAACATTGAAAGAAGAAAGTAAAGGGAGAAACAAATATAAATATAAGGAAACAAAAAGAACAAAGTGCAACATCATAGAGATGATAATAGAGAAGCATTCATCAGCGAAAGGATAAACACCTTCAATACCAGCAATCTTTTCATCTATCTTATCCAAGACTTTACGGAGCCCCACATCAAAGGTGCGGCAAAAAATAAAGTCACTGATTTGGAGTTCTTCATCTGAGGGTTGTGGATTTCTAGCATCCTTTGAGGTGCAAACAACATTGCACTTTCCAGCAATTGCTTCCTGATATCACTAAGGAAATTAGCAACTAGTAATTAGAGACATTAGTACATAAAGGATATGTTCACCAGAAAAAGGAATATTTGACCACCCGCTGGCCATTATAAATTCCCTGAAAAAATCTACATCCACTACCTCAAAGTTATTTTCTTTGTAAATAAGAGAGAAATGGAGTATAAGAGTTGGTGACATTCTGAAAATAAGAAACTTATGTATCTATTTAAAGCGATGTATGCATCTGAACTAATACAAAATATAGAAAACATAGTATGTAATCTAATTAAACCAAAACATTTATTGCAATTTAATTACCAAAGGATTGATATTTGTGAGGCCTACGCCTTCACCACATGCCAAAATTAATTCATTCTCAAGTGTCTGAACATTTCCAAGAAAATTGGAAATATCACTTGGGCGGAAGAACCAAAGAAGTTTGACTTTCTTTGCCTTATCAGCATTCTCCCATATTTTTATGAGTTTACCAACGTGAGGCTCAGCATCCCCTTCCTTGTACAGATATACACAGTCATAAAGAGTATATTCCACCCCATCATATGTAAAAGATTGATAGAACTGGACATCTTTCTTTTTTCCACCAATTCCTCTCTTTTTACCCCACTTAAAATCTAGATTTTCAACTTCAGCCACTTCTACCATCTTTCCATAGCAGGCCTCTCTCTCTGATCAGAGAAATAAATTTTAAATAGAACCTGTCCCGAAAGCTAAACCTGAAAAAACAGCAACGAACCTTTTCAATATGTAAGACACAAAATTTCAGTGAAATAAAGTGCATGCTTCACTTTACAACAAGCTTATAAGCCACTGGAACAGGAAAATCAAATTAACTTAGACATCAATCCCATGAAAAATATTAAACAAGCAACATAAATCGTCCCCTGAGATGAAAACAGTTTTCACAAACTTTTTAAGCAATTCGCTAACCCATACCAAATAATCCAAAAGAACAATATATTCTTAGCTGCAGCCCCACAAATAAAGCTAACTGGCTGAAAAAACACAAGAAATTCAGTAATATGACAGTGCGAGGAAAAAAAATAAAGACTAAGCAAAACATCCAACTGAAATCATCATCAGAAAAAAAAAAACTGAAATAGGAAATTTTTTATTGTTTTCCAAGAAGATAAATTAAATAGAAAAGGAAAAATTAAACGCTTCATTGTCAATTTTCCCCGAAATATTATATACTTCCAAATAAATTTTTTTTTAAAAAGCACTTATCACATTTTCCGGGAATTTATTTTCCATGGAAACAAACAGCAGAACAGCAGAACCTAAAACAAAAGATCATCAAATAATGGCAGTGTCTCACAGATAAGAAAGAGAAAATGAGTAATGTAGTGGCCGGAGAGAGTAGAATCGGCGGGAATCTCACAGTATCCGAAGAGCTAGAGTAGCGGCCTCTGTCCTTTAAAACTGGCCTCTGTCTTTTGGAATGAGAAAAAAGAAAAAAGAAAAATTAAAAAAAAAAAAAAACCCTAGCGAAAAGCGCGCCTTGTATTATTTATGTTCCCTCCCTCCGGATCGTCTGTCCGCTTCGCTTTTTGATTTTTCGGGACTGTTGGTGATGATCGCACTTATTTTTTTATAACTGAAATTTTTATCCTACCCCAAAAAAATTGATATTTTACGCTCCCCACCTATTAAAATTAACATGTTACACCGTGTTCTCAATTTCGTTAGTTTTTTATCCTCAATTCCGTTAGTTTTTTTAGTTATTTTTATCAGCTCCGTCTGATTTTTAATCTAATAACAAAAATACCCCTTCAAGTTTGATTACACAAAAACGCTCCTTCTTCTTCTAACGAGCTTAGCTAGGGGTGGGCATGGGTTGATTTGGGTTAGATTTTAAGTCAATCCAAACTAAACCATAAAAATTTGGATTCAACCCAAACCAATTCAAATATTTTTAACCCAAACCAAACCAAACCATTTGGGTTTGATTTGGGTTTGGTTTGAATTTTATTATCAAAATAATTTTTATTTTAATAAAATTTAATTATATCAAAATTATAATAATTATTAATTATTAAATTGATATTAAAATATTAAAAAAATATAGTGGATAAAAATTATAAATTTTACAATAACTTAATCATTAAATTAAAGAATACTACAAAATCAAAATAAAGTTTAATCACAAAAATTATTATTTCTCAATAAATAAGAACGTACACTTTAATAATAAACTTTCACAAACATGACATTAACAATCTAATAATAAATTTTGCCACTTGTTATTTATTTAGTTATGTAATATTTGTTTTTAATTATCGTTTTGGTAGTTTTGCGTTATGTTGTCTACTTATATGTTTAATTTTAGGGAGATTGCCAGTTTCCCCCCTACAGTAATCAACATATATTATTTTTCCCCCTTCTGCTTTTATAATGGCCAAAAACCCCCATAATAGTATAAATTTACAATATTACCCTTATTTTCAACTACTCTTTTATTTATATTTATTCTAAATTAAATAAATCACATGAATAGAAACTAAATAAAAAATAAAGCATTAAAAATAAGAAATATATGTTTTGATATGAACAAAAAAATTAATAATAAATTTTTTTTATAATTATTTATTTTGTGAAAATTTTCTTATAATAAATATATAAGAAAATTATTAGTCAAATAATAAAAAAATTATTATAAGAAAACTTGAATGACAAATAAAAATTTACTATAAGATAAATAATAAATTTCTTCTTAGTAGAGTCTCATGCTCTTTCTATGATGATCCTTCCATGTTGGAGGAATTATTTTTATAAATAAGAAAAAAAATTTATGTTATTTACAATAATATTTATTTAATTTAAATTTATTTTTACTGTTATTTTCATTTTATAACTGTTGACAATTGAGCTGTAAAAAATTTAATGGTGGTCTTTCACTTATTTGTGTTCATTTATTTTGTTTTCATTTATTTCATTTGAAAATTTTGAGTGTTAGGGTTTTGTTCATAACCCATGGATAAACCATACCCAAACCATAATGAAATGATTTTCTACATAAAATCCACATCTAACCCATTTTCATGATTTACCCAACCCAAACCATTTATTTTAGTTTGAGTTTGGATAAACCCATGGGTTGTGGGTTTATGTCCACCCCTAAGCTTAGCTATCACTTTTTTTTTCTAAGCAAAGGGTTTTATTTTAATTGTAACAAAAAAAAAATACATTGTCACCATTTTATTTTTCCCAAAAACAAAATCTTATCAGGTTATATAACATATTCAGCCGCCAAAAAAATTTAACAAGCGAATACAAAGAAATCTGAAGATAAAGAATAATAAATAAAAAATAAACAAATTAAAAAGACCACAACACATTCAGTGTAATTTGATTGCAATTAAATTCAGTCCCTTCCGCAACAATTTTCATCACCACTAATTCCTTATCCGCCACCATATTCCGTAACCCAATCAACAAAATTACCCATGAATCATTAATTGACGCATTTGATTTTGATTCCTTGATTTAGGGTTTCAAAATATAAGCCCCTAAATCATAATTCAAAACAACCCAAATAATAACTAATGAAACCCTAAATCCATAATAGTGAGCCTAAAAGGAATTAAGCGGTGGCGACCAAAGGAAGCAGCTGATGCTCCAGAGTGGCACAGTGGCAATCGCGGTGGTTGATGTTTTATATTTGGTAGAATGAAGATTAAGAAGAAATAGAGCAGAAGAAGAAAAGAAAATGGAGAAGAACAAGAAGAAAAGTAATGGAGAAGAAACAGACAAGAAGATGAATAAAAAGAAATGGAGAAGAAGAAGGAGAAGAAACAAAGAATAAGAAGAAAAAGAAATGGAGAAGACGGAGAAGAAATAGAAATGAGGAAAGAAGAAGGAAAGGACAAAATAAAGAGGAGCCAAAAATAAAATAGTAATGATATAGGTATAAATTTGTGTATAATTGTATAAATTTATTTTGTATAAATTAATATGGTATTAATTTATTGGTTGAATTAAATATCGCTTGATTCATTTATTTTTATTATTTTATAATTTTATTTAACCAATAAATTAATATCACGTTAATTTGTACAAAAATTTATGGTTATATCATTACTTAAAATAAAAAGAGTTTTCACTAAAATTGATTTAAGGCTTGAACTTTCGATTTTAACCCTGCACCGTTAAACTTAACTGAGTACATAACGAAATTGAGGGGCATGGTGCAACGAGTCAAGTTTATTAGGTATACGGTGCAAAATATCAATTTATTTGGGGGTATGCTAAAAATTTTCCTTTTTATAATTAGATCAAATTTTAAATTGAATTTCTTTTTTTTATTATTATTTTGAAAAGTAAAATTGTGAGTTTATGTAGCAAAAATGTGTCGGGAAATTGTAAGATATTTCAAAAATTTTAAATTGACGAAAATTACTGTAGAATTGCGATTTTGTGTAGGGTGGGCAAAAAAGTTTGGTCCAGACCCACCGATTTTTGCCCGGTCCTCACACATGACGGCCTAGATAAGGGCTCAAGAAAAAAAAACTCGGGCCAAGCCCAAGTCTACTATTTAAAAAAAATAAATTTATAATATAATATATAATTAAAATTGAAAAGTAACTTAAAAATAAAAAGAAAAGAAAACTTAAATTCTTAATTTATAAATCAATAATGATTCAAAAAGTTAAAATTATGATACTAAACTTTTTCTCTTGTGTTAATTAATTAAAAGAGCATTTGAATTAGAGAATTCAGTATTAAAGAAAATTAAATTTATGAGCTTTTATTTGCTTTATTTATTATTTTACTTTAAAATATTCATTTTCTTTAATTTATTTATAATTATAATAACTCGTTGATCATTAATTTATTTCAAAATTATAATAATTTAAATATAAATAAGTAAAGCACAGGCCCGCAATGGACCCGGGCCCGACCAGACCCTCATGCTAAACTTAAAGTGGGCTTAAGCCTGCTTTTTGTCATCCATAATTTTGTACTTATTTTTTGTGTCACAGTAACTCATTGAATAATCATGTTCAAAATTCTTACTCTCAAATTCACTTATGAATGCATTGGTAAGTACTCATATTTTGTCAACCTGCTTACAATTCATTTTACTATTTAAGGGTGAAAAAACCATGTTGATATAATTGAGGTTGAGAAGCTACATCATTAAAGTGTTTTAAAATTATGTTGATAAAATTTTTCACTTGTATGATAAAAATTTTATTATATCTTTAATAATTTTGTCAAAATTATTTTTTAAAATTTATATTTATTATATATTATTAACTTTTATTTTATAGTTATACATTTTTTTTACAGCATCTATAACTTAAAAGATACAACCTTAATTTAGATTGTTAAAAAAAATACCCAACCATATTTTCATTTGAAAGATTATTTTGTTTTTATCATTCTTTTTCCTCCCGTATAGTTTGAATGCATATGATTTTTTTTTGTTAAGCATGTGAATTCAAACAATATGTCCCATCATATTCAACTTGTTGAATATGTCAATATGACGGCACAATTAAATATCTTTATTTATTTAATAAACATACAATATAAGTTAAATCATATTCAAATTCTATCATTAAAAGATACATGATATATAATTTTTAAAATTTTTGGAGAGCAAAATTTACGAAAAGATCCTAATTCGATAAATTATAGCTTAATGATAGAGATTATAATAAATAACTTTATAAATCAGGAGGTGTCACACACAAATATTGAGATATTACTTGAAAATTATGTGTTATACAATATAAATAAATACATACGAAGATTGGATGAAAGCAAAAATAAGTATTGACCAAATAATCTTCTACTACGTTTGGCTCTCTTTATCTCCATATTACAGCTCAACGCCATTGTTGTCATATATTTCTATCATATATTAATGAGAGATTAGAAGACCACACAACAAATTTTAGTTGCCGTAAGTCATGGATGCTTAAAAACTTACATAAAATATTATACATGTAAAGTACGAGATGCGTTTATACGTCACTCAAAAAAATAAAAACTTTACACATATGTATTTATCGGTTATCAACACTCTCATATATAGAGAAGTTAACACTTTCACTATTTCATCCTAACGAATTTTATTATTGGATCATGATCTTTTCCTAATATGATCTTCATATGAGCAAATTCTGTTAATATGATTGGTGATTAACAAATTAAAAAGAAAAAATAGTTAAATCATAATCATCCACTAATACTAAAACACAAGTGGCACAAAATTTTTAAAACATTAAAAGTGCCCATATCAGGAGAGAATCATGATCCTTTATTACAAAACAAACTTCTACATTCGGAATTATTAGTTTTTGGCGAATAAGAAGAAGACGGGAAGAAGAAAATGAACTTGGGCTACTTTGTAAAATAAATTTTCCTTTGAGGTCAATACTGTCTTTGTGACTAAAGATTCCGGTTAGTTATGAGGTTTCGACTACGGACGTTTATCTTTCAATAAAGTACAAAGGAAAAGGATGTTGCTGCAACTATCCGAAAAGATTGGAGACAATATTGCAATGATTTCAAAGTTGTTAGTATCTGCCACCACTTGGCTCGTAAGAAAATAAATCTCGTCATGTGCAGTGGTTTCAGCTTGGCGCTCACTCTTAAGGATTCAATTTTTTCAAGCGTCGAAGCAGCGTCGTATTGAGGCGTACAGGAAAGTGACAGATTTGGGGTTTTGCAGATCGCCGGGGACGGGAAACCTTCCCAATCCTTTATCATGGCATCTGGTTCCCCTCGTACGCGCATCGATCAGGTTCGCTTTTACCCAGTCCAGTCTCCGTCTTTGAAACCCTAGATACCATCAACGGTCACTTTTCAGTCCGAACTTTAAACTTCTTTCTTGAAGCAAAACGTCTTCTCACCCTTCGAAATACAGATGTAGAAAGATTCTGATTATGAACTAAAACTGCATAATTGGAAATGACATTCTATATATATATATATATATATTTTCTCTAGTTCTGTTTATTTCTAATTAACTGAAACAAATCAGGTTGAATGACTAATTTTCTTCATGATAGTATCAATTTTTTCCCTGGAGTGAAGTGAAACAAGTAAAAATCTGTTTACTTTTCCTCACATAAAATAACATGATATGTCTTGCTTGCTTTCTTGTTATTGTATTCAGTTTTATGCTTCCAAGAAGAGAAAATCAAGATCACCAAGTGTGAAGTCTGGGAGAGCCGAGAAAGATGCAAAAATTACAGTAGAAGTGTCTCCCAGTGCCAAAGGCACTTTGGACAATTATTTGAAAAATTCACAGGACGATGGTCACACTAGCAAGCAAAGTTTGTTGTCTAGGCATGAGGTGGTTAAAAGAAATTTGTCGCTGGAGATTGATAAATATTCCAAAGATGAAAAGAATCAGGCCCTGTTATCAGATCAAGCTCAACCTCAGGCTACCCAGAAGGTCATTTCCCGGTGTTCATCTAAGGAGGGTAATAGTGAAGTTGGCTGTCATATGAAGGATGGTTCAGCCCACATTCCGGAAAGTTTGGAGCTGAAACAGTTTCCAACTGACTTTTTATCTTTGTATTGTAGGTATTGTACTTCAAAAATTTGGATGACTTGTTATAAATTGTTAATCTTTCTTTTATTGGTTAACTTTTTTGGAGTTGAGCTAGCGTTCTTGTACTTACTCTCCCAAAAGAAAAGAAATTACTTCATGAAAAATGTTAATCCTGCATTTTATATAGTGAAATTCATTCAAGTGCAAGTTCACCATCAGAGGCAAAGTTGAAAGACCACAAGAGACATAGTAGTCCATCTCTCCTAGGTGGGGAGGATAATAAAATTGCCAAGAAGAAGTATTGTGTTTCTAATCTGTTACAATCAGGAGAACAAACCACGTGCTCTAATGCAAAGAATATTGAAGAGACACAGTCTGGTTTTATTGTTAAAACCGGGAATCTCGTTCCAAACTCTTCTCAGCGGGTAAAATTTATTCTTTTAGTAATCTGTTTATGAATTTGATGATTTGAATTATACTGGCTTTCTACTTCAATGTATTTTTGTCCTGGCAGGTCACTGATAGTAATGCATCCCTGTTGCTTCAAGCAAGCTTGAGGAAATGTGACAAATCATCCAAATCAACTTTAAATACAACAGCATGTTATACACCTGAACCATCAATTGTAAAAACATACGTTCGTGAAACCCCTAAGTCAACATGTGGAAACTCCATATTTTCTCCTGGGGAAGCTTTCTGGAATGAAGCAATTGAAATTGCTGATGGTTTTTTTGCGCACACTGATATTGGTCCTTCTCAGATTGCTGAAGGAATTGCTGATAGTAAGAGCCAGAATGAAATAAATAATTCATACAATTTAAGGAATAAAAATTACAACAAGTCAAAGGAAATGTTGAATGAAGGTGATAGCAAAGTTCAGCATATAAAGGCTGGTGGTTCTTTAAAACAAATGGGGAAGGATGTGATTGATTCCGTTAAAGAACTTTCTCCACTGCCCATTAAGCATCTTGATTTTTTGTTTGAAGACAAAAATTTGAAAGGAACTAAGCCAGGCTGTGGTGCTGCCGATACCTCAGAAGCTATGATGTTTAGAGACGGTGTAGTATCTGAAAAAGGCTCTGTAACTCATAAAAGTTGTCAAAAAATCAAATTTAAATGTCATCATGACAATACTTCAAGAACTGAGGGGATTTCTGATGTACAAGAGAAGGATTCTGTTCTTATTGTACATGAAAGAAAACTGGATATATCAAGCCAAGGTATTGATAGCATCACATCAGACTCACCAACCAATGTAATAAAGAAGCCAGTTGGTAACGAAAAATCTGATGAAGCTGGTACTCCTTCAAGTTCTGGGATGCTCAAAGACTGTTTAGATCTTAGCAGTTGGCTTCCATCTGAAATATGCAGCATATATAAGAAAAGAGGAATCTCAAAACTGTATCCATGGCAGGTACTTTAGACCATTTTAGTAACAATATTGTTTATTTTTATTTGAAGATTCAATTAGGAATGAACATCAGGCTGGCTAAACTGGTAAGATGCTTGTTTTATGAAAGAGGGATTTGGTTTCCGCATAAATGGATTGTGTGGTAGTTTTAATGTCTAGGTTCAGGGTGTGTAAATCTTCAAATTTTTGTATCATCTTGAATATCAGTTTAGTTCAATCAAATGAATACCCAATATAGTTTTATATGTGCACTTTCAATTAGTTTACCTAACTTGTGTTATTATGCATGTCGAGATGTAATAGTATATAACTATATATTGTATTGTTTTGTCTGGGTTGGAGTAATAAGTTTTAGAAATTAGAGTAGCTTATTGGGGTAAATTCTTGCTGAGGCATCATATATCACACATCATGTTATCTTTCTTGAGAGAGAGAATATTACTACAGCAGTCAAGGGCGGCAATATTCTAGGGCTTTTTATTTCTTACTAAAACCCTCAAGTTGCTTACTGTTGTTTAGTTAGGAAATAAATATATATCCTCTCGTTTCTTTTCTTTCCTTTACATTTTTTAGTTACTACTTTACACTCTTTGACATTTTTTTCGAGCCAATATGATGCTAAAGTTGCATTGTTCATATTCAATAACTTAAGAGAAGTAAACAATAAGCTTTTTGTTTCCTTGATTATCTAACTTTATGATCGCACTTCATTTTTTTTAATTATTATTATTATTATTATTATTATTATTATTATTATTTATCTCTCTGTAAAGGTTTTTCTGTTTGGCAGAGGACAGTTGGCAACCACTTTTAATTGGATATCTATGAAAATTCTTCTTTTATTGTTCACATGTTTCTTTTACTCAGGTCACTGGTCTCTGCATCCTGCTTACTTTTAGAATTTTCATCATGGTGGTTATCTAGATTCAACCTGTGATTCAGTCTTTGGTTTTGCCTGAAAGACACGGCATGCAGCTTGTTCTTTTTGTCATTTGAGTAGTTACTTGCTGAGAGTGGGATTTTGAAGTTAATCTCCTACACGCATCTATGTATTTCTGATTTTTTTATGGTTTATAAAATGTTGTTTCATAAGCTAAAAGCCGAACATACAAATATTTTCCATTCCCCAGGTTGAATGCCTCCACGTGGACGGTGTTCTGCAGAGAAGGAATCTTGTTTACTGTGCATCAACAAGGCAAGCCCTTAAAACATTGAAATTCTTCATGCATTTTCCAACTTACCAACAGAAATAAACTTGTCTTTATCGCACTCTTTTTCTGTGCCAGCAATTTAGTTGAATGGGAACCCTCAACCAGTTAGGGACGAAGTTCTATGCATTATATCTACGTTTTTAATGTTGTTGCACTGTATGAATATATTGTTTAATGAATCTTGCTTTCTCTGCCACAGTGCTGGAAAAAGTTTTGTTGCAGAAATTTTAATGTTGCGGCGGCTAATTTCAACTGGAAAAATGGCACTACTTGTGCTCCCTTATGTATCGATTTGTGCAGAAAAGGTACTTTTTCAATTGTGGTTGTCCATCGTGAGAACAACTGATGTTTTATTATTATGGTTTTTATTTTTTAATATATTAATTAACTTGGTGCAGGCAGAACATCTGGAGGTTCTCCTTGAACCACTTGGTAGGCATGTTCGTAGTTATTATGGAAATCAGGGTGGTGGGTCCCTTCCTAAAGATACTTCTGTAGCAGTATGCACAATAGAGAAGGCAAACTCTCTTGTAAACAGAATGCTTGAAGAAGGTCGCTTGTCAGAAATTGGAATTATTGTGATTGATGAGCTACACATGGTATGATTGATCATATGTTGCTGGCATTGGTAAATTCTTTTGTGGATGACCTATATGTTGACTTCCCCACTCTCTTTTCCATGTTTATTTCAAGTTATCCTTTCTTGCTTCTTGATGACTTACTTTAGATGGTTCACATGCTTGTGATTTTTGACAGGTTGCTGACCAAAATAGGGGTTATCTTTTGGAGTTGCTCTTGACAAAGCTTCGTTATGCAGCTGGCGAAGGCACTTCAGATTCAAGTAGTGGAGAAAATTCAGGAACAAGCAGTGGGAAGGCTGACCCTGCTCATGGTCTGCAAATTGTTGGGATGAGTGCTACCATGCCAAATGTGGCAGCAGTTGCTGATTGGCTTCAAGTAAGCAGAGTAACAATGATCACTTTTACTTCTTTCCAACACTCAAGTCCTCAACCTATCCCGTAATGACTAGACATTCAGTTTCTGTCAAAGATTTTAATTCTCATTCACTGTATCTAAATGTATGATACTGTGATCTGTTGCTGTATCAAAGCTTTATTCTTGTCTAATTTATAGGGCTTACTTATAAAGTTAAAATTGCTAAGTTCTAAATGATGAATTACTATAGTAGCCTGAATTGAGATTTTGTTCAAGGTATTGTCTCAGTTCTCTCTTTGAAGTATTTTTAGTGTTGAGGGCTTGATTATGTCCTTAAAATAACATTATGATTTGTTGAGATGGAAAATTAGCCTATCTTTCTCTTTCTTGCACACGCTGGCATCTACAGATCCCATTTAAGCTCATTCAGGAGCATTTATGCTTTGTGGTGAAACAGTATAACTTTGGAACTAACCAACATTCATTGGGCTTGTTTTATGTGATTGGAACTCTTATATGAATCAAATAAATTCATTGTTTTCCCAGTCTATAGTTAGGTACAACTAAGTACTGATGGGACTTTTCAATTGAATGACGTAATTATTTATGTTTTATCATATATGAATTTTTAAATGGGAAATTATTGCCCAAACACCTCAAGAATATTGTAAGTGTAAGTAGCCACAACAAATTTCAAAAAATATATCAGAATCACCTCAAGTTTTAGTTTTGTATCAACTAACCATTTTTCTATTAACTCTGTTAGTCATCACTGTTAAAAATCTAGGATAAAAGACTATTTTGCCCTTGGAGCCTCCCAAAATATCGTTATACCTTCTTAAATAAATCCAGAGGAAAAATAATTTTTTTATCTTTGACTCTTTAACGATGGCTAATGGAGTTAACAAAAAATTGGCTGGTTGTTATAAAAATAAAAGTGGAGGTGGTTTTGAGATATAATCAAAAACTCGTGGTAGTTACTTGCACTTTCGATATTCTTGAGGTGGTTGGGGGGGAATATGCCATCTTAAATTGATCTATAACTACTAAAAGTTCAAGCACAAAATATCTTTTCCGAGACTTTTATGTTCACTCTTCTGTTCCAAATGTTTTCCCTGATCTTTTCTCTCACATGTATGCTCTCTTCTGTTCAGTTTAAAATTAATTGTGATTATTTCTTTCTTCTAGAAATTATAAAAAGTTTTGGTGTCACATCATTCCTCTTTTCTTGGCTCTTGCTTTTGTGTATGTTGATTACATATGATATATTTTTCACAAACCTTTGCAGGCAGCTTTATATGAAACCAATTTCCGGCCTGTTCCATTAGAGGAATATATTAAAGTTGGTAATGCCATTTATAGTAAGAAAATGGATGTTGTTAGAACAATTTTGACGGCAGCCAACCTTGGTGGAAAAGATCCAGATCATATCGTTGAATTGTGTGATGAGGTTGTGTTTCTTTACTTTTTTAATAAAGGTTTAGCTAGACATCATGTGGTTAGTTCATCAGTATGATGGATAGTGGGAATGTTTCGTAGGTTGTCCAAGAGGGTCATTCAGTGCTAATATTTTGCTCTAGCCGGAAAGGATGTGAATCAACTGCAAGGCATGTTTCAAAGTTCCTCAAGAAATTTTCTATAAATGTCCATAGCAGTGACAGTGAATTCATTGATATTACATCCGCTATTGATGCCTTGCGAAGATGTCCTGCTGGATTGGATCCTGTTTTAGAAGAAACTCTTCCTTCTGGTGTTGCCTATCACCATGCTGGACTCACGGTATTCCTATATTCTTGTTTCTATTACCTGCCTTTGATGATTTTTTACTTGTTCATTCTTCATATTCTGAGCTTTTCTTACTTCTTATAGCTGGTGTTCACTTGTGCATAGGTTGAGGAAAGAGAGGTTGTAGAAACCTGCTACCGTAAAGGCCTTGTACGTGTCTTAACTGCTACATCTACCTTAGCTGCTGGGGTTAATCTGCCTGCTAGGAGGGTTATTTTCCGACAACCTCGAATTGGTCGTGATTTCATTGATGGCACAAGGTACAGACAGATGGCTGGTCGGGCTGGTCGGACTGGAATAGATACCAAAGGAGAAAGTGTATGTTTCCTTTGTTTTCTGATTGCTTTTGTTGTTGCGGGAGTGCCTCTTATCATAAATATGTGTCAGTGGTATGCTGCATAGTTTAATTTTGTTTATCTCAGTGTTTCTACTATTTTTCTGGTGTAGTTTCTGCAATAGAGATTTTTTCAATGAGTTATGTTTTAAAAAGCATAAATCTATTTGGTTGTTGCCTTGGAATGTTTGTATGAATCTCAGAGTTGTGGAAGGCATTATCTAGCTCTTTCCTTACTGTGTTGGGTCCAAGAGTGTTTTCTTAGGCTTTCAGCTTATATTTCTGGCAGTTAAGCATCTCTCTTTCTGTTCTGTTTTATTTCTTTATTTAATGAGGTGTGTCGTCTTTATCGGTGGCTATATTTCTGTAGATTGTGTGGTGGTATAATTCATTATGTTTACTTGTAGTTGAGATGGAATTTTCTTTTCCCAAGTAAGTGGCTTACAAAAAACTCAGAACAGTTATAATGTCCGAACAAATTATTGGGTAATTTTATGTTGGATGTATTTCCTGAAATAGAGAATACTATTTTGAAACATTTTTCTTTCTCATTAGGTTTTTGGTTCATCACAGAATTTATATTTTGCTTCTCTACTCTATTTAAAGATTTTCATTCTCCTAATAATGTTTTTGGACTACCAGATGCTCATTTGCAAACCAGAAGAGGTCAAGAAAATTATGGGACTTCTTAATGAAAGCTGTCCGCCATTGCATTCTTGTTTATCTGAAGATAAGAATGGAATGACTCATGCAATTTTAGAAGTTGTGGCTGGTGGGATTGTTCAAACTGCTGAAGACATTCATCGATATGTCAGGTGTACTCTTCTTAATTCTACAAAACCATTTCAAGACGTAGTAAAATCAGCACAGGACTCTCTTCGTTGGTTGTGCCATAGAAAATTTCTTGAATGGAATGAAGATACCAAGTTATACAGTACCACACCTCTTGGGCGTGCTGCTTTTGGAAGTTCTCTTTGCCCAGAAGAATCACTTGTACAAATTTCAACTCTCTATTTTTATTGTTGTGTTCTCAACTTTCTAAGTAGTATTTCTGTATCCTGCAGTTTTGAGTATTCATCTGTTATAAGTTTTTGTGCTCATCAATTAATTTTCTTTAATTTCTGGATCCATCCCAAATCAGCTGTAAGGAAACTGCGATTTGTTCAAGTTAATGATAATATTTTCCTTGATTTCCTAGATTGTGCTGGATGACCTTTCAAGGGCAAGAGAAGGATTTGTACTTGCATCAGATTTACATCTGGTTTATCTATCAACACCAATTAATGTTGAAGTTGAACCAGATTGGGAGTTATATTATGAGCGCTTCCTGGAATTGTCAGCCCTCGACCAGGTGATTCTACTTCTTAGTTTGGAGCCCATTCGGAGTCGGCTGCAATATGCCACACTTATTGTATTTTCTTGGCAAGCATCGACCTTTTTTTTTAAAAATCGTTTTTTAAATAGTAAGCATTTGAACTTTAATATAACTTAAAATTTATGAATTTTGGTGTACAATATAGTTGCATTCCCCAAATCTTTCTTCATGTTATCACCTTTTTGAGGAGTTTTTTAACATCCATACTCTCTTAAGTAAGAACCTCTAAGCATTCCCTATATATCATTAGACTAATGGATCATGGATTTCTTCAATAGCAATTAGAAGTAAATTAGTGGTGGGATTGAAAAATGATAGAATCTGATTTGATGTTTATTTTCTTCTTCACATTTAAATTTATTATATTTTCGATATTTATGGATTTTGTGGTTGTCTTAATGATGATGATCATCATTTAACTCTGAATAATATTCTATGAATTTCATGAAATTCAGTCAGTTGGCAATCAAGTGGGAGTGTCAGAACCATATTTGATGCGCATGGCACATGGTGCACCAATGCGCATTTCAAGCAAATTAAGAGATAGTACGAAAGGATTGCATGGAAAACTTGAGTATCGACTTGGAATCACCAGCAATAATATGCTTTCAGATGCACAAACACTTAGAGTGTGTAAACGATTTTATGTTGCCCTCATCCTGTCAAGATTAGTGCAGGTTTATTTCTTTGTTTTGCTCCTTTTACCTGATAAAAGTAGTGTATACCTTCTAAATTGTGGTGATATTCATTATATGCCTATCTGTGTGTCTTTCTCTCTTCCTTTTTTTCCTGCTCTAGAAGAGTGGAATATATTGCTGACAGAACTTAAACAGAGAGGACTGATTAAAAGTCCACAAAAACAAGAATGAAAAATCCCAAAAACAAATGACTGCAAAAAATTTTTTAGAGAAGAATCAATACTCAGGAGAAGCATACAAATAGTCCTCAAAGATTTCTCAGCTTAACAAACCCCAAACTGTTTATGGCTGTAGCTGCTCCTCAATTATGCAAGATAAAGAATAGAAAACATCTTTGAACTCTGAAGTGAGATAATGATTTATGTCTGAAATGCTGAGCTTCTGTACATCTTCAGTCCTGCTTTATATTTTATTGCTCCACTAAATTTACATGACATATGAAATGAAAACTTTCCCTCACTATCTTTTACCTTGTATTTAGTGTAGACAACGTGTCCTTGGTCTTGGTCACCTTATTCTGATTTTTCTTTTACGAATCTTTATGTGGATTGGCTCTGCTTGCACTTGCCCTATTTGATTTTCTTCTCTTGCTAAATGCGTATTCTTTAAATTCTGGGATGAAGGAAACTCCTGTGCTTGAGGTTTGTGAAACTTTTAAAGTGGCCAGAGGTATGGTTCAAGCCTTACAAGAGAATGCTGGAAGATTTGCATCTATGGTTTCAGTATTCTGCGAGAGGCTTGGATGGTATGATCTAGAAGGCTTGATTGCCAAATTCCAAAATCGTGTTTCATTTGGAGTGAGAGCAGAAATTGTAGAACTCACTACTATTCCGTACGTGAAGGTAATTGTGTTCTTCCAGACCAAGTTACTTCTACTAAGGTTTGGATACACATATCTTTCAGTCAGATGCCTTCTGTCAAGGTTTGGTGGAAGCTTTATCGATAATTTTGATTTCATTATCGTCACTATTATAATCTTTGTTTCATTTTTCTCCTGATTTTTAGGGTTCTCGAGCAAGAGCACTTTATAAAGCTGGCTTGCGTACACCTCTAGCAATTGCGGAGGCATCTATTTCTGAAATTGTCAAAGCTCTTTTTGAATCTTCGTCATGGATTGCAGAAGGTGAATCTAACAGAAATTTTTGGTACATGACTTTGTTATTCTGGACTGATGTCACATATTGTGATATTCTGGTATTATGTTTTTAACTACAATGGCCTAGATTGGAGTTTTGTTTCACTTTCCTTTCAATTAAGTTTGTACCACCAAACTTAAATTTTTGAGTTGATATTTTGGTTCTTTTTTCTTGTTGGGAAGGTTCAATTGTCAGATAATTCCTGTATGTGCCCCTAGAAAAACATGTTAACATCATGTCAAGGATTTTGTGGACAGTGGTATCTATAATGGTGGCTTCTCAGAAATAAAAAATTCAGTGTGGTGTTGTTTAGTCATTGGAACTCCTGTTGTTCCTAATGCATCTGAAAAAATAAATGCGGTTTTACTCAAATAAATTGACAAAAGAGGGGAAAAAGAGGGAAATCTAAGAAGTGTTTGGGTATATAGAATGTTTTAAGTTTACTAAATCCAGCATTGTCCAGTGAAAATTATGGTATTTTTTTTTTGGGGGTCTGTTAATATTACTATTGCTATTTGTATATTGATAAATATTTAGAATTAAAAAGTATAAGTGAAACTACAATAAGTACCTGATTTTTTATGGTGCCAATGTTACTACTATCGTGCGAACATATGCTCTCTTCAGTTGCTTGCTATAAACCAAAAAGCGTTAATCATTGCTAATTTAATATATATACCGAGTCCATGTGTTCGTACTTGTCCGCTATTGAAAATTTTTGCTCGCATGTACAATAATAGCATGTGTTTTATTGCGTTTTTCATTGACCAAAGTGAAAATTTTTACTCGTATATACAGTAATAGCTTCTGTGTTTTCTTACTTTTCGCTGAGTAAAATTCTTCTTTTCAGCACAAAGACGCGTACAATTGGGTGTAGCGAAGAAAATTAAAAATGGTGCACGCAAAATTGTTCTTGAAAAAGCTGAAGAGGCCAGGATTGCTGCTTTCTCGGCTTTCAAATCTCTTGGGTTAAATGTCCCCCAGTTTTCTCGACCTATTTTATCAACTGCTACTGAAAATTCTACAGGGGAAGAGGAAGCAGCAACAACCGCCCCTAGGAATGACAAGTCAAGTAGCTTCATTTTTCCAGTACCAATGGAGCATTCAGATAAGCCATCTTTAGAAGCAAATCAGATTTCCAAAAAAGTTGATTTGGAAAGTGCAGGAGAAAAATTATTAGAAACTTCAGATAATGAATTAAGTGCTTTGGTAGAAGGAGGGTCAATTACTGAGTTGCAACAAAAATTTGATGCTGAAAATCCACCAGTACCATTTGTAGGGCCTGGAACTGGTGGTGTTGAGTTTAATGTTAATGCCAGTGAAATAAAAATTCCAGATACAACTCTCTCTGTTCAATTAGGAAAAAATGCTATTGGAACGATAACATCTAATAGGGATCTTGATCTTGAAGTACAGGATCGGCCTAACAGAGACCCATGTCTTGTCAACAAGGACAGGGCTTGCAACAAGGGTCCTATTAATGCAATTAATGCCTCTGGTGGATTTGACTGTTTCTTGGATAGATGGGAGGCAACCCATGAATTCTATTTCGATATCCACTATGATAAACATTCAGAAGCAAATTCTGGTGTCCTGTTTGAGATTCATGGTTTAGCAGTCTGTTGGGAAAATTCCCCTGTCTACTATGTCAATCTGCCGAAGGATCTATGGTCTGACCACAGAAGAAAGGATCGGTTTCTTATTTATGGATCTAGTGATAAGAATGTTCTAACTCCTGAACATCAGTTGGAGATGATAAAACAGAGGTGGAAAAGAATTGGTGAAATAATGGAGAAGAGAGATGTTAGAAAATTTACTTGGAATATGAAAGTTCAGATTCAGGTGCTTAAACATGCTGCAGTTTCCATTCAGAGATTTGGTGGCCTTAATCTTGTGGGAACAAGTTTGGGTCTTGAAAATGTAGGCAGCTCATTCTTGTTGTTATCTCCGGTTCATTTAAAAGATGGAATTGACATGTGCATTGTGTCGTGGATTCTATGGCCAGATGATGAGAGAAGTTCAAATCCAAACCTGGAGAAGGTAATTTTTGTTTCTATTAACAAATTTAGTAATGAAACTAGCTTTTGCAAGTTGTTTTGAGGAGATTAGTTATTTTGTGCCAAAGTATTTTTATTCTTTTTCTTGGAAGAAATTCACGAGTATAAATGATGTTATCGTTGTTGTTCAAGTAGCACTTCCTTATAATTGTTCAAAATGGCTTCTAAGGCTGTGATAATGGTTACTTAGGAAGTTAAGAAAAGATTATCCAGTGAGGCTGCTGCAGCCGCTAATCGAAGTGGCCGGTGGAAAAATCAGATGCGGAGAGCTGCACATAATGGTTGCTGCCGTCGGGTTGCTCAAACACGAGCCCTATGTTCTGTCCTTTGGAAGTTACTTGTTTCTGAAGAACTTATTGAAGCACTTCTGAACATTGAAATCCCCTTGGTGAGTTCTAGTGCTTCTTGTTATGAGTTTCTAAGAGGATAATATCTGACCAGGGCATACTGTAAGTTTATGGATGCTTATCCAATTGGAGCGACTAGTTGACAGGTAGTCCAAATGGAAGTTGATACGATTATTGGATGATATTAGACCATTAACGCTGGCAATCTTTTTAATAATGAATCTTTTCTGCTTCCTGGTGAAAATAAACCCCATCTGTTGCACAATTAATCTCAATTGTCTAATTTTGTCCTCACATATTTTCTTCGTGGTTTGTGCGTGTTTGGTTTAGCATAGATGCTTGCAAAATCTTAAGTTGGTTGTGAATCTATACTTAACAACATACTCTGAGTAATAATGAATTGTTCTGAAACTTTTGAATCATATTAACAAAATAATTTCATTCTTTAGCTGGCATGATGCTTTATAAATAAATGACGCTAGTATGACAATTGGTTTTGCGTGCTAGGTTAATGTTCTAGCAGATATGGAGCTTTGGGGAATAGGGGTTGACATGGAGGGATGTCTTCAGGCACGCAATTTGTTGCAGAAAAAGCTAAGGTATCTTGAGAAGAAGGCTTACACACTGGCTGGTATGAAATTTTCATTGTATACAGCTGCAGATATTGCAAATGTCCTGTATGGGCACTTGAAGCTTCCAATACCGGAAGGGCACAATAAAGGGAAACAACATCCAAGTACTGACAAGCATTGTTTGGATCTATTAAGGTATGGAGGGAGAATTGCTTATTTTTCTTCCTATACTGCATAAAGGAGGCATAAGCTGATCTCCAAAAAAGAAAAAAATTGTCTATCTAAGATGTTTTGGGGGAACCTTTTTCTTAATAATTTCCAAAAATACCAGGCAACTATTTCTTTTAGTCTCATTCTTAGCTTGATCGTTTTTCTCACTGCAATGATCATTGCAAGAAAAAATGTGTTGTGGGATTGTCCCTGTTTCCTCCAACTAATGATCATTGGATGTAATATTTTCTACCCTTTAGTCGTCATGCATTCTCAATTTTTCTGAGCCATGTATACTAAATAGATTTGGTTTCTCTCCAGGCACGAGCATCCTATTGTTCCAGTCATTAAAGAGCATCGGACCTTGGCAAAGCTCTTAAATTGTACTCTGGGGTCAATTTGCTCACTGGCTAGGATATCTATGAGTACACAAAAATATACACTACATGGCCATTGGCTCCAAACATCAACGGCGACTGGTCGGCTCTCAATGGAGGAACCTAATCTTCAGGTTTGGGCCTTATTTCACTGATTTTATCTTTCTGTTTGCTGGTTGAACTTTTTCCTCAGGTGTGATGAGATTTTATGTTATTATTATTACTGTAATTATTCTTATTGGATTATGCAGTGTGTTGAGCACATGGTTGAATTCAAAATGAGTAATGAGGATATATATGGAGGGAATGCCGAGGTTGATCATTGTAAAATTAATGCTCGTGATTTCTTCATTCCTTCACAGGTAAAGTATTTTTAGTTACCTTATTATGGGATGTGAACTAAACAAATCATTCGAAAAAAGTTATTGGAAAAAGTTCCATGGAGTGTGTGTGTGTGCATATTGTCTTCAGTTGAGAAAAACAGAGATGAAGGTTTATGTAGCTATCTCAACTATTTTAGGATTAAGGTATGTATGGGTTCGGTTGAGCGGAAGTGAATTTTAAAACTTGAAGGTGAATTGATTATTGTTTATGCTAATGAACACTAGTTTGGTAGACTTTTGGCTAAGCCCCCTTGACAAAAGTTTGTAACTCATCCTTTCTGTTACAGAAATGGAAGCTTAACAATATAATATACCAAATTCCAAGTAAATGAGAAACTGTAATTGAAGTGCATGAATCAACTACAATGAAGCATGAGTGTGGGAAAGACAAAGGTATACGGCCAGGTGCTTATTAGAGAATGAAAGGAGGGTTTGGTATAAACACTGATGGTCCTGGTACAGGGCCTAACTTTTATGCTGGTTGCAGCTTAGGTGGTTCTGCAAGTGTGAGATATTAAGAAAGTGTTGAATTTTAGAAAAATGAAAAAGGTTCAGAGTAGGGCAGCAGGGTGAGGGAGAAGGGGCATTGCATAGTGAATGATTCTTTCTTTGGGATTGTTATGATATAAATGTTATGAGTTTAGTGATAAATTGCTTGGATTTTTTTTTTTGTGGGGGGGGGGGGGGGGGTGTTGGTACGCATTTTTTTGATTACATTTTTCTTGCAGGAGAATTGGATATTGCTAGCAGCAGATTATTCTCAGATAGAATTGCGGCTGATGGCACACTTTTCTAAAGACCCTGCATTGATAGGCCTCCTTAGTAAACCACATGGTGATGTTTTTACCATGATTGCAGCAAGATGGACTGGAAGGTCAGAAGATTCTGTTGGCTCTCAGGAGAGGGATCAAACTAAAAGGTTGATATACGGCATTCTTTATGGAATGGGTCCTAATACCCTTTCAGAACAACTGAATTGCAGTTCCAATGAAGCCAAAGAAAAAATTAAAAGCTTCAAAAGTTCTTTTCCTGGTGTTGCTTCCTGGCTTCATGTAGCGGTGTCATCTTGCCATCAAAAAGGGTGAGGCATCTGATTATCTTCACTGTTTCAGACTTCTGTCATTAATATTTACCTTGGTAACTTAAATGACCATAAAAGAATTGTGACCATTAAATCTGAAAAAAACACGTTGGTGATCACTTGCTTAAAATTCTTGTGGCTGATGCTATTTTCATCGACGTTATGACTTTGCTGATATCTTGTACTTGGATTCAGTTATGTGGAATCCCTTAAGGGAAGAAAGCGTTTCTTGTCAAAAATAAAATTTGGGAACAATAAGGAGAAGTCAAAGGCCCAGAGGCAAGCAGTGAATTCTATTTGTCAGGTATAAAGTTTTCCTTTTTCCACTCCAGGGATTTTGGGGTTGGAAAGTGGGTATTGCTTGATCAGTGTATGACCGTAAGAGTCTTGAGCTGATGACTGCTTTTAATAGGGATCCGCTGCTGATATTATCAAGATTGCGATGATAAATATCCACTCTATTATTGTTGGAGGAGTTTATAAGCCCGACTCTTCACTTGCAGCTAACTTCCAGATGCTGAAGGGCCGCTGCCGACTTCTTTTACAGGTTACTTCTGGAAATTGATGGTTTTTCTTTCTTTCTTTGACTACTATTCTTTTCTTCCAGTAGAAACTTGTATACGATTAATTCTTGGGATGCGTAATTGATAAATTACAAGCATGAAAATTTCTGAGTTGATATTCATGGTGTTAAATTTATTTGTGCAGCAAGTCTCTGCTTTAACTTACTTACATGCTAACCTTTGAGATGAATTTTATTGACTCTCTTGATGATTGCTGTTTAGGTACATGATGAGTTGGTACTAGAAGTTGATCCTTCTGTGATTAAGGAAGCTGTGTCATTGGTACAAAAGTGCATGGAAAGTGCTGCTTTGCTTCTTGGTGCGCATTCATCGTTACTTTTTAATACATCTTACCATTTTGAGGACTATGTTCACCTTGCTTTACTTTGTTTTCAGTTCCTTTACTCGTCAAAATCCAAGTTGGAAGTACATGGGGTTCTTTGGAGCCTTTTCAAGCTGATAACTATACAAATGTTGTGCCCGATTTGTAGCACACATAGATGCCTCTATATTGACTGAAAAGATGTTTCATGACATAGAAAGTGCAGATTGAGATTAATGTATGTGATGAATTAAGTTTTTTACAATATTTTAACTTGCAAATCCAGTTTATAACAGTTAAGATTATCTGATTCCAAACTTATTTCTAATTTGCAGGGCAGCTGACTTATATGTTCTGTTAATAAAATGTTACTGAGGTAGGGTGCTTGTTTCTAGTGGATTCCCCCAAGTCACCATCAGAGAAGGTCTTGAAAGAACCTGTAGCGGAGTAGAATATCTGTTTGTCCTCGGCAGAGAAGGTGATGAGAGTCGTCAGTTGAAGTTCTATTAAATTTTGTTGAATAATAGCATCACCAAGCTGTCTACATCCCTTATTGTGTAGTACGGCAAGCATTAGCATAGTGTTGTCGAATGTGGTTATTGCTCCTGCAACTGCCAAAAGGTTTTCAAGTATCAATGTGTTCTAACCACGTAGTGTGCTGTTAATTGCTTGGCATGCCAAGCATAGTGGAGTATTTTATATTAGGCATCTGAATAGGTCAGGTATCTTTATTGTGGCTCACCCTTGTATACTGCACAGTGCATAATCCTTACCAATTAGCTGTCTGTCTACTCATGAATGGGATCTATCCAATGCTCCAGGCCTTGTTACTTATTATGTTATCTAATAAATTTATTAGTTTTAAAACTAACATTATATCCCTCTAATATTGTAATAGAATTATGCAATTTTTGGTTTTGAAACTGACATTACATCCCTCTAATTTTGCAATAGAATTATGCAATTTAACTTTTGATACGGATTTGTTTGTTAGTTTCATATATTTATGAAGGATAGAATGTAAATATCTTATGGCTTCTTTTGTTGCATGGTGATTAAAATGCCTATTAACTTTGGTCACAGGCATCATCTCCATAATTGTTATACAGCTGTCTGACTCTGTCATGAAACTTAAAATTGCAGTTTGTTTGCTCTCCATTTTCAAACAACTGAGAGTTGTGGAAAGAATTGAAGACACAATATTTGTTCTTATATTTTTCATTTGGGACACTGTGCTTGCCAACCAGAATGATGATGTGGTGGATGCAGATTGGTTACATTTGTCATCAGGTATGACCATCCTTCCCATTGTGTCTTTTTCAGGGTGGTTACTCACTTATTTTTTTGGATTAACAAAGCAATTGGATTGGCCTTTACTTATTTTATGACCTGTGATTTACAACACTTTTACGGGCAAACAATTGATGGAATGTTATTAATTTAATTTTTCTATATCAAGCTAATGACCATATAGTTTTCCATATCAAGTTAATTACCATATAGCTTTTGTGAAACTTATTCTAAAATGAAATTATTCTTGTAATAACCCTATTACTATTTCAATTTTGATCAAACAACTGAGAATTTCACACTCTCAAATGGTAACGAGAAACCTACTATAGTAACATTTGGCTTTTAATTTCTAATTTTGTCAATGATGGTTTGTTCATGGGATGATCATATTTATTTGATTCATGTGATCACAGGGATTTCTAATAGATTCACCAGCCAGCCGCAAAGTAAGACTGTGAAGATAGCTCCATAAGTAGATAAGATAAATACTAGGCACACAAGTTTTGAAGTACAGCAAGCTTAATGTATGCATAACAAATTGAACTGGGTATTCAAAGTAAATTATTGTACAACTAAATGGATAACTGCTTGAACTGACTGATTCAAACTCTGCTGATTAAGTAGATGGGATAAGAGGATCAAATTCTATTCTCCAGTCTTCTTATTGGGAACCCAGACAATGTGATCCTCAGGAAGGAAGTGACATATAGGAACAGTTCCTGGCTTAACTTTGAGCACTTGAAAAGCTAAATGCTTGGGGTTCCATGCTGATGTATCTGTGTGGCAGACTGCTGCTGCTTTGGCTTTTGTCCCATCAGCACCTTCCAAGGGAACCATGTAAGCCCTTGTGGTTTGTGTTGCATGGCAGTAGAATACAGCATATGGATAGTTCTGCTTATGGCACACTACTGATTTGTCAGCTGCCATCTGCTTCACTCCAGCTGCGATTGTATATGTCTGCATCTTGGTTCCTTTTTTTACCTCCGTAGAAATTGCCTGAACACTCTTTCCAAGCTTAGAAGTGCTGAAGTCAATCATTGACTCCAGTGAAGTTGCACAATATTTCTGCTCTCCTTTAATGCCAGGGTCTTCACACTCTTTGATTGTGTTCTGCATTATTTCAGCTTCAACTGATCCAGGTTTCACGGAAAACTGGTTAAAGATCTCAGGCAATTTGTCAGACGAGAAAGGAGTTGATTTGGCAGCTTGGCGAGATAAGAAAGTTGCTCCATTTGAAGTTTGAGTGAAGTGCAAGTTCATCTTCATGCCAGGATGCAAGTCCTTTTCCAAGAAGAAAAGAGCTGTATTCGGGTCATCATGGAGTTGGTTCTCATTTGCAGCATATACATAGTTGAATGGGCTTACTCCAACATAAACTGGCTTTCCCTTGTGTCCTGTACTTACGGATACTCCTCCTTTGCCAACACCAACACTGGTTCTTTTGTCAGGCTTTCCAGTGTTTACACCAACGCCCTTACCCCCAACATTCACATGGGTGCCACCACCGGGCTTTCCTTTCCCTGCATCCACATTGACACCACCCTTCCCTACGTTGACAGAGGTGCTTTTGTCTTCCAGCACATCTGCAAATATAGTAACAATATTAGAAGAGACCTTTTAATACAGACTAAGGGGTAGTCTCATAAACGGTGGATCTACGGCAAATTTCTTCTCCTGAACGAGATTTTGAGCCGCTGAAATTTTGGTGGGAACACGCTAAGAAAATATATTCCACATTTTTGACATCTACCTGGCTTTAACAGGTATGCTTTTCTTCCTCATACTTTAACTTAGTAATCTCAAAATTCTTTTATGACTGAAATTTTCATATCTCAGGTTTGAAGTGCATAAAACTAATTTTTTACTACAATTAAATTGATGTAAGAGAGTGCTTGGACATGAAAATTCTGACCTGGCTGTAGAAGATCTTTGACAGCTTTTGGCATCGGGGAATTTGGCAGTACAGTTTTCCAGTAAAGCTCAGGAGAAATGTCAGCATGACTTGCTACCAGTGCTAGCTGCAAGACAAGTCAGTCCAAAATCTTTTAGAATAAATAACCTATTAAAGAGAGGCAAATGCAGAATTCCAAGGGAAGCTGTTTGTTCAGCAATCAGGACCATGCAAGTGAGTAGAAGCTTACACTGAGGAAAGCAAGGATGGGCAACAAGTGAAACTCCATTATAGCTTTGAGTATGTTTTAAAAGACACCCAGAATACAAGATAGTATGTAATCTAAAATCTAGGCTTTCATGCTAAGAAGAGCAAATGGGTTGCTTCATTTATAAGGGAAATGTTGCGGACTAAATGTCGTATCATCAGCAACAGTCACTACTGGTTTAATATCCTCAACTGCCACTGGCTTGCTGATTTAAATGCAGTTGTACTCAATCAGACAGGTGGGTGGTCTAAAGAGAGGGCGGTTTCATCCCTGCACTTGTCAACAAGTAAGAATTGGCAAATTTGTCTTCAATTTGAATTTGAAGATATTACCCACTGCATGAAAACAAAATAACTTTCAGGCTGCTGATATGTTTAATGAATTGAGGAAAAGTGGTCAAATTATCGAACAACTACCTTATTTATTGTAGTTTAGTAGGAGTTGAAGGTGAGCATCAATCTCATTATGGGCATTATTACATTTAAAATCAATGAACTTAAGGACTTCCATACTGACATATATTGTTTTAGTTATCTATCGGAACCTACATAAATCAGTTCTATAATAGCACATTCTAGAAGCTATGCTCGTAACATGTGATATTTGCTCCCATATTTGGTGTATGCTTGAATTACCTGCAAACTACTTATACTAAATTCAAGTATCGGGTATCTTATGATTCTTAATATTTCTATTTTTCTTTGGAGGGGAAATAAATTTGTATGTATTCTTGTTTGTGCTGTTATTGTCAATTTTTAGCTTATGTCCCAAGCATTTAATGAAAAAGCAGTATCCAAGACGCCTATCATTAAGTGGTGGGAAATGCATAAGAGATGAAATTTAGAACCGGAATAGTTGTTAGGATATGCATGGATGATGAATGAAAGCTATGTGGCAAGTGGTGGCAAGTGACAACATTGCTTCAAACTAGATTCGTATATGATTTATTAGTATGAAATAGGCCTCTGCTCAATACGGCAATTATGGAATTGCCGTTGTATTATAATTTCAACCACCACAGTGTACGAGTATGCAATTTATGGTGTTAGGAATGACAAAAGTTCCCATGCGTTCGGTGACTCAAGTAAAACGTCAACAAAAAAAAAAGGGAAAAGAAAAAGATTACGTCAGGTATGTTGCTAACTTCACACAACGTTTTTCTTTTCTTTTCTTTTTTGTCATTTGAAAAAAAGAAAGGTTAAAAACCTATCAAGCACAAAGATTATTATTGTTTGATTACTTTAAAAATTATAAAATATCAAATTACTGTAGGAAGTATTGTAGTATAATAGTTTATATTTTTACTATTATATATTTCGAAAATCTACTACTTTACTAATTTTTCTTTAGCATCGTTAAGTTGATTAGTAAAATATCATTTTTGACCTTTCCGGAGGAAACACAAAAGCTTAAGATATGATAACGTCACTATCCCCTCATTAATGATCGTTTACCATTTGCCAATTGGATTGAATTTCTTTGTACTAGCAATCTTCAGAGTTTTGAACCAAAATTGGTTGCGGAATGAATCTAAAGTCGGTGCTTTTAAGGGTGCGTTTGAAAGTAATGTGTAACAATTGAACTGTCAAAACTCAGTTATTAGGATTTAAACGGTTTTTTTATCAATTGTATATTAAATTATTAAATTACCGTTACATATTATTTAATTTGAATTTTCTCATCTTACTTTTTAACTTAATTTCAAATCAATTTTTTCAGTAAACGAACCCCAAAACACTATTTTCATCAACATGATTTCGATATCGGCAATTTTCATCGATACAATTCTAACACTGATAGTTGTCATTGATGTGATTCTGAAACAGGCCATTCTCATACTCGAGACCATATAAAGGTAAAAGATATCACCTTCATGAATTTTACCGTCATAAAGAATTGTTTAGCTACAAGCACTATTCCTTGAAAAGTGCTATTGAGCGTACTTTTGGGTTTTGGAAGAATACATGGAATATTTTATGAAATATGCCAAGCTATACATTCAAGAAGCAAGTGAAGATAGTTATTCCTACCATAGCAAGTGAAGATAGTTATTGTTCACCAACAAGCACTTTTCCTTGAGAAGTGTTATTGAGCGTACTTTTGAGATTTGGAAGAATACATGGAAGATTTTATGAAATATGTCAAGTTATACATTCAAGAAGCAAATGAAGATAGTTATTCCTACCATGGCTTTACATAATTACATTAGAAGATATTCACAAAATCATGATCATTTTGATCAAACAACGGATGAGTCAAGTTATAGTGTTAGTGAACATATAAGCAATATTGCATCTCATGAATAAAGTTATAATACAATTGATAACATCGCTCAAGATATAATAATCTTGAGAGATGGCATTCTTGCAAGTTTAATGGAGGCATGATAATGGAAATATTTATAAGAATTTTGTAATTAATTACATTTTGTAATTATTTTTATTATGTTATGTTGTACAATCTTTATTTGACATATTTGGTATAATCTATTTATTTAATCAATGTGTGAAATTATAATATCTTTATTTTCATTTTTAAATTATTTTGTTTTAAAAACTATTTATTACAACTTGTTCAAAAAAATAAATTTGATTAATTAAATATTAATTTAATTTTTCAGAGTAATAAAAGTATTCATATGTTAACATATTAATTCAAAGTATGAAAAATAATTTGATTAGTTAACAATAAAAAATAATGTTATTTAAAATTAATTATTACAAATATTCACCAACTTCCACTTCCCAATTATTAAACTTTATCAAACACCATATGTGGCTTCTACTCCACAACTATACCTTTTAATCCACAGCAGCTGCAGCTTAAAAGTTCTAATATCTCATTTCCAAACACACCCTTATTATAGAGATGTGAAATTTAAAAGAAAAAATAAATTAAAATAAGAAAATAAATAATAACATGCATTTAATATTCAGGGGTTGTAGACAAATGTGACAGAGAAGATAGAGATGCCACTTGCATCTTCACTGCTTGCATTTAGCAAGTAATAATAAAATCAGCTAAAAGTAAGTTGTGAAACCCTTGAGAATCAATTGGTATTTGTAGAGCTGACAAAATTTGACACGACCCGATTATCCGACACGAACACGACATAAATAAATGGGTATGGGTCGTTAAATTTAACACAATTATTAAATGGGTCGGATCCGGGTCAACATGATTTTTTTTCGTGTCGGGTTAGGGTTAAAATTCTTGACCCATTTACCCGATCAATGAACCAATTATATTTTCTATTTTAAAATAATTTACATATTCTTATTATTAAAGCTCAAATATTAGAGATGATTTTTTTTTATTCTTTAAAAGGGTGAATATAAACACAATGTTGTATTTATAAAATTTTAAATACATTTAGAGTTTCAATAGTGTAAATGTGTAAAAATTGATAGACATGTATATTTTATAATATTATATATATATATATAATTAAAACCTCAATAGTGTAAATGTGTAATATATTGGTAGATATGTATATTTTATAATATCGATAAATTATGTATGTATGTATGTACATACATACATATGTATGATAGTGTGTAAATATTTGATGTAACTCTTGTTCAATATATAAATATTAAACGGGTTATTGGATAACTCAATTATTTTTCTGTGTCGGGTTTGGGTCTTAATATTTTGACACGATTATTAAATGGATCGAGTTTGGGTCGATTTAAATTTGACACGACACGAAACTGACACAACACAAACACGACCCGATGACCTGTTTTGCCAGCTCTAGGTATTTGGTTTAGGAGATTCTATTTTCAATTTGGTTTAGTAACTAGTAAAACTCTCGAAAGTAGATATTTATGTTCCATGGGCCCGTGTTTCTGATTTTGGGCTTCGTATTTCATTTGCAATCCAATGTCGGTCAAAAGACAGGGCTTGAGTCCAAGTTTTTGTCGCGTACTTGTCCAGCAAATTCAATCAGCGGATGCACATAAAAGGGTGTTTAAAATTAAAATGTATGCTTTTTACAAGCATATGGACATGGTCTCATATTTTCAGTTCACACAAGTAAAAAGAAAATAATAGTTCTTTTATGTGCCCGAAAAACTTTTTACACGTTTGTTATGATAATATGGTGTAGGATGGGGCTATTTAAACTCACTGTTTTTTTTTTCTTTATATCCTCTTTTTAATTAAAAATTTATAATCTAAATAATTTTTTAAAAATTAATCTTTTTTTCTCTTTCTCTTCTCAATTTCACAAATTCTCATCAATTCATTCAAATATATTCTTTTAGCTTTGGATAATTAATATTACTAACTAAGAGGAATAAAACCTACTATTTAAAAATGAATATTAACAATTTTTTATCAGCCATTAAAGTTAATGAATATAAAAAAAAAATTTACCAAACACAAAAGCATTAATACAAGAAAAATTTCTTATATATAGAAAGCATGAAATATAGATCATGATATACTAATAAAGGCCAAAAAATAAATTAAAAAGAGGGTGAAATTAAATGTTTAGTCGGTAGAACGTGAGAGTAGAAAGGGAATATGCAATAAGGTAGAGAGAGAGAAAATAATTAGTAAAGGGTAATTCTAAGATTTTTTTAACTTTAAATTTTTAATAATAAATTTATTTTTTAAAATAGGTGTAAAGAGAAATTTGGTGGTTTAAATAGTCCCACCCTATGATGTATGCATGAAGTAGACTAGAAGGTTTTTTTTCATGATTTAACTAAATAAATTATCAAATAAAAGGCTTCTTACATAATCACTCTTTAAACACTGCCTTGAAGTAGTTCTATTAATTTTCAAAGGAGACAAAAAATTTCGTTTTGGAAGCTAATTAATTAATGCTAAATTAATGAAATAAAAAGCCATTGGACAAGTGGTTAGAACCCACAGATTTGGTCATTGTAGTTAGTTGCAAGCCGTCCATTTGATTTTAAGAGAAAAAGTTTGGCATTTAGCGTTTCTTTTTTTAAACATTTATGATATCCCACCTTCAAATCCTATCTCAATTCCAATGGTGGGCAGCCTAGTGCACTATCTTTCTTTTTCTCTTTAAGTCTCACCTGTAAGCCAATTTCATTTGCATCTACACAACTTCCTTTTTCCCACTAATATTTTTTTTTGGCCTTTTATTTGTTTTTGATTAATTAAGACTTTATAAATCACCATTTTGTTTTGTTTGTTGTGGATTAGTGTCATCCACTCATTAAAGAAAAAATTTTGTTTTTATAACTAAGTCAATTAATCTTAGTGATGGGTGGGTAATTTGGCAAACCAATATAGGTGGGGCGGTTGGTTTTCCAATTCTCATTGTGATTGCATGCTCATGTTGTGTAAATTATATCTTTGTGGGTGGGTTGTTTAGTTGAGTGTAAAATGATTGGAATTTGAAATAAATTTCATATCATGTACCAACATTAATTTTTTCTTCTTTTTTTTTTCGCTAATCTCTAATCATTTTTCACATAATTTGTAAGTATTAATGGCAACAAGTGAAATCAAACAAACTGAACTCTAATTGCAAAAATAAAAATCACATAAAAGTGAGAAATTTAATCCTCACTTACTTGAATTTCAATGATTTAGAAGTATGTCTAATTTTGACTCGTATGCGATAGGTTTATAAAAAAATTATGGTATTTATGACCATAAAATATTATACCTAAGCATAAGTAATATATTCAAAATCCAAGAATTATATCGAAAAAAATGATTCAATGGTGATTGGAGGCACTTGAATTAGGAATTTTTCTTTTTAATTGCAATTAATAGAAGGGTTACTTTCTCATTGAATAGAACTTCTTTAGGTGGTTATCAAGTTAAAGCATGTAAGTATAATCTTATTGGCAGTACTAATTAACAATGCCAAAAGCGTGAAGCCATAGCCAAAATAGATAACAGGCTTAGAAGTTAATTACCTCGTTGGCCATTACGTCAGATGGTTTTTTAAGAAATAAATTTCTAATTTCTGAAAGATTAAGTAAACATAATCTAATTAGATGTTGTATTTCATTTATTATTATTTTTCTTAATCTCCTCGTTCTATAGATCAAGGCCTTAAAAATAACAATAATGATAGGATCACAAACTGTTTTGTACAAACTAGTATAAATATACAAACTGACGTGGCACGAAGAGATTGGATGAAAAGCGATAACGATTACTTTTTTAATTATTATAGACCCATGATAATTTTATATAATCAATCTCCTCATGCCACATCAATTTGTACACACTTATTTGTACAATATGGTTGTGGCTCTATCAATACTGTAAAAATAATTATAGAAAAAGCAACCCTAGCAAATCAAAAACAAAGGCGGCTATATGTTATATATGCTTTTCAAATTTATAACTTATTTGAAGAAGTTTTTGTGCCGTCGTAGTGCATAATATATACATGCATGCTTTCATGCGTAAAAGACCGAATAAAACGAAATTCATGCAATGCTTTCAGAAAGTAAAAATAATGCTCTCACGTTTCATCCCGATCAATGGTATTTTATTCCAATGCGTGCATATGCCCACTGCATGCAAAAGGAAAATGGAATAGTTTTTTTTTTTTGATACAAAAATGGAATAGTTTTTATTAGATGATTAGACGCTTAGTTCTTTCAAATTTCTTAACAACTAATGGATGTTATTGTTTTTATTATCATTGTGGGGGATAAGCCGAAATTTAAACTAGCTAGGGTTCCTAAAATTATTTAATTTTCAGATTATTGTTTTATATTATCTTCAGAGCGGCTTACTGTACTTTGGATAGTCTTTCACATTATCGCATATATCTTATTATATGCAAGCAAAACTCATATATAACAACAACAACTGCGACTTTCTATCAAAACTACAAATTTACGATTACATTTTTTAAATTCTTTTGTTTTGTTTTTACCCTAAACTTAAGATATATTATGTATATTACAAAAGATAATAATAATAATAATAATAAGGGTGAGTAATAAAATAAAAAAAAAAAGAGTGCGTAATAAAATATCTGTGATTATCAATAACCAAAAAAATGAGGGCCGCCGTATCTCAAAACAGCTGTGTTCTAAATACACAAGAAAAAAAAAAAATTCACGATGAGCTAGTAGTAAAGTTCACTTCAAGTGATATATGATATCATTAGTGACTTATAATTGGTTTTAAATCATGAAAAAGTTAAAAGTCCCCCACTTGTGTCTAATCAAACTTTGAACTTGTAGGAACACAAATTATAAAACAAAGCTCTCTGAAGGTGGAAGATATGACCCACAACTGATTCTGTGTCATTGTAAATTTAGTTATATAGCCATGACTTGTGGAATTTTGCCTCAAGCTCAAGAGTTCGATTACTGCTTTTGATTTGTAATTATTTTTTTTTTAACAATTCTATTTGCGTTTTTTTTTTCTTATATAAAATGTCAAATCAAAGGGATCATCAATTGTGCACAATGATTCTTGATGGAATATAAAGTGCTAATTGTGTTTGTTTGAAAAAGGGCTTTAAAAAGCTCTTTTTTGAACTTATTTTATAGTAAGTTTGTAATCATATGGCTTTGCTGTGAAGAACCCACAAAGCTTTCTATGTAGGCTATTGGATGATATGGTCCACTTTCTCAAAAGCCATTTTCAAAACAATTAAACAAACCTACCTTATAACTCTTGGGATTTTTTTTATTAAGCATCATTCCTTGTGAATATAATTTTAACTAATAATTTATTAGTTAATGGGGTTAAAAAAACCATTTTTAGAAAGTATTTTTTGGATTCAACAGCAATTGAATAAAATTCTGTAGCATTTATTCTTAAGTGCCAAGGAACCTAAGCTCATGCACCCATCCTTTATTCTTAATTGTTTGCATATTGAGGCATTTTAAACCTAAAAATTGTGTGTGTGTGTGTGTGTGTGTGTGTGTTTTTTTTTTTTTCAATTTTTATTATATAACTAATTTTGTGTTTTATTTTATTAAAATAAGGATGTCTTTATTAAAATATTATTAATATGTGGTATCAGAGTTAGATTTTTTATAGTCAAACTGTAATGCACTCAATTACATTGGAGAAAATAAGCAAAGCTTGGTGTCCAGGATTCCTGTAAAGGGAAGTAGTAAGTTGAAATAAGTTAGTTTTTTGAGATAGATGGTTGGAACCGAAGTCCCCCAATAACATGTAATTATGTTCAAGCATCTGTCTGAAAACGCCTTCAGTTTAATTGAAAAAAAAAAAAACTGAGGAATAAAATAGGGCTTGTAGAAGAAGAAGAAGACATCAAACTTCTTTGTGTATTAACCAGCACTTTATCTTAAACTATGAGTCAACCACCGAGTGTTTTAAAATTTTATATAATTATTTGCTCATTTTGCCTACGAAAGCTCTCAAATTTCCAATGTTCCCACTGCCGTTGATAATCATGAAAGTGCTTTTGGAAAAGATTTAGAAAAAATAAAATAAAACAAAAGGCAAGAATGAAGACAAAAATTATTCAAGCAATTATTAAAGAAGCCCTTTCTAAGAAACCATACGTAATCTGTTAATTAGCTTAGCTACAGCTAGAAACATTTTTTTATTTATTTATTTATTTTATATATATTGCGTTTTCACCACTTTCAGTTTCTCAATCTCCTTTTTGAAGCACCACTTAAGAAGTTACGACCCATTCTTATACTTTTGTTGAACCTTGTCACATTAGACACTTCTTTAATTTTTTTTGCTTTCTCTTCGTTTTACATATTTACTATATATTATATTAGTAGGGTTTTTAGCTTTACTTAAGTACTTTCAAAGTGAGTTGCTTTCGCCCCATTTTTTATTTTTATTTTTATAAGTTCTTCCCACTTCAAACCATCATGGATTTGATTGATTTGATTGATTTGATTATTATATAATTAAATTAATTAATGGGTGGGGTTCCCCTTACTTTAAATTTTTACACTTACTAAATTTTTTATCTGTTAATTGGATTGATTAAATCCAATGGCAGATAGATGAAACCTTAAACGTTACTTTTTAACTCTGAATCCATAGTATTCGATTGAAGGTAACAAACAGAGAAAACGATAAATGATGAATTTAAACAAGGCAATTTTAATAATATACCACTTTTGAGAAGATTGTTCTGTAATGCTTTCGGTCTAATCAAGATAATTATTATTAATCTGCTGAAAGATTGTCAAGTTAGCAAAATCTAAAGACTCCTTTAACAAAAATTAATGTGTTGAAATGCGCACGCGTTCACCGATTTCTACAAATTAATTATTAATTATCGGCATAATTATTCATGCTCTTATCTAGTTCTACACGATCATATTAGGGTCAATCTATCGATTTTTTTTTTTTTGCCGTCATACTTTTGAACTTCAATAGTAATTGTAGTAAATGGTTAATTATTTCTACATCACAAAGATAATATTATATAATAACAGTGTGCAAGAGCTTCAAATTTATTTCGTAAAGTCAACTTTCTTGTGAGTTCACTGGCGGGGGGTAATATCACTCCAATTTACAAAATTTTGGAAGTAGTAGAAATAAATTAGTTTTTTACTCACGTTGTTGAACACTCATATTGCATTAACATTATTGCGATCCTAATCTGTTTCCTCTGATTTTCAAAGCTGATTTTTGAATTTTACTCCACTTTGTTGTGTGATCAACGTTGATCTTCTTCGCATATTAAGTAATGTTATGTTCATTCAATTAAAATATTTGATTTGTATCTCAACTTATGTGACATCAATAATTCATTATCTTATTATGGTTTAATTAATTTTATTATTAATTATTAAAATATTATTTATACAAACCCAAGTAATGGAGAACGAATAAACCTTACGCATAACAATAAATTATTAACATAATATATCCCAATTAAATAAGCATAATATTATTTTTTCCTCGAAAAATATCTTTGCTTGTAAATATTATTTCCTTTTTTTTATTAAAAAAATATTAGATGCTTTATTTTTGTTGTGCGTATTTCAATCAATCATAAAAAAATGTACGCATATGGTAAGAATTTCGTAGAAGAGTGAAATGCCTAGGACATTAATTTATTTATTAAAAAAAAATTCAAAATCGGTGAGATATGAAGTTAGGAAAGATTGAGGCTATGATAAGCAAGCCAAAAAAAGTGGAAGAATGGGTGCCTTTGATGAGGGAGTCTAAGTGGGGTTAACATAATCTTTTCGAAAATCCTTTTGTTGTTTCAAAGAAGATTATGGTTTAACGAAACTTTTAATTATCAGTTTTAATACTATTTTTATGCCTCGTTATGCATGATGAAACCACCATGTTTAATGGCCCTACTAATCGTATTAGCATCATTTTAAGAGATGAAATATCTTGTAAAATAATAATTTGTTGACTAAAATAGCCGCAGGAATTATTTCACAATGGATAGTGGTGGTAACTTATACCTTTGAGGGCTTGTATTTTGTAACCTAATGTTAACTACAAAATGAATCACATGTTAGAGACATCAATGAAGATTCCAAAGAGCATTTCACAATTATATTATAATTATGACAATCATTAGATTTCATGTGGGATATTGTACAAGATATGCATTGAAATAAATAAATAGATTGCTATGATTAAGTTAATTAATATTCGGTGCATTGCACCCTTAAAGTGGTATTTAAGCCTTTTCAATGTTGATTAAATAAGTTAACCAACAAAAATAATCTTCTTAGGTAAAGTAAGCATATAACTCTTAAATATAATATGGACGCCTCTAGGGCCAATGGACGCACACGAAGCATTAAATGAATGCTTTAAGAGTGATTCTTAATCTAATAATATGAAATGAAATGAGATAGATCCCATCCAATCCGATATTGTATATTTTCAGTTGTTAATGAGGGATGGTCCATGACAATGCAAGCGTGTGCGTGATAAGCTTGAAAAAGAAAAAAAAAATGCAGGTAATTTTGAATGTATTGCACTTTTTTTTTTAAAAGGAAAAAAAATTAAAATAAGTGCCTTAGTTTTGAGTTTTCCAGGGAATTCTATATACTTTTTGCTAACTATAGTTAACTATAATCTATATATACCCTAAATTAAATAAATTTTTTAAAATTTAAACTCGTAAATTCTTGTTCCGTAATAAAAATTGAGCCAACTAAATTATCTTTCAAGATACACCCTATTTAAAATTAAATTATTTTTATATTTTTATTGAATAGCCATCAATTAAAAACTTGTATTTTACATCAGGAAAGCGAAAGTCCAAATAAAGAGAGAATAAAGCTAAACAGAAAAACACCTCTTAACACTAGATAAAATATGAAACAATTTTAACGGAGCGTGCAGAAGACGCGCTTTGACCCGCAAGGCCCACAGAAAGAGTTTTTTAGTCTAAATAAAAGGAGTCCCCCGCGGCTAAGCAAGCCCAAATCATTGGTTGATTTGGGCTTTTCAAAACTCCTTAATGGGCCCCATCTTTCGCTCTTTAAAGAATAGACTAGCATGTTTGTTGAGTTTAGGGCACTAGGCTGACAGACTAGGGGCGGGGATTCTAGTCAATTGTAGTTCCAGTTTAATAGGGACGAAGGAAATTTATGTTGCTATTTATAGCATCGACCTTTTGATCCTAACTCCATTCTTTTCATTTGTTTTTTAGCTGTAAATAAGATACCCTCTTGTCCTCTTCCTTTTATATTGGAGAATCCCACTTTTACACTCAATAGTTATAATTTTTTTTCCCTTTTATTTTTTCTTTTTACAAAACTATGGGTTCTTTTTAAGCTTTCGGCTCATTTCGCTATTATAGTTTAATGATAACCTAATTCTCTCCACATTCATGTGAGTGCGATTTAAATTTTAAACCTTTCATTTTCAACACAAAAAACTTGCTTTTATAATTACACTATCTTTTGTCAAAAATGTGTAATGAATAGAGTTAAAGAGAAGAAAAATAAAGGCTCCAAGAGGATTTTTTTTTTTTTTCCAATTAGTTTCCATTGTGCCATGTAGCTTGACACATCAACTAGCATGATTGATTCATCAATTTTCACATTAAAGACATGTGGAAGTTGCAATGTTGATGGGATATAAGGAACAAACAAGAAATTATAGTATGTTGTGCAAATTATCATAAAGTCCTTGAAGAACATATGGTGAAGGTTGATCTTCAATCCTCAAGAAATTAATTTATGGAAGCTGGGAAGCAATGATTTGAGACTTCATTTTAATGAAATAAATAAGGCCAAAGTTCTGGGGACTCCATACAAGTGTCTATGCTAAGTGGCTAGGAAATTTTAGAAGCAACTTTCAATATCAGGGTATATTGATAGATGTCCAATTCAATCACCAAAAAGATTGGCTTAATTATTAAGTCAAGCAGAAAAGAGATAACGAAACTAGTTCATCATAAATGGATGAAAACCATATAAACAAAATCAACATGTATATATAATATAACATTAGTATATTGAGTCTTTTAGAGGTGTAGAAAATAGATTTTGTAAAATGTGAATTTTGACTAGGTATAAATGCTAATTTCTTTTTTAAATCAATTTAAGAAACCGTGTATGAAATTAAATCTCTTTTGTCATTAAAAAATATTTTACTAATTTAACCAACTATTAAAAACAAAAGATTAAGTACTATAATTTTGAATTTATTGAAATTTGATATCCAAAATTTTGTGGGGGTAATTATCAAACAAAGTAAATTGAAACGGTTTGGGGATGCTTGGTCTAGGGACGTGAAATGATCAAAGGGAAGAAATGTGTTGAAAATTGATTAAAAAGAAAAAAAACAGTGAACAGTAACACGGTTTGACCAAACGGTGAATAGTAATGTGACATGAACAATAACGCAGTTTGAACAATGCTATCCGTTTGGTTATAAATAGGAGAGTCTTTCATAAGTTTTCATTATCCCAAATTTGAGAAGTAAGAGAATGCAAGAGAAGCATTGAGAGCTTCCAACATAGGAGAGAAATATGCTTAAGTATGTAGATGTATTGTAGGAGTATTTGGCTTCTCAATATGGATACTACGAGTTTGCTTTGTTAAGGGATATTTCTCAAGATTATGAATATGGGGTTTGGGTGAGATAAAATTATTTTTGAGAAAGTAGTTGTAAAAATTTTTCACATAGTGAATATTTTTCTCTTGTTGTCTTTTGACAACAACCGTGATTTTTCTCTGAATTTGGAGTTTTCCACGTAAAAATTGTGTTTTGTGATTGATGTATTCTCCATTTAATTTTTTTTTGTTAATTTATTGTTTGATAAATTACTTGAAGTGATTTTGGGAAGAAGCTCAATTTCCTAACAAAATGATCAAACACGCCGTTTCTCTGTACAAGCCCCCGATGAAAATTGTCTAAACAAAATCTAAGAGTTTGAATTTCTTGCAAATTGGAGAGGTGATTATCAATTTTTTGTGAGAGAAAGTTCGTTGGATTTTAAAGGTACCATTCAAAGTAAGGGCAGTGATCTTAAATGCATTGCTGTATTTAAAATTGATTGATTTGTTAGCAAATGCACATGAAACAAGCTAAGTAACACAAGTACATGCCATGCAGCTAAACTCAATCTGTGTTTGGTCCCACTTCTCTTATTACAAGTGATGAATTGTGGTTTGAATAGGAAGCAAATAGAATCTATATAAGAAATGAGAAGGCGTCTTTATTATTAAATTTGTTAAACTAATTAACTAGATATGAAATATCGGTCATCAAGTTCTTGCCAAATGTCTTTAGTTTTGGAATTGTTGGTGTCATAATTTTAATTTGTCCTCTAGAAATTTCAATTAGAGCAATGCCGCATAACTAACGACATTTTGTAAGCCAAAAATGATAGTCTCCATTGATTACATACAGTATAAATTTTCTGTTATGATTTTCACGGTAGAGATGAAATGGTTCATTAATTCATCAGACTTTATCAAAGACCTAAATGGTAAAAGTAATATTTAAAAGAGACTGAAATATCATTCTACCCATTATAAAAGAGAATATCATACAAGAGAATTGCAAATTTAAAATATCCATGGGCGATATAACGACTTAATGTGTTATCACTTGACTTTCCCTCTGAGCAATGGATCCAACACAAGCGAATTGTCTGTATCATATATAATTTAATTTGTTTTCCAAAGGATTCGATCACCAAGTATCCAAGTCAAACATATTTTAATATATTTTGATGAGTCACTATTTAGCCTAAAAACCTGACAAAAATTTTAAGTTATTCAACTTAAAAGTTTGACCAAAACTTTAGGGCCAATAAAAAACAAATTATAAGCATTTCTCATAAATTCACTAATCACTTGATTGACTCTCAAGTCTGTATGTGATATATATTTTTTTTTTTGTTATATGTTATCTAGAAAGAGGACGAGTCAACGAGTATTGGTTAGTAAATATTTTGATAGATAAAGACCCCTTAAAAACTTCTTTCGAGAAAAAAACAATTATATTTAAGAGTTCAAACAATAATATTTAAATTTAATAAAATTAATTGTTCAAAGCATTTTAATCCAATAGTTCAGAAATTATGACGCAAAAAATATGAGATATATATTAATTGACCAATTTGTCTCTAGTTAATGGGCGCTATTTAGTTTAAATAATAAAATTTAGAACAAACAAAAAAATTAAAAAAAAAAAAAAGTGGAGTTCAAATCCTTTCACTCGAGATGAGGTGCATATTTTATTATTATATCATATAGTGTTATAGTTTGTTAATGCTTTTGAGTACCTCTTAAGGACAATTAATGAAGCTAGAGTACGTTCATCACTGGATAGAATAATACTAGCTTCTTGAAGTATCTTGAGATTTTCTCTTTCTCTGCTCACCTACTCAAAAGCTTTCTATTAATTTCTACACAGGCATTTCTGTTACACATTTATTTCGCCTTGATCATGCGATGATTGAGTTTTGTTTTAATGATTGCACGGAGAGAGCACTTTAGATCTAATTAAGTTTGACTAGTTTCTCAAAATCAAGCTATTCAACTTGCTTAAATTCATTGGGTTGTAAGTAGAGTAATTTTTGTAAGTATAAATCCTAATGAGAATTTTAGGCCAAACAATTGGGTTATAAGGGATATGTATTGACAAGACAGAGAAATTGGTGACAAACTAATAACAAAAGGATGTGGCCTTGGCTCCATAAATTCCAAGTGACGAAACAAAAACGTTTAAAGTTGTATGATAGAAAAAAAAAAAAAACACAGATTTTTGAATAATGAAATTTATTAAATAACTCTGAATTAACAAAACTAGGATTTTAGGCCTCTTTCTATAATAATTTAAAATATCACGAATTTATTAAAAAGGTCAAATTTGAAATACTATTTTATAATAAAATTCCTCTAATCTAAATAAAAAAAGTAAATCAAATAGTATCCAAATTTAATACCTAAAAAAAATAAAAAATCCTAAAAGAAATAAGAAAATAATAAAATATCTTAAAACTGAAAAACGTTAAGAAAAGATACAGAATTTCTAAATACCTATAATCCAAATTATGATCTCCGGAAAGTATAAAGCCGAGGATATATATTCAACTAACAATGCTCAATTCAATATTTTATGTCCTCCTTCTACTAATTAAAATGTAATTAACTTTGCTGAAACTAATATAGTGAATGAAGAAATAGAGATCTCTATTTCCGGAAGGTAGTTATCTGGATCCCAAGGCAAAGCGAAAATATGGGAGTTCGAGCAAGAAAATTTTGAAAAATATTCATTCAAAGAACAATAAAATATGAATGAATTCAATTCACCGCTAGGAATCATCACCTTTAAACATTTTATTTATTTGTAAGTGGACGGGGTAAATCTTATTGTATTAGACACATATATTCAGGCTATTATTGGTAGATTCTCTGGTTATGTTATAATAGAGTAGATTGAGACTATACTAAACCTTGATTGAGAAATTTTGAGAAAATAAGAGAAGCATAACACGAGTATTTTTATTTTTATACCCTACTGCTGACTTAATGAAGTTCGTTTTAATTTTGTTGGAGGCATTTTGTAATAATTGTCACCGATGAGTAAAGAAATAAATACCTAGAGAGGGTAGTTAATAACCACCACCTACGTTTGTGAAGTCCGGGGGCGGCCCTCTTTCGAGTTTCGACCAATTAATGCATAAGGGCTTCATTTTCAATGATTTCAATCTACTGGCACTTTCGGATTTTGAACGTGTTGTCAGGGAATGACTTTAAGTATAGGTAAATGAGGCGGTCGTTTAATTTTTTATATTTTTTTAAGATCTTATTTTTTTTAATAATTCTCTAATTAATAAATTTTTTTAAAAAATTATATATTATAGAAAAGCCGATTAGATATCTTTATAATTAACAGTTATCTTACAATTAAGAATTATTTTTTTATAAAAAAATAAATGTTTGGTAACTTTAAAGTTAAAGAGATATAATTAATAATATTGTTTAACCATTAATTCATTCATTATTAGTCTTTCCAAGAAAATAAAACTAAATTCTTTAACTTTTCATTTTTCTAAAAAAACTTGATTATTTAACATTACAACTTTGATTTTTAATATTCTTCTTAATTTCTATTAAAACCTATTAATCTAAAAAATAAGTAGATAAAAAAAATTCTTACTCCTTTCTTTACAAAAAAAAAAATTATTCCATATATTGGTTCATTTAAAAAAGAAAAAATTAGCCATATTTATTATCTTATAATCAATTCATCATCTCAACTTTCTATTTACTACCATTCTAAATATTCTATTGGAAAAATAATATTGTTTATTATTTTTCTTATTTATTTGTTGTTTATTTTTATAATAATTCTAATGGAAGTGAAAAGATATTTTCTTGACTATTTTTTTAGATTTTATTTTTGAAATTTGTTAAGATATTTTTTATAACTTTTAAAATTCAAGAATTAAAGATGGAATAAATTTTTGAGTCCTTATATATTCTCTGAGTATTTATATTACAAAAGATAGAATGAATTTTTAAATCTTTTTATGTTGCTTTGAGTATCGATATTGCAAAATAAAAAGTAACCCAAAAAAAAAATAAAAAAATCGCCTGAAACCCTAAATACTCAAACCGGCCCCGCGGTGTTCTGTTGTGTATCTCTGATCTCTTCATTTCTTCATTCTTAATGATTGTAGTTCAAGGTATTTGTTGAACTTTACAGACATTGAACAGTTAAAATTGTTGTCCCAAAGGAACATATACGTATCAACATGTACATTTGGAAGTTTCAACTCAACTTTGATTTATAATTTATAGTAACTTTAATTCTCAGAATTTACCACGTTGTTTCTGCTGCCAATGATTGCTTCCATTGTTGGCACTGCTATAAACATCATCATGGCATCGCAATTCGCCACCATTGATCTTCAAATGAGAGAGATTTCGGACACTAGCTCCAGCAGTTTACCAATTCCTAATGACAATGTTTTCCTCGGTTCAAAACTGTAAATTTTTAATATGTTAATTTCAAAAATCTTTTTTTTTTCCTCCAAATTTTTTTTTTTTTTGTTTTAACCACGAGATATCATGGGGAGGGCCCCAACTGTGGGAGACACCTTTAAGCTCGTACCATAACCCAGACTAGAAGTTCCCACTCGAACCGGGAGGCGCAGATTCTCCCAACAAATGCGACTTCCCTGCGACTTGAACTGGGGAGCAAACTCAGTCAAGCCACTTAAGGGGGACTCCATTGCCGGTGGAGCCAACACTTTGTTGGTTTTTTCCTCCAAATTATAATTGGCTGCCTCGTTACTTTTCCATGATTTCGTTTAGCCCATAGTATTAAAATACATCCCCCAATAGTCCCAACTATAATTCAATTAAAAGCCATTAATAGTGTATCTAAGTAAAACACAAAATTTGATTACAGTTCACACTCCACCGTGCCACAGCATGTCACTTGAATTATCCAATGACAATTTAACATTAGCTACAAATCTTGAGAAGTACTTATCCTAATTATGATTATTTAAATTAAGGATTTATTTAAAGTAGCTAGTACAGTCCTTTTAAATATCTTCCTTTTCTAATTCTCACCCAATGAGATCTCTCTTATGGCAAATAGAGTGTTGCTTTGTTTTTCAATTAATATAATTATTATTAAATAATATTATATGTTTGGGTTTAAAAATATGTACAAGCCAGTGTTAATGAGCTTGCCTTCCATATAAATTGTTCTACGAACAAAAGGAATATATAGGGACATATCACCATCTCTCTCTCTCACGCACTCTTAATTCAACTCTCTCTTCATTCATTCTCTCTCTTTGTATTGAATGCTGATTTGGCCCCGCAATTTTTGCTCATCCTCCGGTTTACTCTCCATTGCTAAACACACATAGAGCTTTGAAAAAAAAAAAAAAAACCCGAATAACTCATTCTCACTTAGTGGATAAGACCCTCTTAATCCACTCCAATATTTCAGGAAAATTAATCTCTTTTTATATGCCCTAATCTCTCAACTGACATGGGATCTCTTCAGCTTTGCTCTTTCTCTTGAAAATTCTTACAAAGTGTATGTTTTCAACCCAAAATACCTCTTGCTAGTACTTGTAGAGCTAGCTATAGGATTTTTTTTCATCCTTTGCATTTTGTTCATGTTCATGGACTGCTTGAGAGAAATAGAAGGCAAACAAGCTCATGATCCTATTTTCATTGAGAAAATGAATAAATCTTCACCACGTTGTATATGTGTTCCGGGGCCGGTGATCGTCGGGGCAGGGCCTTCGGGTCTAGCAACGGCGGCGTGTCTCAAGGAAAGAGGAATACCAAGCATACTGCTAGAGAGATCTAACTGCATAGCATCTTTATGGCAGCTCAAAACATATGATCGTTTGCGTCTTCACTTACCAAAGCAATTTTGTGAGCTTCCACTTATGGGGTTCCCTAGTGAATTTCCAACTTACCCTAGTAAGCAACAATTTGTTGACTACTTAGAAGCATACGCTAAGAGATTTGAAATTAGGCCACGGTTCAATGAGACGGTGTCACAAGCTGAGTATGATGCCACGATTCGGTTTTGGCGCGTGAAGACTACTGTAGGAGGGCAAAAGTGTGGTGTTGAGGAAATGGAGTACCGGTGTCGGTGGCTGGTGGTGGCTACCGGAGAGAATGCGGAGGCAGTGGTGCCTGAGATCGAAGGGAGTGATGAATTTGGAGGTGACATAAGGCATACAAGTTTGTATAAAAGTGGTGAAGATTTTAGAGGCAAAAGGGTTTTGGTTGTAGGCTGTGGCAACTCAGGAATGGAAGTTTGTTTGGATCTTTGCAATCATGATGCCATGCCTTCACTTGTGGTCAGAGATACAGTAAGAAATTTTCTCTCTCTCTCTCTTTTTCTTCCTCTTTCTATTAAAGAAAAATCCATTCATTAAAGTTTTTTTTTCTTTTTTTTGGGAATTATTTGATTTTTAATATCGGAAAAAGTTGGTTTCACAAGAAAACACTTAAGTCTCAAAAATCAGCAAGAAAAGGGAAAACCCATATGAGAATATCTTTTGACAAATCCATTTTAAAAATAATACACAAAGTAAAAAAAAAAATCAAAGGGGTGAGGTTTTTCATTTATTTAATTGTTTTATACACAGTTTCTAAGATAGAGTAATTGTCTTGTGACTTCAAGTTCCAAAGGATCCTTTTTACAGAAGATCAAAATGAATTCAAAATGAGGGGAAAAAAAAGTTCTTGATGATCTTCACACTTTCTTGGGATTCCCAGGCATGCGCAAGCAGCATTGGTCAGAAACGTAGGATCATATATGCACATACACACATTGTCATGATCATGCATCTTTCCTTTTTATTATTTTTATATTTGCTTCCCTTTTGTAAATTGCCCATAACAAGGCTTGGCGTTGGCCATGGCCACAACCCATAATGTGTGTAGCTTTTAATTTTTATTTGGATGACTGAACATCTACAGGTGCACGTACTGCCACAAGAAATGCTGGGGAAATCAACTTTCGGGCTGTCCATGTGGTTGCTAAAGTGGCTGCCCATGCGCCTTGTCGATAAGTTGCTGCTGGTTGTATCATGGCTTATGCTCGGTGACACCGCTCGTTTTGGATTGGACCGCCCTCTTTTGGGTCCCCTTCAACTCAAAAATCTCTCTGGAAAGACCCCCGTTTTAGATGCTGGTACATTAGCCAAGATCAAAAGTGGACACATTCGGGTACAGATCATTTTACAACACTATTTTACATTGATCATCATTTCATCCCATCCCAATCCCAATCCCAATCCCATCAATAAAATCAAATCACATATCTTACTTTTCAACTTTTTAATTTCATTTCTCTTTTGGCAGCTAAGTGTTTGATGGCTCCTAGCTATATTATGTAATCATGAACAAACAATCGTACCCTTTGCTTTTCTTCCCTGTCTCTAATTACTGTTTCCAATTTCTTTTCTCTTTTTTTCAACCTAAAGGTCTTTCCGGGCATCAAGAGACTCAAACGTTATGCCGTTGAGTTTGTAAATGGGAGATGTGAGAACTTTGATGCTATCATTTTGGCAACAGGTTACAGAAGCAATGTACCCTCTTGGCTAAAGGTACTTTTTCTTTCTTTCTTTTTTTATTTCTTTTGATTAATTGTCTATAAAAGAAGGCAAAATGCAAAAGTTTAATTAAAATTCGATTGACACAACGTACAGGAGAGTGAGATGTTTAGCCGGAAGGATGGATTGCCTCGAAGGCCATTTCCGAATGGGTGGAAAGGGGAAAGTGGGTTATATTCAGTGGGGTTCACTAAACGGGGACTACTTGGAGTAGCAATGGATGCAAAGAGAATTGCGCAAGATATTGAGAGTTGCTGGAAAGCTAAGGCACCTTTTGCTCGCTCACTGTTGTTGCCACATTCATCATCACCATGATCATCATCTTAATATAAAGATCAGTTATTATATACATATATAATTGACAAGTATAGTGCAAGAAGTCTTAATAATTTAGGTGATCAGTTGGAAGATTTTGATGGTGCCATGTAGCTTCAATTTTGGTATCAAAGGTAGCTGCTCCGCCAATTAATCAGTAAGTAGCTGAGAAAAGAAGAGAGCCTTATAATTGAAAGATATGCATTATGATAACAGGCATCGGGAAGGAGGAAATTGAGAGTGAAATGCATACAATTACAACAATGGGGGGACCTCACAGTCAATATTTGTACATGTTGTACATTTACCGGTTTTATTTTAATTAGGGCTATGACTTTTTAGAAATTAAGAGAGAAATCTAGCTAGGGTTTGCAAAATAGGATGGTCTGGTTGTGTTTAAGCCTAGTTACACGGATGATGATGATGATGTGAGAGGGTAGAGCAATTTTAATGTTTTCTCTGATGTTTTTAATTAATTAATTAGCATTGTATGGCTAACTAGCTAGTGATTTTTAGATTTTAGGGTTTTTTGGCTTTGTGTTAATTTGATTTTTAGATTTTAGGGTTTTTTGGCTTTGTGTTAATTTTCCAAAGTTTGACTTGAAGGAGAATCAAATTAATGACTACTTCTAATGAAAATCCTTACACACTGACTTGTTTTGATTTCCCATTTGGGTTTTGTGAATTTATGTTTCATTCTGTTCAACTTTTTTCTAATTTTATGGCTATATGTGTATCTTGCAAGATCTTGTACTCCATTTTAGTGAATTTATGCAATTTTCACTATCGAAATGATTTCACTTCCAACTAGATGCTTGGACCACCACTTTTCATCATGTTTTTATGTACTGTGCATTAAAACTGTACAGAATCTTACTAATTGCTTGCTCAAACTTACCATATCAATATTATCAATATTATCAATATATGTATACCAAAATAATATTTCTACGTATATATAGTTAAAGGTTTATTTTTAAACACCATGCATTGTGATACATGTTAGAAAATATGTCCCCCTTTTTCAATGAGAATTTATAAAACCTAAATTAGGATATTTCCTATTAGTAGTAGTTATTTTATCTAGGAAGACTCCTATTTAAGAAATACTAATTTCTTCTTCGACACTTTACCTATTCAAGGAGAAATATAATTTAGGGTCTTTATCTATTCAAGGAGAAATATAATTTCTATAAGGAAATGAATACTTTTCCTATAACAAATAATTATTATATATAAGGAGGTTGGGTTCACTTGTTGTATAACACAACTAAACAGTTTCCAATTTGAGAGAAATGGTAGGTCTATTAAGAGTTGAGTGTTATTGGGTTTTGAGTATAAGACAAATTATTAGAGTGATCGTAATAATTTTTTAGATAGTGGAATTTTCTCTCATCGTCTTTGGTGATCGTAGTTTTTCTCTAATATCGGAGATTTTCATATAAATTCTTATATTGTGTGATTAGTTTCATTATACTATTTTATTATTTCTTTTATATTTTTACTTTTAAGAATTTGGGCGTGATTAAAATTCTTTAACAATACATAACTGTCTTAATTAAAAAGTAGTCAAATTAATGTGAACTCTTGACGTTTCAAAAAAAAAAAAAAAAAGAGGAAGAAAAATGTGAAATCTTGATGGAGCATGGGTCAATCCACGATCCCGTTAAGTTTAATCCTCGTCTGTTGTCTGGCAAGACTGAAACCATTAAAGGAATTAATAAAATGCGACTAACTAAGCTTGAACTCAATCTGCCAGCCAACAAAACTACAACCAAGGAGAATCATCGAGGAAGGTATATCAAAACCAGAACCAAGGGAAATCACCGGGGAATCATCGAGGAAAGGCAATGTATACTATCATTACTCAAAGTGATTAGATTCTTGTTTGGTCTAACAAGGTGGCTGGGATTAATTGCCCTTATTTTGGCTAACCCATATGGGCAAATGGCTTGAGCAAATAAGAACTAGGCAATCAATTTTGCTTTTGTGGGTAAATATGGTTTGAAATAGGCAAGCAGATGTGATGTTCATTGTAGTCTTTTCAATAACTAATTATAATAATAATAACATAAAGTTACTTCTCCTGACCACATAAAGATAAAGGTATTGGAGTCCTGTTTTTCAACCTGAAAAGTTGAATTATTCAAGGATCCACTTGGACTTTAATTGACCTTGACAAATTAGTAATAACATATATCTATAATGCAAAAAGAAACCCAAAATTGTAGATTAAATTTAGAAATAAAATACAAGGTACTAGAAAAATAAGTGTTGTGTAAATTTTTTTTTTCAAAAAAAAAAAAAAGGCCAGCTTTTTGCAAGGATGAATCATTCACGCTCTTAAAGGCAGTGCTTTTGCAGAAAAATAAGAAGCAAAACGTAGCGCGTATTACCTTGTTTTTGACTTCAAGAAGTTCCATGGTCCATGACCTTGCCGGACAAAGTGTAGAATTAAAATTCTTTATTTTCTTTTTCTTTTCTTTTCTTGTTGGTAATTACTGTTCTCACTCCACACCACCCTCAAATCAAATGTACTTAAATTTGAATTTTACTGTTTTACTTCTACAGCAAGAGACCAACTAATCAAACTATCATTTGAGGATAGTTAAAATTCCAATTTTCTAAAAATATGAGATTTAGTAATGTGATATTTATTTGAAAATTATTCCATGAAGGTTGTTTGTAGTTATAAGTAACTCTTGCATTTAAAATATATCCTTTTGAATTAATTGTGAACCCAATGGTTCTCAAAACTATGTACATCATAATTCACAAGGAGTAATACTACACTTCTAAATAGTTAATTAAGTTTCTTCATCCTCATTTAGGTGGCATAAAGAGTAGTAGCACACTTGTGAAATTGTTCGGACGGTAACATTAATATATTTGCATGCATGCAAGTATAAAATATGCTGTTGAATGAAATGATCTTGACTAGACAACAAAATGCATACAATTAATTACATGGAAGGGTGGGTTAGGGTTTCTCAAGATTGCAGGTGGTGGGGTTTTATTCTGAAAGAAAATCTAACCTTGGTCTAAAGAACTATGACATTTCACTGCCTTCATCATGAGCTAGTGAGAGAGCAAGCAATGAGTAAGAAAATAAATCAAAATTTCAAAAATTTGTTTTTTCCAATTTTCCTCGAGATCATCTCTGTAACGCAAAATCCAATTAAGGCAAGTAAAAGAGAAGTTCTGTGTGGCCCATGAGATCCCAAATGGCCATCTTTAATGGACCCATTTGGGCCTTTATTGCCATCAACTGTCCTTTCTCTCTTCTCTTCAGTCTCAGCTTTTTGCCTCCCTTTTTTCTTTTTTCTTTTTTTTTCCCTTTGCAATTATACAAATAGTAAAAAGATCTTATGAGTGTCCAACCGACTGTGCTCGCTCCAATTTATGTGTATTTGCTTGACTTATTTATTTGGATTCATATAAAAGCTAATCCCATGAGGGCCCCTTTTAACTACAGCTATAAACCGGCCTAAATCAGCTTTATTTTTAATTCTTAACCGTAATGCTCCACTTTGGTATGGCAAAATTTATGGCTAATATATCTTAAAGAGTTAGACGATTGTCACCCTTCCAAAATCCTTTTAAAACCCCACTTTTGTTATAATTATATTTAAGAATAAATATTTTAATATATCTCACATCTATATTATCTCATTTCAAACTTGTATTTTCTCTTTTACAAAAAATAATAAAATTCTTGTATTTTCTCTACTATCAAACTCGCACATGTAATTTTTTTCTCAAATTCTCTATAAAAGTTTCTTCAATTACTAAGACAATCTATTGATAATAAATAAAACATATTCTGATAAAATGATCTGCCTTTTTTTAAGGCTCATAATAAAACTTTTTACATCATAATCTTACATATATTTTATTTAATTAATTGATTTTTTTCAAGAAGTTTATCACCCATAAAAGTTTGTTTGTGAGGAGCGAGAAAATAATAGAAAATTAAAAAATTCACAAATTAAATGTGTTTATTTAGAAATAAGAGTATTTTTGACATTAAATTTAGCATTATTAAAAAAAGGAGTTTTTAGAAGAATTTTGAAGGAGTCCAATAGTGCAACTCTATCTTCAAGGCTATGAAGATATTCATTAGAGAAGCTCATGTGTTGCATGAATTTGAATACAAAAAAGTTTCCATAATTTGATGAGGATATTGCAAGCTATGTCAGAATCTGACTATTCCGTTGAGATTCTTCGCCTTTAAAATAAGTCTTTTGTTGCTTTAATTAGGGAAAAAAAAAGAGTCATTAGTTGGTTCCAATATAATGATATAATGTATCAACAACTTTCTTCCTACACTTTAAAATCTTTCAACCATAAACGTTGGCCTTAGCTACCACTCTCAATTCAAAAATATATAGCATCTCTCTACTTATCATTCCAAAACATACTAATCCTCTTGCTCAGTTTGTTTTATTTTATTTTATTTTTTCCACAATTTAGATACCAAAGTATTTGTTAAAGAGTGGTGATATAACTCATTGATTGAATAAAAATACAAAATAATAAAAATAAATAATGTGGATCATAAGATATTTAATCCAACCAATTTAATCATGTCACATCAGTTTGTACAAAAAAAAGTGTACAAAAATTTGTAGCCATATTACTCTTATTAAATATTTGTTAAGCAATTACAACCACTTGATTTCAATAGTAAAATTACTAAAAAATAAATTTTAAGGACGAGGATAAATAACTTTTACTCGATAATGAGTTGCATTCACAGAACACCTATCAAATTTCTCTCGACAACTAGAGCTTCTATATAGCCCAAGTTAATGTTGAGTAATTGCCTTTTTTTTTGAAAAATTATGCTCCTAAAGGGATCAAGATCCTCTCCTGATATGATTTTCTTTTGAGTAAATTCTATTAGCGTGATTGTTGGTTAATAAATTAAAAGGTAAAAATAGTTAAATCTTAATTATACGGTAACATTAAAATGCATGTGACATAAGATTTGTAAAAGTTTTAAAAGATCAGAAATGCTCAGATTATGAGAGGATCATATTCTCTCCTAAATTGGTCAAAATGTATGTAGGATCCACATTATTGGTAAAAACGGTTTAAAATTATCTTCATGATCATTTACTTTTTTGCCAAGCAAAATTAGGGTTTCTTCTTTTTATTGTTCTTCTCTCCGCGTGGATGAAGATTTATTACAGAAGTTTTTGTCCAAAAATGTATAATTAAAGACCAAGAAAAAGGAAAAAGTTGTATCAGGTTTATGAACCAATTAAAAGCAAGTTATTGCTTAGATGATTATCAAACTAAAAGCTTTAATTTTTTTTTTTAAATAAGTGGATATAAATAAATAGTGGTCTTCAGATATTCAAAATGTGTATTGTATGTGATCCACAAATTGTTGATATGTTTTTATCAAAACTTGCTCTCACGTATACGTACACGTATTGAGCACATGGTGGATGATAAATCAGGACCATCCATTCAATTATGATGTTACGAAATAAGCATTTATTAATTATCAGTGGTCCATAAAATTGATTATTCTAACGGCTTTGATTGCTATACATATGGACCATTCTGTGTAGGCTTTATTAAATTTAGAATAATTTTGCTGGCAAAAATCAACATCAGATTATCAAAATCAAATGGTGGGGATTTATTTATTTGTTAGTAGTCACCCAATGATCACCTTATCGAAAGTCCAAATCTATCAAATGATGATTATGATTAATATTCCTCGAATGTCTGTCGAGAATATATGTATATATATTTGCATGGTTGCATTCACCGTACGCCATAATGGTCCAATTTGCCTTAATTAATAAGTATAATTAATTAATATGCATGTGATTCTCAAATACAACAAATGAAGAAAGATTATAATAATTAATATCACAATGAAAGGTGGGGAGGGGAGGGAATCAAACACAATATGATCAAGTATATGAAAATAAATAATTACAATCACGATGAAAATTTTAAATAAATTGTATAGCTGCTTTGTTGTGAACTTTTAATATGTCACAGTCCTACTCAATTATTTTCAGAGTAAATTTCGCTAGCAAAATCAGAATTGAAGATTCGGAATCTAACGTCTATTTGGAACTTTTCAGAAGTTGAGTATGGGTGGTGGGCCTTGAACTACCTAATATAAGCTATATGTTACGAAAATTTCAAAAACAGATAGGAAGTGACGGTGAAAATTGGCTTTATGCTTATACTAAAAAAAGGTTATGTACATTATTAAAGCGATATATATGTTCTACAAATATACTCATGGTAAGAATGCAACAATTTATGTTTTCATAGCATAAATGGTTTTATTCATGATGAGCTTTGCAAAATTAGTTTGATTGTAGGAGATACCCATATCTTAATTGTCAAGCTTTGACAATTCCATCCGATTAAAATAATGGCGCATTTACTTTTTGAGTCAGGAATTTTAGAAAATCGAAATTTGAAATCAGAATTATTAGCAGCATTTATTTCACAAATAAGAGTGGGATCGAAATAAAAAAAAAAAATCATGAGACTCACTCGAAATTAGGAATGGGGAATAGGAGATTAATTCTCAAGGAAGGAGTTGGGAACCAGTGTCCCATTCTTGAAATTGACGATTTTACCCCATTAGAATTATGATATTCTAAAAATGCCCTCATTTAAATTTTAAAAAAATAAAAATTTAAATAAAAAACAAACTCGTCACTACCAAAAGCTCCCTTGTTGTAATCGATCGTTGCCTGTGGCGCAATAGTTGGTCACTGGTCATCGCATCATAAGTAGTAGTGGCAACAGTCACAAGCATCAATTGTAGTATCGCAGACATCGAACCACCAATAGCAACAATCGTCGCGTTCTGATCTTCTGTTGTTGCTGCTGATGATGACTATTATTATTATTAGTGATGATAAAAAATTATTATAATTAATTAATATCAATGCTATAATAATAATAATTTTATTATTATTATTATTATGATTGTGATGATGATGATGATGATTATTATTAACAGTAATTATTAATAATAATAATTTGTAATAATAATTATGACAATAGTTAATTAAGATCTTTTAGTAATATGTAACTATTTAATTCATTTTGATTCCAATTATAAGACAAAGTAAACAAATCAATGGTAATATAATTTATTATGATTTTATTTCCTACTGCAAAAATAAATAATTTATTTTGACTTCCATTTCTTATTTCGAATTCCGTTTAGTAAACTGTAAATGCATCATAAGCTGGATCACATCCTTATTGAGGACAAAATCATATTAATACTCACATTCGAATATTCCTAATTAAAAAAATTTGGTTACCCTCCTATGTGAAGTCAGATATTATGGTATAGATTTCTCCATCAAAATCTAATTGTGAGTTTGCTAATTTTTTTGGTTTTGCTAGTTGCTAGATATGTTAAAAGATGTGTTTTTATTTTTTTTCAAAGGTGAGATATGAAATCATTTCTTACGTGGTTTCAATTGGTTAAAAGACTGATAGAACTCCCATCTCATGTGTTCTGAGTGCGTTAGTGAAAGTATCTTTGTCCACAGATCAAATATCAATGCACGTGTTAAAAAAAAAAAGAAGAAAATTTCTCGATGCACTAATTGTTTTCTCTGTTCATCAATAATTAAAGTTTCATAATGATTTCTCCCATTGTTTTCGTAAAAGCATGTTAAAAACATAATTAATAATTAATGCACCAATATTTCTACTTACGCATGCACACACAGTCACACATACACAAATTTTTTTTTAAAAAATAATAATCTCTCTGAAAACATGACGATGACATTAATTTCTTTCTGCAAACCCTACATCGATTTCAAAATGAAGCTAAACCTAATTAGTGTGTGATTTTGATTTCTTTGCGGTGAGTCTACAAAGATGCACTTCTTTATCGGTAATAAAAACATATAAATAGTATCTCTGCCCTTACATTATTCAGTTTAAAAGTTATACAAGTGTTTAAAGCTATTTCGTCAAACTGCACAATTAGGAATGGTAATGGGTACCGCTCGCAGATGATTTGTCATTACCAAACTCAAACTCACACAAAATTGAAATTACCAAACCCACCCGTAACCCGCGGTAAGTTTTAATTTTTTTAAGCAAACCCACCCGCTGCAGATTTTGACAATTACCAAACCCACAATAGTATCCAACAAATTTTTTGCTCGTTTATACGTTTAAAATCACAAATGTTCAATATATAAATTTACAATAATAATCTCAAATTCCACATAACATACTAAATTTTAAATTTAACCAATGTAAATGAAAAATTAAAATTTCAACATCAATCCTACATAAATTCTCAAATTTAAGTATAAAATACACAAATCCATTAAAAAAAACTACAAACTAGTATCTAAAAATAATAATTACATTTCATATTATTGTTCAATACAAGCTCCAAGAAAAGATCTTCATTTCATTCACCATCATTAGCACTCATCCAACATGATGCTTACAATAATGATTAAGATTAATATTTTTCAAAAAATAATACTTTTCAAATATTAATCTAAAAAAATAATAATAATGAAATAATTCATGCACTAAGTTAAAGAAAAATAGTTCATACAAAAACACTTTAATTATTTGGCACTTTGTATAATTGTATTATTTTCCTTATATGTTTTTTAGATTAAATTTTTTTTGTGTAAAATTAAATTAAAAGTATTTAAAAAAAATTACGGGTTTAGCAGATATTCATGCGGGTATCCACCGAATATTGGGCTAATACAAAACCCATCCGCATCCAATTACAAGTTTCAATTTATAATACTAAATCCGCCCGCAACCCACAAAATTATCCGCAATGGACAGATTTGGATGAATTTACGAGTTTGCGAACACAATTATCATCCCTATGCACAATTTACACAAGATGATCATATTACAATCTAAATCGTCTCATTTGGGATAATTTTTTTATATTTAATTTTCCCAAATTAATCTCTTTCCTTTGTCCCAATCTTTATGTCTCATTCAATCCAATCCTCACAAAATCTTTCTCTATGCCTGTGTAATATAATTTGCTTGGTGGTTTGCAAGCATGCATCCAACCCACTTGGAAGTTTCAACTTTTTTCTAACCACTTTCTCTTCTTTTCAAGAATCTCTGGGTTTTGAGTGGATTCGTAATCTTTCATTTGAGAAAAAAAAATCAATCAATCACTTACTGATCACTCACTCACTCACTCGCACCAACCAGATTTTGCCCTTTTTAATTAGGGCATCATTGCATGTTCTTGCCCACTTTGCCAGCACTAATATATTGGTCAGAAACAAGCAGGATTTTGGAAACCTTGAGGACCATTCTCGTTGGAAAGTCAATTTTTTTCCCTTGTCTTTTTGACTCTTTTTTTCTCTAATTCAAATTTTACTATGAATGAGTAGTAAGAGTCTAAGACGAGATGCTCACAAGCTTCCAAGTAATGGGGAAGGAGAATATTAATTAACATTCTTTAATTAATTACTATCTTAAGTTTCTTTCAAAGCAAATAAAACAAAGATTGTGCTGAGGGTGATTTTAACATTCTAGTTCTTAGCGTAGGCTGACACCAAATCTCTAAAAATTTCATGAAAGTCAATGGAATGAAGATTACAAAATCAAATGAATTTGGACGTTTCCTTGCATGCTCTTTTGTAGCTAATGGTGGATTCTGCTACTTTTATTTTTTTTCATCTGTTTCTTTTACATTTGGATTCTCTTTTTTGTTTGAGAACTGAAAAGCTGGATTTGCTTGTAATGCATAAAGATATCTTTTATCAAAAGCCATTAATTTTTCCTTCTTTGCAGGCAACTACAAATGTGTGATCCATGCGTGATCCCCTGAAAGTTAGAAAGTTGAAGTTTTGAATATATATAAAATTTAAAAATGTTGGTTTGGCTTGTAATATTTGAAATATCTTTTGTCAAAAGTCTCGAAGGCTGTAATTAATTTCCTTAGTAGTAGACACTTACAAATATATGATCTTGGTGTACGTATGCCATCAAAATATGAAAATGTATTTACATGGACACAAAAAATAAAGAGGAAATTTTGTTTTAGATGTAAGTGCAGGATTCACTCACTCTATATTTTATTTAAAATAGTCAAATACGATAAAGTTGAAAAAACTCAGGGGCTCGAATGCTTGATGATGATGAAAATTGAAACCCAATGCACCAAAATGAAAAAAATTCGAAAGAAAAACAATTACGCGGTGAGCGTGGATCGAACACGCGGCCTTCAGATCTTCAGTCTGACGCTCTCCCAACTGAGCTATCCCCGCTGCGATGTCCAAGGCGTTCATTTTAATTATATCTAAAAGAAAAAATTAATATTATAAGTATTTTTTTTCATGGATATAATAAGAAGAATCAATAAATACATACACCGTGATCAAGTTTTGTAGATATCTCCAATGTGGAGGAGGCAATTTTTGACAAGGGGCCCACGAGATGATACTGGAAAATAGTAATCCGAGTCAAAAGAAAATACGACTGTTTGGATACGAATCATTTATTTCTAATAGAGCCGTAGTATATATAGCTTTGAATCATTTTATTTGACTCATTCCACTGAATGAAGGTACAAACAAAATCATCTTTTGGACCACTTTTGTTTATTGGAGGAGTCAAATCCATTTTCTAAGTTAGCCTAGTTTGAATGCAGGATTGGGTGGTTTCCAAAGTAAAGTTATCAAACAGTAAGATAGAACCAAGTAGTTGGGAGGGGGGGGGGGGGGGGTTATATTAACAAGCATGTTTTTCCTAGTGGATAAAAGCAGTATTTTATCCTTTGTTGGTGATTGACTTGAATAATGGTAGAGTAATGATTTCAATTTAGAGGTTACTGAACTATATCGCAAGTTAGGATTTTGGTAATGTAAAATTTGAAGTTTAGGTTGAAAATTATAATTATAAAAGAAAAAATTGCAATAAAAATGAAATAAAAAATATCCTTGCAATTTTAATATTCTCCGAAAAGTTCTGTAGCTTCAAACAAAATTTCTACACTAATTGGGTTGTCAAAGCTTCAAAATGTTGGGGGTTGTGTTGAAAACATTTAACCTTTTACCTTACTTTTTCAAAATTTTCAAACTAGCACGAGAGTTATTTCGCCTCACGTGAATATCGATTGTCATAAATTTATCTTGTAAATAGAAAAAAAAAAATATCAAGAGCATCAATGCTTTATTGGCGAGAACCTCTAACGCTCATGTTATATATCGCAGGGCCTTCAATTTAATTGTCAACAATAAGGCGAAAATAGCATAATTAAGTTTTTTCAATTCAAATTTGACACTACTCCCAAAAAAAAAAAAATCAAATATGACGACGTATGCTTGAAAAAATGAAGATGGATCCCGCCCAAATAATTAAGTTGCATCGTTAAGCCCACATAATTAAGTTGCATCATCTATCCCTGGGCTTATATGTGTCAAATTTATGAGTGCATAATAGACTTGTAAAATACTTGCAGGCCTCGAAAGTTTGGGCATAGTTTAAGAGTAGAGCTTTTAACACCCTTCTAAAATCCTTATAACCCCCTTTGGAATGTCATTTCTTACAACACCCACAATTTAATTGATAAGATATAATTTTATATATTAAAACTAACAGTCCTCCCATAAAAATTTACGCCAAAAAATATTTCTTTTTAAATTACGTATAAATCCTAAAATATTTATTTTAAATTTTTTTCTTTGTATTATATGATTTCTATTTTTTATAACCCTAAATTTTCAAAAAAGTACTTTTCAATTAAAATTTAAAATATAAATTGAAATGGAGCAGATGTAAAAAATTTGTTAAAAGAATAATTTATCTAAATATTTAATCAAAATTTTATTCAAAATAAAAAATAAATTGATTTAAGTAATTTAATTTAAAGAGGAGTCTTAAGAGGAATTTTCACTTTGAGGGCGTGTCAAAAGGCGTACTCGGAATTTTGACCGATTGAGGTGAAGGCTGAAATCCACACTCTCATTTAAAAATTTAGAAGACCTCCGAGTCATTGTTGGGCTAATTATGTATAAATCATGTCATTTTATTTTTTACATTGTTCCTTTATGCCCCCACAAGAGTTTCTGATATGCCCCATTTTTATTTATGAAGCCCCCTAATAGATTTCAGTAGCCCTCACTTCTTAAGCAATTCTATGTATTTCTAAAATTACCTTATTTAATTTTTTTCCCTCTCTCGTTCGTGCTTTCCTTTCTACCTCACAATCTCTTGAATTATCAGGTCTTTCTAAAGTAATTAAATAGCCTTCTTTACTCCTTTAATTAACCAAACTCAATAATTATGGTACCATGATCAATACATTTGTATTCAGATTCAACAACAGAAAAAAACATAAAATAGAAAAATTCAAACCCTATAAAAACAAGAAAACAAAAATGAAGTAAAAAATGGATTTTCATAATTTTATTTTTTGACTTTTATGATGATGATGAGTTTCAAGATAGGAGAAATGATACTAACCAGAAATATGTTTTTTTTTTAAATTTATTTATCATACGTCAAAATTCATATAATCAAAACAATAAAAGTGTATCTAAAAAAACATATAAATCCTAAAAAAATAAAGTTGTAATATTTAATTGTATATTCCAGTCAACCTAATATTTTTGTATTATCATTAAAGTTATTTTTTTAATTGTTTTAAATTTAATTCACATGGTAACATTAACTAAACCAAAATATTGAAGAAATCAAATTATGTACATTACAATGAATAAAAAAAATAGTATTGACTTTAAAATAAAAGTTGACACACACACACACACACAATGTTAACCGCAATTCTTATTGAACAATAATCCAACACCAACTGTTCCATATATATATCGAAGAATTCACTTCACCGTAAGCCACCCGGATTATATGTATCGACTCAATAACAAAAATCCAACTTTGCTTTCAAAAAACAAACAATAAAAATCAAACTTTTCTTTTTGGGCACTGAATTCAATGCCCATCAAAGTTGATTTTTTGTTTCAAAATTCAATTTGGCCAATTTGTATATACACACTATAAAGGATTTTATATCAAAATACTAGCTTTTAGTTTTTTCTATTCATATGTCAAAAAAAGAAAAACAAATACCATTTAGATATTTGCATTCAGATAAATCCAAATTTCAGGTAAATTCATGCTTAAATTTAAGGAAAAAGAAATAAACATGACCTAAAATTATTAATTAATTAATTAAATTATTAAAATTTTAAATTGTAATGAACAAATATATACACACTTAAAAAAGGATTTTATATTAAAATACTAGCTTTTAGATTTTTCTGTTCATATGTCAAAAAAAGAAAAAATAAATACCATTTAAATATTATTTAGACAAATCCAAATTTCAGGTAAATTCAGGCTTTTTCAAATTTAATGAAAAAGAAATAAACACAACCTAAAATTATTTTTTTCATCTTTGGGTAATCATAAATATTAAATAGATCCCGTGTTTTATGCAATAGGCTTTTGTTATTCGTTACTTCATTAATCAAATTCGTATAACTCAAATATGTTTTAGCTATCTTATTTGAATCATCATATTATTTTTATGGGAAATTATCATTTGTATGCCCTATAAAAAATATTACAACACTTTGAGGGTGTGTCAATCGTCCACTCTAAGTTGACAAAATGTATTTGTCGTCCACCAAACCGTTACTTGCCGTTTAAATATGATAACACCAGAGGGGTGATTTAGTCTTTTTATATGATACAAATGATAATTTAAGAGTATACAAGTAATAATAAAAGAATTTAAGGATATACACATGATACTTTTCAAGGGTAAAATCGTCAATTCGCTATAATTCCGTTAACTTTCAAACGGCAGCTAACGGTTTGGTGATTGACATATAGTTTTTATTAATTTAGAGTAGATGATTGATACACCCTCAAAGTATTATAATATTTTTTATAACAGAATATCTATAGGGTATATGAATGATAATTTTCTTATTTTTATTAACAAGATATTTAGTTTAGAAAATACTAAGTGAACCCCGAGAAAGAGAGCCCGCCTGGGTAACCATTTCTAACTGGCCCTAGGCCAAACCCGAATAACCAACCCAATCTGACCCAACAGGATCCAAAGAAAAACCCTAACTCAGATCTTCAATATAAGAACACCCAAACGAAATTACAATAAAAGCTTCCCAGGCCAGCAGATTAGGGTCTAGGAATTTTTATTTTTTTTAATTTGTTTCCGCAACCGAAGAAGAAATGGTACTTTTCTCTATTATCTCTTCTGTTAAGTTAATATGTATTTGTATGTGCGTAGGTAGTAATTGTGGGAAATATAATGTAAATTGATGAGTTGGTTTTTGATTTGAGTGAAAAGGGGAAAGGAACCGGAAGCTTTGGTAAGAGAAGGAACAAGACTCACACACTGTGCGTGAGATGCGGTCGCAGGAGTTTCCACATCCAGAAGAGCCGATGCAGCGCTTGCGCTTATCCCGCTGCCCGTGTTAGAAAATGTACGTTTCATTTATTGTTGTTTAGTTTTTTAGTTGCTGTGGAATTGAGAACAGTTAAAAACTAATTTAAATTATGTTCTTATATCTTCATTTAATTTTTGGTAATCTATAATTAAAGGGCTGTGGCTATGGTATTTGCTGAGAAAGTGTAGGGAAAAACTAGTGTGTAATGTCATTGCCGCATATTACCTGTAACCCGAATGGAACTTAATTGTAATTAACTTTGATGATCAGGGGAGGCTAAGCACTAGGGAAAGACTAATTTCTCACATTCTCAATCATTTTGTTGTTTTCTACCTTGTTGTATGTGTAGACCATGAACTTTTCAGCTATCTTTAGAGATTTTAGCATTCCCGTTTTGGAATTATATTTGCTGGAATCAATTCATTGAGTTTATATGCTAACCAAAGATTGCCGTGGTTGGTAATATTTCCTTTGTTATGCGACAGTCCTGTCTTTGAGCAAATTGTATATGCATTAGCATGATCTGTTATTTGGGCGTGTCTGATATTAGGATGAATACTTTTCTTGTTTTTAATTTAATTTTCAGATAACTGGAGTGTGAAGGCCATCCGCCGAAAGACCACTGGAACCGGACGCATGAGGTACCTTCGTCATGTGCCACGCAGGTTCAAGAGTAACTTCAGAGAAGGTAACTTGATATTGTATTGGATTTTGCCATTCAGTTTTTGAGTGTCCTTTTGTTTTGAATTGGCGATGATGTGTTGTTTTTGTGTTGCGTTAGGTACTGAAGCAGCTCCAAGGAAGAAGAATGTGGCTGCATCTTCTTAAGCTTATGAAGGAAATGATAGTCTGTTTTATCTTGTTATTTGTATGTTTGCAAACAAGAATTTTGGTTCACAAAGTGTTACTTATTATCATTCGCAAGTTTTAAATATTGGAGAGTTATTATTTTTACTGAATTCATTTTTTAATCCTCTCTTTTATTATTCTAAGGTAAATCAATATCATAGATCCTTGTTTTTGATTTGTTAAGAGTTTCCAGCCTTGAATATGTAAATGACACATCTATTTGTCGGGTCTCTCCATAACACCGAGTCCCTTTTTCTTCAATAGCAAAGGAAAGGAAAAGTGAAGTCAGACGAAAATAAATGGTTTTTAGTTAACGGTGTTGGTGGTTTATGTTGCCCAAGACTTGAGAGCTCTTGAATGGCAAGGCCTATTGCTCAAGACAATGCTTAGTTAAGTCAATCTATGCAATGGACCTTGAGAAATGAGAGGGAGTATTGTTAACTTGCAAGGTTTTGCTGTTAAGCAGATTTAAATATACACAGGCTGACGGTTTAGTAATGTTTATGTCTCCCAGATTCTTAGGCCTCGTTAGAAGTCATTTATGCAGATTCGATTCTTCATTCAGTTCCTCCAATTAGAATACTACAAGAACACGATAGCAAACCAAGGGGCAGTAACACTGAGCTGCTGATTGAAGAAATCCTGAATTAAAAAGCAAGTATCCGACGGTCTCATTTGATTCTATACTTCAGAGCACAGAAAGCATAAAAACTGAGGTCATGCAGCACCCACCTACACCCTTTTCGATTACAAATGGTTACATTTGGAGGTGGTGATTCTCATGTAATCAACTGTGGCCGTCATGTTCCGCCTTGTGGTTTCCCTTCTTTGACTAAGGCAAGGAGTTGAAATCTTTTCAAGTCCTAAAAAATTATACACAATCTCAACTTGATTATTTAGTTTCCTGCAAAGGGCAGGAGGGAATAAAATGCCAGAAACTGAAAGTTAGATAAAGTATTGTCAGCCAGAGGCGGCAAGAAAAGATAACCAAACCTACCAGAAGATCGACTGTGCATACTTTCCTCAGTGTTTGAGCCAGTAGTTCCGAAGCTGAGCCATGTGCAGTAGTATCTCATCACGACCTTGATTGGTAACACTGCTGGTCATTATCCACGGTGGAGCTGTCTGAAAGAAGCCTTGTATCAGCTCTTGAAAATCGTTCAGATTTTCTTCTGGTCTTTTGCCTCCATTCTTTTTCTTCTTCCGCTTGTCGCATTTGGTGAAGACTAATGTCATTGGAATCTGGGAAAAATTAAAAAAGAAAACATATTAAGGTTCATACGCATTCCCTGAAGATACAGTTTAAGCATTAATGGGCACCATGACTTTAGACATTTCTCTTCACCCTCCCCTCTCTTTTGCTAAAAGAGGATAAATATATATCAGGAAAAAAGAACCTATTCCCACTTGTTACAGAAGCCGTTCTGGAATACCACAAGTTTAACAACTACATAATCATCAGCAGGTTGATTGAAGAAAACATTTTACCTGATTCTGTCCCAGCCAACTAGCATATTCAAGATCAATAGGTTTTGCAGGAATGCTAGCATCTATGAGAAGGAACACTGAGACCAAAGTTGAGCGATTAAGGAAATAGTCTTTAGTGAATTTGTCCCAGTCGGTTCGAAGTTCCCGAGGAGCAGCTGCATACCTGATGCGGAAATGCAATAAAATCGAAAATGCACTCAACTATTTCATTGGAAAATAGAAGTGAAGTTCCAGAAAAGCTAGTTTCAGCTATACTGACTTTGGGATGAGCCTGTCCATTCCCTAGTGAACTTAAACAAATATATGTGTAATAACCCTGCTATTGCTATTGATGGTGCAAGAAAGTGAGCAACAACAAAGGATAAGATGCAGCAAGTCATAAGCATACATTATAGAGAGAGAGAGAGCTCGATTTTCTATTGTTCTTGAAAAACATGCAGAAACATAAACACATTAAACTACCATGCTTCTTGCAAGTTGAGATATCATTGGAAAGCAAAAAAATCCAGCAAGTGGGAGAGAGAGGGGGCTAGATTTGGTGTAGTTTTTTGACAAATGAATGTGTGTGTAGGCATAAACACATAACAATCAAAAGTGCTTATAGAATCCAAAGTTATAATATTGTTGAAAAACAAGATAAGTCCAACTAGATTGATGAATTTGATAAAAGAACCTAAAATGATAAAAATCAATATCCACATCAGAAACTGATTTTGTTGCAAGAAATTAGAAAACAATGAACAGACAGTAATTTATAGTCTCCCGGTGTTTCATAACTAGAAAATAAGATTTTGAACTAAGTAACAGCACAAGCACAAGCAGAAAGAAACCAATTAATCCTAGCTCAAAATAAATGATGCAACCATAAAAAGTTTATAAATCATACCCATATCCAGGCAAATCCACCAAGTACCAACTATCATTTATCCGAAAATGATTGATGCATTGTGTTTTCCCTACAAAACAATGAAGGAAAAGGATGTTCAATTGAAGGTCTACCAACGGACTTAAAAAGCAGAACTGTAATTTAGATACTCCAATATCAGCGAAAGAGCAACAAAATTCAAATTAATTTTCACAACAGAGATAAGATTTTAGGAACACAAGCAATATTCCAGCAGTTTACGATTCTTGGCCTGAATTTTAAAGGCAGGTTAATGCATTTAAGGGTAATTGGTATAAATCGTATAAGTCTTAACATTTAATGCATACAACCAAGAACACAAATAGATGCTGAATCATCTGCTTCAAAGATTGCAGTCATCAACGGTATGATTGACACACAAAAGTCAGCTGGGAATTGTAACAATTTGATTAGCACTTGAAAGCACTAACTTTGGCCAAGGGGTTGAATTACTAATAACCATTACTTATCAAATGCATCCACTGTACTAAAATACTGCATATGGAGACCAGAACATTACTTGCAACAAATGTAGTGAAGCAATGAAAAATAATAAGATTGATACCAGGTGTCTTAGATGTGAGAGCAAGCTTCTTCCTTCTAACAAGTGAATTAAGAAGCGAAGATTTGCCAACATTAGACCTGCCCACCAGCGCAAATTCAGGCAACCCATCAGAGGGGCAATCCTCAGTCCTAACACTACTCTTCACGAACTCAGCTTGTGCAACTTGAGCATCCCTTGCGTACTTACTCAACACTATGTTCGAACCCTTCAATATTCTCGTACTCAACGACGAATCATCGATTGAGACCTCTGTTTCCGGCGGGACAAATAGCTTTTCGAGTGATATTGCCACGTGGGGTTCTGGTTCTGGTTCTACCGCGTGGGATATGGGTATCGGTTCGGTTGTGGAGAGTGTGGATTTGAGCGCTGAGAAGTTGAGCCTGTGTTTTGGTAAGAGGGTGAAGTGTGAGCGGAGAGACAGGGGTGGCTTTACGAATATTGAAAAGTTGAGTCTTGGAAGCTGAGAAAAAAGCATTTTTCTGTGTGTGCGGTTTTCGATTACAAGAGATTTTGAGTGGCCATGTCTTCGCTGCTGCTGTGCTGTGACGAATGGGGAAAGACAGGATTGATTTTTTTTTTTTTTCTAAGAACGTACCCTTTTTTTTTTCACTGTTCAAAGTATCTTTAATATCTCTATTTTAGGATAATAACATATGGATACTTACATTTGTAAATTTTCTGAAATAGGGCATAGGTTTTCCATTTGTATAATTATAACCTCCAAATTTGTCCCAATAAACAATAAAACTCTTACTTTTCTTGAACAACAAATGGTTAAATTTCAGCTTTTCTAAAAATAACTATTTAAACTTCTTCCATCACTAGAAAAATTTACTCACTTAGATCGATATAAAGATAATATAATATATTAATTTAAATAGATTTTATAATTCATTAATCTTCGCTTAAATAGAGAGAATTCACTAATAAAAAAAATATAAATCTTCATTATTAAAACTTTTGATGTGTCCCCATAATGACTGTTTATTGATGAATTATGATGCGTTCCTATTTTTTTAGTGTTCCTATTTCTTTCATTTGAGTTACCTAGGTTCAGGACCCATTTGATGTAAATTTAAAAATATTATAGTTCTTGAGACAAATCAATAGTCTAAGAACCTAAAGGTTATTACTCTTTCTTACTCGCTTAAATTCAACCCGGCCTTCTCCAACTGACCAGTCGCGTTGAGCCATCTCAGCACCACATTGTGGTTTCAAGTGGTACCGACCGTAACGTTATCATTCATCTGAACTTTCTCAGATTCACAGACAAATACCAATACTTTTTGTTTTCATGTGGTCGCTTCTTTGTCGTCGGCTGATCTCTCTAAAACCCTTGTTCGATCTCACTGTAAAATACCGTAAATTTAGCAACAGAATCTTCAATCCAGATCAGCCATGGCTCCTCCTGCTCAGGCACACCGATCTCCGTCACCGTCTCAACCGTCCGGGTAACTCTATCTTCTCCCATAACCTCAAATAATAGCCAAATAATTTTTTTTTCTTCAAAGAAAAACATCCTTAATCAAGTTGAATGCTAGGGCAGCTCTAAATCTAGTTGAATTTATTTTTTCAAATAATTATAGATAAGGGAATATCATGCTCAATTGAAGTACATTTTAGTATTAATCAGTGTTTATTACTTAAATTTTTTGATTTTGATATCAGCCATGTCGTTCTGATGTTAATGTGTATCTGTAATATGTCGTTTTGGTTTTGGTTGTGTCTGCATGCGCTAATTGGACCCGTTGATTTACAGAAAAGGAGAAGTTTCGGATTTGAAATCACAGCTCCGACAGCTTGCTGGCAGTAGAGCTCCGGGAATTGATGATTCAAAGCGAGAGCTTTTCAAGAAGGTGATCTCATATATGACAATTGGCATTGACGTATCGGCGGTATTTGGTGAGATGGTGATGTGTTCGGCTACTTCAGATATTGTTCTGAAGAAAATGTGTTATCTCTATGTTGGTAATTACGCAAAAGTCAATCCTGATCTTGCGCTTTTGACGATCAATTTTCTTCAAAGAGATTGCAAGGACGAGGATCCAATGATCAGGGGGCTTGCATTGAGGAGTTTGTGTTCACTACGAGTGGCGAACCTTGTGGAGTATTTGGTGGGTCCTTTGGGATTGGGGTTGAAGGATAATAATAGTTATGTGAGGACAGTGGCTGTCATTGGGGTTTTGAAATTGTATCATATATCAGCTCCAACTTGTATTGATGCAGATTTTCCTCCAACACTAAAGCATTTGATGCTTAATGACCCCGATCCTCAGGTGTGAGCAATTTGATTTCTTTATGTGAAGGCTTAATGCTATGGTTGATTGTTTCATCTCTAATTTGCATATTTCTGATGAGAATTAATGGATTTAAACAGATAGTGCTTGAATTAAGTTTGTGATATTTGTTAACTAAGATAAAGTATCTTTAAGCACACGTTAATGAAAAATAAAATCTAAACTAATCCAATTCCCATCAACTAAAAGAAGCAACGTGTAAAATAAGGCTGAGTGTGAGCTGCAACATCCATTCCCATGGTTGTTTGCCCTGAACTTAGTTGAGGGTGGAGGGAGATGTGAACTGAACAGTAATTGGTATTGTAGTTCATCTGCAAAAACATAAATTTATTCGTTCCAGATTCAAAATTCAATTCTTCAAATATCACTTGACATACATATGATCTGTTATGCTATTACCTTTTGGATACTACTCCCATCACCTCATAAAGCATGATTGCATTGCAATTAAACCAAATTGGACACAACAGGTGATACTGGAAATGTTTATTAGTTGATTCACATTTTATTATTTCATCAGGTTGTTGCAAACTGTTTGTCTGCCCTACAAGAGATTTGGAGCTTAGAAGCAAGCACCTCTGAGGAAGCTTCCAGAGAGAGAGAAGCTTTGATCAGCAAGCCAGTTATATACTACCTTTTGAATCGGTATGCTATATAAGTTTAGTTCAGAATGTTATGTTTTGAGATAATTTTTCAGTTATAGAAATAACTGTAGTAGAGTCATATGAGGTAAATATTTTGTCGTTTTCTTTTTAAGTTAGTTCTATGCTTGAGACTTGGACAAGAATTAATTATATGTAGCAAAATGGTTTTTTTTGTCACCCCTAGCGTCTTGAAACTTGAAGTGCATGCTTGGTATGGCTTATCTAAAAGCCAAAAATGTTTATCTAATCCCAAAGCTCTTTTCAAAATTTATTATAGGACTTGTAAGCACTTATGGAATTTTAGATAGTTGCTCTAGTTCGGCTTCCCTAAGTCTGGAAATTTATCCTCTTAACAAATATGATTGTCATGATGTTTAAGTAAAATCAATTTGATTAAACTTTGAATTGATTTTCCTTCTTGATGGATGTGCAGGAAATCAATATTGTGAAGCATTATTATGACCTTTTTGGAACGTATAATGTGGTGGTTTTTAATGCATCAAAATCTTGTTAGAGCTTTTAAAAGTATTATCAGTGCTTACATGTTGTTCTGTGAAAGCAATTTCTCAGTTTTATGTCATTTCTTTCTTTGCAGGATTAAGGAATTCAGTGAATGGGCTCAATGTCTTGTGCTTGAGTTGGTTGCTAAATATGTACCGTTAGACAGCAATGAGATATTTGACATCATGAATCTCCTTGAAGATAGACTTCAACATGCAAATGGTGCTGTTGTTTTAGCCACCATCAAAGTTTTTCTTCATTTGACCTTATCCATGACCGATGTTCATCAGCAGGTGCTTGTTTATGCTTTTCCCTCAAATTTTGGTTATACACACATACACAGACAATCGCAAATTCTTGTACACAACCTTTGATCCGCCATTTTAGTTGAACATTAGTTTAGTTTGCACGTACTTTCTTCATCCTAGCTAACTTTGCTCGTCATTGTTAATGAGGCACTCGTTCTTGTTAATCTGGAAGGCTGTCATAATTTAGCCTCTGAAATTGTGATTTATTAATCTAGTCATTATCTTAGAACATGATGTCAGGACAAGTAAGCTTGAGTCTAACATGATCATGCTTTGCACTTATGTTAATCATGTTTGCTCCCTGTTATCTTAGATTGATCTTATGTCAAATCATATTTATGTGAGTGGCATTTTACTTGTTCAAACTCTCTTCAGGTTTACGAACGCATCAAAGCTCCTTTGCTAACCTTAGTGAGTTCTGGAAGTCCGGAGCAATCTTATGCAGTTTTAAGCCACCTGCATATTTTGGTGATGCGTGCACCCTTTATATTTGCCTCAGACTACAAACACTTTTATTGCCAGTATAATGAACCTTCTTATGTCAAGAAGCTGAAGCTTGAAATGTTGACTGCAGTTGCAAATGAGAGCAATACATATGAAATTGGTAAGCAAACATATATTTGTTTAATCTTTTAGGCTTCTTTAGGGAAAAGTTGGCATGGAAACTTGACATTCTTCCTTCAATAATGGCAAATTCATTATTTGATTGGGCGAATCTCAGTAACGGAATTATGCGAATATGCTGCGAATGTCGATATCCCCATTGCAAGAGAGTCTATTAGGGCTGTTGGAAAAATAGCTCTGCAGCAGTATGATGTGAATGCTATTGTTGATAGGCTTCTTCAGTTTCTGGAAATGGAAAAGGACTATGTGACTGCTGAAGCTCTGGTAGATAATTATTTTTGTTCCATATTTTTCTTTTCTTTTCTTTTTTACATCATATTTTCCATTTCTTATACATGCTTAAATAGTATGGCTAGTTTAAAAAAATAAATAAATAGTATGGTTAAGTACTATCTATTATCAACCATATTGATACAAGTTTCATGCATTCTGTGCAGGTGCTTGTAAAAGATTTACTTAGAAAATATCCACAGTGGAGTCATGATTGCATTGCAGTTGTTGGGAGTATCAGCAGCCAAAATGTTCAGGAACCCAAGGCGAAGGCAGCTCTTATATGGATGTTGGGGGAATATTCTCAGGATATGCAAGATGCTCCTTACATTTTAGAAAGTTTAACCGAAAATTGGGAAGAAGAGCCTTCAGCAGAGGTAATAACATTACAGTATGCAAGATGCAAGACCCCTTTCTTAAATGTTGGTTTTGACTTAAATTGGTTAGTTTATTTTAGGGGCTTTCATTTCTTTGTCAAGAGGTTGTAGCTTCCCCCTGAACCCACCCCACTTTCTCTCTTTTTAATGAAAAATTAGGCATACAGTAAATAAAGGGGACAATCTATTGTACTTGTGGCTAAATTGGCTCCTATGCTTAGGTTTAGTCTATTTTCTATTTGTTAGTCATATCCTTCCTTGCATCTCAATCCATTTTCACTTTCATCCTACAAAGTCAATATGTTTCAGTTTTGTATGTTTTTAGTAGTCAAGAATGTGTTGTATACTTTTGAAGCCAATTTACTTAATGCTAAGGGCAATTTTCATTGGTTATTGGTCTTGCATCTACAGAGGCTGCTGAGTTTTGCTCTTTTTGTTGCTCCTCTATGATTCTGTAGGGGTGCTTGAACAGCGAACAGTTTCCCTACCATAGGCCTGCATTCTTTGATAACTGAAAAATGAAAAAGAGATTCCATCTTTAATCAGAATTGTCTTAGTATGAATATACTAAAAAGATAAGACTAAAATTTTGCTGCTCTGTTGGAAGTTGAATTTAACATCAGCATTATTGGCTAATATATACATTATTTATATGTTAATTGGACAGGTTCGTTTACATCTTCTCACGGCTGTAATGAAGTGTTTTTTCAAGAGGCCACCTGAGACTCAGAAAGTCTTGGGAGCTGCTTTGGCTGCTGGTCTGGCTGATTTTCACCAGGTGGTTTTTTACGGGTTTTTTCCCCCTTTTTCTTTTCCTCAAGTTGTTAAACATTAAATTAGCTTATTCAAGTAATTGAAGGTGCTTGTGTGAGAAATATCTATTAAACTAGTTGACTGCAGGATGTTCATGATAGGGCCTTATTCTACCATAGGCTTTTGCAATATAATGTATCTGTAGCAGAGCGAGTTGTGAACCCTCCAAAGCAAGCTGTTTCAGTCTTTGCTGATACTCAGAGCAGTGAAATCAAAGATCGCATATTTGATGAATTTAACAGTCTATCTGTTGTGTACCAGAAGGTAACTACAATGTCTAAAATTGGATTCCACCATTAATGATTTAATGAGTTAAATTAGCTCAATGATTATTTGAAGGCTTGATACTGGTCTTAAAATTTTCTCATTTTGAAATGGGTATTCTCTAGTAACTGTATATTTTCTAGTGGCCATATTTGGGTTGTTTACTGATACTGGTATGCAATTGCAGCCGTCTTACATGTTCACAGATAAGGACTATCGTGGTCCATTTGAGTTTTCGGATGAGTTGGGAAATTTATCTATTGCAGCTGAATCAGCAGATAATGTTGTTCCAGCTCAGGGAGTTGAGGCAAATGACAAGGATCTGCTTTTAAGTACCTCAGAGAAGGAAGAAATCAGGGGTGCCACATTTAATGTCTCTGGATATAGTGCTCCTTTATATGATAGTTCAGCTGCAAGCGTGCAATCAGAATTGGCAATCATAAGCTCCACATCAGCAGGCAGTGCTCCTTCATCTAGTCTAGCCATTGATGATCTTCTTGGTCTAGGTCTATCAGCAGCTCCTGCACCTGAACCTGCTTCGGTACCTCCTTCATTGAAGCTTAATTCCAAAGCTATTCTGGATCCAGGCACTTTCCAGCAGAAATGGCGTCAGTTGCCAATATCTTTGTCACAGGTTTATTTGCCTTTTTTGACATTAATTTTATTTTAATAAATGGCGAACCTTTTTATCACTTATGCCCAGCTCTTTTTCCTAGTTCTTTTTAGTTTATTTTGAAATTGGCTTTTGTAGTAGCAGGAGTCTTCTTTTTGGTATATTTTTAGCCTACAACACCATTTGACAGACTCTGATTTGTAGTTTGTTCATTTCTCACTAATGCTTATTAAAAGCTGTAATCATTTAAAAGAAGCATGAATTAATTCCATTACCCCTGTTTTCGAACTTTTGGTGAGAAGCTGTAGGTAAACTACACCCTTCAAACACAAAATCCTTATCATTCTCTAGTCTGTGTGAGCAGAAGGAATGCTTGTCTTTATGTTCATATTAGGAGTAGGGACCCATTACTGTGATAGTTCCTGTTAATAATGGAGTCCCCCTCGAAACTTATGAGGGAGAGCAGCGTAATTACATTCATATGTACTGTATATAGCGTATTACCAGTAAAAACATTTTAATCGCATTTCTGATAGGTGACATTTTGGCTCTGTTGCAGGAATTTTCTTTAAGCCCTCAAGGAGTTGCAGCATTGACGACACCTCAAGCCCTCCTCTGGCACATGCAAGGCCATTCCATCCACTGCATTGCTTCTGGTGGCCACTCTCCTAACTTCAAGTTCTTCTTCTTTGCACAAAAAGCAGAAGAATCATCAAATTTTCTTGTAGAGTGTATAATCAACACATCATCAGCCAAAGCACAAGTAAAGATTAAAGCCGATGATCAAAGTACATCTCAGGCCTTCTCAGATGTGTTCCAATCAGCCTTGTCCAAGTTCAGTGTGTGATATATTAAGCATCCCTGTGGTGTTGAGTTATTTTCTCACTTCCAAGCATGAGTATAATTCGAGATTTATTTCCCCCATTTGAAAAAAAAATAACGAAATTCCCCTTCTCTGAGGAAGAAAGAAAATTTCAGAAGAAAAGCCGACAAACCAAAATTTTTTGGGTTAGCAGTAGTTAGTGTATCATATGAAAGCGAGAGTTGCTTTTGGTTTTTGGTTCATTGGTATGGTTGTTTTCATAAAACTGCCAAGGGCTGCAACTTGCATTATAAGATCCCACATTGCATGGAATTCTGCAATTGTGAAGCTAGGAATGTATCTTACATTATATGAAACTTTGAAAGAATAGTGAGTGAGTTGTATTTGTATTGGGTAGGGTTGCTTTCTGGATTTTTCACTTTTCAATTCTTATTTTTGCTCTTGGCAGGCATGATTGTATACCGGAAACTCGGAATATTTTGTTTTGTCTTGTGACTACTGTTGATAGTTGATGGCTATAGAGTCAAAATCGAGATTGTTTTACTTATATAAGCTTTTTAGTATCTCAAAAGATAAACGTTGATGCAATCTTATATATTCATCAAACATCAAGTCATCAACGTAGGCATACATTTCTAAAAGATATTTGTAGGACTGGTGGTGGATCTATTTGAAATAAGTTAATATTATTTTAATTAAATAATTTTTTTTTAAAAATAGTAGTTAAAATATTTCTTTTTTTTAATAAAAAATAATAAAATATAAATTGAAGAGAAAAAAATAATTTTATAAAATTGAAGAGAAAGAGTTATTTTTTATTTGAAAAATTTTAATTAGAGTGTTTTTTGAAGTGTTAAATGCTAGTGTGACTCTTTAAATAAGTAATAAAATTTTATTTGAAAAGTTTTTTAGAGATGCTGTAAAATTGAGAAGAGTTCTTGATTTTTTATTAGAAAGTTATCCCCGCATCATATCTAACCATTTTAAAATTTTGATATGTTTTTTGCACTACTTTTGTTTCTAACTTGTATTAAGCAACTGTTTTGATGTTAGGAATTTAAATAGAATGATCATTTTACTCCTTAATGAATTAAAATATCATTTTATTTTTCAAAATTTATAAAAAAAATTATAATTATAAGAATACTTTTGAATTTAATGAAACAAATAAATCTGAAAATAAAAAATGTTAATTTTTATAATTATAATTTTTAAATAATAATTATTGTATTTATAATTTTTTTATTATTCAAAGTTAGTTTAGACTATTATTATTTTGATGATTAATTAAACAATGAAAATTGTTTGATAATTGTGATTGTATGACTGATAAAAAAGGAAAAGAAAAAAATTGAAATGAGTATCACATGTTTTTAGATCAAAAGGACTAAAAAAATCAATAATATTTTATCAATTAATTAAATGGTACACATACACCCAATCTTTTTAATATTTATCAATTAATTAAATGGTAATTAAAAGACCATTTAAAATTTTAAATGGTCTTTTAATTCATTTAGGAGTAAAATTGTTATTTTATTTAAATTATTAGTGTCAAGATGGTTGATTGATATAAGTTTAAAAATACAAATGATATAAAGAACATATTAAAATTTTATGGTGATTAAATATACATGCGACAAAATAGAGATGATGTAAAGATAGTTTTTTTTTCTATTATTTAATTAACTGATTTCTTTTGGTGACTCTTTTTAAATAATAATAATATTAACAAAAATAAGTCTGTTGTTTTATTTCAGAAAAATTTTAATTTTGTTTGTCAAGTTTTACATCATAAAAGACAAAAATTAAAGAATTTTGTGTCTACTGTGCCGGCTACACCATAGAAGGACTTAATTTATTAATAAAATCTGGAGAACGGTGACGTTTAAGACGTTTGGAAGTTCTTAAAACCCAGAGAAGCTTGAAAGGGCGAGAGGACGAAAATGGCATTAGCATGCCGCGTTTTATCTGTAGCAAAGAGTAGCAGGTATCTGCTGATGCCTCTTAGATTTGATCGTTTGCTCTGTAACACTAACACTAACAGTACCAGTGTATCGTCTTCTAATCCCCTGATTTCGCGGTTACTTCAAGTTCCAGTCTCACAAATCAAAACAACGCTTGATTCAGTGGACATCTTTGCCTTCAATAGTTCCCAATTTTCCTGGGATGCCCTCATCACCAGCCTCCAATCTTCGTCTCCTAAAAAAGCTCAATTGGTATTCCCAACCCTTGAGCCTTCCTTTTTCCTTTTTAATTGTTATTATAGTGAAGATAATGAAATTTTTATTTGATTTTTGCTTTCAGTTTAAATTTTTTAGCCAATATCATATTGAACCGAAATAAAAATCTTAAATTATTTCGCTGAAGTTGACTTGTGTTCGAAATTTTATGATTTGAGTCCACTTTTGGGCTAGTAATATTTTATGCTGCTCATATTTGTTCAATTTTTTTGTCTTGTCAGGTTTTAGAATGGAGATTAGATAAAATGCTGAAGGGGAACGAGTCGTGTCTTGATGAATACGCCTGTTTGATAGCTCTCTCTGGGAAGGTTCAGAATGTACCATTTGCTATGCATGTGTTTACTTCGATGGAGGCTCAAGGGATTAAGCCAGATTCTGCTGTTTTCAATTCCCTTATATGTGCTTGCTTGTGCTCAGGTGATGTTGTGACAGCCCTTAGCTTATTTGAGATAATGGTGAGTTCAGAGGAGTATAAACCTAATTCCAAAACTTATGACGCCTTTATATCGGGGTTTTCTAGCTTGGGAAATGTTGATGCTATGAACAAATGGTATGCAGCCAACATTGCTGCTGGGTTTTCTGTGAATGTTCAAACATATGAATCTTTAATTCATGGTTCTCTTAAAGCAAGGGATTTCGACAGTGTTGATAGATTATATGAAGAAATGATGTCATTGGGAATTATTCCCAGTATACCCATATTGGAGAAAGTGCTCGAAGGCCTATGTGCCCGTAGAAAATTAGATCAGGTTAAAAGTTTCTTGAAATTTTTGCTGGGTGGGGGGTGGAAGATCAATGAAAATATGGCTCAGAAACTTGTAAAATGTTATTGTGAACTTGGGAGAGTGGATGAATTGGAGGAGCAACTTGAAACTTTAACGAAGTGTAATCAATCTCCCGAAGTGCTGCTTCACTTTTTTAGTGGGATTATAAGGTTGTACGCATTGTCGGATAGACTAGATGGCGTGGAATACTCTGTGGGGAGGATGGGGAAACAGGGGTTATCATTCAAATCTGCCGAGGATGTTGAGATGGTAATCTGTTCCTATTTCCGGTGTGAAGCATATGATAGACTGGACTTGTTTTTGGATCATATTAAGGGTTCTTATAAGCTCAGAAGAGCGACTTATGATTTTTTGGTTGCTGGATACAGGAGAGCTGGTTTATCTGAAAAGTTGGATTCCGTGATAAATGAAATGAAATTCACAGAATATATGTAGCATGTCTTTGATGGAGAAGCGAGCAAGTTGGCTGTAATCTTCACGATCTTTTGAGTTTTGTCTTCTTAAAAATGGCAGCACTGGCTGAATGTAGACTAAAACATCATTTACTGTTCGGCAATGAAAGTATTAAGTGCTGACACTTTTCTTTTGCGGCCAAGAATTTTACAACTTCGAGAATTGGCAGTTCTGGATATTAAGGTTAAAAGCAAATATTTGAGTAATGTTTTATCACCTGCTGCTGAAGAACTGATACAACAACAGGTCGTCACTCTTGCCGCACAAATACAAGACCCAAATCTATATAAATGTCAATATCTTCCCCCTCAATAACAGTTGAATAATGAATACTGATGAGAATGCATATGAGCAGCAATTTGTAAATAAGATTGCAAGCCAATGAATCAGCAGCATTCATCTAGAAATTTAACTGAACAAGGACCGCAGCTCTAATAAAGTCTCACTGTGTGAAGAATAGTTCATTCAGTAGTCTCATTATGTTTATTCACTCTGAAAGCAATGCGTGTACGAGTAGTTCTCATGATCCCCCATGGCCTTTTTGTTCCATTGAAGGTAGAAAATATATAATCCATTGCTTCCAAGAAGCATCCTCTTGTTGCTCGATCCATGACAGAAGACAGCTATCCGACAGGCAGAAGGTGTTGGAGGAGTTGATACAGCACTGGTTCGTACTGAAAATTTGCAGCTTGAACAAGCGGCCATAGACCTCCTTCCAGTACAAAGGCCGGTAAGAAATCACTTTTTACATCTTCCATAACTTGAGAAGAACTTTTCAGCAGCAAAACTCGTGCAAGGGAAAAAAGTTAGCAAATTCAAAGGTCCAAAGAGGAGCCCATCAATCCCAACTTTAGTAGCAGCAACAAAACGAAGAGAATTCGGTTGCATTAGAAGTCTTTTCCTTATAAATCGGTCCAAACCTTCATGCCTGTAAATCATTAGTAAGAACTGGACTGCTAACGAGAGAGACAGTATTTGACGAAAAGTATGCACGAACTTCTGTTTTGTCCCCTCTTTCTCTTTGATACTCACAGAGATGCTAACAATAAAACATAGAACTAATTTGGCTCCGGAGCTTCACCGCAGCTGATCTCCAAAACTTCTGAAATGTTTAGAATAGCACATAGTCAGCTAATGAGGCTAATAACAAGAGCAGCCTCATCTGCAAGTGAGAAGCCGCCCATTCAAGCCCTTACGAGATAAGCTTCCGGCAACTTTGATGTTATTGACCAAATACCAGTTTAACAACAGGAAATTTTGGTATCTAACCATTCATGAGCCCCATAACTAAATCAGTTACGTGCACCCAAGAAAGTACCACAGTTTACATGATTGAGGCAAAATTGCCATAGTGATATAGGATGGCACGCTCTGTACTATCATCAGCTTCTAGACTGGGGCCTCATTTCACTGAGATAATTCTCCATCTCTCGGGAGAGGAATCCGAAGCTTTCCTCAGGATTCATTAGTTAGAGAAGATTATCAAGTTGTGTACAAAATCTAAGAAGTGAACGGACGAATATAAGAATCACTTACCAGAAGTGCCCAACTGGTCCAACAAATCGAAACCCGAAGCTTGTCCTAGCCACTCGTTTCCACTCGATCATTAGTTCTTGGTTTCCATCCTTCCTGTCCTTAAGAGGATTTGTCATTCTATCAAAGGACCATAAGCTAATTAGCAGTGAAGTGCGAAATCATATAGCAGGAGAACCATGATGTTCAAGAAGATGAAGCATAAACAACTTATGATTCAAAGATATCATATAATACTCTAGAGAAAAGTTTCCTTAAATGTTGTATTAAAAAAAAGAGCTATTCCAGTTAGGAATAGCAATGGGCACCACCCGCAGCGGGTTTGTCATTACCAAACTCAAACCCGCACAAAATTTAAATTACTAAATTCATCCGCAACCTGCAGTGGGTTTTAATTTTTTTAAGAAAACCCACCCGCTGCGAGTATTGACAATTACCAAATCCGTAATGGTATCTGACGGATTTTTTTACGAGTTTGTACATTTAAAATTATAAATGTTTAATATATAAATATACAATAATAACCTCAAATTCCATATAACATACTTAATTTTTAATTTAGCCAATGTAAATGAAAAATTAAAATTTCAATATCAATCCAACACAAATTCTCAAATTTAAGTATAAAATACACAAATCCATTAAAAAAAACCACAAACTAGTATCTAAACATAACAATTATATTTCGTATTATCATTCAACACAAGTTCTGAGAGAAGATCTTCATTTCATTCACCATCATTAGCATCCATCCAACATGATGCCTACAATAATGATTAAAATTAATATTTTCCAAAGAATAATACTTTTTAAATATTAATTAAAAAAATTTATAATATTGAAATAATTCATGCATTAAGTTAAAGAAAAATAGTCCATACAAAAACACTTTGGTTATTTGACACTTTGCATAATTGCATTATTTTGTTTATATAGTTTTTAGATTTAAATATTTTTTCAATTAAAATTAAATTAAAAATATTTAAAAAACATTATGGGTCTAACAGATATCTATGCGGGTGTTCACTGGATATTGGACTAACACCAAACTCACCCGCATTCAAGTGCGAGTTTCAATTTGTAATACCAAATCTACCCACAACCCGCAAAATTATCCACAGTGGGTGGGTTCTGGTAGGCGAATTTGCGGTCACAATTGCCATCCCTAACTAAAACTGGAAATTCCAGTTCTAATTTGAATTCTAAAACCAACATTCCACATAAAATGCCCTGCTTTGACATTTATAACCAATTGCGGTGACTAGAGTAGAAATGCTAAAATATCAAAGATTGATATTTTAACAAATCAAGATATTGTAAACGCCGTTGCTGTTCTTTCAAAAGCATTTACGAATTATCATCACATCAGTCAACCATATTAATATTTCCAAAGTTCATACCATTAATCATTTCTCCAATTCAAAAGAGTTCAACTGTGGCCGCCGGTTGGCTCAACCGGTCAGCGGTAGCACCGTTTGGGTGATACAAATGTTCTAAGGTTCAAATTCCCGCCCATTTGAGAGGGCATGTACTTAATTTCCAATAACAGTATGCTTCAAATATTTAAACCAAAATGGTTCGGTGCACATTTCTTTAAAACGTACTATCATATTTACACTGGTGATCACATCACATGACCACAACTTACTTCAAGCAGTTTTAAAGGTTCTGAAGAATCTTGATTTCTTGAAAAGGGTATCAACTATCAAGAAAGAAATTATTTTACCTGATTTTCAAGATGATTCTGGGCAGCAAAATGAATTATTTTACCTGATTTTCAAGATGATTCTGGGCAGCAAAATGAGTGATTGACGGAGCATCTACATCACAAAGACCCCAAAGCAAACCCGAGCTTATCATTTGTGTCTTCACAGGATGTACGTCCATACAATTATGATGACATTTCCTCAGCTTCAACATTTTATATTTTCTCAATATTATAAACTACAAAGAAGAGAAGAGAGAAGAGAGAAGAGAGAAGAGAAAAAAGAAAAAAAGAAAAAAAGAAAAGAATTGTTGAAGCAGGTGTTATGGGGGGTGTTCTTTTCTTCTGCTTTCTTTTTCTTGTTTTGAGTTTTAACTAATGCATGGCAGGAGTGAGCATCCGAATTAGAAGCTTAATGGGTTTTAGGCGGCTGTTTCAGACTCTGGATTGGTCGATTTAAGCATGGACGGCTATCAATACACATGGGAGAGGTCTCGGGGCACGGTTGACTGGGTGGAGGAGCGTTTGGACAGAGCTTTGGCTTCCAGCGCTTGGATTTCCCTTTTCCCGAAAGCTAGAGTGTTGAGCTTGGAGGCTATGTGTTCAGATCACCTGCCAATTTTTTTGGACCCATTCCCGCAAACTCATTATCCTAGGCTTAAGCGGTTCAGATTTGAGAAAGTTTGGCTTCGTGAGCAGGATTGTGTGGAGGTTGTTACAAAGAGTTGGGAGTTAACTGCTTGGCTTTCAATTCAATCCAAACTTTCTTTTTGTGGGTCTGAGCTTATGCGTTGGGGTAGTCATCTTGCTTGTGATTTTATTAAGTGGCTGGCACCTTGTAAGCAAAAAATGGGGTCTCTTCGGGGGTGTCGAGATCAAACGAGTTTGGCTGAATTTGTGGAAACAAGGAAGCGGTACAATGAATTGTTGCACAACCATGAGGTGTTTTGGAAACAAAGGTCAAAGTCACTATGGTTGAAGGAAGGGGACATGAACTCTCGGTATTTTCATTCCATTGCTTTTACGAGGAACGAAAGAATATGATTAGGCGACTACGGAACAACTCCGGTCAGTGGTGCACTAATTCGGCTGAGGTAAATTCATTACTTGTGGAGTATTTCTCAAATTTGTACCACTCAGAAGGAAATGCTAGTGAGGATATCTTGGCCTGTGTTGCTACTAAGATCACGGCTGAACAAAACCAGGAGTTGCTGGAGCCATTCACGGCTACTGATGTTCGAGATGCGCTCTTTAGTATGCACCCCGATAAATCCCCAGGGCTGGATGGAATGAACCCTGCATTCTTTCAGAAGTTTTGGCACATTGTTGGAGGTGACGTGACTGCTGCGTGCTTGAGCTTCATTGATACATGTGAGTTTTTTGTTGGATTAAATGTTACTGCTATAGCTTGATTCCAAAAAACTCTTAGCCCGAGTATTTAACAGATTTACGACCAATAGCTTTGTCTAATATTCTTTACAAGATTGTGGCTAAGATGTTAGCTAATCGCATTAAGGGTGTTCTTAACTCGATTATTTCTGAAAATCAAAGTGCTTTTGTACCTGGGAGAGCTATTACTGATAACATCCTAATCTTGGCAGAGATTATGCATTATTTAAAGCAGAAGAGGCAAGGGAAGACAGGGATTGCAGCTTTAAAAATTGACATGTCCAAGGCATATGATATGATTGAGTGGAGTTTCTTAAGGACTATGATGTTGAAGTTGGGATTTGCTGAGAGATGGGTTGAGTTAATCCTTTTGTGTGTGTCTACTGTTACTTATAAGGTTCTCTGAGGCAATGAGGAAGTGAGTCATGTTGTCCCTAGTAGGGGTTTGAGGCAGGGAGATCCTTTGTCTCTATATTTGTTCATCATTTGTGCTGAAGGTTTGAGTTCATTACTTCGAAAACACGAAAGGGCAGGTTTGGTTCATGGAGTTCGGGTGGTTAGGGGAGCTCCGATAATGAATCATCTCTTTTTTGCGGATGACTGTTTTTTTTTTTTAAGGCAAATGTACAAGAGGCTCGGATAATAAAACAGTTATTGGCTATCTATGGGGTAGCCTCGGGTCAAGTGGTGAATTATAATAAATCATCGATCTCTTTTAGTGCAAATGGTAGTGTTGCCTCGACTCAGTAAGTGTGCGATATTCTGGAGGTAGCAGTTACAAGCAATCATGGCTCTTACCTTGGCCTGCCATCTTCTATTGGTTAAAACAAGAATGAGGCTTTTCCGCTTCATCTGTGACAAGGTTTGGCGACGTCTACAAGGCTGGAATCAGAAGCTATTATTTAGAGCGGGGAAAGAAATTTTATTGAAAACAGTTGCACAGGCAATGCCTAACTATGCAATGAACTTATATCTTTTTCCTTTGTAGCTTTGTCGAGAGTTGGAGCGCATGATGAATTCATTTTGGTGGGGTAATAATTGAAATGGTAGCAGAGGTATAAATTGGATGCGGTGGGAGAAATTATGTAAACCTAAAGTTTATGGTGGTATTGGCTTTAAGCAGCTACACTATTATAACATTGTGATGCTTGGAAAGCAAGGCTGGAGGCTTCTATCTAATCCCGATAGTTTGGTGGCGCACATTCTTAAAGCTAGATACCACCCGCTGTCCTCTTTTGGTAAAACTACTGTGGGAAGCAATCCTAACTATGCTTGGTGGTCTATTATGGCAGCACATACAGTGATTATCCAAGGTAGCCGCATTCAAATCGGTAATGGACATCAGACCACGATTGGGGGCTCTCTTTGGCTTCCAGATCTAGATCATGGTTATGTTACTACTCCCTTGCCTGATGTTATAGTCGATGCTCCAGTAAACAACCTCATGACACCAGGGCAACGCAACTGGGATTTGGACATGCTGGTTGATATTTTTAATGATAGAGATCAAGCTCTTATTACCCAAATTCCTTTGAGCAGCAGAAGAGATGATGATGCCTGGTACTGGTCTGCTAATTCTAGAGGTTTATTTACTGTTCGTAGTTGTTACAAGATTTTAGCTTATCTATCTGAGCCTCCTTCTAGCAATGTTTGGCAAAAAGTTTGGAAACTTAAAGTCCCTGCTAAAGTTAAGCATTTTATTTGGTGTGCGGTGGTTAATGTCTTGCCCACTGCGGATAATTTACGGCGTTGTCAAGTTGAGGTACCATCTGTCTGTCCCATTTGTAACGCATATGATGAAATTGTTGCCCATTGTCTTGTGAATTGCTCATTTGCTAAATCATGCTGGCTTTTGTCTCCAATTGGATATGTGGGGGGCTGTGAGAATTTTATGGATTGGTTGGAGGGTATCTTTTCCCGCTATAGTAGTGATGATTGTGACCTTGCTGCCATGACTTGTTGGAGTCTTTGGGAGAATAAAAATGCTAAGGTTTGGAAGAATAGAAAAGGGAGGCTATCTAGTGTCCTTAATTTAGCTGGCCAGGTTCTTTTTCAATGGAAATCTGTGAGGAAGCTACAGGTGTTTGATAACAATTCTGTTTCATCTTCTCATGGTGCGGTGTGTTGGCAAAGGCCTTGTGTGTGGTGGTTTAAATGTAATGTTGATGCAACAACCTTCTTGTCTAGTGGCACGATTATGTATGGGGCTGTAATTCAAAATTCTGAGGGTGAATTTGTTACTGCAAGGAGTAATTGGCTTATTAGCAGTTTTGGTGCTCGGGAGGCTGAAGCCATTGGCGTGCGAGAGATACTCAGCTGGCTCAAGGGGTTACCCTTCCTTCATGTTATTATTGAAATGGATAGTTTACAAGTTTTCACTGCTTTAACTATGGATAGTTTTAGTCCTAATGGTTTTGGTCTTCTTATTGATGATTGTAGAGCATTAGCTCAATCCTTAGGAGATGTTACTTTCTCTTTTGTTAGGAGATCTGCGAACTCTGCCGCTCATTCTGTTACTAGGGTGGGAGGTTTTTTGTCAGGTCTGGGAGAGTGGAGGCTTATTCCACCTCCTTCGTTGGTTTCTCAGTTATTGTTTTAATGAAGTTCTTGTTTCCCTAAAAAAAAAAAAAAACTAATGCTTGAATATTAAAACTCATCCTATATTTTCGTAGTTTTTATTTTTTAACTTCTTATTCTTCTAATCTATTTCCGTGATCTTGAGTAGAAAGTAAGGGTAATATCGTCCTTTCATCAACTCAGCCCAATAAGCAACTTGATTGGGTCGGCTGTGGGCCATAGGCTCCGGCGGCTTCAACCATTTTACTATTGGTTAACAATATCTAGGTCCCCTAAGTTCTATAAAATCACTAATAAGCATAATTTGTAATAATATTTTTTACACGGGTTCACACTAAACGATTGTGTTAAAACATATCTATTGAGAATCAATTATTTAGGAATACGAACATTTGAGTTCCAACTTGAACTCAATATCAAATGTCAATCATTTATCGGATGTCCAAAATCAACTTACTCGTGTACTTTAGAAAATCTAGAATTTTTCCGTTTATAAAATTATTCAATTTCTTGTGTTGTAACAAACATAAACAGCCAGGTGCAGGAACCTAACTCCATTCATATGAAACATTTCAGCGAAAAGCTCTGTCTACTGATAGAATTATTGGACAACCTTTTTCTCTGTGCACAAAATCAGCATCCATAATACAACAGCAGCAGCCGCAGCAGTAACAAACATCTGAAAAATCAAGAATCTGTTGCTAAAACCTCAGTAGCATCAAAGTTATGTCGTTGTAAAGAAATTTGTAACAGATTGTCAAAACTGCAACATGCAGCTCCAAGTTCACATCTGAACTTAGCCAATGGCTATATAACAGTAATTTGTTTTCCTGCCAAGAAATCTAAGACCCAAATCTCTGTTAAGGTCAATACCATCCTACTCAGGTATATTTTTCATCTGTATATATTCCCAACTAAAATACCATAAGCACTATGGGCACAGTCAAAAAGCAAAACTTATTAATGAGAGAGCAATATATGAGGAGTGGCCCTCATCCGTCGTGGCCTTTCTTTTCCTTTGAAGGTAGAAAAGATTTAATCCATTGCTTCCAAGGGGCATCCTCTTGTTGCTCAATCCATGACAAAAAACAACTGTCCAACAAGCAAAAGATATTAACATAGAGGAGCTGATATGGCACTGGCACAAACCGAAAATTTGCAACTTGAAGAAGCGGCCATAGACCTCCTTCCAGTATCAAAGCTGGTAAGAAATCCCTTTTCACATCTTCCTTAACTTGAGGAAAGCTCTTTCCAGCAGCAAAACCCATGTAAGAGAAAAAGACTAGCAAATCCAAAGGTCCAAAGAGACCCCCATCAATGGCAACTTTAGTAGCAACAAAACGAGGAGAATTTGGTTGCATTAGAAATCTATTCCTTATAAATCGGTCCAAACCTTCATACCTGTAAAAGATTAGTAAGAACTAAATTATTAATGAGAGAGAGACATATACTATTTGATGAACAAAATGCATGAAATTCTCTTTCTCCCTCCCTCTATTTCTTTGACACTCAGATGTCCACACAATGATGTTAAGAATAAACACTCCAAAGGCCAGAAAATTTGGTCATATGAACAACTCTCAGTGAAACGACAATGCAGCAACTTATTGAACAAACTAGAAATTTCAGAACATAACCATTCATGAACTCCATAATTAAATCAGGCACATCCACCCAAAAGAGTACCACAGTTTACATGATTGGGGAAAAATTGCAAAATTAACTCGCCATCTCTCTCCCAACACAACAATCCAAACTATTTCCCCAATTTATTAGGTAGAGAAAGTTATCAAATTGTTCATAAGACGTAAGCAGTTAACTAACTAATGTAAGAATCACTTACCAGAAGTGCCCAACAGGTCCAACAAACGCAAACCCAAAAAAGCTTGTTTTAGCCACTCGGTTCCAGTTGAGCTTTAGTTCATTGTTTCCATTCCCTGTATCCTCAGTGGATTTTTCATTCTATCAAAGACCATAAACTAATTAACAGTGAATCACTTACAACATCCTAAAAATATATGTAGTAAAGACACATGCATCATCATGAGACATGAAAACTATCATGTTCAAGAAATGAAGCCTAAAGAAAGTATTTGCAAAGCATGAACAACACATAAATTGAAGATATCACATAATACTCTTGCAAAAAAATTCCTAGAATTATATTCAAATAATTAGCCAATCCACTTCTAGTCTGTAACCTAGAACCACCATTCCAGATAAAAATGTCACGGCATTGACACTTTCGACAAATTGCAGTGTCAAAACAGATTCTGCAAACTATACTAGAGATACTAAAGAATTATAAAGAAAGATTGAACCAAAAGTAGCGCTATATGGAATATAAAATCCACACTAATAGGCCATACCTATCAACCCACATAAATAGAAAGATCAAAGATTGTTATCTAACAAAATAGAGATACAGCAAAAACCCTTCTTGCTCTTTTCAAATGCGTTTACGAATTAGGATCACACCCGTCAACCTAATTAACAATTCAACGCTTGATACAACCAATCATGCCTTTGATTCAAAAGGGTTCAATGCAAGAAATTATATAACAGCAGTTTCTTAAGTAATGTAAAATGAAAGCTTCTCAAAAGTAATAAGAATTTTGATTTCTTGAAAAGGGTAACAACTATCAAGAAAGAAATTAATTACCTGATTGTGAAGACGATTCTGGGCAGTAAGGTGAGTGATTGACTGAGCAGCTACATCGCCAAAACCCCAAATCAAACCAGAGCTAACCACTTGTGTCTTCACTGGATGTACGGCCAAACAATTCTGATACCATTTCCACAGCCTCAGCATTTTCTTATTTCTCAGTGGCAAAGAAGAAGAGCAAATAAAGAAACAAAATGGAATGAAGCAAGTGATTATTATTATTATTATGATTTATATTATGGGTCGTTTCTTTTCAGGACTTTCTTGCTGTTTGTTATGTGATTACTGTACTGACCGGCGGTTGAAGTTGAATAAGTGAATATATTAAGCGAATTTTACATTGCTATCCTTAATCCAATCCTTAATTACAGATTTTGTTTTTAGAAATAACTATAAATCTAGGTTTTATATATAAAAAAAAAGTTACCACACTTATAATTTTTATCACAAATGCTACCGTTAAGTGCTTGAGTAAATTATAAATCACTCTGATGTTGAACGGTGGAGGACACCTTATTTTCTTCTCAAAATTGCAAATGTAACTCTTCAAAATACCCGTGTGTTGTAGGAGTGTTTTCTTTGAAATTTTTGAAATTGAATATGGACTTTGATTATGGATTTATGCTTGGACTATTTAATTTATTAATGGTTGTAATGTTATATGTTAATATTAAAAAAATGCTTAATTAAATTAACGAAAAAGCTTCTTAATTAAATAATAATAATAATAATAAGGGTGAGATTAGTAGAACCTAATAAAATACTCATTAAACCTGTTTTTAATATCTTTTTATTATTAGATATAGATTCTCCTTCAAATATAAGTTTGATACACTTACAACTAAATTTAAGTGGATTGCGATACTGATCACTCTCAATTTTATTTTTTTTAAAAAAAAAGAGTTAACCCCCTTGCACTAACAATTTAAGTTCTTTTACAATAAAATCGTTCATACTACTCTTAATCAAATTAAGTTATTTTACAAATCATAAATATCTATGAAAATTAAATGTTATGTATGTATTATGACAATATTGTCTTTAATAAGTTGAGTTAATTACCTAATTTATGTAATTTTTTATTTTTATTTTCATTATTTACGTTTTTATTTATTCTATGTTTCAAAAGTTATGTTAATTTGACAATTTTGTTTTCATATTTTTTTTATTTGACAATATTGTTTCAAAATGAAATATCTGTGTTTCAAAAGTCCATAATTTATTTTAACATATTGAGTCCATTACCTATTATATAGTTGTAGTTATTAAAATAACTTAAATTGACTGGGGGTAGTATGGACCTTTTTATCGTAAAAGAACTTAAATAGTTATGTAAGAAATTTAAGTGTAACATTTTAAAATATGAAGAAAATAAATGTCACACCTCATTTAAGTTTGGGTATAAATATTTCTTATTTATATTTATGGAGAAATCTAATAATTTTTCCATAAATGAAAGAGCGGTACTCCACATTCTAAATTTTTTATCATAAAAAATTATTTCAAATGATGTGACATTCACAAGTTGGTTGGTAAAATAATACAATTAATTCATTTAAAACTTATAAAAAATTACCAACCACTCAATTAATAACACATAATTTAAGATTAAAAAATTTAAAATATCTATCATTTCTATACTATAACTAGAACAAAGACCCCCTCTATCCCACAACTGTCCCTTCAAATTCAAGATTACCAACAAAAATATTTGCAGATGCTTTTGGAGATTTACAAAAGCATGTTTAAGCACCATCATCAATTAGAAAAGAAGTATTAACGATTTCGTTAGAATAAAAACAAAATTAGACCAAATTGCCAACACATATACATACATATGTAGTATTCACAATTCCCAACGAATCATTGAACTTTCTTCCATGCCTAAAACTAACGAATTTATTGTTGTGATAAAATTTGTAATTTAGTATGATTCAAATACAAGTATTTTCATTACAAGTTAAGTATTTTTTAAATAGCGTTCCATGATAAAATGTTTTGAGAATTTTGTTGGCGAATAAATACAAAATTGGAGTAAGCCATTGCAACAATGGAGAAATTAGGATAAGGGTAATTTTTAAAAACCTCCCCTGAGGTTTGGGCTTGTTACAAGTAGATGGCGAGAATTTATTTATTTGTAAAAAACCCCCTACCGTCAGTTAACTTTAATATTGACCGTTAGTTGACTGTGCAAAGACAATATTACCCTTAACAACAGTTTATAGACGGAAATAACTAAAAAAAAATTAAAATTGTTGGCTATTTTACCCTCTTTAAATTATTGATATTTTCTTAAAGTTCCTACAAAAAAAATAAAATTAAAAATTTGAAAAATCCTCTTTAAATTATTGATATTTTCTTAAAGTTCATAAAAAAAAAATTAAAAACTTGAAAATGAAATAGTTATAATCTTTACTTATGATATTGTAAATCTTTGGAATTGACAAAGATAAAATTGTCAAAAAATGGGATTTGTACTTTTTGCGCCAACAATTTTAATTTTTTTTTAGTTATTTATGTCTACAAACTGTTGTTAAGGGTAATATTGTCTTTGCACAGTCAACTAACGGTCAATGTTAAAGTTAACTGACGGTAGGGGATTTTTTACAAATAAATAAATTCTCGCCATCTACTTGCAACAAGTCCAAACCTCAGGGGAGGTTTTTAAAAATTACCCATTAGGATAAAGTCATAAAATCAGAAAAAAATGGTGAGATGGAAACTAAAAAAAATTGTAAAAAAAAAAATACTTAAGACATGTATATTAGATATTTTAGTGAGTTATTGAATATTTTGATGGGTTTAAATAACTTATCGTAATAACAACATTAAATAAGGATTTTTTTTCAATTTACAATTATTGTAACATTCAACTCGATTTTTCGATGGAAAAAGTGAGTAACAGAGTGGTGGAGTCAAGTGGGCCAAGACGGGTAATTAGGAGGAAGTTAGGGGTCGTCCTTTTATCATCTCTGCCCAATAGACGGGTGATTGAGCCCGGCTCATTGACTGCGGCCAATTGGTCCAAAATAAAACAAGAGTAGAGCTTCTAACATCCCTTCAAAAATTTTATCAAATTCTTTTTTTTCAATTATTCTGGTTTTAATACTAAAAAATACCAATTTTCTATTAAGTTCCATTTACCTTTTTTTTTTTTCCCCTAGTTTATTCTAATTTAACAATTTTAAATTAGCCACCCCTGACGATGGAGATGATGAGTTTGTAGAACCATATAAAGTCAAGTGGATATTCTTGATGGTTCCTCCAATTGTGAACGTTGAACTTGGGAAAATATATAAGTTGCTGAATGCAACAAGCATACGCATGAGATAATACATCGGGCAAAAGTTTTAAAACAGGTTTGTTTTTTAGATTTTTCTTGCCCGTAAATCAAATTGAAGTCTTACTTTTGCATAGATAAAGAGTCAAAACAATGAAAAAAAACAGAAAAGAAAAGAAAAGGACTTGTTGACTTTTCCCATTTTATAGAGAAAGAAGCAGCCCAAGAGTTTGTAGAAAATAAAAGTACCATCATCATGTTGAGTTTGAAGAGAGAGAAACTCTGTAGATGAGCTTAAATATATGTTTTGTCCTTTAATGGAATTGCCAATAAAAAGAAAGACAGCGTTCTAAGAAAAAATAACACCCAAAAAAAAAAAAACCATCCAGAGCTTTTAACACCCCTCTAAAATTTTTAACCATTCTTTTGAATTTATACCCCAGTTTAATTTATAAAATAGTAACCATACCCTTAAAATCAACCATCTTCCATATAAAATTTAATTTAAAGGGAATATTTTTGTTAAGTTTTATGCGCTTAATTTTTTAAAATCTTAAATTAATTTTTGCTTATTATAGTTTCTATCCCCATAATCCTAAACTTTTGTGTGTGTGTATTTCAATTAAAATTTAAAATATAAATATAAATTATGAAATGGGATGGGTGTAAAATACTTTTTGAAAGAAGTTTAATTGAAATTTCGTTTAAAAGAAAAAAATTAATTAATCTGTCTTTGGTTGTTTGGGAAATTTTAATTTAAAAGGGGTTTTACTAGAAATTTTGAAGGGTGTAAAAAGGACTACTCTATGGAGGAACATAATAACGTTGAGATCCCTAAGGATAGGCTAAAATCCCATGCGGTTCCTAGTTTAAGAATGTCCAATTTCATTTAAAATCCATTAATAAACTCAATTAGTTTTTTCAATTTTTTTTGGGGGGAAAATGCTACTTCGTTTATAAAATTTCGACAAACAGCATGAAAAGAAATGTCCTGAAAAAAGTAAGTTACACATAATTACCATGATATTTAGTTTTTTTTTTTATAATTTTATCAAAATTTTATAACTCAAATTTTGTGTTCAAAGCATCGTCGTCGTCGTCGTCATCATTATAGTAATGGACTCTAGATACATTTACTTTTTAAAATAAAATTTTAGAAAATTAAGCTCTATTTTCATATGAGCATGAACCCACATCCTTAACATATGTTGAGTATGTAGGTTATCACCCCATAACAAACCCCATACAATAAATTCAATTGTTCTAATAATATTGTCTATACATTACTTAAAATGAATAATATTGTCTATACATTACTTAAAATAACTTTAACTATTAATAAATTTATTATACTGTTTTGCCAACTACTCATCACACATTATATATTTATTCACCTAATTTTATTTATTCAAGTCATGCTTTTCTCTAAAAAAAGATTAGTATGTAGTTAAAATACTAAATTTTCTCGTCATCATAAGTGGGGTTTTAAATCTCTTGTATCTACCCTAAGTTTTAATAGTTGAATCAAATCTTCTCCCGTGTTGTCATCAAATTGTACCTCTCATATTAATTATTCTAAACAGTAGGGACCCAGAGGTTATTTACCTCAAATAATATTTTATTCGAGCCCATTCTTAAAATTTAAAATGAAAAAATAATAATAATAGAAATTTGTAACGAAAAAAAAAAGAAAAGCAAAATTGTCGAGAATTGCAGCCTCACCTTTTGGCTTTCTTATCTACTGTTGTTTGTGTTTGTTTTGTTAGCAATATTTGTGGATAATTTTTTTTTTTTGGATATTATGATTGTCCACGCACTATACCTTCAGTCTCAGAAATTCAAACTCCATCCCTCCCTCACTGTAGCCAAGAGGTACAACACTGTTAGTAGTTTTTGTTAATCCTCTTCAAATGATCCTTCACTTGGTGCCCAAAAAGGTTTATTACTTGGGTATTTTTTTTTTTCATTTTTTTCCTTGTGCTTTACTGTCTTTAAGGTTAACTATTTTGAACTTGAGAGAAGATTATTTAGCTGTTGTAGTGTTTAAGAGATTTTGTTTGATTTATAATGTCTTGAACTATTTGCTATAATAGTTGTTGAAATTTTGCCATATCAAATACCCAAATGGGCTTTTCATTTACTGAGCTTATTTGTATGAAACAAAAAATTCCTTATGATGTGAGTGAGTGGCTCTTTAGATTTGGGCTTGGCCAACATACTAATCTGATTTATGAACTAATCTGATTTATGAACTAATCTGATTTATGAACTTGCTGATATATCCGTTGTTGTTTCTCTAGGATTTTTTTATGAGGGAATGTGGTGGTGGATAAAGTTTCAAGTTCTGGCCTTTGCATGAAATTTGTTCAGAGATCAGATTGCTTGAGATTTTCAGCTTGACGAGGACAAACTGAGAGGATCTATGGGGAAATTTGCTGAAGGGAAGGCTTTTTTGCAAACTGATGACAAATATCAATCTGGAAGTACCATTGTGAAGAAAGGATGGGGGCAAATGATACCAGCTAAGGTATGTGTTGAATATTCGGCAGTTTGATTTTGTTTCTTATTTATTTTATTTATTATTATCATTTTTTAATTTAACTTTGGTTAGCCTGGTTTGGGAAGAAAAGAATCAATTTTATTGTTCCGTAGCTTGAGATTAAATATTTACATACCATGGTTAGGCTATGAGCAACAAAAGTTTTTATATATTTCACTTCTAGATAGTTATAGGTTTAATAATTTTAAATTTGTTAACTTTGCAGAAGAATAATCCTGGTGAAAAGAAACAGTTATATTCAAATTCAAAGCCCACAGACTCCCAACCACAAACCCACTGCTCTTTCTGCATGAACAAGGAAAGTTGCCGAACTGTACGCTCAATGACAAAACTAATGAACAGTTTGATAGAAAGAGGAAAGCCCCAGGAAGCCCAGGCCATTTTTAACAACTTGATTGAAGGGGGACACAAACCATCTTTAGTAACCTACACAACCCTCTTGGCCGCCTTGACCATCCAGAAGCGCTTCAACTCCATACATTCTATTATGTCACAGGTGGAAGAAAATGGTATGGATCCTGACTCGATATTTTTTAATGCTGTGATAAACGCCTTCTCTGAATCTGGTAACATGGAAGAAGCAATGGACACCTTCTGGAAAATGAAGGAGAGTGGATTGACGCCCACTACTAGCACTTATAACACATTAATCAAAGGGTATGGTATTGCTGGCAAGCCTGAAGAATCTGTGAAACTGCTGGACCTAATGTCAAGAGAGGGAAATGTGAAACCAAATCTCAGGACTTATAATGTGCTTGTTAGAGCATGGTGCAACGAAAAGAACATTACGGAGGCTTGGAATGTTATGCATAAGATGGCAGCTTCTGGGATGAAACCTGATGTCGTTACTTATAATACAATAGCAACAGCGTATGCTCAGAATGGAGAGGCAGATCAGGCTGAAGAGGTGATTGTAGAAATGGAGCACAACGGTGTGCAGCCCAATGGGAGGACTTGTGGCATCATTATTAGCGGATATTGTAAAGAGGGTAAAATAAAGGAAGCTTTAAGGTTCGCGCGTACGATGAAGGAATATGGAGTGCATCCTAATCTTGTTATTTTCAACTTGCTGATCAAAGGTTTTGTAGAAATCATGGATAGAGACGGAGTTGATGAAGTAAGTTTTGGTATCGGAATTTTTTTTTCCTCTCTCTCTCTCCCAGATTTGTGTTTACTTGCAAAGGTGTACTGTCCTGACACTTGTGTAATTATTATTATTATTTTTTGGCTTGAATAAATTTTCTAAAATATTATTTGCAGGTTCTGGCCTTGATGAAAGAATTCAGGGTGAATCCAGATGTTATAACTTATAGCACAATCATGAATGCATGGAGCACAGCCGGGTTCATGGATAAGTGCAAAGAGATCTTCGATGACATGGGGAAGGCTGGCATAAAACCTGATGCACATGCTTACAGCATTCTTGCTAAAGGTTATGTCCGTGAACAAGAACCAGAAAAAGCCGAAGAGCTACTAATGACTATGATTGAATCGGGATTCCACCCGAATGTAGTTATTTTCACAACCATCATCAGTGGATGGTGCAGTGATGGTAGCATGGATCGTGCAATTGAGGTTTTCGACAAGATGTGTGAACATGGGGTTTCTCCCAATTTGAAGACTTTTGAGACCCTAATGTGGGGATACAGCGAAGCCAGGCAACCATGGAGAGCTGAAGAAATACTCCAAATCATGAAAGCATTTGGAGTCCACCCTCAGAAATCCACCTTCTTGCTTCTTGCAGAAGCTTGGCGTGCCACTGGATTGACCAAGGAGGCAAAAAGGATTCTAAGTAAAATAAAAAATAAGGAAAGAACCAATGAAATGGAGGCAGAGGAAGAGATACCAGTTGAAAGCTTAGAGAGACTTTATCACAAAGAAGCTACAACTGCCTCCTATCCTAATCTTTTACAGATACCAAACGTAGTTAGCAGCGATCAAAAAGGGTCAGCTGCAGCTCTTAAAAAAGGTCGAATGCTGTTAAGAGATGCTGATTCTTCTTTGGAGTGCTCGTGGTTTGCTACAACATCCATGTACCTTTCTCATTCCTGTAAATCTGGAGCAAGGTTGCCAATTATTTGCCAAAAGCAGCCTCTAGGGCAGGTCGGTATGTACAGTCAGCTTGCAAATTCATGTACAGTGGTGTTCCTGAACTGAGAAGCTATGCAAAATCTGCTTCTTGATGCAGCTACATTCATACTCTTCATCATTAGAAAAAAAAAAAAGTTGAAGGAAATTACAGTCAATATGTTGTACATAGAAAAGGGAATTTCTCATTTTTAACCTTTTTTTTCTTTATGCAAGTGAAAACCAGTCCCATCGCCATCCCAGCCCATGTATCTGCTGATATTTTCTGTACCAAAAATGCGCATTGTTTCTGCCATCCCACGTTATAAACATCCTGATTTACTTTTTCTGTCTTCGAAAAAACGTTTAGTTGTGCAAATAAAAGGCCGGCTTTTTCCCTTGAAAACGTGACTATGAAAATATTCGGGGTAGAAAACTTAACATAAACAATACTGAGCTGTGAGTTTTAAAACACGGCTTCATTTAGAAGCTAAAGGGGAAAAATTTTCTTGTACAGAGGAATGCAAACCTAAAAGCATATATGTAGCTTTTTAGTTAATTGCCCTCCCGAAAGCACCCGATTTACGAGCTACTATATCATATCTCCAGCAATTACAAAACACTTCATGACTCATGTCACTGCCATATATATTCTTCATTTTAAAATAACTTTCCAGCTCACAACTCAAGAAATAAGCTTCGTTTTCATTGTAAAATAACTTTTTCACCGACAACTCGAATAAATTTGAAGTATATCCAATCCCGCAATTCTGTGGATAAGCGTATTTAACAATTTAGATTAACTGCTGTTACAAGCAGTTCTGTCCTCTTATACAACAGGTTGGTTAATTTTGTCACAAAGTTTTGTCTCTTTTCTCGCGAAGATTCAATGCCTTATTCTCAGGACATTGAGAAGGAACTCTGCTGAGAAGCAAACCAGAAATACACCAAAGAGAGCACCAGATAAAATTGCAATGTGATTGATACTCTGCACTGAATAGCCACCAATAAAAGTGCCCGACGTTCCGGCTGGAGCTTGGGCTGCCTCCATAACCCACAGAGCAAAGCAAACAAGACTCAGAAGATTCACTTATCTCAAAAAGGAAATGCATTGCTAAATATCCCCCCCCAAAAAAAAGGTATTGATAAAGGTAGGAAAGTTGAAAGCTTATGTCAATTTTTAGGCAAAAGAAACGCAAGAATGGGTTATTTTGGATTTGGATGAAATTTGATGATGATAACATCATAAGCATCTGATTGGCCCAATACACTTGAAAATAATGTATAGTGAGCATCAATTCATCAAACTTCTTAAATTCTCGTGAAGTCAGTTTGTGTAGTATAATTTACAAGATAAGAGGGAAGTAATCACCTTCTCCACAACCAATTCGTCCAATATAAGCACCTCCAGAACCTTCCTCCTGTCCCAAGACATCTACAATAAACAAAAGGGTTTTGAAGCTTCATATAAATAAATTTTATATTGAATTGTACACATCCCAGGATTTTGAATACCTTTACGAGGACACTAATCGCAAACAACCCAAAAACAGCACCAGCGGCTCCAACAGAAACTGCATTTTTTGGTAAAATAAGCCACGGAACAAAGTTAGCAGCGGCACCTGAAAAAATGTAAGAGAGCCACAATCCACAGTTTCCTTCCTCCTCCTCAACAAGCTTCCCTGTTTAAGAAAGATGGATTAATTCAATTCATTTCAAATGGATCCTTTTCAATAATCAAATTTCATAATCTAAGACAAAATGAAACGCATACCGAAGGTGTAAAAGAAGAAAAGGTTACTGGAAAGATGGTTCCTGAAGAGAGTCCACAAAAGTGAGAAATTCAACGAAGAGAAGAAAAAATTATACTAGAGTACAATATTCATCTGTGACATCGGTGATGTTTTCGTCATCAAAATTATCAATACCTTAAAATTCTCGCCAGGTAGCATGACAGAAAGCTGCAGTCACAAATTGGTACCATGGCGGAAAATTATGATGCAAGTACAAAGATTTGATGCTACGGACCTAATCAAACCCTGGTTTTAGCATCATTCAATATGCCACGTAAAACAATAGCACTAAGAATACCATGAAAAATGACTCTCGTTGTTGATACTTGATATGGTGAACTATCTTCATATTCATGCGTTTAAACTTAATTTTAAAAGCATAGAAGCTAAAAGTCGTAAACACCTCCTTTTACTCAGCAACTAATGTTCACTAACCCTCTCTTGCTTACACTCTCATAACTAGTGATTTTGTTTCACTAGCAATTATGGATTAAATGTTGAAACAATAACAAACTTTATGCCCTTAATCGTGCATTTCCAAGCAAACACATATTTTAGGTAATTTTGAAATTTACCATGATCTCCTATGAATCCGACCTTGGAAGCTTGTTATGGAGCTTTACTGAGTTGTTACAAGCTTGATCTAGCTTCTGAATTCCTGTTTCCCTTGCTTCAGCTCAAGGATCGGCTTGCTTCACTGAATAGCCACCAATAAAAGTGCCCGACATTCCGGCTGAAGCTTGGGCTGCCTCCATAACCCACAGAGCAAAGCAAACAAGACTGAGAAGATTCACGTCTCAAAAAGGAAATGCATTGCTAAATATCCAAAAAAAAAAAAGTATTGATAAAGGTAGGAAAGTTGAAAGCTTATGTCAATTTTTAGGCAAAAGAAACCGCAAGAATGTGTTATTTTAGATTTGGATGAATTTTGATGATGATAACATCATAAGCATCTGATTGGCCCAATACACTTGAAAATAATGTATAGTGAGCATCAGATATTCATCAAACTTCTTAGTTCTTAATTTCTCGTGAAGTCAGCTTACCAAGTATAATTTACAAGATAAGTGGGAAGTAATCACCTTCTCTACAACAAATTGGCCAGTATCAGCACCTCCAGAATCTTCCTCCAGTCCCATGGCATCTACAATAAGCAAAAGGGTTTAGAAGCTTTATATAAATAAATTTCATCACTTTGTATGCATGCAGGGAATGTGAGTTTAATTTCTCGTGAAGTCAGCTTACCATGTATGCATGTCACATCACTTTGTATCACAACTTTGTGTCCAAGTAAAACATAATATTGATAACAAGACAATATTTGTGTGTAGGGAATGGGAGATTTATTGAATGAAATGGTAGTGATGATGAACCAAACAATGGCTATTGCACGTCTTCAATGCATATTTATTTATTCTCTACCCCAGTACATTCAAACTTACAGTTGAAGATGCATATTCTAAATGAAAATGGTCGCAATATTATCAAGTCATCAGAATACATCTGAACCATGTTATGTTTGTTTGAGTTGTGCTGGCTGATGGGATGTGATAGATTATCAAGATGGATATAGAAGTTGGGAGCATGGCCAAAGATGGCTCTGAGGCCGGAGAATCTGTTGCAAAGGGTTCATAATGTCATATTCTCAATACTACTGCAAGCCAGTTTGGTTTTCCTGAAGCAGCTGCCGGATCTGAGTTGTATTGATGCTTGCGAGCATTTCAAGTCAAGATCTCAGTTTGTTTTTACTGCAAATTAACCATTTCAAGTCAAGATGTCATACAGGTTGCTAGGTTTTTAGTTCTAAATGCAGGGATCAAGTTGACTGCTCTAAGAGCCTGTACTAGTTTTTATTCCCAAACCATTCAGAAATATATGTTTAAACTTTTGTCGGAAAAAAAAATTTACTGTTTATGGCAAACCATTTAGGCGTTGCGCCCGTTGCCCTTGCCCCTGCGGCCCACGTAGGTTTGGTAATTTGGTCCGATCTTATTTTTGGTCCGACTGACTCGACCTTAATTTTTAAGACTTTGACCCGAATTTTTGGGTTTCGGATTGAGTTAGGGTCAAAATTTTTAAGCCCTAACAAATTTCAGGTCAAGGTCGGACTTTAAGCTGACCCAGCCCCACCCGACCCTATTTGGAAGAAAAAAAAAAACTAACACAAGTTTTACACAAGCACACATCACTACATCACCCAACCCAAATTATGAGTTTTTATTTGTATAAGAGATTTTTTTTTAATGTTGGGTTGTGGAACTAAATTGTGTGTTTTTATTTGTATAAGACATGAGTTTTTTATTTTTTATTTTTTATGTTGGGTTGTTGAATTGAATTGTGTATGGTTAAAATGGTTATGGAATTACATGTGTGTTTTTAATTTAATTGCATTGTGTGTTTTTTATGTTGGATTTTGGAATTGATTTATGTGTGGGGTTGAAATGGTTGTGGAATTGAATTGTGTTTTTTTTAATTTAATCACATTGTGTGTTTTTAAAGTTGGAATATGGAATTGAATTTAAAAAAATATTCCTATTAATTGGTTGTTTTGTGAATTATTTTGTGATTAATTATATTGTATATTTTACCTTTGTCTTGTTAATTATTTTAAATTAGAAAAATTATTTCTTTTGTTTTATATTCATGGTATAATAAATAGAAAGAGAAAAAAAATTAAAAAGTAACATGGATGAATTTGGGATGTGGTCATAACATTACAAGATATTGACAAATTTGAGTTGCCTAAATTATTGAATTAAAATGCATGTATAGAAGAAAATATTAAAATAACATGAATATAAAACAAAACGTTAAAAAATAGTTTAACATTAAAATAATATGAAAACTATTTCGGTAGGGTCGGGTTGGGCTCGACCCGACGTTGACCCGATTCGGGTCGGGTTAGACCCGACCCTACCTATAAAATGTTCGGATTTTTTTAGGGTCTGGCTTTAAATTTTTTTGATCGGGTTGAGTTCGAGTTTGGTCAAGCCCGAGCCCGAGCCCGAGCTGACCTTTTGCCATCCTTAGGCCCGCGCCCTATGCCCTGCCACTGTGTCGGGATCTTATTGTTATTATTTATGAAAAGTTTGTGGTCACTTCTTCAAATTCAAAAAACCCAATAAATCAATCTCTTGGAATTTTATTTATTTATCTAAAATAATAGCTAGCAATATGTCCATGCGTTCATCGTAAGGTATGATCTTTTTATTTATTTTAATGATAATTTTGTAAATCATTTGGGTTTGATGCTTTACCTCTCAACTGTGATGATGATCTGAACAATAGCAATAACTTTTGTTTACAAAAAAAAGAAAAATTAATAGGGGAGAATGACTATGAGAATGTGATTGCTGGTGGTGGTGCAGAAAAAGAGAATGTGATTAAGGTGTTTAAACATAATGGGTTGGAGAATTGTTTGGGTGGGGATGGTACTGATGTAGAAGAAGTCTTTAAGATTTGTATAATGGGTTGGAGAATTGTCTGGGTGGGGATGCTACTGATGCAGAAGAAGTCTTTAAGATTTGTAGGGTCTTTGGCATGGATCAAGAGGGAATTGTGTGGGATATGCCCCGTTTCCCCTAAACAAGCATGAATAAGGAAAATAAAAGAAAATTAAAAGAAAATTCTTTAACAAAACCATGGAGGATCCATCTCATTCGAAATGACTGCCTCAGCAATGAGTTGCCTCCCATCGAGCACTTGATTTAAGGTCCTTCAGCCTGACCTTACTTGAGTGCTTATAATGTCGATTCTCTCAGGAGTAAGACCTCATTTGAACAGTCTGTAGCTGAATGCATGTAATGCTTAACTCTATGCCCATTAACTTTGAATTCCTGGCATGTCTTTTCATATAAGAGATCAACAGCCCCATGAGGATAAATTCTGAGCAGTTTGAAAGGTCCAGACCATCGAGATTTCAGTTTTCTTGGAAATAGTCTTAGCCTCGTATTATGGAGCAGAACTAGTTGACCATGGATTAATTTCCAGTGTTGGATGTGTTTGTCATGCCAGTGCTTTGTCCTCTCTTTATAGATTCTTGCATTTTCATACGAGAATAGATGTAATTCATCAAGCTCACATAGTTGAAGTTTCTTTTGCTCTGCTGCAGTATGTACGTCCCAGTTTAATTGCTTTAGTGCCTAATATGCTTTGTGCTCTAGCTCGAGTGACAAGTGGCAAGCTTTCCCATACACTATTCGGTAGGGAGGCATGCCGAGTGGTGTCTTGTACGTTGTTTTGTAGGCCCATAGGGAGTCATGTAAGCGCAAAGACTAATCATTTCTTGATGGGTTCACCACTTTTTCTAAGATTTTCTTAATCTCTCTATTAAACACTTTTGTCTGGCCATTATATTGTGGGTGATATGTTGTTGCTATTTTATGCTTGACTCCATATTTCACCATGGCTGCAACAAATACTTTGCTGCAGAAATGAGTACCCTTATCACTAATAATTGCTCGTGGAGTGCCAAACCTGGAAAAAAATGCTTCTCTAAAGGAAGTTCACTACTGCTCTAGCATCATTGATAGGTAATGATGCAACTTCTACCTACTTGGGATATAATCCACAGCAACCAGGATATATAAGTTCCCAAAAGATGGTGGGAAAGGACCCATGAAATCTATTCCCCATACAAAAAAAAATCTCCACTTTCAGAATGTTTGTCAATGGCATTTCATGTCTTTGAGTTATGTTTCATGTCCTTTGACACATGTCACAACATTTAGCAAACTCATAAGTATCTTTAAAAACGGAAGGCCTGTAATAACCTAATTGTAAAACTTTAGCAGCTGTTCTGTGACTACCAAAATGTCTTCCATATGTTGCAGCATGGCAAGATTGCAATATATGGGGAATTTCTTCATCTGAAACACATATTTGTATTCCCTGATTTGAGCATAACTTATACAAGTATGGGTCATCTCATTGGTAGCTTCTAACATCATGAAGGAATTTCTTTTTCTACTGAAAATTCAATTCAGGTGGTAGTAATCGACTTACTAAGTAGTTAACAAAATCTGCATACCATGGAGATCCTGGTTGCTGCAGCATTTGTGTCTGTTGTATTACTAGCAGTTGTTTATCAGGAAATGTTTTGGTGATGTCTTTGTTTGTCAATGTGCTCGCATTCGCTTCTAGCCTAGACAAATGATCTGATACTTGATTTTCAGTCCCTTTTTTATCTTTAATTTTCAAAATCAAACTCCTGAAGCAATAAGATCCATCTTATTAATCTCGGTCTAACATCCTTCTTTAAGATTAAGTGCTTGATGGCTGCATGATTTGTGTAAACTGTCACTTTAGTACCCACCAAGTAAGCTCTAAATTTATCGAAAGTAAATACTACTGCTAGCAACTTTTTCTTTGTAGTAGTGTAATAAATTTGAGCTTGAGTAATAGTTTTGCTGGCATAGTATATAGAGTGGAACACTTTATTCTTCCTCTGACCCAATACTACCCCAATAGAATGGTCACTGGCGTCACATATAAGCTCAAACAGTAGAGTCTAATCTGGTGCTATAACCACTGGTGCAATGATAAAAACTTTCTTCAATTCTCTAAAGGCTTAAAGACAGTCCTTATCAAAATGGAAAAGGTTTGTCATGTTCTAGTAAATTAGTAATGAGCATAATAGTTTAGCTACTTTGGAAAAGTCTTTTATGAATTTTCTGTAAAATCCAGCATGTCCCAAAAAACTTCTAATCCCCTTAACTGAAGTAGGATGTGGCAGTTTATTTATCACTTCTATCTTTGCTTTATCTACCTCTATGCCATTCTTGAACACCTTATGACCCAACACTATTCATTCTTGCACCATAAAATGACATTTTTCACAATTGAATACTAGGTTAGTCATCTCACATATTTTAAGAACTTCTTCCAAGTTGTGTAAACAATCAATATACGTTCCTCCAAAGACTGAAAAATCATCCATGAATACTTCCAATGTTTGCTCCACCATATCTGAAAAAATAGACATCATACATCTCTGGAAAGTTGCTGGAGCATTGCACAAACCAAAGGGCATTCTTCTGAAGGCACAAGTTCCATAAGGACAAGTAAATGTAGTCTTTTCCTTATCCTCTAGGGTTATAGCAATTTGGTTGTAGCCTGAATACCCATCTAGGAAGCAATAATATTATTTTTCAGTAAGTCTGTCCAACATTTGATCTATAAAGAGAAGTGAGAAGTGATCATTCCGTGTGGCTTTGTTGAGCTTCTTGTAATCCATACATACTCTCCATCCAGTCATTATTCTTGTAGAAATAAGTTCATTTTTCTTATTTATTATCACTGTTATTCCTCCCTTCTTTGGAACACATTGAACTGGACTCACCCATAAACTGTCTGATATCATGTATATGATCCCAGCATCCAGCCATTTGATGATTTCTTTCTTCACGACTTCCTTCATAATGGAATTTAACCTTCTCTATTGCTCTACTGAATTGCTGTAGCAGTCCTTTAACAAAATCTTATGCATGCATCTAAAGTAGATGAAATGTCCGCCGTAGTCCATCTAATTGCTTTTCTGTATTTCCCAAGCATATCTACCAGACTCTTTTCTTAACCTGCATTCAAAGTAGATGAAATGATTACATGAAGTGTATTGTTATGACTAAGATAATCATATTTCAAATGTGAAGGTAACAATTTTAATTCAAGAGTAAGAGGTGATTCAATAGATGGTAAAATCGTTTTCACTTTCCTGTCTGAAAAATTTAGAGGTTCATCAAATCTGTTATGTCTATTAGATTGCTTTTCTCCCATCCAATCTATCTGATTTGCTGCAACATCTTCTTCTTCAAATCTTTCAAATATGGCAACTTTGATAACCTCATTACTGTAGCATCTATTTATTTTGTATGCTACAACAAGATCCACAATGCTCAGGAAATTACAATCTTCTGCCTTATCAGGACTCTTCATAGCTTCTAATACATTGAAGATGACTTGTTAGTCATTCACCCTTATTGTTACCGCTATTTTCTGCACATCTATCAGAGTCTTCCCGGTTGCCAGGAAAGGTCTTCCAAGTATAATTGGTATCTCTTTATCAGCCTCAAAGTCTAGTACAATGAAATCCACTGGAAAGATGAATTTGTCAACCTTTACCAATAGATCCTCAATATTTCATTCAGGGTATCCATGAGATCTGTTAGCTAATTACAGAGTAACTGTTGTTGGCATGCACTCTCCTACTCCTAATGGGTTAAATACAGATAATGGCTCAGATTAATATTGGCTCTCAAGTTACATAGTGCTCTACCATTGTACCTAGCTCCAATTGAATATGATATTGTGAAGCTTCCTAGATCCTTCAATTTTTGAGGGATCTTACTTTAAAGCATGTGACTACATTCATGTGTTAAGGCAACAATTTTAAATTCTTCCAACCTTCTTTTTCTTGCCAAAATATCTTTTAGAGATTTCACATAATTAGGTATTTGTTCCAATGCTTCCACAAAATGTATGTTGATGTGTAACTGCTACAGCACTTCCAGGAATTTGCTAAACTGTTTTCTTGTTTTTGTTTCTGGAATCTCTGTGGGAAATGAGGTAGTTGCCAAAATTGCTGGACAGCTTCAGGAGGTACCAATCTCTGCTCCTTTGATTTATTGTAAGTTGTCACCACAGGTGTTTCAACCTCTTCTTCAGCAGTTATCGGTTGGTTTCCTTCCAAAGTTGCTGCAGCTTGACCACTAGCACCAGGATCCTGATGGCTGGGTTGCTGTAACATCCTCTCATCTTGAGGAGGTTCTTGTGAGGAGTTAAGTTCCAACCTCTTTTTAGTTACATCAACATTCTTTCCAGATCTCAGATTAATTACCTTACAATGTTTTTTACACTCTCTTCCTGGATCTTCTGTATTGCTAAGTAAACTTCCCTGAGATCTACTACTCATTGCTATGGCAAGCTATCCAATTTGGTTTTTCAGGTTTCTTAGAGATACAGCTTGACTTTGCACAATTGCTTCATTCTTCACAATATATTCTTTAATCTGTGTTTCCAATGAAGTAAGTGGATCATGACTAGTGTGTTTTTGCCCTTGATTCTGCTGATGAAAACCTGGTGGTTGAGTATGCCTGTTCTGTCCACTCGGTGCTGAAACATGATGATTTTGATTGCTCTATGAGAAATTTGGGTGTTACTTCCATTCAGGGTTGTAAGTATTTGAGTATGGGTTGTTCTGAAGTTGTCGGTTGAAGTTGCCTATATAGTTTACTGATGCTGGATTTCCTAGACAGTTGTCAGATACGTGCTCCTCACCACAATACACGCAAGATAGTTCAGCAACTTGCATTACCGCTGCAGGAGTAGAAGTTATGGATCATCAACCATCAATCTTGTACTTGGATTCAACCCATTATAAAAGGTTTCCAACTGTATGCAACATGGAATGCCATGATGAGGATACCTTATGAGTAGCTCTTTAAATCTCTCCTAAGCCTCATACAAACTCTCGTCTTCAAGTTGATGAAAAGAAATGATCTCATTCCTCAATTTTGCATTCTTGGTTAGTGAAAAATATTTCATTAAGAATTTGTCAGCCAAGTCTGACTATTCCAGGATGTTTGCAGCATTTGAAACATCACTGGTTTAAGTTCAAAATTTACGGCTTCCACTTCAGGTCTGACTATTCCAGGATGTACAACTTGAGGAGTTAACACAGCATAATCTCTGATAGCCATGTCTCTGTCATCTGCCATGTAAATGATATTGTTGTTACTTAGTTATCTCTTATTAACGTGCGTGTTTTACCCCTCTTGAATGTTGACAGGTTGTAGTGGCCCATGATGATCCAAGTTTCCCACATCTTGTAAATTATCTATTTTTGAAGTAGTTTTTGAATTTCTTTACTCTCTTCGTAATTTCCTTATAGTTTTTTCAATCTCATGATCAAATTGAAATTCAACAGATCTATCTTTGCGCATGCAAGTGTTGATCTGTCAATAAATAAAACAAATTAGATCAAGTTGGCACTGTCAAGATTGACTTCACACTTTGAAAATAAACAATCAATCACCGACAACGATGCCAAAAACTTGTTGGTTATTTTTACTCAATTGGTATTGATGTCACCAATAAATAATAAAGTAATGAATATTCAAGATCGTCTCCACAAGGATTGATGTTACTAGAAATACTACAACAATCACGATAATGCAATCTACCTTTATTTCAAGAGGAACTTAGTTAAAGTTGGTTACTACCGAAATTAAAAATTATAAAAAAATAAATCAAATAAATGCAGTAATGAAGTAGATTAGATAAATTGCGTACAAAGAGTTTAGTGAGAACGAAGAAGCTGAATGATCAAACTCTCTTCATGGGATGTGCTTTTCATCAAATTAACACCAGTTGCTACAACAATTCCTATAGCACTGTGCAGAACTCTTTTGCATCCTCAGCTGTCGCTTGTTGGACTTCCCATACCCTAAAGCATCCTAACAATGACCAGTTGTTATTACACCTAAGGTATGACATTATGAACATCCACTCTCTATACCATACAAAGTGAATTCCTACTTATAGTTCTTTACAAATCTTACTTAAGTATAACCCTTTTGTGGGTGTGGGTAGAGGTAATCAAGGATTGATTATCTCTAATTCTGCTTTGAGTGCAAGCATTAAACCTAAACAAGTTTGGTTAGTTAAACGTGTACTTTCAGCATGTATACTTTTTGTGACCAAATCTAAATTTTGTCGTTTATAATATTTATTTAAACAAGTTAGGTTAGTTAAACGTATACTTTTAGCCTATATACTTTGTTGTTCGGGTTAGGGTGTTGCACATTACATGTTTAAGCTATCATAAATCTCACCTTAGTGTGTTACACGTTACACTCTCGGACCATGATTTAAAGTTTGGCAACGCCCTTTGTCAGTTACTCTTTCCATTTCCCGTCAGAACACCATGCCCAATCAGCAACGTAGTCGATGCATTGCCTGCGTAACCTACTGTAAATCATGCCCCGATGATTGCGAATTCAAGAGTTTTTTTTCCCAACGACATCGAAATTGTCCATACTAACTTCTTTAAAGCTGTGAAGAGTGCTTCATCTTTAAGGGCTCTTTTAAATGAAACCGTTGATGAGAGGGTTAAGACCGATGCCGAAAAACTGACTCAAATTCGAGCGACACTAATAGAAGGAAACATCAGCCGAAAGTATCCAGTTCAAAAGGCTGTCGGGATAATATATACGCTACATAAGAGAATTGAGTCTCTGGATTTGCAACTACCGGAGATAAGAAGAACAAGCAGAATGACCTCTCCATCTTTTTCGGCGGCCACGGTGACTCAAGATCCACTTTATAATGTTCATTCATTTATGCTATGAATTCTAGACTACATCCCTTATTAATTTTAATACATAATCTTTTCTATATGATTTTATGGTTGATTACCTCTGGTTATGCTTTGAGTAGAAGCATTCAACCTAAAAAATTTTGGTTAGCTAATCGTGTACTTTCGGCATGTATACTTTTAATGACCAAATTACAATTTTGTCGTTTATAATATTTATTTAAACATATTCTAAGAGTTTTTTTTCCCAACGACAGCGAAATATACTACACCAATTTCTTTAAAGTTGTGAAGAGTGCTTCATCTTTAAGAGCTATTTTATATGAAACTATTGATGAGATGATGAAGACCGATGCCGGAAAATTGACTCAAATTTGATCGATACTGATGGAAGAAAACATCAGCCGAAGATATCCAATTCAAATAGGTGCCGGCATAATATACACGCTGCATAAGAGAATAGAGTATTTAAAATTGCAACTGCCGGAGAAAAGTAGAACAAGTAGAATAGCGCCTCTATTATTTTCGGCGGCCACGGTGACTCGTGATCCATTTTATAATGTTGATTCATTTATACTATAAACTCTAGATTAGATCCCTTCATAATTTTAGTACACAATCTTTTCTATGTGATTCTACTGTTGATTACCTCTAGTTCTGCTTTAAGTAGAAGCATTCAACCTAAAAAAGTTTGGTTAGCTAAACGTGTACTTTCGGCATGTATACTTTTAGTGACCAAATCAAAATTTTGTCATTTATAATATTTATTTAAACAGATTTTGTTAGTTAAACGTATACTTTTAACAAATATTTCTTTATTGTTCGGGTTAGGGGATTGCACATTACCCGTTCGAGCTATGATAAATCATACCTTAGTGTGTTACACGTTGCACTCTCGGCCCATCATTTGAAGTATGAAAAACCCATTTGTCAATGTTGATTTTCATATCCAGCAAGAACACTATGCCCAAGCATTAACGTAGTCGATACATTACTTGTGTAAACTACTTTAAATCATGCCCCGGCAACTGCGAATTCAAGAGTTTTTTTCCCAACGACAGCGAAATAGATTACAACAATTTCTTCAAAATTGTGAAATGTGCTTCATCTTTAAGGGCTCTTTTGAATGAAAAGCTGACTCAAATTCGATCGATACTGATAGAATGAAACATCAGCCGAAGGTATTCAGGTCAAAGGACTACCGACATAATATGCACGCTGTATAAGAGAATAGAGTCTCTAGAATTGCAACTGCCGGAGAAATTTAGAACAAGCAGAATGACGCCTCTATCATTTTCGGCGGCCAGGGTGACTCCATGTCCACTTTATAGTATTGATTCATTTATGCTATGAACAATAGATTATATCCCTTCTTAATTTTAGTACACGATCTCTTCTATATGATTATATGGTTGATTACCCTTAGTTCTGCTTTGAGTAAAGGCATTCAACATAAAAATGTTTGGTTAGTTAAACGTGAACTTCGGCATGTATACTTTTAGTGACTAAATCAAAATTTTATCGTTTATCATATTTATTTAAACATGTTTTGTTAGTTAAACGTATACTTTTAACATATATCTCTTTGTTGTTCGGGTTAGGGGATTTCACATTACCCGTTTAAAGCTATCATAAATCATACCTTAGCATATTACACGTTGCACTCTCGGCCCACCATTTGAAGTTTCGAAAAGCCCTTGGTCAATTTTGATTTTCATATCCAGCAAGAACTTCATGCCCAAGCATGAACGTAGTCAATGCATTGCCTGTGTAAGCTACTTTAAATCATGCCTCGGCAAGTGCGAATTCAAGAGTTTTTTTTCCAACGACAGCAAAATAGACTACAACAATTTCTTTAAAGTTGTGAAATGTGCTTCATCTTTAAGGGTTCTTTTAAATGAAACCATTGATGGGATGGATAAGACCGATGCTAGAAAGCTGACTCAAATTCGATCGATACTGATGGAAGGAAACATCAGCCGAAGGTATCAAATTCAAAGGACTGCCGGCATAATATACACGCTGCATAAGAGAATAGAGTCTATAGAATTGCAACAGCCGAAGAAATGGAGAACAAGCAGAATGACGCCTCTATCATTTTCGGCGGCCACGGTGACTCCAGTTCCACTTTATTATGTTGACTCATTTATGTTATAAACTCTAGATTATATCCATTCCTAATTTTAATACACAATTTTTTCTATATGATTCTATGGTTGATTACTTCTGATTTTGTTTTGAGTAGAACAATTCAACCTAAAAAAGTTCGGTTAGCTAAACGTGTACTTTCGGCATGTATACTTTTAGTGACCAAATCAAAATTTTATCGTTTATAATATTTATTTAAACAAATTTTGTTAGTTAAACGTATACTTTTAACATATATCTCTTTCTTGTTCGAGTTAGGGGATTGTACATTACCCGTTTAAAGCTATCATAAACCATACCTTAGCGTGTTACACGTTGCACTTTCGCCCCATCATTTGAAGTTTGGAAAAGTCCTTTATCAGTTTTGATTTTCTTATCCAGCAAGAACTTCATGCCCAAGCATAAAAGTAGTCGATGCATTGCCTGTGTATGCTACTTTAAATCATGCCCCGACAATTGAGAATTCAAGTGTTTTTTTCCCAACGACAGCAAAATAGATTACAGCAATTTCTTCAAAATTGTTAAATGTGATTTATCTTTAAGGGCTCTTTTAAATGACACCGTTGATGAGAGGGTCAAGACCGATGCTGGAAAGCTGACTCAAATTCGATCGATACTGATAGAAGAAAAACATCAGTCGAAAATATCTAGTTCAAAGGGCTACCGGCATAATATACACGCAGCATAAGAGAATAGAGTCTCAAGAATTGCAACTGCCAGAGAAAAGTAGAACAAGCAGAATGGCGCCTCTATCATTTTCGGCTGCCACGGTAACTCCAGTTCCACTTTATTGTGTTGATTCATTTATGTTATAAACTCTAGATTATATCCATTCTTAATTTTAATACACAATTTTTTCTATACGATTCTATGGTTGATTACCTCTGGTTCTGCTTTGAGTAGAAGAATTCAACCTAAAACAATTTTGTTAGCTAAACGCGTACTTTCAGCATGTATACTTTTAGTAACACAATCAACATTTTGTCGTTTATAATATTTATTTAAACAGGTTTTGTTAGTTAAACGTTTACTTTTAACATATATCTCTTTCTTGTTAGGGTTAGGGGATTCCACATTACCCGTTTAAAGCTATCATAAATCTTACCTTAGCGTGTTACACGTTGCACTCTCGGCCCATCATTTGAAGTTTGGAAAAGTCATTTATCAATTCTGATTTTCTTACCCAGCAAGAATATCATGCCTAAGCATGAACGTAGTCGATTCATTGTCTGTATATGCTATTTTAAATCATGCCTAGGCAATTGCGAATTCAAGAGTTTTTTTCCCAACGACAGCGAAATAGATTACAGCAATTTCTTCAAAATTGTTAAAGGTGCTTTATCTTTAAGGGCTCTTTTAAATGGCACCGTTGATGAGAGGGTCAAGACCGATGCCAGAAAGTTGACTCAAATTAGATCGATACTGATAGAAGAAAAACATCAGTTGAAGGTATCTAGTTCAAAGGGCTGCCGGTATAATATACACGCTGCATAAGAGAATACAGTCTCAAGAATTGCAAATGCCGGAGAAAAGTAGAACAAGCAGAATGACACCTTTATCATTTTCAGTGGCCACGGTGACTCCAGTTCTACTTTATTGTGTTGATTCATTTATGTTATAAATTCTAGATTATATCCAATCCTAATTTAATACATAATTTTTTCTATATGATTCTATGGTTGATTACCTCTGGTTCTGCTTTAAGTAGAAGAATTCAACCTAAAAAAGTTTGGTTAGCTAAACATGTACTTTCGACATTTATACTTTTAGTGACAAAATCAAACTTTTGTCGTTTATAACATTTATTTAAACAAATTTTGTTAGTTAAACGTTTACTTTTAACATATATCTCTTTGTTGTTCGGGTTAGGGGATTGCACATTACCCATTTAAAGCTATCATAAATCATACCTTAGCGTGTTACACGTTGCAGTCTCGGTTTATCATTTGAAGTTTGGAAAAGTCATTTATCAATTTTGATTTTCTTATCCAGCAAGAACATCATGCCCAAGTATGAACGTAGTCGATTCATTGCCTGTATATGCTATTTTAAATCATTCCCCGACAACTGTGAATTCAACTATTTTTTTCCCAACGACAGCGAAATATATTACAGCAATTTCTTCAACATTGTTGAAGGTGCTTTATCTTTAAGGGCTCTTTTAAATAAAACTGTTGATGAGAGGGTCAAGACCGATGCCGGAAAACTGACTCAAATTCGATCGATACTGATAGAAGAAAAACAACAATCGAAAGTATCTAGTTCAAAGGGCTGCCGGCATAATATACACGCTGCATAAGAGAATAGAGTCTCAAGAATTGCAACTGCCAGAGAAAAGTAGAACAAGCAGAATAGCGCCTCTATCATTTTCGGCAGCCACGGTGACTCCATGTCCACTTTATTGTGTTGATTCATTTATGTTATGAACTCTAGATTATATCCGTTCCTAATTTTAATACACAATTTTTTTTATATGATTCAATGGTTGATTACCTCTGGTTCTGCTTTGAGTAGAAGAATTCAACCTAAAACAATTTTGTTAGCTAAACGTGTAATTTCGGCATGTATACTTTTAGTAACAAAATCAACATTTTGTCGTTTATAATATTTATTTAAACAGATTTTATTAGTTAAATGTTTACTTTTAACATATATCTCTTTGTTGTTCGGGTTAGGGGATTGCACATTACCCATTTAACGCTATCATAAATCATACCTTAGCGTGTTACACGTTGCAGTCTCGGCCTATCATTTGAAGTTTGGAAAAATCATTTATCAATTTTGATTTTCTTATCCAGCATGAACTTCATGCCCAAGCATGAACGTAGTCGATTCATTGCCTGTATATGCTACTTAAATTATGCCCAGGCAACTGCGAATTCAAGAGTTTTTTTCCCAACGACAGCGAAATAGATTACAGCAATTTCTTCAAAATTGTTAAAGGTGCTGTATCTTTAAGGGCTCTTTTAAATGACACCGTTGATGAGAGGGTCAAGACCGATGCCGGAAAACTGACTCAAATTCGATCGATACTGATAAAAGAAAAACTTCAGTCGAAGGTAACTAGTTCAAAGGGCTGTCGGCATAATATACACGCTGCATAAGAGAATAGAGTTTCAAGAATTGAAACTGCTGGAGAAAAGTAGAACAAGCAGAATGGTCCCTCTATCATTTTCGGCGACCACGGTGACTCCAGTTCCACTTTATTGTGTTTATTCATTTATGTTATAAACTCTAGATTATATACATTCCTAATTTTAATACACAATTTTTTCTATATGATTCTATGGTTGATTACTTCTGCTTCAGCTTTGAGTAGAAGAATTCAACCTAAAACAATTTTGTTAGCTAAACGTGTACTTTCGGCATGTATACTTTTAGTGACAAAATCAAAATTTTATCGTTTATAATATTTATTTAAACATGTTTTGTTAGTTAAACGTTTACTTTTAACATATATCTCTTTGTTGTTCGGGTTAGGGGATTGCACATTACCCATTTAAAGTTATCATAAATCATACCTTAGCGTGTTACACGTTGCAGTCTCGGTCTATCATTTGAAGTTTGGAAAAGTCATTTATCAATTTTGATTTTCTTATCCAGCATGAACTTCATGCCCAAGCATGAACGTAGTCGATTCATTGCCTGTATATGCTACTTAAATTATGCCCAGGCAACTGCGAATTCAAGAGTTTTTTTCCCAACGACAGCGAAATAGATTACAGCAATTTCTTCAAAATTGTTAAAGGTGCTGTATCTTTAAGGGCTCTTTTAAATGACACCGTTGATGAGAGGGTCAAGACCGATGCCGGAAAACTGACTCAAATTCGATCGATACTGATAAAAGAAAAACTTCAGTCGAAGGTATCTAGTTCAAAGGGCTGCCGGCATAATATATATGCTGCATAAGAGAATAGAGTTTCAAGAATTGAAACTGCCGGAGAAAAGTAGAACAAGCAGAATGGCGCCTCTATCATTTTCGGCGGCCACGGTGACTCCAGTTCCACTTTATTGTGTTTATTCATTTATGTTATAAACTCTAGATTATATCCATTCCTAATTTTAATACACAATTTTTTCTATATGATTCTATGGTTGATTACTTCTGCTTCAGCTTTGAGTAGAAGAATTCAACCTAAAACAATTTTGTTAGCTAAACGTGTACTTTCGGCATTTATACTTTTAGTGACAAAATCAAAATTTCATCGTTTATAATATTTATTTAAACATGTTTTGTTAGTTAAACGTTTACTTTTAACATATATCTCTTTGTTGTTCGGGTTAGGGGATTGCACATTACCCATTTAAAGCTATCATAAATCATACTTTAGCGTGTTACACGTTGCAGTCTCGGCCTATCATTTGAAGTTTGGAAAAGTCATTTATCAATTTTGATTTTCTTATTCAGCATGAACTTCATGCCCAAGCATGAACGTAGTCGATTCATTGCCTGTATATGCTACTTAAATTATGCCCTGGCAACTGCGAATTCAAGAGTTTTTTTCCCAACGACAGCGAAATAGATTACAGCAATTTCTTCAAAATTGTTAAAGGTGTTTTATCTTTAAGGGCTCTTTTAAATGACACCGTTGATGAGAGGGTCAAGACCGATGCCGGAAAACTGACTCAAATTCGATCGATACTGATAAAAGAAAAACTTCAGTCGAAGGTATCTAGTTCAAAGGGCTGCCGGCATAATATACACGCTGCATAAGAGAATAGAGTCTCAAGAATTGTAAATGTCGGAGAAAAGTAGAACAAGCAGAATGGCGCCTCTATCATTTCGGCGGCCACGGTGACTTCAGTTTCACTTTATTGTGTTGATTCATTTATGTTATAAACTCTAGATTATATTCATTCCTAATTTTAATACACAATTTTTTCTATATGATTCTATATTTGATTACATCTGCTTCAGCTTTGAGTAGAAGAATTCAACCTAAAACAATTTTGTTAGCTAAACGTGTACTTTCGGCATGTCTACTTTTAGTGACAAAATCAAAATTTTATTGTTTATAATATTTACTTAAACATGTTTTGTTAGTTAAACGTTTACTTTTAATATATATCTCTTTGTTGTTCGGGTTAGGGGATTGCACAATATCATTTTAAAGCTATCATAAATCATACCTTAGCGTGTTACACGTTGCACTCTCGGCCCATCATTTGAAGTTTTGAAAAGTCATTTATCAATTTTGATTTTCTTATCCAACAAGAACATCATGCCCAAGCATGAACGTAGTCGATTCATTGCCTGTATATGCTACTTTAAATCATGCCCAGGCAACTGCGAATTCAAGAGTTTTTTTTCCAACGACAATGAAATAGATTACAGCAATTTCTTCAAAATTGTTAAAGGTGCTTTATCTTTAAGGGCTCTTTTAAATGACACCGTTGATCAGAGGGTCAAGACCGATGCCGGAAAACTGACTCAAATTCGATCGATACTGAGAAAAGAAAAACTTCAGTCGAAGGTATCTAGTTCAAAGGGCTGCCGGCATAATATACACGCTGCATAAGAGAATAGAGTCTCAATAATTGCAACTGCCGGAGAAAAGTAGAACAAGCACAATGGCTCCTCTATCATTTTCGGCGGCCACGGTGACTCCAGTTCCACTTTATTGTGTTGATTCATTTATGTTATAAACTCTACATTATATCTATTCCTAATTTTAATTCACAATTTTTTCTATATGATTCTATGGTTGATTACCTCTGATTCTGCTTTAAGTAGAAGAATTCAACCTAAAAAAGTTTGATTAGCTAAAGGTGTACTTTCGGCATGTATACTTTTAGTGATCAAATCAAAATTTTTTACTTTATAATATTTATTTAAACAAATTTTGTTAGTTAAACGTATACTTTTAACATATATCTATTTGTTGTTCGGGTTAGGGGATTGAACATTACCCGTTTAAAGCTATCATAAATCATACCTTAACGTGTTACACGTTGCACTCTCGGCCCATCATTTGAAGTTTGGAAAAGCCATTTATCAGTTTTGATTTTCTTATCCAGCAAGAACATCATGCCAAAGCATAAACGTAGTCGATGTATTGCGTGTGTATGCTACTTTAAATCATGCCCCGATAACTGCGAATTCAAGTGTTTTTTTCCTGATGACAGGGAAATAGATTACAGCAATTTCTTCAAAATTGTTAAAGGTGTTTTATCTTTAAGGACTCTTTTAAATGATACCGTTGATGAGAGGGCTAAGACCGATTCCGAAAAACTGACTCAAATTCGATCGATACTGATAGAAGAAAAACATCAGTCGAAGGTATCTAGTTCAAAGGGCTGCCGGCATAATATACACGCTGCATAAGAGAATAGAGTTTCAAGAATTACAACTGCCGGAGAAAAGTAGAACAAGCAGAATGGCGCCTCTATCATTTTCAGCCGCCACGGTGACTCCAGTTCCAATTTATCGTGTTGATTCATTTATGTTATAAACTCTAGATTATATCCATTCTTAATTTTAATACACAATTTTTTCTATATGATTCTATGGTTGATTACCTCTGGTTCTGCTTTGAGTAGAAAATTCAACCTAAAACAATTTTGTTAGCTAAACGTGTACTTTCGGCATGAATACTTTTACTGACAAAATCAAAATTTTATCGTTTATAATAATTATTTAAACATGTTTTGTTAGTTAAACGTTTACTTTTAACATATATCTCTTTGTTGTTCGGGTTAGGAGACTGCACATTACCCTTTTAAAGCTATCATAAATCATACCTTAGCGTGTTACACGTTGCACTCTCGGCTCATCATTTGAAGTTTGAAAAAGTCATTTAGCAATTTTGATTTTCTTTTCCAGCAAGAACATCATGCCATAGCATGAACGTAGTCGATTCATTGCCTGTATATGCTACTTTAAATCATGCCCAGGCAACTGCGAATTCAAGAGTTTTTTTCCCAACGACAGCGAAATAAATTATAGCAATTTCTTCAAAATTGTTAAAGGTGCTTTATCTTTAAGAGCTCTTTTAAATGACACCATTGACGAGAGGGTCAAGACCGATGCCAGAAAGTTGACTTAAATTCGATCGATACTGATAGAAGAAAAACTTCAGTCGAAGGTATCTAGTTCAAAGGGCTGCCGGCATAATATACACGCAGCATAAGAGAATAGAGTCTCAAGAATTGCAACTGCCAGAGAAAAGTAGAACAAGCAGAATGACGCCTCTATCATTTTCGGCTGCCACGGTAACTCCAGTTCCACTTTATTGTGTTGATTCATTTATGTTATAAACTCTAGATTATATCCATTCCTAATTTTAATACATAATTTTTTCTATATGATTCTATGGTTGATTACCTCTGGTTCTGCTTTGAGTAGAAGAATTTAACCTAAAACAATTTTGTTAGCTAAACGTGTACTTTCAGCATGTATACTTTTAGTGACAAAATCAACATTTTGTCGTTTATAATATTTATTTAAACAGGTTTTGTTAGTTAAACGTTTACTTTTAACATATATCTCTTTCTTATTAGGGTTAGGGGATTCCACATTACCCGTTTAAAGCTATCATAAATCTTACCTTAGTGTGTTACACGTTGCACTCTCGGCCCATCATTTGAAGTTTGGAAAAGTTATTTATCAATTTTGATTTTCTTATCCAGCAAGAACATCATGCCCAAGCGTGAACGTAGTCGATTCATTGTCTGTATATTCTACTTTAAATCATGCCCAGGCAACTGCGAATTCAAGAGTTTTTTTCTAAACGACAGCGAAATAGATTACAGCAATTTCTTCAAAATTGTTAAAGGTGCTTTATCTTTAAGGGCTCTTTTAAATGACACCGTTGATGAGAGGGTCAAGACCGATGCCGGAAAACTGACTCAAATTCGATTAATACTGATAAAAGAAAAACTTCAGTCGAAGGTATCTAGTTCAAAGGGCTGCCGGCATAATATACACGCTGCATAAGAGAATAGAGTCTCAAGAATTGTAAATGCCAGAGAAAAGTAGAACAAACAGAATGGCGCCTCTATCATTTTCGGCGGCCGCGGTGACTCCAGTTCCACTTTATTGTGTTGATTCATTTATGTTACAAACTCTAGATTATATCCATTCGTAATTTTAATACACAATTTTTTCTATATGATTCTATGGTTGATTACCTTTGGTTCTGCTTTGAGTAGAAGAATGTAACCTAAAACAATTTTGTTAACTAAACGTGTACTTTCGGCATGTATACTTTTAGTGACAAAATCAAAATTTTGTCGTTTATAATATTTATTTAAACATATTTTGTTAGTTAAACGTTTACTTTTAACATATATCTCTTTGTTGTTCGGGTTAGGGGATTGCACAGTACCCTTTTAAAGCTATCATAAATCATACCTTAACGTGTTACACATTGCACTCTCGGCGCATCATTTGAAGTTTGGAAAAGTTATTTATCAAATTTTATTTTCTTATGCAGCAAGAACATCATGCCCAAGCATGAACGTAGTCGATTCATTGCCTGTATATGCTACTTTAAATCATGTCTTGGCAACTGCGAATTCAAGAGTTTTTTTCCCAACGACAGCGAAATAGATTACAGCAATTTCTTCAACATTGTTGAAGGTGCTTTATCTTTAAGGGCTCTTTTAAATGACACCGTTGATGAGAGGGTCAAGACCGATGCCAGAAAGTTGACTCAAATTCGATCGATACTGATAGAAGAAAAATATCAGTCGAATGTATCTAGTTCAAAGGGTTGTCGACATAATATACACGCTGCATAAGAGAATAGAGTCTCAAGAATTGCAAATGCCGGAGAAAAATAGAACAAGCAGAATGGTGCCTCTATCATTTTCGGCGGCCACGGTGACTCCTGTTCCACTTTATTGTGTTGATTCATTTATTTTATAAACTCTAGATTATATCCATTCGTAATTTTAATACACAATTTTTTCTATATGATTCTATGGTTGATTATCTCTGGTTCTGTTTTGAGTAGAAGAATTCAACTTAAAAAAGTTTGGTTAGATAAAGGTGTACTTTCGGCATGTATACTTTTAGTGACCAAATTAAAATTTTGTCATTTATAATATTTATTTAAACAAATTTTGTTAGTTAAACGTATACTTTTAGCTTATATACTTTGTTGTTCGGGTTAGGGTGTTACACATTGCTCGTTCAAGTTATCATAAATCCTACCTTAGCGTGTTACACGTTGTACTCTCGGACCATGATTTAAAGTTTGTCAAAGTCTTTGTTAGTTACTCTTTCCATTTTCCGCAAAAACACCATGCCTAAGTAGCAACGTAGTTGATGCATTGCTTGTGTACGGTACCATAAATCATGCCCTGACGACTGCAAATTCATGATTTTTTTTCCCAACGACAGCGAAATCGACTACAGTAACTTCTTTAAAGTTGTGAAGAGTGCTTTATTGATAGAAGGAAACATCAGCCGAAAGTATATATTTAAAGTTGTGAAGAATGCTTTGAATACAAGCATCAAACCTAAACAAGTTTGGTGAGCTAAACGTGTACTTTTAGTATGTATACTTTTAGTGACCAAATCTTAGTTTTCTTGCTTACACATTTAAATAGATTTGGTCAGCAGTTAAACGTATATTTTTAGTATGTATACCTTTGTTGTTCGGGTTAGGGTGTTACACATTGTCCATTCAAGCCATCATAAATCATACCTTAGTTAGGTAAATGTGTAGTTTTCGCAACGAAAATTAGGTTTTATCGCTAAATGGGATCTAATTACCTTAAAACAGTTCAAAGGTACCACTAATTTTGGTTTTTTGTGATGTTAAATTTTGTTTAACCCTTTACTTTTTTTATTTACAGTTTATTTATAACTTTATGTACTTTAACCTTTTAAAATATAATTTTATTTTATTTAATATTATTTACTTTTTTATTTACATTTATTTATAAATATATGTGCTTTGGCTGGTGACCTTCTAAATTGTAATTTTATTTCATTTAACATTATTTAACATTTTAAAAGAATACAAATAATAATAAGCCTATGACTAAGTAATATTAAATGATATTTATTTTTAATAAAATAAAATTATTAAAGAATTATTCTTTTAAATAAAATAAATAATATTAAAAAATAGTATTTATTTTTTAGGACTCACTACCAGTTATTCTATTTTATTTATTATTATTTAGTTTTGAAAAATAAATATAATAATAAGCTATGACTAAATAATACTAAATAAAATAAAATAATAATATTAAAATAATATTAATTTTTTTAGGCTCATTAGTGATTATTTTATTTTATTTGACATTATTTATTTTTATGAAAGAATAAATATAATAATAAGCCTATGACTAATAATGTTAAATAAAAATGAGTAAGTAATATTGTACAATATTTATTTTCAATAAAAAATAATATTAAAATTTTATCCTTTTAAATAAAATAAATAATATTAATTAAAAATTGTGTTTATTTTTTAATGCTTACTACTAATTATTTTATTTTATTTTATTTTATTTTTTAGTTTTTTGAAAGATTAAATATGATAATAAACCTATGACTAAATAATATTAAATAAAATGAGAATAAATAATATTAAATAATATTTATTTTTGATAAAATAAATGGTATTAAAATTTTATTCTATTAAATAAAATTTAGTTTTTAAGACTCACTACTAATTAAACAACGTAAATTTAAAACAATCCGAACTTATACTAATTATTTTAACTCTTTAACTTGTTTTAGTTTTTGATAAATATCATAGAGCATAATATTAATGTTCAAACAAATAAATCTCTACCATTGAAACTATCTCTTCATTAAATCCAATGGTTAAGGATTGAAATCACCAAAAAAAAAAAATCAGTGGTTGAGTCCTGCTAAATGTGCACTTTTTATTGACGGCATTTGTACTTCGTCAATAAAAAATATGAAAATTTAAAAAAATTTGGCGGATGAGTTTCCACTATAATTTCATATCTTAAGGGATGAAACTAAATTTTATCGCTAAATGGGTACTTTTAGCGACAAATTATATTTCACGCTAAATGTATTATTCCAGCAAAGAAATTTGTATTTCATCACAAAAAATGTGAAAATTAAAAAAAAATTTGATAGATCATTTTCTATCAAAATTAAGTTTTTGCAACGAACTTTAAATTCGCTACTACAAACTCGACTACCCTATTTATATACCATTTACTTTTTTTCATTTTTTATTTTTTTTCTTTCTCTCATTCTCTCATTCCTTACTTTTATTTTTTAATTCTCTCATCTCTGAATATATAATTCTCATTTTCTAATTTAATCACTGCTTCTTTTTTCTTTTATTTTTAAGATAGAGTTTTTTTTACTTACCTTATTTATTATAGCTTATATTATTATTATGTTTGTGTTTATTATATTAACTAATTATTGTTATTTATTTGTAGGGAATATTAGAGATCAATTACACAAAGAAAACCAAGAATTTTATATTCATTTGTAACAATTTTCTTTTAAAAAAATAGATGTTGAATTTTGTAATTATTTTTGTATCTTTCATCAATAATTATAATTTTTATATTAATTAATTCTCTTTTTATCATAATGGTTTAATCGTCATTGTAATTTGGTGTTAAAAATGATAATATTTTAACAATAGTAATAATAATAAAATGGTGGAAAAATGATATATTTTGGCGACGAAATAAAAGAACATGAAATTAATTATCTTATTATTCGTCGCTAAAAGTACATTTAGCGACCACAAATTACTTGTTGTCAAAAGTGCACAATTAGCGATGAAATATTATTTGTCACTAAAAATACACATTTAGTGACGAAATATTATTTGCCGCTAAAAGAACTTTTAATGACAAAATCAATTTTGTCGCTAAATTCGATGTCAAAGATCTAATGTGATGTTCCTATTACGAGGAAATGGTGATCATGGCTGGAATCTTTCTTGTCTTTACTTCGATTTGTCATGAATTGCACTATGAAAGGGGTGTTGCCCTAAATTAGGAGTTGAGACATGTGCCGGAAAGGGGTGATCCATGTACTTGATTCAATACTATTATCTAACCCTATTATTAAAGCTTTGAATTACTTTTACAGGAAAGGGGTGTTCTATGCTCCACACTCGTTATCATGGTTCATCTCTACTCCTTAAGGGAAAAATGGAGTTGTTGTTTCTATTGGGATTGTGGCTCAACTAACACACAAGATCTTACCTCTATTGTATCACAACTCAAGAACTGGTCTGCTCTAGCAGCGAGGAATTAGTCTAAGCTACAAACTGGGCATAGAAGGAGATTTGACAAGCAGCTACTATAGAGGGTGCGCTCTAATTCTAATCGTTGTCTTCTTTATTCTTTCCATTTCATAGTTATGGCCTAGGTTTCGTTTTCCCGTATGCTCACCCTTAGCCCTTTCCTAGACATTATGTCGATACTAGATTGAGTGCACTATTCAACCACTTTGCTCTCACTCTTACTTCAAATCTTGGGCATGCCATTTGGTTTCCCGTCTTAAGCGTACTCTAAAGATGGTCAACGGACCGGGCAGCATGTGGCATGACACGACACGCACATGCATGTGGACTGGATTAGACTTAGAATTTTAGGCGCATGTGCCTTAAAAGTACGGCACAATTAGAGATTAGGTAAAACACGACTCGAAAAGACACATAAAACACTGCCACATATTCTCCATTGCAAAATAACTTCCAACTCACTACTCAAGAAATAAGCTTTGTTTTCATTGTAAAATAACTTGTCACTGACAACTCAAATAAATTTCAAGTATACCCAATCCTGCAAATTCTATGGATATGCGTATTTTACAACTTAGATTAACTGTTGTAATAATAAATTGTTTCAGGATTTGCGGTTCTGTCCTCATATACAACAGGTTGGTTAATTTTGTCACGAAGTTTTGTCTCTTTTCTCGCGAAGATTCAATGCCTTATTCTTAGGAGGTTGAGAAGGAACTCTGCTAAGAAGCCAAACCAGAAATACACCAAAGAGAGCACCAGATAAATGTGCAATGTGATTGATACTCTGCACTGAATAGCCACCAATAAAAGTGCCCGACATTCCGGCTGAAGCTTGGGCTGCCTCCATAACCTATAGAGCCAAAGCAAACAATACTCAGAAGATTCACATGTCTCAAAAAGGAAATGTATTGCTAAAAAAAAATACTGATAAAAGTAGGAAAGTTGAAAGCTTATGTCAATTTTTAGGCAAAAGAAACACAAGAATGTGTTATTTTAGATTTGGATGAAATTCCATGATGATAACATCATAAGCATCTGAGTGGCCCAATACACTTGAAAATAAAGTATTGTGAGCATCAATACATCAAACTTCTTTATTTCTCATGAAGTCAGTATAATCTCCAACATAACAGGGAAGTAATCACCTTCTCCACAACAAATTGGCCCAGTATAAGCACCTCCAGAATCTTCCTCCAGTCCCAAGACATCTACAATAAGCAAAAGGGTTTAGAAGCTTTATTAAAAATAAATTTTATTTTGAAGTGTACACATCTCATGATTTGAATACCTTCACAAGGACACTAATCGCAAACAACCCAAAAACAGCACCAGAGGCTCCAACAGAAACTGCATTTTTTGGTAAAATAAGCCATGAAACAAAGTTAGCTGCGGCACCTGTAAAAATGTAAGAGAGCCACAATCCAAAGTTTCCTTCCTCCTCTTCAACAAGCTTCCCTGTTTAAGAAAGATGGATTACTTCAATTCATTTCAGATGGATCCTTTTCAATAATCAAATTTCATAATCAAAGACAGGATCAAACGCATACCAAAGATGTACAAGAAGAAAAGGTTACTGGAAAGATGGTTCCTGAAAAGAGTTCACAAAAGTGAGAAACTCAACAAAGAGAAGAATAAATTATACTAGAGTACAGTATTCATCTGTGACATCTGTGATGTTTTCTTCATCAAAATTATCAATACCTCAAAATTCTCACCAGTTAGCATGACAGAAAGCTGCAGTCACAAATTGGTACCATGCCGGAAAATTATGGTACAAGTACAGAGATTTGATGCTACGGACCTAATCAAAAGTAGAAACCCTGGAGTTAGTATCATTCAATATGCCATGTAAAACAATAGCAATAATAATACCATGAAAAATAACTCTCGTTATTGCTATGGCAAACTATCTTCTGCTCATGGAACATTTGCCACTGTTGCTTTTCTACTTAATTTTAAAAGCATAGAAACTAGAAGTTGAAAACACCTCCCTTTACTAATGTTCACCAATCCTCTCTTACTTACACTTTGATAACTAGTGATTCTATTTGACAACAATTATGGTTAAAAGCCACAAAACCTCAATCCAAAACCAAAAATGCTATGCCTATGAAGTTAGTGTACAAAGTCCATATCCCAACTGCTGTGGCATGTGACATGGCATTATTTCAAAGATGTGTAACGTGTTTACCTATCCTACCATCTGACTGTCCTCACACTCACACAAGGTACATGAAATTGAGTACCGCATGCATGTCACGTCACTTTGTATCACTACTTCGTAAGTAAGTAAAACATAAAATTACATGTATGCACATATACACAACATAGTCAATGTGAACTAGGCCGCCCCTCGAGTAACGCATGTTCAATTTTACAAAATATAATTTTTCTTTTTTAATTTTTAATTACCTGGAAGACATGATCAGCCACATATAGTCCAAGATTAAGAAGAATAATCCAAAATACACCATTCACGCTCTTCTTGGGTTTCCTCCTCTCTTCTGGCTTGTCGAGTTCAAGCTGTGATATCATATCTAGCAGACATATTATTATATACGCTTTGTTTAAACGTTTATTTAACTGCGAACTAAATTTTATATCCAAAATGCAAAACCACAATAACAAGAAACTAAAGCAATCCAACTGTTCGTTAAAATGCCGCCTACAGAAAAATCGCATAAGAATTCAGAGCAGAAGTGAGATTTTTTACCTGAGCCACTCATATTGCATACCAAGCGAGACCGGAGGGTAAGAGAAGGGTGACGAAGAGGACGAAGCTTAATGGGTAAGTTGAGTTTTGGGGAATTAGATAGACATTTGATTGTGGATGACTTTGGGAGAAAATTAAAAGGTTTGTGAGAAATAGAAAGGGGAGCAATGGGCATGAAACTGAATGAGTGATGTGGCTTCACTGTTGCTAGTTGAAACTGAAATTGCGCCATTCTGTATTGGAAGGACCGAGCAAAGAGAGATTCTTCCCCTCTTGTGGGATGGTGTCTGTTAATGTTTCTTCATCAAATTCAATCAGCAAATTTTCCGCAGAGACGCGTTGTTGATATGGGCCCAGTGAGTTAAGAGGCTGGCCCAAGAGAAATTAAACTTTGTGGCTTAGGAGTGTAGTGTCAGTTCACACTCGTCTGAAAGGCCCAGAGTTATTAAGGCCGTGTCCAACAATGAATTTTGGCAAACCCTATATAATGTGGAACTCAAGGGTCGGCAACGGGTCGCTTCCGATACCGAACGGAAATAACCCAATAAAGTATATATATAACCAATATCCAGCAATTTTTATAAATAAATAAAAAAAGGCAACGCAAACATATATATAACCAATATCCAGTATTACACTTTTGATGTTAATCATCTCATAATCTCATTCTTTAACAAGAATCCGAAGCCGCCTTGCTGAGTTGGACAAACACAAGCCCTTTTACATCTTCATTTTAATATTTGTTAAAATGCATAGTATTTTTTTATTATATATATTTCCCTTAAATAAATTGAATCAAAATTCGGGAAGGGTAATAGTCTAATAGAATGATTGGCTCTCCTTCAATTATATTTAACCATATTTTAGTGTCAACTGATGGAGTGACGGGTCCCCAATACGGCCATGGCCATGGCTTCGATAACGGCATGAATCTGACAGGTATCTTGGGTGGGGACCATTGAATGACCGATGCACGTCAAGAAAAATCAAATCGATCTCAGCCGTTCATCTGTAAAGAATAAACAAATAATTTATGCACTTTATTGCGGGATGGGGTTGCCACCTCTTGCAAACGTGTAATTATAAATGTAGAAGAAACAAAAACGGGAAAAAAAAATTATAGGTGCATCTAAATTCATTGTTATGTATGTAGATCATTCTATTAACAATTTGTTCGATAGATTAACATTTTTTTTCTATTTTTTGTTACTTACTGCTTAATAGTTACATATATGTTATGTACATAGATCCAAAATTCATGTGTAATATTTCTATTTAAGTATCAGAACAAATCTAATCAAAGAACCACTTAAAAAACCGGTTTCACTTGCATGCTATACCAGAAGCCTATGTAAAAGTATAAAAGATTTTCTTTCGGGCCTAAATTTATTTCATACATTAAACTAAATAAAATAATAACTTATTAGGTGTTGTAGATGAAGTAGTTGTGCGTTGAGTCTTTGGTGCGTGCCTTGATTGCGTAACGTGACATGTTTTGCAAAGAAATAAATAAGGAAAATGATAACATTCGTGAAAGCATTCTCCATGCAGGCTGCAGCCTTCACATACTTCTATTCTCAAGTCTCAACATGTAAGTCGCCGAAGATGATTTAATTCCAGTAATTTAATTACACTCGCCACTTGATGAAGTGATAACGAGATGAAGTAAAATAAGAATCAGAAACACTGAAACAGCATGATATGTTGCCAATTGTGCAAAATCCTTTTAAATGAGTCCGGTTTGGTGAGGTTACAGATTAAAATAATGTTTCTTGCCCCTTTTCTTTCTCTTTCTTTATATTTGAAAACAAATACAGTTTATGTCAGATTAAAATCGGACATTTATACAAGAACAAGAAAACAGCTGTCACTTCTGAAACCTATTTTCAAAAAGATTATTTTCAGACATGAACAATAAATATCTAAAAACATGGTTGGTATTAAATACTAGTCGACGAATGATCCACAAATGACCGATAAAATAAGGATCTCCTAAATTATATGGATGTAATTTATAATTTTTTCATATAAATAGTAAATGATGTGGATTTACTCATTATTTATGTGAGAAGATTATAAATTACATACATGTAATTTAGCATTAATTATAAAACAATCGATTTTCAATCAAAGCGGATATAAATAAACGACAATTAACATGTCATACTGGACATGCATCTACATGTTATTCGTCGGACTAACAAATTATTTAGGAAATTCAGTTTATAATACTTCAAATATTTAAAATCTTTTTGTTTTTTTTTTCTTTTTTCTTTTTTTGGGGGGAACAAAAAGATAAGTTAATACAAATTCACTCAATTTCTGTGGTTGCTAGTGTTCGAAAGAAGCACAAAAAGGAGGAACAAAAGTGCATCACGTCTGTGTCAGAATTAGGGATGGCAATTGTACCCGCAAACCCGCAAACTCGCCCAAACCCACCCGCCAAAACCCGTCCGTTGCGGGTAATTTTACCCGTTGCGGGCGGGTTTAGTATTATAAATTAAAACCCGCACATGGATGCGGGTGGGTTTAGTATTAACCTTATATCCGGTGGATACCCGTATGGATATCCACCAAACCCGCAATATTTTTTTCAAATATTTTTAATTTTATTTTAATCTAAAAATGTATAAAGAAAATAATGTCATTAATTAAATTACCAAATAGCCAAAGACTCAAAGTTGTGTATGTGTGTATGTGGCCTATATCATATTCTAAAGTCATAATCTAAAGAAAACTAAAGGCATTTTCCTTCGAATTAGTATTTGAAAATATTAATCTTAATTATTATTATAGGCATTGTGTTGGATGGGTGCTTATGGTGGTAAATGAAATGAATATCTTCTCTTGGAGCTTGTTTTAAATGATAATATGAAATGTAATTATTATTTTTAGATACTAGTTTGTGTTTTTTAAATGGATTTGTGTAATTTATACTTAAATTTGAGAATTTGTGTTGAATTGATGTGGAAATTTAAATTTTTCATTTACGTTATTTAAATATAAAATTGAGTATGTTATATGAAATTTGAGGTTATTATTATAAATTTATATATTAAACATTTGTGATTTTAAATACGGAAACCCGCAAAAAATCCGCCGGATACCATTGCGGGTTTGGTAATTGTTAAAACCCGCTGCGGGTGGGTTTTTGTAAAAAAATTAAAACCCGCTGCGGGTTGCGGGTGGATTTGGTAATTTAAATTTTATGCGGGTTTGGGTTTGGTAATGGCAAACCCGCTGCGGGCGGTGCCCATTGCCATCCCTAGTCAGAATCCGCTTCGAACCGCTTATCAATATATTCGTAGTTTTATCACGTGATAAGTGAACCCGATTTGTTGTTTGCACGCTTCATTACAATACACGCCGAGTCAAAATTCTCTTTAATAATATTTCAGCTTTTCCAAGAAAAAGAAATTTAGTTATATTTCCATGATCCGTATATATAGTGCATAAAAAGGAAAAAAAGCAATTTATGTGTTGATATAAGATATATTTTTATGTAACTTGGTAACACCCTTTAGTTAATTTCATATAACAACAATTTAAGAAAAACTTATTTATATTGCATTATGATCGTGGCCATCTTGGTATGTAATGCCGCTATTTAAATGCTTTAAATAATAAAATCATTTGAACTTGTATTTATGTACTGAGCAACACTATTCGATAGACTGCTTTCGTCCCTTTTATTCCAAGTTTTTGTTGTTGACTCTTTAATTTATATGATTTAATGTATTAAAAATAGGAGTGAATAATTATTTAGAGAAAAAAAAAAGATCCATAATTTCAACTCACATGATTGCGAAGAGGATTAAGTTAAGCTACATAATTATAATATTGAATGTGTGTGTGTGTGTGTATATATATATATATATATATATGACACAAATAAATATCTTATTTCTCAATTTGAAGCCTTGTTAAAGTACTAAATATATATTTTTTAAGTATATTAAATCATTTAATATGTAAAGATTATATCGGACCAATAAATTTATATTCGAATTTATAAGACTATTAAAATAATAAAATTTTCCTGACAAATATTTAATCCAATTATATTCCCAAATTTTGAAGTCAGAACCACAGTTAAATCAGGATAGTCCCATTCCGTAGTAAAAAAATTTCTTTTAACATCAAGTGATGTCACTGCAATTCACAACCAACCCCCACGCTCTCTCCTCTTCACTCTATAAAATTTGTAGCTACAGTGATCATTGATTTGCAAAACTACAAACTCCATCTCCTTGAAAAGAATCACTAAAAAAAATTGCCCTTTTGATCTGTTCCCACCACCTTTTTGAAAATTTCCATTTGGCCATTTCTTGTGATTCTTTTTGTTCTTTCAATTCAAAACTCACAAATCTTAACACACAAAAAGTTGATAACTTTCTTGCAAATTCCCTCGTTTTCCCTGCAAATTTTATTCCTTGATTCCGAGACCAATAACAATCACTCATACAAAGATTCAGCGTTTTCATATCATTGCTTTGGTTGGAGTTTTTGTAATTAAACGCATGTGATCTTGGGCTGCTAAAAGAGTTTTTTTTTTTTTTTAATTAATTTGCTGAAGGGTTCCGTAGGATTTGAGAACTGGAATTGTTTTCTTCTATTGTAGAAATTGAAAGCTTTTTTTTAAAAAAAAAAAATTATATGATTCGTGTTTAAAAAAGGTAGGATTTTGAGCTTGTTGAAAAAGGCGGTGAATTTACAAAGTAATGGCAGATTTGGGAGCAAAATGGAAGATCTTGAGATCAGTTATGATGATTTTTGTAAACTTTGCATTAGCTTTTGTATTTGTTAAAGCTGGAAGAGGCTTAAAAATCGAAACTTTTAAGATTCAATGGAACAGAACGACAAGATTCCAATTACCTGCTCAAAGCTGTAAATTTCTTATGGCAGCCCGAAGGATCCGGTTACCACCATGTTTGGCCTGTAAGTTGAACGTTTTCTCAACAGTTTAAGAATACCATGAAAAATGACTCTCGTTGTTGATACTTGATACGGTGAACTATCTTCATATTCATGCGTTCACTAACCCTCTCTTGCTTACACTCTCATAACTAGTGATTTTGTTTCACTAGCAATTATGGATTAAAAACCACAACAACTCAATCCAAAATAAAAAATGCATGTTTATGAAGTTGGTGCACATAGTCTGTATTCCAATTGTTGGGGCTTATGAAATGGCATTATTACAAAGATCTGTAAAATGTTTACTTATCATACTATCTCACTATTCTCACACTCACAAGATAAATGAAAATGAGGGCCACATGCATGTCACATCACTTTGTATGACAACTTTATAATTAAGTAAAACATAATCTTACATGTATGCATGTCACATCACTTTGTATCAAAACTTTGTAACCAAGTAAAAAGTAATAGTGATAACAAGAGAATACTTCTACGCGGGGAATGAGAGATTTATTGAATGAAATGATAGTGATGATGAGCCAAACAAATACTATTGTACGTTTTTAATGCATATTTACTTATTCTCTATCCCAGCACATTCAAAATTACAGTTGAAAATGCTTATTCTAAATGAATGCAATACTTTATTTTGTTTTGTTATTATCAAGTTATGACAATACATTTGAACCATGTTATATTTGTTTGGATTGTGATGGCCGATGGGATGTGACAGATTATCAGAATGGATATAGAAGTTGGAGGCATGGTTAAAGATGGCTCCAAGGCTGGGCCTATGGGTCTCATAACTTCAGGCAAATGTTTGGGCCATTGGGCATGTCATGAATAATTTATATTGTTGGCTATTATTAAATTAAGGACCAAGAATTTATCCAAACAAAACAGAGTTATTATTATTTTACTATTTTAAAAATTGAAAAATATTAAATGATTACAAAAAGTATTGTCTTCTATTATTTTTTTATAATATTTTTATAAAAATATTATTTTATTAATTTTTCGTTATAATTGTTAGTTGACCAGTTAGTTGACTAACAAAATATCAATATTACCCTTCAAGATTAAAAAAAATTACTTAAAGTTTATTCCAGCAAAAAGAAAAATATAAAAATCCACAATGGAATCATTAAGTACACAAATTTAATCCATATATGATACTTCCTGCAAAAAGAAAAGTAAAAAAACCCACAACAATTCCAACCAAAACTTCCTAATACCTACTGAACCTAAATATCCATTATCTAAATAACCATGGTCCAATGGTTGTTATCCATAAAGTAATGCCTAACTAAACAAATTGGCAAGTGACCCATTCTACAATGATCTTCAAGGTTGTGATTGAGTAACACCTGTAGTCACATGAAATTGCATATAAATGAAATTCTATAACCTTGTGTTAAAAAAAAAAATTTCAAAAGCAAAATTTAGTCTTTATTTTTACCTCATGCACTTGTCTTTATGCCTATTTGTCTTGGATTCCTTACATTTGCCGAAGTTTGTGAGGATTCAGTAAAAGCTTGTTGTGTAGATGATTGAGCTCTTTGTCTTAACTGACTACTCTTACCCCGCTCACATATCCGAATCTTTTGACTGCTCTCACCCTTTGGCCATTCTCAACACTTGTGTTCTGTAGATTAAAAGGTTACAGAAAGAGCCTAATAGAAACATAATAATTTTTCACAACATACTTGTTTCAAATATATCATATTCAAATATATTGTACCTTATTCTTTCTTTTCTTTTTTTTTTCCTGGGGGTTGAGATGATTCACCTAATTGTTCTTGAGCTCTCATTCCAATTCTCTGCCAAAAAAATAAAAATATCATAGTTAAAGAATAACGTAGATGCCAAGGCCAAAAACTCATAAACCCAACAAAGCAACATTGACACATACTTGATTTTGTCATGTCCTTGACTTTTTAGCATTGGATGGAGCAAGTTGACAAGTTTTTACCTTATGAGTTGTCAAGTGGCAGAAACTATATCTAATCACAAATGACCTATTAGATTTCACTGGCTCATTTGGCTCCCTTCTTCTAAGCTTTTTAGGTCTGCCAACTTGTCTTCTCTTCACTGGAGGGTTAATTTACCCTCTCTCTCCTGCCTCCTATGTAACTTGATCAGGTATAAGGCGAACCATAATTGAATAAGTGTCTAGGTATACTTGCTTGGTGAAATAATTTGGAATATAATGGTGAACATCGTGACTGCAGTACATAATAGAGGCCATTGCATGCCTACATGGCAGTCCAGATATCTCCCAGTACCCACAGTCACATGTTTTATTTTCAACATCCACAATAAACCATCTCACTGGGGTGCAATTAATGTCTTTAACCTAGAACACAGTATCACCTGATGGTTTTACACTTAGCTTGGATGACTCTTCAGATATTTCATCAATTTATTTCTTAATCCTAGGAGTAAGAATCGAACGCCACAATTGTGCTTCATTTCTCCTCTTTGTAAATCTTTTCATCAACTTGCATCTAATCTCTTCTAACATAGTCAAACAAGTCTTGTCCTGTACTTACCAACCCAACTGTTGAAACACTCAATTGTATTGTTGGTAGCATGGTCTACTTTGGCATTTTTGTCAAATGCCCACCTTGACCACTGATAGTCTTCTAAGTTATCAAACCACTCTCTTGTACTATCTTTAACAGACCTTATTTTGTCCAAAACAGCAAAGAAATCAGTTCGGTTGATGGCCTTACATGCTCTCCAAAACAACTTTTTTTATGCCAAACCAGAAAATTATCCTCTAAAATTGGCATAAATATGTCTCCCACAATGCCTACTGTGAGCAGTAGGCCATGTCTGTTAAAAGAGCAGTTATTAGTCTCTTTTGTCTATCACTCGTAAAAGTAACTTTTCTACCATCATCAAAGTACTCGTGCAAGAGTGACAAGAACCATCCCCAAGACCATTGATCTTCAATCTCATAAATAGCATACGCTAAAGGAAGAATGCCATTATTAGCATCCACACCCACTGCTACCATCAAAATTCCCCCAAATTCACCTCTCAAATGACACCCATCAATACCGATATATGGCCTACACCGATTTAAAAATGCATTTCTCTGAGCAGGTAGTGACACAAAAACCTCTTAAACACAATTTTGCATGGAAAACTCTCTGTGTCACACAAGACTTTGCACTTAGACCCTACATTGTGCTTCTCTACCATTGCCTGGTATTGGAATAATTTTTCATAACCCTTAGAGTGGTCGCCACTTAGTAAAGATTCTGCCTTCTTCTTAGCTCTGTACACTTTTAAGTTATTTGGTGCAACACCATAATTAGTCTTTAAATGGCTCCTAATCTGTGAAATCTTAATTTTAGGGGTTTTATTCACTAATGGTGCGTTTACTTCATAGGAATGAGAATGATGTGGAATGAGAATAGGCTGAGAATTAGAATAGCCTGGAATGAGAATGAGATTTCAATGTTTACTTGACAAAAATAAATGGGAATGAGAATGTGCTAGAATGCCATTGTTGTGTTTACTTGACAAAATAAATGGGAATAATGAATGGAAATGAGAATCAATTTATCAAAATACCCACAGTATTAATAATTAATAAAAATAATTAATTTATCATTATTAACAATATTATTATTATTATTATTATTATTGTTGTTGTTATTATTATTATTATTATTATTATTATTATTATTTTTAATATTATCATTATTAACATTTATTATTATTATTTTTTATTTTTTAGTTATTATTAATTATTGTTATTATTATTTTTATTAATATTATCATTATTAATATTTATTATTATTATATTTTATTAACTTTATTATTTTAGTTATTATTAATTACTATTAATATTATCATTATTAACATTTTTTATTATAATTATTATTAAATTTTATTAACTTTATTATTTTAGTTACTATTAATTATTGTTATTATTATTTTTATTAATATTATCATTATTAACATTTATTATTATTATTATTAAATTTATTATTTTAGTTATTATTAATTACTATTAATATTATCATTATTAACACTTATAATTATAATTATTAAATTTTATTAACTTTATTATTTTAGCTACTATTAATTATTGTTATTAGTATTTTTATTCATATTATCATTATTAACATTTATTATTATTATTATTTTAATTAATATCATTTTTATAATAATATTTATACATATATCTAGATAATGAAAATTACATCATCATCATTATTATTATTATTATTATTATTATTATTATTATTAAATTTTACTAACTTTATTATTTTAGTTATTATTAATTATTGTTATTATTATTATTATTAATATAATAATAATAATAATAACAACACCAACAATAATGATAATATTGTTAATAATGATAAATTAATTATTTTTATCAATTATTAATTTTCTTGAACCAAAAACTTGTTGTGCAAATTTTATTGAATTCGCAAGTGCACGAATCTATTGTAAAATAGATTAATTGTGACAAGTGTCGATCCCACGAGGAGGTGGATTTTAATTATGAGTAGAATTAATTTTTTATAAGGGTGGTTGGATTTGTGGTGAAAGTAACTTACATTATCCTAAAATTTTAGTACACAATGTTCTGCTTCATCATTGGTTCAAACCAATTGTAGTTCTGTTGTTACTTCGATGATTGGCGTTCATATTTTTTCTTGAATTTTAGTACACAATATTTTCTAAATGATTCTCAATCGGTAACATGTGCTGATCTATGGTGGGTATGGGTATGGGTAGTAGAGATAATCATGGATTAGTTTACTCTTGTTCTGCTTTGATTACAAGCATTAAACTAAAATAAGTTTGGTTAGCTAAATGTGTACTTTTAGCATGTATACTTTTAGTGACCAAATTTAAATTTTGTCGCTTACAATATTTATATAAACAAGTTTGGTTAGCCAAACATCTACTTTTAGCGTGTAGAACTGCATGTAGAAATTGATTCATTTATAGTTGATCGCATAGTAACACTCTAAAGGTATTCTTGCACAATTGCCTCTGTCTGAAGGTAATATTCTTGAATTTGGAGATGATATGGGTGACGTAGAACGAATGATTGATGGATTTTTGGCAGATACTCACCCACAGCTGAGCTTGACCGGTGATGAAAACTAGAAAGTATCGAAGTAGGGTAGAACAATAGATAGAAAATGATTCATTTTTTTTGCATAGTATAGATGTGTTCCAGTGAGTCTGTGAGAAAACAAAGCTGGTTATAAAGCTAATAGAAAGATTTATTTTTGTGAACTCGTTATCACGCTGTTACAACATTTCTATATAAACACACTAAAAAATACGTGAAATAAATTAATTAAAAATTAAAATAAATTAATACAATAAATGAAAAATTACAAAGAAAAGTAATTTGAAAATTAAATTACATAATTTTAAAGAAGAGAAAAATGAAAAGAAATTTCTTACCTCAAAATGCAGATTCAATTTTTTTTCTCTTTTTTAATAAGAAAAAAAATTACAAGAAAAAAATTAAAAGAAATTATTTATAAAAATTAATTCTACGAATTAAAATAACTTATCTCCCCGGCAACGGCGCCAAAAACTTGTTGTTCAAATTTTATTGAACTCGCAAGTGCACGAATCTATTGTAGAACAGATTAATAGTGACGAGTGTCGATCCCACGAGAAGGTGAATTTTCATTATGAGTAGAATTAATTTTCTATGAGGGTGGTTGGATTTGTGGTGATTATCCTAAAATATTTGTATGCAGGTGTTGAGCTTCATCTGAAGCCAAAGTATGTTATGGCTCTGGTTTTAATTTATTTTCAGTTTATTTCACATTGAATTTTTAATTATAAATTAATATGGTTTGTTTTGGTGTAAGCATTTTATATATACATATAGATTTTTTTGCATAAGTTAGTGTGGTTTTCAACACACACTGTGCTACAGTTAAGCTTAAATAGCTGCCTGCATTATTTTTACTTGTTACTTTTAATATTTGTATGCAGAAACTTCTGGTTTTGGAGCCCCTGTTAATACCTTTTCTTTTCTATTCAGGAAGGAATTTGAAGCAGCAAGAGCAAAGGAAACAGAGGAATTTGAGAAATCTCGTCCGGCCGTGGGTTCAAATCGCAAGAACAACTCAAATGCAGAAGCAGAGTAATTAATGCTCCTCTTTAAATTTTGTGAATTCCTTGTCCCATGTGATTATGACATAGTTGTTCTTCTTTATATGATAACAACTATCCAAAAAGCTTCATTGTTGCATTCACACTGAAGAACAAGTCAGCTGGGGGTTCTGAAGAAAAAAATGGCTCTCTCAAGTGAGTCTGTGAGAAAACAAAGTTGGTTATAAAATTAATAGAAAGATTTATTTTTGTGAACTCGTTATCACGCTGTTACAACATTTCTATAAAAACACACAAAAAATACGTGAAATAAATTAATTAAAAATTAAAATAAATTAATACGATAAACAAAAAATTACAAAGAAAAATAATTTAAAAATTAAATTACAGAATTTTAAAGAAGAGAAAAAGAAAATAAATTTTTTACCTCAAAATGCAGATTCAATTTTTTTCTCTTTTTTTTTAATAAGAAAAACAATGACAAGAAAAAAAATTAAAAGAAATTATTTATAAAAATTAATTCTACGAATTAAAATAACTTACCTCCCCGGCAACGGCGCCAAAAACTTATTGTGCAAATTTTATTGAATTCGCAAGTGTACGAATCTATTGTAGAATCGATTAATGGTGACGAGTGTCGATCACACGAGGATGTGGATTTTAATTATGAGTATAATTAATTTTCTATGAGGGTGGTTGGATTTGTGGTGAAAGTAACTTAAATTATCCTAAAATTTTAGTACACAATGTTCTGCTTCATCATTGGTTCAAACCAATTGCAGTTCTGTTGTTACTTCAATGATTGACGTTCATATTTTTTCTTGAATTTTAGTACACAATGTTTTCTAAATGATTCTCAATCGGTAACATGTGCTGATCTATGGTGGGTATGGGTAGTAGAGATAATCAGGGATTAGTTTCCTCTTGTTTTGCTTTGATTACAAGCATTAAACTTAAATAAGTTTGGTTAGCTAAATATGTACTTTTAACATGTATACTTTTAGTGACCAAATTTAAATTTTGTTGCTTACAATATTTATATAAACAAGTAACATGTATACTTTTGTTGTTCGTGTTAAGGTGTTACACATTACCCGTTCAAGCTATCATAAATCCTACCTTAGTTAGCAAAATGTGTACTTTTCGCGACGAAAATTAAGTTTTATTGCTAAATGAGATCCAATTATCTTCCAACAGTTTCAAGGTACCATTAATTTTTTTTTTTTGTGATGTTAAATTTTGTTTATCCCTTTACTTTCTTTTTTTATTTACAGTTTATTTATAACTTTATGTACTTTGACATTTTAAAATGTAATTTTATTTTATTTAATATTATTTACTTTTTTATTTACATTTATTTATAAATTTATGTGTCTTGGCTATTGACTTTCTAAATTGTAATTTTATTTCATTTAACATTTTAAAAGAATACAAATAATAATAAGCTCATGACTAAGTAATATTAAAAAATATTTATTTTGAATAAAATAAAAAATATTAAAATTTATTCTTTTAAATAAAATAAATAATATTAATTAAAAATAATGTTTATTTTTTAATGCTTACTACTAATTATTTTATTTTATTTATTTTTTTAGTTTTTTGAAAGATAAAATATGATAATAAACCTATGACTAAATAATATTAAATAAAATTAGAATAAATATTATTAAATATTATTAAATTTTAATAAAATAAATGGTATTAAAATTTTATTCTTTTAAATAAAATATATAATATTAAAATAAATTTTATTTTTTAAGACTCACTACTAATTAAACAACGTAACTTTAAAACAATCCAAACTTATGTGCTAAAAATTTTAACTCTTTAACTTTTTTTAGTTTTTGATAAATATCGTGGAGCATAATATTAATGTTCAAATAAATAAATCTCTACCATTGAAACTATCTCTTCATTAAATCCAATGGTCAAGAATTGAAATCACAAGAAAAAAAAAAAAAGTCCCACTAAATGTACACTTTCTAGTGACGGCATTTGTACTTCGTCAATAAAAAATATGAAAATTTAAAAAAATTTGGCGGATTAGTTTCTACTAAAATTTTATATCTTAAGGGACGAAACTAAAATTTACCGCTAAATGGGTACTTTTAGCGACAAAAATTATATTTCACACTAAATGTGTACTTTTAGCAAAGAAATTTGTATTTCATCACAAAAAAATGTGAAATTTTAAAAAAATTTGGTAGATTATTTTCTATCAAAATTAAGTTTTTGCAACGAACTTTAAAATTCGCCACCAAAATCTCTAGTACCCCATTTATATACCATTTACTCTTTTTTTCATTTGTTCATTTTTTCTTTCTCTCATTCCTTACTTTTATTTTTTAATTCTCTCATCTCTGAATATATAATTCTTATTTTCTAATTTAATTGCTACTTCTTTTTCTTTTATTTTTAAGATAGAGTAATTTTTTTCGTTTTTACTAACCTTATTTATTACAACTTATATTATTATTATTATGTCTATGTTTAGTATGTTAACTAATTATTGTTATTTATTTGTAAGGAATATTAGAGACCAATTACATGAAGAAAAGTAGAAAACTAAGAATTTTATATTCATTTGTAACAATTTTCTTCTAAAAAAATAGATATTGAATTTGGTAATTATTTTTGTATCTTTCATCAATAATAATAATTTTTTATATTAATTAATTCTCTTTTTATCATAATGGTTTAATTGTCATTGTAATTTGGTGTTAAAAATGATAATATTTTAACAATAGTAATAATAATTAAATGATAGAAAAATGATACCTTTTGGCGACGAAATAAAAGAACGTGAAATTAATTCTCTTATTATTCGTCATTAAAAGTACATTTAGCGACCACAAATTACTCGTTGCCAAAAGTGCACAATTAGCGACTTAATATTATTTGTCACTAAAAGTACACATTTAATGATGAAATATTATTTGCCGTTAAAAGAACTTTTAACGAAAAAATCAATTTTGTTGCTAAATTCGACGTCAAAGATCTAATGTGATGCTCCTATTACGAGGAAATGGCGATCATGGCTGGAATCTTTCTTGTCTTTACTTCGATTCGTCTTGAATCGCACTAAGAAAAGGGTGTTGCCCTGTATTAGGAGTTGAGACGTGCCGAAAAGGGGTGTTCCATGTACCTGATTCAATACAACTATCTAGCCCTATTATTGAAGCTTTGAATTACTTTTACAGGAAATGGGTGTTCCATGCTCCACACTCGCTTATCCTAGTTCATCTCTACTCCTCAAGGGCAAAATGGAGTTACTGCTTTTATTGGGATTGCGGCTCAACTAACACACAAGATCTTACTGCTATTGTATCGCGACTCAAGAACTGGTTTGCTCTAGCAGCGAGGGATTAGTCTAAGCTACGAACTAGGCATCGAAGGAGGTTTGACAAGCAACTACTATAGAGGGCGCGCTCTAATTCTAATTGTTGTCTTCTTTATTCTTTCCATTTCATAGTTATGGCCTAGGTTTCATTTTCTCGCAAGCTCGCCCTTAGCCCTTGCCTAGACATTATGTTGATACTAGATTAAGTGCACTATTCAACCACTTTGCTCTCACTCTTACGTCGAATCTTGGGCATGCCATTTGGTTTCCCATCTTAAGCGCACTCTAAAGATGGCCAACAGGCCGGGCAACATGTGGTACGGCACGGCACGCACGTGCATATGGATTAAATTGAGCTTAGAATTTTAGATGCATGGGCCTTAAAAGCACGGCACAATTAGAGATTGGTTAAAACACGACGCAAAAAGACACATAATAAGCATGCTTTATTAGTAGGCTAGCGCATGGCCCGTGGGCCATCAATAGTATGTGAGCCTAAGTATATTAAAGTAACACCAACAATCATCGTTTTTTTTTTAATGGTTTTTCCACTTCTCACAGCTGCTCTTTCCACACTTTCGGATATGTAGTGCCAAATCATTGCCCGTTTCCTTATTTATTTTTAATGAAAAGTAAAAATAAAATGTTATGATTTTACAAATATTTTGAAATTAAAATTTTTAATATATTTTTATTAGCAATAGGCTTTTTAAAATTAATTTAAGTCTTAGTTTAATAAAAAAAATATTTTAATTATTTTATTTTTATAATTTATTAAATGAATAAATGATATCGTGATTTTAATAAATAAAATTATAAATATCATGATTTTATAAATGATAAATCTAAACTATTACGACAATAACATTTCATTTATGAAATCATAACTTAGCTAAAGGAGATATATTTCATTTATGAATGAAATATTTTTTATGATAAATTAAAAGTTGTATTTTCATTCAATGGAGTTCAAGTGCAAGTACAATATTAATAGTTCAAATAAAATTATGTGTAATTTGCATCACTACAGTTAACAATACATCCCAGCTAGGTTGGCACCTACTGAATTATCTATCATTCGCAAATTCACAATATTTCTACTAGTAAATTTGTTCGAAGGAGTTATAAAGAAAGGTATATGGAGGTGATTTCAATGTCCACTACTGTGCATATTCTGGATCCACTTCCCTTTAATCGACATCCAAACTCTTAATTTGTTTCATTAAAACATTTTGACAATCTTGTTGCACTTGGCTTTCAGTATCTTCTCAATCTTTCAAGTACATCAAAGAATCTAATGTCGCTGATGATAATTTTGACCGATGTTCATCTGGCTGCTTTTTTAGGTCCATAAAAAGGAAGTCCATGCACATGAAACCAAGTTCAAGAGAGGCCGTGTCCAACAATGAATTTTGGCAAACCCTATAATCACTGTTTTAACTAATGTGGAACTCAAGGGTCGGCAACGGGTCGCTTCCGATACCGAACAGAAATAACCCAATAAAGTATATATATAACCAATATCCATCAATTTAAAAAAAAAAGGCAACACAAACATATATATAACCAATATCCAGTATTACACTTTTGATGTTAATCATCTCATAATCTCATTCTTTAACAAGAATCCGAAGCCGGCTTGCTGAGTTGGACAAACACAAGCCCTTTTACATCTTCATTTTAATATTTGTTAAAATGCATAGTATTTTTTTATTATATATATTTCCCTTAAATAAATTGAATCAAAATTTGGGAAGGGTAACAGTCTAATAGAATGATTGGCTCTCCTTCAATTATATTTAACCATGTGTTAGTGTCAACTGATGGAGTGACGGGTCCCCACTCCCCAATACGGCCATGGCCATGGCTAGGGATGTCAATTGTACCCGCAAACCCGCAAACCCACCCAAACCCACCCGCCAAAACCCGCCCATTGCGGATAATTTTACCCGTTGCGGGCGGGTTTAGTATTATAAATTAAAACCCGCACATGGATGCGGGTGGATTTGGTATTAACCTTATATCCTGTGGATACCCGCATGGATATCCACCAAACCCGCATTATTTTTTTCAAATATTTTTAATTTAATTTTAATCTAAAAATGTATAAAGAAAATAATGTCATTAATCAAATTACCAAATAGCCAAAGGCTCAAAGTTGTGTATGTGTGTATGTGACCCATCTCCTATTCTAAAGTCATAACCTAAAGAAAACTAAAGGCATTTCCCTTCGAATTAGTATTTGAAAATATTAATTTTAATTATTATTATAGGCATTGTGTTGGATGGGTGCTTATGATGGTGAATGAAATGAATATCTTCTCTTGGAGCTTATTTTAAATGATAATATGAAATGTAATTATTATTTTTAGATACTAGTTTGTGTTTTTTAAATAGATTTGTGTAATTTATACTTAAATTTGAGAATTTGTGTTGAATTGATGAGGATATTTTAATTTTTCATTTACATTGTTTAAATATAAAATTGAGTATGTTATATGGAATTTGAGGTTATTATTATAAATTTATATATTAAACATTTGTGATTTTAAATACGGAAACTCGTAAAAAATCCGCTGGATACCATTGCGGGTTTGGTAATTATTAAAACCCGCTGCGAATGGGTTTTTTTAAAAAAATTAAAACCCGCTGTGGATTGCGGGCGGATTTAATAATTTAAATTTTATGAGGGTTTTTGTTTGGTAATGACAAACCCGCTGCGGGCGGTGTCTATTGCCATCCCTAGTCATGGCTTCGATAACGGCATGAATCTGACAGGAATCTTGGGTGGGGACCATTGAATGACCGATGCACGTCAAAGAAAAATCAAATCGATCTCAGCCGTTCATCTCTAAAGCATAAACAAATAATTCATCCGCTTTATTGCGGGATGGGGTTGCCACCTCTTGCAAACGTGTAATTATAAATGTAGAAGAAACAAAAACGGGAAAAAAAAATTATAGGTACATCTAAATTCATTGTTATGTATATAGATCATTCTATTAACAATTTGTTCGATAGATTAACATTTTTTTTCTATTTTTTGTTACTCACTGCTTAATAGTTACATATATGTTATGTATATAGATACAAAATTCATGTGTAATATTTCTATTTAAGTATCAGAACAAATCTAATCAAAGAACCACTTAAAAAAACCGGTTTCATTTGCATGCTATACCAGAAGCCTATGTAAAAGTATAAAAGATTTTCTTTCGGGCCTAAATTTATTTCATACATTAAACTAAATAAAATAATAACTTATTGGGTGTTTGATGAAGTAGTTGTGCGTTGAGTCTTTGGATTGCGTAACGTGACATGTTTTGCAAAGAAATAAATAAGGAAAATGATAACATTCGTGAAAGCATTCTCCATGCAGCCTTCATATGTACTATTTCTGTTCTCAACGTGAAAGTCGCTGAAGATGATTTAATTCCAGTAATATAATTATACTGCCACTTGATGAAATGATGACGAGATGAAGTAAAATAAGAATCAGAAACACTGAAACAGCATGATCTGTTGCCAATTGTGCAAAATCCTTTTGAGTGAGTCCGGTTTGGTGAGGTTACAGATTAAAATAATGTCTCTTGCCCTTTTTTTTTTCTCTTTCTTTATATTTGAAAAGAAATGTAGTTAATGTCAGATTAAAATCCGACATTTATACAGAAACAAGAAACAGCTGTCACTTCTGAAACCTATTTTCAAAAAAAAATATTTTCAGACATTAACAATAAATACTTTAAAAACTAGTTCGTATCAACTATTCGTTGACAAATTATTGGATAATTTTTAAAAACCTCTCCTGAGGTTTTGGCTTGTTACAAATAGATAGTAAAAATTTATTTATTTGTAAAAAATTTCTTACCGTCAGTTAATTTTAACATTGACCGTTAGTTGACTGTGCAAAAATAATATTACCTTTAACAACAATTTGTAGACGGAAATAACTAAAAAAAAATTAAAATTATTGACGCGAAAAGCACAAACCCTATTTTTTGACAATTTTATTCTTGTCAATTCCAAAGATTTACAATATCATAGGTAAAGATTATAATTATTTCATTTTCAAGTTTTTAATTTTATCTTTTTTGTAGAAACTTTAAGAAAATATCAATAATTTAAAGATGATTTTTTTAAATTTTTAATTTTATCTTTCTTGTAAAAACTTTAAGAAAATATCAATAATTTAAAAAAGGTAAAATAGTCAATAATTTTAATTTTTTTTAGTTATTTCCGTTTACAAATTATTATTAAGGGTAATATTGTCTTTGCATAGTCAACTAACGGTCAATGTTAAAGTTAACTGACAGTAGGGGATTTTTTACAAATAAACAAATTTTCACCATCTACTTACAACAAGTCCAAACCTCAAGGGATATTTTTAAAAATTACCCACAAATTATTTCGGTGGTTGCTTGCACTATTTTTTGGATTTAGGGTATGCGAGAGCTGCCAAATGATTGTGACCAAAACAAACCCAACAAGGAGGAACAAAAGTGCATCACGTCTGTGTCAGAATCCTCTTCGCGCCGCTTATTAATGTTCGTAGTTTTATCACGTGATTAGTGAACCCGATTTGTTGTTTGTACGCTTCATTACAAAACACGCCGAGTCAAAATTCTCTTTAATAATATTTCAGCGAAAAAGAAATTTAGTTAGCCTATTACGTCGGAGTTCATTTTATAATAGAGCACAAATTTTAACCACATGTTTTATTTATTATAATTTTAATTATGTGATTATAAAAAATATTTTATTTTAAAAGGTTCTAACATAATTAGACCCATTTAATTATATTATTATGATCCGTATATATAATTGATAAAAAAAATATAATTTAAGAATTGATATAAGATATATTATTATGTAACTTAGTAACATCCTTTAGTTAATTTCATATAACAACAATTTAAGATAAACTTATTTATATTGCATTATGATCGGGGCCATCTTGGTATGTAATGCCGTTATTTAAATGCTTTAAATAATAAAATCATTTGAACTTGTATCTATGTACTGCGCAACACTATTTGATAGACTGCTTCGTCCCTTCTATTCCAAGTTTTTGTTGTTGACTCTTTAATTTATATGATTTAATGTATTAAAAATAGGAGTGAATAATTATTTAGAGAAAAAAAGAGATCCATAATTTCAATTCACATGATTAGGAAGAGGATTAAGTTAAGCTACATAATTAAAATATTGAATGTGTGTGTGTGTATATATATATATGACACAAATAAATATCTTATTTCCTTGCTAAAGTACCACGTATATATATTTTTTAATATATTAAATCATTTAATATGTAAAAATTATATCAAACCTAATAATTTATATTTAAATTTATAAGACTATTAAAACAATAAATTTTTTCTTATAAATATATAATGCAATTACATTTTTTAATTTTAAAGTCAGAACCATAGTTAAATCAAAATAGCCCGACGTAAAAAAAAAATTCTTTTAACATCAAGTGATGTCACTGCAATTCACAACCAACCCCCACGCTCTCTCCTCTTCACTCTATAAAATTTGTAGCTACAGTGATCATTGATTTGCAAAACTACAACTCCATCTCCTTAAAAAGCATCACTAAAAAAATTGCCCTTTTGATCTGTTCCCACCACCTTTTTGAAAATTTCCATTTGGCCATTTCTTGTGATTCTTTTTGATCTTTCAATTCAAAACTCAAAAATCTTAACACAAAAAGTTGATAACTTTCTTGCAAATTCCCTCGTTTTCCCTGCAAATTTTATTCCTTTATTCCCAGACCAATAACAATCACTCATACAAAGATTCAGCGTTTTCATATCATTGCTTTGGTTGGAATTTTTGCAATTAAACGCATGTGATCTTGGGCTGCTAAAAGAGTTTTTTTTTAATTAATTTGCTGAAGGGTTCTGTAGGATTTGAGAACTGGAATTGTTTTCTTCTATTGTAGAAATTGAAAGTTTTTTTTAAAAAAAAAAAAAATTGTATGATTCGTGTTTAAAAAAGGTGGGATTTTGAGCTTGTTGAAAAACGCGGTGAATTTACAAAGTAATGGCAGATTTGGGAGCAAAATGGAAGATCTTGAGATCAGTTATGATGATTTTTTTAAACTTTGCATTAGCTTTTGTATGTGTTAAAGCTGAAAGAGGCTTAAAAATCGAAACTTTAAGATTCAATGGAACAGAACGACAAGATTCCAATTACCTGCTCAAAGCTGTAAATTTCTTATGGCAGCCCGAAGGATCCGGTTACCACCATGTTTGGCCTGTAAGTTGAACGTTTTCTCAACAGTTTTTTATTTTCCAGTAGATGTTTCAATGATTGTGTGTATTTAATCTTTACTTAAAAACTAAGAGTGTCAATTATCATGTTGTTTGAATTAATTGTTTTTATAGGCAGTGGTTCTGTACATTTGATGTGCATTAAAAAAAAATTATTAACTTATTTGTTAAAATAAAAGTCAACTGTGGATATTTTGACAGGAACTGAAATTTGGGTGGGAAATTGTTTTGGGTACCATTATTGGATTCTTTGGAGCAGCATTTGGAAGTGTAGGTGGCGTTGGCGGCGGCGGTATTTTTGTTCCTATGCTTAGCCTAATTATTGGGTTTGACCCAAAATCAGCCACAGCTATATCAAAATGTAAGAGACAGTGAATCTCTTTTAGTAGAAATTCTTATAAGGAAAAAAGGTGGGAAAAAAATGGAAGGAAAGGGAAGTAATGTGGTTGAAATAAACTATTAGTTTGATTCAATGATGGTGATATGCTAAAAGTAGAGACTAAAAAGTTGAGAAAGAAAAATCAATAGATTATTTGACATCGCCCAAAGTTCATTTTCCATGGAAGTAAAGGCTGTTTATAAAATTTTTAAAACCATTTGAATTTTTTTTTTTTAACATTTTTCAAACTTCAAACTTTCAAAGGATGCTTTGGCAGCTTCATATTTTATTTTTTAAGTATAAATAAAAGCGAATTTGCTTTATTCCATTTTTGGTAAATCTGAATCTTGATTCTATTTTTGGTCAATCTGAATCTTGAGTGTAATGTTTTTGAGCATGGAAATTTAATTAAGCTCATTTGTCCGAACTGGGGTTTTCTTTAAAGGTTATCCCTCAGTTAATGCAAGACGGAAAACCATCTTTTGGTGATCTGAAATTGTTGATACTTTTACACTTTTACCATTCTGTAAATTTGGTTATACTGGACTCAGAATGAGAAATTGCCACATTTTCATTGTGTCAAATTTCTGGGTGAAACATTTAGGCAGTCAGTTAATATGCTATGAGTTACCATTTGCCTAGAAATATTCACTTGTCACTTTGAAGTAGTGAAATTTTACGCTTGGATATGTGCAGAAATTCAGGAGTCGCTTTTTAGCAGATTCTCAAACCATGTTTGCTTATCTTTTTCCCTTTTGGCTTTGTTTCAGGTATGATTATGGGTGCAGCGGTCTCAACGGTTTACTACAACCTTAAGTTGAGGCACCCGACGCTTGATATGCCCATCATTGACTATGATTTGGCACTGCTTATTCAACCGATGCTTATGCTGGGAATTAGTATAGGTGTTGCATTCAATGTGATATTTGCTGACTGGATGGTCACAGTTCTACTCATTGTTCTCTTTATAGGTAATTACTAGTAGAACTGTGGTTGCCCTTGCTGAGCATTCTGCTTTTCTAACTGCTTCTGTCGATTGTGTGTGGTATATAGGCACTTCAACCAAGGCATTCTTGAAAGGAGTCGAGACATGGAAAAGAGAAACCATTTTGAAAAAGGTAATCCCTTAAACTTATGTGGACATTTTGCATAGAGTTCAAGGCCGTATGCACTTGTTTTGTATACACTGGATAATTCCACCGTGAGAGAATTAATGATCTCTGTTGTGGCTTATTGAAATAAACCTTCTCTGTTGCATTTTGGAGAAAGTTGAAGGATTGCAACATGTCATTTCAGTTAAAAAGAATAGAGAGTCATAACTCTGAATTTTTGGGATGAAGTCCCTCCTAATGTTTGTTTTATGCCTTCGCATTCTCTAATTTAACAAGAACAACCAATTTTTTTTTAAAAAAAAGAATTTGAAGAAGAAAAAGTAGAAGAAGAAACAAAAGGAAAAAGGACCATGTTCAAAGTCCCACTGTAATGTATGCGTTTATATTTTGAAAAATGATTTTAACTGTTTGACCTTGCTGTGAATTTTAGGAGGCCGCTAGGTGTTTGGGATCTAATGGTAAGTTTATTTTATTGTATTTGAGACCTTATATATTTTTGTGTATGCATCTTCCTTCTTAATTCAGTCTCCATACATTTTCCATTGTTTCAGGGGCTGGTGCTGGTGAGGTGGAATATAAGTCTCTTCCGAGCGGCCCCAGAAGTGGTCCTCAGAAGGATGCCATGGAACCAGAAGTGTGTATACTCTAATCTGCTATAATGAGATCCTAACATTCATGGGACTAATTTAATTTGATAATCGCAGGTCACCATTTTGGAGAATATTAATTGGAAGGAACTTGGGCTTCTTGTATTTGTTTGGGTTGCATTCCTCGGACTGCAGATTGCCAAGGTTTTGTTTCTTATGCTGATTCTAATTGTCAAAGTGTTTAGTCCAATCTCTATTAATGCACTATCCAGGGCTAACTGAAGAACTATGACTTTTGGCAACAGAATCATACAGCTTCTTGTTCGATAGTGTACTGGGTATTGGACTTGTTGCAGGTACATTCTATTGGCATTACCAGAGTTGTTTCTTTTTTTCATGTTTCCTTGTGCATTCATAACAGCTAAGCTTGGTTATCATCGACTTTGGTTATATTGTGCAGATCCCAGTTTCTCTTGTGGTATCTCTGTACGAGGCTATTAGCCTGTACAAGGGTAGAAGAGTAATAGCATCCAAGGGAGATGATGGAAAAAGTTTCAGAGTGTTCCAGCTTGTTAGCTATTGTGCCTTTGGAGTGTTGGCCGGCATTGTTGGTGGGCTGCTTGGACTAGGTGGCGGATTTATCATGGGTCCACTATTTTTGGAGCTGGGAGTCCCACCTCAGGTGAGTGTTTTTGTTTCCCTTCAGATTTGTGGGAGCAAAGGAATTGGTTTTGTAAGTTTAAGAGTAAAACCAGTTCATAAAACACACTGACCAATGTCTATGAATTATAAAATCATGATGGCTACACTTCATAATAACCTTTGTTGTTCAAGGGAGAAAATCGTATACATTAGCATTTAGCAGTTCAATTTATTGCCAAAAAAATCTGCGCTATACAGAAACCGACAAGAGCACCTGCGCATAATGACATGTCTGATTATGCAAAAATGTGCTAGGAAGATAGAAAGGCAGAAATAAAGGCAAAGAAAATTATGTTGGCATGTCCGTCTTGTCTTTGAGTCAAACCATTGCTAATTTAATGTGGTTATAACCCTGTTGATGACTTATGTGCAGGTCTCTAGCGCTACTGCCACCTTTGCAATGACCTTCTCCTCATCTATGTCAGTTGTAGAATATTACCTTCTGAAACGTTTTCCTGTTCCTTATGGTAACCATGGCCACCTGACTCCAATAACTTTCTCTAGATTGTTCTGTTATTTTTAATCATCATTCAATAACCCATCTAAATATTTGTGGACTTTTTTCTTTACTGGCAGCTCTATACTTTGTTGCTGTGGCAACCATTGCTGCTTTCGTTGGGCAACATGTTGTGAGGAAGCTGATTATTTTATTAGGAAGGGCATCACTCATCATCTTCATTTTGGCTTTTATGATATTTGTTAGCGCGATATCCCTAGGTTAGTGTTGATATTCCTGTTATCAGGCTGGATGTGTAGTTGTGTAGGCTCTAATTACTTTACAAATTCTAAAAGTTTTGTTTCCTTGTGGTTGATAGGTGGAGTAGGCATATCAAACATGATTGGGAAGTTTCATCGGCATGAATACATGGGATTCGAGAACCTCTGCAAGTACGACAGATAATTGCCCTGTCTCTTTTATTGTTTCATTTCCTGTAAAAAAATTCATTGGTGTCCTAATCACTCTCTAAGGCTAGATGTTTGTCTCCTGCTAAAGTGATCAGAGATGATTACTAATCTCAATTAATTTTTGTTAGTCAATCATTTGCAAAATACTTCTACCCGAGTGTTTCAGTGCATATGATTAAATGCTCGATATTACAACTTCGATCATTTTTTTCTCTTTTTGGCACAAATGCGTGACTCATCCTTATATTTGGAGACCTTAGCATGATCAAAGTGCAGCAACACAAAAGATTCCATTAATCTCGGCTACATTTGTACAATGTTTTATGTGGAGGGGGTTCTGTGGTAACAAAGTTTTGTATTAATCAGCTACTTATGGCATGTCATTAGGGTTCATTTTCTCGTTCACCACCATAAGTGACTTCCATTCCATCATTTTATTGCTACAATTTACCATTTACCTCCTCAACTCTCTTGCTTGTTCTGTTATTGATCCTGTTAATGGTGTCACAGACATCCGTGCTGAATATCAATGACTACCCATTTTAAGATGCTGTTAATAAAATGGTTCTAAAATGAGACTAGTCGTTTCAAGATTTTGGTTCAATGGGGTTTGTATTGGAGAAGCAACAAACTTGATGATGCCACATTATAAAAACTGAAAAGTTTAAGAGGCCTAAAATGGCTAAATTTCATTGAACACCCTAAAGTTCCATGGAATTTTTTTTTCCCGTCATCTACCTTAAAATAGGCTTTGCCCTCATTGACTGATCCCTTCTATTCTATTAACTTGGCTATCAAAAAATTGATATAGTTGGGAACTTGGGATATTAAACTATTTTTGTTCATGTAACAGTTTTAATTCCTAAAACGGACCAGACCACAATATAATACGTTGATTTCATTCAGTAACGTCCACTTCTTCGAAAGAGCTTAAGCATTTTCATTGAATCCAATCATTGGTTACATTTAGGGCCCTACTAGTCCCATGTTTCTTTCTTGTTTCTTTCTGTAAGATGAAACTAAGACAGCAACTCTTGTGCTGCGAATTGTGTTGTACCCTGTGTTATAAATAATTAGAAGATACAAACTCTTCTCTGTATGCGAATTCTGCTTATTTTAGATAAAAATAAAATTATTACTATATTAATTTTAGTGAATTTCGGTGGATAATATAGTACAATAATAAATCTATGGAAATACACAAAGTCCATTAGCAAAAATAAAGATATTAGTGTCAATTCGAAAAACTAAAATGTTGATGAGTCTCGTTGTTGTCCATTGGGATCAATCTCTGGGATCCAATTATGTTACCCTTAATCCTACACAACCTCAACACATTAGATGACAAGAAGATTAATAACACTCAACTAAATCTGAGCAAGCCAAATCTTAGAGATTTAAAAGCCTTTTTTTCATAAATAATTTTGTTTGGAGTAATGATATTTGACTCCTTTAATTTTGTTTATTTAACTCTCATTTTTCAATTAATATTTATAATTTTTAAAATTGTCCTTATTAAAAAAATAAAGAACTAAAAAATAGAACTTTTCCCCTTCTCTCCCTAACTCTCAATAAATTAACTCCTCCTCTCTCACATTTCTCTCATTTTTCAAATTTAATTTATCATTTAAGTCAAATATTAACTTCTAAATCTCTAAGATTACGCTTGCACGGGTTAAGTGTCATTAATCTTCTGAGTATCTAAACATGTTCAGGTTGTGGGGTCAAGATAATGTAATTGGATCCCTAAGATTCACTACAATTGATGGCAAAGAGTTAATCGTGATTTTAGTTTTAAGAAGTAGACACTTATATTCATCACCTCCACTAAAATATGATGAATTATAACTTTAAATTTCTAAAATTCACCATCAGAATTAAATTATAAAAAATCTAAAATTAAAACTCATCATATATTGATGGAGGTGATGGATTGACGGTGAAAAAGATAAGTATTAGTGGTTGTAATCAACTTTGTTTTAATGAATATAAGTGGAAGGACGATAGTTACATCGAAGAGGTTTTGGGGAGAAGGAATAAAATAAGATAAAAGATATATTATTTTGATTTTAATAAAGATAAATCTAAAAAACAATAAAACAAAGGGAAAAGGACATTCAACCCCCCAACGTTTAGGAAAAGGGACAAAAAATCCCTCAACGTTTCAAAAATGACTTATAACCCCCTTTTCGTTAATAAACACCGTTTGTTTTAACAGTAAATTTATTTTTTATTTTTAATTACTATTATACCCTTATAATAAATATAAATTAATATATTGATTTGAGACATGTCACAATTAATATTTTTTAAAACTAAAAATTGAGATACAATTACATTTTTATCCAAATTATTTGCTATAAAGTATACCTTTCTAATGATCAAACCTTTCATATGTGATTATTACTAATAAAACAAAATTTGATTAAACCTTTTTTCTTTGAGGAATCAAAACCATATTATTATTGTTAGAAAGGTATAATTTATAGTAAATAATTTAGGCAAAAAAATAAGTGTATCTCAATTTTAAGCTTTTAAAAAATTATTAATTATGATATATCTCAAATTAATATATTAATTTTTTTATTATAAGGGTATAATGTTAATTAAAAATTAAAAATAAATTTACTATTAAAACAAACGGTGTTTGTTAACGGAAATGGGGTTATAAGTCCTTTTTAAAACGTTCAGGGGTTTTTTGTCCATTTTCCTAAACGTTGGGGGGTTGAATGTCCTTTTCCCTAAAACAAATTATAAAGTGAGAGCTAATAATAAATTAGAGGGTTCTAATACCATTACTCTTGCTTATCTTATTTTGATTGAATGGGATATGTGCATATTCTTGATACTTTTTTCAAAACATGTGGCTCGCGCTCATTTTAGCCTTTTTCTTTTTTAGTGAGATTGTCACTTGGTTATTAGAGTCAAGTGGTGAGTTCATTAATCCATTTACGTAGTTACCAACTTACAGTATATATGGTGTTTCACTTAATATTCAGCACTGCTTGTGAATCCATGCCCATCATCAGGTCGCACTGCTGAATCCGCGGAGTACAAGCCACTTCCTGGGAAACAAACCAGAAATCTTCAAAAGGCAATTCATTAATTATACAATGTAGTTGATCAACAAACAGCGTTTTATGGAAGATTTTAGTAATTTAGTAGTGGCCTTCAATAGCAGGTCACAATTTTAGAAAATATTCGTTGGAAGGAACTTGGATTCCTCAGTTTTATTCGGCTTGCGTATTTGGTTCCGCAGATCGCCAAGGTCTTCATTATTTCTTAAGACATTGATGTTAATGTTATAATCTACTACATGTTTCTTTTGCTCATTTAATTAGTATTTGAAATGTGCTGGCGACAGAACCATACAGCTACATTTTCCTCAGCGTACCAGGTATTGAACTCATTGCACGTCCCAGTTTCTGTTGGTGTGTTTCCATATGAGGCAATTGGTTTGTACGAGGGATTAAGAGTCATTGCATCAAAGGGCGAGGAAAGCAGGAACTGCTCACTGCAACAGTTAGCTCAGTGGTGTGCTTGTGGCATTGTGGCTGGCTTGCTTGGAATAGACGCGGATTCATTATGGGACCTTTATTCTTGGAGCTCAGTATCCAACCTCAGGCGATCTTTATTTGCTTCGTCGCGCCACTCGGGATAAAAGCTTTGGAATAACTTGTTGCAACAACCAATTCTTCGTTTTGCGGGCTGCAAGTGGCCAAGTGCCGCAGCCACCTTCGGCATGACCTTCTCACCATCTATGTCCGTTGTTGAATTCTATCTTCCGAATGGATTTCCTGTCCCTTACGGTAAGTGATTAGATACCTAATTAGAGAGATATATACGCGGTTCGGTGTGTCATTGGCCAAAACAACTTCTGGAAAGTGCTTCTTGCGAATTGGTTTTGCAGCTCTTTACTTCATTGCTGTAGCATTTATTGCTGCTTTTACAGGGACATACATTATGAACAATATGATTGATAAAACTGGAAGGAAGTCACTGATCACCTTTGACATACATTAGCTTCCAAAATATTTATCAGTGAATTATGTGGCTTTGATACATATATATCTATTTATCAGACGTGATTGAGAAAATTGAGCATAGTGATTACACGGGGTTTCAGAATATCTGCAAATATACTTCCATTCGCAGGTGGGGTTGGTTTATTAGACATGATTGAGAAAAATGGAGCATGGTGATTACATGCTGTTTCAGAATCTCTGCAAATATGCCACCTAATGTGTGTCTTCCATGGATTTATTTGATGAGTATTGGAAGTATTAAAACATTAAATTCCCTATAAGCAAATGTTGCGCGTACTTGTCGATATCCAGATTTTCTCTAGCATGCGTGATGCAATTTTCATTTGTGTACTCGGAACGCATGATATTGAACATATATAGACACTTCGGTCAAAAAGGTGCCTTTGCTTTCCTCATTGTTATTTTAGAGTCATTTTTCTTATTTTATTATAAAACTTATATCAATTATCAAAATGACTCGTATAAGAGAGAATCACCTATTAATTAGATGGTCGATAACTTTATTTTTCCAGATGGGTAAGTAGAGATTTAAGTTTCCGTGTGTGATGTGAAAAAAATTTCTTTCCAACTATTTAAGAGTAGATACGGACATAAAGTCAATTTTCTACCTAAATATTTAGGTTATTTCCTAACACAACTATATAAATAGTAGACCGTAAAATGGTATGCATAAATTATTTGTAATTGTAAGCGTTTAATTTGTAATTTGAATAGATAATTGGGATTAGTGAATTTTTGTCTTTTTTTTTTGGGAATGAGATTAGCGAAAACTATTATTAAAGAAAAAGCATAAAATTATATTTTGGAAGCCAAAAACAAATTAAACGGCGTTGTGAATAAGCTAACAGTCATGAGGGAAAAAGGATATCTCGTAACCAAACAACAAAACCTAAAAAACTGAAACCGCATTTATGATTACATAATTTTTCAGCGATCTGCAGTAAGAAAGAGGGAGAAGAAAAACGCAAGGAGTCTGTGGTCTCAAGAGCGACGACGAAAGATGGTGTTTTACTTCAAAGCCCGACCAGAGGCCGGCGATTACACAATTTTCATGGGTCTCGACAAGTACGAGAACGAGGAACTGATCAAATACGGCTTCCCCGAAGACATTTGGTACCTTTTTTAAAAATATATATATATATATATTTCCCCCTTTCTAGTCCAATTTAATTTTGTCGAGAATTCAATTGATAATTTTGTTAATAAATTGTTAGGTTTCATGTGGATAAAATGTCTTCTGCTCATGTGTATTTGAGATTACACGAGAATTCAATTGATAATTTTATTAATATATTGTTAGGTTTCATGTGGATAAAATGTCTTCTGCTCATGTGTATTTGAGATTACACAAAGGCCAAACTATTGATGATATTAGTGAAGGCGTATTGGAAGATTGTGCTCAGCTTGTCAAAGCTAATTCCATTCAAGGCAAAAATTCTATTTTACCCATGTACTCTGTTCCTGTTATCTTACTTTTGCCGTCATTAGTGAATTGGAGTTTCGTTACTTGTTTGTTTGCTGTTGGTTGATTGCGTGGCAGGCAATAAGGTGAATAACATTGATGTTGTTTATACACCTTGGGCCAATTTGAAGAAAACTGCTTCCATGGATGTTGGCCAAGTTGGTTTCCACAATCCGAAGATGGTGAGCTGCTTTATCTTGTGTTTTGTGCGTGTGTATATTTCTGTGACATTTTTAAGCTTTGAGATTTGGGTGCTTTGTTGGGCAAGAGTGTGTCTGTCTAATTTTGATGCTTTTCGCAGGTTCGGACAGTGAAAGTGGAGAAAAGAATAAATGAGATAGTTAATAGATTGAACAAAACAAAAGTGGAGAGGAAACCTGATTTGAAAGGTAAAATGCTGATCTCAGCTTCATTTGTTAGGTTTTTTGGATTTTGATTGCTTCTGTTTTCCTAGTTTACAAAGGAATTCTGATACAGCTTTTGGGTGTTTGTCTCTCAATTGTCCTTGTAATGTTCTTCTGTTTACTGGTTATAAGTTTTGTTTCTGTTTGCTCATTGTTATCTCTTTATGTTATGTTGCTGCAGCGGAAAGAGAGGCTGCAAATGCTGCAGAAAGAGCTGAGAGAAAGCTTCAGCTGAGAGATAAAGTGAGTTACTAATCTTTAAATAATTTGTCCCTTTACCCTTTGAGCCATCTGGGATATTAATGATATTGAGAGGAATTTCAATTATTAAGGCCTCAATATACACATATTACAGGTATCTAATTAGAGGGATTTGGTTTAGGAATTCATGAGGTACTGCAATTAAATTATTTTTCTTTTGATAATTGAGTTTAGCCACTACTGTTGGTGAAAACATGTCATTGGGAATTCCAATGATCCAATTGTTTTCTTAACCTACATAGCATCTAATTAATCAGCCATACGTTGTGCTGCATTTATATTGTCACTGATTAGCATGTTTGAAATTGATGTCAAGTTGAAGCTGACATCTGAGTTTGTAGATATGCAACTTAGTTTGGCTTTCATTATTTTTAATGTTTTGATAAGGATGAGATCACCTTCACTTATATCTCCTGTTTGACCCCAAAAAAAAAAATATATAAAATTATTTTCATTTGGCATCTTAATTGTTGTGCTCAGTTCCTTCTTCCTTGCTTGAAGTTCCCTCTGGGGATTAATTCCAAATTTCAACTGAGACTTCACGCATACCTTTTGATTTCATACATGTACTCTTGATGTTAAATTAATTCTTCATCCTAACCTCTGTTGCACCCTTGAGATTGTTTCTGATTGTGGTATCTATACATTCTGTTTAGACTCATCGACATTAGCCTTAGAGTCCCCACAACATGCTCCAACACCCGATCTTCCTTGAAATCCATGGCCAGAGCTGAAAATCAATGATATTTAGAAAATTTTGATGCTGTGAAGATTATAGATTCTAAACCAAAGGCGGAAAGAATCTAACAATTTGGGTAACATGTGCGAATGTTTATTCAGAAACTAAAAGTATAGAATAATCACATCCTCTATACTTTCCTAATTTGCCAAAATATGCACCAAAGTCACAAGTGCATGCCAGCTGCTGTTCCTTATATTTAATGAGCTCCAGTGCACACTTGAGTTTTGAATGATGTTTGTGTCTGGTCATTTCTGGACTCTGGAGATCTATTTACAGAATCATTGTTTGTGTACTTATCTCCCATGTTTATTCTCAGAAAATGATGAACTGCATTTCCTTTGTATGTGTATGTAGATTGCTTGTTGTTACGTAACAGGATAGTTCTTGGGTTACCGTCTCTTTGGCTTTTGTTGTTCAGTACATCAATTAGAGTTCTACGGAGGCTGAATCTGCATCCTTTGTCATGTAGAATATGTTTTTTTGTGATCGGATTTTGTATTTCAATGAAAGTCTGTTAATGCAATCTCTTTGCAGAAACGGCGGGAGGAAATGGAAAGGCTTGAGAAGGAGAGACAAGCTGAGGTAAGGAGCTACAAGGGACTGATGGTTGCCGAAAAGATGACATCTAACAAACAAATTGCATCAGAGAGCAAGTCCTTACAGGAACTGGAAGAGGACTTTATGTAAGCACATAACTATTACCCGTTGAGTTAAGAGCATCTAGATTTGCTGCCTTAGAAAAATGTGAGAGTTTGGCATTCAGTTTTTGTAAGTTATCATCCCTCTGTAGTAATAAATCACCTTAATCCTAATCTGTCACCCGAGGATTTAGTAACAAATATAAATATGCAACCTTGGGGAGGGAGATGGGGGAGTTTAGAGGGAAGATGAACTTCATTATATCGCCCATCCATATGCTGTACTTTGATAATGACGAAACATGATCTGAATCTGTATGTGTGATTGATGGATGATGAACCTGTGCTTTTGTCGTCAGATTTTAGTAGCAAATTGCCGTCAGATTTTAGTAGCAAATTGATCACATATTTATTGCAGTTATTTTATTTGTTGATGCGACCAGTTGTGGACATGAGCTGAATGGTAAATTTTGATTGAATATATTGTTTAATGGAAATCAGTGGAATATGGTTTGTAAGCATTGGGAACTTAGGAACTCAATAGTTTGTGTTTTCAGTCTGATGGATGAACTCGTCTTAAGAAATGCTGGTCGGTTATTGCAATAATCTGGCATCTCAATTTGACTTGTTTGGCTTTTTATTTGATTTTGGTTTACTAATTTCACACCTTAAAAGCGTATTCTTACGCTGAATGTCTATTAGAAAATGGATAAAATATAAATAAATTTATATTTCAAAGCAATTCTTTTTGTCCCCCAAATTTCTCTGCTTCTATCATGATGATACCTTTCGGAAAGGGGAATGATACGAGAAACCAAAATCTATAGAGCACTAGCACATCTCGTCTCGTGATGCCTACACACAAAAGCAAGTAATAAAAATATGGGACGCTTGGTACATTCGTACGTATATTAATTATCAAGGATTGTAAGTGATTGAGACATTGATTTTTAGAAGTATGCCATTCTAACTGAAGTTTTTAACATAAAATTTTGGTATAAATCTTGAGTAATTGGTTTTAAGAAATTAAATGGTTCATAAATAGTTATCATTAAGTGGTAATTTGATTTTCAACATCTATCGTTGGATCGTTTAAAGTCAATGACTTAAAATTTGAAGTTAAATTTTTAATAAAAAACTTAAGTTGAAATAATCTTATCCTATAAGTAATGTATCTAGTTCGCTACATCTAATTTGTGCATTTGTCCATTTTCTTCAAACTTTTAAAAAATAATACATGATGATTTAGAAATATTTGATCTACTTAAGTTTCTCTCTTTTTTTGATAATAGGATGACTCTATTTATTTTTAACAAATGATAATTTATCTATTAATTTTTTAAATAATAAATTAATAAACATTATAAATCGGAAATTCTCTAGTAATTAACTAGCAACACCACCATGAATTTTATTTGAATTTAGCCGATTGAACTTGAAATAAACTCTTCTAAAAAAATAAAACAAAAAAATCCTTTATTTAAAAAAAGGGAATAAAATAATAAAAGCCCAATTTTAACAAAACTGAGAGTGACGTGGCAGACGGTGGATACAAACGTGGGACTGGCACTTGGGCAAATTCAGTTTCAGAATCAGAATAGAGGGCAAAGCATTAAGGAAGACATAACATAAACTGTCTCACTCGAAAGCCGCCCAAAATATCTCACAACACAAAACCCTAAACAGTGAACGCTTGCCCTCTCTCACTCGTCTCTCTCGTCCGTACAACAAGGATGGCGTCCTTAGATGAAGAAACTGCCCAAGCTGTTCTGCGTCAGGTCCTTCTTCTCTTTCCTCCTCCTTTTTAACCTTCTTTTTTTTTTTGGTTGTTTCAAAGTAAAGTTCTTCAAATATATCGGCTCTTATTTTATTTTTATTGCTTTTGCAGGTTGAATTTTACTTCAGTGATAGCAATATTCCTACTGATGAATTTCTTAGGGGAAAGATCAGCGAGAGCTCTGATGCCAGTATCCTTATTACTTATTTTTTTATTCTTAGTTTTTTTTCTATGGAAATTTTAGCTGTTTTTATTTGATTTTAAATTGAATTTAGTTTTATTTTTTATTTTTTTGGTTGATCTTGACTGTGGATAATACAGTGGTTAGTTTGGCTCTGATTTGTTCGTTTAAGAGAATGAAAGAGCATTTACATTTGGGCAATGTGAAGTCTGAAGACATACCTGAAGATACTTTAGAGGCTGTTGCTGAAACTCTTCGAAAGTCTTCTTCCCTTAAACTTTCCGAAGATGGTCAGTTTTCTTTAACCTCTCCTTCTTAGGCAAATTACTGTATGTATATCGCAGCTGTCACTGAAATTGTGATTATGAAACTTTAAATGTTGTGTCGAATTGAAGATGATATATTACGATATCAATTAGTGATCAACTCTGCATTTGTTAGCATATTCTTCTTCTTTTTTTTTTTAAATTGAGTATAAATTATTTTTTTAATTTATTTATTTATTCATTTTTGTATATAATGTTTGGTGGGTTAGGGATGAAAGTGGGTCGTAGTGCTGAACTACCAACTGCAGAGGAGATGAAAGAGCAATTGGATGTAAGAACAATTGCTGCAACACCTCTAGAATATGATGTGAAGCGTGAAGATGTAGAGGCCTTCTTTTCTCAACATGTCAAGGTACTGGTCGTTTGAGATTTTCATTATTCAAAGTAAATTGGTTCGAATTATCTATTGTGTACATACTTCAAGGTACAATAATTAAAATCTATATATAAGCCTCCTAAGAGAAGAAGAAGATTTCTTTTAAGATATTGTGCAATTATATGTTTGTTAACCGATTTCGTTCAAGTTCTCTATATCTGTGTAGTGCTGTTAACTGTTTCAGGTTAATAGTGTGAGGTTGCCCCGTCATGTAGCAGACAAAAGGTTATTTTGTGGCACTGCTTTGATTGAGTTCTCAACCGAGGAAGATGCTGAGAAGGTTCTGAAGCAAGGCTTGTTTTATGCAGGTGTTGAGCTTCATCTGAAGCCAAAGTATGTTATGGCTCTGGTTTTAATTTATTTTCAGTTCATTTCACATTGAATTTTTAATTATAAATTAATATGGTTTGTTTTGGTGTAAGCATTTTATATATACATATAGATTTTTTGCATAAGTTAGTGTGGTTTTCAACACATACTGTGCTACAGTTAAGCTTAAATAACTGCCTGCATTATTTTTACTTGTTACTTTTAATATTTGTATGCAGAAACTTCTAGTTTTGGAGCCCCTGTTGATACATTTTCTTTTCTATTCAGGAAGGAATTTGAAGCAGAAAGAGCAAAAGAAACAGAGGAATTTGAGAAATCTCGTCCGGCCGTGGGTTCAAATCGCAAGAACAACTCAAATGCAGAAGCAGAGTAATTAATGCTTCTCTTTGAATTTTGTGAATTCCTTGTCCCGTGTGATTATGACATAGTTGTTCTTCTTTATATGATAACAGCTATCCAAAGGGCTTAATTGTTGCATTCACGCTGAAGAACAAGTCAGCTGAGGGTTCTGAAGAAAAAAATGGCTCTCTCAAGCCAGCCAATGACATTGAAAATGCTTGTAAACCAGATGGAGAGCCTGACTCCTCTGATAATGCTGCTGCTGTAGAAAGTGAGCAGAAGGCATCAGAAAATGACAGCAACGGTGAAGGAAAGGTTGAGGAGAAGAATGAATTGGACAGTGAAGATGGAGATAAGTCTTCTGATGGTTCCATTGAAAAGGGTGAAGAGAAGGAAGGGAAAACTTCCATTGATACATATAAAGACAATATGGATGTTGTAATGCGTGAGGATTTGAAGAGCGTCTTTCATAAATTTGGCACTGTTAAGGTACAATGTTGGTTCCCTGTTACTTTAATATTGTTCTCATTATATGCCTTTGTTACTTGCTAACTAGTATATATCGGCATAGATTTTCTCAAAAAATTCTGTTCCTTTCTATCAATTTTGACTGTAGAATGTGACGAGCCATTCCATCTCTAGAGGAGCTTCCTTTCTAGGCCCTCATGTGTGTGTCATTTATAAAAGTCTTTACTGCTAGATGTTACTGTGTAATATGGTCTGAATAGCAATATAGTTGTTACTAGCTATTTTGTTCTAGCTTTGGGGGCTATGTTGAGTTAATTATGACTTTTCTCATTATTATGTATATTTTTCCTTTAAAGTTCATCGACTTCAAAATTGGAGCTGAGTCGGGGTACATTAGGTTTGAAGAACCTGAAGGAGCTCAGAAAGCTCGTGCAGCTGCAGTCCTAGCCCAAGAAGGCGGCCTGTCTGTGAAGAATTTCATAGCTGTTTTAGAACCTGTTACTGGTATGCAACAACGTACATTTTTTCCATACAAAATTCTATTTCTTAGTGGTTTTGTATGAGTAGTATTCTGCATCTTGAGACATAGTATTTTTGCTTAATTTTGTTCTCAGGTGAGGCTGAAAAAGAGTACTGGAGCCTACTTCGTGGTAACCAAGAGAGACACCGTGACGTTAAGGGTAACCGAGGAAGGTCCGTACATCTATATAGTACTTGTTTTACTTTCTACTTTTATTTTGATGCGGTTACCTTTGATATTGCGGATTAATAATTTATTTACTTAACAGCCATTATTAATAGGAAACTGGTTCATTTTTCCACTGTTATTAATTTCAATCAACATATGCAGGGGAGGAAAAACATTTAGAGGCAGAAAACAAAGCCGCTTCAGAGAAAATGATTCAGCAAGAGGACGCCCAAATAAAGCCCGGAAAGTTTGAGCAGCATGAGAAACCCGGGATTAGTTCTGGGACTAGTTTTGTCCGACCCCATCTGATTTTTCTTTTGAGGATAAAATGCGCTTCTTACTGGATCTCTCGGTGTCTTGTCCGCTATTACGTTGAATTCGTGTTCTCGGATACGCAGTAAAATGTTTTTTTTTTTTGGTTTGCAGTTAGAATCGTTTGAATGCTCCGGCATTGTTATTTTTCGAAATTCATAATCACAATTGTTGTAAATTTAATGGTTCCCATTTCCCCTTGAACTGATGATCATCTCATCTTTTGCAAGAATCGAACGTGCTTAACAAACAGGTCTTTGATCTTTTGCTGATATTGATTATAAATTTTGAACGTCAAATCTTATTCTCGTGGGCTGACTCGCTATACGTTTACTAAAAAATATTTAGGAAAACGCTTTAAATCACATGTTTTGACCTTGGTGGGTGGTGGCTAAAAAGAAGATATGAAATTTGAATCCCGCTTAACTGTGTTTAAAAAGAAAAGAGAAAATAAAGAAAAATGAAGCCCACAGAGGAACGCGATCATCTGAAGAAAAGTCAACATAGCTAACGTAATGATTGTACAATTGTCGAATAGAGTCTGTACTTCGTATCTATCTCACCTGCTTTACCATACGAGATACCGAGGTGGCATGTACTTGTTTTTGGTCTTTTATGTTTGTTTTCGAAAGTTGCTTGGTGGGTTAAGATGATATTGTTAGTGTTAAAAATACAAAAAAAATAGTAGAAAAATGCCCTGATTCTTGAGCAATGAGCATCCATTTGCCTGGAGGTTTCTGTTCCTCAAGCCCACCCATTCCAGAGGAACTTTCATATGTTTTGCATTGGAGTCCGTTAACTTTCTTTTTATTCAAGACAGCTTCTTCTTCATGCAATACTTCACAGTATAGTATGTGTAATAATATTCCGTAGCCTTCTGCGATGAACGATCAGTACTGTTTGAATTGAAACAGCCTCCATGGCAGGTCAAAATAATGGAAATCCAGCAAGTTGATTCCTTAGCAACTGAAAAATAAGTAAAGATTGTTTAAATTTAAAAAGAAATTGATTGGTATGAAATTAAAAATATTCTACAATCCTTACTCTCATAGGCTGACTCGGCTTTCTTTCTAATCTTGTTTTATGAAACAAGTTAAGCTATTAAGCTTTAAGTGAATAAGCACATTATAAATGATCTAAAAGTTTTAGTGTTACCTATGTAGTAATTGATTTACTTGTGCATAATATTATCATTTGCATATCATAATATCCTTCAGCCATAAGTTTTCTAGGTGATGATTCATTCAAGTAGTAAAATCACTTGAATTAATACAAGAAGTTATTTCAAAAGATCCGATATTCAAACCTCACTTTCATCAAGGTTAGTGAGAGATTTTATTTATATTTGCATAAAATTAATATATATACTAATAATGGATTTCTAGTCATATTAAAGTTAGTAGTAAATTAAAAGATAAAAAGAACATATATTTTAATACACTATAAGATAAAATATATTATATTAAAATCTGTATTTTTTATTTTTTATCTTATATGAGATTTTAACATGGTTAGAATCTCTAATTAGAAGAATTCTATATGTATATATAAGTTGGATTTGAGATTGAACTTCTAATTTTTCTCAATTTCCTTTTTGGCCAAACTTGTAGATAACTAGGTTCGAACTTTTGCCAAATGTTCATATAATTAATGCACATTCAATTATTTTGTATACTTTCAGATAATCTTATGTAATAAGTGTTTGCTGATACTGTAATTATTATTAATATTATCCCTATCCATAACAATAAATTAATGCCTAATCATAGGTAGTGCGTATCTTACTTAAAAAAAATACCAAAAATTATCGCATCCATGAATTAGCAAATCCTAGCTGCTAAGACAATTATAGTTATTATATCAACAATTAATTGTGTACTTATAAATGTAAAATAAAATAACACTCTCACCAAAAATTAAAGATTTTTAATTACTAATATGGGTTAAAAATTAATAGTTGGTGAACAAAAATGAAAAAGAAAGAAGAAAACAAAATAAAATGAATATGGCCGTTGTTGGACTTTGAAAATGAAAGAACTTTAAAACATTTAAAACGGACGGCCAAGATGTCCACGTTTGTAAATCTCGACCGTTAAGAAACCAAACATGTTCGAACTTTAACCATAGGGTTTGAAACTCAGTTGTCCGCCCCTTTATGTTTGAATAGCATTCTAGACCGTTTCATTTTCTCTCTCTATCTCTCTCTAAATTCCCCACAATTCTCTCACTAAAACTCTTCCTTATTTCAAAAAAAAAAAAATTAGTTGTATTTGCAGATCTTTAGTTCTTCGCTAATTCAAATTTCATTTTGGGATCTGCAAATGCGCACCGTTTCGTTCTCTCCACCGATTTCGTCTAAATTTCGAATCTTGAAGCTGAGTTCGGTGAGTTGCTTCGGGTTTTGTTTCCTTGAAATTCGAATTCGATTTCATTGATCTTGATTCTTGACCGGTAATTGGCTTTTTTGTTGTAAATTTATGATATCTAATGCTGTTTCATGCATTTTGCTGTTTCGTGAAATTTGAATTTTCTGAAGTTACTCGGTGGGTGATCTAGGGTTTAGTTGATGAAGTTGACAGTTTGTGTCTGATCATGATCATTGGTTTGAATTTATGAAGTTTGGTCGGCAATTTGAAGAATTTTCAATTCTTTGCCCTTCAGTACTGTTGTAAATCAGTTGAAATTTGAGCATTGATAATAATTTTATATCAATTAAAGATTACTTTCGAGTTTTTTTCTGAACTAACTATGGTAGATTAATGTGAAGCTTTCTACAGAAGGGTTTTGCTGGTCGTTAAGAGCTTAAGAATTTTTGGTGTAATAATTCATGAAATGATTGTCAATTTACATTTGGTGTTTAATTTTTGTGTCATAATTTTTATTCTAATAATTCAAACGGTTGCGTATTCGATTATATTTATCATGGAAAGTACCTTTTGTATCAGATCACTTTGGAATCTATGTTCCTTTCTTGGATATTCAACAAACTTATTATTTTCTAATTTTGATTGCATTTGTCCTTAATTATATGTCAGCTTGTGGTTTTGTCCTGCGGGAGGGGATTTCTAGCCTCATTTTAGGAAAATAGATAATGATTTGGAGACCAGATTCTGGAGAAAATTGTCATGGAATTGGAATCGGGGTATGCAGCTTTATTTGTTTGTCAATAAAGTATGGAAAGTGACCGGGTAATCTCTGCTCCTTCAGATGGACTTGGTGACGGTGGTCAGAGAATGCGATCTATGCATGGGTAATCTCTCAAAAGCATAAAACTCTTGTTGTTCACATGTCATCTTCTATGCTTTTGTCTTGTACATGTGCCACTGTTCCTTAGAGCATTTTCAACTGATGGATAAGGTCAGTTCTTTTAAGCTACGTGTGGTACTTGCTTTGCTCCTTAAGCTAAAAGATGGAATTATTGTTCACACATACAATTTGTACACTCTCTCCGTTTTTTTTTTTTGGGTGTGGGGATGTGGGTTATTTAGCTCATAAATGTTATGCTTAGATGGGAAATTAGTAATTTAGTGAATTGTAGCACTTTCAATCTTGAAGATTTTAATTAGTTTTGCTTCTTCAAAGCTAATCTTTAGTGGCTTTCAGTGGGGGGAAAAAAAAAGCCATTTTTTTGTGTACTCACTTCCTCCACCCCCTTATTAGTGAGAATAGTTTCTACTGTGAATAATGTTAAATCTTTCTGTACTCTTGACCTCTCTGCCCCTTCTAATTAGTAACAATAACTTTTACCATGATCGTGGTCATGACCATTTAATCAATTTTTTATAGGAGGACCAGTGGCCCTACAAGACGTTCCACAAAGGGACAGTGGACACCAGAAGAGGTGAATGTGTTTACTTTTAGCAGTTTATTTATTTGGTTTTCTGTGTCTATCATGTTTATTGATACCATCTTTACACCCCCTTCCCCCTCCCACAAAAAAAAATGATATTACCTTGAGTTTATCTTTGTTTTTAATAAGTTGCTTCTTTAAATGCCAAGATAAATTGCTATATTTATAAATAATTATAAATACAGTTATAAGTATAAGCTTGTATGTGTAGTTTTTTATTTTTCATTTTTTAACGAGATGGATGCTAATTCTGTTTTAGGATGAGATATTGCGGAAGGCAGTTCAGCGTTTCAAGGGAAAGAATTGGAAGAAAATTGGTAAGGAATGAGTTTATCTCATGTCTGCATATTATGAATTTATTAAAATATTTATCCAATGGTCTTTCCTGCAAATAATCCAAGTAGCTCAGCCAATTTACACTCAGCTCTTAGTTGTGCTGTCTTTTGGCTCTTTAATCGGTGTTGCATGTGATACACATTCTAATTGTAGTTTGACTTGTTTGCAGCGGAGTGTTTTAAAGACCGAACAGATGTACAATGCTTACATAGGTGGCAGAAGGTCTTGAACCCAGAACTGGTTAAAGGTCCATGGTCTAAAGAGGTACTTTCTATAGTTGTTTCTTATGACCGTGCCGTCCCTGCAGTGCTATAGTTTAGCCAATTTCTGAACTGGCTTAGACTATACCAGCATACATGTTGACATTGTCAGCTAATTGTCATATATGTAATCAGGAGGATGAGATAATAATTGAATTGGTGAACAAATATGGGCCAAAAAAGTGGTCCACCATTGCTCAGCATTTACCAGGCCGTATTGGTAAGCAATGCAGGGAAAGGTATGATTATAGTGTTGTTTATGACGATTGGGTCCCTTTTTATCTGTTCACCTTGATTTGATCTCGTTCCCCGTCTTGTATTTAGTAAATTTAAATTATTGTAGGTGGCATAATCATCTTAACCCTGCCATAAACAAAGAGGCATGGACTCAGGAAGAGGAGCTGGCTTTAATTCGTGCACATCAGATTTATGGGAACAGATGGGCGGAGCTAACAAAATTCTTGCCAGGAAGGTAAGTCTATTTCTTATTGCAAGAAGAGAGTCAACTTCCAAGATGTCCTTGACTTTATCTAGATCTTGCTGTTTTCTCCCTCTCTGCCCTTGCATCACAATTGGTGTTTGTTTGGTTTAAGGTTCTGTTATTAGAAGAGTGAACGACTTTTATTTGGAACTTGCTGAAACAAAAATGGCATCCGATATATTTGTTCTTGTTTGATCAACAGGACAGACAATGCAATAAAAAATCACTGGAACAGCTCTGTGAAAAAGAAGTTGGACTCTTACTTGGCTTCAGGACTATTGGAGCAGTTCCAGGGCCTGCCTCTTGTTGGACATCAAAATCAACCTTTGCCATCATCTTCACAAAGGATGCAAAGTAGTGGAGATGAAAGTTGTCCTAAAGGTGGAACAGAAGGAGAAGAAGTATCAGAATGCAGTCAAGAGTCAGCAGGTGTTGCACACACTCATTCTGCTGGTAATGTGGTGCTACAAACGAGAGACCAGTTCATTTTTAGTGAAGAGTCGTGTCCAGGGAAGGATCGAAGCTCCAGTCCAGCATCTTGTACAGAACAATATTACACCTCACTTGAAGATGTCACTTTTTCCATTCCAGAAATACCTTGTGAAGCTGGCTGCTCTTCTAAGTTCCCTGAACAAAGTTTTGTCAATAATGCTGGGTCTTTTGCACGCACACCTTACCAGTTTAATTTACAGGATGTATCAAACTTTTCGGCACTCGAATTGGGACATCAATCAGCGGGGTTGCCAGCTCATTGTATAAGTTCTCATGAAGGCCATGAAGTTGCTAATGTTCCATTCCAAAGCTCTATGGGACTTAGCGTTCCTAGTTCTGCTGGAAATCTAGCAGCTGGTTCAGCTAAACCAGAGAACATGTTGATATCAGATGATGAATGTTGCCGGGTCTTATTTGCAGAGGCAATGAAAGATGGATGTTTTTCCTTGGAAAATCTTCCACAAGGATTGAATATTGTTGACTCACTACTCTGCCGATCTTTGGATGTGCCAATATCTGAAAGTGACAGAACTTCATCCTCACAAGCTTTTTGTCCTTTAAGGCCAGAATTATTAGGAACTTCATGCAGTCAATCTTTTTTGTCTGGTCCAATGCTACTTTTGCCTGATGACAGTGGTTTCCTATATGGTCGAGAACCCAGTCAGTTAAATTGTCATTCTTATGGAACTCAAGAACAAGAACTTAATACAAATGGACAAGCTGGCTTTATCTGTACCAATGAATCTACCAATTCCCCTTGTGATGATGGTACTGATAATAGTGGCCTGCAAGAGTCATCATATCTTCCAAAGGATTCTTTGAAACTAGTTCCTATAAATACTTTTGGTTCAGGAGCAGATGCCATGATAAGTTGTCCTTCTGTAGAGGTTAAGCAAGAAGCACAAACAGAACAGCAGGATTCAGGAGCTCTTTGTTATGAACCTCCTCGTTTTCCTAGTTTGGACATTCCATTTTTCAGCTGTGATCTTATACAATCTGGTAATGATATGCTGCAAGAGTATAGTCCACTCGGTATCCGCCAGTTAATGTCATCAATGAACTGCATAACTCCATTTAGGTTATGGGATTCACCTTCTCGGGATGGTAGTCCAGAGGCTGTGCTGAAAAGTGCTGCCAAAACTTTTACAGGCACACCATCCATTTTGAAGAAACGAAACCGTGACTTACTTTCACCCCTGTCAGATAGAAGGAATGACAAAAAGCTTGAAACCGACTTGACATCCTGTTTGGCCCGTGATTTTTCTCGTCTAGATGTTATGTTTGATGATGGCGCGGCTAACAAAGCATCTTTGCTGTCCCCATCATCTAATCAGAAGAGAAATTCTGGATCCTTCATTGAAGACAAAGAAAATCTCAGTGGTGGTCAAGAGAAGGATAAAGATATCATTGTAAAAGACAAAACTTCTGAGAAAGATTTTGATGGTAGCAATTCCCAGGAAAACATGAAGCCAAAGACTGTTGATACTGATTCTAAGACCAAGATTGATGCTGATGCCGCTTCTGAAACCGTGAGTTATCTCATTGCCCTTTTTGGTGTTTGTCTGTACAAGTTATAAAGAAATGCTTTAAATTGTTGTCTTTTTGGACTATTATTGTAGCATATGGGAGAAAAGGTATTCAAGCTATAGGATTTTGACCTGTGTTCTCTACCTTGTTTTTTTTTTTTCTCCCTTAAAAAAAATGGAAAATTGTATTCAATATGTTGAAATTCTAGAGTTGGTGGTTTCACTGCTTTATGTAGTATTCAGAATTTTGCATCTATAGAACATTTTTAATTTTGTTTGTTCTACTATTCGCAGGTGAAAAAGCCTGCTAGCATCCTTGTTGAACATAATATGAATGATCTGCTATTTTCTCCTGATCAAGTTGGTTCCAAAGCAAATAGAGCACTGGGGTCACTTGCTCGAACTCCAAGAACTCAGTACTGTAAAGGCTTTGGGGTGACAGCAAATCAAGGTTTTTCCTCCGAACAATCACCTAGGAATACAAGCTCTCCGGCAGTGTGCAAAAGGAGTAATGAAAGTAGTGCCGGTGCAGTTGCTTCAGTACAAGCCATTCCATCGTTGGCGCTGACGGGAGAGACAACTACTACTGCTGGGAATGATGCTGGCACTGAAAACTATAACATGTGAGTTTTTGCTTTCCCCGTTATGATTTGCTGCTCCCTCTCCAGAAATTTATTCCCTGCTTATGTTTGTTTCCCGAAGTTGCTTGGCTGATAGTGATCTTTACCAGATTTGGTGAAACTCCATTCAAAAGAAGTATAGAATCACCTTCAGCATGGAAGTCCCCTTGGTTTATTAACTCTTTTGTGCCAGGTCCAAGGGTTGATACTGAAATATCAATTGAGGTACGGCTCTTGCTGGAGTGCTTCTTTTCCATATTTCATGAGATGTTTCTTAGTATTTGGTTTTTCTTGTCAGGATATTGGTTATTTTATGAGCCCAGGCGATCGAAGTTATGATGCCCTTGGATTAATGAAACAGTTGAGTGAGCACACTGCTGCTGCATATGCAGATGCACTAGAGGTCTTGGGAGGTGAATCCTCTGAAACACTAGTGAATGAAAGGAACTCCAAAAGTCCAAGCATGGACCAAGGGATCGAACATCTGCCAGAGAATGAAAATGAGAGTTCCCATTTGGACTCAAATGTTATGGTATGACTAGTTCTACATAACTAAGGAGACAATTCTATGCAATCTATCACTAGTCCTTTAAAGACTTTTGCACTATGGCTTGATGTCATCAAAATATGATCGCCAAAGACCCTTAACTGTCCAGATAATTCCATTCCAATGGATTCGCTGATAGAATGAAGAAGCTAAAGCTGAGGGTTGAAACATAAATGTGCTAAACCTTTTTAATAACCACACTTTTCTTTTCCTTCAAGCATTTCAAGTCTTCTATATATTACAATAGCATTGCAAACCTTACTGTGCTAAGTTTTTCTTTTCCTATGCATCTTTCTTTCTTTTTGCAAGTAAAGTGGAACATTGTGAATAAACAGAGAAAATGTGCTTTGACAGATGGAGCGGCGCACTCTTGACTTCAGTGAATGTGGGACACCTGCAAAGGGAACAGAAACTCGGAAGTCCTTGACTGGCGTAAACTTCTCAAGTCCCTCTTCCTATCTGTTGAAGGGTTGCAGATAGCTATTTCTAATGGCAAAAGCCTTCTGCTACCATAGCTTGTAGTTTATATATATGTTATATATGCCTTTTTTCGTTTTTGAATTTTTTTATTCCTATTCATTTTTATTGTTACAGTGGCCAAACTTCTGTTTGATTAATTGATAAACCTGATTGTTGTAGCGCATTATGCCTCCCTGATTATGTTTCCTTATAGTTGTAGAGCATTCATTAGGGCACAAGCTTATTCTTTGCTGCAGAAAGAAATGCATCTGGTTGAAAATGCAGGGGATTAAAATTTTGTATCCAATGGTTATTTTGCCAAGCCGTTTGGTCACACAATGGCTGAGGTTGGCAAGGTTTGCAGAAATAGATGCGCTAGTTCAACAATGGAACAATTTTGCTGCAATGTAAATATATCAATTTGATTTTTTTTTTTTTTTGTGCGTAGAATATTTTTATTGCATTATTGCAACTCACTTCAGAAGCCTGCTGCTGCATCTGAGTGGTTGCTACAATTAATTCGTCCACTGTTTAACCAGGGCAATTACTTGGGATGAAGTCATCCTGTTGGCATGAAAAATGAGATTCTTTACGAGCAAAGCTTAAATTATTGGAAAATTCCCCAGAGTTGTTTGCCATCGTTCTTAGAATGAAGTGGCGGCAAATTGTACGTGTTCAAATCAAATCACTCTGTACATTGGACTCATTGAAGAATAGCTGTAATTAAGATCAACAAAAACAAGAATTAGCAAGTGGCACAACATGTGGGTTCCTGAATTTTTACAATTTCTTAAGAGATGATGCAATTTGTTCACTTGTACTTAACAAGTTTCTAATTTCTAAACCCGTCCAGAAATGACCGCCATTCTTTAAAAATTATTTCAGAGTTATGACATTGAGAATGCAACAATACTCAACAAACTTCAAATTCAGGGACCTATTTGTAACAAATGGGAGAATCTGTGGCTTTATTCGAAAATTACAAAAATAGGGACCCGAATACGGATTACAGCATTAAAATAGCAAACTCACGGGCATTGTATATGTTTCTTAATGAATAAACGCTTTTATTCAAATACTATACCTTCCTGCCTTTCTGGTCTCTTGGAGAAGTTGAACGCAACTTGGTATTCAGTACTAAAATAATATGACTAAAATCCCTTTGGTAGCATACGACTCTTTCAACTACCAGATTCTAGCATTTAATTACTAACCTTTTATTTATTTATTTATTTCCTGAGGTAAAATTATTACAACAAAACAGAAACGAAGAACCCACCAACATGATAAAAGCCTCCGCGATGTCTGCTGGACAGAGAAATATTTTGGCAACAGAATTAGGAAACAAGTGTAACAGCTGCATGAATTGCATCTGCAAGATGTGGGACTGTTTTTGAGCTCAGACCCGCCATGCTAATCCTCCTGCAAAATAAGGAAAAAGGAAAAATCCTCAAGTGAGAAATAAAGCACTGTACTCGTATTATCTTGAGCTGTTCAAATTAACTATGCACCAGGCAATGCTTCCGAAAAAAGAATTTAAATAGGCAAGATATTGCACTAGCTTAAAATCGTACTAGGCGGTTGTACTCAAACCAGAAGAATAGAGGAGTGGGGGGAAGAAAGCAGTTTATTACCCATCAGAGGTCATGTAGATATGATAGTCTTTAGTCATGAAGGCGACTTGCTGAGGGTTCAGCCCAGTGAAAGTAAACATTCCAATCTGCTTAAAAATGTGACTCCAATCACCGGGTGTACCTGCAATGTACCATATCTCTCAGAGAGAGGTTAATGGATGTTCTAAACTCACAGAAGTTGAGGACGCAATTTAAGAAACCGGACGCTTATGGCATGATCAATTAAGGGACCGGAAAGATCATAATAGAGCTGACATACGCATATGAGAAAATAAATAAATACGGAAAACAGATAAAACTCAACAAATGCTCTTACCTCTAGCACGTAAGGCATCAAAAAGTTTCTGTCTCATGCTGATGATGCGATCAGCCATTGCCTTCAACTCAAAAGTCCACTCATTGAACAAGTCCCTGATCATGAAGCAGTCAAAAACTCAAGGAATATTTTGAGAAAGCATGATTTCCAGAAAAAATGTCACTGATGTTTTCCATTGTCATCCAGTTAAAATGTACACAGTGAAAACATTGTATCCAGTTAATTATCTGTCTATAACTTGATCGGTTTTGATGATTAATATAAGCTCCCCTTGAGAAAAGAATATAAAGAATTCTGCTTTCAATAGTTTAGCTTCTCAGTTCATACTCTTCTTTTTCAAGTTAATTGAGCCAGGTATGAAGAAAAGTTTGGAACATTTACCTGTCCCTCAAAATGGCAGCAACAATAGATGCGCCGTGAATGGGTGGATTTGAATACATGGGCCTGATCACAAGTTTCACCTGGCTCTCAACCCTGCCTGCCACATCAGCTGTCTTGCAGACCTAGAGAGCATTTGGAAATTATGGTAAACTTCAGTTAAAAGAAAAGCTGAAGATAAGAATATCCAGATAAGCAGCAAATAAACAAGGAAAATTTGTCCGCTTAGAAAATTCCTACTTTCCATCATATTGATAAATAGATGCCAATTCTCTAAGGGAAATTATATTGTATCAAACAGAAGATTATTCATTGAGATCCACTATAGCGCAAACTAGAAAATAGATTTTCAACATCTAACAGGTTATGAGCGGTTACTGTATTTGGGATCTTACAATGCTTAGAGCCCCAACACGTTCCCCATAAAGCCCCAAGTTCTTTGCATAACTTTGAGCTATAAAGCATTCACCACCATCAGCAACAAACATGCGAACAGATTGCGCATCTGAATCCAGACTTCCACTTGCAAAACCCTAAAATGATAGAAAAACGTTCAGTCCCACATCAGTTGGGTTGAACAGACATCAATAATCAATTCAACTCTAAGCTTATTTTAGAAACACAAACGTCCATTTTTACATAGCAACTCTGCGCCACTACATCCCCACCTTTTTTTTTTCCCCCTAAAACTAATTAGCTTTATTGCACCTGGGTGCATACCTGATAAGCACTATCAAAAAAAGGTAGCAACCCCTTAGATCTCATCAGCTGCCTGATTCGTTCCCACTGCTGAAGAGTGGGATCCACACCAGTGGGGTTGTGAGCACATGCATGGAGGAGCACAATAGCACCAGCTGGGGCAGAACCAAGGTCTTCCAACAAGCCTATTAGCAGACACAATTCAATCATGATGGAAAGAATGATATAAATAAAACAAGTTCCAATCAGATTTCCAACAAGCAAATTCAAGTCTATTGATCATTATGCAGGAAACACAAACAATAAACAAGGACATATAGAGAATGGTTTCAACCTTGGAAGTTAAGACCACGTGTTGCAGGATCATAGTAACGGTAAGATTTCACAGATAGTCCAGCCAAAGTGAAAACTTTCGGGTGGTTTCCCCATGTTGGCTGGGGAATGTATATTGTGCGCTGAAGAACAAGATAGGCAACAAAGGGGCAAAATAAACCCAGAAATTATAACATACAACAATCACCCAAAACATAACAAGTAATGTTTACACCACCAAAGAAAGAAAAAAAAAAAGTATCTTACTTGATGATAATGTCTAGCCAAAAATTCAGCTCCAACTCTCAAAGAACCAGTACCGGACAAGCACTGAACTGTAGTAACTCGATTCTCTCGGATAGCAGGGCTATATCACAAGCAAGAAAAGCATTACTCTTGACTAAATTACTTAAACAACCAAATGAAAGTATTTTACATAAAATAGAAAGCACCTGTCAGCACCCAAAATGAGCTTAGCACTCAATTTATTGAATTCAGCCAATCCAACAATAGGAAGATATTCCTTAACACGGGACCTACATATTACATAACAAACAAATAAAATTAAACTCAATCACTTTAACTTCATAAAGTGCAAATTTTGCAATATTAAACAAATTCAATTAATTAATTTTTTTAAAAAAAAGAAAGAAAGAAATTCTACCTGTCATTAACAAGCTGCTGCTCCGCTTTTCTCACAACATTCAAAACCAAAGGCTTGCCTTCCTATTACATACAATACACACACACACACATTTCATTATTTTTCTTATATCAATTATATGTTTTAGTTATTTTTCTAATTTCTTCAAAACTTCAACAAAAAAATACCTCAGTTCGATAAGCACCGACTCCCAAATTCAACTTCACCGGACTTGGATCCTTGTTATACGCAACCGTCACCTATTACCACCAAACAGAAAGAGAAAAGAAAAAAAAGCGTCATTTATTTTTTAATTATATTTATTTAATTACAACGGAGGGAGAAGAGAGAGAGGTGCGTACGCCGAGAATGGGATCTTCGGGGGCGCGAACGACGTGGGAGAAAACGGAGTCGTTTTGATTGGCGGAAGTTGGGGAAGCTGCGATTGAGTTTAGTTGTTGAGGGTCCATCCTCGCAGACGATGAGAGGTGTCTGAACAGAGCGTTTAGTCTGCGATCAGTTGCTGAGCCGTGGCCTCCGCTTGACATTTTCAGCTAAGCTCCTTTATTTATTTCGCTTTCGCTTTTCGGGCAAAGTGTTAAAGAAGATGATGATGAAGATGGCGACTGCGTGCTGGGTTTGTTTTCGTTTTTTATATAAATGACGTGAGGTCAACAGTTTCAGCTTTCGATAACAAAAGCTTACGCGGCGGGTGACGGTGCTGGTGTCTGTTATTAGCTGACGTTATTATAAGATCAAAACGGGCCCCACTACCTTTTTCCGTCGAAGTGAATATATCAAATGGTATACCGTATACGTTTACCATTTGTATTAGGGTGTGTGGCTTACGAAACTTTAGCAAGGTCCTATGTATTGATAGTTAACGAATAAATGGATATAAATCGTTAAATTCGACACGATTATTAAATAGATCGAATTTAAATTAATATAATTTTTGTTGAGTTAGGTTAAAATTCTTAATTTATTTTTTAGAATAATAACATGATTATATTTTCTGTCCTGAATTAATTTATAGGTTCTAATTATTAAAATTCAAATATTATATATAATTATCTTCTTAATTTTTTTTAAAGATGAACATATACACAATATTTTTTTATAAAATTTTATATAAATTTAGACTTTTAATAGTATAAAATATATAAAATATTAATAGATACACACATATAGACAAATTATTGAATAACACATTTATTTTGTGTTGGATCAAAATTTTAATATTTTATCATAATTATTAAATATATCATATTTGATTCTGACTTATATTTGACACTACACAAATAAAATAAGAATTCGACACTACACAGACACAACTCGATAACATATTTTATCAGCTCTATTGACAGTATAGGATAGGTGGGACCTCTTTGCTACCGTCCCTCTCGGAGAGTGAGGTGGTGATGGCAATTTTCGTGATATGTGAGATAAAGCTTTGTGTGTCGCGCGGGTCGAGGCGCAGTAATTACTATGCTCGTAAGGCTACCATGTAGCCGTCTCTTTACGATAAACTCGTTAATCGTCCCAGGAAGAGAATCGGGTCGAGAATGGGGCAGTGGCTTCTTGCATGGCTAAATTAAGATTTTGTCAACTTCTTGGAAGCGTTAACGTCTGTGTGGATAGGAAGATTCTTGGGCAGCTAAATAATAAATTCAAACCCACGCTCCAGCTAGTCGATGAATTTTGAGCAACACTTATTGACAATTTAGTAAATGTAAATCTATCCATGCTTAAAACATCTATATAGAGTGACTCATTGTCCTTATTTAAATTCTTCAATAACACGAGACTCTCAATATTTAACCTCCAATTTGGTCCAGTGACAATATTGCAACAAAGAAGTTTGAGTGCAGAGCTAATCCACCCAACTCAAACAATAATGTTCTGGGAAAAAAAAAAAAAAAGCTGATTTAGACGAGGGTGACAGCTGCATGGATTGCATCAGCAAGATAAGGAACTGCCTTAGAGCTCAGCCCAGCCATGTTAATCCTCCTGCAAATTAAAATTAAAGATAAAAACATAAAAGATACAAATCATTTTTGGGAATTCCAAGATTTATTAGGTTAGCCAAGCGAAGCTACTTCATTAAGGTGATAGAACTTGAAGAATGCATGAATAGTTCGAGTAACATTTCTAATTAGGGTGTTGATGATGGACAGAAAACATAGTGATTTTGAGAGTTTCAATAAAATATCAAAACAAACAGAAAATGTTGCTACCCATCAGGTGACATATAGATGTGGTATTCTTTGATCAAGAAGGCAACTTGCTCTGCGTTCAATCCAGTTAGAGAAAACATTCCGACCTGCCTGGTTATATGGCTCCAGTCACCAGGGGTACCTGCCAAAACTGAGAGATGTTACAAACCCAAAATTTAGATGAAACTGCAGACTACATCCTCTTTGTACACAAACTAGGTGCATGAGCTGATCAGTTAGCAGCAAGTCAGTAACCAAATTAAAAGTAGTACTCTATTTTAAAATATCACAGAATTAAGCAAGTCAAAACATCTTTCCACAGACAATCACAATTTATGTAGTTTCAAGTCACCTACATTACAGTTTGATTATCAAGCAACATTAATTATTCATTGATATGTATGTCCACCAATTATGACAGTAAAATTCACCAGCTTAGTTGAGTAGTTAAGGCCAGCGGAACTTAATTGATAGCTTGTGTTACCTCTATCTAGCAAAGCAAGATGCAATTGTTGGCGCAAGGTGGCAATTCGATCAGTCAATTGCTTCAGCTCAGTTACCCACTGACTGTACATTTCCCTACAGGTAACACCAGAATAGCATCAATAAGGAAATGTCTATAGCAAGAACAACAAAGCATATTTTTGCAATCCATATTTCATCCTATCAAGATTTAACAGCTACATGTATATAGTGTTGGTCATTTCCATTCAAAAAGAGAGACCAAAAAAGAAAAAAGGGGGGAAAAATCATAAGGCCTGTTTTTATATATAATATAAGATTTAAACACATTGTTTCTAGAATATAGTGTACAATATTCACTGCCTAAATTTACAGGAATACTGTATACTTTGGTCATATGAATAGAATATTGTTTGGTATAAAAGCAGCAGACATCCATAAGCCAAAACACCTGAATGACTGAGTAGTTTGCTACCTACCATCCTGTAAGGCACTCAGAATGTACACACCATGAATGTATCTGCTGTTTGATAAGCAAAATGTTGTATCATTGCTAAATCCATAAGCCATAATGCCTCAATCACTTAGTGAGAAATTCAATACCTATCCTTCAAGATAGCAGTCACTATGGATGCACCATGAATGGGAGGATTCGAGTACATAGGTCTAATCAAAAGTTTCAGCTGGCTCTCAACCCGGCTAGCAACATCAGTTGTCTTGCAAACCTATAAAATAAAACTTGTAATCAAATGACATGCCATAGAAGTGGATTCTATGCAAATATCTATGACAGAATGAGAGTACAAGAATTAAATAATGCTAATAAGTAAGCAATGTCTTATACAGGAAAAAAGAAAGAAAGAAAGAAAAACAACAAGAAAATTACTCAGAATACTTTGCAGGTCAAGAACTGGATTTGCACAGGCGATACAGACACACAGTGATAACAGTAACTTCAGAAGGAGATTATCTTAATGTCTTACAACACTTAGTGCGCCAACACGTTCCCCATATAGTCCCATAGTTTTTGAATAAGACTGAGCTACTAGACATTCACCACCGTCAGCGACAAACATGCGAACAGGCAGTGCATCAGCATCCATATTCATGACAAAACCCTAGTTTGAGCGGACTCCATCATTATATCTATCAAGCTCAGTGGAAAACTGAAATTTTAAGCTTTAATCAAATAGTTGCCTACCTGATAAGCACAATCAAAAAAAGGTAATAGCCTTTTTAATCTCATCAACTGTCTGATTTGCTCCCACTGCTGGGCAGTTGGATCAATTCCGGTAGGATTATGACCAGATGCTTGGAGAAGCACAATGGCTCCTGATGGAGCAGCACCAAGGTCTTGCAACATGCCTTGTCACCCACCAAAGTATACATGCTATAAGACACTTAAAAGCAATGAAAACAAATAAAAAATACCCTGCCCCATAACAGACCTTTGAGAGAAATATCATCACTTTTGGTTATAGGTAATTATTCAACAGACCACGCAGCTCTTTAAATGATAACAAGGCATTGTTGCAATCACAGATCAATATTAAGCAAAGATCAAGATAAAAATTCACGCAAACTTAAGACGGTTACAATAAGTATGACCATATGAATGTAAAGCTCCATCTAGAGATTTAGCACGGAAGGTGATGATAGTTGAATGGTAAGACCTTAAGATGCAGGTAGTTTTGATCTTGTCCCACAGAATTCTAACCTTGAAAGTCCAGCCCATTTGTTTTGGGATCATAGTAATGGTAAGTCTTCATAGCTAACCCTGCTGCAGCAAAAAAATTCGGATGATTTCCATATGTTGGCTGGGACAAGTACACTGTGTGCTGCAAAAATAGGGAGTCAACTGATACAATCATACGCATGCATAACTGAAAAGAAGAAATACAAAAAACTCAAATTTAGTAAACGATTTACTTGGTAGTAATGTTTTGCTAAAAAATCAGCTCCAATCCTCAGTGAGCCACTACCAGATAAGCACTGGACAGTGCTCACCCTGTTCTCCTTGATAGCAGGGCTGCCTCCAAACCAAAAAATATATATGCAATTTAACAAGGAAAAAAGTTTTCATATTTGTTTGATAATACAAACGGGGCGAGCATAAAATGTAGTGAGACAGCTTTACCATATTCAAGTTTGCAAAATACATTCCGCATTATGAACTTCCAATATCAAAGAATACAAAAAATTGTCAGATCAATACTTCTGTCGACAGTACCTGTCAGCACCAAAAATAAGCTTGGCACTCAATTTATTAAATTCTGGAAGACCCGTAATGGGCAAGTACTCCTTATCGGCAGACCTGAATATCGAGGAAATTGGGAATTTAAAATCACCAATTCACTTAAAGACACCATTGCTACGAGAGAAGGGAAAGAAATACCTTACAAGTCATTAACTAGTAACTGCTCAGCTTGCCTAACTGCATTAAGAAGCAGTGGCTTTCCTTCCTGTAATTTGATGAACAAAGTCAATCAGTGAAATTGTTTTTTTATCAAAAATAAATAAGTGTAAAGACTGAAACCCACCTCTGTACGATAAACGCCAAAGCCTAAATTCAGCTTCATTGGGCTGGGGTCTTCTCTGAAAGCAGCCATCACCTGTGGGGTATGTAAATGTAATTCAATATGATAACAAACTAAAACACCATGAAATTGTAAAAAGCAAAGCATCACAAAGGAACCAATAACAGTGGCGACGAAATCAACTTCAATTATAAAACATGTAGTAAGCTAGTTTAGCTGGGTGGCAAAAGATCAAATATGTTATATTACAACAGAAAATTGAGAGTTACCGCATAGATGGGAATATCTGCAGCCCGAGCAACTTGTTCAAAAGCAGAATCGCCATCAGATTCCTTTGCTTTTTCAGAATTCTTTGACTCCATTTTGTATGCTGAACTTGAGAGACTACGATAATTAGATAAATTATAAGAAATTTTTTTTTTTTGGTGGGGGCAAGGACGCTATGTGCGAGCAAATAACTACGATGTGTGTGGTTGATTTTTTTTTTTTTTTAGGTTGTTAATTTTTATAACTCTTATTCATAAGTCGATAATGATTCTATTTTCATTAAATATTGTGCAACTTTCATGATGCGTAGGCATAAATAAAATATATACAGGAATAGTCTTTTAAAAATTTCAGCTTCCTTTGTTTGATAAGAAGGGAGAATTGAGTGGGATATACCCATTTCTTTTAAAATATTTGATATATACCTAAAATTATAACACTCTTAAATTTTACACATATATACTTTAAAAAATTAAAAAAAATATAAAAATAACTACAATTAGATCCTCATAAAACTAAACCCAACTCCTCGAAGTCAGATAAATAGTCTAGAATACTCAACTTCAACCAAACCATACACAATTAGTAATTTAGTATAAATTATCGACTTTTTCATGTTAGTCGGGTAAATAATCGAGAATATTCGACTTCAATTGAAATAAAAAAATTATCTGAAATTTTGTTGATTTTTTCAAATAAGTCGAGTAAATAGTCGAGAATACCCGACTATTTAACCAAACCATACACAATTAGTAATTCAGCATAAATTCTTGACTTTTTCATGTTAGTCGGGTAAATAGTCGAGAATACTCGACTTCAATTGAAATAAAAAAATTATCTGAAATTTTTTTAATTTTTTCAAGTAAGTCGAGTAAAGAGTCGAGAATACCCTACTTTAATTTAACTTTACCCAATATTCATTCAGCAAAATTTTTTGACTTTTCATTGAAGTTCGGTAATTAGTTGAGAATACTCGACTCAAATTAAAATGAAAATTTTCCTTTTAATTAAGTCAGGTAAAAAGTCGAGTATACTCGACTTTGATTGTGTTATTATGTAGAAGTCATGAGAGAGAAAGTAAACGTAAATAGATGGTTTTTTTAGGTTATTTTTTATTTTTTACACTTTCAGAAGGTATATGTTTGTAATGGGGTATAGATTTGGTATTTAAGCACAAATGGGGCATATTTAAATAAAAAAACCCGTAGTCATTCTGCAAAAAACATATGAAAAATATAACTGGTGCAACTTTTAATTTCAGGTTTGCGAGCTAGCTTCAGTCAGCGCAGCAATCAAATGGGTAAAAACATACAGTAATTAAGCTAGCTGGATGGCAAGAGAAAGACATATTTAAATTATTACAAAAGAGATTGAAAGTTACCGCAAAGATAGGACTATCTGGAACTCCAAGAATGTTTTCATAAACACAAAGCAGAATTGAAATTTTTTTTTTATTTAGTATTATAAATAAAGTGCTGATTTGGAAAAAAAAATGATAACAAAAAATGGGGCATCCATGCAAGTACTATGTTAACAAGCAATTAACAGTGGCATTCAGGTGGATTCCGGTAAATTTTCACAGCTGCAGCAAGCGTGTCTTGAGGTATCAGGCACAGGCGAGTTAGGCCTGACCAAAAATGACTGAATGATAGAGGCTTGTTCTGAATCATTCCTGTGCCTTCTTTGCTCAGTGCCGATAGCCCAGAGACTGATAACTACTAGTGCGAGGACATTGATCTGTAAATATGGATACCACAAAATGTCAGTCTATTTTGAAATGAGAACAATGTTTCATTAACTAAATGGTACTAAAATTGGTAGACAAGCATTCCGTCATTATCCAAATCAAATAACAATACGAGCGTGTCATCTCTATCTGGTTCTAATCAACTTCCATCAGTAGAAGCAATATCAGGAATACAGGATTTGTTACCTGTGGCACCAAAATCAGAATTGTAACGAACCGACACATCTTTAGATGGAAGAGCCAGAAGATCTTGAACTTTGTATGGTATTTGTCAATTAACTTGGCAAATAGCTGTGACAAATCCACATGCTTGAAAAATAAATCTAATGATAAGAATGAGAGTAGTTCTGCAATCCTAACGAAACAATCTTGTAAAAGCATACCATTTTCCAGTCCATCCTGAAGAATATTGCAACAACCACAGCAAGTTCAAGTAAAAGGAGGGAGATGATTGTGACAATGTACTAAAACCAAGTTGAGGACTAACTTGATGAGCCAATGAATAGGAATAGTAAAAGAAGTACAAATAAAATTCTATAAAATCATAGCTTATGCATCAGCTTGTAAAATGGAAAACAAATATGATCAGCATCGTATATATAAATTGGGTTTTTTTTTTTCCCTCACTAAGCACGCAGTGGAAGCCAAATCCTCCAGAAAGAAAATTTCAATTGTCATTTAATAATATTTTTCTGAGCAAGGGTACCGGATATGAGGTAAAGAAGCTCATCAGAAGGATACTATACAAAGAGTAGAATGGCTGATACAATTTGAAACCATATGACCAACGACTGTGCTCAAGCAAGCGGCAATTCCGACACCCAAACATGTGAGTATAAACCTGTGATCAAACAAAAGAAACTTTTTTTACAAGTGTGGTAAATCATAAATTAAGGGTGAAAAGTGAATTTCCTAAGACGATGTATGCCAATCAATTTCCAATCCTAAACATGCGTGTATAGACTCTGTTTGCGCATGAAGAAGAAACATGTTGCATATGTAGGAATGACATTTCAGTTATCTCATTTCCAGGTTCTCTTAGTTCCATTAAAAACATGCTTGCAAGTTCCACATTGTTTAAGAAACTACGGCTCGGTTTGGAATTGTGGTGTCATGGCTTCGAAGCCACAATTACTGTAAAATGGAAACACTAGTTATCAAGTGAAAGTAGATAGATGTTTTGGTAAACTTTTAGTAAGAATAATATATAGATTACTCATCAAACAGCTGTCTATCAGGTACGTTTACCAAACAATTTTAATAGCATAAACATTGCTTTGGAAGCACAACGTGCTACCCAGCTAGAGAAACGTAGTCTGATTAATGACATATACAGAACGGGAGCAAATAGACAACTTGTTGAAATAATGGATAAATAATTTTATATCTACTAACTTAAGAGGAATCAATTAAGAAAACATACCCCAACCAGAACAACTACCAAGAGAGCGACTAGTGAGCTACCCACAATGAAACAGCCACTACTTGGGCAAAAAGTTCTATGTTTCAGCATAACCCATCTCATCAGCCATCATCAAGAGATATAAAAAAAATAATAATAAAAGGAGGCTCTAAATCTAAATAAGCGAATGAAGCTAATAAACCAAACAAGGATAGAAACTAAAACCATGGTCTGGGAAAAGATGCAGTTGCTGGAAGCTGAGCAACACCACCATTCCATTTCTTTTGAAGCCACAGGGAGTAAATAATCATTCCAATAGCTAACAGAAGAATTATCAGGTTCACAATCCTTATGGACTTTTGCAAGCAACACCTGGCACACCTCACCATTTTTGGTTCTGCTGCTGTTCTCTTATTACAACCTCGTCCTTTTTTCCTTCAACAATATAAAGAGAGACACAGCGTAACACCGCGCAGTTGAAAGTTTAGTGCATGCTTTACCTACCGTTCATACGTTTTCAACATGGCGACACATAGGCCGCTGGTACCCTTTACTTCTTAATTTCTTTCTCATCCAATCAAGATTTGCGAACTGCAAACCCAACTCAACATTGCACGTTGAAATTGCATACCATATATATATTTTTTAATGGTTAAAATAGATAGAATTATTCTACCACAACCCAAAAATCTACCATGGTTAGTTTAAAAATCCATTCTCACTTATATTTGAGGTTTAAATTTTCAAATTGTCTTAAACACACTGTCCATTTTATATAAACTCCGCATCGCCTGCATAACGCTGGGTGCGTATTAGAAAATTTCAAAACTACCGGCAAAATTGCGAGCTGAAAAGTTGTCGACAGAATGAGCAACTTCTTTAACTCCTTTGGTGCAACTACTAAGAATACATGTATAATAATTTTTTAAATTAAAAAAAAATGTAGAAACTGAATTACATTCCAAAGCTAAACATAGACATCTCACTAATTCAAACGAGAAAATGCCAACTAAGTAGTACAAAATCTCTGTCATTTATCGAATAGATAGAAAAAGGAAGGGGAAACCGGAAGCAGCAGAGAAGTTGAAGTCCGGCATGGTGTCAGCTCAGTCCAGCCTTACCCTGTCCAAATCATTAATCAACCCTTCGAGCTGCACAAGCGATATGGAAAAATTGTAACAACAGTTCATGTAGAATAATATATCAAGTTACAATCAGGAAGGTTTGTTTATGACAGGAAAAGAAAATGGGCATACCTTGGCAATCTGCCGCAAGAAAAAATCACCATATCGCTTCACCGGCTTGGACTCAACTACATGAATCATATTCTGCAGCAATGGAGATAATGATTTCAGTGCCACAGCATAGAAATTCTTCCACAGAACCTCCAATAGATATCTTCATTCTTTGCAAGTAATTTTAGTCATATAATTACTTCTACATAGAATATCCTATAACTAATCCAGCAATCATTGTCAAACTTTTATCATTACATCATATCATACATATAGTTGCATGAATAAATGTGACTGTCAGCACACAAACACAAGTGCAGTCAGACAGAAAGCCAAATGAAGGAATATTCGCGTATATCTAATGTTGCAACTTAAAGCCAAAAGAATATGCAGTGAAATAAATGACCTCAAAATTAAACCACAAAAAAAAAGGAAAAACAGCAAGCTGACATACATCATCAATGTAGAAATCCACATCTGCATTAGAAGTAATCTTCCCATCAGAATCAACGGCGTGAGTCTTGTGCTTGTATGTCATCAGGATAGTCCTATAAAACATTATGGCAACAAACTCAGAAAATCACGTTCGATAAGATCAATACAAAAGGACGAACAGACCAAAAGACAAAATTCTACCTAAGAGTGGGCTCATCCACTTCCATGTAAGTTGCAAGCTCCGAAAGGTACAGTGATGAATACACTTTCAAGAAAGATCGGACTCCTGATAATAATTGTTGCTGCTTCACCTCATAAAGGAAAAGCTTCAACTGGAGTCTATAGGCATCCTGCAAAATTATAAGCCACACCATATATCACACTCAAACCAAATTACCTACCAAAAAACTTGGTTAACACTACATTACCAAAGGAAAAGAAAAATACAGAGGAAATACTATGTACAAAGCTAAGAGTGAAATTCACATCTTTGTGTCTGCACCATAGTCTTAATGCAATTATAAAAACTGACTTTAAGAAGCTTTAATAAATCAAATTTCACAACACCAGTACATCAGATTGTACAGCACCTCCAAACAATACATGTGGGTCTTGTTTAAGTTCTCATATCAATAGCACAAATGACTGAATTTCAGATAGCCAAATTTTTCATAGCATTGGCGCTCTTTTGGGATAATATCATGATGTTTTAGCTATTGAAACCTAAGCCATTAAATGTTATCGAAAATTACTCAACCCAATCTACTTGACAACTTTCACTTTTTACTTTTCAATTCCCCAATACTTTCTCCTTCAGCATTCATAACGCTCAAAACCCATAAGTAATTAAAGCATTACTTCTGTGCTACTTTGACCTCCAGCAGTGCTAGCTACCAAGAACAATATTTAACTCCACAACAATAGAATAGTTTTCTTTTAGATGCTTCTTTATTAAACTAGTCACTAGCTGGTCAATGACATGCAGGCCCACATAACCCAGAAAGCACATACCTGGTTGTAATTTACAAGAGGCTCCTCAAAGCTCGGAGCAGAGGGAGTAATGAACTTAGGACATGCATACGAGAAGAGCTCATCATAGATAGAAAATGCTTCATCATCATATCTTTGCATCCGAATCATCTTCTCCCCATATTTCTCCCGTAGTTGCGAGTTCACAGTCTCCTCAACATGCTTCACTTGGGGACAAAGAGAAAGACAAATTGCCAGCAAGGCATACATCTGCTCATTCTTCTTTAGTATCTGCTCATACTGTGGAGATTTCTGATGGTATTGCTTGGTCTTGTATATGTACAGGAGAATCTTATTAAATTCACGAATGGCATCCACATACCTTCAGAGAAAAGAAAAGAAAAACCATATACTATGAGATCCAGATCCAACGACAAAGGGAAACAAAGATTAAGAACAGTTAGTAAGGATGAACAATGACTTCAAAGAATGTGGGAGATGTGCTGTTTTTTTTTTTTGGTGGGGGGGGGGGGGGGGGGGGACAGCTCGGATATAGTCTGAAAATTATTTGCCATAAGCTAGTAATGGTCCAAACTCTTTTAACAAATTTTTTAAGCAAGAGGAAATTATCATTCAGCAATCAACTATCACGAACATATAAACTTATCAAACACATAAAAATTCAAAAGAAGAGCGATTTATGAACATACATAGAGAGATACAAAGAATGTAAAACAAACAGGTAACAGACCAGAGGACAAACATACCTCCGCAACATAAGATTGGCAAACCCATAATGGTAAATGGTAGTAATGTGACTTCCTATAACACTGGTGTAAACACCTTGTTGAGTAATGTCAATTGGCTGTAAGCACTTAAGACCAGTATGATAATCACCCAGAAGACAGTGAACACGCAGCAAACCAACCATGCTGAAATACCCCAAAACTTTCAACACATTGCTTCCACCATTGTAATCATAACCATCAGTGGCTGTAAACTGCTCAAGGCCTTCCTTCTCACGCTCCAAAATCTGAATGATCATCGACTTCTCCACGAGTGCTTGCAAGAAATTGAGCACGCCATAAACATTCCAAGCCTGTAGCAAGACCATCACCGTCTCAAATCATTCCATAATGGCAACCAAAGAGAAGAACAGAGATGAAACCATTACAAAACCTGATCATACTGCCTCAAAAGTGCAATCTCCTGCTCTGTCTTGTTCTTCATCTTGGCTCTGTACTGACAGAAACTCTGGAACTGGTAAACAAACTCATCCACCATATCCCACAACCACTGGTTTGGCAACTGCATATTCACCACTCCATGCAGCACCACCTGATAACACACGCGCAGACGTAAATAAGGAAATACATTAAAACCTCTCAAAAGTTACACAAGCTATTACTCTCCTGGCCAAATTTTCAATCACTTTATGCAAACTATTATTCTCTACGGCCAAAATTTCAACCATTACTATTATTTAATTAAACAGTCTCTCTAAATAACATAACTGTTAAATAAATTAGTGGAAAAATCATTCATGATGATAATATAAGCTTACCTGAAACAGGCTACAATAATTGTCCCAAGAATCAATCCTCTGCTTGAGAGTAGGCGACAATCTAGCGTACAAGTGGCGGAACCACATCTCGCGATAGAGAAGACAGAAAACATGATCATTGTCAACATAATGAGCGACGGCGTCAACGGATGGCCAGGGAGTATCCTTGAAGAGGCGGTCGGAGAGACTCTGAAACGACGTCTCGTACATCTGGTGGATCTCGTAGACATTCTTCTCGCGAATGTGGCGGTAAAGATGAACAACGAATGACTTTACGGAGTCAGGCACGAAGTTAGGGTCGTAGCCTAGGTCTTGGGATGAAGCGCGCGCATCCGCTGAACCATCGTAATCGGCCGGAGCGTCTTCGTAATCGTAACTAGCTGCCGCCATTATTGCTTATAGATCAGAGTTTAATTCGTGCACTATACAAAGGGAAAGGCGGAGGTAGAGGAGGAGATGGGATGGAGAGTGAGAAACTGAAAAGAGAGAGAGAGAGAGAAGAGAGTATTAGGGTTTACTGAGAGAGCGGATGTGCAATTGGATTAGGATTTGATTGGTTGGCCTTTGGGCTTTTAACCCATTAGGTTCGACTTAAGAACTAGCTGCTGCCTAGTGTCAAAAAGGCTTGAAATTGGGGATCCACACCTATCCGGATGCGGATTCAGATCCACTTACATCTTAAAAATCGAATATTCGAATTTATTTTTTTAAATAAATTAATAAAAATTAAAATTTATATAAGAAAATACAAACCCTAAACTAAAAATCCATTACACATAATACACGCAAGTACCCATAAAACATTATGTAAGATTATCTTAGATTTGTTTAGTATTAGATGATTATTTTTTTTAAATAATTAAAAGATTGTGAATTTACAAATAAATATTATAAATGTATGAATTTGGATACTCAGAATCTGTACATATATAACCCTCATTTGAATCCACAATAAATAATACAAATCCGGATAAGGATCCGGATTGCAAATTATCAATGCGGATCCGGATTCGGATTTTGACATCCCTAAGTTTGGGTTTGTTGGAGTGAGTTTGGGGTTCTTTCTTTTATTCTTCAATAGTTTCTCATTTAAGTATCTATTTAGTATAGCTTATCTAATGACCGTAAGTATTTATTTAATGTCATAAACTCTTTTTAAATAATGTTGTTGTTGTTTGAGTTCAGCTTTTAAAGATTAAATAAATTATTTTGTTTAATAGAAGCAAAACCTCAAATTTTGGATTTTTTAGAGTAGAGGTTGAAAAGTTTTTTTTTAAAATGCTAACATGTCTAAAATATCATTTATTTATGTGATAATCTTTTTTCATTCATTTTATTGCATAACTTTAAAAAAACTTACCTGTTAAAGTAATTTTATAATTTTTAATAAAAAATTTTATTGACAACTAAATAATTAATATTTTTTGGTGAAAAGTCTACTTATAAAAGTCCAACTAATAAAAACTCTACTTAAATAAATTTTATTTGAAAAATTATATCAAATAACGCCTAAAACATCTACATCACTTGCAGGGATAAAAATCTTCTCCTGATTTGAGCTCTCATGAGATTTTAAAGATTTTGTGTCATGTGTCTTTAAATGATAGTATATGTGTGGGATTTAATTTATTTATTAATTAGTAATCACTCACATATGTTTTTACTCAATAAAAAATCAGATAATGAGAGAATCTTGATCCCACTTGAAGACGTGCTTTCTAATGTTATTCATGCACTGATACATATTGCATAAGACATCAATTTCATTATATTTAAAAATGATAGATCGTCTCCCTACCGGGAAAGTTCATTGAGAATTAAATTTCTTTTACCAAATCAAGAATGAAGTTTGCTCCTAACATTTGGATGCCTGTAAGTAATGAGACGGCTGAAATAAGATGTGCATTAATTTGCCTTTGAATAAGTAATATATAAAATACTGAAAAAATAATCTCCACTCCAGGGCTTCGATATTAGAGGGGAAGACTTTGCATTCCAATTTCCAAGACGTGAAGGATTTTCCAAAGCTGTAAATTAAACATTGGAACTATATATATATATATATATATATCTACACAACGTCCTGACTCGCACTGCATTCTGCTTTTTTGATATCACGTCATCACCTCGGGGTTCATGAAACCATCATCGATGCATGGTGTCTCTCGAGCGCAATCAGACTCTTATGAAGATCAACAAAAAGCTCTCCAGACTTTGGCTTCCATGCATCACCAAGGTAAGTCCGCAGTACAGGAGCTTGCTAGCACAAACTGATGGAGCTTTCATATCGACTCTTCTTAGCCTCTCAAAATCCTCCTCCCCCGTCGTCATCCAAACTCTTTCACCATCCGTGCTTCTCAATCTCTCCTTGAATGCTGACCTGAAACAGTCTCTTGCCTCGATAGAAACCGCTTATATATCGTCTCAATTAGCTTCCTCTTTGAATTATTGCAGATTGGCAATGGTAGACAAGAACAAAAAAGGCCAAGTTTGGAGTAGCCCTTCCGGTGAAGGCAATTTCAGCACACACTTGGTCCTGCTGCTGGCCATCATCTGCTTAGTTCATTAGCAGAGCGGGTGCTGTTCCAAGGCAACGCGGTCCAACCAGGCGCAGTCCCAGAGCTAATCCAGTCTCATGGCTAACGTAGAATAGGTTCTGAACATGGTTATGGTTAAGTATGACCGCATGATATGCGGTGTTTTATTAATTAATAACTGATTAAAAAAATTAACTAATTGTCAAATTGGGAAGGCATCTAGCTGACTAGTTTTACATTTTTTTTTCCCCTCTCATGTGGCATCTGCCATTACATGCTAAAAGAAAAGAGATATAGGACTGCCTCAGCCCCCACCGGTGGATTCTAAAATACGAAAATGTCTGGAAGAAGTAAAACTACATTGATCAATTTGACTAGGAGTACTGGATTTTTATTCATCAAATGACACAGGTTGATTGATCAATTTGACTACAATTTTATACGTGGAAACAAACACTCATGTTTTCATAAGCATCCGCAATGACAGTGTTAAGTTTGAGACGATAATATATGTTGATGAACTTGATTATAGTCAAATTCGACTACCAAAGGGTTTGCAAAACACCCCTTGAAAGCACCATTAAAATTTATAATCATGTCGTGCTTTAATGGTGGGTATTTTATTAGTATGTTCTGTAGTATTGTAGCGGTGGGTACGTCTTTAAGAAAATAAAAAGGGAAGACCGAGTAAGATTAAAGAAAACAAAACTCATGCTTCACCATGACCTGAGCCCAGCATGCATAAAAGGAACATATGGTTATATTATTCACAAAAGATTACTCAAGAGGACAAATACAACAGACGGGAATTGAATGGACATCATTCCAAGCTTTGTAATTACAACCCAATGGCGTTGTACAGTATCCTTTGAAGCATCCAAAATTGAGCTCCATCCTCTTCTGATACTTTCGGTCGTTAAAACGTCTTCTGAAGCTTGAGTTGTGGAAAAATTGGATTCTAAGAAGCTGTATACATCTGAACACTTAATCAAAGGTCATACCCGTTGCCTGTTAGAAGCAGTGTGAGTAATTTGTGGCGGTGCTTCCAGATAATCATCAGGTTCATCTTCTTCATCTGAGGACAAGAATGATGACCCCATCCATGTCTTGAAACCTTCACTAACACGCCTTTCCACATCTGGAGTGACTTCCAAGGGATTTGCTTCCAACATTTCCACTCCAAGGTTTCGACCATCAGAGTCGCCATCATCAAAAACTGCAGCTGATTTTCTTCGTAAGAAGAAGGCAGTTCCTGCATACAGAATGACCAGCCCCCAGGATCCAATCTCATAGCACCAAAACAGGGGTACAGAGCAACTGCTACCTAGTGTCAAAAGGCTTGAACCAAGAAACAATGCAAGAAGACCAAAGATGATGGCAAAGACAGCATTCAGAATTGATAGACAACGAACCCCACCTAGATTTTGGCATGACAAAAATGTTAAAGAGGTGCACTCAAAGCAAATAACCAACAAATCATTGCATGACCAGCCTCCACACGCATATCATATAAAGACATTGCAATTTGTATTTAAAAATTAAAAAAGAAAAAAGAAAAATTGAAAACGTTCATTGTCTTGGTTTACCTTTCAATTAATTTAGGCATGTTACCAGATGGTCATGATAATCTAATGAGTTCTTATCTTTTGGAGGGCAAAAACAGTAAGTATCATTCACCCAACTGCTGTAAATTGCTTTCATATTAACTATTATCTCTCTAAACCAGCTGTTGTTAATTAAACAGGGATTTTGCTTAAGACAATCTCATGTTATCTGCATCAACAGTAATCCATCAATCAACCACATAGTTTTTCATCTTAATTCACTATAGCATCTGATTAAAATGATCATAGATATCATTGATCAGTTAATGAGGCCAATGACAAATCATGTTAACTGAGGCCACAAACGTCAACCACAGAACCTAGAGTTCAAAGGACAAAACTACTGATCCAGTTTAAAGATAGCTTCCAAATTCAATTTTGCCACTTTCATTCCACCCCATCTCACTCCAAATCACCACCACCCCCTGACAGAAATAGAAAAAGGATAATAGGAATATAGTTTTTCAGTTTTTCCCCATTTTATTTGTTATTTACCCCCATGGGATCGTTGGAGTAAGTTGAGGTCCCTCCCATTTTTTCTTCAACAGTATCTCATCTAAAACATTTGCACCACTTAGAGACATGCTTTCTAATGTTGTTCAAGCACTGACATTTTATAACCCACCAATTTCATTATATTTAAAAATAATAGATTGCCTCCGTATTGGGAAAAACTAATGTACCCATTAAATTCTGGATGGCTGCAATACAAGTAATCTGAAAACATTTTGCAAGGAAATAATTGAAGACCAATATAAAAGCACAAGTCAAAGAAAAAATGGTACCCCTTTTTGAAGCACAATAATTGTTTTCAACGACATTTAAGCATCCATGCCTTCGTGGAGCAGTATACGCAACAGTAATCCCTGCATCATGGACAAACCATGTGAATTGAGCAGGAAGTATATTAAAAACAAGAAATCAAACTGAGGACCATCTTTAAGATTACAAAAATTATCGGTAAGAAATCAAATCACAAATTACTACATTATAAAAATGCGTATCAAACGAATAAACTTGTTAACGTTCATCTAAAATCAAAGACAAGCAACTTAAAATGAAAATTGAGTCACAGATTCAAAGGACGACCTCAGGATAATGATTATCTTTGGTGAGAATTTCACGACCGAAGCAGGACCAAGATGCAAGCAAAACTCTTTTTTGTTTTTTTTTTTGTTGGGGGGGGGGGGGGGGGGGAATCAACAATTTCAAGACCATACATGAGCTCAATATATGTGTCTGGACCATAAAATGAGTGCAATGCTCGTTTCAAAAGCTTAAAATCACCTAAAGGAACTGCCTATCAAGCCAGCTTCCCGTTTTCCCTTGGTCAGGGAACCTCACTTTCACTATTAAATATTGCTTCATCAAGTACAGTGACCCCCCCCCCCCCCCCCCCCCCAACGATTGTCTTTTGCCTAACTGGTTGCCAAATTTAAGTTTTTCACTAAACTAATGCATAACAATGACCGCTTTTGTTCAAAAGAAAAATCTTCCATTTGAAAATGCTCTAATTAGATCCACTTTAATCGAAGAAAGATAGGGCATTCTAATTAACAATGTATCTTTTGTCCATTTCTTTTGATTTCATACAAAGATATTCCAAGAACGACAACTGCACCAAAGCAAATCTTGAAATTATCTGAAAGGAGTTTGAAACCTGTTGCCAGAGTTACACAAGTCTCTAAGTAATTTTTATTTCTTTCTCCATGCTACCTAGAATAACACTAACCTACCAATAGCAATCAAATTTAGCTACAAAATTGGCCTGAAACAAAAGCCCGCATGCCCACAGCGAAATTTACATAAATAAGTAGAGAATGCATTTCAATTAAAGTTGTCAAGAATCTATTACCTGCCACGAGGTAGACAATAGAGGCCAAGAAAATGATTGTGGAAGGAATAAACACAACCATCCAGTAATAATCAACAGTCTCCTGATCCGTCAAATAAAACGCGCCCGGAAACAGATCCGAATCTCCCCCTTCACCCTTCACATTAATCTGTAAAGGCTGTAGCCTGACGTCGCTGCAAAATGGCCTCCTGCCGTAATCACTAGGAAACACAATCTTCAAGCTCACAATTGTACACACGGCAACCACAATGCAAATTAAGGTCAGTGCCGAAATCAAGAACGGTCTTTGAAGTTTGACCCACGCTTTGTCTTCCTCTCGTATTCTCTCGTACTCGTGCTTCGGCATAAACGCTTGCCGAAGCGCGTCTCCAATGATCGCCATAGTCAATCTATTCGTTATGCGAAACCCTAATCGGAACTCGCTGATTCAAGAAAAGATGGGCCTGATCTTAGAACCATTAAATTGGAGAATGTGACTGATTTTAGGGTTTCCAACAATTGGTCACTACGATTAGGGTTTAGTGAAAGGTCTCGATTTGCCGTAATGAATTGAGATTTGAAATCACTAGGGTCGGGAGATTGGGATGTGGGAAGATAAAGAGAGAAAGAATGAGAGAGAAGTGGTGGACTGTCGTTTTCAATCTTTGCAGTACTTTACACGCATTTCTCTGGGATTTGGCGGGCCTTCCTGTGCAGTGGCGCGTACAATATTACCGTACGGTTCGTAACTTGCCAACCCGCCGGTCTGCTACGTTAGTACTAACTAAGCATAGTAATATTTTATTTTATTTATTAAAAAAAAAAAAACTAGCCGATGGTTATTACTATCAACCAAAATCAAAATTGAATGATTTCAAAGATTAGCATCTAACTAAATTTAAATATTTGAAGGTTATGCAATCATTATGTTTTATTTTATACTCTTAATAAAATTTATCATGATATCAATTCAATTACTTGACACTTAAAATAATATTAAAAAAAATTTCTCAAAATTGTTTTTTAGTTTTACTAAACAAATGCATAATTTCGTTTCGATTGTGAAAAGTCACATTATACCTGACGGCTGACGTCGTTCAGGTGCCCTAACGACCGTACGCGCCGTCGAAGTGCAAGCAACGGACCTCTTGAATCTCGCTGGTTATATATTCACTTGGGAACACCACGCCACGCGCCACCAAAGAGCGTAACCAATGAAATTCTTCAATCGGCGCCGGCTAAATTTTGTACTTTTGCAGCGCTGCAATCAATTGACCCGCGTTGTTTTTTAATTTCGGAATCTTTCGAGTCACTACATTATTATGGATAACACAAAATATACAATTTAACATGACTCGTAGAACGATTGCTTGAATCTTCATCTATCTCAGCGTTCTTCTTTCAGCTCCCGATCCCATGGCTTCTCTCGCAAAAACCATCTCTCAAAACCAACCTGTTCCCACTAAACTCACTCATCATGTCAATAACTTGCCTGTATTTTCTCGAAATCTTTGCTATTCAAGAACTGGGTCGTTCGGAGAAATGAGATTCATTAGAAGTTGTGGCCGAACTGAAGCATTGATTGGTTAGTTACCGTATTTGTCATATTGGCTTGTTTTTTATTAAATGCATTTCTTTTTTATATTGTTCTGGGTTGTTAATCTCTTATTGTGGTAACTGATACAGATTCAAGTGCTCAATTATCTGATGTTCCACTTCTATCTTGCTCAGAGGTTTATTTTCTTTTTGAATAGTCAATTTTGTATGCTTTAATTAGTGCTCTATATGTAAGTGCTTCTGAAGTGCCGCTATATGTATGTTTGTTAAGGCCATTGAAAGAATAAAGTCAACCCAAGCAAACCAGAAAAGCAAGCAGCAATTTTTAGCCATGTACTCGAGCATTTTTGGAGGAATAACAACAGATCCAGCTGCTATGGTGATTCCTATGGACGATCATATGGTCCACAGAGGGCATGGTGTTTTTGATACTGCTGCAATATGTGATGGGTTAGTAAATTTTGCGTCAAAACAAGTATTGCCATTTGATTTTCATTTATTCTATTCTAATTTTGAAACTTTGCCTTCTTCCCTTTAGTTGTAATTTCCACTCGAGTGAAATCATGTTATTAGTTATACAATGGACCAAAAATTATCTTTTACTTTTACTTGAACTTTTGAGCTAACTGTATCTGGAGTTTTTCATGTAACTTTGTTGTAATCATTTGTGAATCTTGCTTCAATCATTTTTTAGCTAGTATAACAACCAATGTGTTCATGTGTTGTTTCTGCAAGTGAACCATATGACATACCCTCATTTTAGTTGCACCAGAATGTCTCTCTATAATGTTCACATGTTCTTGTTCAAAATGTTCCATCTTCACAATGCCTAATTCAAAGTTTTGATCAAGTTCATGTAAAGAAAAGCATGTGTTAGTTTTGATCATCGATTTTCTAGAAATGATGAACAACTGTCATTCCAATTCAATATGTGTATTGTTGTTCTTTATTCTTAGGCTACCTATAATCATGCTACTATCTTATCTCTATAATGATAATTCCGCTTTTCAGATACCTCTATGAATTAGACCAACACCTTGATCGTATTATAAGGTCAGCATCCATGGCCAAAATTCAACTTCCTTTTGATCGCAAAAGTTTAAGGAGAATACTCATACAGACTGTGAGTGCTTCCAACTGTAGAAAAGGGTCATTGAGATACTGGCTTTCAGCTGGAGTGGGTGATTTCCAATTATCTCCAGTTGGCTGCCATCAATCAACATTCTATGTGATTGTAATTCAAGATGACTCACCATTTGTTTCAAAAGGTGTTAAAGTAATAACTTCATCTATCCCAATAAAACCTCCACAATTTGGCACAGTGAAGAGTGTAAATTACCTTCCGAATGTGCTTTCAAAAATGGAAGCTGAAGAAACTGGAGCATTTGCTGCCATTTGGCTAGATGGTGAAGGGTTCATTGCTGAGGGGCCCAACATGAATGTTGCATTTGTTACAAAGGAAAGGTTGCTTCTGATGCCTCAATTTGATAAAATCTTAAGTGGGTGTACAGCCAAGAGAGTTTTGACTCTTGCCAAGGCACTGGTAAGGGAGGGTAAGCTCCATGGAATTAAGGTAGGAAATGTCACTGTGGAGGAAGGTAAGAAAGCAGAGGAGATGATGCTTCTTGGTAGCGGAGTTCTTGTTCGCCCTGTAGTGCAATGGGATGAACAAGTCATTGGCAATGGTAAGAACTCTTTTGTTGTATGCTATGCCTTAAAAACTACAATTTGTTTCCAAAATTTGCATGAAATTTTCCCCCCTCGGTTGTTTTCATATCAGTGTAGAACCAGGTTGCAGTAGAAAGCACGTGATGTTTACCTAAGAAAAACCTCCTGTTTGAGAATATCAAGCTGACTAATAGATTGACTGACTGGTCATTTAATCTGATGTTGCTTTGAAGGATGCACTCATTTTCATTTTGGCCACATGTTTCTTTCAATCCGCTTGCTTTCAAAATTTTCTACCAAAGTGGATCTTTTTTCCTTTCAAGATGAGCCAGTACAAATCTTCACTAAGAAATTACATGGGATACCATCTCTTAGGGTTAAAGCTCATTATGTTTTGATGAAATCATTGCTTCAAATTACTTTTCATCACACCAACTACATCTTAAAGGATTTACAGTTCTTGGGCTTAGGGATTTTTTATTTTTGTCTTTACGGACTTCATGTCCCTCCTCTATGTACATGTCCCAATCTATTATACTTATACGATGTAGATTTTAATTAGTTCAAGTATTTACAAATTTTACAATGATGTTCTTTGTAGGCAAAGAAGGTCCCATAGCTCAGGCTCTGTTGGATCTCATATTGGAGGACATGCAATCTGGCCCCCCTACAGTCAGAGTAGCTGTTCCTTACTAAGAAAAAGCATCACCACATTTCTCGGTGCTGCAAGGTTGGATGTCAATCTTCAAAGCTCAAAAAACCAAAGCTGCTCTTCTAAAAGTGCTTTACATGCCTAGGCAGATAGACTGACATGCAAATGCTATTGCAATTCACCTGAATTTGTTCATACAAATAAGCAATCTGATACCCGGTGTCAAAAATGTCCAAAATGTAAATTGAACCATTTTACATGTGATGTGTAGTCTCTCTGTTGGTGTTTACACGGATAAAGCATTCTAGTGAAACATATGAATTATAAGGACAACACATGATCTTTGATAATTTTGAGCCATGTATAGGTTAACTAGTATAGTGCAAAATCTGTACTGTGTTGCTTGTTTATTATGAAAATCAGTATAGAAAATTAAATTTCTTGCCTTTGTTTGTTGTACTTTTTTGGTGTGTTTTTACAACCAAACGGAAGAACCTGTGCACGATTTGTTGCCTGGAAGGCAATTGAGAGTGCGTTTGGGATTGAGGTTGGGCCGTTGTAATTTTTCACTAAAGTGTTTGATAAATACTAGTTTCTATAGGTTGGAAGTTATGTTTATATGAATTTTAACAAAAAATCTATTATATCTTTAATAATTTTGTCAAAATTATTATTTAAAATTTATATTTATTATTTTTTATTTCATAATTACAAATTTTTTTCCAAGTAGCTGTAACTAGAATATCTTAATCCCAAATAAGAGCTAAAGCACATAATAAGAAGGGAAAAGATTGCCAAAACTGATTTTCATTTTTTAGCTTTGCTTCTGTGTGTTTGCCCCTGGTCTTGCAAAGGAGCTTGGTCGCTGTAGCTCTTTTGTTTATTGCTTGCCGTGGAACACGTTCATTCTTCCAGCGAATCATGCTCAGCCTACCATCGGACGCTGCATAAAAAATATAAATGGACGCTCCAATTGGAAACCACAATGGACAGTCAATAATACAACAAATTAGCCACTGATCCCAGATGCGACTGCCAAAGTAAAGATGCCCACCAATCAGCTGAATTGTTGGAACCCTTTTGTATGGATCTCAATCACTACACCGCTAACATTATTATATCATATTTTAATGGAAATTAGAGACCTCAATGTATTTTAAAAAAATGACAAAATTTGTCATTTTTCTTTTCATGGAAATTATGTCTAAGAAAGCCAACGAGACATCTCATACATGGACAAGGCTAAAAAAATATGTGGGAATAGTTGTTACCTAGGCCACTTGCCTTTGCAAAAAGTGACGGGGTATTTGTTTTCTTCTCGCCATTACCAATGCTGTAAAGATATTCCCAAGCCCCATTTAAAAAAAAAAAACAAGGCAAGTACTCGATTCACTGGCTAGATTGGATTTCATGAAACGTCCTCTGTCCATAGAATAAAAAGCATTGCACTTGAAATTGTTGTCAGTCACTTCTTGCCTGTCTGGTCTGCTTTCAGATTCTCCCGTATTTGTGATATCACTGAAAAAAGAAAAAAAAAAATTGCAAACTAAAAAGTGTTGAGTTCAGACTTGAGACATTGCCTTTTCTTAAATACTCATTTGTTAAATTATTTTCTTTAATTTTTTATTACCAAATTTTTAATTCTGTGGATTATATGAATATGTTAGGCATCAATACTATCTCGAGGTAATCACAAGGTGTTATCATAATATAGGAATTTCATCGAACATCACGGCATTAGACATGACTCATGAGATGAACTAATTAAAGCAAATGTTATTTTATGTGAGATAATAAATAGATGATAATTTTTTAAATCACAATATAAAATCAAAATTTTATCGTCTAGATAGTTCTACGTAGTTAGAAAATCTGGGTGTTAACTCTTATACGACAAGTGTAGGAAGGGGAATGGTTAACATTTAAATTAATACTAACATGAAATATGACATGACAATAATATTATTAGAAAATCTCACAGGTTAAATGATTATTTATTTATCATTTCACTATCACATAGTTAATCAGATAAGAATTACACATATTTCACATAAGTTAGAATATAAATTTATAAATTGTAATATTAGCATTACTTTTTTAAATTATTATCATTGCTTTTAGTTGAATTGGATTGTCATAACATATTTATATAATGGAAAAACAACTCTTTTTTTTTTTGACTTGGAAATGGAAAAACAACTTTAAATTGCAACATCAAATTGTATTTTCTGCTTTAATAATGATGTAAGCCATGCAACCGGCCGTTAACATTGTTTGGTTTCAAGTCGGTGAGCAAAATCTTGGTCTCTCAAAATTCACAACACGGCACCGTTTTCTGTAACTTCTAGTCTTTTACTGTCTTCGTCTCAAAATTGACGCTCACAGAACACCGTAAAAGATAAAATTATAACTAAGCCAACGGTATCGAGAGAAGTACGCCTCAGTACGGCACCGTTCTGTGAGACGTGGCATCTCCTCGTTGGTCTTTCATAATCAATCTCACCTTACGAATAATCTAATTGTGAAGTAAAACAAACTAATTAAAGTCATCAACAAACAGTTAATTAGAATCCATATCATTATTTGATTTATTTTAAATACAATTCAAATAAAAAAATTTAAAAACAAAAAGAGATTGAAAGGGAGAGAGAGTGGGAGTTTTAGAGAGAGAAAGTGGGAGAAAAAGAGAGATAATATCAATACTGTTCGATTTAATTGATCGAGAAAGAGATAAATCTTTTCGTTACCGGAATATCCGGTGGCATAACGGTAATTAGTTGCGATCTCGGAGCCGGAATCGGAGTGATCTTCTTGGAGAGGTGTTTGATTTGATTCGTTTGTTTGGTTGGGAGAGAGTGAGAGAGCAGAGATGGTGAATTCAATGGTGGATAGAGCCACGAGCGACATGTTGATCGGCCCTGATTGGGCCATGAACATCGAGATCTGTGACATGCTCAATCACGACCCTGGGTACGTCGTCGTTTTAGCTTCTTCTAGTCGTGTTGCATCGCAAATTTACATAATAATAGTATTATTATTTATTTTTGTACATTTGCTGCTTTTGATGGATTTGGTGAATTTAATTGCACAATTTGTATTTTCTTTTTGATAATTGGACAAGTCTGCAGCGCGCTATTGTGAATTATTACTATTGTTTAGCAGAAAATGAAAGTCGAAAATTAGGAAATAAGTGCAATAGAGAATCCTTTGTTCACTGTTTGATAATTTTTTATTCAATTTAAAATCTGTGAGACTTTTGGCGTTTGTAAGTTTGATTGATAAGTAATCAGTTGAATATTATGAATTTGAGGAATTATCAGGAGATTGAATGGTAGTGAACTAATAAGGATTATGGGCTCGATTGTAACTCATTGTGCTTATTGAAAGTTTTGCGGATGGATTGTTGATATTGAAGTTTTGATGATTATAAGTTTTTGCTTCATTGTGAATATTTGGGTATTGGAAGTCCGTACTTACACTTCCTTAATATGTTTTGCTTTTGCGGATGAATACTGATCTATTTTTTGAAACCTAAACTTGGTGTCCGTGTTTTTATTATGGTTTATCAGGCAAGCAAAGGATGTTGTTAAAGGTATTAAAAAGCGTATTGGAAGTAGGAATTCAAAAGTTCAACTTCTTGCTTTAACAGTAAGCACTCTGGGACTGGCTGATGCTTATATTGGTTTTTTTTTTCCCCTTCCTTGTAGGGTTCACTGTTGATTTTAAGGTCAAATTTTAAATTTTTCCTTTTCCTCCATGGACATTGCAATAGATCATTTATTTTCTTTTATTTAAAGGCTACAGTTTCCTTTTTCTTTTTCTTTTTTTCTTTCCTTTTGGGCCATGGGCATCCAGTCATCAACTACTTGTTAATTGATGGAAGTTGACTTGTATGGATGTAGTAACTACCAAGCAATGGTTATCGTTGTTTGTTCTGAGATTATTTCATCAGTTTCATCTTATTATTAGCCTGTTGTTTGCTTACTGGACTTTGAGTGTTGTGTTGGCTCAATGAGTAGAAATTCTTTTAGGTTAGGATCAGATCAATATTTGAAGTTCAGAGCGTCATGAGATGTTTAATATGTTTGAAAGACACAGATTGCCGATAGTAACATTTTAAGATTAAATTTGCTTAGTTTTAAATGATTTGTGCCACGGTTTGATGGGAGCACAAGGCAGGCTTTTTTTCAAATCTGATGATTCTGTTGTGTCTTATTCAAAATATACTTCATGGAAGGATTTATTAAATCTGCTGAACCATATTTGAAATCTAATGTTTCCCTTCAGCTACAGAATGACAAATGAAAATTGTATCTACATTTCATTATGAACAACTTTGTTGCACAGACAACTAAATTTACTTAAATTTTGGTCTGGTGGCTGCATTTTAGCTGTTGGAGACAATTATAAAGAATTGTGGGGATATTGTCCATATGCATGTTGCAGAGAAAAATGTTCTTCATGAGATGGTGAAAATAGCCAGGAAAAAGGTGAGAATGTTTGTAGAGCATTCTTTTTGTCTATCTATATTGTACGGATGAAACTTGTTCATAGTATTTTTTATGCTCAATTGTAGCCCGACACTCACGTCAAAGAGAAGATATTAATTCTAATAGATACTTGGCAAGAAGCTTTCGGAGGACCTAGGGCAAGATATCCACAGTACTATGCGGCATACCAAGAGTTATTGGTATGTATATTGAGGAAGTTAGTTGTTTTTTATTTTTAGTTTTCTTATCTATAAGAGAAAAATTATATTCGACGAGGCATGCTGACACTCTGGGAGTTCATTTCTTCTGGCACAATCAAGATAGCATGACTTTGCCCTTTATTTATGACACACTGGTTCTTTTCTTTTAAGTGGTGCTGATGACTATCTCTATATCTGGCCTTGCTAATGGCCTTTGACCTAATGGCATCTCCCTCACCAAAGTGTGGAGGATGAGGTTGTGGTCTGATGCGTGTTAATTGCCAAGCTAAATCAATAGAGAGGAGCTATATATGACCCTTTTCCTTTTCTTTTGTGCTCTCTGAACTAAGTCACTTGTTTCTTTCAGCGCGCCGGGGCAGTGTTCCCTCAGAGGTCTGAGAGGTCTGCGCCTGTTTTCACACCACCTCAAACACATCCCTTGACTTCTTATCCTCAAAATTTTCGAAATCCTGAGCATCAGCAAGAGGCAGCTGAAGCTTCTGCAGAGTCTGAGTTCCCAACCTTGAGGTATTTCTGTGGCCCCTTTTTCTTGTTTTTATCTGGAGCTTACATGTCTATATATCCTCTGCAATTAAATTTTATTTTCCAGTTTCTTGCGATTATATACTATCTTTTCATAGACCCTCTTTCTCGTCTTTGAGTGGAATGTATGCTACCGTTACATGTCATTTTCAGTACAGCACATTCTATCATGGTATAACATCTTGTAGGTGACATGACGGAATGGATGTGATATCTTTTCTATCTGATTGCTTTGCTGTAGTTCATCCTCTGCTGATGGCTTGTATATACTACAGATTATTGTAGTTGTGAAAACTAGAACAAGTATATCTATGTGTTTTGTTTTAATGTTGATGGTTTACGTTCTTCTGCTAACTTTTCCTACTCGTTTCTATGCTTTAGTTGGGGATGAAGCATTTCTTATTTTGATAAGAGTTTGTTTTTCTAGCTTGACAGAAATTCAGAATGCACGTGGTATTATGGATGTCCTTGCAGAAATGCTGAATGCATTAGATCCAAACAACAAAGAGGTACAATTTAATATGTTGCCAACTGAATTGCACTGTGCTACTAAATCTCTGTTTGGGTTGGGTTGGGTTGTTAATTGGTGGATAATGCTCAAACATAATAACCTGGGATTTGTTCTTTCATATCTACATACAAGTTTTAAACTGCTTATAATCACTATGCCTACTGGTAAAACTTCTACCCTCTTTCAATTATTTACTCCACCATATTTTTTACATCAAGTTTTACTTTTGAGAGTTGTATGCTGTAAGACCTTTGTTGCAACTTTCAGGGCCTTAGGCAGGAGGTTATTGTTGATTTGGTTGATCAGTGCCGGACATACAAGCAAAGAGTAGTGCACCTTGTTAATTCAACTGCGTAAGTCATTCTTTTCCTTGCTTTGGTTGTATTACGGTGGATCTCATTTTCTCTCTTTGTGCTATTATTTGCTTTAGTGTTATGGTGCCATTGTCCTTGAGGATAACATTCTCCCTTCATGCTATTTTATTTGCTTTAGTATGGTGATACTACTGCCCTGGAGTATCAGGATCATGTAGGCATTACAGTTGGATTGGCTGCCAACATAGGCATCTTCCTTGGAAGATATGCTTTTCAAGAAAGCTTAATAAATTAAAATCTTCAGCAATTCTCTCAGACAAAAATCGAAACGTATTGACTTTTGAAATCAGTGGATGATGTTTTTGCTCTTACGGATGTTTGGATTGATCCTAGACAGTTTCTATAGGTTTATTGAGGTTTTATTTGGATCTCTCTCTGTATGGGCATGGCACTCACAGTCTTTGTTTGGTTTCACTATGTTTACTCAGAATATTTATCCAATCTCCTTTTATGATATTGGTGTTAATTATTTCTGTTGCTGTAGTTAGTTACATATAATGTTTGAAGAGATTAGATCAGTTATAGGGAAACTTTGCTGGTTGATTTCTACGGCTCTGAAATTCTATCTTGAGGGGAAACATTTGGTAGATGTTTCTTCATTCAACTTATCTGTGTAGTAATTATTATCTATTTCTTTGGGTCAAAACTAAAAAAAAAGAAAAAATCTACCTCTTGCAGGGATGAGTCACTGCTATGTCAAGGTTTACAATTGAATGACGACTTGCAGCGTCTACTAGCCAAGCATGAATCCTTTGCTTCAGGAAAATCTGCTCAAACTGCTCAAACTGATAAGCCCAAGACTGAATCTAAATCTAGCGAGGCACTTGTAGATGTTGATGGTCCTCTGGTTGATACTGGAGATGCTACTAAGCAGCCAGATGGGAGGTAATTAGATTGATTTTAATACACTATATATTTACTAAATTTATTGATATTTTCTGTTGCTACTGGTGTTCATTTACTGAAAATTATTATCCACGTTTACCTCCAACATTTGACCATTTTGTATTATTACATTAAAAATTTGGGGTTGTGCCTCTCCTGTTTTAGGGTTAATAATTTCTTGGTATCTTATTGATATTCTATTGGAAAAATGTTTCAATTGGATTTCTGTACTTTTGGCTCAAGTCAGTATGTTATTACACTTTTTAAAACTTGATTATATAAGGATTTCCAAGTTCATTCCAGTCATCTCTGAAATTTTTCTAAAGTTCCACCGTTAAAATTACGGAAAAGAAATCTCACATTTTATGATTCTGTAAGTTAAACATTTTGGAGTACTTGAGGTAGCATTGGGTCATTTTCAGAATGTTTAATGATGTCCTTGAATTTTAGTTTAGAGTCCAAATTTGTTTGATTGTCCATGGCTAAAGATTAAAGCTAAAGTTCAAGTTTTTAATAAAATTTAAAACCTTCATTAGACAGCAGCTTGTTTTTGAGCTTTAAGAAGCAGGATGCTTTTGCAGGACGACCTCAAATGGTGGTGCTGGGGCTCAACCTCTGAATCAGTTACTTCTTCCTGCACCTGCTGCAGCTAATGGTTCATCTCCTCCAGCGGCAGTCAATCCTAAAATAGACCTGCTGAGTGGTGATGACTATAGCTCACCAAAGGAAGATACTTCACTGGCTCTGGTTCCTGTGGGAGTACCACAACCGAACACTCCTGTATCTTCTCAGCAGAATGCCCTTGTTCTCTTTGATATGTTTTCTGATGCCACAAATGCTCCAAATTCAATCAACACACAACCTGCTAATATGGCTGGCCAACCAAATTCTTTGGCTCCACAATTCCATCAGCAGCAGAATTTTCAAACTCCAGAAGCTGGACTTTACCAAAATGGAACTGCCCCGAACATGGGATCACCTCGGTATGAGCAGTCAATATATGCACAAGGCTCTGGTCCTGCCTGGAATGGTCAGCTTGCCCTGCCACAACCAACCTCACCAGCCTATGGTGCGCTTCCACTTCTTAGGAGGCATTTTTGTACATAGAAATTTTGCAGTTGGCACAGGTTCTTTGAGTTGAATATAATAGATATAGATATAATCATGGTATACTTGATAACTCTGACCTTTTTTCATTCACGGAGATGATGGGGAACTATTTTCTCAATCAAACTGACGTAAAGCGAATCACCTTCTTTTTCAACATGTATTCATTCAGGAAATAGTGACCAGTTTAGCATCAGTTTCTTATTTGTTTTCTTTTCCCTGCTCTGGTAATGTTGTAACCAAGTTGAAGTAGAGAGCTTACATTCAGGACCTTTAAACTTATTACTAGTGATTTTTTCTTTTTTTTCCATGAAGCTTACTGTGTGATATGGTGAAAAGGTATGCAAAGCGGTGGGTCACTACCTCCGCCTCCTTGGGAAGCCCAAGCAGCAGACTCTAGCCCTGTAGCTGGTGCTCAATATCCTCAACAAATGCAAGTTACTCAGGTTTCTGTCACACATATGCAGCCGGTGCAGAGTGGTGCATATCCTCAAGTGCCTCAATCTGTTAATGGACAGGTAGTTGGTATGTATATTCAGCCTATCACAAGCAATCATTTGTCACCGATGAATAATCAGCTGGGTCAGAGCAATCAGTTGGTAGGCATGCATCCTCAGCAAATTCAGGGAGGGCAGTATGTAGGCATGCTTCCACATCACATGCAAGCTGGCCAAATGGCCCTGTATCATCAGCAAATGTATGCCAACCAAATGGCAGGATATGGCTATGGTCAGCAACCAAGGCCTCAGTATATCGAGCAGCAAATGTATGGGCTATCTCTTAGGGATGATAGCGGCTTGAGAAATTCTTCATATCAGGTTTCCACTTCCTCTTATGGTACACCAATGAAGGCTTCGAAACCAGAGGATAAGCTGTTTGGAGACCTTGTTGACTTGGCGAAAATAAAGCCGACAAAATCCACATCCACTCCCGGGAGAGCTGGTAGCATGTGAAACCTGGACTGGTTTAGAATTTTTTTTTTTAAGTTTATTTTTCTTTGCTAACTCCCTACCGTCTTTTAAATTCTTTCTTTCTTCGTAATATTCAATATATATATATTCTTCTATTTTGGTCATTTTGGCTCCATATTTGTGTTGCTTGCCTTGGCATTGGATTCTCTTGTACATTGCTAGTAGAGAAAATGGAAAAGATTGACAATCTACTTGGAAGCCGTATTCAGTGTTCCTCTATGGAGAATTGATTTTTCATAATTCATAAATACGGTGACTGGTTTATTTTCAATATTTTAGCCCCCAATTTGGACACTTTACTGCTGCCATTTAGTTTGAAGTACTCATCTGTGTAGTTCTGCTATTTGTCGTTGGCTTATATCTGTAATAAGGTTGGTTGTGGAATTCTTATGCTAATTTTGAAGAGTAGTTGGTTCTGTCAGTTGTTTGGCCAATACTTCTACATGATCTTGCCTTGTGCTAGCTTTTGTAAGGAGGACACCATGGGATAATGTACTCAGTTCCGGGGAAAGATTCTCTACTGCCGACAGTCGGCATCTGTATTGTTTGTAAACTATACCGTATTGTTCTTTTGCATAAAACTATGGTTCGGTTTATCGTTTGACCATCCATGTTGAATCAAGTTAGTATATTTGATCAGTTTTCAGTCTTTAACTGGCAATAGAATTGTAGCTTATTCTTTATCATAGTAAAATAAGGTAACCTTCTTACGTAAATTTGATTGTTCTTCAACTGAGGCTATTGCATTCATAGGTTGAGCTTACCGTTACGATACATCATTGGAATCATTCACAATTGCTTATCTATTATTAGTATGGTACTTTCAAGTTCATTCAAACAAGCTACGCGGCTAACAGATTGAAAGTATACCTAAGAAGGATCTTCCTCCAAAAATGTTCCACTGGAATACCTCTCAACTAGAAAACTGATTTAGCTCAATCTGAAAAGTTAAATCCGTAGTTATTACGGAATAAATCCGTGACAAGGGACAAAGCAAAGGTAACACCTTAACAAACCTATCCTTTTATCAAATTTAAGCGGAAAAACAAGATTAAAATTCTGCTGAAGGCAACAAAGCATGTCTGTCATAAAGGCATCGAGATTCCTGCAACATAAGCCAAGATGAAAAATACAAATAAGAATGCTGATGATGACGATAATTAAAAAATTTCAAAATATCAGATTATCACCGCACCATATCAACCATCTCAATAAAAGGAAAGATGGAAGTGTCAATTGGTTCTGTTGTCATGTTGTGTATGTATTAGATATCAGACAATTTTCTTACAAGTCACCAGACTAAGTGCCTATTTGGTATACCTTATATAATAGTCATAAATACTTATTTAATTTCATAAGTTCTTATCATAATTTATTTATTTTTTATTAAAACTTTTGAAACTTAAATAAATTATTTTGCTTCTATTAATAAATGCTCAAAATTTAAATTTTTAGGAGTAGAAATTAATTTTTTTAAAATATTAAAATATCTAAAATATCTTCTATTTATTTAACAATCTTATTTTATTTTTTTATAATATAACTCTAAAAAATTACCTATTAAAATATTTTATAAATTTTTAATAAAAGCATTCGTCAACAACCAAACAACTAGACATTTTCTAATAAAAGCTCTATTTAAAAAAATTTACTAATAAAACCTTTACTCAAATAAACAAAATGCCTACACAGATCAAACAAATGCACATGCGTGTTTTTGCGTATGAGAGATGATCGAGTGTGAGAGAGAGACCTTGAGGTACCAAACCCCAGCTCTGAGAATCAGTGGAAATTAGTGATTGCAAGCGAGCGGAAGCAATTGCACTATGTGATGGCAACATCGATATCAAGCAGCTCAATTCCACTGGTAATCTACTGCCAAAACATTGAATCAAAGGGAAACAAAAATCGCAAATCAAACTTCAGTAAATGTTGCATTTGCTGAATGAAACAACTAAAACATCAGAACAGAACAGAAATCTTTGAAGTAACTCAACTTACCAAACAGAACGTGTACAAACAAAAAAAAAATCATTTTTTCCCTTGAATTTTCTCAGAAACCAAAAATGGGTCATTTAGGATCTCGAAAAAGATATTATATTTGATCAAAGATCTGACCTTGAAACGCGCTTGACGGAGGAGGAGGAGACCTGAGGCAGGGAGCTGGATTTCAATGGAGAAATAGTGGGTATCGTTGATTTGTTGGCTCTAAGCTTGAGAGAGAGACAAGGCAAGCGAGTTGATGATGATAATCTTGAGAGAATCGATGAACCGGCCATTGTTGAAGAGAACTCTTATCCGGGTTTTGAACGATCACTAGGGTTTTTATTACGTTGTATAATTTATCAGAACAAAGCGGAAGACATCGTAAGTTGCGCGTGGTGTGCAAACTTAGGGAGGACAATACATGGGTCGGATGAATCTAGTCCAAAATTGGGTTGGGCAAAAATTAATTGAATTTAATTAAATAAAGTTGTTTAACTTAAATTAATTCAACACTTTGAGTTGATTGGTTAGATAAAAATTAAAAAATTTTAAATTTTAAATGTCTACAAAAAAAGATTAAAAAATTATTTAAAAATTAAATGTATGAAAAAAATTAAAAAAATTCAAATAAGAATAAGATAAATTAATTATTTATTTATGACTTTAATTGTTGTCTATTGTACCTAATAATCTATTACTAAACAAAACAAAACAAAAATTAAAACTTTTGTATAAAAATTATATGACATAATAGTGGAAGTTCAAGTTTGATTTCTGAATTTTGAATTAAGAAAATTCAATCAATGTCAAATTTAATTAAGCGAAATTGAAAAGAATATCATTTATAAAAGAATAAAAAATCATATTAACAGTTCATATTAATTTTGTTATGATTTTTAATATTTTTGGATTAGGTTAACTCATATAGGTTTATTAATATTAACTCAATCAAATTGAACTCAATTATTAATTGAGTTGAAAAAAATTGATCCATTCAATCTATCTGATTTTAATTGGATTCATTGAATTGTTTGATTCTGACGTTACGCTTATTGGATCTTTGTAAAGAAACAAAAGGGGAAGAATATGAAATGAAAATCTTTACGTCGCCGCTTTTGAGAAATTTCATTTGAGTACTTGTAGTTTTACCTTTTCTCATTTAAGGATATCATTTGGATTTTATTTGAAATGAGTCCACATTTTTTAATCTGTCACGTAGAGATGAACCTTGCTTCCAACTAACGACATCTAGCTGTTTGTCACCGTTGATCTTGAGATCGACGGCTCAGTGGACACTGATTTTTCAAAAGGTCAAAAGGAATCGTCGAACAAACTCAAAATTCCCTCATTGAGCATCAACTCCTTTGTCAAAATCAGAGACAAGCAAAGCGATTCCCTCTCTCGAGTTTCGACTCAGATAACTTCAACAGGTGGACATTCTTTACCTTTTATCGGCTTTTATTTTGTTTATTTAATTATTATTTTCTTGACGATCTTGTGATATTATTTCCTGATTTGGTTTTTGCGATATTGAATAACCTGTTTGTTTGCCAAGAAAATGTAAGGTAAAAGGAATATGTGCGAATTTATTTTTTAAAATTTCCTCCTTTTTTTTAATCAGTTTCTCGGATTCTAATTTTTGTCAGGTGAAGAGCTTGTATTTATATCTTTTATTTTCGTGTGTAGATTTATCAAATTATTGTTTGTTCTCAAAACGTTATGCATCAGTACAGAAACAAAGTCCTTTGTGTCTGGCAAGAGTGGAAAAGTTTAAGATTGGGAAATTTGATGGATTATAATTGCATAATTGGCTTTAATTTTTGGTAATTCTCGTGTATGAGAAGATTCTTTTGATGTCGTTGGTTTGAAATGCAGTATTGTGAAGTAAGAGCTAATACTATTTATATGTATTTTAACATTTTTTTTTTAGGGGAAACTGCAGTCCTTGGATCAAAGCTTGATATTTGCATTGAAGTAGATTGAGATACAAAAGCAGTATCCAAAATGCAGGTTAGCTACTATCGACAGGATTATTTTTTCTTTGATGACAGTTTCTGCTTATATGGTTCTTTTTGTATGTTCTTCGCATCGTTTTGGCGATGGAACTAGGAAATCAAGGGTAACTTGTATTTTATGATTAGTATCCATGATACAAATAATGTTAGAAGGTTTCAAATGATATCACTTGTCCTAAACATGGCACCAGGTGGGTGGAATAGAGGAATAGAAATTCATGTAGCTGGTCTCAACTAGTTTGAAAATGAGGCCTAGTTGAGTTTCATTGATTGTTTTACATTGTTCTTGTAAACCTTTACCATTGGCTGCTCTCTGTTTGCAGGCATCTAGGGCAAGGTTATTCAAGGAGTACAAAGAAGTGCAGCGAGAGAAATCAGCTGACCCAGACATTCAATTAGTTTGTGATGATTCCAACATATTTAAATGGACTGCTCTTATTAAGGTGGGTGCAGTTTTGATGGACAAAAATGGGGCATTGTGTTGTTGCTTGACTTTGTCTAATCCTTCTTTCCCCTTTCTTGCTTTTTTCCCTGTGTAGGGACCATCAGAGACTCCTTATGAGGGTGGGGTATTCCAGCTTGCTTTTGCTGTTCCTGAGCAATATCCTCTGCAACCTCCACAAGTGCGGTTTTTAACAAAAATATTCCATCCAAATGTGCATTTTAAGGTGTGAGTCCCTTTTTATGATACCATAACACTTTGATCTGCTGTTTGACAAAATTAAGGAAGAGAAATTGCTACTAGTATCAAAAAATTTAGTGATTTTGCCTCTATGATGTTTTCAAAATCGATTTGGAACTTTAATATTTTTGGTTTGGTTACTTTCTCAACTTAGATAACCTTAATATGATTTATCAAAAATGTAAATTCACAATGAAGAACAGTGTTCTTTGAACCATTGCACTGTAATGTTCTGATATTGTTGTTCACTTGATTAAATTTCTGTGTCATCAACTAGAGAGCTGTATAATTTAGTTGCCAATATTCATATGATTAGTTGAGACTAGAGAGAAGATTTGAGACATTTATGAGAATATTGAACAGCAATTGAGTGGGGAAATGGAAATTGAAAAGATTGGAAGAAATTAAAAAGTTGCAATATGTGAATGAGAAGGACGTGCAACATTATGAAATGAAACTAATCATCATACATAAAAATATTCGAAATCCTTTAATAATTGGGGGTGAAAACATATTGAGGGGTGGTCCAGGGATTAGAGGTTAGAATGTGCTAAATCCTCAATTTGAAGAAACGTTCGGTCCTATGTACAGTATGAAGTTATGAACGATTGGTAAATTAAACAACCTACCTTTACTCTGGAAGGTGGTTACTGGTTAATTAAGTGTTAGCTTTGTTATTTCTCTTACAGACAGGAGAGATATGCCTTGACATATTGAAGAACGCATGGAGCCCAGCTTGGACGCTTCAGTCTGTTTGTAGGGCTATAATCGCTTTGATGGCACATCCAGAACCTGATAGTCCACTAAATTGTGATTCAGGTATGTGGACACTATTTTGGTATCGGCTCGTTGAATTCATTTCACGTTATTATCCCAGTGTGATCATGGGTATTAAAAGTTAAAACTGTCTTCAATCCACAAAGGCTGCTAAAGTTCCTTGTGACATGAAAGAAAATTTCAGTTGTGGCCTTTTTGCAAGACGGATATGGAAACTGAATTCAAAATGAGGTGTCTTTGAAGTCTGCCATATTAGTCAAGGAAGTTGGGAATTTAATACTTCTTATTTTCTGATGTAAAATCAACTGAGTCCGAAGTTGCTTTCATATCGATGATACTTATTTTTATTGGGATTCTCCTCTTGTGAACAGGCAACCTTTTACGCTCAGGTGATATAAGAGGATTTCAATCCATGGCAAGGATGTACACTAGACTTGCGGCAATGCCAAAGAAGGGGTGATTGACGAAGCCCTATTCAGTGTTATAAATTATGAGAGCGTGATGTTATATAATTGTGACTGAACAACTATGGTTCTGTGGCTACATCCAGAGATTTTTTCTTTTTTTTTTCAAAAGCTTTTTGAACTCTAATTTTCTATTTTCATTGCGTAAAATTGGAATGCAGAAATTGTCTTCAATATGGTCGACCGTGCCAAGCACTATAATGGGACTTCTGCTGGGTTATTGTGTAAAAATTATAACATTTGGTCCTGTACAATTCATCATGTGAAAATGAAACGTTAGGTTATTATTTAATTCATGACAGTAATAATTACACCTTAAGTATGTATGATACATCGAATGGGATGTAAATTTTGGATTCATGACGGTAATAATTACATCTTAAATGTGTATGATACATCACATGGGATATAAATTTCGGACACCAAATTTTGCAAACATGACATTATTTTTATTATTTTTATTTTCGAGAACATCCGCCATAAGGGTTTAAATTAAATACCACAAGCAAAGCATATTTCGCAATTCTAGTCCGATATGCTGATCGTAATTATATGAGATGTTATTATTATCTTAATCAATGAAACAAAAGACAATAACAAATTCAAACGTCTTAAGATTTGAAACGACGATAGGTGAAACAAACTAGTTGGTTGACGATATAAAGGGCCACCGTGCAATGCGATGCAAAGAGACTTTTTTCTTGTGTTGGCTGGCTAACAAGTAACAACTCGTTCATGATCTGCATCTGCTGGTACTGGCTAGCATGGAAAGAGCGAGTTGATTATCATTGCCCAATTCTTCACCTTTAAGCCAGTTTTTCCTTTGTACAAAAGTTTGTGACTATATCATTACTCATCTACCTTACTTAAAACGTTAGGAGAATTGGGATATTGTTCATAAAGCTTGTGATGATAACCTTGGCAACAGCATTGGGAAGCTACACATACAAAACCAGCCAGCTACGTAGATGCTTTCACCACATTCAAGTATACGAGACTGATATAAATGAAAAATAAATGGTTTCTGATATTGTTTCTAACGGATTTGTACTGGAATACTTCTTATCATTTGGTGGTCGTGGACACTTTTTATGTGTAATATGGTGTGTAAAATTATTCTTTCTACTTTGACCCTCCCAGTTGCACACGTTAGGGTTTCTTTTCCGTCTTTTGGTCTTTGATTTGATTTGATTTGATCATAAAGTCTGCTCTTTCTTCCATTCTAAACATCTTATGTGGTTTTCTTGGTTTGTATTTTAATTTGCTCTATCTTTTCCTCAAAGTCAGAGGCTGTAATTATTTTTTATTTGGCGATCTTATGTATACGTGTGTGTGTGTGTGTGTGTAGCCTGCAAACATCAATTCTTTTGAAAAGAAGGTAATTCTTCCATTAATCAAACAACACTGTGTAATACATTTTCCACTTCTTCTGGTATTGTTCCCGACCAGATAGCAAATGTATTTTCCTTGAGAGCAAATTTTGCCAAGGAATGGGCACAAGCATTACAGCATCTAAGGACATATTGAACTACAGCTTTTGAAACATCCTTTTCAGTTTTTGGATTTCTGAAATTATCCAAAATATTTCTGTTCTGCTGCCCTTTGTGTTGTTAATCAGCTCAGCTACATCTAAACAATCTGTCTCCATGATTAAGCTTGATACAACCACTTCTTTTGCCACCTTGAACCCCAACTCCACCGCTTCAGCTTCTGCAAAACTGACGTCTCTCTTGAGCTGAGTTTGCTTGACTCCAACTGCTACCACCTTCCCAGAAGCCAGAAGAGTCTTTAATTACTGCTCCTAGCCCTGCCAGTCCATCCTTTGTACTCACAGCTGCATCAACATTGACTTTTAGCACATTTCTAGGTGGCATCTGGTTTTCTGCTTTGTCCAGATGTGAAGTTCCAGCTTTTCTTGCCCTCTGATAAGCTTCCACAACAGATTTCCTTCTGCAAACATCAATTCTAGAAATAAACAAATGCAATGATATTTGTAAAGTTAATGTTTTGATTGTCTTCTTTAGTCTGTGTGCGCTATCCTTTTTCCTTTAGCCTAAATTTCTACCATTCTCCTTGTCGATAAATTACCCTAATTTTCTATTATTTCCAAAGCAAGCTACAAAGGAGCTGATTTTAAGCTCAAATCTCATAGAGCTTAAAACTAAAGTATAAGTGATCAAAATCCAAAGTCTTCTAGTAGAAAACCAAACAATTAGAGACGAGTTAGCGATTGTGCAGGTTACCTAGATATCAAATATTATTATAGGTGCGTTTGGAAGTAAGGTATTGTAACTTTTAGAGTAAGGTATTGTAGCTTTTAAATTAAAGCTACTGTAAAATAAAAGTTATAGTTGTGTAGTGAAATTGAGAAAAAAAGAAGTCGTTAAACTACCAAGGCCCAACTACAAGATATTATCAAACACCTGGACAGCTAAGCTTTAGTAATTCAGCTGCCACACATTACTCTCAAACGCACCCTAATTTCGATCATGTTCTAGCTAACTGGAACATGAATAGTCCGTCAAATAGTTTCCAGTGGAGAGATTTTGATGGATCAAACTGGAGCAAATCCTCCAAATGCTTTGGAAGTGTGTTTATTTTATGTGCCTCTTTGTGTGCATGAATGCTCTCGTGTATTTCTTAATTTTTGCACTAATCATTTTTGTACCACGCATTTACCATTTCGACCTAGTTTTAATTTTATGTAGAAGACTGGCATCGTCACTCTCATTGACTCATTGTTCATGATATCTGCCTTTAATGACATAAAATTTTGCAGCTTGCTTTAGAGTTACAATCTTGATTTGATTAACCGTGAAATCTTCTGCCTTGAACTTGCTTGTATTTTATTCCTTGTGCCCACTCGTTTGTAAAAAGTAACCTGTGAGCTTTCATATTAGCTTGACACGTGACACTTTTGTTCTCCCTATATTTACATGGCACATGGATTTTGACATGCGTGTTGTTAGGATTTTTGGGCTAGTTACAAATTCTAGCCGACGCTTACTTTAGCCCGTACAATTACTTCATCGATAAAAAAATGATATTAAAAAAAAAGGGTAATTTTTACTTTCCTCCCTTGAGTTTTGGAGTTTTTACACTTAGATGGTGAAAATTTATTTATTAGTGAAAACCCCCCTACCGTCAGTTAATTTATTGTTGACTGTTAGTGGAAGTTAAAAACTCTAAAATGCCCTTGTTGGATTTGTACACATCTGAAATATTTGGCGCCAAGTTTATAACAACCATAATATTACTATTATACCCCTTAAATGGGTTATTTACAATTGAATTCAATAAATAAAAAGACAATTTTAACCCTAACAATAAATCATATAAACCAAAATACTACTTCAACATCATAATACACCACACTGCAATACCATAAAACAACATAAATAAATGATACATATATTAAAGAAAAAACTAAAATGTAGTAAATACCAAATGCAAAGAATGTGACTATAATATCAATGTTCAAATCATCCTAAAACAAGTGAGAAGATAATCCATTAATTACATTACAACATTAAATAATATTCAAGGGTGTTTAGTATTGTTTCTCAAAGTTAGTTTTCTATTTTCTACAAACAATCGTGAAAAAAATGATTTCCGAAACAAATATTTTATAAATGACTAAGTGCATTTGGATAAGTTTTTTTTTTTCTCGTCTTTCTAAATAAAAGTTGAAAATGTCTTTAACAGTTAATGGACTTGTAATGTAATTTGATAACATATGCTATTATAAGAGTATTACTACTTTAAAGTAAACAAATCTCATCAAAATCATGTCAATTAACAAGAAATCAAGCACCCACTCGATATTTTCCGCTTAGAGTAGTATCAAAACGCTCCAAATTAGGCCAAAAAAAAAAATTGTAAGAGACTAACCTTTTACCGGCTTCAACAAAGCGATTTGGATTCCTGGAGCATCAGCGAAATTCAGAGCGATACATAATGTAGGTCTTGTGCTTCTTATTTACTTTACACAAGTAATGGATACTACTCTACAACAAAAAATATTTTATTGCCTTCTAAACAGAGCTCTTAACCGTGCTTGTTGAAACAGAAAAGGCCACAATCGTGCTTCACAAAAGAGAAAATACCACTTTAAATTGTTTTATAAATTTTGCTTTATAAATTAAGACACAAATTTTTAAACTGATTTGACAACTCACTGGCTCATGTCAACCAAAAAGTGTAAAACTTTTGCTTGTCAAATGAGATTACCAAAGTGCCCACAACCAACTAACAGAGAACTAACGTTTGCAATTCATAGGGGGGTTTTCACTAATAAACGGATCTTCGCCATCTAAGTGCAAAAAACCCAAAACTCAAGGGAGGAAAGTAAAAATTACCCTAAAAAAAACACACTAATTATATACATTAACAAAAAAAAAAAATTTATCACTCCCTTTCATTATTTTTCGAATTTCTAAACAAACAACTAAATATGTTATTATGTTTTCAATCTCAAATATTGTTTTTTTTTTTAAACAATCAACAAAATAAATTCACCAAAAATTAGTCATTTTACTTCATTTATTACCTCAATCGACTGCTACGCACATGCAAGTATTAAAAGCTCCGCACACTTGCGAACCAAACCAGCCAAAATGAAGGTTGCAACTAAATACACGTGATCCAAAATTCCAAATCCAAATCATAAACAGAAGACAAAAAATTTATGTTTTCGTTCTCAAATATTGTTTTTTTTTTAAAAAACAATCCACAAAATAATATACAATATAGGAAACAGAAACAGATTTTATTGTATCGAGAATGAACGGGAAACGAAGGTTGAAGGAAGCTAAGTACATGAATGAACATGGATCCATGCACAATCTGAAAGCAGCAGGTCCAAATAACCCAAAAAAAAGGGTCAAATGCTGGATAAGCAAATTACTGCTTGAGGAGGAACTTGTCGAGCCAATCACTGGCTTCTTTAACCATAAAAGGCGTCATCTGGTGCCCGATTCCAGGTTCTGCTACCACCTGTGTACAGATGAAAGAATCATAAATTATGCAAACTAGCCATGAAACTGTAAGACATTATAGTACTTGTATCTACCAGATGACACATGTCCATACCTTAAAATTATCGGAACAATTGGCCTCTGCATAAGCCTTGCGCGCTCTGGCTTTGGGAATTTCCAGACCTGCAAGTGGACAGCGAGGATCTTCTGCACCTGGATTTTTGAAACCAAACAATATTGTGACCCAAGTGAACATTAAATTTAAAAGTCAGTATCAATCGAAAAAAACCAGAAGAAAGCTGCAGGATCATATTTAATGGAAATAACATAGCAGACTGCTGGTCTTAAGATGGGCTAAGGGCTGAATCAAGCAAGAAAGACAGGGAAAAGAAACTGAAAGATGAACTAGGCCTATCAACACATTTATAGGTACAGAGAACAATAACAATTTGCTTAAACTTGGAGATCTCCAATTGATATTGTTGGCCTTTACTCAAGACTTTATACAGCTAGGTGTAAGTACAAAAGTTTGAAAGTATCACTTAGAAAGATCAAAACAATTCTCTGTGATTTCTTAATGCTTTCTTAAGCATATTAATGTATTCTTGTTTCCATTAAATCTAAATCTGTAGTTTATAAAAAAATTATGCAAAAAACCAACAGATTCTGAAGCAGAAGAGCAATTATTTTCGTGATCGAAGTGAATAAAATGATTATACCGTTTATAATCAGCAGTGGACGAGGAGCAATAGCTGGGATTGTATAAGGTGAATCAAACTGGGAGGCTAGGCCAGGGGCAATTCTATCCCAGACCTGTTCACAATGATAAAACAATCAGAGATCCTACTTCGGATGCACACTGTAAAAGAAGAAAACTCAACCAAATGTTGGCTTCTGAAGCATGAAAACAAGATGGAAATATCAAATTCACGCAGCTACATCAGATTGCTAATGCTTGAGCCATAACTAGTCATATGAACATTATAATATGACAATACCAGCATATGAAAAGAGGTCACAGAATGTGCATGAATATGTACAGGAACACGGTAACTGACCTTCTCTACGACTTCTTTATCAATTGTGCTTTTACCTAAATCAGTCCTTGCTTCTGAACCAAAAAACCAAGAGCATCAGACAAACAAATGGCAGAACATTTGAAAAGCTACATGTGGAAAACTATCATATTCGAATAGTAATCAACTGCCGCCAAACATATGTATTGCATTATTTATACAACACTGATTTAAGATTACCTTCAAATACAGCCTTTATACTGCCAACTCGAGCTTGCCACTTATCATTCTCTATGGCCCATCGAAATCCCTACAGTTTATTACATTGAAGTTTAGTACATTATTCAAAAAAAAAAAAAATTTTATACACTTTTGCTTATTAACCTTCACAAGTTTATAGACACACCTGAACGCCAATAATAGGAACAATCACCTTATAGCGAGTGTCAGCAGCAGCATACCACGCATGCATTCCTGCATTGGTTAATAACTACATAAATTCCACATGTTGCAGTATGGAGTTTAATTTTGCCACCTTTTAATATAACTCAACCAACCTCCAAGGGATTCGCCAGTAATGCCTATCCTGGTAGGATCTATGTCCTCCCTCTGGGTTAGATAATCTGCCAGTTTTATCAAGTCCCAGGCCTGCAAGATTCTAAAGCCTAAGTTGCTTAAGTTGCTTTCTCATAGACAAAGATATTCAGAACAATGAATAATAACGATATTATAAATTCTAGACCAATAGATCCAAAGCTTTAAGTAGGCAATTTTAGTAGCTATAAAAGAAACGCAAAACTCAAAGAAAAACCATTTATTACGACTACTAGACTCACCAAATTTCCTGTAAGTAGGTAATGTTTCAGAAACCACAAACCAGTACAGTCAACATAGATGATATGGCAAACAAAAAATCCAAAACTGGAATTACCGTATCAAATATGAATGGCATAGTATCACCATTTTTCCATGATGAAACAAGAGCCTGCATTTGAATGGCATAATGAGATTGTGATAATGAAATTTAAATGAAAAAAAAAGAAGAAGTTTGGACTGATGCAAGTCTGACTGCTCTGATTCTCATATGACGCAACCACTAAGTAATGAACAAGTTTCATTTGGCCAAAAAGATTTAAAAATCCGTGCTTTTCCAATTCAAAGATGAATTCATGGACAACATCTGCAGGAAATCAGTTCAGTGTAAAGGCGGAGCACACACATCTCGATAAGTGGTTTTGCTACTGGCGCGTTCACCATGGTAACGAGAATCAATGCCAATGGCTATGTATCCCCTCGAAGCATATGCCTGAAACACACAAAATAGACAAAGTTCATACAAATAAATGTGTCTTGCCTGCAATAGAAAGTCAAAGTAAACTCAGAAAACTACCTACCTCAAGCAATGGCCGCAACCACTCTTTGCACTTACGTGTACTATGCAGAAAAACAACAGCAGGCCTATTTTCGTTATCACTTTCTTTCATGCTTAAAATTAATAGCGGCAAGCGCCCCTGCTCTCCAGCCTATAAAAGAAATTGACCAACACGCAATAGTTATCTTCGCAATAAAAAAAAAAAAAAAAACCATATAACATTAACACGTACAACCCCCATGCATTAATGCTCCGATAAATTCAAAAAATTGAGCGATTTTTTTAAAAGTCTCTAATTTCTGAGGTGAAATTCGGCATGCATATAATGAATTAAGATCTTGATACCTCGGTATATAAGTAAAGGTTTTCTTCTTTGAGCAATTTCTTAAAATTTTCAACATTGGCCTTCGGACAAGACTCCATAGCCTAGCAAATCATCAAAATTACAAAAAATATTCAGAAATTTATAAATTATAATCATACTCAACAAGTTCTACCTCAAAACATCGATCACGATAATATTAATAACAAAATATAAGTTATAACCTCGCTGTTGGTTGGCGGCTTATCATCCTGATAAAGAGGATTTAACACAGGCTGCGCGTGTTCCACGGTCAACGGAACTGAGAATGCAAAACTACAATCAACTTTGCTTTAACAAAAATAACACATCTACGAGCTGTTTGGCTGACGAGAACGAGTGCTTCTGAAGTGAAACGAAATTTGATAAACTAAACAAACATAGCACTCGAACGCTTTTCTTTTTCTTTTCTTTTCTTTTTTTAAATAATTGATTTAGATTTTACCTTCTGCGGATCGTTTGCTTCGCAAGAAATTGAAAAATTCACATCGAATCTTCTCAGCGTCAATTGGAATACTCTCTGCTTTTTCCATTTGTTTTTGCGTAGTTGCGTCAGTGAACGCTTCGTTTTTAATTATTTGGATCGCGCACTCATTGTTGCCTTTTTTTGGCGGGTAGATTCGCACGTGCGGAGCACGTGGGCAGCTTTTTAATGGTTGCACGTGCGTAGTCGATGGTGGGATGCATGTGGGACTGGGAGCAGTGCCGCTGTTTGGACGCGGAAGATAAGAATGGAGAAGCTTCATCATTCCCCTCGTATCTCTTTCTCTCAGATAAAGTTTCCTCAAAAAGAGTTTGTGAACATGAAGAGCTTTAATTTTTTTTTTCTTTTCTTTTTTGTTTGGGCATCTATCTGGTGTTTTGGCTTGTTCTAGATTGAAAACGAATAAATAAATCCCATTATTGTCGAAAATTACGTTTCTGTACGGTTCGCTGGCATCATCTGAGCAACATTCGGTATAGGAAAGAAGAGTTGCAGAAACGAGTTTTGTCTGAAATGAAAATGAACGGGAAACGAAGGTTAAAAGGAAGCTACATGAATTAACATTACTGAGTGAAAAACCAGTTCCGGAAAGTTCAAGGAAGCTGCATTCATTATCTGTTCAGGCGAATAATGCCATGCTATTTGCCGCTTCGGCCGATCCTATGAAAAGGTAGCCAGGCAAATAGGATTCGTCAAATAAATTACAAAGTCACAGACTACTCGAACTTGAGGCATATGATTATCTGAACAAGCAGATCAGCGGACAATGTCTCAAGACTAAACCTTATACAAGGAACTTGGCATAAGTGATATGCACCAGGAAAGGAGCGATAAAAGGCCTAAAAATAATTATTAATAATTAAATAGCGGTGTTAGGTCGAGAACATTTCTAGTTGTAGGAACCTGGGAAACTTCCTTTTAACTACATGAAGAACAGTTCATCTTCAGGGAACATCTTTTCTGGTGATATCTTTGTTGTCAGTTGCGGTTCCTAATCTCTGAATCTACCACTCTCTGTCCATTGGACAAGCCAACCCTCATAGGCAGATCATTATTCTGCCTGGAAGAGACTGAAGTGGTAGTACAAGATGGTTCCAGAGTCACTGAAACTGCAGATTTAGCACTGCCATAGCCACAAGGCTCCATGTAACCCCTTACCTCCGTTCCAGATCTTGAGGTGCCATCTTCTACAGCTTTTTGTTGGCTTCTTGTTTCACTTTTGACCAGCGGAGAACACATTGTTTCTGCAACATGCAACAAGTTATATCATCATTTGTCAATTTAGTTTTAAAAAATGGAAGATATGCAACTGCAAGTGCTAGGAAGAAAATGAAAACATCCATTTTGGAAGGATCTTTCCCATGTCTATAGTATTAAGGAAATGACAATTTCTCTTGCACCCAATTTCGACTTAGTCTTGAATTTCAACTCCATGAACTCTGATTCCCTTCACTGAAATTTTGACCTAAAATTTTACACAAATTCTCACCCCTTGATCTATTCAATGCACTGCAGAGAGGACGGACTAGTTGGCGATAGTATATGCTACCTTTTTTACTTTATATCTTCATCATTAGATTGTATTACAATTTGACTTAAAGATTTAAGGGCATGCCATCCATTTCTATATGACTTCAAAACCATTCTATGATCGAAACTTCAAACACTCCTTTATATCACCACACGAGTAACTATCATCTATGGACAGACGTTCACTTCAGCGCTACATCACAATAATGGAAGTGCCTAATGCCTCTTTAAACCAACCAAAACTAGAGATGTTTAGAAACGGAGCACAACTATCGAAATGCCTCTTACAGTTACAAAACAAAACAAAATTCAAAACATGAGAATTGCAAGTTTTCAAACAACAATTTCGGGAAAGGGTTTGCGACATCACAAAAAACCCAGTGTTTTCTACTTTACAAATTAAAAGTTTAAATTTTAAATCTTAAAAAAACAATTACCTTTTATGCTCCCACAAGTTATGAGTCGGTTAAGAAAATCCCGGAACCTTGTCAAGATGAGTCTTTCTTGCTCAGCGTAGATTCTTGTGGATGCATACGCATTAGATTTCTGGACCGTGCTTTTACTTGCCAACCCTGTTTGTGGCCCAGCTTGCATAAATGCTGAATCCTCTTCATCACACATTAATGCACGTGTTCCAGGAGACAATGGCCTTTCATTTAGCATATCACCACCATCTGACCCAGAACCGCTGGTTCCATCCACATCCATTTGATTCCCACTCTGGCGATCATCAGGGATACCATTGTGAACTTCATGTCCTTTTCTACTATCTTCACCCTCCTGAATGGGTGAAGCAACAGAAGATCTAGAACCCTCTCTCTCTGTTTGCATTGCACCTACTTTTTCTGCAGATTTTGAATTACAGATGTCAAACAATATTACGTGATACAAATGAACCATATTTTACCATATTACCACTAATTCAATAACATGTTCAAATAATCAAACCGCAGGCTAAGAAATGTACAGATTACCTAAGGCAGAGTTTTGAAGTGCTAATGTCTATAAAAAATTTCCTACTCATTATACTTACAGCTTGCCCCTAGAATATTGGAAGTATAGAAGCAAAACTTGGAAAATTTCAATTAATTTACAGGATACAACAGCCAAATTTGAAAGATAAATAAATAAATAATGGATACTAAAAGATAATTATGGTAAATAAATATACTAGATTTTACACTGAAACCTTGTGGTATGGTCAAAGAAAAACACCATACCTCGACAAATATTTGCATTTCATGAATCCTACATTTTGAAAGAAAATCAAATATACTAAACAGAGTAAATAAAATATAAGATTCTCAAATCTTTTATCACGATAAATTGGACGAACAAATGAAAAATAGAACTCATAGCATTAAAGAAAATCAGTATTGAATAAGAATTTCATATCAAAATACATCCAAGACATACTGCTATACAATGGAAATGTACTTGTAAATGATATTTAAAAGATATAAATACAAGTTAAATTTGGCTAGGTTTCCCGAGATAAGAGATGATGATTTTTAATTTGAGAGTAGATTATAATGTTTCCGAATTGTCTTGAACATGTGAAAATAACTGTTAATTTCAAATTCTTTCATGTAGTGAAAACTAATTCATGCAATAGCACATTGTGCTGCAATTGAGATAAAGTTACAAACTTAAAAACCAAACCACTCTAAAACAGACTTAGTAATAGAGAAATTATTGTTTTTCTTCCTAAAAAAAATAGAGAAATTATAGCCATTCCAGCAATATATTTGGGAAATATTAAAACCAAACTTATGCAGAGAAACAAGCAATAAAAAATATTTGAATGTAATGATAAATACTTGTAAGTGTCTTTGTAGCTTCTGATGAAACCATGACCAAAAGTGAGCACAGCTCCTTCATGTCCTGTGGTTGGAGGATGTCCGCCAAAGGAGATCTTCAGTCATGAAAATATGCCAATTAGAGTTTGATCGGAAATTAAAGAAAAATTTGCCGCTGAGGAAAAAGATGAACCCAAGAAAAAGGGGGAAAGTGGGGTAGAAGGGGGATGGATTACCTTAAGGCTGATTTTGTAGAGCCCAGTACTGATGCATTGGCAGTCTGAGAAACAGGGACAGACTGGGAACAAGGGACCGCAGAATTTTGTACGTTGTTTCCCTGATGGGTGAAAGTTATCACAGTCAGCAACCATCACATTTATTTTGTGAATTCTAACATAAACTACTGCATACCAAAAAGAAGAATGAGCCAAAATTTATACGTGTACATATACACATGTATACAAACAAAGGCATCACTGAAAACATAAAGTTACATATGTAAAATTCATCCAATTGGTGGTCTTGAATCTTGATCCATAAACATATATATTCAGACATCTAAGGATGCAATAAAAAATTACCTGTTGACTTTGTGGATTTCTGATGACGGACTGATCTTTGGCGGCAACACCAAATAAGAGTTCCTCACTTTTTCTCTTATTTGACGTCATAAGAGTCCCATATCCAGATGAACCAACAGCCCCAATAATCGCAGCATTGGCGGCTCTTTGCATAAAGGCAATACCATTATGATCTCCATGAAAGAGAGCCCTCCTTTCTTCACTTCCTTCAAAGTTTTTGCAGTCTAAACATCGACAGTTTTCGGAGCATAGAATATTGGCTTGGAAGCATTCACAATACTTCTTGAGGCACCCTGATTTCTTGCAGTGACATCCTTTGTTGTGCTTCGCTGCCAGTTGAGCTTCCCGTGCATCTTCCTGAGTTGTTTTGAGACACATTAAATGCTACTGAAGATCATAAACACCAGGGGGCAAAGGAACCAATACAGAGGTTTCATGAATGTATTCATCATTTCGCTTTTATTTTATCCAAAGAAGCAATTTTCTATAATAAAACATAACCTATATTCTCCATTATGAACTTGTTCTCAGCACTTAATTCAGTCAGATGACGTCAACACAAGAGCACTGTAGGACTTAACAATTTTACTATGCTAGGAAACACTGTTTCAAGACTCAATCAAGTCAGATAACATACCCTAGCATCCTGAGCTCCATGAGGACTGCTAGCAATTTTTGGTCTGAATGCATTTGGATTACGCTCTAATGTCGCTCCAACGGCCTCTTGCCTAGCAACCTCATGCTCTACATTATTGTGACAATTTACACAATTGCATCCGTCGCAATAAATTCCAGCAGCAAAGCACTCACAGTACCTAACAATTGCAAAAATTTGGTTGTTGAGATCGTAAGGACAAATTTGAAGTGCTAAAGTCTTTTAGCTCCAGATGTAATCTACTTCACTAAGTTATCTTTGAATTGGGTGTTAAGATGTGCCCCTGGTGAAGTGTTGGAATAGATGTTGATCCAAATCTCCACAAAGTCTCTGTGGGGTATCAACGATTATAATTTAGTGGGAAAGACAAAAGGAAAACAGAAACATTCTCCATGGCTGAAAACCAAGCAATGTACTTACAACTTCAAGCAGCGAGAGTTTCTGCAATTACATTGCTTTTGTTTCTTTGGAGTACCATCCTTTCCATCAGTGTTAGCCCGCGGTCGTGATCTAGGGGACTCTTGCTTTCTGAGGGAAACAAAACACATAATGAAGAGCAGTTAAAAAACATTAATATAGTGTATACATAAGCATCTAGGAACATCTGTACCAATTTCAAGCTTGCTTCTTTAAATGCAGAAACAAAACCATTATCAGCAGAAGGTGAGCTTAGACTTAAGCGGAAAAAATATATAAGTAAAAGCATATTTATCAAACCAAGAGGTCCAAATGTTATTGATATACAGGCGAAAAAAGGCAACAACTTTAGGATCACAAAATGAGTGCATATTAAATGCTAAAGGCCCAATTGCAACAAAGAGCACAGAAGTAGAATGGCAAGGAAATTTGAAAAAAAAAAAAATGAGTTCAGATGCGTACACCCAATTCAAACTTCTTTTGACACAAATAAGCTTGAGTATCTGTATCTAATGTTTTGGATACTCAGTATCCATAATTATCCTCTTAACTTGCACAAAAACTTCATGTCCTTATTATAACTGAATATAAAGTGTGCTTCTAAGACCTTCAAAGTATCATTTAAGTTATCCAAACAGATTTTATTATAATTCACTATAGTATAATATCTAACAAGGCAAAATTAATTTTATAGATAATATTCTACAAGATTATGAATTTCATCTACAGCCTAATCCCCTTCAACTTTATCCCAAGTATACCAGAAATTCAAAAACAACTCAACGTCTATTAACAAATGTTATATAAATCATCCATCAATAAACAAAACAAGCAGATTAACATAAGCGTCTATAACTTAAGCATACAATAATAGCTTATTTTCAAACTTAAATCAATCATCTAGAATTTTAAATTCCTAAATCACAATTGCTTCAAAAACTTACCCAGGAGGCAGTGTCGGTAGGGGAAGTTTATGCACTGGATGTGGGACCCGATTCACCATTCGCACGTGCTGCGGCCGTGCTTGCCATTGCGGCATTGCCTGTGACGGTGACCTCATATGTGCTTGCACATGTGGTTGTGACGACGGTGGCAGTAACTGCAATCGTACAAGTGGCTGTGACTGTGACGGGGACGCCACCTTCGATTGCACTTGCGGCTGCGATTTTGGCGGCTGTGGCTGCAACGGCGAGTGTGATTGAGGCTGTGAAGACTGTGACTTTACCGACTGCTCCGGCAGTAAGCCGTTGGCCGACGCTCGGCAAATGGTGAAATCCAATTGCCTCGCCAATTTCTTTGGGGCAAAATCAGAAATCGTCTCGCCTTGTTCCATTAATTTTTTAAATAAATTTTATAACCATAAATGAATATTCAATTTAACAAATACGAAATTCAAATATCTTGAGATCCTATCTCCAAAAAATGGCAGCTAAACAATGTCGTTTTGTATACGCTAGCCGCTAAACTGCTGACCTGAATCTAACGTAAGCACCGATTGGTACGGACGACGGAATGAGGATTTTTACTTATACACGTCGAAAATTTAAACCAAATCAAGCTTCGAAACGGCGTCGGTTTGCTGAACACGGCGGCGCGCAAATTTGATAGAAATTGATGAAATCTACAATCGGAGGAAGAGAGGCTTAAAGGCTATTGGCTATCGTTTGTTGCTCCCCTCCCTCTCGTTTTCTTTGAAATTGAAATTTGGTGAATATTTTACGGTTGGATGCGAGGCGTGGATGATCCGACGGGCGAAATTGAAATAATTTGTTTGACGGATGATATTGAGTGAAAGACTGCTGAGGATTTATTGGCCGTTGGATTCAGATGGTTTTAGGTTTTTATTCTAGGAAAGCGATGGGGTGGAATTTGGCGGTAATGGAACAGAAAAAGGATATAATTTTCCGCTTTGGGGACACGTGTACGGATGAGATCTGCTGCTTTTTGAATATCCGATAGAAGCAAGGGTGTAGTTAAAATTTTCAAAATTGAAATTCGTTTGGGGCCGATTTTGAAATGTACAAAGGTTTTAGGTCTCTTCTCTCCGAAGTTTGAATGGATTTTCGTGGGGCCCATTAAAGTTAATGACTGAGCACTTCCGTCTTCACTTGTCACTTTGTGGATTGACCCAGGAATTTATAAAAATAACTCAAATTAAGGAATAATTTACAGCATTAGCCCGCCTGATATTTTTCTTTCTTTGATAGGTGTGCCTTTCAAATCTCATTAACGTGAATATTGAACGTTGACCTTCCTTGGAAAAAAAAGTTGACCTTATTGCTTTAAGCAAGAAATAATTATAAAAATATTAAATAATAATATAAACCCAAACAGCTGTCTAAATCCGCTTGTTTCATTAATTGATTTTACTTTTTCTACTAATCCTTTATTGTCACTTATGTTGATAGTTTAATTTATATAATTATTTGTAATTGGATCATAGTTATAAAAAAATTAATAAATTATATATTCATGTACTTTAAATTAAATTCGTTGTATGCAATCAAAATGTTTTCATCGTCTAATGATTTTTATCTTTTTTTTTAATAAAAAAATCAATTCAAAAATCACATTCATTTATAATTAAAGAACAAGTCATTTGAAGATGAGTAATTTTTTCAGTTAATAGGCACCTAACTGGTCTTAACCTCAATAAAATTTTAGGATAAGAATTCAGTGTTGAACTGAGTTTTTACTGAGCACTGAATCAATAATTGTTATGTAAGAAAAATAAAAAAAATAAAAATTTAAAATAAATTTTGACCATTGATTTAGTGCTCAGAAATTAAAAAAAAAAAAGCTCAGCATTAAATTTTAATCCAAAATTTTATCCCATTTCAAGTTGGTATAAATGGAGATTGAACCATTTGTCTTTTATCTTTACTGTAAAATTTTAAATCAACTGGACTGGCTCATGGAAACTTGTTTAAAAAATATTAAAAATTTTATCATCTCAATGAATCATATGTAATATAAATGAAATAATAATGTAGAGATAAAGGTAAAATATTGATATGGTTTATTTAGACGCAAAAATTCTTTTTGAAATTTTTTGACGTTGCATGTGCTGGTTGTGTTTTAAGAGTTTTCGAGATAAAAAAAGCTATTTATCCTCCTATAAAACTTTATATTCACTTTTTATCAGATGTGTACATATATTTTTATTATTTATTGAAGCATCCAAGTGGAAATAATTAGGAGCCGGAGAAAAACTCTATGTGCACCAAATTCATACTTCAAATATCCAAGTCATGGATTAAGGGTGTAGGGCCAATTTTTATTATTTTTATTTACTAATATATGAATTTGTTTTAACATTAATGCTAGGGGAGTTATAAAATGACATTTTTATATAATATATAAATTTATGGATTGCATGGCCAAATTAGATTTTTTTTATACTAACTTTTCATATTTTATATATAAAAAAAAAAAAAAACCCCACGATTTCTTCAAAATCTCCGAGTCCCTCTAACCTGATTAACCATATACATCCTCTGCCCTTAGCAACAATGAATGGAAAATAAACAATACAATATTCTTGGAGCACTCAAGATTTTTTTTTCCAGTGCTAAATCCTTGCTTAATTAATCACCTTTTAATTAACATTTTTCTTTACTACCATATCGAACAGATAACAAATTAATTACTTAAACTTTTATGTTAGTTTTTGTATGAAGATTAATATATGCGTGTGTGTATAGAGAGTGAGAGATTTTTAATTTCAGTATACTCGATGATTAAACACATCTTTTCAAGTTTTCATCAACTGCTTTAACGTAGAATGAAATGTTTTGATTAAGGGTATTCAATTCAAGCATATACAAATATGTCACTGCAACTTACAAAAATGACCTCTAGTTTCCTTTGTAGTTCGATATTTTAAAATTATGCAACCATATTACTACCAATAGAATAATAATAATAATAATACAGTCACAAAACTGGACAAACTTTTTTTACAAATTAAAATTGACAGCTTAAAAGTCATGAATGGATTGATTAAGAAGAATGAAAACAGATATGAGATACCTTTATCCAATCAATTCATTCATTCATTGGTTCTAATCTACCAACTTAGTCTATACTAAACTTTTGTATAAATAATGTTACAAATTCATTAACATATATATATATATATGGTGAGAATTAAGAAAGTTTAAAATGCATCCCCCTGTGTGTGTGTATATATATATTTATATTGTATACCTTGCAATTAATACTTAAAATAAATAAATATACACATGACAACACTTCACTAAAAAAGTATTATTACACGAAAACTATTGTAAATTGTAAACTCTATCCTAAGAACATGGTTAATTCTAGATAATTTGATTGAAAATAAAAATATAATTAAAAATAATAATAATGTGAGATACCACGTCCAAAACAATTTGAGTCCCAAATTCAGAAGTGTAATTTATGTATGCAATAAAGAGGAGAAATCAATGTTAAACTATTAATAATTTAACCGAAACATATAGAATTAATTATGACAAAACTCTTAATCTTGGCTGGTTGATGGCATAGTGATAATGCGACATCGATTGGTGAAAAGGACGAAATTCGATGACTTCGATCGCTTTGTCTCTTTTTGTATGATGGCAGAGAAAATGACTTTCAACTAACCATTATTAATCCTATGCAGGTGTACAAACACGAATAAAATAAATTAGGAATATGTTTTCCACAATAAAATTTCATTTTCAATTTTTTTTTTTTTTTTGACCAACTAACAAAGATCTCAGCTATTATAATATAAAGTGGCATGTTGAAGAATAAAAATGATACCCATTTGCTTATCTGTAAAGGCAATGAGATTACATAAATATTTCTCCTGTTTGTGTTAAATTTGCTATTCAAAGCAAGATTCGAATTGTGTCATGTGGTAGCTATTGCATCAACATGGAAATTATTTTCTTCTATGTTAATTATTTCCCTTTCTTGGCTACTACTGAATTAAATTATCAAATTTCTGCTCTTTCAATTTGGGTAAATTATGAAGCTATTTCTAAGCAAGATTATTTGGATTAGATTTGTCAAACACACAAACTATGTATACAAATTCATATGGCATGATATGATTAGAAGAATGTATATTTAAATTAAAATTCATGAAATATTTTTTTTATAAGTTATAAATGTTTAGTTTAATTTTTCTTTTTTAGTAGTTGATCGTTTTAGAATACGAGAATAATCTTAAGTGAACATAGTGTGTGTATATACACTATCTCTTTTACTGGATTCACTAGGTTATTCAGTGACACTGTGATTGATATTTTCTTATATTGTTCGCAGGCTTAATTTATTTATTTTTCTATATGTTACTCTTAGATTTTTAAGTATGTTTTGTTGAGTTTAACTAATCTTAACATTGGTTGTAATATGTTTTACAGATGTCAACTATACACACACACACACACCATTAATGTACATATTTTTTTTTTTTGATACTGGTTACACACCAGTTTACTGCATTACACAGATATTTACAAATATTTACAACTGTTATCACAATAGTACACTGATATTTACAATAAGATATACCTAACTGGGACTTATATATATGATTACATTAAATTTTATGAAATACATGGGCAGATAAATTGTCCTTACAGACGAGGGATGCCCCTACTTCACTTACATTTCGCAAAAAAAAAAAAAGTTATAAATGTTTTAGCCCCACAATGCTTTTGTGGGGGCTTGATCTTGTGAGGGCAGCAGCCCACCACTTCGACCAAGGCCGAAGTGGCTCATACTTACAGTACTTGATCTTAACCAAAGGCCGAGAAAGGCGTTATATATCATACTCACATCAATTAAAGGCCAAGAAAGGTATTATACATATCATACTTACACCTATATACACATATTATACGTTCCAAACTAATGTTTCGCAATATTAGACAATTAATAGTTTTAACATTTTCAAGACGGTGAGTCGTTAATTATATCTTCTTGATCATCATGAATTTTCTCATTTATATTGGCAGAGGCATTAAGTTTGCGTGAATTACGGAAAATTAATATAAAAAAAAACCGACAAATCATACAAAATTAATGTGTCCACATAAAAGGTTTTATAGTACACTTGTGGTGACAAATATCCGCAACTTGGCGCTTGAGTTTATGTACGGATTTGACTTTGCAAATGACAAGCACAAGCACTAATAAAAGAGATACAACGAGAAGAAGAATTAAAACCCATGTGTCCCACGAGGGAGGGATTGGTTGAAACCCCTGGATGGATGGTTCGCTCTTATGAGGTCTGGATTTGAGTATGCTGAAATTGAAAATAACTATATTAAATTGTTTGATTAAGTTAATCGAAATTCTTTTGAAGTTTTAAAATATATTGAAATTCGTTCGAGTGTTAAATTTTTTTTTTTTTTTGATCTTATCATTTAACTTTTGGTAGTGTTTGATATTAGGAATATGAATACTTTTAATTTTTTAATTAATTAAATAATTTTTAGCATAATTAATTAATTTTAAATGCAAAATTATTAGAAAAGTAAAGAAATTATCATAATTTTTCTAATTAATTCAGAATTTGAAAAATTAAATTCGAAATAAATATACATATGCTATCTTTAGGAGAATAATACGTTGAGGATATATGTTGCTTCAACTTTTTATCCTCTGTGTGTGTGTATATATTTAATTTTTTATTACATTCTAAAAAAAATTTAGAGTTAATTAAAAAAGTTATGACAATTCCCTTTCTTTTTTCTACAATTATCAATTAATAATGATTAAGAAAATCATTTAATTAATTTAATAACTAAAGGTATTCATATTATTAATATCAAACAACTATCAAGTGTAAAATGGTAAGATCAGTAAAAATTTTGACACTATAGGAGGTTTGGATGTGTTCTAAAACATTAAACGAGTTTCTAGTAGTTTAGTCAAATAACATGAGAGTTTCACTTTTTCCTCATCAACAATCCGCATGTTTTATATATCTTTTATCTTTTTTTTTTAAAAAAAAAAAATGAGCTAAAGACATCGGTCCTTATGCATTAGCTTATGCATTAGGTGGTTAAACTTTTGTTTTCAGCTTTCTTGAATAAATTTTCGGATCACTCATATACTTTTAGAGAAAATATAATGATGGCTAATGTTCTAACAAGCTTGAGTCAGCAATATGCTCATTTTACTTAGTGGGATTCATCTCCTTCAGAAATTGATGCTTTACCTTTTTTTTTATGATGCAAATGGCTTTCCAAATTATCAATTTTAATTTATTTTATCTTTGCTTTATCGATTTGATAAGGAGTAAGACTTATTTTATCCCTCCAAATTATACTATCCACAAAAAAAAAAAAAAAAAAAAATTTGCCAGACATTTCGGCTGCCCAAAGCCCCAGATGGATATGTATGTGTAAATGTTACTATGTTAATAAATTAAAAAAAAAAAAGATAGAGAGAGAGAGAGAGAGAGAGAGAGAGAGAGAGAGAGAGAGTCATGTTTCATCTGTCATGATGTATAGATGATGGACGAAACAGTATTTGGGATAGCAAAATATATATGGTACAAAACTAAAGTAGATGTGTGTGGGACAAAGGGTATGCGGCACCTGAATTTGATAGCCCACATAAAAGATCTTTCTCCTGTGATCTAATCTATAAAGTTTTCTTGTTCATATTTATGGCATAAAAAAAAAAAAAAAAAAAACTGAAATCAAAAGATAAGTAAGAAAAAAAAGAAAGGAAAAGGTGGATTTTTTTTATATAAAAACTGGGTATATCGTTTATTTATTGTTTATGGAATAGATCGTGTGTTATTAATATTGAGTTATATATATGCAGATGCAACCATTAAAATGAGAAGCAAAAACGCAGAGGAGAGGTGTACTGTGTAGATTTCGTATGCAGGAGGAGATCCGCAAAAGTTCATAGGTGCTGCAAAATCACTGTGCATGGATCTATCTATCCGTATATGATCGGAAATGAAGGCTTGATATTGGCTCAGACTAACTAGGTAGCTAGCTATATGTACACAGATAGCTACTAGCTTTGAATAAACCTGTGCTGAAACAGTTTTATATGATTAATTAATTGTTTTACTACTTATATATGATATGACTTAGCTTTTAATTCTCCAATTTTATAAAGTTAATTTAACACTTTATTTGCAACATTGTAAACTGTCTTTTTCGGAATTTACAAAACTGTAAACAGCGTCTTGGACTAAGTCCGGATTTCCCGTAATCACAAATATGTATTCTTGTTAATTCACGTCTGCATTACGACGTAGCTTGGCTTGGAGCTTGTTTGCATCATTGCATGTCCAGAACCAGACGAAGACCCAGACCCAGATGACGCACTAATCGATATTTCTGCGGCTGGGTTTGAATTTTCATTGCGAAAACTTTTCCCCTATTGCTTTTGCCACCTTTCTCTCGCTCTCTCTCTCTTTCTTTCGGGTTTGTTTGCTCCAAATATCATAAACGTAATTAGTCAAGATCGAATGCGATCGCGCGGGACACCGGATGGTTTACAACAAAAAAAAAAAAATCAGAAACGTATGTATCTAAATTTCCTATAATCTGTCTATCAGCGTACGTGTCTCTTTTCTTTTCTTTTATTAAAGGTTTATACTTTATATATATATACATGATCATTCAGAGATACCCATCATATATGATATGATCAAAATTATTACGTTTCCATGTCCAGGAAATCTGATGACTACCGTCAGTAATAAGCTCCAAAGAAGCTCTCTTTAATTCATATGTAGTTCATCGAGCTTCTGCAAGTCAACTATATAATTGATAATAATCACGCAATAAAAATTGGAGGGGGATTAACAATGAAAATGGAGAAAGCTAATTTGTAAAAATGAACGAATGCATACCAACAGCTACCCTGAAAAAAAAAAAGCAATCATCGACCGAGTCATATGCTTCAAGATCAATTAAGCAGAACGTAACCACACAAATCCTGCTGTATGATTCTAAAGGTAATTAAATTAAAGCATATGGGTGATCTGGTCGTGGGACATAAAAATAAGAAGCTGCAGTTTAATTAATAGAGATTCTGACCCCCATGAAACTAGCTAATCTATCGTTTGTTGAGTATTGCCTGCTGGGTTTGTACAATATTGAATTAACACCCAAAATTAAATTTATTTGGTTGAACAATAAATATAGCTGAAAACAACTTTAGTTATTAAGCTTTTCCACAGGTTTAGGTTCAATATATATATATTCTTCCTTATTATTTGCTTAATTTTAGCCGTTAATTAATAAAGTAAAATAACATAATGGATTTAGGTTAACAGAGGCTGAGATTAAGCTCCTTACGCTATTCATGTCAACGTCCCTGCTGCTTCAGTAATTGACAATTTGTGTAATACCTTTTTCTAGATGTAACTACTATAAATAGCTATATATTGTGGACCACAACTGATGCATATAATAAAGTCTCGCTTGTCACAATATTATTCTTTGTTCATCTTTTTTTAATCACATTTTAATAACTTTATTACTCAACCCTTAATCATCTGAGAAAAGAAAAAGGCAAAAAAAGGTTGCTAGCTAATAGAGAATACGCTCCACCCACGTTTAATTGTACAAACAGTTTATTGGGGGGGCAGCAACTACCTACCAGCCATGAACATTTGATAAGTTTTAGGAGGAGACAGTGGCCTTCGGTTATGGAAGTACTTGTTTTTAATTTATAAAAGAGATTATTCTATTGTCTATTGGGATGTGTTAGATATCTATGGGCATGATGACACCAAGATATCAAACACTGAAAGTAGAGGGCCCTTAAGTGTTGAGGTATCCCTTTCATCTAATTTTAGATGCTATAAATTTATTTTTATTTTTTAAAGATCCGTGACATATTTCACCAAATTCAACACGGATCTCAATGGCTTCACTGACCCTATTGCAGCAGTACCAACTACTAATGAAACGCAAAGAGGGTACTCATTTTTTTTTTTTTTTTTTGAGTCTGAAGAATCAAGGGCATCGCTTTATTAAAAGTGTTCTCTTCTATTGTTCAATAAAATGAATGAGTCTCGTTGTCGCTTCTCATAGAGCCCTATCAAAGCATCGATCGATTCTTAAAACGAAGTTGTTGTTGGAGAACTTGATGTGGTCCTTGTAAAACAATAATAGCTAGAGGAAAAAAAGAAGTGGCATTCAATTTTACATATGTTATCTTCTAAAAAGATTAAAAGCGATCAGAGTTATGAAAAGAGAATGACTAAACTACAAATCACCTTTTATTACAATTTTTTTTTTAACGTTCATCTTCTAAGATTTTCGCTCATATTTCTCAATTTACAATTATATATGGTATTGTAAAATTGAAGACACCATAAGAATAAAAAATATATATTCAATGAAAAGCGGCCAGGAGAATGAAAGACGCTATTGTACCAAACAATGTTACATTCTTGACATACCATCAATGGAAAAAAGAAAAACCTATGTTATGATCAGAAATGAAATTCGTGTGTGCTATTATTCTTGTTAACAATTACGTGACATTATTTTTGGGATTTGTGCAAGAAAACCGTTTGTTGTTGTTTTTTTCTCCCATTCATTTGCTTAGCTTTTATTGCTGAATGATACCTGAACATTGGCGCTCAAATCCAATGGTAACAAAGGGACCCCTACTACCTATGCCTAATGAATGATCTCTTTATCTGTCTCTCTAATTTCTATCCTTCAAATATTCAACTAATTAACATACAAATAACCAACCCAAAAAAAAAGAAAGAAATAATGCAATGTTCACTCCAATAATTCACATGAATTAAACACATTAATCAACAAGAATATTGACAAGTGAAGCAATCATCCTCTTGATCTATTATTTATATGACGCTGAGAGATTATGCTTTTTAGAGAAGATGATGAGTTTAAAGTTTCGATGTTAAATGATAACAGTTACTGCATTAAGTGGATTAATATAAATGTTGGGGGATGACAATATTATAATTGTGTTGAGTTGTGTCGCTCACTCACTCACTTTTATTACAACTAAATGGCAAAACCCAAAAATAAAATTAAAAAAAAAATAGTTTCATTATCTTAGCTAGTGTGGCATTTCCATGATTGGCCACAATTTGATCTTGTATTTTACTAGGCCAGGGCAGGGCTTTAGGGTTAGATATTTATTCATTTATTTATATTATGTATGAAAAATTCGGCTAGGGTTACTACATTTCCTTTCATTTGCTTCTCATTACCTGCCAGAAAATTAACTTAGGGTTTCATGCCCGAACTAACTCCACTCTCCTTCGCCGCTCGTGCATTACACGATCTAATCAAAACAAATTTTTGTGCTAAAGCATATTTGATCCTAGATAACTTGGCAAAGATACTATTAATTTTATCCCCTCCCCAACAGAGCGTGTAAACGACGCGTGGTGAATAGTGCTCTCAACTATTCATCTCTAGGGTTTCCTTTCTAAATGGATTGTGATAAGAACCGCACCTTCTTGCAACGTGGCAAGCATCCATAGGCCGTTTCCACTTTCTCGCTCTAACTTTAGTTGTTTCTCTCTCTATACCTACACATGTATGTATCTGTTGTTTGTATAAAAAATAAATAAATTGGAGACATATGAGTTTATGACATGGCATGTCATGGTTATTTGGACAAAAGATAATATAATTCTCTCTGTCTCTCTCTCTCCCCCCCTTCTCTCTCTTTCTTAACGCACACACTCACCTCTCTCTCTCTCTCTAAAGAATCGAGCTTCAAAAGCTAGGGTTTCTCGAAACTTCGCACTCTAATTCTACACAACAAGCTTCGAATCTCGTATCAGTACGCATTTCTTCTTCTTCTCCGTCAAATGCTTTATTTGATGGTGCTGGTTTCATGACCGGCCGTGGAGAATCGGAACCGAGTCGACGTGAGTTTGATTTGACTCCTAGTCAACTCAGTAAAGGTAACTTTTTTACTCCAATTAATCGGTTTTGTTTCCATTTACGCGTTTCTGATTTGTTTCGAGGTGACTCGGATTAGTTTCGTCCGAGCTCCAGCTCGTTTGTTTGAGATATTTTGGTCATTTCACTGTGTTTCGTACGTCAAGTTCAGCCATTGCTTTGTATTTTCTAATCTGGGTTTTGGTTTTTGTTAGTGAATCTATTCACTTCTGCTATATTTTATGTTTTGTTTCGATTGTTTTATCGTATTACAACATGTTAGTGACTGTTCACTGTTTGTGAATTTTGAAACTAAAATAAACCCTAATTATTTCTTTAGGAATTGATGCTAATGATTTTACCATGTAATGAATTTTTTAGAGGTGGTATTGAAGTGGGTTTGTTTTATATCATTTATGTTGAGAGTATTAACACTACTTTTTGTTTTAAGGCACAGTCTATGGATTCATCTTAGAAACCCTAAGTTGGGTTTGTCTTAGCTGTGTTATTTTATTGATTTACTTTCCATCTATAATGACTTGGTTTAGCTACATAGGTTATAGTAATGTAATTAAAGCATGCAATTAGTGACTGCAAACATGTTCACTTTTGATTTCATTGAAAACTAGGGTTTCAAATCTTGTTCCTTTTGAGTATTAAGTGCTTTGTTTATACTAGATGCTATTTTATGTGTCGAATCACTTTACATACTGGCGTTTCAACCTGTTTCCCTTATTGTTGGTTTGTGGTAGACTCAAAACTTTGTTGTTTGATACCTTGCCTTAGATCTTTTTGTGTACTTGATCACTCAAGATGTTTACTATTGCTTTCCATGTGTACTGATATCATCAAACTGTAGCCTACTAACCTATATTAGCACATGGTAATGTTGTAACTAAATAATATTCGGATTTGTGTGCGTAGCAGATTGAATAGGTTCAGGTTGCGCATTAGTTGCTAATAATATGGAGAGAAACATTGTGGGGGAGGAGAATCATCAGGTTGATGACTCGGATCTTGTCTCAAAATCTGTGGGATCATCTGTTAAGATTGACTCGATATCCATAGATCTTGTTAATAATGATGAAGCTAATGCAGGAAAGTGTGAGCATTTTTCTATACGGTAAGCTTTCTCAATTTAATATGACTATGACTCCAAAGTTTTCTTTGCAGTTATGTGTTGTGCATGTGCTGTGCATTAACACTGCAGGCTCAAGCGAATTTCTGTCACATCCAGTCGCATGTAGTTTTTGTTTGTGAATTTTTAGTGTGTATGTTTCTGATATACACCTGATGACGAAATATGAGCATGTTATTTTTCAACAATGGAGATTTTTTTTTTTAGTGTAAATAAAAAATTGAGAGACCTAAGCTAATTTGGTGGCAGCAAGGACAGTTGTGAAAATATTCATATTACAGATAAGTTGCTGATTTAATCTGGACAGCTAAGGAGATTACATGTCAGATATAAGTTTGCAATTGTGTAGAGAGTTATTTTGTCAAGTGTTAGTTTTGTGTTTGACATAGAATATTGACTTGAGCATTCACATTGGAAGATTTCCTTACACATTCTCCTTGTTTGAGTGCAGTGGATTTGTGTCTGAAGTTCGGAAGAAAAACTGGAAGTTATGTTGGCCATTTGCTTTAGATGAGAATCATAATAAACCTGAGGAGGAAGCACATGCACTTCCTCCCTTACATGTTGCAAAGTTCAGATGGTGGCGTTGCCAAAACTGCTTACAGGAACTGGGTTCTGAAGGTAACACTTATGGTTATGGAAATAGCTGTAATTATTGTAGCAGTACTAGTTTTAAATCCACTGGGACTTGTCCCCATATGTCATCCTTTGGGGATGCTGCAATGCTGCAATCAGCTATTGGGCAAGCTCGAAAACTGAATATTTCTGCTGGAAGAAAATTTGATGCTACTGCTAGTATTGCCACTGACCTGAATGTCAATGACTGCTGTCTTCCATCACACGATGACAAGAATAGAAAGAAATCTGAACCCACTAACACTCCTGCCACAGGTATAGTTTAATACAAGGTTTCATTCCATTATGCTAACTTATTCTCTATGTTGGATTATCTGTTTGAATTTTTTTTCCCCCAGTGGATGAGAGTTGTCCTGAAGATAAGATGAATCATGAAGTTCTTGAATCAGCTGGTGCCCCAACAGCTGTTACTTCTGGGTTAATGACAGGAAGACATCATGCTGTTGAAATAGGTAAAATTATTTGGAATTGCTAATCAAGTATGCTACATAATACTACCAGCTTCTAAACTGAAGCTGGAAGTGTACTTGTTGCTATGATAATAGTTGTGATTTATAAAATAGTATCTCTCAAGACAAATTGCAATGGATTTGTTGCAAATACTGCAAACCTAACTGTGAAAGTCATGAAGCTGCTGAGATGGAGCTTTCTAATGAAAAACTCAAATACATGTTTAAGAATTCCGTTGAAATTTGTCAAACAGGTAAACAACCTTCTGCGGAGGAAAAAAATAAGAAGTTAATGATAGCTTGTGGGCCATCCAGAGTAGTTGGTATGGTTGATGAGGTGCTTGCTGCTGCCAAGGATCTTGCAATTGAACATCCTTCTCATGAACTAGATGAGTGTGATAATGCACCATCTGATAGTGATGAGACATTGTCTGGACATGATCTGCAGGACCATCATCATGATAGCTCAAGTGGTTCACATCGAAGAAAAACCAGAAAAGTGCGTCTGCTGACTGAGTTGTTGGCTGAAAATGGGGATATAAAAGCTAATCTAACCATGACTGAAAGTTCTCCCTCCAATTCTGTTCCTGGTTCGTCTGCAGGGATAGATATACTCTCTGATCCCCAGGGTCTGGTGGCTGCCCAAGGAAATTCTATTAGGCCTTTGGATCAAAATAAGAAAAGGAAGTTCCCTCATGATGAAGAACCGGATCCCTTAGAAAAAAGCTCCCCGAATAATTTCCATAGAAAAAATAGTACCTGCACTGAAAGTGCAGAAACCATTGGTGCACTGGCAAGTTTGGATACAAAAGAAGATGCTGATATAGACCTACATATTGGTGTAAACAGCCGTTTGAACAAATTCAGGTTTGATAGAAGTCCTATAGGTAAGAAGAGAAATAAGAGCCTGGTTGCTGATGAATTTTTGTCCTTAGCACCGTCCGGAGGAAATATGCTAGAAGATATGCAAGATAGAACTGGAGATTCTAACAACGACAGTCCTTCTGATTCTTTCTTGTTGGAATCGGCACAAACTGCATTTATAAGCAGGGGAATGTATCCTTTTGCTTTGCCTCCTCAGAAGTCAGAGAGAAGTTCTAGTGTGTGCAAGAAGAAAAGCAAGACGACCCAATTTGATGAATGGCAGGCTCCTCTAATCCCTTGGAGTAGTGACATGCTGAAAGAAGGTCCAGCAAGAAGAAAAGATGTAGAGATCAAGCAGATGCATTCAACAATTTCTCCGTTTCAATCATCACAAGATGCCACCACTGGAAAAGGGCTGCAACTTTCTCTAAATAGCTGCTTCACCACACAAGGATATGAAAGCAAATATTTTTCTCCACTAGAACACAGTCAGTTTCCTTGGCGAGGGGGTAGTTCAAAAGAAAATGGGGTCATGGGAAAAGATATCCAGACAAACTGTGTAGGGGATTCCGATTATCATTCTAAATCAGAATCAGTTTCATTTCTTCGAAAGGGAGTACATTGTGATCTCAGTAGGGAAAATTATAGAATGTCTTTCCTAAATGAAAAGCAGAAGTTCACTCCTCAGGTGGATGCTGGGGGTCGTTCTCTGATGCAGCCAATGGTATGAGCTATCCTTGTCTTTTTGGTGCTGCTGTATTGAGTTTCTGTTATATTTCTGTTTAGCATCTTAGTTGAAGGAGAATTGCTTCATTTTTTTTTAAGTTTTATTTAGCTCACCTTTAGCCTTTTTTGATATTATTTTGTTGTATAGTGATCAGTCCCTGCTCTATATATTATTAATGCTGGGGGAGTTTTTGTCTTATGTTTCTTTATTGAATAGTTCATTGGAAATGATGTGTACAAGGTCTTGTTGAGTGCAAACCAAACCCAAACTTTGGATCAGCAAAATTTTCCCAGTTATGAACCAAAAAAAATACATCACTGCCTCAACATTTAGTGGTTTGGCACTGTAAAATGTTTATGGAGTCCCTTTTGAGCTTTGTGTCAGCAAATTTTGCCCATCTATTTTTGGTTGCCCTTCTGGATTTTTCTGTTGTCTCTGTGAATATGACATGTCAGTGCTTTTGGTACACTTTGTTCTGAGACAATGATAACTACTATTTGCAGGATTTTTGCAGTAGAGGTAACAAAGGGAAATCTACAGAAATCAATGAACATTCAGCTTTGACTATGAAACCTAGTGATCAACAAGCTGATAAAGTGTCTGAACAGGGAGTTCCAGACGACATACCTATGGAAATTGTTGAACTGATGGCAAAGAATCAGTATGAGAGGTGTCTACCTGATGTTGAAAATGAAAAAATGCTAGAAACTACCATCAACCACAGTAATGCTCCGATTTATGCAAAAGAGAAGTTGAGTTTTTTGTCCAATGAGACTCCTCAAAAACCAAAACCTCTAGCTAAAATTGGTAGAAATGGCAAGATTGCAAGACCTGAAAATGGTGGAACTAGGAAACGAAAGTCAGTTGATTGCCTCCCTCATATTGGTAGAAAGCATTTTAACGTGAGCCCATTGGAACAAACTCATTGCGCTTCAGGATTTATGCCATTTGCTCATTGTCAAGGAAAACTACCAAATGGAATCAAATTTTCTGATACAAGTTCCAGCAAACATCGTATTTCTCAAAATTGCCAATGGATTGGGAATATATTGGGGCACAGGACCTCTCAGACTAATTTGCAGACATTGGGAGGTTGTAACTCATGCCAGAATGTTCCACAACAGGGTAAAGAAACTGCTCATCTTTGGTCATCCATGATCCCGCCCTTTATATATGATATTCATCAAAAGCATGCCAGTCAATCTACAAATGCAGACATGCTTTCTCATTGTCCTAGTCTGCACAAGGGTAATGTGGATGGGAATCATGATCTGAACTTTTGGAACATTGATGTCACCAATATTGAAAAGCATAGTAGGACCTTCGACTCTGAATCTCTCAGCAGGCCACATGCAGAGTATCCATTTGCTTGCAAACATAGCAGATCAAGGCCTCTAGATGTGTATTCTAATGAAACCATTCCAGCTATGCATCTACTTAGCCTCATGGATGCACAATTGCCGTCTGGTGCACCAATTGGCATTGATGGGAACCGTAAGTTCCTCAAGAGATCTTCCCTTCCTCATGATCATCATTCTAAGGACTTCTCTGGCCTGTCATCTGGAGCATATAACACCACCAGTACCATGAAGCCTACACAATATGATTATTATGGTAAAAATCACCTTTCACAGAGCTCTCCTGAATGTTTTCCTGCTATTCAAACAGTTGGTGCTTCTGGGTTTTCATTTCAACATGATAAAGTTGTCAAGAAGATTACTGGTTCTACAGGTCAAGCATCCCTGAGGTGCCAGGAGAGAGACAAGGCAAAAGCCTCAGATTCACCTTCACAAAATAAAGACAACAGATCTCATCAACCGGTGTTTATAACTGGTGTTTCAGGCAGAGGTCTAGGAAATATTCCTGTACCTAACATGCAGAAAATTTTCGTTGGCACTTCAGATCCTGCGGTGTTCCCTTTGACATTCCATGAGATTGAAAATGCAACAAAACATAAGCTGGAGTCCTGCAATACTACTAGCACTGTTTTGCCTCCGAAAAGCAGCTCCAAGACTGAAATATGCAGTGTTAATAGAAACCCTGCCGATTTTAGCATGCCAGAAGATGAGAATATTTACATGATCAGAGGTGAAGACCTAAAATATAGAAAGTCAGTTTTCTCTGAGAATAGACCTGGCTTAATCAAATTGGATGGACGCAAGCGACAAAAGAAGCTAACTGCTATGAAAGGTTAAAATTTCACCTCTTTACTCAACTGATGATTATAGAACTCATCCTTCCAAATTATTTACAAAGCCTTTTTCTTGCAAGACACTCAGGATTTTATATATTTTTATGTCAGCAGGTAAAGTTTGAGATTTCATTTCGACTGAGAAGGGTGCTGAAACACCATGTAGCTAATAGCATTATGCCATGTGCAAGCTGATAATTTTATGGGGAGTATTCAATTTCAATCATAATGGGCAGTTTTAATGTCCAAACCAATCTTCGAAAGATGTGCTGGGAGCAGGGTGAGGCCTGTATATACTTCCATACACCTTGACATTCCAGAATATAGTTAAATGTGTGTAATTTTGTTTTGGTGTTGTATCTTGATTTACTACCGCACAAGGCTTGTTTTGTTACTGCAAATGTTCTGTGCTTCAGTTCCATCCCTGAGCAGGAAGGGGGAATGGGAAAACAAAAGCACGGGGCATCGGCTGATATTTATATGCAGATGCTTGTGTTTCAATTGCCATCAATAAACTTGGAGTTGATAATAACTTTATGTTACAGACTTATAAGAAACAAGAGCTTAGGGCAGAATGAGATTCTGTAGCTGAAATAAGACTGCCTCGGTTATCTTTTTTAATTATTTATTTTTTCATTATAAAAGTACAAAGAGGGCAAAAAAAAAAAAAAAAAAGAGGTCTCATGGTTTATTTAATGTGATTTTCCTTTGATGAAAGTTTTTTTATTGTGCACCAATATGCAGAGAATACTGCTTCGATGTCTCTCTGGGATTTTTCTGCCGGATTTATTTATTTATTTATTTTTTATCCTGGAAAATTTGTTTGATGTCAATGGATTGTCCTTAAAAGAAAACCCAGATCGGATCCTACTCAATATCAATTGAATTTCATTCTTAATGGGATTAAATGGTGTTCAATTGATTGCCTAAATGAATATGGAAATGACACTGCTGCTAAATTCCTAAACCAATGGGGGACCATTGATTAATTCTTTTTTCAGGTTTTTTTTTTTTTTTGTGGCTTAAAAGACAATGATTATTTCATTAGAAATTCGAAGGGGCGATCAAATGCCAATGTCAATTTACGTGTATGAAAATGTTTTATCCATGTTTTGATGATGAAACCCGGTTAAAAATATTAAAAGATACCTTTTAGGAAATGTATTATAGATGTTTTGGCAAGCGTAGCTGTCTTGAATGTTTTATACAAAATTAACATATACACATATATATTCTCTCGCAAAAATATCATTAGTTGACAAAAAAAATACATATTTCAATAAATTAATAGATAAAAAAAAATGCAGTCTTCAATTTATTAAAATCTATATTTATTTTGTATTTTACTGTACATCTCCTCACTTTAAGAAAGTGAAGATAACCTCACTTGAAAAAAAAATAATACGTCACTAATAATAATAATAATCATCATCATCATCGTCATCTAATGAGGACATCATTATTTTAACAAAATGAGTATGTCACTAACAGATAAAAAAACAGTCTTTAATATATTAAAATTTATACTTTTTGTATTTTAGTATGCATCCTCACTTTAACAAAGTGTGGATAGCCTCATTAGAGAATATATATATATATATATATATATTTCCAATCATGGATTCCTAACCATATTAAAATTAGAGATAAGCGAAAAAGATAAGGAGATTAAAAAAATATAAATTTTAATACACTACAAGAAAAAATATATTATATTGAAGTTTATATTTATTTTGCCTTTTTAAATTATTCTTGATTTTAATATGGTTAGGGATTTTACATTAGAACACACACACACATATATAGAAATGATCCAATATACAATCCTATACTTTGTTAAAATTTGAAAAAAGGTTATTAAATCACGTGATTTTGTAGTATAATAATATTAAATTAATCATATGATTTAAAAGCTTTTCTAAAGTTTCAGGATCAAGTCAGCACTATATACATAAATATTCTATTTTTGAAGATGCGGTTTTGTGACGCAAATCGACGTAGACTGATTTTTCTGATACTCATTTCATCAGCGGATTTGAACCGTATGTACACAAATTTGTTCTCATTATCACCGTTGGTTAATGGCTAATGGAGCATATATATAAAGTTGAAGTACAGACATTTGTATTTAAGAATAAAAATAAAAATAAAAAATGAACAGAGGTAGGTAGTCACTGATGATAAAGATATACAAAGTTCAAGAATCAAAATATATACCGTCCAGTTGCTACAAAGTCAGATGCATGCTCTCTCTCTTCTCTCTCTCTATGTGTCCAATTGGCCCATGGTTTGGTGCTTTCTACACTTGTTTCCACCATGCATTTACTTGTAAAATCTCTCTCGACTGTTGTTTCACGAATTGCAGCACTTGATTGTGGAAAAAAAAGGGCTTTATTATTACTTTTTATATTTAATTAGATTGAAATATGTTCCAAACTTTTATGACAAAATGAAGGGAGTCTGCTGTTTCTCTCTATCAGCTGGATGAAAGCACAGTATTAAGTTGATCAGTTGAATGTGAGTAAAACACTATTAATTAACCAAAACCCTAGGGTTACAAGAGCTTCGGATAAATTTCAAATAAAATCCTTTCCTAAAATTATTATTATTATTTTTGTATGGGTTTTCTCTCTACATATTTTCTGTAATTTCATTTTATGAAGAGTAAACTGTTAAGTGGCTGCATGCCTGATCTCATAAAGAAGAATCCTCATGACATTTTCGTATACCTCCTCGTTATTCTAAATAAACTTATTAATTAAATCCGGCCTCCCACCCACCATAAATTAAAATTAAGTTTCGTTTGATCATCATGATATATATTTTCGATGCTCAATCAAATGCACTAAAGCTTTACACGTTATAACGACAATCTTCTGTATATTCGTTTGAACTGATGATTGAAAAGAAAGTGTATATATATAGACAATTATAACGTACGGAGTCTTCTTGTCTTTGAATTTTTGCATCAATTATAACAAATTCATGTCATGCTGATCCATTTGTATAAAATATTTAATTTAATTTGCATCTTCATTTGTGATGTTTCTTTATACGCTTATGTCTTTATTTTTGTCTTCTGCAGGAGCAGTGTTCTTAAATATGAATACCAATCTGCAGGCTTACTCGTCACATGGATCCCATTTACATTGGCGTGTATTTATTTGTTCATTGCATCAGTATGGCTATTAATTATATTATCCACTTATTGTTGTAACATCTGAAATCAACTGAAATACGTAATAAGAGCAAAAATTTCGTGAATGGCTAAAATCATTTCCCCAAATCATGTTCCAGAGATGACGTGAAAATTTGTTTTTTTGTGGATAACTGTTGATCGATGTGTATGGGTCATCTCAGATCAGTGATGACTGATGAACAATTGATTTATTATTATAAATTATAAACATTTCTGTTCTTTCTCTTTCAGTAAGCATAAGCTATGTTGACATATGTTGATATTATTCCGACAACAAAACAAATAATGCGTTTCATTCATATCTTTATTATATATATATATATATTGATATATTAAGACGATTAGATATGTTTATAATTAAAGATTTCGAAGTAATGTAAGATGAATCTTTTACTACATAAAAAGAACTATGATTTTTCTTGTTGCGTTGATTTAACTGACTTTTCTTTTCTTTTTTTTTTTAACTTTTTTCAAAGAAATAAAATAAACAAACGACATATGATAGATGAAACTTTTTATCATGTCAAATAATAAAAGTAACCACGTCAAATCTGCATATTTATCAAACAATACTAGTCATTGGGGATTGTGAAAACCTGCAGACTCTGGCCTCAGTATAGACCAAACCAGGCTTGCAAAAGTACCCTTTGCTTGGGCTACAATGTCTATCTTCTGAACAAATACACTGCCCCTCCAAGGCACATCCATCGAATTTAGCAGCTTCGGTTCCAAACAATATCTCATCAGACCATTCGCTGGAGAACATATTTTGTGGATCCATTTGATTCTTCGCAGCAAGAAACCTGCTAAAGTTTGCATACTTTTGCTGCACATTCAGGAATGCCAATTTCCTATTCTTAGCCCAATGTGGCCTTGCCCCATACTTGAAGAATGCCATTTGCTCAACTTCTTCCCACACATCTTGATTCAATCTTGGGGTTGAAGCGTCATCGGCCCGATAATAGTTATAATCAACAACTATTGAATCCTCAGATTGCCCTAGATATGCACTTGAAGCTTTGATGAAACGTATCAAGAACCCATTGTAACTATCAACCCCGCAAAAATTTTCCGGTTTAAGGTCTCTCAGCTTCTTTACGTCTCTGATGAAATCTTTAAACTTGTTAGCAGGAAATATTGCAGTTGTTTCGTAAAAGAAGAGGCCATTGATTCTGGGATCCCACGCACAAGAGGTGTCAACTCTTCTTGAGTATAAACAAGCACCTGAAGTTTGCAATTTTCCTTGGCGACCCACTATAGGATAGCCTGTGAAGATTAGAGCATTGTTCTTGAATCCATTTGCTATTAGTTTCTTGAACCCCAGAACCGTAGCTGCTAGTGTGCACTTGCCATTTGCATTTTTGGCTGTCTCCAATGCTTTCTCTGCATTTTCATGATCAAATTAACAGCCAGCACATACACTATATATCAACTTTAATTAAGAGTTCTCCAGTACATTCACACATTTTAAAATGTAGGTCCCTTATAAATAGCCAAATTGATCTATCCTTAAATCTAAATTATAAAACATACATACAAAGGAAAAATTTTAATATTAATTTAAACATAAAATAGGTGCACCACATTATTATCTGTGCACCTATTCAATAAAATTTGGACACTTATACATGCACTTTAGAAATAGATCAATCATGAAACTAAGAAAAAAGAATTTTAGGTCACATGGGTTGACTTGATTAGGTAGTATTATTGAGACAATCTCATGTAAGATAAGCTATTACTTGTGACAGACGTTCCATATCATCTATATATGTGCTCATTTGATAAAATTTGAAGCTTACATATATATTTAAAAAGCGACTAATCATAGGGTAACTAAATTGAATGGTTCAATTTAGACCATCAGACTCTCTTGTACACTGTAAGATATTAAACAGAAGATGAATACTGGAACTTACCTGCAGCCCTAGTTGATTTGGAGATCAAAATAGAAGTGTCTTGAAAGCCAATGAAGTCATTTACTCCATCACCACGTGTATTTAAAGTAACTCTGTCGTCATATCTGTAAACAGCTGTACGTCTAGATGGGTACCACGTGATGTCCCCAAATTCATGTTTCTTTGCATGGTCCATGAATATATCTTCAATGTGAGCATCATCTGTGAAATTAAATGTTATGCTTCTTTTGAATCCCGGTTCCAGTGAGAGCTTTACCTGTAATTTGTTTCACATGCATATTTATTCAATCAATAAATCCACTAGGCAGTATTAATCATAACCATGTTCATTGATTCCTTTTTTTTTTTTTTTTTAACTTGGAAGCAAAGGTGTGTTTTTTAAAAAGCAAACTTTGAACACATGACATTGACTTTCAAAAAAAAAAAAGAAAAAGAAAAGAAAAAAGTATATTTGTAATTGTGGACATTGGTTGATTCCACTTTTAGAATGGTAATTAATTATCCTTTTGCCGGGTTATGCCTCATTTTGATTATTTACTCCCCATATTTTAAACATAATTTGGAAGGTAGGGATACTCCTATTATTAGTTACTTTTTTAAGTGGAAAAAAATAAAAATAAAAAGCCTAACATTCAATGAGGAATGATAAACATTTTGATCATTGCTCACTGTTTTTTTATTTTTAAAAATAACATTTAAATGGTAGAAGGACGGACAAAATATTTTAACATTATTTAAAAAATATAGGACAATATTGTATAAAAAAATTAATTCATTAAATGATAATTTATCCCTTTATAAAGCAACTATAATTATCTATACAATCCATAAAAACAGTATATTATAGTATCATCGTCAAATCCAAAACATAACACAACAAAAAATTTGTAAAAAAAAAAATAATAACTGACCTCAGAGATGACACCTAACAACCCCAACGAAACTTTTGCTGCATCAAGAAGAGGATCGTTAGCTTCAATTCTGATAATCTTGGCATACCCTTCGCTTTCTTTCGCCGGAACAACAAGACTCAGCCCAATAACGTGATCATGAACAGCCCCTCCTTTTCCCCACCACGAGCTTCCATGTGCCCCCGTACTTATCACTCCTCCAACGCTCACACCTTCCCAGTACGGCGCTGCCACTATGCTTAAATTCTCTTCTTCCACTCTATCAATCAATTGCCGCAACGGCACGCCGGCGTCTGCAGTCACGGTCAAATTGGCTACATCGATGTCAATATTGGAATCAAGCTTAGCTGTGCTTATGAGTAACGTGCTTTGTGACTGCGAACAAGGGCAGGCCAGTTTTGGTATTGTGTGCGAGAATTTGCTTACTGTTTTGACCTTAAGCTTGTTTTTATTTGCATGCGCCACGGCCAAACGGAGCTCCTCTTCGGTTGTTGGGTACGTTACATTTGAAACATGGCAATCTTTTCTGTCACCCCATGCACCGTACGCGTTTTTAAGGATGCAGCCGCCGGTTTGGTTGCATTGAACCGGCGGGGGCGGCGGCATGGCCTCGATCGTTGATAGTGAGCCCCATGTGATCACTACGTGCACGACGCCTATGAGGTTCCAGAAATAATTCATCTAGATATCTTTTGCTTTGGACTGTACGTGTTGGTTGTTGAGTTAGATGAATGGAAATTTATGAGACCATGTGTGAAGGCAGCAATGCTTTGAAGCCAAAAATGAGAGTTGCTTTGAACTCTAGAACAAGCTATTGGGGGCCTTGCGAACGACAATAATATTATTTATTTATTTATTTATGATAGTTATGTGTCATGATTGTTGATTTTTAGTGAATGTTTGTTCACATTGTAAAAGATTTACTTATACAAAATCAAATAAGTGGCCGAAACGAGTGGTGGGTTTCGAGAATTACATGCAACTCTTGTTTTTAATGTTGGGGCGGCGATAAAAAAGATTTGAACCAAAATTTCAGAGATCTGCAAAACGAAGCCAGCTAATGGTATCAATATCTCTAATATATCATGATTCTCAATATAATCAAGCCAGCTAATTATACCAATTCATTGTCAAAAGAGTTCTTTATTTGACTTTCAATCAATTAACATAACATAATAACAGCAGAGATACGCAAAAGCAATTTCTGTAATCAAAATTTTTGTATTAAATGGCAGATTATACACAAACATATATATAGTTATTGTTCTTTATAATTTGAATTTTCTATGATTTTATTTGGATTTTCTGCTGTCGTCGGTGCCTCCGAAAAAGACTCATTAGATCCTTACCATACAGAAATACAAAAAGTTCTAGGTGACAACATTACCACCATGTGTTAGCACGTAATGTTACCAAATTACATTCCACCACTTACATATTTATAGATCATTAATTTTAGAATAATGTAATTGAGTGGCCATTATGATGCCACATGAGACCTTTTCAATACCAATATGTTAATGTGATGCTTTCACCAATAATTAAAAAAAAAAGTTACAATTTATATTATACAAAAACAAAAATGACATTAAACAACAAAGAAGTTTTCGATCCTGCCATTCGATTTTTAAAATGTTAAGAAAAATTAAATAAATTTTAAATGATAACACATTTGAAAGGTCGGAGCACAGCATAGGCTCAAGACGAGGTCCGTGTTGCTTTGAGCAGATATTGTTATTGAATATGATGGATTATGCCTGATGCATGCAAGAATCAATGAAAATGACCCAAAAACATAATACATTGAGAAATTATCATACATAGAAATAACATTTTATTCTTAGTAGATAATTTATTTGAAGCACTATAATATGGACAAGAGTAATGATACAAATAATATTATATAAATTGATGTGACATATTATCATTGGTTGAATTAAATACACGATAGAATTCACGTGATTTATTTATATTTTTTTTAAGAAGTTAAATTTCAAAAACCAATAAAAAAATTTTAAAATTTTGGAATGACATTAAAATCTTTAATTAAACAAATAAAATAATGTATGAATAACATAACAAACTTATTAATGATATTATAATCAAGCAATAATATTTTGTAAATTTTGAAGCGGTCCAACAAGCTTGTTATTAAGCACGGCGCGACACAAATAGACTTGGCAAAATCCGGGTCCGGTCCGGGTTTTGGTGTTGCCCGGGACCGGACCGGATGAGAGAAATGCAAGCCCGGACCCGGGTTAAAACCCGGTTTTTCCGGGTGCGGTCCGGGCTTGAGCCCGGCACCTTCCGGGTCCGGGTTTTGATCCGGGTTTTTAAAACCCGCATGTGATAACTTCAATTTTTTTTCAATTTTTTTCTTTAATTTTTTTTTTCATTTCTCTAACAATGTAAATTTTAAAAAAGAAAATAATCAAATAAACTCATTCAATCTCAAACTTTAAAAAAGAAAATAGTCAAATACAAACATATAACACATTAACAATGCAAATTTTGCACAAATGATAAATAAAAATTATTTCAATCTACTTTCTAATACCTAAATTCATCTAATTTCTAACTTAAACTCATTCAATCTATATATAAAATAAATAAATTAAATTCAACAACACAATAAATTTAAATAACATCTAACATATCATAAATTCATAATTATATATTTATATATAATATATTTATTTTTTAAATTTATTAAAAAACCGGGTCCGGTCCGGGTTCCGGGTTTTTTGTGTTGAACCCGGACCCGGGCCCGGAAATGTCCGGGTTTGAGAATTTCAAACCCGGATCCGGTTTTTATATGCATGCGGTCCGGGTTTTGCCCGGACCGGATTGGCCGGGTCCGGGCCGGGTCCGGTCCGGGTGGGCTTTTTTGACACCCCTAGACACAAAGTTAAAAATGTTTTTAGGTCAATATAACCAAATTATTTTAATATTTTCATCTAAATTTTGGTGTGGTGATTCTCATTTATTGGATAATCAAATTATTTTTCTTGTAAAAATGATTAAGATTAAGATGATATTTATAAAATGTATCAAATGTTTATCATTATTAGCAAGAGTAGTTATTTTCTTTTCTCCTAGGCAATTTAAATGGTTTTCTAGGGCCCCGCTACTAATGAATATCCCTAATGTACGATAAACTCATTTTTTAAAAATTAAAACAATGAAAATGAATTCCTAAATTTAGATGATTAAGATTAAGATAATATTTATAAAATGTATCAAATATTTATCATTATTAGCAAGAGTTGCTATTTTCTCCTAGGCAGCTTAAATGGTTGTCTAAGGCCCCGCTACTGATGAATGTCCCTAATGTATGATAAACTCATTTTTTTAAAATTAAAACAATGAAAATGAATTCTTAAATTTAGAGTCAACTCAATTATTATTTTATATTCATTTATTGTATTATTGCATTACAACTATTTTTCCCTAAATGAACTACCCATTTCCTACAAAAATACCTATTTAACATTATAATTCATTGTTTTACTCCAAAAATATCTCAAATTAAAGTTAAAATTAATATTCTTGATCCCACAAAATCTCTATCTACTGTAAATTAATACGTTACAATTAAAACTTTATATATTTCTTTTGAACCTCTAACTTATTCGTTAATAAGTTTACTCCAAAAACAAAAGCACCATACACGTTCAACGCTTTTTTGTGCTTTTGGGGGGGGCGGGCGGGCGGGGGGATCTACATTAATGGTTTTCTCTACTTACTACTTACCAGCAAAAAAAAAAATTATTTCTCTACTGTTCATGATTGGTGGTAATTAAAGTCAAGGTTAATTTTAGGGTTTATTTTTCTCCGTCAATTGTTTAATTTATTCTTATTTTAAAAAAATCAAGTATTCGTAGGTTGTTATCTCTTAATTTTTTAACATGATGGAGTTTTAAATACTCTATTTCAAAAAAAAAATTAAACAGATTAACTATAGTATCGATTAAGATATATTAGTGAAATTCATAATATAAAAGTTATACATATAAAAAAGTTAGAAAAAATTATTTAAAATTAAAAATTTATTATGAAATTAATACATATATTTTTCACCAAATTTTTAAGAAGGTTTAACCTAAAATAATTTGCCCTAAGGCCCGCCTAAATTTGATTGAACTGCCCCTGTCTGTTAGCTGCAAGTGGACCAACAAAAATAATGCAATTGGGTCTCATCACTTCATCGTATGGTCCATCTCACTTTTTTTTTTTTTTTTTTGTAAGAGTAAAGCTTCTAACACTTATTTAAAACTCCTATTTTGATTATTAAAAAAAAAAGGTTACAGGAAAACACGAAAGATTATAATAAAATTTAATTAAATATTAATTTTTTATAATAAGATAAGAGGATTGATGATTTGCAAGTATAATTTTTTTTTAATTTAATTAAACTCATATTTATCTTATTATATTAAAAAAATTCTTATTCATTCCGTTTGTGTAATTTCTCTAGCAATAGAATTATGATTACAAAGGTGAGGTCTTATAAGAATTTTAAATGGGTGTGGAAAGCACTTCTCTCCTTATTAATTCGGCCGATTATGAATCATCATCTTCTTCTCGGGCCCATCAGGCGTCTCCAGTCAGGCTCAGGCAGTCACCGAAATCCTACAAGGCTACAACGATTTGCCCTGCGAATGTCGAACCCCACCACAGGTGAGTCTGTTACGCAACGACAGTTTCTTCAGAGTTCAGACCCACTCCTTTCAATTTTCAAATTTAAATGTCATTGGTGACTTTGATACATTAATAATCTTTTTTCTTGTAAATTGGACCTAGAGCAATAATTTGCTTTTTTTTTTTTGATTTAATGGTGATAATTATGAAGCATGTACTAAAAAGTAATAGAAATTATTATTCGTATACCATAAATTATTTTATTATTAAAAATATTATAATATTTTAAGAGTATATTAATCATTCACTTAAGTTGACAAAAATTACTTACCGACCACTAATTCGTCAGCTACCATTTGTAAGTAGTGACATCATAAGGATAATTTTATTTTTTTAAGATAGAAAAAACTTCTATAAAAAATAATATATTGTCTGCATAAAAACAACATGTCGTCCTATAAATAACTATAAAAACGACATGTCGTTTTTACACTATTATGTCATTTCACTTATGTGAAATTGAAACAAACATAAACTTCTTTCATGAGATAGTGACAATATTTATAAAATGTCCAGATTAATTTAGTTTATAGGAATTCTTTTTTCTGTTGTTTGGAGTTATACTTTATTTTACTTGAAATTCTTATTAAGTTAATGTATTATTGTAATATTTGTTTAATAGAGTAAATTTAAAATATATAAATGATAATTTTTCAAAAAGTAATAATAAGTTTATCAACATAAAAACATAAATAATAACATAACATTGTCTTAATTTTGATAATTTATAAGAGCCCACACAATAATATACGGTCATTAATCATCAACTACGAATCACAGCCGTTCATCTCATCCTGTGTCGTATCTGGTTGTCCGTACTCCTTAAGCGACTTCAGTAACTGGGTCCCTTTCCTCCTCCCTCGAGGAGTACAATTCCCTTGCAACGCCAGCTCAACTGCACGTGCCACCTCCTCCGGCGGTGCTGCCACCACTAGTTGATCGCCTCCGCCGTAAATCACGGCAAGAACGCTAATCGCATACTCCTTCCCCCTCCCCGCCATCTGCCCCATCATCGTGACCATCACGGGAACCGCGAGCGCATGCGCACGCGTCTCCTCCGCCCCTTCAGCCACCGTGCACATCAGCTCAAGCGCCGCCAACGCTCTCTCCCCCGCGGCCCCGTCCAGCTCCGCCACCACCTCAATAACCGCCCCAACGGCCCCCGCCTCCACCGCAACGCGGCGGTTGCTCTCCGCCAAGCATAGCGCTAGTAGAATTTTCGTCGCCGGTTTTGCCCCCGCTTTGTTTTTCAGATTACCAACCACACCGCGCATCAGCTCTGGCTGGCAAGCTTGATCCGACGGCGGGTTGGGTAAGAGCGAGCGTTCGAGTAAATATAGGGCGGCGAGCCGGTCGGAGTCTGAGCCGGAGCTGAGCTGGAGCTCGGCTAGGTGGAAGAGCTCTTGGAGGCTGGTGAAGGGAATGGGAGGTGGTAAAGGTTTAGGCGGGAGGTCAGGTTCGGGTTTCGGGTCGGTTCGGAACCGTGGGTGGAGTGGGGAAGTTGGGAGAGGGAATTTCCATTGGGTGAAGCTTTGGGAGGTGGACGAAGACGAAGACGAGGATTCTGGTTGATGTGGTGGCGGTGGAGGTGGAGGAGGAGGCGGAGGCGGAGGCGGGGGTTCTTCGGGAGTGAGAGGGAGAGGAGGGGAGTGTGAGTTGGTCGGGCTGAGTACGGATTGAGTGCAGTGGCAAAAGAAGCCACAAGAGAAAAGGGGACGTGGCTGGGTTTTGAGCTTCGGGTGGTGACTTTTCATTTGCTTGCCAGATCATTAAAATTATGGAGGTGAAATCTGAGGAGGAGGAGGATATTGTGCGTTTGAAGGTAGGTTAAGGTTATGCGTATGGGGTGCTCGTGACTCTGAAGATGCTGGTGACTGCAGGGTCCTTCAGTGAGACAGTACTACTGCCACTGCAGCAGTTGTTCGTTACAATAATAATTTAAATGGGTTTCATTTTCAATCAATGAAACATGATGTCCCATCCTGCATTCCTCCTCCTGCTGTACCAAGTTGATAATGATGGAGAGGCGATTATAGGCTGGCCACCGAGTAAAATTTACCCGCCGTGACACTGTAACTGTTACTCCAGAATGGCATTAGACTTACATGGCCGGTGGCCCAGTGTCGCAGTCGGGAAGATTGATTGATTGATACTCGCTTTTGAGGCAGCAGCTCATTTTAGTTGTCATGTTTGGCTGTCTGTATACATAATCCTCTGCTTCAGTTTTTAACTTTTCATTGAATTCATAAGGCTCTTAATTATTTTCGACTCATTGGTAATGGCTAGAATGATAGCATTGTTAGCCGAATTAACAGCATCATCAAATTCAAACCATTGCTTTAACAAGTAGGAACTGGCGGATCTAAAATAAATACTGCTTTTAGTCTTTGCAAAGCCAGATTTACAAAAGATTGAGGAAAAGACCTCTGGATTTAAATATTCCATTCCGAAGCTTGTGACCAAAAAAATTGCCTTTTCGAGTAAAATTGCTACAGTTTAAGATAACTTACAAGTCAGGAGTAAATCATCTGATCTAAATCAATTAAAGACCAACGTATGCCCCAAAAAAATAAAAAAGTTAGGGTACAAGGTTTGCTAGTAGTTGCTACAATTGAAACTATCTCACCTCCATTTCTCGCGAAGCTCTTTCTTCTCGGACAAAACCCATGTCACAAAGATCGCCGCAACAAGTGCAACTATTGTAAGGAGAAGTAGGGCATAACTAAAATCCTCTGTGAGTGAATCATAGGTTCTTGAGGGGGCTAGTCGAGTGTAGAAGAGATCCACACCATATGCAAAAACGAGCGTGGTTGATTCCAGCTTGGCAGGCACCGTCAGTATGCCTCGAAGACCTTCCACCTTGAGGGAATGTGTGACATAAGACTGCAGCAGCAATTATGAATCAATATGGATTAACAATCAGTGTTTTGTTGTACCAATCAGCATGTGCAGAATCATGTTATAAGAAGCAAAATTAGCATATCCTTGCAAGCAAAAACCAAACTTCAAAAACTTCCCTACACTTGATGCACGGACAACCGCTTGGTATGTGGTACATTTTCATACATATGATTTGATTCCATTGGATTGGTGCACACACCCCCAATGTACCATACTCTCAATGAAGAATAATTACTAACCTAATTGGGTATTTTCCTAACAAAATAACATGCTGAAGCAAAAAAATATGACGAGCAGGATGACAAACTCAAAAGTAACACAGCCAATCGTAAGCTCCAATTAAACACTCCCCACAGCTTGCAAATGCATCGCAAGGTTCAAGAATTGGTAAACATAGCATACCACAGTTCATTAAAGCAGCAGTGTATTAACTGTCATAACTGCTTCAGAAAAGAATATTGAATCAATAATCTCAAAGAGCTTGATAGTTGATGGGGTAGAACAATATGGCAACTGACCTGAGGAATGATTGGCAATGAATCTGCAAGAGGTATAATTCCTTCTTCTTTCTCAGCTTGAGTAGGGTTAATTGATCGGCGAGGATCCAGGAAACGCTTATCAAGTGCCAGAACCTATAAGATAGTTCAGAAAAGAAACGGAGCATCATTTCAAATATATCTATCAATCTTTGCAAAACAAAATAACAGCAAAAAAGTCTAATTATGTATTGAAAAAACAAAAAAAACCAACAACACAGAAAAATCTGGTTTTGCTAAAAAACTTAACTAACCTGATCACCAATTGTACCAATGAGAAGCTGCTTTGAGGTTATACCCTTGGCAGTTGATGTTACTGCAACTGCTTTCACTGAATGGGTGAAAAAGTAAGTCTGAGACTTAGTAGTAATCTCTGGTCGTGAATATGAAGAAACAGGTGCAGTAAGATTATGCTTCCCAAGAACAAGCTTCAAAACATCTTTGTTTTCCTGTGAGAATACTCAGTTAAAAAAAAGATGAATTCATACAATCAAAGATAACAAAAATGCTATAAGATTAAAGTTCATAGGCATACCGCCCTAGACTGGTCATAAATCTCAGTGACTGACATCTCATATCTGTGGGCTCTAAGATTGAAGTAGTGGTACACAACCCAGTTTTCACTCAAAACCTACACCCCAAAGAAAAAACAATTGAACCAATAAATCGTATACATATGAACAGGTAAATCAGAAAACAGGCAGCGAACTCACAGCATGGACAGGACCCTGTGCCCCATGATGAGTCATACGGTGCAATATTCGACCAGTTATAGTATCTATAAGATATACAACCAGCCATGCCTCGTCTGGATCAGCAGATCCAATATGACCACTGGCTTTTGGAGCAACAGTTGCTACGAAAAGCAAGTTTTTCGATATATATTTATACATTACATCCTGCTCTGATGTAACCTTTGCTTGAGTATGTACAACCTGGAGAACACGAAAATGGCGTTGGCATTTGCACATTTGACAAGAAAACCTTAAAACAAATAAAACAGTTTTAGACAATATACCTCATTCTGCTTTCTTGAAACAGCTGCAATGATCTTTTCTGACTCCATTGGAAATATAATTGACCACAAAACCCTGGTTTCAAAGCAGAAATCATCCAAAACCTCACCAGCGCATTTACTCTTTACTGCATGCCCTTTGATAATGCCATTATCAGCCTCAACAGAGTACCAGTATATATTTGAAAACTCTTGCTGAAAAATACTTATGGCTTCAGATGTTTTCGGGTATAAATGAATCCGCCTGTCATCATCCACCAGTAGGTGTAGACGCTGTTCAGTTGAATCTGTGAACGGCAGTGGCATAACTTGTACTGCCGAATGAACAAGATCGAATGAATTAAGCTCCTTTCCAGTGTAAGTATCAACAAAAGAAAGTATAGCTGGTGCTTTTGAACTAACTCCGCAGCGGCCAACGACAAGAACAGATGGATTCTCATCCATTGCATGATGATGAGGTGTCTGCCACTGATACAGATTCAGCTCAGTTGGAGAATCACATGCTTCTGACTTATGCAACAAGAGAGACCAAACAACCCGTCCATCTCCACTGTGTAAGGCAAAAATTTTCCTAGCTTTAGTGAGCACTATCAGCAACTTTCTAAAACCATTGTGGTCTCGGGTCATTTTGCTCTTCTCAGAACTTTTCAACCTAATAGCTTGTATGGCTGCCACATCCTCAGGGCTTGCAAGCATTAAGGTCCCCTTAAGCTTCAGCATGTGTCCCTTAGAACGACAGAAGAATGTCAAAATCCAAATGCAGAAGGAAATCAAGTCAAAGATATGCATGTTCAATTGGACTGAAGCATGACAGCAGTAAATGTATTATATTTGAAAATTGGACTGAAGCATGACAGCAGTAAGTGTATTATATTTGAAGACAATGATACTGCAAAGCCACTCTTCCAACCAGTTTATGCTTTACCAAGAAGACACATATTGTAGTAAGAATTTTGTCTGCTCCATACTACAATAAATTATGTGATGGCACGGAAATGGTGTACTTATCTTTGAATTGACTGAACAAATTAAAGATCAGATATGAAAACTATTAATTAACAATTTATTTAGAGTAAATGTAATCGGTGCTTCCTTTACCAACATGATCTCAATTTACCATTTCCAGAAACTCATACCTTAAGCCATTCAAAGAGGCTATGCTCCACTTTCGCAACTGATACACCTTCCTTCTCCACGGGGAGCTCTGATGTTGTCACATCTATTATTGAGGCAAGAGCATCTTCCCTATTCCAGACAATCTTACCTTGTTGCACCAGCAAAAGTGAATGATCTTCCATGACAATCAAAGCCCTAAATCCATGAGACCTGTCTGTCCTGAGGTAATTGTTTATGAAGACCTTATGGACAAGCCCTCTTTGGTGATCCATTTCAATGCTTTCTTGAACCAAATTATTGTTCCAGTCCTGACCAGGCTTCACTGTAATGTCAACCTTACTGCCTCCATGTTCAACCACAGCAAATGCTTCTTTACCCTCAGAGAATACAAGAGCATCACTAACAACTGTTTCATGATCAACTTTATGCACAACTTCCAACTTGTCTTCACTGGTCAGTCTTATAAATAGTTTGTAGTTATTGATCTTTACAGTAAACATTCCTGTCAGTGATGAAGGTAATATCTCCACCATCCCCGAAGAATCCTCACCAAGGTTTGATAAGTGTGTTTCTTGAAAGGCAATTTTCCTATTCTTAAAGCTTACTGTTACCAAAATTGACCGCGTGGTATCTAGAGTCACAAGTGTGTCACTTGAAACTAATGCAACATCTCCGACAAAACCACCAGAAAAGGCAGCAGTTTCATGATTCAGCAACTCCCCATTCATAGCATTGATTTGATATGCATGAAACTGAGAAGAACCAGCATATCCTACCACATATATTTGATCACTTTCATCAAGCTGAATTACCTGCTGAACCTCTACACTGCAAAAAGAGAGACCACAATGTATCAATAGCTCTCCGATGTTAAGAAAGTTTGACTAGAAAATAAATTTTTGATAGACAATATTCCAAATTAGACAAACCTTTCAGCTGCAAAATCCCTGGTCCAAAGAATTTCACCATCAATGCTTGAAACAGCATGGAGACACCCTTTACTGGAAACAAGGATCAGACTGTCCTTGTCAACTTTCAAATTTGTCTGCATAATGCAGCTTCAGTTAACCACATATTTAGTCAAAAATTGGCATGAATTGCTATAAAAGTCACAGAGCTGTGTAAATTACCCTGAGGAAGATTCAAGAGAATGAAAGGGAATTTCAAAAAGGGAGGAAATCAAGATAATATGAAAGGTGAAGCAAGACCAGTCCAATATAAGAGCTTTCTGTGATGTGGATAGTATGTAATTTTGTAAATGAAAAAATGATTTCAATTCAAGTTTGGAATTTTTTCTTTAAAAAGAGAGAGAGAGAGAGAGGTTAAAAACAAAACCACAAGCAGAAATTTGAAAGGTGTTCAATGTAGAATATTCCAGTTAATGTAACATGTCACTAGATGTTATTACTCACTGGCACCAATAACAACGGCTTTGAGTGCTTTGAACCCCGAAGAAAAGATTCCCACACCATCTGCCCATCAGGAAGATTCCATGCTCTTAAAGTACTTCCATCCGATGAAAGTGTGATGACATCTGAAAGAATTGAAAGAAACATTCAAGAATACTTCATCAATATATCTCGACTGGCCCCTTCTCTACTTAATGCCAAAAAGGGAAAAATATATGTACATATTCAAGGCTAACGAAATTCAAAAAGGTTAAAAAGGCCAATTACATATGATTATGTTTGTACTATGTAACCGAGTAAAATAAATGGGCACAAGACGGCAATTTCAGTATCATTGTCATTCGAAAAAGAACAAAAACATTTACTATTACGCGGATAATGCCTTATGTTGTCATTAAAAGAAATCCGGCATTAACCGACTAACTATGAGCACAAAAATCAAATTGTATCGACAGTTAATTACCATAAAACAAGAGTAGCAAACATAGATTTATTTTAAGCACATGATAAAAGCAATAATTCCACGTGCCATTACTCACATTTACCCAATGCGATATCAATTCCGTCAACAACATCATTGATCCCAAGAACATGTCTCCAAACTGCACAGCACCAGCCAATCCAATTTCGTTATTGTTAAAACTCAAAAAACACCTCGGTTACAACTCCATTCACGCATCACCAATTAACTCAAATACAATCAGAGGAGGAAAATAAACTAACAAATTTCTCCATGGCGAAGATCGAGCGACGCTATAACGTTCTCTTCAGTGGACACAACCACACGCTTTCTTCCGGTCTTTTGTGTGTGAAACACAGCGTGCTTCACTTTTCCGATGTACTGTTGATGCCTAAATTGATTATTATTGAAAAAAACAAAGAACAAATCAAAACGTCAACGTTTCATCGTTATACGCAATCGTTGAATAAATTTAATAAATAAACGGAGAAGAATTGATAGCTTACCAATCCATGAGACCGACTTGATCTTCGTAAAGCGATAAGCTAGGGATTGTACATGATGATAAAAATAGTAGAGTTAAAATTATGAACCTAATCGCCATGTTTGATGGCAATTGCTAATCTCTCTCTGCGTCTCCAGTGACGAGAGACGGATCTGAGAACACGAGGTGTTTAGTTTGTTATTATTTGAATCTGTAAGAAGAACCTGTGAGTGAACTGTGTTTCCTTTACATCAAAGCCGGCTTCTGGTTAAAAAATTAATAATAATTAAAACTTTAAAAAAAATTAATTCAACTTCTGAGATATTATAATAACCTCCCCTTATGTTTTGATAAACATCACTTATGGTCCAAGTTTCTGCAACGCAACTGAATACAAGCTATTGTTAGTTTGTTAAATAATTTGAATTTTGCTAATGATTCTTGAGAATTTATTCATTTGGGCTTACAAAGGAAACTTTTTTTTTTGTAATGTTAAGAATTCGTTTTTTGGGCTCTTTTTCCTTTTTATGGAAAAATTTAAGATTTTTGAGTTATTATTTTACAAAAAAAAGACGCGCACACACACATATATTTAGACTTTTATACCTAAAAAAAAAAGTGAGCCCAACATTAGTTTATTCATACTATGATAATATGGTAACCTAACATATTTTTGTATGAAACTCGTGTTCGTGCTGTCTATCCTACCACCTAATTTATATATTTTCATGAATGCAACATTCTTTATATGTAGCATTTTATATTCTTTTATAAATGTAGCATTCTTTATGAGTGTAGCGTTCTTTTTGAATTTTTGCTTTTTACAAAATAAGTTATTGTATTATTTCACCGTTCATAACAAAATCAGAAAACTATACATAACAGAAAGAAAATAACAAAAGCATATACAATTAATTGTGATAATTGCATAACTGTTACACAATTACCATTCCCTAATACTTTTTCCAATTATAAGGAAAAAAAAAATTATACTTTTTTTGAATACCTATATAAGAAAAGTATAAATTGTCCCACGTATTTTCATTAAACGTCAACATTATTTCATCAGTCATTATCAATTATAAAACGTATCTTTCATAGATTGCGTTGTATATAAAGGAAAATAAATAAACTCATCATCAGTAGAAGTGGCAACATTAGTGCCATCCAATGACACATTTGTACACTAATGACGAAATTTGACCAAATCAGTATGAGTATAATTCCCAACAATTGTAAATTGAGTCAAAACGTGGCGTTTGCTTTTTTGGTACAAATTTTATGTCGCCTCATCATTACAATCTTGGCTAATTTTGCTTTTTGTGGAAAGTGATTGAACACCAAAATTAAGCCTAATTATTCAAGCAAAATTACAAAATTAATAAATTTAATTATAGTTATTTTTAACGGAGGGAGATTATTAAATAGAGGTGGCCGTGCCGCACAGGTCTCAAAATCTCAACCATTGACCTCGGTTGTATACAAAATTCCATGAAACTGCCGGTGTCATAATCATCCAGACATAAAGCAAAACAAAAATCTACTGTTTTTTTTCTCTGTGTTGTTCGATTTATTGTATGTAAATGGAAGAGACTTTGGTAGTGTTATGAACTGTCACTTTCTCCATATATATATATATATTTTTATTTGTACGCTACTCAAAGACTCGATTTTAGATTCCAATACACTTTTCGAGCTCCTATATTTTTCGCTAGATTTGACAAAAGTTTCTGCCAAACTTTATGGGAAGATAGATCCCCAAACGGCGGCGTTTCTTCTAGGGGACAACACTGCGCTGTAGGTTCTGTCTCGTCCGTGCTGCTTTGCTCACAACGTTAAAAACCCATATGCAGTGCCCGGTAATATGTCTACGCATTTCGTTTGAAGTGGGATCTTTTGAGTGTTTTGCTCCAGAGTCTCGTCGTTTGGTTGATTTGAAGTAGCATTGATGGGTTTGTTTCTAAGTTCACCGTGAATTAAGTAAAAAACTTGACTGTAAGTTCTTCGATTCTTTACACATTGTTAAGATGAGGAGAAATTTGCATTTTTTGAGTATGAGCTTGTTCGAGATTTTGTAGTTATGGAATGCCATTGCATAGTTTTGATTTGATTAATTTATTAAGATAGTGAGAGATATTGAGTATTGAGATTGAATTGGATTTTGTTATAATGGCATCTATTAGACGGACCATGTCTCCAGTTCCGAGAGCAGGAACTTTCTTAAATGGGGAAGCTTGTCAAGTTGCTTCTCCTTTATCCAAGTCTTCATCGTGTACTCAGAACCACCCAGCATCCTCGGGTGGACTGCTATCTTATCTACACAGTTCGTTGGACTCTCAAGCTTTGATTTTTGGTGTTTCATCGCCAAGATCTTCGAGGCCTCTTGAGAGGGCAAGACCAAAGGCTCAAGTTTGGCGGAGAGCTCTATTTCATTTCTTGATTTGTTTTGTGGTTGGGGTGTTCATTGGACTCACACCTTTTGTTTCAATGAATTTGTCAACAAATCTCATGTCAAAGCAACAGGCACTCACCTTTGAGATGGTTTATGCTTTTGGCAATTCTCAAACATATGATGGTATGGCAAGAAACGTAACTGTAGATAATGACGGTATCAAGAATAATGCCACATTAGAGTCACAAGCAGAGATACGTGAATTAAGAGATGTGCTCTCGGATGATTACTCTGCTAACCAGTCACTTCCCCAAGATTCAGATTTGGTATCTCGGAAACTTATCATAATTGTGACCCCGACAGATGCTCAACCATTTCAAGCTTATTATCTAAACCGTTTGGCGCACACTTTAAGAATGGTCCAACCTCCTCTATTGTGGATAGTTGTAGAAATGACATCCCAATCTGAGGAAACTGCTGATGTACTTAGGAGAACAGGGGTTATGTACAGGCACCTTGTATGCAAAAAAAATTTAACTGATGTGAAGGATACAAGAGTCCACCAGAGGAATGTGGCACTGTCTCACATTGAAAATCACCATCTGGATGGGATTGTCTACTTTGCGGATGAAAATAACATCTATTTAACTGATCTTTTTGAGGAACTAAGACAGATCAGGTATGCTGATTTTTACTTGTCAGTGATGGTTAACTGTCTTTGGATTGATTGACTTTAACCTTCAATATAATCATTATTGTTATTGGTAGGTGAAATAATTTTAGAGCTACAATATCTTGGTTCTATATTAATTAGATTCTATAATATGAATACTCAGCTCTAGTGGCAAATCTATCTGAACTCGTTCGACATGTTTGTTTGATTTATAAGTTATCAGAAATGATATGAGTCTTTCCTTTTCATATTCTTCTAATTAATCATGTGTTGTCCACATGTTTCAAAGCCATGGGTCCCTTTTTTGTTTTGTTTTGTTTTTGTTTATGTCTTTTTCTGTCTTTTTTTTTTTATATATATATCTTTATTTTGGCATGGTTCCTAGCTAAGCACACTCCGCTTACGGCACTTGCTTATTGGTTTTAGGTTCTACAGCAATGATATGACAGATGGATTGTTAGTGTGCTTTCAACGCATACACTAGTAATAAATATATTTTCCTCTGTACATCATTTATTTTGGACTTGCAGGCGGTTTGGAACATGGACAGTGGCCAAACTATCAGAAAACAAAATGGATACAATCTTGGAGGGCCCTATTTGTAATGGAACTCGAGTCATTGGATGGCATGTAAATGAACCAAGAGAGAGATTCCGGAGATTCCACGCTGAAATGTCGGGATTCGCCTTCAACAGTACAATACTCTGGGATCCAAAGCGATGGCATCGACCAACCCTTGAACCTATTAGGCAGGTCGTTACAGTCAAGGATGGTTTCCAAGTTAGTGTCTCTTCATTCATCTTTGGCTGCTCATCATCCTCATTGTTTTCGGTAAAATGACACCATTTAATGAGACAAATAAAAAGAGATCAAGCTATAATGATAGACGAGTATTATGTTAAAGCAACAATATCCTTTTTATTACAAGTAATTTATCAAGAAACTCAATAACTTGCTACGACAGTTTCTGGCTCACCAGTTTGATGTCTGTGGCATGAATTAATTCACTAATGACTTAGATTTTATAAGAGGTAACAGATTTCCTTAAAAGGAAAGTTGTGGCCAATTATTCAGTATCATTTCTGTTAATAAACTTTTATCTTGCACTCATCTTTGCGGAAATGAAAAGAGGCAGGGAGTGAGTATATTTCCAAACAATTCTGTTTTTGGAAAGTTGATGAGCTTATCTCCTTAGCTTATTAGTCAGTAGTGTCTAGAAGCTAGAGTGAAACTTTTCCTTCCATGAAAGGAAATATTTAGATTACGGTATCTTTGTAGGCTCTGAAGGGCTACTCTGACACATGTCGCTCTACTTACAGCACCCTTTGGATTGACTCAACTAGTAAGTTAATTAGTTTCATATACAGGCGAGCACATTTGTTGAACAGATAGTGGAAGATGAGAGCCAAATGGAGGGTTTGCTGGAGGAGTGCTCCAGAATCATGGCATGGCTTCTTCCTCTTGAGTCTTCTAATGCCTTCTATCCTCAGAAATGGTTCTTGAAGAATAATCTTGATGTCATGGCCCCACTTGCAAGAAGTTCTTGATGTGAAAGGGATCAATTGAGTGGTAAATGGCAAATTCTTCGACTTTTTTTTTTTTTTTTTGGTTTCTGTTTACTATTACACTATTCTCGAGTAGTTGAATTTCATAATTGTTCATATATTTTCGTTTCCTAGATGTTTAATTGCCAAATGGAAACAAGAAATACTTCATGGACATGTCTATTTATATGCTATATCCCCTATTGCCACCTCTGTGGATTTGCATGTTGATTGCCTTTTAGTTTGTTCTGTAGGAGGAATCAATTGAGAAGCACAGTCATAGCACTGATGATCCAGGTAGTCGTTACAATGTACAACTTACCCCATATTTATGCAGATGCCTTGCTGAGATGTCGCGTTGATGTCAACATTTGGCTAGTTCATTTTCCTTCTTTGCCAAAACATCTGAAAGTGTTTGCAGAAAAAGCACACACATATTTCAGTACAGTTGCAAGGGTGATAGATCCTCTGCATTGACTGGTTTGTTTGAACAAATGAATTTTTGCAGAAGGATAGGGTGGTCGAACTGCAAACCGTCCCCAATTGTAACTTTGCATGGAAACTGTGTAATTGTTCAGTGCCGTCTCATTTTCTTGGTTTTAGCTGTTACTTTGTGTAAAACTGAAAGCGATTTAACCATTTATTTGGTGCTCTCAAGTGTTTACTTAGTAAATACGTATGCTGTCGCGGATGTGTCTTGGCAATGTATAGTGATAAGATTTTAAATCTTCATCAATAACCACAGAATTAGACTAATAATAAGACAGCATGTGTGTCTTGGCAATGTCCTGGCTTGCTCGAGCAACAATCCTGAAATTGCTAATACTAATAAGACATCTCCTTTCCGCGGTTAAGACCGTGTTAGCTACATTGCTTTACTTAGCTTTGACACATGATTATTTTGGTTCCTCTAGTCGTGGCACTGAACTCAAGCCTCAAGTCAAAAGTTTCATTCGCTAGCGATGCCCCATTGAAGAAAATGACACCAGTCGTACTGCATAACCCCTACTTTGAGAGACCAAAATTTGCCCTTAAAATAGTAGGGCCGTTATAAATTTGTCAAAATAACATGATGATAAAAGGTTAACAAAACACCCACTTGAGCGTCGATATGTCCGAGTGGTTAAGGAGACAGACTCGAAATCTGTTGGGCTTTGCCTGCGCAGGTTCGAATCCTGCTGTCGACGTCTTTTTTCTTTTTTTCATTTCCTTCACAGATTCTAATTCTTTGCATAGAATGAGGGCATGCATGTTACTTTATTCTCTTCTCTCCTTCCCATCGAAGTACTTTGATTCTCCACTCCAAGTTAACTAAGCAAAGCGTTTTAATTTCTCTGGTTAAGAAATTGATCATGGCACGGACACCAGCCACCAACTTAGACTTAATTCTTCTGGCGTTTCTTCATGGCACATTCATCGCGTGCGCTCTTCTCGTGGTTGTGCTCCTCCTCTTGATTGCCATGTTATTATCATTCTCTCTGTCAGTCGTCTCCATCGTTGTCATTGATTTGTACAGCCTCTCTTATTCGACACTTTCTTCCTATTTTCAAACCCTGGCGGCCAATCTTGAACTGGGTTTTGTTTTAATTCTCTGCGTGCTGACGAGTCAAGCCATTGCTGTTGTCTCCGCAGCACAGCCATGGTATCAGCGTACGACCTCCAATATTAAAGTAAAGGCCCGACGAGCCATGACCCGCTTCGATGCTCTGCTGCTGGTCATCACTCAACGATGTTGAACCTCTTCGATCGGTTCACGTAGCTTCTCCGTGCTGCCATCAGCTGCAGGTCGCGAGCTCTTTCAACAAAATTGGGAACCAACTGTTATCATTTTCTCTTATGTAACTAACTCTGTATACTTCATTTCTAATACTAATATATTTGCAGGCAAACCACTCCTATTTCGCTTGGTAATAGAATTAGCACGGATAATCGAAATATTTGTCTCTTTTTTACATTTGTTTTCTTCTTACAATGAAAAATGATTTCTCTTAGATGGTTTTAACATAGGGGCGAAGATTGTTGCAGCCCAGTAAATAAAAATAAAAATCTATAGATTTGAGAAAAAGAAGAAAAAAGATTTCTCAATAGTAAAGTTAAATTGTTAGAATAGACCTAAATAAAATGATGTGAAGGGGATGCTTGCCAATCAACTAATGAGTGATTTAGTAATTTACTAAGGGCTCGGATCAGGAGAATTAAAAATACCTTTGAAAAGTTAAAAAATAATTTTGTAAAAACCACTACATCCAAAAATAAATTTTGAAAATTAAGAAATGAGTAACTTTTTAAAAAAATTAATTTTAGATTAATTATAATTTCATATATATCTTCATATTATAAAAAAATTATATATAAATAAATTTTATTTGGTATTATGTTCATTTCAGTCATTTGTATCTTTACAGCAATTTAATAATAAGATTTATCAAACATATACAACTGTTTTTACATCTCAAAATACTTTTAAAAATAAATTTTATCAACCATTTAACTGATTTTCTTCATATATGATTATTTATACAGAATAGTTATAAACAATTATTTTAAAAGATATAACATTACAAAATTGACCCTAAGTTGGAAAAAAGAGAAAAGGAAAAAAATCTTTACAAATAAATGCATGAAATGTCATTTATATATTCAGAATATAAATTGTCTTCATAAAAGTTATAGGACTTGTCATTTAAAAATTCACTAAATAGATGACGTATTGTAAAATTTACAAAACACGTGTGACATGTGGTTCAATAAAATGATAACATGTTGTGCGTGTCTTGCTTCGGGGTGAAAAATGAATGACTTGTCGTTTAACACTTAAACATGTTGATGAAAAATAGAACATTTTAATGAATGTGTATGAAATATTGTTTATAATTGAGCATATCCATAACATCCTCCTCTCAGCTTATTTTTCAAAATAACGATTGAATTATTTTTAAAAATTTTAGTTTAATTATTTTGCATTGGTAAATAATAAATTGGTGTATATATAATACTAAATAATTTAAATTATTTATAGAAATATTTTTATGATACCAATTAAATATAACATTGTTACTTTGTATTTAGATTATTTGATAGATAAAAATAACTAAGTACCTAAATTTAATTTAATTTAATGAATGAAAAATATTCATAAAAAATAATGGAGATAAATAATGTTAATTTGAAGAAAGTAAAAAGATAAGAATAATAATAGCCTACTAGTGTACTGTGTTATCACGGGTTAGAGAGATTGGTAATCATATTAATTATTAAATTTTATTTAGATACGGGTGAAAATTAACTTTTAGATAGAGATATTTTAGACAATATCGTTTAATGATATAATTCAGACTTTTTAAATTAAGAAAAGAGTTAAAAAAAATTGATTTAATAACTTAATGACTGAAAAATATTATTAAGTTGAAAAAACAAAAAGACTTAATAAATTAACTGATTGAAATTAAGTGAAAAAAAAATAGCCCCTTACTATTTTTTACTATGGTTAGTAAGTATGAAAACCTAAAGATAAAATAAATAATTACTTAATGAATAATGATATTTGTAACAACATAAGTATGAAAAATAACACAAAAGTAAATTGTCTTAGAGTAATTTTTTTTTCCTTTTGTCTTATAACAAATTTTCTTTTATCTTCTAACCATAGTAAGTAATCTTTTATACTAATTTTTATATACTTAATAATCACCGTACTCTTTTGAGTGGCTTGCATTTCGAACTTTGGAGAGCAACGGTTTATTAAAAACAAAGTCGGTAGACTTTCAGTGCACACAACCCGGCCCGTATTTGAATGTCGGGTACTGTTCCCGCCACTTAATTATTGACAGATCAGTTAAGGGACCCACTCCCGCAATCGAGTCGAAAACGGGCACGGAGCAAATAGCATCGTCTTCTTTGTGAGGTTGCTCGTCGTCCACGTGACGCCACCTCTGAAGTCTGAACCGATCCACTCGTTTGACACTTGCTTCAATTGCCGCCCGAAATGAAATTCCCTTCTATCTCAATGTGTGTGTAAATATGTTTTTAAGTATTAGATTTGTTATAGAATAAACAGAACCTAATTACTGGGTAAAGAAATAAACACATACGCACTAGCAGCAGCGTACCCGCGGGTTTTTCACTTCACATTTCTCTGTTTTCAGATGGAATCAAATCTTTACTTCTCACAAAACTTAGGGTTCCGAACTGTAGAGCACCCCGACTCTACTCTTAGACCCTTGCTTTATACAAAACGCCGTCATTTCAACAGAGTGTTGGTGTTGGCTTCTTCAGCTCAAACTGTGGGCGGAGTCTCTGTCAATCCTGTTTATAAGCCAACGCCACGCAATCGAGAGCTTCGAACTCCTCACAGCGGGTCATTTTTTTTACCTCACTCTTATTAATTTTCTTTTATATATATATAGTTTAAATTAACTAAAGGCATGTAGTTTTGGAGGAGGTTACGTATTTGATCAATTGAACAATTAGGAACTGGTTTGTTAAAATGTTTTATTTAATTAAAGTTTTATGTGCTTTGATGAATACTTGAATCAGGTACCATTTTGATGGGAGTACTCGTAGGTTTTTTGAGGGTTGGTATTTTAGGGTCTCAATTCCAGAGCGAAAGCAAAGCTTTTGCATTATTTATTCGGTGGAGAATCCTGCATTTAAGAAAAAATTATCGTCATTGGAAGTTGCACAGCATGGACCTAGATTTACAGGAGTTGGGGTTCAAATTCTTGGCGCCGATGACAAGTATATGTGCCATTACTCTGAAGAGTCTTCAAACTTTTGGGGAAGTAAGTTTCTGCCCTTTTTAATGTTTATGTTGAAGAATGGTTGTGCATGACTTGCTATGATTTGAACCAGGGCTTACATTGGATGTAGCTCACCGGTATAGCATTTGGGTTGATGCCGAAGGACTAATCACATTGGTTTCTTATCATCAAAACAATCATTTTACCATAAGTCATTGTGGTCAGTGTTTACTTAACATGTTGTTTGTCCATAGGTAGGCACGAGCTGATGCTGGGGAATACTTTCAGAGCTGATAAAGGTTCACAGCCTCCAACTAAGGAGGTTCCTCCTCAGGTTAACAACATACATTACCCCATTCTGTTCTTTCAACTGCAATGTCAAGACCATTTTCATTTCGCCCTCGTTTTCCTTTTAAATAACCATTTTTGTGTGCAACTGACATTATGCAATTCTCCTGGTATGATTATGATTTATTAAACCCTTATTTGGGATACTAAATGATTTTGATTGCTATATGTGCTGGAAGTTTGCCAAATATATGATATTCATATATGTGATCTGTGGGTTGCTGATAATGTAATGATTCTCCTCGTCTGATTATTATGTGTTGGCCCTTGTTCCTCTCTTGCTTTCTTCTCCATCAAATGAGATTAATTTCTTCACAGTGAAAAGAACACACAGGAAGTGTTGTCGTTCATTGTGTGTTTGCAGGTTAGGGGGTCTTATCTGCTTTTACATGGTTTCTCTTGGCAGGAATTTAAAAGAAGAGTGTCGGAAGGTTTTCAAGTCACCCCACTGTGGCACCAAGGTTGTATTCATGATGATGGAAGGTAACTTCTCCAGTTACACATATCCCATGTTTTTGAAATCTTGTACTAGATCTTTATGATGGCATGTGCTTTTAAGATACAGTCCCTTGTAAACTTCCTGTCAAAAATATAACTTGTATAGTTTTTCTTTATACTTCCCTTTTAGCATGAATCTTTTTTTTTTCTCCACCAGGGTAAATCCCTTCTTCACGCTTCTGAAATCTTGTACTAGATCTTCATGGTGGCATGTATTCTTAAGATACAGGCTCTTGTAAAATTCCTGTCAAAAAATTTACACCTTACAAGCACGAGTCCTTTTTCTCCACCAGGGCAAATCATCCCTTCTTCTGTTATCAGTCCAGTTTTACTTTGACATGACTTTGATTCTGACTACAGGACAAATTTTGCTGAAACTGTGAAATCTGCACGTTGGGAATACAGTACTCGGCCTGTTTATGGATGGGGTAATGTTGGGTCAAAACAAAATTCAACAGCAGGCTGGCTAGCAGCTTTTCCAGTATTCGAACCACATTGGCAAATATGCATGGCAGGCGGACTTTCAACAGGCATTATTGTCTCCTCCTTTTTTTAAACTTATAGATTCTATTAATTGGTTTATTTTCCTGCTTTTAATGATGATTTTGTTAATTTTGGGTTTTAAAAAAAGTAGTAATATAATTGTTAACATATCATTATTTTTCCCAAGCAAACACATTTTGCTGGGTCTTTTATGTACTTTTCCTTAGCTGAAATTTAGAATGGCTTGTATTAGAAATCTCTGTGCTGTGGGATTTGTCTCCAGATTTGACTTTGAATAACAGGTTGGATAGAGTGGGATGGCGAAAGGTTTGAATTTCAAGATGCTCCTTCATATTCAGAAAAGAATTGGGGTGGAGCCTTCCCTAGAAAGTGGTTTTGGGTATGTTTTAGCTCACTATGTGTTAATGTGGTAATGTTAAACTTAGAAACTAATTGAATCATTAGTCACAAGTTTCACCCTTGCATTTTTCTTTTCCGCCTGATAGGATCATTTGAAATTGTGGTTAAGGAGGGCAGGAGGTTTTCAAGCTATTCTGTAACTGATATAACAAGAGACAACAAGAACACTTAGAAGTCCTTTATTATAAGATATATTTTCCATGCATAAGATAACTTTCTTTCTTTTTGTTACCCACGTGCAATTGCAGTGTTTTTTTAGTTAGCCATACCTTCCTCACATGGAAGCCCAATTAGGTTGTTAATTGGGTGAAACCTATTTTTATTTGGTAGATTCACAGTGATAGATTTGTAGATGGATTGCTTAACTACCCGTGTGTTATAATTCTAATTGCCTATGCGATTCTTCAGGTCCAGTGTAATGTCTTTGAAGGTGCCACTGGAGAGGTTGCTCTGACAGCAGGTGGTGGGTTGAGGCAACTACCTGTATTGGACAGCTTTGAAAATGCTGCAATGGTAATTTCCTTGGCAATTTCTGTACCTTTCTTTCTTTGATGCTGTCTATTTATTGTATTCTGAATACGTACGGTCTCCCCTAAGAAGAAGCTAAGGAGCATACATGATATATAAGCACAAACATACGTTTTGATGTGTTAACATTAATGTGGCTGACCTGACTTAATAGTTTACCATACTGTCAAGGGGACTTAGGTGCCTGAACTTAGGTTTGTTGTCAAATTGTAGTTAACTTTGCCTTGATATATTCGGAGCCAGTCATCTGTTCAGTCTCCAACAAGTAGGGACCAATTTCTTCCACACGTATGTTAACATCTTCACTGTGCAGATTGGAATACACTATGATGGAATTTTATATGAGTTTGTGCCATGGAATGGTGTGGTAAGTTGGGAGATTTCGCAATGGGGTTACTGGTACTTTGCTGCTGAGAACCAGACACATATGGTAATTTTATCTCTTGCCTATGTGTTCTTCCTTCTTATATAATTGTCCCAAAGATGACAATACAAACCTATTTTTGGTAGTAGTCTTCCTATGAATTGAGCCTCAGTCTTGATTTAGACAAGTTTATTTATTTATTATTGTCTGTCAGGTTGAGCTAAAGGCAACAACAAAGTATCCAGGCACAACATTGCGTGCTCCAACTTCGGAAGCTGGCCTCGCTCCAGCTTGTAAAGATACTTGTTTTGGTGAGCTAACATTGCAACTATGGGAACGAAGATATGATGGCACCAAGGGAAAGGTGTGTTCTGCTTTCATAGGATTTGGTCTTTGAAATGCAACTTCTTTTCGGCTTATTTTGCAATTCTCTTGTTTAAAACTGTAGATGATATTGGACGTTACAAGTGACATGGCGGCATTAGAAGTTGGAGGAGGACCATGGTTCAATACTTGGAAAGCTAAGACTGCTACACCAGAGCTTCTTAGACGCACTCTTAATGTTCCTGTTGACGTGGACGGCTTGTTTGGTTTTGTTCCGTTCTTTAAACCCCCTGGTCTGTAGCCTGATTCCCGGAGGAGCATTTTGTAAAGCATCTATAGGAGAATGTAATAACAACCATCGCTTAAAATTACAATATAGCAGAATTTCTATTAGGAAAGATGAAGATGAGTATACTATTACAAACCATCAAAGCGCTGGTCCTATAGTGCATTTGACGTACTTGCTATTACTTAAAAAGAGTTCTCAGAGTCCTAGTTATGTGCATGCTACAAACAATTTTAGACTTTGTGGAGAAATGGGGAACTAACATTCCTCCTCCATGCCGTCCTTATCATCGAACGCAGTACCGACTCGTCCTTTAAAAGGACCATAAGCCTTGCAGCAAGCAAGATAATATAAAAAATTAGCCATGCTCAAAGCTGTGAGAAGCCAGTAATAGTAATCATAATGACCCTTGTTGATATTACTAGGAATCCAGCCTCCATTTCCTCCTCTTTTGGTAATATCATCGACTGCATTCATGATCAAACTCGCTACCAAGTTTGCCGCTGACAACCCCGCTCCCGAAAGCGTGGAGGCTATGCTAGACATGCTTTTAGGCAACTCGGTGTAGTAGAACTCCGTCTGCCCAATCATGTTGAAAGCCATGGCCAAGCCGCTGAGCACGAGATAAGGTAGTTGCCACATTGCTGACATTTGCACCACAGCTCGCAGGTCATCTGAAATTCCTTCATTGATTGCAATACTACGGCGAGCGGCCTCTACGATTGCCCATGCTGTCATTGATGCAGTGGAGAAAAGCAGTCCAATCCCCATCCTCAGTTTCAAGCTTAGTTGACAAGGTTTTCCTTTGATTTTTGATGCTAAAGGGAGAACGGCACGATCATAGAGACCGATCCATATGGTCAGAGTTAAAATCGCAAATATATTGAAGGAGCCAGATGGGATCTCAAAGTTGGGAGTAACGTGTCGGTCCATGGAACTTGCCTGGAGCACCAGAAATGAACTTTGGCTGATGGTCACAGCAATCATTATTCCAGTAGACCATATAGGAATTACCTTGATCAATGCTTTTAACTCCTCTACCTGTTCTACGGTACAAAGACTGTTTGGATTTGAGGCTCTTCCATCTGGAGTCAAGTCTTGCTCAGGATGTTTCGCCATGCAAGCTTTGTTCAAAAACCTGGAAACGCATGGCAGCAAATGAGTTGTAGTGTATTATTATATCATTCATTTTCAATAACATCTCGTAGCACTAGATACCTTAAATTTTCACTTGGCATGAGACGCATTGATCCTTTCCCGTGATGGTACATTTCTTCCGTGGCTTGAGTAGGTAACTTTGTCCGTCGATTTTTAAACGATGCCACAAGGACTTGGGTTAATCCGGGTAGCAAGCTCGTGTTAGCTTTCGACTTGACATAAAAGGGAGAAGCCAGAAAAAAAGAAAGAGCTGATAACAGCATTATCACAGCAGGAACTCCAAACCCTACCTTCCAACCCAAGTTATCTTGAATGTAAACAATACAAGTCACGGCAACGATAGATGAAGCGGAGACAAAAACATAGTACCAGCTGAAGTAACTCTGTAAGGCACCTTTACTTTTGGTGCCGTCTCCCTTGTCCAACTGTTCAGCACCAAAGGCTAAAGAGGAAGACCGTATGCCCCCGCTTCCGAGTGACATGAGGCCAAAAGCAAAATACAAGGGCATCAATTGAGACCATGTAGCGGATTCACAACCGTTTCTTAGTTGGTCACAAGCTGGAGGCTTCGCCCCGGGTAGAATTGTAGTCGACCATAGCAAAACCATCCCCTGTTAAGTGTTAATTAGACATTTAGGCTTTCTTTAGTATAGTTTTTCAAATAGAGTTTTTATAAATAGAACTTATAACCAAAAAAAAAAAATTAATTATTTAGTTGTTAATGAAAACTTTTATTAAATATTATAAAATTATTTTAATAGATAAATTTTTTAAAATTATGTTATGAAAATAATGAAATAAAATTATTAAATGAGTAAAAGATATTCTAAACATTATAACATTTAAGAAAAACTTTCAACCAATAAAAACTCAAATTTTATTAATAGAGGCAAAATAATTTATTTAATTTTTAAATTTTGATAAGAATTTATAAAATTAAATAAGTACTTATGATTATTAGATAAGTTATATAAAAAAAAATCACTTATTCCTTTATCTAAATGTTAATCTAACGTACATCAGTAATCTAATCCAATTAAGTGAGTCTTGGGAGTCTAAGAAGGTCAATCCTCTTAAGTAGATGGCACGATTTTGAGCTAGGGGTCCTCGCTAGGTGTGACTACTTGCACACTTCCAGTTAGAAGTGGTTTTGATACCATTTTCAATTAATTTTCTTTTTTATTTTTTGGTGTAATTGCACCTGTCAATAAAAAAGGATTATAATAAAATTTTGATAGCTACTATTCTTTTAATCCTCTTAGTTGATAGCTACCTGATGGAAAAATCCAATAAGTGCGATAATTAATAATTGATATAAGCATAAATATCTAACTATGACAACTTCTGTATTAATTGATGGGAAAAAAACGTAGGCCTTGGACCAATGGGAAGAGAAAGAAAGCAACAAAAGAAACTCAAAGAAAGAGATTGAAAAAGGAAGGTCCACTTGCACATACACACAACACAAGGCAAGATGAGGCCACCAAATACGGATAGTAATGCTAACGTGCAAGTAAGTAGGGAAAGTGATAGATATCGGACTACGGATTACCAACCAAAAGGCAAGTGAAGCAACCGAAGCCGATCATCCGGTAGCGTCCGACGTAAGAATCGGCAAGCAATGCGCCAACAATCGGCAGAAAATTGGTAGCAGCCGTCCAGATGAAGATTATGTTCGTTGCTGCAGTTGTTTCCATGTTGTATTCTCTGCAGAGGTAGAGTATCATGTTTGGCGTGAACCCAACAGTCGCCATCCTCTCAAATGCTTCATTTGCTGTCCCCCGTCAGACACAGATTAGCAAACAAGTTAACATGCATATGTAGTTGTTTGTGGGAACAAATTAAACTTTATTTACTCACCAATGATGAAAGGCAAGGTTCTGAGGCCACCCTTTGGGTTCTTGTTGATCAAGAGTGGTTCTGTGATCATGTTGCTGCTCTTTGATTTGCTTGCAAGTTCCTTTCTTTCTTTCTTTTCTTTCTTTCTGAGTAGGGAGCAGAGATAATCTGCCGTGACAATTAATTCATATCTAGGTCTAGTAGGTAGATATTAATTTATTCTGAAAATGATAGTCAGTCTGCGCCTAGGCCAACCCCCCCACCCCCCCCCCCCCCCCCCCCCCCCGCCCCCCTCAATGGAGTGCTAAAAAAACGTCGTTGTTAACTTCAACCCCTTTTATTTTTCTAAAAAAAAACAGAAAGAAAGTGAAAAAACGATGTCCATCGAAATGAAACCTTATCCGAGACTCTGGAAATAATTATCCCATGCTTTCATTTTCCTAATCTTTTCAAATTTACTCCATAAGTGATAATAATTAGTGTGTTGAAGTTGAATACAATAAACAATCTAACAGTAATAATAGTGTTGAGTTTGTCTTTGCGTACGTGGAGGTATATTCGGAGAGAATCCGAATTATTGGGTAGAGATCAGCTTTGGCACTCAAAACGAGGTGCGAGTGGGAAATGCTGTTTAAGGGTCCATTCGTGGAGAGCACTGACAAAAAAGTTGAACATGGATGATGTCATGCATATGATCTCATGAAAAATATTATTATATTAACGGTAATCGGAAGATTAAAAAATACTGGTAATGCGGCGTAATCACCAACGATAAAGGAAACCCTCAGTTTCAAATGCTCCCCGTTAAAATTTCTGAAAAAGTGAGCTAATTTCGCAATTACTTTGTAAAAATTGATATGTCCATTTTTCTGCCATCTTCTTCCACAAACAATCAGTACTTCAGCTTAGATCTTGAGGTTAGAATAGTAATTATGACCAAAAAAATTGTAAACCAACAGGGGTGTTGTTAAAACTTAAAAAACCCCCCCCAAAAAAAAAATGGGGGAAATATATATCCCCATTTTATGAGTAAATTAACAAACAACATTTATTACTTTTGAACTTATTTAGAATTGAGGTTGGGCAGCTGTGGTTTAAAAGTTACAGTACTGAAATATTTGGTAAAAATTAACTATTGTACTTTGGAAGCTGTATTGATATAAGTTTTTATTTGTATGATAAAACAAAATCTATTATATTTTTATTAATTTTATTAAAATTATTATTTAAAAATTATATTTACTGTATACTATTTATTTTTGTTTCATTATTACAATTTTTTTTTCATAGTTTAAAAGATACACAAAACCTTTTTCTATTTGTCTGAAAAACTAAGCCTCTTATTATATTTTATTGAAACTAGACTGGAATAGAAAGAAAATTTTGAGTCTACACGACGACTAGAACTTGCAACCCCAATTTTATTAATGTAAGGCAAGGACTTGGTGGCGAGCATTATGTAAATTGAATACTAAGATGTTTCGGTCGCTAAATAATTTTAACTAGCTAGGGTTATTTAGTGAAGGAATTTATCAAAATTTGTGGGGAAACAACTGTCTTCTTTTATTTCTTCGCGTTGAAGGAGACTGTGTCTTCGGAGAAAAAGCATGGGGTACCCGTAATAGCTAGAGAGAATGAGAGGTTCGACGGTGGGAGATGCCGACAAGCATGGGGAGAGCACCGGCTGTGATAATATATTATAACATTTTTTTTTTGTTTTTTCACTGAGAAAATTATTAGGTAGGCCCCCAAGCGACACCCACCAAACTCCAATTTGAGCACAAATAAAAGCACGTTGTTAATTTGAACCTTCTTTATATCTCAGCCAAAGAATGCTGTCCCTTGAAAAACTTATCCCAACAAAACAATCAATTGCTCCATTTTCCAACATTTGGAATAGAGATCGGCGATCGGTAACGCCCGTTGCGAATTTGTCATTACCAAATCCACACTTGTAAAAAAATTTAATCAAACTCACTCACAATCCGCAGCTTGCGATAGGTTTTTATTTATTTAAAAAAAAATCCACCCGCTATGGGTTTTAACGATTACTAAATTCACCAGCAACCATCAACAAATTTTTTTAACAGATTTTTTTCATTTAAAATCACAAATATTAAAAAAATACTTTTAATAGTACATAAAAACATAAATTATATAATTCAAACTATAAACTTATAACAATAAACTAAAAAATCTGCATACAATACTCAATTGTATATTTTATCAATGTAAATAAGAAATTAAAATTTCAACATTAAAATGAATACACATAATATATTAATCTAAAACAAAATATTTCTATTGTAGGCAAATCATCATTACTAATATCAATACCTTACTATATCTTTTAATCAACATACAAGTATTATCAACAACATTAACAAGTAAATTAAAAAAAATGAAAACTCAACTTTAATAAGCAATCATCAAGTTCAAATCATTAAATCAACTTAAAATAAAATATAGTAATATTAAACTTGAAAATTATAAAATTTCTATTTATTAAAAAATTATTTTGTGTGTGTACATGCGCGCGTGTGTGTACGTTGCAATGTGATAGGTTAAGTTTAGAAATTAGAAACTCTAACTAACACATATTTATGATTAAATTTTTTATGTAATTTTTGTTATTAAAATTAATAGCATAAATAATTAAAATAATGAATGTGGGTTAGTGGATGCTTACACGGAGTATTCATGAGATATTTTATTGATACCAAACCCACCAATAACTTATAGTAAATTTAAATTTAAAATATCAAACTCGCCACTAATCTACAAAATTACCCACAACAGATGGGTTTGAGCGAATTTACTGATTCACGGTTAATTTCGCTATCCCTACTTTGGAATTGACCCATAAACGGTTGTCGAAGACAATAAACAAATTTAATAGCTAAAGTGGGAAATGCTAACTGATTAACATGCATACGTGGAGAGCACTGCTAATAGAAAAGTAGAAGATGCTACTAATTAAATAATAAATAATTTTTGGCCCAGGAATTATGCTACCATTTAAATAAGGCTAACACTAAGTTACGTGTAACATAACATACATTCAAAAAGAGAAAATATCTATTGGTACCCCTAAACTTAATGGAAACCACATTAATAGAATTAAAAGAAATACTTTTAAATCTCAAAGAAGAAATAAAGGATATAAAACAAGAAATAGGAAAAATAAAGATAGAAATATCTGTAATACAGATGAGCCAAAAGAAAAATAAAAAGGTAGAAAAATTTGAATTATTAAAATCAGGAATAATTGGAATAAGTTTTAAGAAACCCTTACAAAAACCACAAACGGGAAGCTATGATGATTGATTTATAAAAACTCAATATCCGAGAATATTAGAAGAAACAAAAAAAATAAAAGCAGAATTAAAAAATAAAGAAAAGGGAAAAGAAAAATTGGAAATAAAAGAAACAACTCCCAGTGATTCAGATTAATGGAAGATACATTAGAAGAATTAACTGAAAAATTTAGTGATATAAACCTTAGTGATCTAGAAGATTTTGAAAAAGAATACTGTATAAAAATGAATACAGCTGGAGGTCCAGAGATGAAACCTAATGTTGGAGAACCAAGTCATAGATACGAAACAAACAAAAAGAAGAATAGACCATTTTTTGAATATTATCCACCTATTAAAAATACTCCTTGGAAAAAGGAATATCAACCTAATAATGATAAGCTAACACCAATAAGCAATGCAGGAACATTTTTAGATTTAGACTGTAAAATGGATCCCCGAAAAGCTTTAGTAGAATGAGGGATGCAAATGAAGTTATTTTTTATATTTAATGGTTCTAAAGATGATTGGAGTGTAGAATCTGAAGAAGAAAAAATAAATATATTTGCTGATATTTTAATAGCAAGCTTCACAGGGAATGTATTCAATTGGTGGAAAGGACTAAGTGAATATACATAAAAATTAATAAAAGATTCAACTAAAATAGCACTACGCAGAGATAGAGTATTAGGAATTGAAAGAATAATTGAATATATTGCTAGTGAATTCTTAGGGGAAGACTGGCTACAGAATTCTGAAAATGAAGCAAAAAATGACAAATTAGAAGCAAGGATGAAATTAATAAATCTAACAATCTGTAATATGTGTTTTGTAAAAGAATATACCTGTGAATTTAATAAATATTATTATACTCAATTTATGAGTCATGAAGATCAAAATATTTATAAAACTTTATATTATTCCAAACTACCATATCCCTGGAATGGATATTTTATTAATGAATATGAAAAATACAGTACTATTAATAATAGACTCCCAGATACATTAGGATCTAGAATAAGATTTTTAAATACAAGATTAAGTGAAATATGTATTCAAAGAGGTTTAATGAAAAAGAGTAAAAATATAGGGAAAATATATTGTGAAAAGACATAAATGCCAACCTAATGGGGATGTTATACACCTTATAAACAAAAAAGGAAGTTATATAAAAAAGAGAAAAAATATAAAAAATACTGAAATTTTAAAAGAAAATACAGAAAACCAGAAAGGAAGTATTATAAAAGAAAGTATAAAAATCAAAGAAAAATACTAGATAAATTTAAATGTAAATGTTGGAATTGCGGAGAAATGAGACATATTAGTACAGACTGCACACAAAAAAAAGTTAGACTCTTAATAGAAGATTTTGAAAATGTAAGAAATGATTTAGAAGAAATAAGTGATTTATCAGATTATGAAGGAAAAGAAGTTTATATGGAAATAGAATCAAAAGATGAATAAAAATAAAGAAGAAATTATAGAGAAAGAAGAAATTGAAATTGAAGAAAATAAAAGTGGACATAGTCTTGTTGCCACTTTTAATAAGGAAAAATATAATAAACTTTTGAAAATAAATATGGAAAAACCAGAATATGGAATAATACATCGGCTTAGAGATATATTCAAAAGAAAACGAATAGTATTGCATGAATACTATGAATAAGAAAAAGCTGTAACAATCACACAAGCTGAAGGAAATATTAGATTTAGTTTAATAAATAAAAAGTCCATAGATTTAGCATTAAGGAAAATAAAAAATGAATCAACAAAAGAAAAGATTCAATATGTATATCTGGCAGAAATTCCAATCCTAATAAAATCTCTTTTTAAGGAAGGAATAGATAGTCTCATAGTCTTATCACTACATGACCAAAGATTTACTGATCCTAGTATAGGACATTTAGGAACAATAGAAGGAAATTTATGCTATACCAAATTATTATTTATCTGTCACCCTAGATATTGTGTGCACATAAAAGATAAAAATATAGATGAGACACTAAGTTTACACTTTAAACTATTAAAAAAGAACCTAATGAAAGAAGGAAATAGATTAATGATAATACATTACTCTGCATTATATAGCTTTTGTAACTTAAATTACGGAGAAATATATGGAAATAAACCTTATATAGAAATAAATAAAGAATGTGAAGACATAACAACGTTTATAGAACCTACAATCCAAGACTACAAAATCCCTATAAGTTATGAATTAAGTATAGATGATAGAAAATAATTTTTAGATACTAATAATGAAAACTCCATCATACCTATAAGCTTTGCAGGAAGAACTTTAGTTAGAGAAAGTTCATCTAGAAGATTAAGTACCGATAAACAAATAGTGAAATCCATAACAACTAATAATGTAATAAAAATACTTGGACAATATTTTAATGGAATGGATTATACAACAAAAATACCTATATTAGTAGACACTGGTACGAGTCATAATTATATGAATCACACTAAAAATAAAGGACTCTTGGTAAAAGAAAAAGAAATCCCGTATGAATATACTGATTTCAATGGTAATAAACATATTTGTAAACAAGAAGTCAAAGTCCCTATAATTATAGAAGGATTTAGGATAATAGTATCTTGTTACATAGACTCCTTCATGACTACAGATCCAGAAAAACATATAGTACTAGGAAATAGCTTTTTAAATGATTTAGAATATTATAAAATTGAAAAGCATAAAATAACCCTACAAATAGAAGGACGAAAGATAATATGTGAAACATGTTAAAACAAGCTTATATAAAATACCCTATGGCCGTCTATATACAAATAAATATAACAGAAAAAGATATAGATACATGTGCCTTAATAGACACTGGTAGTGAAATAACAATTATGAAATCCTTTTTATCCAATCAATGGAAATCAAATGGAAAATTAAAAATTATTGGAATAACAGGAGATAAACAACGAGTAAATCAATCTTTACTAAATTTTGAAATATTATTAGGAAGTAAAATCGTACGTATTAATTAAATATTCCAATATAACCAAATGGATTGTGATATACTCTTAGGAAATGATTTTATACAACAGTTCCAATATTATCAACAAACAACCTATAAGATCACCCTAAAAACACCTTGCAATCATATTTTTCGTATACCTCGAGAATTTAAACCTTACAGAGTTCAGCCAGCTCAGCGTGGTGATAAGTTTATTTATGAAAAATATTATTTAATCCAAAAAGGACAAAGTTATAATATACAATTAGAAACAATAAAGTCACAACTTGAACAAGTTTATAAAGATAACCCATTAGCATTATGGAAACCAGACCACCCTAGAGCACAAATAGAATTGATTGAAAATAGGATAATAAGACTTAAACCTATGATGTACACCGAAGAAGACAGAGAAGAATTTAAAATCCAAATAAAAGAGTTATTAAATCTAAAATTAATTAGAACTAGTAATAGTCCACACAATAGCCCAGCCTTTATGGTTAGGAAAAGAGCAGAACAAGTAAGAGGAAAAGCAAGAATGGTAATAAATTATACGGAACTAAATCAATATACAAAATTTGATGGATATTTCCTCCCAAATAAATAAGTATTAATAAATCTTGTAAAGAATAAAACATATTATTCAAAATTTAATTGTAAATCAGGATTTTAGCAAATAAAAATGGAAAAACATAGTATTCCTTATACAGCTTTTAGCACCCTACAAGGACATTATGAATGGTTAGTAATGCCCTTTGGACTAAAAAATGCCCCTCAAATTTTCCAAAGCCGAATGGATAAAATATTTAGAGATTATAAATATATCATAGTTTATGTTGATGATATATTAATTGCCTCAGAAACATTAGAAGACCATAGAAACCATTTAAAAGAATTTGTTAATGTATGTATTAGAGAAGGAATAGTGCTATCAGAAAGAAAAGCAGTCATAGAACACAAGAAAATAGAATTTTTAGGAATGATTCTTGATAAAAAAAAAGGAATAAGACTTCAGAGTCATATAGGCAGAAAGATTATAGAATTCCCAAATAAATTGGAAAATAAACAACAACTACAAAAATTTTTAGGATGTTTAAATTATGCAGAAGGATTTATAAAAGACTTAGCAAAAAAGAGAAATATACTTCAAAAATTATTAAGGAAAAATAATACTAGAGGATGGAGTGAAGAACATACGGAAACTGTAAAAAATCTAAAAGAAGAATGTAAAAACCTTCCAGCATTAAGAATACCAGAAGAAAATGATAAGTTAATAATACAAACTGATGCATCTGATTTATATTGGGGAGCAATACTTAAAACTGATATAAATGAAATATGTCGGTATACAAGTGGAACATTTAATCAGGCTCAAGTTAATTACCTTGTTCATGAAAAAGAACTCCTTGGTATATATAAAGGAATAAAAAAGTTCTCATTATTCCTACTCCAAAAACAGTTTATTGTAGAAACAGATAATTTCCAAGTAAGTTCACTTATTAGTAGAATTTTACCAAATGAACCCCAATACAGGAGATTACATAGATGGCAAGCTTATTTATCTTATTATAATTTTAAAATTATACATATAAAAGGAACTAACAATTTCCTTGCAGATTTTTTAAGCAGGAACATAGAATTTGGAGAATGAATACAGAAGTAAATAAAACCATATCTGTAATAAATACATAAATACAAAACCTCAAAGCTGAAGCATTTAACATGCTCGATGTCATAAATTACGTGAAGGAAGCCGCAGAGGCTCATGCGAAGGGAATACATTTGTTGGAGTCGTATATAAACGACCTAACAAAAATGCTTTCAATAAACACTAGCCCAATAAATATAGGAAGCAGTAGTGGACCACTCCCACAACAAGAACCAGTCTCTAACCCATCATTTAGCCGAACCATATCCATAGAAATCGAATCACCAAAATCAACTTCTTCAAAAAAGTTCATCAAAATAAACAATACTCCCTCAGAAGAAGAAAAACCTTCTCCTCTAGATCCAAGAGAAGAAGAGTATAAACAGTTTTCTACTTGGATATATTATACTTGTTCCCATAACAATACCATTTTTAAAGCCCCAGGAAAAAAAATATACCCCAGAATGATAGCCATAAAAGGATCAGATCCTCTCCTCGTTGGAAAAATAGCAAAATACGGATACCTAGATTTAGTATATCCAGACACAGACCTAAGAGAAATAGCCAGTTTAGATGAGTTATTAGTCAAAGAAGTTTCTAAATTTGCCCAAAAAAGATCCATATACCATCAAAATATTGAATACCAAGCATATTATATGATTTCAGTAGGACATATTTCAAAAAATTTCCAACTGGAAGTAGGAACTGAATATACAAATGTTCCCCAAATAACCAGTACATGGATCAGAACTCGTAGAGCTCGAGGAATCAAAGCCATATGGAGTATTGCCAAGGACCTTTATAAAAGGAATTATAGAATAATTATCCGTTTTCAAAATTACATCCTTGTTACTTCAGAAGATAGTCATACACCCTCAAACATCCTTTTGGCATTCATCAACGAAATAAGCACCATGAGATTCCCAAGTAGTAGTGAAACTCTACAACAAGCTTATCAGCTCATGGAGAAAAAGATGCCCGACAGATAAAAGCTCGTGGCAGACATGATAAAAAGAAGATGCCCGAAAAATAAAAGCTAGTGGCAGACATGATAAAAAGAAGATGCCCGATAGATAGAAGCCTGTGACAGATAAGAAGAGACACATGGCTGGCAACAGAAAAAAGGAGAACTCGTGTCAAATATTTTAATAATGTCAATGATGTAAGCAATGACGTTAATGTAGAAATGATGTAAGCACTAATGTCATAGACCAATAATGTAAAAATCCCCGACAAAGATGCCCGACAGATAAAAGCTCGTGGCAGACATGATAAAAAGAAGATGCCCGACAGATAGAAGCCTGTGGCAGATAAGAAGAGACACATGGCTGGCAACAGAAAAAAGGAGAACTCGTGTCAAATATTTTAATAATGCCAATGATGTAAGCAATGACGTTAATGTAGAAATGATGTAAGCACTAACGTCATAGACCAATAATGTAAAACTTTTCTCTTATAAATAAGAAAAGAAAAAAATAAAGCGAGACCGATCTCGCAAACATTCCACATAATTCAAAAACTCTCTCAATAATGAATCTCTAAACACCTATTGCTCAAACTCCTAAATCAGAACATCATCGATCAAAAAACAAACATCATCAGAGAAAAAGAAGAGAAACCTAAATCTATCTAATACTTCTTTACTAAAACGATCAAAATCCACACAGTAAAGCCATCTGAGTCCACAGATCTCGTTGAGGCAGGAGGCCGTTGAGGGAACAGGACAACCAGGCTGAAGGTCACTGGAAGGAGATCAGAAGAGAAAGAAGGAAAGATATTTTAGGTAATAATACTCAACTTTTATCTCTTGGTGGAGGTTGTTGATGGAATGATTTATGGAGGAAAAGCAAATTCTTAATCATGGAACAAACTTTTAATTTATAACATGAATCACAGATTTTATTTAGGAGAATCTAAAAAATATATGATAAATCCAACTACAAAAATAACATATAATGAATACATGATGATAATAGATTTTAATTTTGGATCATTTAAACAGAGCTCGTATTTGTTTAGTAAACAAGAACTTGTTAGGACAGAAGACTTACTAGCAGTAGATTCACTTAAATTACCCCATGAAATAAAAAGAAAAATTATAAACGATATTGAAATAGATAACTTAAAACATAATATAATTATGTTAACAATAGAAGAAGGACTAGATATAGCAAAAGCCTATTTAGAGCAAAAAATTTATAAAGCTGAACCTTCATATATCTATGATTCAGATAACGGAGAATTTGAAATATAACCTCAGAAGTATGAAAAGTATATCGGCTGAAAACCTCTTCGGGTTGCGGGCTACTGGTCCAAAGTGCTACTTTTGATAGTTGTACCTAGAGGTAAAACAACGCCACGTACTTTTCCATAAAAAATTAAAGTACATAAAAACATATTCATAAGACATACTGGATATACACAGATCTGTTAATCATATATATATTAGTTTGTTAAATTAATAATAAAATTTGTACTGCACTCTTAATTTAATTTTAAGCATTGAATTTTATTGTAAATAAAGTATAATATATCTGTGTTTTGTTGAGAATTTGTTATAAACCTGTAATTTTGTTTGTTTTGTTTTTTATACACGGTACACCCGAAAATGGTATCAGAGCCAGTACACTAAAGATAAAACATGGATCCTATACAAGGAATAGTTAACAGTTTATATACACTAAAGGTATATAATAAAGAAGAAATAAAAAATTTGATAAAAGCATTAAAAACTGATAAAAATAATATAAGAAATATAGAACTTGAATTAACCGAGGAACTTAGAGAAAGATTTATAGACACAACAGGTGGTGAAATTTTAATAGAAAAGAAAATGAAATTTATAGATAAACTTATAAACTTTTTAATATATTGGTATAAAACATAAACATTATGAATCAGCAGGCTGTTAATACAATACAAGGACTGGCAAGTTGTATAGATAATTTACTCTTAGGATGGGAAAATACAGTAAATGCATATATAAATTTGATAAACCAGAAAATAGATTTGTTAGAGGATGAAATGATAGGATTGATAAATTTAGGACCAAACATTTATTCCGAATTTATGGACTTATACGAATTTGATAATCATTTATTATTACTTAAAGAAATAAATAAAACTCTAGAAAGAGTAAAAAATAGATGTATAAGAGATGGAAGAAGACAAATGCATCCATAACTATAAAATTTAGAAATAGGTAAAATTAAAAGGATCCATATGAAATTAGCCAAGAAGAATAAAACAAAAATTGTAAGATACATTATATGTAACTTAGGGATTCCTTTAAATAATAATTAATTTGTGGCCACAGAATATTATTATAATAATGGTAATAAAAAAATAGGGGTGGGAAAAAAATCAGTTTTTACAAAAAAAAAAAAAATCGAATCAAACTAGTAATTCAGTTCGATTTAAGAAATTAACAAAGATTGATCGGTTCATTAAAAAATGAAAATAAAAAAAAATCACAAAACACAAAGAATTTTATGGTTTTAAAATAAAAGAAAAACGAACTAAACTGAGAACCAAATCACTTCGGTATGGCTCAGTTTAGTTTCGTTTATATATTTGAATTTAAATAAAAATTGATCATTTTGGTTCTATTCAGAACTGAACCATATCGAATTGATCAGTGCCCCACTTTAATTAAAAGGTGTTTTCCTTTGAAAGGATTAAATATTAGAAACTTAAAAGATTAAGCGCTAGCAAAATGTCATTATAGTAGGGTTGATGCCAAGTTGTTATCTTGAAAAAAAAATAAAGCCAAAAAAAAATAAATGCTGAGTTTTTAAATCTCAAGTCTTATCCATTAGATGGGGAGCCTACTCGGTGGAATGTAGGAAGTTAATGCTGTTAATTGAATAATAATTAATTTGAGGCTTTAGAATTATTTTATTATAATAACAACTGTAATCAAATGGTTTTTTTTTAAGGATTAAATATTAGTAAATAGAAAGACTAATTGTATTAGTAAATAATCTGTCATTAGTGGGGGTGATGCCGAGTTCAGAATAAAACAAGAAAACAAATGCTGAGTTTTTAAATCTTAACCATTTGATGTGGAGTTTACTTTGAGGAATGTAGGAATTTAATATTATAAAAGGAATTTGATTTTTTTTCCAAGTGTTTTTATTTTATTTTAGATTCAACATACTCATCTAAAATGATTTGGGAATGAAAATATAAATTTTAACCTTTTCTTCGTATTATTTAAAGTTAGGGGGCCAAATTAAATTTTTTATTAGGGGAAAAATAAATTTTTAGTTGAAATAAAAAAAAAAGTTTCAGAATCAGATTGTCCTCGTTGCTCCCTATGTGACTCCGTCATTAAATATAAAGCATAAGTTTTTATTTGGACATGTAACCCAACGGTATTCATATATTGAGTCCAATTATCTTAGAACTGCTCTAAGGTAGAGCACCCATTCGTAACCATATAATTAAAGTTATAACGTATATTTTAGTATCTATCACTCTGCGTGTTTGACTATGATTCATGCTCTATCTTAGAACAGCTCCAAGATAATCATGGCCTCATATATTTGACATATATTTAGAGAATGAGTTTGATCTTCATAGGGTTTATTTTCTTTAAATAAAGATGAATTTCTCCGTACATATTAAGTAGACCTCTGTGCTGCCTGTAATATAAATGTCTGAACGTAAAATCTCAAAAGATTTCAGATCGCACAGAACGGATTTTGAAAGAAAAAAAAAAAAAAAAGAGGAAACAACATTTAGATCCCACTACTACTGTTATGTTTTTTAGTCGAAGGTGGTGATGATACCTTGAGAAGCACGAAGGTATATTTGGAATCTGCAGTAAACAAACATGCCAATCAACTATCGTTAGCGTTCTCCTCCAGAAGCAAACACTTCTTTCTGGGCTTTTCAGTTCCTTGACTGAATGTTATTAACCAAAAGGAGCATGTGATTTTTCATATACTTGTTCGATGTATTTCCTTAGATCTCAACGAACCAACAGGCAAGGTGGTAATAGTGTTTCCCAACTTACAAAAATCTTTTGGGCTTAAATGGTTTTTATTTATCTATTCAGTCATCCAAGTTAGCAGGTAGAGTATTAAAGAATCCCCCCATATGGCATATCTTGTAAAAGTAAAAAAAAAACACATTTTAACATTAATGCACAAAAGATGGTACGTTTCCATATGAAAACGATAAGAGAAATATTACTATTTTTATTTTTTATTTTATTTTTAATTGTGGGTCCTTGGTCTGAATGGGTAGGCGAGTACCGTCAATATGTATATTATTCTCAGGTATTTTTATTTTTTAATTATATATTCAGGATTGTATAACGTTGTAAATTATAATTGAAAAATCAGTTTATAATATTGTTAAAACAGTGTTTAAAAATGAAAATACAGTTTTTAAAACAGTATTTAAAATTTTATTAAAACTATATTAAAAATTCAGTTTTTAAAAATGAAAATACCGTAGAATAATATACATATTGACTGTACCCACCTACCCATTGAGACTAAAGACCCACAATTAAAAAGAAAATAATATATATATATATATACACCGTATATTAAATTTGTGTCTTTTTCATTTGTTAGTGACATTTTCACTTTAACAAAGTGTGATGCCTTTATTAAAAAATGACTATATATGAGGTATGTTTAACAGACATACTTTTAAATACAAGTTTAAAAATAATTTTTCAACCATTAGATTAGATTAAAATGAAGGGTCAAAATTAAACGACACGTCATTAATTTCATTAATATTTTTCTCTCTCCTCTCTTTAATGTTTAATTCTCTTTCTTCTTTTCTCTCTCCTATAAATTCGCAAATGAAATAATTAAAATCACCAAAATTATTTTACTTACATAATTTGGTTAGTACTAACATCCACAATTATTGGGGTTCCCCCGATTAATTTGTTCATTTTAAATGGTTATGATCGCTGATGATAAATGAAAAATGTTGATCCATTTGAGGGCTAACAATGACACAATACTTGTTGCCTCGGCTACATTCTTACGTGCATTCCTTAACATGGTTCCTGTTATCGCATTTCTATTGGCTTCGTCGTTTGGGTAAGTATGGCAAGTATAGTCCTTCTGCTTTTGTTTAGACTAAAATTCCAATCCTCTCATAAAACTGGCAGCCTTGAGAAAGTGAACATGAACAGCTTGGCTGGGGCTTGGGAGGACTAAGGTATTACGCACAGTTGGCCCCTATATGGCTGATACAGTGCGCGACGGGCCGCGGTACAGCAGATCAAAATTATATATATATATATATATAGAGAGAGAGAGAGAGACGATTAGTCTTAAACAAGTAGAGGTTTATCTCCTTCATGTGTATATTGACATGTATGCAGTTGCAGATCGGAGTAAACTGAAATCTGAGTACCAGACGGAGCAAAGAGTTTGTTTGAACTTAGAATGAATTAGTTGTTCGACCTATTGTCGATTAACAAATTATCATCATTGAGTCAGATGATGACCTTGGAATGACTAGTATCCTAGCAGGAAGACTGGAAGAGTTGCTGATATGTCAGATGAGTCATCAAGATGAATAAGGAATCATGGGACTGTCCTTCCAAGGGCCATTTGATATGAGCCATTCGATTGAAAGGCTTGTTGCCTTAAGATTTAAGTTTACAGCCGCTGAATAGTTCAAACATTGTCCTGTATTCTGAAGTGCAGCATTGAAAACAGTTCTGCTGTGCATTTTACACGTTTCTCTACATTTATTAGTCCAAGAAGATTAAAGCTTTTCATTTCTGAACTTTATGCCATTTAATGGCATTGTAAGTTGGGAGATTTTTAAATAGGCCGGGGTTACAGCAACGATTATGATGGCACCAAGGATAAAAGAGAATTGCAAGTAGGAAGGTTAAAGATAAAGTCAACTGACTAAACACACACACACACACACACACAAAATTGATTACAAAACATAACAATGCTGGTCCTATTTGCATTTACTCAGTGAGTTTGGGCTCATCCTATTTGTATTTGAACTTACTATAATTTTAGACATTGTCGAGCAATTGTGATTCATGAACTAACATTCCTCCTCCTTGCCGTCCTTTTCATCTAAGGCCTCACTCGCTTCTTCTCTGCATGGACCATAAGCCTTGCAGCAAGCAAGAAAATATATAAAACTAGCCATGTTTAACCCGGCAAGAAGCCAGTAATAGTAATCATAACGACCCTTGTTGATGTTGCTGGGAATCCAGCCCTCCTTTCCTCCTCTTTTTGTAATCTCATCGACTGCATTCATTATAAAACTCGCTACCAAGCTTGCCACTGACATCCCCAATCCGTGAAGTGCGGAGGCTATGCTAGACATGCTTCTCGGCAATTCAGAGTAATAGAACTCAATCTGCCCAATCATGTTGAAAGCCATGGCCAAGCCGCTGAGCACATGATAAGGTAGTACCCACATTGCTGACATTTTAACCACAGCTCGCGGGTCATCTGAAATTCCTTCGTTGATTGCAATGTTGCGGCGAACAGTCTCTGTAATTGCCCATGCTGCCATTGATGCAGTAGAGAAAAGCAGTCCTATCCCCATCCTCTGTTTCAACCTTAGTTGGCACGGTTTTCCTCTGATTTTTGATGCTATAGGTTGAAGGATACGATCATAGAAACCGATCCATAATATTACAGTGATAATCGTAAATATTCCGAATGAGCCCGATGGGATTTCAAAGTTGGGAGTAATGTGTCGGTCCATGGTGCTTGCCTGGAGCACTGGAAATGAACTTTGGCTGATGGTCACAGCAATCATTATCCCAGTAGACCATAGAGGAATTACCTTGATCAATGCTTTTAACTCCTCTACTTGATCAACTGTACAAAGACTCCATGGATTTGAGGCTCTTCTATCTGGAGTCGAGTCTTGTCCAGGATGTTTGATTATACAAGCTTTGTTCAAACACCTAGACAGAAGAAGGGAAAAAAAAGAAAAAAATTGCATGTAAGAATCCTAATTGATTATCTCATTCATTATCAGCAGCACCTGAAAACAACTGATACCTTAAATTCTCACTGGGAACGAGAAGCATTGATCCCTTTCTGGGATGGTACATTTCTTCGGTGGTCTGAGATGATAATTTTATATGTCGATTCTTATATGAGGCCACAAGGACTTGAATTAGTCCAGTTAGCAAACTTGTGTTAGCCTTCGACTGGACATAAAAGGGAGAAGCCAGAAAGAAAGAAAGAGCTGATAACAACGATATCACAGCAGGAACTCCAAACCCTACCTTCCAACCCAAGTTATCTTGAATGTAAACAATACAAGTTACGGCAACCATAGATGAAGCCAAGACAGAAACATAGTACCAGCTGAAGTAACTCTGTAAGGCACCTTTACTTTTGTTTTCGTCTCCCTTCTCCAACTGTTCAGCACCAAAGGCTAAAGAGGAAGACCGTATGCCACCGCCTCCAAGTGACATGAGCCCAAGAGCTGAATACAAGAGCATCAACTGAGACCATGTAGCGGATTCACAATCGCTTCTTAGTTGGTCACAAGCCGGAGGCTGTGCTTGGGATAAAATTGTTGTCAGCCATAACAGAACCACCCCCTGTTAAGTGTTAATCAAACATTTAGTCCTTTTAATCTTTATTCATGTTAATTTGTTAACATACACCAGCTACCTAGTCCAATACTCTTATCAGTTAATATCGAACCCTTGATACTGTAAGGATCTTAGTTCAGGATAGGTTTGGCAAAACCCCGACGCCCGGACTCGGCCTGGATGTAATTTTTAGATGCCCGGGTCGGGTTTTAATTCGGGTACCCGGATTTTATATTTTTTAGTATTATATGTGTATTTTTTTTATTTTTTTGATAATTTTATAAGTTTTAAATTTATTTTAATAAAATTTGACATAAAAATATAAACTTTAAGTGTTTAAAATTTTATATATGTATAATAAATGAGTCAAATAAATATAAATATTTAAAATAATATATATTTTATTATTTTTTTAATAAAATTCAGATTTCGGGTTTATCAAGTGATGCTCAAAACCAGTCCGGCTTCATACCCGAGCCTAGTAATACCCAGCCCACAACGCCTAGGTCCGGACCGGGCGGGTATTTTTGCCACCCTTAGTCCAAGAGTCAAGTGGGTGACGGGCAGAGTACGTAATTGCAGCAGACCATAAGAAAGAATTAAAGTAGTATTTTAATAACGATTAATCAACAAAGCATAATTTAATTAAAGTTGATAGCTACTTGGTGCTATATTACAATGAAGGCAATAAACATAAATTTTACCGCCCCAAATATCTGTCTTATTGAGGATAAGCACATTGAGGGGGTAGGCCTATTGACAAAAACTTAGGAAAGATACGAACAAAAAAACAAAAAACAAAAATGATCCTATTATACAAATAATCATTTCTAGATACAGACGTTATTATTTTTTAAAATATAAATTGGGTGTTTGATAATATTAAATTGTAAAAAATCATTCTACAAGATTATATTGTAAAAAGCTTTAATAATACTTTAAAAGCTCGAATACTTTTATAATATTGTAAAATTTTGAATCTATATTTAAAAAAAATACCAACACCCATAATAAAGAAAGACACGTTATACAAAAATTTATAATCTTTAGGCTAACATCACATCATGGGCCACTAAAATTGAAAGCGCAAGCATGGATGTGAACCGAGAAGGAGAAAGATCACCATACCAAAAGGCAAGTGATGCAACCGAAGCCGATCATTGGGTACCGACCCACACAAGAATCGGCAAGAAATGCCCCAATAATCGGGAGAAAATTAGTAGCAGCTGTCCAGATGAGGAGTACGTTTGTTCCCGCGGTTGTTTCCATGTTGTACTCTCCGCACAGATACAGTATCATGTTTGGCATCAGCCCCATGCTCGCCATCCTCTCAAATGCTTCATTTGCTGTCCACAAAAATTATTCAAAAGAAGGGGAAGAAAAAACACACACACTGTCACTATGGATCAATTAAAGTGTAAGGACATGCATGCATATAGTATACATATTTAGCAAAAATAATTTTTTTTTTTTTTAAAAAAGGGAATGTTTATGTGGGTTTAAATTAAATGAAATACTTACCTATGATGAAAGGCAAGGTTCTGAGGCCACCCTTTGGGTTTTTGTTGATCAAGAGTGGCTCTGTTATCATGTTCTTTTCCTCTGAATGAGTTCCCATTTTGATTCTTTTTTTTTTTTTTTTGGTGTTTGCTTGACTCAGAGAGAAATAATAAGTACTAGTGAGTAGTGAGAGAGTTTTGGCAGTAGTCACCGAAAATGGGAAATGCTAACGTGCATGCGGACGGCACTTACAGAAGAAAGTGAAAGCATATCGGTGATGTTACTGATTTAATAATGAATAATTGAATATGCTTGCGCATGGGGAAAATATCTTCTAATAATAATAATAGCGGTAATAAAAAAGATTAGGAAACAATCTGTGATTAGATGATGAGATGGGGGTGATTTGGGTTGTTAACCGTTAAACGTGGAAGTTATACTGTGGAAAGTGGGAAGTTACATGAAAAAAAAAAAAAAAGTGAAAAAAATCCTAGTGTAGTTGAATAGTTTTCAAGTAAGTTTATTTAGTTGGTTACTGAGTTCGAATGTTAAAAAAATAAAAGATCAAAAATTGAATTTGTACTTTACCGATCCTCTTTATTTTTTTTTAAAAAAGAGAAAAATGGAATAAATGGGATAGAATATTTTTATCCCATAGTTTATGTGGATTCGACACCTTTTAAAAAAAATTATATAACAATTTTACATTATATTTTAAAATAAAGAAAAAATCTGTTCATTATTTGAAATTATTAAAAATAATATAAATTTATTATAATTTGTTTTTTTAAAGTGGGGTGAGTTTACAGTGTCCAAAAATCATCACCCAACATAAAATGAGGAAATAACAATTAGGTCCCTCTAATTTTTGTATTATTCTAGTAAATAATACATTTGGTGTGTTTGTATGAAACATGCTCTTGGTGTCTTGGTAAATGTTACCACACCATTAGCGAAGGAGCCAGTGATTTAACTTACCGGGGCAACTTTCAACGACAATAATTATGTATGATTTCTTTTTTTTTTTTTTTCAATATGTTAGATACAAATGTTCTCAAAGGGTAATTTTTAGAGGGGCAAATTGGTCACTAACTTTAGGATTTATGGGGCAGTGGCTAGAAAGCATTAATTAAAAATGGTGACGTTATTTAAACTCATAAATTCTTCAATAAACCTATTTATTTAATACACACATTACTAAAATTCAAACAATGACATTTTATTTTATAAACCTCTCATAATTTCTAATTAACCATAATTAAATGTTCATTCTCTCGATTTTCATTTTCGTTAAATAAAAAAATCTTATGCAATAATCAAATGAATACTTCTTCTTTCTCTATCATTCTTCACAGCAACATAAAAATCAAACACCAAAATGTTTTTTCCTTCCTTCATTATTTTTATTACTTTCTGTAAATTCGATCTAAACTTGAAAATAAAGAAGACAAAAAATCACTATGAACTAAAAAGGAATTTTCTACATTGATTGCATACTCCCATTGAATCATTAGATAGATATAGTTTCTTTTAGTTTTTTTTTTTCTTTTCTTTCGCACTAATTTTTGGAAAATGAGTTTTATTCCTCTTTTTTTCACTAATAACCTGAATTTAGGTTTTATTAAATTTTTCCAAGATGGATGTTTCCCTTAGATGTGAAAGTTCGAACCCCCTATACCCATTGTTTAAAGGATTCAAACCTTAATCATCCTAAAATCCTTAATGTATATTTATACAAGTTACTCTATGATGCCTTAATTTTTATACGACATCAATAATCTAACAATTCTGTATCATTATTTTTCAATCAATGGTTCACAATATTTATATTAAACAAAGGTAAATTACTTAATAGTTATTCTAAAAGGTTTCTTTACTGAGGTGGATAATTTTTATAAAGTAATTGTAACCACCCTTGTAGTTTGAAATAATTTCACTTGAATAGCATGTTTTATTTAGAAATCATTTTTCAACCCTCTTTTTAATTTGCAATGCTATGTATGTAAGATATGATATCTAATATATTATCTAACCCAAATTAAATATATAAATTGTAAGTGTAAAATTTATATACTGTGTAATATTAATAAAGAACATAACTAATTACATTCATTTAAATGAATGTCATAAATTATTAAAAGTGAATATACAAAAAGCATACCATTACTTTATTAAAAAAAAAAAAGTCAAGAAGAAGAAGAAGAGAGAGGAAGAGAAAAAGATTTGGCTTGAAAGCCTAAACAAATCACAAAAAACAATAAATTACACCAATCAAAACTTGGTGTTTGAATTTCAATTTTTTTTAATTGATTTCTCTTATTCATGGATACGACAAACAAAAATAATTCTAGCTTTGCAGTCATCAACACATATGAAGATAAGAACAAGACAAATTAAAGAAGAACTAACGAGAAAGAAACCAATAATGGAAAAGAAAGGTGCAAACATATTATAGGTTTGTTGGATTATTTTTGTGGAATATTTTTGCGGGTGTAAAAAGAAACAAAGTAATTAATCGAATAGAAGTGTTTGTGAAGGGCCAATTTGGCGTTTGAAAGAATGTTCAAAGTAAAATTTGATTATCTAAATTTTATTAATGAATGGTTAAAGTAAATGAATCCTAAATTATTTTTAGAGTTCAAATAAACCTACCTTCAAAGAAATATTATATAAAAAAAATCTCTGTTCATTTTCATTTTCACTTTCATTACAAAAATATGATTTGGGCTATTTTAACTTAAAATTTTGTCACAAAAGAGCTATTAATCTCTTACAATCTAATGGTTAATATTGAAAATCAAAGTAATATTTTGAACTTAAATCATTCACCATTGAATTACGTGAAATAATACTTTAATTTTTGTACAAAAAATTTAAGTTAAAATAGAATAGCTCTTCCTTAAAAATATATGTCCAAGTCATCATGTAATTATATGCACATATATTTTTTAAATATGGTTGTTGATTAAAAAACTTCTCGCTAACTCTTGACTTATATAATATCATTAATATTATAAATCAAATAATTTATTACACAATGCTTTCTATGATCATTAATGTTTAAGCATTAATGATTTTGCTATTTTATTCGTACAATATAAAACTTTTATAAGACTTAAGGAATATCTTTGCCTAAAGTATTGTTGAAACAGTTAAGTACATTTATTTCAATGTTATTTTTCTTTTTCAAATTAATGAAAAAACTAAAAAAAAAACTACATTTATCTGCAATCAAAAGATTATATGTTACTTTTTAATTAATTATTTATTTATCAAAACACTCAGGTCAGGTCCACAGGCTTAAACAATCCTATTATTAATATTGTAAAAACTCATGCAACATCATCGAGAAATTCTATTTATACATTTTAATTTCATGGGAATCATTAAAAAAGATGGATTTAAAAGATAAATTGTGCATATATTAAATAAATGAAAATTATAGTGATTTATCATGTATCTATTAGTAATTTCGTCCGATTGGTGTATTTGTAATATAAATTTTTAATAAATTATGGGTTTGGTGAGTATATTTATGGTTTCAAATAGCCACGTCTTAAACTAAAATGTCATAATTTTTTAATTCAGAATTTGCCCTGCCCCTGCTTACCAATTGGCATGTGTCGGCTTCTTCCTCTATAAAGTTTTATCATTACGTTACATACAAGTCTTGTAAAAATATTACGAAGAACCCAAGTCATATATATAAATAAAAAGTGAATCGAGATTGCTAAATGGAGATGGAGAAGAATGAGCACGAAAAAACAGAAATCAAAGAAAAAACCTCTACAGAAAGGAGAAGCGTGATATCATGAATTGTTTGAAGAAAAGACAAGAAACAATGCGGGTTCTATTAAGTTGTTATTTTGTGACAGTTGAATTAGTCCAAAAAATAGTTAAGAGTGGTTGAGATAGTTCAATAAGTTGTTAGTATAGGAAATAATCTTAGTCCTAAAAATAATTAAAGAGTTAGTTGAGTTTAAGTTTCAATAAGTTGTTGGTGTAGGCACTAGCCTCAGTCCTAAAATTGGTTAAAGAGTTGTTGAGTTTAAAGTTCAATAAGTTGTTAGGACAGGAACTAATCTTAGTAAACGTTAATTTGTTATGATTTTCCTCCTCAATAGTGATATATGTATAAAAAATAGCACACTACCCAAAAAAAAAACTATGAGACAAAATAAAAATTCATCATAATATAGAATTTTTTAATTTAGTATATATTTTATATTTAATTTTTTGTTATTTTCAATACATAAATATTCATGCAAGGGTTCAGTTATGTTGAAACTATTTTACGGTGAAATACTGTTGATAGTCGCACGATTATAAATATAAATATTAAATCTGTACTTACTAATATAATCTGACAGTCATCGTTATTACTCAACGACGAAGTAGCTCCACCGTAGTGATTGCCTCTGTGAAAAGATACATAACTAGCCAGCAGGACTGCAGGAGTTGCTGGAGTCATAATCATATTCATATATGATACCGCATGCAAATCTGGCTGTTGCTGCAACCGTTGCACCGCACTACATATTTTTTTCTGTATTCGACAAAACCCGTTCGATGTTAGATTGTTTCAATCTAACGGCTGACATTATTTCTTGGGTCACTTACATCCACTGGTAACTTCAATTTTTAGAGAGAGCCTCTAATCTCATATTCTCATTCAACACATTTTTGGTTCTGCAATTTCTATCAATCCAAAATTACTGTTTCGAAATCAATTTCTCATACTATTCTTCCATTACCCATTCTCGGTTCTATCGCTTTCAATTGATAGGAGTGCTTGAGCAAAGTTGTTCCTAACCCTTAAATAATTTCTAACCAGTGTATCGATCGATTCATTTCTACTTTAATCGACCATTATGTTGTTACCAAATACCCTGGCGTTGTTATCATAATGTTTACCTTTTCCTTATGCTTCCGGGAAGGCAAATTAGAATGAAGGCAAAATGTGACAAGCAAGTCGCGACGGAGCGGTCGGAGTAGGAGAGAGGCTCATTGGAACTGTCAGTTTGTCAGCAACGAAATACCTAACTTGCACATTTTGTTACACCTACCCATATTTAATAATTAATTTCTTCTTCTTTTAATATCATTGAGGATAGATGTGAAGATAAATAAATTTATTTGAAATGATATTTTTATTAAAAAAAGAAATAAAGGGGGAAGCTAAAGCAAAATCGGTTGTGAGTTTTATCTAATTGAGATGGTAAAATCTTTTTTATTATGCTATATGAAAATAAGATATAGAAGCATTTAAGAAAAAGGTTAGTTAAGGTGTTATTGAAACAAATTTTATTAAAATAATTAAATCAACTTTTTATTTAATAAATGTTTTTAGATTCAGTATTCAACAACTTGAAAATGGTACAAATCTCGTCAACGACCATGATAATATTATCTCAAAAATATTGACATAAAAATATCGTTGAATACTAATATCCCAAAAATACCGTTGTAAGGATATTATTGTAAAAAAAAAGAAAAATTAAGGGTAGGAACGTAATATATTTAATAATAGGGGCGTCGTAAAGTATGTTTTAAATTAGGGTGAGGCTATTTGAAGCCACTAAATTACTCATTAAACTCATTTACTAAATAAACCCACATTTAAATTTTAACATTTTAAATTTTACTCAATAAACCTATATAAATACCCAATACACTCTTCTTAAACCCTTTTTTTTTATAATAATACTATTTTTACTTATTAAACCCATTAAATTCATTTATAAACCCTTAATAAATGTTTCTTTTTTTCCCATTAAACTGAAGATTTTCTTTATGAATATGATTCTAAAAAAATAGTTACAACACATATTCATCTTTTTTTTTTTTCAAAAAGAAGTTTATTACAGCACAATTAGTAACTACTAGACCTTTTTCAACCTATTTTACACCATTTAACAATGTCTCAACCTTTGATTCAAGATGAAAATTATACAAATTCTTCATGGAGGCAACAAACAAACAATATCTATCATTGCTTGTGCAGTAATCACCAACATAAAAAAGAATTGCTTTATGGCAAAAATAAGAATCGCTTTATGGCTGTATACAACACTATTTGTCTTTTTTTTGTAATTACTCATTACTCTTGTTGTCACACTCCAGTTTTTAGAAATTCAAAAATGATCAATGTTGCCGACTATTGCTTAAAATGTGTAAATACAATCTCTTCAATAGAAATATATGACATTTTATGTACTTTAAATTTCCATTTATTTAAGATCCCTTAGGCTCTGAAAAAGGCATGTCAATGGCAGAAGATACTGGATTCTTCAGAGTCATGTAGGCTTTCTTGTAATTTGGCCTAGCAACCAAGAGACCCTCTCTTTTTTCCTTCTTCCCCTGCATATTCAGCGTTCTTACCTTCTCAATATTTCACTGCAACTTTTGATGGCGACAGGGGCTGAAGTGCATAGAAGTGGTTTAGAGAAGTTTTTCAACAACACTACTTGTCATTGATTGTTGCCCACTGTCAAACGAAAACAAAGATGTAACCACCAACTTTATTATCCTAAATCTAATCACATGAGCCTAATTAACAAAAATATGTAGTTTGGAAGAAAAATCATGTCTCTAGTTGATTAGGGTTTGACAAAAATATGATTAGGGTTTAACAAAATTATGCTGAATGTAAAGATGGGTTCAAAGAGTAAAAATTATCTTTTTTTTTCCTTTTTTTACTAGATTTTAATGTCCATAATTGTAATATTATTTAAGGGTATTTTAATATTTTTTTTAAATGGGTTTAATGAGTAGTTTAGTGGGTTCAAATAGCCACATCCTTTAAATTTTAAAATATAGGGATTAACGTGGATTTCTACCATTTTAACTAAATTCAATTGTAACCACTACAATTCATGATTTAAACAAAAATATCAATGTAAAATAATTTTATAATAAATAAATGTTGTTGTTTATAGATAAATAATAGTTTTTAATTTTAAACTGTAAATTGATCTATTTTTTAGTTCGATTCGATTTTGAACCGCATCGAGTGAGAACCAATTAATTTTTAAATTTCTAAACTATTCAGTTTTTTGTCTTAGAATCAAACCAAACTGAATTGATTAATTTCAGTTCGATTTGGCTTTACCAAAGTAAATGCTCACCCCTATCAAAAATAAAGAAAAGAAAATAAATTAGACAAAAAAAAACTTCTTGGAACTGACCCAAATTTTTTTCTAGTAAAAGCAAAAGAAATTAAAAGTCAAAGAAATGAAAAAAATAAGGGAAAGAAAATAAAAAAAATACACTTTAGTGGCTTAATAACTTTCTTAGACTTTAATAAAGTTGAAGATCCTGAATTAAAATATTTATTTATTTATATATATATATATATATATATATATATATACTTTTATATCCATCCAAGGTTTTTGAGTCATTGACCAGTCTCTAACAACTACCATATTTAAAAATTTACTACATGTTATTGTCAAATTCAACACAGTTTCCTCATCTCTCCTTCTGTGTGTCAAAATTCATATTTTTAAATGATTTTATCTTTGGAATTAATATAGTTATTTTACATATCATTTATTGAGTTTTTCTCATTTTATTTTTTAAGTTGAGAATTCAAACCATCATAGATATCCCGTTGCCGAGTCAGGAGGTAAGAATATAGTTTGAGTTTTCTTTAAATGATTATTATGCAGTTTTGATGTTTGATATGTGTTTCAGATTTTAGAAGTAGGATGGATTAAATTATGAATTTTTGCATACTTTCAATACATGTGAATGAGCTTCTAGCCTTCTATCATAATTTCGCAAATGTCTACCGATGAAGCAGGTCAAATAATGTCAGCTACGATTTTGGAATCGGGTACTTTTGGCAACACCGACTCTAGTATACGCAGTACAATTTTTTCTATCAAAATACACAATTTTCATGTGGCGCAATTCTAGTCAATCTAATCAATAGTGTAAGGACATGTCAATTTGTACATAAAAATTTTATACAAAAGTTTATATTTTTATTATTTTTGTAGAGTTAAACACTTGTTATCCTAAATATAGAGAGAGTAAACTCATGAATTTTTACTTAAAAAGAAAAAAAAATCGAGAAATTTGGTTGAAGTAGAATGTATTTGTGAATAAGTTGCTGTGTGAAATTTGATAATTTTGATGGCGATTTGTGTCAAATTGTATTGATAATTTGTACTAACAATAAAATGATCAAGCAGTGAAAGTGAGTGCAAATATGTGAGCTCGGCAAGTGAGAAAAAAAAGTCATTGTTCAGTTGCAGCCCAAATATTGTTTAACTCCAGTGATTTGCTATATATAGACATTGGTTATAAAGTGTTCAAAGTTCATTAATGAAAGAAAGCAGAGTTTGTGTTTGGTAAACGAGAAAATTAAAATGAAAGAGAAAGAAAATATTGATAAACTGAAAACTTTATTCTTTTTATTTATCAATCAACGTATTTACACATTTATATAACAAGTATCAATTCCTTGTTAATGATTTGTTACACATGCACGTAGTGGCTCTTATAACCAAAATAACAGATAGAGCCACGTCAGCTAGCTAGCTATAACAAACTGAGCCAGGGAGCTAATCTGCTACAGTACAACACACATTAACAATCAGGTGCTCACTTCCTCTGCTTCATCACAATTAATCAGATTCACTATCAACTAGAGAAATAAGAATCAAAGAATTTCCTCTCAAACTCTCTCCGGTGTCTTGGCAAACAAACAGAGACCGAGTTATCAAACATTTGATAAATTTCACAGCCAATCGATACGACCTCGGAGAGCAGCTTTTGCTAAAACTCGCGTGGTTTCTTGAAAACTTGCTTCGGATATAAAACTTTGAGTATTCAGAGACGCTCTCGTTATTCCCAATAAGATAGCTCGATAACAGATCACTTCTTTATATCATGTACACGAGACTAGCTATCATTTGTGAAATTATGTTACACGAATCACCCCTCCTCATCCGTGCCATCCTTCTCACCTAACGGTTTACTGACAAGTCCCTTACAAGGACCATAAGCCTTGCAGCACTCAAGAAAATATATAAAATTAGCCATGTTCAAACCAGCAAGAAGCCAGTAGTAGTAATCATAATGACCCTTGTTGATGTTGCTAGGAATCCAGCCCCCGTTTCCTCCTCTCTTTGTAATATCATCGACTGTGTTCATTACAAAACTCGCTACCAAGCTCGCCACTGACATCCCCACTCCAAGAAGTGTGGAAGCTATGCTAGACATGCTTTTAGGCAATTCAATGTAATAGAATTCTGTCTGCCCAATCGCGTTGAAAGCTGCAGCCAATCCGCAGAGCACGAGATAAGGTAACAGCCACATTGCCGACATTTTCACCACACCTCGCGGGTCATCTGAAATGCCCTCACTGATTGCAGTTTCGCGGCGAATACCCTCTACAATTGCCCATGCTGCCATTGATGCAGTACAACAAAGTAATCCAATCCCCAGTCTCTGTTTCACGGTTAATTGACACGGTTTTCCTTTGATTTTCGAAGCTAAAGGCAGAAGGATACGATCGTAGAAACCAATCCATAATGTTACGGTGATAACTGGAAATATAATGAAGGAGCCTGAAGGGATTTCGAAGTTAGGAGAAATGTGTCGGTCCATGGAGCTTGCCTGGAGTACAAGAAATGAACTCTGACTCATGGTCCCGGCAAGAATTATTCCTGTAGACCACATTGGAATTATCTTGATCAATGCTTTTAACTCCTCCACTTGATCAACCGTACGAAGACTCCAGGGCATTGTGGTCGAGTCTTCTTCGGGATGCCTGATCGATGATACAAGCTGTTGGAAAGTTAAGATTTGCAACTGTAAAGTGTGTTTGGGAACTAAGAAAATGAAAAGAATACTTTGAAGTTTTATTTCATATAATTCTTGATTACAAACCAAAGTAAATCAATATTAGCTTATATACAAAAACTAGAATAAGAGAGCTAAACTTATTAAGTAAGCTTAACTACAAAACAGAATGAAAAGCATGCTACAACAAACTTGCTGAGCTGGCAAAGCTTCTTAACAGACTCTGCTGATTTCTGCTTTGACTCACACGTGCTGACTGAGCTGATCCTTTGACTGCAGCATGAGCTTCCTTAACAGCCCCCCTCAAACTCAAGGGGCATGTTTGCACATTGAGTTTGGCTCGAAAATAATTGAAATGGATAAAAGTGAGTGGCTTAATCAAGATGTCTGCAATCTGTTCTTCACTGGGAATGTATCTGATTTCCAGTTCTTTGGCTAAGACTTTATCTCTAATGAAGTGCATGTCTAATTCAATATGTTTTGTTCTTGAATGATAGACAGGATTCTTAGCTAGTTCTATTGCACTGACATTATCACACCAGATCATAGGAAGGGAGGAACATTCAATACCAAGTTCATCAAACAGTGACTGAATCCATGAGATTTCTGCACTTGCAGCTGCAAGGGCTCTGTACTCACTCTCTGCACTGGACCTAGCAACCACTGACTGTTTCTTGGATGACCAAGATATCAAGTTACTTCCCAAATAAATGCAATAAGCACCTGTTGATTTCCTGTCATCAATGTCACAAGCCCAATCTGCATCAGTGTAACCTGAGAGCTTCATTTCTCCTTCTGTGGAAAACTTTAAACCAAAATCTTCAGTCTCCTTTAGATATCTAAGAACTCTTTTGCATGCAAGGATATGTTGAAGTGTAGGTGATGACACATACTGACTTAGCTTGTGTACTGCATAAGCTATTTCTGGTCTTGTTAGGACTAAATACTGCAACCCTCCAACAAGACTTCTGTAACCAGTAGGATCTTCAACATACTGACCCAAATGACTCTTAGCTTCTTTCTGGAGCTTTACTCCTGTCACCATTGGAGTGTCACACCCTTTACACTCTAACATATCAGCTTTACTCAACAGATCCCTGATATATTTTCTCTGAGACAGGTAAATATTATCTACAGCATAAGAGACTTCTATACCAAGAAAATACGACAGTTTCCCCAAGTCTTTCAGAGCAAACACTTGACTGAATTCCAAAATAAATTGCTCCAGCTCAGCACTATTAGGACCTGTGATCAGTATATCATCAACATATATCAAAACAAAAATTATTGAGCCCTGTTTTCCTTTACAGAACAAGGATGTATCAGCTCTTGATTTTCTGAATCCCCACTTGATAACTAGACTATCTCTCAACTTATCATACCAAGCTCTTGGAGCTTGTTTTAAGCCATATAAAGCCTTCTTAAGTTTGCAGACATAGCTAGGCTTCTGCAGATCAACAAACCCCTCAGGCTGACACATATAAACATCTTCTGTCAACTCCCCATTTAAGAATGCATTATTTACATCCACTTGCCTAATTGTCCATTTATGCATTGCAGCTAAACTCAACATAATTCTCACTGTAGAAGATTTCACAACAGGACTGAATGTTTCAAAATAATCTACACCCTCTGTTTGTTGAAAACCTTTTGCAACTAACCGAGCTTTATACTTAGCTATGCTTCCATCACTGTTTTGTTTGACTCTAAACACCCACTTATTGCCTACAACTTTGTGTTCAGATGAAGATGGAACTAATAACCAAGTCTCATTCCTGATTAGAGCCTCATACTCATCACTCATGGCTTGATGCCAGTTCTTATCACTGAGAGCTTCTTGGACTGTATCAGGTTCTTTATTGACTAAAGCTGCTGTATATAATTTTGGCTTGAAGATACCAGATTTGGATCTGGTAATCATTTGGTGAAAAGGTTTCTGAGTCTGGTTTGTGTTTAAGGCATCAGGGATAGTAATTTGTGGCTCAAACTGTTGTTGGGAAGTTATGTGAGGTGGTGAAGTTTCTATTAAAGAATGATTAGGTATCTCATGATGTAAAATATTTGTATGTAAAGATGATGAAGATACCTGTTCACTGCTTGCTGAGTCTGCTGAGAAATTTTCTTCAAGACTGCTATCAGAGGTAGAAAGTGTTGATAGATGAAAGATTTGTTGCTGAGTGAAAGATGACACAGGAATTTCAGATGAGGATGTATTTTTAGAAGAAAAGTTGTTGTTGGTCAGATAAGGAAATGTAGTTTCATCAAAGATCACATGTCTAAGTATATGAACCTTTCCTGAACTTGTCAAACACTTGTAACCTTTATGAGATGGGCTGTATCCAATAAAGATGCATTTTCTTGTATGAAAATCAAACTTATGCTTGTTAAAATCCCTCAAATATGGATAACAAAGGCAACCAAAACATTTTAAGAAGCTGTAATCTGGTTTGTGTTTAAATAATTTCTCATAAGGAGACACAAACTTTAGCACAGGGGTAGGCAATCTATTTATATGATAAACTGCAGTGTGAATAGCATCCCACCAAAACCTAAAGGGCAGATCAGCTTGAGCTAATAATGTCAATCCCAATTCTACTATATGTCTATGCTTTCTCTCAACCAAACCATTCTGATGGTGAGTATATGGACATGAATGTCGAAATATGATCCCATTTTGATTCAAGAAATCAGTGAACACTCTATATTCTTCCCCCCAGTCAGATTGCAACATCTTGACTTTAGCACTGAACTGGTTTTCTACTTGGAGTTTAAAAAGTTTAAAGACTGCAAAAGCATCTGACTTAAGCTTGAGAGGGTAAATCCAAGTGTATCTACTGTAGTCATCCACAAAACTGATATAATATTTGTACCCATTCCTAGAAACAGTAGGTGAAGGCCCCCAAATGTCAGTATATACCAGTTCCAGAACTTGTGTACTTTTAGTTTCAGTAATGGGAAAATGTTGTTTATGAGTCTTTCCTAATTGACAAGCATCACAGAGAGAAGATGAAAGAGTTTTAGAAGAGACTTTAAATTGCTTACAAGACTTAAGCAAATGCATCAATATTGCTGAATTTGGATGACCAAACCTTCTATGCAATAAGGTCAGATCATCAGGTTTTTGATTACAACCATTTGAGAATGAGTTATTACAAGTTGTAGTAAAAGCACTACAATTTTGATGAACAGAAGAAACATTTGAAATTGACAGCATAGAAACTGGCTTATTTATCTGAGATTGTGACAGATGAGATGTAGGGGAGGAAGACTGAGACTTAGGTTTCAATAGCAGCTTGTAGAGACCTTTCTCAGCAGAACCCTGCAGAAGAACCTGTCCCTTCATGTCCTTTACAAAACAAAAATTTCCACAGAATTCAACAGAGAGAGGATTATCAGAGGTGAGTTTAGAAATGCTTAACAAATTTTTAGTTATTGAAGGAACAAATAACATGTCTTTAAGTGCTATAACAGGATGTGAAGAATGACAGTTTGAAACTCTAAATGATAAGAAAGCATGTCCAACATGATAGATAGATAACCCTTTACCATTTCCAATGATGAGCTGATCATTACCTTTATACTCCTCTCTGAGCTGCAGATTTTCCATATTATTTGTTAAATGGTGAGTAGCTCCACTATCCAAATACCAGCCATCATCAGCAACTCCTTCAAAATTTGCCATATATGCAGCTCCAGAATTGTAAGCATCACCTCCAGAATAAGGATAAGCTCCAGAAGTAGGATGAAAGTTTGGTGGCATATAGTTGAAACAATCATATTCTTCACAGCTGGGATGTGAATTGAAACTCTCAAAATTAGCAAAGTATGCAGATCTTGGCCCTTTTCCTTTATTAAAATTTCTTGGGGTAGGAGTATAGTCTTCTATAAATCTATGCCAGCAGATGTCAGCTGTATGACCAGCTTTGAAACAGATCTGACAAGTGGTTTCTTCCATAGCTCCAGTAGATCCTGTTGATCCATTCATTCCAACAAAACCATTTCTAGTGAATGGAGACATATTTCTTGGTGATTGAGAAGAAAAATTATGAGCACTATTTTGACCAGGAAACTGTCCTCTGCCATTTCCACCCCTGAAGTTTCCATTAAACACTCTTTGTGGACCAAAATTTCCTCTTCCAAATCCATGAGTTCTATTACCAATATTGCCAAAACTACCACCAAAATATCCACCTCTTCTGAAATTACCTCTAGCTTGACCATAGAAAGCTCTAGGATAACATGTGTTAGCATAAGCATAGTTTGCATTAAACATATTCTTATCATCCTGTTCTTGTTCAAGCCTGGTTTCATGTGTTAACAACAATGCATAAGCATCATCAAATTCCATTTTAGAACCAGTTATGAAGGTTGCTATATCACGATAGCCTGATCCTAATCCATTCAGTATTGTTAACATCAGATCTTTCTCTGTTATTGGACTACCAGCACTAGTGAGTTTATCAGCAATGGATTTCATCTTAATACAGTAATCTTCAATGCTTAATGCCTCTTTCTTTATTGTATTCAACTCATATCTAAGCTGAAGTACTCTAGCTTCAAATTGAACTCCAAACTTCTTTTCTAAGGTTTTCCATGCATCAAACGAGCTTACACAATTAATAACAAGACTAAGATTACCTTCATTGATTGCTGATAACAGCCATCCAAGTAAGGTTTGATCCTGTGACCTCCAATTTTGATATTCTGGATTATCGATTTCTTGAGCAGATCCATCAGCTCTAGCGAGTAGTAACTTTTCTTCTGGTGCTGGTTTGGTTCCATCTATGAAGCCTTCCAATCGATTTCCTCTGATCGATGCTAGCACTTGTGATCGCCAAAGCAGATAATTGGATCTATCTAACTTGATCGGAGTGTTGAATGAAAAATTGATCTGACTTATATTTGCTGTTGTTATATTTCTGGAATTCATTTGTTGATTACTAGAGCTTGCTCTGTTTGGCTCTGATACCATGTTTGAAAGTTAAGATTTGCAACTGTAAAGTGTGTTTGGGAACTAAGAAAATGAAAAGAATACTTTGAAGTTTTATTTCATATAATTCTTGATTACAAACCAAAGTAAATCAATATTAGCTTATATACAAAAACTAGAATAAGAGAGCTAAACTTATTAAGTAAGCTTAACGACAAAACAGAATGAAAAGCATGCTACAACAAACTTGCTGAGCTGGCAAAGCTTCTTAACAGACTCTGCTGATTTCTGCTTTGACTCACACGTGCTGACTGAGCTGATCCTTTGACTGCAGCATGAGCTTCCTTAACACAAGCTTTGTTCAAATACCTGGAAATTAAAGAAAATTTAGGTTAGAAATGCACAAAAGAGTTGTGTATTACAAAGTAAATTATTTCACTCACTTTTTAGTAGCACCTCAAAGCAACTGGTACCTTAAATTTTCACTTGGCACGAGAAGCATCGATCCTTTTCTCTTATGGTACATTTCTTCTGTTGCTTGAGATGACAACTTCATATTTCGATTTTTATACGAGGCCACAATGACTTGAATTAATCCAGATATCAAGCTTGTGTTAGCTTTCGGCTTGACATAAAAAGGAGAGGCCGTGAAGAAAGAAAGAGCCGATAACAACATTATCACAGCAGGAATTCCAAACCCTACCTTCTAACCCAAGTTATCTTGAATATAAACAATAAAAGTTGCAGAAAGCATGGAACCAGCGGCGATTGAGACATAATACCAGCTAAAGTAGCTCTGCAAGGCACCTGCATTTTTGGCGCCGTTTCCCTTGTCCAATTGATCGGCACCAAAAACTAAAGAGGATGCCCGTATGCTGCCGCCTCCAAGTGACATGAGACCAAAAGCCGAATACAAAAGCATCAATTGGGACGCTGTAGCGGATTCACAACCGCTTCTCATTTGGTCACAAACAGGAGGCTTTGCTTGTGGGAAAATTGCCGTAAACCACAAAAGAACCATCCCCCGGTATACGACAGCAACACGTCTAATCGATCATTTATTCCTTTAATCTATATTTTATATAAGGATTTTGTATAATTTGGAAGTGAAAGATTACCAAAAGGCTAATGATGCATCCGAAACCGATCATCGGGTACCGACCCATACAAGAATCGGCAAGAAAGGCCCCAAGAATCGGGACAAAATTAGTCGCAGCTGTCCAGATGAAGAGTACGTTTGTTGCTGCAGTTGTTTCCATGTTATATTCTCTACACAGATACAGTATCATGTTTGGCATCAGTCCGTTACTCGCCATGTTCTCAAATGCTTCGTTCGTTGTCCAAGAGGAGAACCCCAAAAAAAAAAACAAAAGAATAATAATAATAATATAATTGATCAAAGAATATAAAAACACTTATGCACAGATAGAAGTGGGTATTGGAGGCTAGCTTATAATTACCAATGATGAAAGGCAAGGTTCCATTTGATTCTTCACTCTCTGTTTGTAGAGACTAGAGACTAGAGACTATTATATATTCGGACTTCGGAGTGATAAGTGCTAACATGTGGTTATCTCTGATACAAAGTTAAAGATTGATGCTACCAATTAACTAATCAAACGTGGAGCTTACGAAGAAACCTGTCTTATCACTTTTTGCCAAATTTTAGCCTAGCGGAAAGGCAGCAGCACTCACGATTATGCGAGATGCGGTTCCAGTATATGGCGACTCTAGTGATATTCGATTTGCCTACTTATCTCAGCAGCAGTCCCTTTCTATTTAAAATCTATTTATTTCTGAAATTACTTTTATTAAAAAAAAATAGTGATTTTTTTATTTTTTATTTTTATATAAACTTCTTTCTCATTTGCTCTCCCTCTCTTATGTTGGATGATTAATTTGATCAAAGAAAGAGGATTAATTAGCCCCTGCCAGTGGTCCTCATTATTGTGTCCAACTCCTAGGTATGCCGATTTGTCACTCAAGATGTACAGCATAGAGAGCTCTTGGAATACTAAAAACATATGACCTTCGTCTGATTAGAAGAAAATGACAGGGAAAAAAGAAAAGAAAAGAAGAATGATGAAGGCAATGCAGTCAAGGTGGAAGTGAGAGGTTCCCAGATGACAGATTTGCCGCAATTCATTCCTAATCCAGGAAATTTAGAAGAGAGCAAATAAGAAAGATTAGGGAAAAGAAGGTTTAATTGTTTTCTAATGAAGGTAATTTGGGAAATAAATGCAGTTAACTAGAAAAAAAAGGCTGATGAGATTTAAAAAGAAGGGGACAACAAATATCGCCACTTCAGACAAATTAATTTGTTTTTGGGCTTTTTAATACATGATGTTGGGCCAAAGAACAGCCCAAGTGGCCCATTTATAAAACGACACCGACCTCCGTAAGACGGTTAACATGCTGCCTGAAGCCCATTTAATTTGGAATCACAAGAGTTCCCCCAGTGGCCGATTATCTTCAGCTTTAATCTGCCCCTCAAACCCTAGAAAATAGAAAGAAGTAGAACCAGAAATACCACTAGATAGCCCTGTCATTTAGATAAATCTTTATAAGGTTTTGTTCCTTTCTTAATTTCACTTCTGCTCTAGTCTTTGAGAAATTAAATCAAGAATCATGGACCCAGAAATCGCGAAGACGCAAGAAGAACGACGACGAATGGAGCAAGAGCTCGCATCACTTACCTCTCTGACCTTCGATCGCGATCTCTACGGCGGGACCGACCGCGATGCTTACGTCAGTTCGATTCCTGTCAACGACGAGGACGATGCCAATGTCGACTCCATGGATTCTGAGGTTGCTCGGAAACTCGCGTCTTACACGGCCCCCAAGTCCCTCTTAAATGAGATGCCACGTGGAGGCGACGACGATGGTAGTAATGATAACTTAGGGTTTAAGAAGCCGGGCAGGATTATTGACCGTGAGGATGAGTATAGGAGACGGAGGTTGCAGCGCGTGATTTCGCCGGAGAGGCATGACGCGTTTGCAGCGGGGGAGAAGACGCCTGATCCGAGTGTGAGGACTTATGTTGAAGTGATGAGAGAGCAAGCTCATATGAGAGAGAGGGAGGAAACTTTGAAACAGATTGCTCAGAAGAAGAAGGAAGAGGAAGAAGCTGCCAAAGCTGAAAGTGGGTCCAAAAGAAGGAATAGGTGGGATCAGTCCCAGGATGAGGCCGTTCCAGCACCTGCCAAGAAGGCTAAACCAGAAGCAGCCTCATCGGATTGGGACTTACCGGATTCGACACCAGGTGTGAGTGGTCGATGGGACGCAACTCCCACGCCTGGAAGAGTGTCTGATGCGACTCCGTCTGCTGGGAGACGAAACAGATGGGATGAGACACCGACACCTGGAAGGGTGGCTGATTCGGATGGTACCCCAGCCGGGGGTGTCACTCCGGGGGCCACTCCTGCTGGTATGACTTGGGACGCTACTCCTAAAGGCTTAGCCACGCCTACGCCAAAGCGGCAGCGTTCTAGGTGGGATGAGACCCCTGCCACCATGGGCAGTGCCACCCCTATGGCTGGAGCCACGCCTGCGGCTGCTTATACTCCTGGTGTCACTCCTGTGGGTGCAGTTGACGTGGCAACTCCAACGCCCAGTGCTATTAATCTTCGTGGAGCACTTACGCCTGAGCAATATAATTTAATGAGATGGGAGAAGGATATTGAAGAAAGAAACCGGCCGTTAACTGATGAAGAGCTTGATGCTATGTTTCCTCAAGAAGGGTATAAGATTTTGGATCCACCACCATCCTATGTGCCAATAAGGACTCCAGCCAGGAAATTGTTAGCAACTCCTACACCATTAGGGACACCGCTGTACCAAATTCCTGAGGAGAATCGTGGGCAGCAGTTTGATGTGCCTAAAGAGGCGCCTGGCGGCTTGCCGTTTATGAAGCCGGAGGATTATCAGTACTTTGGGGCTTTGCTGAATGAGGATGAGGAGGAGGAGTTGTCGCCGGATGAGCAGAAAGAGAGAAAGATTATGAAGCTTTTGTTGAAGGTTAAGAATGGCACTCCTCCACAGAGGAAGACTGCTTTGAGACAGCTTACTGACAAGGCAAGAGAGTTTGGTGCAGGTCCGTTGTTTAATCGTATTCTACCTTTACTTATGCAACCCACTTTAGAAGATCAGGAGAGGCATCTTTTGGTTAAGGTTATTGATAGGGTGCTGTATAAGTTAGATGAGTTGGTCAGGCCTTATGTGCATAAGATTCTTGTCGTTATTGAGCCTTTGTTGATTGATGAGGACTATTATGCCCGTGTGGAGGGAAGAGAAATTATATCCAATCTGAGTAAGGCTGCGGGGTTGGCAACAATGATTGCTGCTATGCGTCCAGATATTGATAATATTGATGAGTATGTTAGGAACACAACTGCTAGGGCTTTCAGTGTTGTTGCTTCGGCTCTTGGGATTCCTGCTCTGTTACCCTTTTTGAAAGCCGTTTGCCAAAGTAAGAAATCTTGGCAAGCACGACACACTGGAATTAAGATTGTTCAGCAGATTGCTATCTTGATTGGCTGTGCTGTCCTTCCGCATCTTAGGTCTCTTGTGGAGATTATAGAACATGGTCTTAATGATGAAAATCAGAAGGTCAGGACGATTACGGCCTTGTCTCTAGCTGCTCTTGCCGAGGCGGCTGCCCCATATGGTATTGAGAGCTTTGACTCAGTCTTGAAGCCATTGTGGAAGGGTATCAGGTCCCACCGTGGTAAGGTCTTGGCTGCATTTTTGAAGGCTATTGGTTTTATCATTCCTCTTATGGATGCACTGTATGCCAGCTACTATACTAAGGAAGTCATGTTTATTCTAATTCGTGAGTTCCAGTCTCCTGATGAAGAAATGAAGAAAATTGTGTTGAAAGTTGTGAAGCAGTGTGTGAGTACTGAGGGTGTGGAAGCGGATTATATTCGAAGTGATATTCTTCCAGAGTTCTTTCGCAATTTCTGGGTTAGAAGGATGGCTTTAGATAGGAGAAATTATAAGCAGCTTGTGGAGACTACTGTGGAGATTGCAAACAAGGTTGGTGTTGCTGATATAGTAGGGAGAATTGTTGAGGATCTGAAAGATGAGAGTGAACCTTACAGGCGAATGGTTATGGAAACAATTGAGAAGGTGGTTGCAAACTTGGGCGCATCTGATATTGATGCTAGGTTGGAAGAGCTCCTTATTGATGGAATTCTGTATGCCTTCCAAGAGCAGACCAGTGATGATGCCAATGTGATGCTTAATGGTTTTGGTGCAGTTGTAAATTCTCTTGGGCAGAGAGTGAAACCTTACCTTCCGCAGATTTGTGGTACCATAAAGTGGCGTTTGAATAACAAAAGTGCTAAGGTGAGGCAGCAGGCAGCTGATCTTATTTCAAGGATTGCTGTGGTAATGAAGCAGTGCCACGAGGAGCAATTGATGGGTCACCTTGGTGTTGTATTGTACGAGTACTTGGGAGAAGAATATCCTGAAGTTCTGGGTTCAATTTTGGGAGCCCTGAAGGCCATTGTTAATGTTATTGGTATGACAAAGATGACCCCACCTATCAAGGATTTGCTTCCTAGATTGACTCCAATTTTGAAGAATAGACATGAGAAAGTCCAGGAGAACTGCATTGATCTTGTTGGTCGGATTGCTGATCGTGGAGCTGAGTTTGTGCCTGCTAGAGAGTGGATGAGGATTTGCTTTGAGCTTCTTGAGATGCTTAAAGCCCACAAGAAGGGTATTCGACGAGCTACTGTGAACACATTTGGGTACATTGCTAAAGCCATTGGGCCACAAGATGTGCTGGCTACTCTTTTGAACAATCTCAAGGTTCAGGAACGTCAAAACCGTGTTTGCACGACCGTGGCAATTGCAATTGTTGCTGAAACATGTTCACCTTTCACCGTTTTGCCAGCCCTAATGAACGAGTACCGTGTGCCAGAGCTTAATGTGCAGAATGGTGTTTTGAAGTCTCTCTCCTTCCTTTTCGAGTATATAGGTGAAATGGGCAAAGACTATATCTATGCAGTGACTCCATTGCTTGAAGATGCCCTGATGGATAGAGATTTGGTTCATAGGCAGACTGCAGCTTCTGCAGTTAAGCACATGGCTTTGGGAGTTGCTGGTTTGGGTTGTGAGGATGCTCTCGTTCACTTGCTGAACTATGTATGGCCTAACATTTTTGAGACTTCCCCTCACGTAATAAATGCAGTCATGGAAGCTATTGAAGGGATGAGGGTTGCCCTGGGTGCTGCTGTTGTGCTAAACTACTGCCTACAGGGGCTTTTCCATCCTGCAAGGAAGGTTAGAGAAGTGTACTGGAAGATTTACAACTCACTGTATATTGGTGCACAAGACGCACTTGTGGCGGCTTATCCTACCCTGGCTGATGAGCAGAGTAACGTATATAGCAGGCCCGAGTTAATGATGTTTGTCTGAAGGGCAATGTGTCTTATGGATTTTTAAGAGCTCATATGTTGGCTTATTTGTAGTTTGTTTAGTTTCCATATCTTACTTTCTAGTCTGAACAGCTGCATTCTTCGATTCCATAATAGCATGTTAGATCGTATCAAATGAAAGCATGGAGTGATGTAATTTCAAATGCCGTCAAAAGGGCACTGAGATCAAAGAACATCAGTCTTGATTTCAGTTAGTTTGCTTTTGATGCAATTTTACTTAAATCTGTTATTGTTTCTTACTACATTGAAAATAAATTGCGCCGTCTTGCTTCCTCTAAATCAATGTAACCGTCTTGATACCCCGTGATTTTTCAAAAAGGCAATCGTGAAATGAGAACTACGAGGTCACGTTAATCTCATTAGATTTTTCATAAATGACAAAAGCCTCCTCACTTTTCTGGAATCTCTAATTTCCCCCCCTTTGCCCCGCTCGTTTTGTCTCTACCAGCAGTGTTCTTCAAAATTACAAAACTTACCCCGCGCTTTCTTCCGTCTTCCCGATTCCTCTCTAACAATCCTCTGTCCATCTAAAATCCTCAGACAGAAACCCTAATTCCTCTCTCAAAATTTCAAGCCAATTTAGATTTTCAGATCAAAGAGAGAAAGAGATGGAGAGAATTATTGGAGTGAAGTATAAGTTAGGTCGCAAAATTGGGAGCGGATCATTTGGTGAAATATTTCTTGGTGCGTATGTAAATTTCTAATTTTTCCACAATCAATGAATATCCATTGGACGATGCTGATACTTTTTCGTTCATTATTTGAAAATTTGTTTCAGCGAGCCACGTCGACACCAATGAAATTGTGGCGGTCAAGATTGTAAGTATGAACAACACAATGGGTTGTGTTAATGTAAATTTTCAAATATTTTACCGCTATTAACCGTTTTATTCTAATTCATAAATGTTTAATTTTGCCGAATTATGCATGCTATTTTATTTTGGATAAAGAGAAATGTATAGTCGTTTTGGAGAAGTTGGATATTGGCTACATTTGTTTTTTCCATTTGGTTCACAGGAAAACAGCGGGACAAAACATCCGCAACTGCTTTATGAAGCCAAGGTTTATAAGATTCTTCAAGGAGGAAGTAAGATAAGACTAGTGGTTTTCCATGTTGACCATGTTATTATTCATGCTTTAACTATCATTTTTTCTTCTACTTTAGGTGGTATTCCGAATATTAAGTGGTATGGTGTAGACGGGGAGGACAATGTTCTCGTACTTGACCTGCTGGGTCCAAGTCTTGAAGATTTATTTGTCTACTGCAGGAGGAAGTTTTCCTTGAAAACTGTCCTGATGTTGGCTGATCAAATGGTATTTAGCTAATATATTCATCATTGCTATCAGTGATTTTTATTTTATTTTATAGGTAATCTATCTTTGACAATTTTTTTGTACATTTTAGTATCGTAGAAAGCGAGATAAAACTTTTTTTCTATTAAAGTTAGATGAAGAGGAGAATAAGAAATAAACGAAAAACAAGGCAAGTATACTGGGGTACTTGAATTTATTGGATTTACTTAATTGCAGATTGCAAGAATAGAATACGTACATTCTAGAGGGTTTCTGCATAGAGACATCAAACCTGATAACTTTCTCATGGGTCTTGGTAGGAAAGCAAATCAGGTAATGATTCTTCCTTGAGGTCCTTCTATATTATCTTAATTACACATGTATTCTATTATCTCCTTTTTTTTCTCTCCTTCTTTATCTGTTATCATTAGGTCTACATTATTGATTTTGGACTTGCAAAAAAGTATCGGGACCCCACAACAAACCGGCATATTCCTTACAGGTATGAATTCAATTACCAAGTTCCTGTGAAATAGTTGGTGGTCTTAGCTTTTAGCTCTTTCTTCTGCATTTTTCTTGTTAATTTAAATATTCATGCCATAATAGGCTAAATATTCTTTGTTTTCCTTCCCTTTATAAATGCATACAGGGAGAACAAAAACTTAACAGGGACTGCTCGTTACGCAAGTTGTAATACGCATCTAGGAATTGGTAAGTAGAGATATTTCTTATTCTGTTTTCATATATTTGATAGATCCCTGTGGCATTTCTAATTTTCTGCTTTGTCTCTCCAGAGCAAAGCCGTCGGGATGATTTAGAGTCTCTTGGCTATGTTCTGTTGTATTTTTTACGAGGAAGGTATGCACTTCTGCATTCATTGCTGTTCCAGTACCAGGAATCCTATCTATTTGTTTCTACCACTGTGATTTAATTAGCTTTGAAGGATTGCGATGTTATAACTGGAATGTGATTCGGACTGTATGACACTAGTTGAATGATTTCTGCATTTAGCCTCCCTTGGCAGGGTCTAAAAGCTGCCACAAAAAAGCAAAAGTATGACAAAATATGTGAGAAGAAGGTATCAACACCTATTGAGGTATGTTGGTTTTTATTTCTGGTTGCAATTCGAGAACTCATATTACTTATTAATAAGATTTTAAACTCTACATTTTCTTTCCTTGAAACTGATCTTTTTTCTTCCAAATTCGCTCAGCAATAATCATCTAGTTGTTATATTCATCAACTCATCAGCTTTAAAATTTATATAAATGTCAAAAAATGCAATAACATGAAGTGATTCCAATAATATTAACAGCTAATGGGTAATATTTTTCACCTTTTTTTCTTTGGAAATGTTGTGTGATTCTTTCTCGAATAAAACTTTATTTGTATTATTAAGAGCAATGTCCCTTTTACGTTGTTATACTCTGAACTGCAATGGTTTCTGGCAATTCTTTTCCTCTACATAGACTTGTGCAATTTCCCATGTGACATCTCATTTATTTCTTCCAGGTCCTTTGCAAGTCTCATCCTGCGGAATTTGCATCTTATTTCCATTATTGCCAATCTTTAACCTTTGACCAGCGGCCTGATTATGGATTCTTGAAGCGTTTGTTCCGTGACTTGTTTTCTCGAGAAGGTAGTCTGCTACTTCAATTTATCATGTCTTATTGTTCTCTTCATTCAATCACTTTTCAAACGAATATTATAAACATAAAAAAAGTTTTTCATTTCAATGTATGTGGAGGAATATGATACATCACTGATGACTTGATGTGTTATACAAATTAATTGACCTTCTTTATATTGCCTTTCTTTCTTTCTTTTTTTTTTTTTTTTTTTGAGAAGCCTCATTGATCTCATTGGAATGGGGCTTCATGCAATTTGAAGCTCAAACTTATTTCCCTTATACATTGTGCTTCAAGAGGATGGTTTTTTATCTAATTGAGTATAAAAGAATTCAACTTGAGTTCCACCTAGGCTGGAGCTAGACCTTTCTTTGTACATATTGAGCAAGCATGTAAATAGTGTTGATGAAAAGTTGAAAACTGAAGCATATGTGGTTATTTTAGTATTTTTTCCTTTTATATATTAGCATAAATATCTTTAGTCATGACCTTGTAGTTACCTAACATCAAGGTACAAATACAAAACCCGAGTTCAACTTAGGCTGTCAGGAGCTTTCTATATACATGTTCAGTGAGTTTGCAAATAATGTTGATGAAAATTGGAGAATTCGTGGTTGTGTTAGCTCTTTTGTCTTCTATACATTAGCATAGATATATATTTTCGTGTTCTTGTAGACCTTTTTAGACTTTATTTCATAGCTCATTGCCATAGATACACTTTTGATTTGTATATTATTCCCATATCTGGCAGGATATGATTTTGATTTTGTGTTTGACTGGACCATTCTCAAGTACCAGCAGACACAAAAGACGAAGTCACAGGTTCTTTAATCTTTTATTATTTCCATTATGATCTGTTTATTAGTTTCCAATCAATTACCTTCTAAGACTTGTATGGATGGATAGCATTCCATCCAAGTTTCTATGATGTTTTCTTCTTAACCCTCTCCTTTTTGTTTTCCCTTTTTAAAAAAAAAAATGATTTTGGATCATTGATAGATGCATAGATCAGACGAAGCATTTATTTAAATCAAGTTGCACTTGCTTGTGTTCTCATGTGATTTTGTTCTTTGCACATGGATTTCTTCAGGATTTGCTGCCAGCTTCTAGAGTGACTAACAGTCGGGTAATGCCAATGCGCACTGATAAGCTTAAAGGTAAGCTTTGGGGTTACTTTGTTAATGGGTCATTTATTTTTCCAATTGGTACTCGCAAAATGCCAATTACTGATCATGATTAACAAAATAAAGATATGAGACTCTTCAATCACGATGAACAAAATAAAGATCGGAGACCCTTCAATTGATCACTTGCTTAAAATTTTATCTCCATTACGCTGGAGTAATTTGCATGTTCTATTTGACAATGATGATGCCCCTAACTGACTAGACCATTGCTTCACTAGGATTTCCCCTGCAGCATAAACCAAACCAATCCAAAACCTAAAGACAACATCTAAAATAAAATTCATTTGTGTAATTCTGGATGTGGGGTTTGATGTGGGGTTTGATGTGAAAAGATTATTTCCTACCTTTGTCCATTAATTTGTATTCATTTCAGTATGGATATAATTTGTTATGTAATTTTTATATTTGGCCGGTATGCATTAATTCTAGGTGACTAAATGCTCTTTTATAAACCACACTATGCCTTATGTTCATTTTTGGATTTTAGGAGTCAATGACGCTTCTTGTTCAGCAGAGGTTCTGGAGTGCAGAGGATCATATAATCGCACTCGCCCAGATGCAGATATGCAGCATAGGCCATCAGTAGCTGAGAAAATGAGTTCTGATCATCATTTTGGGAAACATGTAAGTCATATAGGACAAAGATCTCCACCTAACCTTAATTTTTGGAAGCTAGAATGCATCTTGACATGTGGCATTTATATTATTTTACAGTATTAAGATATATTTTGCATTATATTTTCCCTCATGCTGTGAAAGTCATTGTTTAATAGTGATTTAAAGAAAATTTATTTGAAGATTGTTGTTTGAGGTGATCTTTTTTTCGGTTTTATATTTGAATGAACCAGGAGTTGCTTATAAAGTAGATTAGCCTAAGTCAAAACATTGTTTTTTGATAGTTATCAAGAAAAAAATGATAGAAAACTGAGTAAAATAAGTCTTTGGAATGCCACATGTCATGAGAAGCTTAAAATAAAAGCCTAGGAAAAAGGAGGTTAGGAGAGGATCTAAGTCCAAGTCATAGTACACTGTAGTCATATCATGGTTCATTCGCTTCTACTCTTTACCCTCTCCAACTACTTAGAATCTGCCTATTTGTTTGCATAATATTTTCTTTATGGGTGTGTAAAAGTTTTGTTGTTATTCAGTATCACAGTATAACTGTTCAATGTAAATAACACCAAATGTTATGATTGTTGCAGAGTATGGGCAATGCATCAATTCCGTCTGCTTCATTTGTTCTGCCCAGTACCTTCAATCGAAATTTTCAGAAACCCGAGGGACCAGATGAAGCTGCAAATATTGGTCGTGGACATGGGAATAAAACCGGTGCTTCAAGCAGTTGGATGCCATTGTAACAATGAATTTCTTCTTCTGAACTAGGTATTGGAACTTTACATCTTGCTGAGCAATTCTATGTGTTTCTGTTGTGCTGACATTCTTATTGCCAATGGTTAAGTTCCATTTTGGCTGTAAACTCTGTTATTCATTCATCATTTACTAAGGCTTGCAAGGTATATTTCCAGCTGCAGGTTTTGAAGGAATCTGGAAAATCTATGTTGCAAGTGTCAGGAAGTTTGGCTAGCTTGAATTCTTTGCCGCAAGATTTGCTGGATCATATGATGTAATTTTTTATAAGGTGACTACAAGCACAAGCAGATTGGATGCTGCCATGATCTGGCCCATCAAACCGTGGTTTCATTTATTCAATGGGTTATATGTAGAGTGTTTCTTCCATTCTCATGTTAATCAATGATAAGAAGTCTTTTGTGTTACATGCTGTTCTTGATAAACTGTCTTATCCAATTCAGGATTCTCTAACTCTCATATTGTTGCTTTATGGCTTTTGAAATAAAATCTTGGATGTTTACCTGGATCAGTTTGAATCTAGGTACCCACGTCCTTCAGAATTTGAAAAAAGGACTAATCTAGTGTCTCAGGTACCAGATTATCTTTCTTATGGATTTTTTCACTATTATTGTTATACTGGATAATGAAGAGATGTCTTCTGTTCTGGGCATTATTTACGAGATTTGATATTATATGATACAGATTTTTTGTGAGTGAAGGGTTTAATTGATGAATGAGAAGAGTCACCAGAGTTATTAATGTGAAATCAAGATGGCCTGTAAGCCACCATGTTTACTTGGTGTCTGGATGTAGGGAACCTTATGTTGTAAATACTTTCAGGTATTGCTGTCCTATGCTTTGTTCTTCTTCTTATTGGTATTGCACCTGTGGCATTGTTGTTTTTGTAATAATCAGAAATATGTTACTTGCCATTGTGGAGCATTTAACTGAAAATTGCTCGTCATTTCCCAAAAAATAAAAATAAAAATAAAAATAAAAATACTTGTTTTATTCAACTGATCTTTGCTTGCTTGGTAGATCACTGATTATTAATGAGTATCTTGTGGCCGTATAACTTGTTATTAATTGGAAAGTTTGATCTTTGAAATTGGATGGGATAGATTTCTGATTATTGAGGACATGCAATCCTATGCTCGGTAAAGGTGGTAATTGGTATTCAGGCCTTGATCCTCAAATTCCAGAACACCAGAACTCCAATGGGTTGTTATCTGTTCTGCTTTGTGTTACAGATTTTCTTGGTTTAATTTGACAATTGAAAAACAGTTTGTAACAAGAAGAGGGCGTCTTGTCAATGTAGTGACTTTTTGGGACGAGAAGTTCATTCCTTTCAATTGTAAAGAAGTGTCAGATCCATGTTATTCTGTATTTTGGGAATACTGGTTATGGGAAGTTGTCAATGAAGCCACAGTTGTTATTTGGTAATTGATTCATGTTAGTTTAGTGTAACTTTTAGGGAAAACTGGGTATTGGCAAGTTGTCAATAAACCCTTGACTTCTGTTGATGTTTCATAACACCAAATGAGAAAGGTTTGTGCAAGAAACACTCTTATCGGTTTGAATTGAAGAGCATTTTGATAATGAATGTCTTTTTCTGTTTGTTACCCAGTGTTCATGTTCAGTTTAATTTGCATTAAGCATGATCTGATTTTTCTCTATTTATGAGTTTGCTGCTCATACGAGTCGATGTTTGTCAGTGTTGCAGGGTCAAAGAACTCATAAAAAGAGGCAACAAACAGCTAAGGCATCCAGAGACACTAAATCAAAGCTTATCACGTGCCTTGGCTCTTTGTAGAAGCTTCAGCTTCAAGGAGATTGCTGAAGTAGATCACTGAAGCCATAGTATACTTGCCCTGAGTTACCACTTGGGGACTGGAGAAAAGCCGGCAAGTTTTGATATTACTCCATCTGTTGCAGATCAAGAGGTTACCTTTTTGAACCCCTTTTTGCGCTGTTGGCCTCAGTCAATTCTTTCTGCTTAGCAAAGATGAGAAAACCCTCAAGTTCACACTTGGAAGACAACCTGTGTTATTAGATACCACTGGTCATGGGACATAGTGACTAAAGGTTTTTAATATATCCACATTAAATGCTGATTCACAGTACTCTGGTTGAACGAGTTGTAAGAGACTACCAGAGCCAAGGGGTGTAGTCATCAACGGAATCAGGGATTAATGATGGAGAAATGAAAAATTAAAAGTGACAAAAGAAAAATGGAAAAAAAGATAACAAAATGGTAACTAGCTTTCTATTCTTATTGGGTTGCAGTCTTAGCTTCTGAATAGCATTAAGATTCCTTTCAGCTCAGGTATTTGTGTGTGGATCTATATATAATTGATTAATTTCTCCAATAAAGGATTACTGGAGTTCGTCGATCTCTTATCTTCCAAGCTATCTTTTTTAAGGCGTTAACTACAATGCAGGATGATTTGTGTTCGACTTTGTTATGTTTGTAGTACTTGGCTTTCATGCTGTTGCAGCCCTATTTTCTTAATCTTCATGTATATTATAAGTTGGGGTGGATTCCAGGTACATATATTTATAGAATGACTCAGAAATTTAATTGATACTTGTTCGGAAATTTACTCCCACAAACGACATTTTACTATTCTGGAAAGAGAAAAGAGCCTCAATAGGGGCTGGGGTCTCGAATTGGAGTCTTCAGTCTCCACTTTTCTCTGAACGTCGGATGAACGTTCACGGTGAACCCAATTGTTCGAGCACTAAGCAATGGGTGTAAAAACTTAAACGTTTGAGAATCTTGAGTACGTCTTTGGTGCATTTTGTTGGTAATCATGGCAAAGTGTTATAATAATACACACACCGCTAGTGGAGGGGTGCAGCACATTATGAGCAGACAAGATTTTTTTCTTTTTCTTTGATAAGACTTTGCAGGAGCTTATAAAAATTGTTAATTTTGTTGATGGCCAAGCCAAGCCAACTTATAAAATTATACAAGTCATTATAACTATCGATCGTCGTCTTTCTAGAATCTAGCCTTTGTAAGCTTATAATATTGAGGTAATCAACCTCGGAAGTCTATAAGCTCATCTTTAAGGACTTGGGTTAACTCAATCATTTCATGATTAAATATCTTCAACTGGACTGTGGAAATGGGATCTAGTAGTAAAGATTTGGAGTGCACTCCTTCGGAGGACGATAAAAGAGTTGACGCGAAAAAGACTTTCACTAGAAAAATTCTTCGGAGGCTTTGATTTTCGAGTCCCATGGGGTCATCTCAAAGGAAAACGCTATAAGTGTCCATAAAGAAGAAAGAAGGACTACTCAGTCTCCGTCTCCAGAGGCTTTTTATTCTCGGTGTCCCCCAACAACAGATTTCAATTGAGTGCTATAAAACGCACTAGCGATCATATGTGGCTCCTCAAAGAATTAAATTGCCAATTCTGTTGTAATATTTATCCTCATTTACCATTTAAAAGTTGGGTAAATAGGGATAAATTGATGAAAAAAAAAAAAGAAATTCTTAATGATAAATGAGGATAAACTGATATTTTTATATCTTGTTTTGCGGAGAGTGGAAGTGGGAAGCTTCGCAAATTGCATTTCTTTTTGGTAACTAGTAAAAACTGGCAAAGACCAAAACAGGGCGTTTTGTGGGACAGAGGTGAGCTTCAAAACTTGCCATTGCTTCAGTCTTTTGCATATTTCTTCTGTGCGTACATGTCCCATCTTTTAATGCTTTTTTTTTTTTGACCTTTTTTTTTTCATTAAAAAAAAAAAATCATGAAAAGACGAAAACAAGGGAAAATTTTGAAGCCCTTTAGCTAAAGGTGCAATAATGCAAAGTTAAACTGGAGCTGTACCAACTGCATGCATTGCCAAGACTTCTGACCAAACTCTGCAATCACTCGGAATCAGAAACATGATAAACGTCTTTTCTGGGAAAGAAAATTAAAAATATAAATATATTTTCTCTCATATTTTTCAGAGCACTTAGTGAAAATTCTCTTAAACAGTGTGTCGTGTAGTGAATGGCCCTGAGGATATGCAGCGAGGGCCCCGTGTTCTCGCTTTAGACAGTGTTAATGGTGACAAAGGAGAATCAAAATCATGATGATCCCGCCGCTCAAAAAAGTGGCCTTCAGCACCTTTATGTATAAAGCGCAAATGAAAGCAAAACCAACGCTACATTCTCTGCTTAGTCGAGGACAAAGATAAAAGTCTAAACTGGCTTTAATAAGGGATATTTCCTGTATCATGTTCTTTTCTTTAAATGAATATAATCTAAATCTATCTACAAGCGAGAGTGAGATTCAAGTCCTCAGAATTCTTGTACCGCACCGAAATGTAACTTCACTTTTTTATTTTATTTTATTATTATTTTTTAACATGGACTCATGGAGCTTTCCAGGTTAAATACCGAACTGTTTCTTCTGCTTCGGCAACTCTTTATTGCGTGTTTTGAGATTCCAACTCAACCGAGAGAAAGTTGGGGCAGTTTGAAAGTAAGCTTTTGTGTGATTGTAAGCTTCATCTTTTAAAGAGATTCTTAATAGACTAGAAGAGCAAACTTGAACTAATTTATATGATGTTTTGGTGTTAGCAGTGAGCTCATGCATGATGAAAAGCTCATCGCAAAAGCTGGAAAATATAGACGAAAATGGTCCTGCAAAGTGGCTGCCGTTATCATGTGCTCCACCTGAAACTCCTACAGAGTCCATGGAGTTCCTGGCAAGATCATGGAGCCTCTCGGCTATGGAGCTCTCCACAGCTCTATCAACCACTCATGTATCTTTAAACAGTCTTGACATTGACAAGACACCTCCGTCTTCTGACGTTGAGGCTTGTGGTGCAAGCTCCACAGTCTTGACAGAATCTGTAAGACTAAGACCCATTATGTTCTTCTTCCTGTATTTCAACTTGTTTTTGGTGTTATTCTTGCACGTCTAATACCAAAGATTGTAAAAGCAGCTTGCTTCACATCAGCAGGTAGCTAATGAGGGTAGCGCTCCAATTTCTCCCAGAGACAGTGAAGAAATGAGGGTATCTTGTCTCCTACGCTTTCTTTCTTTGTGCAAGCAGCATGCATTTGCTTGGTAATAAGTTAATCATTAGCATACTCTGTACAGGAAATCTTTGTACTTCACCAAGCACTCCACCCAGAATTCCTTTCCAGTCAACCGCTGCTCAAAAATGGGGTATCTCATCCAACATTATCTTGCTCATCAATTAGCCCATCATCTTAGTAATCCTCATATGTCTCTGTGCTCTCCGGCAGCTATACAAGAGTATAATGAGAGGGCGAACAATGGGCAGATGGTTAAAAGATCAGAAGGAGAGGAAGAAGCAGGAGATCAGAGCCCATAACGCTCAACTACACGCAGCTGTATCTGTGGTGGGGGTTGCTGCTGCCATTGCAGCAATCACTGCCGCCACTACAACCTCACAAGAAATGACAACCGTCCAACAGAAGTCATCTTGCAAAACATCAGCTGCAGTTGCATCAGCAGCAGCTTTGGTAGCATCTCATTGCATCGAGATTGCAGAGGACATGGGGGCTGATCATGATCAAATCCTAACTGTTGTCAACTCAGCAGTTAATGCAAGGACTAACGGGGATATCATGACCCTAACCGCTGGGGCAGCAACAGGTATAAAAATACTTCTTCAGTTGCTTCTAAAGACTTTCTAATTCAATCAATCTAAAGTTGACCAAATAGAAAAAGAATGCTCATTCTCGCTGCAGAAAAGTGCAGCTTCGGAGGGACACCTCTGAAACTTTAAAATGAATTCTTAAATGGTTTTAGAGCACTGTCTAATTAATCAGACGCTTGTTTATGCAGCCTTACGAGGAGCTGCAACCTTAAGAGCAAGGCTGCAGAAAGGGTATGGGATGACAACCATTTCTTTGGCCGAGGAAAAGGGGCATGAAGGCAAAGAATCAAACATTTCAGCAGCATTGAATCTTGTCTCCAAAGGGGGAGAACTTCTCAAACGCACAAGGAAGGGTATACATCCACTAAGATACTAAATTTGCAACCTCATATATTGTAATAATATTTAAAAAACTTATTAACTAAATTATTGTAAAATGTGGTTGGCAGGAGCTTTACACTGGAAGCAAGTTTCTTTCAACATTAATTCAAATCTGCAAGTAAGATTAAGAAGATACCAACAGATCTATGCAATGATATTTAGAGAACTTAAGAAATGAATGTGATGACAGCCAAATCCGACTGAAATTAGGAGCTTTCTATCTAGATTTCACCATGAAGCATTTCTTTCTTTCTTTCTTTCTTTCTTTGTGAATAATATTACTATTTTTCACTAACAAAATGATTTCAATTTTCAAAAAAACAGGTGGTAGCCAAACTGAAAAGCAAGCACATGGCAGGAGCATTCACAAAAAAGAAAAAGTGTAAGCTAAGTCTTATAGCGAATAATTGAACAATTACCCATGCATCTTGTTGATTCAGCTCATCAACAACTTAAGAATTGTTGTCGTTGCAGGTATAGTCTCTGCAGTCATATGTGACATCCCAAGATGGCCTCCAAGGGAGAGTGAAGACGACAGCGAGCAGAGAGCTTACTTTGGGATAAAAACAGCTGATAGGGTAATTGAATTTGAGTGCAGAAACAAAGGTGACAAACAGATGTGGGTTGAGGGAATCCAGCATATTTTGAATTGCTGTGCCAACTTAAGATAATTCTGAGACAAAAGCTAATATTTGGATGGAAGATTATGTTTTGAATCTTGCATACCTGTTGAATTGAATGTGTTTCAGAACTATTGTGCACATATTGACTAAAAGGTAAGAATATACTTACAACAATCTATTACAGAAAGAATTCTATGAATTGGGATTAGTAGCATTCTGTCATGGGGGATTATAAAAATAGAAAGTCTAGCAGAAGGAACTTTCTAATAGACAAAATTATCATGAATCCTTTTAGATTCAACAAGTGGTGTGGGTGCTACAATGATGTCTTGGTCATTCTAGCTCCTTGAGAAAGTCAAGATTATCGACAAAGACCTGCAGGGTGGGGAGAGAAAAATGTAAGCGAAATGAAATATGCAAGATCACATACTGTAAATAAACATAACCTCCAAAACATGTGTTGCTTAAGCTATTGTATCACTATTTCTGCATAAACTTCCAGAATTTCAAGTTCTACAGTTATGGGTTGACACTAAAGTCTAGCACCGTCTATTTATATTGAAACCAATAACAAGAAATCCAGATTAGTTTAGAGTCAGCATAAAGTTTCCAATGAGAAATTCATCAGTGAGACAAAAAACAATTTATGCTAGATTCAAGAAACTAGTTAGTCTGCAAGAAAATTCCTCTACAGACTTGTCTCTATACCACAATATAAGTTTCTTCTCATTACAGTTCCTTTCCTGAATACGACATATCCTTAATCTTCAAAGCACTAATATGCTCAGAGTCATAGTATTTATACATCTCAGTTACTGAATCCTTTTTACTATGAACTCCTAAAAGATCTGAAGGGGAAAAAGAGCCAGATATAAGAAGCCATACAGATTTCCAGCCATCAGGATCCAAGCAAGCAGTAATCTTTGTGTTGATACCAGGCAGGGGCCCAGGTTCACGGGTAATCTTTCCACCACTCAGTTTGATTGCTTCAGCTGTCTTGTAAACATCATCTGTGCCTATTGCAATCTGTTAAAATTTAAAAACTCAGTCTCCCTATAATAATGGTCAAGAAAAACTTTTTAAGGGTCCGAAATGGATTCTGATTAAAACAAGCGAAGTTACCAAGAATTACACGCACACTGCTCGAATTCAAATAGTAAAATACAGCAGTAAATGGTGAAGGAAGAATTTACCTGAGCGTAACCATTTCCTTTGTCATATTCTGTGACTCCATGGTTATATGTCAGTTCCAGCACAGCATTTTTATCTTCAGGACCATAGCCCATCACAGCTATTGTATACTGAAAAGAAAGCACAGAAAAAATCAAACAGATCACCAACTTGTGCACAGCACCTAGAAATGAAGAGATGAAAAGCAGTAATGCTCTTTTTCTGATACGAATTTCTCACGTCAAGAATGCTGAGACTGGGAGCAAGGTTATTGGAAAATGAGGTAATTATTAAAACAGCTATATCATTTTGTCACAGAACTAAATTCCTTGGTTTCAAATAATTAGCTTTATGTATTTAAAAATCATTTACTAACTCAGAGATGACATCAAATTACACAAAAATTATACCTAAAGCAGCCAAGGAATTAGTCTGAATAAAGAAACAAAGGACTGCATCCTAAATCAGGAACTAAGAAACATACTAATACTGAGTCCATCAAAATCAAACAAATCCAAATACATAGAGCATCAGTAACAAATAATTGTGGAAATGAAAGATGTTATATAAGATTCATGTTTTGCAACATCCCTTTATGTCAGCAATAAGCATTGGTCATGATTCATGAAGAGAACAATGCAGTGGGATCAACATATGTACATTTATTCTTATGATAAAGAAACATCTACAGACTAGACAGCTATTGAAGTTTGTTAGGGGGCAGTAGATATGAATTTACCTTGTAATCAGGGTTATCTCTTTTCCGCAGAAGTTCCATGCCAAAAGCCTTTAAGTATGCACGAAACCATGAAGAGAACACCAAGCAATTTACAGTGAAAGGAGATTAATAAGCAGCTAAAACTTTGAACTTTTAATGACAATTTATATGACTGTATTATAAGGAATACTGCTCACCTTCTTGTAGAAATTTATAGCACGATCAAGATCACCCACTCTAAGCATTACTTGACATAGGGGCTCAGGTGTTGGCCCTCTCTCCAAAAGCTCAAACTTGTAACCATCTGGATCTTCAATAAAAGCAATGACGGTATTGCCACCTTTAACAGGACCAGGTTCCCTGGTCACTTTTCCCCCTTTTGCCTTTACAAGATCTACTGTTTTTGCAACCTACACAACAATGTTTGAAATACAGAACTGCAGTATAAAGAAGCATGTATCATATTAAGAAGAGGAAAACTCACATCCTCCACTGCAATGCCAAAATGGCCAAATCCAGTTCCGATGTCATATTTATCGACTCCATAGTCTGCGAAAGTATCACCAAATTAAAATACTGAAAAAAATAAAACAAAAGACTACCATAAAGTTTGCTCACTTTCATTGTCAGACAGGATTCACTTGAACATTAAGACACTGACATCGAAAGATTACTTCCCCCACCCCCACCCCCTTCCTTGCTGAGAAGATTACTTACTGTAAGTAAGTTCAACAACAAAATGGGAATCTTCAGGTCCATATCCAAGAAATGCATTGGTGTATCTATCTTCTGGTATGTCACGTTTTCTTAACAGCTTCATCCCCAAGCATTCAGTGTAAAATCTGCAATATCCACAACCTAATGAACTATTTCTATTCTTCATAAATCCAACATCAGGAAACAGTAAATACTGAAATATAGAATTAAAGCAAGTCGCCATACTTAATAGTTTTATCCAAATCTCCTACACGATAAACAACATGAAGCATTCTTCTCTTATCACTTTTAACCCAATCTAACACATTTTGCTCAGTAACAGTGTTGCTTGTTGGTGCCATATTCCCAGACGTGCTGGCTTCTATTGTACTTCCTTCTGCTCTCAACAACTTCAATGCTTTTGCACCAAAAAAATGTGACTGTGGGATAGCTACACAACCACATAAAGTTCATTAGCAGAGAAGAAAAAATCCAATTTGACACCTTCAATTAACGAATATGTAAAGCAGAAATCAGTGGCAGTCAGCAGGTTTGATTTTCTGATCACCTAAACAATAATACAAGGAATAAAAACTCCTATACAACCTATACAAAAACTCATGTGACAATGTCGTATTATTGCAACATGTCCTACACTATTAATTTTCTTTGACTCTTTTCAAAATGTGACACATATCGCTTATCAACACTGCCAAATCAGTTTCTATAAGAGCTTGCATTCATATTACATTGCCACAAAAACCAAGACCACAAATTTGCCATACTAGAGAGTACTAAACATTAACTAATTTAATTTCTTGTAATTCTATGAACTACTTGTTCTCAAACAATTCTGCACATACCTTGCACTGGTTGCTACTGATTAATAAAAATGCAATTTTGAAACGATAATTAGTCATTAAATGAGAACCCGTTCCTACTACATACATTTTCAAATGCAAAGACAAAAACCCCAAAAGATAAAATCCAAAACTACAAGAAACAATATGACAAGCCATAAAAATAACCAAAATGGGAAACATGGGCATTTTCACTAAAGGGTTATAAGCATGGAAAATAAGATAAAAGAAGTGCGGGGTGCTTACCAGCACCGAGCTGAAAGAGAGCGAGTCTCCGAGAAGTACTGTAACAGTAAGAGATGTTGTTACCGCCATCATTGTTAACGCAGAAAGGAGATAATTTCAATGAGGATTGTGAAGGAAGAGAAGTTTTATTGTACGTGGAAACTGTGAGAGAAGAAGGTGAAGCAATTGGTAATGTTCTCAGCATTTTCTTTGCCTCTCGTGAGTGTCTCTCTCTGTGCCTGAGGTTTATTTGCTTCCTTTGATTCAGTTTATCATCAGGTGTCAATCTGTCAAATGCCATTGGATGATGCAATATGCGTGATTGGATCTCTAATGGGCTGTATGAAAATATCTTATTGGGCTATTGGGCCCATACAACGAAACTATTAGTCTACTAGGCCCATTTATCTATAATAACTGAACCTCTTATTTTACAATGACGCAATCTCTTTATTCTTAAAACAAGTCGAATTTACTTGAGTTGATACAAACCTAGTAATGTACAAGGAGGGAATCGAACACTTACACCAACCCACTAATATGGAAAAAGAGGTTATTTATTATTTGACTATTAGATATTTAAGATGATTTCTTTCAAAAAAAATATGTAAGATCCTCTTATTATGAATTTTAATCTACAATCACAGTCAGATAAAAGTGATTTTTTTTTTAATTTAAACCACGAGGTGGTTCTAAGTGGACCACAACTGTGGGAGGTACATTTAAGCTCGTACCACAACCCATATTAATCCCCGCTCGCACCAGGTCAGCCCGTAAGGAATAAAGTGCTCGCCAAAGTGGTGACTTCATACGAGAGCGAGGCTTGAACTCCCTACCTCTCTTAAGGAGTGAGAGTGCTGAACCACTCACACTAACTAACTTTGGTTTAAAAATAATTTTTTATACTAACACTTTAAATTTAATTTAAAAATTAAGTAAAAATTTAAAAAAACTACAATCTTTTGCTAAGATTTTATCTATTGGACTATAGGTCTTCCGTAATGCAATTTATATTGTGTATGTTCTTGTTGTTGTTGTTATATATATATATATATATAACTAAACATCGTTTTTTTTTGGCGGGGGGGGGATGGTAAATTATTTCCATTTCCACACATGAGTAGAGGTTCAAATTCTTTATGTAGATTTATTTCAATTATTTGGAGATAAGTTTGGTTTATTACGCAACTAGATACTTACATTGCTTCATAACAAATCTGTTTTAATAGAGTCCTGATAAATTTGTCGTCAGATATGTAATATCTATGTTATTCTATGAAAATATAATGATGAGTTGAATTAGATCATAAAAAATTATACAGTATGTAAGTAATATTTTATGAGATTTTATATTAATGATATATCATTTCTTATATTGGATTATAAAATTTTATAATTTGTGAAGTTTTTGCAATATTTAAACATAGCAATATTCTTTCGATTGAATTCTTATTTAAATATCTTAGCTGTATTGTATCCTATTTAAAAAAATAAATTATAACATTATTCACGAATGAATATCGCAATAGTTAAAGACAGAGTATTTTAATATATTTAATTTAGCAATGTAACATTGCTCTTCAATCACTTTTATTGTTGTCGGATTATCTGGTGACCCGAATTCTAATGGGCTGAAAATATCAAAGCGAATATGGGTAGCAATCAGCTTCTAAATTTGAGACTGTTTGAGTTCTATAGATTGACCCGAACCCAAAATAATTTAAGTGAATAGAAGAACGTTTACTACTTTCACAACTTCTATAACAGCCATTAGTTCAACAGAAATTAATACTACTTTAAAAATACCTTTTTTTTTTCAACATCAAATATAATTCATCATCAACAGATTACCTGCGTTTTAATAAATGTCTATCAAGCTCCCAATTGAATCGAATTTTTTTTTAAAAATTCGTTTAAAAAGCATAGCAGCGACCAACCGGTGAAAGCTTCGTTTCAATTGGCAATAATTGAAAGAGTCAAATATGGTGGTGGCAGATAATAATGTAAAAGAGCTAATTGAAGATATTTATTCGGTGAAGCGTAAAATTACAGTAGACCGAATGAGGCTACTGTAAAATATTTTGAAAAAATAATCCTAATTTTTATCGGTATTTAATGTATTATGCACTGCGTAATTGTTAATTAAGGACATTTCTATTTGCTTCAAAGAAAAAAAAAATAATTGCAGTTAGGACGTAATTAATCAAAATAGAAAACCCATGTCTTTATTCGATTAAAAGTAATAATGCAGGGGTCATATGTTATTATCCATAAATAAGCAATTATGGATCCGAGCATCTGTGAGTGAGTACAAAGAATAAATCAGCCAATCGAGCGATTGGAACGTGCATGACTTTGCTTTAAAACTCATTAAATAGTATTCTCTTTTGTCTTCTAAAATTATTGTGTCATACACTATGCACTATAGGGTGGATTCATCATGAACTAGAAAACAAAAGTGCCCACTACTTTCTTACAACGATCAAATAATTCATGAACGATATCTTTTTTTTTTTAATTTTAATGTTCTTCCCTCTTGTTCATCACGAAAGGATTTGAAAAGTAACATAAAGAAAATGAATAAATCATCAATCATCATAGCTCACTATTTTTCGAACGTCAAACTTATTTTTATAAAAGTTGAGCTCAAGTCTAAAGACAAGGTCGAGTTCATTGTAACAAGCATCATTTCAATCTAATTGACCCCCTTTTTTTAATTATAATTTAAAGAGAGTAAAAATAAAAACAGTTTTAAGTATGCAAGAGTCATTTAGATGTTAAGGTTTAGCTCTAATAGTAAGAAATTGTTTTCTTAAAATTTAGGTCTTGAGTTCGATTTTCAATAATCATTTTTGGCTTAGTTCAATTAATTTTTTTAATTTAATTCTCCTATAATATAAATTCAAATAACCAACTAAATAAAGTTATTTAAAAATTACTCGATCATACGAAATTTGGGTTGAATCTACCTCACTCTTAATAGTAGAAAAATAATTAATTTTATTTGAGATTAATGGTTTGACTCTGTCGCAGTCTTAAACTTGGAAAAATGATTAAATTTTATATGGGATGAGATGGAAGGTGGGTGAATATTTTTAAAAACATATCGAGCTCGAGGTTTAGTCAATAACAAAATAATTTGCCGAAACCCTAGCTCGTATTGATCACCTCAATACTCCATAGATATATATACATATACTTAATTTGTTGAGGAACATGATTAAGAATGTGGGCATGGCTACAATAACAACATACACTTCCATCTAAAATTAATCGCGTTCACTGAATTTTCAAGTTGTGTAAAGAGAATCTTTTGCTGGATTAGCCACTATTTTAAAGTCAAATGGACATAAAACATGTACAAAAAAGTTATCCTGGACAGAGGAAATGACAGAGACAACACTAAAGTCCACACTCAAAAGGCCAAGAACACATTCATTTGAATATGACAATTTCTTTAACATCAATTTATATACATCACAAGTTGAAGTATCAAACCCACTCAGCATATCACAAGCAATCAACCATTAATTGATCGGCTAGCGTTTGTACGTAAAAGCATACACGGTGAATGATTAAACCCAAACTATCCACTTTAAAATGGAAAATAAAAGGCGAAAAGAATGAGGAGGAGAAGATTCACAAAGGGTTCGTGCGGCTTGAGTAATTGACCAACAAGTATGACATTTCTATGATCCACGAACGTATTGACAGCTTTTGTTTGTGGCGATCCATTGACATAATTATTGAAGGAGGTTTTATTTTCAATGATTATTTTCTTCCCAATTTAGGGTGTTTGGTTGTTGAGAAAGGTGAAAAGAAAATGTAAGGAAGTAAAGGAGTTAAAAGAGAAAATTATAGAAAACTCTAAAGAAAATTTTATTTGATATGATCATTTACTAAAATGAGTCGTATTAATTTATAGATACAAATTAAATTTAAAGATATCATCCCGTTAATTTATCATAATAAAAAAGTTCACTAATACTACGATGATACCTTCAATAGAATTAAGTTATTAGTAATAGTTGTCATATTTACTCATGAATTATTTACAACATCTTACAACAACCATTATCTTTTAGATTATGTGTATATTACGTAGCCTATTTCAAATAAAAAAAATTAAATTCTTAACCGTAATATTTTCATTCCTAATGTTGATGTAAAATTCATTTATTTAATGATTGATTTCATATATTCTAAACAAATTATTTATTGCTTCATCCCACCTTTACTAGAGATTGGAGAAGTTGAGATACAACTTGAGAAATGTCATTCAAATTTTCACTCCTACAAGTATCTATAAGGAATATCAAGATTAAGATCAATTCATGAGAGGGCCGGCCATACATTTGTTTCTTTATTCACTCTTTTAAATTCCTCGACATATATATATATATATATATTGATTCTTTAATTTTAATTTGGGCAGATACATAGACTTTATCGCAATTGACTCGACGACTGACGTGCATAGCCACGGTTTGCAAAATGATTAATAATATATATAAATTAAAGTTAATATAAAATACCTTAAACATTGCAACTAGTGAGAGGTGACAATAATAAAGACCAATATATCGCCATTTACATTCACAGCTTAACTAATTATTGTACTTAAATTTTGATTTTATATAAACTGACGTTCTTGGACAACCATAGCATACCTAATTTATGCATTCACGGCGCGCGCGCGCGCGTGTATACATGCATGCGGCTTTCCTATTGCGTATTTTTACCATATATCTAAATTAATTTCCAAGACAAGTGTTTCAAATAACACTCATTTTTTATTTATTCATTATTTGTCCGGATCCACCTGTTACATTCAAGTCAACTACTATCATGTATCCAAGTATTATTTTTGGCCCAAAAAAAAAAAAATAAATTATATATATATTACATGCTAAGCTTTTTTTTTTTTTTTTTTTTAACCTTTCTCAAGATTTAAACTCAAAAACTCAGGTATCCAATTAAATATAAATAATTTTAAAACGATTTTACGAAACATGCTAAACTAAGTATAAATAAGTTTTAAGTACAGAAATGTAGTTCATAAATGGTTATAAATATAACACTATAAGGTTCGTTCTAGCCAAGCCAAACCAAGATAGCTGAACATTCGTTCTAGGCAATTAATCGCAGATTAGATACTTATAGTCTCCGAATAATCGTCCGGCGATCATGGCAAAAATAGCCCTAGGGAGCCACCGAGAGGCCACGCAGCCCGACTGCATTAAGGCCCTCGTCGTTGAGTTCATCACCACCTTCCTTTTTGTTTTCGTCGGAGTTGGATCTGCCATGGCTGCAGGTACTCATAATTTATTAGTTTCATTATGTTAAAAAAACTTGCTTCGAAGAAACACGTATAATTATGAGCTTTCTATTGTATGTTTCAATATTTCAACGGACAGATAAGCTAGTGGGAAATGCTCTAGTGGGATTGTTCTTTGTGGCCGTGGCTCATGCTTTTGTGGTGGCCGTCATGATCTCCGCCGGCCACATTTCCGGTGGTCACCTTAACCCGGCAGTTACTCTTGGCCTCCTTTTCGGTGGCCACATCACCTTCTTCCGATCCATCCTTTATTGGATTGATCAATTGTTAGCTTCTTCAGCAGCTTGTTTTCTCCTCAGTTATCTCACTGGTGGATTGGTAAGTCCAAAATATACTTAAACAAGATTTTATTTTTTATCAGTATACTTAAAAGATTTTAAATTAAGAGCCAGTGATAAGATTGTTTCATAATCTAATAGGATGCAAGCAAGTTAAGTGGGAACAAGTGGGCTTTTGGTCATTGTACACAACTTTTCAGTGGTTCTATTTTTTAATTTCTTCTTTGCTTTGTTCAGAGTACACCAGTCCACACTCTGGCTAGCGGCGTAGGCTATTTTCAAGGGATCATATGGGAGATTATTCTGACATTCTCCTTGCTATTCACCGTCTATGCCACTATCGTGGACCCCAAGAAGGGATCAATTGATGGGCTTGGCCCATTACTTACTGGGTTTGTGGTGGGGGCAAACATCTTGGCTGGTGGACCTTTCTCCGGCGCCTCAATGAACCCGGCACGATCCTTCGGACCGGCTTTGGTAAGCGGAGACTGGACCGATCATTGGGTTTACTGGGTTGGGCCTCTCATTGGAGGTGGGCTTGCTGGGTTCATTTATGAACATTTCTTCATCGTCAGGTCTCATGTTCCCATTCCGTACGAGGAAGCCAGATTTTAATTAACTAACCGAATCCAATGGCGTGATGGACCACGGTGTTATCTGTGGGTCACTATTTTGTTAAATTAAGTGAATGATGTACCACGTGTGTCTTATGTGTATGAATACTGTAATATTACAAGCTGCTGTTTCTCTCTTGATGTACTTTTAGTCTCGGTGCAGGTCTTGTTAATTGATCCGAGAACTTTTTTGGCTGCTCTGTTCTAATTTTGTGATTAATCTCCCTCTCCCCAAAAGTTGATTAGATGAAATTGCACTTGATCTTCTAATAGCCCGTTTGGGAGTGTGGTAAGGTAGTTGAGCTGTCAAAGTCCAACTACTAAGGTGTTTGGTAACGCTTGTACCTGAGTTTTGACAGTTTAGCAAATTTTTTTTTTCCAATTTCTACTCTACAGTTGTAGTTTTTACTCCACAGCAGCTGTAACTTAAAAGCTACAGCACCTCACTCCCAAACACATTCTAAATCGATCAACTGCAGGAACCTTCGTAAGGAGCAAGAAGAAAGACGTGACCTTTTAGAAGTGGCATTACATATTCATAATCAGGACAATGAAATTCTTTAATTACAAAAGAAAAAAATGGATAATGAAATTCCTTTGCATCTTTGTAGGTTATATAGCCAATGTGTTTAGTAAACACGTACAGTTTAATTTTGACAGTACGTCTTATTATTTTATATGATTAATTAAAAGCATAATACATTATATTTAGTATTTCAATTTTTAGTTACAACATCTAAATAACCATGGAGCCTAAATTTGCATTTTGGTAGAGTTAGATAGAGCTTCAGAAATCTAATTAGAAATATGCCAATTTGTAAATTATAAGCAATTTGTGAATCAAAATATTAAATCGGTTAGGTTTCAAAATTGAATTGCTCTAACATAGGGGTATTGATGGGCCAACCAAGCATATTGGAGCCGTACTTCGTAAATAACAGAAAATTAATATCAATTCAAGCATGCATTAACAATGTACTCAATTTTAGCTATTAAGAGCCACCAAAGACAGAGATGCCATAATGCCCTAACAAATTGGGGATAATGAGCTGCAACTAACAGTACCATTTCCGTATATTTTTATAAGTAACTAAGATTTTTTTCTTTCTTTAAAAAAAAAAAGCTAAAGATATTGAATGAAGACAGAATAAATTATAACATAGTATTGTGTAATCGTTTTTTTTACATTCATTATATGTTGTTACAGTTAATTCTGTCTTCCTTTTATTTACTCTTTACGTTTAAATTGTTATAATAGTATTCTCAAAAACATAGAGAGGTGAACAAAATTCAAATCAATTTTTTTAATCATCTATCTCTGTTAGGATTTCTTTTCTTTAAAAAGTAATTAAGATATTTTTTTTTTAATTTACAAATATAAATGGGTGGACAAAGTCTACATTAATTTTGTCTTCGGAATTCAAACTTAAGTAACTGGCCAAATAAAACTAGTTGAAAATTAAGCAAGGTCACTAATAACAACTTATTAATTATAAGTAATTAAGATAAATCAAAGATTTAAATGGAGTACTTCAAATAAGCTGAGCAAATAAATGAAACTCAGTTGTTCAATTTTTACAAAGACGTAGCTAATTGGCGAGGAACTGAACTAGATAATGATCGTATTGATTTATTGAAAATAATTACTGGCTTTCATCTTCTTCTCAACCCATGAAGGAGACAACACAGGACTCATCTCGTAGTCCATTTTTGTAGTGGTCGTCTTCGAGTTACTGTGATAGTCGGAATAATCCAAGCACATTGTTTTCTCCTGATCAGGCATAACCTTAACTCTCCATACTTTAAAAGTTTGATCTAAACTTGAACTATAAACTAAAAACCCCATAACAACTTTCTCCATTTCCAAGCTAGCAGCCAAGCACCTCACAGGCCCTCTATGCCCATCTAACACCGCAAGACATTCATGGTAGCAACCTCCTTCAGCTCTCCTCCAAACCCTAATCGTTGTATCCTCTGAGCCGCTGAATATCAACTTCTCAATAGCCACTAAGCACAGAACCGCAAAACGATGGCCTTGTAAGAACCCTCCATGGTTAAATCCACCAGACATTTTGTCTTTCTCCCAAAAGTTTATCGAACCATCTGAAGAACCTGAGTAGAGGAAATAATTGTCGAAAAATGAGCTTAATGCTAAGGCGTTAACTGAGGATTGCTGGAATTTTAGCGTCATTGTGAGCGTATGAGAATTTTCTCTGTACACACGCCTCCATATTTTCACCGACCCATCAGAAGAGCAAGTGAAAACAAACCCATCATCTTGGTTCACTACTATTGCATTGACATTACTTTCATGTGCAACAAATGAGTCGACACATGTACATCTTTTGTCCAAAACCCTCCAAGCTTTCACTGTTTTGTCAAACGAGCCGGTGTATAAGAGCCCCTCTGCGTGGTAAAATGCCATGCAAGATACGCAATCTCTGTGTTGTTGTTGGGTGTTTGATTTGGAGAAGGAAAGAAATGAGCTTCTTCTGGGCAAGGTTGTGACCTTTTTGGTTCGAAAATTGTCCGAAACCGTGAAGTTCCAAATTCGTATTTTGCAATCCTTATTTGTGGTGAAAAGCATGTTATCGTGAGCTAAAATGGCACGAACTTCTCCATGCCTTGCCTTGATGAAGCCACGCTCAACGCAGTCCGGTTGCCTCCATACACGAATACGGGTACTACTGGAGCCAGTGAAGACCATGCCCTTGGCGACTGCGATTGAGTAGATGTTGCCTTCGTGGCGATGAAGCGAGGCAATGCAGCTGTAGAGGATGGAAGGTGATGGGGTTTGTAGAGGAGAAAGCGTCCATGGTGACTCCGGGCTAGGTGGGGGCAATAGCGACACCATGGAAGTACTAGAAGGCCTTGGAGGGCTGAGTACAAGGTCTTGCTCGCACATTTCTTGATGGCTTCTGGTAGAAAGACGAGCGGGTGATTGGATTGAGTTTCTTTCTTCATCCATGAAGCCAAAGAGACTTTTCCTATTGCCATAGAATTCCATGGCAGTTGAGACGAAGAAAAATTCAAAATTAGGAGAATTATGTAGCAAAGCTAGAGTGATGTGTTTAGGCTAGTATAAAATTTCTATATTATAGATTAATTTATATGAAAATTGATTGGATGGATGGTGTCTTTAAGAACACATTGATGCGGTTAGGTTGGCCAGTTATGTAATTGAGAACTCAAATTTGATATGTTGTTTGTTAATTTGCCACATTTAAGGACACACCAGGAATGGAAATGAAAGCTAGCTGCACGGATTTTTTTTTTCATCATAATGTTCCATCAACTACATCACAGTGAGGCAAAACTGATTACGTTACAATTAAAATATCAAGTTTATTTCGTTACTGATTCTATAGTTCTCATTCGTGATTTCTAGTTTATGATATATATATTTCTATAGTATTGTAAAATAAATTTGAGATATCAACAACAATAAAACCTTTGGGGTATAATGAAAAATCAACAATGACAACTTGGTAATATAATAAAAACAGTCAGAGATTTTAATTGGAGAGCTAGAGCTGCTGTTGTATCATCTGTAGATATAATCAAACGCGTAACATATTAACTAGCACATGTGAATCGTCAACAAAATTTTATAAGTTTTAACCCAACAACCTTCTTAAATCTGCATGTGATCAAAATCAGACAGGTTATACTTGGCATAGCAGCAAAGGCACAGCAATCATTAGCGGAAATATTCCATGTGAATTTGTGAAATGTGATTATCAATATACTTACGATACGAAATAACAGATACATAGGGACCATTTTTACGAGTAATTGGTGTATTTTTTCTATAATTATATACATTGTGTTGTAACTACATTTCTATTTTCTAACTAGAAGCTGATTATCTGTATTTAGTACTTGTTTTTGAAACAATTTGATGGTTCCTATGTTGTATGGGTAAAATAATCAAATCTCAATGAATTGAGTGGATCAAAAGACAACGTGAAAACAAAATGTAACCACGTACATGTGTGGAGGTTCTTGGATTCTATATTTATCTCAAGAACAACACTTGGTTGTTGGTATTCTATAAATAGCTAGATAGTGTTACTCTAGGAATAAAAGAGTGAAGGTGCTAAATTGAGGGGGAAAAAAAATGGAGGGTCACATTGATGATGGTGGTTATGGATTAAGTGCAGAATTGATCAGGAAGATCAGCTTCGTGCTTTGTTTAGGGACACTACTTGTGAGCTAATAATAAATTTTAGCTAACCTGCAACTGGGGTGGGTGTAGGCTGATTTGAATTCGGAACAACAGCAAAAGTCTGAGAAATTATGTTTTTACTAATGCTAACCAATTGGGCTCTCAGCAGAGCAAGGTCAGCCCAATAAATAAATAAAGAAAATCGATTAGAGAATTTTTCAAGGGAAATTAAAAAAAAAAAAAAAAAAGGAAGACTCGATGAGTTATGAATGAAGTCAGGTCGTTCGTCATCAAGACTCAAGAGTCAGGTTACGGGCGAATAGCTGTATTTTTCTGACTTTCTTGTTCAATAATATTCAGTTGGGGCCTACTCTTGCTGGTACTCGTAGGCTAGTAGCTTCGTACGCCACGTTTCTTTATTAATTTCATCAGTCCGTAAAAGGTAGTTTCTCATATTCATTCTCGGATGGTGACTGGTGCATTCTTTAATTTAATTATATGAAAATGATATGATGAACCTGGCCTGGGAAATTAAAGGATAAATATGCAAAAGCGTAATCATCTTTAACCAACTATTAGAGGGAGACGATACTTCGACGGGATAATGGAATTAATTATCTCTAGAAAGACGAAAATTCTAAAAATCAAAGAGCAAGTTTCTTATAAGTTTCGGGCTAATTTTTGCTCATATTTCAACATTCATCAAATTCCGAACATTATTTTCGTAACTCATGAAATTGAGGACATTTCGTTAATGCAGCCGTCAAAAGTTAGCAATTAAAGGATAGAATCAGAAATTCGTTTTTTTTTCCTTCCCTTCTCTTTTTCTTTTTTCTTTCTTTTTTTTTTTCCATTTTTTCAAAGGCCAAAATAAAAAAGGAAAGAAAGAAACTTTACATAATTTTAGTTTAAGGGATAATTCCAAGTCGAGGACACTGTTTTTTTTTTTTTTTGGGAGGGGGCAATAGTGAAATTGAGGACATTTTGCTAAGCCGCGTTGCGTCGTCCATCTTCTCCAAGTCCACGACTCCATGTAGCTCCGAGTTTATGGAGCCATTGCAAAAATCTTAAGGCCATTTTTTATTTTGAAGTTGAACAATTGTAATTTAATTAAAAGTTATAGTATTAAATTATTATTTTTTATATAAGTATTAAAATATTTGGTAAACACTAATTAACTTAAAAGTTAAGTTGATTTAATCTTCCATTTATATAAGGAAAAGCTTATAATATTTTATTATTTTTATCAAAATTATTATTCAAAAAATCATATTTACTACACATAATTAACTCTTATTTCATAGTTATTGTCTTTTTCCATAATAACTATAACTCTACAGCAACTCAATATCGAACAACGCCTAACTAGTACAACGACGCAGCATTGTTGCTGCTCCCCCTGCGATTCACAAAGACTTTTGCTGCCGCTACCAGTACCATCCAAATGCCCAACCTTTTAAAGATTTAGTAATGAATGCTATTATACCTATATTTTTACCAACCTCGAGCCCATAATCCAAATCTATAACATATTCTAATCTAAAGAGGAATGAATAGTATAAGTCGTAATCCTCGTCAACTTGAATTTAGCGAGATAATAGATAAGTTTTCCTAATTCAATTATACTCTTGATTATCTCTCTTATATAAAGAGGTCACCACCCAAAAATACAGATATCAAAGTTATACATTTGATATCTTGTCACTCTCGATATTTGACTTCATCATTAGAGTATTTATGCCGATAATACCCCCGACCACCATTGATGGGTCTATTGTTTTTCAGGATTTCGACTATCGAAGTTTTTATTCTAAAGATACCAAGCTCTCTCATGTCCTATTCCCCAAGTAAACGAATTTTTTCTCAACTCCTATTGCCGATGCAAATTTTGGTACCAATTAGAGAAGCGACCTAAAAATTTTCTGTGTCTGCTGATTTTACTAAGAATGGACAAAAAGCTAGTTCCGATAAGTTTTGCAGGGCGAAAGGTAAATCTGAAAATTTTGTACTGGCTTTATTCTTAATGAGGATTAAAAATCCAGGTTGAAATTCTTCCCCATTGCAAACCTAAAAGTTTCCTGGTTTTTTATGCTTCAAAGATTTTAATTTTAATTTGATTTATTTTTCTAAGTTGAGCTCATGACAAATGATTCATAATGAGTCCGCTCTGGCTGATGTTTAGGTCTGCATTTCTTTTAAAACAATAATTGAGTTAAGATTGGGCTTCCATTTTTATTTTTGTGTTGATTTTTCTAATCATGTTGAGTTGGGGTTGACAATCTCTAACTCGTTTCTATCCTTGGACACGACAAGATTATTATGTATGTTCATAAATTTATATTTTAACATGAATAAATACGACCGATTTGACTCCCTCACACAATTAGGGAGGATTACTTTATTTAACTCATTAATCATGAAATCCAATTTGTTTAACCTCAGTCTAAATTTAATTTGAAAATTGAAATACAATACCACCTAAAAACAAATTGAACAATAAAGTAACAAATCAAAACTCTTTTACATCAGCGATAACTACAAAACAGCCTCAACTACACTTCTAAAAGTTAAAAAGAAATAAAACTGTAAAAATAATTTTTTAAAAAATAGATTTGTGTCGCTAACTGGTTGATTTGACATGAATAAAAATGATTAATCATGTGTCACAAATAAAAAAGTGGGTTAAAGAGAATTCAAAACCTGAATACGCTAAAATTGTTATATGGTTAAAGCAAATACAATATGATTATTATTCATGTCAAATGTTTTCTACCTAAGTCATTGAAGGCATTTATATACAATCAGTTAATAGTTTTTTTTTTCATTTAAAAGTTAAGGGTGAACAAATAACATATGTGGCCGCACAATGTGAATGGTATCTCTCAATAATATTCAAGTCTGAAAAAAAAAGTTTGAAATTTTATTATAAGTGGCTCTATTGACACCCCTATTACTTTTATAAAATTTTTATTTTTTATTTTTATTTATTTATCCTTAATTAAGGCATAATCTCTTTCTTATCTAGAACAATTCACACCCTATTTAGATATATCTTCTATGTAATTGTAAAACTTGCATTTGAAAAAATAAAAAATAAAAAAGCTAGCTAATCCTTAATTTTGCATATCCTTATTATAGCCATATTTTTTTTTCAATATTCCCATTTAAGAGAGTGGAAAGTGGAAACCATTAAACTTTCGTATGTTTGGTGTATTTTCAAATTTTAAGAAACTAAATAAAGAAACAATATGAGGTTTTGTTTTTAAAGAAAACAAGCAATAAAAAAAATGGTGGTAGATAAAAAAACCAAATACTTGGAGACAGTGTACAGAGTTTGAGATCTTAGAGATAGAGAGAAAAAAAAAGTTAGAGTGAGAAAGATAAAGAAATATACTATTTGATTGAAAAATTAGGGTCCGCCTATATTGCAACAGTTGCAGTATACAACAACTTTTGTTTTTTATATTTGATTACACTACACTACTTTATATTTTCTATAAAATTCAATAGGCACTAAAAGTTACAGACTTTTACATATAAGTTCATTTTTAGGATAAAATGGCATTTGAAAAGAATTTTAATTTATTATTATTATTATATAAGATTATTGCTATTAAAATTTATTATTTTATTTATTTTAATTATTATTATTTATGTATATTACTGTCATTATTATTATTAAAATTTATTACTTTTATTATTTTAATTGTTATTATACCGTAATTAATTCATTATTATTAATATTTATCTTGTTATGATTAAAATTATTGTTATTTTTAAAATATATTAACTTTATTATTTTAATTATTATTATTTATTGTTGTCATTATTTTTATTAATAATATTATTAAAATACTAACTAGGCAACCCAAGAGGGAGGTGAATTGAGATTTTAAAAATTATGCAATACAATTCGCATAACAAATCAATGTAACGCCTTAATGGAATAGAGAACAATAAATTCAATCATGCACAATATTAAAAGAGTAAGGGAAGAGAAAACAAACATAAGAATGTTTACGTGGTTCGGCAATCCCCTCCTACGTCCACACCTCCAAGCTCACCCGCTTGAGGATTTCACTATCCAAGTCTCCTAAGGCTTTAAGTTTTTACAATTGACTTTCAAGATGTCAATGAACCTTTACAATCAAGAGATTATCTCCCCAATCTCTTCACCCCAAGTGTTTCTCACACTTGTACACTCACAATTTGATGAGAAATAAAAATTACAACAATAAAACTCTCTTTAAGAGTGGATATACAAATGATAGTTCAATGAAGATTTAATCTATGATGATTTTCAAATTTGAAGCTCAATATAAGTTGTGTGCACTTGTTTATGCTTGCAAAGATTACCAAAAATGAATTGGATTTGAGTTTATCTAGTTTGAACTCAAAAACTAGTCGTTATGCACATTTTGGTGATAACCGGTTTACCGTTTATGAAATCCGGTTAGCTACTTTTATGTTACTGTTACAATAAAAATTTGAATTTCAGAATATCTGGCATGCCGCTTTTTATATCCGATTATCCGCTTTTGAAATCCGGTTAGTTGCTTTCGAAATCCAGATAGCCGCTTTCATTCCAGAAGCTTACTGCCCAAAATCTGGCTACCCGTTTGTCACATCCGGTTAACCGCTTGCTACAGTAACCGGTACAGTGCACTATTTTTCAAAATTACAGTTTGATCCTAAAATTTTATAAAACTATATTATGACCCAAAATATTATATTATTTTGTAAATAGGTCCAATTTCAGAATCTCTAAACAATGCTTGCTATTCCTAAAACTTTATGAAATTATGATATAGCCAAAAATGCTATAAAAATTTTTCAACAAGTCCTCCAAAATTTCAAGTAATACTTGTTGATTTCAAAGTTTTCAAAACTCTTTCAATTAAATCATAAACTTGAAAAACAACTAATTTCATAAATCATTTTTCCATTAAATATAAAACCTTTATAATGTAAAAATGATGATTTATTTAAAATGTATAAAAAATAATTTGAGCTTAAAAGATTAATCATTCTTAATCTTGTTTGTTATCATCAAAATCAACATTATGGAAACATATATATTAACAATTATTATTAAAACTTATTAATAATTTTTATTATTTTTATTATTATCATTATTATTATTATTATTATTATTATTATTATTTCAGTTAATTTTGTTGTTGTTGTTATTATTATTATTGTTAAATTTTATTAATTTTTTAATTAACATTATTGTCATAATTATTATTTTTAGTTATTATTATTATTATTATTATTATTGTTTTAGTTATAATATATACAAATAATATTAGGGACACAATTAATAAAGGGTATTTTAATAACTTATAATAGTCTATTTCAATTATAAAATAAAGTAAACACATCAATGGGAATGTTGTTCATTCCGATTCCGATTCCTACAACTCAAGTAAATAACTTATTCTGATTCAAATTTTTTATTACGATTCTAGCTCATTTCGATTCTTATTTAATAAATGCACAATTAGAATGTGTTTGGAACATAATATTGTATATTGTTATAATATTGTTCACATTAATATATTGCTTACCTATGTTTGGAAGTTCTGAAAGATAGATTGTGGTCAATTATATAATTCACTACAATGTGCTAACTTTTGCCTTAATTGAAACATTAAATATATTTAAATTATATTTTTATTTTTACTATAATAATTATAATATTAAAAATAAATTATTTTATAATATGATTTTATTATATCATATTATATTAATAATTAATATAAAAATAATAATTAAATATAATTAATAATAAATTTAAATAATGAGAGTAGATCCAGAAATGATAGTAATAATTAAATAGTTATGAAATATTTGTGAATTTGTGAAATAAATAAACTTATTTATCTTTCTGAAGTTAGGACGCAAACATAAGCTTTATTTTATATATAAGGGGTTGTGGCTCTTATAAACAAGTATTGAATCATGCATTATAATTGCTTAATATCAATAATAAAAGTCCTCTTAAAATTTCCTTCTTTCTTATTCATATCGTTTAACAACTAAGTCAATAAATAAAATAATAATAATTATATTTTTTCCTAACATTTCAGAAAACAAGAGGATTGCAATGAAAATAACCTAAATAAATACATCCCTGCCGTTGGAGTTGTTTTTGTCATTCTTACCTTGGATCTAATGGTTAAATTACAAAATGACAAAAATAGTGGTATGTTGCAACTGTTGCAACATAGGCGGCCCCGAAAAATTAATGTGCATTTTCGAAAATACTCTTAAAAGTGATTTTTTTAAAGGATTTTTTGGGGGTGCTAATTGCAATGCTCTTTTTATTATTCCGGTTCACTGTTGACCATATGTATAGATATATGTAGGACCAGAAGATTCATAAAATTGATATGTAAAATATTACTTTCCGAGGAAATTAAGATGACCCCTAAATTAATACGTGTGCAATCATGGAGAAATTTCATGGTGCCTACACTTTGTGGAAAAACAAAGCCTCCTGTCTCGCTATATCTTCTCTCACATCAATCTTTATATACATCTCTCCATAGCAGCCTCTCCAATTACTATTGCCTTTAGCCATTAATCTAAACATGGAAATCGAAGCCATTAATCCATACATGGAAAGACACCTCTTTGAAACCATTCTTAGAGGAGACACACAAGCATTTCTTAGTCTCATTCAGCAAGATGAAGCTAAAATCAAGCAAACTGTTCCAGGATCTTTGAACACAATCCTTCACTTAACAGCTCGTTTTGGGCACGAAGAGTTGGCCTCAGAGATTTTGAAGCTGTGTCCGGAAATGGTGGCGGCGGAGAATGAAAAAATGGAGACTCCATTGCATGAGGCATGTAGAGAAGGGAGGCTAAACTTTGTGAAGCTGTTTGTGGGGATTGATCCTTCGGTTATTTATAAGTTGAATAGAGACAACGAGAGTGTGCTTTATGTGGCCTGTGAGAGAGGGAGGCTTGATGTTGCGAAGCAGTTGTTGAATTATTCATCGCTTTTGATATTGGAGGTCGATGGATTGACTACTTCTCTTCATGTTTCAGCTATGGCTGGCCATTTAGGTAACTTTAATATTCGCTATCTGCTAAAGCTTGGTAAAATGGTAATGGTAGCTTCTGCAAATTTTGAGAATTTGTGCTATTTATATTTGGCAGTTCCGCACACCAAAGTTGACCGGTTAATTACTAGTCACTGAATAATGACAAGATAATAGTTGTGGGTGTCACTGTATTATTATAATTAAGTCACAAAATCTTAATAATGAGTTAGCTGCTAATTATATAAGTTACAAATACTACTTCACCGTAGGAAAATAGTTGAGCCTAAATTGAAGAGGACTATGACATAGGTAAAGGACTCTTTCGTTTGATTTGGTGATTAGCAGTCAATTTAAGCATCACCGACAGTTTTGCTGCCTGCTCTTTTAATTTAATAGAATATATTAGCGGCTTTTATAAACGTAGTTGACAACCCTAATAAGTACTGTAACATTTGGGGATCCAACAAATTTATTTTTAGAACCTGTCAAACCAATTAATTAAATTAATTAGTAGTTAAAATAAATAATCATATACATAACATATAGAAAGTGGTGTCATCAGTCCATCACTACTACGTCAACACATTACCAGTCACTAATGCCTAGTTGCAATTCAAAATCATAATAATTAATTTTATTCATGGTTTATATATATGGTGAAATGTATTTGGATGGTGGAGTGCTGATGCGATGGTGATGACTCCATCCAACGAAATGATTTAGAAGTTTCTGAACTTTCTTGGTTCAAGTGGCCATGACTGAGTTGTAGGATGCATGTTGCAGATATTGTGAAGGAACTTCTAGAGGCGCGTCAGGAATTCGCATGGAAAAAGGACTTGAATGGGCACACGCCTTTGCACCTGTCCTGCAGCAAAGGCCATCTAGAAATAACCCGAGAGCTGCTAAAGCTGGACCCTGACCTCTCTTCTTTGCCAGACAACGAAGGTCGAACACCACTCCACTGGGCTGCGATTAAAGGCCGAATCAACATTATTGATGAGATACTTTCACTGAACCTCCAGTCAGCTGAGATGAGAACCATACATGGCGAGACAGTTCTCCATCTTACTGTGAAAAATAATCAGTATGAAGCCGTTAAGTACTTGATGGAGACTCTGAACATCACAAAACTGGCCAACATGCCAGATAATGATGGCAACACAATATTGCATCTTGCAACTGCTGGAAAGCTTACTACGGTAAGTTCTTTACGTGTTGATTCTCTTCATTAGTTCTCTTAGGCATTTTTACCCATTGCTGATTTGGGCTAGCCATATTTCGTTGAAGATTAAACTAATTTTCCCTTCCTTTGAGACAGATGGTCATCTACTTACTGAAGCTTGGCGTGGATGTAAATGCAATAAACAGAAAGGGTTACACTGCTCTTGACGTAGTGGAGTCTGATGCAAGTAATTCAGGTGCTCTTCAAATTGTACCTGCATTAGAAGAAGCAGGGGCTAGGAGATGTGACCAGTTGCCCCCAATGTCGCCACACGATATTCAACCCATAGGCGACACTAGCCCAATCAGCGCACAATCTTCAATACCAAGAAGGGCTCCCCGAGAATCTCCATCTCGACATCACCGCCGTCGCAACCGTCGTCGCCGAGAAAAGCAGATTGAGCTCCAAACCGAGGGTTTAAGAAATGCGCGCAAGACCATTATAATTGTAGCGGTTTTGATTGCTACGGTTACGTTTGCTGCTGGCATAAACCCACCTGGGGGCTTTAACCAAGTTAGTGGGAAAAGCCTTGTGGGTAAGCAAACTTCCTTTAAAGTCTTCATGGTTTGCAACATTGTGGCATTGTTCCTGTCACTAGGCATAGTCATCTTCCTAGTCAGCATTATCCCTTTTCAGCGAAAATCAATGATGCAACTATTGGTGGTGACACATAGAGTGATGTGGCTGTCCGTGTCATTTTTGGCGGCAGCCTATATTGCCGCCATATGGACTATTTTGCCACGTGGGAGAGGGATGGTTTGGGTATCTGCGGCAGTGGTGTCTCTTGGGGGAGGGTTCACATTGGCCATTTTCACAGGCCTGGGGGTATTGTTAGCAAGGCATTGGCTTAGAAAATGGGAATGGAGGAAAATGAAAGAGAAAAATAGAAGCCCTAACAGTAGCATTAGCAGGGTTGAAGAGCTGCGGATGATGAAGAAAACCAGTCACGAATCTAGTAATTCGGATCTTGATAGCTCTGATCAAGGAGGTTACCATTTGTATTAGATTTTACAGATTTACATAGCTTTCTGAAATATTTGTATCATTGATGTTATTAATTAGAATATTGGGTAGTCTAATGGACTTTTCATTTCGTTGACGGTCGTTTGTGGAAATTTTTTTAATCTCCCCATAAAGTTTTAAAGCCGTTTGCTGGGGTGAAACAGAGTGCTCTGCTTCTTGAAGGGTGGGTCTCCGGAGGCTGTTCAATAGTTAAAAAGTTGTAATAACTTTTTACGAGATTTTGAATCTGACGGCTTTGATTCTCCTTTCGCTCAACAGTGAAGTATAAGAAAATTTGAGTCGGCTGTGCTTAATGCTTATTGTTGGGCTTCGACATATTTGGGAACTGGGGCTTGTCGTCTTATTCTCACTTAGTTATACAGAAGTCACAAGAGTAGAGATTAAATGGGGAATGATGGATTTTGCTCTAGAAATAAGAAAACATAGGGGAATCACTCTTTGTAAGTGGTAAATTATTTTTTTTAGGTGAACATTTTTTTATTATTTTGGAGGCTTAACAGCTCCTTTTGGGCTTAAACATTGATGTTGTGTTAATATAATATTCAATAAGAAAAAGAATAAATTGCAGATAATTAAGCATATGTAAGAAATTTCTTAAGGAACTTTAAAAAATTGCATGAAAAAATATATTCTTACAGGATGCTTCTAAATATTATAGCAAAGCAAATTGCGTTCAAGGACTCTGATAATTTGGCAAGGAGCTTTTAAATGCACACACTGATGGACAAATATAATATTGCTATTTGCATGCCCTTTAGGCCTCCGGTTTAGTTTTGGAACAACTTCTATTTGTCAACTCTTTTGTCTCTCAAATGGTTATTAACCCCAAAAGAAAGAGAAAAAATTGTTGTTGTTCTCGTCTCAATTGTGAACAGTGACTCCAATGGTCAAGAGATATTAAAATTATGGTTATGGCTGTGTTGGAGTAAATTTACGGTAGAGTATGAATCTCAACCACACACATAAAATAATAAATAATAAATAATTCATTATAACCTTAATCGTGTAGTTACGAAGAAGTGTTATACCTTAGAGCAACTCCAATGTAGCCAAACCCTAAAATTATTTATTTTTTGGAGAAATTTAAAAAGACCCTACTGCTAGTGCCTATGCAATCACAGAGAAATTTCGTAATCTGTTGGAAATTAAAACAAAGCCTTGCTGTCTCTTTATCATTAAATATTTAAATTCCCCTCTTATCAAGCCAATTCCTCGTAGCTTGCTAGCTGCAACTTCAGTTATTGACAAATGGACGAACGCCTGTTTGAGACCATACTCAAAGGGGACGTACCAAATTTTCTGAATCTGGTTCATGAAGATGAAGCAATAATCAAGCAAACTGTTCCAGGATCTTCGAACACAATCCTACACTTAGCATCTCGTTATGAGCACGAAGAGTTGGCGTTGGAGATTTTGAAGCTGTGTCCGGAGATGTTGGCGGCACCCAATGACAAATTTGAGACTCCAGTGCATGAAGCATGAAGAGAAGGGAGGCTACACATTGTGCGGTTCTTTCTGGAGACTGATTCTTGGGTGGTCCATATGATGAATAGAAACAAGGAGAGTGCGCTTTATGTGGCGTATGAGAGAGGGAGGCATGATGTTGTCAAGCAGCTGCTCAACTATCCATCGGTGTCGCTGCTCGAGATGGATGATGGATTGACCACTTCTCTTCATGTTGCAGCTTCAGCAGGGCATTTAGGTACTTTTGCTAACTTGGTGGTGGGTACTTGTTAGGTTTAATAATTTGTATTTTAATACCAAATTTTGACCAATAATAAATCTAAGGGTGGGCCTATATATCTTCCCACGCATTACACTCCTTCACTTTGCCCCCAATTCTTTCTTCAAAATAATAAAGAATCCTAAGGGAGGCATAATGACGATAGAAACAAGGGTAAAATCGTATAATGTTATAGTGTTAATTGAAAAATGATGCTGATTTCGGTTTAAATATTAATACTCTTTTTTCTTTGGATATATTTGAAGAGTATATAGTTTTAATTCAACACTGTTGATATAAGACCTCTTCAATTCATATAAAATTATTTGTTTTTCATTACACATAATATTTCATATATTGGGTCTAGGAATGAAAATTTGGGTGGTCAATAATGAAAAGACTTAAAAAATGGAGATTTTTGAGGGAGGGGAAGCCACGTACTAAACAACATTATATTTAGGCAAACTCTATCTTACATGCATGTAAGATACATGCCTCTCACATAAATAGTGTATATGTGGGACCCACACACTATTCATGTGAGAGGCATGTATCTTATATTTATACCGCAATCATTTACCATTTAAGAAGACGTTGTCCGCAACAATTTTGAGAAAATATGCTTACTATCAAGATGCGTGAAAAGTATTCTATACAAGCATCTATAAACTTCTTTCTCAAGTATGTTACATGATTGTGATCTAAAACGTGAAACAATCCTTCAATCAAACACCATGTAAAGCTAAATTAAGCATAAATTAAACACGACTACTGTTGAAAAGTCATGCACGTGACATTGAAATTCAAAATGAATGCAAAATTTCAAATGGCTACCAAACATTTGAAGAAAAAATGGAAAGTTGGCAAATTTGTCAAATTTGCCAAATGGACACCATTGACTATTGGCTTAGGTTATGTGGAATAGTAAAGGGGTTAGTGTAATAGTACAATTATTTTCCCTATAAATAGATAACACTTCTTCCATTCTAAATCATCCCAAAATTGTTAAGCTTATAAGTTTCTAAGCTTTTGAGAGAAGTGAGAGAAGTGTGTCTGGAGAATTTATCTTTCCTGCAGAGTGTGAGAGTACTGGGTATATTTGGGTTTCTGGAAAGTGAGATTCGTTACTCAAATATTGTATTCTATTAATTGTTAAATAAACAATTATTCTTTCTTACCTTCGTGGATGTAGGTTTAATTACCAACCACGTAAATTCTTGTGTCCTTTATTTTTCAGTAATTATTTGGTGCGCTTGATTCAGCATTCCGCGCACAACAAGTGGTATCAGAGCCGACAGTTCGTACTTGGGGGGATACAGTACTGTTCACATATACGGTACTGTTCACGTATACGGTACTATTCACGAATACGGTGGAGACAGTCATTTGTACTTGGGAGACAGTCTATTGTAAGTAGTGTGTATTTTTGCATGTCTAGGAAAGTTCTGTCAAAAAAGGCGATAAGAGTCTAAGGATTCTGATTTTTAATTGGGATCGAGTTCCCGTCCAGTTTCCTGGGAACTTTCCTGGTGCATTTATTCACGCGAAATTAACATCATAAAGGCTGTTTTTCAAGTGGAAATAGTTCGTTGAGAAAAATAGTAGAATGTGAAACTTCCAGAATTGGGGAGAGATCTACTGAGACTATTTCAGGAGACACTTCAGGTGGGAGGCGAGATTTGTCAAATCACTATTCAGCACCTGTTATAGGAGGCTAGAAGATCGATGTTGAAAAGTTTGATGGGAAAATCAACTTCGGCATGTGGAGGCGCGAAGTTATGGATGCCTTTATTCAAATCGATCTCGATGTTGTTTTGAAAAATAAAAGACACTTGTATGATAAAGAAATTTGGGATCGTATGAACGAGAAAGCCTGTGGTCAGATCAGATCTTGTTTGACCAAGGAGGTGAAATACTTGGTGAAAGATGAGGAGTGTGCAGTGACTTTGTGGCGTACATTGGAAGAGAAGTACCTGGTGAAAAGTCCTGAAAATCATCTTCATGCAATGAGCCAAGTATATGGCTTTCGAATGAAGTCTGGGGTGTCAATGCACGATCATGTTTCAAGATTTGAAAAGTTACTTGCTGATTTGAAGAATCTTGATGAAGATATTAAAGATGAAGTCAAGGCTATGATTCTGTTACACTCACTACCAGAGGAATATAGCCATTTTGTGACTACTTTGATATATGGGAAGAGTGTGATCGTCTTTAAAGATGTTTGCACAGCATTGACTAGTTTGGAGATTCGGAATAATGATAAAAATTCTGAACGAGCATCGTCTGAAGTTTTGGTGAGCAGAGATTGAGCGATGGAGAAATAAAATAAGCGTGGTGGAAAGAATTCTCGATCCAAATCGAGAAGCAGAAATATAGCTCGAGATGAGTGTGCCTTTTGTCATGAAAAGGGCCATTAGAGAAAAAATTATCCAAAGGCTCAAAAGAGAGATGGGAAGAAACCAGCAGCAGCAAATATGGCACGGAAAGATGAGAACTCTGATTATTCACTAAGTATTACTCCTGCAGCATACGTGGCTAGTTCAAGTGAGTGGATACTTGATACTGGAGCAACCTATCATTTGTGTCCTATTAAGGAATGGTTTACGGATTTTCGTAATCTGAAATCCGGTGCAGTTATGATGGGGAATAATCAACATTGTCGCACAATGGGGATAGGAACAATTCGGCTCAAAATGTTTGATGGAATGGTCAGAGAACTCAAAGAGGTTAGATTTGTTCCAGAGATAAAGAAAAATCTAATTTTTGTGGGTGCTTTGGAAGCTAAAGGTTGCAAAGTTACCATTGAAGATGGCACAATGAAGTTTACACATGGGGTTATGGTGATTCTGCAAGAGGTTCGGCGTCACAATCTGTACTATTTGAAGGGAGGTACAACTGATGAAGCAAATATTGTTGAGGCGCACAGTGACACCACCAAGCTATGGCATGTACGACTGGGACATGCAGGAGAGAAGTCTTTACAAATTCTGATGAGGCATGGACTCTTAAAAGGTACCAAAACCTGTAAATTAAATTTCTGTGAGCATTGTGTAGTAGGCAAGAAAACAAGGGTCAAGTTTGGTACAGCTAATCACGATACTCGTGAGATCGTTGAATATGTTCATAGTGATGTATGGGGACCAACTAAGACTACATCAATTGGTGGAAGCCATTATTTTGTTATATTTGTTGATGATTTCTCTAGACGTGTGTGGGTGTACACCATGCGAGTAAAGGATGAGGTTCTAGAGATTTTCGTGAAATGAAAGAAATTGGTGGAGACTCAAACTAGCAAAAAGATCAAAGTATTACGATCTGATAATGGGGGTGAATATACTTCTGATTCATTCTTGCAAGTATGCCAGAACGAGGGTATTAAAAGACATTTCATGGTGAGACATACTCCGCAACAGAACGGTGTGGCTGAGCGTATGAATCGTACTTTACTAGAGAAGGTACGGTGTATATTATCTAATGCTGGTTTAGATAAAAAGTTTTGGGCTGAAACTGTGAGCTACGCAAGTCACTTGGTAAATCGGTTACCTTCTGCTGCAATTGGAGGTAAAACTCCTATGGAAATGTGGTCTGGAAAGCATGCACAAGACTATGATTCCCTTCGTGTATTCGGGTGTCCAGCTTATTATCATGTCAAAGATGGTAAACTGGATCCTCGTGCTAGAAAATCTATCTTTGTGGGATTCAAAGGTGGAGTAAAGGGCTTCAAGCTTTGGGATCTCGAAGACAAAAAGTTTGTGTGTAGCAGAGATGTCACATTTGATGAAGTTTCAATGATAAAAGCTTCAAGTTCTCAGCAGGTGGAGAACAATACCACAGAGGTATTGCAGTGGATGGAGTTTGATGCAACTCCATATGTACCAGTTAGTTCTACATCAATGAATGGTTCAACTATGGATGTGACACCTAGAGTTGAAGAAGAGGTTGTTTCTTCTGATGTCCCACAAAATGAAGAAACAATTGATGATGTAGATAATGATGATTTTATAGCAACAAGGAGGCCAAAAAGAGAGATAAAGAAATCCGGATGGCTTACTAAAAATATGGTGGTAGCCTATGCACTTCCAGTTATTGATGATGACATCCCCAACACTTTCGGTGAAGCATTACGCAGTAGTGAAAGTGATCAGTGGAAGCTAGCCATGGAGGAAGAGATGAAATCTCTCCTTCAAAACCAAACTTGGGAACTTGTAAAGTTACCAAAGGGGAAAAGGGCTATTGGCAATAAATGGGTCTACACCAAAAAGCAAGGATCTCCGAATCAAACAACTCCTCGATACAAGGCAAGGCTCGTGGCAAAATGTTTTACTCAAAAGGAAGGTATTGACTACAATGAAGTTTTCTCTCCAGTTGTAAAACATACTTTCATTCGTATCCTACTTGCCTTAGTTGCAGAATATGTGTTAGAGTTGGCTCAGTTGGATGTTAAGACAGCGTTCTTACATGGAGATTTGGAGGAGAAAATCTATACGATTCAGCCTTGTGGTTTCAGAGTTGCTGGAAAGGAGAATCATGTGTGTAGGTTGATTAAATCTTTGTACGGACTGAAGCAATCGCCAAGGCAGTGGTACAAAAGATTTGATCAATTTATACGATGGCAGAAATTCACCAGAAGTGAACACGATCATTGTGTTTACTTTAGAAGACTACCAGATAAAGCTTTCATCTATTTGCTACTCTATGTCGATGATATGCTTATAGTTTCGAAGAATATAGATGAGATCGAAAGATTAAAGAAGCAGCTGGCTTCTGAGTTCGAGATGAAAGACTTGGGTGATGTATAGAGAATACTTGGGATGGAGATTTGTAGAGACAAGAAGAATGGGAGCGTATGGTTGACTCAAAAGTCTTTTTTGAAGAAAGTGCTAGAAAGATTCGGTATGGATGACAAAACTAAACCGGTATGTACACCTCTAGCTCCTCATTTCAAATTAGGCTCTTCTTCATGTCCTAAATCTCAAGAGAAGCGCGATTACATGGCTCGTGTTCCATATGCTAGTGCTGTAGGTAGTCTTATGTATGCTATGGTATGTACAAGGCCCGATATATCTCAAGCAGTAAGCATGGTTAGTAGATACATGCACGATCCGGGTAAAAGTCACTGGCTTACAGTAAAGTGGATTCTTCGATATCTGTATGGGACAGTTGATGTTGGGTTATTGTTCAAGAAGGATTGTGGTCAACAATGTGTTGGGTATTGTGATTCTGATTTCGCTGGAGACCTTGACAAGCGAAGATCAACAACGGGCTACGTATTCACATTGGGTGGAGGTCCGGTTAGCTGGAGGTCAATTTTGCAATCGACAATTGCTCTGTCCACTACGGAAGCAAAGTACATGGCAGCAACTGAAGCTGTAAAGGAAGTTATCTGGTTGAAAGGCTTGTTAGGTGATTTGGGAGTAATCCAGGAGAACATTACGGTCTTCTGTGATAATCAAAGTGCGATATTCCTTGGGAAGAATCAAACATATCACGCTCGGACGAAGCACATAGATGTGAAATATCATTATGTGAGAGAGATTATCGAGAGCGGTGTTGTGTTGTTGAGAAAGATCGATACCAAAGATAATCCATCAGATATGTTGACGAATGTAGTTTCTGGAGTTAAGTTTCAACATTGCTTGAAATTAATTCAAATCCTTCGATTGTGTTAAAGATATGTCCTTCGGGAATTTTGAACTACGGTTGGCTTGATCCCAAATTTTGGGTACGTAGGCAGTCAAAACGACACAGCCATTCTGGATCCTTATTGAAGGATCACTTTGGGGATGAGGGTTTGTTGGTAGTCGGCTCAGATTTGGACAAATTTTCGCCGAGGTGGAGAATTGTTGAAAAGTCATGCACGCGACATTGAAATTCAAAATGAATGCAAAATTTCAAATGGCTACCAAACATTTGAAGAAAAAATGGAAAGTTGGCAAATTTGTCAAATTTGCCAAATGGACACCATTGACTATTGGCTTAGGTTAGGTGAAATAGTAAAGGGGTTGGTGTAATAGTGCCATTATTTTTCCTATAAATAGATGGCACTTATTCCATTCTAAATCATCCCAAAATTGTTAAGCTTATAAGTTTCTAAGCTTTTGAGAGAAGTGAGAGTCGTGTGTCTGGGAAATTTATCTTTACTGCAGAGTGTGAGAGTACTGGGTATATTTGGGTTTCTAGGAAGTGAGATTCGTTACTCAAATATTGTATTATATTAATTATTAAATAAACAATTATTCTTTTTTACCTTCGTGGATGTAGGTTTAATTACCGAACCACGTAAATTCTTATATCCTTTATTTTTCAGTAATTATTTGGTGCGCTTGATTCCGCATTCCGCGCACAACAACTACACCATAGAAAGAGTCATTCCCTTTGTTAAACATATACCAATTTAGGCGTCACCAACGTTATTTAGCTGTTGTTATACCGTTTTGATATCCGCGTCAACGTCAAAATTTGGCATCTTGGCATTTCTAGTAGCCATGACCGTGTTCCTATCATGCATACCTTGTAGAAATTGTGAACGAACTTCTAGAGGCGCGGCCAGAATTCACATGGAAAAAAGACCCCAACGGCCGTACACCGTTGCACCTGTGTAGCAGCAAAGGCCATCTAGAGATAACCGGAGAGCTGCTAAAGATGGATCCTGACCTTTCTTCTTCGCAGGACAATGAACGTGATCAAAATCTGCATGTGAATCGTCAAACAAATTTTAAAAGTTTTAACCCAACAACCTTCTTAAATCTGCGTGTGATCAAAATCAGACAGTTTATACTTGTAGCAAAGGCATAGCAATATCATTCGCGGAAATATTCCATGTGAATTTGCGAAATGCGATTATCAGCACTTACGATACGAAATAACAGATACATAGGGACCATTTTTACTAGTAATTTTTGTACTCTTTCTATAATTATATACACTGTGTTATGACTTGTGTTTAACTAAAGTTTTCTAATTAACCTGGGAATCTCAGACTTAATTGATTAAAGGTTGGGGTGCGTTGGTTTACGACGACATAAAAAATAAGGGAAAAAAGAGCATTTTACTTTTACAATAGTGTAACTACATTTCTAACTAGAAGCAGATTATATGTATTTAGTGTTTGTTTTTAAAACAATTTGATGGTTCCTATGTTGTATGGGTAAAATAATCAAATCTCAATGAATTGAGTGGATCAAAAGACAACATAAAAACGTTATGTAACCACGTACATGTGTAGAGGTTCTTGGATTCTATATTTATCTCAAGAACAACACTTGGTTGTTGATATTCTATAAATAGCTAGATAATGTTACTGTAGGAATAAAAGAGTGAAGATGCTAAATTGAAAAAAAAAAAAAAAATGGAGGGTATGCATTAAGTGCAAATTGATCAGGAAGGTCAGCTTCGTGCTTTGCTTAGGGATACTGCTTGTGAGCTAATAATGAATTTTAGCTGACCTGCAGCTGGGGTAGGTATAGGCTGATTTGATTTCGGAACGACAACAAAGGTCTGAGAAATTATGCTTTTTCTAATGCCAACAAATTGGGCTCGAAGCAGAGCAAGGTCAGCCCAATAAATAAATAAAGAAAATGGATAGAGAATTTTTTCAAGGGAAATTAAAAAAAAAAAAAAAGACTCGATGAGTTATGAAGTCAGGTCGTTCGTCACCAAGATTCAGGTTACGGGCGAATGGCGTAGCTGTATTTTTCTGACTTTCTTGTTCAATAATATTCACTCGGGGCCTACTCTTGCTACGACTTGTAGGCCAGTTCCTACGTACACCCCGTTTCTTTAGTAATTTAATAAGTCCGCAAAGGTAGTTTCTCATATTCATTCTCGGATGGTGACTGGTGCATTCTCTAATTTAATTATATGAAAATGACATGATGAGCCTAGGAAAGATAAATACGCAAAAGCGTAATCATCTTCAACTAACTATTAGAGGGAGACGATATTTCGATGGGATAGCGGAATTAATTGCCTCCAGAAAGATGGCAATTCTAAAAATCAAAGAGTAAGTTTCTTATAAGTTTCAGGTTAATTTTTGCACGAGGATACATGTTTCAACATTCATCAAATTCCGAACATTATTTTCGTTAGTCATGAAATTAAGGACATTTCGATATATATATATTCCCTTCTCTTTTTCATTTTTCCAATGGCCAAAAAAGAAAAAAAAAAGAAAAAAAGAAACTTTACATAATTTTAGTTTAAGGGTTAATTCCAAGTCGAGGACCCTTTTTTTTTCATCATTTGTCGAATTGAAGACATTTCGCTAAATGGTGTCGTTCATCTTCTCTAAGTCCATGACTTCACAGTGGCTCCGAGTTTGTGGAGTCATAGCAAAAATCTTAAAGTCATATTTGGTTTTAAATTTGAGCAATTGTAATTTAATTAAAAGTTACAGTATTAAAGTATATGATAAGCATTAGTTGGCTTATAAGTTAAGTTAATTTAATTTACTATTTGTATAATAAAAAGCTTGTAAATATTGGTCCCGATCTTATTTAGAATTTTAAAGTGATGGAAATTTTGATAAAACTTTAAAATTATGGTGTTTAAGAAATTTGAAACTTAAAGACCATGCGGTTTATATCTTTTCTTAAACTTTTTTGCACTTTAAAATTCTAAATTAGAGTATATGTATGTATGTACGTATGTGTGTGTGTGTATATATATATATATATATATTTTCTCTTCATTGTCATTATTACTAAGGATGACAAATGATTCCTAACGAGTCAGCTCTGCATGGTGTTTAGGTCTGCATTTCTTTTAAAACACTAATTGAGTTCAAATTGGGCTTCCATTTTTATTTTTGTGTTGATTTTTCCAATCGCGTTGGTTTCGGGTTGACAATCTCTAACTCATTTCTGTCATTAGACATACACGACGTGATTATTATATATGTTTTATATTTTAACCTGAATCATTACAACTAATTTGACTACCTTACAATATTAGAGAGGATTACTTTATTTAACCCATTAATCATTGGATCCAATTCGTTTAACACCAATCTAAATTTAATTTAACAAGTGAAATACAATACCACCTAAAAACAAATTGAACAATAAAATAACAAATAAAAACTCTTTTACATCAGCGATTACTACAAAACAGTCTTAACTACACTTTCAAAAGTTAAACAAGAAATAAAACTATAAAAAATAATTTTTTTAAATAGTTTTGTGTCGTTAACTGGTTGATTTGACATGAATAAAAATGGTGAATCATGAGTCACAAATAAAAAAGTGGCTTAAAGAGATTTCAAAACCTGAATACGCTAAACTTATAATTAACTAGTTGAAGCAAATACAATATGATTGCTATCCATGTCAAATGTTTTCAATCTGAGTCATTGAAGGCATTTATATACAATCAGTTAATAGATTTTTTTTTTCATTTTAAAAGTTAAGAGTGAACAAAAAACATATGTGGCCGCACAATGTGAATGGTGTCTCTCAAGAATATTCAAGTCTGAAATTTTATTATACGTGGTGCTATTGACACCCATAATACTTTATAAAATTATTTTTATTTATTTTTATTTATTTATCCTTAACTAAGGCATAATCTCTTTCTTATCTAAAACTATTTACACCCCATTTAGATATATCTTCTCTGTGATTGTAAAACTTGCATTTGTAAAAAATAAAATAAAAAAGCTAGCTCCTTAATTTTGCATATCCTTATTATAGCCATATTTATTTTCAATATTCCCATTTAAGAGAGTGGAAACCATTAAACTTGTGTATGTTTGGTGAATTTTCAAATCTTAAGAAACTAAATAAAGAAACAATATTAGGTTTTGTTTATAAAGAAAACAAGCAACAAAAAAGATGGTGGTAGATAAAAAACCAAATACTTGTAAATAGTGTACAGAGTTTGAGATCTTAGATATAGAGAGAGAAAAAGAGTTAGAGTGAGAAAGACAAAGAAATATATTATTTGATTGAAAAATTAATGTGCATTTTCGAAAATACCCTTAAAAGTGATTTTTCTGAGGATTTTTAGGGTGCTAATTGCACTACTCTTTTTGTTATTCCGGTTCACTATTGACTATATTATAAATGTAGGACTAGAGATATGTAAAATATTACTTTCTAACGAAATTTGTAACATCCTAGGCAAATTCCACATCGGTAAGGCACGATAGAGATGCTGAGTTTATAAGGGGTGATCCATACCTTAATTGGCAAGACACATTTTGGTGTGTATGGATGCCTTGGAAACAAAACCATGCGGGTCTTATTAAGGCCCAAAGCAGACAATATCTTGCCAGGTTTAGGTTGGGTCATGACATTATGGTATCAAAGCAGCTCCTCGTATTCTCTTGAGCGAAATGTAACATCCTAGGTGAATCCCACATCGGCAAAACATGAGAGAGATGCTGATTTTATAAGGGGTGATCCACACCTTAATTGGCAAGACGCGTTTTGGGATGTATGGACACCTTGAAAACAAAACCATGCAGCTTTTGTTAAGGCCCAAAGTGGATGATATCTTGTCAGGTTTAGGTTGGATCATGACAAAATTAAGATGACTCCTAAATTAAAACGTGTGCAATCATGGAGAAATTTCATGGTGCCTCCTCTCATTTGTTCGCGTCTCAATTGCGAACAGTGACTCAGTAGTCAAGCCTGAAATTTTGATTTTTCCTGTTTAGATATTAAAGTTATTTGTTTTTCGGAGAAATCTAAAAAGACCCCACTACTAGTGCCTATGCAATGACAGGGAAATTTCGTAGTCTGTCGAAGTCAAAACAAAGCCTTGCTGTCTCTTTATAATTAAATATTTAAATTCTCCTCTCATCAACCCAATTCCCGGTAGCTCGCTAGCTGCAACTTCTGTTATTGAGAAATGGACGAACGCCTCTTTGAGACCGTACTCAAAGGGGAGACACCAAATTTTCTGAATCTGGTTCAAAAAGATGAGGAAATAATCAAACAAACTGTTCCTGGATCTTTGAACACAGTCCTACACTTAGCAGCACGTTATGGGCACGAAGAGTTGGCGTTGGAGATTTTGAAGTTGTGTCCAGAGATGTTGGCGGCAACGAATGAAAAATTGGAGACTCCAGTGCATGAAGCATGCAGAGAAGGGAGGCTACACATTGTGAGGCTCTTTCTGGAGACTGATTCTTGGGTGGTTCACAAGATGAATAGAAACAAGGAGAGTGCGCTTTATGTGGCGTGTGAGAGAGGGAGGCTTGATGTTGTCAAGCAGCTGCTCAACTATCCATCGGTGTCGCTGCTCGAGATGGATGATGGATTGACCACTTCTCTTCATGTTGCAGCTTCAGCTGGGCATTTAGGTACTTTTGCTAACTTCGTGGTGGTAACTGTTAGGTTTAATAATTTGTATTTTTATACCAAAGTTTGACCAAATAAATCTAACGGTGGGCCTCTATGTCTTCTCACGTGTTACTCTTCTTCAATCTCCACTCTCTTTCCCCCTCCCCCCCGCCCCCCCCCCCCCCCCCCTCCAAAAAAAAAGAGTCCTAAGGGAGACATAATCGCAATAGAAATAATGGTAAAATCGTATAATGTTGTTAGTGTTAAATGAAAAAGAATGCTGATTTCTAACTTAATCCTATAACCCTATATGATTTTATAGTTGTTTGTTGTTAGCGTGTTAGAATCTTCGATTTAAATATCAATACTCTTTTTCCTTTGGATGTGTTTTAAAGAGTACATAGTTTTAATTCAACATTATTTGATATAAGACCTCTTCAATTCATATTTTTGTTTTTCATTACACAAAGAAAATTTTTCTTACCACAGTATAAGTTTTACACAATATTATACATAATATTTCTTGTATTGGAGTGAGGAATGAAAATTTAGGTTTCAATATTGAAAAGACTTAAAAAATGGAGGAGATTTTTTATGGGGAGGGGAAGCCGCTGTACTAAACAACATTATACTATGATCATTTACCATTTCAGAAGTCGTTGTCCACAACAATTTTAAGAAAATATACTTACTACAAAGATACGTGAAAAGTCTTCTATACAGGCATCCATAAACTTCTCTTTTAACTTCCAAGTATGTTACATGATAGTGATCTAAAATATGAAACGATCCTTTAATCAAACACCATATAAAGCTAAATTAAGTAAAAATTGAACACGATTAAAACATAGAAAGAGTCATTCCCTTTGTTAAACAGTTATCAATTTAGGCATCACCGACGTTATTTAGCTGTTGTTGTACCGTATTGATATCCGCATCGCCGTCAAAATTTGGCATCTTGGCTTTTCTAGTAGCCATGACCGAGTTCCTATCATGCATACCTTGTAGAAATTGTGAACGAACTTCTAGAGGCGCGGCCAGAATTCACATGGAAAAAAGACCCCAACGGCCGTACACCGTTGACCCTGTGTAGCAGCAAAGGCCATCTAGAGATAACCAGAGAGCTGCTAAAGATGGATCCTGACCTTTCTTCTTCGCAAGACAATGAAGGTCGAACACCACTGCATTGGGCTACCATCAAAGGCAGGGTAAACATTATTGACGAAATACTCTCTGTGAACCTTGAGTCCTCTGAGATTAGAACATTACACGGAGAGACAGTTCTGCATCTTGGAGTCAAGAACAATCAATATGAAGCCGTAAAGCACTTGATGGAGACTTTGAACACCACAAAACTTGTGAACACGCCAGATAATGATGGCAACACAATCTTACATCTCGCAACTGCCGGAAAGTTTACTAGTGTAAGTTCTTAGTTCTAGCCGTATTTCATTAATTTGGCATTCAGGTCGACTCTATAGCTGAAATTAATGTTTTCTTTTTCTTTTTTCTCCTCTCTCTCTTTTGCTTCCCTCTGTCTTTTGGCTTGACGTAGATGGTCATATACTTACTGAAGCTTGGCGTACAAGTAAATGCAATAAATCGGAATGGTTTCACTGCTCTAGATATAGTTGAGCGTGATGCAAGTAATAGAGATGCTTTTCTAATAGTATCCGCATTACAAGAAGCAGGAGCTAAGAATTGTGATCAGTTGCCACCAGTGTCCCCAGATATTCAAATTCAACCCCTAGATGATACCAGCCAGAGCATAAGATTTTCAATGCCTAAAAAAGTACCTAAATCTTCGTCCGGAAATCACCCCCACTGGCACCTAAGTAACCTGGAAAAGCAGATTGAAGTCGAAAAGGAGGGTTTAAGAAATGCACGTAAAACAATTATTGTTGTGGCAGTTTTAATAGCCACAGTGACGTTTGCAGCTGGCATAAATCCCCCAGGGGGATATAACCAAGTTACTGGGAAAAGCATTGTGGGTAAGCAAATCTCCTTTAAGGTGTTCATGGTCTGCAACATCTTGGCATTGTTCCTGTCCCTAGGCATAGTGATTTTACTAGTTAGCAATATTCATGTTGGACGAAAATCACTAATGAAATTATTGGCGGTGATGCACAAATTGATGTGGCTGTCTATATCATTAATGGCGGCAGCTTATGTTGCTGCCTTATGGACAATTATGCCACATGGGAGAGGGATGGTTTGGGAGTTGGTGGTTTTAGTTTCCGTAGGGGGAGTGTGCACATTGGCCATATTTGCAGGGCTGATGGCATTGTCAGTGAGGCATTTGCTTAGAATAAGGAAATCAAGGAAAATCTTAGATAAATATGGAATCCCTGATAGTAGCACTAGCCTGGTTGCAGAGAGGCAGATGATGCAGAAAGAGAGCTACGAATCTAGTGATTCGGAATTTGATAACTCTTACGAAGCAGTTTACGCTCTGTACTAGATGTATAAGGGATGTACTGGGATTCAGTGACTTCTCGAGCATTGCTAACTTACGTATCGTTAATATTATCAGATAGCATGCTGGGTAGTCCAGTCCCGTGCACTTTTCAGTCTTTTATGTATTTTAATGTAAGTTATAGCAAAAATGAAAGCCATTTTGTACGGTATCAGTTACGAGTTACAAATGCTACCAAAGGGTACATGACCGCAGTTAAGTACCTGGCACTAATCCATTTTGAAAACAGAGTGCTCTCTTTCTGCAAGGTTGGATTGGATCCAATTCCCAACTGGGAATGTGAATAACAGCTCGGGACTATTTATCCACAAGCACGCATGACCACCTCTCTCCATGTTGCAGCTTCAACTGGGCATTTAGGTACTTTTTGCTAACTTGGTGGTGGTACTTGTTAGGTTTAATAATTTGTATTTTTAAACCGTGATAAGAATCAATTTCAAATCAACCACAATCAAGACAATGACAGCAAGGCAATCATGAACTCTACAAAAGGAAGGAATAAATTTTCCAGCTAAAGGCTTACCAAGTTCAAGACTTAACAACAATGGCTAGTATTAGTTTTAGCCTAAACTTTCTCAAATCACAATCTTCGTGGATATAATAGGAAATTCTCCTATGTCAAGTCCTAACATAGTTCTAAAATACCTCCTTATCATTGTATAAATTGTATAGGATCATCTAAAGAAAAGAAGTGAAGAAGAAATAATATTTTCCTTCAGCTATTTAATCTATATCAAATTATCTTTTATGGTATCAGAGCAGATGGCTGAAAATTTTGCAGAACCAAAACTCACCATTCAATCCTTTCATCAATGTGCCAGTCATGTTTCTATTAAACTCACATCAAATAATTATCTTCTATGGAAGTCTCAAGTCCTTCCTTTAATCAAAAGCCCTGAGATGGAGCATCATATTGCAAAAGACAAGACTCCAACGAAGATGGTTACACAAGATGGGAAAGAAATAATAAATCTGGAATTTATCCAATGGATGAATAATGATGGATTATTGATGACATGGCTTAGAGGGATGATGGTTGAAGATGTTCTGAGCTTGATTGTAGAAGGCCAAACCGCTTGTGAAGTATGGCTCTCCATTGAAGAGCAGATGCTTCCAACCACCAAGGAACAAGAATCTTGGTTGAAGGATAGCCTCTACTCCCTTAAAAAGGGAAATACCAAGCTCGAAGAATTTCTTAAGAAATTCAAATCATTGTGCGACAACTTGACAGCAATTGAGAAACCAATTTCTGATGAAGACAAAGTCTTCCAACTTACACAATCAGGCCTAAGTACGCGGATTTCAAGACTGCCATGCTAACTAAGCCTCCATATCCAACTTTAAAGCACTTCATCCTTGCCCTTCAGAATCATGAACAAACCATAATGGTACAAAAACAAGAAGATGTTACGCTTGTTAATCAAAATCAGGCGTTCTTTGGTGCTAGAGGAAGGGGAAGAAACCAAAGAGGAGGTAGAAACGGTGGTCGTGGATGAGGTTTTGTGCAAAATGGTGGGGGCCCAAACAAAAATGGAAGCCATTCATATCAAAACGAAAACAAAGTCATTAATTCTCGAAAAAGACAAACTGCCTCAAATGCTCAAACTGCTCCAAAAAGCATTGCCAACCATCAAGAAAAAGAAGACATAATTATTTGCCAAATATGTGGAAAAAAGGCCCACAGTGCTGCTGTATGTTGGAGCCGATATGAATATTTGGATCAAGAAGAAGTGCCACAAGCCCTTGCTGCGATGAACTTCAATAAATCAAACAATCAACATTTGTATGTGGACTTGGGGGCTTCTGCACACATGGTCAATGATCCAGGTAAACTCGACAAAATTTTTATTATAAAGGCCATGATAAGATTTTTGTAAGTAACAGACAAAAACTTGATATATAACATATTGGAAACATTTCTATAAAAACTAAATATGGCCCTTTAGTACTAAAAGATGTACTTGTTGTCCCTCAATTGAAAAAGAATTTACTCTCTGTGGCCCAACTTACTAATGATTTTCCTTGTTCTCTTGAATTTGATGCTAACGGCTTTATTGTTAAGAATAAACAGAACAAGGTGCTGGCGAAAGGCAGTAGAAGCAGCAATCTCTAAGTTTTGGAGGAAAGCAATTAGAAAGCATTAAATGCATTAAAAGGAAATTTTAATACAATAGAACTTTGGTACAAACGGCTTGGACATCCAAGTCTTGAAGTTTTACGTATTTTAAAATCAAGGAAGGAGATCAACTTTTTTAGTTTGAATAAAATACCTAGTATTTGTGCTTCATGTCAATTAGGAAAAAGTTGTAAACTTCTATTTAATTTGTCTAATAAAATATCAGAATTTCCATTACAAAAAGTTCATTGTGATTTATGGGGTCTTGCCCTAGTTAATTCCAATCAAAACTTTAGATTTTATGTGCTTTCATTGATTTTTTTTTTTTTTTGTTTTGACCACGAGGTATCCTGGGGAGGGCCCCAACTGTGGGAGGCACCTTTAAGCCCGTACCACAACCCAGACTAGAAGTCTCCGCTCGAACCAAGAGGCACAGGTTCTCCCAACAAAGGCGACTTCCCTACGACTCGAACTGGGGAGCAAAACCAGTCAAGCCACTTAAGGGGACTCCATTGCCAGTGGAGCCAACACTTTGTTGGTTTATATGCTTTCATTGATGATTGCACTAGATTCTCATGACAAAACTTGTGAACACGCCAGATAATGATGGCAACACCATCTTGCATCTCGCAACTTCCGGAAAGTTTACTAGTGTAAGTTCTTAGTTCTAGCCGTATTTCATTGAAGAATTTGGCATTCAGGTCGACTCTATAGCTGAAATTAATGTTTTCTTTTTCTTTTTTCTCATCTCTCTCTTTTGCTTCCCTCTGTCTTTTGGCTTGACGTAGATGGTCATATATTTACTGAAGCTTGGCGTACAAGTAAATGCAATAAATCGAAATGGTTTCACTGCTCTAGATATAGTTGAGCGTGATGCAAGTAATAGAGATGCTTTTCTAATTGTATCCGCATTACAAGAAGCAAGAGCTAAGAATTGTGATCAGTTGCCACCAGTGTCCCCAGATATTCAAATTCAACCCCTAGATGATACCAGCCAGAGCATAAGATTTTCAATGCCTAAAAAAGTACCTAAATCTTCGTCCGGAAATCACCCCCACTGGCACCTAAGTAACCTGGAAAAGCAGATCGAAGTCGAAAAGGAGGATTTAAGAAATGCACTTAAAACAATTATAGTTGTGGCAGTTTTAATAGCCACAGTGACGTTTGCAGCTGGCATAAATGTTGAAAAAATAGCATAACATGCTATTTTGAGGGCACATTTTGAGTGGGTCCCACTTAACGAAAGTGAAAAATATTGTGAGATTCGAATTCTACTCCGTTCATACTTCAAAAGTATAATATTATTTTCTCAAAATGATGCTTGGGTGAATGAGAAATTGTTTCTCAAAGTTCACCCTCGAAGTTGGAAATTTGAAAGGAAATGAGACTTATCCCACATGGAAAAAAGAAGGCTAGGAATTAGTGTTTAAATATAAACATTTAACCATGCATGGGTAAGAATTATAAGGATGGAGGCTCTCTCCACACGCGCGTGCATAAGGGGGGTGCGAATCCAAGACCGATTTGGTTGAACTCGTGTGCGCCCACGCGTCCTGCGTACACGAATGTCAGCCCAAAATCATCCATACAAGCTAGGCCCATTTTTAATTCCTTTTGAATTTTTTTATTGTAACAGTTCATGTGAATTCAAAGAATTAGTAACAGCTTTTACAATTATTCACGTTTTTTTTAATTCAATTTTGAAATCAATTCATTAAATTGATTTGGCTGTTATAACAATTAAATAAAACATATTGAATTCGGAAATTCAATACAAATGAGCTGTTAGATCCTCACATGATTATAAAAAGCATCTCCTCTTCTGTTTTTAGGACACCTGAAAAAACCAGCACAAAGCACACTTATTTTTTCCTTCATCCTTCTTCGTCTTTCTCTAATCGAGTTCGCTGTTGTGGTTCGCCGGAATTTCCAGCATGTGCTTGACTGGAAAATCGTACCCGTTGCAGCCTGGGAAACAGATACCAGCAGACCTTAAGCACTCCGAAGAGGTGGTAAATCTGTTTTAAGAAGATTGTCTTGTGTAGGCCTCGGGTTCCATTTATTTTTATCGTTTTGGTTTCATCTCTCTTCTGATTTTGCTTTCTGTTATTTCATTTGAAATTTCTAAAAGCTGGTTTTCGTTGGTTAGCTACTGTTTAATTTGTTATCTCACTGGTTTGTTTTTCATACAATAAATCCCCCGGGGGGATATGAGCAGGACACTGGGAAAAGCATTATGGGTAAGCAGACATCCTTTAAGGTGTTCATGGTCTGCAACATCTTGTCATTGTTCCTGTCCCTAGGCATAGTGATTTTACTAGTTAGCAATATTCCTGTTGGACGAAAATCGCTAATGAAATTATTGGCAATGATGCACAAATTGATGTGGCTGTCGATATCATTAATGGCGGCAGCTTATATTGCTGCCTTGTGGACAATTTTGCCACATGGGAGAGGGATGGTCTGGGTATTGGTGGTTTTAGTTTCCGTAGGGGGTGTGTGCACATTGGCCATATTTACAGGCCTGATGGTATTGTCAGTGAGGCATTTGCTTAGAATAAGGAAATCAAGGAAAATCTTAGATAAATATAGAAGCCCTGATAGGAGCATTACCCTGATTGCAGGGACGCAGATGATGCAGAAAGAGAGGTACAAATCTAGTGATTCGGAATTTGATAACTCTTACGGAGCAGGTTACCATCTGTACTAGAGAACAAGGGATATACAGGGATTCTGTCACTTCTTGAGCATTGCTAACTTACGTAGCCTTAATATTATCAGATAGCACACTGGGTAGTCCAGTCCCGTGCACTTTTCAGTCTTTTATGTATTTTAATGTAAGTTAATGCAAAAATGAAAGCCATTTTGTACGGTATCAGTTACGAGTTACAAATGTCACCAAAGGGTACAGCCCTGCAGGTAAGTACCTGGCACTAATCCATTTCGAAAACAGAGTGCTCTCTTTCTGCAAGGTCGAATTGGATCCAATTCCCAACTGGGAATGTGGATGACAGCTCCGGACTATTTATCCACAAGCACGCATGTACACATGAAATAAACAGGAATATCAGTGCACTTACCCCCATAAAAATGGTGTATGGATTCTCTCTCTGATGAGGACAAGAATCGATGACGGCATTACGATTAGAAATTAATTTAAAATACATATTATAGCTTATTTAATAGAACAATCAATGGAAAACTGACAGAAAATCATAACTGTAGATGATGCTAGTTGAGAGCAACAAGTATTTGCTTTCTTTAGTAGCGTAAAGTCGGATAATAGAACAAACAACTTGTAAAGATTTTGGAAACGCATAATTGAAGACTAAATAAGTAACTCGGAAATGCATGCAACATGTCTCCAAAAATTTGCTTGGAATACAATTCGGAGTCATTGTCAGCGTCACAATCACACGTTCAGATCTTGTCTTTTGTGCTCTAATTCCTGGAAGTTTCTTTCTCGACCGGAAAACCACTGAACCGTTCTCTGCACCATTGGCAACCAAACCCTCCTTAGCCTCTCCTCCTTTCTACTTTCGTCCCCAGCTGAAGTTTCTCTAATTTTTTTACTTATATTGAATTCTCTAAACCTTGCAAAGTTGGTGATCTCAGACATTGATCTCTTCTCTGTACCATTTAAAAGTTTCGATGAATTTTCATCATTATAATAGGAAGAGCTAATGCTTGAACCTGAGACTGAGTGACTTTTTTCAATTCCACTGAACCTGGACTCATATAATCTCTTCCTCTCTATATCTTCTTTGATCTTGACCATATTATCATTCACGGAGAAAACATTATCAAATCTTCCACTCTTGGAATTCGAAGGTAAGAATCTATTGATTGACATAACACTGAGCATTTCTGAGTTCAAGGACAATAAGTCCGAGGAGTTAACATCACTCCATCGGTTCTTGATAACAACATCAGCCACAATGATCTTGTGCTTGAACTTGTGAAGGAGTTTTTGGTCACCATAACTTCTATTACCTCCTTCAATTAGCAGCTCTTCTTGTTTCTTATTTAGCTCAATCTTTCGAAAGCTGCTTCTGAGGTTAAACCTTGAAGAGCCTTGATGGCTTTGCTCTCTTTGGACGAAAATTTCAAGATTTGGTTCCTCTGTTAGATTTGATGGGATCCTCAAGAATCTCAAGCTGTTCGAGTAAGAGAAGCTTCCGCGGTCTCTCCCGTCGAACTTGTACCTGCAGAGAGGGCAGCTAGCGTGACCTTCAAGCCACTGATCAATGCAGCTCATGTGAAATGCATGCCTACATTTGGGCAATAATCGGAGAATTTCAGTATCTTCAAATTTTGATAAGTAAACAGCACACTCCAGGCCTTCTTTGGATCCCCGCAGTGAAGCAAACCTAAAAAGTGGAAGTGACTCAATCACTGCTTTATCAATACCGGAAAACCTAGATCTTGAACGTACAAGTTCCTGAAGATTTCGATGATGGGGATCGCCGTCGGCAAAATTTGAATGGTTTGATTGACAGAATTTTGCGTAGGCAAGTACAAGAAATAACAAAGAGAACGCAATTGAGAGGACCCCAATAACTACTGCAATATTCGGGTGGAGTGGATGGAGAGAATCTGGCTCAGAATTTGATGTTTCTTGAGCTTTAACATGAAAGAAAAAGCAAAAAAATATCACAATAAGCACACAAAATTGACTCATGCCTAAATGATCACACTTCGTGCTTGAAACTTCTGTTGAATTTCTACACTTCTCTATTGAAGATCCTGCACAAAATTAACTATATGTTAACAATAAACAATATTACAAAAGGGTTTGTCAACATATGCACTCACCGATTTTTTTAAATTTGTTTTTTAAACTTCCAATTGGTCCCCAGAAAGGGATCTTTCTGTTTGTCCTAAATAGATAGATAAACAATGCTGACCTGTAATCTTTATATTCAATTTTTCATATCAAATAGTTTATTTAAATTTAAAGGACTATTTGTCCTGTAAGAACGAAAGATTCTTTAAGCTTCTTTTGTGCTTTACATCAGCTCTTTTAACCGAACCTTATCCCCTGTGCCTAAAATTAGTCCACAAACATGGTGCCTTGTTTGCGAATGGAGGGTTGAAAGTTTTCAGGAAAAAGTTACAAGACTTTCCAAGCCTTGCAGGCCAAATATCGTTGAATCCTTAATTAATTGGTGTAAAATTTTTTGTTGGTTTGAATGACTTGAGTCATTTTCTTTGTCAATGGACAATGTTGTCTTCCTTGAGAAAAAAGTTTGTTATTATTAGCATAAAAGATTCCGAGAACAGAAATACGTTAGTAATTTCATGGCAATCAGGTTGTGAACATGCGGCAAGTAACAAGAAAAATTCAGGACGGCTTGGTTTGCTTTTGAAAATCGGTTTGGTTTGGTTATGATTATCGGGTCAACTTTAACTCTGAAAATCAGTACATGCTTTGATTTGAGTTCGGTTCGGCTAGAAAAATACAAGTGAAAAAAAATCAATGGATGTATTTTGTATTCAGAATGGGTTCGGAAGATTTTGAACTGACTATTTTTTGAGCTAAAATATCAATTGAACCTAACTCAATTTTTTCACTACTAAAAATTAAGGACAACATGCTCAGTACAATTGCTGCCGGTTGCAGTCTACACCCTCTATTAAATGCCTAAAATTCTTAGTTAGTACATAATATATCAATAATTTGGGGTAAGTAACAAAAAAATTGAAATCTAAATGAGAATTTAAAATTTTCAACAGAGAGTGGAAGACACTGGATAATGATTGTTTTGTGAACCAGCCTATTTGAAATTATTTCAGCTGATCAACACTTACAATCTAAATGTCCTCGACATGTTAAGTAGAGAGAAAGCTGAGAGAACATCAAGAGAAATTAATCCATTCTCTCTCTACCCTTTTCTTCACTATTTCTCTTTCTGTACTTAGCACTTTTCTATTCTTTGCATCAATTAAATGAATACGAAATAAAAGAGTCCCTACTAACATAATTTATGAGGATGGCTGAGCTGCTTTGCTTCAAGCAATGACCTTGCCTGAGACACATTAGTATCCTCATTGTGGACAAAAGAAACAAGTGAGCCATCATCTTCTTCAGAACCTCTACCCACAAACACTGATACTGTACAAGTTGTTTTCCGTAAACTTATGGTACTCCGCTTTTATTAGCTGATCGTGTAACGCCCACTTTTATTTATTTTTTTCCTCTTTTACCCTTATTAAATTGAGTAGGATAGTTATTATTGAGTGTTTCTGTGTGAGTAAAATTTATCAAATTGCTTTAAGTAAGTTAACATAAGTTATTAGTTTTTATAAAAAAAAATATTTATTAATTACCAAGTATTTAAGAAGAAGCCATCTTTTTAAGAGGAAGCCGTCTTTTGTTTTCTACACCGTTACAAATCCTAAAACAAAAAAAAAAAAAAAGAAACATAAGTCTTTGGAGAAGGAAAAGAAAGTTTTATAACTTCTTTTCTTAGTGTTTGCCTTAAGATATTAAGTATTTCTTTGACTTATATGATTTATTTTTATGAATTGTTTGCCTTTAATTACTTGTAGTTTGATTTGGGTAATATATGTGTGTTTGTAATGTTGTGATGATATGAACAGTCTCTATTCCTTGCTTGAAATCGTTTTCTTTATTTAGAATCACGTGAATATGCTTACATATCATGGAACTAGACATCCTAAGCTTTCCATTGATAGGTTTTGTGTTGAAATCGTTTGAGTATGCAAATTGTCATGGGTTTTCGAACTTGGGTTACCGGTGCTGGAAAATTCCAATTTTCAGCAGCGGTTCTCAATTCTGGAAATTTTTCTGTAAGGTTACACATCCTTTAAAATTATGGCGATTTTTGTATCAACAGATCTAGGTCTCCTATGCTTGCATGTTTAATTTCGTAGTTTTATTCTTTCTGATTAAATTATTAAAAATCGTAACATGCGGCTGCTGCAGATCTGGAAACTGTTTTCCAGAAATTATAGAAGCTGAAACGTGTAACCGTTTGGGCTAATTTATGGATATTACATGATGTTAGGGTTTTATAATGAAATTTCAATCTTTCCTCTGTCTTTAAAATCTGGAATCTCGATTTTTGGACTTGTAAAATAGAAGATATGAATTTTTGAAATTCTGTTTTAAATTCTGGAATTTTCTGGACAGGTTAGATGTTCTCAGAAATAAAACGTTTTTAAAATAGTTTCAGGCGTCCAAAAATTTTGAATTTTAATTATATGCTTTCTGAATGTGTCTTCTGTAATTAGAAAAAAGAAACATATCATTTCGAGTACTAAAGAATATTTCATGAATTTCGTAAGTGATAAAGGTCTGACTTGGTCAATGCTGGACAGTTTTGTTACTTTGGTGAAAGATTGATATTTTGACTTGATTTTCACTTATGTTGATTTTTGTGAAAATTTTGTATGCAATGCTATGCACGTTCACAATACCTCTGTAAATTTTCATGGTTTTCTGACATGTGTATAGGTTATTAAAAATCAGCATGTGTAAGATACTTGTACTTATGTCTAGAATATGAATAAATATTGAGCAAGTATAAGTGCCTATGAATTAAGGATGATCGGGATTATGTTTAAAGTTAGAGATGATATTAATAAGGATATATTTTATGATGATTATAGAACGTGGGTGAGCTCGTTGGTTTATTCTTAAGGTATTGAGTTGATTACTGCAGATTGAGGTAAGTAGATTCATGCATGATATGCTTTATAATAAATAAATTTTATGTTTCTAAAATATTTAAATGAATTTTGTAAAATAAAAACACTTTTAAATGAATTTATAAAAATGAATTTTCTTAAGAAATTAGTTTTCTTAAAGTAAATGTTTTCTTAAAGAATTTTCTAAAAGAATTAAATGTTCAAAGAAAAGTTCTTAAATGTTTTAAAAGACTTTAAATGCTATTTATGAAAGGATGTAAGGTGTATTTAAAAATGTTTTGGTTCATAGTCCGTAGTAATGTATACAATGCAAATGTGATGATGTTATGTTATGCTATGGCCAGCTTGCTGATATGATGATGATCTTGTGCACAAGAATGTTATGAACAATGTGGGGTACAGTATCCTGAATGAGGAATAAAGCGTGGTATAATACCCTAAATGATGAATGATAAATGAGGAATGATGATGACTACGAGGCATGAGCTACCAATGTTTATGTTTTAATGTTTTTAATGCTTTTACATGAATCCACCCCCTTATGCTAAATGAAGATGTTGTTATAAATGTTTAAAGGTAAAATGACAAAGGTTTTCAAATATTGTACATGGATTTGCTTACCGAGTTGACGGCTCACCCCTCGTCTCCAATATTTTGTAGATTGATTAGAGATGTGGCTTGGGTTCTTAGATGAAGAATTTTTCTTAGTGGATCTTTGGAGTTGTTTTAAAGATTAAATTTGGCTAGACTTTTTATTTTGGATTAGAGATTTTTTTTTGAAGACTTTATTTCAGATGATTTATGTAAGGATTCAAGTGGAATATGAATAATGGTTGTCTATCTTGAGATTTATTAATAAGAATAAATGATATGAGATTTCATTTTAATTTTACCCTTGTGTTTTCATGGATAAATTTTTTGAGTGTTACAAATCACTTTGATTCAAGGAGAAATCAGTATTTATACTCATTTACATATGGACGCAATTTCAGATAATGGGAAAAAGAGACCCAAGCTTCAAAGTTTTATTCTCAATACGTTTATGCTGCATGCACGTGTTCTAGAATTTCTGATAAGAGTAAAATTCATTATGTTCTCTAATTAAGTGTTAATTTGTCTTTATTAATACATTCCCTTGTCTCGCCAACATTAATTGGCTGAAAAAGTGAAAAACAAAAAGTTATTTCCACGTTCAAAGCACATTAAAGGTAATTAGAATATCCCACTTGAGATTTGCTCCAGTGGTGACTATTCTCATAACCACTACTCTCAAAGTTAAGTAGAATTAAGAGAGCAATGGTTTGAGTTTTCGTAAGCTTAATCTCCTTTAATTAAGTAAAAAATTGTGTGGAGTTAATTTGTAAGTCTTTCTCACTTGCGGTGGTTCGAGTCTTCATAAGTTCAGCCTCTCAATTAAGCAAAAAATTGTGTGGAGTTAATTTGTAAGTTTTTTTCTCTTGCAAAATGCGAAGGTTATATGTCTGTACATGTACTTCATAAAATTAATATAATAATGTAAGTTTCAGTTATATCATTATACTGTAATACAGTAATATGATGTGTAATTAGTATAAAAAAGAATAATTACAATATGACACACAAATTCATTAGTTGCACGAGGCTTCATGGCCTGTACTTCTTCTCTGCCAGGGGCCGAGGTACAATAGAACATAATGACAAAGCCTGCACTCCGTTATTTATAGCGTCTCATTTTTACAACTTGTAAATCTATATATACCCAAGTAATAATTAGGAAGAAGAAAATTTCTTTACATTTTAAAAGGGTGAGATTTCTCAACTCTCATTCCGTGATGCTTTCTGAGTTTGCACTGGGATTGACATGAAAGCTCCATGGAAGCCGTATGGTACTCTGTGTGACAGTGTAATTTTGGCAACTGGCTCATCTGTAAACTTCTTTGTATCAATTATATAAACCTGTAATGAATAAGAAAGAACATTCAGGCTCCATCATTTGGTATTTTTGGTTTTGAGGCTTTTATGCTACAACTACTGTAGAACAGAAGCAAATGAGTATTTAGTAAACATCACTGGTTGTCGAGTAAAAATTATTTGTTAACATTGGAAACAACCCAGCTATTGGCTTTGAAAGCTAAGCTGCAAAGGAAAGCTAAAACAAATGCAACCTTAAATACCCATCTCCATTATTATTATTAAAAGTGTTTTCATCAGCAGAGGATGACTCACCTGAGATATGTTGGTATCTTCATTGTGAAGAAAAGTGATGATCCAACCGTCATCTTCTTCAACTCCTCTTCCTTTAGGGACAAAGGCACCTCCTGTGCAAAAAATGTTCTCCTCGAACTTGTGATATTCCACCTTTATCAGCTCTTCAGATTCAGTATTATCAGGCTCTTCAAAGGATAACTTGGCTAGACCTCCATATTTTGGCATGCCTAAAACAATCAAATTCAGAACCACATTACTACTACAGAGAAATAGCCATTTATACCTTATAAGATGAAAGTTTTGAGTGACATCTAGATAGATTCATTCTGTAATTACCTGATGCAGAACTTGCAATGGAATCAACAATCTGTGTGTAGCCATATTTATTTTTGATACCGGTATAGCCTCCATTTATCATAGGAAAATCCATAGAGACTTTAGTTCCAGAGAGATTTGTTTCCTTAACATCTCCATTTTGCATATTTAATCTCCATTCATATACACGAGAGAATAATGGTACGTCGTCAGGGCTTGTATCGACACTTTCATCGGCTAACTCTGCATGCCTAAATTTTTTCGAAAACCACTCAAATTTATTTAAACCCAGATCAGGTCCTGGAATGATTGATTCAAGAGCTCTACATCCCCACACAATGACCTGTTCACTAATATTAGGAATTCTAGAATATATATCAATAATTTGATAGTGAAAGTTCAGCAAAAATTTAAGAAACTATTGTTACAAGCTATACCTCATCACCATCCTCAAAACAGTTGATAATGTGAAACGTACAATTTGGTTCCACATCAAACCACTTGACTGAATCTGCATCACCATACCGAGGCATTATGCCAATCTTAGCATATCCTTCGTGTTCGTACTTTATTAATCTGCATAGTATATGTAGTTTCTCAAGTAAATTTGAAAACCGATTTTGAGAATATTCATGAAACCATCGAGATCAAAAGCTGTCTACACTCGAAGTTAAAGGATGTGCACTCACGGGCCTCCAAATGCAAGTCTGGTTAAGTCTATAGACAGTGGATAATCCAGGAAAACATTATATCTGCTTACAGAAAATCCATGATAGTTTTAATCAGAATTTTGATTCTGAATTACATTTGTAGATATTTACAAGTTAAAATAAGGAGAAAAGATCACTAAATACCTCTGTGTAATGCCGATTTCATGGCAAAGGGAGCACCTACTGAGTTTGAGGTCCACTTTGTGAACTAATTTATCTCCATCAGCTGAAAGCATATACATTAGAATGTTGCATGACTTACAAGATTATGTGCAAATCTTGATCCAAAGTTGTTCATGAAATGAGCAGCTTACCAGATATTACTCCTATTTCAACAAAAGGTTTAGTTGCGTCCACCCCCATTATAACCAGTTCCCCAGTACCCGAAGCTTTCTGTTGAAAGCTAAATTGAAATTAGTGAATTATATAAAACTACAGTAATTAAAACAGAAATGGATAGTAGCTTGTCTGCTGAGATATGAAAAATAACCTTTGGATGACTGGTAAAAGGTCGATTCCAAGCTCCGTTGACATCCCAATTACCTAAGGTTTCTAGTGTGAAGATGTCAATCTCTTGTGGCATGTGATTTTCTGCAACTGAGTAAAACTTTCCCGCATGCTCAAAAATATTGGTATTGCTTATGTATTTGTTTATCTTGCCAAATCTCAGCTGAAGAAATGAAAATAAGAAGAAATACTCAGGTGTTGGGTTATCGTACAAGTTCTAAGGCTTAATTACTACAAAATTTCCTGCCTTTGAGTCTTAAACAGCCCATATCTGAATTTTCAAAGGTATCCAGTTCCTAGCCTTATAATTCTTAATATTTTTGGTCAGAATAATTGCAACGTCTTTTCTTTTGCTCTTGGCTTTTAGAAAAAAATTTGGCTATGAGCTAACTGATTTTGGAATGCCCACCAAATTTAGCAAGTAAGCTGACAGAATGGCCAGCGAATCGCCTTCGATTGCAGGAAGAAAAGAAGACCTGTTTCTTTGTTTTTCTTGCTTGAATGTTTCCGACTCAACATGTCTGTTCATGTAAACAACATTCCAGCTCCCATCAGTTTCTTTTTTAAAATACAAAGCATGAAGCATTCCTTCTCCTTCAACCCAAATGTGATTTGAACTCCCAAACATTGACTTCGTTGACTTCAGTCCTCCGAAAAGAGGATTTGGTCCTGCAGTCACGTTAACATCTACCAGTTAGACCCAGATTCTTTACATAAGTGGACAAACTTGGCATGGTTCTCTAAACAATCAGTTTGTTTCTTGGGAAAAAGTCGTCGTCATCAATTGCTTTGCGTCAGAAAAAGGAACAAGTATAAAATAATCGAAGAGTCGCTGGTCTTTTGGACCTTGCAAAGAATGTTACTCAGTTTAATTTTTTGGATTGTTATGAGAAGAATCCCGCTGATGAAAAGCCAATATGATTCCCCCTGTTGTATTTACACGGGGTGGTTGACTTCTAATGATAAAATTTAACTTAATTTTCTATTCAACGCATGGTTTAAGTCAGTTTGTTGAATATGACAATGATTCTAACCTAAAGATATCATTGAAAATAATCCACCTGAGGATGTTGAGCCGACTGACTATTTTTGTTTTTTGTTTTAAGACTTTGCCAGAAAATGAAATCTGACAATGGTCAATTTGCATCCATGAGACTTTTCTTTGGTTGGTCCTAATCTGTATGTTAATGTATTCAACTTTTATGTCTTGAAGCCTTGAATTAGACAATAATCATACGGACATCTTAACCTATGTCTTGTTCACTGTCTCTTGGAAGTAACCCCCATTACATTGTAAGCCTCTCAATTTTTGTTCTCATCTATTGCCTTTTTGCCTTGCCGGATTAGCAGTGACTAAAGAAGGTTTCAACTTGAAGGCATAAATCACGATCATATAAAAAAGAGAACTCTTCATATCTTTTTCTTTCATAATCACATAGATGATAAATCAATATAAAACAATAAGATTGAAGTACCAACCATTTCTTATATAAACACCTTCTGGAAAATCTTCAGGAATTTCTCCGTCAATGTTGGTGACAAGCACAGCTTCTCTCAATGCATCAACTGGAGCAAAATTTCTCTGTGAAAATGCTCAAAGAACAATTAATAAATAACTCAACTCTTTATACCATACATGCATGTACACAGGCTTGGTGGGAAGAGTGCCCATCAATGGTACCTGAGATGGGAGCAGAGGCTGATCAACAAATTCAAACATCTGATCAACAAACACATCAAGCAACTTCACAAACGAGTTCTTTATGGTTTTGGGAACTGATATCCTCAAGGAAAGTTGCTGCAACTCTCCCAGCAATGGCTACTCATAGTGAGGGATCCGTGTTAAACGGCAGTACAACTTTAAGCAGTAAGTTGTCTAAAGAGAGAGAGATATGAAAACTTACCTTGAAAGCAGAGGAGAGTCTGCTCTTGAAATGATCAAAGTTGTGTGAGATGGAAGGTTTCTGAAGACTGCAATTAACTTGCAGCTTCAAATATGAAGATTGCATCTCTCTTTTCAAATAATAATGGCAAATTTTCAAATGCTATATATGCATACAAAGTAGATTGAGGCTAAGTGCTTGTACCAGTATGTATCTTTATCTCAGTTTCAGGGTTGCTTATGGCTACACTAGGTCTGTGAGACCAAAAATGGAAAAAGAAAGAGCTAAGGTTAATATTTATTGCCCACTTAAGCGTGGACTGATGCCAGCAAAGAGATGATAAAAATTTCGGATGATGTTAAGAAGATTTATGGCAAACAACTGGACAGAAGATCTAATGAGAGTGAAGATTTGTTGTACTAAAAAAGGCATCTTTTTATGCTGTCGCTGGAGAAATGCTATGGGTTACTGAAACCTGATTTGGCTTTGTTAATATGTGCCTTTATTTAATTACTTGAACTGAGAAATTGAAATGGACTTTATTCTCATTTATGATTTTAATTTATTTAAGAATTTGAATAAAATGTATTCCTCTTTTTTATTTTAATAATTAAATACTATTAATTATTTTTATTTTAGATTCCGATTCTATCCCATACGTAAACACGCCATGAAAGTATTGAAAGCTTTCGAATATTGATTTGATGATCAAAATTGCACACTTGCAGACCAAGTAGACCTCCAGAAACAAAAAAAAAAAAAAAAAAGCAGCCTCGACGGTTAGCAACGTCAAGTAGTGTTGACTTTAAAATGCGGAAAGGCTGTTTTAATAATTCAACATTATATACACCTAATGTGGACTTCGAATGAGCTAAAATGAAATAAAATATTTATTTAAACTGTAAGAATCAAAATCAGGCTGAAATGAGAATCAGAATAAAATATTTACTTAAATTGTAAGAATCAGAATGCAATATGTGTTTTTATTTTTTCCTTGAAATTGGAAAGAATTGTATTAAATTATTAAAATATCCTTAATGAATTATTATTATTTATCATGATAATTATGATTATTATAAGAACTTTTAATCACAAAAATTTTAATAAAAATAACAGTAACAACAACAAAAACAATACTCAATCACATCATCATCGGCAGCAAGAACCGGTAGTAGTGAAGCAACAGCACAGACAATTGGCATGAGCAGCGACAATAGCAATCAATAGTAACAATGACAAGTAGCAATAATAGTGACGACGACCAGCGGATGCTCAGCGACGACATCGGTGAGCAACAACAGCAATAAGATCGATTGTGTGCAGTGCTCGGTCTGATTTTGTTTATCTTTCAAATATTTAATGAAGGATAAAATGAGAATTATAAAATTTAAATGTGTCATTTGGTTATTCCTAAGAATAGAGTTTTGATTCTTAAACTCCCTTAGAAATCAAATACCAATCAGAAGTCTAGAAGTCATTCCCAAATTAATGGATCCCACACTATTTTGATTCTCATTCCCTCTCCCTATTTTGGAAGTAGACAAATTACTGATTCCAATCCTTAATTCTCATTCTCGTTACTCAAAGTGGACACACAATTAGAACTTCCATCAAATAGGAAAACAATATAGCACAACCTCGACATTGGTAAGAGACGTTGAATGCCATGCAATTTTGAGCTTTTAGGAACTATGGTCCTTAACAGAAGCCAATTCTGAAATTATCACTCCATGGTTGAATGCATTCAAGTTTCAATACAACGTAAAAGTTACTGAAAAGTTTTTCCAAATCTTTCTGAGCCTACCTGTTTATCAATAATTAAATATGAAAAAGTAGAAAACACAAGAAGAAAAGAAATGATTTCCATTCGGCAACAAACAGGGCCGAGAATGAAAGCTGTGCAATATATCAAAAAGTGCTTCCTAATACAATTTAATGAGACCAGCTATTTGTAGGATCAAAATCTACAGTGTACAACAGGTTTTGGTACCATCTGATGTTACATTACTCTCTACATACAATCCACCAGCTAATCCAACTAGATGGAATATTAAGGGCAATATTCCCAAATATATAACTTTGAAATCATCCTGCTTTGGATAAATCTCCTGGTAATTTTGACTGCAAGCTCCTCCTCAGAAAATCAGACAATTTAGCACTTGCAGCTCGGCCCCTTTCTAGACAGTGAAAATAGTCGTCCACTAGAGTGGAAGTTTATACAAGAAACATTATTAAAATAATAACCAGCGCTATGACCTTAGGTCTCAATATAAAAAGTTACAATAAAATTTCAGTGCCAATAGCTACTACATATATATATGAAATTTACTGTGCCAACACAAGATTCAACTTGCTTTATAAGGGAAAGTAAGTACAAAATATTGCTTCAAGAAAAAGAGATATTAATCTAGCAGCTCAGCTTATAAACTCTTAATCAAGAAGATTTCAGATGAAAGTTCGACTCATAGCAAAGAGATCAGAGAGTAAATGAATCTCATCTGATGTTACGCATAAACCATATCTATTAGATCATTTACGACAATCATGCAGGGTGTATTTGTAAAGGCTCTAGTACAGGCTGTAACTTTATTTGATGGTGAGAAATAGTATGTTTCTTGGCTGTGGGATATATGTAAGCAGATATCACAAACAAGGGAAAACAATACATTGCATCCAATGGCTACCCTAATTTCTAGAAGTATTAAACTTTTGAAATCATATATACTTCCCCAGAGGCAAGAATCAAAAGGCATGTCACAGAAATCAGAGATGAGATACAGATACTCGTAGAGTTGACAGATTACCTGACATTGCACCATGGGTAACAGATGTAATGATCCCATGTTCCATGGGTTCACCTTGCACAAGTGATGACCCTTCCGGAAGGACCGAGAGTATTGAGTTTGGAAAGACTAAATAAGCGAAGGCCTTCATTTTCTGCCATTAGGAGACATCATGTTAAGTGATAGAAATTTTATACCTTCTACAATGCACAATGTACCAGTACATTTCTTATCACTTTTGAAAACAATGACTGTACCAAACGATTTATCTCTCTACATGGGTAAGGTTTGACAGTTTTGTAAAACTTAGATTTTCCATCTTTTTTTTCCCCCCTTCAAATTCTGCATGCCTTCTGAGTAAGCTGATTAATGTAAAGCAGACTATGAAATTACATAAAACTTCGCTCAGTTTAACAAAGATAATTCCGTAGCCTCACTCATGCCCGCAAAAAGACATTATAATCATAAGAAAAGAAATTATTATTACCTGCTCTTCTAACTTAGTGGGATCCAGTATACAATATCCACTCTCTGCCGAGCAACAACATATTGCAACTGCACAAACCAGTATTAGAAAGTCTGCGATCAATTATCAAGTGTAAACATATTGCAAAATTACCATAAGTCTTCATAATAAACTACCAGCAAGATGCTTCATAGGAATTCCAGCATCCACAAGGGCAGCACATGCTGCATTTATGGCACAAGGTAGAAGCTATACAAGGTGCAGTCAAGAAACAACCATTGCGGGTCAAAGTAAAACCAAAGAAGTAAAGTCATTTCCATAGGATACATAATCAATTCACATTGCATTTTATTGGTGGAAGCAAAAAAAAAAAATGTTATACAAAAATGCATTTATTATCAAGGATACAGCACCGTCATCATGGACGACCTGCAAAAAAACCATTAAAATATCCATTTATAAAATTACAAGCTGCAAGACACAGATAAGAGGCCACAACCCATAAGGTATTTACAATTAAAAAGAAATTCCCACACCTGAATTATAAATGAGGTTGTGGTATTTGGATTGATAGTCAAAATGCATATGCTCTGCAAAGTCCGCTTCAATATTATCTCGTACTCTTTTTCTGGTTTCCCTAATATAAAGGGGCAATTTTGCAAATTTAGCTAGCAAAAATTTCATACAAAGCCGTTGCTTGGACCAAACAGTACAATAATGTAGAATTCATATGGTCTCACTGGGAAATACTTAAAAGGAAAAATGAAAAGAAAATTACCAATCTGTCCAGTTCTAGGTTTCCAAATGACTTCAATGCTAGCCTTCTCAGGATTTTCATTCTTCTTTGTTCCAGCTTTGGGTCCGTAAACAGCAGCCAGCACTTTTGTGTCTCCTGAACCAACCCAATAACAAAAATAGCATTTTGAAGTGAAAACAAATAAATTAAAATGGTAAAAATGAGAGGTTTGAATGAAGCGGAAACCTTGAGACCAACTGGCAGAGCCATGCGCACGGTGAAGGATGCTGCAAGAGCAAGCAAGTGGTCTCAATTGATTAGGGTTACGCCCATCAGCTCTATCGACCTCCATTTCTCCTGCTCTTACCCAATGCACAGTATTTAATGATAATTAACTTCAAATTTTGCAAAATCGAGGAAGCTGTGTGTAAAACTGATTTCAGGGTTTTGCAATTAGGGTTCAGCTGCCATTCCCGATAAATCAAAAGATCACAATGAAGCAAGGAGAATCCCAATCCACCTAATCTTTGGCGAATCAACATTATCTCAACTTGTTAGTTTCAATCGTTTCAAAGGGTCGAGGAAATTGATTGAATCCAATTTTCCTTCAAAACTGCTTCATCATACCAACAATCGCATCGAAAATACTAATAAAAAACTTTAAAAAGACAAAAATATACATATGGTGTTTCCACTAACCTGTTATCCTCGGATTGTTTTGTTAGCTTAGGGTTAGAGAAACTAGACCGTAGGCTCGGGAGTCGGCGTCGGCGTTAGTTAGCGACGGCGGCAGCGGCTGCAGCGTGGGCGCAGGTGTGTGTCGTTCTCTCTTTCACGATAAAGAAGTCAAGAAAGAGGAAGGGGAACTAGGGACTGCGTTCTGGTTTTTGCAAAATTCTTTTTGTGTTCTTTTTATGTTCGGGTCGGGTTAGGGGACCCGAAAAAACCTCCAAATCCAGACCTGACAACTTTTTGGAGCTTAGACCTATACCCGAAACTGACCCGAATTGATTTTTAGATTTTTTTGGGGTCCTATACCCGCCCCAAATTAATCGGGGCCCCACGGATTTGGCGGCCCGCGGGTATTGCAGCCAACTCTAGTTCGGCAGTCTCTTTTTGTTCTATTTTCTCCTTTGATGTTAAAAGAAAACGGTTGTCGTGGGTTGGTAAAATCCAGATCCGAATCCGCAAATCCATTATCATATCTGGATCCGTAAATTTTTTGTGGATCCAGATACGTAAAATCCGCACTGGATCGGGCGGATATCTGGATCCGCAAACTTAAATTTAAATACTTAAAAATATAATTTAAAAATTCAACAATTTAATTAATAATATCAAATAAAATTAATTATAATCCAACGATTAACAATTTAACATAAATAACATACAACATCATTATAAAATATAAATCCACAAAATAAAAATATCACAACATAAATCAAACATAAAAAATTAAATTAAATTCAAGTGCATAACCATTAAAATACATAAATAAAAAACATAACTAAATTCAAGTATACAACCATTAAATTAAGCCAGTAACATTTTCAAATTTAAACAAATTTTCAGTAGATTACACTAATAACTCATTAAATATAATAAAAAATTAAACACAATACTAAGTTATTAACCAGAAAAAAATTCAATCAACAATAAAATTAAATTAAGCTAACAATATTTTCAAGTTTAAACAATTTACATTAAATTAAAGTCATTAAATAAATAAATAATCAAATAATTGGTGCAACTAGCTGCCCTTAGGTACTGTAATCCACAATTTGTTAGTTTTAGATGATTTTTTAAAAAAAAAAATCAATATATTTTGATTATTTGACGGTAACTCATATTATGGGGGTACCGTTGTCACATTCTATATAATGACGTGCTTGTAATAATGAAGAGATTTGTTAATTAATGTAAATACGATGTAATTTGCATGTAGCATTATTGATCATTAGATTACGAGAATAAAGCCGTCAATAGCTTCGTATCATGATTTTTGATTTACCATGCACGATATCTCTTTCATTAATGGGATGCATGATGGTGCATCTTTCTTGTATCCTTTCGAAAAGAGCAAAAATATTTCAATGAAAGTCGTAGGAGTAGAAGCTGCAAAAATAGAACCAGCCATAACCTCACTCTATAGGCTTTGGCCAGAATGTCTTCGTCGGTCCCCGGCATGAGAGTTTGGACATTAGCCAAAAAATTGTAAATCTGCTGTGGGAGGGTCTAGACAAAGGTTTAAGAAAAAAAAAATTATAATTAAGTCCAACCTTTTATATATTTTTTTAAAAAATGAATTTAAACGTATAAATTAAAATAATAAATCAATTTACAATCATTTTGCATTTTTCTATCAGGTTTAATTATTTAAAAATCAATTAATTTAAGATCTTTAGACTTTATTTAGTTTATTTTATTATTATTATTTAGGAGGCAGTATTAATTAATTAAAAGGATGTTTGAACTGAAATCACTTCTAGAAAATTAAATCGATAAGCTTTTATTTATTTCATTTTGAGACAATTTTTAAAATTTGTTGTTGATTATTCCCGATTACAAATTTATAACAATATTTAAAAAAAAAAACTATTGAAGCCTATGCTCGGGATGGGCACGGTCTGTGCTTAGCCTCCAAACTTGGATGAGCTTCTAGAGGGCCTGGATCTATTTCCCCTAACATGGACTTAAGCTTGGGCTTGAAAAAGTTTGGCTTGACCCATTAATTTGTCGCCATTATCACTGCCACATATACACCCAAAAATAAGAAAAAATTATAAATACAAAGAAACAGATCACACACACTTTATGAGATCCAGTATATATACGGCATGTCAATGTCCACTCTCTTTCTATTCTGAGAAATTTTAAAATACATCAGAGATAATATAATTAATTGACGCATGTATAATATATGTAATTGAATTTAATATAACTACCACTTACATGATAATTCTTTAAAATAAATACGCATATATCGTATTATCATTTATTTATTATATGACTGACACATTATTTTAATATATTACAAAATTTCTCCTTTATGTCAGCAACAACATTCTGCAACTCCACACATTCACAAGTATTTTATATTTTGTAGTCAATTATCCAGTGTACACATATTGAAAAATTACCGTAAGTATCTAAAATTTTCATCTCAAAATTATGATTAAAAATTAAAAAAAAAAATTGATAAGTGAACTGTATTTTTACAGATTGGTCACCCCAAACAAAAAAGAAGCTACTTTCACCCAAAAATCTTTTTCCTTCCAAAATAAAAATAATTCATTATTTAATGCTAATTTATTTCAAAACTCAATGAGACCCGTGATTGTGATTGAATTTGCATGCTGCTGGACTCTGTCTGTCCCAATGCATAAGAAAAAGGGCGTAATTAAAACAAAATTTACATATAATAAATGCATTATAAATGAGTTCAGCCACGGCCCACCGGTTCAGTCCTTTTAAGACATTATGACAAAAAGTCCAAGTCTTCAAGTCTGTCGTCAGAGTTTTACACGTGTAATTTGCCAATAGCATCAGTGGCATCATCGGTCATTTGATTGATCTACGAGAAGAATAAAGCTATTACATAGCTTTGTGCGTCATCATTTTGATTTGATCCTTTGCTCTTTTCCCTAATTGAATAAAGCAAGAGCTCACGCTCTTCGTTTCGCGTGGGGTACATGATGGTTTTCATTAAATTAGATTTAATTATTTAAACATTAATTTTTTTATGCTTAAGAAGAATTTAACTACCTTTTAAATATTTTTTTATAATACTTTTTAAAAATATTTGTAATAAAATCACTCTGAAGATGCACACTACTTAAACTTATGTCCACTTGAATGGAATAGAAATAATTTACCATCACATTGTTGAATGGTTTTTGTCTTTTTACTTTGTGATTTGTTCTAACATTAATTTAACTCTTAAAATATTTAGTAAGCTCAGTACACATTTAAGTTTGGTAATATCTAACTTTGAGTAATAAGAAAAATTCATGCATTATTGTTTGAATGTCGCATCATTTATAATAAAATTTTAGAATATAATAATTTTATTGGATCTAGTATTACTTACTCAAATATGTTTCAATGTGTGTTTGCTTATGTAGAAACAATAAAAAAAAAATTATCAGTTATATACTCTTAAATTTTTGTGCTATAAAAAATATTACAGTACTTTTAAGTTGTATCATTAATCTACAGTAAATTTATAATTTGTATCATTTATCTAGTAAATCGTTAGCTTTCAGCCTTCCATTAAGAAATTAACTAATTGTAGTAATTTAACCAATTTGCGTTTGTCGTTATAAAAGTACTACGAAAGTTTAAATTTACTTACTTCTTCATCTAAATTTTGTAATTGTATCAATCACCTATCAAAATGTTAAGAATATTTTAATGGAATTTAAGTATATTGGTCATTTTACCTTGTGACATCATTGATTATAAAAATCAGTTAATATTTTAGTTAACGATGGATGTAAATTACAAACTTAAGATTAAAGTTTGAAAAAATTCAATTTCTATAATATTTCTAATAACATAGTAAATTTAAAGTGGATAGTAGATAATTTCTCAAACAAAAACCTGAAATACCAAATACACATAGTTGAGAATATACACTCGCCGAAGTGCGCGTGAGTAACTTAGGAATTGGCCATTTCATAATTGATGAACTAGTGAACAATATAATTAAATAAAATAATACACAGGTTCCTACATCTGAGTCAAGCCCAAAAACAGTCAATAAACACCAAACAGGCAAACAGAACAGAAGTGCGTGGAAGCTACCATATAGGATAGAACGAGCTCCGGTGCTCATCTTAATTTTGATAATTATATTTCATTAAAGCAAATGACTGTCTGGTTGCTCAGAATCTTTAAAACGACTAAATAAGGGAAAGAATCGTTTCCCTTGTAGTGGTTTCGTATATTTTCGTGGCAACCAACAGCAAGAAGGCCCTTCACGTTATTTCTTGGTAATTTTTCAATAGCATTTAGAGTTGGTTGTTGGTTTCTGAATTGCATGTCTGTTTTGATTTTAATTCATTCTGCTAGAAATTTGATTACTGCAGTGCTTATTTCTTGATCACATGAGATCTTGCTTCTATAAATTTGCATGCTATTGATGGTTGAAGATCCTGCTTTTGGCTTTTTTTTTCTTCTTCTTTTTTTGTGTTGTTTATATTTCTTGGTTGTTTGTTTGTTTGAGTGTTGTTAATCAATGCAGTTGCATGTGAAACTTTGAGCATAAATAATGAGTTATGCTTTTATTAAAAATTGGATTCATAACATTAAGTGACTGGAGGGAATTTTTGGCTGAATTTGGATTTTGGCAACAACCGTGTGCAGGGATGATTATTTTGGTTGGAAGTCAGCCGACAGTCCAATTATCTGAATGGGTTATGAAATTCGATCCTTGTTTCAAGGGGAAACGAAGAGATTACTATGGCTTATGGGAATTATGCTTACGGTGATTGTGGCGTTCCAATATTTTGAACTTCCCTATGACCATGTTTTATCATCGGTATTTTCTACTGGTAAGGTTCCAGCACCGGCAGTGGAAAATAATAGCTTGGTGACTGGCGGTCTGGAATCTAAGTCTGAGATAGCCAGTGATGCTGTAAATGGCTTGAATTCTACTGGTACACATAATGTGCATGAGATGGCTAATGATACTAGAACCTCCAAAGCAGAGGATGCAAATCTACAAGCTGATTTTGATGATGGCGAAGATATTCACGAGGAGCCTACGAATGAGAAACTGGAGGGGCTAAATAAAAATTCCACTGTGGATACTGTCCAGAATGCAGGTAATGTGCCTGGACCAGAAAAGGGCAGAGAATCAGAACAGAGCTTTATTCAAAGAAATGATATAATGGGTGGTGATTCAGGCGGGGTTGGTCTTTCACCTATTCCTGTGTCCCCAGTGATGGATTTATCATCTAATATTACCCTACAAGGTGCAAATATTAGCACTCCTATTACAATTCATTCTAACTCATCTTCGACGGACAAGGATGCAACACCTGCTTTAGACAAGATTGAAAAACCAGCACAAAGTAGTTTGAACACATTGGGGGAGAATTCTTCTGGGGTCGATGTTCCTAAGGAGAATAAAAAGCCTGAGATTCCAACCCCTGCAGTAATCACTATCGCTGAGATGAAAAATATGCTGCTACAAAATCGTGCTTCATATCGTTCAATGGTATGCGTAAAGCTTCTGATTTTATGTTTGGAGATTTAAGTTCTGTATTGTAGTTGCTTTTACCTACATTTATGTTTCTCTGTTGTTTTATAGAGACCAAGATGGTCCTCAGCTGTTGACCAAGAGATGTTATATGCTAGATCACAGATTGAGAATGCACCCTTATTAAAGAATGATCATGAACTTTATGCTCCTCTTTATCGGAATGTTTCCAGGTTCAAAAGGTACCACAAAATCCACTGAAATCTTATCACCATTCTTTTTTACTTACCTGTTATTGCATAATTCTGTTTCCATTGATTATTTATCTTATATTTGATATACTTATTATTGCAAATTAATGCGTTAATACCTGCTATTAATTATTGTTTATAATTGGTGATATTCGTTTTATTTCTTCAAAGATACACAATCTCCTCTGTTCTTTGATTTCCAAATAATTTGCGCTGCTAAAGTTTAATGCAGAGTATAAATATCCATTACAACTTCAATGTGTAGGACTAATTAATTAGTTTAGATTTTATAATGCAATTTGCAGGAGCTATGAATTGATGGAAGAAACACTCAAAGTTTATGTTTACAAAGAAGGACAAAGACCCATATTACATGAGCCAGTGCTGAAGGGAATATATGCTTCAGAGGGATGGTTCATGAAGCAGCTAGAAGCTAACAAACAATTTGTTACTAAAGATTCGAGAAAAGCTCACCTGTTTTACTTACCTTTTAGTTCTCGGATGTTAGAAGAAACCTTATATGTGCAAAATTCTCATAATCATAAGAACCTTATTCAATATTTGAGGAACTATGTCAACCTGATTTCAGCCAAACATAATTTCTGGAATAGAACTGAAGGAGCAGATCATTTCCTCGTTGCTTGCCATGATTGGGTATGTTTTTCGTGTTTGAATTGTACTAAGTATACGTTGGTTAGGTGCATCTGGGATCTTCATGAATTTCAAAATTTTACATTTCATTATTTGTGATGATAATTTATCAGTTTAGTTTGCAATTGCATTCAATATGACTTAATTAAACGAGAAAATTTGTAACTAGGATAAGTGAATGATGCTTACTTCTTGGGTTGTGAGTAATGACTTTATTCAAAAGATGAACATGTAACTTCAAATGCTTCGCATATTTAAATGAAATGATGTTTATTTTAGTGTTTCCAGGACTCATTCCCCTTAACTTGCTTTTTCTAATAATTGCATATTTGCAGGCCCCAGCTGAAACAAGGATAATCATGGCCAACTGCATTAGAGCCCTCTGCAACTCCGATGTTAAAGAAGGCTTTGTATTTGGCAAGGATGTAGCTCTTCCGGAGACATACGTGCTCTCACCTCAGAACCCTCTTAGGGCGATTGGCGGAAAACCTGCTTCACAGAGATCGATCCTGGCTTTCTTTGCTGGAAGAATGCATGGCTATCTACGCCCCATTCTATTACACCACTGGGAAAATAAAGATCCTGACATGAAAATATTTGGTCAAATGCCCATGGTTAAGGGCAAGGGCAAGGGCAAGGGTAAGGGCAAGCGGAAGGGCAAAATGGATTACATCCAGCATATGAAGAGCAGTAAATATTGTATCTGTGCAAAAGGTTATGAAGTCAATAGTCCCCGAGTAGTGGAGGCCATTTTCTACGAATGTGTTCCAGTAATCATATCTGACAATTTTGTGCCTCCATTTTTCGAGATACTGAACTGGGAATCCTTTGCTGTTTTTGTCTTGGAGAAGGATATTCCAAATTTGAAGAACATACTCCTTTCCATCTCAGAGAAGAGATACCGTAGGATGCAGATGAGGGTCAAAAAGGTACAGCAGCATTTTCTTTGGCATCCTCAGCCTGTTAAATATGATATCTTTCATATGTTACTCCATTCAATTTGGTATAATAGAGTTTTCCTAGCAAGAGCCAGGTAACGACAATAAGTTGCAAGTTAAACAAATTTGTATAGTTGGAGGTATTTTGAAAGAAGCCTTAATTGGGGAAGTGAAAGAAGATGAAATGAATGGATTAATATTAGGAAATTTTGTTGTAATAATAGTTGCTACAGATATTTGTTGTTTATGGATTGAATGAAAGAATGAGTTATTTTTGCTGTATGCATATGCCTTTCAGTTCGTGTCTTGTTAAAAGCCTATAATTTTGAAGTTATTAAATTCTTGTGGCTAATTTTTTATTCGATTCATGTGGTGAACGTGTCTTGTGTGCGACTCTTTTAAGTTCCATAGCTTTTCTCTTTTTTTTTTTCCAAGGAAGAAAAAAAAAAAAAAAAACAGTCGTGGGGTTAAACTCCTAACGAAACTATTTGTATAGTTACATTTGAAATTGAGATTGGACAGTTATAACTTTTAAGATACAACACTAAAATATTTGATAAATACTAACTGTTGTATCTTGAAAACTATGTTAATATGATTTTTTATTTTTATAATAAAAAAATATTACATCTTTAATAATTTTGTCAAAATTATTATTTAAAATTTATATTTACTATATATTATTAATTTCAGAGTTACACTTTTTTTTTTTCACAGCAGTTGTATCTTAAAAATTACAGCACGCAATTTCGAACAGGACCTCAGTTTATTAGTTTTTGTAGGGGCGCTTTTGTGACTACTGATGTGAATATGTAGTAGCTTTTAATCGTTTAAGGGAAGAACAATTGCAAAAAGATATATAAATAAGAAAGAAAATTATAGAAAAATAAGTTAAAATGGGGCGTGGGTGTTTAGTACCTTTATTTTGAGTTAAGTATTTGTTTAATCATTATATTTTGAAAAATATTTAAAAACACACTTATTATTAAATATATGATATTCTTTTTTTAATAATAATTCCCTTACAATTGACATTAAGAAAAAATGATAACATCAAATTTGAAGTAAATCTTTTGATTATTATTTAACACCAAAAATAAAATAAGAAATAAAGTAAATTTTTTAATTATTATTTTAATTTTAGGGTTAATTTAGTAACTTAAATTTTTATAGATAGTTATTAGCAAGACAACAAATTATTAAATGTAGCTTTAAGTTGACTGGTACTAATTTATTTATAAATAATAATTAGAAAGATTATTGCAGGGATATGAAAAATACTAGTCCTTTTAGATTAACTATTATTAGTCAATTTGCTTATTATTTTTTTAATGGATAAATCAATTAATACTCTCAAGATTGAAGCAAAGGTATTATTAGTGTAACAGTAAGGAAAAAGTAAGGGTAGCATATCACATGTTTTACTAAAAAGGGTGTCCTGATATATTTTTTTAAAATATAAGAACTAAACTGATATTTAATTTAAAATATAGAAATTGAATGAGCATTTACTCATGAAAGTGTATATATATATGATGAAGGGACTACGCTCAAAAGAGTATAATATGGGAGCCGAGGGACTTTTCATAACAAAGAGCTATTCTAATCAGAGGCGGATGCAGCACATGACTAGTGGGGGCTCAAGCCTCCACTGGCCAAAAAAAAATTTTAAAAATAAAAGAAAAAAATATTTTAATTTTTTAATTAGCTCCATTAAATTTATTAAAATAGTCACTATAAAATGTAAAACCCATAAAGTTTAAACTTTGACTTTTAAAAGATATAAAAACATATATTTTAATTAAAAATAATGATAACCCACTACTCAAAATATTTTATATTCTAAAAAATATGGTTAATTCTTTCAGTTTATATAATAATAGTAGAACGAACATTTTCAGTAATAAAACTCATGAAGGATCATCTTTGGAATCGGATGGGATAAGTGATAATTTGGTTGTCTATATAAGAAACAATAAATTTAATAATATTGATAATGAGTCTATTACATAAAATTTTTAAAATATAAAAATGCGTAGAGACTAATTATAAATATTTTATATATTCAAAATTTTAATTTTTTATATTTTACTATTATCTAATTTAGCCCCCGGTAAATTATTTTTTTCGATGCGCCACTGATTCTAATTACTATTTCTCTCTCTATCCTCTCTGCAATGTATGTTGTCTTTGCTTTAATAGTCCTAAAAGTTATAGATTTTTTTTTTTAATTTAAAAACAAAAAGATGGTTGGGAAATAAGGGAAATCCTTATCTATAATATAAATCAGAAAATGAAGCAAATAGGATATAAATCAAAACCACCTAAAATAAGAAAATTGATAACGAATTAAGGACGTTTTTGGAATTAAAAGGGTTTGTACAGTAAAACTATAATTTTATAATGGATTACTAAAAAATTAAGTGTAGCGAGTGAAATAGTCCCGCCCATCTTTTCCACATTTTTCACTAAAAGTTACGTGAAAATCAGTGTAGGAGAAATGCAAAGTTAAAATAAACAAGAAGAGGAAGCAAGCCCTTATCACGTGAAAGATCATAATAACTAATAAGCGGCTAAGCTCTCTCTTTCAACCGTCAGATTATACGCTTCCTTAAAAAGGTTACAATCATCTTCCTTAAAATATCAGTGTAAAATTTACAAGTGATGCTCGACACAGGCAAGAGGCCATAACCCTTAAGGTATTTGCACTCGAAAGAAATTACCACACCTGAATTATAACTGAGGTTGTGGTATTTGGATTGATAGTCAAAATGCATATGCTCTGCAAAGTCCGCTTCAGTATCATCTCGTACTCTTTTTCCTGTTTCCCTAATATAAATGGGCAATTTTGCAAGTTTAGCTAGCAAAAGTTTCATACAAAGCCATAGCTTGGACCAAACAATACAATAATGTAGAATTCATATAGTCTCAGTGGGAAATACTTAAAAGGAAAAATGAAAAGAAGATTACCAATCTGTCCAGTTTTAGATTTCCAAATGACTTCAATGCTAACCTTCTCAGGATTTTCATTCTTCTTTCAGTTCCAGCTTTGGGTCCGTAAACAGCAGCCAGCACTTTCGTGTCTCCTGAACCAAACCCAATAACAAAAATAGCATTTTGAAGTGAAAACAAATAAATTAAAAAGGTAAAAATGAGAGGTCTGAATGAAGCGGAAGCCTTGAGACCAACTGGCAGAGCCATGTGCACGGTGAAGGATGCTGCAATAGCAAGCAAGTGGTCTCAATTGATTAGGGTTACGCCCATCAGCCCTGTCGATCTCCATTTCTATTTCTCTTACCCAATGCACAGTGTTTAAATAAATAATCAAATAATTGGTGCAGCTAGGTGCCCTTAGGTACCGTACTCCACAATTTGTTAGTTTTAGATGATTAAAAAAAAAAATCAATATATTTTGATTAGTTGACGGTAACTCATATTATGGGGTACCGTTGTCACAATCTATATAATGACGTGCTTATAATAATGAAGGGGTTTGTTAATTAATATATAAATACAATGTAATTTGCATGTAGCATTATTAATCCTTAGATTACGAGAATAAAGCCGTCAATAGCTTCGTATCATGATTTTTGATTTACCATACACGATGTTCTCTTTCATTAATGGGATGCATGATGGTGCATCTTTCTTGTATCCTTTCGAAAAGAGCAAAAATATTTCAATGAAAGTCGTAGGAGTAGAAGCTACAAAAATAGAACCAGCCATAACCTCACTCTATAGGCTTGGCCAAAATGTCATCGTCCGACCAGGCGGGGTCCCCTGCATGAGAGTTTAGACATAAGCCAAAAAAATTTTAAATCTGCTATGAGGACGTTTGGACAAAAGGCTTAAATAAAAAAAATTTCTACCCACCTTCAATATATTTTTAAATAATTGAATTTAAATTTATAAATTAAAATAATAAATCAATTTACAATCATTTCAGATTTTCTTATCAAATTTAATTATTTAAAAGTCAATTAATTTAAAGTCTTCAGGCTTTAGGTAGTTTATTTATTATTATTATTATTATTATGACGACGACGACGACGACGACGATGATGATGTAGGAGGCATCATTAATTAATTAAAATGATGTTTGAACTAAAATCACTTCTAAGAAATTAAGTCGATAAACTTTTATTTTCTTTATTTATTATTTTATTTTGAGACAATTTTTTTTAATTTGTTGTTGATTATTCCTTGTTACAGATTTATAACAATTTAAAAAAATATTTAAAAAAAATATTGAAGTCTACACTCGGAATGGGCACGGTCTAGGCTTAGCCCTCCAAACTTAAATGAGCTTCTAGAGGGCTTGGATCTATTTCCTCTAACACGGACTTAAGTTTGAGCTTAAAAAAGTCTAGCTTGACCCATCAATTTGTCACTAATATTACTATCACATATACACCAAAAAAAAAAAAAAATTATAAATGCAAAGAAACAGATCACATACACTTTGTAAGATCCAGTATATATACGGTATGTTAATATCCACTCTCTATGCTGAGAAATTCTATAATACATTAGAGATAATACAATCAATTGATGCATGTATAATATATGTAATTGAATTTAATGTAACCGCCAATTGTATTATGATCTTTCAAAATAAATACACATATGTTATAATATCATTTATTTATTATATGACTGAAATAGTACATTGATGTACTGTAGAATTTCTCTTTTATGCCAGCAACAACATTCTGCAACTACGTGCATTCATAAATATTTTATATTTTGTAGTCAATTATCAAGTGCAACCATATTGGAAAATCACCATAAGTATCTAATGTTTTCATCTCAAGATTATGATTAAAATTAAAAAAAAAAAGATAAGTGAACTATATTTTTATGAGTAATGATACAGCCACAAACTCTTGTACAAACTGATGTGGCATGATAAGATTGGTTGAATTAAATATCACTTGGCCCACATGATTTGTTTTTATTAATTTATGTTTTCATTCAACTAATGAATTAATGACACGTTAGTTTGTAGAAAATAAGTTTGTACAAGAGTTTGTGGTTGTATCATTACTCTATTTTTATAGATTGGTCACCCAAAAAAAACGTTATTTTAACCCAAAAATAATTTTCCTTTCAAAATAAAAACAATTTATTATTTAATGCCAATTTAGTTGAAAACTTAATGAGACCCGGTGATTGTGATTGAATTTGCATGCTGCGGGACTCCGATCCGAATGCATAAGAAAAAGGGCGTAATTAAAACAAAATTTACATATATAGTAAATGCATTATTAATGAGTTCAGCCACGGCCCAGTGCCCACGGCTTCAGTAGCATCATCGGTCATTTGATTGATCTACAAGAAGAATAAAGCTATTAAATAGCTTTGCACATCGACATTTTGATGGCAAAGCTTACACTACATTGCCTGTAGGTCACAGCTAAAAGTTTTTATATCTTTAGAAAAGTTGATAATTATAAAAAAGTCAATAAATTTTAAATATGTATTATAAATTCTAGGCTGCCTGTAAAAATCTTCTAAATTTTTCGGGAGGGACATTAGCCACCCTTTAGTCAACATCAATGGCAAAACCCATGCCCCCTCAAGTCTTTATTATTTTGGACAGTACCTGAAATTCTATCGACATTTGCCTCATAGGTTAATTTGTGCCTCTTCTTCTTCTTCTTTTATCACGTTCTTGATTGGTTTTTCATTTGGTATATTGATTTTGATCGTATTTGGTCTCATCAAACCAACTCATGGCTATTAAAGATATTAAACAAATTTTTACAAACCTAAAAAAAAAAGGCAAAGGCAAAGAGAACATACCTTAAATAAAATGAAGTATCTTGTAAATTACAAAAGGTAAGAAAGTACGTCATCACCAAGTTCTAGTGATTGTTCTATTTACTTTGGAAACTTTTGCAGATGATGAAACCAACCTCTCGACTTGTTGAAGTTTTCCTGTATGCAATCAAATCTTTCATTTAAATTGCATCGATGGCTGGCTGGAAATCAATTTAACTTGCCCTCTTTGTCCTAATTGTATCTTAGAACTTTAATTTTCTTAAATTTTTCTATTTATATTTTATAGCAAATTTAGTTCTAAGTTGCTCAACAATTTTTTTTCTATTTTATCTAATTGAATCTTTAACTTGTTTAATCTTACATTTATTGAGTTTTTATTAATTATATTAATGATATCTTTCTTTAATATATATCGATCTTCAATGTTGGAGTATTTTGTTAATTGTTTAACTTTATAAAATTCTTTACTCATTTGATCTCCTAACTCTTTAATTGTTTTATATTTTCTTCATTGAAATTATTAATGTCTAATTTTTTGTTTGCACTTTCTATATCATTTTATAGATAAATTTGGGTTTCCTAATTTATTTAATAGATATAGTGAAATTCAATTTAATTGATTATTTCCTCACATGTTTGAATCATTGATCCGATCAAAAAATTGAAATCTTTCATATAAAAATTCTCTTTGCCTGTAACTAGAATGTGGTAAGTTATTGGTTTTTATATTTTGTGAAATTATTGGAGATTCTGGTAATTTATTCATTGTACCATTTTTCTAATAATTCATTAGATTTATAAGATATTTATGATATATAACATCTCTTATAATTCAGGATGCTAAATTTAGATTTCAAAATCTATGTGAAAGCATTGATGGTGTGTGTGTGTGTGTGTATAAAATTCATGTCTTAAGAGAGACAATAAATTATAAATACAAGTAAAAATATATATTCAGAATTTGTAAATCTTTATGAACATGATAAGCATTTAGGTCCTTATAAAAATATAGTAAAAAATTTAAAAATAAATGTAGAAGAGATGATAGACAAAACTATTTAGTTATACAAAATTAATAAGAACTAATTTGAAAAAATAAGTAGATATTCAACTAAAAATAAATTTTGCTTTAAATTGTTGTTGCATCCGTACCTTATTTTATGTTAAAGTTACTTTCATCCATTGGATTTAAGAAATATAAAAATCAATGATCCATATCCATTGGATTTAAGAAATATAAAAATCAATGATCCATATCTATTGGCTGTTTGTTACAATACTTGTAACATAAGCTTTGCCCATTTTGATTTGCCCTAATAGAATAAAGCGAGAGCTCACGCTCTTTGTTTCGCGTGGGATACATGATGATTTTTATTAAATTAGACTTGATTATTGAAACATGCATTTTTTTATGCTTAAGAAGAATTTAAATACCTTTTAAATATTCTTTTATAATACCATTTAAATATTTGTAATAAAATCACTCTGAAGATGCACACTACTTAAACTTATGTCCACTTGAATGGAACAGAAATAGTTTACCATCGTGTGTATTGAATTGTTTTTATCTTTTTACTTTGTGATGTGTTCTAACATTAATTTAACTCTTAAATATTTAGTAAGCTCACCACACACTTAAGTTTGGTAATATCTAACTTTGAGTAATAAGAAAAATTCACGCATTATTGTTTGAATGTCACATCATTTATAATAAAATTTTAGAATAAAATAATTTTATTGAATCTAATATTACGTACTCAAATCGGTTTCAATATGTGCTTGCTTATGTAGAAATAAAAAAAATTAAAAAAAAATTATTAGTCATATACTTTTAAATTTTTGTGTTACAAAAAAATATTATAACACTTTTAAGTTGTATCATTCATCTACAATAAAATTTACAAATTTTATTATTTATCTACTACATCATTAGCTTCAGCCTTCGATTAAGAAATTAACCAATTGTAGTAATTTAACGATTTTGCGCTTGTTGTTATAAAAATACTAAAAAAGCTTAAATTTCTTTACTTTTTTAGCTTAAGCTTGTAATTCTTATCAATCACCGATAGAATATTTTAACAAAATTTAGGTATATTGGTCATTTTACTCTTGAATTTAAGGACCTTCTTTACTATGCATGATAAATAATAAAATAAAATAAGGTTTTTTTTAAAATATGAAATTAAATTTAAGGATTGAATTGATAATGTGTTTATGAATTAGGGTTTAGAATAATTTGTGGGTTAATTTTGATTATGTAATTTTGAAGATAAATTGACAAGACAAATTAGATTTTTTTAAAATTCAAAATCGAGTTCTAAGTATGTTTAATTGAATAATAGTTATAGAAAAATATTTTTTATTTTTATATTTTAAGCTATTACTTTATTTTGTATTTAACATAACAGATGTCGGAATTATCCTTGCAACATCATTAATTATAAAAGTTAGTTAACATAAGTATGCTTAATTGAATAATAGTTATAGAAAAATATTTTTTATTTTTATATTTTAAGCTATTACTTTATTTTGTATTTAACATAACAGATGTCGGAATTATCCTTGCAACATCATTAATTATAAAAGTTAGTTAATATTTTGATGAACGATTGATACAAATTAAAAAAATTTAATATTAAAGTTTGAACAAATTCAAATTTCTATAATATTTCTAATAACTGAGTAAACCTAAAGTGGATGGTAGATAATTTCTAAAAAAAAAACCTTAAATACCAAATAGACATGGTAGAGAATATACACTCGCCGAGGTGCGCGTGAGTAACTCGGGAATTTGACATTTCATAATTGACGAACTGGTGAACAGCCTATATTTAAATGAAACAATACATCTTAGTCAAGCCCAAAAACAGTCACTAAACGCCAAACAGGCAAACAGAGCAGAAGTACGTGGACTGGAAGCTACCAAATAGGATTGAACGAGCTCCAGTACTCTTCTTAATTTTAATAATTATATTTCATTAAAGAAAATGACTATTTGGTTGCTCAGAATTTTTAAAACGACTAAATAAGGGAAAGAATCGTTTCCCTTTTAGTGGTTTCGTATATTTTCGTGGCAACCAACAACAAGAAGGCCCTTCACGTTATTTCTTGGTAAATTTTCAATAGCATTTAGAGTTGGTTGTTGGTTTCTGAATTGCATGTCTGTTTGATTTTAATTCATTCTGCTGGAAATTTGATTACTGCAGTGTTTGTTTCATGATCACATGAGATCTTGCTTCTATAAATTTGCATGCTATTGATGGTTGAAGATCCTGCTTTTGGCTTTTTTTTCTTTTTCTTTTTTTGTTGTTTATGTTTCTTGTTTGTTTGAGTGTTGTTAATCAATGTAGTTGCATGTGAAACTTTGAGCATAAATAATGAGTTATACTTTTATTTAAAATTGGATTCATAACACCAAGTGACTAGAAGGCATTTTTGGCTGAAATTGGATTTTGGCTGTGCAGTGATGAGAATTTTGGTTGGAAGTCAACCGACAGTCCAATTATCTGAATGGGTTATGAAATTCGATCCTTGTGTCAAGGGGAAACGAAGAGATTACTATGGCCTATGGGAATCATGCTTACAGTGATTGTGGCGTTCCAATATTTTGAACTTCCCTATGATCATGTTTTATCATCGGTATTTTCTACTGGTAAGGTTCCAGCACCCGCAGTGGAAAACAATAGCTTGGTGACTGGCGGTCCGGAATCTAAGTCTGAGATAGCCAGTGATACTGCAAATGGCTTGAATTCTACTGGTACACATAATGTGCACGAGATGGCTAATGATACTAGAACCTCCAAAGCAGAGGATGCAAATCTACAAGATGATTTTTATGATGGGGAAGATAATCATGAGGAGCCTATGACTGAGAAATTGGAGGAGCTAAATAAAAATTCCACTGTGGATACTGTCCAGAATGCAGGTAATGGGCCTGGACCAGAAAAGGGCAGAGAATCAGAACAGAGCTTTATTCAAAGAAATGATTCAGGCGGGGCTGGTCTTTCACCTATTCCTGTGTCCCCAGTGATGGATTTATCATCTAATATTACCCTACAAGGTGCAAATATTAGCACTCCTCCTATTACAATTGATTCTAACACATCTTCAATGGACATGGATGCAACACCCGCTTTAGTCAAGATCGAAAAACCAGCACAAAGTAGTTTGAACACATTGGGGGAGAATTCTTCCGGGGTCGATGTTCCTAAGGAGAATAAAAAGCCTGAGATTCCAACCCCTGCAGTAATCACTATCGCTGAGATGAAAAATATGCTGCTACAAAATCGTGCTTCATATCGATCAATGGTATGCGTAAAGCTTCTAATTTTATGTTTGGAGATTTAAGTTCTGTATCAATTTACTTTTACCTACGTTTATGTTTCTCTGTTGTTTATAGAGACCAAGATTGTCCTCAGCCGTTGACCAAGAGATGTTATATGCTAGATCACAGATTGAGAATGCACCCCTATTAAAGAATGATCATGAACTTTATGCTCCTCTTTATCGGAGTGTTTCCAGGTTCAAAAGGTACCACAAAATCCACCGAAATCTTATCACCATTCTTTTTTACTTACCTGTTAGCGCATAATTCTGTTTCCATTTGATTATTTATCTTATAATTGATATACTTTTATTGCAAATTAATGCTTTAATACCTGCTATTAACTGGTGTCTATAATTGGTGATATTTGATTATTTCATCAAAGATACACAATCTCCTCTGTTCTTTGATTTCCAAATAATTTGCGCTGCTAAAGTTTAATGCAGAGTATAAATATCCATTACAACTTCGATTTGTAGGACTAATTAATTAGTTTAGATTTTATAATGCAATTTGCAGGAGCTATGAATTGATGGAAGAAACACTCAAAGTTTATGTTTACAAAGAGGGACAAAGACCCATATTACATGAGCCAGTGCTGAAGGGAATATATGCTTCAGAGGGATGGTTCATGAAGCAGCTAGAAGCTAACAAACAATTTGTTACTAGAGATTCAAGAAAAGCTCACCTGTTTTACTTACCTTTTAGTTCTCGGATGTTAGAAGAAACCTTATATGTGCAAAATTCTCATAATCATAAGGACCTTATTCAATATTTGAGGAACTATGTCAACATGATTTCAGCCAAACATAATTTCTGGAATAGAACTGAAGGAGCAGATCATTTCCTCGTTGCTTGCCATGATTGGGTATGTTTTTCTTGTTTGAATTGTACTAAGTATACATTGGTTAGGTGCATCTGGGATCTTCATGAATTTCAAAATATTCCATTTCATTACTTGTGTTGATAATTTATCAGTTTAGTTTGCAATTGCATTCAATGACTTAATTAAACGAGAAAATTTGTAACTAGGATAAGTGAATGACGCTTACTTCTTGGGTAGTGAGTAATGACTTTATTCAAAAGATGAACATGTAACTTCAAATGCTTCGCATATTTAAATGAAATGATGTTTATTTTAGTGTTTCCAGGACTCATTCCCCTTAACTTGCTTTTTCTAGTAATTGCCTATTTGCAGGCCCCAGCAGAAACAAGGATAATCATGGCCAACTGCATTAGAGCACTCTGCAACTCCGATGTAAAACAAGGCTTTGTATTTGGCAAGGATGTATCTCTTCCGGAGACAAATGTGCTCTCACCTCAGAACCCTCTTTGGGCGATTGGCGGAAAACCTGCTTCACAGAGATCGATCCTGGCTTTCTTTGCTGGAAGCATGCACGGCTATCTTCGCCCCATTCTATTACACCACTGGGAAAATAAAGATCCTGACATGAAAATATTTGGTCAAATGCCCAAGGCTAAGGGTAGGGGCAAGCGGAAGGGCAAAACGGATTACATCCAACATATGAAGAGCAGCAAATATTGTATATGTGCAAAAGGTTATGAAGTCCATAGTCCCCGAGTAGTGGAGGCCATTTTCTACGAATGCGTTCCAGTAATCATATCCGACAATTTTGTGCCTCCATTTTTCGAGATACTGAACTGGGAATCCTTTGCTGTTTTTGTCTTGGAGAGGGATATTCCAAATTTGAAGAACATACTCCTTTCCATCTCAGAGAAGAGATACCTTAAGATGCAGATGATGGTCAAAAAGGTACAACAGCATTTTCTTTGGCATCCTCGGCCTGTTAAATATGATATCTTTCATATGATACTCCATTCAATTTGGTATAATAGAGTTTTCCTAGCAAGAGCCAGGTAACGACGATAAGTTGCAAGTTGAACAAATTTTGTACATTTGGAGGTATTTTGAAAGAAGCCTTAGTTGGGGAAGTGAAAGAAGATGAAATGAATGGGTTAATATTAGGAAATTTTGTTGTAATATTAGCTACAGCAGATATTTGTTGCATATAGATTGAATGAAAGGAGTTATTTTTGCTGTATGCATGTGCCTTTCTGTTCGTGTCTTGTTAAAAGCCTATAATTTTGAAGTTATTAAATTCTTATGGCTAATTTTTTATTTGATTCATGTGGTGAACGTGACTTGTGTCCAACTGTTTTAAGCTTCATAGCTTTTCTCTTTTTTTCCAAGGAAGAAAAAAAAAAGATTCATCGTGTTGAACAGCTAACGAAACTATTTGTATGGTTCGGTTTATTTGTGATGTGGATGTGAATATGTAGTAGCTTTTTATCGTTTAAGGGAAGAACAACTGCAGAAAGATAAATAAAATAAGAAAGAAAATTATAGAAAAATAAGTTAAAATGGGGTAAATGATTGTTTAGTACTTTTATTTTAAGTTAAGTATTTGTTTAATCGTTATATTTTTAAAAATATTTAAAAACACACTTATTATTAATTATATGAGATTCTAGTCTTTTTTTATTGTTTTTATAATAATTCCCTACAACTGTCATTAAGAAAAAGAGTGGGACTATTGGCACCCTTCTAAATACCTCTTAACACCCCTTTAATTATTTTACAATTTTAATCTTTATTAAAATTACATAATAAGACAATTTTTAATTAAACCCCCACTCAAAATCAAATAATTTTTCCCCTTAAAAATTCCTTATTACTATTGGATTTGTTAATAGAATCATTGCTATTATCATTGACATAAAATCATCATTCCTCTTAGATTTGTTCCATTATCATGCTCTTCACATAAAATCATTACTATTAGATTTGTTAATAGAAGTCATTTCATATAAATATGTAAAACTTTGGAAATTCAAATTATGCTGCAATATCTTTATTATTGGACTAATTTTTCTATGGCTTTTTTCTGCAGGTGTTTATGCTTCTAGCTTCACCTATTCCTCCTATTGCGAATGGTTGGATCAAGTATTATGAACCATGTGGCTTGGCAACACCATACGAAACTAGTATAAGCGCTTTTAAGGATTTAGTGTTTGAAGTTACCACATAAGAAACAATTGATCTAGCTAGTCAATAATAGTATTAGACAATTTTATACTAATAAATTAAACAAGGGATCAAAAATTAAATTTTATCCACAATCAAGGGATCAAAAATTAAACAATGGGGTCTATACTAATAAATTTAAATTAAGCGTATTTTTGTCATTAAAGGGATGTGAAAAGAATTTTATAATATTTTTAAATATTTTAATGAAGTTAATAAAGAAAAGAGGTGTTGAGAGATATTTAGAGGGGTGTCAATAGTCCCACTCTAAGAAAAAATGTTAATATCAAAATTTGAAGTAAATCTTCTTCTTATTATTTAACACTAAAAATAAAATAAGAATTAAAGTAAATTTTTTAATTATTATTTTGATTTTAGGGTTAATTTGGTACCTTAAATTTTGATTGATAGTTATTAACAAGACAACAAATTATTAAATGTAGCTTTAAGTTAACTGGTACTAATTTATTTATAAATAATAATTAGAAAGATTATTGCAAGAGTATGAAAAATACTAGTACTTTTAGATTAATTATTATTAGTCAATTTGCTAATTAAACTTTTTTATGGATAAATCAATTAATGCTCTCAAGATTGAAGTAAGGGTATTATTATTGTAATGGTAAAGAAAAATAAAGATAACGTATTACATGTTTTAACAACAAAAGTGTCTTGAGTTATTTTTTAAAATATAGAAACTAAACTAACATTTCACTTAAAATATAGGAATCGAACAAACATTTACTCATCAAAGTATGTATACATAACGAAGGGACTACGCTCAAAGGAGTATAATGTGAGAACCGAGGAACTTTTCATAACAAAGGACTATTCTAATTACTATTTCTCTTTCTCTTATTTTTATATAAATCCCTATCCTCTCTGCAATGCATGTTGTATTTGTTTTAATAGTCCTAAAAGTTATAGATTTTTTTTTTAATTTGAAACCATAAAGATAGTTGGGAAATAAGCAAAATCCTTATCTATAATATAAATAAAAAATAAAGTAAATACATAAAGAGGGTATAAAAGGGTTTGTACAGTAAAACTATAATTTTAAATTTTTATAATGGATTAATAAAAAATTAAGTGTAGCGAGTGAAATAGGCCCGCCCATCTTTTTCACATTTTTCACTGAAGTTACGTGAAAATCAGTGTAGGAGAAATACAATGTTAAAATAAACAAGAAGAGGAAGCAAGCCCTTATCACGCGAAAGATCACAATAAGTGGCTAAAGCTCTCTCTTTCAACCGTCAGATTATATGCTTCCTTATAAAGTTACAATCATCTTCCTTTGGAGTAATCCAATTACACTATCATTCTCCTAGAAGAAATCCAATAATAAGCTTACTGTGAGGGTGCTCGTACCATAACCATTCTCGTCCGAGCACCTAACAGTTTGCTCCTATTCTATCCTCCATCTTCAATTTACGTCCACGTCAGATCGCAAGGTCAAATCTGTACTTTCCTGCACAAACTTCAAGATGCATTCAGCCTATTACATTAAACAAGACAACCTTAGTTAAAAGCCGTTAAACGGTAGTAACCAGCATCTTAAAAATTTTAAAACATTAATTTCTATATTTTGTTGGAAATTAGAAAAATTAAGAAGAAAAATTACAGATTAATAGCAAAGGTTTGATTTGAAGGATAGAGGTTAAGAGAGTGATGGCTACAGAGAGCAAGGCCAGTGTAGGGAAGGTGAAGTCAAGCAATCAAGCTAGTTCTTCAAAGGGGAAGCCTGATTCTTCTTCTTTGAACAAGAAGAAGATTGATAGCTCGATCAAACAGCCGCCAAAATCTTCATCTGCGCTCACAAAAACAGAGGTACCCATCTCAAATTTGGTAGCTTTTTTCTCATTTATAACAAAAAAAGTTACTTTTTTTTTTTTGGTTTGGTTTGACAATTTGGTGATTTTGGTAGGTGGTATATTGTTTTTAGAATGTGAATTAAGTGGCTAATTTTGAATTGGCTAATTTAGATTTGATAATAGTGATAGTTGATATGAATGTTTTGCGCTGTATTGATTGATCTGGGTTTGTGATTAACGAAGTTTGTCTAATTGCTACGATTGATCTGGGTTCTTTCTCTTTGCGATGAATTCCGTTTTGTTTTGCTCATCTGTGAAGGTAAAGTCGAAAACGACTTCAAGCTCATCAAAAACTATTACAAAAACAACCACAAAAGTGAGAGAGAAGAAAGTGTTCACATTGCCCGGACAGAAATTTGATCCTCCCGAAGAGGTTGTGGTTATGGATGAATAATAGTTTTTGTCTTTCTTCTTTTTAAACATGAATAAGGTAATTTAGTTTACCGTTATTCATTTGCTCATAATTTTATTTTGACAGAGAGAGCCCTTGAGGATATTCTATGAATCGTTGTCAAAACAGATACCAACAAGTGAAATGGCAGAATTTTGGTTAGTTTTTCTTCTAATTTTACAGCTTTCCTTACCTTCATTTGTCTCTAATGCAAGCAGAAGGAAGAAATTACTTTTAAGAAATTGTCCGATTATCAATTTTAAACTTGTCCAAGTTACTTATGTTGCTCAAGGGCAGAAGTAATTAGAGTCCTCTGGCCCTTCCTCTTAACGTCTTATGAATTCTATCACCTAGAAAGAGCTCCTGTAGTTTTTTCGTCTGAAAATGCAGGTGGTGATAATTCTACTTTTTGGAAGTAGATATCTGGGTCAGTGTGTTCAAGCCTAAATGAGTCCTTAGATGCATTAGGTTACACATCATGGCAGGTTATAAATACTGGCTTCTTGCAACTAGCTAACATTTAGCCCGTTTGGGAGTGTGGTGAGGTATTTAGGCTGTCAAAACCCAGCTACTAAGGTGTTTGGAAATACTTATAGCTGGACTTTGGCAACATAGCAAATTTTTTTTTCCAACTTCTATTCCACAGCTGTAGCTTTTACTCCACAGCAGTTGCAGCTTAAAAGCTACAACACCTCACTCCCAAACACACCCATTATCTTCTTGCTGTGGGCATAAGCCAAAATTTTTCCGTTTCAGTGGATTGGTAATGTTATGAATGTTTATGTACGAAGATGCTGAGCATGTGACTAAGCTGCCCCTTGTTCAATAAATAATCTGCCCCCTGTTCAATAAATGCTTCAACCCAGTATGATACAGGAAAAACAATGAGTTATCTTTGTCTCTGTGTGTGTGGCATGTGTTTGTGTTTTGCTTTGTCTTGGTTGCTTAAAGCTGAGAGAAAAAGAAAATGTTGATGGGTGTTATACTACCCTGATAATGTGGTCTTCCAAGAACAGGTCTTCACATGGTGGCCATATGTTGATAATCTTGTTAAACTATTTAACAAATCTACTAATTTAAAAGAAAATAACTTTCCTTAACCAGTGATTCATAAGATATTTATAATAAGAGACTAATTCTGTCTGGATTATGAAGATTTGGTTATTCTTTTGGCTAGGGAAGGGATGGGCCAATACTCATTGGGGTTCATGAATAGGTTGTGTGCCAATTGCCCTCCTGCTTTCCATTTCCTTGTTTTCGTCCATCTCTGCATCTATTTTATTTTTCATTTAATAAATTTTTCTTAGTTTCTTGTCAAGGAAAGAATGACTTTATGATAACAATGGAGGAGTAGTCTATAATTTGATAGCTAGTTTAGATTGAAAAAAATGGCGAACAGAGTTTACTGTTACCAGACTTTGATGAGGCATGCACAGCCATCCAATTTACTGCAAAACAGCCCCTTGAAGGAATCCCTCTCGTAGTTTTGGATTAATGGATTATGCAAAATTATCTTTCATGTGGTCGCAAAAGTGTTTATTCTTTTTTCCTTTTTGGTGACAAGGAATATTTGTGAAAAACTATTCAATTTTATTTTCTGATTTTCCAACTTGGTGGCTTTTGCTGACAAATAATGGTAAAGGTGTTAACATTTGTCATTTTTTAGGATGATGGAACATGGCTTGTTATCCCCTGAGAGAGCCAAAAAGGCATACGAGAAGAAACAGAGAAAGCAAAAGCAAGTTCGGATGGGGACACCAAACAAATCTCCACACCCACTCAGCAACAAACCTGAGAGTTCACAGAAACAGCAGCAGGGATCAAAGAATGGAGATATCAAAGCCAAGAGAAGAGTAAGCAATGACGCTGATGATGATGATGATTTCATTTTAAGTCCCAAGAGAAGGAAAGGGTAAGAAAGATAAGCCCCTGGTCTACTTGGAGCGGTGTATTTCTAGAAATTGCTTCATGTAGACTTCTTTATTATTAACTGCAAAAAGGCAGGATTGTAAAACAACCAAGAAATGATAGATCGTGACATTCTTCAGATTATTAACTTAATGGAAACAATAAGCAGAAATATTTTTCTGAATTCATGTTCTTCTACTTAGTGACAAGAATATTAATTTCTATGCGATATGCATGCATGCCTTGGATTTAGGAACCTACCCACCCTAGCATCTGTTACAATGTTATCCTTTTACTATAGGAGAGAACATGTTGTTCTAGAACTTATTTTCTTGATTGGATTCAGCCAAGGTATTCTCTGCTAGCCAATTGCCTGCTGTAGCTGAGTCGTATGTCAGGCTCTGGATTGGCACATCAATCTAAGACTGAAAAGCTAGACATATGCACTTAGGTGAAAAATTGCTAGGTTAGAATTTTGAGCCCATGATGGGGCTCAAAATGTGCCGACATTGGGGTTGAGAAATTCCAAGACCTCGTGATGGAACGAGAATTTCTAGCTCACATTGGGGCGAGATATTTGAGTTCATGACATGTTCTTGAAATTATTCTCTTGATTGGATAGACATTTGCCTTCTCTGATTAAGTCTTTTGTCAGGCTTCGGATTGGTTCATCAACCTAGGACAGAACAAGCTAGACCTACACGCTTAGATGAGAATTTTGAGTCTATGATAGGGCTCAAAATTGTGCTCGCATTGTGGCAAAGAACTCAAAGACCTAATCATGGGACAAGAATTTTGAGTTCACATTGAGGCATGATATTTGAGTTCATGATGGGACGAGAATTTCCTCTCATTAAGACTAGCAATTAAGTTGCACACCTGTAAGCCATCCCTCACATGTCTCTTTCCAGTAACATTTTTCTTATAACCATTCACTATCATAAAGAGCGGAATGCTTTTTATCTTCTGGATTGGCACATCAAACTAAGACCGAAAAAGCTGAAACTGTATGAATTCTATCTAGAGATAGAATTGAAGGATTTAGAGTGGGATTAGTGCATTCTTTTTTGGTGCATGTGCCGTTAATTCAATGTTTGCATAAATAACCCATAACTCCCCATGTGTTTGCAGTAATCAGAATTTCTGCCTGATCATGCATAAAACTGGATTATCTTGTCTCTGCCCTGTAGATATAAATTCATAAGAGACATGGTACAATTTTGGACATAAGAGGATGAAACTTCATAGTTACTGATCATTTTCAGACTCAGGTTTTTAGGAAAGAATTCTTAAACCCCTCTGTCATTAGCCATAATTAGCTAGACGGTTTTGATTTCATCATCCTTTTTGTTGAGATTTCATCTCATACTAACTGCATTCAAAAGGTATGTATTTTCCATAATTGCATAAGACTAATGGTTGCAATAAATGTGACTAGATTATAAAAATTTTGAATTGTTGACACCAATAATTTTCCCAGACTCACTTTTTCACTGAAGGATGATACATTGAATGAGAGGTCCCTACTCCAGGTATGTTGAATATTGTGATATTTTAAGTTTCATCTCCTGCATTTAATTCTCACAGCCATAGATAGCAATGGCATTCTGAGAAAGACAAAGAAAACTCTAGTTCATCTTGACAATGTTCTGGAGTTGGAGAGAAAAGGAGAGTTTCTGAATGAAAATATATTAAGGAACTACACGTGAATCAAAAGTGAAAGCCACAGTTTACTTGGCTTTGGACTATCGGAAGGAAAATATATACTTGATAATGCATGATTCAGGCCCCACTTACTGTACATGCAAGTAACGTATGTGTATGGGCTGGCTGTGATGTGTAGCATATTTTTATATTCAAATTTAGGGGAAAAAAACACGAGCATGCTTTCACATGAACTGCATGTGAAAGAAGCACAGGAAGATGGCATGTTCTTTCAATGTAAAGAAGATTAAATAGTGTAACAATCTGCTATTTTGGTCCCTCATACTATCCCTGAAATAAATGTTTGTTTGAACCAAGATAATGAGATATAGCGTCTAATGTATGGGCAATGCATGTGAGCAAAAAGCAGTGAAGCGTCATTTTTCAAATTCTGCTCTATTTGAATTGCAGCCGCAAAAAACAGATAGCTTTCAGCTTTGACTGTTTGATACATATAGCGGGAACCTTTTCTCAGTTTATGTATGCTAGCTTTTATGGTGAAAATGATCATGCATGTTGCACTGTATTTAAAGTCTTGCAGTGCAATAACTGAAGGTGAATTTGTGAAAAAAATCATCAACACAATTTAATGCTTTCAGTTTCACCAAACAAGAATTTGGTGGATTTGACATGGTGGTGGGTAAGGGTAAAGTGATCCCACTGATCACATGCCAATGAAGTTGTATTATTTTAGATTTGATAATATCAGAGGCTACAGGAAATATATAACAGATGGTGCAAATAGGCCAAAAGCATATCAGCAATATTGAAGTGAACGTTGATGAAAATATATTATATAAATTAAATTCGCCTGCATCATTTCACAACTTGGGTCGATTTGAATCGTCTGTATATGTTGGTAGACCCAAAGCCTTCATAAATTGGACAGGTGAGAGAGGTTGAACGTGCATAGATTTTGGACAAGAAATTTTTGCTTTATATCTACTAGAAGAAATTAATGCAGTAGGGCATTGCTTTTGATTCTTCAAAGGCCTTCCCATAATCACAAGGAACATATTGTGCTATTATTCTCAAGCATAGGCCACATTTGTAAAGGGCTTACCCCATGTTTCATTTATATAGGGTTGCCTTTTTATTTTTTAAATTTAATGGTAGCAAGAATTCAACTCTTTAAAGTTGTAAGGTGAGCCGCACAGCACAAGCATGGTATGGCAAAAATATCTCTTTGGGAGTGAACATATAATTTCCACCATCGACATAAAAAGAATGTTTGAAGCTGGTGGTAAAATTGTGTTTTAACAGTTTACCGATAGATCCTAGTCCTTTGATAATGTTTACTATGATCTCCCGCCAATGGCAACAGGATTTACAGCACTATGGAATTGGAAGCATGAAATCATTACTCCTAATACTGACCTGAGTAATACGACGAGCATTAGTTGCTTCGCTTGCTCCCATTAAATTTGGAGTTTGGGGTAGTTTGAAAACAAGTCAATTAATTATTATATGGGTAAAGGAAAATTAATGAAATTTGAAATGATCCTGATATATACCATGCATTTGGCTTGCTCCAAAGAAGGTACCATAATGACAGTTCCCGCGGCTGTCATTCCAGTAGCTTGAATGAGCTTTTACAAGGTTTTTAACTTTATATTTGAGGACTTTGCTAGCATGAAGAATCTGTAAGCTGCAGACTGCAGCATCAGCCGTTGGATGTGGTTGGATGTGGAGTGAGAAATTAAACAATAGAAAATGGGATGGTGGGAGATGTTAGTTACAGAGGCTGCACCGTAGACAGGTCCTATATTTGACTGACTCCATTACTATTACCGCCGTCAAGCACTAAAAAATTACACTGTTTTACTACTTGCAGAGCGTTAACCAGTAGCCGTACTGTGAAAGCAACCTTTCATGGTGAAATCAATGTCTGTGGTACAATCGGTACATCTGAGAAACTAAATAAACAAAAAAATGAAAAGAAAAATAGAGCAGAGCTGGCATTAATGGTCAAATTGAAACTTGACCTCACTGTTTGGTGTCAGAACAGCAGCTAGAGGCTAAGTAATTTATGTACGCCGTGGGGGCACTCGTGGGTTCATTTGGATTTTCACTACATCTTTTATCAGGTTCACTTGGCATTTTTCTTTTCTGTTTCAAGGTCAGAATTATTTACAATTACATTACAGGACGTCAGGACCCTTCACAATTCATGGCCTTGCTGAGCTAATTAAGCAATGCAATTTTAATTTTAACCTCATTAACTGTTGGATCTGCTCTGGTGACTAACCGTATATGTACCTGATGAAGGTTAGTTTGGATGCACTCTGGCCTAAAATATTTATCAGTAAATGTACTTTAGATTTTTTCACAATGCATTATCTTGCCCTTATTTCTAGTATAATAAAGGATATTATAGCGAACCTCTTTGTTCAAGGGTGGGCATGTATCTGGCAATCTCTTTTCATCAATCATCATCTTAGTGAAAACCCTGTAGCTGTTGAAAGTAGTTGCAACTCTTATAATTGAAAGCGAAGCACTATAAATTTGTATCTTGATTGTTTGTTTCCCGTCTTTAATTTATTATTCTATGTAAAATAATTAGGGTTTTAATCCATAGCACAAGGTGTAGTTATTAGACATATACATGGCTTGCTCCCATGAGTCATGCGGGGTAATTTTTTGAGCATTTTTATCATTAAGCACTTTTTCACCCTGCAGATATTTGATTACTAACTTAGAAATCTTGCTATAATGTGATTAATACAGGAAATATACCTCAAGTGAGATATGTGATTAGGTAGAGTAGTCAAGTAATCCTACGTGTTGAAATAAATGGAATGGGCAGCGCTGTTTGGTCATTTGTCATATGCAATTTATTTTCCGGGGAGACATGTTTCCCAACACCACCGGCCCTATAATCTGGAAGTTTTGAATCGAGTAATCTAGCTACGATATAGCCTTTTTTTTTTTAGGAACCCAAACAATTTCTTATCTTCTACATATACATTATTGTGACAAAGAGAAGAACAAATTTCAATGTATCTTCGGGGATGATGATAGGAGTTGAATTCTCATAAATAGATTATTTTGCATCCATGGAATTAATATTTGCTTATCAACTATAAATTAGGATTAAGAAGATTTCTATAAATACCTTTTCAAGTGATTTGTCAATCAGCATTAATCTTTTCGGATGCATTCACTTTAAAGATTTCCCAAAGGTGATTGATGACTCAAGTTAAAATTTGTATTTACCACCAAATCTGAAACTCCACACTCAGATCTTCAATTGATTTTATTAATGTCCAGGGTGGCCTGATTTTATTAGAAATGACCCTTCTCTGTCCTGAAATAAACGTCAATGATTCTTTCCCTTAATTGAAATGAGTGATTCAAATTCCAAGCCAAGTCTTATCACCAACAAATTCAGTCATACGGATTGATAATTTTAGCATTGCAGCTTGAAAAGATCCATGGAAACAGCTCACGTGTAGAGGTACAGCTTTAACTTGTTCTGCAAGTACTACATCATGTGCAGGGTTCATAAAGAAAGATAAATGGATTAATCATCACTTCATTTATTACGGCATAATATGAATTGACTCGGGCCGCGTTTGGTAGCTGCCATGGTTTCTTGATCATTGATTGATCAAGAAACCAATTTCGAAACTCGACGAAATTCCAATGGCGGGTAGCAGAAATCATGCAATGTTGAGGTACAATTAAGCTGCTTTCAGCCAAAAGCCGATGTGGCATAAAAATGGAGTACATTCTGTAGAGAATGCTATTCACTATATTTATGTCAGAACAGCTAAGTCGAATTTGTGGGGAGGACGAAGCTTCTTCTTATATGATTTACAATCATACAACTTATAACGTACAATAATAAGGATGGGATTTTCATAAGAGATCCGTAAAAATACCAAAAAAAAAAAAAAAAAGGTGGGGTTATTTGTACCATACAATTTTTTTTTAGGATGGGACTATTTAATCTCATTAAATAATTTTCTACACCCATTAATAAAACTTTAAAATTGAAAATTTTCTCTTTAAACCTTGATAATTCCATATCTCAATATTTCATTTCTACACCTACAAAATTTTGTCTGCAAATATCAAAATCAAACTTTATCCTTTTCATTTCACTATCTCCTTTTATGTTATTATGATTCCTTCCTTCCTTTCTTTTCTTTTTTTTTCCCCCATATGTTCCTTTCTATAACACTAATCATTAAAAAGAAATCACCTTTACTACACACAATATGTAGGTTATATAATGTATTTCCAGAAATGACAACATCATCTTGATTTATTTGGTGGACTTTTTGATTTTGACAGTATTTATGAGAATTAAATTTTGTTTAATCTTTGGATTGTTTGTGAATATGGAATTTTTTAATTTCATTATTAGAATATTTGTTGATTTTTTTTTTCCTACTAGAACAATGAGAAAGGTTGAACTCAATGATCAAGTAAATTGTATTGCCTTCGGTAATTTTTGTGAGTCTCCATAAGTCCATTTATATTGTTGTTCTTTTCAGGCTTTAGTTGCCATAAATGATTAACATATTACTTAAGTATACAAGATAGCATGGATGAGGACAATATGAAAAAAGGGAAGAAGAAGAAGAGTGTTAAAAGACTTATCTTTGTCTTAAATGGTAATTTTAATAATGGTTTTTATATTTTATGTAATATAAATTTTTATTAAAAGTGGGTGTAAAGATATATTTATTGGTCCAAATAGCCTGATCCTTTATTTTAAACACTTTGATTTAATAGAAAATTTTATTATAAATATATGCGAATTACTATTAAGGATGATTTATTGTAAATCAATATTCTATAATTACTTTAAATATCTGACACTCTTTATTTAATGTATAATTTTTATTCCTTAAACCATAAAACCTTTATTACTAATATCTTGCTTAATATTTAGATAAGTAGTGGGGAAATAAGTATTTTAAAAAATTTTGACAACAAAATATATGTGATATTTTCTTAAAAAATAAAGTAAAACAAAATAACTTTAAACGACCATTTTTTGTTGGCTCTCATTCATTTTTGTGTGTGGTCTTTTTCTTCTCATCCTTTTTCTTTCCTTTTTTTTAATATTTACAAAATATTTTTTATTACGGTGTTCTCATTACAAGTAATTTTGAGTGGAAAATCTAACATTGTATATAAATAAACAAAAAATTAATAACTAAAGTTGTGTTAAATAATTTCTTTGTAACTTCACTTGATTATATTGTTGTATGTATGTGTTAAATATCTTAAAATTGGGTGTGTTAAATAGCTTAATTGATGTTTTAAGTAAATAAAATTAATTAATTTATATAGTTTGAATAAAGATTTTTTTGAATTTAAAATGAATATATAAAATAAAACTTAATCTTTTAAAATAAATATACGTGCGTACAAGATAATAGAGTATTTAAAGTAAATTTTATAGCCTAAATAAACTAACTTACTTAGAAATTAACCGACCATACATGAGGAAGGGGCCCTTGATTTTGTCAAAGGGTACTAGTCATTTTTAACATGTGTACATTAATTAAAATTTAAGAACAGCTACGTTTTGAGCCACTATTGCGCCATGAGTGCGACCCCGATTGGAATTTGGTTGGGACCCCGATGAGTTGTTGCTCATCTATTGTCTCTGATGAGAGTGAGAGAGTACTCATCCGAGATCGATAAGTTGCAATTTGTCAACAAACTACGTGCGTGAAATTGGCCCATCTCTGATGCAAACCCACACAAATTAAATTAATGATTTCAGTGCTTTGAGATAAGAGGGAAAATAGTGAAATTCATTATCGTCATAACAGAAGACATTCTAAAACTTTATCATAGATTTTATCTCAAATTATATAATTTATCATTTGTCAAGTGATTAATAATTTTCATAAATTCTTACCCAATTAATCATCTTATTTTACAATCAACTTGATAAATGTCACACTATTTGAGACCAAATAAAATTTTAGGACAAAAAATTCGAAAATACTCAATCAAGTTATGTGAATCCACGCAAAACTCTAGAAAAATTAGATTGTTTTGGAATATTTTATAACCCCAGATCTTAACGATGAAATCTTCTTTGATACCATCCTGGGAAGTCACTCTTAGTACTAAATGCCTAAGTTTTCGAATATGTCAAACATTTACTCAGCACTAGCAGTAAAAAGATTATGCATGTAATGAATGAAAAGTTATTTATTGTGGTGGAATCGAACAAATTAAGAAATGATCGGAGGTTACTGTTACGAATCGTTCATTAGGTAGAGAATAGCATTCATTCTTAAATTGGCGAGCTGATCGGACCCATTGATGATATTTCTTTGGCAGTTCCTCAAGCTGGTTCCGAATTTGGGACCAAATCAGGATGGGCCTCAAGTTCTCAAGCAATTGTTGACATTGTAATTCCCTAGTTTCTAGTGCGCCTCAAAATATCTATTTATATATCGAAATAACTATAGAATCCAAAAAACAATACAATGCGAAGATCCATATTATATGGCCAAGTGCCACTGTAAGCCCTAACTTGCTACCTCATTCTGTATATTATATACACATTAAAATAACTATATGTCGCGACCAAACGATATTGGAAAAACTTGTGATTGAAAGATATGCAACAAACAGTGCACGGATCTTATATATAATACAATAAGAGCCAAATGTTGAGATATGTATTGCGTGGGGAGGGCCGGTAGGGGGGGTTAAATGAACAGTGCAAAATGGTGAAACTGGAAAAAATCGATGAAAGTTGAAAAAAATAAAAAAATAAAATTAATGGAGGGTTGCGTGGTACTAATGAAAAGGGTCCCCACTGTACATAGAGTCGAGCAGGGTGACCCGTTTCTTTTGTGGGTCCTTCGTCTTTTATCTCAAAGCTTTATTAAGTGTTGTATGACGATTCATTGGGAAATGATAGGAGAGCTAGCAAAATCTCAAAATTAAACTTACTAAAAACAAACAAATAATAATAATAATAATAATAATAATAATAATAATAAAGGCCCCTTCCTGCAGTATATAAACTCAGCTCTCAAAGCTGCATGTCCCTCCTCAATCCCCTTTCCTTCCTCTGCTGAGCGACTCTGCTTTGCTATCTCCATTGAATAGTATTTATGTACGCATATCAATTCGTCATCAATCCTTTTGACGAAACACAAAAAACAGGTACTTGCTTTCATTGGCCATCTCTTTCCTCTAATTTGTTTCTAAACAACAAATTACAAGCCCCTTCTCCCTCTCAGTTAACCTCCCTCCGAAACTTGACCTCCTCAGCTCTCCCATTTATTCTTTGCTCTATTTTGCTTTCAAACAAAAATTTCCACTTCGCCCCAAACTTTCTTCCTTGTCTTCATTTTAGTCCCTTTATTTTTTTTTAATGAACTGAATCCAAATAATAATCACCATCTTGTTAATAATCAGTTTCGTCAAGAGTAGCGACATCAACAACGACTACAAGATGAGTGAACCGCAAAACTCATCGGAAGCAGAAAGCAGCTCGTCAAACTCATCATTGTCGCCAACAAATGCTCATCAAGACTCCAAAAAGATCAAAAGAATGAGAGATCAATCAAGCAAGCACCCCGTTTATCGGGGCGTCCGGATGAGGAACTGGGGCAAATGGGTCTCCGAAATCCGTGAGCCCCGCAAAAAATCCCGTATCTGGCTCGGCACTTTCCCCACGCCCGAAATGGCCGCACGTGCGCATGACGTGGCTGCCTTGAGCATCAAGGGCAACTCAGCAATCCTCAACTTCCCAGAACTCGCTGACTCGCTCCCACGTCCTAACTCTCTCGCCCCACGTGACGTCCAAGCCGCCGCTGCTAAGGCTGCTCAAATGGACAAGTTTGACTCCTCGTCTTCATCTTCTCTGTCATCTTTGGTTTCTGCTATGGATTTGTCAACTGGGTCAGAAGAGTTGAGTGAGATCGTTGAGCTGCCGAGTTTGGGGTCGAGTTATGATTACAAATCGTCCGAGTTGAGAAACGAGTTTGTGTTTGTTGACTCGGTCGATGGTTGGATGTACACGCCGCCTTGGTTTCAAAGCGTTGAAGTTGAAGATTATCAATTCGGAGTGTTGCCAGAGTCTAGTGTTTTTTCATCAACTAACTTTGGACTTGGAGAAGGTTTGTTGTGGGATTCCTGAAATGTTGTTCATCTGTCTATGTTTTGTGAAAATTGTAAATGTGAATTGTGTCTGTGAATGTGTGCATGTCAAGTATTCAATTTTCAATTCGCTTCTTTTTTTGTTTTTCGTTTCTGGCTTAATTTTGAGCTTTAGTAGCCCTTTTGGTTTTTCTTTGAAGGGCTATAGCTAGAACATTGTCTATTGTCGTGCCCTCTCTGTTTCTAGAGTTTTAATTAATTATGTAACCTTCTTCAATAAATAATCTAACTGTACAATTTAAAACTGTCATAAATTCGTCTACCATGTTTGGTATGAGCTCATTAAGACCTCCCTCTTCTTCAAGCAACAAACTTCTTTGAAATTGTAGTTATATGAGTAGGACACTGTACCAGTTAAAATTCTCTCCTTTTGATCGGTTATTATCATAAGCGTTGAAGCTGACCGAATATGGGTTCTTCAAATTGCACAATGTGTAACTACAGTTTGGTATTAGAATATAAAAGAAACCGGGGAATTGTGCTGAAATCTCAAATTCTATTCAAGAATTCTGTGGACTGCTTTTGGATTTTGGCAGGTGCAAGATGATATACGAAACATGGTGAGCTGGTGACACTGACAATTTCCCCATTGGGTAAACAGTATCTATTCTCAGCTACTATGAACTCTCTCTATCTCTAAATTTGCCAAAAGCAAAATTAAATAAACTAATGAACAGTTTAGTTTCAGTCCGTTGGATTTTTGTCACTTTTTAGCAACAAAAGATTTGTGAATACCGAAGCTAGCCCTGGTGTAAAAGATTTAAAAAAAAAAAGGTATATTATTATAATATTATTAATTATTATTATCATCTTTCCCTAACAACCCTAATTTTGCACATGAGACAAATGGATCTCAGCGAAGTTCATTTCTTCGGCAGCCTATAGGCTATGGCCAAACGTGCCTTATCTTAATTCATATTCACTGACTCTGTTCTTTCACTCTCTATTTTCAAAATAATTATGTCGTTGAAAGGTCAGCGATTCTCTAACTCTAATGATGATAAAAGCAATTTTTTTTTAAAAAATAAATTACTCTTGATCGATAAAGATATGTTTGATATGAACACAAGGGCTGTGTCAGGAATTTTCTCGTGTACGTCCTTGTTATATGTGCGGTTTTAGAAAAAGTGTCTTCTCCCTGTTATATGTCCTCGTTTATTTTATTTTATTTTGTTTCTTAAAGCAAAGAGTACGAAGTGAGCTTTTTGTTTTGTCTCAAAATCGGTAAAAAAAAAAAAAAAAAAAAAGAAGCCCTAATCCGCTATGAGCATATCTCAGGTGAGAAATATTACATATTAAACATCAATATTTGCTTTTTATTAATCAGAATTCGTGTGATCATACGATTTTTTTTTCCCCCCTTTTTTCAGTGTTGATGATTTTTGAGTGTGCTCAGATCAATTCTTTTATGTAGCACATCGATATTGAGTTGGCGAATGACTTTAAAACCTTTGGTTAATAATTTGATTGGTGGATGGCATTATCAGCAGTCCCATAAAGGTCACTGATTCCACATTTCCATTTATTGCCTGGTTATTTATTATTATTATTTATTTTTTTTTGAAGAGGAGGGGGGCAAGAAAAAAAAGATGCATGGTTTATGGCTTACGTTGTAAGGCTGAAGACACTATTGAATTTTCTAGGCAAAGGAAAAGAATCCGTTTATTTCAGCAACAGTAGCTTCCAATAATTAGAAAACTTGTCTCTTCTAATCATTGTTAACGACATTTCGATGCTTCAATTTTCATTATTGTTTTTCATGGAAAGCTGTGAGGAAGTATGTTTCCTTCTCTTTTTTTTTTTTTTTTTTTTTCTCCTTCTTTTCAATAAGTATGGTCCCAAAAGTTTAGCCTTTTTAGTACACGTGATTTGCACGTTTAGAAAAAGCTTTGTAGCTAATTAATTTTGCTAGTGGAAGAAAAAAATTAATTAATTGCTCTAGGGTACTAAAAAAATTAAGTTTGAGGACGTGGATACACCCTACAATAAGGTCAGCAATGACGTAACATCTTTACTGCTCACACAGCATACCAAAGTGGGAAGATTTGAATATTTCATTGGGCTCGGATCATGTGAGAATTTCACTTTACATGCCATCTTCCCCATCTCTTATGGATTTATTTAACGAAATTCAACAATGAATTCGCTATCTTATGCTTTAAAAATGCAAATGGAAGCAAATTCTCGGCCAATGAAAAATTTTGCCAAAAAATTAAGTCTACAAATACCTTGAATTCTTATTAAATAAATTAGGTTCGCATTATAAAAAATGTATGACATGTGTGCAACGGTACAAGGACATTTTGAGCTTCCATCACATCAAAATTAATCCAGCCTTTTGTATTATTGAGAATACTTCTTCAATCATGGACCATACCAGAAATTTTAGTGTGAAGTCTTTATATAAGGGACAGCTAATTTTTTATTGTTAGACGTTATCTGGTTGGTTTGCATTTTTAGCTTTCTCATATTGAGGCATGGTACTGTATTTGAATATTGATATAGCTTATTATGTAATGTTCGCCAATTTTAGCCCAAGATTAATTTAACGGTAATAAGAGGGATTTAAAGTACTAATTTGAGTCCTAAGTGTTATATATCATTCATTTATTGGATAGTGAATTAATATTTTATCGTCTAATTGCTAAATACCATATCAGTTGGGACTTATTTGTTTGGATTCTTAAATTATTCTTAATGCAATATTTAAAAAAAGCTTTCCATGACGAAAGAAAAATTTAATGTAATTTTAAGCAAGCTTTTTATTCAGTGATGAGATGTAATATGACAAAAGAAAATTTCACTGTAACTTTTTTGTCTCTTCTATATTTTGTACTAATTATTGTACATATATCATTGTTTCTTTTCAAAAGAATGAGGACACTTTTCTCTTATATATTTTGTACTAATTATTGTACATATATTATTACTTCTTTTGAAAAGAATGAGAGCACTATAATCTACCTCTCTAGATTCTTTAATAGTGAGGTAAAATTTATCATCACAAAATTGGGCGATTAAATAGGAAAGCAAATCCCATCGGCCATCACCATATCCGAAATCTGTCATAAAACTTTCAAGTTACCAACTTCTCTGGCGATGGTAGCTGCTAATTCTCCAAATGACCTCATTCATTCACAATATCGAATTCTTTCCTATAAGTAAATGATATGTACTTCCTGAGTATACATTACTATCTCATTTTAATTTTATGTGTTATTTAGTTACATTGAGGTCATATCAAGTTTTGTGCGAGTGATGTCCCTGGATTGTCTCCTCATGCATGCTTGGTGCAAGTCAAACCCAAAATTTTCTAATTTTCAAATGTGTGTGTGTGTCTAAATATTCTATATTTCTGTTAAATTATTCATTTGACTTACACTTTTTTATTCTTCATATTATTTTTAACGGTTTTTTTGAATAATTAATGCATATATTAAAATAGTCACCAAATTGACTATAAGCCCAAGAAAATAATTTTTTTTTTATTAATAATGTTTGGGATCCCAACATTTGAATATTAACTAGAGTTTCAGTGATATATGTCACACATTTATTGAATAATAGATTTAATAACTAGTAAAATTACTTAATCACCATTTAATAGATGAATGACACATCAGTTAAGATTCAAATTGAGACTTATAATGAGGGATACCTAGCATTGCTCTTTTTTTTATATTACTTTTATTCAAAAAATAGACGGATGGACAAAACAAATTAATTTTTTAATCCCTAGCTCTCCCTAAGGATTCGAATTTGTCTAGACAGTTAAAAATCGCTCGATCAGATTTCTAAGGATAGGCTAATAACCGGTCGTGTTAAGTAGGTTTTTGTTGTGTTCTTATCATGTTGGACTTAGTTATACTTACCCGAATCCAAAAATTAATTAATTGGGTCAAAAATAAAAACTCAAACCCATTGGTTACGAATCGATCTAGTTACCTCGTTCTTTTTGGCAATTTAAATATTTCTAAATAATTGTTAAATGTTTTTATTTTAAAATATAAATAACAGTTTATAGAGGTCTGCTCTTTTTTTTTTTTTTTTACTTATTATATATTTATATATATATTTTCGGAGAATACATGTGCCTCTTGCATATTTGCATCTTATAATGACTAGCTATAACACTTGTCATGTTTACATATCATGATGGCATTGTGTTTACATATCACGATGACAATGATTGTTACCACGTATGAATGTCACGCTGGCTTTAATTTTGAGTACACAACGGTCTTGATTATCTTCGTTCACATCATTCTTATCAATATTTGTACATAATGTACAAATATGACTTTTAAATTATTTGATAAAGAGATTCTAAAGAATTTTCTGGCAGAGAAATAATTTATATGTTTATAATTAATAAAATCTATAAAATTATAATAAAGACAAAATCCCCTTTATCAACTTGCGAGTCTCTCCATTTTCAAAGCTCTAGCCAATGCCCCATATGGAGTATCTAGCAATGATCAATCACTCAATAATATAATATTTGAATCCTAGCAAAAGCAATTTTCTGGTATATATATGTGCGAATATTTCTTTTGTTGTATCTCTATTTCACAAAATTAAGTATAATTGAACAAAAATGCACCAGCACCCGGCACCACCCCTTTTGATGTTTCGTTTTTGTTCATTTCGCCTCAGACAATTACCTGACTTTCTTTCTCATGACCTCAAATAATTGATAGATAAAGATGGAAAAAAAACATTTTTTTTTTCTTTTTAATTTTGAATCCTTTTTGACGATCCTGGAATGAAACCCACTTCCCATTTCTCTTTCTCTTCTATTGAACGCCGTTTCTTCATCCGTAGAGATTTTTTTTTGTACGAGAGAAACCATATCCAGTGTGACCCCATTGCATTGGGTTCATTTTATTGCTCTTTCAAAGCAAAATCCAATGATAAAAAAAAAAAGAAGGGGAGGGGCCCTGGTTGTAAAAAAACAGCAAATCTAATCAGAGGACCCCATTCAAAAATAGTTTATTCACAGGATTTTGTAACAAGGGCCTTATTAATAAATAGTAAATACCATATAATAATCAAGGACAGTACTAATTTCTTTTCACACTTTTTTGTCTTTTCATTTATTCTTTATTTTTTGTTTCCATGTCTGTTTCACATCTTTTTCTTACCTTTATTTTTTTTTCTTTTATTCGATAAATTAAGGTCTTCATTGTTTTTGCCATGGATCGGTATATTTTGCGTGCGGTAATTTATAAATAATCGCATAAATACAGATATTAAAATCTATAAAAAGGTTGAAAAAGCACATAATATTGAATACTTGTTTCCAATATAAAATTGATTTATACAACATGTGCTTTGTTAACGTTAATAACGTGGTGTTCACTCATCAGAGCTTAATCAATAGACAGGTTGTGCGTGATATAATAATATTGTTAAGAATATTGTATCAACTATAGTTTCTTGTAATTGTCGTGGACTAAGATATATAAAGCAACTAATCATTCTCTCCAACATTTATTTTTGTGAAAACAATTACGTCACTTACCGCATTGAGCTAGATGGACCACTAATTAAACAAAAATCTAACCAAAGCACAGAACTTTATCCCACTTTTCTTAAATGCATGATGCCCCAAGCCTCTTGTTACCATTCGTCCATTCGTGTGGAAGCTAGCTAGATTCTTGCTGCCTAACGAATCAGTGTTTAATTCTATATTATAATTTTGTTAATTCTTCTAATGATTATAATCGACAAATATATTATTATCTGGTGTCTATTAGAACTCTCAATACCGACATATATATTACACTATGACCATAATCTGCATGAGACCAATACTTTTGGCTAAGACCCATTTGAGATTACTTTTAGGAGGCTTAAAAGTGATTTTAAAAATTTAAAAGTTAATTTTAGTGTTTGGTAAAAATCAAAATCATTTTTGTCAAAATTAGTCCCTCCTACAGCTGATTTTGAAAATTTAAAAGTTAATTTTAGTGTTTGGTAAAAATCAAAATCATTTTTGTCAAAATTAGTCCCTCCTACAGCTGATTTTGAAAAGTAGGGAAGGTGTAGCTTTTATATTCTGATTTTGAGAATCAATTTTATCCTTTAATACAATTTCATAAATATCCTTAAACTTATTACCTAAACCCAAAATTATTCTTATTCAAATTTAAAACAAAATCAATATTTTAATAAATTTTTATTATAATTCATCAATATAATTTATTAATATCAATTCGTTGGTCAAATTATTGTTAAATTTGTTTCACTATTTTATAAATTTAAATATCAACTGTTTTAAGATAAAAAATAATATATTGTAAATTTTACTTTTAGTAAAAATTATTATAATACACAATTAAAAATATTATATGTACAAGTAAATTTTATCCTACATTATGTACATTTTAATTATTTGTCTTCTCTTAGCAGTTTAATAGTAAAATTTGCCAAACGTTCATAACTGTTTTCAAAACACACAGTACTTTTGAAAAACAAAATTTACCAAACACTTAACTTATTCTCTTCACAGCTAATTATTTTTACAGCACAACTAATAATAATTATTTTAAAAATTACAGCGTTCTCAAAATGACCCGAACACCATTTAAGAAAAAATTATGCTTGTTCCATATGTTTTACGAAAAGAGGAAAGAGAATACCCATGGGCAGCCCCAACATTAAGCTACAAGCCCAACGGCTACTATTTTGTTATTAATAAATATTTGAATAAAAAAGTATTATCCAATCTACATTTTGTAAAATGCATGTGCCTGCACAGAAAAATTTCAAATGTACCTGATCATCCCGTGCCATCAACTATGCGTTACATTTTCTTAAATGTTCTTGATGAATATGGAAAGGTGGACATTCCATATACTAATATTATGTGGATGAGAGCAGTAGCCGTGCTATTTGCATATATTCTCTCCTTGTCATGTTAGGTTGACTATTTAGATAACTTGGCATAATGTTTACTATAATTGTATAATTGATATTTTATGAGTATCAATGTTTCAACCTTCAATAATATATGAATCAACACGCAAAATAATCATATTAACTTTTTTTTTGATATTCTATAATATAATCTTTTAATTAATTTATCAATATAATCTTTCACATTCTATGCATTTATATACGTACACGTATATGTGTATAACAACAGATCATGTGTGTATATAAACAATTATTTTTTAAAAATTCACAACATGATAAATGCAGAGGTTCCTGCTGGTTGCATGATAAGGTCGTTGGATTTGATGGTACATGATAAATTGATCATTGGTTTCGCCAATTAAAAAGCAATCGAGTCCTGGAAGGCTCACCGTTTCATCCACCAATGAGAAGTCTCCATTCGGCCAAAGGACATGTCTTTCAATGCCTGCCTCTTTGATTTGCATCGAGTTTGGAGTTTGGACCCATTATTTTGGTTGCAAAGAGCCGAAGCTAGAGACAAGAAGTGTGACAGCGATTGGTCACAGCTTGGGTCTATTCAAGTAAATATCGAAAACACAATTGGGCATTTTTTTTAATAATAAAATGTGTACAAATTAAATGAAAATAAAACCTGCAACTTTCTGTGATTTTCTTTCAAAAATTAATTGCTAATTTTATCTAAGCTTTACGTGCATTAATATTTTTGATGCGTTGGCAAAACTGCCTACAGAATCGTCACATGGGGGTGTGACATAACGAAGGTGATTTCTTCTATCTCGCTTAGTGGTCATTAAATATACAACAAACTAACGTTTCCCCATTAGCTAGCTGTGTGTTCCCTATTCGTCAGGGATGCCAAGATTATCTTTCAATTTAAGCTTCTTTTTTTTTAACAAATTGCAAAAGCGATAATTGAATGCAAATTCAGGAAATTGAGTTTATTCATTCAGCAGATTGATTGGGGGCATGTGTATGTGTATGATCAATCAAATATATAAAAAGTTGGAACATCATTTTCCGGGAAGACAAATGGAATATTCGGTGGAGGATTGGCTACGTAAGTGCAGAAACCAATTGATGAATGACTACGATTAAATTTCTACGCCAACCACTATGAAAAATTGTGTGGCTGAGTCGCTGCTGCAGAGCAAAAAATTGAAAAAATCTTAATTATATTTAAATGTATAATATTTAAAAATATTTTAATTAATTTATATTCTAGTTTAATTTGGTTTTCTATTTAGAGTCTTATTGTTTAGGTATTGCTTATTTGGGTAATATTTCTAATTTAGGCATAAGTCTTATTAAAATAGGTTTTCTAATCATATTAGGATAAGTCTTACTTAGTATAAATAAGTGTCTTTTGTAGTTTTTACAAGCAGAGATTTTTGAGTTTAATAATATTTCAATTTTCAAATCTCTTTGTGAGTATTTGAACAGTTAATTCTCGGTATTCTGCGGAATCAACGAGTCTTAATCCCTAAATTCACGGTATTCTTTTGAATCAACGTGAATTTAGTTGTTCTTTTGTTCCAGTATTCTCTAAAATCAACGGAATATTTTGAACATTAAACTTCCGCTGCATCAGCTTGGTATCAGAGCCAAAACCTGGTCTCACTAATCTAACTCCATCTACCACCAAACCTTTCCTTTTTTGCTTTTTTTGTTTTTTTCCGTTTAGTTTAAATAAAAAAAAAAACCAAACAACACCAAAAAAGCATAGGAAAAAAAAAGAAAAAAAATTATATCATGAAATCACAACACCGACGTGAAGATTTCATCTTGAGAGATGTTTTAGTTAAGATGTTGAGGATTTTGCATTCAATTTCTCAAGATTTAGAGAAAATTCGAGATAGAAAATCTTTACACATAAAGCATGCATATGGATTTGATGAAGTTGTTCGTGATGATGTTTGTTATGAGGATAATGAGGAAAATGGTAACTTTGTTTCTCTCGACAATATTATTCCTTCCGAGGAGAATACTAATTGGCCATTCGTGTCTACAACAAATCCTCAATACAAAGACATTGATTTGGATCAATTGCCAAAATTTGATGCGTATCTTGATATTGTGGGACGAGAAGAGGTAATGGTTCATCCATCTTTTGATCTTGTGGAGGAAAGAGAGATAGTTGTTGATATAATCTCTTGTTGTTCTCTTGATTTGCCAAAAGAAGACAAAAAGAGTTGTGATATTTTTCAACAATTATTGGATTATGAAAAGAAATTGTTTTTCCTCAACTATGTTGAAGTTCGACACGAACAATATGAGAAGACATTATTAGAGAAGTTGTTGATAAAAGAATTTATTTTACGCTATTGGAGTGATTGGATGGACGTTATTACAAAAGTTGGAAAATTTAAAGTTCGTTGTCTATGTCAAAGCTCTGTTTTAAAAATTAATCCTTATACACATGAAGATGTTCTTGAAGACTACAACATACAAAATTCGAGGACGAATTTTCTCCAACCTGGCGGAAATGATGCAGAGCAAGAAATTGAAAAAATCCTAATTATATTTAAATGTATAATATTTAGGAATATTTTAATTAATTTGTATTCTAGTTTAATTTGGTTTCCTATTTAGAGTCTTATTGTTTAGGTATTGCTTATTTGGGTAATATTCCTAATTTAGGCATAAGTCTTATTAAAATAGGTTTTCTAATCATATTAGGATAAGTCTTACTTAGTATAAATAAGTGTCTTTTGTAGCTTTTACAAGCAGAAATTTTTGAGTTTAATAATATTTCAATTTTCAAATCTCTTTGTGAGTATTTGAACAGTTAATTCTCGGTATTCTGCGGAATCAACGAGTCTTAATCCCTAAATTCGCGGTATTCTTTTGAATCAACGTGAATTTAGTTGTTCTTTTGTTCCAGTATTCTCTAAAATCAACGGAATATTTTGAACATTAAACTTCCGCTGCATCAGTCGCATACGATAGCACGAAAGTGCCATGATGTGCTCCCTAGAAACCTCCAGAAGCCTGATTATGCTTCTCCAATCGAGCATGAACAGATCATGCATGATTTCCATCACTTTTCCCTGTTTCGTGACACTAGATCCCAATTTTGTTATGATCCTCTTTATATCTCACAATATAAGAGAAAGTGATTGTGGTGCGTATTACTTCTATTGGGCAATGCCCCTTTAGTTTCCACGATCTGAGTCGAGTCAATTATTCAATATGTCTTTTTAAGAACCACTTTTTTCAATTGTTCTTTTCTTTTTATTATTAGCTGTGTTGAATTTGACTTTCATTTACAGTGAGAGGCTCGCCGTCCCTGTATCGTCTGTTCTTTTCTTAAGAGACTTCGATGATTTTTATTTTTCTGATGTGAGGTTTCAATGTTAAATTAAAATGTTTAAATTGAAATGTTCAAGGAAAGGGAAATGATATAGATGTCAGCAAAGTCACTGCTAAATGGGGATGGGGCTGGAGACAACTAAGGATTAATGGTGGCAGGCTTTGACATAATTTGGTGAACACATGTAAGCATATAACTAGAATTCTAACTGTATGGGGAACTATACATATATATATGACAACGGAGATGCTTTTTAATTATTTGAGATTAAGGCTCCACATGAATTATTAAGATGGTGATTGGTGATGACTCTTCCCTTATTGTACTTTTTTAAGTCGACATTTGAGTACCTGTGCTTCACATAAGTTCAAGAAATTAGGAGATGGAATATTGAGGCAATCGTGCCATCATTTTCAGATACCAGATTTTTCAACAAGTTGCTTTAATTATATTTTCTAATCCGTCGACAATTTACAAGATAATTGGAAACTTTCCTGATCGGATCATGGTAAATTAAAAAAGTTGAATTGACCTTAATACTGAGCTACGATGTTTTTGGGGGCCACGTACATATGCATTGTTTTGAAGAGCCTTAACTATTTAATAATGCACAGACATGACCCCATTTAAGAGCTACTGGAAATCTAAAAAGCTTTTGGAAGACTTCGACAACATCCAAAGAAACAACTTCTTAGTTTGTTGCAAGATATTCATTTGAAAGGAAAAAAAAAGATTTACAATTTAAAAGCAAGGTGAGATTTCACAAAATATTCCTTCCTGGCTTGAGGAAGGTCGACGAAATAATGACAGAAATAAAATAATAAATCAAAATAGTTGATTATCTTCGTCTTGCATAATAATTAAGAAAAGTTTATTATCAATTGAAATATAAATTAATTTACGGGTTTCTTTCAAGTGTCATGCAACAAATTAAGAAGCCATCAGCAAGCTAGTAGTCATCAAATCAACCAATAAGAGATCACAATTAAAAAAAGAAAAAAGATTTGTCAAAGTATGATCAATATGTAATTTTATATACTTGTCTCTTGCTTTACTCACAGTAAGATGCTTCATTATGCATTATTGAGCTTCCGACCTTGCTAGCTCACCAAACCCTTTCACATGTTCCCATCTTTCTAACCCAAGGTTTTTAGTTTTCAATTACGTTATTAGTATTACTGCTTATCTTTCAGGTGAGTGCCTCCAAATAAACAACTGCAACACACTAAAATTTGGCCTCTTCCTTCAATTATTCCTTGTTTTGATTGACGTGAAAAGCAGAATTAAATATAAAAATCTAGTTTAGTGCAGTTTAAAAAAAAAAAGGCAATCCCTATCTTAAATGCATGTAAGATAGAGGAATCCAAAAAATTAAACCCAAATAAAGAGTATACTTTGGAACAAAATTGATTGATTTGAGGTGCTATTTGACTGAAATACAGAGTACTGAGAATAGGAAGTAGGATTTTGATTTGACAGAGCTTGTTATATGAGGATAATAAATCTATAATTAAGGGTCAAATAATATTTTAGTTATTATATTTTTATTTAAATTTCCATTTAATTTTTATATTTTAAAAATTATCAAGACATTCTTTTTTATAATTTTATTACAATCCTATCCTTACTTTTTCTTTACTTTTACAAAAATATCATTCAACAATATTCTTGAAGATATTAAAGAAAAGAAAAAAGTGAATTTAATTAGCCTTGAAAATAAAATAAATAAGTAAAATATAAATTAGTTGTATTATTTTAATTTTAGGATTAATTGGTAAATTAATTTTTGACAAATAATTAATAATAAGATTATTGCATGGATATTAAACATTGCTTGAAATTGACTTGTACTAATTAGTAAGATTATTTCAAGCATATGAAAAAAATTAGTTGTTTCGTACTAATATTTACTTATTAATTTGCTAATAAGTAATTATTAGTTAATTTAATAATTAATTTTTTTATAGATTAAAAGATTAATGTAAAAAAAATTGTTGTCAGGGTATTATCGTAAAAGTAATGAAAAAATAAGGATAAGAGTGTAACACATTTAATAGTAGGAGTATGTTGAGATATTTTTCAAAATATAGAGATTAAGTAGACACTAAAGTTTAACTATAAGGACTAAAACGAAGATTAACCTTTTAAGGTCATATAAATAAGAACAGTGAGACAAAATGGTAAATTTATACATTAATTAAATTATGTCGTAACTTGTGGGGTAAATTGAAATTCCCCTTCAATAAATTTCAGTTTGGCCTCTTACCTATTTTCAATTGATTTTGGTGAAGGGGCTAGATCTTAACATAATTCCACCGCCATTCAATTGGCCCATATAAAAGTTGAGGAAGAATTCATTTTTAATTCCAATAAAATTTGTCCGTTTATATTTTTAAAATTACTGGCACCAATAACAAATTGAGCCATGATCCTATTTATAGTTTTTATTTTTTTTTAAAAGCTCGACCACAAAAGGGAATTATATTAAAATACAATATTGTATCCTCTCGGAGACAATGTAAATGAGACATGTCTAAGGATGTCAATTCGTTAATCGTGTCTTATTTATATTGTGTCAAATTTAAGTAAACAAAAATATAATATATTTATTAATCATATTAAAACATCAAGGATACGACTTGTTTATTAATCGTATTGACATGTTTGACATATTTACTAAAAAAGTTTAAAATTAATTGTAAAATAAAAAAATGTTAATATTATTCTTAAAAATAGGTCATAAGTATGTTAACATGATATAAATATGGTATGAATAAGTTTATAACACAATATCAATATAATACAAATAATTAATTTAGTGCGTGTATAAGTTAATTTTTCAATAATATTTCCATATATTAATTGATATATGTGTCATAAACATGTAATCATATTAAGGTGGTCCAACACATGTATAATATAGTTATTTATCTTGTCATATCGTGGCATTTATTATTCGTATTAATATTTGTTTATACGACAAACATATTAATTGATATCTGTGTCGTAAACGTGTAATCATATTGAGGTGGTCCAACACTGGTTTAACACAATTATTTATCTTGTCATATCATAATATTTATTAATTATGTTCATATTTATTTATACGATGAAAAATCATGTTATTTTCATGTCATGTAATCGTGTCTTAACCTTCGTTGTTACCTCTAGTCTTACCCTCGAAATTATTATGAAATTGGAAAATTAAAAATTTATAAAGCATGGGTCCTAGTTAGATTACATTGGATTCATTACAGGAGATTTTTTTAGTTCATTTTTAAGTAGAGTTATAGTCTAATGGCAAGTTGGCAGCCGGCGGATTCCCTCGAATTAGATATTTATTATATACTTATTCCAAAAAAAGAAAATGTTCCAAATTTAGAAAAACAAAATGCTATCGTGTCTGACACTGATCGATTGTCTCGTATGAGATTACTTGACAAAATACTGAAAATTAATCGGGGCAAGTAACTACAGGATCAATTCATAGTCACGCAGATGGATAATTCATTGTCACAGGTGTCAAATCAAGTAAATTTGTTCCATTAAATCAATTAATTTCTGATAAATTTGTAACAATTTCATTAGTACATGTTTTATGAGATGAATAGACAGGCATTGGCTGAGCTGGAAGCAGACATCAAGGAGATGGACGCACGGCTCAGCTGTACCACCAGCGAGGAAACCGGGCTCGGGTCACAATCGTTGTTCCCCTGATAACGACTGTCGGCATCGCCATTTCCTGTCACGTGTCCGACGTCCCACCACTGACATTGTTTGTCGTTCGTTAGCCTGTTGCTCCCCCACCGCCGGGACCTACTCTAATCCATTTACTTTACGTGGACGTTCCAATTTCAATCACAGAGACAGCATAACTCTTTAACGGCGAATGTATTTGAGACTTTTGTCTTAAGAAGAATAAAGAAAAAGAAATTATATTTAATTTAATTCGTAAAAGGACTGCATGGGCTTGTAACGTTTCCGGATTCAAATATTGCGGCTGTCGGAAAGTGTTAAAAATAATGTATTACAACAAGCTGCAGGTGAAAAATTATTACACCATCCAAACGTTGCCTTTTCCGTATTCAAAAGAGCTTTCTGATGTGAGCTCCAGCTGACAATGAACGTGCTTCTTTTGTTGGGGTTAGGATAGTTAAAGATCAATTGCTCTTGTTAAAACTATAGAAAAGAGTTATTTGGTTAACTAGAAAGCTTAAGAAAATGAAAAGAAAGTGAAACAAATCTGTGATTTTATTGATATTTCTTCAACATAATATCTGAGTACAAAATACACGTTTATATAGCAAGCTAAAACAGACTCAACAATTCACTAAGTTCGTTACATTTTAACCGTGTGAGATGAGCTGGATAACCAACTTGCCATGTCAGCTTTCATGAACTAATCAGCTGCAGTCAGTCATACTCTGCTTCTGTGCTCTGCTTTCGATATCACTAACATCCCCCCTCAAGCTGAAGTGTCTAGGATAGGCATTCAGCTTGTGTCGCAGATAATCAAACTGCTTGAATGAAAGTGCTTTAGTTAATATATCAGCTGACTGATCATCACTAGGCACATAGCTAACTTCAATACTCTTAGCTGCAACCTTGTCTCGGATGAAGTGAATATCCAGCTCAACATGCTTTGTTTTTGCATGATAGACAGGATTGTATGCGAGAGCAATAGCCCCCTGATTATCACACCACATCATGGGAGTCGTACTAAGTTTAATTTGCAGCTCTTGAAGAAGAGATTGTATCCATATCACTTCTGAAGTAGCATGGGCCAAAGCTCTGTATTCTGCTTTTGTGCTCGACCTTGATACCACTGCTTGCTTCTTGGATGACCAAGAGACTAAGTTTGGACCGAGATAGACTGCATAACCAGCTACTGACTTCTTGTCATCTCGATTAAAAGCCCAATCAGAGTCTGTGAAGCAATGTAGTTAAAGTGCTCCAGTCATGTGAAAATGCAGACCAAGATGTAAGGTTCCTTTCAAGTATCTCAACAGTCTTTTACAAGCATCCCAATGTGAAGTGCGTGGATTGATAGGAATTGACTGAGCTTATTAACTGAATAGGCTATATCAAGTCGTGTAAGGGTAACATATTGTAAGGCACCTACAATACTTCTGTATTGAGACACATTTTGAATGATGTCACATGAATCATTTGTAAGCTATTGATTGGTAGACATAGGTGTAGAGACTAGACTGCTATAAACCATATCATGTTTTGCCAAAATATCAGCAATGTACTTTGCTTGAGACAGATAAAGACCAGTTGCTGGCTTAACTACTTCAATTCCAAGAAAATAATTGAGATCCCTCAAATCCTTTAAAGCAAAAGTGTGATGCATGTCTTGAATCACTTGCTGAATTAGCTGAGGATTGGAACCAGTGAGAATGATATCATCAATATAAACCAGAACCAAGATTACATGATCATTTATCCATTTATAGAAGAGAGAGCTATCTGATTTGGAGTGCTGACAATGCCACTGAGTTGTCATTGCATCTTTGAACCTATCAAACCAAGCCCTAGGAGCTTGTTTCAGACCATATATAACTTTCTTTAACTTGCAAATGTGATGAGGTTTAGCAGAGTTCACAAAACCCTCAGGTTGTGCCATGTACACTTCTTCAACTAAAATGCCATTGAGAAAGGCATTGTTGACATCCACTTATCGAATCGCCCATTTTTTAAGAATTGCTAAACTGAGAATTACCCTTACTGTTGAGGCTTTAACCACTGGACTAAAAGTTTCAGTGTAATCAACTCCTTGGGTTTGATGAAACCCCTTAACAACCAACCGAGCTTTATATCTTGAAAGAGATCCATCAGAGTTGTATTTGATTCTGAAAACCCACTTATTTCCAACTATTTTAACAGGTGTATCAGGCAATACCAATTCCCATGTCTTGCTATTTTGAAGAGCCTGAAATTCTTCTTGCATAGCTTGGAACCACATAGGATCAGCAAGTGCTTGAGATATTGAAAGAGGTTCAAAAGGCTGAGCTAATAGAGTTGACAAATAAGTTTTTGGTTTGAAGCTTTTGACCTGGTTATCATCTGATGACCAGTGGGTTGAGATAAAGGTAGTGTATGAGCTGGTGAATGATGTGTGGAAGGACTGAATGATTCATTATGTAAGGAAGGAGAAGAATTTTGGTTTATGTATGTTTGTGAAGCATCAGGAATACATGTTGATGATGTTGCTAAAGGAACCTGTAGATGAACAAAGGAAGGAACAGAAGAAGAAGAAGAGAAAGATGACTCTGATAAAGAAACTGGAGACTGACATTTATCTGGAGATGAAAAATCTAAACCAGAGACATAAGGGAAGGAACTTTCATAAAAAATAACATGGTTGGATGTGTATATTCTTCCTGAAGAATGAAGACACAGATAACCCTTATGATAAGAGCTATAACCAAGGAATATACATCTGCAAGTTTTGAAATCCAACTTGTGTTTATTGTATGGTCTCAAGGCTGGATAACAAGCACAGCCAAAGGTTCTGAGAAAGGAATAGTTTGGTATTTGATTAAACAATTTTTGAAAAGGTGAAATGTTATTCAAAACTGGAGTAGGAAGTCTATTGATTAGGTAGACAGCTGTGTGAAAAGCATTCCACCAAAACTTAAGAGGCAAGTGAGCTTGAGCTAGTAAGGTTAAGCCAATGTCAACTATGTGTCTGTGTTTCCTTTCAATTCTCTCATTTTGATGATGTATATGTGGGCAGGGGTGTCTAAAATGTATGCCAGAAGCTTTGAGTAAAGAGGTAAAGGTTCTGAATTCCCCTCCCCAGTCACTTTGAACAGTTTTAATTTTGTGCTGCAAATGGTTTTCTATGAAGAGTTTAAAGTTTGAGAAAACTTCAATGGCATATGATTTTGCAGATAAGGGAAATATCCATGTAAATCTACTAAAGTCATCAAGGATGGAAAGATAATATTTGTATCCCTGAGTAGAAAAAATGTGAGAAGGCCCCTAAAGATCAGCATAGATCAGCTGTAGAGGTAATGTTGTTTTGGTTTTTACTGAATTAAAGTGAAGCATGTGATTTTTGCCATATTGACAAGCATTACAGACAGACAATTTTTCAATCTTATTAAAAACAGCAGAATCATTACAAGCTTTGAATATTGTTTTGAGAACATAAGGTGTTGGATGCCCAAGTCTCCTATGAAAAACATCCATACTGACTGATTGCAGTGCAACTGCAGAAAAAACAGACTGAAGACTTGGTTCAGAGACTTTTACAACTTCTGGTTTATTGACATGAGACATAGCACAAGAAGCAAAAAGAGATTCAGGTTTATTGAAACTGTCTGAGTTGAAAAGAGTAGACTGAGCTGACTGAGATGACTGAGGAAACTGAGAAAAAGATGTTTTTGACTTGATACAAGCCACCCTTAGCAACACCTTCAAGTAAAGTTATTCATGTGTCCCTGGCCTTGACAAAGCATGAATTATCAAGAAATTCAACAACAACAAAATTATCAGCCACAAGTTTTGAAATACGAAGCAAGTTTTTGGTTATGTTTGGTACATAAAGGACATGATTAAGCAATAAAGGTTTTGAAGTTGAAGTTGTAAGCATTGCTGATCCTATATGATTAATAACCAATGCATTTCCATTGCCAACAAATAATTTTTCCTCACCAGTATAAGCTTGTGAATGAAGAAGCTTACCTAAATCATTGGTGATGTGGTTTGTTGCTCCACTGTCAAAGTACCATGAAGGATCTTCAACAAGCTCTGGGGACACATTTGGATTTGATGGAGGCAGAGATGATGAAGTAGAGGCATTGTATTGACCACTATTGTCAGGGGTTTCAGTTGGAGCATATATTGATGAATCATGAGTAAAAGAGTAAAATGCAGATGGAGTGCCAAAGGAATTTTCTGCATGCACTATGTTACCTTGAAAACCAGGACCACCTTGAAAACCAAAAACTCTTGGCGAATTATAATTGTTGTTAAATTGTCCAGGGCCTCTACCACCACCATTAAAAAATCTTCCTCTTCCAAATTGTCCAGGAGGTCTAAAACCACTATTAAAGTTGCCTCTACCATAGTTTTTCTGAGGAACAAATGATGAGTTGTATTTGTTTCTGCACTTATAAGCTACATGTCCAGGTATGTAGCATATTTGACAAACAACATTAGAAAAGTTATTTCTATTGCTGAATTGTCCAGAACTATTACCAGAAGCACCACCATTAAAACCACTAAACCCTGAACTGTTTTCATTTCCAAAATTTCCTCCATAATTCTTTTGAAAACCACCATTATTTTTACCAGAATATGTGTTTCTTTGAGCAACATTAGCTGTCATATTATGCATTACATCACTAGTAATTTTCCATTTCTTCTGTTCAATTCTAATTTCATGATTCAACAACAAGGAATATAATTCATCCAGTGTTATCTTATCATCTCTAGCCAAGACAGCAGTCACTAAGGATTCATAGTCAGATGAGTCAAGACCAGTCAAGACATGCATAATCAAATCACCTAACTCTACTGGTTTACCAGCTAAAGCTAAAGTATCTGCTATTCTTTTGACTTTAGCAAAATAGTCAGCCATATGCATTGAACCTTTTTTAATGGTTTGGATTTGCATTCTCAGTGTTTGGATTCGAGCCTGAGATTGGGAGATAAACATACCAGTAAGAGTCTCCCAGAGTTACTTAAATGTTGTACAATCGATCACTGTAGAGAGCAGATTTTGCTGGATTGATGACATCATCCAACTCAGCAGTAGCTGATCAGTCTTCATCCATGCTACAAACTCAGAATTTATAGATCTTGAGCTTCCAGTTGATACTACACTCTCAATATCATTCTCAGAGATGAGAAATTATTCTGGACATTTGTTATCGCCATTAATGAAACCTTCCAACCCATTTCCTTTCACAGTTGTAAGAACTTGCGTGTGCCACAGAATGAAATTATTCTGATCCAGCTTTACTGGTGTAACAAAGCTGAAGGAAAGATTGTTTTGACTTATATTCGTCATTCGCGGCTCTGATACCATGTTAAAACTATAGAAAAGAGTTGTTTGGTTAACTAGAAAGCTTAAGAAAAAGAAAAAGAAAGTGAAACAAATATGTGATTTTATTGATATTTCTTCAACATAATATCTGAGTACAAAATACACGTTTATATAGCAAGTTAAAATAGACTCAACAATTCACTCAGTTCGTTACATTTCAAATGTGTGAGATGAGCTGGATAACCAACTTGCCATGTCAGCTTTCATGAGCTAATCAGCTGCAGTCAGTCATTCTCTGCTTTCGATATCACTAACAGCACTGATTAGAACTGTTTGGTTTCTAAGAAAGTTGAGAGAAAATCATAACCAGAGAGAAAGAAAAATTAGATAAACTCAAGATATTTTGTATATTATGAATCTGATTTTACAAGACTAATTTATATTGATATATGGAACTTTCTAAACACACGAAATGCATGAGCTAAGATTAACTTTGCTAATAACAAACTTGTTGACTCAACAACCACATCACCAAAATCTGTTATTTAACCAACGTAACAAACATTGCTGAGCTAATATTGAAACTTATTCTTAACATCCCCCCTTAAGCTTAAGGTCGGGGAAAGACATTAAGCTTGCTGTGAAGAAAAGCAAATTGATCAAATGAAAGAGGTTTAGTGAGAATATTAGCTAGTTGATTCGAACAAGAAACATGATGAACAATAAGTTGCTGCTGTGCAATGTGCTCTCTCAAAAAATGGAGATTCAATTCAATAGGCTTTGTACGAGAATGGAACTTTGGATTACTAGCTAATGCTTCTGCACTTTTATTATCACAAAGTAGAACTGGAGTCTGAGTAAGAGACACTTTAAGGTCTTGCAGCAAATAAGTAATCCATAAGATCTTTGATGTTGTCAACGCCAAAGCACGATACTCAAATTAGGCTGAAGATGTAGATACTATAGGCTACTTTTTGGACAACCAGAAAATGAGATTATTACTTAAGAACACACAATAGCCACCAACAAACCTTCTATCCTTAGGATTTGACCCATAATCTGCATCAGAATATGTAGTCAAAGTTAAGGAACCTGAATGAAAGAATTGGATTCCAAAATGAGTTGTGCTTTGCAAATATCTAAGAACCCTCTTGTAGGCTTGCCAATAAAGAATTGTTGGGGCTTGTAAAAATTAGCTGTCTTATTAACAGTGTAAGCTGTATCAGGTCTTGTTAGAAGAAGATATTGTAGAGAACTAACAATGCTTCGATATAAAGAAGGATTCTCAAAGGCAGCACATTTATCCTTATAGAGCTTATCACTGGTACTCATAGAAGTGGAATATCCTTTACTATCCAACATGTTGGCCTTTTTTAGAATATCACCAATATATTTAGTTTGAGAGAGATGAAAACCTTCCACAGATGGAGTGACTTCAAGGCCAAGAAAGTAATTAAATTCACCAAGATCTTTAAGAGCAAAGTTTGAGTTTAGATGTTGAATAACAGCTTCAAGAAGCTTAGAGTTTGAGCCAGTAATCAAGATGTCATCACCATAAACAAGTATGAGCAAAATATCTCCACCAACATGTTTGATAAACAAAAAAGTATCTGACTTGGATGCTTGAAAACCCCAATCTATCATAGAACACTTCAATCGGCCATACCAGGCTCTTAGAGCCTGCTTTAACCCATATAAAGCTTTGTTTAGTTTGCAAATATAAGAGGGATATTGAGGATCTAGAAAACCCTCATGTTGGTGCATAAAAACATCCTATGTAAGTATGCCATTGAGGCATGCATTAATCACATCCAATTGTCTTATAGGCCAGTGGTGCATAACAGCCAAGCTCAGAACTATTCTGACTGTACAAGGTTTCATTACAGAACTGAAGGTTTCAAATAAATCAATTCCATGGGTCTAATGATAGCCTTTAGCTACTAAATGAGCTTTGTATTTAGAGATACTTTCATCTAGATTATATTTGACTCTATAAACCCATTTATTGCCAACTATTTTAGCAGCTGCATATGGAGGTACCAGTGTCCAAGTACTGTTCCTTTGTACTGCCTTAAATTCCTCATTCATTGCTAGATACCATTTGGAGTCTTGTAATATAGCCTTAACACTGGTTGGTTCAAGATTTTGAGTGACAGCAATGTAGGTTTTGGGCTTGAAAATTCCAGCTTTTGCTTGGTAATCATTAGATGTGTGGGCTGTAGAGGTTGCAAAGGCCGTATAAGTTAGGAAAATTCTATAGAAGAAAGTGAATAAATAAAATGGTTGGATGATGAATTTGAAGAAGATTGTTGTGCTGAAAAATAGGTTGATGCAGGGGACAATATTGGAGTAAAGGTAACAGCTGGTCATCCTCCATTACTACTATAAAAAAGAGTAGAATTTAGATAGAAGGGAATTTGAACAGGAGATATTGAACTAAACTCATGTAAAGTAGAGGGTGACTATTTTGAGAACAACTCAGTATATGGAAATTATATTTCATTAAATGTAACATGCCTAGCAATAAAGACTCTTCCAGATCTATCTAAACATTTATATCCTTTATGAAGTGTATTGTAGCTAATAAAAACACATTTTTGACTATGAAAGTCAAGTTTATGCTGATTATATAGCTTGAGCAGAGGGAAATAAAAGCAACCAAACACTCTAAGAAATGTATGATCACGCAATTGATTGTGTAATTTCTTAAAATGAGAGATATTGCCTAAAACTTGTGTAGGCATTCTATTGATTAAGTAAGAGGCTGTATGAAATGCTTCTCACTAAAAAGATAAAGGCAAATGTGACTGAGCAAGAAGAATAAGACCAGTCTCAACAATATGTCTGTGTTTTCTTTCAACAATGCCATTTTGATGGTGAGTGTATGGACAACTGAATCTAAATTGAATACCTTCTTGTTGAAAAAAAGGTTTGAAACTTATAAATTCACTCCTCATATCTAATTGCAGTGCTTTTATAGGCAAGAAAAATTATTTTTCAATAAGAGTTTTGAAATGTTTAAAGGTATCAAATCTTCTGATTTAAGAGTAAGAGGAAATATCCAGCTATATCTAGTAAAGTCATCAACAAAAGAAATGTAGTATTTATAACAATCCATAGAACATTCAGAAGCTAGACCCCATAAATCAGTGTGTAACAGTTCAAGTGGAAATCTGGATTTTGTTTCAGTAACAAGAAAATGAAAATGATGCAGTTTTCCACATTAACATACATTACAGAAATCAAGAGATTGTTTTGAAATATAATGCAAATGAAGCTTTCTTATTATTGTTTGTAAAGCATGTTTGTTTGGATGCCCAAACTTGTTATATAACAACTGAATTGAAGTAAGAAAACTTGTAGGACTAGAATTACTTGACCCTAGATTACTGGAATGAAAAGAAGTTGGACTGATAGACACAAGACTGCTTGAATTTTGCAAAGAGTTTACAATTCCTTTATTTTGAAGAAATGACAACATTGAGCTAGGCTTTAAACTAAGACTTTCATAATTGAAGATAGTATCAGAATCATCTTGAGACAGTAGTTTGTAGAGGCCACCTTTAGCAATCCCATGTGCCAGTAATATCCATCCATCTTGTCCTTAACAAAGCACATATTAGAGGAAAACTCAATGGTTATATTGTTATCTAATAGGAGTTTAGAAATGCTAACGAGATTCTTAGTAATTTTGGGCACACATAAGACATTATTCAGGTTTAAAAAGGTTCCAAAAGAAGTATGAAAGCATGTGCAGCCAATATGTGTAATGTTAAGCCCTTCACCATTACCAACTAGTGACAACTGAGAACCAATATAGGGTTTACCTTCAGCTAGATTCTTCACATTATTTATAAGATGATGAGTTGCTCCACTGTCAAGTACCATCCTTGATCAGCAATGCCTTCTGAAGTAACCATATAAGCAGTTATGGAAGCTTGATTCTGATTAGGATAATGACCATTCACTGGAAAATTTAGAACAAAGTTTCTATTGAACTTGTACCTACACTTAGCTGCATAAGGGTTATACTTAAAACAAATCTGACAGATTATAAATCCTCTGCCACCTCTTCTTCCAAAACCAGGAAAGACACCAGTAAAACCACCATTACGAGTGAAGCCACCTCTGCCCTAACTACGATTCCATCCTCTTCCAGAGTTTTGTCCCATATATGCATCTCTCCCTGATCTATAACCTCTTATGTTACCATTCTAGTCACTATTTCCATTCTTATTTGCATAATTTCCATTCAAGTTCCCTTGATTATTATTATTCCAATTTGCATTATTGTTTGGTTTCTTCTGAGTATTTCCAGTATGAGCTATGTTAGCTACATAGTTCAATTTTGCCTCTTTACTAGCACTAGATTGTGCATTCTCTAGCCTAGCTTCATGAGTAAAGAGCATGGAATAGGCTTCATTAATGATCATCTTAAGGATATTTGCTTCAATATACACCACAACAAGATAATAAGGTTATCCTAGGCTAGAAATCAAGTGTGTGATGAAATCTAAAGAGTCAACTGGACTACCAGCAACAACTAACTCATTTGTCACTGATATTAATTTGCTAAATTAATCGATAACAGACAGGACCCTTTCTTCAGATTATTTAACATCATTTTTAAACGAACTTTTCTAGCAGCAGTTTCAGAACTAAACTATTGTTCTAGGTTAGTCTAGAGTTCATGAGAAGTTTTAGAGGTTACCACAAGACTCAGAATCTCAACACTGATGGAAGACAATAGCCAGTTCAATAGCATCTGATCTTGCTTCTTCTATATAGCATAAGCAGGATTCTCTTGTGCAACAACATCAGCATTTGTTGGATCAATAGCAAGAAACTGATATGGACAAGTTCGTGAACCATCAAGGAGGCTTTCAAGCTCATTAGCTCTCACTGAAGAGAGAATTTGTGATTTCCAGATTGTATAGTTGGAACGATCAAGTTTGATTGGTGTTGTAAATGTAAATGACGAGATCGAGGATGAAATGTTTGTATTCAAGCTTAATGCAGCCATGAGAGTATGTATTCTTGTCTCTAATACCAAATTAAAAATCAAATTCTCTTATCAAAACTGTTTGGTTTCTAAGAAAGTTGAGAGAAAATCATAACCAGAGAGAAAGAAAAATTTAATGAACTCAAGATATTTTGTATATTATGAATCTGATTTTACAAGACTAATTTATATTGATATTTGGAACTTTCTAAACACACGAAATGCATGTGTTAATATTAACTTTGCTAATAACAAACTTGCTGACTCAACAACCACATCACCAAAATCTGTTATTTAATTGACGTAACAAACATTGTTGAGCTAATACTGAAACTTATTCTTAACAAGGATTAAGGTTACCATGACTCCGTATTTGTGTCTTTTTTTTCCCTTTTAAATGATTCGATATCCTGTTAGTTTGCGTAACATCTTCACATGTAAGGCTCTTTGGCTCTGTCGAATTTCATTCGTGTAAGGGGTTCGACACAAAACCTTCAGGTTAAATTGGCTTTGGCATTATCCTAGTTACAACTTAATCTCAAAGCTTAGACTTGAAGGTATAGATAAAACAATTGCTTTTTAAGCTTGTTAAATAAATTGCTATGATCATGTAGTACCTTCTTGCCTGCTTGAATTGATTGACTTATTTATGAGGATATAAAATTATGAACCCGTCTAAGTGACAAAGAAAAAATGTTCAGCTTTCTAAGAGAAAGGGTGTTTTATGTCTATATGATTTTTTTCTTTTTCTTTTTGTTTTTTCTGTTATGAGTCGGAAAGGGTTTTTGAACGGTTTCCAAAAGACCACGCATCCCAAAAGGAAACCAGACCTTACCTATATAAAATTATTACAAGTATTTGTCATAAGATTCCTATACGTGCTTGATTTGAAGATTGACCAAGTTTTGAGCTACGTAAGTGGCAATTATATTTAACAACTCTTTATGATAATAATCAATATATGTATCAACTCTACTGTCTTTTCCGTAGGCCCTTGGATTTAACTATGGATTGCAAAGAGCCAAAAGCAAAGTTATTGATTCATCAGAATTTATATTAATTCCAAAAATTATTCATTACCTACATCGCAATTATATATATTTAACAAGTCATTATGATAACCGGTATGAATCAATTGTTGATTCATTTGGTTGGGCCCTTCCATATAATTATAGATTGCAAAGAACCATAATCGAAGATGGTGATTCATTAGAGCTTTATTGATAGTCCCAAAAGCTTGTCATCTCGATTGTGTATAGTATCAGAATCAGTGGACATGCTTGAAAATCAGAATTAAAAGTTCGGCTTGCTAATAATGATAATATTTGTAGCGTAGGATAATACATGAAATTGTCAAGTTGTTGACTTGTAGGTTAGTATACAAACTTTCTTTTTCGAATATAATATTTAATTGAATTCAGGCAAGTGAAGCTTCGTGGCACGGCCAAGTAGAAAAGAGGGCAACGGTTCAAATCTCCTCTAAGGAATTTTACCATTCATTTTGTTAGGGATGGTGTCAAAAATCTATTTCATAGGACAAGCATAAGAATGAATTTAATATAAGCAATAACTTCAACTTAAAGTGGCATTTCAACAAAGTTCACAAAGGTAGGTTTATAAATTCTTCAATTCATAAGGGCATTTCAATTTAAATTCACAGGGAAAAAATGGTTACATAATGGATGCAATTTAAGAGTTTTATTAATCAAATGGGAGAAGCCCTAGTCAGCCTAGCTCCTTCCTTACCTCCCACACTTATAATTGGGTGAAGGCAGACATTCTCCCACGTTTGTCGGGTGGAATATTAGATATTCAGGGCGGAACTCAGAGTTTAGTTCTTTGGGGTCAAATTAAAATCTTTCAAAACTAATTATATGATTTTTTTTTTCAATTGTACAAGCTGTAACATGTAAAAGTTTTATTTTCATAGTGTTAAAATTTTATTTTAATAGTGGAAAAAAGTATAAATATGAATAAAAAATAGATTATAAAACATCAACAAAAAAGTAGGCTCACTTGTTTCAAATAAAGGGAAGTTGTTAAAAATATATCAATAATTGTAAATGTAGAAGTTGTTATTAGAATTAATATCTGTGGGATCACGTAACTAAAATGATATTTTTCTCTAAAATTTAAACATTGTGAGAGAATATGTAGTTTTGTAGGGACCAAAATGAAAATTTTACACATAAAACTCACGATATTATTATATTTTATTGAGAAATTTATTAATTTTATAAAAGTCTGCATGTACTGTAACACCCTCTAGTTTGAATGGAGCTCCGCCTGATAAATATCCTTATGATACTAGTAAGAATAAAAATTTAAGTTATGTCATAATAAACTTGTTCTCTGATATATGAATTTTAATAAATTTATAATTATGAACAGTATTAGTCTTGTCATTATCCATGCTATTGCTAAATAAGAATAATAATAATAATAATAATGAAACGATCGAGCACGTCACATTTGGCATGCTAACGGAAAAGTATGTTCTGGAATGATTATATAATAACAAATATTTAACATATATACGTGTCTTTTTTCAGTTAAATAAGAAGCTGGCCCAGTTTCTTGATTTTTTTTTTTTTCTCGATCAAAATAAAATAAAATAAAAGAGGTAATGGTGTCATAATCATGAATTATGAGTAAGGAAAGTGCGATGGCCCACTCTCCATTTTGACCGACATGGCATTGTAATATTTTTAAACGATTAAAGGCGCAAAAGACTGAATGCCTTTAACCATCCACTTATGGTTTCTACTGAAAGCTTTTTGTTCCTAGATGCATGCGTCCCCAAAGCCAAATCTATATAGAAGATGCTAAAGAATCAAGACATTCCTGACAAAATCAAATCTTCAGGATCTTATCAGCTTGTTAGTCTAATACTTTGTTAATTAAATATGGGTAAACTTTAATTTAGCATCTACTTAGAATGAAAATCTTTAATTAATTTATGATCATTTACTGTTATATATATATATATATATATAACAGTAAGTATATGATTAAATTGAAGTTTTTGTTCTTTTAGAAATAAATTGAAGATTACCATTTTATTTGGGGAGATGTATTGAAGTTTACCCACAAAAATATTAGCATCGTTAAAATAACAAGATAGCATAATTAGATGAATAATGGCAAATAATGATGTATGTACAACAATTAGTTGAGATAAGAAAAATTGTCTTATTGTGAAATTTTCTTTTGTCATATAGTTAATTTTTTTTGTCTTGTAGTGGTGGTATAATAACTTTAGTATTAACTGTAGTAATTATATGATTGCCAAATAATGGCAATTAACAATCGATTAAAACATTGATTGCACTACACAATAATCAGTTGAGTTCTTTCACTAGTCCATGCGTTCTCATGCAACTTGCCAAAGAAAAAAAGAAAACTCATCTCAACTAATGTTGAATATTAAGCTTCTACTTCAACTCATTGGACCCACGTGGCGTTATCTAACCAGACATATTGGGAGCCAAAATTTTCTCGAGAAATTAATTGAAGAATAGAAACTTTAGAGGGCAGGGGAACAATTCTAGAATCATGAAAGTGAAAGAAATAAAATATAGGATTATGTATAGTTAGATAAAAATAATATCCATAATCTAGTTGGTTAATAAGATTATCAAATTTCCTTGTCAAATACGTCAATCGTGAAAATCAAATTAGCAACCATGAAATAAAATTGTTTAGTTTATGGAAGGAAATGATACAAGTGTGGTCTAATGTTGTCTCCTTGTTCCATAATATCTATGTCAAGACCAATTCAGTTTATGTAATTGTAAAGCACTTTGTATTTGCCAAATTTCAAGCCAAACAAAATTTAACTGCATAAAATTTATGGTTCTTAGGGTGCGTTTGAAATCGAGGTTGGGCAGCTGTAACTTAAAAGTTACAACATTAAAGTATTTGATAAACACTAGCTGCTGTAGCTTGAAAGCTATGTTGATATAATTTTTTACTTGTCTTTAATAATTTTATCAAAATTATTATTTAAAATTTACATTTACTGTATATTATTAACTTTTATTTCATAATTACAGTTTTTTTCCACAGCAGTTATACCTTAAAAGTTACAGCACCTCAATCCCAAAGCACCCTTACTATTTTATTTTATTTTTTATTTCAACAAAGTCTATTTAGTAGCACCAAAAGTTGAACACCATAATTTAGGCACGGTTCTTTTATCTGTTGGTGTAATTCATAAATTCATTTACATTTTTTTTTTTAAACCCTTCTTCAAACATTTGCATATATGCTTAGATACCACTTGTTTTCGTACATGTAGTACGAGTTTCAGTCCCTCTATATGTATCTGAGGGAGAATATTTTATTTAAATTATTTGAAAAGCAACCCCAATTGAATCTTCACTGCATTATCACAGAACTGTCTATACAAAAATCCCAGATAAATTTGTGGTGCAAATATTACTTAAATTATAACGCAAAAGTATCGCAGGCGAACCCACAACTTTTGCAAACCTCATTTTCAAGTTGGGCCTGTGCTCGGGCCCTGACCACCCCGCAGGAAAGGGATGTAGACAAATAATAGAACAGAAACTCTTATGATTTTTCTTGGCATCCAAACTTTTGAAAATTACCTTCAGACCCAAAGCTGTAGAAACTTTGCACTTTGACTTCCATCGAGTCCAAACAAAAGACCTCCGATCAAAGTCGAAGGTCCACTTAAAAAAGCTGACATGATATCGCTCCTGCCCAACAGGATCGTGCGAGTAGATTTCATGCATGTCGGCCAACCACTTGCTGCTACGTGTACCATTAAGGGTAAGATTATTGGCCATCCAATCAAAACAGTCACATCCACTGCCGGCTTTTTTGTTGTTTTTGATTTGTCCTTTTCACGTAAATGACCGTACGCAGTGGGCCCCACCGTAAGACAATACTAGAATTTGTTGTGGTCCTATTGAGTCGGCCGAAACACAGTTTAAAACAGAAGCACAAAATTAAAAATAAAATTCAGTCTTAGACGGGTATGGGAATTTGCGGCTGCGGTTACTTACCATTTTATTGGTGGCCGGCGAATTTTGTCAACGACATTTTCACGTGACCGGTAAGTGTACCTATTGTGCATAGAGTTTGACGTTTTAAAAAAGAATGTATGTGTGTCTGTGTGTGTGTGTGTTTTTTTTCTCTTTGAGTGCATTTGTATTTTATTGAGAACATCAAACACATCATCAGATTGCATACATGTAGATCTACCCAATGATGAGATCTGATTAATGAAATGAACAATAGAGAAGCTGCATGCGATGTTGATCCCTAATACAAAAATCAGAAGAAGTGTGTGTTCTCAAAGTCCAGGGTGTCATTTTCCCCTTGCCTGCGGCTTGGTAATTGGACTTTTGGTGTGTGCCCTGTCTCTGTCTCTGTCTAAAAGTAAGAACTAAAACGACAGAACAGAAATGCAAAAAAGAATCTACGAGCATTTTTATCCTCATTATCAGTTAAAAAAATGAAAAAGAAAACATGCCCAGGTGAGTTTAAATTTACTGGGAGCTGATTGCTGAGGCCCAGAAATGACACGTATACATCACTTTGCAATGAGATGGGGTTCATATGATCTGTCGGAGTAACGGTGAAAAAAACAGGAAGATAAAACTGGGGGACAAGAAGACAAATGTAATCTACTTCTTGGGGATTACGAGTTGAAAGAGAAGAAAAAGAAATGAAAAGCTGATAACAAGTTTCAACTTGCTGTCACTTAAAAGCTACGTATGTATATATATATGCTACATCTTTTTTCCCCTTTTCCCCCTTCTTTGGTGTCTTGTAGTAACTTGTATATATCATCAGTTATCAGTTATCACCATATATGTCAGTCTGTGGTTCAGCTTCAGTCAATTTGAATCTCTGAGGCAGAAATCATGGACTTTGTTGTATGGAGAGATGCGAGCAATGAAACAATTTTACAGTGAGATATGATGAAGTGATAGGGAAATGTCATCAAACTTTTCGACTTTGGTATAGCCAAAGAAGCGAATTTTGCTACCTAGCATTATTAGCAGACAGATAAAATTACCCACCTATCACCCATGTGAAGGCCAGTGAAGTTTTTTAGACCTTATTGTTTTGATTTGCCACCAAAGACTTCACAAGTCATGCATCACTGGAGCAAATTTTTGGACCACAGGCAGAACCGCCAGCTCGGAAAATTTCAGTCAAGCACAGGTTACAGATATGGGATTATTTAGATTTTGGCTAGCTCTCCTGTCATTCCAATACTTTTCGGATGCAGAAAAAATTAATGGCTTTACATGTGTGCTACAATTACCAATAATTACATGTCCATGGAGCTGTAGTTGTGCAAAAAATTGCCTTTGTTTCTATGTGAAATGCGAATGTGACCTCCCATACGCGTTCTGGCGCAGCCACATGTTGTTGACAACTTGAAAAGACTCTCTCACGAGATGTAGAAAAATCTTTATTGTATTGTATGGTACCTAACATAACTTCAAGAGACAGGGATAATGAATAATGAATCCTTTCTGTTATCAATTTTTTTTCTTGAATATTTATTTAAAAAAAGAATAAGGAAAAGCGGGCGGCCTGAAAATCAGAAGAGATTGAAATAATTCATTCTCTGTCTCTTGAAGAGTTGACGTTATTGATATGATTTTTATGTTTTTATTTTTTACTTTTTGAAAAGTTCTGGTCGGTAGTGTGCGGCAACTTTAGTGACAGGCGAATTAAACAGTTGTCTAGGTCCCGTATTTAGAAAGTGCAATTTTTGAGTATCTATTTATTAATTAATATGATTAATATTTTTTTAATATTAGAAAGAATTAAGTTACGTATATATTTTTTTTTACAATAAAAAAGCCTACTTCTTAGACTTTACCCTATCATTACTCTCATTCATAATTATCTCTCTTATTTGATAATCTTTACCTTAAATATAAGATATATTTTTATGATATAATAATTAGGGAAATTATCGTATACCTTAAATTTGTACTTTTATAAAAAATATTACAACACTTTAAAGGTGTATCAATCGGCCACCTTAAATTGACAAAAGTTATATGCCGACCACTAAACTGTTAGCTGTCGTTTGAAAATTAACAGAATTGTAGTGAATTGACTATTTTATCCTTGAAAATTATCACTTATATACCCTTAAAATCTCTTATTATCACTTATATACCATTAAATTATCACTTGTAGCACATGAAAAGACTAGATTACCCCTCTGATGTAATCATATTTAAACGGAAACTAACGGTTTGGTGGACCGCAAATACATTTTGTCAACTTATGGTGGACACCTGATATACCCTGAAAGTGTTGTAGTAAATTTGATAACAGAGTAAATAAAGGGTATACGATTGATAATTTCCTTAATAATTATTTTGAACATTACTTCTTTATTTTCTTTTACTATTTCCCAAAAAAAAAATCAATGCTTTCCCTTTAAAAAAAAAAACTCTTATTAAAATTAATAACGTTAGATTTTTAGAGCTAACTTTTAGTATTCTATTAAAATATATTTAAAAACTCATTATCTATAAATGATACACATTAAATCAAAGTTACTTTCAGCAAAACGTTTTTGTGCTCTCTTCTCTTTCTCGACAAAATTCATTGTCATCATCCATATTCATCTCAACTAGTCAATTAACTCAATTCTAGGTACTATCATTCTTTTTTTTTCTATTTTTTATTATTATTGTTCTTATCCTTTTAAATTTAATTTATTTTTTATTTTTTGTATTGATTTCAGCTTAAATAATTTAGAAAAAAAATTGTGTTTGTTTATTTATTTGAAAAGCATGTCAACTAGAAATATGCATCAAGATCATAGCAAGTAGGAGCAATGATTTAAAGTTCACATGAAGATTATGGCTGTGGTTGATGAAGTTTTAGAGCATCTTAAGGAGATAGAATTTGTGGAAGACAAAATTAGTTAATATTCATGTGGAAATAAATAGATATTTTTTCGACTATCTTTTTTTTTTTTTGGATCTTGTTAATAATTGTTGTAATTCAAGATATTATTGAATATAGTTGAATTTTGAGCTACTTGATGTTGTTGTGAGAGTTTTTTGAACTATTTAATATTCTTGTGAGAGTTGATATTTTAACATCAGTAGGCCCAAAATAAAATTTCGCCTAAGACCCCCAATTGGTTAAAGCCGGCCCTGTGTGTGTGTAATTAAATTTTAATCACGTATTATTATAAGGGGAAACTTATGGTGCAACTGTGGTACCGTGCCACAGTTGCATCTAGCCGTTGGATGTCAGTGGATCTCACCAATCCAAGTGTATCCAACGGCTGGATGTAACTGTGGCACAGTACCACAGTTGCACCGTAGCCAGATCCTTATTATAAATATATGCGTGATGTAAAATTTTTCAAAAGTTAAGCACAATTTAGATTTTATAAATTCTTGTACAAATTATTTTTATACAAATTAATGTGATATTTAATAAAATTTAATAAAATATATATATATATATATATATATATATATATATATATATATATATATATATATATATATGAGTCAAGTGATATCTTCATTCAATAACCCATGCGATGCCATGTCAATTTATTCAAATTACATCACTGCTCTTCGGTCATACTTATTATACAACTTTTACCCTATGATATCGTATTGACTAAAAATTTGTATAAAAAAAATTTGTTGTAGTACATTTTATTGAACTCGGTGAACAATTCGGCATTATCTGATCATTCTCAGGGTTATGATTGAGAGCATTTGTGTAGGCCAGGACTGACCGATAAGATTTAAAAAGCCGAGGCCCATTATACTGATTAAAAGCTAGGTTCAGGAAGTTTATTATGATGTAGAAGCATATTTGCACATGAATGATATGGATAGATTCTCTCATTTTTCGCAGGAAAAAATGAAAATGAAACCCAAATTTCAAACATTAACCTCTTTTGGTCTGCCAATAAGTACCTGGACCCATGCATGAAAATTGAGGTGCCATGTTGGACACATGATTCATTTTGGACACTGTTCAGTCGTCGGTTGGTAATTTTTTTTTAAAAAACTAGTTACATACTTTTATGAAACTTGGGCATGAAAAAAAAAATTATCAGGACCATAAATCCACATTTAGGAGTCTATACATATATATACACACATACACACCCACAAATGTTCCAACCAAACATTTTTTATTTATATTAAAATTAAGAATAAATTAAAAAATAAAAATAATATTTTTTTGTAGTGTATTAAAAATTATATTTTTTTCCTTTTAATTTATCTCTAACTTTAATAAAGTCAGAGGATTCTGATTCAGGATTTTAAATTTGTTAAAGTTTAAAAAAACTATTAAACCATGCGGTTAATGATGTAATGACCATATACTTTCAAGGTCATTACACTATTAAATCCCATAGTTTAATAGCTTTCTCAAACTTTAAGAAAGTCTAGACTCTTGACCAAATCAGCGCTGTATTATTATTATTATTATTATTATTATTATTTATCTAATCAAGATATTCTCATTTTAATAAAATGAAAATGCCACTAATAGACAAAAAAAATATAGTTTCTAATGTATTGAAATATGTTTTTTTTTAGCGGGATTTCCTCATTAAGTGTGTGTAGATATATATATATATATATATATGATATAATCATTATTCTCATTTACGGAACTACATCTTTTAAAATATGGATTCACTATATACTTTATATGATGTATTAGTTAAATGAACAAAAGATTGTAAAAGCGTTAATATATCCCATAGGTGTATACAGTGAATCTATATTTTTTTAAAATGTGGACATTTACACTAGAAAACCACTATATATAGAGAGAATAAATATTACTTATTCTAGGCGAGTCTAAGTTCTTTTGCTCTTTTTTTTTTTTTTTTGAGACTGATTAATCATCAGATTACTGCATTACACAGATATTTACAACAACTGCTTATTGTAGCAGAGGTATTACACTGATATTTACAATCAGATATACATGATTGGGACTTACATTATTACAATGAATTCTATGAAGTACATGCCCAATACAAATAACCCCTCACAGGAGAGGATGTCCATACTCCACTTGCATTTCGCAAGGGAGAAGGATATAAAGAATATTTAGCCCCCACAATGCTTTTGTGGGGGCTAGAACCGCTGCCCTCACAATGCTTGTGAGGGCAGCAGCCCACCACTTCGGCCAAGGCCGAAGTGGCCTTTTGCTCTTTCTTTGAAACAGAATAACGGGGAAAGAAAAGACACGGCCAACCTGTACAGGGCTCGAGGGCAAACTTTTTTTAAAAGAGAATGGAGAGTAAATCGAAAGGCTTCTGTTTCCGTTCTTGGTTTATATACTGCTTGGGTCTTTTGGCACCTCTCTATTTTTCTTACAAAACTCGTTTTATTTTGTATTTATAAATTTATTCTTTATATTTTAAATTTTTTTAGAAATAGAAACTTATCTAATTGAACCCATTCATTTTCATCAGTCATTTTCTCCACTACAAACTCTTTAAACCTACAAAAATTAAAAGAAAAAAAATTAATTTTTAAAGAATAAGATTTTTATCCAATTATAAACTAAGCTTTTTTCAGTTTATAATTTTTTTAATTTCTTTTCGAAATAAACACCCAGATAAATTAAAAAATATAAACCTTGAGTTGACCATCTTCTTTATTAGTTTTGGAGATCGATAATGATGAAAGAGAAACCAAATTAAACCTGAGATAGGTAACTCACATTGATTATTTTTAGGTAACTCACATTGATTCTTTTTCTTTCTTAAAAAGCATATAAACTTGGCAGGCATATTTTTACATCACAAGAAAAACAAATGCACCTCTTCACTCAATCAGCAAGAATTTTAGAGGGCACCACCAATAGCCCAACTCTAAAATTAATTCAACATTGGGCCTATTTTCGAGATATGAACTACGCCTAGCACATGTGTTCTGTCCTCAAACTTAACCAACCCATCAATCCTACTGGACCCTTGAAAATGTTGTATTTGGGGCCTTCTTTACAATTTATATGGAGTAGAGGTCTGTTATTTTCAACCGTACAGTTATAGAGATTAAAAATAAATCTACATTTATTATTATAATCTGAAAATCATCATCAATACTTCACGGTAGAACGGTTTCACAGTAGCTACTATTTTATTATTATTAATTTTAATAAAGTGAGAATGTCTTCACTCGAGAATGTCTTTATATATTTGTGTGTGTTTTTAAAAGCTATATCTACAATATTTTATCGTCACAATTTTTTATTTTTGTTAAATTTTATAAGATTTACGTGACAAATTTTCCGTCAATTATGAAAAGAAAAGAAAGAAAGAAATAAAGGAAAAACAGAAAACCTCGGATCTTGACTTTATCCTTAATATTTTGACATTATCTTCAAACATTGAGCCAAAGACACGAGTTTGCCAACAAACAGCTCATGGAAAAAAGAAAAATAATGCTGGCTCTGACGAAGTGCATGTGCACTTGTGCAGCATTGTTAGGGATGGCAAAAATCCCCACGGGGACGGGTACCCTCGGGGATTTTCCCCATTCGGGGAGGGTACGGGGATAATTTTATACCCAATTTTTTATTCGGGGAGGGGACGGGGAAAATTTTTTACCCAATTTTTTATTCGGGGAGGGGACGGGGATGAGGTGGAATCCCCATCCCCTACCCATTTCCCCATTTTAATTTTTAATTTTATTTTTATTTTTAAAATTACTAATAAATAAATAACAAAATTATAAATATTGTTAAAAATAATAAATATTAAAATAGTTATATTATTAAACTTTTAAACTTAATTAACTAATTAAAGTCTTAAATTTTTAATCCAAACCACAATGATACAGGAGAGAGCTGCCTAATTATAATTTACAACAGTTCTAATCCTAATTCGTATCCTACATTAGCTCGAATTGCTAGAGATATTTTGGCAATTCCAATTACAACAGTTGCTTCTGAATCAGCTTTTAGCACCGGTGGTAGAGTTGTGAGCTCACACCGTAATAAACTTCATCCAAGCACATTGGAGGCCTTAATATGCTGTCAAAGTTGGTTACGAGCTTACAATAGCAGTATGAGTTTATTTTACATTGTAATTATATTATACAGTTATTAATATTTGCGCTTATAAGTTACGTTACTTATATCATTTTCATTGTTTTAGGTTTGAAATCTGAGGTTAGCTCTCAATTTGCCACATTTCTCGAGGAAGAACTGGAGGAGCAGGAGGTAAATAGTTTTATTAAAAATATTAATTAAGTATCTACATTTATTTTATTGTCGATATAAAAATAATTTTTTTTCTTTTTATTGTAGGATTATGAAGATTGAGTCATTGACTAAGATAATTATTTTAATAATTTATATTTTTGAATGTGACTTTGAAATGGATCAATATTAATGCAAGATATATTTTGAACTTTATTTTTATCTGAATTTTTTATTTTAATATGAATAATTTAAAATCGAAAAAAAAAATGTATTAGACTATTAATTATTCGGGGACCGGGGACCCTCGGGGATCCCCTGTTAGTATTCGGGGAGGGGATGGGGATTCACTTAAGTAATTCTGACGGGGACGGGGAGGGGACGGGGACATAACAAAATATCGGGGATGGGTATGGGGAGATTGGTCCCCTCCCCTCCCCTCCCCATTGCCATCCCTAAGCATTGTCCTATATACAGTCCACTTGCGCACCGTATTTCGCAAACTTATGCCGATCATATACAATACTTAAAATCCTTATGATTTACTTGATTAAGTAATAATAATTAGTTTAATCTAAACAATGAAGATAAAACTAAAGTTAACTATAGCAAGTACAATCAGTAGTTCATGTGGAATATCATTGAGTAGGCATCGTTCAGGTAAACAAAAGCCAATAGATGCATATATATGACATGAATTTTAATCTAAGTTGCAGCAACTATCAGAGCCAAAATACTTATGATGTGATCACCATTAACAGGAGGCTTAGGACATCTTTGGTATTCAGGTGCTGTAGGTTATATATGTAAAGTAAAAGTTAATAGTGTATATTAAATATAATTTTTAGATAATAATTTTGATTAAAACAATAGTGAAGATTTATAGGTTTCAATCATACAAATGGTGGATCAAATCAACTTAACTTCCAAGCGACCATAGTTAATGTTTACCAAACAGTTTAATATTGTAGATTATAAATGCACAATCTCAATATTAAAATAGGGTATTAATCAATGGGTGGTAGTATATCTATTAGATAAGTTGTGTTGAATTTGATAATCCTATATATGTTAGTTAACCATTTAATTTAAAACTTTAAGCTATTAATTTACAAAGGCAATGTGATTAAAGACGTGACTACACAAGAGGAATTCAATTTTTAATGAAGATTCCAATATGTTTGTCAGGTAGTTTCTAATTATTTTATTTATTTATTTATTTATTTTAGTAGAGTGGCTCCTATTCGTGGGTGATTTTGATAATATTAAATTATATAGAAGCTCACGACTTCAATTCCTACTCAAAAGTTAGCTACTAACTACATTTATTTCCTATTAGTTCAAATACTATTAGCAGCCGTACCTGGTTTATTTAAAAACTATTTGGCTATATATATATACAAGGTTCACATACAAATATCCATCTTCAAACTTTAATCGCTTCTTTTTATTAATCGATCGCTTTTTCTTAATCTATAGCTAGCTCCATTTCATGGCTTCTTTAGTTCTTTCAGCCATGGGCCTCCATCCGCGGCAATCACTTGTGACGGTTTCAAACAATAATTCTGCTCGTAATAAAAAAGAAGGTTGGTACTTAAGGAAGACCTTTTTTGATAGCAAACGTGACAGAACACGAGATCACTTAATGATCTCAAATGTTGCAAGCCACCAATCGCCGGCGAGTGTACCGGAAAGGGAAAGTTGTGCTGAACACAGGAACCATGTTGCATGGACAAGTGTTAAACAAGAACGATGGGAGGGTGAGCTTGTTGTTGAAGGAGAAATACCGTCATGGCTGGTACGTGTAACTTATAAATTTCCTTTATTTCTAGCTTTTCTGTAAATAAGGGTAAAGAATAGTCCAACACTAGCTGAAGAATATTTTGATTTATGGCCTTCTATACTGGTCTGTTCTACCTTAAGATTATAGGATGCTTTGACTTGGCTACTAATAACGATTAGGGGACGGTAATTTTTTTTAAAAATTGAATATATATAAATTGAAACGTACAACATCTCTCCCAAAGTTCTTGAAAGTGCATCTTCTTTCTTTTGTGCCCTAACAAATATGTTGTTATAGATCTGCAAGATATAATCATTCTTAGGTGCAGACGCCTACATTTTTTTAATGTGGATACGCTGTTAAACCGTGTGGTTTAAAAAAGTTAATTTTTTAATCATTCTTAACCGTAAGTGCGCACACCTATATTTTTTTAATGCGGACTCGCAGTTAAACTGTACGGTTTAAAAAAGATAGTTTTTTAATGAACTATAAAACCGTACAATAAATCTCTTAAACCCCATAATTTAAAAAGTGTATCTGCATAAAAAAAAATGAAGGCATCTACACTAAAAAAAGACTACTGCAGGATAATCATAAATTAAATTACTTAATCAACTAAATTTTAGAAAAAAAAAGGTAAGTTGTGTGAGTTTAGTACTTGCAATTAATAACTATTATGTTTGCTTGAAGCCCGAAGGACACGGTTCAATTGATTAGATGTTTTAGTAATTTACAATGGATATGTAAAAGGTTTTAGTATTTTAAGGATAAATTCTCTTTCCAAATAACATTAATTACTATTAACTTGAGATAAGAGCATCCTGATCCCATAATAACATTAATTACTGAGTACCAGATGTAGATGCGACGCGGTCCCTATGCCACAATAATAATAATAATAATAAAAAGAACAAAGCATTATATTTTCAGCGTACAGAGTATTAACCACTTGCACCTGCATGCAGAATGGCACGTACCTAAGAAATGGTCCAGGTGTGTGGCACATTGGGGAATTCAACTTTGGGCACCTCTTTGACGGCTATGCCATGTTGGTCAAGGTCCATTTTGAGAAGAACGGCCGCTTGATCGCCGGCCACCGTCAAATTGAAACCGAAGCCTACAAGGCTGCAAAGAAAAATAAGAAACTATGTTATCGCGAATTCTCAGTTTCTCCAAAGCCTGATAATTTCTTGGCATACGTTGGGGAACTTGCTAAGCTCTTCTCCGGTGCATCACTGACTGATAATGCTAATAACGGCATTTATAAGCTTGGAGACGGACGTATCATTTGCTTAACGGAGACACAAAAGGGGTCCGTAATTGTCGATCCTGACACATTGGACACACTGGGGAAGTTCGAGTACAGTGACCCGTTAGGGGGTTTTATACAATCGTCCCACCCAATTGTAACAGATGACGAGTTTCTAACTTTGCTACCCGATTTGTTGAACCCCGGTTACTTGGTTGTGAGGATGGAGCCGGGTACTAATGAAAGGAAGGTCATTGGACGGGTCAATTGTCGAGGCGGGCCGGCACCGGGTTGGGTTCACTCATTTACGATGACTGAGCACTATGTTGTTGTGCCTGAGATGCCATTGCAGTATAGTGTACAGAGTTTGCTTAAAGCTGAGCCATCCGCACTATACCAGTTTGAATGGCGCCCTGAGCGTAAAGCGTTCCTGCATGTTGTCTGCAAAGCCAGTGGCAAAATTGTAAGTATGCTGCCACTTTATTTATTTTAGTCCTTTTTTACTGATTATATATGCTCCTTCAGTCCGTACCACTTGAGCCAATTACATAATTAGTCATTGTGACAGAAATAATTAAATAGATTTTAACGAAAATAATTATATGACAGGGACTTTTTGAGTAACTTTTAAAAACAAATAGATCAATTGGATAATTGATTCCATCAGTGAGAGCATTTATACTTCATTATTTTTGGTGGTAATGTTATTATATGTATGTATATATTAATTTGAAGGCGGCAAGTGTGGAAGTGCCGTTATATATGGTATTCCATTTCATCAATGCATATGAAGAGAAAGATAAAGATGGGAGGGTGATAGCGGTTATAGCTGACTGTTGTGAACACAATGCCGACACGACAATTATCGAGACGCTTAGTCTGAAAAATCTCCGTTCGTTCCACGGCCAAGATGTGCTGCCAGATGCAAGGTACGGGTGTGCGTGTGTGTGTGTATCTGCATATATCCTTAACTTTACATATATATAATTAATTTAATTATAGTTAATGGCACAAATTAAAAATTTCTAAATCGATGAACCAATCATAGGGTTGGAAGGTTTACAATACCGTTTGATGGGAGTCAATTCGGGAAGTTGGAAACAGTTATGGATCCTGAAGAGCACGGGAGAGGAGTGGACATGTGTAGCATTAATCCTGCATATTTGGGCAAGAAGTATAGATATGCCTATGCCATTGGAGCCAAACGCCCATGTAACTTCCCCAACTCCCTCACTAAGGTATGCATATATGCACGTATACATATATAACGTCCACTTACTGTTTTGCATCTTTTTCTGGATGGTATTGATTTGCAATTAATTAAATAATGTGTTAAATACTAATTGTTATATAATCAATTAATTGCAGCTTGATCTAGTAAAGCAAAAGGCAAAGAATTGGTGCGAGGAGGGCATTGTGCCATCGGAACCTCTCTTTGTGGCTCGGCCTGGAGCCACAGATGAAGATGATGGTGAGTGCTGGCTACTAGCTTGTCTTGTCTACTTGTTATATATTATAGATGCCATTTTAGTTTGCTTCTTCAATTAGCTTTTGGGAAATAATTAATTGATTTTGTTGCGTTGCAGGCGTTGTAATCTCGATGATCAGTGAGAAAAATGGAGGTGCGTATGTAGTGTTGTTGGATGGATCCACATTTGAGGAAATTGCAAGAGCTAGGTTCCCCTTCGGCCTGCCCTATGGGTTTCACGGATGCTGGGTTCCAGAAAATTAAACAAATAAGTTAATATCATATTGTTGTTTCTAGCTCAGAGTGCGCCCAGACCGAATTAATAATAAATCTAATCTCAATAAATTAACAGGGGACTCGTGACTTTTGTCACATATAAGATGGCATATGTAGCTAATTAACTACTCAGAGCTGCAAGGTTTGCGAAGCAATTACGCTTCACTTATACCCCCCCCAAAAAAAAAAGATGTGTTTGTCAGTGGAAGTACTTTGCTTGAGCTGATTTCCAAAGTCCTGGGTTTGGCTAAAAATTGTCTTATATATTCATTCCCTCGCGAAATCTAATTTCTTTTAACTTTCACTGCCCAGCGCTTAAATAAATTACAACAAATCAATTAATCAACTCTTTGAAAACAACGCCTTCCCTCCAAGTAGTCTGTCGGGGCGCTCGTCCGTCAAAGCCAGCAAAAATGATAAATAATCATAGGGAAGACTAGAGATATTTAATGGGTCATGCCGACCGTCAAACGAAGGTTCATGTGGACTCGTGTCGTGCCTTACTCATTCATGCCGTCCTCTGCCGTATTTTTTTTTTCCTTAAGCCTAATATGGCCCAGTATGTCAAGTGCCTAAAAAAAAAGAACATAAAATTTTTTTTTTAAGAGGACATGCCAAGATGTTAACATACTTTTTTCAAGACCATATATTGTTTTTAGAGTCCACATGCCTTTAGTTTTTTTTTTTTAAAGGAAAGAAGAATTTCAATAAACAGACAAATGAGGAAGTAACGAGAGTGGTGGAACATGTCTCCATTCACCCGGACCTGACAAAGAACGCCCCACCCTACCCACAACATGGGCGGCGGTGTTCGCAGATCTCCTTACAAAAGAGAAAGTCACCTTTTTTAAACAATGAGCCAAGGCTCTACAATCAGAAATAAAAAGACCAAAATCATTCTGATAGTCGTTGGAATCAATCAAAGCATTGAAAACTTGTAAACAATTAGTCTCGATAATGACAGGAAAATATTGTGTATTCTTAAGGCAACTTAAGACCTCGCGCACACCTAAAGCCTTTGTCTCGCGAGCTTTAAAATTTCCAATTAAAGAATCACATTTTGCAGCCAGGAAGTTACCCTCAGAAGACCAGATAACTGCTCCATAGCTTATCCTAGCAGTAGCTCAGGAAATGGCAGCGTCCGCATTGCATTTGAACCATCCAAATCGAGGGCGTTTCCAGCAAATAGAGCTAAGGTTTAAATTTACAGGTACCTGAGTAAAGTGACTCAATTGACGAGCCTTTTGCCATTGAAATAAGTCTTGGCCAGCTTTGTTAAGAACTTGAGGCACTCTACCTACTACATTCCTCCAAACCTTATTATTTCGATTTGCCAAAGGCTCCAACAAACCATTGCAGCCAAGACAACAATCATCAACATTGCAGTGAGTAAATAGAGCATCCAACCAAGCACCAAAACTAACAAAACTTCCATCAAAACCAACCAAGGAAATCATCCAATATTGTTTGGCAAAAGGACAATAAACTAAAACATGATAAGTTGTCTCAGAAGATGCATTACAGATAGTACAATAAAGGTGTACCTCGACTCGACGATTGATAAGGTTGTCAGCAGTATGAACCATATTTGCCACAGATTGCCAAAGAAAGTTCTTGACTTTGGCAGGCACAGACAGCTTCCAAATCTTACTCCAAACTCCACTGCTAGGCGGCTTCGATATAATGTCCATCCATTTATAGCAACTTCGAACAGTGTATATTTCGTTTGCATCGGGGAGCCAATACCAAGTATCACAATTACGCCGAGAACTAAGAGGAACTTGGAGTATACAGTCTCGATCTTTGCTGTTGAACACATTTGTCATAAGATCATAATCTCATCGTCGTTGATTAGAAACCATAAGACTACTCACAGGAGTTGATGCTAAAGTTTTTCTGGAAGGTTAGTTGTAATGAAGCCGCTCACCTGATCCGGCAACCAGAGAGCCAAGCCAATTGTAATGCTCTGCCCATTCCCAACTTGAATACGACTCCCTTGGATTAAAATCTTCTGAGGAGCCAAAATCGATCTCCATGCATAACTCGAGTTGCTTCCCAGCTTTGCTTGAGCGAAACATGCATTAGGATAATACCTAGCTTTAAAAATTTTGCCCACAAGCGAATACAGATTTGTAAGCAACCTCCAGCCTTGTCTTTCTAGCATAGCAACATTAAATTTGTGAAGGTGTTTAAAACCAATACCACCATAAGCTTTTGGTTTACAAAGCCTACCCCACTGCATCAAACTAATTTCACCACTACCATATATTTTATTGCCCCACCAAAAAGAATTCATCATCCTTTCAAGCTCCCGGCAAAGATTGAGAGGAATGAGATAAATATGCATAGCATAATTAGGTATGGCCTGTGCCACAATTTTGATCAAAATTTCCTTTCCAACTCTAGAGAGAAGTTTTTGGTGCCACTCTTGAATTCTCTTCCATATTTTATCCCTGATGTATATGAAAATATCAGTCTTCTTGCGTCCAATAGATGATGGTAAGCCGAGATAGGTACCATGATCTGAAGTAGCTACAACTCTAAGCTGCTCACAGATAGGATGAATAGTATCCTCAGCCACATTCATACTCAAAGAAAAGGATGATTTATTGTAGTTCACCTGCTGCCCCGAAACTGCTTCATAAATAGCTAAAATATTTTTTACTAGGCGAACCTCCTAGATAGTAGCTTTAAAGAAAAGAAAACAGTCGTCAGTAAAAAAGATATGAGAAGCCAAATGAGCACCTCTAGCAACTTGAACCCCATGGAGCATCCTTGCCCTCTCATAATGATTTATCAATAAACTCAGCCACTCTGCACAAATGATAAATAGATATGGCGATAACGGATCTCCTTGTCTTAGACCTTAGCTTGGCACAATATGACCCAGCTCCACATCTGCCCGAGTAATCTTATAGGTAACTGTAGTGACACAAAGCATAATAAAATTAACCCAATTAACTGCGAAACCCAATTTCAACAAAATCGATCTGAGAAACCTCCATTCAATCCAATCATATGTCTTGAACATGTCGATTTTCAAAGCAGCAATTCCCTTTTTTTCTTTGTCGTTTTCTTTTAAGAAAATGCATTATCTCAGCCGAGATCAACACATTATCAGAAATAGCTCTGCCTAGTACAAAAGCACTCTGAGAATTTGAAATTATCGATCCTAAGACCATCTTCATACGGTTAGCAAGCATGTTGGCTACAATTTTATAGAGAACATTGTACAGGGAAATTGGTCGAACATCAATAAAAAATTCTGGTTGTTTCTTCTTAGGAATAAGGACAATGGAAGTCACATTAAGACCATCAGGGAAAGAATAATCCCGAATAAACCTAAGACACGCCTTAGTGATATCAGTATCCACAACATGCCAAAACTTTTGGTAAAATGCTAGGTTCATCCCATCAGGTCCAGGGGATTTATCTGGGTGCATATCAAGAACTGCATTTTGAACATATTCATCAGTAAAAGGTTGCAAAAGAGATTGATTTTGTGCATTAGTAATCTTAGACTCCACATAATTAATCACATCATCGTATGAAAAATGCTCAGCAGTAAATAGAGTCATGAAATACTCACAAATTAATGCATTTACATCCTCTGGTTTAGTACACCATTGCCCCTCTTAGTTGCAAAGCTTGGCTAAGTTATTCGTTCGCCTCCTCGTTGAGGCCATGGCATGGAAAAATTTTGAATTTAAGTCACCATCCCAAAGCCAAAACGCCTTCGAACGCTTCTTCCAATAAACTTCGTGGCTATGTAGGAGCTCGTTGTATTTGTCTCGAGCTATGGTAAAGTCGTTCAAGCTATCTTCATCATGCTTGCCCCGAAACTGATGCATTCTATCCTTGCAATCCTTAATTTGAGCTTTGAAATCACAAACACGATGATAACCCCACCGAAATAAACCTGAACTGCAAGCCGAGAGCTTACTTAGAATGGGAAGTCCCACAGCCGAAGACCAACTCTTCTCAACAATATCAGCACAATCCGGTTCTCTAAGCCATGAATTCTCAAAACAAAACGTGTCTTTAGTTAAATTCAATAGAATTAAAAGTTCAAAACTCAAGTCCATATTCAATAATTATAAACTAATAATAGTTCCTAAGTTAAAGCCTACTGTATTAATTTTTTTTTAATATCTAACAATAATAATACATTTATAAAATCGTGATATGTATAGTTTTATTTATTGAAATCATGATATCATCTATTCATTTAATAAATTATAAAACACAAAACGATTAAAGTATTTTTTCAACTAGGAATTAAATGAATTTAAAAAACTTACGCTAATAAAATATATTAAAAGATTCAATTTTGATTTATTTGTTAAATAAAAAAATTAAATTTACTTTCAATAAAAAGTTTTGCTTTAATACACTTTCGCTCGCATGCTATTGATGACTGATGGGCCACATGCTAATCCATCAGTAAAATGTGCTTATTTCAAATCTTTTCACGTGTTGTGTTTTATCTCATCTCCAATCGTATCATGTTTTTAAGTCTCACGTGCCTAAAATTCTAAGTCCAACTTAACCCACATGCGTATCGTGTTTTACTTATACTCTACCAAAATATACTCGTATTATGTCATGCCGTATTATATAGACATGTACCGTGTCCATGCCATGCCACGTGTCATCTGACCTGTTGGCTATCTCCGAGAAAGACATAAGGAGCTATAATATTTTAGGATTTATCTTTCACGAGCTTGCGTAATGAAACGCAATGCATCAGCTATTCTAGTAACTCATATCTAACAGCTGCTCCCTAAAACAACAAAATAGCGTGTGTTGTGCCGTGTGGGGTATCGAAAAATTTATGCGGGGGACATTTGCACACATCAGTTATAAACAATTAATATTATATTGTTAAGTAGTAGTAGTTAAAAGTAAAAAAATATATATATTATATTATATATACGTATGGTTATGTATTATTGTTCAATAATGACCAAATAGTTTATTATTTATTGCTCAATAATGGGATAATAGGACAGATATTTTTGCATTAGTTTATGTTAATTATTAGGAGGTTAGGTAATGATCCTTGAAGTTATAGTTTATTTATATTAATTGTCTTTTTATTAGATTTATCTTTTTGTTAGGTAAAGGAAAAATATATCATGTTTTTCTATATAATGTGACATGTAATATATCATTTATTAAGTGATTGACAAAATTTGAGTAAATTAATTTCTTTATCTTATCATTTTAAAGAGATCATTTACTTGAAAAAAAAAAAAAACTTTTCATTGCCTTTATGTAACAACACAACACTAATGTTACATATAAACAAACTGAACGGGCTTGGAAGGTTGACAATACCTTTGGATGGGCGTCCATTAGGGAAGTTGGAGATCAGTTGAACCAGATGAACATGGACGACGCATGGACATGTATGACGTCAACTCTGAATATTTGGGCAGGAGATACAGATGTGACTATGCTTGCGGAGCCCAAGGCCCAAGCAAATTTCCCAACGCCCTCACCGGGCAATAATTAAATTGACTGAACAATTATCATTCATAAATCTTAACTTAGTTAAAACAACAAATTGCCCCGGCTAGTTTTTATTTAATTTGGTCACTGGGATATCTCGATGATGTTCCCCTTTTCTAGCTACATACATCTATGCATTCAGAATACACCCCTAGGGCACGTACTTTGCTCTATGGCCTGAATCCTCAACCGCAGGATTGATGTTCTGGGCCTCCTGGTGGATCCCAACTCAATAAGATACCGACTGTCATCGGGTTTGTAGCTCAACATTCGGACCCCACGAGAGCTTTTAATGATCTTTCCACAAATTATCTCCCCAAATTTTAGTGGGAGTAGACATGATCATCTTATGTTTTTGGGTAGAGTGGTTGTGGTCTCGTCTCCACTGATGCTTATTTCCACACGTTAAATCTCTGGGATCTGTTGTAAATGCATGTACTTAAATTTTTAACATACATCATCTACAGATGATAATCATAAGTGCTAAAATATACGACCACCTGCAGCGCACCATTTGTTAAGGTATATTTCCAAATACATTCACGGATAAACAAAAACACTTCGAATCCACACTGAAGCAAAAGTCAGCATATGACCACTTAGAAAATCGCATGATGATTGTATAAAATCTAGAAATAAGGTGAAAAATTAACCTGGGGCTATAACAACAAAATAAAAGACAAGGAACGAACGGTAGAAATTTAGGTATGAAATTAAAATCTGTTGAAAAAATAGCATATCAATATGTTATTTTGAGGGCATATTTTGAGTGGGTCCCACATAACGAAAGTGAAAAATCTTGTAAAGTTCGGGTTCTACTCCGTGAATACTTCGAAAGTGTATATTTATTTACTCAAAATGGTGCTTGGATGAATGACAAATTATTTTTCAAAGTGCACCATTGAAGATGAAAATTTGAAAGGAAATGAGGTTTATTCCACAAAGGAAAAATAAGTCAAGAGGTTTGTGTTTATATATAGACACTTACCCATGCATAAGCAAAAATTATAAGGATAGATGCTCTCTCCACGCGCGTGTGTGCAGAGGGGGTTCAAATCCAAGGCTTTCCTTTTAAATTTTTTTTGTAACAGTTTCACGTTTTTGAATTCAAAGGATTTATAACAGCTTTGTAATTATTTTTTGGGCTATTATGCAATTCAATTTTTGAAATCAATTGACTGAATTGAATTTAAACAATTCAATTAGTTGTTATAACAATTAATTGGCATATATTGAATTCGGAAATTCAATACTATGCTACTGTTACTTCTTCTTCATTTCCAGTTGTTGTTCTTATTATTTCTTCTTCATTTCCAGTTGATGTTCTTACTATTTTTTCTTCATTTCCAGTTGCTGTTCTTACCTTTTTTTTTTAAATTCCAATTGTTGTTTTCTTACTGTTCTTAATTGTTAACTCACTGTTTTATTTGTTTTTTTTTAACAAAATCTACCACTAAATCCGCTTTTCTAAGTTTATAAATAGCGGCCAAAAGGATTGAGAAAGGATTTTTAACCATTTTCTCACTAAACAAATAGAAAACTAGAAATAACCAATTCAGATTTACTTGAATTTATAAAACACAAAACTAACAAGAGCATTAAGAGTGCCTTCATAGATACAAGTTTACGTGATATTTGTAAAGAAACATTTGAAGAAAAAGAAAGTTCTCGAACAAAGAAAATATTCAGGTAAATCCTAAATTATTATTAGATAAATTTTCTGTTCCCGATCGTTGAATGATTTTATCACCTTCAACAATAATTCAAAAAAAAAAAAAAAGCAAAAAAAGCTCCAGATCAATTGTTGCGTCTCGAAAATAACCTCTTAGCAGAGTCCCAATCATTATAGTTATAGTATAGCTAGGAAATATATGCTTAATAAAAGCAAGGACAATCTCACACTTGCCAATATTTGTGAGTTCGAAATTTTGAATCCTACGGGAGAAAAAAAGAAGAAGAAGAAGAAAGCGAGACACTTTCATTAACTGTTATATATATAATAGTTATTGTTCAACCGAGAAACTAGAATTTATACACAAATTAAGAACCGACAATAACAATGAGATTTTAATGGTTTGACCAAATCATAATGATATACAATAAAACTTCTGCATAGTCAGAACTGAGAATATTGAGAACATACTAATTTTATTATTCTGAGAAGGTTATAATTTAATAGATGTGTACATGTAAAGTATATGCTATATTAATAATTAATTAATAGGGCATGTCAAATCAAATCTATAGGCATTGAGATAAAATTTAGAAAACTAGTAATGTTGGAAATATGCAAAGTTATCTTAAAAGTTTAAATGTTTGTATTCTCTTTAATGTTTTTCTCTCAATGTGAATTCTATAAATATTGTATAATGATTTAGTAATAACTCTAAAGTATAAATTATTGTCCCAAATAACTTTAGAAATATATTTTATTGAATCCTAAACCTTTAATATAGGTAAGTTCATTAAGATGAAATCTAGAAAATTATAAATTACTACAAGATGAAGTTTATTCTTATTCATAATAAGCCCAAATTGAAACCCAATTTTTTTATGACTACATATAGATTATTCCTATAAAGAGAATCATTATATAGAGATTCTATTGAATTTGGAAAAGATCCTAAGGTTTGAATGTTAATGAATAAAGTAATTATACATCAGTTTGAAATTATCTCAATAATGATCATACACATAAAAAATCAACTATTATTTAAACACATAACAATTATTGATTGGTGATACGTCATTTAAGATACAAAATTTTGTAAGCATATATATCACTACTCTAAAAAAATATCTTTATTTTAAGAAATCATAAAAATTCAAAGGCTTTTATATTATTACTCCAAACTCAAATTCAACTCTAAATTTTTTAGGTTTAGGAGAACTTTTTTAAGGGTGGTGATATTTTCACCGGAAAGTCAATAATAACATAGTTTGGAGATCTACCAATTCTATATGAAAATTACTGTATATATTGTAAGTTAATACAAATGGTTTCAAACAAATCTGTGATAGCTAAGTTACGTCTTGAAGATACCGTAGGGTTAATGTATTGCAAGTTAATTACAAAGTACAAGCGGTTGCAAACAAGTCTATGCTAGCTAAGTCGGTCGTATAAAAAAATATTGAGATTACAAATCTATTACTAAAAGCACAATTTTGATGACAATGACTCCATTGGAACACGGACGTATTTAAATTTCATGTTGTCTAATTCAATATAATCTCAGTAAATTCAACTGCGATAAGTCAGTCTTTAGAATATAAGACGTATTTAACTTTCATGCTGCCTATTTCAAGCAAGCCAAGCAATTAATCTCGTCATAACCAAAAGCAGAATTTTGTTGCCACTAACAGTCACTCCATTGAAGAAGATACGGGCTCCTTCATTAATCTCCATAAACGAAAAAAGTTAACAAAAATAATAATAAAAAAAACTACACCAATGACAAATGTCATCCAATAGGGTAACATGGTGGCGGTTTTTAATGGTTTCTTGAGTAAGCACGGTTGTCTTTTTGTATATATAAAACAGTAATTGTAATTGTTTTCATAGAAAACGACAATCCTTTCATTGAATTTTTCTATTTGGTTGCTTTCAAAAGTTGAAGAATGAAAATTAATTTAGAACGTTTAAATCGAGATCAAGAAAGGAATAAATAACTCCTCCGAAATTTTTGAGTCTTGGTTTTTAGCAAACAGCCACATTTCATCAAAATGTTTACATAGCCTTTTAATCTTTTCGATTATCCTGATACAATCCCTTTCAAAATAAAAACCAGATTACAACTCTAATTAATTAGACTACAAATGAATCACATAAAGATGCTATTCTCACATTCATATAGACTGTAATATATTTATTGTGTGATGCACATATGGAAAGACTCCAAATCATTATGTGATGCGTATACAGTAAAGAGCAATAATTATGACATACACAAATGGAAATAATTAGATATACACATATATAAAAAATAAAGATTATTTTGTCATATATATATATATATATATATATATATATATATATATATATATATATATATATATATATATATAGATTCAATCAAGATTTCACTGTGCATGTGAATTTAGAAGATGAATCCCTCATTCATAATATTTGTATTAGTAAATTTCTGGTATAAATAAATATTTGAGTCATTAAAAAAAATCAGAGTGAAATTTACTTTATACAGTTCTTTAAAAGTTTTCAAGGTTATTTGGCAAATAGGAATTGACGAGTTTAAGATTCAAGGAAGCAGTGAAGTACCCAAAATATATATGCTTAAGATTGCTATCCATCATTTATCACATTCACATCAATAAATTTCAACTAAAAAGACATTAGAAAACATCCAAGAAGAGTAAATACAAAGAAACAATTCCAGCATCAATCTTTTGGGCCTTGAAAACGTTTTTAAGAGTTTTGTAAGAGCATCTAACACCTCAGGTTCTACAAAAACCCTTATATGGCATTTTTTTTTTAATTATACTTTTTAACTCAAAGATTTAAGTTGATATATAAGCAAAATTTATTAATATTAAATGTAAGACTTACGTCTTAAAAAATCAATTCAAATGAGATGCAGGTCCAATTTTAGGGCCACAAAGATCTCAAAGAATTGGTTAAAATTAAAACAGATGTGCGTTTGAACGGATATCTATTTCTTTGATACTATTTTACTCAAATGATTACACCAAAACTTTGAATTAGTAGGTAAGAACTTTTTTTTTTTCAATTTTTTCATAATTTAGCTTCCTCTTCACCTTCGTTTAATCACTTAGGGGTATCAATTGCTTGAGTTGGCCTAATTAACTTGGAAGAACAATATAAATATTCATTTTAATTCTCAATAATTAACTCGGGAAAAAAAAATGATGTATGCACACGGGCACACGTTGGCACGTTAGACCAAATTAAAGCAAAACGATTCCTTTCTCCAACAACTCATTCAACGTGTTAGGAAGAAGACATGTAACTTTGCATAAACAACAGTCACATTGCAAACATGATTTGGGCGCTCCACTAATTAATGTATTTTTAATTAACACCGAATTAAATTAATCAAAGTGTGGCTTGATGTGGGGGAACCCTCAATCTGTCTGCCACTCTCAAGCAATTATGTCAATCTATGATTGACAGTATACTGTGGAAATCAGCGAAGCATTAATTGAAAGGACATCATAAGCAATCAAAAGGGTCTTGATTTCTCCGTATAATAAAACTTGGTCCTCCAATAGAGAAACCGAACGGACCTTGGATGAAAGCACTTTAGCGCAAGTGGGTCGCTAATTTCTTTTTTTCTTTCTTTCTTCTTTTTTTTAATTTGACTTAACTAAAATCCGGAGTTTCTTCACTTTTGGTATATCTTTAGCTATTTTCTTTTTGTTCAAGCAAGAAATTTGAAGATAAATTTGCGGGTGAAATTTAGTTAATTTGGTCAAAAAAACGCTAACCACTCCCTGGATTCAAACCTAGGATTAACCTTAGATCTAATAACTTTATATGACATTTTGATTTAAACCTGGTCTCCTATTTCATTTGTCGAAATCTGAAAGTCAAAAATAATTGTTATAAAATATTTATTTAAGCCACTTATTAAAAAAATTATAACCGGTCATTTAGTTTGGCTTTCATAAGTCACATTATCAACCCCAAAGCTGTAATAAGTGACACAAAAGTACGACCAATCAAATTATATTTTTGTTTAGTTACAACCTAGTGTTAATGTAAGTTATATCATAATATAATTTATTAAGGTCAAAATTTTTAAATTTGAAAAAATCTTAGGTGATAGAGAGGGTACAATAACACATCATAGGAAGATAATCACATCCCACGTCAAGTAGGAAGTGAGGATAGTTTTTTGAACAAAGTAAATAAGTTCAGGGCAACCATCAACCTATGAACTAGTTTTCAGTATAAGTCAAGGACCTATTTGATAATTGCTTTTAAAAATTATCTTAAAGAGTTTTTTATAGCAAAATTTTGAAAACTTGATTTTGAGAATCAATTTTATACTTAATACAATTTCATATATATCCTCATATTTTTTTAAAAAAATCTAAAATTATTCTTATAGATTAGGAAATAATTACTTTAAAGAAATTATTATTTTACCAATTGTATCAAGATAAAAAAAATAAACATTAAATTAATAATACAAAATATATTTTAGTTATCAATTTATACACTCAATAAAAAATATTTTATATACATGTTTATAAATGTATAAAAAAATTTATTCGACATTATATCCAATTTATTCATTTACATTCTTACAATAGTTTAATAGTATGATTTACAAAAATACAGATAATTACTTTTAAAACTCACAACACTTTTGAAAATAAAATTTACCAAATATTTAACTAATTCTTTTCATAGTTAATTATTTCTATAACATATCTAAAGAAGTTATTTTAAAAGTTATAGAAATACCAAACTAGCCTAAAATCATCAAGTTTTTATAGTGGTAATAGAGCCAAATCATTAAAAAATGACGTTCATACTAACTTTTGACCCAAAAAATTAGAAATAAAATTATTAGAAAAAAGATTGTACTTGTTAATACCTAATGAAGATCCAAAATTAAGACTATTATAAATATGCATAAATGTAAGAATCATTTTCATTATATAAGACCGATATGGGGCAAGAAATCATGGTCATAAGAAAATACAAATTTGGAAGATAAATCCATAATTTATGATGATTTGATTATATATTCTCTAGGAAATCATGGTCATAATAAAATACAAATTTAGAAGATAAATCCTTAATTTATGATGTTTTGATTATATATTCTCTATTTATATCATTCAATTTCTTATATAAGTTAGCTCAGTGAGCCTTAAGTGTCCACCAAATAATTTCTAATTTTTCTGAAGACTTAACCCTCATGTGATGGACGTGTGTTAAGAAGATAATCACCTGACAATGATAAAGTAAAAAGACTGACTCGCACATACTAATAGGGTGTTAAGGAGATAATCACATGATAGAGATTAGACAAAAGACTGTTTTTGATGAGGGGTGTTAAAGAGAGAGATAATCACCTAATAAGGATCAAGTAAAAAGATCGACCTATGAGTGATGAGGAGTGCTGGAGAGACAACCTCACATCTATTAGGGAAAAAAAACTCCTTGAGATAAGTACATAAGCTTAAGGCAACCAATTTATAAATGTTTTAGGCTCATAGATTTCTATAAAAATAAATTAAAAATAAATTGAAAACATTTGGCTAATCTCTTTTAGATTTTCACAAATATGGATGAGGTGGATATGCCGCTCCAAATATTACTAAAGGTAAATATATCTTAGTGTATGAATAAAATCTAGAATGTGTCACAATAAAAATATTCTTAATTTCTCATAGTAAATAAAAATAGATTCTTGGTAATAAATATACATAGATCTTTAAAAAAATGTTATTTTATTTTCATTTAAAAAAAAAAGAAATTAAATTGATTGCAATAGAACCATTCCATGCGAATTCCCTATGTAAATTTTTTCATGAATGGTTTGCCTTTCCTATATATCTCTTTGTTTCAGTGAGTAAGCACTAACAATTACACACTGTTTCAGGTGACATAAAGATTGATTTTGTGTGCCAATTAGAAGCAAAGACATGAAGGAGACTAATTGGCGAACAATACATATATGGATCCTGCTGCAATTATAAGAAATCTGAAACGTCCTCGATTTATGCTAAAATATAGTCAAGTGGCAATTCAAGTTTCCCACTTTCCCTAAAGGAGAATGAACGAGAAAACTAGGGGCGGCCATATGATCACAAAATTATGAAAAATGGCTGAAAGCATCATTATTTGGTTTGGACTGGAAACAATTAATATTCCCCCACTTTCAACGGCCAGATTTTACACTTCTGTTACTCTTTCTCTCGTTCAGTTGCCTCTATGACCACAATTACCTTTTGTTTGCGAAAATACTCATTAATTTAGTTTTACATTATATTATTTGTTTTAATCATATATATGAGGTTATAAGTAGACAGTCCTAATTAACAACCCTAATGGTAGGCCATGCTAATAACTAGCAGCAATGAACTCAGTGAAGTGGAGCTCAACAAGTCTCGAGTAGATATAATTGGTTTTGTTTCCAAATTCAGTCCCACACATTTTAAAGCGAATGTTTATACTTAGGTTCTGTGTAGTGTCGTGGTGTTGTGGTTTTCATCTCACAAACATCTCCTGTAGAAATAAGCTATACTACTAATTAAAATGAAAATTTATGGTGTGCTTAATAATATCCAAGTGAAAGTCTTTTGGAATCATTTTTAGAGCTTATCTTTTAGTAAATTACTTTTAGAAAGAGAGATTGTAGTTCTCCTTAATGGTTTTTTATTATTTAATTTTTTAAAAGCTAAGGAGTGGATAAACCTTAAATTTATTTTTTCACCCCTTATCTCTCCTAATATTAGAACTCAAGTGGTTAGCCAAATAAAACAACTTGAACAATCTCTTGACCATGCTTTTGGGACCCTTAATATTTTAAGCTTTAACCACTTACCAACAAAAATTTTATAATACTCTATTACCCCCTAACATTAAAATTTTAAACCAAAATCCAACAAAATTATTTTAATTTCAAGAATTTTGTTCTATTTTATACAAATTCAATGTTTCTTAATGACTTATCTGTACAACTTTGTTAGTATAATTATTATTTTTTAATTAAAGTGACAAAATATCTATATGACATGATATATTATGAAATTGATTGGTTTATCAAATTCATACCATTTACATGTACACATGGTGGGTATTGAAAATTATTGGATTTCGACTTTAAAAAATTAGATTAATCGTGTGTCATAAAATAAATAAATTATTATGACACAATAGCACTTTTTTTTAATTGCAATTTAGTGATTTAAGTTAGAAGTGTCAATTAGTCAAATTCAATTTATTTTTAAAGCAATCTTAGATGTCAAAGATGGTCAAAATACTTACAACACAAAAGAATTAAGTAGGATTTAATTGATTAATTGTCAAACTTCTTCTTTGTCGAAATTCTTAAAAAATAATGTGAAATTTCTAAAATATATATTTTTAAAAAAAATGGATGGGTCCATAAATTATTACGGGGAATGGGGGAAGGGGTGGTGTTAATCCCCAACCCTCAAAGCATAATTGTAAGAGTTTCACAAACACTTTACATATTTTATCGGCATAATAACTGCCATTAAACATAAACAAGCCCTTGGCAATTTTGCGATTGAATGATTCATTCGACTTTTGAATTTCGTTTGATTTATTACGTTATTTTTTTATTTTTATGGTGTAATTAATAATTGAGTTTATTTTATTGGTAAAAAGTTTTATTTTCTTGGTAAAAAATTCAGATCATGAGAGCATCCAATTAATCTTGTCTATTTAAAGACTTCCAATTTGAGATTGAACAATTGCTTTAATTTTCATGCCAACGCAGGCTGCGAAAGAATGACAATAATTTATGTATTTCACTCCAACTAACATGTAAACGAATACATAGGCATCACATGAAGTTATAGGGCCAGTTTGGGAATGTTGTAACTTTCAAAGTAATTGTTGTTAGCTGTGCTATAGAAATAATTAACAGTGAAGAGAATCAGATAAGTGTTTGGTAAATTTTGTTTTCATAAGTATTGTGAGTTTTGAAAGCAGTTATGGAAGTTTGGTAAAATTTATTTTTAAACTGCTGAGAGAAAAAAAAAGACTAAAATATACATAATGTAGGATAAAATTTACTTATACATATAAAAACATATACATATAATATTTTTAACTGTGTATTATAATAATTTTTACTAAAAATAAAATTTATAATATATTGATTTTATTTTTTATCTTAAAACAATTGATAATTAAATTTATAATATAGTGAAACAAATTTAATAATAATTCGACCAAAAAATTGATATTAATAAATTTATATTGATGAATTATAATAAAAATGTATTAGAATATTGATTTTGTTTTCAATTTGAATAAGGATAATTTTGGGTTCATGTAATAATTTTAAGGATATTTATGAAATTATATTAAAAGTAAAATTGATTTTCAAAATTAGAATTTAAAAGCTACTCATTCTCTACTTTTCAAAATCAGCTGTAGAAGGGGTTGATTTTGACGAAAGTAATTTCGAAAATCTAAAAGTTAATTTTAGTATTTGACAAAAGTGATTTTGATTTTTTTTTTTTACAAAATACTAAAATTAATTTTAAAATTTTTAAAATTACTTTTGAGCCCAAAAACAATTCCAAACGGGCCATAGAATGAAAGTAAATAAATGCAGAATGAATACAATTCTATACACAAATCAAGGTAACTGATTGCTTCCTTGACTATCGTGATAGTTTCCTTAACACTCGCTAGCTACCATACTAGCATATGCACACATCATTATTACAAGAATGAAGCTAGCTGATACTTATCATATGTTCTCCAAAATTTTGACATAGATAAGCCATTTATATAGACATTATTGGTCTATTATATTGTCCGGTTCTTGGTCACACCTCTATGAGCATCTTTTGCAATCGGGAAACATCATGGGAGGCGCACATCACATTAACCATCCCTATGCCCAATTACCTAATAAAATGAATCATATAAAATAAATTTTATGCCAACAGCGCATACGTATACGTAACCAAATGAATCATATAAAATAAATTTTATGCCAACAGCGCATACGTATACGTAACCAGTGTCTTGTAGTGTAAAGGAATTCCACACAAAGCCATCTACAAAGATTCCAATAGGTATGGCTGCCTAGTTTCAAACTCCTGGTCTCCAAGAGCAATTTATTTAAATCAAATAGTAATAACAATAATAAACAGTTAAAAAGAAAAAAGAAATTACTGTCGCTAGCTAGGCCGTTATTTATAAATACGTGTTCATATCACTTAAAACCTTAAGACTTGAATCCTTTCCTTTCATACACCTTAACACTCTCCTCATGGCTTCCTTAACATTTTCTTCTATTTCCCGAAGCCTGCCGCAGTCGGCCATGATGGCGAGGGTTTCGGATAAATCTAGCTCTAGAAAAGACATAGGGTTTTCCTTGGGGAAGAGAGACTTTGGTTTGACCGTCACTAATGTCGCGACCCCACAAAGGCCGGTGATTGCTGTTCCACTGCCGCCGGAGAAAGAGAAATATTCAGTTGAAAGAAATCACGTTGCATGGACAAGTGTTCGACAAGAACGATGGGAAGGGGAGCTCGTTGTTCAAGGAGAAATACCATTGTGGCTGGTAATATTTGCAATTTTGCTTGTATATGAATGAATATTCATGCAATTTACAGTCACATATAATCACTTACTCTGAAAACCTATAAAGATTCACTCAACTCTACACGTAATCAGAACTTGGTTAATTTATTTCAAGAACAATAAACTAAATGCATGGCTCCAAAAAGTGTTTCTGCGTGCGTGTGTGTTTCAGTAACTCGAGTTTATTGGTATATGGTAGACTCATCTCCAGCTCTTCTTGAAGACGAAGAAACCAATCGTCTCTTCTTTCTTTTTTTATTTTTTTTCTTTTTTATTTTAAAAAAATGAACTTTGACGTGACAGAGTCCGATCAGAGATTATTTTCATATATAAAAAGATTATAATTAATTGAAGCTTGACATGACACAGTCTGATCGGAGGCTATTTTCGTATATAAAAAGATTATGATTCTTTTAATAATGAGCTTCCTATTATTTAATTAGTGAAACAAAGCTCAACAACAATATTTTTTTTGCACTCACTTAATTTCCACCATTAGGTCCGTGACACACTAACACTACAAGTATGGTCGGCCTTTTAATGTGAGTGAGGAATTGATTTACTATTATGAACCCTTACATGAATCTTGTTTTTTCTTTGACATTTTCAAGAAATAGAATGAACATGTAGTATATTCCTAAGTTTCATTGCATTATAATAGTATTTTATACTTTCATCTAACTAAAATAAAAAATAATAGTAATAATTTGTACCCAATTCGAAATTCTGACCCATCTTCATAAATCAAACCGTACTTTTTTTTTATCCTTCTCATGTCATTCCAATACATAAGCACCAGATCCTCAGGTACTATAGATATACGTGTCATACTCTAAACATGTTCCGTAACACCTATACTATAAAAATATATGTACTTTTTTTTTTTTAGAGATAAAAATATATGCACTTAAGACTTCTAAAAATCATTTAATTAAAGAAGAAATAGTTTGTTAATGAATAAAAATGATAATTAATCTATAACTCTCATCACATGCAGAAGGGCACATACCTAAGAAACGGTCCAGGTATGTGGCACATAGGGGACTACAACTTCCGGCACCTCTTCGACGGCTATGCAACGCTAGTCAAGCTTCACATTGAGAACGGCCGGTTAATCGCCGGCCACCGTCAAATTGAATCGGAAGCCTACAAAGCAGCGAAGGAAAATAAGAAACTATGTTATCGTGAATTCTCGGAGGTTCCAAAACCCGATAACTTTTTATCATATGTTGGAGAACTAGCTAGCCTCTTTTCCGGTGCATCGTTAACCGATAACGCGAACACCGGCGTGGTCAAACTCGGAGATGGACGAGTTGTTTGCTTGACGGAGACACAAAAAGGATCAATAATTATTGATCCGGACACATTGGACACAATAAGCAGATTTGAGTACAGCGACACATTAGGGGGTCTAATTCATTCGGCTCACCCTATAGTGACCGAGAGTGAATTTTTAACATTGTTGCCTGATTTGGTGAGCCCAGGTTACTGGGTAGTGAGGATGGAGGCGGGTAGTAATGAAAGAAAGGTGATTGGGCGGGTCAATTGCCGAGGCGGGCCAGCACCGGGTTGGGTCCACTCATTTCCGGTGACTGAGCATTACGTAGTTGTGCCTGAAATGTCATTGAGATATTGTGCACAGAATTTGCTGAGGGCTGAGCCAACACCATTGTACAAGTTTGAGTGGCACCCCGACTCTAAAGCGTTCTTGCACGTTATGTGCAAAGCTAGTGGCAAAATTGTAAGTCCACTATCTTTATTTATTTATTTATTTAATAATTAATTTGGGCAGTATTATTATTATTATATGACTTAATGAATTTATTTATTAAATTTGTTTATTTAATTTTTTATTAATTCAAGGTGGCGAGCGTGGAAGTGCCGTTGTACATAACATTCCATTTCATAAATGCGTACGAAGAAAAAGACGAAGATGGGAGGTTGATCGCCATCATTGCTGATTGTTGCGAGCACAATGCCGACACTACTATTCTAGATAAGCTGAGGCTCAACAACCTCAGATCCTTCAACGGCCAAGATGTTTTGCCAGATGCTAGGTATACATCATTAATATTCTTGGTTAACGTCTTAACTTTATATTTAATTAAGCAATCAATTAATTTATTTGTTAGCTTCTCTCGATTTAACCTCTGTCTGGGGCTTCCGCTTCCAACACTACACTCAACAAGTCAACAGCCACAAACCGTACGTCCCAAATAATGGTCAATGACCGTACTCTCATAAAATACGTAAGAGTGGAACCTAGCCCGAGCCCTAGCCCCTAGGGTTTTAAGGTACCGAGTGGGGCATATTGTACGTTAATTTTGCTTTCCTTTATTGGGGCATGATTGCATGCATATGCATGGGATGGATGTTCAAACCTAGCTAGGGCCTAGGGAACGGAGGTAGTCATTGTCCCGAAAAATATCATCCCAATTAGGAGCATCCCAATTAGCAGGAAAAGTGAACTCATTTCATAAAAGGAAAAATTAAAAAAATAAATTCCCTGGACGCATTTTTTCCTCAAAACTTTTGTAAGACCCACGTGTAAAATAAAATGAAACACAGTAGTCAACCTATGCGTTGAATTAATACATTCGTGGAAAATAAAGTAAAATAAAGATGTACTGCTAATGCAATTAATGATGGGAATGATTGAACAGAGTTGGGAGGTTCAGAATACCATTTGATGGGAGTGAATTCGGGGAATTGGAGGCAGCATTGGACCCTGATGAGCACGGTAGAGGCATGGACATGTGCAGCATTAACCCTGCGTATTTGGGGAAGATGTATAGATATGCCTATGCTTGTGGAGCCAAACGCCCTTGTAACTTCCCCAACACCCTCACTAAGGTAACAATAAACTCATGATTAATTAATAAAGCTCCTTATTAGTTATAAGGGCTAATTGATTGTCCTTCTTTCTTCTAATTTTAACATTGCAGCTTGATTTAGTGGGGAAAAAGGCCAAGAATTGGTACGAAGAGGGTGCTGTGCCCTCGGAACCTTTCTTTGTGGCTCGTCCTGGGGCAACTGAAGAAGATGATGGTGTGTAAATTAATTAATTAAATTAATACAAGTTGTGTTCTTTATTTATTTATTTATTTTCCCCTTTTGCATGCACTCGCCATGATCTGTTTCTTCATTTTGATATTTGACATGCATGACATTACAGGCGTGGTGATCTCGATAGTCAGTGAAAGAAATGGAGAGGGATTTGCACTGTTGCTAGATGGATCAACATTTGAAGAAATTGCAAGAGCAAAATTCCCATACGGTCTACCATATGGATTACATGGGTGCTGGGTTCCCAAAAATTAAAATCGAACGATTGAATTATATAGTTATTATAATCCTAGTTAATGGTTTGTAAATCGAAATTTAACCAGTGATTTCGATTTGTTAATATTTTGTAGTCAAATGAAATCCCCTACTCCTGTTTGCCAAACTATTCTCATTGTAAAGCTTTATTTATACTTGCAATCTCATTGTAATCTTCTTTTTGAAGAGGAAAATAAAATCAATCAGTAGTCGTGTTAATGATAGAATCTGGAGAATAATTTTCAAAGAACAATTATCCGTAATGAATTACGAAATATCTAAAAAAACTAAATCACAAGGAATTTCAAAATATCCAATAGCTGTTAAGTTAATGTTGTTTAAGTACATAGGGTCCAACTACAGTTCTTCCCCAATAGTACTGTACCCCACAGCCTATGCACTGACTGTGCTGTAGTCATAGCCTAAGTACACATTCAATTAGTCCAAATTTTCAAATTTAACACATTATAGGATTCCTACAGTAAATCATGATAACAAAAATTATATTTTCAGATATGGTAATAAATTTTTTGTCCAACGGAATATTGAAAGATATTGTTTCATCACGTGAGATAAACCCTCTGATAAACACTTAAAAGTAATTGATAGTAACACAAAGTTCTTTCACTCCAAAACTACGGCTAGAAAGAGGAAAAATAAAATTTGAGGATTGGAGTACAAAGAAGGCAACTGGAAAGAAGATGGGGAAGCTGTGGAAAGAGAGTTTGTGATCACATATTCAAACCCAAGCCAAGCTCAGCTCAGATGAATGCTGCTTAGAAGGGTTTAATGCCAAAGATAATAGCTGCTATGAATGATCAATTGGATGCCCCATTTATAACCGAGGAGATTTCAGAAGCTCTCTCGCAAATGTGCCCCCAAAGGCAACTGGCCCTGATGGTTTCCATGCAATCTTAGTATGTAGGCAAAGGAGTGATCCAAACTTGCTTGCACATTTTGAATGAGCAAGGTAATATCACTCCCTTAAATCATACATTCATTGCTTTGATTCCTAAAGTTGCCAAGCCCAGAAAGATCAACGAGTACAAACTTATCAGTTTATGTAATGTTCTTTATGGAATTGTTGCTAAAGTTATTGCTAATAGGCATAAGCAAATTTTCACCATATCATTTCCCAATCTCAAAGTGTATTCATTCCCAATAGGCTTGTTATTGACAATATTATTATTGGGTATGAATATAAAATAAGACAACAAAGTAATAAGAAATGGTTTAGTAGCTCTAAAGCTTGACATTAGTAAAGCTTATGATAGAGTAGAGTAGGCCTTCTTAGAGCATGTTATGAGAAAATTAGGCTTCACTAAACAATGCGTGCCTTTAATTATGAATTGTATTATAACACCTTCTTTAACAGTAATCATCAATGGGGTTGCCAAAGGCTTGATCCAAGCTTAGAGAGGACTGAGGCAGGGGTGTTTACTTTGACCATACTTGTTTATTATGCGTGTAGAACCTTTTCTAATCTTCTAGTGTAGGCGGAAAGGTAGAAATGATATGTGGGCTCAAGTTTGATAAGTAAGCGACAGTCTCACATTTGTTATTTGTTGGTCACAATTTTATTTTCACCAGAGCATCTGTCGAGGACTGTAGAAACCTAAAAGCAATTTTTGACTGCTACGTAGCTGCCTCAAGACAAATCTTTAACTATGAAAAATCTTCAATGTTCTTCAGTTGGAAGCTTCAAGCTGAGCAAATAATAACCAAAGAAGATATCTTCCAATTGAATATAGTGTCTAGATATAAAAAATATTTAGGATTACTATTTATGATTGGAAGGAAAAAGATAAGTTTCTTTAATGAAGTGAAGCTTTTAAGTCTTTAGTAAGATCTCAAATTGGCAACACTAAGCTAATCACCAGTAGCGGCAAAGAAGTGTTAATAAAGGTTGTGGCTTAGTGGGCTTGGCAATTTGCGGGCTTAAGTTAGGCTTTTTCAAGTTCAAGCCCAAGTACTTAGAAACAGGCTTAGGCCCTCTAAATACCCATCCAGGCTTAAGTGGGTCGAGCTTAGGCTGGGTTTGGGCTTTTATCAAACTTTTAGATAAATTTTTAATAAATCGACAATGATGCTTTCTTATTTAAAAATTGAATGTTGTGGTCCTTCTTTCAAAAATCAACACTGATGCTTCACATTAATCCTCTAGTTGGATCCAATATTGACTTGTCAGTTCATGTACTTATAATCCTAATCAAATATGAGAAAATAAAACTATTTACCAAATTTGCATAGTTTTACCATAAGGTCATTAGCATTTCGGGCATGGAGTAAGCCTATTATTGTGAAGATCGATTATTGCAAATTGTAAAGAAGAATTACAACTTTATAATCACATTAATATATATATACACACACACACACACATAAATTAAATTTTCACAAGAAATGAAAAAATCGAAACTAGCACTTTTTTTGTACCTCAAAGATCACGTGAGTTCGAGACTTCGAGTGGGTTCGTTGCTGCTGTGTCCATGCGTGCGTTGTGCTGCAGGCCCTGCTTGTGCTAGGTTCGTTGTTGTGTCGTGTGCTGGGCTCACGACTCACATGGCTACTTGTTGCCTGCTGCAATGATTTTCTAACTTGCGTGCTGGGCTCATGACGATCAGTGGAGATAATGGCTGTGAGACAGTGGGGGTGTGGCTGTCGGCTGCTGGTGGTAGGCGATTGCTGTGCTGCAGTGCTTTCGTTTCACTTGTTTAATTTAGTGTTGGAGATATGGTTGCCTGTTTTGACTTTTGATTTTGATTTTTAGTTTTTTTTTTTAATTTAAATTTTTTTATATTTATATATTACAAAGCCCGAGATTTTTACATAAAGACAAGCCTAACTTTTTATATAAGGCCCTTAACTAAGTCCAATATATACAGACTTTATATTTTTTTAGCCCATATCTTTAAATTTACCATGTGGGTTAGGCTTAAAGCCCAAGAGCCCACTTTTTTTTCTAAGCCTATGGCTCCGGCTGTTCCTACATATGCAATAAGTGTTTTTAAAGTTCCATTGAATATATGTGAGGACATTCAAAAAGCAACGGCACAAGTTTTGGTGGGACTCCACAAAAGATAAGCACAATATTCATCGGGCAAGATGGGAAAGAATCGGTTTTGCCAAACATAGAGAAGGTTTGGGTTTTACGGACATATCCAGCTTCAACCAAGCTTTGGTAGCTAGCAGAGTTGGAGAATCATTCAAAATCCGAAATCATTAATGGCAAAATTTCTCAAAGCAAGATATTTCAAACATGTTAACTTCCTCAATGCCAAGACAGGTACTAATCCATCCTTTATATGAAGAAGTATCCTTTGGGCTAGACAAATCATCCAAAAAGGGGAAAAAGTGCAGAACTGTTTCTGGAGAAAATGTGCAAGGTGGAGAATTAGTTCTGGAGAAAATGTGCAAGTATTTAAAAGCAATTAGCTGCCGTGGCCAACTACCTTTAAGCCAATATCACCAAGATCCCTAGCTGCAGAGTGGCAGATTCAATAAATTCTGAAAGGAAGTGGAAGACAGACACAATTCAATAGCATTTTGTGCAAGATGATGCTGATATTATATTGAAGATTTCCCTACCAAGAAAATCATCACCAGATGAACTTTGTTGGCATTATGACAAGCTCGGGAGATACTCTTTTAGGAGTAGTTACTAGGTAGCATTGAAAGAAAAAATTTCCTAATGCACCAAGCAATTCAAGCCCGGATCTTAGACAATGGAATCCCTAAGAAAATAAAGGTCTTTATTCAGAGAACTGCAAAAAACTTACTACTAACCGCAGATAATTTGTGGAAAAGAGAAGTGATGTGAAACCCAATCTGCCACAGATGTAAAGAGGGAGTGGAAACAATTACTCATGCACTGATTGAGTGTAAAGCTGCTCAAAAGATTTGACAGCATTCTCCCTTAGCTGCTTTGGAGACACCAGCCACTCCAGGCTGGAATGTGTTAGATTTGGTACTTAATACAACAAGGCAACTGAATAAGGGTGAAATTGAACTTCAGATTGCTTATTGGTGGGCCACATGGTATGCAAGTACCTCTTTCTATTCAAAGGCAAAAAGCTGGATCCTTTAATTCCAACAGCCAAAGCTGAAGCTGTTGTAGAAGCATTTAGAAGAATGAAGAGACCTGTGCAACAACAAATAGAGAGGGCAGAAGTGGGGAAGCCAAAGCAATGGAATCCTCCTCACAACAACCGGTCCAAAGCAAATGTGGATGCAGCCATTAACAATGAGAATCATAGAGCTGGCTTAGGAGTAGTGATAAAAAATGCTGAGGGAGACATTGTAGCAGCAGCCATCAGATCCTCAAATTTCAATGGAGATGTTTCCCTTGCAAAAGCTAAAGCAATTGAATGGGGAATGCAGGTGGCAACAAGTGCAGGTCTACCAACTATCACTTTTGAATCACATTGTCAAGTGGCTGTTCGCTTGGCAAACAACAGAACGGGTAGCAAAACTGAGATCTTTCTGGTGATATTAGAGATTAAAGAAAGAAAAAAAGATATCCAGGAAGTCAAATTCACTACACTCACAGGTCTTGTAATGCTAATACCCATACCTTGGATAAGTCAGCCTTAAAAGGTCTTGAATCTATTGTATGGCTGGACAGTTTACCAGTTTAAATCATGTGTTTACTCTCTATTTCTTAACGAAGTATTTTCCTTATCAAGCCAACAAAAAAAAGTGATAGAAATAATATGAAATTGTCTCTGTTTTGAAACCCATATGCAGTTTGCATGGGTAGATGATCGTTTTATCCACAACGCATCATCAAATCGTACGCTTCTAAAAACGGATGACATGTTAGTTAATTATTTCCAAACGTGTGCGCGTCGTAGGTTAATAATTTAAAGGTGTTTTAACATGTTGTCCAACACCACGTGTGTCACAGCAAGACGATGCGATCGCGTGGTTTCAAATAAAAACTAAGAAAGGGAGTTATCACTATTATCTATTTTTATCCTAACGGTTTGACAATCAAAGTACCATTACCGCTTGACCAATATGTGAAGCCAAAGTACAAACTTAAGGTTGCACAAAAATTGGGGCCAATAACACTTGACTAATGGCATCACGAATCATGCATATTACACTTCTATTGAAGCCACTCACATAAATGGGTATTTTCAGCTATTAATAAACTCAACGGAAGCACGAGGTAGAACAGCTATCTTCCTCGAAGAATTAAACACCACACCTCCATTTATATCCCCCTCAATACCAAAAATGGGTTAAGCTATGCGCCTAAGGCCTATTTATCCCAGCAACAGAAGGCAACCTTTCCATTTGATATGCTGATATGCATGGCTAAATTAAATTAAGAGCCTGTTGGGAGTGTGGTGAGGTAGCTGGGCTGCCAAAGCCCAGCTACTAAGGTGTTTGATAACACTTGTAGCTGGGCTTTGACAGCTTAGTAATTTTTTTTTCTCAACTTCTATTCCACAGCTATAACTTTTACTTCACAGCAGCTGTAGCTTAAAAGCTACAGCACCTCACTCCCAAACACATCCTAAAGCCTCTGCTCAGCAAAAATAAGATATAAGAAGACTGCAGCATCAAAACCTCGATTCAATTGTTGACATGGTGACAAAAGATACCAGTTCGATCATATCTGGTCAGTATAAACGGCATCAACATCGTCAAGTTCAAGTAACTTTGCGATAAGTTCCTTGTTCAATTCCATAGCCTCATCATCTACCTGAAACCCAGCAGGCACAGTACGACCACTTCACTTCAAAATTTGAAAGTGGGAGAAACAGCAAAACAATAGTCATTTTAAAACAGCTACAGATTCATCTTTATAGAAAGCATGTTGTCAAAGCATTTTGGTGAATGTCCTATACACAATGAGCAGTCCCATTATCAGTCAACACAAGGAAAATGCCTTTAAGATCATATGCAATGAGCATCCCTCAAATGTACAGAAAAAACAACTCATGAGTGACCAAATAAAAAGAAAAGATATCATCAAATCAATACTAGACACATATTTAAAAAAAAAAAAAACTCACTAGCAACAGGATAAAAAGAAAAGATATCATCAAATCAACACTAGACACATACCTCAATTGTTGTTATTGGAAGCAACTCTGAACCATTATCAGTTTCGAAAGGTATTCCTGCCTCACGCAGCTTTGTTGTTATATCTGTGTAATTGTCTGATGTACTTACAACCTTATAATACCTAATAGGAAAAACAATGAATGGTTAGAACATTCTACGGTCGAACAGCAGACATAACTTGCACCAAATTTGAAATGAAGGACCTGTAGAACTAATATACACACAGGTCACATTCATTTTATGTAATATACCCCAAGTTATTCTATAATAATGAAAGAATAATCCTTTTACTGGAAAAAACTATAGATGAAAGCTTTATTGCATGCTCAAGACCTAACTCACCAAAACACTTCTACAAGACACAATCATCCAATCGGTCTGCACTACTCTAGGTGGTCATCTATTGCATACATCAATGTCCTCATAATTAAGATCAACAATAGTTTGAACTTAGAACCCACAATCAGTTTCAAAGTATGTAACATAAGAATTTTAAATATGTATTCCTTTACAGTATTGAAGATGCACCCTGTTAGTACTTGAATGCATCACTATCCATTACCACCCACCATTGTAACTTTGCAGTTGATGAGGCAAAAATATTGGCAGCATAATAAGTAACAGATCTTACATTAGTTACAAATAGCAGAAAATGACACTGAAGCATCAGAAAAATAGAAGGGGGACATAATATAATGCAAAAAGAAACAGTGGAGTGCTACCTTTCTGCCCTATCTTCATCGGTGTCGTCCTCATTTACTGGAGGTTCAATAACATCCTCAGCACCAGCATCCAAGGCAATGTCAAGGAGCTGATCTTTATCAGCATCTGTGAATTTTATATTTACAACTCGAGCACGTCTAAACTTGAACATAACAGATCCTGGATCTGCCATCTTCCCTCCACAGTCCTTCACTACCTCTCTTACAGCTGCCACAGATCGAGTAATTTTATCTGTAAGGACCTCAACTACTATGCTAACTCCACCATAACCATAAACCTGTAGATGGTAGAAGCGCTTTATTAGAAGAGCCAACAAAACCCACCTTATGGATCAAAATCAGGGAAAACATACAGAGACTAACAACTCAAATAAAGCTACCAATCAACCATAGCAGCAACGTCTGGATAAAAATTGTCAATGGTATCAGAATCAACCTCGTATACTTTCTCAATGAAAGCTTCTTGTCCCTTCTCGGAAGCTCTCTTAATGTTGCGCTCCACAATATCTTTAGGTACATCAAGCTCCTTGGCTTTTTCAAGAACAGCAGCTAGAACAGTATTTGACGTTGGATTTGGACCACCTTTCTTGACACTGCATAATCCAATACAAACACAATAATCTATTAATGTTCTTCCTGCATTCCGTAATGTAATTTTAATTGTAGTTCAGAGACTAACTTACGCAGATATGACTTCCTTCCCCATCCTCGAATACAGCTTTGCTTTCTTTGCATCTTGAGCCCCCTGCATTAAAGCAAATTCAGAAACTACTGTAAGAGACAAGAGAAAAGTGTCTTCCCTTATCTAGATTTAACAATCTAAAAAGTATAAAACATGTCTTACGCAAGGATAAGTTACTTCTAAAACATCCACATTAAGAAACTAAGGAACTTTTTCAAATGCAGGTGATCTCAAGAATTTCACTCGGGCACTTCATCAAACATGTGGCCTTCAAGTGAACGTACAAATCATAAGCCAATAAAGCCATGGAAAACAAGTAGCCCAGTAAGAGAAAAATAATTACAAGCAATTTTGCAAAGAAGAGAACAAGTTCAGAGAGAGACGAAGAGTGTAAAAGAGAGACCTTTCGGCCAGCAATTTTGCTAGAACGCCTGCCCATACAAACAGGAGCGAATGTCCGTATAGTCCTCACTTGAAAATTACAGTGCTTAACTTCGTATAGGGGAATCCATGACGATATTGATGATGCTGACGAAAAAAGGTTCCTACTAAGCAGGCCGTGTTTTGAGAGTGCAAATGAATTGGGTGACCACTTTGAGGAGACTCCGTTTGAGATTCTGTGAAGAATTGCACCTACTGCCCTCGTCGACGAATGTGACCCCATATTTTTGCGCCTTTTTTTCCTTGTCTTTCTTGTAGTCGCAAGTGACGATATCTATCTAATCTGTGGAGCGCAAGCCAAGTAACCTCCAGCGCCTATGTTATGTGTACTCGGGCAAAAGAATGTGCATTCCCGCACGTGATTTCCGTACAGGATGTGGGCCAACGTCGCACAAAACTTATTTGTTTGCATCAAATTTTGCCAGTGTCCTCCAATTAGTTAAGGAGGTTGAAATTGTTACAAAGTCATTGTGGGCTTGAAGCTCGAGTTCTGGCCGCTAGTTTTTTTATTTGCACGAAATTTATAAAACTCGATAGCTTAAACGTGTGACACAAGATTTAAAAACCTTAATCTTGTGACAATAAGATTTTTATATTTTTAATATAATTCAAGCAACGATACTTGCCCCTATTGGGGGGCCCAAGCAAGGGGACAGAAACGTCAGTCGTCAGCTCCCGTTCCTGTTACCCTTCCAGTTTCTATTTGTAAAGGCCATTCGCAGGCAATTTTTATTTATTTTAAAAAACAAAACTTAGAACTGAGAATTGTAGGGCTTTACCCCGGAGGGAGCCCTTCCAGAAATTCTCGAAGGCCAGGGCTGAACCCAGGCCTACGAGGGGGTTTGGAAATAGTTTTCAACCAGCAATAGACGCGCCTCGGTTAGAACCTCACTAGCTGCGTCATTGCCCCAAGCGCAAAGATGCTTTAAACTGATTTTCAGCCCTGATTTTATAGCCAATCTCCACTCGACCCATAGCTACTTTTTATCAATGTGGGATATCTATTACTAGCCAAATACCTATTTCCACCTCGTTCAATCTCATCCAGACCGTTTATTGTCTCAAGGATTTCGCCCAGTGTTCTCGATAGGCAATCAACGGTCTAGATCTATGCTAAAATCCCTTAATTATCCTTTGCCTTCTGCTTTATATTTATATGGGAATGGTGCTGGATGCCTTGTCGATGATACTTAAGAAGTCCAAATGTTTCCTGGTTCTCTCATGAGTCCTAAACTCCTAACGAGGGCATGGCGTGATCTCTTCGTTTAACATCATTGGAGAATGGAGACCGAGCAACACTTCTCACTGCACTCGTTCGCCTTTACGGTGAATGTATCATGTATCTCCATTTAGAGAGAGACTTTTTAAGAACCAGCTTCTGCTTGTCATCTTGACCTACTCTCTGAAAGGCACTTCCAATTCTCCTGACAGTATCTTCGTCTGGTGTAACACCAGAGCTCCTCCAGGTCTACAAACACCTAAATTAAATACCAAGAAAATTTAAAACTGAAGGCCCCAAAGATATGATTCTTGTGCAAGAAAGGCTCCCAAATTCATTTTCCAGTTAAGAAAAAAGCACTACATTGATTGTACAGGTAATTACAGGAGTAAGGTGAAATTGTACCCCATTTTTTACTACCTCAATAGTCTTATCTGGCATGTTATGATGATCATATAAAGAGATCATCCTCGAAAACAATGGCTTTTAGATAAAGCGAGTATGTGTATGCAAAACCATGTTCCACAATGATGTAGCCTCACCTGCCCTCTGATCCTTGTCAAACGCTAGTAAAAATGTGTCATATGTTCATGGCTCCTAACCTCGACCCTTGCTCAACATCCACTTTGGTACCTGAGAATTCGTGATTGAGCTTCCTTTCTGAGAGGCTGAGATTGATAAGCATCTATGAACAACGATATCCAACTCTGAGATACATCAAGTTCTCATTCGTCGGCTATTCCTCATATAATTGCTTAAATCCCATAAACTCTTTAACGTGAGGATTCATCAAACAACTGATTGTAGTAGAAGGTAGAATTATAATATCTACATCTCCCTTGAATCAATTAACAAGTAGCTCAAATTCTTTTTCTAAAACCATCAAGATTTCAGTATTAGAGGTCATCTAAATTGAGCCTGCAATCACATTTATATCACCACAGAAGCACAAGTATGTCAAGTGGGTTAGAAGTGTTATACTTGAATGACACGAAGGCATTTATCAAGTGCTCGATAAACAGCCTCTTTCTCATTAGGAAGCTCAGAAACCTGACATTTCAAGTGTTAAAAGCTAACATGAAAAGATGGTCACAGAAACAAAGAAACTCATAGCTATTTGTTCAATTAAAATACTTTTTAAAAAATAACAATTCTTATATGATTGAGACATTCTACACAGACCCAGCAGAATCCACCCTTTCCTTCCGCAAGTGTTGCTCTTTCTTTCTCTCAATGGTTAAGTTTCAAGTAAAGGGAAAGCAAAACTAGAAACATTACTAAATTGAATATGAAGAAATTGCGAAGCAAGAGAAAGCACCTATTTCGTAATGGCATTGGAATTGGATTTGGATATGTTGCGGTTGTTTATTTTGATGCGAAAGCACTTGACTGAAGATTGCTACTCACCTGGGCCGCAAGGATGCAGATTGCGTGTAAGAAAAGAAACACAACAAATTACCGGATTTTTCAAAATTAAATAAAAGAAATTTCTTTAAACAATAATGCAGGCTATTGCAGTGGGGAAATGCCCCAGCTATTTGAAAAGCCAAAACCCATGAACTGAGCTACTTCGCTTCACTTATCTTATAATATGACAAATCATTCAAGTCTCTCACTCTCACAGTCTCCCTCTCAGTCAAATACCTTATTTATTCCCGGCGTGACCAATACTTCTCGGCATTATGCTTCACAGAAAATGAGGAGCAAGCTACCATATTCAATAATTAAACGGAATATTACCAGATGGATTTTCGATTTTTTGATTACGGACAAGACGCGAAAGCTAAAACCCTTGAGTTTCCGAGCAGAAAGAAAGACAAAGAACCAGTGTCAGCAAAAGTCGTCGCCTTCACCAATCGATCGATTGAAAGTACTTCATCGCCCTTTTATCGGGTAGTATTTTTAAAATTGCAACTGGCAAAAGAATATCAACAAAAAGGACGAAGTTGAATCTTCCAAGTTCTACTGAGTTTCCGAATTATAATGCAATGTCCCAAAAAATAATAACAATAATAGTAACACAGCTCAGTTACAAGTTCAGCTCAAAAGTAGAGAGTCTGTGAACAATAAAATCGGACATTCTCTGAAAACAAAATCCATGCTTCGTTGACTGACTGATTAACAAATGCAGCAATAATCAAATTATATTGCAATTCCGTCTCCTCGCAGCCTCACTTATCATCCCGCTATATAGCTCCTTCTACCCTACAGAAGAAAGAATTAAATATGTACATTTTCATGACAACTAAAATCAAACACAACTATGATGACTGATTGAATTACACTTTTGTGAAGTTCTGAAAGCTTAGTAGTTACAATATTTAGCAATTAAATTGGTAACTCTTAGTCAACAGCACAAATTTTATCACTCCATGGATACCATGGACAAGCTTTGTAACTGAACCTACAAAATTAATTTCTAATCTCCTGGAAACTTCTTCTGGGTTGAAGGAAGGAAGAGTATCAGTGAATAGACCCCATTACCGAATATGCACCTACATTTGACCATTCTTGAAGTGTTTGATTGAGTCTTAACATGCTTGAAAAGGAAAAATGATGACAAGGGGAAGCAAAAAGCGCCATAAGAAAGAAAATAAGAGAACAGAATTCTTCCAAGTACAAACTATAATAAAAAGCAAACATAGGCAGAGCCAAGAATTAATCTTTTAAGTGCATGTGACGGCAATCATATTGCTGCATTCTTAATCTTAATAACTTCCTAGAATAACTTAAACATGTCTTTAAGAGCTATCATTTGCATAGCCTAAGAAACCTTTCAAATAAAAGTCTTCATCACTTCATGAATAAACCATTGAGAGATGTCGTTTGACCATACTCTCAATCTAAAAATCTAATAAAGAAGGAATATCATCATTCATGAAAATCAAGTTTAAGAACACCGTGCATGCAAGAATGCATTGACCACCCATTTGATCACAGGCAGAATATAAATCTGCTTGAATATAATATGATCCATGGATTAAAATTAAAGGAAAACACTAAACAGATGTAGTAATTAAAATTGCTCTCAGAGTACAAGTCGTGATTCCACTAACCTTATTACAATGAAATTTACATCGGCCATTAATCCATCATCTCCAGTTTAGCTGGCAGAACCTGCTTATGTTTTCCTGCAAGTCCAGTGGCATCCAAATTTTCAAACCTTTATCAAGCACAATGCACTTTAATGACTGGCAAGTAAGCAGAGTTTCCAAATCATCCGAACAAATATTATAACAGGAAGTTAACACTAGACTTTCTAAGCACTCATGGTGGCAAAAAGCTCGAATCCCTGCCCCTGTAATCAACTCACACCCAGTTAAATCGATTGCCGCCAATCTTGTACAGTTCTTAGCAATTGCAATGAGTGTAACATCCGTTACATTAATCAACCAAGAAAAATTCAACCTTTCAAGTGTCTTCATCGAAGCTATAGAAGTCCCACCAACATCAGTCACTTTTGGCCCACATTCAGCTAAATTCAGGTCCTCTAAACAACTCATTTGCTTCAAAAGAGACACCCCAAAATCAGTAACTCTATCACATTCTGTCAAAACCAACTTCTTCAAAGATTTAGAGCAATGCCCATTTGCCAAAAACGCCAAACCTTGATCTGTAATCAATGAACAGCTATCCAAATTCAGAACCCGAATTGTCCTCAGCGTCCCAATGGCTGCCAAAGCTTGATCACTAATCAAACTACACCTCCCTAAGTCCAAATTTGTCAAACTTTGAGCTGATTTATTAACAATCGAAATAACCCCAACGTTGCCAGCACTCTTTCTCCTTCTCAATGAGACTTTACGTAAATTTGGACACCCATTTGCTATAGCACAAAAACCTTCATCACCAACATCATCAGAATCAGACAAATTACTAAACTCATCAAAAACTTGACGTGTTTCTTTGAGATTAACATTAAAAATCTGAATTTTAGGACATGTTTTCGCCACAAATTGGAGATGGGCGTTGCTGAGAAACCTCGTTGATTCAAATGAGCGTAAATTTGGGAATCTGGGTAGAAAATTATGCAGAGAATCAGGTTCAATGACCCGAATAGACAAACGGGTTTGACCCTCAACTCGTAGCCATCGCTTGCAAACAAGAGAGAACGAATTTCTGTCGTTCGAATCGTTGATCCGGTTAAGGATTAAGCTTAATTCATCATCGCCTAGCGTTGACATAACGATTTTTCCCCCTCTTTTTCTTCCTAATCTTTGTGTATTGAAGCTGTTTGTTAAAATGATTATCGGGAAAAGCTGGATGGAGAAACCGGGGGACTGTGTGATTAGACGTTTCGTGTGGGAAATACTTCGGTTTGAAGAAATGCTTGCCTTGCGAGTTTGCGTGTGCTTTGTACTTTGCTTTCTTCTACTTCCCACTCAAAGTCAGTTATGGGAATAAATTTTTGCCGGGAGGTTCTATTTATAAATTAGGAAACAAATATCTTTCAAACATAATTACGAAAAGGGTCCGGCTACGTTAGTTATTACATAATTAGGAAACGAATATCTTTCAATTCATAATTTTGTAGAGGGTTATTACATTTTGGGCTAATTCAGTTGTGTTCGGTTACACCATGTTTGTTACATAAATGCGAAATTCCCCGCTGACCACATGTTTGATGTCAAATACACTCTCTGTTATTTGTAATATTCAAAAATTGAGAACGTAACTAAGAATTTTTTAGTCATTGGACTAAAGATCTAATGGTGAGAACAGCCACAAACACTTAGGGCGTCGGTTCAAGTTTCTTTATGGGCAATGTAAATTTCTTCTTAATTTTTTTTTAATTACTTGAGAGATTTTTACGGGGATAATTTTCTTTATATAGAGTAGATTTCGTCTTAATTTCGTTATTACTCGACATATTTATAGGTGTACTACAATATGTGTGAATCAACCTTATTATTTAATAAGATTTGCGTCATAAAAGTATATATTTAGATTATCACCAGATTTCAAATCATAATTTATTTTTAGATGTAACAATACAACCCAAAAAAAGAAAAAAAAGCGCCAGAAACTATATTTTGTCTGTATTGTCAGTTGTGTCTTTAAAGCTCTACCATTTCTAAAATTCACATATATAATATCAAGACATTTTAAGTTACAAGATCATGATTTGTATGACATTTAAGCACCATGTTACTGCTGTCTTCACATGCGCCCATTTATTTTTATTTTTGGAAATATTAATATATTACAATCAGAACTCTGTTGATATTTACAATCAGATAGCAATTGAGACTTTTCTTCATGATTCTAGTATGACACAATCCGAATAACAACCTTTACTTAATACTAGAGAAAAATCTAATTTATCTCAAAGCAGAAAGTCAAATAAATTCTCATTATAAGGGAGTCAAGTCCCAATAATGATTGGGACTCTAACTTATGCACACAACTTATTACATGTGCCCATTTACTTAAACAGTTGTCGCACGTAAAAATACAAAAACTTTTGAAGCACATTAAATATTACCAAGTCATGAGTATGGACGAACGTTAGATAATGTATTTTATTTAGACTAGCGTTCTTTGTAATTTTGTATTGTGTAATTGGGATGTTGCATGACTAAACCCCATGTGAGGTTCTTGTCTTTTAATGCAGCAATTCATCTAGAAACCATGAGTCAGCTGGCTATACAATCATCCAAGAACAATAACAACTGTCTGCATGATCACTATTTAAAAATAATAATGATGACAATAATGCGTTGTGGTTGCATCCCAATAAAGGTTCTTTACTTCTTTGTTACTCTTTAATTGCTAGTGTTCCGAATCACTGCAACGAACTGAATTGAAGAAAGTTCTGCTCAGAATTAAGGCGGGTTACGGATTAATAATGTCCGAGCAGTTAACAGAAGCAACAGAACTGTGTACACATTAACGCAAACAACATTACAAAAAATGTAATTTGCTATCACCGGCCTCAGAATTTTATCAGCAAAAAGTGCTTTAGTTGGCTTTTTTCAGAAGCTTGTTTCTCAATGTAAATGGTAGGATCAATATACGACCTCATCATAAGGGGTTGATGGCCATTGATGACTCTCAATTCCACAGAAACTTCTCGTTTACTTACCTATTGTAATTTTGTAATCATAACATTTGTTAACCCTTTTGGCTTCCTCCCACCTGAAGACACTGATAATCATTTGCCCGAAAGCACGCCGCTGGGCTTGGTGGACCATTGAGCCCCGTTAGGCCCCCCCCCCCCACCCCCCCCCCCCCCCCCCCCCTCTTCCCTTTTTTTTTCCCGGTTTACATAGAATATGAAATAAAAGTAAATTTCTTCCAAAACCCAGGTAATGGAAAAATATATTCGAGCTATGATTGATAAACCTTTATATTATAATATAAATATATGTATCTAGAATTCGTAACTGAATCTTAAATGGTAATAAAAGCCCAAAAGCACCTTTCTTTTTTGACTGTTTAAACCATTATTTGAAATTATATATCATGCAACGAGCTTATAAATTTAGCAACAACAAGACACCAACCAAATTAAATTTTATTTGATGAGTGTCGTCAGGCTAGCAGCTCGTACACTGGGAAAGTAGTGCACCTCGGTATGCCTGAACAGTTCAATGATAATAAGAGGAAACGGGACCTGGAGATTCCCGTTTTGTTTCATTTGCCGTCCCTTGCTAATGAATTGGAATGAAATGTCACTTTTCGTCAGTCACCACCCCATGCACTGACTTTCCTTTTGCACCATATAAAGAAAATCATTGTTGGGAGGGAGCTTGGTTCGGATATAGTAACAACGTTCATGTAGGGGCAAAACTACAATTTATAAGTTGGCTCTATCAATACATCACAGTTAAGTTTTCCATCGTATTTTCATATTTTCTATTGTATGTCTCAGGTTATGTTTTCATTTCTCAAAGTATCTTAAAATTTGAGGCATATGACAAAAAATTGGCACAAAAATGAAATACTTGAGATATGTAATAAAAACTTAAAAAATACGTTAAAAATTTAGTGTGATGCGTCAATATATTTGATGGACATTATATATGATAGACGTCTGCTCTACTCATTTTTCACAAGGATAAAGACGGTCGCTACTTAATTATTATATAACTAAAGAAGGAACGAAGTCTCCGTGATGAACTCAAATATTGCGAGAGCAGCAGCATTAACTAGGCAGCCAATAAAAGTCAAATCGTAAATTACCGCGCAAAAGTTAATATCAACTGCAACTAAAAAATTTGTTGATTTGTCTTGAACTTGAAGGCAAATGATAGGTTTTATTTGTTTACTAAATTAATTGGGTTCGGGTTGCCTGTCATCATCATAGGCCCTGGCCCCAGTAGTCGTAATACAAAATTGACAACCAAGATTTTTCTGCCACAGGTAATTTTTAAAAACTCCCCATGAGATTTGGACTTGTTGCAAGTAGATAACGAGAATTGATTTATATGTAAAAAATCTCTTACCGTCAGTTAATTTTAACATTGATCATTAGTTGACTGTGCAAAAATAATATTACACTTAACAATAATTTGTAGACAGAAATAACTAAAAAAAAATTAAAATTATTAGTTATTTTACCCTTTTTAAATTATTGATATTTTCTTAAAGTTCCTACAAGAAAGATAAAATTAAAAATTTTAAAAATTCTCTTTAAATTATTGATATTTTCTTAAAATTTTTACAAAAAAGATAAAATTAAAAACTTGAAAATAAAATAGTTATAATCTTTACCTATGATATTGTAAATTTTTAGAATTGACAAGGATAAAATTGTCAAAAAATAGGGTTTGTGCTTTTCGCGCCAATAATTTTAATTTTTTTTTAATTATTTCTGTCTATAAATTATTGTTGAGGGTAATATTGTCTTTATATAATCAACTAACGGTCAATGTTAAAGTTAACTAATGGTAGGAAATTTTTTACAAATAAATAAATTCTCGTCATCTACTTACAACAAGTCCAAACCTCAATAAAGACTTTTAAAAATTATCCTTTCTGCCACCGTCACTCACTTGTTTATTTATTTATTTTTTAATTCTTGCATCAAGAATTTGTATGAAAATAAATCTTTAATCGATGCATATGGTCCCCATCAGTGGCCTCCAATCAAGGATCCTACACGCCGTATCCAACCTTTTGCCTTCCAATTCCAGCTCTCTTTCTCACTTTTATTTTTCTTTTTAATTCTCCAAAATAAACACCACGACTCGGTTCGTGTGGCGGCCCTGGCGAGTTTCACCTTTCACGGCTCACGCGCCTTCTTTAGATCTTTATACGGTTAGTAGCTGCTTTGATGGGTTCAAAGTAATTTTATCTCTCAAATATTTTCTTTCTTTCATCCATCCAACAAAATTGACCTTTTCTTTTGAAAACTTATATTTATTATTTTTTTATTCTAAAAGCCCTCAATGTAACTGCACTTATTGTATAAGAAATTATTATTTTTTATCTTATAATAATTAATGAAATAAATATATTTTGATCTTATTTTTATACACGTGATCATAAATGTATCATTCGTAAAAGAAATTGATGTTGTAAATTAACGACGAAAACTTACTTTTACGTTTATTTTATAATTATTAATCAAGCAAATAGTAATTGTCACCTATTTTTATGATATTTCTTACATAATTATGTAGTCTATGGTGAAAAATGTTGATTTTATAAATTAACTAAAAGAAAAAAAAAATTGATTGGACATGACCCTCTTTTATATATTCAACGTAATTACATAATGTCTAGTAAATAGAATTGATAATATGAACAAAAGCAACGTTGCACTTAATTATCTCTCATAGTTATTATTATTTCCCTCCTTTTATTATTGAGAAAGAAATTATAAAAAAAATCAGCAACACAGCAGAAGGCAAGCCAACGGTAAGAATAACAAACAAATGAGAAAGTAATCAATTTACACACATTTTAAAAATAATAATAATAAATAAAAATTAATTCACGCATTTTGACACGTTCACACCAGAAATCCAACTAAAAAGTGAAAAAAAAAACAAACAAACAAATAGACAAAAAGCAAAATAAAATTTGAAAAAAAAAAAAAAGCAAACAGATCCTCAGCTGGTCGATCACAGTCACAGAAGTTTTAACATTAAAGTAGGTTGGGCGGTGAAATTTTCAGAAACCAAACGACAGAATGGCTCACCTCTTCAGAGACCTTTCGCTTGGCCACTCTAAGCGAGAGTCCACGCCGCCGCCACCGTCTCCGCCGCAGCTGACAATGCCTCCGAGAGCCGCCGTCGATCTCCCCTCGCCTTTCGGTCAACTCACTCAGCTCTCCGATTCCGACCTCCGACTCACTGCCTACGAGATCTTCGTTGCGGCCTGCCGCACCTCCACTGGTAAGCCTCTCTCCTTCATCCCCAACAGCAACTCCTCCTCCGACTCTCCAACTCACCACAACCTCAGCTCCCCGAGTCACAACTCGCCGACGCTCCAGCGCTCGCTGACCTCCGCTGCCGCTAGTAAAATGAAGAAGGCGCTCGGCTTGAAGTCTCCGGGTTCGGGCTCCAAGAAGAGCCCCGGGTCGGGTCCCGGCTCGGGCCAGGGGAAGTCCAAGAAGGCACTGACTGTTGGTGAGTTAATGAGGACTCAAATGGGAGTTTCTGAGACCGTTGATTCAAGAGTGCGGCGAGCTCTCTTGAGGATATCTGCTGCCCAGGTCAGCTTAATTTATATTTTTAATTTTCTTTGATCTGCTTCCATTTTTATTTTGTCGGCTTTTTTTTTTTTTGCCTCGTAGCTCTGGTCGTTTTGCTATGAACAGAGATAAAATCGAGATTATTGATTCGTTATTTTTTAAAATTTTGCAGCTTTTGATCTGATCAAAATGGATCTTGATTTTGTTGAAATGCATAATTACTAAAATTTATTCGTTTGTTTTAAATTAGAGGCTTAGTTAGCTGATTCCTTATTTGTATATAATGCTTGTCAAAATGTGACTTTGTTTGCTTTTGGCTTGTCTTCACTTGTTCTTAATTATACAACTGAAACTACCATATAAATTTAAGCTGGAATTCATAGCCATTCAAGGATTGATTATTTTGGCATATTAAAAAATTGGCTTCCTTTGATGTGTTGGTTACAGGTTGGAAGGAAAATTGAGTCAACAGTGCTTCCCCTAGAGCTGTTACAGCAGCTCAAGTATTCAGATTTTACTGATCAACAAGAATACGATGCATGGCAGAAGAGAACACTGAAACTTCTTGAAGCTGGACTCCTTTTGCATCCTCGTGTGCCACTTGATAAGTCAAATATTGCTGCACAACGGTTGAGACAAATCATTAGCGCCGCCTTGGACCGGCCCATTGAAACTGGGAGAAACAATGAGTCGATGCAAGTTCTTCGTAGCACTGTCATATCACTTGCTTCAAGATCTGATGGGTCTCTGAATGAGCCGTGCCATTGGGCTGATGGGTTCCCGTTTAATCTCAGACTTTATGAAATGCTTTTAGAAGCCTGTTTTGATTCTAGTTATGAGACATCTATCATTGAGGAAGTTGATGAGCTTATGGAACAAATAAAGAAGACTTGGGTAATTCTTGGAATGAATCAGATGCTCCACAATATGTGCTTTACATGGGTTTTATTTCACCGTTTTGTTGCAACTGGTCAAGCTGATACAGACCTACTTTATGCAGCTGATAATCAGCTAGCGGAAGTTGCAAAAGATGCAAAGGCAACAAAGGATCCAGAGTATGCCAAGATTTTGAGCTCTACACTGACTTCAATTATGAGTTGGGCAGAGAAGAGGCTTCTTGCATACCATGACACATTTGATGATGGAAACCTTGAAACCATGGACGGCATTGTTTCTCTGGGAGTATCATCAGCAAAAATTTTAACGGAGGATATATCTAATGAGTATCGCAGAAGGAGGAAAGGTGAAGTCGATGTGCCCCGAAGCAGGGTTGAAACCTACATCAGATCATCACTAAGAACAGCTTTTGCTCAGGTAAGTCTTTGTTTTCTTCTGTAGCGGACACAGGCTTCTCTACTGAAAAGTGATCAAACATGCTACACTTTAGATTTTGTGAATCCAGTACTTATATAGTATGACTGTGCCCTCCATCTATTTTTTGTGCATAAAGTACTGAATTTTGATTCATATAAACAAGATGGGTCTCGTAGTGCAGCAAGGCAATGGATTCTAGTTAACATTCTTTGGAAAATGAGGTTTTTAGAAAATGAGACAATTTTTATTAGTTTTCATTTTCATGTCCAAAATTTGTCAATATGTTATTTTCATAGGAGATCCCTATGAAAATGATGCTTTAGGTGATGATATTGGTGTATAGACTTAATTGGACTGAGAGAGGCTCAGTTTTCTCTCTATTTTTTTTCCTTTTTAACATGTCTACATCCACAATATTTTATGTGTGCAAGATGCGTGAATGCCAAAACGTTTGCTGCAGGTCAATTAGGGTGGGCACAGCTGGCACCAGGTCAACAATTTTAAATTAATTCTACTCCGAGCTAGTTCAATTTAGAAACATCAATATTGCTTAGATCAAAACTCTTCCTTTAGTTAAAGAGCATTCCAAGATCTGGCCTAAAAGATTGCACACTTGAGAATAATCACATGGATAACATTTTTATTTCTTAGTATTCATATTTTTTGGGATTGAATAATGATTTTAGACATGTTTGGTTTCTCTTATAGAGAATGGAGAAAGCAGACTCAAGCAGAAGAGCATCTAAAAACCAGCCCAATCCTCTTCCTGTACTTGCTATCCTCGCAAAGGATGTTGGTGAGCTGGCCATTAAAGAGAGGCGGGTATTCAGTCCAATACTAAAGAGATGGCATCCTTTGGCAGCAGGAGTTGCTGTGGCCACCCTTCATGCTTGCTATGGGAATGAGATAAAGCAATTTATATCGAGCATAGTGGAGTTAACACCAGATGCAGTTCAAGTATTGAGAGCTGCAGATAAATTGGAGAAAGATCTTGTGCAGATTGCAGTGGAGGATTCAGTGGACAGTGATGATGGTGGGAAGGCAATAATCCGTGAGATGCCTCCCTATGAGGCCGAAGGTGCTATTGCAAATCTGGTGAAAATGTGGCTCAAGACAAGAATAGACAGATTGAAGGAATGGGTTGACAGGAACTTGCAACAAGAGGTGCGTGCAGTAAATTAGCATTATCTTTATGATTATGAAGAATATTATGTGTCATAACCCTTGGGGCCACCTGCCTGGAATATTTGTATCCCATGAGTTTCATAACTACCAAGGTCGTAGTGTCTGACAGACTTCTTCAGTCTAAAACTAGGTGAACATAGAAAGGCAAGAGATTTGTAGGTATGTAGAAATTTTAGCATTATTGGATGGAGTTGGTGGGTTAAAAAATCGTAATATGTTAAGTTTTAATGATTTCAACCACATAGCATAATGGAACAAGTATCTGAAGCCATCTTCTATGTCACATTTTAAAATAGATGCACTTATAATTGCCAATTCAAATGCTTTGCACAATCTTGCTTCCTAATGATTGTTTGTTGCTCCATTCCTTTAGGGTTATTTCCTACAATTTATTGTTTTGCTGCTTCTGCCAGGATACTTTTCTGAGTTTCCTTGATCTCATCTGTTTTCTGCATATTATAGGATTGGAACCCACAACAAAACCAAGAAGGATTTGCTTCATCTGCTGTTGAAGTTCTGCGAATTATTGATGAAACTTTAGATGCATTTTTTCAGCTGCCAATTCCGATGCACCCAGCATTGCTACCTGACTTGATGGCTGGCCTTGACAGATGTCTTCAGTACTATGTTACTAAGGCAAAATCTGGCTGTGGTAATTGTTGAAAGACTTAACAGCTGATCTTTACCATGTTTTAGGTTTCCATGCTGTTTAATAAGTGCTATCCTTTGTTTTGTTTTATAGGATCTCGGAACACATATGTTCCTACTATGCCAGCACTGACCAGATGTACTACAGGATCAAAGTTTCAAGGAGTGTGGAAGAAGAAAGAAAAGTCTCCCAATTCTCAAAAGAAGAATTCTCAGGTTGCCACAATGAACGGGGAAATTTCCTTTAGGGTACCTCAGCTTTGTATTCGTATAAACAGTTTTCACCGAATCAAAAGTGAATTGGATGTTTTGGAGAAGAGGGTAATTACTCATTTGAGGAATTGCGAATCTGCTCATGCAGAAGACTTTTCAAATGGTCTGGGGAAGAAGTTTGAACTCACGCCAGCTGCTTGTGTGGAAGGAGTTCAACAACTCTCTGAGGCAGTGGCTTACAAAATTGTTTTCCATGATCTGAGTCATGTTTTATGGGATGGCTTGTATGTTGGGGAGCCGTCTTCCTCTAGGATTGAGCCTTTACTTCAGGAGCTTGAGCGCAATTTGCTGATCATCTCAGACACCGTGCATGAAAGAGTTCGTACACGGATCATTACGGATATAATGAAAGCTTCATTCGATGGGTTTTTACTGGTTTTGCTCGCTGGAGGCCCCTCTCGTGCTTTCACCCGGCAGGACTCCCAAATAATAGAGGATGATTTTAAATCCCTTAAAGATTTATTCTGGGCAAATGGTGATGGCTTGCCAATAGAGTTGATCGATAAGTTTTCAGCTACAGCAAGAGGTGTCCTTCCCCTCTTTCGGACTGATACAGAGAGCCTCATTGAGCGGTTCAGACGTGTTACCTTGGAGACGTATGGCTCTTCTGCCAGGTCCAGACTTCCATTACCTCCAACATCTGGGCAGTGGAATCCTACCGAACCTAACACACTTCTACGTGTTTTGTGTTACCGGAATGATGAAGCGGCTACAAGATTTCTTAAGAAAACTTACAATCTACCGAAGAAGCTGTAGATACTTGAGGCATGGTTCATAGAGGGAAGCCGTTGGCAGCGTAGAAATTGCTGCGCAGAAGATTATTGTTGCTCTACTTGTATTTAAAAAGGTGGTGCCGACAGACTGGTGCAATCAATTAATTTTGTATAGTAAATTGGATCTGTCTTGGTCAAACCCGGCAAATACTCTCAAAGATCGCAAGTTGAGAGTAAGAGGAGATTGGAAGGGCATTCGGCTGAGAGACAAGGTGTGTGGATATTTGATATTTGTTACATCATTATATGCTTATGGAGATATTTTTGTTTATTCTCTACTCCAATTAGTTTCATTTTCCTTTTGTCGCCGAGGTTCTTTGTTCTTTTATTTATTATTTTCAGTCATTTTTATTATTATTATTTTGGTTATAAGTTCTTTTGTAGTAGGTTTTTTTTTTTTATCAGACGAAGTATACATGTAATTTGTTATAGTATGTATCATAAGTTATTGTTGATTGCATTTTATTGTTGTTTGCATCCTTGTAAAAGATCGAAGCTACCATCATCACAGTAATTTTCTTCATGGGAGCCAAAGTTGGGGTTGTTAGATATTTTAATAGCCCATTTGGTGTTCTTTTGTTTTGCTTGTGACCCATTTGTAACAGGCTGTTGTGTAGAACTTGGAAGGCAAGGTTGCTATTTGTCGATCGGGTAGCCGATCACCTTTTCCATTGGATTCCCTTGCTTGATTGTATAAAGATAATGGAAGACCGTGTTAATAATCTCAAACATTTTTCTCTTTATGATTAATTTATATATTATAATTATAATATTGGGCAGCTGAAAAAAATTTCATCTTCTTGCTTTTTTTATTTATTATTATTTTTTTAATCATCTTTTCAGATTCAATGTCATCGTCTGCCACTACTTTGCAATTCTCCTGTAAATATATTGATATAAAATTAATTGTAAAATGGAAAAAAAAATTGGAATTTTGAGGGGAAAATGGAAAGCAAGAAAATAAATTAACATTTCATGAGGCGAATGTTAACCGATGAGTATTGCACAAACAGTCCTGATCCAAAACTCACATTTTAGGCATCTCTACTCCATTCCCGTCCCTCACACAATAAACTACGACTCTCAATATTACACAATCCGACGATGTTGAAAGCGATGTTATCTTTTTTTTTCCACAGCGATTATTTTATTCATTGTTGTTTGGTGCTCTCATTACAGAGCTACGGTTCTTATTGTGCAAAGAGAGAATAATTAGTTAATAAAATGATCTTAATGAAGAATAATTTTGGCATTTGAAAGAGTCAACAAAATAAAAATTATTTTTTAAAATTTATTGTACAAGGGTGTAAAACAATGAAGTGTTCACAATAAATTTTAAAGGTGCAAATAACCCCTCTCTATGCGAATACATTGATGTTTCTAATACAGGTCTTATTAATTTCACTAATTCTCCCCATTTGATGCCCTGCCCCAAGGCAATTTGAACCCCATGTTTCTCAAGAGTGCAGACTCAGACTTGCAACATTGAGACCACTTGCTCGTCTCTGCAGCTCAACCTCTAGTTTGAATTGGCCTCCATAATATTTTAAAACAAAAGATGACACTTCGATCAGTTAGGGGAAAACATTTTCAACAGCTTTATAGCAGTACTTTCTTGCAGACAGGAGCAGAACCTTATGTACATACCAACTATGCTAAATTACTAAAGGACGAAATAATAATTTCCAACCATTTTTCTGTGCTTACAATTGCGAGCACTGATATACTCCCCAACAGTCCATCAAGTAATAATGACTATTATAATGCAAAAGCATCAACAACCACAACCTATTAACCTAAGTTCCCACCACCAATTCAATTCCAATAAAAATGCTTTACTCACCTAAAAGCTGAAATATTTGGTGGGCTTAGACAATCAGCAAACAATGTGGTAAAAGAAGAAGCTATGGATACAGGCTATGAACAGATCATGTAATCTTGCATCATTTTCATTTCAACATCAATAGCCTTCACAAAGTAGAGGTCAAGAACCAACTGCAGTGGCGGGGCCATTCTGTTGACGGTTACTGATATGTTATACAATGACGTGCATTCGCACGCACTTACATTAGAAGACGAAACAGAGAAAGTAGAGAGATTAATGATTTCCCCACATTTTCTTAATAAAAGATGATAAAGGCAAACTCTCATCTTCATTAATAACTCTGCTATTGTAAAGGCATGAGAAAGAAAGACTGCTTCCAAAATTACCAAGAATAAATAACTTCGGACAAAAATCCGGGCATCACTGTTCCTCTAAGGTAGTCCGTCCAAGATTTGTAGCAAGTGCTAGTCTTACAGAGCTCAATGCATGGGGTGGCAAGTCAGCTTCAATGAAGTCCGGTCGTAACCTTGCTATTGATAATTCTTGTAGTTTATTCAACAAAAGATTTGTCTGCAGGACATTTAGCAGGGGTCTCTCCTCCCAATTAAGCAGTTTCAACTGCACAAAAGCATTTATGAATAGGCAAGTAGCAAGCATGTGTGTTCATAAAATTCTAAACACAAAACATGATAGTGCAGAGTAATTCATAATTCTGCTGGCAGTGATAAACCTGAAGCATGATGTCGAGTAATGCAGGAAGACAAATGAAATGAACTATCAAGCACAATAACGGAGGGAAAAGAATGCAGTCTTCCCCCACAAACCATTAAAAATTAGAACAAAAAAGCACCGGTTATATGACTAGCACTTAGAAGAGCTTAACTTTTCTATCCTTAAGAGATTTATCCAGAACAATATAAATAGAAATAGCTCACCGAATCATGCAGAAGAGGCAGCCAAAAGCGTTGAGGTGTACACGGATTCTTCATAAGCTGCAGTGTAATTAAAAAGGAAATTTATCAGAGCTGACACAGATAAAAAGTTACACGATAGCTGCAAATCTGAACTGTTGTCAAATAGAGAAGAGAGAAAGAAACATTATAACAGCAAACCCAATAAATGTTCTACCCAATACAGAGCCACAGGGGTCATTTGTACGGACTATAGACTCAAGTATTTATAAGTCTGTTCGAAGAGGCTCATTTCAAAAGAAGCCCAATCCATGACAAACTCCTAGTCTAAATAATTTGAAATTTTAGTTGATGATGGCAGCTACAGCATTTCCATGGTAAAGGAGTCCATTGCACATACCGAAATAAGTGACTCTACAGCTTGGCGAGCAGCATCAGTAGTTTTCCCATCACGAATCTGCAGAAGAGATTTCTTGAAATCCCTATAGCTGTACACAATAGGTTAGAACCAATCTAAGTGATTCAACAAACATTGTTAACAATAATCAGACACATAGTCAAGAAGGTACAATGATGACAAAAATCATACTTGTGCAGAAATTCAAGACCACCAGCAGTCTTAGGTTCAGAGCCCAACAATTGAATTAAACCTTCCCATTGCTGCATTGACAATGCATGGATTACAGAAAAAAAATTAGAAGAAAAAATAAATCCCAAGACCAATCTCCAATATTTATTCAACGAATATATGATATTTACCCTGAAGTTTTCATCAGAGATGGACCTTCCAACAGAATCAAACATCTGCTGAGCAATCCTGTTAAGTCGAGCCTCATCCCGAGCTTGCTGAAGCCAGTAAACTCCAGAACCTTTCTTACCATGCTTCCAGTTGTACATTCCGGCAATCTAAACATTAACACCAAAATTTCCAGAAAAAAAAAAAAAATACATACATACATACATATATATATAGATCTTGCCACTCTAATGAATATTCTTTCAGGGGGAGGAAGACCAGAATTTCCTCAAATTCACAATAATAGTTAAAAAGTAGAGTACATCAACATAGCAAATGATGCATTCCAAAATTACATGCAGGTACCTTCATAATGTTTGAACTAACACTGTCAAGTTCATATAGGCGGCAGATCTCTAAGTTCTGCATAAGATGAAAACATGGTACTTCCATCAATAATAGAAATGACTTCAAATACAAGATGATTGGATGAACATAAGACCACACACAATTGCAACAGAAGAATAAGGCTGAGAAGAGTAAGGCTGGAAGAGAAAGATGAGTCAATCACCTTAAGCAGCAATTGATTATGATCAACAGGTTGCTTATACAATAACATCTCCAGCAAACCCATGCCTTGCTTAATGCATGATGTCAAATAAATTGGAGCTATCTGTAGCAACACAGGGACAAAAGGTTAAGTTATGCAAAATAAAATAAAATAAAATATATCATTGCTGCAAATGTATAGAATAAAAAAAGAAACAAGTATTGAACAGGTGGAAATAGATGAAAAAATAATACAAAAAAAAATTAGGCATGCTGACGAATATCCAGACACAAGGCATCCCCTAGATAAACAAAGAAATTAGGCATGCGCACATGTATTAATGACTATAGTTTTGACTCTTCTAAAACAACTTACCAACTTAAGAATAGACTATTGGGTAGACTCCGAAGAAATTCACACTTACTTGCCAAGTTAATGGATGAGAAGATAGAACTTGAGCATAAACAAGTCGATGGAGCTCCTCCATGCTAATTCCCCCCAGGTTATCACGCTCTTCATGCAAAAGAGTATCAGCTTGATGACTTCCAGCAGTCAACACCTCTATGGCATGGGTAACCATCCTAATGATAAGCCACATGAAAAGCTACATCTTAACTAATGTCAAAATCAAAGGCAGCATTGCAGAGGAAATTGCTTTTAATGCATGAAAAAGATTAAAAAAAAAATGGAGAGACAATAACATAGTAGCTCACCAAGGACCAAACCCTTTGGAACATTCTGCTAACACAACCTGAAACATTATAAAGGCAACTGGAGTATACTACCAAAAAGGGGAATAAAAAAAGGATAATGTAAACCACTGACATCTAATCCACAAAATTGACCTCAATATTTTCACCAAGAATCCCAATGAGAAGTCCCATTAATCTATGAGAAGCAGCCATTGGTTTCAACTGAATGCATTTCTGAGCCAGGCCATACATGCTTTCTAAACCCTGCCACAAGGAAAGAAATAAAATGTCTGCATGAGAACTGGCTGTCAAAAAATATAATGTATAACAAATTAAAGATTAAAACAATGCAGATATAAGAATAAATATTTATGACCATAAAGGCATAGAATATTCATATTTAAAATAGGTATTTACCACAGTGAACGGCCTGATGTACAGAAAGTGAGCAATGTACAGTTCCATCCAGTGACACGTCAGAGTGCAAAGATTATTGGTGTTTCCCAGCATGATTTGCAGCATATTTCTCAGGCCCTCTTGAGTCTGACGATGAGCACACTGAATCCAGAATGTACTGCATTCCAGCTTAGCTATCTGTGCCCGCCATTTCTCCCATGCCTAGCTAACAAATATATATAAAGTCACATATAAACTGAAAATAGAAAGAGTACATTTGTGTCTAAAGAAGTTTAAAAATAATGTATACCATTAAAAATAAAAATACCTTCATAAAATCAGGCTTAGCTTTAAAGCATTCACCTAATTTTCCAGCTTCCAATTCCGGACGCATGCGTGGCATTTTTGAAATAAGGACAGCAACTGCCTCCACCAGACCATTCTCCGTCTGGTCAATCACAACCAAAGAATAAGATATAAAACTGTAGAGCATTCGATCATAAAACAATATTAGATGGAATAAGAGGCAAGTAATACGTTCTGAAAGACTCCAATACTCTTGATTATTAAACAATGATAGAACCATAATGAGCTAGAAACTTATTTATAAATTCAAAGTGGATCAAAACTGTATCTTCAAATATGGTGGTTCATGCTCAATTTATTACCCTTACCAACCTCACGGTTTCCAAGCTGATCTAGTTGATAAGATCCATGCAAGCGCAACAGTTTTACCTGCAAGTGAAAAAAAAATGTAAAAAAGATCTCTAATTGTTCATATACACTCCAAAAAAGGAACTTACCGTGTCTCATAGTGCTGGGAAATGTAAAACACCAAAATGACTAAAATGAAACCTAAAACTACTTACCACAATATCAAGCCAACCAACTGCTAGCGCTGATGACATCACTTCCCAGTATTTGGGTTCATCCTCAATTACCTGCAAAAGACATTCTCATTAGATTCCACCATTTTAGAGAGCCTTATCAATTATCGATGTAAATAGTAGTTTTTTTCTCTTTTTCATTTTTATTTTTATTTTTTTAGGGAGAGACATAAATTACAAAAACCATGAGACCTAACAAGTACTTTGCATCTAATGAAGAACCCACTCTTGTCCTAAATATCATTTCACTAGAATTCTAGCCATGCTCATGAGCAGAGTCCAGCAAAAACATTTTACAACCCAATTGAATTCAAAATTTCAAATGACCTTTAGTAAAGAATTCTAACAACTAGTGAAGAAAATGAATGGGATGGAAACACCAATCTATAGGTCAAACCTGTAAGCTGACAAGATCCTTCTGAAAATCCACAAGTTTTGAATGGACAGTTTCCTGTGTGCTAGAGAAGAGACTATCATAATCCTGCAATGGATGACCCTTGGTATGAAAAAAGCAACAAGATGAAACCAATAGAGGGAATGGTAAAACAGACGGAAGATATTTACAGCTAACCAATCAACAAGCCGTTCAGGTAACCATGCTTGAGAAAGTTTGTCAGCATAAAAAGATTCCATCAGCTCCCATGCAGCCTTCAAATTGCTTGGCTCCGGATCCTTCTGCAACAAAGATTTATTAGGCCACAGTTGAGAAAGACACTAAACACGAGCATAAGTTGACTAAATTCAGTCCAAGCCCAATAAGAAAAACTATTTGTACTCAAATAAAAACCATGTTCACCTTTAAGACTTCTTTAGGGTCTTCAATCAGGGATTGAGTCGTCGAGGTTTGATTACCAAGAAGTGAACTTATATCCTTGCTGTACTCCAATACATATTCCCACCTGATTTCACAGCGAAATATGATCAATTGCATATACATAATACAAAAAAACAAACAGTCCATTATTTCTCTAGCTCTAAAATTCAAAATGTAGAACTAATCAAGTTTTATAATGAATTGAGATGTATATAAAATTTTATCTAAGCTTAAGCAAATGTAATTGCAAGATTTCAGTTAATCTAATAAAATGATTCAATTTAATTTATTTAAATACGTATAGAATTCCGTCAAAAGTAGCTACCACTCAGCATCAAACGGTGACGTAGTGGAGGAAATCTTGGATAAGCTGGCGAAAGAATTTTTGCGACTCTGAAGTAGAGCAAACGGAGAGACCGAACCGTAGGCGATTCTCCTCCACTGAGCGTCGCTTATCTCTCCGTCTCTGCCGTCGAGCCTCACCTCCACCGCCTTTCCTCCGACTTCATTTTCAGAATCTTCTGACGGTTGTCGGAAAACCGTGACGCGTAGCGAGTTGCCTCGAGACCAGGAGATGCCGAGCCGAGAAATTGGCGGCTTCAAGCCGTGCCGCAGTGGGTACACCACTGGTTTCTTAGCCTCCTCGGAGTACGGAACTATAGCTCCGCCTTGATTTTCGCCGGACATTTGCCGGAGAGTATAAGTGAGTAAGGGCTTTGGAGGGGTTTGTCCAAATTACAGAAACTCTCACGACTCACGAGTGCACGCGGTATATAACAAAATTGATTCTAGTAAATAAATCGTATAAACGATATATCATACATATAATTTATAATATGCCGACAAGTCATTTTTATTATTATTTTATAAATGACAAATCATACATACAATACTTACTGGGGAGTAAAAGTTTTACGTACCATCTGCAAACTGACATTAATCACACAATTTTTATTAATTGTATGTAATGTCATCTTTGGATAAAGTTTTAAACGACAAGTCACAAAGCTTTCATCCCGGAGTGAAATATTATGATTTGTCATCTATTTCCTGAATATATCGACGACATATTACACATATTACGATGGATTATTTAATATTAGGAATATGAATACATTTAATTTTTAATTTTTAATTTTTAATCACAATTAATTGTAAAAATAAATGGAAAGTTATGGTGAAAAGTAAGGGAATTATCATAAATATTCAGTTAATTCTGATTTTTTTTTAAAAAATTTATTGAAAAAGTAAATGCAAAGTTAATATACACACATGTATATGTATATGTGTATGTATGTATGTATGTGTGTACACACACACACACAACCTTAATTAATTGTTTAAATACCCTCAGCTTATTATTCTCTAAAAAATAGTGTGTAAATATGTATATTAATTTTGTATTTAATTTTTCAAATAATTCTGGAAAAAAAATTTCAGAATGAATTGAAAATTTATGACAATCCCTTATTTTTTTTCCAGAATTTTTATTTAATTTTTAATTAATAATGACTAAAAAAATTATTCAATTAATTATAACTAAAGATATTCATATTCCCAAATCAACAACTATCAAAAATAAAATGGTAAGATCAGCAAAACAGATGATACTCTAGGAGGATTTGGATGTGTTTTAAAACAATAGTGAAGTTTCAATTAATTTTATCAAATAACAAAGAGTTTCACTCATTTTTCTGTTGAGACCTACATCTTTTTGTTAAAAAAAACACTCATTTCATTTTGCAAGTAGCTAATATCATTGTTTTTTTCACTTAATATTTTGATTTGAGTACTATAGTTTACGATTGAAGTTAAAACATGTAACATCATTTCTTAATACATTATTACTGTATAGTAATAATTTTCCATTCTATATATATAGCTGAGAATACAATCATTATGAGTTATGAAATTACAAAATATTAACATCAATTGGTCGCAAAGGAACCCATTCCAGTGCTAATCCATTCTCTTCAACATTGTTTATTACCCAAAAAACAAAAAAAAAAAATTCAGGTATCAATTAAGTGAAATGATCCTCGGATCATGCAAAGAAAAACCCACACTACAGTACAACATATTGACAAAGCTTGATTTAGAATAATGACTATGGATGATCTTCAATTCAAACAAAAGATGGCAGCCCATTATTTTAGTTGCTAGCATTCTTATTTTCCAATAGTTGAAGAATGCAAACACTCGTTCACAATTTCCTGAATTCTTCTCTTCATAAGCTTATCCTTGACCCCTGCAAGCATGTTCCGATAGAACCTTTCCAATCTGACAAGCTTACTGCGGTCTGCTGATTCCAACATGTTCTCCCATTCCTTTGTAATATCAAAAAAGCCCATGTCCTTCAATGAGATTGGAATATCCTGCTCTGCAGCAAATGGTTTGCCAAAAATTGAACCATGAAGTATGCTAGCATATCTTTCCATTACTGAGAGTTTTGATTGCAGAAGCTTCATCTCCTCCATTGCCGAAGACAATTTCTCATCCCTTTCTTCAGCTCCTTCCAAATCCTTTGTTTTAATCTCATCGTCCAGACCACCAGTGTTCAGTTCATCTTGCTTGAACTCTTCTGTTAGTGGAGGCCATAATACAATAGCAGGAGCAAAAAAATCAATTGTCTTACCAGTTCCTAGAACCCCGCTCCTTCCCCTGCCCCAAGACCAGAGCTTATATCCATCATCTGTAACAAGAACAGTATGGGCAGCCCCACAAGCAACTTGAACAGGATCCTGAAATTTGGGTCCATGCGGCCCATTTCCCGAAATAAGGATGGGAGAAATAGCATCCCCTGCTTCATTTCTTGTTAAACTAGCATTTGGGCAGAGGCCAAGACCCTTCTCCATTCCCCACGACCACACATCTCCAGCAGATGAAACAACACTTGTGTGAAATAGGCCACAGTCAACAGAGACGAGATATACATACTGTGGCAATTCTTTTACCTGTTCAGGGACCAATGCACTCTGCATGGTTCCATGCCCAAGCTGCCCGTTCTCCCCAAGGCCAAACGTCCAGCACATACTTTCTAACATGTCATTCGGTCTCTTCCTGTGAGTAAGCAAAGCTGTGTGGAAGGATCCACATGTTACCTCATAAACTGCCCAAGGCGAATCTTGGTTGAAAGTTTCAATGATTTTAGGACGTAGCCTACTCTCTCTATCTCCTAGACCTAATTGGCCATTATTGTTAGCACCCCAAGAATAGCATACAAGGTCTTCACCTTTATATGTTTCTCCAGCACTAACTAGGGCTACAACATGTTCACTTCCACAAGCCACCTTAACAACAGTGTGACCATGAAAATCCCAGACTGGACTAGGAGTGAAACTGCTTACAAGAGAGAAACCACCTTCAGTGCTGCTGTCCGGCAGAGGGCAATTGCCCCACATCCACAAAGCTCCAGCGTTATCAATTGCCAGAGACATCATTCCTCCAGCTTTGACAGAACAAATCTGGGACATATAAAAGTGATGCAAAATGCATCAAATAAGATTGTTAACGTGATCAGGATATGATATAAATTAATTCATACCTTTATTGGTGCTTTATGGTTAGTTTTTGAATCATCTTCCAAAGAATCAGGAGCACCTATTGTAAGGAACTGTTCAATCACACAAGGTACCAAGGAATTGCTTCCGCTAAAACCAAGTTGGCCATCCATACAACAGTTAAGGGATGTATAACAAATGAAAGGCATGAAAAAGCAAGTAAAACACAAATAATAATGGTAATAATAATGTTGCAGTTTCATTCAGTTATAGCATTGAATTCACTTTAAGCATAACAAAGATAACGCCAGTATCGAGGATACAGCTGTTGTAACCCCAGCACCAGACTGAGCCATCATCTGCCATCAAGTAAAGGCAAAGAAAAATTAGAGCACCAAAAATTTACAACATATCTACTACCCTTTTCAATTGATATGTGAAAATAACAGATTCATTATGAATAGTTAGAATTGATTTAACACACCAACAATTTCACTGCTTTACTAAGATTTCCAGTTAAAGAGGAAACCATAATCTCATAGGACAAAAGTCTAAAGCTAAATTACAGCAAGTGGAAAGTGGAAGTCAATAACAAGGTAGCTGACCTGCAAGAGCAAGGCTATGATAAGCACCAGCAGCAACTCCCACAAACTTGAGCTGCTCAGAATCACCAAAATTGACCCGAACCGGAAACAGCTCATCTGATTCAGAACCGTTACCGAGTCGACCAAACATTCCTCTTCCCCACGAGAACACGCGCCCATCCCCTGTAACAAGAACCCACCATACCAGAACTTAATTAGAACCCACATATTTAAAAACAACACCAAGTCCTCATGTGCTGATGTATGTATATTTTACCAGTGAGAGCAAGAGTATGAGCTTCGCCGGCAGCAATGGCAATGACTTTTCGGGGTAAATTGCCGGAATCTGGCGACGATGCCGGCGAATCCATTACCAATTTGTATCTTAGTTTAATGGTACACTGTTTACAGTTCACCAGAATGATCTATCAGCACTTCAGCAGTTTATGGGCCGATAAGCATTGTTGTCGCTGCGCCTTTTATAAGGTTCCTGGGAGTATGCATCAATGGCTATATCGTAATTATCTTGGGAATGTTGTGATAAATTCGGAATTTAATAACATACCGAAGATAAAAAGCGTTGTAGGACCATACTTTAGGATTCACTATAATATTAACATCGAAGGTGGGTCTGATCAGCACGACTTGTTCTCCATTCCATTGTCCAGGTTAAATTAATTTTAAAACGTTGTTTGAATTCATCACAAATGACAAAATGTGAGTGGACAGAGTCTCATATAGTCAACATAATGACATGTTTTTGGGTTTTTTTTTTCTTTTTTTTTAGTTCGGTGTCAATTTTACGTATGGGATCCAAATGCTAATAGATTTGGACGTTCGAATGTATGAGTAGGATCGATTTAATTGACCAATAACAAAATGATAATGCTTATCTATTTGCTAGATGTTAAGCATCGACTTCGCACATTAAAATTAGGTTGGAAAAAGTAATTTAAAAATCCCAAAAACCCTACCGCCCGCACAATTGTTGATAATCTACATTTGTCCGGTTTTTTATATTTTTTATGCATGTAGAGTCTCGAATTTTGGCTAAGCTAATCAAGGTTAATTAATTAGTTTGTCAAATTCATTGATGGATTAAGGGTTTTTATTAGTTGACTGCTAGTTGATTCTAAAAAGAAACAAACGAATCGAATTTCAGTAAAGTAATAATTCATTAATTAATGAGAATATATGTAAGTGTACAAGTAACAATTTTAAGGTTTTACATAAGGCAATGGGTAACTTTTGGGAGATGTATCTCGGGCTGAAGGAAGCCGTTTCCGCTGATGAGCTTTCCGGCAATGAATTCGTTTGCCTCCTCAGTGAGATGAAACCCGTCTGTATGGAACAGAGGCCTCGAGTGATGGGATTTGTCGCGAAGAAGAGCCATGAAAGCGTTGTAATAATCAGCATACAGAACTTGTGAATAAGAAACGCTATCTCCAATTTCTGAAAAAGCCTGAGACTGAGCGTAAGGACCATGTGGCCATTCCTCAGAAATAGCAAGCTTGAGCTGATCGTTGTGATTCTTTGCTAGATTGTTCAGCCCTAGATGGCAGTTGTCAGCATCAAAGTCGGCCGGATTAGCGCTGTGAAGCAAAGAAACGTACCCTGGAATGCACCCCAATGGCAGCATTCCGGGGACTAAAATATTGGACGCCCCTTCTTTCTTGATTTCGGATACCATGTTCACAATGTTGCTTGATATAACTGGCACGTACTCTTCAACCTGTTCTACCGATTTGCCATTCAAGAGTGCGTATTTGTAATCATTGCTCCCAAGGTCGACCATGAATAGAGAACTCTGAAGCTTTTCACGACACTCGAGTCTATTAATGAAGCAGAAGGAGTCGAGATACGTGGAGAAAGAAACCTGCTGTGACGTAATGGAGTCGGTGAAGGCGTACGAAGGAATGTGGATTCCTTGTTCTTCAAGAAAGGGTTTGCCAAGGGCTATGGCATTTTGGGTAGCAAAGCTTGCGCCGTAGTGAAGTCGGCCGTATTGTTCGCCAGTGTAGTCTTTTGGAGAAGGAAGATGGAAGGCCGTAGCGATTTGATCGGTCATGAGTGAGCCACGGTGGGAGCCGGAGGGAGAGGAGTCTTTGACACCGAGGCTGTAGATGCCGTCGAATGGACATCCCTTGATCACTTGGGCATTGGAGGATGGGAAGAAGAGACTTGAAAATAACAATAATGCAGCAAGAAGACGAAAGATAGATTGGCTAGTGGAAGAATGCATGGCGATCAGAACCAAGTGTTGAAGAAGACGATATCACATAATGGCAAATGGCCTCCATATTTATATTGTTCTCTATAAACCTAATCCCTTTAGGAAACCTAAAGGGTTTCCGACTCATAACGGGTTTCCTTTTCCAAATTGGAATGTTGCTTTCCACACACCATTTGTTTCCTATAATTAATAAAATTCATTTCCCTTCCCATTTCCTTTGAATATTTATGGAATTTCCGGATATTTAATATATATATATATATATATATATATATATATATATATATTTTTCCGTGATTAATATTTCTATGTTTACGAAATCAATGATAAAAATGAATAGAGCCATATAAAATTTTTTATCTTTTAGTTAATTTCATGAGTTTTTTCAAAATAAAATTGTGAAATCATTAATTAAAATTAATTTCAAAAATCCAGAAAAGAAAAAAAATTGTAATGATTTTTCTTTTCTCTTACCGTTTTTCATGTAATAATATACATGATTTTCAACGGACAATAAGTGATATTGGCTAGCAACAATAATAGTGGCGGTTGATGAATGACTGACCAGCGGTTCTTAATTAATTATTTACATATACGATAATTAAACACGCAAGGAAGCATGGGCCGTGGCCCTTGTAAAGGGGCAAAAAATGTTAATATGCAATATATTAAGTTAAATAATAAGAAAATTAAAAAAAGTCCTTCAAGTTACTTTGATTTACCAAAATACCTAAGTACATATATACTTAAAATAAGCTAACTGCCTAACTTTAATAGTGAAGCTAAAATAAACCAAAATTTTCAATTTGGTGATTCGACTTCATTGTTTATTATTTAGCTTCTTTGTTAAATTTTTAATTGATAGTTTAAATTATTTAAGGGTTTAGGTAATTGATTATGATGAGTGTTGCATTGTTTTCTCCTTTAATTTTTTATGGCATGTGTAGTGTTCTTCATTATTTTGTATTAGTCCCATGATATTAAGGTATTATAATACCATGTTTGCTAATTACACCATAGTCAAATATTTATTTTATGCGATCAACTCCGTATAAACTAAACTTGTATAGGGGTCGGGTTTATGCGGATTTGCGAATGCAACTGTTTTTGCTTTTTTTCTTTAGTTTATACTGCGTTTACTTGCCGAATTTAGAAATGAGAATCCATAATCAAAATCATTCCTTCGTTCACTTGGTAAAATAAAGAGAGAAATGAGATTCATTTTCGTGGACCCCATAACAATTTGGGAATCAAATATGGGAATCTGATTCCCGAGGGGGGACTTGGGAATCAGACTCCCATTCCCAACATTTCTCATTCTACCCACATTAATTTTTTATCATTCCAAAAGTACCCTCACTTTAGATAAAAAAAATATAAAAAGCAAAAAATTTAAAAAAAAATCCCTAAAACCTAAACTCTCTCGCCCATGCCTCCCAATCAAATGCTATTGAAACTGCTTCTATCACCATCTTTGTCATCGTGGTTCATAGGCTGTGGACAGCTGCTCGTTGTCGGTTTCGTCTTCGTTGGGCCGTGTCGATTTTGCCCCATCTCATTTCGTCTCCGATTTCGTCTCTAATGGCAACGGTTCCGATATGATGATGATGTTGCTGCTAACGACGATGATTGTTGTTGCCGTTGTTGTTGATGACGATGACAATTGAGATTTTGATTGTTGCGGCTAATTTTTTTTTTTTGGGAAATGGATTATTTTTGTTGATGATGATTATTTGGGAAATGGATTAATTTGATGATGATGATTATTATTATTATTATGGAAAAGGATTATTTTGTTGACGTTGATGAATCCAATTATGATGATGATGATTATTATTATTATTATTTTGAAATGGATTATTATTTTGTTGATGATGATATTTTTTATTTTGATTATTGTTATTAATTTTATTATTATTATTAATGATAAATTATAATTAATTAATATACTAACAACATATGAATATAATTAATTAATATATTAACAATAATTTTAATAATAATAATAATAGTTATTATTATAATTAACTAAGGCCATTTTAGTAACTTGAAATAATTCAGGTTGTTATGATTCTGGTTCCAAGATAAAATAAACACATCAATGAGATTTTATCCCATTCTGATTCTGATTCCTACGGCTTAAGTAAACAATTTATTCCGATTCTCATTTCTTATTCTCATTCTAGCTCATTCTGATTCCAGCCCATTTCGGTTACTGACAAGTAAATGCGGCATTAGAGTTTCAAATCTTCAAATCTCCCTCCTAAAAATTAAGGAAGATATAGAAACCCAAGGTGAGCCATCTATGCAACGACAATGATGACCATGGGGATGATGATGAAGATGAAGATGGCGGGTTCGGTGAAGGTGACGGTGACGATGATAAGGATGATGATGGCGAGAATGAGAATAAGGATGAAGTGGAAGAAGTAGACAATGAAGAGAACGAGGAAGACGAAGATGAAGAAGCTCATCAGTCAACAAAAAAGAGGAAGAAGTGAACTACATCAATGGAAAAATTCTCTGATACTCTTATTAACTGCTTTAATCAATAAAATATGGCACTAGGACACTAACTTCTGCTTCTTCTGTTATGACTTATGATTCTTTGGTTAATGTGCGAAGACTTTAAATTACTCTAATCACATGGCTAAATTTTATTTATTTATTTATTTTTGAAAGGAGATTTCTATTAATTCAAAGAAGAAAAAAGATACATCAATTGTAAAGGATATGAACCCATTCATACAATAATTTCGCATTTCTCTAAAGCTAACTTAGCTAAAGAGTGGGCAATGACATTACAAGATCTATAAGTATACTTAATACTAACTTGCTTGAAATTTTCCATTAAGCTTTGAATTTCCGAAACTACCCAAAAGATCTCGGATCTACTGCCTTGCTTGTTGTTTACTAAGTTGACCACTCCTTGTGAGTCTGATTCAACGATTAAAGCTCTTACATGCGCATCTCTTGCAATCTGCATGCCCCATTCCATAGCTTCTGCCTCGGCAAATGATACATCTCCATGGAATTTTGAAATCTTAATTGCAGCTGTTGTAGCATTCCCACATTCATCTTTGATAACAGCTCCTAGCCATGTAGGGTTCATTTCTGAATTGGCAGCTGCATCTATATTGACTTTGGCATATCCTCTTTGGGGGGAACTCCACGTCTATTGAAACAACACCTACTGATTTTCCTTGCATGCATAAACTGATGTTTGAACTCTTTTATAACATGACTAAACTTTATTAGATTAAGAGAAAATCTCAATTTACTTGTGAAGATTGCTTTGCTTCTTTTCTTCATCTAATATTATTGGTTCCGCGGATTCTACTACTTATGAAATGTTAAAAAAAATAAATGTTATGACGCAAAAAGCCTTTAAAATTTGTTTAATTTACCTGTGTTTTATGAAAAATTATAATTTCTTTTACTTTTATATTAAAAAGTAATGTAAAAATTCTAAAATTTAAAATATGTATATTTAGTATCTTCCTAAGTATTAATAAATATTTTTTTGTAAATATAGAATTTTAAATAATCTCTAAAAATATTAATACAATACAGTGCAACACTAAATATAGTGTAAAAAATTATACAATATAACAACAAACTTTGTATAACATTATTGTAATGTAATGTTAATACAATATATTATAATACAATACACATGCATTAAAATTATATAATACAATGTAATAAAATACAATATGTCAAATACACCCTAAGTGTAATTGAATGAAATATGACCTTTATAAACATAAAAAATAAAAATAATTTTTTTCATACTTGCTCTTTGAAATATGTTATTGTTCATTATGCTAGTAAATACTTAATTCAATTAAAAATTTATATTCATATTTTTTTGTAATAAATTCTTTGCCCCTGTAGCCAAAGTTGGCTTGTTGGAAAGAAATTAAGGATGAGTTTGTATTATCTTTTTAAATGATGTTTTTGTATTCGTTTTATAATATAGGAATAATTATTTTTTTATAAATTTAAAATCAAAATTGATAGTTTGTTTTTAAAATAACATTTAAAAAAAGAAAAAGCGTAAAAGTATTTAATTGCTTGTATAAAATACAGAGACATGGGAAGAAATATATGTTATGCAACAACTAAAATCATGACACATAATAAATTAACACGCGTTTGTCTTAGAAAGTGTATCATATTAGATTCTAACAACTAAAATTATTTAATTGGCATTTTTGTGACGAATATTTCATCTCAAATTAAAGTTTTAATAATAACATATAGTATTAAAAATGACAGAATAGTGATTTGAAAACATAGCCGCAACAATATTCTTAGTCACTCAACGTTACTTTCACTGATAAAAACTATTTGTCTCCAATTATAGTCTCGTATTCTTTACTAAAACTACAGGCGGCTTTTTTTTTAGTCATTAGAAAATGGTAATTAATATGAACTTACATAATAATTAATAACAATAAAAAATTAGAACATTGACAAGAAAGAATATTCAAATGAATAAATGATTATGAAATTAAATAAACGAAAGTAGATTAAACATTTCCACTGTAATCCAATAAATTAACTACAAAAAGTACAAATGTCAATGACCTAAAATTATATACTTTGAGAGAATTAAAAAAAAAAAAAAAGATTACTAGTTGACTTGGTCCTTGATCTTTATTGATAAATTTAAATGTTGTTTCTAACTATCATGAAAATTAACTTGAACTTGTATCTCATTGTCTTCTTCAACTGCTTCTAGACCTACAAATTAAAGATATGGTCTCAAAGTTGTCCCACAATAATTATTTTGGATAAATATAAGTTATATAACATTATATAAGAAGACAATTTATCAAATAAAAATAAAAATAACAAATAATCAATTTGTAACCAGAAAGTATAACTATACAAATAATACATATAGCAAACTATATAACATTAATTCTCTAGCCAATATGCTTCGTTCTAATATTAAATTGTTACTTGTCTCAAATTTCCCAAGTACTTGTTGTCCAAAATAACTGAAATCCAGTCACTAACAAACTAAATGATTATGAAAATAATCATGAAAAGAGAAAGTTTAAATAAAACATGTGCCTTCTCTTATAACTTCTCAACTATTGCTTCCTTTTCATCTTATATTTTCTTTTAACCCCTTTCTCTTTTCTCTCATGGATAATGGGGTATAAAGTGAAGAGCGAAAATTGTAAGTTTTACAATTTTCTTTGTTACATTAGAAAATGAATATGAATTGTTCTCATTGGTGGCAAAAATGTTGCGGATATCCAAGCCCACTAAACATGTTTTCTCATTTTCTATTTTTACAAAATGAAAAATGAAAGCTGAAAAACAATACCAAACAGCCACTACTAAATAAGTATACGTATAATTAAATCAAATATCAATCCAAACGTACAAAAGTTAAATCTAATTAAAGTTTTTTTTTTCTTTTTTTTAAAACTAATTCACAACATTTAGCTATGATTTTATTTACAAATTGAATGAAAAATAATGGTCACGTAAACTATTCGTACGTGCTCTATATCGAGCTACATGCATGCATGGATAAAGAGCTAAATAATTGTTAAGCACCACAGATACGGCTGCCGCTGTCCTCGGCCGCTTGATGATGATGATCCTCCTGGCTGACAAAAGCCGCTAAATTCAAATACTTGTCCTGATCGGTCCTATTATCCCGCCACCGCCCTCGACAAATCACACAACTGGCCGCCCTCCGCCCTCTGCTCCTCTTCCACGTCACCCAGCATTCTTCATGAATCAGATTCTTGCACGTCCCGCATGCCACCAATCTCTCTCCACTCCCCATCTCATCAAGACATATGGGACACATCCCTCCTCCATCTTTTCTATCTATTTCAAAGACACCTCCATTTGATGATCTGCTAATACTATTATTGTTGTTGTTATTATTATTCCTTGCTCGAAAGAAAAGTTGATGAAACCTCTCTCGAAGGGTAGCCCCCGCCATGGCTTCAGGCAGTGTAGGCGTGCTGAGTAGGCGGCTGAGCTGGCAGGGACGGAGAGTCCTTCTCCGGAGACACTTGTCATCGGGAGAAACACCGAGGACTCGCATAAACACGAAGAGGATGTGTTTGCATGGTGTTACTCGATCAGGGCACGTGCATGACGGGTTGGATGATAGGTTGACGGTATAAACGTTCGCGGTCGCGCCTAACACGAAGAAGAGGGAATCAGACCGGTGGAGGAGGAGGAGCTGATGGCGGAGGGCACGTGCTATTCTGTCGGAGACCGGTTGGGTGAGTCCGAACCGGCGGTGGCGGTGGCGGTGGTCAGGGGAAGTAGAATTGGAGGCAACAGACTCCATTAATGATTTTTTTTTTTCTTTTTTGTTGGAATATGAGGAAGTTAGTTAATTTATTCTTGGACGTTAAGGTGGTAGTTGATATGCTGATGTGAGGATTTTAGGACAAGGTACGTGAGTTTGTTTGTAAATTGGGGGGGTTTATTGTAAGAGAATATTATGTGGTTGGGAAGGATTCTTTGTTTGGTTTTGCGGGACACGTGAGGGATGGCGGTTGTGTGGGGAAATTAAACAGTTCGTGGTGTGAGGGGAATTCCAACCCTTGACTTGGCGTATATGAAGGTTGACCATACGGCACGCTAATTGCTGCTCCGCTTGGTGGTAATGTGTTAATCGCAAATAATTAACAGATATTAATATGCAAATTAGCATAAACATCAGGTTATCACATGAGTATTGTCACATTAATTTCTTTATTTTCCATGGTCTATAATCAAATCCAATGGGCTTTCAAATGTGTGGTAAGTGATTTTTAAGTATTTTATTTTATTGAAGTTCGAATTTAAAAAATGTAAAGAATTAAAAGTATATTTAAACTTTATTCATCTTTTTATTTAAAAAGAAAAACAAAGAAGTAAATAATAGTAATAATAATAATATAACCCAATGGGCCTTTCCTTCTTTATGATCCTTTTATCAAAACGAAGGCATCAACCAACAATCTAAGTTAGCCTTCAAACAAAAGGATGAGATGTGTAGATTTTTTTTTAATTGAAGTGTCTGCTATCGAATATTCAACAAATTTGAATATTACATATAATATAAATGATACTATAAATAAGATAAATAAAATAATTAATTTTGGAGTCGATTTTCAGGTTTTTTTTTTTAAACCGAGATTCGAGAATGCTTGAGCCCAAACAAGGGCTACGATGAAACGATGTCGTTTTATCTCGAATACCACCCCTTGTATGGCAATCTTAAAACGATGTCGTTCTATCTCCATCCCCGACATATAGCCTTTCCAGTTTCCAGTCCGTGCAACTGTTAACCACGCAATCAGTAATCTGTTCATAATCTGTTAACGACGATGTGGGCTTCCCAGCAAAACTCTTCTCAGCTTTCTAACAAGGTATTTAACGAACCCTTCTTTCTATTTCAATTATCTGTTCATAATTTTCTTTCTCCAGTTTGAATGCAGACAAATTAGCAGAAAAGAAAACCAAGTTAATATTCTAAATGCTTATGTTTCGTGTTTCATCGTAATAACCCTAGTATTAAACTCAGTCTTACTGCACTTTAGAAGGATTTTTAATCAAATTTTCTTGGGTTACTGTTGATTAATTAATTTGCTTATTCCATATCAGAAGCAGCAGAAGCAGGAAAAAGTATCGTTAGCAGTGAGTTTTAGGCCAGAGAATTTCATCCCAGGCCTTGTAATTGGTTTCATTTTTGGGATGTTATTAGATTTATCAAAGCCAGGTAAGAATTATGTGAAAAAGAAAAATTTCTTACCGAGGAAACCACAAGAACAAGTTTCTGTCTCAAGTGACGGTGACCAAGACCTCAAATTGGTTTGTTGAAGTGCCCTAGCGTTCTTATCATTTTTGCTTTCATATTAAAATTGGAAAATTTATGAGGTTGTTGTAGGTTTTCTTCATGCTTTTTGAAGCCACATTAATTTTGCCAATTGCTTGTGGCAGGTTTTGGTGGTTAGGCAAGACCTGAAGATGGGGAGTGGAAAGATTGCATCACAATGTGCCCGTAAGATATTCGAACTAGTACTAGAATATCTACGGTGGTTCTGCATTTGATCCAAATTTCTACTTTGTACTGCCTGTCACTCGAGCTGTGTATACCACCACCCAATCCTTGTTTCCATTTGTATTTGTTAATTATTTGATTAAATATTCCGTTATTGAATGTGCAGATGCAGCCACTGGGATGTATGCAGAACTAATGCAAAGGTATGAATGTGTTAATAAGGGGTGTCTTGTCTTCCTTTACTTGGAGCCCTGCAGTTTCTCTTATCACCTTCTCCTTAAAATGAAAACCTGTGCTTTAATGGTTACAACCGAAATTTAGATCTATGAATTTGGTATTCAGTTAAAGCCTGCAGTATTTTTCTTGTAACACATGTAATTCTGTGGAAAGAAAGATACTGTATTTAGTTACTTGATTGAATTGTTTAAAAGATATCAAGAACTGTCTAACACAGCAAGTGTTAAAAAAAGAAAGAAAGAAAGAAAGGAAAACTTATTTCTTTTTTCTCTTTAATTCCTAGGGTTTATCACTTTGCTTAAAGAAATGATACCTAATTTCTAGCCTTCAGCACTCACAGAGTGCTTAATTGTAGTTAAATTTCTTACTGGTTAACAATTTTGCATTCTGGAGTCAAATTTGTAACCTGTTAACAATTATGCATTTTCATAGTTTTCCACCAATTATATCTTGAGTGACAGTTTATATTACAGTTCAATGTTGCATCATTCAATATTCGTTGCAGTGACCGGCACCTTCTGAGAAAATGGGAGCAATGTGGGCAGCCCAAGATAGTTGTTACGTGCAAGAATCAACAAGAAATGTAAGCAGGTGATTTTATTGTGCACAATTTAGTTTTCAGTCAAATATGTAGCAAACATGCATCTCCTATTACTGAAATTGTTACCTTTTTTTGTTGGGTAATTTATTGGACAATGGATTTTTTTTGGCCCAATTATCAGGAATAAGCTGTGGGAAGTAGCCGAAAACACAGGCCTTCCAACTTTTGTTGTTGCGGATGCTGGACGGACACAGGTAACTTTTTGTGCACTGTAATCATACAATCTATTTGAAGTAGATGTAAGACGAATGACTAAGGAAATAGTGAATAAAATTTAAGGACTTGAAAAGGTTGATAGGTTACTCCTTTTATAAGAAACTTTTTCAAAAAATTGTGCGGCTCACAGAGAGAGGTATCGATCCTCGTGTATTAGTCCTTTGAGCTTTGAGCTTTTACTAGTTTGAAAGTTATACGTTCTGAAAGTAGTTGGTCCTGATTGTGCAATTATATTTCTGCTTGTGGTTCTTGTCCCTGTTTTGGGGATTTCTGATCCGTTTTGAGAGGTTATTTCATGCAGGTTTCAGCTGGGTCGAAGACGGTTCTTGCCATCGGACCTGGTATGCTTCATTTCAATTTGCTGCTGTCTGTGTTTCTTTCTTCTTTTTATTAAGCTGATATAGTTGACTTTATAAAATGATGCATTTGAAACAAAGAAAGTACCAGTGCTTTCCATGTAGTTACTGTAACTAATGAACCAATACTATTCTGAAACAGGTTATGATCTAGCCATTGTAAAAATAAACTGCTTGTCTAGCCATTGTTGTTGTACGAAATCAAGTAACCTATAAATGCATTTTTATTAATAGTGTATACTTTGTTTCTTTGAGCAGGACCCAAATCTTTGGTGGATTCTGTGACAGGGAAACAGCGCCTGCTCTAGTTATGCTTAAGAATGGAGGACTTTTTGCTTAAAATTTCCCAGACGACAATGTTAAAAGATCAAGATTACCAACAAAATCTTCTTGACTCTTGGTTTCATTTGCCAGGCAGCTGTCATATTCTGGTGGAAAAGGCTTCTTTCCCTTGAGTTGGCCAGTACTCAAGGCAGGTGCAAGCAGTTGCTGGAATTTCTGCAATTTTCATCTGGAGGATAGTTGGTTATTTCAATTTGATGTTACCTTAGATGGCACAGAAGACTGTAACCCTTCCTTGATCAGATTAGTTTTGGAATAGGAATATAGGAAAGATGATTGCTGAATCTCACTTAACATAGCTGCCATTTGTATGTATTAAGTTTAAGGTTTCACCTGCATTCCTGATGTTCATTCTGAAGTTATGTTGTCCACTTATTTGCTGCCTTGCTGGAGCATTTGTAAATTTAGTTTGTGAACTTTTTTGTGTGTGTGTGTTTGGAATTTGATTCTCACTTAAATTGGTGTTGCAATGGTCCATCCACACTTCGAATGGACGACTTCCATGGTTTAATATAAAACCACAGTTACTGCGATTTGATTGTTAAGATTAATTTCATCTACGATTATTAAGTTTGTTTCTAGTCCATTGCGAACGTAGTAAAAATTACATATATATATATATATATTTCTCTGATTTTCCATGAAAAGTGTTAGTCAGGAGTGCAAATTATGTCACTACAGTACTCATCTAACAAACTCTTTTAAGTCTCAAATAAATCATAATTCAATTAAATGATGCCAAAATAAATCAAAAAAGTACCATAGGGCCTAATGGTAATTTCGCCAACAGATGAGTAAAACTAAAACCCGACAGATGAATTAAACTAAAACCCCTCAAAAACCCCTTTCCTCTCCTCTCTGATACTGCATCCTCTGTCTCCAAAAACCCTAAAATTATTAATATTTTTGCTTCCCTTCCCAAAAATGGCCTCTCGCTACAGAGCTCTATCCAAATCAACCCATTTTCTCCTAAAATCTACCCTCACCAAACCTACGCTTAAACCAAACCCCTTACCTTCGCTCCTCTCCACTCGCTCTTCTCCCACATTCTCAAGGTAAATTTTTTAAACCAAATTTCATGCGCATCTCAATTTTATCTAAAATTTGAAAACTTCTACTGCTGTAACTTTAGTGGGTTCTTTTCAAAATGTAATTTTTGTTATTGTTGAGTTTTCTTTGAATTTCAGGTCTGTTCATCAACTGGGTTGTCTTCAGTCTCTGCTGCCTCTTCACTCAGCGGTTTCTTCAGCTAGGCTAACATCCTGCCTTGGTATTGATTCAACGAGTTCGAGGTCGTTGTCTCAGGGTATGCTCTGCAGTGCAAACCCAGGAGTTTGATATTCTCCAAATCTTTTGTGTTTTGTATCTGTAAGCTACCTTTTTTTTCCTCTAAAAATTGAATGTTTCTTATTAGCCTTTAAATGCATTTTGTTTGTTCTCTTTGTTTCAAAGTTAACATGCGGATGAGATTAACATTCAAGTTTTCCTGCTTTAACCTAGTCCTTATCAGATAAACTTCCTAACCCGCATAATAATTTTTGCCTGACACCTTTTTTCCCAAGTAAATTGGGAAAATTAAAGGAGAAGTTATCATTCTGTTTTGTTGCTAAGATTGAGGATAGACTAAATATTTATTGCCTCTTGAAATGCCTGAACACCTAATTTGGAAAATGGCCCTGATGTACAATCTAAGAATCATTCTCAGCTAGGAATTTTTTCTGTTGCTGTTTGATTTATGCCGCGGAGCAAAACTTTTTTGGTGATTTTTTTGATAAAGAAGCAAAACTTTTAGTGATAGATGCATATATGAGAATGATTTATATGTCTATTGATAATTTTACACATTAGTAATCCATTGATTTTCCTGTATTGTGCCCGGTAGGAGGGAAATGAGGGGAGGGATTGAAATTAGACAAAATTAAGGAATGTGTTATTAAGTGTATTCGTGGGAGCTTGCAAGTGATTTTTCTTTACTGTGTTTTCCTTGTCATCCTGAGTGAATGATACAAAGAGGAAGCAATGGCAATTGACAATTTTTTTTGTTTGAAAGTGAATGATACAAAGAGGAAGCAATGGCAATTGACAATTTTTTTTTTTGAAAAAAAAAAGGCAATTGACATCTTCTTTGGATAATCTAATAGTTGCATCAGATACCAAATATTCTTTATTAATTGTATTATCACAATGCAGTTGATCCTTTGTACAGGTGCTTGAGATTTGTTGCTGAACTTTATCAACGTCAGCAATAGTTTTCCTTTTTCGTCTTTTTGAATATTCATGTATTTTCTGCTTATGCTGTCACCACTAGTTCTTTCTTAAAAAATATATTGATTTTCTTGGGATGGCAACCCAGGAAAATGTTGCATATGTGATTCGAACTCTGCTGTTTATTTTTTGTGACCTTATTCAGTTCTTTACCTTTGCTGAGTTACAGAGAGAGAGAAAGTGTCAAATGTGAGTGATGTACATTGCACAAACTTACCTTTATATGTCAAAAGGGAATTGTTAGAAGCTTGTAAGTAAGACTGATTGAGGACAAACAACAGATTGTGTTGTGTTGAAGTCTTGGGGAACGTCTATGGTTTAATGTGCAGACTCCAGCATTTTGTGATTTACAGTGTGTATCATTCCCTTGTACATACAAGCAATTGGCATGTGTAAGCAACAGGTCCAACCCTTTTCTTCATATGGTTATTTTAGGTTGACTTGTTGATGTTTCCTTGCAGATGAATTACATAATTCTGAAGCCATCTAGAAAATCTTTCCTCATAGTCTTCCATCACTTAGTCACCTAGTCCGCCTTGTCTTTCGATGTCTAAGCACTGATTTTGATACTGTAAACTAAACAATTACTTTGGTTCCTACTTTTTTTTTCCCTCTTTTAGCAGGATTAATCTATTAGTCCATAGCAAATATAGAAATTAATGTTGTTTGAATTCTGTCATTACTACTCTCAGTGGGAAACTCCCTGAAGAGAAGATAATTTATTTGGAGAAACAATTGAATAACTTGTATTTTAGAAATTTTGAGTCATGAAGGCGTTGTGTAGGCCTTATGACTGAAAAAAGTGGTTTAAGATTGCGTGTAATACACAGAAGTTATCATAGTATTCTAATTTAAATATTTTTGAGAAACTGAAACTTCGGCAAGTGTTTGCTCCGTTCAAACAAATTATCAATTATCTCAATTAAACTGTTAATAACTGTCAAGATTTTAGCTTTAAGATCGATTGAGGCAAATATTGAGACCTGTTTTAAACTTGAATATGTAGAAGTTCTTCCCTATTCATTGTCGCTCAGGTTGGCTGTTGTAAGTCTTCTTTCTTCGCTTTCTTGTAGGAGTCATCACTTTATCTTTTGAGTTATTGCTTGTTACCTCATAACCATTTTGGATGTGTGCTTTAATTTTTTTTTTCTCTCCATTATTTCTTAATATTCTTTTCTTTCCCTGGCTTGATTGCAATGCATCTTGTTCAAGGATTTTTACTTATTATTATATTGCCAAGTTTCACCTTATAATTGTCCAGTCATAATCATGGAAGGCAACTTCTTAGCAATCTTAGTATTTATGGAGAATATGGAAGCAATTAAATTTTTATTCCAATTTATTTGATCTCTGAACATGATATTTATTAGTTGATTGTTTAATATCAAGTGGCTTTTCAACAATGTGTTCGACTTGCTGAATTGTTTTTATACACACACACACACACACACACACATACATACAAATAGTTTGCTAGATCAATTTAATGCTAATTTATTGTCTTCATCTATATTATCCAGAGCTGGGTCTGAGCGTGCCGCGATAAAGAGGGTTGTAAGAAGATGATGGTGGTTGATGGATCATTGCTTCTCTTCTTGTGATGTCCCTTTCATAATCAGCTGAAGTTTTGGACAGTTCTGTTTCTGTATGAAGAAGATGGGCGCAAAAAAAATCAATTCTAAGCCTTTCTTCAGTTGAAATTTTATTAAGTTTCAATTCAAGAAGTTCTAGTTTAAATACCAAAGTTTCCAGTGATAATCTATATCAAAATAATTAAATGATTCGATTATTTATAATATCAGTTCTTGGTTTGGTGCTTGTTACTCTTGAGGGCTGAATATAATACATGGGTATGTGATTCCATTTTCTCAATTTCGTTTAAGCTGCCAATTCGATCAATGGTAAGCTGGTAGACCATCATAACTGGGTACAATACTTTTAGCTCCACTACATGAAAATTCACACTTAAAATTTAGTAGGGTCTAAATGTTCATTTTTAAGTGGTGAGGTGAGGATTGTGTAATAAGAAATTTTACGACTTTTGATTAATGTTGTAAATTTTAATATTAGAATTTAAAAATGGATTTGAGTTTTGCCCATTTCCTTACCCTGTAAATATATTACATTGCATGCCGGATTCATCAAAGAACCATGTAACAAAGTAAATGCCTCAAATTACATGATTGCCGATGAGAGGATAATCTGAATTCTGAAGTTGGGTGAGAATTGTTCCACGTAATAAGGCATTAAAAAAAAGGAGGGGGGAACTTGAAAACATAGGGAAAGGCAATTGAATATGTTGATGATGAAGGTCACTCACCAGAGAACGTGGAGGGCACGTGAGAAAGTGGGTCGGTTTATCTCAAACTCAATGTCTTCCAAATCTTTGAGAATAGACGACTTTGTCTTTGGCCATGGCGCCCATATCTCCATTATTTTATCCATACATTTTCCATGTCCATGTGGGCCTTTTTCCTATTAATTATTACTCAACTAATCTATCTTCTGAAAAAAAAAAACCCTCAGTAAATTACATCACATTTAAATATATTGCATCATCACATTATTCTTATATGTAACAACTTTAAAACTCATTGTTATTAGCATTTTTCATGCATGCTGAAATCTCAATGAATTCACAAAATTGGGTTGGCAGATAGATTAATACGTCGTCGCCGCATGGACGAGTAAATTTCTTGATATGGAAACTTACAACGAGGATGAACATAGACGATATATATATATTATTATCAAGGACTTAAAAGAAAAGAAGTTTCTTAAAATGGAGAGTCGTTGGTTACCATGTTAGGGCAATTGAGAGAGAAGGGGACCAAAAAAAAAAAAAAGTTAATTAATGAATATTATTATATCTTTATGATATAACCACTCAAAAATTAAAAAAGGAAAAATAAAAAATAAAAAAAGGGCTGCCAATAGCAAGTCAGTATCGGCTGAAGTAGTTGTGGAAGAAGAGACATGACCTTAAAAATGGACATGGAATTTGGCATCCTCCATGCATGGAATGGAATCCCATCTATACATATATTCAATTTATTTACTTTTTTGGGGTATATATTCCGATCTATATATGATTAAAGTTGAAAATTTATATATCTCAATTATGAAAACATAATTAATGTTATTATTTTGATGAATCAAGCATGCATGATCACGGATCACCGCCATATGATGAGATGAGAAGTGAAAGAGTTCCTTTGTTCAAATGCAATCCCCAATTCCCCATTTAAATTTGACGTGTAACTACAAAAATGCTCAAATATAGTTGCATGGTTAAAAATAAATATTAATGCTTAGGTTTTGGGTTAGCATGCTTGAAGTACAATTATGAATTATCACCTCTTTGTGTGGGCGGTGGGTGGCCCATAAATCAACTCTCTTAGAAAACGATGCACGTGCTGCCTGCACGACTCACAATTCTTTCATTCAATTAATTAGCAAATTAATTGAACACTAATGAAACTATAAATTAAGAGACCTAGACTCCAAGTACGCCGTAAGCACACACGCTCATGTTAACACTGGAGAAATGTTAATGCAAAAAACTCAAACGTCCTATAAAATATTAAAGGACACACTGTATGGAAAATCATAATTTTCTATAGTTATTAACTAATCGCTGAATTAGAAATGTTTCGGTTTGAAATTTTAAAGTGCGAGAATGTCTGAAAAAACGTAAAAACAGTACGGTTTAAACACTTTAAATTTTAAACCTTTAAAATTCTGCAGTTTTAAAATTTTCTCAGACGTTTTCCGCATTTTATGATCATGTATCAAAAAACTACTCATCACTGAATATTAGCTTAAATTTGCGTTAATTTTTACAAAATGTAGAAGACATCTGCATCAAATAATTATTATACTGCTGGGCTTAATTAGTTTATTTATCCCCATGCAGCCATTCCCTAACACACAGTACATTAATTTGTTAACAAGCATGTCATCTTTGATTCATAAACTATGCCTAATTAATTAATTAAACTACTGGGACTGCTGACCACTGCATGAGGCATGGAAAGTAAAGCCATGTGATCACCGCAAACTTTGCTTCTCTTCACACCGATATTAATAAATATATATGTGTGTAGATACAATAATAATAATGCAAATTAAACCTCCAACAACTCTCTGCTAGTAGTAAATATTTAAAATAATTCCACTATCGATTTTGCTGTTACCATGGCTTCTTTTTAAACAAATCTTGAGTTGTTTAGCAAATCAGACAAGAGAAAATGCATCAAAAGAAGCGGACATTAGATGTAGAAATGGGAGTATTCATTCATACGAAGAATCAAAATTATTTTAACAATATGTATGTATATATATAATTAATTGAATAATTAGTCGTTTATATTTGCAATTGTTAATTAAAGTTAAACTAGAAGAGGCCTATCACCTATGGATTAGCGATGCCTAGGATCGTGCATACACAGAGGTACCGTCAACTACATATAAATTATATTAAAACTCTTCAGTTTTCATTTACCCAGAAGGAATATTACTTGTCAAAAATAAATAATGGCATATTCCCCTATGATTTATTGTCTGAATCACAATCTTTACTCACATGGAATAACGAGATTTGTTCCCTTTAACAAAATTTTGATTCTGCAGACAAAATAAATATATTTATCTTAATTCACGTACGTACCCAATTAATGGTACCCCCATCAGCTAGATCAGTGACAACATTGAATTAAATCTTGAATAAATTATGAAATAATCACATACATTCATCTATATTTGGTTAACCAATTTAATAGGGAGGTTTAATTAAAGAGAAAATACAAAGACATGCTTGAAATTGAAATATACTTTCACGTGGTGTGCATGGAGGGGAGGGGAGGGTGAGCTTTTACGCTTCACCCACTGGATTCTAATTTTGTTTAATAACAAAACATTTTTAACATTGTTTAATAATTTTTTTCTCGAAATCATCGAGCAATGAAATTCATGCCCCATATATATATATATATATATATATATATATATATCCCTACGAATCGCCTACTGCATTTTAAGTATCAGAAAACGATACAAAAATAAAAATCTGTTAAGGAATCGGCATTTGATTTCTAACATTCTCTGTAAAATTGGGTAATCCTCCATTCCCCACCGGCCTCTCCAGATTGTCACTGAATTTCATGTTGATAAGAGTTACATAAACTCTCAATTTGCGTATGTAAACATGACTTCTTTTAGATATATATAAGGAGTATAGACACAAATATCCTAAGTTTGCATAAGTATATAACATACTTCAATAAATGTTTTAAAAAGTATATATAGATTCTTCTAATTTAGGCCGTTAACGGTCTAACAACACGAGTTCAACTCCTCTGTTGTTATTTTTAGAAAATTAATTGCATCGTGAATTTTTAAAATTAAAATGTAATAATATGTTTGATGTCCTTAAATGTATATATATATATAAAAAAAAAAAACTTAAATGGAACACATGTATCTATTACCCTCTGAGGCGAAGTTAAAAGGGTGGCTAACTCGGGCTATATTTTTGAAAATAATTTATTACTTAATTACACAAATTTTCTAGTTTGCATGCCTGATTTGAAAATTTCAAACAAGACCCTATAATTAAAGAAAACCCTCCTAATTAGGATGAATTGTTGGTTTATCTCAAACGTATCACGAGCCTGAATAGTAACTAAAAGATTTTAACTCACCCAAAAAAATGATGTTAGCTTGGGCCCGATTAGGGATGGCAATTGTACCCGCAAACCCGCAAACCCGCCCAAACCCACCCGCTAAAACCCGCCCGTTGCGGGTAATTTTATCCGTTGCGGGCGGGTTTAGTATTATAAATTAAAACCCGCATATGGATGCGGGTGGGTTTGGTATTAACCTTATACCCGGTGGATACCCGCATGGATATCCACCAAACCCGCAATAATTTTTTTCAAATATTTTTAATTTAATTTAAATATAAAAATATATAAAGAAAATAATGTAATTAATCAAATTACCAAATAGTAAAAGGCTCAAAGTTGTGTATGTGTGTATATGGCTCATCTCTTATTCTAAAGTCATAACCTAAAGAAAACTAAAGGCATTTCCCTTCGAATTAGTATTTGAAAATATTAATCTTAATTATTATTTTAGGCATTGTGTTAGATGGGTGCTTATGGTGGTGAATAAAATAAATATATTCTCTTTGATCTTGTTTTAAATGATAATATGAAATGTAATTATTATTTTTAGATATTAGTTTGTGTTTTTTTAAATAGATTTGTATAATTTATACTTAAATTTGAGAATTTGTGTTGAATTAATGTGGAAATTTTAATTTTTCATTTACATTGTTTAAATATAAAATTGAATATGTTATATGGAACTTGAGGTTATTATTATAAATTTATATATTAAATATTTGTGATTTTAAATACGGAAACCCGCAAAAAATCCGCCGGATACCATTGCGGGTTTGGTAATTGTTAAAACCCGCTGCGGGTGGGTTTTTTAAAAAAAATTAAAACCCGCTGCGGGTTGCGGGTGGGTTTAGTAATTTAAATTTTGTGCGGGTTTGGGTTTGGTAATGGCAAACCCGCTGCGGGCGGTGCCCATTGCCATCCCTAGGCCCGATTACCCTAGAATAATATGACAAAAGTATGGGGGCTCTGAGGTGTTCCTATCTTCTTGGTGTCTTTCAAACGCCAGAAGAAGTCATTGGTCCATAGAACTGTATACAGTATACTAGTCTTGTTGAGTTAATTAACCCATCAAATAAAAATTAAAGCAACTAATCAACAATTTTTAGACTTTGTATACTCTCTTGCTTTCTCTGAATCTTCACTAATAGAATGAACTTTAAAAAAAAAAAATTGAAAACAGAAAACGAAAGTTTAATTACCCGAATTAAGAAAATTTGGGTTTCCTTAATTTTCCAAAAAAAAAAAAGAGAAAAAAAAAGCCAGAAATAAGAGAACAGTAAAAGTCTACCAAAAATTCGAAAAAGAGTTAGGAAAAATTTAAATTACTCCCTAAAAGAAAATTTTAAAATTGGAAAAATCACGAAATTCACTAACGAACGAATTTCGCCACTAACTTAAAAGCTCCAGCAGAAGTCTCCTACTCTAGCATCCACTGGACAATCAAATGAGCTGCCTGAAATCGGGCCCAACGTGTTGGTGGATCAAGTAATCATCACCGTTGGATAAGTCAAACATCATATTCTGATGGTGATGGTGGTGGTGCATAAACTGCTGCTGCTGGTGTTGTTGCTGCTGTGCCCTTTGCAACTCCTTCTGACGCCTCAGCTCGAGCACCTTACGATGCGAATTCGAGTGCTTTGTTAGCACAAACGTCGGGCTAGAAGCGGGCCGGTATTCGGGGACCAGCCGCCCCGACTTGTACCTCACTCCACAGGCATTGCAAAGCGTCTTTGGGCCCATCGGCCCCGTTCGCCATTGCGGGGTCTTATCAGTTGCACAGTGCAAACATTTTCTTCCTTCTCCATTCCCTTCGTCGCCGCTGTCCTTTTTCTTCGAACCACAGGCTTTCACACTCTTTTTGCCTTGCAGCGGAGGCGGAGGTGGGCCCGTGGGGATTATTTCAGGCTCGGACGTCGACTCGGGGGGGCTGAGCACCAGAAGCCGGGAGGCCCAGCTGCATGGGGCCGCCCGGGACCTCTTGCTGCGGGCCTTTGCGGGGACCGCCATTTCCGGGTTGAATACTGGGTTGTTGGGATTAGCGTTCGTGTTGTTGCTGGTGTTAGTGCTGCCGTGATAAATTCGGTTTGTTCCGGGCTGGAATTGGCGGGTTTCGGATGAATGGTCGGACCGGGCTTTCATCCCCGATATCAGCTGTAGCTTTTGCAGGTCCTCGCACGAGAATGATTCCTCCACTATATTCGACAGCCATTCTAGCTCAGCCAAATCATCGTACTGTTAAAAAAACAAAACAAAACAACTTCGCTTTTTTAAAAAAAATTGCCATGCAAATTCGCTGACCATTATTTATAAATGAAAAAAATAATAATAATAAAAATCAAAATTCTTTGCATGTAATGAATTACCGGGACGCAGAGGTCGCCAGAGAAGTGAGCGTCAGAGAAATTACGGCACCCGTTATTTTCACCGGGAAAGTTGGGACCACAGCCGGAAAACGACGACGAATTGCAGCTATCGACGACGGTTACAGTCGAAGAGTCGGTGGAATTAGCGGTGACGTCATCAAAAGCCGCTGCGTCAGTGAGAATAGCGTCTTCGTTAGAGAAGTCCAAGAGCTCCTCAACAATGAAATGGTCTCCGCCGTTGCTACTCTTATTAGAATCCAACGAATGGTGCTTTTCAGCTGAAAATTGTGCGCAATAACTTCCCTGAAAGAATTCTGGCACTTCCATTACTATTGGTTTCTTTTATTTCTTTCTTCTTCTTCTTTTCCGTTTTCCTTTTTCCTTTGTGTGCGTATGTTCACGTCGAGGCAGCCAATTCAGGAAAAGGGAAACTGGAGAGAGTGAAGTTAGAAGAAATGTGATGAGAGAGAAGTGTTCGCAGTTTTGGTTCTGGTTCTGCCAATAGAGAGAGAGAGAGAGAGAGAGAGGGTTTATTTGCGTTTGAAGGGGACAGGCGGACAGCTAAAATGGAGGATTTTGACGAGGACAATAATTTTTTTTTAAAAAGAAAATAAAATTAAAAGTGGTAATAAATTTATTAATTATAATTAAAGAGGCTTTAATTGAATTAAAGGGAAAATCTTGTACGAAGTTACTTTAGTACCCTTTTTCTTTTGGGGACTTTTTATGTTGGGTTTTACCAATTGTGTCCTTTCGGGTTAATAAGGTAAATTCCGATTATACTATTAATCCATGATTGGATAAACGTTTTAATTTCTTCCCCTTGTGAATCGATCAAAACCGTTGAAATGTTCATATCTCACACCTTAATTAATTACATGACCCAACAAATTATCGCTTTTGAGTTTTCAACCTTTGTTTTAGGGGGCTGGCCCTCGAGAATGAAATTGACCGCACGTGATGATGTTGATTATGATCATCATCAAGGTGGATTAAATAAAACTCTCAACGCACATACCATACCCCACACAATCATACTAGTTTTAAGTTGCTTGCAAATCACAATACCGATCACAGACTCGGGCAATTTGGTCAGTTTATATAATTCACTTGATGAAACTATCTACGCGACTTAAAGAGTAAACAATTAACGTTAGCTTTATTTTTTTTTATTATTAACTGGGTAATCAGGTAATTAACTAGCTGAGTAAAGGGTGATTAAGTGTTCATATTCAACCCCTTAGGAACCGATCTAGCTGGTTTGCCGCTGAGGCTTGTGCATTAGCGTCCAAGTTTACAGCCCGATTCCTTTGCTTTTATTTTCCTTGGGGATTGTGCTTTTTTTTTCTTTTTATCTGATATTATCTCCTTTTTTTTAAAAAAAAAAACTTTTTAATAATATATTTTTTCTATTTTCTACCCCTGTTAATTTGCTTATTAAATTGAAACCCCACTTGCAAGCACGACGTTCACAGCTCAACTGGATCACATCAACGCTCGGGATCTTTCTAACGTGTAGCCCGCTAATTGAGAACCTGCCAATTCGGTCTTCACTTTTTTACCCACTTTGCCACGTAGGATCATGCTTTTTTTTTTTTTTTTTTGCATGATGGGTACGATCATGAACTTGTTGTAGTTACTTACCAGTGAATTCTGTACCTTTATTTTTTATTTTTTAAAAATATATGCACAACATTAGTGATCCACTGTGTAACTGTGTAAGCGTAGCAAACATGCGTGAACGGAAGTGCATGTAAGTTGGACCCATGAACGTCCGCGGTGGCAACACGTGTCACGCATCGACTAGTAAAGACTGATTAAGGTGGGGCAAGGGGTTGAGTACACTGTACACGAATGCCCGTGCGAGTCTCCTCGGAACAACGGATTTGCAACGGGATATATTTTTGTTATTTAATGTTTATTTTTCATACATAAAAATTTTAACTTTTTTGCTTGAATTAAACGGAAAGCCTGAAAAAGAGAGAAGGCACCCGAGCCGTTGCTTGGCGTGGAGGTTTTCATCTATCAGTCTTTTTTTCTTTTTTTTTTTCATCTTTTCCTGGTTTTTTTTTTTTTTATTTGTTTAACTAAGTGATTTTTGCATGCGTGGGGTCCAGCTTGCACGTGATAGAGATGGGGGTTGGTGTCAGCGACCCATGTGAGTTCTTCGCTCTATGTGAAAAGCCAAAACTGCCGGTGCCAATGCCTCGTGGCCACAGTCCATGGTGTCATCATCCCTTTTCTGGGACGCTTCACAGCTTCAGCCCGGCTACTAAGTAGAGAAAAAGATAGAGAGCGTATGCGGCCTTTTCTTTAAAAAAAAAAAAAAAAATTATTCTCATCCCTAAAGTTTCACGTAACAATTCATTTCATCCTTATTTTTTAAATAATAATCTAAAATATCATTCTATTAGATCACCATTAGTTGAATGTCGTTTGTTAGTAATTCATTGAGGGCAAAAATAGATTTCTCATCAAAGAGAAAATTAGAAAAATAAATAAAAATTGACATATAACTAAAAATAATTTTATCTAATCCCACTAAATAGAAAATACCAAAAAAGATAAAAAAAATTATTTCAAACAATTCTTTTTTTTCATTTCTTTCTATTTTGGCGGCATCAAAACCTTATAAACCCTATATCTAAGTACCAAAAATATCATAATTTTCTTATTCATATAAGTATACTCTCTAATTACACTATAAAATGACTTAAATTCAGTTGAAGATAAATAAGATATTCAGCATATGCAAGCATATAAAAATTAGTGGTATTTTTGAGTTTTTCTTCCAATGATTTAAAGATATTGTGTTAATTACAGTTTGTTCTTTATGACAATTATTCAATGGCTATATCAAACTATATCATTGTTAATTTTATTTAAGAAAAAGTTAATAAATTTTGCATATTTTATAATGTTATTTAATTGTGTGTAAAAAAACTATTTTAATATAATTTATATCACTTTAATAAAAAATCATATTTTACCCTTAATAAATTATTAATTAATGGCTTTACAGTAATAGTGAGTTAACAGAATAATATTTTAGATTATTATTTGAAAAGTACGGATGAAATGAGTTATTTTATTAAATCTTAGGAATGAAAATATTTTTTTTCTTTTTTTTTAATTACATTTTACGATAACACGAAAGCATGTGCTGAAGGTCACGTGAGTTGCGGCAACGCACGCGTCCCCCGTGATAAGTCACGTGGGACGGTCGCTCCGCATTTTAGCTTTCGGAGTGGAGTAGAAGCTTTTGAGTCTGGGTTGAATTAATGCTTGTCGCCAAGGGCATTATCAATGAACAATTTGGGCCGCTGAATGTGTTGACAAACAATGACCGGTCAAATTGTGTGCTGCAGCCTGCAGGGCGACAGGCTTCAGTGGCAAGCCCATGCCCACTGGCCGTTCTCCTTTTCCTTTTTGCAAAAGAGGAAGAAACGTGTTACTCTGGGTGCCAATTAAGCAACCAATTCTCCTTCGTGGCCAAGGAAGTGGCGTACTTTTTGCAGTTTGCTTGTTCTTGTAAAATGTAAACGAAAGCCAGACAAGCAGTTTACTTAACGTTGTAAAAATTTAATTTGATAATTTTTCTCTTTCAAGTAATCACTTTAATTTGTTCCCTGATGCCATAATGGTGGCCAGTTTTCTAGCAATTTCTCTCGCTGCTTCTGTTACCTTAAAGAATATTAGGAATTTGTAAATTAACATAAAATAAGATTAAAAAAAATGAGCCTTGCCCATTGCATCATGCTGCCAACTGCCAAGGTTCCAATGGAAAGAGTCATGTGGCAACTTCGCGTTTGGGTCTGGGCTTTTCACCATACATGGGCTGTACGAGCAATTCCGAGACCACCAGCCCATGAAAGATGAGGGTTTATTTAGAGATGATCCATCATTTGTCAAATACTCAATTTGTTTGAGAGTTGGGACTATTGTCACCTCTCTAAAATTCTTTTGAAACCCCTTTTTCAATAATGTTAAGCTTAATGCCAAAAATACTCTTATTTCTAAATAAACACATTTAATTTGTAAATCTTTTAATTTACATTATTTTCTTACTCCTCACAAACAAATTTTTATGGGTGATAAACTTCTTTACAAAAATCAATTAATTAAATAACATATTTGTAAGATTATGATGTAAAAAGTTTTATTATAAGCCTTAAAAAAAGACAGATAAGTTTGTCAGAATGTATTTTATTTATTATCAATAGATTATCTTAGTAATTGAAAAAAAATTTATAGAGAATTTGAGGAAAAAAATTACATGTGTGAGTTTGATAGCAGAGAAAATACAAGAATTTTAATTTTTTTTTAAGAAAGAAAACACAAGTTTAAAGTGAGATATCATTGAGAATGGCAGCAAATTGAACAAAAATTTTTATAAAAAAAATTCTTAAAGGTATTTTGACAAAAACTTGCTACGCTATATTAAAAAAATACTATTTTGTAAAATAATTATCAATTCTCATGTCCAATATATATTTGTTGCTTATCGGTTAATATTACAAAAATAATTCTCCAACAAGCCATTAAACAAGATTTAATCTAAAGAAAACAATATAGTATGAATAAAATATAATGCTTTTGTTTATCTATAGGATAATAAAATATTGCTTATCGGTTAATTGTATTATTATTTTTTTAGACGGAAGATTAAAAGTTAACCAAGAACAAAAGTTTGATAATTTTCTTAAACCGGGGTCGCTTCCGGTTCGAGTCTGGGACTTAGAGAAGACCGCTGCGAATCACATTTTCGGATCGGAGAAGGAGAAGGAAACAGGCTATTGACGACGATGAACGACGAGTGAGCAGCAGCAAGAGCAGTAAAGTGAAATATTGGAAACAGAAAGAAGGAAGCAGAAGCAGATCCAAAAATGGAAGCGATGAAACAAGTGGTGTCAGAGACATATTACCTCTCGCATTTTATGGCTTTCTTCTCATATTTCGTCGTCCGCAGCTCCGCAGCCGCAGTCCTCTCCCCTCACATCATCCATCATCTCTTTTATCGGGTAACCTACCATCTCCCGTTCTCTCGCCTTTCAACATTTCTCATCTGATTTTTATTTTTTTTAAAATTTATTCTTGCAGGAGATTCAAGCTGTTCTTGCACTTTCCTTGTTAGCTGCCATTAAGGTATACCTTTTACTTCAAAAAACAATTTGACACAGTTAATCTCTCTATAGGAAAAATTTAAAATAAAATTAAATAAAAAACAAAAAAGGCACTTTTTTCATAGATTGTTCGAGATATTAGATGTGGCTCAAGTGGCATTGTTTCAAATATGTATAAATGTGGATATTTTGGTCATGTTATGTTTAATCTTTTATAAATTTTGTAGAATTTGGATAAAATTACCATTTATAGCCTTACATCTATTATGGGATTTGGTTATTGATTGTGGATTTTTTTTTCTGTTTTTTCTTTTACTTGCAATAGATAACAAGAGAAGAAACATGGGAAGAATTTATTGATAATATGCTGTTTTACGCCAAGGTGATCACTTCAGAATCTTTTTTTGGTTTGTTTATCGTGTGACTATTGATCTTTCGAGTTATACAGCAAATGAAGGAGAGGCATAGATTTAATTAATAGCAACTTTTTGAATTTCGTAAATTAGGCTTCTTTGTAACATATTATCTCTTGTATCTTCTGACGTGGGGTTGAATTTGATTTGTTCAGCTTCTTCTGGTAGCTATTGCATCAATAATGGATTACCATTTGGCTCTCTGGTTTCTGGTGGTTTTTTTAGGTAGGTGTTATTGTCTTAAGATAGTAAGTTGCTTGTTAGTTATTTATTTATTTTTTGAGATTTTTGTTAGTATCAGTGTTTCAGGGCATTTGTGTATTTCAAAGTTGGCAAAGTTGGATTTCTGAGTGGCATTTTTTGTGTGTTAGCGATATTGATCTATTTAATTTGCATGCTCATTTATTCTGGTGTTCGTTTTGGCAGTTATATATATTTTAACCCAGCAACCTGTCTTCCAAAAGCTAGGTATGGAAGTTGGCTGTCATTGATCGTATGCAATATGTTGATGGAAATGGCTTGCCATTGAAGTGATAAATTCAATTTTCTAGGTATTTCAAATAAATTAACCCCGCTGCAGTTGGAAGCCTTGCTGACTGAAGGAAAAACATCAAAATATTGGCTGGTTGGTTGTGCAGATTTATTCCTTGACTTCTGAATTTTCAAGAATATGTAGTATGCTTGCTTTCCTCTGAAAAGATGCAAATTGACTATTGCTTATACAAAAGGTCTTCACCTGTCTTTTGCTATTGAGTTTCTCTTTTGGTTGGAAACTGACTTTAGTAATTCACCGGTGATGCAATTTAAAACATTGAAAGGCATACTGCTTTGTAATTTTTATTGGCATGCTCTGCAAAAAACGAATCCAAGGAAAACATGTGTAGAATATAATTGATTGCATTAGAATGGTATTATAGAACCATTAAATTTTTGGCATCTTGATATGGGATTGGAGATGAATTTGCCTTTTGAAGAAAGAAATAAACACAGGATCTGAGACTTTTTTAAAGATAAAAATTGAGAGCATTTGGTGAAATTCATTAAAGGCCCTTCATTTTCTGCTTTTCCTATTCAGTTGACAGGAGGCTCATTTCATTCTTATACATGTCATGCTGAAGGACTATACATACAATCAACATTTTGTTTTAAGAAATTTACATAGCATAAGCTTATAACTTAAAGGATTAACAGCCAGGTTTATGTTTGTGAATTCCTAGATGTTTTGACGTCTCCTGTCTTTCAAGTATGTCCAACAAATGATTTGCTTTTGTAAAGCCGCTAAATTTTGATCGAAGGTCATTCTGTACTGCTATCACGTATATTTGATATTAACGGATAACAGGCAGAATGGTTGTTTGCCTTCTGTTATATACAATGGATTCTTGTTCTGTTATATTTGCATGACCGGCAAAAATGAATCTGGCAGGTTGAATTTCGTGCCCAGTGTTCATCCACCTGTATACGTGCAAGCAGAATCTTTCCCGAGCTCTCAATTGCGTATGTTGGTGGTTTTTGAAAGATTCTTTTTGCTTATTGCCTTTTATTTATAATCTTTATGGTAATTTGTGTTTCTTCATAGCAGATATTCCAACAAAAATGTATCTTTCGGAATAGTTGATCTTGGACTCTTTCCGAATGCTGCTGAGAAATTTGGAATATCTCTTGGTGGTAAACTACTGACAGCCCGTTCAAACTTATTTATCCCAATGTTCTTCCAAAGAGATATTCCATTAAGTATACCCTTCTTGCTAATTGTTCTCTAATTAGTATAATTGATATGGCAATCTTACTCTCACAGGGAGTATGGGACAGCTTCCTACATATATATTATTTGAGAATAATGCTGAGATTAATCGATTTCCAGCCTTTGGTTTTGAAGAAAAGTTTTCTCATCCTCACATTACCAAGGTATTTCATGTTGACAAAGTACATTTAATGTTCAATTTTTTTCTGCTAGCATTGAGTCTTGTTCCTTCCTCCGGAATACCATAGACTACCTTAAATTTTTTTTCCCTTGAAGTGCATCAATCAGGTATAAGTTGGGATATGCAATCTTTTGGATGGAAAACTTGGGCATGGTCCAAAACATAGCCCTTTGCTGTTACCCAGTCACAATGTCCAGAGAATGATTGTTTTTATATGAACTTTAGATGTGGGTTATTTTTGGTAATTTTAGGATCACAAGGGGAAAGTGTTGGAAAATTGTGAAAGTGCTTCACAAGTTGTCAAGAAACTATCTATTCAGTTTGATTTCCTTTATTCTTTCTGAGATCCAAGATAAGGATAGAGGAACTATCCAATTTCCCTTGCTTAATAACCTGAACTTGGTGTTTTGAGTTATATTTGAACCGACTCAGCTGATTCTCTAGTTTTACCTCCAGAATCTTAACATTGATTCCTATTTTGTATGTATTGCAGAAACTTATTGCCCATCATTTTCAGCTTGATCGGCTTCGCATTGAATCTGTACATGGCGACTAGGTAATAGTATTTACACCAAATGCTTTTTCTTTGCCGTTTTTCATGTTACAATTCTTGAGCTGTAAAGGACATGATTTCATTTTGAAATTTTTGTAACTAGACATTAGAATACCTGTTGATCTGTACAAAGATAGGGACATGGCAGGGAAATTTCATAAAGTTTGATTTTGCATATTTCAATGAATTCCTTGAATGCGGACTGTTTCTACAAGACATGCTTTTAAGTTGGAAATATGTATAATGTTGCATCTAGCATACTATTTTCATGCAAATCTGCTTCTGTAGCGAGTTCTGACCAAAGAACTTGAAGAGTAAAAAAGGATCAATCAAAGTTGAGTGAAATTTTATTCTTCCAGCATGGGATCCCATGTCATTTAGTCAACTCGTGAACTCAAAAAATCAAAAACAACCATTAACAACGCTTTCCAATGTACAGTAGCAGTCTCAGGAATTCTTAGTCGAAGCTGGAGAATTTTGTAGACGAGTTTTAGCCCCTTGAACAAAACGTTTCAACGTGTTTCTCGCGTTTAACCCATTGGACTACTTTCGGATCGACAATGTCACCGCTATTATCGTCCTCTTCTTCCATTTTATTCATGCGTGTAGAAAAATTTTAAACAACTCCGACAAGATTATGCTGGTTTTCACTTCGAATGGTCCTCGCAATCATTGTTTTCTTAGGCTAATATTGTACGATCTGGGCTGACTTGCAATGATTTTGGCCCAACGTATCCAAGTGTAAACTTGTTTTGTCCTACCAGTTATGGGGTAATAACATCCGGTCCCCAACTTTCTATGATTCTCAAGTAGGGTTACGGTTTTTTCATTGGTGTCAATAGGTCCTAAAGTCCTTTTTTTTTTCCCCCTCGCAGTCATTATTTTGCTAAGAATATAAAAACGAATACATGACAAACATCAAGAACAATTTACAGCAAACTTATTACAACCCACAATGGAATAAAGCATTAAATCATATTAATGCACAAATGGAAAATAATGTACATAAGAGATACCTTATATAATAAGTCTATTACTATTAACAATACACATATATTAATAGATCAGTACTCACATGTACTACTTGTTCAGCTCTTTCAACTTACTCTTATTTTAAAAGAGGTCCTCTTTAACTAAATATCAATATTGATATTCAACGTATAATTTTTTAAATTCAACTATCAGAGGCATCATATATAGAATAGCTACGTATCATCATAACAGACAAGTAAATTAAAGTCACCACAAATACAATTATATAAATCTAATTTTTATGGAAAAAATATTTATAGATGTAGAGGAATTTACTCTGCTCAAAGAGGAACTTAAAAATAAATAAATAAAGCTTTAATCAAATATGGACTTTTGAGGGTTTTCTTTCTGGTGGCAAAAATAAAGAAAAAAATATTTTTTTTTATTTATTACATAGAGACGATAATGTAGAGGAAGAAGGCTTTCGGGGACCTTAATTCATATTAAAATTACTAAAACACTTTTTAGTGCGAAGGTTACATTACCATACTGTGATGGTCGCTGGAATATGTGAGTTTTGGTCTACTTTTTTCAGAGATGATGGACATATTTGATACACATAGATATTTTTGTCATTTTTTGAAAAAAATTAAAACCTTAGGGAGCCCAATGTTATTACTTCATCCAAATGTCTACCCCTCCGCAGACGAAGCGCGTAAACACAGTTACTATAGGAGCTGGCTGATGGACGATATCACCGAGATTTGCGTCACAGTACAATGCCGCCGCCGAATATTTTACTTTTCAATATTTATATACATATATGTGTTTTGAACAACCGCACTTTAACTATATCGCTAAAATATAAAAATATATATTTTAATATATAAAAATTATATTTTTATTTGTCAATAGATTAAAAAATATATTTTTTATCTGTTAATAATATCTTTACTTATCAAAATGAAAATATTTTATTAACAATAATAATTATTATAAATAATATTAAATGAAAATTAAAAAAAGAAAGATCACAGATGGGGGGCAATTTCATTTCATCATCTAACCAACCGGCGTGGCCAATGAGGGGAGGGGCCCGGAGCCTCTATTTCCCCGCCGCATGAGGGGCCCGCCATATTGCTGTCGGCCCACGCTGAGGCCGTCCCCACTGACAGATTGCTCACTCCCATTTACTTGTGCTTCGCGTGGCCTTTTTTTAAAATCAAGCAGCATGCATGTAAATAAATGCTTGTACACAAAGTTTCAAACGTATGCTTGCGCACACAGATTTGTGCGCACAAAATTTAGAATTTTAATTAACAGATACTACTCTTCCCTACCGTGAATCACATTGTGCAACATGGCCAAATAAGAATTCGTTTCTTGCGGAGTTGCTTTCAATCACTTCCAATGATGACGGGCATCTTCACACTTTTTTTTTTTCTTTTCTTTAGTTCAAGAGCGTTTGCTAGTATTTTAACCCAAAAATAAAATCTATTTTTCTCTAAAATCTCATCATCACCATCATCATAGTCATGCATGTACTGTTAAGTATAACAATGAGCTTTTGGTTTTAATGCATATAATATTCTTTTAAAAATACAAAATGTTACAGAAATAGCTCAAAATTAGGGTTTATCTTTTAGAAGTTGTCCACTTCTTATTTTACAAGTAAAAAATTCAATCTAAACATGCATAAATATTTGAAACATCTCTGACTTGGAACAATCAAAGATGCAAATAATTAATTTCTTTAGTCATAGCATATTTTTAATTCACGTTTGTTATTTGATTATACCTGTTAAAACAAACACCGTTGAAATCTAGTGGTTATAACACCTAACTCTACTTTGGAGATGCTCTAACTTAACATGGTCCGAAGGTAATTAAAACACATGAGGGATGAATGCAAGTGGATCTGGTCAGTAGTAGTACACTAAACCAGTGATGCTGAGTCAAAGAAAGAAAGAAAGAAAGAAAGAAAGAAAGAAGGGACAACCGTCTGATTAACGTAGACAACAGCAGGGCACTGGTGGCATCCCTAAAGGCAAAATTTTTTGCAATCAAAACAGTTAAAAATGGAGAGACAAAAGAGGACACAATTGTGAGGCCGTGTCACCACGGACACGATAAAGGAGAAGGAGAGTGTTAAAAGTCCGTTAGGTTGACGAAACACGAAGCCACGCTTTCCTCCCGTTCGAGGTGAGCATGTCTCTAATTCCGTCACGCCGAAAGACGGGTGACACGCGTTCTGTTTTTACTGGGTCTCCGATCCCTTGTACCCATGCTTTTGTGTGCTATTGCGAAACACTTTAGTGTTCCCCTTTTTGCTTGTGCCACCTTTTACGTACGACTCATTCCCATGTACATCAAGTTCTTGTACTCTCTTTCTTTGTAATTCTCTTTCGAAAATTATTCCACCTCTATAACCAATTTTAATTATTTATTATATTTTGTTAATATAATAAATTGATATAATAAATATATGGTTCTACTTTTTCTAATGTATTATACTAAGTCTCCCTTTCTTTGATAACATGATACGGTATTACATACATTGTTATTAAGTCGAAAAACTAATTTTTAAGTTCTATCAAACTTCTATCTATTTTGAATATTGATCAAATGAATGAATTCTAATGATTGGGAAGAAACAAAAAATAGATGGTAATGCAAATAATAACAAGATCATGTCACCTATCACGTCATTTTTTTGACATAATATATAATTTACTAATGATAATTTCGTTAATATTCATTGATTAATCAATGCCTTTTGGATTCTGTAGATAGTGCATGAACTATTTGATAGATTAAAAAGAGCTAGGTTAGTGATTGGAGATAGATAAGAAAGAGGTTAGTGAGTGAGTGGTTTTGATAGCGTAGCATATTTTTTATATGACAATTAACAACATCTCTCAAAATGATAGCATTGTATTAATTGCGAAGAAAGGGGTTGAAAGTAAGAATACACTTATCAGAATATAAACGAGATACTATTAAACCCAACATCTCAGTAACATGTTAATGTAAAGATTCAATTAAAACTTCATATTTTGAACGTAACATTCTTATTGAAAAATCATTTGATAAACAAGATAGTCTAATTGTATTTTGACACGACTATTATTTTATTTGTTTTAATTTTATTTCTATTAGTTGTTTTATTTAAATAGTATAAAATAGTTTCTACTAGTTGCTTAACTGTTTGTGATTTAGTATGTAGGGGATTGTGGGTGGTTAGTTGCTTGTTTTTAATAGATATAATTGGAATATGCTATTTTTTTAAAATAAATATTCGTAATTCATAAATGAAATAATTTTATATTAGTTTAGTGCAACTTAGGTTGTATTAAAGAGCTTAATCAATATCTATTTTGGAAGTATGAGTTTTTTTTTTCGAATTAATCCTAATTATCATCTTTTCTTTTTTTCGTTTCATTTGATTTTCTACAAACATTTGTGTCTGTAACATATTCTAATTAATTTCATACTCACTTTGTAGCATTTAACAAACATCGTTGATATTTGCCTCGGGTCAAACCCTGAAACTGGCTGAAACGACGCCGTTTTGTCTATTAATTTTTTTTCATTTGCTATGAACGACAACGTTTGGCTTGGATAAATCGCAAAAACATCAACATAATTTAGTTACTTCTTTGTCTTCGTTCTCCTCATTTCACGAGACAACCACGTTTCACCAGACAACCGCAACTCAACTGCGCAACCACAACCCAATTGCAGATTGTCTTCCTTCAGACTCTGGTTGCAGCAGCCTCTGCATCATTACCATTTACCAAGCCCTGGAATCTGGGCCCACTATCAGCGTTACAAACTGGCAGGCTTTTTTTTTTTTTTTTTGGCTCCACGATGCCACCCATTTTTTTTCCTCTTCCAAAAGGGTGGTTTGTGTCAATTATCACAACTGTCAGCAAAGAATTTTAAGAAATTTTGCTTCAAGAGAATATTGTTGTTGCACAGAGTTTGATCTTCTGTCCTCTGTTACTTTGTACATATACAAGTTAATTAGATGATTTCTGATTTGTTAAATATTGAATTTGAGGGAATTAATGACCATTATTAGCAAAGTTTAACTAATTTATTGATCACTCGTCCAAGTTGAAGCCGTTGATGTTTGCGTGATTAAGGGTTCTGCAGCAAAGCAAACGAAGAGGAAGGAAGAAGTAGGGTTCTTTTTTTTTTTTTTTTAACTTTATGCAAGCCAAAACGACATTGTTTCACAGCAAATCAGGACAAAAAATAAAAACGTTGAAACGACGCCGTTTTGAGTTGTTTCGGGGTTTGATCCGAGATTTGACCCGATGTAAACATCATTTTCCTTTAACAAATAATGCAAGAGTATGTTCATGGCATGATAATTCATTAATTAATAATACTTGATTGACTCTTATATATTGGATGCCAACCAAGACAAAAATTAGTAAAATAAGTAGACAACAATAACATTGTTCCTATTGATTTTATGTAACATATTTTCTTTACATAATATTCCTCTATTCGTTTAAAATCTTTATTGATTTGAATGCATGCAATGTCGAAAAACAGTCATATTATTCACCCTTCTTGTGGATCCATAAATATTTCTTCATATACATTTAACTTTATAATATTTAAAACAATCAAAAACATTGGACTGAGATTGAAATTCACATTTGCACCCGTTGACAAATTCTTCTGCAATAATATCGGCGCGTGGTGAAAAAACAAAAACAAAAACAACATGGATTTCTTTTTCTTTTTTTTTTTTTCCAAAAAAAGGACAAAAAATGAAAAATATGGGACACCTGGGTGGCTGCCTGGCTGGTGAAGTGCACGTTGTAAAGTAAACGAAAAGAGTCTTCACGCGTACGGTGACCACACGGGTGGGCCCGCACGTGTGGACCACCCCCAGATATGGTCTGCTGCGTCAATCACACGTTAAAAATGAGAACGGACAGCTGTCGGAATTTCATAGGCAAGTCCTGCTGAATAAAATATTACTAAAGTGCCATCACCTTCTTAGTGGCACCGTTTTCTATGCACCAAGCGCGAGTGGCGGGGTGTGTTAACACTTTTTCCAGCCCCATTCTGATTTTCACAGCCGTTGACATATTAATCTTGAATAAAAAAATTTTCAAAAAATAATAATTTAAACATAAAAAACACATCTCTTCTTTTGGGTTAAATCATGCCGCCTTATCTCTTAATCGTTTGATTAAGACTTGGAATGTAATGTTAATCTCTTATAAGACCGCTAAGAGCCTATGAAAAAGGTGAAAAGAAAAAGAGTAGGCAGTGGCATGAGGTTAATTGATACATTAATTATTATTAAATGTAGGGTTTTGTAATTAAAAAAATCTATCTTTGAAAGAGGATTAAAGAGTAATCTTTGGATGCGGAACGAAGAATCAAACACCACTCAAGTTGGTCTGCCATTATTTGAATAATTAGTGTTAACTAATTGTTTAAGGAAATAATAGACTACAAAATTTTCTTTTTGATAGTAGCCGATTTTGAGGAAATGGTGCTAGTTGATGACCTTCATTGACCTGAAACTTGGGTGAATCGAATTGACTCATTCTTATTACTAAGTCTTCGAAAGGAAATGTTGCGCTAGAAAACCTTGAAATCTTGTTTCTCACTTTTACCAATGGTCCTAAAAGAATTCATAATGCTCTTGTAAAGTCTGCTCACTAATCCATCATGGACAATTTTAAAAAATATTTCTACCCGTTCAAATGGGTTACCCAATAATAATAAAGTAAGCATAGAACAAGCACTAAATATAAATTATATATCTTGATTTGATTTTTATAGGAAATAAAAAAAAAGTCTCGTTTTCTTATTATCACCTAATTATAGAATTGAATTAATTTGTAAGCCAAGGAAGATTACAGAGATGCAGCCATGTGTGGTGTGCTTAGCGAGCCAGAGATGCAGCGGCGTGCCGGCGTTTGATGACAGCAAGTGCGGTCAGTGAGGTGAGGCAGAGCAACTGGCGTGTAGTGTAGTTGGAATACTTGGATCCATAATAGGTCATATATACAGCCAGATATAAGAAAAAAATAAAAATCTTTTTGTGATTACAAGTTCGGTTATGATATGTACAATCGGAATATTTAGACTCATACAGGACAAATATTCTATAAATATACAGAAGAAAGTTTTTTCTCGACTAATTAAGGTCGAGATGTAGTAGGCTTTTATATCTGGTCCAATAACAGTCCGGATTAACTTCAAAATCTAATGATACAAATGAAAATTCAAATCCCTTCTCACATATATAAAAAGAATGGAGATGGTTTATTATCATCTAACTAGGGATATTATAGTTCCCGACACAATATTTTCTCTAGATGCTACAACTAATAGCCTTCTCTTTATGACTTTCGCACTTTCTCATAATCTTACTTTCTAAATTCTAACTTTTAATAAAATTGTTGGAGTAAATGTTGTAAAGTTTAAGGAACTCTTTTTGAGATAAATTGCATCACAAGCTCCATTAGTCAGTCGACAGTGAACACAATAATTAGCTTCATCAAACTACGGTTTGTCACCAAAGCTCAAGTAAACTCTGCTAGATTTCCAAAACGAAGTTGATATATATACATCATACAATACTGAAATTTAGAAATGATCATATGACTGCCATTATAAAGACTTCACATTATTTTGCCTTTGAATTGGTATTAAGATAATAAGTTAATCATAAAAAATATGAGTTCGAAATTCTTATGTAGTTTGATCTTGTTGGTCCTAATTTTTTTCCAACATCGATAAAAAATTTTTTTGGTGTCGAGTAAGAAATATATATTTTATTGCTTCATTAATGTAGCTGGGTTCAAATAAAGTAGTCTAGTAATTATATTGCTAGTAATCATAGCTAGACATAAAAATGACATAACATTGCTAATTCATAGACCAAGGTCCGGCACATTTCATTTTTCTTTTTTGTTCTATGATACTGATATGTACAAAATGATATCATATCATATGCATACTATAACGTTTATATGTAGTTTGAAATAACGCAGGGTGACCAAATTTGAAGAATATTAAGGTGCGTGTATATATATATATACACACACACACGGTAAAACCTCTATATAATCATATTGTTGGGACTGGAGAAATTTATTGTTATAAAGAGATTATAACTCAATAGAGGTATATTAAAAGAAATTATTGTCTTTACTTAATTATCCTTAATGCAAGTGATGTAGAGGTAAATTATGTCATGTATTAATAAATTAATAAGTGAATTAAATTCAATGTGTAAACATTAATAAATTAATTATTTTGTTGACCAATTATTAAGTGGCTGTGCTGACCAATTAATATATACCCGCAAGTTGAAAGACGTGGTTGCAACTTTAAAGAATAAATCATTGTCACAAGCAACTTTACAAAGATATTTTATTATCTTAATTATTTAATGTAACACGACATATATTTTTGAAATATTATTACTATGTGAAGGTAAGTTTATTAAGACGAGACCTATAAAAAATATAATTTATCATAATGTGGAGTTTATTCCTAATTATAATTGGTCCCAAGTTAGGATCATAATTTTTTATTATTATAAAGAGGTTATTTTTATATACAATATTTTTATTTGGAGGTTGTATATATATGTCGCTTAGGTAATGTATCAACAAAGGGATGGAAAGAAGAGATGATTGATTATAAAAGGAAAGGTGGTGGCCATGCATGAAAATAGAATTGAGAAGATAAATCGAGGCCGCATGCAAATACACTCATAATTTTGTCCTCTCCCCGTGACACATCTCAATCTCGCCCCTCTTCTTTATTCAAAGATTTTAATTGGGTCTCCCATTTCCCATTCACCCAATACACATACTTTAATTATATACCCATTCCAAACTTTACAGCTTAATTTAATTTCCTTGCTTCACTTATATTTTAAAGAATAGCCAAATTGATTGATACTCATTATAGCCGTCGAGAATTTCAATTTGAGTATTACATTATAAATTACTAGTACTTAGTATCAACCCATTTTTGCACTGAATGGCTGAGATTTAGATCATCAAAGAAGAATTTAATAATCTACATTATAATTGCATTAAAAAGAAGGGATTAAGAAAATGAAGTATGATTAAATAAATAATCACCCATTTTAAAGCAAACGAGGCATGACAGGCGAGATAGGTGAGAGGGTAATTTCGCCACCTAAGTTGCGTTTTCAAATATGACGACCCACGCGCTTTAAGTGAGAGTGTGGATTCGTGTTCGATGATAGGATTACACAATTTTGACATCACACAGTGTCCCAGACAGGAAAGCGAGAGAGGGGTATTAAAGTTGGAAAGTAGCCAAAACCAGGAGTGCAAGATAGCAAAACAGAAAAAACAAAAACTAACTAATAAGCTATTGACTCTAAGGCAATGTAGTCTCTTTAAGTAGTTTGATTGAATTTATTCTTGAGTTTGAGTCACAAAAAAGTTATTTTTGTTGGGAAAATTTGTACCTCTCAGTTTGAATGAAGATTTTTAATCTAAATTATAGTACGAGTTTAAAAATATCTCCCACAGTTAGAACTCTACTCAAAATACTTAAAATACTTCGAGGTTAAGGCAAAAAGAAAAAACAAAAACTAAAAACAGTGTCAGCAAAAGCAACAGGAAAACAGTGGCAGCAAAAGCAACAGGAAAAGTTTAACAAAACAAAAAAGAAAGAAAAAAGAAAAAGAATGATGTGAAAACAAAACGGGATATGGTCGGTAAAATATTCCGCTGTCTGGTATTAAGGGGTTCTCTCTTTTTTATCAAACCCAAAAAAGATAAATAAATAAACAAATAAACAAATAAAACCTCGAACCACCATCTCTCTCTCTCTCTCTCTTTCATATTTTTCTTGTTTATATTCTCTCTATCATTCATTGATTCATTTAATACAAGAAGTGAGGAACCGAGCACAACTCCAAGGTCTTTTTCTTTTAACTGTGTCTTGTTCCGGTACGTGTAACGTTAATGGCTCGTATAACACCACCACCACCATCTTCTTATTAGCTTTCCTCGTTTGAAGCAGCAGCAGTCACACAGCTGTGATCGATCGGATCATCTTGAAGGTTCAAGAAATTACGGTAATAATTCTCTTTTTCTTTTACATATGTATATGTCAGAGTTGCAGCGTATAATTACATGTACTGTTATATATTAATGAAAATTAAGAAAAAATTTAAAAAAAAATTGTGAAATTTTGAAGAGATCATGATGGCGGTGAGCTCGGGGGGCAGCAGGGACAGCAGGGACAGCGGCGGGCAGAAGATGATAATGGACAACGGGAAGTACGTTCGGTACACACCTGAACAAGTTGAAGCGCTTGAAAGGCTGTACCACGAGTGCCCAAAACCAAGCTCTATGCGCCGCCAGCAGCTCATCCGAGAGTGTCCTATTCTCTCTAACATCGAACCTAAGCAGATCAAAGTCTGGTTCCAAAACAGAAGGTCTGTGTTTGTATGTCAACAACCAATCATCGAATTCTTTCTTTGTTTTTATTGATCATTTCTTGTATATATGTACGTGCATATGCATGCTCAACGTTTCCTTGTTTCAGGTGTCGGGAGAAGCAAAGGAAAGAAGCGTCTCGCCTTCAGGCTGTGAACAGAAAGCTGACGGCTATGAACAAGCTGTTGATGGAGGAAAATGATCGGCTGCAAAAGCAAGTGTCACAGCTGGTGTATGAGAACACTTTTTTCCGCCAGCAGACACAAAATGTAACCCAGCCCCACAAAATTAATAAATTAACAATTTTTTAATCATCACATCGCATGCTTGTTGTTTGATGTTGTGTACGGATTTTGATTATGGCTGGATTTAATTTTGCAGGCCGCCACGCTGGCCACCACAGACACTAGTTGTGAATCAGTGGTGACGAGTGGTCAGCACCATTTGACTCCTCAGCAGCAGCATCAGCATCCACCAAGGGATGCTAGCCCTGCAGGGTGAGTGAAATTATTTGTTTCTTTAATTATTTTGAATTTTATTTCGTTCTTGAAATCTGTCTAAGTATTATTATGGCTTGTGAGATTGTGATTAAATTGTGTGTTATCTTTGTAGACTTTTGTCGATTGCAGAGGAGACTTTAACAGAGTTTCTTTCAAAGGCCACTGGAACTGCTGTGGAGTGGGTCCAAATGCCCGGGATGAAGGTTAGCGGCTTAGCGCTCTCCTTTCTTTTTCACTGTCCAAATCTTACACTAGGCGCCATTATTCTTTGTTGTCATTTTCTTGGAAATTTAATAAAGCACATAAACCTTTGCCAGACTTCTAAGCAACATCCGAATCACATCATATCAATATGTCTGCACTTTCTTATCTGATGATACCTTTTGCTGATATTAATTTCCTTTTCATTCCTTGATCAAGCGTTTCTTCTTGTCTTGGTGTGGCCAAGTCTAATTTGGATGATTCCATGTCTTCATATTTTATCGATATATATTACCAAATTGATGGAGTTTGTTTGTCTTCAGACCAAAGGAAAAAAAAAAAAATCCTCATATTCACATGAAATTTCACTTTTTAATCAAGAACAATAAGATGCAAAACAACATGATCTTGTCCCAAGGTGTATGATTCATACAATACTTAATAATCTTATAATGTTAATATTCCTAAGGGATTCAGATGTTAATTAATCAAAGCTTTTAATTGGTTTGACTACCAGTGGTTTCAGACTCAAGATTAACAGATGTAATCTGTCTCTTTTTACCTGTACAGCCTGGTCCGGATTCCATTGGAATCGTTGCTATTTCTCATGGTTGCACTGGTGTGGCAGCACGCGCTTGTGGCCTTGTGGGTCTAGATCCTACAAGAGTAAGTCGCCCTGCCGTGGTACTATGTTCTTGGTTGAGGCAATAATTAACTGAAAACTTTTAGCTTATAGGAAAGAATTAATTTGATAATTTTATCTACAGGTCGCTGAAATCCTCAAAGATAGGCCATCATGGTATCGTGACTGTCGATCTGTGGAGGTTGTAAATGTGCTGCCCACTGGAAGTAGTGGAACCATTGAGTTGCTATACATGCAGGTAGGTGCTGAATAGCTCTGAAGTTTATTGTTCTAGTTTAGTATCAACTTGGAGTTGTTTGATGTATTTACGTAATTTTGTTGTTGACTGCCTTGGTCTAGCTCTATGCGCCAACAACCTTGGCTCCAGCTCGTGACTTCTGGTTGTTGCGCTACACATCTGTTTTGGAGGATGGTAGTCTTGTGGTATGTGACTCCTGAAATAGCCTATGCAAGTACTAATAAATATGAACATCGTTTGCTGTTTGTCTCACCATGGGACTTTTTGATGGTGGACTAATGTGTAATTGTTTACTTATAATATTAGGTCTGTGAAAGATCACTTAACAACACACAGAATGGTCCAAGTATGCCTCAGGCACCACATTTTGTGCGAGCAGAAATGCTGCCTAGTGGGTATCTGATTAGACCTTGTGAAGGGGGCGGATCCATCATTCATATAGTGGATCATATGGATTTAGAGGTGTGTGAATTGCTTTGTTTTGTTCTCTGAAACATATATGTTTTCTCCTTTGACAAATGAACAAATTTAACTCACAAATGCTTAATTAAATGTAGCCTTGGAGTGTCCCTGAAGTGTTGCGCCCACTTTATGAGTCGTCAACATTGATTGCTCAGAAGACAACAATGGCGGTAAGACAATCCTTTAAGGCAACTCTTTGGGAGTAATAATCTCTCACTCTTTATTTTCATTGCCCGAATGGTTTCTTTGATTAGCTTCTCCTAAATGCCAGAGAAAAGTGTGTATGAGAACTTAATTGAGTCCGAACGTCTCATGTTCCAATATAACATTGACATTTTATGCAGGCTTTACGCCATCTAAGGCAGATTTCTCAAGAAGTTTCACAGCCAAGTGTCACTGGTTGGGGGAGAAGGCCTGCAGCCCTACGTGCTCTTAGTCAGAGATTGAGCAGGTATGCTGGTTTGATACTTCAGATTATTACTTTGAATAATGGATTGATTCTTGATACACAGTATCTGACAAATTCTATCTGCAGGGGCTTTAATGAAGCTCTTAACGGGTTCACTGATGAGGGATGGTCTATGTTGGAAAGTGATGGCATTGATGATGTTACCGTTCATGTTAACTCATCTCCTAGCAAGATGATGGGCGTACAACTTTCTTATGTGAACGGATTTCCATCCATGAGCAATGCAGTGCTATGTGCCAAAGCATCCATGTTATTACAGGTAATGTTTTAGTGTTATATATTTACTTGGTGAAAGAAAGATAATCATTTGCTTGGAATAAGTAGGGCTGATATTGAATCATCTTTGTACTTTAGGATGGAGTCTTCATAATGTCAAATAAGTAACCATAACTGTTGCTTCTTTATGTACTTATCTTCCTTTGCTCGGTTAAGAAAACCAAAATCTCTCACTTTTCTCATCATTGCAACTATCTTTCAAATTTTTTTAGGATGTGCCTCCAGCAATACTTCTCAGATTCTTGCGAGAACACCGATCAGAGTGGGCAGACAGCAGTATTGATGCTTACTCAGCTGCTGCTGTTAAAGCTGGTCCCTGCAGCTTACCGGTGCCTCGAGCTGGAAATTTTGGGGGTCAGGTTATTCTTCCACTGGCTCACACAATCGAACATGAAGAGGCAAGTAATTGCGAATCTTGGTTGGTTTAGACATTAAGCTTTTTATTGGCATCAGCCTTGTTGAAGATGTCCTTTTGATTTGAAGTTATCTAGTGCTGTGTCATTCAACATCTGATAAAATCAAATTTCTCATTGCAGTTTCTTGAGGTCATTAAGCTTGAAAATATGGCCCACTATCGGGAGGACATGATAATGCAGAGTGACATCTTCCTCCTGCAAGTAAGTGTTATTTTTGTTTTGTTTTCCCTTTCCTGATGAGGCATTGAGCTATATCAAATCTTTGCTTTTGGCCTTGAATTGTTACAAATAGTTGAAAGAAGTTAATTCCTAAACTGATGGATTAGTCCAGGTCATGTAGTTCGACTTAGGCTCATCCTTTTCGCTGTTCAAAATTATGCTTATTTATTTGTTAAGTGACTGCATACTTCAAAATTATGTCCAATTGTTGATATATATAATTGAACATGGTTATTGTTTTTCAGCTTTGCAGTGGAGTGGATGAGAATGCTGTAGGCAACTGTGCTGAACTGGTCTTTGCTCCTATCGATGCCTCATTTTCTGATGATGCACCTATTATTCCTTCTGGTTTCCGGATCATTCCTCTGGACTCCGGGAAGGTAATTATTATATGTGATTTAATTAATTCTAAATTGTGTTTAATGTGGTCTATATTTTAATTCAAATTCGCTGCAGGATACCCCTAGTCCAAACCGCACTCTCGATCTTGCCTCAGCTCTTGAAGTAGGACCAACTGGAAATAAAGCATCTGGTGACTCTTCCACTCAATGTGGCAGCACAAAATCTGTGATTACAATAGCATTTCAATTTGCATTTGAGATGCACCTTCAAGAAAATGTAGCATCAATGGCTAGGCAGTATGTCCGTGGTATTATAGCCTCTGTCCAGAGAGTGGCATTGGCGCTCTCCCCTTCTCGATTTGGCTCTAATGCTGGACTTCGACCTCCTCCTGGTTCTCCTGAAGCACACACACTTGCTCGTTGGATCTGCCAAAGCTATCGGTGTGTATTTTATTTCCTTTTTGATGCATCTAGTGCATAAGACGCGGCAATATAAAAGGGAAGTTAGAGCTTGTTAATTAACATTCTTACCAGAAAAAAAAAACAAATTTGAACGGGATGCTTGTTATAAGGATTAGTTTCTGGCGTAGTTCTTTTAAATTTCTAATTTACTTTAAAAGACATGTTTATGATTTGTTGAATTTATTTACAGGTGCTATCTAGGAGCGGAACTACTTAAATGTGAAGGAAATGAATCCATTCTCAAAACACTTTGGCATCACTCTGATGCGGTTTTGTGCTGCTCGCTAAAGGTATTTGCTTGAGTTTTATTTCCCATTTGCTTATCTGACCTAGAGGTTCTTGATGAATAAGACAATTGTAACACAACTTGATATTTGGTATAGGCTTTGCCAGTTTTCACCTTTGCAAATCAGGCAGGACTTGACATGCTTGAGACAACCTTGGTTGCGCTTCAGGATATAACTCTGGAAAAAATTTTTGATGACAGTGGAAGAAAGACCTTGTGCTCTGAGTTCCCGCAAATAATGCAACAGGTATAGTGACTGTCAGTAGTAACTTCAGCATCATCTAACTATCAGAAGCTAGCCATATAAAGATTCATAATTTCATATTCATTAGATTTTAGTGTAACAATGGGCCATACATGTAAATTTTGGAGACACATTTGGAAATTGGGGGGCTATAATAATAAAGAAGGAAATAGGGGAAACAGTTGGATACATCATAGGTTCAATTTCTTTGTTGTTATCAATTTATTTTAACGTGGGGATGCATTTTGTCTTCTTCGATGTGGCAGGGCTTTATGTGTCTTCAAAGTGGTATTTGTTTGTCAAGCATGGGAAGGCCAATCTCTTATGAAAGAGCAGTGGCTTGGAAAGTGTTGAATGAAGAAGAGAATGCTCACTGCATTTGCTTCATGTTCATCAACTGGTCATTCGTCTGAAAGACAGAAGAGACTTCGGTCAAAACCTAGAATCTAGATGCAGGTTTAGAGTAGAACAATCTTCTTTGTAGTCCTTTTTCTGTGGAAAACATTATTGTATTGGCTTAAATAGTTTCATGAAAATGCAGCAGCTACCACCAAATGCATATGGCAACAGTGACCACATTTTTTGTTTTGCTTTATCCTTTATTGTCAATCCCTATGCTTCTGCCTTTGCCTCTACTTTTTATAATTTTATTCCCTCTACTCTTATCTGTTTTTCTCTTTATTTATTTTTAAAATATAATCACCAAACCCACCCTTTTCACTCTCAAATCTTAAGAGGTCAATCAATTGATCAAAGCTTGTATGTCGTCGATTCCGGGCTCCTGCAAACTACGAGACCTTTATCCTGTGGGGGGCAATTGTTTGGATCGAAACGTGAGGTGGGCTACTTGCTTTAGAATATCCTTTGTGCTACTTTTTTAGTCCCTATTTAATGGCGGTATCGTATCTTCTTCTGTTGGAATGTAAGGAAATAGGGCAACCCACACCCCAAAATTTGCTTTGATTAAATTCTGATCTTTTAAAATTTAGAACCTCCACCATTTAATAAATGTAACATCCAGGCCCACTGTGCTTATAAAATTTTGTATATTTCCATGGAAACATTTTAGTACAATAAACCTGACGTATATCATAGTACAATAATGTTCTTATCTCTATTTAAAGAGACAGAACTCAGTAACAAAAGAAGGTCTATATATTTATTTTCGAAATGATAAGAATCTAATCATCCATTAGAATTAACCTTTAATGTTTGTGTGTCTTTTAATATCTTCCCAATAAATAAGTTGGTGATATCTTCTTCAGCAGCAGGCCTCGAGCTACACACTACTGTATTGTCCCGTTTTATGATCCCATTTGTGACTGTATACGTGTTTTCATTGAAATGCTGCAATTCAATGCCAAATTGACTGATGAGTAAAAATACTGATGGAGTAAAAATACATTTGATTTCAAGCAAAGAGAGGAAAAACTATATATATAAGAACGTAATGCGCATATCAATTAAAAATTTTCGATGAAAGGGAGTGATAATGATAGGCATTTTTGGTTCAATAATACTGCCAAAGATCTAAATCAGCCTTTATCTCATCCAATAAGAACATATTATACTTCAAGCGTAAGTATACTAATAAAGTTTTCAAAAGTAAATTAGTAAAGCTTCTTGAAAGTATGATCGAATAAGCAAAATTCACCCCCACCAAATTGAATTGTGTCCAAATTCCATTGATTCTTGCTTCATGCCAGAAAATGACCTCTCTAATGTAACAAAATTGGAGGACAGCTAGGGCTCACCACTCATAAGAATTGCATGGGTTTTTCAGTTTAACCCACCAACGCACCAAGCACCCAAATCTTATAAACGACCAATATTCCATAACCTTACATTTCTTAAACTTGATTTGATTAATATAGCATAATGATCAAGTACATTTGATGATTAAGATCTTCCAAAACTCGACCAGTTCTATGCTTGACACGTGTACATAAGCATGCAGTAGAAGTGCTTCAGATCCAAATTTCGTGTGGGATTATCATACTTAGTAGAGAGTCAATTGATGTGATATCACTAGCTCTTGGCATTATTTTCCAATCTTGAGTCACTTTTAAGATAATGAGTTGAAAAAGATGTCTCAATTACAGCACTCATCTTCTACCAATCGTTTTCTCTCAAGACTCCAAAATCCCACTTAATCATTTCTCTGTCTTCATTATTCTATTGGATTTTGTCCTCATTTTTAATTTGTACATTTATCATTTTTCTCATAATTTTAATTGTGTCTATGAAGAGCCTATTTCAAACTCCCTCAGCCCTTGTCGTTTATGGCGACGGTGAATCATCTGCATGCATCAGTACAATTAACAATCCCCATTACACTTTGTATGTCATCAAATTTAAATAGAATTTATACAGTCTCTGAAAAAAATATACATATGTCGTGGGACTTTTTTTTTTTTTTAATCTGTAAAAAGAAGCTGGCCCAGAGTCTTCCTGGAAGCTTTTTGCTCAATTGGATATGTTGATACTACTATATAAATAGCTTAATCCATCTATATTTCATCGAAAAAGGAAAAAAAAAAGAAAAAAGAAAGAAAGAAGCAAAGAAAGAAAGAAAGAAAGAAAAATTTAAAAATTGAAATTTAGTTTATTTCTCTTTGAATAATTGTTAAACCGATTTAATTAATTTTAAAATTCCGAAGATTAGATTATATGAAATTTTGCAACTGAATGACTGTGTATCAGGAATAAAACATGCATCTTTTCAATAATAATAGTATTTTAAGAATTTTCAACTCCTCAGTCAACCTGCACAATCTGCCCACTCAATTTCTCCTCATCAAACTCCATAGATTGTGTTAAGTGGGTTGTTGATGCAATGTCAAATGGCACGCACGTGTATCCAATTATTGTAATTAATACATTAAAATTCAAAATCAAGATCAGCTTTGTCTTTAATCATAGAAACAGACCTGAAAAATGTTTGTTATGTGATCTACAAAGTAAGCTTAAAAGCAGAAAAATTTTGAAAGACAAAGGTATTGGCAACTTACTTTTACTCCTTTGAATCAAAGAGCATTTAATTCTAACAAAAAATAAAATAAAATAAAAATCGTGGACAAAAAAGGAGCTTTTTGAATAGATAGAGGAGAAGCCAAAGAGGCTTTTGCATGGTCTCCAAGGAGACTATAATTGATATCTTGAGGCTTTTAAGATGAAAGAGCTAGCGCACTTGATCAAAAATCAAATCCGTGACAGCAAAACTTAGCTGTTCTTTTTGCTCTCTTATAATGTCAGCTAGTGTATATTTTTATGTTTAGACTGATCTTTATTGATGGAATCTTCTAACAATGTAAAGCCCCTCAATGAGTTCTGATTGATATCGCAAAAGGAAAAAGAGTTCTTGTCACAGCCATCATTGCTTAAGTAGAATAGAAGGAGGGGAGGGGGAAAAAGAATACAACACCCTAGCACCGTCATCATTATAACATAGAACCAAAAGTGGGTCACAAGAAAGGTTTTTATCGTGGCCAAATCCTGGCTGTGGCACTCTTCTTCTTTTGACCTAAATAGTGGGGTGCACCTGCTGCTGAAGCTTAAATAATTGTCGTATTAAATTAAGTTGGTCTTTACTTAGCATCAGTTGAATATATAACAAGACCATATTAATTTAATTGCTCTTAATAGAATGTGATTCCATTATTGGGTTGTTGCTGAATTACTTAATCTCATAACATATTGATGGGAAACTACCTGATCTAAAAGTTTAATTTAACATTTCCCTCTAGGCATGGAGTTTAATCGGACATGTCGTGTTGATTTAATGCCCCTCATCCCACTTAACGTAAAAATTAAGTTTGTGTTCAGACTGTTTGAGCACAAGGACCTAGCTTTAGGTCAAATTTATTTTGATATCATGCTAAAGAATTACTTGACCTAGAAGCATAAGCTTATCTTAGCAGCTATGTTGCGTTGGGACATTCATTTTGCGAAAAACTTTATTTGGCCAGACATTAAAGTTAATTAACTCTAAATTAGCGTAAATGATGTATTTAAACTCCTCGGCTGCTAACCACTATGCTTGAAGGAGAAAGTCAAGAGAGCATTTGAAATGTGGAGCTAAAAAAGCACAAAGGCAAGTTTCTTTACTGCCGAAGCTCAGGCTTTTACATGCAGCATTGTGATTATATCTGTATAGCAGTTTTTGGACTTTTATTCAACTGAAAAGAGTCACCGACAATGGGGACAAAAGGAAAAAAAATGATAAAACCATTACGAAAACTGTAGAATAGTGGTCCCATTGAAGCATGAGTGTCTATATATGCATGTTGGCTAGCTGTTTGACCCAAGTACTTGATTATGGCCATTCAGTTGCTACGGTCTGTTCTTATATAAGTACTGTACTAGGAAAAAAGAAATGGTGAGGAAGAAGCTTAACCATGTGCTCTTGTTTTGATAGCACAGCAGCCATGAAAACTGCAATGAAAATCGTGCTTTTTAATGTAAAATGAATGGTATGTGATATTACTCTAAGGATAAAACCTATTCTTTTGCCCTAATCAAAATTCTAAAATATACAGGTCGGCCACTATATGCAAAAAGAATAAAGAAAGTCATAAAAAGCTTTTAACAGAATAGTTTTATAAGGTTTCGGTAATGTCATGCCATGAAAGTATGTATGTAATAGTTTAACCTAAGTAGATGTCGTTCGCCTTTGACCCACAAATACGTCATTCACCTAAAATGTGTTTAACTAGTAATTAGTTAGGAAAATTAAAGAGTATTAAACACTTCAAGCTTGCTTTCGCTAGCTAACAGTGTGAAATGTCTCAACACACACACACACACACACACACACACACATATATGTAATTTGATTTGAGCCTCGCATATAAAAAATAACAAAATAGTAATCGAATTTGAATAATATACACTATATATAAATACACATCTAACATGAAATTCCTAATAATTCAGGGGATATCACGTAAGGAGAGATCTTAATTCGACAATTAAAAGAGGAGGAATTGTCCCAAAAAAAAAAAAAATAATAATCAATTAGTGCTTAAAAGAAAGTGGAGGAATTGCAGGCCTACTAGAATATCTAAGCGGACCGAATCTATTAATCTCTCCCTTCTCTTTACTGAAAAATATCAAGAATTCTTATTGCTTGCGAGAAGAATTGTGCAAGTGTTTATTAACTTCCACTTTGCTGGCCACAACTACGAAGGCACACTCTTTCAGCAGTGGGAGATCCACTCACTTTGTTTAAGGATTCCCACCGACGCATATTCTGGTTTTGGTCGTGGGGACATGCATAACAAGAAAATATGCTTTTGCATCTACAAGTATTAAATTATAAGAGAGATAAAACAAGATAGATTCCTTTTTAAATCTGAATACACACTATGAAGTTTTGTTTTGTTTTGTTTTTTTTTCAAAAGAATATTAGAAAAAACGAAAAACGAAGTCGTTGGTTGAAGCCTCATTAAGGATAAAATCTTGTAAGTATGTTATTATTCACAATATTATGTACAATAGAAAAAGGTGAAATTCACTATTAAAGTTCAACTATTAAATAAATTCCAACATAAAAAATTAACTCTCACAAGCACATTGAAAGATTTGAAGCCTTCATTGTTAGAGATGTATTAATAATTGATCTTAGGTTAAGTATATAAAATTTGGATAACTCTTAAATCTTAAATTAATTTTTTAGTATAAATTAAGTTTATGGACTTCTATTGTTACTTGAGCCAACTATGGCTTAATTATAGGGTGTAGGTGTTGACCAACATGAGGATAAACTTCACCTTCCATGGTGTTTTGATATGATTAATTTAAAGTAAATTAACATGATTGAAATTCACATCTTCCATTATGAAACTTGGACGAGATGACTTAAATTTATGTATTGCTCTATTGTTTTAAATTATTCCTTGAGATTTTGGATATAATTCTAAAGTAATACTATGCTTATAACATATTATACATTGTCATGTTTCAAGTATTTTTTATAATTTCATTGTCACATATTTGGATCCTAATTTTGTAAATGTAACATTACTCGTTAATACATTTTCTAGTTTTAATTTATTCTTTTAATAATGTTAGAAATTAACATGCAGCATTATAAATACAATAAATTCTAATATGACTTAACAGAAATCTGCAACAGTAAACAAAATCTAATTAGTGACAGAATTAGTTAACAAGCATGAATTAGTAAAGGTTACAACAGTAATAGAAACATAAACCAAATCAGAAACATTGAAGAAAACCTACTAGATAGTTCTCTTAAAATAGATTTGCTATCTACTATCGGGTACTTTAGGTTTGAATGGCAACTGTATCTTAGGATACGACACGAATATCAAAGGAAGAAGAAATAACTTATGCTCTTTATGTTTTGTATGCAGTTTGGGAAAAGGAATGAAGTGTGCCAATTTAAAGTATTAAGAAAGGGACGTAAAAATAAATAAAAACTGTAATTCATATTATGACATTTAGTGTATCTACATTTTTACACTCAGTAGCAGTATGTATTCAACATACCATCAAACAAAAAAACATTTAACTGACACTCGTCCTTAATTTATATTAAAAAGAAAAAAAAACCCAAAACTAATAAGAGAAAAACAAGAGAGGAAGAAAAAAAGAAAAAGAAAAGAAATGCAGTAGAAAAACTAAACAGGGGAAGAAAATTTTAAGCCTGAAACACAAGAGCTTATCCTGAAGCAAGACTCTAGGGTTTTAGTAACGTCACTGGCACATGGACGAGCCGTGGGGTCACCGGCGGTGCAATGGAGTGCCAAGTTCATGATCTCTACGATCTCGTTCTGAATACTGGACACGTGTCCTCTGATAAACGGATCAACCCACGTATCTAGATGACAATCAGAGTAGCAATAGCGGGCCCACTCCACTATGCTCTCGTGCACGCCAAAATCAGCATCGGCTGGACTTTTGCCGGTCAACAAATCGATGAGGATGAGGCCAAATCCGTAGATGTCACCTTTTTCAGTTATGTCTTTGCTCTCTTTTGTTTCTACGATGCAAAAAATTTTGAAACATAACTGCAGTTGGTATTTTTAAATTATATAATCAAAAGCAAATATTATATTCTTTATCAGCTCATTTTGCAGTATTTGCAGCCATAAAGAACAGCAATGTAGCACAGAGACCAAGATTGTTCCAATTGTTATTTTAAATGGAAAGAATAATCTTCACTTTTTTGATAAAAGAATAGGCTATCGCCCAAAATAAATTTGTAACATTTTGATCGGAATCATAGTTTAAGGTTGACTAATAATCAATGTTCTGCATGGAAAATCTTTTTAGAATGTCTCATAATTATGATAGTTTTGGCTAAACCTAATTACAAGCAAAATTAAGAATTAATTTGAAAATTCCACTTCAATATATTCTAATACACAAAAATTAAAAGCTAAATTATAATATAGTTAACCAGAGGGACATTGATAATGTACCTGGGGCAACGTAGGCTGAAGAATTGATGCTCTTGGAGTCCGTACAATAAGCCAAACCGGGAACACTCAATCTGAGGTGGGGCTCATCTTTTCCGTCGACGATCACTTTGCCCGGTGACACGTCACCAGCGACAACACTAGGGGAGCAATGAAAGTGCAAGAACCGAAGGGCTTTGGCAATCCCAATGGCAACTTTTCGACGTCTCTCCCAGCTTAAATTCCGAAGAACTTCACTTAATTCTTTCCCTTCTATGTACTCGTAAACCAAATAAGCAGCCTTTTCAGATCGACACACTCCGTGTAGCCTGACTATGTTTGGATGCATTATTAGCTTGCCAAATTGAGAAACATCGGGCCAAAAACTTGACGTAGTAATTGTATTGACATCAATGATTTTCTTCACAACGAATTGCATGTCATTTGCCAAAGACCTCACTTTGTACGATGATGAAACGCCTTTCTTGCCTCTTGAAGTTAAATTTTCTTCTGTGGTGGACGATATAATCTCATCGATTGTCAATGATTTTCCCACCTTGGAGTTGAAGAACTGCACCTCCCAGATTCCATCTTCATTTTCCACTCTCTTCAGCTCCAAAATTTTCTTTCCTCGAATAACAGTGATGGCAAAAGCAGCAAGAGCAAGCATTATTAAGACAGCAAGAAAGCAAGCAACCACCAACCACCACGTCTGATTCTTCTTATTCCCTTTGCATGGTGGCAAGCCGCTTGTACTGTCGCCGCCACAAAGATCGTTACCAGCAACCGCAGTGGCATTGATGGCGAGAAACGCTCCGGTGGATGGTAAGCTGCCGTGAAAATGATTGTGAGAAATATTCACTTGAACAAGTGATGCTACTCTCCCTAGGGTTTGTGGGATTTTTCCTGATAATTGATTCTCTGACAAATCAAGCTGGCCAAGAACAGGCATTTCGGATAAGCTAGCAGGGATGTGGCCGCTCAGCTGGTTGTTGCTCAGGTCTAAGCTGACAAGCTTCTTGCATGAAGACAATTCTTCTGGGATATCGCCGAAGAGCTTGTTTCTGCTAATCTTCAATTGCATTAGCTCGGATAATCTCCCAAAACTCCGAGGAATGGTACCAGAGAATCTATTTTCTGATAAGTCCAAGTTTTCGAGCTGGTCACTGCCAAACGAGTCCGGCAACTTGCCGGAGAAGTTGTTTCCAGCCAAGTTCAGCATTTGAAGCGATGTCATCTCCCATTTTTGCTCCCCAATTCTGCCTGAGAGATCGTTGCCTGAAATATCCAAGAAGTACACAAGCGGTAGCCTTGTAAATTCTGATGATAACTCACCGGAGAGACGGTTGTTTTGGAGGCGTACACGGCGCAGGCTTTTGCAAGTGCTTAAACTGTTGGGGATTTTACCTTCCAATGAGTTTGAAAAAAGGATGAGCTTGAAAAGGCTACCCGAATCACAAAGCGTTTCAGGTATCTTTCCAGTGAGAAAATTGGTTGACAGGTCTATTACGGTGAGATTATTTTGCTTCCCAAGATTGCTTGGAATCTCACCTGAAAATTGATTAGACCATAATTGGAGGACTTGAAGTTTAGGCATGGATGCTAAAGAACTTGGAATTTTTCCTGTAAAGTTGTTGGAGAAAAGATGAAGGATTTCCAAGTTTTGCAATTGAATTACTTCTTCTGGGATCTCACCGGACAAATAATTGTCACTAAGATCAAAGGAAACAAGACTTTTGAGGCCCAAAATGGATTTAGGAATTGAACCCGTTAGCTTGTTTTGGTACAGGAAAAGATACCGAAGATTGCTGAGGTTCCCGAAAGAAGGAGGAATTTGTCCAGTGAGATTGTTGTAAACAAGATCAAGGTGATTCAAAGAAGTTAAATCACCAATTTCTTTCGGAATTTCACCAGAAAGATTGTTGTATCCCAAGTAAATCCACTTGAGGTTTCTCAATTGGCCTATTTCGCGCGGAATTGAACCAATTAATTGGTTTGAAGCAAGGGTAAAAATTTGCAAAGAAGTGATATTTGATATGGAAAGTGGAATTTCCCCCACCAAAACATTTCCACCAAGATCAAGAACCTTTAGACCTGAAAAGGATCCGATTTCTTCTGGGATTTTCCCAGAAAGCATGTTGTTTGATAGATCAAGAATTTCCAGGCGGGAAAGTGAACCGATTGGTACAGGACCAGTGAAATTGTTGTTGCTAAGATTAAGAAATCGAAGTGAATTAGAGGAAGAGAATATGTCACTAGGAATTTCTCCGGAAAGCTGATTGCTTGAGAGATTGATTGATTCCACATGCGGCAAGTGAAAAATTGATGAGGAAATTTTCCCAGAAATGTTTTTAGCTGAAAGCTCAATTGCATTAACATGGGTGGAATTTTGGCAAGAGATACCATTCCACTTGCAAAAAGTGACAGAGGAATCCCAGTTGGAGAGAAAATTATAAGGGTCATTGACAGTAGATTTGAAGGATAGGAGAAGCTCAAGTTCAGCACCATGACAAGTGCAAAAACTCAAGAACAAGAACATGAACAGTATTGAATTATTGGCCATCGACTCTAATTGATTTCTATGACATTAAAGACCACGCTTCAGCAATTGCTCGGATCCCAAGCTGTAGAAAAAGCAATCAAAAAAAAAAAAAAAGAAAGTGAAGAGGGTCAATTTGCATTAACACAGCTTTCAATATTATTATCTCATTAATTAAATATCGTATAAAATAACAAAAATTAAACACAAACTTACTCTTAAAGCTTAAATTTGAACTGCAGTCAAGAGCCGTAAACCCTGCATCAAATCATAGAACAAGCAGAGTTATGGGACATACACTAATGAACGTGTATTACACACAAAGACTGTACTTTAATTAAGAGAAATATAAATGCAAAATTTTGATAAAACTTTAGGTAAAATGTTCAGTAACGTACCTAGATTTTATCATTAAAATCTGGATTGAAAGAGAAGAAACAAAGGGGGATTTCAGTTTTAGTTTTAGTTTTGGTTTTGAACTATTGAGTTAAGGGTGAGAGTGTGAGAATTGAGTTTGAGTGTATAAATAGATGGTATTTTAAGGGAGTGAAAGCGGCCATGGAGTTTGGAGATAATTACGAAAGTTCACCTTGACTTCCTTTGAATGGTGTTTGAACACGAACGGTTGAAAGGGTAACAGGGACATATGTTGGAAAAGGCTCTGATTATGTTGGATATTACCAATTTGCTCTTTTGACCGGACTTTGGATAATGACAAGAATTTCTGTAACCGTTGAAAAGTTTGAATGATTTTATGAGCATGCTGACATTTCTACCTTCGATCTTCTACTTAATTACTGAAATAACTTACAATACGATATGCAGACACACAATCTGGGGTTTGATTGAGGAATTAGGAATGGTTACTTGCTGATCTGAGTGAGTTTCTACTTAGCATTGAATCAATAGTCAAGATCTAATGTTCAACAAAAATTCATATCAACACTAAATTCTTATTATTACCTGAGAATCTAAATTTATACAAATATAATCGAGCTAGAATTTATGGAGCATATATAATTAGCGAATATACTCTTAATACAGACAATATCTATCTCTCACGCTCCATATTTTACAAAATGAATGAGGAAACTTTTTTCTCCATGAATGAAGAAGAGTTTTACTGCTCGACCAATGGCTTGACATATTGATTAATTATATTGTTTTCCTTTAGAAAGATGATAACCTTTTTATTCATTTTGATTAATAGAGTATTAAGATCATGATAGAAGCAAATGGTGTAAATATGAACATTATAATGAAGCGTAAAATTAATGTCTCATAAAAGTAAAACAATATCTCTAGCGTGAATTTCTAAGATCACAGACAATAATCTACACCATTGATGATTAATGAAGCGGGTAAAGCCAGCTTTGACTGTTAACATAATCTCTATTGTAAGAACTGGTTCGAATTTTGCTAATCATTAAAGCATCTAGCAAATGTGTTGTCATAATTTATTTATAATACTTTTGTCAGATCAAAATTATGACGCATTATTGAAAAACCTAGCAACGGACTGCATTGTAAATCTAGTGAAGAGCCAAAGGGTTAAATTTGTTGTCAGAGTCAGAGAATATATAAAGTGATAAAACCTCACAGCAATAATAATTTTCTTGAATCGCTTTCGTTTGGAGTCTTTTACAGTTTAGGCGATGATATTGGATTCTTCTTGGCTGTATAAGTACATATGGAAGGGAGTTACAAAAGAGGCAAAAAGGATTGAGAAGAACACAGTGGGGATTACAACTTACAAATGTTTACTGAGAAAAAAAAAAGAAAGGAAAAACAAAAGGGGAGTGTCTTTACATTAAAGAAAATCAATAGGTCTCGTGCGTAACCTGTACTGCTGAAAAATATTGGACCCACGATCTCTTTCTCGAAGGAATATACAGTGAGTGGTCTTTGTCACACACTGCATGCTTTGTTTGTTTGTTTGTTTTTCCATTTTCTAGGGCTTGACAATTTACACTCTCATCTCTTAAAATGTATAGCCCTCCAAGCCCACCCCATCCCCACTGCTTGCTAGTGATAAAGATATTAAATCAATCGGTGTATAGTTGTTGACAACCAAAGAAGAATAAACGTAACATCATGTATATTTTTATATTAATTTGTGTATGTATTGTTTTTAAGTTAACGTTTTCACAAAAGGGGGCTGGAAACTTCAAGAAATATATATAGGTGATAGGCCTGTCTTATTTCTAGCTTAAATTTTTACAATATTGTACCTTCCTATATATTCTTCATGTAAATTGTAAAGGCGCCATTAGAAATCCGTAACACAGTTTTGTTTTCCAAACTGGGAATAAGAGGGCAAATGTATTAATTTGATATACCGTGGGCACAGAAAAATGTCTCTATTGCCTGACCACTTGGATGGTTGGAACAACAGAGAGCCACGCCATAGGAAAATATTGGATTCTGAAAAGTTTCAGATGCTATTTAAGAAATTTCAGTTGATTTCCTCCAAAAATATGTGGTAACTTATCGGCAAAATTTACAAAAGGAAGGTAATTGAGGGGTTCATCAACTCTATATGGAGTGTTATAGCTTTGTAGTTTGTAGAGATTATTAACGAAACTTTCTTTCGGTGAAAGCAAAGCATTTATTTATTTATTTGTTTTTTTTTTTTTTGGGTTCATATGTCTAATAAACTCATTAAAAATTTTAGAGACTAAACTTAGCAAAATTCAGTCATGTGTGGGAGAGAGTGAGTTACCCTACTAATGCAACTTTTGTAGTCAATATCCCTTGCAGACAATCACGAAAAATGATAACCACGAAGATTTTTCTCAATAAAGACAATCAAGAGAGCAGTATGAATCGAATTAATTAAGTAATCTTCATTGAATTCCTATCGGTGATATACAAAATTTTGTTACAAACTATTTTCAAAAAGCTAGCCAAAGAGATTTGTAATTTATTTTAAAGTTAAGTAAGTGGTCAATGGAAGTGCAAGAGGACAAGGTTACTCGTTTTCTATGATATCAATTTGTCAATGAACCTTCTGTCTTCCACTGCTCATGATGTATCATATATCTACATTCTCCAATATTAATTTTATAATTAAGAAAAGATTATTCTCATGCTTTATAGTGGCACTTTATATAAATACAAGTATATATATGCGAATGGGATGATGCAATGCAGATTCATATAATTCTCTTTGCAGGATAATATAATTGAAAAGTCTGCTTGTGCCAATAGACTGTAAAGTGCATTACAGTCCAAAACAAGCATTACTGCTTCACTTGTACTTATGCAAATTAATGTGATACTTTTCGTTACATTAATTACTTTCCCCAATCTTCAGATGGTCATTTCATTATATTAATATTTTCTTTTCTCTGTCGATGGAATGAGGTATGAATGACGCGGAGCCGACCCATTTCCCTTGAATGAGGGTCTCTATAGCTCTTTTCGAATTTTGTAGGGTTTTTGTGTTCTTAGTTAGTGGTCCAGATCAATCACTAACCCTAATCGTTATTAATATTTTAAAATTTGACGAGGAGTATTAATATGAATATCGAACAATAAAGGGAAAAAAAAATCATACATTATGATCTATATAAAATGTCGGGCGCAAAGGGTCCACTAAGATTATTGTTCGTGGCTTGTTTAGGTTTGTGAGCCAAATTGAACCTCACATGCCGTAACTGGTGTCATGCATTTTCTTCAAAAAAGCTTAAGGAATAAATGAAGTCAATCTCTTCAATATCATGCACATGAAACCCATGAACACTTAACATAAGAACAATTTGATCCTTGCTTTATTTGTTCTTCATACGTAAAGATTGATAATGATGAATGATTTGATCTTGAAAATCTTTTATCCTTACATAGCCTGTAGAAGAATTGTGGAATCTCTAGCTGTGCCCACTATAAAATTTTTAATTTTCCTTATTTGAATCATACTTTCTATATGAACGTAGAATTTGGATTCATGAACTATTGACATTTTTGCAACCATCCTATTCAGCAAAACTAATCATTTCACGTTCGCCAAAAATATATTACAAAGCCGTAACCCTCTATCCTTCTTTTTTGGATTCTTTATCAATGTATCCTTTTTTTTAAAAAAAAAAAAATTTCTGATAGAAAGAACTTGATCAATTATATCCAGTTTTACGCTTTGATAATAACCAACAAGTTATGGAAAATAAAGTCCAAGATTCCACAATCAAATTTCATATCATAAAGAAAAATATGTGAGATGGCAAAATTTTGACATGCATAATTAAAAAAGGCGGTGAGTGGAGAGTGGTCCATTGATTGACAATTAGCATTTTGCTTTTTCCATTAATGAAACCCCATGAGTGGTGAAGTTCGTTGCACGTGTGCAACTTAATTACGTGCAATGTTTGAGATTTTGCAAAATCTAGGGCTAGCATTGGTTAATTGCTAAAAGGATTTTGGGATTGGAGACTTGGGGACCATTTGGCAATTATTGCATGCCCTCAATTATAAAACATTAACCCCCTATATTGATAGACTATTAGACCAAGGCCCCTTCTGCACATTTCATATGAAATTAAACCATCATAGCCATGGCATGGGGGCATGGGGCACAAACAGAACAAAGTTTCTTTCAATTGGACACGTAGAAAAAGATGCAGATTTTTTTTCTAAGAGTAGAACTTTTAACACCCTTTAAAATTTTTATTTTTTCTTGTTACATAATTTCTATCACCATAACTCTTAACTCTTATAGTTTTCTAAAAAGAAATATTTTAATTTTAATTTCAAAATATAAATATAAATTTTGAAATGGGAGTGTAAATTTTTTTAAAATAATTTATTTAAGTATTTAATTAAATTCCCGTGGGAGTATAATTTTTTTAAAAATAATTATTTATTTAAATATTTAATTGAATTCTCATTCAAAATAGAAATAAATTTATTTGCCTTTGATTATTTGGGTAAATTCAATTGAAAAGGGATTTTATAGGACAATTCATGGGGTGTCAAGTGGCTCACCATTTCCATTTTCTCCAAAGCCCAAACATCTCAAGCTGCAGCCCGTAAGTTTGTTAATAGTAGGACTGCAGGAGACGGGCTACTACCACCCACAAGGCCACAATTATCCTTTTAAAACCCCTTTTTAAATTATACCCCCTTTTAATATCCAAATTACGCTCGCTTTTTCTCTAAATTAATAATCTTTTTATTTGATTTTTTTTTAATCTTTACTAGTTTTCTCACTTTAAAACTCTCCTGTAGTCAACAGCAAAAACAGGAAAAAACATATTACTGTCTTTGTACCTCACCTTCACACAAATAATTCTATTAGGGATGGCAAAAATCCCCACGGGGACGGGTACCCTCGGGGATTTTCCCCATTCGGGGAGGGTACGGGTATAATTTTATACCCAATTTTTTTTTCGGGGAGGGGACGGGGAAAATTTTTTACCCAATTTTTTATGCGGGGAGGGGACGGGGATGAGGTGGAATCCCCATCCCCTACCCATTTCCCCATTTTAATTTTTAATTTTATTTTTATTTTTAAAATTACTAATAAATAAATAACAAAATTATAAATATTGTTAAAAATAATAAATATCAAAATATTTATATTATTAAATGCTAATAGGTATCCTACATTAGCTCGAATTGCTAGAGATATTTTGACAATTCCAATTACAACAGTTGCTTCTGAATCAGCTTTTAGCATCGGTGGTAGAGTTGTGAGCCCACACCGTAACAAACTTCATCCAAGCACATTGGAGGCCTTAATGTGCTGTCAAAGTTGGTTACGAGCTTACAATAACAGTATGAGTTTATTTTACATTGTGATTATATTATACAGTTATTAATATTTGCACTTATAAGTTACTTTACTTATATTATTTTCATTGTTTTATAATTATTTTAATAATTTATATTTTGAATGTGACTTTGTAATGGATCAATATTAATGTAAGATATATTTTGAACTTTATTTTTATCTGAATTTTTTATTTTAATATGATTAATTTAAAATCGAAAATAAAAATAATGTATTAGACTATTAGTTATTCGGGGACCGGGGACCCTCGGGGATCCCCTGTTATTATTCGGGGAGGGGATGGGGATTCTCTCAAGTAATTCTGACGGGGACGGGGAGGGGACGGGGACATATGCAAAATATCGGGGATGGGTATGGGGAGATTGGTCCCCTCCCCTCCCCTCCCCATTGCCATCCCTAAATTCTATGGGTAATAATTTTTTTGAAATTTTATTATCTTTATTCTTCTTTTCAAACTTTCTCTCTAAACACTCAAAATATACTAACTTCCCAAGAATAAAATATAATTAATTTAGAAAATTTAAAAACAAGAGACGGATTATTTTAAACTTCTGTAAACTAATTGAATAGATGAGAGTTATTAATTGAAAAAAATCAATAAAATAAATAAAATGATAAATTTGAAGAGTTTGCTAAAACAAGGGGGAACCAAAAAAATAAAATAAAAAATAAAAACAAGCAAAAGAGATGGAAGAGAGACTAAATGGTTATATGTATTTTTGTCCTTGTATGTAATTTCAATCAAAGAGAGATTTTATCAATACATTAAGCTGATGTTAGAAGTGGATAACTGATGTTAGAAGTGGATAAGGATTCAATGCTGAGCTGAGTTTTTGTTGAGCATTGAATCAATGGTTGTTAGATAAGATAAATAAAAAAAGTAAGGATTTAAAACAATTCTAATCACTCATTCAGTGCTCAGCAAAAACTCAGATCAACACTAAATCATAGTCCGTTAGAAGCACCACTCTAATATTAGGCTAATGCTTTATAAATAGGGTAAATGTCAATTAACCCCCAAATAAAATCACTATAATTTTTAATTTACTCCTCAAAAGTATGTATATATCAAGTTACCCTCTTTGTTATTCCCAAGATAATAGTAAATGGAGTTGCATTGATGAATTTTGTATTTTTATTTTTTAATCTTCTGAACAATAAATGAGTAAATTTAATTTTTCATATTTTTTTGGAGTAAATCAAAATTTACCCTTATAAATGTTATATTATTTAATTTTTATTTATGAATTTAAGTTGTCAATACTTTAACTCTTTTTTTTTTTTTGGAAAAGGTCAATACTTTAACTCTGATACATAGGGATGGCAATGGGGAGGGGAGGGTAGGGGACCAATCTCCCCATACCCATCCCCAATATTTTGTATATGTCCCCGTCCCGTCCCCGTCCCCGTCAGAATTGCTCGAGAGAATCCTCATCCCCTCCCCGAATAATAACAGAGGATCCCGGAGGGTTCTCGGTCCCCGAATAACTAATAGTTTAATACATTTTTTATTTTTGATTTTAAATTAATCATATTAAAATAAAAAATTCAGATAAAAATAAAGTTCAAAATATATCTTACATTAATATTGATCCATTACAAAGTCACATTCAAAATATAAATTATTAAAATAATTATCTTTGTCAATGACTCAATCTTCATAATCCTACAATAAAAAGAAAAAAAATTATTTTTATATCGGCAATAAAATAAATGAAATAAATGTAGATACTTAATTAATATTTTTAATAAAACTATTTACCTCCTGCTCGTCCTGCTCCTCCTGTTCTTCGTCGAGAAATGTGGCAAATTGAGAGATAACCTCAGATTTCAAACCTAAAACAATGAAAATGATATAAGTAACGTAACTTATAAGTGCAAATATTAATAAATGTATAATATAATTACAATGTAAACTAAACTCATACTGCTATTGTAAGCTCGTAACCAACTTTGACAGCACATTAAGGCCTCCAATGTGCTTGGATGAAGTTTGTTACGGTATGGGCTCACAACTCTACCACTGGTGCTAAAAGCTGATTCAGAAGCAACTGTTGTAATTGGAATTGCCAAAATATCTCTAGCAATTCGAGCTAATGTAGGATACCTATTAGCATTTGTCTTCCACCAACTCAAAATATTAAAATCTTCCATTCGAGGTATAACTTTCTCATCCAAATATGAATCTAATTCATCTGCAACAACTGCACAATCTCCATTGCTTACATAATCATCAAAACCTGTCATCCATTTGGTTGCTTTCTTATAAGAATCCCCTGTAGATCTAGTAGAAGAACTATTACCAGTATAATCAAAGCAATAAACAGTTGGTGAAAACTTCAATTAATACTCTTCAACTAATTCCCAGCAAAGGGTGACCACTTTCCCAACATAAAACTATTTTGATATTTATTATTTTTTAACAATATTTATAATTTTGTTATTTATTTATTAGTAATTTTAAAAATAAAAATAAAAATAAAATTAAAAATTAAAATGGGGAAATGGGTAGGGGATGGGGATTCCACCTCATCCCCGTTCCCTCCCCGAATAAAAAATTGGGTAAAAAATTATTCCCATCCCCTCCCTGAATAAAAAATTGGATATAAAATTATTCCCGTACTCTCCCCGAATGGGGAAAATCCCCGAAGGTACCTGTCCCCGTGGGGATTTTTGCCATCCCTATTGATACAGAAGTAAAGTAAGCTGCCTCTATTTAAATTTATTAAACAAATTTTATTGGATAAATCGAGCTTTCACATAAGAGGTGTGCTTTTAATAATATATTAATTATTGAACTATTTTGCTCGAACTTAAGCCAAGGTGGATGATTGTAAGATTTCATGCATCAATTTCTCAATTCCATGTATATTTGGTTTATAAGCTTTCATCAAGAATTGAGACCCTTTACATAAAGATCATTGAGACGATTCTCAATCACTTGCATAAATATCAATAGTCATGGTGATTATGATATATAATCATGGAAGAAATCCCAAAATTATGTTGTTTGATTATGTACTTTTAATTTTATGATATATAACCGGTTTATTTAAATTCAGCCTTTAAGCCTGCACTTCAAATGAGGGGAAGAAATCGGTTGGTGCTTTGGAAAATCCTCCAGAAAATAAGGCACACGAAAGAAAAACAATCGGATTGGAGATACACTAGCTTCGTCTTTCTTGGGTGCGTGGACAACTGAGAGCATGCATCTTGGCCTGAAACGAACAGTCTTTGTATAGCTCAATCGATATGTTCTTTAATAAATAGCTTGGTCAAAGACCTAATTAAAACAGTCAAGTAAGGCAAAGAAAATGATTAATTACTTCAATTGAAACAGCTAGAGCTTCGAGCCAGCTTGCCATTTCTCTTTTGACTACTTCTCTTTGCTATGTCCCTCATTGACAGAGTTAATGAAAGCTTCGGGTTCAGTCTTGTAGTACTGTTGAAATTTTGGCAAAATTCTCTATGAGAGCACACAGCTTCTTGAATGGCTATTTTGGGAACCTGTTCTAGTCTTTCTTTAACAGCTTCAATACAAAGGCCACATACCCAATTACCAGAATAAGATCCCTTAACTTTTGCAACATAACGTTGGGTGCAATCCTCTTTGAGTCCACAGCATGCGCATTCTGCTTGCATTAATTCATCGCTAGTGCTAGAAATGACTTCTAAATCAACATTCCATCGATCGATTTCAGAGGAAACATCAGATACCGCCTTTCGAAGCCCTTCTGTATTCTGATCAGGAAACAAAGAGGGATCGGATGATTAGAGTTATTAACGTAGAAACCAAAATCTATAAGGACACCTGAACCAAAAAGAATAAACGCCAAGTCTTCATTGTCATTAAATAATTAAGAAAGAGTAAAATTGTAAAAATGGACTAAGACCAACAAGAAAAATGCTAAAGCGTTTAAATCGACACTCATTTATCATTATTTTTTGTTAGCATTTAATTATCTACTTTTTTTTTTAATCGAAATATCATTGTTCACCCAAAAGATGAATGTTCCACTCATTATATTCATAAAAGAAATAAAAGAAAAGCAAGAGAATTCTCAGACGCATTTTCCCTCATTTTTTTTCAGTCCATCAAACACAAGGTAATGCGTAAAGCACACAGAAGAACATGAAGGATCTATGATACTTCATTTACTAATAGAACAAGTGAATGAAACAATATAATAGTTAAAATTATATTTTATAACAATACCATTGCAGGAAACTGTATATACTTCTTTAGTTGTGTAACTGATAATACAATAAGAGAAAGAAGAGGAAGGCTACCAAGAGCACTGGGTACCCAATGGCTGGTTTTATAAGGTCTTTTTTCATGCAGAGGAAGCACTTTACAGGCTGAAATATCTATATTTTTTAAGCAATGAGATTTTGCTTTTGGTGTCCATTAATGTGCAAATTGCACCAATACAATTTGCACAGAAGATTGATGGAGATGGTACGTGAAATATCATGTATTTGGATTATTATTAAAACAAAAAGGCGCCAGGACATACATGCATGCTAATGCTTTTGTGCCAGTAACAGCTATGGAATTTCACTCTCGCGGCCACTCGTGAGGATTCACGAGTGACGAGCCCATCGATCTACTATAGGTTTACCGTTCATTGTTTCCAAGAACTGACTTTGGGTGGATGGATACGTATCCATCGTTGCTTGGCAATTGGCCTTCTACTTGGATCCCATGCAGCGCTCTGCTCTGAGTTATCCTCGGCTTTTAAAACTTTTGTGCCACGTGCGTATTTCAGTGGTTGATAGTTAAGTTTTAATTACGTGCATCTAGATCATTGAATTTTGCTCAGCAACAGGTTGGATCAACATGAAATCCAATTCCATTTTTTGACACTTAAAAAAAAAAAGAAGAAAATGCGCTAATTGATTCTGTCCGGAGCAAATATACAAAGATGCTTAATATTGAGAAGAAAGAAAATGACGAATTATCAAAATCAGCTGTTGACTACTAAATTAATTTCCATCTTCTTCATGAATGGAATCCCATTGAATTTCAACAATTTATATGATGCACTACAATGCGGTGTGCGTGTGTTTGTATATAAATATATAAGTACTGCCCGATCATGATAATGATATTTACCAGAAGATCAGTGGCTGGGAAAAGGACCATAGGATGGTCCCTATCCTAATCCTACAACTCCCTCGATCCAAAAGCAGCCATTCATCTTCTCGTGATATGTAGTTCATCATATTCATGGTATGCATGTTGAATTCATGGGTTCATGATATATGCATGCTAATTAATTAAAACTAAAGATGAAACCAAACATGGACAAGAGGAAAAGGTGGCTCCCTGGAACAGAATTGTGGTTAGCAATCATTTTTGTTATTTATAGAGTATGCAAGAGGGTAGCTATCGGACTTGGAGGAGCTAGTGAGACCTGTCTTCCTTTGGGTTCCGCCCATTTTAGAAGACAGGAAGTCACACGTCATACCCATTACAAAGATATTTTAATGGACTTCGTATATCGATCTTTTGAGGGAAGGGGCGGTGCTTTTAACATCCTCTAAACTTCTTTTAACACCCCCCTTAATTTCTTTTCTTTCCCCTTCAAAAAGCCCAGTTTGATTTATAAAACACAAATCCATAAAAGTTCACCCTAGGAGAAGCATTTCTTTTAATTTTATATATATATCTATATAAAGTACATACCAATCTTATATTCTTAAATTATTTTCTTTTTATTATGTTTCTAATATCTTCATAACTCTTAACCCTTGCAATTTTCTAAAATCCATTAAAAAATTAAAATATAAATATAAATTACGAAATGGTTTGTTAAAATAATAATTTATCTAAGTGTTTAATTGAATTTTTGTTCAAAATAAAGAATGAATTAATTTATCTTTAGTTATTTAAGTAATTTCAATTGAAAAAAAAGGAGGTTTATGAGAAATTTAAAGGTTGGCAAAAGACCTACTCTAAAAGAAGACACAAGTATCATTGTCGGACAATGACAGTTTGGTCCATTTTATCACTTTAGTCTTTAACAAATTTTGAGTAATAATAAAGCTACAAATACTTTGTGCAAACAAGTATGTATAAATTGATACAATATGATAAGATTGGTTGTAAAAATCAATTGTGGAGCTCACATAATTGAAAAAATAATTGTTATAACTTTTTAACTAAACTCTTCGTATCACATCAGTTTGTAAGCACTTGTATATAGCACTATCATTATTGATAAATTTTAAAATAAGAATAATAGAGCTAAAAACACATTATATAGAACAAGTGTATATAAATTAATGCGGCACGAAGAGATAGGATGGAAAGTGATAATAACTACTTTTTTCGTACGTGAGTCCCATGATAATCTTATATAATTAGTCTCTTTATTCCACATCAATTTGTGTACATTTATTTGTACAAAGTGTTTGTAACTCTATCATTTGTAATCTTAAAAATAAATTAATTTATCCTTAATATTATTATAACTTAATTTCTCCTTGATATTATTATAGTGTTAAAGAAAAGGCTATTGGAATGTAATATTTTAATAAATTAATTAATTAGCCTTAATTTTTAGAAGTCTTGAATAATTAATTTAATTTTATGTGAAAATTTTTATTATTTTAGCAGAGGATAATGAAGTATTAAAACTTTTCAAAGACTTGAGGAGTAAAAAGGAAAATTCTAATTAAGAGGGGATGAAAGTGTTGAATACAATCAGAGCAGGAATCACCGGCTAAGCTCATTTTATAAGGTTCATGGGGAGTGAGCACTTTATGGGCAGAAATATCCGCATTTTATAACCGATGAGATTTTCCATTAGGCATACATTAATGAGTAAATTGCACCAGTAGGGTATGTACTGCAATTTTCCTCAGTAGATTGATGGAGATGTAACTAAAATATCATGGATTTTGTAAATTAATGATTAAAGCAACACTGGTACATCTGTGAAATGCCGTGCAAATTTTCTTGTACGATCGTACAATTTAAGGTAGAGATTACGTAGCATGAAGGTATTGGTCGTTGAAAAGTAAAAATAATTGTGCAAGGGTTGTAATACTTAAAGAAAGTAGCCATTTGTAGATGTATGGTTGGAAGTGAATTGAAATCAGGGGTTGAAAAACGCCGACGTTATGGCCTGAGAAGTTTTGCATTATGTTCAAATAAGTCCAGAACAAGTTTGAACTTTGAGCATATACACCCGAGTCATTTATTCTGACCAGGTCAAACTTCTGTTAAGTTTGTTACAAAGAGCGGGAAAGGCATAGAGTCTAGAATTAGTTGCCAGGCTTAACAACCACAGATGTAAAAGGCTGATGAATGGCACAACTTGGGTGATCTCATCGTGGGAATAGAGAGATTTGTCAGAGCTTCATTTTTTTTTATGATGCATCATGTATGGGGACGGATACTTGTATCAGAGGCACATAAAAGAAAAGATTAGTAGACGCTGGTAGCTACTGTCACTAAAATCTTCTATTAGCAATGAATGACCCACTCACTGTCAAGAGCATATGGTCCACAAAATAACAAAAAGAATTGAACCCTCAAGTATAAGTGCTACTGCAAAGTATCGACCGATGTATTATGCTTGAGTGTTACCAAAAACCTTTAAGTTCGTTGCACTTGAGCCCCTGTCAGTATATATCTCTGCATCCATACTTGCATGGTACCTTTTAAAAAGTTATGCGTGTGAATGTTACTAATTAATGGAATTAGATGAAAACTGCAGGAGAATGCTATATTACTTTGGGTGAGATATTAGGACATTTCTGATTTATTCAAATTTCAAGCTAAAAGATGATAAATACTTTCGAAGCGCTGAGTCTTTTCTTTTCTCCATTTGAATTGTACATGGAATGCTCCGTCTCTGTGACATTACTAGTTCCACTTGAAAAGGTTATTAAGGTTATGAAGAGACTGATACACTTGTGTGTTTGCTGCTCAGGAGAAGGTGGGAGACTGGAGAGACACTAGTGGATAAGAACTTTGCCTTGGCTTTCCAGATAATTATCCGTGAAATTAATCTTCCAGTTAACCATACACACACTGATGCACCTGTATAACTTCTGGTTTATTTACTTTTGGCTGCACGCATGCTTCAATATGAACTTAGTTTTAGAAAATGTGTATCTAGCACAAGTCATAATTTCCTCTCTTGTCCAAGATGAAAGGTACTGGCTTGTAAGGTTTGTGGCCAGTTGCTTTTTTATTTTAAAATCTACACATGGCAGAACTCACCAGTCACCATGCACAGATTTTTAGAGTCATTGGATTCAAATCCAACGGTTCAAAGCTGATCAGGTTATTCTTTCTCTCAGTTTAAGCTCCGTCCAGGGATTATTTTGTCAAGTTATTGTTTGTACCTTCACCAGTTGCCATTCTGAGTTGGGGCTGGGGTATCCCAGTCCAGCAACATGGCAGCATACTTAAAACTAAAAAGAAAGATAATCACAGCGAAAAAACAATCTTGATTCTACTAGATACAATGAAAGAAAATCTTGATTCCACTAAATACATTGAGTTTTTTCAGAAATAACAACCGAACTAAACCATTTTTAAACTCTCAAATTGGAAAAATCCCGATTCTCCATATATTCTGTATTAGTTTTGCCCCCAGATTGAAATAGTAAAACTGAAAATTGTAATTGCAGACATTACATTCGACTCGGAAAAGAATGAACCAGAACTGAAACGTCCATCCGCCAAAATGAATTTTCATCCCGCAGCCCAATACCCCCCCATGCCACTAATCCTTCTCAAGGAAACTCAAATCAATGATATCATCTACATTTTGAACACTACTGTCGAAACGTAATCCTGCATCACGCATTGCAGCGTCTCCTTCAGCAACCACCTCACCGGCGAGACCCCCAGTTGTGTATCCATGAGTGACGGCTGGCAAGTAGGACAAATTCATGCGACTAGACCCTGCTGGTAATCCTTGAGAAACGGCTGCCCCAATAACAGGTTGTGATGCAACGGGTCTTGAACTTGAACCCCCATTAGTGGTAAACCCAGTCTCAATGTCCCTTCTTGAACTTTCATCGTACTCCAGATCCTTTAACAGCACTTCAATTATCGATTTGTCGCGAGAGTCCCTGCTTTCATCTTTCTTTCTTCTATACGCGTTCTCCAGTTTAAGAAATTCAACATACTGTTGCAAATCAGGTCTTGAACCGCCAATTGATATCCCAGTGGGTGGCGGACTGTGATGCAGACGCTCCAGAACCGCCATTAATATTCATCCAAGTGTCAATTCTTGAACCATCATCGTTCTCGATACCCTTACCCAGCATTTCAATGATCAATCTGGCGCGAGTGCCTCTCCTTTCATCCTTCTTTCTTCCATCCTCATTCTCCAGTTTAAGAAATTCAATCTCCCTTAGCTGCTGTGGTTATGATTGAAGTAGGACGTTGTTTTAGGATTTTTAAGAAATTTTAAGATATTAGAATTTTATTATTTTAAGATTTATTATTTTAATTAGAGTCAATTATAATATTTTATTATTTTAAAACTTTCTATTTTTATTATAGTCAATTAAGGTATGAAATTTAATTAACTTAGGTAAATATCTTTTATTTCCATTATAAGTATGATTTATTTTTTCATTTTTAAGTTAACTTAGGGAAATTTTATTTTATTTCTATTATAATTGTGATTTAATTTCTCTTTTTTAAATTAACTTAGGAAGTGAGTTTCCTCTATTATAAATAGAGAGGTGTTGTCATTTTTTAAATAATTTTTTTAAAACTCAATTATTCTATTAACTTTTATTCAGAAACTCGTTTTCTCCATCTTCTTTACAATTTTGCTTTGTTAGTTGCTATCAGAGCAATTTCGCTTGTTATCATGGTGTTGTGCGCGAAATGTGGAATCAAGCGCACCAAATAATTATAAAAAAATAAAAGACACAAAATTTATGTGGTTCGGCAATATGCCTACGTCCACGGGAGCAAGAGAAAAATAATTGTATTATTAACAATTATTTGAGTAAAGAAATCTCACTTTCTCAGAACCCAAATACACTCAGTACTTTCACACACACTCTCCAATTGCTCACACTCTCAGAACTCTCAAAAGTTTAGAAACTTATAAGCTTAACAAATTTAGGGATGATTTACAAATGAAGAATGCATCTCTATTTATAGCAAAAAAACATTGCACTATTACACCATCCGCTTTGCAATTTGTCAATTATCCTATCTGTCAATTTGACAAATTTTACTCACATTTTTTATTTTTCTTCATTTGGTGCAGGATTGTCAAAAGTCACATATTCTACAGCTTGTAATTTTGAATTTGGAAGCCACTTTATTGACTTCTCTACATATGGTACGACCAATGAACAAAGGAATAACCGTCCTGACGACGCTAATCAAGGGATGTAGGCAATGTCTGCGGAGACTATCAAATAGATGGTCATAGAAGCAGTCTTGTAAGTCATGGAGAATGCGTTTAACCCAAGAATGGCAGCAATAGAGCCAACAATTAAGGGTCTCATGCTTTCTATGAATAATATAGAGAGATAGCAACGACAAAGAGTTAATTGCGAGAGGGCTGTTGAAGGAGTCAATCATGATGAACAACCTCGGGGTTATCACCATGAAGAAGTTTGACAATGTTTCAATCGCAAAGCAGTGCCTCAGGGCATCAATCGCGAAGTGGTACCTGAGAACCTAGTACCCACGAGGCGAGTGCAGCAGCTCGTTCGAAAAGAATAGACAGCGATTCAAAAGAAGAAGATGCTAAAGATTATTATAAGAGGTGCAGAAAGAATTCAGAATATAAGATTAATGTGTATATTGCAAATTTTTATGGTGGGATGCATGTTGAAGAAATTTTAGATTGGATATCGGACGTAGAAAATTTCTTTCAATATATGGAGATTCCGCAGGATAACTGGGTTGCTTGTGGCGTTTAAATTGAAGGGGCCAGTATCTGCATGGTGGCAAAACGTCCAGAATCGAAGAAGAGTTACGGGAAAGCCACTTATCAAATCGTGGCCTAGGATACAGAAGATGATAAAGGAATATTTTCCTGCATGCAAATTACCAACAACAGTTGTGCGTGAAATATCAGAATTGTAGGCATGGAAATCGCAGTGTTGATGAACATATGAACGAATTTTATCATCTGCATTCAAGAAAATAACATGGATGAGCTAGAGTTTCAGACAGTTACAAAGTATGTTGGCAGATTGAAGCAAGAGTTGCAAGATGGGATCGTAGACACGATTTGGGATATGGGTACAACAGTTACTAATGCGAAGAAGTTGAAGTACGGAAGCAACGTGTTGTTTCTAGAGTTCAATAGAGACAACTCATCGGTGTGCATAATAGACCAAAAAGTGTGGGGATTGAAAACAAGTAGAAAACTTGGGCTGGTAGTAGTAAGCGAACAACTAGTGCAGCAGCAGTCAAGGCAGTAGCCGTCTAGACAGCAGCAGCCACCAAGATAGCATAATAATCCTTATGCAAAGCCTATGCCGAATAAGTGTTTCAAGTGTGGAGAACCAGGGCATAGATCGAGTGGTTGTTGTTTTAAAAATTTAAATTTGGTAGAGGCTGAAGCCAGCGAAGAAGAAGTGAATGACGTTGAGGATATATATGATGAGGAGGTCTTAGAGTTAAAAGCAGATGATGGAGAGTTACTGAATTATATTGTGCAAAAAAATTTATTGGCTCTGAAATTTGAAGATGATAACCAACACAATAAGATTATAATTTCCAAGGCATTAGTTGATGTGATAAGATTTTCGACAGAGAAGCATCCATCACCCTATAGAATTGGATGGATAAAGAAAGGGACAGAAATGCGAGTGATAGAAGTATGTCGTGTTCCGTTCTCAATTGGGAAGATTTATAAGAGAGATGTGATGTGTGATGTAGTAGATATGGATGCGTGCCATCGTTTATTGGGGAGACCTTGGCAGTTTGATGTGGACGTTGTTGATTGCTTATTGTTATAGGTGTCAACGTGCAAGTGTACATAACAAGTAATATAATAATGAGTATTCAGATCGTCTTCACAATGATTGTTGTTATAAGATTTGCTACAACAATCTTAACAGTGCAAGTTCAATCTAATTAAAATAAAATAATTAAATAATTAATGACCTAACAAAATTTAAAAAATGTAATAAACAGAAAGCAATAAGGAAAAATCTCAATGCAAACACAAAGATGTACTCAATGGGAAATGAGCAGTTGAATGTTTAAACTCACTTAATGGTATTGATTGTTTTTTCAATTATAGTGCTGTTGTTACAACATCTACTACAACACTTGGCAGAATCCCTTATGCATCCTCAGCTGTCGCATGTTGAATATCTTATATCTAAATACAACCTAACAGTGACCAGTTGTTATGCTACTATTAGATATAACATTATACATTCTAGGTTCCAATTGCCCTACAAGGTGAATCCCTATGTCTAGTTCTTCACTAATCTTAGATCAAGAATGATCTTATTCAAATCGAGATTAACTCAACTTGGGAAATTCAATCTAAAACCATGTATTGTCTTGATTTGTTCCACTAAATCAGATATTTTTTAGACTCTTTCTTAACTAATATCCACTACATGGGTAGTCAATCGAAATAAGGATTTGCAATAAGTAAAATCAAGATAAAATGCTACAGCAGACTATGAGCAACACACATGTATAAGTCAATTAACCATTAAACTTATTTATCACTCAACCACAACAAAGTTTAGCTCATGACAAAAGATAAAATAATAACAAAACTTGTTTTTGCCATCAAATACATTCCTATAAAGAAATAAAAACAAGAAAATAAAGATGAGGAATTGAGTTCCTCTAGACTTTGTGATCTCTCCTTCTTTTTCTTCTAGAATCTCTTACTGTAGCCCTCAACTCTCTATTATTTTCTTTTTTTTTTGTTTCCTCTGTTATTTTTCTTGAGTGACGGCTCTTCCTTATTTCTTTCACGTGTGCTATTTTTATATCTTGAAATTAGGACAACTAAAAGCATGTGGCCACATGTCTCCCTTTTTAGAAACCTTAGATTGCATATCTTTTTGTGCTACATGTCGTTGCTTTGTTAGTTAACATGCATATAATCTTGTCTGCAGTTGCTCCTAAATTGCTGTAGCAATGGCTACAACATCTTCTCTGATTCAGACTTGTTTTAGTTCTTATGCAGTCAAGTTCTGTGTCATCTCTGCAAGTCTGCTGCTATAGCATTCTATCCCTAAAACTTTAGCTTTTTGATCACCTACAATCACGCACATAATCATAGCAGAAAATGATCTAAAATAAATTAATTTAGTAAAAATAAACTTAAACAGATGCTTATGCAAAATGGAACTAAAAATGCAATAAAAATACATAATTTACTCTCTAAGTAATGTTAGTTTAAGTTTAAAAATGCCATGATAACTCTATTTTCATAGAGTTATTGGGCGCAGTACATAGAGGAATGGATAATGTATACGAGTTTTGGTGGAATAGCAAGAAAGTTCGTTTAGTGCCTTTGACGAATAAGAAGAAAAATCTTAAAACTGAAAGGAAGAATTTTCTGGCTATTGTGAATGACTATTTAGAAGAAGATTGTGACGGTTGTAAGAAACTACAGAAAGAGATGAGTTCAGAATGACTTCTATTCAACCCATTGTTAGCTCAGTTCACTGACATCACCCTATCAAAGATGCCATATGAGCTGCCATCTTTGCGAGATATCCAGCATTATATAGACCTAGTCCCATGTATGAGTTTACCTTACTTGTCCCATTATCGCATGAGTCTTCATGAGCATGTGATTTTACAAGGACAAGGTGATGAATTGTTGCAGAAAAGGCTTCATTCGTAAAAGTATGAGCCTATGTGCTGTTCCAGCCTTGTTAGTGCAAAAAAAAGGATGAGAGTTGGCGTATATGTGTGGACAGCAGGCAGATTAATCAGATTATAGTGAAATACCATTTTTCTATTCCGATGTTTCGAGATTTGCTAGATTAGTTAGATGGTATCATCATATTCAGATAGACTTGCGCAGTGGGTATCATCATATTCAGATAAAGCTTGGAGATGAGTGGAAAACAACATTCAAGACAAAGGAAGGGCTGTATAAGTGGCTCGTGATGCCCTTTAGATTATCCAACGTACTAAGCACTTTTATGCACTTAATGAACCAAGTTCTTAAACATTTCTCTTATAAATTTATTGTGGTATATTTTGATGATATTTTGGTGTATTCTATTGATGTGGTAATACATTTGGAGCATTTGAGAATGGTTATAAAGGTGTTGCGGATGAATAAGCCTTATATTAATTTGAAGAAGTGTAGATTCCCACAGAGTAATGTGGAATATTTTGGTTTTATAGTTGGTGCAGATGAGATTAGAGCTATTAAGTCAAATATACATGCTATTAAAGAATGACCTACACCTAAGACTGTGAGTGAAGTTATGAGCTTTCATGGGCTGACAATATTTTATAGGAGGCTCATTCGCGATTTTAACACTATAACTACACCTATTATGGAGTGCTTGAAGAAAGGAAAGTTCAAATGGAGAGAAGAAAAAGATTCAAGTTTCACTTTACTAAAGGATAAGTTGTCCATCGCTCTTATGTTAGCCTTGCTAAACTTTGATAAGGTATTTGACGTCGAGTGTGATGCTTCTAACAAGGGAATTGGGGCTGTTCTTTCCTAAGAAGAACGACCAATTAACTATATGAGTGAGAAGTTGGATGATGCGCGACAGAAGTGGTCTACTTACAATCAAAAGTTTCATGTTATTCTTAAGGTGTTAAAGACGTAGGAGCATTGCTTGATTCAGAAAGAGTTCGTGCTATACGGCGACCATCAAGCACTGAAGTACTTTAATAGCCAGCAGAAGTTAAGCAATATGCATGTGAGATGGGTGAGTTACATGTACAAGTTCACTTTTGTTCTTAAGCACAAATATGGGCAGTAGAATAAAGTGGCAGATGCACTTAGTAGGCAAGCAACTTTATAGGTAACTTTAGTTAATAAAGGTAGTTATTTTGAGTGCTTAAAGGAGTTGTATGTTGAGGATGACGATTTTGCGCAAATCTGGGATTCTTGCATCAATCATTAGAATGCGGAGGATTTCTTCATTCAGGATGGGTACTTATTCAAGGCTAACCATTTATGTGTGCCTCGAAGTTCTTTAAAGGAACAAATTATTCACTAGTTACATGGATGAGGATTGGGCGGGCATCTTGGACGAGATAAGAGCAAAGCGCTTGTGGAGGAGCATTATTATTGGCTGCAGTTGAGCAGAGATGTGCAGAAAATAATGTAGAGGTGTCGGGTTTGCCAAGAAGGCAAAAGGCATGCACAACATACATGCTTATCCTTGCCATTACCTGTACCAAAAAATATTTGGTTAGATCTGTCCATAGATTTTGTGTTGGGTTTGCCGAGCACAAGGATGGCTCGAGACTTTATATTGGTTGTGGTTGATAGATTTTCAAAGATGACGCAATTTATTGCTTGTAAGAAGACTAAAGATGCTGCTTCAGTGGTGCATTTATTCTTTCGGGAAATTGTGCGTTTGCATAGTGTTCTAAAGACTATTACTTTTGATAGGAACGTGAAATTTATTAGTAAATTCTAGCAACACCTTTGGGATAAGCTTGGCACATAATTGCAATTTATTAGTGTCTTCCATCTCAGATAGATAGTTAAACAAATATGGTCAATCACACTTTAGATAACATGTTGCGCTGTGTTTGTGGTGACAAGTAACGGAACTGAGAAGCTGCCTTGCCACAGGTTGAGTTTGCTTACAATAGTATGGTGAATCGATTTATTGGCAATACCCCTTTTGAGATTGTCTACACTTTTTCCCCATGACAGGTTTGTGATCTGGCTATTATGCATGTAGCAATAAGAGGGAGTACAACAGCGGATAATATGGCAGAAAAAGCATTGCAGATTCATGCCGAGGTATGAGCTCATTTGGAGGTTGCTAACGCTATGTACAAGGCTGATGCAGACAAGCATCGACGTAAGAAGATGTTTAAGGAGGGTGATTTTATGATAGTGCATTTGTAGCAAAATCGTTTCCTTGGTATTCGCACTAAATTAGAGAACCGCAAGTACGGACCGTTTCGTGTCACACGAAAGATTAATGACAATGCTTATGTACTCCAAATACCAGATAGCTGGAATATCTCTCACACATTCAATGTGGCTGATCTGTTTGAATACTATCCAGATGATGAGGTATTGTACAAGCCAAACTCGAGGACGAGTCCTTTTTCAAGTGAAAGGGACTGATGTAGGATGTTATTTTAAGAATTTTAAGATTCTAGAATTTTATTATTTTAGGACTTTCTATTTTAATTAGAGTCAATTATGATATTTTATTATTTTAGGATTTTCTATTTTTATTAGAGTCAATTAAGGTATGAGATTTAGTTAACTTAGGGAAGTATCTTTTATTTCCATAATAATTGTGATTTAGTATCCTTTTTTTAACTTAGGGAAAATATATTTTATTTCCATTATAATTGTAATTTCGTTTTTTTTTAAGTTAATTTAGGGAAGTGAGTTTTCTTTATTATAAATAGAGATGTTTTGTCATTATTTTAAGAATTTTTTCAGACTCAATTATTCAATAAACTTTTATTCAAAAATTTGTTTTCTCTATCTTCTTTACATTTCCGCTTCGTCACTAATATAGCCAGACACCCCCAACATGATCTTTAATGTTCATTTTCGCTCCATACACTTTCCCATCGAGAAATTCATCGCGGCAACTATCTTCAATTTTTGAAATTAGTTTCTTCTATTTATGGTGCGTAAACAGGATGAAAAGATCATCGTAAGTTTTATTTTGATCGATTTAGGGAGCGAAAACTCAATTTCTGGGGTAAGAATTGCGTTCAAGAGTGCAAATGGCGCATTGAGCTTAAGGTCTGGTGGTGAGAGTTTTAGGTAGAGTTCTTCTACTGGCCATTGCAAATGGGTTTCGAGGGTTTCTTGAATCTTGAGGTTCAAGAAACGATAACAGAGATTGCAAGTGTATTTCTTGAAGTTTAAGAAATAATAACAGAAACTGAGAATGAGAGCGAAAACGAAAGGAGGGTCAAACACAGAAAGACACTGAGAGTAAATGCCAAAACACAATTTTTGTTCTTTTCTACATTATCTTATCATTAAGAAGCATTAGAGGTGACACGTGGAAATAATACAAGCTAATTAGGGGCTCTTAGATTAGTCAACATTATAAAATAATTAAGTGTTGTTAATCTTAATCAATTAATATTCAAAATTGTTAGTAATAATTTTTTTAAAGAAAATAATTCATTTACTAATGGAAATGAACTGTTAGATCTTAGCAAACATAATAAACATAAATTTTCTTCCTTTTTGAGTTATGAAATAGTTAGAAACTTAGAAGTTAAGTTAAAAGCTTGTAATCTTAACAAATTTAAACGGTGGTATCAATTTCCTTTATTTCAGTCAAATATGAACTGATGTTAGTAGGTTATATCACTTTCAAATAAAAATTTTAGTGATAAAAGGTAGCTTGACAAATAACCTTGGAATAAAATTTTAGTTTGCTTTTAATTTTCTTGCCTTTCTAACGAACAGATGCTGTGATCATATTAATGCTCTTGCTGCACCTTTTTCTATGATGTCATAGGACTTCATAAGAGGAAGACCACTAGGCTGCTATATTACATCCCATAGAGGTGGTCAAATTACAGGAGCACCGACTCCAAGTATGATTCTCTGGGTAGTTATTGTTTATGTTGGGACATGGGTTTCTGCTGGCTTTCCCAATTTGTCCAGTTGAATTGCATTGATGACTACTGCCATGCTTAAACAGTCTGTGCTGTTTAATAGAGCTCTATCCCTTACTAAAACTTTTAAGCTTTCTATGGTTGAGACCTGTACATGCTAGTTTCTTCAAAGGATAAAGGCTAGGAACATAGAACTAGCTTTTGAGCAAACTTGAATTATGGTCTAGTGGGCTTAGGTATTTTAAGCCAACAGATGGCTGACAGGAGGGCCAGCAATGGTTCGATAACCACTGTGTGTTGATGTACTAATAAATACAACCTCGTTTGTTTATTGTATATGTATGATCTGATAGTTAAAATCTTGAACTTTGCTTCTTGTATGACTTGATGATTTATCCAAACTAATCCATTTCGCTTTTCTTTGCTGAGATATAGCTTGTCGCTTGGAAGATTTAAAATGTTTTTGATAAAGCACAGTTATATATATAAGTGAACGTATAGTTTTTATCTCTTCTTGGAGGAGTATATATAGATATGAGTCATTCTCTAGTGCGGGTGCTCTATTTTTTTTTTTTTTTATATAGACACGCTTTTAGGTCATGAGATTTAATAAAGTCATATTTTAATACTACTAAACATATTAATGGACTCTATAAGCCTCCAAGGGCGTGGTCAGGTTGGTTGTAGTGCAGCTGTAACCTCTACCAAAATCTGGGTTCGATTCTTGGAGGTTGTAAGGGGGGTAAAAATTGTATTTGGGCTTGCCCACCCCCCTTGCCTTTTAGAAAAAAATAATAGGCTCTATAGTGTATTAAAAAATAACTCTATTAAGCCGCATTGCTTAACAGCGTATCCGCATTAAAAAAAAAACGAACGACCACTACTAAAAATGATTAAAAAGTGAACTTTCAGATTTTCCTCTATTTTCCCTTTAATTAAAATTTAAAAACCATGTAACTTCTAAAAATAATATATCAACATTAATTCTCTATACTAATCAATTTATTTTTATATCTAGATATGTTGGATTAATTTATGGTCATTCTTATTTAATTTTTTTTTAAAATCAATTATGGAGTTTACAAAACTTACAAATTAACCGCCCACCCATAGAAAGCAAAACATTAGATGGAATTTTATTCTTCTATATATATAGAAATATCACGTAAAATGACTCTCCCATTAATCTTATCACTCCGCGTCTATTTGTCATACATATAAAGTGAAATAAACTTTTCATTTTCATTCTCTCATTAATAATTCTAATGCCAATTTATGTGAGCGGGGTTCAAATTATAACAATTTATTTTTCGACCCAAAATATTTTTTTATTTTTGAACCAAAAGATTTTACTAATTTAATTAGTTAGTACCAATAACAAGACAAAATTAATTATTTATTTCATATTTTGAGGGTTACCATTTCAAATAAATAACATTCCTAGATTAATAATGATATAGCCACAAACTCTTGTACAAACTTATTTTGTACAAACTGATGTGGCATGATAAGATTAGTTGAATTAAATATCACTTGGCCCACATGATTTGTTTTTATTATTTTATATTTTCATTCAACCAATGAATTAATGCCACGTCAGTTTATACAAAATAAGTTTGTACAAGAGTTTGTGGCTGTATTATTACTCTTCCTAGATTCATCCTCATGATGAGCCTAGCAACTTTCCTATAACAACTCCGCAAAACTTCACGGTAGTAGTTATTCTAGGTTTTGTTGCTCATGGCTCAGAAAGGGATACTTTTAATAGTTTGGGCATTCCTTTTAATCTTGGCAAAGCCCTTGAAAGTTTAATTTTCTTTTGGCATCCCCTTCTTGAAAGTTGGATCAAACCTAATTCACATAGTCTAGCTAAATATAATCTTGGCCCATCAACTGGTCGGCTTTTTCATAATTATTTGGGGGAGCATTTTTGGGTTGGGGGGGGGGGGGGGGGGGGAGAGGGGCGTTGCACTGGTTCACAATTTAGATTTTTTGGTTATTAATTTTTTTATGAACAAAGATGGCACAAACGTTGGTCCGAATGTGATTCATTGTTTATTGTTAATTTCTTTTTAAACAGTTCTTTGGGACGCCCTTTCAGTCTCAAGAATAGAGGGGTAAATTGTAAGATAAAGCTTTTTAACATGAATTTTCGTTGCTCACGTACTTTTTAAAATTATTTTTGAGCTTCCCAAAAAAAATTTCAAATGAGCCTTTAATCATGGCGAGCTTATTTTTTGGTGGAATAATTCTTTGGTGGAGATTCAATAATTATTGTCTCAAGATACTAATAGCTTTATAAAATATGATTTCTTTTAATATACTTTTGTTTCGATTTTTTTTTGTTCCTAGAATTTTACTCTCAGTGTTGTGAGTTGTCTTAAGAATAAGAGGTATTAGTAACTTGTTTTTTATTTAATAGACATATTACGTTCTTCCCTAAATCGATGTATTAGTTACTTTTTTTTTATTTAATAAATTTACTTGGTATGTCGAGGTTCATTAAAAAAAAAAGGACCAAGTCAATTTTGTCTTACGTCAATAACTTTCATTTTTCGTGTGGTTTGATGATGACGATGAAAGTGTACATGATAGTGTAGAGGTACGGTTTCCTAGATTTTTGATACGATCATTAAAACCCAAAAGTAGGTCATAAGCCTGCCTTCTTCTAGCGTCCGAAAAAACCTCTCAAGCTTTCTTTACAAGCCTTTTAGCATTCTCAAGAAACACTTTTGCTAGCTTTTCATAATTTTTTTTTATTTCGTTGACTCCTGCGCTGTGGTCTTTGACACCAAGAACAAAATACCAGCTCTTCCTTTTGGCCACCAAAATGTGCACTCCGTACAAGCAGAAATAGCTGTTGATGCTTGGAAGATAAGGGTATTTGGACCTTGCTCAGATGGTGGCCCAGAAAGTGAGTTCATAGTTTTTCTGATTGAAGAACTCTTTGACCATGTCTATGTAGTCTTCAACTTCTTTGTTTACGATTGTGGAGAAAGCCTTGTCGGTTTTAGAATTAACAAATTGAGGGCCAATTTGGTAATGGTGTAACTTTTAAAATAATTGCCGTTAGATGTACTGTAAAAATAATCAACTTTAAAGAGAATCGGTTAAACATTTGGTAAAATTTATTTTTAAAAGTGCTGTGAGTTTTAAAAGCAGTAGTAAATTTTTATGTTAACTATTGTAAGAATACAAATGATTGAATTGGGCATAGTGCTAAATAAGTTTAAACATTTATGAACATGGATATAAAATATTTTTTATTGTGTATGTATAATAATTGATAACTAAATAAATATTTATATTTTTGATTTTATATTTTATTTTGTTATCTCAATATAATTGGTAAGAATAATAATCTTGTTTTGGGAAAATTTTGGGTGCTAATGTAGGCCAATAACTCAGTAACAAAATTCAGTTTGTTTAATTGGGCGTTAGGATGGCTCGTAGAGAGATAGGAGGTAAACTCCTTGAAGAAAATGACAGTTTCAGTAAAATACACAATATCAAAGGGTAATATTAAAAGCTAGATTTGGTGGTCAGGGCCAGCACGTGAACAGTGCACACCATCATGAGAGATAACAAAAATATCTTCTTTTGGCGAAGGATGAAGAGCTTAAAAGAATAAAGATTCTATAGCCAAGTAATGAGATACTACTAGAAAAGCAATAGGACAACAGGGGTGGGAAGCTGCCATGTGTCCAATTATGCAAACAAAAGGGTGACTGGAGTTTTCCTTGCCTCTCAAGCCTATGAATGTCACCATCAAGGGATCACAAGGCAAATTATTCAAATAGCCTTACTTGAGGGAGGCCAGTAATTAAATGGGCACCACGTCTAAAACTACTAAAATACCCTCAATAACACTCCTATATAAGCTCCACGTGTTTAATCTTGAGGGGGCTCTCTCCATCTCTAGCTCTTTCTGTCTCTTAACCCTTGGCAATATTTTTCTAGATCTAATTTTTTGAGAGACTGCTTCATCTTTTTCTCCTTCTATTTTTATATCTCTATGGAAGATCTTGGTCACCTCATCTCTCAAATAGGCTCCTTCATTATTCTTCTCTTAGAAAACTCTCTAATTTTCATAAGATATACATTTCCCTCATATTATTATCTACCATAAATAACCTTTATTAAAGTGTTATTGATCTTATAGAGCAAATCATGTAATACTTTATTTATATAGTGAATTGGAGATTAGCTACTTTTGTGGATGCAGGCCAAAGGGCTTAACTATGTAAAATCTTGTGTATTCTTTATTGTTTATTGGGAAATTATCATTCGTATACCCTTAGTTTACTTCGTTATAAAAAATACTATAACACTTTGTGGGTGTATAAATCGTCCACCCTTAGTTGACAAAATGTATATGTCGTCTATTAAAATATTACTTACTATTTAAATATGATGACGTTAGAGGGGTGATATGATCTTTTCATATGATACAAGTTATAATTTAAGAGTATACAAGTGATAATAAGAGAATTTAAGGGTATACAAGTGATAGTAAGAGAAATTAAGAGTACACAAGTGATAATTTTCCTTGTTTATTCTTATTTTCTGCTTATTATGATGGTTTTGATGCCTAAATCATATTTCATATATGAGTTCACATTATCTACCTTACAAGCTCTACGGAGTTAACCAAATAAGCATTTTAGAGCTACCCTCGAAGCTCTATTGAGTTTCCTATGGCTATTTTAACTCCTTAAATTAACTTGCACGAGCCCACAAGCTCGCCATAATATTCCTAACTCAAAACACTGCAGCATAATATTCCCAACTCAGAACACCGCAGCTCACCTCTCAGATCATCTTAGCTAAACCTCATGCCGGAAAAGCAGAAATACAGACCTAAGCCCAAACTTAGCCTAATCTACCTGAAAATATAAATTTTTATTGTTTTAATCGGATTTGACCTAGATTTAGTGAGAGCCACTGCTCAATGGTTCAAATCAAATCTTAGCGAAAGTATGGTTAAAACAAATCTCTTTAAAATTAATGATTTTATTTACTAATTAATAAGGATAATTTTGAATTTTTGTAATGTATATGAGGATGTATATGGAATTATATTAAGTATAAAAGTGATTCTGAAAATTAGATTTTAAAAAGCTACTCCTTTCTTATTTTTCAAAATCTACCGTAGAATTGGGTAATTTTACTAAGAGCAATTTTTTTTTAAAAAATTACAAAACACCAAAACTAACTATTAACTTTTCAAAATTACTTTTGAATCTCCCAAAACCAATCCAAAACGGGCCTTAAAAAGATATTCTTAAACTAGCTGATAGTACAGTAAATAAGCTTTATATGAACAAAGATGCCACAAATGTTGGTCCGAATGTGATTCATTGCTGGTTGTTAATTTCTTTTTAAAAGGTTCTTTGGGACCGCCCTTAAGTCTCAAAAATAGATTGATAAATTGTAAGATAAAGCTTTTTGCCATAAATTTTCGTTGCTCACATACTTTTTAAAATCTTTTTTTGAGCTTTTGAAAGCAATTCCAAATGGACCTTTAATTATGATAAGCTTATTTTTTTGGTGGAATATTCATTTGGTGGAGATTCAATAATTATTGTGTGAAGATGCTAATAGCTTTATAATATACTATTTCTTTTAATATACTTTAGTTACAGATTTCTTTTTTTTTTTATTTTTCCCCCCTAGAGTTTCCTCTCAGTGTTATGGCTTGTCTTAAGAAAGACGTCTACATTTCCCTCTAAATAGATGTACCTGTTACTTATTTTTCATTTCATAAATTCACTTGGTATGTCAAGGTTCATTAAAAATTAAAAACAAATAAGCCAATTTTGTCCTACATCAATAACTTTCATTTTTTTGTGGTTTGATGACGACAATGAAAGTGCACGTGTTGTTGCAAAGGTAGCGTTTCCTGGATTGTTGATATGATCATGAAAACCCAAAAGTAGGTCCTAGGCCTGCCTTGTTCTTGCATCCAAAAGAACCTCCAGGATTCCTTTACAAGCCTTTTTGCATTTCAATCGCAACGGCAGAAGAACATTGATCCCACCAAAACACTTATGCCAGCTTCTCGTAATTTTTCTTGATTTCGTTGACTCCTATGCCGTGGTCTTTGATACAAGAACAGAATACCAGCTCTTCCTTTTGGCTACCAAATTTTGCAGTCCCTACGAGTAGAAATAGCTATTGATGCCTAGAAGATAAGGGTTCTTGGACCTTGCTCTAACGATGGTGCAAAAAGCGAGTTCATAGTTTTTTCTGATTGAAGAACTTCAACCATGTCTTTACAGTCTTCAGCTTCTTTGTTTATGATTGTAAATAGAGCCTTGTAACAGGTTGATGGCCAATTTTTTAATGTTGTAACTTTTAAAATAATTATTTTTAGATTTATTATAAAAAAAATTAATTTTAAAGAGAATCAATTAAATATTCGGTAAAATTTATTTTTAAAAGTACTGTGAGTATTAAAAATAATAGTAAATCTTAACGTTAAACTGTTACAAGAATGTAAATGACTCAATTTGACGTAATGTTGAATAAATTTAAACATTTATAAACATGGATATAAAATATTTTTTTATTGTGTACCTATAATAATTAATAGCTAAAATAGATCTTTTATATTATTAATTTTATTTTTTAATTTATTATCTTAATATAATTGGTAAGAATAATAATCTCTTTAAAGTTAATGATTTTATTTACTAATTAATAAGGATAATTTTAAATTTTTATGATATCTATATATATATATATAACTGAGTATAAAAATAGTTTTCATAATCATATTTTGAAAAACTACTCCTTTCTTACATTTTAAAATCTGCGGGGTAATTTTACCAAGAGTAAATTTTTTAAAAAAATTTACCAAACATTAAAATTAACTTTTAACTTTTCAAAATCACTTTTTAACCTCCCAAAAGTAATCGCAAATGAGCCATAAGAAGACATTCTTGAACTAGTTGATAGTGCTATGAATGAAAATGGAAACCACTAGGGCAACTAATATGATGTGTCTCAATAAATATTTTTTAGTTACGAAATAGCATTATTGCTTATAAATATATTTTGTAACCACATATTTTGTCACTAAAGATCATGTAATGTCCTAAATTACTTAATTTTGAAGGCAATTATTTAGCGCTTAAAAAACTATATCTTTTTGTGTCTAATATATACTATTTGTGATTTTAAAAAATTAATTTAAAGACCAATTAATAAATCTCAAAAAGCAAATTGTTGGTTGTAAAATATAACTTTAGTCAAGACGATACTATTAGCTACAATTTCCAAAGTTTGTCACTATAATTACTACTCCGTGACCAAATTTTTGAATGTCACAAAAAAATTGTCTTAAAAAGTCTAACTTCTTGTAGTGAGAACTATGAAATAAATAGTTTATTAGGTTTTAACCTCAGTCCTAAACTTGGTTTAAGATTGAGTTGTTTGGTATTTTATATAGAAGATATTCTCAATAAGATCTAAAAAAAATATGTTTACCGCAAAATGAAATAATGGTGATATAAGAATATTACTCATTTTCCATTCATTTTTTGCCACGTTTAAACGAACATTTTCCTGATTGTTTGAAATATATGAAGTACTTCAAAACAATACGAAAATTTTTCCCAAAAGCTAAATCAACTTACTCTAACAATTTGCTTTTTGAGATTTTCCTGATTGTTTGAAATACTCACGGCCCAAAAAAGTAGTTGTAAAAGGTTGCAATAATATTCCAAGTCACTCAAAATTTTTCCAAAAGATAAATCAACGTACCGCTAATTTACATTTCTAATTTTGGGATTGACAATAAGTTAAAAATAAATTTATATATTGTCCACTAAAATAGTACTTCAACAACAACTTCTTACATATAATAATAATACAAACTTGTTAATAGAAAGCATGATTATATATGTAATACAAACTTAGTAACAGAAAGCAAATTATATCGTTTCGCAAAGTATGGTTTCCTGGACCATGATGGCCTGGGTAGTGTAAATGATGACCTTCTTCTTAAAAGTTATCTTTTACTCTACATACAAAGAAATTAAGGAATTAAAATCATCAAACTGGTATCCTGACTAGTTAGTTGATTATTTTCAGATCATTAATGTCCCTTGTAAGTGCCGGTATACAACTGGAGCTCCTTGCAATTCCTCCTCTCTTTACGTTACCGCCCTTTTTATCCCTAGGACTTATTGACTTAGCCCTAGAATTCTTCAACACCTCTCTCATGGCCTCAGCTTGAAACAATACCGGATGAGTCCTACCAAACCTATTGAACCTCACACATGCACTCATGTGCTCATTCAAAGCCTCTTCTCTTTTGCCTCCATTCTTCTCCATCTCTTCATTCACAGCTTCTGAACACAACCCACAAATCATTTTTCCTGAAAACTTTTCTCGCACACGATTTATGTATTCGGCTGTGCACTCTTCTGACATGCCACAGCACTCGCATTTTGCATCCTCAACCTCAGATATCGGTGGAAGCTCTCCCTTTGCATCGAACTCTTCTTTTCTTAGCTCGAATAAGATATCCGATTTTGTTCTCTGAAGAGTTTCGTTTGATAGTCGAGGCTTGTGAACAAAATTGTTGTTGCACCTTGAGATTGAACCAACAATGTTTTCCCTGTTTGGTGCCATGGATAATATTGGAAGATATATAAGGGACTTGAGAAAATTTTCTTAGAGAAGAATGTTACGACATTCAAAATTTGATCTAAGGAAAATGATCCTACGATTCAGTTTATATAGCACATCCATTTTCTCTAGAAACCCTAGAGGAAATTTATGTGGACTAAAGGAACTATACGTCAACAAATAACGTATGAGATAGAAAAGAGTCTTGAATAAGCTAGATTTTTCATCAAGATATTAGAAATTACACTTTATTTTCATGGTTAATACTGATTACCTAGCTAATACGTTGATAGTTTAGTGGGTTTATCATGCAAATTAGCGTTATATACATGATGAAATAAAAAAGAACATTCACATGATTGACTATTGCAACCACATAAGTTGAGCATTTAATAAGGGTCATTTTCCTTTTTTCCGTTAAAAGCTATAAAATTAAATAGAAAGTAATTTGCTTTAGCTTTTCTTTGTCTTGAAACAACAGAACACAGATTGATCCAAAGAACTCTAATATGATCACGAGAAATATATCAAATCATGTGAGTGAGAGAGGGAGGGCTAGAGAGTTGAAGTTATCTTAAAATGCAAGAAGTAAAATTTTTTATACTTTCTCTTTCACATGTATCTTGGAGAAAAGAAGGAAAAAAGTTGACCAAAAAAGAAAGGAAATTGAAAGCTCTTATTAAAAGTTTGTCTTTTGGATATCAACACAAAGGTCGTATTAATTTCGGATTTCTTTTAAAGGGAAAAGCAATAGTATAATTTATCCAGTTGAATGGACGTTGCCCTCTCTGTTGAAGACGCATGCATTAATGTATATATCCTAATTAGTTTAATTATATATGGAGAGAGAGGGTTTGTAATTAGGGATACCTAACTATATTATAGTTAGGGATAAGGTAAAAGATTAAAAAAATAATAATTTCAGATTGTCCTCTCGTTAAGTGACGATCTTCAAATTGCCCGCTTTATTATTGAAAACATCAAGATACCCTAACTTGTTATCTCTCCGTTAGTTTAAAAAGTGAAAAGAGTATGATGGTATTTGTATAAATCGGTAATGGTCGTTAGGCATAGAAGGACGTGGATGACGATAACATGTGCAGGCAACATCAAATCAATCAATATTTTCAACCTAACCCCATTTTGTTCTAGTTATATTAATTTGTGGTGTAAATGTAAAAAAAATTAAAATTAAAATTAAAAAAAGACAAAGGAAATATTAATTTGTGGTGTAAATGTAAAAAAAAAATTAAAATTAAAGTTACAAAATCACGCACCCTTACAGACAAGTATGGTACTAAAGGTTCATTATCAACTTCCCAGAACTTAAAGATGGTTTCAAGGAGGGTTGTAGACCATTTTATTAGTCTTAATGGATGTCATTTGAAAGAGTCACTCGACAATGTACTGTTATCAATAGTTACACTTGATTCAAACTAAAGGATCTTTCTATTAGCAGTATGTGTGTAAGTCTAAGAACACTAAGCTAAACATGGTTTATAAGGTATTTAAAGGAGTATTTGATTGATTCAAGGCCATTAACCTTCACGACGGATAGACAGAATGGCGTACTAAATGCCTTGAACTTGGAGTTTTACGGATCACAAAATAGATATGTAAAACTTTTAAAATTATTACTTTTTATTGATTTATTATAAAATTCTAAGTTTTTTTTTTAAGTTTATACATTTGTATGATTTAATTAACCCAAAATATAATCCAAGTGTTGCCTAATGTTTTCAAAACTTAAGGGGGTAATTTAAAGTTTTATCAGTTCACCAGAGGGTAACCCAAGATTAATCTTATCACTTCTTTCTTTTAACAAATACTGTGTAAGACGTGTATTTTCCAACTTGACTCAACAGTTTCCTAATGTATAGTTGAGAAGTAAGTACTAAAAGGCTGTCAAGGTTACAAATAAGGATGATTATACAAAAGTAATGAACAATATAATGAAGTTTGATGTAAATACTTTCAATTAGCTTACTTTCAATTAGCTAAGGAAAATCAACCCAAAATATTGGTCAGATCATGCTTTTGAAAAATCAGTCAAATGTGATCATACAACAAACAACATGACGAAGAGTTAGAATGCATGGCTTGGAGATATAAGAGAGGGACCAATAATCACCTTGATGGAGCATATAAGAAATAAGATGATATATACAATCATAGAAATAAAGAGGGAATGTCAAAGATAGTGAACTGAAGTTCCTTCTTATATTAATGAGAAAATGAACAAATTATAATTGGAAGGTTCTGTCGTGTTATACTAGTAAGTGAAGTGTTATTTGAAGTTAAGGATATCAATAAGTCGTGTATGGCTAATAAAAAGTCCTATGTAGTTAATTGAGAGGATTATACATGTGACTGTTTGCAGTGGTAAATTAGTGGTCTATCATGTAGTCGTACAATGCATTGTGTAACTCATTTAAAGCTTACCTATCAAGCATATGTTGCTCCTTGCTTCACAAAAGAGGCTTTCCTGAAATGTTATTCAAGCATCATTCATCCTCTACTCAACAAGTCTAAGTGGCCACACATAGAGCCTGATGAAATCTGGCCTCAAAATGTATCAAGACCCCATCCCACAAGAGAAAATTCACAGTTTCATGTATATACTATAAAGGCATTGGGCACAATACAAGATGTTGTCCTCATAACCCAACCAATGCAAGCAAGAAGACTATAACAATGATAGTGAAGCTTATACTCCTGTGTGTTCATAAATTTATATTTTTTTCCCCAATTACCACCATCTATTTCATTAGCCTCTAATGACCTTTTATTACATTCATAATATGTAGATGCATCAGAAGACTTTGGCAATAACTTCAAGCCTTGGTGCATTATTTCTATGAATAAATGGTTATGCCTTAATGACAAGGACAAGCACACATACACAAGTAAGGGTTTTGCTACCTAAGCAACTACAATACCCATTCCAACACCAACAACACAACTATCAGGTTTGTTCAAATTTTATATTCAAGAAGATAGGGTTAATGATTTTATTTGCTTATCAATGTAAGTTAGTTTTTAATGTGCATCAATGTCATATAAGTAACATCGTCATAAATTAGTGCAGGAACTTACTGTTATAGCTTCAGTTTTAAGTCACTTACGACTTTTATTTTATTTTTGGTTGAACAAATTAATAAGTTTGTTACTCTTTTTTTTAATGTAAAAATCGATTATTTGCTTGTTGGATAAGTTCAGGAGCATGTTTGCTTTTTTAGTTAAGTTAATTGAGATATTTTAGAGTATTTTCTAGGCACTTTAATTTCTTTATTCTATATCTCCTTCGATCTTCATTGAGTTATAAAATAAATCTCTTCCTTCTTTTATTTCGTATCCAGATAAATTTTCTGCACTTAGATTTTGTTATATAACATGTGATATAAGTTTGTTTAAAACATGTTAATGATTGTGTTGTGTTTGTTGTTCAATAAATAAGTACTAGGAAGAGGTTATTATTTTGAAAAAATGGTGGCTTGGTACGAAGGCGAATGTCAAAGAGCCCCTCAGCTAACCAGAAGAGCAGCTGCTATGAGGTTTGTAGCAGGATTCATAGGCTCGTTGAGAAGATGGTGGGGAAGAAAACTCACGAGAGAAGAGAGACAGCACATACTAAACAAGGATGACCCTTGTGGAAACCTTCTAGAAAATCTATCCTTAGATTTCTTAGGGCAATTCACATGAGAAGAAGAGGTTACAGAAAAGCTATTTCTCCGAAACAAGTGTTGTGATGTCAGAAAAATGGAAGAGTATTACCTAGAGCAGGAAAGGCTATACTATACCTTTCACAAAACCTCGGACACCATCTACAGAACGTTCGTGCTGAACATACCAGGACCAGTTGCAGAAATGATGGAGGCAAAGCTAAAAGCTGATGCAATTGTTGATTTATCATTGCTCAGCATAGCCCAACTCTATCAAATGGCAATGGAATTAATCCAAAGCCATTGCAGATCACAAGACTTAAGGAAGCACATGAAGCACATTAAAAAATCATCGTTACAGAAATTTTACAATGAGGAACTAAATAAATTTGGTTGCCAACACACAAATAATGAGGAACCAAATAAATATGGTTGCCAACATACAGATAAAATGTGTTATTGCAATACTAGCAAACAGAGAAAAGAGAAAAGGCCCTGGAAACCCTATAAATGAAAGAAATACTGCTTCATCAAACGGCAGAAACAGAAGAAGGGCTCTGGCAGGTGTTTTATCTGTGGAAATTTTGGACAGGTAGATCAGTATCCAACAACTTTCTAATGTGGAGGATCTGAAGTATTTCGACAACCACAGAGCATAATATTGTTGCACACCCAAGGGTTTCCTTTTGGGAAGTATGGCTCTGATACCAATTCAAAATAATAACCAACAATCGAAGGTTACTTCTATTAAAAAAAAATGAGAGATTTACAAATACAAGATTGTACTCCATGACTTGATGCCTAGACACAGACCATGAGCTCCGTTTTATAGGGTCAAGGGATCTACTATTACACACTATTTACATTATTGATCCTTATCTCTAAGGAGTATACGAATACACTGAATATAGATATATTATTATCAAAATAATAACCAACAATCGAAGGTTACTTTTATTAAGAGGAATGAGAGGCTGTCTGGTGAGGCATGGTCCATCAATCTTTGTAAGGTAGAGACACAAAATGTTGTCCTCTAGCCCAGAACTGATTAGGAACTTCTGCACAGCATTCCAAGAGCTCTTTGATCTGGATTTCATAGTTATAGATAGGGTATATATATATATATATATATAGGAAGAACAACTCGTGTGCTATCAAAATATAATGAACTACAACTTTTGATAATGAAATTCAACATTTTGATTACTTATGTTCATCTCCACTTATTTATCTCTATTATTTAAGCCTTGTAATCAACCTATTTTATTTTCTATCCAAGATGATAAATGTACATAATATATAGTGACTGCATTATGATAATAGTATACAATAAACTATTTATCTTGTTTGATTTTGCAATAAACTATTTAGCTTGGTGGTCATTACTATTAACTTCTTATTTTTATGATGGAAAGTATGGTTCTCTTCTTCATCTTGCAACTTACCCAATCCTCTTACACCACCTAAAGTAATCGCGTCCTATCTTCTCACATTCGTAATAAAGCCTCTTAGGATTTACAGCAGATTAAAGAACTTTGATTGTTGCTCGCTCACCATAGTTAGTACACGATTTATTTATGAACTTGATGACCTTGTCAATCACTTGTAACTTCTCTTCTTTTACTTCATCAAAAAAGTTATAGAGCTTTCCTTAGAGGACGACATTCTAAAAGGCTGGTTTTCAATGCTTTGGGACTGGTGCTTTGTGTACAGGGGTCTTTGTAATCATGAGATAACGTTGTGATAAAAATTTAAATTTTGAGGTAATGGCATACTTGTAATTTACATTACATGACACAACTACAAATGGGTCAAAAAAATTTCAATTTGATTTTTTGTGTTCTTGTAATTTGCAAGTGATAACATAGCTTATAATTTACTTAACTAACATGTCTAATTCAGGAAAACTACTTATTTATTCAGGCCCATTAAGTCATTTCAACATTTTTTTTAATCTTTTCTTCCATGCTTACATATTAATATTTTAATAGTTAACTTTTTACATTTTTAATGACTTGTCATATATTAACTATTTTTGTTGAGCTTTATAATTCTATTACGAGAATATTCTGTTGGAGTATGGGTGTTTTTGCACTTTCATGAGTTAACGACGGTCAATGGTTAAAGATAACGGTTTTTGAGGGGTAGCTTAGTGTTTTCAATAGTAAGGGGGTAGTTCCAAAATTGTCACTTCACGAGAAAAATAATATATACGGTATCTGAGTCTGTATCTTTTTAATCTTTTAACTTATCTCTGAATGTAATATGGTCAGAAATTTCTAATTGAAACATTTTTAATGTATACATTGAGAGAGAGAGAGAGCTACAACCCTTATGTTTCTTTTTTATATTTTAATTTGGAGCTCCTACGTTACGATTAATGTAACGTACACCCACACACAATAATAGTACCCATTAGTAGGACCCACCACTATTGTTATGTGTGGGTGTATGTTACATTAATTGTAACGTAGCACTGACCTTTTAATTTTAATTTTAATTTATGATCTTCCTGTGGGCTTTCTCAATTAATTAGTATATGCATCAATACTGACCAGCCACAATCACCCCTGCAATTGCAGGTTTATGGGTTATTCGGACCTTTCCATGAACCAAGCTGGCAATTTGTGATTTGCCTAATAAAGTATTTGGCTTTTTTTTTTATAGTTTTTGTGGTGCTTTTATTAATTTCAGCCATAATTGACAAACCACTGCCCTTTATGTCTCTTCAATGCATACATAAGGTTTTCTTAAATAAAATAAATAGATAGAACCTGTTTAGGGAATGAAATAGGGTGACCAAGATAAATGTGTTTGCTCATACATTATCGTGCTCTCCTCAAAGTAAAAGTGAGCAAATGGTTGAGCAGATCATCACGGCCAGGATGTTATTTGTCACCTCGAGCAGATCATCTCGACTAGGATGTTGTTTGGTGACCTCGAGCACATCACCTCGAGCAGGATGTTATTTGTCACCTCGAGCAGATCATCTCGACTAGGATGTTATTGGTCACCTCGGCCAGAATAATATGTGGTGACCTCGAGCACATCACCTCGACCAGGATATTATTGGTCACCTCGACCAGAATAATATGTGGTGACCTCGAGCATATCACCTCGACCAGAATAATATGTGGTGACATCGACCATATCACCTCGACCAGGATATTATTTGTCACCTTGACCAGAATAATATGTGATGACCTCGAGCACATCACCTTGATCAGGATGTTATGGGTCACCTCGACCATAATAATATGTGGTGACCTCGAACACATCACCTCGACCAGGATGTTATTGGTCACCTCGACCAGGGAGTTACCAGGAAGCACGATTCAGTCAAAATAGTTTCTCCGAAATATTAGGGACCATATTCTTAGTGGGCTGAAAATTATTAGTTTTCTTGAGAATTCTAGGGGAGAGGATAAAAACCGCTATAGTTTCCTATAAAAACCCTAGGAAATGAAAAGAAATGGGGGGGCTTCGAGCTCTCTCTCTCTCTCTCTCTCTCTCTCTCTCTCTCTGGGCAACTGAACCCATTGGACCTTTTTCTCTCTCTACCACTGGAAAATTTCTCTTTCGCTTATGATTTCTTTAAGATTAATTATTCTCAATTATTTTCCTTTAAATTTACTTAAAAGCTTTTTTGTTTAAAGCAATCATAATTAAGTCACATGAATTGTGGTATAGGTTTTTCCAAGTAAGACCCAAATCGCTGACTTGAGCGTCGCAGGGTTCTCGCCGGAAAAACTTCCGGCGCCTCCTGGCTGTTGGTTGTGCTCACAGGCTCACAGGTTATCTGCTCATGGATTGTCTGTTCATGGGTTGTCTGCTCATGGATCATCTGCTCATGAGTTGTCTGCTCATGGAACATCTGCTTATAGAAAATCTGCTCATGGTGCTAACTAATCAGCGGCTTCCCACCAAACAAATTTAATGCTGATGCAGGGATCTGAGATTTAACCAACTCATCCGGATTTCGGCATCAACAGAACCTATATAAATAGATATCTGAATTGTTTCATAACATAGTTGTATAGATAGAGGCACTTCAACTTTATAGTTGTAGTATTATAAAGTTTATAATGTCCAATAGGGTGTGGTTATTTGAACCCAAAAATTGATTTTAATACTCATTTTCTTAACAAACCCTTTATTGTGATTTAAATTTTAAAATTTTAGTCTATAAACTACTCTATATTCTAAAATTAACCCTAAATTACAACTTCATATTCCATCTTATTTCCCTTTCAATCTATCAAAATTAAACTCTAAACATTCCCCCCACCCCAATTCCTTGTTTGATCGTTAACAAAAAATTAGAAGTTCAAATTCCCAAAAGTTGTTAGAAAGCGATTGTTTTCAAATCAAGATATGATTCATGTAGTAAGATTATTCTTTTATTTGATGCTTTGTTTGTTAATCTTCTATAATCCATTGAAATTCTACAAAATAATTCATCTGGTATATATTTAACTAGCATTTGGACTTAGGAAAAATCGCTTTGTCTCTTTTCCCGAAAAAAAAAAAGGAAGTTATGTATCAGTTCGATTATCCAATAATTTCAATTATCCAACAATTTAAAGATAAAAGTATCAGAAAAAAGAAAATAAATGGGGACTTGAGAGTTAATTTTAAAATTAAGGGGAGTGTTAGGGTTTATGGGGGCTGCATAAGAGTTTGATTTATTCAATTAAAGTATTTGTCCTCTTCAGTAATTTTGTATATGAACATTTCGGTAATATATATTACATTTTTTTTTTCACTTTAGCTTTGTGCAGTTTCTATGAGGTAATTCTCATTGTGTCCTCCTCAGACAGTTGTAGTTCCTTTTTTTTATTTTTCAATAAAGTAATTCAGTTTAAATTTAAAAAAAAAAGAAAGGTGAAATTGATTAATGGAACCGATTTAAATGTCCATTACTAATTAAAACAACGAAAATTGACGCTAGCTGTCAAATTTTAAAAGAATGATCTAGTCGTTCTGTTGTCCCCTCGAGCAAACTTTCGAGGTGAGTGTCGTTTCACCTCGAAAAATAAAAATAAAAAAACTAAAATTTTAAGAATCCATTAAGACAAAAAAAAAAAAAAAGTGAAGTAATGAGGCCCCGACCTTCGCTTGGAAGTCCTGAACACTGTACTGTAAGAAAGTTGGTCCCTGTCTTTATCAGGCCCCATATTTTTTTAAAAGAATGGGACTAGCACACCTTTAAATATTTTTTAACATCTTTTTTTTATAAGTAATGTTATTAAAATATTTTTAAAAATTATAAAATTTTTTTAACACATCCATCGATGATAAAAATATCCTTAAGTAAAATTTATTGTGTAAACTCTATTTTTTTTATTTTTTTTATTATTAAAACTTATTTTAACAACTGGATCTCTTAAAAAAGATAATGAATTTTCATTCTCTTCAATATAGTCATCGATGATAAATTCCTCACCCAAAAATTACATAAAAAAGTAACATTTTTTATTTATAAAATAAAAAAAATTATTTAACTTTTGATTGAGATTTAATTAAAAATTATCATTTTTTATAATTTTAATAAAAATTAAAATTGTAAAATAATTAAAGAAATTTTAAGAGGTATTTTAAGGGTGCCAATAGTCCCAATCTTTTCGAAGCCGGAGCATCATGTACCCTCCATGGGTTATCGTACACCAATGCAAATTGAATACGGCAATATCGTGGCCCAACCCACAACATAATAATTGACTTATTATGGAACCCAGATGTTTTACGTGGAGTTTTAAATACCGGCCCATTTTTGAAAAAGAAACCCCAGCCCCCATGCTCCAGTAATCATTTTTTGATGGGGTAATTTTTAAAAACCTCCCTTGAGGTTTGGGCTTGTTGCAAGTAGATGGCGAGAATTGATTTATTTGTAAAAAACCCCTTACCGTCAGTTAAGTTTAACATTGACCGTTAGTTGACCCTGCAAAGACAATATTACCCTTAACAATAGTTTATAAACAAAAATAACTAAAAAAAAACCAAAATTATTAGCTATTTTACACTTTTTAAATTATTGATATTTTCTTAAAGTTCTTATAAAAAATTAAAATTAAAAAATCCTCTTTAAATTATTGATATTTCCTTAAAATTCCTACAAGAAAGATAAAATTAAAAATTTAAAAATGAAATAGTCATAATTTTTACCTATGATATTGTAAATTTTTAGAATTGACAAGGATAAAATTGTCAAAAAATAGGGTTTGTGCTTTTTACACTAATAATTTTGATTTTTTTTAGTTATTTTCGTTTACAAACTATTGTTAAGGGTAATATTGTCTTTGCACGGTCAACTAACGGTCAATGTTAAACTTAACTGACGGTAGGGGGTTTTTTACAAATAAATCAATTCTCGCCATCTACTTGCAACAAGCCCAAACCTCAGGGGAGGTTTTTAAAAATTACCCTTTTTTGATGAACATCTTTTGAGTTTTCTGATTAAGAAATTATGTTGAAGCTAGGGTTTCACAACAACGATTTTGTGACTAAAGTGTAAAGCCTGTACGAAAAATATATATAAAAAAAAACTCTCCTTAAATAAAAAAAAAATTGTTTTCATCCATATAAAATAGAGTGCTGCTAAATATCAAGAACAACGAGAGAAAGACGAGAGAATTGCCTCTTCTCTCTCTCTGCTACCAGCTTTTCTTTTCTCTCTCTCCGCTACCAGCTTTTCTTTTCTCTCTCTCCTCCCACCACATGCTTCATTCTCTCTTCATTCTCTCGTTTTTCTTGATACTTAGCATTTTTCCTATAAATATATGAGACTCTGGGTGGTGTGCATTTTGACCATTCAAATTAGAAACTAAAAAAGAAGATAATTCCAACATAGCCGCAACATTGTGGTCCATTAAGCATCTTTCAACTTTCATTTTCAATCAACTTCGGATGGAAAGAAAATGAAAGCTAATGCTTAATGCTTGGGTTCGTTCAATATGATGAAAGAACCACATTTGAAAAATAGGTTCATAAAGCATTATCATCATTATATGGCTACCAGCTGAAATAAATATATATCCCCTCACTTACACACCCCCGCTTTATTTTGTTTATTTGTTTTTGTGAGAGTACTGTATAAAGAGTTAAAATACATCCAAAAATATATATGTATGTTTAAATAAGTACATTGCTAAAAGGTCTAAATATATACAATTATAATGCGCCCAATTTATCAAATATAGCTTGAAAATTTGAATCAATAAAACAACATTCTGATTATTTGAATTCTTCCCATTATAACACATCTTGAAATTTATCAAAGTAGCATAACTCGAAGTATGTTGCATATAACTTATAGCGCATTTGAGGCAGCTGCGCTAACGCGTCTTTAATAATCTACACCAATAAAATTTAGAAAATAGTTATTAATTATTTGCAATGAAAAATGATAGAAAATCTAATGATTCATACTCACGGGTAGAGGTGGCAAAAATACCCGCCCGGTTCGGACCCGGACCGTACCTGGGTATTGTGGGCCGGGTATTATGAAGTCGGGTCGGTCTTGGGCATCACTTGATAAATCCGAAACCCAAATTTTATTAAAAAAATATTATAAAATATATATTATTTTAAATATTTATATTTATTTGACTCATTTATTATACATATATAAAGTTTTAAACACTTAAAATTTATATTTTCATGTCAAATTTTATTGAAATACATTTAAAACTTATAAAATTAGCAAAAAATAAAAAAATATATACACATATAATATTAAAAAATATAAAATTTGAGTACTCAAATTAAAACCCGACCCAGACCCAAACCCGAACCTAGACCGATTGTATCCGGATAGAGTCCGGTCATTGCAATACCCGAATCTGACCCGGGGTTTTACCATCCCTACTCACGGGTGAGTTCAAAGTTCAAACTTGTCCGCAAGGAACGTGAAGATTGCCAATTGCTAGGTCATCGAGTGACTGGCCCATCACCCATGACCCACATACTTTTTTATTTTTTTTATTTTTATTTTTTTGCAAAAGCATGACCCACATACTTTAAAACGAAGACTTTCACCAACGGCTTCGGAATATTTATTATGATATCATCCATTGATATAGAACTAATGGTGGAGCTTTAAGTCAAATGATGTTCTGCACTATCATGGAATAAAGCCTTCTTTTTTTTTAATTGAGTTGCACTGGCACTAAGAGTAAGAAACACTCACCACATAACATAAAAAAATATTAACCAATGGAAAATAGTGATTTTGGCTAACTTGCCTTTATGGCTTTTTTTTTTCTTTTTCTTTTGTTGAATCACTTTCTTCACGCTTCGGTGCCCATAATAATACGTTATGCCGTGTTATGTACAGAAAGTTAAATGCGTCGATGTATGTTTAAATCACATCCACGAAACGACAAGTCGCTTGAATGTGATAGATAACCACTAGTGGATGAAAGAGAGTCCAGCATTGAAGGCCAACCGCCCGCGCTCTAATTTCCCATCCTGCGGGCTGGTTCGCTGGTAGCCAAGCATCATACCCTTCCTCAAAGTCATCACTCTTTAATCTTTTTGTCAGACCTTACATTAATAAAATTATTATTATTATTATTATTTACATTTCTTTATGCGTCATTTTGCTTTTGTCCCATCAAATTGGTGCTAAACTCGTTAATTTTTCTATATTATTTTCTTATAATTTTTGTTTTATGGGCTCGTTCTTGGGTAATTTTTAAAATCCTCTCCTGAGATTTGAGGCTGTTGTAAGTAGATGGTAAAAATTATTTTATTTGTAAAAAACCTCCTACCGTTAGTTAAAATTTTCATTAACTAACTGTTAACTTTAAAAAGACAATATTACCCTCAATAATAGTTTACCCCCAATAATAGTTTACGTCAGTTAAAATTTCCTTAAAATCTTAAAAAAAATAAAATTACAAATTTTTAAAAAAATTATATTTTTATATCAAATAATTAAGATTTGTAATTTTATTACAAACTTTAAAAAATTACATTTTTATATCAAATAATTAAGATTTGTAATTTTATTACAAACTTAAAAAAATTATTTTAAGATTTGTAATTTTATTTTTTTAAGATTTTAAGAAAATATCAATAACTTGATCATGGTGAAAATAATTATTTTAATTACTTATAAAATTATAAATATTTAGAATTATAAATATTGGGGGTAATATTGTCTTTTCAAAGTCAACAATTAGTTAATGAAAATTTTAACTAACGGTAGGAGGCCTTTTACAAATAAAATGATTTTCACCATCTACTTGCAATAGCCTCAAACCTCAGGGGAAATTTTTAAAAATTACCCGCTCGTTCTTATCCCCTGCTGCTTCTGAGAATTCGCAGAGGGAGTTTGTTTGATTGTTTTTTTTTTTTCATTTGTCTACTCCAGTCTCGTACTTGTCAAGCATATTCCTTATCGTTTAAATTATATTGGTGAATTCCAAGAAGAACGAGTTTACATGTCAGTTTATCTAAACATTGTGTAGTGTCATTTGGGTACAAAATTGTTCGTAACGCTATCTGAAAATTAGGGACAAAAACCAAAATTTGACAGAATTAAATTCTAATTCTTTACTCGTTTATTCTGATTATCGTTTAAGCAAGCTTGTAGTGTTTATCAAAACTGTGACAAAATCCCACACGAAATCTCCTTACACCTTTTTTTTTTTTTTCTCTCTCTTGATAAGAACGAATATCATTCAAAGGATCAGAAGATTAAGGTTGCGACGGCAACAACTAGCGACAAGGTGGTTGAATCACGATCATTACCACAAGTTAGTTAAATCTGTGAATCACGATGACGATCACTTCGCCAAGCTAGCTAAATATATTGTCAGTAGGGATGATAATTTTTCATGTTAGAGGATCTCATCCTGTTTGAAATGTGATTGAGACATATTTTTACAATCTAAATTAAAGTGGGATGGGACAAGAAGAAAGAATAAGTTCTACCTTTATTTGTGAGACAGGAGGACCAACTATAAAATCCATGTATAATAATATAATTTTAAAACTATTCTAAATTTTTAATTATTTTATAATTTTAACTTAAGTAACGTTCAAAGTTGAAATCTAAAGGCTGAAATTAAATAATAAAAGTAATATAATTACAAAGCGAAGTGTCAACCAAAAGCCACAATTAAAATTAATTTTTTTTATATTTTTTATGGTCAAAATATAAGTTGATTACTATTCAAATCTATAGCTTTTGATTAGGGGTGGGCAAACGGTTTGGTTTGATTCTATGAGCAAAAACCGAATGGTTTTAAAATTAAGGAACCGATTAGTTTTTGAACCGAACCGAACCAAACCGAAAAATTGATCGGTTCAGTTTAATTTAATTATAAATAATTTATTTAATTGAAAATATATAAACCAAAAACAAATCTTTGAAATCTCAAATTTATTTAAGGTTGCGATGACAACAACTAGCGACAAGGTGGTTGAATCACGATCATTACCACGAGCTAGCTAAGTCTGTGAATCACAATCACTTCGCGCGAGCTAGCTAAATATGTTGCCAATAGGGATGATAATTTTTCATGTTAGAGGATCCTATCCCATTTGGGACGTAATTGAGACATTTTTATAATCTAAATTAAAGTGGGATGGGACAAGAATAAAAAATAAGTTCTGTCTTTATTTGTGAGACAGGAGGACCAACTATAAAATCCATGTATAATAATATAATTTTAAAACTATTCTAAATTTTTAATTATTTTATAATTTTAACTTAAGCAACGTTCAAAGTTGAAATTTAAAGGCTGAAATTAAATAATAAAAGTAATATAATTACAAAGCGAAGTGTCAACCAAAAGCCACAATTAAAATTATTTTTTTTATATTTTTTATGGTCAAAATATAAGTTGATTACTGTTTAAATCTATAGCTTTTGATTAATATTGATGTCCAATGTGAACAAACAAACAATTAAAAAATGTTAGCATAAAATTATATTCGAATATGCATGTAGTAAAAATAAAACTACTATTTGATTATTCTACTTTGTATTTATTCAAGATTTTTGCTATATTGTATTATGATAATCTTAAAAGAAAAAAAAATGTCAAAATTTATTTATTTACATTTGTGACTGTTCAGAATAATAGGATGAGACGAGATATTTAACGAACGGAACTAAGGTAAATTTTGATAAAGGGACAGAAATTAGACATTTTTTTTAATCTCACTTTACATATACGGGACGAGATTTGCAGGACAGGATTATGATTGGCAAATCCCGTCCCATTGCCAATAGGGGTGGGCGCGGTTCGGTTCGGTTCGGTTTTTTACTAAATTTTTCATAATCGTTCGATTACGATTATTTTAAAATCATAATCGCGATTAATAAAATTACCGAAATAATCAAATACTCGACTAATTGAAATAATTCGATTCGATTCAATTCGGTTAGATTATTTTGATTATGGGCCTATTTTGTGCTTTTTTAAATTTAAAACCTTAAATTAATAAATCTACCATAAACATAAAAAGTTAACAAATAAAAAATCAAAATATGTCTCAAAGTATGTTCAAGAACACATAACATGTTCAAATAAAAAGTTCAAATCAAAATAAATAAGCAAAAAATCTTTTAAACTTTAATAAAACTACAAAAGCAATAAACATCAATCAACTCCCAAATCTCAATTACTCCTCAACTACTTGTTCTTGTTGAGCTACTATTGATCTACCAAATTCTACATTAACAAATTAAACAAAAATATTAGAATGATTAGCTAAGAGTGAAAATATCGTATCATATGCCACGATAGACATATTATACATGACTCGATAACTTTCAAGGATAACTTTATAAACAATCACTTTATATCACATGACTCGATAACTTTCAAGGATCACAAGAGCAATAGTCACCATTCGCGAATCAAGTCCATTGACATCTTTACCCTTGAGAAGAAATGCAACACACAGACAGAGCACATATTACAAATACGAATCTTACAAGAATATTACAACATCAAACACCATTGAACACAGAACTAAAATAATATACAAGCAGCCGCATAGAGCGCACACTTGTTTACATTGAGTTGGTGTTAAGGATGAACTTGACCGCTCGAAACGCAAGAGATTATAAAAAGGTGCTGGGCACTTTTAACTATCAGAGACCAGAGAATGAAAGCCAATTTTGAAGTTGAAGCTAAAGCAAGTCAGTTCTTGTCCTCCATTGTCATCTTAAGTGTGTAGGAGCCCTGTAAAAACCGCAGCCAGATTAAGCACCCTAAAAAATTATGCGTAAAGAAAACAAGATAAGTAATTGTTTGAGGGACACTGGTAATGTTTCTTATACTGGTCGATTTTGGTAATAAAGAAAAAGTTATGAGAAGTCTAAACCAACAAGCAGCCACAATGCATTTGTTAATGCGACGAGCAGCAGCGACGAAGACTCGACGAGCAGCAGCGACGAGCAGCGGCGACAAGCAGCAGCGACGAGCAGCGGCGACAAGCAGCAGCGACGAGCAGCGGAGACAATTAGCAGCGGCGGTGACGAGCAACGGGGACGAGATTCCAACGGCTGAAGGTTACGAGTTCGGTGGTTGAAAATCAGAACTCAGAACTTCTGAAGTGGACAATCGGTTTAGAGTCACTTTACTCACTTTAGGTTTAGGGATTCCAGATTGTTATTCGGTTTATTTGATAATCGGTTCGGTTTTTTAATTTTATTTTTTAAACCGATTGATTTTACTATTTTTATTATATTATTTATTTGATTTTTTGGGTGTAAAAAACTGTAAAATCGGTTTGATTTTTAACTAATCAGTTTTTTTTGCCCACCCATAATTGCCAACCTTACTTATCAGATAGCTAGGTGCGATGATTCGTGAGTGACGTTAGTGGAAAGAGTAGTGAGTATTGAGACTGATACATGAGAAAAGAGAGATATGAGACAGAGTGAGTGAAAGTGACCATGAGAGAAAGAGAGGGGCGCGAGCTAACTAGGTGCTTGACTGCTATTGGTTACTGCTTACTGTTTTTGTAGCTTTGCCATCTAGAAGATCCAATGCACCTAACTTTGATCAAATGGCTCAAGACTTTGACATAATAATTAAGTATTAACCACACCTTAGCCGACCAGGATTTTCTTTTAATTTTGAAATTAAATTGCATGAACCGATCGGTTTGTGCATTCAGTTCGATTTTGGAACCGCCAACTGAACATAAACAATCATGTTCATGAAAACACAAACTATTTAGTTTTTACTTATTGAACCGAGCTAAACCAAACCGAGTAATTTCGGTTTGATTTGATTCAGTTCGATTCGGTTTAGTTCGAAAAATACTGAATTGAATGCCTAACCTTAAAAACAAGTGTCATTGCGACGCAAATACAAAACTATTCTCAATTTAAGTACTATAAATAGAATAACGAAATGTAGGCTCAGACAGTAAAAAACAAATATTAACATATTTAGAGATTAAGAATTTCTAATTCATGAAAGATTTTACCCAATAAATCTACTAAAAGCAGAAGAACAAAAAAATTAAGGGATTGATCCATTCTATCCATCTCTAACTACCAAATTTGCAAAGCCCAACGAAAGCCAAGTCCACCACCACCATTAAACTAATGTACCCCCACCACCAAATGGGTGGAAAGATAACCTCCACTTTGAAGGGAAAACCCTTGGCAAGATAAGAGAGAGAAACCTTCACAAGAAGAAGGCATCAAGGGAAGCCATAAAAAATGGGGGAAAAAAAGAATTAATGTTCTTGCCAAAAGCTCTATTTTGGTAAGACAAGAGGTTTCTCTGAAGAGAGAGAAGAGAGGATTTTAAGGTTTCCCTTGACATTTTTTAAATTGCCTTGACTTTTGTAAACTTTGTTGTTGCCTACTTAAGGTGGCAGATGGGGATAAAAGTAAATTTTGGCGTCATCATTGTTTTATCATATATACATATAACTATTAAAAAGTTCTGACTTGTTCTATGCATTTGCAGTATTTTCAAATTTGTATCAATCAACTGTTGTACCACAATAATGTTTAGGGATGGCAATAAGCACCACCCGCAGCGAGATTGCCATTACCAAACCCAAACCCACACAAAATTTAAATTATTAAACCCACCTGCAACCCGCTATGGGTTGGTTTTTATTTTTTTTAAGAAAATCCACCCGCTGCAGGTTTTGACAATTACCAAACTCGTAATGATACTCGGTAGATTTTTTGTGAGTTTCCACATTTAAAATCACAAAATGCTCAATACGTAAATTTATAATAATAACCTATAATTCGACATAACATAATCAATTTTAATATTTAACCAATGTAAATGGAAAATCAAAATTCCAATATCAATCCAACACAAATTCTCAAATTTAAGTATAAAATATACAAATCCATAAAAAAACCACAAACTGATATCTAAAAATAACAATTATCATTTCATATTATCATTCAATATAAGGTCTAAGAGAAGATCTTTATTTCATTTACCACCATTAGCACATATCCAACAAGATTCCTAGGGATGGCAATGGGCACCGTCCGCAGCATGTTTGCCATTGCCAAACTCAAACCCGCACAAAATTTAAATTACTAAACACACTCGCAATCTGTTGCGGGTTTTAATTTTTTTAAGAAAATCCACAACCTGTGGGTTTTGACAATTACCAAACTCGCAATAGTAGTCGGCCGATTTTTTACGGGTTTCAATATTTAAAATAACAAATGCTCAATATATAAATTTAAAATAATAACCTAAAATTTCACTTAACATACTCAATTTTAAATTTAACCAATGTAAATGAAAATTTTAAATTTCAACATCAATCCAACATAACTTTTCAAATTTAAGTACAAAATACATAAATCAATAAAAAAAAGCCACAAATTGGTATCTAAAAATAACAATTATTATTTCACATTATCATTCAACATAAGCCCCAAGAGAAGATTTTTATTTCATTCACCACCATTAGTACCCATCCAACATGATTTCTACAATAATAATTAAGTTTAATATTTTCTAAAGAATAATATGTTTTAAATACTAATATGAAGAACAAAAGAATAATGAAATAATCAATGCATTAAGTTAAAGAATAATAGTCCATACAAAATTATAATAAGTATATAATAATCAATGCATTAAATTAAAGCATGTTAGGACTTAGGCACGTTGCAACTTGCACACACATTTACACTTTACATTTTTTACTTTATATATTTTTATATTTAAATTTTTTCAATTAAAATTAAATTAAAAATATCTTTAAAAAAAGTTGCGGGTTGACGGATATCCATATGGGTATGCACTGGATATTTAGCTAATACAAAACCCACTCGCAACCTAGTACGAGTTTCAATTTATAATACTAAACTCACCCGCAACCATAAAATTACCTACAACAGGCGGGTTTGAGTGGATTTGTGGGTTTGCGAATACAATTGTCATCTCTAATAACATTATAATATGTTTAACAATATAAACAAAATGATTGTTTCACTCTTAAATATATTAAAAGATCATTATAGTCTTTGGAACTGTGAAAAATTAAAAAATTAAAAAATCGTTATTTACAAAAGAAAAATAAAATTAAAGAGCATTCATCTAACTTTCCTGTATGTCTATAGTTATGCTTCTTATATAATTATACATTTTTTAATTTTTAAAATTTCAAGTTTTTAATGTATTCAAGGATGAAATGATCATTTTACTTAAATTCATTAATACATTCTAATATTATTAATGACAAAGTGATTGATTTAAAAAATTTTAAAACATAAGTGGTGTATGGGACATGTCGGAATATTTTAGTAAGTAAATGTCTACATGTAAAAATAATTTTTCAAAATAAAATTACCATTATTATTTTTTATAAAGTGAATAAAAGTAATATTGAAATTATAATTATTCAGTTTATTTAACTTTTCTCGAAAAGACCGCTAAATTTGCGGTGCAAAGTCTATTCTCAGAGTGTCCCCACACCACGTGGCGGCATCTCTATGACGACAATTAAAAGGTTTGTGCGGCTAGAATTCGCCGTCTCTCACTGTTGATATTCACGTCTCTAACTGCTCTCCGGCCTCCGCCACTAACAACTCTTGTAAGCCACTCCAATCGGCTCGGCTCGTTCTGTTCCAGCTCAGCTCAGCTTACGTGTACTTTTTTCCAAAAGGTGTACAGTAACATAGGAGGAAGATTTGATTTGAACCTCCGAGCCCGCCATATCAATTCTCAAATACATTTACGTCATTTATTAAATACTCAAATAAATAAACAAACGCGTTGATTATTTCAAAAGAAATAACTATGTGATCATATATTTTATTCAGATATAAAATATGCTGACGTTCACGCTTTATTCCGTCCAGTGATATTAAGATAATCAGAATTAAGACGGTCCGTAAATGATAGTTATTAGCCATAAGTTGAGCCGAGCTGCCGGTTATAGCGCGATAAATTAGAGGAAAAAGGATATAGAAGTGACCTTCACTGTACTTTCTAGTGATTCGATGTCGATTGCCTTATCTTCCATCAGCTTTCGCACACTCCAGTACATTCTATCATGACCGTCAATTTTAATCCGGAATAAATCCATGTAGAGTCTAAACCGCAGACCAATCATATTTAATTCTCTCGGTTGACCTAAAATCTTCCACACCACCAAATGACGCCACGTTGTTGATCACCATGACTTCGATCATTCGTGCTCCAGCTAATCATATCTTTTTCGTCCTCTCTCTCTCTCTTCTGCACGTCTATAAATACGACATAAAGAGGCGTTCGCAAGTCTCTCCTTCATTTCTTATTCTTTGCGTGATCCTCATTTTTGTTGATAATTATTAAATTCTCTGATTTTATTTTTATTCTCATTCTCTTGTTCCGTCGCATATTATTCGTCGTTAAATCTCCTTCGTCCGTAGGCGGCGACATGTCGACGGCTGAGGTGGATCAATTGACATCGGGAGCGAGCAATCGCATAATCCCGATCCTAAAAACCCTTAGAACATTGATTTTTTTCATCCAATCGTTCATCTTTTCTCTCGTCATCCTCCTGCTGCCGCGAAGGCCGGCGGCCGGTGCGCCGAAATCTCAGGTGAAAAGCTGGAAGAGGAAGTCGATGTTGAGGCGAGAGGATGAGGATACCATGAGACGAAGAGCGTTGGCCGAGGACTTGAAAATGGGATTCGAGACCGACGACGGGGAGGTCCCGTGCCGCTGGAGTACTTCTCTTTTCTTTGGCGTTAAAAGGAACGCCTTGTTTTGCCGCTCGTGGATTCCGGTCTCCGGTGAATTGAAGTAAGGTTTTTGAAAAATAAAATATCATAATTATATTTAAGTTGTTTGACTTTGAATGATTACTTTGACTTCCAATTTTGAATTTTGAAATTTTTACGGACTATTTCGTAATTTTGATTGGTGATTGTCATGTGATTGATGAGAAACAGAGTAAATGGAATTTTAAATTGCAACTAAAATCTCGTTACATTGTATTATGCTTGCTGTTAGCTTATTATCGGCGCAATTAGTCGTTTCCTTTTCTAACAAAACTCTGGCACTCCAGGGGATTACATTATACAAAAGGATTTAAGGGGCTTTCGTGCCACATGGGGCTCTGATTCCACAGAGCATTTGCATACATGTACATTTTGTACATTCCTTGCTTGTTGGTGCCTTTATTCTGTTCTATATCTGCTTGTTCTAATTTCAAGTGCTTTATTCTTTCAGGGGCATTTTGATCATAATACATGGGCTGAATGAGCACAGGTAATTTTGAATGTCCTGTATTTGGGGAAGCATTGTTCTGTTTTATTCTTACACTTCTGATTTTATTACAAAAGGTGTGAATACTGATCTTGCCTTTCTGTTATCGGTGTTTGTTTAATTTCAGTGGGAGGTATGCTCAATTTGCTAGGCAACTAACTTCGTGTAACTTTGGGGTCTATGCTATGGACTGGATAGGTACATTTATAACTTGTTGCTTATCAATTGTATAAGCTACTTATTTGAAGAGCCACATCAACCAAAAAAAAAAAAAATTCCAAAAAACTCTCCAAATGAGAGTCTTGAAGAGAGAGAAGCACTGTCTCATTGAAGAATCTTATTTGGAGAGTATTTTGGAGCCTTGAATTTATTATATTATTTTTTTATCTCATTATTCAAGAGAAGTGTTATAATTGTTATTACTTTTATATAGAAAAAAGTTTGATTAAAATAATATATACTTATTTTGATTTGAAGAGTCCTTTTGGAGGTGACTTCTTTTTTTGCTCTTCTATTTGCCACATAGTTAGTAAATAAGTGTTTAGCAAGTTAAATTATAGAGTTTTTGGTGATGGATTATCTTCTAAAATCTAGGTCATGGTGGGAGCGATGGATTGCATGGATATGTTCCTTCACTTGACCATGTGGTTGCAGACACGGTAAGTACATTTTATTTTTTCATCATATCTTTTTATATGATCCTCCTTTTGTTCCAAAGCAAAGCATTCAATTTCTATAACCAATAATCTACTTTTACCAATATTGTTTGGGTCATCCGCTGTCATAATTGCATCTTTAAATTGAATTGTGTCAGCCACATTTTGCAAACTGTATCTATTTTGATGTATCTGGCTTGATTCTTAGAATCCATTATGATATGACATTATAACTTCACACACACACACACACATATATATATATTTTAAGTGAGATGTAACCTCCCTTATGTTCTGATTTAACAGGGGGCTTTCTTGGAAAAAATTAAATTGGAAAATCCAACTGTACCATGCTTCCTTTTTGGTCACTCTACTGGTGGGGCTGTAGTTCTGAAGGTGAGTCATATGCCGATTTCATATGGTCCCATCTTGGTTGATTTTTAAAAAATTATGGGTTAATACAGCGCACCTTTGTGCAGGCAGCTTCATATCCCCACATTGAAGCAATGCTGGAGGGAATTGTGCTATCGGCACCAGCTTTGCGTGTTGAGCCAGCACATCCTATTGTGGGGGTAAGTAGTTATTTTTCTTCCCTTGTTCTTGACTCGATAGATTTACGGAATGATAAGTAGTTTAGCTGATTGAGTTGAATTGTTTAAAATATTTATTTCTGTTTTCACTAATTAAAAGTTCTTTCGTTGATACTTTTATGCAGGCCGTGGCCCCTCTTTTTTCTCTGGTAGTTCCCAAGTACCAGTTTAAAGGTGCTAACAAAAGGGGCGTTCCAGTTTCTAGGGATCCAGCAGCGCTATTGGCAAAGTATTCTGATCCTTTGGTCTACACAGGACCCATAAGGGTCCGAACAGGCCATGAGATACTGCGCCTTTCCTCATACTTGAAGCGCAACTTTAAGTCTGTTTCTGTCCCATTCTTTGTTCTTCATGGAACAGGAGACAAAGTTACCGACCCTTTAGCCTCTCAGGATTTGTACAATGAGGCAGCTTCCAGGTTTAAAGACATTAAGCTGTATGAGGGATTGTTGCATGACCTCCTCTTTGAGCTGGAGCGAGATGAGGTTGCACAGGATATAATAGTCTGGTTAGAGAAGAAATTAGGTTGCAGTATTGAAAAATGAAGAAAAGGTGATCCATTCATCTCATAGGAAAGAGGTGTTTTATTTTCAAGTTTAGGGTTTTCAGCCTTGGGAAGCACTTATTAATCCACACATTAGTGTTGTGGAATCGCACAGATGAAATGTTTGTTTTGCCTGTAATTGTTTATTAACTATGGTTTGTGCCTCTCAGCAGGAAAAAGAAAAAGAAAAAGAAAAAGAAAAAGAAAACAGAGCATCCTTTTAACGAATGCATTCTTTTATCTTGCTGCTCGTGTAGGTGATGATGGGTGTCCGTACGAAACGAAATGTTTTGTAAACTGTGAAACAGAATAGAGCACCCCCTCCCTTCTATAGTTATTAATCTTCACTGTAATTTATGCACGTATTTTGTCATTATAATTAATTTTCCCATAATTTCTTTTTGAGGAGGTAATACAAAATAATCATATTTCGCAGGCCAAAGATAATCTACAATTTGAAATTTGATAAGAACCTTCTGAACCGACCGTTCCTAAAGTTCAGGGACTAGGGGACTCGTAATGTGTAAAAGAAATGTACTGCAGATAACGAAGTAACTGAAATAACTTGCAATCAAATAATGATGGTAGATTACAACGTTGCATACTCATTGTTCAGGGCTCTGCATCGACATGCTCTAGTTTTAATCCAGGTGGAACCCAAGAGAAGAGCACTCATTGATGATTCAATACGCGAGAAGCCATATGGAATAGCACACGAGCTCATAGTGTCAAATAAATTATAAAATAAAACTAGCAGTACATATGTATAAAGCACAATAACAAATGGCAAAAATATAAAACTAGGTAGCACTCGTACTCAAATTTTGTCCCATCAGGAGAGAAGCATGTTCCATCTTCTTAGTCATGAATTTTAGCGAATAATCGATATGAGAGGCAAAATCTTCAAATTTCCACCCTTCAAATGGGTCGGCAACGTATGACCACTCGATCCTGCACCCTTTCATTCCATTGTCAAAATTGATGGGAAATACTTTGATGGTCGCCACATACGACTTAATTCCCAAATTATTATCAGTGACCTCGTAGCTAAGCCACCGTTGTATTGGATCCATGAGAATCAGCTTCTCTTTCACCCATCTGATTGTCACCTCATGACCATCAGATTTAGAGCTAGCGCAGTAGCGAACCAGACCAGGCTGCCCGGGAACTCCTTCAACCAGGTAACATGTATCAAGATTGGGCAGCCACTTATGTGCGTTGCAAAAATCCTCAAGGCAAGCCCAAACCTGTTCTGCCGTTATGCTTGCACTCTCAATACTCTCCTTGCCTTTCCATTTGGATAGTTGTTCTTCTGCCATGACTACTCGACTCTTGAGAGGGAAGTGGAGTTGGCTTTGCTAATTGCTGGATCACTTCACTATCTAATCAAGATATCTAATAGCTCTGGAGCTTTGGCATTATGGGATGGTTGAATCAAGATGCTTTGTATTGGTGATTTGGTGTGGATTAATAAGATATTGTATTATTGGAAGACTAAATGCAAGGTGGGAAAGAATCTTGTTACTTTGTGGAAAGCCACAACCACCACTTTTAACGGCTGCTATTATGTGTGTATGTTTATGTGGCTGTGGTCCAAAGAAACAGCCATACACAGCACGTGGGCGGGGTCCTTTTCATTTGATGCATAAATTTTGGCAAACACCTTGCCAGGTATACTAGGTTTTGCGTTAGACTAAATATATGGAAAACTGACTCCATACTCCGCTCTTGGAGTTCCACTCTAACTACCACTCTCCACTCCAAAAGTAATGGAGCCCACGGAGTGGTATTCTCAATCGTTTTCTAAATTAGTGAAATAAACATTAGAGTGAGAGGAATTTACAATCTTCACTCTCACTCCAGAAAGTAAACGCAACCTACATACCTACAAGTTAAAATATGTGGCACAAATCTAAAAAATAAATCATTGTTCCAAATATTTTTTTTAAATATATTTTTTTTCATCTTAAATTTTTAATATGAGGTAATATATATTATTTTGTAATTATACAGATAATTATTACTATATAGAGGTAAGTTATTTAAGATAAGATCTAAAAAAATTATAACTTATTATAATATAGAGTTTGTTCTTATTTTTAACTAGCTCAAATCAGGAGCATAATTTTTTATGACTGTGTAAAATTCGTGTATAGAATATCACTATATTGAGATTTTATTGTAAAAACAACGAGTATTAATTTACCTATAATTATAAAGTTTGATAAGAGTTAAATTATGTAATGGACGGACTCTAATTATTTGGTTGGTAAACTCGTTGGATAAAACCACGTCTTAACAGATATTTTTTAAAATAAAAAAAAAATAAAGAGAAGAAAAAAAAATACTAGAATGATAAAATAGGGAGGTACCTTTTCTCTTTGTATATAAAATTAATATTAAATGAACTAATTAAACATGGTCTCTTGGTTTATTTGGATTAGAGGTGGTAAAATAGGTTATGATACAATTTTTCCGAATTTGTGTTGACAAATTTAAAACGATTAATAAATAAGTTGACATAACATGACAAATAATCGTGTTGTATTTGAATTATACCACCTCAATACGGTTACTTATTTATGATACGAATATCAATCCATACATGGTAATATTATTAAAAAAAATTAACTAATATATATACTAAACACTAAATTTTCATATAATATATTCATATTATGTTATAAACTTATTTATGTCATGTTAACTTATCTATAACCTACTGTCAAGAATAAATTGACATATTTGTTATTTTTAAATTAATTTTTAATTTTTTTATATTAAAAATGTTAAATGAATCAATACGATTAATAAATTAATCGTATTTGTATTGATAAACAAATCGTAACTGTATTTTCTTATATTTGACAAGGTACATATATGATATAATTACACCAATTTACACCCCTAATTTAAATAATATTTCCCACCTAAATTTAAGTGACAAAAAAAAATTAGAACAAATATTAATGAAAGTTAATAACGATAAATTAGTATTAATTTAGTCACTTAGTTACAAATATAATAAATTGATACTAATTTATCATTGAACTTACAAATATAATAAATGGATACTAATTTATCATTGTACTTTATCGGCATTTTATTAGTTTTTCTCTTTTAACATTTTCTTTTTATGATAATAAATTAGTCATTTGGATATCACCTTATAGATTCTAAATTTGTAGTCTTTATGTCAAACAAATACTATAAACTAATAAACTCACAATATAGATCATACTACTAGTCAAAATTTACCCAATCTAGAGAAAAGAAAGTTCTAACATCCATCTTCTTAGCTATGAATTGAAGACAATTATCAATATGAAAAACCAAATCTTCAAGCCTACAACCTTCAAGTGGGTTAGCAACCAATGACCACTTGATCATGCACCCATTATATTGATAAGTACCATTGATTGTTAAGCCACATACGAATTTATTCCAAGGTTGGTATCAGTGACCTCATAGCTAAGAGTCTACACATCGTTGGATTAGATCCATCAAAATCAGCTTCTCTTTTGCCCATCTGATATCGTATGATAGTTTTGTTGAGGCATAATGGTGGACCAAACTAGGCTACCTGAAATTCGCTCAACTCAGTGACACGTGTCAAGATTAGGATGCCACTTATTGGCGTTGCTGAAATCCTCAGTGCAATGTGTTGCTGTTAAGCCTCCACTTATTCAAAGTGGAGGCACGCCCACACACAAGCACATGCACACGCACGCATGCACACACACAAGTGCGCCCACTCGCACGCACGTGCACACATGCAAGAATGCACACCACACACGCCTACACCCAAGCCCATGCCCACGCACACACGCATGTGCACACATGCGAGCATGTACACCACACACGCACGCACACGTCCACGCCCACGCCCACACGCACACATGGACGCACGCACACACATGCACATATTCAAGCATGTGCACCACACACACATGCACACGTCTATGCCCACGCTCACGCCCACGCCCACACGCACACACGCCCACGCACACATACAAACACACACGCACATACTAACACTATATGGATTTTTTTTTTAATTATGTAATTTTTTTATTTGTCAACTTTCTTTATCTTTAAAATAACGCTTTGAAGATCACCGAATAAAACAAGTTGTTGGGAGCATTATACGTGTAATGCTCATTATAATTATAAAATATTACTTGTTTGCATGCATATAAGAGAATGAATGAATTAATATTTCTTATATCAACTTTCTCAACAAGATTGTATACAAATAAAGAACCACTTATTGGTTTATGTTTCAAGAATGAAATGTATTTAATAAGTCAATACTTGTGGAGTCAACTATTGGGTATCTTTCTCTTAAGTTCTGCTCTATAAGGAATAAGTGAATCGAGGCTTTTCTTTTCCTGGCATTGTAGGTCATCAGTAAGATAATGAGATTTGCACATTTATACCAAAGAACTATTAGAAGTTTACTGTAGTTTACATTGTCCACAAAAACCCATGCTTTATATATAAGCATTATCATCAATCATACAAGAACAATTGTACTTTTCCCCTCACTTCAAAGACAACTTGAACTGCACCAAACTTCTAACAACTCATAAGTATAAACGTGCAAATCTCATTAGCTTGTTAAAGACTTACAAGACAAATATAAGAGTCTTGATTCACTCATTACTCGTAGAGTAAAACTTAAGAGAAAGATACCTAATAGGTGGCTCTATGGTATTAACTTATTGAATACATTTTATTTTTAAAACAAAACCAACTGGTTTTTCATTTGTATACAATCTTGTTGAGAAAGTTGACCTAAAGTTTGAGACTACAGATCTTGCCAAATTGATATAAGATATAGACCATTTTTCATCATCTGAATTGTTGAATTCATTACTAGATATAGAAGCCCTCGCATACTGCTGGTTTCAGAGGTTAAGAATTAAAGAGAGTTATGCCTAAAAGACGTTTTTGTTTCACAAACATAATGGCAGAGAAAGCATAGATGATTGTGCTTTAACTGTAAGCTTCTTCGATGGTCTTGACTACAGAAACTTGCTTCATGCCAAAGTAAAAGACCATTAGATTTAATTAAACTTCTGAACTCCTGTAAAGAGGCACATCAATAGTCTTTGGTTCACACTTTACGTGTTGAGAAAAATTTAAGGAAAAAGTTCCACATGGGTAGATTCACATGTATCATTTGCATATTGTTTCATTAGATTTTGGCACTCAAAATTTGTCAAACAGGTGCTTCTATATCAACACTATACAATTTTCTTCATAGTGTCAAAAATCTGCATAATAACATAGATCCTTGGTTCGAGATTTGTGATTTTTTGATATGACACTTAATGATGATCTATTCTTTTCCCTAAAAGTCTTGAATTCCTTACTAAATCTAAAGGATGATGGGTACTTAGATGTAAGTTCAACTTGTGGCACTGATGGTAATCCCTTCTCCTTAGATCAAGCACATCAAGTCTCTAACACTGTATCATTATTTAACAACTTAGAAGAGCTACTGGACTTCATTCTTCCTGATAATGAAGTTAACCTTCAAATTGAAGAAATAAACGACAAGTATAACTTAAAAATGAGTGATACTACCTTTGCAAAGTAAGATTTTGAAATAACAACTATCATGCCTCTGGATCCTCTTACACCAAATAGCATAGATAAACTTTCTAAAACAAAGGCACCACTAGCTGCGCCGATACATAGGGCAATAGCAGTAGAATAAAAATTAGAAAAATTTGGTCTTTCCTTTCGAGATAAAAGTGGCGCTGGACATGCTTAAAGCATCATCTTCCAATCCAGAAACAACTGAGCAGTGATAATAATAAAATAAAGGTGAATGATGTTTGATTGTTAATCTGCATCACATAAATAATCAATAAGATGATTAGAATATTAAATTGTATACTTTGTACCTTGTAGTTTCGACATTTTCTAGTTATGTCATAAATTTATTTTTTACTATCATGTTATCTATATCAACAAATGACAAAAGTGAAAATATTAGAAAGAAAAGAACACCAGACAAATAATTCACAGCAATATCATCATATTCCTAAGTCTTATTCTCTGCTTATGACTCCTAGAACCTTAATACAGATATCTTTCCACTTCTGCCTATTTGGACAAAAGAGAAAGTCATTAGCGGCTTGTTGCCTTTAATTATTACTAGCTTCATCATTTGCGCAAATAGCAACAGTCCAAGATACAGTATTGGCATAATACCAAACATGAAAGGTTTGAACATGAGAAGATGCATGATGTACCATTATGTAAATTTGACTAAGTGCCATATAGTTATGCAGATTATAGCTAACGCTCATGCTACCAAACTCTATTACTGAATGTCTAAATCAATAGCAAGGATTCAGTATTAGAAAGTGTCAATAGTGTGGTATCTTAAACATGACAAGGTGGTACACGCCCACCTAGAAATGGCATGCATAAGTCTACCACATAACATAAGTAGAAGGTATAAAAGAAGTACACACAATCTCAAAAATTACATAGAAATGTGGGTATGCACATTGATAGATTATACAAATGCAAATTTAATATAAACTAGTTAATAAAAAATTATGGCCTAATGTTCCAACTTAAACACAATAATATACAAATGGTCTAAGATTTTAAAGACAAAATATACCTTTGTGTCTATAGTTTTTCCTACCTTCCCAAAATTTAATGTAACAACCATCCAAGAATCTTTATCAAGTAGATATACGAAGAAAATGAGCTGACATATAAAGCTTACAACAACTGACTTTGCTATATTTTGAATAATTTTAAAAAGTTTCATGAAATTAAATGACAAAGTCCAAATTTGCTTATTGCTATATTTAAATGCATATACCTCTCAAAGTTTGTAATTCAAAGAATATATCACAAGAAAAAACATCATCATAATGGTATTATTAAATTATTTGCTACTCATCTAGTTAGTATATTATTTTCCTATCATCTGTGCATCTCAACATCAAACGCTGTCAGTGGCAACTTTTGTGCCATGGGAGGAGTATTTCTCCATCAGTTTTGAGTTAACTCAACATCAAATTCTTTCTCATATTCAACCTTTTTCTCTCAATGCCTTCCGCCTCTTGCATATATCCTCTCTGCATGCACTTTTATCAGCATGTCCCTTGTAGCATGAGAGTTTTCTATTTCTTTGTCTTGAACCTTTATGAACTTGGCAATTTCCTCTTGCCTGCAATCATGTAATAAAAAATGTAAGAAAATAATAAGAACATCAATACCCAAAACTGATCAATTGAAAGGTGAAATAAAAGCAAGGGTGTGAATAATTAACAGCTTAAAAAAAACACACAGGTAGTCCAACCTAGTCTAATCCTGCCAAGAAAAAGGTCCATATTAGTATTTTTAAATGTACTTAGTGTGTGCAATCTCTAATGTTATGGGTGTCAATATGCAAGTGTGCACAACAAGTAATATACTGATAAGTATTCAGATCGTCTTCATAGTGATTGATGTTATCATATTTGGTACAGTAACCTTAATAATGCAGTCTTACTTTAATCTAAAATAAGACAATTTATGAAACTAACTAATTAAAATAAAAGTGCAATAAAGAAAATGAAATAAAGAAAATTTTCATGTCAACACAAGGATGTAACGAATGAGAATTGAGTAGTTGAGTGAATAAACTCACTTAATGGCATTGACTATTTTTCAATTACAGTACCGTTGCTACAGTATCTACTACAGCACTAGATAGAATCCCTCACGCATCCTCAACTGTCGTTTGTTGGATATCTTATACCTAATGCAACCTAATAGTGACCAATTGTTACGCCAACATTAAAGATATCATTAATCGCTCTAGGTTCCATTTACCCTACAAGGTAAATCTCTATATCTAGTTCATCATTAATTTTATATCAAAATAAGACAATTTATGAACCTAACTAATTAAAATAAAAGTGCAATAAATAAAATGAAATAAAGAAAATTTTCATGTCAACACAAGGATGTAACGAATGAGAATCGAGTAGTTGAGTGAATAAACTCACTTAATGGCATTGACTATTTTTCAACTACAGTACCGTTGCTACAGTATCTACTACAGCACTGGATAGAATCCTTCACGCATCCTCAACTGTCGTTTGTTGGATATCTTATACCAAATGCAACCTAATAGTAACCAATTGTTACGCCAACATTAAAGATATCATTAATCGCTCTAGGTTCCATTTACCCTACAAGGTAAATCTCTATATCTAGTTCATTATTAATTTTATATCAAGCACGACCCTATTCAAATTAAAATTAACTCAACTTCGGAAACCCAATCTAAAACCAAGTATTGTTTTAATAAGATCCACTAAATCAGACCTTTTTTAGGCTTTTTCTTAACTAATATCCCTAAATAGGGGATCATCCGAAATAGAGAATAAATAAATACAATTAAGACAAAATGTTATAGTAAACATAGAACAACACGCGTATATTAGTCAAACATCCATTAAGATCGTTTATTACTCAGTTACAATCAAATTCAGTTCATGATTTACGATAAAAAAATAAATAAAAGAGTTTTAGCAATCCAATACATCCCCATGAATATATAAAAAACAAGAAAAGAATAAGAAAAATTGATTCTCAATTGATCTCTACGATTTTTTCTCTGTCAGCCTTTAATCTCCCTTTTGATTTCTATTTTTCTTATGTTTCTCTCTTTGGTTTATTCCTTGGGTGACGACTCTCTCTTTCTCTTTGTGTGTATGCTCCTTTTATAGCTTAGAATTAGGACAACCGAAAGTCTAAGGAGCGTATCTTCCATCTTTGGAAACTCCATATTGCAATTCTCTAAGTATCTCACGTGAAATCTTCTCTGTCAATGCTCTAGGATTGCTACAGCAACAGTGCTACAACAATGGTGCTACAGCAACGACTACTGCATGTTACTTAAAATTTAAGCTTTCGGTCACCTATAATTATGCATATGATTTAAGCACAAATTAATCTAAAACAAACTAAATTTATTAAAAATAAACTAAAATGGATGTGCATGCAAAATATAATTAAAATGCAATAAAAACATATCATTTACTCTGTAAGTATTATTGATTCAAGTCTAAAAGTGTCATGATAACTCTCATTTTGTAGAGTTATCAGTACTTATATCTTGTTTTCGCATTTACTGCAACAAACTGCAACGAACATCTACAACACTAATCTAAAATCCATACTCAAATCTTTTGTTTGAGTTGAGCAGATGATTAATTACAAAAGAAGATAAGATTAGCACATATTCCACCTAATCCACTTTCTTTTTGTCGCTAGCCTCCTCCATAACCACTTTCGGATTCATATTCTTTATAGTCTCTGATGGTTGAGGTTGAGATCCATTACTCAGACTGATATATCTCTCAACTACTTTAGGGTCTTTAATAGAGCCCTTAGTGTGTGAGACACCATCAAGAAGAACATATGTACGACGGTAAAAAAAAAAAAAAAAGATTGTCATTTTCCATGTTTGGTAGGTCGCACCCACAAACAAATATACATTATAAACCAGCATAATTGTTGATGCATGTGACACAAGGTGCACACATTGCAATCATAAGAAAATCGCTCTCTATTTCAATTAGTTCATAAAAATCACAACTATTTAAGACGATTATATAACGTCGCGATATGTAAACTTCAACAACAAAAAAATATTGTCACTAATTGTATCTTCAAATCTCTAAAATGACGATTTTTAGTAATTATTGAGGCTATATTTTCACATTCTTGAGACAAATATTATAATTATTATAAATCACATATTGAGACAAATATTATAACACAATAAACTACGTATTGAGACAATATTATAGTCATTATAAATCACTTATTGTGACAAACGTGAGGTGTCATCGATTACATTTTTTGATATCTAATTTGACCATTTTGAATATCATTTGTGACAATTTTAACTTAATTTTAAGACAATGATTGTTGTCACAAAAACATATTTTTAACATGATGAAAATAATTTTGGTCGCTAGAACTTTTTAAGACGGTCTTTCTACGACTAACGTGTGACAATTTATTTTTTATCATAAAAGATATAAGGTGACTAATTTGTTATCCTTAGTGACTAATTTTTTGTCATAAAATATCATTTTTTTGTATAACTCTTTACATGCATTGATCCAATAAAGATTTCACCAAATAAACATAGACGGCTCTCTAATTTAGTCACTCATCTAATCAGTTAAAACAATTAATTTTTTAAAGGAAAAGGGAAAAAAACAAATGTACCTACCAAAGCGATACCATTTCTCATCTTTGATCATTCAAATTAGAGAGTTTAAACATCAGAATATAGTATATCAGAAAAAAAAAATCAGAATATAGTTTAAACATCTTACAAAAGCTTATTCTCAAGTAAATAAAACATTATTTTCAATTCTCGCGAGATGGAAACCCAATTTCAATGGTATTTAATTTTTTCTTCTTTCTTTCTACATTAATTTGTCAAAACGTCCTCGTGTATTTTTATGGCAACTGGGTGGGAGTTTATTTCATTAGGTTTAACTTTAATATGTTAGATTGGCATTATATTATATATAATATTAAAAAAAGAAATCTTATCTTATCCCATATTTGGTACATTTTAAACTCTATAACTATTCTAAGCAACTAGGCTCACTTGATATGTTAGGATTAATTTCTAAAGTATTTATTTTATTTATATGCAAATGCTTATGAAAATGTTTAAATGTGAAGGTCCACACGACAAGTTAATTTTTCAATTTTCAAATTAATATCATTTCATATACATTATATTACACTTCACGGTTTTGCTCATATCTCATTATACGGACATAAAACGTCATTCGTTGTACATGAATTAAAATAATCATGTGAATATGAAGATGCCTAAAAAGATTTTTTATTAAATAAAAAAAATGTTAAAAAGAAATTTGAAAAGTTAATTATTTAAAAAGTTGGGCTATTTACACTCTAAAATTTACTTTGGACATTCACAATTTAATAATATTTTGTATTACTAAATTAACCTTAATGTAATTTGTTATTTAGAACAATTTAATAAATTTTATCCAATAAATAGTCATATTTTATCTACTATAAATCACATTAATAACGAAAAATTGAATCAAGACCTCCACAGCATCTCAGTTTCATTGGAGGCGATAGCCCCTAAACTGCCAAATACTGATCTATTTGTTGGATTAAACAAGGGTCATGTTGTGACCAAGAAGGAACTGCTACCACGCCCAGCAAATCGCAAAGGGAAAACAAGCAAAAGGGTCCACTTTGAGAGAAATGTGATTAGGGAATTTGCTGGCTTTACACCCTATGAGAAAACAATCACGGAGCTTCTTAAAGTCGACGAGGACAAGAGGGCACTGAAGGCTGCAAAGAGAAAGCTTAGCACTCACGAGGGGACAAAGACGAAGTGTGAGGAGATGTCTAATGCCTCCGCCAGATGAAGGCAAGTGGAGGTGCAGAGAAGAAGAAGTGGTGCATTACTTTGCTTGTCTTGTTCACCTGAACTTGGGTCATTAAATTGGAAGATTCTGTTGTAGCCTAAGTTGTTTTTTTTTTTTTTTTCCTTTTTAATTCAAAAACTTGTTTTAAGTTAAAGATGACTATTTGAATGCTACAATGGCCTTTACCTTTTCCCATTAAAAAAAAAAGAAAAAAATGAATCCATTTTCAAGTCGAAAGTAAAGGTTAATAAAAATTTAAGAAAGTTATGTTTTATTTGTAATGATGAATACTTTATTGGGTGTATCGAGAAAATAAGGTAATTAAATAATGTGTAATGAGGACAATATAGGAATTTGAAAGAGTGTTATAATTAAAAACTAATATTTTGAAATAATTACTGAGAAGTGCTACGCATCCTAAATTATTTATTTCAAAAAATTATCTCAAATAATGTGGTATTCATCAATTAATTAGTGAGGATAATTCGCTTGGATCTTGTAAAGAATTATCAATCAATCAATCAATGACATAACATTTGAGATGGAATTTTGGATAAAAAATTGAGTTGAACTATTGGCACCCATCTCTATAATCCTTATAAAACCCCTCTCTTATTGCAATTACATTAAAGGACAAAATAAATTTAGTTATACCATTATATTTCTCTTTTCAACACTTTACACCCATACAACTACACTAAAGTCTCTTACAATTTTTGTTTCCTCACAAACAACTTTTTCTTGAGAAATTTACAAAACTTATTTTTAATTTAAAAAACATAAATAATAGCTATTTGAGTCCACTTTAATTCTACTTAATTCATACATGTATTTGATTTTTTTTAGTAAAATATGTTTGACTTAATAATTCAAAAATATATATAAATAATATTTGTAATTAGAATTATTTGGAAGAAATTGAATTGTTTTTCTTTTTGAATTAAAAAGTAAAAAATGGAAAGGATATTTTGAGGATTAAAGTAGATTTTGATAAAAAAAGATGTTTGAAAAGAAAGTTACATGGTGCTAATAGTCCTATTCTAACAAAATTAGAATATTTGTTATTACTCATTATTAATTGAGTGTGCAAAATAGATGAGTGCCAGGTAGATTTTAGAATAGCCTCACCCTTTTTAAAATAGCAAATCCTGCCCATTAAAATATAATTCACTAGTTAACTAACATGAAATAATCATTAACAGCTATAATCGTGCATTTTTTATATATAAAAAGTAATCAGGTGCGCGCAGGACTTGTCGGCTGATGACTCGATCAAATCGTATGTGGAGCTAGCTGTCTAAGACACTTGATAATAATGCTTCCAAAAATAGAACATTAAATATTATTGTCACATGGTAACTTTTGTGGACAGATTCTTGCGATGCGAGGTGGAGATGGCAAAACCCCGGGCCGGGTCCGGGTATTGCCATGACCGAACCCTGCCCGGATGCAATCGGTTTGGGTCTGGATTCGGGTCGGGTTTTAATTTGGATACCCGGATTTTATATTTTTTAATATTTATGTGTATATATTTTTTATTTTTTGGTAATTTTATAAGTTTTAAATTTATCTCAATAAAATTTGACATGAAAATATAAATTTTAAGTGTTTAAAACTTTATATATGGATAATAAATAAGTCAAATAAATATAAAATATTTAAAATAATATATATTTTATAATTTTTTTTAATAAAATCCAGATTCTGGGTTTATTAAGTGATGCCCAAGATCAACCCGGCTTCATACCCGAACCGGGTATTACCCGATCCGCAATGCCCGGGTACGGTCCGAGTCCGGACCGAGCAGGTATTTTTACCACCTCTAATGCGAGGATACCCTTTTTTTCCCTCTGTCTTTTTAGCTTTGGCCTTTGAGATTGAGCCTGCCACGTGACCCTCCATTTCTTTCTTTCTGCCTCATATTGATTTTTTTTTTTTAATTTTACGTTAATTTCATACAGAATGGAGCAAAATTTGCAGCAAAAGTGGGAAGGCAAGGTTTCGACAAGGGTAAGTAGAGCCACTGCTGACCAAATATGGCCTCTTTTTACCGACTTCTTTAACATACACAAATATTTTCATAGCCTGGCCACGAGCTACGGTGTCCACGGAACCAACGGTGAGCCCGACTGCATCCGATACTGTGCCGGCTTTTCGATCCCGTCCAGGGCAGCCAGTAGCAGTACTGATGATAATCCTCCTCCTGCTGCATGTAGCTGGTCCAAAGAGAGATTAGTAACCGTTGATCATGTCCAACGTTGTTTGATTTATGAGATGGTTGATGGTAATATTGGGTTCAAGTCTTATGTTTCGACGATCAAGATTATTCCAGGAGATGATAATAATCATGATGGCCAAAATCAAAGTGCTGGGTGTGTGATTGAGTGGTCGTTTACCGTTGATCCTGTGGAAGGGTTGGTATTGGCTGATTTGCTTCAAAAATATGATTTGGGTCTCCAGCGCATGGCTAAAACAATGGAGGATGCTATTGTTCAAGCTTAAAATTACACCTCATTGAAGCCATGGTCTTGTACCTGTGAACGGATGCGGCCTTCCTAAGACTCACTGAATTCTCACATCAGTACGCTTGCAAGTCATTAGTAAAAAAAAAAAACCTAATTAGTATTTTTTTTCTTTTTTTGGGGTCAGAATAGCTTAATTAGTGTTTAATTACACTTCTTTTGTTCTTCTTCTTTTTTCTATTTTTTTTGGGTGTTTTTAGTTTTTTCTTAAGTCTACTTAAAAAAAAAACTAAATGACATATATATATATTTTTTAATCTCTTAGAATAAGTTCTTGTTTTAAATTGTTTTTAAAAATTTTAAAAACTTAAACCCTATAATTTTACATTTATACCCTTAATAAATTTAAATGTTAAAACCGGTAAGCAGAAGTAATATAAATTGGACAATAACAGAGCATCTCCTAACCTTAAAAGCCTAAACACAAAATCACACCTTAAGCATGAATTAAAACCCAATCCAGTTAAAAAAAATAACAAGTTATAAGTACATATTATAAAATCACATAAAAGGCTTAATTAAGATTAATAAGTATGATAATAATGCATGGGAATTTAAGAACTTGTTCAATGAACTACTTAGCAAAATGAGGAGGGATGTCGGCAGGGAAAAAAAGAAGAAGCACAATATGAGTTTATATTAGTTGAGTAGACATGTGTGATTTTTAGGACAGACATGGAAAACAAATAATAAATTAGGGATATTTTTTTATATTAGAATCTAGTTGGCTTATTCATATTTTTACATTCAATAAAAAACTAAAAAAAATTATCTTATTTTATTCTCATAAATTATAAAAACAAACAGCTCTAATTGATGGAAAAGTCTTAGGTGCTTCTAAAGTACTCCTTTTTCATTCAGTGTTTTACCACGTGTATGATCAAACCAATTATGATAATATGCCCATGTGACAAACACTAAACAAAGAAGATGCAGTGCTCCAAGAACATCAAAGACCGTCTTCTAATTGACTTAATTAATTAAATTACTTTAAGCCATTAATTATATAAAAAAACAAACACGCATCTTAGGTAGATAATCTTTCTTCAAATAATCTTTCTTAAAATCTTTTTAATTGGTGATCTGCACTGTATATTGTTTGGGAGAAATACGTCGACGAGACCAGGCATGATGAGCAGATATCTGATGACAGAGTTCTGCGAACCGGTGTGTCCCGTAAGAGCCTGGTATCCTGGGGAGCAGGAGCAGAAATACCCTGCTCATCCACGAGCACGTCAGCCGCGAGTCCAATCTCCTGTAAGAAGCATAAAGCCATTCCTGCTGTATTCCTGCTAAGGGTTGATTCGAGGAGACCCGGTCAACGACAGTTGGCGAGGCATGCTCTCCAGCCCGAGAATCTAGGCACGAAGGCCACGCAACCACCCATGACTACAGAAATGGGGAATCCACATTCGAGAGGTGGGAGGATAACAGACGTAGACTGCGGAAAACTGAGATTCAGAGGAAGCCTATAAAAAGGTAGTCAACGAAAGTAAAAGGGTTAGCAATTTTGATTCTAAAAGAGAGAAGACAACCTAACAGCCATAAGATTTGTGGCAAGCGTTCCCCGAACCTTCATATCTGACTTGAGCGTCGGAGGGTTTGCGCCGGGAAAACAACCGGCGTACTCTGACCTGTCTGTGTGCGCGGGAACCTCTGGAGAAGAAGCTTTACGAGGAGAGATCCTGGTCGTGGTGAAGTTGATCGAGCAGAGACCCTGGTCGTAGAACGAGAAGAACCAGAATCTCGCATCAACATATATGTTTCATGCATGACGTGCTTTACAACTTCAGATACAAATGACATGTCGTATATGTATATGAAATAACTGTGACATCCTAGAACTTTTACTTCGGAGTAACGAAACTATAAAACTTTTGGGTTTACTTCGATCAGGGGAAACCTCCACCTCCGATCAATATACATATAATTTGTAATCAACAAATCAAGTCCCCTGTATTCATTTATTTCTCCCAGTCCTAATACTTAATAAAATTAGGCCAAGTGTGTTCATCCAATTTCAAGTACCCACAACAAAACATGATAATACAAACGAACTCCCAATTGCATTATCGATATCATACACATGCGCAGTACTCTAAAACAAATTAAAATAGCATACATATACAATATCTATAGACTACAGTCAAATCAGTTTCATCTAATTTGGAGAAAATCATATTCCATCTTCTTACCTTGAATTCAAGACAATTATCAATGTGAGAAACCAAATCTTAAATCTGTACTTTATTTATTACTGAATTTTTCAATAAATGGCTTGTATTTTTACAGTGAAGAAGAAGAAGTCAATCAAAAGGTTTAGCAATAATCTACCTGAAGATTTGCTGGCGGAGATTCGTGCCTTGCAACCTGTAGTCTCACTGTTGCATTCCGAATGTCTACAAAGGTCATGGTATTCTCTCATTGCAAATTCAAGTTTCATATTTAAGCAACTCCGCAACCAGATACGTTTCAGCAGCTTGTGTTCTTCTCTTGCGGCCCCGGCTTTACTGTTCCTAGAGTGGATAAAGTTGTCCTGTACTTCCTTTCTTTTGATAACAAAAGAAGAAATCTCACACGGTCAAGATCATGTTCCCGTTGTTGAAAAGATCATTGATCTTACTTTTTATAAGATCACCAGATTTCCTCAACTAGTAATTGTGGGTCATTGCCACGGCATTACATGTCTCGCGTTGCCTTCTGGTGAAGTCATTTTAGCTTTCGCAGCTATGAGGGAATTCAGAGAACTCACTGTACCCCTACACTGTCCTTTTTAATGGTTGCGTATTTGTATTGGCTGTGGTTATGCTACCAAATCCAATGATTACAAAGTCGTCTGCGTACTGTTCATCCCAGATTATGCTGACCCTGCTTGTCCTCCTATCAAGGCCGAGGTGCACACCTTGAATACAGATAGCTAGAAACTAGAAAGTAGTAGTTAACGATATTGACTTTTTAGGATGCGGGGCTAAGTTTCATAAGCATTTCGAACGTTTATACTTCAGGGGAGCTTGTTATTGGATGGTATCTTATGTTCCCAATGAGTCTGAGGATTTCATCCTTTCGTTTGACATGTGTGATGAGGTCTTTCGATAGTTGCCGGTGCCAATTCTCTCCTCTAAGATTGTTCAATCAACTTCGAGGCTTATGGTGTTTAATGATTCTCTTTCCTTCATTTTGCATAACACCGAAAGAAGATCCTGGGAGTTGTGGGTCCTGGATGAATTTGATGCCAATAGAATTTGGACAAAGATATTAACGATTAGACCCTGTGACAGTTTTCAAAGGCCATAAGCATTTTAGAAAAGTGAGGACCTTATCGCGAAAGACAGTCGTGGAATAGTATGGTGCTGCAACCTTGGTACCCAAGAGATTAAAGCTCTTTGATCCCGTTTGTATTCATTTTCAATATGGTTCTGCTGTAAGCTACATGAGCAAGCGAGTTTCAGTCAGAGGAGGAAATAAGATTTGACATAGGAGATTATAAGTTGACAAATTAAGGAAACTATATGTGCCTCTATCGGAGTCTCTAACCGCATATTTATTACCAGAAGCTAAGTCAGATAAGTGTAACAAATTTGGGCTAAGTTTTGGATTGCTTTTCTCATCATCTGATAAACGATTGTAGTTTTGTCAATCTATTACTCTTCTTGAGCACCTTGATGCTTTTAACGCCTTTATGTTTATGCAGATTCGGATGGGATCATGCAATTTTCTGACTTGAAATTTTTGCTTGTGCTGGTAATGAGACTAAATTCCAAGTTTCCTTATTGCCTCTACTGAATTAATTATTCATGGGTCTGAAACTTGGAACTTTGAAAAGAACATGGAGTCTTAAATCTTTAATTCCTTGAATCACTTTGTTTATCCTTTAAACTCAACAGAAATTATTGCTTCTACTGAATTAATTACTCATAAGTCTGAAACTTGAACTTGAAAAAAAGAATATGGAGTCTTTACGTCTTTAATTCCTTTTATCACTGTGTTTATCCTTAAAACTCAACGGAAATTTTTAATTCTAATATAAAAAAAAATAGTTAATATCATAATTTGTAAAATTGCTCCATTGATTCCATTAAATAATTGATGAATCGCCTCATTTGGAATTTATGTTAATACTTGTCATTATTGATGTCTTATGCTATTGGATAAATTTATGCAATTGCGGCAATACGTGAGAGAGTCAATATGATGAGTGCATATGATTCGTCAGTTTAAAACTTCAATATTTAGCCAACAACTCTTCGATTGAATTAGGTTGGCACCCTTTCCTTTTATTAATGAGGTGGAGGTTCGAATCTTTCAAAATCATGAAAGTAAAATTCAAAAAGAAAAAATGATCTCTGCTGATTCATGTGACATGCATTTTATAAACCTCACTGCGTTATTATATTGTCCAATTAACAATTAAATCAATCTTCAATTGAAAATGCAAGTGAGATTTGATCCTTATAATATAATAAAACAAATTTTTAATGCAAAACTATTAACATCATAACAAATAAGTTTGGAAATACTGTGGTCATTGCATATTAATTTTGGTCATTTACTTGTCAATGATGAATTTGCTCAATTTGGATAATGATAATTTTAGACATTCCGATGTTTAAATCTTAATTTTAGTCAAAATATCATATGTTATCAATTAATTGAATAATGAAATTTATAATTAATAAAATTATTTAATTATTATTCAATAAATAATATCGAATTAATTATGACTCAAATTAAAAGTTAAGTATTCGGATATTACTCTTCTGATAAAGTAATTTCTCTCTCTACGCTATGTACATAAACTTTGCCGGCAACACCAATTTCTTCCAGTGGATTTCCAATGCAAAATTAAAATGTTTTGGTTGTACTGTCACCATGACCTCTACTGGTTCGATTATGAAACAATATACAGTTGGTCTTGCATGCAAGTTGAATCATTATTAATTAGTGTCAGTGGACTTAATTAATAAATTATTCTAATTAAATAATACAGTAGTCCAAATCGTGTATAGGAGTCCGTCACCCAAAATCCAGATAAAATCGCAAGTGTTGCTCGCCATATACATCGTTTTCAATCCCCATGTCAAGTAGTCTATTTTTGGGATTAATCATGTTGCACATTAATGAGATCATTCCCAAGAAGTTTCATTTTTGACTAAGGATGAATACAACAACATTTAAAAAATCTATTTAAATAAGATATTACTTCACATTTAAAGAATCATATCAGTAATAATAATTTCAAAAAAAAATTAAATAAGATTATGCTCAACTCTCTCCTTCTTCAAATTATATTATATTATATTTTATATTATTATTATTATTGAAAAGAAACAAGTATATAAGTATACTATTGAACGTTATAGAGAAGTTAAATTTGGTGAGAAAAGATTGAGTAGTTAAATTTGTACAGTAGTTAAATTTACTGACTATGATTAAGTAGTTAGGGAAAATGTCATAAGCACCCATAATAATTGTACAAAGTATTCATTTAAATTAAAATTACAATTGGCCATATGTGACCACTGGAGTTCCCTCATAAATTATAATACTACGTAAAGGGAAGGTAAATAAAATATTTTCATATATAAAAATCAAATAACGTTTGGCTGTATGTGTCCATTGCAATATATATGTTAGAATATTTCAAAAAGATAATTAAATGGTTCCAAAAAATTATGGCTTTCTTGTTGAAGTGGGTAGTAACTTCATTGTTGCATTGACTATTAACTTCGTATCCGACATTATGTCAGCTAATTTTTCTCCATAATTTATAATTTATTATTAAATTAATTTAATCATTAAGGGTATATATCATTTTGCTTGATTTACATTTTTAAAATATTTAAATTATATGGCTAACTTCAAGACCAAGGTAGGATAATACAATGATATAAAAAGTTAGCACCTTTTTAATTGCAGGGAAGTTTAATTAGACCTATTTTAAAACATGAGAGGAGTTTCGTTCAATTTTTCTAAAGAATATGGATAATTATCATTTTTTCTTTTTATTTACTCTTCCATTTGCCACATTTGTAAGTATTTGAAAATAAAATTAGACGTCTTTTGGTAATACTCTAAGTTATCTCTTTTGGAAGAGAGGAAAAAAAAGATATTTTTATTTCAATTTTCAAACACCCAAAGATAAGAGTATGGGTATCTAATTAAACTAGTGAATTTTGTCCTTTTGTAGATAAAGATAAGAGTATCAATATACTAATTAGAAAAAAAAAAGAACATTAAAGTACTATAATGTTCACCAAGATTAACCTACTATAAAGCCTTAATTTCTCTATTGAAATAGACGTGATTCATAGATATTAAGATGATCTACATATTTATTTCTAAAGGTGTAGTGACTAACTTATTATTTCTCAAATGATAGGAGTCTAATTGTTTATTTGGACAAACATTTGCTCATGAGTATCTTCTAATAAATAAATACATGCATACATACATACATACATATATATATATACATATATACATATATATATACATATATATACATATATATACATATATACATATATATACATATATACATATATATACATATATACATATATATACATATATACATATATATACATATATACATATATATACATATATACATATATATACATATATACATATATATACATATATACATATATATACATATATACATATATATACATATATACATATATATATATATATATATATATATGGAGGAATGGGCTTAATATATTATCCCAGTACTGGAACTGGGGCCCGCACCCTTGTGGTGACTCCTGTAAGGCCGATGTGGGGTCACGATGTCGTGGCATAACGTGGAGACGTTACCTAGTTTGGTCCGGGTGGTGCTTAAGTATAAAGTAGCGCCTTCTCCTAACAACTTAAGCTTTTAGGGCGAGTGGTAAGCGCCTTAAGTGGTATCAGAGCCAGCCAGGGTTCGAAACTCGGGGGGGAGGAATGGGCTTAATATATTATCCCAGTACTGGAACTGGGGCCCGCACCCTTGTGGTGACTCCTGTAAGGCCGATGTGGGGTCACGATGTCGTGGCATAACGTGGAGACGTTACCTGGTTTGGTCCGGGTGGTGCTTAAGTATAAAGTAGCGCCTTCTTCTAACAGCTTAAGCTTTTAGGGCGAGTGGTAAGCGCCTTAAGTGGTATATATATATATGTCATTCTCTAGTAAGTTAATCTTCTCTTTGTTAAAGTGAATATGCTAGTAAAAAAAACACACAAATTTCAATATACAAACAGTTAAAAAAAAATACAGTTTTCAATGTACTGAAATATGTATTTTCTTATATTTTAGTGATACCCTTACTTTAATAAAATGAAGTTGTCCTCACTAGAAAATGATTATATATAGAACTCTTCTCTTAGGTACCCTCACTTTATTAAAGTGAGGATGCATACTAATATATATATATATATATATATTCTTGGTTTGATTTTGTAATGTCATTTGCATATTCATGTCATCTATTTAGTGATAGTAGAGAAAGACCACATAACTAATTAGTTATCAAAAGTAAACAATGCTTGAAGGCTTGAACTTCCTTGATTACCTTCCTTGATTAATTAGGTACAGTCTCATATTAATTCCTCAGAAGTCAATCGAATATTATCGTTATTATCAGAAACGCTACCTCCATTTATACCAATTACATTAATGAGCCTCTCAGAAGACATTTGTTACCCACAAAATTTCTGTTGGAAGTTGAGTTTATGGATAAATAGTCATCACTATATTTCCCAACCAACTATAAATTAGAAATTAATTTCATGGTCCGTTGTCTTTTAACTCCTTTTGCAAAATAAATGGCGATAGGACTGAGAGAATGGAATGGCACAACAACTCCCATTGCCAAGTGCCAACTACACAATACAACACAGTTGATATGATCGCTCCATTCCCTGTCATTCAACTACATCGTCCCTGAAATGATCATTGTGTAAAATTCTGAAAATGGACCCTAATTAACTGACTAGTTAAAATTTTAACTTGTAGTTTTTACAGCACTATTTGTTTTTTTTTTTTTTTTTTTGCAATTGATTAGTTTTACTTTTTATCATTAGGCTTGAAACCACTGCGTAGACTACTCTAGTTTCTGCATTAATCATGGACAGATCAAATAATTGAATAAACTATTCAAAGCTTGCAGGGTTTTTTTTTCCCCCTTAAATCAAATGGATAGTGTAACGTAAAGCTTAAGAAAGATCTCTACCTAATTAACTTCACGATCACTCAATAAATTATCAGTTTCTCTCTTTAGATTTCTCTAATCATTACATTAATATCGTTTATCATAAGTTAAAAGTTTGCTTGCTTTCTCTTTTGGGTGGGTGAAAAATCTAAATCAAATTCTTCAACGGCTGGGAAGTGCTATACCGCATGATTGGGCCCTCCCCCCCACACCTTTTCGGTCAGAGAAGCCACCATGGCAGAATATCGAACAATTATTTTATTATATGATAAATATTAAGGTTTTCTTCTATTTGTTATTATATTTTTAAAGAGCCTATTTTGAAAATTAGTATTTGTGTTTTAAATTAAAAATATATGACAGAATATCGAACAATTATTTTAAATTTATTAAAAAGAGGGAGTTAAATGGGTCAATTTGGATATCACAATAATACTAACGAATGGATTCAAATTTATATTTTTTTGACTCAAATAAATTAATAGATGAGTTCAAATATATAATTTAATACGATACTGCTCAACACGACCTATTGTTAGACCTAATTCCTACCAACCTGATCAAGCTTGGCTTAAAACTAGAAACCTCGAAGCTTTACAAAGCACCGTAACAAAATCATTTTTCTCGCAAAAAAAAAAAAAATTGACAGAATCATTTATGTTTGTCAAAAATTTCAGTTGCTCTTCTGTTGAAGTAAAGCCCACTGCCTTTGAGTAAGGATGACAAAATCTTTCATGGGTTTAGGGCTTCACCCCAAATGGAGTGGATTTTGAATAATTTGTGGGGAATAGAGTGGGGAATGGGGGAAAAATAATTCTCAAATTCTTAATGGGGTGTGGTTTGGTTTTGTACTCCCCACCCCAATCCCCATTATATATAAATATTTTTCTAACTTTTATTTTATCAATTACAATGTTAGTTAATTAATTTTCTTTTTATTTTTACTTAACATAAATGGACTATAATTAAAAGAAAACCTTATAATATAATTTTTATTCAACCTAAAACATTTTTATATTTTCTTTTCTCTCCTAAAATATTGCTATCTTAAAACATTTTTCAATTTTGATATCATTTCAAGATATTATTTCAAACATTTGGAAATTTTTAAAAAATAATTTAAATACTTTATAATATGATAATGATTTTATTTAAGTCTTTAATTTTTAATTTATTGAAATTACGTATCTGTATCTATTATAAAAAAAATAAATGAGGAATGGAGTGAGGATGAGGAAATCATTCCCCGTGTAGAGATTCCCCATTCCCACCCCACTAGGATTAGGTAGCGTTTACATTTTGGACTGGAGTATGAATCTTGAGGAGTGGGAATCCTAGGATTAGGAGTGTAGTGTGGGAGTGAGAGTAGGTTGTTTACTTACATTGGAATGAGAGAATGAAATTGAAACCAGAATCCAATTCATGTGTTTACATTATCTTGGATTGAGAGTAAATAATTTTAAATTATAATTTTACCCTTATTTAAAGAATTATAATTTATAATTAAAAAATTAATAAAAAATATATTTAAAAAATAAAATCAATATTTTATTATGTTTGTAAATTAATAATAATTATTAATATTCTTAATTATGTAAATCATAATTTTTTAATTAATTTAAATTTAAATTATGTGAATAAAAATTATTAATAATAGCAACACTAATGAAACATTATTATTGATAATATAGTACAAAATTAATATTTTCTTAGAATAAACTATTTATTATTATTAATTAAATAAATAATTAATATTTATTAAAATTAATGTTTAATATTATTATTTTTAATGAATTTAATTCATAAAATAAAATAATAGTATTATTTAAATAAATATAATATTTATTTATTTTTATTTTATTAAATTTAATAAAATAAATATGTTTATAATTATTATTTTTAATAAATATGATATTATTTATTTTATTAAATATTATTTATTTATTTTAATTATGAGGGTAAAAAGGAAAGAGGGGGGGAGTGGATTCCCACTCCCACCTCCCCCCATGGGAGTGGGAATCCCACTCCCCACTCCAAAATTAGGTGGGATCCACGGAGTGGGAATCCCACTCCCCTCTTAAAAATTGTAAGTAAACACTGGAGTTGGAGGAATCCACACTCCACACTCACACTCCATAAAATAAACACAGCATAAATTTATTGGGGAATGAAATGGAAAATGAAGGTGAATTTTTTAATGGGGTGGAGAATGAGATAGGTCTCCCCACCCCCACCCCATTGTCATCCCTACCTTTGAGTCACATTATTCATGGTCAATAACTTATGTATTAAGATATAATCATCTCCTAATATTATACCATACTTTCACTTTTTTCAATTAACTTTACTTAGATGACACTTAACATTTTAAGAATTGACGCGCATAATTCTTTTCCTTGTTTTTTTTTTCCCATCGCTTTTGGGATATCAAATATACCGTTAAGACTTTTCTTTTCTTTGTTTTTTTTCTTTTGTCTGATAGAGAGGTTGGTTTCACAAAAAGAAGAGATGAAAGAACCGCACACACAATAATAATTCAAACGGTTCAAAGTAAGGAAGATATTTATTTTGTCCATTCTTAATTATAAGATTAGGGTCTACTTGACAATTCTCTTCAAAATTTGATTATTTTTCCTTTTGTATATATATTTTTTATGTACTATCGATTACCAATGCCAAGTTTTAATTGCAATAGTCAAACCGAAATTCCCACCAGAATTGGATTGGATTATCGTTTTGATCTCTCATTAATGAATGCGATAAGCATGATGATAATATAATCAATATTCCGAAATTTGTCAACTCAATCAAAATCAAGACCCTACACCAATTAATTAATTAATTAATACTTAGACACTAAATTAAAAACACTTGTTTGCAACTAACTTGAAACTCACACTGGGAATTAAAGAAATGAACTAACAAATTAAAATATCAAACAAAAAACAGACAGCGCAAAACAAAACAATGAGTAAAAATAATTTGTTATTATTACAACACAAAATAAAAAATATTGTTTATGTGGTCAGTCTGCTCTTTCGGCTCTTTAAATACCTCTCTTCCTCTTCCCTTTAAGCTCACACAATAACTTTATTCTATAACTTATAAATAAAAATAATGGAGGCGAGGCCGCCGGTGATAGCAAAGAAGCTAGGCAGAATGGTACGTGTAATTTTGTTCATGATACAGAAGGGTATCACCAAGAGCAAGTTCATAGGGAAGGCTCTAAACGACGCCGTGCTCTACGACTACGGCGCCATCACTTGCCGGTCACATGACATGCACGCCTCTTTCGTCTGTCCTCGAGAGTACGAGTTTAGCTGCAGTAACAGTCCGGCTTATCAACCGTACGTCATCCCCAGCCTCCACGTCAGCAGGCGCAAAATCCTTCACCACGCTAAGGACAACAAACGCCAGGCTGCTTCTGCTGCAGTGGCCGGCTGTTACCGTGAGGATGATGACGTGGCCGCGTCGGATGTCGACGTGGCAGAGGCGTCGCCGTTGGTGGGTCCAGTGAGGCGTGGGGTGAGGGTAACGGACTCGCCGTTCCCGTTGAGGGATGATGACAAGGACTGCCACGTGGACAAGGAGGCTGAGGAGTTCATTAAGAAGTTTTACCAGCAGCTGAGGCTGCAGAAATGGAACGCGGCCCGGGAAGCTGCGGCCACCCTCTACGGCTGACGTGGCAATATCCCCCCCCCGTCTACTGTACATATTTATGAAACAATTTTCTTATTTTCCGTTCAGTTGATTTTTCGTTTTTAGTTTTTCAATTTTACACCGAATTTCTCAATATCAAGTGGCAATAGTTAATGACTCGAGAGTAAAAGGGAACCCGGTGGCTGGAACTTCTTGTTTGTTACAAATTAAAAATGTGCAGATATTTACGCATATATTTTAAAAACAACTGACACATGATACTAAAAATAGGAGCCGCCTATGTTGCAACAGTTGCAACATACCACTACTTTTGTCATTTTGTAATTTAACCATTGGATCCAAGGGCAAGAATGGTAAAAGCAAATCCAACGGCAGGGTGTATTTATTTTGGTTTTTTTCATTGCAATCCCTCTTATGTTTTGAAATGCCAGGAAAAAATATAATAATAATTATTTTATTTATTAGATTAGTTGTTAAATGATATGAATAAGGAATAAGTATGAAATTTAAGAGGACTTTTATTATTGATATTAGGCAATTACAATGCATGATTTAATACTCGTTTATTTATTCCACAAATTCATAAATATTTCATAATTTATTAATTATTACTATCATTTCTAGATCTACTCTCATTATTTAAATTTATTAATAATTATTTTTATATTAATTATTAATATATAAATATAATATAATATAATATATTTTTAATATTATAATTATCATAGTAAAAATAAAAATATAATTTAAATATATTTAATGTTTCAATTAAGACAAAAGTTAGCACACTGTAGTGAATTATATAATTGGCTACAATCTAACTTTTAAAACTTCCAAACATTGGTAAGTAATAAATTAATGTGAATAATATTATAACAATATACAATATTATGTTCTAAACACATTCTAATGGTGCGTTTATTAAATAAGAATTGAAATGAGCTAGAATTGTAATAAGGAATTTGAATTAAAATGAATTATTTACTTGAGCTATAGGAATAGGAATCGGAATGAACAACATTCTCATTTATGTGTTTACTTTATTTTATAATTGGAATAGACTATTATAAGTTATTAAAATGCCATTTGTTAATTGTGTCCCTAATATTATTTGTATATATTATAATTAAACAATAATAATAATAAAACTAAAAATAATAATTATGACAATAATGTTAATTAAAACAAAAAATTAAAAAAATTTAACAATAACAATAATAACAACAAAATTAACTGAAATAATAATATTAATAATGATAATAATAAAAATTATTAATAAGTTTTAATAATAATAGTAATAACAACAATAATTAATAATAATTAAAATAATAAAGTTAATATATTTTAATAAAAATAATTTTAATAATAACAAGATAAATATTAATATTAATGAATTAATTACAGTATAATAACAATTAAAATAATAAAAGAAATAAATTTTAATAATAATAATGAAAGTAATAATCATAAATAAAAATAATTAAAATAAATAAAAACAATAAAATTTAATAGAAATAATCTTATATAATAATAATGATATTAATAATAATAATAATAATAATAAATTAAAATTCTTTTCAAATGTCATTTTATTCCAAAAATGGACTTATATGTAAAAGTTTGTTACGTTTAGTGGCTATTAAATTTTGCAGAAAATATAAGGTAGTGTAGTGTAATCAAACACAAAATGACAAAAGTTGTTGTATGTTGCAACTGTTGCAACATAGGCGGACCCCTAAAAATAATAAAGAGTCCTGATGGTGATACAACGGTGATAAAAATATTCATAAAACCGTAAGGTGTTATAATTTTAATTGAAAATAATACTAATTTTTTACTTATCATTATAACACCATCTAATTTTATAATTATCTTATAGTTTGGTTCAAATATAAATATTCTTTTAATTAACTCTTAACCCTGTTAATTATGGGTGGGTATGGGTTGGGTTGGATAGTGTTTGTGAAAACCTAACTCACCCCATTATTAAATGGTTGAAATAAAAACAATTCAATCCAATTAAATAAACATATTTAACTCAATCCAACCTAACCCTTAAATTATCGGGGTGGGTTGATTGGATTGAAAATTTGAAGATTGAATCAAAATTAAAAATTAAATAAATAATAAGACATGAAACTTGTAATAAAACTTATTAAAATTCAATATAAATATATTATAGCATGAAAATTCTATTCATTGTCTAGTATTCGAAAAAAAAAAAATAAAGGATATAAAATGAATAAATCAGAGAAATACCTTAGTTGACTGAGAATTGAGATTTAAAAGAGTAATTTTAGTTTTGATATTAGAGTTTATAGTAAATGTAAGAACAAAATAGTCTCTTTTATAAAAGAATAAAAAGAGGATAAAAACTAGATTAGCCGTTCAGATTTTTAAGATTTTTCAAATTGAGAATTATATTATTATTATTATTATTATTTATGTGGGTTGGGTTGGGTTAAATGGGGTTTATCATAATTAACCCAACCAGACCCAACTGTTAATTGGGTTCGAAAAAATTGACCCAATTAATCCATAATAACCTACTCATCCCGTCAAAATTAAATTAGGTTGGATTAGGTTAGATTGGATCCATTGGATTGGATTGAGTTTGGCCACCCTTACTGTTAACATTGCTATATTGAACTCAATCAATAAAATCAAGAGATGCAGTTCAAAGGTTTTATATGATCACATAATTAATTAAATTGTTAATTTTAAAAAATTACTCACGTTATTTCAAAGATTGAAACTATATATGTACGTATATATATATGCGTATGTGTAAGGGCGGATTTACTATAGGAGACTGGAAAAAAAATTTCCTTTAATAATTAATCTAGTTTGTCTAAAATTCTCAATAATTAATCAGCCGGTTCTCTGTATATTATTTTTCCTGAAGATTAATTAATTTCCATAAGCTTGACAAATTTACATATATACATATATACATATATACATATATGTATATGTGTGTGTATGTTATATGCACACATATATAGCTATATTTGAAATAATGTGTGTAGCTCCTAGTTGATAGTTAAGTCAAAGATCGGCCATAATTAAAGATATAGACCAAAACATTATTAATAGGAACGATTGCCATAGCGGCTGACTATATTTGACTTTCATTTAAAAGGCTATTCTATTATCGATTATACTGAGGGTGCTCCAAATCCTTCATGCCAAAAAATGTCAGAGTTGTCACTCGGCTTTTCACTCACAAAATATCGAGCATCCGTCTTTTAATTGTAAAGACACTCTTTTAACACTTAAAGAGTTAACATTTAATTAATAAAAGATTGTCAATAAGTCAATGCTCCATCAGAGAGAGATTTTTTTTCATCTGTCGATGGGAGAATGTTCAGCCCCATCTAGTTGCCCGAGTAGGCACGCCTTTTCTTTTACGTCTCTAACCTTTATGCAATGTCCTGTTCTGGAGTATACAACTTTTTTTCTTTTTCCTTAATTTCATGCACGTCCCAAGTTTTATCGCTTTTTTTTTATTATTTAAAAGATACTGGACACGTGGCACAATAGAACTTTGACTACACAAAACTGAGCACCTACAATTCATAATGCTGTGATATTGATCAAACCCATGATTGAATTTGAATCTCACCCCAGATCAATTGATCTTGTAACAACAAACTCGAGAGGGTCAATCATTCGTCCCCGCGAAGCTCATTCTCCTCAACCAAAATGAAACGGAGCTCGTATTCCTTTTTGGTTGGGGACTTGGGGTTAACAAGCCCAAAAAATCAAGATTGGTCTGTAGATTAATGGGCCGGGCTACTCGAAGAGGGGTTATCATTTACAGAAGCAGCGAAGCAGCGACGTCTTTCGGTCGATGGCAAGTGCCCGTGGGGTCCGTGGGGACTGAGGGGTTGCTATTGCTAGGCTAAGTGCCATGGAACAAAGGTTTCAGTGCTTGGAGATATATGAAATGAAAGATAGATGATGCATCCATATTCTCTTTCATTTTTCACTAAAGAAGATGCGGATTCCGATTCTTCGCACTGCAAAATATGACAAGCCCAAAAGAGAATGAATTTTCGTTAAGTGTCATTGCAATACTGTATAATTATATTCTACACGTAACTCTCACACAAACAACGCTCGTAGCCATCAGCTGATGTGAAATAAAATTGGACTTCCTATTAACTTATTTATTATCTCCAAAGACGAACGAATTAGGAGGAATCCTAAGAAATGTACCCCCTAAAGTGTCCCCATCACGTCTTTAAATCTTTTTCCCCCCCTTTCCGTTCTTACTTTATGTTGTTCGTCCTTAAGTTCACTCAGACATTATCTTATTCGGGGGCAAATTATTATACAGGTACATTACGTAGTAGGCTAGTAGCCTTGCCATAAAGTTCTTTCATGCCCCATCACGAGTGTTCTTTATAATTATCAAACCAATCATCATTATATATAAATACCCAAGTAACCACATCATCTCAAACACGGCTCATCTTGTAAAAGAGCCAGGGCCTCGAACATTCTAAAGCATCAAAAGAAAAGCTCGCTCGTTTGATAAATGCTTTCCTTTCTTTTTGGTTTTTATTGACTCTAGAATTGTCTCATTACGCTCGAAATTAAAAGATTGTATCAAATGATAGTCTAGTTGATAGACTTTTATTATTATTATTATTTTATCGGTATTGTAAAAGTTCAAGATTTTTATTCTAAAAGAATGTAATATTTCGAGGGATTTAGATTCAATTCTTATTTGATTTTTTTTGTTAACTTTTTTTTAATAAAATACCACTAGTTATTAGTGTTTAAGAATATGAAATTAATTAAATTTGAATAATATATTATTATACTTACACGTATAGTGAAGTTGAGAATAAATCAACTCAACACCAGACGTTTAATTCTAATATTTAAATACATTTAATATATAATTACATGAATAAAAGCGACAAAGTGAGGTGCATGATAGCTTAATAATAATATTAGGGCGATGAAAATTTAATGTTGTCGCAAGTGAAATAACCTAAATTCTCTCATATAAAAAAAAATCGTCTTTTTCTTTTACATAGATGCTTGATTGACTTATGAAATATATGTAGTTTTTTTAAAAAATGATTGTTAAATATTTAAGTTATGCTAAAATTTTATGTGTTTAAACTCTAATGCACCATTATTCTAACTCTAGTATATAAAATCAGTAGGAGCACTCTACGTTACATTTAACAAACTATATCGTTCCCTACCTTGCAAGCACCTATTATTTAAATATTTGTTAAGAAACATTACATGGGTGTAAAACAAGTTTAATTACAAATATATTTATATATATTCTTTTCAACTACAAAACAATGCAAGCATGAAAATTAATTAAACGAATAATTTTTTTGTCAATTAATTTCCGTATATTTCCAAGAATAAAAAACACGTCAAAATGATTTTGTTTAATGATGTACGTAGTTAGAATGATATATATTATATTATTATTATTATTATCTGGACAATTTTCGCATTCTGGCGCCCGTTTTAACCTCCATAAGACCACAAGAAATTTTACGAACATCGATAAATATTTAAGTGAGGAATATTAAAAATAAAAGTAGAAAAAACAGAGTAATTAAACGAAAAAAAATCAAGGAGAAATTTCCTTTTCTCTCATCAGCATCTCTCTCTAGAATCCATTTCCCTCCACAGATCTCCAAATTCTCACTCTGCAAACCCTGATATTCTCTCACTGCATTTGCAAAAATCAACGAAATCGTAATCACCGTTCATCGGTCAGAGCTGCGATCGAATCTGGACCGACCGATGAGGATTCTAGAAGCTTCATGAACCTTCTCATTCATGGACGAACATCATCTATACGATGCGTGAACTGCGTAGCAGCAGAGCTCGCAGAAACCGGGCCGCCGTCAATCCGAACCGGAGTCCACAACCCGACAATAATAATAATAATAATAATAATAACAACAACAAAAGGCTGACTGTTCGAAGTCGGCAACAGAGGAGAAAGAAAGGTAATATCACGATCGTTGACGCTGCCGACGACAATAATAATATTGTGAACGTTGAGGAAGCAACGACGTCGTTTAAGGAAAAGCAAGACATTAGATTTTTGAGAGAAGAGGTTGCGGTGAAAAAGATGGATGAGTACGATAGCGGTGGCCGTAGTGCCGATAAAGGTGCCGGAGCCGAGGATGAAGGAAGCACAGCTCCTCTTCCTGAGAAGGTTAATTTTTCCTTTTTCCTTTCTTTTGAACCATTTTCATTTTTTTTTTCAAGGAAAATGCCAAAAAAAGGGGAAAGAAAAAGGGAATTAAAAAATTGGGTAAATGTTCAGTGTTATTTAATCTTCAATTTTTTTGTGAGCTGAGAGCTGAACTTAGGAAAAGGAAAGAAAATTTTGAATTTTGAATTAAAGGTTCCTTTTGAGGGTTTATTTGGTTTGGCATTAGAGGGAATGTAGGAGATGAATATTGAAGTTTTATCTTTTCAGTTTTCCTAGAGCTGTCTTTGAAATTGTAGCTGTAGTTGTAATTTGTTTTTTGACTGCTAGCATTATACATCTTTTTACACTTTATCACTTGTCTAAAATTGTGTTATGGATTATTTATGGTATTTCTTTTCTCTATCTATCTTCTTAATTGTTGTCGTGAATAATGTCTTCAGTTGGCAGGTTACTGATTTCACCTGTAAAGATGCGAAATGTTGTTACTGAATTCTAAATACATTTATTCCTTTATTTCATGATAACAGGTCCAAGTTGGTGGTTCCCCAGTGTACAGAATAGATAGGAAACTGGGAAAAGGTGGATTTGGACAAGTCTATGTTGGTCGACGAATTGGTCCGACAAATACCAATGAGAGAACTGGCCCAGGAGCTGTAGAGGTGTGGGAATGTTACCAAAATTTCTTTCTATGTTGTTTATTATTGCACCTCACTTGTGTTTCTCTGTGTATTTTAGGTAGCTTTAAAGTTTGAACATAGAAGTAGCAAAGGTTGTAATTATGGACCGCCTTATGAGTGGCAAGTTTACAAGTGAGGCTTCTGTCTGATCTTATCGTTTGTTTGTTTTTCGCTCTTTCTTTAGTTTTGTTCATTTATTATATTTTTGTATGTTAATATAAAAATTGAGAAGTCATGTTGTATGTGAGGTTTAACTTTTACTTTCTCTGCTGTCTGCACAGTGCGCTTGGCGGCAGTCATGGTGTACCACGGGTTCACTTCAAGGGCCGACAAGGTGACTACTATGTCATGGTATGTGTTTGTGTTATCGCACTTTCTGTTTGTTATGACCAAGAGGTTGTAGCTTCTAATCTTATGGTTTTTGAAATGGTTAGAATGATTATTCAATTCTGCATGCAGGTCATGGATATGCTTGGTCCCAGTTTATGGGATGTTTGGAATAATAATTCACACACGTAAGTTCTTATGGAAACTGATAGCTAGATGATATCCATCCTATAGCTGTTATTGACTTGACCACTTTATCTCCATCGAGTGTTTACTTTTGCTTTTCCAACTCAGGATGTCAATTGAAATGGTTGCATGCATTGCCATTGAAGCAATCTCTATATTGGAGAAGATGCACTCGAGAGGGTGATATTTCTTACTATCATGTCTCCTTATAATCATTATAATTTCTTTTTCAAAATCATTAACGATGGTTCTTTCTTGTTTATCTTTTATTATTGCCATGTATATGGTACCATAACGTTGCTGCTTTATTTTGGCAGATATGTGCACGGGGATGTGAAACCTGAGAACTTTTTGCTTGGTCCCCCTGAAACTCCTGATGAGAAAAAGCTTTTTCTTGTTGACCTTGGGTTAGGTAATTTATATAACACTTTTATCTTCTCAATCTAGCAATAGAGTTTCTCTAATGAGTCATCATTTTTGCTGTCTTTGTGATAATACAGCAACCAGGTGGCGAGATAGTTCAACTGGTCAACATGTCGAATATGATCAACGTCCAGATGTTTTCAGGTTGAATTAAATTGTTTTTACTATTAGGTGATACGTTCATTTACTTACAGCTTTTACTTCTGAAATATTATTTTATTGATTCTGATTCATTGGTTCATGAACTACAGGGGAACAGTGCGGTACGCTAGTGTGCATGCTCATCTTGGTAGAACTGGTAGCAGGAGAGATGACCTTGAGTCTCTTGCTTATACACTCATTTTTCTTCTTCGTGGTCGGCTTCCTTGGCAAGGATATCAGGTGCGCAGTTTTTCTAATGTTTGGTGTTGTATTTGTCATTGGTTTGTCCATTATTCTAATTTAGTGGTTTGCTTAGGGAGAAAATAAAGGATTCCTTGTTTGCAAGAAGAAGATGGCCACTTCCCCAGAAACTTTGTGTTGCTTTTGTCCCCAGCCTTTTCGACTGTTTGTTGAGTATGTGGTTAATTTGAAGTTTGATGAGGAACCCAATTATGCAAAATACATCTCTCTTTTTGATGGGATTGTTGGCCCAAACCCAGATATTAGGCCAATTAACACTGATGGTGCACAGAAGGTACTTTTCATGTTCTTGCATCTATGTTTTCTGGCATAAGGGCTGTTGGGTCAGGAACTTTTCAGATTTCCGATTAGATTTTTCATTTGACATGTATACTTTCTGTTGGTGAAGCTTATATATCAAGTAGGACATAAGAGAGGACGATTGACAATGGAGGAGGAAGAAGATGAGCAACCAAAGAAAAAGGTTCGAATGGGAATGCCAGCAACTCAGTGGATCAGTGTCTATAATGCCCGTCGGCCTATGAAGCAGAGGTATTTACTTGGAAATTGCTTTCAGCACTCTTCAATTTAATGATGGAAGGATAATAAGTTAATGATGGAATGTTAATTAGTTAACCTGTTACCCTTCTTTGTAGATATCATTATAATGTGGCTGATGCGAGACTTTCCCAACATATTGAGAAAGGAAACGAAGATGGATTATTTATCAGTAGCGTAGCTTCATGTTCAAACCTGTGGGCTCTAATTATGGATGCAGGCACTGGTTTCTCAGCTCAAGTCTATGAACTTTCGCCTTACTTTCTTCATAAGGTTGTTACATTTCCATTTTGAAGTCGGTTATTATAAATCTGAAGTAGGGCAAGTAGCATCATTTATTTCACTAGGTGATGAGGATGTATTTTCTTGCATGTAGGGTTTCTTTTATTTTTAATTCAACAAATTAACCTTGCAAATTCTGGTCTTATTTTGAAGGAATGGATTATGGAACAGTGGGAGAAAAACTACTACATTAGTGCAATAGCAGGAGCGAATAATGGTAGCTCATTAGTTGTAATGTCTAAAGGTTAGTTGGTATATCTGCAAAGCAGCTATGGTATAACATTTTTTAATACCCAGGTTGCTTAGATTTTTATTGTTTTATTTGAATAGGTACACAGTATTTGCAGCAATCCTATAAAGTCAGTGATTCATTTCCCTTTAAGTGGATCAATAAAAAATGGAGGGAGGGTTTTTATGTAACTGCTATGGCCACTGCTGGAAGTAGATGGGCAATTGTTATGTCTCGTGGTGCAGGATTTTCTGATCAGGTATATGTTGGGATTTGTGAATATCTGTGGAAGCAGGAATCTTTTTGGTGTCTAAGAAAATATCTCTGTTATAAAATAATTTTTCCACTGCAGGTTGTGGAACTGGATTTTCTGTATCCTAGTGAAGGTATTCACCGGAGATGGGATAGTGGCTATCGTATCACATCAACTGCGGCTACCTGGGACCAGGCTGCTTTTGTTCTCAGTGTTCCTAGAAGAAAACCGGCTGATGAAACTCAAGAGACTCTCCGAACTTCTGCTTTTCCTAGCACTCATGTCAAGGTGGATTGTGAGATATTCTTATCATGTTCATTTTAAACTACTTTATTTCTATTTGTTTTTCCTTTAGCCATAGTTTATTCCTATGAGAGTAAGTAGTCACTTGGTGCTGCCTTTCTTTATATTTTATCTTGCAGGAGAAATGGGCAAAGAATCTTTATATCGCATCTGTTTGCTATGGTCGAACTGTCTCATGAATTCAAAGTTTTGTTGGAATGCCACTTGATTTATTTTGATCTTGCACTTCTACAACTGCAAACAGTCTTCACCATTTACTTCACCTGCTTGTGAAGCTGAGTTCCTCTTTAGCTGAGTTGACCAATCATGGCATTTGGGAGTTGATGTATGCAAAACTCTACTTTACTGTTGCTATTATGTAGCATCTGCTACAAACACCTGTGCACTGTCTTTCAATTGTGATGAAATCGATATGAACTAGTATTAGATATCTCATAGCCACTGGGATGGTTAACTGTTACCTATTGTTACAGCGCTTGTATAGTTTTGAAAAATAATCTCTAGGTTGAAGGCATGTGCACAGGTCATGTTTTATCATGAATGGTATTTTGGGAACCTGGAAAATGGGTTGCAATGTAGAGACTGTCCAGCCAGTCAGTCTGTAGTTATTTTTCTCACCCTGTTATGGACTTGATTCTGTTATGTCTCAATTTGACCTGAAAGAAATAGAGAGAGTGTTATCTATTTTGTTTACTCTCTAGTGGTTTTGTAAGCTTATTGTTATCAATTTTTATGCTATAAATTTATGCACATACTTGCCCCATCCCAAGTTTATATGAATATTGAAAAGCTCTTGTTCCATTTGCTCAAGCATGCTGATTTCCAACCTCCGAAACCTCCATCTCTTCTAGTGCAGACATATTCAACTACCATTTTTTTTTTCTATACATTATTCCCTACAAGATACTATGTGACCTGAGTGGCTCTGGTAACACTGATTTTCCGACTTACAAGCTGATGGTGATTGCTTATTCAGAGAATTATGAATCTCTCAGGATAAGCCTTTTCATGGATAAAATTTATAATTTTAGATATGTATTGGGTCATTGATCAATTCACGCACTGGCTTTCGTGGAGTAACCATGTGCAAATTATTTTCTCAGGCTAGTCATTGATGTATTAAATTCTATGTTAGATTCAAATATTGGTACTTTTTGTCTTGACCACACTCTAATTGCTGCTGTCCTTTGTTTAGACTAATGTTTAGCCAGGTATAATGCATGTTGCTTCTGTCTAACTCTGTAAGTTTATCTGCACAATGAGGCTCGACTATTTTTACCTACTAGTGTTTCTGTGTATAATTAAGTATCAGCTGCTAATTTTGGTCAAGATCTTGGGAGCAGAAACACAGTAGGCAAGCCTATTTAGATACCTATGTAGGAAGTGTACCAAGAAAGCAAGCAGTTGTCAGCATGGTAAGTCGTGGCATCATTTTGTTTGTTAAGTTTAATAAGGCTTGACTATGTTAATCTTCTTTTAGTCTTTGTGTTTATTATCATGTAAGGGTTACTAATTTTGGTCAAGATCTTGGACAGCTGAAGCACAGTTGTCAAGGCTTTCATTCCAGCATAAGATTTCTGGTAACACGAAGCCAAGTAATTGTGAACTCGGTAAGTCTTGGGAATGTTGTTGGGTTACTGGAACTACTATCTGTCTGCGTGAATTCTTGCCTTATCTCATGCTCGCATTGTGGCCAGTTTTATTTATAAATTATCATTGATATTACATTTATGTACTCAGTGGAAGCTGTAATCTTTTTGTTGGCCACTATACCAAGCAATGGTTACTTCTGTGTATTCAGCTGGTAAGACTCTGGGCCTTTATTTCTGCAAAAGCTTCATCAGTGTTGTTGAATCTCTGTGGCTGTGTTTTTTCAATATTATCACTGAACTTAAGGTTTAATAATTTTGAGACTATGTCCCTGAACTTCCGTACATCCATGGATTAGGTGAGTATGGTGAAGTTATTAACCAAACATCTCCTTGTTCTTTCATTTCCTTGGTGCCTAAATATTGTCAAGTTTGACACAGCTAATTATTTATGTTCACAAGCTAAAGCAGGTTGGGTCATTGTATTATTGCATGACTGATCTGTTTTTCATTTCATTCATACAGGGTGATACTAAAATTTACTGCTCTCATTTTCCCCCAAGTTGTCAATGAAGTGGCAACTTCATTATGCTCAGGACACCCCCCCACCCAGAGCCGAAGTACTGACTGGACGTTGCTCATGATATTTTTGTGTTTCATAGAATGGACAGGATTCTTTATAGTTTTGGAACTGGTGAATTTGTAGACTTCTCGTGGTTTACTCGAAGAACTTTTAACTAACATTGAACTCGACAAACAAATGCATCTCTGTCTATGCTTATACCCCTCTTCAATAGTGTTCGCTGCAACGCCTCTATATTTCTCCTATATTAGATGGGTTTAGGATTATTATGGGTGCGTTTGGGATCAAGGTTGAGCAGTTGTAACTTAAAAGTTACAGCATTAAAGTGTTTGGTAAATACTAGCTATTGCAGTTTGGAAGTTATGTTGATATGATTTTTCACTTGTATAATAGAAAATTTATTACATTTTTAATAATTTAATCAAAATTATTATTTAAAATTTACATTTATTATATATTACTAATTTTTGTTTTATAGTTGCAGTTTTTTTTCCACAGTAGGTGTAACTTAAAAGTTACAGCACCTCAATTCTAAACAATTCTAAGCGTACCCTATGTCTTGAGTTTGGCTTGCATTTGCTGTTAAAACACGGTTTGACAAAATATGCTCACTAGTCAGTTGCTAACAATATTTTCAAGTTCTAAGGTGCACCGTTTGATCTGATGGCATTGACTTAAGCGAGAAATCGAAAGGTTTGCCTCTTGTGCTTTCGTTCATACATTAACATGGAGAGAAGATTGGCAGGTTGTTTTTTGATGGATATGGACTTTCGTGGGATACAATGCTCAAGCCTTCTGTTCCTGTTTTGATCATTTTAGTTTATTTGGCAACCATAATGTACTATAAAAAAAGGGAAATTTTTAATTTATCCCTAAATAAATTGATATTTTGTACTGTGTCCCCAATAAATTTGACTTGTTGCACCGTGTTTCTAATTCCGTTATTTTCTCAGTTAAATTTAACGGTGGAGGGGTAAAATTGGAAGTTCACTCTTTAAATTAATTTTAATGGGAATTCTCTTTATTGCAATTGAAATAAAAATCTTTAAAAAATTAAAGAAAAAATAATAGTGATGACAAATGTACATGTAATAAGATATTTTTATTATTGCAATTGAAATAAAAATCTTTAAAAAATTAAAAGAAAAATAATAGTGGTGACAATGTACATGTAACAAGAAATTTTTTTTATTGCAATTGAAAAAAAAAAGCCTTAAAAAATTAAATGAACTAAAAATTTTGTTTTTTTTCATATAGAGGGGCATTTTTGTCATTCAATCAAAAATTAGATGGAGCCGTTAGAAATAATTGAAAAATTAACGGAATTGAGGGCACAGTGCAACACGTCAATTTTTTTGAGTGTGCGGTACAAAATATCAATTTATTTAAGAGTAGGTTAAAAATTTCCCAAAAAAAAAAAGAAAAAGCCTACCGTGATGCTAGATATGGCACTGGTATTTTGTTAAGTTTCTGATGTTACGGAGTAAACCACGTCAAATTCTGGTCCCTTCTCAATGGTAACAACAAGAGATCTATTTCCAGAGAGATTCTGAGAGTTGTGGCTGTCCAAAATATAAGCTACAGCCATTGAGTGTATACGATTATTTCTTTCGATCATCTCGGTATATTCCACAACGAGCGTGGGAAGCCTTGATGCCAGAATAGATAGCAATTGGGATATATACCGCATATAGACAATTAGTAGTAGCATGTGGTTAAGGTTTTTACATCCATAATGTCCGCGTTAATAGACATTAGACTATCAGTCGATATTCCTACTAGCTCAATACAATAAGACAAAAATGTGAGCTGTAGATTAAATCTCGTGCATTGCATCAATGATCTAAAACGTTGGCCTGCAACATAATCTCCTCAAACGAACTCTCTCCTGGATAAAAGAAAACCAATCAGTGGACAACCTAATAACCATTCAATATTGACAATGAAAAATGTTAAAGCAGTACTTGCCTCAGTATTGTCATGATTATATCGAACTAAAAACAGGCACCTGCATCCCCTAATATCATGCATTCTTCTATGAATTTCTGCTATGTGAGCATCATAATGGATGCCTTGATCTCTCCTTTCCTGACATTTAAATAAGACAAACTAAGTTTAAGATGAAATGGCAGATACTGAGAAAAGTTCTGATATTGTTTCCAAGAAAGCAACGAGTTTAAAATCACCTGGAAGCAAAGTACATGACCTCCAACCTTCAACTTATGGCAATCTGAAGGCTCCAAAGGGACAGAGCGTTCTCGCACCGCATTTTTTACATTAACCCATTCATCTTCGTCCGCCCCAAATCCCACAAATCTAACACGAACTTCCTTTAATAAATTAGAAATTTTATCAATTGAATTATGAAACAGAGACAACAAAATAGACTGGTTTATTGATAATCACATACATGATGGTCAATACCACCTAATTACCGCTTTATTTGTACAGAAAGAATTTAGTCTAGGAGCCTGCCCCTTTTAAATATTATAGCCATAGTCACAAGAATATTTAACATCAGTTAAAAAAATCAGTACTACTCTATAGAGTAAAGCAAATTGTTACGAGCTAAATACTTACAGCTTCGCCACAATCAAGAAACCTGTGAGCTAGAAACATATCAACATCATACCTGCACATCCAAACATAATTATTCAATGTTTAAGCTTTAAAGCCTATATATCAATCAATACGTGTAACTACTTTCAGTTTATCGAAACTTAATTCTAAAATGAAGCAAGCCAGCTATCTGTGAATTTTCTGAAGGTTGCAATTAATAATGCAGCTGTTGATGATCTAGGGTCAGAGACTGGAACTTCCAATGACATCATATATGTCCACCTCTTGGGCTTGCTACATCAATGTTTAAATTGTACTTATTTTGGTAAAATGTAAAACCTTCAACCAATAGATAGCATTCTGTTGGTACGCTATGATGAGTAAACTACAATTGAAATAAACACACACACACACACACAGAAAGAGAGATAGAGAGAGATTAGATGAAACCACATCTCAAAGTCAAAACATGATATTTTGGTTTCTCGGTGCCAAAAAAAAGTTATTTCAATATATGGCAATTTGTTTAACATTTTACTTGCATAAGCATTTTCCTCTTTCAATATTTCTCATTAATTTATGTACATTCAACCACAATGATGGAAAAACATAATGCTTATGCCCCATCTTGCAGTTGTTACCTACAGCATTATGCGATCGCCTTAAATTGCAAATTTTTCTGATATCAAAAGATGCTAGAGGCCTTCCAACCTGGATGCACTTAAACATTCAAGTAATGATTCAAACCTTTCTTGCTTATTATATGTAAGCTTACCATGCCCCATCTTTCGATGATCTAGCTTCAAATTCCATTTCTGATACATCTGGAACCTTTTCTCCTGGTTATGAAAAAAAAAAAAAATTAATTAATTACTAGTGATCAGGAAATAAATTCCCAAATAAAAAAATCAAGTAACAATTACAAGTGTTCAGCAGTTAGCTATTGAGCAATTCAAAAATTAAAATACTACAAATATGAAAAATGAAAAAAAAAATCCAATATTCTGCGGTTTCAGTAATCGAATTAAGAGAAGAAGCACCTCTAGGCTCTTGAGAACTTCCATGTTCCTTAATTGGAGGGCAAGCATCCGGGAGATCAGATCCTTTTTTTGACTCATTAGTTGATGAGGTAACTTTGGTTGGTCTGTCTTGTTGCCTACTTTGGAACCAACTTTGTACCTAGGACACAATCATATTAATAAAAGAATGGAAAAAATACAGACATTATAGCTCATTCCAAATGGCAGGACAAGACAGGAGGATTAATGAAAGCACATTAGAGGAAAGAAGAAAAAATCGATTGTAGCAGATGTTTAAGTACCTCAGTCCATTTAACAACAGGTTTCCCAGCTCGACCAGCAGAGCAACTGCAATGAGATAACATCCCAAAACGAAAAGGGTTAGTGCCAAAACCTACCACTCCCACAGAGTTGTGTACGTATCTATTTCCCAATCCAAATAATTTGATAGCACAAAACCAAATACATATATACATGAAGCATAACTCACCTGAAACTTTTTGCAATCTTTTGACAAAATTCCTTGCTAAGCAAGTCATCTTTCGATTCCATGAACAATTTCTCCATCTTCTCAAGCTATTTGTGAGGAATGACACAAAATCAGGTGCTCATCATAAAACAATGGCACAAAGAAAAAAGGCCATAAATATCGATAATTAAGATCACAATTTCAATAAAAGCAGGGCTAGACAAGATTGTGTGTGATAGGACATAAATCGACTTCTTATGGAAAAAAATTGTTAAAGCTTTAAGATAATAAACAGGAAATGACTTAATACAAATCGTACACGGCACACAATCAAATGAATTATCCACGCGCTAATGAACCAAACTGATACAAACCCAAAAGAATGCAATGATTAAAGAGAACTAAAAATTCATACTTGCCAAAGAATTACCAATATTCTTGTTTAAAAAAATAAATAAATAAACAAACCAGCACTCCCACATTTCAGCTATGTTTCTTTTTCCAAAACGAAAAGAACAAAAATTAAGCAGAGGAAGTGAAGCAGCATTTTCTGAAAATCAAGTGCATTTGCAAATAATACCAAAAATTGATCAATACCCAGATAAAAAGATCGCATTTTTACCTCAGTTTTAGTAAAGCCTGTAAAAACCGACCTCTGTCTTGGACGGAGACGATCCATAATCAAACTTTTTTCAAACTAAAACCCTAACTTTTACTTAACTTTTATTTTATTTTTTATTTTGGGAGATAAATGATGGTTGAACAATCACTAAATTGTGATTGAATTGGGAACCCTAGAATCAAAAGTTTACAGCTTTTTATTTTTATATTTTATTTTTTCCAATTTGGGGAGAAACCGAAATGGAATTTTAACTTTAAAAGCTTAAAACGGGAGGTGGTTCTGTGTTCAAAAGCTTCTACTTTTCAAGCGTCCTCTTCTCTCCTTTTGGTTTTTACACCGATTATTCACAAATAAATAACATAAAAAAATTCAAAATTTGTTATAATATTAATGCAGGAAGTATTAGCCGAAATGTAATATTAACAGGAGATTGATTATGTCACAATTCTTATACAATCGTTTGATGAAAATCTAACGGTTGTAAGATTATAAGATAATAAAATCATGTTATTTTTACAATTGTTAAATTTTTATCTAACGACTGTGGAAAAATTATGTATCTTACATGATCGTATAAGATAACAAAAGTCATATTAATAAACTAGAAAGGAGCTTAATGATATTCATTAAAATTGTAGAGAGCTTCTGCAGTTAACTTTGATTTTCTAAATTTAAAATAAAAAAAAACAAGTGGTCACTTGTCACATATATAGATAGAGGGGTGGGCATTTCGGTTTTTGCTTAGATTTTTCTGGTTTTTGGTTCGGTTTGCAACCCATTCGGATTTAAGAATTCAACCCAAATGGGTTTTAAAATTTATTTTGGTTCGGTTCAGTATGATTCGTATGTGAATTTCAGTTCAATTTTGGGTTGTTAATTCGGGTTTAAATACAGTTTGGGTTATTAAGTCAGGTCGATCATTAATCCAAGTTACAAAAACAATGTAAATTATTATCTCAAAAATCATAATCATATGAGAAGGCCTTATGAGCCCAATTATGATACAAAAGCAATGTAAGCAACATTAACTTTATATATTACCATTGGAATGTCTACTTTTGAAGATAATTTACAGGTGTTCTGAATGTGATGAATGATAAACCGCAACTATACACATTCTCGACTTGCTTCATGCAGTGTAAAGATTTCAGAGTGATTCAAGGATGTAGCTATAAGAGTCTAGTTCACAAACTTCTAAGAAATCATTGTGCCATTAAAAGTAGAAACATATCTCATCTGCAAGTAAACTTACGAGGATCGAACAAATAACCTGCATCAACCTAACCAACAAGACCTATGCTTTTGGTTAGTTCATTAGAACAAAATAAATCTAAATCAATAGTCCCACGAAGATAACAGAAAATGTGTTTGATGCCATTCCAGTGTTGTCTATTGGTTTAGAACTAAATGTATCTAATAAGTTTATTGAAAATGTCATGTCTAGTCTAGTACATTGGGCTAAATATATTAAAGCACCTATGACAGTCAATTATGGCTCTTCAAGAGCTAGTACATGTTCATTATCCTTTTTAGATATGTTAACTGAGGAAGATCATGGCTTTCACGCGATCTTCAATGGATGTTGCTAAGCTTGATCCATGACAAGTAGTTTTTGCCAGAAATATCGAGGACTTCAAATTTGAGCTTTGTTAAATTAGCCATCTTCAGGTTCTTAGGATGGATGAGTTTTTAAATAAAGTCTTCACATATCTTTAAAATTATTCAAAGTTATAAATTTCTAAAGTTAAAAACTTCAGTCTTCTATTCTTGTTGTCTTTTGTCTTCAGTTGCTTCTTCAAATCTTGTAATCTTGCCTTTTGATTCTTGATATTCAATCTTCTTTTCTTTTGGCTTTGGTTGTGATGTTAGCAATAAAATAAATAAGATCAACGTAATAACTAACCTTATTTTTATTGTGGGAGATTCAAATTGATTATAGTCACAAAGCATAACTATAAGGATAGTTATATTAATTTAAAGAGATAAAATAAAACAATGAGGATAAGATACTTCTTGTACTAAAGTGATAGTCATGCTAATAATGTGTTATAGAGCGATAATCGTGCTTATTAATGCAGGAACTATTAACCAAAATGTAATTTTAATAAACTAAATAAGAGCTTAATGATATTAAGGCTCCGTTTGGTATAGCTTTGGAATATAACTCATTTAGATAAAACTTTTGTTAGTAAAGATTTTATAAATAGAGTTTTTACTTAAAAAATTTTAGTTGTTTGGTTGTCAATGAAAACTTTTATTAACAATTATAAAATTACTCTAATAGCAAGTTTTTTTAAGTTATGTTATAAAATGAATAAAATAATATTGATAAACAAATAAATAAATGATATTTTAAAAATCCAAAATATGAGTTTTTGCTAGTAAAGGCAAAATACTTTATTTAATTTTCAAAGGCTCTACTAAAAAATAATAATAAAATTTTGATAAAAATTTATGGTATTAAATAAACACTTATTACTATTAGATAAGTTATATCAAATAAACACTAACTAAAAATGTAGAGACTAGAGAGCTTTGGCTTTTTTCTTTTTATTCTGAATATGAAAAAAAACAATTAAACAATTAAACAAGTGATCGTTATATATGTGTGTGGTGTGCGTGTGTGTAGTAGTTTCACATTTATTTTCCGAGTGTCAAAAGTTTAACAACTGATATTTTAGAGAGTAGACACGTGGTGGAAATGTGCCGCTTCTACAACAAAAATTAAAACAGTTGTAATGTTAAGAAAATAAACATATGTATTAAAAACAAAAACAAAAACAAAATGAACATAAAGTGTTGTCGTTTCATGGTGCATTGGGCCGTTTACGTTCTGGTTGTGGTCGCTGTTTATTGCGCCTTGGTGCTAATATTGTGCCGTTCTAATCTAGAGTGGGTTGAAAACGGGCGGTTTTGTGTTGAGCCCAAGTTCATGGGTTTGACCCGAATTTGTACATTTTTAATCGCCTTTTGCTTTTTTAATATTTTTTTTTTTGTAATTTTTTTTGGCCTAATGTCAATTTAATATCTTTTTCTCCACCTATGTTGGTGGGTTCGAACATTAAAACTAAATTTTACTAACTCTACTAGTTTATTTAGAAATAGGAAAATACTATCACTCTTTTTTGTAGTATTTTTTTAATTCTTAAACGTCACATTATTTTCAATAAATGACTATCTTTCTTTTTTTATAAATATTATATATATAATTCACTGCTATTTATAATTAAAAATTGACCAAAATCATACTCAATTAGTCATATTATAACATAAGTTGAATGTTTAAAACTCAAGAAGTGTCAAAATCTGTCTTCAATTAATAATCAAAAAATAAAAATTGCTCGTAAAACACACCAACGATAGTTATTTCTTAAAATATATAAATGAAAATCATTAAAAAAAAGTAAAAATTTGTTTAGTTCATATATTTTGAGGTTAATGCCCATTTAGTTCATAAATTTTTAAAACTACTTCAAAACATCTCTATCATTAACCCCGAAATTACTTTTTGTTTCTTTTGGCTTACTTTTACAATATTATCCTCTTATAATACTTTTTTTTGCACATTAATAAAAAATTTAAATTATTAATTTAACCCAAAAATAAAATCACAACAATAAGAATATATATTAATTTTTGTTGGAGCTCACATATGTCCAAAAAAATTAATATTGTAAAGAAAATTAAATTACTGATTTTTTTGGACATTAATAAAAAATTAATATATTAAATCTTTAGTGGAATATTTTACAAAAATTAATATAAATTCTTTTTGTTTCTGTTTTATTTTTCTGATTAAATTTTTAATTTAATTTTTTTTGTTTTATTAATGTAAAAAAAAACTAACATTATTGTAAGAGGGTAATATTGTAAAAGTAAGTCAAAAGAAATAAAAAATAATGGCATGGTGTCAATAATTTAAAAGCAGGGGCAAAATAGGAATTAACCTAAAATTATAGGGACTAAACGAGTTTTTACCTAAAAAAAGAAGGAATTTATTATTGCTTTTTTTGAATTTTCAGTTTCATTTATAAAATCGGGATTCAGATTGTATATGATGTTATAAGAATTTTATTTAACTTTAGTTTAAGTAATATAGTCTGTAACTCAAGTAGATGAAAAAATAGGACTTTTGAACGGTCCTACTATAACGTTGCATCTTAAACCTGCTATGTGTTGCAGGTGTAGCTTGATTGATTATGAATGTGGTTTGGACTTGTCGTTATTTGATTTTTGATTAAAACATAGGAAATAAAGATTAATAAAAATATATCAATGCAGGCTTTGATAGATATTTTGATATATTTAAAAATATATCCTAAAAGTGGTCAATATATAAATGCATGTATAGTAGTCAACAAACTAAAAGAAATCTAATGCAGGTTTTGTTTGGTATTGACGCGCTATACTTTAGAGTTGTTGTAGAAAAAAAGATGTAATTATAAAATAAAAATTAATAATGTGTAGTAAATATAATTTTTAAATAATAATTTAAATAAAAATAGTGAAGATATTATAAGTTCATTATCTTACAAACAACTAATATTTACCAAATATTTTAATATTATACTTTTTAAATTACAGTTGCTTAACCTACATATCAAGCAGGACGGTATAATATTTAGCTGTAGGAGATTTTAAGTTAAGGAAAGCAATGCATATACGTATATATCATAACCGATTTTCTATATTATTTAACTATACATGAATATGATTTGTCCGATTCGACAATAATGTTGCTGGCATGGAACGTGCAAAAGTGCTTAGGTTGTGTGGAGCATTATTATATATTCTAAGTATTATTACAATTACAATTATAGAGTAATTATTACATATATAGAACATGCCATCACTAACTTTCCCAGCAATATGCATAACTTTTTCTTGCTTTTAACTCTTCGCACTCACAAGCCTCTCTTTAAAAAAAAAGAAAAAAAGAAAAAAGAAAACCATCTCACAATCCTCTGCTGTTTACAATCCCAACTTGAACTAATAGGTTAAATTAATAATTTTAATAAATTAATACGATAATATCTTTATTGAAAGCACTTATATTATTTTGTGGTTCCATTCATATAATAAATTAATTTTGCTAGCATTACAAATACAACCAACTATGACATTTTATTAAAACAATATGACTCTATTCATAGACGTAGCAAAGATTTTGATCGAGTTGGGGCACATTTGAAATCACACGTGATTAGGTGCATGACTGCGTGCATGGCAATCGCCCCACAACCCCCAAATGAGAGCTTACCACTCAAGTAGTGACTGCACACATTTGATTAGCACCCCATTTAGAATATAATACAATTTTAAAAATTCAGATAGCAATACATAACATTGTAACTATAATATTCATTGATACTAAATTTACTCCAAACAATTGTTCTTGTGAAAGATTCATTGGCAAGATTTTATGTGTTGAAAATAATGTAAGACAGTTTTAATATCAATACAATGAAAAACATTTTTTTCAATGTACTTAATTTATTCTTAAAATCTTTTAATATAGCAAAAATATTCATATAATTGAAAACTAGAATTAACTAGACTTAGGGATCAATGTGGAAAGACTAAATAATTGAAGGAAAGTGTTTTTTATTTGTAGAAAATGGGATGAAATCCGCACGTTGACGGACATCAATGCTCTGATAGGCTACTCCATCACCAGCGTGACGATTGACGAATAAATAAAGAAAATGCTTTTGATTTAAAGCATTGTAAAGAGACAAGAAAAACAAAAAGAGTAAAGTGAATCTCTTTTGGTTATTTTATTTTTTATTTTATTTTAACATAACAAAATGTAAAAATTAAAAACTTTGATTATATAAAATATTACCTAATATATTTATAATTATTCTTAATGGATTTGTATAATTTGTAAATATTACGTAATAAATTCATTATCAATACTATTAAATATATAATTTTCTACATAAATAGTCAAACTATCATTCATTCATTCATCTTCCATCTGATTTTATATATAATTCTTCACGAATTTTATTGTTTAAAAATGTTCTATTGATTATTGCTGTGGAAACTAAAAATATTAATGCAATTTTTGAGAATGAAAAAATACTTTGGGCTGTGGGCTAATTATGAATTAAAGTATAATTTTTATAATAAAGTTAAAGTTTAAATTTTATGGATTATGAGTTTATGAATACTATTTTAATAGATTTAACGAGAGCTAATTCAAAATTCAAAATAATTTTTTCTTTTATTCTTAATTTTTTTGCTATCATTATCACTATTTTTATTATTTTTAAAATCAATTAGATGTGGCGAATTTTTTATTGGGAATCTTTATCAACATGAGTGGAAGCTTATTTAGGAAAAATATTTGAGTATAATAATAAACGGGAATTGAGTTGGAAAATGATGTAATCTTGAAAATCATAGAGATGTACGTAGATCATGTTCTTTCATCAATGTCCTTTTTTAAAATTTAAATAAAGTACATTTGTCTCTCGAATACAATTTTCAAATGATTCCATTTTAATTGGAATGGTTCAAATATATATTCAAGAATTGATGGCTGAGGTCACCGCGTTCATACCTTTATCATATGTTAATCAAGTAATAGTATTGACTTGAAGATGAACATAGCGTTAAATTAAAAGGCTTTAATTAATGAAAGTGGGGGAAAAAAAAGATTGCATGTTCAGATTAGTATAAGTTGTGGAAGGGCACGTAATTGCATGCAAATGGACCGTAAAATAATGAACAAAATAATTTTACATTCTTGGCCAATATATATATATATTTGACTTTCCAATAATTTAAGTGTATATATAAGGATTAAGGAAGAAATTAATGCTTCAAGGTGACATATTGACAATTGGTTCGATTGAAATCGGAACAAGTTAACGCGTATAATTCAATTGCTATTTGATTTTGATGCATGTAACCATTGACTTGTATATCTTGTTCCAGAAAAAAAATGTGAAAGTGCTTCCCGATTGAAAATATAAAAGTGCTTTTTGTTTCAGGTCCAGTCAAAAAGTCGTTAAGTTGATAGTTTATCAACAAGACGAGGTCTCCGATCTGTTCAAGTCTTTGTGTTCAGAGCGATCCCACCTTCACCAGTCGCCTCCACCGCCAGCCAACCTCCCTAATTGACCACAAACAAATTTGGAATATAACCAAAATAAATAAATAAATAAATAAAATATTTGTGAACTTTTTAAAATTTGATTCACCCTATTAATTTTTCATTTTTAATAATTATTCAGTAAATTCTTATGATTATGTTAAGAGTTACTTTAAGGTGTAGTATGTTTTTATGATCGCACGATTCAATGGATAATATATTTTTTATAATTTATCATTTTAATCGTGTGATTACGAAGAAATATTATTTCTCCGAGCAACTTGAACATGGCCATTACCTTTCGTGTAACATGTCCAAAATCTATATGGAGAAGCTGTTTCAAATTTTCGACCAAAAAAACAAAGTGAAGTCCGTGAGTTGTTTAAACAAGGCCTGGTACAGCACATACGGACAATAAAGTGGCGCGGATTTTCAATGAAAATATCCATCACTTATTATCAGGAAAAAGTGGCACAGGCATGAGCTGAGCCCACTTGAAAACAGATAATTGGAAACCAGTGGCTGAGAAATTTGTGAGATGTCAATGATGTCGATGCTCGGAGTAATTGAAAAATTCATCCGAAATTAATTGGGACCATTTCCTTTTCATCATTAACTTTGATTGATAGATTCACATGTGGATGAACTTATATTATGCTCTGCTGCTGCTGCTGCTGCTGCCTCCCAACATATAATTAAATAAATTCTTTGATTTCCCTCACTCTTTTCTATCAATTTAGTTAGAATCAAATCACTTATATTCCTCCCAAAAATTAAAAAGAAAATCACTGATATTCAAGTTTCTTTTTTCTCTGTCAATGGCAAAGATTGCATCAGCACAATCTCTTCTTTGAATTCTATCTTGAATAATCATATCGTTGTTTACCTTTTTATATGGATAATTTATCAATTTCTTTCTTAATAAATGGTTTCTACAAATTTATTTCTTTTTTAACACTAATACCATTAATTCTACCTTTTTAGAGAAAAAAAAATTATGGGTTCTATGATAATGGGGCTCAGTATATAATGCTTATTTAAAATATCAACTTGTTGATAATTTAGGTACTTCACAATGGTAATTTTAGTAATAAATGAGGTTAATTTATTTCTTTTTTAATTATTGAATTGAAAGAAAAGGGGAAACAAAGTTTGAAATAACAGAGTTTCTAGAAATTCAACTCCCATTCTAAAGAAGAAGAAGAAGAAGAAGAAGAAGAAGAAGAAGAGTAATAATAAATATAATATTGCTTCAAGACAAGCCATGCCAGCTACCTTCTAAATCTATGGAGACACAGACAGACAGGTGGACCAACGGCTTCGGGCTTTCTCTCTTCGGAAAAAACGCGGAAAACATTTTTGTGTCAACTGTCGAGTCGTTACACATACGCAAACACAAACACATACACATACACATATACGCTTGCACCTTCCTCTTCAATTCCATCCAATACAAATGCTTTCAGTCAAAAGACACCCTTTTCTTCTGGTACCTACCATTAAACTGATCTAATCTATCTATTCCCACTTTGTTATTTTTTCATTTCATATTTGTTGAATATTATCCTATTAATATTTGTATTATTTCTTTTTTTTTCTTCGAAAAAATATTGTAATCAAATGAACCCCATTGATTCTTTGAAATCCAATTTGTACACGTGGGCAATGTATCTTATTCATTCCATTTGACAACGAACATTGGAAAAGGCCAACTCACCATATTAAAAAAAAAAAGAGACTTTTCTTACTTTTCGTTGCTTATAAATGGTGGGTTCGGTTTCATTTTAGCAAAACATTAACCGTCGCAGAGTTATTTGCTTTCTGGTTTATTTTGCTTCCGCTTTGTGTTATTAGTCTTTGCAGAAACTATTGTTGGGTAGGGGGGAAAGAAGGGTTTTTGCTTTAATGGAGAGTACAACAAATACAATGGTGAACGGTAGTGATTTGGATAACAACAACGCCGCTGGTGGTGGTGGTGTCGTGGATGTGTATGGTGAGGATTTTGCCACCGAGGATCAGCTTATCACTCCTTGGACTGTCTCTGTTGCTAGGTGATCACACATTGCGCAACTTCATGTTTTGCTTGATTGTTTCTTCTGTTCATATGTTCTTGTTCTTTAAAGTTTTGATCTTTACTTAGCTGTTTGTTTCAATTGTGTTTGTGTTTTGGTTGAATGGTTCTACTTGTACAGCTTAGTAGAAGTGTTACTTAGATCTAGAGATGCATAATTTGAAAAGTCAAAGCTTGTTGATTACTGATTATTTCGTGATCACTCAAACAAAAGAAAGAAAACTATGGTTCTTTCTCAAGAGTCATACAACTTCTATATGTAATTGTTTTTCACAGAACCTAGATCTGAATATGATCCCAGAAAAAAAAAAAAAGGCATAAGAAGAAGCTTGTTGAATGAGGAGAGGCTGTTACTAATTTGAATCTCGAGACCAATTCAGTATATATTGTGCACTTGGCCTTAATTTTCCTAGCATCTTGTATGATTCTTTCGATATGAAATACATTGTTTGAGCCTATAGTCTTTGATGACTGAAAGGGAATAATTTATTTATTTACCATTGTTTGAATTGTTAACTAACAAATTTATTTGATCATCATATTCGTTGCAGTGGGTATACTTTGTTGCGGGACCCTCGTCACAACAAGGGACTTGCTTTCACTGAGAATGAGAGAGATGCTCATTACTTGCGTGGCCTTTTGCCACCAGCACTTATGAATCAGGAGCTTCAGGTTTGTTTGACCATTGTTGATGTTACTTACGGTTCAAACCCATTGAAATTTTGCTTACATCTATTACAACCTTGTTTATTCAGGAGAAAAGGTTGATGCACAACCTTCGCCAATACAAAGTTCCTTTGCAGCGATATGTAGCGATGATGGATCTTCAGGTACTGTTCGCCTATCATGACTATCTTTATAGAGGTGCTATAGTCTGTGTTGAACAAAAGTTAATGCTCTGTAAAAAGGCAAAAAGAAAAAATGCAATGCTCTTGAACATTTCAACTGTAAAAACAGTAGTGTTATTACGCAGATAATGTGGAATAAGCAGTGTTAAAGTTGTGTTTTAACCTTTTCTTTCCACTGTTGAATGTATTGCAGGAGAGGAATGAAAGGCTATTTTACAAGCTTCTCATTGATAATGTGGAGGAACTGCTTCCAGTTGTTTACACTCCAACCGTTGGAGAGGCTTGCCAGAAATACGGGAGCATTTTCAGGCGCCCCCAGGGTCTTTACATCAGTTTGAAAGAGAAGTATGATAATATAATTGTATATGTATTATTTTTATGTGTTATTGCTCTATTAGATTGCCTTAAGTGGATGCTAATTAGCGGTGTCCAATCAGAGGAAAGATTCTTGAAGTGTTGAAAAACTGGCCAGAGAGAAATATTCAAGTTATTGTTGTTACTGATGGTGAGCGTATTTTGGGGCTTGGGGATCTTGGCTGCCAGGTAATGATACGTGCATTTAAGTTATGAATTGGAACAATAACATGATTTTACCATCTTACTTAACGCAAATGAGCTCAATTTTGCCAGGGGATGGGAATACCAGTAGGAAAACTTTCTTTGTACACAGCACTGGGAGGACTCCGTCCGTCAGCTGTAAGCATTACTATGATTAAGCATTTCTTAATGATAATAAAATATTTTTTTGTTTGTATCTAACTCCCGCATCACCATCTGCAGTGCTTGCCCATAACCATAGATGTAGGCACAAACAACGAGCAGTTGTTGAATGACGAGTTCTACATTGGGCTAAGGCAAAAGAGGGCAACTGGCCAGGTTTGAAGATTTGCTTTTTGCTCTTTTTTTTCTTTCCCTTCATTGATTCCTAATTAGCCATGCTGTGAAGTTTATTTATTTTCTGAAACATTAAGGAGTTCTATCTATATAATTTAGGAATATGCGGAACTTCTACAAGAGTTCATGACCGCAGTAAAGCAAAACTATGGGGAGAAAGTCCTCATACAGGTCAGTTATCATTCTCAACATTTTAATAGTAAAAGAGCTGGTTCTGAACTTTATGTGGTTATGTTCTTAACAATATTAACGTCTTTTCCAGTTTGAAGATTTTGCAAATCACAATGCATTTGAGCTTCTGTCAAAATACAGCTCAAGCCATCTCGTTTTCAATGATGATATACAGGTAATGATGTTGTAAAAGCTCGCTCATTCTCTTTCTTTTATGAATACTGGATTTCCTAATTCTGAACTCTTTCATCTATTGCAGGGTACAGCATCTGTGGTATTAGCTGGGATTCTTTCCGCTTTGAAATTAGTTGGCGGAACCCTCGCTGACCAAACTTTCTTGTTCCTGGGTGCTGGAGAGGTGAGGCTGAAGCACCTTATGAACTTTCTATTTCTTTTCTGTCTTCTTCAGATAAATTCAATCAAATGCCCTCACATACATTATTTACATATTTAATGGTGTGATTATATTCTTTAATAGCTTTTACTTGGTTTGTCTGCATGCCTTCCTGTGTGGTCAAGCTATGATTCATAATTTCAGTTTATTCGTCATTTTTGGCAACTGGCACCTTTTTAATATTTGTATGTGTGTGCGCTTATTTTTTTCTTTCTATTCCTATGTACTATCAAGATAAGGCATAGATGTACCCATGTTGCATATATTCATTGACTCACTTTTGTCCTTTGAATTTTGAAGGCTGGAACTGGTATAGCAGAGCTTATTGCTCTTGAAATGTCAAAGCAGGTATAAACTTCTTGTCTTTATCTTTTAATTTCTTCCTAGCCAAGCCCTTAGCTTTGTGATTAATCATTTACTATGTTCTTGGCAGACAAAAGCTCCAATTGAAGAGGCCCGTAAGAAGATTTGGCTGGTAGATTCAAAGGTACAACAGTTAACCTTTATATTAATCATTTGCTTGTTCAACTATTATGTTTCAGTTTATCTTCGTCGAGTCAAAACTGATGTTTTGAACCTGTTGCAGGGACTGATTGTGAGCTCTCGTAAGGAGTCACTTCAGCACTTCAAGAAGCCATGGGCTCATGAGCATGCACCTATCAAATCATTATTAGATGCTGTCAAGGTTTGGAAAAAAAGTCACTTGATAATTCATTAATGTATTTGGACAATTTCAATGTTTTAGCCATTATCTAACCTGATGGCTCATGCTCCCAATTAACCAGGCAATCAAGCCAACAATGTTGATGGGAACATCTGGAGTAGGAAAGACTTTTACAAAGGAGGTGGTCGAGGCTATGGCATCCTTTAATGAGGTTCAACCCCCTTTTCCCCATCTCTCTGTCTCTCCAATATATAAATGATCTGTCCCAGAAGAATTTCTCATTAATCTCAATGGTTGGCATGCAGAAACCCGTTATTTTTGCTCTATCCAATCCTACCTCACAGTCTGAGTGTACAGCGGAAGAAGCTTATACATGGAGTAAGGTAAATTAATATTCAGACTCTTGCACTACCTATGCTGACGTTCTTTATGCAAGTGTCGTGAGTGTGCTGGAGTTTGAAACATGAGTGGAACTCTCTGATCTCATTTTCATTGTTAACCTTATTACCAAATCCACAGGGTCAAGCAATCTTTGCTAGTGGAAGCCCATTTGACCCTGTTGAATACAATGGGAAAGTTTTTGTGCCTGGCCAGGTTCTACCTACACCTGAAACACTTTGTTGCTGAAAATTCTCTCTACCTGAAATTTACAAGAAGTTGTTATTTACTCCTTTCTCATTTTTGTCTCTCAGGGAAACAATGCTTATATATTCCCCGGATTGGGTCTGGGTTTGATAATATCCGGTGCAATTCGTGTCCGCGATGAGATGCTTCTAGCAGCCTGTAAGTACTTGGATGATTACATGTTGGATTCAAAATGTGTACGGGACATTTACGTTTTGTTCTATTTACATATGTGCCAAAAGTAAGAAACAAGGCTTGATCCATTCTAACTGCTTCCATTATTCCCAATGCAACAGCGGAAGCTTTGGCAGCGCAAGTGACACAAGAGCACTTCGATAAGGGATTGATATACCCACCATTCACTAATATCAGAAAGATCTCTGCCCACATTGCTGCTAAAGTTGCTGCCAAGGCATATGACCTTGGTGAGTTCCTTTCTCATGTCAAACGATAGCCAATACTCTCTTAATTCTTACTAATCATACTGTTTGATTGGTATACAGGTCTGGCTTCCCGTCTTCCTCGTCCTAAGGATCTAGTGAGTTACGCTGAGAGCTGCATGTACAGCCCAATGTACCGAAGCTACCGTTGAACTGAACTCCATGTGGAAGTGTGCGATTATAGTCTGCATTCTGCAATCTGCTGCGAACCTAGTTATATTAATTTTTGTTCTTTTTAATATTTCTTTGTCGCCTGTTTATCAGTTTAAATTTAGTTTTCTATTTTGGTTTGTTTTAATCATGTAGAGGTTCTTAGCATTGCTATCAGGAACCTCCTTTTTCTTTTTGTTCCTTTATTGATTGAAAATGATACCAACTTTCCTAGTTTCAGCAGAAATAAATTTCAACGGAACCACGAAATCTCCAATGAAATTTTTTTCACTGTGGCTACTTGCAGTAACTTTGGCCTTATGAAAATTGTGAATGAAATAGATTAAGATAGGGAAAATGAGGATTCTCCTTATTTGAAGAAATTGAGCAAAATCTCCTCCATATTTTAAAATAAGTGCAAACTATCTGCAGTTATAACAGTGTTAGTTTTAAATATTATTTTATTTTACTTCTTAATCTTGATGTTAGCCGTAAAATTTAAATAATTTAAAATATATATATAAAGTAAAATGACATTACCCTTAATAATTAAATTAATTAAATAATGAATTATAAATTATGGATAAAAATCGGGTGACAATTTGACATAACCTCAAGATCGAAGTTAATAGTCGAAATTTATAAGTCATTATAAATTTTTGGGAATCATTTAGTCATCCAGGGCGAATTTAATAGCCGAAATTTATTATAATTCATTATAAATTTTTGGGAATCATTTAGTCATCAAGAGCGAAGTTGATAGCCGAAATGTATGATGCATTATAAATTTTTGGGAGCCATTTAGTCATCATTTTGTAATATTGCAATGGACACATGGCTAAATGTCATTGTAATTTCATATATGAACACATTTTATTTGTTTCCCCTTTACATAGTACTAAAATGTATGCTGGAACTTTAGTGGTCATATATGACCAATTGTTATTACAATTTAAATTAATACTTTTATACAACCATTAGTGGTATTTATAATGTTTCTCCTAGCTGCTACTGATAATTTTTTTCCATAATTTACCATTCATTATTAAATTAATTTAATCATAAAGTGTATATCAATCATTTTGCTTGGATTTACATTTTCAGAATGTTTAAATATTAAGATTAACATAAAAACTAGAGGTAGAATAGTAAAATAATATATAAATTTAACACTATTATAACTATACAAAGATTTCAACCTATTTTAAAACGAGAAAATTTCACTTAATTTCTCCAAAATAATAGTGTATAATCCTCATTTTCGAAGATATTATTCTGGTTCCTCGAATTCACCGGCAATCTGGCATCCATCATCATCGACTGAGCTTGCTGTGTGAATTAACAATTAAGAACGTAGTTGCTGGTGGGCTGAGCAAGTGACCAGTAGCTGAGCGCAGAGAGTAATTTCTCCCTTAGCTAGTTAAAAAATTGGCTCTGTAAGTTTCAAACAAGGCATAATTCGATATCGATCATTGCCGAACTGAAGGGGATAACAAAGTTGTAGATAAGATCTTAATCAAATCTGCTTACATGCATAAATGGAACATTGTAGCACTAGGCTTCCAGCTCACCAGAAATACGATTTTGCCACTAACTTGCAAATGCTGAAAAAGGCTTTCATGTTCATGAAATGCTCCAACTCATATTTCACGTGCATCGATATTTTCTACATACCAGATATATCCCCAAAATATCAACACTGATATTTACATATTAAGCTCATTACAGGATGATGACTGGAGAGGGTTTTCGACAATTGAAAATTCTAGGCTTAGCATGTTCCTTCAGCAACTTGGGAACTGCGTATCCCCCAAAATGATTTAGGCTTCAACTTCTTCTTTGTAGCAGTAAAAAGCCAGCCCATGTGGGTTTCACAAATACTACAGCTGGCAACTGTCCATGCATACCTGCAAACCATAGCAACATCACAATCACAGCCTTGATTATATCTTACAGCCAATTTATCAGCAAATGGTGGAAAAGAGCAGGAAATGAGAGAAAAGATTAGCACATAATCATCACAACCAAACAGGAAACATAAACCCATACCCAGGAAACCAGCTGTATTCAGTTTCTGCTGGACCATAGAGAGCAAGGCCATTTGCTTTATTGAGAGTTAGTATCTCGTGCACACAACCATGTGGGTTCACATAAGCACCAAGAGGACCTTCACTAGACATCACCAACATATCACTCCGCTTTGCTATTGCGGTCTGCATAAACAGATTTTAAAGGAAGCATTAATTGGGCAATTCTTTGCAGCATGAATGCACTTGAAGAGATAATATAATATTACCTTGCAGGTTTTACATCGAACAAGATCAAAACTCTCAAGTAATTCAATTTCACGGCGCAATCTATATGAAACACCATCAATCTCCAAAAGCTCTTGTCTAGTAGATTCAGAGACAGGTATTTTACTGGCAATATAAAATGACAAGAGATCAGGCTTCTTGACAAGACCATCCATGTTTGGTGTTCCAACTATTTGTTTCCACTTATCTGCAAAATGTTGAAACAACTAGTAGTATCACCGAGCAATGAAAAGACACATGTCAAATCCAATACCTAAACAACCCAAAGAAAAGAGCCCTCCCCTCATCCTTCTCAGAAGTCCTGACAGGTTATTTCCCTATATCTCAATGCTTAATTAGAAAAGGAGAATCATCTAAAAAGTGAAGAATAAAGTTAAGCCTCAACTAAAAGAGATTTATTTTACAACAAATGGTTAAGCTTAATAGGTTCATCTCTTATTAGAGAATTTGCCAAAATCATCTTGCTTTTAATGCATTTTTATAAATAAATAATGTAACACTTCAAATGAGACAAATCAGATGATCTTGCAAACCAATGTTAGGAAAGAACAAAAAGCAAGGTCAAACTACCTGCTGCTCTCTGAGCCAGACAATATGAGTCGTACATACGGTACACCCAATGGGGCAAGAATGCTCTTGATGTTCTACGGAACTGGCTCAACTCGTTTCTCCAACACATTTTTGACCCTTCCCCTCTATGCGATTGCCTTCCTAATGCAGAACTCTTTCCAATTCTTAAGCCAACATTTTCACTTTGTTTCCAATTTCCAATGGAATCAGAGTCATTAAGATGAGGTCTTCTAGATTGAATGTCAGATTGAAATGCAGATTTATCATCATCGCTGCTTGTTGATTCATCCATTATATCACAACCATAGGCGAAATCAATAACAGATTGGTGGATTCTCCTTTCTGTTGGTGAAAGCTCACTCTCAAAGCTTTCCTCTGAAGTTGCATCTGAATCATTGTCCCTGATGCCATATCCACGTGATGAAGAATTTGACGGCAGTGTATGTGAGAGGCTCTGGCTTAGATTACTCACACATCCCAATGTTTCAAACACATCCCGTGGGGTCCTTAGTGGTAAATCTTCCTGGATAATTTGGATCTCTCCACAAGGCTAAGAAGATGAAATTGGATATATCAGCCTCACAAACTATAAGAAACCAAAAACGACAAATCTTGTGAATAGTTTCAAAAAGTAAAAGTTCTAACCACTCCTTCAACATCAATCCAGCGGCGTCTTAGACGAAACCTCTGCTGGCCACGAGTTACAACATTGAGTGAACCATCTTCCAACCTTCGGTATTGCCGAATCTGAGAAAATGAACTACTATATTTAAGTAACAAAAAGGGAATTGTGGACAGAAACAACTATAAAGAGGTCAACAGAAGAAACTTCATATCAAGTCTTCACAAAATTTTAGAAACAAGCCCTTAGTTGTTGAATTTGGAAATGAGATTTAAAAACTCAGAAATCCATGCAATTGGGTTTATAACTGGAGTGGAAAGTACTAGAGAGGAGAAAAAAATGCATATGATGTATAAACAATCATTAAGCAGCAGCAGGAAACTCAGAACTCGAATTGGAACATTAACCATACACTAACTGCTCATATAGAGATTTTTCTCACATATCATCAGATGAGGGGGAAAAAAAATGAAAGAAAGCAGCAGGGTCAGCTATCAACCTCTGCAGTTGTCCCAATGGTTGCGAATGTTATCCGTCCGTTGTCAGGCTCCCTGAAAACACGAACCTGAACAGAAGTTTCACGGTTCAACTTCAGATATAGCTATAGAAAGGAATTCTATATAAATACATACATACATACATATATATATATATATATATTAATATATTAAAGTGATGAAGAGTTCACATACCACCCCTATAGTATAAGGGACATCAACTTGGCTCAAGGCTCTCTCAGCAGCAGCTATGAAATTTGGTTTAATAACTCTTAGAGGAAGGGTAGCCTCAGGGAAAAGAACAACTCCTACCAATCAACCAACAGCAAAGTCAGACTGCTATAATTTGGAAGATTTATTTATAGGGGCAATAGAAGAGAAAGCCTAAGACATCCCCAGAACAAAGATAAGACAATAAGAACATGGTAAACCTTACTGTTCCTCACTAAATGACTATGTCTTTAGGCCTTACATGGGCGAGTTTATGAACTAGTTAATTTACTAAAATTTGAATTCCACATGCTATGACAGAAAAACAAATCAGAGGAGGGAAAAAAAAAAAGAGTAACATACCATCAAGATAGAACAAAGGGAGGGTAAGGATTGCACCCCCTTCCAAGAAAGCCATTCTGTTGTGAGTATCTTCAACATCTGTTACACTCAAATGTCATTAGTAAACCTCAAATAGTTTGAACTATCACTAACCAACCGGGAAAAATGTAAATTTGATTTTTTAAATAAAAAAAATAAAAATAAAAAGTCACAGAAGGGAGACAGCAACAAAGATCACATACTTACCACCAAGGTATGTATGTAACGAAGCCAAACAGGTGTCGAAAGTAAGTTGATTGGATGAGTCGGCGCCCCTGTTACCAGTAACAAAATTATTCCTATAACTTTAGAAAATCACAATAAAATAACACAATTGAAACCAGAACTAAAAGTATTCAAAGGTCACCAAAGAGCTCAAAGCAGGCTGGCTAATAAGCACTCAGTTTTCTACACATTTACAAGAATAATAACAGCTAACAAGGTAAAATTTTCAGACACCATAGCAAAATAACATTAAATTAGAACGTGCTTCTAACTGATCACTGGTCAGGCCACTCAAATTTGAACAAATTTTAGCATCTCCAGTTAATTTGAAGTAAATCACTCATACATAGTATTAAGAATAAATATTTCAATACTCGCACCTACACGCGCATGAGTTCAAAAATCAAAGCCTAGTTAAGACGTAAATTACAGGCAGAGTAGTGATTGTAAAATGATAAATTAAATAGTGATTGTAAAATGATACATTAAAGTGCTAAGATAAGATAATTAATCCAGTGAAATTGTGAAAATCAAAGACCCAGGGGAGGGGGGTATTACGTGGCGGCACGGTCGTCGTCGTCGGATGAGTCATGGAAATCGTCGACTTCTTCAACCTGCAATTCCTCGAAATCGAGCTGACGAATCTGCTCGATCTGTTGCCTCTCTCTTTCTAGTAGTCTATCGTCTACCATCTCTCTCTCTCTCTCTCTCACTCCCGCTCAAGGCGTATAATTGGATTTGTGAGCATCTACGGTGGTATATTCTATCTGATTTACTATTATTATGGTGTTGGTTCAATGTTTCTCTTACGCCGCGGCAAAATCTTCTACCAATTCCCAGGCCACCGGCATTTATTTCTTTTTATTCTTCGTTTCTCTTTCGCTCGCGAGTTAATTGCAGCAGGTACACCTCCGTGCTTAAAGAATTATCTCAATACCCTAAAATCTGATTTTGTCAAAATTTTTATCAATACTCTTAAAAAGTTAGTAGAAAATTATTAAATTATCTTTATTTTAAAATATTTTAACTCAACGGATAATACCTCTCTCCCCTTTACTCAAGCAAACAAACACTCATATCTAGTGCAATTCTCTCTATTACTTTTACTCAAACAAACAAATAAACACTCATCCTCTATTCTCATGCATGCTAAATCGAATATCAACCAACATTACCTCTGTAATTCGCTCACCGGCATCACCTCTACCGAACAAACATTCATTCTGCATACATACTAAATCGAACTTCAACACGAGCAAATTGAGCTTGAGAAGGGGAAGCCGCCGCAACTGAGCAAGAGAAGCCTAGTTCAAAAACAAAAAGTTAGGGTTTTATATTGAAAAAATAGATTAATTAGTTGCGGGTCTCTCATAACATGTTCAAAAATAAATTTTTAGTTGTTTTACTGCATGCAAATTGTGAAAAATTAATGGATTGTGCTGATTATAATTTTATCATGTAACACAAAATTTGGTCGTGTAAGGTTATGTAAGATTCAAGATTGTGTATTACACGACCTTCATGTATTGCACGATTACACGACCTTCATATATTGCATGATTACACGACCTTCATGTATTACACAATTACACGACCTTCAATTCCAGATTGAAGAGTAAAAAGTTCATCATCTCTCCAGGTGTGTTCTGTAATTTAATTTTTTGTTTCTTGTCAATAGCATATATACATTACATTTAGTTTAATTAGGCTCACAATAAATTGGAATGGTACAAATGCCTTTACCTTATGGAATGTCATTACTTAGAGAGATTCTTAATTTCCAATTATAAGTTATGGTAAGTCATGATATGTCTACTTATGAGTGGAAACACTTTAATTTGGTTATTGCAAATTGTGTTCTTATGTGTATAACATTACATTAATTTCCTATAGTTGATTTTTTTTTCTTAATTGATTTCATGAATTAATTATATGCAGGCATTCCTCATGTATGCTTGACCAGAGGAAGAAATGGGCAGAGGAAGAAAGCACTTTGAAGATAAAAAAAGAAGAAGCATTTTTAAATGGCTGTAATATGTTTAATTGCGATGTTCATTAGTGTATCTTATTCAAATATTGAAAAATTTGTATATTGATAACTTTGTTTATTTATACTAATTAATCTAATCATTACTCAAATTGTCGGATGTGCAAATTTAGTTTTTTTCTGCAATTTATGAGCACACGATTTGGTGTCATAAAATGTCAACGAAAATTATTAGAAAAAAGAAGTGAAATTAAATTGGAATCTAAAAAAATTTCACATCATTATTGGTTTGAATTGTAACTGGTGGCATAAAATCAGATGTCTTAAGTGTGAATTTCATTGTGATTTCGAATTCTGAAGTATCTTTATTAATAACTTGAGCTATCTTCTCCACCAATTCGGTATATGTTGTCGATTGTGGTATCATTATCCCTTTAGCCTTGGAACCTTTGAACTCATACTCGTCATTTTGCTCAATCCATTCACCATTGAAGAGAATATGCAAACATACCAAAACCATACATGATGATACAATAAAAATAATAATATCAAATTTCATATACAAGTAATTACATGAGCTACACGACCTATACGACCTACACGACTACATTACTTACATGACTTACACGACCTACATGACTATATTACTTACATGAACTACACGACTTACACAATTATATTACTTACATGACATGCACGGTATCAAAAGGAATGCACGACGTGAAACATTTTCACCATAAATAAATTATATTGCTGAAAAAAATAATAAAACGACCTACATTGCATATATTTCTACATATAAGAAAAAATGGTGAAAATAAAACATTATAATGTGAGGAAAATTTCTAAATTTTCCTAAAGATTAAAAAACTTAAAACCCAACAATATTAACATACCTTATTGGGTTGTTTAATGAGTAATGTACCTCATTTCAGTTAAAGAAAGAGTGGGTGTTAAAGAAATGAACATATAATTGTATTTGTGTAAGAAGTTATGAGAGATTTTGAGAGATTCTAAGAGATTTTGAGAGAATTTCGACAGTAAGAAGATATTTGGGTGAAAGATATATAAAGACAATGAAGTTGAGTGAATTTGATGCATTCATTAAGGTCATTTCAGACTTTACTCACATTTGTTAGGGTATCCATAAAAACCAAAAAGGGAGGGGGTATTTAAATAATTTTGAAACTATTAAAAGGTATTTAATTAAAAACCCTGAAGGTAAGGGCAATAGATCAAGATGAACATCTTTCGTAGAAAATAGAAGTGGAGCCAGCAGGGTCACGCATTCAATGGCAAAATCCTCCACGGTTTGGGCCTCATAGATCCCCACCTTAAATGTAAAAAATTTTGAATAATTTTTTAAAAATGAGATAGAGAGTGGGAGAAAATAATCCCTAAATTTTTAATGGGGTGAGGTTTGATTTTGCCCTCTCCACTCCACCCCCACCCCAATCCTCATTATATATAAATATGTTTCTAATTCTTATTTTATAATTTTTATTTTATCAATTATAATGTCAATTAATAATTTTTTTTTAATTTTTATGCAATATAAACATGATATGAATGAAAGAAAATCCTATAATATTTTTCGACTCTGAAATATTGTTATATTTTTTTTCTCTTTTAAGATACTATGCTCTTTAAATATTTTTCACTTTTAATATCATTTTAAGATATTATTTCAAACTTTTAAATTTTTTTAAAAGAATTTAGATACTTTATAATGTGGTGATAATTTTATTTTAAGTCTCTAATTTTGAATTTACTGAAATAATATATTTATACCTAATATAAAATAGATAAATAGAGAATGAAGTGGAGATGGGGAAATCATTCCCCACATGGGGATTCCTCATCCCCACCCCACTAAATTTATTGGAGAATGGGGTGGGGAATTGAGGTAAAAATTTCTAACAGGGTGGGGAATGAGGTAGGCCACCCCACCCCCACCCCCACCCCACCCATTGCTATCCCTACATTCAGAATATATTTCCTTTTCAATTAATTCATTTAGTGTTTTCTCCAACAAGAAATCAATCTCTAATAAATTAATTTCATGAAGAATCTACCAATACGCCTTTGGCCTAGCAATGAATCTCTACTTTCATAAGTTAAAAATGATTGTAAGGGTAAGGGTTTGAGTTCATCCCATGGACTCAAAATTCTCTCAATTAAATATTATGCATGATTGCGTGGACTTTATTTATAAATCTTTTTCCCTTACAAAATGCTCACCTGTGAGGGTAACTTATCTGGGCTTGTACTTTATAATTTTAATGTAACAATTAAGTTCTAGTTATGTATATCTAATTGTAATTATCAATGAAATATTTATTATAATAACAATTGTAAATATCTGTGTAATACAGTAATCTGGTAATCAATATTAAAAAAAAAAAATTCATGAAGAATCCTTCCAATAGTTATCCCTCTAACAGTTTTGCAATGTGGCAGGCAGATCGAACTTATAGAATCATTCATATGTTCCTTTTTCTCGAACAAAGACAAAGCAATACAGAATTGTTCATGAGCTTTTGATCTGTTACCATCCAAAATAGATAATCTCCCACTCAACCAGAAGTATCTAACCCAGAAGGAACTCTTATTGCTTAACAAGGAACTGTCCAGAAGTGAATCATGGCAAATTGTGTTGTTGGCTGATGCTCCATTTGTACCTTGGAAACTCTCTTTCGAAGAGCAGTTTACATTACCAGGTGCACAGGTGAAGTCAAATGGATAATCCAATGATACCGATTCAATTATTTTACAAAGATGATAGGAAGCCTCTGATATGAATTCAGACCGCTTAAGAACATTAGAAGGAGAAGACCCAAGGTCATAATATAACTCAGGCAGAAATAGACTACATTCAGTGGTCCTATCAAGCCCCGAATACCTGGTCAACTTCTCCAATTCCATGAACTTGAGAAATGCATCGTGGCACATAAGGCTTCTTCTTGCGGCATGTTCTAAAAGCAAGTGACCCATACGGTATGCACCATAGTTTTTTGAAGTTTCTCCCATAAATGTAGTAACATCACAACATTCTATATCCAACGAATTAGCATGATCTGGACATGAAAGGAAAGAAATAGCAGCACGATTACAATCTTTTTTTTTTTCTGACAAGCCAGTAATAAAAGATTCAAAAAATTGAAGTACATTTTTTGACACATCCTTATCGTTAGCAAAATCTTCTTCTTCTTTCCCGGGTTTACGACTCCTAAGCCTTTCAAGTCGAGTACTCCGCCTCTCCAGTAGTTGTCCTTCAAAAATATTTGTTTCCTTTTCTTTAATGATACATCTGTCAGAGTCGCTCTCACCAACATGCATGATTTCCCCAATTCCAGATGAGTTAGTTCCTTTCTTTTCCCCAAACCCCATGACCATTTCTGAACTAGTAGGCAAGCGAATAGCTAATCTGACATCCCCAGATTTGGGTGCTTTTTCAACTCTCACCTCAGAACCACACCCATTTAATGAACGCAGGATATCTAAGAGTGTGTCAGCTAGAGCTGCCCAGGAACTTCCTGCCAGACATAATTCTATGTTCTGGTTCCGCTTTTTACAAACAACACCCTCATCAAGAATTTCAGTAGCTGCTTTTCTCTTGTCAATAAATATAAGTCGAACATGTTTGGGTTCCAGCTTATCAATACCTCTTGGTGCATATAGAACTAGCTCTGTCTCTTCAATAGTATTTTTAACAGGCAAAGCACGAGAATGTGATGGCCAATGCCTCAAAATTAACTGAGCAACAGAAAGACATGCAACCTCATCACCAATAGCAATGAGGACTTATAATAGTTTCTTCATGCAATTCCCTGTACAATTCATCCAGGAGAATTGATAAATATCCAGAGTAAGTCAGGAAATAGGGATAATTCGTACATACGCAAAAATAGCAACCAAAAAGCAGTAAATAACGTTGATAAAACAAGCTAATGATTATTAAATAGTGAAACAAATAAATAAATGCTTACAATTATTGGGGCTACACAAAAGCCCTTGCTCAGAAGAAAAGCCGAACTCATGATCATACCATTTTTGGATTTCTTTCTGCAATTGTCCTTTGTAATTTGGTTTGTTTCCCTTCAGAGCTTAGGCTGGTTGGAGTTGCACAGACGATAACCGCTTCGTTGTTCTTTTTGTGCGGGGTTTTGGAATTTTCGGAAAATAGCCTAATTTAGCAATTTGTGGAGAGAAATACAATCTTTTCGATTCAAATATATATATTTTTTCAACAGCACTGCTATTACCCCGGGTCAAAACCCGAAACTAATTGAAACGACACCATTTTTTGTTTTTTTTGTTTTCGTTCTTCCTAAAATGACGCCGTTTGGTTACAAAAAAGATTGTCTCTTCTTTCCTTTCTTCATCCTAGCATTGTGAGACGAGATTGATCGTTTTTTTTTTCTTCTTCATTTTTTTCTGGTATGCCACTCCGCGAGCAAGTAAGGAGCGAGAAAATAAAGTGGGCTGTGGTGATGTTAGAATTTGCACGTATTGGTATCTATTTAGTGATTGGTCCACTAGTTTTTTTTATAAATCTTACGTGGATTTAGTTCCATGGGTTTAAGAATTTCTTTATTGTTCATCACTCTAGTTTTGTTTTTTTATTGGCTTTATGAAACACTGGCTTCTCTCTACAGTAGGACTCCATTGACACTCCACGACAGGAAAAATGTTCTGGAACATCGATGGAATGAAGCCAAAAGAAAGGGCGAAGATATCTTGCTCGGCACCGACTTTTTAAGTCTGGTTGCCCCTTTTGCCTTCTTTCCGGACGGATTCTCTTATACCATCCGGAATCCTCACACAGGAACCATTCAGACTTTTCGGGTCCCTTGGGTTGAAAAGCAATCCATTTTTGGGGAGGGTGGAACACTATACAAATACAACTGATATTATCACCATTGCTTCCACTGTAGGGTCCACTAAAGGCAAAGAAGCCATGCCGTATCCCATAACATAGTTTATTATAGTATATATAGAGTCTAACAATCCTTGATATGGACATGTCAAATCTACCAAGAGTAAAAGTTGATACGCTGCATCTAATGGTATACTGAGATTGGTTGGAACACTGAATTACCTCATTCTAACGAGTGCTTGAATCACACCATCTGATGAAGCATAACTTGTTTGTATGTCTGGATTCCAAGCTGAGTATGAAAGCAGTTTGACGTCCGAACAAAACAGTTTGAAGATGCTTAATGTAAACTGTAGTGTTAATCTCCAATTCAATTATTTAATACCCTAAAATTTTGAATTTATTGCTTTATATGATCGGGACCCCAAAAAAAAAAGTCTTAAGCAACCCGAGTGTCCATTACTGACTGATATACAGTAATGCTGTTAATTTTTTTTTTAATATTAAAACTTCTTGTCATGTAATCATTATGAGAAAAAGTGCATGACAAAACAACCAGACTTATGCATGTAGTTGTTATTGTTAACAGCAACATATAATGGAGGACCAAGTCTTAGATAATCTGGTTTTATCGAAATACTCCAGATGCATTAACAGGAAAAAAAAAAGTTGATGGTCAATAAGGTCCAAAGGGGTTAACATCAATGCTAATCAACAATCAAAAGACAAAGAAAAGTCAATTGAGAGTTCAAACTTGAAGATAAGACTCCCGAGGAAGAACAATCTGTTGCTTCAAACCAGTTTTAATCATTACAGATAGAACCTATTATGTATAAGAAACTAGGTAATATACAATAAAGTAACTCGAGAACTAACGTGGATAAAAAATTTGCTTCCAAGACTTTTAAAATTAAAAAAAAAGAGTAATAATGTTGAAAGTCATGATGCTCGCGACAGTGAACGCAAGAAACACAGCAACAACTACCATCCTCAAATCTCAAGAGTCTGAGAATGAGTGCATGAACTTCTCACATGAAGTGATATCTTTTAAAAGAAAAGCAAGAGAATATAACTTTTCACGTTTTTCCCCAAGGCAATTAGCATCCCAACATATCTCAACATACTCGACTTAATACCACCTTCCACACAAAATAAGCAAAGAATTGTCTGCATTTACCAAGATGAAATTTCCATAGATTTCAAAAGCTTTCAGAGATTCTGAAAATTTTAACTTCATATTTCGAGCTAGTAGTCCAGAGGATATCTGACTACACCTCACCAAAATGACTTCATAAGAGCTACTAGTGAATAAGAAAACAAGGGATATCCAACACTATGGTACTGACAATTTTTTGACACTGTGCTACAAGATACACAATGAAAACTATGTAAAGATTGATTAAAGAAATACCTTCATCAGATTCTCCACCAGATGAAGGAACCTTTATGCATAGAAAACAACCAATCCTGTTATCCTCAGCTCTCAAGCAGTCAAAAGTTATCAGTAGCAGCTAGCAACAAAGGCAGTAACTTGCAAAAGGAAGTCCAGTAGAACAGTCGAGGCTTCAAAAAATTATCTTTTAAGTTATACAATTTTTGGACCTGCAAACATAGAGAAGACATGGCATGCTGGTGTGGGAATGAAGCTTCCAACTGCAAATGCCAGAAACTCTGATAAACTAGCAAGAGTTATGGACGGACCAACTTCAATCAGTGCATTGCTTATTTGTGTCCCTAGAAAAAAACTCCAACCTGATTAAAGGTTACAGGAACCACAGAAGAACATATAAAACATAAAAACAATAAAGAAACTATATATGCAAAGAAAATATATGTGCCAGCATCAATAATTCACAAATAGCCACTCTGCCTAAATGAAAACATAATATGAAATACAACATGGGTGATTCCTTCACATTAAACACAATTATACAGAAACTTCTAAGGCATGTTAAAGGCATGACAGGAAATATACAATGAAGGCAAGCCAAGAAAATTTAGGGAGTTGAAATGAATTTTCATCCTGCATTGGCAAGCCCAAGATGAATGTAGGACACAAATCCCCCCACAAACAACATCAAGAAAACAATGGAATTCAAAGAAAATTGAAGAATGGACTTACAGCTAAGACAAGGAAAGGAATAACTCCCATTATGATCAATGTAGATTTAACTCCAATAGCACTGAAAAATCCAACAGATCCAGAGTACAGAAAACATGACAAGTATAGCTCCTGAAAGGTCCAGCAACACCTAGAGACCAAAATTGTAAGTCGCATTGATTAAGAGAACAGCTGTTTTTGTCGAATAGATATCAAGTTCTCAAGAAGCAGAAGATATACCTCTAGTCAGTATGAACTTACATAATAAAACTTCATATGAGAATCAACTCAAGCAAGAGGACCTTAATGAAACTCAGTATTTGTCACATAAAAAAAATTACCCATGAAAAACCTCAGTGTAGATTACAAACAAACACAGAAAATCAATATAAAATAAAATAAAAGGTAGGGCACAACTTAAAGCCAAATAAAATCATACCTTGGATGCAATGTAGAAAGAAGATAAACGAGGTGTGTCTCCAAGTGCGACAGAAATGTAGGCAAACATCACAAGACAGCTTGCCTGAGGTGTTGATGGCTAAAATGGAGAAAGCAACGAAAGACCAATCAAATCATCAATAAGACCACATGATACAGATTGTTCTCAAGAGGAAGTTGGCCAATGTGAAGAGCTATTCTCAGTGACTTACTTCTATGGTGACGACATCTGCAGTACTTTCTCTTTCAGTTCTTCCTCAATCGAAGTTTGTGATGAAAATGAAAGAGTAAGATTGCTAGACCGAACCATTAGTAGCAGCCACTCCTGTCAATTTTAATTTTTTGGAAATTTAATTTCCAGGCAACCATCAAAAGTTGAGTAATATATATGAAATACAAATTACAGCCGCCAAATCAAACAAATGCAACCATGCTCTAACCTAGCCATACAAATTCCTTCAAAATGGTCTATTTTAATTAAAAGAATCTCCAAAGTTGCATGAAAGAGATAATCATCCCACTATACATGTATCCATACCCTAAAAAAGCAGGCAATCTGATGTTCCAGTTACACTTGCCGAAGCATCATCATGAGAACAAACCCTTAGAGATTAGATAAAACACCAACAGAAAACACCAACTATATTCTCTGAGCATGCAAGATCTTTTATGTGATTGGCACCCCACTACCACACAATGAGAAAGCCTTTGATCTACTCAAAACCTAGACAAGCACGGCTTCCTCATCTACCTAGACAAGCACGGCTTCCTCATCTATGTGCTACTTCGAGATTGAACAACAAAACAAATACACTAAACACATATCACCTTATTCCACTCCAAGGAATTGTTCAGCTTTTGAAGTAGTTGATGCGCAGATACATTTTTTCAGTGAAACATGAAATTTAGGAATCCAAACAAAAAATTCAAACACCACTAAACAAACAACTCTGCTGCCAGACCTTGCCAACTAAATGAAAGCCTTTTCCCAAGACAAAGCCTTCCCCTTCTCTTCACTTGTTTCATCAATTACATTATTAACTGGATAGGTGATAATAGAGGCAGAAGCCTGAAATCAAACCACATCAACGCTTAGGATACAATCAGCTTTCAAACAAAGGGATAAAAGTATTAGCTCAGAATAATAGCTCAAAAATCCTCTTAAGACAGTGCTTGCATCGAGTCGAGCCTTAAAAGCGCTCAAACATGTGTCTGAAGAGGCATAATGCTGAAATTGGAACACACGGGGAATTAAAAAGTCAACATGTAAATAACAGTCCTAGATATACCTCAGTAGCTGTCATGTAACAGTAACTAGCTTTATACCCGAAAATAATACTCAGCATGTCCAATTCCTCCAGAGGAATCGTAATTTCAGGGTCATTTTCCAAATACTACCAGAAAAGGCAGAGAATACGAAAACGACAAAGTTAATACTTGGAAAGTGTACAATATGTTTTTGTATTTTTGCATCATCATGGTGAATCTAAGCATACAATTAAAGATATAAATAGGTCCCATTAAAAAATGATAAGCATAGTATCTCAGCGTCTGCGTCTCCCAGAGGTAAGGCCTTCCCCCAAAAAACTACTCCGTCGGCTCTAATAGACTCTAGACACATGATTGGTAGACATCTCAGCATCAAATCCATGGAAATGCAGGAAAATATTAAAAGGCCTCAGAAAACACTAAATGCTCGATTCTAGGCAAAACACTTGATGAACATGAATTAACCCTCCGAATACAAAGCAAATCACAAAGCATTAGATTAAAAAAAAAAAAAAAAAATAGAAACCTGAATATTTTCTTAAACCAGTCTGTGCTGCATTATATGCGGTAGTGAGGAGATAGTCACTGAAATTTGATCACACCATGGTGGTGTAATTAATGACACTTGTGAAAGATGGTTTCAAGCTTGACTGCAATTTCAACACAAATTGCTCAAGTCTTAAGAACCAAAACCATCAAATGCCAGTCCATAGAATGCAGCTCAGGCAACCAAGAATGATCACAAGAATGAGAGTTAGTTAAGTCACTAGCCCATTGAGTCCCCACTGTCATTGCATTGGCCTTCCAGAAAGAAGCAATATTGCAAGGTTTGTAATGCTTTTCACAGAGCTTTGGGTGAATTTTTCCAGGGATGGCATTGAGGAAAACTGCAATCTACCATCAAAGCTGATTCATTCCAAACCTCTAACAATCAATTCAAGAAACACTTCAACTACATCAGAAGCTTTGACATCACTACACTCCTTAATTCTTTGCTAATCTCCAAGCATTTAGTGATTAAAGGGCATAGTTGAATCAGATTACTATAATTCAAAAGAAGCATTATTAATGCAGCATCAAATAACCCAACAACAAATAAAAAAGAAATTTGTGGGCAAAATTATATAATCTTTTTTGAAAATTTTATCCTTATAAACAGAGAAGGAAAAAAAAAAATCCTTTTTTACTGCAGAATCACAAAGAAAACACAAAATAGATGACCGACCAAAGACTTTAGGGAGAAATTAACACAAAAAATCACTTTTTTTCTTTTATTAATTTTTTGCCTTTGGTTGATGTTAAACGGTTGCCTAGCTAAGTCTATACCAATAACAAAGATCAATAGTATAGTTTTATGATCTTAATCATATTTAACATGTAACTAAATATAATAACAGTTAAAAATAAAAATATCATAGTAAGTTGTCACATTAAGCTATCAAAAGTAAATACATTAATGATCCTTTTGTCTTAGCTACAAAACAACTGGACTGCCACTGCCAAACACAATTATACAGAAACTTCTAAGGCATGTTAAAGGCATGACAGGAAAATATACAATGAAGGCAAGCCAAGAAAATTTAGGGAGTTGAAATGAATTTTCATCCTGCATTGGCAAGCCCAAGATGAATGTAGGACACAAATCCCCCCACAAACAACATCAAGAAAACAATGGAATTCAAAGAAAATTGAAGAATGAACTTACAGCTAAGACAAGGAAAGGAATAACTCCCATTATGATCAATGTAGATTTAACTCCAATAGCACTGAAAAATCCAACAGATCCAGAGTACAGAACATATTTAACATGTAACTAAATCATATTTAACATGTAACTAAATATAATAACATTTAAAAATAAAAATATCATAGTAAGTTGTCTTAGCTACAAAACAACTGGACTGCCACTGCCAAACTGCCAATGTGTTGTTTAAAGGTTGGGCTGCCATAGCTAAGCCAGATATTTTCCCAGTTGCAATAACTATTTATACAAACAACACCTAAATAATTTTTTTAAGACAACTAGAGGTTTTGTTCTTTAAATTATCAGTACCTAAACAATATTAATTAAGACAGCTAGAGCTTCTATTCTACGGCACCGCAAACGAACTGTAAACTATGCATAAAAAGCAAGAGCTGGTGCCATAGAATGTAGCTCAGATTAATGATATTCTGGAGCTTCCAGGCAATGGGGATCTTATTCTTTCATCGACAACAAGTATGACCGCCGTTACATCAAACATCAACCAGGTGCAAATAACTGCAGCAGCAAAATCTTAAAAATGCTTCTCAAGAAGTCCATCACCCATGAGAGCTAACAGCCTTCAGTATCGGGTTGCTTAGAATTGAGCTGAAGAGACCTCGAGCCTGCAAAGGCAGCACAGCTTGAAAAGTCACAACAGTCATTTGAATGGCCTAACAAAATTAGGCAATATTGTAAGGCAAATTATGCTTCCTGCACGTCGGGGAAGCTAAAGGAGCACCACCTGAAGCTGCAATCAACCATGAAACCAATCCATCCAAGAAGGGTAAAAGCACTTAATATTACGTGTCCCCTGAGGTTTACTTCCTAAACTGCTCACAGACAATTCATCAAACACTTCCAACGGCATCAAAAGTTTTCCCTTGAAACATAAACACAACCCTTTTAGTAAAATCACTAGACTCCTTAATCTTTCACAATCTCCCATTCCCAGGCATTTTAGTAATTAGAGGGCATTTGCTGAGTCGGATTACTATTCAGAGTTAACTCAACAGAAGCAGAAAGAAAAATTACTATCATTATAAATGCAGGATCAAGTATCCATCCAACAAACAACAAACAAAAGAGAAAATAAATAGGCAAAAGTTATATGATCTTTCTCTAAAATCCAAAACCTATCAAGACATCAAATTTAAAACCCATTTTAATCCTTGCAAACATAAATATATATGAACATTCGTTAGAATCACAAAGAAAAGAATAATCAGCCACCACCAAGGCCAGCATTCTGTTGCTGAATCTCGGAACTTTGCAAAGACGCACTGATTGGCCCCAGGTTCGCATTTCTAGCACTCTCCCCATAATTACTTGCAGTAATAGATTATTGAGCACTACTATCATCATTATTATGAAGCTGCTGTTGTTGTTGTTGGGCCAGCTGCTGCTGTTGTTGTTGTTGGGCCAGCTGCTGCTGCTGCTGTTGCAAGGACCCAATGACAGCCTGCTGCTGCTGCAAAAACCCAATGATGGCCTGCTGTTGCTGTTGCTGGTGTTGAAATCCAATCCCAACTTGTTGTTGTAACTGTTGTAGAATCCCAATCACGGCCTGCTGTTGCTGTTGTGAAAATCTCAACGCTGCCTGCTGCTGTAGCTGAATATGCCTTTGTAGCTGTTGTAAAAATCCCGTCACCGCCTGCTGCTGCTGTTGTGCCTGCTTCTGTAGCAGTTGTAATGACCCAATCACGGCTTGCTGCTGTTGTTGGACTCGCTGTTCTAAAAATCCCATCGCTGGCTGCTGCCGCTGCTGCTGCTGGGCCTGGCTTTGCTGGTGATGTTGCCGTTGCAAGAACCTCATCACGATATGCTGTTCCACTTCTAAACAGTGGACCCTGACATAAATAGCAAGGGACTCGTTCAGTTGTTGATCCTCCCAACTTTGCAAAGACGTGTTGCTCGGCACAGTACTCTGCAGACGATCAAGACGCAGTTGTACCCGTTGTAAATACTTGATCCATTCTTGCTGGTGTTGCTCATGTAAAGTCTGGAACACGGCCTGTGTTTTCTGTTCAAAAGCCTGAATCGAGGAGAGAAGTAAGTTCTTTTGCAGTTTTAAAAAGTTTAGTCTAGCATTAGGACCACCAGCAACATAAACATCGGCAATCCTCTTCGTATTCTTCAAAAAAATCTTCAAAAAGGCCTTCAAAATATCAACTCTTCCCGTAGGCACAAAGGCTTTCATCGCATTCACTATTTGATCCACGCCGAACACCCTACAAATTTTAAAGACTTCTTCTGTATCAGAAGCATCCCCACCCAAACAATTCTCCAACCCATTATCTTTAAACACCTTAATCACATTCTCTTTTTCTGCATCACCACCAGCGATCTCATTCTCAAAGTCATTCTCCCCTGTTAATTTACCAACCAAAAAAAAAAAAAGTTAGTGTTATTGTTCACATCATCATCATCACAGTTGAGAGGTAGAGCATCAAACCCAAACGATTTACAAAATTATCATTAAAATAAATAAAAATATCATACCTGATGATGAACGCGCGGACATATTGATGGGTTTTTTGAATATGAAAAAGTGACCACAAATTCTTTATAAATAATAACAAGAAGACTCTGTTAGGCTACTGCTTTGAGATAGCAGTTTAGAAGCGGCGAATTGAAGAGAAGAGTAATGAGGAGAAGTGGCCAGAGGGGAAACGAGAGTTTTAGAAGCAATTCTTATTATTTATTAAAGTAACAACAGTTCCTTATATAAGCCAAAGAGATCCTACGAAAATAATAATTCCTAATAACATAATAACTTAATAACTAATCCTTAACAGAAAAGGAAATAATGCAGCTCTAAGACTAGGATTCTAACAGACTCCGACACAGCGGCAGGGGCAGGACGCAGCGGCGCGGGGCAAGGGCAACGCGTAATTCTTGTCTTCCACGTTTTGTATGTTTTGTAACTCTTTTATTATTATTTTTACTTTTTTTTGTCCTCTTCAAAAAGTGAGTCTTTAAAATCAAGGGAAATTATCATTCATATACCCTATATTTGCTCTGTTATCAAAAATACTACAACACTTTGAGGGTGTATCAATCGTCCACCCTTAGTTGACAAAATGTATCAGCCGACCACCAAACCGTTAGTTTCCGTTTGAAAGTTAACGGAGTTACAGTGAATTGACGATTTTACCCTTGAAAATTATTACTTGTATACCTTTAAATTCTCTTTTTATCATTTGTATACCCTTAAATTATCATTTGTATCATATGAAAAGACCAAATTACCCTTATGACGTCATCATACTTAAACGGCAACTAACGGTTTAGTGGTCAGCTGATACATTTTGTCAACTTAGGGTAGACGATTGATACACCTTTAAAATATTGTAATATTTTTGATAATGAAATAAACTAAGGGTATACAAATAATAATTTCCCTAAAATCAAAGACGTTCGCGACTCGCGATGATAACCGTTAAATTATTTTTTTAATAAAAATTAGTCACTGGGTAGGGCCAAAAGTAATTAAGGCGGCACTAGACTCAAAAACAAAAAGTAGTGGTAGATAATTTTAATTTATGCGTAAGATTTAAAAAATATTAATTTATTTTCATTCCTTATTGAGAGGATAAAAAAATATAGTATACCAAAAACACTTAAAATGTACAAGGAATCCAACAAATGCCACCTTACAAGAGACGGTCGCAATTCGCATGATCTATAAATACAAACTCACCTACATAAAATATTGAGCCAACAAATGTAATCTCTTGCTGTTAAGAAAACTGAGTCTCATGCACAAACATCAATAAAACAGCTCACTGTCAAATATAATTGGTAATTTATTTTATATTGTATAATGTTCTCTCAATAATGCCGACATTAATCAACAGAAAGCTTGTGACAATATTGCACAATGACATCACACACTAAAATTTGTTTTGAGATTACCGATCAATCTTGTCTTTACACCATAACACTAGCACACCAAGTAGGTAAAAAATTAAATCTATATAAAAAGAGAGAGGCGCTTACTTTTTGGAGTTTGGATTGATATCATAGAACCTCTTTTAGACTTTGCATAAAGCAATACATGCATTAAAAAAGATGTAAAAAAATAATATAAAATAGTGGCAACCCGATCACTTAGGATATGAATGAATTATGTAGGGGGCACAAAGGCAAAGCACCGACGTAGGCTTATTTTTTTTACAATAAAGAAGGTAAGTCGATATGTTCATTAGTTTGAAGATAAGTTGAAAATTATCATTTTAGATGGGTAAACATCTTAATTCACTTGCAAAGAATATCATCGTTGTATTTTAAGGGTCTCTGCTCCCACCCACAGTCGCTTTTAAAAGTGACAACTGCTTAGGACGTATTTATAGCATTTTTCAGTGATAATTATCAACAGTAGAGGTAAGGTTGTGATGATGGATTCTCAAAATCAGCACAACGACGCATTTTCTTATCAAGCAGGACTATTAGCCCCACTTTAAAGTTCTAATATAAGTCCTTTTCTAAAAAAACTCCATTAATTAATTAGAAGAATTCATAATTTATAAGGACATCTATATTCTTTAGAAGTTATCCATAATTCAATCTTTTTCCAACTTCTTTCTTTATGAAAGATGTCTTTTTCGAAAGGGAAAAAAAATTAATATTGCATTAACATAAAACATTACAAGAGAGAGCTGCAAATTGTAGAAGCTCATCCCCAGCCAAATACACGACTAGTCATCATTTCAAATACGCCAAATTTCTAATCGACCTTTTCCTTAACACAAGCAATGAGATTAAGCATGTCTCCAGAAGTCGAGTCACCAACATTTACCAAGAAGTTGGTGTGAACATTTGAAATCTCCTCTAAAGTCTTGATGAAATTGAGCATACGTTGAAAAGACGACTATCTGATTGGTTAGAGCATACTCTTAGGGAAATTTTAGTTTTCTTATAATGTTCTTTTTATTTTTTTTAATGAATTATTAATTTAAAAAAAATGAATTTGCTCATAAAGAGAGAGAAGCAATTTACTGGAATTGATTTGGGGGTAATTTTGGAAGAAAATAGATGTATTTATAAATAATGAACTCTTTCCATCAGTAAATGGGTTCATTTTTTCAATTAATACTTCATCAAAAAAAATACAAAGAACATTATAAGAAAACTAAAATTTCCATAAGAATATGCTCTAACCAATTAGCGAGTCATCTTTTTTGGAATTGATTTAGGGGTAATTTTGAAAGAATAGATATATGCTTATAAATAATGAACACTTTCCATCAGTAAAGGTGCTTCATTTAGAAAAGAGTTTTATCAGAACATTAAAGGATTGTCAAGAGTCCAACTCTTTCTTATCTTCGCATTCTAACCGTAGTGGAGGTGGAGGTGGAGGCGGTAGATTATTTAATCTAACCATAACTAACAAAAAACCTAATCACGGTTTAGCAAAAAGCAGTTTATAGTCGAGAGACTAGACCATGGCTTCTAACCATTCATAGTTGATAATCAGAGAAGCGCCCACTGCCCAATGGGCTAAGCCCCCTCACCCATAAGATGATCTAAATGCCATTCTATCGCCTTCTTTTATTGTTTTCAGCCCTTACGTCAACATAATGTCAATGCCAACTTTATTTTGGGGTGCCAAACGGATTGGGTATTACCCGACAAGGAATGAGGTCGAACCAGTCCCGACCATCACTTGATAAGAACAGAATTGGTTTGGAAATTAAATTTTATAAAAATATTTTACGAAATATATATTATTTTAAATAATAATATTTCTTTGACACATTAATTACACATATTTAAAATTTTAAATATTATCTTTATATTTTCATAACTAATTATATTAAAATGAGCTTAAAAATTATAAAATTAATTAAAAATATAGTTATATAATATTATAAAATGTAAGATCGAGCTTGAAAACTGGATAAAAAATAAGGGGTTGCTTTCTTCTCTTGAATTACCTATAACCAATTGAGAATTTAGTGGTTTCTATCTTTTAGCTGAAGAGCGAAGGATGCTATGTATATTTGTTTTGATTATGATATTAATATTCTGGGTACATTATTATTATTATTATTATTTTCGTGTTTATCGAAAAGAAAGAGGACAAGGTCATTTATGACATAAAGCGAGTGTACTTAGAATGAAAAATGATTTATTTCATGCTTTGATGGGCGCATTTAATAATGGGTTTTATAAGATTAACAAGGTGGTGATAGTAGCTCCACTTTTTTTTTTTTTTAATTCGTACCAAGATCGGGTGAATTATTTATCCTCTAATTTATACTTTTGACCTTCTAATTTACTATTAAAGACATTAATATAACTCCATAAATATTATTACTCTTAATACATACCCAATAATCTCAAATATATTTCCCTTAATAATCTAATATATATATATATATATATATAAAGCTGGGACTTCAAGAGCTAATGTGGCATCATCATTTCTCATCTTTTTATATTTTCTATTATCTAAAATATTGGTGGCTTAAAATACATCAATTAATTAACATAAGAAAAGAGGTTCTTTCATTTTCCCTCAACAATGTCACTAGGACCTAATTTCAATGCCATAATTTCATATTTAATTATGCAACATTTTGTTGAGTGCCTTTTGGCTTATTCAAATTTTATTATGCTAATAATTAAACTTTAGTGCCTTAAAATACATAAACTAATCAACATAGGAAGAAAGATTCTTTTATTTTCCCTCAACCTCATCTTTTTATATTTTCTATTATCTAAAATATCGGTGTATATTCTTTATACATGTTTTTCCTCTTTCTACTTAAATCTAATAATAAGTAACCATTAATAATAATTAATTATAAGTCTTTTGAAACATTTGTTTATTTTATTATGCTAGCAATTAAACTTTAGTGGCTTAAAATACATCAATTAATTAACATAGGGAGAAAAGTTCTTTAATCTTCCCTCAACAATGCCACTAGGACCTAATTTTAATGTCATAATCACATATCTAATTATGTAACCTTTTGTTCAGTGCCTTCAGACTTCTTAAAATTTTAATATACTAACAATTAAACTTTAATGGCATAAAATACATAAACTAATCTATATGTATATATATGAAGTTGGGACTACAAGAAGTGATGAGTACAAGAAAGTCTGCGATTTATTTTTTACCGAAACCGGGCAAGAAAAGAAATTTCTTTAAAAACGAGCTATTCGTGTACGCGCCACAGTCGTGACTTTTCCGGTCCTGCTTTAAACACCTAGTAGGAAGGATTAGGTGTATTATATTGTATTTTAGGATTATTATCATTTCACTACTTCAAAAATTACCAAATATCATATAACTACAACAAGTATTGTCTCCTATCATTTTCCTACACAAAAAAGATTGACTGCAAGAAGTTCCTAATAATTCTGGCCTTGAAGGACAAAAAGCTTGTGAGGATGAAGTTCTGTCACTTTCAGATATTGGCACATCCAAAGATCGGCAGAGTAGTGAGTCAACCATATTCAATCCTCGTGGAAGATTTTCCAAGGAAAAACACCCATCTTTCATTGCCTCTCCAAATAAGACCCGGCAACATTCATCATCTGATATCAACATGTTCTCTGGTTTAGCTGAACCAGCTGCTAGATTTCCAGCAGAACTAGGAACGCTAAGTCCCAAAGAGCTTTGGAATGGAACATTGGCAACTTCATGGCCTTCATGAGAACTTATACAATGAGCTGGCAACCCCGCTGATTGATGTCCCAATTTGAGTGCCGAAAAGTTTGATACATCCTCTAAATTAAACTGGTAAGGTGTGCTTGCAAAAGACCCAGCATTATTGACAAAACTTTGTTCAGGGAACTTAGAAGAGCAGCCAGCTTCACCAGGTATTTCTGGAATGGAAAAAGTGACATCTTCAAGTGAGGTGTAATATTGTTCTGTACAAGATGCTGGACTGGAGCTTCGATCCTTCCCTGGACACGACTCTTCACTAAAAATGACCTGGTCTCTCGTTTGTAGCACCGCATTACCAGCAGAATGAGTGTGTGCAACACCTGCTGACTCTCGACTGCATTCTGATACTTCTTCTCCTTCTGTTCCACCTTTAGGACAACTTTCATCTCCACTACTTTGCATCCTTTGCGAAGATGACGGCAAAGGTTGATTTTGATGTCCAACAAGAGGCAGGCCCTGGAACTGCTCCAATAGTCCTGAAGCCAAGTAAGAGTCCAACTTCTTTTTCACAGAGCTGTTCCAGTGATTTTTTATTGCATTGTCTGTCCTGTTGATCAAACAAGAACAAATATATCGGATGCCATTTTTGTCTCAGCAAGTTCCAAATAAAAGTTTTTCACTCTTCTAATAAGAGAACCTTAAACCAAACAAATACCAATTGTGATCCAAGGGCAGAGAGGGAGAAAACAGCAAGATCTAGATAAAGTCAAGGACATCTTGGAAGTTGACTCTCTTCTTGCCATAAGAAATAGACTTACCTTCCTGGCAAGAATTTTGTTAGCTCCGCCCATCTGTTCCCATAAATCTGATGTGCACGAATTAAAGCCAGCTCCCCTTCCTGAGTCCATGCCTCTTTGTTTATGGCAGGATTAAGATGATTATGCCACCTACAATAATTTAAATTTATTAAATACAAGACAGGGAACGAGATCAAATCAAGGTGAGCAGATAAAGAGGGACCCAATCGTCATAAACAACACTATAATCATACCTTTCCCTGCATTGCTTACCAATACGGCCTGGTAAATGCTGAGCAATGGTGGACTACTTTTTTGGCCCATATTTGTTCACCAATTCAATTATTATCTCATCCTCCTGATTACATATATGACAATTAGCTGACAATGTCAACATGTATGCTAAACTATAGCACTGCAGGGACGGCACGGTCATAAGAAACAACTATAGAAAGTACCTCTTTAGACCATGGACCTTTAACCAGTTCTGGGCTCAAGACCTTCTGCCACCTATGTAAGCATTGTACATCTGTTCGGTCTTTTAAAACACTCCGCTGCAAACAAGTCAAACTACAATTAGAATGTGTATCCACTGGATAAATATTTTAATAAATTCATAATATGCAGACATGAGATAAACTCATTCCTTACCAATTTTCTTCCAATTCTTTCCCTTGAAATGCTGAACTGCCTTCCGCAATATCTCATCCTAAAACAGAATTAGCATCCGTCTCGTCAAAAAATAAAAAACTACACATACAAGCTTATCCTTATAACTGTCTTTATAATTATTTATAAATATAGCAATTTATCTTGGCATTTAAAGAAGCAACTTTTAAAAACAAAGATAAATTCAAGGCAATATCATTTTTTTTTTTTTTTTTTTTTTTGTGGGAGGGGGAAGGGGGTGTAAAGATGGTATCAATAAACATGATAGAAACAGAAAACCAAATAAATAAACTGCTAAAAGTAAACGCATTCACCTCTTCTGGTGTCCACTGTCCCTTTGTGGAACGTCTTGTAGGGCCACTGGTCCTCCTATCAAAAAATGATTAAATGGTCATGACCACAATCATGGTAAAAGTTATTGTTACTAATTAGAAGGGGCAGAGAGGTCAAGAGTACAGAAAGACTTAACATTATTCACAGTAGAAGCTATTCTCACTTGTAAGGGGGTGGAGGAAGTGAGTACACAAAAAAATGGCTTTCCCCCCCCCCCCCCCCCTAAAGCCACTAAAGATTAGCTTTGAACAAGCAAAACTAATTAACATCTTTAAGATTGAAAGTGCTACAATTCACTAAATTACTAATTTCCCATCTAAGCATAACATTTATGAGCTAAATAACCCACATCCCCACACCCAAAAAAAAAAAGGGAGAGAGTACAAATTGTATGTGTGAACAATAATTCCATCTTTTAGCTCAAGGAGCAAAGCAAGTAAGTACCAAATGTAGCTTAAAAGAACAGACCTTATCCATCAGTTGAAAATGCTCTAAGGAACAGTGGCACATGTACAAGACAAAAGCATAGAAGATGAAATGTGAACAACGAGAGTTTTATGCTTTTGAGAGATTACCCATGCATAGATCGCATTCTCTGACCACCGTCACCAAGTCCATCTGAAGGAGCAGAGATTACCCAGTCACTTTCCATACTTTATTGACAAACAAATAAAGCTGCATACCCCGATTCCAATTCCATGACAATTTTCTCCAGAATCTGATCTCCAAATCATTATCTATTTTCCTAAAATGAGGCTGGAAATCCCCTCCCGCGGAACAAAACCACAAGCTGACATATAATTAAGAACAAATGCAGTCAAAATTAGAAAATAATAAGTTTGTTGAATATCCAAGAAAGGAACATAGATTCCAAAGTGATCTGATACAAAAGGTACTTTCCATGATAAATATAAGCGAATAAGCAACCTTTTGAATTATTAGAATAAAAATTATGACACAAAAATACAGCACCAAATGTAAATTAACAATCATTTCATGAATCATTACACCAAAAATTCTTAAGCTCTTAATGACCAGCAAAACCCTTCTGCAGAAAGCTTCACACTAATCTACCATTGTTAGTTCAGAAATAAACTCGAAAGTAATCTTCAATTGATATAAAATTATTATCAATGCTCAAAATTCAACTGATGTACAACAGTACTGAAGGGCAAAGAATTGAAAATTCTTCAAATTGCCGACGACACTTCATAAATTCAAACCAAAGATCATGATCAGACACAAACTGTCAACTTCATCAACTAAACCCTAGATCACCCACCGAGTAACTTCAGAAAATTCAAATTTCACGAAACAGCAAAACGCATGAAAAAGCATTAGATAACATAAATTTACAACAAAAAAGCCAATTACCGGTCAAGAATCAAGATCAATGAAATCGAATTCGAATTTCAAGGAAACAAAACCCGAAGCAACTCTCCGAACTCAGCTTCAAGATTCGAAATTTAGACGAAATCGGTGGAGAGAACAAAACGGTGCGCATTTGCAGATCCCAAAATGAAATTTGAATTAGCGAAGAACTAAAGATCTGCAAATGCAACTATTTTTTTTTTTTGAAAAAAGGAAGAGTTTTAGTGAGAGAATTGTGGGGAATTTAGAGAGAGATAGAGAGAGAAAATGAAACGGTCTAGAGTGCTATTCAAACATAAAGGGGCGGACAACTGAGTTTCAAACCCTATGGTTAAAGTTCGAACATGTTTGGTTTCTTAACGGTCGAGATTTACAAACGTGGACATATAGAAATGTTCTAATTAGAGATTTCAACCATATTAAAATCAGATATAAGATAAAAGACAAAAAATACAAATTCTAATGTAATATATTTTTATCTTATAGTGTATTGAAATATGTGTTCTTTTTATATTTTAATTTACTCCTAATTTTATTATGGTTAGAAATCCATTATTATTATTATTATAGATATTAATTTTATGCAAATATAAATAAAATCTCTCACTAGCCTTAATGAAAGTGAGGTTTGAGCATTAGATTTTTGAAATAACCTCTTGTATTATGCACAAGTAAATCAATTACTACATATATAACACTTAAACTTTTAGATCCTTTATAATGTGCCCATTCATTTTAATTTTACTCGTTTCATAAAACAAGATTAGAAAGAAAGCTGAGTCAGCCCGTGAGAATAAGGATTGTAGAATATTTTTAAGTTCATACCAATCAATTTCTTTTTAAATTTAAACAATCTTTACTTATTTTTCAGTTGCTAAGGAATCAACTTGCTAGATTTCCATATTTTTGACCTGCCATGGAGCCTGTTTCAATTCAAACAGTACTGATCATTCATCGCAGAAGGCTACGGAATATTATTACACATACTATACCGTGAAGTATTGCATGGAGAAGAAGCTGTCTTCAATAAAAAGAAAGTTAACGGACTCCAATGCAAAACATATGAAAGTTCCTCTGGAATGGGTGGGCTTGAGGAACAGAAAAGCCTCCAGGCAAATGGATGATCATTGCTCAAGGATCAGGGCTTTTTTTTACTATTTTTTATTTTTTTATTTTTTTAACCCTTTTTTTTTAACACTATAATATTATCTTAACCCACCAAGCAACTTTCGGACCCCGAAAACAAACATAAAAGACCAAAAATGAAAATCTTATTTTTTTTTTAACACTATAATATCATATTTTTTTAATTATTGTACCTTGAAGTATGTACACAATAGATAATTCGAACCAATTTACTTTGAATAATGAAAATCTCAAACAACCAGTACCTTGGCATGTTGAGAAAAGAAGGCCTCTACATCTTCACGCTTCACATCATATTCTAGAGGTGTTGCAGCAATTGTTCTTACATCCAATTGCTCTTTCATCTCCTCTGCAGTTGGTAGTTCAGCACTACGACCCACTTTCATCCCTAACCCACCAAACATTATATACAAAAATGAATAAACAAATAAATTAGAAAAAATCATTTATACTCAATTTTAAAAAAAAAATCAGAAGAATATGCTAAAAAATGCAGAGTTGATCACTAATTGATATTGTAATATATCATCTTCAATTCGACACAACATTTAAAGTTTCATAATCACAATTTCAGTGACAGCTGCAATATACATACAGTAATTTGCCTAAGAAGGAGAGGTTAAAGAAAACTGACCATCTTCGGAAAGTTTAAGGGAAGAAGACTTTCGAAGTGTTTCAGCAACAGCCTTTAAAGTATCTTCAGGTATGTCTTCAGACTTCACATTGCCCAAATGTAAATGCTCTTTCATTGTCTTAAACGAACAAATGAGAGCCAAACCAACCACTGTATTATCCACAGTCAAGATCAACCAAAAAAAATAAAAACTAAATTCAATTTAAAATCAAATAAAAAACAGCTAAAATTTCCATAGAAAAAAAAAACTAAGAATAAAAAAGCAAGTAATAAGGATACTGGCATCAGAGCTCTCGCTGATCTTTCCCCTAAGAAATTCATCAGTAGGAATATTGCTATCACTGAAGTAAAATTCAACCTGCAAAAGCAATAAAAATAAAATAAGAGCCGACATATTTGAAGAACTTTACTTTGAAACAAAAAAAAAATGAAGGTTAAAAAGGAGGAGGAAAGAGAAGAAGGACCTGACGCAGAACAGCTTGGGCAGTTTCTTCATCTAAGGACGCCATTCTTGTTGTACGGACGAGAGAGGCGAGTGAGAGAGGGCAAGCGTTCACTGTTTAGGGTTTTGTGTTCTTGTGAGATATTTTGGGCGGCTTTCGAGTGAGACACTTTATGTTACGTCTTCCTTAATGCAGGGATGGGCAAAATCGGGATCGGATATCGGATTTTGGGTTGGTTGGATTGGATAAAAATCGATCCAAACTTCACTTAAACTTATAATCCGAGCCGATTTAATTCGAATTTAATTCGGATTGAATTGGGATAAAAAGTTGGGTGGAGTTCGAATCGGATCGGATTCGGGTTAATTCGGGTTCGAATTAAATTCATGTTATTCTGATTAATTCGGGTTAATTCGAATTGAGTGTAATCAAATCAGATTCGAGTTAATTTGGGTTCAGATTAAATTCGAGTTATTCGGATCAATTCGGGTTATAATTAATTTGGCAATTGGGGAGGTGAAATTAGAAAATTAATTTATTATAATTTTATTATATTTTTTCCTGAAGGGTTTTGGTGCTGAAAAAATTGTAAAAGTCACATGAAATTATCTTGTCTATTTTGTATTGTTGATTATGAGGCTCATAATGAATCTTGCACCAAGCATGCTTACAAAAATTTTGTTCATATTAAAATAAATTAGGTTTGTGTTCATTCTGGCAATAACAACATAAACGTGCATGTCCTTTATAAAACAAGCATTTGTGGCTTGTGCACTTGCAGAATTTGTCAATAGAAAGAAATACTCACATTCTAGCAATAACAGAATTTGTGCACTTACAGACAATTAAAACCAACCCAACTTGTCAATACAAAGAAAAATCTTCAATGGAGTATGTCATCAATGCTTTATGCTATAACAAATACTCATACCTCTGCCATTTAATAATAAAAAAAGTTGAACTATCATGTGCATCCTATAATCAAAACTTTACACAGTCAAATCAGAAAAGATAATATATGCATGGTATCCAAAATTCCAAATAATCTAAGTTGGATTCTAGTCTTTGTTTTTTCTCAGCATATTTCAATTGGTTTCTTTTCCACTCTTGTCACCTTGCTAACTAAGACATTTCTCTCCCACCTTCCTTGTCCTCCCTCATTCATCCATCCATTCATTTCAACCAACAAAAAAAAAGAAAATTACTATAGAATTAAATTCAAATGATTCAAAATTAAAAATTAACACAAAGCATAAAATTAAAATTAACACAAAGTTTAAATTTAATAGTCTCCATCCAAAGCGCAATGTCCAATTCTAAAATCTAAACATTAATCTTTAGAACACAAAATTAAACATAATTAAATAGTTTCCATTTTCCAAAACACAAATGACAAAGTTTCAAAATCCAAAACACAACAAAGTTTAAATGTAAATCTAGATCAACTTCCTCCACGGCTCCACCGTTCCTCGCAAGCACTTTGACAACTTCTAACTTCAATTTCTTCTACTCCAAGTTGACGAATTGAAGCATATATCCCCTAGGGAAAAATTGAAAAAATAATATATGATAACCGTTTAACTACTTTCTTTAAGCCGCATTACAAATAAAGGGACATTAAACACAAACACATATGCCCAATTCATGTGCATACTTGATTAAATATTAGAAAAAAAATTATGTCAATTGTAGCTTATTTCATGGCATTCATCACCAAGTAAATTTAATAATAATTCTAATTCCTAAGTAATACCATTCCAGCAATTTCAATGTGTCTAAAATAAATGAAACAATTATAATATTACAATTTGAATTAAAACTTAAAAATTAAAACTATAACTATTGTCTATTATTATAGTGTAAATTACAACCTAAACATATAATATGAAATTATAAATAATAATATATATTAAGAATTACCTTTCAAATATCTATAACACCTATATCAGCGCTCACTGTTTCCACCGTTGAAGCTTGTGATCTTACAAACTCTTTAAAATATCCAAAAAAATGAAATTAGTAAATAACTTAAAGTACATGTAGATGCTATTTATAAAGTTATAATACATCTTCACTTTATAAAGTATGAGAAAAATATTAACTTCTTGTAGCTCCATATGGAATATCTGCTCTTTAATATCTTCCTAAAGGTTGTAGACAGGATTAGCAAAAAGTTTAGCTTGTAACCAATTTTCGGTACATATCAATGCCTCAACCATACAAGGGGTCAAAGAACTCCGATATTCGTCAATGACGCGACGCCCTGTGCTAAAGACAAATTCAGATGCCACTGTGGAAACAGGAACAACGAGGGCATCCCTTGCAATTTTCTCTAATATCGGATACTTCGATCCATTAACCTTCCACCAAAGCAAAACATTGAGCTTAAGATTGCTCGGATCTTCAACTGGGTCACTCAAATATCGTTCCACCTCAGATACTACTCTCTTGCCCTCATTCTGAACAAACACTTTCTGAGCATACCCAAAGAAAGGGCGAGAAACTCAGAAAATGTCATCACCATCACCACTAGGACCCTTCGGCAAACCAACCTCAGTTGTAAAATAAGGAGAATAACTTGTACCACCATAGTTGCTGCTAGGAACACTCTCACTACACATCGATGGTGTGAAACTAGAGCACATTGCACTATATGCATCATAAAGCTCATTCAACAAATCTTTTACGGCTTTGGTCATTTCTTCAACTTTTCAACCATCATTGGCAAAAATGATCTCAAAAATATGTTTGACAAAGTTCATTTTAGCTCGTGGATCAAGAATAGAGGCAACAATCAACATTTTATTCATCTTCCCTGAAAACTCCTAATATTTATCAAATTTTTCATTAAATTGGATTTTTTTTTTTGGGCTGAGAAGACCTTGGAAATAGCACAGGAATCATAATTCATACTTAGGTAAAAATTTAGAAGTAGGTGAAACACTAATTTTATGATGTCGTTCGGCTATTGTGTCGCCCGCCCCCAGACATTATGATGCCACTACTACTATATAGTTCATTGTATCACGAGGACGAGAAATCAATATCATTTCATTGTCTTTATTAGTATAATTATTATTTTTTAATTAAACTAATATACTGTCTTGATAGTACAATTCTCATGTAAATTATTAAGTTGTTAAATTTATGTCATTTATACTTAAGGGTAGCGAAATAATAATTAGGTTTTATTTTAAAATATTGAATTATAAGTTATAAAATTAAATATCTAAATTATTAGATATAATAACTTATATTTTATAAGAGTAATTTTATCTTTTTTATATCATAATAATAAAATAGTAAAATAAAATTTATGATTAAAGATGGTCAAAAAACTTAAGAAAAAAATTAATAGAAGAATTTAATTAGTTAACTATATAAAATTTTTATTAATTTATATGTTTTAAGAATATTATAAATTAATTGTAATTATTTTCTATAAGTAGGACGGATTTACAAAAATAATGGGTGTAAATATCCCATCCTTTTTCCCCTTAATTTCAAGTTAATAAAATAAAATTTGGCTCCCTATATTTTAATTAAATCACAATTAAGGAGACTTATATTAACCTCTTGAATAAAACCACCGTGGTAAGTGATCTGTACATCACTAGCAAAATTTCTATTGGCCAAGTCTCCCTCGATTCCTCCTCACACCGAGAGTTGGTCATTGTCGAATCTCATTGCTCATCAACGGCAGTGTTAATTGGGAGAAGGCTAAGTTACAGATTCTGTAACTTACAGATTGTGCTTAACCAACTTACAGATTGTGCTTAACCAACTTACAGATTGTGCTTAACCAGCTACCAGACAAAAGCATTTGCTCCTTTTTTTTTTCCATAAGCAGGACACCTGTGGTGCATGCATTGGGGCTGTATGTTACAGAATCTGTAACGTAGTAAGCTCCTGTTAATTGGCTTAAATCCAATGTTTGTTTTTGTCAAATTCAGTATGATTCAATCTTAAATTTGATTTTATAATTTTTGTTCAATTCGATTCAGTCTAATTAGTTATAGCCACCAATCCAATTCTTTCTCCATTTCACATCAACAGAATTTAAATAACAGATCTATTATTTCCACTCAAGAGATTTTATTACTTAAACTAACTGATACCAACCCAATGCAATTAATCTAATTATTATAGAAACCTACAAATATACATTAAAATTCAAAGATGAAGAATATATATTCGGCTACCATAACAACATAAAAATTACGAAAGTACTGTATTATAATCTTAGTTGATGAAACTTATAACCCACCTAATTCATAAAATTCACTAATAATATACAAGCAATATCATAATACCATAATTACAAAGTAGGATACTTATATTATATTTGAATTGATGTATCGCCAATTTTTATTACATGTGTGTAAGTATGATTATAGCTTCACTTATAATGTAAAATTACGATACATAAATCCAATCAAAATTAAAATGACTTATCTTAAAATTTAACACATAAATCCCTAAAACAATTCAATGTAATTAAATTTTACCCAATCAAATCCAATCCATTTATAAGGTGAACTCAATCAAAATGGGATTGGTTTGGGCAGTTGATTAATTTGGGTTGGGGAGAGAAATGATAACTCTGCTTAAAGCTCATTACTTATTAAGGACCTATGCCAAAAAATTACAAACTGTTAATCTTCAACAGAAATTTTGTCAAAACTCAGGAAGTCGGATGTTATACTCCCTTTGACTTTTGTGTTGTACGGGCGGCTGCCTCACTGCACAAAAACTTAAAAATTCCCTGCACATCTAAACATATTCTTTTCCTTTTTCTACAAAATTCAGAATCATGTTTCCATTACAAGAAGGATTGATATGCAAAGCTTTAAATGGTTAGTGAAACAATCAAAGACGATAAAGTAGTCAGACTCTGTCCTGATTATCCCCTTCTTGCGCTTGAGGACTCCTTTCTGCAGCAGCATCCCTACGTAGCTGTAGAGGGGGAGCAGTAATCAAGGTCTTCTGAGACTCAGCAGAAGAAGGAAGTGCCAAGACGTATTCCGTATTCTCCCTTGGAGAAACTGAACAGGAGTCACTGAAGTAGGCACTATGGTAACCAGAGTTATCTCTGCAGATGATTGTGACTGTGAAGCAGGTGCCACTACGGTTACAGGAGCTGTCTCTGCTTCAGTCCCTCCACTGTAGCCCATTCCACATTTAACACCACCTGCAGTACATTAATTTAGAACAACCATCAAAATTTGAAAATCAATGAACCTGATACTGCTGAAACTAAGTTCGGGGGAGGGATAATGACTGCAGATTTCTTGTATGGCATGACAACTTGACAAGACAGGATCGCTAGGCCCACAATTATGAAACTTGACATCGTGAAAATCCAGTTTCCTAATCTGATAAACCAAAAATTATTTATTTGTAAGGTCTATTTTCTTGAAGGGAAAGGTTGGGGAACCCAATTGCAAGAGTTGCAACACCAGCGGATAAAACAGAATATGTAGAAAGAACGCCATCCTGGAATAAGTCTAGCCTGTAAGAGTTATGGTTGCAGTGTGAATGCTTGTATTTGTGGGCACAGGTGAAGTTCCCGTTCCCTTTTTCATCTTTGATTGCAAAAAACCTTCATAAGTGCATGATATTACTCCTCTGTTTTCCAGTGCATGATAACATTAGAACAAACCAAGTATCCTGGCTCATGTTTTCATGTTAATGATGTATATGTTTGAAGTGCCAAGCCCTCCCTCTTTTTCAATGGTCAAAGTCGTAAGACCTCTCTACTTCTAGCTCCAAATGAACTATAAGAAATAGGGAAGCAATCTTTGGAGCAAAGTAAATACCCCAAAAAGGAAATTAGATACTTTTGGGATGTAATTGAAACCACAAAAATGGACGTTTGCTTTCGTACCTTCACATTTTCTTCACAGTGCTTTACAACTGCCGAGATGCTTGCACAGCGGCCTTGCAATAACGTGTAAGACCACAAAAGAAGTTTCCTAGGAATGCTAAGACAAACAGTTTCAACCCCATCAATACCTGGTTGAAATTGGGCTTCCGATGCTAGCCGAGATGGCACCAAATAGAGGTTGACACCAGATGGGAGTGTTACACAGGAGCTTTCCCGATAGAAATTGTAAGAAATTCTGAGCATAGCATAGGCAGACTCTACATTTTCATCCGCAGCTTTCTTCATTATTATATTCTTAAGTTTGCTCAATATTGGGTTCCATGTTATTTCAAGAGTTTTCAAATGAATTTTTTCTTCAAATGATGAATTCCAAATCTCATTTATCTGCAGATAAACACAAAGCAACTGGCTATTTTCCAAACCACCATCCATGGAGTTAGGAGCTTGAATCCCACTTAGGGGCAGAGAACGCAAGGGAGTGATTGATGCCAAACTAATTATAAGAGATCGACACCAAGCAACTGAAGCATGCCTGCAGACTTTTGCACAATTACTATTTGACAACTTTGGATTCTTGAAGCGCTTTCGAATCTTCTCATTTATTGCCTCAAGAGTTTCCAACTTGCCTTTGGTTTCCAACGATACAATATGTTCATGAAGATAACTGGTTTCCAACAATCTTCTCACAATGATTAGATATGCTATATGAGAATATAAACCATTTCACGTGATAATTAAACAACTCACTGAAGTCGGTTCAATTATACATAGGTACCGAATCAACTACAAAATAGCCACCTCAGCTTTATTATCATCACTTAAGTAATTAGACGGATGTATCTAGCATTAAAGTGCATCAAGAGGCAGTCTTACACAATCTAATTCCAATATCACACTTGTCTGGTGTGTTATTTTGGTACATCCCATATATCTAAGGATAGTTTCTGCAGGCCCGAACCAATAAACATAGAAGCAACTGTTTACAAAAGCACAGATAGAGTGTGAAACGTGCTGCTCTGGTGTTTTCGCTAGAGCCAAACTCATTAAAAGACAACGCCTACTCATCCTTCGACTTGTCTCAATTCTTTGAGGTAAAGTAACATTCTTCCTCCATCCTGTTACATTTATGTGCTTACTGCCATCATTTAGCAACAAATCAACCTCCTGCTTTTGTGAAACTGATTATTAAAAAAATAATCACATAATGACCAGGGAAGTTTTTGCAACATCCCAAAATAAGATACTTATAATTTGTGCCACAATCATATTTGAAACAACAGAAAAAAAAAATCTTGCCTCGTCATAAATATTTGCAAGACGTTGCCAACTCTCAAAGCGCAGAGGATTATACAGCAGATCAAATTTAAAGAGATTAGCGTTTTTCTGTACAAATCCTTCTCCTTCCTTGGTGAGTTCAAAGCCAGGCCATTTATCAGTTGTACTCATTTCCTCTGCCTGTGCTAGGTAATAATACAAGTTGCGGTATACTCCAAGATATGGCTCAGAGCTGTAATATTATTATCATTACACTAGTAGACATGGCTTACTCCTAAAGAAATAAAAAAGATATATGATTTTAACCACATTTTGAAAGAAAGGAATAAGCTAACAAATACCTCCCAGATGATGGTGCTTTAAACTGTTTGACCCATACTATATCACGAAATATTATCTTCATTATGTTTCCAAGATAGCCATCAGATCCAGATTCCTCTGAGAGTATATCTTCACATAAATCAAGATCATCTAAGAACTTGTCTATTGCATTTCCAGCCAAGTCATCTTCGGGCGGTTGTGGAAAGTGTTTGTGTATAGCTCTTAACACTCGACGGAGTTTGACCAATCCAGTTTTCTGAAACAAAAGCATATATGAAAAGCACACATTAAAATACAGCAGAACTTGAAACAACATGTGAATGAGGAAGAATGAGAATACTCACAGAAGAAGCCTTGGCATATGGCAGCACACACTGGAAAACATCAGCAGATCGTTCCTTGGTCTTGTAATCTCCTCGACTAGTATTTCTGTGAGTTACTAAATCATCTTCATACGATGAATCAGATCTGAGATTTAGACCATATAAACAGTAAAAGCACTGGGCTAAAGCATTATTTATTATGAGCTCAAGTTCCTCACGTTCATCCTGTGAGAGTTCGTTTTCACATTGAGTGCATGGTTACTATTCTTTTCTCTTTTGTCGTCATTGTCCTCATTATCAAAGTGCCCATCAGACCCTACTCGTGAATTTTCTTTCTCTAGGTCTAAATGAGATGGCATTCCATTAGAAGTGGTCCCGTCAGAATCATCCTTCTTGCCAGCAACAGTTTCACATGTTTCAGCCCCTACCATTTCCAAATCCATTGCATCTGATCCTATTTCGTCTTCTGATATTTTGAAATGATCATGATGAGAGAGCTGCTTATCATATTGAGAGTTTTCCTTGTTTGAAGAGCTAAAGTTAGGTTTTAGTTTCACGTTCAAGGCCAAGAGATGTTTTATTGCAAATTTCAGAAATGTTCCTTCTCCCCCTCCATCACCCTCACCCGCACGGCAGAGTCCGTACTCAGAAAGCAAGTCATGGATTGCTGCAATTAATGTTACCTAAACAGAAAAAAAAATAAAGTCAAAAAATAGAAAAAAAAAGAGGATAAAGGCAAAAAGAAAATTATTTACTAAATGTTCAAAATAAAGGATTAAGGATATTCACTTGAGTTTTAACAGGTACTGTAGGTTTAAGATATTGAAGTTTGCAGAATGCAATGGCCGCATTAACGAAGCAGCATTGTAGTTTCTGGTCAGTTTGATCAATATTTAGAGGCCCAGAAAATTTTTTAGAGAGAAAATTGCTTGCCACATTGTACATGACAGCCAGCAGCAAACATTGAATATCACAAATGCTGCTCACTAGAACATTAAAACCATTCTGCAAGCAGAAAATTAATCAAATATAACTCAGGTAATAACATCTTTAAATTCAATATTAGTAAGTTAAGAGAGAAAATGAATCATGAAAACCAAATTATATAAACCTGTAATGCAATACCAGTCCCAAAATCATGACTTTATCTCAATATCATTAATTTCAAAGAATGTCAACCACAAACCAATGAAAATTATTAGAATCTAAATGAAAATGTGTTACCACACATACCTAAAACACAATGTGGCATCTGCACCAGGTGGTTGAACACTACACCTTAACAGCTGAAAAATATTCTAAGGTACTTTAGATAGACTATTAGTTTCCAAGTGACTGAAGTTGATCATGTGGAGAAGTGAGTTGATAACTTAGATAGTTAATTATTTATGTCTCTCCAGGATAAATAACATTCCAAGTTTTCTCTTCCAATTCACATAAAAGGACCGTTACAATCAAGATAAAGTCAGATATGCATTATGCAAAATCAGCACACCTGCTTGGTGGTGAAAAGATCCATTCACAAAAATGCCCCATGGAAGTATTATTCTAATTTGCACATCTTAAGCAGCATTACCCATTGCGATGGTTGATGTTCATCCAGGGAGGGGGAAAAAAAAAGGACAAACAATCATCAAATTGGGTGATCCGGAAATCTAAGGTAGCAGTCTCTGGCTATCTCAAAACAAAAAGCAACACCAGTCTCTCTTCTACTGAAGAAATAACTCTTAATAAAGGATCTCTTTCCAACATATTTCAACCTATACTTTGGTTATGAATTCAGGGAAATGTAGCAAGTCGGATAAGCATCTACAAAGAAAGATATAAAATTTCAGTTGTAATGCAGTTAATACTGTAAAAAAGAAAGAGTAATAGTCATTAAAAATGAAATTAAAAGGAGTGACAATAAGCAGTCATAATTATTAATGATATTAATATCCATGACAACATCATGTGCATTAGTTATTTTTAATAACAAATTGATATGCAGAAGGGTAATACCCCTAAGTATGTCTCACAGAAAACATTGATTCTTAAAAGTAAAAAATAACTTACATAATCTCTAGACTGATCAATAAAGTTCTTCACTTGCGATATGCATTGCAAGATTGCCTTTATCTCGTCTGCAACCAAGTGATACCACTGTTTGCTTGAGTTTTCTGTTGATACCATATCAGAAGCAGAATGCGTTTTCAGCCCCGAATTCTGGAAGAAGGTTTTGCAAGAAGCAAGACTGGCATCCATTCCAGAAACAGCCATGAGTATTTGTAGCTTACGGCGGTGACAACTGAGACACATCTCACTGTTCATTGGTTCTATCTTCTCACAGGCTTTGATTAAAATGTCTAAAGCTAATAGTTCAACAGATTTAATTCCTTCACTTTTAACAGATTTAATTCCTTCACTTTTATCAGCAGGAGGTAAGGGAGTTAATTGCGGCAGGTACACCTCCATATTTCAAAAATTATCTCAATACCTTAAAATCTGATTTTGCCAAAATTTTCATCAATATCCTTTAAAAGTTGATAAAAATTACTAAGTTATCCTCCTTTTAAAACATTTCAACTTAACGGACAGCATCCCTCCCCCCTTTACTGAAGCAAACAAATACTTATATCTGCTGCAATTCCCTCCGTTACCTTTACTCAAACAAACAAACACCCATCCTCTATTTTTATAGATGTTAAATCAAATATCTGTTAGCCTATATGGCTATAAATATTGATTTTGATGATAACAAACCACATGTATTTATTGAGTAAAGATTTATGAATTGTGCTTTTATAATAAGAAAATGATGTTATGGAATTAAAGCATTTTGGACTAAAATGAAAGTAATTTTAAAATCTTTTTGATAGTATTTTAAATTTCAGATTTGGACTTATTTGAAACTATTTAAATATTTTTGGGTCATTCTATAATTTCACAAAGTTTGGGCAAAGTCATAATTTCAAAAAGTTGTGGGATTGACAAAGCATTATTCTAAAGTTATGAAATTGGACCTTTTTGAAAACTTTCATAACGTTTTGGGCCACATTATAATTTTATAAAGTTTTAGGGTCAAACTGTAAATTTAGGAAAATATTCACTGTAGTAGTTACTGTAGCATGCGGAAATCCAGATTCTGACAAACGGAAGTCCGGATTTTAGCCAGAATCTATCCGAATTAAAAGCGGAATTCCAGATCCTGACGAACGGAAATCCAATTGTTGGGCAGTAAGCTACTGAGCGTAAGCGGAAATCCAGATGTGACAAAGCGGAAATCCAGATGTTCAGAAATTTAAATTTGTGGCTGTAACGGTAACATTAAGCGGAATTCCGGATGTCCATAACCGGTAATCTGGTTACGACCAAAATGTGAGTAACGACTAGTTTTCGAGCTCAAACTATAAAAACTCAAATCCAACTCATTTTCAACTTCTCCAACAAGCAAGAACAAAAAGCACACGTGATATCTTGAGCCTTAAAACTTGTGGAAAACAAACATTGAATCTTTTCTTGTTTTTCATTTTTGAATATCTACTCATTGAGTGAGTTTCATTGTAACATTCATTTATTCATCTCAATTATAAGAGTTTGAGTGTGTGAGACACTTGAGTGAAGAGATTGGAGGGATAATCTCTTTGTTGTAAAGGTTTATTGACACCTCGAAGTCAATTGTAATCTTTGAAGCCTTGGAAAGGCTTGGATAGTGGAATCCTCAAGCTTGGATCGCTTTGAGGCGTGGACGTAGGCAGGGATTGCCGAACCACGTAAAAATTCGTGTGTTTGTTTCTCTTCTCTCTTACTCTTTAATTATTGTGCTGTTCTTGAACTTATTGCTTTTAATTTTTATTAAGACATTAGATTGCTTGTTGTGTGAATTTGCTAGGATAATTTTTAAATTTCCAATTCACCCCCCCTCTTGGGTTGCACACTTATATTTCATTTGGTATCAGAGCAAGGTGCTCTTATTTAGATTTAACCATCTAGAGCTAAAGATCAATGGCAACTCAAAATGATTCCACATTTAGGGAAGGGCAGTGTTGAGTGTTAGAAAATGCATATTTATAAAGGAGAAAACCGTCATTTTACATTTCAAGTCTTACTAACAACCCTTACTTTTATGTATTTAACCTTCTTGTGATTTAATTACATGTGCTTTATTTTAATTAAGTATTTTATGTATTTTAGGGGCATTATAGTCATTTCACAATAAAGGAGAGATCAGACGGCAAAACGAACATCACTTTTGAACTCAGGACGGTCGAAAACCTTAGGAGGAGCATAAAAGGAAAAATGGCACTATTCATATGTACGGTACTATTCACGTGTACGGTATTAACTACGTTACTGTTCACAACACTGTTCACATAGACGGATCGATGACGTGGCATTGACCGATGATGTGGCATTGACTGATGAGGTATCACGATCCTGTTGGGCTAAAATTCTTATGTACTGTTGATGGTGACGTGGCAGCATATCAGTGGATGAAAAATCTCGCGTACGGTACATGCATCACACAGGATTTTTTTCAATCAAACCGCGTTACTGTTCATCCGAGTCAAACCGTGTTACTGTTCATCCGCGTGGTCAAACCGTGGACTGTTGACTGATGACGTGGCACAATCCTGAGCGTCCAAACTGTTTTTAATCCGATGGCCATGATTTACTCCATGTATCTATAAAAAGGGGGCCTCCCCCCCTAATTTGATATCTCTGAATCCATTTTTGGGATCCATTTTCTGTAATTCCCTCTCCATCTTGTATTTTCTTCGTATTTTAATAAATTTCCATTTTGCCCATAGTTCAATTATGAGTAGCTAATTTCTTTTCAAGCTTGGGTTGAAGGTGAAGTCTCAACATGTGTCATGGGCTTTATTTGGTAAATTTATTTTCTCTTCCCCTCTAGTTTTTGTGGATGTTTTGACTTATCGTCGACAAATAATACTAATCTTGTCTAGTACCGCCTTGGTTTCACCGGCCCTCTAGTACAAGGTTATTATTATTTGGCACGATAAGCCCTTAGCACCATATTGATTAAAGCGTGGTTCATGAGGTGTGGATTCCCCCCTCATGATTTAATTGGCATTAATACGGATTATTTAGCCCATGATGCATGTTGATACGAATCCAGATACCCAAGTACGTCAATTTAATAGATTTTCTCTTCAATTTATTCTCTCCATTGCAATTCCAATTTTAGAATTTATTCTCGCCATTTTAATTTAAGTATTAGCATATTCCAAATCATTTCTACCATAAATCCAATCACCAATTTACAAAATTAATTCTATATATAATTAAAATCCACCTCCTCGTGGGATCGACACTCGTCACCATTAGTCTATATTACAATAGATTCGTACGCTTGCGAGTACATTAAAATTGACACAACAGGCAGTCCACCACTAGACCACCTTACTTTGATGGAAACGATTACCCATATTAGAAAACTATGATGAGAATTTACTTGCAAGCCTTAGATTATGAGATTTGGGAAATCGTTAATGATGGTCATTTCATGCCTTTGACTAAAAATGAAGTAGGAGAAGATATTCCAAAACCTTCACGGGATTAGAATGAATTCGAAAAGAGAAAAGCTTCTCTAAATTCCAAGGCCATGAATGCCTTATTTTGTGCACTAGACAAGAATGAGTTTCATAGAGTGTCTAGTTGCGAAAGTGCTAATGAGATTTGACACAAACTTGAGGTTGTCTATGAAGGCACGAACCAAGTGAAAAAATCTAAAATAAGTAGGTACACTCGACAATACGAATTGTTCCAAATGGAACAAAATGAAAATGTGTACTCTATGTATACTAGATTCACGGATATAGTGAACACTCTAGCAGCCTTAGGAAAGACTTTTTCAAATAGCGAAAAAGTCAAGAAAATCATTAGGTCACTACCTAAGGAATGGAGACCAAAAAGAACTGCCATTGAGGAAGCCAATGATTTAAATGTATTACCTATTGATGATTTAATTGGCTCTCTTATTTCATATGAAGAAGATTTGGCAGCTGAAAAATGACATGAGGAAAAGAAGAAAAACATTGCTCTTAAGGCTTCAAAACGTGAGAGTGATGAGGAAAGCGAAATGGATGATGAGGAGCTGGCTATGTTGGCTAGAAGATTCAGAAAATTTTACAAAAAAAACAATGAGCAGAGAAAGTTCAGAGGCTACAAGAATAAGAAGGAGAAGAAGGAGCCAATAACTTGTTATGAATGCAAAAAGCCCGGACACATACAACCGAAATGCCCTATTCTCAACAAATTCAAGAAGAAGGCTATGGTGGCCACATGGGATGATAGCGATGAGGAAACAAGTGATGATGATGAGCAACAAGAAATGACAAATTTAGCTCTTATGGCCATTGGGGAAGAATCATGTGATGAACTTGATAAGGTAAGTGTTCTTCCTACATATGATGAATTGCATGATGCTTTTAATAATTTGCATGATGAGCTAATGAAGATTGGTAAAAAGAATATATGTCTTAAAAAGAAGATGATAGAGCTTAAGAATGAAAATGAATCATTTAGTGCAAAGATCACATGCCTAGAATTAGAAAATAAAACATTACATGATAGTATTGCATTATTTGAGAACTCTAGTACTTCGCATGAGCACCTAGAGTCACACATGAATGACTTGAAAAATGAGAATGAAATGCTTAGAAAGAAGAGTAATGAACTAAACGAAATTGTGTTAAAATTCACAAATGGGCAAAAAATGTTAGACAACTTGCTAAACTCACAAAAATGTGTATTTGACAAAAGTGGCATAGGTTATAAACCGAATTTGAAACAAAAATTTTACAAGAGTTATTTTGTGAAGAATACATCTATCAACAATAAAATTGTATGTCATTATTGCAATCAAGATGGTCATATGAAAAATAGATGTGCAGTGAAGAGAAATGCATATTATGGTATGAAATGTGTTTGGGTTCCGAAAGGAACCATTGCTAACTCTCAAGGACCCAAAAAGGTTTGGGTACCTAAAACTTAAGTTTTTCTCTACAGGGCTTGAAGAAGAAGAAGAATAAGTGGTACTTGGACAACGGTTGTTCGAGACACATGACAGGGAATTATTCTTGGTTCTCAAGCTTTACCAAGATCGAAAATGGTGGAGATGTATCGTTTGGAGATAATTCAAAAGGAAAAATCATTGGGATTGGAAATGTCGGTAATGTATCCTCTACTCTCATTGAGAATGTGTGTTAAGTTGAAAACTTGAAACACAATTTGCTTAGTATTAGTCAATTATGTGATAAAGGATATAGAGTTATCTTTGATGAATCAAAATGTGTTATTGAGAATGCATGTGATGGGAAAGTCTTGTTTGTAGGAAATAGATGTGTCAATGTCTATACCATTAATATAGATTGTGCATCTATACATGAAAAATGTCTCTCCGCATTGCATGATGATGGTTGGTTGTGGCATAGAAGATTAGGTCATGCAAGCATGGATTTGATTTCAAAAATCGTGAAAAATGATTTAGTGAAAGGTCTTCCAAAGATCAACTTTCAAAAAGATAGAACTTGTGAAGCATGCCAATTTGGAAAACAAATCAAAACTTCATTCAAAAGCAAGAATCATGTCTCCACTTCAAAACCACTTCAATTGCTTCATATAGATTTATTTGGACCTTCTAGATATGCTAGTTTAAGTGGCAAATTTTATGCATTTGTAATTGTGGATGATTATTCAAGATACACATGGGTATTGTTCTTAGCTAATAAGGATGATGCCATTGATGCATTTCGAATTTTCTATAAAAAGGTTAAAAATGAAAAAGGCTATTCTATCACTTGTATTAGAAGTGATCATGGTGGAGAATTTGAAAATCATGCATTTGAAAATTTCTGTAATGACCTTGGCATTGAACATCAATTTTCATCACCTAGGACTCCACAACAAAATGGAGTAGTATAGAGAAAGAATAGGTCTATTCAAGAAATGGCTAGGACCATGTTGAATGAAAATTCTTTGCCTAAATATTTTTAGGCCGAAGCCGTCAACACCGCTTGTTATGTTTTAAATCGGGTGTTGATTAGACCTAATCTCAATAAAACTCCATATGAGCTTTGGAAAGATAGAAAACCCAGCATTGGCTATTTTAAAGTTTTTAGATGCAAATGTTTTGTTTTGAATACAAAAGATAATCTTGGTAAATTTGATCCAAAATCTGATGTTGGTATTTTTCTTGGTTATTCAAATTCAAGCAAAGCTTATAGAGTCTATAATAAAAGAACTTTAGTTGTGGAGGAATCTATGCATGTTACATTTGATGAGTCTAACCCTTCCTCTACGGAGAAAGTTGTTGTTGATAACAATGCAGAAGAAGAACAACAAGAAGAAGCATCGAATGACAACCAAGAAGTCGCGCCACATGGAATTCAAGAGGAACACCATGAAGAAACAAATGCAGAGTAAAATGAAGGCACTTCACAAACACTCCACAAGGAGTGGAGGTATGTGTCCTCTCTTCCTAAGGATGTAATTTTAGGAGATCCCTCACGAGGTGTTACCACTAGATCATCTCTTAGGAACATGTGTTACCACTAGATCATCTCTTAGGAACACATGTGAGCATGCTGCATTTATTTCTCAAATTGAACCAAAATCCTTTGCGGATGCGGAAAATGATGAATCTTGGATTATGACAATGCAAGAGGAGTTGAATCAATTTGAGAGAAACAATGTGTGGGAGTTAGTTCCTTATCCAAAACATCAATCCATTATAGGCACTAAATGGGTATTTAGAAATAAAATGGATGAATCTGGTGTGGTTGTAAGAAATAAAGCTAGATTAGTGGCTCAATGTTACAACCAAGAAGAAGGAATTGATTTTGATGAAACTTTTGCACCTGTAGCAAGATTAGAATCCATTAGGATATTGTTAGCATATGCATGTCATAAGGATTTTATTTTATATCAAATGGATGTCAAGAGTGCTTTCTTAAATGGATATATTATGGAGGAAGTTTATGTGAAACAACCTCCTGGTTTTGAAAATGAAAAATTTCCAGATCATGTGTATAAGTTATCCAAGGTTTTGTATGGTTTAAAACAAGCACCTAGAGCTTGGTATGATAGGCTTAAAAACTTCTTATTGGATAACGATTTTTCGATGGGAAAAGCGGACACAACTCTTTTTGTTAAGCATAAGAACCAAGACATACTTATTGTTCAAATTTATGTTGATGATATTATTTTTGGTTCTACTAATGAGTTATTGTGTAAAGATTTTTCATCATGTATGAGCCAAGAGTTTGAGATGAGTATGATGGGAGAGTTGAAGTACTTCCTTGGACTTCAAATCAAACAAAACGAGGAAGGAATTTTCATAAACCAAGCCAAGTACGTGAAAGATCTACTCAAAAGATTTGGCTATGAAAATGGAACGGCAAAAAGCACTCTTATGAGCACTACCATCAAGCTGGACAAAGATGAGAAAGGTAAGGAAGTTGATATCAAGACATATCAAGGTATGATCGGATCCTTACTCTATTTGACTGCTAGTAGGCCTGATATTATGTTTAGTGTATGCTTGTGTGTTAGATTTCAATCTTGTCCTAAAGAGTCTCACATGCTTGCTGTTAAACACATTTTTCGATATCTAATTGGCACTATTAATCTTGGCCTTTGGTATCCTAGAGGAACTCATATTGATTTAACTTGTTATTCGGATGCCGATTTTGCTGGATTTAAGGTTGATAGAAAAAAGTACTAGTGGAACATGTCACTTCCTAGGTCATTCTCTTGTCTCTTGGTTTAGTAAGAAACAAAACTCGATTGCGCTTTCAACCACCGAGGTAGAATATATTACCGCATGTAGTTGTTGTGCACAAATTCTTTGGATGAAATAAACCCTTAGAGACTATGGTATTAAGCTTGATCAAATACCTATTTTATGTGACAATACTAGTGCTATTAATCTTTCCAAGAATCCCATTCAACATTCTAGGACTAAACATATAGAAATTAGACATCATTTCCTTAGAGATCATGTTCAAAAAGGAGATGTTGTGATTAAATTTGTTTCCACTGAAAATCAACTTGCGGATATCTTTACAAAACCTCTTAGCGAAGAGCTTTTTATAAAGATAAGACATGAGCTTGGAATGATGAATGTTGAATCTTAATTCATGTTTTTCTATATAGCTTGATATGTTTGTTATTAAATGGATTTATGGTTCATAAATTAGATGGCTTGATATGCTTGTAATTTTATGATTTTATGATTTTATGTTGCATGCATCAAATAGCTTATTGAAAAGTTTTAAATCTCGAAATGATTTAAAATTAATCAATCTTTAAGGCCGGAAATGAAATGGTGTGTGTAGTACAAGTATAAGAGCTAGCAAATATTCCTTTTCTATTCATTTGGAAAATCATTTTTCCTTATTGATTTCTCTCGAGACAAATTCCGGATAACCGGATTTTCAATCCGGAAAAACCGGATTAGTTTTGGTTGCTCTCAGGACAACATTCAGATAACCGGATCTTCAATCCGGAAAATTAGATTTCCTAAGCTTCATTTCTGCTTCAAACCGGACTACCAGTTAGCAAAACCGGAAAGCCGGATTCGCAAGCAAAGCTTGCTGGACCAAACCGGATTTCCGATTATGTCAATCCGGAAATCCGAATTCGAGACTTTGGCAAACCGGCATTGCTATCCTCCGGATCCAACCAACAAGCCGGTTCATGTTATCCGGAAAACCGTTTTTTGCGTGGAACCTTGCTGGTCACAACCGGAATTCCGGTTAGTGCAAACCGAAATTCCAGTTTCGGAAGCTATTTCAACAGTTCCTCTTTCCTCTTCAAACAGAAATCCGGTTCTTGCTCTCTCTTTAAAAACCGATTCCTCTTTCTCTTTTTTTCACTCCAAAATCCATCTTTTTTCTTCCTTTTTCACATCAAATTGAATCAAGAAAATCATTCCCCATCACTTCATTCACTCAAAAGCATCTTTAAAATTCATTTTCATCATCCAAAACTCTAGATCTCAAATTCAACCTAGGGTTTATCCGAATTTTTCTCTCTCTAGATTTCTCATTCTCAAGCCGTTTTTGATTCAAATTGTTTCTCAAAATCACTTTCAATCTTCATCATCTTCATTCTCTTTATCCTTTTCAACCTCAAATCAATCAAATCCAAATGTCTAGTTCACGGCCGGTTCGAAGAAAAGGCAAAGAACCGGTTCAACAAACCGATCGGCCACGGGAATCAAGGAGCACCACCAATCAATCCAATTTCGAGTCCACACATTTTCAGAACAAGAAACATCTAGCCAAACGTTTTCATCAACAGTTCAGGACTCGTGAGGTACTCCAAACTTTTTTTATTTTACTGGATTGGTTGAATCATCTTAGTATTAGTAATAGAACTTTATTGCAATTGTTGGAAGATGTTAGTTGGCTTAATGCATTATTGATTGAGGAGAATGTGTATCCCGACTTGGTGAAAGTATTTTACTCGAATATGGATTATTCCGCGGAGAAAGAGAATCGAGTAATCACCACAGTTGGAGGAGTTTTGATTGAGTTTGATGATTCTGACTTGAACAACATCCTAGGATCTTCCGATGATGGCCTAGAAATTTTTTCACCTAGGAAACCTCCTGACATTGATGACTATACTTATATTGATGTTGTTAAGAATATATGTCGTCGTGTCGACCTTTCCGATGAAGATTGTACTATCCATTTTCGCAACTTATTTCTTTGTCTTCAGTCTCGGATATTACTTCGTTTTATTCAGAGTATTGTTCTTCCTAGATCAGCCCATTTGGATGAGGTCTCTCATATGGATGTCGCCTTGATTGATTGTATTCTTAGACATCGACCAGTCGACCTAGGATATACCATTGTCCGAAACATGCTCAGCATACCTAAGTTGATTACCCGTTCCCTTCCATATGGTCATTTCATTACCCGAATCCTGAAATTTTTTGATGTACCGATTAAAGAACCGACGTGTAGACCGTCTAAGGGTATCGGAGACAAAGCTATTGTCGGCTTAGGCTTTGAGTGGAAGAATGGCACTTGGGTCAAATACTCTAAAAACAAGTTTACCTTCCTTGCTCCAAGTGATGATCGGCCACTTAATGCTGTGGTTCCAGCCGATCAGCTACCCATTTTCTCACTCTCATTTCGGGGGCAGCGTAGACGCCGTGATCCTCCCGTGATTGCTTCAGATCCTGTTGTCTCTGCATCCGTTTCATCACCTCCACGGCCTCCTATCTCTGGAGATGTTACTCTTCAGCAGCTTATGGATGAGGTGCGGACACTTTCGGTGCGGAAGATTGAGTTTCAGCAGGAGCAGAAGCTCATTCATGGACAGCGCCTCCTCTTTGAGCACTTCGGCATTCCATATCCGTTTCCACCTCCATCACCTCCATCCTCACATACATGTCATTTACTGCATTGTGTTATTTTATTCTAGACTCTATGGATGGTTATTCTGCTTTTCGGTTTATGTCTTTGTTTTTAGATGATATGGATTTGTTGTGACAATTTATGTTGGATATTATGGATTTGTTTTGGTTGATCATTATGGATTATATGGATTTTCTTATGCTTATGGATATTTTTTTTACTAATGTGCTTATGTTGCGATTTTGATCATTGATAGGGGGAGCTCTCATTCTCTTATTCTTTTATTCTTTTTTATGATGAAGGGGGAGAATGATTTAATAAGTGTTACGAAAATATGCATGTATCTAGGGGGAGCATGTATGCAGGGGGAGTTTTTGTTAAATAATTTTCAAATCATTTTTTAACTTGCATTAATTAAGGGGAAACTTTTTCATAACAAGATTAAAGTTTTTAATGTGTTTTGTCATCATCAAAAAGGGGGAGATTGTTAGCCTATATGGCTATAAATATTGATTTTGATGATAACAAACCACATGTATTTATTGAGTAAAGATTTATGAATTGTGCTTTTATAATAAGAAAATGATGTTATGGAATTAAATCATTTTGGACTAAAATGAAAGTAATTTTAAAATCTTTTTTATAGTATTTTAAATTTCGGATTTGGACCTATTTGAAATTATTTAAATATTTTTAGGCCATTCTATAATTTCACAAAGTTTGGGCAAAGTCATAATTTCAGAAAGTTGTGGGATTGACAAAGCATTATTCTAAAGTTATGAAATTGGACATTTTTGCAAACTTTCATAACGTTTTGGGCCACACTATAGTTTTATAAAGTTTTGGGGTCAAACCATAAATTTGGGAAAATATTCACTGTAGCAGTTACTGTAGCAAGCGGAAATCCGGATTCTGACAAACAGAAGTCTGGATTTTAGCCAGAATCTATCCGAATTAAAAGCGGAATTCCAGATCCTGACAAACGGAAATCCGGTTGTTGGGCAGTAAGCTACTGAGCGTAAGCGGAAATCCGGATGTGACAAAGCGGAAATCCGGATGTTCATAAATTCAAATTTGTGGCTGTAACGATAACATTAAGTGGAATTCCGGATGTCCATAACCGGTAATCCGGTTACGACCAAAATGTGAGTAACGGCTAGTTTTCGAGCTCAAACTATAAAATTCAAATCCAACTCATTTTCAACTTCTCCAACAAGCAAGAACAAAAAGCACACGTGATATCTTGAGCCTTAAAACTTGTGGAAAACAAACATTGAATCTTTTCTTGTTCTTCATTTTTGAATATCTACTCATTGAGTGAGTTTCATTGTAACCTTCATTTATTCATCTCAATTGTAAGAGTTTGAGTGTGTGAGACACTTGAGTGAAGAGATTGGAGGGATAATCTCTTTGTTGTAAAGGTTTATTGACACCTCGAAGTCAATTGTAATCTTTGAAGCCTTGGAAAGGCTTGGATAATGGAATCCTCAAGCTTGGATCGCTTTGAGGCGTGGACGTAGGCGGGGATTGCCAAACCACGTAAAAATTCGTGTGTTTGTTTCTCTTCTCTCTTACTCTTTAATTATTGTGTTGTTCTTGAACTTATTGCTTTTAATTTTTATTAAGACATTAGATTGCTTGTTGTGTGAATTTGCTAGGATAATTTTTAAATTTCCAATTCACCCCCCCTCTTGGGTTGCACACTTATATTTGAATATCAACCAGCATCACCTCTGTAATTCCCTCACCGGCATCACCTCTACCGAAACAAACATTCATTCTCCATACATGCTAAATCGAACTTCAACACGAGCAAACTGAGCCTGAGAAGGGGAAGCTACCACAACTGAGAAAGAGAAGCCTAGCTCGTCGCTACATAATCACCGGCGAGAGCTGATCCTTTACTGCAAAATAGTCATAATGTAACTAGTTGAGGTAAGTAATTCCCTATAATTAGTTTTCTTATTGATATTCAGGGAAAAAAATAAAAAGTTAGGGTTTTATATAGAAAAAATAGATTAATTAGTTGCGAGTCTCTCATTACATGTTCAAAAATAAATTTCTAGTTGTCTTGCTGCATGCAAATTGTGAAAAATTGATGGATTGTGCCGATTATAATTTTATCATGTAACACACGATTTGGTCGTGTAAGGTTATGTAGAATTCAAGGTTGTGCATTACATGACCTTCATGTATTGCACGATTACACGACCTTCATGTATTGCACTTACACGACCTTCATGAAAACAACTAGCTGAAAGACTTTTCTATGACCAGTCATTACTTTTGGAGTACAACTAACATGTGAGTATTGTTTTTTTAAATGAAGTCATTGCTGGTGGAAATAGTTTGGTTTAGTAAAATGAAATTTGATAGGTCATCACCGTCAGTGGTCCTCGGCTATTAATAGGAAGAATTAACTAAAATGTTTTTTTCAAGCAGCCTTTGATTAAGAGTTGTTTCTAATTGATTTCATGGATTTATTATATGCAGACATTCATCATGTATGCATGTATGCTTGGGCAGAGGAAGAAAGCAGTTTGAAGATTAAAAAAAAAACTTTTTAAATGGTTGTAATATGTTTAATTGCGATGTCCATTAGTGTATCCTATTCAATTATTGATATTGTAAACTGATAACTTTGTTTATTTATAATAATTAATCTAATCATTTCTCAAACTGTCGAATATGCAAATTTATTTTTTTGTTGTAATTTATGAACACACGATTTGGTTGTGTAAGGTCATGTAATATATTCGTGTATTACACGACCTTCATATATTATGCGATTACATGACCTTCATGTATTCCACGACTTTTTCCAATAATCATTAGATTAATTTAGTTCTTTAAAGACTTAATTGGTGCTAAGAATTTATATTTGCTGCTATGTAGAAAATGTCAACTGAAATTATAAAAACAAAGAAGTGAAATTAAATTGGAATGTAAAAAAATTTAGTTATTTCATAATGCAACAAATTAGAGTACATGCATCCATTGCCAAATCTCTCTTTTTTGCAAACCATTCTTGTAATTTGTCAATGATACAATCTGTTAACTTATGAATAGGCAAGGTTCGTGCTTCTTTTAAAACAGAATTCATACTTTCTGCAATGTTAGTCGTCATAATCCCATAACGCCTCCCCTCGAAGTGAGAACGAGCCCACTTCTCATATATGATGATACAATAAAAACAATAATATCAAATTTCATATACAAGTAACTACACGACCTACACAACTCTATTACTTACACGACTTACACGACTATATTTCTTACATGATCTACACAACTTACACGATTATATTATTTACACGACCTACATGACTAACTATATGACGTACACGATATCAAAAGAATGCACAACGCAAAACATTTTCGCCATAAATAAGTTATATTGCTGAAAAAAATAATTAAACAACCTACATTGCATATATTTCTATATATAAGAAAAAATGGTGAAAATAAAACATTGTAATGTGAGGAACTTTTCGGTGTTAAAGAAATGAATACATAAATGTATTCATTTAAGAGGTTATGAGAGATTTTGAGAGATTCTAAGAGATTTTGAGAGAATCGGCAGCAAAAATAGATTTGGGTAAAAGAAATGAGGAAAGAAATATGAAGACAATTCATTGAGTAAATTTGATGCATTCATTAAGGGTATTTATGACTTTACTCACATTTATTAAGGTATCTATGAAAATTAAAAAAAAAAAGAGGTATTTAAATAATTTTAAAACTATTAAAGGGTATTTAATTAAAAACCCCGTAAGACACCCTCGCCTGCCTTTGATGGATTGCGAATCTCTCACACTCTCGCCTGCCTATTTGATGGATTGCGAATCTCTACGAAATGAAATCTCTAGTAAGCGCTACGAGTGGTTGTGGGCTTGTCGGCCCAATCAACTCTGCCCTTTTGTAGACAAGCCAACTCTCAAAACACCAGGCCCAATGCTATTCAGCCCCCAATCTTTGTTAGCACAACAGATCTGATTATGATTTTTTTTATTCATTTTATTATTTATTCACCAAGTTATGAAAATACCATAATGGCTAAAAGTTTTCATTCCATCGGTAAATACCGGATAACTCTCGTTCCTGAAAGTTTGAAACGCATTTCTAAAGAAGTTCATTTACTAACGGAGACCAAACAATGAAATTATCTATGGTATTGTAGTCGTTATACGATTCACAATAATGCAAGAAAAAAAAGGTAGTTATTCAAATGCAATTAATAATAATAATAATAATAAAGGATGATCGATTCGATACCGAAGCATGATTTTTCCTGTTGCGGCTTCTTAGTTTGAGTTACAAATTTTAAAGAATGAAAGTGGTGGAATGATTATGAAAATCAAGGAGAAGACTGAAGAGATTGATGTGCTTAAACACTTGGATATAACAGCGTGTGCTCAAACAAGTGAACCACTAGGTGTCAAATTATGATATGCAAGAGAATCAGCCTCATCCCATCTGACATTATCTTACACGTCTTTAATTCTAAGGTCCCATTGGAAAACTCTATTTTAACTGATATTCTGAAAAGAAATTGGTAAAAAAGGAATCCAATCCATCATGTGTAGCTTGAAGCTGAAACATCTCTCATGCATGTTTCAGGTTGGGAAATAGAATGGATGGAAATCCGCCCAAGTTCATCATCTCAACACTAGTCGAACATATTGGGAAGGGGTCTCACTGCCATAAATGCATCGACCATCTGAAAGAAGCAAACAATTGAAAACATGCATTCATATTACTGAATACTTTTGAGGTTAATAACTGGTATTTTCTATTGAATCCACCATGAAATCTAACAATCTGACGTGACTGAATGCACCTATATCGAATCAATAATGTCACATAATTTACAAAAGCTTCATTCGGTTTCGGTTATTGCATGCAGGAGAGTTACCTCATCAGTTACAGCAGCACGAGCCACCTGGTGTCTTTCCACCAATTCAGTCAAAACTTGGGCAAGGCGTTGCTTAACTTCCCCCGTTAGCATGCCACCTGCACCATACTCCTGGAAGAGGGACAAGAATAACGGATCTTAGCTATTTTCTTAATGAATGCTTAAAAACTTGCAGGACCATAAAGCAACAATTATCACCAGAGATTAATCAAAATAACTAGAAAAAGCAATTTTACCTTTTTAATGTGTTCTAGTTCTGCATCATCCTCTAGGAAAAAACTTAGATATTTTACTGGTATATCTACCTGGATGATATCAAAAACAAAGATAATTTATCACAAAACCATTAATCCCGGAATCTATCGAGCAGTCGCAAGAAAGTTGAAAATTAACCAGGGCCATTAGTAAAATGATACTTGAAACAGACAGCTAAGCAGGACCTTCAGAATCTTTTCCATTTCTGGGTCCATTTGCCTTTATACTCATAAAAGGGGAGAAAAAGAAAAGAAAAGGCAGGATAAACAATTACCGCATTAACATCATATTCGAAATAGCAACTTAGAAAATCTGACATCCATCATCATATATGACAATACTAAATAAATAAAGTAAAAATTTGAAGAAACAAGACTTCCAGTACCTCAAGATTTGCCCCTAATTTTCTATGTAATTCCACACTTTCTTGTCCGCCAGAAAATGCATACTTGTTTATCTGCACATTTCAATAGAATGATCTATTGCATGTCATAAAAATATAAAGTAGCCCCATATAATAATAAACAGCCATGTAGAAGAGGAGCTATGCAGTTTCAGAATCAAACCTTGTTCTTAATAGCCTTCGCAGAATCAGTAACATATAAGGCAGAATTAGGATCACTAGCTGACATTTTTCCTGTCTCCCCCTGCAGGTATCGGTTACAAAAGCAATGAGATCAATGATTCTACATCAACAAACCAACTATCAGAGTATAAGAAATAAATTCTTCACTGAATGTCTTTATCATCAAATGTTAGAACTAAGCTCGGCCACATACATGTACATATCCAGACTCTCAATCATTTACCAGCATAATTTTAAGCCAGACAATATAATACCTGCAATGCAGGGAAAAATGACGACTCAATTAATGCAGGCTTGTGATAACCTATCCGAGGAGCAACATCCCGTGTCATTCTGAAGTAAGGGTCCTGAAAAATCACTACTCAAAGACATTAATGAAAAAACAGAATCAAAATAAATAAATAAATGCTAACCACCTCAAAAAGTTTCTTGACAATCTACTAAGCCAAACAACCATTATATATTCCCAAAATGGTCCTCATATTAAAACAGTTGAATATTGCGAGGACTAGTGAAATAAATTTTAAACTGTAGTTGAGCTACAATTTCAAGTGTTTGTATGTATACTACTCTATATTTTATATATTGCATGCCTTATAAACGATTGCATTCATTATTAAACAAAAACAGTTGAGTTTCAGGAGAATATTGTGCTTAGGGTGAATTGCACTAGAAACCATCGCATTAGCTGTATTGCATGACATATCATTGCATTGCATTAATTATATAATAATATTTTATATTTCTATTTTTATTGAATTTATTATTTATTTTTTAAATAAATAAAAAATTTATCATTGCCAACCACCACGAACCGCCACCTGCAATCATCGGTATCCATTTATGACAGTTTTGGTACTATTGGAGTCCTCATCACCAGAGCTACTCAATGGTTCATGTATTACCACCAATAGAGCTTCCACTCGCCGTAGTCGTATGACGAACTAAAGCTCTGTTTCCAGTAATACTTATACTGTTGTGTAGACCCAAAAATAAGAATTACAATGGCACCAAAATGAACTTCAATGAACATTAAAATCCAGCAGGCAGTGGTGGCGCCCTAACAGTGGTCGGAAGTGGCTTCCATTAACCAAACAACCTTAGTTTAAAATTAAACAAATAAAGAAAATGATTTAATGAAAATTAATGTAGTTAAAAGACAAATCTCATGCTGCGCGGTATAAACCCAATATGGGATATATTTAATGCTAGAAATCCTGCATTAATTTAAAATTTAATGCAACGCCATAGGTCCTTTTTTCATTCCAAACATCGGATAGCATTATCTTAATAAGGAATAATATCCTAATGTTATGCAATGTAGTGTTCCAAACATGCCCTTAATTACAATTTATTAAGCATTAAAATGATCCAAAAGTATATTCAAATTAAACAACAAGTCTCATTTACACCAAAAAAAAAAGGACTCCCCACCTGGTCAATGGCGCAAGGAATTAAGCAACGAAGGTGATCCTTGCCTGAGAAAAGGTGTGGGAAAGAACTTGGAAATGATGGAACCGCCTGCATTAACCGAAAATAAAGCATAGAAGTCATTCCCATATACAAACATTACCCGAGCAATATTCATTTGTTGCTTAATTCCTTTGAAGCGGTACACTTGTGGTATTTGCCATTTAGAAAAGGCATGATATTCATAATAGACAGTTATACAGATCTAGTTTGAGTATACTTGTTATGGAAGTTTAATTAATCAATTTGCATGCAATGAAGTCATCAACAAGTGTGCAAATGCAAACAAAAGGAGTAAAAAATCTAGATAACAGATATATACCTTATAAATCATCTCCTAAGCTCACAACAAAATAACATGGAGAAATATAATAGTAAAGCAATTAAAGACAAGATCCCCAAGAGCATGGACATGGAAATCATAATGTAATCAGAAAAAGGTGTAATAACATACCTGAACTGGTGGAAAACTAACTTTTCCAATATGATCTTCACCAGTGAAGCCAAATATGCCAACCACCTAAACAGCAACACCAGGCCCCAAAAAAAAAAAGCCATCATTAGCAAATACAGCTGAAGTTTTTTTCTTTTGTTGTGTTGGGGGGGGGAGGGGGGGGGGGGGGGGGGGAGGGAAGATACCAAATAGAGAGAAAACCAAGGAAAGTGAAATTAATTTGCAAAAGAAAAAAGTGTATAATCACCTTGTTATATGTGACACACTTCGCAACCTTCACCATGTTCTTGTAGAAGGCACTGCAAAGGAAATTTTCGCATTATCTTGGGCAGCACAAGAACTAAGTAGAATATGTACGACAGAATGTGCCTGTCAAGGTTTAAGAAAAAGCTAAAACAGTTGATGCTGATGTATACCAATTTCAGAACTCAACTGCGACAATGACAGGTGCAATTTGTCATTGCACATAATGAATGAGGATCTTTCCACATTTGGGGATGACTTAAAACAATTCACTTTTCAATCCCAACATAGTTGTTCAATAATGCCCTTAAATCAATCGTTGCCATAGTTTCAGGAATTCTTGCCCATAATACATTTTATCACCATATCAACTCTGATATATGATTCTATGTCTTTAAGAGAACATGCAACCAATATTAACTTCCCTTTATGTTTCTACGTCCTCTGGACAACATGCAAACACATGATATTCAGTTAAAACAAGTCAAAGAACCTACTTGCATGTTAGACTATAAGGTTCAAAATACAACGTGCCATCTATTTTAGTATCTATTTCAGCAAGGTAAATTGCTTCAACCATAACCTTCAGTGTGCATGCCACTGACTGAAATGATCCAGTACATCAACATACAGCGAGTGGGACTGATGACAAATTGATTTCTTACAGACAACTTAGGCACTTTGAACATAGCTAAAAGCTTATTAACAAACCAAAATTTGCATCAGCTCAAAATAACACCACAATTTCTCATGACAATAACACTAATCATAATCCTTCTCATACACACACCCAAGAAATAAAAATTAAAAATTATTTTCAACACCGTTATATCGATTCGCAATTTTGACTCCATAAATGTCTAAGCTATCTTTTAAGTTTTAACCCAAACACTATCTATAAATTCTTTGAAGGAAATTTCTAAATCAGTTTCCTCTCATATTCCCTAATCATTAATCCCTAAAAAAGAAAACTTGAAGTCTAAAACTTTATAGGCAGGTTATCAACTACGTATAAACATAAAAAAAAATTCTAAAATAGTTGGAAAATAAATCCAATTACTCACCCACCGACATAATCAAAATCAGAGAAGATAAAGGTCTTTGTTACATCAAAACCACAGGCAATTATGTCTTTTGCATTTTCCCTTGCAAGTCTTTGACTCTCCTCAACAGAAAGATTTTTCCACATGCACTTCTCATCATCAGTCAGTTGTATAACAAGAGGAACCTTAAAGGCATCTTGCAAGTACCTGCTATTCGAATTTTGTTACAAGCTGAAAAAAATAACAAACAAACAAACAAAACTAATATAAAGCCGATTATAGAACTGCCTCTTCCTATTTTGCTATTTAAAAAAAAAAATGCACATTGTAGTTTGAAAAGGAGCTTATACCAAGTTATCTATTTTCACTGAAAAAAAAAAATTACAATAGTTGTCTTAAAACTTTCAATTAATTCAGTATAGTAATTTAGCTGAAATTTAAAGAAAAATAAAATATTAACTTGGTAAACATGAAAGGAACCAAATGCCCCAAATGCAAAGCTTCTGATGATGGCCCTCTTCCCGTGTACAGATAAAATTTCTCCCCTTTCTCATACGCATCCAGTATATCGTTCAAATCTCTGCCCCAGTTTCATCGCAATCAATCAAAAGACTAAAGAAACATATAATAATAATAATAATGAATATAAAATAGTGAGAAAAAGAAAGAAAGAAAAAAAACCGGTGGGCAAAGAAAACACCGCGGCGGAGAAAGACGTGAGGAGGGCGGCCAGTGAGTCGTTGGACTCTGTCTACCAACGACTGGTCGAGTCGCTGGCATCCAAATTTGTCGATGAGTTTGTCGTAATCTATTTTTCCTGAAGATGAGACTTCCCATGGACTCACCACTTGCTCTCTTTCTTCTTCCCGTTGCTTCTCTTCATTCTTATCCATCTCTTTGACTGACTGCTTGTTTATGCTTTAATACTTTTCCAAGTACTCCAGCTCCAATAGCAAGCAGAGTGGCGAGGCCAACGGTGATCGCTTGGCTGAAATTCGAAGGTTCAGCGGCGAGTCGTCGTGGCCACAATCGCGGGACTAAGGGAGACGGAATAACGGCGCCGGCGGGGAGTGTTCCGACTGATTTGAGTTAAATAAGGAGAGACTATAAATGAATAATGTAGGGGTTGTAGGCAATAGAGTTGTTAAATTGGGCCGAGCCGAATATTTTTGGCCCAGCAATCATGTCAACTCAGATGCGGTTCGCTTAAAGCTTAAGCACAGAATTCGACAGCTATGATTCGGTCTTGGATTGGGCTTTCGCTCATCACGCTTTTTTTAATTTCAAATCAGATGAAGGATAGATATGGATACGAATCATATGATTGATATTTTTTTTCTTTTACACTGATAATATAATTACACAACTCATATTACATTAGCCCTTAAGATTCCAATCGTTACTAATTGAAGAGGCGTGAGTCCGGACTCGAATCATTAGTCTCAATTACTGCTCTCATAAGTCCAAAGATCGAATGACAAGTGGACATAATTGATAGGGTTTTTTTATGTTACAGCTGTTGTACGATACAACAATTGCTTCCAATCGTTAAATTTAATTAGTATAACAGTGTAATTATAGATTTAATGACTGGAAGCAACTGTTGTACCATATAACAGTTGCAACATAATTTTATCGTGATTGTTATTTAAAATATCGTTCGAAGAGAATATAAATTGAATATCCAATCTGAGTAGTAGTTTATAATGGAGTGGGATAAGATTGTAAACATAAAATTTTATTTTATTTTATTAAAAACTTTACTACTTTCTAAATTTACGGAGCCTGCGAGATTTTCAAATTGATTTCATATTTTCATTTTTAACGCATCCGCACTTGGCTCTCTTTCTTTCTCAGTCGTATAGCCCGTCTATCCGCTCGACGGATAAAATAGACGAGACCAGGAACCAAACAACACAACACAAACACAAGTTACACAATGGGCCGCGCCCTTCTCTCTCACTTTCTCATCGTCTCCAACTCCTCCCCGCGCCTCGTTTCTTCACTGTACTCTCAATCTCCCACCTCCTTTATCATCTTCAACTGACTAACGAAATTCTCTCCAACGCTTCATTGCTAAATTGCCATTTTGCTTTTGCTAATTAAGAAAATGCAGGTCTCGCGGTGGACTTCCAAGTAAATATTGTAAAACACCGGGGCTAATTCGTCAAAACAGAAACCTTGCAACACACAACGGCTGTGGTTTCCGTTGTTACTGCAATGTCTCGCTGTCGGAACCGACTGCTCCGGTCGCTTCTTCAAGCTCTGTTAAGTAAGTTTCGCTTCTTCAAGCTCTGTTAAGTAAGTTTCGCTTCTTCACAAATAAACAGATAAGCACGAATAATTTCTCATAATTTTGTTTTCTACTTGTTTGTATATCGATATATTTAAAGATTATATACTTGAAAAGCAATAACGATTGAATGATATGCTAGGGATGGCTTTCATTATTTGCTATCATTAGTTGTCACTCACTTTTCTATTTTTATCAAATCAATAGTTTCATGTCACATCAGTTTGTATACTTCGCATTACTGACAATGCAATGGATTAGTGTGTATCACAATGATAATCTACATTAGGATTACTTAGAAATATAGTATCTTTATTGATGAATTTTGAGCTTGTTTTGGTATTAATTGCTACCTAATTGAATTGTGAAAAAAAACAGAATGTTCACTGACAATTTCAACATGTTTTCCTTCTCATTATTCTCCTATTTTCAGATGATTTTTCATTTAAGTTGACCGATTTGTTTGCAGAAAGAGGATAGTCTCCGGAGTGCAGCCAACAGGATCTATCCACCTTGGAAATTATCTTGGTGCCATAAAAAATTGGATAGCGCTTCAGGTAGTCTGACTATCTCTTGTGTATTCTCAGATGAGGCACTATAACTTAACTTGAAAATGACTCTGTTGTTGAATAGACATAATGCCATAATTTTTTCATGTAAATCTGATATCCAATTATTTTGCTTACGACCTTTTTGGAATGCTTTGATAGTGGTCTCGTATTGCTGCTGATACTATTCTCTTCCAGTATTTTGCATAGCACCTTTTTTCTCAAATAAATCCTTGGCACCTTTTGTGCATGAATAATAGGTTGGCATACTTGTTTTTCATACTTTATACTTTTAGTAGATGTTGCATGTCAGTTTCAAAAACCAAATATGCTAGCTGGTTGAGGAAGTGAAATTGTTGTCAACTTCCTGAATTTATATTTTTCAATCTGTGTAATGATTTGGGCTTCTAACAGGACTGGTTAAGATGATCTCATTTGAAGTAATTGTCACCTTTATTAGTTTACATCTTTTACCCTCTTTTTTTTTTGGCAGTTTTTCATCATTTTTTGGTTTTGTGATTTCGTAGCCCTTTTGTGATTTGATGTTGCAGAATTCATATGAGACTCTCTTTTTCATTGTCGATCTCCATGCGGTATATCTTTCGAACTATTCCTTTTGTCTTTGTATAACCAATTTTTAGACTGAAAAGTAAATTAATTCATTCAAAAAAAGAAAAAAAGGAAATTAACAAAATCCACATGATTGTTTTTATAGATTACAAAATCATTTGAACTGGGTTTTCTTACAGCAGTAATTGCAGACTATTTTTAACTCTACCTTTTACTTTTATGTTTGTTTGTATAGATTACATTACCGTATGATACACAACAGTTATCTAAAGCAACACGAGAAACTGCAGCTATTTACTTGGCATGCGGGATAGACAACTCCAAGGTCTATTGTCTTTAGCAATGTGAGCATTTCAGTTCAAACTATAAAGAATTAACTTTGAATTGGACATGCAGGCTTCTGTTTTTGTGCAGTCTCATGTTCGCGCTCATTTAGAGTTGATGTGGCTACTAAGTTCTGCAACACCAATTGGTTGGCTGAACAAAATGATTCAATTTAAGGAAAAATCTCATAAGGCGGTGCGTTTGTAGCTGTATGACAGCCCCATCTGTCATCACTGTTATATTATTTTATTTTATTTTTTGTGTGAGAGAAAAAGAGAGAGAGAGAGAGCGCATACATTTCTTGTTATTAATTTGTTTTGCAAATTCTGGTGTTACCCCATACACTTCTTATCAATGAGACTTTAATGCTCATGCACATGAACTAGGTCAGTGCTCAGGGCATTTGGAGCAGTCCTACTGTTAAAATCTTTAACCTAAACAGGAAAACCCCCACTACTACACTTTGTTCTTCTAGTAGTGAAATGTGAATGAATTTTATTTATGCAAACGTCAATCTGCTTATTTGTTGGCTTCATCTAAGCACTCAACTCTGAAGACATCAGAAAAAACTTCCACTGAATTGTTGGGTAATGAAGTCAAAGGTTAAGATCATCTTTTTGGTTATCAGGTCCTACAAGAGGCTAATGGTGTGTAATCTTAAATTTAATATTCATTGCCATTATTACCTGTTAATTTTTCTTTCGGTGTATACCATTTGTGTCATGAGTGGAGATTGTTGGTTCTTTTATTGATTTTATCTTGCTTTTCTATTACTTCTGTAGTGTATTGTACTGGTGTTTCTATTTATTCAAATTGATTGTGTTTCTTTGACTTTTATTCTGCAGGGGGATGAAAATGTTGGAGTTGCGCTCTTGACTTATCCTGTTCTGATGGCTTCTGATATTCTTTTATATCAGGTGGTCATTAAGGCCTGCAGCTCTTTCAATAGGGCATGAAATATTTTTCTTGGAAGTTTCTTTTTAATTATTTAGTTTGTATTGTTTATCAAAAGAGTATAACATAGAGAGTTTGATGTGTACTTCTATGCCTTTGCATATTCATGATATGCTGATATTTATCATGAATATGCATGATTCTTATAAATTGCAGTGTGCCCCTGCAGTCCGATTTTGTCCCTGTTGGTGAGGATCAGAAACAGCATCTGGAGTTGACCCGTGAATTGGCTGAGCGTGTTAATTACTTATATGGAGGAAGGAAATGGAAGAAGTTAGGAGGGTAAGAAGAAATTATAAGTTGATTTGGACTTGGATAATACTCATTTCAACAGGTTTTATGTTGTCATGCTCTTGTATTTATTTGCTCCACTTGGTCATTCATATGTTGTATATTGATCACAGGCGGGGAGGTGCTATTTTTAAGGTGGATTCTCTTTCTTGATACCTGGTTCAGCTCATAATTGTATCTCTGAAGCAATGGAGTATTCTTTACCAAATGTGTTTCCTCATGTAGGTACCGGAACCCCTAATACCACCAGCGGGAGCCCGAGTTATGTCCCTTACTGATGGGCTTTCCAAGGTTTTAACCATTTAACGTAGTGTATTCTACGTTATAGATTTTTTATGCGGTAGATTGAATATATTTATATGGGTATCAATCAAGAGAGTAAATACGAGAAATAAAATATGACTTATTATGTTCCCACCTATGGTATTTCATATTCCCTTTTTTTTTTTTTGGAACTTTTGATCATTCGGAGGTTTGCTCATGGGAGTTAATGTTGGCAATTCCTTACTTTTCAAGGATGAAACTCTCCCACTTTTTTATTATGAATGCCATTCTCCCACTTTCTTTTGCCATTCTTGTTATGACTGCTGTGAACATAACCTCAAGATAACGGGCAAAACTTAAATTCTTTGAATGCCTGAATCTTGAGGACATGTAGAGTGAAGGGTTCAAGAACACTTCTCTTCTTTTCTCCCCTCCCCCCCTCCTCCAACCACCCCCCACAAAAAAATAAGTTTAAAGTTTTTCACTTATCTCAAGAGCAGTTTTCCCAATTCCTTTCAGAAGCTCTTGAGGAGCTGGTAGCAAACAATCCTATCTTTCAAAATAAAAGCATGTTCTCACATATATGAAGGCCTTTCCTCAATCTCCATAGCCAGTTGCTTATGAATGTTGATGTTCATTCAATTATGTCTCTGTATCTAGCCTTAGAATGTCCCTTTCATTTCTGTGATTGCGGAGACAGTGTGGTATTTACTTGACTACAAATTGTAGCAACCTAGCTTTGGACCTAAGAAAGAACAATTAACAATTATTAATATCAGATAAAGATCTTTTTGGTTATTGCTGACAATTGTTGTGGTTATCAACTTTGTAGATGTCCAAGTCTGCACCTTCTGATCAGTCTCGAATCAATCTTCTTGACCCCAAAGATGTGAGTCACAAATTTTTTCGCCGTTTCTTGACTTTCTTAATGAACCTTGTGTAGCACTATAATGTGAATTATAAGTTCATTGATGTTATCTAGGTTTAAGTGTAAATGATATGCTTCTTTGTATTTTGGTCCAGTCCGCGTCAGTGTGCAGGTTGCTTGGTCAACTGAGCTAATACAAGTTACTTTTAATTTGAACATTGCTTTATCATAGAGAATAGAGGATGATATTAGGTTTCTGGAATATAATCTCACATTGACTTGCAGGCTACCTTTGATAAATATTTTAGAAATAGGTATTGGACTCCATAAGCTGTTTTAATAGTTTTACGTTATATCCTCAATTTTAAATATAAGTTGGATTTTTAAAAGTTAATGTTTATTTATACCTCCGAAAAAGAAAAACCAATTGTGGACCACTCTCATAGAATTGGCTTGTAATAATACATGACGAAGTTAATCTGCTGCTATAATCATGATTAGTCTGGCTTTAAGCTGTAGAAAGAGAAATTGTATTCAAGTGACTTCTCTTAGGTATGTTTCACTGCAATATACTGCCATCCTTACGCATCTAAGGTATGGTTTTTCTCAGGTATCAGGACATTAATTTTGCATTTTTTTTTTTTAATATCTAGATGTTATACATGTTTATAAGAGGAAGCTAGTTTCTGATGTTGTCTCATTCCTCTCTTTAACTTTTGCCATGTAGGTAATAGCAAATAAGATTAAACGTTGCAAAACCGACTCATCTGCTGGGTGAACTCTTAATCTGTCCTGATTTTGGAAGTCATTGAATTACTGTTGTTTTCTTATTACTTTCTTTCTAGTTGACTGATTCCTCTGTGAGGTCTTATACTCTTTTATGTGTCTCTCATTTTCTGTAACTCTTACAGTCTGGAATTTGACAATCTGGAAAGACCTGAATGCAACAATCTTCTTTCGATTTATCAGCTCATTTCAGGGAAGACCAAAGGGGTATGGAATTTATGTTTTGTAATTTGGTTGCAGTTCTTTGCTGTAAGCTTGTAATTCAGATTCTATTACTAAAAATTTATTATTCTGATTGGATCTTGTGATACTGGAAAATAAACTTTGTAGTTGAGATTCAGAGCCTCTATTGAATCTTGATTACCAATTTGGTTGTTTAAATGATATGACATCCCTTAGGCATTGTCCTGTGGATAAACCTGACACTTTGGACTCCTGGAAGGGTTAACTAGAATAATATTTAAAGATATAATTTTGTCTTGGATTACAACCTGCTTGTGACACGAAATGAATGTTACGTGAACAAAAACAGATTTCAATTCCCAAAACCTAACCCTTATTGTTGAGTATATCAGTTTATGAATCCAATTTGAGTCTAGTATTTTATTTGAGGCTGTGGATGATCTTTATTTAGAAGTTGATATTTGCATCATGCATGCATATGGTATATATCAGGAGTTCCAACTGTGGCGCTAATCATGCATCCTTTGGCCTTATCTGTCCCACAAGTGCTAACCTGTTGTTGCATCACACTATAGAATATCATTTTCATCTTTTCATTTGGCAAAATTCTTCTCCCAATGTCAAATATGTGTTCATCTGAATTCTTATTTATATATGTGTGCATACGAATAGTGACAACTATTACATATTCCACACTTGAAGTAATTCTCATGAACTTCTATTGCAGGAAGTTGCGGAGGAATGCCAAAATATGAACTGGGGTACGTTTAAACCCCTTCTGACGGATGCTTTGATTGAGCATCTGCATCCCATACAGGTCTTAACTCTATATATGGTGCTTTGCTTAGAAATTAAGAAAAAAGAGTTTAAGGTGCAGGGTACATTTGTGTACTTGCAATGATGATTTCTTATACTTTCATATAAATATAATATTAGTTATTGTTCCAAGCTTGTTTGGAATTTCTAGTAAGCACCTAAAAGTAGTAGGACACTAGATAAAATTCTTGGGTTGTTGACATGAAACATGGAGTACTCTCTTTACATGCTTGAGTGCCAACAAATAAATATATGTAGCTGGGGAAGAAAATAATGTTATATGCACTTAAGCCGCGCGGTGGGTGGGGGGGGGGGGGGGGGGTTAATCTGTTCCGTAATCTAATTCTAAAAATAAGAGTCTAATAGCCTGAATCATTGCTTATGTACGAGATACATCTGGTATAGGCCATGTAATATTTTGGCATACACTGATGTCAAGTTTAAGTACTGGCCAGTGCATGACACTGCAGTCTGATAAGCATAACATTTTGCTTGATTCTGCAACTCAAGTTGATTTGAAAGCAAGTTGATCTCTCCACTTTGTTTTCTTCTTTTTATTTAATGTTTGCATCTGTATAGTTATAAATAATTGGTGCTCGAACGCAAATTCTTTTTTTCTCTGCTTTATGTGGGTCAGTGGATGAACTTGTATTTGTATTCCACACTATTTGACTCTTAACAGTTGCCCCACTCTTCTAACAACTGTACTGAGATTGTTTCCTTTTGTTGGAAAAGTTGCCTATTTGTCTTCTACTGCTGATTTTCAATTATTACTGATAAACATGTCCCATCATCAATTAGGTTTTGCCACTGTTGTAGGTTCGCTATGAGGAAATAATGTCTGATTCAGCTTATTTGGACAAAGTCCTGGCAGATGGCGCTGCAAAAGCTGCAGATATAGCGGATGCTACTCTCAATAATGTCTACCAGGCAATGGGATTCTTGCGGCGTTAAGCAGAACCGATGCTTGTGGAAAAACTTTCGAGAAAAAAGATCTACAATACAGCTACCTCAAAATTAAATTTTGGATGACCCATCATTGCCCACAAACTTTTGGAGTATGCACATGAGAATATTCTCAGTGAGTGAAAAAGAGAACTTTTTTGGGAGTCCACAAATTCTTTGTTGCTGTTGCTTCCACCTCTTTCGTCCAGACAGGTGCACCTTTTATTCCTTGTTAATCAATGGACTTCTTGTCTTCCTTTCTCCACTCTATTTGTAATTTTTTTGAATTGACTATTCAGCGAATCTTGTTTCGCTTGTATTTGCTGTTAGATATAATACAATTCACTTAAGTCTGTTGAGGATCCCAATCTGTTATTTTCTACTTATTCTTCTTATTGGTGCAACTGCTTGCATGCTCAATGGCTAATTATCTGTCATTTTTCCTATGCATTCATAAGCTGATTAGCAAGTATATGTCGCATTCTCACACTTGCTAGTTTCAATGCCTTTTGTTTTATAAATTAATGCCCTTGGTGCATAGTGTTTAATCAGGACTGTTACCTTGTGGAAGACTGCTAGTCTCTTAAACCAAGGAAAGCTGACGCTGTTAGTTATAATGCTCTAAATACACCTAAATAATAAATGGATTAGGGTATAGGGTTCAATTCCAAGCGTAGATAAGAAATCTTGTTCTATTCCCTAGTAGGAACCTACTACTATCCATGATATGCATGCAAGTTGTTTATTAATTATGCAGTAAATTATTCCCATTGTACTTTTTAGATGGTTTGTTAAGTGTGCTGATATAAGTGCACTGAAAATGCCAATAGTGTGCTGATTGGTTAGGGGTGGCAAAAATATCCGTCCGGTCTAGATCCGGACCTCCCCCGGGCGTTGTGGGCCGGGTATGAAGTCGGGTTGATCTTAGATATCACTTGATAAATCCGGAGCTTGGCCCAGAACTCGGATTTTATTAAAAAATATTAAAAATATATATATTATTTTAAATATTTATATTTATTTAACTTATTTATTACACATATATAAAGTTTTAAACACTTAAAGTTTATATTTTTATGTTAAATTTTATTGAAATAAACTTAAAACTTATAAAATTATACAAAAATATACACATATAGTATTAAAAATATAAATCCCGAGTACCCGAACTGGTGCCGGGCTTAAAAACTCGGCCCAAGCAAAAAAAAAGGGCATCGGGTCCGGGTATTGTGAGACCCGGCCCGGCTATGATTGGTGAGGAAATCTCGTTTTTCCCCTCGAAGTTGTTTATAAATCCTGATATTGCGTGTAGGGTTTATAATGTTTACAGTGGGATTCCAAAAGAAAAGAATGTCTATCCTTCCAGTAGTAGATGAACTATTCATATTCTCATCCCATTCCGTCCACCCACTCACCCACCCATCCACCCACAAACCTTTGTTTCCTTTTTCACAAAGGAGGTATGTGACCACGCATCTGCATAAAGCATAGGACAGAGACTCAAAAAGTCAATGACCCTGAAAAGTTTTCTTTCCCCGCCGTCTCGCTCTTTCTAGAGTGGGGGCAAAGGAATAAAGGGAGCATCTCTGCTCAACCTTCTTTTAACATTTATCTTTTTCCTGAGAATAGCAGACGGACCGAGAAAGATTTGTCTTCTCATCTAAAGGTAATAATGTTCTCATTCTCATTTCAATCATTACCGGATGTTTTCCAATTTGAGAAATTTCGCATTTTTTCTCATTCGCTGATTCATTCTCTTAAGGTTATGTTGTGATATTATTTGGTACTTTTAAAAACTCGCCGAAATTAACTACAGCCTGTTTGCTATTCGAGTGAAATCGCAAAATTATAAGAATTTGCTTTCTCTTTGTATGGATGATGCAAAATGGACCATGTACATGATTTCTACTGATCTCTTGCTGTTGTATAACCGTTGATTGATGATATTCGGCTATCCGCAGAGGGTGGTTAATTTTATCAATGATTCTGCCTTTTAGGAGTGTAGATTTCTGTTCATTATTCGCCTACAAGGTGAATAAATTATGATCAAGTGAAAAAAAAAAATTGTCGGGTAAAGTTTCTGCGCCGTTATTGCTGGAAAAGATAAAAAGAATAGGGGATGCCATTTTAGCGACCTTGGATTAATATGGGGGACTTTGACAGAGACGTATCCTGGGAAGAAAATTCCAGGATTTGCTTCGAGGTTAAATTGGACATGCCGCTCCTGCTCCCCGCAGGAGCACTAGGCACGCACCCGCCCTCACAGTCTAATCTCTGTCTGCCACGTGCCTGCGGCTACTGATTTGAATCCAATCATGTTGTATCAGTAGCCTAGATGGTACGTCGACTGGTTAAAACATGTTACGAGGGTTACATGTTTACTCAATGCACGGACCGGATATTAGTGATGCCGTTGCCGCTATGCTTTATCTACAAGCTACTAATTAGTTAGATAATCTATATCTACTTTACCATGTCCTGTCGCTTATAGGGATTACTTTCGATTAACCCAACTAATAAAATTAATTATCTTCGAATTATTCGCAAATTAATGGAAACCTCAACTTGTCCTCAATTACTATTTAGAGAGATGAGGGAAAAATGTTCTCAACAATAGTTAGGGTTAAATTTTGATTTATAATAATTTAGAGGTACTTTAAGCATAAACAATTTATGAAGGGGGTAAATTGAAATTAATCCCTCTTAAAATAGTTTTTAATCAATAACGCGATCACCAGAGCGGTCAGCTTATTTGACATTTGCAGTACAAAAAGCAGCAGAAACTTAAATGAATGTATGGTTCGTAATAATTATCGATAAGGTTACAATTATCAATATCTCGGAACTTAAGTGCTTTTCCAATTAAAATATAAAGTGATGATTTAATAGCTATCAAAAACTATTAAAATATAAAAAATAATTAAATTTTAATCATGTGCACCCATGATAATATTTTTAAAATTGAAGTTACGAGATAGATTTTTTTTTTAATAATTATTTTATACAATACAATTAAAGTTTAATATAATTGAAGCCCATCTAAAAGTTCAATCAACTCGATGTATTAAAGTTTAGAGTAATGATACAACCACAAACTCTTGTACAAACTTATTTTGTACAAACTGACGTGACATTAATTCATTGGTTGAATGAAAACATAAATTAATAAAAACAAATCATGTGGGCTAAGTGATATTTAATTCAACCAATCTTATCATGCCACATCAGTTTGTACAAAATAAGTTTGTACAAGAGTTTGTGGCTGTATCATTACTCTAAAGTTTAATATAATTAAAGCTCATTGAAGACTTGAAGAGACTCGAACCTTCTAGTTCTCTAAGTTAAATATATAAATATAAAGAGAGGACATGCCGATGGGTTAGGATTAGGAGATAAACTTGGAAGTTGTGAAAAATACAATAAAATTGCTTATCAGAAAAAAGTAGACACAGATCATTTTAAAAAGAAAAAAAAAAGAAGAAAAATTACAGAATCTCCATGCATACGACCCAATAAGATATTTGCTTGCCACGTATATACATACAACTGTTTCATCTCCCTTTGGCTGGGCATTGCTATAAATACCTTGGCCTAGCACTAGCAGTACAACATCATCAATCCCCCCTTACTTTCTTTCGCCCCAACAACAACGGCAAGCTTTTCTTCTCACTATAATAATAATAATATATATATATTATTTGTATACTTTTGTCGTCTTTTTCACTTCAATTCGTTTACATTTCTCCGCTTCCCCCACCCAAAAAAAACAAAAAACAAAAAATGAACAGCAATCAGCTGCAGCATCAAGTCCTCTACATGAGGCGTTCCCTCTTTGACCAGGTTACTTCAATTTCATTTTCATTCAATAATCTCTCTCTCTTGTATCACTTCATATACTCATGATTTCACAAAATGTGGTTATTCTTTCACTTAAAACTATTTAAAAAAAATCAACTTTTACTACTGCCTATCTCTATCTGTTTTCATAATACTAAATCAAAAGAAGTCAAAGGAAAATTTATTTCAAATTTTGAATTGGAATCCTTAAAATTCAATCCATTTGGATTCTATCATCAACATATGGAATATTATCTGTTAATGAAAAAAATAATTTATTTTCCTCGAATGTTGAGGAGCCAACAAATGTTATAATTACTTTTAGACCGACGTTAAGTTACGTGAACGTAACTTAGGCCCTCCCTTATTTCTATACCCATGCGACTTATTATACTATTTGAGTTGACAAACTAGACGAAGATTATTAAAAAAAAAATCCAGTAAATAGTAAAAGTAGAAAATGCAGGGAGAAAAAGTAACAATTTCCAGTATTCACGCCACCATGGTTATGAGATAGATTTAAGTTTTAAGTTTTTTTTTTTTTCCCCCAAAAACTGTTGCACCCATAGATGGTCGTTATCAAGCATTGTCTACTGCGATGATAGTGACGGAGAATCCGTTTAAAAAGATGCACTTTTTTTCTTTTTTCCCTTCCCTTTTTTTTTCTATTGAATCGTGTCGTTTTGCACTTTGTAAGGAAAACAGTAAACGCTTCATTTTGATTCAGCAATTATATATTAATTGGTAGCTCTGCATGGAATGGTGAACTAAATGATAAATTGTTACAGGGTTATCTTGACTCAGAGCAGCTCATTCAGCTGGAGGATCTGCAAGATGATGCTAACCCAAATTTTGTTGAGGAGGTTGTATCATTGTTTTATAGTGATTCTGCAAGATTGATCCAGAACATAGAACAAACGCTGTAAGTACACCAAAAAAAAAAATGTATCAATAACATTCATGGGATTACTTGAAGTTGACTTTGATGGTGATGATCTTGATTCATACTGATCTTTGCAGGAGCAATAGGCCAGTAGATTTTAGCAGGCTGGATGACATATTGCATCAGTTCAAGGGTAGCTGCTCAAGGTAATTAAAGATTTCTTATGGACAAAAGTGCCAGAATTCGAGTTTCCCTTTTTATTTAAGGAAAAATTTCGGGCTACCTCCTCGTGAAGTGACAATCTTCAAATCGTCCCCCTTACTATTAAAAACATCAAGTTATTCTCCAAAACTCATTATCTCTCTATTATTTTTAACGGCTAAAAGGATAAAATAGTATTTGCACATTTTCCTAACAGTCAATTAACAGAAAAAGATCAAACCTAGGTAGACTAATTCTCATGGGTTCAAATCTTTCTAGGTTTTCAAAACACACATAAATATTTTAAATATTTATAGTATGCTCCCTAATACTTTAAAATAATTTTATTTTGTGTCTCTATAACTAATTTTTTTGAACAGATTAAATTTTTACCTTTTCGTATTTAAAAATTTTATTTTAAAAAATAAATATAAAAATTAATTAAAAACTACAATTGGAAAAAGAATAATATTTTACCTTTTTTCATATTTTTTATTATTATCATTATTATTCTTTTTCAATTAATAAAGGTATTTAAAGAAAATATAGATCTAAAAAAAAGAAAATCAAAGAATAAAAGAAAATGCTATTGGAGTTTCACCAAATAAATAAAAGGAGTAAAGATGAGAAAAATGAAAGGAAAGAAAAAAAAATGCTACGGGAGTCATGTACATGAGAAGAAAATTAAAAAAAAAATGAAGAAAAAGACGAAGAAAGAGTAAGGATGAGAAAAAAACAAATGAAAGGAAAAGAGAAAGAGTAAGAATGAGAAAAATGAAAGGAAAGAAAAAAAATACTATTGCAGTCATGTACGTGAAAAGAAAAGAAAAAAAATGAAGAAAAAGATGAAGAATGAGTAAGGACGGGGAAAAAACAAATACAAAAAAAAAAAGACAAAAGGGTAAGGATGAGAAAAAAATGAAAGAAAAAGACGAAAATGGTATGACTTTTAATTTTGAAATTTGATATTGATGGCATTATCGTAATTTATGACATGTCTTGTAATTTATTTAACTAACATGTCTAATTTAAGAAAACTATCAATTTATTTAGGTATATTAAGTTATTTCAATACTTTATTTTTTAATTTATTTTTCAATGACTAGTCATACATCAACTAATTTTTTTTTTCATTTTTCAATAACTAGTCATACATTAACCTTTTTTTTTAAGCCTCACAATATCGTTACAAGAATATTCTGTTAAGGTATGGATACTTTTATACTTTTATGAGGCAACGACGGTCAATAATTAAAAATAACGAGTTTTAAAGGATAACTTGATGTTTCCAATAGTAAGGGGGTGATTTGAAGATTGTCACTTGACGAGGGGGTGTGTCGAAATTTTTCCTTGATTTAAACAAGCAGCTTATTTTAATTTACTTTGTGCACATATTTTTAGTATTGGAGCTAAAAAGGTGAAAGACGCATGCTCACAGTTCAGGGAATACTGCAATGCTGGAAATGCTGAAGGGTAATCTTATTTGAATTTTTAATAAGCAAGCACACAAATAATTACTCCTCATCAGTCATCACTCTGGATCTGGGGCCAAATTTTCAATTATGGGTGCTTTAAATTCTGCAGATGCAGTAGGAGTTTCCAACTAATCAAGCAAGAGTATGAAACTCTGAGGAGGCGGCTCGAAAGTTACTTTCAGGTACCTCGCTGTCTGCGTAATTGTGTGCATTCACATTGTTTAAACTCTGTACTTGATATATTGTCTATGTGTTCATTTCTTTTTCAGATGGTGAAACAAGCTAAAGCTGCTTAAGGTGGCATATGATTACGTATATCATGTATATGATATGCACTAAATAATATTGAACCGTCGTCACTTCACTGCCGGCCCGAGGATTCGTGTAGAGATGCTACGAGCTCACTAAAGTCTTGAGTAGATATAAGAAGCTTGTATTTAATGATGCTGCAGAAGTTATGTTCTGGGCATCTACCTCTTATTACCAATAATGCAACTGCATCTTTCCTACTATCCCATGTCTAATCGAGGACATTTTCGTTATCTAACCTTGCAAATAAATTGGGAAAATTACCAGCTTGAAATATGTACACCCTCGTAATGAAGCTTATTCAGCCTTCTTGTTGTGACTATCCCGCAAAAGGAAAAAGAATAAAAGATTGTTTACATAAATATATATATACGGACACACAAGCGCGCGAAGCCTGCTAGCTTTTTCATTTTTATTTTCAATAGCCAGGAGCTTAACAGTTTCTGCTTTCCAAATTTACAATTGCATTAATTGCTTCAACAAAATGATTCCAAATTGAGATCACATAACGATGATCGTTAGCAATCTCCATGCAATTAACATTCTGTCAAAGCTAACATGCGGAAACCCCACAGTATCCATTACCTGAGAGCGAAGCCACAAAATAAACAAAGCCAAAGGGCCATGCTTTAGGAAACATACGAACTAAAAATTGTCCACATTTGGTGGACCAAAGCAAAATAGCCCTTTTTTTTCTTAAAAACTGGAGCTGAGAATCCACAAAAGCAATAGTAAGGTTCTATATGCATCTGTAACGAAGGCTACCTTATTCGCTATAACATTATTTGCTATAGCATCCTTCCAAATTTTTTTAATTGCACCTCGAAGTTTTCATTGTTGATGGCTCATGTTCCATACAATACCGCACATAATATGTCTTAAATCAAGGGTTAGTAACGAAAACTTCAGGGTGAGAATTTTCGAAAACTCGAGGATTTTTAACAGAAAGGGATGGAGCTGTATTATAGTCATTCTAGTACATCAAATAAATCAAATATATTATTATTTTTCTCTACCGAATTTTATTAGATTATGAACTTCCATATATATATATATATATAGAGAGAGAGAGAGAGAGAGTGTGTGTCAAATTAACCGTTCTCTTATTTACACTTGGTAATCATTCAATGGGGGTGTTCTTTGTTAATTAGAAAAAGGAAAGGAAATTAAGAGTAATGTTATCATCATCATTATCCATTTTCATTTTAACACTCACAAAAACCTTGGATAAGAAACAGTTCATTTACCATTAGACAATTGATATTGGAGGCATATTTCACAAAGATACAGGTGTTGGAAGGAGAGAAACCTTAACCATTTTTTCTCAACATTAGTTATGGCTATCAAAAGAGGAAAAGAAAGGGAGTGATTTGATTTTGGTAGATGGGTTGGCAGGCAAACTTGTAATGATAAAAACAATCAAATAATTGAAGATAAAGCAAAAAGCAAAAAAGGTCTTAAAGGGCTATCTCCTTTGAAATTTCTGAAGCTCGACCAGAAATATCAGGGGCAGGGGGATCCATATCATATGATTTATATCTCTAAATAAGTGGGAAGTAGGGAACCACCACTACACATAGTGAGTGCAAAAGTGTTGTTCATGCAAATGATGATGACAGTGACTTGATATATCTCCAATCCAGTATTCATTGAACACTCTATTGCTTGCTTCGAAAAAATTTCAAAATGTACCGCAAGCCAGCCTTGTCCACCCACCCATGAAATGCGGATAGCACAAGCACGCCCGTCAATACGAGTCAGTCAATGACTGCTATTAGGGTGCCATCTCACAAAATTGCCATGAAATTTCTCTTAAATTTATACAAAATTTAGCAAGGCTAATGCCACATGAAATTGCGTACGTCAGCGAATGTCCCTCATTTGAGTTTTGATGCTAATTCAAGTGGAAACTTCATAATTGAGAACATTTGTTCATCCCACTCTTTAGTGATTAGACAATTTAATGTTTTCCAGGTGTCATGGTACAGCCAGAAGTGAGCACAAATTATATATAGAGGAAGTTGCATTTAGCGTGTGTAAGCTTCTATTTTTCCATTTCTAGAATGTTTTTAAGCCTTGGAAACTCCTACCATTTTCCTCTTGTTGGACCATACTTGGCGTCCGGCAGAATTTTGAACACAAGTCAATGAAGCCACTCACTGTACGTATATCAACTCTAGCTTTGCTTGGAATTTTATTGCATGGTCTTAATTATATTACCCTCAGAGTCTTATCGTGGTGTTGGTTTAAACGTGGGCTAATACTATTTACTAGTGTCAGAGGCTTCACTTTTTCCAGGGAAAGCTGATTACTCCTGATAGGAATATGGAGAATGAGTGTTCCATTAATATATAATATGTGCTAGTGCTTTTAGTTTCATTCAGGTTCTTTCTCCTCAATTAATACCTTGTTGGCCAACATTCCATTTCTCCAAATGATTCCATTTTGCCTCTTAATTGAAATTATTGTAACTGTGGACATTATGTATTTTCACTCTTTTTCTACACTCAATACCCATTTTCTGCACAAGGGTTGAAGCAAAATACAGTTTCTTTCCATCCAAGTCTGTTTCATTTTCCCTTCTTTCATCAGCCAAGTATAATGAAAAGAAATCCTGGGTTGCGTAGCATGATCTCTGATGACAAAAAACTGGAATTGAGGCTTGCTCCTCCAAGTCCAGAACAAGATAAGTTTCCAATCTTTCTCGGTCACAGTACCAGAAATAACGGTTTCCATGGAGCCAAAAGAGCATTTGAAGACACATTGAGGTCTCAAGGAGTGGCTGGTAAGCAAGAGGGCTTCTTGAAGTCAAGTAGCTCTGTAGTGGCAGAGATACTGTACCCAGATAAGAATGCATTCTCAGTTGCTGCAAATACAGCTGTTACCAATGGCTCCAATAAGAGGTAACCAGCATTTCTTTCTTGGCCTTCTTTATTTACATGATGAAAATTGATCAGGATCATTTTGACGTTCACGTGTGTTTGAATTATCAAAATCTGATAATTACCTTTGGTTCTATCTATGAAACTGCGGTGACTTTTTTTTTTTTTTTAAATTCTGTTGTGGGTGAATTCGGAAGAGCTCTGTTAAGAGAAAATCCTTTTTCCTACTTGCTATATGTAGTTAAAATTTCTACTCCTATGGACTAGTTTCATTTGCATAATATTCATATGCCCTGCTTTAACAAAACCAATCCTATATTCAGCGATAAACAAAAAATGATTGATGTTAATCAGACAAGCATCATTAATTCTTTTTCAATCTTATTGTGGTACTACTGACTGAAATTGAAATGCTAAAGATTACTCAGCCAGCTATAGTATCTAGCCAAGGTCAATAAATTTTACTTTCTTTTTGTCTCCTCTAAATTTTGCTTTAATACAAGCAGAACTGCACCTGCTCCAGTAGTTGGATGGCCTCCAATCGGCTCGTTCAGGAAAAATCTTGCTGCCGGTGGCAGCAGCTTGTCAAAGCCAGATACCAAGCCAGATGAAACAACAGAGGAGAGAATTGCTGCAAAATCTGAAAGTCTCAAGACTAATCTGTTTGTGAAAATCAACATGGAAGGTGTCCCCATTGGAAGGAAAATAAATCTCAGTGCATATAACAGCTATGAGGAACTTTCCTTTGCCATTGATGAACTCTTCAAAGGTTTACTTCCAGGTGAAGCTTCACTACATAAAAGTCAGTCTTAATTTTTGTTGATTTTTTATTACTTGGGACGTGATGCTATGTGCATATGGTTAAAAAAATTAGTTCAATTTTGATTTATCATTTTAGTTCAACAAGATCTATTTGCTGCTGGATGCAAAAACAAGATGGAAGGGTCGAAAATAGACACAAGTTCAGTAGCCAAAAGCGATGAATATACATTACTTTATGAGGATAACGAAGGAGACAGGATGCTTGTTGGTGATGTTCCATGGCAGTAAGCAGTTCTCACTGTCAATCTCTAGCCTCTCTCTCTCTCTCTCTCTCTCTTTTTCCCCTTTTAATCCGTCATTTTCATGGGAGTCAACGAAATTTTGCAGCATGTTTGTATCCACTGTGAAGAAGCTGCTTGTATTGAAGAGCTCTGAACTTTCAACGGTACAAAGTGAGTTCAATTCACTCATAAAAAACTGAGAAGTGCTCAAATTATCTTAGCTGGCCTGTAATGGGTTGTAATGTTTTTTTTTTTTCTTTTTCAGCTTTTGGCGTTGAGAAAGAAAAGACTGCCACTTGATCGCGTACTAGAATCAGATGATGATGGAGAAATTTCACATGTTCAATCTTCTAAATGGTCTAATTTCCATGGTGTGAAGAAGCAGGCTTGAGTTTATGATTAATGTAGAGTATGCTTTGCTCTGACAGTACATGTATTTAAGTTTCCCTGCTTTTGTATCCAATGATATGAACACTCTATTTCTCATATCTTGGAGGCTGAAGCCTTAGCCTTTGTAAAATAAGTCAGTGACTGAAGTGGCTGTGAATGATGTATATAAATTAAGTTTCATCTTAGTTTATTAAGTTGAAGTATTTATGATCCCTGAGATTTGATGAACTTGGAGGAGAGTCTCTAATCTAACTCAAAACATTTTCTATTCCTTCCCTCATCCCATTAATTACCCGACTAGTACTAATGCTTGAAATGCTTATAAGTTGACTCAATTTTGGTTTAATTTTCCTCTGATATTTTATTGAGTGTCAACTGTGAAGGACCCTACTTTCTTTTTTTTTCCTGTTTTTGGTTGGAACTGTGGGAATGTTTCTTTATACATTATTAAATGTGAATTTCAACAACCCAATGATAGATGATTGACATCGGAACAACTTTTAAAGAATCATAAATTAAGTGATTGACAAAATATTTTAAAATAAATAACACCTTGAATGGAACTTTCGCATTTGAAATTTTTATATGTAATGTTTGAGACTATCCTTTATTTCTCCAGTGGGGTCACCGGGGTGGGGTCATTTGATCAGACTCCAAGGGTTGCCGGGGTTGAGGACCTATATGATACAAATCGAAGAGAAAATGTCGTTAATTGTAAAATAGTAAGAAATCAGGGACTCGATGTTATTATCATAAAATGTCCAAAATCATCAGCGTGCAGTGCACGTGTACCAATTCGAAGACGACGAAAGGTGAGACCCTATACACTCCAGCACTGTTTCCCCGCTGCATTCACTTTGTCCGATCAGGCTGTGATTTTCTTACGGGTACGTTTCGATTCTCTGTTTGGTTGCTGAGAAATTAAAAGAAAACTCCCCCACACGAAAAGTTTGTTTCTGTTCGGTTGCAAAGAAATTACTGGCAAATTTCCTTTTTCTTTTCTAAAGATTTCTTAATCTAAGTGATTATCAGTTGTGCTAGGGTTTTATACTTTTATCGTCTTGTTATTTTGATTGTTATATTTTCCTTTGATTCCATAACTCAAAGTATGAATTAGCTGATTAGGTTTAGCTCAAAATTTAATTTCTTTTCTTTTATTCATTATTGTAGCAATGATTGATTCTCGGGCAACCATAATGGAATATTCCTGAGAATCAAGTTTTGTGTTTGAAAGGAGGATTATTTAGTAGTTGTTATTTTTCATGAAAAAGAGCACCTTTTCATGAAGCTAATTGAAGAGTTTTAACTTGATTATTTTGAGGGATTGAACTTGGTTGTCTCTTTTCGTTTGTGGTCATATTCTGGGGATGTCTGTTCATCGTAATTAAACTTGAGGAAGTCTGAAATTTCACTGAATATGCAGCTATGTCTTAATGTCCATTGATATCAATGAGTTTTTCCATTTTATGTCTGTTTTAGGCTTTGGGTATTGCTTGCGGGGAGATAGGTGCGTTGGAGTGCTAGATTTATCTCCTTTTTACGACATCTATGGGAACCCCTGAAACTTCTCGAGAGCCTTGCCCTGACCGTATTCTTGATGATGTTGGTGGTGCATTCGGAATGGGTGCGGTTGGAGGTGCCGCATTCCACTTCTTGAAAGGCACATATAATTCCCCGTCAGGTGCACGTTTAAGTGGAGGAACTCAAGCAGTACGTATGAATGCCCCTCGAGTTGGCGGCAGTTTTGCTGTGTGGGGCGGCCTCTTCTCTACTTTTGATTGCACAATGGTGTATCTCCGACAAAAGGAAGACCCATGGAACTCAATTATAGCTGGTGCTGCCACTGGGGGGTTTCTTTCAATGCGGCAAGGGTTGGGTTCTGCTTCCAGGTCGGCTTTGTTTGGTGGGGTCTTGCTTGCTTTGATTGAAGGAGCTGGGATCATGTTAAATAAGGTTCTCAGTGCACCGCAGAATATGCCTATGATGGAAGAGCCGGCTCCCAACATGGCTGGTGTGCCTGGATATCCTATGGGGCAAATGCCAGGTCAAGTACCAGTACCAGTTGAGAGTTCATCACCATCCTCATCTTCCTCGTCTTCATGGTTTGGAGGGTTTTTCGGTGGTAAAAAGGAAGACGAAGCAACCAGTGGTGGAAGTAAAACAGAGGTTTTGGAGAGCTTTGATGCTCCTCCAGTGCCATCATTTGAGTACAAGTGAAATGGGCAGAGCTAGTCACTTTTCCGCTGTTGGCAGAAATCTTAATTTGCTTGTCCTTTTGACCGTGCTCTGCCATCAGTCTTCAATCTCTTACTGATATTCTTTTTATAGGCATATTATCGTCATCATTAATGTCGACCTGTCATTATCATTATGTTGAATTAAAATCTGCTGTTCCAATATTTTTCCCCTTTTTGTAAGGTATTTGTTAACTAATATTTTTTGTAATAAATTAACTCTATTTATATGATGTTTGGAAACTTATTTGTTACAGCAAAATATACAATTAGGCCGAAATCGCTTTGTCTACTTCAGGGGACAAAAAAAAAAAAAAAAAAGGTAAATTGCATCTGTCACAGACTTTTCATTTTACGATTTGAAGATTTTTATACACTTATTATCAACTTACTTGTTATGGTTAGATAGGAACTTCAACTACCTTAATGAAGATGAAGTCATTTGGTGGTCCAATTCCTTCACAGAAACGGACCCTTAGCTGATCACAGACTCGTGTTGCCATACACTGATAGTCTGATGGTTATCCAAGAGTAAGTAACGATGGAGATGAAGTAAGCGCATGGGGGCTCGTTGGCCCGGCCCACTGAGTGGTGGACAATGCCATGTTGGGGCCTGCTTTGCACAGGCCCGTATTTAAAATATAAATTATAATAAAATAAAGAAATTAGACCAATATCAATATTTTCTTTAATTTTTTTTTCCAGAAGCTCATTCATTCATCCATTTGAAGTATGTTAAAAACATAACAGTAACAATAATAAGAAAACTAAACAAGTAACACCACACTAAATGGCAATACAAATTTAATTTCAAATTTGATTAACAACTCATCCATTTATTTATAATTTAAAATAACACGACATTAATTAATTATACAAATTCAGTACAATTTAAATAGAGTAAAAAACTAATAGATTTAATGTTGCTCATTTCAATTTTATTTATTTAATAAATTAAGCAATATAATTCAATAAAAAATAACTTTTATGCTAAAAAACTATGTCTAATCAGGCTTGTATATGAGTCGTGTCGTGCCATATTGTATAAATGCAGGTCTATGTGCCATACTGTGCAAATACAAGTGTATTCAAGTCGCCCAATCCACCATTCTCTTAAGCTATTTGATGTGGACATCTTCATAAACAGAGAAATGTACAATTTTATAGTATAATTCATTTTTAAACGCATTTAAAGATTACAAGCAGCTAAGCCTTGTTTATTAATGGTCTAAGCTAAAATGCAGCTGGCTTTCAAAATAAATAAACTAAAACGAATCTTAAATTATCAACAAAATTTGAAGAAAAAAAAAATCAATGAGAGGTAAAATTTTCCCAATCTTTGTAGGTAAACTGTAATGCTCCTTAGTCCTTAATTAGCGTCAAGTTGGAAGGAGGCATCAGTAAATGTAATTGTTTGCAATTATGGAAAAGAGAATTGTGGAAAAGAGAATAAGAATAATTTATCGGAAACCAACCTTAATTTATTTAGAAAATAAAATTTACTCGAATCTATTATTGTTTAATCTTTTTAAATGTTGAGAGTGTATGTATATAGTCTTTTTTCTAATGAGAGCACACTCTTTTTTTTTTTTTTATACGGACATACTTTTAAATTATAAGATTTAATAGAATTAATAAAAAATATTATTAAATTATACAATTTAATAAATTATTCACATAAAAAAAATTAAAAATAAAGACACACGTACTAGAGAAAGATTATTAATAATCTTCTTTCACCCACAAATGCACAAATGCACAACAAAGACTTGAATTCCCTACGAGGCCATGATCCTGTAACCGATCAATATTTAGCATAAAATTGAAAAAAAGATAATTCAGTCGAAGATACTTCAAATACAGGTAATAAATGCAATGCAATGACTTAAAATGTGAACTCATTAATGCAATATGGTCCAATTCTCTCTGCGTAACATGCAGTCGTGGTGTTGTACAATGAAACCAAGTGCCTGCAATTTACGTGGCCATCTTTGCCATATGCAGTGATATTAAGCTGCATCAGCAGCAACGGGATTAAATTAATTACCAAAATTAAATAAAAATCCTTCATCTAAAAATAGGCCGGTCCCAGAATTTAAAGCTGCAATTCATTTTGGCTACCAATTTTCTTTGTTATACTGTAACCAGTTAATAGTATTTCATTTTACAAAGCACAATATTTGACTTGTTCAAGTAGAGAAGCAAAGAGAGAGAGAGTTAGAATTGAGCAGCATGAATCACGAGATTGAGTCAGAGATATGTGAAATCAGTGTGGATCCAGTTAAAGTTGCAAATGGGGAAGTTGATGATGATGGAAGATCTAGAAGAACTGGTATTGATTCTGTTTATTCTCTCAGTACTCTATTAATATAATATTAGTTTGCTCGGAACCCTGCTCACGCATGCAACACTTTGCTTTGTTTTGATCATGTTTCATTTGATTATTCATGTAGGAATACTAACTTTGCATGTAAGTTTAGTGGTTGATATAATTGAATCAATTTGCTTCTTTTTGGGTTCTGCTAGGAAAGTATGCCGTGCCCAATTTATTTATTTTCTTCCCCCAAGTATAATTTTATATATAACTTCTGAGTTTAAGCCGCTAATATGGGCGGGGAGGAAATTGAATTACCATAGTCGATTTTTTGCAAGGAGTTTTATTCAAAACATTTTAACAAAAGGTTAGGAGAGATCATCAGAAGTAAGCTCTAACCATAAAACTCGATAAAATGAGTGAGGGGATTGGATTATTATGTTTGATGTACCAAGTGTCTTAAACAACTGATTAGGATCAAGTTCTAAACATGAAATTTGGTCCAATCATATGGTTGAAGAGGAGATTGACTGATTGGATTACCTTGTTCAGTGTTTTTTACTAAGTGTTTTAACAAAATGATAGGATAGCTGAAATCTTTAGCGGATGCTTATAATATATTTCTTTTATTACTTGTAGATTTACATATTATTGCATTAAAGATCATTAAATGTGATGGGTAGATTTGTTTTCTGTTTTTGCCTTTGTTCATTTATGGAGAATGAATTCATGTCAAATTCTTTTGATTTTCCAATCTACATAACCTTATGTTTGATATAGGGACTGTGTGGACTGCAAGTGCACATATAATTACAGCAATTGTTGGTTCTGGAGTGCTCTCACTTGCCTGGGGTTTGGCTCAGCTGGGTTGGATCATCGGCATAGCCACTCTCGTAATTTTCTCAGGGATATCATTGTATACATCTGGTCTCTTAGCAGAATGTTACAGAGCTCCAAACTCTGTGAAGAGGAATTACACATATAGGGATGCTGTTAAAAACTACTTGGGTAAATTCAAACAGCTAATTAATGAATACAGGCAAAATTTCTGAGGTATAGATGATTTTAAATTTTAACACCCTCCCTTTATGGTGAGTTAAATAAGGTGGCAGAAAGTACAAGGCTCTTGGGTTGGTCCAATATACCCTCCTATGTGGAGCAATGGTAGGCTATACAATCACGGCATCAATTAGCATGGTGTAAGCTCTATATGACTACATTCTATGTCAGAGACTAAATTCAATCTTTATAACAATGTTTGATATTAATATGATTGATGTGTATTTTTTTAGGGCCATAAGCAAATCAAATTGTTACCATAAAGAAGGTCATAAAGCTCCTTGCAAGTATTCCTACAATCCGTACATGATGGCACTTGGAATAGTGGAGATTCTTTTGTCTCAGATCCCAAACTTCCATAAGCTGTCATGGCTCTCCACCATCGCGGCAAGCATGTCCTTTTCGTATGCTGGAATTGGGATGGGACTATCATTTGCAAAGATTGTCTCAGGTAATCCTTTCCCATTGACTCAGCAATTAATTGTCTTTGGAATAGTGATTGGTGATAGCACACTCCTTATCTTGAAAACGATGGAATTTGAACAGGACATGGAGAAAAGACCACTCTAACAGGAGTTGAAATTGGACTGGATTTAACTGCCGCAGATAAAACCTGGAGGATATTTCAAGCAATTGGCAATATGGCATTTGCTTGTTCATATGCTGCGATCTTGATTGAAATCCAAGTAAGCCAACCTATGATCAAAAGTTTAGATGGTTTGTTTTTGTTTTCAAATGTGTATTGATGCTTCTGGGCCCTGTAAAAATATTTAGGACACATTGAAGTCATCTCCTCCTGAACAAGAAGTGATGAAGAAAGCTAACACTATAGCTACATTTACAGCAACAACTTTGTACCTGATGTGCGGTTGCCTTGGCTACGCTGCATTAGGGAACCATGCACAAGGCAACATTTTGACTGGATTTGGATTTTATGAGCCCTTTTGGCTGATAGATTTGGCAAATTTCTTCATAGTAGTGCACCTATTGGGTGCTTATCAGGTTCAGTTATGTTTCTCTAAATTAAACATGAAAAGATGTGGCAAATTTCTACATGTAAATGTCTAATGCGATTATTTTTCATCTGAACAAGGTACTGGCTCAGCCAGTGTTCGGCGTGGTTGAGTCATGGGCTGGAAATAGGTGGCCTAAATCAAAGTTCATAAATGACGAGCACCATTTGGGCATTGGCAAGAATAATTCCAAGTTCAGTGTCAATTTCTTCAGGTTAATTTGGAGGACAGCTTTTGTGGCGATGGCAACACTTATTTCTATGGCATTCCCTTTCTTCAATGAAGTACTTGCATTCCTCGGAGCCATAGCGTACTGGCCGATGACGGTCTATTTTCCTATGGAGATGTACATTGTCCGCAAAGAAATAAAACGAGGAACGATCTGCTGGTTTGGGCTCCACCTTGTGAACTTGGTGTGCTTGCTTGCTGCATTGGCCGCAGGATGTGGATCCATTCAAGGCGTGAACCAAGCTCTCCATACCTACAAGCTCTTCAAGTTTACACAGTAATCAAAACCCCATTGCAGCGATTGTATGCATATATGTTATAAGGAAGTAATATTCAACTTCATAATAATTTCCTGAAACAATTTTTTATAAGAAAAGATAATAGAATGTAAAGAAATCTAGATTTGGCTCTAATAAGACCATCTCTCGTAAACTCCTCAAATAAGATTTTATCACTTATTTGAAAAGCCACATCAACATTTAAAACTTCAAAATACACTTCAATTAAGATTTTTTAAATAATAAATGATTATCTTTCTTTAATTTTATAGAATTTTTTTCTCTTTTAATTAATATTTTATTACTTTTTATTGAAGAGAGAGAGAGGTGGGTGTTTTAATTATTATTTATTTTTTCTTTAAAAAATATTTATTTAATTAAAATAATAAATGTATTTCTATTTGAAGAGTTTTTTAAAAAATAACATATTTTTTCATCTTTTTTATCACATAAATAAGTAAATAAATATTTAAATTGTAAAATTAATATACTCTTTAGCAAATATTCTCAAAGGGATGCGACAAACCTGTGATTTAATTAGCTAGGATCGATCTTTTAGAAAATCTTTTATTTGGACTTGGATTCAAATTCTCCCTATTCCCTAATTCTGACTGGTGGTGCAGACTGCAGCGACAGAGAATGAAACGACTGAAAAGTCAAACTGCATGTCATTACCAGCATGCAAAAGTGAAGCAGCATAATGCAATTGACAGAATAAATCTAAATTATTACAATAAAAGGCATCACACAAATAGCATTTAATTTCGTCAAATCCAATTGGGCCGAACTAGCGCCAGTTGCATGGCGCCGAATTAGCACCAATTGCATGCATGGCTTTGTAAGAACAACAAATGTATTCGTATTTGTGAACAAGTGATTGGCCATTGCAATTCCGAGAGGAAGTTAATATGAACATCGAGAGACACGGATACAGTCTAGCTGGAAATGCTAGTCTATAGGCTCTGCACCAAACCAATTTCGTAGTAGTTTTTTCTTTCTCCTCTTAATTCCATATATATTATGTGAGCTTGCAGGAGTAGTACTGTATGATAGTGTTCACACTTGGATTTGCTAGGATGGGAGAAATAGATGAAGAAATTGAACAAGCTAATAATATTTCAAGTATGGATGCACAGGCTTACAAAGTTGCAGATGGTGGGGTCGATGATGATGGAAGATCTAAAAGAACTGGTAATATAATAATATTCACAACCCTTTCATTTCTCTCATTATCATCTTCCTTCAGTACTTAAACTCATGCATATACGAATGCAACAGTACATGTTATTGTTGTTGGATCTTGCTTGCTTGCATTATTTTAAGCTCTTGATAGAGCTTTAATGGCTGATATCTATTTGATATACTGGACCAGTCATTCATTTTGGTAGACATTAACGGAGAATCTCTTGAACCTGAACAACTTGAAAGTATTCCTTCTTTTGCTTTTTCTTTTTTTCTTTTTTGAACTCCGCTCACAATTTAAAAAAATCGGATTTCATAAACATGTATGCAGATGAATTTTCTTGAACAGAAAGGAAAAGGTTTTATAAACAGATTGATTAAATAGTTGATTATCACTGAAGATATTGATCAAGTAGTTGATAATCAGTGAACAAAAGGCCAAGCTTTCGGTTGCATGCATGGTAAAAGAAACTATCTATGTAAGACGTGTTATGATTCATTGGCCACGTAGCCTCTCTGCATATTTGACATATTTGAATGCTTCAATGTACTGTACCCAGATGCACGTACTTTGATTAACTTTCAAATTATTATTGAACACTAATTCCTGAAGGACAACGATTATAATGAAATTTGAAATGGCTTTCTGTTATATGCTAATGTAGACATATTTGAGATTAATTAATTATATGGTGGGATGGACAAATTCATGTGAAACTAATTAATTAATTTTAATTTTCAATCTATTTGAAGGGACTGTGTGGACTGCAAGTGCACATATAGTCACAGCAATTGTAGGATCTGGAGTGCTGTCACTGGCATGGGGCATAGCACAGCTTGGATGGATCACCGGTGTGTCCACTCTGTTAATATTCTCCAGCATATCCTTATATTCATCAGGTCTCTTAGCAGACTGTTACAGAGCTCCACTTTCTGGAAACCGAAATCACACATACAGGGCTGCTGTCAAAACTTATTTGGGTAACCTTAGAAATTAATTTTATTTACTATAAACATAGATGAATTTAATTACTTAAGTACATATTAACTGATTAATTTCCCTTCTTTCGATTTGTATTCAGGAGGAAGAAAACACAAGATTTGTGGCTTGGTTCAGTATGTCCTCCTTGTTGGAATGGTAGTAGGCTATACGATCACTGCAGCAATAAGCATGCTGTAAGCTAAAATGAATAACATGGAGCGTATGAACATTCAATTTGCATGACAGTATAATCTAATACTCATCATATTCGGTGTGTATATTTATAGGACCATACGAAAATCAAATTGTTTTCAGAAAAGAGGTCATGGAGCTCAATGCAAGTTTTCGAACAATCCATTCATGATTGGAATAGGAATTGTTGAAATGTTTCTGTCTCAGATCCCGAATATTCATAAGCTGTCATGGCTCTCCATCATTGCTGCAATCATGTCTGTTTCGTATGCAGGCATTGGCATGGGATTAGCATTCACGAAGGCTGTCTTGGGTAAATTAATTTCAAATAAATGAGCTTCAATGGGTTCTCGAAGGTCTAAAGTGCTAAATAGTTATCCCAATCTTGAATTATGAACAGGACATGGAGAAACGACCTCTCTGACAGGAGAAGAAATTGGACCAAATTTGACCGCAGCAGATAAAACATGGGGGATGTTTAGCGCAATTGGCAATATTGCTTTTGCTTGCGCGTATTTGCAGATCTTGATTGAGATCCAAGTAAGCTAACATACATTTATACCATCAAATGTTTGAGTGGTCACTTACTCATTGTACAAATATCATCAGTGGAGATCATTTGAATTTAATGAGCACTTAAACAGTACTATCTTCTTACATTTGCTGCGGAATCATTCTGATGAAGATGTCTCTTTCATTTGCTTTTCCTGTAAATGTTTAGGACACCCTGAAGTCATCTCCCCCTGAAAACAAAGTGATGAAGAAGGCCAACGTAATAGCCACACTGACAGCAACAACTTTATATATGCTTTGCGGTTGCTTTGGCTATGCTGCATTAGGGAACCATGCACCAGGCAACCTGTTGGCTGGCTTTTACAAGCCCTTTTGGTTAGTCGACATGGCCAATTCCTTCATTGTCGTGCACCTATTAGGCGCATACCAGGTTCGATTACATTAATTTCTCACATTCCCACCAAGTTAGTAAGTATGCTACTGCTTTTCTGATATAACATTAACAATTGAAAAGGTTATGGCTCAACCAGTATTTTACGTGATTGAATCATGGGCTAGTACAAGGTGGCCTAAATCAAAGTTTGTGACGAAAGAGTATCCTGTAACCATCGGCAAAAACAACTTAAAATTTAGTGTCAACTTGTTCAGGCTAACTTGGAGAACAATTTTTGTGGTAATGGCAACACTTCTGTCCATGGCGTTGCCCTTCTTCAACGAAGTGCTAGGTCTCCTCGGTGCCTTGGCTTACTGGCCATTGACAGTTTATTTCCCTCTGGAGATGTACATTGCCCAAAAAAATATCAAAAGAGGAACAAGCTGGTGGTTTGGGCTGCAGCTTCTGAACTTGGTGTGCTTTCTTGCTGCGTTGGGTGCGGCATGTAGCTCGATTCATGGCCTGTACAAGGCTCTCCATACCTACAAGCCTTTGAAGGTCACACAGTAATAGTACAAAAACCATATAAATATGTATAACCCACATTAGTTTTCAGCAAAATTCTACTATATATGCTTGCTGTAGCTAGCTACTTCTTTCAAGTTATTGATTACGAATCTGTAATCATTAACATGAAATGACGTTGAACTTGCTAATTAAAATATTAGTTGCTTGCTTTGCTAATAGAAGTTACTAACTACTTGTTTTATGTCCAACTGTTACATGTAGGTTATTAACTAATTACGCATGACACCTTAATGTAATTTGCTATATTTTGCATGTCCTGGAAAAATAAAATAAAACCAATTTTAGTTACTATAAAAATAAAAATAAAAAATCAATTTTAAACCAATTTTAATTACTTTGTGGGTTATTAACTAATCACAAAGGTATTTTTTAATATATTATTTGTGTCTACTGTCTAGTGAGAAACCAATTTTAATTAATACCTTTATGGAACAGGCTGGATATTTGGGTGCTTTCGTTATTGGCTAAACTCTGTATAGGAATGGCAAAATTACCCACAAACCTGCTAAACCCCCTCCTCCACCAACAAAAATCTGCCGTCGCGGATGCGGTTTGGGGGTAGATTTGGTATTTTAAACTGAAGTCCGTTGTGGGTTGCGGGTAGATTTGGTATTGAGAAAAAATCTATTGGATACTCGTGTGGGTATCCGTCAACCAACATTATTTATTTTAATTATTTATATTTTTAATTTTAATAAGAAAAATTACATTAAAAAAATTTAATCATAAATATATGTGAGTTAAAGTTCTTAATTCCTAAACTTAACCTAAATATATGTGAGTTAAAGTTCTTAATTCCTAAACTTAACCTATCTCATATATATGCTTTTAATAACTAGAGATTTTATAATTTTGAAGGTTAATATTACTAATATTTTTATTTTAATTGATTGATTTTGTTTGTTATATTTTAATGACTTGAACCTAATGATCGCTTACTAAAGTTAGGTTTTCATTTATTTAATTAATTGTTAATAATAGTTATACAAAATTTACTTGTTAATATTATTAATATTACTTGTATATTGATTAAAAGATGGAGCAAGGCATTGGTATTAGTGATGATAATTTGTCTACAACAAAAATATTTTGTGTATTTGCTTCAATGTTGAAACTTTACTTTCTTATTTGCATTGATAAAATCTAGAATTGATTATCATATGCCGATTTTTTAGGCTATTGTTAAAAATTTATAGTTTGAATTATATAATTTAATTTTTTATATATTATTAAAAATATTTTTTATATTTATGATTTTAAATGACAAAACCCGCAAAAAACTTGTTGCAGGTTGTGGGTGAGTTTGATAATTGTTAAAACTGATAGTGGACATGTCTTTTAAAAAAAATAAAAACCACTATGAGTTTCAGATGGATTTGGTAATTTAAATTTTTTTGCAAGTCCAAATTTAGTAATGGCAAACCCATAGTGGATGGTGCCCATTCCCATCCCTAACCCTGTATCCTTTAGGTTTATCATAATGACTCAGAAAGTTGGAAGACCACTGACACTATAGAGCCAATGTAAATATTTTTCTTCGATATAAATAATTTGAAATATATATATATATATATAATCAATCAAACAAACTTGAAAATTTTCCTCTTTGGAGTTTAAAGCTACAAGAAGTTGAGCAAATAGACAAATTATGATAAAAATTATTAACCGAAAAAGAAAAAAGTTCTAGCAATTGGATTATTTATATAATGGACAGTTATCAAAAAGGGAATTATAAAGAAAGTTATGTTTAAATAGTTTTAAGAAGGAATGATGATATTGAAAAAAAAAACTGCCAAAAGAAATTAAGAAAGAAATCGCTAACGGGTTTGTTTAGGAGAAAGAATAGTAAGTAACTAAGGATATTTCTGAAATAAAATAGGGTATTAAAAAAAACTATATGATGATTTAAATTATTTAACATGTTGTATTTAAAATAAGGGTGCCAATAATCCAATTCAAATTATAAATATGAAATATGATAAATGAACAAAAAGATGATAAAACCATGACATAATCATTTGTCTTTTTATAAATGTTTGAAATTTTCTTTAATGATTTTAAATTTTTCTTTATTAAACAATCCTCAAATTAACTAAAAGATAAAAATTTCGCATTGTTTTGTTATGAGGTGTGGCTATTTGAATCCATCAAATTTCACTCTACACCCATTTTAAAAAATAATTTCATTATTAAAAATTTAAGATTTAAAAATCTCAAAATTACTTTTCACTAATCACTTTTTTCTCTACCTTACAATTATTGGTTCTCTCTCAACTCTTGTATTCTACGAACTAAACACCTAATTTCAGTCTTTTTTTTTTATTTTTTTTGCTTTTCTTAATATATCACGACCTATATTTCATTCTTTCTATATATAAGAAAATTTTTATCATGATATTCATCAATTTTTGTATTTAGCAAAAATTAATTTCTTAATATTCAATAACTTTTATGGTAGATGAAAATTTATCGATGTTCATTTTTCAATGGCGATTTTGTTTTTTTGAGTTAATGATACCAATTATTTGCAATTAAAAGAATATATCTGAATAAATTAATGAAAATTTGTGAAACTAAAAGAGAAAGAGAAATAAGGATTACTTAAAATAATTTTAATAATAAAATTGTTAATTAAAAAAAGGGTTGAAATAATCTCAACGTTTGTTATGATTATATTCATTTACCCATTGCTCTATAAACATTTAATGTATAGGATCAGGGCCCAATAGCCCATAATTAACTCTTCTGCTTAAATTGTTATTTTTTATATGATCTAATCCTTTTTTTAAAAAAAATAAAAAATAAAAAATTGCATATGCTCTACTTGTTGGTTGTTAAATAATTGGATGGTCACCGCTTACCAGAGACCAAATTTAGGTTACATGAATGACAAGAACTTCTCGCGTGTGGAAAATGACGTGATTAATCTCTATCACCCACCAAACATATGATTTCTTATAAAATTTTCCAAGTAAGGAGAGAAAATCAAAAGTGCATGTACCAAATCTAAGGGATAATTTTTCACGATGGTAGGTGCTCCCCCGGCTTTCATTCTCACCTGTTCACCTTCTACGGAGACAAAACCCCTTTGCTTTGTTGACCACTACAATCATTACATACCAGTTTTCGGAGAAAACGCCTGCAATTTAGCAAGCGTGCGTTGTTTTAAAATCAAACTACATTCTTCTTCCGAAAAAATGAAATCAACTATTTTTTTTTTTTTTTCCTTCAAGGGTAGCCATTCGGAAGATTGCATTGTTCACTCAATTTTTTATTAAAATTATATTTATTTCATGTTCGTGGATGTCGGATACTTGCATAAATATTAAATTCCTGTTTGTTTAATATGCCTAAATTAATAATAAATAATTTTTGCTTTGCAATATTATTAATGTAAAATGGTTGCGTAGGATAAGTATGATATTTTTTGGAGGACATAATTTACATTACATGTATCCGTTTTAAACGTATAATATATCATTTCTAAACTTACAACGAGATCAATCAAATCTAGAACAATTAATGTTGTTTTGCCTCGTGGACAAGTCAAAAAATCTATTTTTTTATTTTTCCTATTTTTTTAGGATTTTTTTTCTAAATATTAGATTTTTGGGTGCTCTCTGTTTTGTTTTTCTTATTTAGATTAAGAAAATTTTATTATAAAATAATATTTTTAGATTTCTTATTTTAGTAAATTCGTAAAATTTAATATTAGTATAAAAAGGACTCAAAATCTTCGTTTTATTCATTCAAAACTTTTCTAATAAAATATTCATTATTATAAACTTAATTTCTCTAATATTTTAACCTTTTACGTTTCTACATCATCAATTACTATTTTTTTCTTTAGTTTTCACGACAATATACCAAACAAAACAGAAAAAATAAACATAGAAAGTGAAATTAGATTACGATCAAGCCACCTACCACTTTTTTTTTATAAGTGGCAAATTTAATGATGGACCTAAAACCCTTAACTCAGGTTAGCCTATAGGTTAGAACAACATTTATATTAATCAGAATTTCAACTTCAACTTGGTTATCTTTTATATTATGACTTGCTTTAACTTATGTTATTTTTCAATTTAAACTTTCAAATGTTGGGGAAACATGCGTTAGCCCGGTGATAAAATAGATACAGACAATGTAATTTTCATCAATCCTTTATAATAATATTACCAGAAACAATATCATTATTTTATTTGCAACCCTCCGAATCTAACCTTGCCAAATCGTCAAAGCTTGGAGTAAACAATAGTATTAATTAGTACTTCGACCAGTTGAATTCACTCACACATGACATCGAAATAACACCCACACACACACGTGTCTCATACATGATTCACTATTCCAGATACGAAAGCATATTTTGTAGTTATTGACCATTATTGACTTGGAACATATCTATGAGACAACGAATTAAATTTCTTCAAAGAAGGCTGCTTTTACGTTTCCACTTCTTTTATTCTTTCTCAAAATCTTCCGCCAATTATGTGAGACTAGTAAAAGCAAGGAAAGATCATTGAGCCTCACTTTCTTGTCTAATTACAAAGTGGTTAATTAATTAATTAATTAATTATATTCTATTATATTAAAAAAAATTCTCTGTGATAAACATACCATCCCACTAAACAACAGATTCTTTATCTTTAAAAAAATAATTAATTATCACCGTAGCAAATTAAAGAGTGGTATATTATTTATCGCATCAATTGAGATACAAATTAAGTATTTCAATTATTATAAAATAGAAAATTACAAAGTCTTTTGTGTTAGGCACCATCAATTAAAAGTAAAGCTGAATTTTGATACTACGTTACAAATTCACTAATTGTTATTATCAAAAACTTGTCAAATTGCCATTCTTTTTTTTTTTTAAATATTAACAAAAAAAATTCTCTCCTACATGCACATAAAAGCACTCGAACACTTTTGGCGCATTAATTTAACAAACCAAAGTCCAAAGGAAATACCCAGTCCCCATATACGATTAAGAGGTATATTAAAGGAATCAATGAATATGTTGAAATTCATAAAAGAGTTACTACACTAGTTTTCATCGACTTGTCAATTGTCCAGAAAAATTCTCTGTCGTGCACTTTAAATCTGGAGTGTATATTTTGTTTCTGGAAGCAAATTGAAAATTGGACACAAAGCACTGGGCCAGTTAGATAGGTAAACGACCATTAAATACAACATATTACTATTCTTCATGATCTAGAAGGAATTCAACTGGTGTACTCCTTACACTAATGATGTCGTTTACTTTATGAAATGTGATGGAATGGGAATGAGAATAGATAATGGGAATGTGAATAAGGAATGAAAATGATATTTTAATGTTTATTTGACAAAAATAAATGAGAATATGAATGTGCTAGAATGCCATTGATGTGTTTATTTGGCAAAATAAATGGGAATGAGAATCAATTTATCAAAATACTCATAGTATTAAATTATATAATTTTCATTAACTAGATACATGTATAAATATTATTATGAAAATGACATTAATTAAAATAAATAAAATTAATGATAATAATAACAATAATTAATAATAACTACAATAATAAAGTTAATAAAATTTAATAATAACAATAATAAAAATATAAAAAATTAGAGGGATAAAAAAGTTAGGTCAGTGAATGAGAACCCCCATTCCCAACCCTCTATGGGAATGAGATTCCCATTCTTTATTCCTAAATTGTATGAGACCCACATATTTTATTCTAATTCCTAAATTACATTTTGTCAAGTAAAAATGAGTTATATTCTCTTTCCTTCATTCTCATTCTCTAAACTCTCAAGTAAACACACCATAAATTGACAGGTAGTTTATTGTCCTTACCCTAATGGTGCGTTTACTAAGTGGAATCATAGAGGAATGGAAATTATAGAGGGCCAAAATTGGAATAGAATGAAATAAGAATTTGAAATGAAAATAAAAATAAATTGTTCATTTAAATTATAATAATCCAAATCAGAATGTGTTCACTTTGTATTGGAATTAGAATGAATTATTTTAAGTTATTAAAATGTCCTTAGCTAATTGTAGTAGTTATATTATTATTTATTTAATAATTATGATAATTATTATTTTTTATTGTTATTAATAATATTGTCAATAATAATCATATATGTGACAATAATTAATTATTATTATCATTATTATATTAATATAAATAATAATAACAAAATAATAATAATTTGTTTGATCAGCACCCGGCAATCAACACACCATAAGACAGGATTGCGTGTGACGATGGTGCGCAACAAGATTAGCATTAGGCTCCACTGCATTTGATTGGATTGCGTGCATTGGGTATAATATTGTCAATAATAATAAGGCAATTCTTGAAAATGAGCGACTAATTCTAATTTTTTTATGAATCGGTCTCTCATTCCTCATTTTCAAATTAAGGTAGACGCCACGATTTTGATTATCGTCTCTATTATTAATGATTCTGATTCCTGGATCTTGAAAATAAATACATCATAAATATAATTTATGGAAAAAAAATCAAATAATGCATTTAATGCGACGTAACAAATCTTGTATATGAACTTTAATATGATATGCGTAGAAATTTTGTCTTTTTCTTTTCTTTTCTTAAAGGTTATCTGCGTTGCATTATTGTTTCAAAATATGTTACTCTCTTTTGAAAATTTGAATTGACCAAGTTGTGTGTCACGTTCTCTTAGTCAATGCACAACAGCAAAATGCACTGTTATTCCAGGAAAAAGAAAATGAGAAAACAATTAATCAATTATGGACCTGTCTATGGTACAGGTTCTGTAACAAACATTTCCCGTCATCCCACCATCCGATTGTCTATTGTTTAGTTTCTCACTCCACAACCAACCACATCCAACGGCTGATGCTGCAGTCTGTAGCTTACAGATTCCGTAAGCTAGTCAAGTCCATCAATTATTAGTGGTAGAAATTTCTTATCACTTGCCAAGTTTCCATGTGCCAAATTTCATTCTCATCTGTTCACCTTCTACGGAGACAAAACCCCTTTTGCTTTGTTGACTACTACAATCATTACATACCAGTTTTCGGAGAAAACGCCTACAGTTTAGCAAGCGTGCGGTGTTTTAAAATTCAACTACATTCTTCTTCTCCCAAAAATTAAATCAACTATTTTTTTTGGATCCCTCTAAGTTATATGTATGTACCTTACATCCCTCTCACATAAATAATGAGTGGACTCACATCATTCACTATTTATGTGAGAGGGATGTAAGGTACAAGCATGTAACTTAGCATTAGCCATTTTTTTTTTCCTTCAAGGGTAGCCATTCGGAAGATTGCATTGTTATTTGTTCACTCAATTTTTTTATTAAAATTATATTTATATTATGTATATCATGTTCGTGGATGTTGGATATTTGCATAAATATTAAATTCCTGTTTGTTTAATGCGTCTAAATTAATAATAAATAATTTTTGCTTGACAATATTATTAACGTAGAATGGTTGCATAGGATAAATAGGGTATTTTTAGAGGACATAATTTAAATTACATGTGTCCGTTTTAAGGAGGACATAATATATCATTTCGAAAATTGCAACGAGATCAATCAAATCTAGAACAATTAATGTTTTTTGCCTTGTGGATAAATCGAAAAGCTCTACTTTTTTTTAGTTATTTTTTAATGTTAAGTTATTTTCTTATTTTTCTTGTTATTTTTAGGATTTTTATTTTTTTCCTAAGTATTAGATTTGCGTACTCTCTGTTTTTGTTTTTCTTATTTAGATTAGGAGAATTTTATTATAAAATAATATTTTAAATTACCTATTTTAATAAATTCGTAAAATTTAGTATTAGTATAAAAGGGGCTCAAAATCTTAATTTTATTCATTCAAGACTTTTCCAATTAAATATTCATTATTATAAACTTAATTTCTCTAATATTTTAATCTTTTACGTTTCTACATCATCAATTATTATTATTATTTTTCTTTAGTTTTCACCGCAATACACCAAACAAAACAGAAAAATGAATATAGAAAGTGAAATTAGATTACGATCGAGCCACCTACCACTTTTTTTTTTATAAGTCGCAAATTTAATGATGGACCTAAAGCCCTCAACTTAGGTTAGCCTATAGGTTAGAACAACATTTATGTTAATTAGAATTTCACCTTCAACTTGGTTATATTTTATATTATGAATTGCTTTAACTTATGTTTTTTTTTTTAATTTAGACTTTCAAATGTTGGGGAACCATGCATTAGCCCGGTGATAAATAACTTTCGACTATTTCATGTGTATTTGTGAATTCTACCCTCCCTGAATTCAATTTTTCTAAGTCCATACTTATAATATGGCTCTTAATAAATATAAGAGGTTTGTGTATATCTCTAATGGTGAATATCAATAAATTTATTATATTCATATACAGACAATGTAATTTTCATCAATCCTTTATAATAATATTACCAGAAACAATATCATTATTTTATTAGAAACCCTCCGAATCTAGCCTTGCCAAATCGTCAAGCTTCGAGTAAGCTATAGTATTAATTAGTAGTTCGACCAGTTGAATTCACTCACACATGACATCGAAATAACACACACACACACACACACACGTGTCTCATACATGGGTCATTATTCTAGATATGAAAGCATATTTTGTAGCTATTATCTTCTTAAACAATTATTGATTTGGGACATATCTATGAGATAACGAATTAAATTTCTTCAAAGAAGGCTGCTTTTACGTTTCTACTTCTTTTATTCTTTCTCAAAATCTTCCGTCAATTATGTGAGACTAGTAAAAGCAAGGAAAGATCATTGAGAGTCACTTTCTTGTCTAATTACAAAGTGGTATATTAATTAATTATATTATATTATATTAAAAAAAAAAAAAAGAAAGCTCTTTGTGGTAAACATACTATCCCACTAAACAACAGATTCTTTATATTTAAAAAAATAAAATTAATTATCATGGGATTAAGATACAAATTAAGTATTTCAACTATTATAAAATAGAAAATTACAAAGTCTTCTGTGTTAGGCACCATCAATGAAAGTAAAGCTGAGTTTTGATACTACATTACAAATTCACTAATAGTTTTTTTTTTCACATTTGTATCAACTAGCCACTTTTGTATTAACACTATTAAATAATTTTAATAAAATGACATTTTTACCCCCAAATAAATTAAAAAACCATTTTATTTTATAAAAAACTTTAAAAAATAAAAAATATAATGATAAAAATATCCCTAAATTTAATAAAAATAAATCCCAAAATTAGAATTTTTATTTTTAATAAAAATTATTTTAATATAAAATTATAATTATAAAAATAATTGCAAAATTTTGGGATTTAATAAAAATCCCCTAAATTATTAAAATTTTAGGATTTATTCTTTTAAGAAATAAACTCAGTTATTTTAATAAAATTTTACAAAATTATAATTTTTTAATAAATAAATTCATTTATTTTTATTAAAATTTTGTAAAATCTAAATTTAGTAAAAATCAGTTGAGCACTTCTATTTGAGATTTATTTTTTATTAAATTTAGAGATATTTTTATGATTATAATTTTTAATTTTAAAAGTTTTTATAAGATAAAATAGTCTTTAATTTATTTGGGGTAAAATTATCATTTTATTAAAATGATTTAATAGTATTAAAATAAAAGTTGCTAGTTGATACAAATATGAAAATAAAAGTGGTGCAAAGTAAATATTAAAATTTTGTAGTGGTTGAATGAACATAAGAAAAGATAAAGATGGTGCAATGATAAATTTTTTTTTTAAATATTAGTAAAAAAAAAAAAAAAAGTATCTCCTACATGCACACAAAAGCACTCGAACACTTTTGGCGCATTAATTTAACAAACCAAAGTCCAAAGGAAATACCCAGTCCCCATATACGATTAAGAGGTACATTAAAGGAATCAATGAATATGTTGAAATTCATAAAAGAGTTACTACAATAGTTTTCATCGACCAGTCAACTGTCTAGAAAAATTCTCTTTAGTGCACTTTAAATCTCGAGTGTAGATTTTGTTTCTGGAAGCAAATTGAAATATTGGACAGAAAGCACTGAGCCAGTTAGATAGGCAAACGACCATTAAATACAATAGATTACTATTCTTCAAGATCCAGAAGGAATTGACAAGAACTGTATACTCCTTACGCTAATTTGACAAGTAGTTTACTGCGTTTACTAAGTGGAATTATAGAGGAACGAAAATTATAGAGGGACAAAATTAAAATAAGTTGTTCATTTAAATTATAATAATCTAAATCGGAATGAGTTGTATTTCTTTTAATGTGTTCATTTTGTATTGGAATTAGAATGAATTATTTTAAGTTATTAAAATGTTCTTAGCTAATTATAATAGTTATATTATTTATTTAATAATTATGATGACTATTATTTTTCTATTGTTATTAATAATATTGTCAATAATAATAATAATATATGTGACAATAATTAATTATTATTATCATTATCATTATTATATTAATATAAATAATAATAATAATTAATATGATAATAATAATAATAAATTAATAATTTGTTTGAACAACACCCAGCAATCAACACACCATAAGACGGGATTGCCTGCGACGATGGTGTGCAACAAGATTAGCATTAGGCTCCACTGCATTTGATTGGATTGCGTGCATCAGGCATAATATTGTCAATAATAATCAGGCAATTCCTGAAAATGAGCGATTAATCCTCATTCTTTTATGAATCAATCTCTCATTCTTCATTTTCAAATTGAGGTAGACACCAAATAAATATTATCAATGATTCTGATTCTTCGATCTAAAAAATAATATTTTCTATAAATATAATTTATAGAAAAAAAAATCAAATAATGCTTTTAATGCGACATAACAAATCTTGTATATGAACTTTAATAGGATATGCGTAGAAATTTCGTCTTTTTCTTTTCTTTTCTTTTTTTAAAGGTTATCTGCGTTGCATTATTGTTTCAAAATAAAGTAATGATACAGCTATAAATTCTTGTATAAATTTATTTTGTACAAACTGATGTAGCATGATAAAATTGGTTGAATTAAATATCACTTGACCCACATGATTTGTTTTTATTAATTTATATTTTTATTCAACCAATGAATTAATGTCACGTCAATTTATATAAAATAAATTTGTATAAAAATAAATTTGTGACTGTATCGTTACTCTTCACAATATGTTGCTCTCTTTTGAAAATTTGAATTGACTGGGTCACGTTCTCTTAGTCAATGCACAACCGCTAAATGCACTGTTATTTCAGGAAAAAGAAAATGAAAAAACAATTAATCAATTATTAGTGGTTGAAATTTCGTATCACTTGCCAAGTTGCCACGTGCTAATGTGACCGCATCGATAATGACAATATTAAGTTTACGTCAGTGCCCCCTTTGCTTTGACTCCAAAGGCATTGACTTTGATAATTTTAAGCTGATTTTAGGATCTGTTTATTATTTGATGGTAATTTACACTGCACCGCTTGTTGTTTGGTATAAACATCTTATATGAATTGTACTTCATAAAAGCCACCTTTCAAGTCCCAAGTGATTTCGTTTTGCACTGACAACAAGTATTAGGCTTATATTATCTAATTTATCTATATTATTTTTAAAAGGTCGATGTGGGTAAACTCCTAAATATTTTTTTTAGTCCTAAAATCTTCTTTAAGATTCAAACATCAATGGCTAAAAATTGAAAGGAAAAAAACTCAAAAACTACTTGATCAGACTCTTAAAAGTATCATTAAAATATCAATTTTATTTATGAAAACTTAAATACTAAAGTGACATTTTTTTAAAAAGAAAACATTCATTAACCAACATAAAAGTTCACAACCTTATTTAGATATAAATTATTACATGTTCCATTCAAAATAATTTTTCTTAAAAAATTTAGATGAAGATGAGAAACTTCATATCAGTAAACACTAATCCTTACATATCTACATTGTTAGTTGAGCTATGTAGAGGGGGTTTCATCAAAATCACAATTATCATGCCAACTACCTTTAAAATTTGTCCAAACAATTGTTACATGATGTATACATACAACATTATACATGAGAAATCATAAATGAATCATGCATCATTAGACAATAAAGTGCGAATTAACCCTACTTTAGCTTATTATGGTTACACATAAAATACAAATCAAAGCCAATATTACAAACTAAATTTGTAAACTTATCTCATAGAAGTATTATTCTACATTTTAGCATAATCTAAACTTTATACCTGCAAGTTTCGATAAAGTTACACAATACTATCGTATAAGCAAAATATGTCATAATAAAGATATTTACATAATAAATTTAAGGTGGGATCAACTTATTTTCATTTGATTTTAGTATTTATTTATTTAATTATTTGAATCAATTCGAAGTTTTTGCCCACCCCTAAATAGTTATACCAATTATTCATCAAGAAATAAAGAAAAAAATATAATGATTCTAGTTCATCACAATTATTATTTCTAATGAGATGAATATTTCATTATTGTTGTTGTGTTTGGAAATAAGAGCAAGATTGCAGGTCAAAACATAAAAAAAAAAAAATTCAACACTTGATTCAAATAAAAGAATATATAAGCAATCTTGATAGAGCTTATACATTCTTCAAATGAATTTTTGTTACTCATCGCTCTTATATCTATCCATTAATTCAGTTATAAAGAGCAAAAATTAATTTCTTAAAAAAATAAAATTAAAAGAGAAGTACAGTTGAAAATCTTTCTAAGGTGAAAAGATGAATTTACGCATACGGCGTCAGCATTATGTAATGGTCAAAAGCAGTCAATGGGCTTATCTGAAAAAAAAGAAAAGAAAAGAAATTAAATAGACATAAAGGATAGATTTTTACAAACTACAGCGTACAGCCAAACAAGAAGGGCTCTAGTGTAAATTACCCATTATATATTTTGATATCTGATTATTTTCACACGGCAAATCACTCAGATGCCCGGAAGCCGCAGAGCCAAGCGGCTCAAGCAGAAGCTGGCTAGCTGCTAGTTAAAGAAAGCCCAAATCTAGTTCAAAAATTACAGAACTGCCCCAATATTGAGCTAATATGCTCTTCGCTTTCAAGATTTTGCTTAAGCACAAGACTAATGGTAAACCTACCACTCCGAGTCCGCTTCCAGAGCAGCCGCCGGTAGGTCCCGCCAAAATTTGCGAGTTTTGCATCACCATTTGCTTTTCACGTTGATTTATAAATTAAAAAAAAAAAAAAAGAGGACTTACGATAACAATGCATATGAAACATGAAACTTGGTGCTTGGAAATTAAATCTATGCGCCATTGACCCCAAAAAAAAAAAAAAAAAAAAAAACTTACTCCATCGAACCTAATAATTAATAATTGCATTAAAGGAGATTTCATATAAATATAATTTTATATAAAATTTTGGTAAAATATTTTCTTTGCAGGACCCACATGTAATGATACTTGATTTAGTTGATCCGTGGTGGAAACATTTACACACTTAAGTTGACTGATCGAAGACGAATAATCATTAATTTCTCAGTGGCAGTGGCACGCATGTAATTATAAATGTTTACAATGTCATTTTAGTTTCTCGGGACCTTACTTATAACCTCGGAGAAGGCGATCCATTCGTACAACAAAATCTCAAATGCCCGTTGCTTCCTGTCTTCTTCTTTCCCGGCAATAAAATACTAAACCAGCCTGAGAAACTAACTGAAACAATCCGAAATGTCAAAAGTAGCCTCAGTATTTCCAAAAATACCAGTCACTCTGATTCTCCTTGTTCTTCTGTCAATACCCTTCGAAGTAATTCCCCAAAGCCCAAACACTGAAGAACGAACGATCCTCCTGAACCTCAAACAACAACTGGGCAATCCACCGTCTCTCCAGTCCTGGACCTCCACGTCATCACCCTGTGATTGGCCGGAAATTACCTGTACCTTTAATTCGGTCACCGGAATTTCGCTCCGACACAAAGACATCACCCAAAAAATCCCGCCAATAATCTGCGACCTGAAAAACTTAACCACTATCGACCTTTCCAGTAACTCCATTCCTGGTGAGTTCCCAGAATTCCTTTACAACTGCACAAAGCTTCAAAACCTTGACCTGTCTCAAAACTATTTCGTGGGTCCGATACCATCCGATATTGACCGAATTTCGGGTCTCCAATGCATAGACCTTGGAGGCAACAACTTTTCGGGCGACATACCTCGGAGTATCGGCCGATTATCGGAGTTGCAGACGTTGTACCTCTATATGAACGAGTTCAATGGCACATTTCCGAAAGAGATCGGAGACCTGTCCAATTTAGAAGTTCTGGGTTTAGCCTATAATAGCAATTTTAAGCCTGCAATGATCCCAATTGAATTTGGAATGTTAAAGAAGTTGAAGACTTTGTGGATGACCGAAGCGAACTTGATAGGCGAGATTCCGGAAGCTATGAGCAATCTGTCAAGTCTTGAAATCCTGGCATTGAATGGTAATCACCTGGAGGGTGCTATTCCTAGCGGGCTGTTTTTGTTAAACAACCTGACCCAGTTGTTTCTTTATGATAATATACTTTCTGGTGAGATACCAAGTTCAGTTGAAGCTTTGAAATTGACTGATATTGATCTTTCAATGAACAATTTAACCGGTTCAATTCCAGAAGAGTTTGGCAAGTTAAAGAATTTGCAACTGTTGGGCCTTTTTTCTAATCATTTATCAGGAGAGGTGCCAGCAAGTATAGGTAAAATTCCTGCACTGAAAAAATTTAAGGTGTTTAATAATAGTTTGAGTGGAGTTTTGCCACCAGAAATTGGCCTTCATTCCGCGCTTGAAGGATTTGAGGTGTCAACTAATCAATTCAGCGGACCGTTGCCAGAAAATTTATGTGCTGGTGGTGTTTTGCAAGGGGTGGTGGCTTTCGAAAATAATCTCAGTGGGGCGGTTCCAAAATCGCTTGGAAATTGTAGGACTCTGAGAACTGTTCAGCTTTACAGCAACAGATTTTCTGGTGAGCTTCCTACGGGTCTTTGGACAACTTTCAATCTGTCAAGCTTGATGCTGAGTGACAATACGATTTCTGGAGAGTTACCAAGCAAAACGGCGTGGAATTTGACAAGATTGGAGATCAGTAACAATCGGTTTTCAGGTCAAATTCAACGTGGAGTTGGGTCTTGGAAGAACTTGATTGTTTTCAAGGCAAGCAACAATCTTTTCTCTGGTGAAATTCCGGTTGAGTTGACTAGTCTTTCTCATCTCAATACTCTACTGCTTGACGGCAATAAGCTTTCAGGCAAATTGCCATCCCAGATAGTCTCTTGGACTTCACTGAATAATTTGAATCTCGCTAGAAATGAACTTTCTGGTGAAATTCCTAAGGCTATTGGGTCTTTGCTTGTCATGGTCTCCTTAGACTTGTCAGGGAACCAATTCTCAGGTGAAATTCCGCCTGAAATTGGCCAGTTGAAGCTTAACACTTTTAACTTATCCTCCAACAAACTTTATGGGAATATCCCAGATGAGTTCAATAACCTTGCATATGATGATAGTTTTCTGAACAATTCCAATCTCTGTGTGAAAAATCCAATCATAAACCTTCCAAAATGTCCCTCAAGATTCCGCAACTCCGACAAAATTTCTTCCAAACACCTTGCGTTGATTTTAGTTCTTGCCATCCTTGTTCTTCTTGTCACTGTATCATTGTACTGGTTTGTGGTTAGAGACTGTCTTAGGAGAAAGCGAAATCGCGACCCTGCAACATGGAAGCTGACCTCATTCCATCAATTGGGTTTCACAGAATCAAACATTTTGTCAAGTTTGACAGAAAGTAATTTGATTGGAAGTGGAGGCTCAGGGCAAGTATACCGGATTGATATCAACGGTGCGGGTGAATTTGTTGCTGTGAAGAGGATATGGAACAACAGGAAGTTGAATCAGAAGTTGGAGAAAGAGTTTATAGCTGAAATTGAAATACTGGGCACTATTCGGCATGCCAATATAGTCAAGTTGTGGTGCTGTATTTCAAGTGAGAACTCAAAGCTTCTTGTATACGAGTATATGGAAAACCAAAGTCTGGATAGATGGCTTCATGGGAGGAAGAGAAGCTTAGTATCAGGATCAAGTTCTGTCCATCAACATGTTCTTCATTGGCCAACAAGACTTCAGATTGCCATTGGAGCTGCACAAGGGCTGTGCTATATGCACCATGACTGCACTCCCCAGATAATTCATCGAGACGTAAAGTCTAGCAATATCTTATTGGACTCTGAATTCAAGGCGAAAATTGCAGATTTTGGTCTTGCCAAGATGTTGGCTAAGCAAGGAGAGCCTCACACAATGTCTGCAGTTGCAGGCTCTTTCGGTTACTTTGCCCCAGGTAACAAATATTCAAGAACTTCATATTTTTTATAGCTTTCAATCTCAAAAGCTGTTTTCAAATTATAACATCCCTTCAATGCATCTCTTTTATTTGCATTGCAGAGTATGCCTATACAACAAAAGTGAATGAAAAGATAGATATATATAGCTTTGGAGTGGTACTGTTAGAATTGGTGACAGGAAAAGAAGCTAACTATGGTGACGAGCACACTAGTCTTGCTGAGTGGGCGTGGCGACACTATGCAGAGGAGAAGCCTATCACTGATGCATTAGATAAGGGGATTGCGGAGCCGTGTTACTTGGAAGAAATGACCACTGTATATAGACTAGCACTCATCTGTACAAGCACTTTACCATCTTCCAGGCCTTCCATGAAAGAGGTTTTGCAGATTCTTCGTCGATGTTGTCCGACAGAAAATTACGGAGGGAAAAAGATGGGTAGGGACGTTGATTCTGCTCCACTTCTTGGTACTGCTGGTTATCTGTTCGGTTTCAAGCGTAGTAAGAAGGTGGCAGCAGAAGAGGATAATGGCCTGGCGTAAAATGTCTGGTGCATCATAAACCATGAAATGGCTACGTAGGGTTTTTATTGTATGTAGGTTGAGAAGTATATTTTTGTAGGTAATGTTTGTATAGTTTCTTAATTCAAGTCCTCGTAATATTTCTCCCCGTTCACTCTCACACGTGCCCAATACTTAGCAAATTGTCATGCCAATACACGACTCGTACACTTATGTTGCACAATAGGTTTCATACTTTCATAACCAGATGACGAACGAATCAGATTTTTAGGTCCTCAACTCAAAACACTGTTCCTATTATATTAACAATGAAATTTGTGTTCAAATAAATAAAAATTTATTGAAAAAAAGGTAATGGACTTTCTTACCCTATTTCTATCGTTTTGGGACAGATTGAAGAAAGAAACTATATTACAAAGAAGCAAGTATACATAGGTACAAACCGTTGTCATTGTAAAACCTAAAAAGGTACAGAATTCACCGTCACAACCCAACATCACATCTGACTGGCTCTTGTTTTATATACAAGTCCTCCTTCCATACACAGACGGAGTTACACCTTCCATGACCACGAGAGCAGGAAACAGCTCAACTGGACAAGAAGTCTTCACCACACCAGTGTACTTCAAGAGTTCCTTGGGAGCTTGGAGAAATCCCTCAACTCTTAACAACAATAAACTAAAGACTCACAACAAGATACACAGTTCTGCGCATGGTTGAGTGTGGTCCCATTTGGCAAAGCTTGCACCTAGTTTCCCCACCATTTCGATGGGAAGAAGATGGCACTCTGCAAAACTCTGCATTAAATGAGACACTTACCATGAAGCTAAATCCCTCTTCCACCATAGCTATTATCTTACCGTATGAGTCACATCTCACACACCATTCTGTTGTCTTCGAAGTCAACCTGTGACAAAAAGCAACAGGGACCAAAAAGGACAGCAACAAGGGATCATAATTTGTACAAATAAATAGTGGGTTTCTAAAACACATGCCTTAACACCAGCTTCTGCAAAGATTCTGACCTAGCTCCATCATAGGATTACACCGTGGCCCCCAGTGTACTACTTGGCTAGATAATACAAAAGAAGAATTAGTGGATTTAGGTTCCAAGCAACATGTTAGTGACAAAGAAACAAGAGAAAAGGTCATGTATCTGATCCTCAGATACAAAACATAGTGAGGTTCTTAATCACAGTTACTGGAAACATAGCACGAGGTGGTGCAGGACCTGCCACCACATATGCACCAGTCTGGAAATCACCCAGCAAAACATTTAGTGCGATGGAGTTAACGGAAATTAACTAAAAAGGGAACTCGCAACAATTTCACAGCTCTAAATCAAGATTTTCATACGTGCTAGTCTCTGTGACCACGGTTTACCTATCTAAACAGAAGAGCAGTGTGAAAAAGCAAAGTAAAAGAAGCATATTTTGCAAACTGTTACACACACAATTTAGAAAATGAATCTGAGAAAATCAAATGAGATTGGAAGTTAGATTCAAAACCTCTAATTCCTCTGTCAAGCTGTTGTGAAAGACCTCACAGGAATTTAGACATCCATTTTCCGAAAGAGTATCCAAACTAGCAACACAGTCATCACCCTGCAAAGATCCTTGATTCTCACTATCTCCAAAACTTCCAGAGTCACTCTCTGCCATCCACTCAATCTTAAACATCCTCAAACAAAGAAACTCACCTCGCAACTGAGGTTCTGAGTGCAAGACTTTGACTCATATTCCCTACCAGCAACTTCTACAACAGTCATCTGATTACATGGTTTGACTAATTCTTGATCTACCTTAATGGCCACTCCTTTCACATTTAACAGACTCCCGGAGGATACAGTATCTACACTATGAATTTCACACCGACCAAGCAACCCTGGTTTAGAAGGTTCCGCCAAGTCAGATGATTCTGATTCATTGTTAATGACAGACAAATCATCTACAAGCGTACATTTCTGTTCATTTAAGGCAACTGATTCATGATTAGCAATTCCATCCAATTGCATGTGGGCTGCCATGGTATCTTTTTCACTCACCAAATGCCCACCAGCTGACATAACCTCAGAATCGTTAGTTGAATCCCCAGTTGTCTTTCCTGGAGAAACAGGCTGTGGTACTTCTGAACTAATAGAGGCCCGTTTAACACTTTTGTCTGGCCTCACCTCCTCCATTTCATGTTCTTTTTCTCTCTTAAGATGTCTTCCAGAAGAACCAGACTGGCACATTTTGACATCTTCACAAGGCTTTCCAGCCTGCTCATTGAAGTGTCTTGATGGTCGAGGCCGTTTATAACCATCAGGGAAAACAAAGGAAGGGAGCTGCCTTCTGCGTACGTGAGAAACATAAATATCCATCCCTGGTTTCCAAAACATATACATGCCAATCTCTTCTCTGAAATTGTCAACCGTTCCTCTAATATCAAACTGCTGGCGTTCTTTACCAGTGACTCCCTCTTTCCTACGCAAGCCCATAAAAAAGGCAGAATTTGGGCATGGTTTGGATGGGTCTATGTATTCATTAGGATAAGGATGGCATTGCAGCAACCCATTTGTATCTCGCTCTATCTAAATAAGGACACATGGAAATTTAAACAAAACAAAAAAGAAGGAAAAGTTAGAATAGCTATCATGAATTCTTTGGAAAGTTGGCTGTAAAGCAGTGGCATAAACCCATTTTGACAAAACACTTTCGAAGACATGTCCTTTACCTTCAAGGTAAGTTGTCTAAACCGAGACTCCACCCACCCTTTCCAAGTTAGTAAATCATCAGCATCTGCTGCAACAATATCAACCTGCAGATAGTTCTTGTATGCCTCAAAGAAAAGATAAGGCTCGAATAGAGCACTCCACTGGGCCTTGTTCAGCTCAATTTCCTGCGTTGGGAATAAATCACTAAGGATGAAGCATCAATACCCAAACCTATGCAGCTATGGAGGCAAAACTTATAGAGTATGCTCTCACCTCACAGATCCTGTTACCCCACTGGAACTGCTCCGTCATCACTCGAAGAGTACTTAAAGAGACATTATAACTAGAGTTCATACAAGGATATGCTGGAGTTATTATAGGCATATGATGAGATCGGTCCCGGGGATTTTTACGAGGATCCCACACTGAGAACCCTAGTTCATCCTCTTCTATTGGACACAGCATGACAGGGTTTGGCCAACGCCACTGTGTATACACTCTAAAAAAACGAGAAACTAGCATACTAGGAATTGCATTGGGATAAAGTTGGCACACGCGTGCAACCAGAAGAGCCCAATTTACACCACCAAGGAATCCAGTAACCTGCACACAAAGAGAGAAAGAATTAATACGCTGTAATGAAGCGAAAATGACAATAAGAATGAAAAAACAAAGAGGTCACTTCTCTTACGTTTGAATAAACGCCACGCCTTTTAGCCCAGAACTTCAGACATCTGAGCGTCATGCGAAAGTGCTGCAATTTTACAACGGATTAAAGGATGTTCAAATCAATGATTAACTAAATAAGTCCAAATGAAGCGCATAATATGTTCACCTCAACGTTTGGAACGTGTTTGAGAATTTGATCCGCAACCCTGCATCCATTAAGACTTCGAACAGTTTGCTCATCAACATTATTAAGCACAGACATTTGCGAAATGTCTATGTCCTGTAAATAAGTCAATTTCGGAACTAGAATGACATCAAAGCAAATAAGCAGCAACTATACACCAACAATAGTTTCAGTCAATTAAAGTAAACAATTCCCCAATACAAGAGTCACAAGGTGATGGGATAAGTTGAATCCAGATTTAAGATAAAGTAATAAAAAAAATAAAGTGAACAAAAGTATTCTGAAAAAAAAATTAATTTAAAAAAAAAACATAAATTAGAAACTTACTTCTGGAACAACCAGAAGAGAAATACTTGCATAAAGAAGATCAATGGAGATTCCCTGGAACTTGAATTTCATAACTGGAACATGAGCATCTGGAATTGGTTGAAGTTCACTAACTTCTTCCATTTCAGCCAGTATATCATGCAATATAATGAAGAAATCTTCCTGAAGAAAATCTCCACGTATTAGTAACGGCCAAGAACCAGGTGTTTAGATTCACCAGAACCTAAGCAGATTAAATAGCCCAAATCTATTACTTACCTCACGACTCACATAAGAAGGCCCAACACATAAAGCATCTATATCTGCCCCTGGACCATGTGCCTGTCAAAGTGTGTCGGTAAATGTCTAGATAATAATTCACTGAAGAAAGACAATGTTACTACAATATGGGCATTACATTTAGGCCATTATCTCTTCATTACCATGCTTCTAAATTGCTAAGCATATAGAAATATCAGTTTCTACTTTCTGTTAGTATCCATAAAGCAAAGTTCATATGCCACCAATGGTGAAATTTAAAAATCCAGCTGTAGACAGTGCATTAATACTAAGAGAGGATGATAAAAACAAAAGAAAAGAAAAATCCTCAACAATAATAAAGAGCAAATAAAGAATCAAACTTACCCCCAAGCGATAAGACCCAAAAGTAAAAATCACAGCATTTGCATCCTCCACCATCTGATCTGTATATCCCCTTTGGCAAGTCAATTGCTTAACCCAAGCTTTTACAATCTACAACAATAATCCATTAGTCTTAATAGGGAATTAAAAAAATATTAAATATTAAAATAAACACTCAATTAATTAAAGCATAAACCAAGTTGTTCAAGCCCACTAGTTAGTTAATCACAAGTAAGCAAATTCCTAAAGTAGCATTCAAGTAATGCATAATAAAACCATGCTAGTAAACTGATTTAGTACCAAAATGTGAAGCATAAAATTAGTATATTGGGAGTAAATGGACAATTAAGTACCTGATCCAGTTGGCCAATAACCTCTTTTCTTTTAGCATCTTCTTCTTCGCTCGCGTACAGACTGGAATCAATCAAAAACTTGCAACACTATCACAGTAAAACAGGACGACAAAAATCAGTTTTTTTTTTTTTTTAAATTAACTTTCTCAAGAAATAAAATTAAAATAACTTGTAAAAAATAAAAAGTAATTTACCTTCTCCAATTCTATATTACGTTGAAAATCAGCTTCGGTGGGCTCAGCAACAGAGATTGGTTTGTTGATTCCGTACCTCAAAGAACCCGACATTTCAGTAACCTAATCACAGCAAATTGCCAAAGGCAAAGGCTCCCAATTGAGCTAAAAAAAATTGGCATACAATTCCCACAATTAGGGCGAAAAATTAAAATTCAGCTAATCAAAGCTGAGATGGAGGGAATTTTAATTTTTACTTTTTTATTTTTGGAAACAAGTAAATTAAGGGTCAAACGGATCTAAAGTCGGGTTTAGAGAGACGGGGCAAAACCAGATCAGAGGAGAGAGACAAAGAATGGGGATTTTGGTGGGCTAAGCGGTTTTAGATTTTTTTTTTTTTATAAGGGTCTTAGATTTGTATTAACTTAATTTATATTTGTATTACTTTAGGAGTTTATATTAGTATTTACTTGACGAAAATTGAGTAGAGTTTTTTTTTTCCCTCTCTCTCTTACTTCTGTACTGCGCTTTTTTATTTCTTCGTGTGTTATTACTTTCCAATTTATTTCATTTAATACTAATATATTATATTAATTTGTACAATTATTATTTATATAAGTCACTTAAAAAATAAATAATTTATTGTCATAATAAATTAAACATGCAATACCTTTACAAATAAAATCTGATTAATTTATCCATTAAAAAATTATATTTTATCTTTTAGTCTTGTACGATTAGATTTATCTTTTAACCGGGTAGTTATTATTATTATTATTATTATTATTATTATAACACCGAAATATAATGAATTATTAAATTTTAAAACAAAGAAGGATTAAAATGTCATTTTTGTCGTAAAAAATAAAAGAAAAATGAAATGTCAAAAATTGAAAAGAAAAATATCTGAGCTTAGAAATTCTCCAATAATTATGTTTAGGATCCCCTATCTTACGGCTAATGTAAGATGCAACCCTTACATAAATACTTACATAAAGAGTGAGTGAATCTCACACATACTCTGTTTATGTTTATGTGTGGGATGTACCTTCCGTTACTCCGTTAGTCGTAAGATAGTCTTTGGCTTTATGTTTGTGTTTTATTGAGCCAAAAGCCATCACTCAACGTGAAGCTCTCACGCTGTCACGCAGCTATAACAAATACAAAAGCCGGAGCACTTCCACTTTAAATTTATCCTTCGTACGTACAAAAGATTAAGCCTACATGCTCCCTCGCCTCTCCTCTGTACTCCGCACTCTACCTTCCTCGACCGCTCCAATGGCGCGTATAATCTCACGCGCAACTCCTCTCCCTCTCACCCGTACCTCGTCGGCCGCCATTTCCTTCCTCAACTCACCTTCCATCTCTTTCAAAACGCACCGTTTGGATGCATCTTCTCCATCGAAGTCGTCGTCGCTATTCGGTCGGGGATTCCGCGTGCTGTGTAGAAGAGAAGAGGAGAGCGTGGTGCGATCGTCGAGAAAGGTTTTTGCTGAACAGAGAGGGTACCGCAAAGTGCGGAGACGAGTGGCGAAGAGCAAGCAGAAGGAATTGGAGCTCAATGTCAGTATTTGCATCGAAGACGAGTTGCCTGATGATCCCGAAGTATTGGTACGTATTTTATTTATTTTACTTTAAGGAGATAAAAAAACCACGTATTCATTGTTATGTTTGTTCTTATAAATTTGAATTTCAATAGATTAAGCTCATGTTGCGGTATTTTCTGCTTAATTTTTTAAAACACAACAATTAAAGTCCTACGTAAACACTCACCATTACTATTAGCAGCTGCTATGTAAGTAATTTTACTGGTTATGAAATTGAATGCCATCGGTACTTGGATGGAAATGCTGGGTGTACCACTTTTAGAGAGTGGAGAGTGCGTTTATGCATATTATACCATGTGTCGATGAGTTAAATTGTTACCTATTTTAATCGCAAATATTTGCTGTGAAGATTGGAAATTAAATGTCGATTTGTCTATAACCAGCCGCCAAAACCATTGTTTAGGCATATTCTTTGTTGATTCATTTTGTCAATTGTACTTGTGTCTTATTTGCAAAATACCTTTTTTCTTTTGTTCATGCTGCAGAATTTTGCAGAAATGCTTCGTGTTAATGCACCAACTTTAATGAAGTTAGCATTTGATAGTTTGAAAGATTCGACATATAAAACAAGAGATACTGCCATAGAAGATGCTGGTGGGTTTGAAAGCATTGAGTTGTCTATACTCTTTTGCAACAATGAGTTCATTCGTAAACATAACAAAGAATGGAGGGATGAGGACCATGCCACTGATGTTCTCTACATGTCACAACATGTCCCTGAACTCAAACTTCCATTGGTTTTTTCTTTATGTCATGCCAAATATTGTGTATCTGCCTATTCTGGGGTTTGGGGTGGAGTGGAGAAAATTGTGTTGGAAAGACATCTTTCAGTCCAATATTTCCTTTTTAGCTTATGTTAGGTGACATTGTCATTTCTTTTGAGACTGCTGCAAGACAAGCAGAGGAAAGAGGGCACTCACTTCTTGATGAAATACGCATCCTAATGGTTAGTTAAGCAAATCTTTTATTCAGCAGCTGCTTTGTTTTCACTTTGCTAGTTTTGTCATGCTGGAGAGAGTTATCTTATTCAGCGTATATCTTTTTTAAAAAATGAAGACTGTTCTTTTTGCAGAGACAAAAGCTAAATTTATTTATTGGTTTTTCCTTCATGCCATGCCAAAGATTGTGTATCTGCATGCTCTGGGGTCTGGGGTGGAGTGGAGAAAATTGTGGTAGGAAGACATCTTTCGGTCCAATATTTCGAAAAGTCTTGGGTGGAAAGGAAAATGATTGATACAAAGTGCTTATGATTGTGAAACCAACATAAATATTCAAGTTGAAAACTCAGATGGTGATTATATCTTTTAGATCTTTCAGTTAGATGCAAATTCTCTTTATTCAGTTAGTAGCTGCATATGAGTTGTAGGGAGTGAATCTTACAGAGTAAAAGTTAAAAGACAGGAAAAAAGAAGGCAGCCTACGATTCTATAAACCAAAATTCAGCTATATCTTCTGCGATATGGATGGTGAGAGTGCTTTTTTCCTTCTTATGTTGAATTGTTGCTTGGTTGATGAAGGTCATGATTTTCCAATGTTGAATTGAAATTTTTAAAATAGACTCGTCCAGCTGTTGTAAGTGCTCTGAAGAAGGTTGATTTAGTTGGTAGAGATGGCATTATTTCAGAATTCGCTCCAGGGGTTTTTATACAGGTTCTCTTTCTTGTATTTTGTGTTTTTCAGCATGAAGATGTTTGTGAATGTATATCTGTTATTATACGTTGTCTCTTGTTGGTTGTTTCTATTTGACTGCAGGGATTGCTCGTCTACAGTAGACAGGGTCGGGAAATTTTTAGAAGAAATTTAGATCGAGATTTCTGCAGAGAGGTAACATGTTAACATCTATGTGTGGTCCTAGTTGGGATTAGTTTCAACTTCAATGAAAGTTTGGCTATCTTTTATATTTATCTAGTCTAAGAAACTCGAACAGGCAAGTATACTTGTATGTGTGTTCTTGTGCATGTGCGTGATGAGTGATGAGTCTATGTTGTCTTTTTATCACATGGACATGTTATGTTTCTGTATTACAATAGCAAGCCGTGGCCACTTGCAACTTTGCAATCAATTGTTCCAAACAATATTGATATTGTCGTTTGAGGCCTTATTTTATGTAATTTATTGAAATGCAGACGACTTCATTGCCTGTAGTGATATCATGTTTTAGTTGGTGGTTGCTGGTTTAGTGCATTACGCTTGAACTGGCTCGTCTTTTGACAATAACAGGTTTTGTATTTTTGGCGGCTGCAAATAACATTGGATATGATTACCTTTCAGCTTTGTCTTTAGTAGTATGAGTATAGGGTAGGTTGGTCTTTTCCTAGTATCTTGTAAATATGAAGAGGAGAGAAAAGTTAAAAGTTCCTTTCTTTTTAAGAAACAAAAAAAATTATTAGTGAAAGAAAAAAGAATTTGCAAAAAAATTTGAACAAGTAATAAAAGAGAAAAGTATAAATACATTTTACTGTTATTTTAAAAATAACTGCATTCCTGCCCATTTATATTGCAATCAACATGCTTTATCTTTCCGTAGAAGAAAGGGATTATGAACTTTAATATTCATTATTCAAATCAACATTCTATCAGTCCTTTAAAAATTTATACGAGCTCATAAGCATCCTATTTAACATTGGTGCTACTGTTTCCCCAAAAGAATTGGTGGATGGTGATTGACCATCAAGACTATTGATGCAAGAGTCTTTAGCATAAATTGAAAGATAATTCTTACCTATATTAAAGTGTAATTGCTTACCTTTCAACTGCAGATAGGGGTGGGCATTTTCGGGTTTGGGTCGGGTTCGGATCTACCCAATCGAATTTTGGGTTGATTGGGTTAAAAAAGAATTCATCCAAACTCAACCCGAAGTTGTAATTCGGATCGGGTTAAATTCGGATTAATTCGGATCGGGTGAAGCTACTGTACAGATCAAATGCAAAATATTTTATTTTAGTGCTTAATCTGCTTAATCTATTAATTAAAAATAAAACAAAAAAATCAATTCATACTTATAATTTAAGCTTCCACGGACTTAATAAATTAAGCTTCAAAAATTTCCATACAAGAATTTCCCTCATTTTATTATTAAACAATACATATACTTAGCAATTAACAGATAATATATAATATATTATTATATACCATCATAACATCAAAAAAGAAAAGAATTTGGGTTGTCGGTTCGCGGTGGAACTTGGTGATGGTGGAGGGTGCAGCAGCAGATCCCGCAACAATAGATCTGGTAGGTATCCAACAACAGCAGATTCGGTAGCTACGGATGTCGCGGAGCAGTAGATCCGGTCGTGGGTTAGGTGGCTGCATGCGCTGGCTACACTTCCTCCGTTCTCTTTTCTGCGTTTGTTGCCGGCTGCAACTTTGCTTTTGGCTTTTGCGATGTGTGTGTTTGTGTGTGAAGTCGTGAGTGTGAGGATGTGATCTGTGAAGGCAGTGAGATATGTTCGTGTGTGGCTGTGTGCGTGGGTTATAATTTGATTTTGTTTTTTATTTGTCAATTTTTTTAGCCAATTGTTTTTTAGTTGTGACTTTGTGTGTGCCCATGTGTGTGGTCTACGGTGCGTGCGTGTGTAATGTGTTTAGGTTTAGTGAGTTTTTTTTTTTTGTACGACCCGATCGGGTATTCGGATCGGGTTGAGTAAAACCCGACCCAATCACAATCCGATCGGGTTTGCAATTTTTCACTCGTTTGGGTTTTAATAACAACCCGAACTCGAACTTTTTCGGGTCGGGTTGAGTATTTTGCCCACCCCTAACTGCAAGCATATTAGTACTCTTGGGAGAATAAGGTTCCTCTTATTACATTCTCTGGGGATCATTGTCTAACTCTATTTGATCATCCGCTTGTTGATTCACTGCATATTACATATCATGAGCCAAAGGTACGTGACATTTCTTTCTCCCAAATACAGTTTTGCTTCTTATGAACCACCTTTTCACAAAAGATTTTTACAGGCAGAGATCATACCTGCTATTGAGGATCTATTGGCAGCTGCTGACATACAAGTATACCTGGATATAGAATTTCATGCTTATAGGCAACCTAATACTTCCTCTGCTAGGATGCACACATATTTTTAATTTGTTATCTTCACTAAGCACTGAATGAATTGTCGGTATATGAATTAATAAACCGATGAATTAATTTGTATCACTATAGGAGCGCTTGAATGAATTGTCGGTATATGAATTAATAAACCCTATTATAGATTTCGCAAACTCTCTCTACTCTTGTCTAAACTTTCTTTGTTCTTTTCTAAACTCTCTCTGCTCCTTACGATCAGCCTCAGCTTCTGACAACGTCTTATTCATTATTTCTTTCATGTCAATAATTGAACAATCAATTCTTTCTATTTGACAGATAACATCATCATGGGAAAGCTTTGCTTTTGTTTGTTACCAGAAGCAAAAAAAAAAAAAAAAAAACTTTATGTATAATTTATTAAATTCTATATTTCTATGTTTGAAACAGTTAAAATGCTGAAAATCGCATATAACCTCTACATCACGTGAGTCGTCAACTTTATATTTGTCGTGAGCAGGTGACTGATCATCCACTTCATATTTATCACCAACTGGTGTCTTATTTTTGTCCTCTTCGATGGGCAACACGTACATGTTAGAGTGATGCTGCAACGGAAATAACGGAAACAAATTATACAACTTGCAACTGTTCGAGATTGAATGATAACATTATAATTAAGTTCAATAATTTAGTTAATTTATTAATTAATTGAATAAATTACGTTAAAAAGAAAAAGAAAACTCTGGTAAACATACTATCCCACTAAACAATGATTTTTTATTTTTTAAAAAATAATTAATTATCACAAGAGCAAATTAAATAATAACACATTATTTTATCGTATCAATTGAGATACAAATTAAGTATTTCAACTATTATTAAATAAAAAATTACAAAGTCTTTTGTGTTAGGCACCACGGTAAAAGTAAAACGGAATTTTGATACTACGTTACAAATTCACTAATAGTTATTATCAAAATTTGTTAAATTACCTTTTTTTAGCAAAAAAAATTCTCTACTACATGCACACAAAAGCACTTGGAACACTTTTAGTGCATTTATGATTTAACAAACCAAAGGAAATACCCAGTCCCCATATACGATTAAGAGGTATATTAAAGGAATCAATGGATATGTTGAAATTCATAAAAGAGTTACTAGACTTATTTCCATGGACTAGTCAATTGTCTAGAAAAATTCCCTTTAGTGCACTTTAAATCTCCAGTGTATATTTTGCTTCTGGAAGCAAATTGAATATTGGACAGAAAGCACTGAGCCAGTTAGATAGGCAGGCGACCATTTGCCTAAATACAATATATTACTATTCTTCATGATCTAGAAGGAATTGACAAGTACTGTACATTCCTTACACTAAATTAACAAGCAATTTATTACCCTTCATTAACGGTGCGTTTACTAAATGGAATTATAGAGGAATGGAAACCATAGAGGGCCAAAATTGAAATAGATAGGAATAAGAATAGGCTAGAATAGGAATTGAAAATTAAAATCAAAATAAATTATTTACTTGCACTGTAATAATCCAAATTGAAATACGTTGTATTTTCATTAATGTGTTTATTTTATCCTGAAATCAAAATGAATTACTTTAAATTACTAAAATACCCTTATCTGTAGTAGTTATTATAATTCTTATTTATTTAATAATTATGATGATGATGATGATTATTATTATTATTATTGTTGATGCTGAAATCTGCTCGTCCTTAGACCGACCAGATTCTTTCACCAACGTTTACGTTATTGACTGTTGCTCGAACCACTCAGGCTGGAATCACCTTCTTTTCCCTCGCTAGACCTGCGTTCACCAAAAACGGATCAGAGACGCCGGTGGTTTTGCCGGCGTAAACCCTCCGATGCCTAAGTTAGCACAAGGTGTTTACGGGAAAACAGTGTAATATGATTTCAGGAAATTTGTAAGGAAATGGCCTGGTTGCAATTTGGCAGCGTTTCCCCTCTCTCTCTTTTTTTTATCTCCCTATCTTCTTCGATGTCTTTCTCTTTTATAGCCGCCCTTTGTCCCACGTTTTCCGTTTGCCCCTGATTCCTCCTTTTTCGGGTGGTGGTAGCCCCTCATGGGACTCTAACTGTTAGATTGTGGGCAAACGTGGATCTCGCGTGTCCTTCAACCGTTCTGGGAGAAACGCAACTACCGCGGTTTTGTGGGATCGTGTTCCCGCTTTCCTGGGGATGAGTATTGGCTCGGCATATATTTCTGGTCGGTATGTTTCCCTGGTTGTTCTCTCCTCTGATCGGCTCATGCTTGCCCACATGCTCTGCTCGTATATAAGAGATGAAGCAATCCGTTCTGGGATGGAACTAGTTGCATGGCCGACCTGGTGTTCTTCATGCACTCAACACCAGTCCCCCAGTTTCTGGTCTGGCGAGTGAAATGAGTTAAGAGTAGAAACTGATGGTCAAATCACACCAGCCCAGGGAGCTTCTCATCTGACCCTCTTTTTACTGAGACGGGCCTGACCTGATGTATTATTTTTCTACTGAGGAGGCCCCGATCTGAGCATGGGCCTAAGTGACCTGTACATAGCATATCTGGGCTTACATATAACCTGGCCCCTTGTAACGGTTGGTGACGCGGCATCTCCAGACTCTTCGTATTTGAAATTTGAAACGACGGGCTATCCATCCTCGATATATGGGGGGGGTGAGCTGGCATATCCCATCACTTAAATGCTTCCCTTTTCCCCTTTTCGTTTTAAATCCCTAAACTGGGGTCTTCATCATTTTGTTATTCGTTTCTCCGCCGTCAACCAAATTCTCTCTGTACTTTGCTCACACTTCCAGCGTCCGGAGTATCCATTCGCCGGGTGTTTTCTGTGTCACGGCGGCGCTATCAGTGTCAGTCTATTCCAGGTATAGTCCTTTTAACTTCTCCTCTGGTTGTTGTTGATTGGGTTCTGTGTTGCCTTCTTTGTGTCCATATACTCGAGTTTTCTCTGTTTCCTTTCTGGGATTCCGGTATGTCAAATCGGAAGAGGAAGTTGATTGTTGATGAGGGTGATGAAGAGTCAGGGGACTCAGGCTTCGATGTGCCAATACCCACTGATAACTTAGGACCCTCCAGTAATGTAGGTCATTCCCATGGCAGGAGTACCCTTGAATACCCACGCCCTTTGGTTATCTCTCCTTCCCCCGAATTAGAGCTTGTAGGGAATAGAGGTGGACCTGCGTCGGGCTCTGGTGAGAATCACGGTTCTGGTGGGGTTGGGTTCCCTGAAGGAGTAGGTGATGGTGAGGGAAGCAGCTCCGGACCGAGCCGACCTGCTCAGAAAAGGCACCTAGGTCATAGGGTGGAGGCTGATTCCTACCCTATTGATTTCCTGGCTTGCGCCACTACCCCCACCGATTTATTTAAACTTAGGAATCTCTACAATATCCCCAACGAGATTCTTCTTGTAGTTCCTGGAAAAGGGGATGTCCCCAGTCGGCCTCCGAAAGGGTATGTGACGATGCACTTGGAGAGTTTCAAACTAGGAGCTCGGCTGCCCCTCCAACCTTATTTTGCTAAGATACTGAGCGGTATGCACCTGGCCCCAGGTCAGCTACACCCAAATGGGTGGAGGGTTCTCTCGGCAATGTTTGTGTTGTGGGAGAGGTGCGGGTTGGAGGAGCCTTCCCTTGTTGAAGTGAAACATCTGTATCAGCTGCGGAGTAGCCCGAAGGAGGCGGGCTGGTACTACTTTATGTCCAGTTCTGCAAAGAGGAAACCGATCACTGGGTTTCCATCTTCTTGCAAAAATTGGAAGAACAAATTCTTCTTTGCTGGAGGGAAATGGTGCCCAGCAGTTCGGTCGCTTGGTGGGGATCTTTATCTTCCCACCCATTTTGTCACCCCAGGTCGCTCATTTTTGCCTATATTCTTAATTAAATTGCTACTTATTGGGTTCTATAACCTTTTGTGCTATTTCAGAGTCGTGGGGTCTGATCGGGGGGCTTGAAGATCGACCCTTGCTTCAGGTGGAAACTGCTCTGGTGAACGCTTCTACCTGCCAAGACCTCCTGTCTCCAACAAACCTGGTCGGTTCGGGCCTAGTGGATTTAGCCGCTGGAATGGATAACAAGATCCTCAGCGCGATGAGCAGGAAGCGTGGTCGGGCTCCGAGCAGCTCTAGCAACCCTCCTCCTCCTCCGAAGAAACCTAGCGTTGGTCCTTCTAAGGCGCCTATTCCTGCTCTGCCTCCTCCTCCACCTCGTAAGAGTGGTGGGGATAAAACCTCCGACAAGGGCCCTGAGGTCAGCTTGCAGTCTGGGGACCGATCTTCTCCTCTCCCGTCTCGGGATCAAGGTGATTACCTGAGTCCATATCAGAAAGACTATAAAAGATCGGTTGGGCCCAAGATGGTGAAGGACATCGAGAGCATGAGCCTCTCCGAGTTGGCTGCTTCTGTTCAGAGAGTTTCCTTCAGGCTGGCCACAATGGTCTCGTGCTACAAGACCGGGTCCGCGCGTCATGAGAAGAAGCTTCAAGCCGACAATCAGGAGTTGAAGAAGAAGGCTGACTCTGCTGATCGCTCCAAGGAGAAGCTGGCTGAGCTGAACAAGCTGAATATGGAGCTAGAGGAGAAAGTTGCAGTTGCTGAGTCCACTTCCTCCCAGCTTGAGGGCGAGTTGGGTGACCTGAGATCTGATCTTCAGGCTACTCAAGTTGAAAGGGATACTCTGAGGGCCACCCTTGAGGAGGAAATTAAATCCTTGGGTGAGCAGCTGGCTGAGGAGAAAGGCAAATCCGCTGATGTGGACGACCGGCTGGATGCCGAGTATGATTCTGGGGTTGCCTTCTCCTATAAGTGTATCATGTCTGTGCTTAAGGATGAATATCCCGAGCTGGACATGAGCAAGCTGGAGGCCGGAGTGCAGCGGTATATGGCGGGGGTCGACCAAGCAGATAAGGAGCAAGGTGAGCAGGAACAGGTGGATGCTCCTTCGGATGGGGTGCAGGAGGGAGAAGCTGGGCTGCGTGTCTTTGAAGTGGGACAGGGGTCCGTGCCCCCTCCTCCCGAGATTGCTGACCTCCCACCTCCCGGGACAACAGATCCTTCACCTGCTGAAGCCGCTGTCCCTCCTAATCCTTAGGTCTATTTTTGTATAGACTTTAGATTTTCATTAGTTTTGTAACCAACTGAACATTAATAAATTTTTAGATGTTCTTTATTGGCTCCCTTGTTTAATGTCTACTCATAGACTGCTTCTGCAAAATAATTGCACGACTTATCTGATCTTGCCTGCTGGTTTCTTAGTGGACCGAGTAGGTGTAGGTATTTACTTGCCTTAGTAAACTTCTCGTAGAATTAGCTGCTGGTCTTTCGTTGACCGAGCAGAAACAAGCACTTTGTTGCCTTAGTGGAATTTTCGAAGCTTTAGCTGCTGGTCTTCGTTGACCGAGCAGAAGTAGGCACTCGCTTGCCTTAGTAAAATTAGCTGCTGGTCTTCACTGACCGAACAGAAATAGGCACTCGCTGGCCTTAGTAAAATTAGCTGCTGGTCTTCACTGACCGAACAGAAGTAGGCACTCGCTGGCCTTAGTAAAATTAGCTGCTGGTCTTCACTGACCGAACAGAAATAGGCACTCGCTGGCCTTAGGAAAATTAGCTGCTGGTCTTCGCTGACCGAACAGAAATAGGCACTCGCTGGCCTTAGGAAAATTAGCTGCTGGTCTTCGCTGACCGAACAGAAATAGGCACTCGCTGGCCTTAGGAAAATTAGCTGCTGGTCTTCACTGACCGAACAGAAATAGGCACTCGCTGGCCTTAGTAAAATTCTTGTTGAGCTTGTTAGCAAAGGGATTTCGTGCTGAATTCATCTTTATTTCAAATTTGAGTGTATTACAAAACTACTGAATATTTACATGCGCATCAAGCCGTCATGCGGTTAACAGAAATAACTTATCAAAATGGGAATTCAGTAGAGGACTCTGCTTACTGGAAATATTTCTTCAAGTGTTCGGCGTTCCACGACCTTTTCACGTCTCGTCCATCCTGGTACGCTAACTTATAAGCTCCCGGTCCAGTGGCTCGTATCACCCTGTACGGACCTTCCCACTTTGGGCCAAGAGCGCCATGGTTAGGATTCCTGGTGTTCTGGTTCACCCTCCTAAGTACCCAATCTCCTGCTCGGAACTGCCTTACGCGTACGTTCTTGTTGTAATAACGCATGACCCTTTGCTGGCACTGGGCCACTTTCTGTGCTGCTCCTTCCCTTCTCTCCTCCAGCAGGTCCAGACTTAAGCAAATCTGCTCGTCATTTTGCTCCTCAATGAAATATTCCGTCCGATGTGTTCCCACTCCAATCTCTGCTGGGATTACCGCCTCATGACCAAAGGCTAAAGCGAACGGTGTTTCTCCTGTGGCGGTTTTGTGAGTTGTCCTGTAGGCCCACAGTACTCCTGCTAGCTCGTCGACCCAAGCTCCCTTCTTCTCTCCCAATCTAGTCTTTAGGAGCTTCTTTATCACCTTGTTGGCCGCTTCCACTTGTCCGTTTGCCTGGGGGTGTGCGGGGGTGCAAAACTTCAGGTCCACCCCCAGGTTTCGGCAAAATTCCCTGAAGTTGCCGTTGTCAAATTGCCTCCCATTGTCTGTGATGATGGCGTAGGGGATCCCATATCTGCAGATGATATTTTTCCAAATGAAATCTGTTGTCTTCCTCTCTGTGATTTGGCTGAGGACTCCTACTTCCACCCATTTGGTGAAGTAATCTATTGCCACAATTGCATATGTCGCCGCTCCTCGTCCCTTAGGCAATGGACCAATCAAATCGATTCCCCATTGGGCGAAAGGCCATGGGGATGTCATCGCCGTCAGCTTTTCCGGGGGTTGTGCAGGAACCTCGGAGAAGCTTTGGCATGTTTTACAATTCTTTGCCATCCTTTTGGCGTCCTGGTGTATGGTTGGCCAGAAGTATCCTTGCCGGAGTGCCTTGAAGGCTAAAGTTCTTGCTCCCGAGTGATTGCCGCATATTCCCTCATGAATCTCTCTCAGCACATAATCCGCCTCCTCATCATCCAAACATCTCAAAAGGGGCAAGGTGAACCCTCGGCGGTACAGCACTCCATCCAGTAGCGTATACCTTGCTGCTCGGCATTTTAATTTCCTTGCTTGCCTTTTGTCCTCTGGTAAAACTCCATCGCGGACATATGCGCGAATCGGGTCCATCCAGGACTCTCCAATACTTACTCTCATCACCTCTGCTTCTTCCTCAATACTTGGTGAGGTCCTTACCTCTAATGGAACCGATTTCGGTAATTTTGGGTCTGCAATGGCTGCCATCCTAGCCAGCATATCTGCTCGGAAATTTTCATTCCGGGATATCTGCTTTACCTCCACTGCTTGGAAAAGCCTAACCATCTGCTTCGCCTTCTTCAAATAAAGGCCCATCTTTTCTCCCCTCGCTTGAAACTGATCATTGAGCTGATTACACACCAATTGGGAATCTGCTCGAATTTCAACTCTTTCTGCTCTGAGAGCGTGTGCAAGTCCGAGCCCGGTGATAAAGGCTTCATACTCAGCTTGGTTGTTTGTGAGTTGAAATTCGAACTTCACCGCATATGTTATCTCGGTTCCCTCTGGGCTCCGTATTACCACTCCTGCTCCGGACCCTTGCTCACTACATGACCCGTCAACCATTACCAGCCATGTCCCCTTTGAATCCTCTTGCTCCTCCGGTTGTTCCTCTTGGACCTCTTCCCCCGGCTCAACACAATCCACCATAAAATCTACCAGGGCTTGGGCCTTGGTTGCTCCTCGGGGCCTATAGGACAGGTCAAATTCGCTCAGCTCCACGGACCATTTTACTAACCGACCAGACGCATCTGGTTTTTGGAGTACTTGCCGAAGTGGCTGGTCGGTCATTACAACGATCTGGTGGGCTTGGAAGTATGGTCGGAGTTTACGTGCTGCTGTTATCAGAGCCAACGCCCACTTCTCCATTGGTGGATATCGGGTTTCTGCGTCCACCAGGGCCTTGCTCGTGTAGTATACCGGGTGTTGCTTCCCTTCTTCCTCCCTCACTAAGACCGAGCTAGTAGCCCGCTTGGAGATTGCTAAGTACAAAAGCAGCTGGTCACCCTCTCTCGGAGTTGATAGTAACGGGGCGCGGGCTAGGTATTCCTTCAACTGTCCAAATGCCTCCTCGCATTCTGGTGTCCATTCCATCTTCTTTCCTTTCTTTATGATTTGGAAGAAAGGGTGGCACTTATCAGTGGCTCGTGAAATGAATCGGTTCAATGCTGCCAGCTTCCCCGTAAGGCTCTGCACCTCCTTAACTGTTCGTGGGGACCTCATTTCTATCACCGCCCGTATCTTCTCCGGGTTGGCCTCAATACCTCGATGGCTCACCAGGTATCCCAAGAATTTGCCCGAGCTGACCCCAAATGCACATTTCTCCGGGTTCAGCTTCATTTTGTACCTCCTCAGCAATTCGAAAGTCTCTTCCAAGTGCTTCACATGATCCCTCGGTTCTCTTGACTTGGTGATCATATCGTCCACATATACTTCCATAGTGCGACCGATCAATGGTTTGAAGACCTTGTTCACCAACCTTTGATAGGTAGCTCCTGCATTTTTCAGGCCAAAGGGCATCACCCTGTAACAAAATAAACCCATGTTAGTTATAAAGGTGGTGCTTTCCTCATCCTGCTCGTTCATGGGTATCTGGTTGTATCCGGAGAAGGCATCCATGAAACTGAGCAGACTATGACCCGCGGTTGAGTCCACCAGCTGATCTATTTTCGGCAGGGGGAAGCTGTCCTTCGGGCATGCCTTATTGAGGTCCGTGAAGTCTACACACATTCTCCACTTCCCATTGGCCTTCTTTACCAGTACCACATTGGAAATCCACTCCGGGTACTTAGCTTCCCTTATAAATCCTGCTTTCAGTAGCTTTTCCACCTCGGCATTTATGGCCTCGTACCTTTCGTGGTTGAAGCACCTCCTTTTCTGCCTCACCGGCCTTGCCCCTCTTTTGACCGCCAGCTTGTGACAAGCTATCCCGCGGTCAATACCTGGCATATCCTCATGAGACCAGGCAAATATGTCCGCATGGGACTGTAGACACTTCACCAGCTCGCCTTTTATTGCTTCGCCTAATTCTGATCCGACCTTAACCACTTTGCTAGGGTCGCTCCTGCTTACAACAACTTCCTTCAGCTTCTCAACAGGTTCCTGGCGGCCATTTTTTGAATCCCCTCGATTATCCAGAGAGGTCACCTGCCGCGTTTCCTTGGCCGCTGTAGCATAACAGCTCCTGGCCATTCTCTGGTCGCCCTTCACTACACCCACAACTCCATTTATTCGGTACTTCAGCGCCAGATAATGCGTGGATATTACGCATTGGCTTATCCTCATGAATGGTCTCCCCAATATCATCTGATAAGGACTTCTTTCCTCTACCACTACAAAGTCCAGCATCATCGTTCTTTCAAATGGCTTTGTCCCCACAGTAATCGGGAGTTCAATGACCCCCATGGGAGTTAACCGTCCCCCTCCAAATCCCTTCAAGGATGTATTCGTTCGCTCCAGCTTTAAGTCTGAAATCCCCATATCATCTAAGGCCGACTTAAACAGAATGTCTACTGAGCTGCCCGTATCTACCAGTATTCGCCGTAATTCTGTACTGGCCACCAACGCTTTAATTACCAGTGCATCCTCGTGAGGGTACAAAATGCCCTCTTCGTCATTCTCTGTCCACATAATAGGAACTTGCCGTACTTTTGCCCTCTTGGCTGCTGGCAAATTGAAAAGCACTTCTTTGCTAGTCAGGGCGTATCTCCCATAGTTCTTTCGCGCCCTGTTCGAATCTCCGGCCAATGTTGGCCCTCCTGCTATCACACGGACGGTCGGTTGCTCACGTTCTAAACTCCTCTCAACTCCTTCATCCCGTGTGTACTGTGATTCCGTGGCAGGGGATATTCCATCTACATACTCGTCCAAGTATCGGTTCCTCACTAAATCCTCCACCTGAGTCTTCAGGTCACGGCATTGGTTGATAGTGTGACCGTGAGTGTCGTGGAACTTGCAGAATCTGCTCTTATCCCGTCGGTGAGTTGGTTTTGTTATTGGGGCCGGGGGGTATAGCAGGCCTCGTCCCTCAATCCTCTCATACAATTCCTCCATGGAGATCTTTAGTGGAGTGTGTTGTCTATATGTCAAGCTCTGGTCTACCAGCTGAACGGCTCGGCTATCATGAACGTCATCTCGGGCTGGCATAGTTGCTAACTGATCTGGTCGTCTGGCCCTGGGATTGGTTGCATGTGATGCTCTGGGAGTGTTATGATAGGGGTCGGCAGCTATCTGCCGGAATTCTCGCTGCCGATCTGGGAATGGGAGACGTGGAGGCTGAGCCCGATTGTGCTGGAACTGTTGTGATCTTGTAGCTATGGGGTAAGGGCGGGATCTAGCTGATGTTCCGCCCCTTTCTGAGGGTTCCCCAGCTCGCTTTCCCGACCTGCTCCCATTGGGAGTTCTCCTTTCCTTTCGTCTTAGCTCCTCCAGCTGTTCACTCTTTATCTTTGCCGATTTTTCTTCCTCTATTTCGATATCTCTCTTTGCCTGCTCATATCCTGCTGAATAATTCTGCACCAGGGGGCTTCTCAGGTTATACCATAGCCGGCCTATCCTCACACCCTCCTTTAAACCCTTCAACGCCTGCGGGTGATTGAAAGCTCCCAAATCAAGTACGGCTCGGTGGTATCGCTTTATAAAATCTCGCAGGGACTCGTGCTCCTCCTGTCTCATCCCCATCAATTCCATCATGTCATCCTCTGGGGCCACTGCCCCCCGAAACTGCTCGGCCAACTCCTGGCATATCTGCTCATACCCCTTTATTCCTCCTCGGGGTAGCTTGCGGTACCATTCTCGGGCTCGTCCCTCTAGGGTCAACGGGAGCACCCTACATCTCTGAGCTGGTGTCAGCCCCTGCACACCCGTCATGTCGTTGAAACGCTCAATGTGTACCAACGGGTCACTTCGCCCGGAGTATTTGAGGTCGGGGAAGCGGAAATCCTTTGGGATTATGGTACTCATGATCTCCGTTGACAACGGAGATTCTTCATCTAGCATTATCCTCCAGCTCGGGGGCTTTCTCTTGCCCTGCATCTCCTCTATCACCTGCGCCAATCTGCGCACCTCCCCCTCCAATTCTACAGCACGATCAGGATCACGTGCAGCTATCTGGTCTCGCTCCTGCTCGGCGTTCTGCAATCGCTGTCTGAGCTCTCCTTCATCAACACTGGCCCCTCGGCCATTTATTTCCAGTGTCCGTCCGGGGCGAGGTTGGTCTCTCCCTTCATCAACGTGTTCCCCTGGGACCCGACCAGTACTTCGGTGGGGATGCACCCCGTTAGGTTGGTCTCCGTACGGGGGGATTTCCCCGACTCTACGCCCCCGGAGGTTGGGTTCTGCTCCAACTCCATCTCTTCCCACGGGGGTTTCGCAATCTCTTCTCCGCTCGTCCCTCAGCTCAAACAATACGGCCGCAAGAGTCTCCATTTGTTTCTCCATCCGCTCCAGTCTATCTTGCGTCATCCTCTCTCGGGCTTCATTTGCAATTTCCCGAAGAGTGATTGTCTCCCCAGCTTCGTTATCCTCCCTCAGAGCGTCCTTCCTCGTCACATCCATGTTTAACCGTTCGCTGTTTCTCCGGTACTTCCTAATTCGGTGGTAGCTTTTTATCCAGCTCCCCACAGACGGCGCCAAAATGTTGATGCTGAAATCTGCTCGTCCTTAGACCGACCAGATTCTTTCACCAACGTTTACGTTATTGACTGTTGCTCGAACCACTCAGGCTGGAATCACCTTCTTTTCCCTCGCTAGACCTGCGTTCACCAAAAACGGATCAGAGACGCCGGTGGTTTTGCCGGCGTAAACCCTCCGATGCCTAAGTTAGCACAAGGTGTTTACGGGAAAACAGTGTAATATGATTTCAGGAAATTTGTAAGGAAATGGCCTGGTTGCAATTTGGCAGCGTTTCCCCTCTCTCTCTTTTTTTATCTCCCTATCTTCTTCGATGTCTTTCTCTTTTATAGCCGCCCTTTGTCCCACGTTTTCCGTTTGCCCCTGATTCCTCCTTTTTCGGGTGGTGGTAGCCCCTCATGGGACTCTAACTGTTAGATTGTGGGCAAACGTGGATCTCGCGTGTCCTTCAACCGTTCTGGGAGAAACGCAACTACCGCGGTTTTGTGGGATCGTGTTCCCGCTTTCCTGGGGATGAGTATTGGCTCGGCATATATTTCTGGTCGGTATGTTTCCCTGGTTGTTCTCTCCTCTGATCGGCTCATGCTTGCCCACATGCTCTGCTCGTATATAAGAGATGAAGCAATCCGTTCTGGGATGGAACTAGTTGCATGGCCGACCTGGTGTTCTTCATGCACTCAACAATTATTATTATTATTATTATTATTATTATTATTATTTCTATTGTTATTAATAATATTGTCAATAATAATAATATATGTGACAATAATTAATTATTTTTATTATTAGTAATTAATATAATAACAATAACAAAAAAATAATGTGTGATCGGCAAGTGGCAATTAGCACACCATAAGATGGGATTGCTTGCGACGATGGCGTGCGACAAGATTAGCACAAGGCTCTGCTGCATTTGATGGCTGGCATGCAACGATCATTGCTTCTGTCTGTTATCAACGATGCTGAAATCGATTTGTTACAATGATTTTTATTTTTAACTGAGGATAAAATTAGAATTATGAATTTTGTTAAGAGATAAAAAGGTCATTTCTAGAAATGAGCTAATTTCCATCCCCATGAGAATCAGTTTCTCATTCTTCATTCTCAAATTGAGATGGACGCCACGATTTCAATTTCGACTCTATCTTTATTTTTACAAAATAAATATTATCAATAATTCTAATTCCTTAATTCAGAAAATAAATACGCCATAAATATAACATATGAAAAAAAAAATCAAATAATGTATTTAATGCGACATAGCAAATCTTGTATATGAACTTTAATATAATATCCGTGGTAATTTTATCTTTTTCTTTTCTTCTTTTTTTTTTAAGGTTATCTGCCTTGCATTGTTGTTTCAAAATATGTTATTATCCTTTGAAAGTTTGAATTGACCGTCACGTTCTCTTGGTCAATGTACAACAACAAAATGCACTGTTATTTCAGGAAAAGGAAAATGAAAAAACAATTATTAATGGTAGAAATTTCGTAGCATTTGCCAAGTTGCCGTATGCTAATGGGTCTAGATATGTTACAACAGTTGTATTATACCATTTTTTTTTATCTTTTATGATAAATTTTCGTACAACTCTTTCTACTCATTTTTATGGCAATGCTTATGTTACATTATATGTAACAAACAGCCAATGCATATGGGTGGTTAGATTTTGATATTTCTTAATCTAATGGATGAAAATAATTTTAACCTAAAACGAGGTATGGGTGTAATAGCTTTTTACAAAAAATTTTGTTTTGAATCACATATTTACTTATTTTTTCAAATAAGTCCTCATTAATTTTGTATAACTAAATGATTTTGTTAACCATCTCTTCTACATTTATTCTTAAATTTTTTAAAAGTTTTTACTATATTTTTATAAAGATCTAAATAATTATCATATTCATAATGGTTTATAAATTCTGAATATATATTTGCACATGCATTTATAATTTCTTATCTCTCCTGAGAATAAACTAGATTTTTTTCTTATATATATATATATATATATAATCTAAATTTAGCATCTTGAATTATAAGAGATATTAAATGTCATAAATATATTATGACTCTAATAAATTACTAGAAAGATGTTGCAATGAATAAATCATTAGAACCTCTAATAATTTTACAAAATATATAAACTAATAAATTACCACATTCTAACTATATACAAAGAGGATTTTCTTGTGAAAAATTTTAATCATTTGATTCAATCAATAATTCAGACATGCGGGAAAATAATCAATTAAATTGAATTTCACTATATTTATAAATAAATTTACGTTCCAAATTTATTTATAAATGAAATAGAAAAAGCAAACGATACCACATTCTAGCTATATACAAAGAGGATTTTCTTATGAAAGATTTTAATCCTCTGATTCGATCAATGATTCGAACATGCGGGAAAATAATCAATTAAATTGAATTTCGCTATATTTATTAAATAAATTAGGAAACCCAAATTTATTTATAAATGATATAGAAAAAGCAAATGAAATGTTAGAAATTAATAATTTTAATAAAAAAAAATATAAAACAAATTAAAAAGTTAGGAGATCAAATGAGTAAAAAATTTAATAAAGTTAAACAATTAATAAAAGACTTCAACATTGAAGATGATGATATATTAAAGTAAGAAATCATTAATATAATGAATAAAAACTCAATAAATATAAGATTAAACAAGTTAGAGATTCAATAGAATAAAAACTTGGCACTTAATTTGCTATAAATATAAATGAAAAACTTAAAAAAAATTGAAGTACAATTGCAGTGCAGCTTGGCTGTAGCTTGGGGTTTAAAATAAAACTTTAAAATTTATTAATTTTTTCATAATTATTAACTTTTCTGAGGATTCAAATATTTGTAACTGTAACGTACAGTTGATGTAAGATAAGTTTTGCCCATTTTTTATTTAACATTTGTTTCGTAAGTACTAAGTATTAAACTAATCTTTACCTGCATCCATAGGTATATTTTAATTAGCACCTTACATTATTTCATATTTCCCATGGCCGCATCAAAACAACCCACCTCAAATTGCACAACTCGTAGTTTCTCTTTGAATTCCAGCTTCAAACCCTCATCATGTACCCAAAATCAAAATTCATTTAGTGGGAGCTTTTTCCCATGATAATCTCTTTCAATCAAACGCTGGTAACAAGGAATTTGAAGGCGGATGCGATGACCTTTTTCGTCAATTTCAAACTTTTGCGAACAATTCCAGTAATGGCTCATCTTCGAATTATAGTTCTACATTCATGGTATCGGGGATTTCGGGTTCTAATGCTTATACATATGATGATGACGACGATGATTTTTTGGGTTGAAGATAGCCAAAAGCGATGACGTCTCTGGGGTCGTTTGTTTCGCCACCAGAAGAGTGATTCAGTTGATGATTTGTTGGGTGGTTTTGGTGCTGGAGCTGATTCAAATTCGAAAATTCCAAAGCAAAATGAAGCTGGTCTGGTTCTGATGATTTGATACGTGGCTTTGGTGTAGGGGTGGGCATCGGATAGATCCAATCCGATCCAATCTGATTTTAATTAATTCGGATCAGGTTCGGATTTGAACCGTCGAATCCAAGCGAATCCGTCTTCATCACAGTCGAATCCTTCTTCATCACGTCCAGCAGAATCCAAATTCAACCAAGGCAAGGGAAACCCAGCTGCCTCCGACACAAATCGACCGAAATCCAGCCGCCGAGCCGCGTCTTGATCGCCTCCAGCCGAATCCGAAACCCAGCCACGTCTTGAACTCTGCATCACGTCCAGCCGGCCAGTTGTGCGCCAGACGCGGATAATCCACTAGTTCCAAGCAACTGACAGCTACTTCTTCATGGTAATCAATTAATCCCGACGCAACTTCCCATGATTTGTGTTGGAAACTTTGAATTTTGTACAGTTATGCATTATTGAGCAAACAACTTTAGTTGTTTGACCATTAAGAGACGCCTCAGTTCTTAACAATTCCTTCTTAAAATTTTCGTCAACGTCGATGGTTAAGTGCTGTTTTTCACATGTTTTCAATTTGCAATATATGGAAGATGTTAAATTTTCATGTTGATATCTTTGTTTCAATTGAAAGATTTTTATTTCTTTTTTAACGGTTGCAGATTGCATATTGTTCGGATTTGTTGTTCACAAATGGATAGTGAAGTTGTGCTTGTGTACACACTGGATGAAGCACTTAATCATGTGGGGTTCGGGAGATTCCAAATTCTTGTTCTTGTATATGCTGGACTGGATTTGGTGGCTGAAGCAATGGAAGTTATGATTTTGTCTTTCATTGGACCTGCAATTAAGTCTTGAGTGGAACCTTTCACCAGCTCAGGAAACCCTTTTGACCTCTGTTGTTTTTGCTGGACTGCTTGTTGGTTCTTATTCTTGGGGTTTCATCTCAGATAACTACGGTAGAAGGTAACTAGCCAACTTAATTTTACAAATTTCTGGCTTAGATGTGTAAACGCGTTGTTTGTAAATAGGAGTATAACAGCTTGTTTTCTTTTCTTTTCTTTTAATGGTTATTTAGTTTTCATTAATTATAGATTTCATCAATTTTTTGTGAGAAATGTCAAAAAGGTTCAAAATCTGAATTAATTGGAATCCAAAATATAATCCGAAATCTAAACGCATCCGACCCTATCCGAATCTGAAGTTTTTCAAAATATTTATCCGATCCGAATCCGATCCAAACAATTCGGATCGGATTTAAAGTTGGATTGAAATCGGATAGATTTTTTACCAATCCGAATTATTCGAAATTCTATCTGAATCTGAAATTGTCCACCCCTAGGTGCAAGCCCTTCTCCAAAGGATGGGTATTTTTTTAGCTTAATAAATTTACTTTACTTTTTAAACTATAATTTAGTAAAAAAATTTACCCTTAATATATAATGATAAAAAATTTTAATAATATAATATCAATCCATTTAAAGATGATTACTTTTATTTACAAATCTAATTAAAAGAGAAACAGTAGGCGGTGGTGACATAAGAATCTCTTCCAGGACTTCATCAAAATCATAATCAATCATGCCAGCCACCTTTAAAAATTGTCAAACAATTGTTACATGAGGTACATGTACACCATTATACATGAGAAATCATAAATGAATTTTACATCATTAAACAATAAAGCGCGAATTAACCCTACCTTAGCTTATTATTGTTACACATAAGATCCAACTCAAAGCCAATATTACAAAGTAAATCTTTTAACTTATCTCATAGAAGAATTATTCTACTTTTTAGCATAATTTAAACTTTATAATTGTAAGGTTGGATAAAGTTACGCAATATTATTGTATAAGCAAAATATGTCATAATAAAGATCTTCGCATAATAAATTTAGGGGCAGGCAAATTAGCTTATTTTCATTTTATTTCAATTCTCTTTGTATTTATTTACTTAATTAATTATTTGAACCAACTTGGATCAATTCAAAGTTTTTGCCCACCCCCAATTAGTTGTACCAATTTATTCATTAAGAATAAAGAAAAAAATATAATGATGTTGGTTCATCACGATTATTATTTCTAATGAGATAAATATTACATCGTTGCTGTTGCATTTGGAAACAAGAGCAAGATTACATGTCAAAACATAAAAAAAATTCAACACTTGATTCAAATAAAAGGATAAATAGGTAATCTTGATAGAACTTATATCTTCTTCAAATAAATTTTTGGTACTCGTCGCTCTAATATCTATCTATTAATTTAGTTATAAAGAGTAAAAAAAAATTTCTTGAAATAAATAAAAGTAAAAGAGAAATACAATTGAAAAATCTGTCTAAGGTGAAAAAACGAATTTACGCTGGTAATGGCAAAAGCAGCCAATGGGCTTATCAGAAAAGGAAAGAAATTGAGACCTAAATGATAGACTTTACAAACTACAATCAAACAAGACGGGCTCTAGTGTAAAGACCGGTTACATATTTTGATATCTGATCTTTTCACACGACAATCACTCGGATGCCCAGAAGCCGCAGAGCCAAGCGGCTCAAACAGAACCTGGCTAGCTGCTAGTTAACGAGAGCCCATAGCTAGTTCAAAAATTGCAGAAATTGAGTTAATATCCTCTTCGCTTTCAAGATTTTGCTTCAGCACAAAGCTAATGGTAAACCACTAAACCCATCCCTCCACTTCTAGAGTAGCTGCCGGTAGGTCCCGCCCAAATTTGCGAGTTTTAAATCACCATTTGCTTTTCACGTTGCTTTGTAAATTAAAAACAAAAAGCGGACTTACAATAACAATGCACACGAAACATGGTGCTTGGAAATTAAATCTGTGCGCCATTGACTACCCCAAAAAAATTAAAAAAAATCTTCCTCCATCGAACCTAATAATTAATAATTTGCATTAAAGGAGATTTCATATTCATATAATTTTATATAAAATTTTGGTAAAATATTTTCTTGATAAAAAAGACTGCAGGACCCACATTTAATGGGATTAAGCTACTATAAAATTATAGTACCGTACCACAATTGCATCCAATCATTGGATATACTTGAATTAGTACAGTCCACTCGCATCCAACGACTAAATGCAACTGTAACACAGTACCGCAGTTGCACCACAGATTTTTCACATTTAATGATACTTGATTTAGTTGATCCGTGGTGGAAACATTTACACACTTTAAGTTGACCGATGGAAGTCGAAGAATCATTACTTTCTCGGTTGCAGTGGCACGCAAGTAATTATAAACATTTACAATGTCATTTTAGTTTCTCAAGACCTTACCTATAACCTCGGAGAAGGCGATCTATTCGTACAACAAAATCTCAAATGCCCGTTGCTTCCTATCTTCTTCTTTCCCGGCAATAAAATACTAAACCAACCAGAGAAACTAACTGAAACAATCCGAAATGTCAAAAGTAGCCTCAGCATTTCCAAAAATACCAATCACTCCGATTCTCCTTTTTCACTCACCAAATGCCCACCAGATGACATAACCTCAGAATTGTTAGTTGGATCCTCAGTTGTCATTCCTGGAGAAACAGGCTGTGGTACTTCTGAACTAATAAAGGCCTGTTTAACACTTTTGTCTGGCCTCACCTCCTTGATTTCATGTTCTTTTTTCCTCTTAAGCTGTCTTTCAGAAGAACAAGACTGGCACATTTTGACATCTTCACAAGGCTTTCCAGACTGCTCATTGAAATGTCTTGATGGTCGATGCCATTTATAACCATCGGGGAAAACAAAGGAAGGGAGATGCCTTCTGCATACGTAAGAAAAATAGATATCCCTCCCTTCTCTCCGAACCCTATAATTGTCAATCCCTCTTCTAAAATTTTTAACCGTTCCTTGAAAATCAAACTGCTGGCATTCTTTACTAGTTCCTACCTCTTTTCTACTCAAGCCCCAAAAAAAGGCAGAATTTGGGCATGGTTTGGATGGGTCTATGTATTTATTCGGATAAGGATGGCATTGCAGCAACCCATTTGTATCTTGCTCTATCTAAATAAAGACACATGGAAATTTAAACAAAACAAAAAAGAAGGAAAAGTTAGAATAGCTATCATTAATTCTTCGGACACCTGGCTGTAAAGCAGTGGTATAAACCCATTTTGACAAAATACTTCGAAGAAATGTCCTTTACCTTCAGGGTAAGTTGTCTAAACCGAGATTCCACCCACCCTTTCCAAGTTAGTAAATCATCAGCATCTGCTGCAACAATATCAACCTGCAGATAGTTCTCATATGCCTCAAAGAAAGGATAATGCTCAAACAGAGCACTCCACTCCGCCTTGCCCAGCTCAATTTCCTGCGTTGGGCATAAATCGCTAAGGATGAAGCATCAATACCCAAACCTATGCAGCTATGGAGGTAAAACTTACAAAGTATGCTCTCACCTCACAGATCCTGTTACCGCACTGGAACTGCTCTGTCATAACTTGAAGAGTACCTAAAGAGACCTTATAACTAGAGTTCATACAATGATATGCTGGAGTTATTATAGGCATACGATGAGATCGGTCCTTGGGGTTTTTACGAGGATCCCACACTGAGAACCCCAGTTCACCCATTTCTATTGGACACATCATGACAGGGTTTGGCCAACGCCACTGTGTATACACTCTAAAAAACCGAGAAACTAGCATACTGGGAATTGCATTGGGATAAAGTTGGCACACGCGTGCAACCAGAAGAGCCCAATTTACACCACCAAGGAATCCATTAGCCTGCACACAAAGAGAGAAAGAATTAGTACACTCTAATGAAGTGAAAATGACAATGAGAATGAAAAAACAAAGAGGTCACTTCTCTTACGTTTGAATAAATGCCGCGCCTTTTAGCCCAGAACTTCAGACATCTGAGCGTCGTGCGAAAGTTCTGCAACTTACAACAGATTAAAGGATGTTCAAACCAATGGTTAACTAAATAAGACCAAATGAAGCGCATAATATGTTCACCTCAACGTTTGGAACGTGTTTGAGAATTTGATCTGCAACCCAGCATCCATTAAGACTTTGAACAGTTTGCTTATCAATGACATTAAGCACAGAAATATGCGAAATGTCTATGTCCTGTAAATAAGTCAATTTCGGAACTAGAATGACATCAAAGCAAATAAGCAGCAACTATACACCAACAATAGTTTCAGTCAATTAAAGTAAACAATTCCCCAATACAAGAGTCACAAGGTGATGGGATAAGTTGAATCCAGATTTAAGATAAAGTAATAAAAAAAATAAAGTGAACAAAAATATTCTGAAAAAAAAAATTAATTTAAAAAAAAAACATAAATTAGAAACTTACTTCTGGAACAACCAGAAGAGAAATACTTGCATAAAGAAGATCAATGGAGATTCCCTGGAACTTGAATTTCATAACTGGAACATGAGCATCTGGAATTGGTTGAAGTTCACTAACTTCTTCCATTTCAGCCAGTATATCATGCAATATAATGAAGAAATCTTCCTGAAGAAAATCTCCACGTATTAGTAACGGCCAAGAACCAGGTGTTTAGATTCACCAGAACCTAAGCAGATTAAATAGCCCAAATCTATTACTTACCTCACGACTCACATAAGAAGGCCCAACACATAAAGCATCTATATCTGCCCCTGGACCATGTGCCTGTCAAAGTGTGTCAGTAAATGTCTAGATAATAATTCACTGAAGAAAGACAATGTTACTACAATATGGGCATTACATTTAGGCCATTATCTCTTCATTACCATGCTTCTAAATTGCTAAGCATATAGAAATATCAGTTTCTACTTTCTGTTAGTATCCATAAAGCAAAGTTCATATGCCACCAATGGTGAAATTTAAAAATCCAGCTGTAGACAGTGCATTAATACTAAGAGAGGATGATAAAAACAAAAGAAAAGAAAAATCCTCAACAATAATAAAGAGCAAATAAAGAATCGAACTTACCCCCAAGCGATAAGACCCAAAAGTTAAAATAACAGCATTTGCATCCTCCACCATCTGATCTGTATATCCCCTTAGGCAAGTCAATTGCTTAACCCAAGCTTTTACAATCTACAAAAATAACCCATTAGTCTTAATAGGGAATAAAAAAAAATTAAATATTAAAATAAACACTCAATTAATTAAAGCATAAATCAGGTTGTTGAAGGCTTGAAGCCCATTAGTTAGTTAATCACAAGTAAGCAAATTCCTAAAGTAGCATTCAATTAATGCATAATAAAACCATGCTAGTATACTGATTTAGTACCAATGTGAAGCATAAAAGTAGTATATTGGGAGTAAATACCAGATCCAGATATTCAGTAACCTTTTCTCTTTCAGCATCTTCTTCTTTGCTTGGGTACAGACTGGAATCAATCAAAAACTTGCAACACAAATCACAGTAAAACACCACAAAAATCAATTTTTTTAAAAAATAAACTTAATCAAGAAATAAACTTAGAATAACTTTAAAAAAAAATAAAAAGTAATTTACCTTCTCCAATTCTATATTACGTTGACGATCAGCTTCAGTAGGCCAAGCAATAGAGATTGGTCGATTGATTCCGTACCTCAAAGAACCCGACATTTCAGTAACCTAATCACAGCAAATTGCCAAAGGCGAAGGCTCACAATTGAACTAAAAAAAATATGGGCATACAACTCCCGCAATTGGGCCGAAAAATTAAAATTCAGCTAATCAAAAGCTTAGATGGAGGGAATTTTAATTTTTACTTTTTTTTTTGTTTTTTGGGAAACAAGTTAATTAAAGGTCAAACGGGTGTAAAGTCGGGTTTAGAGAGATGGGGAAAACCAGATGAGAGGAGAGAGACAAAGAGATGGGGTCCCCAAAGATGACCGCGTGTGAGGGGCTAACGACGCTGTGTCGCTGCTAAGGGGCTGTGCTAGGAAGTCGTGCACGCGAGGAAGAGAGGGGGCTGTGCTAGGCGCTGTGCACGTGAGGAAGAGAGGGGCTGAGCTGACGCGAGGTAGAGACGCTCACGAGGAAGAAGCCGAGAGGGGCTGAGCCGAAGTTCTGCGCCGTGTGGAGAGGGAGAAACGTGCGGCAGAGAGGCGACGGAGGGAGGCGATGGGTTGCAATTGAAAGTTAGGGATTTGAGAGATTGTTTTGGGTTTATATATTTTCAAATAAATAAATTATTTATAATTAAATCAAATCCAACCGAACAAAAACCAATCGGTTTCTTTAGTTTTAAAATCATTCGATTTTTCCTTTAAAAAAAAAAATCTTTCGATTTTTGCTAATAGAATCGAACCGCACCGAATCAATTTTTCGATTTGATTCGGTTCGGTTCGATTCATAAGAAAAGGAACCGTTTGCCCACCCCTAGATGGGTATTTTGGTGGGCTAAGGGAGCGTTTGGGCAAGCGGTTTTAGAATTTTATTTTTTTTGATAAGGGTCTTAGATGATTTGTGTTAACTTAATTTATATTTCTATTATTTTAGGAATTTATATTAGTATTTACTTGACAAAAAATGGGTAGAGTATTATTTTAGGAATTTATATTTCTATCACTCAACGTGAAGCTCTCACGCTGTCACGCAGCTATAACCAATACAAAAGCCGGAGCACTTCCACTTTAAATTTATCCTTCGTACGTACCAAAGATTAAGCCTACATGCTCCCTCGCCTCTCCTCTGTACTCCGCGCTCTCCCTTCCTCGACCGCTCCAATGGCGCGTATAATTTCACGAGCAACTCCTCTACCTGTTACCCGTACCTCGTACGCCGCCATTTCCTTCCTCAACTCACCTTCGATCTCTTACAAAACGCACCGTTTGGATGCATCTTCTCCATCGAATTCGTCGCCGCTATTCGGTCGGGGATTCCGCGTGCTGTGTAGAAGAGAAGAGGAGAGCGTGGTGCGATCGTCGAGAAAGGTTTTTGCTGAACAGAGAGGGTACCGCAAGGCGCGGAGACGAGTGGCGAAGAGCAAGCAGAAGGAATTGGAGCTCAATGTCAGCATTTGCATCGAAGACGAGCTGCCTGATGATCCCGAAGTATTGGTACATTTTTTATTTATTTTACTTCAAGGAGAAAAAAAAGCCACGTATTCATTGTTATGTTTGTTCTTATAAATTTGAATTTCAATGAATTAAGCTCATGTTGCTGTATTTTCTGCTTAATTAAAGCCCTACGTAAACACTCACCATTACTATTAGCAGCTGCTATGTAAGTAATTTTACTGGTTATGAAATTGAATGCCATCGATACTTGGATGGAAATGTTGGGTGTACCACTTTTAGAGAGTGGAGAGTGCGTTTATGCATATTATACCATGTGTCGATGAGTCAAATTGTTACCTATTTTAATTGTAAATATTTTCTGTGAAGATTGGAAATTAAATTTCGATTTGTCTATAACCAGCGGCCAATACCATTGTTCAGGCATATTCTTTGTTGATTCATTTTGTCAATTGTACTTGTGTCTTATTTGCAAAATATTTTTTTTCTTTTGTACATGCTGCAGAATATTGCAGAAATGCTTCGTCTTAATGCACCAACTTTAATGAAGTTAGCATTTGATAGTTTGAAAGATTCGACATATAAAACAAGAGATACTGCCGTAGAAGATGTTGGTGGGTTTGAAAGCATTGAGTTGTCTATACTCTTTTGCAACAATGAGTTCATTCGTAAACTTAACAAAGAATGGAGGGATGAGGACCATGCCACTGATGTTCTCTCCATGTCACAACATGTCCCTGAACTCAAACTTCCAATTGTAAGATGTCTATCTTTGATCAGAAAGTCTATCGGCACTACCCGATTTTACATACTTCTTTCATTTTTTAGCTTATGTTAGGTGACATTGTCATTTCTGTTGAGACTGCTGCAAGACAAGCAGAGGAAAGAGGGCACTCACTTCTTGATGAAATACGCATCCTTATGGTTAGTTAAGCAAATCTTTTATTCAGCAGCTGCTTTGTTTTCATTTTGCTGGTTTTTTCATGCTGGAGAGAGTTATCTTGTTCAGCATATATCTTTTTTCAAAAATGAAGACTGTTCTTTTTGCAGAGACAAAAGCTAAATTTATCTATTGGTTTTTCTTCATGCCATGGCAAAGATTGTGTATCTGCATGTTCTGGGGTTTGGGGTGGGGTGGAGAAAATTGTGTTGGGAAGACATCTTTCGGTCCAATATTTCTAAGAGTGTGATGAAAGCAAACCGAATTAAGTAAATTGACATATCAAAGTGCAGTGCTGTAATTGTCTTTAGTAATATTGCTTGTGTGGGTAACACATCCCTTTACTCTTTGCAGGTTCATGGCTTGTTGCATCTTTTGGGTTTCGATCATGAGATTAGCGAAGAAGCTGAAGCAGAGATGGAGAAGAATGAGGAGTTTCTTTTGCAAAGTCTTGGGTGGAAAGGAAAAGGATTGATACAAAGTGCTTATGATTCTGAAACCAACACAAATATTCAAGTTGAAAACTCAGATGGTAATTATATCTTATAAATTTTTCAGTTAGATGCGTATTCTCTTTATTCAGTTAGTAGCTGCATATGAGTTGTAGTGAGTTACTCTTACAGAGCAAAAGTTAAAAGACAGGAAACAAGAAGGCAGCCTACGATTCTATAAACCAAAATTCAGATATATCTTCTGCGATATGGATGGTGAGAGTGCACCTGCCAATCTTTGATTCTTTCTTCATTTTCCCTAACGCTTTTTACTGATTTATTATGTATTCAAATTCAAGGTACACTGCTGAACAGCCAAAGCAAAATTTCATTGACAACAGCAAAAGCTCTGAAGGAGGCACTGTCAAGGGGCCTGAAAGTGGTGGTAGCCACTGGAAAAGTAAGAACACATGGAATCTAATTCCCTTAATTTTTTTCCTTGACAATTAGGTTTTCTAAAAGTATCTCTATATATTATTTGTGTTGAACCCAAATACATTTTAGTTTCTCTTTTTTGTCACTTTTTCGATAAGTCTAGTTTTCTTTGGACAGCTGCTGCCTTTCTTCTTCTTCTTCTCTTTTTTTTTGGGGGGGGGGGGGAAGAAGGGGGGGGGGGGGGGGGGGGGGTGGGGGGGGCTTTTTTCCTTCTTATGTTGAATTGTTGCTTGGTTGATGAAGGTTCTGATTTTCCAATGTTGAATTGAAATTTTTGAAATAGACTCGTCCAGCTGTTATAAGTGCTCTGAAGAAGGTTGATTTAGTTGGTAGAGATGGCATTATTTCAGAATTCGCTCCAGGGGTTTTTATACAGGTTCTCTTTCTTGTATTTTGTGTTTTTCAGCATGAAGATGTTTGTGTATGTATATCTGTTATTATACGTTGTCTCTTGTTGGCCGTTTCTATTTGACTGCAGGGATTGCTCGTCCACGGTAGACAGGGTCGGGAAATTTTTAGAAGAAATTTAGATCGAGATTTCTGCAGAGAGGTAACATGTTAACATCTATCTGTGGTCTAGTTGGGATTAGTTTCAACTTCGATGAAAGTTTGGCTAGCTTTTATATTAACCTAGTCTAAGAAACTTGAACAGTCAAGTATACTTGTATGTATGTTCTTGTGCATGTGCGTGATGAGTCTATGTTGTCTTTTTATCACGTTGACAGGATATGTTTCTGTATTACAATAGCAAGCAGTGGCCACTTGCAACTTTGCAGTCAATTGTTCCAAACAATATCGATATTGTCATTTGAGGCCTCATTTTATGTAATTTATTGAAATGCAGACTGCTTCATTGCCTGTAGTGATATCATGTTTCAGTTGGTGGTTGCTGGTTCAGTGCATCACGCATGAACTGGCTCTTCTTCTGACAATAAAAGATTTTGTATTTTTGTTGGCTGCAAATAACATTGGATGTGATTGCCCTTGGGGTTTAGCTTTAGTGGTACGAGTATAGGGTAGATTGGTCTTTTCCTAGTATCTTGTAAATAGGACGGGGGGAGAAAAGTCAAAGAACCTTTTTTTTTTTAAGAAAAGAAAAAATTATTAGTGAAAGAAAAAAGAATTTACAAAAATTTGGACAAGTAATAAAAGAGAAAAGTATAACTACATTTTATTGTTATTTTAAAAATAAATGCATTCCTGCCCATTTATATTGTTATCAACATGTTTTATCTTTCCCAGGAAGCAAGGGATCATGACCTTTAATATTCATTTATTGAAATCTATATTCTATCAGTCCTTAGCATCCTGTTTAAAACTGGTGCTACTGTTTCCCCAAAAGAAGTGGTGGATGGTGATTGACCATCAAGACTATTAATGCAAGATTCTTTAGCATAAATTGAAAGATAATTCTTACCTATATTAAAGTGTAATTGCTTAGCTATCAAATGCAGGCATATCAGTACTCTTGGGAGCATAAGGTTCCTCTTATCGCATTCTCTGGGGATCGTTGTCTAACTCTATTTGATCATCCACTTGTTGATTCACTGCATACTACATATCATGAGCCAAAGGTACCTGACATTTCTTTTTCCCAAATACAATTTTGCTTCTTATGAGCCACTTTTTCACAAAAGATTTTTACAGGCAGAGATCATACCTGCTATTGAGGATCTCTTGGCAACTGTTGACATACAGGTATATCTGGATACAGAATCTCATGCTTATAGGCAACCTAATACTTCCTCTGCTAGGATGCACATATATTTTTAATTTGTTATTTTCACTAAGCAATGCTGAGAAGAGAAAGGGAATCTACAGAATTGTTGAGTCCAAGCATCTTGCAAATAGTTGGCACCATTGTGTTGCTGGCATTGACTGATTAGTTACTTTCAGCCGTAATTAGATATTGATGTCGGTCTTTTAGTTTGAATGTAATGCTTCAAATGTTTAAGTTTCTTGGTGCACCACAAACATGCAAGTTTTCTTGCCGGAGCTTCTTTTTTTTCCGTATGTTTTGGAATTGGAACAAATATTGGCCCTTGGATTGGTTTTTCAGATATGTTTGCGCACCTAATGTTTTTCTCCACATAAAAGAATATTATTTCTTAGTGAAGACATTCTAATGTTGTTTTTTAGCTTAATAATCTTTATTGGTTCTTTTTGAGACACTTATCTTTTTGCCATTGCAGAAGCTTATCTTTTTAGACACAGCGGAGGGAGTTGCTACTACCATACGGCCATATTGGTCGGAGGCAACAAAAGATCGTGCCAATGTTGTCCAAGCCATTCCTGACATGCTTGAAATCGTTCCCCCTGGAACGTCAAAGGGAAGTGGGGTTAAGATGCTGCTTGATCATTTGGGTGTCAGTACAAAGGAGGTACGGCTTAATATAGTCTTCTTACATCTTTTACCCTTGTTTTTCCTCTTTGTTCTTTATTTTAGGGTCAACTTGATAATTCATTGGTAATAATCTCTATCAGAAGGCATCAATTTGAAGTATAGCGTTTTTCTGTAGAATGCATGTTTCTGATTTTGTTGGATATAGCTTTCTAATCTTTATACTTTGAAGAAGCAATTCCAATACACTCAATTGTTTTCTTTAATTTTGAAATCGTTCTAATTTTGGGCTTACAAATGAATTTAATTACTTGCATCCAGATAATGGCAATTGGTGATGGAGAAAATGATGTTGAGATGCTCGAGTTGGCTTCTCTAGGTATTGCTCTCAGTAATGGATCTGAGAAGGCAAAAGCTGTTGCCAATGTAATTGGTGCCAGCAATGATGAAGATGGCGTGGCCGATGCCATCTATCGGTATGCATTCTGATGTTGGAGGTTGTGACCTGCAAATTCCGACATGCCATTGATTTGATATTTTTCCCCCCTAGAAATGGAAAATTTTTTGCGGTTTTGGCAACACAGAAACACTTCATTTTACACATTCTACATTTATTCCCGTTCATGCTAGCTGATGATCTCGAATATATATATATATATAATCATTCTGTGTCCGCATTTTTTTTTTAAATGTAAACACACTTTTAAACAAAATAACTCTCTTAAGCCTCATAGTTTTAAAGAGAAGAGTGTCATATTAAAAAAAAAAATTAGGATGCCAACGTCAGAGAAGGACTATATATATAATCCCGCATGAGAAAAGTTGAAAGCATAACGCTTAATTGACAAATGTGAACAATGGTCTCATTTTTGTCGAGTTGACGAGGAGAAGGGTTTAATGAGATAAGTTAATGATGCGTTTATTAATCTGTAATTAGAATAAGGTGGAATGAGAATAGAGAATATGTATTAAAATAAATTATTTACTTAAAATTTAAGAATGATAATGGACTAAGTTATATTTATGTTGATATGTTTACTTTGTTTTAGAAATCGGAATGGCCTATCATGAACTATTAAAATGTCCTCAATTAGCTAGTGTCTTTAATATTATTCAATAACAATAATGGTAACATTAAAAATACCATTAGATAATAATAATAATTAAAATAAAAATATGAATATTAATTATTATCTCTTGCGAATTAAAATTTCACTATTATTTCCAATAGAATGTGGGCCGCATACTTGATTATCGTTTTTCTAACAAAATTTATAAGTAAATAAAAGAATGGTTCCTATTTCCTGATTTTTATTTTTGTTCCTTGGAACTTGTAAGTAAATACAGCATCCTGGGTTTAATAGTGTTAATTCTTTTATCTATTTTACAAAAAAGGAAATGAAAATTGATATCTCAAAAAAAAAAAAAAGCCTTTCATAGGGTTATTGAAAATCAACTCTTTATTTTTTTAAATGTAAGCAAGCAAATTTCTATTCCTAATGAAAGGAAGTGATCTTACTTTTGCAAAAATAAAAGAATTCTACGAACTAGGATTAGCTAAACCATCATTTTTTACAAATATTTTTATGGCTGGTCAAAGAAAAGAAAATAATAATAGAATAAAGTTTTTTGATATTATTAATAATTTTTTTAAACAGGTATATTTTGATTTTCACAAGGGCATGGGCTTGTATTACAAAAAAAAAACTGATCTTGAAAAATTATAAAGTGTGCTAATTTTGAATCAACATGTTCTGCTTTTCTTCAATTTACTATTCTAGGTTTTGAAATTTTTAATGCGGCACCCATTTCTGAAAAGTTTATTTGTTGACTGTTGTTGACCATTAAAAGTTTATACAGCTCAACCAAAGCGGAACATAGTATAAAATTTAAAGTAAAAAAATTAAAACTTAACATAAGAAATTATTCGAAATCCTCTATAAAATAAAGAAAAGGAGGCCCCAATCAAGAAATTATTCTCCTCGAATACAACATAAGCTGTTAACTGTACAACACAACCTTCGAAATAAATTTTTGACAAAATAAAACAATTTTAAAATAGTAACAGCCAATGTTATGACAAATGGCTGATATTATTGAAGTAATGGAACACCGTGCAGCTTCATTTCCCAAATTAATAAAAAACCCACAATCAAAGATTCCAGAAAAATGGGGATGACCGGATTGTAAGGCCCGAGACCTGGGTTTGAGTGATCTTGGGCCCGGCCTGATTCAATCTTTTCAATTGAAGCCCAGGACAGATCCGGAAATTTGAGCCTAATATCCATGCACACGTTTGAGGAAAGTGTGAGCCTTGTGAGTGTCCTTCTGAGTATGATGCAAGATTTTTGCTATATTTCTACATTGGTTATTCGTGTATGCCCGTATAACGTAATTGTCCACGTATACATATGCCTGCATAATTTATTTCTTACATAGAAGAATTTTATTAGTTGTGCTTCTAAGTTCTAACAATACCGTTAATCTATTATCATCTTAAAATCATCCCAAGTGGGGTAAAAATTCTGCTTTGACCATTTGGGTACGGATAACACAGTCTGCCTCCAATACTCTTATTATAAGCTCTAAATTTGAAATCATTCCAATATTGAACTTGTTGGTGAATTTTAGTTGCTTACAATCAAATAATGGGTATCAACGATGGAGAAAATGACGTAAATTTGCTTGAGTTGGCTTCAGTAATGGATCCAAGGAGGCGCCAGCAATGACCAACTGCGTGTGGCCACGCCGACTAACGGTGTGAAACCTGAAAGATTCTTCATGATTTAGAGTATAAAAATAATCGGGTGATTGCTAAGATACATAACATATTTACATTTACATCAATTCATGAGTCGTGCCTAATAACTCGAGTGTTATTTCTCGAGTTATTGAGTACAACTCTTGAATTATATGTAACTTATATATAAATGTAACCTACCCACATCCATAATGAAAACAAGAAAGCCCACAAAAGGAATTTTTTTTTTTTTTTGGCAGACTGCTCGTTAATTTCTCATAATCATATCAATAAGGATAAGTTAGTATAGAGATATCAGCCAAAGATAAAATGGTAAACTTATTGCACGAGAATTCCATCGGTTGCTCAAGTGGGGAAAAAAATTGTCTCAAATACATTTAAATATTCTCATATGAACCTGCGTGCTATGCTCACTACGCATATCATGGCATCTTCATGGTGAATTGCTTCAGGTACAGAATCTCAAGTTGGTTTGCCATACTGGGCATTCCTCCTTGCACACTCCAAAATAGTCTTGTCAACAGTGATGAAGTAAGAAGCAATTGACACTGTTAACCATTAAAACAAGCTAAACGTTAGCTTTGTCACCTTAAAAATCTTATGCTACGCGTCTACTGGCAGAAAAGCATGAACACATTGAGTAGCATAACATCAATAGGAAATTCATCGGATATTATTATACAGTGGTGCATGAATAGAGCAGAAATAAACCAAACAAAATGCTAAAGTGAAAGATCACATTTCCGTGATCTCAAAATAAATTAAACATAAAACTAAGACAGTCACATGACTCAAATTTCCATAAATTTTCAGTTTAACCAAATGACTCTGTTTTTTATGTGTGAAAGACACAAAAAGGATTGAAAAATGAAAGAAGCTTAATAGTGTAAGTTCAGCCAGTTGTGACAGTTACCTGCGGATATGATGAGTGCCTGACCAGTATAATTCAGGTTTGCCTTTGCCCAAGGAATTTTTCGAACTGCAACCAACTGATAACAAGAAGTAAATGAGAAAATGACAGAAAAAAGCCAGACCTGCCATTTGATGCATGAATAGAGCAGATATGAACTAAACAGGAAATTCTGAGACAGAGACTCCAATTGTATACTGCTCAGCACTTTACTTCCTCACCAAACACATAATATAGATAGTAGGGCAGTCTATTGTGCAAAGGGCTCACATGCTTATTATTTCTTAATCTCAGAAGTGACCAAAGTATTTTAAGCATCAACCAAGGCAGTCACATTTTCTGTAATATTCAGCGGACACGATATAATTTGCCGCTGTGGCCATAACAAATGAAATATCGGTGGCCACCAGATAGATTTTCAAATTAAGTGAAACTTAAGATGAATAACACAGGACAGAAGATTAGGTAATAGAAGACAGGGCCACAGAACAGAACACTAGAGATCTGTAATATTGAGGTCCTTTCCTAAAAATATTCTCTTCAATTAGGCACAACAATAATCGAAACAAAGAAGAACAATCCATTTCAATTTTTTTAGAAAAAAAAAATTGAAAATATTACTCGCTGCTTCCACTAATGCAATAAATAAATAATAAGTCAATTAACAGGCACAATACAATAAAATACAATCGCTCAATTTCCAAAATTCAAATATAATCAAGATTAACAAATACGGATAAAACCTACCGTAGGCACAGCGGTGACAACACACATTACGGCAGCGGCCTTTAATCCAGCTCGAACGCCTTCTGCAAACAATTACTCAGACGACTAAGCCACGTCAGCTAATATCTCTCTACAGCTCACAACATATTACACAGTTTTTTTTTTAATTTTTTTAAATACAAATTAGCCATTTTCTGTCTAATTTCATAATTAATTTGGATAATAAAAGGTTAGAAATGAAAAAGAAAAAAAGATAAATGAATGAAACCTTGAACGCAGTCGTTGGCGGCCTTAGCCTTTAGATCTTCAGCAGGAGAGGCAATCAGTGGCGAGTTATTTGACCTTCTGGATGCAAAAATATCTCTAACTTCCGACGGAAATCCCATTCCTTCTTCTTCTTCTTCTTCTTCTTCTTCTTCTTAATTAGAATAAGAAACTCAAAAATGGATGGCGGATTAAGATTTGAGGAGGACAGTGCATTGCAGTGTTCGTTTCGATTTTGATCTCTTTTTATGTGCTTTTGAATCTTGAATAGTTTGATGACAGTCAAATCTGTGTGCGCTATCCCTCGTAATACCACGTGTTAGAATTTATATAATACACTTTCTAAGGAATGGGGGTTATGACCGTCTTTACTGGTTCGTGGCGGGTTGCAAAATTTACGTGTTACGACAAAATGCGGGGACAACTGGACAAAATGCAAAATTCATTGAATTTGAAAGTCATCGGGTCTTTATGGGCTGGCGTATGTCTAAACAGGCCCAATGTTGCTTCATAAGTTTGTTAGGAGGCCCAAATTCTCAGGTGTATTTGTGTAGAGTCCGAAAGGAGATCCGTATAATGAGTATTGCTACTCATCACAAATTACTTATCTCAAAAAATTATTTAAATGATATAGCATCCATCAATTAGTTAATATAGATACTATAATTAACCAATTAATGAATGATATATCATTTGAGATAAAATTTACAAAATTTGAGATGGCTATCATTACTTTGTACAAAATTTTAATTGTTTTGTTTAAATTTCATTTTCCCTATAAGATAATACACACACATATATGTTAGATTTTCTCATGGATTGCGAATTTTACAACTTTAAATCCGATCTAATTTACCAATCCAACGACCTGAATTTTTACGAATTGATGGATTGTTGGATTTAAGTAAATTCTAAGTACCTCAAACTAGTGTATATGTACAAATTTTTTTTATTCAATTAAATAGTTTGTACTTTTGAAACTCTATTAACAACATGAGCAAAAATAATAGAAACATTGTGGGAAAAAAAAACTTTGAGATGAGATAATTTTATTTTAATCCTAACAACAAGACTTTTGAAAAAAATCTAAATATATTTGAAATTACATAGAGTTTATCGTTGCCAAAGAAGCCATGGTTTTCTTTCATTTTCAATACGATTCACTAGAAGCCTGCATCTCAAATTCTCAATTATTATCCACTAATTATAAGTAATTACTGTTGGGGAAAAATCAGGTTTTTAAAATTTTTATAAAACCTTTTAAGGACCGCTCTCATATAATATATAGGAATACGTAATTCAGAAATCGTACCTTGAAAATCTGAGTTGGCTTTTTCCGCTGAAGTGATTTAGGCTCCTAGATCACAATCCGCCACCACCACTCCTGTTAGATCACGATCCGTCACCACCACGCTTGTTAGATCACGAACTGTCTCCAATGATCTTCCAGGTTATGACTCAGGTTCGATCTGCACTTGACGTGTGGGCGCCTTTATCACTACCAAAGCAACTAGCACGAGAAAATTTTTCTCTCAACAATGGAGAGAAAAATCTTTTTCTCTGATCTGTATAAAAAGTGGCTTCTCTACCTTTCTTTAGGGAAAAATAAGCCTTATATATCTCCCTTTAGTGAAAACCCTATGCTCCAAATAATGCCCTAAATAAAACTCACGTTTATTTACTTTTTCAATAGGGGACCCACCTTGTAAAATAACATAAGGCCCCTTATACAAAAGCTAATTAAATGGAGCCTCCCACTAAATGATATATTTAGGCTTTTGACCCAAATCGCTAGTTATCTTACTTATTAGTCCAGTAGTGGTGCAGTCAATTAAATGAGCTAACCCGGGGATCATTTGGGAACATACAATAGTGGCTACAATAATTAGGCCTGTAATTAAACTAGCCCAATTATTTAATTCCAAATCTACTCCACTAAAAGATTGGAACTGACTTCCATAATTGTATGCTCGAATAATAATTCGTCCCAAGCCACATTGATTTCTTTACTGCACAATCCTTTGTACCACATCGTTAATTAAATTGATATCTCAACTGTCCAATCAATTTAATAACATCTTATTCCTTGATCCTTACTGGTTTTCTCTAATGATCATTTTCAACATACTAAATATGTTGACACACTCTGGCCAGAGAATTCTATGATCAAGTGCCGAAAACCCATCAAGAGATGTGTTGTACAAATTCTATATTGTTAATCCATAACTCCAATACTCATAATTGCTCCCACCAAGATACCGGGTAATCTTGACCACAAGAATGTGTCGTGCCCATTGGTAACTCAAATGGAATAACAATTACAATCATGAAATCATAATTAACTCAAGATTAAGATTACAGTAAAATCAACGCCTATGAGATTTAATAAGTCTGACAGTTATTACAAAGTTAATTAAATCTCATATGTGATCCTGTTCAATGTAGTCGTACTACATTAATAAATTCATACATGATTAAGACAAATCATTCAATGAATTTATTACAGTCTATACCTAAATAAAGTGCCCAACTTTATTTATCAACTGCGAACTAAATTTATTTAATCATAAGATAACTTGTATTTATGTCTTCTGTGAATCCACATGGTGATCACATAAATACATATAATATGATTAAATGGACTTTAATACAAATATTAATGCAATTAAGATATTTGAATAAAATACCTCATTTATTTTATTAATCAGAAAAATTATTTATTACAATTAAATAAACACATATGCTTTTAAAGAGCATATTTTCCCAACAATTACTACGCAAACATAAATCCATTACTCATTGGAGACATCCTTACTACAAATTTTAGTTGTTCAAATTTCTTATTTGTAAAGCAGTTGAATTCAAACTCTTTTAGAGTGAAACGACAGCGTTCATAGCAAGAGTTACATCCGTTATGAAGTCACGTAAGTAAGCTCGTGATCTCCACAAGTGAAACACTGAAACGTCGCCAAGCTTTGTGTTTTGCTCATAACATAATTAACTGAGTTGCTCGTGCAAGTCACATGGTTACTTAAGCTCAGTGAGTTAGTTTAACGGCCTGGACACGTGGAAAGCAGCTGTGTATTTTGGGTTTCGAGTTTGTTATTCTTCTGCAGTATAAGAGCTGGTTTTGTCTGCGTGTTGTTGTCGATCTTAACAGAGAGTCTTCTAGAGAATTGTTCTAGAGAGAGAGCTGTCCCTTGTGCTCTGAAAATTCCTCTAAGAATACTTGTATTTTCTTCATGAATCAATGGAAGCAACTCTGGTGGATTCACTCGTGGATGTAGGTCTCTAAAGAGACTGAACCACGTTATCTCTTGTCTTTTTTGTGTGTGTTTGTTTCTAGTTCAATTTGTTTCTCTTTCTTAATCTTGTTCTTGAAGGTTCAGATCTGTTAATTCAAAGAATCGAGTTGATTCAAATTCGTTTATGTTCTCGTGCAACTTGTGTTGTTCTTGGTCAAGATCTTGGGCAGAGTCTTTGGTTTGACAAGTATTAGATCGACCAAAGCTCTACATTATTCATTCACTTCTTGTAATCAATTTCAAGCCAAATAAAGAATCAAAAAAAGAAATAATTAGAGGAGTTATAATTGTTGAGAAGCAAGAACAATTGCGTTTTCAATGACCAACAGACGGCGATATGTAAATAGGAGTGTATTCTACTAATGTTCAATTAGGGAAACATAATAAATATAGTGTTTTTTAGTTAATAGTGTGTTGTGAGCAGCAAGAGAATGAATTAGGATTATCTCCTGATCTGATCATGTTCTGAGCAAATAATTTAATTGTTGATTGGTTGTTAATAAAAATAAAAATAAAAGAAGTTAAATTTTACCCATACAATACTACTAAAAGACACATGACAGAAGATATTTAAAAGCTCAATAGAGTTCAGATCAGGGGATGATACTATTTCTAAGAGAATTGTAGGTACCATTGAAGAAGAATCTCAAGGGCTCAATTGAGGGAGATGATATCATAAATAGATTTTTTTTTTATTTTACTTGAACTCTCACAAAGACAAACTCACAAAAGATGTGAGAGTTTAATAATTTTTTAAAAACCCATTGAAAAAAAAAAAACTAAGAAAGCCCATAATTTTGCAATTACATTTCTTGTCATTGTGAAAAATTTCGTACAAATACAAACATAGAATTACTTAGAAGCCTAAGTCCCAATAACGAACAATCTTAGCAATATCAATCATATATAAATATCAAACATCAATAATATACCATAGAAAGACCAGAGCCATGTCTCAACGAAAACAAGATCCATAAAATTAGTGAGATTTAATTTTTGTAGAGACAGACTGAATAGTAAGAACCCGATTCAACAATAGTGGGACACAAACCCGATTCACCGGCAATCTGCAAACCAAATCCAGCTTCCACCTCCACGTACTCTACACCCCAGAAAATGCAGATTTGGTCACAGCCACAGCCATTACCTCGGTCTTACTATAGTACACCTAGAAGGCTAGAGGATCTTCAAGGGCTCCCTCGTATTCTTGAAGATTTTAAAGCCCACATCAAAGCAACCCTAAGCTACTTCACTTTGTGATAAAATAAAACCACTGTTGGTTTCTTCACAAGACTCCAAATATCAAGCTTTCCACACTGAGCCCACAGGAGTTTTCTGCACCACCACCTTCGATATATTGATAAATTTTAATTGAGTAGTGTTAGGCATACGATTTTGGAATCCACCTCCTATCAAGTAACAACTGTGTATTCCATTCAACCAAGCATATGTAGAGTAATTTCCCTGTGCAATTGAACTAATAAAAAATCTTTAATAGAAACGTATGTAACATGGTCAAAATGATTAATGAAAGAATAACATTATCAAGCTTATGGTTTTCCCACTAAAATATGCTTCATTAATTAAGACTTGAAACAATGCTGTTTCAGGCCAAAATTAAAAAGAAAAGAAAAATAATTAAAAAGTTCTTGACACCTTCTGGGCTTAGAAAGCATCAGCCCCTTCCCCTCCTTTCATCGGCATGCTGAATACGAAGATCAGCAACCCGAACACGAAGATCCGCAAGCTGACCGCGAATATCAGCACCCTGACCACGAATATCAGCAAGCTGACGAAGAAGATCAGCATTCGCAGCAGTCTGCAGTCTGCACATCATCGTCAAGCTGACTGCGAAGATAAAGAAGCTGAGAATGGAGATAAGCAAGCTGACCACGAACATCCGCCGCATTCACACTACTGCACACATTATTGGCAAGCTGACCACGGAGACAAGCAAACTGGCCGCGAAGACAAGCAAGCTGACAGCGGATTTCCGCATTTACATAACTATGCACGTTTTCAGCAAGCGGACCGCGAACGTCAGCATCAAGAGCACTCTGAAAGTTATTAGCCCGCTGAGTACAAAGATCAGTACGGGGACTAAAAAGATTAGCAAACTGATCGCAAAGAAGATCAGCATCGATGTCCACACTCCTCGGGAAATTATAAGCGCGCCGACTACAAAGATCAGCAAGCTGAACACAAAGATCAGCATGCTGATTGTGAAGGTCAGCGAGCTCACCACGAAGATACGCATTCACTGCACTCTGCACATTATCAGGACGGCCAAAAATATCAGCTTTCACGTCATCAGCACGAATCCGAATACGAACAAGAAGATCAGCAGCTTGCTGGTCTGAGAACTTGAGCTTGGCACGATAACGCTCGCTCATCCTAATGGTGTCAACCATAACACCAGTAACCCTACGCCAAGCAGGATTTCTCTTAATAGCCTCAGCGTCGATCTTGATAAACCTCAACACTATATCTCTTTTGTTAGGTCCTACGCTTCTCATCCATTCTACTATTTGATCCTTACTATAGACTTTCAGCACTTTCTCCAAATCCTTTTCCGCCAAATAATTCTCCAACTCCATGAATGTAAGTGAATAAATAATTGACTGAAAAAGGATCGACGAAATTATAGATATGACAGAGTCAGATGATCAGATTTGTCTTAAAAAAACTCGCTTCTTTCTTTGTTAAGGTATAGGTGGAGTTTCTGTGCGTTTAAATAATGTGAGGATTAGGACTAATTTTATCTTATAGCGGTACAAACTCATCAAATAATGGAAGGATTAGTTTTAGTGATAAACCTAGTATTTGGATCCAATAGCAATACTGAGCGCCTTTGTACATATCTTTGGTAAGTAAGAATGTAAGATAGTGATTCATGCGTTTGGTTTTCCCAAGTTCACAAGGAGTCAGAATTTCCCTCCAGGTCACTAAACACTAATGGCGTCTTTGCCGGGTGACTAAGGGTGTGTTTGGTAATGTTTTTTTATGTAGTGTTTTTGGCTCTTATTTTAGAGAAAGGGAATGATGTTTTCGATGTGATTTTTTTAAAATGAAATTTTTTTTGGTAGTGTGTTTGAAAACAACATATGAAAATAAAAATAGTAAAAATGTGTTTGGTTGTTTGTTTGAAAATGTGAAAAATAGTAAAAAAATATAGAATATTTTTATAGAATATTTTATAAAATAATTGTTTTCAATTTATTTATAATTTTATTTTTATGATTATAATTTTAATCAAAATGAAATCAAATTTCATACCGCAATAATAATTTTCAGAAAACTCTCTTATATTTTATTAAGTTTAAGAAATAAAAATAAAATGAAAAATAAAATAATAAAAGCAGAATTAATTAGCATAACAAAATAAAAAACCATACTATAATTATATTTATTATAGACATTTAAGTAGTTCGTTTGTGCTAATTATATTTTACACCACAAAATATAAAGAACAAAAGAGTATAAAATATTTGCATTCAAAACATATCTAAATATCTAAAGGCCCTGTTCAGAAGTACAATAAAGAAGAAGATAAGGTAGTGAAATGGTAAAAGTGGCTGCTTTTATAAAGAAAAAGATAAGGTGAAAGTAAAATTGAATTAAAAATTAATAAAATAATAAGTTAATAAATGAGAGTGGTGGGTCTAGAATAACTTTTTATCTTACCTTTTTTTATATTGTTCTCCAACAACTCAAGAACGCCAATTTGGCGATGTTGAGTTTTCTTTACAAAAGTTAGAAAACGGAAATATTTTGTTCTCCATTTATTTTACTGTTTATCAAAAAATGGCTTAACCAAACATGCTTCGTATTTTTCACTTCTGAAAAATAAAAAACACCCATCAAGAAAACATTACCAAACCCACCCTAATGTTTCTCATTTTTTTTTCACTCAGGTTTGAAGTTGATTTTAAATTAATCACCTAATGAAATTCTTTAAAATGTTAGCAAAAAAGTAAAATTTTCTTAAGTGGTAAGACGAAAGAACCATCTGTCAATGGTTATGATTCACGTTCAACAAGAAATATTTTTTACTCAAAAGAAAAAATGTATTCTCACCTTCAATGAAATTAACATTCATTGAAAACCTTCTGAAGATAATCGAGAGAAACACAATATATACCCAAAAGTTATTCGAAAAGTGTGCTTATATATAGCTGAATCATAGCTAGTTTTCACTGTATAAATTCCTTCTGAATACAAAATATGTTTCTGAAAGAAAATGATTGACAAGAGGATCGATTCAGCGGATAACTCCTGCCTGTGAAACCCCCTCCAGCTGCCCCTTTTCGTTGGACGCTGGCTTTGGTTGGATATTGCAATCTCCAATGGGCAACAAGTTTATGCCTATTATGTTGAACAAGTTAAAGGAATTTCCAAATTAATCTTTGGTGTGAAGCATGAAAGGTTAATTAGAAAACTCAAATCAGGAGTAGTCAATGTAATTTTCAGACCGATTACTATCTAACATAAGCAAAAATGTTGTAGATAATAAATCTATGACTTTAACACAAACAACAAAAAAATGAAGAAAGCCAAGAAACTACACGTCCGTATTCATAAAAAGAATAGGTTAAAAGGAGCTATTATACGAACATACAGAAGAAAAGGAGGTAAAATGTTCATTGAATAAGTCTGGGGCAAACGCTATTTGAATTTGAGATGCTCGCCTGGGCTCATTCCTGAGAGTAAAAAATGCATGATACGAATAAACTGAGAGAAAATGTGTATCCATATATATAGATATATATATAAGAATCAAAAATCAAAATACCAGTACGTGCATGGACAAGGATACACCGATTTTGTGGCTATCAATATGTTTCATGCACCGGCAACAGGTTGCAGCACTTTAATATAATGCCTTGATTGACTTGCAATCATGTAATTAATAAACTTGTCACTGATGTTGATTTCGCCACCTTTGCCCATTACTTAGCATGATTTTTAACACATACAATCACAGCGCGAATGTAAAGAAAGAGTGGAAACCGATTAACTACAAAAATTTTACATTCTATTCGCTCCACTATAACTAATAATATCATTTTATTTTTAAAAAATTAATAACTAACAAAAAAACTCATAATATTAAAATCTTCACCACAAAAACAAGAAACAAAATTCCATCTTTCTAATTAGGCAAGTCTTGGATGGATCTTAAACGATAAATGGTATGTCAAAAAAAAAAAATCCATGTTGGCACCTCCGTCCATGTATGACTTTCCTCCACAAAAACAAACGGGTGTTGAGAATTTTTTTATTTGTGGCCCAACTTTGATTGGGAAAATGTAAGTTAGGGGTACTGAACTGACAAAACAGGAGATGTCTTGAAATCAGGCTTAAAAAATTGGGGATGAGAAATAACTTGAAGAGCAGCCAATGCAGTGGATTTCGGGATTTCTTGAATGTTCAAAACTCAGAAGATTGAATCTTGGGCTCTTAGATGCTATAACTTGGAGATGAAATCTTGATCTCCAGTCCTAAAAAGCCTCGGATATGAATTTCATCTGTTTGGATAGATTAATAAGTTCTGATTTTGTTTTAATTTTCTCCAAACTCTTACTATACGTATGTGTTTGTAAATAAACCTAAATAATAGTCACAAATAGATACTAGTTTATATAAATCTGTCACCAAAAGCATGACAATAAATATCATACAAAATATATTAACATAAAATTTTCGTTTCACGAGCTGCAAACTCGTTCATGTTATGTATGCAGGAAAAATGATCGTCTCATACATAGAGACTCTGCAAGCGCCTGTTATTGTCATTGTGATGCTACCGGCTATAAGGTTCTTTTAGCTTCTGTTTAATTTTGTGTACCACTAACAGTCTCACAACAATCAGACTACAGTTCTTATTTCTCAAGTGCATGACCACTCTCATGGAAAGCTGTCATCCTATCAACCATATTGACTCATCAGAGATGACAGCTGACTTGTGTTCACGACCCCTCATAGGCTCATACTCACTGCATGCTTTGGTTTTGCACCAGCCATTGCTGCCTCAAGTACATTGGCGGAAAAAGTTTGTGTGAGACAGTCTAACACTGCTCTGCATGGGGTGAAGCAGTGGTCCACTCTGAGATACATGGATATTTTAATACTAAATTATTGTGCTAAGGTGGTGGAATAGTTCCAGAACGAAATTTTTAACTTTAATCTCCAATTCGGTGAGTAAGTTTGCAGATATTTCGTTTTTATTTTCATTGTTTGATTGGAGTAATATCCGCAGCATGCTAGAACCTAATTTTAATCGATCAATAAAATTTAGACTCCTCACCAGAGAATGTGGAATTAAAATTTATTCTTCAATGAAATTTGCTTTCAGTAAAATATATAAATCTAGAAGTGTTAAAACACGGGAGAAGTAGACTAATCAAGACCGCAGAAAGTGAAATTTGAATTGAAAGTCAAAAAATGGCAAATGGGCGGCAGCTGGGAATAGAAACTTGCTCAGCACTAATGTATCTTGAGTATCAAGACTCAAGAGAGGCGATGAACCATGTAAGAAGCATAAAATTTGCAGACAAAATTGAATCTCACATCATACGTACTGAAAATACTTTAATGTGATCCAGAGAAGCACATAGTAAATACCTTTTATCTTTAATTCTGATCATATAAACAAATATGCTACAAGAAGCCCAAGCATTGTCAAAAATGTAATTTTATAGCTAAATTATATATAGTTTTCTATGTATAATTCTCTTCTTTACCTCAGGGTTCATAGCATCTAAACAATGATGTAAATATAAATTCTCTAGGACGACCACAAGCTTCTCGGAAAAAATGGTCGACTTGAGGATAGATTCAGCCGATAACTCCTGCCTGTAAAAGCGCCGCCAGCTCCCCTTTCTGGTTGGACACTGGCATTTGTTGGATGTCCCAATCTCCAAAAGGCAACAAGTTTATGCCTGTGTTGTACAAGTTAAGGAATTTGCATATTACAATGGGTACACATGCATATCACAACGCGTACACATGCATATCGAACTGTAAGAACATCATACACCAATATGAGCTGCAATAATTGATTTTTTATTTTTTATTTTTAAGAAAAAGAACATGAAAATGATACCGGATCTTTAATGTGAATCACGTAAGATTAGAAAACAAGAGTCAAGGCTAGTCAATGGAACTTTCAGACAGATGACTGGCTAGCATAAGAAAAAATATAGTGGACGAGTGCACAAAATGTTGGGAAATAAATCTATGATTTAGAAACACAAACAACAAAACATGAAGTAAGCTATGAAAGCATATGCCGATATTCATAAACAGAATAGATCAACAGCGGTTATATACGAGCTTCTCGTGCAAAAGTAAAACAAAAAGAGAAGGGAAGCAAGAACAAAGCAACATGGGCATTGAGTTGTCTAAAACATCTAGGGAAAAGGCTGTATAAACAAGGATACACCCATCTTGGAGTTGCCAATATGTTTCTTCCACCAGCAAGAGGGTGTAGCACTGTCAGGAAGTAATATAGATGTCCTGCAATTATTCCAAGAAAGTTTGGCAGTAAAGGTGAACCGAATATAACATCCAAAGCTAGCATTGCCCATGGGAGATAAAATGCCTGCATTGAAGAAATTGATGTCTATCAGTTATTCCATATTCATCCAACCAGGCTCCCAAACAGTAACAAAACATGTATGTTATCCACAAGACCAGAAAGAACCACATGACAAGACACAAAACACCTGATTTTTGGTGCTTTTGGGAGAAATGGGTTTGACAGAGCGTACCTTAAGGGTGACCAGCCCATATATGCTTATCTGGGCAGTTGGAAACTCTCTACTCCATACATATAGAAGCATGAACACTAATGAGACACCCAAAAAGGGAGTCCACAACATAGGAATGGCCGATAATGCCTGAATACCGAATGTCCATGGTGAGAAAACTAAAATGCATTATTTTCTCATCAAAGATAACCAATAGTTCTGATAGAACATAGAAGTCCCAGGAAGAAAAAAAAAATTCTATAAACCATTAATACATTATAAGGATGAACACACACCAGCAATGATATAGCTAGAAAAAATCATCATCCATAGGAAATCTGCTGTCCGCCTCTCAAATGTACTCTTTTCCAGCTGAACTCCATATCTAGCTCTATAACAAAAGTATGCCACCATATAAGTAGACACAATACCAAAGCTTTTAACCCTCAGTAGCTGAACAAAACTAGAACAAGCTTCGTCACACGTGTAGGCGGACAACACACAGATTTTAGTGTACACAGGGCTGATTATGTGATTATTATAGAATCTGAAACAAGTCAAATTAATCAATTGAGTCACAGTTATCAGCATAAGGCACAACGAATTACCAAAATATCAAATTTTTACTCGAGAAAGTATATATTTTATTTACAACATTCTTTCATTTACATCAATCTTCATAACATCAAACTGAATCAAATTTGCATCATATTCTCTTGGGTAAAAGAAATTGTAGAAACAATAAAGATTGTGGACACGTGAAAAGTAAAGTTCTAGTCATCTGATCCAAAAGGAAAAAAAAATTCTTTTTTGTTTAAAAAAAATAACAATATCATATCATGATTATTTGTATGTCTCATTTATGTCAAATATTTTTTTTTCCAAATTCAAACAACAATTTCTCGCACGATTATTCAAAAATAATACCTGACCAAAAAATTGTTTAATCAAGACCGTAGTATCTCATTTTTTTTAATCAATAATAACTTGTTCTTTGATTGAAAAAAGAAATTATAATAATTGGAGTAAGGCTATAAAAGTTGATGAAAAATTCATAATTTACCAAAGTTACCATTGAGACTAAAAGAGGCAATACCAGTGGTTCAGAATTGGGTAATTTTTAAAAACCTCCCCTGAGGTTTGGGCTTGTTGCAAGTAGATGGCGAGAATTGATTTATTTGTAAAAAACCCCCTACCGTCAGTTAAGTTTAACATTGACCGTTAGTTGACCGTGCAAAGACAATATTATCCTTAACAATAGTTTGTAAACGAAAATAACTAAAAAAAAACTAAAATTATTGGTGCAAAAAGCACAAACCCTATTTTTTGATAATTTTATCCTTGTCAATTCTAAAAATTTACAATATCATAGTTAAAGATTATGACTATTTCATTTTTAAATTTTAAATTTTAAATTTTATCTTTCTTGTAGGAATTTTAAGGAAATATCAATAATTTAAAGAGGATTTTTTAATTTTTTAATTTTAACTTTTTTATAGAAACTTTAAGAAAATATCAATAATTTAAAAAGTGTAAAATAGCTAATAATTTTGGTTTTTTTTTTAGTTATTTTCGTTTATAAACTATTGTTAAGGGTAATATTGTCTTTACACGGTCAACTAACGGTCAATGTTAAACTTAACTAACGGTAGGGGGTTTTTTACAAATAAATCAATTCTCGCTATCTACTTGCAACAAGCCCAAACCTCAGGGGAGATTTTTAAAAATTACCCGTTCAGAATTTCACTGGAGTCATAATTAAAAAGGGCAAAAGCAGAACGGACAAAAATAAGAAATTATAATAATACTGAAAATCATAACCAGGAAGATAATGTAGAGAATTACTCTGCTGGGGACGACATTTTAACGATGGGAAAACTCGAAGCAGACAATCTTCTTCAGAATCCAGTTCGTCGATCAAGGAGTAACAGCAATTAAAATTAAACGGGATGTCGTTTCAGCCTTTCAGGCAACAAGACTGTACGTAACTGCAATCCAATTTACACTGTGGATATAGGACCACAAGATCGTTTTATGGGGTCAGCGAACTGACGTGGGCATATCAGAAGAAGAGAAGAGAGCGCGACAAGTGACAACGTAATTGATCCAATCTGGAGGCGCCAAATCATGACACGCATTCTTATTCTTAAGAATTTTTTGGAGGAAAAAACTTAGTTTAAGATTATTTGAACCTGTTAATTTTTTTTATTAAATTAATTTTTTAATTAAGAGTTCTATTATCAAAATAATTTCTAAGAAAATTATTAAATTTACCTTTTCTTCTCTTTTTATTTTAATTCTTTAATTCTCATTAATTTCTTAGTATATTTTTTTAACTGTAAATAATTTAGTTCGTTATAAGTTATCATAAATAGCGACGAACAAAAGCCATTATAAAAAAATGAATATCAATAAAAAAAAAACTAATCATGAAAGTTAATAAATATTAATAAATTAATCTTTACGAACCATAAAAGCTAGTAAATATTAAGAAAAAAATTCTTGTAAATAAAAAGCATAAAATATAGACTATAGTCTCGTTTGGAATTGAGGTACTGTAACTTTTAAGCTACAGTTGCTGTGAAAAAAAAGATGTAACTATCAAACAAAAATTATAATATACAGTAAATATAAATTTAAATTAATAATTTTGATAAAATTATTAAAGATATAATAAAATTGTCATTATACATGTGAAAAATCATAATAATATAGCTTACAAGTTACAGTAGCTAATGTTTATCAAACACTTTAGTCCTGTAATTTTTAAGCTACAACTGTCCAATCTCAATCCCAAACGCACGCTTTTTTAATCTTACTAAGAAAGATTAAAAAAATGAATCCAAAAAAAGAGTTAAATTGAAAATTTAATTTACATAATGTGAGAGGAGAGAGAAACTATGCAATTGTGACTAGAGAGAAAAAGATTAGTAAAAGGTAATTTTGAGATTTTTAAATTTTAAATTTTTAAATTTTTAATAATAAATTCATTTTTCTTCAAATGAGTATAGAGATGAATTTAGTTGGTTCAAATATGGTTCTTAAATTTATAGGATTTACAATTTATGGGTGTTTTATGTCTTCAGTTTTTTTTTGTTAATTCTAAATAAAAAATTCATCAAGAGTTAGAAATATATTACTTTGTAGTATAGTTATGATATCAGTCGAATATTAATTTGAGAATCTATTGACCAATATACATAAATATTGAAATACTAACTAGGCAACCCAAGAGGGGGGGTGAATTGGGATTTTAAAATTATCCTAGGCAAACCACACAACAATTTAATCTGATGCCTTAATAAATTCGAAAACAATAAATTCAATAAAAGCACAATAATAAATGAGTAAGGGAAGAGAAAGCAAACTCAAGGATTTTTACGTGGTTCGGCAATCCCCGCCTACGTCCACGCCTCCAAGCACACCGGGCTTGAGGATTTCACTAAGCTAGCCTCCCAAGGCTTCAAACGCTTACAATTGACTTCCAAGGTGTCAATGGACCTTTACAACAAGAGATTATCCTCAATCTCTTAACCCAAGTGTATCCCAACACTTACAATCTTTTAACTTGATTTTACAAAAAAGATTACAAATGAATCTCTCTTACACAATGTGTTTGATCACAAGTGAAAGCTCAATGTGTGAATGAATGAGATGAATACAAAGATTTAAAGCTCAGTGAAAGTTGTATTCTCTATATTTTGCTCAATGATGATCGTTGGAATTTATCTTGTTTGAATTGGATTGAGCTTATTTGTAGTTGGAGCTGAAAAACTAGCCGTTACAGACTGTCTGCTCAAAAACGGTTCGCCGTTAACCATTAACAGTTAACCGTTTAAGCCGGTCAAAGTTACCGTTGGGCCAATTTTCAAATAAACGGTTAGTCGTTTAGGCTTACCCTTTCGCCGTTGATTTCCAGAGACCTGCAAAACAAATTTGGTTTAACCGTTCTTACTAAACGGTTCAAGGTTAGCAATCTGGAAATAATCGGTTAACCGTTTTTAGTAAACGGTTCACCGTTAGTTTCCAGAATCATCATTTTAACAATACTTTGCAGAACATGCTTTCTGGAAATTATCGGTTAGCCGTTTTTAAATAAACGGTTAGCCGTTTGCTACAGTGAAATTATTTTCCAAATTTACTGTTTGACCCTAAAACTTTATAAAACTATATTACGGCCCAAAACGTTATGAAAGTTGGCAAATAAGTCCAATTTTAGAATTTCTAAATAATGCTTTGTTAATCTCAAAATTTTCTGAAATTATGGTATAGCCCAAAATGCTATTAAACTTTTCAAATAAGTCCTTCTCCAAAATTTCAAGCAATACTTGTTTATTTCAAAGTTTTCAAAATTCTTTCAATTAAACCATAAACTTTGAAAAACAACCAATTTCATAAAATCATTTTTCCATTAAATATGAAACATTTATAATGTGAAAATAATGGTTTGTTTAAAAAGAATAAAAACAATCAATTTCATAAAATCATTTTTCCATTAAATATAAAACATTTATAATGTGAAAATAATGATTTATTTAAAAAGAATATTAAATAATTTGAGCTTAAAAGATTAATCATTCTTAAACTTGTTTGTTATCATCAAAATCAATATTATGAAAACATATATGTTAACAAATATATTTACCTATATAAAATTCAAAAAATCAAAATTTTGAAGTAAAATCTTCGACATATATTAATAGACTTGAGTTATTACTGAACAACAACCAACTATTGCAAGAGATGTTAGGGCTTGTTTCTTAAATGTTTGAAGCTTGAAATTTTATTAATTTCAAATCTTTTGAAACTTATTTGTTTATTTTTTGTAAATTGTGTCTAATTGTTAGATTTATAAATGATTAAAAATAAATAAATTTTGTAACTTTTATCTAAATGAGAAAAGGTCTAAATAAGAAATAAATATTATATCTTAAAAATAATACTATTAAATATATTTATTTCCTAAGCTATAAAAATTTATTTTTATTTATAAGGATATAAATGCCAAATAACTATATTTAAACTGTTTTTTATTTATAAAAAAGGTAGTACTTATATTCAAATATTAAAAAAATAAATAAAACAAACATGTGATTTAAACATTTACATTTAAACTCATTCAAGATTTCAAAAATATTTAAATCCATTCATATTTCAAATGCAAAAACAAAAGCAAGCTACTTTATCTCGTGGATTACAATTTTGCAATACCATTCTTTCTTTAGTGTCTTTTAACGAACCAATATGATCTACGTTTTTCAAAATAATTACTCCAAGTGAGCAAGAGACAACAAATTCCAACTTTTCTTTAAACAATGATACTAATAGAGTAATCGGAGGGATGATTATACAATAAATGGGTAATTTCGGATTTTTTCATCGAGAATTAATTATCTTTAAATTGTTTTATTATTTTTAACAACTTCAAAATACTCATTTTAAAAAAAAAAGTCCCTATTTTTTCTTATATTTTAAATAAAAAATAAATTAGCATTTTTTAAATGATAAACTTAAGTTGCAAATAATTAATTTTAGGGAGAGATAATCCAAAATTCGTCGTAGAAGTTACTCTCGAAAGAAACCTGAAAAGTGAAAAGTTTAAGGCTCCGTTTGGTACAGCTTTTGAAGTAGAGTTTTTGTTAGTAAACTTTTGTAAATAGAGATTTTACTAAAAAAAGTTTAGTTGTTTGATTGTCAATAAGAGTTTTTATTAAAAAATTATAAAATTAATATAATAGGCAAGTTTTTTAAAATTATATTATGAAAACGATAAATACAATTGTTAAATAAGTAGAATATATTTTAAATATTTTAACATTTAAAAAAAATTTCTCAACCTCTATTCTCAAAAACTTAAAATTTAAATTTTTACTAATAAAGATAAAATAATTTATTTAAATTTCAAAAGTTCTATTACAAAAATAATCAAATAACAATAAAAAATATAATAAAAATTTATAAAATTAAATAATCACTTATGTACATTAAATAAGTTATCCCGTCCACTGAATCAAACAAACTAAGGCACTAAGCAAAACCGGTGAGTGAGCAACAGTAACCCGCAAAAACCAGCCACCTGTTTTAAAATATTCGAAAAATGGAATCTAATCCCACAACTGCACAACTTTCCATTATTAAAACCACGTCACGTGACACATGCTTTCAAGCCATGCCGATACCGTATTGCCGATTTTCTTTTAAAACGATCCACCTAAAACGGCACAGCAGCCCACCGCTTGTCGCTTCGGTTAACGATCGTAAATCGAGAGTACAACATTCTTCTACTTTTTAAATCACGTCATTATATTCTAACCTTCAAGTGTACGTGAAGAGTGAAGGGAGGAAGGGATGGGGCATTCTGGTAATTTACAGCTAAAGGTGGTGAATGGCGATGCTGGCTATGTGCTCGAAGATGTTCCTCACTTGACTGATTACATTCCTGATCTCCCCGTACGCATTTCTTTTTCTCCGTATTTCTTTACGTATACGTATCTTTTGTGTATGCATGTACTTTTGCTTATAAGCTAAAGATTTGATTCAATCGTGCTGGCTAAGATTTGTTTAGTATTTTGATCTTCAGAAACGAAAAAACCGTATTGTATCAGTATATATTTCAGGAATTAAGTATTTATTTATTTGGAGAAATTGTTTGTATTGCAGACTTATCCCAATCCATTGCAATTCAACGCTGCTTATTCAGTCGTTAAGTAAGTAATAGTGTGTTTTCTTCAACTTCAACTCCACATGGGTGAAGTTGCTAATTGCATTTGTTTATACTGCCTTTTTATGTATTATACGAGTCTTGATTTTGAAATGGATACGTGATTGCAGGCAGTATTTTGTTAATGTAGATGATACTGTTTCTCAGAAGGTGAATTTACGCATAAACTTTCGATTTGTTGAAGATTTTTCATATAGTTATTATCATTTTTTTATTTGTTCTGTATCCATTGTTTACTAGATTGTTGTACACAAAGATAGTCCAAGAGGGACACATTTTCGACGTGCTGGACCTCGCCAAAAGGTGGTTTCTTATATTGTTTTATTGGTGGTGATTTGGCAGTGAAATGTGTATATTTTTAATGAACTTGTAATGATGTGCGGTTCAGGTGTATTTTGTATCAGATGAAGTGCATGCATGTATTGTAACATGTGGCGGGCTTTGTCCTGGGCTCAACACTGTGATCAGGGAAATTGTGTGTGGCCTTTATCACATGTATGGTGTCAGCAAAATCCTTGGAATAGATGTAAGTGACAGTAGTGTTATATGCTAAGGTCAATGTATGAGTTGATTAGTCTCATATATGAGCATTCATGCATACTATTTGCATATGTGTCTTCTGGTAATAAGGGAATTTAAATTTAAGTACAACAATCGCAATGCACGTCATGGGGAACAATCCATGTATGTCTATATGGGAGATGATCAAAGCATTGTTCTATTTCTTTGAAACTATAAGAGTACTGCTCTTACTCTACATGCACACACATTCTTTCACCTGGCTCAGGTGCACAAATTCTGTTTTATTTGGTTTCCGATCCTTACGACCTGTTGATCAAATGACCTGCAATGGACTTTATGAAAGTTGGGAGGCTATCATTTACACTTGCTTTTCAACATATGAAATGGCAATTAAATCTAAAATTTGGCTGGAATAATGCTGATGGAAAAAATCAGGTTTCTAATCTTCAAGTAAATCAGTTATTGTGTCTGCCGTTGAAAAGGTTGCACATATGCAAGTCTAATGCATAATAGTATTACTTACATTTTGTGATAAATTACTAACATTTGTTAAGTTTACTACTTGATTAAAAAGTTATGAGACGTGCTCAGTTTTGGCTGTCACTCACCAGCGGATTATGTTTGATACATCTTCAGGGAGGATATAGGGGCTTCTATTCCAAAAATACCATCAATTTAACCCCTAAGGTTGTCAATGACATCCATAAACGTGGTGGTACCATTCTTGGGACATCACGAGGAGGCCATGATACTTCAAAGATAGTTGACAGCATTCAGGATCGTGGTATTAATCAGGTTTGTGAAGGGTAGGATTTTTCTTTCGGTGAATGTTTTTGATGTCATAATTATTTTCAAATGGCATATTTTGGTGGTTAATGAATTTTGTAGCTGCATTGGCACATTGATCCCATCATAGGTTTTGATAAGACCTTTATGATGCAGGTTTATATAATTGGAGGTGATGGAACTCAAAAAGGAGCAGCAGTCATTTATGAGGTAATGTAGTTTGTGATGTTAGGAGTTGTTAAGAACACTCAATTGTTGCTTGCAGATTGATTAATTTATACAACAGCTTGTTAAAATGTTGCTATATGCATTATGTGATTTGTGCATTTGGCTAATGGGGTCTCCCAATCACTGAGAAGTTTGCACCTTTACAAGGAGTTTAAATCTGTGATGTGCCAATTCGGTTGTTTACTAGATCACTTTTCTCATCTGCTTAACATGGTAACCACCTCTTCTTAATCATCAGTTGTAGATATGTGTTTGTCCATATTCTTGCCTTTTGGATATGCTCACCTTCTATTCCTTATTTTTCACTGTGCTGTTGAAGTCCATATATCCTTCCTTAAAAAAGGTCACACTCCTTTAGTTGGATTTATGTCCAATGTTGCTTACGAAATTTGAAGGACACAACATTGCAGTGTGTTAGAGAAATCTTCTGATTGTAGGTGATGACTTATGTATGCTTACAATGTTCATAGGCTACAAGGACGATACTAAGTGTTCAGGACAAATTTTATGTCGATAATACCTTTCTTGATCACAGATCCATTGATTGTTTTGATTGAATGCCAAACCAGGTAACTAATGATGTTTTATCTGTTGGGCAATGTAAATTGATGCTATTCTCACTTTCCAGGAAATCAGACAGCGTGGTCTCAAGGTCGCAGTTGCTGGAATTCCGAAAACAATTGATAATGACATTCCGGTACATATTTCTGGCCCAGCTGTTCTAGTTTTGAATAAATTCGTTCCTCTTCATTCTTTATGTTGAAGGACTTTTGTATTCAGAACTTGATGTAGCTTTATGTGTAATTGTCATTGTCCCGATTCAGGTTATTGACAAATCATTTGGTTTTGATACTGCTGTTGAGGAGGCACAACGTGCCATTAATGCAGCACATGTTGAAGCTGAAAGTATTGAGAATGGCATTGGAGTTGTGAAGCTCATGGGACGCTACTGTGGTAAGCTTTTCATCTATGTTTCAAGATTCTGATATGTTCAGAGTGATCTATGGGTGGAAACATTATTGACCTGTCTATAGTAACTAGTTGAAATATTTATGTTCTCCTACCACATGTTCAGTGCTTAATCCTTTAGTATTTGCATACTATGTGAAATTACAACTGCAGGTTTTATTGCTATGTATGCCACCCTTGGCAGCCGAGATGTAGACTGTTGTTTGATTCCAGAGTCACCTTTCTATCTTGAAGGAGAAGGTGGCCTTTATGAATTTATTGAAAAACGACTCAAAGAAAATGGACACATGGTTATTGTTATAGCTGAAGGAGCAGGACAGGATCTTCTTGCAGAGAGTTTGCAGTCCATGAACCAGCAAGATGCTTCGGGAAACAAACTTCTTCAAGATGTTGGGCTATGGATATCTCACAAGATCAAGGTATCTCAAATTTTAATCACCAAGAATATCAGTATGTTAGATATGGGCTATTTATGGAAAATCTATATTTGTAAAAATAACACTTGTCTTCTTTTATTGTAGGACCATTTTGCCAGACTACATAAGATGGCCATTAATCTGAAATACATAGGTCAGCAGTTCCCTTACTATAGCAAGCTTCTTTTAAATTTGTCCTACGAAGGTATCTGCCAAAGACTCTGATATATCCATTTGTCTTGCAGATCCTACATACATGATCCGGGCTATTCCAAGCAATGCATCTGACAATGTCTACTGCACACTGCTGGCTCAGAGTGCTGTTCATGGAGCAATGGCAGGGTATACAGGCTTCACAGTTGGTCCTGTTAATGGCAGACATGCTTACATTCCCTTCAATGTATGTTCTTCCATGTTCTTGATAAAATCATTGAAATTAATTTTCAGAAGTCTGTGGTTTTACTTCTGTATTTTGACAACTAGAAACAGCCCAAAGTTGGCTACAGAGATTTGTTGCTTCCTAATTCTTCTTGGAACTTTAACATATTCTTATTTATAACCTTTTTGTCACTAAGCAATTCAATTGTTCTTGCATGCAGCGAATCAATGAGAGACAGAACCAAGTTGTGATTACTGACAGGATGTGGGCAAGAGTACTTTCTTCAACGAACCAGCCAAGCTTCTTAAGCGCCAATGAACTCGCCAAATTCAAGAGAGAGAAACCCTCCTGCCCAGTTGTTGGATAGGGAAAACTGCAAAGGCGACAAATCCGAGCCCAAAGACATAACTATTAGGACATGAAAGAAAAACCATGCTATCCTATCCAGTACATAGTTGGTAGCTACTTGTAGTTGACGCCTTGCCACCTTTGATCTATGGTTGATAAAAATTTGGACACGGTTTTTACTACTAATATTGAGAGGTATATCGTATATGTGCTTGTTGTATGAGCGGTGCCTCTTTTATACTAGTTGTAGTTAGATTCTTTGTCTGGACTCATCACAGTTGGAAGATATTTCAATGTTACCATTGTGTTTTTGGTGCTAACTCTGCAATGTTGTTAAATGGCAGCTAGTTTCTGTTTACAGTGTTCTTAAATTTCTCGGTTCGCAGATTGACATTTCTGATAAAAGCAAGAACAAAGCTTTTATATATGAACAGTCGGAAGAGTAAGCAGGAATATAGCCACTGATATGGGGAATGAAGAGTAGGGTTTATCAAGGTTACTTTGAATAAAGAAAACGCGTTTCAAGAACAAAGCTTTTATATATGAACAGTCGGAAGAGTAAGCAGGAATATAGCCACTCATATGGGGAATGAAGAGTAGGGTTTATCAAGGTTACTTTGAATAAAGAAAACGCGTTTCAAGAGGACACATTGACATAATATAATTTGGCATGTGTTTTGTTACTCTTCTGCCGTGATTGAGTTTAAATACAATTTCTTCTTTAATTTTAATTGAGTGGAATAATAGGTACTTTTTTACAAATTTCACATTAGCTAAAATTTTTTTTACAGACTAATTTTAAAAGAACGGACTCGGTTTTGTAAAAACTGACACGACATATATGATATATTGGATTAATAGGAACATCACATAGTTCATATGATTTATTTATTTTACTTTATATTTATATTGAATCAATTATATTATGTGTTATATTAATTTGTACAAAAATAGTTGGTACAAGAAATTGAGACTGTATTGTTACTCGTTTTTATTATTATCTCCAGCCATAGCCTAAACTTTTTGGCCGTAGAGAAAAAGTGTTATTGGGCTCAGCAATTGTTGCATACTTCTAGTTTTGGATAAATCTTTCAAGTGGTTCACTGGGCATGGCAGCTGGCAGGGAAAGAAATTAAGAATATGTGAAGTATAAAGAATAAATTTGCTGCTCAAGGCAGGATACATCATAATAATCAAGATACAAATGAATTTAAAACTTCAGCAAGTCCATGGTTTCAATTTCTACCGAGATTGGATTCATAGCCCATTTCAGTCTTGCTGATTATATTTCAAACAAGAAATCTCTGTCACAATGTCCGCCGAACAAGAACCGAGCAGAAAGTTCCTGCTAAAGTTCCAGTAGGAAAATCTGCCCGCAATTAGAAAGAATCAGCAATGTTGACTCAACCCCTATAGACGCCAGAGGGATCAGCGTTTTGAATAATCCATGGATGCTCTAGAAGCTTGTGTAGTGGCAGGCGCTGTGAAGAATCCTTGACAAGCATCTGCTTTGAATTCAAAAAATAAAAATTTTGGGCATACCCCGTTATGTAATGTTAACAAAGTTCAAAATAAAAACTTTGAATTCAAAAATAAAAAAACAAAATATTAACAGTGTTACAGCAATTAGTCACATATCCTTATATGTAATTAGAATAAACTTGTGAGGTTTCAAGGCAGAGACTTCTAACCTGGCTAATGAGGTCCTTAGCAGCAGAAGACACAATTGGTTTAGGTGGGAACTTCAAATCCACTTGCACAATCCTGTAAATATGTGAGATTAATTATTATTAACATAAAACAGTGTGTTCTAAGATATGCAAGAAAATATTACTATTACAAACCAAGTGATTGAAGATCATTAGGAAGGATGAAACACCTCACCATGAACGACTACTATAAGTGTTGTTCCTTGGCTTTATATAAGTGTGTATTAGAAACCAATCTTACTTGCAAGTTATGCTTTACCTTCTATAAGTGTCAGAGTGTTCCTTGGCCTCGAAAGGAGGGACCCCATACAGAAACTCATAGCACAGAACACCAAGGCTCCAGATGTCCACATTAGCATCATGCTCGACACTTTCCACTGTTAAGAAATTGGATATTGTGTCTTAGAACTTCTAAATAACTAACCCACCATATCTATAATATGGTTGCTTTGTACTGAATAAAACAAACAAATAATGTGAAGCAAGCCTTTGAATTGCCTTTTAACTGCAATGGCTGTTTCACATACCCATCTCCGGTGGGAGGTAATCCAGTGTGCCACACATGGTCCGCCTACGGTTAAATGTATGCACTGACCATCCAAAATCTGCAATCTTAAGCTCACCCTGACAAAGCAAACCAACATTGATAAGATAAGCCTCAGGCATGTTTCACTTTCAATTTAAAGTGAAAAACAAGCAACAGATAGTGCCATAAATGTTAATTATCACCTGTGCACCAATTAACAGGTTCTCTGGCTTGATATCTCGGTGTATTACGTGCTTCCCATGACAATAGATGAGTGCCCGAGCTAATGATGCAACATACTGCCAATATTTCACATGCATACACATTAAAATGATAAAAATAGGGAGAGATTTTACAAAAGTCCCCTGCTGCAGGACACCTGAAAATCAGGTTAGGGGGAGACCAAAGCCTCAGAGATAGTTACATAAGATTCAAGAGGGTCAAAATTTCTATCAGGAGAAGTGAAACAAAAGTGAATAAGTATGGAATAGAAAGAACTTACAGTAGCAGCACGTCTCTCGCTAAAGTATTTACACTTCTGAAGTTCCTTGTAAAGTTCACCCTTCGCTGCATATTCTAGTATCAGATAAACTCGTTTCTGCAGCAATTCCATGAAAAGAAGAATAAATAAGCAGTAAAATAATTTTGCCTGGGTAATTTCCCACTTGAACCACACATGTTGAAAATGTTGAAGAGAAAATGGTAAACCTGATCATAGAAGTAACCATAAAGCCGTAATATATTGGGATGTCGAAGATGACTCTGTATTTCAACTTCTCGTCGCAGCTGATGTTCAACTTGAGACTGCTGCAACTGGCTCTTAAATAGTACTTTTAGAGCCACGATGTGATTGCTCTGACACAATTAAAAGAAAAGGAATCAGAATTGAGACACAAATCATTCCCTTTTTGCCTGTGCAGTCCGACAAAAGACCAAAAAGGATGTAGCAGCAGAGCAGACACATTATGTAGATTATTTGAAAGGGAAAAAACATGACTCCATACTAGCTGCAGATGCGACAATATATAACTTTTCTCCTTTGGATCCTGATCTCTATTTTATCAAGAATAGAAAACCACCTAAATTATAAAAGGATACTGCACATTTAAGTATACTGAGCAAGACACATAAAGAATGACATCTCAGCAACCAAATGCATGACACTTCAGTGATGAAAAAGTCACTCAACTTCATAAGCAATTTCTTTGACAACAGAAACACAATCATAGTTGACAGATATAACATCACAAAAGCAAGAAGCACAGTTTCTACCATTAAACAAGTTAAATGAATTAACCGTTTGCTATCTATATGTGAAAATTGCTATTGATTTCTGAAAACAAACAAGCAAACTTACCCTTTTTTCTCTGGCTAAATAAACGTGACCGAACTTTCCTCTACCGAGAGGCTTTCCTATGTCAAAGTCATTAAGAGTCCATCTTTTTTTCTCCTTTGCTGAAACCTCTGAACAAGCCTGTAAAAAAATAGGCCACAAATCTACAATCCTTAGCATAATCTAAAAATGATTTTACCTTTTTTATTTTCTATTTTTATTTTGAATGCAAGCTAATGCATTAACTCAGATCGCCAAATTATCAAAATCAAAATAAATGAAAACCAACGTAAATTAAATGTTAAAACCCTATCAAAATCCAAGTCTTTGTATAAAATCAAAGCATACAGACCATGAATCAGCAGTCGTAATCCAAAAAACATGACCCTAAAATCATAATTCAGTCAATTCTGCAGAGAATCTTGCCTATGAACCCAATGTACATAACATGAAAAAGGCAAACACTGTCTCAATTCAAGGAAAAATAAAAGAAAAGAAAAGAAACCCCATTAGATTTTCAAAAAATAAAACAGAAATCAAAATAAATGAAAACCAACGTAAATTAAATGTTAAAACCCTATCAAAATCCAAGTCTTTGTATAAAATCAAAGCATACAGATCATGAATCAGCAGTCGTAATCCAAAAAACATGACCCTAAAATCATAATTCAGTCAATTCTGCAGAGAATCTTGCCTATGAACCCAATGTACATAACATGAAAAAGGCAAACACTGTCTCAATTCAAGGAAAAATAAAAGAAAAGAAAAGAAACCCTATTAGATTTTGAAAAAATAAAACAGAAATTTCTCATAAAAGAATGCCAAAATTGGTTTAAGAAACGACGCCACGCAAAAATAATAACCCTAGATTTCAAGATAAGATGATTCAAGAACCCAAACACAATCGAAATTAAAAATTTTCTTCTAAACAATTACATTACCTTCTCTTGCTCTGCAGCAATCGCCATTGAGAGAGACGAAGAAAGAGTGTGTGAGTGGGGGGATTTGATTGATCGGGTGGAGATGAAGAGGGACAAAGAAGGAAACGGATCTATTGAGGCATTTTTGAAAAGTCTTTACATACAACGGTCGAATTAGTACGGACAGCCACGTGGTCCAATCCCGCTCAAGATACTTTTCAAAATTTTCATTTGTTTAGAGGAGCGTCTTCGCTGTCTTCGGCAAAAGAGTGATGCTATAGTCACTGACTGTTACCTAGTTGTCAGAGTAGGTTATATCAAGGCCGCTTTATTCTCAGGGACCCATGTCCGTAGATTAGTAGATTTCATTTTTGTTTTGATCTGACGGTCGACGTGGGGTGTAATATAACGGTGAACTTGTGTAGTTGGGATTTGCAACTTGTCTTGCACGTTTCAGCGGGACCTTACATTATAGCGCACTTTCTGATTCCAAGTTAGTTGTCGCGTACAAATAACTGATCATTCATCTTCTGCTCGTAACAAGCGGGACACGTCATCTAGATTCGATTCAATTGCACGACTTGTCGTTCACATGCAATCATGCGTCAAAAACTAAGAGAAAAGAATTTACCATCTTAAAATTTAATTCCTCGCTTGCAAATAATTATTGCATCAAGATGAGTTTTTCATTTTTACAAGTAGCATAAGATAATTTCCTCCTCCTTTATTTGTGTTTTTGTGGGTTCAAACATCGAATAATATTGTGTACTGTCATAAAAAAATTTATTAGGTGGAACAATTAACACCCCTTAAATATGATTACTTAATCATAAATTTCGGATTATTTTTACGTGAAGCCAAAAACTCTATCATGAGATATTACTATCATTTGTTTATATACAGTATATACAAAAGAATAAATATCCAACTTATACTACTTATTTATTCAAGTACAACACATTATTGGCTGTTTATGTTAATTTTTTTAGATAAAATATATGGAAACATAATATTTACAATTAAGTAGTTTATACCAATTAGCCAATTAACTGTCCTCTTTAAATTGTTAAAGTCTATAAATATTTTACAAAGAAAAATTTTGAGTTAACCAAGTGTTGATAAAATATTGATAAATTAAAGTGGTGTATGACCTTGAGCGGGATTACAATATACGTAAATTAAGTGAGTGAATCCATCTAAATTATATATATTTTTATCATTATTTTATTTTATTTTATTAATTTTTTGGGTCTAAATGGGAGTGCACTTTTAAAATTGTAGGTGTATTCTTATCAAAAAAAAAAAATTGTAGGTGTATTAGGGTTTCGAAATTGTTATCTCTACCGTTACCGTGGTGGAGAGCCCAAAAGATTAGGGAGCCTCATATTATGAATCCATGGGCTCTATAGGCTTTTAATCGAAGGCCTCAGAGCGCAAACGACCGTTGCACATTAGAAGGTCTGCAACGAGACAGTATCCGCCACGTGCTTCGACACGATGAATTCATACCCATGCAAAGCTACCAACCAAAAAACACGCGCCAAGGGATACAAGCAGCTGCGCTTTCTTCCAGACACCATCTTCATCAATCCTGATCACGATACACATCACGAGAACATTGGCACTAAAATGCAGCCACGTGTACTCTCCACACCTCCTTATATGCCATGCAACCTCGGTTCCATCCCCTCATCTCAAATTCTTATCTCCTTACAAATCTTTAATTTCTTTCTCTATTGCTTCCCCGGCACATTCTTCAGATCAGCATCATTCATCACCAATCAATTAATTAACAAAAACAGTCGTCCATCATAATACCATATCATGTCTGATCAATCAAGACCGATGACCCAGGCGCTCTACGAGAAAGCGCCGTCTACGCCGCTGGCGGTGAAGTTCTTGACAGCAGCCACAATAGGCGGGACACTGTTATTCTTGTCAGGATTAACCTTAACCGGGACAGTGATAGCCCTAATCATGGCTACTCCAGTTCTAGTCCTGTTCAGCCCAATCTTAGTCCCGGCTGCAATAGCAGTGTTCTTGGCCACTGTCGGATTCTTGGTCTCCGGCGGGTGTGGCGTAACTGCAATAACTGTGTTGTCGTGGATATACAGTTACGTGAAAGGAAAGCACCCACCTGGGGCGGACCATCTGGATTATGCGAGAACCAAGATAGCTGACAAGGCTAGGGATATGACGGAGAGAGCTAAAGAGTATGGGCAGTATGTGCAGCAGAAGGCTCAGGAGGCCACTCAGGCTTCTTAAATATATATTGCGGCCAATGTTCTTGAGGTCATTAGGTGGTTATGGTTTGTTTAATTTCATGTGGTGATGTGTTTTGATTTGGTGATTTTTTTTTTCATCATGTGTTGTGTTTATGCATGCATGCATGCTTGGGTATTGACGTGGTTCCTTCTGTAACTCGAGGATTAATTTTCTTGTTAACAAATGTGTGTCTGTGGTTTTTTTTTTTTTTAAATATTGATTTATAATTAAGCCTATAATGAATGACCCATAGAGAGTGATCAACTTTCTTTTTTTTTTTTTCTAATTTTTGGGAGAAAGAAACTGATCCAATTAATTCGTTGTTTTGCGTTCTAATTTATAAAAAATCACCAATGAAAATGTTATCCACGACAACACGTAGGCAGATGATCTGTCTCTCGAAGTCGACGTGGCATTCAGCCCATAAATCATAGTACGCAAGGACAAGGGCTCGCAAGCGCATATGCCCAAGATGGCAGCTTGTAACCAGGCTCCAATGCTGGGAAAATGGCAATTATTTTACGTATTTTTATTTTAACTTTTAAATGCATCTCCACGAATTGGAAACTAATGACTAAGGAGAAGGCGGGCAACACCTGTAATGGTTCTCGCATATTTGGAATTGTATTAGTAGAGAGAAGCTAGAAGGGTCTCTTATAGATCTAGTACATGCAATGGGCGTTCATCCTCACGAAACCAAACCAAAAGTAGTAAAATGAAATGAATAGGCCACACCACATGGTACATACTGTAGGCGACCTTTTGGAGGTTCCAGACTGATTCATTGGCTAATAACAGTATACATATGTACCGTAGGACATGTACATCCCATTGTAGCCAGATGTGTGACACAACCAGCAAATTGTTGCATGTACATGTAAGCCATCGCAGAATTAATAATTAGAGGGAAATCTGCTTTGATAAATATCAGAGTCTAATACAACTGCATGAGGCAGGGTTTCAAAGCGATGCTACTATGAGCTTTAGTTGCTTGGCAATCTTTGTAAACACTACGACATTTTGTTTTATGTTATGGGTTTTTTTTTTTTAATATAAATTAAAACTAGAGTTTAGTTTTTTTATATAACCACGTAAGATATATGATTCTTTTACCGTTGTTGGATGAAAATGTAAAAATAATATAATTTTATTATCTTGTATTTCCACAATCGTTAAATTTTTATTAAACGGTTATTGAAAAATTACGTATCTTACGTGATTATGTAAGATAACAATCTCTATAAAACCATTGTGATGCTGGTTTTGGCGGCGCATTGACTTAGTTTTGAAAGCTAATCCAGTTGTAGGCAATTAAAAATATTCACACATGCAAAGATCGACCGGTTTGGACGGGTATTTCGATATTCCGGGCGGAATTCAGTGGAGTTCTTTTAGGGATTCACGTAAAAATAAATTTTGAGCAGATGTAAACGTTTTGTTCATTAATTTGTGAATAGATTAGGTATTTCTCAAATATTCGTGAGGGTGAACATTTGAACTATCGTATCGCAAAATATAATTAGTTTCTGTAGAGAATTAACGTAAAAAATAAGGGGTATTTCAGTCAGAATAAGTAAATTTATAGGAACTGTTTAAAAAATAATATATATATGAATCGAAAAGATTGTATTTCTCTCTACAAATTGCTAAATTAGGCTATTTTCCGAAAATCCCAAACCCCGCACAAAAAGAACAAGATAGCGGTTATATAGTCTGTGCAACTGCAACCCGCCTAAGCTCTGAAGGGAAACAAACCAAATTAAGAAGAACAATTGCAGAAAGAAATCCAAAAATGGTATGATCATGAGTTCGGCTTTTCTTCTGATTCCTTCAAATTTTAATGATTTCGTCTTCTGGATTTTGATTCAAACTGTTGCCGAATTTCATTCAGTTCTCAATCGCGGCTATCAATGATACCGATTCCACAGGTCAATGGGAACCATTGGCTCCTACTAAAGAAGCTCAGGCACGTCCAGTTCTCTCTCTATTTCTTGTGCACGTTTTTTGGTGCTTGTTTGTGTCAATTTCGCCTCGTCACGGTCTTTGTTTGGAGAAATTATGCTTGTTCATAAATTTTCTATGTAAATGTTCTGGTCTGCTTGCTTTTAGGGTTTCTGAGACTAATGTAATTGAGCTTTAAAAAAAAAAGCACAATTGATGAGGTGTTATAATTTTTCAGGAATCTCATCTTACACAAACTTATCACGAAGGACTTCTCAAGTTACAGTCTAAAGAATATGACAAGGCTCAGGAATTGTTAGAATCTGTCTTGAAAGATCCTCTGATAGCAAATGCCCAAGTATTTCCTTTTCTTTTTGTGGAACTTTTATGTGCTACTGTGTTTGTTCTGTGATTGATTCAAGTTTTGTACTCATTGACAATGGTTCTTGTTATTCAGGCGGCAGACGGTAAATCCAGTGACGGTCATCTATTGCAGCTCAGGTTAACCCACAATGTCCATACATTTGCTTTTTTTTTCTTTTTTTTTTTTGAGTTATAATTCTCATTATTTATGCTCCCATTGGGTTAATTACTCCTTTCTTATATCAGGATTGACAGTCACTCTCACACTGTCACCTTTTAGATTGAATGATTTAGCTGTTGGTTTTAACGTTAAAGAAATGATTATTACTTGTTGAGCTTTCTTTTGTAGTGGGAATATCTATATCAATCATTTCTTTTTTGGTGTCTGTGTATGTATATATCTTTTCAGATTTTTGGCATTGAAGAACCTTGCCACTGTCTTCCTTCAACAAGGTTCCAGTCACTATGAAAGTGCTCTACGCTGTTATCTTCAAGCTGTAGAGATTGACACCAAAGACTCTGTTGTTTGGAACCAATTAGGAACATTAGCCTGTTCAATGGGTTTGTTGAGTATTTCACGTTGGGCATTTGAGCAAGGGCTTTTATGTAGCCCCAATAATTGTAAGCATTTATTTATTTCTTTCACTATTTAATAATCGTTAGCTTGTTTTATCAACGTTATTTACTCCTTTTTGGTTTCTACTTTTGCGTATGTGTCTACGTATTATCCTTATTTCCTGACTTACTCTGGACATTTTATCAATTCTCCTCGATGAATTGTACAGGGAATTGCATGGAGAAACTATTAGAAGTCCTCATTGCTATTGGTGATGAGGTTGCATGTCTTTCTGTTGCTGAGTTAATTTTGAGGCATTGGCCATCACATTCTCGTGCTTTGCATGTTAAAAATACTATTGAAGAGACAGAGCCAGTTCCATATGCACCAAGAGGTATCGATAAGCTGGAACCCAAACATGTTCGACTTAAATTTATTGACAAGAGAAAAGCAGCTGCTGAAATTCTTGATGAGGGTGTTGTTTGTAAAAAGCTGAACCAGAACATAGAATTGTGTCTGGCAGAAAGTTCCTGGGCAGCTCTAGCTGACACACTCTTAGATATCTTGTGTCCATTAAATGGGTGTGGTTCTGAGATGAGAGTTGAGAAAGCACCCAAATCTGGGGATGTCAGATTAGCTATTCGCTTGCCTACTAGTTCAGAAATGGTCATGGGGTTTGGGGAAAAGAAAGGAACTAACTCATCTGGAAATGGGGAAATCATGCATGTTGGTGAGAGTGACTCTGACAGATGTATCATTAAAGAAAAGGAAACTAATATTTTTGAAGAACAACCACTGGAGAGGCGGAGTACTCGACTTGAAAGGCTTAGGAGCCGTAAACCCGGGAAAGAAGAAGAAGATTTTGCTAACGATAAGGACGTGCCGAAAAATGTACTTCAATTTCTTGAATCTTTTATCACTGGCTTGTCAGAAAAAAAAGATTGTAATCATGCTGCTATTTCTTTGGATACAGAATGTTGTGATGTTACTACATTTGTGCGAGAAACTTCAAAAAACTATGGTGCGTACCATATGGGTCACTTGCTTTTAGAACATGCTGCAAGAAGAAGCCTTACGTGCCACGATGCATTTCTCAAGTTCATGGAATTGGAGAAGTTGACCAGATATTCAGGGCTTGATAGGACCCCTGAATGTAGTCTATTTCTGTCTGAGTTGTATTATGACCTTGGGTCTTCTCCGTCTAATGTTTCTAAGCAGTCTGAATTCATGTCAGAGGCTTCCTATCATCTTTGTAAAATAATTGAATCGGTATCATTGGATTATCCATTTGACTTCACCTGTGCACCTGGCAATGTAAACTGCTCTTCAAAAGAGAGTTTCCAAGGTACAAATGGAGCGTCAGCCAACAACACAATTTGCAATGATTCACTTTTGGACAGTTCCTTATTAACCAATAAGAGTTCCTTCTGGGTTAGGTACTTCTGGTTGAGTGGGAGATTATCTATTTTGGATGGTAAGAAATCAAAAGCTCATGAACAATTCTGTATTGCTTTGTCTCTGTTCGAGAAAAAGGAAAATATGAATGATTCTATAAGTTCAATCTGCCTGCCACACTGCAAAATTGTTAGAGAGATAACTATTGGAAGGATTCTTCATGAAATTAATTTATTAGAGATTGATTTCTTGCTGGAGAAGACACTAGATGAATTGATTGAGAAGGAAATGTATTCTGAATGCGTGACCCTGCTGGCTCCACTTCTATTTTCTACGAAAGATGTTCATCTTGATCTATTGCCCTTACCTGGTGCTGATAAAAGTGAAGGAATTAAATCTGTTGAACTATTAGCTTTAGACATTTTAATCTTAGCTTGTGAGAAGACAGAACCAATGAACAGTGAGATGTATCTCAGTTGTCACCGCCGTAAGCTACAAATTCTCATGGCTGTTTCTGGAATGGATACCAGTCTTGCTTCTTGCAAAACCTTCTTCCAGAATTCAGGGTTGAAAATGCACTCTGCTTCTGATATGGTATCAACAGAAAACTCAAGCAAACAGTGGTATCACTTGGTTGCAGACGAAATAAAAGCAATCTTGCACTGCATATCGCAAGTGAAGAACTTTATTGATCAGTCTAGAGATTATGTAAGTTATTTTTTACTTTTAACAATCAATGTTTTCTGTGAGACATACTTTGAGGTATTGCCCTTTTGCATATCAATTTGTTATTAAAAATAGCTAATGCACATGATGTAGTCATTGATATTAATATCATTAATAATTATGACCGCTTATTGTCACTCCTTTTAATTTCATTTTTAAAAGACTATTACCCTTTCTTTTTTACAGTATTAACTGCATTACAACTGAAATTTTATATCTTTCTTTGTAGATGCTTATCCGACTTGCTACATTTCCCTGAATTCATAACCAAAGTATAGGTTGAAATATGTTGGAAAGAGATCCTTTATTAAGAGTTATTTCGTCAGTAGAAGAGAGACTGGTGTTGCTTTTTGTTTTGAAATAGCCAGAGACTGCTACCGTAGATTTCCGGATCACCCAATTTGATGTTTGTTTGTCCTTTTTCCCCCCTCCCCAGATGAACATCAACCATCGCAATGGGTAACGCTGCTTAAGATGTGCAAATTAGAATAATACTTCCATGGGGCATTTTTGTGAATGGATCTTTTCACCACCAAGCAGGTGTGCTAATTTTGCATAATGCATATCTGACTTTGTCTTGTTTGTAACGATCTTTTTATGTGAATTGGAAGAGAAAACTTGGAATGTTATTTAGCATGGAGAGACATAACTATCTAAGTTATCAACTCACTTCTCCACATGATCAACTTCAGTCACTTGAAAACTAATAGTCTATCTAAAATACTTTAGAATATTTTTCAGCTGTTAAGGTGTAGTGTTCAACCATCTGGTGCAGATGCTACATTGTGTTTTAGGTAAGTGTGGTAACACATTTTCATATAGATTCTAATAATTTTCATTGGTTTTTGGTTGACATTCTTTGAAATTAATGATATTGAGATAAAGTCATGATTTTGGGACTGGTATTGCATTACAGGTTTATATAATTTGGTTTTCTTGATTCATTTTCTCTCTTAACATACTAATATTGAATTTAAAGATGTTATTACCTGAGTTATAATTGATTAATTTTCTGCTTGCAGAATGGTTTTAATGTTCTAGTGAGCAGCATTTGTGATATTCAATGTTTGCTGCTGGCAGTCATGTACAATGTGGCAAGCAATTTTCTCTCTAAAAAATTTTCTGGGCCTCTAAATGTTGATCAAACTGACCAGAAACTACAATGCTGCTTCGTTAATGCGGCCATTGCATTCTGCAAACTTCAACATCTTAACCCTACAGTCCCTGTTAAAACTCAAGTGAATATCGTTAATCCTTTAGTAAATAATTTTCTTTTTGCCTTTATCCTCTTTTTTTTTCCTATTTTTGACTTTATTTTTTTTGTTTAGGTAACATTAATTGCAGCAATCCATGACTTGCTTTCTGAGTACGGACTCTGCTGTGCGGGCGAGGGTGATGGAGGGGAAGAAGGAACATTTCTGAAATTTGCAATAAAACATCTCTTGGCCTTGAATACGAAACTAAAATCTAACTTTAGCTCTTCAAACAAGGAAAATGCTGAATATGATAAGCAGCTTTCTCATGATGATCATGTCAAAATATCTGAAGATGAAATAAGATCAGATGCAATGGATTTGGAAATGGTAGGGGCTGAAACACGTGAAACTGTTGCTGGCAAGAAGGATGATTCTGAAGGGACTACTTCTAATGAAATGCCATCTCATTTAGACCTAGAGAAAGAAAATTTGCGAGTAGGGTCTGATGGGCACTGTGATAATGAGGACAATGATGACAAAGGAGAAAAGAATAGTAACCCATGCACTCAATGTGAAAATGAACTCTCAGAAGATGAACGGGAGGAACTTGAGCTCATAATAGATAATGCTTTAGACCAGTGCTTTTACTGTTTATATGGTCTAAATCTCAGATCTGATTCATCATATGAGGATGATTTAGTAACTCACAGGAATACTAGTCGAGGAGATTACCAGACCAAGGAACAATCTGCTGATGTTTTCCAGTATGTGCTGCCGTATGCCAAGGCTTCTTCTGTGAGTATTCTCATTCTTCCTCATTCACATGTTGTTTTAAGTTCTGCTGTATTTTAATGTGTGCTTTTCATATATGCTTTTGTTTTAGAAAACTGGATTGGTCAAACTCCGTCGAGTGTTAAGAGCTATACGCAAACACTTTCCACAACCACCCGAAGATGTCTTGGCTGGAAATGCAATAGACAAGTTCTTAGATGATCTTGATTTATGTGAAGATATAATCTCAGAGGAAGCTGGATCTGATGGCTATCTTGGAAACATAATGAAGATAATATTTCGTGATATAGTATGGGTCAAACAGTTTAAAGCACCATCATCTGGGAGGTATATGTTAGCTTATTCCTTTCATTCAAAATGTGGTTAAAATCATGAATCTTTTTTATTTCTTTAGGAATAAGCCGTGTCTACTTGTGTAATGATAATATTACAGCTCTGAGCCATATCTTGAAGTATACCGCAACTTGTATTATTACCTAGCACAGGCAGAGGAAATGAGTACAACTGATAAATGGCCTGGCTTTGTACTCACCAAGGAAGGAGAAGAATTTGTACAGCAAAATGCTAATCTCTTTAAATTTGATCTGCTGTATAATCCTCTGCGCTTTGAGAGTTGGCAACGTCTTGCAAATATTTATGACGAGGCAAGATTTTGTTTGTCTGTTGTTTCAGATATGATTGTGGCACAAATTATAAGTATCTTATTTTGGGATGTTGCGAAAACTTCCCTGGTCATTATGTGATTATTTTTTTAATAATCAGTTTCACAAAAGCAGGAGGTCGATTTGTTGCTAAATGATGGCAGTAAGCACATAAATGTAACAGGATGGAGGAAGAATGTTACTTTACCTCAAAGAGTTGAGACAAGTCGAAGGAGGAGTAGGCGTTGTCTTTTAATGAGTTTGGCTCTAGCGAAAACATCAGAGCAGCAGGTTTCACACTCTATCTGTGCTTTTGTAAACAGTTGCTTCTAAGTTTATTGGTTTGGGACTGCAGAAACTATCCTTAGATATATGGGATGTTCCAAAATAACACACGGGACAAGTGTGATATTGGAATTAGATTGTGTAAGACTGCCTCTTGATGCAATTTAATGCTAGATACATCCATCTAATTACTCAAGTGATGATAATAAAGCTGACGTGGCTATTTTGTAGTTGATTCGGTACCTATCTATTTGTACTGACTTCAGTGAGTTGTTCTATTATCAAGTGAAATGGTTTATATTCTCATATAGCATATCTAACCATTGTGATTCCAGTGCGAGATACTCGAGTTACTGGCATTAGTATACTATGACAGCCTGCAGAATGTGGTGCCTTTTTATGATCAGCGATCTGTTGTTCCCTCAAAGGATGCTGCATGGAAGATGTTTTGTGAGAACTCGTTGAAACATTTTAAGAAAGCCCTCTCCCACAAGTATATCTTCTTTTCGTAATTGATATTCTGGACCCTTTTTTTTTCCTTATTTATGTTGTGAAATTTTGATATAAATTTCCATTTATTACAGGGAGGATTGGTCATACGCGTTTTATATGGGGAAGCTATGTGAAAAGCTGGGATACTCACATGAGACATCGTTATCATACTATGATAAGGCTATTGGTTTGAATCAGTCAGCTGTAGATGCTCTTTATAGGATGCATGCTTCTCGCTTAAAGCTGCTTTGGACTTGTGGGAAACAGAATGTGGAGGTTTTAAAGGTCCCTCTTGAAGCATGTTGCCATTTTGAAAACCTCTTTATGATTAGTTTTCCTTTTTCCCTATAATCTTAAAATTAGAACATTTTTTATACCTGATACTTAAATTATAAATAATTAGCAACGTGTCTGCACGTGTGTCTGGGGTTTCCATTACTGTGAGTTATGTGTAATTCAGTGATTTTAATTCTCTAGTTTTTTAATTTGGCCACCTCATGTTTATCTTATTATTATTTGCTTCCTATTCTAGGTTCTTTCTGCATATTCCTATAATCAATCTACAAAGGATGCTGTTATGAACATCTTCAGCAAAATGGATTCTGAAATTTCTCATTCACCTGAAGCTAAGGATGGAAGCCCTCAATTGCAAGCTGAGGAGAGAAAAGATAAGGAATCAGTTCGAGTTGAAGAGGTCCGGCACATGCTTTACAATGATTGCCTCTCTGCTCTGGAAGTTTGCATTGAAGGGGATCTCAAACATTTTCATAAGGCTAGATATATGCTTTCTCAAGGACTGTATAAGAGAGGCGAGGTGGGGGATCTGGAGAAGGCAAAGGAGGAACTTTCTTTTTGTTTCAAGTCTTCTAGGTCATCATTTACAATAAATATGTGGGAAATTGATGGATTGGTCAAAAAAGGAAGGTATAGTCATGGTCCCGAATTCCATTCTGTACTTAGAATTATGCAGGTTTTGAGTTGAAGGTACAAACATTGGATGCTAATAACTTAACAGAAGATATTGGTCCTAGATGGAGCTGTCTGGAGTGCTCATAGTATTCCAGCAGTTCAGACTTATGTCTTTCTTGATTTCTGTTGCTGTTAATATGCAGCAATGATGTGAGAGAATGTGAAATTAGTGCAATGTAGAGAATGTAAACACTAAAAGTTATTCATAGGTTCGAGAACAACTTTAGAAATTCTAACTGTAAATGCATGCAACAACATCTCCCTTATGATGATAATATCAGTAAAAATAGTAATAATTACTATGTCTAAGTTATTCATAGGTTTGAGAACAACTTTAGAAATTCTAACTGTGCAAATGCATGCAACAACATCTCCCTTATGATGATAATATTAATAATAATAGTAATAATTATGACTGTTATATTATTTTTAGGTTGGGTTGGGGGAAGCTCATTTTGATGCTATGTAAAACAAAATCGAGTTATTTCATTATTTTGCAGTGCCAATAATTCTGTTATTGACTATCACTGTTCATGCTGTTTAATACTAGGCATCTAATTTCTTTCTTGCTTTGTATATCAGGCGCAAGACAGCAGGTTTGGCAGGGAATAAAAAAATTCTTGAAGTTAACTTGCCAGAAAGCTCCAGAAAATTTATTACTTGTATCAGGAAATACTTGTTGTTCTACTTGAAACTACTGGAAGAAACTGGAGATGTCTGTACTCTTGAACGTGCTTATGTTTCTCTACGGGCAGACAAAAGGGTAACAAATCAATCCCTTTAAATATTGGCTAAAGTTTTTGACATTTTATAGAAAACTTTATTATTATTTTATTAACAATGCATCAGTGATTGTAGCCTTTTGAGCTCAATATCACACTTCTGTTGACTACCTTCAAACAAACATACCCTAGATCCCTTATAGTAATAAAAAATATTCAATGGATATGAGTCAAGAAGCTCAAGCTTCATTGAACTGGAGAACTTAATTATTATGAAACTTTGTCGTCAAAAAATGCCTGTGTATGCAGGCCAGGTTAAATGTTTTTATGAATTTAAATATTATAATGGCAAGGCAGTGCTACTCTGAATGTTGCATGCATTTTCCAGAAATTCAAGTGGCATCTAACTTATATTTTGAACCCAGTTTTCATTGTGCATTGAAGATCTTGTACCGGTGGCACTTGGGAGGTACATCAGGGCCCTGCTTTCTTCCATGCATCATTCTGGGATCACTTACTCAAGTGCTGGAAGCAGTTCTGAGCTGGTACTGGAAAAGATATTTGCTTTGTTTATGGAACAGGGGAACCTGTGGCCTGAGATATGTGGTGCACCTGAGATAATGAGTCCAGAAATATCAGAGAGCAGCTTATACGGGTAATTTGCATTCTTCATAATTTCTGAAGTTGTTTTTGAGAAACCCTTCAATGTTATTCATAGTCAATATAATAAAAGAGCAATTTTACTGGAGTCAAATAACCCAAATTAGACAAATACTACTAAATATCTTAATCCAAATATCATTAGAATATTATCATTTTTTTCTTCCTAACTTGCACTGACCCATGCTCCACCTGGATAAAAGGGAAAAGAAAAAACATTTTCAATCTTGGGCAGATTTCCATAATTCCTTTTCCGCAATTTGTATTTGCTTCTCCTTTATCCTAACCAAGGATTCATTTTCTTTCCACCAAGTCTTTCTAATATTTCAATCAAGGCTTTTCTGTATAGCCACCAACATTGTTTGTTGGACATCTAATTCTCAAATTTTGAATTACCTGAGTTTTCAGCAATCTATAGTCCTGAGAGACAATGGACATTTACTGCTGCTGTATTTGTGTATTACCCTTAAATACTGTAACTGCTGAGTTTCATGAGTGCAACTCATTTTTCTGATAGTTATTTATATTTAAAACTATATAAACCTTTGATCCAGTTATCTCCATGAACATATTGTATCGCTGGAAAGCAAAGTCAAGTTGGAAACTCTTGAGGCAATAAATGAGAAGATTCGAAAGCGCTTCAAGAATCCAAAGTTGTCAAATAGCAATTGTGCAAAAGTCTGCAGGCATGCTTCAGTTGCTTGGTGTCGATCTCTTATAATTAGTTTGGCATCAATCACTCCCTTGCGTTCTCTGCCCCTAAGTGGGATTCAAGCTCCTAACTCCATGGATGGTGGTTTGGAAAATAGCCAGTTGCTTTGTGTTGATCTGCAGATAAATGAGATTTGGAATTCATCATTTGAAGACAAAATTCATTTGAAAACTCTTGAAAAAAAATGGAACCCAACATTGAGCAAAATTAAGAATATAATAATGAAGAAAGCTGTGGATGAAAACTTAGAGACTGCCTATGCTATGCTCAGAAGTTCTTACAATTTCTATCGGGAAAGCTCCTGTGTAACACTCCCATCTGGTGTCAACCTCTATTTGGTGCCATCTCGGCTAGCATCGGAAGCTCAATTTCAACCAGGTATTGATGGGGTTGAAAATGTTGATCTTAGCATTCCTAGGAAACTTCTTTTGTGGTCTTACACGTTATTGCAAGGCCGATGTGCAAGCATCTCGGCAGTTGTAAAGCACTGTGAAGAAAATGTGAAGGTATGAAAGCAAACGTCCATTTTTGTGGTTTTATTTGTCCCAAAGGTATATAATTTCCTTTTTGGGGTATTTACTTTGCTCCAAAGATTGCTTCCCTGTTTCTTATAGTTCATTTGGAGCTAGAAGTAGAGTGGTCTTAAGACTTTGACCATTGAAAAAGAGGGAGGGCTTGCCACTTCAAACATACACATCATTAACATGAAAACATGAGCCAGGATACTTGGTTTGTTCTAATGTTATCGTGTACTGGAAAACAGAGGATTAATATCATGGACTTATGGTGGTTCTTTGCAGTCAAAGATGAAAAAGGGAACCGGAACTTCACCTGTGCCCACAAATACAAGCATTCAGACTGCAACCATAACTCATACAGGTTAGATTACTCCAGGATGGCGTTCTTTCTACATCTTTTCATCCGCTGGTTTTGCAATTAGGTTCCCCAACGTTTCCCTTAAAGAAAATAGACCTTACAGATGAATAGTTTTTGGTTTATGAGATTAGGAAACTGGATTTTCAAGATGTTAAGTTTCATAATTGTGGGCCTAGCGATCTTGTCTTGTCATGCCATACAAGAAATCTGCAGCCATCCCTCCTCCAAACTTAGTTTCATCAGTATCAGATTTATTGATTTTCGAATTTTGATGGTTGTTCTAAAATAATGTACTGCAGGTGGTGTTAAAGATGGAATGGGCTACACTGGAGGGACTGAAGCAGAGACAGCTCCTGTAACTGTAGTGGCACCTGCTGCACAGTCACAATTATCTGCAGAGATAACTCCGGTTACCATAGCACCTACTTCAGTGACTCCTGCTTCAGTTTCTCCAAGGGAGAATGCAGAATACGTCTTGGCACTTCCTTCTGCTGCTGAGTCTCAGAAGACCTTGAGTACTGCTCCCCCGCTACAGCTATGTAGCGATGCTGATGCAGAAAGGAGTCCTCGAGCGCAAGAAGGGGATAATCAGGACAGAGACTGACTACTTTATCGTCTTTGATTGTTTTACTAACCATTTAAAGCTTTGCATATCAATCCTTCTTGTAATGGAAACATGATTCTGAATTTTGTAGAAAAAGGAAAAGAATATGTTTAGATGTGCAGGGAATTTTTTAAGTTTTTGTGCAGTGAGGCAGCCGCCCGTACAATACAAAAGTCAAGGGAGTATAACATCCGCTTTCCTGAGTTTTGACAAAATTTCTGTTAAAGATAACAGTTTGTAATTTTTTGGCATAGGTCCTTAATAAGTAATGAGCTTTGAGCAGAGTTATCATTTCGCTCCCCAACCCAAATTAATCAATTGCCCAAACCAATCCCATTTTGATTGAGTTCACCTTATAAATGGATTGGATTTGATTGGGTAAAATCTAATTACATTGAATTGTTTTAGGGATTTATGTGTTAAATTTTAAGACAGGTCATTTTAACTTTCATTGGATTTATGTATCATAATTATACATTATGAGTGAAGCTATAAACATACTGATACAAATGTAATAATAATTGGTGATACATCAATTCAAATATAATATAAACATCCTACTATGTAATTATAGTATTGCTCGTATATTATGAGTGAATTTTATGAATTAAGTGGGTTATAAGTTTCATCAATTAAGATTATTATACAGTACTTTGGTAATTTTTATGTTGTTATGGTAGCAGAATATATATTCTTCATCTTTGAATATTAATGTATATTTGTAGGTTTCTATAATAATTAGATTAATTACATTGGGTTGGCGTCAGTTAGTTTAATTAATAAAATTTCTTGAGTGGAAATAATAGATATGTTATTTAAATTTTGTTTATGTGAAATGAAGAAAGAATTAGATTGCTTGCTAAAACTAATTAGATTGAATCGAATTGAAAAAAAATAATTATAAAATCAAATTTAAGATTGAATCATATTGAATTTGAGAAAAACAAACATTGGATTTAAACCAAAAAACACTGCCATTAATAAGTAATGAGATTTACCAATGACCAACCCTCGGTATGAGGAGGAATAGAGGGAGACTTGGCCAATGGAAATTTTGCTAGTGATGGCCAGATCACTTACCACGGTGGCTTTATTGAAGAGGTTAATATAAGTCTCCTTAATTGTGATTTAATTAAAATATAGGGAGCCAAATGTTATTTTATTAACTTGAAATTGAGGGAGAAAAAATATAAGCGATCTGTGTTGTGAAAGGGAAACTGAAATATCAAGATTTAAAAAAAATAAAAATAAAGAGTCTGCAAAAATATATATTTTCAATATTTGAATTTAAACAGTCAAATAAATAAAATTATTTTAGATTTAAATAACCAATTAAATAAAATTATTTTGAAAAACTACTACTCCACTTTGTGCATCTTGTCAACTCAAAATAACCTTTAAACTATGTTTGTTACTTAGGATTAAGTGTAGGATTGGACCAATTTTTGAGACAAAATATTAATCTCATGTTTGGCGTGTTCACTTGGATTGGATTAATGGACTAAATTCAAATTTTAAACTTAAATTCATGGGATTAGTAATCCCAATTTTCATATGGGTTTAGATAGGATTATACAATCAGCAGAAAAATATTTGTCCATTTATGATATTTTTGATAATTTATTACGCTATTTTTTTTAAATAATTGAAATTTATTTATTTATATCTTTTACTGTTACTAATTAAATAATTTATTTTTTCTTATCCATAATTTACTTAAAAATTATTAGTTGAATAGTTTCATTTATTTTATTTAATGACATGATATAACCTTTAACTAAATAATTTATATTTCTTTGTTATTAATTGTGACTACCCAATAACTAATTGAATATGTATGTATAATTTTCTTATTAGTTTTATTTTTAATTAATTATAATATTTTTTTATTAAATACCTATAGATAGTGGATATTTAAATTCAAATATTAACTTAAATAATATTTAACTTCATTTAAATTTAATTTAATATAATCTAATTTAATACTATATCAAACATAAGTCAACACTATATAATCCGATCTAATATAGTCTAATCATAATAGTTTTTTTTTTTTGAATTATCCAATCATAATAGTTCGTTCAATCTAAGCTAGTGCCCCAAACGTAGCCTTAAAGGACAAGTTAGTCTATTCCACAGTTGTTTAGGTTACATTTCAAAGTAATTTTCAATGCAGTGCTTAGCTGATAGGATAAGAGTTTGAAGAAGAAGAGAGGAAGCTGAAAGCAAAACTCAAAACAGAAAGAAGTACGAAAAATGGGGAGCAGGGGTTTGCTTCTGCTGAAAGGAGCAGCGCCAAAGCATCACATTTTTAACAACACAAAAGGGAGTATTTTTTCCTCAAAGATGCCCACTCGTTATTATTATTATGATTACGATTATAATAACAGAACCAGAAACTGCTCAACAACAACCACAAGGTCCTCTCTTGAACCTCCAGACGTGCCTCGTTTGGCGCAAACTGCTCGGATCTCTCTCACCCCTCATGAGGTTTTCGTTTTTCTTTTCTCCTATGCCTCCATTCACTTTTCATTTTAACTTTTCTTCTCCAATCATTAGTTTTGAAGTTGTTTAATTATGTTTTTTTTAATAAGAATAAATACATAAATTCCAATGGCAGGTTGAAGAATTTGCTCCCAAAATTCGACAAGTTATAGACTGGTATGTTGGGCCGGCGGCTTGAAATTTTGTCTCTATTGTTGTGTTTTGGTGTGACTGTAACATTACTATTTTGTTCAACGGTTTTAAATTTACTTGTTTGTTTCAAGCTTTCTTGAATGGTTTGGGTTTTTTTCGTTTTCCTTTTGGGCAGGTTTGGACAACTCCAAGATGTTGATCTCGACAGTGTCGATCCCGCCCTTCGAGCAGGTTTTAAGAACCCTTTTCAACCTCCTTTTTTTTTTTGGGTTGGAAAAATTTGCTTCTGTTCTTTTTTTCTTTTTTTTATCCCCTTTTTGTTATTTGTCAAATAATATTATCTGCACTATTGCACACATGGTGGTAGTAAAACTAAAATATGGTCGACTGGAAGTGATACTTGCATCTTTCATTCCTATGAAACCAATTTGATTTGCAAGATTAAGAATTTAAAAATATGCAAAAAAAATTTGAACGTAGTCAGCACTCAGCAAATGGTAGTTATATAGACTTACCATAGGATTGCTTGATGTTGGCAAATCACCCATTAATAGCATATGTGTTCTCTTTATATGAATTCTAGCATAATGTGCTTTTGTGATATTGTAACTAGTATTAGTCTTCTTAGTGAAGTGCTAGTGGTACGTACTGAACTGAGGACATGTGTAGAGATATGTGGCTTTCTTGATTGCCCCTACATCGTGCAGAGTTTTTTAATTCTTTCTGTTTCAAACATGTTATGTTAGGCTCAAAAAGGGAAAAAAACACCTTGTGTTATTATCCCAGAATTTGTGCTGGTGGAACTTCTTTGATTATTCAATTATTCTGCCTTCTGTCAGTAAGAGTGTACTGTAAATGGAATGCGTCTGGCATGTTATTCCAATAACTGAAGTGATCCCATGAAATGGTAGCAAAATGAGTGTCCTAGCTGCTGGCAGAAAGCATTAGCTGGTTACCGTGCAATGTATAGCTTCACCAACTTATATGCCTGCTTGATATTTGAAAACTATCCAGAAGATATTTTGTTATTGTACCAAACTATTATTTTTCATATATTGACAGATTTGTCGGCATTAAGTCAAAGGAGGAAATAAGCTTTCCTAGATGGTGATCGTCGTCAAGTGGTGTAGCTTAGATCTGCAGTTCCAATATATTTTGACATTCTCTGTTGAATTTACAGATTCTGAGACTGGCTATTTGAGGGAAGACATTCCCAAAACATTCAAGAACAGGTGAGATGGTTTTCTTCTTCAAGGCTATTGCTCTGTTGTGTCTGGAGCACGAAGTCTGATCAGATTAAAATTTGTGTAGGGAATCCATGATAGCTGCTGTTCCAAGCTATGACGAGCCTTATATCAAAGTGCCTAAAGTCTTAAACAAAGAGTAATGCCGTATAGGGAGTTGATTTCTCTTTTGTTGGGGTTCTTAGCTAATCCAGTTGGGAAAGACCAAGACTGCTCTCATAGCGCCCCCCCCCCCCCCCCCCCCCCCCCCCCCTCCCCCACAACATGAGAGAAAAATGCAAGAACAAAATTGTACTCATTATTCATCAATTTTTTGTTAACTCCGTTGAACCTATCATCGAAAAATTTTGTCGCCTTCTTAATACAATCGATCAGATTCTGATCTCACGGGACCGACTTTAACAGGATATGGTGTTAGAATTATCACGAATGCAATAGACCACTGTGTATCTCCTAGCTTTGAAGGACTTGCAACCATATCAAGTGAAAGACAACGGAGGAGAGGGCACAGCTTTGAAACAGATAATGATCATGGGATGGGTTGGATGGAGTCTCTGAAAATTTAACCCAACATATTACTGAATGAGTTGATTCAATCTAGTTAAATAAATATGTTTAATCTAATTTAATTCAACTTTTAAATTATCAAGTTGGATTGGGTTGAAAGTTAAATAATATATATATGAAACTTAAAATGACATTTATTAAAACAAAATATAAATCTATGATAACATAAAAATTTACTCACTAATTTCAACAATGAACTTCTGGAAGTGCATGTGAAAATAAATAAACGATTTAATATTATAAATTAAAAAAAATAAGAATAAATAAATCAAAGAAATACTTTGACAGAGAATTTATATTTGAGAAAGTTGTTTTAATTTTAGAATTAAAATCTATAACAATAGATACGAGAATTAAATGAATTCTTTTTAAAAAAAATATAAAACATTTAGGCTTTTTAAAATTTTGTAATTGAGAATTAACATTTTTTTATTTTTTTATTATTTATGTAAGTTAGGTTAAACGTGTTCATCATAATTAATCCAATTCAATCAATTATTAATTAAGGTGGCATTTTTCTTTTTTGTCTGAAATCTAAATAGATCTGAATTAGTATGAATTCTAAATAAAACTAAATGTTTAAATCTGAATAATATTTTTATTCTTTTGTCTGAATCGCTAAAAATAAATATTAAATTGGTTTTTTTTAACTTAAAAATCTTAAAACTAATATTTTTTATATTTATGCCTTTACAAATTATAAGTATTAAACAAATAATAAACATCTTAAATAATATAAATAAAATAATATATTATCATAACATAAATCAAATTCAATTGAATACAACTCTTTAATATTTTATAGTATATGTTAATTAATTTTATTATAGTTTATGATGTTTTTATATGAAAAGTATTCATAAAAAAATTATGAAAATGGATCATGCTAATTTGAAGAAAACAAAAGATAAAAATAATAATAATCTATTACTATATATTATTATAAGTTATATAGAGATGAGTAATAATACTCATTATTAAATTTTTGAAATAAGAATGAAAATTTATTAATTAAATAAAGATATTTTAGAGAATATTTTTTATTAATACCATTCACACTTTTTAAATTACGCAAAAAAAAAATTAACTTAATAATTTAACGACTTATTGGTCGAAATTTTTCATTAAGTTGAAAAAAATATAGAAAACTTAGATGACGTTTGTTTTTTTATCTGAAATCTGAATAGACCTGAATTAATCTGAATTCTGAATAGATCTGAATGTCTGAATCTGAATAATATGTTTATTTTTTTGTCTGAATCTCAGAAAATAAACATTAAGTTATTTATTTTTTCAATTGAAAAAGCTGAAAATATGTATTTTTACATTTATATCCTTATTAAATTTGAATGTCAAATAAATAATATATTAAATACCATAATATTTTAATATTTATAAGTAAAATTATATTCAAGTGAATACATAATTATTTTAAAATTTTAATATATAAAATACCATAAATTTCAAATTTTATCGTATATAATATAAGAAAAAAAAAACAAGAATACTTTTATATGGGTAAATATCTATGGGTGAATTTTGAGATAGACATGAAACAAAAAATTATAAAACATGGATATTTTTTATATTAGTATGTAATTGACTTAATTCAAATATCTCCATTAAGTAAAAAACCAAAAAAATTGACTTATTTTATTAAGTCAAAATTATCTAAAAAATCTCATTAAATTATAAAAACAAACACCTCTAATTAACTTAATTAATTAAGTTAAGTCACTTTAAGTCATTAAGTTAAAAAACAAACACCACCTTACTGACTTAAGTCATTAAATCAAAAAAAACTTAATGACTTAACTAATTAAAATTAGTTCAATTAAGTCATTAAGTAAAAAAAACGGACTTAATGACTTAACTAATTAAACTTAACTTAATAAAATTAGTTCAATTAAGTCATTAAGTAAAAAAAAAAAAAAACAGCCCCTAAGCTCAAAAAATTGACACAATAACTCATTCACCCCATCAAAATTAAATTGAGTTGCATCACATCCTAACATGCCCGACAATAGATAATGGTACAAAGGAAGCCATGAAGAAAAATTCAACATCCGATTATCAGAATTATCAAACTCCCTAGACGCTCATGACAAGCTTTTAGAATTTGCATCAGGACAAAATGAGAAAACGCCCCCTTAACAAAATGATGATAGATCTCCATAAATCACCTTTTTTTTTTCCCCTCCTTTTTTAACATTTAGATCCATCTATTCCTCTCAATGCACAAAAACAAATTCACCTTTAGAATGATTAAAATAATGAAGATCAGGTTGCATGGAGAAAATACAGTCAAATAAATGAAATGAACTCTCTAAACATGGGTATTCCCTCCCATTTCTATATTTACATTGCACTTAGAAACAAAATGGTAAAGAAGAAAAAGCAAAACGCTACATTCAAAAGGAATTACATGAATGAATGCCTCACGCTAATTATATTCTTTTTTTTTTTTGGGTGTTCTTTTACTTTCTTCTATTTCTACGTCCCCGTGTTAACCACTCAGCTAGTACTCTCAAAAGATATTGGAAGATAATGTTGAAGTATCATCATGACTGCCAGAAGAGCTCAAAATCATTACTGTACAATGTGCGATCCTGAATCTCCAAATTTGCAACATGCCAATTAACAAGTTGGGATTGGAAAATCTTACACAGAACCAGTCCAGCAGGAAAAATCCACCATTCACTTTCATCCCTACACAAACAAAGAAAATGGATGCATGACTATATTAGTCTGCTGCAGTGATTCCATGTCAAAATAAACTTCTTATAGAAGCAAAAGATCATCTCACATGCTAAAATTCCAAGGCTGAAAGTTCGGAACTTTTTTATTAGGCGATGATCCACTGCTATAGTGAACATATCCACAGAGGAATGCAACTCCCTGGCAACAGATCAAAAGGAGATTAAACAAGATTCTGTATTTTCAAAGAACGAAGAAAATTCCATCATTCTACCATCCAATTAAGAGTATAGCAGGGAGAACAGGATCTGCGATAAATAATATAATTTGAACCCAAGCAAATAGTCTGCGATAAATAATATAATTTGAACCCAAGCAAATAGAAATCTCTAATTTTTCTTACTCTTCCCCCCCACCCCCAAAAAAAAAAAAAACTGCATAACAGTCATGAAAACAGCAAGATATAGAGCATTTTAAACAGTCACTTGGGTAATGGTTAGGGGAAACATAAAATATGGTTGGTGATAAAAAAAATAAAATGATAATGACTTCTCGTCCTAGTGATGCAATGAACTATACAGTAGTAGTAGTGGCATCACGATGTCTGGTGGTGGGTGACACAATAGCAGAACGACGTCGTAAAATTAGTGTTTCACCTGCTTCTAAATTTTTAACTAGATATGAATTATGATTCCTGTGCTCTTTCCTAGGTCTTCTCAGCCAAAAAAAAAAAAACCAATTTAATAGAAATGAATCTGTGCAAACACACAGTGACTTACAACATTAATCAAGGATGTAACATTCCACAAAGCATAAACACGTGCAAGACCAACAGAACGCCTCGGTCCATGGCTGAACAAAGCATTGATTCCAGCAGGAAATGGAAGAAGAATGCCAAGGGGCAAAATAAACAAAACAAGAAAAACATCCACCAAAGAAATTGAATACAACTGGAGTAACGTAAGCAGCACTAAGCTAAAATCTCCTAGAAGTAGCACTGAGATGACCAAACCAACAAGATCCTGCAATCAAACAAAAAACATGATAAAAGATAGTTAGAAAATTGTAAATTCATAGTAAAAAATGTTACCAAACAGACCCATATCAAAAGCATGAGGATACCTGGTGGCCAACAGGTTTAGTATTATGAACAATAAAAGAGAGAAAATAAAATATATCTCTCCTCTCCTCAAGCATTTGCACATTGTTAGTATCTATAATCCCCCCATGACTCCTTTTACGCTTCATGTAACTTTCACTGCTTCTTTGGGCTCGGGTTAAGAGCGTTTCTTCTCTCAAACGACCAGATGGATTTTCCATGTCTATGCTCTTCACACTGTGAAGGCAAAACAAAATTAACAAAGACAAACTTCAGTGTAGTATGGATGTGAGCATGAATAGGGTACAATCATTTGTATATATAGATGCAGTATAATTAACAGTCTGCTGAAGGCTCATTGTGGTCACATGCATGTGTTATAAACCAGAACAAAGTGGTGTGCTCATGAGCTTTTATACCCCTATTTTCTTTTAAATCCACTCGATGATACCTCATGCCAAAGTGTTTCTGATACAATGTTATTAGTCCCCAAATTTCAATTTTAAAAATTTCAAGTATTGAAATGTTTACCACCATTACTATCTTCTGCGAACTCAACATGGAGTATGGTGCTCACATAGCAAAATACCCTACGTTTCTACACAGGTTTGCATCATTATCTCAAGAACAACTATTAAAAAACTAGCATAACCCAGAAAAGGGCCAATGACGACAAACAGATATTAGTACAAAGAAACATCCAACAACATTACCGTGACTCTCTCTCAATTAGTCTTCCTCTGTCAAAACTTCCAATCGAAGTCGGTTCATTTTCTCCTCCCACGGCATACACCAAAAGTCCATACTGACAATACCCACAAGCTGTAGCCTGAAACCAGGCAAGATCAACACGTAGCCCATGCAATTGTAAAGTAGGATTGGCGTGAGTTTCAAGCCACCTAAGTACAGGTCGAAATGTTGCTCTCAGCCTTCCACGACGAACCAGGCGTAACTGTGCATTTAAGCCAGCTACCAGTCTATAGCAAATGGTTGGTGGGACCAACTGCATCCAGACAAATAAAGATTAACTAAGGAAGAATTTACAATATTAAAAATGTTGACTCAGCTAGATCCATCTCACAAAAGTATATGCGAAAATTATTGACCAAGAATTATCATACAGCAAACCTGGCTCATCAGGCTAGTTAGAATATTGTCATTTTGAAGTGAGAAAGGTGCCATGTAACTTCCATCACCACCAAATATTAAAGACATTGGAAATCTGTGATGTAGGCGAGGTGGCAGATCCGTCCTCTTCTCGTCTCCACCAAGGAAAAAGTCCAAGTATGCTAGCATTAGATCAGGTGTTGCAGCTACCTACAGAAATAGAAAACAGCACTTCAGACAGACACAAAAAGTATGAATGAATATCTCATGAATCAAGAGTGCCAAATTCATCAAGCCCAAATGTTACACTCCGGTAACATTAGAAGTTACTGCTATTCAAAAGAGGAATATGACTGTATAAAAGGACATTCATGAAGCTGAATGAAACTAAATGAACGGAAACCAAGAGTTTCCACAATGTCAATGCAAGCAATTGGTGAGAAACTCTTAACGCTTTCCACACCCGAAGAAAAATAATTAGTACATTGTACTTAAAAACATACTTTTGAGTATACAATATGTTCAACATCAGAATCAGATAAGCATGCAGTAAGTATTTCACAAGTTACCGTTGCAGTATCCAAACCAACATAAATAGCATCATACCCAAACGAGGATTGATTTTGTATAGTTAAAGAATCTAAACAAATAATTCTGTGATTCCTTCATGTACCCAACATGCACAAATACAACATACATGCTAAGCATCCACAGAACGATGCTGTTTCTAATTGTAGATACATAAACACCATGGACAAGATCCTGCAACAAACCTCTCAAACAACCCATAATCTGAGATATACTTCTGTACAATTAACACATACAGAATGTACTAGGAACGATGGAGCATGCTACAAAAGACCACTGTTTTAAAGGCCGTCTGAAACCATAGTACTAGAACTGATTAGAAAATAAGTTCTCTAAGACTAACCTTAAGCCCTTCATAGAGAGCCCGAGAACGACATGAACGCAAGCAAGCATGGTCATATTCTGATCGTACATACTCACGCAGTCGTTGCAATTTCATCCTCCGGCGCCATTGCTGCCATGACCATGCTAGGGGATATGCAAGAATGGCAAGAATACTGTAGATTGCACCCTCCCACCAGTGATAAGTTGCAATAGCATTTATCTCATCCACAAATGAATTAAATGCACCCTCATATCTACAGGATAAAAAATATCAGGTGAGCAATTAAACCCTAGCAAAATATGTCATGAAAGGCAAGAAGCCAAATAACCAGATTTCAATTATAAAATCAATAACAATATAACCATGACGATAATTTAAGAAACCCGAACAGCCAGGGATAATAAATGTTTTGACTTACACTATCTCTTTTATTTGTTCTGGAGGAGTATGGGGGAGGTGCCAAGGTTGACTGAAAGTATTGGGGCCCATAAAGTACATCCTATGTACATGACTATGGGACTCCTCAGCTCTATTTGTCTCCAAAACCTGAAAAAATTGAACAGCATCTTCTCAACTTCCAATCACAAAAAGAAAAATGGATATGAAAACAACAGGGAAGAAAGTGAAGTTCTAAAGATAGATTCTACCTTGATACAGTAAATCATAAGCCATAGAATTTACCTCATTCAGTGACTCCAGGAAAGGAAATGAGTGATCGATTTGAGAGCCATGTTGAGTGGGAGCTGGGCCTGGTAATTCATCAACCCCAACAAATTTCATCCGAGCAACACTAAGCACCAGCGCCAAGAGAATGAGGAGACCAACAAGGAGAAGACAAAATAACCAAGGCCCACCAAATGTGTAAATCAACTCCTCAAGGGCTGTGTAACAGTGTGGCATGTGATATCTTTCAGAAATGCATCTGTAAGGACAAGGTGTTTCAGCAATACCACCTGTTATGACGGACAACAAAGATCAACTTATAGAAGTTAAAAATTATATGACATTGATTTTCAACAGACATAAAAAATTGGCAACATAAAGTGACAAATGGAAGTAGCATTTCAAGTATTAAACAGATAACCATGAGAGCCACCATGTTTTCTATAGTGGAAAACCATCCACAAGCTTTTTAACATGTAACACAGATACTGACTGAAAGAAGAAATACCTCGGACGGAAATATAAACGGCACGGTGGGGAAACTCTTGAGGAGGGCACTGATGACAGAGAGATTTATCAGATCCAGTAACGTTTTTATACGTGCCAACAGGACATTCCTGAAGAATTACAAACAGATAATTTAGAAAATTTATAAAGGGCTACTAGGACACGATTGAACAGAATACAAACAATGAAAAATAAAAACTTTAATGGTAATGTGTTTGAGCTGCATTATAGTAACTTATTAACAAGGGATTAAAGGGGGGACGCAGAGGTAGCAAAAACTAGATATACAGGACAGTGTTCATATTTTGTAAGAGATATATAGTATCCAACCTTCTTCTTTTTTCCTTTTTTTTTTGTTTTGTTGTTTAGGGGGGGGGGGTCAAGTCACATGTTCAACACCAAACACCCCCCCCCCCCCCCCCCCAAAAAAAAGGGGGGGGGGAAGCCATTCAAAACTAACATGAAAGAAATAGAAGACATGAAAATGTCATAAAATTGCAACATCACCTCACAAAATATCCCATAAAGCCCTTTCGGGAGAAATAGAAGACATGAAAATGTCATAAAATTGCAACATCACCTCACAAAATATCCCATAAAGCCCTTTCGGGCAGGCTTTGCCAGTCGTCGTTCCATTTTCTCCACCACCAAGCTCATGTCCACCCAGGCCACCCCTAAAATAATGGCAGACAGCATCAATAAGATTTTTATTTTATTTTATTTTGGTGCTAAGAAACAAAAGATTATAAACAACTGTATGAGATATGTACAAGGATTGGTGGGACATCAACATCAATAAGATATGAAAAATAAAATACCACATGTGAACCCAACGGAGAACAGTAGTGTGACCTTGAACATTTAATATTCATGATATCATTACAATGCATATGAAATACACGAATAGATGCAAGAATTATTTAACAGTATCATTAGAGACGTATAGTACTTGGAAGATTCAACTATATACTAACCCAATGCGGATGCTTCCTCTTACACTAGCAATGGGCTGGTAGACATCTCCTGTAGGAATGTCTGACCAATGAAAGTGAATCCTCCCACCACCACCTCCACCACCCCCCATATGACTACCATATCCTCCGACACTAGAAAGAACCGCAGAGTCGCCAATATCCAGTGTATGCAAAAACAGAAGTATTGTTCCACCAGAACCACCTCCAGCACCTCCAATTGAACCATTTCTAACAACATAGTTTTTCTTTGTTGAAAGGTCTTCAAAACTTTGTCCATCAGCTTTTACAGAGCCTTCAACAGACAAACTAGACAAAGGATGCTCGAAGGAACCCATCACTGCTCAGACACACAGAATGAATAAAAATAAGTAATTTAGGGGGGTTGGGGGGGGAGGAACTAAAATCAGTCGGCTCCGAAAGATATTTAAGAGTCAAACAGACCAGTTTTATTCACATATAAGAAGTTAATTTGACCATATATAAATCTGATGACCAGATATACAATTCCCATTCATGGGAACAGAACGAATAATATGATGCAAACGTAACCAATACAATAGCAGCATAAACTCATCATAGCCTTTCGCACTTCAATTATTCAGAATGTCAAATACATGAGTAAAAAAGACTTAATCTTTATGTTCAAAAGAGTTCCAAAAGCATCTGTCCAAAGAATAGGCACGAACATACCTATGATACCGCCACCAGCAGTCGAATTACCAGAGGTATCATTTCCACTTCCACTGCCAAGTTCACAGGGTAAGTTTGCATTTCCATAGGAAATTCCTCCTTCAACGCAGCTATCATTGAAACATCCAAGCCCACCTTTACCACCATGTCCCCCACCACTGCCTACACCATTGCCTATAACTTTACCTCTACCCACACCACCCGTGCAACCTGCAAAACAGAAAAAAAGCAAGTCCACCATGATCTTTAACCATGCTACGTTTTCTTTCCTTCAAGACCACAAATGAACTATAAATTGTATGCAAATGTTTGCACCTAAGAAAATCATAAGAGTGAAAGAGGTAAAGCAAATTATTAGTGGCAAAAGTGAAAATACAGGAAAAACAAAAAGAGACAAGTGAAGGAAAAATAATTTGTACCCATTCCAGATGCACTTATAGCTCCAGAAGACTGGACAGATATAGTTCTTGCACGGTGGAAATGGACGACTGATCCTTCTACTAGGCCATCAACAACAATATCTTCAACTCGACATATCTAAAAACATAAACTAATGAAACTGTTAGATAGATTGAAAAGTTTGAACAAGATTCAAGTAATGTAACAGCATAAACTATATTTAATGAACACCTGAAGAGTAAATGATAGAGATGAGTTCACGTTGCAATCCTCAGGGGGATGGAGTAGTTCAACTGGGCAATCTTGGATTTCACAATAGAGCCTTGGTGTGCTACAGAGTATAAACAAAGAAAAAAGCAGTTTAACATAACCATAGAGCACAAGAGACCTGAATAAATGTATGACCAAGCAATCCAAACTTACACCGCATCAGTGGTGGCATTCTCTAAAGGACTACGCAAAACAGATCCAGGTCCGACCTTCACAAACAAAATGAGTGTCACTTAATAATCATGTATGACTAGAAGCATAAACTAGCTAAATACACAGCACTGACATTCTGTCACTATTACTCATAGAGGTCTAGTACTAATGTTCATCACTTTGGAATTTCATAGTTTGTACATGCCTTTACATCGAAATAGTAGTCAATCATTCTGTATACAGAAGCATCATGCTTAATATGTGTTTGCAGGTGCTGCTGTTGTATAATTGTAGAGCGGTAACAGTAGAACTGGCATCATGAACCATTAAAAGTATGTCCAGCCACTATGAGCTGAACTAATGATAAAACGCATTCATAAGATTAGAATGCTACCATGGACTATAACTGACCAAACCCAAGCTCAAGTAAGAGAGGGTGCAAATGTTGATAAGTTACTCAGCAACCGTTCAAGCAATTTGAAAATCACATAAGCATTAAACATACTCAAACAAAACAATATCAGAATACTACAGAGTACAACAACAGAATGAATATCGTAGAATTTGAAACTCAAATGATAAGGAAACATTAACAGAATGCCAAAACAACTCAAAATGAGTAACAAAGATAAAACATAATCAATAGCAAGCTTGATTTCTTATAATCTTGTTTCCTTAACAGAATGCCAAAAGGACTCACAATGAGTAACAAAGACAAAACATAATCAATAACAAGCTTGCTTTCTTATAATCTCATTTAAGAATGGAACAAATATTGTCCTGCTATGACATAAAAGATATTTAAAAGCCACAGATATATTATTTGAGCTGGTTAAGAGAAACACAAGGCAAAACTTTTAGGCAAAATGCACGACCACTTAATGGTTCTGACATTATAAAAGCAAACTATTTCAAAGGAATAAGCACCACATGCACACTTTAGAGTTCTATATCACAAATTATTACGTCAAAGTAGCTAATTAATAGTACAAACTCTTAAGAATAATATTACTCATACATCCGAACAGCCATACAGGAAAAATATATATACTGCCAAAATTCCGATATCCATCCCACTGTTATAAGTTGCCAAACACCAACTCTTGGTCAGTACGTACAAACATAAACAGAAGCTTACATGGATACTGTAGAACAATGCCAGAACCAGACGTTGTGCTTCAATTCTATCCCCTGGGCCTGATAAATTTAGCAAACCTTGTCCATGAACTTCCAGATTTGCATTGGAATGTATGATAGAAAATTCCTGTTCAGAAAAAGACGACGTGTCATACGTGAGTGCATCCCAAATTCATTAAAAGAGATGGAAAAGGTATAAGATGACATACCTTGAGAACAATTAAGTTGCTAGCCTCAAGCAAGGAAGTCGCAACTGTTGCATCTCCACCACCATCTACGAGCATTTCGGAATTCCACATTAAGAATATTTTAACAGTCATGCGCAGAGCTCCATAAACCTAGAGTTTAAAAAGCACAATGATCAACCAGCTCACTATAACATATTCTGAGGGTGATATTTATGTGCTGGTGTTTGGGTAAAGAAACATCTGATAGGGAAAATAAACTTTGCATCTCTGAATGAAGAATAAAAGGAAAAGAAACTAAGTAAAAACATGATTTTTGGCAAGATCTAGTTGGGCCATGTGTTTAGAGAGTAACAATGGCATTCGTACTGAAAGCATAACAAAAGAAGAAGAAAACAAAGTAGACAACATTCTTTTGGCTGTAAGAAATTCTGTCATGTTTGGAAACAAACAAACAGCACCCATAAAACATATCATTTTTATTAACATATAGATTAAAAAATTGGCAATTGCAAGTGGAAATAACAAAAGAATTGAGAGAAAGTAAGCAACATGCAGACCATAAAGAAACTGAATCATATTGTTTCAAATATATTTGAAGCAAAAAACAAAATGCAATTTTATACATAAATAAGTACATTTATGCTCTGAGTGTAACTATATGAATCAGAAGAATGAGACAAAATTGAGTGCATCAAACTGTAGATAAAATTCCCAAGTACCAACTGCCAAGCAAAGACTGATAATCATGGACATGAATATAGCATCATTAACCCATAAACTGCAGCACAAGATGTAAATTTCCCGTCACCTTGATTACGGAGTCACTCATCAACAATTCTTCTGCCAATAATTCAAACTCTGACGTAGCGTAATGAGCTAGACCAAAGCTCAGAACTCCACCACATGAAAGACTTATTTGTCCCTGGACCTAAAAAGAGCATGAAATAGAAAACCAAAATAAATTCCAAATGCATAACATGATTTTCCCAAACTCACATACTAGGACTAACAATAAAATGATAAGAATAATGACTATGACAACAAGAACAACAACAACCATAATGATGATAATAATAAAGAAGAGGAGAACATTACCAAGGAAAAAGAAATATTCAACTTCATAATACTGTAAGAAAAAATAACTATGATGAACTGATTAAATATTTAGTACACTTTCCCAAAATGCTCTACTGAAAAGATACATACCGAACGGCAAAGAAAATATCAGTGAAATAAAAGACCTAGTGAAGAGCAACTAAGATCCAAGGCTACCCCACCAGAAATATCAGACTTATACTGAAACACTATTAAGATAAATTAATAAATGAAAAATGGTGAACGAGTAAACAAGAAATATAGCATTATGACGTAATAAAAATAAGTACAGATGGTAGACAAAAAAGTTCGCGGAAGCAATGATCATTCCTTTATGAACGCTTTTTAAACAAGAAAATATCAATTTGAATGGTCAGAAAAGGGGGTTTGCAGCCAAGGCCAGAACTAACCTCTCCCCCATCCCAACCAACAAGATAACAGAGAGATATAAAGAGAGAAAACCAATAAAGAAGCATAGCAAAATAGAAAATTTTCGTTGGCACAATAGTAACTCAGTCCCACAAACCTGGACACGACTCCAAAGCAAGGGAACAGTAGCCCTGGCACAATTTTGGACATAAACATTAGTCCAAAGAGGCTGATTAGGAAACTCTAGAAGAAGTGTCTCTGTATCTGTTGACATATTGTAATTGCTAACAGTAAGAGTTCGCGGGACAGCATCATACAAAGTCCCAGCACCTCCAGCATTGTCCGGACAGGCAAAACTGTTTCCTCCTGCAAATATAATAAAGCAACAGCTGAATATTTCCACAAGCAAAGGATGATAGAACAAAGGCCCACCAGATAATGTGCAGAACCACTTGAAAAACAGCTAGCGCTTACGCCCCAATGAATACTTATCAAAACGTAAGTCACTAGCATCGCCAATAAAGACGGTGCATTAGAATTCCAATTGTCAAACATAACACAGTGGACCTGCAAAGGTGCCTTAAAGTGAAATTTCAAAAAACTAAATTGTTGCAAAAATGCTAGAATGACACTCATATTTAATACATTAGATAAATATTACCAAATGGAGACCTAACAACAAGAAGATTAAATCAATAAAAGATTAAAAGAATAAGTGGCAACCAGGAATTCTTAATTACACAAAGCGACTATCTTTCTCCTAAGATTTATTCAAGGATTAAAAAGGAACCAATCATCACACTATAAATTACAAGGCTCACCATGCACAAAAATTTTTGGCTCATCATGTCTGCTGAATATATCAACTGAAACTCTTCCACCACCACCACCCGCGTAGCCATTACCACCACAAGCACTAATCAAGCCACTTCCTGTCCTGCTCTTCACAGAAAGATAACCCTGACATCAAAGACTAAGAGGGAGCAAATTCTAGAAAAATCAAAGAATTTACAAGAATTCAATTCATTTCTACGAGCAAAATACAGTCTAAAGCAGCTGTAGTCTAATAACTCCCATAAACGTCCAACATCAATACCACTAATAAAGAATACATCTTATACACAGACAAAAAATGACAACAAACATCTTTAAGTCTTCCTACAGATACCATAACAGAATGAAGAAAGGAAAGAAAGCGGACACTGAAAACTACTCTCTCCATCCCCAAGCCATTATACAGTGAAAAAAAAAAATCTTAAATAAGAACCATTAAGTGGCTACAGCGCTGATATTCTTATAGAGAGCCCTTGGACATGTATAACTAATAGTAAAGTTAGAGTACATTTATCAGCATGCGGCCAGTGATAATTGATAGCAACTTTTAGCATCCTTGAAAGAAAATTTGCACAAGACAGAGAAGCATGCTTTATTGATGAAAACTTGTCAAATTACAGCAAAATGAATATTTCATTTTTTAACAGAAAACGCATAATTTAGAATGTATTCTATCAATGTCTGTAACATTAGTAGGAAAACAGATTTCAGGACTCCAAAGAGCATTTTCCAAGAAAATCATTTTCTGCTCTCTCTTAAGTCTAACAGTTCACTGCTTAAGAAAGCAATACCCTGACATTTTATAGAAAAATAATAAGAATCATGTGCCTCCTTTCAATGAGCATCAGAGGCGATGGACAATCTTACAAAACTCCATTGAATTTAACAAATGACAGTATGTTCCAGCAAAGATGACTCCGAGCATAGCAATAGTTTTAGTCTCTTCAAAGTGACTGAGATGAAAGCTGATTCCCTCGAAAGTCCTTCCAGTTAGGACCAACAAAGTATCATGGCATAGAACAATTAAAAGGAATTCCTACAGCTTTTAAGATCCATTGTCGAACAAGATCACTGATCAAACTATTTCAAGCAAGCTCACTCAATACCCACTAGCTTACATATCCTAATACTGGGACACTTAATGCTCAACACCCACATTAAACTCTAGGAAAAGTAAGTATAACATATCAGTTGAGTGAAGCTTACCAAACCAAAATAAGTAACTAAAAGCAAAATCAAATCTGAATTTCATTTTCTTAAGCTATATTTAAAGAAAAACTATTCCAAAGCACAAAAATAGAAAGCCAAGGAAAAAATGAAATAACTAGATAAAGAAATTAATTACATTTTATAGGCTATAAGATAAATGCTACCACCAGAACCACCTCCACCTTTGTGGCCTCCATCACCTCCATCAGCCGAAATGCTGCCGTCTAACACCACATACTCATCAATTACCATCTTGATTCGACCGCCGCCGCCACCACCATAGTCGAACTCCTGGCTGGTGGTCCCTCCTCTACTCCCATAACTCCAAGGCTTCTGCAACGACGACCACGAGTAGGCATCTCCACCCCAAACGTCCTCAGGCAACTTGCTTTCATCCACCAAGCAACACGCGCCTCTCCCTCCATGTCCTCCACCGCCCCCCTCTATCCCCTGCGGCGTCCCACTCGTCTGGGGCGGGGGGGCACCCGCCAAGCCAGTTGTGTTCACTACCGAACCGTTCAAAAATGACGCGTTTTGAGCTACGAGCTCAAAAGTTCCGGAAACAATAGAGGAATTCACACCTAATGTGAAATTACCGGAAATGTTAACGGCAATTGAACAGCCAGAGATAGGGCAATGGAATTTGACGCCTGTCAAAATTTCAAAATTGCCTTTGCCACAAATGTATACGTCACGCGTGAGGTTCAAGTCGTTGACAATCTGACACGTGGAATCGAGCGTGCCGATGCCATCGAGATCGTCTGTGCACGAAACTGACGGCGGGTGCGGAGGCGGCGGCGGAGGCGACGGCGGAGAGTAATCTTGATGGAAGAGATTGGAATCGAAGTCGATTATCGAGAAATCGTCGTGATAGGTTGAAGATAAAACGAAGTTAGGGTTTGTGAAGAAGATAAACAGAGTAAAAAGAAAGGCGAAATGGAGAGAGTAGTGGTGGGGGTGGGAGTGAAATCGAGCCATTCACTGATTGCAAAAGTCATTAGAATCAAAGGTTACGATTTGAATTTGCAGCGAATTTTAACTGACACCATGCCGTCGTAATCTTAGATGCCGCCACCATCAGATGTTTAATTTGCTTCGTAACTTGTGATTACACTAAATTCTTCAGCACTGAAAATAAAAAACCCTAGCTAGAAGTATCTTTCTCTCTGCAACGAAAAAGTTTTAGAGAGAGGTTGAAGAGCGCAATTGCAAATGAGAATAAATCCTTTATTGGGTAAGATAACAGAAAAATAATAAAAATAATAATCGGACGTGGTCTGCATCATGTGAGCTTGAGATATTATTGGTTAATTTTCCGGACATTTTGTCATTTGCGAGTAGGATACTGCCACGTGTGGCCTTGAGCATGCTTGAATTACTGTTTAATAAATCTCAGCCCTGGATTCTTAATTCCATGCTCAGTATTAGACACGCGAATTAACGAAAATTGAAGAAACAATGTCGTTTTATGATTGGAAGGAGCGTAATGGCGAGACGTGGAGGAGCCATACGCCAGTGTTTTTTCCACTTTTAGAAAGCTATGATCGGTGACAACAATTTTTTCTTTTTTTCTTTTTCTCTTTTTCATATCATTATCTCGACTTTAATCCTGTACGAATTAATGAATTTGGATAGTTCATTGAATAATTTAGGTACAGAACACTGGTTTATTTATTTATGATCGTGCGAGTCCGAGTTTAGAATTTCTTATGCACTGGAAGTAACTTTTGAAATAGGACACAAATTCACGTTAAACGATTTAATTCTTTTAAAAAGCAAATTATGTAAAACAAGCAGCAGAATTGGCACATAAAACATGTTCTGCGCGGAATCAAATTCGATACACGCGCAACACGTCAATTTTAAATTGCGGCATTTGAAAATGAGTGCACAGTGCACGGCGAGGAATAATTTGCTGCGAGTTTTTGACAATTGCTGCAGAATGAAGATGCTACTCCTTGCTGCTTTGCCGGGCTGTATGTGAAATAGTACGGCGGGACACGTGTAATGAAGGCGAGCCAGTGAAAGCTGGCTCGCGTTAGCTAATTTTGGGTGACCTCCTGCTTTGCTGTTGCGTCGATTTGTTCATTTAACAAATTCTCGTTATTGTTTAAACATGCACGTAGCCGAGGGCAATTGGAAAACCGTTTCTTTTTTCATGAATTATATACGAACGCGTTGCTTAAAACGACATCCACGATTAGAAAGTGATTCAGCGAATGACGTGTTGTGAGACGATGGCTACAATTAAATGCCTTATGCGTTTATTGGCAATTGTCATGTTCACAAAGGGTCCGGTGTAAATTGAGCTTGTACTTAACACTAAATTAACGGTTAAAATTTGTCCAACATAAATATTATATGGGTCCCAAACAATTCATGAGAGTTAAGCTTAATACTTAGCACATATTAAATTAAGCACCAAATCCTCATCATATGTGCGCTCATCCAATTATGTTCTAACATAAATATACTCATTTCGAAATTAACTAATCACATCGGAGGGAGAATAAAGTAATTTGATTATGTATTTATTGGACTGAATTTTTTCTCCTAAATTGAGTTACAATGTTTTGATAATTTACGAAACACTATAGAAGCTTTGATTTAGAAGCACAACTACTAAACAACAATTCGAAATGAAGCCTAAGAATAATTATTGGGAAGCTTTTACAAAACTATTGTTTGCGGGCAATAGATAGAGGAATGAAATTTGTAATAGTTCAGGAGGTAAAGTATACAGAGTACAGAAGAACTCCAAAATCTCAGTCGTGTATGTAATGTATAATGATACATAACGGTATACTATATGCTATAAAATTCATTTCTGAAACTTAGTTTCATAGGAAATTGTACGAGAATTCATTATGCTGATGATTACTACAGATTGATGAACCGAATATACACATGTATAACCTCCAATTCCTGCCCACGAAGAAAGAGAAGCAACCAAAATGGAAGTGCTATAGATCATAGTAGTATTTTCATGAAAGAATATGGAAAATTTTTCGGAGGGCAGAGTTGATGTGGTGGATTAAATATTAGCTCCAAAAATGCACGAGACTCATCATAGAATAATTCCGAGCTGACTGGAAAATAAGAGAAGAGATGCATCTTAGCATTAACTGTTGGGGAGGTTAGCTCTGTGGGTACTCTGACGAAAAGTCATGCAGCCTTCTTTGCATTGAGCAAGTTAAACTGCCTCGTACTTCCAAGCTCAAATCCTCTGATTTTCCTTTTCCTTTTTATATATAACAAGGAGCTTATCTGGTTTAACTTAACTACAAAACCAAAAAATGGCTTAAATCTCTGCAGGTTTCACTATCCCTTAATTTGGTCATAGCTTTCTTCTCTAATTTTCTTATCCACTCTTTGCTCACATGGAAAAGCTTCCCAATCTCCTCAAGTGACTTGGGTCGATGGTCGTTAAGCCCATATCTCAGCACCAACACTTGCCTCTCTCTTGAATCCAAACTTTCCAAAATACGAAAGACGTCTTTCTTCATGTGTTGCCTCATCACAATTTCTTTAGGACTCTTTACTGATCTATCTGGTGCAAATTCCTGCATCATCACAACACACCTTGCTCAATTAAACCACCTCCAGGTGCGTTTTTAAAAAATTTAAATTGTCACCATCAATTGTGAATAAATAAGATAGCACCTCCAGTGGTCTTTTATATTAATCTTGCATCAGTATTCTTCCCATTCCCGTATGGCAAAAGAGGGGAAAAAAAAGGGGGGGATATTCTACAATCACCAGGAGGAAACAAGCAAGAAAAATGAACATGAAGATTCTGGCAAACCAGAAAGATTTTAACGAAATAAAGTACGCAGATTTTCTGAAAACCGGAATGCAAACTTCATTACTATGGTCCAACTCCAATGAGCCAGAATAGACCGCCTACAGCTTAATTGTTTGGGTATTTAACATGCATGAAAAAAACAGTTGAAATCATACCAAATATTTAGCATTAAGACAATCCCCAATTTTCTGATCAATTGAACCCACAATTCTTAGGCATTCACTAGCTGATCTGATTTCAGCCAAAGAAAGACCCGTGTACTTGGCAATTTCAATGTCTTCTGGGTATTTCCCATTGCTGTTGGTCAGGGCTTTTCGAGCTTTCTGAATCTTACTTATTTCCCTGTTTAATTTGCACTGCAAAGAATAATGAATAAGAAGAAATTTGTGGATCAAGCTTGGCTCTGATTAAGAACTATAATTGTACTAAAAAGACAATCTACCAAATAAGAAAGAGAGGTACAGGAATTTTGATTCCTCTAGCATGCCTTGCCACCATCTTTGATATTGACTTCCTTATCCAGTACTGGACATAAGTTGAGAATTTGTATCCCCTTGTGTGGTCGAACCTCTCTGCGCCTTGTAGAACACCAACATTTCCAGCCTGCCAATATGCATACACGAAATTGCACGTCAGTCTGTTTCGAGATAGATTCATCCACAATATTTTCCAACAGAAAATTCATATGCATAACAATCATGATAATCATCGCTAAATTCGTTTACATTCTTGAGAATGCATAGTTCAAGACACCAGAGGTTTGATACCATTACTAATGAAAAAGCAAACAGAAACCAAAGTCTATAATTCAGGCAGCTTCTATTTTGAAACTTCTCATGCATTTTGAAAGAATTAACATAAAAGAATTAGTAATGGAGGGCACAGCAACTGTCAATAAAAGCCAGAGCATGTCTGCTAACCTGGAGCAAGTCTGAAAACGGTATTCCTAGACCCCTGTAGTTTCTCGCAAGGAATAACACTAAGGGGCGAGTACTCTTTATCAGCTCTTCTCTGCAATACCAACCAAAAGCCAGATGCTGTTTCAGCACCCTCTCACTGACTCCAGCTGCTTGAGCCCAGCAATTCAAGCTGGCTGCTTTCCCACTTTCTTTTTCCAGAGTTGTTTTTATCCTCTCCAGGTTGGCAACCACCTGTAACAGCCCAAAAGTAGAACTGTCAGAGATATCTCCAAGATGTTACCCAACAAAAGCCATATCTCCTTGAAGTTAAAAACAACCTGAACTCCCTTTGACATTTCTGCCTCGTTTCTGGCAATCGTCAATCGCCTACCTCTAGAGTTCAATGCTCTTTCTGCTGAAAAGATAGTGGGCTGCTTTAAGCCTTCTTGCAAGGCTTCTGAAGGCAAAGACAGCAAAGAAGTTTCAATGGATTCTTCTGATACCCTTGCTGTCTTCAATTTTCTTTTTCCCTTTCTTTTAGAAGGAACAAGAATTTTTCCCATGTGATAATCCCTAGAGTCATTCATCTTTTGCTCTTCAGTATGAACATCAGACAAGTCAAGAACATTTGAGGTCTTAACTATCCTAGATAGATGGCTATTGAATAATTTTAGTGCTCCAAGCTTTCCTAGTTGTTGAAGAATCTCTCTTTCCAACCTTAACGCATCTGAATCAGCAAATGTCGACTCTAAAACATCAAGATTTTCCATTAGTAATCTAAAATCTGATCTGCTGCTCGCATCTTGGCCAATGCAAGAAGTGGATTTCTGCCTAATTTCTTCTGTTTCTGAATAATCATTTTCTACGGTCTGAGTATTCACAAATGAACAAGTATATGCTTTAACAGGATCTTGAAAATAAGAGGCACTGTCCTCAGAAATTGTGGACAAAAAAGACAGTCTTGCCGAGTTGAACGAACCCTCCCTGCCTCTAACTGCATAAATTTAGAAGCAAACGATCATTCATTTAAATCCAGCCAAAGAAATTAACCAAAACCAAAAAATCCTTACTATTTATATATGTGAACTATAAAACACAAATGAATAATTCACCTGATTCATCCATTTTCCGTTAAAGTAGAAAGTTAACTGTATAAAGTTAATCAGTTAAACCAACTTTAAACCCCAAATTTCATTTACCACGCTGAGGGAGTTTACCTCTCGAAACAACTAGCAAGCACCACATAAACAAACCTTGATATCTTATATGACGGTTTAGATTAAACCCAGATCATGATTGGCTTTCCAACTGAACCAATTGGGTGTGAAATTTAGCAACTCAATAGCATACAAAACATTCTTTAACAGAAGTATAGACTTTGGTTGACAGTAATATTTAATTCACTTTCAAGTTTTGGCTAAAATATAAGTAAGAGATTCCAAACCAAGCTAAGAAGTTTCTATTTACTTGTACGATCATAAGCAAACTTCACATTCTCAAAACTTCTGAAATTTGAGCAGACGAACTCACCAGAAGTAGAAGAGAGCCTGCAAGAGGAAGTGGTGAAGAAATGAGACTGAACTGGGGACACCCACTTGAGGTTCAATCTGAAACCCATCCCCATACTTGTGATGAAAGCAGAGAAACGGTGTCCATTAAATTTTCACATGCATGTTTCTTAAAAATTTTAAGTTGATGATAGCATAAAGAAGAGGTGTTAAGCACGACTGCACATACTGGTGTTGTCACATCTCCACCACTGGTTCTTCATCCCTATTACTTTTGCCTTAACAAATTTTATAATTCGCTCTCTTGCGTCACAAAGCAAGCATCTAAATTTGCATATATACATCAAAATTGCCAACATTGAATATTCCTTTACCCACCACATAAATATCTCTAATAACTGTCTGTCTTATTCATTTGTGCCAAGTGTTACAACTTACAAATGACCAAATGGTCTAGGCAAAGTGTATGTCTGTATGAGACAATGGACTTCCACTTGAAGTCAACAATCAAGCTGAGCCCAAAATGTAATAGCCATCTGATTTTTTCCGAATGAAAGTCCACTTCTCGGTTTTTCAGATATACTATTATTATAATAATAAAATTTTTTGACATTGAATAAGGCTCCAAAAAAAAAAAAAAATTAAGGCTCCATTGCAGAATCTAAACATCAATGTTCTTAGAACCAGCTACTATTAAAAAACCCATCAAATCTTGGACATCAACAAAGAGAATAAGTGACTAAGTGTATCCCCACTGATGACTAAGTCTATCCCATCCCTTTTCTAGGTAGCCTTGAATTTTTAATGCATTGGAATGGGGGCTTCTTAGCCCATATAATGACCTTTTCAGCCACATGGATAAGCAGCCCAAAACATCAAAGATTCATCAATTGAATGAACAAGTCCGTAATTTAGGTAACTCAGTCAAAACTGAAAAGCAGTACCTTGCTACTTTAATTATGTTGACATTGTGTTACCATGTTGCGTTTTCGGGTATCCTGAAGATAAAAGACCAGAAACCACGGTCCAAAAATTCTGCATGCGAACAACTCCATGAAATCTCGATCATTTTCATTACACAACCGCATCAAAATGTTTCCAGATAACTCTGTGATTAGGACAGCTTAACAAGAAGTTTAGATAGAATAGTTACGATTATCTAGGACTTCAATAAAAAAAAAATCAAGTAGGACCGTACTTAAATCTAAATCGCATTTTGTTTGATGAAATCGCTTAAAGCTCAAGCTCAAGCATGAGTGTGCTTTGATGTGTATGTAGACACACGCACGCACACACACACATATCTTTTGTGTGTGTGCAGGGGCCTTCATATTATTTTTTGTATGGATACGTTCTTAAACCGCATGGTTTAAGATAATTAAAAACTAACTCTTGTAAATTCCATGATTTAAAAGTGTGCTCACATAAAAAATAAAAAAAATGAGGGTGTTCCCATTAAAGAATGACTATATATATGTGTGTGTGTGAATGTAAGTATGTATGTATGTTCCTCTATGAAAAGCCTATTGAACTAATCAAAACATTGTGCTTCCACCTTCCTCATATATATCATGCAACTTGCATTATTTAAAATCATTATTTCCTTCATAAAGAAGACCATCCAGCTTATCAAAACAATATGTTCCTTTATATATTACAACTTGCATAATTTAAAATCTTGACTACGAAAAATATTGTTAATTTAGACTTTGTTTAATATTGAGGTGTTGTATCTTTTAAATTACAACTATCATAAAAAAATATAATTATAAAATAAAAGTTAATAATAGTAGTAAAAATAATTTTTAAATAATAATTTTAATAAAATTAGTAAAGATGTAATAAATATTTTAGTATATAAGAGCATAATCAAATCAACTTAACTTTTAAACTGCAATTACTAATGTTTACTAAACATTTTAATGTTGTAACTTAAAAGTTACAACTACAACTTTAATCTCAAATAAGACTTTAATTTAACAAATGATAGTCTCAAATAAAATAAGAAATAAAAAAAATGTTAGTCTCAAATAAAATAAGAAATAAATAATCCTTTAATTTTTTAGGACTCTCACATCAAGATTCTAATCAGACTATACTTGGTCAAGTTCAGTGGTGCCAAAGAGATAAATCAAATAGACAAGGACGGGTTTTATCTCTTCGACACCCAGCACGACCACGTCATGCCTTCATGGCTTCATCTCAAATTTGACAAACACTAGATAATCCTAATAATACTCTTTAAAAAAAAAGATGAAGTATAGATAACTATGAAATAGCATTAGTTGCTAGATTTTGATCAAATAAAATAAATGTTTATAACAAAATAGTGGTCTCAAAAAAATTGGCACTTATTTCACAAAAAGTTGTTCCAAGAAGATGTGTAATTGGATTTACGTACATTTATTGTTGTGTTTGGGAGCATGGAATCAGAACCTTGGAATTGGAAATTAAAACTGCAAATGCTATATAAAATAATTTTGCACGAGCAAGCTTCATGTTAAATTGCACTAACTCTAGTTCATATCATGCATGCTTTCAGTTTATTATAGCTGGAATACACATGCTGATCTTTATGGTATTATGGTATGTTTATTGCATTACAAATTTAGTTAAAGTACCTTTGAGATAAGAGTTTTTGTGTTAATGTTAAATGAGAAAATGCATAGATTTGATTATAACAAATCTATTGTATTATAATCCATTAATCAAATTATCAACGTAAGCATAATTATAGTTTACGTAAGCAACGTCTCATTCCAATTACATGTTGTGCTTTACATAATTTTATTCGACGAGAAAATGCAAGCGATAGGTTATTTGGGGACTTTGATGTGCAAGATTTGGTTATCAACGAAGAAGGAGACACTAGTAGGCCACTTACTAATATTGATTTATCTCCAGCAAGTGTCACAGAAATGAATGCTACAAGAGATGGAATTGCAGCTTCTATGTTGCATGATTACATACGTAATGCATAATGTCTATCATATAATTATTTTATTTAAATCATGTATTGTAATATATATCTTAATTATGGTGTAAAAACAATGACAATGTCAAACTTTTTTTTAATTAATGTTAATTCTAAAACTTTATCATCATGTATTTTTCTAATAATAAATTTGTTTAAATTATTTTGTTGTATTTGTGTATGTATTAGCTAAATAATTATTTTATGACTATAAATATAATGTAAATGCTTAGTAAAAATTATTTTTGAAAAAAGCATTACCAAACGCATATTTTCTGTTTTATCATTTTCAACTATGTCTACCAAACGTATATTACTGTTTTTAGTTTTAAAATATATGATACAGAAAATGATACCAGACGCATATTTAAATTCGAAATACAACAACTGCAAAACAACATTTTCATTTTCATTTTTATTCTCAAAAAATACAAATTCAGAAACAATACCAAACGAGCCCTACTCTTTCCTCAAATATCATAACTCCACAGTATTAACTTATTCTTATATAAAAAGTCTTTTGAAACAAAGCTTATTTTTCTACTCTTCTAATTGCTATATAAATAAGCAAATAGGCTATAACTCTGAAATTTGAAAATTTGTTTGAAGTAGGGAGCAGCAAAAATCCAAATTAAAATTTTCTAATTCTCCACCTCTTCTTGGACTTGAACTTGACTAGATAGTCAAATAAAATTGCTTGAAAACCAATCGGTCAAAAACAATTGGGGCCCTTTAGAATATGAACTTAATAAAACCAATTATAACCATTATAAATATATACAATTGAGGAATTTTGATTCTCCTCTACAAGAAATTAGAGCTCTTTATTAAAAAATAAATATGCATTTTACTACTCGATTAATAACCTAAGCCAGGGGTGGAACAAACCAACTTTTACTATAGGGGCCAAAGAATTTATACAAAAATACTTGATGAATTTCATTACGTTCATTCACAGGATAATCTTATATTTGTTGACGGAATCCTAGATCACATTGTAAAGAGTTAGATTATCATCTTTTTTTATTTAATTCTTAGATTTAGGGGGATAATACTATTGGTCAACAGTTAAAGGTTCAATATTTGTTGGACTTAGAGTGAAAGAAATTAGATTTTTTGATGCACTTTTTCTCTTAAAAGAATACATTTAGAGTCTTTTGTGACTTAACTATAACTTAAGAAAAAAAATTATTTTTATATATGAAGGTTCCTGAACCACTAACAATGCAATCACAAAGAATTATTATTTTATAAAAATAAGTGGACTTTTAATTATTTTTTAATTTCTATTAAGTGGAAAGGAGATTTTTTTTTTAATTTCTAATTTGGCTTAGCTATTAACTATTTGCTAATGGAGAAAACTAGAAACTAGAAACTCATTGTTCTATAATCAATGTAATCATAAACTAATATTAACAAAATCAATGTTTAAGATCAAGATTTACCTTCAACTAAGAAGTTCTGCTAATTTGTCAGCGAATCAAACATCATCCATGGATAAGAAAGTTGATATTCTTTATTTAAGCTTTGGATACAAAAATTTCAATTTAGTATTTCTTCATTAACAATAAATTTCTAGTTAGGTCTTCTTCTTTTTTTTTAGTTATTTATAAAAATAAGTGGACTTTTAATTATTTTTTAATTTCTATTAAGTGGAAAGGCTAGCTATTAACTATTTGCTAATAGAGAAAAACTAGAAACTAGAAACTCATTGTTCTAGAATCAAAGTAATCATAAACTAATATTAACAAAATCAATGTTTAAGATCAAGATTTACCTTCAATTGAGAAGTTCTGCTAATTTGTCAGTGAATCAAGCGTCATCAATGAATAAGAAAGTTGATCTTCTTTGTTTAAGCTTTGGATAAGAAAATTTCAATTTAGTATTTATTCATTAACGATAAATTTCTATTTAGGTCTTCTTCTTCTTATTTTTTTATATAAATTATTTGACAAAATAACAATGTACAAATGTACGAGATGAGTATTTTATTGATATCAATTTGTTTTAATATAACATATTGAATATTTTAAAAAATATTTTTTTTAAGGGGTTGTACCCCATGCTGAAATTTTTTTAAGGGATTGCAGTCCATGCTAGTCCCTTAAAAGATTCACCCTAACCTAAGTGAATCTAATTACAGGTAGATAATTTTAGACTCAATTTTTGTTGAAGATTCGCCTTTAACCAAATCATATTGAATCAAATGAATCCATGAGAATCAATTTAAATTGGTTTAGTACGGTTTGGGCAATTTACAAACTCATAATTCCAACCCCAATAATAGTTGTACATTGACAAATAATTGGTATGCTTCGTTGCAAAATAATGAGTTAATTTTTTTCTTTTTTAACGTCTGTCAACTTATAGCCCAATTTATCTGGGAAATTATCGGCTTCAATAATTGCTTTCCCGCATTGCGATAATGTTCCTGTGATATTGAATTAATCTTACGATGGTCCAAAAACACGTCTCCGTGGCCTGTTCATTTCGAGATGTCAGTTATACGGGACGACGCTTAATTGTCTCCGCAATTTCGTAAATTGGGGTGGTGGATTGAAACTGAATTACTGCGTACCACCACTTGCCTAGGATTCCATATTTTTCACTAGCAACTTGCAGCTCGATTGCCAAAACAAAGTTGAAAACAAAAAAAAAAATGATACCATATACGTAAACACAACTTTTCACGGTGGTGAGAAATTTTAAAATATTTATAAAATATTATGTCGGTTATATAATAAATAAAAAAGTTATAATATGTATGTATTCATTTTGAAGAATCAACAAACAATTCATAATTACGTGAATTAACAGTAGGATCCAATTATCAAATGTTTAGACTAATGTATATGATTTTATAGTATAATGTTATAGTGGATGATGTTACTTGCGTTGTGTATGATGAGTAATAATGTAATATTATCTTATAAATTTAGAGTTTCAAGTGCTATTTACGGATGGTTAAAATTGTGTCGAAGTGTTAGCCCAGCGCTGAACACTCCTTAACTTCGTCTGGTTTTCATGGAATGTTGGTACAATCAATCCAACTAACATATCAATAATGGTAATTGTGTACTTGGAAAAGATTAGGGTGTATTTAGAACATTGAATTTCGGTTTTCGGCTACATAAGCAAATCCACTAGGAAAATAATTGGGCTTGCGTTGGGTATGCTTATGACCTAGGAAACAGATGATTACTGGGGTAAAATTGGACACATGGTTTTACTATCGGGCTTCAAATTTTCTTCGAACTTCCTAACAAAAATTATTGTTACTAGTTACTAATTTATAATGAATTAAGCTAAGTTAATTGGCTCGACATGTCAAAATAAAAATTTGTTTTCTTAAGTCCTGTTTAGTATTGAGATTAGATATTTATAGTTTTAAGCTACTGCATTAAAAATATTTAGTAAATACTAAATGTTGTCGTTTAGAAATTAAATTGAATTGATCTATCATTTATATAATGAAAAATATATTTCATACCAAACAGAACCTTAATATGTTATAACTCATTGACACTAGAATCATGGCTCAACTAGAAGCTCAATTGCATATTTAGAATTGTGGTGGATTGTCAAATAAATGTTTGACACTTTACCTTCTAACCATTACTATTATTATTTGTTTTGAAATAACCTTCAAAATTATGTTTGATAATACTTATTTAATGAATGCTAGTGTATTGGGTTGAAAACAACAACTTAAATCATGAATGCCAATCTAAAAAAAATTCCACCACAAATCCCAAACATACATTAACTCCGTACAATTATTGCATTGTATGTGGATCGATTGAGCGCCGCCAGTAAAGGCCTAATCCGCTCAGAATACAACGACCGTTGATTAGTATTTACAAAGAAAGACGAGCACCCACGTGGAACTGGAACTCGTTTCTTCGATGACCAAACTTCAAAGGAATAGCCGTGACGGCCCACCCAATGGGTTTGGTGGTGGTTCGTAAAAATTGACTTTGAGTGAAATTTTACGAACTTAAATTCTACATATGTCTAAACCTAATGGATGATTATCAGTTTTGAGGAAATAACTAAAATAGATCTTATTTCGATTGATTAATAGTAATTACGAAAACAAAGAAGCCCATGCCACAACACTCTGGAGAGAGAAAAATGCATTAAAGATTTGCCATTGAAGCTATAATTTTGAAATTATTAGTAGCTTTAGTTTTCTATTTTGAAAGAGCTGAGATATCTGGTGTAATTAACTAACTGCAGTTAATTACAAACATGTTTTTTCCGTTCACATAAACTTTTCCCAAATGGCGTCTACAAATTAACATGCATAAATATCACAGAGGAGGGAATGGTGCAAGACTGAAAGTTTGTGTCCATTTTGATTCCTTGCTGCGCTTACCAAAAAGGCGTCATTTTGCCACTGACAAACAAGCATGCAACATGCATAATGCCCAATTCAGTTTTAGTCTGAGAGTCAACTGGACCCTGCAATGGCCAATGGGTCCAAGCGACAGCAACATTTAGGGTCAAAAAGCAACCAACGACAGTCCCCCCCTGCGCTTATTAAACAGATGACCCAAACGCAAATGGTGTAAAAATCATTTTGAACGAGGGAGAAGTCTATGTTACAGCTTCTGTGAGTAACAGCAGCCAATGGGGAACTTCCACGGGTGCTAGAGGAGAGAGAAAGAGGTCCCAATGCAAGGTGATGGAAATGGGAAAGTTCGAAGCTGTTACTTGCAGCTTCTGCAAACGAGTCGCAGCTGTTTTCCATTTTATTTTTTTTGACCGTTCTACTATTAACTTGGTCCATGCATGATGCAATGCATGCAATCAACTCATTCTAGCCCCAGCTCTTTCACTTTCAACAGAAAAATATATTTTTAAATCCCAAAGGTGAAAGCTTTCTCCCATGTGGGCTTGACCCACTGTTAATCACAGTCTCATTAATTAATATCTCAGAAATATCAGGAATTGTTTCGCAAATTTTAAGAGAATTTGCAAATATATACGTATTCTTTGTAAATTTACTGATTGTGGTTAGTGGTTGAAAAAGTAAGATACAAAATTTGAAATACAAGACTCAATTTTGTAGCACGCATGATAGTATTCGACAAAGTTTGCATCAAATAGCTAGCGTATGGCAAAGCAAAATTTCTAAGTAATTTTGCCTGACGTTTGCATTGACGTTGATTTGGCAACTGATAGTGTGAACTCCACTGACATCAATTAATCTTCTGTTCTGTATATAAATAAGCCTGCATTAAGTAAAAGTCAGATGTTTTCTAATAATGACCTTAATCATTTAATATTAACAACTAATTAGAAGAGAAGCATACGATATTGTTTACTAAAACGGGAACAAATAATTATTAATTAATTAGCACCGCCAACGGCTGCTTAATTGCTGATAATTGATACCATTTTCACACCATGGCCTTTTTTTCCTTTTTTTTTTTTGTCTTTAAAGCAAATTTATTTATTTATTTATATAATTTATATGAATAAAGAAGTGAACCAGCACTTGGTCTCTGTTCTAGCTTTTTGAACCGTTTGCTCACGGGGGAAGCAAACTTCCCTGAGAATCACCGGTTTGATCAGTGAAATTTCAGAATAATTAAAAAAAAATGAAATCAATGTCACGTGGCGCAATTTTTGACCGGGTCATAATATCTTAACAGCCAAGGAACAAGCCAAATATAAAAATAAAAAATAAAATTTAAAAAGAGAAATTTATGAAATGGTCCAACATTATGGTTAATTTATAAAAATAACTCAACATAAGCTTTTTTGAACAATAAAGTATAACCCTAACTTCTTCGAAAAAAATAATAATCCTACTAGAGATGGTGTTAATAGACACAACGGACTGCACTCATCAATTATGATATAAGAGAAATTGTATATATTATTTGGTAATAAATAGAATATTCACTGTTAGTGTCGATTGTGATAAACTGATTATCAATAATAGTTAACAAATATAATTAGTTTATCATTATATTTAGAGGTATTATTGTCTAAAATGATTTGTTTTAAGAAAAAACATGTGGTATAACTATGGTATCGTGCTACAGTTGCATCCAACCGTTGGATGCTAGTAGACTCCACCAATCTAAGTACATCCAACAATTAAATATAATTATAACACGGTACCATAGTTGCACCGTATCCTGATCTTTTTACTTTTAATATGTAAAAGCAAAAATGTAGTTTAAGTCCGGTCATTTTTATAAATTTAAAAAGGCTTTGGCTAAGTTACGTTAAACGTAACTTACGCCAGATACAACAACAGTGCTAGTGATGGGACTTGTCACTGTTGTTGTGCCTGGCGTAAGTTACGTTTAACGTAACTTAGCCGGCTCCATTTAAAAATGACTAAATAACTCTGACATTTCCACAAAGTTCCGAAAATAAAGAAGTAAAAGGTACTTGAAAAAGGGCGATGTATTCATGTAATAGTTAGAAAGAGAGTCTTGCAAAATGAAGCCCTCAAAGGCGCCATCGACTTTATATATTTATATAAACCCTTAACCAGAAACTAGCCCATTGTTTGCTTTTCTTGATTAAAGAAGCTGGCATCTTGGCTCTTCTTGCGTGTCTCATTTTACCTTCTTAAAGTTGATCTCTTTTGCTGTGTGGGTTCTGGTCAGTGTGCACTGAGCAGCAATAGCAGCCATGGGGAGAGCTCCATGTTGTGACAAAGCCAACGTGAAGAGAGGACCCTGGTCTCCCGAAGAAGATGCCACTCTTAAGCGTTATGTTGAGACCCATGGCACTGGCGGTAACTGGATTGCTTTGCCTCAAAAAGCTGGTATATTCTAATTTTCCTCTCTTTCTCTCACACAGTACCCAATATCACCACCAAAAAAAAAAAAAAAATTTCTTTTCTTACAAGTTATAATCAAGTTTACTCAATATCCATTTCAAGTTTCTTTATCTTTGTTAGTTTAGTTCAAGCAAAATTATCCATCTGATCATGAAATGTAATGTAACCAAAGGAGAGTGTTTTCTTTCTTTTTCTTTTTTTTAAATTTTTTAAAAAATTTCCTCTAAATTTATTATTATTATCCTATTATTTTTCCTTTAAACAATTTGACAGATTCCTTCACTTCAGCCCATTCATCTATTCTCTGAAGGGTTTGTTTTCGTCTTTGCTTTTCAGTTTTGTATTTAGTACACACGTTAGAAACAGTACAAGAAAAAAGTAGACTTGCCAGAGGGATTTGTTTGTCTTCTTGTTAGAGATAACATTTTCTTCTGGCCTTGGGGACCATCATAAAAGAACCTATACGGCTATACGATTGAAACCCTCATGTGAAATCATATTATTGATCACTAATCAATAATTAATACTGTATAAATGGGTCGGCTTTAAGCACATCACATCTATACATCTTATAAGCAACAATTTCTTTGTCTTATGTTACGTTATTTTCAATGCTGTAACTTATGTATTTGGTTCATTTGAATCTCTTTGGCTGTTAAATTTTCAGGCCTCAAGAGATGTGGCAAGAGTTGTCGTTTAAGGTGGCTAAATTACCTGAGGCCAGACATCAAACATGGGAATTTCACTGAAGATGAAGATCATGTGATATGTACCCTCTATAGTCAAATAGGAAGCAGGTAATTAATTTTGCTACTAATCGTATATAGAGTTAATAAACTGCCCCTTATCTTTATATTTATATTGTTTGATTTTGGGCTTATAATAATTTAATTTCCCACTTGTCGTTTTTGTTATCAGATGGTCCATAATAGCTTCTCGTTTACCTGGAAGAACTGACAACGATGTGAAGAATTATTGGAACACCAAGTTGAAGAAGAAGTTACTTGCTGGGAAAGTAAGCCTGCTCACAAGCAACAATGCTAACAATTCCCCAATTATTAGCGGCAGCAATCCAACTGATACTAATCATCTTCATGACTCAAATCCTTCAATATCACTGCCAAAATCTGAAGCCTGTGATCCCCAATATCCAGCTTCACCTACTCAACTCTCTTCTTCGCCATCGATGCCGTTGCTAACTGATCATCATGATCATATTGCTTATGGATTAAGTACTGTAAATAATCATCACTTTATTCCCCCTCACTCTGCTGGAATGAGTTTTACTAGTTCTACTGTTTCTCATCAATTGGGTACAAGCTTGAAGAACAGTCCTGTTCTCACATCTTCTCAAGAGGGCTCAAGTGTTACACTGCCTGCTGGAAACAACGTTAACGGTGGTGTTGAAGATGCCGATCAGATTCTAATGGATTTCGGCTTCGGAATCGGAGACCCTTGTGATCAATATTATGTCAACAACAATGGCACTCTTTGGTATAATCATCAAGAGAAAGCTACTAGTCATCATGATGATCTGAGTAATTGGTATCCAAGTTTATTAGCTGCTGATTCTTCTTACGCTGACATTAAGCCACAAGGACTGAATCAAAGTGTGATTAACCAATATTAACACATCATCAGTTATCATCACATTCAAGTTACTGAAACATAAGACTAAATTAGATTGGTTGATTTTTAGACATTGTTACCTGAAATTGGACCTGGTCTTAATTTGTTATATTCTACGTTACCTAGTCTCTGTAGCCAGCGAGGAACATATAATGTAAATCAAATCCAAGTCATTATCATTGTAGGGTTAATTTGTGAATGGGAATTTGGTTTACTTTTCCAAAGGAGATAGAGATGAATGTGAAACAGAGATGGCATCAGCATGTCTGCTTCTGCTCCGTGTTTTGTCAGAGACCATGAAAGTTACATGAGACTCATGTAATCCCCTTTTCAAATCATAACGTCCCCTTCAATCCTTTCATATATTAACCATAGACTGGCTCTCTCTCTCTCTCTCAAAAGATTGCTTTTGCCGACGCCTACTACTTTTTCACATCTTGAATTGACATCTCATTATGTTTTTTATGACCTAAAGAGATGAATAGGAGGTTACAACTGTCGCCTCTGATGCTGAAAATTGAAAAGTCCCACAAGTTGCTATTAATAAATCATTTTTTAATCCATACAAGTCTCAAATGAATTGTCCCTACATTGTCTACTAATTGCTTGATATAATGTGGAAAACTTAAAGTTGGTGTCTCTTTTAAGCAACACAATAGCGGACCGCAGTCATATGTCGAATGTAAAAACTCTTCCTTTGTCGAGTTATATACATTACTTTGACAAATCACTGGGCAATATTAGAAGAGGAGCGGAGCGGTGGATTTCCCAAAATTTTATCTCAATTGATATCTCATTTGTTCACTGATTGGTGAGTTAATGTAACTAATTCTCTTACAACTTATAAAAAATTATCAACTACCCCTATTTAATAAATAACACATTATATATAATACTATTTAAATAAAATTTGAGATAAAATTTTAAAATGTCTTTCATTACTCATATTAGATTGATCATAGATAATGCAGGTTGAGGTAATCAAAGACAACATGCAGATTTTGCCATCAATCATGCCTATTTAAATTCAATCACTCCAATTTCAACTTTCATTTAGAATTAAGGTGGCGTGACTCTTAATCCACTCCTACTTTGCAATAAAATTATTAACATACAACTATTTCCGTCCCTCGGTCACATCATAATCCACCATAGATAAGGCCATTATTATAAGCACATTAAAAGAAACTCACGAACTAATTACTAGATAATTTTAGATTAAACATTAACTCTTACGATAAAGGTTCATGTTTATAGTCAAAAGCCTAGCTCCAGGCGGCCTAAAACGGGCATTTATATGTGCTATTGCCCTATGACCATGGTCGATGTAATATATAATTATTATATTGGACGACCAGAAATTTCTACAAGAATTTAGAGCTAGTTTGGGTTCCTTCATTTGAAGGATGGCTCTATTGAATAAACTAGCTAGAATTAAAGTAGAACCGCCGAAGCTGGCCAGTCATTTGTTTCCTTTAATGTCCGCACATTGGACTTTTTGACAATTAATTGAGTCACGATGCATCTTTCATCTTGCTCTTGCTGGCATTATTCGAAGGTGAATATTCCCTTAATTTCACTTATCTCTGTTTGACAAGACAACCTCATCGACATTGTGAGATAAAACCCTATTTTCATTCCATTTTCTTCATAAGCTAGAGGTTGAGGGTTTATATTTTTAGTCATAAAAAAGGAATAACGCCACAAGAGAATACTCTTTAATGGTAGGGTATTAACCATTAATCATCTAATTAGAGATAGGAGGCCCCATTTAGTTTCCACAGGCAAGATGCTGATCGAGCTTGTTGTCACATACACAAGGTAACGTTAATTTATGTTTGCATACCATGATAGGGGCACCAAATACATCATGTTTGATGTAGGACATCTTTCGGTAGGTGGAACTTCGATTAAGGAAAATTAAATTGTTGAGTGTGTATGTTCATTAATTGTAACATAGCATTTGCCTTAATATATTATTTTAAAGTTTGTGTGTACAATAAGTAGTAAGACTAAATTCCATCATTCATGAAAACATCAACTTGTTAGAATTTTGCGCCCATATTCAAGTAATTACCACAATTATCAAAAGGTATTCCAAAGATACTAACGTTTAAAATTTATATCTCTAAACTACATACTTTTGGGTTAACTCCATTTAACTTTTAATCATATCATATATATCACCCAGCTATAAGCGAAAAAAAAAAAATCTCTCTTTAAGACTGGAGTGACCAGCGTCGCCATATATAAATCGAACTCTATGGTAATGAATTTGTTTTACTACAAATGCAAATTAAAAAGTTAAGATATGTTTAATTCCAACTAAATTCTTAAGTATGTGATTAAAAAAGTTAATAAAAACAGAAAAAAGGAAAATTAAAAAAGAAAAAAGAAAAAAAAACCATTTTATGAATTTATTTTACATGTATAATATGTAATTCGAACTGTATGGTAATGAATTTGTTTTATTATAAATGGGAATTAAAAAGTTACAATATCTTTAATTCTAACTGAGTTCTTAAGTATGTGATTAAAAAGTGAATAAAAACAGAAAAAAAAAAGAAAAAAAAGAAAAACAATCATCTCATTATCCTAGACTCTTGGTGTTGGTCAACCGATCAACATAAAAGGCTTTGGCTGCTTCAGTGTGGCAGAAGGCAGCTAGACAAAATCACATAACGTATTCTATTCTAATTTTTAAAGAAGAGTAATATAATTATACAAAAAAAAATGGAAATGGAACATGTTTTATACAATCTGTACTATTCATAGGATTTAATTACTCAAATTTATGTGTGTTCAACGGTACTTAAATATTTTGAAATGGCCAGTCGCTTTCAATTATTTTTTTCTACAAAACAAAGCTCATTCCAAGTCAAACTTTGATAATCTTTTTCAAAATCATCATGCCAATTAATTTATTTATCTAACTATTGAAGATAAAATTAAATAAATGTTTAATACTAATGTTTCCATCAAAGCAATAATGATATATAAATTAAATTATAGAACTATATTAAATTAATACGCGTGTTGGTCCCTACCTCAGAGTTGCTTCTATTGAGAGAATCTTACCAATTTTTATGAATAAGTTCTTGTGATAAATTATGGTTGTTGGTTGGACATAATCAAAGTTCAATTGTCATTTTCGACATTGAACTTTCATAATTTGTATATTATAATAACAAATTGTTGGGTGTTTTTGAAAAGTTTACATACATCATGCAGCGTGTTTCTCAAAGTCAATTAGGAGACTAATTAACGCTATGAACTCTTTATCAATCGTGCACAAGATGTCAAATAAATATGTTAATTAATTCAGAATTTTACAGTGACCGATTGTAATACTAATATAATATAACCCCTTTTTCAACTATGAAGGGTATGCTTCTCTTCTTCCAACTTTTCAACACATTTAATTATATATTAAATAATAATAATAATAATAACTTATGGAGAAATATCCCCCCCAAAAAAAAAAAATTAGCAAACATTACAATCTGCCAATGTTGAGCTTGTATAAAATATAAATGCATCCTTAGTGATGTATCGATAAATTAAAAGTATTCTTATCACTAGCTTGAAGTTCAAGCATTCTCATCACGGGTAATTTCAAATCTAATTTTGTATTAGCTAAGATTAAGAGGTGACGTTAGAGACACTAACTGTTCATTTATATAAACAATTATCTATAAACTGATGTGTCGTTTATGTATTGGTTTAATATAATATAAAATCCAAAAGTAATTGTTGGAGAATAAATTATGTGCGCACATATGACGATCATCAATACGACATTGAAATACACGTTAGATTAGGCAAAGCCACTTATACAATTGAAAAATATTAAAATTGAAAGGCCGAAGTATTTTAGAATTTCGGGCCTTAATACTTTCATTTGTTGAATGGCCCAAATCTTTTTCTAGTTACAATAAGTGCACCCTCACGATAGTCCATATTCTAATCTGAGATCTATGAGCCCAACGGTGTGAAATTTAAAAAGCCCAACCCATGAGTTTGTGTGTGATCCAGTGTTTTAAAAATGAGATGGCAAAATGAGAACCACCGCCCACCGGAGGAGGAAGTGGCTATGGTATCGAGCGGACGACCATTATCGTTATTATTATTATTTTTTTTTCAAAAATATAGTGATAAGATTCAAATTAAAATTTTCAATCTCATCATTTTGAGAATTTGAATTTACATAGCGAATTAAATAAAAATATTTAAAAATCACTAGGATTAATTCCTGAAGACTTAGAATGATCTATTATTTGTACTGTATATATAGTAAATCAATAACAGTTTTCACAGTTTGACCTTTTTTTCCCTCTTTGTCCTTAAATTTTCATTTCCATTCTTCAAGTAAAAGTATTTTTTTTTTCTCTTTAAGGATGTTAATTATTAAAATTTAAAAATAATACTAATTGATAGTTAACTAAACTCGAACAATGATAATAAGTCAACATAAAATAATAAAATAACTAAAATAATATAGTAAAATTTTTATTTTTTATCCGCAAATGGAATTTTTTATTTTAATCCCGCAATCAAATTAGGACATTAAAATAAAATCTTGCCATCTCTAAATTTAATTAATAAAAAATAAATTAGGCCCCACCTATCCTATGTAGAACAGTACAAGTGAAAAAAGGCCAAAAAAGGAAAACGACATTGTTGCTGAACGTCGTCGTTCTTTTACTTGCGTAGTATTATGACTGTCGATATTTCTATCGCGCTCCCGTAATGAATCCACAGATCGACACCTGATTCATTATCATCTAATAATCTCTGCAAGAATCTCCGAGATCTGAACATTTAACGGTTCATTGTATTCACTTCATTAGTTAATTATTTGATTTATCATTTATTCGATCCCACATTTCACTTACCTGCAATTTGCTTAGATCTATCTAAACGGTAATTTGACTATTTCGATTTTACATATAACATCATCTTTTGATACAGATCCATCATGGATTTCATGAAGGTATTCGATCAGACGGTTCGTGAAATGTGAGCTTATGTTCTTTTTTTTAAAAAAAAAATTTTACAATTCGGTTAGTAACCGCTCAGAATGAACCATTTATTTATTTATTTTGATTTTTGCAGAAAGAGGGAGGTGAATTTGAAGGTTTTGAAGGTTCCGGAGATTGAACAGAAGGTAAGACATTCATTTTGTTATATATACTTTGACGATTTGCTGATGTTTAATGTGGATTTTTTTTTTTTAACTATGAGATTTAATGAATTTTATTGTATTTGATTTGTTGGAAATTCAAGATTTATACTGTAATAAAAAATTAAAGATAGGTTGCAATTTGGTAGGATATGATTTATGCTGACTGACTTTGCTACTATGATTCACATATTTTCACTTTGATCAATTGATTTCACTGAAACAATGTTAATATTGGAATTTCCTTGCTGATCTTTAGTTTTTGACTCCAGCTTTCATCTTTTAGTTTAGGATTGTAAGTTGGTGCAATTAGAAATGGTTTGTGGTGAAACTCTTAAAGGCGGTTTACCTAAATGATATTTAGTTTGTGTTTATGTCTGTAATAGCAAGCGATTTCAAGTTTTGCACTTTACATTCATTGTTTCTATTCTACACTCACCTATTAATATCTAAACTCATGTTCCTGTTGCTTCGTATGGTTATGTAATTTTTAATTTTTTTTTTCATAATCAGATGGGCCGATTTGAAATTTTGGGGTGATGATATGCATGTGTTAATTTGTGCTAATCATATCATCGGTTTCTAGGTTCAGATTGGGCTTCAAGTTGAAAGCTTTAAGCTTTGGAGCATATGCATCACTCCTACCATTATGAGATTACTTTTTCTTTGCATTTTTTTTTTCAAATATGAATTTTGTCATTACTAATGCAGGTATTGGATGCGACAGACAATGAACCTTGGGGTCCTCATGGCACTGCATTGGCAGAGATAGCACAGGCTACCAAGAAATTGTCAGTTTCTCTCAATTTCTTTCAAGTAATGTTGTGCTGAAAGTATGTTATCTTGCTTTGAACTTATTAGGTGCAATGTCTTTTAGCTCTGAATGTCAGATGGTTATGAATGTTCTATGGACAAGATTGGCTGAGACTGGCAAGGACTGGCGTTATGTTTACAAGGTACCACCTTACTTACTACTCACTCGATCAATGTTGGAAATCATTTGACACATAAAGCTTTTATAGCTACTGCCCTCATTTATTGGTTAATAGGGTATTTTAAAGCACTCAACATCTGTACCTTCTTATATATCAGGCATTGGCTGTTATAGAGTATCTGATATCCCATGGATCAGAACGTGCAGTTGATGACATAATAGAACATACTTTCCAGATATCAGTAAGGCCTATTCTAATGCGTTTTTGCTGAATGTGTCAGCACTTTTCTAACTGCCTCAGAAAAGAGTTTTGTGTTGTCTGATTATGGTTCTTTTTATGTGGTCATTTGTAAGTCTCTATCAAGTTTTGAGTATGTTGAGCCAAGTGGGAAGGATATGGGAATTAATGTGAGGAAGAAGGCAGAAAATATTGTGGCCCTTTTGAACAATAAAGATAAAATACAAGAAGTAAGAAATAAAGCTTCTGCCAACCGCGAAAAGTAAGTTATAAGCTCAGAAACTGAAAATATATGTTTAACTTCAGCTTCTATGAATTTGACTGTTGGATTATTCCCTCTAACTTAACTGTGTGCTTGCTGCAATTATTAGGTACTTCGGACTTTCATCTACTGGAATAACATATAAGTCTGGTTCAGCCTCTTTTGGTACTGGTGGCTATCGAAGTAGTGATCGATATGGAGGTTCAGGTGACAACTTCAGAGAAAGTTATAAAGACAGGGATCCATATGGAGAGGAAAAGACTGGAAATGATACCTTTGGAAAGTCACGCAGAGGGGCTGCAAGTGAGAATCAAGGGAACACCTTGAAGAAGGGGTTTGCACGGTATGGCAGTTTTTGGCTTTATTGTGTTCTAACTTTTATGTTTCTGTGAGATGGATTGAGATTGGCATATGTGCTAAGATTTTAAAGGTTTTCTTGGAGATATCTCCATATATATATTTTTTTATATTGGCTCCATGAGAAGAGATTCGTGTTATTGCTTGGCATGCAATAGCATTAATATTGAATTTTATATAGTCACTTGTGATAGTTGGTTAAGAGGATGCCGTACCAGTGTTTTTCTCTCTCCGTCTAAGTTTCCCTCTTACACACACTCACTGATACGTAATCACACATGCTCCCTCTTTGAAGTTTGCATTTTGTTTTATGTATGATATTGTTAATTTGATAATGATAAATTGCAGCAAGGATCAAGACAATATGTCATCCAATGCTTCAAAATCAGCAATGAAGTCAAATGACTCTGACAAATACAGTTCAATTCCTTCTCAAAGCTCAAGCATTCCTTCAAATAAGTATGATGACGATTTTGATGATTTTGATCCTCGAGGAACTTCTAGTAATAGTAAGTATTCTGTGTGACATGTTATGTTGTGCAGTTGTCTGCTTCAATTGAGTCTAAAGAACCCTTGTGGAGTATGTATCTTCCATAAACTTTTATTTTCAATCAATTACCACAAATAAAAAGATTGTACATGAATAGATTGGGGGAAAAAAAAGTGTCATCTGACCATTCAACATAATGTTCCTTGATCATGAAGAAGTGATTGAATGCATAACATTGGGTGGTATTTTTTTTTTTTTCTGGTTGTGGGAGGGGGTCCAGGGAGGAGATTTTTATGGGGATGATTGATGGGTTTTTGACATTATTTGAAGTCCACAGAGCTTGATCACTGTTAGCAAGGCATCGATTCATTGATAACATACATGATTGTATACATCCTGTGCCGGAAATTTGGTGCTGCTGTGGAAACCTTGTAGTGCCCAATGCCATTTCTGCAAAACAGTGTTTATGTGGTAGTTGTAGAAAGAATTTCTACCAGATGCACTTCATATTATTATAGTGAATATGTACGATTAGATACTTGGTGGAAACCAAATTTCTGCTTCATTGAATGCAGAAAGTATTACCAGAGTTGATACTAATGATTACTGCCGGTTCCTTTTCTAATAATTCATATAGCAAGGTGTGTCTCACTATATGTTGTGGATTGGCCTATTCGACAGAGTCTGCTGCTGGGAACTCTAAGCAAGTGGATCCATTTGGAGATAGTTTGATTGGTGATCTCATGGATGCACCAACTCCAGCCCCTGCTCAAACATCTGCCACAAATGGTAATGCCTCAGAGGTTGATCTTTTTGCTGATGCAACTTTTGTGTCAGCACAACCAGAGCAAGGAATGGGAGTAAATTCTCAGACTAAGGTCAGATTGTTTTTCCTCTATGTTTCTAGAAATGCCATATGTTATGTGTTTGCATGTTTGTGTTTGTGTGTTGTTGAGAAGGCATTTGATGACTTGGGAATTACCTGCAGAAGTCTGAAATAATTTTTTTTCCTCTACATTACCTGGATGAGTTATAACGGACCTGGCAATAATAAGAGCATAAAGAATGTATAAAATTGTTTGATTAATTAAATTGAAAGATACTTTGGTTTACTTTTGGAATTTTAGAGGCATTGGTTTATAGTAAGCAGGAATCAGGGTGTAATAATTCTCCCTTGGCTAAAATGAATTTGTTTATGTGCTAATCTTATATTTTTTACTGTCCATTTATGCAGACGGAAGTTGATCTATTTTCTTCTCAACCCGTGGATTTTTCTGCAGCTCCTGCACCAGTTGACCTTTTTGCTGCCCCTGAACCAGCTGTGCATCCAGAACCTAAGGCTCCAAAATCTGAGCCGACAACTACTAATATTGTTGATCCATTTGCGACGGTTCCACTGAACAATTATGATGGATCTGATTTCTTTGGAGCATTCACTTCCGACTCAAATTCAGTATCTACGGGAACCACACAAAATGCTGCCAGTGATTCTAGCCTCAATAACTTGGTTGGAACGTGTTCAGCTGTCTCAAATCCTCCAACCAAAAAGGATGCTTTCCAGGTGAAGTCTGGAATTTGGGCAGATTCATTAAGTCGTGGGATCATTGATCTTAATATATCTGCTCGTAAGTATTATCTTCCTAAGTACTGTAATTTCCTAGCATAGTACAGTCACATGTTTACTGTTTCAGATCTATTACTGACGTCTGTATTTGCATCATATAACAGTTTTTTGACATGTCTTCCCCGCTTCTGTTATTGTGAATTAATTACCTTAGGTTTCTCTCATACGGTACTTTGTGCACTTTGCAGCCAAGAAGGTATCACTGGCAGATGTAGGGGTTGTGGGTGGATTAAGTGATGGTTCAGATGAAAGGGAAAAGGGTCCACCAACATCATTTTACATGGGGAGAGCGATGGGCACTGGAACTGGTCTCAGTAAATCTGGGTTCACATCTCCACAGTCGGTAGGAGATGACCCATTCTCAAATTTTGGCAGCCAACAATATCAATTTGGTAGTTTTAAAAAGTAATTTTTTCCCATGTTCATGTTCATTTCACTATTGTATTCTCTATTCTTTGCCTATTCGGTTAAGATATTCGAAGTGTTGAGCATATTGCAAGCCTGAGTCTTTCTTGTCCATAAATACATATTAAACAATACAGTGACTTGATTATTGTGTAATCATGAACAGAGAGTTTACAGGACTTTTTGTTGTAAGTTATACCGAATCGGATGCGAAGTTGCAAATATTTTAAGTCGTGCAGAGTTGTGGTGGCTCCTTGCTTGGTTATTTATTGGGAGGAATTTTCATCTGCTTCATGTTTTTGAATGAAGTAAATTGGCAATTTGAAACTCTGCTGCTCTAGAACATTTCCGATAGGGGACGTTGCAACGTTCATAGGTGTTGTCAGGCTATAAGTATACTCGTTTTCAGTTGCATTGGCATCGGACAATAGAGTTAAGACCTGTTTGGGGTTGATATTGGCACTAAAGTGTTTAGTTTGTTGTATTTTAAAAATTATGTTAATATAATTTTTTATTTATAGGATGAAAAATTTATTATATTTTAAATAATTTTATCAAAATTATTATTTAAAAATTACATTGACCACATACTATTAATTTTTATTTTATAATTACAGTATCAATTTTTGTGTTTTTGACGTCAAAAGTTACACCTCAATTTTAAATATGATCTTAATTTGCAAAGATTATGATTTTTTTTAAAGCTTCTTCGTTTGTCACATGTCCCAAAACAGAAAATTTATACAACAAAAATTAAAATTTCCTCCGACCGTGAAAGATTTTTTGTCACAATGGTAGTCTACCGTCGTAGGTCCAGACCACCGGAGGATAGGAATTCAAATTAATCTGCTCAATAAACAGGTTTAATTTGATGATTCTACAACCATTTTTATTGGTCCTGTAGTTATTTAACTTTGATTTCATTTATCGTTTACCTTGACATATTGTTTCACTCAATAAACAGGTTTTGGTGCTTCGCTACGGAACTTTCACGTTCAACCACAGCACCACAGGAATTAAATATATGGTCTTAAAGACTATACTACAGGGTGAATGATCATTACTCTGTACCATATAATGAGGAAGGGCCACAACATTAAGAAGAAAACTTAATCCACTGGAACTTGTGATTATTATTGTAGAGTTGCAAACAAGCATAATGACATATGTTCCTTAATACATCTCCAGCATTCTTCCCCTCAACATGGCTTCTGCTTTCCTCACCTGCTTCACTGGTCCTATGATGAATACCTGCATGAACCCACTACTTATCAGGCTCTTGAAAGACAGATTTCTACACCTTATTTTGAAGAGTCCTTTTTCCTATACATGCATGAACCTAAATCCATCACCTTAAAAGTTTTTGTTATACTTTGATAAAGGATGGCTGAGAATAACAAAATAAACTGTAAAGCAAAATTAACGACAAATAATTGAAGAGGTTCCGCTGAACAACCTGATACAGCATTTCAAAAGTTCCTGTAATATTTTGCTGTTGAGATTCACGGAAAAATTTGAGGCACTATATAAAGTCTGAGCATGAATTAACAAAATAATGGGGGAGCAAATTGACAACAAAGAAGTGAACTCAGAGAAGGTAATAAAGTAATATAAGTAATATAACTTATAAAAGATTAAAAGAGTTGAGCAGTGTTGAAATTATAGAGCCCTTTAATCAATGCTAAGCAGGCTTAGGACATGTCCACAATGCTTCCGAAATTTCTCAAACCATATAAATCAACTTCACAACCATATGCGTTTTGATTGCATGCTGCGGCCAGAGGAGTGAGAATACTAATGCTTAGTCATTTATTTATTCTCATTTTTAGAAAGATAAAAATGGAGGATCCTGTCACAAACGCACTAGTGTGGTCCTTCATTTAGCATTGCGATTGAAAAATTCAGTCATACTCCCACATCACAGTGTACATGTAGGCTTTCATCCTAAATCAACAGAAACTCTTTGAGTTTGCGCGAGGAGATTAATGTTTTTGTGTGGGTGAAAATATAATTATTCAATAGATTTTGAGTTTTTGTAGACTAACCTTGTCAGGTGGACCCTTGGCACCTCCAATGAGAATTTCGGCACTGCAAAATTGCGACCAAGATAATCAATTTAGCATTTTCAAACATGAAATTGTGATATGCATTACACAGAGAGAAGAAAGAGGTATATATACTTGCAAGATTCCTTTATAGCCAAAATAGAAGACCCTCTTCTTCCTATTATACGTCCCATCTTTCCGGGGGGTACATCAAGAATTGATAGAATTTCTTCTTCAGGAACATCTCCCTCCACTATCAAGTAATCTACATAGATGAACCGCACACCTAGATCAACACATTGAAATCCTAACAGCAGGTTTACCAAGCTTATGGAAAAAAGAAAACAAAAAGTTGCCGAAACTTTACATATAATGTTATTAAAACAACACATCACAAGTTTTGAATGACTATCAATCTAGATACCATCCAAAATAACATTCTGTAGTGAATGAATATTAAAAATCATAAGCTGCTTATATACAGATTCTTCTAACCAAGGGGTTGCACAACTAATGCACTATGTTTCTCGCTAAATATATGCAACATTTCAACCATCAAGAATCACTCATCTTATTCAGAATTTAGATAATGACTTTAACATGCTCTTATATTAAACTGAAAGCCCAAAGTCCTATTGATCATGAAAGACAGCAGAACAGTAGATATAAATCATAAGAAACACATTGGCTAGACCAAACTATAAGCAGATACTTTACAACACCATAGCAACACTTTATCTTCTTTGGTAAGTTTGTTAATAGGATGCTGGATGATTGATTGATTAAGTGCATTATTAATAAGAAGCTTATGAGCAGAGAATTCTATATTGAAACTCAACTCATGCATAAGTGGGCGTGATATGTAATTGGAATTTGCCTCGTGTATTTATAATTCAAATGGAATCAAGGTAGACAAGTTTCAGAAACCCAAACACCAGGCTTCCTCCCCTATTTTGACTGTTCTTCCCATGTCGCATGTTCAACATGAGTAATTGCAAGGAAACATTCCCTCGTGCAAAATGGTGATTGGACAAAGTCTATTGACAAATTCGTTACACTCCGGGGAATATGCAAACGCGCCGGGGGGTGGGGTGTTGTTGTTACACTAATCTATAACAGTATGGAAATTGACAAGATATAAAAACCTGGAACAGGCGGGAGAGGTGGCCAATCCACATAATCATTTTCATTGATGCAGAAACAACGACAATATAGTGCACCACGCACTGCAAGGTACCATAAGGATTGTTGGTTTAGTTTCTTCATCATATTGTGATAGATGTACGGTAGAAAGCGGACATCATCTGCAGCTGCTCGGACCATCAGTTCAGTTAGTGGTCTGTATGTCCAAAACTGGGGGTCCTGCACATGACAACCAGCGGAACAATTACTGTGGTAGCACATGTTGCAGACTAGTTGGATCTTCAATCTATCAGTAATTGTGTACAAAATTGTCTTAGCATCAGAAAAGGGAAGTTGTTTGGGCAAACATAAAATATAATGTCAAGTGTTGGCACTGCTTTTCATGAAAATTATCAGTCTGCATTTGTAAGTTTTTAGGCAAAGAGTCAGCACTGATTTTCATGAACACTAAGAGTCCAAGTTGTTTCAAAGTTTTAGGTCCATGTCTCATAGAACAACATGGTCCTATATACAGTAACTTTAAACATAATTGTCTAAGTATCTAGGATGGTGAGTACGTGGGCCAAGTGTCAGCACTGATCATAATCAACATTTACAGTGTACTTGTTTTAAATTTTGAGGTTTAAGTCTAATAGCTTGCAAACTGTTGTAAAAGAGCATATACTGATATCCTTTCTAGCTGGAAGCCATTTATTACATTGTGAAATCTATCACACAATCTTCCAAACAACAGAATTTGGCTTCCCAAGAAGCCACATCCCAAAGAATTTGATAGAATCAAACCAAGGCAACAAGAATACTTTTAATTCTAGGATGAACAGTCCAAAAATTTGAACTACCATAGCCCAGAATTTCAGAATGAATTAGATTCAAAACTAACCTGCCTAAGGAGTACACGAACCTCTTCCTTCTCTTGATAAGATATACCTGCGTTTAAATAAAAGCAACACATTTCAGCAACCTAATAATTAATGCAAAAATTTCAGGAGCGACTTTGAGACAGCCATAGACATTAAAGAATGGTCAACAAATCATGTCTGATCATGAATTTGAAGAGTCTAGCAACACTAGCAGGCAGTATCAAACAGTAGTAAAATATGAATAATAAATCAAGTCTATAACAAAAAGATGCTCTTAAATCTATCAAGTCACAAAACCAAAACTTAATCCTGAGCAGAAAGGCAAGACAAAACCTTATTTATCAAATCTCTGCAGAGATAGGGCAAAAAAATCAAGTAAAGAACTAAAAAGTGTAGAGTGCCACTTTACAGCAGAGCAGGGTAACCAGATGAATAGAAGATGATTGTAAAAGCAGTAATACAGCAATTGATGAAACTAATGCATCTTCTTTGCTTCTTATCTATTTTCTAGTCTTGGTTGGCTTAATTGCACACAGGGAAAAGAAAATTGTCTACAAATCCTAACTTCAAAATCAGGAATACCTAACTGGCTTAACAAAAGAAAGGTATCAGGGGTAACTACTAAGGATAAAATATCGAAAGCAATTTAAACTCTGCTCACTAAAAAGTTGACCAAACAAACAAACATTGAGGAAACAAAAAGTTTCGACGACACGAAACAAATATTTACTTAAATGGATACCACGACATATAAATACCACAATAGCGTGGATCTGCGAGAAGACCAACAAATGATATGTAGTCATCCGGTGATCTTTTCCGACCTTCCTGCTCCTCTATTAAAGAATAAGCAATCTGCAGTCCATCAGGAGAAAAAGGCATTCTTAGAAATATGTTCACTGATTATGTCAATAATAAATTGATGGCTCCAAAGTGAACAAGAATTTTGCTTTTATAATTGATTTCAAATCTAATTGCTGTTCCCGTAACATAAGTGTAAAAGTGGATATTGATACTTAAATTGACGAGTGATAGCAAAAAGTACAAGTCCATGTCAAGTAAAAGCAAGTTTAAACATCAAACCAGTGCTAATGAACGAGAATTTTGTTTCTATTATTGATTACTAAAAAGGAATATCATAATTCATCAACCACATCTAAGGACCAATCTTCTCTACCTTCATTACATTTTGATCTCGAAGCACCACATCAGTCTAATGGTGGTTTAACAGGTTTCCAAAATAACTCCATAAACCATTTCCAAAAGTAAATTACAGACTGACAATGCAAAATTTCTTTATACAACTGGGATTGGTTTTTCCTTCTACATATACAAGATCTCTCCAGCCGATAACGATAAAGTCAATGATAGTTTAACAGGCATAGCCAATAATATGTGCAAGAGGTTCAATCCAGACCCGTCCATAAATGAAGGTAAGTTAAGCATCTAGGTAAAAAGACAAAACAGAAACTTTGACATGCTCAAAACTTCACTTGTTTTCCATTCCTAATGTCTCCATACAAACTCAAAATTGGACACCTTTTCTTTATCTTGAAAAGGTACTAAAAGGGCACACAATCCTGCAATAGTTTTCAGTAGGTTATAAAGGATATTTACCTGGGTATCCACAACATTGTGCAACTTAATGCCAAATTGAAAATATAATGCCTACAAAAACAAACAAACAAATTTAAAAACAGAAATAACATACTGTCAAGCATATCATGCATGCCATGATGCAGAAGTAAACAAATTCAATAAGAGACCTCACTATCTCGTTTGCAATCGTGAATAACTTTTGTGATGTAACTAGACTCAAGTGCAGGCTTACAGGCTTTCACAACCGTCTCCCCACCCTGAATAGCGTCAACCAGATATATAGCATCTGGAAATGCTAGCTGCCAAAAAGCACAAAGCTTAAGTTTATAAATTTTCTCATAAATCAAATTGACATACGTACAGTAGATGGGATTTGGTTCATTCCTATTGAAACAGAAACAAGTAAATAGATGTATTTCGTTTCGAACAAATATAAGATGGATCAAACGGGAAGGCAAAACACATTATACCTGCATAATACAAAGACTTCCATGGCGACAAAGGTCAACTCCCTCACAGTCAAAACCAATGACCAATTGCCTCTCAGACGATGGTTCCAGGAACTCAGCAGGAAGTTGAGAAGCATTGGTCACAATATGGATTGGAACCACTGAATCTATGGGCTTTCCATCTGAAATATAAGAAAAAAGACAGCAAAAAAAAAAAATTGTTGCAACTCAATAAAGTTTCAACCAATAACTCGAAAAAGAATATATCAGTTGCTTATAACAAATTAAGAAAACAAATTGTAAATGTGATTCTAACAAATTAGTGCGTGAATTTGAAATTGTTTCCAAAAAAATCTCCATTTCCAATTAGATTCAAGATTCTTAAAGAACATAATTTTTCATCTTCGTATAATTTCTAAGTAACCAAACAGAAGGTAAGTTCAAAATACAAAAGGTTAAATGAAAAACGAATCTAATCAAATGAGCAGAGCAATCCCCAATTAACGATTTGCAAATGCTCAATTACAACCTAAATTTCAAAAATTAAAATTCTGGATCGAAATTTAAAAAAATTTAAATGTAAATTAAATTAATTAATTACCAGGGTCTGAAGAGAGGGGAATATGAGTTTGATGAGAAGGAGACGAAGCCATGTCATCGGGACCATCCAACCAGATCAATTTTTTTTAAAATTTTTTTCTTTTCCCCTCTGTATTGTACCCTATTAGGGTTTTTATTCTGGCTTGTCTTTTTTCTTTTCCGGAAATGAATTTAAATTGAGAAAAAGTTTTAAAAAGGCAAAAAGAGTTTGGTTCTGATGTTTACCGTAACAATAAGTCCGCAAGGAGTACACCACTCACTTCGCGCCACGTCATTGAAAGAGATATGATTCTATTGACATGTGACAGACCGTGTATTTGTGGCACAGAAACGCTGATCACGAGAAACGCTAATTAGGGAAGAATCGATATCAAATTAGAAAGTGAATATACAGATTACAGGCCCCAATATTTCAAGAATAGGTAGGCGAGCGCCGCTGTTGCGGCTCCTTTCACAAAATCATTGTTATCACGAACAAGATTTTGAAATGTAATCTCCTGACTCCATAATAAGAGAGTGTGAAAAATGATTAATAAGCCACGTCGTATAAATTAAAAGATCTTTAATTAGAAGCTATTTAAATGAACGAGATTAGAGAAAAATCTTGACTCCGGTCTAACCACAAAATAAGTAAAAAAGAAAAAAAATTCTACAAATAACATTAATAAAGTAGAGAAAATTTTTTAAAATAGACAAAACTATTAAAAAAAAGAAAAGAAAAGAGAAAACTATCACAAAAATGAGAAAGAGAAAACTAATTTTATGAAAAACAATCATTTTATTATTAAACGCGAGCTACGAGTAAAAGAGAACTTCTTTTAAGAGTATTAATACCGTCACATGAATTATAAATACATGAATGTAATGTATTAAAACATCAATAATTCCTAATGAAATAAGTAACAAAATAATTTTATGAGGATAAGGTTGAAGTCTTTTTTGTTAGTAAATATTAAAAATGCTAATAAAATTACTGATACCACATAATTAACAAATATTGATGTTAACGCCGAGTGCTCATTGAGTAATTAACTATATTTTTAATGAAATGGATAGAATCATTTGGGATTTAAAGAAATTTGCAGCGAAAGAGCCAATTCACTGGGTAATAATAACTAACGTAAACATCTAAATTAAATAAAATTAAAATAGCAAGCTGGCAACAAATCCAGATCATGGTTTTTAATATAAAAATCAATGTGCTAGGCCTTCTAGGCCTATCCGAAGTGGGCCCGGATCCAGCACTTTTCACTTTCCCTTTTCCTAAAAGTCGCTGTACTTCTCAGGAATCCCTATATGAGCATAAGCCCAATCCCTTCTTTCTTCTTATCGAATTTGTTCGATTCCCTCTCTTTTTTAACAATCTTGTATATGCTTTCACAATTTTGCAAATATCCTAAAAGAATTCACCTTTTTTTTTCATTTTCCACATCGATTCAGCTACTAAGCTCCAACTTTTGACTGAATTGTGTGTATGTTGAGCTTTGTAAGTTGGTAGAGATTTTTAGTGAAAGAGCCGATTTGGTTATCTGGGTTTGTGAAATTTTGATTTTTTTTTATGGTAAGTTTTTGTTTTGGAGGCTTGAGTAGATTCTGTGTTGTTTAAAGATTTGAGTCTTGATATTTACAAAGAACTGATTTTGATTTCTGGGTATGTTGAATTGTGAGTTTCTACTGGTGGGTTTTAGATTCCTAGGTGACTTTCATGGGATTTGTTAGTGAATTTGATGTGAAGCAAGTTGTTTCATTTTGGGTTAGTTTTTGAGTTCTGTTTAGAATAGATAGGTTGAAAAAAAAATGAAGAGAGGAAAAGATGATGAAAAGATCATGGGACCAATGTTCCCTAGATTACATGTTAATGATACTGAGAAAGGAGGACCAAGAGCACCGCCTAGGAACAAGATGGCCCTTTATGAACAGCTCAGTATCCCTACTCAGAGGTTTAGTACCGGTGTTTTGCCTCTGAATCCATCAAACAGTAGCAGTTTGGTTCCTCCAGTTTCTTCAAGCCAGGTACCTTCAACAACTTCTGTAACTGATTTGTTAGAGATAGGTGAAAAGTTCACGAGTGATCTTCTAGGTCTTTTGTTGATAAAGTATTGCCAATGTTGATAATCTAAAGGGTACTATTATGTATTGTTGTATTGGCTCAGTTGAATTATGATGAAAAAAACTAATTATTTTGTTTTTTCCTATTGTGATGGAAGCTTCTTGTTTAAGTAGATCTTAATACGGTCATCAAGTGTTTGACTTTGATGTTGGCTTTTCAAGTGTTAGTGATCTTATGTACTCCCAGGGGAATTGAAAGATTCATTCGTTGCAGCTAGTCATTTCTGATTTTTGTCTTATTGGTGGGTGGCCAGTGGCCTTCTGACTGTTTGTGCACTTGTTTTTGTTTACATGTGAGGAAAACTTCATTTTTACCTATGTTAATTGGTGATACACATATGATACTTCTGATTAATGTGAGTAAATTATGTCTGTGTGTATGAGTGTGTGCTTTCTATGTATGAGTATCTATGAGGGACCAGCTTCATTGCAGTTATATAAATGATTGTTGTATTTGCAGGGGAATGGCCTTGAAAGAAATTTGCTTTTCGCACATTCTGTACATCCTTCAACACCCACTCATTTGGATGAGAAGTGTCATTCTGACCAGCCTGCTGGAGCCACTTTGAACACTCATTTGCAACATCATGAGCAGAGTAAGAAAGTAAGTGAGGAGGATGATTTTGCAGTTCCTATATTCGATCAGGCAGGGATGGGACAATGTCATGGTAAATCTCAAAGTGATGTTGATAAGGGAAACCTCTCTCCCTTTAACCCGTCTAATACCCGTAAGTCTACAAAATTCCAAAATGCTTGCGATAAGAATCCAAAACGAAGTAGCTCCTCTAGTATCAGTTTGAGACAACAGGGAGGACACGTTTGTCAAGAGAACCCAAAGATTTGCATCTCAATTGGAAACTTTCCTGCAAAATCTTCTGTGAATTTATCAATTAGAGAAAAGATTGATGGGATTGTGAAGGAAGTAAGTGCATCTCCTAATCAAGAATATAGAGAAATCTCAGGATCTGATTTTAGCAGAATAAATGATAGTGATGCTTCTTTACGACTGGAGTCTGGAGCTGGCTTGCCACCAAATGGCTGTTGTCGTTATGATGATGTTGACTCCACTGGGGATTTTCAGAAGGAAGTTGTTCTCCAGCCTAGAGGTGACACTCATTCAACAGAAGACTGTGGCCATCGAAGTGGGCTTCATAATGACAGCAGATACCATGTAGACAAGACTTGTGGGTCACTGCAGTTGGGAAGTGGAGATAAAAGTGACGATGTCTCTGAAACCTCCATGGTGGATTCTATGTCAGGCGTGGATATGTCTCCTGATGATGTTGTTGGAATAATAGGTCATAAACATTTCTGGAAAGCAAGAAGAGCAATTGTCAAGTAAGTATCTGGTGCTTATTAATAGCTTCTTATCCTGTTTTCTTCTTCATGGCTCTGAATTTGGGACTTGAAATCGTCCTAATGCACCATTGTATGTTGTATAAGCAGTGGATATACCATATCTGTTAGATGATATTATATCTGTATTTTATGCAAATGTAAGGATGCTGGTATGCCATAGGAAACTAAGGGGTGGAGTAGTGAGGTTTTATGGGACGTGTATAATCTTATTTGGCTGTGACAAGTCGAAATGGGATGGACCCACAATTCATTTCCTTAATTTTTTCAGTACTTTTAGAGTTTTTGTTTTCATGCTAGACTCATTGTTCTTTTTATGGACGCAAGTAATTTGCAGTGGCAGCCTCTTCTCAATTTTCTTTTTGAGATCCACTGGCATGAGTTTGCTTGTGGTCTGGGGCTGGGCCTACTATTGACTTCAGGATGATTGTAATAGATTTTTCTTTTAGAAACTTTGACAGTTTCTTAGTTTGTCTAATATGGTGTAAATTTCAGAATATGAGAATTTCTTTATTGGAGAAGAGATGCTCATTGTAGTATTTTCACAGTATAAAGCTACACTTGTGAATTAAGAGTTGTACTTGTGACTTTGAGGGAGGGAAGGTTTATGGTGTGGAGTTCCGGGATTCCTCGTAAGTGACCCCTTTTTTGTTCAAAGGCCCTCAATAATGTTTTAACAATGGATCATCTTACAGCAGGGAAATGGACAATCCTAATCGAGGTATGCAAGGAGGCCCTGAGACAGTGGATCATTTCACTTTTGTTTGTTGTCTTGCATCTGCTTTTCGCATATCTTCCTGTCTCGGTGTGGCGTTGCTTTCTTTTCCCTGTGATCCTGGGAGTTTATCTATCCACAGCACTTGGGGGCTTGGAGCAGGAAAGGAAATATCGCTGGAGGATGATCCCTGAAGCTTATGTTGGGTGGATCTCTGAGAAACGGGATAATTTTTTACAGTACTTGGAGGCGAATGGGATGTTTCATTTGATGTCTTAGTATTTTTATGTTGGAAGATATTGTGGGGTTGTGATTCGCAGTCTTTTGTGCAATGTGTTTATGATATATGTTAGGCGTGTACAGTTTGTATGTGTTATACACGTTTTCATTATTTCGAACAGAAAATTTATGCTTCATCTCTTCAAGTAGATGCAAAATGTACGTATCTCCATTCTGAATCATTATCTTGCATGTATTTTCTTATTCCTTCTTATTCCTTTCTATTGTAAAATCAAGGTGATGTCTAGTACTGCTTCTAGTTATTTGTACATCTTTGTAGTTATTAATAGAGTTCTCCACTTCACTCGCTTTTCCCAAGGGAGAAAATGTACAAGTTTTGAAATGAAAAATTCCGGTCTTCTGCTGGTGGTATTTATTACTGAAATTTTGCCAAGTGATTCTTGTTTAGGAACTTGTTACAATTGTGTGTATCGTAGTCTTTGACCATATTCTCCTTTTTTTTTTTTGTCTCTGACTTTATTGGAGTGCACTAGGATTGCTAGAGTATGATTGTAATTAGAGAGCTAGGGAGAGATTTTAGGCTTCTTTGACACTTGTAGGTGCGTGAGGCTAGCTGTATCTACAATGGGCGTTGGATAAAAAGTGTGGTTATGGTCTAAAAAGTTTGTACTTGGTGAAATTTTTTGTTGGATATTGTAATTTTAAAGCCAACCCAAATAACATCTTGCATTTGCATGTATGCAAGTTGTTTTGTTCTGCATGCTACAGCCTTCATAATTATGGTATATGATATCTGATCGCATGTGGATGTCCATTGGATTCTTGTTAGTCCTATCTCTGTGCTGTGTTTGTTAAACTCCTTTAATGATTTCTATGGAATTTGGTTCTTGATGCAACTCCTGTTACTGTATACAGTCAGCAAAGAGTGTTTGCAGTTCAAGTATTTGAGTTGCATAGACTAATCAAGGTAAGGATGTCTTAACTCTGTGAAGTAGCTTATACTTCTCCTGGCAAGGGCTGCAGACTCTCTTGCCTTTATTTTTTTCCTGTTGAAAGGAAATTAAATTAATCTGTGTATTCAAACAGGTCCAACAACTGATTGCTGAATCACCAGACGTTTTGCTTGAAGAGAGCGCCTGTCTTGGCAAACCATCTTTGAAGGCCTCTCCTGCTAAAAAACTTCCATTGGAGTATGTTGTAAAACCACTGCCACACAGTGTTAAGCGCAAAGTTGATTCTGAGAAGCCTAACCATAAGATAGAATCCTCTGCGGAAAATGCTGTAGGGAAGACGTCTCTTTCTTCTGTGAAAAATGGTAGTCAGCCTTCAAATTATGGGCCTTACTGTGCAAACCAACCTCCACCAATGGAAGCCACCAATTCCAGAATGGCTCATTGGTGTTTTCATCAATCGCCTGGGCAGCAGTGGTTGATTCCTGTTATGTCCCCTTCGGAGGGGCTTATATACAAGCCATATCCTGGACCTGGATTTATGGGAACAGTTTGCGGGGGAGGATGTTCACCTTTTGGCCCAGCACCTCTGACAGGTAATTTTATGCATCCAGACTATGGGATTACATCACCTATTCCTCTTCAAGGAAATGGGGTTATGCCTGGTGCTCATCTAGTTGGTCATGGTTACTTCCCACCTTATGGCATGCCAGTTATGAACCCATCGGTCTCAGGTTCAGCTGCTGAACAAAAGAATCAGTTTGCTGTGCCAGGTTCGCGTGATCAATTCTCTCAAGGAGATGCTAATTTTTACATGCCACAAGAGAGCTCCTGTAATGTACCAGCCCAGAAGAATGGAGCTGTTCCACCAGTAAGGCAGTTTCAGGCATCTAAAGACACAGAGTTACAAGGAAGTACGGCAAGTAGTCCAGGTGAGAGAGTGCGAGGTGATGGGATGGGTCATGCTGCTGAAGGTACAGATGCACTTCAACTTTCTACCGTGTCTCCAGTTGTTCAGGAGGCGGCCCCTCAGCCTCATGATGCAGACCAGCCAACAAAAGTGATCAAAGTTGTGCCTCACAATCCTAGATCAGCTACTGAATCTGTGGCTCGAATTTTCCAGTCTATACAAGAAGAGAGGAAACAGTATGACTCAATTTAGCTTTTTTACATCAAATAAATTCTGGCTGGTTAAATTCTGCGATTCTCTTTCGGAGTGTTGCTTGGTCCTTCCCTGCTCTCCTTTTTTGGCGTGATATGTTGTATTTTCTCTTATGGATTGTGATTATAATTCTTATTCATATGTAGGTATCTCTAGAAGGATACAGGAAGTCTGTATAGTATGAAAATATTTTTGTGTTTAAGATTATTCCTAGGCAGAGGGATAGATCTCTCCATAAGGGAAGGGGACGACAGTTTTTCCACTAACAAAACTGGGGTCCGGCTATGTTGCAACTGTAGTACCGTGCCACAGTTGCAATCAGCCATTGGATCCACTTGGATGAGGGTTGCAACAGTGGATCCAAGTGGATCTAATGGGTTGCAATTGTGGCACGGCACCACAGTTGCAGCATAGCCAAGTCCACAAAACTGACTTCCCTCGTATGTTGTAGGCTTGTCACATCTGTAGCAATACAAACACTTATCATGAACTGAGCCTTTACTATGCTGTGCTATTGGAATTTCTTGACAAATTTATTTAACTGCAGGCGTAAGCATGTCACATTAATTACCAAATATTTTTATATATGTTATTGGCATTCATACCAAGCTGCAAAACTACCATAATAAAAGAAACTGCCCCGGTCTTTTTTTTCTCCTCCTTGTAGACTCAAACAAAAAAAAGCATGGCATCCAGACCGCCTTGTTTTTAATGTGTGCCCATTTTTGCTGGAATGTGTAGACTCTACACCCCCAGACCACCCTGTTGGCTGTGTCTGCCAGTTTTGTGAAAATTGTAGTTGGGCGGTATCCGATGCTTACACCTTATATCTTAACCACGAACTTCTCGAGCCTATATCCTGAAACATTTGCTAATTTTTTTGAGCATGCAATTGAATGGCGTAAAGCATGAGTAAATTACCTTGTAAATCGCAATAAAAACTTCATATTGGTGGTTGTAATCACCATCTTCAGAAACAGGCTCTAGTACACAGCCAAGATACTGTGTACTGGACACTTGAACGAAACCAAAGCATTTGAGATCATGGTAACCTGTTTTGCTGAATTTATCTTTCTGAATTTGACATACAATATGGAAAATTAACATGCATGTTAAGCAAAAACATTGACAATTTATATGATTAAGAGAATCTATGATAATTAAAGCTCACTGTCAAAAATGCAACTAGCCGTGAAAGGTTGTTTCCATATAGTGTTGGATTCACCTAAAAACGCGAAAAAAATATACCCATAAACAGTCAATTAGACTATGATCAAAATAATAAGAGCGACGAAATATGCTCCAAGTTCTGGTTCAATATTTCTATGATGACAATGCTATATTTGCTGCAGGATTTGAGCAAAAATAAAAACAGCAAAGATATGATTATGCTGTCAATAATATCCTGCAAGATTGTAGGAACAATTTGTTTTTGAATTTATGATATCAGATATATGTTAAAGATATGTAGGCAGATTTTTTGGCTTTGTTTGTTTCTTTTCTTTGAATAAATTCAGATACTGCAACAATGAATGACATGCAATTAACAGCCCCAATTTCTCTGTGTTCTGTTCTCTTTGTTTAAAATCAACATTCTACATATTTAATCATATCCAGTTTGGAAGAGCATGTATCAAAGGTTCCATATGCGTAAAATGTATACGTTGAAGCCATGAATGCATATCCATCCAGCATCAGCAATATTTAAGTCTGCATCAACGAAAATGATTAGCAGAATGTGAAAAGTATTATAGGCGGCATTATTCATTGTTACATGTTATATTTAACCTCATATTCATTGCTGTTAAAGCCGAATCCATAGGTGGCACTTCTGCTTGATCGAGTGTCCATAAGATTACCATCTGGCGAGTTCTTAAAATGGTGACTGTTCCTTCTGGACAGTCGACTGCCTTGAGTTGAATAAGCTGTGTGTGGGAATTTTTGGAGGCCATAGATTTCTTTTGTTCTGGGTGTGAAGTAGGCTTCATCTGTTAATTACTCTAAGGGAAATCAGAAACAAGAGCATTTACCGAGTACTAGTCACTTGAAATAATAGCAATTTCGAAGGGGTTTACCATATGTGCTTATAAATTTGCACCAAGTACTTATAAAACCAAGAAACCTGTATCTTGTGATTCTTGAGAAGAGGATGATTAAAAGCCGGTTGTTTGTAGATGTCAATGCAGTCGACACTAACCCCATTTTCGAGAAGCAAATACATCCCTATGAAATCATCCTACCAAATGAATTGAGAAAAAAGTTATGGTAATCACAACCTGAAATGGTTTTAAAAGCATGTTTATGCTTGATAAGCTTCTCTTTGTTTTTTATCATTGCAGTTTTCTCTTTAGCAAATCCATGAATCAACATGAGACCGGTGATAACTAGAGTCAAATGCAAGCAACAGTGGATTGAAATAGTGGCAGCCATTGCAAATTCAAATCACTCACCTATTGCTAACGAAACCTTATTGATTTACTTTGACTATTCAGATTCCTCTAAGTGGGGATTATTTTTATATATGGAAATACAGCAGGGGTCATTGAGAAAGCACCATTTTTATTCTTCTCTTCATATGGCAGAACTTCCTTTTCTTCCCACAAAATCAATCCATTCAACATGACTTTAGATGTTCTCATTGATACAAGGAAGAAAACAGATCACAACTTTCTTGCAAATAATTAACTTCCGCGATTAGCAAGATTGCACTGCAATATTTCGTTTCATTTTCATTCTTATCCTCACATTACATACAGTGAGGATTTTGACCAGGCCCTCCAAAGAAGAATACAGGTTCAACAGTATATCCTTGAATTAAATTATATGCATCATAGCAATCTTCTTCATCAGCCCAAGTGCCTACCCATTGCGGGTACTTGAGCTGGAGAGAATAATCAATGATTCTAATATGGTCAATGTAACACGCTGATCCGTAGAGCGAACTTGCAAATGATCCGCTGCCCATAGCAGTCTTGGTGTGTGGAGTTTTCTTCACATTTGGACTGTAGACTTGCCCTCCCCATTCAACAAAGATTGCACTTTGCTTCAGGTAATCAAAGAGAGCTCCAGGCCAGTACCCAATAACAGCATCGCCATACGTTAACCACCAATTTCCTGTTTGAGGGTCCTGGAATCAATAAAAATGGACTTCATTAAATATTTACTGCTGATTTATAACTTCAAACAATCAACTTAACCAAGAAAAAGCAGATATAAATTGTTACCCTGGACATGGCAATGGGAATGTAATACTGGGGTCCGGCAGTACTAGACCAAGGACTAATGGATGCACCAAGGGCAATCTGAGTGCCTGTTTGCACAAAACCAGTGCAGGTCAGGTCGAAGCAACCGGTTGATTTGTAAGCATCCCTCTAAAAAAATTGAGATAGACATGGAACAAATTAGCTACTGTACTTGCAATCCAAAGTAGTTTAGAGAAGCTTTAGTAGAAAATATACTTACAGTCCAGTATGCAAAAAATCGTGGGAGTTTATCACCATATAACTTGGGATTTATCTGAATATAGAGATTATAGTAAAGTTAGAGAAAAATATAAAGATGCTAAATTGTTAGCATTGACTGTTTTGTGAAGCATGCTTTGGGTAGTTGTACAGACCATCCATCCTGACTCCACACTTTCAAAATTGTCACCAGGCCCACCCTTAAGCCAGATTTGAGCAGTGGTATAATCTTCTGTTGATTCAACGTTTGGACACCAGACATTTATATTTGCTTGAGCTCCTATGTAATTGTATCCTACTGTAAGCAGGACTGCAGCCTGGTACATGAAGTGCCGTCAAGAAAATTAAGAGAAGTTAAACAATGGAAATTAATTACGGGCGTGAAAAAGCTCTAGCTGCTCACTGAACGGTTAACCAGACGATCAAGATTGACTGTCTTGCTGTTTAGAGACACAAATTTGCTGTGTTTAGCATCTGTTTTGTTGGCTGCATAGGAAATTTCTGGGAATTTTCTCCCAAACTGCTCAAGAGAAGCTGCTGTCAATAAGTCTTGTCTTCGAATTCTTCGAATTGGAACAGTTCCATTCGGACAACTTCCACTCTTTTGCCAAGTTTGGACTGCTACTGGTCTAAAAGACTCATTTCTTCTATCCAATTTCCCAGATGGTATATTAAAACTGGGCCTCAGCTGTATATAACATGAAGCAAAGACAAGTGAGAAAATAACCAAAGTTCTTGCAAGTGCAAAATTCTTTGTATTTTTGATAGAAAGGGAACTTTCTACCTTTGGTTCTTTTCACCAGTGGCTCGGAAATTGAAAAATGAATTGATCGATGTACCTGAATCGTGTGGTTCTTCAATGCTGGATAATCAAACGCAGGCTGTTTGTAGATATCAACACAGTCGATAATATCTCCATCTTCACTCTACAGGAGGAACCATCACATTATGTTATTAAAGAACTCATCACTTTATGGAAGAAAATGGCTACCGTATATGCTATTCTTTCACTATCTTAATAACAAAAACTGCCCAGCAACGCTCTATTAAACATTTGACAAGCCAGTGGGATTTTTAAATACTATAAGTTTAAGAAGAAAAACCACCCTTAATCACTTTTGGACTCATTGATACAACTTTGGCCTCCCAAGTTTAGAACTTGATAAGATCTAAATATTTATTGTATGCCATACCTTGATACTTTTTACTGCTGGCTTGTTGATAAGCTTCAACTTCTTGTCAATTTCAGAAAGGGTTTCTCTAGCTTTAGCATTCACTTTTACTCCGTTACTCAAACTAGATGCAGCCACTATAAACAAAAGCACACAGACTGTTTTCTCCATATGTGCTTTCTCACAAAAGCCAACAGGACTTGTAGGAAAATCCCAGATGACGAAGATATTGTAAAGCTAAATTATCATCTTCAAGGTGCAATTAAATAATCATTGGTGTTCAAACACCCTGCTTCAAGTTATTGGAAAGTCGATTAATCTTTTAATTCTGTTTCCATTTCAAGTTGGTTCTAGCAAAGTTCCAGGCAAGTTATTTAATAAGGTAGCCTAATCCAAACAAAAGCAGTGGATTTTCTTTTTCTTTTTCTAAAAATGGAAGACAAATTTGTCTATTCAGGAAGAATTCCCAGACAGATCTTAAAACTTACTCCTTAATATATGTTGTGATAAGAGAATTGTTAGTGCGAATACACCTATAGCGGATAGGATCCTCTCCTCATGTTAGTTTTCACCTTAGCAATCTTATGCCCCGTGTACATTATCAGTCAGGTACCTGTAAATCTCCATAGCTAACATATTATCTGTAAAGAATAGCTATCTTTCAGTTCATTCCCATCTGTTGTATCTGTAAATCTCTAAAGCTAACATACTTAAGCAATTCCATTCATACTTTGCACCTTCGGATTGCCAACTGATTACTAGTTAAAAATACTTTGGATTTCACAGCTTATGATGGATCCGTTTTGGGCATATCAGCTCCATTAATCTTCACAGCAACATCATGAAGGGAGCGGATACGTTGATGTTTTTCACCAATTGGATGTACAGTAACAGATAAGGAGCTGTGAAAATCACTATGTTATATTACACTGATTTCATTATGCTTGTTGCTTTAATTCATAATTCTCACTTACAAATAGGATTTTGACCAGGCCCTCCGAAGAAGAACACTGGTTCAGTAGTATAGCCTTTAACATAATTGTAAGCATCATAGCAGTAATATTCGTCAGCCCAAGTGCCTACCCATTGAGGGTACTTGAGCTGAAGAGAAAAGTCTATAATTCGAACGTGCTCGATTGAACAAGCAGAACCCTGAAGACCATGTGAAAATGATCCGCTCCCCATGGCAGTTTTTGTATGAGGAGTTTTCTTCACATTTGGGCTATAAACTTGTCCTCCCCATTCCACTAATATTGCACTGTACGATAGGTAACTGAAGAGACTTCCAGGCCAATAGCCGACAACAATGTTACCATTAACTTTTAGCCACCAATTTTTTGTGTTAGGATCCTGAAATTGAAAAAGAAAAAAAAAAATGGAGTTTTACATTTTTAGGTGCATTAAAGGAAAAGAAAGAAAAAAAAATTATTACCATCATACCAAGTATATGCCGACCGGCAAATAATACTGGGGTCCTTCAGAAATCGACCAAGGACCAATGGCTGCTCCAAGGGCTACTTGTCCTGTTTGCACAAACCCAGAGCAAATGGCATCGAAGCATCCTGTCGATTTGTAGCTATCCTTCTGAGATGAACATGTTTGGAACCAGTAAGTAAGAACCACAATTCACTTCTGGGGTGAGAGTTTTTAATGAAAATTGATACACTTACAGTCCAATATACAAATAATCGCGTCAGTTTATCACCATATAACTTTGGATTTACCTGAAAAAAAAAATTATAATTAGATTAGGAAGAAAGCATAAATATGTAGAACTGTTAGCATTTTTATTTACATTATTGGTAAATGTACTAACCACCCATCCTCCCTCTACGCTTTCAAAATTGTCACCAGGCCCACCTTTGAGCCAAATTTGAGCAGTAGTATAATCATCTGGCGATTCAACTCTCGGATTCCAAACGTTTATATCTCCTTGAGCTCCTATGTAATTGAATCCGACTGTAACAAGTACTGCAGCCTGGTTCAGGAATTGTAACCGAGAATATTAGAAGTAGCTTTTATGCAATTGTATTGTGTTGTAAGAAGGGGTGCAGCCTGGTACTTAGTACCATCAAGAAAATTAGGAGAATTTGAAACAACAAGAATTTATTAAGGGCATGAAAAAGCTACAGCTGCTCACTGAACGGTCAACTAGAGGACCAAGGTGGATCGTTTTGTTGTTTATAGACTCAAATTTGCCGTGTGTAGCATCTGTTCTATTAGCTGCATAGGATACTTCAGGGACTTTTCTCCCAAATTGCTGAAGAGAAGATGCTCTCAATAAATCTTGCCTTCGAATTCTTCGAATTGGAACAGTTCCGTTTGGACAACTTCCACTCTTTTGCCAAGTTTGAATTGTTACCGGCAGCCTAGAAGACTCATTTCTTCTATCCACTTTCTCGGCTGGTATATCAAAACTGGGGCTCAGCTGCATATTGTATGAAGCAAGACTAGTAAAAATCTAACAGAATTGTAGTCAGTGCAAGTTTCTAACCATGATCTTTCATAAGTAGCTCAGGAAAAGAAGAGAGAAATGATAAAATGCACCTGAATTGTGTGGTTCTTCAATGCAGGATGATCAAGTGCAGGTTGTTTGTATATATCAACACAATCAATAATATCTCCATCTTCACTCTACAGAAGGAAACATCCCATTATGTGCACTCTATGAAAGATAAACTCTACCATAAATGCTAGTTTTTCAGCGTCTTAAAAGGAAAAACAACTGCTGATGCTCTATTAATTTTTTGACAAGCCAGTATTATTTTTTTAAGTATTAAAATATTTACAGCAGAAACCACTCCTGGGTTAATGGTTAGTAACAAGAGTGGTTGGTAGCAAAACTCAAAAGTTAAGGGAGTGAGTACCAACCACCCAAAACAAGAGTGAATTTTTTTTTTTTTAATAAATATTAAGGATGTAAAATACCATTACTCACTTATACCTTAATGCTTTTTACTGCAGGCCTGTTGAGAAGCTTCAACTTCCTGTCAATTTCAGGAAGAGTTTTTCTAGCTTTAGCGTTCACTTCTACTCCATTACACAGGGTAGATATAGCCCCAAACAACAAAAACAAATAAACTGTTTTCTCCATTTTTGCTCTGTTACAAAAGCAGCTTTGGCGGCAGAAACAAAAGCATCAAGAGTGATTGGAAAATCGAAATTTCCTGATGACACAAACACTGTAAAGCAAAAGTGTCATTTTCCAAAGTGCAATTATGTAATATTTATTGCTCATTAACCCTGCTTCAAGTTCATTTGAAAAGTCAAATTTTTGTTTCCATTGCAGGTGGGTTCTTGCAAAGTTCCAATCAAGTTATTTTATCCAAACAAACCCAAATCCAACTGATTTATTCTTTTTCTAAAAATGGAATACAAAATTGCCTTATTCAGGGATAATTCCCTCGGAGGTCTTAAAAGTTATTTCCTTAATATATATTGTGTTATTAATGTTTAAGAATGCTAGTTATCCTAAAAGTTTATCCTAAACTCACGTGGGTTTCATTTCTTCAAGTGGAGGGTAAAATGGCGGATTAAAAATAGTGCAAAATCATAATCACTCAATTAATGCCACATCTCATGACAACTAATTTGTGATAAACTTGTTGAGATATCTGTTATTAGTTCATTGTTAACGTTTGAGTTGTGAGTACGAACACACCTACAAAAATAGGCAAAAGAACAAAGTTTTTGACTTACAATTAAAGAATTGCTTTCTCAATTGATTCCCCTCTGTTGCATCTGCAAATCTCCGAAAGCAAACATAAAAAAAAGAAGTATTTTCCATTCATTTTTTTCACCCTTCAAATTGACAATTGATAGTTACTTTAAAATATATTAGATTACACTGCTTATATGTAGTGTTTATTTTCTGGAGTGAGAGTGAGAAGTTTGGATTCCTCCCACTCTAGTATTTACTTACAATTTTTAAGGAGAGAGTGGATTGAATCCACTCCCCCCTCTTCCCTTTTTATCCTTATATTTAAAATAAAATAAATAATATTTAATAAAAGGAAAATTATCAATCATATACATTTAAATGACACTCGTATCAAACGTGTGTGAATACTTTTCAAGTGTATCACTCGTATACCCTAAGTTGACAAAACATTTCTGCCGTCCACCAATCCGTTAACTTCCGTTTGCAAGCGCTGACATCATAAGGGTAATTTAGTCTTTTAAGATTGACGAAACTTTGATTAAAAAAAACGACATGTCATCCTATTTACCTAGTAAAAAATGACATGTCATATCATATATATTGATAAAAATGACATGTCATCCCATTTATCGGATAATTGTTAATAATTACTAAAAAAAACTACTTTACAACCGAATCTACTTCTCTGAAATTTAACCTAAATTTTTGAAGATCTACTCCTCCAAGCTCCAACTAAAAATTTTTATGGTATAATATGTATAATTGTAAATAATATATTGTTAATAATTTTTTATGGTATAATATGGATATTTTTTTATGGATAATTGTTAATATTATGTGCCATTAATAATTCTTTTTTTTAATCAAAAAAATGTATTGTTAATAAAAAAAATAAAAAAAATTTTGTATTGAAAATTTACGTTAATTTTTTGGGTAAATTTATATTTTTACCTCATTTTGAGTTTCAAGGGCAAAATAGTCAATTTGTCACAATTCTGTTAACTTTCTAACGGAAGTTAACAGATTGGTGGACGACATAAGTGTTTTGTCAACTTATGGTATACGAGTGATACACTTGAAAAGTATTCACACACGTTTGATACGGATGTCATTTAAATGTATATGACTAATAATTTCTCTTAATAAAATAAAATAAATAACATCATATTTATTTAAATAATATTATTATATTATATTATAAATTACATTTATTAAAAATAATAATAAACATACTTATTTTATTAGATTTAATAAAATAAAATAAATAATATTAAATTTATTTAAATAATATTAGTATGTTATTTTATAAATTAAATTTATTAAATAATAATATTACACATAATTAAATATAATATTATTATATTAGTTAAAAATAATAATTTACATTGATTCTAAGTTAAAATTACTTAAAAATAATATTATTATACTCATAGAGAATTAATAATATTACTATATTATATCTTTATTTGGAAATATAATATTATTATATTTATTTAATTAATAATAATAAATATTTTATTTTAAAAAAATATTAATTTTCTACTATATTATCAATGATAATGTTTCATTTGTGTTGCTATTATTAATAATTTTTTATATACATAATTCAAATTCAAATTAATAAAAAATTACGATTTACATAATTAAGAATATTAATAATTATTATTAATTTATAAATATAATAAAATAAATATTTTATTTTTCAAATATATTTTTATTAATTTTGTAATTAAAAATTATAATTCTTTAAATAAAGGTAAAACTGTAATTTAAATTATTTACTACCAATCCAAGACAATTTCATACTCCCACTCAAGTGTAAGTAAATAACATACTCTCACTCTCATTCCACACTTTTAATTTCAAGATTCTCACTCTTCAGAATTCCCACTCCAATCTAAAATGTAAACTCTACCATAATGGATCCGATTTTGGCACATCAGCTCCATTAAACTTCACAGCAACAATATGAAATGAGTGGATACTTTGATGTATAGCTACAGTTGGGGAGCTGTGAAAATTACTTTGTTACATTGAAATGAGTACGTAACGCTTTTGCTTTAAATCATGATTCTCACTTACAATTAGGATTTTGGCCAGGCCCTCCAAAGAAGAACACTGGTTCAGTTGTGTATCCTTCAACAAAATTATATGCATCGTAGCAATAATATTCATCAGCCCAAGTGCCCACCCATTGAGGGTACTTGAGCTGAAGAGAATAGTCTATAATTCGAACGTGCTCTATTGAACAAGCAGAACCTTGAAGACTATGTGAAAATTCTCCACTGCCCATGGCAGTTTTTGTATGAGGAGTTTTCTTCACATTTGGGCTATAAACTTGTCCTCCCCACTCCACTATTGTAGCACTGTGACTTAGGTAACCAAAGAGACTTCCAGGCCAGTAGCCAACAACAACGTTACCATTAAGTTTTAACCACCAATTTCCTGAGTTAGGATCCTGAAAATCAACAGACATGGAGTTTACATACATAGTAGCATCCAAAAAGGAAGAAAAATGTAATTTAAAATATTACCAGGGATATGCCAACAGTCACATAATATTGGGATCCTCCAGAACTGGAGATGGGGCTAATGGTTGCGCCAAGGGCTATTTGTCCTGTTTGCACAAACCCAGAGCAAATGGCGTCAAAGCAACCTGTCGATTTGTAGCCATCCCTCTGGAAACAAATATAAGATGAACATGCATGGAACAAGTAGTTAAGTACCGTCATTCACTTATGGGATGAGTTTTTTTTTTTTTTTTTTTTTTTTTGCGCAGATAATTGGTGTACTTACTGTCCAATACACAAATAGACGCGTGAGTTTATCACCATATAACTTGGGATTTACCTGGAAAACAGTTTATAATAAGATTAGGAGCAAAGCATAAAGATATAGAACTGTTGGCATTTTTTGTTTGTTTTTGGTAAATGCACTAACCACCCATCCTCCCTCTATGCTTTCAAAATTGTCACCAGGGCCACCCTTAAGCCAGATTTGAGCCGTAGTATAATCATCTGGTAAGTCAACTTTTGGGTTCCAAACGTTTATATCTCCCTGAGCTCCTATATAATTGTATCCGACTGTAACAAGTAATGCAGCCTGGTTCAGGAAGTGTATCAAGAAATTAGGAGTTAAGCAACAAAAAAATATGTTCAGGAAATGAAAAAAGGGCAAAAAAACATGGCAGCTGCTTAAAGAGGGCTTACAGAACGGTTAACTATGGGAGGAAATCCTAATGGTTTGCTATCGTTGAAAGACATAAACTGAGTTTCTTTAACATTTGTTTTGTTTGCTGAAGAGGGAATTTCCGGGGCTTTTCTTCCAAAATTTTCAAGAGAAGCTGCTCTCAATAAGTCTTCCCTCTGGATTCTGCGAATGGGAACAGTTCCATTCGGGCAACTTCCACTCTTTTGCCAAGTTTGCATCATTACAGGCCGCGGAGACTCGTTCCTTCTATCCAATTCCTCCGACAGTAGATCAACACTAGGTTTCAGCTGCTTATTACATGAATGAAGACAGTCCACTTAAGGCTTCATTTTTCAGAAAACAAATGTTCTCCAAATCATAGAAGGGGTAAGAATAATAATAAATGCACCTGAATTTTATGGTTCTTCAATGCTGGATGATCAAATGCAGATTGTTTGTAGATGTCAACACAATCTATAATATCTCCATCTTCACTCTACGGGAACAATCTCTTACATTAGAGTGCCAACATAATAAGTGACGAAAATTGTCCAGGGGTACTAGACTAGTAGCATGTGACATACCTTAATACTTTTTACTGCAGGCTTATTGAGAAGCTTCAGTCTCCTATCAATTTCAGAAATAGTTTGTCCAGCTTTAAGTTTACTATCGACTCCATTTCCCAAAACAGATACAAACGTTACCAGCAAAAGCACAGAAATGGTTTTGGCATTCTCCATTTTTGTTTCAGAAGCAAGTATGAAGCCAATGACAGTTTCATCTTCAACATAACAATTATATAATATCATAATGCATTGGGGTGTATTAACCATGCTTCAGGTTGATTTGGAAAGCTATGATATTGTTTCCATTTCAATTTAGACTCCTTGCTTATCAGCCAAATGATTTATAAGCAATATTCTAAACCAAAGACACCAGCAGAAGTTTTTCTCAAAATGGAAATAAGTTGTCTTACTAGGAGAGTCCACATATGGTGTCTAATTTGCGGTGTTATTATTTCAGTTGTAAGTTCCCTAATTCTGACCAATATACAGATTCAGAAAGTTATATTTGGTAGAAGGAAAAAAAAAAAAAAGGGAAAAAGGAAAGCTCTGGATAAAACTGCAAGAAATAGGCAAAAACAACAAAGAGTCAAAACTCCACATTAAGCTAACATTTGTATTTCCATTTATACTTTGCTCCACTTATTCTGATGTTTACTGGCTAATTGTGCTTTATGGTGCAGCATCCAAAAGAGATTATTCGCAGAATTTATTCTTGCGGACCACTGAGTAGCTGAATTATCAAATCTTCAAATATGACCGGTCGTGTTTTGCAAGAAGTAGCAAATAATCAAAATTAAGAAGCATCTAAAATATTAGCTTGCCACCCAAGAAAGTGGTGGCAAATCAGCAAGCATCCGTTTGTAGCTAGAATCTGTTACAAGAGTTTAAGGGCACAAGTGATTTCTTCCAGGTCCTCCAAAGTAGAACTCAGGATCTACAATGTAGTCTCCAACATAATCGACACCATAACAGTTGTACTGGTCTGTGTAACTATACACCCATTCGGGAAACTTCAATGTACGAGAATTGTCAAGAATTCTAATTCTCTTGACACTGCCTGAATTACCGGAAATATAATCAGGAAAATGCCCATTTCCCATTGCTGTTGCTGTGTGAGGAGGATTCTCCAACTTCGAGCTATAGACCTCGCCTCCCCATTCGGCACTTTCTGCACCACTGGGTAACAAACTAAACAACTTAGGGGGCCAGTAACCTACATTGATTTTTTCTCCATATTGCATCCACCAGTTGCCTGTGTCCGGATCCTGAAATCAGAAAAGATAAGAGATGAACCAATAGGAAGTTGCAAGTAAAAGAACCTTCCATCAGAAAAATGTGAAAATCCATTATTGCTTCCCCTGCAAACTATTAATTAAATCAAAATAAAGCTGCATTTTCTCCGACCTTAAAGAGGTATATAGTGATCTGATATGGAAGCCCATTAGGATTTGAAATGGGATAAATTGCTGCACCAAGCGCAATCTCGTTGCTGACTTGAACAAAACCGGGGCAAGTGACATCAAAGCACCCTGTTGTCTTTGATGCGTCGGCCTAATACATGAACAAAACATTGTTTATTGATACAGCAATATGCATTACAACATTTTTAAGTCATGGTTGGCATAAACCTACAGTCCAATATACAAATAATCGAGTTTTTCTGTCCCCATACACTCTTGGATTTACCTGAAAATTTAGGCAAAAATTAATAAATTAATAAAATAAAATAAAATAAAAGAAAGAAAGAATTGTGGGGATTAAGAGATTCTTTAATGAATGATAATGAACTTGAAGACAATTGAGTGGCTTCATAATTAAATTAGTACTAACCGCCCATCCAGACTCGATGCTCTCAAAGTCATAGTAAGGGCCACTTTGCAGACTAACACGAGAAGTACTATACTCATCATCTGATTCAACAAAAGGGTTCCAGACTTTGATGTCTCCTTTTGCTCCAGAAAACATGTACCCTACTGTAAGCAGTATTGCTTTCTAATATTTTTACACAAAGCCAAGTCAGATAAAAACATATTTTCAAAAATTAAGTATAGTTTTATCACTCCATCATGTATGATTGAATCTTACTGAATGATTTGGTTGCTGAAGGTTTGGTTGCTTAATATCATTAAGCTGCTTAACACGATGATAGAAGCTTGGCTGCTTCCTGCCATAACCTTCAAAGGAATTCGAGTTGTGAATTCTTCTCACTGGTATTGTTCCTTCAGGACAGCTTCCATTTTTTCTCCATATTTGTGATGCCATAACAGTCGTGGATGTTTCTGTATCAGCTGATCCTGTTGTCACTGTCTTCCCATTTGGATCATAAGTGGGTGTCATCTGAATCAAATACATAGTGGTAACATTATTGAATTTTTTTATTTAAAAGAAAATACTAGAAGTGTTGTACTTGTACCTGGATAATATGATCCTTTAAAGCAGGATGATCAAATGCTGGCTGCTTGTAAATGTAGACGCAATCGATAATATCTCCATCTTCACTCTACAAGGACCAAGAAGTTTCAATGATACATAACTTAAAAATATAGTCAAAGAAGTTATATTTATATATACATACCTGAATGCTTTTCACTACATTGCCGTTGCTGTTGAGATGATTTACTTTCCTTCCAATATAGGAACTCTTTTGTCCGGAGATTATCTCACCCTTTGCAAACTCATAACTTATTACAAAAGTTACTCCTAGTAGAATTATGAACCCTTTGCATCCCAGTATATACTCCATGGGATCACAGAACCTTTTCACCAATTATTTTAAATTCACAACATATAAATGCAATTAAGTAGAAGTTAGAATAATTTTCTTTTTACACAACAATGATTATTGAATATACAAGAACTCCTTAAAAGGCAGCACATATATACTTTTGGTGATCAAACAGAAGTGACATGGAAAATTCTTTGCTGTTAATATTAGTTGGAGCGCAATTTTGAAGACACCAAATTTGCATGATTCACCTTTCTACTCTCATTCGCTTTAAGTTTACATGCATGACGCATCTTCAATATTTGAGATGCAGCATGTGCCATTTCAAGTGGCTTCTGCAGATGGCGCCTTCTTAATTTGCATACTGTGCGCATGCAAGTTTAATTTGTTTTGTGAGTTCATTGTCATCGGCTAGCTAGGAGAAAGAGAATAAACAGACATTTCATATACGTGTGTGTGTGTGGCTCAACATCCATGTTTAAATTATTGAAAGTGTTAAACGGCACCGTTTCATCAAGCAATCTGCTAGGCATGGTTTTGGGTTTTCGAAGAACAGCCCATAACACTGAAAACTGCATGCGAAATAATTAGCTAGACTTGCGAAGAAGACGTACTTGCACGGTCTTCAAATTCGCCTCCGGGGTAGATGTCGTTCACCTATCAAATATAAAACATGTCTCTATAGACTATAGAGCGAATAACAACCAATATGCCTTAAAAGAAACATTCTGAAACTATAAAAATAGTGTTAAGTCATTAGCACCGCAAAACAACTGTTAATGCTTAATCGACAAATGCAACCACATTGAACCAGTTAACGTAATAGGATCAACTCAGAACAACCAAGAACTAGAATTAGAACCAAATAACAACAGCAAGATTCAACAAGAACCAAGAAGCAAGCAAAGAGAAGAAGAGCACAGAGAAAGAGTTTACGTGGTTTAGTACCAAGGTACCTACAACCACGGCTGAAAAACCAGCAGAAGGCTTAAGCTTTATTAATGGATACGATTACACAAAGAATCTATGGAGTGCAGAGATTAAATCTCTAGTTTACAGAATTTACTATCTCTCACTCTATCACCCTTAAAATCACACGCTAACTTTGCCACAAACCAGCCCTTATATATGCATGCCTCTGTTTTTGGAATCAGCCGTTAATAATAACGACTTCTAACTAACAGCAGGCCCACACTCCAGCTCAGCTCGCCACGTCAGCATACTAGTAACAGAATTAAACTAACAGCTTCACAAATCTCCACCTTAGTTTATTCTGACTTCAAGCTTTCCTCCACCTCTGTTTCAGCATTTGAGACTTAGTTCACATGTTACCAAGTCCAATCGAGTTCAAAGAACTCGTGAACTTAATTGTTGGTAGTGGCTTAGTAAGCATGTCAGCTGGATTAACCTCAGAAGGTATTTTGACAACACTCACCACACCACTACTGATTTCCTCCCTTATAAAGTGTAACATCACGTCTATATGCTTAGTTCTCTCATGATACTTGGGATTCTTACTTAACTGTATAGCACTAGAGCTATCACAGCTAATTGTGACTGTCTCTTGCTTGAAACCCAACTCAAAAACTAAACCCTTCAGCCAGATTGCCTTCTTTACTGCCTCAGTTAGAGCAATGTATTCTGCTTCAGTTGTTGAGAGAGCAACAACTGACTGCAGTGAAGCTTTCCAGCTAATAGCACCTCCACACATGGTAAAAACAAAACCAGTTATGGATATTCTTTTATCTAGATCACCCGCAAAGTCTAAGTCTACAAAACCAGCAACCTCACAGGTGGCTCCATTGACTTTCCCAAACAAAATTCCATGATCAGAAGTCCCCTTAAGATATCTCAATATCCACTTGACTCCATTCCAGTGCTCTTTGCCTGGATTTTCCATGAACCTGCTGACAACTCCAACACCATATGCTATATCAGGCCTGGAACTAGGCTTGGCAAAACCCCAGGTCCGGTCCGGGTTTGGTGCAACCCGGGACCGGACCGGATGCCAAAAATTGAAACCCGGACTCGGACAAAACCTGGCTTTTGCATGTCCGGTCCGGGCTTGAGCCCGACGTGTCCCGGGTCCGGGTTTTGTCTTCCGGGCTTCTAAGCCCGCAAACAATTATTTCAAAAAAAAATTCTTTCATTTTTATGTCTTTGTATGACACCTAAATATCACCAAACAAGTGAAACAACAATATAACATGCATGCACATTTCTTGTGTATCATAATACAAGATAAATCTCAAACTTACGTCAAAGAGAAATTAGAGAAATAGTTAAATACAAACTTATAACATACTAACAATACAATTTTTGCACAAATAATAAATAAAAATTCATCTAACTTCTAACCTAAACTCATTCAATCTATATATATAAAAAAAATTAAATTCAATAACACAATAAATCTAAATAACATCCAACATATCATAAGTTCATAATTATGACACCAATTATCAATACAACACATGAAAATCCTAAAATGTTCAACAACTCAAACAATAGTTCATAAAAGAGTCAAAACACCCCCATGTAAAATAAATAAATAACAAGTTCATGTCTAATTCCAAATAAATAAATAAAAGTTCATGTCATGCTACTCATCGACGCTTGTGGCTCATCATCATCATCCGAAATTACCTCCTCCCTAGTAAAAATCTCATCCTCCAAAACTCCACCTTACAACAAAAATAACACATTAAAATTCAAAGCATTTTAAGCAAATAAATACTACTAAAATATAATTCAAATAACTTTATACCTCCAAAAGTAGAAGCCCAAATCCAATTTTGAGCACACATTAAGGCTTCCAAAATGTCAGGAAAAAGTTTACTACGATGCAGACTAAAAAATCTGCCCCTGGCACTAAAAGCTTACTCAGAGGCAACGATGGATACAGGAATGGCTAAGATATCCTTAGCTAACTCAGCCAAAATAGGATATTGGCTTGTGTGCATCTTCCAAAAAGCTAAAATATCAAAGTCCGGAATAGAATCCAACAATTCCTCATCTAAATACCTATCCAACTCCGACTTAGTTACCTTAGCACGTTTATTTTGACTTCGAAATGTTTCAAACTCATCTACATCCCAATACTTATTCGAATTCGAACAAGATTCAGAATGAGAAATTTCCAATCCAACATTCTGCCCACCACTCACATGCGCTGCCTTCGATTCATATTCTTTCACTAAATCATAACAAAGCTTATGTGCACACTCAATAAGCTCATCTGATGTATCACCATATATCTTTGGAAAATAAAAATGAATTAACATCATCTTATATCTTGGGTCAAGCACAACAGCCACAACTAACATCGGATGAATTTCATTCCAATATTTGTCAAATTTATCAGCCATTTTATCAGTCATAATCCTAATAGCAAGGTTATCAGCAGTGCGCCACCTATTAATTGACAATTTCATTTTACATATCAAAGGAAAAAAACAAATTAGCAGTTGGCTATTTTTTACCCGAAAACATCTCCATTAACATGTAAAATGATTTCAAATGCTCCACCATTATGACTGTCAAATCTCACTCCTCATCACTTGGCAAGCTCTTATACTGAGGCTCACGTTGTTGCAACCGAGAAAAAATACTTTTATACATCAATGCTACTTCAAGCGTGGCATAAGTAGAGTTCCAACGAGTAGGACAATCCAATTTCAATTTTTTTTTACAATTAATTTGTAATTGTCTAGCAGCTAACTCAAAAGTTTCATATCTTTTTAGTGTTTGTGTCCAATAACTCACACTCTCTCTAATCTTTCCACTCTCACTTTCTATAACTTTCAACCCATCCCGCACAACCAAGTTCAATATATGAGCAGTACATCTCATATGAAAAAATTTACCACTAGAAATTAAGGTATCGGTATCAAACCTTAACAACAATTTCTCCACCATTGCGTCATTAGTGGTACAATTATCCAATGTCATTGAGGATAACTTTCTATCCACGTTCCAATCCAATAGGCATTGTACTAACTCATTACAAAGGGCATCAGCAGTATGGGGGCTTGGAACATAGACGAACCTATCAAATATTCAAAAGTCGGTATTAAATACACAAACTTAAAATATATTACAATTTAAACTTGAAAAAAAAAATCTAATATAAGTAATAATAAACTAAAAAGAAAAATTAAGCAAATAAAAAATTATAGACAAATTACCTTAAGATTCGACTATGCAATTTCCAGGAATTGTCAATGAAATGGGCTGTCACGACCATATATCCCTTTTTCTGATTACTAGTTGTCCATAAATTTGTAGTAATGGCCACTCTACCATGATTTTTCCCCAATAAATGCAAAGTCTTAACCTTCTCGATTTGATATAACTTCAAGATTTCGCTCTTCAAAGTGTTTCTGCTCATTGGCTTAACCACATGGTTAGCATGTGTCATCATTTCTCGGAAGCTTATATATTCTACGAATATAAGTGGAAGCTCATGCATTATAACCATTCTTGCTATCAAACTCCGTAAAACATTTTGATCAAAACTGTCATAACTAATGCCACAAGTTTCATCCTCTCTTTTAATCACTTTAAGGCTTCCCTGAAGTGCTTCTTCAATGTTTGGTTAATTCTGCAAAACACATTGCCACGTGTCTATTCAAAGTTGAAGTCCTATATTGGTATTTTGCTTTTAAAATTGCACTACAATGCATGCACTTTGCCTTTTGTTCTCCATTTACCATTATTTTTGTAAAGTGCTCCCAAACTTCAGAGACTTTCTTCTTTTTTCTAGTTTCTTCCTTACTTTTCTTATCATTCACGGTTGACACTGAAATTTCCTCAACCTCATTATCAGTTTTATCTTCGACATTACAAGATAAATCTGGAGCACTCGAAGAATTGATTTTCACGTTGTCCGACATTGCACTACTTTGCTGTTACAATAGCAAAGATATACTAAATTTCAGATTTTAGTGTGGAAACGAAAAAGTGAACAGAAAAGAGAGACAGAGACATAAAACTAACAGGCTCACAGCAAGTCAGCAACATAAAATTAAAAAAGACAAAAGGATTTGGCCGAAAAAAAAGAGCAACAGTTACAGTAATCACAAGCTCACAGCAAGTCGGCAACCATGCACAAAATTGGTCGAAGATAAACATGAATAAACTTATCATTACATAACTAACAGGCTCACAGATTACATAACTAACAGGCTCACAGTAAATCAGCAACATAAAATTAAAATAGGCAAAAGGATTTGGCCGAAAAAAAAGAGCAACAGTTACAGTAATCACAGGCTCACACTATAAGTCAGCAACCATGCACAAAATTGGTTTTCCCGTGATTATTATTTTCTCTGCTTATCAACATTGTCATTATACGAGCAGGCAATAAGGATCCCTCACAAAATTGGCCATATTTTCCTCATATTCTACGGTCAAAATGCACAAAATTGGCCGAAGATAAACACGAATAGCAACAGCCAACACCAATAGAGAAGCAATCGGCAAAAATGCAACTGGGAAGACAAAATATGGAAGGAAAAAAATCAATACCTGCAGCTGGTAGTGGTGGCTGTGATGGCAGAGTGATGGACTGATGGTGGATGACAAAGTGGCAATGGAGAGTTGGAGACGGTGGCGCTGACGGCGTCGGAGGGGGCTGTACTGCGCTGCTGCCGCTACACGAACAACTCCCGTCACAGCCATAACCGAGCAAAACCGAGTCAGCAAATGCCAAACGAGAAGAGATGATGCCGACTACCGACTGCCGACTGCCGAGGGGCGACGGTGACGGACTGACGGTGGGTGCTAGCCAACGGTGACGGTGGTAGCATCGCTGCTTATGCCTTTGGGTTTGGGTGTTTTGCGATTTGGGGAATTAGGGATTTCGGATTTGGGTGTTTTGCGATTTGGGTTTGGGTAACTAGTTTTAGTTTTTTTTTTTAAAGTTTATTCGGAAAACAAGTCCGGGTTCGGGTTCTGGGTTTTAAATTCTGAAACTCGGATCCACTTTTTCAGTATATGCGGTCCAGATTTTTCCCAGATCGGATTGGCCGGGTCCGGGTCAGATCCGGTCCGGGCGGGGTTTTTGACACCCCTGCCTGGAACAGACCATAGCATACATAACACTCCCCACTGCATTTGAATAGAGAATATTCTTCATATATTCTATGTCTACGTCAGTTGTTGGCTCATAGAGCTTAGAGAGCTTAGAGAGCTTAAAATGAGCTGACAAATGTGTCAACACAGGTTTAGCACTGTCCATGATGAACCTATTGAGCATTCTCCTTACATAACCAGCCTGAGTAAGGAACAAAGTTCTTGCTGGTCTGTCTCTTACAATCTACATACCCAGAATTTTCGTTGCAGCACCTAAATCTTTCATTTCAAACTCAGTGCTGAGCTGCATTTTGAGTTCCTCTATGGCTTCCCTCTGGTTGCATCCAATGAGCATGTCATCCACATAGAGAAGTAAGTAGATGTAGCTGTCATGAGTCAAGCTTCTGTAGTACACACAAGTGTCATACTGACTTCTGCTGTAACCACGGCTGCTCATAAACTAGTCAAATCTCAAATACCACTGCCTTGGAGACTGCTTTAAGCCATATAAACTTTTCTTAAGTAAACACATCATATCTTCAGTCCCTTCTTCTATGAAACCCTCAAGTTGTGTCACAAAGATTTCTTCATCAAGGTTACCTTGTAAAAAGGCAGTTCTTACATCCATTTGGTCTAACTCTAGGTCAAGAAAAGTAGTAACAGCAAGCAACAACCTTATGGAGCTGTTTTTTACCACTGGTGAGAACACTTCATTAAAATCCACTCATTCTTTCTGTGTGAAGCCTTTAACTACCAGTCTTGCCTTGTACCTGGGTTGTTTATCAGCAGACTCTCCATCCTTGAGCTTATAAATCCATTTATAGCCTACTAGTCTTTTATTGAAGGGTTTTTCTACCAAGATCCAGGTGTTGTTTTTCTTAAGAGAGGCTAATTCTTCTTTCATTGCAGCAAGCCATTTAGCTTTATCTCTTCTACACATGGCTTCCTTATAGCTCATAGGTTCTTCACCACTTAGTTCTTCAGCAACACTCAGTGCATATGAGATAAGGTCAGCAATGCCATATTTCTTAGGCATTCTTATTGTTCTCCTCTCTCTATCCCTTACAAGCTGATAATTGTTAAGCTCATAGGATTTGAGCTCCTTGTCAGATTTCTCTAGAGTCATTTCTGCAGGTTGGTAGCAATCAACATGCTCCACCCTCAACTCAGCATCTTGTTTTCTATATGAACCAGTAGACATTACCTCAGTTTCTACTTTAGACAGCAGCATTGAGTCTTCATCAAACACCACATCCCTATTAATTAGAGTTCTTGAGGGCTTGTCATGTATGCACCAGATCTTATGCCCTTTGGTGCCTTTTGGATATCCTATAAAGTATCATTTCACTGCTCTTGGCTCTAATTTGCCCTAACTAACATGAGCATATGCATTGCAGCCAAAGATTCTGAGGTTAGTAAGATCTGATGGTTTTCCTGACCAAGCTTTTTGTGGAGTTCTGAAGTTTAAGGCTGATGAAGGGCTTTTATTCACTAGATAAACTGCTGTTGTAACTGCCTTAGCCTAGAAATGCTTAGATAGGTTTGTATTGAACAACATACACCTTACTTTCTCAAGTAAGGTTTTATTCATCCTTTCGACAAGGTCATTCTGCTGTGGGGTGTGCCTTACTGTTCTGTGCCTTGCTATGCCCTTGCTCTTACAAAATTCATCAAATTCATTACTGCAATACTCCAGTCCATTGTCTGTTCTTAGCCTTTTTATCTTCTTACCAGTCTGATTTTCTACAAGTGTTAACCATTCTTTAAACTTCTTCAGAGCCTCACTCTTCTGTTTTGACATATAGATCCAGACATTCCTTGAGTAGTCATTAATGAAGGTTATGAAGTACCTAGCTCCACCATGAGAGGGAACATGTGATGGTCCCCATAGGTATGAATGAATGTAGTCCAAGGTCTGTTTTATTTCTTTTCTTCCTGTATTGAATTTTTGCATTGTAGCTTTACCAAAAACACATTTTTCACAGAATTCTAATGAGGATATGTGGTCTTCACCAAACAAACCTTGTTTCTCTAATTCTTTTAACCCTCTCTCACTTATGTGTGCTAGCCTTATGTGCCACAACTTGGTTTTATCATTACTCATAGTGGTTGTAATTCCAGGTAAGAGACAAGACCCTACTAGAGCATAAAAGCCATTCCTTCTAACTCATTTCATGATGGTAGTACCATTTTTCATCACATGAATCTCACCATTTTCAGCTCTAATACTACAGCCAATTTGATCAAACATGCCTAGTGATATAAGGTTTCTTTTAAGTTCTGGTACATATCTTACTTGATCTAAGTTTCTAATTTCACCATCAAATATTTTTATATCAATGGAAATTATCAACCATATACCTTTAAATGACACTCGTATCAAACGTGTGTGAACACTTTTCAAGTGTATCACTCGTATACCCTAAGTTGGTAAAACACTTATGCCGTCCACCAATCCGTTAACTTCCGTTTGCAAGTGCTGACATCATAAGGGTAATTTAGTCTTTTAAAATTGATGAAACTTTGATTAAAAAAAAACGACATGTCATCCCATTTATCGGATAATTGTTAATAATTACTAAAAAAATTACTTTACAACCGAATCTACTCCTCCAAAATTTAACCTAAATTTTTGAAGATCTACTCTTCCAAGCTCCAACTAAAAAATTTTATGGTATAATATATATAATTGTAAATAATATATTGTTAATAATTTTTTATGGTATAATATGGATATTTTTATGGATAATTGTTAATATTATGTACCATTAATAATTCATTTTTTTAATCAAAAAAATGTATTATTAATAAAATAAAATAAAATAAATTGTGTATTGAAAATTTACGTTAATTTTTAGGGTAAATTTATATTTTTACCTTATTTTGAGTTTCAAGGGCAAAATAGTCAATTTGTCACAATTCTGTTAACTTTTTAACGGAAGTTAACGGATTGGTGGACGGCAGAAGTGTTTTGTCAACTTAAGGTATACGAGTGATACACTTGAAAAGTGTTCACACACGTTTGATATGAATGTCATTTAAGGGTATATGATTGATAATTTCCCTTATATCAATGGTTCCAATTCCAGCAACTTTACAAGCTAAGTCATTTCCAACAACACTTTACCACCCTCAATACTTCTAAATGTCTTAAAGAAATGCTTATTTGGGCACATATGGAAAGAGCACCCAAAGTCAAGTATCCACTCACTAATTTGATGCTTTTCTACTGTTACTAGAACATCAGCACCCTCTGAGTCTCCTTCATCCTCTGACACAATGGCAACCTTCCCATTTGATTCCTTTTGAAGCTTCTCAAGCTTTTTCTTCTCAAAACAATCCTTCATATAGTGCCCTTCTTTTTGACAAAAATAACATTTCCTCTTATTTTTCTTTTTCTCTATTTTATCTTTCTGGTTGGTATTTTTCTTTTCTTTGCTGTTTTTTTTATTTGCCTTTGACTTGACTGTTAATCCTTCCCTATAGCTCTGATCTTTCCTATTAGATTTCTTCTTCAAATCTTTTGATTCCAAGGCACTTTTAACATCCTTTAACATGAGAGTCTGCCTTCCATATAAAAGAGTATCAACAAAATGCTCAAATGAATCAGGCAGGGAGCTTAGCAAAATTAGTGCCCTATCTTCATCTTCCAAATCGATGTTTACATTTTCAAGATCCAAGATTAGCTTATTGAATTCATCCAAATGATCATTTATAGCTACTCCCTCTTTCATGGAGAAGGTGTACAGTCTCCTCTTCATATATAATCTCTTGGCCACTGACTTCTTCAAATATAAGTCTTCCAACTTTGACCATAATCCTGATGTAGTCTTCTCTTTTGCAACCTCTCTCAGCACTTCATCAGAGAGATGTAGGATAATGGTGCTGTGAGCCTTGTTATTAATGGTTTTCTGATCTCCTCATAATATTGATGAACCCTATGCATGTTCTTTCTTGCCCTTTGGATCTTCATCTTCATCATCAAGAGCACTATCAGGCCCTTACTGGATGAGAATTGCTCTCATCTTAAGACTCCAGACGTAGAAGTCGTTATCACCATTAAACCTTTCGAGATCAAATCGGGTGGTCGTCATTTTGATCAAGAACAGCCTCAATGAACCAAGCTCTGATACCAGTTTGTTAATGCTTAATCGACAAATGCAACCACCTTGAACTAGTTAACATAATAGGATCAACTCAGAACAACCAAGAACTAGAATTAGAAACAAATAACAACAGTAAGATTCAACAAGAACCAAGAACCAAGAAGCAAGCAAAGAGAAGAAGAGCACAGAGAAAGAGTTTACGTGGTTCAGTATCAAGGTACCTACATCAACGGCTGAAAAACCAGCAGAAGGCTTAAGCTTTATTAATGGAGACAATTACACAAAGAATCTATGGAGTGCAGAGATTAAATCTTTAGTTTACAGAATTTATTATCTCTCACTCTATCACCCTTAAAATCACACGCTAACTATGCCACAAACCAGCCCTTATATATGCATGCCTCTGTTTTTGGAATCAACCGTTAATAATAACGACTTCTAACTAACAGCAGGCCCACACTCCAGCTCAGCTCGCCACGTCAGCATACTAGTAACATAATTAAACTAACAGCTTCACAACAACATTGTTTATAGAGTAACTGTTAATACAAATAATAAGAATTATGTTATAACTATTTTTGTACATTCAATGTACTCTACGAATAGAGAAATATATAGAGTTAAATACAATGAAATAAAAAATTGAAAGATTTCGTTAAAATTTTTCGTTTGAAAATTTTTTAAAAATCATAATACTATCTCCAGCTTAGATACAAAGCACGTAACAAATTATTTGTACATGTATACCAAACTCTACTGACTTTATGCGACCCTAGTTGGTCATACAAATCCCGATTACAAAATTGTAGCATTTTCACCAAGTATAAACGTCTTGTCTGTTTACCATCCAAGAAAAATACGACATGTCGTTCAAAACAATTATCGTATCGATGTAATCTCCGTGGGCGGGCAACATTCGCCAAGCCACACGCGTATAATAGAATTCCCTCGATCGAAGCGGCGAGCACTTACCTTGTCTCTCTCAAGTCTCAACCCATCCGTCCATCCAGCACGCTGAAAAAATAGAGAGAGAATATTTTGGCACTGGAAAGCTAAGCGAAAATGGTGAATTGCATGCTGATGATCAGCGCCGATCTCGAGAACCTCACCAATCTCCAACCTCAAGGCGGCTGCGACGATCCTAACTTCTCTTACTTCTTCAAGGTCCCCTCTCTTTCTCTCCCTCAGTATTACCTCCGTTTCGCCGCTCTTGATTCTTCTTTACTTCGTATTTACTTCTTGCACTGCTCGCTTTGCTTCACATAATGGATGAATTTCGGTATGGATTTTTCTTTTCTGTTTTCATTGCTCTCTCTCGTACATCAAATGAATGCGAGTACTTATTTTTAGGTTTCTGGTTTTAGGTTACTCATTTTACTTGATTTTCAAATACAGATGATTATTGTGACTATGATCTCTAGTAATGCTCTTCACCTTGTTTTGCTTTGGATTTTTTGTTTTGATTCTTTTTCTAAGTGTTCAAATTTGTTGTCTCCTGTTATGTATGTTTGTGTTTTTATGTATAATGATTATATTCAGTTCAATCTCTGTCACTCATCATATTATTTTCAGATCTGATTTATATATGCTTATGGATGTTCATATAAGTTGATTTTCAGTAACATTGTATATCACTCTTATCAAATTATATTATATGTTTGTTTTGTTGATTCTAGTTAGTTAATGTTGGAATTGAATTTTAATCTTGCAATGCTCTCTGAATTAGATGTTTATCTGTTTATTTTTTGTGAGGTGTAGTTGAAGTGTGGATGCGGAGAACTAAGCCAGAAAGAAACTTGTGTGAGCTTGGCTGAAACTCTTCCTACTCAAGGAGGCAAGGGAACCACAAATCTCATTCAAAAAGTAATACCTCTCTCTCTTCCTCTCTTTGTGTATGTATTAAAATGTGAGTGATCATGTTTGTCTTATTGCGAGGACTTTAAATAGATATATGCTCTAACCAAATGATCAAACTGTGAAGGAAAAGCTGTTATACTAGTACCTCAGGCTTAGTTTAGTGAAGTTACATATTTCATTTAATCATTTATCTTTAGATAACAAATGATGCAATTAGATGGTCTGTAGTCATGATACTTGTACCAGATATTGCTAATGTAAATTGTTTCAAGTAATATACACTTGCAGTGGAAATTAAAATAGGTTGCAGTACATCACTATTGCGCGCACACACACACACATATATCTATATATATATATCTATATATATATATATATATATATATAGAGAGAGAGAGAGAGAGAGAGAGAGTTTTCTATCAGGGATCCCTGATCATGTTAAAGTTAGGGATAAGTTAAAAGACAGAAAACACAAATTTCAACACAATACGGAACAAAATACACTGCACTGGAGTCTGTTTTTTTTTTGTCTGTTAGCTTATTCCCAACTTTAATACAACCAGAGATCCCTAATTGAATATATATATTGATCAAGCTAGTTAAAATTGGTGCCATTTGAGCTTAGATGTATATTATTGTTTGTAGTCAAACTGGAGATGTTTAGCAGTAGCATAGTGTAACAAATCAATTTCTTGGACTTAAAACCAAGGCTTTTCTGTTACTGTTGTTGTGAACGAGTTCATGGAATCATGATAGAACATAACTCTATAATGTATCCTCATGATTCTTTGTGAACTTCAGAGCTTTTCTTTTTATGATTTGAATGTAATTCTTCAGCTCTTTTGATATCTTGTAAAAATTGCTTGCAAGCGACAAGCTTTCAAGATATAGTTTTTCTTGGGACTTCTAGTATAAATTGTATTTTTTTTCTGTTCAATGACCTATATATGCTTTTTGATGCCTTGGATTTAGAATGGAAAAAGAATTATTAAGTTTCTTTGGTTGAGCTTGAGTAATTACTTTGAAGGTGTGGGAATGAGGATCTGGTACTATGGATTTCTTGCATATTTTCAAGTTTCTTGGGTAGATTAATCTGTTAGAGACTTGTAGTATAAATGACCGTGACATATTGTCTGTATTTTCAAGTGTTGCTGTGACATATTACAGATGAAACTTTTTCACTCTAGTTATAAAATGACTGTGTTCTGGTTGTTGGTGATTTTCTGGCTCCATATCTTTCTTCACAGTGCAAATTTTGTGGGAGAGAAGGAACTGTTACTATGATCCCAGGCCGGGGTAAACCATTGACCCAGGAAGCTGCTCAATCTGGCGGTTTTAGCCCCTTGATGTTATTCGACTGCAGGGGTTATGAGCCTGTGGATTTCGTCTTTGGTGTTGGATGGAAAGTTGAATCTGTAAGTTTCTATTCTTGCCCTTTCCCCATAGTTTTTTAACACTAAACATTAGACATATTTCAAGTGGTGGATGGAAATGACTTGTGAGCACTGCATTGTGTTATCAGAGCGCAAGTTGAGTGTTCGTATTTATGATTATGCATGACCATCTTCATTTAAGATACATCTTATCCTTTTTGATGCATTTCACGGTTGTGAATATTTTCAACATTGAGCTCTTTAGTTTACAAATTCTTTCCAGCTTTTTCTTTAATGTGTTAGCATATTGTTTGATTATTTGCTCTAGTTTAGCCTTTATGGTTTCTGCCTCTCTATTTAGGTGGAGAGCATGACAATAGATTTTTGCTCTCTCAGTCTCCTATCGGCTTACTCTTGACTTGAATGGCAAAGGGTGGGCAGACTTTGGAATGGAAACCTTGTTTGAAGATTCTATTTGCTTACTAACTGTATTAAAGATGAGCTGGATGAAGTGTAACTTGCATTCATTCGATAAGAACAGGCGAATGCATTACACATGTTTCTCCTCTTTTTCTACTGTGCTCCTAACTATCTCATTCCCATGCAGACAGCTGTAAATGCACTTGGTACTTTTTGGGTTAATGTTTTGCCGCAGCTAAGAAGATTCATCATCAATATATCTTCTTCTAATTACTGTTGATGCTTTTTCTTGTTGCACATTTTGCTTCTATCCTCATATACATTTGTTGTTACTAAAGCCATCTTTTATTTGTGCGATGATGATGAGTCAAATTAATCTCGTTAATCTGAGATTAATATGAGGAAAAATTCTCTATGACCCAAAAAAAAAAAAATCTATTTGTTCTGGTTTTGCTTTGTCGAACTAACTGTAAGTTGTTTGTGTAGCTTGCTGGGACTCAGTATGAAGACATTGACTTGTCAGGAGGGGACTATGCCGAGTACGATGAGAAAGGAGAGTGCCCGGTTATGATTTCCAACCTCCGCTTCAAGTTTGAAGTGGTGAAGCACTGAAGTAAAGCTCTTCTCTTGGTACATACGCCCTAACTGTTCCTTGTGAATGAGGTAGAAACATTTGACTGGATTACATGTAGTATGCAATGTATGGGAGTTGCTTGACGAAATATGTCTACTTCTGATTACGTGCATAAAGTGCTGTCATAACAGCAGTCAACTGATTAATGGCTCGCTAAATGATGTTGTGTTTTTTAGGAAAGTTTGTCTTCTGGATACAAATATCATGGTGTGTTGACAGTTCTGCTGATGGAGTGCATCCATGGGATGCAACTCACCATTGGTCAGAAAATATATGAATTCAATTTCTTGTGCAGCGTGTCAATATTCTGAATGATTGAAATCGAGATTTGTTCTTGTCAAAGCATGTCTTTGCAGTTCCCCTAATCTGTGCAGGGGCTGCGGAAATGATACTTCATTTTTCTTAAAACTTTCGTTTGCTTGTATAATCTATTACGACTGTATTTTAGTGGCACTTTAGGAGTCTGTGCCCGTTCATTTTCCATGTAGCTGCCACGTGGAAAAATAATTACCTGAGTTGCGTGAGCTTTTTCTATGGCATTCTGCGCACCAACCTTCCAAAATCAATGTGCAACAACCCGAGAATTCTCGTAGCATTGAAGGCTGAATGTTCTCCAGTAATAATGCTACGCGTACTTAGCTCCGAAACTTCCAAAATCAATTTACATGATTTTGGCACGCAATCTCGGGATGCAGTGGTTGGTGGGCCCTATATGTTAATTACTCACAACGAAAAGAAAAGAAAAAAAATCAGCAATGTCGTAATATCGCACGATGGTGGCCAGGAATCACTGGTTTGTGCGACTCGTGATTAATTGTGCATATAAATACCTGTTTGTTCATAAATTCTTTTAGAAATTATATTAGGAAAAAAAAAAAAGAAGAAGAGAAAAAGACCCATCTCTTCATGACATGGGAGGGGAATAAACGGAGTGCAGAATCTGAAAGAACTAGAAAAAAGTGCAGAGCTGGTTTTCGTGCTTTGTACTTATTTTCTCTTAGTTGTTATATGCCCTCTCTTCTTGCTCACAATTTATGATAGAGATAAAAAAATTCTTCCAAACATCTTCTTATTCAATTTAAAGGCCGATTAAAAGGATTCTGGATAAGCATTGTTATTAATTGTGCACAAATGACAGAGACGTATCCTGTTTAATTACGAATTGAATTAAAAACTAAGGGGTGTATCTTTTTCTAATTAAATGACAACTTAATTAATTAAGTCAATTAAAGATGGTTATTTTTATGATTTAATGAGGTTTTTAGATAATTTTGATGGAATAAAATAAGCCTCTTTTTTTACGTTTTACTAAATTAAAAATTCTGCATAAACCGACTAAAATTCTAATGTCAAAAATATCTCTATTTAATTATTTATTTTCTATATTTATCAAAAAAGTCACCCATGTACAACTAATAAACTCATCCTTATAAAATCTTTTTTTTAATTAGATTTTAATTCATTCTTAAAGGTGTGAATTTGAGTTTAGGCCTTTAGGGTTAAAAAGTGCTCCATCATTTTTCAATTTATATTACTTTCGATAGATTTTATTAGAAAGCTAGTATGATTTCGTTAATTATTTATTGACCTTAGGGTGCTTATCTTGCCTCAATATTTTGGCTTGAACAAGTGACAATATTTTTGGGCCTTCAGATTTCACCGTTGTGAAAGGATATTAATGCATTAGGCATAATTAGTCATAATTTGGCATGTAATATTGTGTACTGTAAGTTTAAGAGTGAATCGGTTCCTTTGATAGTCGACAATTTTTATTTTTTTTAAAACATTTCCTTGCTGGACAAATACAAAGTTTACATGTGTACCACAATGTCTGCGAGAGGGTCTTCCAACCAAACAAAGATCGTTAATAACAGAGAGTGTCAATTTCGCTAATTAATGGGCGACTGTATTACAATTTCTACAAACTTGTTTGAGATGCAAGCTTGGGTGATTTTGGGCTGACATTCGCATACAAACATGTTTGACATGCAAGTTTGGGTGATTTTGGACTGATATTCGCGTACGCAGGACGCATGGGCGCACACAAATTTAACCAAATAAGTCTAGAATTTGCAACACCCCCTCCCCCGGCGCACGCACATGTGGAGAAAACCTCTATCCTTATAATTCTTACTCATGCATGGGTAAGTGTATATATAAACACAAATCCCTTGACTTGTTTTCCCTTGTGGGATAAACTTTATTTCCTTTCAAATTTTCAACTTCAAGAGTGCACTTTGAGAGACAATTTGTCATTCACCCAAGCATCATTTTGAGTAAATAAATATACACTTTTGAAGTATTCATGGAGTAGAATCCGAACCTCACAAGATTTTCCACATTCGCTGTGTGAGACCCACTCAAAATGTGCCATCGAAGTAGCATATCGATATACTATTTTTTCAACAAGAACAACATTTGCCGAGTCAGATTCGACAATCAAGGGAGAGAAGCCTGAATCTGTCGCCAGCTTGATGCATTGTAGGACAACCTCAGCATCTGCAATCTCGACGTCACCAAGAAAAGATTTCTTGCGAGCTGAGGAAGCCATGAAATCTCCCTTGGAATTTCTTTTTATTGCACCCAAACTTGTAATTCCATTAGAGATGTCAGTGTTTGCATCAACGTTCATTTTGTACCAATGAGTCTCTGGTGGAATCCAACCAACATCCGTCTCGGTTGGACAGACCGATAACTCTTGAATTGGGGAGCCTCGAGTAGCAGTGTCGAATTCAAAACAGCTTCAGCCACAAAGAACATTTTGTGGATCCATCATCTGATGTTGATAGAGCGCTATGTTCCTAGAGTGCCAAATAGACCATGCAATCATCACAAAAGATGAGTAGTCCTCTTTTGACAGCGAAGATTCCAAATTCTTAGCAAAAAAAATGCAAAATCCATATTAGGGCTATTTGTGACGTGAGCAGCCATAGTTGACAACTTCCACACCTTCATCGCAAACTTACAGCTAACTAGCGCATGAAAGGTGTCCTCAACAGCACTATAACATCGTTGACAATGTGGGGAATCCACTACCCTTCGTTGAAAAAGATTATTTGATGTAGGGAGTATATTGCGTAGAGCTCTTCAAAAAAAGATCTTGACTTTAGATGGAATGGTTAAAAGCCAAGAGGGATACCACCAATTAGCGGAGCCAAATGAACTTGAAGGGGAATTAGGATGAGTGAGAATAAGGGACACTTGATAACCACTCTTAATTGTGTAAAATCCTCCTTTTTTTCATAATGCCACACTAAAATGTCATTAGTAGGGACTCGTGGCAAGGAGACTCCTTTTAAGAATTACTTTATTAGCTGCTCATTCCATTCGTTACCATTTATTAACAGGTCTGAAACTTTAGAATCATTCGGCAATGCATGTCTTCAGGGATATAGGTTTAAAAGATAATGGACTTGGCATCCAATTATCTCTATAAATAAATATGCTCCTGCCATCGCCAACCCTCCATCTTGAGCCAGTGTTGATAGCTTCACGGCCCCATAGAGTACTCTTCCATACAAAAGATGAGCCGCTTTTGATTTTGCTACTTAGTAAGTTTGTGTTGGAAAAGTACCTAGCTTTAAGAACTTTGGCCAAAAGAGACTCAGGTGCTTGTAGTATTCCCCAACATTGCTTGGCCAAGAGCGCTTAATTAAAGGAACTTAAGAGCGCGTTTGAGATTGAGGTTAAGCTACAGCACTAAAGTGTTCAGTAAATACTAACTGCTATAAGTTAAAAATTAGATTGATATGATTTTTCACTTGTATAATATAAAATCTATTATATCTTTAATAATTTTATCAAAATTATTATTTAAAATTTATATTTACTACATATTATTAATTTTTATAATATAACTATAATTTTTTTTAACAGCATACCTCAATCACAAACAGGACCTAAATATCTAAACCTCATGCCCCCCGTCCTTCCTTGGCTTGCAAAGATTCTTCCAAGAAAGCCAGTGAATGCATTTAGAGTCATCAGAATTGGCCAACCAACAATTTGTGATGCAACGCTGTAGGTCCTCGCATAAGCATTTTGGCAACTTGAAAACACCCATAGCATAAACAGGAGTGGCTTGAATGACAGCCTTTAACAATACTTCCTTCCCACCGCTTGAGAAGAGCCTGGCCTTCCATCCTTTTAATTTGTTGAGCACTCGAAGCTTGATCGACTTGAAGAATTGTCTTTTGTTTTTCCCTACCATAGATGGCAAGGCAAGATACTTTTCATGATGAGACACAACATTCACGTGAAGGATTTCTTGAATCTCCTTTATGGCCTTTGATAGTCCATAATTGATTCCATTGACAGTCTTTTCTTGTAGAATTTTTGTTCAGTTTTTTCTTCTTTTTTTTTTTACTTCCCAAGTATCTTGTTAGTTTTTTCTTATATTACGCACTAGCATTGTGAACTTGTGATAATTTTAAAGAACTTTTTATATTATAATTTTATAAAAAAAAATTTTTCGTGTATTAAACTATTTGGTATCCGAAACTACATTAGGTCTCGGCTAATTTAAATTCGAGCTGGGTAGAACCACTAGGGCGTCAAAGCTCTTCCAATAAGTATTTAACGCAACTGCATTTTCAAGATTCGAATCAAAAACCTTGGTTAAGTTAGAACAACCCTATGCCAAGTGAATAATTTTATAAATCATTCACTTGAAGATGATTTAGCTAATGTTATGATCCTTTTTTTTAAAAAAAGATAATGTTATTATCATATTTAAGTTCTTTTAAAAATATATTATTTATTCAACATTTAAATTTAGTAAGGGTAAAAATGTAAAAGTATAGGCTGTCAGTTTTTTAAAATTAAAAAACAAATAATTTAATATTTATTTTTAAAAATTTTAAAAAAATTTACATATCATTCAAATTTAAATTTTGACTAATTTCATTCTATTTCAAGTTATAAAAAAAAAGGTTAAAAAAAAAAAAGGATCTATCAAGGCAAATGAATCAGGGTAAATTTGTTTTCCAAAACGTTACAAAATGACAGCAAGACATTGCCGTATTATTACCTTGCAAAAACCGCCTCTCACATGGTGACGGCTAACCCACAAAAGACGAAGCAGACACTTCCACTGTACGTGTTAAATCAAAAAACATTCTTTGAATTCTCCACATTTCAGAATTCACCTAATTACAATTCTGTGATTTCCTCAAATTCAAAGTCCCATATATATATATATATATACACACATACACACACACTCAAAATTTCCTTGATTCCCCACTTTCTTGGACCTCCTTTTCTCTCTCTCTTTGGGCGTCCCAAGGACTTTTCTCTTTTTCTCCTCTTATTTTCTTTGCCTAACTTTGTTCATTTATTTGACCGTTCTGTTTCTCTTCTTTGGTGGCGCAATTCGAGCTAAAGCTTCAAACTTTGTTTCCTCATATAGCCCCAACAAATTTACATGGTATGTTGAACGTTCACCATCGTGTACTGTTTTTCATCACCCCACCAATCACGTTAATGGTTTCGTTTGATCTATAGACTATCAAGTAGTCCGATCTGGACTTTTGATTTTTGCTAAGAGCTTCTTATTCAAGAAACCCATGTGCTGTGAAAGCTGATGATTGTGCTATATCTGTTAATACTTGCTTTTTGAGTACTGTAGTGTCAGCTCTAGATCTAATTTCGTTACTGTTGCTAAGTGGGGTTGTTTTGCTGAAACATATTGAATTCCACAAATTTCAAATATTTAAAAAAAGCTGTTTTTTTTGCTAGCTCTGGTGAATAAATTAGCTGGTATTTTGAGGCTTAGTAGTGCTTTTGATGCTAGGATGTTGATTTGGATCTGACGCAGAAGGTGAAATTTTGATTTGATTTAGAGTTATAAAGATGCAAGCAAGGGTTGTTCCGCTAGAGGAAGGCAAAGACCCTGCAGTTGTTAACAAGACAAATCAATTTAGGGCCTTGCCACTGAGATTATTTCAGTTATTTGGTTTGTTTCTGGCTCTGTGTATAGCCTTTTCGTTGATTAGTATATACTCAGTTCGTCGGTTTGGAGTCCAGAGTGTTGTGACAACGGTTAAGTCCAGTTTTGTGGCATGCCCTGAACTACCGAATGGTTTGGATTATTGGATAAATCCTCCATCAAATTTAATGCACACAATGAGTGATAAGGAGCTTTTTTGGAGGGCCTCATTTGTGCCTCGAGTGAAGGAGTATCCCTTTAAGAGAGTTCCAAAGATTGCATTTATGTTCTTGACGAAGGGGCCATTACCTCTTGGACCTCTTTGGGAGAAGTTTTTCAAGGGGCATGAAGGGCTATATTCTATCTATGTTCATTCTCTGCCAACATTCGAGAACAAGTTTCCATCTTCATCAGTTTTTTACAACAGACAAATCCCAAGTCAGGTATGCCTGACATTATATCTATCTATTGCAGGTTTTATTTATTCATTTACAATTCTGGTGGAAACTTCATCTGATCATCTTTGTTGTACTATTGATTATATGACGATGTAAGTTATGATCTTCTTCTCTTGAGTGATGATGAGCAGTACTTTATTTTTTACCTATAATGTGAATTATTCTTTTGAGGATCTATATAGTGTTAGCATGCTTGCATAGCTTTCCGAAATTTGTTTAACAATCTTCAGTTCTTAGGACCTCTCAGTCATCTGTAGGCTCTTGGTGTTTGAAAGTAGAAAGTAGTGTTCCCATTTAGCATCATCACTTTTATATGCATGGTGATTCGCGATCAAAGTCCATAAATACTCTGTTGAATAGGAAGATGCTGATTAACAGATTCTGTTTATAAACTAAATATATTCTGTTTTTGCTTAGCCAAGTTAAAATTTTGCTCCTTTTTTTTTCCCCTGATTGCCTTACGGATTATTGGAGTCCATGAGAAATTGCGAGGAATCTAGCAGGAGCGGACAATCCATAGATGACATGGTGGCATTCTTGAATGTTACTTGGCAAACATTTTCTAATTAATTTGATGGCATACATTATAACTTTCACCAGCAAAACTGGGTTTGAGTGAATGATCAACAATAAGAGTCGGTCATTTTTTGGGTTGAATTTTGAAAGTTGGGAACTGCAACAGTGTAAGTTTATCTAAGGCTGGTAACCACTGCCATATATCGTGTGGAGGTGAAAAATTTTGGATCCCAAAACACCAAGGGGGAGGGTTGAGCTGTCTGTATGTATATTGGCTCGACGAAGTGCGTTTTATTTGATTTTTTTTTTCTCCCTACGTTTTTGTATTGGACAAGTAGGAAGACATGTATGTTCTTGAGTTGCCCCCTTGTAGTAACTGGAACAGGATACAAATCCTCCAAGAAATGGAGATCTGATTTGGTTAGCTCTGCTACAGTGCCATTTCAACAACAAGCAGCTACCATAATCCTGTCCCAAATGTAAAATTGATACTTGATACCCTTTGATCCTGGAAAATAACAGGTTTTATGATTACCTTTACCAAATGTTATCATTACATGTTCTAGGTGAAGTGTTTGGTAGTGGAACTGTCTTGCATTCTTCTGAAAGCCTTTGATGGTTATGCTTTATCTGCTTATTCTATTTACTTTAGCACATAGCTTTGAATACAATATTTCCCAAAATTTAGAGGAGATTGTAATGTCTTCTGTATCTTCCCTTTGCAGATCTCTGAATGGGGAAAAATGAGCATGTGCGATGCTGAGAGAAGACTCCTTGCTAATGCATTGCTTGATATCTCCAATGAATGGTTCATTCTTGTCTCTGAGTCTTGCATTCCTCTTTATAATTTCTCCCTCATCTACCATTACATAAAGAAATCCAAACATAGTTTCATGGGTTCATTTGATGACCCTGGACCATATGGGAGAGGACGCTACAATGCGAACATGGCACCTGTGGTGAACATTACCCAGTGGCGCAAAGGATCCCAATGGTTTGAAATCAACCGAAGGCTTGCAGTCAACATTGTGGAAGATACTACATATTATCCAAAATTCGCGGAATTCTGTAGACCACCTTGTTATGTGGACGAACACTATTTTCCCACCATGCTATCTATTCAAATGCCAAATCTCTTGGCAAATAGAAGCAGCACTTGGGTTGATTGGTCGAGAGGTGGTGCTCATCCAGCCACATTCGGAAGAGCCGACATAACAGAGGAGTTTTTCAAGAAAGTTTATGGAGGTCAGCATTGCAAATACAATAACCAGCCCTCTACAGTTTGCTTTCTCTTTGGAAGAAAATTTGCACCGAGTGCTTTACAACCTCTGATGAATATATCATCTAAAGTTTTGGGCTTTTAACAAATAAATTTGTCTACCTTTTGAGTTGACTTCTGAGTGAATGGTAATAGCCGAGGAAGAAAGATGATTAGGAGCTTTTCGGATAGACGTGTTGCATAATACGAATTGAGAGGACTGTTACATAGGATTAGCCTCTTTGATGATACAGTGAGATTCTTGTATGTACAGAGGAACGACAGCCAACGTGGTATATGTGTCCATTATTCAGATTAGATAAATGAATTTAATAATTTTGGACGTTTTTAACTTCGATCATTATCATCCTACTGATAATAATGAAGTGATAACTACTTCCAAGATATTTTGTTTTCTCTAACGGTTTTTGAGTTGATTTGAATTTCATGCTCATCTGGATTTGCACTCAGCCATTGAGCCAAATAGAAAGCTATGATTGGTGATTAGTAAATAGTAAATGCCAATGTATACATTACATTCATTCTAATTCTGAGGTTACTTGATATTCACAAAGTCAAATTTTCATACAATCTAACCAATTACTTGAGAATTTGCTTTCAAATTTTGTTTGATTCTCACTTATTTGATGATTATTGGTGTGATATGTCTGATAGAATAACTCGAACCAACCATATGTGATAACAAATTCTCAAATAATCACTAATTTGGGAATACTTGACAATCCCAAATATGCTCTTTAAGTTAAGGAGTAGTTGACAAGTGACACCAGCTACTGGATGATTCTCGTTAGCACGTCTGTGTAAGAACTAAATCATGCAGATAAAAAATAAAGGTATAAAAAATTGTATTACGTAAATAAAACTACTTTCTTTGTTGCTGCCGTGTTGTTTCAGCCTTACAGGTCCTGTCTGTGAGCAAATCCAACGCCAGGCTGCACTCCACAGCCGCCCAGGGCTGCCATATGCTTAGCAATATTAACGAGTAAAATAATAAGATTCTTAAATCTTTTTTTTTTTTTTTTTTTTGGCTTATTTTGGTATGCTAATTGCTATCAGTTTAGTTGAGTTGCAAGCAGACACTGAAGGATTAGAAGGAGAATGATTTTTTTGTTGGCCGGTCGTGTAATTGTCAACGCATTTTCTCGACCGCCCTCGTGACTATTCATCGCATTTGTTGCATGAACATTTGAGATATTTAAATATATATATCTTCATAAGGTGATGTTTGATTCACGTTATGTTTTAAAATGATTTATTGTGTGTTTTTTTTTAATGCATATTACGAGTGTCTCTTCTTTTATTGGATGGATTTTTTTGACATAAACTTTACAGTAGGTGGTACTACTCTTTTTAATAAACCACTCATCTCATCTCATTAATCCTTAAAAACTAATAGCATTCCAAAATAAGTTCTTAAATCGTTTTCCTGCTGATTTTGGAATGCTGTTAGTTTAGTTGAGTTGCAAGCAGACATCGAAGGATTAGAAGGTGAATGATTCTTTGTTGGCCCGCCGTGTATTTGTAAATGCCTTTTTCTAGACTGCCCTTGTGACTATTCATCGTATTTGTTGCATGAACATTAGAGATATTTAAATAATTTTTTTAAAAAAAAATAAAAAATATATCTTCACAAGGGGATGTTCTAGTCACAGTTATGTTTTAAAACGATTTATTGTATTTTTTTTAATGCCTATTAGGAGTGTCTCTTCTTTTATAGGATGAATTTTTTTGACACAAACTTTATAATATGTGGCACTATTCTTTTTAACAAACCACTCGTCTCATCTCATTAATCCTTTTTAATTTAGCTCGGTGACAACCCAAAACCGTCCTTGCTCACCTAAACTGATTTTAAATCTCATATCTCTTTTTTCAACCAAAAAAAAAAAAACAAAAATTATCAGCTGAACTAAACTATCTGACCCCTTCATCTTATGAATCAGCATAACCTAAATTATTTTTTACAAAATTTGGTATGAGGGAGATCAATTCTACCTGACCTTTTTTTTTTTTTTAAAAAAAAGAATATTACATTACAATATATATTGATATTTATAATTAAAAAAATATTAGTAACCTTCTAAATTTTTTTTTTTAAAGTAAGAGGAGGTGGGCAAGCCTAAACATAATCTTGATCTCTAAGAATCGAACCCGGATTTTGGTAGAGGCTACAACTGCACTATAATTAACCCGACCACGCCCTTAGAATATTGTAACATTCTAAATTATTTATGTGATAGCTACATATTTGAGCTTAAAACAGATTAAATCTAAACCAATTATATGATTGTGAGTGCAAATATATAATATTTGAGCTCAAAATTAGGTGACTCTAAATCAATTTTCTGATGATGCATCTTAAATATATGATGTTTTAGCCAAAATAAACTACTGAATCTAAATTAACTTTGCAATGATACCAATCAAATAATATTTAAAAAAGAAATCATGCTAATATACGTAGGAGTGGTTGAAACCTTTTTTTTTCTACATTAATTAATGAGAAGAGGTGTTTCATGATCATTTAAAAACAAAAACAAAAACAAAAAGAAGGTGGAAGAGCAGTTAAAATTAAAATTAAGTTTTTAACTTCGGGACTCAAATTTATATGGTTAACTAAATAAAATTACAACAATGCAGCCAGATCTTCTTGGACTCAATTATGATATAATTACAGAAATTAAAGATCTTCTTTTATGGAATAAAAAAAAAAAAAAGAAGAAGAAGAAGAAGCGTTGATTGAAATTTCCTTTTTTAAACATTTACCCAAAGTTAAACCATTTTCTTTCCGCATACGTTTAACGAGTAAACTTCGTAACACTCCTACATGTGCCTGCCAATGAACACACAGTCGCACACGCCAAACGGAAAGTTCTGGAAACCCACAAAATTCACGATCATTTCATACTGTCCACAGGTCCACATCCGATTATTCAAATTCAAAATTCGAATATTAAAAAAGCCCGTGCCCTTGCACGTCTCCACGCGTCCTCCTCCTAATGGTCGAACCACCGCATCCCACGTGGGCTGTCTGTGGGCGCTTACAAAAATCTTTGTAGCGGAATCAACTGCACCATCACTGATCCCTAATCATCAATCCCACCATTAAACATTCGCCTCTTCAATGAACTCATCATACATTCATACACAAAATCCCCCACCCCACCCCCCCCGACTCTCACGTAAATTAATAAATTATTAACACGCGTCAACGAATCGTCCGACCCACGTTAAAAGTTCTCGAGAATTTACAAAATAATCACACCAAGATTTCGTTCAATTTATAAAAAAAAAAAAAAAAAAAAGTACTTTAAAATTTTCTCATTTATTGCAGCTACAAAAAGGCATTTTTTGAACAATAATTTTTGTTAATAACATAACACAACTGAAATCAAAATTTTCCTCCACCAAATTTGAGTGCAAATGGATCTCCAAACTTAGCGGTAAGAGATTTTTATCAATTAAATTATTCAATCCTTTAAATAATACAATGTTCTTATTATATGTCCTATCAATTAAAGTAGATAGTTATCAAGTTTATCACAGACTGCGATATTATAATTCGCTGCTGTTTCCGTAATTTTACTTTGCTCAAATTTTTCCCAATCCCAAAGAATCAATTATTTCCTCGGCGTAAGTCACACTCGTGAACCGACACGACGTCGCTTCGCCGTTCGATACCCTAAACGGTCGCGTGAAATTATAATTAACTGGGCCCCACAAATAAACATAGCTGTCAATAAACCAATAGACAGACTGGAAAAATCCGGGCCGCTGCCCGAAATTCTCTCTTCCCGTCCACACTTTTCAGTCTATAAATAAACCTCACTATTTTCTTCTCATGTCTTAAATACTAACACTTCCCACATACAGACACAGGAAAAAGAATCTCTCTCAGCTTCCTTCGGTTACGCTCTCAAAAACCCTGAGAAAAAAAGGCTTCAATAATGGCATTCTCAAAGGCTTCAATGGCTACGCTGATGATGGCCGTTGTCCTGGCCGCCTTGGTTCTCGCAGGGTCGGCTCAAGATCTCTCTCCCGCTCCAGCTCCCGCTTCCGGAGCCGGCTCGATCTCGCCTTCCTTAGCCGCCGCTGGTGTCGCTCTCCTTTCCGCTCTGGTGTTCGGCTCAGTTCTCAGGGTTTAAGAGGCCGGTTCTCTATCTGATTACGTGTCACTGGCTTATTGGGCGTGTAGAGTGGTTTCTTCATATTTTTTTTTCTTTTTTTGCGTTGTTTAGACGTTATGTGGGCTTAGTAGCGGCGGATCCACTGGGTTTTTAGTCTTTTAGGGAGTGAGTCTTATTACATATAAATTTTATAATGAGAGAGAGTTATCAGTTATGCTTTGTAGCTCACGGAGATGTGATGATATGATTTGATTTATGTTTGTTATTTTGGAGACTTATGATTATTATCAGTATATATTAAGCTATTCCTTTTGTTGTTATGTTATATATCATTCACTATCCGCTTTTCTTTTAATTTTTTTATGTAAATCAATTTAATTTTATTTCACTCGAATCGCGTTCGCCGGACGACAGAAGAGGAAATACATTTCCCACAAGAATCGATGATAAGTAAAAGTAATGCACTTGTAAACAGTAATTCGTATCTTCCCTAAACAAAAAAGTCCCAAGTGGCAAGGCACAGCTGACACGCTTACTCCTTGGCTTCTGCACTCCCATTCCCATGTGCAATTGTGCGAAAGGACAATGAATGAGAGAATTGGAGGAGAAGGGGAATCTGTGCCTTTAACATGACCAACAGGAACATTTTTTTTTTTTTTGGCCTTTTTTTAATTATTCCAAGTCCAAGTCATCGGGTCTGTGGCACCTTCGTGAAACAGAAAACAACAGGGGGATCAAATGTGCAATGATTCAATTTGTTGGTTTATAGGGGTATATCATTACACTTGGCGATGCCTTGGAAGAAGTCGCCAGAATGATGATTTTCGAAAAGTTTATGTTGGACAAGGCAGTCTTTGCGAAATTGACTCATTCGGCCCAACCATCCTTTTGTAATCAATGGCTAAGCGTGATTTGCAACGTATTATTTGACCGGTGAGCTGAGGTTGTTCTCCCTTTTCATTCGCCCCCACCCAACCCCCCACCTGGAGTTCCCCAACATTTGCTTAGCTTGTACGAATATTATAGTTGGTTTGTGGACCCTACCACGTAATTGTTGATTCCCGTTTGCTTTGCCCTACATAATTATATACTAAATCAATAATTCTAGAAATATAAACTCTTTAACAAGCACTAATTATTCCATTAATACAGTTTGAGATGACATTTTATATTAGGTTATTGATATGTTGGAGTTCACCTACGGTAAAATACGAATTTTAATTACACGTAAAATAATAAATAATAAAAAAATAACTCATTTTTTATTATTCATCACTTTGCTTGTATGATTGAGATTCGCGCTCTACCGTAAGTGAACTCCAACATAATCAAACTCTTATATATTATTGTATGACTGAAATTCACACACCACTGTAAGTAAACTCCAACATAATCGAAACCCTTTATATTATTGTTGCACGCTTTGTGCAATTGATTATTTTTTAACTTAAAAAATAATTGATGTAGGTCTCGTCGTATTAATTTGCACAATAAAATGTGCAGAAATAATTTATATTAGTACTCCATATTTGTCCAGTAGCCAATGAGCTTATTCATGAACTTCAGCTCAACCATCTTGTAATGTGCGAAAATAGCCTTGCTTTGTCTATAAGCAAAGCTAGTGGCACATTCGTCACTCCCACTTTAGACAGGTTATACCAAGTTGGTAAAGTAGCTTTTAACTTGTTAACCAGCAAAATGGACGTAGCCCACTACTGGGCCTAAAGCGTGACCAGCCCAGTCAACCAGCACCTAAATAAAGCTGAAACAAAAGAAAAATATAAGCAAAACAAAAACAGGTGTTGATGCCTGATGCCTCTATAATAATAATAATAATAAAATAACCGAGAGAGAGAAGAGAGAAAGAGAGAAGAGAGAAGAGAGAAGAGAGAAGATATGGCTAAAATTTTATCCTTTCATTCATCTCAGAGGGAGGGACGAAAGGTAACGATTTACAGGGTAGCAACATTTTGTCATATTCTCAACAAACAAAAAACAACAGCTATCAACAGCTATTCATCTTCCTCTTCCTCTACTCTGAGTCTGAGTCCATGTTACCCATAGCCTTCAATCCTCTCGGTCTCTGCATCAGATTAGATCCCCGATACAAACATTATGCTCCATTAATTTTTAATGTAAATGCTTCTCCAATTGGGGAGTTGTAATACAAAAAGTACCTTCTTGGAGATTTTCTTCTCTCTAACTTCATAACGTTCAAGGGTCAGGTCACATAGCCATGCACCAGGACTTACCAGCTGCAAAGAAAAACATAAACTCAATGCAACTTTGGCCTTTAATTTCAGATTTTGATTTTGATTGGGATGCAATAAAGAGAGATTCCTGTGCTTTTTTAAAACAGTTATGATTTCAATTAATTTGTAAAAAAAAATAATTCCACCATAAGCAAGAAGATACTTGCAACCTCAAAAAGAAAAAAACTACTTGCAAAAAGAATCGTCTACAGGTCGTGCGTTTAAGAAAGTTATGGACGAAAAACTACGTGCAATCTTTGCTCTCCACGCACTGTCAGTGTGGTCCAGCCTGGAGGACCACTACAAGAGTCACGAAACCACCTCCATTGTTTATTATAAATTACTCTTAAATATTATTTCAATAAAGAGAAAATTAATCATTAAAAACTATTAGAGACAAGAAAAGTTAATTCACCAAAAAGCAATGTCCATATTACGGAAATGCCCCACAATAATGGGCAAAGGGCCCATCCGCTTCCGTCGGTTAAACTTTTACGAAGAATATTATTACCTTTGGTGAGTATTTGGACCTTCGTTGATAAGTTTTAGTGTTGTCTATTGAATCGCCATCGTACACGTGTTGCAGATTGATCCCTCCATCTCAATCTGAGACACTCATAATGTTTAAAAGTTAAAACCAAGAGAAAAATACAGCTTCCAGCTCTGTACTACCACGTCCTTGTTGACCCCACGTACCACGTTTAAGGCATTCTGTTACCAGATAATTTTTAAAAACCTCCCCTGAAATTTGAACTTATTGTAAGTAGACGGCGAGAATTCATTTATTTATAAAAATTTCCTACCGTCAATTAATTTTAATATTGACCGTTAGTTAACTGTGCAAAAACAATATTACCCTTAACAATAATTTATAGACTAACATAACTAAAAAAAAAACTAAAATTATTCACGCGAAAAGCACAAACCCTATTTTTTGATAATGTTATTCTTGTCAATTCCAAAAATTTATAATATCATAGGTAAAGATTATGACTATTTTATTTTCAAGTTTTTAATTTTATCTTTCTTGTAGAAACTTTAAGAAAATATCAATAATTTAAAGAAAAATTTTCAAGTTTTTAATTTTATCTTTTTTGTAGGAACTTTAAAAAAATATCAATAATTTAAAAAGTGTAAAATAACCAACAATTTTAATTTTTTTTTAGTTATTTCCATCTACAAACTATTGTTAAGGGTAATATTATCTTTGCACAGTCAACTAACGGTCAATGTTAAAATTAATTGACGGTAGAGAATTTTTTACAAATAAATTAATTTTCACCATCTACTTGCAACAAATACAAACCTCAGGGGAGGTTTTTAAAAATTACCCTTCTGTTACCCCCTCATATTCTTGTAAAATGATAAACCCACGAATGATTTTATAATTTATACAAATTAATGACGGATAAAAATTAGCTAAAAATAATAATAATAATAATTAATTTTTAATTATATAAACCCATAATAATTTTATATAACTAATTCCGTCACGTCACTTCGATTTATATACACTTACTTATAGAAGGTAATTATAACTCTATTATTACTCATTTCCACATATCCAACATTTTCAACGCTTTCTTTAAAAAAAAAAAAAAAAGAACTCCCCGTAGCCAAGAAAAGTAAAATAAATTCAAAATTGCGGTATTACCGTGATAATCTCTTACGGTAAAATCTTGACTTAAGTAACTCTTATTGGTCGTAAGAATATTTGATTTTGATAAATTGGAACATAAACATAAAAAAAATCAAAAACAGAAAAAACTTAATGACAACTCAATTGTCTCTTGTTATTCAATTATCTCCCCCACGAAGTAAAGTATGAATTACTGCATTACGGAATGCCACATTATTTAGAATAATTTTTAAAAACAAAAGATTTAAAATATGTACCATTACTTTAATGGAATTTTCCGACTAAATCAAGAGAAATTTGATTATCAAAGCACAAAACTCGGGCAAGGGTAATATTCCCACCCCAGATTTTTGTTAATTTATTCTACATCCCGCACCCAAACCAGGACTCGGTCACTGGGAGGCTAACGTTACTACAGGTCATTTTTAGGTACACGTCCACGCCTTTACCGACACGTGGACATGTATATCTCACTGGTCACTTTACACACAGCCCTATTTTTAAGCGAAAACAAAAATTGAAGACTAATAAAAAAATAATAATAAAGTAGATCATAGTTTCACATAAATCAGGGTCCGACCCAGCAACCATATTTGTAGTAACAGCTACATTCTTAAAAACCGTGTCCCATCCCAAAATATCATCAAAAGGCCGCAAGAGATCTATTGTACCTTGTGCTCCTAAATGTTGTACCCCAATAAAATATTCCTACAGATGATTATTCACGATAATTAAATTGCAACTAGAATCAAATTCGTTAAATCTAAATTCTAAAATAACTAAAACAACATCGTAGATAAGTCTAGATATCATGAAGGATTAAACAAGGAAAGAATAAGAAAAGCTTACATTGACTGTGCGTTGAATAAACTTTGCTCTCTTTTTGGGTCTCTGTGGCAGCTTAGACCCTTTAATGGCCATGAAATCTTCCTCTTTCTCTTTGTTGGTTAAAGCAATCACAAATTTCGGGGGCCACACGGGTGGCGCCGCCTCGCCACTAGCGGAAGAGGATCCACCTTTCTTGCTATCATGAGCTGTTTCCGATGATGCCCCTGATTTGTTATAATCATTGTTGTGGTGGTTGTGATTGTTGTGACGGGTACCTCTCTTATCGTGCGCACCCCTATCTGGTGAAGCAAAACCTCTCACACCACCGTTGCTTTGGCCTCTCATGGCACTTGAATTCTCAGAATTCCTAACAAACAATACACACATAACAACACATCAATTAACTGGACATAACATGTGAAATAAAAATGAAATTTAATACAGTCAAGTAGAGTGTTAAGGAAAAAGTGAAAAAAGTGATGTGCTGAAGTGAATTTTTATGCAAGTACGAAAATAACCTTGGGAGTGATCAAGTAAAGTCGGGCTAAATTTGAGAAGAAAGTCATATACGGTGAGTTCTTTTTTTCTTTTGGCTTCTTTGGAGAGACTTTGGATTGCGCTTTTTAAACAAATAGGAAGTGTTGATATTTGCTAACTTGGCTGCCATGAGAAAAATAGTTTTGATTCTAATCTCGATCTAACGAGCACAGCTGGTCCTATGGGCGGTTTGTAGGCCGTTGGATTCATTTTCCTTTTCTAAGGTATGGGCTACGTGTTGATGGATGGGTTGGCATGTAGGATAGAGTGGACCAGATTCCTAATACAATTACAATCGACGGCGGAAATTTTGTTGAGATTAGACTTGGGCATCATTGGACGCGTGGCAGGAACTTACTAATTCCATGTTTCCTAGTTCCAAGTTCCAACGAGTCCACCATGTGAGGACGCTTTGGCAGCGTTATGGGCTAAAATCAGGCGTGATGAACTCAAGACAAGTTGGCTACCCTCTAGGCAAATGCAAAAGGTCAAGAGTAGCACAATTGAGTAAAAAGAGTAGTTTGATTAGGAATGCTAATCAACCTAATCTTCTTTTGCACAACTTTGAACAAAATCAGTCCAATAAGATTGCAATATAGAAAAAGAAAAGAATAAAACATAAATTGTGAGACTTAACTATCTTCAAATCATCACTTTTCAAAATCTCAAATTACCCTCATTTTTATTCAAAAAATAAAGGAAAAATGTGAGTTGATCAGTTTATTTTTATCTTCTGCAAAAGAAGCAATTTGAGATTTTAAAAAATAAAAAAACGTTCTAAAGAATGTCAATTTATAACGAGAACAATAAAAATATAACCCCATATAAAACTACAATTAGCAGCCGCAGATCAGTCAAATAACAAAGCAAAGATTACAGCCAATTTCCCAATTAAGAATGTAAATCAGTAAATGTAATATTGGGAGAATGCACCATCTAAAACTTCACCAATTATATGCTAAAGTCTAGAAACTAATCAAATTTATAAATAAGTGAAACTATCCCCAAATCTCAAGTGCATTATCTATAGATCACACACTTCAAACGCGACTATTAGATTCTAAGGATCGTGAAATGACATGGGCAACCCACTTTAGCAAGACTCAAATCCTAGAAACTAAAGCAATAGTAAATATAAGGACACCCTGACCTTATGAACTCACCATCAGGCATCAGCTCTCCTGAGTTCTGATTTGCACCAACCTGACCAATTAGTGAATGGACAAGTATAAGCCTCATAAGTAAGTACTCAGCCCCAATTTTGGAAGTTTAAAAGTTCATCTTGTAATGAACAAGTAGATCCAACTAACCTCCACTTCAGCAAAAGCAAAATAATTTGATGCTGAAATGTTATTAGGCATCAAGATTCAGACGCCAGCTTAGTATTCATATGATATTATCTATTCCTGGAACAGTCCACTCCACTACCAGAAATAGACAAATGTATCAAACCATAGTACAATACCAAGGGACATACTATCCCAGACTATGAACTAATTATTTCCAATTTTATAAAACAAGCATAAAGGCTGCAATTGGAATTTAAAATATAATAATAATATCAGCAGAAATGCAGAATGACTCCGGGCTTACTGATATTACACAAACTAATTATGTCGACAGTGACCGTGTACCAACAGCGACTAATGACTAAAGGTGATCCAAATTCATGCTATTACTGAAAAGGGCAACTATCTTTCTTCAACATTAATTTAACATAAACACCAATTCAATTGAAGAAGAAAATATAATTCACCACGGTAAAACATATTTCTTGCGGCAGAAAACCATTAATTAAAGATAAAGGGTAAAAAGGGACCCATCAAAGAGAGCAGATCGAAATCTTTTTCCGCGCCAATGTGGATTATAGAAATCGAACAATAAAGGAGCTAACACTAAACTGCGAACACGGACACAAAGCGCGTCACGGGCCCACGCGCAACCCATTCAATTATCTAAACGTCATACACACAACACTACAGTTGCCTCGCAAACACCAGCGAAGGTTCAGGCTCAGGCCCTCAGCGCGAACAACCCCACAGCTAAAAACAAGATCCACCATCTCAGCCGACAGTGTTTAATACGCGCCGTAAGAATAAGCATACAAATCTCTGTTTTCATTCAAACATAAAATCAAACAAACGATGATACCGAGTTATTACCTGAGCACACGCTGAGGTGGCGGTGGCGGTGGCGGAGGCGAAGATGGCCGTCGACGGAGATTAAAATAACCGTTACCAATATTATGGTTAGCGGTGGCAGTACTCGGCTGATTGGACGTGTCTTTGTCGGTTCTTACGACTCGAACCGTCGTCCGATGGGCCGAAGCGGACGAATCGTCTTTGACTTGAACTTTCATGCACCGGAGTCGCTTCCTGTTCCCCCACTGTAAGACGAAATCAGACGACGCCGTTTGCCTAGTGTTGATCTCTGAGCTAGCTCTTAATAATCCCCCATCTTTGCAAGTGCTCCCATTATTACCGCTTCTCAACAAGTCCTTATCCATCTCCTTTCGCAAACCTGTCCCATTCAGATAAGTTAATTACAATTACTCATCCTAAATTACGGTTAACTTGCAGAATTATACTAAAAAAGAAAAACAAAATGAACAATTTGGATACGGCTTCGGCTTTCCGGCAACTTCCACGCCATTTAAAACGAATGATTAAAATTAAAATTTTAGAGTAACGGCTAAGAATTTTCCCAAATTTTGAGAAGAAAAGTAGGCTTACCATAAGAATCACATATATTAAAATGCAACAAAAATATTGAATACTGAGGAAGACCGAAGACTGGAAGAGGAAGATCCGACAGCCAAGGATTTTTCAAAATGAAAAAATGCAGAATTCTCTACCGAGTGATGCTGTAATAGTCATCAGCAGTGAAAATGAGAATTTTAATTCAAAAATAGATCACAGACGTACTCACTCCAGAGGATCTGACGAAGAATACGCATAGAAAGCGGAGAAAAAATTTCTCAAGCTCCATGCTTTTGCTCGGCTGCCGAGAAAATGTTCGAAAAAGAAAATAAAGAAGGATCGTGAATTGCAACAATCAGAACCAATTCGTTGGTTCTAGAGATCAATTCGAGAATGGAAAGAAGTTCTGAGATGTTATTTTTCTCTCTGCTTTCTTTCTCAGTAACCAAACGTAGGTAATTTGAGAAAAATCTGAGAAGCAGCCACAGCTAAAACTCAAAATAAGACGAGACTGACAAAAATTTTAAAGCTCGAATAAGACGAGACTGAGAGATGGTCAAAAGAACAAAAATCAAAACGAAAAAATATTTCATCAATAACAAGTCAAGATTTTCATGGAACTGAAATTTCTTGTAGACGCTAATGATGATTCTCGCCAGAGCCAAACAGCTGAAAAAACGAGAATCGGAGTCGAACTTAAGTATAAGCTTCGTAATAAGAAGCAAGTGGAAACCGATTCAAAACTGAAATGAAAGAGAACCGGTCCCGAGTTAAATCGACGAGATGAAAATCGATATGCTTGTTTTTTATACCTCCAATATCTCAAATTCGCCGATTTTTTGCTTCTTTCAGTCGGCAGAATACAAATCGAATGTATATCAGCTTCTCAGCGAAATGATTGGCATTTCAAAGACTTGAAAATCTCCTGCTCTAATGAGAGATTATGATCTTCCCCTTACAGAAATTTCTCTATTCTCTTAAGAAATGTATCTGCAAAACAAATAAAATGATTATATTAGAGGATGAATTATACGGAATTAACACTAAGCCAACTGAACCATGTCGTCTTTTGTCATTTTGAATTTGTCTGTAAACTAAAGCATGAACCAAACAACAATTATACCGGCCAATTTTTTTAAATTGATCTTCTTAATAATGAAAAACAAAAGTGTGTTGGTAATACACACCTCTAAATCTCCTCTATCTCTCTATTGGATTCAGATTCTCAACATTCCGTTATCATATTCTCGTCAATTCTCAGCCAAAGTAGTCTGTTTGGCTTCTGAGAAAACGAAAGAAAGTGAATGAAAATTCGCAGAGAAACCAGAGAGAGAACAAACAACACAAAGTGCTCTCCTTCCTTCTTCTGATAAACGAAATTCTCTCTCCCTTTTAAAACCAGTTTTATACCCCTCTTTCATACTCTCGGTTCCACACCGAGCATTCGTGACCATCAATCATCAATCAAACGGTCCTGATTACTCCTCCTTTGAACCGTCGACACCCGTCTATCATCAAGTTAGCATGCGCCCGTGGCAAATTTTTATCACCTCACGGACTTCATCAATCTAACGGAATCTTTAACGACGTTGAATTTTTGTTGAATTATATCATTATTTATTCTGATATGTTTTCTATTATTTTATTGTTGCAATTTTTTTTGTTTTTAACGCCGGTGTGGTGGCGCTTATTATTAGAGAGTATTGAGTTACATTCAATAAGGTTAGTTAATCACGTGACTGATCAAACCACGGTTATGTTTTTATTATTAGTTTATTGTTGAATTTTTTTTTTTCAAGCCGGTGTGGGGGCGCTCATTATTAGAGCATCGCAGTAACAGTAGGGTTAGTTAATCACGTGAGTGAACTAACCATGGTTTAATTTTAACCAGACCTGTGAATCTAGCGATAGGTATAAGGGCAATTTTGGTATTTTATCGCGATAAATAACATTTAAACAACAATAATAAAATGACCTGCACGTGTTCTAATGTTCTCTTAACTTATTTTATTTTTAATGACGCAGTCATTATTCACGGTGGTCATTTATAATAATTTTGTCATTTTTATAGGTAATATAGTTGCTTTAATTTTTAATGGTCATTTTTGGTGGTATATACATTTTTATTAATCGGACCATTTTAGTGATATGATCTCAAAGTTGCTTTTGATTTTTTAATGTGTTCGCTTAAAATAGAGTAATGATACATCTATAAATTTTTATATTAATTTTGTAACATAGTTGGTTGAATGAAACCAACACATTGTCCACATGATTTATCTTTATTATATTATATATTTACTCAACCAATGATATTATACCATATCAATTTGTATAAAAATTACTTATATAAGAATTTATAACTCTATTATTATTCTTTAAAGTTACATTTTAGGGTCTGTAATTTTTTATTTTATTGGTAATGATCCCTTGGTAATATTGGTCAATCACTCTTCTCCTTAATATTAAAGTGGAGAGTTTGAGTATTCTCATGTAGTTGTGAGAGTATAATATGTTTGGACTTTTATTGTATTAAAAAAAATTTCCTTCAATTAAAAAAAAATTGTTTTCCTCAAAAATTGAAAGGGGTGCATGCATCTTTCAACGAGACATTTTTTTATAAAATCCCTTAACAAATACACAAACTTTGCAAATTAATTGCGTATAAGATCGAAGTTAAAAAATAAATAACTACATAAAATTGTTTAATGTTACAAATGCAAATACACTTCTTGTCTTTGATCTTATTATGTTAATTTATATTTTAACACTTTATTATGCAGCAACGGCCCGACTATCTAATATAAAGGGCAAATAACCTTATATTCATAGTATTTGTACTGAGCTATTCTGGATAGTTATGAGAAGCATCTACTGTTATTGAAGCAAGATTTCAAGATTGACCATGTTTCTAAAGAGTATGTTTCTAATTGGAAAATGTATGTTTCTAAAGAGTGTAATACTGCGTTTAGACTTGATTTTTCTTTCCTTCAATTAAAAAAGAAAAAAAAATTGTTTTCCTCAAAAAGTGAAAGGGAAACATACATTTTCCAATTAAATATTTTTATAAAATCCTTCAAGGTCTTAACAAGTACACAAACTTTAGCAAATAAAATTGTTTAATAGTACAAATGCATATATAGTTCTTGTCTTTGATCTTATTATGTTAATTCATATTTTTTAACATTTTATTATGCATCAAAGGCTTCACTATCTAGTAACAAGGACAAATAACCTCGTATTCATTGTATTTGTATTAAGCTATTTTGAATAATTATAAGAAGTATCTACTGTTAATTTAGTAAGATTTCAAGATTGACCATGTTTCTAAAAATTATAATAGAGCAGTTGATGCTTTGGTTAAAAATCACATTTAGGTATTATTATTATCTTATACAGGTGAAGATTTTCTACAACATTTAACTTGTTTATTTTGAAATTTTGTCTTGCAATAATGAGAATCTATTTGGGGGAAAAAAAACACCTTGTATTTAACTTGTATTTTTTTTTCATTTTTGGATGAGCTGTTAGATTTGAAACAATCTAATTTAACGAGCATGGATGAAAAGAGTAAATACATTATTGAAGGGGGTTACGGTCTTAGTCGGTCAATCATATATCTTTATTATTATTATTAGAGTTATTATCATTTCACTGTTTCAAAAATTACCAAATATCAAATGACTACAACAAGTGTTGTCTTCTATCATCTTCCTATTATATTTTTATAAAAATATCATTTTACTACTTTTTCATTACAACCGTTAGTTGACCCGTTAGTTGACTAACAAAATATCAATTTTACCCTTCATGATTAAAAAAATAATAAGATAAATTTTTAATCCATATATCATAATTCCAGTTAAAATAATTATGTTGGTGTTTTATATCCATTTTAATAAATATATTACAAATTTATTTTGTAAATAAGCTTTAAGTATTTTTTTTTTAATCATGAAGAGTGAAATTAGTATTTTGTTTGTCAAGATTATAACGGAAAAGTAGTAAAATACTATTTTTATAAAGATATAGTAAAAAAATAATAGGAAATAATATTTGTTGTAGTTATTTGATATTTGATAATTTTTAAAGTAATAAAATAATAATAACCCTTATTATTATTATTATTGGAGCATAGGATCATAGATCTTAAAGTTTGATTTTTATTAATCCAATTTCTGCAACGTTTGTTGCAAGGCTCTGCGATATCAATAGATAAAATGCTTGATTCGTACGTCTTTTTTTTTTCTTTTTTTTCCGCTTACAGTACTGCAGAAGTAGTTTCCTCAACTGTTCTGGCTGTCTCTCTTAACCTCACGGTGTTTCCTTTGCCAATTTGCTCTTTTATTTACGGTCGATTCTGTCACTTTCTCCATTAACTAGCATCACGTGGCTATTTTTGGGCCTTTGGATTTGTGCGCTTCAAATTCAACGGCTTTGACGTGGCCTATGCAATAATGCCTAAAATAATGTCGGTGTGTGGTCAATTTGTCACCTTCTCAAGTCCATGCAGTATGTACAAGAGCTGACCACTTGACGGAAAATAAAGAGATTGTTCATTCATTTGTTATGGCCATCTAAGTAATTTCCTTGAAAGCCAATTAGGCAATAATTTTTTTTAATGAGCGTTCAAAATAATTTTAAAGGGTAAAAATATAAATATATTTATAAAGTTAGAATATAAAATTTGATTTTGAATTAATATGATAGTAAATACAAATTCACTATTCAGATAATAATTGATAAGAATTAATAAGGAAAATTGTCAATTTTCTTACACTGAAATCAATATCTATCACTTACTCCCTATTATTTTCATAATACCTAATGACTCACTGGTACCATAATTTTACAATATAATCCTTATTTTCAAGTACACTTTATTGATTTAACTATAAACTGAATAAATCATATAAATTGAAAATAGAATAAAAGATTTAAATACTAAAAATAACAAATATAAGTTTCAGTATGAATAAAAAATTAATAATAAGATATTTTTTTATACTTTTTGTTAATTTTGAAAAAAAAATTCTAATAACCATTATTTAATATTTTAAGATAAAATATCAAATAAATAACTCATTTATATCTATTTTCGCTTAAATGTTTGTGCTCACATATCTTTGAATACTATACATATAGTTGAAAACAAGTTATATATATTGATTTAAATAAGCAGAAAACTGCCAAACTCCGAGTTAATAATCCATTATCAAATGACCTCACGAAATAAAATCATATCATCTACCACATCATCAATTTGAATGCAAACTTTATATTGCCCCCATGTAAGCTTATTACTTATTATAATTGTTTATAATACCTCTACAAGCTCATGAATGATAAAAAGTCATATGTAATGAATAAAGTTGAGATTTTGAAAGTTCAAAGCATCAAATTTTATTCCTAAAGCCTAAGTGATCATTTGCTTAATCAATAACACCATGTATCGCGCATGTTTTTTTATTTATTAAACTTAAAAATAACATTTTCTCTAAAATTATTAATACGTACTAATATTTACATCATATATTGAATATCTGCTATACTCAATACTCACCATTTAATAGAATAGAAGCTTATTTTTACTCAATTTTTAATTGGGAATAGAAGTCTTTTCTGGTGACTTAAATTACAGCTCTTAGACATTTGTTCTGCATTTAATTAACAGGAGAGATTCTAATATATACCCAATTTTTAAACCCAATTTTTAATTAGAAGAAGAAATAGAAATCTGCTATAAGAACTTAAATCGCAGCTCTCACAATGGTAACTTGTGAGAGTTGCAGTTTACCACTCAACTATTTTAACAGAGTGCGCCGCTTCGGCCTTGGCCGAAGTGGTGGGCTGCTGCCCTCACAACACAATGCTTGTGAGGGCAGCGGTTCTAGCCCCCACAAAGCTTTTGTGGGGGCTAAATGTTCTTTATATTTAAAAAATCCTTCTCCCTTGCGAAATGCAAGTGGAGTATGGACATCCCTTTCCTGTGAGGGGTTATTTGTCTGGGCATGTACTTCATAGAATTCATTGTAATAATGTAAGTCTCAATCATATATATCTGATTGTAAATATCAGTGTAATATCTCTGCTACAATAAGCAGTTGTTGTAAATATCTGTGTAATGTAATAATCTGATGATTAATCAGTATTAAAAAAAAAAAACAGAGTGCTTTGAAAATACCATCTGATATATCTAACACAAACAACTTTATATAATACACGCTGTCATACATGTTATGACATGCGTGGCAAGCTCCCATTATAGGAAGCTCAGCTGTAGCTCGAAAGCCCCTAATAAGAACTCATCATTAACATAATAGCCAATCGCACACTATAATAACGTACGCGAGGGCGTGCACAAGATCAGCTTGCTCTAAAATTGTTCATAACAACAATACTTTATGAGATAACAATCACATAAAAAGACAAGCCAAAACAAAACAAAACAAGACCGACACGAAAGTAATGTCGGTGTTCCGATTACTTAGACCTCTCTATATTACAATTTATGGATTATGTAAATCTGTATTAAAGGGGAAAATAAAGGAAAAAAAATAAAAGAAAAGGTCTATGTAGTACTATCTAAAGGTCTGTATCAATCACCAATGGCCTTTGGTTCAATGAGAGAAGTCTTATACTTATAATATCGAGTGTAACGATTCGAGCCTCCACAAGAGTATTATGGAAGTTATTTTCAGTTTTTTCTTAATTATTAATTAATTGAGTGTAGACAGTTTCTCCCTTACAAAATATGAGTGGAGTAGGCATCCCTCGAATATTAGAGAGTGTTTAAAATATTTAAACAAATACTTCAATAAATTAATGTATGGTGGTGATCTCAGTTGTTTAATATAATTATAAATATTATAATTATAATGTTAATATCAATAACCATATCTGTATAACATAATTAAAAAAAAAAAGGGTCGATATCAATCAATGGGATGATATTTATTTAATCGAGATAAAAACGGATTCAAAAAGTTTAGGTCAAAGACATAAACATCCTTCATATCTAAGATTTCATTGGCCTCGAATGGAGGACATTATTGTCAAATCAAATTGTCCCTACAAGCACTAATCGATCAGGTTAGGGTTTCGCTCTTTCTCTGAATTGCCGAAACGAAGAATCACCGAGTTAAGGGGAAAGAAGATAACACTAAATCAATCAGATATCACGTTTCATATCAACCGATTAATCACTGGTGCGTTTTGTTTTCTTTCCAATTGTTCTATTCTCGTGCTTTTATTTGTGAGATTTTTTTTTCTCCGATCGAAATATCACATGCATCGGGATCTTGAAATTCAAGATCTATAAATTCATTTTTGCTGAAGATTGAGAATTGTTTTGTATTTTCGTTAGATGTATAACGGAATCGGCTTACAGACCCCGAGGGGGTCCGGAACCAACGGATACATACAAACGAACAAGTTTTTTGTGAAGGCCAAAACAGGTCGGGTTACCGACAGCGTCAAGGGATTCGAAGCGGGTCAGGGAACGGCTGGAGTCACCAGAAAACCGAACCAGGAGATCCTCGAGCATGAGCGTAAGCGCCAGATTCAACTCAAATTGGTGGTGCTCGAAGACAAACTCGTTGATCAGGGTTACACTGAGGCTGAAATTGCCGAGAAGCTTGAGGAGGCTCGGAAGACTCTTGAAGTCGCCTCAGCTTCAGCGGAAAGTGGTGGGCCTGCCGCTGATGCAAAGTAAGTAATTCTTGCTATAAATAATAAGATACATACAAATTTTCATTCTTGAGGTGACATGATATGATTGGAACAGTGAAAAATAACAAGTACAGTTCAAGTACTCATACCACTTCAGTTTGTAGAGATGTCTTTTTGTAGACATTTTTTCATGTGTGTAACTTTTAAGCGTGTCAGTTTTATTTATTTTCACTGCTATAATATTATGAATGGTTAGTTTTCTTGTGCGTTGTTTTATATGTGTGATAAAGCAATTGGTATGTTTTTAGTATGTGCTGCTTGTGTTTGAAGTTTGAAGCATGTATAATTAGGGAACCTGCAATTTTGCCTCTCCTTTCGGCTGCAAGGGGATTGTTGAATCACTTCCTTGATGGCTTTGTTCTGGAGGCATATATGTAATTCAGAATGGGATTCATTAAAGGGGAATTAATTTTTTTCTAATTTCCCTTACTCTTGTTTCTTGGAAATTCCTTCGTCTTTGTAATAGTTGTTCCATTTTCAGCTTTATTTTACACTTGAGATTTCTGTTACCCGAGTTATTTTACTTGATTAATCATGTCTTCTCAGTAGGAAATTTTTGTATAGGTTACCTAGGAATTAACTTCTAATTTTCTCCTTGCTTGTTCAGGGTATCAGAAACAGAGACCCATAAAATTGCTGCTAGAAAGGAGAAACAAATGGAAATGTTTAGAGCTGCACTTGGTATAGGTACGATTGAAGCTAGTGAACAAGGGGCTGAAGGAAGTGATGTTGCACCAAGAAATGGTCGAAAGAATGCTTCCAATGATGATGGTAAGTGGCATGAGAAAAGCGAACATGCCTTTTTGGATAGAGAGAATGTTCGGAAGAGACGTGTGATAGAAGAGGGGGAAATTGTGGAGGACGATCAGAAAAAGACTGTTAAAGATGAGAAAATTAAGAAGGATGAGACCAGGCACCATAAGGGTAATGGCAGAAAGAGAAGACATGGAGACGATTCTTCTGATTCTGATAGCAGCAGTAAGCATGCAAGAAGGATGCCCAAGAAGAATCGTAAGGTTAGCCAGAGGAGTGAGAGTGAAAGTGACAGTGACAGTGATAGTGAAAGCCCTAAGAAAAGTAGGAACTCTTCAAAGAAGCACAAGAAAAGCAGACAACATTCTAGTGATGGTTCAGATAATTCTTCTTCTGATGACGCTGGTAGCAGTAAGCATGCAAGAGCGGTGCCAAAGAAGAATCGTAAGGTTAGCCTGAGAAGTGATAGTGAAAGTGACAGTGACAGTGATGGTGAAAGCCCTAAGAAAAGGAGGAACTCTTCGAAGAAGCACAAGAAAAGCAGAAAACATTCTAGTGATAGTTCAGATTATTCTTCTTCTGATGACACTGGTAAGGTTAGTTCCATGAAGGAAGTTGAGAAATATGGAAAAAGTCATAGGAGACATGATTCGGATAATGGTTCTGATTTTGATGAAGATTCATCTAAGCACAGGACTCGGAAGGGGAGTAGGCATGTGAAAGCAAGTGTACGTCATGATTCTGAGGATGATTTTGATAATGGTATTGGTATGGAAAAGGATAAAAGTCATCTTGAGAAAAGGGGCAATCAGCTGGGTGGAAGCCGCAGAGGGGAGCGAGAAAATTTTGACTTAAGGTCTCACCAAAAGAGCAACTATGATAGTTATGGGAAAAACAGGCGAGGCTATGATGTTGATGATGCAGATGTGATAAAGAGGAGATCGAGAAGGAATGACACTGATGATGACAGTGGCAATAAAATTGAGAAGCGCAGGATAAGTAGGAGGCATAATTCTGATAATGAAAACTCAGATTCCAGCTATGGGAGGAAAAATTATAAAGCATCCCTTGGAAGGCCTGAAGCGATCGAAAATGAGTCTCCTTTGGACAATAGCAATAGAAATAGGAGTGAGTCTGACAAGGGAAGTGGTGACGGAGATTCAGACAGCAGTGCAAGTGATTACGGACGTAAGAAAAGTGGAAAGAACCGTGTGGGTGAAAACAGAACTGGAAGTGGAAATGGTATGAGTGGTAGAAGTGGACGAAGTGATCATGGGTACAGTCCTGCTGGAAGTGACAGGAAAAGAGAAAGAAATGGTCGAAAAGATGACGATATGTTAGACGCACTGAGGAAATTAGAGGAGCGAAGTCTGTACCAGTATGAAAGAGATGCTGCAGATATGGGAAGGTCTACCTATGAACATCAGGAAATGAGGATGGCCAAGAGGAAGTATGATGAGGCAAACAGGGAGGAGCGACCAGAAGCAAGGTTAAGGAGTAGTATTGTTGGGAAGGATGCAATGCACGAAGGCCATCATGCAGATGCAAAACCGGAGTCTGAATTGAACGCCAGACCACGTGGGAATGAGGATGGTCGTAGGGGGGATGATGAAGATTCCAAAGAGCATGCAGGGTTTAGAAGGCAAAACATGGATGAAGAGGAGGCTAGAGGGGGAAGGCATCGGAGAGCTGAAGAACACAAATATGGAAGGCACGGAAAGGATCATGAAGAGCTGCAGCGAGAAAGTCAAAGGCATGGAAGAGGGGAGGAAGAAGAGCGAGGAAGTCGAAGGCATGGGAGAGGGGAGGAAGAAGAGCGAGGAAGTCGAAGGCTTGGAAGAGGGGAGGAAGAAGAGCGGCGTAGTCGAAGGCATGGGAGAGGGGATGAAGAAGAGAGGCGTAGTCGAAAGCATGGGAGAGGGGAGGGAGAAGTGCAAGAAAGTAAGGGAAATGAGCTGGACAAACAAGCGGATTACTCCAAGAGAGTTAGATATGATGATTCTCGGTCAAGTGAGAGAAGGAGGTATGCGTACAAGCATGAAGATGATCGGGGCAGACGTTGAGACTGAAGCAGCTATCTGATATCTGCTGTATTGCTGGTGAGTTTATTTCTGTTGTTGGAACTTACTTTTTTATGCTTCTATTGACGAAAAGGTTTTAAATTTCTTTTAGAAAGTAAATTGAGATTTTACAAGTTGTTTTATCTTTGTATGTTTAAGCCTGTAAATACCAATAATTAGCATAGTCTGTTATTATAAGTATAGACAGACCTAAGCTGATGTCTCCAGTTGCCTTTATTATCTCACATAAATTTGCAATACATAATGGCATGGGAAATTGCTTTCGTAATGCAGAGAAAGAAAATGGAACCTGTATGTCATGCTGTTAATTGAAAGGCATGCTAACTACACATAAAGCTTGGGTATTTGTGAATTTTAGCATCTAAGCATCTTGGATTTGCATAGACATGCCTGAATGACTATGATGGTGTGGCCTCTCTAGGTGTTTTTCGTCAGCCTACCTAGACTGATTAACTTTTGTACAAAGAATAAAATTGATGGCAGGATAGATTCATGGTCACATCTGAACTTAAATTGTTATTTAATTTTATTTTGTATGCGTCTTTTATGAAAACAAAGATGAAATTGATTAATACAATAATGCCAGGCAAAAGTCTATGATTGTTTTATTATGCTACTTGCTCCCTCTGATTGCCAGTAAATCAGTTATTACAGGCTTGCTAGATCAATGCTGACAAGATAGGCAAATCTCCAAGCTAAACCAGCTTGCTGAAGTTATGGAAGGGGGAAGTCCTGCTACATGAATTGGCAGATATGATTGGTGGTGTTTGTGCGGGGTTCTCTCGTACAGGTTTATGCATTGGGATGGGAGTATTTGCAATTTTGGTCTGGATTTGTATTTGCTCGGTTCGTGTTCTGGAAAACATATATAGTAGTAGTCGGTATATCACAGTGTTAGAAGACCATAATTTACCTTTTGTATTTCCGTGAATGAATTATTACTTTGTTTTTGCCGCTGACTAGATGATCGACCCCTGTTTATTTTAATGTTTTATATCAAGGATTTATTAGGAAAATATTTAAGTCCTACAGGCAGAAACTCTGGGGAAGAGTTTCCGTTAAAAGAAAGATTGGGGTGTGAATTTTGGTTTTGAAATTTGTTTACGTAAGTGTGGAGGATTGTTATTTTGATTTTCAAGAAGACGAAGGGGAAAACGAAGCTGAAGGAAGAAACGCTTGATCCTAAGCCAACGTTATCGGTTAATGCAGCGGAGAAATTTGTGTAAAGACTCTTTTGAAATGTCTGGCAATAATTACAGCCATGACTTAAAAGTTGAAAGTAATTTTCCTTTACAATTTGTTTGATGAAAATTTTATGTTCTGCTTGCTTGCTACTTACTATGATTATATTTGAAGGGTGCGTTGACTATGTTAAAATAAAATGAGTAATTAACAAACATGATATAACAATATTTTAATACCGTGAGAAGTTCTAATACCCTAGTAACAAAAATGTCATATTTGCTGAACAATACGATCTTTTTTAATCCAAAATTAGAGCTTTTATTTCAATATTTAGAGCAACACCACGAAGAGGGTTGAGTTGCACGGTCTACAAATCAGGAACAAATATAGCTACATAAGCATAAAATAGCATCGCATACATCCAAAATATATACTATCAAATTACAACTGCGGTCTGGCAGGGAAGAGCTTTTAAATATAATAATTACAAGGAAGCAATCACCAGCCAAATGAAAATAGACATTGCCATAAATGGAAGCAATCATCAGCCAAATGAAAATAGATATTGCCATATTGGCGACTATAATGAAAACTAACATATTTCAAGAACTGGCTTATGATATTCGCACAGTTCTCGGCTTCTTTATGCACTGAATCCTTTGTCGAGAGAACTCCAAGGACCAGAAGGAATATTTTCACAGGCTTGTGCTGATGCTTCCGCCATCTTCTCTTTCCCAATTCCTGTATTACAGATGTTTGCAAGAGAACGCATGTGCTTCATTCCATATTGCGATAGAGCTCCACAGTGCGACTCAAAAGTCCTCACCTGCACAGAGGAATAGACAGAAAAGAACCTTGTTAATGATATTTTAAGTGTTGTCAAGGGATTAAAAAATACAAGAATTGATGATCAGGAATTTTACCAGTGATTTGAGGCAGCCCCAGTCATCAACAAGAGGCTGACCAGCAGGTCGAACAGTGTTCAAGATCTCTGGACCTTTCTCAATTCCAAATAAGAGCTTTCCAATAAGTTTGATGCTGTGGTCTACATGCATTCTATGAGACATTGCTTCAAAAAACTGCTTCTGAGCTTCAGCCTTCCTAGGAGTGCCCTCAGGTGCCTTGCGGTACTATTAAAGTAACGGATAGGCAAAGTGAGGTATATTCTTAAGTAGAAAGGAGAAAATTTTCAGACATACTGCAGAAAGGGTCGCTATTTTACAATTCACCCCCCCCCCCCCCCCCCCCCCCAAAAAAAAATCTATTTAGGGCGTTCTGACTGTTATTTCCACAGGTAACATAGCAGGGTAACCAAAACTTCCACATCTCAAGCAAATAGAAACAACATGTTCTATAGGGGTTTTGTACCCAATGGCCAATGGACTCTGCTTATACTGCTTTGGGTATAATAGAGAACTGGCATACCTAAAAATGGTTCCAAAATTCTTAATATCAAGCTACTACCATGCTTTGTTACATCACTAACCTCTTTTCCTAATTCCAACTTAACCAATCATAAGACCCTTATACAGTTTACACCAACCTCAACAACGAGATGACAAACTTTCAAACCCATGTTGAACATAGAATTGTGATCCATCCCCACATTGGGGATTGAAAAAGTAAATGAATAAAATACGCTAGAGAGGCAGCATTCAATTTAATGAGCTATGTGCATTGTTGGATACATACCTTGTCCCAGAAATGCAAGAGATCGGCATCTCGCTGGTTAACAGCTTTAGATGCTGGCCTTAAGGAGTTCTCATCCACAAAAGTGTAGTTATCATTTGCAGGATTTGTACCCAAGTACGTGAAGAGATTGTTCTTGCTAAGACCGATATCACCATATTGCATGACATGAGAGCCATACGAATTGTAACTAGCAGTCCTTGTTTTAACCTGAAATTTCGAAAATCAAAAAAACTGATTTTAGCGGTTATCAAAACAAGCAGGTAAGAGCAGGATCTAGGATTCTTAAAAAGCCAACTGTTACTAATTTTATTTGCACTGAGTTAACCATTATCTGTGTATAATGAACATCGATGAAGTAATAAAGTCTCAATGAGATCTTACCAGTTCATACTGCTGGTGAAGAGTTTCTGTCCGCAAGTTGTGTATGTCACTGTGCAAAGGTCAAAATATTAAAATTCACCCAAAAAAAAAAAAAAAGGCACACGCACACACTGCTTCTCTAGGAAAAAAACTGCACAAAATGATAAATTTTTAGAAAAGTTTTGTTCAGTAAGTTAATAAATCCGGTCAAACCAGTACTTTTCTTCTATTTTCAGAGATTACAGAAGACAGACATAGACATGTTGTTACTCAAGGAAACAGAAAAATGTTGCCAAAGTGAAATAAATAAAATCATAAATGTTGTCATACCTGTCCTCCATCCAAGCAATACTATACAAGTCACCCAAACAAGTGCTATATTCAGGGGGAGGACCAGGAATCTCTCCAGGACAATAGGTCCCCCAACTGCTCTCTTCAGCATTTGAAGCTGTGGTTGCATAGATATTTAAGCCCTCAGGAAGAAGACCCTCAAAGATACTTCCAGATTCACAGGCTTCGAGATAAAATACCTAAATTTTTTGATATTGAAACCAACAAAAATTTCAATTTGCCAAGACTTTTATCGAAATAGAACACATGTCAAATGGCAGTTCACCAATTACTTACCAAGCTTTTGTAGTTCCCAGAAGCATGCTTCTTTTTTAAGACATCGATCAGTTCATCAGCATATATGTATCGACTGGTGGGCATCCCTAAAATAGATCACAAAACAGGTGAACTAAGAAGTCAATTTTACAACAGAAGTTTAAAAATAGTGTCGGTTATAACATATATATCCACTCTGTTGAAAAAATAAGGTAGGATATTTCAAGTAAAACCAATACACTTTTAACCTTCTGAGTAACCAATTTTTACATGAGTCATGTTGGCCTAGGCTTCAAACAACATGCAACAGCATAACAACACAATCAAATTTTTATTCCCAGTAAAATCACAAATATGAAAATAAATAAATAATAATAATAATAATAATAGAAGAATTTGTTTATATACATAGCTTGCACCGCAAGTGATGTGGCATCTGACGTTGCAAGATTGACACCCTATTGATAAATGATAAAATCAACCAAAACTTAAACATGACCATTAATGATTGGTGATTCATCACTTGAGATACAAACTATGAATCCCGACTCAGTAAATATAATATTACCATAAAAGAAATGCCTTTAGTGGTTAAAGAAAATAATTTTGAATCTTTAAACCATGTGAGACGTTCTCTAACAGGGTTTTTCTAGTGACAGTCATATACCACCAAAACCGGTTTGATTTGGGCCAAAAGAAAAAAAGATAATCCAATTCTATGGTGTCTATTTTCTAAAAATCACTTCAGAATCAAAATCAAGTTTTATGACACGCGCTGAACTAAAACCAGAAATTGACCATAAGATGGAAGAAATCCAAGCCCAAGGACCACCACCATCTAATTCGGGTAACTACAGCCACTATTCAAACAGCACAAAAAAAACACATACAATATAAGACAGAGTGGGGAACTTATGAAGAATCGTGGCTACTAACCTAGCACCCCAGGGCCACCATGATCTGAGTAGAATATGAAAATATGATCATTGGGGCCGCTATCCACAACCTTCCCACTGCCCCCTGTAAGAGCTGTTTTATTTCCCAGGATAACAGCAAAAAAGTTTTCAACAGTAACATCTTCCCCCGTGTAATCCTGCCACATGAAAGAAGAAACCATGAAAAAAATAATAGTAGTAGTAGTAATAAAGAACTTTATCACATATTCAGATGGTTGATCTTTGATGCAATAGTGAGAATAGGAATACAAACTCCTATACAACTCTACCCATACGAACGGATGTGACATTATTATATCACTATCATATGTTCCCCACTATTTATTTGCTTTTATTTCTTTGAAAAATTGCCACAACATGTTATATGAGTAGAGTTTGTAGAGGATTATGTAAACCTAGAATTACTCTTGAGGGAAAGAGACCTTTGGAACTCCTTTGTAAACATCATCGCCATGGGGGTGGTTAATGATGACTCCAGGCCTTGGGTTCTCTTCATTGAAAGCGATGTCATCATACATGAAAACAATAATATTTTCATCCTTCAGCCCACCTTTCCTCAAGAGTTGATAAGCATGACAAATATCAGCCTGAAATAGAAATAAAATAAAATAAATACAAAAAATGATTTATGAAGCTCTACACAGAATATGATTATGACATCAATAGACAGTATAATATGCTGAAATTCATAATTAGAAAGCATGTATATATAGAGAGAGAGTCCTTCTTTGTTGAGGACATCCTCACTTTAACAAAATAAGATATCACTAAAATACGAAAAAACATATATTTCAATCTATTAGTATATTGAAATTTTTATTTTTATTTTTTGTCTTTTGCTGGCATTCTCACCTTAACAAAGTAAGAATGCCCTCTCTCTATATATATATGAAAAGTGGACTTGATAGGAAATCAAATCCCCTAACAGCAATATTTACATCAAGCGGCTTACACAAAAGGTGCAAATACAGTTACCCACTTATTTAAAGTAAGAAATCTTGCCTCTGATTCATACAATCATTGACAGTGTACACAAACAATTGTCACTCACAGGCAAATCACAAAAGTTTCACTTGAGATGATGAATAAATAAATGAAAGTAATATATATATATATATATATATATATATATATATGTTTTTCAAAGAAATAACCAAAATTTTTTATTGGGGAAAACCTTTAACCAGACTGATACAATTAAGAAATATGTCAAGCTATGTGATAGTTTGTTTGTTTGTTTATTATTATTATTATTATTATTAATTTTTTTAAGAGATAGTGCTTAAGTTGCACAAACAAACTGGAAATTTGGTTTTTTTTAAAAAAAAAACCGAAAACATGAAATGAATTTCACATTCTTTCTTTTGTCTGATTGTCTCGGCTTACTTGCTGCTTACGTAAATTAAACAGTTACGCGCAAAATGAGATTCTCAATATTCAGACATAATTTATGGCGAGCTTTTTAAATACAAGCATCAAAGAAAACCTTAACCTTACTTCACTTTCTGAAAAAAAAAAATGAAAAAAAGAAAAAGAAAAAAATTTACAAAAATAAAATAAACTTTCATTATAATATTTACGAAAAGAATAAAACTTGGTAATTCCAAGGAATTTATTAAAATAAAACGTGATTTCAAAAAATAAAATTCAGATAGCAGACCTGATGCCTGTAATTCCAGAAGCCATTAGATCCGGCAAGCAGGACGGCCCATCTCGTGCCGACAGAATCATCATCATCGTTGACCTTTGCCCCTCCCCCACCATTATGGAAGAACCTATAGGCTTCCGATGGTAGCTTCAGAATGTCACCTGCTATGTCTCTGCTTCCATCGGCGATTCCTGCAAGAGCGACTAGGAGCGTGATTAGCACGCCGGAGGCAAGGCGCGTCATGGTTTTTTGAAGGGGGTTGATTGGTTGCTGGAGCTAGTTATGGAAATGTTGTTGTGGGGAGGAAGAGCTCTGTTATTTATAATACCGAGTGATGCACTGCTGACAATATATTTTTTCTTTTGTTATTTTATTTTAAACGGGAAAATATTAATAAGGGGTAAAAATGTTTTAATTTATTTCAATTGGGTAAAATAATTTATAAAATTCTTAATCAATACCCTATTTATTACAAAATTACCAACTTATTTGGTTAGGACAGAATCATTTGTTCAATAATTATACTTGGAAATTAGAAATCTTAAGACTATATTATATTGATCATATTTTAATTTTTATTTGTTATAATTAAAATTAAGTTGATTATACTTTATGCAGCATTATAAATATTCTAAAATATTTATTAAAATCATGTTAAATGGGTATTTATTAAAAATATCAAAAAACTATATTAAATAAATAATGTAAATAATAGATGAGTCGACACAGCGTATGAGATTCTTGATTAGATTTATATGCTATTCTTTATGAGCTCAAATATAATATCCCAACTCTCATTTCACTACTTATTAAAGATAATAAATTATTTTGTTATATTAATTTTTCAGACTGCTCAAACTCTTAATTTAAATGAAATACATCAAAACGTTTGGGGTCGCGTTGATTTTACGTTTGAGCGTTACTTTATTCTAATTCTGCATTGAGAAATTGAGAATTTTAGATAGTGTAAAGCGAGTGAGGTTGCAGATGGCACGTACACGTCAGCATAAGTGAGGATAATTTTCTTATGGACGGTCCAGATGCAACCGATCTTCTAACAAAAGTTGATGTCAGCGGCACCAGCCACCAGGCGTCTCAGCCGTACGTCAGCATTGATGAAAGAAAGATCCATGCGGTTCGTGCCGTGAATTGTGGAAGTGTGAAGTGCGGGGGATGCCGGGGTAATTTAGCATGACTGCGGTTGGGTCCCTTTCGAGGTTGGATAAACGGGCGATGTAACGTGGGGTCACTTAGCCGCCCCGGTAATCGTTAGGTAATGTTGTTGTATTGGCTGCTTTCGTCTGCTTTTCATCCCGTCAAACGAAGAGAGTTTCGGCCCATCACGTCTTTGTTCTTTTTCCCAGAAAAAAATAAAAATTATTCATTTTCCTGGAAAACACACCCGACCGTATTACACGGAACACAAAATTAGTGCAAACGACTATTTATTTTTGTTGTTATTGTAAAATTCGAAAATCTTTTGATAACTAATAAGAGGATCCTTTTAACATAAAGTATGTTACACTATTCACATGAACAATGAGTGGTGTGAGTGGCTATAACATACATTAAATGTATGTTAGGGTTTATCCTAATAAAAGAGTGTATAAAATAAAATTCATGAGAATACGATGAACTGTGAACGGAATTTACGTATATAATATGCATGTAGACAATAGACTCATCATGTACCTTGTAAATAAAATATGAAAGACACAATCTTTTTTTTTAAGTATAAGACATTTTATTTTTTATAATTCATTGTTGAGTTCAATAACTTAATTTATAAATGTGTTACCTCTCTCTTTTTTTCCACATTTGATAATAACTATATATATAGTGTTTCGTCCTTTGATTTTCTTGAATATGACATTAATTTTATTATTCTTATTATTAAACGGATATTAGCCGTGATTAGCACAATAATAATGAATGTAACCCATAAATTGGCTTGAAATTACATAAATCTCATAGAAATAAATTTGGAGAAATCTACTCTACCTAACTCTCGAGTTTTCTAAAGCATAAAAACACTCTTTGTGATATTTTTAATAATTTCTTTTATTAAATTATAAAAAAGTATAAGCCGGGGAACAGAGATAAGAATCGCTCAATCAAACGAATCTAAAATTATCGAATGGTTAAGCACACACGTATGTCCTATCATCTCATTTTTTTTCTAACCAAAACTTGGAATAAATGTCAAGCGAGATACTTTTTCAACTTGGCCTCTTTGTTGTGAGAATGACTTCGATGGGAATCTTTTGGAATCGTGCACATAAAGATAACGCGACCATGGGCCACGGCCTATGGCCCTTGCCGATTCATCAGAATTCAGTTGGAATCAATTTAAATCATTCATGTAAGACAAAACAGAATCGGCAGTAAACAGCAAGCGATGATGCCCATTTGGTTAAGGAATCCTTTCCCTGCTTGCACACTTCAACCACCTTTTGTCCCCCTTTTTTACCTTTGATTTTGAAATTCTTTACCAGTATCATGAATTGAATTAATAAAAAAATTACCAATTGATGAATTATTCAATAATTTTTTTAGCAGGAAGGACGTTAAATATCTAGTCAAATTCATTAAGGTTCTGTTTGGAATTGAAGTACTGTACCTTTTAAGCTACAATTGCTGTGAAAACAAAGATGTTACTATCAAACAAAAGTTAATAATATATAGTAAATATAAATTTTAAATAATAATTTTAAAAAATTTATTAAAGATATAATAAATTTTTTATTATACAAGTGAAGAATTATATCAACATAGCTTACAAGTTACAACAGTTAGTGTTTACCAAATACTTTAGTACTGTAACTTTTTAAACTGTAGCTGCTCAACCTCAATCCCAAATACACACTAAAATTAATTCAAATTTATTGAATTATTATATTCAATGCTATCATATGATAATAGTAAGGGTTTCCATTTTGAACCTGTCCATAAATCACACCAATTGTTAGAATTCACTCTCACAAATTTGAACCTGCCCATAATAAATACCCACGATTTACTTATATTAATTGAGATTTTAAGTTTCCTACCCGAGTGATATTTAGACTGTAAAAAATATCCATGCCTTAAGCTCAAGACTGTTCAATAAAAATAAAAAATCAATCTTGCTTGAGAATCACCTTGTAGCCCTCGGTCCAAATATATATAGATAGATAACAGTAGATTTGACCATTGTGGATTCCAAATATTTGCCGTGATAAAGTTTTCCACATTGGTTGGTTTCATTTCAAGTCCTCTTTCACAGAAATCAACATCATCTATCTTTCGGTTTTGGGCCACCGAAAGCAGCGCACACGAACGCCTCGGTTGCCACTTGCCAGTAAGGACACGCACAGGTTATTAATAAGCCTCGAAACACAGTGACAAGCCACGTGATGTTCAATTTCGGACTATTGCGTAGTTTACGTACGATTTTTATCTTTTTTCTTTTTTTTTTATGATCGATTACCATACTATAAATATTACAATTTAAAAATTTATTCAGAATTTAAATAGATATACGTGTAGTGCAGCATAAAAGGTTACTCAAATTTATTGTGGCGTCGACTGGCTAACCTTCCCTTCCCTTCCGCGCGCAACATGAATCTGCTTGTGACCTCTAACTTTTCACTGAGAGTGAGAGACGAGCCCACCAACCGCCACTACCGCCAGTGCCTGAGTGGCGTGTACTGCGGAATTATTGGAGGAAGTGAAAGAGGAGCCGTGCTTCAACGCAACAATTTTAGTTTCATCTCAAAAGATTCTGAATTTCGGACTGGGTCCCGGGAAGATGCATTTGCTGTTTTATCGGATGATTGTTGTTTTTTATAATAATTGAGAAGAGGAAAAAAAAAAGACACAAAGCAGTCATAATTAGCAGCCGCAGCCCGCAGCCTGGGGTGTTTTCGTTTTCAAGCTCACGGGGAATCAACCTCGCAGCCTCGTAGGCATTTGCAAACGCTGAAAATAATTGCAATTGGGCAGCGGCCAGTGTCATGCTGCTATTGGCCACTTGCCACGCACGGCAATTCTGACGCATTAAAGATAATGAAAGTCATTGTAGTTGTCAGTTTCATGATGTAGTGGCATAGAATAATTGGGCCCCCAGGAGCAGGAATCCAACCTGAATCTCTAATGTCAGATTCAAGAATTTAACATTATTTAACAGCAAGAATCGTGGGAGATCCACCCACTTTCCTTTTCTAAAGATATTTATTTATTCGTTCTTAACATTTTTCGCTTGTATTTATTTTGTGCCTTATCCTATCTATCGTCGTCCGCTTGAAATCTGTGGCTGTCTGTGTACTGACACTTGCGTGATACGAAAGAGTGGAGCTTTTACATCACTCTAAAAACTAAAATCCTTACAACAACGATTTTTATTTTTATAATTTTATTCCTAAAATACCACTAGTTTGATTGATAAAATATATACCTGTAGATTAAAATTAACATTTTGCTATAAAATATTACCTTAGAAAAGGATCTTTCTTTTATGTTTTCATTTTATAATTTTTTTAAAATATATAATTTAAAATTATTTTAATTTTATTATATAATTTTTATCTCCATAACTTTGAACTCTTATAAGTTTTTCAATAAAATAATCTTTTATTAAAATTTGGAAATATAATTATAATTTATGAAATAGGATGGGTGTAAAAATTTTGTTAAAAGAAGAATTTTTCTTTCCCGAAAAAAAAAATTAATTTTAGTTATTTAAATCATTTCGATAGAGAAAAAAAGGGTTTTATAAAAAATTTAAAGGGGTGTTAAAACTTGAAAGACCTATTCCAATAGGAAATTGACGCCATGTTGATCCTTGAGTTTGAGGCCCCAGCGCAAGCTCATCTTTTCTTATCCAAATATTTAGGCTCCACTTTTATTATTCTGGATTTTCTTAATTATAATATCAGAGTGCTTAATTTGAGATAAATTTGAATCTATTTTACACCAATTTTATACCCAATTTTAATAAACTATATATATTATAGCAAACGGGGTCTAAAAGGAACTGGTAATTACTTGGGTTGGTTATCTCACGTCTGTTTCTGGTCCAGCCCAAGTTTTTAGCCGAAGCTTGGATTTTTTATTAATTGGGTTGGCTAAAACAAAACGAGCCCAGGGATATCCTCATGAGTTGGACTATTGGCGCCCCTCCATAATCCTTTTCAAACCCTCTTTTATTACAATCATATTTCAAGACAAACACTTTAATATATCTCACGTCTATTTTATCTCACTTTAAATTTTTATATTTTTTCTCTTTAAAAAAAATTCTTATATTTTCTCTACTATCACACTCGCACATGTAATTTTTTTTCTTAAATTCTCTATAAATTTTTCTTCAATTAATACAACAATCTATTGATAATAAACAAAACACATTTTGATAAAATTATCTGACTTTTTTTAGACTCGTACAAAAACTTTTTACATCATAATTTTAGAGATAATTTATTTAATTCATTGATTTTTGTCAAGAAGTTTATCACCGATAAAAATTATTTGTGAGGAGCAAAAAAAATAAAAAATTTACAAATTCACAAATTAAATATATTTATTTAGAAATAAGAGTAATTTTAGTAATAAATTTAGTATAACTGAAAAAGCGGCTTTAAAAGAATTTTGGAGGAGTGTTAATAGTCTAACTCTATTCTCATTCCCCGAGAATAATTTGGAACCGATCAGTTTTCTTTTCGGTTCGGTTTCAACCCGAATAAAAAAAAACCCGATCGGGTTTGCCGTTTAAAAAAAACAAAAAACAAAAGTCAAAAGTGGTATAAAACGCATAATAAAAAACACGTAATCTTCCTCTCCCTAGCGCAACCGCTAACCCTTAGCTGACAACCACCCACGCCACGCTGCAGCCACTGTTACCTCCTTTCAGTTGCGCCGGTGCTGCCTCAATCGTTGGTCAGCCGAAAGCTGAAACTGTCGTCTCTACCGTCGCCAGTCACTGCCTCCGTCTTCGTTCGCCGTCGTCAGCCGCAAAAGGTAAGATTTTTTTTTTTTTTGTGTAATTTGGGACTTTGGGTGCTATTATTCATGGTTGTTTACTGTAATTTGGGTGATGGTTATTTAAATACTGCAATGGTGATGGCTATTTAAATACTGTAATTTGGTTGTTTACTCTTTTGATTCCATAATCTGTGTCGTGGTATTCTTAAAGAAATGGGTTTGTTGGGAAGGTGTTAGCCATCATCAATAATAAGTCAAAAATAACAACTGTTATGAGTTTCTCTTATTTATTTACCTTTCTAATATCTTCTTCCATCGACAAGCAACAACCTTTGCAGTTGATCTGGGCTAGAATTTGATTCATATGAAACTGAATTTCGAATTTTAGGTGGTTGGGATTTGATTCATTTGAAAATGAATATGGAATTTTAGGTTGTAACCCGAATTGTAACCCCAATCTAAATGAAGACCTGAATTTTTAATCCAATTCTATCCGAAAATCGAATTCAGTGTTTGGGTTTTGAACCCGATTGGATTGAATTTTCCAACCCCAACGGATTGTAACCCAAGCCGAAACCCGAAAAACACTAACTGAAACCCGATCTTCCCACCCCTACTCGTGGCTCATGGCCTCTTTCCTCGTAGATGAATGTGAACATGAGCTCAACTCACCGCCTATTTGTTGTTTCTCAAGAGTGCCTATTATACTATTAGAATTCTAAAAGATACATTTCATGCTTGCTTGTTCACTTTTCTAATTAAGGTTTTAGTTTGAGGTTTTCAATCTACGATTGTCAGGTAACTGATTGCATGGTACAGGGGAGTTTTGAAGTTTAACATGACAATTACTAGGGTTTTGAGTTATATTGTGAACTTTGTTCTTGCGATTTTTTTTTTTTTTTTCTGTAGGATTTTTGGTTTCTTATTCTTTAGGCGATTAACTAATTACTGTCACCACAAAAAAAAAAAAAAAAAATACAGCATTACAGTGAAATTTGCGTTAGTTGCATTTATGTCCTTTTTTTAATTTCAAATAATTTAATATAAAGTTTGTTTGTGGCGGCTTAGTTGTGAGTTGTGTTCGTGGTATGAAGTGGGCTAAGGGGGAAAACAATGATAAGGAAACTGTAATCCTAATCAGTATTCGATTTCAAAGTTAATATAATTTGTCGGTGTGGTTCCTTTCTAAATCATTGTTTATTTTACTTTTGTAGTTTTAGGACTCACATGGATGAAGGAGAGAGCATTTTAGGAGTAATATATGAAGATAGTGAAGATAACTTAGAAGATGGCGAAGATGTTGAGATGCTTGATGTAGAGGAAGGAGAGCTTGTGGAGCATAATTCAAGCTCACAAACCAATGTGGAGCAGAGCAGCAGTGGGGATGTCAGTGCAGGAAATCAGGGTTCACAAAGTAAAAACCGCAGGCGGAGGGCAAATAAGAAGAAGAATAAGAAAAAGAGGAGTGGTCCTGGCCCAAATGTTACTGATGTAAACAGGTTATATTCTTACTCTTACGTATATCACTCAGTTGGACAATTGGTTGTAGGAGTTCATTTTGTGGTTCTGATGATCTAGTACTTATTGTTCTCAGGTTTGTTTCAGACACATGTAAGCGGCTAAAAGAGAAGAAATCTTACATGGTATACACAGCTGTTGGTTGTCTTGGCATTCCTGCACTAAGTGATCTCGTTAAGGAGGTACTGTTCTCCCTTTACTTCTACCTAATTTTGCTTTTCACAAGAATTATAAAACTAAAAGTGATATTACTTATTATGATTATGATGCTTATAAATTAATTGTGCATCCCTGGACTTGTACATGGATTACTTAAAGGTTTCCCGCTGTCTCCATTTTCTTCACCAAATCTATGCAGTACTTGGTGTTTATTGTTTTTGGTGATCTTTGTGCGAGTATCTCCTATTTTTGGATATACTTGTGCATCTTTTTGTGTTAGAATGAGTGTGTTGTAATATTATTATCCAAAATCATACCTTTGAGCTGAGATCTTGTTGTGTACCAATTACTTCATTAAACAACTTTCAGCATTATGCTGATGTTGGTCCTGAATCTGTGATGTTAGTTTTGAATACTTCTGGGAATGATGTAACCTTATCTCCTGAAGTTTCTCCACTTCGCGAATTCAATTGGTAATGTTTAGAAATCAACCACTCAAGTCTCTGCAAAAGTAAGATTTGTTTGAGTCTTTTTTAGGAAAGGTGAGAATCTGGGTTGTAGTTGGATTTGGACCAGCCCAGAGCTGAAATATATATCCACTCTATTTAAAGCCATTCTACCATTCTTGATGTCTGATGCTCTATATTGTTTCAATACCCTTGCAGATCTTTCTGGCAGAAGCCATTTTGCTGCTCAAATTATGTGCTCTGAACTGAGATATACAATGGCTGAACCTATTCATCGTTTACTTTTTGTGTAGGTTGTTATAATTTTTCCTTCAAGTTTTTCAAACATTGTGCATGGAAATACCTAGATCTACATAGATTTATGTTAAAAATCTAAGTAGAAATGCTACCGATGAATGAAGATATGTTTTTTTTTTTGGGGGGGGGGGTGGATTTTTCAAATTTTTAGAGCAAACGTTAGTTCATATCTTTTGTTTCAATGAATTCAAATTTTGATGTGAGTGTTGGAAATAAGTACTGTTTTAGGTCTCTGTTTCATATACACTGCTTGTGTAAGCTAAAGTTCCCTTATTTACTAGTGATATGTAATTTCCTTGGTTTTAGGGTCTTCATTGTCAGGCTTTAATATCAAATGAAAGCCTTTTTCTCCCTTGCTTTATTATACATCATCTTTTTATTATATTTAAAGAAACTTTCATATCCATCAAGTATTTTGCGCCAGAAGATAAAGCATAGATTATAAACTAGCCTTTTGACCATGGTTTTAGTTTGATTAGAAAATGTTGACTGAAATTTGGGAGTTATAAAGCTATTTTAACTTGCTGTTGGGAGTGGAAGTGTGTTAGTTGTGGGAAGCATACATACCGTGATCTATGTAACTACTGCTTGTAGGTACATACATGGAGATATGGAGTTTATGTTGGAGAATTTGTGCTATGGAATGTGGTCTTTGCTTGTATACATTTATATATGTATTTTTAATCTTGTACTACTTCCACATTTGGTTTATTATGGATATTATTGTCTGTCATTAGAAAATTTTCATTTCTTTTAGGCTGACTTTTTTTCTTTCTTTTTTTTGGGGTTTTGTTTTTGGGGTAAACATTGCTTTGCCATTGGGATTGTATGATGAAATTTTAATTTTCAGGTGGAGGCAATTCAGGCATGTGGAGGTCAGATGACTGCTGATAGCAGACGTTTTCGGACAGGTGGCGGCGTGTTGTGGAACATCATTAAAGCACGAGCACCAGGGGCCTACAAGGAGATAATAAAGAAGACAAAGGAATTTGAGGTGTGTGTGAAATTTATGCAGTAAATACTGTTTTAGTTGGTTATTTAGATGCTACTTTTCTTTTCATACCTATGTTTAAAGGTATTAGATCGTCCTTGGTGTGTTCATTGGAGAGTAATGAGAAATGTAAAAAAAAATGGCAATTAGGGTTTGGTTCTATAAATCTCAAACTGCCCTGGTTCTAATTGTGTGTGATCTCACACAGACTCTAAGGAAGAGAAAGAAAGCAAACTCAAACAAAAAGAAGCGTGATGATTTGCTTCAAAATCTTTTCTCATTTGCCAACATGCTCTGCTTTTTGTTTTTAATCTGCCTTTATTATTAGCTTCCCCTATTCTGTGGTCCACTTACACCACAACAGGGGATTTAGCTGTTAAAATTGGATGACCTTTTTTCGACCTGGATATGGTTTCGTATGTGCAGAATTTCTGGCTTCTCTCTTCCTTTTTTTTTTTTTTTTTTTTTTACTCCGACAGTGAAGTGGCATTGCTATAGCAGTGGTGAAGTTTGTATGGGGAGTTTGTGTACAGTATCTGAACTTCCTAGGGTGCTAAATTTTTAATTCCAAAATTACAATTTTCTTTCTTATTTTTGCAGAAGCAATTTAGGCAACAAAACAACAGACAGGTGCCAGAGCAAAACAACCGGCATGCTCCAGAGCAAATTAAAGAGGCTTCCACACAAAGAACTGTTGGTGCACCCACTGATGGAACCTCAGTCAGCATTCTAGGTGGTGGTTCTCAGTCTGTTCCTCAAGATCAAGATGGAAAGTCTGGTGCTGAAGGAAAACCTAAATCTGTTCATGATAGGATCAGGGTACCTGTTTCATACGATGATCTGCTAGCAGAGGATCCCAAGAATGATTCCATTTGATTCTTGGGAAATCCGTCATGCCTTGTTTCTAATTTTTAACATGCGGTGGTACAGATATGGATATAGAGGCAACAGAACAAAATTTTTACGCCGTCTTAGAAGAGAGAATTGAGAGTAATAGTTTTAAAGAGTGATTATTGTTGGCTAATATGATTTCTTCCATGACAATGGAGGCTTTTGGTATGTAACTCTTGGATAGAGAATGCTCTTATCATTTTGTATTAAGAGCTTGTTATTGCAAGTGTTGGAGAGGCCATTTTTGTTTTATTGAATTATTTCTTGTTTTGTACAAACTGGAAGCCTTGTATTCCTATCCTTCGATTACAGTGGTTCATCAACCAAAGCACCAGCTGTTTGTGATCCTTTTCTCAGACAATGTTGAATATTGAGGCTTCAAAATGAAACAGAACAGAGAGTCACAGGAGGATTGACTTCTGCTGCAGCAAGGAATTACAGAGAAACATTTGCACAAATTGTTTAACGCCTTGATCACCTCTTTTGAAGGAAGAGGCAAACCACAGTGCAATCATCCATCTTTGAAGATGGAAATTTCTTTTTCCATGCAGCGTTTGCCGCCTCAACCACCTTTCTCGCGGCCTCCTGCTTGTTATCTGCCTCCCAAACAATTGTTGCAACTTGGTTGCTGCTAAGCACATCCAAAACCTGTGTACACAAAAGCAATCAGCACCATCAGCAACATCTATTAACTGAATAAAGAGTACGGGATGCAAGCAGTTGAAATCCGAAATACTTACCCCATCGGTTGCGAGAAGTATAAACTGGTCATTAGATGTTAGGCGGCGATAAGAAACATCAGGGATTGCAATTATGCCATGATTTTTGAGTAGGAAGTCACCAAAAGCTCGAGACATTGCAAGGCCTGGCGTGTCTTCATGAGGCAGCCACACTCGCTGGATGTGTGGCTCTTCCTTTAATGCAAGTACTCGGCCACGGCATTGCTTTATTCTCTCTGCCTCACCTATACATTACAGATGCTTGTCAATCACCACAAACAAATTCAACTAAACATTCCCATCACCTCATTATACTTTTGAATGCGAAAAGCGAGAGGGTTCTTAGTTTCTTACTGGGCAAGCTAGGCTTCAAATCTGTTGTCAATTGAACAGCCTTGAGTTCCCCGTTATCGGAAACTGTCCCTAGCACAGCCCTCGAGTCGCCAAGATTAGCTATGACAAGATCTTCACCCTGCTTGGATTACAATGAATAGAACTCTTTAACATCCAAAGCTGAAAACAATTGCAAGAAATGATTTCATTGTTTGTTTACAGAATCACTTGGTTTAATACCTGTCTTATGACGACGACAGCAGTGGTTCCACTGCAAAAGCAATCCAAATTTTCTTGAAGCTTAACTTCTTTGTCCATAACCTTAAAGGCCTTAACACAAGCCTCTTGCCATTTATAAAAGTCAATGCTTGGCATCATCACTTCTCCATTTGCTTTAACGTTACTATTTGAAAGAGCATTCTTTTGGCTTAGTATGAGTGATGGCAACCGATTTCTCACAAGCTCACTCACAACGTGACCATGCTTTCCATGCCCATCAAAGACTCCGCAGAATTCTCCATCTTCCGTTCCATAGCCCTTTTAAACAAACAAAAAGTTTCCGAGTTTTAATAAACACCCCAAAAGCAGTAAAGCACAAAACTCGAAGAAAGAAACAACTTGTACAAACCTGGCAAAGAATGCCTGCATCTTGATTAAGGCCTTTGCTTCCTTGCTTAGAATAAAGGGAACAAAGTTTCTTAACTCCATGAGAAACAATATTTCCTTCAACAAATATAACATTTTCTTGGCCATTGTCAACTTGATCGTGAATCTCTGAAGATGCAGTGGATACGCAGATTCCCATTTCTCAAAATGGTGTAATTTTTTTTTTTTTTCTTTCTTACCCTCTCCACTTGAACTCGTAAAACTAATATGACTGAAAATAGTCTTCTGCAACATGGATTTTAAGGACAAAAAGAAAGCGCATGTTAGCAAAGATAATAATTGTAAATATAAAAATGTGTGAGTGGCTCCCAACGAGCTGAAAGCACACTCTTTGTTCAATAATAATATATAGATTCATTGGTTTTTTAATGTTCGTGCATTATTTTAGTGTTAAGACTACCCCAAGATTCACTTAAAGAGGCAAATGAGGTGTTCCCTACTCATAAGTTTAGACTAGAGTAGTATCTTAAAAGCACTTCTACTGAGCCGGCTCTAGCTTTACGCGTGCACCGAATTGCTTACTTTTTCCTCGTGCAAACTTCATATTTCTCAGTAAAAGTGTTGGCATTCTGGGACATCTGGTTAGTTATTAACTGATTTGATGTAATGCTGCTGCATCATACACAACTCACATCTAGTTAGTTATTAACTGATTTGTTATGTTGGAGATGCTTTAAGTTCACGAATGCATTGAATCTAAAGATAAAATGAGTATTTTTTGTTTCAACTTTAGATTCAATGACTGCAATGGATGCTTTAAGTTAGAGCATAACCAACATAGCTGAACTCATATTATTATTGTTATTTTATATTATTTAATTTATTTTTATTGTGTAGTCTGCTACTAACCCAACAATCACATAAGATATTTTCTTTCTAATTAAGTTAAAATTAAATTATAAATTTGCTCCTATTGCACCAAGTAAATACATTAAACTTTGATTTTAAAATACATTAACATAATTTAAATTCAAAATTTATATTAAAAATTACTTAAATATTCACACAGATATGTCGACAGTAAATTATACATGTAGATATAATTTTCTAAATACGTGACCGATATCAATCATGTTTTAGCAAATAGCACAAGATATTAGATGGCTTTATCATGCAAAATGTAAAATTGATTTTTGGTCGCTTCCAAATATTAAAAGCAAGAAGAGTCTAAGCTACTAGGCTAAAGCCTAGTGGTTAGAAAACGTAACCTCACAATTGTGAGGTCATGAATTATAAGGGTTTAATTTTTTTTTTCAATTTGAGTGAAAATAATTTTCTTATTTTCGAAACGTGAGTTGAGTATACGTTCCTTGAATATTAGAGAGGGTAAAAATTTGGACGGTGCTTTATAATAATTGATGTAAATTAGTCTCAGTAGTAGTCTAATTTATAAATATCAGTTGTAATCTTATGTAATATGAATTGTACTATTGAGCAATAATCACATGTAATTAAAAAAAAAAAAAAGCAACAAGAGTCGTGGGAGCACATTTTTGGATAAATTAAAGTAGATTTGATCCTAGGCCATTGGAATCCGTTGAGTTTGGTAAATCTATCAAAAGAGATTATATTAATATAGTTCTTTTCCCCCGAAAATAAAGAGATTATATATAATTGGTGACCACTAAAAAGAATACTTTAAGCAATTAAATATATGATCTAGGCGTATAGGTTGTAATTATGGTTTATAATAATTAACGCAAGCATGCGCAAATTAGCAGGACCGAAGCACACTGTTATTTATGGGTGAGCAAAATTAGTATATATATCTTTCATATACAGATGAGATTTGATCAGATGATCCTGACCATTTAAATTGTGGAATTTTTTTTTTTCACAAGTTGGGTCCTCATCACGATTCCGTTGACTTTGTTCTCAAATAAATTATTTAGATGGATTGTTAAGGAGGGGGTCGATTCCCAATCTTGTGGGTATTTGATTCTTCCCGATCGAGCCATTGGCCCAAAAAACAAACCCTGCATGATTCGAGCAAGTGGTATATAAAGTTAGATTATTACAAAAAAAAAATTAGTCAGATAAGTTTGATTAATTTCTTATTTAAAGTGAAAAAACTTTAGCCACGAAGGAAAGGGCAAGAGTGTTGAACTTTCGAATTTAATATAATTGAAAGATTTTATATTATAATCTTGTTATGAGTTGATAATGGATTCAATCAAAATTGAATGCGTTTTAAGAAGTATTTGCTCTTATCAATATCATCAAAACTTTCTCAGCACCCACCTGGCTTGTAATGTTATACGAATCTTGCCGACCTTTACAAGATATTTTAATCAATTGATATCTTATAATTTTTCAAAGGAATTAATGCATATTTAAATGAATGTGAATGGAGAAATTTCAAGCAATTGGGTTGAAGAGATATGTTGCCAACTTGTATGGCTTTTGGTCAGCAAGGGAACCATTGACTATGCAATTAACTATTCTTAGATTTTTATTCTTCTAAAGTAAATTTCTTTGAATCTGCCCGATTCTTTTTCTTTAGTATCAATTATTGATCCCATGGATATTGATATTGATAACAATAAAAACACATACAGTTTGTAAGAATGAGAAAAGAAAAGAACCCTGAGCCCTTCAAAGCATGAGTCTGATGGGGATTGGGGGAGGTTCCAAATGATTGGAACTTTGGATAACAGTGAAATTTATTATGAATTGAACTTCACCCAGAAATGTTATTTTTTATTTGTTTAGAGGTTCATTCCGTTCTCTCTCTCTCTCTCTCTCTTTTTCCCTGTTTGTGTACAGGTTCTTAAAGTTATTGATCAATCTTCAATTCAAAGTGAAAATTACCAACAATCTCGCCAATGAGTTCATTAGGCCTTCAATTAATTTGATTGTGCATGTGACGTACTAGACCGAATTATAGACCCAATCTTTCTTTAACATGTCTTTTGGAGTGCGGTGGCCTCAGTTGCTCTCTGAATCTCACCACATGCCAATGAAACCTTGCAAATTCCCAAAGAGCTGCTCTTGCTATGGCTTTTATCAGTGCACTCAAAGCACAATCATGGTGCTTTGTGTCGGACAAACAATTGTTTGACAGTATAGAAATGCCTATTGTTAGTGGTAATTAACACATATGTTGCCGTCAGACTTCATGGTAGGTGAGAGATTAAAATATTGAGTTGACATAATTTGGATGGCTGTTGGTACTGCTAGAAGCCATTGACTATTATTGTTCTTATTTTTCTAAAACTTCTTTGAATCTACAGGATTCCTTTTCTTTATGAGGATAAGTTATCCCACGTATGATAATATTCATACAATAAATCGCATTGTTACATTTGCCAGAACAAGAAAAGATGGCCTCACAGGCAAGAATCTATGAAGAGCCGACTCAAAGTTTATCCAGAATCAGGTGGACAGTGTCTATGGCATGTGCTTGGTGAGGACAAGATGATTATGATGATGACAAGGATCATCACAATCCTAATCTCTGTCATCCTTCAGACCTATTTCTATAATCACACTTCAATAAACAAATTTATTTAATCCCAATACAATGAACTTCAACAATTCAATTCACATGCTTCTATTCCCGTACACTTCACTCATGTTCCTGGTGGTTTGGAATGAGTTTTCAACCTTACTTCAATAATAGCAACTTCATCTAGATTGGTTTTCTTTTCTAATTGCTTAAAAGTTTCTATCACATTATAAGCATAATACTTATCCAATGAAACCAACAATAAGCTCAGAAAACGAGACAAGCACTTGTCCAGTCCACAAGACTTCACAATAAACGGCAAGGTTGCAATGTGTTGTAACGGGAAAATTAAGAAAAAAAAATCCAAAATCTGATACTGAACATTTCATATTCAATAATCCATTCAGTCTCATGAAGGATACACAATTTGTACAAGAAAGATGGGAGAAGGCCAAAGAGGGTAAACATTTTTATGCAATAAGTAATACACCACCTAAAAGCATAAAAGTGAAAACAGAACTGATTGCTCAGAGGCAAAATGAACTAACCAATCAGGTTGTTGATTTTTTCACTGGCTGGATGTTACAGGAACAGTATCTTCACCATTTGTTGTGTCAGCTGCAGGTGACTTCTTTACAAGAGACTTGGGTATGTCAACATCATCCTGCACACACCGTTGTTGGGGATGTGATAACAGCACACACATTTGCCGGAAGAGGATACGAGCTAACCCCTGCCCGCTCTCAAAGATGTAGCCCTCATTCTCAGAGACGTGTTCAAGGGCATCAACAAGAGCATCATAGACCTTCTGGGGGCAATTGTCAGGTCCAGGCTTGTCATGAAGGTACAATACATCCATAGTGAAGAGTTTCTGGTTCACAGGCCATTGATGTTGTGGTCTTACAGATGATCTGCAGTATATAAGAATCTACATAGAGCAGAATATCAGATCTCATGTTGCGTTGCAGTTCACAACTTCATAACTTCTTATTATGACCTCAATCCAGAATGAAGTTGAAACAAGATGGAAATGCTTTGATGAAATTAAAAAAAAAAAAAAAAAGCTTCAAATACTTGTCAAAACTCTGGAAGTGCCAGTAAATTTAACAAAGAGATTATATGATTTTTGTGAAGATGCAGCAAGTTGTAGTAATCACACTGATTGACTATTTAACTAATAGCAAATTTAAATAAGACAACAAGATAAACGGATAAAACATTTTGTATATTCAGCTAGAAAATGCATAAGCACATGTTAAGCAGAGTGAGATGAACTGACTAAATCTTACCACACGGAGAATCCGGTTCTGTGCACGAGATTTCTTTGCTTCATGAGATGCTAACTTGAAGAGATGGGTGAGATCTGCCTGACCACAGGCAGAAGTAGCTGAAATCCCCCGGACTGCAGTCAAAGTAGACTCTATGTCACTGCTGAACTCTTTCCGAAGCTACAACATATCAAACACACATCAAGTTCTTAATTTCAACAAAAGAGCAAAAGAATTGACAATGACTCATGCAACATTTTGTTCACATTAAAATGGCTCGCATAAATATACAAGTAGTGCTACTCTTACAAAGTTTGTATACAGACTACGTATTCCAACTTGAGTTACAAGCAATATGTTCGTAAATTTGTAATAGAATTACGTGCTTCAGTTGCAATGATTTGGAAATACATTAACTGCATTGAAGAAAATTCTTTACTTTATTCTCAAATTTGACTATTTCTTTTTTCAATTAATCACAAGAATAGCAGGACCCACGGATGTACGACACGTCGTTCAGAATTTCAACTGAAAAATGAAAAGGGGAAAAAGAGAGAGTACCCAGGAAGCGGTTTTGGCGAGAGTGACAAAAGCGAAACGGTGATCGGGGTTGATAGAGAGCTTGGAGTTAACGAAGAGGAGGATCGCTTGCTTCATAGCATCCAGTCTGGTGATTGGTTTCCCATTGAAGCCAGTTGATTTCATTTCCACTAGCGATTCGGCGTCCACATCTACACAAAATATTATGTCTTCGTTGCTTATGCGCATTGGCGGCAACGTGAATCGCCCTGCTCCTGAGCTTTCTCCCTCTATTCCCTCCATCGATTTCTCTTCTACAGACACAGTGATGATTCAGCTTCGTTGGAGACACAGATAGCGCACACGCTGCGTTTGAATCCGCATGAATTGCTGCATCAGAAACTAGAAACGACGTCGTGGCACAAAAAGACTACAACAATACGGCACCGTTTTAGTTTTCAAAATGGAAAAAATATAGTGCGACGAAAATACCCTTGATATTATTAGAAAGAAGAGGAGTTTTGTTCCCTTTGTGTTCCGGGGTATTTTAGTCATATCAGATTAACTCGTGGTTGTAGGCTGTAGCTCGCACATAGTCGTGTGTGTTGTGGCGGTAACCGGGTTTAGAGGCGGAAGGGGATGGCGTGTTTGCACGATCATAGCTGTGAAGATCACGATTGCTCTTCTGATTGGTCTCTCTACAAACATATAGATCTTTCCAAGGTTAATTTCTATCTTTTCACACTCGATATATATGAAATAGCCGGAGAAATAAATGTGTAAAAGGCGTGGTTGCTTGATAAACTGCATTTGTGTTCACTTTTCCTGTTATTTGTTTGTATTTTGGGGGTCAGTCAGGTTTGGTTAAAATTTTGGATGACGAGGTGCGCATGCTGTGGTTTTGTGTAATTATCTGGATTCTCGCATCTTTGTATGCCAGTTGCATGATAAAATGAGAAAGGGATCATTTGGAAATTGTAGTTGTGATTTGCTTTATGGGTAAGCAGGATAGAGCTTGAATTCGATAGAATTTGGCTGTGCAGAACTTTTTCCACTTTAAGACTCCCCCTGTGCTGTCAAATTGGCTTTGCCCTTAGTTCTCATTACCCTTTGCCCAGGTGAAAAAACATTAGTGAGCTTTCAAAAAAAAGTCTTGGTAATTGCAAGGGAGCTGTTTTAAGATCATTTTTCCCACCATGTTTTGGTGTACTCAGTAGATAGGCCGGGTTATGTTCCTTTACAGGTCCAGAGTGAAGGGCTGCTTCATTTGAATGGATGCCCCGTTTGCTTTTGCGACAGGAAGCTACTTCCTTCTGAGCTGTTGTTGGTTTATATTTTCTTTTTTCAGTTCATTTCATTTAATTGCTTTCACTGATTTTTCCGTTTCTTTTGTACTGGATGGCCTTTCTAGGTGTCTGCATTAAATGAGGCTGTTCCAGGGAGTGTCAAGTCAGTTTTCAAAGCATGGGAGCAGCGTCTGAATTCTTCTGGGGTAATTCATGCATTTGTATACTCTTTTGTAGTTCATTTTTTATCTAGACATTGGCATGTTTCCAAGAAGCGTGTCTCATCTGTGGGTGTGTACTCTCAGGTGAATGTGCCTGTATGTGATTGAAAAAATATTTCTTGCTGCACAGAATCTATTTCCAACTTTTAAGTATGTTATAAATGTTCAATCATTGAATCATTCATCGAAGGTTTGGTTGACCTCCTAAAAGTCCTCATCCTTGCACCATAGCCATATACTTTTGTACTTGAAATCTAGTTCTATGTCTCCATTTTGAATTAAAATTACATTGATTGACTTCTACATGTAGTATTGATTTGCTTTCGATTTATTGGCGTGACTTTTTCACATTACAGCTAGGTAAACATTTCTGTTAAGGTGGTTGATTATGCCTGGTTATCTTTTGAAGTTCTACTGAGGATGCAAGATTTTTGAAGATGTGCCTCAAATATGCTGCAAAAAGCTGTTTTACTGACCACTGGAAGTTGATTTCTGTTAATTGATTCCTTTTACCCTTGGTGTCATTCTACTGAGATTGGGTTTCACTTGCAAACAAGTGTATGCATCACTTGTATGCCTCTCTTGTGAAAGTAGTGTTAATATTGCAACCTGTGCTTAGGATAACTACCCTGATTAAGCACACTTGATTAGGTTCTTCTGAAATGATGAGAAAGCTTCAAATAAAAAGATTTGAATGCAAAGCAAAATAAATTTGGTCATGATACACATTACTTCTTGTTACTCATATGAGTAGTGCTCTTTGATTAATATCTATTTCAAACCGGAAAACCACTGAGGTATAGCCTTCTTTTGATTATTGTGCGATTTGTTTCACTTATTTATCAGCCTCGTTATTATTCTACTTTGCAATTTTATGAATACACAAATTAATATCTTGCCAGTTTCTAACCTAGAACTGGAAATTACATCTGAAAGAAAAAAGACGCTTACCCTGTTAGAAAAGTTACTATAGAATCTGCAAGCAAGCCAAGTTGATCAAGATGATGTTTTGGGGGAAATATCAATATTTAGCATGCTATATTTTGCTTATGATGTATCAAAACAAGTCTTTCATTACATGCCTTCTTAAAGCTTATGTGATCCTCATTGTGGACCCAGGAACATTTGGAAAGCAATGATGGTGATCCAGAGTTACTTGTTTATATTCCGTAAGTGGCTACCTTTTGCTCTAAGAATAAACAGTAGCTGGGATCTCAAGGTTCAGAGAAATAGACATTAATTTTCATTACACTCATGTCCCCAGCTGTATTTAATTTTGTATTTTTTCATATCCCAAGTGGCTTTGTTCTTTCTAAACCCCTTTATATCCCACCAATCTATATGTCTAATTATAATTTGTATGATATTGATGTTAAAATGAGCAATATTTTGAAATTTACTAATTTCATAAATAAGCTTGATGGAATGAAATGAAATTTATGATTAAAATACTAAGGACTTCTGTTATCTTTATTCATACTTTTTCTCATTTAGTGGAACGATAATGTCTCTTACTAGGAACAATCAGAGACCATCTTGAGTCTAAAAGATAATATTTGCTCAACTTTGTATACAAAGTCAAAATTTGATGTCCACATTTCTGCACCTATAATTCTTATGCATAATTTTTTTCTTAAAACCAATCTATTTTTTCTTCATAGTAAGATGCTCTCGAAATTATTGTTTCATATTGTTCTTTCTTAAGAACATGTTTCCCTAAAGATTTCTTCTGTTCTAAAAGGGCTCATTGAGAATCCTTCTTCCACTTGATTTTGATAGATTTACTACAGATGTTAAGATCAAGAGCATTTCAATTGTTGGTGGTGCTGATGGAACAAGTCCTTCGAAGATGAGAGTGTGAGTTTGAACTTGTGAATTTTATGTATGCTGTCATAATGCTTCATCAATTGTTAGATGTAATACTATCCAATTTAGAAAGAAACTCAAATAGCTTTTTTTTCTCATCGTAGTAAGTGGAAGGGATCAAATGGTCTTAGAAATATAAATTTTAGATGGAATTTTCATTGGCTTATCATAAAATTCTCAGTCTAGTTTTTTTTTTTGTGGTTTTGTGTGTGTGTGTGTGTCTAGTCTGGGTTAGGATTAGATGATTAGCGGATTGAGCGAAAAATGCTCAATCTTAGTCCCTCGTTGCCATTACTCAAATATTAAATTTGTTTTTATTTCTCTACCTTTTATATTTCTTAAAAGAAGAAGTGGTGTCCTGAGTTTTTTTTTCTTTTTTTTTTTTTTTCATTTTTTAATAGGTTCATCAATCGAGAGGGTATTGACTTCTCAGATGCTCAAGATATGCAAGCTATTCAGGTATGCCTCATGTTGGCTTATCATTGCATTTTTAGCAAATTCTTCATTTCAACTCATCTGACACATTTGTACCATTTGTTCCAAGGAATGGGATTTGGTTGAGAATTTGCAAGGAGTGTTAGAATACCAAACAAGGTAATTATTGATTACTACTCAGTTTTGTTGACATGCAATAGAGGCTTTGTTTGCAAACACTTCATATCCATACTTTCATGATGAGCAATTGATGCGACCAGGCATAATCTACTGAATTTGGGTGCTTCCCATTTATTAGCAACTTACCATTGTTTGGTTGATGTTGTATTGTATTTCCACCAAAAAAAAAAATCATCTGTTATGAACTGTTTTTAATGTCATATTAATGCATACTTTAGGTATTCCAAATTTCAAAGTGTGGCCAATATCACATTACACTTCCCTGACAATTTTGGTGGTGACACAACTCAGATACACTACATTGGCCTAAAAGGGGAAGCCACCCAGGTAATTTATTGGCTGAGATCAAATTTTATGAATTTGTTATTGTCTTTGTTTTAATAATTTTTTTTTTTCCTTGTTCTAATCTGTGAAATGTTTGTGCTTCCAACTAATACCTTCCTGCACCTCTAACACCCATTTGGTTTGTTTTTGGTCTATTGAGTAACAGTTGAAGAGGGACGTCGTGGCAACAATTGTTTATGAGCTGAGGCCGAATCCCTCCGACCACAAGTAAGTTTTGGTTATCCTTGTAGGAATAGTTTCATAGATAGTGGGGTTTTTGAACTTATTTATCGATCTCACCATTGTAGAAGGAAGTGATGCTCAAAATTTATTCTATTGTTATATATTATAATTTCATTCTGTGTGGCATTTGCACAATTATTAAATGTCCATCATTTCAAGTCTGATTGTGAAGTTCAATCCTGTTATGTTTTATATGCTACTACATAGTTTCTTGTATTTATCGGAACTGATGGCTTGTGCAGAACAAAGTCTGAAAGCGGCGGTGGTCTTTCGCATGTGGAGTGAACAATTTCATGTTCTCTATCAAGGTTTATCACTTTAATGTACTTCCAAATTCTGATAATAGAAGAACTATACAAGCTTCAAGAATTGTTGCCAAACTGCTTTCTTTCTGGGTGGCATTACTTAGTGTTGCAACCAGCTAATGTGATGCTTGTAAATTCATAATTATTGGTTTTCTAGTCTTTCGTACAAATTCATTATCATCTGTTGTGAGTTATGTGTAAAACCTCCCATTAATATTCTGGGTTCAGTTCAGCATTCCTAATGACTTGAAGAGTACATACCCCACCACGGCGAATAGATTTTATCCGACGCTGTTTAAAAAAATATTAATGAATTAGGCGAGAAATCCGTCCAAGACTGAACAATCATCCTAATGGTGTTTATTTATCCTAATTTTTTTTTTATAATTTTATACTTTTGCACCCTCTTTGAATTTGGTTCATTCTTTTTCCCTCTGGGAATAAAATCCTATACTCAAAAGTCCCTTTTATAATTTTATCTCTTTTGAGGTCCACTATTTCAACAGTTTTGATTGTACAAGTTACGAACTTTATAATTCTTTTTTCGCTTGTTTGTATTTACAAATACTCATTAATGGTCATTAGTTTTTTGTTGTTGTAATGTTGAAGATTCTAATAGTTAAATTTTAATTAAATGTAATATTCATTTATTAAATGATAAAATAAAATAATAAATAATTTTATATATAACATTCAATTCCAATGTTAATCTTATATCCTTTTTAAATCCAATAGCCGATAGCCAAATCATTGGGTGTTTCTCAGTCGTCTTTCCCACTTTGACATCTAAATCTATGTTATCCAGTGAATTTTGACGTTGCATTTCTTTAACAATTTATATTACATCAAATATTTTACAACTATTAACAACTGTTATTCCAGAAGATAATTAATGAATTATTGATATTTACAATGAGATAAATAATTAAAACTACAATTTTATATTAAATTCTATAAAATTCTTGCTCGCTAGAAGACAAATAACCCTCATAAATATTCGCATACGACTTCAAATTGGGTAGTCTGCAAAACTCATCGTACTTCATGATCTTTTTTTCTTTTTTGAACAGACAAATACTTGTATATTTATATTTGTTTATTCAAATTCCCTAAACCTAACTTGAACCGAATCTACGTGTTAACTTACTCTCTTTTAATCCAGCCAAAACCCCTCATTAAAAAATTTGCGCAAGCCCCAAGCCAAGGGGAAATTGATTTTTAAATGTTAAAACGATGAGTTCGGAAAATACTTTTTTTTTTTTTTTTTTTTTGGGACAGGCGACAGCAGAGCCGTTCACGCTTCTCGGGAGAGACAGAGGTTTAGCCAATTGTATGCATAGGAAATTATTGAAAACCAAGGAGAAGGAGAGGCAGTTCAATAGCCTTGAGCTTATTGCATTGAAAATTTTACATCCCGAGCTGTGATGGGAGGCAGCCAGTTCATGCCTCATAGACAAATATTCTGAAGGACTGCCTGGTAAAAGGTAAACTCTCTTCGTTTCAGGATATTTCACCTTTTTTTTTTTACTTTCACATTTTCTTTTCACGCAATTTTACATGGACGAAATAAACCTCTTTTTTTTTCCCTTAACCTCAGATACTATAGTGGTAACGAGTACATTGATGAGCTTGAAACCCTTTGTCAGAAAGGAGCTTTGGCAGCATAATTTTGAAGTTTATACTGTAATTCTTAATCCTCATGATCGAATAACGGTTAGTTGTTGATAAGATTTCATCTTTTTTTATTTCTGATCGAACTCCTGATCCAGAACACTACAGATCCATAATATGTTACTGTAATTTTCCTAAAAGACGGTTGTCTTTGACTATTTCATTGGGTCACTCGGTTGTGATTTCTGTTTCAGTTTTATGCAAGGACATGCTCGAGAAAACGGCTATTCTCCTTGGACCAGAACTCATAATAGCTGGTGCCAACGCATATCTTTAACTATCCTCGCATGAGGCAGGTATGGATTTACTGCTAGCTCTGCCTTACAATTTTTTCTGGGTATATCATTGGCGGCTAGCCACAAAGCATCCACTGCTTGATTAGATTGCAGATGCTGTTGTTGCTTCATAGATTGCAGAGGCTGCTGATGCTTTTCTCGTCATGGATATGGCTCACATAAATAGGCTTGTTGCTGCCTCTGTTGTTACTGACCGCGTCGAGTACCGTGGTTACATCAACAGTAGACAAGTAATGGGTTTACCATTTGAAATAATCATGTACTTATAAATATTTTCATATTCATAAGTCTTCTTCCCCCTCTACCACAGTATATATGGTTTCTGTGCAGCCTTTGAGAGGTCCAAGTGGAACTGCATTGCCTAAAAATGCTGTTTTTCCAGTTTTAAAGGTTGGATTTGTTAGTTGTTACCAAAGGAAAAGTACTGCTTGTGGAATGGTTACAAATTTTAAACCATTCATCAGTTTCCTTCTTAGCAGACACCATAATCCAATCACTTGGTAGCTATTACTGTCATAAATTGTCTACACCATGCTCTGGTTGATTCACTTATGAAAATGTTCACTTGGTAGCTCCTACTAACATAAACCGAAGATAATTTCTTCTTCGGAGAGTTTATTTTATGCGTTGAGAAATTCATACTCAAAAACGTAAAAACTTTTTAACACATGATCGGGACGATCGTACCTGTATAAGCTTAAGACTTCACATGATTGTGTGACAGTCATAGGAACATAAACTACATCACATGACGGGCTGTTATCCGTATTAAAATTCTTACTCAAATGTAAAAACTTCAACACATGATCGGGACAATCGTACCTATATCAGCTTAAAGCTTCACATGATTATGCGACATTCATAGAAACATAATCTACATCACGACAGGCTTATATCAGCTTAAAGCTTCACATGATTATGCGACATTCATAGAAACATAATCTACATCACGACAGGCTGTTATCCTCCAATTGAACAGCCAACACAATACAACCACATAAAAGAGGATTAGTGGGAATAATACGATCACCTCAAGCAGAAGTCCTGTCCACTATTACTCTCAAACACTACAAAAACAATGGTTGGTAAGAAATCCACATATGGCATCAAATAAAAAAAATCAATGGCAAATTGGACTTGAGTTTGGGAGAGAACCCAAACGCCTACGTACTCTATCAAAATAGAGATCAAAGTCCTCGTAGTTCAAATAAAGAATGAAGAGAATCTTAGTCATCAAAATTATTTAAAAAAAAAAAAACTCCACAGAAAAGTTTACAAACTACTATTTCACATTCATTATTCATATAGGCATGTATAGAAGACTGAAACCCAAAAAAAAAAAACACTAGAAAATGCACAATACAACCTCGAGCAGCACAAACACCCGTTTGTCAAGTGACGAAAGCATTTGCAGCTCATCTGCAGCTCATCTGCACTGACACACTTTAGTCAAGCTGTTAGAATAACCAACAATGAAGAAATTCCATAATCATTCAGTGACCAGAAAAGCATAGAAGTCTTCACAATTGCAAGCTTGAAGAAAGCACCAAAAAGGATTTTGAAAGCATCATTCAGTAGCTTATTGATTTGGGAAAGAAGCAAACCAGGAACAGTAACATTCCCATCTACAGGACGGGCGCAAAGTATTTATCTCTACTGCAACAAAAGTTAGCAAAAATGAAAGATCAAACCATAATTAAACCTAAAATATCCAAATAGACATAGAAGGATGCAGGAAACTGGGAGAAAGAGTAGAAAACTCATCCCCTGAGATCACATAATACCAATATTCCAAAAGAAGCCACAATGTTCTCTCACTGAAGCAGAAAACAGCAGCTGAACTCGCATATTCAATTAAGCATGGATAGAAGCCAGAAATCAGGAGAAAGAACAAGAGATGTCAACACAAGAGATGTCAACATTTCCCTATCACTTCAACATAAATATGCAAAAAAGAAAGAACAGACTACAGAGTGCACATTTTGCAAGCAAAAGCAATAAATAGGAAAAAAAAAAACCCCTTCCTGAGTTGTAGTTCCCGCTCTTCCTCATAAATATCCAAATGTGCTCCATCACATCAACATAAAGGAGTAGTGGTAGAGCCCCACTATTCTTCAAAACATACAAATGTAAGTCTGCAGAATAAATTTGCAGAAGTGGAAGAGAGTAATAATAGTTTGAAGTTTTAAGAAGCACAAGGCAACAAGCAACTGAAAGGGAACTGAAAAACTCAATTAACACCCCCTACTCCCAAAATTCTTCAAAGCCTTTCTCTGAAACAGCAACACTAAAATTTGAAAAATAAAACAATGAATCATTCGGATTAAGAATAGATAGAAGCAAGAAACTAGAAGAGACTAGTATGGATTAGCCTCAATACTCCTCAAAATTCAGATCACATTGCCATCAACAAATTTGATAAAAATAAAATAACAAAATCATAACTTGAATTTGAGAGTCACATAAGAAGAGAGAACAGAAATAAACTAAAACAATGACTAAAACCGCAAACCAAGCACCTTTAATATTCCTCAAAAACTTGGAACATTCTGCCATCACTGCCACCTAAATTTGCAAAAATGGAAAAATCTTAATACATATTCCCATCTAGAAGTGACAAACTAGGAAGAATAAGAGCCAGAAACAAACTCAAATAAACCCCCTGATTGCACAGTAGTCCCAACATTCTTCAAAATCTCGTTATCATATCACTGTAAGTCTGCAACAGAAATTTTGCAAAAATGAAAGACCTAAAAACAATTTGAACCTCAGTACAACCAGATAGATGCAAGCATAAACTAGATCAAAAAATAGTGTCATCAGAAACCCCCTGGGTAGCGGACAACCCTAATATTCCACCAAAACTTGGAACTACGTAGAAGAGCAACTCACGAGAAGCCCATATTAGCATGATCGGTATTCCTAAAAAACATAGAAATACTTAAAATCACTGCCAATACATTTGCAGAAGTGGTAAAACATGATAATTTGAAATTCTCATATCCAGATATCTATAAATAGAAGAAATTAACAAGAAGACACCTGCTCTGTAGCATAGTCCTAAAACACGTCAATGAACACTGCACATTTCTGTGAAACTGCAGTAAAAAATTTGCAAAAATTATGCAGGCTGACATACAACCTAAACTATTTAGGTAGGCATAAATGGAATGAGGGAATTAGTAAAAAGAATTAAAGTCATCAGACATCCCCTGACCAGCACTCAAAAACACCTTGCATCGCTTCTCAAGAAATTTACAAAAAAAGGAAAGACAATTCTAAAATGAATTGTTAAAAAAGTATCCAGTTAGGCAGATACAGAAGAAATGAACCAAGAAAAGGACTGAAAAACATGACTGAAAAACATGATAGAAAATCCACTGAGTAAATCATCCAACACTCCTTGAAATGTAGGTCCATTTCTGTAACAGGGGAACCTAAACTTTGCAAAAGACAACCATCATCTGCTGTATGTTTGCATAGATATAAGTGAAAAACTGAAAAAGATAAAAACTTTTTACAGAAGCCTGAGTAGCAAAGTCCCAATATTCCACAAAAGCTTGCTACATTTTGCAATGCTGCAACAAAAATTTTGCAAAAATAAAAGATCAAAATATGTTCTAAGCATTCATATCTGCATAAATTTAAAGCCAAAAAACGAGGAGAAACAATAACAAGAACCATCAAAAAACCCCAAGCAGCAGATAATCCCGAAATACCTCAAAACATTCACCATCACTGCAATATAAATTTGCAAAAATGGAAGACTACAAATATGAAAGACAAAATTACAAATTGAACCTCATGAAGAAATGAAAGATAGTCTGAGACACCAATAATAAATTAGTGAAGGAAGAAAAACCCATTGGTCACTACAAGCAGCATAGTCCCACTATTCCTTGAAAACACAGGAATGATATCACTGCAACATATGTTTGCAGAAGAGAAAGAGAAAATTTTAGTTATGGATTTCACACGTACAAGTTCCAAAGTTCCTCAAAAAAATTGGCAACTCTGTAACACTGCAACACAATTGTGCCAAATAAATGATAAGAGATATATTCTTCAAGTACTCAGGATAAACATAGACAGAAGTGAGAAACTATAAGAGACAAAACACTCATCGGGGCACTCCTCAATGTATAGCCTCAAATTCCTCAAAAACTCAGTGCATACTGCCATCACTGCAACACAATTTTCCAAAATAGCAAGACATAGGTAGTCAATATCTAGCCCCAATGTATCTTAAATTTTAACAGAGTAAGATAAGAATATAGATATAATAAATTAGAGAAAAGACTAAAAATCACGGAAGATACCCCCACGTCAACAGTCCCAATGTTCCTGAAAACTAAGTTCATAGGTACCCCCACGTCAACAGTCCCAATGTTCCTGAAAACTAAGTTCCCCATACCTATGCAACAAAAAATTGTGAAGGAATTAGAGGAAAATTTTTAAAAGCCATCAAACACCCCCTTAGATGATAGCTAGCCCCAACACTCAAAATTTGTAACATTCAACCATCACCGCTCCAAAATTTTGCAACAGATGGAAAACATAATTAAAAACTGGACTGTTAGAATAGAACAAATAAACTTAGGAAAGGACTAAAAATCTGTCAGAAAATCACCCAAGTAGAATAGTCCTTATACTCCTTGAAAACTTGGAACATTTTTTTCTCTCACTGCAACAAAAAATTGCCAAACTAAAGGGGCACAATGAAGGTAAAGTATTCAAAGATAAAGTGGTAAAAACTAAGTAAAATGTCTAAAAAATGCTCCACGATACTTCTCAAAAATTTGTTAAGAGAGAAAACAAACCAAATACAATCCTCTCTTACAGATTACGAGTAGAAGTGATAAGCTAAAAAAAGGTCAGAAAAAGCCCATTAAAGACACAGCAGTAGCAGTCCCAATACTCCTCAAAACACTGACCATTTAAGTAACACTGCAACAAAAAAATTTGTAAAATGGCATTACCAAAGCACGAATATGTTCTCAATCTTCATAGACACCACGAGACAAAAGTCCTGGTATTCCATAAAAACTACAAACATCAACCGAGCAACATCATTCTGAAGCATCATTCTCTGTAATCAAACCAAAAAAAAAAAATGAGCACAGGGCTAACTAGCAACCAAGACAAGCTAAAAAGGGAAAACAAAGTCCAGGAGGTATAGTACCAATAGGCAATATCTGCCCAACAACACTCGGAATTTGACCACACCAAAACTCTCTTTCAACTAGAGAAAAGGGGGGCAATGGAACAGCTATAACAATTCTCTGTAACCAAACAAATCATAGAACGGATCACAGGATCAACTCAAAAAACAGAGCGATGCATCAAAGAGAAAAAAAGGGGAAAATAAGTACGCAAGATAAGCGTGCCAGCATTATGATCCCCACACGCGGACACCCTTCCATGTAGAATATTTGCTAAAAAGTTCAACACACTGAATAATCTGATGATAGGGCAAAATATTGACAAACATCAGAAGTATATTTACTTGGTATATGGATAATCCATAAAGGCTCAATAACTAGTGGTAGAATGTTTCCCTTACACCCCCATTTATTGTTGCCAAATAGTTGATTCCAGCAGCTGCTTCAAAAGTGATAATCAACAAATGGCAAGGAATTTTGTGCCCTACAAACTTGCAGAAGCCTTGCTGTAGCCAATCACAACCCGGAAGACAAACCACTCACTATATTGACCATTGGCCAGAGTATTTTCCAACAGAAACCTGAAGCATATAACCTCATTGAAATCAAACAAACAAGATTCCAACACAAACCTGCTGGATGTAAGCTCATCAACAAATTAAACAAATAAGATAACAAGCAAACCGCAAAACACTAACAAAACTCTTTATTCGCAGATGTCCACAAACAATTCTCTACTGGCAAGCTGCAACAACAATTTGGCAATATGACTGATCAAATTACACTCTAAAGCAAGGCATTGAGAAGCTAAATCATTTACTAGAAGCCCCTTGAATAGCGTTCTGCAACACTTCTCAAAAACACGAAGATGTACTCATAAATCCATAACACTCAAAATTTCAATCTATTTAAAAACGATCCACAAGCAATTCAAACATATTCACCTCACTCCAACAGAGATGCACAAATGAAAGACCAAAATATGAGATAAACCTCATAGTATTCAGGTAGCCATGTGGAAGCTAGAAGCTAGAAGCAAGAAGAAAGAATTAGAGTCATCACAAGCCCCTGCAGTGGAGAGAAAGCCTTAATACTCCAAAAAAACTGAACACACTTTGCCATCGCTGCTCAAGAAATTTGCAACAAACATAGTTACACTTCAGAGCATTCAGTTAGGCAGAGATAAAAGAAACCAACTGGAAAAATGACTGAACAACACAATAGACAACTCCTCAAGTGAAATGGTCAATTGATTCTTCGAAAACTCAGAAAATTCCTCAATCATAGAAGCTCCCTTTGCAGCAGTCCAGATATTCCTCAACTACTAAATCCATTTCTGAAACTCTGCAACATTAAACATTGCAAAAAATGAAACAGCCAGATTACAATATGCTCTAAAATATTCATGAATAGAAGTGATTAAAAAAAGTTCGAAAAAATTCATTAGATCAGCCCCTAGAAGTGGTCAAATACCCAGACCATTTCTCAAGAACTGCAACATAACACTTACAAAAATCAAATGACCAAAATACAATTGGGTTTTTCATAGATAAATTTGTAGATGCGATCAGCTAAGAAAGGGACGAATGACATCCCCAAATCCTACCCAAACCTTTGAAAAAGGGGGAAAAAACCCACATCATAGGAAAGAAGTTCACAAAAATGAAAGCTGAACTTATAGTATTCAAACAGGCATAGATGGAAGCTACCTACAAGAAAGAACAAGGGAGTTGTCAGAAACTCCTAAGGTGGAGAGTTGGCAAGCTAAAACACTTATTCATCACTCTCAAGAAATTTGCAAAAAATGAAGACAGTTAATACGAACCTCAAGGATTCAGTTAGGTAAAGATAGAAGAATTAAACTGCAAAAATTACTAAAATAGGACAATAGAAAACCCCGAGTAGAATAGTCCTAGTATTCTTTCAAAACTTGCTCCCAGCGTTACTTGGAACTTGGAATGTTTCCCTATTGCTGCCACAGAACATTGCAAAACTGAAAAGATTTGCTCAACAATACGGACAGTAAACTAAGAAAAAGTCATGAATGCCACCTTCGTAACAGAGCCCAAATGTTCCTCAGCTACCCAAACCATTTCTAGAACACTGAAACGTAAAAATTACAAAAATGAAATGGCCCGAATACAATCTGCACTGAAGTATTCATAGATAAAAGTGATAAACTAAGAGCAGGTTCCAAAGGGAAAAAAAAAAAACTCATGAAACATCACCCAGATGCAGAGTCACGGTATTCCTCAAATACTCTTTAACACTGCCACACAAAAGTATGCGTAAATCAAAAGATCAAATCGCAATTTGATTTTAAGTTTCATAGATAGAAGTGATTAACTAAGGAAGGATGGACAAAAACTCATTAGACACCCTCAAGTATTAGCAGAATCCCAATCTTCCACCGAAACCCAAAGAATTTCCACATCACTGCAACAGAAATTGGCAAAAATGAAAGACAAAATTATGAGCTGTAACTTTATAGCACTCGAATAGGATGGATGGAAGTGAGACAAGGAAAAACAATAAAGAAGCCATAAAAACCCCCTGCTGTAGTGAGATAGCCCAGCATAACCTGACTAGAAATTTTCAATAAGGAACTAAGAAGGGGTCAGAAAAGCTCTTTAACACATCCCCAGAATCCCAATCTTCCAGAAAAACTCAAAACATTTCCACATCGCTGCAGCATATGCAAAAACGCAAGATCAAAATATGAGCTGGACATCATAGTATTCAGAAAGGCAATTGTGGAAGCTAAAAAGGAGGAGAAAACATAAAAGAGTCCTAAAAACCGGTTGATAGATAGCGCCAATACTCCTCTAAATCCATGACCACTATTTGCACGGTTGTACATGCAAAAAAAAAAAGGAGCAAATAACAAGCCAGAAACCTCCAGATTACTTGACAGTTCCAAGTTTATTAATCCATGAAACTTAGAGCCCCAATACTCCTCTAAATGCACGACGACCATTTGTACTGTTGTACACGCAGAAAAAGAAGCCAATAATGAGTCAGACACCTCCTGATTAATTGACAGTTCCAAGTTAATTAACACAGGAGACTTAGAGCAGACACCCTACCGGTATCTCAAACCTCCACTCTCCGCACAGGAATTCAAGATTCTGTAACCAAGAATTGAATGAAGAGAAAAGAAAATTGAAGGCAAAACAACTCCAATCCACAATCTCAGCCTACAATGACACCTTGTCACCAATAAATTAAATGGAACCATGAAATTCCAATTATATGAATATATAAAGCTTCATAATAATGAGCAATAGATCAATTACCAATGAGCGCTACACAAACCAACAAATTGCCGCCTGCCTATTTATTGAACGGCACAAATTTCAAGATAATATCTTCGCCACCAACAGCAAAAAAAAAAATATGTACTATATACTCTGTTCGATTCTCTGCATAATACTTCTCAAAAGCATGAATAATCCGAGATCTCAATCTATTTCACAAACCACCGACAAGCAAGTCAAGAATCGAATATTATATATATCATCTTTATAATAAAATCCTAGCCCTCAAAATTCCTCGACAAATTAGTTAAGAAAGTCACCAATCAATCTCAGTTCATTAATCCAAGAAACAACAGCGGATGCCCGATCGGTAACGAACAGCACAGATTCAAGATCCTGTACCCAATAATTGAACAAAGAGAAGAGAAGCGAAACAACTTCGATCCAATACATCAGTGTATAAAATAAAAATACCTTCGCCTCCAATAACTCAAAAACAGCCAAGAAATTTCAATCAATTCGAATAACAGCACTAATATTGCGCTAAATTAATTCCCGATTATCACACCGCACCCAACCCGTAGAAAAGAACATAGACAAACACAGAGAACGCAGGAGCCAGCGGTGCCCGACGCGGGGGGTATATTTATAGTATCGCTGGTCAAGATCGACGGCTATCGCTTAGCGGTGCAAGGATGCATCAACGATCCAGATTTATTCCTTTTCGATGTCGGTTTTAATCACGTGCTGCTTATAAGTTGTACTTCAAAGAAAGTGGCTTCACACGTAAGTCGTACACATGACTTGCCGACATAACTTATCTTAAATAAATTATTTTCTTTATTAAAAAAATTATTTTCTAAGCACACAGATGCATCCTCAATTAAAATTTAAAGCATGAACCTCATTGACAATAAATTATGATCTTGAAACTTACCAACTAATGTTGAATTTTTATGTTTATAGGACAACCTAGTATTTAATATCTAGATTACTATTTTTATTCTAATTCAACGTGTAAACACAATAATTTTATTTTATTCCATAAGTACTTTGTTTAGTGTAACGCACTAATATTAGATTGTATTAAAATAAATTGGACTGAGTTATATAAAATGATGTAAAATTTATATAATACCATGCTTAGTGTAGTACGTCTATATTATATATTTTAATATTTAATATTAAAAATTTACATTACAATAAAATTATTTTATTTATTAATTAAAAATAAAATAACCGCTTGTAACCACCACCATTAACAACCACAAAAAATTACAAATATTATCTATTTAAGTATCGTCACACTTTGTATCATTGAAATCCTCATCTTTCGCTCTACACAACGATATCAATATCTCCAACATAGCTTCTGTTCGTCATAGATGTACAACTAAAGTTTTGCAAATGTTTTCAATGATCAAGAGTTGCTGAAAAAAACTCATGATTGCCACCGGGGATAAAGAAATCATTAGCTACTTAATTTAAATTTATAAATTAGCTACATAACATTAAAATAAGTTCAATGATAACAAAAAATGTAAAAAAGGACCCTCTCAAAAGTAGAGCTGACAAAATTTGACATGATTCGATTACTCGACACGAATAAATAGGTATGGGTCGTTGAATTTAACATGATTATTAAGTGTGTTGGGTCTGGGTTAGAGTTAAAATTCTTGACTCATTTACCTGATCAATGATCCGATTATATTTTTTATTTTAAAATAATTTGTAGGTTCTTGTTGTCAAAAACCAAATATTAGAGATGATTCTCTCTTCTATTTTTATTTTTTGAAAAGATAAATATAAACACAGTATTTTATTTATATATATTTAGAGTTTCAATAATGTAAATGTGTAAAATATTGTTAGGTATGTATATTTTATAATATCGATATATAATATTATATATATATATATATATAATTAAAATTTCAATAGTATAAATGTGTAATATTTTGGTAGATATGTATATTTTATAATATCGATAAATTATATATGTATTTATGTATGTACGACAGTGTGTAAATATTTGATGTAAATTTTGTTTAATATATATAGATATTAAGTGAGTTATTGGGTAACCCGATTATTTTTTCGTGTCGAATTTTTGTCTCAATATTTTAACACGATTATTAAATGGGTCGGGTTTTAATCGATTTAAATTTGACACGACATGAAATTGACACGACCCGATGACCCGTTTTATCAACTCTACTCAAAAGTACTGCGATGGAGGGCGGGTCTCATTTGGCCAGCCTGCTGATCTTTTGCTCCTGCCCGACTGTACTGTCTGTACACCATGTTTGGTGCATACAAATTTGCACAGCGTACACATGCTAAACCCGCGCGCCAAACATAGTAGCTTTCAATAATAATAACAACAACAAACATGAATGGTAACGACAAGTTGCATTTTCAAGTTGTTTTTAAGACATTTGGAGTTCCGGATTTTTCTCAGATTGAAACATGGTTATTAGGGAGTTTGCTTATCTAATTATTTGGCTTGGATTATATATTTTTTAATCCAATCCAATTTGTAAATAGATTAAATTCATTCTATGGTTATTGAATATGCAATTAGACACAAATTCACATCCAATCTACCCTATTTTGTTAATATGAATCGGATTATAATTATTTCTTTACTATCAAATCCACAAGAAAATTAAATTAAAAACAAAACCGATACAAACATAAATTAGATTGATTAAATTCAAATTAATTAAGATATGTAATAATCCAATTGTTAAAATTTCCAAACCAATCTAATGACTTATGAACACCTCAAGTTTTTTTTTTTTAATTAGGTTGTCTCATTAAATATTTTTTTATTTCAAGTAATAATTTTTTGCTCCGGAATTTTAAAATATGAGAAAGTTTGAAAAAACTTTAAAATTGTGAGGTTTGATAAATTTAAAATTTAAAGCGCATAAACTACACAATTAATATGTTTTTCGAACTTTCCTCACATTTTAAAAATTTAGATTTGAACATTTCTATTATTTCAAGCTAAATGTTTTAAGTAGAACATTTGCACACATCCGGATCCCAATGGGGACTATCATATGAATATCCAATTATGGATGTAAACAATTAGATTATTTATATTAATTACATTTAAAAAGAAAACACACACAAAATCATAAACAAACCCGCTAAACAGTGACCGACTAAAACTGAAAAACAGATAACTCAGTCTCTCAAATGAGTTAGAGTGGCAGAAAAGCTCGGGTCGGCCGCGGTCCAGCTCGCGGCTTAAAATCATGGAGAAGAACTTGTAATTTGTAAAGCCCATATATAATGGACTCAGGTGGCGTTTATTTTTTAACTTAATAACTTAAAGTGACTTAACTTAATTAATTAAGTTAATTAGAGGTGTTTGTTTTATAATTTAATGAGATTTTTTAGATAATTTTGACTTAATAGAATAAGTCAATTTTTTTAGCTTTTTACTTAATGGAGAAATCAAAATTAAGGTGGCGTTTGTTTTTTTGTTTAAAATCTGAATAGACCTGAATTAGTTTGAATTCTGAATAGATCTGAATATCTGAATCTGAATAATATGTTTTTTTTTTTCGTCTGAATCTCGAAAAATAAGTATTAAGTTGTTTGTTTTTTCCAACTGAAAAAGATGAAAATATGTACTTTTACATTTGTATCCTTATTAAATCTGAATGTCAAATAAATAATATATTAAATACCACAATATTTTAACATTTATAAGTAAAATTATATTCAAGTGAATACATAATTATTTTGGAATTTTAATATATAAAATACCGTAAATTTCAAATTTTATCATATATAATATAATAAAGAAAAAAACATGGATATTTTTATGTGGGGTAAATGTCTATGAGTGAGTTTTGGGATAGACATGAAAAATAAATTATAAATCGTGGATATTTTTTACATTAGTAAGTAATTGACTTAATTCAAATTTCTCCATTAAGTAAAAAGCCAAAAAAATTGACTTATTTTATTAAGTCAAAATTATCTAAAAAGTCTCGTTAAGTTATAAAAACAAACACTTCTAATTAACTTAATTAATTAAGTTAAGTCACTTTAAGTCATTAAGTTAAAAAACAAACGCCACCTAAGTCAATTACTTGTTAATATTAAAAATATCTCTGCTTTATAATTTATTTTTCATGTCTATCTCCAAACTCACTCATAGACATTTATCCCACATAATAATCTTATCATTAGTTTTACTTATAAATGTTAAAATATTGTAGTTTTTAATATATTATTTATTTGACATTCAAATTTAATAAGAATACAAATATAAAAGTATATATTTTTAATTTTTTAAGTCAGAAAAAAAAAACTTAATACTTATTTTTCAAAATTCAGACGAAAAAATAAACATATTATTTAGATTTAGACATTCAGATTTATTCAGAATTCATACTAATTCAAATTTATTCAGATTTTAAACAAAAAAACAAATGTCACCCTAGTTAAAGACTTTACTTAAAAGTTCGGACTTATGCCTGGACTTTATAATGAATATACATACACACACACACACACACACACACACACACACAAACACATATATATATATATATATATATAATATTAATCCAAAACTTTATTATATATTATAAAATTCAAATTAAAAAAACTGAAAAATTAAAAGAAAAAACAAAACGGATTCAAATCGTTATTGAACGCGAAACCAAAATCAATCCCTAAACTAAATCCCTCATTTCTCACTGTTCACGCCGCCGGCAGGCAAGAGCGGCCGACAGCGAGCCGCGAGAGTCCAGAACCGCGAGCGTGAAGCGTCCAGCGAACCAGCCACCCACCAGCACAGCCGCGCGACGCTGCATCAACCACTGTAACGCGCGCGAGTCAAATTCCTAATCGACTCCGTCGCAGCAGCTTCTTCTGTTTTCTACTATTTTCTACTGCCGCGCGTGAATCGACGCCGCTGCTGTTCCTGTTCGCTGCTTGTTTCGCACGCCGCCGCAGCCGCCGCCGCCGCCGCCCGCTGTTGCTTGAGGAGTTGAGGTAATAAGCGCCATTAGGTTTAAGTCTTGGTCAGTATTTATTGGAAAATTTTGAAGATCTGAAACTGGTGATGACAATAGTATGAAGACTTAAATCTGATTCTTTTAGGACGGAAGTTTTGTATTGTTTTAGAGCATTGTGTCAGTAGCTCTGTGGGTACTTTTGCAGTTAAGGGGTCTGATTTTTCTTTCATACTTGCTGCTGTGTTGGTAATTTGAAGTACTTGAATTATTTGTTTTGTTGGTTTTCTTTCATATTTAAATTGTTTTCTGTTGTAAGCTGGAAATTTACGCATTTTCTGATGTGGAAGTGGAAAGTTCTCTCCATTTCTGTTTGTATTACATTTGATGCTGAAAGTTGGGACTTTTCATCTTCTATTTTCTTATGTATTTATTTTACATATTTGCTTATCAACAAACTAATGGCTTCGCAGCTTCAAGTTTGATTTAATGCCGAAAAAGAGTAGTTCTGTTAAGGTACCTGAAAAAACGCCAGAAAACCCAGTCGTAGAAGATGAAAATCCCTCTTCAAAGGTGAAAAAGTTGGGTAACGAGATTGATGAAATCTTTGCTGGTAAAAAGAGGAAGAAGCCTGAGGGGAAAAAAACCAAGAAGTTGAATAAAGATGAAACTATGGAGCCAAAATTGGTCAAGAAAAAGAAAGAAAAGAGGAGTAAGGGAGATACAGAGGATGGGTTTGCTGAACCTCCTGCTCGGCCTAGAAAGCGAACAGAGGATGGACTTACTATCTACACAGAAGATGAGTTGTGTATCAATAACGCTGATGCTGGAAACACACCACTTTGTCCATTTGATTGTTCTTGTTGCTTTTAGTTGTGCTGGCAGATTGGTAAATTATCATTTAGAATTTTGCAATTTTGATTCGCTGATTTTAATTATGGGTTTTGTTGCTCTAGTTTGTAGATTATGGTTTTTGCTTTGCTAGTTGTAGACAATGAATTTGATCTAAGAAAACAGGTGCTATTCATTTTATCCCACAATGAATTAGTTTTGTGTTCTTGAAAGTGCTGAGGAGCAATTTGATCTAGTTTTGACACGTATAAATGTATCTGCAAGTGCTAATTAAGTATAGTTCCATCATTAAATATCCTCCCTATAACGAATTGAATTTTTGAAGGAGAACTTTTCATGCAGCAAGGGGGATGAAATGTTCTTTATTTAGTTGATTTTATCTGCTAGTTTACAGTTCGGATGCTCTCATGAATCTTGTGATGCATCAAATAGGTTTGTGTTGTGTATGCTATTAAGTAAATTGACAACAGAATAGTTTTTCTGCAGAAACATGGCTTATTGCAGTTTTGGTTAATATAAGCTCTGGTAATGAACAATATGTGCTAGTACTGAGTTTGTTCTTACCTCTTTATGTTTTCAGATGGTTCTTATTTCTTTTTTTCTACATAATAAATTTCGTTTTCTGCTTGTCTCAAGGAAGGTGAGTTTGATTACCTTGATTAATATTCCCTTTCTGTATTCTCTTAAACAAATAACACGATTAGTCTTTGTATCTAACTTCACATGAATTACTCTTAAGCATTTTAGTATTATTTATTATTACTTGTTATCTATACCTAAGCAACTTTTTCTATATTTCATTCGAGATCACTGTGTTTTATATTTCATTCAAATCACTGAGTTTTAACCGATGATTTTAGGTTTTTGGAGTGGTTCTTTTCTTTTCTTATCTTTTTTTTTTTTTGTTTTTTCAATTTTAGCAAGTAACAAATATTTGATTTCATTTAGTAGAATAACAATGCAAATTACGATAAACCGTTTATGGGATATGTATGTACCAATGTATCATATGTTGAGTACGAGAAAAACTTACGTAGGATCAGCTACTCATACTCTGTCATTCGGCTGACCAGTGGACTGATCCCACGATGGCTTCCACCAAAATTTAAAAATAAAAAATAGTGGTCTTATAGGAGGATGCACTTGTTCTGCCAAAAGGTAGAGCTTGAGTAGCTCGTTCTATCATCTCAGCAGTCTGAGGTAGGACTGACTTATATGAATTTTTCTCTTCAAGTATATTGTTAGGTCAATATAGTGTTATCATTGGAAATGTTTTTTTTTTCCTTCTTTCTCTTTCTAGTTAATTTCTTGTCATTAAAATAATTGCAGTTTGAGAATAAGATATTAGTTTAGGGTGGGGTTTCTAAAATCTTTTACTTAAGATCATGAGTTATATTCATTGAATATACTAAATCCAGTAATATGAATTTAAAGTTAAAAAATATCATTTAAGTATTTATCTATCTAGTATTGCATTGAATGAATTCGATGATTTAGCCAAACATTACATATGTTCATCTTATCATGCACAAAATTTGTGAAAAGTTTTACTTCTCGCGAAATATCTTTTTTATATTTTAAAAAGACATCATGAACTGAAAGAATTTCATATGTCCCTAAAACATTTAACATGCATGAAACAGTTCCATATAAGTTACACGTTAATTGCCTCATTGTCTGTTATATACTTATGTTTAAGTTTAGTAATAAAAAAAAGTTAATTATTTTTAAAATATTGGAAGAAATTAAAATTAGAATTCACCTGCAACTTTAGTACAATACTTTATCAGATGGAGAACTCAAGTGTTAACTTCGATCAAAGACAATGGCCTAGAGGGATTCATCACTGGAGAAAATAAGTGTGCAGATCAGTATCTTGTTCAAGATGAAAGTGCTGCTAGCTCCTCTAGTACTAGATCTGCATCAAGAATTGAGAATCCTGCTTTTTCAGCCTGGATAAGAACAGATCAGCTTATTCTAAGCTGGATGATGTTTTCAATTCAAGAAAATTTGCTCTCCTCTGTGATTCACTTTGTCTCTTCTCAAGAGCTTTGAGATTTCTTAACACGTATGTTTGTTTCTCAAACTCATACCAGCAGTATATGTCCTTATAGATGAACTCTTCTTAATCAATGGAACAATCCTTGAAAAGAAAATATTTATATCGCTTAAAATATAGTAATAATGGTGATGATATAATTAATTAAACTATAACCAGACGAGATGAGATTAATAGTTTTCTAAAGATTACTGAACTTTTGTACACAATTTAACCTATTATGCATTGAAATATGTATAATCACTATATCAATTAAGAGAATCATTAAATGAATCAAATTATTTGAAATAAAAGTAAGTCATAATCATTACCATTAAATTATGACCATTAACTTAAAATTGTAAATCATTAAACCTGGAATCATTGAGTATTGCGTGACACCATTAGTATTTAACCTAAAAAATTCATAAAACTAATGCTAACATGAAATCTATGATCATTAACTCAAAATTGTGATTATGAAATAGAGCATTACATGAAATCATTGTCATTGAACCTGATAATTCTACCATTAAGCATGAAATTAATGCTAATATGAAGTCTAGGACAATCAACTTAAAATTGTAATCATTAAATTTTAAATACTTCCAAATTAAATTTAATATGTCTTTGTGATGAGTACATTCTACGGCCTTAAAAAGAAAAAGAAAAAAATTAAATAAAGGTTATTTTAGCATTTACTTGAGTATGTAAAATAAATGTTGACTTTTAAAATTAATTTAATTATTTTAAATGATAATATCTAATAATAGAATTAAAAATCTTAATATTTAAATTTCAATTATTATGTGTCATTTATTGTATATAGAATAAAAGAAAAGAAAAGAAATCCAAATGGCAAAAACACCACAATTTCAGTGAGTTATCTGCAACTGGCTATAACAGGTGAAAATAATTTTATTACCAGATTGGAACCGGAAGAGGCAATTATTAAATCAGTAAATTTTTACACATGCCATGCTGTTAACAAATCTTTTGTCACATCATGGACAGTAACGTACATAAATACTAAGATAGCAAGACCCTTTTTCTTTTTTCTTTTTAATTATATGAATCAAACTTTTTTCAGTTTCAATTTTGGGCCGAAGTGGTGGGCTGCTGCCCTCAGAAGTATTGTGGAGGCTAAATGTTCTTTATATCTTTCTTCTTTGCGAAATGTAAGTGGAGTATGGACATCTGCGAAATGTAAGTGGAGTATGGACATTCTCTCATGTGAGGGATTATTTGTATTAGACATGTATTTCATAGAATTTATTGTAAATATCAGTGTAATACCTCTGCTACAATAAGCAGTTGTTGTAAATATCTGTGTAATGCAGTAATCTGATGATTAATCAGTCTCAAAAAAAAAATATATATATTTTGGACATGATCTTTGACAACATTAACTCTATGAAATCAAGTGACTGATTAATATACATTTTGTATTTTAGCATATTGTAACGACTCTTTATGAAAACAAGTGATTGATATGCATTTCGTATTTAACTCTCTATGAAAAAGTGACCGATTGATATATATTTTGTATTTTAGCACGTTGTAATAGGTATCTTATAATCACAAGGACGAAGTAGTGTTGCTACTTGATGCATAATAACTCCCAACACGACATATGCCCTAAAAGATAATTTCAAGTTGCAATTGGACCATATGGAAGACTTGCATGTGACCGTTCATAAGTAACCTATACATGTGTATGTCAGGAGTACAGGACATAAAAAATCAAATGAGAAGATGCCACGGCTCATTTCACATCATTGCAATGAATGGAGAAGCTTAAGCCTATATAGATTGAACCCGATTTGGAAGCTATTCCCCGAACCCCGCACCGTACCTGAAAAATTGTAGTGGGGGATAGTTTGGGTATGTCCTCGAAAATTCTTAAATTGAGTGGTGATTAAAGCGGGGACCCGATCCCCATTTTTTCAAATAATAATTTCTAAATTTTCGGTTCTCTTTTAAAAAAAAATTAATAATTCTAACAACCTCGATATTTAAAAATAAAATTATAAATGATCAAATTTCATATTAAAAATAAAATTATAAGTGATCAAATTTTAACAACCTCCATAAATAAAAACATAATAATTCTAAATTTTCAACATAATTACAAATGATCAAATTTTATATGATAAATGAAAATAATTTTAAGTCTTCAACATAACTTGTAGCCATCACCATTGATGCGTGTTCTAAGATTCTTCATAAGCCTATAACAACATAAACAAAAAATAAATACATGTTTTAACAATTCAACTTAATAAATACTTGATAAAATAATATAAACTAAAACTATATACCTCTAGAGCCTCGACATCTGAGCAGTTTTGAGTGATAGAATATTGTGTAATAACAGGAAGGATTATGAGCAGGACAAACAGATTCACTCAATGAAATCCCTTAATTCACACAAAGGAGAATAATATTAATAACACATTACCATTCCAAGAAGACTCAATTCATTTTATCAAAACAAGAACTGAACATTCATCCAGATAAACCAAGCAACTGCAGAGAAGCATATGAGGTGAAAAAAACACCCACGATGCTTTAACCTTCTCAGCAAAATAATGCGGTTACCGTGTCATTACAACTGTGAAAATAATTTGGGTTATTTTCTTTCTGTAATTGCTTTCTTTTTCCTCTGTAGTCTGTACATGTTGGGCTGTTCCCTTTTGACAGACACAACCGACCTTTTACGGTATTCAAGTTTGGGTTATTTTTGTAATTCTTCAAAAGATGAATTACACATCAAATATTGAGACGTGTGGTTTGCTGCACACATTATATTTGAAGAAGTATATTGAATGAAGAAGTCTTGATTATTGCTTCAGTTTTACAACATTAGTATTAATGGGGTGTGATGAACAAGGAGGGGTGACGCTAGAATTATTGGGCTGCTTTTTACCCCATATCATAGAGAGACAATTATATCTCTACCTAAATTTATTAAGAGGAAAATTGACTCACAATCATTAGTGAGACTCAAACCCATGTAGGCTATGAGATAATGTGAGAGTATGAATTCGAACTATGTTATAGTAGAATTATCAAAAAGAGTTTTAATTGATTTCTTATTATAAATATCAGTAGAGTTCTGATTGTAATATATCAACATATAAAAAAAAAGAAAAGAAAATAGGAAAGTATGCAATATCTTAAAGGCACATATACTAAACGTAATTAACATTAAATTAAGCTAAGTTGGTGTCTGATCCCACTACATTACTCATTTAGCATTTTAGTTTTTCATTTTCCTGCATCAAGAATAATATTTGTTGAAACAAACTAAACTACACAAAAAAATTTCTCTTGATTATTATGAACTAGTTTTGAGTTTGATCGAAAATTGACAATTTTTTGTTATGAAAATCTTGATTTAACTTTATTTTATAAATTTTATAGTACTAAACATTAAATGTATGAGAGTTTCAACCTTTGACACACAAATATGGCGTGTCAATTGCTTAACATGTATCATGCATTTATAGAATAAAGAAATGATTTTATTACGATTTCTTTCTATAATCTCATTGCGTTTTTTATTTTTTATTTTTGTATTAGAGTATAGTAGTATTTATATTTTCTCCAAACTTATTTAGTTTTAAATATGTGTTTATTGAAATATTGAAGAAAAATAAATACATTCTCGCTTCCGCTTCGTCCACCACCGCTTGCGCGGTTGCTTTTCCCAAAGGCGAAACGCTTCCCTACCGAAGTAAACAAAATAAAGGAATCCTCTAGATACAATGAGTTTACCGCAAATTGCAAACAATCTTGCATACTGCAACTGGCAATTTGTTTTTCGTATAAAAGTTTGGATTGGGCTTCATGGATATAAGTTTTCAAAAATTGTGTTAAAAATATGCAACAAATAGCTTGTGAAATTAAAATTGTATATTACTTTTAAAGAAATTAAATAATTAAATAATTGAATCTACATGTTCCGATTATGATTCACAAACGCAAAGAAAATAAATAATGTCGACAATAATACAATGCTGTTATATTAATTGTATATGAGTTTATTTGTATAATATGTATTATTTTTTGAAAAAGTTAAAATACAATTTAGAAAGTATGGTATTTCTTAATGCCTAATAGATAAAAATTGCTACTACACTTTACTCAAATTTCCATTGCTATTATTGAATTTAATTTTCAGTGCAAAACACCTTATAAAATTTCACTATTTGTGCGCATATATTTAAAACAAACTTCTAGAACCAAATAATGCACACAAGACTACGATTTAGCATAAAGAAACTTTGCAAAGAGGTAAGCAATTAACAACAGAAACATAGACATGAAAATAAAAAAAACAAGCGATCGTAAAAGTTCAAACACTCGGTGGATATAACATTGATAAGCAAAATTGTTTGACACTTAATCCCTGCTACACTATTTCCAAAATTTTATAGCTCAATGCAAAAACAAAAAACTTAAAAATCCAACCACTTAGTGTAATAGACACAGGTTTTCGGGGAGATTACGCCATCCGGCGTGCAAAAATTTATCTGGGGACAAACTCCGCATGGAACAGAAGCCGAGCTTCCTGTCTTTGGTTCCCCTCCGCCACCCCCCTTGCTCACGTTTTTATAACAAACTTTTCCGACTGGAATGTTAGTGAATTCCCCCGATCCATTGCTCTTCACTTCCATAATCTGATTATCCAAAACCACAGCCCTCACAATCTCTTCAATCTGCTGTTTCGTCAAGTCAACTTTGAAAGCTCCACTCCTTTTGATGGAATCTGAAATGCCCTCCAAAGTAGCAACCTTCAACTTAATTATTTGCTTTAGGCATTGAGATTTCACAACTTTTATGAATTCTGTATCTAGGCTTCCCTCAGAGTACCACGCGCCACCAGAGATATCCTTTGAGGGCTCAAACTCCACTGCCATTAAGTGTTTTTTGCCCTTGTTGTGGATATTAACTACCTCCTTGATCAAGCTCTTGTTTTGGAGTGACTTGATAGATTTAGTAACAATATTATCAGGGAGGTTAACTTTTAATTCACGTTTCATATCTCGTGTCCATATACCCATATCTTGTTTGCTCCTGATTACATCATAGATGAGGCGCTCATGATCAGTAAGCGAGTCAGAAGGCGCATTCGAGTCTGGCCGCTTCCTCTTACTCATTCCTGTTCAAAGAACATGATAATTAAAATTCAAAATACATTAAAAGCATTTATACTAGGATTTTCTAGGAAATCAATCAATCACTAAGAAAGAAAATCATTACATTTGAAACAAGATGTCATGCAAGTCAAGAAAGTTTATTTAGATTAGCGGGTAATTTTTAAAAACCTCCCCTGAGGTTTGGGCTTGTTGCAAGTAGATGGCGATAATTGATTTATTTGTAAAAAATCCCCTACCGTCAGTTAATTTTAACATTGACCGTTAGTTGACTGTACAAAGACAATATTACCCTTAACAATAATTTGTAGACGGAAATAACTAAAAAAAAATTAAAATTATTGATTATTTTACCCTCTTTAAATTATTGATATTTTCTTAAAGTTTCTACAAGAAAGATAAAATTAAAAATTTAAAAAATTCTCTTTAAATTATTGATATTTTCTTAAAGTTTTTACAAAAAAGATAAAATTAAAAACTTGAAAATAAAATAGTTATAATCTTTACCTATGATATTGTAAATTTTTGGAATTGACAAGGATAAAATTGTCAAAAAATAGGGTTTGTACTTTTTGCGCCAACAATTTTAATTTTTTTTTAGTTATTTCCGTCTACAAATTGTTGTTGAGGGTAATATTGTCTTTGCACAGTCAACTAACGGTCAATGTTAAAGTTAACTGACGGTAGGGAGTTTTTTACAAATAAACAGATTCTCGCCATCTACTTGCAACAAGTCCAAACCTCAGGGGAGGTTTTTAAAAATTATCCTTAGATTAGCATATAAATAACTTCACTTGTCTCAGAGGTTACATCTGCTTATGTTTTGTTACCCAAGACTATAACAATGACAAAGAAACAACTCACATGGCTACTTATATTGAACAAGCCAATTTTTTCATATCATAAATTCTGAGACACACAACACAACATAACAAACAATTTCAAATAGTCATCAAAGATCACAATAACTTAGAAACAAGGTCCATTATATCAAAAGCATTTGCACTGTCGTATCTTTTTAACTCTGGGTCCGGTCCTGCTTAAACCCGGTTCCCGGAACCCGAGTTTACAACCCGGACAACTGAATTAAAAAAAAAAAAAAAACCTGTTTTAAAGTTAACGAAAATTCCAGAAAGAATTCGAGTTGCTAATTTACAAAAAGGAAAATGATGTTTGCCCCGGGTCAAATCCCGGGTCAAACCCCGAAATAACTCAAAACGACATCGTTTCGTTTAATTTTTTTTTCTTTTATATGCTTTGAAACGACGACGTTTCGGCACTGGCACGCTTGCATTAGGAGTCAAGGGAACTAAACTTGGGTCTGAGCTAAATTTAAGCTTGCAGAGCTCATGGCGCTAATGGGAACACCATATATTTCAGACATCTTTCCGGTACTTTCATGGTTTAATTCAAGGTGAAGAAAGGAGAACAAAGAAGATTTCTCTATGGTTTTAATATATTATAAGCTCAATTGTTGAAAGTGTAGAAAAAAAGTCTGTTGTTAACGGTGAAGAAGCAGTAGCAAGGAACAATACTGAAGGAAGTAACTGGAAGTTTTTTTCTTTTTTTCCGGGCTATTTATATGCAAAATTTGTTTCAACGATGAGAAAGCTCATAAACTACTTGCTTAAGCAAATGAAAGTGCCCAATAATTCAATTTTTCTAAAACAAGACTTCTAACATTCAACAGATATTTTCACAAGCATCTGGAAGGCACAATCTAAACGGCTAAAGAAAGATTCAGTACATTACATAAGATTTCCAAAATGGCCCATTACATATCAACATCTCAAAAGCAAACCCTAACAACAAAACAACTCATTAAAATGTTTACATCCGTCATTTTATTCAAGCCCTCTCGCCTCTGATTCTCCTTGCAAGCTGGATATCTTTGGGCATGATGGTGACCCTTTTAGCGTGAATAGCACAGAGATTGATGTCTTCAAAGAGACCCACCAGATAAGCCTCGACAGCTTCTTGAAGAGCCGCGACGGCGCTGTTGTGGAACCTCAGATCGGTCTTAAAGTCCTGAGCGATTTCCCTAACGAGCCTCTAGAACGGAAGCTTCCTTATCATAAGCTCAGTGCTCTTCTTGTACTTCCTGATCTCTCTCAAAGCCACTGTTCCCGGCCTGAAACGGTGTGGTTTCTTCACTCCTCCCGTCGTTGGAGCAAACTTTCCGAGCTGCCTTGGTGGCCAGCTGCTTACGTGGTGCCTTTCCTCCGGTGGACTTCCTTGCTGTCTGCTTCGTGCGAGCCATTTTGTGAAAGTGTGTTTCTGCGGAACCAGAGGGAAAACTTTAAAGTGATGGCAACGTGGCGACGGAAGACAAGTTTAGGGGATAGTGAAGCGAGGCGCTTGTTTCTATGAGTTCTGAATCTGGACCATTCGAAGGGCAATGGGCTCAAAGAAAGGGCTTTTGTTTTGCGTTTATTATTCTCTAAACGGCGTCGTTTCAAAGCGGAGGAAAGAAAAAAAATTAGAATGAAACGACGTCGTTTTGGGTTGTTTCGGGATTTGACCCGGGGCAAACATCAGCACTCCAAATGAATCATTTTTAGTGATAAAAGCTGACCCGCGATGTTAATATCGTCTTTAAAGCACTGCTAATTCCCAAGAAGCATGTATGCTGATGATTTAATAAAGATTAATGGCGATGCGATAAAGACGACAGCGAATCACGAACGGCGACGCGACTGATTGATGATGATGCTGAACTGTTGATGATAATGCTTGAGGATAATGATGACAAATTGCCAATGATGGATTTGGGCTTTGTGGGAGGAAGATTGAAGGTGGTGGGAGAGGAGAAAAGGAAGCTGCAGTACGTTTCGGCCTTTGGGGCTTTTTCTTTTTTAATACTTAAAATTAATCTTTCAATAAATTTTAAAAAAAAGGTATCAGGGTCCAGGTCCGGATACTGAGTTCAAGCGAAGCCGGATATGCCCCGGTTAAAAAATTGTTGTCGTTGGCATTATTTTACATACGGACCGCGTTGTAGCCAGACCAGATCATCTGGGTTAATCCGGTTCTGGTCCGGATCTCGGTTATTTTGCCATATCTAATTAAAATTCAAAAGACATTAAAGTATTTATACCAGGGTTTGTAACAAATCTTCCAGGGCCGGGAAATTTCAATTGTCCATCGAGTTATTAAGGTGAATATTTTATTTGCCTTATTTCTTTGAATTGATGAGACAGCCTTGCTGCCTATAATGTGCTTATCTGTGCTGGTAAATACTTGCTTTTTTATTATATGTGCTTACAGGCAGCAAGGCTGAAGAGTTGGTAGGGTTTCTTTGGGGGGAACGATCGATCACGGTTCAATTTCCTTTCAACAGTCTTCTATCAAGCGCAAACAGTTCCTCATATCACGTGTTAGAACATTTGCCATTAGAAGATCACGGTTCAATTTCCTTTTAACAGACTTCTAGCCTAGATAATCTACTGCTTAAGCAGCCATCACATAATAGTAATACTAAGATCAAGATGATTGTTGTCCTCTTATTAACCTTAGTTGGTAACAAAGTTACATAGGAAAAATATGCAAAAGCAATTTTGAAAAATAAAATCAACGTCTGTTAGTTGACAAATTCATATGTTGAACAAAATAACAACTTGGATTTGATGTAAATTAAGATATCGTTAACAACTAATTTTACAACACAATAAAATTATTATTTAACCCAGAATACTAACTTACATTTTTCTTCACCCAACTCTACAGAGAATAGGTAAAACTTTTTGAAAGTTTGAATCACACCAGATTTAAGAAATATAAGAAAAAAAAATTGTTGTCTAATTTGTGAAGATAATATTGCCTCTAGATGAAAGCTTCCCTAATTTTTCCAATATTACTGCTCATCCAAAATAGAGACTGTAATTTACGGTGTCACAAAATTGGCACAAATCTGGTGAAACAATCAAGCATCACACATTCTTTCACAAAACTAGGTAGCCTTCAGCTCCAAGAAAAAACCCAAACTACAAATAGGGAGAATGGTTATTCCCAGGACTTTGTTTCAAAAACTTGTCACAAAAACTGTTTTAAATCTTTGATCTCCAATAGCTACTTGGAAAATTGACATATTGAGCTCCAACCTAACTTGATGTTAATTGAAAATTTGATAAATAAATGATGAATTTTGCTAATATATGTTGAAAGACTTGCTCAGAATGAGGGGAAAAAAATTAGCCTAAGAAGTGATTTAATGATGAGTCAATATCATTACTCTGAAAAAAACCAAATCTTCAACAAGGTAGTACACAAGTTTATACATATTTTAGTTGAAGACGACTAGTGGGAAGAGTCATTGAGGGTAAAGATATTACTTTACCAGCAAACGCATACTCATTAAAAGAAAAAAAGAAAAAAAAACACTACAATTTCTTCATCATCTAACATTGTAGATCCTCTAAACTGAAATGATCAATCTGAAGATTTAAAAAGCATTACAAGTCCTAAGCTAACTTCAATTCAACATTCAGCATGTATATAAATTGGAATGTCCAAAATCCTCTATAAAGTAATACACGAGCACATATTAGCTCAAGATAATTAGCATGAAGAGTCATAAATAGTAAATAATTTAGCTCCTTTAAATTTGAAGGAAACCATATAAGGCAGTTCCCTCCAATCGTGTTTAGTAGCATACTTTAGGCACCATGCAAAAGGTGGCTTGTTTTACATTGAGAAACAATCACCCGTGTCTGACTGAGTGCCCGTTCAATATTTATCCTACTCTTCAGATCTATTATTTCTACCTTATTTTCTACGCGCACAAAAAAAAAAAAAATCCGGCAGACTGGAAACTAAGTGAAATGTAACCAGGTATTGTGTCTTAAAACAACAATGAGTTTCAAGGATCTTCTTCTGGTAAATTTATATTGGCTCCAAGCGGCAGTCAGATGGCAACGACTATGCCCCTGCTGTTGACTCAGATATGGAGCCACCACACAATGCTCACGGTTAATCAAAGCACAAAACACATTCACACAAATACATTCAGCAGCCAATGGCCATCATAATGCAGCTCAAACCAAACCAAAAGAAATATATTTAACTTTTACTCCACACACAAAAAGGACTAGGAGTGCTCGTAATACCAAAACAGAGAAATGTTTCACGCTGGTACCTGATCCTTTGGCCAATCCAAGCAGATAAAGATCTGCGAATGAATACTTCATTCATCCACTAAGCACCGTGTCTTAATTCCATTCACAGACGCTGGATCATCATCAAACAAAGTTTATTAAGTGTTCGATGCCGTAACATTAAACGATAGATGAAAAGTGCGCGCGTGTGTGCGCGAATATATAGAATCAAAGTGCAAATCTGATTACCAAAGAGTTGTAACTGAAGCGAGAGAGGGTTTTGTTAAAGGAGCGGTGGCTATCTATTCAGCCTGTTGATGAGAGAAATACAGGTGATGCAAAGTGAAGCTGAGAAAGAGAAGCCGTAGCCAATTGGAGGCAGGCGAAGCAAATGATGGTTTTGGTAAAGCTAAGCGCGCTTATATATAACTACTTCGGTAAAACCCTATCTGGCTCTGGATTTAAATTTACTGAAATAGGCAAGAATAGTAAAGGGTTGTTTTTTGGGTTTGCAATGTAGCTCCTCCAGAACCGTCTAGGGTCATTAAGGTAAATTCATTCATTCCCATTTTGCCCCTCAACGTGTTTTTTCAGAGAAATTAATATCTTTTTAATTTTGTTTTCACAAGTAAATGTAATAGATATTAATATTTTCAATGGGCTAAATTGGGCTCCTAGCCTACTACGAGTCTACGACCGTCAGCACATCATCATCTCTGGTAGAAGGCCATCTGTTTCAAAATTTTCATTGAGCTGAGTTATTGGCATCCCTTATAAGTTTCTTATAAAACACCCATATTAAGTGTTTACTTTTTTTAACCTCAGATTTCATCGTAAAAATAACTCAGTACACCCCAATATTCATAATCAAAACAAATCTTGATGGTTATGTTTTCCAAAGGAAAAAAAAAAAAAAACTCAGAGATTCAAAACATTTTCATCTTTTAATCACATTTGGACTTCTAATTTTTGTAAATGAGAATCATTTGTTATTCTGTTTGCTTCTAGCCGACATGCCATGTTAAAGTGGCTTCTTCTCTTCTATTGCCTATGACCAATTGAGAATTTATATATTGGTTTCTATCTTCTGGCTGAAGCGCGCAGGATTTGATCTTTTAACAATTCTAGTATTAATCCTCTTGCCATATTTTTATTTTTATTTTTATTTTATTTTATTTTATTTTTGGTGTTTACTAGAAAGAAAGAGGATAAGGTCATTTATGACATTAAAGTGAGGGTTGTACTTAGAATTAGGGGTGGGCGTTCGGGTTCGAGTTCGGTTCAGTTTGGGTTAATCGGTGAAACCCGAACAGATTCAAAGCTTCAACCCGTTTGGGTTGAATTTTTTTTTTTTTTTAAGATTCAGCTTTTAAAAATTAAAAATATGTATACATACAAACATCTCCCGTCATCCCACCATCCGATTTCTATTGTTTAGTTTCTCACTCCACATCCAACGGCTGATGCTGCAATCTGTAGCTTCCAGATTCTGTAAGCTAGTCAAGTCCATACGTTAAGCGAAAAAATTCCCTAAGCAGCTAATTAGCTAAACTCTCGGTCTCACCGTTTCTCCCTCCCCCTCCCTCATTGCTCCCTCTTTTGAGTTTCGTGGCCCATGACGACAGTAGCAGCCAGCAGCCCCGTCCAGCTCCAACAGACACCAGTCGTTCACCGCAGTCCACTCGCCGTCAGCCAGCACGCCTCGCCCGCAACTGCGCCGTGTGTTCACCTCGCGTTCCACTCAGCCCAGCACGGTCTCGATCTGCCGACGCTGTAGCTGCTCCGAGATCAAGGTTTGTCTCGCTTTGCCGACGTTTTAAGCCTGTAACTTGCTGACTTGCTCGCAGCTGATGGCAACAACCCGAATCGAATTTCGAATTTCTTATTACTAACTCAATGTTGTAATGTAGTTTTAATTGAGCTTCATTGACTAATAATTAAATTGTATATTTTTAATTAATTGATTGGCAATTATTCAATTATTTGGAGTGTGTTTGTTGTTGTTGACTGATAATTGAACAAATGGAGATTGTTATTAGTTAAATTGGAGTGGGTTTACTGATAATTGAACAATTTGAGACTGTTATTAATTAAATTGTAGTGGGTTTGTTGCTGTTATTAATAATTAAATTAGAGATTGTTAATTAATTGATTGATTAACCCGAACTAACCCGAATTAACCCGAACCAATATGTTAACCCGAATTATCAACCCAATCCGATCCGAATTGCCAACCCAAACCGAACCGAATCGAACCGAACCGAAGTAAATTCGGTTTGGGTTGGCGTTTTCAATCCGATTGGGTTCAATTCTTCAATCCGATTGGGTTCAATTCTTCAATCCGAACGGGTTGAAACCCAAACCGAAACCCGAACAACCCGAACCGAAACCCGATTTGCCCACCCCTACTTAGAATGAGAGTGATTTTATTTAATGCTTTGGTGGGTGTATTTAAAAAGGGGTTTAATAAGAAATAGCGGGGTGCTAGTAGCTCCTCTATTTTTTATTGATAACAGGATTGGGTGGAATATTTGTACCCTAATTTATACTTTTGACACTCTAATTTAGTATTAGAGACATTGATATAACTCGGATAAATACTTTCACTTTTAACACATCCCGCTAAGAATAATCTCACATATATTTCTATCAATCGTCAAATCTAATTCATTGTCCAAATATTAAAAATACTTTGTTTTTCCCCTACCCAACAACTAGATTTGAGATCATCAACCCCCACACTTTTTAACTTATATTTTCTACTGCATTGATATAATCTGGATGCATTTTCTTTTTTAAGAAGAAAATAATAATAATCATGAAGAAGGGAAGTTAAGGTAGAGGAAGAACAAATCTGAACATGATTAAGGTCCTATTTGGGATTGAAGTACTGTAATTTTTAAACTATAGTTGTTGTGAAAAAAAACTATAATTATAAAATAAAATAATATTATGTATTAAATATAATTTTTAAATAATAATTTAAATAAAATTATTAAAGATATAATAGATTTTTCACACTTTAATACTGTAACTTAAAAACTACAACTACTCAATTTCAAATTCCAAATAAAACCTAATAAATAGCCCGTTCGCTGTTCATATAGAATAAAATCAAAGGAAAACAAGAAGAAAAGTAAAGGGAAATTAATCTAGCCAAAAAAGCCAAAATGAAAAGAAAATTTTTGAAACAAACCTACTGTAAAGTATCCTCCAAAATTGAAGGAATATATATACACACTGCGTTCGTTAAAGTAAGCAATAAGAATTGAAGTTTATTCTATATGTGTGAATGTGCTAATTTTCTAATAGGGAATTCTTTACTTTTTTTTAAGATAAGTTTAAGAAAATTAAAAATATATATATATAAACTTTAATACACAACATCATAAATTAAAATACATTGCATTTGAATATGTATTTTTTATTTTTTACCTTTATTTTTATTTTAATAAATAAAAAAATTCTAACTGAAAAATTATTATGTATATATTATTCTAATATAATAATATATTATAACGACAATTCAAATCTGTCTGACCCTTTGCACAGCGTTAAAATCCGATTTTTAAACGTCCCGTTTTATTTTACCAATTAAAATAACCCCCAACTATATATAATAAAACTAGTTTTACTGTTGGGTTTTGCATGAGTGCGGGCTTAAAATTATAATTTATAAAAAAAAAAAAAGGAACCAATAAAAAATGAAATAAATATTAGAAAAACACTGTATCCGTTTGAAACCGACGTAAACCAATAATGTCGGTTCGGTGCCTAAACCGGTCAAAAATTCAAAAGCGGAGTGCGGGGAAGTTTCTGCGATTTATTTATTGCCGACTCAAAAACCGTGGAAAGGAAAGTTCTTAAAAAACGAAGGTGTACGCCTGCACGCCACTGTCGTGACTTTCCCGGTCTCGCTTTACACACGTAGTAGGAACAAGGAAGTAATAACTAATAGAGTAATAGAGACTCAACTCCACGATAATAAATACTCATTTCCATACTTAAGACGCCAAAACCAAATCAAATATATTAGGTATTTCATTGACTTCTTATTTCTCCTTTTTAAGATTCGGTCTCAACTAACCCTCGAAAATATCTCAGCATAAAGAAAAATAAAAATACCGTTTTGTCATTCTCATTTTCTCAATTCTGGTTCGGTTTTAATTGAAAATAGAGGCTAAGCATCAACTCCATGGACGCCGCATCATGCTCTGGAGTTCTTTCACGCGCGAAGCTCCCTGTTTCGAATCTTCATAAATTCAATCAAACGTAAGTTTTTTTTTTTTTTTAATTTAATCAATTTATTTAAGTTCGCCGTTTATCTAATCTGTAGTGTTTGTTTTCCGGGGTCGTTTTGAGCACTATTAATGCGGCTTGCGTTTTAAGGATCCTATGATATTTCCACCATGTATTTGATTTTTTTTTTTGTCCTAATTTATTATGTTTCGTAGACGTGGTAATTCTCATTTGATTTGTTGCATTTGCTTTCATATCACGAGCTCTGTTATTCTTATATTAAATTGCATTTTTTTATTAATTTCTATTTTCGAATTATTCTAGATTGATTGATTTTCTTATTAACTAATCAATATTATAGTGTTTGAATGCTGTGCATTAGTCATTATTTTGCATTACGCGTTATGTTACCTTTACATATGATAATTGTCATTGCTTAAAAAATTTGTGTCAAAATAAGTTACAAAGCTACTACATCAGTGTTTCTTCAGATAGAAACTTTTCTAAGATCCATGCTTCATCTGAACGTATGGACATGTAGACGTGGCTATGAGTTTTTCAGCATTTTAGGCTTGTCAATTTTATCTTGTCCTGTGATTTTTCAATAGGCAATAGAATGCAGCTGTGATCAGTGGATATTACGAAGATGAAGTTTATATCCATACTCAATGCTGAAGTTGGGTTGTCTCATTGACAGATTAGGTTCTTACATCGTATCGGTGTCCTGCCAGTCATCTGAGGGATTGAATAATGTCAATAGAGTTTCCTCTCAAGCGCTCGCATATACTGTCAGGGAATCTTATCTTTGCGGTCCTGTGCAGAGAAGAAATCCTGCAGGGATTTGTGCTGCAGGAGTAGCAACATATGGTGAAAATGCTGTAGAATATGAATCTCATGCACAGGCCGCAGAAGATAAGGTTGGGGTGTTGCTTCTGAATCTTGGAGGGCCTGACACGCTTCATGATGTTCAGCCATTTCTGTTCAATTTATTTGCAGATCCAGTATGTCGGATTCTTTCTCTTTCATCCCCACCTTTGGAATTTTATTATTATCTTTTTTTTTTCTATTTTATATTTGTATGCTTCAAATATAGAGTTATACTAATGGTTATTGTTTTTGATAAAGGACATTATACGTCTTCCCAGGCTGTTTCGGTTTCTTCAGTGGCCCTTGGCAAAGTTGATTTCTGTGGTACGGGCTCCCAAAAGTAAAGAAGGATATGCTGCCATAGGAGGTGGCTCACCATTGCGCAAAATAACAGATGAGCAGGTGGAACATGTATTTTTGTTGCTTTTGTCTAAGTAGTTTTTCATTTCATTCGACATACTTGTCCCACAAGTGAACTATGTCTTAAAACCTATGCTGTATTGCTACCATTTTGTGAGTAAAACTTCAGTCTGTATTCATGGTTTGAAAATCTTTTTGCAGGCACAAGCACTTAAAACAGCTTTAGAAGCCAAAAACTTGCCCGTAAATGTCTATGTTGGAATGCGTTATTGGTATCCATTTACTGAAGAAGCTGTTCAGCAGGTGGCTGTCCCACATTTTCACTTTCTTAGTAACTGTTTTCTTATGATGGAATCCAATTTGCCTGAAATATAATTAGATTCTCTGAAAACTTTTGACATTCAGTAGTCTTATGTTTGTCTATTCCTTTGATGTGCCTGTGTTTTTCAATGACTTTATATCTGCGTTTAAGCTCATAATTGCGTAATACTGTGTTTTAGTAGATAAATAACAGAGAAAATACAGTTAAAATGATATCTATTATATGCAACAGATTAAAAGGGACAGAATTACAAGGCTCGTTGTGCTGCCACTTTATCCACAATTCTCTATCTCTACAACGGGGTCAAGCATCCGTGTTCTCCAGAATATATTTAGGTACTGTTGTGTAAGCGTCAATTGGAAGTTTCTTGCCAGTAGTAATCGATTTTGCCCTGCTTTATAATCTGTTCTGAGTGAGAGTAATCTTTCAGGGAAGATGCATATCTATCGAGGCTGCCTGTGTCTATTATAAGGTCCTGGTATCAACGAGAAGGATACATCAACTCTATGGCTGACTTGATTCAGAAAGAGCTAGGGAAGTTCCAAAAACCTGAGGAGGTGAGTTTTATTGTTGTTGCATACACCTTTTGCATGGTTCCTTTGCAGAAATTTGGCATGTCCGACTAGTTTTCATTTGATGAGATTATCTCTCTACACATGTTCACTAATTTTGTGGAACTCTAGGTTATGATATTCTTCAGTGCCCATGGTGTACCTGTCAGTTATGTTGAGAAAGCTGGTGATCCATACAGAGATCAGATGGAAGAGTGTATCTACCTAATCATGCAGAGGTTGAAAGATAGAGGAATCAACAATGATCATACTTTGGCATACCAGGTTTGGTTCTAAACTTTAGTTCATAACTTCTCTTTTTCGTCTGCAGCCTATAGCAAAGACTCATTGAGTATTGGTCTCGTCTTCCCCTACACTAGGTTAAGCTATCTGTTAATTGCTTGTAATGCTCAATTTTCTTCTTTTTCCTTTTTGGATAGAGTCGAGTTGGGCCTGTAAAATGGCTGAAGCCTTACACTGATGAAGTTCTTGTGGAGCTTGGCCAGAAAGGTGTCAAGAGTCTTCTAGCCATTCCAGTCAGGTACACATTGCTTACTGAAGTCTTGGCTGTGTACTTTATATGAGCTTGAAGATATAGTCTAGAAAGTAAACTAATTTTCCTCCTGAAATTCCAGTTTTGTGAGCGAGCACATTGAAACTCTTGAAGAGATTGACATGGAGTACAAGGAATTGGCTCTTGAATCCGGCATTGAAAATTGGGGACGTGTACCTGCTCTGAATTGCACCCCTTCCTTCATCACAGATTTGGCAGATGCAGTAATAGAAGCTCTACCTTCAGCATTAGCCATGTCTGCCCCTAAGAATATCTCTCAAGAGGATGACCATAACCCTGTGAGATATGCCATCAAAATGTTCTTTGGTTCGATCTTGGCATTTGTTCTGTTTTTCTCGCCAAGAATGATTAATGCATTTAGGAATCAGCTCTTTTGAAGGTGATTAAGAGGCAAGCTTACTTGAGTAATATTACATCTTGAGCAAGGAGAGATAAAAATACTGATACCGTTTAAGAATTTTGGTCTTTCTCTATTTTATTCTTATACGGGAAACTAGCGATACAATGAGGGAATATTTATGACTGGGGAATACCGCGGCTTTTTGTTGCTGTGGTCGTCAGTTACTGAAAAATAATCAAATATAAATCTTTGTGGAATGTATTTATGATATATTTTGTTTTCATTGGCTCATTGGCTATACCTCCCTGTTTTTGTGTGAATGCTAAGCAAAGAATTTATACGTGCATTGGAAACATATTAAGCAGAGAAATTGTCCCGTCATTGGTAGAAATTGTCGTTTGAGTGACCTCCCATTTTATTATGACGGCTTTCATTTTTCTAAAAGGTTAGTGGCTCACTAAGATCTAAGAAATACAATTCTGCAAATTATCAAAACCGCGTAGTAGCTAGTTTAATAAATGGGGCAAAGACCAGAAAACTTATGAGGGCGAATGATAACCATTTTCAAAGAAATCTAAAGATCAAATTCAAAATCAGTCTCCACAACGAAGTGAATGGCCTCATGGGAGGCACCTCCTTCAACAAACTGAATGAACATTGCTAACATCTGATGGCCAAAAATTGCCAGCGGCCATTGTGATAGAAACTGTGCATTTTATTATGGGATGAAAAAGAAAGAAAAACGAAAATAAGTTTGTTAACACAAATGAGTTGTTCCTATCTCGTTTTCAATTTTCTCGCAGAGCACAAAACTATAGCATGTATGTTAAGGTGACAGAACAATAACAAATATATAAAATGCTGGGAAGCTTTCATCAATTCAACTTTAGAAGCTGTTTTTGATGCAACTCTCAAACATAGTAGCCAGTTATTGTAAATCCCCGCCCTATGATCTCACCAGCACAGTACCATGCAAAGCACTCTAGCCCAAACAATGCTGCAATACCAGCATCCTCTAACTTGAGTTCCTGCCTGTTCTTCCATAAGTGCTTCACATAATCAAGCTCTTTCCAGAATGCTTCATATCGCCCAGGAATACTGTATCACATAAGAAAAAGATATATCAAAAACATATATGGATAACCTGAATGATATGGCCTTAGCTGTTTTTCTCAAAATCGGTGGATTGACAAATTGATGTTAGATGACTTAGTAAACAGTCATCAACAAGGACATGTAAAACACAAGAGAGAAAGAAGCAAATGAAAAATCTATGAGGAATTTTTGTCCTGTTAATGAATGGTGGGTTAGGTTAACACAATTCAATCTATGATTCATGATAACTAATAAATATATTTATTTATCTCTAATAGGAGAATTGAAATTTTGTGCAATGTGATTTTCTTGCTTGACTTATTTCTGCAGTTTCTACATTCTCCGTATAGGAAATACTAGCCAAGGCAGTCCATGAGTTTCATCAGCTAATCTAGGACCACAAAAATCAATATGATGGAAACATACTAAAAAATAAAATAAATAAGGATAGGAGTTCTGACAATAAATCAACACAATCAGAACATACAGAAGTAGATAATTACTACAAAAACAGGATAAAGTGACAAACCTGCTAAGACGAGTGTAAAACAATTGCTTGGATAAAAGATTACATTTCTCAACAGTTGGCGGCTCCTGAATGTATTGCTTGTTCTGTTCTAACAACTGTCTGTAGTAAGAAGTTCCATGCTTGGCCACAAACTTTGAGGCCTCGGCAGCCTTGGATTGCAACTGCACCAGCTTGGATGCCATTGCTTCCCCAAACTACTCACAACCAAATAAAATAAGATACTTAGGCATATATACTAAACTGAAAAGAAAACAAAGAGGAGCTCTCCCATCAAACAACCCGTGAATGTGGGAAATTCAAAATTCCAATTCAAGCAAATACCACTCTAAAATAAGAGCCCAAACAAAATCCAGCAACTTATTTTCGTAAGTTCTCTTGAGGCACGAATACTGAGCTCCAAATCAGTGAATCAATTAGCTACTTTATTCATAAATCACTTGCAGTTGCAGAACCCCAACAACCCCCCCCCACCCCCCCCCAATAAAAAAAAAACACAAAACCACTCGAAGTTCCAAGTAATCTAGGACATTGGCATAAACAGTTTCAAGCTATAAAGCAAATCCGCACGAAGAATAAATTTATAAGGCATATAGAATCCTAATTGATAAATTAGCTGAAACGTAAATGTTCAGAATCTAAAACACAGACGGTTAGAATCTAGACATCACGGACATCAAAATGCATAGGAGATGAAGAGGAGAGGGAATTTCGAACGTCCGTACCTTCGTTTGCGTTTTGAAAGAGAGAGAACGAGAGAGAGAGAGAGCCAGACTAGGGCTTCATATGTTCGTCTCACAGTCGCACTGACTGAGACGAGTGGTTTGGTTTGGCTTTTCTCTACAGTGAACTGTTTCCGCTGCAATCCAGTGAGTAATAAAATTTTGCCATGTCATGTGCGTCAAAGTCAACCTTTGTGTAAAATCTAGGTTCTTTCTTTCATTGATAGTTGGCCTAGTTCGGTAAAAGAAATATCACAAACAAACAAATGATATGATATATAGATTAAGATTATCTACTGATTTGATCTTTATCTGAGCAAGTATTATTAATATAATTGATGATTAATAAATGAAAAAGAAAAAAATAGTTAAATCTTAATCATTCACTAATATTAAAACACATGTGGCACAAGATCTATAAAAGATCAGGAGTGCTCAGATCAGGAGAGGATCTCAATCTATGATATATTAACTTCGTATGTGGTTGTGTCATTTCTTTGCCCGAGTGTTGTTGGTAAACACATGCCCTCGTTCACCAAAATGAGGTTCTTTTTAGTTTTTAGGGATATGTATGTATGTATGTATATATTCATGACTTCCGCTTGAAATGTATTTGGCCATACAACAAATATGTATATTTGTTCCTAAAGCTAGAATAACTAAGGGATTGGCATATGTATTAAAAGATATAGCGGTGTATTGACATTCAACATCCTGAAAATCCTTTTTGTTTTGCTTAGGATTTATGAAATTACATGATAATATATATCTATTTTATTGCTTTTTTTTATTCATTAAATTAACACTGTTGGAATTGACATCCATGATGGATTGGACCAACCCAACAAAATGTCTAAAAGCTTATTTTAGATAGAGTTTCATGTGACTAAGTTTATTTAGACTTCAAGAGTTATTAAGTCTTTTGGCTAACTTCAATTGCTCGCATTAACTTTTATATAAATACACTTGTTGTATCTAAAATAGAGGTGTGTGATAAGTGTGAGAAACATGACAATGCATAGAACTTGTTTAGTGTGAAAATGAGAGAAAGAGGCAGTGGCCTCTTGCAATATGATCTCTCATATTTTCTTTTATTATAATTATCCTTCGATCATAAACATACAATAACATGAGGATTTTTCATAAGATTATCATCTGTCTCTAATAAACTTGACAATAACATAATCTCATTGTGATTTGCTTCCACATTTAGGAATTAAAAGGTATGCTTTTGGATCTCTCATTAATTGTATGTTAAATAAGCACTCAACAAGCAACATCTTGAAAATTAGTCTCATTGATCACTGATGATAATGCTGCCTCTTTTGCCACCTATAACCTGCAATCAATAGCTTCAACTTCTATATAAGTCACATCTCTTCAGAGTTGTACTTTATTGACACCAATAGCTACAACCTTTCCATTTGAAGGTTGTGGTAACGATGGAGCTATTCCACCATTGAGTATTGGGAATGATAGTCAAATTATGGCAATAAATGAAGATCTTGTTGGGATTATATGCTCTTTTAAAACATATTAATTTATTTTATGATTAATAAAATATTTGAGATAGTTTCAATTGCATAAATATATATTGAATAATGTCGTTTAATCATACTATATGTATTTATGTGATCATCATATGGATTCACAGAATACATAATACAAGTTATCTTATAATTAAATAAATTTAGTTCGTAGTTGATAAATAGAGTTGGGCGCTCTATTTATATTTAGACTGTAGTAAATTCATTGAATAATTTATCTTAATCATATATGAATTTACTGATGTAGTTTGACTATATTGAGCTGGATCACATATGAGATTTAATTAACCTTGAAATGACTGTCAGACTTATTAAATTTCATAGGCATTGATTTAACTGTAATCTTAATCTTAAGTTAGTTATGATTTCATGATTATAATTGTTATTCTATTTGAGTTACCAATGGGCACGACACACAATTGTGGTCAAGATTACCCGGTATCTTGGTAGGAGCAATTATGAGTATTGGAGTTATAAATTAACAATATAAAATTTGTACAACACATCTCTTAATAGGTTTTCGGCACTTGATCATAGAATTCTTTTGCCAGAGTGTGTCAACATATTTAGTATTTTGAAAATGATCATTAGAGAAAACCAGTAAGTATCAAGGAATAAGATGTAATTAAATCGATTGGACAATTGAGATATCGATTTAATTAACGATGTGGTACAAAAGATTATGCAGTAGAGAAATCGATGTGGCTTGGGACGAATTATTATTCGAACATACAATTATGGAGGTCAGTTACAATCTTTTAGTGAAATAGATTTGAATTAAATAATTAGGCTAGTTTAATTACAAGCCTAATTATTGTAGCCACTATTGTATGTTCACAAATGATCCACGGGTTAGCTCATTTAATTGAATGCACCACTACTAGATTAATAAGCAAGATAACTAGTTATTTAAGTTAAAAGCCTAAATATATTATTTAGTGGGAGGCTCCATGTAATGTACTTGTATCTAAGGGGCCTTGTGTTATTTTACAAGGTGGACCCCTATAAGAAAAAAGAAGTAACGTTACTTATGGTTTATTATTTTTAATTTAAATCAAACTTGATTTAATAGAATTAAGTAATATAAAAAATAGAGCCCAGGGTTTCCACTAAAGTGAGATATAAAAAGGTTTATTTTTTCTAAAAAAAATAGAGCAGCCACTTTATACATATTAAAGAAAAAGATTTATCTCTTTATCGTTGAGAGAAAAATTTTCTCGTGCTAGTTGTTTTAGTGGTGATAAAGGTGCCCACAAGTCAAGTGCAGATCAAACTTGAGTCATAGTCTGGAAGATTATTTGATGGCGGATCGTAATCTAGCAGGAGTGGTGGTGACGAATCATGATCTAACATGAGTGGTGGTGACCGATCGTGATCTGAGAGCCTAAATCACTTCAGCAGAAAAAGCCAAATCGAATTTTCAAGGTACGATTTTTAGATTATAAATTCTTATATATTGTATGAGAGCGATCCTAAAAGTTTTTATAAAAAATATAAAAAAAAACTTATTTTTCTTCAACAGATCTAATATATATCTTAATGATCCTACAATTATCATCATCAGTGCTCTACCGTTGAGCAATTCCAACATAACCAGACCCATATTTGAATCATTTGTGATAGTTGTCAATTCTACAGGTTGATCTCCACATTTGATAACTAAAAATTGGATAGATATAAACATCTATTTCATTAATACGGGAGGAGTAAATCTCCGGCAATCATAGCCTAGTCTAGCCTAGTAAAAATCATTCAAACCCCATTATGTTTTATTCATTTTTATATAATAATAGAGTTTTTATTTTATTTTCAAACACGTTCATAAATGAAATATTTATTTTTTTTCAATTGGAGTTAGTGACTTATTTTATAAAATGAATAAATTATATATCTATTGAATAAATTGAAATCATTTAGGAACTAAATTTTATTACTATTTTAACTTATCATAAAAATGTTCTAATTGAAAAAAAGTATGTCAATATATTATAACATTGTAACTAGTATTATAATAAAACATCTTTAAAGTGATACTTTATATAAGAATAACATCTATGTAGTGATAAAAAAAATTTAGTCCTAGTTAGGGATAGTTATAAGTAAGAATAAACTTCACAATATAATAAGTTAATTTTTTTCTAAATTCCCGTTAAAAAAAATTTTTGCCCTCCTTTCAAGAATAATTTTTAGTGTGTTGTAAAAAAATATTTGTCGTATTATATTAAAGGTTTAATATAGAAAAAATAAAATTTAAAAGTTGTTTTGGAGAATAATTTATTATTTAGAGTTGTTACTAAATCCTTATATAGTATTTATAGAATTTACATTGAGATAAAAATATTATAGGAAATGCAAATATGTATATTTTTAAGATGACTTTGCATATTCCTGATACTACATAAATGCGTGTATTAATTTCTTAAAATTATGTTTGTTTCTTTTATCAATATCTATATATTGGATTTGACATGATTTATTACTTAACTATTAGGTTGTGCATAATTTACCTCTATATTACTTGCATTGAGGATAATTAAGTCAAAATAATAATTTTGTAATTATATCTCTATTAAGTTATAACTTTTTCATATAAATTAAATTATTTTGATTCCAGTATTATAAGTATAAAGAGATTTTACTGTACAAAGTTAAAAAAATAGCATATAATAATAATTATTATTTTAAAATTGTCATGATTTATTTCTTTCACAATCATGGTTGCTCATTCACTTTTCATTATATTAAATTTCAAAGATTTCACATTCTCAACCAATGTAATTAAAAAGGATTTCAAAAATAATTTTTTAATGGTGCAATTTTAATAATTCATATTATAAGCTTATTTGTTGTATTGTTGTCAATCTTTTATTAACCATATATAGTATGTTAGGAGTTTTGATGTCCCGTTGTTTGACATGTGATTTTTTTTTTTTACTTTTTTATATGCACCTATGTTCACATAAATATTGAGAATAATTTCATAAATTAACAAGAGGCGATAAAAAAAACTTTGGATCTTCTTTGTAAGTGTGTAGAAATCTAGATTATGCTATAATAAACTTAATTTTAAGTGGTCCCAGTTAATTTTTAGTGTAAATAGCGACAATATATTCAAAGTTTTTTTTATCGCCTATATATATATTGTCACTATTTACACTAAAAATTAACTGGGACCACTTAAAATTAAGTTTATTATAGCATAATCTAGATTTCTACACACTTACAAAGAAGATCCAAAGTTTTTTTTATCGCCTATATATATATATATATATAATCTTTTTTTAATAAAAATATCCTCACTTTATAAGGTGAAGATACCTCTAAAACACAAAAAAAAAACTCTAAAATATTAAAATTCATATTTTTTAATATTTTAGTGACATCTTCCCTTAAATAAAGTAAAAATTTTCTCATCAGAGAATAATTATTATATATATATATTCTCTTATGTAGACATCCAAACACTTTATTAAGCCAAATGACTTTATGATTAATTCAACATTGACTTTACTAAATTATATGATTTAATAATACATTAAACACTGATTTAAAAAAAGAAAAGACGTTAAACTTTACACTTCTTTTAAAAATTAAAAAAAAATAACAATTTTCTTTTGAGGAAAAATGTGTACCCTCTTCTAAAGCACCACCATCCATGAAGGCATGGACCATATTACTTATCTTCCTCAACTTAATGAAAAAAAGAAACTATTTTGGTTTAAATGGCGAGTAGCAATTACTACTACGATATCACAAAATCTTAGCTCCAACCGATAAGTAACCAACACAAGACCAAAGAATCACAAAGAAATATTCCCCCAAAAAAAAAAATCAACAGAACAAATAACACAAATAAAAGCAAGAACCAAGAAACCAAAAACATAGAACGTTGAGACAGAGCGCAATATTAGATGATAGTTTCAAGTACTAAACATAAAGATAATATTTTCACCAAAGCATTGACTTAGATACAACTTAAGTAGCCTCCATTCAACCAACAATATTTTTATATCTATGACAACTTTTAAAATACTCCAACATTCACAAAAGCCAAACGGTTTGCGGCAAAAGAACATTTTAAGAACCAGATACAGAGAATACACACCAAAAAAAGTGAGTATAAAGGTGAAAGGTTGAACAAAGAAGAAATATGACCATCCACGCTACTCTTTAAGGGAGAAACACTTACTAAAGTCTTAAAACATTACTAAACCTAACCAGACCTAACCATACGAATACAATTAACCATACTCAAACAGACAGCAACAAAAAGTGAATGTTTCCAGCTCACTACATGTGATTAACTTTGTGGTGACTTGGTTACTCCACCCTGTTGAACAGGCTGAGCAGCAGGTGCTGCATTCCCATCAGCAGTGTATACAGGCTGTGAATACCCACCACCATAGTAAGACGGTGGCCCCTGACCATAACCTGCCTGACTACCTCCTGGTGGTGCACCATATGCTGCACTTCCATAACCTGGCTGAGTTGCAGCACCATAATTGGATGGTGGTGCACGTTGAGAACCCGAATCTGGTTGTGCATAACTAGAAGGTGGTGGTTGTGAATGGGAATATCCAGGCTGTCCATAACCACCAGCAGAGCCAGGTGACTGCTGAGTCTGTCCATAAGCAGGTGGATTGGCAAGAGGTTTCTGTGCTTGAGGCATCCCATAGCCAGCATACCCAGACTGGGGTGGGACCTGACTCCCATAGCCACTCTGCGAAGTTGGAGGCACGCCATAACTGGGCTGAGTAGCTCCTTGTGGTGGATAACTGGCAGTGTTTGGACTAGGCTGCTGGCCGGTACCATAACCCTGCTGGCCCATCGCAGCAGATGACTGGACTGGTGGAGGAGCCTGTGTTGAATCTCCTTGAGCTCCATAAGAAGGAGTATGACCCTCCTGACTTGTGTTGTTCACATTACCATAACCAGCTGCAGAATTATAGCCTTGTTGCTGATCATATGGCGCTGCCTGCCCATAGCCTGACTGAGGTGCATGGTATCCACCATAGCTATCTTGAGCATAACCTTGGCCCTGCTGATTATAGCCAGAAGCTGGTGGCTGACTGTAACTGTAACCAGTACTATCTGCTGGTGCTGCTGAACCACCAGGGGCTTGTGGTTGCTGAGAGGATGGTTGTTGACTGTAGTAATCATAACCACTTCCCTGGCTAGTTTGCTGTGTTGGTGTCTGGTCCCAATTGCCAGGATATCCACCAGGTGTTGGTTGGGAAGGATAGCCACCATAAGGAGGCTGAGACATGTTATACTGAGGTGTTTGACCAGGATATGCTCCCGGCTGCACATAACCATAACCAGGTTGTTGCATTGAAGGAGCCCCAGGTGTGCCCCAGCTTGTAGGAGGACGTGCTTGATAACCTTGTTGGGAATATCCTCCAGCCATTGCTGGGTTTCTAATACGATTCTGCACAAAATTGTTTCGACATATATAACCAGATTGGACTTATCCATAATTATGGAATATATATGCAAGACAGAGAATGTATATGTATATAAACAACTAGATTGGACTTATCCATAATTATGGAATATATATGCAATATAGCAGACAGAGAGTGTATATGTATGTAAACAACTAGTAAAAAACATCGCAAATCCAGATTAAGGGAACACAAAAATAAACAAGTAGATCTGCACAGCAGCAAACCGAGTTCACATTATATAGGGAATGGGTATTATTAAAATAAATGCCTACATACCGTACTGGTTGATGGGGTTATTGAGTAAACTCCTGCAGAAGCCCATCCTCTCTCTATTTGAAGTGAATGGGAAAAAAAAGAACCACAAGTACAATACAAGCTTACAAAAGCAAGACCCACTGCCACTGACCAGCAATGAGTTCAAAGTTTTTACAAAATACAAAATCTAGCGAAAAGATTTAATTGACGCACTGAAATTAACAGAAGCATCAAATTAAGAGTAAAGACATCCTAGAAGATCAATATACTTAGACCGGTAAATTGGAGTTCTTAGTAACTTCACTATTAATTAAAATGAAGTCAAATGAAGTAAATCTTCGGACCTTAACAGGAACAGTCAACTAGAAAACGTGAAGATGCACCAGTGTGCTAATTCAATGGAAGCAGCTCTTACATATTTATTTCCCATAGCAAAGGAACTTGGTATAGTGGACAGACATAAATAATTAATCAAAAACCTTAAAATAAATGCAATTACAAAGACGGTCTCAAGAAATATACTAACTGAGAGGTTTTAGCTATTGTCAATTATATATGGACAAAGTAAAAGTACAATATTAAAACCCTTCTATGCAGTCAAAATGGTTTCAATTAAAATCTTGAATTGCAACTTTAAAAAATGAAGACAATTGTACACACACGAAGCTTGCCGAGATTAGTTGAAGCTAATACAACTTATAACATTTGTTTACACCCAATTAAAAAGATTCCAGTTATATAAGGCGCATAGGAACCAATGGCACAAATTTCAAGCACTAAATTTCAAAAATCTTTTCACAGCAATGCACAGGGCAAATCAACAACATTTTACAAGAACATAAAGCAGTTAATGGCTTTAACCCCAAGCACTGATGAATTGAACTTTTTGATATAAGCTTCACAATATGGGAGGCAGTTAGAATACCAGCAAAATTAAGGAGCACATACAGGAGAGTTGACTAGTGAAATTTTCTCTAGAATAATCATAACCACCAAAGCCAGATTTAATTAAAAGAATTTAACTCAAATATTAGCCAGTTATTATCAAAATATTTTCTTAAAACCTGAGGATGTAAAGCCAAGGGACTGAGAATATGTATAAAAGAAAATTTATCAACAACCAACACTACAAAGGAGATTATCCTAAAGCTCATGTTCCATTAAAAAATCCATTGCAGCAACCTTGTAACTCCAGTAAATATATACTTGCAGCTTCCCTCGAAAATATCATCATTACTAAATATCAGGAAATGGGATATAGAGCCATACCAGAGCAGCGCTGAGGGAACACCAACACTAAGTGATCCATGTTGGTGTGACCAAATAGCCCAAAATACACTAACCCTACAATAGTTCTCAATAACAGCATCAGTGATATGATAGATGATTAATAAGCATATTTGGTGACAAAACAAGTTATAATCCCACAATTGCACTCCCTTGGTAATACAACTAAAGTAATATTCTACTCGAACGCTGATAAGATATAAGCGCTGTGAAATGGGTAGAAAAACCTAAACATAGAATAAGATCAAAACCTATCTCATGAACTTAATATCCAATAATCAACACTGCACCTCAGAGAACTACTGATAATCACAATTAATCACAAAAATAAGGAACTACTCTCCATTAAATCCTCAATTCACATAGCTGAGATCCACCTAGACATTGAGATCCAAATAAGTGTAGTGCTAAGATAAGATATTATCTTACATGCCAACAGAATCAGCGGCAAAATAGGTGTACATTTCCATAGGGAAGAATAGATGATGATATAGATACACAACTCATGTAAAAGCAACTAAATAGCATGTTACAAATATGTTGCCCAGAAAATTTATCTTCCGTCAGCTTTAAATAAACCATACCAGTTATAAAGGAGTACTGAAAATAGCGGAACAACAGAATGACCGAGAACAATCCACTTCATAATTATTAACAAGAGGGATAACTATGGAAAAGATACAAGGGTTTCACCAACAGCAGTCATATATTGACTTTGAAGAAGAAAGATTATTTAATAAATTATTAGTATTATAGGAAAAAGGAAGAGCTGCAGAACCTTTACTATGATATAAAGAGGATGAAGATATAAACAGAGACGAGAGAGAAAAATTAGTTGATAATAAAACAGAAGACCAAGAAAAATATACATGTACCACACTTTACCTAATGGACAGTAAGACTCACTGTGCCCTGCAGTGACAAACATAAACCACCAACAAGATCCAGTCTAAACAATAAAAGGGTAGAATAAGATCACTAGTGAGCATAACTAAGAGATTCAATTGTAGCAGCAGGGTAGAAAGACCAGCTACCAAAAAATTAATATGAAAACAAAAGGGATACAGCAAAATACATCAATAAAGCATTCAGAATTCATGATCCATTTGAATAATTCCTTTCTTGGCTATAGATTTAACCACGTGCAGAAACAGCTCACATGCAGAAGTAAATAAGCCAAAAGCTGCAAACCAGCAAACCACAAGATTTACCTCACTGATGACTTCATTAACCAACTGTTTTGCACTTTCAATCTGTTCACTTGTCCCATCAATCTGCACCGTCCTTTCCGTCGAAGTGTCGCCTGGAGGCAGATGTAGAGGTATCACCTGTGGAATATACAATTAGAACATAAACCATACAAGGTAAATTTGAATCACTGCTGAATAAGAATATTCTGGTGTAAAGGTGATAATTATTATAGATGACACACCTGAATACGAGCTCCAGTCCTGGCTTGCATATTTTTTATAGTTTCACCTCCTTTACCAATTACCAGACCAACCTGAGTTTGAGGCACATCATCAGGGACAATCGGAAGCCAAACAGTAAAGCTAACAAACAGAGCTTCTGATTACCTTGTTGTTTGGAATTTTCATTGCAAAATGGTCAGAGCCAGCTTGTCCAGTTAGCCTTCGAGCAACTATACCAGAGCCACCTGATTCAGCCTGGCCCAAGTTTATGGAATAAGTTATCAGCAATCAAAGTCTAAATGCCAGTACACTCCATAGATCAAAAGGAACATACATTAAAGATCTAAAACTGTACAAAAGGCACAAACTTCGATCATGTAAACCAATAAATAAACAAGAAAGGAATAAATGAGCGATTAAGAATGCCAAGTCCTACCTCAGCAAGAACATCATTTATAAGCTGCTCTGCCTTAGCAATTTGTTCGGGTGTGCCCATGAGCTCAACCGACCGAGTAGGAGAATTGAGGTCAGCCTCTGTGTCACGAGTCACCTGAATCTTTGCCCCAGATTGAAGTTGAAGGTATTTGATAGTCTCTCCACTCTTTCCAATGATAACACCAACCCTAATATTTGGAATCTCAATCTTTTTGCTTGTACCCATGCTCTGATATCCACCATATGAAACTGGTATGGCTGAAGGAGCTGGAATAGACTTCAAATCTGTTTTGAATCAGATCAAAATCACTCCGTTTTGATCCACAAACAAAATCATTGCACATGAACAATGAAAAAGATTGACATAAAACGCTGAAAGTCACACCAACTACTAAGAATCAAAGAGAATGAAGCCCAAATGGGGGTCACAACCGACATAACAGGGAGAATTTCTAAAAAAAAAATAAAACTCATAAGCAAAGATGCTTCATCCTCACAACAGTAAACGAAACCCTAAATACTATTAAAGGAACTAACAAATAAGATCATAAAATCATTTCAATTCAATGTAGAACACTCGGCCACAAAAGAGATCAAGTAAAAATATAGAGAAAAAGTTGGTACACGTGGACAAGTAAATATACCAGAGGGAGGGGAGCTGAAACCTTTATCAGCGGAATCGAAGCCGCCAGAGCCGTTCTCAACGCGAGGGCGCTTGGCTTCAGCGGAAACCGAGTTGCAGAGACGAGCCGCGATCTGCTCGGCGCGGCGCTTGGCAGCCTGAAAGTCTTGGAATTCATCGGCAGGCGGAGGGACACTGTTGTAGGAGGTAGGGGCAACGGCGGGATCCGGAGCAGAGAATCCCGTGGGCCTGCGCGCAGCGGCCGAAGGAGGCGTCGTTTGGTCCTCGTATTTGCGTTTACTGGGTGTGCCGTCTGATGAGTATTGCGGTTCGTCTGCCATTGTTGATGAGAGAATAGATAGAGAGGGAGAGAGAGAGAGAGACAAAGAAACCCTAGAGACTCGAGTGTTAAGATGAGTAAGGTTATGAAAATAGGGCTGCGTTTTTATATTCATTATATACCCTCCCTCATGGTATAACAAAAGCTATTCATTAAGAGATCTTTTTTCGCCAGCTCGGATTTCTCCTTTTTCTATTTATTTCTACTTATTTTGCCTGCGGCTCATTGAGTCATGGACTCTATTATCTCAAATTTTATCTTAAATAATATAATATACAATATTTTTATTTATTAAGTGATTAATAATTTTTTATAAAAGTAAATAATTATATTATGTTAATATCTAATTAATGAATGTTATATTATTTGAAATAAAATTTTAAAATATATAATATCATATGGTATGAAAGATACTTATATCTTTTCAATTCAAATTGAGGAATTTTCCTTCTATTAAATTTTTTACACTGACAGAAATTATAACATTGAAATTATAATAAGATATTTAATACTAATGACTTTAAGAAGTGAATTGCTAAAAAAGTCACATGAATGTGTTGTATCATACTTTTTGAAATAATAATGAGTTGTAGCCGCATTAATCAAATGACTATGTATTATGAACAAAACATCTTCAAATTCGAAGAGTATATTGCTAAGTATACGACCAATTGATTTGGATACTTCCATGTTAAAAAAAAATGTCAAAATAGATTTTCTTCTTTCATATATATAAGCTAAATGTTCTCTGTTTTAAGAAATTTCAACATTAAAATTTAAAAAAAAAAAATCCTGTTGCGTATTAGCAAACGCAATAGCAATTAACAACTAGTATTGTTCCCTGACATAGGGCCTGTTTGGGTTAATTTTTGTTTTTGCTTCTACTTAAAAATAATAGAAAAGTAAAAATTCTAACTTATTTTTATTGTTTGGATGACTATAGTAAAAGATTTTTTTCTTTTAATGAGAAACTTTTTTTGAAGTGTTTGGATGACCATCTAAAAAAGCCTTTTAATCATTATAAAGTCATTAATATCCTTAAATATTGGAAAATACTACTTACCCCGAGTCAGATCCCAGGTCAAACCCCGAAACGGCAGCATAAACCGTCATTTCGACTATTATTTTTTTTTTTTGATTATTTTTGAAACAACACCCTTTTTGCTTCTATTCTTTTTACTCTGTTCTGATTTCTTCTTTCTCTTCGTTTAACTTAACCCAGCTTCTTTCTCTTCATTTAACTTAACCCAGCTGCACACCCTTGCTTCTTCCTCTTTGTTCTCTTCTCTTCGTTCTCTTCATCACACGGTTTCTACTTTTAATTTTTTTTCTTTGTTCTGATTTGCTGGTAACGAAGAGAAGAGAAACAATAAATATACCTGAACTGAAAAATGGTGCCCCTGGTTTCTTCAATTTGAAGCATAGTGTAGATTGATGTGTATAAATTATTAAACTTATGCATGCTTCTGGGTTGTGTTTATATGAATCATATCTCGCATCATGATTATTTCATTGCCATTAATTTCTTCCTTTGAACTTGGAGATTGTCCTCGAAAATTTGTGCTCATATGTTTTTATGTCTTGATCCATTTCAACAACAAAGAGACTCTACAACTATATATGTTGTTGTGCAGGAAAGTATCAAGTTGCGTGTTTGACCTGAGAATCTGAAAATTTCCTTACTAATGCAAAATATGTCCTTTAACTTGAATAAAATACCACCATCCTAACCAAATGAGACTAGATTAATGAATAATAGACTAGGGATTGCGAATGGTTGCCAAATCTTAATTAAGTTCTCAAGGGCTGTGACTTTGGGTAGACAAGAATCTAATGCTGAGGAGAAATTTTGGAGCTTCCATAAGAAAAGTGTTGGGGAAGAGGACATTGAGTCAGTTTCAGACAGCAACAAGCCTGCTTTATGCGAGAGAGAGACGGGAGCATCAAAAAATGGGTTTGGAGTTGGATACAACACTGGGGACTAGCTAAGCTTAAGACGAGGAGTGAGGAGACTATGCAGGCATCCTGTATTTCAGTTCGATGAAGGAAAATAGAACGAGGCAAACGAAGGGGCAACTGGGTTATGAAGGATTTGCAGTTGGATTTGCAAACGAACGTGGCTATCGGTCGATGAAGAGAACGAAGCAATGGGTCGTAGTTGGGTTAAATGAAGAGAAGGAAGAAATCATAACAAAGAAAAAAAAAAATAAAAGCAGAACGATGTCGTTTCAAAACGAATCAAAACAAAAAAAAATAAGGGCCGAAAATGATGACCTATGCTGCCGTTTCGGGATTTAACCCGGGGCAAATAGCAGAACTCTTAAATATTTGAGTCTAACAAATATTTATCAAATTTAAAATTCAATGACAAACACAAATAAAATAATTATTTGATCAATCCAGTTGAACTTTTACAAATTAAAGTATTATTTTTCTTTATAAAAAAATAATAAAAATAACTAGATTAAGTTTATCTAAGCACAAGTTCCCTATTAATATTTTCACGAACCACTGCCATTTCAATAAACACAAAGGAATATAAAACAATTCGGCAAAACAATTCAACTGTAACTGATACCATAGCTACTAATATCTTCAAAATATTAAATATCAAATGTTGTAATTTTAATTTGAGTTACTTGTTACTGCACATGTATGTCATATAATATGCAAATCAAATAATATTCTTCATTATGAACAATTCGAACTAAATACAATTCTTCACTTTATAGTATGAACAATAACACTTCTATATGTCCACATGAATAAAAACCCATGTGAAATAAACAAAAACTTTATAAATTAACAATACAAAATTGATTAAATTTAATTCGACAATTTAACTTATACTCCATATTTCACCAATTCGCAAAACATTATTTTTCGTTCAAAGTCAACTTTATAAATTTACTTCAAAAAATAATAAAATATAACCAAATGGACAAAGAATCAAAGCATGAGATTTCCATATAATCAAAGCATGAAATTTCCGTGTGTATATATATATACATACATACACACACATTAAAAAATTAAAAAAAAGATTCAAATCAAAACATGAGATTATAAAAAAAATTCTTACTTGAAAGAAAATTGGTGTGGTACTGTGCTCCTTCTATTGTTTTTTTTTTATTGGGTTGAACAATTAAGAGGCAAAACAAGAAAAATAAATAAGGTTTAAGGGTTTGGATATGAATGAAATATTATTTTTGTTCCTTTGTTAATTTAAAATTAGTTTTGAAATTATGAAAAATGTAATAAATGAGAAAATAACTTCTCAAAAGGTTTTTTTGAGAAAAACTAGAAATCCTAACTTCTTCCAAAAGACCTTTTGCATTAAAAAAATGACTTTTGGTTTGACACCCCATAGCCCCAAAAGACTTTTTTAATTCTAAAAGCCAAACAATAGCTCAATTAAACTAACTCAAACAGGCACATAAATGATTAAAACCTAAGAATAAGAGAAGTTTAAGTCATAGTGCTCTCATAACACACAAAACTTTTATCCGTGATTACAGGACCCCAAACTCTTAACCAGTCTTCCTGCAACTCCTGGCTCTGGCGCTCTTCGTCTCCAACGCGAATAAGATAATGAGTCAAAACCCTGTTGTGAATAGCCAACGACTTGTGCGATCACGTATTCATATTACCTTGTAAAAACAATCATCTCCATCTAAAAACTACCCATAAACAAGGTCACCACCCAGAGACAATGCTGTCTTTGATCTACAACTCAAAACCTGCATGGTAAGAACAACTAGCATTCAAAACACTCTCCACACTACACAAACAGAAGCACATTTATTAAACCCACATTAAACAAAAGCCATAAGCACAATTTAAAGACATAAATAGGAAACACAAAAACAAATGTTCGAGCCTATCAAATAATTTTTACAGGGACATGATCCGCTGTAGCAAGGCCAGAGAACAAAAGATCCAACTCATGAAATATTGGTGTTAGCACCACATAAGCCCTTCTCAGGACGTATGTTCTAAAACAGCTGAAAATAATCTCTCCCTTTACATGGACATTTCATCAGACAACAGATAAAATAGTTGGATTTTATTAGTACATAATAGTCGAGTGTAACTGCCAAGGAGCCACTTGAGCTTTTCTCACTTTGTCCACCAATAATACAAATCTCTGCGCCTGTTCATCTTTTTCTGCAGTTGGAGAATTCCATAGAGTAGGGCCTCAGCAGTAGGAGGGCAGCCCGGAACATAGATGTCCACGGGGACAATCCTATCGCAACCCCGAACAACAGAGTAAGAGTAATGATAATATCCACCACCATTTGCACAGCTTCCCATAGAAATGACCCACCTAGGATCTGGCATTTGATCATAAACCCTGCAAGTAATGAAAGTCAGACTCAGATGAACTTAGCTCATTTTTAACTCAATATATATTGAAAAGACTGAGAAAACTAAATATATAAGTAAATAACACGCTCAAAACTGTGTACTTATTGCATTGCTAATACAGAAACAATATATGAGAAAGGCAAGAGATAAAATTTGGTCCATTGAACACAAAGTTATGGAAATCCATCCTTAGAAAAGACCATCAGCAACAAAAAGTTTTATATGATCCAGTGCCACACAAAATAAATAAATAAGCTCTAACTGACAGAACACCCATATAGCAAACCACTTTGTAAGTGGATTTTCCATGCATTGTGCCAAGTACAATATCACATAAGCTCCTACAAGAAGTCTTGTTTAGACTCAACCAACCACCAAACTAAATCAAACCCATTCCTATCAGGATTGTTTTCCACATCAGCTTATTTTGAGCCCAAACTACAAACCAAACTGGGTTCAAAATTATGGATTAAAAAATATTACCCTGTCTGATAAACTGACAAATTCAATCCAAGCAGCTTAATCGATCAGCTAACTCCAACTCAATGACCATTCCAAAAGGTTCTTTCCACAGAACACCAGTTGACACAGAAACTTCTTACTGTTATGGTTAGCCAAACTAATCCTTCAACCACTCATAAAGAGCAATAGTTGTAATCCTGATCTTTGTCTCCACTTGTACAAAATTAATAATACATGGGGTGTGTCAAACACAAATTGAGCTTCAACATATGCAATCTATTGATCAATTGTTAGCTAGTGAAAAGTTGGTAGTCCAGAAACATCCAGCATTTTTCCACCAAAACTTAGCCCCCACTCCAATCTAAATCAAACTCAATCACCTTTCCTGAACTCAATAGGCACAAATTTCACACGGCCACCTACTACAGTAACACAACCACTAACTCTCCATATATCCAAATGCAAACAACATCCTCAGAGATAAAAAAAAAACAAATTAAAAAGAAGACACTGTCTCTAAAGCAAAAATTTGTTCCATACTCTTCTATATCACCCTATTCACCAGTCTACAAGACGACCTTCAAAAGGCAATGCAAAACAGACAGACTGACAAAATTCAATGAGAAAAGCAAAAGCCCAATATCCTCATAAAGTCAAAAATTTTCTAAACCCAAAACTAAAGGGGGGGAAAATGGAACAGAGAATTAAAAACACACTCGAAAATAATCCAAGATATCTAAATTTCAACCCCAACTGCAGATCCAAGCAATAAAACACAAACTGAAAATCATATATACTAATAGATAAAAAAGAATCACGTGTTAAATATTTAAATTTGAAATAGAAACCCTAAGAAATGAAGGGGAAGGTAAATACTTGCGAAGGGCAGGGGCCATCTTGTTTGTGAGTGTGCCAGCTACGACCATGACATCGGATTGGCGAGGGCTGGGCCTGAAAATGATACCGAATCGATCTAAATCGTAACGAGCAGCACCGGTGTGCATCATCTCGACGGCGCAGCAGGCCAGCCCGAAGGACATGGGCCAGATGGAGCCGCGACGAATATAGTTGACGACATCATCCAATTTAGAGATCACGAATTCCGCCGTCTTTGAGATACCGCCTGGACTTGTGGTCGAGGGCGGTGGAGGGCGAGCGTAGGAGGTGGGCTGCGAGGAGGAGGAGGAGGAGGAGCCGGAGGCCGAGGAGAGAGAGGGGACGGTCGTGTGGAGACAGGCGGCGCGTTGCGAGAGGAGGAGAGGGAGGCGCGTGGCAGTGTTTTTGGTGAGTACCGCCATAGTTTTTTTTTTTTTTTTTGGGCTTGTGTTTTGGGGGTGGGGGGGGGGGGGGGGGGGGGGGGGGTTGGTTTAGTTTTCTCACACGGGGGCAAGCGAGAGAGAAATTGATTGTTGTTGGGGTTTGAAAGTGGTGGTTACTCTCTCCGGTAGTATTGGGATTTAGACATGAAGCGGCTCTGGGGTGTGTGTGACGTGACGTGTAACGGTGTGAACCTCTGTGATTGTGAAGGGTGGTTTAGTAATTAAATGCCAACATTATGTCCGGAATATAAAGGAAAAAACTATATATTTAGTTATTTACAACGGAAATACCGCCATCTGGTCCATCTCGTTGATGCTGTCTAGATTTGAAGTAACGCAAATTTTGATGGCCGAGTGAGGGCACCACAAATATGCAAAGTCATTTTTTTTTTTTCAAATATTGTTAATAGGAGTAATATTTTGGTTATATTCGACAGATTTATCATTTGTTTGGATTTTAAGATTGTAATATATTTATAAATTATAATAATTTAAGGAAAAGAGAACAATTTTGATTTATTTCAAAAATTCAAAGAAAAAATTATTAAAAGTAAATTCTAAGAACTCATTGTCCTCTTCAAATCATTAAAATCAAGATCATTGGTCTAATATTCTAGTACCTTATCAACCCTTTAACACATAGTCGTTAAATAAGCTTTAGTTATAAGTCTATAAAGGAAAATTTTTATAAATATTGAGTAAATAATAACTGTTTACCTCTTTTATTCTTTTCCAATTTTTCTAGATTTTTTAGTATAAATTTCAAACACGACAACCTCCTTTTTGAGTCGAAAAAATAATTTTTTTTTTTTAATTATATGGACTTATATTAGAAACATTGGGACTTTATGTGGTGCAAATGTTGTTTTTGAGCCTTTTTATAACGCTATTTTTGAGCCTTTTTACTAATATTTCAAAACTTTCTGGACACTTTTAACATTAGTTCTAAAAAAACTTCATCTCTATTATATCAGCAATGACATTTATATTTACATTGGACTGGCGGTTGTCAAGCAAAATATTTAGTTGACAACGGCCATATAAATATTTAGTAAATATATATTTTTTTTAAAAAAACCCATATAAATATTTAGTAAATATATTTTCAATAAATAAAAAGAACAACAGTTGTCAAGCAAAATTTTAGAGGAAATATTAGCTCTAGCTTTTTGAGGGAGTTAATGAGATAGTTGTAAGTAAAAATAATAATAATAATAATAATAATAATAATAATATTTTTTTTTTAAAATTCCAAATTATCAATATCAGAATGGATTTGATAAGAATATTATTGTAATGGAGGATTTCACAATGTCGTCCCAACAGCATACAAGACTGGAGAAATAGAACATTATTTGGGTAGTAATTATCACTGGGAAGGTAATAGAAGTAGAGCTAGCTTGTTCGTCGGGTAAACTTGTTGGCAATTGGTAAATGTTTTGAGAATTGGAATTAACATGGATATCACAAACAAAACCTCGGAAAAGATGTATTATTAGAAGAGGTTCAAATAGATTATAAGAATATTTCTCGTGCCACAGGAAAGATTGTCCAATTTTTGTTCTAGATGTTGATGCATTGGGCGCCCACATAAGATAAAGAGAGCAACTAGGATTGATTTAAACCCCAGTTTGATTAAACGAGGGTGACAACTAATCTGACGAACTAACAAAGTTTAATCCAAGCAGCTTGATCTTTCCATGCCACAATGCGCTCACTCAAACTCAATTACCAGTTTGACTTTGACCACGAAATAAACTTCTTCCTAATAAAAACGAATTAAAGTAAAATAATCCCTAACCGTAAATCGTCTGAAACACAACAACTAGAGTACGTGGAATTGCTATCTAAGCTCTGCTGCTGCTGCTGCTGCTGCTGCTGCTGCTGCTGCATGCTGCATGCTGCATGCTGCTCACCTTTCGATATCCTCACTAACGACGCCAATAGCAAATACTGTATATTTTCTTTCATGGTTATTCTCAGCTAGCCATAAAACAAAAAAACAAAAAAAAAAAAAAAAAAAACGAATCTCTTAAAATCATGAATTTAAAAAAGGAATATTCGAAGGTGTTATATAAATAAAGAAATAATAAACGCGAAATGGATAGAAACCACAAGAAAGAAAATGAAGGTGTGAAATGTTTACTCACTTGCGAAGGGCAGGGGCCATCTTGTTTGTGAGAGTGCCGGCAACGACCATGACATCGGATTGGCGAGGGCTGGGCCTGAAAATGATACCGAATCGATCCAAATCGTAGCGAGAAGCACCGGTGTGCATCATCTCGACGGCGCAGCAGGCCAGCCCGAAGGACACGGGCCAGATGGAGCCGCGTCGAATAGAGTTTATCAAATCGTCTGCTTTAGAGATAACGTATTCTGCCGTCTTTGACAAGCCTCCGGGGCTCGTGGTCGATGGCGCCGGAGCGAGACCGTACGAGGCGGGTTTCTGTGTGGCGGCGGAGGAGGAGAGCGAGGCCGCCCGCTGCGAGAGCAGGAGAGGGAGGCCGCGCGTGTTGGCCGTGTTTCTAGTGATTAAGGCCATCCTTTGCTTGATGGTTACTCCTGAGCAAGCAACTATAATTGAACTATAATTGAAGTATTTTCCCTGTTGAATCAAATTTGAGGAGGTCGTTAGAGTTGCTGTGCGACTATGTCGCGATTGTTTGTTGATTACATTCAAACGCTTAACAGATTTTGAATCAATGTATTTGACGGCCATTTCGTTAATGCTTACTTGTTACAAACGCTTAACCAATTTTCATTCAAAAAGCAAGCTCTCTAATAGAAGGTTATCCATCATCAAAATTTAAAATCAAGATGATGATCTTTCATCAACTTCATCCCGGTCCCTCGTTAATTCTTCATGTTTGCTGAACGGACGACAAATAGATTCATAATATTGCGCCACATGCGGCTATGTTGAGGATTTGTGAACGCCTGATTATTTTTCAAATTACTAGCTGTTTAATATGATTAATAATTATATTATTAAGACATATACTTGTCATTAACTAATTTATTTAATTGTAAATATTATATAAATTAACTTTAATTTTTTTTCACTTCATTTATATATATTTCTTCTTCTTTTTTCTTTTTCAATATGCTATAATTCAACTAATTAGAATTCAAACATTACCTAGCACAACCAAGAATTTAACCCTCACAAATTTAGATGAAGATAATAGTTGTATATGTAACACATGTTCCTTTTTGTTGTTTATGATTACCTATTTAATTGTTTATCGTTTGTTTGTGTTAATCGATTTTAATTAGCATTAATTGAGAAAAGGCAAAATTCTCTTCATTTATCTATTTTTTATTAATTTATTTTTTCTAAAATAAAATATAAAGGATTACCATCTTTATCATATAATTTATTTATTTTTTAAAAAGCAAGTGTGTTAATAAAATTCAAACTCTTCCTTTCTCTCTATGATTAAAATTCTTTAACCTAATAACCATATAAAAGTAAAGAATTCTAGGTTTTCTATTATGCACGTTTGAAACAAGTTTTGAGGTAATTATCTTTCTCTAATACATGTTCTCTAATCTTATGTGTTTGATAATGAATGCATGCATCGTTTTCTTTATCATGAATGACTAGTTAGGCATTATGAGGCAAGAGTGTTGTGATTTTATTGTTGTTTTCCCTTTATTTTTTATTCAATTTCTGCATGAGAGTTTTCACAAAATTAAACTAGACATCCTAAGGTTTTCAATGATATATTTTGTGCAAATAGATTCCAAGTAATCAATTTGTTGTGAATTTTCGAAGTTAGAACAATGGTGCTGGAAAATTTCGATTTTTAGTAGCATGTATGATTTCGCGATTTTTCTGTCTATCCAAATGATCTTCGAAAATTATGTTGATTTCTCTATTTAATCATTATGTCTACTTACTGCATGTTTAATTTCATAATTTTTGGTTGGGCTGCTGCAGTTCTGGAAACTGCTTTCCAGAATTGCAATTGCTGATGGTAAAATTAATTTAGGATATTAAAAGGCTTTAGAATGACCTATTAAAATTATATTGTATAAAATTATGAATCCTTTATGATTAAAATTTATTTGACTAATTTTCATTGAGTGAGCATTAAGTTATGAAATTTTGAAATGCAAAACACAAACCTGAAAGTTTCTGGACAGGTTTGCTGGTCTTTTAATATAAATTCGTTTAAAATAGTTTTACATCTTTAAAAATTCTAGAAATTTGATATATTGTTTCTTGATGTTTCTACTGTTGTAAAGTCAAGTTGTCTGATTTTTACGAGTTTTATTAAATATTTTACAAATTTTCTAATTCAGCGACATCGATTTTTATCATTGTTGGATAGTGTGGATATGTGCATGAACAATTCTTTTTGCTATATGTTTTTTACCTTCATTCATTTTTTTAAACTTTTATATGAAATGCTAAACATGTTTATGGTTTCTTTTTGTAATTTTTACAATTTTTCGACAAATGATTAGCTCAGTAAAAATCAGCTTGCATAGGATGGTCAGGTTTAGACTAACTTTGATGGTTTAGTACTTATGACTATGCTTGATTATGTTGGATTTATATCAAGGTCAGAATGAGCAATGATATTGATAAGAACGTGTCTTGATGTTTTAGGACGAGAGTGAGCTCGTGGTTGAGATTATCGTTCTTTTTATTGCTGAGGATCGATGTAAGTGGATTCATGCATAGTACATGTATTTTACTATTAAATTACTTTTGATTCAAGGTATTTATTATATTGAAAGAAAAGTATATGAAACTGATTTGTTTAATCTATTACAATATTTTGTTAAGTAAAATCATTTTTTTAAATTATTTATAAGAAAATTTTATTTATTAAAAACTTTCTTTACAAATTGTCTTAAAAATGAAAGCTTTTATTAAATTGTTTTAAGTCAAATACTTTGAAATATTTACGAATTATTTAAATGTAATTTATGAAAGTTTACAAATGATTAAAAGTTAAAGTATGATTTTATATGTTTTGGCTCATTGTCTGTAATGATGTTATGTTATGTCATGTTACGTTATGGAAGGCTAGCCGGATTTTGTGCACATATGATGTTAATGTTAATGATTCCGGTGGGGTACAGTACCTTGAATGATGTTATATGGCCGGGTCACTGGGTCTACAGGTGATACTATGTGACATAAGCTAATTATTTTTTATGTGTTTAAAATGCTTTTGTGATGTTTAAAGGAGTTAAAAACTTTATGATGTTGTGATTTATTTTTACTAAATGATGATTTACAAAGGTAATTTCTCTTATTTTTATGCATAACTAAGAAGTTTTATTAAATTATATTTTAATTGTTTTTAGTATTGTGCATGAATTTACTTACCGAGTTGACGACTCGCCCCTCATTACCACATTTTTGCTGATAGAGTTAGATGATGTGAGCTTATGGTCTTAGGAGGAAAAATAAGAGCTCTATTTCTTTTGGGGATTAATGTTACGTTGATAATCTAAGAATAATTTAGCTTCCTTTGGAATGATATTTATTTGAGAATATGTTATTTCATAATCTATTTCATATTCCTTTGGAGGTTTAGAACATTTATTGTTGGTTATTACTTTAAAAGTTTTAAATATGAGGATGATGAAATGCAATTTCACCGTAGTACCTTATTAGTGGAATTGGGGTTACAATATCCATAAACTAGCCAAAGAGAGATTAACTTATTTTATTTATAATAATAATAATAATTCTCTAATGAGCATATCTTTATTTTAATAAAGTGAGTAGACTAATAACAGACAAGAAAACACATATTTTAATATATTAACAGACCAAAAAAATATTAAATATATTAAAATTTATATATATCTATTTTCGACATTTTAGTGTGCATCCTTACTTTAGTAAAGTGAGAATACCTCGATAGAGAAGAACTATATATATATATATATATATAGAGAGAGAGAGAGAGAGAGAGAGAGAGAGAGAGAGAGAGAGAGAGAGAGAGATAAATGTTCTAGTTCAGAATTTTAAAGTGCGGGAAAGTTTTAAAACTGTAAACCTTTAAAACTGTGCCGATTTAAAATTTTTCTGAATTTTTCCGCACTTTAAAATCTTTGACCAGAAAACTATTGTGTATATATATAAAGATGGACAAGCCTAGACTCGAATCCAAGTTCCCTGGGCTTGCATAAATATTTCCTTTATGTACCAGTTTTACTCGAATCCAAGTTCCCTGGGCTTACATAAAATTTTCCTTTGTGTACCAGCTTTAACTATTATCAGAATTAAGTGGTTGAAATACTAAGTTGTTCAAATATTAGTAGCTTGATGTTGCAGCAAATTGTATTAAATTCATTACTACGGATTGATAAAACGTAAAACTCGTCTAAAAGGTATCAAGTTTTCTACGTTTTACACGTTTTATTTTTGATTAATTATATAAACCGTTGTTGGATTAACAGTTCTAAGTGATTTGGCCGTGAGCTAATTTAACCTGACCGTAGCCACTAGCTGAGAGGTAACAGTACCTAAGACACGAGTTACCTAGCGTTGACCAAACAAAAGAAACATTTATTTATGATAAATTAAGCCACTGATTCGCAAGAGGCATTCATCACAAGATCAAGTACCATTAAGGTTAAAAAAATGAAAAAAAAACTGACACCTAGAAGCAAATCCTGTCTAAGGAGAGAAAAAAATGGTTAGAATTTAAATAACAATAATAATCATGATCAAATTTCACAAGCCTAGAGAATTTGTGGGTTCAAATGATACAAGATTGAAAATCCCCAGATATCAATGAGAATTGATGCAAACGTGAAAGCTCCGTCTCAAAGTTTCAGGTTAACTCCCCATCCGGCAGCACCGAAGCAAAGTATTTATAACGCTCTGTCTCTGGTTGTCTCCGTCATAGGCTAGCTACCACCACATTTTTCTTTGACCTAAGCAAGAGACAAAAAGGATAATTCTACCTGTCCTTACAAAAGAATAAATCAGTGAGTATATAGCCTTCTTGGAATATTATCAGTTTAAGCTTTTTCTTGATAATTTCCTTGGTGTTGATGGAGGATATGCTAAAAATTACAATGGACTGCCAGAAGTCTGATAGACGGCAGCGTGACTTCCACATTATTGGTTTTGGAAGAGCAAAGCAGATTTCACCAAAAGCGACCACAAAAGCTTTGCCAGGCTAGATAGAACAAGTCATTATCTTCCCAGACCAACTTTATGCATAATACATGTAAAGGCTGTTTGAAGCAGCGCATGCAATTGAGTTTTCTGATGGATGCCAAGCTAAGTGCAACAACTTCATGGAGAAATCAAAAGCATTTCCATTTGCATCAAGTGCAGAGTTATCTGCTCCTTTGACTGACACAACGAAAAGAAGGCATACAAGCACAGATTATAATGTGTATAAACTCGGCACAAAAAACAAAAAAAAGCCAGTGACTACTTTCTGGGCAGACTTAGATTCGTTCGAACCTAAATGTTTATCTCATGAAAGTAAATAAATCGCCTTCATCACATATTAGTGAAATCAAAACCAAAATTAACAAGCTAATATTATGAGGAAAAAATGAACTGCGTGCATAAAGATCTGACTAATTTGTTATTCCTATATTAATGTATCCATTTAATATGAAAGTAACTAACCAAATAATTTTTAATCGAACCTAGTAGATTGAATTCACCCAATAGATGTCAATTTCGTGAGTGCTTGTATAAAAATGCACAAGAGTTGAATATGAGTAAACATACCTCGCCTCACAACACCAGAAAGACTTCCTAGAGGTCTAGAAGGCCTTGACGGGGTTTGAACTTGTCTCCTGGAAATGCAAGAATAAACTAGTTACACAAGGATGAAGGCAATAAAGTTAGCACAATTTTTCTTACAATCACTTCAATACAAAGTGCTGTAAACCTAGAAACTTGTTAAGGAATCCACTTTTATAGCTACTTCCTTAACACTGTCAATAATATTCCTTACTCTCAGAACATACCTCATGGGATTTTTGCTGGCTTCCAGTGTTGTTGATTCTGCACTACCCTCAGAACAACCAAACACGCGAAACAGATTGCTGGAATCACATAAAGAATTACATTATACATCTAGATGCAAGCATTATGGTGAAGGAAGATGGAGGCAATAAGGATCAATAAATTATGTAGCAAACCTGTAGGAACCAGTAGCCACCCGACCCCCATCTCCGCTCAGACAACACTCAAATTTGTCAAAGATAGAATCATTTTCATATAAATCACACAACTGAACAAAGTCCAAACAAAGAGTTCATGTTATGAACAAATGTATAAAATAAATTATGAGAAGAACAAAAGAAAAGAGAAGCACAGTTCAACCTCCCACTGCTAGCGCAGAAATCAAGAGAATTAATAAAAAGAATGCTGATTTTATAATGATAGGATTTAGTTGCAACTCTTACTCATATCTTTTGGATTTATAAAAAGTAAATTGGGATAATTAATTATATCTCTCTTAAATTCCACTCTTGTTGAAGCGAAATGAAAGTTGTGCCCAGAGAAGTCACCTATTTTCCTTCCCCGCAATTCACTACACTTAGTTAGGTAACAATACAAAATTATTGAGTACCATCCATTTCACTTCTCTTCTTTCCAGTTTCTCATTCATACAAAGTGTGAATGTTATCCAAACCCATAAAATAATTCTTAGAAGAATGCATCACCTTAGGTCTTAGATGTTCATGAACCTGGAAAGTTGCAACAGGACCAGAATCCATATTTATGTCCCATAACTGTCAACAACGTAGTCATAATCATGTTAGATATCAGAACAAGCGTGATATACAGAAAAACAGATTATAAATAAACTGCCCCAGGACAACATGTATAAAATTTTACAGGAAAGTTTATATTTGCTATCATCTAACCCCATCTTGTTCAACATTGAAAACAGAAAATACTACACTGAGTTCTTAAATCAGTTAAATACAGTTAACATGTTAAGGACTCCATAGTTTAATTTCCATATATCATGCATTTGCAAAGCTTTATTTTTCTTCCTGAGAAATTAAGAATATATATTAAAAGAGAATTTGCAGAAGCTTTCATTGAAACAGATACTTCATTTAAAATCACAAATGAACCTTGAGGGTCATGTAGTCACGACTTAATATATGTCTTCCATTCCTGGCAAACTTGATATCTGAAATGGAGGCAATTATCTCCGTGAAAAAAGACCTCGAACCGGGAGCTTCCTGTTCCTCAAACCTGCAAATAAGACGCTGGTAAGAACGGTAAGGAGAAAAAAGGACTGCAATAAGGTACTGCTTCCTGTTCCTCAAAACTAAAAATACAGAAACTAATAGGAAAAGAAATCCAATATAAATATCAGGGTAAAGAATGCCACAAAATCCCTTACAATTTGCTATGAGTATCGCATAAAGCTGACTGCCGCATATCTATAAGACGAATAGAGCCCTTTGAACTACTATATGCCAACATATTACAGTGGGTGGGGTGAAATTCTGCGGAAGTAATCACCTCTGCAACAATGAATTTGACCACATGAATATATCATTTTATAAAATAGTACCTGCTCTATTTTGGTAACAATAGCATTATAAATGAAGTTCAGGGTTAAAGTTAGCGAAATTATACATTCTCTGTATATATCCTTTGATTACAATTGTTTTATACATCTCAGAAACTATTATTCAGACAGTTAAAAAATCATATAACATGTTATTGCCCCTGGAAAGAGATCTGAGAGTCCCACCAGTAAGATCCTCCATGTTTGCAGGTTTCACATCTACGATATTAAAACTCTGATTGCTAATTTCCAAATTCCAGAGATTTATTCGCAGGTCATCGGCCGATATAAAGGTCTCACCATCACTATAAACCAAAAAGGAATAATCAGAAACTAATAAAATTCAGAAAGTCTTGTTGAGAAACAAAATGGTAAAGATTTATTCACAGGTCATCACCTGTTATTTGAAATCGAGTTAATATGATAATCATGTGCATGTGCATATATTCTTCGACATCCAGCAACAAGATTTGTCTCCTGACTGGTAACCTAATTGTGAAATTTGACCAAGGTATCAGAGCTGGAAAATGATACTTATGAACAAGTTGACAATTACTACTCTAAAAGAATAGACAAATATTAATATTGATCCCTTTTTCCAGATAATCCACAGAAAAAAGGGGTACATAACATAGCATAGTTCTTTTTTCAACACAATAAAGTTACATAGTCATTCCAGTTCCTTAAGCATTACGAGCAAATATATTAGATCCAAAAAAAAAAAAATTCAGATAGACTAACATTATGACGGCAATTGATGACTAACACTATAATGGCAATTGATGTTGGAAAAAAGAAGATTAGATTGAGTACAACTACCACAGGCAAACGTAGAGATGAAACACCACCCGGGGGGAAGGACGAGTCATTACTTGCACATCCAAAGTTTCTCTCTCCACATCCCCCATTTGCCATATAAGATTTGGGAATTGCTGATACATGTGAACCAAAAATTGGACCATTTCCTGCAGCTTTTTCAGGGTGTACATTCCAATCAAACACTTTCTTGACCTTCTTCTCTTGAACCTATCCAACATAAAAGCATACACATCATTCATACCAAGAGACTTAAGGAGCATTCTGTTATGAACTAAGAAATTGTTGTTGTTTTAAAAACTTACTAACTCCTTAGGTCATATTGTAACAAAAGCTACTAATACACCTGAGATCTTTATTAACTAAAATGTAGAAATCCTTTGAAAAAAAATGAGGTCTAAGCAGTTCCATTATAAAAAGTGACTAAATGCTTTACAGTTTACAGCTAAAAAGGTCCCTTTCAATGAATTTCTTACCTTCCACAATTTAATAGTCTTGTCGTTAGTGGACAGGAGATACAGGGCACTATTAGCTGACTGGCACCATCTAATCTTGTTGATCTTCTCTTCAATCTCCAAGCTCTTTAGATAATCAAACTGAACCAAACCGATAAAAATGCATGTTATTAGAAAAACAAGAACAGTGAGTCAATTGTCAAATCAACACATTAATCATGCTAACTACAAAGAAACTACCTCAGGCTCATGGCTTTGAAACTCTGTTTTATACCGGAACTCAGGGTGCCTGCTCATTGAATAATCCATCATCTCTAGATCTCTCCGTTGTCCACCATTCTGCATATTATAGTTTATATCATACATCTATAAACTACAATAGTTTGACGAACTAAAAATTATGGAGGAAAAAATAATAGCATAAATGATATAAACAAGTATGCAATCAATTGGCTTACATCTCGTGTGTCAGTTCTCTCAAATAAAACCACTCGGCCCCCACGATCTCCAGTAGCAAGGTGATCACCAGATTTATCAAATTCAATAGCGGATATGATATCAACTGCAAACATAAGGTCCAGAAATAAATCAAAGGCAGCATGGGAGAAAAAGCATATACAAAACACTTCTGCCAAGCACAAATCGCACTTACAATGAAAAGAAAACTTTCATCATATAAGAAATATAATGTAGAATGTTTTATGTCTTCAAGTCAAGTCCCTCCCATGATGACAACTATTCAAGGGGTACCTCACATTTTTCAATAGTCAATAACTAGTATAACAGACTGCCTACATTAACGATTAACAGAGAGCCAAACCAGAGATAAAAGTTTTAGTGTTAAGAACTCGATTAGTCAACTCAAGCCCAGAATCAACAATGTGACTCAGTTTGTTGTTCAATGATATTAACTTTCAGAATCAGAGCCAGCATGGAGCAAGCACAACAAACCAAATATTTTGCTCTGCTTATATAAACTGGAGACTCAGGAAATCAACCCATTGATCAGATGTCCGACAGGCCCAACACCTTTGCCTTGATGAAACTATGACGCATTCCCATATGGCATGCCATAGTACCAATGCTTTCACAAGTTCATTGACCATGTAATTCATGAGCTAACAGCACCAAGCACAATATTTAAGCTCCAAGCTGAGCTATGATGAGGTATATTCGCAATAAAAAGCAAAGCAACAACAAAAGTAACTCATGCATGCAACATCAATATTACAACTAACTCAATTGCTCTTCAATAATGTAGACGCATATAAATTATCACAATAACGCCGGTTCTAACTATCAAATCCAAATTGCATATCATAGATCTCTCAAGACATATCCATAATTTTGTAATAAAAAATAAAAAATAAAATAAAAGTAGAACCATATGCAGAATCAGATAAAGCAAAAATGAAGATTGTACCTTCCTGCACTTCCTCTCCAGCAGTCCGTTCTCCGAACACTTGCGAGAATTTCCACTCGAGCGGCTGAGCCGCGGCTTCGGAGGAGCCGCCGCCGTTGTCCATTTCTTTCACAATAAGAGAAATCCAGAAGAAGAAAAATGAAAAATAAAAACACCAACTCAATTTTAATGCATCCAAACGGAATCGATCTGAAACTTGTACAATCTCATCACCGATTTAAAACAAACGATAAGGCGAGCTCGTCGATTAATCGAACCATGACGAACCGTAAATACAAGCACTCCAGAGAGCCAGATTTCAACAACAGGAAACACTCACTCACTCTTTTTCTCTCTCTAAATTTAGATTCCGCTTTCTCTCTCTAGAAAATGGAAATCGATGAAATTTTTTCACATCGACATCGTACGCTTGCTATATAGATAGAGCACAGATTGAACGTCGATTGAGATTTTCACACTGTACTAGTAATTTCTTTTTGTTTCGCCTTTTTTTCTTTTTTATTTCAGAGAGTAGAAAAAATGGAGATTGGAAGATAATGACGGAGCAGGAAATGCTATTGCTACGTAGCTTTTTGGCTGATTATTGGCTCGCTCTCTCTCTCTCTCTTTTATTTTTTCTTTCCTTCTTTCATTTTCTTAACGGAGTAATAACATCTGCGTCACTGCGTTTTTTATAATTTCGTAATTAAGAATACATTGTGTCTATTTATGTTAAATAGGTCCCTAATTGTATTGAAATGACTGAAAAGTCTGAAATGCCCTCTGGCGTTAAAGTTTCTCTTATATCGAGGAGATGGTCAAAAGTCAAAATTGAGGAAATTGTAAATTGGTGTACTAAGCATATCTTGTTATTTTCTTACGGCGTAAATTTACATAGAGTGGAGGGAAAAATAAAAAAAAATCAATAAACTAAATCTACAAAACTAACCTAATTGATGTACGTATTTAACAAATAAAAATTAAATTGATGTGATTGTATGCAAATTTAGTTTATTCATATGATGAAAATTTGATATATTTTTTAGTGTTATATAGTTGAGATAATAAAAAAATAAGAGACTTTAGTTTTAAACCTCGCTCACATGAGTGAAGAGGAGATTGGATTGTCATTAAGCTAAACAATAAAATAAAAATATGATATAAAATTTATAAATTTATGATTTGAATAAAAGAAAAAATCAGTAACAATATATAACTTCAATCCAATGATAAAATGTCAATCACAATGTTATAAAAAACTCAATAATAAATTATTTGAAGATAAAAATACTATGAAAAAATAAATGAGTCCATAAGATGAAAAATACTTATACTAATAAACACACGATTGAAAATTATTTTGATAAAATTATATTTTATAAGATGCTTTTAAAAAGTAATCTTCTCTAACATGGTTATAATATAAAGTTTGAAAATATTATTAATTATATAGTTGATTATTTTATAAGTTACTTTGGAAAGTAATATTCTAACTACTTTTAAAAAACTATTTCTAAAATTGAGAAAATTATGGAATAATAAATTTAAAAAAAATTATCATAGCTAAAAGTTTGATGACTTTAGCCATTGCATTCACTTGGTGACAGAAAAAAAAAAAGTAAAAAAAAAAATCACGGCGACAAAAAAGGACCTACTCGGTGCAATATATAAACTATATCTTTACTTAAGAATTATGAAAAATTAGGAATCCATACGTTAACATTCGTTTTCTTAGTAGTAAGAAAATATTAATTGGGTTGAAAATGTGTCCACCCAAAAAGCCGAAACGACAAAGAGAGATAGGAAGGTAAGTATGTAATTTTATTTTATTGGTAGAATGATGGGAGATGACACTCATAGATGAAAGCGACATAAAATTTCTTTAGTTTATATCTTTACCTTCTAGGCTCCATGGATGAGAATGAGGTCATCTCTGGCGTTGTTTACAATGGTCTTATTATTGTCTTAATTTAAATATTTGACTCCTTATTGTATGAAAAAAAAAAGAGTTGTTAGAAAGCAACCATTAAGGAAATATACAAATACTTATAATTAATGTTTATTATCATATTTATATTTTCTTTTCTTGATGCAAAAGGTATCAGTAAGAGGATAAGCTAATAAAAATGTTTGATGTAAAATGAGGCGGATTAAGTAACTTGGTGGTAAGTTGATACAATAGTAAATGAACTGATATTATTCGAGGAATGAGAAGGGAAAACTAAGTTGACACTTTCTATCAGTTTTTTATTTTTATAATTATTTCATTACAATTTTGATAATATTATTTCACAACGTCGAAGTTCAAATAAAAAAATGTGATTATTTTATGGTTGAAATAAGTTCTTGTCTAAAATTTTGACATCATTTAAGTAATGGAGTGTGACCAAAACATTATACGAAGATAGTGTTGTAAAAATTGAAAAAAAAAAAAAGGTAGGGAAAAAATGTGTTATAGAAATTAAAAATTGTGAGTAGTGTCATAAAAGTAAAATAGAGTAGGGAAGAAAGTGTCATTCTCTCAAATACTAAATTATGCAATTAATCTCGGCCAAACGTACAATGTGGGCCAAACGGTGATTATTTGCTTAATAGGATTGATTATTTGATTATTCAAACTGCTAGTCTATTTGAAGTTTAGACAAAATATCAAGGACCTATTTATAAATTACACTTCAGCAGGTGTTATTAGATAAAAGGCGGGGGAGAAATGGAATCACAATCACCATTTTGTTTTTGCTTTTTAAAACTCAAAATCTCGAATGAGTGGGACTATTGGCACCCCTCAATAACTCTAATAAAACCCTTTTTGTTTAAAGCACCTGCAATGAAAATTAAAATAACATAATCACTAATATCACCCACGGGTTAATTTCATAAATGACCTTACCTATTTCTTCCTAAGACCTAAAAGATTTTTATGGAAAGATAACATAAGACCGCAAAATTACTCAATTTAGTGTATTATTATAGATTTTTGATCAAAATAAAGGAACTACTGACTCTTCCATGGCGAATAAATAAGTTTTCTAAAAGAAGCTACTATGATTTAGACAACAAGATAACTAATGGTGAAGTCAGAACTACAGCTGCAATTAAGCTTTAAACCCTTTAAATTATTATATTTCTTAAGAAATAATTAAGATTTTTTTTCCTTTCGTTGATAGCCATTAAACTGATTATTGAATGATTTTGTACATATTTTAAACCTAAAAGTGCAAGTTAACACTTGTGAAACTCACTAGTCAAGTGCGTATATAAAATAGAAAAAATTTATTTTGAACTTCCCAATAAAACTAAAACTTAAATAATTTATTTCATCTGAAGTTATTTGTATACACGATCCTTAATTTAGCATTTCGAATAAAGAATTCATTGTAGGTTTGCAGCAAAAATGCAAACAACAAGCAATGGTAACGATAAATGCAGAGTGAGAGAAAAAGAGAGAGAAATCTGCAGTTTGAGTTGAGAAAAAAGATTGGTTTTTTTGTCATTTTATGAGAGGTTAAAATTGTAAACACACAAGAGGGGTTTCGAAAGAGTTTTCAAGGGGTCCTAATAGCATCACTCATCTCGAATTCCTACTTGGTCTTGCATAAAGCCTTTAACGGAATTCGGCCCAAATAGAGAGTAGCCTTGGCCCATGATGATGGTATTATTTCGAATCTTTTCACTTGCAAAAAAAAAGGAAAAGAAAAAAAAGAAGAAAAATCCACGCGAGAAGGAAAGAAACAAACGACAGAAGGTTAGGCTTGGCAAAACCCCGGGTCCGGTCCGGGTTTGGTGCAACCCGGGACCGGACCGGATGCCAAAAATTAAAACCCGGACCCGGACAAAACCCGATTTTTGTATGTCCGGTCCGGGCTTGAGCCCGGCGTGTCCCGGGTCCGGGTTTTGTCTTCCGGGCTTCTAAGCCCGCAAACATATATTTCAAAAAAAAAAGTTTCATTTTTATTAAGGTGTAACAGATTGAAAATAAATTGAAAATAAACAATAAGCTTAGTCCTCCGTTAATGTGTGTACATGTACACTGCACTCTGCAGTCGGCACAACAACTTGTTATTGACTCGGAAACAACTTTATAATTCACTTGATAAGCTAATGCGGCTGCAGCCAAAATAAATATCACCAAACAAGTGAAACAACAATACAACATGCATGCACATTTCTTGTGTATCATAATACAAGATAAATCTCAAACTTAAGTCAAAGAAAAATTAGAAAAATAGTTAAATACAAACTTATAACATACTAACAATACAAATTTTGCACAAATAATAAATAAAAAATTCATCTAACTTCTAACCTAAACTCATTCAATCTATATATAAAAAAAAATTAAATTCAATAACACAATAAATCTAAATAACATCCAACATATCATAAGTTCATAATTATGACACCAATTATCAATACAACACATGAAAATCCTAAAATGTTCAACAACTCAAAAAATAGTTCATAAAAGAGTCAAAACACTCCCATGTAAAATAAATAAATAACAAGTTCATGTCTAATTCCAAATAAATAAATAATAAGTTCATGCCTAATTCCAAATAAATAAATAAACGTTCATGTCATGCTACTTGTCGATGCTTGTGGCTCATCATCATCATCCGAAATTACCTCCTCCCCAGTAAAAATCTCATCCTCCGGAACTCCACCTTACAACAAAAATAACACATTAAAATTCAAAGCATTTTAAGCAAATAAATACTACTAAAATATGATTCAAATAACTTTATACCTCGAAAAGTAGAAGCCCAAATCCAATTTTGAGCACACATTAAGGCTTCTAAAGTGTCAGGAAGAAGTTTACTACGATGCGGACTCAAAAATCTGCCCCCGGCACTAAAAGCTGACTCAGAGGCAACGGTGGATACAGGAATGGCTAAGATATCCTTAGCTAACTCAGCCAAAATAGAATATTGGCTTGTGTGCATCTTCCAAAAAGCTAAAATATCAAAGTCCGGAATGGAATCCAACAATTCCTCATCTAAATACCTATCCAACTCCGACTTAGTTACCTTAGCACGTTTATTTTGGCTTCGAAATGTTTCAAACTCATCTACATCCCAATACTTATTCGAATTCAAACAAGATTCAGAACGAGAAATTTCCAATCCAACATTCTGCCCACCACTCACATGCGCTGCCTTCGATTCATATTCTTTCACTAAATCATAACAAAGCTTATGTGCACACTCAATAAGCTCATCTGCTGTATCCCCATATATCTTTGGAAAATAAAAATGAATTAACATCATCTTATATCTTGGGTCAAGCACAACAGCCACAACTAACATTGGATGAATTTCATTCCAATATTTGTCAAATTTATCAGTCATTTTATCAGCCATAATCCTAATAGCAAGGTTATCAGCAGTGCGCCACCTATTAATTGACAATTTCATTTTACATATCAACGGAAAAAACAAATTAGCAGTCGGGTATTTTGTACCCGAAAACATCTCCGTTAACATGTAAAATGATTTCAAATGCTCCACCATTATGACTGCCAAATCCCACTCCTCTTCACTTGGCAAGCTCTTATACTGAGGGTCACGTTGTTGCAACCGAGAAAAAACACTTCTATACATCAATGCTACTTCAAGCATGGCATAAGTAGAGTTCCAACGAGTAGGACAATCCAATTTCAATTTTTTTTTACAATTAATTTGTAATTGTCTAGCAGCTAACTCAAAAGTTTCATATCTTTTTGGTGTTTGTGTCCAATGACTCACACTCTCTCTAATCTTTCCAATCCCACTTTCTATAACTTTCAACCCATCCCGCACAACCAAGTTCAATATATGAGCAGTACATCTCATATGAAAAAATTTACCACTAGAAATTAAGGTATCGGTATCAAACCTTAACAGCAATTTCTCCACCATTGCGTCATTAGTGGTACAATTATCCAATGTCACTGAGGATAACTTTCTATCCACGTTCCAATCCAATAGGCATTGTACTAACTCATTACATAAGGCATCAGCAGTATGGGGACTTGGAACATAGATGAACCTATCAAATATTCAAAAGTCGGTATTAAATACACAAACTTAAAATATATTACAATTTAAACTTGAAAAAAATCTAATATAAGTAATAATAAACTTAAAAGAAAAATTAAATTAAGCATTCCAAAAAATTATAGACAAATTACCTTAAGATTCGACTATGCAATTTCCAGGAATTATCAATGAAATGGGCCGTCACGACCATATATCCCTTTTTCTGATTACTAGCTGTCCATAAATCCGTAGTAATGGCCACTCTACCATGATTTTTCCCCAATAAATGCAAAGTCTTAACCTTCTCGATTTGATATAACTTCAAGATTTCGCTCTTCAAAGTGTTTCTGCTCATTGGCTTAACCACGGGGTTAGCATGTGCCATCATTTCTCGGAAGCCTATATATTCCACGAATCTAAGTGGAAGCTCATGCATTATAACCATTCTTGCTATCAAACTCCGTAAAACATTTTGATCAAAACTGCCATAACTAATGCCACAAGTTCCATCCTCTCTTTTAATCACTTTAAGGCTTCCTTGAAGCGCTTTTTCTATGTCTGGTTGATTCTGCTTAAAACACATTGCCACGTGCCTATTCAAAGTTGAAGTCCCAGATTGGTATTTTGCTTTTAAAATTGCACTACAATGCATGCACTTTGCCTTTTGTTCTCCATTTACCATTATTTTTGTAAAGTGCTCCCAAGCTTCGGAGACTTTCTTCTTTTTTCTAGTTTCTTCCTTACTTTTCTTATCATTCACAGTTGACACTGAAATTTCCTCAACCTCATTATCAATTTTATCTTCAACATTACGAGATAAATCTGGAGCACTCGAAGAATTGATTTCTACGTTGTCCGACATTGCAATACTCTGCTGTTACAATAGCAAAGATATACTAAATTTCAGATTTTAGTGTGGAAATGAAAAAGTGAACAGAAAAGAGAGACATAGACATAAAACTAACAGGCTCACAGCAAGTCAGCAACATAAAATTAAAAAAGGCAAAAGGATTTGGCCCAAAAAAAAGAGCAACAGTTACAGTAATCACAGGCTCACAGCAAGTCAGCAACCATATAAATATTTTCTGGTTTTGCTTTGTTGTCAAATCAAATCAAGCTGGGCAGAGAGGTTCACACAGCCAACAGAAGCAAAATCATACAAATAAGTGAATAACCAGTTGTAATATAACATTAAAAATCCACTTCAATAGTATAACCCAACAAATCTCGACACAAACCCCCTAGTTTCATCATACAATCATATGCTGTGTGCGTTTGCTGATGCATTTTAGGGCCAGATTATTCAGACTCTTGAAATTGAAGAGTGATGACTGCTTGACTGGTGATGGCTCAAATAAATTTTACACTATATACAAACCAGTGAACCTTATTACATTATCTAGCTAGCTTTTATCCCGTGCAGCTAAAATGCAAAATGATAGATGTGCAGAGGTAATGAGATGTTACTTGTCGATATTCACTGTAGATTGGTTTTAGATGAAATGGAATTGGCCGGGATGGAGAAAAAAAGAAATGGAGAAATTAAAAAAATGCTGGACGTATACAAATCATAAAAATTACGTATTACACGAGCAGGAAATAAGGATCCCTCACAAAATTGGCCATATTTTCCTCATATTCTACGGTCAAAACCACTTAGCCTCACAGCAACAGCAAGTCAGCAACCATGCACAAAATTGACCGAAAATAAACACGAATAGCAACAGCCAACACCAACAGAGAAGCAATCGGCAAAAATGCAACTGGGAAGACAAAATATGAAAGGAAAAAAATCAATACCTGCGGCTGGTAGTGGTGGCTGTGATGGCAGAGTGATGGACTGATGGTGGATGACAAAGTGGCAATGGAGAGTTGGAGACGATGGCACTGACGCTGACGGCGCCGGAGGGGGATGCACTGCGCTGCTGCCGCTGCACGAACGACTCCCGTCACAGCCGCAACTGAGCAAAACCGAGTCAGCAAATGCAAACGAGAAGAGATGATGCCGACTGACGAGTGGCGAGGGGCGACGGTGACGGACTGACGGTGGGTGCTAGCCGACGGTGACGGTGGCAGCGTCGCTGCTCAGCTTATGCCTTTGGGTTGGGTGTTTTGCGATTTGGGGAATTAGGGATTTTCGGATTTGGTTTTTCGATTTGGGTTTAGGTAACTCCGTAACTGGTTTTAGTTTTTTTTGTTTTTTTTTTAATTGGGAAAACGGGTCCGGGTCCAGGTTCCAGGTTTTGGGTGCTGAACCCGGACCGTGCCCGGATATGTCCGGGTTTTAAATTCTGAAACCCGGACCCGCTTTTTCTGTATATGCGGTCCGGGTTTTGCCCGGACCGGATTGGCTGGGTCCGGGCCGGATCCGGTCCGGGCGGGTTTTTTTGACACCCCTACAGAAGGTCTTTGCAAGAATTTTCACCAACGGGATAAGTTTCTTCTTCACCCCAATGTGTTTTTTTTTAAAAAAAAATTCTTTCTACAATTACTCAAAAAGTTTTATGTAGTAGCAACACAGCTGACGTGTTATCTATTAGATTAACTTATTATTAACGGATAAAATTAACTTACAATTTAAACAATTACAAATAGACATTTCTCATTTATATAAATAAGACTGTTATATTTTTCGAGTCTTCTTTTTTACTAAGTAAAATCTTTTGCCCCAAATTTTACATTTTTAACTTTTCCTACTCTCTACTTAGTTTTCTTCCTTCCTTGTCGTTCAAAATAGGTTTATAAGTAATACATAAATTCAAAACAATACTTTATTTTTCCTTCAAGCTAAATTCATATTTGTGATAGCTGTAGTTGTTTTGCGTTGTTTTTTTTTTTTTCTTCTCAGATTCTTGATATATATATTTTTCTATTGGTTAACATATAGAAAAATCGACAGCACCTGAGCTTTTTTATTGGTGTTTATTCCTAAACTCTTTCAAATCATTGATTTGGTTCTTCCGACCAATGATAACAACCTTGTAATGAACTATTCATTTTCTCTCTTTTGCAAAATTTACAATATTGATTTTTTTTCCTCGTGTATGCCAATTACTAAATAATATTATTATACGGACATGTACAAAAACGACCATGCGCTAGTGTCGAGTTTTACGGTTGCTTCGCAGTTCGCATGCTGTACGGTTTTATATTTGTTTATTATAAATTGAAGTAACCACTCTCTTTTTGGCCTCTTATCTTATTGGCACAAAATCTGAAATTCAAATATTTGTTCCGTTACGAAATTGCCCCAACCTTCCCTCTCGGCCGCTCCTTTTTCCACTCCCCACGCAGTTCCTCCATAAGCATAGCTAGGGTTTTACTTCCGTTCACTCTCAGAAATTCCTCCCACTCGACACGCCAACAACCAATCACCCCCTACACGTTTCCCCCAAATTTCAAATTCTCACTCTCAAAAATGAACATCACAAAATCGGCCGACAATTTTCAACCCATGTTAAAAGAGTCAATCGATCGTTTTTTATGCGAGTACTCAAAGGGGTCCTCGGATTTCTCTAATATTACTTCAATTTTCTCTCGCTTGCTTCAAAACCTACCCGATCCCTCCTTAGAGTACGTTTGGTTTTACTCGGCGCTTAACTTTTACAGCTCTGATTTTACCTCTTTACACTCTCTTAAGCAAGTTTTAGCTGTTAAGGACTTGTTTCAGCTACTGGTTTCTTGTTCTAGTTCGTGCAATGTAGTTAAAAAAGTAGCCTTACTTGCTCCGGTTATTTACGAGTTGTGCCATTTAGTGATTGATAAAAAGGAAGTTTATGAAGAGGTTGAGGGTTTGTTAGAAGGGATTGTTAGTTACATTAGCATTTTTTGTGGCTCCGAATTGGAACAAGATGATAGAATCTTGGACCCGAATTTGAATTGTTGTTTTATCGATCTGGTGCGCGTATGGGTGGTTAGTAAAGTTGGAGAGAATTGTGATTTTAGGGAAAATTTGAGGCTCTTTTTACCGATTGTTAGCGATAAAGTGCGTGATAATGTTTGCATGGGTTGTAAAGTTGGGCAATTAGCTGGGGTTGTGATGTGTGAGGCATTTTGGTTGAGGTTGTGCTTGAAGTTTGGGTTGGGAAGTTTGAGGGAGGAGTTGGCAAAAGACTTGCGTGATTGCGCTGTTCAAATGATAGCTGGGTTTCGGAATCATTACTTTCTTGGTGAGTTTTTTTTTTTTTTTTTTCGTTTACTTTTAAGTGTTTCGATCGTTCTCAACAATGTAACTCTCCATTTAGTGGCGCAATGTGTGTGTTTTGTATTCTTAATGAAACTATCCATGGTGTAGCATATCTTATGGTATATTGAAACTCGCGTTTCATTAATTTAAATGTTCATTTTTACTCTTTAGAGCTATGTTTTTAATCCTAGCCTATATTTGAAATTGAGGTGTCGTGACTTTTAAGTTACAACTGATGTGGTGAAAAAACTCATAAAAATTGGTAGTTGTTATAAAAATGACTTTTAAGTAATAGCTTTGACAAAAATAGTAAAGATATTATGGATTTTTCGTCATATAAATGTAGAATAAAATCAACTCAGCTCAAATTACAGCAGCAAGTGTTTATCAAACTCTTCAATGTTGTAGCTTCTAAGCTACGGCTGTCTAATTATATTACCAAATAAAACTTTAGTCTAAGGAATTTTCCCTTGGATAAACCATCTAGAGATTCAATGATCATGGACTCGTATGTCTGCTTGTAATTTTGTTAGGGGATTTAATCAATTTTTTTATTTTTTATTCATTTATTTATTTTGCGTTTATATCTGGTAAAAACACATTAAACTCCTTGTGATCAATGATCATTAGTCTTTTCCAAATTCTGATTTCTTTTCTGTAACGAGTTATATAAATCCCTTTGACATTGCTATTTCATCAAGTGTAATGATGTTTGTACTTACTAATTTCTGCTTGATCCATGTAAGATGGCATTCTTAGGATGCTGCTGGAGCCTGCGTTGCCCGTGTCCTCCCTGCTGGTCAGTATTCTGCCTTTTGTTTCAATTTACTTTCATTCAAAGTTAACTTATCATATTCTTTCAAAAAAAAAAATTATCATATAAATGCATCAGTTGAAGCTTTAAGTCTCATTAGGTGACGTGTAAGTCCTGGGGTTATGGCCTTGACATCTTGAGAAAATAGAGAATTATGTAGAATAGCGGAAATGGAAGAGAATGCAGTGTGTCAATGCTAAAATAGGATTATAATTGACACAACCCTTTTGCCCACACAGAAAGTGATGTCATAGCCTTAATGTGTAAGATGTAGTTGCATGCCTACCAGACTACACTACATAACATTTCATGGGGTTGGGTCGGTGGTGGCTAGGGTACAGATTGTGAATACACAAGGCAACTCTGAATGGGTGAGCTGAACATCCAAAGTGAAGTGTGATTCGGCACCCATGTCACTGAACCTCAAAGTGTTCTATTCAGCCTTGATTTGAGGTAAGCAATATAATTTAGCCTCAAAAGTCACAAAACTATTAGTAACACTTCATGTTTTAAAACTTACTTTGCATGATCATATTAACAATTCTGAACTTTTATCTGTTGTCCATCATACATTCAATTTTTTCTGTCTTATTTATGTATCAAAAGGGATCCATTCTTCTACCCTAAGTAGTTGAGATAAGCCTTGCGGTATTTTTTTTTCCTTCCATTGTTTTATACTTACCTCGTAATATACGATCCTTTTTCTTTTTCCATCATCCGTCGGTTGTTATCTTCTGGAGCATTCTGAAGACTTTTGCCTTTAAGTTTCTATTGATAAATATCGGTTTTGGAAAAGCTATATGCTTGCCAACAAAGTAGATTATCAAATATGAAACATACATTTGGCACAAAAACATTACCATTTTGCCAAATCTAGTGTTTTGTCTTGTTGCAGGGCTGTGGAGATGAAGTTTGTTTACGGCAGATCGTGTATGATGCTGTCCTAACTGTAGAGTATTCATTCCTCATTCCTCGAAAAGAGGTTCAGCTACCTTGCAAAAGCCTTAAAAATTTTGCTGTCAGATGGTTGCTTATTCTTGACAATGCATTACAGTCTGCAAGGTATGGGAATGTGAAGATTGTAGCTGCCGTGAAACGGTTGTATCTTAGAACATCTCATCTGAAAGATCTCTAATTGGCAACAGGGACAACAATGACCAGGCGAAAGTCACTTCTTATACAAGTGCATTCTCCAAATCTCGCCTGCCCTCTGAATTGATAAAGTGGGTTACTTGTCAAACTGCCATGGGGGGGAAAATGAGCACACCAAATCTTTCAACTCCAATTACTCTTATCAGTGAGTTTCTCAGCTATCTTCATCCTCTTTGGTCCTTCCATTTACATTATTCTTTAGGGTTCAGAAATTATTTGCAGTAGCAGGTTAGGTTACAGTTGTCAACACACCGAATAATGATAAGAGGCATCAATGATCAATCATATTGTTGTTATTTGTTAAGGTGATGCATGAGAATTTCTAGACAAGCACCGTTTTGATTACTATGTGTTTTACTCTTGGCCTGTTACTGCTCGGAGCTTACTTGATGAAGTTAGAGAAGAATTTAGTTTGAGATGCCACCCTATATGTGATTATTGATGTTTTCAAATGTTTTTCCATTTTAATCCTTCCAATATCTAATTATAATGTGCTGACATTTGCAGAGTGGCTGCTGATTGTTGAAGATCTAGGTGTAAGAGTATTTGATTGTGACATCTCCAAGATTCATGCCAAAGCTCTGATATGCAAGTCTAGAGTGGAATCTGAGCTTCCAATATTTATGGCTAATGGGAAATTGAATGACTATCACTTCTTTCACACAAATAACGAAACAAGGAGGCATGACAAAGTTGATGATGATCTGGAGATGGTTGATTTTGTGGATACTGAATTCTCAGCTTCTCCTGGCTTGATGAAACCAATAGCTGTTGGTGGTACAAAGAAACGCAAAGAAGGGAGAAACATTGAAGACAAACCACCAGTAAAATTTTTTAAGTGTCATTTTCATGAGAACACCACGAGTGACAAGTTTTCACCTTTAGGCAATGACAATGGCTTAAGTGGCGGGAGTGAGGTTGAAAATTCTGCCTCTGATGAAGATATGGAAGATATGAAGCAATAAAGTTTGATCATAAATTCTGGGCTCTGAACATGCGAACCAACAATAGTGATTGCAGATCAGACTCGCGCCTCTTCCAGTAACATTTGACTCATTATCATACCATAAACAGGTCTCATTCATCTACTGTTAAAGACTGGGGAGGGAATTTTTCTCACTACGGCCTGAGGGGTTTAAGGCTGCAGCCTAGCTATCCTTCTCTCTTGACACTTAACAAAGCAATGAGAAAAGTTGCAGTATTGCACTATCGGCTTTTCTGTGTGTATGTTTATATATTACCTCATATAGATCCTGATAAGGAGCTAATGGTAGTTATATTCTTGTCAATTACTACTACTATATCATATGCTTCATTGTAGTTCATACTACTAGATACACATATTCCGTCTACTTTTCGACTTTCGCCAAACCCTCCGAGGCCTTGGCCCTAGAGCTCTGCTTATGTCCTGGTGCTTGATTCGTAGATTTGGATTGGGCTTTTTCGAGAGAAAATGCCGAAAGAGAAGTGTGTGAACACAAATTACACACGGGTAGGTCCATCGTGTACCCTCAAGTCTTGACCATATAATTAAAGCAAGATGGCAACCTCCTGCGTATTTTGTATTCTAAGACAAAGCCTTAAACAAAGGAGAGAAATCAATACATTCATTCAAAAATAATGCCGAGAAAAAAAAAGTTTCTTATTATATTTTTTGTACATGCAATCAAACAGGTAAGCCAAGGATGAAGCGAGCTTGTAACTGAGTGCCAAATGGCACTAAACTAGTTGGCCGTGACGGCAATAAATTTGACGTGCAGGGCACGAGAACTTCGAAATCACGAAATATTTATCATGGAACTTTTTGCTTACGTGCAGTGGCCACGTAAGCTAAAAATATTGGCTTTTTATTGGCGGTTTCTACCCCATTCTTGCCCTTTACTTGATAATTGATTATTTTTGTTCCGGATGCTTCTTTTAAATGAAAATAAATGATAACAATCATTTCACCGACAAATATGATTGTGTTTGGATAAAGAAATTATACTTGGATAAAACTTAGTTTACAAAAAAAATTGATACTCTGAGCAGTTTCTACACTTTAAGCAGCTTAGCAATAGACTAGGATATTGATAATTGTTTCTTAAAAAAAAAAATTATGCTCATAAAAATAACAAGGTAAAATATTATCAAATATTTTAAAATGATTGGTCTTTATAAATTTGATCAAGTGTTTAATAAATAATTTCATTTAGGTGGTCATCTAAATTTAAACTTTGAAAAGGATTAAAAATTAATTCACTCTTACATTCTGACAAAATAAAAATGATCATCCATTTAAATAAGTGTCCAGTTATGTTGCAACAGTGATACGGTACCACTGTTACTTTCAGTTATTGGATTTAACTAATACAATTGTACAACTATAGATTCAATGACTGGTTGCAACAGTAGTACAGTACCACTATTGCAACATAATTTTGCCCTTTAAATAATTTAAAGCTATATTTTGCATAAGATTCGTAAGGGATCAAATTGCTTCACAGAAAACGTTGGTCAAAAACTTTTACAAGAATCTGATTTAATGTCCCTTTAGTGATACGTCCATAACAGCCATGTTGTTGCAATGTTGCTTTATTCCACCTCGAACAAGACTGTAAATAGGCACAATACTTCCTTCCTTTTCTTTTTCTTCATTTTTGTTTTTTAATTTTTTAATCTTTTTGTTTGTTCTTACTTTATACACGCAGGCTACACGGCCCAGACCCCACGTGTCAATTAAAAAATTGCCAAACACGGTCTTGTGTTTTTATCCATCCGGACTCGGCAGCTTGCGTCGGTGCAAATTATTTTAAAATGTGACGGTAAATCGATGACGAAAATTGGCCACCCAAGCATTCCAACATCAAATGGTGAATGATCAAACGGTGGATGATTTGAGTCCCAACGAAAAAGAATTCCACATGCATCACGCCATACAGTCGTTGAATTGAATGCAAAAAATATAAAGAAATGACAATAAAAATTTTAGCAATAAGAAAATTAATTATGTTAGCGAATGGTAGTTATCAAATCGGTTGGGAGGTTAATGTAATGGTGGACATTTGAACTTATAATGTACAAAATAGTTTTTAGTCAAAGATTCGGAGATTTAAACAGTATTATATAAATTAAAGAGTGGTTAATGTGGCAATTAATTGATTAATTAATTATATTCCATTTGTTTAGTTATAATTGATTAGTATTTTAAACGAATACTTAAAGACAAACAGGGAATTAAGTTGGTAAAATCCATTTGTTTAGTTTCGAAAGCCATGTTTGAAAAGTATATCCAATACGAAATCTTTTAACAATAAAGTGTACGACGGAAAATTGAATAATAACATTAAAGTCCCTTAAATACTTTCATAAATAAAGACATCATTCCTCAATTTATATTAAGCTGGCCCCTATATAATTTTGATATACCAAATCGAAAGTTGCCTTAAAATATCGGATGGCGACTTGGATGGGGGGAAAAAAAAACTGATGTCAAATGAGTGTGTGAGATTTAGTATATTTTAGACATTTCATAGAGATGATTAATTGTCCCAATTGAGCTAATTTGGTTGGTTTCTCTTTTATAGTGAAGACAGTTGATCAAGATATTTTTTATTCAAATTTTATTTTAAAAATTTTGACAAATTAGGGCTATGGCCATAAGTTATTTAGCTTTTTTTTTAATTTAATCTTATGAATAATATTATAGTATAAATTTTTGTACAAATTGATATTGTATATCATGATTGGTTGAATAATAAGAATAAATGATGCCGCATAGTATTTTGTTCAACCAATCAATTATTTATATTATATCACATCAATTTATATAAAAGTTTATAGTTGTAATATTATTAATTTTTTATTTAACCTAATGATAATCCAAACATTTTTTCAAAATTTTGAAATAATAATTTGTTAAATACCATATTTAATTTTTACCCTAATTGGAGACTTACAATTATATATATATATATATATTTTAGATATCTAAATAAAGAATTCTTTTAAAAAAAAAAAGCAAAAATAATTGAATAGACAAGAACACTATATTTGTTTAAAAAATTTATTTGATCAGTAAAATAATTATTTGGAATGTTCTCAACATACATACTCTTTTAGTTGCAATCATGGATTATTAAAAAAAAAAAGATCAAAATTAAAATTAAACAATTAGAAAAGGAATTCACTTTTCTGCCTTTTTTGGGTGGAATAAATAGGCAATTTTATCTGAAAACTCAAAATTTCAGATTGAAGAAACGCTTTGTTTACAAGGACCCCAAATCGGAGAGGAAAATCGACATCTGGGTTACTTTCTGGTGTGTGCCAATGACAGATACCAACTTGAATGGAAAATGACAGTTCATAAAACGAATGCGGTGGGCCTCATTTTATACTAACCACTTGATGTTTCAACTCAACAATCCTGTGGCTGAAATTCGACCTCGCATCTTAACGACTTCTCTGTCACACACTTTCATGTCAACGTAAATTTCTTTCCGAAAATAATTTCAAATAATTTAAAAAAAAAGAGTAATTTAAAGACTTATAATATGATTTTTATTTTAAAATATATTTCACATTTTTTCTTCAACACACCCACACGGCCACACCAATGGAAGTGTAAACTCAAGACATGAACTTTAGGGAGATCCTTCTTTACCATCAGAGACTTAGATTTTTTTAGTTGTTGTTAATTTATTATTTAGATTTAGTCTGCGAAATTTTAATTATATTTGTTATCTATTCTAATTTTAAATTAAAAAACACTTAAGAATATTTTGATTTTTATGTACTTTTGACAACTAAAATTTACAAGAAATTCAATATTACTCTTCTATTAAAAAAAAAATTTAAACAAAATATGATAAAATATAAGTCCGAAATTGCCGAATCAACCGCCGGTATACAGTAACAAAACAGCCCGTCAATAAATTTATAACTATTTCGTTGACCGACAACGAGTAGTTAAAAAGTCAACATAATAAACCGAAGGCCGTAGCAGCAACTTTACAGCCAACGTCTAAAATGTTGAAAAACAGCTAAAAACCAATTGGTGGGAACCGGCACGCACAGCAGTGAGCAAGGGCGAAAAGGTAAATAGACAAACTGTCGGCCTATTTAACCATGGTTAAATAAACCAGAGTCTCAGGTTAGGGCTTGTGAGTGCGGAGCGCACGTGAGACGCGAGAGCTAATGGAGCGTCGGTGACTCGGTGCGAGTTATCTACGAGGCGTGCAGATTTTATTAGTCTTATACTGATTATTTTTTAAAAATTTAAAAAGATTAGAAGAGAGAGGGATATATATATAAGCAAATGGAAACCAAATTTAACAGCAATGAGGCTTTGAATTGAGAAGGAGTAGAGAGAGAAGAGAGAGAGAGAGAGAGAAAGATGGCAGATTCTTCAAGCGATTCGGTTTCCATTGATATGGAGACTCCTCCTCCTAGTGGCAAGGTACCTACATTTTGTTTTGAAATTTTTTTTTCTAAATTCTTGTTTGGCTGCTGAGAAAATGCAGGAAAAGGAAAGAATTTATAACGTCGAGGAATTTTTTTATTCTTGAGCGTAGGTTATAACATGTTAAATAATTTTTGACTTTCTTGTTATAATGTAAAAACAGTGAACTGCTGAATTGTTGTTTTATTTCTTTTTATCTTTCAAAAAGCCTTCGAAGATTTTATTTTTATATATTTATTTTATTTATCATGGTATAACTTGTAAGGGATTATCCACACGAGATTTGCATATTAAATGCGTTTTCTTGTTCGTCTTGAATGGATCGGATATGGCATTAGTTTTCAAAATATGGCTTCTTGTGGCCTCTTGATTTTGACTTGAAATGCTAATTACTAGATATTGGAAATAAATGAGAAATGGTTCATGTTAAGTCATTGAGGATGTGAAATCTTATGTTTGGTGGTTCATTTGTCAATTTCCTGTTCGTGGAGTCAAAGAACATAATGCCAGCATATGCTAAATTGGCAAAAGAGTTACTTTTCTCCAAAAGGTGCCATTGCACATGCAAATTCCCGTTGTTTTTAAGATAACTTAACTTGGATATGCCTGAAATGTTCTTTTTGTCAAAAGCGAATATGGTTTTAGTATTTGAACATTCGATATGTGCCTGCTATGCTGATTTTGGAGATTTATTATTTTAGAAAGTAGGCTTTGTCACTACTGGCATGTGTTGTGTTGGATTTACTAATTTGATTTCCTCTAGTGTTATTTATTAAGAGAATAATGTATTCCAAACTTATAATGTATTCTAAACTTATAATGTATTCTAATCTTTGCAGGACAATCTTATAAAAACTTCCCATGGTTCTTTGTCTGTTACCATCTATGGGGACCAGGACAAGCCAGCTCTTGTCACTTATCCTGATTTAGCTCTAAACTGTAAGTATACTGGATTTTCTTGGGTGCATTCAGAAAACTGCAATAGCAAAGTGTAGATGACATTTCACTATATGCTATTGAGCCTTTTTTCAGTCAAAATGTTTAAATTCGTATGTTTTCTGGTAAAATTGTTTTTTCATTATTCATAGACAAGTCAACCAAACTGTTGACAAATGTGCTGGGACATAAATGTTTAAATATCTAGAAGAAATTTGCTTGGCTATGATCCCTGCCTGATGACAATTTTTTTTTTCTGTAATTAGAATTGAGATCTATGTTGATGTTAAATTTGAATTTGGGACCTTTTGCATTATTAACTGTTTAAATTTTGTGCAAATATATTATGTTCTCGGAGTATATGAGTAGCTTGTATCTTTAAATTTGAAAGATATTATTATTTAACACTTTTTCTTCCAATGCAACAGTACCGAGCTCTAACTTATGTTTTTTTATGTTTGACTGAGCAGATATGTCCTGCTTTCAAGGATTATTCTTCTGCCCAGAAGCATGTTCCTTGCTACTGCACAACTTTTGCATATATCATATAAATCCTCCTGGCCACGAGGTTTGTAACTTAATAGCTGGTTTACATAGTATGCTTGTTTTTCATCCGTCTACCATCCTAAATTATTTCTTTTGGCGAATGTTATTATTCACATTGTTTCTGATCCGGTACGTTTTTCAAGAGCTATTGCAGTTTGGAGCTGCGGCAATTAGTGATGATGAACCTGTACTCTCTGTTGATGATTTAGCGGATCAAATCGCTGAGGTTCTTAACCATTTTGGGTAAATACATTATCACAGTATGCCTGTTACTCTCTCTTCAGAGTGTTAGCTGATTGGTCATATGCTATAGTATGGCCTCTCTTCTGCTTCAGATATTTTGTCTGATTTCATTATTGCCTTTTTTGGTTCTTAAAAGTGGTTGTTCTTTGAAAAATTTAAGCTGTCTTATGAGTATTCTGCATCATGATGATGAGTTATTTTCAGTTGGTAGTGTATAAAGGAAGCCAACTGATTTGTCCTTCTTTTGTCTCTTCTTCTTCAGACTTGGTGCAGTGATGTGTATGGGGGTTACAGCTGGAGCTTACATTCTTACACTATTTGCTGTAAGTTGTACCCCTTGGTACCATCAACATGATTATTTATTTATTTATTTTTGTGGCTATCCTATTGGGCTCCTGAGGAGTGGGGATTTACTAGTCTTTTCCATTCATTGGTAACAGATGAAATATAGGCACCGTGTACTTGGGTTAATCCTAGTTTCTCCTCTGTGCAAAGCACCCTCTTGGACAGAATGGTTGTATAATAAGGTTCCATTCCTCAACCTCCTTGTCACTGATTATAAGTTTAAGGATCTTTTTCTTATGTGAGCCTCCATATTATTCACAGGTAATGTCAAATTTACTCTACTACTATGGCATGTGTGGGGTGGTGAAGGAATTATTGCTAAAGCGGTACTTCAGCAAGGTATTATGGTGCTTCAAGCTTATCCCATTTAATTTGGGTTGTTGTTTCCAGAATTTGATTGATTGGGGATTGAATTCTGACCAATGATAGCAGGAAGTTCGTGGTAATGCCCAAGTACCAGAATCTGATATAGTTCAGGCATGCAGAAGAGTTAGTCCCTCAGCTCTTTCTAATCTCTCTCATTGGCAATAAGTGCTTTATTCATCTGAAATAAAACTATGATTAATTGTAGACGGTCAAGCACTAATCCCTTTCCTTTGCATGGCTAGCTTCTTAATATGTATGTTTCTTTCCTCAGCTGCTGGATGAAAGACAGAGCTCAAATGTTTGGCATTTTCTTGAAGCAATTAATGGGTAAGACCTGTTTCAAGAAAGTTTGATCCCACTAATTACATGAGGCAAATATTAAGAATGGTGTCTTTTGGCTTGGTAAATGCTTAGTTTTGGTTGCCTCTGCTGTAGACTACTGATCCACGTTGGCATTTGGCCCTTGATTTTTGCATTTTTCTGATCAACTTTGCAATCTTCCCCGAGACAGTGGCAATGTTGATAGAGATTAATAATTACTAGTGATCATGCTTTGTTAAGGACTGTCTTCCATCACATGGAGTGTCTTATTTGTCTACAATGTCGTTAAGTAGGTGCCATTTGTTTTGAAACAACCTCATGTGCTTCAACTTTTTGATCTGGTATTCCCAACATTTTTTTTGTCTGGCAGGAGACCCGACATCAGCGAAGGGCTGCGGAAACTGCAATGCCGCTCTCTAATATTTGTTGGTGAAAGCTCTCCTTTCCATTCTGAGGCTGTCCACATGACTTCTAAAATTGATAGAAGATATAGTGCTTTGGTTGAGGTATGGACACGAGTATATATATCTCGATTAGGATTTCTAGTCTTGCTTGCATCATTTTGTGAAAGTGAGTTTTAACTACTTGGGGATCTGGCACCTACAGGTTCAGGCATGTGGATCGATGGTGACAGAGGAGCAGCCCCATGCCATGTTGATACCAATGGAGTACTTTCTCATGGGATATGGATTGTACAGACCAACTCTAAGTGTTAGCCCAAGAAGTCCATTGAGTCCGTGTTGCATCTCCCCAGAGCTTCTTTCACCCGAAAGCATGGGCTTGAAGTTAAAACCAATAAAAACTCGAATTTCCGCGGGAATCATCTAATAGAAGATGGAAGAGGAAGGCGTGGTTCTTTTTTGCAATAATATGGTTAAGGTGCATGTAAAGTTTTCTGATTGGTCGAGACGACAGAAGAGTAAATTTACAGAGCATTGTAAATAGGGAAAGAGCAGGAAAGATACTAGGTTATATATTAAACAGAAATCAGGTATAATTCTTTTATATGTATCCATAAATGTTAGTTGAGGAGTGGGTCAGTAATCTGTAAATCCTCGGGAATAATTATTTACCAATGACAAGCAAATAATGATAATATGAAAGGCTTCAAAGCAAACTCTTCATAAAGGGATTGATGTTTTTTCATTGTCATGTTGATTCATTTCATTTCTTTGGTGACAATGAAAAATAGCTGGTAGATTTCAGGTGTGGTGCAGAAGTGTCTTGCTCTTCTTGACTTTTGAAGTCTCAACAGTAAGGCTGACATACAGACGTGAAGTAGAATTTGGTGAGATGAAATTGTTTATATGATTGCAGATGTGTTGAGAATTTCATTGTATCTGCGACTCTTGATTTGAGCAACTAGTGAAAATTGCTGTTAATTACTGGTTCTAGTTACCAGAGAATGCAGTCATTATCAGGAGAAATGATTTGCTGACTTGCTGTTGCAGTTTGCAATTAATGGAGATTATTCAACCCTACATTAGCCTAATGGAACCAAATGATCAAGTACCCTCGATACCTTTCTTTCCGTTCAATCAAGATTGTGTTGATTAATTTGAGCAAGCCCTCCGGCCTCTAAAGCTTTAGATGAAGCTTTTGAAGGGTGAGGATATTTGAACTCATCATGTTTCTCACTACATTCTTTTTGAATTAAAAATTTTATTATGAAAATATAATTTGATCAATTAGTTATTTAACCTCATTCTCTCTCCTTACATCTCCTTCCCCTTATAAAAATTTATTATGATACATGAAGCAAATATTAAGTTAATAAACAAAATTCTTCACAAATTAACAAATTCAGCCCTATTGTAATTTAAACAAAATAAAAGGATCAATATCCATTATATAAAAATCAAAGATAAGTTTTTTTACCACTTTGCATATATTAGAATTTTCTTAGTCAAATCCTTGAAGTACAAACTCTAAATGATAACAAAAAGTAAATCTGAGGATGTTATAGTAAAAATTAAGAGAGAGATAAAATTTATTAACAAGAAAAAAAAATTGAAAGAGAGAGAAATTAGTTTAGTCTTTTTAGTTTTTAGTATTGTTGTGGTAGAGAGAAGAAATAGTTAATCAGGGCAATTTTGTTATTTTTGAGAATTGATGAATTAAAATAATAACTATAACTTGATAATTGTATTAATTAAAGAATAGGTATGGAAAGGAAATTAATGTCAAATAGTCCCTCCGTATTTTAAAATTTATTTTTTTCAATTATTTTCTATTTAGTACTAAAAATACCTTTTTTTAAGTAAACCTTTCTTTAAATTTCCACATGCACAATAGTGAAAACCCTAAAATCATATATTCTCTCTCTTCAACCACGGTCTCATCTAGGGATGGCAAAAATCCCCACGGGGACGGGTACCCTCGGGGATTTTCCCCATTCGGGGAGGGTATGTGGATAATTTCATACCCAATTTCTTATTCGGGGAGGGGACGGAGAAATTTTTTTACCCAATTTCGTATTCGGGGAGGGGACGGGGATGAGGTGGAATCCCCATCCCCTACCCATTTCCCCATTTAATTTTTTAAAATTAGTAGTAAATAAATAATAAAATTTAAATTATAAAATTATAAATATTGGTAAAAATAAAAAAATTAAAATATTTATATTATTAAACTTTTAGGCCTAATTAACTAATTAAAGTCCTAAATTTTTATTTAGGACATTAAAAAGACCGAGTAGATTCTAATAGCCAAACATTTTTTTAAATTTTAATATTCTTTAAATATTTTAAACTTAAATCTATTTTTTATTTCTTTTTAGATGTTATAATTGCCCACAATGAATCACAATTTTAATATCTAATCTAATATTTGCTTTTGATTTGCTCCGATTTAACTATTGTGTTGTAAAGGGAATAGTCCACATTTATAAAGTGCCAACGCCACCATTGAAAAAGTTAATCTTGAATATAAATTCGATTTTATTTGTAACAATTTTGTATTAGACTATTAATTTGTTCATGATAGTTTGTAAAAGAAGTTTGTATCCCTTGCATGTTGCGTTACTTACTAATTTAATGTATGTGACTTTTGTAATAGATATTAATGTAAGATATATTTCGAACTTTACTTTTATTTAAATTTTTTATTTTAATATGATTAACTCAAAATCGGAAAAAAAATGTATTAGTTTTTCGGGGATCGGGGATCCCCTGTTATTATTCGGGGAGGAGATGATGATTCTCTCAAATAATTCTGAGGAGAACGGGAAGAGGACGGGGACATTCACAAAATATCGGGAATAAATACGGAGAGATCGGTCTCCTCCCCTCCCTTCCCCATTGCCATCCCTAGTCTCATCTTAAATAAAAAAAACTCCTAATCCCACTGACAGGGCGGGCGGGCAAATTCAGGCTCAGATCACCGGATTAGGTTCGGATCACCCGATTAAGTTTCGGATTAATCGTGTTAAGAAAAAAATAATCTAAACTTAACCCAAACTTGTGGTCCAATCCGATTTGATCCAGATAAAGTTCGAGTTGGATCAGATTGGATTAAAAATTTGTGTTTGCGTGTGCATTATAATTCAGATTTCACGATCCGATCCAATCAAAGTGGCCAAATCGAAGTAGGGTTGGATTTTTCATCTGCATCCGGTCTAAATTTTAATTTTTAAAATCTGATGGGGACGTGTTATTTGCCCACCCCTGCCTGCCACCGGAAGCGACTTCTCTTTTTATTTTTATTTTTTCTTTCCCTTCTTCCTTCCTTGTGAAAGCTATTATCTCCTTCCTTGTGAAGGGTTTTTCTTCCAAATGAAGATTAATTTTCCACCCATTTGCTGATGGTGCTATATCCGCGGCTTTTGAAAGTGGTAGTGTATTTTATTTTCAAGATCTCGGTGGGTCTAAAGATTTGTGGGTTAGATTCGGTTATGGCCATGAAAGGCTCCTTGATGCTGCCGTTCCTATTTCTCAACCAGCTATGACCACCGCTTGGCCACCATTCCCATCCCACCATCAGCTTATGTTATCTGGCCGCTTCCTGCATTCATAGCTATCATTTGCTTTCGCGGCAGCCCGGTTGCGGTTTTGCTCTGCCACTCGCCGTTGCTTTTGTAACTGGACACTTCGATATCTTTTTCTAATTAGTAGGGATTTCACCGGGAGAAGTTGAGGTGGGTAGGACAAGTCCAATAAATTACCTCATGTTTTTAGAGATTTAATTGGTGAAATCTTTCTGCTCCTGTTAGGAATTAGAAACTTTTAGTGTCCGCAAATTTTAATATGTGTTATTATTGTTTGAGGCTACATCAAGTTAAGGATGAAGTAATAAGTCTTATTCTTAAGTAGAATGTAGCCTTGTATTCACACCCTATGGCGTTTACATTGTTCTTTTTGTTCAAAGGGCTTTAGCTGGAGTGGTATGTATAATATAAGTAGCTTAAGGTATGTTTAAAATTGAAGTTCGTTAACAATAACTTAAAGTGTTTGATAAATAATAACACTTATAATTTAAAATTCAAGTTGGTTTGATTTTATATTTGTATGATAAAAAATTTATTATATTTTTATTAATTTTGTTAAAATATTATTTAAAAATTATATTTATTACATAATATTAAATTTAAGAGAAATTATCATTGCACTTTTTTTTTTTTACTTTGTTTTATGTTCATCCAATTAGGGATGGCAAGATAATTCGAACCCGGACCGGATCAAAACGAACCCGGATGATTCGGACCGGGTTGAACCCGTACTGAATGTATATTTTATGCAGATCCAGTTTTAATTTTCTTAAACCTGAACTTATCCGGGTCCGGTTCCGGGTTCACCTTAACTCGGATTTCCGAAACCTGGACCCGGTTTTTTTATTTTAAATATTATTTAATTAATTTTTTAAATTATTATTTATAAGTATTAAAAAAAAAAAAGAGAAACAAAACAAACCCTACATTTCCTACGGCCGCCGCTTCCTCATGTTCATTCCTCAGAATTCAGCAAATAAATTCAAAATCAACGTGGCCCCGATTCTTTCGATTGAGCAATTAAAGAATTGGTTAAAGCTGATTGAAAGCATTGATTTGACCGTACCTCTTTGATTGCTTATTCTTCTCATGTCTTTTACCTTCTCGAAATCAAATGAGTTTTTTTATTAGCCCAAGTCCTGTCGTTGAAGTTTAGCTCATATCCCGATGAAGAAGAGGTCTTGGGTCTGGTTCAGAGATTTATCTCTCTCAATAGTCGGTTCATCATCATCCATCAATCATCAGCATCACAACATCGCGACGGTGGCCGCACTTATCTGCAAGTTTCAATTTCTACCTTATGTGTTAAAATTAGATTTATTCTGAGATTTGGGCTCAAGGAATCATGTGGCTTTATGTGGAATCATGTGCTTTCTATGGAATCATGTGGCTTTCTTTGTTTCTTTAATTTTCCCATCTTCCTCCACTATCTTCACAAGATCCCATGAGTTCTATTTGTTTGTGCAACTACCAAAGAGTCGAAATTGGCATGCTTGAATTTTTTTTTTTAATTTTAGGCATATATCCGGGTTTAAAACCCGCATTCCAGAAACCCGGACTTTTCCGGGTTCAACCCGGACCAGACCCGGAGCTAAAAAAATATGGGTTATATGCGGGTCCGGTAATTAAAATTGATCATCCGGGTCCGGAAGCGGAAAGACTAAATCCGGATCCGAATTTTGCCATCCCTACATCCAACCACCACAAAATTCTAACATATTCTCTGCATCACTTTTCTTTTGAAATTTGTATCAATTAGCTACTTTTGCACTAATAACGTTAAATAATTTAAACGAAATGATAATTTTACGTTAAATAATTTAAACGAAATGATAATTTTACTCCTAAATAAACTAAGAGATCATTTTATCTTCTAAAAGCTTTGAAAATAAAAAAATTATAATTTTAAAAATACCCCTACATTTAATAAAGAAATAAATCCAAAAATTAGAATTTTTATTTTTAATAAAAATTATTTTAATAAAAAATTATAATTATAAAAATAATTACAAAATTTTGGGATTTAATAAATCCCCTAAATTATTAAAATTTTGGAATTTATTTTTTAATAAAATAAATTTAGTTATTTTAATAAAATTTTGCAAAATTATAATTTTTAATAAATAAATTTAGTTATTTTTTATTAAAATTTTACAAAATTATAAATTTTTAATAAAAATAATTATTAAAATTTACAAAATCTAAATTTAATAAAAATCAATTGAACACCTCTATTTTGGATTTATTTTTTAAATTTAAGGATATTTTTATAATTATAATTTTTTTTTCAAAATTTTTATAAGATAAAATGATATTTTAATTTATTTAGAGTTTAAATTGTCATTTCGTTTAAATTATTTAACGGTGTTAGTACAAAAATAGCTAATTGATACAAATTTCAAAAGAAAAGTGGTGCGAAAAATATGTTAGAATTTTATGGTGGTTGAATGAATATAAGACAAAAAAAAAAATGGTGCAATGATAATTTTCCTAAATTTAATCTCATAGTTATGATATTTTTCCACAATAACTTGTAACTCAGTTACAAGTACCTTAATCATAAACAGAGCCCATAGAGCCTTAGTTGCTGCAGCATGGCCTTCCTGGCTAAGCCTTGTATTCACACCCCATGATATTTGCATTTTTCTTTCTGTTCAAAGGGCTTTAATTGGAGTGGTATATATAATATATGTAGCTCCGCCCTGCATGCGGTGTGCCCTTCCCAGCTGCGCCCCTCAACGGCGTTTCCACTGTGGCCTTTTGATCCTTTGAATGAGAGTCATTCAAACCTTTGAACCTTCTCTTTGTACGAAATTTAAAAACTCTAATTCTCAAAAAATAAAAATGATCAATATTAAAAAAGGAAAAAAATTAATATTTTAAGTTTGTGAAAATTAATTACATAGATGAGACTTGAGAGAGAGAAATGTGATTCAATTGATTTTGGGTTGCAAAAAAAAAAAAGTAGAATTGAATTTTGTTGTTTTATTTTCAAGTTGCAACAGCTAACTCAACTTGGGCATAGAATTTAAGTTTGTTAATTGAGAGTTTAATTACTTGAAAGAAAATGTTCCAAGTACTACAAGATGGTGTCCTCGAGTTTTAGTAATACATGTAAGTTCTAAATTAAAGAGAAAAAAAAAAGTGAGATTAATTTTACTTATTTATAGACTTAACTGTAATTATATTAGAAGAGGGTTTTAAGGGGTATCGAGGGGGTGCCAATAGTCCAGCACTTTCAATGACGCAAAATAATTCCTTGTGATTTTACTAAGAAATTTTGATTCGTTTAATGGAACATTCATATCAAGCTGGACAGAAATTAGTTACTGACAAATTTGCCCCTTGTGCTTCAAAAGGAAAAGTATGGGACGTTATGTACAGTGAGTACCATATATTATGGATGTTTTGATTTCTTGTTGAAAGAGACAAGATGTGCTTGGTCTCACCTCCCATCTTTTAAATTTTGAGCTTCAATTCATATTAAATCTTTGGTTGCTGATGCTTATCTGGCTTCTGCGACTGCTGTCAATTCCTTCCTTGCTTCCCTGAGCCTTTCTTCTGTTGACTTCTCTGTACATTTCTTCTATCATTGGTTTCCATAGTCGAACACGGGCATTTATAAACCAATTTGATACCTAGTACAATTGAGTGTGAAAGAAAAGTGTTCATAATTATGAGTGTACTTAAATTTCTTGGAAGAAAAGAGATAACTAACAAAGTCACTTTCACTTGTTGCTCAAAAATATGTTTCCTGTTTCCTAAATGAGAATGCACAAGTTTTTCCTTAAATTTAAAATCACCAAAGACACCACACGCTATTACCTGGGTTCGCGTCAATCCGCTTTTCATGGCAAGTAAATGCTTCTCTGCATCTTTAGGGTACCTGAAATTCATCAAACACATAAGATCTTCCAAGTTCTAACACATCTGCATATAGGTTGAGTTCATCAAACAATGCTAGCCATAAACTTACAAGTACACAAATGTAAAAGTAATCATTGAGTAAAAGAGCTTACGGATGAAGAAAGTTCTGAAACATCCAAGCCCGTAAAACAGAAACAGACTTTTCGGGCAACCCCCTCTGGGGTCTCCATATTTGGTGTTCTTTTTTCTTTAGCTGTTGGAGAGCCCATTGTTCCTTGATGAAAGAATCGACCATGACTGTGTCCTTCCCTCTTGTGGATTTACTATCAAAATGTGCTCCCATTGCAAGGATTTGGCTGCTGATTCTCTCTCTCAAGTTTTTATATAAGAAAGAGATAGTATGAAGGGCAAAACGAGCATGCACCTGAGGGTCCAACTCTGTTGCAGCATGAAATGCAGATACAACTGTATGGATCTCATCCAAGCATTGGTTGTATCGATCATCAACCTGAGTCATAATGAAGTTTTTTGTCAAAATGTCATTACAATGCTGAAATGCCATCTCCGAGTCACCAGAAAGGATTAAATGAATTGATAAATGAGAGAGCTAGCAAGCCAAATTGGTAATAATACCAAACTTGCTTGATCAAGACAACTGGGCCGATGACATATGTTAATGCTATACTTAAATCCTTAGACAGAAGAAAGTAATCCAACATACCATTTGCAGTAAAGCCAGCAATTGGGCTTTCTTAGCTTCAACTGCTTGTCTCTGCTGTGAGGGATTCATTTGGACCTCAAAGCAACCATCAACATTTGGAAATTCGTCAGAGTTCATTGGCGGCCTCCCTTTCCCAGTAATGAAACTTGAAGACGGTGGTATATTGTCCCCAATTTTCCTCACACCTAAGTAACTCATATCATCTAGATTTTCTAGCGAGTAGCTTGCAATTTGAGCAAGTATTTCCTGTACTGCATGGAGATAAGTTGATCCCGATATAAATTGCAAGAAGTGAGCTGGTCTGTGAGAACCAAAACTTAGAGAAAGCTCATTACTGCTGCAAGAAGCTTGTTCTGAGCACAATCTTGTTGCATTCAAGCAACGATGAGTTGCACCAGAAAAGCTTACCTCAGAGCACTGATCAGGGATATTATTCCCACCAGTGATAGCAGTATGATAAGTGGCAAGACTTAAAGAGAGCTCATTACTGTAATTAGAGGAGCCATAACGATTGGCAGTCACATCTGCATCATTTGAGGATATCCACTCACTTGGATGCAGGCTTCCTATGGATGAATATGGTTGAAACCCAGTTCTTAACAAAGTTTTTCCATCAAACTTTGGAGCTGCATGAGCCTCGTCAAAAACCCACTTACTATTGACATTTCCAAGTACTTCATCATACCCACAGCTTGCTGAGGTTTCAAAAGAAGAATTCAAATCATTCGAGCAGTGGTTTGCAATGTCATTTCTAAGAACATCCACAGGATAAATTGAAGGCACTGAAATTGCTAAGTTGTTTAGATTTTCTTGAAGGCCATTTCTTGCAGCCAAAAGGGTAGCAAATGAAGTAGAAGAGATGGGTGTTCCATCCTCCAGCTGCTCTTGAAAGTTAATGTTATCCATAGGACCTGATCTACCAACTGAAAAGTCTCTCATGCCATTCCTTCCGAGTGATGTAACTAATGCATCAGAATCAAAAACCCTGGAATTGTTTGTTACATTAAGATTAGTGTGGATATCACTGATAGGTTCTCCTTGCAATGCTGAAAATGATGGAAATCCAGCCAATGCCGGGTCTGGGTGCTTTTGGCTATCAAAGTTGAATGAACTAGTTCTGATCAGTGAGTTTGGGGTTCCATCTACGAGAATAGAATATCTGCTAGCTCTATTAATTGGATTATTGAACATATCATTCTCCATTAGATGGTCAGATGCAAAAAAATTTCACGCCAACAGCTTCAAGATTCTTTTACTCTAAAGGTATGTTAATCCAGTTGATCTCCACAAGCAGTACTGTGGACGCTTTTGCCAGCCTCACTCAACAAATATCAGGAGAGATCAAGCACACTAATTTGGTTGCCAGCGCAGATACTTTTCTGTCTTTGTGATCATTCTCTTCATGCATTGATTATCTGCTTTCAAGAAATATTGAACTGGAAAACTTAAGAAATACTTTATAAGCGCAATTTTTTATGACAAAAAACAATAAGATATCTGAAAATTGATACATCAATACAGTGGCTAAGGAAGTGAATGAAATGATACTTGTGACATCCATGAATGGACCTAATAATTCTGAATTTGATAGATTCCTTCCCCACTCCCCACTTTCTATTTTCTAATTTCTGCCCAAGCAGACAGGAATTGTTTTTCTCATCCTGCCCCTTTCTTTCATTCTCGAACACAAGGACATATTCATCATCTAGCAGAATCCAAAATGTGTTGACTGAAGAAGCAAACTACCAATAGTTTGATGAAACTTTTTACAGAAAAAAGTGAAACTACATATCAAACCTGCAGAAATTAGATAGGCCAGATTATGCATACAACTAGTTGTTTCAATATCATCACTCCTTCAAAAGGCAATGCTATGATTTTACTAAAAGGGTATGAAAAATACCCATTTTCAGTAACCTTCTATTTTGAACATCATCAATAGTCTAAGACAGGCATCAGTGTCAATCAACTAAAATAACTATTAACTGAGCTTTCTAAGGCCCTCCCTACAGATACACTATAATCAAGAAGCAGAGGAATGAATACCAAGAGCAAATAGCCAAGAAAGACCAACAATTATAGAAGTACAATATATCTTGGAGAGAAAACAAAATGAAACATAAACAAGATTTCCACTTCATACCAAAACATCGTGATTTAAAAGGAAACTACCAACAAAAGTGTAAACGTATCACCGGTTACAGCTTCAAGATTATTCTTCATCTTTAAAACATTTTTGAGTTTCATATAAAAAAAAATTCAAATTCAGTGTTTACAAAATCATGTGATGACACAGCGGAACTGGTGGAATTGTGAATGAAACTAGCAAAATAAAGCAGGAAAACGTGACCAACCTTTGTCTCATTTGCAGAGGAGCAAAGCGATCTATCAAGTATCACCCACCAAGATACAAGTTCAATGAGAACCCAGTTTGATGCATCAAACCTAGAAGAAAACAAAATAAAAGAAGTGGAGAATTTTAAAGCAGATAAATATTCGATTTCATCATGCAAGACGTGAGAAATCTTTGCAGCGCTCAAAGAAAAAGTCGTTTTGTTTTCTAATATGCTTGATTGACATAACATTACAATACAAACTTCACATGATATAATTGACTTTCACTTTCTCCACAAAAAGAGTATAATCAAAAGCCAGGAAACAGAAGCACAGAACTTTTGTTTCCTCTTTAACGAAAAGAACAAGGTGAAAAAGTTACCCTGGCCTCGTGCATAATGCATTATCCTCACTTTTTTTTCCCCCTCAATACATGAAGTGGGCAAAGTTTCTTTTGCATGAACAGAACCCAAGAAACTGAGATTCAAAGTTAAAGTATAAAACACCAATGGGTCTGGAAAATAAAAGCAAGAAAGAGAGTGTGAAAAAAAGGCCAAAAAATGCTTGAGCAGTGAAGTGGAGAGGAATGAAATGGACCCATTTAATTAGATAGAAAGAGAAAGAAGAACCACACACACACACAACCACAGCATTGATACACAAAGAGTAAAAACAAGGAGAAGAAAGAGAAAGGAAACACATTACTCTTTGGTGCAGTGGTACTCATATCTGTTGCAGGCTTTAGAGGGCCCATTTCCTTTGTAATTTGTCCTCCTCTCATCACCATCTCTTCTTGATATCTGCTGCTGCTTCTGCAGCTGCTTCACTGTAATCATCACAATCAAAATATGTAGATTCTCTCTGTTGAAACTCCTGTTCGTGGCAGGATTTTTTTTCAGCAACATTTTCTTTCTTTTTTTTTTAAGAACAAAATTATTTTGGGGTTGCTTTTATGAGCTGTTTTAAGACAAGAAGCTAGTACAGTGACTAGTGATGGGAAAGAAGAGGGACTAAATAGGGGAAGAAATTTGTATGCTTTCACTTCAGAATCCAACAAACTAAAGGTTTAAGGCATTGCTAAAAAGTAAAGCAACAAAGATTTAGCAGTGTACTTGTTTTTAATTTAAAAAGAAAAAATGATGGTGATGATGCAAGCATAATAATCCAAAGCTGACCAGAAAATCTAGTGGCAAGATCTTTGAAAAATTTATTGAAGCAATTACAAATTCCATCTACTTTCTTCTCCTTTTTAGCAATATCATGTGCAAATTGCAATGTAGACCACCATGAATCATGAATCATCTTCAAGCTGTGGGCCTGTAAATGCAATGATTATACAATGTCTTTCAGGTTATCTTTTTGGGTTCTTGGATCATGATGTCTTGCCCAAAGTTGAATTAATGTTTCCATGTATCGTGTGAATGCATATGCACGTAGATTTATCTGTGATGAATAAAAATCCCAAAAGAGTATGTTCAATTTCAAATGAGAACCAAACTATAAAAAAATAACACATGCATTATCTTTTATCCTTTTAGCATATTGAAAATTTTTGTTTTTATTATTAGTTTAAGTTGTCTTCACTTTAGTAAAAATAAAGGCTTTTTTGATAAAAGATGACTCATCTAACATACGCACACAACATGTTCAAATTAAAGGTGCTTTTGAAATTGAGGTTGGTCAGTTGTAGTTTTTAAAATACAGTATTAAAGTATTTGATAAACAGTAAATATTATTTGGTGAAGCTTGAAAGTCATATTGATGTGGTTTTTCACTTGTATTATAAAAAAAAATTATATCTTTAATAATTTTATGAAAATTATTATTTAAAATTTATATTTACTATATATTACTAATTTTTATTTTATAATAATAATTTTTTTTCTACAGCAGTTGTAACTTAAAAACTACAACACATCAATCTCAAATGCACCCTAAAAATTATAACTTAAATAATGATAGCCAACCCAGCTATTGTCGCGTATGAAATACATATTCTTTGCATAATAAGAGTCATATTCTTTTTTCTTTTTGTTTAATAAGACAATGTTGATCGATGCTTTTTCTTTTTCTTCATTTCACACACTCTTTCCATGCAAAAAACATAAATTTAAAAATTTTGCTGTGACAATGTACAGTCGATCAAGATTCTTTTTTTTTTGGGTTAATTTTGTCTTGCCCCCAAATGTTTCAATATTTTTCACCACGCACCTATATGTTTAGAAAATACTCACTCCACACCCAATTCCGTTAATTTGACCGTTATGTTTAACGGAGCTATTTGAAATTTAAGTAAATGTCCGAAATACCCCTTATCTTGAATTAGAGAAAAATAAAATGAGATAAAATGTTAATTTAATAATTAATGTTTACATTAAAAAAAATTTATATAAAGGTAATTAATAATAATTTCATCAATTAAATTATCAAATAAATTTAATTTATCATCATCAAATAATATTTAGGATATGAATTTTCAAATTTATCCTTTGACCGTTAGAATAAACGGTCAAAATAACAGATTTAGGTGTGGAGTGAGTATTTTCGAAATATATGGGTGCGTGGCGAAAAATATTGAAATAATTGGGGGCAGGACAAAATTAACCCTTTTTTTTTTAAAGCTTTGTCAACCAAACATATTTAAAACTATGGTCCACTTGCGGGAGATGCGGATGTAACGGTCAATTTATTTTTTTTTCCAAGTACATTACATGATTGTAACTGTTATCACTTCAATGTTGATTCACTTTTATAGCAGAAATCCAAATTCGTTTCAAAAAGAAAAAAAAAAAAAAAAAGTAGATATCCAAATTATTTCCAAATGAAATCAATGAAGCCACAAACCGTCAGCTGAATTCAACTAATAAGGGCTTGATGGGTCGGGACTCTAAACTTGTTGGTCACTTTATCAGCTATGGTAAATGCGCGGGACTATACCAATATTAATGCGCGGGTCTCATCAAAAACTTTCATATTACACGTGTTTGGGTGATAATATTATTAAAAGGGTGGAACTATTTAAATCTGTTAAAATTCCTTTTCAACCCATGGTTCAATGAAAATTTGTATTATACAGATAACTTTAGACAAATTTATCAAAAGGGACAGGTAAGTTAAACTATTTGCCCCTACTGTGAACTCTAATTAATCCTCGTCTTAACAAACTGTTCTTATATAAAATTATCGAAGAAGAAACCAAAACGGGGTTAATTTTGGGATATTGAATAGTTTATAGGGTAAAATTCTAGGCGTTGATATTTTGATAGTGAGTATTCTAAGAAAATGGGTATTAGATGAATGACACGTGACCTCCTCAAATGATCTCACTAACTCTCACTTTTAAATTGTTTTGTTATTTTCTAAAACTACTCTTATTAAACAAAAAGAATTATTATTTAATTTTATTCTCTCTCTCTATAGTATAAGTGCATAACCATCAACCCTATCACTTCATCTATAGCTGCCAAAATGGGTCGTCGGATCGTGTTTGTCTCGTGTCAAATTTAGGTCAACCCAAACACGACCCATTTAATAATCGTGTTAAAATATTGAAACTTAAATTCAATTCGAAAAATAAACGGGTTACCCAATAACCCCAAAATATTACATATTTATAATATTAAATTTTTAATTATATATATGTAAATAATATTATATATCAATATCATAAAATATATGTGTGTTCCAATATTTTACACACTGACACTCTTAAAATTCTAAATATGTCTAAAATTTTATAAATAAAAAACTAAGTATATATCTATTCTTTAAAAAAAATTAAAAAGAGATAATCATATCCAATACATGATTTTTAGTGACAAGAGCTTAGAAATTAATTTAAAAATAAAATATAATGTTATTGGTCGAGTAAATGGATCAAGAACTCTAATCCTAACCCAAAACGAAAAAAAATCATGTCGACCTCGACCCAGCCCATTTAATAATCGTGTTAAATTTGACGACCTATACCCATTTATTTGTGTTGTATTCGTGTCGGACAATCGAGTCGTGTCAAATTTTGCCAACTCTAACTTCATCAATAATAAGTTCATCACCAGTCCGTCACCTCCACTAACATATGATGAGTTTCAATGTTGATATTGTTGAATTTTATTAACATGTAATGGATTTTGTTGTTATTGGCGATATTGATTTCAAATTTATGTGAGAATCTAGGATTTTATTTAATCAGGATTGATTAAGAATTAATATCTTATTCAAATTACGAACTAATTAAGAATATGAAAGAGATATGAGAGACAAAGAAGTTAATCTATTGAGAACTTGAGAGGAAAGAAAATAATAGGTTTTAATTATTTTTACTTTTCAATAAGGGCAATTTTAGAATAAACAACATTAATTGAAAAGCGAGGTCTGGTGAGATAAATTGAGGGATCCATCTAGTTACATAAATTGAAGGGTCAAATATCACCCTTAAGAGGAATTATATATAGTTCAAACTTTAAATAGCCTCATCCATACTAAAACCTTCAGATAGTAAAAAAGAAAGAAAGAAAAAAAGCTATTTTAAATTACTATGAATTTCCAAATGATTTGTAACATTTTCCTTATTTATATCGTTGCATTTGATTGAAATAAGTACAACAGAAGATAAATTAATGGTGTTGGGATCATGAATTTAATGAATATTTATATATTGATGAATTAGTAATTATTGATTCATAAAGACAATATCACATTCATAATGTGAATTTTAGTAAAGTATAGAGGCAATATAATTATAGAATTTAGTATGTTAAATAGTATGATAGGATTCTAAGTTAATCTTTAATTAAATGAATTAGTCACATCAAAATCCTTTAGCTAGATAGCTCGGCTAGGATTATGTAGTAACTCACTAAAGAAGAATTTTCGGAGGCAATATATTAAACCAGTTTCTCTACTATTTCTCTTAATATAGTACATAGAATAAAAAAGGTACCTTCTCATTTCAAAGTTGTAAAGAAAGTAATAATGACTGATAAAATATAAATCATTATATAGCCCAAAAAAGAAAATCATAGACATGTGATATGTAAAATTTTAAATTAGTTAATTATTAATTTATGTATTAATTGGGCCCTACAAGAATTTTTTTTGGAAATTATTATTTAAAAATTTATCGAATTATTAATTTACCATGTTGCCTCCAAAATTGGAATTGAAAAATTATTATTTAATCGAGACCACCAATTTATCAAGTATTAATTTAATAAGGTACTGCTGTATTGTTATTGTTATTGTTGCTGCTTTTAGAATCAAATAATCACTCACAGTAACTTCCAGAGAAATAACTTTCGACTTAATATTCTAAAACTACACTATTATGACATAAATCTTTTTCCAACCACAGCAGTGAGTCCTCTTATATTTGGGCTGCCGCATGATATGAATCCCATTCAACTCGAATTTGGGCCCTCATAAATTAATAGTCCTCTAGCCATGGGCCAATGGCTCGTCATTCTTCATCCTTGGGATAAATTTTTCACACCTTATTGTTGAGCCTAATTCACTAATTTCTCAATTTTTTTTTTTAATCTATAGTACAATATCAACTTTCTTTTTTTAAAGAGGAATGATATTATTATAAATTTATATAAATTGATGTCACATAAATTTATTGGTTGAATAAAAATATAAAATAAATTAAAAGGTTCATGTAGATCAAGAGCTAATTAATCAAACCAATTGAATTATGTCATATCAATTTGTATAAAATAATTTTTAAAAAAAATAGATTTATACAAATACAATTGTGGAAATTTTGGAGTTTGTTGAGTATGCAGCTTGAAAATTAAGCTTAATAAAAATAAGATCTACTCCTACACTTATAAATATATAAAAATAAAGGATCTTCTCTAGCAATTATTGACTCCTTTTTTTTTTTGCACCCCAAAATTACGGGAATCTAAAGCCCAAAGGTAAGGCCTACAAAAGTCGTTGAATCCGAAGGTGGCATCTCACCTCCAAGTTATCTATTAACACGGCAATCCCGATCATACTTCTAGTAAATTCTGTCAGCTTTTGATTTTTTTTTTTTTCTAAAACATTTTTGGTCTTTATTTTAATGTCCATGTCAAGAGTCTACTGGTTGATTGTGTATTGTATATGCAACAAATGTACAAAAAGTGAGACGACTCTCTCTCTCTCTCTCTCTCTATACGATTCTAGAAAAGAAAAATAATGCAAATATATATGTAAAGCAATAAATAAGCTGAAGAAATCAAGAAAAGATCTGGTAGTTAAACAATTAAGTGGGCAAGAAGCAGTAAAGTAAGATTTGGAGGTCACATGGTGGCAAAGTTAACTCACAAGTTTCCGAGGGCAAATATATATCTTCAAAAACGTGCTTGCCGTTGAATTAAGGGGTTGGCATTTCAATTCAAAGCCACACGAATTAATTAAAAAGCTAGCCTCGGCCTCGCCGTGTGTTTGTGTCTTATACCTGATACGTACTATCAACTCTTTCTAATATCACATTCCCCATATTTCGCTCTTTTTTTTTTAATCGGGAATTTGCCCAAATAACCACTTTCCTTTTTTTCAAATTACAAAAATGGCCACACTCCCACTTTTCTTACAGTAACAGCCAAGCACACAGCTCGGCAGACCAAAACTCTCTCCCTCACACCTTTTGTTTATTCCAAACTCGATCAAATTTTAAAATACATCAAAATATCGTATTAGTAATATAATAAATAAATTATATTACGACATGTTTATATTCATTTTAAAAATTCATTATATAAATAACGGTTATATTAAATATAAATACATACATACATACACACATATATATATATATATATATATATATATATATATATATAATAATATAATAATAATAATAATAATAATAATAATAATAATAATAATTGATTATATTATTTTTAATGTATACTTTTCTCGCTCAAAATTCAGTTTATCTTTTCTTTGTCATTTTTCGTCTAATTTTCTCGCTCAACGGTGACTTATAAATCATGATTAATGATCAAAATGGCAACCAGGAAGTTACATTTTGATAAATTTCAACAAGCTGGAGGGTGAGAAGATGGAATTATGAGGAGTAATTAAGTCACCGTTGTCACAATGTTGTATTCTCATGAGAGATTCTGCATGATTTTCTTGGGCATATACTACATCATCATACAGTAAAAATTGGTGATTAAGGGTAAATGTGTCCAAATGACATGAAGCTGGTTATGTTTGAAAGAAATATGAGTGTGTATAATTAAAAAGTGGAAAGCGGCTATCTCCGTAATTTCCCCTTTTTGTCTCCCTCACTTTAATTTCTTCACTTTGCATGCATTCGAGTAATACTTTTTTTTTTAAACTGATTAAGCATCAGTTGGTTACTGTATTACACAGAGATATATACAACTGACAGCAGATCATTACACTGATATTTACAATTAGATATATATACATGGGACTTATATTATTACACTTTTATTCTATGAAGTACATGCCCATCCAAATACCCCTCACAGAGGAGGGATGTCTCTACTCCACTCGCATTTCGCAAGGGAGAAAGACGTTATAAGAAGTCTCCACACAATTATGTTTTAATTGAGGGAGGTTGAGTCTGTGGGGACTCGAACCATTGCCCTCATAGTCATGCTTAACTTTGAGGGCAATGGTTCACCACTGGACTACAAGCCCAAGTGGCCATTCGAGTAATACTTAAAAGCAATGGAGTTTGACTATTCTCTCTCACTCACTCACTCGCACACGAGCGCTCACACACATACAGAGCTATCTGTTTATTTCTCTTTAGTTAAGAACTTCAACTGTTTTATGTATTAGATAATATAGAGTAAACGAAAAACAAAAATGTGGTTTCAATAATTGAAGGAAACGAGAGGTCATTATTTATTGTGATCTTATATATATACAATTTTTTTTTTCTAGTGAAAGAAATCTTCATTTTGTTTAAGTGAAGATGCCACTAAAATATAAAAACTATAAATTTCAATACATTAAAAATTATATTTTTTATTTATTAATATATTAAAATTAATATATTTTTTATTTCTTATTAATATTCTTACGGTGCCCTCGTTAAAGAATAATATAATAGAGCTTGTTATCTTACATAATGATGTAAGAAACATGATTCTTCCACAGTCGTCTGATAAAAATTTAATGGTTATATGAATATAAAGTAATAAAATTATATGATTTCTACAGCCGTTAGATTTTTATCAAGAAAAATCACGTTTCTTACGTCATCATATAAGAAAACGAAGCCTAATATTTATTATATGCAAAATGCAAATCTAGTTGGGGTTTCATTCAATAGATATTGATTAATTACGATGACATGCATCTGCAACTGCCACAGGGCAATCATTTCAAGATTCGGCCAGTGAAGGGCACAAAGAAATAAAAACTACTAAAAGAGCCAATAATGCTTATCATAACAAACCATATGTATCCAAACTATATATTATAATAATGCAAATTTTTTGGGTCAACTATATATATGAATAGCTTCACCCTTATTGAATCATTTGTTCAAGAGAAAATGGTCATTGGAGGAGGGGAAAAAAACCATGACATAATATAACTGAAATCACCCAAATAAAACTAAAATATACAAACCAATTCCAGCTTGTCCAAAACCCAATTGAAAAAAAAAAAAAAACACAACTTGCAAATTAATATCATACTAACCACTAAGATTTCAAAGAGAATAATCTCACTCACCACCTTTATCATCATCATCAACAGCAACAACAAACTTTGATATCATCATCGCAATTAATTAATCAACTAACTGATTCACTCATGTCCATGGAGAGAAGCCATTGACACAACTCCAAGCTTCTGCAGATTGAGCTTCACAACAGTGTCCACGAACATCTTTGTATCTTCCACAGTATTACCTTCGGGTATATCAACTACATATGACTCCGTAACAATAGTGTAAATTTCGCCACCCTTTTGAAACTCATTGACCGACGTGACAGACCGATAATTATTTAGCCTATGCTCACCCCCCACAACCCTAAAGCTTAATATATGCTTTTCATCATCCAAAATCTCTAATCTCTCAGTACTCGTTGAAGCTGGCAGCCCCGATACAACCGTCACTTCTCTTATGCTGCCTACGCCGCCATCGCCGTGCATGTTACAACTTTTGATGAAGTGTTTGTACTTCTGGGGATTGTCGAATCTTCGAACAAAAGGCCACACAACGTGAGCTGGTGCATCAATCCGTTGTGTTATTAGGGACACGCATGTGTTTGGTTTCTGTTCAAACTTGTGGTATCTTTCGATGATAGGCCTCAGCTCCGCGTATTCTTCGGGCGTAAGGCCTTGAGGCGGGGCTTGGCTCGCGTCCATTAGGGTCATCAAGCGGCGGAAATGAAAATATTTTCACGCACGCACGTATCAAAGTAACATTCACACACAGGAGAAGAGAAGAGAAGAGAAGAGAAGAGAAGAGAAGAGAGAAATGAAAATATCCAATAAGTGAATTAGGGCTTCTTGTGATAAGTTGATAGAGGGGGGAACTACGTTTTATTTTGGGCCTTGCTATTGGCTTTGGCATTCGTATGTAATATTTTTAATTAACAGTTTGTTTTTTCAGTACCGGTTTTGTCCTCTTGTTTTAAAAGATTGATTAGTTCTTAATTACGAGAATTATGACGTGGACCAGTCATGACTATGTACGGAAAGGCTTTTGTCTTCAGCCTTAATTGAATATTGAATATTGATTTCGTCTCACATGCTTAGCATTTGGCCCATTGAAAGGTGACAAGGGCATCGTTTAAACTTGGAAGAGAGACAATTTTAATTTTTCAAGCTAATGGTTAATTAAATCATTAATTTAGTAGTATGGTACTTAAGCAGCAGAGCTTCTCATTCCGTATTGGACATGAAAGACAGTGTTGTTTTAGTAACTTCGGGAACAAATTATTTTAAGAGCGCCACTAAGATGGAGATTATGACGAGTAAGCAAGGAGGGGGCATAAGTGGAAATGCGGGAGAAGGTAAGGAGTAAAAAGGGAAAAGAAAAGAGAGATAAACGAAGAGGGAGGGAGTGGTCGCAGTCTTTGAAAAGGGCAAGCTGGAGATTCGTGGATCATGTGAGAAGTCTAACAAACTCCCGCGTGATCTATAACTCCACTTTGCAGGATTTTGGGCCCTACCTTTTACCAAATTTTCTTTCATTATTTATTTTATATAAATTATATATAATTTTCTAATCATTGAATGAGGGACAAATTAAAAACAAAAAAAAAAAAACACGCACCCTAAGATAATATAATATATTTTATCTTATAATGTGTTAAAATTTATGTTTTTTTCTTGATATATTGAGTCATCTAATATTTAAAAACTACATTGAACTATAACTAATTCAGATTTGAGTCAAATAAAATCATTCGGGCGGTAAATATCCCCTAATAAGCATATAACGCAACTACGTTTTTAAGTATCGAACCAAAACCTTTAGTTAAGTTAAAGCGGTCTCATGCCATTTGATCTACGCACTTGTTAGTAAAATTTATATCTTTTTATCTTTTGATAGGTTTCCTAATTTTAGTATAATTAAGATCTTGATTGGAAGCTTATAAATTTAATAATATATATAACGCAAGCCATTTATCTAAATCTAATGAGGCAATTTGGTAATTGGAGTTGGACTAAGATCGAAGAACTTAAGATTGTTGGTAAAATTTATGTCTTTTTATCTTTTGATAGGTCCCCTAATTTTAGTATAACCAAGATCTCGATTGGAAGCTTATAAATTTAATAATATATATAGCGCCAGCCATTTATCAATATCTAATGAGGCAGTTTGGTATTTGGACTTGGATTAAGATTGAAGATCAGATCGAGCTGCCTCCAGATATCTCCTCCAAATACACATAGAAAACTTGGATATGATCTTCTGACACACGTGTGTAAACTGAAGTGGGGTTACAAAAGAGAAGAGCGTTTGCTTTGATTTTGGACGCATTTTCTTCTTTTTTTTCTGTTTGTTTGCTCTAAATTTTCAAGAGTTAGCTGCTGAAGTTTGAAACAGTGAGGAAGTAACATGGCGATCTGTATCCCCTATCCGGGGCTATAAATATTTGCACGACACAAAGTTGGGAAACACGAGAGTAGTTGACAGATATGATACAGCTCTGTCTGCATGGCTGTATACGGAAATAATATCAAATATATATTGTTGCAAAGCATGCAAACCGCTTTGAAATATTTGTTCCCAGAAAAATAGATCCACTGGTTCGAGGCTACCCACCGATAATAAGCTAATAAAACAAAGTCCACATAAAATAATTAATAAAAGACCTAGAAATTGGAGGGAATTGGAGGTGACCCAGTTGTGTGTCGTGATGTGGCCGAATTTCAAATGTCATAGGAAGGTCCAATACGCAGAAGGAGAAGCGAATAATGAAATGGTGGCATTATTCCTGACAAATTAATTTAAAGTAAGCCGAACACAGAGAGAGAGAGAGAGAGAGAGGGAAAAAAAGGATAAGAAAAGAAGGAAAGAAAAAGAAAAAGAAAAAGGGGTTTCTGATTTTACTTGGCTTGTCATCTCTTAGCACTGAGAAATTAAAAGAAAGGATGGCATTGGAGCAGCAACTGCTGAACTGCATTGCTTAGTGGTTGCTTTAGCAATAAGGCAAAGGCAAAATGGCCAGAGAAATTATGTGTGGAGTTTACGGAGAGGCTCAACCTTTATTCCTAGCAATCAAAAGTTAGGCACCTTTTGTCATCATTCAATTTTTATTTTTTATTTTTTTAAGTATCATGAATATCTGTGCTGTTTTTGGGCTAGCTGCCATCAGATGGACTGCAGTCCACAGAGGAAGTGGCATTGCATTTCTGAATATTTCTAACCAGCCACTGTAGCTTGTTAAAGAATTCAACCGATAGCTTGAGCAAGAATTTCTGCTCACAAGTATAACAAGTTTTTGAAATCTCTCTCTTCCATATATTCTACAAATCACAAGTTCAATTTCTTTTACAAGCAGTTTCAGACCCTTTCATTATTTGTTTTTTGTTTTTCTACAATCTCTCGAATCTATCCACTTTTATCAACTTAACATTTCGAGCGCTCAACTATCAGCGAAGCTTTTAATTAAATAAATTTTTTCAAGAAAATATGGTATGGTCTTTTGATATCAAGAGTGACCCAACAAAAAAACCCTCCCTAAGATACCTCGCAGTTAAAAAAAAAAAAAAAAAAGAGTGACCCAACAAAGCATAATGGGAAATAGAAGGACGATCTGATATGGGCCGCTTCCTAAGCATCTTGCGGACCTTCGCATGCTTTAAGGTGGGTGCAGCATCTAATAAGTTGTAAAAAGGTGGGCTCGCAGACCTTGAGCTCTTGCCTTGGTCCTTGGTCCTAAAATTCAAGCCAGCAAACATTCTTCGTTTTAAACATTTTCATGAATCTTTTTGTTTTGGTTTTATCCAAAACCCGATGACTGTTGTGGCACAAGTCGAGATGGATTAAGAAAAGACAATGTTTTTTCATTATTTCCCAAAGAAGTAACTACTTATATATAATAAAAATATATAAATATTGAAGAGACGATCATAAAATTAATTTTTTTGAGGTTATGGGTGTAAGTAACTTTAAAATATATTGGGAATCATAGCTCAAAAATTATAGCTCTGAGTATCAATAAATACTCGCTGCTGTAGTTTGAAAATAAAATGAGTTTATCTTGTTGTTGTTTGATGAAAAATTTATACAATTTTTATTATTTTTGTCAAAATAATATTTAGACATTATATTTACCAAGCATTATCATTTTTTTATCTCATAATTAATTAAAATTTTCATTTCATTCAATACAGTAATTAATTAGAATTGTAGTATAAGCCCATTTTAATTTTCTTTCTTTAGGCTATATACGCTACTTATAAGAAAAACTTCTGGACCATTGCCCTAGGCTTATACAATTAGCCAATTTAGAAATTGTAGACTCACTCTATGGATTACTCATGAGTTGCGGATGATGAGTTCTTCACTAACGAAGTGCATTGGATATCATATAACGTAAAAACACACATTGTCATTAGTCTATTGCAAGCATTCCCATTTGGCACCGAATCTTCATATTAGCCTATTGCAAGCGATCCCAGCCACTTGGAATCAAAATTCAGTGAATTTACATATGTTGTCTCGAAGTGGTGTCTCTTATGGTTGGGTGTTTTTATAAATTTCTTAATTGCTTCGAATATAAAAAATGGTCTCTTCTTTTCAAAAAAAAAAAAAGGTCTCTTTTTTTTTTTTAAAAAAAAAGAGAATTCTATTTATATTTACAAATTACAATCTCAACTCTTTGAAATCTAATTCATTTATTAGGCCTAGATCACTGTACTAAATTTATTCTCAAATATTTGAAAATAAATAAATCCTCCTAATATACATAAAGACTCTTTATCGAAGTTTATGAACTTAAGTCAATTAACTCATGAGTTGAGGGTTGCTTCAAACTTAAGGTCTTACTACTTTACAGGTTCTGTAGAGTATAGCTTCCAATAAAATGGAGTGATTGGCCCACTATTTTTTGAATTTTATTATACACAGATTGTTACTGATATTATATCAGACATTACAATTACAATATTTATAATCATACTAAACAACTTGGACCACCGCCATACATTAACTCACTAAAGCACTTGTCCAAATATTTTAAACCTTCTCTAATATTCGAGGGGTGGCTACTCTACTCAAATTTCGTAAATGAGAGATTGTCTCAACTCGATTAGTTAATAGTTGAGGGAGTACTGAAACTAACTTCCATAAAGTTCTTGTGGAAGCTCGAACCCTTGCACTCAACATTGTAAGTGCAAGGCTTCTCCCATTAAACTAAAGGTCCATTGGTGAGTGATTAGCCCACTTGGGTCCTCCTTTAGTCACTTGTTTTAGTTGGTTGTACCTTACAGAAGCTAGAAGTAGCAACACCCTCAAATTAGGGATGGCAAAATCCGGGTCTGGGTCCGGGTTTAGCCTTTCCGGATCCGGACCCGGATACTATTTTCTTTTCCCGGACTTGGATTTTAACTCGGATTTTTTCATCCGGGTCCGGGTCCGGGTTCAACCCGGAAAAATCCGGGTTTCCGGATTCCGGGTTTTGAACCCGAATCAATGAATGAATATTAATTTCTAAAATTCTAAAAATAAAAAATTAATACATTTATAAACAATAACACATTTAGATTAATCAATAAAATTAATTAAAAAATAATATTAAAATTAAATATTCGGGTCCGGGTTCCGGATGTCCGGGTTAACCTAAACCCGGACCCGGATATATCTGGGTTATTAAAATTTATTCCGGACCTGGATTTTTTTATATTCCGGTGCGGGTTCAACCCGGCCCGGATTATCCGGGTTCGTCCGGGTTCGTCCGGGTCCGGGCCAGGTCCGGATTATTTTGCCATCCTTACCTCAAATTCATATTGTTAGATAGAGTGATGATATTTTATCTCCTCATTTTATCCCATCAACCCTCACTAAACTTCAAATTAGAGGAAAAAAGTTATATTGTATTTTTATTCCATTCAAATCCGGCAACTATATACTTTTTCTAGCATATTACAAGAGTCAATTTTTTTTAAAGTAAAATATTCTGTTTATTCTGTGGAGATTACAATTATTAGTAAACAGTACAACATAATCTCATATTCTTGATTTTTTTTTTTCTTCTTCACACTAAAAGATTGAACTTTAGGAATTTATTTGTCTAAAAGAGCCTCGGGCTCATAGACACTTATATAACTTATTATTAACTTTTTTTAAAAAAAAAATAATAGATGATAAATATGCATCTAAGAGTGTTGATGCAAAACTCTAACAGAAAAAAGAAAAAGAGAGAGAGATAATACAGAACAATGAAATTTTAGAAATAGATGGTGAAATGAAAAATGGGGTCTCATGAGATCAAATGGTAATCTTGAAAGTAAATGGAACGTAAAAGAAAAGTGCAGTCTCATGAAATAAAATGTGGGGTTGAAGATCACCACTATATTAGATGTGCATACCATACTTTTCATGTTATCCTTGTTAGTTGATAATATAATTAATGTGGATTTACTTGTATCGGAGTTTAGTTTTAATATTATATAAAAGCCTATGAACATGGCTCAGACTCAAAATATTACTCAAGAATTAAGAGTTATCGTGTTTTTTTTTTTTTCCAAATCACAATGCCCCTCTCGCATGAAATGATTTATGATCTGATTATTGGTAAATCTTATCTTAATGAACCATAAGACATGCAGATTGTTCAACTCTAATGTGCATCTTAATTATTTCAACCATATATAGATCTCATCTCCAATGATAGGCGTAAATCGAGAGGCACACATCTTAATTAATCAATTAAATTATTAAGAAACTGGTTGGTATCTTGAAGGGAAAGATTAGTTTGCGTATAATGAGCATTGTTACTCTTAAATTACTGATGACAAATTAGGAAAACTTGTCTATACTTCACAAGGTAAAGCTATAATATACATTATAAATAGCACACAATGGTTAGCTTAATTAATTGACAGCCTTAGAGATGCTAATGGATTTCTATAAAAGGCACAAAGCCGCCGTGACGTTGTCACTTTATTTTTATTTATAATCAATTAATCATGCTTTTACTTTGTAGCCGTTCATTTTAAAGTAAATTGATCTAATTTGCATTTATTAAGAATGTCATGAATGCTTTATTTATTTATTTATTGTTTTTAACCGCCCACTATAAAAAAAAAAAAAAAAAGCAACAATGTGTTGGCCAGCTAATGTAAATGACCTAAGGTGAAAGCAATTAATAAAGCAATTAATGGGTGGACTAAAAGGAAAACAACAACAATAGGGGCATAACATGTAATAACTAGTAAAAAAAGCCATCATTGTACGTTAATCACACAATTAATTAGAGTTTTCCTGCAATTGAAACGTTCTGATTCAACTTTAATATCAAGAGAGCTCGGACAGCTGCGATGGACTGATTACACTAATAGCTTCGATCATAAGATCACGAGTACATACTTTCCTTTGATCCAACGGTGTTGGAGCTGCGAGTGTAAGCTCCAAATTAGGCGGTGATGCACTTGCAGCTGTCAGCATTTTTAAATTGAAAGAAGCTGCTGGCTGGAAGTTAAACGATTCATTGAAGCATTTAGGCAACGAATTATAAGCCAAAGCCGATGAAGAATCACAAATGCCATTACTGGGACTAGCCTTTGTTGATTTCAATAACAACCCACAAAAATTTGAAGGTTCTCCTGGCTTGGAACAGCATGTATGAAGCACTTTATTTGAGAATTTATCCCTTCCCATCTGCTACAACAAGTTGAAAAGAATGTTAGATAAACTGCTTAACTCAAAAGATTCTGTTCGGCTAGACCAAAAGGGTAATTAAGCTGATAATTAGTAAAGGCCTAACAATACTAATAAAAACCAGGCCCAGGGCATTACATCAAAGAGACTGGGGCGGCGTTTTCTTTTGTAGAGGTTTTTTTGTCTGAGAAAATATTTTTGTGCATGACTAGCCACTTGTGTTGGAGTTCTTGTGGTGACAAAGTTCTTGGAGATGCCTCTCCAGTCGCCTCTGCCAAGCTTTTCTAGTCCCATTAGAAACACCCGGTGCTCCTCTTCTGTCCACGGCACTCCTAAACATTAATTCATCAATGGAAGAGAGCTTCTTAATTAACTGATTAAAGCATGCATTATATACATGAAATAATGGAAATTTAATTAATTAGCAGTCCAATTAAAGTAACTGAAATTAACAATAATTATTAACCCTTTTTGCGGTCTTGGGTAGGTGCAATGAGGCTGTCAGAGATGTAACCATTGGACAATTTGTTAGAATGTTGATCGATATTAATGGTAACACCAGTTGATGACGAAGAAGAAGCTGAAGATGATGGCGATGGTATAGCAGGAAAGCTATCCGTGCTTAAACTCTTTTTCAGTGGCAGCAGCTGAGAAGATGACGATGATGATGAATTTGAAGATATAGCAAGTTGAACACCAAAAAGCCTAAGCCCTCCCGCAAGAGTACTGGTGCTGCAGCTGCCACCTTTTAGATTGTTATCATAAGAGCTGCAAGTTCTTGAATTGTGGCCTGTGTTTCCACAATGTGAGCATTTCCTGCCCATTCTCACCTACACAAGTTAATACTATCGAATGAGATTATTATTGTTAGTGGTGTCTAGTGTGCGCGCGCGTGCGCATATATATAAAACGATGGGCTTCGCTCTCTCTTTTTGATTGGGCGAATAAATAAAATAATTATTCTTATCCCATGAAGGGCACAATATATTATTTAAATTAAGGTGAGTATGTGGGGACTACAGTAATTTATTCCTCTCATTCTGAACATATTCCTGCTTACAACGGTGAACCATTCACTGTAAAACAATTAATACAGCCGATTATTCGATCGCTGACATCCTGTGAATTGGTCCCGTATATATTTTTTATACTTCTATTTATTATCATGCCTGCTATAATAGTCACACTTCTTCAATGAGAAAACCGTGACCGTATGATCAAATTATGCAGGAGCTAGTCTTTTATATATATAGCTGATACATAAAAGCACTTACAATGCAGAACAGTACTGTTCTTTATACATAGTGTGGTTATAATGACTTGTATGAAAAACGCTTCTGGGTGTCTAATTTAAAAGCAACCGAATCTAGAAAACTGAAGAAAAAATGTTATCGAATGCTCTTTACTGCAAATACAAGGTATTGTTTTGATAAGACAAAATAACTTACCTCCTTATTGAAGAAAATGTGGGGTGACAAATTAATCTATGCGCATGCACGTTTAGATTATGAGCCGTACATATTTAGAGATATGATATGATAAGAGTTGTTGAGGCACCAATGTTGCAAAAGTGGTAGCTGATCAAAATGATGACTTAGAAAATGGGGTAAGAAAAGAAAAATTAAAGTTGATGTTGATCAACCAACACCATTTTAGTTGAAAATTGGCTATAGTGTGTGTACACATGGTTCATTTATGATTTGCTCACGAGATGGACCCAAAAGAAATGTTCACATAAGCTATGTTACACGGTTATCATGTATCATTAATGCTTTTGCTTTTTTATGTAATATTTACATCATCTATTGTCTATATGATATTTTCGCGAGGGCCAATCTACTTCAATGCAGGGACAATATTAATACGGTGGTCCTCACAGACCAAATTACCTTAAAATGGAAGAAGTTATGTCCCAACCAAGAGAAGGGACACCGTGTTGTAGCAATATTCGATGTGTTGTCTAATTTTTCCCAATTATTAAAAAAATATGTGCCCGATACAGGTGATGAAATCCTCCCGATCTATACTTACAAATAAATAATTATTGAACTTGAATATGAGTCTCATGAAACTCGTTCCTAATATATTTCTTGTTTCCATAAGCACCGTGTGCTTGTTGGGGCAGCCAAGAAAAGCTCTAGCAATATATTGAATGTACTCAAAACTTGTACATATATATATAACACAAGCTTTACTTGGCCATTGATAACCCAACAAACCCTCTTCTTTTTAAACATTTTCAACGAAGAATAATACAGCAGAGTTTCACTTCATGAGTGTTTTTCTTTTGGATTTTTTTAACCCAATGACTTGTGTCAACCGAGTAATAGATTAAGAAAAGAGAAAGATTTTCTTTTCCCAATGAGGAAAGCTACTTATAAATATATATCAATTTTAAAGAGATTAGGAAATCAAATTAGTTGAGACTGCGGGTATAATGAACTTTGAAAACGAAGTCATTGATAATTTCTCACTTCTTGCTTTTTGTCTCATTCGATTTAGTGTAGATAGTTTCCATTTTCTGACGCGCCTGTAGACTTTGTTGATCAGTTTTTCACACACATTTATCATCAGAGAGGAGGATGTTGCTTCTGAGAAGCTTGCTAATCCTGGCACGACTGTGGCTGCTTTTTCTTGGTGGGCTGATCCGCTTGAGATATTGCCGTATTTGCATCATGATGCTCTCGGTGTCCCTACTTAGCGTTTTATGTAGTTTCTTATTGTTGTAATTTTTTTGCATGCATGTTCGTTTTCTTAGACAACATTTTTATTTAGGTTGCTTGCTTGTTAGTTTTGGAGGGTTCTTGTTCTTAGTTTGATTTGAAATAAGGCTCATTATGTCCCCCATTTAGCGTATTCATTCTTTTTATTTTCAATAAATTTTCCACCTACTGTCGAGGCCCTGCCCCAAAAAAAAATTTTTTTTTGATGAATTTTTCTTTACTAATAAAATGTGTACTAGCTAAATACAATTGCTTATATTTATATAAACTATTTTGCATAATTGATGTGACAGACTAATATTTTGGTAATAAATAAAACACCACATAACTCATATAATTTAGTTTTATTAATTTATATCTTCATAAAATCAATATTGGGATGCCCCATTAACTTGTGTAAGGAGCTTATGGCTCTACAATTACGTTATGTAATAAAATTTAAAGAAACATAATGTTGTTAACCTATTACAATTTTTCTAATTTAGCAGCATCATTGTAATTAAGGAATCTTTTGGGATTAAAAATGTATATATATAAATGACTAGCTTGCTAATGTTCGGAGAATTCTTATCATATACGTATCTCGTGATTAATAAGATCAAATATATAGGTGAAAAAAAAAATGGGACCACTAAAAGAGTATGCTCTAGATAGATGAACAGTCTTTCTCGATCTTGAATGTAATAAAAATTTAGTGGAGCAGCTGAAGACAGGTGGTCGAGTCAAGCCCTAAGATGCACTGTCGACATCTTAATTATTTCAACCGTACATCGATTTCCATCGAAGGTAAGGAATCTTGAGGGCACAAATCTTGAGGGCACAAATCTTAATTAAACTACTTAATTATCTTGGTGTCGATTAGTTTGCTTAGAATGAGATATTGCTCTTTAATTAATGAATAGTAGGTACATTTAAACTTGGTCCATTTCGCTAGCTAAGCAAACATCTATGTTCCTGATAAGTCATTTTCGGTAATGGTTGAAAGTAGTTTAATAATAGTGGAAAGCTTGTTGGATATGATTTTATTTCATAAGATTTGAAATAGTAACCATAAGCTCGGAATTACCTGTTGACTCGAGATAGTTACACGATTCTTTCTTGATCTGAGTTTTTCTTTCTTTTTAAAAATTTTAAGGTGTATATACACATTTAAGATAATTATAGAATTATATTTTAATTATTTTTATAAAGAGATAAAGAGCTGACAAAAATAACGATAAAGTAAGATATTTTACTGTGTTTGTAATTGAGTAAATCAACACTGATTTAAAGTTATTTCTATCAATATTTTGTCTAATTTTCTTTTAAAAAAATGTGTATATCATTTTGGTTATCCAATGTTGTGTTCTGTTTATGTTGGCAAAATTTACAGAGATAATATTCTTATCATAGGATAAAAATAATTATTATTATTAAAAATTGTTTTGGCCAATTCTTTTTCTGCCTCGTGCATGCGCCATGAGCATCATTCTAGCTTTCACTTTCTCATTTCTATAATACGATGAAGTGTCTTTTCTTTTTTCTTTTTTTTTTTTAACCGCCCACTGTAAAAACCAAAATCGGCAGGTGTTCCAGCTGATGATGTAAATGGCCTAACAAAGTGAAAGCAATTAATAAAGCAACTAATTGGTGCATTAACAGAAGGAAAAAAAACAAGAAACGATAATTATTCGTCCAGTGACTAGCAATCTGCGTCATGTTAAAAAGAATACAGATTAGTGCTTCTTTAATTAGCCAATAGATTTCTCTTGGTTCCTTTGTTGCTTTGGTTTAAAGTATTATTGCTGGCTTGCATTCCATTTGAGAGGAGTACTGTTTAATTTAATTACTGACAAATAATTGACACATTTCCTAAGTAAGGAAAGGTGATGAAACCTCTAGCAAGCACGTGATACTTGCAATGCAATTGCCTTTCTGTACGCATTTGAATAAAAAGAAAATTGAATTCATAATCACATTATACGATGCAGATATGTTACTATAATATTGTAGATGTGATTATCCATTATAGCTAAGAGGAAAAGATATTTACAGTTTTAAGGTTTAGAAAAATAATCACTTTAATAATGGGTCACAAAAGATCCTTTTAGACTAAAATATCTTTTGCCTTTGTTAACTTTAAAAAATTAACTCTTAGGTCATGTTTGGTTTGAAGGAAAGGGAGGAGAGGAAAAGAGTGGAATGGAGAGGAATAGAGAGGAATAGAGAGGAATAGAGAAGACTAGTGAAATTAGATTTTGTTATTTGGTTTGATATAAAATTTGATAAGAAAATGAATTATAATTTTTTTTAGACAAATTTATCATTTATCTTAAATATTAAACTATTTATATTAGTAATAATATATATATATATATTAGTAATATATATAAAATAAAATGGCGGTCCGGTGGCTGGCGGCGGAGGTCCGGCGAAGTCCAGGGTGATCCGGCGGCTTTTCGGTGAAGTCTAGCGGTGGTCTGGTGACTTTCCGATGGATGTCCATTTATAATATTAAATCAATAAAATAAATTTATAAATAATAATTATTAATGACATTAAATAAATTAAAAAGTTGAAGGGTAATTTTGAAAACTTCAATTTCTAATATAAGAAGAATTTAAATTCTTCACTACTTAGTGTGGAATTCAAATTCTACATTATAATGTATATTAAATTCTAATGGAAATTAACTTATTATACATTTTGTCAAACCAAACAATGGAAATAAAAAGAGAATTTAAATTACTTTCCTCTCCTACATTCTCTCCTCCTAACCAAACACCACCTCAATGTTTTATAATAAATAAAAATATAATATTAAAATAAATGTAACAATACATACTTTTTTTAATATTTTCAATTTTTAAAATATTTTAATACTTTGCAATCTTATATTGTATTAAACAAAATTTTATAACAAATAGAAACATAATATTAAAATAAATATATAAAAATTTTAAATTATTTTCAATATTATATAAAATAATTTTAATATTATTAGTACATGAAATCTATTTTATTAATTGTAAAATCTATTTAATCCGTAGATTTATTTAAAATTTTATAATAAATATAAATATAATAACTTACATTTTAAAATTATTTTATATATTTAAAATATTCTAATATTATTATTCTACTAGATAATTAAACTATTTAAATATATTTATATTTTATTAAAAAAATAAAATTATTATTTTTAATTACCATCTACTAAGAGTATTATCGTTAAAAGAGAGTCTTAGTATCCCTTATTAAAAATTTGGGAGATTACATGACCATTTCTCAAAACCCTTGGGTGTAAGTGTCCTTTTTCCTATAATTAATGTCCCAAAACTTTTATACATAACTCAAGGTTACATCTAGAGCTGGCAAAATAGAATATTGGATCATGTTTGTATCCTATCGAAATGTTGAAATCCAAATTTGACAAAAAAAATAAATGAGGCACCTAACATATCTATTTAATAATCATGTAATCGTATCATTTAACACAACACAACCAGTAACCCACTTAATGGCTATTCAACATGATTTACATTAAACATCACACGCCTATTTGTCTCAAATTGCTCTCTTTATATCTCTATATAATATTATGTATTGATATTATAAAAATATATATGTCGATTAAAATATTATATTTTAATCATATATTATAAAAATGTATAATCTTACAAAAGGGAACATCATATAAATGTTCATCCTTCACTAAAAAAGATCAGCATATCCAATATTTAAGTTTTGATGATAAGATTCTGTAAATTAATTTAGAATTGAAAACATAAGTATATTTTAGATTCCATAAATATGAAATAGCTTTGGTTAATTGTTTAATAATCATGTCATTAACTTGGTAAATAGGGTATGAAATCAAATCCTAACCCGACATAGAAAAAAATAATGTTGACCCAAATTAAAATTTAATGATCGTGTCAATTTTTATGAACCAACCTATTTACTATTGTCAAGTAAATAAATTATTTCGAACGACTTGCAGCATCATTAACCACTCCATATGTTTAGAAATAGTAATTAATATTGCTTTCTTCATATTATAATACTTAAATATTTGAAACCTCCTCAGAGAAGCAAACATCAACTATGCCACCACTTTTTTTCCCCTATTGCATAAATCCATAAAGAGTAATATTGTACGTATTCTAAGTAATAAAGTATTTAATATGTTTTTTTTAATGGAAATTAACTAGTGATTCAAGATTAGTGCATTAATAATAGATTTATTAATAATAGATAATATGAGTAAATTTTACAATGAGAGAATTGCTTACTTTATTTTTAAAATTATGGACAATAAAAAAGATAAAAATTTCTAAATTTCAATACAATACAAGACATAATACATTACATTTGAATGCTTATATATATATATATATATCCTAATTCTCTTATTATAAAATTATTCTGAATAATATATAATATACTAACAACTTAATACATGAACGTGACATATCATTTCAAATACTAAGATTGTAGTTATGTCATTTTTTTAAATTTTTTTATGAGAGTTATGTCATTGAATAAGAAGAATGTTACGAGAGCCTGAATCATGTGAGTACTTCACCATGGCAAATGATGATTATTTGAGCCAAGCATGATGTCATCTGAGTAATAAATCATAAATTTTCACAAGACCATTAATTAAGCAAAGCAGAAAGGCTATTATACATGTTAATCAGAATATTGATTTTAATTGGTTAGGTCAAACATAATAAACATTGCAGTTGCCGAATTGTTTTCTTAAGCAATTTCAAAATTTCTATAAGATTTATCAAAATGACAGTTCAAAGATTAAACTTACACTCACTAGGTTGGTTAGAGACAATTTAAGTGCTCAAGTAAAAGTTTGACGCCTGATTAATCAATGTTGCGATCAACCTTTGATTTGACCTGAAAACATAAGTAATTAATCAGTTTCCAAGTTTCCATCACATTAATTAGCTCTAATGAACTATGATTATTCTTCCAGTAACTTAAAAAATCTTATTGCGATTAAGAATTCCGATTCCTCGTTCAGTTAAAATTTACAGTATTATTTGATAGATCCTTCGATCTCCTCCCTCTTTACTAGATCCGTGGAACACTGGATCATGAAAGTGATAAATTAAGAACTTCTCCTAGCATTTAAAAAAAAAAAACCTTCTTTTCCTGGAATTTATTGAGGTTGTCAAGGTATACAATGCATTGTTATTATAAAATTTTATTATTATTATTATTATTATGGAATTGAAATTTGACAGTTATAGAAGTTACAATACTAAAGTATTTAATTAACACTAATTGTTGTAATTAAAAATTATGTTGATATAATTTTTCACTTATATGATGAAATATTTATTATATTTTTAATAATTTTATTAAAAAATTATATTTACTATATATTATTAAATTTTATTTTACAATTAATTTTTTTTCAACAACTGTAACTTAAAAATTACAGCATTTTAATCCCAAACAAAACCTAACAACGAAGACCCGATAACCACTGATCCAACAACAAAGACCCGATAAAAGAAGTGATGGCACATTTCATATTTGCCAGGTTCTAATAAACAAAGAGAAAGGGATTATACAAATCTTTTTTTTTTTAAATTAACGCATACTCCCACCAAATTCAAAATCCAGACTTTAAAAAATCACTCTTTACCACCGAATCTAGAATATGATACATTTTGTTCCTATTTGATATTAAAATTAAACAGCTATAATTTAAAAACTACAATACTATAATATTTAAAATTTAATAAACACTTATTACTGCAGCTTAAAATATAAGTTGAATTGACCCACCTCTTTTATGATGAAAAACCTATGATATCTTTATTAATTATCAATTTTATTATTTAAAAGTTATATTTACTATACACACCTAAGTTTTATCTATAGTTATAGCCATTTTTTTTTTCCTCCTCAGCAACTCAAATACCAAACAAAGTTTTCATATTTTCCAGGTAAAATTTTGTTTTTTTTTAGCAACATTCAAGAAAATATTGCTTACACTTTATAACGATAATATCAATCTGAATTACAAGCTGGGATTTATGATACAATTAAAAAAATATATAAAATAAAACATAAGCTACACATTCGAAAAGAATGATTATCCAAGTTGTAGAAAATCAGTTAGCACAGGTGAATTAGATTACCTCTTCCTTGATCTTCCAATTCTGAGGGTCAGTTCTGTTTGTTTTCAGGCGTAAGAGAACAAAATAGGATGTCAATTGACTGCTGTTTGCACAGTGGATGCTCGAGTATGAAATGCTTGTGTGGCATGTGAAGTCCCTCTTCAGTTCATATACACAGTTTGTTATCATGAATCATGGGGTCCTAGGGGTATCGCTATGGGAATCAAAGTAATACGCTGCTTCCCACTTTCTGAACGAAGGTTATCTCCTTTAAAGCCATTCTGGGAGTCAAAAACATATTCAAGCTAGCATAAGCTTTAGGAGAAAGTAAAACTATAGTAATAAAGCCATTCTGGGAGTCAAAAACATATTCAAGCTAGCATAAGCTTTAGGAAAAAGTAAAACTATAGTAAGACAGTGCCTTGAATTTTGATTCAGGTCAACATTTACCTCAATGGAACTGTCAGGAGAGAACCACCGTAACAGCACGCCAAGATGCACCACACCAGGAATTAGCTTGAAAAGCAGAGGAGTCGTCACCTGCAGAGATTCGTGATGGTTATCTACTGAATAAAATTTCCACTTCAGAGGGGGTGAAGAAGAAATTGATGACCCTCGGAAAACAACAATAAAATAGTTGAAAGTGCTCCACAGTACATTCAGCATAATTTTGATAACTTATTTGTACATTGATGATAATCCCTTTTAACTCATTGGTGCAAGTAAAACCAAAAGTTAAAAATATCACACAGGCACGCATACAATTGATGAATTTTGCAACAACATTTTTCAAACATAATTGAGATGACTGCATACCAGGCTAAGAGCTGTTGTCCCAAGAAGAAGCAAATACAGTTTCCCCTGAAAACGGTCACAAAAGTTCAGCTCTTCAGTAGCTCATAATTTTCGCAAACTATCCTACTAGAAGCAAGAGGTTAAAAGATTTAAAATACACTGTTGTCCCACTACATTTTACATTGAGAAAGTCTTAGCAACATATATTTTTCTGCTTGAGCAATGCCATGACTAACTGCAATAACAGCCATACTGACCTCAACCAAATGAAGATTAGAAGAACGACTGAGGAGAACAAAAGCAAATTCCCCTATCTGAGCCAGAGACATTCCAACCTACACATGTACAACAACACAGGTTACTGAAGCAGCAAAAAAACCCACACACAAAGCCATCATGCCATCACTTGAAAATCTTACGAGAACTGACGTCTTGTTGTTGTAACCAAATCCCTTGACAACTGTGAAGACTATAATAGTCTTTATGGTAATCACTAATATAACAGATGCTAATAATATGTCGATGTGATTCCAAAGGAAATGAACATGGATCAGCATCCCAATGCTGGCAAGGAAGAGCGCAGCAAACATGTTGCGGATAGGTTCGATCTGCACATATAACAAGTTTCGAGTGTGTGGTCACAGGGGATTAAGAGAGAATTAAATGAAATGTTATGTCAGAAGCCTCAAATTGATGACAAAAAAACAATTGATGGACTAAAACCGTATGGCATAACTTAGGGTATGTTATATACTGACAACTGAGACATTAATACTGCCCTTATGAACACATATTAAGTATTACTTGATGAGAACAGAATTTGCCATTAAATATATACTAAAAGTTGTTTATATGAGCAAACCAGAGACAAGGAAAGAACCACAAATTTTCATTTAAGGGTAGACAGATTCAATAATGGGATATTGGACGGTGTTTATGAGAAAGGACCAGGTCCAAGCTTACACACCACTATGAGTGATAAGTGATAACTGACCAAATTGTGTTTGTTCCCAACAGTTTGTAGCAGGAATGAGTAATAGAACATTATGCTTGGACCAAGTTCCTGTCAAGTTCCCATCAAGCTTACAAATGTTCCTGGGTAATTAACAATGGCCAAAAGATCACTTCTGTTGTGTTTGCAACACAGACTTGCATGCATGTGGAGCAGAGCAACATTGCTAAGGTACCATTGCAAGCCTCCATGCATACAAATAACAAGCATACTTTACAGAATTGTCCTTACCTGTTCTAGTGTATGTTGAGCAAGATCAGTAGTTGATATCATCACTCCCGCAGCAAAAGAACCCAGTTCCAGACTAAGGCCCAGCTTATCACTACACTGAAATCATAAAAAGAATTAGATAGCAAACAATCTGAATGAACTCACTCATGTTACAAGCTTAAGTTAATGCAAGAACCCTTTCACGTTGCTATACACTTTGGAGCAACAATTTGCATCCAGTCCCATTACCCATGCTTGTCTTTGTTGCACCCACACTTATAGGTTCTATAAAACTGCATTTACATGATATGGAGAAGAATGTTTTAATTCAATGCTGGGTGTAGCAACCTGATGCAGATAGTTCATTGTAATGCAAAAAACAAAAGATTTACATTAAGCCAGTGAATTTATAACGAGATGCTCATACATCTAAAGTGTTTGTTTGATATGACTAGTCTACTGGCCAGAAGAGCTTTCCAGATTTTTTTTTTTCCTTTTTGTCGTTGAAACTGCAGTAGAACTTTTGGAGGATTAAAATACTCAACAACCTCTACTCCTAAAATATTTGAGTTTCTACCAAATCTCAGTAGAGGCAAATTGCCTCTATTGAGATTAAATTATCTAAAATACCCTTCTTTTATTTTAACAATTTTTACTTCATTCCTCACATAACTGATGCAACGGAAGTTTAATGTTCTAACATTCCATTGATTCTTGAGAATACCAGAATAAAAGAACAGTCTAAATTTACACTGATTCGACAGAATACCGTGAGCCTAGGGGTTAAGACTTGTTGATTTTGTAGAATGCTGAAAATTAACTAAACTTAAAAACTCACACAGAGCTTTGAAAACTGAAAGTATTATTAAACTCAAATCTAGAGTTTATTCCAAGAAATAATCAATAACAAATAACCAAGATCCGCTAGTAAAAGCTACAAAAGATACTTATATATACTAACTACTACTTAACCTAATTTGACTAGAAAGCGTATCTTAATAAGACTTCTACCTAAGTTAAGAATACAACTCAAGCAAGCAATGCGTAAACAATGAAACTCTAAAGAGCCAACCAAATTAAACTAGAATACAAATTAATTAAAATATTCCTAAATATTATAAACTTCAATCTAATTAGGATTTCTTCAATTTCTTGCTCTACGTCAATAACCTAACATAGAGGGGGGGGGGGGGGAAGCAATCAGTGTAATTATACAATTTTGCTAACAGCTATAATTGGCAACCAAACGACCAACTTTTTTCTTGTTTTGTTAAAAATGCTACTTGTAAAAGCTCCACTGGTACAAAATCTACTAGAAGATCTATTTTAAATGCTAAACCAAACAGACCCTAAGAGCAACTGATGACAAAGGAGATAAAGAAGCTTACTTTTTTTTTTTTTTTAAATACTTACTGATAAAGTTTTCAGGCAACTGAAAATTGGTGCACAATAAGGTAAATAGATTCATGCCAAGATAATAATAAATTTTCTGAATATAATAAATAATTGTAAGCGCAACAAACCCAAGCAACAAGTAAGCAGAATGCAACTGAAGCCAACTGATAGAGTTCATTGGTCTGCACCAAACAAAACTGAATTCATTAGATAAATCAAAGTTTACCATCGGATCACTAACAAACATTTATATTAAAACAGTGGAAAGAAAAATTTATAGGAGATATTTTAAAAATCACCTGTGATGATAGACTTGTCATCAGTTTCAGAAGCCAAGGAACACAAGTTCGAGACAATATTGACAGAATGCCCAAAAAAGCAATCAACACTACCAACCTGCTCAAGAGACGAATTGACTAGTTATATAACAGAATTTGACACCTGCACATATAATACAGCTGGCAAAGGACCCCACAATGGGAAAATAAGTAATTGTGAGCCTTACTTTCCATTCTTAATAGGCCAAAGCATCCAAATCCCATAAAAACCCATGTCATACAACATAGAAGATGGATACATTAAGAGAAATGCACCCATAGATGTTAAGAACCAAAATTACTAACTAAGAAACAAAGAGAAATGGGTCAGGCGAACATGGTATATTGCAAAAATCTGAACCATACAGCTTAGTGATGGATATCATTCCTTGTAAAACACCAGAAGTTCCACCGAGAACTGGAAGCAATGCAAACAGCAAGCCAACAGCACAGTCCTGGCAAACAAAAGAGTTTTCAAGCTAAAGAGTAACAAAAGATGACCCTTCAAATTCAAATCAATAAGATGAGTAACAAAAGGCATAAATGAAATACTTGCACAAGAAGCAAGGAAACAAATTAAGAACCTGCAGAATAAGGGTGCCAATGGTAACTTGGCCATGAAGAGCATTAGTAGAATTCTTTTCCATCAGAAACTTCAACACCTACAGCCCAAACAATGTAAAATCATTAAGACACTAAACTACCAAATACAAAAATCCAGGATTGTGAGTAGAGTGGGAGTGTGTAAAGTTCTACCACTGCCGTTGAAGACATTGAAAGAAATGTACCAACAAAAACCCCCTCCGAAAGCTTTATGCCAAATAACTGCAAACAGCATCCAATCAGAACTGCAGCACTGACACTGAGAAAGATTGTGTAACAAAGTAACATTAAGAAGGAAAATAAGACATAAAACAGTTACAAGAACAAAAGCCTTAATATTTTACACAGAAACCGCACCATCGTCACATGAATGGACATCAAAGAGATTTGTGGACAACAAGGATAAAGAATTGAAACTTCAAAACACCATAGCACAAGTAGATATCTTTGGACCAGTGTCTGAGATTAAATGTAACAACTAAGTTGCCACATTCAGGCATATGATAAATGCAAAACCAAGTTTTAATTCTTGACCCAGAACAAAACCTCATAAGAGGGTACTGAGACCACAGGATTATTCAACATTGGTCAGGCTGCCAATGTGGTTTAAGAATCAGGCCTTAATAGTTGAATTCCACATTATCAATTCTCTCGTCCCCTTGTTGGACTATCATTTTTATTCTCTTTATCTTGTTAGTTATTAAAATACTTCTTATCAGTTACTTCTGATGTAGCAAATATAAAATTGCATGTACTCAGGCAAGCCTTAAGGGTTGTTTTCAGAGGAAAAAATATCAGTTTATAAAACTTGTACAAAAGTTTTGTAAGCATCATTACATACCAAGGCTGTTATTCCACAAAGGAACATGAATAAAAAAATTTGGAGCAGACCACCTAAGACAGCAACCGCTCGAACTACTCGAAGCTACACTTTAGAAGAATAACATGTGAGACAGATGTGACAATAAATATAAACCACAAATAAAAAGAATGTGATATAAGCCTACCTTTGTAGTGGAGAACTCTAGGCCCAAAGCAAAAAGAAGAAAAATAACACCAAATTGAGCCACTGTTTCAACCTATATAAATAAATCCAAGTGGAAAAGATATTGCACATGTCAGTTATCTAATAAAATAAAAATGGTTCTTTCATCAACACAAAATCTTTTAAGGGATAAGACTCCATGATATTAAAAGGGAAAGTAAGCATTTTCTGAAATAATCAAAAAGATGTTATGGAGAATAAAGTCAGTTGCTGTTGGTGTGTTCAAAGAAAACAAAAGGAAAAAGAAAAGAACCCAATCACACGAACATATTGCTATAATTTCTAATTAATACAACATCCCAAAAGGAAGTTAAAAAATGCGTCTAGGATTTTAGTTTAGCTCCAAAATACAACAAAACAAAATAAATTAACAGCACTCTTAAATGTTGTCAACAAGAAGAGAGAAGAGACATACAGGCAGCCAGAGAATCTAGAGACTACAATGTTATTGAGTTTTTTGCCATTGAATATTTGAGGAAATATGTAGGCATTGTATAAAAGTAAAAAAAGAAATACAGGTGAAAGTCAACCCACAATTTCTCAGCGATAGGCCTACAGCTAATAACATCTAAATTTTCCTAATTTAGTTTCTAGAACGTGAAATAAGACATAATCTTTATGAGGTGATGCGCTAGTATACCAGCATAGTTATGGAACATTATGGGAAATAAAATTAGAGTGAAAAAATCAGAACTATTTTAATGAACTGCTATATAAGATAAAACTAATAAATTATAACTACAAGTAACATACTTGCACCATTTCACTGACAAAGTTAAACCCTCCGGGTCCAATAATAGATCCTGCTAGCAAATATCCAGTAATCACCTGTAGATATTAGCATGGTTAACAATTTCTTAGAAAGTCAGTATGCTGGGACTTTCAAACAGATCCTAACATTGTAGTTTGTCATTAAAAATAAGCTTATATCAATATAATCAGACCGGCTGTCCGGCACAAGCAAATGCAATTCCACCACAAGTTGCAAACACAATGACAACCACCAAGTCTGATATGAGCCTGTAGCACAGGAGTAGAAATTAGATCTTCTTACTCCTTCAGTAGGGCAACCAAATTAAACCAAAATTAAAACAAATAGTAAGTTTACCTTAAATCTAGCTGCAGCACTGGATATTTTGATTTAAAATTAGATATAATGAAGACATTATCCTAAAATAATGAAACAACAATCATCAGCATTTGCAATTATAACATCAAATAGAATTTTATTAAGCAGAAATGCTACCTTGCGATCAATCAATGTCGGGGTTTCTTCAGCTCCATTATCATTATCCAGATTGAAAACATCATTAAGTTTAAACGACCTAAATTGAAAGATGCAAGGGTGTAAGGATTTTGGAACTTTTTATTCATTAGAGTAAAACATATCATAGATGCTCATCAGGCTAAATGACAAAAACAGGTTATTAGAAACTGCACATCAATAAATCTAGTTATTAGATAGAAGCAGTACTTTTCCTCTTTCGTGTCATTTTTCTTCGGCTTGACTCTTGCTACAGTTTCTAAAACTGCCTGATCAACCAAAAAGGGTTAAGAAAAACATTCAGCAGATGCTCCCAACTAAAATAGGTTAAAAATGAATTCGGAGAAAGAAAAATGAAAAAGATTTAGAAAAGAGATGCTTCTATCGAGTTAATTAAGCCTGACATGAAGAATTACCAGATTATTAAGCAGATAATATATTGTATGATTGAAATTAAACAATTTCATTAGATCGTATAAACTGACAAGTCATAAATTATATTATATTTAATTCCGAACATAATCAGCACCTACTTAACAGATTTAATGTCCGTAATACATTTCACTACATTAAAAATTCTGGTGAAACCATTTTAACCAATTATATGCGAGCAATATCATTCTCACAGCGCAGCTCAAATCACATAATTCAGTAAAAATTCAAGTTCTTTAAAGAAATTGCTTTTCGATACTGAAAACTGCAAGATTCCACCAACCTGCTTTTCGGCTACACTGTTATTAAAGCTCCCGGCATCAGTTGCTGCCCCTGCAAAAAAAAAAGGCTATACTTGAAAAAGCAAATCAACAACAGCTCAAGATTGAATAAAATATAACATAATCGTTAGATTACAGATGGGGAGGGAAAAAAAAAAAAACACACACACACACACACACAAAAGAAACTTGATCGTTCATTGCAATTAATCATGCATCGATAGTATATCTCTCATCAAATTTCATGCAATGAAAGGTTCTAAACTCCGTAAGAGAAGCATCCAAAAAGCTGGGGATGTGAAAACAAAAATTAATATTAAAAATACAGATCATATCATAATAAGATATTCAAACAAATTAGAACTCACTCAATCTCCTCAAGCTTTGGAATTAAAGAAGCCAATTCCTAAATTCTAGAAGCACTTCCAAATTCGAGTTCGTTATTGAAGCAAATGAGAAGAAACTAAAGATAGAGTAGCACCTTCGGCTTTTTCATTCTCAGCGAACTCTTTCTCAAGAGCGCGATCGATTATGTCAGCAAAGGAACCAGGTCTAGCAACGGAAGTGTTCGAAACGGTGACGTTTAAGTCGTCGAGATGATCCGAGTCGAGGAGTTCGAGAGCGAGTGAGAGCGAAGCGAAGTAGACGACGAGCAAGAAGAGTGTGAGCTGAGACAAGCAGGACTGAGATCTTCTCACCAACATTGCAGGGACAGGAGGGCGCAATCTAAGCAACCCGGCGCAGGTTTAGGGGAGTTGGTGGTGAATGGTGAGAGAGGGGGGAAAGAAAGAAAAAAAATGTTTGGTCTTGTCGGTGTGAGAGACTGTGTGCGAGTGTCGATGCTAACAACGCAACCCAAGTGTGCGACAGAAAATGGGAGGAGAGCGAGACGCCTCACGCGCGGCAGACAGAGAAAATGCCTTAGGGGGAAATAGATTCTGAAGTTGAAAATTGAAAATGATACGACCGGAGTTGGGGTCAACTACCTGTTGTTTAGTTATAATGACGTAATCAATGGGTAATGCTTGGTTCAAGATTCACGAAAAGATTTTTTTTTTCTTTTAAAGGAAAAATGCCTTAGATTTTAAGGAAAAAAAGAGAAAACGAAAGTTATTTAGATTGGAGTACTTTTGACATTTTCTTTAAACATAAAATTCTCATCACCCAATGATGCCAATGATACCATGATCTTACTGGATCATCGGATTGTTTTCTGTTTTCTCGTGACAAATTATGAAAAGGGTGGTTTTTATTTTTTAAACCAAACCCACCTTTATAAAATAATTACAATAAATTCATATTCTATTTAAAAAATTATAAATTAACACAAATTTAAATAATTAAATAAATAAACCTTTCTTTTATAGATATAGATATATATATATAGGAAAAAACTATTTACCCTGGATTTGCTCCCCAAAAGACAAAACGCACCGTTTGGTAATTTGATTGCCATTTGCTTTTGAAACACGTGTTTCTTCAGTTGCTTTATGTAAAAACGAAGGACAATTAACATGCAACACTTATTTTATTTGTTGCGTTCCAGCTGTGCATCACTTATTTTCTTTGCTTTGCTTTTTCGGGAAGGTTTGAAAATTTAAGCGGAGTTCATTGCAGCGCTAGTGAAAAACCCTAAGTTTATGATTTGGTTTGGAAACTGAAAAATTGGAACTGATTTGTGAAAGTGCTGAATCTCTACATTACAAAACTCGTAAGCATTTATTGTTCCTACATTAATTTATTGAGTTGTTTCATTTTAAGTAGAAAAGGGAAAGTGAAAGCAAATGAAGGAAGTGGAAAGTGAAAGCAAAAGTGAAAGCTAAATGGAAAGCAAATGAAGCAACACGTGTGGAGAGAGAAAATCAAACGGTGCGTTTTGTTTTTCAGGGCATAAATTCAGGGTAAATAACGGCACTCATATATATATATATATATATATATATATATATATATATTAAGCGCCCTACAAGAAAAACAAAACACACCGTTTGGTTTTTTTGGTCCAATGGTTGATGTTCAATTTATAAATTTGTTTGTTTATCAAAGTTGTGACGGTGAAGTTTCAAAGTTTCAAACTTGACTAGTAGTAATAAATGAAGGATTGTTTGAGGAAAATGATTCTGCTGATTGCTGCTTTTAATAAGTTATATATATATGTGTATAAAATTATTATTATTTTTTTGAGACTATTGTTCAGATTACAACTCATATTACATGAGAGTATAACTGATATTTACAAATCAGACTAATACTGGGACCAACTTACATAGTATAACTGATGTTTACAAATCAGACTAATATTGGGACCAACTTACATCAATGCTAATGGAGCTCTGCCCAGATTTTAACCCTCACAAATATTCGAGGGATGTCCACTCCTCACTCATGGGTAAGAAAGAGGACTGCCTTCACTCAATTTTTTATTGAGGAAGGAAATACCCCCATAATGCTTTTGTGGGGGTTCGAACTGCTGCCCTCCAACTTGGAGGGCAGCAGCCCTGACCACTTGGCCAAAAGGCCGAGTGGCTGTGTATAAAATTATTTTGGTTGTACACTTTAGTCCTTTTCTCGCTTGGGTCACATGAGATGCCTTTGACAGCAAATCACCACTTCAAAAAATATGTTAAAGCTTTGTTTGATTGTCGGTAATCTCAATATTATTATTATTATTATTATTTACCTCGAATATATGCCCCAAAAAACAAAACGCACCGTTTGGTTTTTCTTCTCCACACATGTTGCTTCATTTGCTTTCCACTTAACTTTCACTTTTGCTTTCACTTTTCACTTCCTTCATTTGCTTTCACTTTCATTTTTCCACTTAAAATGAAACAACTCAATAAATTAATGTAGGAACAATAAATGCTTACGAGTTTTGTAATGTAGAGATTCAACACTTTCACAAATCAGTTCTGATTTTTCAATTTCCAAACCAAATCGTAAACTTAGGGTTTTTCACTAGCGCTGCAATGAACTCCGCTTAAATCTTCAGACCTTCTTGAAAAAGTAAAGGAAAAAGCAAAGCAAAGGAAATAAGTGTTGCACAGCTGGAACGCAACAAATGAAATAAGTGCTGCACGTTGACTGTCCTTCCCTTTTACATAAAGCAACTGAAGAAACACGTGCTTCAAAAGCAAATGACAATCAAATTACCAAACGGTGTGTTTTGTCTTTCGGGGAGCAAATTCGGGGTGCAAATTCGGGGTAAATAGCTTTTTCCTTTTGATAATTGTTGATGGTGCAGGCCCATGAGTAAGAATAGGAGGGTACACTTGTATTGGCGTCTTTGGTTGGGGAGTAGCTTGGGTGGGGCATCAAAGTTTTCATGGCCTTGGGTGGGGATTCTTTGTGGGTTATCCAGTAAATTGTCTTGGAGAGCAGCTTATCGTGGTTTTTTCTTTTTCAGTGTGTTGTTGTTTTAATAATGTTTCTGACTGTTAGTCCAAATATGGTGGCTATATTATTTTGTGTTGTGGTATTACTGTAGTAATAATTGTTGAGCGAGCACTACGATGTCTTTCTTTTTTCTTATTGGACTATAGTTTCACCTTATAAATTTGAGTTGTGTAGTTATACTTGTAAAAATTTCTCCAATGTCTCATGAGACCCAACGCGTAAAATTGCTTTTCATTCCAATCTCTTTTTTTTTTTGAAGAAGTAATGAACAAGGCCCGAAGCTTAGAGCATCTCCAAAAAGCTCTATAAATTTTACTCTTCAAATATTCATTTGCTTACCTATGTGGCAAGTAGATGAGTGAAAAAAGATATTGTTCTCCAAAAGACTCTTCAAATAGAAATGAGTTAATATTGTTTTAATTAAATAACTATTTTTTTAAAGAAAAAATCAATAGTAATTAAAGCACATTTCTCTTTTTCTTCAACAAAAAATAATAAAATATAAATTGAAGAGGGAGAAAGTCTCTCTTCAAATTTGAAGAGAAAGGATCATTTCTTGTTTGAAGAATCTTAATTGGAGTGTCTTTGGAGCCTTAAATGTTGATGTAACTCTTCAAATAAGTAATAAAATTTTATTTGAAAAGTCTTTTGGTGATACTCTTAGGTTATCCTAACTATTGTATTTATGCCTATTCCGCATTTCCTTCCATTCTTGAAATGGTAGATAGTTTTTTACCTTTAATGAAAGGTTTAGTTTCCTTTAAAAAAAAATTAACCATTTAAGATTGCTTTAAAATAAGTTTAATTTGACTAAATAACCCTCATAATATTAAAAAATAAAATTATCCCAAGAAATATATATTATTGTAACTAGTAGTTTAGCACTTAGTTTTATATTTTATGATCTAATATGTTTAAATAAAATTTAATAATTTTCAAGACCCCCCATATCATAAGTACATTTTGTTAGTTTAGTTTAATATTAATAATCATACTAATAAAATATTACTTATACATCGTTTAAAAATATTAATTTTATATTAAAAAAATTATTTCAGTTAAAGTAAAATTTTAAGTGGTTTGATACATTTACCTTTATAATAATAAAATAATCATATTAAATTTGTGTAAATTTCTTCTTTATTTGAATGTTTCAAAATTTAGTGTAATAATATTATAAAAGTATGATGGATCTACATAACTTATGGGGTGGAATTACCAGAGTCACTTATAAAAAATGATGAAAATAATAACTGCCCATTGAAAATCCAAAATAACACTCTAGATTATGATGAGCTAATTTAGCATCATAATTTCGATTAAGGGTGTGTTTGGGAATAAGGTACTATAGTTTTTAAACTACAGTTATTGCGGAGTAAAAACTATAACTGTGAAATCGAACTGAGAAAAATTAATTCTTGAGCTACCAAACCAGGGGCGAAGGTAAGAGTGGGCTAACCCGGGCTGCAGCCCGGGTAAGCTTTTTTTTTTTTTTTTTTTTAAAGTTAAGTATAATTTATAAATTTAACTTTATTCATACTTATAAAAAAATAAATAAATCTAATAGCCCACCCCATAAAACAATACTAGCTTCGCCACTGTACCAAACCCCAACTGTAAGATGTTATTAAACACCTCGACACTTAGGCTTCGAAAGCCCAACTGCCACACATCACTCTCAAATGCAACCTAAATAGCATTTGAAAACCATAAAATTTACAAAGACTCGTGAACTTCAAAACTGATTCATGCATACACTAATACAATTACTTCTAGGCTTTCCTCTGTGTGTGTGTATTTCATCGTTCTGCCTTCACACCATTTGTTTTAATCTTTTGCTTCCTTAGATGCTTATATATACCCATAGCTACAATCACTGTGTAGTGTAGAACATTTCAGATGTACATGAAAATAAACAAACGCATGCATCCATAAGACCCATGAAGCACAGTGAAGGGCACTTGAATTGCACTTATATCTTTACAGGTGACCTCCCCATATTTATCAGGCCCTTTCTTGATAGGTTTTCAACTGAATTTGCTATAACTCTGGCGCTAGACTTCATGTAACCCCCTGCAAAATGGAATGAGTTAATAATAAACTTTCTTTTAAGACCAACCTAGACACCTCAGCAAAGCAGATCTCATGTTAATTGTTTAACTATCCAAAAACAGTAAGGGGGCATGTTGATTTAATGCATATTTTTTGTAAAATCATTTTCCTAGAAGTGTTTTAAAAAAGGATATCTCATCTAAAGGCCTGACACTTCAACTGACAAAATTGATGAGAGTACAAAGCACAACATGAGAATAAGAAGGTGGTTCTAGCAGAAAAGAGCAGTTTCCCTCAATATTTGTAGCACAGTTGCACATATGCACTCTTGCATGCAGGCATGAGGACATGCATGCATAAACTCACACAAAAACATGAAATCTAATGGACCAGAGTGCCAAAACTTTTTCAGAAGTTATTGGACCTGATGTGAGCATAACAATGGGAATGTTCCTTGATCGAGCAAACCTGAAGGTCTTCTCATCTCTAGCGGCTATCCCATCAGGACTAATCTGCAGAAGCAACTCCAACAACAACATATATCCTTTAGTCCCTAAGAAATATTTGGCAGAAACTGTCTAATAATATAGACGGCTGATTTCACAAATGACATTTATCTTGCCGTTGTGACCATGGTATCCGTTATTCAATTTGGAAAAGAGCAAACAAGTGTTCCTAGTCCGGAAGATTCTTCTACACCGTTTTGTGATTAGCCATTAATCAGGCCTCATCATGGCCCAAACTAAAGACTTCATTTGTTTCAATGCACAGTAGGGAGCATTATCAGACACCCCACTTTACCTTTAACATGCCCAGTGGATCTCCCTCCAGGATATCAGTGCCGGCATTGTAAATCACCAGCTCAGGATCAAACGTATGACCAGCAACCTGATCCAAAATCACAAACTATCAATGTTGCATTGCTCCAGAGGAGACTATTGCTGGCAGTATTTCTGATATAACTCAGTACAACTAACAATAAGTATCCAAGTTTATAGACCTCGCCAATGTCAATCCATGAAATGGCAACTGCATGAAGTAATTATATATAAGAACTGGAAGGAATATGAAAAAAAATCTCAAAGTCAATGAGAATGGCATTGGGGGTATACAGATACTGCAAATGCGTAGGCCATACCCAATAGCTACACTTTCTGCATCTAGTGGGTAAACAAGATTCTGAACATCAATTTTGTCTATGCTTGCATGTCTGGGTTGTGCATAAACAAAATAACAAATCATGGCAGGAAGAAAATGAGAAGAAAAAAAAGAAAAGAAAAACTGCATTAGAGCCTAAATAAGTTGAAACCTAAATGCTTCACAATAGCTACCTTAAGGAAATATATCAACAAAAGCTATTGAGAAAAGGCATATTAGTGTTGCCCTGGTCACTCACGATTTCCTAAAGGAGACATCCACAATCTTCTTTCCAGTAATGATGAAAAGATTTAGGAAAAAAAAGGAGATGAAACACGTGAACAGAAAAAGTTTTGAACATATATACCTCAAGTGCTTCATCTAATTTCTTTAAGTACTCATTTGTTGTTGTCCCACTCTGTTGAAATGTAGGAAAAACAAATTATTTTAGCAGGCCAACAAAACAACTAGTATTCACTTTTCTAACTGGTATATTGATTGTTTACCACTACTTCGACCTTCTGATCAATAAAACGTCTTGCCTCATAGTCCTAACAGAGGATTTACGAGAGAGGATAAAAAAATCAGAATGTTTACCAAATGATACCGGTAATTTTTTGATAATACTGGTTACAAATTAATAACAAAGAGCAACAAAAAAGTGCAAAGATAGAAGAAGAAGCAGTCATTTAATTCTAGGAGTAGGTAACTAACCCGAGGATAAATTCCAGGGTTAAACATATCCAGAATATAAACACGACCTGTTAGGACAAATGTTATCATTTGAAAATCCAAAAGAAAAAAATGAAAAATAAAAGCACAATCAAATGAAAGCAACCTACTGTCACTGGAAAAGTCCTTCTCGTGACCATTTCCTTGATGTGCATCAAGATCAATTATCATGACCCTGTATTTGAAGATGACGAGCAGTTAAAAAGCCCATGCGTAAGCAGGCACTGTCAATTGAGATATAAATGCCACTTAAACTGCCACATCCATTTTCCTGACCTGAAGTTAATTGTTACCTTGATATATTTAGTTGAACAAAGGCATAATGTATGCAAAGAGAAATATCTGCATAAGCACAAAATCCACCTCCTTCATCAGCAGAGCAGTGATGGAATCCTCCTCCAACATTAATGGCCCACCCTCGCTCTTTTGCAAGCTTAGCTGCCAATATGGTTCCACCCACCTGCAGTTAATTTTGAACAGAGGGGGAAAAAAAAGAAAAAAATGAAAAATAAGCCTATCTAAAAGTAGATTATTAGGAGCCAGGAGATAGTAAACTTTTAAGAAAGATGATGATTCACCTGCTTGCGAAATGGATAAAGAACTTTCCTCTGCACAAGACAATTGGGAAATAGTGCAACAGGAGGCACCTACAAATTGCAGCACTCTAGATCAGTCAAAAATCTTGTCGTCAGAGAATTCAAGTCCTAATCATTGGTTGGAATTATTGAAGTACATCAGAAGCAACCTGTTACTTTTTGAGTTCTATAAAACCAATCTTATCAGGACCAAACTCATTCAGATCTCTTTTAAACATCATTACACCAGTCACTACCTTTTCTTAGCATTTCAAGTACGTTCAGTCATTCACCTCAAAGTTACATCATGGACATTATTTCTCAATAGAATTAATATAAACCATCATCTAAATCATTGAGGAAACATTAACAGCAAATCAAAGCTCTATGCTTTACCTCAATTATAATGGAAACATTTGGACTGCTCTGTAGACTCTTCAAATATGATTCTGAATGAACCTGATCAAAGATAACCAAAAAGTTTAGGATATAGATTCATATCCACAGGGTATCCAAAAGGATATACTTACTGTATGACAGTAACTATGCAGTGTATCCAAAAGGATACAATTCAGTAAAAAAACTTGGAAACGCCTTTCTTTAAAATTAATCACTCTCCCATACCAAAGAAAGAAGCAACTTATGCAACAGGATAATTGAGCATAGAAACTTCACATGAAGGAAATAAATAAGCTTCAGTTTTAAAACCTTTGTAAAACAAGAGGTAGAAAAAGACGTGTTACATAGGCCCACAAGAACAAGCTGATTGAAAAGAGAATCAGGTTTAAATCGCATAACTCAAAAGTAAAATGACGGCTCCCTTAAGTTGTTACTACAAAAGGCCTACGGCTTGAGTTGAATGCTGTCTTTTGACCAGCATCCACATTGAGAACTCACACAATTGACTGCTACCAAAATAATATCCTTTCACGAATAGCAGCATTACAACTTAGTCTGAGTTGTGCAGTATCGCACAGCTATTCCAAAACCTATTAGTTCAGATGAAAGGCATCAGCTATAAAAAAATTAACCGTCATATGTACATACAAACAGAGTCCGCGTGTTTTACTGTATATGTAATACTGAATTGTAGGTGGGGTTAGTGAATAGTTTGAAAATCCCAACAAAATCAACCCCAAGTAAACAAATTCCTGCACATGACCTTCAAATTTACTGCTTACTACTATCCCTTCATGAATCAGATTTGTATGTATGTATATATGTGTGCATGTATATATTTAGCCCCTTCTTTATGAGAACATCCTCATTTTAACAAAACGAGGACGCTATTAAAATATTAAAAAAAAACATATATTTTAATATATAGGAGACTGTATTTTTGTGTCTGTTAATGACATTCTCACTTTCTTAAAATAACGATGTCATCATTAGAGAAAAATTATATATATATATATGCAAACATCCGAACTAGAAAAGGACTCTAGATATATATGTAAAACTACTAATGCAGATTCACATTATTAATAGCTAAGAGCTCATCTGGTATGAAAGTACCACAAGCAGATCTTCCTTGGAAGCTTCTAGTGGCTCAACGATACAATTTTTATCCAGAAAACCCTCAGAGCTAAGGAACTGGCAAATGCGACCCCATTTGGAAGAATCAAATGGGTGCCTGCATAAATTTTACAAACAGTCTGAGAAAAAAGTCAAATTTCTAGCTCAAATTCAGTCCAGAGTCAACTAAATTTTAGGATATTCCAGTTTTAACATAGTGATAAACAAACATTTGCAATGATAACCAATTGAAGTTTCTTTAGAACAACTTGCAGGACCAAAGCAAATCAAACATGTGTGGAACAGAACGCACAAACACAAGCTATTATTAAGCTAAATTTATGCCGTAATAACTGCAAAGTCAAGTAGTAATCAATAACACGATAAGTATGTATTTATTTTATTATATCAAGCCAAGAGTAATTTGATTCACACATTCCAAATACCAATAAACAAGCGGATATTATTTCACTATTCTACAAAACTAACACATAACTAACTCAAAACATGTAAAGAGAAGCAAAGAGGAAAAAAAATTAAAATTAAAATTAAAATGAAAAAACAGGAACAAAAGAAAGAAATTCGGAGGATCTTACAGCTTCTCTATGCCAAGAAACGAAATATCGTAGTCAGGCGAGTATATCAGAGGGAGCTGTTTCGTTCAAAAATTAAGATCAAATTCAAAATCAAATTTAACAACATACTATACGAAAACGATTGCGAATTTTGTCACCTTGAAGATAGGAATATCGAAATAAAGCTTGCTAGAGAGAATTCGATTTCTTTTCAGAGTTTCAGCATCAGTAGTAACAGACGGAGACGACGACGACGACATTCTGAGAAAGCGAATGTATCGATACGGAGAATGCGAGACTTTGACGGTTGGTATACTGAGGAGAGAGCGGACAGTTGATTAACCGAGGTTCCGAGTTGATTCGGAGTAATAGTTGCGACTCGGATCGTCATCTGAGAGGTGTCAAAACTAGTAGCGTGAATGAGAGAATTTTTTTCAAAGAAATGGTGCGGCTTTGTTGTTTAAGCGCCGTTGAGGAACGTTCGATTCGGATTCGTCGATTGCACAGTTGTGGGGATTTGGCAGTGTGTGATTGGGTAGATTTTGGTACGTGGTTCACGCGCTGGTATTGGACGTGGAAATTGAAAAAGAATAACCGCTTTATACTTTCTACTGTCATTATTTTTGCTTCTACTTTATAGAGTTAAGCGTGGCACTGCAGCGGATCAGACCATGACGTACCGTCCACGTAATTAGAGACGGTAAATATCTTATTATGGATGAAATATCCATAAAATACAAATCTATAATTATTTATAATACATATATTTATACTCATATCCAATATTTAATATTAGATATGAATATAAATTTTATTCATATAAATATAAATATTTATAAATATTTTATTTTTATTATATAAAAAAATAATATAAAATAATTAAAATTTCAATATCAAATTTGGCTGGATTTAATTAGATCAATTTTATAAAACTGCAGATAGCAAATGCAGCAACTCCTCGTTAGACAGCTTGCAAGGCCTCTTGACTCTTATCCTCGAATGCCGTAGATTTTAGAACCTGGATAAACGTTTCCTTAAACAAGCTCATTTCCATTTCTGAGCAAGAAGATGAACACAAGTCGTCAACACCACTCACCTCCTCATCATCGTCATCTTCCCCAGAATGACAACCATCATCATTTACAAAATTTTCGTTATTCGGACCCTTCTGTTTAGACAATCTCAAGAGCTCGATCACTTTCTTCTTCTGCTTAAACGTTGCGCCAAGCGAGTTTTCCAGGGTTTTCGAAGGGAAAATACCTTGCCACTTCAACACAGAAGTGATGGTCATGGATTTGGTGAGATGGAGGGAGGGTGATTATACGAGGACGATTGAGAAATGGATGAGGATTCAAAAGGAGAGGAGGATTTATGAGCTGGGATCTCTTGTTCCTTTCCCAGTGACTTGAGAGAAAAGAGAAGAGAAGAGAATGAGATGAGCGGTTGTTGATAATCTTAGGGTTTGCTAAATCTAGAATCTAGGACATTTGTTTTTGTTTTTTTCATTTTAGTTTAACAATATAATTTTTTTTAACTTTAAATAGATAAATTAACTGAATTTTGGATATTTATTAAATATTCATATCCATCTAATATCTAATTGGATATTTTAAAAAATATTCATATGCATATCTAAGAAGATTTTGGATGGATATTATTCAATCTAATTGAATTGGATATATGGATATCCAATTTGAATAGATCAATTTGTCATCCCTACACGTAATCCCCATGGTGGAATAACCGCTTCAAAATTAAAGTCGGTTATAATAAAGAGCTATTGAGCGACTCTTAATCTGAATTTATTATGAAATAATAATAATAACAAAATAAATAAAATCTTATCTGTTAAATTATTTATCAATTAAGAGCATAATGAAATATCAGTAGAAAAAGAGAAAATAAATAAGAGAGACAATGTATAAAGAGAAGTTTTATTCAATATTCAAATAATGGTATTAATATATATATTCAAATAATGAGTAAATACCTCATATTACGGTTACATAACTATAAAGTGATATGTAATATATCATAACTATAAGAGATAATAATCTCCAAATTAAGGAGAAAATGGGAGTTATAAGGAGGTTAACATTTGTTTCTGGGAAATAAAAGATTGCTTTGATAAACATTTACGTAAATAATAATTATTTTATTACACTCCCACTTGGATGTTCAACCTACTAAGCATATACGTCATTAAAACCTTTGATAGTAAAAACCTAAGAATATGCCTTATTGAAATATTTGGTGGTAAAAACCTATGGAAAAAATAATAGCAAAGCGAAAATATTATACTATCTATTTGTATCTTAAGGAGGTACAAACTACCTCATTACAACCTTATTAGGAAAACCCGATGGGATAACAACCTAGTGAAAGAAAGAGAATTCATTGCACATAGCCCTCCATATCAATAACTCCCTTTAATAAGTGCACTCCCGCTCAAAGTGATATGGGTGCTTCAATGATCATATTTTATTGTAACTAATAATACGTTGGTGAAATAATATGCAGGATTAACACCATCTTTAAAAGCTTAAAAACATATAACAAATTGGAGATACTATCATCTTGATTTAAGAATATCGCCATGCATATATCTTCATAATTTTGTTGATCTTCTTCAATAAAATCAAGTTTTAGCATCCATATTAAGGAAAAAATGTAATATACTACTCACACTATTTTGGCGTTTTTTAAGTTTATGATGAACATGTTTTAATTTGTAATAATGCAATTTATCTATTGCTTTTGTGCACACAAGTTGGAATAAAATATGATGCTTCAGGATCAAGAAATATACATTATATTTTAAAATAGAATAATTTTTTAATATAAAATATTTTAGTTATTTCTATAATATCAATATTCTACTTAATAAATTTCAATCCATAAATTGAAAGAAATTCTTTCATTTTGAGATCTTTCATCATGAATTTTGTTCTTAAAAAAATTTGAATTCATAAGCTTTTTAATATCAACATGTACATTATACTTTAAAATTGAACAATTTTTTAATATGAAATATTTTATTATTTCTATAATATTAACATTCCACTTGATAAACTTCAATCCATAAATTGAAAAAAAATATTTCATTTCAAAATATTTCATCTTTAATTTTATTCTTAAAAGAAATGAAATCATCAACATATTTTGCAAAGATTGCAAATCTAATTTTTAATATTTAATAAAATCACATAGTAAAGTGGATAATGGACATACTCCACTTACAATAAATGTTCACTCAAGTGATTATATTTTACAAGTCTAGATTCTTACAATAGACACATTTATGATAATAGCTTTATCAATAATATATAAAATGCAAACTTTTTGATTTTGTACTTCAAGTGATTGTTTTAAGCATTTTATCATTAAAGGATAAGTACAAGATTCTTCAATTTAATTTTGATGCACTATAGTTCAAATTTACATTTTATTAATAAATTATACCAACTACAGGTGTATGGACTAGAAGACCAAAGCTCTTCAAAATTTACCAATCAATTTTATATCCTCAGGAGGGTATGGACTGCAGCTCCAAATATTTTACAATTTTGGCGAATCAAATAATTTGGTGATCTTCACATTTTGTAATTTGGGATCCTAAAAATTTTATCATAATAGCTAAACTTTTATTGACAACAATCTTTTGTCAATTTCTATTTTTCTCTTGCACAAAGTACGGACATATAATTAATCAAAAGTTTGTTATTTTTTAATATATGTGCTGATGAGATTTTTCGAAGCTTAATACATGTCTCTGCAAGAGCTAACGATCCTTCTTTCTTAAATTGCACATATTTATTTTATAAGGCAATTTGAATCTCTGTCTCTCACCATCTATCTCTTTAAGGGTATTTAAAATTCATTTTCTAGTTGGTAGACTATGCTTCTCCAAGGGCGTTACATTCAATAATTTAATATAAATAAAATATTTTGTCATACATGCAAACATGTTCTCTTTAGAAACATCAAATTATTTCACTTCAACTTCCCATGAATTAAGATATTTGCATCAATTGATCTATTAAATGCTTTAAGCATTCATATATATCACTGTTTCATCCTTTAAGGACACCATATATATCGACCCACGATCATATCCTGTTTGTAATTCTCTCACTTTTACGAATATTTGCAATTCATCTTTATTTTTTTTTCTTGATACAATATTGAATCATCAAAAGAATACATGACTCCTTGATTCAAATTCATGTGAAGTTTTATTTATTCCATACATACAGCTTTATTAAGCCAAATTAGTGAAGACGTTGGAGTTGAACTTTGGGTCTATCACCAAATATTAATTCAAGTCTATTCCATTTCTGGTGGTATAATATTTACATTTTGATTTCTTGTATCAAATAATAAGACCTATAACTATTGTTAATTAATTAAAAAGACCTAAAACCTATAACTATTGTTAATAAGAACTATAACTAAGCCCCGAATTGTAAATATTCGTCAGTGATGAGATATTTAACTCGACCGTCATCTAATGAGACGCCAATGTCATGTAATAAGAGGCAACTAATTTTCACTTTCATTTACGGCGATGGAAAATGCTCAGTCAGTAATTTCATTTTGTTCCCAATGATAAAACTGATATTGACTAAAGGCATGATATTGATTAAGTAATTTATTCATAATAAAATATGTATGGTGCAGTGGATCCAAAATCAAAGGTGGGGAAGAAGTTTTGTAGTAAGAGTTGGATTTATTTTAGGGATATTATCATTTTTCCACTAAAGGTATTCTGACACATCATGTCAGTACTACGGTTTGGTAAAACTATCAATTTACCACCAAACATTTAAACTGTTAGCATTTTCCCACTATTCCGTTAAAAATCAGTTAATATGTAACGGAAAATTCCTCAAAGGTCAATTTTACCCCTGGAGCATAAAAGACTATGTAATTAACTTTTTATGAATTTTGTAATTAAATCATCATTTGTTGTTCTTCCTTCTTAAAGGACAAAAATTACCCTTTATGAATTTTGTAAAATTGACCGTGTGGTGTTAGGTACTTCATAAATTGATTTAATTGATTTAATTTTTAAAGGGAAAATTTATTTATTTAATTTTTTGTGTAAAATTATTATCATCATATCAAAGATTAAATTGCTTCTTTTGCACATTCTTTTTGTTTCCCTTTCATAAATTAATTTTTTGTAGTAGAATAAATTGTCTTTAGCTCGTCAATTTAATAAATAACTTTTTGTTTCCCTTTCATAAGAACTTTAAAAGAAACTTAACTGATGAAAATATTTCGACAAATTATAAAAGTGTTTAGTTAATACAAAGGTAGAGAATGCATAAGTAAAATTTTGACATTAAACTTTTGGAATGATCCATGGCTTATCTTTGCCAACCAATTAATCAAATTATTGTTGTCGTGTGTGTATGTATGTATATATCAAATTTAATCCTTCATTGCAAATACCAAAATTTTCAGTCCCGACCATAATTTGAAAATGAATAGTTATCATATATCCACTTCTACATCGTTCTAGAAACAAGTATAAAGTGAAGGATATACACCCACCGACCGATACGACAGAAAGTAGGAATACGATAGAATTATCCCCATTACCCTAAATTCTGATCTTAGCTCGAAGAGGTGGCCATAACTTGTAATGTTAAAATCTCTGTTTGATTTTATCTCATGCCATGTCACGCGAATGGGCCAGGTATTATCACAATAATTCATTATTTTTTTTCCAAAAAAAAAAGCCAATTTCATATCTACAAAATCAACAATGTTTTTTTGCGTTCGCAGACCTCGTCAATGAATTGTTTAATCACGGGGTTGTTGGCACTATCCATTGTCCAAGATTCTACCATTTGAAAGGGACGGGGTTGAAAGATAAAAAGGAGATCTGCCGCGTTCGATATGGTGGATACAAGCATACAAAAGCCAAAATTATTGAATCATTTAATGTTAAAAAAGTAAACATGAGTTAAACGATTAATTAATCTTTACTTTTCAGTGCGTACGGACAGCAAGACACAAATAATATTCATAGTGAACACACGCGCAGATCGCAGTCGGTGATTACTAGCCACAACAATTAACAAATCGATGCGTCCAACAAACTTGGTCTTCAACTTTTTCTTCTTCTTTTTCCCCCCCGTAATTTATGAAAAAAAAAAAGTGTTCTTTGTAAGTGAGTGACTTAGTTAAGTAAAATTCTTTAAGGTAAGTACTATATAAATTTAACTTTTAATCATTCAATTAATTTCGTATTATTTTATAGAATAATGATACAATCATAAATTTTTATATAAATTTATTTTATATAAATTAATATATCATTAATTAAATAAAAATATAAAATAATAAAAATATATCATATAAAAAAAATATTTAATTCTAAGTACATGAATTAGCGCGGCGGTAGTTTGTACTGTATCATTGCCCTATTTTATAAGTTAAACTGGGGTTATCATAGTTGATAGCGACTCGAAGCAAAAATAGAAAGAAACTGATGGAATAATTTAAGATATTATCATCCGGCTCTGTTCTTCTTTTTAATTGTCAAATTTCATTTTCATACCAGTAGAGAAACCAACATTCATTCAAACATCATTTCCAATAAATCCAGTAACGTCGACGGCGTTTTCGCCAGTCTAATCAACGCCTTAATACCAAATCTATGAATGATATCTGTGTAGTTATACAGATTGATGAAATTTTATGTAATTTCTATGGGTAGGTATAGATAAATTTTGCAGTGTGTCTTGAGTTGATATGAAAATGAAATCTTCCAATTGAACACGCTTCATATTCACGAACACCAACAACTTGCTCCTTTCCTACAGAAAAATAAGCAGAGAGACGGACAGAAGTTAATATAAATTCAAAGAAAAACAGTCGCGGTTCTCATGAGTTGTTTTCTGCCGGCTTCGGTTCAATGGATTCTTCCGCCAACCGATCCTTCTTGAGAGCCTTCGATTATGACGTATCTCCGTCGTCTGTACAAATACATACGTTAACATGAATTTGGTATTTTATTATTTCATTTTGATTTTTCTTTTTTTTCTTTTTTTGCCTTTTTTCCTTTTTTTTTTTTGGTGATCTGTGGTTGAGCAGGGATCGAGTTCTTTGACATTCGGAGAGCGGATCTGTGCGGCGTGTATACCGTTGATTGCTATAATAGAAGCCGTCGTAATCACCGTCGCGAGTTGCTTTCGGTATCGGCCTCCAGTCCAGAAATGCCGCTTTGACGTCGGAGATCTTGCTCGACTTGCTGCTGAATCTCGATGTAATTTCTTTTTTTCTTGGACTGTGGTTTCTGATTGCAGATGTTGATTTTTAATTTGTTTGCGGAGCTGAGAAATTTCGAATTCCCTGTTTTGTTGTAAGTTACTGAGCCAAAAAGCTCTGCATAAGCTTCTGCTGCGGCTCTGCTATTGTGAAAAGCAAATAAAGAGATTTTTACTTGTTGACTTATATTTTTGGTAGTTGCTGCAAGTGATTTTTCTTTTTGAATTGTTTTCTTTTGACACTTGTACCGAACAACAAAGTGTAATGTCGTCAAGAATAGAGTGACAAAATTTGAACATTGTGAATGTGCAAGTGTTTGTGTTTTTTTTTATACGTGTGATTGAGAGTTCTAACTTTTGTGTAATTGCTCATGGTGCAGTTTCTGTTAATGAATTGGAGGCTTTGTCCGAGCTGTATAAGAATCTCAGTTGTTCAATTATCAAAGACGGCTTGATACACAAGGTAAATATAAAATTTAAGTTTTTTTCTATTTTTCAGCTTAGAAGTTCTGATATTAACTTTTTAATGGTGTCCAGATCATTGGTTAGCATGAATTCAAGACGGTGATGGTTAGAATAATGCATCAAATATTTTGTTTTTATGATTCTATTTTAGGATCAACTAAGAAATTTCTTCAGTTTTATATCTCATGGTTCAAAACCTGCTTAACATATTGTTTCTAATTGACTTGGGGGGGGGGGGGGGGGGGCGGCTTTTATCAAGCAAAAAAAGGGCGGACAACAATTTAGGTAGGTAAGCTTTGCAACCATCTCCTTGCATGTGTCTTCAACAAAAACCATTCCTACAAGTGTTCCTAGTTTGGCCCTTGATGTAGTTTTGACAGAGTGAGCTCTGATTGTTTCTAGTTATTTATTGTATTTTTGTTCTACGACATGTAAATTAGTGTGACCAACTATTGTTATTTGGTTTTTGATTCTGATTGATTTGTGATAAATTCTTGTATCATAATTGTCAATAAGCCAAATTCTTGTGTCATAATCGTCAGTAAGCCAATGAAACAGTTGATCTGGCAGATGTGATCTTGTGAAAAGGTAACCATTGGTATGTTGTATATTGTCCTTTTGTGCTTTTGCATGACACTGATGCAGTTGCTATAATGGGTGCTATCTCTTTACTCAAATTTGTTGAATCAAATATATAACATTGGGTATATATCTGTATGCCAAATGAAAGAGTGTGCCTCTTGAATGTGGTTCTTGGGCCATGGTTCACTATCTCTTACCCGCATTGGGAATTTATCCCAAAAATTTGGGTGTCTATGATGCTGTATGTATTGTTGGAAAAGAAAAAGGCATAAAATGATATCCACACTGAATAGGCAATCTAAAGCACGTCTTATTGTCACTCTTTCAACTGTTTTTATTAACGTCCATCTTGAGTGAGGATGGTGCTTTGTTTCTTGTATATTGAGATGACTATTTCAAATGATTGTTATCATGTAGGAAGAACTTCAAGTGGCACTCTTCCAAGCTCCATATGGCGAGAATCTCTTTTTGGACCGGGTAGGTAATCTTATTGGACTATCTCCTATGTGTTTATGATGAATTGGACTTTTATTTGGTTTAATTGCTTCCCACATGGTGGAAAGCTGGGGGTCAGTTATTGAACAAGAGAAATGTAAAGGGTGTCACTCACATAACTCCCAGGCCACTGTTGAGTTTGTTTAGTGTATATCTAGAAATGGAAGTCCGAAATCAACATTAACAAGATTTTGTGAGTTTAATAACAAAATAAAGTTTCTGTAATTCATTTGCATGTATTTTATGGTTTGAAGTCAAATGATAGAAGTTTAATTGTTATTTCAGAAAGTTTCTCTTTATATTACATCACTGTATGAAAATGTGGCATTTGTTTTTGTAGGTTTTTGATCTTTTTGATGAAAAGAAAAATGGTGTCATTGATTTTGAGGAATTTGTACACGCACTCAATGTCTTCCATCCTTATGCCCCAATAGAAGATAAAATTGATTGTAAGAGTTCAAGATAAAAAACTTTGGAATCATCTGCAACCATATTAATTATGTTCATTGAAACGTTTCATTTTGTTTCTTGCAGTCGCCTTCAGGCTCTATGATCTGAGACAAACTGGGTACATTGAGCGAGAGGAAGTGAGTATACTTCATCCAATTTTGTTATCGGTGATTCATGTTCTGAAATACTGATAACTGATGATTTGTTGTTCTATGTTTTCAGGTGAAGCAAATGGTAGTAGCCATATTGATGGAATCTGAAATAAAATTGCCAGATGATCTTCTTGAAGCCATCATTGATAAAGTATGGTCTTCTAATTTTTTTCCTTGTTTCTGCTGCTCATTTTCTGGGGCATTTTGATACTTATAGCATCCTCATCCATTTGTCCAGACATTTGCAGATGCTGATATAGATAAGGATGGCAGAATCAATAAAGAAGAATGGAAGGAATTTGCAGTTCGAAATCCATCCCTCTTAAAGAACATGACTCTTCCATATTTGACGTACGTAATTAGCTTGTGCGTTTTAATCTGCTTTTTCTTTCCTCAAAATTGGGGTGCCTAATTGCAATTTAAACCTATGATCCACACTGTCTATTTTGACCTAATAAATGCTAAAAATCATGCCAAACTGATGATCATGTTATTTTAATTGTTGTCATCCTACAGGGATATCACCACAATATTTCCAAGTTTTGTTTTTAACACCGAGGTTGAAGACTGAAAATTCAAAATCCTTTCTATTAAGGTGATTTAAAACTTGCAGACTGTTTTAAAAAATGGAAAAAAAATTAAAAAATAAAAGTAAATACAGCTGCCACAGCAAACGGGGTGGATTAGCAAGTCAGTATAGAGCAAGCAAGGCCAGAATGATGACAATAATTTTGGGTTATTCCTATTGTTTCAGCTGTTAGTTTAGATTCTGATTGCACATCTGCTGCACAGTTAGTGGGAAAACTATGTAATGCCTAGCGCTGTTGTCTTAGATCCCTTGTCTGGGTTATCTGCCTCGTTTATGTTTGTTTTTCCTAGTAATCAGATAGTGCTGATCGTTAAGGATGATTTTTATTTTTATTTTTATTCTGGAGGATATTTTACTTGTAATTTTCAAATATTCAAGAGTTTATTCACTGTTTGATTGATGATTTAGGGTGTGTTTGGGAGTGAGGTGCTGTAGTTTTTAAGCTGTAGATGATGTGGAGTAAAATCCACAGTTGTGAAGTAGAAGTTGTAAAAAAAATTTGTTAAGCTGCCAAAGTCCAACTCCAAGTGTTACCAAACAACCGCGTAGCTGGGTTTTGGCAGTCCAATTAGCTCACCACACTCTCAAACAGGCTATTAATCCGTTAGTTATCGTAAACATGGTGTATTTTCTTTTTTAAATTTGTTTTTCATGTTTAGTTTCAAAAGACAAATTTAATAAGTGAAAATTAGGGAACCATTTTTTTTTGTTTTCCTTTCAATTTTTTTTAAAAGAATATTATGTAAAATACAACTACATAATTCTACCCAAAAAAAAAATCATAATAAAGTTCACTAACAAAAATCACAATAATTAAACCCTCATAGATAGATGGAGAGACGCATATTCTCTATGAAAAAAAATGATATGTACACAGAAATTTTACAATAGATCAAAGGTAATATAATTATTGATGCATGTATGACTTGTGTAATTGAATTTAATATAGTTGTTACATACATTATGATATTTGAAAATAAAATTATAATAGTATCATTTACTTATTGTATGATTGATATTATACTTTTGATTTATTGGAAAATTTCTCCCGTACACAATCGACTGTGGTGGCTAAATAAGGGAAAATTTTCTTTTTATCCCTAGAGTTTCATGCAATAGTCCATTTCATTCCTATTTTTTAAATAATAGCCTAAAACATCCTTTCGCTAACTCACTATTAGTTTAATGCCGTTAACTAGTAATTCATTGAGGGCAAAATAATTTTTTTTTATTAAAGTGGTACAAATTATATTAAAATATTTTTTTACACAATTAAATAACATTACAAAATATGCAAAATTTATTAATTTTTTCTTAAATGAAATTAACGATGAAATAGTTTGATATAGTTATTGAATAATCATCATAAGTAACAAATTATAATTACCACAATATCTTTAAATCATTATAAGAAAAACTCAAAAATACAACTAATTTTTATGTGCTTGCATGTGCTGAAAATTTTTTTAATCTTCAGCCAATTTTTATTATGAGCTTTACACCACTCTTTTTCGACCATTATTGTCTCCTCAAATCCTTACCACTATCTGCTCAAGTCAGCTCACAGTGCAATTAGAGAATATATTTATACGAATATAAAAATTGTAATTATTTTTTATTTTAAATCTCGAGTTTATAGGGTTTTTCATGCCGTCAAAATGGAGAGAAGTGTAAAATAATTACTTGAAATAGAAGTTTTCATCTTTTTCGATATTTCTTGTTTAGTGGGATTAGATAAATATTATTTTTAGTTATATGTCAATTTTAATTTACTCTTTCTAATTTTCTCTTTAATGAAAAATCTTTTTTGACCCTCAATGAATAACTAAGTAACGATATTTAACTAATAGTGAGTTAATAGAAAAATATTTTGAGTTATTATTTAAAAAATAAAGATGAAATAAACTGTTACGTGAAATCCTAGGGATGTGAATGAATTTTCCCCGGTTGAATAATTGCCGACACAATCAAATGACTGGTTCTCATATGTTTGGCCAGTAGTAAAGGCTGTAAAGTGAGGGTCGAATTGGGAGACTATCTGATCGATGTTGTATCTTTGAGAAGTTGCTGACCGGGCGAAGTGGTGTAAAACCGGAATCGGCGGGTATGGTATGTCTGTGAAGAAGTTACGATTGAAGAACCCGACGAATCGTGCGAAGACTTTGTAGATTAGGTCGATATAAATCTTATAATAACGCCTCCGATGATTTATCGTTTTTATTTATATATCAGATGCTCCAAAACCGCCGGTACAAACTACCTCCACCAGCCAGGTTACTGTTTCTGCTTCACTCCCTATCATTATTATTCGTTTGGCCACCCTCCACTTTTCAACTATATTTCCCCTTTTGTTTAATATCGCACCAGATGACCACCTATTCCTTCCATCCAGTAATTTGCTCATCTCTCATAAATTTTAGGAAAAAACTATTTATCTCGAAATTGCACCCTGAATTTACTCCCGAAAGCAAATGAAGCAACACGTAGAAAGTGAAAATAAAAGTGAAAGCGTTTTATTTTTTGGAGCGTAAATTCAGGGTTAATAGCAGCACTCTAAATTTTATTACTATACGTTTGCTTCTCGTTACCGTCTTTCTGACAACAACAGTGTTGTTAATAATGTGTTCATATTCACTTTACGCACAGGGATCTCCCCTGAGGTTTTACATATTTACACTTAAATGCAAAGTATGACCGTATCGAACATTGGAAATCATTAGAAAAAACAAAAGTAAAAATTGAAAATTTTATTCTTGCAGTAGCTATATAGTGTTCTAATTCCAAGCGCAAAAAAAATATCAATCACAACCCATTTCTTTCATTTGCTCCTCATGCTACAACAATTATACAAGGGTTCCATGAGAGAAAGCATTTTGTTCCATGAAGCAAATAGTAATATAAGAAATATAGTTGTACTCGCTTTCTTCTGTTCTTCATACTTGCTGTTTATTGTTTGGTATTAGCACGAGATAAATAATATCCTGAATTCTTGATCATAAACTATGCATCTCCAACAAGATTGCTTCCTAAATTGTCATCTAACTTCGTTATATTCAACAATATTTTTATTGCTCGATAAGAATTTATGAAGAAACTAATTTATTGTTTATTAATAAGTCTCGTGAACTTCCTGGTAATTTACAGCCTAGATATGTAGCCCGTTTGGGATTGTAGTGAGATAACTGGGCTGACAAAATCTAGTTATTAAGATATTTGGTAATACTTGTACATAGGCTTTGACAGTTTAGTAAATTTTTTTCCCCAACTTCTATTCCACAACTGTAATTTTTACTTCACAGCAGCTGCATTTTAAAAATTACAGCACCTCACTCCCAAACACACTTATAGTTCTGACTACATGCTTCTTCATCATAGTTGGAAAACCCAATTACAATTTTTTTCCCAAAAAAAAAATTCAACCATTTTACAAGATTCGATTTCTGACTATATAAAATGCTTCTTCATCACAGATGGAAAACCCAATTACAATTTTTTTACAAAAAAAAACAATCAACCATTTTACAAGATTCGATTTCAACAACTAACAACTATCAGTTACATTCAACAGAGATCTATCAACCCAATTTCAATTTTAATAAAATTTATCCAAAATCTCAACACCATCCATCATCTTCAAAGCTGTGAAAAAAAAACTATTTTTTAAAACTAATTTTAATTTCTAACATGCAACTAACCCTTAAGGTCAATCACATGTTAATATATTCAAATCACACCTTCAAGAACATGCAACAGCTTCTTCAAAACAGCATCAACCTGGTTGTAATTTTATTTTCCAATAAAGCGACTAAGAATCACTAAGCTGTGAACATGCGAAGCAGTTCGATGACAGTTCCATCGAAAGCAGGTCACTGGCAGTGATCACCCGACGGCAATATTTTTCCCCCACCATTCTTTTATCCTTAATCACTTTTTCTTCGAATTTAGGGGTTAGTCATATTTGGACTTTGAAATGGAGAGGCTTTGAGCCTAAAATAAGTTTTTGGGTTTGTTTCAATCATATCAGATTTATGCTTCTACAAGGTCTGATCAGTGTAGCCTCAGTCACCGGTGGCCAGTGACACCCCACCGTTGGGTTTATTTCTCACATATTGTGGACTGGTATAAATTATTTTAATTATTTTTTACGTTTTACCGGATTAATACGTGACTATGTCCAATATTAAGCAGTAATTTTGATAGACTCATTTATTAAGTAATCAAATATTATGTTAATAAGTCTGATTTTGTCATACCCTATATAGTAGTATATTATGGATAATTATAACATTCAATTGTGTTATTTTAGCTCATAATGAGATAGACAATTTTGTACTCCGAACTCAGGGACATTATTTAAGTGACTTCAGCCCATTGAAAGTTTACTTTTCATTAATCTGGGGCATTAGTACAATGCATCTCTCTCTTTTCTCTCGTTTTGCCGATTGTGTGTGTGTGCAGTGCATGAGGAACTAGATTTTGCAGCTGAATTTGAAGCTAAAATTGCTGCATATTGGAAGAACACAACGCTAGATTTGAGCGCAAGAAACAAAAGATGAACAACAAGCTAGGATATGTGACTAATCAAGGTAAATCTAGAACTTTTACCTAATATATGTGTTTACTTGGAGATGCAAGATTAAGGTCATAAAACTCAAATTATTTCAGTAATTGGTATCAGAGCTCATGGTTATGATCAGGGGCGGATGCAGCAAGCCCCCACTGGCCAAAACAATTTTAAAAATAAAAGAGAAAAATTTTTAGTTTTCTAATTAGCCCCCTTTAAATTTATTAAAATAGTCACTATAAAATATAAACTCCCATAAAATTTAAACTTTTACTTTTAAGAATTATAAAAACCTATATTTTAATTAAAAATAATGATAAGCCACCACCCAGAATATTTTCTATTATAAAAAATAAGGTTAATTCTTCTAGTTTCTATAATAATATTAGAACGAACGTTTTTAATAATGAAACTCCGAAGAATCATCTTTGGAATCGGATGGGATAAATGATAGTTTAGTTTTTTATATAAGAAACAATAAATTTAAGAATATTGATAATGAGTCTATTACATAACATTTTTAAAATATGAAAATGCGTAGAGAATAATTATAAATGTATTAGCAAATATTTTACATATTCAAGAATCAAAATTTTAGTTTTTTATATTTTATTATTATCTAATTTATCCCCCGATAAATTATTTTTTTAGATCCGCCACTGGTTATGGTTGTACATTTCCTTGTAAACCATGGTCAATTTTATTGATGAATCAAACTTAGATCACTCATGGAATTTTTTTCCTTAATTTCAGATTTTTTTTGTTTTTGGACATAGTTAAGTAAATGATTGTTAAATAATGTATGAGCAATGACTGTGGAGTAAAAATACAAACTTTTCATAATTTTTTGTGGTAAAAATCGAGATGGTATGAACAAAAATTACTGTAGCTTACTGTAGTGTCACGGTGGATGCATCCCTGCGAGATGAGGTTGAAGGGATAAAATCATATGGATCCCTAAACTTTATGAAATTTCAGTATGACCCAATTTTAGAAAATATTTACATATGAAAATTTTGTTTTGGCCTAACATGTGTGAAAATTTTTTACAAGGGTCCTTGACTTAAGGTCAACGTAGTCAAATATCATTTTAGTCCCTAATATAAATGTAAATAAAATATCATAAGTTATTGGGCCACAATAAAATTTATTAAAATATTAGGAACTAAAATGATAGTTTACCACATTGACCTTCTGTCAAGGACCCTTTTGAAAAAATTTCAAACACACTAGGCCAAAACAAAATTTTCATATGCAAACATTTTCTAAAACTAAGCCATAATGAAATTTCATAAAGTTTAGGAATCCAACTTATATTATCCCTTTAACTTATCTCCAAACTCGGGATGCACCTACACTGACACTATAGTAAGCTACAATAATTTTTGTTCATACCATCCCGATTTTACCCATCAAAAATTATGAAAAATTTATATTTCTAGTCCACATTCATCACTCATGTATTATTCAACAACCATTTACTCAAATACGCCCAAAATAAAAAAAAAATTCTGAAATTAAAGAAAAAATTTCATGAGTGAGCCAACTTAGATTCATCAATAAAATTGACCATGGTTTATAAAGAAATGCATAACCATGAGTTCTGATACCAATTGCTGAAATAATTTAAGTTTTATGCCCTTAATTTTACATTTCCAAGTAAACACATATATTAGGTAAAAGTTTTAAATTTACCTTAATTAGTCATGGATCCAAACTTGTTGTTAAGCTTTTGTTTCTAGCACTCGAATCCAGCATTTTGTTCTTCCAATATGCAACATCCACTGCACCACTTTTCGATGTTGCCACTTTCATATTCTTTCAAATGGGATTCTTCGTATTTGAGCTTGATTTGGTGAGGCTTGAAGCATGAAGAGAAGATTTTGTGTTTGCTTGGGATGAATGAATTGCTTTATAGGTTGGATTTGGTGAATTTTAAGATGAATTAGAGCATTTTAATTTTGGGGATGGCTATGTGGTTTCATTGATGAAAAAAAAGAGTTTTGCCTTTTTGCTTCAATTTGTGTGAATTTTGCTTGCAATTTTCTAAATTTATGCTCATCTATTTTTACGATATATGAAACTAAGTGCAAACGGCGGGAGGTAATTGATAATACTGTCATACAACGCATTTAATTGCAAATACATAAAACCTCAGGGTAGATCCTTAAAAATTATCCTTTTATGCACATAATTGGTTATTAGTATTAAATAGATGCAATCATGCAATCGTTTTGATCGTTGTACATAGGGCTGGGCAAAATCGGGTTCGGGTCTGATTCAGATTAACCCGATCAGGTTTCTGGTTGATCGGGTTGGATAAAAATTCATCCGAATATATAACCCGATTTGATCTGATTCAAATTATATATTTGGGTTGAGTTCGGATCGGATCGAGTTCAAATTAGATATAATATATAATGAATATATACCAAGTATCAACGCCTTAAACTCAAGCTTCCAAAACTCAAATGTCAACAGCAAAAATTCAGGTCGCAGCTTTCGAGTTCGAACGGAGCTCGAACTGAATCGGGTAATGGTGAAGGATTGGAAGAGTGGAGGTGGCCCAACAGATATGATACTTAGTAGCAACAGATCAATAGATCGGATCACGATCCTCGTGGAGCAGCTTCGATCATCGTCAACTTTCGATGGTTGCTGCGTCTGATGGCCGTGTGGCTATCGTTTGTTTGAGGGAGGTGCTATGTGTTTGTGTTTTGTTCGTTTGAGGGAGGCGCTACGTGTGGGTCGTGTGGCTGTCGGTAATGGGTTAGGAGCGAGGCTACTTGTGCCTTATACTGTGTGCTGTCGTTTAAGAGGAAGCTGTTTGAGGGAAGCTGTCGTTTGTTTGAGGGATGTTGCTTGTGCCTTGTGTCGTCATTGTTGTGTGTTGTTTTCTAGTGTTGTTAATGGTTTAATGCGTTGACTTGTGTTTGTTTGTAATCCTTTGTGTGTGTGGACCGACTGGTGTGTGTTGAGTGTTTAGGATTACTGGGTTAGGATTTAGGAGTTTAGTTGCAATTTAGGTTTCAGCTTTCATTTTTTATTTTCTTGTTTCTGATTTTTTTTAATTTTTTTTTTTGTGTCAACCTGATTGGGTTCTCGGATCAAACCCGATCCGATCAGGATCTGATCGAGTTGACACAAATTCATCTAATCGGGTTTAATTAACAACCTGATCCAATCCGAACATGATATATATTTTATGAGAACATTTCTCCTGTTTTATAGACATGGGAATAAAGTATATACTATATCAATCTAATACAATTGAAAATATATAAAGTTATCTTAAAAGTTTAAATATATGGACTCTTTTAATATTTTTCTCGCAATATAATTTTTATAAAATATTATACAATAATTTAATAACACCTCTTAAAAATAAATTATTGTTCTAAAACATATTTTATTTATTTTAAACTTTTCATGTAACATATCATATATTTTTAGTAATATACAAATAATAATTATTATGTGAAGGTAAATTTATTAAGATGAGATTTAAAAAGATTTTAATTTATTATAATATAACAATCTTAATTTTTAATGATTACATGAAATTGTTTCTATATAAAGGAGGTGCCACCGTATTTAGTGCAGATAAGGACAAAATTAAGGGCATGGTGCACCCAAAGCAACTCAGATGCAGCCTCATATTTTATCTCCTATTTATCTTTATTATTTTCGTAATCAATTAATTAAAAAAAATTAAAAATCGTAGGTGCTGTAACCTGTAAAAGCTTGGCTTCTTATTCATTTATGATAATATGTATAATTAATTAAAGTATACACATAAAAGATAATTTTTTTTTTTTTAAAAAAAAAAACAGATAAAGGAGTACCAACTACCGAGAGGACCGAGACTTCTACTACCGCGTGATAACAAATAAATAAGTAAAGAGGCTTTCGCAGTCTCGCTGGAGGGGGTGTTTTACAGCTGGTAGAATCTATGCATAAGACACGTGTACAAATATCTCCAAGCCCCGTCTCCCAAAGTAACAAAAAGAAGGAATAAATATACTCACACTGTTTTCTCTCCCAGAGCCTCCACAAGGCAATGGCGGACAAACCCAGCAAGGCATTGGTGTTATACGGCGACGGATTGGCCCGTTTCGTAGAACCATCGCACGCCCATCTCCACTCACTTGCATCTAAAGCTGCCTGTGGCTTTTTGAGCCTTCCTATTGCACCTCCCTCAGGTTTGCTTCTCTTTTTTCTTTTCATTCATTTTTTGCTATTGCTGCTTTAATTTGATACTGCTTTATTTGGATTATTGAAAATCGCATGTAAGATCAGAGGAATAATGAAAAAAAAAAAAGATCGTATGTTGTTTCAGCACAAATTAGGTGTAATTATTGATCAATTATCTTCAGCTAGCTCATGTTTGTATAGAGTTTCAAGGTTCTGAATGTTTGCATGTTCTTGTTTGTCCAGCAGCACGGAGCTGCAATTTAATATCTTCATGCCTTTTTTTTTTCATTATTTTTAATCGTCTCAGCTTACAGATGAATGTTGCTACATCTGTGATTGTTGGGATTTACTTAGATTTAGATTGCAGAAAGCGAGGAAGAGCGAATTGTTAGAGAGTTTGCAGTATTGATTGATGCAAATCAAGATTATCTCAGTGGAGTAAGATTCACAGACTTTCAGAATTTGGAAAATTTAATTTTGTACCAGTCTAAAATTTGTTAGTTCTCATATTAGATTGGAGAACATACTACTGAACTAAAATGGGAGGAGAAGTCACCATTTCAAACTATATCCGATAGGTATCATTTGCTTAGACTTACTATGAATGAGAACTGTATGTTAAAGTGCGCGTTGTCAAGATTGGCTAACACACTTATTCCTTACATTTCAGGTTCATGGGATTGAAAGCCGCTTTAATCACAACTAATTCAAGGTTGAAATCTTTTGGTGACAAACTTGGCTTTGCTACATTGCAATTAAATGAGTTAATCGAAACAAGTGATTCGCTTTCTGGATCACCAATTGATGTTGTGGCCTCGGAGTTGCTGAAGTTGTTAGGGCTTCAGAGAGGGAAGATGGAAGAAGTGAGCCAATTTGATTTAGTATTGGTGCACATTGGGGCTGGTGAAAAGACGAATGACGACAAAGGCAAGGCCGTTGCTCATGATTTGGAATATATCAATGCTTTGGTCCGTGTTATATTACAAATGGCTCAACCTGCTACTGAAGTTGGTTCACGTTTGCACTTGTCTGTTGTATTGAGCTATGGACAAGTTTTGGAGGCAGATAATTCCAATCTTTCAGTTTTGATTTCTATCGATGAGAAAAGTTCTGATCTTTCAGCGCTCTTCCCTCGTCAAAGTTACACTATGAAAGGAGAAACTCCGCGGAATGATGTTAGGTAGGAAAATACTTTGTTGATTCTTACATCCTGTTTACAGTATCTGACGAATATTGCTAACTTGTAATCAACAGGCACCATTGCCCAATGCTTATCTCTCAATGGCAGTATGCTGTCACCCGCAAAGATATGGCAGAGACATTTTCTTTTAAAGATTTTAAAGAGGTATAGATTGATTTGTTGGATCTTATATTGAGCTTTGCCTAAAAACAAAATGAAGTTTGATTGGTCCTGTTTCAAATCATACCTTACTTCAAATTGTTTATTTTCATGAGAACATTATGATTATCTTCAGAACATGTCATAATTAATGGTTCTCTATCTGAATATCATCCAGGTAGACATAAATTCATGGGCTTCTGGTTTATTGATTTTACTAATAAAGGTACTTGTGCATCATTTTTGTTGCCGTTGCAGCATGGTGGCTATCTCACAATACCAGCTGATAGATTTCTGCATGAAGTTGCTTTTAAGCTTTGGAAGGCCCCAAAGTATGGAGCATAAAATGGATTCCTTTCAAAAGTGTACTATTCTGGGATGGTTGCTCAGCCTTTGGGTATTGGTAAACAGATAAGCCCAGGATCATGCACTTTTGGATGTCATACTCAAGCATCTGTTGATGTTGTTCTTGAGTTTGTGATGCCAAATGAATACCTTGATGATTAGACGTGCTTAATAATCGCATTTCCCCAAATTAAAAGGGGCTTACTAATGCTAGTCGTGTGGCAGTTTTAACTTCAATCATATATCAGCCTCTGTTGATGTTGTTCTTAGGGCTTACCAATGCTAGTTGTGTGGCAGTTTTAATTTCAAATCACATATCAGCCTCTGTTGATGTTGTTCTTGATTTTGTGTTGCTAAATGAATACCCTGATCAGAAGACGCGCTTAACACTCGCATTTGCCCGCCATGAAAAGGAGCTTACTTAATGCTAGTCGTGTGGCAGTTCTAACTTCAAATTGCATACCTGGTACAAATTGTCAAAACTTCTGATGTGTTTTTCTCATTTTGGGTAAAGAACAGAAACTGTTTATACTGATGGAATGCAAAAATTTCAAGAAAGAATTATTTTGTAGATTTGCTTTTGAATATTTGAATGTATGGTATTAATTTAGGAAAACCCATACAAATTTGGGCATCTTGACTTGATGCTTACAACGTCTCTATTATTTGCAAAGTAACCAACATTAAACGGAACTTATTTTGTAAACAAGCTGAATGGATGATATAATGGACATGAACTGTGGACACTTTTCACCCAAATTAATGAATCATGTGGCGTCAGTGTGCTACCTTATCCCAGCACTCAATGCTGCACCATGTACAGTCTCAATGAAAACTAGAACCAAGATCGACACAGCTACCACAAAGAGAAACGAGAAATCAAAGGAATTTAAGACAAACGCTTAACAGTTTCCTTTCTTATAAAGATATATATTTTGATTTTAGATTTAGTTCAGTTCATTAATGCCAACTCTTATACCATGTATTATAAACATCGCTCTCACTCGACTGTACCGACCCATGCCTTTTCTAGAGAATAAAACCTTAGAACATGAACACGGGTGACTAGCACTCTAGTAGGCCTTTAACACAGTATGTACCCAACAGATACCAACCCAAGAGGAGGAAAGAGAGTGAGAACAGCCCGATCAAGAACGGCCAGCCAACTATTAATAAACCTAAGCAAGCCACCACAGTGAATGGGAGGAAGGATCGAATGATTGACGTGCTATTAACCCAATGCCCCTTAAACAGAATCAAAGCTGCTACATTGGTCATGTTCCAACTCATTGATCCACCATAACAGAGCCGGTTTAGACAATTTGCAACAAATGAGTGGCTGTTGCATGTAAATATGTTGTAAGTTCTATGCTCAAACTGACGGTTACTCAATTGTAAGGCATCATCCCATGTCATTGCAGTTCCAAATTCTGAGTGCTGATAGCCCTGCTTGCATGTGTGCCCAGATAGATTTGGAGGAAAGCAACACTGATTCACACAATAAAATAGTCAGGTGACTTGCTGGCAGTTTAATGCAGTTTAAACTGTCTCTTCCGTAAACTAATGATGAATACACTCGAGTAATTGAGAGATTAAATCGGTTACTGGAATCAACAACGAAATAGATTCATTTGGCAAAAGCATGAGAAACCAAGTTCTCGAGCTAAAAACAAATATTGATAATAATGATAGTGAAAGGACAAGTTTTGTGTGTATTTTAATGAAACGAGAGTGGGAGAGAACAAAAATATGAAACATAACAGGGTAAATTTTGGCACAAACATTATACAAAAAATGTGTACCTGTTTCCTATCAAGCTGAAGATATCTGGCAACGGCACCAACAGCAAACTCATCAACATTCACCAAGTTGGATCCGGAAAAATCCAAACTAACTCCATCCTCCCTGCAAATACCAACATGTCCAATGAAAGGTGCCAACCACGAGACGACCGGGAGAGGGGTCCAAACTAAACAGCATGGGAATCTCGCCGCCTTTGGATTAATTTCGTCGAGTAGCCAAAGCTCATGGTCAATTTTGGACGTAGAGCTCACATGTTCAATGTCATAAGCTGCTTTTATATTCATTATAAGAAGTTTTCACTGTGACAAATGGTGTCATGCAATTTCTGTGTAGTAGTATCACTATGTCAAATTACTCCTTCAGACATAATTAACTTATTTCCGATAAGATAAGCAAACCAATAATTCTGCCATACACACACGAAGACAGGCCTTTATTAGAAATGATTCAAAATGAATGCCCATAAAAACTGGAAAAAGATATAGAGCGAAAAAATTCAACAAGTGTTAAAATCATCAATGCTGACTAAGGCCAATAGACAAGCAAAAGAAATCTTTGGTATTGAGAGTTTCCATCATGAGTCTCCACAACATTCAGTAAGCTCATGCTAATTATTTACAAAATCCCAATCCAATCTACTCCATCACGCATGTAACTATAATCAGAATAATCTAGGTATTGAAACTGAATCCACTATAGTATGCATTGACATTTATTGCAACTCAAAAGACATTGTTCCTCTCGAATGGTACTTTCCTTTCAGGACAATCATGAATTCGTGACTACTAATAGGGAAAGACAATCATATATAGGAGAAAATGGATCCAGTGATTAATTTGTTCTCACTCCCAAATATCTTTGAAAGATTCTTTCTTTCTTCTTCAACATGAATAGTTAATTATGTCAAGTAACATCAAGACACGAAACCAACAACATCTACTTTGCTAACATTATTTAATGTTTAGCCCCATTTCAAGCATGTTCACCGAATGGCATTGCAATCTTGGGAGTATTGACTCTTTGTAGCTCAACCAACCTTCAAATGACAGATTGCAGTACTTTTCCTTTTGTAGAAAGTTATCTTAAAAAAAAAAAAAACAAATCCCACATTTGGGCGCGTGCAGCCGCACTGCCAACAATAGTCCAAATATACTATAATATCACAAACCTAAGTTTTTTTCCACATAGCTCCAAAAACTAAAATACATATAATTCATTTATTAGACCGAAAGATATTAAACTATTAGACTTAGAGCATTTCCATCAAGGAGTGAAGAAAGAGAAAAAGTGCCAAACTCCACTCCTCACCACATGGATTCACTCCAAGAATCCTTAGTTGCCATCTAACATTATATAGGACCATAGGCATTTATTATGTATGACAAATTCAACTAGAATCAAAAAGGTCCTTGTATCATAAACTAAGCTCATTCATCGTCCCCTCAACCTCCAACTGAAAATTGAAGCTCATCAAAAGGCTCCCAACTTATGTTGAAAGCCAACAATAGATCAGTGGAGGGATTGATTAATAAAGATAGAGCAAAAAATGTGCTGAACACAACTAAATCTTTTTAGACTTTCAGAGTCAACAAAGACCGAAACCATTAATGGTATTTAGTGTCATTGCGAAGAGTATGAAAACAGAAAAATAATCTTAAGTCAAGGACACAAAGAAATGCAAATCCTACAGTTGTCTTCTAAAAGCAACTTTCTTAATAACCAAACTGAAGACAGCGCCTCATGTTCAAATAATTTACCACTTGTGCTTCGAAGGCAAAATATTTTCCTATTTTAGGCAGTAACTTTCTTACCATGAAAGCAGTAAAGCATTGCGAACATTAATTCAAAGACAATAACAGATTCTCTGAACCCACAAAAAATATATAAATCCCCGATGCAAGTACTTCTTGCCTGAACAACCTAATTTTTTTCCTTGATGACATTCAATCTACCAGATACCAACAGCAAGCGCGTCTAAGCAATATACTTCTGATTCTTGTTAAAAGCTTTCACAAAGCTTTTAGTAGAGGCAATCTTAAAGACATCTAATAATCAGATTAACCCTGCAAAAACTTCATTGGATAGCTAAATTATCAGATAAAAATCAAAACATTAAAAATCCCCCCCCCCCAACCACCCCCCCCCCCCCCCCCACCCCCAACAAAAAAATAATAATAATGAAGTGTAGTGACAGTTAATTGGTTGAGCTCCATAATTATGCACTCAGATTGACAAGATTTCCTATCCCAGGAGCTATGGTACCTGATATTTGGTTTTCTCCCTTTCCCATTTATTTTCTACCGTTTTTCTTACCATGCAAACACATCCCCAGATGACTTCTTATAACTGTAGTTCCACAGTTTCACTACACATTCAAGAACAAAAAGATCTGACCTTTATGCAATTCATTCGACTAGAAACCAGAAAGAAACAAAAGGGTGCTCATAAAATTTTAAAATGATGGCTTTTTCCTTCACTAACCTGTAAAGAATGCAGGCAGCTGATGGAGAGGCAAAGAGTTGAATTGAAACAAATATTTCAAAGTTGGTGCTGCAGTGCACAAGAAAGAGATTGAGAACAGTAAACGTTTTTGTCTTTCTTGTTGCAAGTGTTGTGTGTTCGTCATGGTGGAGGAGCAGAAACTGCTCTGATATATGTGACAAGGGCAATTATCAAAATTGTAATTTTTTTTAATAATTATTTTTTTTCACAATTTTTTTTTGCTAATTCTTTTCTTGTCTTGGAAGGTGAAGATTGAAAAGTCGGGAGGTTCATGAACCGGACCTGATTTTCAGTTCACTGGTGGGTCCCATCTCACCACACCTTTAACCTCTCTTTTCATTTAATGCTTTTTAATTAATGAAATTAATTTGCTATTAGCAATTAATTACCTTCCCAACTGAATAGTTTCAATGGTGTAATAGGGTCACTTTTTGTTTTGTTTGCTTTACTTTATCTATGATTAATGATTTGGTTTATTTAAAATATTTGAATTAAATAGATTTAGGGTTTTTGTTTCCTATGGAATTTTGTGTACTTCACGTGTTCTTCTTAAGCTTTGATGATCAAGATTGATTTTTTGTTTTTATATAAAGTTGTTGGGGTTATGTTAATCCCACACCTAACCTAATTAAAATTTGAAGTTACGTGAGATGGTAGATTAAATGTTTTGAATAAAATTAAAGAATTATAAAGGGTTATGACTTATGACAATGCTATCAAATTCTGGTGATTTCACAAATTATATTACGAAAATTTGAAGAACTAAATTATATCTACAAAAATGGATATTTCATGTTTTTGCGGTCGGGACTCGGGAGACCTAAGTTATGAACATGGGGGAGTTTGTTTGGGAAATAAAATAAATAATTCATATTGAAATCAAATGAAATTTTAGATTTTTTTAGTTGAAAATTAAATAATTAATATAGAAATCAAATAAGTTTTAGATTTTTGGGTTCAAAATCGGAGATGATAATCTCAAATCAAAGATATTTACGTTTGCCGGAATATATGACGACAATTTGACAAGGTTTGTTGGTGTGTATGATGATAATTGACATGCAATGATTACTCAAAATGCTATGGTAATATAATTTCGCAATTGTTAGCAAAAATAAAAAACTCTTGGCTCTTATTTAAAATGAACTTCAATTAACTAATTAACTCAAAAGTGACGCCAACAAGATGAAATTATCTTCTTTTTAAATTAAATTGCAAAGCATATACCAAAGTTAAAAAAAAAAAAAAAACCACCCTAAAAAATCTAATCCATTCATGACGTGTTCCAGTAAAGTTAGTAGTTGAATCTGGGGTGGGATCTTATTCAACATTCAATGTATTGAATTTAATTCCAATGAATCGAACCAATCGATGTTGTACCATGTGTTACATGAGCCCGTCCACGTAGCAATGTCGCAATGTGTCATGCCACATTGGTGACATTTATTTAGTGCATCATAAGACAAAACCTACGGCGATTGGACTCGGCACCGACTACCGACCAAGTGAAAAGCTATGGGCTACGGACCAAGTGAAAAGCGACGGAAATTTGGTCCACAAAGCGAGCTAAATTAGCTAACTATTTAAATATGTCAATTAACATTAATAAGGCCATCTCTGTTTTCTATATTTCTAAATTTGGTTCAAGCAATTAATAAAGCATATGTGATGTGCTGTCTGAGCAGGGAATCAACCCATTTCACTCCAGCAAAAGCTCACCCAAGTTCCATAAGAATTTTGTATTTTCTGATTGTTAAAATTGATCATATAGCAACCTGTACATAGTATATACTGTTGAATATACATTCGTACTTGACTGTAAAATGTACAAATTGCTGCCTGGGAAGAAGTAATCAAGGAGGACTGGGTTCACCACAGAATGCATCTGGCTCGAATGATTTTGCAGAATCATCGTTGTAAACTCCAGGAATGGCTTCGTCCCCAGGTTCTGTGGGCGTTAGGTAGGAACCCTTTTGCCCTCCTTCCAAATTGATGAGAAGAAGAGCACAAACAAATAGTGAAGCTCCTAGAGTTATTAGAGTGTACTTTAATCTGCTCAGCACAGGCTTGACCTGCAGGAGTGACACAAGATAAAACTATTGAGCGAGCTGTAATGCGAAAGAACAAAACACAGATGTGAACAATTTTCTTAAGTCCTAGCACTACTTTGAAATTGAATTAGGGCAGGAAGCTTCTAGCAGAACAAGGATGCGTTTTCAAAAAAGAGTGAGCATCAAAAGCCACGAGTTTAAGACATGAAAGAATTTTATTATGTGTAAATTGTAATAGCTATCTGAGTGTAAAACAATATAAGCTTCTTTTACCAGGATTAACCTGTTTGTTTAGAGTACTGTAATACTTTTCTACAACAATTAATGCAACATATTTTTAAAAGCCATAACATGTGCTCATATGATTGAAATAGCAAGTATCCTTGAGAAAATACAGCATCCAGTCAACTGACGTTTCCTCTATCTTATAAAGCAAGTTGTCAATTTTAGCTAAAGTTTGGGACGCAAGTAAATCCCAACAAATCATATACAAAAGTACCACTAGTTTTTATTATAATTTTGGAAGTTGAACAGGATGAAGTAATAGATAGTCTTGCTCTATTTCATTGTCTCAAAAGAATACATAGGAAATTGGTCCCGGAGGTAGCAGCAGAAAGTCATAATTTCTCAAAGATTCCTTTCATGATAATTCATAGCAACAAAACATAATCAATAATCATTGAGTTTCTCAGTACATGGTTCACATGGAATTTCCATCATCAAAGACCTATTCGAAGTACACCTAATGCTTTCAATAAATTACTTACCGAAAATGAACCGAGCAGCCTGTCACGAGCCAAAACTTCAGCAGTCTTCACCCATATCTGTCAAGGAAATTTCTTTACAAGCTTTGAATATAGCAAATTATTTCATAAAAGCAATGAATAGAAGCTCGCCACGGTGAAGTTGGCAAAGAACTTTGTAAGTTAGATCAAAAGTGATGGAAACTGCCTGATAGAAATAGTACAACCTAGCAACATAGCAGGAAAAAAGTATTCAGGCTAATATCAACATATCATGAGAACTCAAAATCAGTTTACAGGTCATCTGCTGAAAGAAAGAAAAAGAAAAAAAATAATAATAAGTGGCAATACTTGCTTGGTAATTCAAAGATAACAGCAGAGGCTCTCTTCCCCTTCATTTCTGTTTGCCTCATTGGCTCACTTAATCATTAAAGAAACGCCTATAACTTGTCCCCCACTTTCTCAGCCAATCTTGTTCAACTAAACTTAGATCCAAGTGCTAAACTGAGTGGTGCTGATCTATGCAAGATGCTGTGCCACATGTGAATTTATAACATATAATATTATGTTTTAATTAAATAATCACAACCTCGTAAAAAAATTCAACACAAAGATCATATTACCATTCAGCACCGGATTGTTCAATCACGAAATTTCAAATAATGTCAAGTGAGTGGGATCAGATAGGCTTGCTGCTTTGAAAAGCTAAACACAAGCCTAGAGATGATGGTTAAAAAGTTATTAAGAGGAACGCTGACCCATAATAAATCCAACACATGATAAAAGGGTAAAAGTTAGTTGCAAATTCACAGTTCCACTTTGGCTAATCACTGTCAAGAACGCTGACCCATAATAAATCCAACACAAGATAAAGGGTAGAAGTTAGTTGCAAATTCACAGTTCCACTTTGGCTAATCAGTTGCAAATTCACAGTTCCACTTTGACTAATCACAGATTGACAGTGTTTAGATATTAGTTTCAGATTTCATCATTATTTGGGCGTGCATGAAATTGAGCATGCAGCCAACTTGGCCTGTGCTTCCGACTATCTGAAAGTATAAAACTATAAATAGATAAAATTGCGAAGAAACAAATGGCGCGGATATACCTGACCATCATACCAGCCAGTCTCTTCGTATTCAACAGTGGCACTGAGCAAGCGATTACCCACGTAAGCCCAACCAAGATACATCCTCACAACAGCAAGGGTAACAACAATTACCCCACTTGAAACAGCTCCGAGAATTCTTTCCAGAGGCTCGGAGTCGGGCCCCACAGCGCCAAACCAGGCCACGGGTAGCCCAACAAAGAGAGCGAAAGAAGCGCCCGTGACGAACAACCTTGAGCAGTACTCTACGAAGTCACCCGAGGCCCACGAGAATGGGAACGAACTTGACAGGTTCTGGTACTCGTTTATTGGTTGCTGATCTGCTGGAACTGGGCACTCTGTTTCTGGTAGTGGCGGGGTGTTGCTGCTGCTGCTGCTGCTGCTGTTTCTTCTAATTCTAAAACATGGTGGCGAGGGTATTTTTGGGATTAAATAACTGTACTGGTGATGACGTACTCCGACTCTTAGATTTGGACTGAGGAAGTTCAAGCTGTGCGTGGAAGAGGAGAGGAAGCTTGTTGATAAGGGTGGTTTTGTTGAAGGCTGATAAACCATCGCCATTGTTGTAGCTGTTGTTGCTTACTTCTCTAATACTTGTATATATAATTCACTAGCCTTTATCCTAATTTCAATTTGCCGTGGGATTTTTATTTCATTGTGCCTTTCGTTTTGCTTTTTTTTTAAAAAAATTTTAATTTTCCCGTTTCTTCAATTCATTGATGTAACGTACCCTTCTGGGTTGGCGATTATTTGATCCGTATTGAATAACAATTCACAAAGGCACATGCAGATTCAACAATATTTAGAACTCTTGCATGCAGACAAACGCCTTAAATTTTTTCATGGGTTTAAATCCAGGTTGTAATATGGAAGACATTCTTACAACAGGTAGCTAGCTAAATTCTAGAGTCTAAAACTACTTCTCATAGCGTATTCAACCTTGTGAAGAAAATAATTTTGTAGACTACAAATAAAAAGAAACATAACAAATGCAGACAAATTCTTTTTTCTTCTCTCTTTTTTCTGTTTCGACAACAACCTGTAGAGAGATGTTTACAATTCAGGAGTTGGGATTTTGCTTCCCAAACAAGACCTCCACAGATACAATAATGGAACCCAAAAAACAAAAAAAATCATTAATTTTCTATCTTTCACTTTTTTTTTCTTCCCTTTCCTGTTTTTTTCTTCTTTTGAAGCTTGTACATTTAGATTGATACTACATAGTTACACTACTGAATGCATCGTTTTGACGGTATCCTCCACTGCTCTTATGCAGTTGTTGATTAGGAGGAATTCCACCGTCTCCTGAATGGATCGTGCTGAGCCCCCACTTTGAATGAACCAACACTTTCCCCATTCCAGTACTCTCCTAACTTTCTTTATATCAAATTCAAGGGGGGGAAAAAGTTCTTTTTAAAAATAAAAAAAAAACTGGTAGCTGCTCTGCCTCTTTGAGCCCAGAAACAACGTCTTTCAGTTATTTATTACAGTGCCACTGTTATGGCAACTCTGAGAATTGATTTGTAGAGTTTGATCTATCTACAAGCAGACGTTGAAGACATCGCAGACGAGACATTAACTGTGCAAAAGATGGCCGTAAATGTGGCTCCCTGCAAGAGAGGGAAAGGGAGAGGAAAATAGTTATGAAAAATGAATTAAATCCGTTCCCCTAGCCAAGAAATTATCACGATAGTACCGTCCAATGTTGATGAAGCATATCAAACTAAATGTTATCTTTAACTTGAGAAAATATCAAACAAAATAATATTTGGTAACTATGTTGTCATTCAAGCTCCACCAGCAGAAAAGAATACTCATTTTCCACATCTTTTAACTTCAAGTCACTTCAAAATTTTTGACTCCATTGAATGCACATGTCTAGCATTTTCAATAGAAGAAGAAGAAAAAAGACGATGGACAGATTCTTGCAATTCTTTTCTGATGCTATCAGGATAAAATACAATATCTAGTATAAAAGTCATGAAGCTGATTATTTATTGCAAAATATGATTGTACTCTGATAACCTCAGCTATAGAATATTGATATTCACAAAATCTAGAACTTACGTTTGCCAACAATCACGTATTATCTGTGCAACTGCTGGATCAATGTCATCTGGAATTTCAAGACGTCTATTCTGGAATCCAACAGCTCCAACAACCTGCATTGGATTCAAACCTTTCCAAGGAACACTCAAGGTAGCCAACTCCCACAATATCACACCAAAACTGTACACATCACATCTGCAAGCAAGCCAGTCTGATTGTATAAGCAACATACTCAATTGAAGTTCCAATTTATCTACCAAAACCCCTCAAATGGATCGGAATAAATTCAATTGACTCACTTTTCATTAGCTGGTTCATTCCGGAGAACTTCTGGTGCCATCCATTCAGGCTGCAGTCCAACAGAATAAAGTTTTTGTCACTGTGCGTTAACAGGATAGCGCTTCCCACTGGATTACTAAAGAAATGGCTTAATGACTTTTCAAGAATAGAATCATATAATGGCATTGAACGACTTACTGTTCCAGCGGTCGATTTTGAAGACAGATAAGTATGATGCTTAATGCGAGACAACCCAAAATCACAGACCTAGAGAGAAGCACAAAAGATGTTGGAAGCTGTCACCAAAAAGATCAAACACTGCAGTCTAGTATCTAAATAAGAGTCTGGAAAAAAAAAAATGAATGACAGAATTTGAGTTTAAAATCACCTTTACAACCCAGTTCTTATCAACAAGAAGATTTGGAGACTTTAGATCTCGATGCACAATGGTCGGATGGCTTGTGTGCAAGTAATTCATTCCCTTTGCCTGCAAAGCATAAAGAAGTTTAAATTGAGCGGAAAAGGAAGAGGCAGGGAAAAGACCTAAAATATAGAGGAATTAAAATGAAAGGAGATGTTTCAATGTATACCACATCGAGAGCCATTCGCATTCGCCTTCTCTCATCAAGTTGATGATTGGGACGATGCAGTAACCTATATAAACTCCCCCTGTGCACCAATAGAAAGAGAAGAAAGACAAGATATCGTTAATTTACTTAATAAATAACAATCATTGTTTCAGAAGTTTTTTGGCAGAAACACTGACATTGATATGACTTGCAGAAACAGGATTTCCCACAAACAAATGGATCAGAAATATATCTCAGAAAAGAATGTAAAGTTTCCATATAAAGCAAAGACAATGCAAGTGCACATAATAGCAGTCATAGTGGTAAAATGCCTCTACAACCTAGTGATAGTTAGATTTTGATTGCTCTTTTATTTATTTATTTTTCCATTTTCCCTCTGAAATTTATCAACTAAAACCCCAGAACAAAGATAAGATTTATAAGGATCAGTGAATTACTCATATCAAAAGGAGCAAAAGAAGGAGAATACTACTTAAGTATAATGGTATTGAAATGATGATTGGAAAGCCAACTTTTATAATCATTAAGTTTTTGGCAGACTTGTGAACAACAAAGAAACAAAGACCAATGGAGCTCAACTCACTAATTCTCGAGATTTCAAGATTAAATGTCAAAGTAAAATAACCTAGGGAGAAACTCCGTCAATATTGAGAAATGAGGGGAGCGAGTAACTGCTCCCATAAAAAGAACCACATTAGGATGTCTCAACCTCAACATGATTTCAGCCTGCAGAAGAGTAAAGCAGGAGTTGATATAAAATTATGATTGTCGTTTGTTTAGGTAATAAAAGAACAGAAAATGCGATACAGGAAGTTGATTTATGGTACTTACCTCGCACTTAAACTGCGAAAGTGAATCTCCAGAAAAATCTTGGTCCAAAAACTTCTTCACAGCAACTTCCTGTGTCATGCAACGTAACTTTTTAATAACTTTGAAAACCAAACGGCAAAATTGAAAATAACAGTAAAACAGAACATACCAGAACTCCTATAAGACTGTACAAGTTATACATATTAAAATCTCCAATTAATTTAAAAAAATTAATTTCAAAGATATTGTTAAAGACTGAAAGTGTTAGTCAAGCAGTTGAAAGATTTTAATATATTTTCCACAGTTTAGAATGACTGCAGTAGTATATATTATGCTGAGGGCGACATTTGGAAATGAAAGAGTTAAAAACTACTATATAAGAAGTTTAATTTAAAAAGAATAAAGGGGAAAAAAACAGACAATATAGTATGTTATATGGTAGAAAGATACAGTGTTTTCCAAAAAATTGCAAAATCATCATGAGGGATATCATCAAGGAGTTACATGTGATACTATATCGCATGTTGTTCCTAGAAATTCCACAATGTTAAAACTACCAAAGAAGGATGAGAAATGACTGATGTATTGAAAGCATAACTTACAGTGCCATGCCAATCTGCACGGTAGACCTCGCCATATGAGCCTGAAATAAAATGTCATATGAGACGATTATTGACCATCTATAACATAATCAAGCAAGCACCAAATTTACCAATAAATACAAGTGTGCTTTTGTGCACACACATCCAAACATCCTTGCTTAAACAAAATATAGGGAAGAAGCCTCCAATAATATACAACGACAGTCAGACTTTTGACTCCTTACTGTGCATCAAGAGAAGCAAAGAATATGAAAAAATAGCAAGCAAACTAATATGCATACATTGAATGGTTCAACACAGATTCCAAAACCCTGGGAGGCAGTTAAGCAGGTGTATCAGCTTCTGCCTATAACATATGAAGAAGGTATGAAGATTCTTGGAGGCATGTCCAAAACTATTTGAATGAACAGTCAAACCATTCCAGATAGACATGAATATTACTCCTAAGTGAAAGTTAAAGCATTGGCGGCTTCAATTTGATGCCATAAGGCCAAGCTCAAGTTCAGCAGATGATCTGACTGAAAGCAAAGCAGATAAAAACATCAAATCTAATTATTCCCTTTTCACTTTATACCCCTGCAGATTTCTACTTCATACCTAATTCATAATACAATAAATACACAGCTTCCAGGCCAGAGCCTATGATAAAATGATATGCATTCCAAAGAAGATGTATGAAGTTATTCAAAAAGTTAAAAAACAGAAAATTATCCTTATTATAAAAAATGATAGCATGATGCCTTTTATTAAAAAACAGTAATAATGAATGAGTGAATGAATGAAATGAAACGACCATTACCAATACCAATTCGTTCACCAATTTGAAGATCCTCCCAGAGAATTTCCCATTCCGCAACCTCCCCCAACATTGGGTTAATGCTGTCACTCTGACCATTGCAAGTCATAAGCAGGCCACTATTGATCATTGGCATCAAGTCAGCAGCAGATTCTTTACCCAAGTCAGTGTAAACCGGTTGTTTGACACTGACCAAGGCATTTTCAGGTTGTCTTTGGCAAAACTCAGCTGCAGCGGGCAAGGGAGATCCAGGAATTTCTTTCTCACACGAAGCTCCGGCAACAACTCCGGGAGGGTTAACAGGAACAGTATTTACACTTGTAGCATTATTTAGCTTTAGTTCATTACCAACAAGAACGAATCTCTCGCCTGCAGTATCAGAGGACAAAGAAAGGTCACAATTAATGACATTTGGTTCCAATTTTTTGTGCTGTTCAGCAAACCACTCTGCCGGCTGCCTCTTTCTACTCTCATAATTTAAATAGTTTGAAGATTCCACTCCAACAGAGGATGCATGAGACTGTTCATGGTTTGATAAGAACCTATTTGAAAGACATTGAACATCATTATCTACATTTTTCCCATCTGCTAGATGGACTTGTTCAAGCATCTTCCATTCACCCAGATCCTGCGAATTAATATCCAGGAACAAATCTGGGGGAGGTGATGCACCACTTTGTAACAAAACAGCATGTAATTTCCGTGCAAATTCAGGGTCTTTTGCAGCACTAATGACATACTTGGAAACACTTTTAACTTTCTTCTTTTGAGCAGATGATGGTTTTCGAGAAGTGCCTGATGTGCCTTCACAAGGGTTTGATAGTGCTGGGGAAAGCTGCCCAAAATCTTTCTCAAATTTCTCAGTTTGATTTTTATCAGCAAGTTCTGACTCATCCTTGTTTGTGATCTTACCTACAAATGAAGCCTCCTCTGACCCTGTGCTGCCAACTTCAGGTATCCTATCAGGCATTGGTCGTGAGATAGTTGGAGTTTCAGTTCCATCATCAAGCTCCATATGAGAAATTACTGAGGTTTCTGTATGATCGGGAAACTCCCTTACATCTAATCCAGCATTTTGCAGAAGACAGCTGGGTACCTCGGCAGGAATTAATGTGCCAGGAGCACCCATTAGATCAATAATATATTCACTGCATCAGAACAAAACAATTTCACAATCAAACATTGTTCATATTAAACCTTGTATTAGACAAGAAGCATGCAGGTGCATTAAGTGAAAAAAAAAAAAAAAAAACTGATTACAGCAAATACAAATAAATGAAAGGAATGTGGACGGTTGATGATGACGGTGGTGGGAAAGGCCATCATTAAGAAATATACATAAATCAAAAGCACTGCATTCATAACTTGAATGTGGGGATCACTACCTTCCATTATCAAGTTTGATCAGGTTTACAGCTCCATCATCTGTGCCAGTGTAGTAGCTTCCTTTAACCAACATACATGGAAGATTGATTCTATCAGCTAGCACCTACCATCACCAGTAAAAAATCATTAACTTCAATCAATATATCCTAAGGACCAGAAACATACTTTGTCATTAAATTAGCTGAAATAATGGGGGGGACAACTCTAAACGTTTTCTTCAATAATTAAGCACTAATAAGCCAACAATGGAATAGAAAATTCAAAGTAATCAGGATACCCAAGCTAAGTTAAAGGGTGAATAAATATCGTTTGATTCAGTTTAACCCAAGGATATAAAACGATTTGAAAATTTACAACCTTGAACAGTAGGGCCCTATGACGTGAAAGTCCAACATCAAGACACCCAAGTGGAAGAATGTTTGTGTTTAGAGAATTCCTTAACTGGGTACGTCTCAAGGTCCACCTTCCATATATTTCTTCTGCATTGCCAACTGGTCCACCCATTCTCTCAACAACAAGATCAGCAATTTTCTGTATCAAGCCACTTAAAATTGGACCGAGATCAGAGTAGCGGCACTCAACTGATACATTATACGCTCTTTTCTCAAGCTCTTTAAGGTTAGGATCAACCAAGCGGTTTACCACAATCACTTCATAATCAAGATTATCTGATAGGGATATTGCTTGAAGATCTACCAACAACGGCATCTTTCCTTGTGACACTGAATTTGAGGTAATTCCATATACATCATAAAATCCATCAACAATTTTTTCATCGTAGTTTACAGCACTATAGCTCTGCATGTGAAAGATACAAAAATTAGTAAATCCTTTGTTAGCCAGATTATATAACTACAGATGCGAAGCTAAAAAAAGAATTACTTAAAAATCATTTGAAAGGGTAAACTATTAGTTCTCCTGGATCACTTGAGAAATTAAAGAACAAGAAATTGCATCATGATTTTGACTCTAACCTTTCCAGATTCCAGTAAAGAATATAAAAACCTTCTCTCCCCTTCTCTCGACCATGAACGACATAACCATTCAGTAAAAATGATTGATAAACTGATAGACGGTTTCATAGACCAAATTAAATATTTTCAAAAATGACAATTGTACCCAAATTTTTACAGGAGAAATAACATTACACTCCCAAGAGTTACATGTACATAAATTTTAAATCAGTAAAACAAGGAAATAAGCAGGTAATTATGGTAACATCAGAAAATAAGAAATTACTATTACAACTTCTGTTGCCGTGAATTAAGAAACTAATAGTACTGGCTATGCAAATATAAAGATGTATAAATTGTTTGTCAACATAAAAGGAAGTGTCTATAATGCGCAATTCACCAATCAATCTGCTTGGCAGAAACTTCTACATTGACGGGGATCTGGAAGAAACTAATAAAACCAATGACAACATATCCAATCACTATAATTAACATAAATCCAACTATGTTTCAGTTCAAACTTAATATAAACAAGACAAAAGAATCAGATTCACAAAACAAGCTAATTCACTCCGTTCCTCTATAAATGCACTTGAATCATAACAAAAGTAATAAATGGAAGTGAGATGCAATAATTCAATTTCAATATCAACAGCTACTGATGAAAAAGTACTGAAAGAAAAAAGTTAATAATTAATTATCCATGCAAAGTTGCAAACTACCATCATTTGTAACCTGAACCAAACAATAGATATAAGATCTTAAATATTGATCCGAGATAAATCATTCATAGCTATGAAAAACTTAAAAATTCTGAATTAAACTTGCCTAGTACCCTTAAATTGATTAAGTAAATAGTCTGAATCCCAAAATTGAACAAAATATAAGCATTTACACACCCAATATCGAAGCGAGAGGAACTCAACGAGGGCATCGGTTTCAGTGACAGAAGCCGAGCGGCAGCCGAGACTCATCCGCTTGGCGGCATCGATCTGAGCCGACTCAACCTTCTCTCTGGCGTCTGGATCCGACGCGCTAATCGCTAAAGCCAACTGCACCTGAAACTCCTCTTCCAATAAGTTAAAATCTACTCCACTGTCCCCATCCCTCCGATCACTAGCCGCCGATTCAACGGCCCCGATTCTCCCCAATGTCCCCGAGCTAGGAGATGACGACGACGGCGTAGCGTTGGGACTGGGACTGGGACTAGGGCTGGGGCTCGGATTGATAACGGGGCGGGCATCGGGCAGTCGTTGATGCTCATTTAATCCGCCGCCGATGTGGAGCTTTCTTAGTAGATGCTTCACTTTCGACATCGATGATTCATCAACGACGAACGATGATGGCAACTATTTCGTAATTTCTTTTTTATTATTTTCCCCTTCTTCTTCTCCTTCTTATCGCCTCTTGTGGCTTAACCTACGCCCACTGATTAAAGGCAGATTCGCTTAACATACGCATCCATTCTTCGTCAAGCTACCTCTCCCCACTTTAGACACTTAAATTAACCGCTCACCCATTCCCTCCAATGCACACCTCTCTCTCTCTCTCTCTCTCTCTCTCTCTTACGTGAAATGTGAATTGTGATTTATGACACTTGAAAATTACAAAATAAAATAATTATTAATTTATTTGTTTAAACAATTTAATTAATTAATAGATCTTTTTTAAAAAAAACTAATTAATAAGTATATAAATTGTACTACTAATATGTGTGAGTGTGGGAGTCAAGGATCGGATTTGTAATTCTACGCTGAGTAAACATTGTATTGCCTTTCATGGACGTCTGCTGATCTTGAACGTTTAGTGGGGGGTAATGCTTTTCATTGCGTGATGTTGGTGATCGGATGGTTGTTGTTTGGTCAACGGTTATGCTGTCGATTTTGCCAATTGGGCTGCTTTTGAACTATGCACCTGAAAATTATAATAAACGGTTATTTTCCATAGGTCTTAGTGATATCAATGGTTTGAATCAAATTTGTAATATGATGATGGATGATCATAGACTTGAAAATTATAATGCAATGATAAGAATTTATGACTGTATCCACAATTGCATGCATGGACTTTCCTTTATACTATGAAATTTTTAGTATTAATTTTGAATAATTCTTTTGTGATCTTAACTATCGAATCAAATAAATAATTTAGAGATGGTCAATGATAATAGTGTTTTTGATAATTTTTTCAAAAATGAAAATATTTGTACAAACTACTTTTTTGCTACATGTGTTACATAAATGAAAAATAATTTATGTGCTGTAAATGAAAATTTATAGCACATAAATTGTTTTTTTTTGTTACATGTCTTATTAAAGAGAGAGATTACAAAATATCATAGGTATAATTGAGTATTATATTAACATACAATCGAAGAAAAATCTGTAAAATGTTGCATTCTTTAATTCCACAATCCACACAAATCATGTAGTTGTTGCTATGTGTAAATTTAAAATGATAAAGAACAAAATTGGATTTATACTGTTAAATGTTTATTGCAATACATTAATGATGCGTTTACTAAACGGGAATTAGAATGGATAAGAATGAAAATAATTGGAATGAGAATAGGAATATGGATTAGAATAAATTATTTACTTGAACTGTAAAAATTAGAATCGGAATGAGTCAGATTCCATTAATGCGTTTACTTTGTCTTCAAATTGGATTCGGAATGAATTATATGATAACAGATTACTAAAAAGTCATTCTTAATAATAATAATTATTGTTAATGTATTAATTATAATTTATCATTAATAATAATAATAATAATAAATCATCAACAAAATAATAATCCATTTAAAAATAATAATAATCATAATGGGATTCATCATCATCAACAAAATAATCCATTTCTCAAAAAAAAAAACAATAGTCAAAATCGAAATCATCATTGTTGACAACTACAACGACAACAACAAATCATCATCGCTAGCAACTCATCATCATCGGACGAGAACCATGGCCATCAAAGACGAAATTAGCGGCGAAACGAAGATGAAACTGAAACGGGGACGAAATCAAGACACCCCAACGAATACGAAACCGGCAATCAGCTGTGGTCCACAGTCGATGGACCAGCCACGACGAAGATAGTGGATGATTATGGCCGTGATAGTGATAGAAACCTGCAATGGCGTTTGGCTGGGAGTCAAGTGTGAGAGAGTTTAGGTTTTAAGATTTTTTTTTCTATTTATATATTTTTATTTGAAGTGATGATATTTTTGAAATAATGAAGAATTAATGGGGCATAATGGAAAATTCTAGGAGTGAGAGTTTAATTCCCAAAGCCTCCTTAGGAATTAGATTTACATTTTTAATTCTCAAATTAATGTGGGGTCTGCTAAAATAAATCGCATTCATTTTCTTATTTTACTAAATAACGTGGGTTTCATTCTGATTCCAAATTTTCATTTCTAAATCCGACAAGTAAATGCAGTCTAATATTATTGGTGGCATAAGTTGCATTTGATAGATAATGACGAAGATAACCCCGATGATTAGATGATAAAAAGTAATTAGCTTTAATTAATGATGCAACAATAATACACCATTGTTTTGGTACACGTGCATTAGCTCTTAATAATGGGTTCTTCGATTACAGGTGTTTAAATGCCGTTGATTAAGCAAACGCAGTTGCCTCTTTTAGACGCAAGGTACGGAGGTGACGAGGGATGGCACATCGTTATACAACGTAGCTGCGGAGTATGGAATCATTCACGGGTAATTTTTAAAAATCTCCCCTGAAGTTTGGGCTTGTTGCAAGTAGATAGCGAGAATTGATTTATTTGTAAAAAATCCCCTACCGTCAGTTAAATTTAACATTGACCGTTAGTTGACCGTGCAAAAACAATATTACCCTCAACAATAGTTTATAAACGAAAATAACTAAAAAAAAAACCAAAATTATTAGTTATTTTACACTTTTTAAATTATTGATATTTTCTTAAAGTTCTTATAAAAAATTAAAATTAAAAAATTAAAAAATCCTCTTTAAATTATTGATATTTCCTTAAAATTCCTACAAGAAAGATAAAATTTAAAATTTAAAAATGAAATAGTCATAATCTTTATCTATGATATTGTAAATTTTTAGAATTGACAAAGATAAAATTGTCAAAAAATAGGGTTTGTGCTTTTTACACCAATAATTTTAGTTTTTTTTTAGTTATTTTCGTTTATAAACTATTGTTGAGGGTAATATTGTCTTTGCACGGTCAACTAATGGTCAATGTTAAACTTAACTGACGGTAGGGGGTTTTTTTATAAATAAATCAATTCTCGCCATCTACTTGCAACAAGCCCAAACCTCAAGGGAGGTTTTTAAAAATTACCCAATCATTCACCGACTCGTGGTTCATGAGAAAATTTTATGAAGGGCTGGCTAATTGGCCGATACAGTGCAGCGAGAGACTTGTGACCCGTTATTCTGAATTGACTTCAGTTTTTTTTTTTTTTTTTTTGGAATAAATAATATTTCATACAAAGTTTCTTACGCAACCGCAACAATGGTACAGCGGCCGCCGACGTTAATAATTTTTTTAAAATATTTTTCTTTAAACCGTTAAAAATATATTTGGTAATTATTAATTAAGTTTAGAAAAAATAATTGATACACCCAAAACATTTATGGAAAGGAGGAATACAAAACTCCCTAATATTGAAAAAAAAATTTAAATCCTAATTTATTAAAAGATTCTGTCAATTTTAACAAAAAAAATTATTTTCAATTATAATTACTATTATCCCCCTCTAACATACAAGTTAATATATTGACTTACTCATTTTTCTTATAAAATTATTAATAAATAAAATTTTGCTCTAGAAATTCAATTTAATATCTTATTTTTCCTAATTGCTCATCTTGACATTCTAAAAGCAAGCCATATTCTCTATCATCTTAATCATATTTAAGAAAGAATTTCATCTTCTTCTTAACTATTTCACAATCCAATTCTTCACTACCTTCAATGTCTCCAACATCCACTTTATCGTCATCCCAATTTGATCCACTTTTGTCATCAACAGGTGCTGTGTCTACATTGTCATCATTTGACCGATATGCTTCATCGTCATCATCAACATTTTGGCATATTCTAGAACGAGCAGTGGCTTAAGGGCACGAGCAACGAGTCTGCGTGCAATAGGTTAGGGAATTCTATTAGGGGCTTGTCATTTTTTGATAGAAGAGGAGAGTTTTTCAATTAGGAATCGATTGAATTTTGTAATTTTAGGTTTGTGATTTTTGGAGGAGGATTTTTTTGGGTTAATTCACTAGTTATTAGTAAGGGAATGTAATATGTTAACCTTTTAATTATTTGAACAAACTGAATCCATTATCAAATTGGGGTTTAAATGTTATTTTTAAAACATTAAAGAGTTTTGTATCCTCTCCCTAAATATTTAAGGTGTATCGGTCCTTTTTTCATTAAAAGCCCATTTAAGATTGCTTTTAGAAGGTTAAAAAATAATTTTAAAAATTTAAAAATTAATTTTAGTGTTTAGTAAAAAAAAATCAAAATCACTTTTGTCAAAAATCAATATCTCTTTTAGCTGATTTTGAAAAGGAGAGAATAAATAGCTTTTAGATTCTTATTTTAAGAATCAATTTTATCTTTTAATACAATTCCATAAATATCCTTAAAATTATTATCTAAACCCAAAATTATCCTTATTCAAATTGGAAACAAAATCAATATTTTAATTAATTTGTATTATAATTCATCAATATAAATTTATTAATATCAATTTGTTGGTCAATTATTATTAAATTTGTTTCATTATATTATAAATTTAATTATCAATTGTTTAAGACGGAAAAAAATATAAAATCAATATATTATAAATTTTATTTTTAGTTAAAATTATTATAATACACAATTAAATATATTGTATGTAAATATTTTTATATGTATAAGTAAATTTTATCCTACATTATGTACATTTTAGTTATTTGCTTATCTCAGCAGTTTAACAATAAAATTCACTAAACGTCCATAAACTGCTTTCAAAACTCACAGTACTTCTGAAAATAAATTTTATTAAACACTTAACTGACTCTCTTAATTCCTGATCATTTTTAATTAGTTTAAAAGTTACAGCATTCACAAACTGACCCTAAGTTATTTATCTTCTTCTATTCCACTTTTACATGTAGGACTTATGGGTTTGTATGGAATTGATTTTTTTTAAAATATTTAACAGTATATATAATTCGTTATAGATTCATATGTTGGGACCACACTATCACTAACTGATCGAAACAATTTAAAATTGTTTTTATTCTAAGTATCACTGTAATTGTAACATCAGTTTTTCTATAAAAAAAAAAAAAAATTATGTACGAATTTGTATTCCTATAATTTTAATCCAATGTCCCATTTACGTGAGGTTTTAAGAGGCCATGTAAATTACAATGAGGGGGTGAGAAGAGAAAATGGTAGATCAGAGAGATGGAATATGCTACAAGATGCGAAATCCTGTACGATAAGGTTATCAAATATTTAATGGGGCATTAAAAAAATATTTAATCGAGCTAATAGAAAAAGCTTGGTTATCCCAAAATAATATGAAAATTGAAAAAAAAAGAGGGCTTCGAGTTCTAATTTAGCCATGGCAAGTAAGTGGACGAAAAGGAATTGGAACAATCGAATGATCTAGTCAGAATCGTCTTAGAATCCGACGGAATTGATGTTACGTTCTTTTGGGCTTTGGATAGTTTTCCATATTGGATAAGATTTACACAAAGTAGAATTGATAAGCAGGCACCTCACACTTCAAACTTTTTGTTTAAAAAGAAAAAAAAAATCAGAGCACATGAAAAATGTTTAAATTTAGGATATACTTGGTATTGTAGTTGGAAAACTATATTTTAATAACTATAATATTAAAGTCCTTAATAAATACTCGATGTTATGATTCGTAAGCGAAGTTGATTTTATCTCACTTTTATGTGATCAAAATTTCATATTATCTTTACATTTTTTTAAAAATTATTATTTAAAAGTTAACTACACTTTTTTTATTTTTTTATTTTATAGTTATATTGTAGGCAATAATTTGAATTGACAGATGGGGATTGATATTTGCCTTATATATAATTCGAGTCAAATTTGAATCCACGTAAATATTTCATTTGTATATATTAATTGTATAAAAAATATTTTGATTATTGATCAGACAAATTATCGAACGTATTATGTTTTAAAAATATTTTCTAAAACTTCCCCCTACGTAAAGAATATTTCGATCGCAAAACGTCAGAATATGCGTAGTAATGTTGCTTGCACGGAAAGTTTAGCAAGTATTTATTTTATGTGGGGTTGGTAATCAATTGAAACGGGACGAGACACACAAGTGACAAGAATCTAGCTGTAATGTTGACTGTGTAAATGAAAGCTTGTATGGGACTCCGGACACAGCACAGCTGGCAAATTATAAAATGCCAACTGGGATTTTGACCCTTTACAAAATTGGGTGCGAAAAAGGTTGGCCACAGATTCTTCTCCCTCGGCTTTATTCTTCACCCATTTGTTATAAAAGTTCCCCAGCTTTAAAATGTGTTTGGTAATCAATTAATTTAAAGACATGGACAATGAGGCCAAGAAAGAGGAAAGATGATTTACAGTACCTGAGCTGCAATCAGCAGGTATTGTTATTAAACGAGCTGATATAATTAATCAGTGTATCATTTCAGTAGTTGCATTCAATTTCATTATGCAAGATCCCAGATTGCCAATGGAATCACGCTGCGGCACAGGGAGAGATCCTTTTGATAGTAACAGATTAATGTACCTAAGCAATTCATGCTCTGTGTGATATCTATGAAATATTAAAAAGCAATAGAAGGTTCTGTTTAGAACTCAAACAATGTAATTAATATAGCGAAGATCATTGCAAAAAAAAAATGTAGAAGCACGGATTTGCCACCAGCAAAAACTTTGAAAAGCTTTTCAATATCCGCCAAGGTGGTTTTGTTTCATCAAAGGAAGCAGTGGCCTAAGAGACAAAAAACACTCCCTCAATCTGATGACAGCAGAAAGTCATACATTACTCAACCAATCAACAAAAAATATGGAAGACAAACTCACAGTGTTGGAATATCTACAACCCAAAGATTCATTTCACTCTTGTAAGGAGCGTTGGCAATGGCATGTGCATCTGCGCACTTCACCTTCACAGTGTCAATGAAGGGAAGCCCTCAGCTTTTTCAACCCAAGTGCCGGCTAGTCCATGGATTCATTGAGCAATAGTTTTAAGGCCTCCAGGTCCGTGTTTCCGAGTAATGAGTCACTACTAATGACTACAAAGAAAAGTTTTATTCAAGGAAAGCAAAGTCAGTTCGTTGGGCATGTTTTGTGGCGCAGAAAATATGAATGCACATGTTTGTGACAAAATCCTTGAGCTGGATAAGGTTCTGCAGTCTCAAAACTATCCATAAATTAGAGAACAGTTTCCAGTCTCTCCACAGTTTTCCAATCTCTACGCAGGCAGTCCTCTAAAGTAAAACAGAAATACGACAGGAATAACAATAATCTCTTACTCGAGGAGTGCAGACGTTGCTGGTAGCCTTGTCCTTGCGGATATGCCTCTCCGTAGTCTGCATTGCCATTCGCAGAGCAGATTTCCCTGAAGAATCAATACTAGTTTCAGGTAAGTTTCCTTTGAAGTGGATAGCCGAATGCCAAGTATGGTAATAATCTATCTTCCGAGCATACAATAGCCAGAGGCATTAATTTACCTACAAAAATATAGCCGTCTCTACCCACGATTCCAGCATCACAATTCCGTTTTTGTCCAAACAGCAGAGTAACCGGGCTTCTAGATGTGTTATTTCACTAGCGATCCTTTCGGGACCTTGACTTGTCAAACGTCAATAATCCTCTCTGGCATCATCCTCTTATACTCTTGAGAGGTAGCCGAAAATGCTGCATGAGGACTCCATACCCCATTGGCACACCAAACCTCTAAGCAAAGCCCACCACAAATGTAATCCCCCCCGTCGTCCGGAGGCTTCAGCATTGCCAACACCAACAAATCCGATGCTATAACAACCTTAATCCCATTCGCACAAGCATTCTTAATGAACTCCCCATAATCCAAAACATACCCGGATACTGGACCAAAACTCTACATACATCACCCGGCTTGTAATCAATATCTTTAAGATCCGAAAAAACAAGTTTATGATCAAAACCATCAGCTCTAGTAACACAAATGTCAATTGTTTGAGGGTGGCAATTGCTAGCAATAATAAAAGTCTTCTTCCTTCCCTTCTGTATGTTATTGCTCATAGCCATTGCCTCAGCAGTAGCAATTCCCTCATCGAGCAACGAGGCACTTGACCTAGGCAATCCAGTAAGATCCGTAATAATGGTCTAGAAATTAAGCAGAGACTCAAGTCTTCCTTGAGAAATCTCAGCCTGGTATATGATATACTAAGTGTACCAACCCCATACCAATAAATGACTTATAAACCTGATGAGCGTAATTTATTGATATCTTTCCCCTCTAAATCATATATTAATTAGTCTTTTGTCATTATATTTTTAATTTATTTATTTATTTTTATTGAACAGGAAAATTAACTGGGCATTGAAAAATAAATAAAGCTTAAAGGATTAAATTGGAAGAGAAATAAAAGATTATCGCACGAGTGGGCTTCGGATATTAAGGGCCAAAAATTAAGAGGACAAAGAATTAATTTGTTAGAATTTAATCCAAATTGAAATGGGATCCATCAAACTCACTGAGAATTGAAGCAATACTGCCATTATAGTTGGCACGTGCATGGCACTAAAATGGAATGAAAATCCTAATCTGATTCTAAGAGGAGGTGGCAGCACAATCATGTATAAGCATCATCACGCCCAATAAGAGAAGAGGAGGAGGAGAATCGGAAGACAGAGAGAAGAATTAGAGCGGCAGCCGCATGATGGGTTCAATAAATTCTACTGTCATCAATCTCTTTATGTCTTTTTAATTTTTTATACTGGAGTCCCGTTCAATAAAAATTACCTTTTACTCAATTCATTTCCTACATTTATGGTTATTGTTTCACATATTTAGTTGAATAATATTATGTTGAGTTTATTTATTGTAGTAAGAGTGAAGAGTGTGAATTCATTCCATTATAATGTTTACTTGCTTAATTAAAGAGATGAGTGAGAGTCTCACTCCGTAGGTATCACTTAGTTTTGGAGTGTGCAGTGACATTCCCACTCCTAGGAGAGTCCACTCCTACTTTTCCCTTTTTTATCCTTCCTTTATTAAATATAGTATAATTATATTTATTTAAATAAAATAATGTTACATTTACTTAAAAATTATAATATTATATATATATATATATATAAGTATACTATTATAATACTATTTAATAATATTACATTTATTAAAAATAATAATATTTAACTTGTTTGAATATAATAAGATTATATTTATAGAGAATTAATAATATTACTATATTTTTATTTAATTTTAATAGTATTATATTTATTTAATCCTAATAACTAATGATAATAAATAGTGTATTCTAAGAATAAATAATTTATTTTACAAATATATTTTTTAATTCACTTTGTACCTAAATGCTATAATTCTTTAAATAAGGGGTAAAATTAAGACAAAGTAAGCACATAAACGAGGTTCTAATTTATATTCCACACTTTTCATTTCACTGTAAGTAAACAACTTACTCCCACTCTCACTCCGCACTATCAATCTTAGGATTCTAACTCATCATGATTCCCAATTCAATCCAAGAAGTAAATGCTACCTTAATGTTTTTCACAAATTCTATCATACATTATTGATTGTTGGAATTAATATTTAACTAAACATATGCTTGGATCCATAAAGTTTATAAGTGATTATCTTTGATTATGTGTCTTTAATTAAATTATTTACACAGAGTGCTTAGGAAAGCTTTAATTGTTTATTATTCAATATTATTTATATGGTATGCTTAAATATCATACTATAAAGCAAAAAAAAAAAAACCTATGTAAGATTAATTTTTATTAGGCTTAATTGTTATATTCATGAGTAGACATACATTGACCAAACAATACTACAATTTATAAAAGAAGCTTATAAGATTAAATAAATACTTTTGACCATTAGATGAGGCATACCAAATATGTATTAATTCTTAAAATCGATAAACTGATGGATAAGGTGAAGAATAGGGTGGGGAGGCTGAACCATATCTTACGATTCTTAACTAATACGTGAATTAAATTTAAAAGTTATGGCTCATTTGGAAATTAAATGTAGAAGAATTAATGGGCAGAGTAGACACATCGTTCCAAGTTCGTGAGGGTAGAAAATCAAATCACAAGGATTCTTATCCTTCCAATATGTCAATCTCATCTGTCATTTAATATACCCTTAAGCAATGCTAAAGTGGCCAATAGGAATGCAGAATTCTCATTCGGGTCAGTAGTCTCCCAATAGGAAAAGTGACCCAACCCAATAAACTAAAAGAAGTAGAGTTAAGTTTGGTCCGTTTGGAAAAGAGAAAGGAATTAGGTCTCTATCCTGATTTTAATTCAGGTCAAGGAATTGGACTGTACTTAAATATCTGTATCAATTGGGACACATGATTTTATTAAATAATTATTATTGTTTATTTTTAATTGAAAAAAATAAAAAAATAAAAAACCCACCGCTTCACTTTTACATTTTAATCGCATTATAGTATGTGTTTTATTTGTTTTTGTTATTGACTTTTTTCTTTTAAAACTAACGTTCAAGGAATTTGGGTTCAACCAGACTAAATTAAGAACTGAGTCAAAAGTGGAAAAGATATCCAGCATTGGGTATGGAAACAAAATGTTGATCCCCAAACTCGACTTACTGCCAACCCCTAGTGGATAGTTGGGAGGGAACTCTTAGTTAACTGTACTTATGTTTTTATTTCCAAAAATGATATGCAATCTCCGCATTGTTTTTTATTAATTCCTCTCCATTTAAGAAAAAAAATGTGGGTTTACCTACTGAACTAGGTGGCCACAGTTTTAAACCCACAATTTTTTCCCTTTTTTATTAGTTGGTAAAATCTCTAATATAAAAATAAGAGATTTGTAATTTGAATCCTTCTCACAGGGATAGAAAGAAATTGATTTGCTCTAAGACTACAACTAAAAAAAAAAAATTACTAAATGAATCTTTTTTTCAATGATTGTCGTTTGCATTCAAAATTATAATATAAAAATATCCAATTTTATTTTATCTAATGACCCGATCAATTAAGTCATGTTTTTTATCCCCCAAAAAGCCGAAAAAAATGTTGTGCTAAATTCACACTGAATGTTTAATGAATAGACCCACAATAGAGAGTTGGATAGAGACCATCTTGAATGACCCACTTCATAATTCAAGGCAACCCACAGGTAAAGGGCTTGAGTTGAGCTATTAGCACCCTCCTATTATCCTTTTGAAACCCCACTTTCATATTTACAAATTTATCCTCTAGTTAAATTACAATAAAAGACGAGTGTAATTCAGTTAAATCCAAATGTATAATTTAAAAGAACTCTTCACTACACCCACGTTGTTAAGAATTCTCTCACAAACCATTTTTTTTCCATTCTAGGATATTAATTTTCATTTCTGCAAATTTTCTCGCAATTACTTAATCATTTCTGCGCCGATGACCACTAAGAAATAACTAAATTCTAAAATCATTAATTTTCTTTTCGCCAGTCAAATTTTTTTTTTATACGCAACTTATTTTTGTATTCTATTTTGTTGTCGTGTTGTTTTTTTTTTTATGGTTGATTTCTTGACGAATATAGATCCGACAAGGAGATGCTTGTCTCGATTAGAGAATGATGAATAAAGGAAGTGATTATATTGGCATGGAGGTTGAGCAACAGGATGAAGGACTTCGGAATTGTGCAGTAAGAAAAATAAGAGAGAAATTAGGAAGACTTTTGTTTTGGATTTTAACGGTTCAATGGGGAACAAAATTCATAAAGTTACTTGTGAAAAATGTGCTTTAAGAAGTTGTTGAGAGGTGTTAAACTGTTAATATCACCACAAGAAAATTGAGAGAATGGGTGTATGAAAAATAAGTTTCATTAAGGTTATTTTTGTCAGCAACGAAGGTGTTAAAAGCATTTTCAAAGGTAAGGCTATTTTAACATATTAAAACACTTTTTAAACTCGTTTACTCTTTAAACTAATCACTGAAATTTAAAAATTAAAATTTTACTCTATATACCCACCTAAATATTAAATATATCTTTAACAACCAAATTCTATCCTAATGTAATTACTATACAAAACATCGTTAACCTGGATTTTTCAATTTAACTTAATAAAAACATGAAAATAAAGTCTAGTCTAAATCAATCAAACAAAATTTAAGTTTTAGAGCTTTCCGGCCAAAAAAGTATGCGCAATTTATTATTAATTAATGAAATCAAGCATTTGGGATTGAATTAATTTAAACAAATCAAATAAAAAATTGTGAAAGGTAAATTTCTCTCTATGGCCCTCTTTTTCAGAGTTATCTCTATAACTTAGATTAATTACATGGGATCAAGATCCATTATTACCTTTTGAAGGCTTGAAACCATTGCTTTGAGTTAGCCACACAACTTGAATTTCCTTATTCTTAAAAGTTGACTTTTGCCCAACTAGAAAATCAAAGACAAGAGGTTACAATAACTTCAAAATCTCAATCCAAGAATTGGATTTATTTAATTTAATTGTATAGTTTAATCATTTGTAGAGACATTCATAAATAAAAAAAAGGAGAAATCCGTATAAGTCTAGAATTTAAGGGATAAAGATGGATGATGAAGTAAAAAAGAGTTTAGAGATGGATGTATAGAGTAAATTATTTCATTTAATTGCATAATTTTATCCTTAATAGTAAATTCATTAACGAATATTTTGAAAATAAATATTTTCCTGTAAAGATGGGTTTGAAGAATATTTTGGTCGGTTCAAATAGTCCTATTTATTTTTTATTGTTCTAAAATTTTTTAATAAGATATTTATAAAAAGAATTTTATGAAATTTTTAGTGGTTGCCAATAGTCTTATTCAAAAGGTTTTCAGCCTCGCGAAAGGCCACCAACAAAAATGGAAGAAAAACTGAAACCCAATTGATCGATCATATTTGTCTTTTCTATATGTGCAATATGGGCGTGTTTTGTATTGTTTTCCAGCTGTGGTTCTACGTTTTCCAAAGTAGACCAAAAAAAAAAAACATGTTTGGTGGGGGCGTGGGGCTGTTGAAAATCCAGAAAATGAATATATATATTCTCATTCTCTTAATTTTGTGAGAGAAAATAAGAATAGAAGGGGAAAGTTCGAAAAAAAAAGAGGGACTGTGTCATTAAATTGGTACTTCGAGTCAACCCCAATTGATAAATGGGTAATTTTTAAAAACCTCCCTTGAGGTTTGTGCTTGTTGTAAATAGATGGCGAGAATTTATTTATTTGTAAAAAATTCCCTACCGTCAGTTAACTTTAACATTGACTGTTAGTTGACTGTGCAAAGACAATATTACCCTTAACAACAATTTGTAGACGGAAATAACTAAAAAAAAATTAAAATTATTAGCACGAAAAGCACAAACCCTATTTTTTGACAATTTTATCCTTGTCAATTCTAAAGATTTACAATATCATAGGTAAAGATTATAACTATTTCATTTTCAAGTTTTTAATTTTATCTTTTTTGTAGAACCTTTAAGAAAATATCAATAATTTAAAGATGATTTTTAAAATTTTTAATTTTATCTTTCTTGTAAAAACTTTAAGAAAATATCAATAATTTAAAAAGGGTAAAATAGTCAATAATTTTAATTTTTTTTAGTTATTTCCGTTTACAAATTATTGTTAAGGGTAATATTGTCTTTGCATAGTCAACTAACGGTCAATGTTAAAGTTAACTAACGGTAGGGGTTTTTTTATAAATAAATAAATTATCGCCATCTACTTGCAACAAGCCCAAATTTCAGGGGATGTTTTTAAAAATTACCCAGAAGAGAAATAGCCAAAGTCATGGGTGAGATTGACGGGAAGACCATCAATTTTTTTCAAAATTATTCCCGAAAGAGTGATAATTAATCTTTGATTTTATGTGTTTGACCATCGATAATTTCTCAGCTTTTGACCTTTTTTCCCTCCTCATGAATCCGTCATCGTCTTCGTTAACCCAACCGGCTCAAATGGTAGCACATTTCTACTGTGTATATCGTGTTTAAAACCGTAGTCTCCAGATTACATAAGTTGAAATCCAACGACCATTTCAAATGGGGAGAATAAAAGGGGGTACCTTACCATAGGGATAAAGCCAGCTGAACCCATATGTCCTATGGTAATTAATAATATTTTTTATTACTAATTTCATTTGTAATTTATTTTAATCAGATTCGCAATGATAATAAGATTATTAAAAAAAAAAAAACAGAGTACTAATTGTATCGAACAATGAAATTTAAAACACAACATATTGTAAAAAAATTTCACCCAAAACACTTTCATTATTTTCGTATTTTGGATAAATTACCGAATATGTTTTTTTTTACAGTTTTCATTTATATACTATTTTAAAAACAAATTACTAAATCCCCTTCACCTTTGAAAACATCACATTAAGAACATTATTATGGCTTTTATTATGTTACATAAACATGTAACATACATGATTATGTAGCAGCCGTTGGATGAAAATTCAACGGTTGTGAAAATAATATGATTTTATTATCTTATATTTCCATAGGATTTTTATTCAATGGCTGCTACATCATACATGATTATGTAATATAACAATCTTATATTATTATTCTTCTCCAAAACATCACATCAAATATAAAAACACTAGTTAAAAAATAATTATAATTCCAAATGCACCCTAAAAGTTTTGTAATTTGCCGTATTAATTTGAGTATCCGACACTAACGATGGACACGACATGACCCATCAAATGTTGGCCCACACGGGCTCATGGGTCGGCAATTTGGTGGGCTGGGTCGTGCCGTGCCCACCTTTTTTTAAGGGCCCAACATGGCCCACAACACGGGCCCGCTCGTGCCGTACCCAAAAAAAGCCTACCAACTTTTTTTCTCCTTTAAATTCACATGTCCAATGTGCCTTAAACAAGCCCACGTGTCTGGCGTGCTTTATTTAAGCCTACATGTCTAACGTGCTTTTTAAGCCCATCAGTTTAATAATAATAATAATAATAATAATAATAATAATAATTATTATTATTATTATTATTATTAGTATTATTATTATTTCATAGATCATAGTAATAATTAATGAAGAAACAAAATTACAAGTCATAGAATAACAATTACACCTAATTTTATTTGAACAACTAATATTATATTTTTTAATTTATCATAAAAATATTTCATTCATAATTTTTTTTTGTGTATAAATATGAAAAATATTCACTCACAAATGAAACATATCTCCATTAACTATTGACTAATTTATGACTTCATAAATGAAATATTGATGTCGTAAAATTTTTAATTTATCATTTATAAAATCATGGTATTTATAATTTTATTTATTAAAATCATGATATGTATTTGTTCATTTAATAAATTATAAACATAAAAAATTAGAATATTTATTTAAACTAGGACTTAAATTAATTTTTAAAATCTTGTGCTAAAAAAAATATTAAAAATTTTAATTTAAAAATAATTGTAAAATCATAACATTTTATATTTATTTTTCACTTTTTTTTTAATTTTTATATACTTTGGCTCATGTCCATTGATGGCCCACGGGCTGCGTGTTAGCCTACCAATGAAACGTGTTTATTATGTGTTTTTTGACGTGCCGAATTTTGTCTCATCTCTAATTGTGCCATGCTTTTAAGGGTCACGTGCCTAAAATTATTGGTCCGGCACGGCTCACGTGCGTGTCGTGCCGTGCTGCGTGCCTTACCAAAATATATTTGTGTCGTGCCGTGTTGTACGGATACATATCGTGCCAGGTGCCGCTCGGCCCATTGGCCATCTTTATCCGACATCGATCAGTTAATTAAGGTTGTGTACAGGTGTGTGTGTGTGTGAAAGGTCTAGGCACATGAGATCTGATGAGGCCTCTGGCCTACAAAGACGAGCAAATCATTATAAAATGACAATGTCCATACGAAGATATGAATAAGCGTTATAATCTCGTGACTTTAATTCAGTCCATGCAATCCGCATCGTGAATAAAGGGGGTGACTCTTGGACCTAACACGTGGCATGTTTCTTCATCTTGGAAATTGGTGATATCTTATCTTCGACGGCGCCAAAGCAACGGAACATTGTGATTCACTTAAATATTCACGTTTTTTTTTGAGGCGATTCGATTTCAATTTCATATACTCTTTAGGATAATATGATTTTCTGGACCTTGTGAACTATATAATTTAGATATTTAGATAATTCAATTGTACATCGTGAGCGATTTCTCTTTTTCACATATCAATTCAATTGTATGGCGTTAGGATAACACAATGGAGATTTGATTAGAACTCCAAAATACATCCAATAAACGAAATGGGTTTGAATAATTTTACACAACAATCTTACTTTTGACAAAATATTGAGTTACTTTCACAACACCTCTTCCACTTCCACATACACGAAAGCCAATCAATAGCCCTATATATAATTAAGTCATATAAACTATTTGGGGCTCCACGAAGTGTTTTATTTCTCTGTTAATATGCAGTAAAATCTCAATGAATACTAAAGTTTGGAGACTCTAAATCTAAACAATTTAGTAATTGTGGAAAATATTATATAATTAATTAAAAGATTAATAATTTATTAGTTTATGAAGATATTTTTTATTTTCAAAAATATATGATCACATTTATAGTATTGATTTGTCTTGATTTTATATTTATTATGTTTTATTTGAATATTAATTAATTGTCTTACATTGATTGTAATAAGATTATTATAGACCTTTTATTTTTTCATGATAAGAGTTATAGTTGTACTATATATGGAATCCGTCTTGCGCAAAGAAACACTCAAAGTGATATTAACATTGAATAATTTCCATTGCAAAATGACGATACCAATTGATTTTTTTTTTTTGCGTTAAAAAAAATAGAGATGAGATTCAAGTCAAATTAAATCCAAAAAGAATCTAATAGTTTTAAGAGCACATCTCACAAAAACCACGTATGCATATATTATATGATTTAATTTTATATTAGGGTGATTATTAATTTATATATTACGTGTCTCCTGTGGAATCACATGGATTTTTAAAAATATTAATTTATAGATTTTATTGAATTATTAACACGTTGGCCCTAAGTCGGAAATAAAAAAATTATTATTTAATTGAGATTTTTAATTTATTGACCATTAATTTTTTAAGATTGTACTGTAATTAGTTGGTCTTTTTTCAATGCAAAATAAATTGACAAATCATATAAATGAAGTGACATATGGCTTACCACAATTTCTTTCTTAATTAATTTATCGAGGATATGATAAAAGCAAAATGAAAAGATGATCAGCTCTAAGGCCTAATTTATACAAAATGTTTAATGCTTTGATAACATAAAAAAAATAAGTAATCATCATCATAAATTAGGGATTCATCTTCCAAATATATATGCATGTTATATTGGCAATGATTTTGACATATATAAATGTCATTATGGATATTAGCCAAATATATCTTGATTAAGAAAGAATCTTTGATGTGCATTCTTATCACACATTTCATATTTATTATCCATGAAAGTATGCACTACGCTATAAATGTATGAATCCAGATTTTTATTAAAGTTGACACTGTTAAATTTTTTTGTGAATTTGAGAGTTCACGATGTTGTGAACCACTAAATTTACACACTAATTCGTGCGGATATCTGCAGGAGGGAAGGACTGTCCATGTAAATATCTGTTGTTATGCGTACATTGTTTCCATGTATGGTTGAATTTTCATTTTATGATTTCCACTATGAGAAGAGAATTTTGGTCGGATCAAGAAGAGAACGAAGAAAAAGAAAAAGAAGACATCAAAAGTTCAAAGCTGCAACGTAATCAATAGAAGCTGAATATGAACATTTGTACACAAGTACATGCAGAACATCTCAGATAGCAAGCCAACAATATTAATCTTAGTCAGCTTCTAGAGCCATGTCACTTTATTGACGATATTAGTTATTTTTATTTATTATAATTTATGTGACATGGTTTTTCAAGGACGGTTTAGAATTATATTGGCATCGCCAGGTTTTGCTCCTCCAGAGAAGAAGAAGGCAATGGGAACGTTGTGAAGGTCCAATCAAGCACCTGATGGCTTTCTGAAAAGTCGGGCCCTGTGGATGCTGTGAAGCCAACATAGACTGAGCTTGGAATTGTTTCTGACAAGGGGATAGGTCTTTCAATAAGCTTCTGAAGTGGGTTCCCCGCATATGCCACATAAACATAGAGTATTTTCGTCCATCCATCGTAATAAATGTGAACCTGGATCGGTCTTCCACTTTTGAGATCAATACCAGAGCTGTCGAGACTCTTGGCTGGATTCGATGTTAAGTTTGCTATGTCAATGCCCATATGGTTAGCATCTGGATCAGACCAGTAGTCGTTCTTGTAAGTGTCCAGCTCCACGGCTAATTGCGAAACACCGTTACCTACACACAATTTGTAAACATAATTAGTGTGTGTGTGTATAAAAGAAATGATATATCAAGTGGCGATCTGATCTAGGATTTTGATTTTATTAAAGTCGGAGACAACAAGAGAATTTATAATTAAAATTATGTTAATGCCGCTGTTGGCAACTTGTCCTAGAATTTAATCCTGAATTATGAGTCTCAATTAGAAAATTTTGCTTGATGTATTCATCATTTTGTTTATTATTTGACTGCTATTATATATAACATGCGCCCATGCATGCATGTGTCAGTACTCAGTCCAAGATTTCCGCCGGCGGAGTTTTCAGTTGGAGGGCTGGTATCGGTTGCAAAAACAAACGTCATGCCATCTGCAGAATCCGTTGTATTTGGGTAGGGTGAGATCCTAATGGTGAAGGTGGTACTAATCATAGCTGGCCATGCAGTCACAGGCTGGCTGTATAAAACCCGTCCAACCTTTTTTAGCGGCAGCTGATCAGGCGATTCTGGTGAAGGGTCTGATGTGAGGCTCAAGTAGCCATAACTTGGAGTCACTGCGCCCATGCAAATTAGGCTGCCATCGCTACAACTTTTTGGGTTGAATGAGGAAAATGAGAAGCTAACAGGTGGATCCACAGGGATTGATGAAGAAGCACTGGGAAGAAAAATTGAAAGGAGTAGTAGGAAAATCATTTTGTTTGGGACGAAAATTTGAGGGCTACTTCTCGAATGGCATTGCTCAACATCATATGTACTTATATAGCATTTATTTTACTTTATTGATAAAAGTTTTCCCCTAATCTCATCTTTTATTTGAGTAAATATATTTGTATGATTTATAATTGGTAAAAAAATATATAACAATTAAGTAAATCTTATTCATGTATTAAATATATATATATATATATATATAAATTTAAAACATATATAAAAATATCTTTATCTATTAAGTTGTGCCTTTTTCCCAAAAAAAAAAAGTTGTGCCGAAATCACGTTCGCATATATTTTATTTGAGTTTTTTCCTAATCTAATATGATATTTTATTTGAGTAAATATATTTGTAAGATTAATAATTAGTAAAGGATAATATAATAATTAAATAAATTTTAATCATGTATTAATATATATATATATATAAACTTGAAGTATATATTAAAATATCTTTATCTATTCAGTTGTGCCTTTTTTTCAAAAAAACTTTTTTGCCAAATTCACGTTTGCTAACTAGGCCGACAATATAGGTGTGCAATCAAGTAGGGATGACCATTCCCGATATTCTGCATATGTCCCCATCCACTTTTTGTTCTCGTCAGAATTATTTGAGGGGATCTTCGTCCCCTCCCCGAATAATAACAGGAGATCTCCGAAGGTTTTCAATCCCTGAATAATTGAATTTTTTTTTAGTTTTCAAACTTAATTTAATCATTTTAACTTAAAAATATATAAAATGAAAATGAAAATGATCATGAATATTTCATTCTACTCCTTCAAACTTTTGGTATATATAGTATTCAAATAATGATTTTCAAAATAAAATTTAAATAATGTGATTTTTATACAATATTGACGTGATTGTTGTTTATGAGTAATGATGCCTGCTGATCACCAACTATGGCGCAACAAATCCCCATGTGTGGCTGCTAGATGACGTTGCAATGAGTTAGGCTACTTAGCCACTAACAACGCAACATGCTAGTTGACGTTGCTATGAAAGAATACTCTACCTTAAATCGGTTCCAACATAATCAAATGGCTCTATCTCATAATGGCTCTAAAGTAGCCATAGCTATCAATTAATTAAGCTAGTATGCTTGTGTGTCTGAGATCTAGGGGGCTGATATATGATGAGCCTTTGGCCGGCAAAGACAAGCAAATCATTGAAAAATGACAATGTTTTTACGAAGACATGAATATACGTTATAATTTCGTGACTTGAATTTAATCCCTTCAATCCGCATCATGAATATAGGAGTGGCTCTTGGATCTCACACGTGCCGTGTTTCTTCATCTTGGAAATTGATGATTATCTTATCTTCGACGGCGCCAAAGCAACGGAACATTGTGATTCACTTAAATATTCACGTTTTTTTTAGGCTATTAGATTTCAATTTTATATACTCTTTAGGATAATATAATTTTCTGGACTGTGTGAACTATAATTTAGAATTTTAGATAATTCAATTGTACATCGTGAGCGAATTCTCTTTTTAACATATCAATTCAATTGTACGGCATTAGAATAACATACTGGAGATTTGATCAGAACTCCAAAATACATCCAGTTAACGAAATGGGATTTGAATATTAATTTCACACAACAACGTTACTTTTGACAAGATATTGAGTTACTTTCAAAATTAAATGTAAAAATGAAACACTCAAAGCGATATTGACATTAAATAATTTATGTTGCAAAATGATGATATCAATTGATTTTTTTTCATGTTAATAAAAAAATTAGAGACGAGTTTCAATTCAAAATTAAATCCAACAAGAAACTAATAGCTTTAAGAGTACATTTCACAAAAACCACGTAGACATATATTATATGACTTAAATTTTACATTCGGTAAATATTAAATTTTACATGGAAAAATGTGGTTTTTTAAAAATATTATCTTATAGATTTTATTAAATTATTAACACGTTGGCCCTAAGTAAGAAATAACAAAAACTATTATTTAATTAAGATTATTAATTTATCAAGCATTAAGATCGTATTGTAATTAACTGGTGTTTTCTCAATGCAAAATAAATTAACAAATCATATAAATGAAGTGACATATGGCATACTACAATTTCTTTCTTAGCTAATCTGGCGAGGATATTGTAAAAGCAAAATAAAAATATGATCGGCCTAAGGCCTAATTTATACAAAATATTTAATAACATAAAAGCAAGTAATCAAGCATCGAAATTAGGGATTCGTCTTCCAATATATAAGCATGTTATATTGGCAATGATTTTGTCATATATAAATGTCATTATGGATATAGTCAAATATATCCTGATTTAGAAAGACTTTTGATGTGGATTCTTATCACATACTTCATTTTTATTATCCATAGATGTCAGAATGAATTTTCATGCGAATTTTGGAGTCCACAACGTTGTGAAACTCTAAATTCACACAATATCAGTACGAACATCGAATGAGAAAATGAATGTACATGATATTTCTAACGGAGCGTTTACTTTTCGGATTCGGGAATCAGAATCCGGAATCGAAATAATTGATGACATTTACTTTGCAAATATGGAGTAGGAATCGGAATCGGAATGGTGGGGCCCACCACTATTTGGGAATGGGGAATAGGAGATTGATTCCCATGGAGAGGTGGGAATGAGTCTCTCATTCTTAGGATTGACCATTTTGCCCTCCCCCAAAATTAAAAATGCCAACTTTATCCTCTTTTATAATTAATTAATTAATATACTATTATAGTTAATTAATATAATATATTATGATTAATTAATGTATAAATATATTATTAACTATAATTATTAAAAATTACAGTTCTTGAATAAATAATCACAATAATTAAAATATTATTATTGTAATTAATTAATTAATATACTATTATAATAATTATTAATAAAATTATTATAAGTAATTCATATATTATTAATTAATTAATATATTTTTACTAATAATTAATATATTATTAACAATAATTATAATTATAATTTTTGAATAAATAATCACAATAATTAATATATATTGTTATTGTAATTAATTAATTAATAAAATATTATAATAATAAAAATATAATTATTATAATTAATTCATATATTATTATTATTATAATTAATATAATTAAATAAATAAATAATATAATTATTACTACTAATTAATACATTAATATATTATTAACAATAATGATTAATAATTATAATTTTGAATAAATAATCATAATAATTAATATATTATTTTAATTAAGTAATTAATATTAATATTATTAGTTAATATATTTTTATAATAATTGTTAATATAGTTATTATAATTAATTAATTACATTTTTTACAATTAATTAATATATTAGTTAAAAATAATTATGACAATAAACCATTAAGTATTTTTTAGTAATTTGTTACAATTTAACTCATTCCGATTTCGATTCCAAGACAAAGTAAACATATTAATGACAATCCAGTTCATTCCGATTTCGATTCCTATAATTCAAATAAACAACTTATTTGTATTTTCATTCCAGCCCATTCACATTATTGTCCATTCCGATTCCAGCTCATTCCAATTTCAGTTTAGTAAACGCAGCATAAATGTCTGGTTAAATTTTTATTTTATGATTTCCACTATGAGAAGAGAATTTTGGTCCGATAAAGAAGAGAACAAGGGAAAGGAAAAGAAAAAGAAGACATCAAAAGTTCAAAGCTGCAACGTAATCAATAGAAACTGAATATGAACATTTCTGCACAAGTACATACAGTACATCTCAGATAGCAAGCCAACAATATTAATCTTCGTCGTTGCTATCGTTTTATTCAATATTTATATACAAAGCCATTTCACTTTATTGACGATATTAATTGTTATTTATTATAATTTATGTGACATGGTTTTTCAAGGACAGATTAGAATTTTATTGGCATCATCAGGTTTTGCTCCTTGAGGGGAGAAGAAGTCATCCGTATTTGGAGCAACAATAAATAAAATAAATAACTCTGTTCGGTGGAAGCAGGCTGAAAATAGCCCAACTAAACCACTATAATTTAGAAGGGGAAGTAAGGCTGCTTGTATCGTGAGTGATTGGATTGTTGATTAATTATTTTTTGATGTCTCAAAACTTGGTTTCCTTGACGATCATCATGGAAAACTAACGTTTACAAATTAGTTTGGCAAGTTGGCTGGTAAATGTATGAAGGAGAAAAAAAGTAGCCAAATTAATGGCTAACCGTTGACGGGAAGACCATCAAATTTTCAGAAATTTTTTCAAAATCTAGACCCGAGGGTTTTCCATTATCAAAAAAAGAAAAAAAACCGAAGCTCTTTCTCTGTGCTAGATTTTGCAACCGATGCAGTCTTGACCTCTCGTAATTATACCGATACTTTTTGTGTACTTCTAATTCCAACTACTTCCTGTAAGCAGCAATATCTTGAGACTATTTTAGGAGTCCTTCACTCAAGTATAACAATTATTCTTGAAAGATTGATAATAAGTCTTTGACTTTGTGTGTTTAACCACGGATAATTTTTTGGCTTTTGACATTTTCACCCTCATCCTCAATTCATCTTCATCTTCATCAACAGAACTAACTCAAATGGTAGCACATTTCTACTATGTGTATCACGTTTAAAACTATATCCTTTGGATTCTATAAGTTCAAATCCAACGACCATTTCAAATGGGGATAGAAAATGGGGTACCTTACCACCACGGTTAAGGTAGGTAGCTGGACCTATATGTATTACGGTAATTAATAAATATTTTTATTACTAATTTCATTTGTAATTTATTTTAATTAGATTTGTAATGATAATAGGAATATAAAAAAGAACAAAAACTAGATGCATTGCAGAGCAAAAAATAGAAATTAATATATTATAAAAAAAATTCACCAAACACATTTTTATTATTTTGATATTTTCAAACAAACTACCAAATTTACTTTTTATATATATTTTTTCTTTTTCATTTGATATCTTATCTTGAAAACAAAATACCAAATGCCTTTTCCTTTTAAGAACATCACACCAAAAATATCATTTTTCTCCTCTAAAAAAAATTATAAAAAAGCACAAAATAAAAAAAAATAATGCCAACCACACTCTAAAGGTTTTGTAATTTGCAATATCTGACGCCTATCAATGAATAAAGATTGTCTATGTTCTAAGGAGATGATATATGATGGGGCTTTGGCCTATAAAGACAAGCAAATCATTGGAAAATGACAAAAATGACAATCTCTTTATGAAGACATGAATACACATGATAATCTCGTGACTTTAATTTAGTCCATTCAAATCGCATAATGATTATAGGGGAGGCAAAGTCTGTGTTCTAGGATATATGATGCGGGCTTTGGCCTATAAAGACAAGCAAATCATTGGAAAATGACAACAATGACAATGTTTTTATGAAGACATGAATACACATGATAATCTTGTGACTTTAATTTAGTCCATTCAAATCACATAATGAGATGATATATGATGGGGCTTTGGCCTATAAAGACAAGCAAATAATTGGAAAATGACAAAAATGACAATGTCTTTATGAAGACATGAATACACATGATAATCTCGTGACTTTAATTTAGTCCATTCAAATCACATAATGAATATAGGGGAGACAAAGTTTGTGTTCTAGGGAGATGATATATGATGCGGGCTTTGGCCTATAAAGACAAGCAGATCATTGGAAAATGACAAAAATGACAATGTCTTTATGAAGACATGAATACACATGATAATCTCGTGACTTTAATTTAGTCCATTCAAATCACATAATGAATAGAGGGGAGACGAAGCAGCATGTTTCTTCATCTTATAAATTGTTGATAATCTCATCTTGGATGGTGCTAAAGTAGGAAACATTTTGATTCACTTAAATATTCACGTTTTTTGATGCTACCAGATTTCAATTTCGTATATTCTTAGGATAATATGTCTATTTTTGACATATCAATTCAATTGTACTGTGTTAGAATAACATAATGGAACTCCAAAATAAATCCAATAAACGATATGGGATTCCAATATTAATTTCACACAACAATGTTACTTTTGACAAAATTGAGTTACTTTCACAACACCTCTTCCACTTCCATATATATGAAGCGAATCAATAACTTAACCCCATATATACCTAAGTCATATATACTCATTTGTGGCTTCACAAAGTGTTCATTTCTCTGTTAATATGCAATAAAATTTTGATAAATTAATAATTTTGGACAATAAATTTTTGTTAATTTTATAAAGTTAATCGATAGATTAATAAATTATTGATTTTGAAGATATTCCTTATTTTAGAAAACAGTATGATCACATTTATAGCATTGATTTGTCTTGATTTGTATTTATTATGTTTTATTTGAATATTAGTTAATTGTCTTACATTCATAGTAATAAGCTTATTATGGAGTTTTTATTTTTCCATGTTAAGAATGATGGTTGTACTATGGAATCCATGTTGTACAAAGAACTCAAAGTGATATTATTATTGAATAATTTCTTGTTGCAAAACAACAATACAATTAATTTTTTTTGTACATTAAGAAAATTAGATATGAGATTTAAGTCAAAATTAATTCCAAAAAGAAACTAGCAATTTTAAGAGTGTATCTTCCAAAAACCATATATACATATACTATGTCGACTTAGTTTTACATTAGGTGATTGTTAATTAATGTATAACGGGTATCCTATGGAAAAATATGGATTTTTAAAAATTATTATCTTATAGATTTTATTAAATTATTAATAGATTGGCCTAAAGTCGAAAATAACAAAAAATATTATTTAATTGAGATTAATTTATTAATATCGTACTATACTTAGTTGTTCTTTTTTCAATGCAAAATAAAATGACAGATCATATAAATGAACACTAGTAGAAAAATGGTCTTTACTGACTTTAGAATAGTGTCAGAAATTACTTTTACTGACACTTGTTAATTGTGTCAGTAATCTGGGAGTCAGAAAAATAGTGACACTTGTAAGTGGTGTCAGTGATTACTATTACTACAGTATCACCGATATTATGACACCATAGTGTTAGTAGTTATTGATATTTTATTAGTATCTATGATTATTGTTACCATGGTATCACTAGTTAATTTATTTTTTAAAAAGTAAAAAATTAAATTGGATCATTGCCTATTGATTTATTTGTAAAATTAAAAGCACCACAAAATAACAAAAAGAAATTGATTTATATCACAAAATCTTTCATTTCACATTTAAATATTATTAGTATATATTACAAATTGAACTTCAATAGCCAAAATATGAGATATCCTACTCTCATAACTAAATAATCCAAATTCAATACATAAAAATTAGTCTCTGTCCCTATCTGACCAACTTCCATCAGAATTAGCCTCATCACTTCTGCTTTCACTGTGATAATTGGAGCGCCTCCGACTCCAAGTTGTTTCATGAACTTGACGTTCATCATCATGGCTTCTGCCAGAACCACTTTTCACAATATCAGCCTCCCTTGATCTGGACCTTCTGTAATGATGCCTACATAAGAAATTACAAAACCATAAATAACCAGAAGATTTCTAACATCAGCAGAAAATACATTAACTAATGAAATTTGATCATAGTTTGGATCATAATCCCTTGTACATAAGATTGCAATGCTACATCACCAAAGGCTTCTTGTTGAATCTAATTATTTTCTTGCCATGCTTGCAACATGGTCATTACGCCACATACTAATCATACATTTTTGAAAGTGGGTTTTAAACTCGAACAATAGACCAAAAAAACCAACAGAAGAACTTTCTTTAAATCTTGCATTGTGAGAACATCTTTTCATTATTCATTGCTTCTAAGAAAACCGAGTTAGGAGACTTGAAGAAAACACAAATGAAGAGAACGATATTATGAAGAAACCTCTCAAAATCATTGGTCAAACATGGAAGTTTAAACTAAAAAATTCAAATAACAGAAAGTGAATTAAATAAACAAGAGTTCATATATACCAAGTACAATTTTTAGTGTCTATGACTAGTAATAAAAGCATACCTGTCGGCATTAGTTGAATCTATTTTGTTCCTCGTTTGTCCTGAGCGTTCTTGATTCCAGGTCCCAGATTCATCAGAATAACCAAATAAAGCAGCCATCTTTTTCACCCAATATCTCGGAGGTGGTTTATCCCAATTAGCCCATTCATAGTCTCCGCTAGGGTTGCGAAAATAGTGGATAAAATTGCAAGCCATTCCACAAGAGCATGTCTGTTAAAATATGCCCAACAAAGATAACAAGAGTGTAAAAAAAAGAAGAAAAGAAAGAAACTCATTTCATATCAAAAGCAAAATGGCAAAGAAAAAAGCAAGTGTATAAGCCGCACAATTATAACTCTGAAAAATGAGACAATTGGCTGTACCTTTAGTCTTGACTTCATATATTCCCCACATATGGCAATCTTCCATCTAGTCACATTAATAAATTCACATGTGATCTGTCAAGAAACACACAAATAAATAAACCATCACCATCCAGAAAATGACAAGCTGTAAAATTCAATAAACAGTAATGTGTTGATTACAATTTAAGCATGGAGAAAAATTTCAGATTAGACTATGTCAACAGTGTCCATAGATAGTTAAAAGATGGGAGACTGTGCTGGCGTTCACTAAGCATATAATTTTTCACAGCTTAACCCATTGCAATTTTACCAGTGTCAAGTCTAAAGGAAACTAGTCAGGAATCTTCTGTAAAGTAAATAAATAGTGAAACAACTGTTCTCATAGCAATAAAATGAAATTATTTTAATAATTTTCTTCAACTTTCAGACCAATTAAACAAGTGAAGCAATTTTAGTACAATGCACAGCAATTTAAGCTGAATGGACAATTGGAAAAATTACGGAACAACTAGACCCCAACGAATACTGCAAAAACAACCCTTAAACAATGACTTAAGAAAGTAGAAGCTTCTCCTAGATCATGCCTTTTCAATCTCCCTTTGCTAAGAAAGCTGCCCTAGTATTTAAGACTATCCAAATCCTATCAACATGTTGGGACATTTAAATACAGCCTCCAAGAAGACATGCTGTAAGCTTTACAACTGAAGTTTGTCGGATAAACCAAATCTTATACCCAATGCCAAGAGCTTTAATTCAATCCATTTTAACAGGCACCAATTACCAGGAATGCAGGCAGACAAAGAGGATCAAAATGACAGGATATCAGTATTCTGGAATTTCTATCAGAAACATGAAAAGTGGCAAGGCCTATTCACTGAGAGCCAAACATTTTTTAAATAGTAGTTACTTTATAAAAAACAAATAAATATAAAGTAGAAAGTAAGCTCCAACAATTCTTCACAAAGACCTGTTTCCCAGTAAAGTAACGACCATTGACAGAATGGTAAGCGAGAACAGCTGATTCCAGCGACTTATAGTGAACATAGACATTTCCTCTTAAGTGGGAAGAACCATTTCTACACACCTGCAAATATTTGTTAGTTAGTAAATGAAGAGCACCAACAGCATGTGTCAGTAAATAGGTGTTGTGGCAAATAATCCCAAACCTTCCAAAGTAATGACCATTGTTAGATGACCAGCTCTGACAATCGACGATATATAGTATATTCCACAAGAAACTACTAGTTGTTAAGGAGAAATTTTTAACTCAAACAGAGTTGTACAGTTATGTGACTAGTGAGAGAGAGAAAGAAAGAAAGAAATAAATAAATAACGAAAGAAAGAAAGAGAAATAAGCCAAACATATAAACAAGAAATTTCATAATAGCTAAAATCATTTGCAGCATGTAGGATACATAATAGCTCATAGCCTTCACTCTTACCCAATCAAGGCCAACACCATGAATCTCCATCATTATGAAAACATAAATTTCTGATTTCACATAGTCAAAGAAAAGAAATAAAATGTGAACTCAAAAGAACTCACCAGTGATACTATCTAGAATAGTTATAAACACATTACAATATATCAACTGGAAAAATATTTTTCTGTATAAAAAGCATCTTCTATATAGCAAGGACAATGCGTATATAAAATGATCCAACAAATTGCACAAAAGTATAGAAGTTTGGAAGAGTCCTTATCAGGATACAAGAATCAGCAATTACATACCTCGAGCCTCTCATCTTGCTCCCAAGCAAGCCCGAGACCATTATACATATTCTTGATGAGCAAAGTGCACGATTTATCAGGGTAAAAATGAACTATGTTGCATCTCTGACCAAACCGACAAGCTCCAATCTTCAAATGGAAAGGACAATAAGCTTTATCCTGCCATATATAATAAAAACATGATTGACCATGATAAATAGGCAAATATAATAGAAATGAAATATAATACAGTAATTGCAAATTGAAAATTTCAGATAGACAGATTGAAAGAAAAGGCATGCATGTTCAGTTCCAAAATTGGGCACTTGTTGAGCAACAGTCTCCAACGCCTGTTGTGCATTCTGGTGATCAACAAAGGCTTCTGATTGTGGGGGCAAAGGATTTGATGTAGGCCTATCAACATCCTGCAAAAGGAAGTAATAACGTAGAAAGTTTAATTTTTGCCATAACCAAAGAGAATGGGCATCCTGAAGTAAAGTAGAAACAAGCCTAACATAGTTGTCAATAGAGTCAAAATTACCTCCTTTTTACTTAGTGGGTTCGCATCCTTCTTCGGAACTCTGACCTTTTTCTTCTTGATAATAATCTCATTTCCTTGCCATATAATTTCTGCAGGCCCTTCTTCAACATATTCCCAATCATCATCCTCATCACATTCATTCTCCTTTTGCCTCCAAATTCGCGATGCTCCGAGAACATGCCGTAGCTGGTGAGCAAGCGGAGGATATGTTGCAAGTTCTCGGCGTCCCCACCGCCGGATGGGAGGATACGTGTCAAGATCTAGGAGGCGGAGAGAGGGGTGTTGGCCCCAACTTGCCAAATGGCATCCGGTACGTGGAGACGGATGGCAGCGGTTAGAGACATGGGAACACTTATCATGTTGGCTAGCTCCATTATGGCCAGTCTTACCTTCTTCCCGCCATCTCTGCACTCGTTATCTTCCATTACTGCTTACTGACCTTTGATTTCGCAGCACCATGCCGGCCAAACAAAAAGATAAGACCTGAGCACTTTTTGACAATTTGGATGTTAGGGATTTTTCAGATCTGGGGAGCTTAGGAGGGAACGAATGCTTTGTTAGAGGGAGTTGAAAAGTTGTATTTTGGATAAGGTAAGACTTGTGCATTTGTTTTGTTTTTATCCACTCAAAAAGTATAACTCTAAAAAAATTAAAAATAATTCGTAGCCTAGTGGTCTTTTGATTTAATGTAGAAGCTCTAGGTTTAAGAGGTCTTGGGTTCGAATTCAGACTAAAACAAAATTAAAATGATAATTTTTAATTGCTGATACCTAAGCGTCATTGATCGCTATTACTAAAGCTATTGATACTTCAGTATTAGTAATTAGTGATACATATTTGTTAAACGCGGAAAATGATCCAAATATATGTATATACTGATACTTTTAAATAAAGTGTCAGAACATAAGTATCAGTAAAGACCATTTTTCTAATAGTGGAAGCGACATGTGGCTTAGTTCAATTTCTTTCTTAATTAATTTAATGAGGATATGGTAAAAGCAAAATAAAAAGATCATTAGCTCTAAGGCCTAATTTATACAAAATGATTAATAACATAAAAGTAAGTGATCAATCATCCTAGCTGTATGTTAGGGATTCATCTTCCAATATATATGTATGTTATATTGGCAATGATTTTGCCATATATAAATGTCATTATGGACATTAGCCAAATATATCTTGATTTGGAAAGAGTCCTTTATGTGAATTCTTATCACACATTTCATATTTATTGTCGATAGAACTATAGACTATGCTATAGATGTATGAATTCATATTTCTAATAAAGTTTATATTGTTATATAGGTGTAGAGAAAAATTTTGGACGTCTGCACGAATTTAATTTCATTTGAATTTAGAAGTTCATAATATTGTGAAACTCTAAATTTGCCCAAAAATTCATGGGGACGTTCGCAGTAGAAAAGGACTCTAAATGTAATTAATATGAGTAATAATATAATCACAAACTCTTGTACAAATTTATTTCGTACAAACTGATGTGTCATGATAAAATTGATTGAATTAAGTATTTCTGGACTCACATGATCTATTTTTATTATTTTGTATTTTCATTCAACCAATGAATTAATGCCAAATCAGTTTGTACAAGATAAATTTGTACAAAAGTTTGTGGTTGTATCATCACTCAATTAACATCTGCGGCAATGCATACATTGTGTCCCATGGTTAAATTTTTATTTTATGGTTTCCACTGTGAGAAGAGAATTTTCGTCCCATAAAGAAGAGAACGAGGAAAAAGAAAAAGAAAGAAGTTCAAAACTGCAGCGTAATCAATAGAAGCTGACATAAACATTTCTACACAAGTACACACGGTAAATCTCAGATAGCAAGCCAAAGATATTAGTCTTAGTCGCTGCTATCATTTTATTCCATATTTATACAGAAGAGCCATGTCACTTTATTGATGATATTATTATTTATTATAATTTTTATATGACATGGTTCTGCAAGGCTAGTTTAGAACTATATTGGGATCGCCAGGTTTTGCTTCTTGATAGAAGAAGGCGGCAGCGGGAATGTTGTGAAGGTCCAATCAAGCACCTGATGGCTTTCTGCTCTCCCGAGCCCTGTAGATGCCGTGAAGCCAACATAGACTGAGCTTAGAACTGTTTCTGACATGACAATAGGTCTTTCAATCAACTTCTGAAGTGGGTTCCCCGCATCATATGCCACATAAACACAGAGTATTTTCGTTCATCCATCGTAATAAACTTGAACCTGGATCGGTCTTCCACTTTTGAGATCAATGCCAAAGCTGTCGAGACTCTTAGCTGGATCTGATATTAAGCTTGCTATGTCGATGCCGATATGGTTATTATCTGGATCATTTTTATTTTTGTTCTTGAATGTGTCCAGCTCCACGGCTAATATCGAACCATTGTTACCTACATATATAATTTTCATATGCATTATATATATATATATATATATATATATATATATAAAATTATCTCAAGAAGGTTTCCGCACATTATTTGGTGAGGGTTCCCCACCATATGCTACTATTACAACACCCGCCATATTAGGGGTGTTCAGAATCCAATCCGATCCGCCTAATCCGTCTGATCCGCTCAATTCGATCCGTATAAATCCAATCCGTGGATTGGTGGATTGGATATGGATTGAAAATTTAAAAATCCGCAGTCGATGGATTGGATATGGATTTACTTCTGTAAATCCGCAGAAATCCGTGAATCTGCAAAAAAAAAAAAAAAAAAAAATATATATATATATATATATATAATTAAAAATTATTATAAATTTAATTAAAAAAATTTATAAATGTGACATTACATAGTTACATAAGCACTATAACATATCTTAGCCATTACCCAACAATAATATAAAATGAAAAATAATTAAATAATCAAATATGACTTGTAAAAATTGTAAAACAAAATAAAAGCAAAGTCACACGCACTAGCAAAAGCAAAGTAACATAACGCCAAGTCACCAACAATTTGCAAAGTCACCTAAAAGCAAAGTAACATGACGGCAAGTCACCAACAATTTGCAAACAAAAAACCCTAAGCTTTCCCGCCGTCACACACACTAGCAACACTCGATACTAGTTGGATACACTCTTGACACGAATTTGAAGGACATCAGCCGCTGATTTCGGCGAGAACAAGCCATCTTCTTTCCCAAGTCCATCGAGCCACTTCACATTCACTGGTTCCAGCTGAACAATTTCACTATCACAACCTTCAAGATCGCCACCCATACGACTTCTTCTGATTCCCATCGTGGACGGCTCTGTAATCACCACTTTTCGACAGGCGCAACAACCCTGATGAAGGATCAGACTGTGTTTGGTTCCTGAAACTTCGCCATTTCAATTAATTGTGGCTTTATTCGAACAATTAATTTCGATGTTATATTAACGTATTATTGTAACTTTATTTGAACAATTAAGCTTGATGTGTTATATTTTGAAACTTTGAATGTATTATTGTAGCTTTATTTGAATAATTAGTCTCGATGTATTATATTTTGAAACTTTAAATGTATTGTTTTAGCTTTATTTAAATAATTAATTTATTTAAATTTTATTAAATTTTAAATTTAATTGGTAACAAAATTATTTTTATATTAGATTTTTTTTATTTCATTAGTTGGAGAGAACTGAAAATTTTTATTTCGAAAACTAATGCGCAAAATGGTGGATTGGATATGGATTGAGTTAAATCCGCATCCGATCCGCAGACGTATGGATTGGATATGGATCGAATCAAATCCGCATCCGATCCGCAGATGTATGGATTGGATTTGGATTGAATTTTATCAATCCGTGGATTGGATTGGCTTGGATTGAAAAATTATAATCCGCAAAATCACGGATCAGATATGAATTGATGTCCAATCCGTAAAATCCGATCCGTGAACACCCCTATGCCATATGGTATAACAACATTTCTTCATTTTAATAAAGCGTAGAACTCTCATTATATAGTTCTTATTCAATAAGGACATCTTTACTTTGTTAAAGTGAAAATATTACTAAAATATAAAAAAAAAATTTAATATATTAGATACTGTATTTTTTTATTTGTTAATATATTAAAATATATATTATGTTTGTCTATTAATGGCATCCATAGTTTATTAAAACGAGGTTGTATTCAATAATAAAACGAGGTTGTATTCAATAATAATAATATACACGCATATATATCATCATATTGTTTATCAGTACTGTCATTATATATATTATTCGCCTATGCAAGCATCAAGTATGTGTCAGTACTTTATCTGTGTTAATTCTTAATTATTCACATTTGACCATCATAGCCGATGTAGTCAGTCCAAGATTTCCGAAGCCGCTGTTTGGTGGTGAAGGGCTGCTATCGGGTGTAAGAACAAACGTCATGCCTTCTACCGAATCCGTTGTATTTGGGTAGGGTGAGATCCTAATGGTGAAGGTGGTACTAATCATAGCTGGCCATGCAGTCACAGGCTGGCTGTATAAAACCCGTCCAACCTTATTTAGCGGCAGCTGATCTGGCGATTCTGGTGAAGGGTCTGATGTGAGGCTTAAGTAGCCATAACTTGGAGTCACTGCGCCAATGCAAATTAGGCTGCCATCGCTACAACTTTTTGGGTTGAATGAGGAAAATGTGAAGCTAACAGGTTGATCCACAGGGACTGATGAAAAAGCACCGCGAAGAAAAACTGAGAGGAGTAGTAGGAAAATCATTTTTTTGTTCTGGGAGGGCTACTTCTTGAATTGCATTGCTCAGCTTCACAAGCACTTATTATATGGGGGACTTTTTTTTATTAATTTTATTATTATTGTGGTTGTTGTTATTATTACTACTATTTTGCGTGCTAGGGCGATATTTTAAAAGTCACTCTCGCCTGAAAACTATGTGTAGCACATGCATATAATTGTATGAGTAAAAAAATATATTGATAAATTGGTATGTATAAAAAGGTATTGTTGTTTGCATAAAAACTTGTAAATGATCACTGAATACAAGAAATATTTTTATTAAAAAATAAACTCTTTCACTTTATAAAGTTTTATTTTTTTTATACGAGAGTCTTCATTTTATTTGTCATGTGTAATTTTGTGTCCAAATAATATTATTCAATTTTTATCTAATGGCTTTGCTCAATTAAGAAGTACAGTCTAACATACCCACCCACAACAAATGTTTAGTCATAATGAGACTAGTGTATGACATGTGAGTAAACATAAATCTACAATCTCTTAACAAATTTGTTTCGTATAAATTGATGTAGCACAATTTAACTGGTTTGATTAAATACAGCTTGACCTACATAATTTAACTTTATTATTTTTTATTTTCATCCAATCAATAAATTTATACCACATCATTTTGCACAAAATAAATTTATACTATAATTTGTAACTTTGTCATCACTCATGAAAGTATTTGTTATGCGGTAAAAAACTAAAAAATGTAATATATATATATATACACACACACACAAATATATACATATATATATACATAAATAGGTGAGAGAGCGTCTGCACTCTGGAAATTGCAAGCTCTTCAACTAGCAACTAGCTACTAGATATGAAATAATAAAAAATTCAGACTCTTATGAGCTACAAAAATATTATATAAGTCTAAGACTCTTATGAATGAACAATGGGTTATGTACAGTCGTTGCGATATAAAAAAAATTCATGAAACTTAAAGTTTATATTTTTATATTGTAGCTTCTATTGAACAAAGGTCTCGACTTTGCTTGGTTTAAAATTCTAAATAATAAATTAGGAACTCCTCATGACCTTAATTTCCGTGAATTTTTATAAATGCTAAGTCACATGTCCATTAATGATTATGTAAAATTAATATTTAACTACTCTCATATCCTTTATCTACTAATAATCAATAATCCATGTGATTTGTTCCAAAAAAATTTCAGTTTGGAATACACCATACATCGTCAACGAAGTTTATTGACTTGCTTTGATTTAGCATGAGGTTGGTGAAGCAACTGACTGTTGCGGAAGGGATACTTAGAAAGTGTCTAAAAGATTTAAAAAGAGAGGGAAACTAATGATATTTGAAACTACAGCCTTGATGTGCAAATTTAAGATCCTAATTCCTACGACAGCCTTATAAAAGCAAAAAAAAAAAAAAAAAAATTGATGGAGAAGGCGAAGCACAGGGCGGGGAGGTTGAAGCGGACCTTATCTACCACAGGAAATATCTATAAATTAAATTTGAAAGTTATAGAGCTCATCAGGGAACAAAGTATAGAAGCCTTGGGTAGATTTTGGACAATCTTTGAATTAAATATTATAATGTATAGAGAATCATTTGTCTCATGCATAAGCACATACACAATATAAGAAACAAATTTCGTCCGTGTTTAAATATAGGACATATTTAGTTGAACAATTATAATTTAAAAATTATTGTGCTAAAGTGTTCAATAAACACTTTATGTTATGATTCTTAAGTTAAGTTGATTTTATTTCACTTTTGTATGACGAAAATATCATAATATCTTAACTATTTTTATCAAAATTATTATATAAAAATTACATTTCAGAACTATAATTTTTCTTTTCACAATTTTTATTTTATAATTATATTTGTTAAGTCACAATGCCTTAATACCAAACGGACCCTTTATTATGGCAATAATTTAAATTGACACATGGTGATTGGTATTTACCTTGTATGTCATGTATTTCGCCTCAAATTAGAATCGACATAGATATTTTATTTGTATCTAATAATCTAGTCAAGAATATTTCGATTATTATTTGACACAGTTATTGACCGTATCCTTGATCTAATATTTTCTAAAATTTCCCCATGTTTAATGGGTTTTCGGATGTGAGATTCTAAATATTTATGCTAGAAAGATCCTAAAACGTCAGATTATGTGTGGTAAAGTTACATGTACAGATAATTGAACAATTATTTATTATATAAGGGGTTGAGAATAAAATTGAAACCGGATGAAGCATAAGTGACAAGAATTTAGCTGTAATGTTGAATGGGTAAATGAAAGCTTGCACGGGACACCGGACACAGCACGGCTGGCAAATAATCCTTTACACAATTGGGTACGAAAAACGTTGGCCACAGATTCTTCTCACTCGTTTTTATCCTTCACCCATTTGTTATAAAATTCACCAACTTCAGAATGTGTTTAGTAATCAATTAATTTAAAAGACATAGTGAATGAAGAGAAGAAAGGGGGATGATAATTTGCAGTACCTGAGTTGCAATCAGCAACTATTGTTATTAAAGAAGCTGATATAATTAATCAGTATATCAAAGGGAAGCATTGGGCCATGAGGCTCTGTATTCATATATACAATCAAATCAGGAAGTGCTGATGATTCCAAATTTTTCCATGCTCCTGAAGAAACCTTGCACCAGGGGGCATGTTGATGGCAACTCTAAGCAGTGGCTGCAGCCTGCTCCTCAGCAACTTGTGCAGCTGGAAGAAGGGTGCAGATGAGGTTGCGGTCACCATACACATTGTCAACGCGTCCTGATATAGCAGTCCCGAGAAGTCCAATGTCAGTACAATCAGGCAAGGAATTAAAAGACATGTTTGTATTTCAGTGACTGCTAAAAGTCGGAAATTACCATAAGCCTATGAAGTCAAAATTGAAATAACCTACAGCGACACATGGGTTTGATGTGAAGTTTATGGCACAGAATTTTATATTGCTGTTATGTTGTTAATATTACTTTCAAATAGGTTAAAAGGAGATAAAAGATAAGATGCATTATTATAGACAAAGGACCCCTGCTCTGACATAATAAATTGTGCAGTCTCATTTTGCCTAATAAAGAGTTCGATGGTGTTAGTCTGGCTTACTGGATAAGGCAGCTAAATTAGTAGTACAACTAGAACTTAAATATGAATGATGACAATAATGTGAACAAAAAAGTTATTCAACGACTTCACGAATTGCAGATTCTGGCAATGAAGTTGAGGGTTGAGGGCACATAAGGGGTATGATGGACACGCATACCTGTAGCAGGCCAGAACTTAGCAAACCGGAGCCAGGAAGCAGGATAGGCTGCATATTCTCGAGAGTATGGTTTAGTCCATGTATCTCCCATGAGCAAAGATGGTGGATGAGGCGCCCCCTGCATTTCCAAATTTCAGATAATAAACATAAGGCTTCATAAATAAACTTTGATTCCACGGAGAACTGGATATACATATGTTAATTTCTTTCACTATGTAACTAAAGAAATAGCCATGGTGAAGAAACAAGCATGTCACCTTCAGGACATTGTTGTGGATATCTGCCTTCCCATTTTCAATCTGTGCAATTTCTTCTCTGATGGAGATGAGAGCATCACAATACCTGTCCAACTCTTCCTGCAAAAGTAGTGAATTTGGTTAGAGAAAGTAAAATTTGAAAGAAGAGATCTTCTCTGTTATGACATACCTTGCTTTCACTTTCAGTTGGTTCAATCATAAGTGTGCCTGGAACAGGCCATGACATTGTTGGTCCATGGAATCCATAATCCATAAGACGTTTGGCAACATCTTCGGGCTCTATCCCGGCAGTATTCTGAGATGAAAAAGGTTTACAATTTGTTATGGAAATAAACAGTAGATCAAGAGGAAACTAATTGAAACTTCTGTGTCATAAGAACAACCTTCAAGCCTCTTAAGTCCACAATGAATTCATGAGCAACTGTTCCATTGACACCACGGAAAAGGATGGGGTAATGTTTCTGAAAAACCAAAACAAACTTAACTAGGTCAAAATTATCCAGAATTTATAACTGCAATGGCAAGCAATATAGAAGGTAAACCAAGCATGCGTGAACAAATCATTCTTCTTCCTGAAGAAAGTTTGAGCAAAAGGTTATGTGAGCGTAGCAAGTGGAAGTTGCTTTGCTTAGACAATAAAAGTGTGACAATGTTTTATAGAAGTATAAGAACATCCGCAAAGCGATGCAACCACCAAAATGAAACTTACTTATTTTAAAGTAAAGATATTAAAGGAAAAGTCAAGAACCTCCAAACGTTTTGCCATGTAGTTTGCATTCAGAATAGCTATCTTTGAAGCCTCAGTGAGTCCTTTAGAACCCATCATAGCTATGTACGTATATGATATTGGCAGGATAAGTGCAGAGCCCCAGGGTGCAGCTGCAATTGTGCCCAGGGGTTGAGACTTTTCAGGGGCAGGAATACCACCTGTGGATACCTTCATCATGGAAATAAAATTAAAAAATTAATAACTGAATGAAAAATATCGGAGCAGCAAATACATCAGAACAATTTGTAGACTTTACTGAGCCCTATTACTAGTAGCAGATATTCAATCATTTATAGGCATTTGATTTATTAATGGTCGGAAAGATACTAATGCATAAAAGGTAGTAAATAGCTTGAACTGCATACCAAGGGCCTATCTGTGCAGAAGAGAAGGTTCCATCATAACAATTACAGAGTTTTTTTTTTTTGGGTTTTTTTGGTGGGCGGCCTAAAAGTCATCAGCAGCCATAAGCTCAATACAATGAGTCTAATAATAATAATAATATATACTATGTGTATTCATGCATGAATAATAGGTAAACATAAAATTGGTATTTCCTATAAAACTAGTGGAAAATCAAATTAAACGATGCAATATTCTCCATCTAAGCTAAAATGTAAATATATTAAAAGTAGGATGAAAAAGTATGCAAAGAACACTCGTTAAATGTACGAGCACATACCACAGGATGTGAAGGCAGAAAGGGTGCCAAGTGTTTCTTCACACCAATAGGGCCCATACCAGGACCACCACCTCCATGCGGAATGCAAAATGTTTTGTGGAGATTGAGATGGCAAACATCAGCTCCAATGTAACCAGGGCTTGTCAGACCGACCTACAAAACAAAAATTTTCTCAGACAATTTCCATTGGTGAGCTGTATGCAATGCGAAAAAATGCCTGTAAGGTTGTTCAATTTTTTGAAGAGTTGAGACATAGTTTGAAGATCAGCACTGTTAAGATGCAGAGATGCATGAAAAATAATGAACATTTAAGTGATGAAAAGCAAGAGAAGATCCTACAGCTCCACACATCTAATTGATTACAAGAAAAGATTGGTCAAGCTGAACATTATAGAAGTCTACGGCCCTAACTCAACCCAAAAGCCAGCTCCAAGTCTTATATACTTAACCCAAGTTCAATACTCAGTCGATGTGGGATATTTTCCCTAACACTCCCCGTCATGTGCAAGCCAGTTTTTTTTTACAAGTCCTTGTCACGTGTTAAGGTAGTGAGGGTCTACTCATGTGGTGAGTTTGGCTCTAATACCATATAGAAGTCTACGGGCCTAACTGAACCAAAAAGCCAGCTCAATAGTTGAGGGTTGCCCAAGTCTTATTTACTTAACTAACATCAATACTCATTCGATGTGGGATATTTTCCCTAACAAACATATGCTGAATTGCTGATGATTAACTCACCTGGCAAGTAATCCTTTTTCAAGCTCATATTACTTGTATCTACAGGTTTACATTCTGACTCCATTGACCTCAAAATCCGTTACTGCTACCCATTGAAAGATGCATATAAATCTAAATGAATCAACGTACTATTTTACATCATTCTACAATATGAGATGCTTGAGTCATCAAAATGTAAAATGATAGTTCATAGGAACATATTTAAAGAAGTAACAGACCTGAGCATTCATGTTAGCCCCGTCCATATATACTTGACCTCCATTATCGTGAATTATCTTGCATATCTCATCAATACCTTCTTCATAAACTCCATGAGTTGAAGGGTACGTTACCTGAAAGTTAAATTTAATTCATATATCAAGAGAAATTGCACAAACAAGCATTCCCAAATGTCCTAGTCATATTTAAGTTTTCTACTAATACAAAATGAATTATCAGTACATGTTGCAAAGCCTCTTTACCATAAGGGTTGATAGGTTGTCCCTATTAGCTTCTGCGGCCTTCCTTAACTCTTCAATGTTGATGTTACCCTTGGCATCAGTTCCAACAGAAACAATCTTCATTCCACACATGGCAGCAGTAGCAGGATTTGTCCCATGGGCTGACACGGGTATAATGCACACATTGCGGTGATGGTCTCCTCTTGCCTACAGTTTCCAATAACAGTCCAAGGATTGTTAAAAATGGAGGGAAAGGAGCGGGAAAGGAATCCAGGCAATATGTCTCAAGTTTTACTCCAAGTTTTTGGCTACAAGGGATAAGAGCATAGTTTGTAAACACAGTTACCACCCATTTACCTTATGATAAGCGCGGATAACCATGAGCCCAGCATACTCACCAGCTGCACCAGCATTTGGTTGCAAAGAGAAAGAGTCAAAGCCAGTAATGGTACACAGCCACTCACCCAGATTGTTAAACATTTCCTTAAGAGACAAAAAATGATCATCTATCAGGAAATAATATATGTGAAACATTTAATAGACTAATGCAGCTGTAAATTCTGTGCGCTACTGAAGATGCCTTGCTAATTACCTGATAACCCTGAGCCTGGTCAGCAGGGGCAAAAGGGTGTATGTTAGCAAAGCTAGGCCATGTCACTGGCATCATTTCAGTTGTTGCATTCAATTTCATTGTACAAGATCCCAATGGAATCATACTATGGCATAGTGAGAGCTCCTTTGATTGTAACAGATGAATGTATCTAAGCAATTCATGCTCTGTGTGGTATCTATATAATATTAAAAAACAGTATAAGTCAGAGAAGCCTCTGAGTTATGAAGTACAGGTAGTTTGAGTGATAGTATAGAGTTGTACTTGTTAAAAACAGGATGTGTCAGATACGGACTCTCCCTTGTTAATCCAGACGGAATTGCAGTCTCAACCTCTTCAGCCAGAGATGCAGCAGTGAATGGAACCTGACAGTTTAACAAAGAAGGTTCTGTTTAGAAATCAAACAATGTAATTAATACAGCGAACATCATTTGGGGAAAAAAAAAATGTAGAACGCACTGATTTGCCCCCAGCGAAAACTATGAAAAGCTTATCAACATCCTCCAAGGTGGTTGTTTCATCAAAGGAAGCAGTGACCTGAGAGACAAAAAAACTTCCTTAATCTGACAACAAAAAATCATACAGTAACCCATCAACACAACATATGAAAGACTAACTCACGGTGTTGGAATCTACAACCCGAAGATTCATTTCAATCTTGTAAGCAGCACTGGCAATGGCATGTGCATCCGCACACTTCACCTTCACAGTGTCAAAGAAGGGAAGCCCCTGGACTTCCACTGTCCCCAGCTTTTTTAACCCAAGGGCGAAAGTCCCGGCTAGTCCATGGACTCTTTGAGCAATGGTTTTAAGGCCTTCAGGTCCGTGATAAACAGCATACATAGCAGCCATGTTTGCAAGTAATGCCTACATAGATAAGTTTTATTCAACCAAAGCAAAGTCAGTTCATTGGGCATGTTTTATGGTGCAGAAAATATGAATGCATGTGTTTATGACAAAATTCTTGAGCTAGACAGGTTCTGCAGTCTTCAAACTTTCAAAAAATTAGAAAGCAGTTTTTCAATCTCTACACAGGCAGTCCTCCAAAGTAAAACAGAAACAGAACAGGAATAACAATAATCTGTTACTTGAGCGGTGCAGATGTTGCTGGTAGCCTTGTCCCTGCGGATATGCTGCTCCCTAGTCTGCATTGCCACACGCAGGGCAGGCTTCCCTGAAGAATCAATACTAACACCAACAATCCTCCCTGGCATCATCCTCTTGTACTCTTGAGAGGTAGCCAAAAATGCTGCATGAGGACCTCCATAACCCATTGGCACACCAAACCTCTGAGCAGAGCCCACAACAATATCAGCCCCCAGTTCACCTGGAGGCTTCAAAATTGTCAATGCCAACAAATCCGTTGCCATAACAACCTTAACTCCATTAGCATGAGCATTCTTAATGAAATCCCCATAATCCAAAACTTCACCCTCAGTACCTGGATACTGAACCAAAACCCCACAAACATCACCTGACTTGTAATCAATATCCTTAAGATCCGAAACAACAACTTTAATATCAAAACCATCAGCTCTAGTAATACAAATATCAATTGTCTGAGGGTGGCAGTTGCTAGCAATAATAAAAGTCTTCTTCTTTCCCTTCTGTATGTTATTGCACATAGCCATTGCCTCAGCAGCAGCAGTTCCCTCATCAAGCAATGAGGCGTTTGACATAGGCAATCCAGTAAGATCTGCAATCATGGTCTGGAAATTAAGCAAAGACTCAAGTCTCCCTTGAGCAATCTCAGCCTGGTATGGAGTGTACTGAGTGTACCAAGCTGGATTCTCCATAATGTTCCTCAAAATCACAGGGGGAACATGAGTGTTATAGTATCCCATGCCAATAAATGACTTATAAACCTTATTCATTGATGCTAGTTTCTGCATATGTTCAATCATTTGGCTCTCGGTTAACCCTTCATCAAACTTAGAGAATTTCATTGAATCAATACGGATAGATTTAGGCACAGTAGCATCAATAAGTGAATCGAGATTATCAAGACCAACTAACTCAGACATTTTGGCTTGATCCTCTGGGGTTGCAGAGTTATGGCGACGAGCAAAAGTATCACTTGGTTTTAATGCCTCAACAGAAATGCCTCGAGTCTGTGACCCGATACCATAACCATTAACATTATGATGAGACATGTTCCTAGATTGCAACAAATCTGATCTTGAATTGTTGGAGCAAACAAATGGTGCACATGACAATGAAGAGAGATACCTTGAAGGTGTGTACGTAGCAGCAGCGGCAGCTGATGATTTTGATTCACGGTGATTGCGGGACAGCTGCTTGGACTCATTAACCAGGCGTTTGAGAAATGCCCGGCTGGCCAGCCGCCTTGCACGCTCCATGAATGAAGTGAGATAGAGCTAAAACGGGCTCTTGAGTCTTGCCTCTTGCAAACTTCAAAAAAGGAAATAACTTCACAAGAAGCAAGGCAAAGCAAGGCAAATGGGGTTGTTGAGAAGATAAAAAGAGTAGTTTTTCAATAAAGTAAATATTTTTGTTACATAAGAGTCAGTGGGGGTAGGGGGTTGGTGATAAATAAACTGATGATTCATATGCTGATAATTTTGTCTATATAAACAATATATATAGAGAGAGAGAGAGAGAAGAGAGGACAATACTATCTATCTACATACACACACAGACACACGTATATTTGTGCGTGTATATATTAATAAAAAAGATTAATTCTTTTATGACTTCAAGATCTGGTGAATTTGGTGGGTGATGACTGAGCAGCCACCTACGTAGAAAAGACACTTAGGAAGTTATCATATCACAATCTGCAGGAAGTTACAACTTTCTTACAAATGTATGGAAGAAATTGAATGCAAAGAGATTGGAATTCAATGGATCACAATGCCGTTCGATTTTTATGGTGATATGAATATGATGATATCCGAGAAATAATTTAAATAATTGAATTTTTTTTTTTTTGGGGGGGTGGGAAATATGGGATTCTTTGGTGGCTGAATCTCTTTCACAATCAAGTTATCACTTTGCCTCACCTCATGTTTATAAAAACAAAAGTCTTTCATTGGGTTAGGGTTTACAGCAGATAAGTGATAAATCTCACTCATTTTTCAGTTCATGGGAACTTTCAATGAGAATTTTTTTCGTTTTTTTTCTTTTTTGGTTCGGTTGGGATTTTTTGGTTTGTTGGTTTGGTGGGTCCTGAAAATTGGGTGGAGGCTAAAATTGGGAAATTGCTGGATCATCGGAAATCTAATGTCTGTGGGCTCTTGTGTGGCCTGTGGCTGACAATTTACGTCATAAGTGGTTACCTAAAACAACTCGACAGAGTCCGATTTCTCTGGCCATTTATACTGTTGTGTGGTGTATCACACAGCCTTTTAAGTTTGAGAAGCAACGGCTGAGATTTGACCACAGTAGTTACCGTCGTGAGAAATTGGAATCTTGATGATCATTTCATAGCATCCAAGAACTGGACTCTTGACTCTTTCATAAGTACTTGACTTGTGTCTTCTGATGGAAAAAACAAAAAAAAAAAAAAAAAAGTGGGGAAAGAAAAAGTAGTTGCGGAGGGCATTATGTTACATTTCGTCACAAATAAAAATAACACCAACAATTCAAAATAAATTTCACAACCGAATAACACTTAAACTTGTTAGTGCAGTACTTGTGAGTGGGTGTCTAATTACAAAAGATTGGGCACAATGATTTGACCAATAATCCGGACGAGATGTTTTAACCAATAATTCAAGTAGAGTTGTGTTGTAATAAATGATTTTTTTTTCTATATTATAATATAATTTACAAATATTTACCGTTAGAAACCTACAAAAAAAATAATAGTTTTTAATTTTTTGTTATAAAAAACGAACGTTTAAACCGAACTTAGGTCGAATGTTGTTATACATTAGTATAAGATATTAACAAATACGAGTTAATATCACTTTTTTGAACTATAAAATTAATCAAAACAGCAACACCAATCAACAAACTCAAATTTGTTTAGACCAATTTCGTCACTTTAAAGGAAGATTTCTCACTATAAAAGGGACAAATAAAATAGTTTGATCTGTATGATACAACGACATTGTTATGAGGTTGCACTTGACACGACAGTTTAAAACAACAAACGGAAAGTTAAAGAAGAAAAATATGAAATAGAAGTAGAGAGCATTAGATATAATAATTGGGCTACCTCTTCACTTCTTATTATAGTTGTAATAGGTCATTAAAGGCTTTGTATATCTTTCTTATGTAGAGAAACCTCATATTTTTACTAATTCAATTTTGAAGTAATTGCCCACTTTTTCTTATTTAATTTTAATTAGTCATCTATATGTCTCATAATTTAATTCAGCTTGAATAATTTATATCACATCTAAATTTGATTTATTCAACTCTAATTTTTAATTAAATCAAACACAAAGAAAATTGCTCGTATTTTCCGCTAATGAGGGACATTAGTATTTTGAAATACTAATAAAATTTCTAATTCAAAAAAGTCTTATCTTTCATTATATGTTCAAAAGAGGACTTAAACCTTTGCATATAGATATAAAGAGAAAAAAAAAAAAAAAAGCTTTTGATAGACGAAATGAATGATATATGAAGGGAAAATTATATTTTTTTTTAGTTTTGATAATAATCTTAGGTAGTTCACAAGTTTCACATTTTACGTTTTGAAACTTCGCACCAAGCCACCAACCTCTTATAGTCTTAGCCTGTGGGCGCTGGTTTTTTGTTTGCGTGGCAACATAAAAGTTTGTTTGTCTTATTTTAGCGCGAGGTTAGCAAAGGCAATTGGCTGTAGGGATGGCAATGGGGAGGGGAGGGGAGGGGACCGATCTCCCCGTACCCATCCCCGATATTTTACGTATGTCCCCATCCCCTCCCCGTCCCCGTCAGAATTACTTGAGAGAATCCCCATCCCCTCCCCGAATAATAACAGGGGATCCCCGAGGATCCCCGATCCCCGAATAACTAATACATTTTTTTTTCGATTTTGAGTTAATCATATTAAAATAAAAAATTCAAATAAAAGTAAAGTTCGAAATATATCTTACATTAATATCTATTACAAAAGTCACATACATTAAATTAGTAAGTAACGCAACATACAAGAGATACAAACTTATTTTACAAACTATCATGAACAAATTAATAGTCTAATACAAAATTGTTACAAATAAAATCAAATTTAGATTCAAAATTAACTTTTTCAATGGTGGCGTGGGCACTTTATAAATGTGGACTATTCCCTTTACAACACAATAGTTAAATCGGAGCAAATCAAAAGTAAATATTAGATTAGATTAGATTAGATATTAAAATTGTGATTCGCTGTGGGCAATTATAACATCTAAAATTAAATAAAAAATAGATTTAAGTTTAAAATATTTAAAGAATATCAAAATTAAAAAAAAATTTGGCTAATAGAATCTACTCAGTCTTTTTAATGTCCTAAATAAAAATTTAGAACTTTAATTAGCTAATTAGGCCTAAAAGTTTAATAATATAAATATTTTGATATTTTTTATTTTTACCAATATTTATAATTTTATAATTTAAATTTTATAATTTATTTACTAGTAATTTTAAAAAATTAAAATTAAATTAAAAATTAAAATGGGGAAATGGGTAGGGGATGGGGATTCCACCTCATCCCCGTCCCCTCCCCGAATAAGAAATTGGGTAAAAAAATTTCCCCGTCCCCTCCCCGAATAAGAAATTGGGTATGAAATTATCCCCATACCCTCCCCGAATGGGGAAAATCCCCGAGGGTACCCGTCCCCGTGGGGATTTTTGCCATCCCTAATTGGCTGCTACGGGAGATGGCTTTCCCCCCTCGAAAGTCTTATCTATTATACGAAAAGGAAAAAGGCAAAAAATAATAATAATAATAATGAAAGTAGAAAATAAACGCATGATGATGGGGTAAACATGGCGGCCTCGGACTTAAATTAGATATTTTTATATTATAGCTTCAATTAAACTAAAATCTGAATTTTGTTGGATCTACAACCATACACGTGCGACGAATTAGAATTGTGTAATATCTAAGTTTTTACAGCTTTCAAAGATCTGCGAAGTCAGGTGTCCATTAATAATAATGTGATGGTGTGTTTACTTACTGGATTGGAAAATCAAAATTCAGAATCTGAATGATTGATAGTGTTTACTTTGCAAATATGGAGCATGAATCGGAATCGGAATCGGAATGGTAAGACCCACCACTATTTGAGAATGGGGAATGAGAGATTGATTCCCTTGGGAGGTGGGAATGAGTCTTTCATTCTCGGGATTGACCATTTTACCCTTCCCAAAATTAAAAATGCTCACTTTGTCCTCTTTTATAATTAATTAATATAATATTATAATTAATTAATTAATATATTATGATTAATTAATAAATAAATATATTATTAACTATAATTATTAAAAATTATAGTTCTTGAATAAATTTAATATATTATTATTATACTTAATTAATTAATTATTACTATTAATTAATATATTAACATATTAATAATAATAATTATTATTATTTTTGAATAAATAATCACAATAATTAATTTATTAGTATTATTATTTTAATTAATTAATTAATGTACTATTATAATAATTATTAATATAATTAATTTATATATTATTGTTAATGAATCAATATAATTATTACTATTAATTAATATATTATTAACAATAATATATTAATAATTATTTTTCTTGAATAAATAATCACAATAATTAATATTAATATTATTAATTAATTAATTAATATACTATTATAATAATTATTATAATTAATTCATATAGTATTATTAATTAAATAATATATTTATTACTAATAATTAATAGATTATTAACAATAATTATTAATAATTATATTTTTTGAATAAATAATCACAATAATTAATATATTATTATTGTAATTAATTAATTAATTAATTAATATACTATTATAATAATTATTAACAATAATTATTATAATTAATTCATATATTATAATTAATTAATTAAATTAATATTATTAAATAAATAATATAATATAATTATTACTACTAAATAATATATTAATATATTATTAACAATAATTATTAATAATTATATTTTTTGAATAAATAATCACAATAATTAATATATTATTATTGTAATTAATTAATTAATATACTATTATAATAATTATTGTTAATAACAATAATTATTATAATTAATTCATATATTATTATTATTAATTAATTAATATTATTAAATAAATAATATAATTATTACTACTAATTAATATATTAATATATTATTAACAATAATAATTATATTTTTTGAAAAATAATCACAATAATTAATATATTATTATTGTAATTAATTAATTAATATACTATTATAATAATTATTGTTAATAATTATTATAATTAATTCATATATTATTATTATTAATTAATTAATTAAATTAATATTATTAAATAAATAATATAATATAATTATTACTACTAATTAATATATTAATATATTATTAACAATAATTATAATTTTTGAACAAATAATCACAATAATTAATATATTATTTTAATTAAGTAATTAATATTAATATTATTAGTTAATATATTTTTATAATAATTTTTATTATAGTTATTATGATTAATTAAAAAATTTTACAATTAATTAATATATTAGTTAATAGTAATTATAATAATAATCCATTAAGTACTTTTTAGTAATTTGTTACAATCTAATTCATTCCGATTCCGATTCCAAGATAAAGTAAACACATTAATGGCAATTCAGCTCATTCCAATTTCGATTCATGCAATTCAAGTAAACAACTTATTTTGATTCTTATTCCCTATTCTCATTCAAGTCCATTCCCATTCATGTCCATTCTGATTCCAGCTCATTCCGATTCCAGTTTAGTAAACGCAGTATGAGATTAGAATTTTACTCTTTATGTCCCCTATTTAGTAATAACCAATTATCTACATTGAATTCTACTAAAAAATTCACGTCAAAGAGAAATTTGGTCCCTAATCCCCGCATGACATGACATAAGTTTAATGGTTTTCTTGCTTTAGCATGAGGTTGGTGAGGCAAATAACTGTGTTATGGAATGAACATTTTGACTGTGTTATGGAATTGATAAAAACGTTGTGTGGAAAAATTTCAGATTTTTAAAAAAGGAGGGGAAATAATAATATTTAGAAAAATAACCTTTGATGTACAAGTTTAATATATTCTAATTCCTACAGCAATCTTATAAAGAAAATTGAAATTTTCAAATTTGATAGGTAAGGCGAAGGTATGCTGGGGAGGCTGAACCGGATCTTGCGATACTCACCTAACACATGAATTAAATTTCAAAGTTCTAGCTAATTTGGAAATTAAATATAGAGGCGGATCAAGCCATATGGAGATTGTAGACTATCTTTGAAATTAAATATTATAATGGAAACATTTATAGAGAATCTTTTGTCGCATAAACATGGAATCTTTTGTCTTTTGCATAAAAAACTTCATATTATTCACCAATCACTAATGACCTCAAAATGTTTGATGGCCGGTGTTAATAAATATAGAACAACTGCCCAACACGCATTTTCACTTAAAAAATTATACCAACTCCGCCATTAATTAAAAAGCTAGTGGGCTTTCTAGCCCACTGATTCGCTAACCCGTGCGCACAAATATGGTGCTTGGTCTCGAGTCTCAATCTCATGTTGGGATTCTTTTTACTTTCAATTATTAATAATAGTAATATTATTATTACTATTACTATTATTATGGTAATAATATTTATGGTAGAAACATTTATTCTAAATTTTGTTTGTGAACAAATATATAATTGTAACTAAGGACATTCTTATTACAATAAAAAATAAATACATTAATGGAATACAGCTCGTTCCGATCAAGAGTATATATTAGTTATTTTTGTATTTCATTTCAATACGAAATTAGTTGTGCTTCTGAGCTATGATCAAACAATTCGATATTGCAAGGCTAAATAATCATGAGTGACCGATAGCGAAGTAGCATTGTGAGGGAAGGGCGAAAAGAAACCCCATCGAAGAGTGAAATAGAACATGAGAGCTTAAGCACCCAAGCAGTGTGAGGAGCTCGGTGCTCCAACCGCATGCCTGTTGAAGAATAAGCCAGTGACTTATACGTAGCGCCTTCGTTAAAAAGAAACGAAAGAATAATAAGCAATGACATACCGATTCTAATTTTTTATCATTGTAAGAAGGGAAATAATCTTTCTTTAATTGTTCCTTTCAATAGAATAATATGTATTTTATTTTCAAATCAAATCCAAATAAATTATTCTTTCAATGGTATAGTTCGCACCATTTTTGCAGTTCAGCGGTATGGGTCATTGGAACAAAAAATGCCCAGTTGGTCCATGCACCCTTATCCATATCTAGCTACGGATTATGGTACAGAACTGCCAATTGGGTGATTCATATACATTCTATTTACTTTAATTTTGAGTTTAGAAAAACATTATTGAATCTGAAGCCCAAGCCAAAAAAAATGATGCATAATTTGACAAAAGGCTTATATGCATGGATTGCTATCCTTCTCTTTCAGAGATAATGTTCTTTTTGCATTTTTAAGATTTGTGAGCTTGATCTTCCTGTTAAATATTTAAATACAATATACATGATTACTTCCATTGAAAATTGTTTAGTCCAATCTAATATACACATAAATTGCTTATTTTTATACTTTTGATTTTTCTATTTTTATAACTCAAGTAAATAACTTATTTTTATTCTCATTCTTCATTTTAATTTTAGTCCATTTTGATTTTAGCTCATTCTGATTCTAGCGAATTAAATGCACCATTTTCCTAACCCAACTAAATTACATGATTTTGTTATAATATATATGCACTTAAAATTACACTTCACAAATAGGATGAGAACCTTATACATATAAATAAAAAAAATTGATTAAGTGCGAACCTTATACATATGGAGAGGCTCTGTGTTGTAGACCCCAGAGACCCTCAATCATGATTTATCGTGCATGCTGTCGCACACTAAATCAGTTCTCTATAAACAAAATTAATAAAGTGAATGAATTTGTCTCGTAAACTATAAAAACATCAAAATACAAATATACATACCATTTATTCATCTTATAATGGAACTGGATTCAAAAGTTGTGCTAAATTCACTCTGAATTTTTATAAATAGACCTATAATGTAAAGAATTGGATAAAGATCATCTTGACTGATACACTTCAAAATTCAAATGCAACCCATAGGTAAAAAGGCATTCGGCGTCCTCCAAAGCCCACCAATTTGGCCATTAAAACGCTGCGTTTAATGACAGGAACCAATTGACCAACTTAATTTAACAAATGAAAATCCAATTCAGAAAAATAAAATAAAATTTGAGATCTAGAGAAACTGTAATCCACTTGAACTAGATCGACCATCTTTGTCTTTTCTCCATATATATATAACGTTTTTGTAAATTGCAGTATTAGGCTGTGTGTTGTGTGTGAGATATAAAGAGATTTATGATGGGGCTCTTGGCCTACAAACACAACCATCATGTGGCTCACTCGCAGCTGATAGCTCCCTTAGTTAATTAAGCAAGTGTATCATCGAAAAATGACAATGTCTTTATCAAGACATGGATACAACGCTATAATCTAATGACTCTTTGGTTCATTCACAAATCGCATCATGACTAGGAGTGACTCTTAGATCTCACACGTAGCATGTTTCTTCATCTTTGAAATTGTTGATCATTATATCTCATCCTGGGCATCTTAAGAAACAAAATAAATATGCACATTTATCTTGTCATAATAATAATAATAATATTAAATACCTGTGAATGTAATCACGAGATGGCATAAAGCATTCTCATTGGATGCTGCCAAGCAAGGAACGTTGTGCTTCACTTATTTTACATTCAGGTATTTTGAGGTCATTTATCAGATTTCAATTTCAATCTTTTTCTCTTTCAACAATTAGGCAAAGCCTCTAACTTTCACATAATCTTAGGACAACATTATTTTGTGGACCGTATTAATTATAATTTAGATAATGAAGATAAGCAATCTCGTAGGCCAATTATACTCTTTTCTGCATATCGATTCAGTTTGGAGATAAAAAACCGCAAAATAGCTCTAATAAATGATAAAAGTAAACGTACAGCCATGAATAATTTTGTACAAACAATATTGTACATTCTAATGTGATATATTATTATTCATTAAATTAAACATATGGTACCAAATTAGATTAATACATCTTGCCACACCAATTTATATAAGATTATTCATAAAACTATTTGTGGCTGTATAACGATTCTAAGCAGACGAGTATGGAATTGTCTTCCCCATATATGAAGCGAAAGCACAACGTAATTTGAGTCATACATGATATGCTCATACGTGGCTCCACTGAGACCTTTTATTTCTGATCCGTTGATACTTGATAGTTGGTCAAACAAAATGACAGATGAGATCATAAATAAAATGAATCGACTTGTGGCTTAGAGTATCTACTCTCTCAAGTAATTTAACTGAGGGCATGGTAAATGGAAAATGAGAAGATCACAAGAAAAGTTGATAGTAAAAGTTGTGGGGGACTAAAGAGGCTGTCACCGTCTCTTCCTGCTCAAGCAATTGATGTCTTTCTGCAAGACAAAGAGAACAACATGCTCCCACCCCATGCTTGAAAATTATTTATACTCATCTCTTTTCATATACATGTTATCTGCACAATCCTCAGAAGACTGAAATCCCCTCTCCATTCTTCTAAATATCGTTCACGGCAGAAATCATCCGGTGCATGTTATGGCAATGAAACATAGAGTATATATTTCTCTAATGTGAGGGAGAATTGTCCTCGTCGGCCGTTACTGAATTATATAAGGTTTGAGCAAGGGCAAATCCAAGATCTTATTATAAAGTGGATCAAACAAAATTTTAGAATATATATAATTGCGTGAGAAAAAATATACGGAAGTATGAAAATATTTTTAATGTTAACAATGAGAGACATTGTTGCAATAATCAGAGACTTATTTAATTGCACTTCTCTGAACTAAAATTTAATGGGATTTTGGCAAGGAACTCGAAGGACAAGTAATTTAAAGGCATGTGATGCGTAAGGCACAGCAAGTTAACAACTCAGATGCATCGAGAAACAATAGGTTTATTTGTGATCGAGTTACTCGGAAACTGGTATATAATACGAGAGATAAGCTGACATAATATATTGGGATACGTTTTGTGGTTACACTCCACAACTCCGTTTAGTTTGTCTTGTTTTTATTTGGGCGGCTACATGAAGTCGCGTGAATGACTTTCATCAGGCCTGCGCTTGCCCTTTTTCACCTTTTATAAGACTGCACGACTGCTACTATTTAGCTTCTTTTTCGCCCTCTCTTCACTGGACAAACAGCTGCTGCTATTTCTTTCTCTCTCTCTCGCCATCCATGGCTCCAATGTATTTGAACCCAGCACAGGACCACTCTGATCCTTTTCGACTTGCGGAGGCGCAAAAACGTGATCATCAACGTTTGCAGGTATTACACTCTTCATCACATAATCGACCTGCTGCTTCTGTTTCTCGCCCTATTTTTCTTAACTCATCAACTCAAGATCAAGGAATGATCAAATTGGAAGGATCACAGCAACATGATCAAAAGGCAAGAACAATAAATTCAATTACTCGAAGCAATTTATTTTTCTTGTTTAATTCTTTTGTTATCTATGCTTTCATTATTTTTTTTAAAATTTTTTACTTAAACAATTATCTTAATTTTCATGATCGTGTGCCTTTATCTATAGTGATTCTTCATCAGCAATGTTAGTAAATATAATCCATCTGTTTAATTAACTTTTCTCGGTATCGTTCATGCCCCGATCATAGCTTACATATATTTATATATAGCACAAAATCGAAGTATCTATATTCACATATATAAATTGATGCGTATGCTAGATGATATGTTTATTAATTTGATATATTAATCTGTTTGATCAGCCTTCATTTATTTGATCTTTTTCATTCTAATAAGTACGTACATATGTGTACTTAGGCATTTAGCTTTTGATTTACGTATTTTATTTTTATTTTTTGAAAATATATATATTCCTTCATCTCGAACCGATTCTTGTAAGCCGATTCTTGTTTTTATTTCCTTGTAATTAATATACGTGATCTCTTAAATATAAATAATTAACTTGATCTCAGATTGATCAGCGCATAGCTGGCGGTGGATCAAGCGATCTTCAATCTTCAATGTCTCAACCTAAGACGATGACCAATAAACTGGCCATACGTAGAAGGGAAGTGGGAGAAGGAAGCACAAGCGACAACAGTTCATATACATCATCATCATCAGGCGAATCTATGTCCTCCAAAATGAGGCTAGCGAATAAAATAATCAACTCATCATCGGTTAGCACAGGAACCCATGATGAATCAGTAAAAGTTGCAGAAAAGCTTCTGCATGAGCATGACAATATCGAAGTCCATTATTTTACTACGAACAGTAGTAACAGCAACAACACCGTTAGAATCTGCTCAGACTGCAACACGACCACAACACCCCTTTGGAGAAGCGGTCCTCGTGGTCCCAAGGTTCGTTCATTCGTTCATTGTTCTTTCTTTGTCTTTTATACTATTTTTTTTGTTCAGATTGATTTCAGAATTTCATTTTAGTTTGGCTCTTCCATAATCTGTTAGACCACTTCATGTCTGTGTATCAATAATATATACGATGGTGCGCCCATGATCGTAACATTAACCTATATTAATTTTATATATGTTGGTCCAGTCGCTGTGCAACGCTTGTGGCATTCGGCAGAGGAAGGCGAGAAAGGCTATGCAAGCAGCAGCTGAAAGTGGCACCACAACGGCCAAGGACAATTCTTCATTTTCGAAGATTAAGTTGCAAAACAATATGGAAAAGAAACCGCGGACGAGCCATGTGGCTCAGTACAAGAAAGTACAGTGCAACACTCCTGATCCTGATCCTCCTCACCATGAGTATCGGAGTCAAAGAAAGCTTTGTTTCAAAGATTTTGCTTTAAGTTTGAGCAGTAATTCTGCTCTTAAACAAGTGTTTCCACGGGATGTTGAAGAAGCTGCCATCCTGCTAATGGAACTTTCTTGTGGTTTTAGTCATACTTAGATTTCAGTCATTTGCTTTTCTTGATTTATTAACTAGGACTGGTTATTAATTCTTGTAGTTACGGACACAGTTTGTGTGCACCAGCTAATTCCATTAGTAAGATTCTTGGAATGGTGGTGTTAGGTAATTTAAGGTTCAAAAAGTGCTTGCATCAGGTAGCGACAGGGCGTTTGCACTTATATCTTAAGGGGAACGGTATGCCAAAAATGGTAACAATAGGCTGGTTATGCGTATGGGCACTAGGAGTGGCCCATTCAAAGTGGGTCTTATATAACAGAGATACAGGCAGGCAACCTGGTAAATCGGATCTAGGCCTAAAACATAAAACATATTTGACTCCATTTACGTCTCTCAGTCGCCACCATTTTTCAATTAACCTGAAATACTTTCAAAATTATCCTCACTAAAATTTTAGAAAAATATTTATTTTTTAACATTGTCCCTTCTCTGTTATCTGCAATCTCCCTCTCTCTCTCTCTCTCTCTCTCTCTTTGAATCACCATTATACTCATCTTCTGAATTGCCGTGTTTCTAATTTTTCTTAACCAACCCAAATGATTGCTTTAGTCAACTAGTTTAATATGGGCTTCTGCCTGTGACTTTTTAGACTGAAGCTGTGCTTTTTTGAGCTGAAAGTGGTTTTGTTTTGATATCTTGCTAATTGGCTTCCGCTAATTCACTTGTTCTCGTAAGAATGTTTTTCCTTTGGTTCCTTAGACTTGATGATCTGCGTATTTTTCCATTAGAATGTCATTCATTTCTTTTGACTAGCTTAATCGATTTGTTGTTCAATATCTGATAATGGATTTGATAATGATGAAAACCGACGATTCCGAATAGAGAAAGAGAAAAGGCATATGAGATAGAAAAGAAAAAATTAAAAACAAGTACTTGCCTCTTAATTTTTAATGGAGTAATTTTGAAAATAGATAAGATTAATTAAAATATAAAATTTTAATGGGGTAATTTTGAAAATAGATAAGATTAATTAAAATATAGCGGTTACTGATTAAAATTGAGGGGGTCAAATATCAACAACCCTCTAGTAAATCGGGGGCTTAAAAAATAAAATACATACTAGGAGAGAGAAAGAATTTTGACACCCTTCAACATTCCTTACAAATCCTATTTTCAATTGAAATTACTTACATAACAAAAAACTAATTAATTAACTCCTTATTTTAAATGAAAATTTAATTAAACAATTAATTGAAATTTTCTTTTAATTTTTTTTTTCACCCACCCCATTTCATAATTTATATCTATATTTTAAATTTTATTTGAGAAAATATTGATTTTTGAGAAAATTATGAGAGTTTAAGATTACAGAAATAGAAACTATTAAGAAGAAAATAGTTTAAGATTTTAAGATTTTTATGCATTTTATATAAAAACTTAAAATGTAATTTTTTTAGAGGAAATAGAAACTATTAAGAAGAAAATAGTTTAAGATTTTAAGATTTTTATGCATTTTATATAAAAACTTAAAATGTAATTTTTTTAGAGTAAAATTTTAGGTAAGATGATTGATTTTTATATATGGCTACTATTTTATAAATTTTATAATAATTTTAGAGGGTTAAAAGCTTCACTCATTAGTAGTACAAATGCTCTACTGTTATGTGATGGACAGTATTTTTTTGGGGGGGGGTGGGGGAAAGAATGACAATTTTTACACGGAGTAAAACAGACCTTATGAAAAATTTAAGAAAGAGATAAAGGATGTAGAAAGAAAAATAATTAAATAAAGATTCAATTATTTCTTTTATTAAGTTTAATTAACTAATAAAGTTTAGGTTAAATTTAGATAGACACGTGTATAGCAAAAAGTGGCCATAGAGGATAACAATTTTACTTTCAAGATGAGCAAATTGCGTTTAATCGCAACTAAATTGGCCAAAATTATATTGTAAGCCACATCGAGCTCGAATATAATAAAGTTATAGAAAAGCCTAAAATGAACGTAATATTAGAACCACGACTAATATCATAATAATAATTTTGTCTATTACGAATTTCTCTTAACTAAGAAAAAATGACTTCACACAATAAAATCTAATGATCGAACAAGAATAAATATTTGAGTTTATCCTATCTTGATACTTATAGATGCACCTTCGGTGAAAAATTTTTGTTCAAATCGAGAAAAGAATATTTATCTATACTGCACTCTAAGATGATGCTTGACATATGTTAACACTATGAAATATAGCAACATATTAGCAAGGCCCCCCCCCCCCCCCCCCCCCCAAAACATCGCAATAACAGTAGGGTTTTCCAGAAATTTTACCCTTATCATTACTTTTGTACAAAATCGAAAGTCATTTTAATTAATCCTTTGAATCAGAGTGCAAACTGCAAAGTGGTTAAGTGTAGTTGCTAAAAATCTTGGATTTTGATTTAGGACATGAACGGTGTACACTTCAAATGGGCATAACTTTGGCTACCAATGCTAGATTTAGGCGAGTAATTGTCTTGAAACTCTTATTGGGACGATAATGCTAATTTCTATCATATAATCTTCCTTAAAGTTTTGTCATAATACATTAGTTTCAAGCTTGAGTTTGCTCTTAAAGATTTTTTTGAGCAAATTAAAATCCTCTAATAATTTTAGCTGTCCTAAGTTTTTAAATATTTTATGTCGTGTGTCTGTTATTAGTAATTTACAGGCATTCAAACTACATCACAAGATAGACGAAGTTTTTACCAAATTGTAAAACAATTTCCATTTTCTTTTCCAATTATAGAAGTTTGATGTTCAAGATGCTTATCAACTAATTAAAACCAATAAAAGTACCTCACAAGCATTAAACTCGCGATTGAAAGTTTGAACCCCTAGATTAGGTTTGAATCAAAAGATTTTAAAAGTGTTTAAACACTTTAGTTTGGCTATGGAAGCACATCCGCTGACACTAATACCAAACCGATCCTTTGAAATATTATAGTAAGCGCAAGACAGCGGAGAAATAATAGAAGAGACATAATTATTATTAATTGGATTATCGGGAGATGAAACTCTTGTAAAGCAAACCCGCATTTTGGTTTGCAACATTCTGATCAAAGAAAAGATTCCTCTTTCTTATCTCTCTAGACACGCTCACATGCATATAATTGAAAAGGCAAAAATTCCTAATTGATATGTCAAGAAATGGAAATCGTGAAATTCTAACTGTGGATAAAACCACAAGATAGTTCCATTAGCAGGATAGCAGCCTCTTCCACGTCTTGCGGAAACACTTGTTTAAGAGCCGAATTTTTGCTCAAAGCTATTGCAAAATCTTTGAAACAAAGCTTTCTTTGGCTCTGGTACTGATGAGTAGGATCAGGATCAAGAATCCTGTACTGTTTCTTGTTCTGAGACACATGACTTGTGCGCGGTTTCTTATCCTTGATCTGCAACTTAATCTTCGCAAATGGAGAACCGCCGGTAGCCGCAATCGTGCCAGTTTCAACTGCTGCGGCTGCTTGCATAGCCCTTCTTGCCTTCCTCTGCCGAATACCACACGCGTTGCATAGCGACTGCACCAACATGTATATAATATATATATTGATGTTACTTTCATGCACTATCATATTATTGGTATACAGACATGAAGAGTTTGTAGATTAAGGCCAATGAAGTGGCCTAACAGATTATTGAAGGGTCAAAAGGGCGTTCTAGAATCTCAATAACAATGTCCAAAGCTGGAAAAAAGACAGTACTGGGAGAATGGGGAGAATCAATCAAACAGTACTAATGAATGAACCTTGGGACCACGAGGACCGCTTCTCCAAAGAGGTGTTGTGGTTGTGTTGCAATCTGAGCAGGCTCTCATGGTGTTGTTGCTGTTGCTGCTATTAAAAGAATTGACTTCGCTATTGTCATGCAGCTGATGATATTGAAGTTTTTGAGTTACTTTTACTGCTAATTCATGGGTTGCTGTGCTATTCGATGATGAGTTGATCATTTTATGCATTAGCCTTATCTTGGAGGACATCCATTTGCCCGATGATGATGAACCGTTTTCGCTTGTAGTTCCTTCTCCCACTTCCCTTTTACGAATGGGAAGTTTGTTATTTGTTATATTATTCATCTTCTTTGTTTGAATTGAAGAAGATGAAAATACTTGAAGATTGCTTGATCCACTATGATCAACCTGAGATCAAGTTATTAAGAGATTGTGTATTAATTAGACTGAAAAAACAACTTATTAACACATGCCACACATAAAAGAACATATAAAAGAAATAATCACTTCCTGATCATGGAAATATGGAAACAAAATCAAAAGCTAATTATACTTATGAATTTGCAATGAACGATCAGATTAATAAAGGCTGATCAGAGATCATAAACAGGTATATTATGACGATATATAATCATTTAACACACACACACACACACACACACACACACCGATCATGTGCAATATATACCAGCTATGATCATGGCATAATGGATATCGAGAAATCAAACAGCTGGATAATTGTTAATAAATACTAACAATTCTTGGATTTTCAATGATTAACGGATCAACTAAAGATGAAGGCACAAGATCAAAATTAAGATATTATATAAAAGCACATACAAAAGAATTTAACCAGAAAACTGAAATAATATACTTTTGAGTAAATTAATAAATCACGTACTCTTGCCTTTTGATCGTGTTGTTGTGATTCTTCCATTATAATCATTCTTTGGTCTTGAAAATTAGTCCAAGATACAGAAGAAGAAGCAGCTCGATTATGTGATGAAGAGTGTAAAAGGTGCAAATGTTGATCATCTTTTTGCTCCTCCGCAAGTTGAAAAGGATCAGAGTCATGCGGTGGGTTCAAATGCACTGGAGTCATGAATGGCGAGAGAGAGATGGCCGTTGTTGTTTGTCCAGCAAAGATGGGGCAATATGGGAGCTAGGGATAGGGCAAAAGAGAAGCTAAATGGTAGCAGTAAAGGAAAAGGGTAAGAAAGAGGTCTGAAAGACATTCACGTGACTTCATGTAATAGCCCAAATAAAACAAGTAAGACAAGACAAACTAAAAGGAGGTGCAGAATGCTACTACTCAACCTCCGTATGACAAAAACACCCCTATCTGCAGTGCCCTATATTATTTTACCTCTCATATTACACCGGTTTCCGAGTAATTTCATCACATATCAATTCTTTTGTTTCTTGATGCATTTAAGTTGTTGTGCCCTACTCATCACATGCCTCTATTTGTCCTTTGAGTTACAGATCAAAAGCCCATTAAATGCGCTCCAAAGTTTTACCTCAAAATATTAGTGAGCAATTCTTCTGTATGTTGCACATACAACTAATCAATAGAATGACAGTATCTGTACATTTCTTAGTTTTGTGTATATATTTTGATAAATTCTATTGGCTGATGGCACGTTCGTGAGTACGAAAGTTTTCCCAGAATTAAATATAGTACGGCATGTAGTTAAGATAGTAAGAGAGCTACGCTTCTTGCTTGTTCGCTGGCATAAATAAGATAATTCATATACCATGCATGAAAGATGTTTAGAAAAATGGAGAGGGATTTCAATCTTCAGAGGAGAGATGGGTGTAGATCATTTGCATGCAGGGGATCATGGTGTGCTTATTATAGTCTTTTCCAAAACACATCGATTGCTTGAGCGCAGGATAGGGGCAGTGACAGATTAGTCCCCACAACTTTTGAATCAACCCCTTGAATTCCCTTTTACCGATTACTGTACCCTCGATCGCAAAATAAACAGTAAGCCATATGTCACTTTCATTTCTATGATCTGTCATTTTGATTTCTCCCCCTTTGTTTTGCCCAGAGATAAGATCAAGTGACAAAATAACAACAGAAAATAAAAGGTCTCCATGGAGCCACGTATATATTTGTGTATAAATGACATAATTATGGTCATGCTTTCGCTTCATATATGTGTAACAGGTTCCTACACAAGCTAGCTAGCGGCTTGATCAATATTTTAGTTTCAAGTTTATGTAACCTTGTCTCCTATGTTTTTCAAACTCAGTTTACTGCCTAGCTCACATGGCGAAGCAATGATTACTTGATATGCAGAAAATCGATAATTTGCTGTATTCTTTTAGTAGTTTGCTCACAAGACTGCACCGTTACTGCCCTGTTTTTGTTATTTCTTCTTATTATATACTCCAAAATAATAATAACAACACCGAATAAATACATATTTTTGGGCTCACCAAAATAGCTCACAATCAGATAAAAAATCGTTAAGACCTCCGAGGTTTGATTAAATTTATACTTATATTGGCTTCAAAATGGTTAAACAAATCTCTTTTTGGGTGAGATTTTTTTTTTTTGACAAATATTCTTAGGCTTTGCGCAATCATTTCTAAAACTAAAAGATTTACATATATAAGTACATTTAAGCAATTTCAAGCAAATCTTAAAGGTTTTGGCCGCTTCCTCTCCCCCACATCCACCATCAATCATTTATATATATAATCCTAATATGCATAGATGTGCTCTTTAGAATGAAAGTTATGCCAAATAATTGAAAAGGTCAAATATTTGAAATCTTAACCTCAGAATGCTAAATAATTAATAAGTGAATCACAATAATACTAGTACTCCTTGCATTGGCACCAACCTACGAGATTGCTTCGTGTGCCATGATCGTACTGATACCAAATTCATTAATATTTATATTGACAAGATAAATGTACATATTTTTTCAGAACGGCTAGGACGATCAACAATTTCTAAGATGAAGAAACATGCAACGTGTAAGATCTAAGAGTCATTCCCAGTGATGCTATTTGAGCTAAGATTAGATTATGACGCATTTCTTGATAGAGACATTGTCATTTGTCTATGATTTGCTTGCTTAACTAAGAAGGCCATGCGATTGAGCTAGACGGTACTGTCTTTGTTTGGCCAAAGTCTCCATCATAATATGCTGTCTCTCGCTGGATCTCATGCGCGCACCCCAAATTGACTGTACTATCTCTCTTTACGAGACAAAGATTCTCTCCTAATTTAATTATATTTAAACATAAGGAATTATTATCTTACATAACCACGTAAGATACATGATTCTTCCACAGCAGTTTGATGAAAATCCAACGGTTGTAAAAATATAAGATAATAAAATAATATTATTTACAGTTGGATTTTCATCCAACGGCTGTGAAAGAATCATATATCTTACATGATCATGTAAGATAACAAAAACCTTAAACATAATATGAGGTAGTGGAACAAGGTAAATTATTTTTTAAATACAAAGGAGTGAGTGGGTGCTGTCAAAATCAGGGGACGGCCTTATAATAAAAGCAAATATCAAGCATAATGGGTTCCCTCTACATGTGTAATCACACACCGTGATTTAGAGATTTTTATATATGAAATAAAATCAATTAAGGTAAAATTCGTGAGTATTCAGTCAATAGCATTACGTAAAGCTTAATCTATACCAACGTATTGAAAAATAAATAAAAAAATAGTTGTAGCCCAGTTGAGCTCCTTCCAAACATCCCCAGTAGCAGAAACAAATTGCCGGGTACATCAAAGTTTTGGTTATAATTTAGAAAGGGTAAAGTTCGATTCATCCTTCAAATAAAATGATAATCTTCAATTTATTCTCTATAAATAAAGGGTGCATTGATGAATGTTTTATTTGTCTTCTCATCAGTAAATAGGGAATAAATTATTATTTTTACATCTTTTAGAGTAAATTGAAGATTACAATTCTAAGTAGGGAATAAATTGAACTCCATTTAAAAAATGAAATAAATTAATAATCTACACAATCGATCAATTATATCAATTTTAATTCTAATCTTATCACTGACGTCTCTTGACCTTCTCCAATACTAAGGTTTCCTTAATAGAAAATTAAGTGAACTAGTTTACCAATGTAATGTATAAGGATTAAATTACCCATAAAATATTTGTGATTTTATGAAAATTTTTAAACTTCTAAAAGGCTTAATTGTATCACGTTATATCTATATAATTATTACACACCAATTAACCTAAAAAATACATATTTTTGATAATGATATCTCATGAAATATAATATATTGTTGAAAGCTTTTCAGTTTCATTTAAAAAAATATACTTATTATTCGTCATAATTAAATAATTAAATGATTATGATACAATAATACACATTTTTGTGAGTAATTTGGTTATTTTATGTTATAAGGTTAAATTAGTTAAATTAAATTTATTTTAAGACAACCTTAGCTGTCAATAAGATCAAATCAACAAATAGTATAAATGACCCAAAAAGGGGGGAAAAAACATGATTTTTCTGTAACTTTCTTTATATATATAGGGTCCGCCTTAGTTACATTTAACGTAATTTACTGCTGACCCGCAAATATCAATTTGCCCTCTATACTCTATATTATTTATAATTTATTCATAAGTATTATAAAATTTTTTGTATTGTAAAATTTAGTTGAGCCCTTTGTACTATATTTTATTTTATTGAAACCCTTAGAGTATCAATTCGCCCCCCTATAATTTTAAATTTTCAAAATACCCTCCATTTAATTAAAAAATATAATAATTATTAAATAGATTATAATGATAATTATAATAATTATTTTATTATAAATATAATTATAATTTTTAAATGGATTATTATTATTATTAACAACAACAAGAATAAAAAGTATTATAATTAATTAATCTATTAACAACAATTAATAATAATTTTTAGTTAAAATGTCAATACTAATTAACAATAATTACTATTAATAATTAATTTTTGAATAATAATAACAATAACAATAATTAAAATACAAAATAATAATTATAATAAAATTAATTAAAGATTTTATAGTAATTTATTACAATTTAACTCATTCCGATATTTATTCTAAGACAAAGTAAATATATAAATGGTAATACAGTTCATTCTCATTACGATTCATGCAATTCAAGTAAATAAATTATTCTGATCCAATTCTTCATTTTAATTCTAGCTATTCCAATTTATTTTTACTAAATGTACTATAAAATTGTAAATCACTTTATATTCAATTAGACCACTCTATATTATTTATAATTTTTTATAAGTATTATGAATTTTATAGTGCATTCACTAAACATAAATCAAAATTAACTGAAAACATAATGAGTTAGAATCGAAATATCTAGAATCTAAATGAGGAATTAGAATCAAAATAATTTATTTACTTGAACGGCAAGAATTATAATTAGAATGAGTTGTATTACCATTTATGTGTTTGTTTTGTCTTAAAATTAAAATTAGAATAAATTAAATTGTAAAAAATTAGTATAAAATCTTTCATTAATTTTTATCATAATTATTATTTTGTATTTTAATTATTGTTATTGTTATTCTAATTATTATTCAAAAATTAATTATTAATAGTAATTATTGTTAATTATTATTATTGTTAACATTTTAACTAAAAAATTAATAGATTAATTAATTATAATACTTTTTATTCTCGTTAATAATAATAATAATAATCCATTTAAAAATTATAATAATAATAATAATAATTTATTTAATAATTATTATATTTTTTAATTAAATGTAAGGTATTTTGGAAATTTAAAATTATGGGGAATAAATTAGTACTCTAAAAATTTTATTAAAATAAAATAGAGTATAAGGAGCTCAACAAAATTTTACAATACAAAAAATTTTATCTTATTTATAAATAATATAGAGTATAGAGGGCTGAATGATATTTTGTGAGTCAGCCGTGAGTTACATTAAATGTAACTTAGGCGACCATATATATATACACACACTCAAAGTAGAGATGGATAATGAGCTAGGAGGCCATGGCCCAGCTCCTGAAATTAAGGCCCATATGTACTCGTGGCCCAGCATGGCACGACCTACTTGACAAGTGTGCCGTACCTTGCCCAGAACAAGCACAACTGACCAAGACACGACCCAACACGGCCAATATTTGACTCTTTAATATATCTCACTAGTCCCTTTTTCAATTAACCCATTAAAAAGTTTAAACTAATTTTTATATTTCAACACAACCCATCAAATCCCAAATTTACTCTTATTATAGCTTTTATCTTTTTTCCAAGCACCACCATATAAAATTTATAAAATCTATTTTGAAAAAAAAAAACTCCCATAATCATTGTAATCTCTTTCTTTCTTTTTAAAAGTTGTCTATTGTTGTTATAACAACAAATAAAAAAAAAGATTGGATACTTTTTCATCATCCTCTATTGAGTATTATAAATTAATTTCTTCCATAATTACAAAAGTAAAGTATGCAATATTTGAGAATAGATAATAATTTAAAAAGTTAAAAGAATTAGAAAATATTAATAGAAATCATCATGTGAGTACACTTAAAAGCTATTTATCCTTTTAAGTCATTTCATATAAAAATAAAACAAGTATTAGCATAAAGTGATTAGTGAGGGTTGGTGAGATATAACGAATTGGTCAAATATCACAACTCTAAATTAGCCTTTCAAGGACCACCACTTTTACCATTAAGCCACATAAATCTAATAAGAATTTGGTGAAAATAATTATACATAACTGAAAAAATAATAATATTTTTCATATATTAACAACTTTTATGAAACAAAATAGAATTAAAAAGAAAACACAACAACGATAATAATAGAAAAATATTATAATAATGATTAATAATAAAATTTTATTTCATTTGCCTTGTGATAAACATTATTAGATTTAAAGTTGTTGAATGCAATTATAGTAGAGCAATATTTTGTATTATAAAATCAAGTTAATAAATTTGAAGGACAACAACAAATTTCAACTAAATTTAATCGAATAATGAACAGTTAACAAAAAGTAACTTTATGCTTAGCAATATAACTATTAAATCCAAGTGATTAATAAGTAATTTTATAAGTTATGAAATAGATTATTCAGTGGATAAACGTCACAACTGCACTTGAGATATAAATATTTAGATATTAGTTATGTCATAGAGTTTTATTCAAAAAAATTACACATAGGACATTAGTCGATAACTAAATTTTTATTCAATTGAAAAATAGAAAAATGCAAATGGATTAGGGATGGTAATGGGGTGGGGTGGGTGTGGGGAGACCTACACCATTCCCCACAACTTTTAAAAATTTCCCTTCCATTCCCCACCCTAGCCCCCAGCAAATTTAGTGGAGTGGGAATGGAAAATCTCATGTGGAGAATGATTTCTCCATCCCCACCCCATTCTCCATGTACTTATTTTATAATAGATATAGATAAATGATTTTAGTAAATTAAAGATTAAAGACTTAAGTAAAATCATTACCATATTATAAAAGTATTTAAATTATTTTTAAAACAATATCTTCAAATAATATATTAAAACCAAAATATGTTTGAAGAGAGCAATACCATGAGAGAAAAGAAAACATAATAATATTTTAGGATTAAATAAGAATTATAATGTAGCGTTTTCTTTTAGTTATAATTTATGTATATTTGGTAAAAATAAAAAGAAAATTTATTAACCAACATTGTAATTGACAAAGCAAAAATTATTGAAACAAAACTAAAAAATATCCATATATAATGGGGAGTGGGGTGGGGAGTACAAAACTAAACCCAACCTAATTAAGAATTTGAGAATTATTTTTCCCTATTCCTCATCTCATTCTCCAAAAATTATTTAAAATTCACTACATTTGGGGTGGAGCCCCATGCCCACGGAGGATTTTGCCATCCTTAAAATGGATTGAAAGTCATTAAATTCAATTACTTTAAAAGAACATATTGTATGTATAGAAACTTGATACAACTAATTCGTGAATTAAATTGAAATGTGACAAATGTTACTTATTGGATTGACAAGTTATTGAATTAAATAACATTAAAACAATACGTTGTAATATAATTCAATTATAATTAAAGCATTGTATCATATTTGAAGTTTAACAATGAATCAATTTAATTTTAATATGATGCGAACAAATTTACAAAAATATATCTAAAAAATAAAAATAAATTAAAACAACTCCCGTGCCTAATTGGTTGGCCCATTTTACCGCGTGCCCGTGTTGTGCCCAGTCTATGGGCCAAAAACATCAGCTCAGCCTAGGCCATCAATGGGCTATGCCACGGCCATGTGCCATACCGTAGCGGGTCATGCCTTGCCACGCCAGTGGGCCCGATGGGCTAGTCGAATGGCTCACGTTTCAATTGAAAAGCCACCAACTAGGGAAGAGCATCGTTTTTGTTAGAGTGCAGCTTTTAACACACCCTCTAAGTCTCTAACATTCTTATAATACCCCTTTTGGATGTTATTCTCTTGAACACCTTCAATGTAATTGATAGAATACAAGTTTATATATTAAAATTATCCATCTTCCCATAAAATGTTTACCCATAAGAAAATTATTTATTTTTAAATTGCATATAAATCCTAAAATAGTAAGTTTATCTTAAATATTTTTCTTGTTATAATCTAATTTCATCTCCAAAACTCTAGATTCTTGTAGTTTTCTCAGCAAAAAAAAAAAAAAAAATCGATTAAAAATTAATAATAATAAATTATGAAATGAGGTGGGTGTAAAAGGCTTGTTAAACAAAAAATTTATCTAATTGTTTAATTGAATTTCTAGTCAAAACAAAAAATAAATTAATTTGTATTAGGTTATTTCAGTAATTTTAATTTTTAAAAAATGAAGAGGAACTTTAAGGGGTGTCAAAATGCTACTCTTTTATTAGGAAAGACTAGGGATTGGGCCTTCTAGGAGCACCTATTATTAAGTCTCATTGCACGTACATTTCGGGGAGCAAATTTCTTTTATTTTCTCTCATTTTGGGAAAGAAAATAAAATTACCCTCTCACATTCCATTAACATACGCATATAAACCCCTTACCTAATGACCCATAAAAGGGGAGATGATGATTAATGAGTGTAAAAAAAAAATATTTTTATTTTTATTACTTTAAGGTTTCTTATTAGTTTTAACACTAAACTTTATATAGGCGCATATTGAGAAAGAAAGTTTGGAGAACCACATTACCCTTTTTTTTTCTTTTTGAAATGGGGAGAAAAACATTACTAATTACCAAAAATTGAAAATTATGTGTAACAATGGTTGGTGAGCATTAAGCAATGCCGTCTTTAGGCGTAAAGATGACAAATGGTGAATGCATAAAATGTAGGGACTTTCTTATCTTATCTTAGAAGCCCTAATTCTAGCACAATAAAAATCTTATTGGTAATGTCACCGAAGACATAATAGAGTGGATCAAATTAATCTCCAAATTCAGCAATTTAAGTAAAAATTCATATTGTAGGTTGCGATGGCACTTTTCCTTTTGATGTATGCATTGTTCTTTATCAAATGTAAATTAGTATAAGAATTTGTGTGTGTGTGTGTGGTCTTTCTCTAGTATGGGTGTACATAGAGTTAAGATTTTAACTCTTTTAAACTATATAGTTTTATAGTTCATTTACAAATAAGTTTATTAAACTCTACGATTTAAAAATGATGTATATACACACACTTCTATTTTTAATATTTTTATAAGAAGAATTGGTATTTTCAATACTGTTGAAAGCACCAGTTAATATTACTACAAACCCAACGGCGCAAAACGACTTTAATCCTTTAGCAGTTTAAACATTAATTAAGAATTTGAAAAAAAGAAGAAGAAACATCGTTTGTGGCTCATTCACAGTTTAATTAACACAGCATACCCAATAAATAGCTTATTTCTAGTCTTCACTTCTCATCAGAAAACTGGGCATTTAATATTACAATTATGCATCATTTATTGGTCCAATAACACAAGTTTCAATCAACCTCCTAGGTAGCAGACGCTTCACATTGTAGTACCCATATCTATCCAACACAGGCCTGGCTATAGGAGCCTCTTGTTGACATCAATAATTGAGTTCGGGCAGCAACAATTACTAATTTACTATTACTATCATTTTTCTTTTGTTGCTTTTTGGAAGTCTGAACGTGGCTCTTGCCTCTGGTCCTGTAGCCCCATAAATTTCATGAGGCAGAAGCCAAGAGCCCACTGGCTGCATCTGTCAGGTGGGTGAGTGTGTTTACTTGGTGATGTGGTCACGTCTCTCATAGCTTCTTAGGCACAAATTAGGTGGATGGGCATATAGTGAGCAGTATTGAGTAGCCGTGGGGTAGGTGCTATAGTAAACCAATACTATCAATTACCTCATTAGTTCTATTTAAAAAAAAGAAAGGGAAAAAAATCTCTTAGAAACGTAAACATATTAGCCGCGGCCTAAACTTTATTTCAATTATATGTTTCTCTTGCTGTAATTTCAAGCATATCTTTTGATTTATACCCTATATCTTTAGTCAAATGAAATTGTCAGTTTTCTATCTATCAAAATCAAGATATAGTATTTATTTCCTATTATTTTCATAATAGTTAATAATCCTATTGACAATATAATTTGAAAGTACTTTCAAATGCACTTTTATTCATATTTACTAAAAATTAAATAGATCATATAAATAGAAATTAAAATAAAAATTTGATACTAAATATAAGAAATATATATATATTTTGGCATGAATAAAAAATTAATGATAATATATTTTTTAGTACTTTTTTGTTTTTTTAAACATTTTTCTTATAGTAAGTATATATTTAATATTCCTTGGATAAATTATTAAGTAAATTACTCATTTAGCCCTCTTTTCCTTTAAATTTTTTGGTGTTATGGAGATTTTTAGATATTATAAAAATAATAAGAAGATAGTTGATATATAGTATAGGATAAATTGATCATCTCCCTTTATCAAATAAACAACTTGCAAAATATGTATTTATGTGGAAGTTGTTAATTTTATTTAGAAATATTTTTATTTAGAAAGTCATTACAAGATGTTTTACAAACTAAATTATCTAGCGCCCTCTATGCAGTAGTTATTTTATAAAAAGAGTTTAAAAAAACAATAAAATACTGTCTTCAATATAATCTTTTTTTTACCACTTCATAATTTGTAATATTTTAATTTTAATTATACCATTTCAAATAGAGGAAACAAATTATTACGAGGAACTTTGATTTAGATTCAGCACTAAGTGAAGCTTCCTGACGAGTTGTTTTAATATAATGATTGATAATTATTGGATAAACAATCATATACAATATTAAATCTTAATCATACACTACTATAAATACATGCATAAAAAAAAGATCATAAAAAAAAAATTAATATAACTCAACTCACCACTAGATTCATATTTAAGGAATTTAGATTCAATGCCTTGAATTTGGATTTAGTGTTCATCTTTTAATAATCTTTTGGCACCCGTACATTTATAACTATATATGATTAAAATTTGATTACTTTCTCAAAGATTAGCACAAAAATTAAATGAGCTAGCGCTCAATCAAAATCTCTTGTAAGATAACTGTTCATTTACAAGCTGTTTAGATCAATCAACTACAAAGGGGTATTTTTTTTTTCTTTTTCTTTTTTGAAAAAAATTCATCTTGTTTCTTTGTTGGGTGAATAATGGACTTTAAAAAGAAGACCAAACCCTACTGAAGTTGAGAATACAACTTTGTGAGGAGGAGTGGGTCAAAAATTGGATATAATTATTAAACCAACAATATAGCTGGCATGTCATCGGTTTTTTTCTTGTTTTATCAAGTAAATTGATCTGACACCTTGCAATAATAGTGCTTAGCTTACCTTAATTTAGAAATTTAGACTCGCATTTTCAGGTCCGGTCATTTAATTACTCGCTAGCTAGACGACGCTCATGTCTTCGTTGGAACTCACTACTGTACTGCATGCTTTTCCATTTTCAGCATTAAGGTTTTGTTTGATTTCAAAGAATCAGAACCAGATTAAGATTTAGAGCCCTTGAAACCGGAGCCAAAATCTGTACTCTGTTATACTATCCACCAGTTCTCCCACTGCCACCTTTCTCTTATTGATTAATGTCAATTTCCTGTATTTCTTTTTTTTTTTTACGAAATGTTTGGGTGTTTCATCATTTTCTCATCTTTAATATAATTGTGTTTCACTTTGAAACTGAAGGCAATTTTACCAACAACAATTCATGGCATCATGAACTTCACATGCATGAACTGTCCGTAAATTCCAGGGCCAGTGCTTACTGCTTATTGCTTAAGGCTTATTTAGCGCAAAACAAAAATAAGATTAACTACATATGTGTTTGTATTTTCATCAGAGAAGAGGGTGCAGAGTAACTACGATGACAGAGAAACAAAAAGAAACATTTAAAAAAAAAAACACTTAAAGCTAAAAACATAGAGCCAAACAAACAGCTCCTAAGAACCTACTCTCTCATACACATGCAACTCCACCATTATTTGTACGGATTAGTTACTTGTTGTCTTAGAAGATCGTGATCGTCAAATTCATTTGCATTCTTCAAGCTCGAGTGGTGGACCCCATCTAAGAACTCTTGCCAGCCACTCATCACCAACATCCAATAAATCACATCCGTCCATTTCCTCCCCAACAGCATTATGATTATTATTACTATTACCATCCCCTCTCCCAACCATCCAAACCCCATTCTCCGCGCTCGCGATATTTCCGGTAGGCCCCACGTATTCAATTCCCGCCATCACGGTGGACCCCGAGACCGAAATAGACGCCCCACAGCTCTCACTCTTTACATCAAACGGCAGAGACGGTGGCGGTGACGGAACATTTGACGGCGGAGAGGTGGGGTTAACGTTGGTGCATGACGGGGAGGTCGATATCTCTTTGTATAACTCTCGCATTACCTCCTCTATCTTCTCTTCTTTGATGAGCAGCTCAGGAGAGAGCTCGGCTTCATCGTCGACTTCGGTCAGCAACATGGTCAAAGTTCCGACAAGGTCGCCGGAGATGCCGCTCTCATCGGGGGACTTTGAGTCTTCTTTTTTCATGTCGAGAGCAGAGCAAGAGAGACGCGTACTGAGAGTCTGAGAGTGTGAGCGTTGATATGATACGATGGAGAGGAAAAGTGTGATTTGAGTAACGTATATAGAGGGAGTAAGAGCGCTGAAAGCTGACACGCTGGCACAATGTTCTGCCACGTAGGATGGCTGGTGCATGACGATGACGTGGCTAATTTATTTTTGTTTTGTCTTTAATTGTGTAAGTAACTGTCACGCATCAGATGACGGTGTAGTAGCAGCACGGCAATCCAGCATTGACTTTTTGTCTGCATTGGCCATTGAGTTTGTGGTAAATGGGAATTTAACTTGTGCCGCTGATGTGTTCAACAGCTTCTGTTAGAAATTGGATCGAGTTCCTAATGCGGGGTAGCGTAGGGTTAAAAAAACACGTGTATGTACAGCTTGACCGTAGTTTAATATTTCTTGGATAGAAAGACAAGACGCCTCGTGAAACACATCTTTAAGTACTACTGAACCGGCGGAGATTTGTCTTGTAATCTTTAAGTTTTGTACTTTGAAGCCGCTCCACGTGTAAAAAAATTCTATTTCAAATAATAAAGTAATTACTTAATTGGTGAAATCGATAGAATAATACATCAAGCAACAACTTTAGGTTCTTTTTTTTTTTTTTTTTTTGGTTCCTTGTTGAAACACAAACACAAGCTACAACGGCAGCATGTCAGTTTACCGATCCAGTTATCACTTCACAAAAACACCATTACAATACATAATCGGTGAAGCGTTTACCCGCCAATGAAAAATAAGAGGAATTAAGTGAACAAGAGATATCTATATAGGAACATGTGCACGATAACTTAGCTTAGAGCTGTCTGAGATATGCCTCTCCAGCTCTTGCCAGTTTCTCTCTATCAGCATATTTAGTTCTTCCAAACACTACAGAAATGGATCCTCTGCGAAGATATGAGGTACCAATTAGCAAATCCGATGCGAAATTTGATGTTGCACCGAACCACAAAAGTATTTTTAAGAAAAATATTGATCATTAGATGCAGTTAATTTCCGAAGTACCGTCTATGGAAGAAGGTAACATGATACATATGCATATTTTCTAGTGTATTAATTACGATTTTTGTTACTTATTAAAACTGCTTTTACAAATTTCTAGTCATTTGTTTTTAACATCTCGTGTTCCAAAATTTATCATCGCTAGTTTTTTAATTTGGCTTTGTCTCTTGACTCGCTTTCTCCGTATTTTTCAACATTTTTTTTCAGCATTGTCGTTTTTATTGTTCCAATCATGCTATTGTTATTTTCTACATTTTTCACCACTTTAATGTTCTTATTACTTTTTGACATTTTTTTTTTCTAAACCTTTCTTTTAATTTTTGGAAAATACTAGTTATCCCGAGTCAAGCTCTAGGTCAAACCCCGAAAGTAATAAACGGCGTCATTTCAATCCCTTTTTTTTTTCTTTTATTCTTCATAAAACGACGTCGTTTTAGCTTTTTTAAGGCAAAATCAACAATAGTCCCAAATTGCTCTCTTTCTCTTCCTCTCACAACAGCCCCAAATTGCTTTCTATTTCTCTTCGTCTCACAGCCCATTTCTCCTTCTATTTCTCTGTTTCTCTTCCCATTCGTTTCATCGGCACCATCATGCATACCCAACCATCGGCACCCACCACCAAAATAAAACAACAAATTCTTTGCAAACGACTTTCTCATAAACTTGACAAGTACAAACCGTTTTAATAAGGAATATTGGCCTACATGCACAATATAGGGCATCTAGAGATGTAATTAATACTTAGTCCAACAAATTACACAATAGCCAAAATTAACAATGGCACGTGAGCATATAATTCACCAACAAATTGCACGACAATCTTCTATTCACTGCTAAAAGCTAACTAGTTTCCCTAATATATATAAGAAAAACTAATTTTGCCAAATTCAAGTAAAATTCAAGTTTCGAAAATAAGCTGCTGCCAAAGAAGATAGGACCTTAGCTATTGGGAAAGCAACGTAGAATCAAAACTCAACTTTCAAGGGTAGATGTTGAAACTCAATCTTCTGTTAGAAAATTTTCGCAGCTACCATAAATGCCGAAACTCATCCTTCAACGACAATGCCGACACTCATCCTTGTTCAAACTTCCCTTTTTGTCTTTTGGTGGTGCTGATGGTTGGGCATATGTGATGGAACCCTCTGTGATGGTGGCTGCCAGGCTAATGACTGTCAGTGTGGTGGGTGCCAATGGTTGGGTATGCGTGATGGTGGCCGTGAAACGAAGCGGAAGAGAAAGACGAAGAGAAAGAGAAAGCAATTTAGTACTGTAACAATTTAGGACTATAACAATTTAAGACTGTAACCAAGATAAAATAACATCGTTTTAGCTTGAATGAAAGGACAAAAAAAAGATTGAAACGGCGTCATTTATTGCTTTCGGGATTTAACCTAGGGGCGCCCTTAACGTTCTAACACTGATTTAATATTTCTCATTTTTTTTTGTTATACTTTTTTCATTTTCAATATTTCTCATCATTTGTGCATTCTTGTCACTTTTTTATTACTTTTTCAATATTTCTCTTGACTTTACAATCATCCTCGTTCGAAGATCAATTCTTTTTTAATCATATTTTCAAGACATTCTCATTACTTTTGCACCATTAATTTTGTATTATTTTCTCTAACATATCATATACTTTTTCAACCCTTTATCATCACATTCTATTTTCTCATCACTTTTTTCACATTCTTCAGATTTTTTATCAGCATTTACCATCACTTGTTCAACACTTTTTACGACATTCTATTTCCTCGTCACTTTCTTTACTTATGGATGACTCTCCTAACCTTTTCAATATTTTCATTTCAAGGGACATCCAAAAGCCCCTCTAGAACAAATAATGTACATCACAACACCTGGAACCAGTCCTATCAAAATTTACAGTGAAAGAACCAGCATTATACATCAGACTACTACAAATGAGCAATAACCCCTATAAACCTCTCCAAATGCATTTTCCGTACACTTAAATTGGCCAGCACCAGCAGCACCTTCTGCAAATGCGTTGATAGGTTCTGTACCATAAAAATGTTTTAAGATAGCAATAAGTGCAGCAATTAGGTATTGGAATGGAATGCTTTTAGTGGAAGACATTGCTTCTACTACAATAAGCATCAAGTAAGGCAGAAAAATCAAAAGGGACCATTCTGGATGTAGCCTTAAGAAATTCATCTCATCTGGCCTAGCAAGTGGCACGCAAGGTTTCAGTTAAAAATTATCTATCATCTGGTGGCAATGTAGGACTCTTGGAACACATACTGATATTGTGAAGCTCCTTCATTCTGATTGCTGGATTGCATAAACCTGAATATAATGATACTTCAGTCATCAGGGAGGATTCAAAAGTTAATTTTACAGAATAATTAAATTCCTGTACACTCTCTTCTTAAATTCTTAATTAAAGAATTTTAAATCCAATTCAGTCATCATAGAGGATTCAGAAGGATCAAAGAAGGTTCTAGGCTTGTGGGCTTTGTCGGTGCATGTGTGGAGGCTGTGCCACCAGAAATTGGGCTTGAGAAGTTTTGATTAAAGCAAGAAAGTAACTCTTTTACTATTCTCCGTAGCATTGTTTACTCATGAAGAACTTTCAATGGAAGCAAAGTTAATCAGCAGAAGCACTATGAGCATCAATGAATTGTTTTGGAGATGAGAGGGAGAAAAAATCAAGTGGCAGAGGACTTGCAATTAAGATGAATATGCAAGATTTCAGGGATCGTCACTGTAGCATAATGCATTGTCCAGTGTGCTTCAAACTCCCTCTAAACCATCAGCTAAATAAGTAATGTAATAGAAAATGTGAAAATATGCATAATCACCAGGCATCAAATTTGTTTTTAGGCCCCATGAGTCTCAAGCTCCTCTAATCCATCAACTTAAAAAGAAAGATAAAAATAATAAAGAAGGAACAACTTACTGAAAAAGCTATCCTGGCTATACGTGATAAAAATGCCAGACAAAAGTTTTTAAAAAGTAAACGAAATCTCTTATTGCTGAAGATGTGTTTCATTGTATTCCAGCCCACAACAAATGTTTGGGAATCTTGCAGTGAACTGGTCATCAGCATCTGAAGATTCGATGTCCAGTTGTGGACCCAGCAATTGACCACTTCAAAGTTTAGACAACATATGCAACATATTGATGGGTCCACATGTCCCCAACATTCTAAGGCACTTGGATTATTGGATGCTAGATTTCAAGAGCCAGGGTTGTGGCTCCATACAGCGGGGTTAAGATTTTGGTGGAATTGAATAACAATCAATCATGGAGAAGCGCTACCCCAGGATGCAAGCAACCTTTCTAGCATCTAGAGGATCCCTCGCTAAATGGGCTCCTTCCTCATAATCATCATCCTTATTATAATAACAATCAAATTAGGAGAAAAATTCTAAATAGGATCTGTGCTTGCAAGTTGGAATGGGCAGAGGGTCTTGTCCAGAGTGTTATAGGTAGTGTGGTTGTCGACCTTGATATCCTTGGGACAGCCATCCCACCTCGTCATATTCCTAAGGTACGTGTAAAATTTATAACATTATCATGACTTGTTATGGGCTAAAAAAACCTGTATTCGATGGGTTTAGATTTCCTTTTTCCTCTTGCTAATATCTGTAATTAACTCTGCTCGAAAATTTGAAAATTGTGCATTTCCCCTCAAGCTCAACCTTACTTCACACCATCTCATCAACTCAATGTAATACAAAATCATCACAAACCTACAGAACCCTAACAATTGGTGGTCCATCAATCTCACGACTTTTAAGAGAGACCTTCATATTTCATGTGTAAAGAATACATGATCATCAGAACTTAAACAGAAAGCATGATTTTCAAATCTTAATTTTATATGTACCGAAATCACATATCAAGATAGTTCTTTGAGAAAGCAAGAAATCTAATTACAGCAGGGCATGTGATAATAAGAAACATAATTACAGCAGGGCAAGTGATAAAAATTGTGTTACCTGAGCACTTTGGAATATCCCACACTGCTATAGATGTGGAAGTACATCTAGGATCACATATTGCTCTGTTATCTTCGTGGTGGACGTTCATAGCAAGCATCCATGACCCGATAGTTACATCCTCATTACTGAACATTCTCAAACTGAAAAGCAGAACATATCTATTAACAAAAGCATAAAAGGAAGAAAGATTACAAAATAAAACTGAAAGAGAACAGAGAAGGCATTATTACATAAACAGTAGAGCAAGTCAAATTAACATTTTGAAGGAGAAAAAATCTCAAAATGTATGCAATGAGAACTTTTTATCCCAACATCATAACAGGGAAAATATATAAAATAAATTTCATCTGGACACATGAAATTTTAGCTTTTCGTTGGTTCTAATGGATATTTTCAGTCATTTGTCAGTACAATCTTAAACTAATAGGTAAAAGAAGATAAGCAAATGTGAATGTATGAAGACCAATGAAAACTTTATCCAAAAGCACACCTGTTATTTCTTGCAGCAGCTAATGAAGCCACCACATATGCAGACAGAACATATATAGGACCATAAGCATGCAAGAAGTATTCATTTCCAATAAGGTGCCCTGATTTTTCATACCTGAAATTTTCAAAATTATAAATAAACTAATAAAATAATTAAAAAAATGAAGAAAAAAAATATAAGATATCTGAAAGATAACAGTTTTAATAAGCAAAACCCATATACCACTTCATTTTAGGGTCAGTGATCACATGTCCTTTCTTCATACAACCAATGCAAGTCAGCGGATTGCTACGTTCCTTGGCAAGAAGAGTTGCAAGGCGATCTGAAGAAGCTGAAAGAAAATAAATTTATAATGTCACAACACATTTATAAGAGTCACAGAATGCATGATGCATATCTTCATTATTTCAGATACCAAGGCGCAAATAAATGTCATCATCAGCTTTGACGTAATAAGCTGCTTCAAAAAGCAGGAAAGCTGCTCTAAAATAAGCCAACCTAACAATAGCAAAAATGAAGAAACCAAATTACCAAAGAAGCCACCGTTTTTTTAGATCGAAATAACAAAGAGAACTTCACCTCTTACGTTTTATAAGGAAACTTTAAATATTCTTCCTGAACATCTATGAGTTTAAAATCTCGTACTTATCAATCTCTTTCTCAAGCTGTGCCATCTTCTTTGCATCTTTAGATTTCCCAATTACAAACCGAAATGCTATCCCGGTAGCTTGCTCTAATCTATAAAATATACGACAAATTAAACCAGCATATTCTCCCAGTTATTAAACCAACCCCCCCCCCCCCCCCCAAAAAAAATTCTTTGATAAAATAAATGAAGCATTTATACCTTAAGAGTCCATCCGGGTCAGAAGGGAACCACGTTCTTCGAAGAGCGGCCCGGCGATCAGCTGAAGCGAAGCCGGTTTGAATTCCAACAAACCCGAGAAGCTTGGGGCGATCAAGGAGAGCTCCATTATCGCGGAGTCGGATAGAGAGTAGAATGCACGGAAAGTGTCTTCGGATCTACCGCAACGGTAGACGGGTAGGGGACTGGGGCGGCGGACGGCGTTGACGGCAAAGGTTATGACAGCGAGGTCGAAGAAGATGGAGAGGAGTGAAAAGAGGAGAATGGGCAGTGATATTTTAGAATTAAGTTTATGGAGCTTTTGATCTTTGGCTGAGTAGGATGAGTTTGTGGTGGTGGAGGTGGGAAGAGCTGAGGAGTTGTGGCGGTGGGAGAAGAGTGGCATTTCGGCGAATTGTGAGTTGAGGCAGGGAAAATGTTGGGGAAACGTGATTGGTGAAAGGATTTGTCGTTGTTTCTTCTAGCTTTATACCACTGGTTTCAAAGTAGAGTTTCTTGGAAGCGACGCTCCTGAGTGAATACTGACACCGCGAGGCTGAAGCTCCCTTCCTTAATACCATTTTCAGTTCTCGTTGCATTTTTTTTAAAAGACAATTTTTTTTTTAAATTAAAAAATAGATATCATATTCACTATTCAGACAGCCTCAGATTGATTTTGACTTTTGAGTATCGGATGTTTGTCCCCTTTTTTAATTATTAAAGTAGTCTTTTTTTTAATTTAAATATATTAATATATATATATATATATATATATATATATATATATATATGAATAAGAGAAATTTATGGTGCAACTGTAGTACCGTACCACAGTTGTATTAGTCATTAGATGCCAGTGGATTCTACTAATCAAAGTGTATTCAATGATTGGATGTAGCTGCGGTACGGTACCACGGTTGCACTATAGCCTGATTCGTATGAATGACATATTTTTAAATTTTTTGAATATAAATATTAAGTTGTTTATTTTTAAAAAATAATTTTGTAGGGACATCAAAACGAATAAAATATATATATGTTCTTGATCTAGCTGGATATAAAACCGTCTTATAAAGAGAAAGGACAAAAACTCTAGAAAATAAAAGTAAGAAAGTATTTTGCCAAAGAGAGATGACCTGCCTCCAGTGGAGAGAAAGAAGCAAATGGGTACAACGTTTTCGGAAGAGAGAGCGGCGTAGTAGCTTCAAGAGAGGTCTCCCTCCGTTATTATCCATAGGGGTCGGCAGTAACCGATTTGGTTCAGTTTTTCCCTTGAATGCAGTCGAACTAAAACTGATTGGTTCATGAATAAATAAACCAAATTGAGTTCGATTCTATAATTCAGTTTCGTTTAATATTATTTAGTTTAAGAATTTTGATAATTTTTCTTTTTTTATTAGTTAAAATTTTGGACTTTTCACCTAAATTTAATTTTTTTTTCTTAATTCTATTCAATTGTGATCACTACAAATTCATGATTTATACAAAAATATTAATGTCAAATAATTTTATAATAAATAAATATTATATTTATAAACAAATATTTTTAAAAAAATTTTAAACAGCAAAGCAATCGGTTCTTTGATTTGATTCGGTTTTGAACCAAATCAAATGAGAACCAATTGATTCTCCGATTAAGTTCGATTTTAAATTGAATCAAATGAGAACCAATCGGTTCTTGAGTTCCTGAACTATTTAATTTATTTATTTTTCTTAGAAATGAATTGAACAAAATTGAGTAATTTCAGTTTAGTTTGATTCGAAAAAAATCGAACTGAATGCCTGCCCCCAATTACCCTTATCCACAACATAAGCTTCATCTGAAAAACTTGAATATAAGAGACATACACCTATTTAAAAATAAATAAATAAAAGAAAACTAGATTTAATACACATAAAAGTCATTATAAAAAAAATAATGTTAAAATTGAAACTGCCTCGAGGCATTCTCCGATATAGGGTATCATAAATGTTATTTTTTTGGCTTATATCCAATCTAAACCCCAGATTAGGAAATATGCGAGTATTGTTACTTGCATCTCAGCAATTGCATGTGCATTAATTTGTCGTTTTTAAACATTTATGATGTGTTTACTTCTTGGAATAAAGATTGTGAATCAAAACTATGTTTACTTGACAAAATTGAATTTGAGAATATGAATAAATTGTGTGGGCTCCACACACTTTGGGAATAAAGAAATTTCATTCCCATGGAGGGGTTGGGAATGAAAATGTGAGATTGGGAATGAAACATAAATTTACTTTTCTATCCTTCTAATTTTTTTATATTTCTTAAATTACCTTTGTTCAAATCACAAATAATTTTATTATTTTAAATGTCATTAATAATAATAATAATAATAATTATTATTAAATTTTATTAACTTTATTATTTTAGTTTTTATTAATTATTTTTATTTTTATTAATATTATCATTATTAACAATAAAAATAATGATAAAAATAATAATTAATAAAAATAATTAATTTATCATTATTAACAATATTATCATTATTATTGTTGTTGTTATTATTATTATTATTATTATTATTATTATTATTATATTAATAGTAATTAATAATAACTAAAATAATAAAGTTAATAAAATACAATACTAATAATGTTAATAATGATAATATTAATAAAAATAATATTAACATCAATTAATAATAACTAAAATAATAAAGTTAATAAAATATAATAATAATAAATATTAATAATGATAATATTAATAAAAATAAAAATAACAATAATTAATAATAACTAAAATAATAAAGTTAATAAAATTTAATAATTAATTATTGTTAATATTATTTTTAACAATAATAACAACAACAACAACAACAACAACAACAACAACAACAACAACAACAACAATAATGATAATATTGTTAATAATGATAAATTAATTATTTTTATTAATTATTAATACTATGAGTATTTTGGTAAATTGATTCTCATTCTCATTCTTCATTCCCATTTATTTTGTCAAGTAAACATTGAAATTTCATTTCCATTCCAGCACATTCTTATTCCCAACCCATTCTCATTCTACCACATTCTCATTCTCATGAAGTAAACGCACCATTAATGTATTTGTTTGGGTAGTTTAACTTGTGTCACTCGAGATCTCATAAAGTGCAAAAATATGAGGTACCGTACCATTTAGTAATTTCGATGCGGAATTTGATGTTGCCCCGAACCACAAAAGTAATTTTAAGAAAATAGTGATTATTAGATGCAGTTAATTTCCGAGGGACCGTCCATGGAAGAAGGTAACATGATACATATGCATATTTCCTAATGTATTACTTACGATATTTATTACTTATTAAAACTGCTTTTAATAATTTCTAGTCATTTGTTTTTAACATCTCGTGTTCCAAAATTTATCGCCAGTTTTTTTTTAATTTGTCTTTGTCTCTTGACTCTCTTTCTCCGTATTTTTCAACATTTTCTTTTCAGCGTTGTCGTTTTTATTGTTCCAATCATGCTATTCTTATTTTCAATATTTTTCACCGATTTAATGTTCTTATTACCTTTTGACATTTTTTTCTAAACCTTTATTTTAATTTTTCGGCGCACTTTAATAACATAAAAGTAAGTAATCAATAATCGTAAATTAGGAATTCATCTTCCAAATGTATATGCATGTTATATTGGGTATTAGCCAAATATATCTGCATTTAGAAAAATTCTTTGATATGGATTCTTTTCACATATTTCATATTTATTATCGATAGAACTATGGACTACGCAATAAATGTATGAATTCAGATTTCTAATAGAGTTTATATTGTCATATACATCTAGAGGCAAGTGTACGACGTTCTAAAAATCTGAGTTCCATCGCACAAAAATTCGTACAGACGTTCGCAGGAGAAAAGGACTCCACATGTAATTAATATCTATAGCGATGCATGCATTGTTTCCTATGGTTAAATTTTATGCTATGATATCCACCGTGAGAAGAGAATTTTGTTCCGATAAACTTAAAGAAGAGAACGAGGAAAAGGGAAAGAAAACATCAGAAGCTCAAAGCTGCAACGTAATCAATAGAAGCTGAATATGAGCATTTCTACATAAGCACATACAGTACATCTCAGACAGCAAGCAAACAGTATTAATCCTAGTCGCTGCTATCATTTTATTCAATATTTTAATGCAAGAGCCATGTCACTTTATTGGTGATATTAATTATTATTGATTATAATTTATGTGACATGGTTTTTCAAGGACGGTTTAGAATTATATTGGCATCACCAGGTTTTTCTCCTTGAGAGAAGGCGGCACTGGGAACGAGTTGAAGGTCCAATTTATAACCTCATGGCTTTCTAAAAAGTCCCCCGTAGCTGCTGTGAATCCAACATAGACGGGCGTTGGAATTATATCTGACAGGTTAATGGGTTTTTCAACCACCTTCACAAGTGTTTCCCCCGAATATGCCGCATAAACAGAGAGTTGTCCAAAGTCTGGATTGTAATAAATTCGAACCTGGATTGCTCGTCCACTTTTGAGATCAACGTCAAGCAGACTATTAACTGGATTTGATTCGATTCCGTTTATGTCGATGCCAATATGGTTATCATCTGGATCATTCAGGTTCTTGTTCAGGCATGTGTCCAGCTCCACGGCTAATGGAGGAAATTTATCGCCTGCATAATTTACATGCATGATCATGAATATATATGTATAAGTGTTATATATAGAACATATGATATATCATCATATTGTTTATCATTTGACTGCCATTATAAATAAAATGCGCCCATGCATGCATTTGTCAGTACTTTCAATGGTATCTGCATAAATTCTTAATTCTTCACATTGATAATCATACCTGGTGAAGACTGCAGTCCAAGATATTCGCCGACGCCCTTTGCTGATGGACCGTTTTTATCGCTTGCAAAAATGAACGTCATGCCATCTCCGGCACGATCAGTGTAATTCTGATGGCGTGAGATCTTAATGGTGATGGTGGTATCAATAAAAGATCGCTGTAAACTCAGAGGCTTGCCGTATAAAACCCGTCCAACCTTTCTGATCGGCAGGTTTGGTGGAGGGCCTGGTGTGATGCTTAAGGCGCCGGAACTTTCAATCGCTCCGTAGCAAATGAGGGTCTTATTGTCACAACTGTCTTTGGCGAATGAGGGAAATGAGAAGCTAATAGGTGTGTCTTCGGAAAGGATTGATGAAGAAGCTCCGCGAAGAAAAACGGAGAGGAGTAGTAGGAAAATCATTTTTTGTTCTGCGAGGGCTACTTATTGAATGGCATCGCTCAGCTTCACATGCACTTATTATATAGGGGACTTAGACATTTTTTTATTTATTTATTTTAATTATTTTTTTCTTGTGTGTCGGTGACATTTTTTTTTAAAGGTCACTCTCCTTTGAAAACCTTGTGTAGCACATGAATATAATTGTGAGTAAAATATATATACAAAAAAAGGTGATGTCGTTTGCATGAAAATTTGTATCATTAAAGACAAATAAAATTCATTCACTTTATAAATTTTTTACTTTTTATACAAAAATCTTCATTTTATTTGTCATGTACAATTTTTTATGCAAATAACATTACTTTTTTTTTTTATCTTAATACCTTTGTTCAATTAAGAAATACAATCTAACGTGCCCACCCCCAACAAATGTATAGTCATAATGAGACTAGTGTATGAAATGTAAGTAAATATAGATCAATAATCTCTTGATAAATTATTTTTGTATAAATTGATGTGGCACAATTTAATTGGTTAGATTAAATATGCTTGGCCTATATGATTTAACTTTATTATTGAGAGTAATCTAAACGAATAAAACTAAAGTTTTGAGCCCCTTTTATAACAAGCCCAAATATCGTGAATTTATTAAAATAATTAAATTTAAAATATAATATGATAATTAAATTCTCCTAATCAAATAAGAAATCTAAAATAAACTATATCCAAATTCGATATCTTAAAAAAAAACATAAAAATCTTTAAAAAATTAAAAAATTAAAAAAATCTTAAAATTTAAAAACGATAAAAAAACAAAAATTTTGGGCTCAAGTATAGTCCAAAATAATATAAGCAATTCTAATTTTAATTAATCTCATCATAAATTTCAATACAAAAAATATTACGTCCCAAACGGACGTCCGTGGCCTAAATTATGCTCACCGGAAGCTAAGCAGCCGTCCTACGTTACTAAGCCATTAGATAATATCCTATGTAAATTTAGTAAAGGCAAAAATGGGGGATACGTAATCGCTGATGAAAGGTAGCCGTGCACCACATTCTCTTAATTTTATGGGGAAAAAAAAAAAAAGAATAGGAGGGGTAAAAACAAAAAAGGAGTGGTTGTGTCAGTATGTGGTCTACATCTGGGCCCAGTTAAAAATATTTTACTTTTATCAATTTTCTTATTTTATTTTCCCAAACTAACTCCTGATCTCTCCTCTCTCTTTGGTACCTCACCACAGCTACAGTCTGCAAATATGCAATCCTGTTTATTTATTTATTTATTTTTCAATTTGACGTATACGTAAAGATTTTTACATAAATTTCTGTTACATAAAGGTATAAAATTCATATTTCTTTCTCACCTTGTTCTTTCAATATTTTTTCCAATAAGAACGATTTTTTTTTTTTTTGTAAATGAATACTGTTTTGAGTGATGTAGTTCCATTTATATTATAATAATAATTAACAAATTTTTTTATTAATAATTTCACTTGTGTCAAATTTACAATGATAATATGAATATTAAACAAATAATCACTAAATGCATCACACAATGGAAATAAAAAAAGCATAAAAAAATTTCACCAAATACATTTTCATTATTTTCATATTGTCAGATAAACTACCAATTGTATTTTTTTTACTTTTTTTTATTTTATATATTGTTTTGGAAACAATTTAGCAAATACCCTTTCACTTCTAAAAATATCACATTAAAAATATCGTTTTTCTTCTCTAAAACAATTATAGAAAATACTAACTAAAAAAACAAAAGACCAAACACATTGTAGACGATACCATGTTTATATGAGGGGACCTTGTCCAAGGTTGTGTGTTTATACGAGGGGACCTTGTCAAGGGTTGTGTGTGAGATGCTGAGAGATGATATATGAGGGGACCTTGGCCAAAGCAATCAAATCATTACAAAATGACAATGTCTTGACGAGACACTAATATACATGATAATCTCGTGAGTTTTATTTAGTCCATTCATATCCTATCATGAAAGTAGGAGTGACTCTATCTCTCACATCGTACCATGTTTCTTCACCTTAGAAATTGTTAGTTATCTCATTTGGAATGGTGCCAAAGCAAGGAACATTGTGATTATCTTTAGGGATGGCAATGGGAAGGGGAGGGGAGGGGAACAATCTCCTCATATATATCCCCGATATTTTATGTATGTCTTCATCCCCTCCCCATCCCCATTAAAATTATTTAAGAGAATCATCATCCTCTCTCCGAATAATAACAGGGGATCCCCGAGGGTCACCGATCTCCGAATAACTAATACATTTTTTTTGTTTTCGATTTTGAGTTAATCATATTAAAATAAACCACCTCATCCCCATCCCCTCCCCGAATAAGAAATTGGGTAAAAAAATTTCTCCGTCCCTTCCCCGAATAAGAAATTAGGTATGAAATTATCCACATACCCTCCCCGAATGGGGAAAATCCCCGAGGGTACCCGTCCTCGTGGGGATTTTTGCCATTCCTAATTATCTTATGGGTGTAACTACGATGGAATTGTTCTAAAGTAGGACATCTCTTTATAACCACACAATCAAAATTATAATGAGTTTTTTATTATTTATTACTTTACGTGTATGATGAGATTCCTACTCCACCATAAATCTATTCCAACATAGCCATATCCTTATTTTAAATATTTTATTTTTTGAGGCTACTAGATTTCAGTTTCATATATTCATAGGATAATTTAATTTTGTGGACCGTATGAACTATAATTTATAAAGTGAAGATCAGCAACCTCGTGAGCGAATTGTCTCTTTATTACATATCAATTCAATTGGGGACCAACTACTTTATCACAGTAATAAGTAACCCCTTATTTGGTCTTTTACAAAAGCTACTCTTGTAATCCAGTGGGTATAATAGAATACGTCAAATAAAACAGGTCAAGTGTTCCCGTGTCAATACTTTTCCTTCTTTCTCGATCAACATCTTCTCTTAGGCATTTTCTCTCATATTCCTTCTATATTTTTAAAAATCTATTAACATATATTACTAGTAAAATTAAATGGCTAAAATTTTAATTTAATTAATTTTTATTTACAGCTAAAACTCTCTCTTTCTACTTTGATACGAATCTGCAAATTGTTAAAAAAGGGAGGGGGGGGGGGCGCTGAACGTAATCAACGAAAAAAGCGATCGGCATAGACACTACGACAACAATATTGGAGTGGATGATGACAATGTTGCTGTTGTATCCAGAGAAGATGAAGAAGGCTCAAGCCTAATTAGTGGATGTTGTGAGTATGAACAACACCGTTGAAGAGAGCCTCAATTAAATTATTCAGATGCTAGGTTGAAAGAAACATTTCGCCTTCGCCCACCTTCAACGCTACTGCCACCAGTACTCCCAAGTCAAAACTACTGCAACTGGTGGCTATACTAAACCAAAAGGGTGCAAGTGTCATTTTGAATATTGAGGCTACCCAGACAGATCATTTTATTACAAGGAATTCTTGTAACCGCTTGCAGATAGATTGCGAATAAACATACGTGAGTTTAAATGTTTATTTAGATAAAATTAGTTAGATTAAAATCTTAACCATTTAGTTTTATAAATGACACATGTTAATGGATCTTTAAAAATGTTAGAGAACTAAGAAAAAAATATCTAGAAAAGATTCAGATTATAAAATAATTTCACAGCTTTGCCACTGTGTACACTGTACACCAAAGTTTTGTTAAAATAACAAATGCATCCCACCCGGTTAGGAAAGGACTTATGCAGCCTTATGTTATATTTTGCCGTTTAATAGATTAAATTGAAGGATAAATTTGTATTTTCAGGATTATGCATTCAAAAAATTTAAAAAAAAAACTTAATAATAAAAAACGAAAGCGGAGCCCTCTTGCACCTCATCATCTAGAGATAGCAAAAAAAATCAGGCCTAGCCTAGCCCATGCAAGACCTATCTAGATCAGCGGTATTTAGGTTCGGCCGACAATAAATGGGTCTAATTATGGACTGAAACAGTAAATGAGTTTGAATATGAGCTAGTGGAAAAAGTCCGTACTTTATATTTTAAACTAAGAAATAGAACCGCACTTTGTGCGGCTTTAAAAAAAATTTAATATTATCTTTTTTTATTACTTTTCACTTAATGAAACTGATAAAAAATATGATTTTTAAAAAAGATGACGCAGCCTTATAAAACTAATGTTATTTATGAAAGTTAATTATTTTTTTGTTAACATTAAAAATATATATTAATGTGTATAATTAAGTGTACACAACCTTTTCATTCATAAAAAGTATGTTCACACTAATCAACTTTCTATTTTTCTAGGTATTAACAGACTCCCACATCTTACAAAGCATAACCCTTATCATCTAACTATCTTTATCATTGTTTAACTCATGAAGAAAAGAGTACTCCATGAAGCACACAATAATAAAAATTTAAATAAGTCAAAAAATAAAAACACAAGAACATTTCTAAAGAGGATGTTGGTTAAATAATAAAAAAAACTCAAACATAACAAATCTTAAATGCTTAATATTTATAGAGTTTGAAGAAGCCAAAAGACACTAAATAAAAGGTTGCATAATTAAATATGGGATTATGACATTAAAATTAGGTTCTACTGGCATTGGTGAGGGAAGATGAAGGAACATTCATTCCTATATTAATTAGTTGATATATTTTAAACCACTAAAGTTTAGTTGTTGGCTTAATAAAATAAATGAATGTTTCAAAACTTATAATTAATTTATTATTAATGGTTACATATTATTGAATTTAAATAGAAATAGGAAGAGACATGTAATCTTTTGTAATCTATTAATTATTTTCTATTTTTAATATTTTGTAATGTAATTATTTTTTAATCTTAACTAATATATTAGATAATAGAGAATATAAAAAGATGAGAAATAATAATGCCACAAATCTTAAATATTTAATGTTTATAGAGCTTGAAGAAGCCAAAAGGCACTAAACAAAAGATTGAATAATTAAATATGAGATTGTGACATTAAAATTATGCTCTAATGGCATTGTTGAGGGAAGATGAAGGAATATTCTTTCCTATATTAATTAATTGATATATTTAAGCCACTAAAGTTTAATTGTTGGCATAATAAAATAAATAAATGTTTCAAGATTTATAATTAATTATTATTAATGGTTACATATTATTGAATTTAAATAGAAAGAGGAAGAGACATGTAATCTTTTATAATCTAATAATTATTTTTTATTTTTAATATTTTGTAATGTAATTATTTTTTTAATATCAACCAATTTATTAGATAATAGAGAATACAAGAAGATGAGAAATAGTGATGCCACATCACCTCCTCTAGTCCCAACTTTATATATATATATATATAGATATAGATATAGATATAGATAAATAGATAGATATAAATTTTTAATATTTTGTAATGTAATTATTTTTTAATCTCAACCAATATATTAGATAATAGAGAATAAAAAAAGATGAGAAATAATGATGCCACAAATCTTAAATATTTAATGTTTATGGAGCTTGAAGAAGCCAAAAGGCACTAAACAAAAGATTGAATAATTAAATATGAGATTATGACATTAAAATTATGCTCTAATGACATTATTGAGGGAAGATGAATGATCTATTTTAATATTTTGTAATGTAATTATTTTTTAATTTTAACTAATTTATTGGATAATGGAGAATATGAAATAATGAGAAATGGTGATGCCACATCACCTCTTGTAGTCCCAACTTTATATATATATATAGATTTTGTGTATTTAATTATTAAATTTTGTGTATTTAAAATAATTAAATTAAAAATATAATATGATAATTAAATTCTCCTAATCAAATAAGAAATCTAAAATAAACTATATCCAAATTCGATATCTTAAAAAAAATAAAAATCTTTAAAAAAACATAAAAATCTTTAAAAAATAAAAAAAATTAAAAAATCTGAAAATTTAAAAACGATAAAAAAACAAAAGTTTTGGGCTCAAGTATAGTCCAAAATAATATAAGCGATTCTAATTTTAATTAATCTCATCGTAAATTTCAATACAAAAAATATTACGTCCCAAACGGACGTCTGTGGCCTAAATTATGCTCACCGGAAGCTAAGCAGCCGTCCTACGTTACTAAGCCATTAGATAATATGTTATGTTATAATTAATATAACATACACACTCAACAACAACCACATAAATTGTGTGGACCCATTATTTGTGTGGTTGTTGTTGAGTGTATATGTACATTAATTATAACATAGAGGCTCCCATTTAGTAAGGCAAAAATGGGGGATACGTAATCGCTGATGAAAGGTAGCCGTGCACCACATTCTCTTAATTTTATGGGGAAGAAAAAAAAAAGAATAGGAGGGGTAAAAACAAAAAAGGAGTGGTTGTGTCAGTATGTGGTCTACATCTGGGCCCAGTTAAAAATATTTTACTTTTATCAATTTTCTTATTTTATTTTCCCAAACTAACTCCTGATCTCTCCTCTCTCTTTGGTACCTCACCTCAGCTACAGTCTGCAAATATGCAATCCTGTTTATTTATTTATTTATTTTTCAATTTGACGTATACGTAAAGATTTTTACATAAATTTCTGTTACATAAAGGTATAAAATTCATATTTCTTTCTCACCTTGTTCTTTCAATATTTTTTCCAATAAGAACGATTTTTTTTTTTTGTAAATGAATACTGTTTTGAGTGATGCAGTTCCATTTATATTATAATAATAATTAACAAATTTTTTTATTAATAATTTCACTTGTGTCAAATTTACAATGATAATATGAATATTAAACAAATAATCACTAAATGCATCACACAATGGAAATAAAAAAAGCATAAAAAAATTTCACCAAACACATTTTCATTATTTTCATATTGTCAGATAAACTACCAATTGTATTTTTTTACTTTTTTTTATTTTATATATTGTTTTGGAAACAATTTAGCAAATACCCTTTCACTTCTAAAAATATCACATTAAAAATATCGTTTTTCTTCTCTAAAACAATTATAGAAAATACTAACTAAAAAACAAAAGACCAAACACATTGTAGACGATACCATGTTTATATGAGGGGACCTTGTCCAAGGTTGTGTGTTTATATGAGGGGACCTTGGACAAAGCAATCAAATCATTACAAAATGACAATGTCTTTACGAAGACACTAATATACATGATAATCTCGTGCGTTTTATTTAGTCCATTCATATCCTATCATGAAAGTAGGAGTGACTCTATCTCTCACATCGTACCATGTTTCTTCACCTTAGAAATTGTTAGTTATCTCATTTGGAATGGTGCCAAAGCAAGGGACATTGTGATTATCTTTAGGGATGGCAATGGGGAGGGGAGGGGAGGGGAACAATCTCCCCATACATATCCCCGATATTTTACGTATGTCCTCATCTCCTCCCTATCCCCATTAAAATTATTTAAAAGAATTATCATCCTCTCCCCGAATAATAACAGGGAATCCCCGAGGGTCACTGATCCCTGAATAACTAATACATTTTTTTTATTTTCGATTTTGAGTTAATCATATTAAAATAAACCACCTCATCCCCGTCCCCTCCCCGAATAAGAAATTGGGTAAAAAAATTTCCCCGTCCCTTCCCCGAATAAGAAATTGAGTATGAAATTATCCACATACTCTCCCCGAATGGGGAAAATCTCCGAGGGTACCCGTCCTCGTGGGGATTTTTGCCATCCCTAATTATCTTATGGGTGTAACTACGATGGAATTGTTCTAAAGTAGGACATCTCTTTATAACCACACAATCAAAATTATAATGAATTTTTTATTATTTATTACTTTACGTGTATGATGAGATTCCTACTCCACCATAAATCTATTCCAACATAGCCATATCCTTATTTTAAATATTTTATTTTTTGAGGCTACTAGATTTCAGTTTCATATATTCATAGGATAATTTAATTTTGTGGACCGTATGAACTATAATTTATAAAGTGAAGATCAGCAACCTCGTGAGCGAATTGTCTCTTTATTACATATCAATTCAATTGTATAATGGAGATTTAGGAACCAGCTACTTTATCACAGTAATAAGCAACCCCTTATTTGGTCTTGTACAAAAGCTACTCTTGTAATACAGTCGCTATAATAGAATATGTCAAATAAAACAGGTCAAGTGTTGTTGGTGTCAATAGTTTTCCTTCTTTCTGGATCAACATCTTCTCTTAGGCATTTTCTCTCCTATTCGTTCTATATTTATAAAAATCTATTAACATGTATTACTAGTAAAATTAAACACACGTGAGTTTAAATGTTTATTTAGATAAAAATTAGTTAGAATAAAATCTTTAACCATTTAATTTTATTAATGACACATGTCAATGGATCTTTAAAAATGTCAGAGAACTAAGAAAAAAATATCTAGAAAAGATCTAGATTGTTAAATAATTTCACAGCTTTGCCACTATGTACACTGTACACCAAAGTTTTGTTAAAATAACAAATGCATCCCACCCGTTTAGGAAAGGACTTTTCAGGATTATGCGTTCAAAAATTAAAAAAAAAAACTTAATAACAAAAAATGAAAGCGGAGCCCTCTTGCACCTCATCATCTAGAGATGGTAAAAAAAACCAGGCCTAGCCTAGCCCGTGCAAGACCTATCTAGATTCGAGGGATCTAGGTCCGGCCCGCAATGAATGAGTCTAATTATCGGCTGAAACAGTAGATGAACTTGGATATGAGTTAGTGGAAAAAGCCTCCACTTTATTTTTTAAATTTTATATATTTTATATTTTGTGTATTTGATTATTAGTCTATTATATATTGTATAATCAATAAATCATTTTTAATTTAAGCATTTTTTTATTTTTTCCTATTTTAAACACTATTACAAATTCATTTTAAAATTTTTTATCTAAGCCTAGACCCGGCCCAAGCTTACTCCGAATACATAGGCTTTTGGCCTAAGCCTGACTCGTCTAAGTATGGACAGACTTTTGGAAAGTTTTGGATCTGCTGTCATCGCTATCATCATCTTCCTTGAACTGGTCAGCATCATCATTCTCCAATTGATGTTTTTCCTTTTTCTTTTTCTTTCATAACTCCAATTCTCTATAATTATATTAACTATGAAAATTGGAACCCTACAGGGCCACACCAAACTTTTGAAGCAAACGGCAATTGAAATTATAATTAATGCAAAATCCCACATCCAATCCCCTTTATTTCCAACCTTCAAATTCAAAGTCTCTCAATCCTCCACTGCAATGAACATGGCGACATTCATGTCTAATCGAATATAAATCCATTTCATTGTCAAACTACCCCACAAACAAAGCCAAAACCAAACCGAGGTTCACAAGAGTCCGTATGTCTGTACCAAGAATAAACAATTCGATTGAGTTACTGTATATTTGCAAAAATTTCGATCACATTTGTTACCAAATCATCAACTTAAAGGAAAAGAATTTGAACCCAGATGAATTTTTTTTTCTCATCTTGTTTAACAAGCACCTAGCTAAGAACGATGTTTTGGGAATTTGAGGGAATATAAATTCAAACTAAAATTCGTGAAATTGGGTTTGAGGGAACTTTAAAGTGAAATGAGGGATTGACGTAGTCAAATTCAAAAACATAGTTTATGGTAAGTGGGAGCCAGAAACATAATTTTTTAGTTCAGCCTGAACAAAATAAATAATTTTTTAGCACGATAAATTGAGATTACTGGATCAAAAAAGAAAGGATTCAGATCCTTTTTTAGGGTCTTTCTCTTCTAATCCTCCTATACTTTCGAGGAACTGTTATTAATGAAATTAAACTGCTGAGATTTTATTTTAATTAATTTTTATTTATTGAGAAATTCAAACTCACGTGATTGTTGTTAAATTCTTTCCGAGATTTTTTTTTAAGTAATGATACAGCCACAAATTCTTGTACAAATTTATTTTGTACAAACTGATGTGGCATGATAAGATTGGTTGAATTAAATATCACTTGGCCCACATGATTTATTTTTATTAATTTATATTTTCATTCAACCAATGAATTAATTCCACGTCAGTTTGTACAAAATAAATTTGTACAAGAGTTTGTGGCTGTATCATTACTCTTTTTTTTCCCTCTCATCTCTTTCTATAATGACGCCCATCTCTAGAAAACTGTAAAAAAAAAAAAAAGCACACATTGGAGAAAAGAAATTGACAATAAGGTTTGCATCTTACCTTCAATTTGTTGATTTATTTATTTTTTCTTGATGTTTGGCTTCTTTATGGATCCAGATTTCTACAATTAATTAAAACAATTGTCTTCTTTATTTATCTTATGTATCGTTACAGACTTATTATTATGGCTTTAGAATGCTTGACTGATTTGGATGGAAAGTGTAAGTTTGAAATGGAATTTGAATATGAGCAATTAGCATATGATTTCTACAATAAGTATGCATTGAAAATGGGATTTAGTATTAGTAAAGAGACATTTTCTAATAATAAGAAAACAAGTAAAATGACCTCGAGGATATTTGTTTGTTCTAAGGAGGGATTTCGTAAGAAGGATAAGAGAAATTATTAATAGATTTTTAATTTATATATTAATTACTGTTTGTGACTGATTTTGGGTCAATGAATAAAAAACCACAAAACCAAACCAAGAACAATAAATTTATATTTTGTTGGTGAGTAGGGTGCCTCGCTTGTTCGTCGCGTGCGGGCTGTTTAGATTTTTTGTGGAGTGGAGAAGGATTGAGATGTCGGTGGATATGGAGGGGGTCTGACTTCAGATGCGGAGGGCTGGTGAAACTCGCTTTAAACCTACGAAACAACTAAAAAAGAGGTCAGAGGTGGAGCCAGGGGTGGCCGGCGACCACACTCCGACACTCAAGTCAGAGTTGGGTTATCTCAGGTTAGAGAGCTTGCAAGCTCTCGGTAATGGAGGTTTTGAGGTTGAAGAAACCTTAGTTTTTGGTGGTGTGTGTGTCAACTTACTTGATAAAAATTAAACCTGAGTATTTATATGGTGTACCCTGGTCGTTGTGCCACCTGGCGCTATTTTAGTGGCGTTCCCTGCTGTCATGTCAGGAATATTCTTATTTTCATGCGTATGACGGCTTAGGTGTTTCAAAAATGTGTAGAGGGCAAGTTTGTGGCGTATTCACGTGCTGGGCGTAATGGAGTGGTCTCGTGTACCTCTGCAATTTCGCTGTAATTTTACAGGCGTAGTAAGAAAAGCCGGTGGTCCCAACTGTCATAATATCAAACTTTTTGCTAATTCGCTGGCGTGATAGGCAACTGTCTCCTCTTTTGTAGCACGAGATTTCCTCACCGATTCTTTTTTTTTTTTTTACACGTATTCAACCGATCTTTTTGAGATTTGTGGCTCACATATCTCTTGACATTTGACAAACATTTTTCCTAACCTTCTTACCCTTACTCAATGTGTCCCAGGTACCAAGTTTTGTGGGGTAGGTCGGGTACCCCGGGTGCCGAACTAATGGTGTAGGTCGGGTACCGAGTTTATAGTGTAGGTCAAGTATCTCGGGTACCTAGTTTATTGTGCAGGTTGGGTATCTTGGGTACCGAGCTAATGATGTCGGTCGAGTACCACGAGTACCGAGTTTATAGTGTAGGCCAGGTATCTCGGACACTGAGTTTATAGTGTAGGTCGAGTACCTCGGGTATCGAGTTTATAGTGTAGGTCGGGTATCTTGGGTATCGAGTTTATAGTGTAGGTCGGGTATTTCGAGTACCGAGCTTATAGTGTAGGCCGGGTATCTTGAGTATCCTTAGTACCGAATTTTATGGGGTAGGTTGGGTACCCCAGAGGATAACTAATAATTACATAACCTTTGCATCGACACATGACGCTTCATTTTCAATACTCTATTTATCCCCAAACAATTACTATCACCTTTATTTAGAGCCTGTTTGGTATGGCTTATTTAATCGTATAACCACTTTTTAAAATTTTTTATGGTGTTTGGTTATTTTTTTAGTAGAGTTTTTTTAGCTTAAATAAGCTAATTTACCTCTACTAGGAAAAGCCCAAAATTTGAGCTTTTGAGAGTAGAGGTTATAAAGCTTTTCTAAATATATATAATATAAAAAATATCACATAGTTTAATGGTTCAAATGTACTTTTTTTATTGACAACCAAACACCCAATGGCTTTTTGTCAAAAAGCTCTATTTGTATAAGCTCTATTTAATAAGCTGTACCAAACGGAGCCTTAATAGATTTTATATTATCCAACATTATTAATTTATTGAAGTGATTCTATAATCCAAATCCAATGAGAAATTAGAGTCCACCCAAACCAGCATCATTAGTTACAATTTTATACACCACTTATCAGACCATTTTTTTTTAATAATTAACATTCATTCATCGAAAAAAAAAAATATTTACATAGATTGTCTAGATTCTTATATAACAACTGATGCTATAAAATTGGAGAGGCAGGAAAAGTATAAGAAGGTCATATTGCTGAAACTGAAGGGGTTTGAGATAAGTTCCATACCTTTATAGCATGCTTACAAAAAACCAAGGCATGCAAAGTGTCGCCATACTTGAAGCCGCAATAGAAACAAGTTGTATTCAACAAATTAAAGGCGTGTTTGATGTTGTTTTTCAATTCGCATTTTCTTGAAACAAAAAAGGAAGTAAAAAGCATTACGAAGGTCCAAACGCCTAATGATGCTTCTCCTTCAACTCCAATAGCAAACCAACCAATTCGGGCAACAGCAGTGTCAATAGAACTTGAATCCCAACTGTCGCCAGAGAAATGAAATTTCTTTCTCGCTCGTTTTCCTAACTCTTCAATTCAATCATTTCTCTCCAATTGGTGGCTAAAACAAGAACCAAAAACTAGAACGCAACGTATTTCTTCCACAATCATTTTCATAATGAAAAGTGTTTTCGATAGATTTTAGGGTAGGAAAAGCCAAACCAATCTAGAATAATGAATTTGTATTTTTGGGGGAGACGGGGTACCTCATTGGTTTGTTATGTGCGGTGTGGTGTATCTAAAATCCGGGGGAGGTGAGAAGGGGAGGGGGAGTGGTAACCATGGTGAAAGGTCAGAACCAAGAGAGATGTCCTTCAAAATGAACTTCACGCCTGCAAAACTGTGAAATAGAGGTTAGAGGCGAAGCCGGGGTACCCCGACGTTCACACTCCGACGCTCAAGTTAGCAAACTCAAGCTTTTATGGTAAAAAGGGCTGGCTAGCCCTCTGTAAATTAAGGTTTAAAGTTGAAGAGAACCTATTTTTTGGAGTGTGAGTGTTAATGGTGAATGAGAGCCTCTTTTAGAATAAAACCTATGCACATTTATATATGGAGTACCTCAACTGCCACGTGGCATACCCCTTTCGGCTAACGTCTTTTTTACCTTTTATGATTTTGGGGCCATTATTTGCATGTTCGCAGCGTATCGCATCCTTTGGAGATGTGACGCAGAAAAGTGGTCCAGGGTACTTCTGCAGTTGCTGTCGGGTAGGCGGCTGAGGACCACTGTCCTTAGGACAATGTCCTTCACTTTTGGCAGAGGTAGCAGGCGGCTGTCCCCCTCTTTTAGTACGATGTTCTTGATTCTTAATTCTGACAAAATCGAATAATATCTTTTAAGAGATAGAGACGTTTCTCATGGCGGATATTTTCAGAGGATTCTCTTGCATCCGATCTGCTGGGTACCTCGAGTTACGCGGGATACCTCAATTTATGTAGGGTACCTCTAATTGTACGGGGTACCTCTAGTTGTGTGGGGTACCTCTACTTGTGCGGAGTACCTTGAATCATGCCGGGTACCTCGGATTGTGCGGGATACCTTCAATTATATGGAGTACCTCTAATTGTGCGGGGTACCTCAAATTGTGTGAGGTACCTCGGATTGTGCGGGGTACCTCAGATTATGCTGGAGTCATTCCATTTGTCGACACGTGACGCTTTATTGTCTTTCCTATTTTTCCCTCAAACAAAAAGTATACTTCATTCAAGCACAAACATTTCAAATTCACTAGTTATAATCATCGATAATTTTTGTAGGTGTCATATTCTAAAAGGTACCTAATCATGTTTCGTGTCTATCCTATCAGATAGTAGAAGTTATTCCGGTGAAATATCACCTAAGTTATTTCAAGAGAATAACATCTAAGAAAAAATTTCTCCCGAAGCTTATAAAAATGGCAAGAGGGAGAATTAGTTCTGCAATCCATTGGTTTAAGGAAGTCACGCTCAAAGGTCATACAAGTAAGGAAATACATAAGGGAGGAATAATTCTTTAAATCAAATTCACCCCCACGTGTGCAGAAATGATGGGTGATACATGTTTTTAGATTAAGGGTTCAAAGCAAAACTCTAAATCTACATCACTCATAATTTATAACTAGAGGCTCAACTCTAAGAGAAAAGAGATCTTGAGCCTCCAAAAGTATTGTTCATACTTAGAGAGTGAAAATCATTTTCTCAATCTTTCTTATTTCTTTAATCTTAATTAAACACTAACTTGAGCATCAGAGTGTTTTTTTCAAGTACTCACCGTTCGAGATTCGATGCCATTTTCAAGTACTCACCGTTCCAGATTCGATGCCAACAATCGCGACAAGTTCTTTGCAAACTACAAATACACGTGAAGGTAAAAAAAAAATCCAATACCTTGAATTTTCAATTCTATTGCCACTGATAATATATCTGCTCCGATGATTATGCAGTCTATTTATTATGCTTTGAGTAATGCGTCAAATATTGTTTCTTAATTTATTTCATAATTTGTTTTGAAGAACAGCGAAAATGTGTATGCCAAAGTGTTTTGCTTGTTATTACTATCAACTGGAGTTTGTTTTACGTGTTATTATTATTATTATTTTTAGAATTTATTCCACCGAACATGCACTTAAATTATAAAAGTAAAAAAAAAAAATAGGAACCATGCATCAATACCGAACGGGCCCTAGTGTATATGAACAACTTTACTTCGAATTGATCAATTTCGGCGCAATAAGCAGGGCATTGAAAATGAAGCGAATAAATGAAAAATAAAAATTAAAAAAATTGGTTCTCATTTGGTTGTCTTTTTTTTTTTCGTATAAATGCCACCAACCATCTTACAGATTGTTTGATGTTCACAATTGTTTTGCAATATTTCTTCCACACTAGCACAAAATGTTACAAGACAAAACCTTAACGCTGGACAAATAATATCGCTCGGTTCTTGCGCCACGGGACTTGGTGAACCACGTGCAAATCAGATGCCAAGAAACGAATTTTCTGTTTGTGAATTGTGTAGTAATTGCACTCAAATTGCACATACTTTTTTTTTTTTTAAAAGAAAGTACACCTTTCATTGCCTCAAAGAGAGAACAAATACACAATTTCAACTGGAAATTCATCCAGCCATATACATGGTTCTGACTTCCAAAGAGCTAGCTTAGCTAAATCATGAGCTAAAGTATTACAAGTCCTCCCTACATGCTGAGCTTTGAAATTCTGGAAGCTCTTCTTGGCTTCTAGAATGTCGAAGATCACCCAACAAAGCTCTGTTAAGGTGCTTTGCTTGCTGTTTATAAGCTCTATCACCCTCTTCGAGTCGGATTCTAAGATGATTGATGATGCCCCCGCCTTAATAGCTGCTTGAATTCCCCACAAAGCAGCCTTTGCTTCATACATCTCCACATCTCCAAAACTTTTGATAGTGTTTACTGCTGCAGCCACCACTTCACCTCTGTAGTTCCTGATCACAGCCCCCAAACCAGCAAGATTATTTTGCTCATCCATTGCGGCATCCACGTTAACTTTGACCCAATCTTCACTAGGAGGACTCCACTGGCTTTGCTGCATGCTTGTCAATTCCAGTGAGAAATTGTGCTCTGGTTGCTTTATTCGTTTGACACAATCTGCTGTAGACATTGATTTGGCTATCAGTCGTGATGGATCATCACACTTCCCCTGAAACAGCCAGTTGTTCCGAGCATTCCAAACGACCCACAAAAATGATGCAACTAGCTCACCATTTAGATTGGTGTGATGATGATATGAGTGATGAAGCAAAGTAATAACATCAGGGAAATTTTCAGTTTTCAGATCAATTCCCAGGGAAGAGTATCTCCACACTTTCCTCGCAAATTTACAGAACAATAAGGCATGAGCTGTGCTCTCTATCTCTTTCTTGCAGATTGGACAAGTTGCCTCTTGCATCACTTTTTTCTTCCTTAAATTTTCTGCTGTGGGAAGAAGATTATTTGCCGCTCTCCAAAGGAAGATCTTAACTTTTTCGGGGAGCAGCAACTTCCAAATGATATTCCATTGGCTGGGGTTTTGATTTGAGCAACTAGGAATGTCCTGGTGCTTTTTCTTTAAAGCTAGCTGATAGCCACTTCTAACTAAATAGTTCCCTCGCTTATCATAATGCCAAATTATAGTATCTCCATTTTGTTGTCTAGGGAGAGGGATATGAACAATTATTTCAGCATCATCTTTACCAAAATGTTGATAGATTAGCTCTTCCTTCCAGCAGTTGTTGTCATCTATAAGCTCTGCCACATAGGCTTCCTTTGGTAAATTTGGAGATGAGATGGGTTTGAAGGTTGATGGTCTAGGAATCCAGCTGCTATTATGGATATTTATCTGCTGCCCATTGCCGACCCTCCACCTGCAGCCATTCTCCAACACTTCCTTCCCCAAAGAATGCTTCTCCAAATGTAAGATGGTTTGGAACCCAAATTTGCTTTTAGGAAAGATGAATGCTTAAAATATCTTGCCTTTAGGAGTCTGGCCACTAGAGAGCCTGGATTTTGGATGATCCTCCAGCCTTGCTTAGCCACGAGGGCCTGGTTGAAACAGGAGAGATCTTTGAACCCCAAACCTCCTCTGATTTTAACTTGGCACTAGTTCTCCCACCTAGACCAGTGGATGTTTTTTTTTCTCCTTCGATGAGCCCCACCAGAACTTGGCTATTTCCTTTTGCATATCGTCACACAATCCCTGAGGAAGCTTGAAAACACTCATAGCATAAATGGGAATTGCTTGTGCCACTGCTTTAATAAGGATCTCTTTACCTCCGCATGAGAAGAAATTTTGCTGCCAGCCTGAAATCTTACTGAGCACCCTGAGCTTTATCTCGTTGAAGAAACCCTTAGTCCTTTTCCCTATCATTGATGGAAGGCCAAGATATTTTTCGTGCTTAGAGACGACATTAAGCTGAAAAATCTGTTTTATTGCTGCTACATGTTCCGGCTTTGTGTTGCTACTGAAAAACATGGATGATTTTTCCATGTTAAAAATCTGTCCCGAAGCCCTCTCATAGCATTCAAACACCCTCTTTAGATTTCTACACTCGTCAGCCGTTGCTCTAGCAAAAATCAGGCTGTCATTAGCGAACAGGAGGTGGGAGATAGTCAAATCTTTGCCGAAATTTAAACCATGGATAAACTTTTGATGCTCGGTCTGTCTAATCAGATTGGAAAAAGCTTCAGCACACATAATAAACAGGTATGGAGACAGCGGGCAGCCTTGTCTAAGTCCCCTTTGTGGATGAAAAAAATCCTTTTGCCACCCCATTTAAAATAACAGAGAAAGAGACTGTAGAAATGCAATTCATGATCAGATCAACCCATCTCTGTGAAAACCCCATTCTCAGCATAATTTGCTTCAGAAAAGGCCATTCTACCCTATCATAAGCTTTGCTGACATCTAGTTTAAGAGCCACCAGCCCATGTTTTTTCCCCTTGCTATGCCTTATCTTATGCAAGCATTCATAGCTTATAATAATGTTATCCGAGATTAATCTATTCGGGATGAATGCACTTTGGGTTGGAGCTATGACGTAGTGAAGGATGTGTTTGAGTCTGTTTGTAATTGTTTTGGCAACTATTCGGTAAATAACATTACAAAGGCTTATGGGTCGGAAATCGGTTACTCTCGAAGGTTTTGACACCTTAGGGATTAATGCAATATGTGTATGATTTAAAGGGGCAATGTCACCTCCATTGTTTAGGATATGAAGACATGTATTTATAACTCCATACCTGACCAATTGCCAATGCTTCTGATAAAAGGCCGCAGGCAGCCCATCCGATCCCGGCGCCTTTGTAGGACTCATTTGAGATAGGGTTGTGTAAATTTCCTCCGCTGAGAACGGGCTGTCCAACTGTTGATTCAGTTCATCCATGACTATTGGGGTTAACTCTCTAAGGGCAGCTAAGATGTGGTCTGAATTAGGATTGGATGTGGTGAACAGCTCGGCAAAATAATCACAAAATTGCTTGTCCACCTCTTCCTCATCTTCCACCCAACTGTTCTGCTTGTTCATAATTCCCCAAATTCTGTTTTTTTTCTTCCTTGACGAGGCTTTTGCATGAAAGAATTTGGTGTTTCTATCTCTTTCCTTCAACCATTCAACTCTTGACCTTTGTCTCCAATAAATCTCCTCATCCATCCGCAAATTCTCAATTCGCTTATCTAAATTCACCATCTCATTGTCTTCTTCATACTGCACTTGATTAAGCTTCATCTCCACCAACATTTTCTTCAGCTGCTCCACTTTTTTCTTTCTATCACCTAAATGCTGCCTATGCCATGACAATAGGCGGGCCATTGAGTCTTTTGTTGCTTTGTTGAAACATTGAACTGGATCCTTTTTATCCCAATCAATCTTCATCTCCCACTCTTCTTTAACAATACGCTTGCAATCGTCATAGGGGCTCCACATGTCCTCATAATGCAGCCTACATCTCCTTATTCGATGAAACTTCACTCCCCTGATTCTGGTTTGCACTTTCAGCATAATTGGAATGTGGTCCGAGCTCCATGTATCTAGATTATAAGCAACCAGTTCAGACAAACCAGCTTCCCACTCCTTCGACCCTAAAAATCTATCTAATTTTTCTTCAACAAAATGAGGTCCAAAACGTCTATTTGACCACGTAAAAGGGTACCCTCGACACTTAATGTCGACCAACTTGCACTCCCTCACTGCATCTCTAAACTCAGCCACCATACTTAAGCTTCTATCATTCCCACCCATTTTTTCATTGGGGTTTAATATTTCATTAAAATCTCCAAAACAAATCCACGGGTAAGTGAACAGACCTGCAAGTCTTTTAAGGAGTGTCCACGTATGTCTTTTTTGCCCGGCCTCAGGATGCCCGTAGATACCCGTCTCCATTGCTTTCCATCTACCCCTCTGACAATGGCATCAATATGATGGCTACTGTAAGAGGCAATCTCCAAGTCCAAATCCTCATTCCAAAGCATTGCCAAAACACCCCCTATGCCACTTCTACCTACAGCAAAACAATTATCTAACCCCAGCCTCTTCCCCGTATTCATCATGTGGCCATACTCCAATTTCGTTTCGCAAAGAAAAATAATTCGAGGCTGATGTTTTTGGAGATTGTCTTTTAACTTGTGGAATGTTCGGGTATTCCCTAAACCTCGAACATTCCAACTTAAGATACTCATTGCTTTCGGCGGGGCTGACCACCAGCCTCCGCCGATAATTCCTCCATAACTGGTTCGGGCACCTCCATGAGTTCCATGGTTGTTACTTCCCAGCTGAGTTTGAGAGTTTCTGAGAGGGGTTCAGTTGGGCTACCAACTAAGACTTCCTTCGCAGGGCTTGCAGGTTTGGCTTTTTTCTTTTTCGGACTAGCCCACATCACCTCGCTGCATAATCGTTTTGATACCACAGTCCCAGCTTTACTAGGTTTTTTGTTTGTGTCACGGGCTTGACTTTTCCATCTTTTCCATTTGGGCCTCGATTTTTTTTTCTCCAGCCCCTCGTCTACAACTTCTTCCTCTGAGCTCATTTGGGTTGTGTGCGTTTCATTTGCCCGTTTTTCTTCTTTGCCCACCAAGATTTCTTTCCCTTTCCATTTCCCTCTAAATTTTCCTTTTCTAGCAAAAGTCTCGCCTTTGTGTCCTGCATTCCTGTTACATCTGAAATTTCAGCTGCACCGTTCAGCTTTTTGTCATTGGGTTGCATCAATTTCTTTTTGCTTCCTTCCAAATTGTCAACAGTCACAGCACCCTTCTCCACGTGTCCCACCTTTATTAGCCCTCCTTCCCTTTCCGTGCTTTCTTTATTCAATGTGGATCCGAAATTCTGACCCATGGTTAAGTTGGGTGAACCCGGGTTTGGGATTTCTGCACTATCCGATTCTGGAACTTCTTCTCTAGATTTCTCGTGCTTTCTACTCCATTTCTCCTTTGCTCTGTTTAGCTTGGTTCTGTCTGCTAATGAAACTGCTTTTAACCATGGTCCAAACGGCAAGTTTTCTTTCTGCTGGCCTTTATACTCCATACATTCTCTGAACTGGTGTCCAATGCATCCACAACAAAAGCAAAAGTCTGGTAATCGTTCATACACCACAGGCAAAGGGATGTCCTCGTCATCTTCTTGCTTTAGGACTATAAGTTTCTTCAGAGGTTTTGTAATATTCACCGAGACTTGGATACGCACAAATTCCCCAAAGCATTCACCCTGAGCATCCATGCCTATGTCTTCCACCTTTCCAACCCTCGACCCCAGCTCTCGGATTATGCTAGTATCCATACACATCAATGGCACATTATGGATTCGAATCCAGAAGGATACATGAGAAAAGGATTGTTTTTTGATACTACCAATACCCTTTGGTTCTTGGAGAACCATCAAGGCTCTATCGAAGTGCCACGGTCCTCCATTAAAGACTCTCTTTTTATCAGCTTCTGAGAGAAACTTAAAAACAAATATGTTGCTACCCAAGCTTTCTACCTTAAAATCATGAACAGTACGCCAAGCTTGGTCCAAAGCTGTTTTGAGTCCTTCACGATTTACCCCTCTCGCTAAAAGAATTTTTCCCACAAGACAACCAGCAACAGCTTTGGAACCCTTTTCTTTCATCTGGCCTGCAAAAATAAATTTGTCTGCTTCCTCTCCTTCAAGTGTTATGGCTTGACACTTCCGTATTAACTCTTCCGTTTCCATCTCCAAGCCACTAGCCCACGATATTTATTGTAGTATTTTGGATTTTGCTTTGAAAACCCCCACCAACCCCTCCTGACCTTTCGAGGAGGATTTTCAAAAAGCAAAAGAGCAATTGAAAGCTTCACCCACCCCTTTGAGATAGGACAAAAGGAAGAAGAAGACAAAAGAATCACCTAGCACTCCTTATGAGTGATACTCAAGGCCATGAAGGCCTCATGTAGCTACCATTCTACCTTTCCTCACTTCAGAGAAAAAGGAAGAAGGAGATGTTCCATTACCCATTTGATTTGTTGCAGATCTAAACAAGCAGGAACTCAAATTGCACATACTACGCATATGAAAGTAACCTCTTCTTAGTTCTAATCCAGAATAGCAGAGCTTAACTTATTTTTCACCAACAAAATGTGTATCTTCCTACTGCTTTCGCTGATGAACAAAAAGCTGTGAGAATGTGGATGTTTTGCTTCTTGCTAGTCCACCTCCACTTGGTAAGAGAAGTAAAGCTGCTTTCATTAACATGACTTTATATATAGATATTTGATTCACTAAAGAACTTTTTAACTTTAATACTTTGCTCATCAGCAACAATCTGTATTAAGAGAGTAAATTTTCATATCTAATTATACATTATCATAATCTAAGGATACAATTTCTTGCTTCTCTCCTTGCACCTATGCTTCCCCTACTAAAGCAATTTTGTGAAAGAATTGAACAAATTTCTCTTCATGTTGCTCTGAAAACTACAAAAAAAAATTAGAGGTGGGGGAAGGAGATGAATAACCAAAAGACAATAGTCTAATAGTTTGTCAAGCCCAGATTGCAAGCAAAGACATCAATCCAGCTCCAAGAAACAGCATCAAATAAGACACTACTTGAAGCCTAAAATTGCAGCTCATCCTTTTACTGAGAAAATCTGCCGCAATTAGATCCACTAAAGCCATGTACACCAGAATGCCGGCTGATATTGAATCTAAGATTCCTTCAACAATCAGAGCACCTGGGCTGTTTGGGTTGTAAACTGAAGCAACTGCAGTACCGATGCTGATCCCTACTGGAGTTGTTAAGGCGAAAAAAACATGCCATTAACGTGGCTGATTGGGTATTGAATTGAGCTTGCCAGATGCAACCTCCAAGCGCAAATCCTTCAAAGAATTGATGGAAGGATAACGCTGCTATCAAGGGTCTTATTGTACATGGACTATGTGAAACTCCAAGCGATATCCCAATGATAATCGAGTGTGAAACAATTCCAAGTTCCAAAACCTGCAAACATAACAACAGATTTCCAATTAGGACAAATTCCATCTCATCTTTAACCACATTTAAGTCACGAGCATCTCACATTTTCGCTGCTCACTTTCTTAGAAATAGAATTTCAAACAAAAGCAAACACTTAATGCTAATGGGAAACAAATATCAATTAGTCGTATATACCTGTTATAATTGAACAAAACTTTACCATCATTTTATGAATGAAATTTCACTTGAATAAAATTGTTAAAAATTTACTTGCCAAGTCTAGTATTATTGTTTCCACAAATCACAGCCAAACTACCAAAGCAAAGTCATGGAGACATGGACTGACCGGCCCCACCCATAGCACTTCAATATCTAACGAGAAAAGAAAAGATAGACAAATAAAAAAGATAATAGGTCTCCCTTCGTACCTACGTGTCATATTCAGACTCTTTGTATAGTTACAGAGTCCAAAGCAACACAATTCGAGGCTATAAGCAAAGAGTTAAAATGCATCAAGACAAACAAAAGTTAAAAGGTAAATGTTATGTAACAATTAATGTAACATACAAACTCAACAATAACTACATAAATTATGTGGGCTTATTATTTATGTGGTTGTTATTGAGTGTGTATGTTACATTAATTATAACATAGGGACTCCCAAGTTAAAATTGTGGAAAATAAAGTACGTCTAAAGTACTTGGGAAACAACGACGTGCCAAACCCCACTTTCCTCATCCCCATCACTAAACCCGTGAGAATGCCCAAGCCTCTGTCCGTGTCCATGGCCAGCCTCCTTCACGTGCCCCTCAAAATATTAATACCATTAGAATATTTAATAAAATCTGAGTACAATTACTATTTCACTCTTGAATTCAAGGGATTTTTATTTTGCATCATAAATAATAAAATCAAATAAAAAGAATAGTAAAAAGTAAAACTATCAAAACCCAACAAACTTTTTTGTTTCAAAACAAAATCGACCAATGATTTTGGTAGACGATTGATACAAATTGCAAGCTTAGAGTAGAAAATTGAATACATTCAAAATTTGATGTTATTTTTGCTAACATGGTAAACTTAATGTGAGTGACTGACAGTTTTCCAACATCTAGCATCAGTGGTGCATCCAGAGAAATAATTTACAGGGAGCTATATTAGATAATAGTACAATGTAAAAACTAAAACCTTGAATATCTAAAAAACTTGCTAATACATTTATAATTGTTCTCAATGCGTTTTTACATTTTGAAAATATTATGCAATAGACTCATTATCAATACTATTAAATTTATTATATATCAGAATACTACAAATGAGCAGTAACCCCTATAAACCTCTCCAAATGCATTTTCTGTACACTTACATTGGCCAGCGTCAGCAGTACCTTCTGCAAATGCGTTGATAGCTTCTGTACCATAAAAATGTAATCTGACACTATTCAAGCAAGAGTCATTCTTTAAGATAGCAACAGGTGCAGCAGTAAAGTATTGGAATGGAATGCTTTTAGTGGAGGACATTGCTTCTACAACAAGCATCAACAGGGACCATTCTGGATGTAGCCTTAAGAAATTCATCTCATCTGGCCTAGCAAGTGGCATGCAAGGTTTCAGTTAAAAATTATCTATCATCTGGTGGCAATGTAGGACTCTTGGAACACATACTGATGTTGTGAAGCTCCTTCATTCTGAAGGCTGGATTGCATAAACCTGAAATATAATGATACTTCAGTCATTAGGGAGGATTCAAAAGTTAACTTTGCAGAATAATTAAATTCCTGTACACTCTCTTCTTAAACTCTTAATTAAAGAATTTTAAATCCAATTCAGTCATCATAGAGGATTCAGAAGGATCAAAGAAGGTTCTAGGCTTGTGGCCTTCGTCGGTGGATGTGTGGAGGCTGTGCCACCAGAAATTGGGCTTGAGAAGTTTTGATTAAAGCAAGAAAGTAACTCTTTTACTATTCCCCGTAGCATTGCTTACTCAGAAAGAACTTTCAATGGAAGCAAGGTTAATCAGCAGAAGCACTATGAGCATCAATGAATGTTTTGGAGATGAGAGAGAGAAAAAATAAAGTGGCAGAGGACTTGCAATTAAGATGAATATGCAAGATTTCAGGGGTCATCACTGTAGCATAATGCATTGTCCAGTGTGCTTCAAACTCCTTCTAAACCATCAGCTAAAAACGTAATATAATAGAAAATGTGAAAATATGCATAATCACCAGGCATCAAATCTGTTTTTAGGCCCCATGAATCTCAAGCTCCTCTAATCCATCAACTTAAAAAGAAAGATAAAAATAATGAAGAAGGAACAGCTTACCGAAAAAGCTATCCCGGCTATACGAGATAAAAATGCCAGACAAAAGTTGGTAAAAAGTAAACGAAATCTCTTATTGCTGAAGATGTGTTTCATTGTATTAAAGCCCACAACAAATGTTTGGGAATCTTGCAGCGAAGTTGTCATCAGCATCTGAAGATTCGATGTCCAGTAGTGGACCCAGCAACTGACCACTAAAAAGTTTAGACAACACATGCAGCATATTGATGGGTCCACATGTCCCCATGTCCCCAGCATTCTAAGGCACTTGGATTATTGGATGCTAGATTTCAAGAGCCAGGGCTGTGGCTCCATACAGCGGGGTCAAGATTTTGGTGGAATTGAACAACAATCAATCATGGAGAAGCGCTCCCCATGGATGCCAGCAACCTTTCTAGCATCTAGAGGATCCATCGCTCTACCGAATGGGCTCCTTCCTCATAATCATCATCCTTAATATAATGGCAGTCAAATAAGGAGAAAGATCTAAATAGGATAGAGGGTCTTGTACAGAGAGTGTTATAGGTAGTGTGGTTATCGACCTTGATATCCTTGGGACAGCCATCCTACCTCGTCATATTCCTAAGGTACGTGTAAAATTTATAACATTACCATGACTTGTTATGTGCAAAAATCCTGTATTCAATAGCTTACTTCGCACCATCTCATCAACTCAATGTAATACAAAATCATAACAAACCTACAGAACCCTAACAATTGGCGGTCCATCAATCTCACTACTTTTAAGAGGAACCTTCATATTTCATGTGTAACGAATACATGATCATCAGAACTTAAACAGAAAGCGGGATTTTCAAATCTTAATTTTTTATGTATCAAAATCACATATCAAGATAGTTCTTTGAGAAAGTAAGAAATACAATTACAGCAGGGCATGTGATAATAAGAAACATAGTTACCGCAGGGCAAGTTACAAAAATTGTGTTACCTGAGCACTTTGGAATATCCCACACTGCTATAGATGTGGAAGTACATCTAGGATCACATATTGCTCTGTTATCTTCGTGGTGGACGTTCATAGCAAGCATCCATGACCCGATAGTTACATCCTCAGTGCTGAACATTCTCAAACTGAAAAGCAGAACATATCTATTAACAAAAGCATAGAAGGAAGAAAGATTACAAAATAAAACTGAAAGAGAACAGACAAGGCATTGTTACATAAATAGCAGAGCAAGTCAAATTAACATTTTCAAGGGGAAAAAAATCTCAAAATGTATGCAATGAGAACTTTTGATCCCAGCATCATAAACAGGGAAAAAATATAAAATAAATTTCATCTGGACACATGAAATTTTAACTTTTCGTTGGTTCTAATGGATATTTTCAGTCATTTTTCAGTACAATCTTAAACTAATAGGTAAAAGAAGATAAGCAAATGTGAATGTATGAAGACCAATGAAAACTTTATCCAAATGCACCTGTTATTTCTTGCAGCAGCTAGTGAAGCCACCACATTTGCAGACAGAACATATATAGGACCATAAGCATGCAAGAAGTATTCATTTCCAATAAGGTGCCCTGATTTTTCATACCTGAAATTTTCAAAATTATAAATCAACTAATAAAATAATTAAAAAAATGAAGAAACATATGAAAAAATATAAGATATCTGAAAGATAACAGTTTTAATAAGCAAAACCCATATACCACTTCATTTTAGGGTCAGTGATCACATGTCCTTTCTTCATACAACCAATGTAAGTCAGCGGATTGCTACGTTCCTTGGCAAGAAGAGTTGCAAGACGATCTGAAGAAGTTGAAAGAAAATAAATTTATAATGTCACAACGCATTTATAAGAGTCACAGAATGCATGATGCCTATCTTAATTATTTCAGATACCAGGGCGCAAATAAATGTCATCATCAGCTTTGACGTAATAATCTGCTTCAAAATGCAGGAAAGCTGCTTTAAAATAAGCCAACCTAACAATAGCAAAAATGAAGAAACCAAATTACCAAACAAGCCACCTTTTTTTTTTTTTGGATCAAAATAACAAAGAGAACTTCACCTCTTACGTTTTATAAGGAAGCTTTAAATATTCTTCCTGAACATCTATGAGCATAAAATCTCTGTACTTATCAATCTCTTTCTCAAGCTGTGCCGTCTTCTTTGCATCTTTGGATTTCCCAATTACAAACCGAAATGCTATCCCGGTAGCTTGCTCTAATCTATAAAATATACGACAAATTAAACCAGCATGTTCTTTCAGTTATTAAACCACCCTCCCCCCCCCCCCAAAAATCTTTGATAAAATAAATGAAGCATTTATACCTTAAGAGTCTATCCGGGTCAGAAGGGAACCACGTGCTGCGAAGAGCGGCCCGGCGATCAGCTGAACCGAAGCCGGTTTGAATTCCGACAAACCCGAGAAGCTTGGGGCGATCAAGGAGAGCTCCATTATCGCGGAGTTTTCCAGAGTCGGATAAAGAGTAGAATGCACGGAAAGTGTCTTCGGATCTACCGCAACGGTAGACAGGTAGGGGACTGGGGCGGCGGACGGCGTTGACGGCAAAGATTATGCCAGCGAGGCCGAAGAAGATGGAGAGGAGTGAAAAGAGGAGAATGGGCAGGGATATTTTAGAATTAAGCTTATGAAGCTTTTGATCTTTGGCTGAGTAGGATGAGTTTGTGGTGGTGGAGGTGGGAAGAGCTGAGGAGTTGTGGCGGTGGGAGAAGAGTGGCATTTCGGTGATTGTGAGTTGAGACAGGGAAAATGTTGGGGAAATTGGATTGGCGAAAGGATCTGTCGTTGCTTCTTCTAGCTCTATACCACTGGTTCGGAAATGGGAAGTAGAGTTTCTCGGAAGGGACGCTCCTGGGTGAATATTGACACCGCGAGGCTGAAGCTCCCTCTTTTAATACCATTTTCAGTTCTTAAAGACAATTCATGTTGTTTTAAATTAAAAAAATACATATCATATTAAGACAACCTCTGGTCGATGGAAAATGATGTTTGCCCCGCTCAAACTCTGAAAATAAACTAAAAATAAAGTAAGGTAGTGTTTATTTTTTGGAGTGGGAGTGTGGAGTGTGGATTCTTCTCATTTTGGTGTTTACTTATCTTAAAAAAGGAGAGAGTGGGAGTGAAAATTTATGGGTCCTACTTAATTTTAGAGTGGGGAGTGGGATTCCCACTCCCATGGGGAGGTAGGAGTGAGAATCCACTCCCCTCTCTTTCCATTTTATCTTTATAATAAAATAAATAAATAATATTTAATAAAATAAATAATATCATATTTATTAAAAATAATAATTATATCATATTTATTTTATTAAATTTAATAAAATAAAAATAAATAAATATTATATTTAAATTAATAATATTAAACATTAATTTTAATAAATATTAATTATTTATTTAATTAATAATAATAAATATTTTATTCTAAAAAAATATTAATTTTGTACTATATTATCAATAATAATATTTCATTTGTGTTGCTATTATTAATAATTTTTATTCACATAATTTAAATTAAAATTAATAAAAAAATTATGATTTACATAATTAAGAATATTAGTAATTATTATTAATTTAGAAATATAATAAAATATTTATTTTATTTTCCAAATATTTTTTATTAATTTTTTAATTACAAATTATAATTCTATACATAAGGATAAAATTGTAATTTAAAATAATTTACTCTCAATCCAAGATAAAGTAAACAAATAATTAGGATTCTGATTGACAATCTATACTTTCATTTAGTCTAAGTAAACACCCTACTCCCACTCCCACTCCACACTCCTAATCCAAGGATTCCCACTCCTCATAATTCCCACTCTAATCCAAAAAGTAAACGCAGCATAAATGACGTTGTTTTGTTTATTTTTTTTAATATTTCACTCACCGTAAATGTCTTCCTCTTTGTATTTTCGTTTCACCTGAGACAGATAGAAGAATTCATTACTTTCCTGGCTGAAGAATTCGTTTCACCTGGGATTCCTTACCAAAAAAAATCGTTACTTTCCTTCCTTGACTGAGGTCCAGTCATTTGGGATCCACCACGACCGACTCACAGCCACGGTCATTGTCGTTACTTTCCTTCCCTGACCGAGGTCCAGTCATTCGGGATCCACCACGACGGACTCACAACCACGGTCACCGTCAACGCTGGTAGCCGAAACTTGTTTGCGAAATTGAACTCACGAAGCGTCAAAGTTCACAGCCTGAGCATATACGATTATACGATGTGTTTACACCAACTCACAGACTGTGATTTTTATACACCTCTGTACAGCATATACGATTCCTCCGACACAAATAGATCCAGTCCTTTAAATTGTAGAAAGTTTCTTTGCAGGATGTAATACTGGATTCGACTTGCATTCAGATCATGAGTGACTTTATATATAGGTGAACAAGGCAGTCGCCTAAGGCCCTAAATTTTAAAAAGGCCTTAATTTTTTAGTATTAGTAATAATTTTTTAGTTAATAAAATCTTTTAAAAAAATTATATGTGTGGTAGAAAAGTCTATTAGACATATCTCTAATTAATAATTATCATATAATTAATAATAATTATTATTTTATATAAAAACCTATAATTGGTTATCTTATTGTTAAAGGGATATAATTAATAATATTGTCTAACCATTAATTTATTTATTATTAGTTTTTCTAATAAAAATAAGTAAATTTTTTATCTTTTCAACTTCTTAAAAAAGCTCAATTATTCAACATTAAAATCTTTGACTTTGAGTATTTCTTTTAATTTCTACTAACAATCTTATAATCTAGAAAATTATAGATGAAAAATTTCTTGTTCTCTTCTCTACAATGAAGATTATTACATGCATTAGTTCATTCAAAAAAGAAAAAGAAAAAGAAAAAAATAGTTACTTGAAATACAAAGTCCATAACCATTATCTAACCATCAATTCATGATTTCAACTTTTTATGTGTTACTATTCTAAATATTCTATTTGAAAATAGTATTATTCTCATTTATTCATTTTCTTCTTTTTGTATAATTTCTAATGGTAAATTTTAGATTTTGTTTTTGAAAATTTTTATAATCTTCTTGATTATTTGTTGAAATTCAAGAATAAAAACTTAAATGGATTTTCAGTTATTTATTGTTTTATTGAGTATTGAAATTACTAAATAAAAAGAGGCCTCATAAAAAAAAAAAAGTTCGCCTAAGGCCCCTAATACTGTAAAGCCGGCCCTAATTCAGATAATACCAGTCCAGAGCATAAGCCACCACAGCTAACTTTTGATGTTCTCTCTAATATAGATTGAGGCAATCGAATATGTCTGCTAAAACTAACGAAAAAATGAGAGAAAAGAAGAGTGGTGACTCCTCTTTTCACAAACAGCTTTCTCGTACTAATAAACATTAGACAAAGAAGTATGAATGAGAAGGACCCTAACTAGAAGAAACACAAATCAATAAGCGTGTAGTGCCTTTAAACTCAGCTTTCAAGGACAAATTTCGCAGCCGAAACTTAGCTGCTGTTGGTCTTGTTCTTCATTCTCGATAGTTTTTTCGGTAAGGAAGAAACAAAGAAAGGAATCGCGAATCCAGCCATTCGCGATAGTTAAAGATGACGTCGTTTTGGAAATGGTAAGTGAAATGGCAACATTTTGGAGAAGCAAAAAACCAAACAAAACAAAACAAAACGACGCCATTTAGTTTATTTTCGGGGTTTGACCCAGGCCAAACATCAGTACTCTTGGTCGATTTTGAGCATTGGATGTTTGTCCCTTTTTCTTAATTATTAAAATAGTGTTTTTTTTTTCTAAATTTTGAATATATTCAAATATATATATGAATGAAATTTTTAAAATTTTTTAATATAAGTGTTAAGTTATTTTTTTAAAAAAAATAAAAGATGATTTTGTAGGGAAATCAAAACGAATAAACAAATCGAATTTGAATCGAATAGTGGACGAATTGGTCAAAATTTTGTGGATTCGATTCGATTCATTTATTAAATTAATTGAAATATCTGGATTCGAATTAATTTAGTGAAATTAAAAAATGAATTGAATTTGGATTTGGATTAGTTTACTATTTGTTTATCTTATATAATGAATTCATAACAAATCGAACTGAATATGAACTCATTTACAAAAATATAATTAATAAAGAAAAATAAAATAAAATGTAAAAAACCATCAATTTGGTATCCTACAAAAAACAAATTTATTATCATTCATAATCACTATATTAACCTTCAAATTTAAAAAAAAAATCATACATATTAATGATACATAAGTAATTTAATTAAATGAATCGATTGTGTTTGATTAATTTATGACTCATTTATTAAACAAATAAACGAATCAATACCCTCAAACCTAGATTCAATTCATTTAATTAACGAATCTAATCAAATTCACCCATTTATTAAATGGTTCAAACTTTTCAAACCAAACCAAGTTAATTCACATCGAATTGAATCAAATAAATAAATTCTGACTTAGGTTGCCACCCCTAATATTTTGACATATATACCTTTATAGATATTGTGAATACTTATATTTATTTTTAAAAAACTGATAATGTGTACATTAACAAAATACAAAAAAATAAAAAAATATATTCAACACATGTATTTTTTAACATTAATATATAATACATAACGTTATTTTTAGTATAAAATGTGATTTTTCACTTGTTAATTATGTAAGTCGGCCAAGAATTGTTTAATTATCTGAATAAATAGTATTCAAAATTTATTATAAAAATAATAATTATAAATGCAAAGATATTGACCTATTATAAAAAACATTCACCTAAAGTCTTATCATGTTTAACATTCTCATTCATGTTAAAAAATAAAAAATAAAATTGATAGTTGAATATGAATTGAACAAAGAAAATGGAAGCTGATAAATAAATAAAAAAGAAAATGATAATTTATATAATATGAAATAAATATATTTAATAGGAGTATTAATGAGAGAGAATATTAGAAATTCATTTAAATATTTTGCCATTAAGATAAAAGTCAAAATATTTTTTTTCATTCAAACCTAAACTTCACACTTCAAGTCATTTCCTTCTATTTGAAAGAGGAAAAAAAATCAAGTGCACATATAAATTAATCATTTCAATTATATAATAATTTTTTACAATCACAACTTAGGCTAAGACGCTAAATTAATAATTTTGATAAATTAATAAGATAACATTTTTGTAAAATCCTTGTAAAAATTTCGTGATTATGATATTTTATTAAATAAAATATGACTCAATTGTTACTTTTTTTCTTGAAATTTCAATCTAATATCTCATTTATAATTTTTCTTATTGTATATAGGAGCTCAGAGGTTGAATTCTCGAATTGCAACAAAAATAAGTACAATCAAATTATTTTTTTGTCAATTAAAATTATATCTTGTATATTAATTTATATTCAATTGTTTAGATAAACAAAATAAAATAAATTTTAAATTCTATTCATGTTCATTGAATTGTTATACACTGTATAAATGAATAGATTATTAATTTATTGATTAATTAGTGTCACCTTTAGTTAATAGATTTTATATGGTCCACCATTATTAATTTATTGAAGTTATTCTATAATCCAAATCCCAAGAGAAATTAGAGTCCACCCAGGCCAATTTCATCAGTTACAATTTTATAATCCAAATCCAATGAGAAATTAGAGTCCACCCAGGCCAACTTCATTAGTTACAATTTTATGCACCACTTATCAGACCATATATATATTTTGAATAATTAATATTCATTTATTAAAAAAAAATTACATACAGTGTCTGGATTCTTATATCACAACTGATGCTCTAAAATTGGGGAGACTGGAAAAGTATAAGAAAATTCATATAGCCGAAACTGAAGGGGGCTTGAGATAACTTCCATGCCTTTCTAGCATGCTTGCAACTCGAAGCCACAATAGAAACCAGCTGTATTCAACAAATTAAAGGCGTGTTTGATGTTGTATTTCAATTCTCATTTTCTTAAAATAAAACAAAAATGATATTTTGAGACACTTGGAGATCAAGGAAGTAAAAAGCATTATGAAGGTCCAAACGCCTAATTCTGCTTCTCCTTCAGTCCAATAGCAAACCAACCAATTCGGGCAACAGCAGTATCAATAGAACCTGACTCCCAACTGTCACCAGAGAAATGAAACTTCTTTCTCGCTCGTTTTCCTAACCCTTCTACTCAATCATTTCTCTCCAATTGATGGCTAAAACAAGCACCAAAAACTAAAACGCAACGTATTTCTTCCACAATCATTTTCACAATGACAAGTATATATTTCATTCAAGCACAATCATTTCCAATTCCACTACGTATAATCATCGTTAATTTTTGTAGGTGTCATGTTCTAAAAGATATCTAATCATATCACGTGTTCATATTAAATAATAAAAACTATTATAGGGAAATAACACCCAAGTTATTTTAAGAGAATAACACTTATTGATGTAAATTTTTGCTCAATATACATCGATTGATTTGTGTTTCGAACTTTCTTTTAAATCGAGTTCTGTGGCTTATTTTTTTTCCTTGAGCCGAGTGTCTCAAATTACATATCTCCTTGTTGTTAATTGTTCTACAAAAAGCAACAATTATCAAAGGATGCCAGGGTTGCCGACAATAATCTTCCGATACTCAAGTTAGCTTTTTAAATTTGATTGTAGAGAGAGAAGGACAACATTTCCTTACCCTTTTTTCTCTTACCGTCAAATGGGAAGTCTTAATCTTTATATAGGCAATTTGATCCATGAGGTGGAGGTACCATCATGACACATGGCATTGTCTTAGTGACAAGTGTATGCAAAACTCATGCATAAAGACACGTGACATTATGTGTCAAGCTTGTTCATGACAAGTCTTCTTTGAACAATTGTCTTGATTTCGAGCTCTTGGCCTTCATAAGCGTCGAGCATTTCGACTCTTATGTTGGTTCCCCATAAAGAGGATTGGTTTTGTGGTATTTCAAGTAGTGGCTGAATATCTAAAGCCATTATTTGTAAAAATATGGACATAGGTCATTCCTTATAAAGAATGGACTTAGGTCACTTTTTGTAGAAACATGTCTTTGGCGCTTTGTCGAAAACTCACTCTTTGGGTATTTTACTTAAAATAAACCTAGGTCATTCTTTATAAAGAGTAGACCTAAGTCGCTCTCTGTAGAAAAATGTCTTAGCCGTTTTGTCGAAAACTCGCCCTTTGGGCGTTTTACTTATAATAGACCTAAGTCCTTCTTCATAAATAGTGGACCTAAGTCTCTCTTTGTAGAAACACTCATTTACATTTTGTCGAAGAACGACCCTTTGGACATTTACTTAGAATGGATCTAGATCATTTTTTTTATAGAAAATGGACTTAGGTCATTCTTCATAAAGAATGAATCTAGGTCTCTCTTCGTAAATACACTCATTTACATTTTGTCAGAGAACCACCCCTTGGGCATTTACTTAGAATGGACCTAGGTCAATTCATTCTTTATAAAGAATGAGCTTTGATTGCTTTTTATTGCATTTATATTTTTCGTGAGTTTTGAGCCTTTCATAATTTGGTCTAACGACACTTAAGGAAAAATTTATCCTGGAGCTTATAAAAATGGCAAGAATGAGGAATTAGTTCTGCAATCCATTAGTTTAAGGAAATCACGCCTAAAAGTCATATGAGTAAGGAAATACACATGGGTGGAATAATTCCTTAGATCAAATTCACCTCCACTTGTATAGAAATTATGGTTGACCCATGTCGTTAGATTGAGGGTTCAAAGCAAAACTATAAATCAACATCACTCATCATCTATAAATAGAGACTCATCTCTAAGAGAAAATATGTATTGGTCCTCCAAAAGTATTGTTTATACTTAGAGAGAGAAAATCACTTCTCCATTTTTTTTTCTTTTTTTAATATTGATTAAACACTAACTTGAGTTTCGAAATGTCTTTTCCAAGTATTCACCCCTCTGAATTCGAGATCAATGATAGTGACAAGTTCTCCATAAACCACAAATACGTGTGAAGGTAAAAAAATCAAACACCTTCAATTTTCAATTCTATTGCCACTAATAATTTATCCGCTCCGATAATGACCTTGAAGAAAAGAACAAGTTCAATTTATTAAAAAAAATAAGAATAAGAATAATAATAATAAGAGGAATCAATATCGTGTATGTATAACCTGGAAAGGGAGAGAGATGAGTTGCGAGCTTGAGATAAGATTTTCAGGTGAGGGAGAGAGAAGAAAGAGTAGATGACCAGAAAAAAAAAAAAAATTTCGTGTACAGAAAAAAGTGCTATTCCGCACGCGTGAGATTCCAGAGGGTCCATTACATCCACCAACAGAGGAGAGGGTCCATCCTCCACCAACTGCTATCATCTCTGGTTCGACAACACGTACTCCACCTTCTAGACCCTATCATTAAGAAAGGCCTTGACGGCCGGAGGGCTCGGAGCTTTCTTCGATGGAGCTTCAACCTCCTTTCCTGAAAGCTCTTGCAGGAATTCTGACACCAGTCTTTAGGTATATATATATATTTTGTTTCTTAATTTATTTCATAATTGGTTTGGAAGAACGGCGAAAATCTGTATACCAAAGTGTTTTGCTTGTTATTAGTATTACTATCAACTGGAGTTTGTTTTGCGTGTTTTTACAATTTATTTTTAAAATTTATTCCACCGAACATGCACTTAAATTATAGAAGTAAAAATAAAAATAGGAACCATGCATCAATACCGAACCGGCCCTACTGTATATGAACAACTTTACTTCGAATTGATCAATTTCGGCGCAAAAGCAGGGCATTGAAAATGATGCGAATAAATGAAAAATTAAAATTAAAAAATGGGTTCTCATCTGGTTGTCTTTTTTTTTTTTTTTTCGTATAAATGCCACCAACCATCTTACGGATTTTTTTTATGTTCACAATTTTTTTGCAATATTTCTTCCACACTAGGGGTGACAATTTGATCTGACCCTAATTTTTAATCTTGATTAATTTGATACTAATTTTTTGAATTTCAGGTCGGGCTCGGGCCAAACTTTTTAGGCCTAATTAAATTTTCGGTCAGGATCGGACTTAAGTCGACCCAACCCGACTCAACCCTATATTAAAAAAATAAAATAAAATGGTTGTGATCCTTGTGAAATTGAATTGTGTGTGGAATAAATAATTGTAGAATTGAATCATGTGTTTTAAATTAAATTACATTGTGTATTTTTAATATTGGATTGTGGAATTAAATTGTAAAAAATCATTCCTATTAATTTGGTTGTTTTGTAAATTATTTTGTAATTAATTATATTGTATATTTTGCATGTTGTGTTGTGAATTATTTTAAGTCAAAAAAATTGTTTCTTTTATTTTATATTCATGGTATTGTAATTAAAAAGAGAACAAAAATTGTAAAGTAACATAAATAAAATTAAGATGTAGTTATAAAATTAAAAGATATTGATAAAATAGTACAAAAATAAATTTATGATCGGGTTGGGCCGAAACACAAATGATAGAGCTTTTCTTAAGATCGGGCTGCCAAGCCCGACCCCGACCCCGACCCGATGGATTGCCATTCCTATTCCACACTAACACAAAATGTTACAAGACAACCCCCCAACCCTGGACACAGATAATATCGCTTGGTTCTTGCGCTTTGGGATTTGGTGAACCACGTGCAAATCACATGCCAAGCAACGAATTTTCTGTTTTGCTTCTTGCTAGTCCACCTCCACTTGGTAAGAGAAGTAAAGCTGCTTTCATTAACATGACTTTATATATAGATATTTGATTCACTAAAGAACTTTTTGACTTTATTAATTTGCTCATCAGCTACAATCTGTATTAAGAGAGTAAATTTTCATACCTAATGATACATTATCACAATCTAAGGATACAATTTCTTGCTTCTCTCCTTGCACCTATGCTTCCCCTACTAAAGCAATTTTATGAAAGAATTGAACAAATTTCTCTTCATGTTGCTCTGAAAACAATAGAAAAAATTAAAGGTGGGGGAGGAGATAAATAACCAAAAGACATAGTCTAATAGTTTGTCAAGCCCAGATTGCAAGCAAAGACATCAATCCAGCTCCAAGAAACAGCATCAAATAAGACACTACTTGAAGCCTAAAATTGCAGCTCATCCTTTTACTGAGAAAATCTGCTGCAATTAGATCCACTAAAGCCATGTACACCAGAATGCCGGCTGACATTGAATCTAAGATTCCTTCAACAATCAGAGCACCTGGGCTGTTTGGGTTGTAAACTGAAGCAGCTGCAGTACCGATGCTGATCCCTACTGGAGTTGTTAAGGCGAAAAAACATGCCATTAACGTGGCTGATTGGGTCTTGAATTGAGCTTGCGAGATGCAACCTCCAAGTGCAAATCCTTCAAAGAATTGATGGAAGGATAACGCTGCTATCAAGGGTCTTATTGTACATGGACTGTGTGAAACTCCAAGCGATATCCCAATGATAATCGAGTGTGAAACAATTCCAAGTTCCAAAACCTGCAAACATAACAACAGATTTCCAATTAGGACAAACTCCATCTCATCTTTAACCACATTTAAGTCACGGGCATCCCACATTTTCGCTACTCGCTTTCTTAGCAATAGAATTTCAAACAAAAGCAAACACTTAATCCTAATGGGAAACAAATATCAATTAGTTTTATATACCAGTGCAACAACATTGCTTGTAATCTTCCACCATGTTATAAATTTGCAATAAGGCATAAAAATGTAATGTCTCTAATACAAATATTGCACTGCCAATATCACTCTACCTTGCACAAATTTGATGATCACAATATCCATCAATTCCCGTTTTGGCAAGAATAGTCCAATTCTTTTCAATCAATTTTTGGTGATGTGACATTCGTTAAACAATGATTTAAATAAATAATTGAACAAAACTTTACCATCATTTTATGAATGAAATTTCACTTGAATAAAATTGTTAAAAATTTACTTGCCAAGTCTAGTATTATTGTTTCCACAAATCACAGCCAAACTACCAAAGCAAAGTCATGGAGACATGGACTGACCCGCCCCACCCATATCACTTCAATACCCAACAAGAAAAGAAAATATAGATAAATAAAAAGATAATAGGTCTCCCTTCGTACCTATGTGCCATAATCAGACTCTTTAAATATAGTTACAGACTCCAAAGCAACACCAATTAGACGCTATAAGCAAAGAGTTAAAACGCATCAAGACAAACAAAAGTTAAATCAGTGGAAAATAAAGTACGTCGGAAGTACCTGGGAAACGACGACGTGCCGAACCCCGCTTTCCTCATCCCCATCACTAAACCCGTGAGAATGCCCATGCCCGAGCCCCTGCCCGTGTTCATGGCCAGCCTCCTTCACGTGCCCCTCACATGCGTGTTGCCCATGAGGATGATTATGTCTATGGTGAGCCGCGTGTGCATGCATCCCCACAATGTGCATGCCTCCACCTTCCTCCTCACCGAAGACCTTCACGTTCCGGTCCTTAATTTCCAGAACCGGGACAATACCCGAATCCGAGTCCTCATCCACTGACCGGACCCGACCCTGCTCCTCGGTAGCCCGGGTCAGGCCCTGTTTCCTCTCGTAATATTGTGTCCCCACGAAGTCCAGAAGCAGCGTCAGAAGCGAAGCCACCATGGCGAAAAACCCAGGGAACGGGAACTTGGACCACGGGAATTCGGGCAAACACGGGTTATCCAACGCCTCGGATCCTCCAGATAACATGTGAACAAAACCCGTAGCCAAAATGACACCGGCCGCAAACGCTTTAGTAGCGACGAACAGACTGCCGTCGGTTTTTAAGAACCGGCGGTGCTTCCCAATTAACGGAATGGCGACGCCGACGATTCCGGAAATGAGGATGGAGGCTATGGCGACGAATTTGAGATTAAAGGCCGCCGCGTCGTCACGGCAGTCTTCGCGGTCCGAGGACTCGCAGCTCGACTTCATCATCGAATCAGAAACCGCATGCAAAAAGGAACCTTTCAAAGAAAAAAAAAAAAAAGATTCTTAGGGGTTGTAACATTACAAAGCAATTGCAGTCGAAGAGTTGACAAAATTACCGGAAAAAGCTTTCGTCTTTGATCTAAAATGATCAAAAAAACGCAATCCCCAGAGATCCTGAGAAACCAAAGAAAAAACGACGGCGTATTACGAACAAATGATATTTAAATTTAGAAAAAAAAAAAAAAACAGAACCAGCGGTTAGGATCCCGAAGAGCGAATCGAACTCACCTCGATGAATGACATGGCAAGAGAAACGAGATTCTGAAAAGCTTTTTTTTTTTTTTTTAATAATTAGTATGGAAGATGGTGATGGGGTTTAATCAGCAAGCACGAGAAGGAATCGGGCCCCGTCGTAGACAAACGCAATGGTATTGGCGTCCGAAAATGAAATGAAAATGAAATGAAAATGAAAATGGCTGATGCGGATTCCGAAGCCGGGCGAAGAAACATAAAAAGGCAAAGACATAAGCAAAGAGTGTCGACATAGTTTGACGAAAGAAGGCGCGGGGGACGCAGTTTGAGAAATTTCGCTGCGGCTTTTTGCTACAGAATGAACGCGAGAGTGTCGACACTTTTTTGGGCAAAACTCATTTTAACTCTGTATTTCTTTATTATTATTATTATTATTATTATTATTTTTGTTCATGCTGGCGTCGATGGGCACATGATAGACAAATATCATCGTATATTTTATTAATTAAGAAGAGTTTTGATTTTAAGGATAATGCACGAGCCAATGGATGATCGTATTAAGTTTCGTGTGTAAGTAAAGTTAATTACGTCCGCACGCGCATTTAGAAAATCATTACGTATGCAAAAGCTCTTACTGTAAATTTTATCAAACTTGTTACTTTGTTTCTTTTCTTTCTTTTTCATTTTTTTTTTTTTTGCCCTTTTGTTTGTTTATTTTCTCCATTCATATCCTCTGATCTGGAGTGTGTGTTATTTCTCTCAAATCCTTAAAACACGTGGTGATTATGCTTTGTTTTGGTTTGTTTTTGGGTACTATGAGATATGGACAAATTCATAGTATATTATGTGGATGGATTTATATAGAAAATCCATCACGATATTCATCAATTGGGAGGACCAAATTTTTCGAAAGAATGATACTGTGAAAGAGCCATGATATCTATATCATCGTTATATATAGACACACACATACATGCATGATAATGTTGCATCATTATTAATGTCATATGTGTCAAATTTCTAAAATAAATAAATAATATGGGTCAGACCTCCTTAATTTAGAATTACATTACCCATAGTTGTGTATCTCATATAGCTAGAATTAAAATTATCCACTATGCTTATTACTTCTTTGAGGAATTTGTATATTATTTGTTTTATAAATTTTATTTAATCATTTTCTTTTTGCTTCAAATTCATATATTATGTCAGAATACGTGAAATTTGTTAGAAAAAAAAAGAGATTAAATATCGGTTTTGAACAGTTGATTTACAAAATTATCTTGCAATAATCGGGACTTGAAGAATTACATCTATAATTTTTTCTGCGCCATTACGTAATTGCCCTAATTTGTGTTACAGCCAGGTGCCGCCGACGCTTGAATTACTGGTGATAAGTTATTGTCAAAGAATCATAGTCAAAAAACAGGAATGCTGGGCGCCAGTCTTACAAGTCGCGTAGAAAATTACTTTACCTGAATTTTTTTCAAAAGAGATGTATTCTGATATCTATTACACCTTTTGACTTTTGATTTTGAGATCACCAATTGCGAGGGCAATGTCATTTTCAATATTTTCATAATCACAAAAAGGATAGTGTTTATTTATTTATTTTTATTTTTTATTTTTTTTGCCCCCTCAAAATTTTATTCTAAAACTAAAACGATAATGAAAGATTGCTTCAAACCAATTAGATAGATACATCGACGACGTACAACCACATATGTGTACGACAACCATGCCCCCCCCCATCAAATTTTAATGAACTAAAATTTCATTCGTTAACTAATCGTCATCGATTGGATGATGACATTATTACACACAGCTTCTCGAATTAAAACCCAAAATGGGACTTGTCCTTTTCTACATAGGGCGATGCCGTATGCCACTCACATGGTGCGAATGTCCACATTTATAAATTATATTCCTTTTTAATGATCACGGTTGGTGAGAAAGAACATGAAATCATTTTTACTTGTTTAAAAAATGTTTGATACGTTGTGATAAAGACAAGGGCATAGGAGGAAATCCCATGGTTTCTCTCTGTTTGCTTCTCAGGTTTTTTCAGATGCACATTCACAACCACTGCGTGACTCCAATAACATCAGGCCCGCCTCGGCACGAATGAACTCACACAACATGACACCAGGCCCATTTATGGATCTTTAAAAGAATTCAACCAAAGAGGCCCATTTGAAGTCTCGAATTTAGATGAGCTTTTAAAGCACAAGTCACGTAATAGTAAATTGTTTTCTCTCACATTGATGAGAATTAGTTTGAGCTAAATGCTAAAATAAGTAAATAAATAAATAACGTATTGTATTTACTATATTTGTGATACTGTGTAATACAGTGTGATATCATATTGTTTAACTAACTTTTATGGTATTTGTCAGATGATGTGATATAATAATGACCATCTAAGGAGCAATTTGGGATTAAGATATTGTAACTTTTAAATTATAACTGTTCTTAAAAAAAAAAAAGACTATAACTATGAGATAAAGTTAATATTATTTAGTAAAAATAATTTTTAAATAATAATTTTGACAAAATTCATAAAGATATAATAATTTTTTCATTATATAAGTGTAAAATCAAATCAATTTAATTTTCAAGTTACAGCAGCTAGTGATTTCCGAACACTTTAGTACTATAATTTTTAAATTACAACTGTCCAACATCAATCCCAAACAAACCTTAAGTCTAATTCGTCAAACTCTACTCAAAATATCTTCAATGTTGGTTCGTGATAGAAATTAGTATTGAGTAATGACGACGCTAGAAAAATCAAATAATTTGTGAAAACACTTTGACAAATAATCGCTCAATAATCATTATAAACGTTGCCATATGGCTTGGGCCCTAGCAATCTTTATAGCTCAGACCTTAATGATAAGTCTGTCTGGAGAATGGAGGGCCTCGTCTCGCAATAGATTCAGCACATTTTTCTGCCACTGGTTGTGAAAGTTACAATTCATTTCTCAATGTATTTATTATCTCATGAGATGCGGAACGTATCCATCGTGCAAGATGTTTATTAAGATAAAGAGATATAAATTTATTAGTATCTATTTAAATATTTAAAAAAAAAAAAAAACGAAACCAAAAAACCTGACTGGTATGGCAGCTATTATTAATAATTTAATACGTTGTATATATTATATACATCATCGAGTCATCAGCAAAACGCCTAAAGCAAGGATGCCCTTGGAAACCGACAACGGTACTCAGAATCTGAAGGAAATTAATAAATAATTTAAAAAAAAAAAGGGAAATTAAAGAAAGCATGGAAACGGTGTCGTTGAGAGTGAGCAGGGTGGTTCGTAATGTGTCCGAAACTCCCAATCATATTCTTTATAGGCTCAAAATTATTTATTTATTTATAAAAGCTGGAGATAATGCAATTAAATAATTATTATTTATATGTTAATTTTTTAAAAATAAATGAATAATATAATGTAATATTATTTACTTTATTATATCACTAATGTATTACCTTCAATATATTTTAAAATTTCGCCGCTGCAGCTTGCAACTACAACCTCACATTAACGCACACTCACCACTTGGGTTTTGTCAATTTCCCACTGGCCCGTCATGTGAGTACACGTGTCTCTCGAGATTCTGGAAAATGAAAATTTTCACATAATTGACCAGCCAAAATATCCACCCAAACCCTCCTTCTTCTGAGCCCTCCTCATAGAGCAATTTCACATCCCCCAATCTCTCCACTCTTTCTCTCATCAACCAAAAAAAGAAAAAGAAGGAAGGAAAAAAAAAGGAAAAAAAGGAAAATCACATAATGTTTGAAGAATCTGTATCATTTATACCTTCAATCTGGGCTTCAATGAACAGCTGGTTCACTCCCACTGTTCTTTTTGTTTTCCTTAATATCATGATTGGAACCATTGCCATCACTTCAAGCTTAGCCACACAAAAGGGCAACGACCAACAACAGCAGCAGCAGCATCAAGAGCCTTACCGTCACCCACAGCTTGTTAGAACTCCATCTGTGTTGCAGAGGCTCAAATCTATCAACTTTTACAACTACAGATCCCCTGAACCCAACACCAACTTTGCTCAAAACACACATTTCACTTCTCATCATTTCAACCAGGAACAGGAACAGGAACAACAACAAGAAGAGCCTCAGTATCAGCACCAACCGCCTCTATGGGGTAGATCCCCTTCAATGTTGCAAAAATTCAAGTCCATCAATCTTTACAACTATTTCTCACAAGAATCCACTACTTTGGACAAAAGCCAAGAAGCAGCACATACTCATTACCCACCAAATCAAGCCCGTCAACAAGAACAAGACCAAGGGCATAACCACCTGGAACCTGAACAAGAATATGAAGAAGAAGGACCAAAAGGAGGAGGAGAAGAAGAAGAAGAAGAAGAAGAAGGAGGGCCAAAAGGAGAAGAAGAAGATCATTTCCAAGATCAAGAACAGACATTTGATGAGATTTACAGCCAGCTTAAGGGAAGCAACAGCGTGGCCAGGACCAAATCTGACACCAAGCCAGCATCAGGAGAGATTCTCAAGAAGCTTCCAAAGAAAATGAAGAAATCTGCTAGCTCTAAATCTGCTTTTAACCATTTCAGAGAGGAAGATATTGTGGAAGTTGAGGCTCGCAGGCCAGCTACTGTGAAAGAATTTGGAAATGCTAAGGTGGCCCAGGTTGATGATGAGGGTGTTGATGCCAAAGCTGATGACTTTATCCACAAGTTCAAGCAGCAGCTGAAGTTGCAGAGGATGGATTCCATTATCAGGTACAATGAGATGGTCAATAGAGGATCTGGAAGATAAATTAATTCAAGACTTTTAATAACTTGTGGTTAAATTCTAAGGGGCTGTCTATTTGTTAGAATGTAACTGCAGATCTACTGCTTAGGATCTTTAATTATGCTTGAAGATTTAAGAACATTTTTTGTTCAAAGTATGCCACTACTATTTTCAGTCTCATTCTGTATGTGCTTCTTCTCTTTTGTCTTGGGGGGGTGTGATTTTGGTCAGTCATTTCACAAATTATATATCCATGCTATGTGCCTCCATGGAAATAGGGAAGCCGGCTGGCTGGGTGTGCCGCTCTTTGTCGCAGAGGTGAACTGGACGATTGGCTGTATGGAGTTTGTGTAGTTACAGAAATGCCCATGGATATTACCCTAGATACGTGGGCACTTAGGTTGCTTTGCTCCTCTCCCTGCTTTATCTGTATAATGCAGGCGCTTGGTTGTGAAGCACGTGGGTGATTTCGTTTAGGTACTACGCATTAATACCAATTGTAACGTGCATACAAAATTACCAGTAAAGCAGCAGCAGCAACAGTTTGAGTTGCAGATTTATTACTGTTCGCCAGTTGTTTAGCTTTTAATTTTGGTCATAAATTGGAGTTCGAATTAGCTGCCTTTGTGTAACGGGGTCCATTTATAAATGCTCATTACGCTTTTACTTTTGATATTATTATTTTTTTGGTGGGCACTATTTATTATATGTCTGGAGTGAAATGGGTCAAAAATTCCAACTGATCTAATACGATAAGGGTCCGCCTAAGTTACATTTAAAAAGTTACATTTAACATAACTTATGGCTGACCCACAAAATATCATTCAGTTTTTTATATTCTATATTATTTATAATTTATTTATAAATATATAAAAAAATTTATATTGTAAAATTTTATTGAGCTTTTTATACTCTGTTTTATTTTAATGAAACTTTTAGAATACTAATTTATTTCCTATAATTTTAAATTCCTAAAATATCTTACTTTTAATTAAAAAATATAATAATTATTAAATAAATTATTATTATTATTAACAAGAATAAAAAGTATTATAATTAATTTATTTATTAATTTTTTAGTTAAAATGTTAATAATAATAATAATTAACAATAATTACTATTAATAATTAATTTTTGAATAATAATTAGAATAACAATAACAATAACAATAATTAAAATACAAAATAATAATTATGATAAAAATTAATGAAAGATTTTATACTAATTTGTTATAATTTATTTTATTCTAATTTTGATTCTAAGACAAAATAAACATATAAATGGTAATACAGCTCATTCTAATTATAATTCTTGCCGTTCGAGTAAATAAATTATTTTGATTCTAATTCCTCATTTAGATTCTAGATATTTCGATTCTAACTCATTTTGTTTTCAGTTAATTTTGATTTATGTTTAGTTAATGCACTATAAAATTCATAATACTTATAAAAAATTGTAAATAATATAAAGTGGTCTAATTGAATATAAAGTGATTTACAATTTTATAGTACATTCGGTAAAAATGAATTGGAATAGCTAGAATTAAAATGAAGAATTGGATCAGAATAATTTATTTACTTGAATTGCATGAATCGTAATGAGAATGAACTGTATTACCATTTATATGTTTATTTTGTCTTAGAATAAATATCGGAATGAGTTAAATTGTAATAAATTACTATAAAATCTTTAATTAATTTTATTATAATTATTATTTTGTATTTTAATTATTGTTATTGATATTATTATTCAAATATTAATTATTAATAGTAATTATTATTGACATTTTAACTAAAAATTATTATTAATTGTTGTTAATAGATTAATTAATTATAATACTTTTTATTCTTGTTGTTGTTAATAATAATAATAATCCATTTAAAAATTATAATTATAATAAAATAATTATTATATTTTTTTAATTAAATGAAGGGTATTTTGAAATTTTAAAATTATAGGGGGTGAATTGGTACTCTAAAGATTTCAATAAAATAAAATATAGTACAAAGGGCTCAACCAAATTTTACAATACAAAAAATTTTATAATACTTATGAATAAATTATAAATAATATAGAGTATAAATGGTAAATTGATATTTTGCGGGTCAGCCGTAAGTTACGGTTAAATGTAACTTAGGCGGACCCAGATAATAATATTAGGCGGTAATAGATAGGGAATGGTCTTTTAAATTAGAAGGACAGCTGAATTCATTATTCAAGACTTTCAAGTGGTGGTGACTGCTTAAGATCTCGTTGTAATTGATGCTAGTCACTTTAAACAAACATAGCCCTCTAACCAGTAACATCGTGGGTACCAAAAGAGGAGTTCAAATTTGTGAGGCAATCCCGATTTGTCATCTCAACCAAACTTTTAAATTTAGTTGTCCGAACCAGGACCACATTTTGTTCCTATTTTTTAAGTCGCTGGGAGCCGGGTTTTGTTAATTATTTCCGCTAGTCGTGTGAAGTTGTCAAATTAGTATTACATGACCCCAGGAGTCATTATTTTTTCTGTTTTATTGAATAAGCAACATTGGGTAATAAAAACACCGAATATGCTGTCGTTGATTCAGATATTGGTGGCTTTGACAACAAAAGGGGATGCTCTAATTGTGGTGGAAGCTTGAGTCTTAAGCCTTTCTAAAATAAGGAGATATGCTTAACTTGTTTGCTGGGCTGATGCCCTGGATGTCTCATTTTTGTGGTCCAGTCTATAATTGACAGATAAATTATTTTAGTTTTAATATCGACCATCCAACCTACACATGGAGTATCTACGCACTAATACAAACTTCTTTGGGAAATAAACTGATATTGTATACATTATATTTCATCCACTTAAACGTGGACATTTTGAGTTTGGTTTGGTCCTTGATGGTTGGGATGTTCTCTATCAAATAGGTACGGGTACGAGTATTGGCATCTCCCCACAATATCCGATCCGTTCCCATATGAGTTATGCAACAGACTCATTATCAATATTATTAAATTTATTATTTTCTACACAAACAACTAAATTATCATTCATCTCATCTAATTCCAGAGATGATGCTTCATGAATTTTGTTGCTAAAATCGTTCTCTCTACTATTGTTACGGAAATTGAAATAATTAATCATACTTTTAGGATGATGGATTATTATTATTTTTAATTAAAGTGTAGAATTTCATATTTTTTTTAAAAGTTAATGTTTAAAGTTTATGGGTTTATAGGTGCTATTTTTTAATAAATTTATCAGAACCTACTTAGAAAATCACAATAATTTTTTCTTTTATTCTTTTTTTTTTTTTGGGCCAGCGTGCTGCATCTGCCACTATGTGATTTCATCAATTATGGATGGCAGATAACGTTTGGTTTGGTTGGACTGTTGATACAAATTACAAAATTAGGTAAAAATTTGAACAAATTTAAATTTTTGTAGTATTTTTTTATAATAAAGTAAATTTAAAGTGGGGCAAAACTATATTACCCCCCTTGTACCAAACACCACTTTGGTATTTTCTTTGGCAATCCCTGTAGTTTTCTGTAAATAATAAAAATTATAAGTTTTAAAAATTTTATACAATAAGCCCCAATTAAAATATAATAATTTCAAAATTCTAAAAATTTATTTGGCATTTTCTTCAACAATTTCTATTGTTTTATGTAAATAATAAAAACTATAAGTTTTAATAATTTTATGTAATAAACCCAAATAAAATAGAATAATTTTAAAATTCTAAAAATTTATTCTCTCTATCTCCTTCTCAACAAATTTTAAAGTTAAGTAATAGAATAAATATTATACAATTTATTGATTTTCATATCAAATAAATAATTGATCAACTTCATACGTGTGATAAAGTATAAGTAATTTTACATAATCTCAAATTTACATATAGAAATTTATTATTTTGGAAATTATTTTGAAAATATTATTTATAAACTCTAATGAATTTAAATGACTATCCAAGTATTTATTTAATATTTATTTATTTTTCATTTTAATATTGTCAAAATTTATATAAAACATTGCCTAATTTTGTGTTACACTAAAGACAAAATAGTATTATGAAAATCTAATTTTTATTTCAAGTAAATGGAAGTTGAGAGTATTTTAACAAGTTAAAATAATCCATCCATATTAATAAATATATTCATTTACTAAATTATCTTTGATAATAAAATATTTTAACGGACCAATGTGTCAAAATTTTGAAACTTAGCCTTTTCTTATTCTTTTAGTAAACACAAGGGATCATATTGTTAATAACCAAATAATAACATCTAAGCCGTTGGAATTGCCTTTGCAACTCTTGGGTTGGATCCAATGGTTGGATCACAAAAAGACAAAAAAAATAGGTATGAAACCACAAATATATTGTAGCTGGACCCTTTAAAGTGTATGGTTGATAACTTCCTTAAAAATAATAATATTTTAACTTACAAAAAATAATAATATTTTTCTCGCAAAAGTGAGCAAGAGAGAAGGGGTATACAATGTATAATTATATGAGACTAATATACTACATCTTTTATGCATCTGTACAATAAAATTATGGTAACATAAACTCGATTTTTTTTTTTAACGACTTATGATGTAAATTGATTGGACAATTTTATTTAACATTATCTTTCTTCTTCGTCATCTAATGATAGGAGAAAAATTTGTGTGAGATTGTCCCACCGCCCTGCATGTTGAGATAATGAGACAATCCCTAACACTCTTGTCATGTGATAGAGCACTGCGTTTGAACATAAAATTCACTAATCTTTAAAAAAATAAAATTGAAAGAAACAAAATGTAAGATCTACTATCGTGCTACATGACAAAAATCTAATGGATTTGTCCCATCTGATGGCATAATCGCACACAAAATTTTCTCCTCATGATAGATGGGTTAGATAATTAATACTTGCAAATGTGACCTAGATAAATAGTTTTCATCTCAATTCTTTCTTTTAATTACGAAATGAGTAAAGTAAATGTGTTGGCGTAAGATTTTGTTGAATGGATATGTAGTGACTGTAGTGATGACATGGCAAGCCAACCCGTATAAGAATTTGTACAAATAAGCACATATTTGGTCCGAAACGACGTTTGCCAAACCCCCCCCCCCCCCCCCCCCCAAGATCAAAGCAACGTCGTTTCGAAGCCGTAACAAAAACGACCGGTCGCTTGACAAATTCTACGTAGATCGTACAACAAAATATACTTTAGTAAAGTTGTCGCAAGATATACACATCATTGGAATCTCAGAAGCGCAAAAACACATTAAGAACAAAAGATACTCCTCTCATTCACACATGCGATACAGCCACTGAGGCCGAGGGGAAAGCAATAAAGCAAGACTTTAAGTAGAGCATTACACTTTCAGTTGCACAGAGAAAGCTGAGAGAAAAGAATGGTGTGGCTACCAAATCAACAGATTGGAAGAGTGAAGAGAACTCGTATATGGGCTGGAGCATTCCTCTGTTTGCTCTTCTTCATGCTGGCCACTCCCAAATTCCCTTCTTCTCGTGAAAGCCACCTTTTTGCTGACTTGCGCAATTTTTTCGGTATCTCTAACTCTAAATGTGTTTTTATTTATCTTCTATGTGATATTTTTTCGCTGTTGATGTGATTTTGGTATCTGGGTGTGGGACAGGAGTGCCTAACACTTTGAACGTACTCTCAAATTTCCCATTTTTGATTGCGGGCGTTATGGGGTTTGTGCTCACTCTTCAAGGAATTTTTTTTAACATAAGGTCGGTTGATTTTTATTTTTATTTTTTTTTTATAATTATTGTGTTAGTGTTTTTTTTTTTTTTCTTTTTTTATGAGTAAAATTTGGTGGATGGGTATTATTTTGGTTTGTTGGGTGGTATTTGGACTTGGACATGGAGTGGCTGCAGTTTTCGCGGCGAGGTGTGGGGTTGGGCGCTATTCTATGCTGGAATAACGGGTGTGGCGTTTGGTTCTGCTTACTATCATCTTAAGCCTGATGACGATAGAGTTATGTGGGACACCTTACCGGTTAGAATTTCCATTCCATTCAATATATTGGTTATGAATTGCAGCATAAGCTGAAATACTGTTTTTCCTGCATTGATAGAGTCTGCTGTTTCTGAAAGTTGAATTGCCATGCTGAGCTAACCAGTCACAATTATGCATGCTATGACTACATACTTAGCTTGACTTATGTTTTGAATTTTCTAAAAGCCAAATGATTTTGATTATGGAACTCAAAATGTTTATTATGTTTTTTTTTTCTTCTCCAGATTCATGTTTAAGCAATGGAGGAATTTTGCTTCCTTTTAAATTTCTCTACCTTGATGATGTAGGTGCTACTACCTTATACTGTCTTAATGTGCATTTCTGATTGCAGATGATGATCGCATATGCCTCACTTTTCTCTAGTTTGCTTGCTGAGAGAGTGGATGCAAAGATTGGATTAAGTTGTTTGATTGCACTCGTATCAGTCTCATTTCTCAGTATGATTTATGCCAGGTTAGCTTATAGACACCTGTATGTCACTAATCAGTTTTTCAACTACTGCTTCAAACTCAGACTTGAAACATTTACAAGTGTTCGACTGAATGTAGCCTGCTAGTTTGTTGCAGAACATTTAACGATTTTCGGTTGTGCATGACGTTCCAGTTGATTCCAACAATAGCCATTCCAGTCGTCACATTTTTGTTCCCACCCAAGTATACTCACTCAAGATGTTGGCTTTATGCTACTGGTACTCACTGTCCTTTTTCCCCTCAGATTTATTCTGACTTTATATATAAGCTCATATGATGGGTGTTGTAAGCATTCTATTGTAAACATTGCGGAATATTTGTTGAAATAGGGAGAAAAAAATCCATGTGATAAAAATTTGATTTTGATTCTAGGGTTTGTGTTACTTGCCTGGTAATAAAGACAGAGCAGAGAGACCACTGCAGGTGTGGATGGGATGCAGTGCCACAGCCAGCGGGTTTTACCAAACACCTCAGCAGCTGGGCTTTGGCAGTCCAGCTGCTGGAAATCAGACTCAAACGGGTCTTTGGAGTGTTAGACATGATTAGGTTCTTGAAAGTTACTAGAAATGTATCATTTTTGTTCGAGTATCTTTTATCTGTTCCAATGATTTATCAGTATCCTTACTTCACCAAGTTCACTGATGTCTATATGTTCCTAAAACCTGATGTCTATATGTTGATAAAACTAAACCATGAAAACAATATGCAAGTATCCTTACTTCACAAAGTGCTGAAAATGGTTTTATTAGTTACGGCATAATAGTTTATTTCGTTGTTTTACTTTCAAAACTGTGTTTAAATCAGTCCATTGGTTCTGGCACATGCACAGTTTGAAGTTATTAGCACAGTAGTCAACATTGTGAAGATTTTACTTTCCTTTCATTAATGTACTAGCCATGTTTAATCCTCAAGAGGTCTGAAAACTCTTTGCTACAGGGTTTTACCTTCTAGCAAAATTTGAAGCTGCTGCGGACAGGAAAATTTATAGTAAAACTCATTACATAATCAGTGGGCACTCCTTGGAGCACTTGTGCTCAGCAATCGTCCCTGTTCTGCTTTCAGTCATGCTCATGTATAGAGATACAAAATTTCAAAGGTACGTTATATTTCTCTGTCATGTCTGAGAAGTTAGGTGGGGCAAAATGATGTTTGTGTTTATGGTTTCTAGTACACAATTCATGGTTTTATTATTTATTTATTTTATCTAGTGTGTATACCTGTTGGCCTTTGCTCACTTGCTTCGACCTTAGAGAAAAGCTGACTGGTCTTGTTTACTCTTACATGTTTGCCGGACTAACAACAGATTAGGTGACTGTAAAGAGGGCGTCCGTGACAAATGAAGATGAAATGCAATGTTTTCGTAGTGCAGTAGTTATCAGGTAGGTGCTTGAGAATTTGTAGTGAAACCATGATAGCATTTTGGTGATTTGTATTACACAACCCATTTGTAGCCCAAGAAGAACTTGATGATTCTCCTGTATTTACCTCCTTTTATCGAATTCTCAAGACTTTTAGCTGAACATGGAGATAAAAATTTGTTGGTTATTTGCTCTTGTATCCTATATGAGTATATTCAGTTTGGCCGGTAATTGTATTATTTGTTGCTATTGTTTCCGCAGTTATTCTGGGAATGGTAGCCTTTTTTCATATTGTGATTTCAATGAGTTTCTGCTGGGAAATGCACTCGTCCGGTATAGCTTGCTTTTTGAGCAAAGCATGGGCCATAAAATTCTACTACCTTAAATCTTGTTCGCCATTGACCTTTTAAGGATTGTGATTGAACTATATGTGAAATAATGGACAATGACATTGATGCATAAAAGATGGAACCATTGCACATGTGTTGTCTGTGATCCTTGTTCATAGCCTGCAATGTTCCAACATTCCTTGCAAAGTAGATTGCTTGAATTGTAAAGTTACAGTGACTACGACATTCCAGACCCTAGATTTCCTTTTGGTAATTGAGCATCTGCGACTGTGAGATGACAATGAGATCACAAATTAACAATTCCAATGCCACATGTATGGCACACAATCACAATATGGCTTCACATGCTTAATGTTCTCTGGACAATTGTATTATTTGGCCTCATAATCCTCTCCAATATAAAGGGCATGCCATACTCACATGCAGGAACATGTACCAATTGAACGAACGACGGCAAAATGTCATGACTAATACATATGATATGTTGCCCAAAAAAAAAAAATTAAGTTTTGAACAGTGTGAATGCAAGAATTTGACTTTAAAACTAACTGATAAAGACAAATGAATTTTCTTTTATACCAACAGCTGCTGGATTAAAGTATTTGGTGAGATTAAGGATTGGTTACCTGTTCCCATCATTTGCTTTGAATAAACGTCCCCCAAATTATCTCAAGTAGCTGGCACTGCTTCTCTGATTAGTGTTTATATGCATGTGACTTTTGTGCCCTGCTATGCACTTGCTATGTCGTTTATACCTTCAATCCTAGTACCCAGTAATGGAAATTGGAATGAATCCTCTGTCAGCAGAGGCCTGCCCTGTCTTTGTTTTCATTTTCTGCTTTTTTTTTTTTTTTTGGTGTCTTGGCTAAAAGTGGGGCTCCATTTTTACGCTTGGTGATACAGTCAAGTGCAAGTTTTTTTTTTTTTTTTTTTTTTTGCCCCCGAAATTTTCAAAATGCTCAAGATTGATACAGTTTCCCGTTAAAATTGAGAGAAGGAAAATATAAAATGACTTCGGTTGCACCTTTTTTCCTTGGCAAGTGTCGGTGCGAGCTTCATTCCTTGTGCCGCTCAGCATAATGTCATTATTGCTAATTATCATATGTTTATCAAAGGAATTGGACGCTTTCAAATTATTGCAAGTTTCACCTTCGGGAAGCAAGGATACATTATTGTTTCGACTTTATATTTTTATTTATAAATTACCATTAATTGAGTGATCTAATTAGAAAAATTATTAAACCAAACCACCCCTTGTCTTTTCTCTCGTGGGGTGTCTGACCCTAAATTGATACGACTCAAGTCGTTGCAGTTGTGACGGCACTTTAATTAACGTAAAGATCCTCAAATCAAACCTCGAACGCAGCACTAATTATTAACCAGAAAACTCCACATTTTGACTTGTGATTTAAGCTTAAGTTAGCTACCTGGCGACTTGGATTGCTTAACTAATTATGTTGACCATCACCAAACCTAAAGTCTACAGAACAGCAAGAGCCATCAAGAATCGTCGGTGGGGTTTCCTCCTCACATTGCTCTTCTTCGTGGGCTGTGATTTGGTGAATCTCTATCTACCGTACTATGTTTGCTTCCAAAATCCCCAAAAAGGGCCAAATAAGTGACAAGTTGTATTAATTAATAGTAGAATTTCAAGATTAATAATTCTACCACTATTTTTAAGTTGCTATCAAATTTCTCCTAAATATACTCACTAAAGTGTTTTTTTCCCATTAGTTGCTGATGATTACTATTTTCGGGTTTTGTTAAAATATTTAAATTAATAACTTAAAAAAAAAAAAAGGAAAATTGCATTATTTTATTAGAATTATTTAGAAATAAGTATCAGCCTGTACATAATTATATATTTAATCAAGATTCTCTGTCAAATTCACAAGAAGATCATTAATCAAAACACCTTCCAACCATCTGATCTACAACTACAAGGGCCTCGCCAATCGCCATAAGACATGGACCCCACGTTCTCTGACACTACACTCTTTCACATGCCCAGAAGCAAGCCAAGACCCTTATTATTATTATTTTTTTGTTGGGACGGTTTTAAAACGGCAGCAAAAACGTAGGGGATAACATTGGAACCCCTACCTATTCTCATTCACAACGAATGACTTTAGTTCGTGCATTTAATCAAATGGACCCCTAGTCTTTATAAATATACACTTAAAAATCAATAGAGACATGCCCGGATCAGCTTTATGATAGCATATCCTAAATATGAGGCTTTGGAATGAGTGAATTTAATTTTAAATATTTGAAGAAAATTTTCTTCTATTAATATACATAATAAATAAATTTAAACCTTTTCAAAAAAAATATAAAATTTAAATATGTTCATATCATCATATGCACAAAAAGAAAGATATGTTAATAAAAAAGTGGTTCTAGATATATTTTAAAAAATTTTAATTATAAAATAATATGATACAAAAAATTTGGATATACAATAATAGTTAGTTTATGGCAGGAATGACTTTTGAGAGAGCTTGGTATCTTTAGGATTGCTATCATTAGAGAGATTGGTAGGTGAAATACTGCAAGGATCATTAGGGGTGTTATCTGTAGAGACCCTCTGATGCTTAAGTCGGGTGTTGGGAGTAGCATGATAACAAATAATAAAGTAGATAAAAGAATAAAAGACTTGGATGATATTGTGCTCTATCCTCCATTATCCTTTTTTTTTTCTTTTGTCCTATCTTTGGGTACTGGCTACTTTATATAAGAGGAATAATCAAAAGTATAATTAAGTTAGAAATAATAATTTCCTATCTTGTAAATTTTGAGTTTGACAAGGATTAAGATCTATGATATTTTATCTTATTTAGTTTAGGACATGTCCACTTTTGTCATTAGGTAAAAATCTAAGTACAACAAACAATCTACTAATATTTATAATTAAAACTCCATTATTTTTTTAAAATTTTAATATACTATTTGGGATATCTTGTACTACTCTTATTCAAATTATATTATAATACAATCCTAAAATATAGATAAAGAGTGGAGCTATTGGCACTCCCTTATTAAACTTTTAAAACTCCTATTTTCTGCAATTACATTTAAGGACAAATGTAAATCTACCATATTTTCGCTCTCTAAAATACAAACAAGCCCGTACGCCCATGCCTCGCATAAGTACAATTTTTCACTATTTACAATTTATTGGCATTCATCATCAATTCCATTCCAAATATCAATGAATTGTTTGAATCTCAGGCATCCAAAAAACTAAAAAAGAGTGTTATAGACCCAACAATCTTTTGTTTGAAAAATCTCATGACTATCCAATGGTTTAGCATAGATTAAGGAGTGGGACTAAGAGAATTTATAAAACGGCAAAATTGCAAAAGAAAAAGATTTCAAGAGATGGAGGGAAAATTGTATGAATGACAAGACCAAAAGCATGACATGAGATAGGTGGCAGAAATATTTCTGATATTTATTGTTGGGTATTGTAGAGAAAATCAAATTTAGAAGAAGGACAATTTTAGAATTAAAGTGGATGCTAATAATAAGGATAAATTTTCTATCATTATTCGATGGGGTGTACTTATAATAGGGGTTTTAAAAGGATATTAAAGGGGTGCCAATAACCCCACTCGTAGATAAAAAAATAAGTTGATATACTTCTAATTATATGGAAGAAAATTAATCTTTTTACGACACAAGGTGGTTGAATATTTAAATTATTGATGTATAACTGATGACATACTGAAGTGTATTTAAGTTATTTTAAGGGACCTAATTGACAGAAGAGAACAAACTAACGTGCTTGGACGAACAATCACAGAAAACAGGGGGACCCAAATCTCATAATGAAGAAAAAAAAAACATGAACAAAACTACGTCTACGTGTGGTTGTGTGAGAAGTAGGGAGTGAGATCACAAATCGCATTGAAAACTTGGCATAAAAGTTATCAACGAAAAGGAAATTACAGCAACAATATAAGAAGAGTAAGCTTTGAGTCAAGACTGAGACAGAGAAAGCAAAGCCAGATTCCAAAGTTGGTGAGGTGCACGCATCCCTTTTGGGTGGCGACTATTGCCCCTTCCCACTCCCTTTCTCACTTTACATATCACAAACACATTCTTCATTCCTCTCCAAATCTAAATCACCAAGTAAAAAATAATAAATAAATAAAAAAGAATGTCCGACAGAGTCTTCCCGTCTTCAAAACCCGCCGCGAACGGCAACGGCACCGTCTCTGCCGCCGCGCCGCCCCCCGTAAAGCCCCCCCTCCGCCCGCCGTACCGTCCCCAGCCCCACGCACGCCGCCACCACCGGCCCCGCCGCAGCTACCGCTGCTGCTGCTGCTTCTGGACCATTCTCGTAATTCTCATCCTCGCTCTACTCGCCGCCATCGCCGCCACCGCTCTTTACGTCCTCTACCGGCCCCATCGCCCCGAATTCTCCGTCCCTTCCCTCCGGCTCCACCGCCTCAACCTCACTTCCTCCGCCGACTCATCGACCAACCACGTCGCCACTCTCTTGAACTTCACCGTCACTTCGAAGAACCCAAACTCCCACATCACTTTCTACTACGACCCGTTCGTTATTTCTGCCTTGTCCTCGAGTGACGTATTCCTCGGAAATGGGACTGTGCCTGGTTTCTTTTCGGACAAAAAGAACCAGACCTTTCTCAAAAACGTGGTCGTCTCGGGATCGATTGATCTTGACACCGATTCGGTGAAGTCATTGAAGTCGGATCTGAAGAAAAAGAATGGGGTTTCCTTAAAAATAAAGCTGGACACGAAGGTGAAAGTGAAAGTGGGGAAGCTCAGCAGCAAGAAGGTGGGCATTAGGGTTACGTGTGAAGGTTTTAGAGCGGCATTACCAAAAGGTAAGACACCGTCGGTGGCTACCGTTGATAAGTCTAAGTGTAAGGTCGATCTTCGGATCAAGATCTGGAAATTTACTTTTTAGTTTTTCTTCTTTCGTTCTTTCTTTCTTTTTCTTTTTTTTTTAAAATTTAATTCAGCTGTTTGTTCCCCACACACAAACCCCCACTCTCCCCCCCTTCTTCTTTCCCTTTTTTTTTTTGGGTTATATTTTTGAGAGTTTGTTAACTGTTTATTCTGATGAAGATGAACGTGAAAGGTGAATTATGGAGTTGAGAAATTGGAAATTGATAATGTGAGTAGAGAGAGTGAGAGAGGAGAAAGATGTTAAATTAGAATTTTATCCCAAAAATCTGCCTTTTTTTTTTTTTTTTGAAGTGTTGTAAGTGAATTTGGTTGATATATATATATATATAAAATTGGTTCATTGAGAATTGAATTATGAGAGTATTACTTTTTGTTAATTTACATGGTCTGTAGCATAATTATGCAAAAGCATAATTCAATGAAGTGCTGTGCTTGTGAAAGCGGCGGGCATTTATACTTTTATGGGGTTGTTAATCATTCAGGAAAGATATGATATGATGACTTCTCAGGATTGTTGATGAATTTAGAGAGTGGGTAAACCTGAAGGGTCCGTTTTGCAAGTTTTGAGTTGCATTTTTCAAGTCTTGTTAGTAATAAAAAATAAAAAATTGAGAATTTTAGTAAATAATTTGGATATGGAGTTAAAAGTTTTGAAGAAGAGATGGACCAACAATTTAATTTGGTTGAGTCTCATTGTTGGTCATGGGAACCAATTAGAGCAAGACCCCGTGGGTGGCTGCCTACCTTCCAGCTCATGGTACGCACGATTGCATTTAAGATATGAAATTTGTAGGCCTGTTCAGCTATATCACACTGATGGGGAGAAGGCGCATTGAATTTATTGAAAAATGAGGTGTGAGTTGAATCTTAATTTATTTCTGTGCCTATCACATTTGAGTTTAGTGGTGAGCGGGGGACGGTAGAAAATAATAGTAATAAGAATGAAATCTTGACTTTATAAATGATATGAAAGCTTTGGTTTTTCCTGTAAGTTGATTAATTGGGGGGGGTCGTCCACATCCATTAAAGTGGTCTTCTTCTTCCCTCGCGTGCATCTGAATCTGATCTCACTTCCGTTCCACCAACCGTGCTACAAATTAATCATCTTTTACTCCGCTTAATTTACTATACTACTACGCTTTGGAAGATAAGATTGATTGAGAAAGAAGAAATGCCAAAAAAAATAGAAAATAAACAAATTGCCAAGCAATGGATAAAGCTATAAAGGAGAGCATTGCATTCAAAAGTGAACCTCCCGAGATCATGATAAATAGGGAGCGAAGTACACGAACACGAACACGAACACGAACACGAACATTGTTTGTCGTCTCTCGTGGTGTGACGATGTGGAGAAAAGCCGAAAGGTGAAAGTGAGAGTTAAATTCGGATGCACGTGCTTTGTGTGCGTACGTGGTCTGCTCGGACAGGGGCAGTTAGAATTTTGTCAGTGCCCACTCCCCACTCCCCATCTGGTTCCTTTTCTTTGCACCGACTTTTATTTTTATTTTTATTGAGGAGATAGATAAAGAATCAAAGAAGACGGACAAGAGGAGCCTCTTCTTCTTCTTTTTTTAATTTCTCTTTGATTAAAACGATGAAACAAAATATTAATAAAATGTGAAAAATGGACACAGAGGTGAATTGAATTCTACAGACACGTTAATTGATTGAGATTTTACTTTTTCACTAAGTTTAGTTTAAAATTGTGAAGTGATGGAATGTAAATTCGTTTGTAGTGGGACTTGGCTTGTAATTCTGCACCAGTTATTAGTATCACCGCCTGCACAACTCTCCAACCCATACTCTCTAAGTACTTCATACGCAATTCTCTTTTTCTGCATCACCACCGAGGCACCGACACATTTCTCCAATTGTTCACGACAAATGATAACCTGAAGCCTCCAATCCAAGCAATGATAGGCTACATCTTATTCTTTCATCAACACCAGCGCGTACCATGACCAAACTTGGACACCAATCAAAATGTAGTTATTACACCCGCTTCACATCAAACCGTCAAACAGGTACAAACAATTCCTGCAGCAAAAAATTATAACGCTTTCACACCAGACGTCTAATGTCTGCATCCGTAGAACCGGCGGCTGCTGGAAGATTATCCATTGTCGTTCGTTGCATTTGCCTTCCGAAATAATTAATTAAGGCAATCTTGTACGCTTACGCATAATCGCTTACCGCATGTGCACGAGCTCAGGCTGCTGCTGTTGATGTGTTAAAAGCTGTATTTCGGCAATTAAGGGTGTGTTCGGAGTGAGGTGTGGTAGTTTTTAAGCTGCAGATACTGTAAAATAAAAGATACTGTCGTAGAATAAAAGTTGAAAAAATTTTTTTTGTTAAGCTGCAAAAGTCCAGTTACAAGAATTACTAAACACCTTAGTAGCTAGACTTTGACAATTCAACTATCTCACCACACTCCCAAACAGACCATAAGTTATCAAACTAAAAACACTTATAATCCCTCCCACACGATCTCTGGTGCGAGCTTCGGCTTCAATCTCGATATATAGGCACTTCAAATATCTATTTCTTAATTTCTTGAGGTTCAATGTTCGATCTGTAATCGGTGCCTCTATTCTCTTCCATATAAAAGTCTTTAATGATCTTCTCCTAGTCTTTTTCTTCATTTATAGTAATGTTATGTCGACCATATCAAATGCAACGTGATCACATACCACATTTTCTTTGATGCAATACTAAAAACGTGTAACATAACATCACCCTAACAAACATGCAATTAAACTTTAATTTAATGTGATTAACAGATATGTTAAAACTTGATATCAAAATGCCTGCGGCATAATAGTAACAGTGAGGGAAATATCAGGTTCAAGTTTTTAACAGGATGCGATAGTTGCATCATGGTAACAGCATGTGAGTAACTTTTTTAGTTATCATTATAACTCTTATTCCCTCTGTATTGTAAATATTATAAGAAAAGATAATAGTACGCCTGTAATTTGGCGAAACCATAACAAAAATCCATTTTTTTTTTCATTAGTGATCATGTGTATCTCTTTTTCGACAATTATGCCTTTTGACTACTGACCCAAGTGTATTCATGTGGACGCAATCGTCCAAAAAAAGATTTGTGTGGTAATTTTTTATTTAATCCTGTAAATTATTTTTCTTAATACCATTTTATAGTAATAGTACAAATAAATAACAGTAATAATAATAATAACAACAACAACAACATAAATTTTTTGTTGGAGTGACGAGATTATGGACATTATTTTGAAAAGAAAATATAGGAGTAAAAATTTTATAAGAGTTGAAAAAGAAAGCTTAAATTTTGATGATAAATAAGTACAATTAATTAAAATGATAAAATGGACATAACATCCGTAAAGATAAAAAAAACTTAATTAAAAGTAAAATTAAGTTTAAGAAATCTCCTAAAAAATCAAGTGATCCTTGAAAAAAAGAAAATGTTCTAACACACACACACAGACACACAAAATTATGCTTTCAATCTTTATAACTTTAAATAATTATCGTAGTTTAAAGGAAGATGAAAAAGATTGGGGTTCGCGTAGGCTATTCAATTGGATTGACAAACCAACATCAGTTACTAGAGTTTAGAAGCTGTCAACATATAATTTATCACTAAGTGGGCACTTAAGTATAAAACACTTTAGTTAAGAATCTGTTTAGTGAAAATCACAAATACAAGGCGAAGAATGGTTAGAGACTTTGTTCTCAATAATATACTAGTGTCACTTTTAAGGTTGTTGGAAGTTGATTGAAACAATCAATTATGAATTATGGGCTCCATAATTCTACTTGTCGTTTATCAAGCAAAGCAACTGGAGGGCACGTCGTCTACAGTTTTAACAAAAATGTGTGGCATGTCGTTAAGACTAAAACTATAAATGACGCATCATCTAGCGGATCTGCCAAAGTTTCGAAGTTGATCTAGATGACGTGTCGGAATCATATTAAAGAAACAAATGTCGTGTCGTTTATATATAAATTATAAGCGACAACGAGTCATCCAATATGTACGCCGACGTATACTTTTTACACTTGTTTGAAAGAGACATCACCCAAGTGGTAATATTATTTTCTGCATTACAACAGCAGTGGTAACTAACAACATATTATGTCTTGTAGAAGTGATTTTTTTTTTTTTCTTTCAATTTTATCCTACGAGTTATATCTATAAAATAAAATCCACTTATTCAACGTCAACAGTAGAAAAGAACTAAACATAACAAAGATTGGGGCATGATGTTCTTGACATCACCGAAGACTCTATTTGGTATTGTGAATTTAAAATCACATTTATTGTAGGATAAAAAACAAAGAAAAATATTTGTTAATATTCAACTAATTAAATTACTATTTTCTGCTCAAAACTTATTAAAAAAAAAACCTTTTGTTGTATGTTTGTACATTTTCATTAATACATCATTAAACAGATACATTATTTTACACAAGGTTTGATTAAACATCTTTTTTGCAAATTAATATAACTGAAAATAAATAAAAATGTATATTAAGCTATCCGGATCTGCAATGCTTCATTTTCTTATCTTTCATTCGGTGAAACAGTATAAATTCTAAGGTGAATCTTGCAAAAGAACTCTGAAAATAGGGAAAAGATAGTTCTATATCAGGGTCCAACTATGTTGCAACAGTGGTACGGTACTGCTGTTGTTTTCAATCATTAAATCTAGTTAATACAACTGTATAATTATAGATCCAATGACTGGTTGCAACAGTGATACAGTACCACTATTTTAACATAGTTTTACCCTCTATATCAGCCACTGGCTGAAAAATATTAGTTCTAACTTCTATGCTCATATATTTCCATGACATGTTGCAAGTTTGCACTCGTACATTAAACTGCTAACAATATATTTTTTTTAATTCTATTTTGTTTTTAGAAAATTTAAGGGGTGGACAAATAGAATGTAAGATTTTCTGTAGTAATAAATTTGTCCTTTTTCCGAAAGTCCTACTTTGAGGATAACAATGAAATGAAGAAAGAAAATTTTAAAAAAAAAATGAACAACGCAGTCCAAGTATCTCTGCCTGCCTGGAGTCCATTTCTTTTTTGGAACGTCAGATAGCGTAACATTCAATTTGACAGGTAAAGACAATGTTGTCTCCTTCAGTTCTAACTGGAAATCTCTTCTTCTTAGTTGTTCTTTGAAAGCTCAACCCTCAAAACCACTCATGTCTGTCATTCACCCAAACACGGTTGACATTTGAAACCGACTGCTGCGTTAAAAAAGCTTGTCTTACTTTATACCCCCCAGTCCAACAATTATGGTGTCCACTTACAAGTAATTGGAATAAGAATTCTAGAATCGAAATTAATAATGCGTTTATATAAATTTAAAGTTTTGAATCAGAATGAAATTTATACGGGTTTTAAAAATTTAAAAATTATTATTGGGGTGCTTATTCTCAAGATCCTACTCTTATAGATTGACAAAAATACTCCCATTTAAATTTTTAAATTCTACTTTGTCCTCGTTAGTTCACGAAAATATAATAAAAAAATTACAAAAATCGTTTTCGTTTTAATTCATTTTCATTCTAAATCATTTTAATTACTAATTAATGAATACGCGGTGAAACCAGCGTGTACACACACGATCCCCTAACGCGCTATGATAAGTTGCCACGTGTAACACACGTCCCCTTTACCCTCAGTTCAGTGGCACAAGCACAACGGCTACTTAGCCGGTTAGCCACCGCCTCCTTTTCACTTTCACTTGCTTGCTTCTCGTGAGTCTGTGTCGTGTGAGAAATTTTCCAAAGCAAAAATGTTGGCAAGTCGAATTTTCTTTTTCTCCTTCTTTTGCTTATTCTCTCTTTGTTTGTCGAACTCCCCATACTCTGATATCAGCACCTTACTGTCCTTCAAAGCTTCTGTAACGGGCTCTAGTGACTCTCTTTCTAGCTGGGTCAACTCCACCGACCCATGTTTTGACTCATGGCGTGGTGTTACCTGCAATCCTTCTACTCACCGAGTCATTAAACTCGTTCTGGAGGATTTGGACCTTACTGGTCCAGCTGAAGTTCTGAGTCGACTTACCCAACTCAGACTCCTCAGTCTCAAGAACAACCTACTTTCGTCCTCAAACTTGAACCTCTCTTCGTGGCCCCATTTGAAGCACCTCTACCTCTCTCACAACAGGTTCACCGGAACATTCCCTTCTGGGGTATCCAGTCTCCGCCACCTCCGGCGAGTCGACTTGTCCCACAATGCTTACGAAGGTGAGATTCCGATGACTGAGTTGACTCGTCTGCCGAATTTGTTGACTCTGCGACTCGAGGACAACCGCTTTACTGGAACCCTATACTCAGTTAACTCGTCTTCTCGGTCTATCTTGGATTTTAACGTTTCGAATAACCAACTCTCTGGCCAGATTCCCGCGTGGATGTCACCTTTTGGAGGGAGTTCGTTCGCAGGAAACAAAAATCTCTGCGGCCGACCGTTGCCGTCGGATTGCTCCAATCGGACGGTCGAGCCTGAGCAACCACCGCGTTCAAGACCTAGGAGCTCGAGAGTAGTAACGGTGATAGTGATCGTTATATTCGATGCGGTGGCGATATTAGTGGCGGTCGTGACAGTCACGTGGTGCTGTTATAAGAGAAAAAGAAGGAGCCTGAGGAATGGTGGTGGTGGGGTCCACAAAGAAGTTGTAATGAAACGTGGGAACCGCAAGGGCGATTACGGCGGGGCCAGAGATGGGGGCGATGTGGAGGAGATGGTAATGTTTGAGGGGTGTAACAAGGGTTTTAGGAACGTTGGTGATTTGCTAAAATCATCCGCTGAATTGTTGGGAAAAGGGTGTGTGGGGGCCACTTACAAGGTCGTGTTGGACGGCGGCGACGTGGTCGTTGTGAAGAGGATCAGAGAAAGGAAGAAGAAGAGAGAAGTTGATGAGTGGCTTAGAGTGATTGGTGGGTTAAGACACAGTAATATAGTGAGCATCAGAGCATACTGTAACGGCAAGGATGAGTTATTTTTGGTCTATGATTATTTGCCGCATGGAAGCCTGCATTCACTATTGCATGGTATGTGCTTGATTAATGTTCTTAATGAAATTCCTCTTCTTTCAACATTGTTTTGATGTACATATTTACATTGACTGTAGGGTCTAGAGGACCAGGGAGGATGCCGGTGGACTGGAATAAAAGGTTAAAGCTGGCTTCTGATTCCGCAAAAGGCCTAGCATTTCTTCATGGGTACAACAAAGCTCATCTCTTTCATGGGCATCTGTCATCGTCTAACATTGTAGTTGATCAATTGGGCAATGCTTGCATTTCTGACATTGGTGTCCACCAACTTTTCCATACACCCTTTTTCATAAATGATGCCTACAATGCACCGGAACTAAAATTTAACAACAACAACAATTATAGTCAAAGAAAATTTTGGCAAAGGTGCGATGTTTACAGTTTCGGCGTGGTTTTGCTGGAGATTTTGACTGGGAAGATGGCAAAGGGGGACGGAGAGTTGGGCATTGTGAAGTGGGTTCAAATGATGGGGCAAGACGAGAGCGCTTGGGAGGTGTTTGATTTTGAGTTGATAATGGACAAAGAGATGGAGGAAGAGATGAGGGCCCTTTTGCAAGTGGCTTTGCTTTGTTTGGCTCCATTGCCAAAAGATCGTCCAAATATGAGCATCGTGCATAGGATGATTGAAGATATCAGGACCAAGGGTTCAATCGATGGCTGCGCAAACTCAATCATGAATAATATTTCTTCTGATTCTTCGCCTTCTCAGTCCGAAAACACTTATAACTTCACTAACAGTTGATCGATAAATGAAATGAAGCGTTCCTGGATGATGGATTGTTCTATAACCAGAAAAAATAAAAAAAATGGCAACAAGTTTACTGTTATAGTTAGGGTAATTCTTTGTAATCATCTGAATGAACAAGTATGGATGTGTTACAGATATTAAAGCTCTATCTCTTGTATAATTAAATTCATTTCTTTAATATCAATTGAATATCATTTTTAGTGTACTTATATATAATAATCGGATGCCTCATATTAATTATTGTTTTATGGGTCAGAGCTTTCAAATAAGCCTTTCAGAGTCCCAAAACACTTGGCGAACACGAGAACTCCAAATAGCAGGCTTGTTATATTAGCTGCCACGAACAAAGCAAAGTGCGATTCATCATGCTCTATTTCATGTATAATTAAATTACTTAATTACTACTTTATGCTGTACTATCATCGGCCTGGATAGCAACATTCCAGCGAAATAACTCTCCAAATTTTCCTGTAATTAAAATTGGTCACAGTTGACGTAAAGAATTGACTCAAAATAACAAACAGAATGACAGAATTATAGAAACAAATCATTGCAGTTTTATTTCTGATGACATTTTGGTGTTTTTGTTGGAGAGGATTTCGTCTTTCAATTTAACATTACAAGCTAGATTAAAAAACAAACGGTTTGCACTTGATAGAAACCTCCTACCGACAATGAACAAGAAGCCTCGTTGTCTTCTTTGAACTAAATTGCCTTGCAGTATGTGTTTGTGAGAAAAGAATCACTGAAATTTGAATACTTTGACTAGACTTCGTTGCCATTAAGTGATTAATATTTAATAACGACACCTGTGGAAGATGGCGTCAACTAATAAGCTAAAGTTGATTTTTGACATTAAATAACCATAAAATGCTACTTCCACTGGTTTTGAGTCTTCCGACAGCAATGAAATAATAAACATTCACGATTGAATCTACAGAAAAAGAATCAATGTCTTATAATGACACATTCAGCTATCAAAAGCAAACACAATACTACCCATGACGCTAATACCTGAGCAGCCACATTCTTGAGCACAAACAAGAGGAAAACTAGCAGGTAGTCGGTACAAACAAGCTGCAGCCTAATCCATGAAAAGCAAGAGCTGATACCGTAGAATGGAGCTCAGATAAATGATCATTTGAAGCCTCCAAGCAATAACAAACTTATTCTTCCATCAGCAACAAGAATGGCCACCCTTGGATATCAATCAAAATGAAGTTATTAGAGCCATTCTGCATCAAAACGTCAAACAGGTGCAAATAACTGCAGCGGCAAAAACTTAGAAAGCTTCAGAAGAGGTGCATCATCCATGAGTGTTAACAGCCTCCCACACCAGATTCCTTGGAACTGGACGGGAGAGATCTCGAGCCTGTAAGGCAGCAGCCTGAAGAGTCTCCACTGTCATTGCATTGGACTTCCAAAATGAGACAATGTTGTACGGCAAATTATGCTTCTTACAGAGCTCCACAACAAAGGGTGAAACTTTCCTGAGATTGCATCGAGGCAATCGAGGAAACAAATGGTGCTCAACTTGAAACTGCAACCCACCATGAAACCAATCCATCCAAGAAGAGCACTTTATATTAAGTGTCCCCTGAGTTTGCTTCCGAAACCAATCATTTGAACAAGGTGGACCAACATATACATTTGACGAGAAATGGTTCAAACAGAACTGAACATGTTGGATTCCAGTAACCGAAAAACTAGCCACAATAAACATCACTCTTTCCCCCCAATTGGGTAAGCAGGAAATAAGCAATGGGTACCAAATCCAAAACACAAGAATTCCAAAAATTTCCTGAACTCTATTGGGCACATTCTTCTTTGAGAGCAACAATAGAAATGATTGTGCAAACAGATTAATTCTAGCTAAACACATGACAGGGTAAAAAGTCCAATGCTGGTAACTAACTAAGAATCTAGCAACAGAATCAAAATGCAGTTTCCTCTCATAATAACACGAAGTTATTGAATTGAAGAATTTGGAAGATACCACAAAGAAAGGCATGTGCTGAAGATCCGGATCGAAGTCAAGACTATTACAAGCAATGTGATGGGCATTGTGGTTCCGTTTCCACCACGCAATACTGATCCCTGCAAGACAATTCCCAGTCAAAACCTGCACTATACGATTAATTCCTCGACTAGACATGACCTGATAGTGACCAGAGTCATGCCCTATCCAACCACTTTGGATCCACAATAACCCCATTAATCCACCAGAACAGAGATGAACCCATGTGCTGTCAGAGCAAAAAACACCATAAATACTAACAGCAAACAGCATTGCCATGAAGACAAAAGTATACAACGCACAGTGTCCTTTCTTTTCAAACAAACCCATCTTTGAAAACTCAGCCACAAGCTTTCTGTAATCTTTTGATGCTTCAGAGACAGTGTAGTCTTCGAGATAGTACCCAGTAAAGAACTTATCAAGATACTGCCAGGCAGCGCCGGGATGATAAGCAACAAAAGCGTCAGTGACATCTTGACCAGCAAGACTGAGCAACGGAAGGTCACCACCTGGGTGGTGTTTGGTCCAATCAGTGACATTGTAGACCTTGCCTTGTACAGAGATCCATAGATCTCCAGGCTTGTTGTGACCCTTGAGGTCTTGCTGTGAAATGTGCTTCTTAGAATCAACCATTGGATCAAGAAAAAGAAAGAGAGATCTGAGAACAGAGCAGAAGGCTTCTCCCTCTATATCTCTTACTCTCTTTCTGCTGGTATGTTGGTGTATCGTACTGTTATCTTTTGCGCTTGCTGTGTATTGGCTATTGGGTGACGTTGTACGAGTGTTTGCTGCTTTTGGCCTGGCTCTTTGCTGATTGGTTCGCCTTCCGATGTTATTTGTTGGATTTAGGAATATACAAATGTGACACAAGAGAAACGGTGGGTGGGGTCAGACAGCGATGCATTTTGAAGAGACACCACAGAACACTATTGTATTACTCAGAACACTGCGTCCAGCCCAACTTGGTAAGAAACAAAGATGATAATGAGAGGAAGAGAGAGAAACGACGACAAGGAGTGGCTGGTTTCAATGACAAAAACGAAAATGGATTGGGATCTCACTGTAAAAATAATAAAATTGAGGGAGTAAATTGAATTTACAATAACTATATCAGAAACAACCTACATTCTCTTATAACGTATTTGTCTTTCTTGTTCCTATACATAAAGATTAAGATAAAGATGAGTCCTAAATTTTGGGACTCAAACTCCAATGAAAATAATTTTTACCACCTGTTCAGTATAGCCCGAGCAACTACGACCCAATCGAGGAAAATTTTCTTTTTTTTATCCCTTTAATTTTATAATTCTTCATACAATCATAAAGTTTTTATTTTATTTTTATGTATGTCCCTAATAAAACTCTATTTTTTTTTTCAATTAGAATTAGAGACTTATTTTATAAAATAATTAAATTATAAATTTATTGAATAAAATAAAATCATTAGGGGGCTAAATTATTATTATTACTTCAATGTCAATATATTATAATGCCCTTAATGTTATGAAGTGACAAAATGACATCGTAAGAATTAATAACATTTTCATAAATTCATTGTTTTTTTTCACATTTTCTATCACTAAAATAAAAATGAATTTCATAAATAATTTTTTTAATGTACAATTTTAGTTATTTATATTATAAGTTTTTTGTTGCATTTTTGTCATCCTTTCATTAAATATATGTATTAAATTTTTTTATGTCGCATTGCTTGAGATACATGATATATATATATAGAGAGAGAGAGTCATTCTCTAGTATGTTGGTAAAATACAAAAAGCACGAATTTTAATACATTAAAAATTGTATTAGTTTTCAATAAGGAAAAAAGATTAAAAAAAAAATATAGATTTCAATTAATTACATAACAAAATACACTACATATTCTGTATTTTTTAATTTACTTTTAATATGACTAGGAATCTCTGATTGAAACATTTCTACTTATATTTGTATGTTATTTTTACTTCTTTATATAAACTAATATTTACACAGATATTTATAATAAATTTACAAATTAGTTCGGGGTAACTGGTAATAAAAGGTTTCAGTGTTCACCACCTGGCGATGAGTAACTTTTTTTTTTTTTTTTTACATTTCTTGTCGAAGGAATCTTTTGCTTTCGAAAAGGAGGGGCAGACTGGAGAGTGGAAAGTGGAAACTAGGGGTGGGCAAAAAAACCGTAGTGTTAAAAAAACCGAACCGAACCGACGGTTTTTTTTAATTCGGTTCGGTTTTTATTTTTTTAAAAAACCGAATATACCGTTTGTAAAAAAAACCGAAATGTCGGTTCGGTATTCGGTTCACTTAGCTGAACCGAAAAACCGAACCGAAAAACCGAATTATTTTTTTATTTTATTCAAATCAAACATGTGTTAATAATTTTATTCAAATCAAACATGATTTTATTCAAATCAAACATGTGTTATTTCTCTTTATAACATTATGATTATGTTTATATAGATGGAGTATTGGAGTTTGGTTATGTATTTTGAAATTTTAATATTTCATATTTTGGGAGTATCTTATTAATAGTTAGTAAGATATTAGTGATAAAATGTGTTTTGAATACTTTGTATTTATTGTTAATATTTGTAATAAAATTAGGATAAATTAATTGTTGAAAAAAATTATTACATTCATGAGGCCCAATGGACTAAAAAATTAAAAATTAAAAATAAGCTCAATAGGCCAAGAACCGAAAAAACCGAACCGAACCGAACCGATCCGAAAAGAACCGTTTGAGTTCGGTTCTTATTGAGTTCGGTTCTTATTCGGTTCTTTTTATAAAATAACCGATTTAAATCGGTTCTACTTAATTTCGAACCGAACCGAACCGAACCGAACCGTGCCCACCCCTAGTGGAAACCAACAACAACGACATCTTTTCGACTAGTAGGAGGAGACTGTTAGCTAAATAAAACTAAACTACTTCCATAAAAAAAAAACGAAGAAAAGGGGAATTTAAATTAAAAAAAAAAAAAAAAAGGCATAGGAAACTGCAGGAAGCAATAAAAGATACAAAAGCTTTTGGCATTATTATTATTTTTTTTTGAGGAGAAGCTTTTGGCATTATTGATAAAGAGACGTTGGTTTTGAGTCTTTCCTCGAGTGTATTGGCGTCTAGCGGTAGGCAACGATACAAAGAAGTTGGTTCATTTTACGAATATGCCACCTGCAGATGCTATTGTTTGATCCCCACAACCCAAAATATTTACCTCCATGCAATTTTTGTTTTTTAATTTAAGTTATTAATATATTATCCAATTCAGAAATAATATATTTTCTTTTTTAAAATACTAATCCAGCGTGAATTAGTTTTGGGCTTTTCAAATTAGAACTAATCTTGGGCGCCCAAACTAGCTTCGGCGTGGGGTGCATTGATCCAGTCAAGTCACTGGGCCTTGCAGAAAGTTACCAAACGGAAAGATCATTCCTTTCCCAGCAGCGGAATCGGATTCCGTCTCTCAAAGCGAAACTGCAAAAACACAAAACACTTTCGAGAATTCAATCTAAGACCCTTTTTATCATAAGCCCCGGAAACAAAAGAGAAGAGCAAATTGATCGGACAGAACAGGAGTACAATAATATAATTTTACTGGATGGCAGAGAAACCTCAACCAGTGCGTGTTCTGTATTGTTCAATATGTTCTCTTCCTGCGGAGTACTGTGAATTCGGTCCTGACTTTGAGAAATGCAAACCTTGGTTGATCAAAAACGCTCCTGAATTATACCCAGATCTCCTTAAAGGTACTTAAATTACGTACGCCTTTTTTTTTTTTTTTAAATCCCATATGCTTTTTTTTTTTTTGATTGTGTGATTAATGTTTTCAGAAGCAAATGAAAAGGAGGCTGAGAAGGTCTCTGGGCAGCTTCAATTATTTGGTCTCTCTTCAGGCGGTGCTGATGGAGCTACTTCTGGTAAGACTTCTTTTGTTATACTTTTAATTTTCGGACAACTGAATCTTGTGTGATGAGTGTTTTATTGTTTGTCACGGTAATTGATTGATTAACAATTTCAGGGCAAACATCATCGTCTAAGCAAGAAGAAGTTAAACGTCTTCCTGGTGGAAAAATAAAGAAGAAAGTAAGACTAGTTTTTTTTATTAGTAAATCTCTTGTTTTCAGCGGATATCCTTGAAGAGCTTGCTCATTACCAGTATTTAAAGTTTCAAATGAATGTCTAACTCTAAACATGATTGTTTAAAGTTTTGATGGATTTATAGATGTAAAATGCTTTTTAAGACTCGAAATATCATTCTTGTTTTCTTATTTCTACAATCTCACTGGTAGGGGATCAGCGTTGTATGAATCATCAAATGTCATTGTTTGGTACTGCTGGTTAGTCTCTATTTTATGGGATTGGAATACCATGTCTCATCTTAAGCCAACTATTCAAGCTTACAAAGATCTAGCCTTAATGTTACTACCCGTGAAAGTTGGATTCATTTTTGAAGTTTCTGACGGGAACTTCACTTATTGAATGATTTAAGAGGTGGAATCTGTTTTCTTTTTTCACACTACGAGCTTTTTTCCTATCCTGCCCTCATGCTACGCAAAGGAAACTATTAAGCGAAAAAGATGTTAATCCTGCACGCAGGTGCGAATCACTAATGTTGAATCGAGTATAGCTTTGCTTTTAGTATGTTTGCTACTTGCAATGTAAATGACGTTTGCCTGCAGCTTAGATGCGCAACCAATCACTCACACCTTCAACTTAATTGAAAGCTTCTAGACTCATCAGTGGGAATCGCTTTGTTGAAAGTGTGAATTTGTGATCAAACTTATACAAAGGCCCACATATGATTGCTAGATCTCATTGAGGTTGTGAAGTGAGTTGGACCAGAGTTAGGATTTTTATTTTATTTTTAATGACAATATGGACGTGAGCGTGAAGAAGTTAATAAGAGGCCACATGTTTGGTCACATTGGAGTAGTCTTGTTGCCATTCTTGATACAGATTATTTCCTGTAGACCTTTTATCTTTGTAATTGGTTTTCAATGTTCTGTTGCATAGCTCAAATCTTCTGATGTGATGACAATTCAAAATTTTTTATTCACTAATAGGAAAGACAAGAAGTTGTTATTGAAAAAGTTGTACGCAACAAGCGCAAATGTATAACCATTGTGAAGGGCCTGGACCTGTTTGGTAAGCCATATTTAATTCATCTCTTTGTATACTAATGTTTAATAGCTCCGATTTTTGTTATTGTTGAAGTTACAATTTAGTTTCTGGGGATTGGCACTTGTGTCAGGTGTTAAACTTAGTGATGCTTCTAAAAAGCTTGGGAAAAAGTTTGCCACTGGAGCATCTGTTGTTAAGGTGTGTAAATATTACAAGTACCTACCAGCTTTTTTCATCCTCATATTCATATTTTTCTTACAATCTTCTAATGACTTGATACTTTTAGGGCCCAACTGAGAAAGAGCAAATTGATGTTCAAGGGGACATATCCTATGACATTGTGGAATTCATTACAGACACCTGGCCTGCTGTAATTTCTTTAAGCATTTTTTTTTCCTTCTCTTGTGTCTTACATAAATGGTGCATTTGGAAAACACTAAAAGAAGATTTTGTCCCACTCTTTTAATGTATCTTTCTTCTGCTAGACATCAGAAAGATGAAAACACTACAAATCCTAGATACTTTAGCTCAAGGGCTATGAAACTGAAACAATTTTAGCCCAATTTCTTGGATGGTGTGAAGTTTTACTCTACAGACTTGAGTTCTTAAGGAAAAGGCCATTGGGGATTGTTATGAGTGTTATGAATATATCATGTTTTCGGTGATAATACTGACATGATAGAAGATGTTACTGTGTAATTAACTCTAGGTTTGTAGTTAATTTCTTCTCTGAATATGTAATAATCATATTTGGGACATATTTTAGAAAATTTCACATTGGTGTTGCAGAAGTTGATGAAGTTTTAAAGTTTCTGAAACAGAAGTTGCTTAAATTTGACCAGTGTTTCTTTATCAAGTGCTTTAATTACTGATTTTGTTTGCATGCAATAAGTCATCTCATTACCATCGACAATTATGCTCCATATCATGTAAGCTAGGCAGTTCCCAATCCATTTGTTCATTCCCTGCACTGAATTTTGTGCATCTTCTGTGCCGTTTCAGGTGCCCGAAACTGCTATATATTTCATTGAAGACGGGAAAAAGGTTGCAGCCGCATAATGTTAGGAGCTTTTTCAAAAGGGTGGTAGTTTCAATTTGACAAAAAGGAGCCTATAAACTGCTCATTTTTTTCTTGGCTGGATTTTGTACAAATGTACGAGGAAAGAAGTCCCTTGCAGCTGAGATGAGAAATTGTGTATCAGTGAAGCTTAAAACTATCAGTGGACCTCTAATTATGTTGTTGTTTTTTTTATGAATTTCTTCTTTTAGTATATCTTGTTTCTTTTGTGAGCAAGCCTTGCCCTTGTTTGCCTTTTCTGGCCGGAGAGAAATATATAATGGTCTGGAGATTTTGAATGTCAAAATTGGTCAAAGCGTATGAAAATTATCTGACCAGAAATCTGTAAACATCATTTTGTTTATGATACAGATAGTATTGAGAGCATTTTTTATTTTTTTTTATTTTTGTACCTTAAAAAGTTTTCCACCGCTTGTGTCAAAACTTCATTTCAATTTTCAATTTCCATGACATAAAAAATTGATTACAAAAAATAAAGGAAAAAGAAATCACACGTGTCTCAACATGGCCGCAAATTTGCGGACAAATGTCCCGAGCTAACGGCCGCTATATAGATAAAGCGAATATACTTTGGCTCTTGTCTCTTGTGATTCCTCAAATTTCAACGTAGTTCAGAAAAACCGAAACACCTTCACTCTCACTCTTTGCCCAGATACAACAAATACATAGTTTCCCGTCTCCAATATTCTCAAGTTTCAAGTTTGCTTCTCTACGGGTAATAGGGAATGCTCTTGTCTTACTTTTATTTTCTTTTTGGCAACTTTTCTTCTGATTTTATTATCTCTTACGAGTTAGGACTGAGATTGTGTTGACGAAGCCGCCGACTTTCACCTTGAACTCTCCGGTAACTCTCGGTGTGAGTTGTCGGAGTATCCGAGAATTGTCCGTTTGACCAATTTAATTCTTTTAAATTTTAATTTTATTCTGGAAATATTCATGTTGTGTACTATTATTGCACTGCACATTGATCAATTTAAGCTATGGCAGCAGTAATTGTCTTTATCGCATTCTTCTGCTCAAAGATTTCGCATTTACACTCTTTCTCCCTGTCTCCGTATCTGCCTTCTTGTACTTGGTGGAATCCTGTTGTTATATGCTCTTAGTCAATAGCTGGAAACTGAATTTACTTAGATGTGTTGATATCTGCAGGTGTATGTGCATATTGTTGAGTTGAACCAGAGATTCAGATTAACATGGCACATTTGCTTTCGACTTCATGCTCTTTGAACATTCCTTCTTGCCGCAAACCTTCTTTCCAGCAATTGAACCAAGGCTTAATTGGCTTGCCTACCTCTTTTACTGTGAAAACATCCAAATCTCCAATTCAGACGGTTATCTTGTCAGCACAAAGGTCTCAGAGATGTCACACTGTTTATGCAACCGCCACCCCCTTTACCCCGACTCAGTCACGCTCTGGTTTGCATCAGTCCTCCAATGATCCGTCCAAGGCAAAGCGGGTCATGATCATTGGTGGAGATGGCTATTGTGGTTGGGCTACTGCACTCCACCTATCCAACAAAGGCTATGAGGTAGCTATTGTTGACAGTCTTATCCGTCGTCTCTTTGACCACCAACTCGGTCTTGATTCCTTGACCCCTATTGCCTCCATCCATGATAGACTCCGCTGTTGGAAATCTCTTACTGGAAAAAATATTGAACTCTACATTGGTGATATTTGTGACTTTGAATTCTTATCAGAAAGCTTCAAGTCATTTGAACCTGATGCTGTTGTCCATTTTGGGGAGCAGCGCTCTGCCCCTTATTCAATGATTGATCGGTCAAGAGCTGTGTTCACTCAGCATAATAATGTAATTGGAACACTAAATGTCCTCTTCGCTATGAAGGAATTCAGACAGGAGTGTCATTTGGTGAAACTTGGGACAATGGGAGAATATGGAACCCCAAATATTGATATTGAGGAGGGTTATATAACGATTAATCACAACGGAAGAACAGATACTTTACCTTATCCCAAGCAAGCCAGCTCTTTCTACCATCTGAGTAAGGTTCATGACTCGCATAATATAGCCTTTACTTGCAAGGCCTGGGGAATCAGAGCAACTGATCTGAATCAAGGAGTGGTTTATGGAGTGAGAACAGATGAGACTGCCATGCATGAAGAACTCTGTAACAGGTTAGATTATGATGGGGTGTTTGGGACTGCATTGAATCGGTTTTGTGTTCAAGCTGCTGTCGGTCATCCGCTTACAGTGTATGGAAAAGGAGGCCAGGTATGCCTTATCTTATAGTTCACTGCCTTGCATATACATCATTTCCATAAGTAGATATGATACTTAAATCATGTTTTCCATGAAAGAACATGATTTTCCTTGAGAGAGATTGATCATCATATTCATTTGTTTCTTACCCCCCCCCCCCCCCCCCCCCCCCTGTTGCACATGGTTTTTCTTTTGTTCTGCTACTACATAAGTAAGTGCTTTGACTAACTGTATATATTTTTTATGTTTCAGACTAGAGGTTACCTTGACATAAGAGATACAGTTCAGTGTGTTGAACTTGCAATTGCAAACCCAGCACAGCCCGGTGAATTTCGGGTCTTTAATCAATTCACGGAGCAGTTTTCTGTCAATCAACTTGCTGCCCTAGTTACAAAAGCAGGAGAGAAGCTTGGGCTTGACGTAAAAACCATATCTGTTCCCAACCCACGAGTAGAAGCAGAGGAGCATTATTACAATGCAAAGCACACAAAACTCATTGAGCTGGGACTCCAACCACACATTCTTTCGGACTCACTTCTTGACTCGTTGCTCAACTTTGCCATTCAGTTCAAGGATCGTGTTGACTCAAAACAGATTATGCCCAGTGTTTCTTGGAGAAAAATTGGAACCAAGCCAAAGACTGTTGCGGCCTAATCAAATAAACATGGTTGAGAGATTTTGGAATGATAATGAGTGTTTTAATCTCATCGTCGTCTCTATTGAGTTCTTCTCTTGCTAGGCACCAGAGCACTTTTCAGAACTATACCCATAGAGAGGAGTTGTAATCTAGGGTTTTATGGGCATATGCAATTCCCTGCCCCTATAGCATCTGTCTTATGGTCAAGGTCGAATAGCTGTATCAAATCCCAGTCGCCGAACTTGTAAGATTTTGAGATTTATGGAGGTGCCGTCTGTTTGTTTATTTTTATCATATGGAGTGATTAACTTTGTATAATGGATGCAAGCATGGAGACGGATTTCAAAATGGATTGCATTACAACGGATTTTGTGATTGATCCCTATCGAACCGCAAATGAAAATATGAAATTGAAGAACATTGGTCAAGTTGTCAGTTTCCAGCTTTGATCTTATTGTTGTAATTCAATTTTGCTAGTAACTTCTAAAAGGTTTGAAACAAGTTGTTCTACCGAGATACGCTGCCAAAGAGGGGTTAAAAAAATAATAAGGGAATAAAAGAGATGCATCAGCCGTATTCTAGTAGAAATGATAAGGGAAATAACTGTGAATAGATTAATCGTATTTATTGATTTTAGTCTAGGCAAGTCTAAAAAATTGACTCCAACACCCACCGAACAGCTGAATTTGATATCTTATATCATTTCATAACAAGTAGTCCCAAGGCAAAAAGACTTGAAAGTTAAGACTTGGAATCTGTTATTGCTGCAACCGAGTGTTGTCACATTCGCGAATCAATTGTACCATCAGCTCTTTTACTTGTTGGTCCGTCTTTCTGATAGTTTGCCTTTATAAACTGAATCACAAGTGAAGCTAATTCATCCTGATGTGAAGTGAACTCATGGTCGGCTCCTTCTATGATGTGCAGCTTATGGTTAGGTATGAACTTATCGAACTCCAAAGCATCTTCTGCCGGTACCATTTTATCCTTGGTTCCATGAATTGTCAACACCCTGTAAATGATAGCAAGGACATTAGGACACATTGGTGTAATAAGAGTCAAAATTACAATCTCCAATAAATAGAAAAATGAATACTTCAAAAGACCCTTAGTCGTATTTTATACTTTAAATGCTCTTCCCAAATGTTCATTGACATTAAATTACATGGAGGTCCAAATTAATGCTTTATCTCAGAGGAAAATATGCATCTGTGGATCAAACAGTTTTAGATTTCCTATAACATGACATTTCGCCTTCATTTTAGGTACTTGAAGAATATTTAACTTTGATGGTAGAATAATAAGGAAACAAATGCCACTGGCAGTTGATATTAACATCTGTTCTTGATTCTAGACAATTAACTCAACAGTTATATAACTTGATGAGAGATTAACTATTTTAATTTCAAACTGTCTAGGCTGGTTGGATCAAACTAGCAGATTAAGACTACTTTAAGCGATTCCACAAGATGGCATAAACAAAAGCATACATTATGAATCCACTATATTCCAAAGGGGCAGATCCAAGAAATCTTATTCATTCTAAACATCAGTAAGAAAAAATTGACTCAGGCTCCTCTCGTGCGGCTTCATAGAAACTGTATGTCAAATAAGATTCAGAATACTATCCTGAACTTCCTCTTAAATGTTAATTTTCATCATTTTGGATAACAAACTTCCCCCAAAAAAAGGAATGTTCGCCAGCAAATTCCAAATTGGCATGCTTGATTATTGTCTTCCATATCTAAGTTACTTTCCTCACTCTATTTTAATTAAAAAGAGAGAAGCAAAGTAAGTTTAACAACAGTCCCTCTGCCTTCACATAAATTGAGATGAAGAATGTAAATAAACCAGGTGTATGTAAAAGCAGATTAAGAAACTTCACCATATCAGACAGAAATTTTGGCTGGCATTTTTCACAAGAAACATGAGCAAGGATTTACAATCATGCAATCTGTTAAATGAATTGTGCCCTAGTACCTGCAGTCTTGGCAAATCATATGGCATGCTGCATGAATATCAGTGGATAAGCGGTCCATCAAACTTTCTTGAGTCACACGATACTCAAGCTTTCCTAACAAGAAGAAGAAAAAAATATCAGGTCAATGTACAATAAAAGTAATCGTAAGAATTGCTTGTTAAATACACAATCATTGTAATCTCAAGATTATATGATCCCCGGTATTCCATAAACAAGGCTATTTAAGTTGTAAACTCTAATGTTGCTTGACCATACTCCAGAAAGTATAGAAAATAAAATATTTCAAAGGAGAAGCACACCTGTAGTCATATGAAACAAGCATCATATAACTAATGACAAGTTAGTGCTATAATAACAATTGATAGCTTACCCTTTTTATTCCTAACATCAATGAATCCATTCTGCTTGATTCTCTGTAAATATCCTAGCCCCAAGCGACCTTCAATGCCTCTCTTGAGATTGAACCGGCCAGAAATATTGATGACTATACTTATGTCGTTATACTTTGAAGCATACAAAAGCACCGCATTTCCTCCTGTAGGAACCCTTTTCAGCAATATGGCACTTTCAAAAAAGGAAAAATGAAACAAATATTTAAACTCTTCTAAGCCAAGTAGGTCTGATTGAGGAAACATAAGTTCCAAAGTCATCGCTCTAAGCAGATTTTATGAGTGCGTCACTGTCAAGCATATATGGACTGAGAAAACCGTTTTTGCAACTATATAGTACCAACAAACTTTAAGCAGAAATTTCTAGTGGCATCAGCAAATAGAATTTGAAATTTGTGGATCATTAGCATGATAACAATGTTCCATTTACCAGTTTATTCAATCTATGATTACTCACACCTGGACCTATATATGTTGTCAGGTGTATCAAGATGAAATCACAATATTTATAGGTGTGATTTCTGAATTGAGCCTAACAAGCTAATTTAAAGACCTTTGCTGTGTCCAATAATTGCAGTTATTACACGCCCCTTCGCACAGAAGTCTTGGACTATGGCACGCAAATCCTCAGCTTCTCTGCGGTAGTTACCATACAAAAATGACCCTTCACTTTCTCTACAAAACAAATTACAAGCAACTGCTTATCATCATTAGAAGAATGTGTTTAGAAAGAAATTACATCAAAGTCTAACATTTGTTACTTCATAAGTCCAAATTATATTTGCTAAGAAATCTCGCATGAGTTACATGCTTTTATGTGAATCTGAATTTGCTGGTAGCAGGAGGAGATACTGGACGTGTGTGATTTGAGGTTGGTGTAAAGTAATTCATTTGAAGTTACTGTGTTTGTTCACCTCAACTTTAAATCCCTGAAATGAAGACAATAAGAAGAGGCCATTAAAGCCCCTTAAATGGCCAGTTAAAACACACCCTTACTAGGCATCAGCGCTACAAATCTAATTAAGAAAAACAGAACACTGGCCATAAAACACCGGACTTGGTACACTGCTAGAGGCAATACAAACTTGTTGAGCCTCCAAAGTTAGCAGAAAATGCAGCATTAGATTCAACAGCAATAAGAGCAGTATGAACTAATTACTTCAAGAAACTAATGATAAAGTAACAAAGGTCTCGCAGCTTCACATGCTCTCGAGCAATTTTGGCATTGTATGCTGATGATGCCCAACGTTGAAAATTTCTCAATGGAAATTCAATAGACTGTAAAAATATAAATGGAATTTGAAAAGAAAAGGCTGATGAAATTACTAGGGAGAGTTCACATCACTAAGCAAGGTTTAATATATCCACAAGCGAACCCTTAGAAATTAAAGGCCCAGTGGGTTGCAACTGAAAATTGTTTTCTGCCAAGACGAAGTTCACTCAGTTGATGTTTAATTGCTTTTACTGTAATCATCCTACCCATTCCCAGAAAAGTCGAAGCGGAAGGCACTGATTCCTTCTCTTTCCAAAGCAGCAGCAAGGTTCACCATGGGGATTCGATCCTACAGACAAAACATCACGTTTAGAAAACCAACCTCAATTTCAGAACTGATAGCTAACACTTCTAACTATGTTAATAAATTGAAACCCACAATTTGTCCTAAGATGCGTGAACACTTCAGAAGCAAACTCACATTTTGGAATACAAACTCAGAATTCACCAAATTGGACTAGTAATAAATATATTCGAATAATCGTAGAATAATATGAAGCGTATGACTTTTCAGAACGACCAACCTTTGTGGATTGAAATCCATGGCACACGATAACAAGCTGCTTTGAACCAGTTTCATGTAATATCCCCACAAGCTTCTCACCGTGGCTGTTGGGAATTACAACTCTGCGCCGCTGAACCACTATAGGAAAGATTGAATATTTTAGAGATTTTATTATAATTGACACACAGACACATGCACTGCGTCTATGCAAAAACCTTAAAATTTAGAAACAAATTTAAATTTTCGGCAACATAATCTTTTCTTTAACCAGATTGTTTGTTTTTGATATTTGATATGAACGAAGAGGCCGCGTCACTCACCCGGGTCCTGCTGGAAACCTTGCCGATAACTCTGAGTCGGCCGGGTCACGGACATGGTGTGAAATGACGAATCGCCTGTGATGCCTTCGCCTGATTAAGGAGAAACGTTGAAGATTGATGGCCCAATACATGCGATCATACGACAAAGAGTGAAACACAGACACGTCCGTCATTCAGTTATGTTCGGTTAAAAGTTCCTGTCATATTATTATTATTTGTCAGCAATTTTTTTTTTTTTAACCTTTCAAATACAATTTTTTTTCAAAATAAAATCTTTCTTTTGCAAAATATTTTGGGTTGATTTCACCACACCTCCTAAATTTATCTGCATTCTTTTTAACTTTAAACCTTTTTTTTTTTTTTTTAAGTTTACATTATCGCTTTGCCTTCATGTGGTTATTAAATTTTATCCTTAATTCAGTTGAAAAAATGGTACACATTTCACTAATGAATCTCACATAAATTCACTTGAATATATATACACACACAAACACACATATGCACCCACGAGCCTCAAGTGAGATTTATTGATGAGATATGGACCAAAACTCAATTAGTTAATTAGCTAACACATGTTTTTGACTTTTGAGAACGTTATTGGGCTTTTTTTATTTATTTATTTAATGGATCCTATTATTATTACAATGAAAAAATAAATATTGTAGTCCAATGTGACATTACGATCGTACGATGATACATGAGTTATTTTTTTTCCTTTTTTTTAATAAGATAAATTAAAGCTTTACTTAGTTGTGTTGTTGAATAATTATAATTTAAAAGCTATAATATTAAAAATATTTAATAAACACCTACCATCTACTATTTTATTTAAAAAAAAAAAACAAAGTATGTCTTTTATTAAAGACCAATTAATGACCAACAATATAATGCCACAGGGGCACAAATACACAATATTATACCACATGAGTATAAATACACGATAACTAAACTTAAGTACAATATGTAAGATAAAAGACTCAAACCCAAGCTAGGACAATTCCTAACAACAACTATAATTACAAACTGAAAAGAGAATAAGAATTTCACTATAATTAAAACTAATTAAAATTAGCCGGAATTTATAGATTGCTGTCAATCTCAACTAATACAAATGAAATCTCTTTCCAATTCGGAGAAGGAAAATAGTAACACAATACGCCATAACACGATACTAATTAAAAACACAACCAAAAAAAAAAAAACCACAAATCTCAACAACATAACCACCCCATCAGCAGAATCCGCAGCAAATCTCGATGAGCTCTCAATCCATTCCATGCCATTAAACCTGCACCAGGTCATATCATAGTATCGATGCATCACTATTAGAGCCATTCATCAACTCCAATTCCGAACATTGACATAATTTCAATCCGAACTCAGAGTTGACACCATCTAAGACCATGCCAGATCTCAAGATGAGCAGATAAACAACATCCAACAAACGACAAAGAACACCAACCACCATAAAGAAAAGAAAATAAAATAGGAAAACTAGAAAAATTAAAACATAAAAGTAAATAGGAGTCTGAAAATAAAACAAAAACAAAAAACAAAAAAGAATGGCAAGAGAGAGAGAACCCCTCTCCACTTGGAGAAACACCCTTTTTCTCTTAGAGGAAGTAGCTAGTGGAATGGAGTTTAGAAACTCGCTCTACGTTACTTTTAAATGTAGATCAATTTCGGCAGTTCCGGTGGATAGACAATCTTCACCTCTTCCTTCATGGGAAGAGAGTCATGCTTTCTCCAGCCACGTGCCTCCATCATTTACTATTCTCAGTTCAAACAATTTTACTGTTGCAGATGAATCACCAATTGAGTGTTTGCCTACTACGCAACCGACTGACGAACAAGAAGCAGTAATTTGTGATTGGAGTTGATTGTTTGGATGAGCCACCATTAGCTGTTGATTTAGTATTAGGAGATAATACTCCAGCTACTCTAAGTTCAAGAACCTCAAATAATGCACATGTGCCCAGAATAAATTTACTTGCTAGTAGCAGTAATTTTCTGCATAGCAACAAATATAAATTCTTAGCAAAAATTAAGTCTTTAAACAACTAAGTTATTCTAATGAATTAACAACAATGAAAAAAGTCGTGTAATTTTGAGGTCCTGTAATTGTGCAATACATGAAGTTTGTGTAATTGCGCAATACATGAAGGTCGTGTAATCGTGCAATACATGAAGATCGTGTAATACACAACCTTGAATCTTACATAACCTTACACGACCAAATCGTGTGTTACATGACAAAATTATAATCGGCACAATCCATCAATTTTTCACAATTTGCATGCAACAAAACAACTAAAAAATTGTTTTCGAACATGTTATTAGAGACCCGCAACTAATTAATCTATTTTTTCAATATAAAACCCTAACTTTTTATTTTTTTCCCTGAATATCAACAAAAAAACTAATTACAAGGAATTACTTACCTCAACTAGTTACATTTTAACCATTTTGCAGTAAAAGATCAGCTCTCATTGGCGATTATGTAGCGACGAACTAGACTTCTCTTTCTCAGTTGTGGCAGCTTCCCCTTCTCAGGCTCAATTTTCTCGTATTCGCAGTACAACCTTTGAGGATTTGGAATAGGCTACGAGATTTTCACCAATACTCGATCACCACAGTCAGTGCAAAATTTGTTTATGAACTTGATAACTTTACCATTGTTTTGCAACTCCGCATCTTTATCTGCATGACAACTCCAGCTACCTTTAATTAGATGATGACACTAGTCTTGTTGTTTTGCCTTGCTTTGTTGATATTCTGATGGCGTTTATGATTTTGTGGCCGCTAAAGTGTGTTGGAAGCTGAATTTAAATACACGAACCTACCAAATACAATTTTGAATTTTTCTATTTCTGCAACAGCCAGCTGTTTTAACTTACCAAGCTAATAGCATGCAATGTAATATGTCGGACTTTAAAGTCCAAATTCTATTAACACTAATGGCAATCTTTGTAATTTTTTCAACTTTAAAGCCTAATTGAAAATTAACATTAATGGCAATCTTTGTTATTTATTTAACTTCAAAGGCAATATTAAGAATAATTATTACATTTTTTGGCCTATTAAGACATTTCACTTTTTAAATATTTAAATCATATAAACAACTTACTTTTTCATATTTTATTGTTTATTTTATAAGTCTCCCCATATCTTCTGGTAGACATGTCAAATTAACTGCTTCTTTTGAATTCGCACACTATTATTAAGAACTTATTCCATTACAAGTTGGGGTATTTTTTTATTTTAATTAGTCAACGTTAGTTAGCTATTAAAAATAACAGTTTTTAGGGTAAATTGAAGTATACTTTTGAGGGGTGAATTAAAATATATCAATCTAATAAGGGGGTGGGATGAAAATTACCCTTAAAGAATAATCAGAAAAGTTGCATATAATATCAAACAAAGAAGAACAATCATAGTGAAGAGAAGAACATTGGAGATTTACGTGGCTCTGATTCGTTAGGCTTACATTTATGTGGACAGACACGCTCTTTTTGATTTTATGAATCACCAAGGATTTTATAATGGAAAAACTTTAATTATAGAGGTTTCAAGAGCTCAAAAAACTCTCCTCTACCTTAGGGCCTGCTCGATATTATTTTTAAGGGCTTGTTTTCATTTTCGTTCTGAGAGTACAAGTGTAATTCTTGTTCAGTAGGCTGGATCCAAAAAAAAAATTATAAAACAAATAATTCATATTCCTTTTTATTGTTATAAAACTAAGAACGTGTTTAACACGTTGTCAAACAAATCACAAATTATATCATAAAAATTTTTGCAAAACTAAACCCAAGCCTAATCTCCTTATCTGAATCGAAATTCACGTCTCCCTCTTTCTCTCCGTCACAATTCTTCAACCACAATTCGTCACAGCTCTCTCTCTCTCTCTCTCTCCATCATGATTCTTCAACCAAAATTGACTGCTGCGGCATCTCGGTTGAGGATCGACTAGTGCCGCTCTACTGCTGCATCTCTGTTGAGGAATAATTGGTGATGTTGCTGCTGCTAGGTCTGTGCTCTGTCTCGACTGTTGGTGGTGGTGGTGCTGTTGCTGCATCTCTACTCTGTCTCGATTGGTGTTGCTACTGTTGTTCTCCCTCAGGTTGCTCCTATAAAGAGATCCGGACATATATGTTGAGGATTGACATTGGCTTACTGGTATTATTCTTCTATTTGGCTAAATTTTGAGTAGTTATTATTTAGTTTGTGTGTGTAATTTCATTATTCTTATATTTCCAACCTTTACTTGTCTCTTTGTTTTGAGGAACAAGAAAAGAAAAGTAGTTTAAGAGAAATAATGAGAGTGGAAATGGCAATGTTGTCAATGAAGAAGAAATGTTTCATTTTTGCTTTGGTTCTGTGTCTTATTATAGATGTGGGATTTGGTGGTGGTGTCTTTGTTATCGCAGGTTCAACAAATCTTTTGGCAAGATTTTTTATACTTTTAGTTATGGGATTTGGTTCTTGCTTTCCAGTTTGGGTCTTGCAATTGGAATAGCTGGAAATTTTTTACCTACAATATTAGTGAAGCCATCATCAAAGAAACTGGTATTTGTTTGCCAGCTCATATGATTCGTTTGTTTTATTATACCATACTAAGAAGCAATTAACAAGTTGGTAATGATAATTTTGAAAATCTTGTTATCGAGAATAAAAGACAAGCAAATTAATTCACTTGGGTTATAGAGAATTTGGGTGAATGAAGGATTATAATTCTGAAAATAGTGCAGTAGTAGATGAATAGCTAAAGGTTGAAATAGAGTTGGCTGGGGATAGAAAGAATGACTTCGGTCAAATAGGCTTGATTAATTCAAATGGCAAATAGTCTTCTTTACAATTAGAGGGCTTGCATATCTTGAGTTTTTTAAGAAAGTGATAGCAGCGATGATGATAATATTGATTCTCATTATGTCTTCACAATTACAGGTTTGCCTTTTACAAGTACTTGCTTAAGCTTTACGGGTTTTACTATATAAATAATACACTAGGAAAATGTAGTTTGTTATTATCTAATGATTTGCATTTTTTAGTTTAATTTTTGCTGAATGCATTGAAATTACAACAAAATGATTGTGATTGGATATGAAATGCACAAGGAACCTATGTATATATACACCATATATTATTTTCAGCTCTGTGTTTTGGACAATTCGGTTTTTATATTGGCTTCATGTTATGTTTGTAACGGTTGTGCTTTTGCATCTTGTTTGCCAAACAAGCACTTTTTACTTGATGGCTTATGTCTACCAACCACCCTCACTTTATAGGTAGTTATTGCATTCGACAAAGCACCTGGAATCTAAACATAAGAATGAATTTCGTGAAGTCGCAATGGCATATGAGACTGAGCCAGGGCTTTCCATTGCAGCAAGCGATACGAAGGGCATGGTCCCAAACTCTGTATTTGCAAACAACTTATTGTTGTTGTATTCATCATTGATTAAATGTGAATATTGTAAATTAAACTATTTTTGTATTTTAATTCTTTTCTATGAATGAAATCTGATATGAAATCTTAACTGCAGAGATGAATGAATGGTATAAGAGATAGAATTGCAACTTCTATATAGCATGATTACACATGTAATGCATGATGTTCATCATGTAATGTTTTATAATTATTTTGTTTAAATCATGTGTAGTAATATCTTAATTATAGTGTAAAAATAATAACAATATAATTTTTTTTAATTAATGCTAATACTCAAATTTTATTATCATATAATATTTTTATAATTATTTTGTTTAAATTATTTATGGGATGGTTGTGTATGTATTAGTTAAAAAATTATGTTTGATTATAAGTATGAATTAAATATTTAGTCAAAATTGTTTTTGAAAACAGTACTACCAAACACATATTTATTGTTTTTATCCTTCTCAATTGTGCGTACCAAACACATTTTACTGTTTTCGTTTTAAAATAAATGATACAAAAAATAATACTAGATGCATACTTAAATTCAAAATACGGCAACTACAAAACATCATTTTCATTCTCATTTTTATTTTCAAAAAATATTAATTCAAAAATAATACCGAACATGCCCTTAGAACTTCCTTATTGTGTTCTCTCAAAGTGTTTATTACATAGATTGTAAAGAATCCTAGTAAGATAAGGTAAGTGAAGATTTGCCTTGTGATGCAAGTAACACAAAAAATGACCTAATTACATCAAAAACTCCTAAATAAATTTTATAATAGTTATCCAATCATCTTATGCCATGTAATTTAAATCTTCAGTCTTAAATTAGCTTCCCTGAAACACAGGATCTATCCTGCTAGTTTAGCTTAGCTATCCTCCATGTCAGAAAACTTATAGCCATTGAATTTCTACCCATAATCTTACATGAATCAATCTTGATACTAGGAATCACAATAAACTATAATGAGTAAAAAACTCTACATTAAGCTCGCTTTTCCCATACGAAAAATATATACATATTTATATATAATGCTAAACCACGACATGCCATAGTACCTAAGAACATTTAAAACAAATTCACCAAAACTTCATTTGTCACTTTCAAGACTTTCACATTTTCTTTCAGATCACTTAATTAGAAAACTTCATTCAATCACCCTTACTAGGACTAGCATAAAAGTCATACTTTGACATAACAATTCATTTTGGGCTTCACGTAGGTGTGGCAATATGGGTCAGGAATTGATTATTTGATTCAAATTAAATGGGTCTATGTTTGAAAAAATTGATTCATTTAATAAAAGAGTGAATTCGATTTGATTCATTAAATAATTTGGATTTGAGGTCATTGATTCATTTAGGAATTGTTTGTATTTTGTAGGATGTTAATTCTATCGTTTTTTAATTATATTTTTGCTTATTTTTTGTTTATTAGTTACTATTTTTATAAATGAAGTATAAATGAATCTAGGTTCAATCAATTTGTTATTAATTCTACATAAATGAATGGTAAACGAATCCAAAATCAATTCGATTCATTTAATTTTGTGCAATAAATAAATTTAAACAACATTTGTTTAATAAAAGAATCAAATTTGAATCATGAGATTAGGATTCGTTTAATAAATCAATTGAATTCAAATCCATTGAATTTTTATAAAATTCATTTACTATTCAATTTGAATTTGGTTCGTTTATTCGTTTTGCCACCCTTAGCTTCACGTAAACATCCTTCACCCACTTATTACTTAACAAAAAATATATAGAATACCTATTAAGCAAGTAACAAATTAAAATACCCAAAAAAAATTTAAATGAAATTGCTTCAAATTCAATTTGTTAAAATTCACTTTCTCATTTCGTAGAAAACATAGTGCATATTCATGCTTATACTAATGAATCTTCACACATACATATGCTATGCATGCAGTCATGCTTGACAAATAATAGCACATCACATAAATACAAAGGTAAATCACATAGATCCATATCCATACATATTAGAAAATGTTTTTCAATCATGTCAATCATATACATTTATTTATTGTAATTTTTTGAGAAGTCTCATTTACTTACCTCTTGCCTCCACAAAATAATAAAAGTATCTCACTATCTTTGGCCTACAGTCAAGTAACAAAAACTATTCTAAGATAAACAAGTCAAATCATGGTCATAAACTCGAATGTCATCAAATTTCTCATTATAAAAACATTTATAATTCAACCTTAAATAATCTCAATATCAATTTCAAAATAAAAAAGACCTTGTTCTCTAATTTTTAATAAACTATTCCCATATCAGAAAAATCTCTAATTTTACAGAGCACACATTGACATACTAAAAATTCGATAGTAAAAGTTTCTTAGCTTAATTCTTAAATAGATATTGAAAGCAATTATTGTTTCTAACTTTCACAAATTTGTCAAACTGTTTTTAAATTTGACCTTACTTTAAAAATACAAAACAATTTATCCATCATAAAATCAAGAAACTTTGCAAAAATATACTAGACATACATACAAATAATTGTTCCAAATTTCATAGTTTTTTAAGAAATGTAGTTATGGTAAAATAATTTTGTAATTCATGTTTTTCACTAAAATAAGAAATTTTTAAGTTTTCATACTTGAGTTTGAAAAATTATAATAAATTAAACTCTTATCTGATTATATTAAAACAAATTTCAAAACACTCTTAGGGATAGCTAATTTAGCACATAAAAGTTCTAGAATCAAAATCAATTTGTACTAATTACAATGGTTTTTAAACAACCAATTGTCATTATATTTTTCTGTAAAATCTTATATTACTACTACTACCCTTATCTAATCATGCTTAAAAATTATCAAAGACCAAGAACAAAAACTTACCTTCAATCTTCTCTCTCTTATCTCTTTCAACATAATACTCACTTCAATTGATATAACTTTGATGATGTTGAGCAAGATTACTCAAGATATCATCCAAGATCAAGCAAATTCAAAACCCAAAGGGCTTCAATGAATCTTGCCCTCAAGCTTTTCTTCCCCTTCACTCTTCGCCTGATCATTCTCCTTGCTAAAAACAAGACAAAATTTTCTTTTTATAGTAAGCTAGGGTTTATCTCAGGGTTGGGAAAAGACTAAAATGTTCTTGACTTAAGGAAATGACTAAAATACTAAGCAATTGGGCGTACTGCAACATTATTGATTGAGCTCACCATAAGTACATGAATACCACGAATGAAACACAGTCAAGATTAACAGTCATATTGATCAATCAAATACATCCCTTGGTTTCTAAGTTCTGATATGGAAATTTCTTGAAGAGCAGGTTTTTCCAATGCTGTCTTTCGAACAAGAAATTCTTTAGATACCCGTCGCATTGTAGGCCGAGACTTTGGTTTTGACCGCAAGCATGCAAACGCGATTTTTGAAACAAGAATAATATCTTGAATAACTGTTTGATCATCAATTGGAGATGGGGCGCGTTGGTCTAAAAGATCGATCAACATGATTTTTGGATTAAATGATGAAAGAAGATCCCCTGGATGCCTTCCCATTAACACTTCAAGTGCCACTACTCCAAAGCCAAACACATCACATTTCTCTGTCACAACCATGGTATAGGCAAGTTCTGCAAGAAAATGAAAGCTCATTTATAATTCGTCCGTACAGAGTAAATAACAATAAGAAAAATTGATTATACAGAGTAATTAAAGATGATAAAGAATGATGAGAAGAACAGCTAAAAGTCACCTGGAGCAATATATCCATGTGTCCCGGCCACTACAGTTCTATTGGATGAATCTGAATGTAGAAGCCTAGCCACACCAAAATCAGCAACGAATGCCTCTAGTTTTGAGTTAAGTAGAATGTTGTTGCTTGATATGTCACGGTGAACAATTGATGGTATGCAGTCATAATGCAGGTAAGATAGAGCATGAGCCATACTCTTCACAATGTTCACTCTCTTCGTCCAGTCCAACTGAATAGCTTCATCATCATTCCGTAGAACGCAGAACAAGCTTCCCCTCCTCATGTACTTGTAAATTAAGAACATGCATTTCTTGTGCAAACAAAAACCATACAGCTTCACAATATTACGGTGCCTTATTTGGGATAGTAGACGAGCTTCAGTTTGGAAACTCTCAAGGAAAGCTAACTCAGTTTCTGAATGGTGAAGTTTCTTCAAAGCAACTATTTTTCCACTTGGCAATTGTGCTCTGTAAACGCTGCCATAACCTCCAGTTCCTATGCAATACTTGATGTCGAAATCCTCAGTGGCTACAATAATCTCTTCAAATGTAATTCTACCATCATAATTCCATACTGAGAACTCATCCCCGCACCTAGTTTTTTTTGTCTCGGTTGGTTTAGCTTTTCTAACCTTAGGTCTACGGAGACACAAGAATGTAAAAATACATACGAGGATGAGGAGTAAGACAATAGGAAGAATAATTACAACTAACCGACTAGGCACCTTTTGAGGTTTGCCTTTGTTGCCTTTAAACTCTTGTGGCGGTGGCGCATTTTCCGAATCCAGCTTATTTTGTGACACGATTAAGTCAGGCACTTTTCTGATGGGTCCGGAGATTGTTCCGGTGAGGTTATTCATGGAGAGGTCCACTTTATATAAGCGTGGGATTTCTCCAAGTTGGGAAGGTATCTTGCCACTAATGAAGTTATGGCTTAAATCAAGATAACCTAGTTCCTGGAGGTTGACAATCGTAGAGGGAATACTTCCGCTAAAACGGTTGTTTCTCAATATTAACTTGTGCAGCTTTGAACAATTCATGAGTTCTGGAGGAATTGAACGGTTGAGTTGGTTATAAGCAAGATTCAAATAGGTGAGGTTGGTTAAATGACCAAGTGTTGAAGGAATAGGTCCAATTAGATTGTTGGAAGACAGAAGTAGAGAATCAAGATTCCCCAGATCGCCAACTTGTTGAGGCAGCAAATCACTGAGTTGGTTTGCAGAAAGGTTAAGAGATTTCAAGTTGGTTAAATTACCTATGGTCCACGGAATTGGACCAGCAAGATTATTGTATGATAGGTCAACAACATGAAGAACCTTCAAATTCCCGATTTCTAGTGGGATGGAACCGTTGAGGTTATTGCGAGATAGATCCAGGTAGATGAGATGATTCAATCTCCCGATCTCTGAAGGGATAGCACCTATATATTATATATAAGCATGTGATTAATTTATCCCGAAGTGATAGGAAAATAATATATATGCAGTGAAATTTTGTAGGTTACCTATTAGATAATTGGAGGACAAGTTAAGCATTTGGAGTTTTGAAAGAGCACCAATTTCTGATGGTATGCTCTCATAAAAAAAATAACTGGACCGAATTTCCAAACTTTTGAGGTTCGGAAAGCAAGTGAAGTTGAATTTGCGAAGCTCTCCTTCGATGAAATAATTGTCCATCTCTGATGAGTTTATTTCGATTATGCTTCCTATTGAATTGCAAGTGATGCCAGTCCACTTGCAATGATCTGAAGGGTAGTTGGCCATCGATTGACTGCTGTTCCACCAGCCTGAATTAAGCAAAGCTTCCCTTTCCAACTCTGTGGATGCGAATGCAGTAGATGGTGTTACATCATTGCACACGAGAATTATAAAGACCACCAATCTGGAAATGGAGGATATCGCTGCCATTTTTTATGAATTTTCAGTGATTGAGTTATTACATTCAGCAACGGCTTATAAAGTCTACCAACTGCTCTTTAACATGAGAAATTTCCAATCCACGTTATCATGTTGTCAAACACAACATGAATTAGTCAAGGTCTTCTCTATCCTTTAGGGGGATATTGGCTAAATTTGTATTTACGTGGCATATGAATCTATTGTGGAATAATGGGAACATTACTCGCCGCAAAAGTTGACAACTGAAGCCAACCAAGTGAGACTCAATGTGGATCAAAATCCCCACTTCTTTTGGGCTTGTTTTGGATTTCGCTTCCTCTTGAAAATAAACTCCTCCCAAAGGGGAGATGGGGCAATTAAGATGAGTTTCAATGTAGATCCAGCTTTCTATTCACTCGTGCGGTTCAGGATCCCTTATCCAGCAACCCAAGCTAACCTTTATCAGAATCAAATTGAATTTTGATGTGTGCAGAGCCTTTGAAAACAAACTCTAGTTTTTTAAGAAATTTTGAACTCAGAAGCAGTGGATTTGCCACCAATCCAATTGAACTTAAAACCCATAAGGGCACTAGCAATTGATTGATTCAACGTCATCCCGACCCTGGGAGTTACATTCCAGCAGCCATTGGAGACAAAACCTCAACACCTTCCAGCTTCAGCAATCAAACCTTGCACCAGCAAAACAGAGACAGAATTATGCTGAAAATTGTGTGATATTCTGAATGAGAGCATCAAGGATTCGAGCAAATGTGATGAAAGAGGACACACTTTAAGGCACAATAACTACAAGAAGTACAGTACTTTGTTACCAAACAAGTAGAATACTCTTCCCAGAGCTCTGTTTTTGTTTGTGCTTGAACCAATGGAAACATATGGTGATGAAATTTTATGAACCAGACAAATCAGCCAAAACAGGAACTCTGTAGGGGCAAGTAAATGAAATTACCAAACTTTTCTACAAAACTATGAACAATTTTTGATAATATAATAGTAGAAGACTCATAACATACATGATCTTGGAAGTTGTTTTAGGATCAAGAAAGCTTTTCCTGGAGTTCCACAGCAATGTAAATCAGGACCAACATTGATGATAAAAATTTGACGAAGAGTCTGCATCATTTAAGAGAGTGCAAAAACTGAAAATTCATATAATAATTAAAATTTCAGACCCCGTATAACATAAAACTGAAAATTAATATTGCAAATTTACATTGTATGCCTAAAGAGAACTATCACCATCAAATCTTCTGGAGCTACGAGCTCCAGTCCAGAATTAGAAAAATACTTAAAAAGAAGAGCAATCAGAAAACATTTGAGTATGAGGGATTAAACATTCTAACTACAATTACATATATGCAATATAATACTAGCTTTAGGTCACCACCAAAGCATACCACGCCAAGAAATTAATGCATAAATTTTTTATAGTACAGCACCACATATAATGCATCAGCCTCATTTCCCAGTTAGATTTAAGGTACCACATGAAAAATAAATAAGCTAAAAAACAGTACTGTTCAATCATTGACCTTTTCAATTTCATTGCATTATTGGCAAGGCCATGATTGGTAGGATTTAAATTAATTTAGCTTCAAGACTCAACAACTATATTTACAAAATACTTTAGTACCGTATTTTTTAATTTATAATTGCCCAACTTTAATACTAAACCAAGCTCGATTTATAGGGTAGCTAACACTTATTCATTTAAAAATCAAATTGAGAGTCATGTTAGTATGAGAGAAGAACGTTGAAGACTTGGCTTTTGGGCATTTATCACCTTGTGCGTCTGCCCACTAACTATAATACCTTCTGCCGGTGCTGCTTGGAAATGAAGGGCTAAACAAATACGAAACTTGAGCTCTGTATTCTGTTTGTGCTCAAACCTACATATTACATCAAAACGATGGAAATGAAAATCTATGAATTAGATAAATCAGCCAAAACATGTCCCTTGTAAAAGAAAACAAATGAGAATTACATGAATCACAGCTACACGACATGAAGGTTTTAGCAATCATTTCATTGAACTTCTGTCCTTTCCATAGTCTAGCTCTGCTGCCTGCATCAATTAAACCCAATTATTTTATCTGAACGAGGTTCAAAGAAAACTAAAAGCATCCACAATTAAAGCCATCTTAATTAGGTTTCTTAGCGCATTGGTCCAATCCTTCAATATTGAAGAACATGCCATGTCTCACTAATCTAGTACCAATCTTCTCAAACGGTTACTCCAAGCAAAAGAGACTCTCGATCCAAATTGCTAATGTAGTTCTGACAGTTTCTCAAACACTGGACAACACATTACAGTCATATTAAATAAAACAAAATGTGCATATTACCAATACTTTACCCATATCAAAAATTGAAAGAGCGTCATGGAAATTATTTATCAAAAATGGTTGATCTTGATCATTACCAAAAATTAAAATTGATACTAATCTTCTTCCTTGATCATTTAGTAGTTTTTAACATTATAGGTATAGTAAAAGTACTCTCATGGAGTGCCACACAACCAAATAATAGTACATGCAATAAAAAATATTAATAATGGAGTAAAACAGAGTGAAACAGAGCAAGAGAAGAAATTACCTTTGAAAACATTAATTTGCATTTATGTTATCTTAGAGAGTTAGACCAGCCTTCTCCTCCTATCCACCACTTATTGTAACGTTCTTTCAGAATAGGACAATCCCAAATCCTAATTACCGTAGTAATATTTAAATACAACAATGAAAATATTGCATATTCCAGTATATCATTGACAAAATATAGAATGTTAATTCACTATACGTACTACATAGAATTTTAATTCACGAGTAACAACTAAGTGAAATGTGCAGTCGTTTGAGAATTTAGTTATGCACCTTCTACTATAGGCCAATGATGTGGGGAATGTGCAATGCCATAGCCCAGTCTACTCCTTCCCCCTCTCTGTGACGTTCTTGTAGAACAATGACAAAGTCAAAAGTTTTTAATGTGTGCAGTGTAGTCGTTTGAAGAAGATGCACTTTTAATTTGGGGCACTCATGAATTTCCAAAGAAGAAAGAAGTGGTATGTCTGTTATCTCGTCGTCCTCTAGAAGGGGCACTTCTTCAAGGACAGGACACTTCCAAAACTCCAATTTCTTCAGTGTTGACGTCCGAAGGAGGTAGTCCGGCAGTGTCTTTAATTTGGGGAAACCTCCAATTTCCAAGGAGGAAAGACATGGCGTAATGAAGTTGTTTCCCTTTCTTGTAATCCCGTATTCCCACTCTTCCATTTCATCCATATACCAAATATCCCGCTCTTCCAACTCATCCAATTACCAAATCGTGCGTGATTTCAATTTCGGAAAGGCAACAGCTGATGAAGAAGAAGATTGGCCATCATGATCAGTACTTTCTTCTATTCCCAAAAATTCGTTACCCACTCTTCATTCTTACACTACTCAAATCGCATATAAAGAGCTTTTCCAAAGATGCCAACTTTCCCAGAGGAGGCAAATGCTCACAGTTTTTGCACTAGCCGAGTACTAAATCCTCTAGATTGTCAATATTGGCATTCATCTAGAAGCTTTGAATGCATCTAGAAGCTTTGAATAAACAAGTTTTTTGCACACGGCTTTGAAGATTGAAAATGCTGAAATTGTTGAGGAAGAAAGAAGACTTTGGCAGCTGCAAAAGAGGAAGAAGAATGAAGAAAAATCAAAGGCGGTTTAAAATATAATAATATTTTATAAGCCAATTTTGGCTATATAAAGGGAGCTCTTCATTTGGTTTTAATTATTCAATTCCATTTTGAGAGGCATTCAATTTTGTAGAGAGAGTCGAGAGTTGTGAGAAATAATTCTTGCAGAGCAGAGAGTCTAGTGAGTGAGAGATTGGGTGTATTGGGGTTTTGGGTTGTGAGCCAAAATATTACAATACTTGTAATCCTTATTTCACTAGTAAAATATTTCCTTCTGTTTTCGCCCGTGGACGTAGGCTAAAAGCCGAACCACGTAATTCTGGTGTCCTCTATTGTGCTTGTTCTTTATTTTATTTCCAATTTCATTTTAGCTGCGGTCCTGCTTCACCCACCAATTTCCTAACATAGATTGGATAGTGAAATCAACCAGTTGGGAAAAATGTTGCCATTGTACAATTTAATCAATAATTCCTTCAAACTCGAAGGCGGTGGTAAGCCTTCAAGAAGTTGTTCCTCATCCTCATTCTTCCTGCTCCTTTATTTGACGTTCCTTGCCCACCAAACCGTAGTCTCAAACAAATGAGGTTTTTCTTTTTGTAGAGTTCTGATCTCCTAGCCTCACTTAAATCTGATACATTACCCAGCGCTTCTATACTACATTCTCGAAGAAGTTGAAGGTGTTTTAGAGATTCCAGGTCATATATTCTGCTGTAATCAACACCTGGACCAACAACAAACTTTTTTAATGTTCGAAGACTCGTCAATCTTGTGATCCCTATTGGCATGTACTTCAACGAGTCAGCGTCACCTTTAAGTAAACTCGTCATCTTACCAAAGTGTTTGTTATTGATTTTTTTACTACCATGTTTACTTTCAAAAGAAATATATCTTTTCCACTTAGAAATTGAGCAAAATCATGTACTATGTCATGCATCTTGCAACTCGTAATATTATCATAATTATCTTTCTCAAACTCCTGAAAGTTAGAGCGTTTTGCTAGGCTGTTGAAAAACTCGTCACCAATTATCTCCATCTCTTCATCTTCCTTTGTATTAAGGTAACCTTAAGCCATCCACATTGTTTTACCATGGACGGCAAATCATTATAATTCAACAACAGAGGAGCGAAAAGACTTTTTCCAATCTCTTCGACATTCCACATCTTACTATCTAAAATTCTTTGCCACTCTCCTATAATTCTTCTATAGTGCAAAGACTCTCTATTGTCTTTACAGCAAGAGGCAAGTGTTTACACTTGCATGCAATTTTCGCCCAATTAGTTTTAAATCTTCACAATCCTCAAAGGACCGACCAAAAAATGCTACCCGCTTAAACAGTGCCAGCGTTCTCCTTCAGCCAATTCATGACATAGAAAATATTAGTTGACCCAATCATGTGTGCAATTGACTCATTACGTTTGGCAATCAAAATTTTACTTCTATTGCGACCATTCTTTAAATTTTCATCCCGTAGATCATCTAAGATAAGAAAAAATTTCTTTCCTTCAATAAATGTATGGATATGGCTTGTAAGAGATTAGAATTCACTTAAACAAGAAGCATATTTGTCTAAAGCCCCAACAATTACTTTGGCAATCCTAATTTCCTCAAAAGTATGATACACGCACCCATATAGTTTTTTCAAAATTTCTTTTCACCTCACTATTGTTACAAGGTACCAGTGCAAGAGTTGTTTTATCTATGCCCCCTAACCCAACAAGTGGATGACAGGAAGGCCTCTTTGCTGTTCACTACTTTCACACAACAACTTACTTAAGAGCTCATTTTTCTAATCAACTCTACCACAAACCTCTCCCTCATCAATCAAGGAGGTGGTTCGCACTCGCTCTGATTTCTTAGCACAGTTACATTCTCAACAATTTTAAACCTATCTTTTTGTGTGGCAATATCATCAAACCTTTCATTGATTTCTTTAATCTTCATAGCAATGTCATGACGAAGACGGAGTTGCTTGAAGCTACCCAAGCAAAAGGCAGTAGGAAAGAAGGAACATACCTTCTTCTTCTAAGGAGCAAGAGCAAGAGCATTGTCATCATCAAAGCCCTTAATTTGCAATTTGAGCCTTGCAGTCTAGTTATCCAGCAAGGATGTGTCCTTGAGCTGATCCAACCACTGTCTAACAGCTGTTGTGAAAATTTTAATGTACTCGCAAGCGCACGAATCTAGAAATAGAGTAGTGGTAACGAGTTCGATCCCACAGGGATTGTTATAAATTGAAAAGTCTAATTTAAATCTAAAATTAATATTAATTCTAACCTAGTTGACCAAATTGAGTTTTAAGAGAAATTAAACTAATTAAACTAAGAAAACAATTAAAGCAAATGAGAATTCAATGAGATAAAAATTACCAAGGTTTCGGAATCCACCACTATTCAACTAGTAATTATCTAATTATTAATTAATCCCCAATTTTAGAGTGACAACTCGAAATCAATCTATGTCATCTCATGGATATAACAATTAAGCCCAAGTAATTAAATCTAATGTAGGTTCTTTTTCTGCTTAATAATATGACATCTGAGAATCTCATGTAAACATATTGAATAACAAAGAGTCAAAGTTTCCTAAGCACTCCATGTAAACAATTTAATGAAAGACATAAAATCAAAGATAATCATGTATAAACTTTATAGATCCAAGCATAGAATTAATCGAATATTAATCCTAACAATTAATAATGCATGACAGAATTGATGAAAAGATTTTATTAACATCCAATTAATCATGTGAAATAAAAACCATAATCATCAAAGAACATATATAGGGAATTAATTAAATAAAAAGATAATTATTTTATTGAATAGGGTTTCATCCTTAACCTCAGTGTAAGAAAATTAGCTAGACATACTTGAATTGGGAGCAACAAAATAAATAAATTCAGCCATGGGGAAGCCGAATTGCTGCAGATTTTCTTCTTTGTCTTGAATCCTTACGTCTGCAGTTCCCTTCCTTTCGTTTCCGTCCCTTGCCGTTATATAATGTTACTGACTTGCTTAATCCTTATTGGATTCTAATTGCATTAATTCTTCTCCACCGACTTATAAAGCCCACTCACCAAGCCCTTTTAAAATTATTTCCTTACTAAACTTTGAAAGCAAAGCACACGTTAGACCACAAAAGCAAAAGACCAATTAATGACTTCTTCTTTTAATGCCCAGCACATGCAGTCCAAATTGCCAAATCTTTGCTTTCCAAATGCATGACCACCATTCATCTTTTGATGGGATTGACTTCCAATTTTAGTATTATTGACTTCCAAATTTGAACTTTCTCATGCCCTTTTTATCCTTAATCTTCAATTAATTCCCTATGCAATAAAGTAATTCAATTAATTAAAAATAATAAATAAACATAACTAGCAATTATATTATTAAGGGTAAAATATGTATATAAATTATGCTCATCAACAGCTTTGTTGTCCTTCATTTGCCTTTGCTTTGCATCTTTCAGCACAACTTGAAAAGCTAGAAGATTGCCATTAAGCTTTTTCACTTCTCCAATACCCGTCACAAGCCTCACCCGTTCTTTGGCCTCTTCGACAACAAATGAAATCAGCTACTCCAAGAGAGGGGGAAACGATCGCATCAATCATGATGATAAATATTGGATGACAAAACAAGAGGAGAGAATTTGCTATGTTGCCACTAACTTTTGTAGTACATAATTGTTAACTGTAATAATTTCAAATTAATATGTAGTGGTCGGGGCCTTGCCAGTCAGAAAGAAGAATATAATACAAAGGGAGGGAGAATCACCAGAAAATCACAATTACAAAATGTTCTATATGTACCATTTTATATATCAGATTGTGCAAAATTACGTAGGCGAAAGCGACTTCATCGGCCGTGGTTCATTTGAAAAAGTAGTGGCTATGCAATTAATATATTTTTAATCTAATTATAAAAGGGGGCATTCTTTATTGATATGAGCTTCTTTAAAAAAAATTTATACAATACATAAATGACTGATAGATAATATTAATTTTTTAAATTATTTTGAATATTAAGAATAATTATGATATATTTTATTTATAATATTATATTCATATTTATTATTGAACTTTGTTTAGGGTAATTAAATTTTAGGTTGTTCTAATCAAATGATATAGTCGTTAGAAAAATAATTGTGATTGTTTTAGACAAATTTTGAATGCAAAGGAAAAGAGAGAAACCTATTTAAAAGAATAATAGATTTATTTTTTGGGTAACCAGAGTACCATACTAGATCGTTGTGTGCGATATTTTTAAGATTCAAAGGACGTAGGGAGAGTAGAAGGATGGTTATGACAACAAGAGCTCAAAATCTAAAAAGGAGGTCCTTGGAGATAAGATTTTAACCTACAAAACAATGAAAAAGAGATTAAAGATGGAGCCGGGGTAGCTCGGCGTCTACACTTCGATGCTCAAGTCAGCTACTCAAGTTTTTTTGTAATGGCGAGAGCTTTGTCAGGCCTCTGAAATAATGGCTTGAGGTTGAAGAAGACCTTAACCTTATGGTGTAATTTATCCTTTTGAACACGTGATGTACGATGAAGAGTGGTCCAAGGTACCTTAGCAGAGGTTGTCTGGCAGGGCTGTTGAGGACCACTATCCTTGGTACAATGGAGATGTTTCTCGTGCTTGACGTTTTAGAGACTTTTCCTTGACCGTTTGGCATATGATATGGGTGCCCATCGTACTTTCTTAATCTCTGGGCTTATTTGGTGTATGTTGGGTACCTTGGTATAGGTAAGATACCCTGGGCACCCGAGATTGTGGTTTAGGTCAGGTACTTCGGGCACCCAAGTTTGTGTTATATGTCAGGCACCTCAGGTATCCTAACTTAAGGAGTAGGTCAGGTACATTGAGTGCGTACGATGATCGCTTACAGCCATGGCGCCCCTCATCGACATGTGGTGTTTTACTATAATTTTTATATTTCTCCCCAAACAACATCCCCCTAGCTTCTTTTTTTACGAAAAGTATTAAAGGCAAAAAAAACTCGCATAAGAAGTAAGAGTGACACATGGCGATGTAGAGTTTAACTTGATGGGTGTTTGAATAAGGGGCGCCCTGTTTTGCTTCTTTTTTAATTAAGCCTTGTATATATCCAAGCCAGAAATCTTCTCTTTGTCTTTTTTTTTCTCTTTTTTTTTTTAACTTAACTGACAAGGTGAGTGGGCATGGCTGTTTTCATGTCTTTTCTACTTCTCATGAAAAGTGTTAGCCGTCTGACACAAAGTTCAAATTTAAAAGAGTGCTGATGTTTGCCCCGGGTCAAACCCCGAAAAAAACAAAACGACGTCGTTTTGTTTTAATTTCTTTTTCTTTTTTGCTTCTCCAAAACGCTGCCGTTTTTGATATCTTTGTTTTTGCTCCTCCAAAAGAAACCGTAAGTCTCTTCCTTTTGTTCCGTCAGTGTTTGAGAATTACTATTGAAGTTGGAAAGAATTGGAAATGGAACAACTGGTATCTCCATGGTTCCTTCCAGCATCAAGATCACATTTTTCATGGAAGAACAAAGATTTGGCTCATCTTGGATGCACAAAAGCCCAACTCTCACCATTGTTTCCAGTGTTCTCAAGTCTACTTCTTCGTCTTCTCCAACAAGCTTGTTTAACTCTTTGGCGATAAAACAATTGTACACCCAAGTTGAGAGAAGTACTACGTCTGCAGTTGAAACATTCACTTCAAAATTGCTTTTGCAGCATGCAATCTCCAACAACACAACTCCAAAACTATAAACATCAAATTTCACAGTTATTAGGCCACTGTTTTGCCATTCAGGGGACATATAGCCTCTAGTCCCTTTGACCCCAGTAACGATTCTAGTTTGTTAATTCTTCTCTCTGTCGCTTTCCCAGGTGAAACGAAGAAATGAAGAGGAAGAAAATCAGTAACTTGGTTCTATAACGTTACAAATTCAACCGAGCAGCACGTTGTGAGCATTCCCTTTTCATCAAACGACGTCGCTCTGCTTTGCTTCAATTCATTTCAGCTGGGCAGCACGTTGTGAGCTCTGCTCTGCTTCAATTCATTTTGAAAATAAATCAGAACATAAAAAATTTTGTCCCCAGGCCAAACACTAATTACAGAAGCTTGTAGTTGAGACAGGAATAGAAACAGAAACAAACAAAAACAATCAGGAGTTCACACACACAAAAAAAAAATATTTCAGTAACAATTCCAGCACTAATTCCAACACCAGTAACACTTCCAACAAAAACAATTCCAGTAACATTAACACTTCCAGCAAAAAAAATTCCAACAGCAACAACTCCAGCACCAATTCCAGCACCAGTACATTTCCAGCAAAAAAAATTCCAGCAGCAACAACCTGGCCTAGGGGAGCCGAAGTGTGGTGCTTTGTGAGTGGATGAGGAGGGGAGTGTTGGCTGTCGCTCGTGTTAGCTTTATGAGTGCCGGCTGTCGCGTGACTATTGGTGATGGCAATGAAGACCTCGATCACGTGATGGCGGTGGTCCGTCATCTATGGGCTCGTCTTTCGTCTGTACCGACTGTTCGCGTGACCGTGGGTGATTGTTGTTTGTGGGTGTGATTTCGTGGTTTGTCAAAAGGAAAGTAAGAAAGGGGCAGATAAGCACTTGAGTTTTTTCTGCTTTAGTTTGTTTTGTTTTTACTAACTCAAACGACTACGTTTCATGCAAGTAAAAAGAAAAAAAAAAACCAAAATGATGCCGTTTTGAAATAATTCGGGGTTTGACCCGGGGAAAGTAGCATTTTCCAATTTAAAAACCAATAATTTTCTAATATCTTTTATCTCCTCTTTTGTACAGTACCTTTTATCTCCTCAATTAAAACATTTTCTTCTCTTTTTCTCTATTATTTATTTTTTTTAAAATCCCCAAAAAATGTTTATGAAAGCCAATCACTTCCAGTAATGCTCTCATCTTGCTCATATTTCCTACTTTTCTTCTTTTTTGTCTCGTCTTTTTCCCTGGCTTCGTCAACCTTCTATTTTTAGTTAAAAATCCTTTTTTTTTCGTCATTTCTCTTTTTCCTTTCTTTTTTTCCTTTTCCTTTCTTCTCTCTTTTCTCTTTTTCCTTTCGTTTTTTTTTCTTTTCTCTTTTTCCTTTCTCTCGGCCAGCCTTCTCATCTCGTGGTTCCCGGCAAAGACTTCCGATCGTCGTTACGGTGATTCTCGGCGCCAAATTTAGATGGCATGCAGCGGTATTTTGTCCGACGGTTCGACGAATAGCGTTTCTCCTTTCTCACGTCATTTTCATTTTTTTTTAGACGAAATCCCTAATGGGTTTCTTTTTTCATTGACAGTCGCCATCCAGCTTCATCCCTCTAGCCATTTTCGGTGACTCTGCGGCTCCCGTTAGCGATTTTTCGGCGAACTGCGACTCCGCTTGGCAATTGTTGTGGGATCTACAACTTCTTTTGGCGATTTTCTAGCAAACCGCAGCTGCTCTTGGTGATTTTTTCGGTGAGCCACAAACCTTTGGTGTTTTTCGGTGGTTCTTGATTATCTAGGGTGATTTTCAGCAGTGTGGGTGAGTTTCTTGTACTGTTTTTGTTATATATATATATAGGTATTTATATATGTTTACATGCATGTGTATACATGTGGGTATTTATTTATCTATGTGTGTACTCTTACTTATTGATCTTGGTGAATGTAGCTTTATCACTCCGTGTTTACAAATTCTGATTTGTGAAATTGGTGAGTTTGATGTGCCCTTTTTTCCATCTTTCCTTTTTTCTTGGTATATACATTGTTACACTATGTTGCATATTCTGAAAAAAAAATCTTCATTCTTTATTTTTCATGTTTTTGGTTGTGGTTAATGGTTGATAAATGGTGTGGATGTGTTTTTATGAACCTTGATCTAGTGGTATTTGATAGAAAGATGTGGATTGAAGGTGACTCATGTAGTCAGAAGTAGTAGTGTAAATAGCCTTCGTACTGAATCTCCTTCCCATATTTCCATTAGTGAAGACGAAAAATCTTCTCCCAATGTCTCTAACAGTGGTAATCTATATCCTAGGTCTCCTCCCACTAGGGGTGTCTACCGCAGTAGCCCATGCTTTTCTGGTACACCATCAACCCACCAATCTCAGAAAAAGGCTAAGCCATCTACCCATGTGACCCAAGTTCATTCCTCATATCGAGTTCCTAGATCTCCCTCTGCTCCTATTTCAAAATCTAGTTATCTCAATTCACTAGAAGCTAAGAGGGCTACTTTGGGTTACTTAGAACGAATTAAGGGCAGGCATAACATTCCTTCATATGCCCAGCTTAGGGTACCCTGTGTAGATGAGTAACCAAAATGCCCTTCACATTGACCTCTTTGATCAAGACTCCGCCTACCTCTCCAACCTTCTTTTATAAGGATGTCCAGTTACTTGAAGATAGCTCTTAAGCAGCTATCTCTTCTAGGGTGGAGGGACACTCACAGATTTGCAAGTATTATAGTCGGAAGTATTGGGGCATGATATTTATATTCGATATTTGAGGGGACTTTACCAATTTAAGAAGCCCAAAGGTCATGTTGTTGCTTATTTTTCTACCTCGGGTGTCCATGGCAATCTTATTAGAGGGGACCATGTCTTGAAGAAGGGTTATAAATAAGGTAAGTTTGTTGCTGATGGTAAGTGTTGGGAGGATACCCCAGATGATGAAGACAGTAAGTGTTCCCCTCGTAGCTTATCATTATTTATTTTTATCCTAGTCCACTTGCATAAATGTTTTGCTAACCTCGGGTTCCCCATGGCTTTGTAGATGTCACGTGGGTGAAAAGGTCATGCCCTATTCAGGAGGTGGGGAGAGAGGTGAGTAACTTTATGGAGAGGTTCCGAGTTGTACAGAAGGGTAATGATGTGTTGAAGGAGAGCAGGTTGGAGAGAGCGGGGCTAATTGACAGAGGTTTTTCATCTCTTTCTAGTGGCGAGTCATGTATGACTTTTAGGTGTTAAGAGGGTACCCTATTATTATCCATGTGACGAAGGTGCCCCGCGATCACCGTGTTTTACATTTAGCTTTGCTATTTTTTATTTCCCTTTGCTTTGTGTTCATGATGTTTAGTACTTGTCCAGCTGACTTCGTTTTCTCGTGTGTTAGGTGCAGATATAGAATCAACGGATGACGCTTTTGATGCTGGTGGGTGTATCTTTCGGTACTTAGGATTTTACATTACCACAAAAGAATACTCGCCTCTTCATGGCCCTGGAGTAAAGGTGAAATCGCAAGGTACCTCTCAGACTAGATCGTTCCTGAAAGAGAAAATTTGGGTTAGTTTCCTTATTTCCTGATGATCTTCATGAAAGTGAACTAGATCCGGTGTCCAACGAGAAGTTCTCATATCTAGCCCATTGTTTTTATTATTCTGCAGAGAACGTTACCCTTAAGATTGCCGCAGAGACAGATATGTTTAGTTTGAGTGAACGCTATGGCCGAACACTTAAGGCTACTCAAGAAGTAAGTTCTTCCAGGGTACCTCGAGTATACTTTTTCTCATTCATTATTTATTTATTTATATAGTTATACACACACACACACATATATATATATAACACTCTTCAACAACTGTAGGGGGCCTTTCTTCTGAGTCATTATCTTCCAGACTTTGATTCATTTGTCGCTGCCCAGTCAAAGGTTGAAAAATTGATGGGTGAGCTCTAAAGTCAACAATCTCTTAAGGAAAAGCTTGTTTAGGAAGTCAAGGCATTGAATAAATGCCTTGATGATTTGTCTGGAGAGAAAGCTCGGGTAGAAAGAGATTGTGACGAGCTAAGGGCCAAATACAGGATCAATTGTCTGAGTAAAAAAAGATGGCAGATGAGGCATATTCCCTTATCATGATGGAGGTATAGAGCATGAATCCAGAAGTGCTGGTACCCTGGGTCAAGAGATACGTTAACAAGACAATTGAAGTGTAACATATGTATAAATTTAAAATAAGAATGAGGCGGTGATTAAGGATTTTGGTGGTTGAGGACTTTTAAAATAAAAGAAGCTGGAAAAACAAAGCAAAAACAGACACATGCACGTGCGAGAGAAGCTGCCAAACCGACCCAACTACAAACCTGAAAACCCGACCTGACCTGACCCGCGAACATAACCCGGCTATATCTCGCGATTTCGGCCACCACTCTGGCTAAGTAAGGTATCAATCGAAAGCTTGTGAGACGCTGGTCATACTTTAACTGTCATCTTCGTCGGAAATTGACCGGAACGCCGCCGTTTAAGGCTTGAAAAACCGCGGCCAAAACCCATCACTACCGCCGTTGATCTTACCGGAATTTGACCACGCCACCACCTCAGTTTTGTTCCCCACGACTCCCTCTTCCATTTCCGACCATCCACTGCCGTTGGGGACATCGTTTTGCCATTGATCGGCTGTTGAAGGACTTACAGATTTGGGAGCTCGATCCAGAGCCATCGCCGCGTGTGGGAGGTCATCACCGCCACCGTTGGACTTAGTGTGGCCAGAACTTTCAGACTTGAGCTTCCCAGCCAGCGTTGACCAAATTCTGGTGACCGTTGACCGCCAAGGGCATTTAGGTAATTTCACAGTATGAAGGCAATTTTGTAATTTTTAAGCCTGTGGATATTTTAATAATTCATAGAATTGAGGATTGGGTGTAATTACGATTCCGAAGGTAATTCGGTGATTTACGATTTCAGAGTATTTTAATGATTTACGGACTGAGGGCATTTTAGCAATTTTATCGACACGGGAGTTGTAAATTATGGATAGATGTTCGTTTCGAGTTTATTGCATAAATTTAGTTGTAATTCTGATTTATGGAAAATAATTATGTCGTTTCCTTGATTTAGGAGGATCCGCGAGCGAGAACCGATCCGCAGACGTGCACGATAACCGAGCGTGAACACCGTCACTGTGAGTGGAATATACAAAACCTATTTTCATAGTTAATTAGGATAGTAAAGCATGTTTGCGAAATAAGTATTTTAAATGTTCTGATTTAATGATTCCCTCAAAATGAATTTTATTAACGCATTGATATTTTATTAAAATGTTTGGTTAATGGTTTTGCGTATCGACTTTGAATAAGCATGTTAGTATTTTAAAGATAAGAAAAGTGGATTCAAATGTGGTATGATTTAAAGTATGGTTAAAAGGTATGTGAATATGAGTATAATGAGTATTTTTTAAATCATTAGACAATACCCTTCCCCTCCAGATACAGTGATACAGATGTGATGAGATAGAGGTCTTTGGGGCCCGTCTGAACACACATAGAGGCTTTGGGCCGTGTGTTTGGGCGCTTTTTTCCTTTTAGGAGCATATGCATGCGGTATGATGATTACATAGATACAGATATTGAGATACAGATGAGATACAGACCTTTGGGGCCCGTCTGAGTACACAGAGGTTTTGGGCCGTGTGCTTGGGCGCTTTTGTCCTTTAGGGACTAGATTATACATGCACAGATATGATGAGATATGAGATGGTATTTTTATGTCTATTCGTGTAGCTCCGGGGCGTGACGGTATCTATATAGTACGTCATTGCCCGTCCGTTGAGATCCGGATACGACGAGATTATTTCCCTGGGTACTTGTGTGGTGATGATTTTCAAATTTGTGTATTATATATAATATTGTGATATGATTTACATGGTTAGTAATCTGATTTAAATGTTAAATGATTTATTACTGGTTTCTCGCATATGGTTTGATGAAATTGTGTTTGGAAATTATATGATTATTTCTTTTAAAATAAGAATTAATTTTCAAAAACTACTATCCACTCACTGATCTCACTGAGTTTTAAACTCATCCCGTTTTTATTATATTTTTTCCCCCACCAGGAGGTTGCAGGTACACCAGACCGACCCAGCGACTGTAAATATATTTTGAAACGTGATGGTGTTAGAAGATATAGATGATTTTGTTAGGATATTTCAGTTATCTTGTCCTTTTGGGATTGTATAAATTTGTTATATTATTCTTTTGGGATTAAGAATAAACTGAGATATTAATATTAGTTATAATATTATCTTTTTAGACTTTGGAGATATCTTGAGTAAAAGTCAGTATTTTGGTTGAGGATGTTGATAATTGGAGTTGTTGTATGTTGAATTATATTGGGAGTGTTATATTTATAAAGGAAACTGCTGAATTTTTAGCAGAATCTTTATTAATAGAATTATTATCAAGTTCGTTTTGATAATACTAGATTGACTTGCCCGGAGGGGATTCAGGGCGGGTCGTTTCATGAGACAGAAAGAAACCGTCCACTACCCAATCGGGTAGTCCATCTGGGTACATGGGTACCCAACATACCCCAGCAATTGCCTGCCTTAGATGCTCCTGCATGGGCTGCTCATATTTAGGTACCTCGGAGTCTTCTGTTGACCACCATTTGAAGAAAGATGTTGGGGATGATGTACCCCTTTTAGTTTAGTTATTACTTTGTGCTGTTATTTTTCTTGGGCTCCCCACATTCTGCACTTGGAACTTATTTCTTTCTTTTGATTTTTTTGGGATATTTTGCATTGCTTGGATGTCTCTACTCTTGTGATACTGTGCTATTAAGCCCCTTGTTTTGTATTTACATGTAGTAGTATTTTACATCCTTGTTACTCTGCATCTAAGTACTTGGCTAAGTTGTCATTTTGTAAATTTTCGGGGTACCTCGCATTATATTTGACAAATTCTTCTCTGAAAGGGGTACCTAAGGTACCCAACAAAGAGATCATATTAGGCGCCTAATGGCTCACATAGACACATTTGCTGCATGTCTTTTTTGAAAATTATGTTGAATCTCAACAAATGGATAATCAAAGCATCGTCATAACATTTTGATTATAATTAAGAGTATGTAGTTGGTGCACCAAATTTATTTCTTGCTCTTCTGAAGCTTTCCCCAAAATTTTGAATTGCCTATTCTCCACTGGTGTGTGCAATTTCTAATGCTATGAGTGTCAATGTGTAAGTGTACACAACAAGTAATATACTGATGAGTACTCAAATCGTCTATACAAGGATTGATGTTATTAGATTTGCTACAGCAACCTTAACAGTGTAGTCTTATTCTAAATTAAAATAAGACAATCTATGAAACTAATAAACTAATTAAAATAAAAATGCAATAAAGAAAATGATCTCATCAAACACAAGTATTAATGTAACGCCCACTTTTATTTTTATTTTTTCTCTTTTACCCTTATTAACTTGAGTAGGATAGTTATTATTAAGTGTTTGTGTGTGAGTAAAATTTATCAAATTACTTTAAATAAGTTACATAAGTTGTTAGTTTTTATAAAAAATATTTATTAATTACCAAGTATTTAAGAGGAAGCCATCTTTTTAAGAAGCTGTCTTTTTTTTTTTTTACACCGTTACAAACCGTAGAAAAAAAGGAAAGAAAAATAAGTTTTTAGAGAAGGAAAAGAAAGTTTTATAACTTCTTTTCTCAGTGTTTGCCTTAAGGTATTAAGTATTTCTTTGACTTATATGATTTATTTTTATGAATTGTTTGTCTTTAATTACTTGTAGTATGATTTGCGTAATATATGTGTGTTTGTAATGTTGTGATGATATAAACAGTCTCTATTCCTTGCTTGAAATCGTTTTCTTTATTTAGAATCATGTGAATATGCTTACATATCATGGAACTAGACATCCTAAGATTTCCATTGATAGGTCTTGTGTTGAAATCGTCAGAGTATGCAAATTGTTATGGGTTTTCGAAGTTAGGTTACTGGTGCTTGAAAATTCCGACTTTCAGCAGCGGTTCTCACTTCTGGAACTTTTTCCGTAAGGTTACACATCCTTATAAATTATGGTGATTTTTTTATCCACATATCTATGTCTAATATAATTGCATGTTTAATTTCGTAATTTTATTCATTGTGGTTAAATTATTAAAAATTGAAACATGCGACTATTGCAGATCTAGAAACTGTTTTCCATAAATTGCAGAAGCTGATACGTGTAACAGTTTGGGCTAATTTATGAATATTACATGCCATGTTAGGATTTTATAATGAATTTTCAATCTTTCCTCCGTCTTTAAAAAACTGGAATCGCAGCTTTTGGGCATGTAAAATAAAAGATGTGAAATTTGAAATTCTGTTTTCAAATCTGGAATTTTCTGGACAGGTTAGATGATCTCGGAAATAAAACGCTTTTAAAATAGTTTCAGGCGTCCAAAAATTATGAATTTTAATTATATGCTTTCTGAATATGTATTCTGTAATTGGAAAAAAGAAAAATATTATTTCAAGTACTAAAGAATATTTCATGAATTTACTAAGTGATAAAGGTCTAACTTGGTCAATGCTGGACAATTTTGTTACTCTGGTGAAAGGTCAGTATTTTGGCTTGATTTTCATAGTACCTCTGTAAATTTTCATGGTTTTCCAACATGTGTATAGGTTATTAAAAATCAGCATGTGTAAGATATTCATACTTATGTCTAGAATATGAATAAGTATTGAGCTAGTATAAGTGCCTATGAATTAAGGATGATTGGGATTATATTTAAGGTTAGAGATGATATTGATAAAAATATTTTTATGATGATTATAGGACGTGGGTGAGCTCGTTGGTTTGTTCTTAAGGTATTGAGTTGATTTCTGTGGATTGAGGTAAGTAGATTCATGCATGATGTGTTTTATAATAAATGCAATTTATGTTATAAGAATTATGTTTAAATGGAAGTTTTTACAAAACTGATTTCTAAAATATTTAAATGAATTTTTGAAAATAAAAATGCTTTTAAATGAATTTATATAAATGTATTTTAAAACAAATTTTTCTTAAGAAATTAGTTTTCTCAAAACAAATATTTTCTTAAAGAATTTTCTAAAAGAATTAAATGTTCAAAGAAAAATTCTTAAATGTTTTAAAAGACTTTAAATGCTGTTTATAAAAAGATGTAAGGTGGATTCAAAAATATTTTGGTTCATAGTCCGTAGTAATGTATATGATGTTAATGTTATGATGTTATGAAATGCTATGGCCAGCTTGCTGGTATGATGATGATCTTGTGCACAAAGATGTTATGAATAATGTGGGGTATACTACTCAGAATGAGGAACAATGCGGGGTATAACACCCTAAATGATGAATGATGAATGATGATGACTACGAGGCATGAGCTACCAATGTTTATATTTTAATGTTTTTATGAATGTTTTATTGTTTTTAATGCGTTTACATGAATCCACCCCTTATGCTAAATGAAGATGTTATAAAATGTTTAAACGTTAAATGACAAGGTTTTCAAATATTGTGCATGGATTTGCTTATCGAGTTGACGGCTCTTGCTCATTTATTAATACATTAAGTATTGATTTGTAATCTTTGTTTTGAGTAATTGTAAGTGTTGGAATACACTTGGGTTAAGAGATTGGGGATAATCGCTGGATGTAAAGGTTGATTGACACCTAAGAAGTCAATTGTAAGTGTTTTTGAAGTCTTAAAGGCTTGACAAGTTGAATCCTCAAGCTCGGTGTGCTTCGAGGCATGGACATAGGCAAGGTTGGCCGAACGACGTAAAAATCTTTGTGTTTGAATCTCTCTTTGCTTAACGTTTTATATTTTGGTTGATTTACTTATTATTGCTTTAAATTCGTTTAAGATTTGCATTATGTTTTGTTCAAGAATTGCCCTCGTCTCCAATATTTTGCAGATTGATTAAAGATGTGGCTTGGGTTCTTAGATGGAGAATTTTCTTAGTGGATCTTTGGAGTTGTTTTAAAGATTAAATTTGGCTAGACTTTTTATTTTAGATTAGAGACTTTTCTTTGGAGACTTTATTTTAGATGTTTTATGTAAGGATTCAATTGGAGCATGAATAATGATTGTTTATCTTGAGATTTATTAATAAGAATAAATGATGCGAGATCTCATTTCAAATTTTACCCTTGTGTTTTCATGGGTAATTTTTAGGGTGTTACAATTAATCCAATGAGAATAAAATAGTTGAGTGAATAAACTCACTTAATGGCATTGACTATTTTTCAATTACAGTATCGTTGCTAGAACATCTACTACAACATTAGGCAGAATCTCTCATGCATCCTCAGTTGTTGCTTGTTGGATATTTTATATCTAATGCAACCTAATAGTGACCAATTATTACGCCAACATTAAATATAGCATTAAAAGATCTAGGTTCCATTTACCCTACAAGGTGAATCTCTATATCTAATTCATCACTAATTTTGAATCAAGCATGACCTTACTCAAATTGAGATTACTCAACTTGGGAAACCCAATGTAAAACTAAGTATTATCTTAGTGAGATCCACTAAGTCAGACATTTTTTAGGCTCTCTCTTAACTAGTATCTCTAAATGAGTGGCCAACCGAAATAGAGAATTAAATTAAGCACAATTAAGACAAATTGTTATAGCAAACACAGAGCAATGTGCGAATACCCGTCATTAAGTTCGTTTATTACTCAACTAAAATCAAATTGAGTTCATGATTTGTGATAAAATAGTAAAGAAAATAGTTTCAACCATAAAATATATCCCCATAGATATATAGAAAACAAGAAGATAATAAGAAAAACTTATTTTCGTTTGATCTCTGTGATTTCTCCTATGTCAGCCTTCAATCTATCTCTCGATTTCTATTTTTGTTTTGTTTTTCTCTGTGGTTTTTTTCCTTAAGTGACGACTCTCTCTTTTTTCTTTGCATGTGTGCTCATTTTTTAACTTAGAATTAGGGCAACCGAAGGTCTAGGGCGCATATATTCCATTTTTAGAAACTTCAAATCGCAATCTTCTAGTTGTCTCGCACGAAATCTCCTATGTCAATGCTCCAGGATTGCTACAGCAACGGCTCCAGCATCTTCATTGTTTCTTATTTGTTTTAATTCTTCTATAGCCAAGTTCTTTGTTTGTCTCTGCAAGTTTGTTGCGGCAGCATTCCTTCCTTAAAATTTAAGCTTTCGGTCACCTATAATTATGCATATGATCTAAGTACACAAATTATTCTAAAACAAACTAAATTTCTTAAAAATAAACTAAGATGGATGTTCATGCAAAATATAACTATAATACAATAAAAACACATCATTTACTATCTAAGTACTACTAAGTTAAGTCTAAAAGTGTAATGATAACTGTCATTTCATAGAGTTTATTGGTTACTATGCTCAATTAAGAGAATTGAGGTGTGGGTGTACACATACCTAAATGGAACATCATGACACTACAGTATACTATTTAGGCAGCCTTATCATGCTCCTACTGAAAGGCTACCAATGGCATGTTTATTCCCCTTTTGCTTATTTTGGTCTTAAGTAGATTGTCACAATCTGGGTAGGTCAGGTACCTCAGCTGGTCCTATAATAAGTTAATCATAATTGACAAGCGTATGGCAAAAGTTACACATCATCAAATATGAAGTCAAATTAATGGCAAGAAATGAATATTACCCACATTTTGCGATTGAAAAGTCGAATAATAAAAAGACGAATGCACATCATAATGTTGAGAAGAAAATGCATTTATAGATTACGAAAGCATTGATCAATACATGACTCAGCTATGTTATCCTAAGGAGAATAAATGATCGTAAGACCTCCTACTCTTTCATTTGGGGGACTCAAGGAATTCTAAAATTGCAACTGACCACCACAAGGTATCTGGGGTAATCTACGTGGCTTACTACATACACAAGCATTAGATTGCGCTTCATGTTGGGGTACTTCTTCATTGGCTTTGGTAGTCGGAGTAGGCCACTATCTTGAATCTGGTAAAAGATCGGGGGAACGATTCAACTGATGGTGGGATTCGTACCAAAGTTTCGGTAGTGGCTCTCGTTGTTCCGGCGACAATGATCTAGGAAGATAGGGTACCGTAGAAACACCAAGAGTGTTGTACCCTCATTTGTGCGGGATAACATGTGGCGGGCTTTGTACTTGAGGTTCCCTTGGTGCTGGGGCTTCCGTCTTCTTGGGTTTCTTTTTCTTGGGTTTCTTTTTGCTTTTCATGATTTCGACCTTGTCTTCTTGCCACTTTAAATGGTATTTCTCATACATCTCAACATGTTGCAAGGCTCGAGAACGGAGATGCTTCTTTTGAAAAGAAAGCCATAACTTGCCCAACTGCAGATTCTTCTCAAAGTGCATTAATATGTATTGATGTCCAAATGCTCCGGTTCGTAATACTTATATAATGAAAAACTTATAATATCTTAACTATTTATGTCATAATTTTATTTAAAAATAATATTTACAATACCATAACCATAACTCTTAATTTTTATTTTTAAAACACAACACTTTAATGCCAAAAGAAGCCTAAGATTCCCTTCTAGTTATTTCAAATTAACCATAGAAAGCTAGAAACCCTCGGTATTAGCACACACTGAGGATGAAAATTATCCAAGAATGTACTGTAACTTGGTGACATCTCCATGTTCAAATTTGCCTAAAATCTTCCAATTGATGGGTATTTGAATTTGCTTCTAGTACAAAATTACAAAAGCTTAAGTTGAAAAGCAAGGCTCACAGATTAATCAAATGAAAACAAGAACCTTCCATCTTACTTTCAGAGAAGCAAAATTTGATCTCAACATTATCCAGGAGCAGCAAAATTTAAGTTGAACATTATTCTCCACTGTATAAAACAGTTGAAGGTGACGGAATGATTTTAAAAAGGAAAGAGAGAGAGAAAGAGGGAGGGAGAGCATACACATCCCAGAGAGCTTAAAATTGCAGCTACAATTGACAGCGCGATTCTACTGCCGGTAAATTCTTCTATAACTTCTGTTCAAATTTGTGATACATAAACAGTCTAGCAGCAATCATACTACAGTTCTCGGAAAACAGGCCTGTGATTAACTAAATTATGCACAATCAATTCAATTTATAACCATGCAGGAGGTCTTACCAACCTCTCTAAGGTTATGATCCCACAGGAGCAATTCCTTTGGCTTGAGCTGCAGCCTTTGCAGCTGCGGCAGCAGCAGCCGCTGCAGCGGCAGCAGATGCAGCTGGATTGGGTGTTGATGGTGGAGGCACCGGGTTTGATTGTGAATTGTTTTGTGATTGAACTATCTGCTGATGTTGCTGCTGCTGCTGAGAGTTGACTTGGGCGAGTAGAGCCTTGATCTGACTTCCTGAAAGAGTCTCATGCTCAAGCAAAGCATTAGCAAGTGCATGGAGCTCCTTGCTATGCATAGTGAGAATAGTTTTTGCATTGTTGTAAGCCCTATCCAGAAAGTTCCTAACTTCTTTCTCAATAAGCAGCCTAGTCTCAGTGCTCATGCTCTTCCCATTGTCATCATAATTGTGAGTGACAACCCCAACCTCTTTGCTCATGCCATACTTTGTAACCATTGCTCTAGCTAGCTTAGTGGCTTGTTGAAGATCAGAGGATGCACCAGAAGTAACTTCATTTTCTCCAAAGATAAGCTCTTCTGCGACCCTTCCACCCATGCAAACATCAAGCCTGGCAAGCATCTGCTTCCGTGAGATGCTCGTTTCATCCTTGTCTGGCAATTGAGCAACCATGCCTAAAGACATCCCACGGGGAACAATTGTTGCTTTGTGAACTGGAAGAGCCCCATCAGTATGGACAGCCACAAGGGCATGCCCACCCTCATGGAAAGCCGTCAGCTTTCTTGACTCATCAGAAATCACAGCTGACTTGCGTTCACTTCCCATCATAATCTTGTCCTTTGCATACTCCAGATCAGCCATTGTCACAGCTTTGGCACCGTCCATTGCTGCCTTGAGTGCAGCGATGTTGACTAGGTTTGCAAGATCCGCACCAGAGAACCCGGGAGTCCCTCTAGCAATGATCATCAGATCAACATCATCCGCCTTCAACACCTGTAATTGCACCACAATCAATGGTAATGCATGGGTATTGGTATATGATTATTCCTATTGTGTCACATAAATCTAATATAAAAATCTTACAAAAGCCAATGTTGACATACATAGTGCATCAACTAAAGGACTAGGTTATGATGATGATGGTAATGGTTTAATTGTATACCGACAAGAAATATAAGAACAAAGACATATGAATTAGACAGGCTTAAGTCAGGCTCATCAAGTAGACATTTCCCACTGAAGAATAACAAAAGACCACGACAGCGATTGTTTAGCCTTTGCCAATTCAACCTCAGACTTCGATTCTAAACAAGGAGTAAGCAATACCTTCGACATGTGGGATTCCATGATCTGCCGCCGCCCTTCTACATCTGGATTTGGAACAACAATGTGGCGGTCAAATCGTCCAGGTCGCACCAGTGCCTTGTCTAATGACTCTGGGAAATTAGTAGCAGCAATCACAATTATTCCTTCATTTTGCTTGAAACCATCCAGCTCGACTAACAGCTGATTCAAAGTCATCTTCATGTATTGTTGGTCTTTAGGGTTTCGGCTTCCTCCAATGGCATCTATCTCATCAATAAATATTATACACGGAGATCGCTTCTTTGCAGCAGAAAAAAGATCTCTTACTCTCCGGGCTCCAACTCCAACAAACATCTCTTCAAACTCACTGCCGCTGCAAGAGAAGAAAGGAACACCAGCTTCTCCAGCAATAGCTCTTGCCAACATAGTTTTGCCAGTGCCAGGTGGGCCAACAAGCAAAACACCTTTTGGAAGCTTCCCACCTAAACGAGTGAAGCGCTGTAACAAGAAAAGCCAAATACCCAGGAATCAAAATTAATATTCCATTAGGTGGTTAAGGAACATAAATTCAAAGGAAAGAAAAAGCCATAAGTAACGGGCCATTCAACTAGTATCAGCATTAATGAAGATCTATGGCTGCCAACAATTCTTGATCCCTGATATCAAAGAACATTCCACTCTCAAATCACAACCTTTTACAGACTTGAATCTTAGTGCATGATCTTAAACCACTCTGTGCATTGAAACTGCTATTATACACAGGTGTTTGTGAACAGGATTTTATGCCATCATCTGCCAAGAAGGAACAATCCAGGTTGGACAATGTCATCAAGAAGATATTGTCCTTATCCAGCCTCTTACAAAGAGAACTAATGTGTTCTCAACAAACAGAAATTCTCTTTTTTTTAAAAAGACAGCTGGTATGTAAAAAAGGAATGACTTTACTTCCCTAAACAAAATTTCCACCTTCCAATGTAAGGATGTTAATTTTAGAATTACTAAAACCACCAAAAATGAGGAACATGCCCAACTTAGCACATAGAAACAGCGTCAATGTTCAATTGAAACTAACAATAAATGCAAATTAAAAAAATAAATTGATTCACAATGTTTCAGACATCAGTTCGCTCATTGCTTACAAATTGAAATGAAAAGATAAAATAGCAGAGCAATAATTACATAATCACCTGGTCAGATGGAAAACCATCAAGCAAACCAAATAAACTCATCATTGATGTCTCAAGATATAGATATCTAGTAACTACATGCACACAAGAGCTTAGTTACACATAGTTTGGTACTGAAAAGCAGAGAGCAGGAACATAACTACGGGTCATATTAGTCTAAGAGTATCTCATGACAGAAGCTATTAGGTGAAAGCCAAAGCAATGAAGCTTTCAAAATTGGTTCTTTATTCCCCAATTCGGAATGAAATGTAAATATTTGTGGAGGAGATATCCAGGCAATGAATAGAGAAAATTATATACTTCATAGAAAGGAAAGATTACATATCTCTCCTATATTTGATGCATCTTTTGGGTGTATAACCCAGAACAGGAGATTCCACAGGTGGCACACACATTTACACCCAGTATCCATGTGACAAAAATGCACACAGAAAGCTAACAAGAAGATAAAGAGAGATAGAAGTGCACATGCACAGGTCATTATCAAGCATTTACTTTTGGATCTCGAAGGTAGTGGACAATCTCTTCAAGCTCTTGTTTTGCCTCATCAACACCTTTCACATCACTGAATTTTGTGTTCGATTCCAAGCTAGGTTGCACCTCTTCATGCAAACCAAGTCCTGAAAAATAAAAATAAAATATATGTAGAAGGTTTCACAACAATAAAATTTGTATCAGGAGGAAATTACGGACACACTTAAAAAGTATTAGGATATAATTATACCTTTGCTGATTCCCCTATCCTCAATAAGTGCTCCTACACCAGAAATCAACAGAAAGCCCAGTGCAATAGTGCGAATTGTACGCCACAGTTGCTCTTTAAAGTGCCCTCCTTCAGCTGCCACCATGTGGATAGGTGCACTGGCAGTTCCAAGCACGCCATCTTTTGTTGGTTTGCCGACATTCTTAAAAGCTGAAATGCCTCCTATACTTTCTTCGTCCCTAGCCGAGTTGGCGATACCTGTGAGTTTCATAGAAGACTCTTGCTTAGTATATCAAAAATTATGCTTGACAGACATTTCTGACAAAGTATATGTGCTCCAAAATCCAAACAAATAAATTCTGCAATGGATTCAGATTATAAATCTCTGCCTTATTTGCTGATTTTCCAGTTTCAGTATGACCATCTTTGAATTCCATGACCACAATTTGCAACACTTTTAGAATTATATACACCCACCTTTTTGTAATGTCTTGAGCAGCTCACTATCATCTAGCCGGTCAACTTTCACTAATGCTTTAACGTATTCAGAGAGTGCTGACTGGTTAGAATGTAATGATGGTTGGCTTTCAAAAAGTCTAATCACTGCCTCAGGATCATTTCGGCGGTAAAGTTCTCGGAGATGGGCAACCTCGCTGGCTTCATCAGCATCGCGTACTCTGCGAGCCAAACTACCAACGTAGTTTGACTGAAACCTCCTTTGTGTGTTGGAAAACCCATTCCCTAAAGAAAAGAAAAAGGAAAACATTAGCACATGACAGTGATAAACAGAGAAGAAAGCTCTCTCTTTTGTTATACATCCTCCCAAAAGGGCAAAAAGTTATTCAGATGGAAAACTAGCTCAACTCATTAAGGCTAAGCAAGTACTTTTTTATTATGCAGTGAAAGCATAGTAATGCAAAGTTGTTGTTTGAAAATTCCTAAATCATTTCATTTGACCTGAAATAAAGTTACATACTCTTTAACTCTTAAGAGACTATCAGCAGCTCCTTCAAGATAAATATCATTAGTAGTTCTAAAACAAAAGGACGTAGATATAAATGCGCAACTTCAGAGTGCACAGAATGCATACCTCCGGTACCTCCAAGTTTGTTCACTTGAAAATAAGTCCTAACAAACAAATTTTTGACCGGCACCAACTCTGTTCGGTGCCTTGAAACCTATTGAAGAAAAACACAGAGTTTTAGTAATAAAGAGTAAAAGGAGAATTGAGAAAGGATAAATCCTATGCCATACAAAAGAATGAGATTCGACGATTTAAACTGATAATAAAAGAAGTTGGTACACCCAAAACCAACCACAAAGACTTTGATGCCAAAAGATTCTTCCTTTATACTCATGTGAGAACATGTACTAATATAAGCATGCATTATTTAGAAACAAGAGCTAAAGAACCTATAGTGATACTACCAGTACAGCAACTAAAGGCAGGGACATTTCAAATGTGATGAACACATAATACAAAGAAAACAAATAATAAGAATTAAGCAATAGTTTCTAAATTTTCTTCATGATCTGCAAATTGAGGGGAAAAAATTAGCCCTGTCCTCTTTTACTCCTTTCAAATCTTCTACACCCCCAAAATAATCAACGAACATAAGGAGAAAAAACAATACTGCAAAAACTGGCTTTGCAACAAAACTAGGAACAGGGACAACTTTCAAGATACCAGCTTCACAATGTGGTTATTCAATGAAGATTCAGTACAGGACAATATTTGCCCATGAACAGACTAATTCAAAAGATACACATAAAAAATTCTTGTAAACAAGATCCAGTGATGTGTCTCTCATTCCCTCTCTCCTGGTGTCTAAAATGCAATGAATCAATGGTTCAAAACACAGCTTTAGCTTCATTCCCTACCTTAACACAACTATAATTTTGAGTACAGCTATAGTTTTGACTAAATAATGAAAATTATCAGAATCAACATTAACCAAAGCTGAAATTGTAAATTGGGTTTTCTGACCAACCTAAACTAAAGCCTCGCTAAAATTAAAACTAGGGTTATTGCAGACCCAAAACAAGCTAACTTTCTATATATGTCAAGAATATGAAGGAACGCAGCATATGAAAAAACAATTATTAATCAATAAATCGTGTGAAGAAATGCAACTGACCTCTGTGATTAGGCGCCTCCAAGCCATAGCCTCTTCAGAGACTCACAAAATTAAAAAAAAAAAAAAATCTGATTTTTTTTTAATCCAAAAACACTCTCTCTAAATCTCTGTTTATCTTCTACAAAATACAATAATATATTGTGATGTATGGTCTCTTTTGAGGCGCGTTTGGTTAGCGAGAAAACGCAGGAAAATATGTGCGAGAGAGAGAGGTGTACACAGGGGTTCGGATGGGGAGAGCGTGTTAAAAATACGGGAACACGTGGTATTTAAATGTCGATACTGCCCTCGGTACTAATATGTATGGGCTCGTATGGTCCAATCTGTTTGAAGAATCAACTTATTTTTAAGGAAACCAAAAAAATGATAAAAAAAATTAAAAACCGACGCGGCGACACCAGTTTACGGAGACTTCACTTAAAAAAAAAAATAATAATCTGAGTCTTTATATCTTTGACAGATACTGCTGATCTTTCTTTGGGAAGAATGTTTGACTTTTGATACATACGTTAGGCCCAAATTTTATGAGCCCAACAACTGTTGTAAGCTTACACGGACTTACAAATGAGGCTCAGTCCACAAACGGGGCCGGGGGAAATCTTTTTGATTAGCACTATTGGCACTCCTCAATAATCTCGTAGAAACCCCTTTTCGGCTTTTACAATTTTAACCATACCGGAAGTTACAAATAAAAGTCTAATGAAACTCTTGCATGGATCCTGCACAATTTCGCGTTGGAATTTAGATAAAAAAAACCTTCTCTTCTCAGCAACCATTGAAAATAATAGAGAAAAAGCTTGAATTAATAAACAATTGATTATATATGTTCAAAAATTCTTACTATTATTTTAGTCTACCTCAAGATTGTAAATTGTTCGGTCAAATTTGATGAGTTAATGAACCCAAAAAAAAATTTTGATGAGTTAATTTTTTTAATGTTTATAAATACATCTTTCTCTTTCGAAACTCACCATGTCGTATATTATTTCTTTTATATATATATATATATATTTGATGCTTCATTGACGCATGCAATTTGGAGCATCCATGGAACTTTTCTGTTTCAGGTATTCTAAAAATAAGAAATTTGTACGAAAAAGAAATCTCCTCATGACAAAGATATCATCATTTTTGCTTCTAGGGCGAGGTTCCTTATTTTGCTAAAGTTTCTCCACTCCTCTTTGTACTGGAAAATACGATTTCCTACATATACAAATGGATTACTTTGCTAAAATTCTTTATATTGTCTTCTAATTTATCAAACCCCACCTCTTTTTTAGGCAAATTCAGGCTTTAAAATAGATTATCAGATTTATATAGACTTTTTCTTCTTCTTCTTCTTCTTCTTCTTCTTCTTTTAATAGTGATCAAGGGTATTGAGGGGATCGAAGGTGATGTTTTAAGAAGCAAAGTCAGTTTTGAAATTATTATATTGGGTATATTTATAGAAGGGGTTATGACTTATGAGAGAATTATTGAGGGTGCCAATAGCACCATTCAAAACTTTAAACAAGCTCATTTTAGTCACATAACAATTCGCAATAAAATTACCCATTTTTATGGTTATTTTTGTCTATATTTTGTTTCCTCAGTGCTTTCCTTTCTCAATTCAAAGGCAAGCATATCACTATTACGAACTGTAAACCAACTTCGCAATACAAACGGGAGGTAATTAAATTAAAGCAATTTATAGTATCACTTATAAGTGTTTATAATTAACGAAACAAATTTTGTATTCATTCGATGTAGGTTTATGCTCAACTTCATGCAAATTCTACGACTATATTATGTGAACGTAGGGTAGATCTCACCTTTATAATAATATACCCCTCAGACGTGCTCAATAGATCCCAAGCTATGTTCTAATTTTCCAAACAAACAAAAAAAAAAAATCGGAATTTCAGAAAAGGTCAACAAAGTTAACTCACATAATCGTATTTTTATATTGGCCTCTTTGATTGATATCTTATCACAAAATCACAGACCACGTCAATAGAAACTGATTTTTTTTTTTTTTTTTGGAATCATGTACCCGTTACCTTTGACCTCACCGAATTGAAATGGATTTATCTATATATTTTAGAAGGAAAAGTCTAAGGCAAATTAGCTAATTAAGAAAGAAGATTGACCGAGTTTCAACTTGAAAGAAGAATAAATGAATAGGCTTGATCCTCCTCCTCGGGATTAAGAACATTAGCAGCAATTAAGGTGTCAAAAAGCATCTACTTTTTATTACGACTACAAAACAGCATCCAAAACCACGAAACAGTGACGTCTGTGCACTGCAGCACCAGTCCCCGAATCTGTCTCAATTAGTCGGCAGCGTATGTCCAAAGGACCAAACCCCCCAGTTCATCAATAATCATGCATCACATCAAACTTTAAATGTGAAAAAATAAAAAATAAAAATGTTCGAGATATTGTGTTAGTGTTACAGTCTAGTGCTTGCTGGACTTTGGAATAGAAATTTCAGTGAGACACCTATTGCACAATGATTAGAGATGTAATTATGTATGAGTACACGTACGGGCGTCGAAGTGTGCTCTCCGGGTTATTAATTTCATTGAGATCTTCAGTTCTGTAATTATCAACTTCGAGCTAGGACTCGACGACCACTTAAGTAGGCATCCCATGAAGGTTACCATTGAATTAAGATTTTTGGAAAGTACAAGTGGATGTTACTCAATCAAGAATTGTTTAATTTAGACCGACCTAATTTTGTCTCTTAATAGCCTCATTTGCTATTTTGGTTTCACAGTTTTGAAGTCATAATTCCTGTGAAATATAAGATAATGTATAGGTGTTTCGGTTTGTTGTCTAATGAGAGTTAAAATCGGGTAGTTTGTAAGTTTTCCTCTGCTTAAATTAAAATATACCAATTATTCTCCTATTATTTTCATAACATCCTTACAAAAAAAAAAAAAAGTTCAAGGAAAAGACAAATAAATGGGTCATTTGCTTGATATATCATCTTGCGAATATAAAATACATGTTGATTATAAAAAAATGTTTAGAAATAACAAAAAAATAAAAGAAAAATATATTCTTATCAATATTTTAATTTTTAATTTAATTTATATGATTTATTCAATTCATAAAAAAAATATGAATAAAATTGCATTTAAAATCAAGGGTGATACTATAAAATTGTAGTATCAAGGCAGTTATTGGGTATTATAAAAACATTAAGGAAACAAGTGGTATATATTGATTTCTATCAAGGGAAGACTGACAGTGTCCCTTAAAATAGGGTCTAATGCAAATGGTATATCATGCTATGCATCCACCATCAATTTTTTTTCATCAAATAAGTATAGATAAATTATAGTTTTAAGATCACAATGCATGATCCTTTCAATTAATAAACTCTCCAATGTTTAGGGATGGCAAAATTACCTGCCAACCCCCAAATCTGCCCGTTGCGGGTAATTTTGCAGGTTGTGGTTGAGTTTGGTATTGAGAAAAAATTTTATCGGATACTGATCAAGCATGTATCAGTCAACCCGCATTCTTTATTTTAATTATATACATTTTTAATTTTAATCATAAAAAATATATTTTAAAAAATTAATCATAAATATGTGTAAGTTAAAGTTTTTAAGTCCACACACACACACACACACACACACAAGCTTTAATAACTATAAATTTTATAATTTTCAAGTATAATATTATAGATATTTTATTTTAATTGATTAATTTTTTTGTTTTACTTTAATGACTGGAACCAAATGATTGGTTACTAAAGTTGGGTTATTTATTTGTTTAATTAATTGTTAACAATAGTTGTACAAAATTTACTTGTTAGTATTGTTAATAATACTTGTATATTGATGAAAATATGTAGCAAGGCATTGATATTAGATATGATGATTTGCTTATAACAGAAATATTTTGTGTTAAATTAATGTATTTTGTGTATTTGTTTTAATGTTGAAATTTTAATTTCTTATTCCCATTGATAAAATCTAAAATTGAGTATTATATGTAGATTTTTTAGGTTATTATTATAAATTTATAGTTTGAATTATATAATTTTATTTTTATATATTATTAAAGTATTTTTTAATATTCGTGATTTTAAATGACAAGGCCCGCAAAAAAATTTACTACAAGTGGCGGATGGGTTTGATAATTGTTAAAACCTATAGCGGGTGGATTTTTTTAAAAAATAAAAACCTCCTGTGGGTTGCGAGCAGTCTTAGTAATTTAAACTTTTTACATATGGGGGTTTGGTAATGGCAAATCCGCACTAAGTGGTGCCCATTTGCCATCCCCATATGATGTTCAATTACTATCTATTATCATCAAGTCCAACTCAAAATGCATTAATCAAAATAAACATAATAGCATATTTTGGTTCCATTATACTTGCTGATTAATTTTTTTAATCGAAGATGAACAGTTGATGATGAATTACAACCAAATTAACTATATGTAAAGCAAAATGACAGAAACTGAACAATTATACGAATTTAACCCAAGGAAACACGGTGGAAACTGGAAAGCACCATTAAGTATCCGAACATATTTAAAATGCCACAGCAGGATTTTTCTTTTCTCTCTCTGTAGCTCTCTTTATAGGGAAATTTAATTAATCAGCTAACCCATAAGCTAACCTTGCCAAGTTCTTGGGTTCTGATTCTGCGGTCCAAACGTTGAAGAAGAAGAAGGATTAATTTGATCAAGGCCTGCTATATTGACAAAATCTCTATGACTATGAGGAAATGTTTTTAGTCCCAAAAAATCTCTTGTCAAACCATCACTCCCTCCAGCGTTGCTACCGCCAGCACCGCCACCATTATTGTCTCTAGTTTCATGATTATTTCTGCTAAGTTGGGCATGGTGAAAATCGCCGTATCCTTTTGGATTCAGTATCCCATTCAATGCATCATCAAAAGATGACGATGACCCATCAAACCCATTTGTACAAGAAAAAGAACTCATCATCATATCATGCAGAAGAGATGGAGCTGTCCCAGGGCCTGTTGTAGTAGTTGTAGTACTTGCAGCAAACTGTTCCATGTAAGCAGGGTTAGCAGCAGCAGCAGCTTTATTCCCAAAAGATGACAAGTTATTATGAACAAACCCACTTGCCAAGTCTTCACGTGATGACAAACCCAGACCAGAAGAAGAACCAGCAGCTCCAGCTGTAGATGCGGAACCAGCAGGCATGTGATGAGTTTGGTGGGGTACTGGTACTCTAAGCACGGGTGCAGGTAATGCAGATGGCTGTGTGCTCATAGTCGCCCCCATTTGTGCTGCTTTTTGCAGAAGTGCTGTTGCAGACGTGTGTTGTGAACCTGTGGTGCCGGGTGGCTCAAATGGTGCGAACGAAGTAGAATTAGGGTTAGGGCTAGGGCTAGCGCTTTGGTTTTCGTTGTGAAGTAAAGACCGTGAAAAAATGTTTCCTGAAAATAACTGTGAAGAGAGGTCAATTGAAGAAGGGCAAGCTAACCAAGGTGGAATATGGTGCTGCTGATTGTTGTCTTCTATTTTCACGGCTTGTAGTTGTAGGGCTTGGAGGCCTTGGCTTTGGAGCTGATGATGATGATGGGAAGGGAAATTCAACATGTGGGTTGCCGAGGAATTTGGTTGTTGTTGCGATGGAGAGAAAAGTGGGTTTACTGTTATTGTCCTTGCACTCTCTTCAGCTAAAACGTCACAGAAGGCTCTGTGGGTGATGAAACTGTCCCTTCTGTAACCCAAAAAAAACCATACCACAAAAGAACAAAAAGAGAACCACATCAAAATACAGAATAAATTAACAGTGTCCCAAACCGAAAGTATACTCTCTCTTTCTCTCTCTCACATGTCAACTTTTTGTATTTTCATTCTTTTAATTTTCTTCTCCAAGCACAAAAGACAGATAGTAGATGCAGCCATTAAACGTTTTCCTAATAATCAAAGCCCCTTGCGGTATGATCGATCCATTAGACATATATTAAAATTCATCAAAAAGTTTCATCTGTCTCTCTTCTTCTTCTCACTCAAGGATCACGTAAATATTAGGGGAAAAAAATCTTAAATGTGTTCTTAAAATGTCAACATATATAATTTATTCTTTATTATCATGTTGTGCCTTACCTAGAGAAAAGTTTTCCGCAGTCACATTTATACTCTCTTGTGCCACAAATCTTGGAGTGAGCTTTCCAATCTGATTGAACTGCATATTTCTTAGAGCACTTTTCACATTTCCACTTTTTTTCACCATGCTTTCTGCTAAAGTGCTTCTTAATCCCAGTGAGGTCCCCAAGAGCCCTTGATGGATCATGATGAACACATGTGGGCTCAGGACAGACATAAACCTTCTTCCTCTCCACTTTGTTTGTTCTTTGCTTTAACTTCCACGGCAGGTTATGTCCTCTTCTATGAAGCTGAAGATTCTGGTCTCTTTGAAACCCCTTGTTACAGATCTCACATAAGAATCTGTTTGTGGCCATCAAACTTTTGGGAGACAAGGCTATGACTTCTGCATCTGGGTCTGATTCGAACAGTACAAAATCAATTAACCCCCAGAATTGAAAAAAAATGAAATTAAACAATGAGAAATTTATACCTGGGTTGCCTGGAAGGCTTCTTTTTTTCTTTGATGGTGGTGTTGCTTCGTTTGTTGAAGAAAAAGAATGTTGTGCGTAAAAGTTGGTGCCAGTTTCAACTCTTGAACCCGAAGAAGCAGTTACTTCACCAGAAGCTGAAGTCAAATTTGACATATTCTCTTCTACTAGAAGACCTTTCATCATCTTCATCAACTAATTTAAATGAGGATTTGGTGTTTGAGGTGACACAGAATCACAAGATTCACTGATGATGAGATGGTAAAATGGATCAACTTTTTTAAATCTCTGACAGGTCGTCCTAAGATCTAAAAGAAAACCCTAATTTGGAAAGTAGATAAGAAAGATGATTTCAAGCAGACAAAAACCATAAGAAATAAATGTTACAAAAGGAACAAATTAATAACATTCAAAGCAAAACTTAAACTCACTAGTCATCATCTCATCTCCTCTTTATTTCAACAAAATTCTTTGCTGACATGACACCAAGAAGATTAAACAAACCCAATTCCCATATTAATTAATCAGAAAATGAATCAAAAAATCAAAAAAAAAGAAAGAAAATGAGAGAGAAACAGAAAGAGAAAGAGAAAGAGAGAGAGAGAGAGAGAGAGAGAGAGAGAAAGAGGGATGAGGATATGAGAAGAGAGATTCCTTCGAAGTCATCCACTCATCTAAAAACAAAACAAAACCAAAAGGGTAACAGGGCTTCTTGTTCTGACGTTGCACTTTCTGTCTTTTCCTTTGTTCTCTTCCCAGTACGTCTTTTATTAAAAAAAATAATTATTCTGTACTTAATTTGCTTTTTCAAATTATTTTTCTACAGTTTTTAACGCTCTCTGCTGGTAAATAAATTCATGTTTTAGAACATTACACACCAACCTCATTAAAAAATAAAAAAATAAAAAAATAATAAAAAAAATTATGGATGTAAAGAGGCCGAGTAATTACAGACTTTTTAACAGAGTTGAAAAAGCAAAATCTCTTTGCTCTCTGTGCACTTACACCACACGAGCATGATTGGTTCAGTGATTGAATTACAGCAGACATGCTCATCGAAAACAGTTCTCTATTATTCTGTTCTTTTTACAGTTGTTTAATCCATTAAAGTATCGTTATATACACACACACACACATAGAACAATCAACTTACTTCATTAGAGAAATCTAAATCATCACCTTTCTTTCTTTTTATGATTTTCAAAATTAATTAAAAAAGTGAAGCATATAGAAAAGGTATATATAGGTGGTAGGTCGGTCCCCGGTGCTGCCCAACCCATCATCACTTGTTTTATATGCATACTGAGAGAGAAAGAAAGAGAGAGAGAGAGAAATTCGTCAAAGCTATATCATTCGATCCACGAGTAGTTGAATAATTTCTTGACGATCAGTTCAAAGTAAATGATATTAATTTTATGTTAATTTTTACTATTGAAGAAGAGAAATGAACGTACAATCATTGGCTGCTTGAATTTTTTAGATTTTAGGTAATTCTTTCAGGAAGCACGAAATTAAATTTGGGGTTGAGAAATCTAGCCGGCTTCTTATCGTCACTTTTTTTTTTTTTGGTTTTGGCCACGAGGTATCTTGGGGAGGGCCCCAACTGTGGGAGGCACTTTTAAGTTCGTACCACAACTCAGATTATAAGTCCCCGCTCGAACCGAGAGGCACAAGTGGCGACTTCCCTGCGACTCGAACTGGGAAGCAAACTCAGTCAAGATACTTAAGGGAACTCCATTACCAGTGGAGCCAACACTTTATTGGTTCTTATCGTCACTTTTAATAAACTCGTCACCAGTCAATAATTTGTCAGGGCGCTATTTCGAAAGAAGAAAGAATGTTGAAAGTTATTTAACTAACTCTGTGAGAATTGGAAGTGAAATATGGGGTTTTTTTTTTCTTTTTTCTTTTTTCCTTAACAGTTGTTGGGATCTTTTCGTAATTCTGGACATTTAAATCACTTCTTTTTTTATTATTAATAAAATCAGCTAGTTAATTAGCTTATAAATTTATTAAAAAGAAAACAGAAAAAACTGCGATTAATTAGTAATCCAGTTTTTCCGATTGTTTGCAGGAGATTAAGAAGCATGTCATTTAAAGTATTTCAAGAGTTAGGACTATTTGTTTATCTTTGATAAAGCATCTTAATATATAGTGATATGGCAAATTATTTTTCAACTAGTTTTCCAACAAGTTAGAAAACTAATCTTCATCTGAATATGGTCAGACCAAATTTGGAAAACAAGTTGGACCCCCCACCGCACACATAAAGCTCTGTTTAAAATTGAGGTTGGGTAATTATAATTTAAAAAAGATAGTACTAAAGTATTGTATTTTAAAAGCCAAGTTGATTTGATAAAATATATTATATCTTTACTAATTTTATTAAAATTATTATTTAAAAATTATATTTACTACATATTAGTAAATTTTATTTTATCATTACAAATTTTTTCAATAACAATTGTAGTTTTAAATTATGACACCTCAATACTAAATAGGGGCTAAGTAATACTAAATTAATGCTACAAATAATGAGACTTGGAGATACACTGTCTTTATGCTTGTTCAATGTTTTCAGTAGGTTTTGTCTTCATTCTACCAAAAGGGATGTAATGATAAATGTCATGTTCAAAATTCAATTACTCTGTCCCTTGATATTATACATTACATTTTTATATCTTAACTAACAGAGTTTTGTTTGCACCCATTATATGCTCACAGCTCATCATTCCCTTACTTTTAATTATTTTATTATTATGAAGGACAAGAGTCCATGTGTTTTTTTATCAGCTTAGAACAAATTAAATAATCAATGAAAAAGGGCTGAATTATTATGGTTGCTGTTGCCAAAGATTTGCTCCATGATTTTCCTGTGGATTTGATTAACAAAATAATTGAGATCATCATGTGTCACATTTTCATTATTGTTTGCTTGAGCTTTGGTAGGAGCTAGGAACACCGAACACTACTTTAAAGATACATGGCCATGGGCCCGTGGGCTGTGGCCGTAGACATTGTTTAAAACCAACCCAGATGACTATTTTATGGGGGGATGAATATGTGTGCCAAATTAATATTAAAAATTAATTGATGATTTGAGAGTTAACGTAAGTTTATATAGTTATATTTTATCACTTAAGAAATTAATTAAGTCATCGTGTGTTGGACATTTGGGCAAGTAATAACTTGTTTCCTAACTTTCGACGAGAGTAATTAGTATGTTGTTCATCTAATTTTGTCAAATTCTCTTATCTAGGGGGCTTAAATTTCCTTTGTCACAAAATCTAGGAAATTGGCAGGTCTGGGTATTGTAATCACAGCTCCAATGGTGAAGCCACTCATGGATGTCGAATTAATTTTCTCAAGCTGAAGCCATAAGATCTGATGCACAAGTTAATTATATTCGAGATTTTAGAATATTGCTTCATTTTAATCGTTGAATCAGATAGATTCCAAATGGGTGATGATGATTAAATGCTTATTCAGGATTATGGGGTCCCCAGATTATGATTGATAACCACTTATTTTTAACAGTGAATTTGGATCTAAAAGAACAATTAACCAACTATGTTTGATAAAAATAATCATTTATTTAAGAACCTACCGCAATCCCAATTCCCAAACATGCAATAGATAACACAGTAACCAAATTTATTTTCACGGCTACATGACAACGTCACAATTCAACGTTAGATACGTTTCCTAGATTTTGTGACATAGCTGCTAATGCCCAGATTAGCCAATTATAAGTTAGCAATCCATTACACGGATTGTGCAAATTTGTGCCACAATCCAGATCCTAATGATAGGTTTGGTTGTTAAAGTCTCAATCCGGAACGTCCCTAAACTAATTGAAAATTCCATAAAATATATGGGTTGTTTGCGGATTGGGTTGGGTTGAAAATTTTTAATTCAATTCAACCAGTATATTTTACCATAGAAGTTGAAAAATGTCCCTAAACTAATTAGTATTTACTATATTGTAATAATATATACTAATTATTATGGTAAATAGTCTAGTCACTTACAATATTGTACCTTTAGATTTTTACACATTTACTTTTATCGAAAATATTAAAATAGATATTTGTTGATCTTTGAATTATTTTGTCCTTTTATAATGCTTATACATTGTTGTTTAGAGTAAAATTTATCTTTATTCTTTACTAAATACACTCAGCCCCTGCAACTACAGTTTTTCAATTTGCTATAAGTATTATAGTTACGTTTAATTGAATGAGTGTCAAGGGTAATTATACTTATTTATTTATATTAAAAAGTAGTTAATGGTAATTGCCATTGCGAGTGTTTTTGTACTATAAAATTTTATAAAAGTATGAGTATTCACGTGAATACTCCCATTCTTTTAATAATCTTTTGTCATGCATGCATTATTTAAACTTTTAATTATCTATACAATTATATCCTATAGCTACTTACCATAATTTTTTAAATAGTCATCATAAAAATCATATTGACATCAATCAATCTATTCGTTTAAATTTTCATCTTATTGAGATTTGATAGCTATTGCTTCCCCCACCCCACACATTCATTTTCGGTGAGATGTTTGGGATCAAGCTATTTAAGAATGATGATGATGATTGATCTTTTCAATTTATTTCACTAGCTCCGACTTCTCATATAATCCCTAATTTACCTTGATTATCAGTTTTATCCTTAGCCAACACTATAACACTCAAACTTTAGTCATAAATAAGGCTTTGGTTTGAGCTTTGTATTATAGCAAAAACGAAGAAAAGTACTTGCTTTGTCTTCATTTTATAATAGAAATTTCACTACGCTTCCCAGGTTGTGTTGTACTCACTATAACGAACAATATCTCAAAATTCTCTTAAATGTTGAAAACTTTCTTGTGTTTGGAACAGAAATTTCACTAGGCCACTATCGCAGGAATATGCTTTTTCTCGATTGAAATAAAGTTGGGGTTGATTGAAATTTTGGACTTAGCAGTCTTCGATCTGTCTGATTCTATTATGAGATTTGGAGAGTAAAGTCCAAAAGCATATTCAGACATTAATATGGCCCTAAATATAGCCTAAATAAACTCATGCTACAACTTTGATTATGGCTATTATTTTGTTAAGTAACAGATTTAGACTAAACAATAATGATACTTGTTGTGAATTGTGATGTGGGAGTGGAATATACTAATGAATAATAGAGAATCAGTATTTGAATAATGGAGAATCAGTAGTTTAATATTAATTTTCAAGGATTGTTATAGCGATAAAGGTAAAATTAGGAAAAATGTGAGAAAATTGAATATTTTTGAAAAATGAATATGAAAATATGTTTGGAAACAATTTTAGGAAATGTTTCTTGAAATGAATTTGGAAATGTTTTTTGAAAGAATTTTGAAAATATTTTCTCATAAATATTTTTGGAAGAACATTGAAAATATTTTCTCAAAAATGTTTTTGGTAGAACATTGAAAATGTTTTCTCATAAATTGTTTTTGGCAGAATAAAAAAAATGTTTTCTTGGAATTTGTTCTTTGGGAATATTTTCAAAAATGACGAAGCTTACTATTTATAGGCTTCATTTCCTCATTTCTATTAATTTTAATGCATGCTTAACATTAATTCTATTGGATGTTTTTACATTGAATATCAATGCATTCTTAATATTAATTATAATGCATGCTCTTACATTAAATATCAATGCGTGCTTAACATCAATTATAATGCATTTACATTAAATATCAATGCATGTTTGTCCATACATCTAATCCGTATGCAGTGTACATTGTCAACCATGTGCATTCAATCGTGATATATACTCACCAAAGTGAGTCTCTTTAGCCAATAATTAACTACTAGCTCCTTCGTTTTTAATCTAAAACAAAAAAAAAAACCCCGATACATGTGCATCAAACTGTAAGTATGCGATTTAGGATTTAGTGTTCTAAACTAAGTTTCTTATTATTATTATTATTATTATTATTTTATAATAATTGGTTATCCACTAACTCGTTTCACAAGGTATTCCCTTATGGGTTAAGGTTCCTCAAGTGGGGTTAACTAAGGGTTTAATGTGAATTGGGAAATAAAGGATAATAAGGTAATCCAAACAGTTAAATATCACCACTCCTATATTTTATTAGTTTGTGGACCCAATAATCATTAATCGCAATGTTGAGATTACAATTTTTTTTTTTCATATCTTACGGTTATATCATATCTTATGGTAAAAAAAAAACTTTTTTTTTTTTAATGAAAATGATAAACACTTTATATGCATACGCAACTTTTTTTTTTTTAGTTGTAATTAAGCTAGTCAACAAGGGCTTGCTTTCATGGGAAGAGTTTAACGGTTGAAATTTTGGATTACAATGGAGAAGGGGAGGGGAATACCTTATTTATATTTTCATACCCTCTCCATCCAGTTCAAAATTGCTTAAGGAGAGAGAATGAGAATCTTTGAATAATTAAAGGTTCCTCAGGATACCCAATTTCCACATAATTGATACTTTTATTGTTGAAACTTGACATTATCATATTAAGTAAAAATATAAAATCATATTCCCAACACAAAAAACATCAAAATAAATTAAAGTAATTAAAATCATTTCCATCTAACTAAATCAATGTTATCAAAATTACAAGATAGTGTATGAAATTAAGCAAAAGTAGAGTTTCAAGGTTGAACACATCTATAAAAGTCATATGGTATATGAATCATCAACAAAATTATCATTGTCAATCTTTAAGTGTTTGTATTGGCTTTTATTTATAATTTTTCTTTTATAAATATTATGGTACTTGTTATTTACATCTACATTGTTACAATTTAAATGGTAAATATGTTTATTAAAAATTTTAGAAGAAATAAAATAAAAATTACAAGTTAAAAATAAAAATGGGGGTTTTACCAAATCTCCTTCCCATTTGAGATACTGGATATTAAATTATATTTGTCCCTTCCAAATAAGAAATCAAGTATAAAAATGTCCTTGTACCCTCTTAAAATGAGAGAAATTCCTCATGGCCCATTCCCGTTGGGCCATATATAGTTGAAATACTGATTACTTTATTTACAATGAATAATAATGAGATAATTTTGTTCTCATTTTTTTTTCCTTTCACAGCAGACTCATCAAATTTTTAAGTCTCTACATATCAAGAAGCAACTCGGATACTGAATCCATCGAATAGAAACTGTATGGGCTCATATGTTTTCTGTTAAATCTTTGTAAAATCAGTAACTAAAATTGAGAAAATTTTATGTTTCAGTAAAACTAGCCTTGCAACTAAAACTGTGTACCTAACGTTGTTTTTTACTTCACAAGATACAAAATTTGCGACGGTGAACCGGAAATTCAATTTCCTTTTGGGAATTATGTAAATAAAAAAAAAGCTATTAATGGTAAGAATGTATGTTTACAAGTTTGATTTCTAGGACATGGTGTGCCAGGAAATATATATATATATATAAAGGTAGTGGTTATGATAAAGTTACTTCACCATAGAGCACTGCTTAATAACTATATTATTAGAGGATCAAAATGATAAATAATAAAAACCGATTGTGTGGATATTAAGCACGGTGGAGGAACTCCACCATAGCAGGACCCATAAAAAAAATAATGAATTCTTCACCACGTTTGGTTGGCAATTGGGAGGTTTCTTTACTTGGCAAGAGAGGGTTAAGCCCATGTTAAACAACGACAAATGGGGACTTAGAAACGACGCTTGGCATATCACGAGGCACCCACCTGCCGCTTGACAGTATTTTAGTGCAAATCTACTGCCAATACGATTCATTTTTAACCAAACAAATTAATATAAAATTTGATAACTCAGCTGCTTCTTCAGTTGACTTGAGTTGGAGCATCGATCAGTTGGCTAATCAGTACACTTTTGCGCTAGTTGGCACCTATACAGATCCTCCAAAATGACAAGATTCTTTTTTACTTGCAGTTTTTCTTGTATAAGCTACTGACCAAGAGTTGTATACTGGTCAATGATCGCTCCACAGAGGCCCACTTCGGTTTCTCATGGCATTCCTTGTAAGCAACACGATGACATCTCCAGCTTTAATGGTTTTGTTATGTTGTTTTCTGCTAATTGCCAACGGAGCACATCAATCCGAAGCTTGTTACGGGACAAATCAGAAGTTGCAGTCTCTCCAGGTTTCGGCTCCAGCAAACCAGCCTTACTTAACTTCTTATCACTTCCGGCCACCCCAAAATTGGATCAATGGTAATGAATCTTTAGTGATTTATTTTATTTCCCTCTTAATCATCCTCATTTTCTTATTCTGTCTTCGTTACTAATCCAATTTTTATTTATGATGGTCGTGGTGGAATGTGCAAATTGGTGGCTTGACCGTGCAGATCCTAATGGTAAGTTTATGCATTACATTTACTCCTACACGTGACCCTTTTATTCCATACATCCAATAAGCTCATGCTTTTTTTGGATCAAATTCAGGGCCAATGTATTACAAGGGAGTTTATCATTTGTTCTATCAGTACAATCCACTGGGACCCCTGTTTGGTGATAAAATGATATGGGCACATTCTGTATCATATGATCTCATCAATTGGATTCATCTCAGTCATGCTCTTTGTCCATCGGGCCCATACGACATCAACAGTTGCTGGTCTGGTTCTGTTACAATCCTTCCAGGGGATAAGCCTTTCATCCTCTACACTGGAATTGATGCTAGTGGTCAACAAGTTCAGAACTTAGCAATGCCCGAGAATCTATCTGATCCATTACTCAAAGATTGGGTCAAATTTTCTGGGAATCCCGTGATGACTCCACCAAATGGTGTTAAGGATGACATGTTTAGAGACCCTACAACTGCATGGCAAGCCCCTGATGGAAGATGGAGAGTGCTTGTTGGAGGTCAGATTGATAATGAAGGAATGGCATTTGTCTATTGGAGTTGGGATTTCATTCACTGGACCAAATTGGACCACCCTCTTTATTCAGTGCAAGAGACTGGGATGTGGGAGTGTCCGGATATTTTTCCTGTGTCTATTAATGGCACAATTGGGGTTGACACTTCGGTTCTGAATCCGGGTGTGAAGCATGTGTTAAAGACAAGTTTATTTTCCGATAAACATGATTACTATGTCCTAGGAACTTATGATCCTCAAATGGATATATTTTCTCCCGACACTGACTTCCATGGAAACAGTAACGATTTGAGGTACGATTATGGGAAGTTTTATGCTTCCAAAACATTCTTTGACAGTGCCAAGAACAGAAGGGTATTGTGGGCTTGGGCAAATGAGTCTGATAGTACACAAGATGATATAGACAAAGGATGGTCTGGCGTCCAGGTAATTTAAGTTAAACTTGAAATATAATTTACAGTTTTTATAGCGAGGTGACTCGAAAATTTATAAGAGCTATTAAGCTACTAGTTCAAAGCTTGATGAACATTAATGGTATCTGTACTCTGCTGTGCAGACGGTTCCCAGAGCTATTTGGCTTGATAAAAGTGGAAAACAATTAGTCCAGTGGCCCGTTGAAGAAATTGAAACACTACGAGGCAAGCAAGTCAGTATCCATGATAAGGAACTTGGAAGTGGGTCCATAGTTGAAGTTTCAGGCATCACTGCTTCACAGGTAAACAGCTTTCACTGCATTTTGTTATACATATCTCCTATTTACGCTTCTGTGATTGCTTAACCAACCAAAAGTGTTTTAGCATTTTCATGATATTTTTACTCTGTAAAGGTTGATGTTGAAATTGATTTTGAATTGCCTGAATTGGAAGAGGCTGAGCTCTTTGACCCTGCTTGGGTTGATCCACAACAACTATGCAATGATAAAAATGCATCAATCCAAGGCAGATTCGGACCTTTCGGTTTGCTAATTTTGGCCACAGAGGACTTGACTGAAAAAACGGCAATTTTCTTCCGAATTTTCAAGGGCCAAAACAAATATGTAGTACTCATGTGCAGTGATCATAGCAGGTCCATTTCTTATCTTAAATGCGACAAGCCATTGTTTTATATCATTTTTATGTAATTTGAGCTTGATGTTCAAAACTTTACACATACTGCTGACAGGTCTTCTCTAAAGGAAGATCTTGATAAAACCACATATGGAGCTTTTGTAGATATTGATCCTCACCATGGAAAAGTTTCATTAAGGAGTTTGGTATGTTTACTAAACTGATCACATGTTCTCCTGGTTCGTCTTCTCTCTGGCTCTAATGTAATTGGCTTTTTAACTATTGCAGGTAGACCACTCCATTGTTGAGAGTTTCGCAGCAAGAGGAAAAACTTGTATCACAACAAGAGTTTATCCAAAGGTAGCTGTTGAAAATGAAGCCCACCTTTTTGCATTTAATAATGGCACTCAGAGTGTTGTTATATCAAGTTTGAATGCCTGGAACATGAATCAAGCCCGCCTCAGTGAAGAAGAAAGTTTTAAATTATAGCAGATATATATGTCCATTAGTAAGTGGACAACTTTCGGCATTGTTGCAAATAAAATTCACACTTGTAGCCAGAGAAATTGGCAGAGTCTTCAGAGATTCTTTGTTGGATGTCATTGGTGTTGCTTTCTCAGAGTAAACAGATAAATAAATCATTTGATAATTGTATGCTAATGCACTTCATACACCCTGAGGAAGCAAGATGATCAAGAGGTGGTTTCAATTTCAATTACCTTAGACACTTGATTACTTTTGGAAGGGCGCTCGTTATGAGTATTTAATTAACATAGAGCTATTAACCAGAAATTAAACATCTAATGGAGACATCTGGCATAAGGATACATGCTTTGTGCTGCCAGGGTACTAATCCAACTAACAAAGCTCTATTTTTGCTATGATTCCTTGGTTTATTAGGACTAAAGTTGTATTTTGAATGCGCACCAAACTGGGAAGCACTTATTTTATTAGCCTCTACTTTGATGAAGCTTGTAAGGCAATCTCGGAACTTGTAAATTCCGTCAAAGCACTTGTATTTGTTTCTGCAAAGAATATTACTTAAAAAGTGCTTGAAAGCGATAAAGGTTCTGTTATAAAGATATCTAAAATTGGGTTGAATCCATTTATGTGTTCATACCAATAGCTCACAATGTAAATGAATGGTGTACGTGAAGTCGTAATTGCAAGTAATTGGATTATTGCAACAAAAGCAAGCACATATACTCTATTTCTCAGATTTTGTCCTTTGTTCCTTCGCGGATTGGGCCATTTAAAAGCCCAGGGAACCAGTCGAAGCTCCTCTTTACAAATTATAACAGTAAAATAAATAAATAAATTCTAATTCCCGAAGATCACACGTGGCATAAAACCAAAGGATAGAAGAAAGATGAATATTAAAAGTAAATGCAAAAATACACGTCAGCTAAGTATCGGATTGGATCATGAACAATTCTGGAAGGGAACGGCGTTCATCGAACTCCGTTATTTTTCTTCAAACAGGCCATTGAGATACAAGAAAAAGAAACTGAATGAAATTACCAATCGCAAGAGAAGAGTCAATCCCAAAATCAAGCACACATATTTTTTTTTATATTATTATTAAATTCAGATTTTTTACATTTTTGGTGCACCAATAACCAACAGTATGTTCCCAAATATTAATTAGTGCGGTAGTCTAATTAATAACTATAAAGCAGAACCCAATTGCTGTTTTTGTTCTTAACTGGCACAACGAGAGAAAATATTTTTTATTCAGAGAATGAGCAAAGATGACGATGGGCCAGCAAGATTAACAAGCGGGTCGAGGTCGTACAAATGGGTCACCAACTTTCAGCGTGATCTGATGGCGGGAGCTGTGATGGGGGGTTTTGTGCACACGATTGTGGCGCCAATCGAGAGGGCGAAGCTTCTGTTGCAGACCCAAGAGAGCAATTTGGCTATTGTTGGGAGTGGACGGAGAAGATTCAAGGGCATGCTTGATTGTATTGCCCGTACTGTTAGAGAAGAAGGGATTTTATCTCTTTGGCGAGGCAATGGCAGTAGTGTTCTTCGTTATTACCCTTCTGTTGCGCTTAACTTCTCTCTTAAGGTATCAAGATTTCACATTTTTACGTTCTTTTTTTTTTTTAAGTTAAATTGATTTGCTTCAGCGGTTCTTTTCATTTGGGTAGATCCTTGGAGATGGGTTTGTTAAGAAATTGGATTCTTGGGAAATTTATGTTTTGCATATGAACTGATTGATGAAATGTTCGAATGTGGAAGTTGGTTGGCAAGTTTTGAGCATTTCATGTCATAACGATTTATAGATGATGAGTCACTTATTCTTGAGTTTTGGAAAGATTCTTAGTAGCATATATATGCAGTTGTTATTAGTTTTCATGTGACAAAGATTTATTCTTACTCAATGTGTATTCATTCATATTGAATCTGTTATCTTTGCTGAACTCTTGCTTATCTAAAGGTGCCTTATTACATAGGATCATTGAATGATATGATACATACATATATCTACTTCTTGAGTTAAAATGGAGGTCTTGCTTCCATGGCCAGGCTTATTTGCTGCTTTGGCTATTGAGAAATAGATAAGTTTTGCTTTGACACGGATTATGATAGTTTCTGGTTATTTCAACAGAAATATAGTTTAAAACCTACATTTTTTAGAAATATTTCTTAGCAATCTTTGGATGTGGACAGGAGTTTCTTTGGCCTCAATTGGTTTTCTAAATTATTCCATACTTCTTCACCCTCAGTCCCAAACATACTGGCTTATAATTTTTTTTATTAGTTTGTTGGTGGCTATCTTAAAAGTAACGACATTAATCATCCATCATAAATATATTTGGGATACATAGGAGTTTTTTTTTTTTTCACTTTTTTTGGGTTGTGCTGAATGGTATTGTCCGAGAGACAGAGAAAGATAGTTGTGCGGAGTTGATGAATAATTACTTAGCAAATGAAAGTTTGTGGCAGGAATTAGGATACTCTGATATTTCTGCTGGAAGTAAGGTACGATATTCTTGAAGATATTGGGGATGATGGCAGGATTAGAGTGTTACTCTTATTGTAAAATATTAACAAGAAAGGTTTAGATGAAGCAATACTATTACTTGCAATTACAACTTCAACGGAGGATGATAGGAAACTGATTATTGTCATGAGGATGATGGCAGGATTTGAGAGTTACTCTTATTGTAAAATCAGTACCAGAGGATGATGACAGGATTAGAGAGTTACTCTCATTGTAAAATCAGTAACAGAGGATGCATACAAATGTAGTACTGAATTTTTATGTTTTGGGCTCTTGCTCGACTTTGTCTACATGTTTATTTAATATTTTCATGAGTAGCAGGTTCTTAGTTCTTTTCTAATCCTACAGTCAAGAAAATTATTGTATTTTTAACGAATTAAATCGTGGATTTCAGTTTCCAGGTAAATAGTAGTGGAGTTGTAGTAAATTGGTGACATTATATTAATTGGAAGAATCGTTATCAACTTCCAGTAATCAGAGTATGACCTTTAATTTTGTAACATTTAAGTTATTATCTGAGATTATATGTATCCTATAATGGAAAGATGAGTTAATGTTATTCTACCTAGTAGGTAACCTGGTACCCATATGGTATTCAACTGCAAGACATGACTTAGGAAACTGATTTTGTCATGCTGACCGTATTTCAAATTGAAGGAAGGTACCAAGTAATCAAGGAATGCATCTGTTATCGTTTTCTTTTAAGTCTGGATAATGTATATTCATGGTCAATGTTCCATTTGCAGGATCTTTATCGAAACGTCTTAAGGAATGGCAACTATCAAGATGGTACTAGTTTCATGTCTGGTACATCTGCCAACTTTGTTGCTGGGGCTGCAGCTGGTTGTACAACGTTGATCTTAATCTACCCACTTGATATCGCCCACACCCGTCTTGCTGCGGATGTTGGAAGAACTGATGCTCGTCAATTCCGAGGCTTCTGCCATTTTCTGACAACCATATTCAAGAAAGATGGTATTCGAGGAGTTTATAGAGGACTTCCTGCCTCTCTACAGGGGATGGTTGTTCACCGTGGCCTATATTTTGGGGGCTTTGATACAATGAAGGAGGTACTGTCGGAAGAGTCTAAACCTGAATTGGCATTGTGGAAACGTTGGGTAGTGGCTCAGGCAGTCACGACATCTGCTGGGTTGTTGTCGTATCCATTGGATACAGTTCGTAGGAGGATGATGATGCAATCTGGCTTGGAACAACCAATGTACCATAACACACTGGAATGCTGGCGGACCATCTATAGGAAAGAGGGGGTGACTTCGTTTTACCGTGGAGCAGTTTCAAACATGTTTCGGAGTACTGGCGCGGCTGCAATTTTGGTTTTGTATGATGAGGTCAAGAAGTTCATGAATTGGGGTAGATTGTAGAAGGAACTAATTTTTTTGGCAGTTTTATCACCGCAACACTTCAACAGAAGGATTATATAGGTTTAGAGTTCGAGAATTACAGGTGGAAAATTTTGTAAAGTGCAAATGAGACTGATACACTTAACACGTAACATGCAAACTAGATGATTTTTTTGGCCAACAAATAAAAAGAGTGGGAATGTTATTTGAAAAAAATTTACTTGCCATCTTATGAAAAAAAAAACCCTTTTTGTCAAAACCATACCTGTTTTTTTTTTTTTTTAATTATTGTGGATTAATTCGGGTAGTTACTTTAATACAATGATTATGTCTGTAAAAATTTGCCTTTATTCTTGTTGGTTGAGTAGCAAGATTGGATTTCAGTGCGGTGTGCTAAACATTATTGATGACAAAATCTTATATAATATAATAACAAAAACAAATTATTAGTGGGAAAACATGGGTTGAATTAATAGAAAGGAAGTGGTGGAGTCAGGTCAGGAGGGTAGTGGGCTCTTGAACTCGTGAAGTTCCCACTCCCATTGTCCGTGCTGCAGCCCAGTGCGGGCAAAGCAACATATCATATTTTATTTTGTTTTTTTTTTTTTCCTTTAAAAAAAAAAGAAAAGAATTTTGAAGCAGCTGTACACTTTAATAATAATTCAATTCTTCTCTTTTTCTTTTAGAAAGTGATGTAAGCTTAACGCCATGATGTAATGGACTGAAATGGCAAAACATATAATCTAGTCAGCAAAATGATGACCCTGTTCTGGATTCTGGGGAAAGCCAAAATCAGTGGGTTTTCAACTTTCAATTCAACCCAAAGTTAATAAAATTATTATGATAAATTAGGTATATGTTGGGGCAACAAAAATACAAACACATGCATACACACAAGCAAAGTTGGGGTGGGATCCCCCGGTGGCATAAAAAAGCTAAAGCAAACAATGAAAAGTGAAAACAAGAAGAGAAAGAAAAATAAAATAAGACAGATTCACTCACCGATAAAGTAAGTTGAGGATGGTTTTGGAACTTTAGAGTCTGCTTCATCAGTTTTATTAATACAAAAAAAAGTGCATCTCAAATCCCTGCCATCATAATTCAATACCCTAAAAAAATTAAATACCTATTTCATCCTTTTTCATAATTAAATACCCTAAAAAAATTATTCAATTCCCCCTTATAATTTTCTTCCAACTTAAGTGTGTTAATGGAGAGAATCAACAGGCAGATTCTGCTTACGCTATGGCAGTAAAAGATTCCAAATGGGGGGGGTCCATCAGTGGTGTTGATTAAATATCATAAATCAAGACCATTGCATGCTTGCCACGCGTGATTCAATATTAAAAGAAAGAGTTGAAAGTGAGGACGCACTCGCTGTGGCCGTGGCTGTGGCTTGTTGATGTTACCGCCATCACACCACCAATATCTCCAAACCCAAAGGAACTGGGGTCCCACCCAAATTTGAAGCGGCCTCGTAAATCCTAATAATCTTCTTTTGATCTCCCTAAACTTGATCATCCCTTACCTCCTCCCCACCTTGTTTTCCTCAGTTGGGATCGTTTAACGGCACCGTCATATATATATATGACGGTGATATTATTCAATTGTTTATAGGATTCACATGATAATTGTGATGCAGCTGCACATTACTTGAGAGGAACAAATTAATATATTACAAGGATGAGGCGAGGCGTGACGCAGCTCTAAATATTGTCTGATTGCATGATGACAAATGGCAATTTCAGCTTCTCTTTGCCTTCCAAGGTTTTGTTTTTAGCCCATTTTCTTCGTCGGCTTCACTTATAATAAGAATTTTGTGATTTTAATGCTTAGTTTAATTAATTATATATCATTTTGGTGAGCACCCTTTCTTTTTTTTTCAAAATTTTGGCTGAGAGATTTCCAAGTAGATCTCCACATCAATTTGTGCGAAAGTATACAAAATAAATTTAATTTAATTATTAATAATTGTCTTTAAAGTATTTTAAAGCTAAATTCAATCATCCTTGTTCTTGTTGCAGCCTTTGAACTGGGATCTAAAGTAGTTTTTTTAAATGAATCTTATAAAAATAAATAAATTTATTATTCTTTTATTATTTTTCCGAACAAACGTTAAATGATTTTTTTTTTGTTTTAAACACGAGGTATAATGGGGAGGGCCCCAACTATAGGAAGCACCTTTAAGCCCGTACCACAACCCATACTAGAATTCCCCGCTCGAATCGGAAGGCACAGGTTCTCCCAACAAAGGCGACTTTCCTACGACTCGAACTGGGGAGCAAACTCAGTCAAGCCACTTAAGGGGACTCCATTGCCAGTGAAGCCAATACTTTGTTGGTACGTTAAATGATTTTAACATTAAATTTTAAAAAATCATGGCATCTCATTCTCAGTGACCCTATAAAAAAGCAAAAAAAAAATGTGGTTTTCACAACGAAAAATTGAAGGCAACCCATGGCCACGCAACACCAAATCAACTATATGGTATTGCTAGCCTAGTCAAACCATGAAATACCACAAAATACTGATAAATTGTCTGAAAATTCTTGAAAAAAAAAATTCAGATGGTAAATTGAATTACTTGCTTTTCACAATATGCAGAAAATAAAAATGAAAAAAAAAAGGTGAAGGGGGTGTACTAAAAGAAGATTTTGATTCAATAATAATTGGAAGAATTTTGCCAGAACAATACATCTGATACTGCCACTTTGCCTCGTCATTGTCAGCAGCAAAGTGATCTCCTCCTTAAACCCCGGTACTTAGATCACATTCTTAACCATTCTTTATCTAGAATAATTTCAACGGCTCTGATTGCTCAATCATTGTCCCCCACCCGTAGGTCCCACCCCATTATTGATTGAACTAACAACATAGATCAAACCCAGAGAAGGGGAGAATTTTAACATCAAAACTACTGCTGGTATTAGCTATTTTAAAAATCCAAACTCATCACTTTATATACGCACAATACTCAATCATACAAAGAGAAAGAAGATTAATTTTATTTTTTTTTTGTTTTCCCTTTGATCTCCTAAGTTTATGTTCACTTACAATAAGAAAAGAGAGACCTAAATGAACACTTGAGTAATTAAGAACCCAAACTAAGTAATTAACATAACATATATAAGAATCAGAATTGGGTGCCTTTCTAATTCTACTAATAATAATAGTAGTAATAATAGATTTATTATTATTATTATTTTGATATATTATAGTAATAATAATAATAAAGTAACTAATAATTATCATACCCAGAGAGCGCCAATTTCTACAAGCTTGGGCACGAGGTGGCCGCCGATGTGGAGGGCGACGAGGGACTCGAGGCCACCGACGCACGTGCCGCCGATGAAGACTGCGGGCGCCGGCGCCGGATTACGAGGGGAGTCGGCGTGAGCGCTCTCATCATGGTCAACAAGAGGGAGGGCTGAGATCTCGTGATCATCGAGCTCGATGACGGTAGGGTGCACCCCGATGGTGGCGAAGAGCGTTTTCATGACGTGGCACATGCAGCAAGACGACCGGCTGAATATTATCACCGGGTGCTCGGATATCAGGCGTTGGATTCTTGCCTCCGAGGATTCTTCACCGTCGATGGACAAGTTAGTGGTTGACGAGGGAGGGGTGAGGTCGAGGTGGACGACGTCGTTTGGGTAACGCCTTAGGCCTTGCATCTCCTCTCTATAGAAAGTAGAAACAGATTCTTGGGGGAAGCTGTGTGTGTGTGATGTCAACGGAAGCAAAGTTGAGTTTTGGGTGTTTTATTTTTGTGGGAGTTTTATACAAAGAGAGCAAGGTTGAGGAGTGGTGGTGGGGTTGCTTACATCACAAAGTACAGTGTTACATTTTTTCACATCATCGCTCTCTGGGGGAATTCTGGAAGCACACTCGCCTTTCACTCGACTGTTTCTTACGTGCTTTTGACATGACAGAATATTCTTTGCAGCCCCTTTTTCTTTTTCTTTTAACTCACTCTCACTATATATAATATATATTTTTTTCTTCTTAGATATCCATCATATACAGTGTGTCTGGACTAGAGGTTAGATCGCTCTATCTTAGAAGCTACAGTATTAAAGTATTTAGTAAATACTACTTGTTATATCTTATAAGATATGTTGATATAATTTTTTACTTATAAGATAAAAAATCTATTATATCTTTAATAATTTCGACTACATATAATTAATTTTGGAGTAAAAGCCTATTTAGTCCCTGTATTTTAAGATTAGCGTCCATTTAGTCCTCGTATTTTTAAAAATACCTCAAAACATCCCTGCCGTTAAAGTATTGATACCCCTATCATTATTTTTTGGAGTAAATAATTTTGGACTACATATAATTAATTTTGGAGTAAAAGCCTATTTAGTCCCTGTATTTTAAGATTAGCGTCCATTTAGTCCCCGTATTTTTAAAAATACCTCAAAACATCCCTGCCGTTAAAGTATTGATACCCCTATCATTATTTTTTATTTCTTTTGGCATACTTTTATAATATTATCCTTTTATAATAATTTTTTTGTTTGGACATTAATAAAAATAAAATAATTAAATTACCAATTTAACCTTAAAAAATAATAAAAAATTTATATTATTTTTTTACAAGCACCATCTGCACACTTGATAGTTTACATACAATTTTTGACAATTAAAAATTAATATAATTTTTTTTTTTTTAGGGTTAAATTGGTAATTTAATTATTTTCTTTTTATTAATGTCCAAACAAAAAAAAATTATTATAAAAGGGTAATATTGTAAAAGTAAGCCAAAAGAAATAAAAAGTAACGGTAGGAGTATCAATACTTTAACGGCAGATATGTTTCGAGGTATTTTTAAAAATACGGGGACTAAATGGACACTAATCTTAAAATACAGTGACTAAATGAGTTTTTACCCTTAATTTTGTGTCATAGTTATACCTTTTTTTTTTTCCACAATAACTTTAGCTTAAAAGGTACAACACCTCATTCCCAAACAAGATCATAAACTTCTACTATCAACTAATTTCTCATGTTTAATAGACAAGTTTGCATAACTTTCTTGTAACTTAAAATAATTATTTATTAGTCCATTTCACTATTAAAGGATGAATGAACAAAATTGAGGAAAATATATTATTATTCTTATATAATTATGATCGTTCTTGAGCGAATACTAATTGATAACAATACATTCCACGAGTGATTTTAACTATATAGATTGAAAATAATAATATATGTTTTAATCACACTAAAAATTTTATGTAAATGTGAAAATATTTACTTATTATTGTCATTAGCATTTCAAATATACATAAAAATAAAATTGGTGACTCTCAAATGTATAAATCAATAAAGTGAACATTTGCTAAGTGATTTGTTATTGTAGTTTAAAAATTAAGCAAAATCACAGTTGATGCAATCAAACCTGTGTTTTAATGTATTTAAAGTATAATAATATCGTTGGCGTATACTCAAAATTTCTTTAAATTTACAAACTCAAAATATTATTGAAAAATACTATTATTTTTTTTAATTTTCTTATGAAAATGATAGAAATGGTCGGCTCCAGAAAACTCGATGGAATAATTTTCGCATAATTTCTTTGAATTGTCAAGAGATAAGGTTAAAGGTGAAAAAAAATTGATCTTTACCTTGATCTTACAAAAAAAAAGGGGTAAAAATGGAAACAAGAGAGCGAATGATTGGTGAGTGGAGTGCACGTGCAGCTAGCGCTGCTGTAAGCGTCAAATATTGTTGTCACATAATACGGTAGTTCCGAAATACTGGATATTTGGCGAAGAAAATGGGGTGGGGCTGTCACATGGGGGGTGAAATTAGTAAATGGCGGTGACGTCATATTGATTCGACGTGGAACCGTAATATTGAACCATGACGTATCCAGAATACTAAAGCAAAGTGCAGTAAAAAAAGAAAGTCATCTGACGTGGAACAGTAGGCCATAGGTACGCGGGCCCCATGTCCATGACGTAATCATCGAATGATATTAGACTTTCCTCGTCACCATGACGTTCCTAGCGGACACGTGGCCGTTTCCTTTACTTTCCTTCAGGCATGGAGGTAGTGGGGTTGCGGAGATAAATGACTGGGCCCCTACAGGCTTTTGGAGTCTGATGAGGGTACCCAATCGTAGTCGACCACGTGTGATAACAGTATGTGTTGTGATGGTGATATGTGGGGGGCTTTGTTCGGAGGTGGTCCCTACGATCATAAATTTGGGGTTTGGAGAGTCCTTAAAGGAGCACCGTTGGTGGTGGTAAATATGGTGTCTGCCATGTGTAATGCTTTGCGTTGTGTGATGAGGAGGGATTGCATCATCACCATTGTTCTCGTCCCACTAAATTCCAATGTCCTGCTCCTCCTGCCCATTTTTAGTCATTCTCCCGTCCGCTTGACCCCCCGACTTCCATTTTTTGCAAAATTGGCACCACTAATCATGAACGGTATATCAATAGAAGTGCCATTATTACTTAATACAACGCCCCGAACTCTTGAATGAAAATTTCTAATCTTTCGTTCTTGATACCTTAAAAATTTAGAGTAGTGTATTATATATGTCATGCATTAAGGGATCTAAATAAAATTTGAAATTCCGTATGGAAACTTCGAAAAAGTATATGTTTTTCCAAAAAAAGCTGCAAATATATATAAATTGTTGTATTGCAATATAGAATTGTAATCATTCTAGCTTAGTTATATATTATTATTTGCAAATCATACATGAATGAATGTTTATACGTTTCAAACATTTTAATTTAGTTCCTTTTGTTTTAAGCTATTACATTTCAAAAATATATTACAATCTATAATCTATTAGTAGTATGAATACATTTAAAGTATAGTCCAAAAATCTATAAAGTGTATCTCTAAAAAACTTGCACCAATAGGAGGTGAGACTTGTATACTTATACAAAGGGAGATATACCTAGTCCCCGTAATAATTAGTTGAAAAATGAGTTACGGAACAAAATGGAGGCTCAAACTAATTCCCCTTAATTGTTTAAGACACAATTTCATCATTGGGCTATAATGACTTGATTGTATAATCTTCTAGCTTATTGATGATAAAGTTTACTCGAAATAAGAGCTTCAATATATTTTAAATTAAGTGTTCTTTGGGTTTGGCCGAATAATTTTTAAATACTTTTATTTTGATGATCATTCATATTCAATTTTTTTAGGTGGTTGTTCCTCAGATAAAAAATAATTTGAACTTTATTCATTCTGACATTATAAAACTTTAAAAAAAAGAAAGAGTCTTTTTTATGTCTTTTTATGTGTTTACTTTAATATTTTTTTAAAAAAGGAACTTCAATATTACCTTTACTTAGATCCGTGTCAACTAAAAACTACCGGAAACGTTAGTGTGAAATGACAAAGGTGGCCTCCTTTTGACTTTATCTTCGTAACCGAAAGCTTATAAATGATTGGATGAACAGATTCAAAAGCAAAGGGAGTGGTTTGTGATATATTATCTATGTGCGTGTGTGTGTGTGCGCAAATATATATATATATATATATATATGGGATCCCCTATCTTACATGCATGTAAGATACATGCCTCTCACATGAATAGTGTGTGGGTCCCATATATACACTATTCATGTGAGAGGCATGTATCTTACATGCATGTAAGATAGAGTTTGCCTATATATATTGATGATTGATGATCACGAAGTAAATGGAAGCGTGAACCAGAGATCTTCATGTATGGCTTGTGGAAGTGGTACTCGTGGTCACCATGCAAAAGGTCAATTCTCCAAATCAAATCGAAAATTGTCGTCACGCTCAGCATCAGCCATCAGCCATTAGCCGAGCTGTTCTTAACGGCAAAGGTTAATTGCCACTGCGGCTATCCCTACACCTCTGCAACACCTACTTTATGCTGTCTGTTCAAGGGAAAATCAAAATAAAGGGCTGAATCAGAAGATGCCGTACAAAGGACCGGCAGAAAAACAGCAATGGCAGATGACCGAGCATCACTTGTAGTACATATTTGTTTTGTAGTCTTTTATTGTGTTCTCAGAGCCTGCATACAATTATTGCATGGTCACAGACAAAAGCTTTCGAATACTTAATAAACAAGAACCATAAAGGACGGCGATTCTGTCAAGAGTTACAGATGAATTTATTATTTCTCCAGCTTCAATTATCGTCTAATCCAGAGTCGAGTTTGCATCTTTTGTTATTTTTCCCATTCTGGTCCGTCCGGAATAATTTCTGAACTGATCAGTTATCACATTTGAGGAGCTGGCTCAGTTTCCATGGTTATGGTGGACCGGAAAGTTGAGCTTATGATACTCTTCACGGGCCCTTCGTACCTGATTGCAGCTGCCACTAACTTTGACTAACAAGAATTTTAAACACACTTCGAAACAACACTAAAGTTGACTAAATCAGCTAGCAGTGCATCACCCAAATATAAAATTACATCTTCTGACGCGCGTGGAACATAGATTATCTTGCTGCATCGCATGATTAATAAAATTTTGCTCCTCTTGATTTAACTAAAGCAAAATCTCTCAGGGGATAAGTAAAAATCATGCTTCAGTCCACGCGCTCCATTCGAGCGTGGCTTCAGAGTGATTACTGATTCTTGCTCTCCTTACGCGATTCGTTAAGAAACAATCATCCGCACGTGAGGAACCACATGTCCGTACCTTCCAGAAACTAGATATTAGTTGTCTATTACTCTATTAGTTGTCCTTACCTGGTTGTACCCGTACCCGTTTCCGTATCCGGATTCACTTCTGTCTTAAATGGATCCTATCCTTATTGCTAACTCTTTAATAGTGGGCACCGCACGGTTTGATGGCTCGATCCTCTATGGGCGCGCACGTTAGGATGCAGCCCCATGTTTTTATGCAAGTTTCCACTCAACCCGTTGTCGGCGCCGCTGGCTTTTATTTTATTAATCAACCTCGTTGACAATAAGTTAATGACGCATGGGTGACGTAACCCGGCGTGACAGCCAGATGACATAATTGGGCCCTACTGATGTCATGATCTGAATCTCTGTCGGCTCGTAAATGTGATGCAGTATCCTTCCTTTCGAAGTGGAGGGGAATCCTCTTTCCTGCATCATCAACGTACGTAGTATCCAACGGTCATTATAATTAAATTGCTTACCGACCGTACACGTGGCAGCGTGATGATGTGTTGCTTGTGCAAGCAGTGATGGCCCTGTATGGTACGGGAGATACGATGTGACAATCAAATAGTGTGTCTGGGTGAAATTTAAGCCACACAAAAATGAGACAAGTCGTTGTAAGAGATATTGAGAAGTGATTACTGGCTGCTGCATTGATTGCGTGTGGAGACGAGTTTTCTTCTCCAAGAATGGAAAAATAAATCAAGTTTTTTTTTTTTTTAATTAATTGTTCTGGAGAAAATTGTATATACTTATTGAAGATTGAATTTTGTTATCGATCATTAAACTGATTAGATTTCAAAATTATTTATGACCTTTTTATAGACTTGTATTATACTATGTTAAAGCTTTATAAAGCGCAGTAGGACAGAGATTATGTGGGTGATTTCAGAAATTCAAAGTCTTAACAAGAATTTTCAGAATATCAGCTGCTATCACACTTCTAGATCATGTAATACTCATGCCCTTCCTTAGCTAAGTTAGCTCTAAGGAACAATGAAACTGTTATGTGGCTGGAACCAATTCCAGTAGAAGTCGAATTTGTGTTATCATCTTTGATTTAATGAAATCGTTTATTTCCTTCTCAAAAAAAAAAAAAAAAGCTTTATAAGGCGCAATGTGCATCAATACGTTGCGTGCTTGCAGTGAATTGAGTTCGAATAATTATAAAGTATAAATGTAGTTGAGGATATACATCGGTGACAATCTTTTGGATTTGGTCATATCTTCAAGATTGTGCTAGTTGTTAAAGCATTACCAAAACCGTCTAATTTTATTTTCCAAATACTTCTTTATTTCTTTACTTATAAATGAAAGACTAAAAAAAATAAACACTATCCTAAAAGACTCTTAAAATTTTAAAAAAAATTATATTATTTTAATCAAATTATTCTTTCACAATAATTAAATGTCCTCTTTATTAAAAAAAAGAGCACATCCTATTTTTTTTAATATCAAATGATGTGTCTTTTATCACTTGGTTGGTGAGATAATTAGGGATGGCAAAAATTCCCACGGGGACGGGTACCTTTGGGGATTTTCCCCATTCGGGGAGGGTACGAGGATAATTTTATACCCAATTTTTTTTTCGGGGAGGGGACGGGGAAAATTTTTTACCCAACTTTTTATTCGGGGAGGGGACGGGGATGAGGTGGAATCCCCATCCCCTACCCATTTCTCCATTTTAATTTTAATTTTTATTTTTAAAATTACTAATAAATAAATAACAAAATTATAAATATTGTTAAAAATAATAAATATCAAAATAGTTGTATGTTGGAAAAATGGTCACCCTTTGCCGGTAATTAGTTGAAGAGTATTAATTGAAGTTTTCACCAACTGTTTATTGCTTTGATTATACTTGTAGTAGTTCTTCTACTAGATCTACAGGGGATTCTTATAAGAAAGCAACCAAATGGATGACAGGTTTTGATGATTATGTAAACAATGGAGATTGTGCAGTTGTTGCAGATGAATTAGATTCATATTTGGATGAGAAAGTTATACATCGGATGGAAGATTTTAATATTTTGAGTTGGTGGAAGACAAATGCTAATAGGTATCCTACATTAGCTCGAATTGCTAGAGATGTTTTGGCAATTCCAATTACAATAGTTGCTTCTGAATCAGCTTTTAACACTAGTAGTAGAGTTGTGAGCCCATACCATAACAAACTTCATCCAAGTACATTGGAGGCCTTAATGTGCTGTCAAAGTTGGTTACGAGCTTACAATAGCGGTATGAGTTTATTTTAATATGATTAATTTAAAATCGAAAATAAAAAAATGTATTAGACTATTAGTTATTCGGGGACCAGGGACCCTCGGGGATCCCCTGTTATTATTCGGGGAGGGGATGGGGATTCTCTCAAGCAATTCTGACGGGGACGGGGAGGGGACGGGGACATATGCAAAATATCGGGGATGGGTACGGGGAGATTGGTCCCCTCCCCTCCCCTCCCCATTGCCATCCCTAGAGATAATATAATTAATTTAATCGGATCTTGTAAAAGATTATTAACCACTCAATTAACAACACATTATTTGGAATCAAATTTGGAATAAAAAAGTTCGGGATGTCTCATCAACTAATTGAATTACAAGATTGAAGTGAATTAATTGTATTATTTCACCAACTAATTAATGAATGCTATATCATTTGAAATAATTTAAAATTTAGGATGTGCAGCACCACTCTAAAAAAATAATATTTTTTTTCAATAATATAGTCATAATACTTCTCTCTCTTTAATGACAATGATATAAAAAATAACATAATAATATTTGAAAAAAGAGAAATTACTTTTCAATATGTATAACACATAAAAAAGATAATTTCAAAGTACTTTTTAAAATATTTATTATTGGTGTAGCTCTCCAAATAAAAAGTAAAATCTCCTTTAAAAAGTTCTCACGCGCACAACTTAATATCCCATTATTAATGAATTCCTCTAGTACAAAAGAGAAAGAAAGAGGAAAAAATTTTGGCATTCAATGGAAGGGACCCAAAATAATGTCAAATACATAATGGACAACAAATATACGTCATCTTGGTGGGCTGCATTCGGAGAAAATTCATATGGGACTAGGCATGCATAGCTAGGAACTTTAAATAAAGCTCCCTAATGTACTTGACAACGGGCGAAAGGAGTCTCCAATAATTTCCTTTTTGAAAAGACTTTTCCTTTCCAAAAAATTACAATGATGATACAAACACTCTTAGCGGCATCAAATTCATTGCCATTGTTTAATTTATAACTAAAGTAAATATATTGCTGAGATTAAACTTCAACGATGTGATTTGATTTGTTAATTGTAAGGCAATGGCTGTCTCGGAACTGCTCCAAGATAGAGTACAAATCACAGCCATATATGCAGTGATAAATAAAAAAAAATTACATTATAACTTTAATCGTGTAATTATGAAGACAAGCTCCACGTTAGAGCGGTTCCAACATAACTGTACCCTAATTGTAATTAGAAACAGAGACTTTTCCAAATCAAGAAATGATGAGCATAAAATCACAATGATGATACAAACACTGTCGGCGGCATCAAATCCTTTGCCACTGTTTAAAACTATGGACGCACTCATTTTATTATAATAACAAGAACCAAATTTTATGGTAAGAAAAATATAATTTTCATACATTTTTTTTTATTTTTTAGGAGATTGAAAGTCGTTGGTTTTTTTTCTTATAATTTCGAATTGTTTCTCATTTTATTAAAATAAAAGCTTCCCCACTGAAAGAGGTATTAGCTATACAATAATAATAAGAAGAAGAAGAACAATAACAATTCTCTAATAAGGACATCCTCATTTTAACAAAATGAAAATAACACTAACAGACAAAAAAAAAACAGTGTTTAATGTATTAGAATTTGTATTTTTTAAAATTTTTGTGTGCACTCTTACTTTATTAAAATGAGAATACCCTCAATAGAGAATAACTATATATACATATTGTTAAGTCTATTTTTTATAAAGTTGGCATTTTATGGCAAGTCTAGTTAAATTGAAATTTTATTTATTGCATATCTTGTAATAAGGATTAATTTATTAATTCCTTAATTTAGTGAGATTCCAATTTATTAGGAATATTTGTTTCCTAAATTAATTAGATGTCTAATTGGCTCATGAGATCTATTTAGAGCAAGAAGTTGGTTCAAACAGGAAGTTTATTAAATGCTCAAGATGTTCTTGGGAGACAAGCAAGACAAAAAGATCATATTTATTCCTATTCAGATTCATGGGAATTATAAGAGGAAATAAACTCTTATTTGAAAAGAATCTAAGACTTGTTGTTTTGGTGAAACCCTAGTGCTTATATATAGAGAGGTATTTTCACAATTGAAGTCATACACAACACAAAGCATAAAGAAGAGAAGCAAAATTCGGCCTCCTCCCTAGGGAATCTAGATTTGGCGCATAATGTTATGTTGATTTTTTTATTTATCTTTTTTCATCTATGTGGAGAGTTTATGTGGATCTTAGATCACTAGACATTGAATAATTGAAGAATTGCTATTGATTACTTTGCGAAATGACTTGAGGATCGTGGATCAAGAGGGGTAGCAATTATTCAAGAGAAGCAGATTCAATCAAAGGTTGGTAAATCCATAAGTTGTAACATTTCAACTTAGTGAATTGCTTTTCATTGGGACGTGGCCTCATGGATGTAGGATTGATTAATCCGAACCACGTAAAAATCTATGTCATTTATTTTCTATGATTTATTATGTTTTTAGAAAATTAATATTTTTTATGCGGATGAACAGTAATCATGAACAATACTTCCGAAAATTAATTAAGTTGTTAATTTTTTATTTTTAATTGCCAACATGCGATAGATATAAATTCCTTTCATATATAAAAGATTGCACACATCTAATCGGCTCCCATATATATATATATATATAAACACACACATATTTGCAATTGATTCCGACCCTACTAAAATTAATTTTCCCTTAAATACGCATAGATGTTCTATTAATTCTCTGTGAAATCAGAAATCACATCACATAATTCCTCCAGATAATCATATATGTGATGCTTATCTCTATCAAAATAATTTGATTTCATTATTATGTTGCCCTTCGTGAATCGATTTCTCAGCTCTGCCCCTGTATAAATATAGTAATATTAAAGAATGACGATCGTTTGTTGATTTCATTGAGAGTGGAAGTTTCGTATGTCAGCTTTGATTTGAAGCGAAAGAGACTGATTCAATTCATGCGTGGAACAATAATAATAATAATAATTCGGGGTTTGGTACATGTGCATGTGCTATTTGTGATGTGTGAAGCTTTAGTGATCTAATCTTATTAGCCTTGTTTCATTCGTTTGGATTGATCTCATTTCTATAAATTAATGGATCCATCTGTCCGTCACTCTTTTAACTCATCGTCATGCATGCTACGCAACAGCCCTTTTTTGACATTTTCTGGCTATTGACGACTATTGAGTTTAAGGAGTCGAAGTGGAGTGAATCAGGTGCTTTTTCGATCCTCGGTTAGTGTAAGCAAGATACTCTCCCCAATTTCTACTTTGGAATCATTTATGCAAGAAAAAAAAAAAAAAAAAAAACCTAATATTACTATAACTTTTTACCCGCCTTTAAAAATTTATGCAAGAAAAGAAAATTGATCTTGCAAATTAATTATACCCAGCTCACCTTTTGTTTCATTCTTTTTTTTTATTTTTTTTTTCAATTTTTAGTGGACGCTAAATTAAAAAATAAATAAATAAATCACAAGTCACAGTCATCATAGTTAATATGAGCTGAAATCCTTTAATGTTATACCAAAAAAACTCCAAAGAAATCCTCGCATGGTACAACCCAACTCTTGGAAAAAAGAAGAAGTTGATGTTTAATTTTGGACTGCTTCTTTTAACACCCCTTTTATGTTCTGATAAAACCATACTCTCATAGATGTTGTATCTAAGGACAAATTAAGTCTAATTAAACTATCTATCTTTTATTCTCGGTTTACATTTATTTTTAGTCCAAACAAAGTCGTGTAATTTATTTTTTCTGCAAACTCTTCAATCATCAAAAAGCATTTTCGTTGCTTTTTTCTTTTTGTTTTAAAATCAACAAGCAATTTTATTCATTTCTACATCTATTTTCTTTTAAACTAATATTTAAAATATGTTTATAAAAAAAAATATGTTTAATTTAAATTTATTATTGGCAATAAAATCGTTGTCGCTTAGATGGTCTGAATAAGAAGAAAATATAGTTTAATTAAAATTTAATTTATCCTTAAATTGATTTAAGTTCCGGAACGGGGGAACACTACTCCTCGACTATAGTGTGGCCGTTAGCGTTGGGCCATCCGTGTAGACACATTAGATTTTCCATTTCGTAGCTGGAACTTGGGCTGAGTTGAAGATTTTAACCGAACATATCCACTGAATCTGATGTGCACTTTGGAAACAAAAGTGGCGCTATTGGCACCCCCCCAAGTTCCTCATAAAACCCATCTCTCGCGTTTACAATTTTGAACGTACTTTAAAATTACATAATGAGACGCATAGTTTTATTTATTTAAAGCTCTTTACAGACACCCCATGTTGCTAACTCTGTTTTCAATTTAAGTACCTTTTACTTTAGCAACTTCTTATTTCTTTGAAATGACCAACAAATTTTCTACTAAATTGACAATGAACAACTTTGTTCCAAAAATATTTAGGGATGATGAATGATCCAAGTACAATTTAATATATTTTATCTTCCGGCAAATAATATATACGCACATGGTTAAAACTATTTTCTCTGCCGATTTACTTTCTTATGCAAGAGTCAAGACTACAAACGAAGTATTATATATTTGCCCATTGTTTAGAAGTTAATGATAGGGTGAATCAAGAAACATAAGAGTCAAGACTACAAATGAAGTATTATATATTTGCCCATTGTTTAGAAGTTAATGATAGGGTGAATCAAGAAATTGTATTAAGTTCTAAAAGGAAAATTGAGAGGAGAGAGGAAAAAAATAGTAAATAAGGATATTTATGTAATTAGGATATGTGTATTAAAAAGTAATAAATATTTTAAAAATTATTTGAGGAGGTGGATTTAGAAAAAGGGTTTTGTAAGAGATCAAAAGGGGTGCTAATAGCTGCACTATGGAACAAAGCTTTTCCTTTCTTGTACTCACCTCGGCCACAAATATTTTGGTTGGGGTTCCTCTATGATACCGTAATTTTACAACATCAATAATTTAATTCTTTAAAATTAGATTTAATAAGTGATATACAATATTTATATTAAAGAAAAAATAATTATAACTAGTTTGTTAATAATTATGAAAAATAATTATAAAACAACTGTGACCAACCTTAAAGTTTGAAACAATTTCACTTGAGTTGCATATTTCATTTAAAAATCACTTTTTAACTCTCCTTTAAGTTTGTAATGTGATAATTTTTTTAAAGTAAATGTTTCGAAATCTATTATTACTAAGTACAAGATATAATATCTACTAGGTTATTTAACACAAATCAAATAAATAAGTTGCAATTGTAAAATATATATATATATATATATATACATATAACACCAGTACGTATATTTAAGTGAAAGTCATAATTTCATCATCAATAAAGTCATGGGTGAGATGGACCTGAAAAATACTTGATTACCCACGTTACAAGCCATCTCAAATAAATAAGGTGTACTAAGAAAGCAGTGCCAATAGTCCAACATAAAATATTTATGTTGAAATTTGAAATGTAATGTTTCACTCCTTCAAATTCTCTCATCAGCATCTACTTTTTAATTAATTTCAATTATTTATAATCCTTATTTATTATTTTCTTTTAAACAGCTTTTATCCCCCCCCCCCAAAAAAAAGCATTTAAATGTAATAAAATTCAAAAGTTTACTCGCAAATTTCCTCAATCAAGTACCTAACAAATTCATCCACTTATGACATAATATCCAAACTATTTGAATCATATTCAGATACAAACATTCAAAGAATAAAAGCGTAAATTTGAACAATCAATATCCTTTCGTTGTTGACAGTAGCAACCAACTCAACATAATACTAAAAACGTAAGGAGTTAATTTTAGACTACTCCTCTTATGAGTTGATTATCTTCAACTCACACCTCTTATTTTTTTTTAAAACTTCAATTTACCCTCATTTTTGTTAGGAAAAAAAAAATCAACTCACCTTCATTTTTTTCCTTATCTTTTGACAAAATATTGAGGTAATTTAATATTTTTCAAATGTAAGAGAGTGATGCAAAGATAGTCAATTCATGAGGTAATCATATAAAATTTACCCTGCAAGTGATCAATAATCGCCAAAGCAGGCGACCAAACAATCAAAAACCGGATATCCTAACTATTTGAATCATATTCAAATACAAACATTCAAAGAATAAAAGCGTAAATTTGAACAATCAATATCCTTTCATTGCTGACAGTAGCAACCAACTCAACACAATACTAAAAATGTAAGGAGTTAATTTTAGACGACTACTCTTATGAGTTGATTATTTTCAACTCACACCTCTTATTTTTTTTAAAATTTCAATCTACCCTCATTTTTGTTAGGAAAACAAAATCAACTCACCTTTATTTTTTTCCTTATCTTTTGACAAAATATTGAGGTAATTTAATATTTTCAAATGTAAGAGGGTAATTTAAAGATAGTCAATTCATGAGGTGATCATATAAAATTTACCCTGCAAGTGATCAATAATCGCCAAAGCAGGCGACCAAACAATCAAAAACCAGATAAGAAGAAGCTTTAGGCAGGCGACTATTTAGAATAATTAGGGCAAGTGCAACACTGGACTTGACGACTCCATTGAAAGAAGCACAGTGCGCAAATAGAAGGAAGTCATGTTGAATTCTTAAAAAAGAAAAAAATACAACAATATTTTTATCTTTAATTATTAGAGTACGTAAGGCTGATTACAGTTGGATAAATTTAGAGGTTTATATAAATATCGCTATCCAAACTTTAACCTAATAGCCCAGCCCAGCCCATAAGCTTCATCACAAATTAGAAACCTCGATCGCGCTCTCCTGTTATCCGATACCCTGACGTGGCGCATTTTAACAGGAGATGAAGATAAGATTACGGCATCAAACAGTCAAATCACCCACAATGAACGGCTCAAATCAGCTCTCCACAGCCCTTCCCTGGCCCTCTCCTCTCGTCACAAATGCGAACCATCGGGAACTTTCTAGAACTTGTTTAGTCTGCATTTCCTGACCCACATCTGACAAATGGCGGAAAGCTTCGAAGAATTTCGGAAGAACCTGCCACATAACAGATGATCTCTTTATCTGGAACCTTCTCTTCCACCCTCTTATAATCCTAAATTCGCTGCCACACTTAGACTCGACACTCAAATCTCCCCTGGAGATCTTACTGAAAAATTACAATCAAGTCCGTAAACAACTCAAAATTCGTACTAAAGCCTACTGAAAGCTCGCTTAATTAATAACTCTCTGTTTAAAACCTATATTAGCATTAGCTATGGAGGGAGTGAGGGTGAAGGAAGAAGAGACGGTGACGTACGCAGCGACGACAGCTACTGCTGCATCAGCGTCGTCGTCTTCGTCGTCTTCCAACTTTATGCCGCAGCCGTTGGAGGGTTTGCACGATGCAGGCCCGCCTCCGTTTCTGACGAAAACCTACGAAATGGTCGAGGATCTATCAACGGATGCGATCGTTTCCTGGAGCAGAACTCGCAATAGCTTCATTGTGTGGGACTCTCACCAGTTCTCTACTACTTTGCTTCCGAAATATTTCAAGCACAGTAATTTTTCTAGCTTCATTCGCCAGCTCAACACTTATGTAAGCATGCTGATCATCTTTAATTTTGTGCTTTTTCGATTCTGTTGAATTTGGCACGGGTTGCCTACAACGTGTTTGATGTTTGTTCTCTGTTACGAGAATGGTGAAATTTTTAGACGTTGTTAATTAATCTAACTAATCAATGCAGTATTATGTTTTAAGTTTGTCTCTTGTTTCCTGGGTTCGCGAAATGACTTGGTCACCTCTTGAGTACATTATCTTTTTTTTTTTTCTCCTGGTTTGATAGTGTGAGGTGTTCAATCATCACTCTATTTTGTTCTGCTAATGAGTGGTCCAATGATTTATGGTCTCCTTTAGTTAAATGATTGATATTTTGTGGGTTCGTTTAAGTTTGTTCTGAAGTTTTCCTGAGTTTGTTATGTTCACCTATATTCTGTTTGAGACATACCCATAGTATCTAACAATTGAAACATGACAAATGCTAGTCAGAGCGTAAGTAATTTGTCTCCTCTTCTTTGGGGCTGATTACTTGGAAGTGGGGGGTGATTTTATTGAGAATCTTGTTCTGTTTGTCGATTTTCAAAAGTTTCTAATTAATATAATGTTGGAATGCAGGGTTTTAGAAAGGTTGATCCTGATAGATGGGAATTTGCCAATGAAGGATTTTTGGGAGGGCAGAAGCATCTACTGAAAACAATCAAGAGAAGGCGACACGTCTCACAGAGTATGCAACAGCGAGGAGGAGAAGCTTGTCTTGAGGTGGGACAATATGGACTGGATGGTGAGCTTGAAAGATTAAAGAGGGACCGAAATGTGTTGATGGCAGAAATTGTTAGGCTGAGGCAACATCAGCAGCAATCAAGAGATCAACTCAGTGCAATGGAGGATAGGTTATTAAGCACAGAAAAGAAGCAGCAGCAGATGATGACATTCCTTGCAAAAGCACTCAAAAACCCATCGTTTTTCCAGCAATTAGCTCAGAGTAATGCACACAGAAGAGAACTGGGAGGTGTTCAAACTGGGAGAAAGCGGAGACTAACGGCCACACCAAGCATGGAGAACTTACAAGAAACAATTTCCGTGGCACCTGTGGGTCTGGATTGTGGTCCGGTTGTAGATTACACAGTCCAAGATCAAAATGAATTGACCTCCATGGAAACTGAGATAGAGACGTTTCTTTCTTCGCCGGTGGACAACGAATCAAGCAGTGATATCGACAACCCAAATGCTGGTTCAGTACCTGCCCCAAGTGGTGGCAATTTCAGTAGTGTCAATGAGACAATATGGGAGGATTTTATGGCTGACGATCTGATTGCCGGCGATCCGGAAGAAGTGGTGGTGAAGGATCAGTCAGAGGCTGAGGTGGAATTGGAGGATTTGGTTGCAACACCTACAGATTGGGGTGAGGAATTGCAAGACCTAGTAGATCAGATGGGTTATCTCAGGTGACAAACTATTGCTGCACAGAATTGTTGAAAGACTTCCCTAGGCTGAGTTGGTCTCTGCAACTTCATTCCTGTTTCTGTAGTGGTATGTCTTTATAATTTTTGTTTGGTGATTAATGTTGCCTCAAGTGTTCATTTTTTTGTGACTGATAGAAGTGCATGGTTTTCCATGCAGCTGGAAGTCGCGAAGTTGCAAAGAGGCCAACGATATTTGTTCCTGTTCTACTGTATCCTTAAGTGATAATAGAGTCTCGATTTTTTGTTTGTAATGTCTAGTGTTTCCCTTTTTGATCCTTTGCACCACTTTAATGTTTTATATTTTCTTGCCACATGTTGCAGGCGGACTCCAAAAGAAAGGAGGAGTTTCAACCCGTGATTGATTTCAGAGATATGCTCAAAGTTCAGCTGCCTAATCTGCTTGCACTCTGGACTTTTGCAGTTTCTTGTCCATTATATTTGTTCTTGTGTTTATATCAGCTGTCAGATTACAGATATGTAAATACCAAAGGGCTTGTGCAGACTAATTTGATTTTACTATAGCTGAATACTTCTTTTGGGATTAATGAGAAATTCCACAATTTTATAGTGTTCAATAAAAATTCGATTGATTTCTTTATATAATTGCTATGCTTCGAATCTGACATTTTTTTTTAAAAAAGGACTAGTATTAAAAAAAAAAAAAAAGGGCCCGTCTTGTTGTGTGAACTAATATTTATAACATCAATTACCAACTCATTGCTTCGTATTATCAGGATCTATGCCATTATGGTTCTGTTTGAGAATTGAGATTGAGGTATTATGGTTCTATTTGATAATTGAGGTTGAGGTGGTGAAAAGAAAAAATTATAGTTATAAAATAAAAATTAATAATATATAGTAGGTTTAATTTTTAAATAATAATTTTAATAAAATTATTAAAAATATAATAATTTTTTCATTATATAAATAATTTTTAAGTTATAATTTATTAAATATTTGATTATTGTAATTTTTAAATTATAATCCGTTGAACGTCAATCCCAAACAATTTCTATGGCTTTGGCGGCCGCAGTTCTCTTCCTTGCTCTGGACTTTCTACTTGTTTCATTGTCTTCTCAAAATATAAAGTTTTCTTTGCTGTTTCACTGACCATTTGACCCACAGATTGAGGCTTCAGACACAATCATGTTGAAGATGGAACACTCAAGGCCCCCAATCCATTGATGAGGGTTATAATTCAATCAAAAACTTTAGTTAAACTTTTTATCCCAAAAGCCATACCGTATAGCAAACGTAATTTCAGACAAAAACAAACCGAAGCTTTAGCTACTCTACGATTATTTATTCTTATCCAAAAAGACAAATTAATTGAAGCCTGAAGGAAGTCTCATGGATGCCCGTCTCCGCAGTCGAAGAAAGAAAAAGATAAGATTACACAAATTTTGTCCCCACCGGATGGGTAGATTCATCGAAGGTGGCTTAATTAGCAGAAGCCTACGGTCATCCACTCTTATCGATCTTGATGCCAGCATGAGAATATATTATTGGTCTAGAAAAAGGGGTCGTCGCGTAATGATAGCCGTTGGTCTTTGTTTTGTATTCGTAGAGAAGTTAAAAATCATGCCCATGATCTCTCTCTCTCTCTCTCTCTCTCTCTCTCACACACACAGAGTAATTAAAGTAGGGATGTACTGTATGTAAGAATAAAAAAAAATGAAGATCATAACAGTGATTGACATCAGTTGGTTTGACATTTGCTACTGCATGGAAGGAAATAGAGCAAAATTCCACCAACAGAGCAATACAAGGCATCTCATATTCTCATTTGCGTGCAGGACACCCCAAGATCTATTGACAGAGACATTCAACTTGTCTGAGTGGATTTTTACTGATTCTCAATTCTTAAATTAAAGGATTTATAAAGCACTTGATTGATTTCTTTAAAGAATTCAGTAGACATCAATCTTTTAATACCATATCTAACGATTCAGAAGACTACCTCCTGATTATTATATTTTCGAATGTAATATACAAATATATATATATATAGTCAGAAAGTGAAGTACCAACTTTTAAAAAAATTAAACTAATGGGTATCAACCTCACCAATGTCATCATCATAAACTGACAAAGTGACAAACGCCAATTGCTCAAAAAGATGCTTGGTGAAAATTCCCTTGCTTCCATCTCAACCTTAATGAATATATAAACATACACACCCTGTCATTTATCTCCCTCAAAACATCCAGAGACGCGCGGAGAAACCATGGCCTTGGTGAGTGAAATACTTGAAAGGTTTTTGATGAACAGAGAGTGGTTCTTCACGAGTAATCTTGGAGGATCAATGATCTTCACAGTGTTGGCAATTCTGGCTGGAGTTTTGGGATACCTGTATGGACCGTATTGGAAAGTTAGGAGGGTCCCCGGCCCACCAGCAATCCCTCTCGTAGGACACATTCCCTTGATGGCAAAGTACGGCCCTGACGTGTTTTCAATTCTTGCCAAACGTTATGGTCCTATTTTCAGGTCAGTTTGCAGCTTTTCTTCGGGACATAAAATTCTGTGCAACAGATGGAAGATGGTATTGTCGTTGTCAATGTTTCAGTGGAGTACTCCATTGTTCTTTGCCTTTTTATTATTTTGCTGATGCATTTTTGATGATACATGCGACTAGTCTTTGTTGATTAATGATAACTTTTTCGTTGACCATTACTGTTTCATTTGAGCGGATGTTTATGAGCAGAACACTTTCAGAAAAGCATCGAATAACACTTTGTTTTTTTTCTTTTTTTTGGGGGGGGAGTACTGCAAAGAATTCTCTATTTTAAAACTTTTGCTTCATTTTTTTTATGTTTAATTTGATATTATAGGGCGATATTATTAGTTGAATTTCTCCATCCTCTTTGCTTGGTAAAACTGGATGGGAATTGACATAATTGGAACTTGACATTCAAAGGAAACATATATACATATACACTAAGATGAGGTTCTATTTGATATTGATGCGTTGTAATTTAAAAGATGCAGTTATTATAAAAAAAAAATTATAACTATGAAATAAAAATTAATTATATAGTAAATATGATTTTTAAATAATAATTTTGACAAAAAAAATAAAGATGTAATAAATTTTTCACCATACAAATTGTGGATCAATAAACTATAACTGCCAACCTCAATATTAAACAGGAGTCAGAGAATCATGATAAAATCATGTCGACTTTCGAACATTCATAAGAATGTCCTTCGACATTAATATCATTGCCGTGTTCCATGGTTGCTTAGATTTGCCCAAGTATATTGAGCAATTTGTCTGTCCTCTACCACTTGTCTGCGTCTTACAAAATTGCTAAACTAGTCATCACGAGGTCGCCTTTTGAGCAGCAATGTTGATTGTTTATGTAACACGGTGCGTCAAATTGATGATCAGAACGCATTCTGATTTCCTACGAGTGTTTGCAGGATGTTCTCTGTCAACAATGATGTACACTATGTCATCTTATGATCAAGACAACCCCTAAATAATGCCTCTTCAGATTAGAACAACTGTGTAATTCTTATTGGAATGTGAAAGACCATGAATGTAGATTTGATGAGTTTAAGACTATCTTAAGATAAGAGGGGTTCTGTTTTCAGGTAACACAGTAATATTGTGATAAAAAGGAACTAAAGATTGGTCTTGTTATTTCTATGAAACAGGTTTCATATGGGTAGGCAACCGCTGATAATTGTAGCGGATGCAGAACTTTGTAGAGAAGTTGGAATAAAGAAATTCAAAGACATTCCAAACAGAAGCATTCCCTCGCCCATTGCAGCTTCTCCTCTCCATCAGAAGGGGCTTTTTTTCACCAAGTACTAAATTCTGCCTTTAAAACACATTTTATCATAGGCGATACAATTGTGTACGAATTCATACTACTAGATGGGCTTTTTTAATTGCAATCTTATTGAGCTTGCAGGAATGAGAGATGGTCGACCATGCGAAACACAATATTATCAGTCTACCAGCCATCTCACTTGGCCAGTTTGGTGCCCACCATGCAATCATTCATTGAATCTGCAACTCAGAATCTTGACTCTACAGAGGACATCACTTTCTCCGACCTGTCTCTCAAAATGGCCACGGATGTGATAGGACAAGCTGCCTTTGGAGTCAACTTTGGGCTGTCAAAACCACAACCTATCAGCGATTCAGTTACCAGTGTTGATACTCCAGCCAATGCAAGTGAAGTTTCAGACTTCATCAATCAGCACATCTACTCCACAACCCAGCTTAAGATGGATTTATCAGGTTCTCTCTCGATCATATTAGGCCTACTATTTCCCATAATTCAAGAGCCATTTAGACAGATACTTAAGAGAATACCTGGCACCATGGACTGGAAATTTGCAAGGACCAATAAGAATTTGAGCGGCCGGCTTGAGGAAATTGTATCGAAGAGAATGGAAGAGACCAACACCAGTTCAAAGGACTTCCTATCACTAATACTGAAGGCAAGGGAATCGGAGACAGCGTCAAAGAATATTTTTACTCCGGACTACATTAGTGCAGTTACCTATGAGCATCTGCTTGCTGGATCAGCAACAACAGCTTTTACATTGTCTTCAGTCGTATACTTAGTAGCTGGACATCCTGAAGTTGAGAAAAAGGTGCTTGCAGAGATTGATGCATTTGGTCCACATGATCAGATGCCAACAGCTCATGATCTTCAACACAAATTTCCCTATCTTAATCAGGTAAGTCTTATTATTGAATTTTGAATTAGAATATACTAATGTACAGTTATGGAAAGCCATAAATTCTCGAATGTTTCAAATTGCAGGTGATCAAAGAAGCAATGAGGGTCTACTTAGTATCCCCACTAGTTGCTAGAGAAACATCAAAGGAAGTGAAGATAGGAGGTTACCATCTCCCCAAGGTATTGTCAAACACATTAAGCAATTAGCAGCATTATACTTCAGTCAAAATTGATGTAAATTTACATTTTTGGATGCACAGGGCACTTGGGTCTGGTTAGCGCTTGGAGTTCTAGCAAAAGATCCTAAGAACTTCCCAGAGCCATGCAAGTTTAAGCCAGAGCGATTTGATCCAAATTGTGAAGAAGAGAAACGGAGGCATCCTTATGCCTTCATACCCTTTGGAATTGGACCCCGAGCATGCATTGGTCAGAAATTTTCCTTACAAGAAATAAAGCTCTCACTGATACAGTTGTACAGGAAATGTGTTTTTCGACATTCTCCCAACATGGAAAAGCCTCTGGAACTTGAATACGGCATAGTTCTCAACTTCAAGCATGGGGTAAAGCTAACAGTCAAAAATCGAAAATGAAGATACTATATGACATTAACTTTTCTGTCAAGCTCTTGCATGCCATAAGCTGTTTAGAACTAGTTTAATTTTGTGAATCATAGATATGGCATGCAAACCCTATCCAAGGCAACTTTCATGGAATTGTGTCATGTTAAAATAAAACCAGGGATGGAGCAATAAGTCATTTTGATGGATTGAGTACTGGGCAGCCAAATTGTAAAAGCTCATTCTAATTATATTGCAGAAGTTGGGGAAAAAAATTTAAATCAAGCACCATAAATGAAATATTTTACAATCTAACTGCTCTCAAATATTTTTCCAAAGAACTTGTTGGGCTGTTTTAGTACACAACTTAATCATAGAACAACTGCCACTAACATTGATGCACATTCTCAAAAGCAGAGAACAACAAGCTGTTGAACTTCAGAAACCATATCAATCCATCTAATCATACAAGCAACTTCCCTGCTCCCTTGGTCTCACTGAACTCTTATCCAATCGGGTAGGCAGATATAATGGCCTAGAAAAATTGGTAGAATAAGGTTCAGAACCAGCACTACTTTTTGAATCTGCATTAGAGAATGCAGCTGATCTTTTCAGGAACTGAAACTCATCCATGGACTGCCTTTGAACTCTGTGGGATGGCTGATTGATTCTCTGCTTCGCCTTTGTTGACTCAGTAAGGTTCATGTAGTTTGGTCTACTATTACCGCTCTCCTCTGTTCTTTCAGAAGCTAAGCCAGTGTTTCCAGATATGGGAGTTGTAGAAGTGCATATTGAAGATGAAGCTGAGCTCTCATCATATCGAAACTCAGAACTTGGGCTCGAAGAAGAACGAGTAGCTTGTCCCATATGGGGAGGTTTTGCAGAAATCCTGGTGGTGACATTGTTCTTTCTGATCTTCACAGGGCATGGTTCAGAAGATCTAGAACGTGTACCTACAAGTGAGTCAGCACAACTCTTCAAGGGTGGAATACTGTCTGAAGGATCAGCCTGCGATTGTTCCATCAATCGAGTCTCCCATGGCCTGGCAGCCATCCAACGCTCCAGCCAGCTCCATCCCCAGCTATTCTTGTCAAATTCTTGATTCTTTAGAGAGGAAATGGAGCCATTTGTTCGGCTGTTGGAATTTTGGTTTGAAGTCCATTGCTGAAAACAAAGAATTAGATTTTTTTTAATCCGGTGAAAAGGAATAGCACTTAAAATTCAAGGATATATACTCATGTTTTGATGTTTATACCTTTTGAGCCAGAGAGTATGCAATTGCTCTCTCTCTCTTGAATGCACCTTCTTGCCTCATTTGAATCTTTGTCTTAACATCTTCCAATGTTCCTTTACTATCACACCACCCTTCCTGAAAATTTACAAGACCAAAACTTAAAAACTTGCTAAATTCATCATGAAATTTATGAATTATGAAATAAAGTCAAGGCCCACGGTACCTCAGCTTCTTTTAAGATATCAGCTTGGCTGCGTCTTTTATCCATCATGTCCTGCACAGCTTGCCCCTCTATGGACATTCTGACACGACGTGCCCTAACTCGGGCCTGAACCCGAACAAGAGCCTGCATGCATCTTAGTGTCACAGCTGCCTGCTTCCTCACTTGTCTACCACGAACAAGAGCTTGAAGTCTCACCACACCTTTCAGGGCTCTCAAAGCCCTTCTTGCCTACAAATATTGGACAATACTCACAATTGAAACAACATTGCTTAACAGTGGACACATTAAGTCACAACTCATACCTACTCCTAATTTTTGAACTCGTCCCACCATGATAAAATGGAACAATAGGAGCTAAAATGTCTTAAAAGTTTTAATTCCTTAACCATGGAGTATGAATAAAATAGTTTTACAACAGCATATCCCATAAAACGCAATTACAACCTCAATTACAAAGATAGGATCCACTCTATTTCCATTACATCTACAACAGTGTTGTGCTTGTGCAGATCTATCTAAACTTATTATATTCCACAGTACATAAAGACTCACTTTAAACAAATCTGAAGCTTTCTTATCTTTGATTGCTTAACAGTCACTCAGAGAGAAACCCAATTACCAAGAAGCCACGAAAAGCAGTTTGGATGCGAATAGCTGCCCATTCTTGCCTAACAGCTCTGAAATCCTTAGGAGGAGCCCGAACCACAGTGGCCATTGCAGCTGAGAATGCATCAGTTCTTGGTGAATCTGACCCTTCTGATACTGCTGCTGCTTTATGGTTAATACCTTTGAAACTCCTCCATGAAGACCCCATTTCCCCTGAAGAGCTCCTCCACAGCCTCCATTTCTTGCCCTTGCTCCCCACCTTCTCCTGTACGTACAAAATAAAGCACCAGACACTAAGTACATGAACATATTGGAGCTTACTTGCAATGGATGTAAGAAAGTGTAGCTTACTTGATCATCTCTTTCAGGCTTTTTGAGACCTATAAGAGCTTTAACCCATTTTCCTCCTGAAGCGCCCATTAACGAAAGAGCTGAAAGATTACAACTTTCAAGTAGCTATGGTGAAAGGTTAAAACTTTGAAACCAAAACAAAGAAAGACAAAATGGGAAATGCTCAAAAATTAATATTATTGTTGAAAGTTGAAAAACCGGTTGTTCTCAAAAACCGCTAAAACCAGAGAGGACAAGACAGAGGAAGTGGGTTATGTTATGTTATGTTCGTGGGCTTAGTGGATTACGCTTGCACAGTACACGGACCAAAAATATTGAACCGTTTGATATTTGAAATTCAAACATTGAAAAAACAACACAGAGATGAGAGATATGGCACTCTCGTCCCGCCCAATTCCTTGGGAAAACTGTTGGCTCCTTTTTTTTTTTTTTGACATTTTGTCCCTGTGTTCTGTGCAAAATTACGAAACTAGACCCACTAACTTTGCAAGAAACCATGAAAAGACACGATCACTTTCCCTCTTAGTCACTCAGTGCATGGAAAGATACAAAATGAAGACAACGTGCCAGCCGACAAAGGATCTCCCCGAGTCAGCGTGAAAGATCCGGTGTTTTGCAGCAATATGATACAATTTTACATTTACTTCGTAGAGCTTTTGATTTTTCGTGGGACCACTTTGGATCTGCTCGTTTGGACACGTTTAATCAGACGGTTCACATGTCTTCGTTGGTAGGAAATTCAAATCAGTAGCTGACATCTTCCTTTTTAATATGAGACAAAACAAAATTTGAACTCAAAACAATTGGTGTTCTCATAGTTAAATAATGAAGGAATTCGTGAGTCGCATGTTCGAAAAATGCCATTATATCGCTGGCAATTTGAAATTTTCTTGAAAAAATCTTTAAAAAAAAAAAATAACAATTCCATTCACACTTCCCCTAGCAAAAATTATAGCACATGGGTTTTGTTATTCACTAAACTATGACCAATTCCCACTTTCCGTTAGAAAACTTGGTGTTTCCAAAATTTTTAGATGGTGGATGGTGTATAAAGTTTTTGAAATGGATAAAATGTGCGAGTATTTCTTGTCAAAGAAAAATGTGTGAATATTTTTGCTGCCCCTTGAAATTGAATGTAATAAATGCCTGCTTTAAATTAAAAGCTAGAGTACAAAAAGGTTGCATGAAAGCTGGTGAGCAGGTCGCAGTTGATTTGATAACGTTTACCCTTTCAATGCAAGTCCTCGCGGAAAAAAGATTCTACACGAACCAAACCAACGAATCAGCTGGAGTCAGTGTCGACAACGCTGTTCAGCGTAATGAATGAATGGGCTTCGAGAATTACAAAAGAAAAAAAGATGCATTTAATTTTAATTTTAATTTTAAAGAAACAGAGACTGTGTGCTGCTGAGTGCTGCCGAGTGCTGCCGAGTGCTGAGGGGTTGGGCTTTGTGTTCTTTACTTCATTTGAGGCGGTGACAACGAGATTGTCCAATTTAGATTTTGGGAAAAAGACACCCACCTCTCATGGTTTGTCCCTAATCTCCTCCATTTTGGAAAAAAAAAAGGATAAACTACGTACCTTATTATTACTTTTAAACGAGCATTCTAACTTGAATATAATTTTTAACTCCTGTCTTTTTTTTTTTTTCAAATTCGAAATTAGGTGATTAACCAAACAAAGAGAAACTTAAATGTTTAACTAAATAAAGAGACTAAGTCTTGGAAGAAATAGTGGAAGAGAAATAGAAAAAGAAGAAGAAGAAGAAGAAGAGAGAAAATGAATGAAAAAAATGTCGCTCTCATTTTCATTATTTAATTGAATATGGAATTCACATTTTTTCCTTTATTTCTTTTCTCTCTTCTCATTTTCTCTCTTTATATTTTTTCAAACCAAATATGTCATAAAAGTCAGTCGTCGGCTGTATATTAAAATCTTAAAATATCCATTATTTAAATTTTGGAAATCTCCCTTGTGTATTGAGACAAACAGGATCATAGTGTCGTTTTCCTTTAACTCTTATCCCTACAAAGATTTCAATTTTGTACGCTCACTCTTCTCAATTTATTTCCTTATTTAAGCTTTGATCTCAAGTGAAAATAGAAATTTGCAATCTTTGTACGGGTGGGACCGCGGGGGCAGGAGTGAAGCACTACCACCCATTAACAAATAAGATCAAGATTCTCTTATGAAATGATCTTCTTAAGACGGGTGGCATAAAATTTTTTTAAGCTGGTAAAAGAATACTCCCAACGAAAGGACTCGAAATTGATATGGCTCAAATCTCGCTTTACTCTTTATATGTCAATCGAACTTGTTTATGACTGCTATTGATTTGGGCCTGGACCAGGTTGACAGGAACTTTAAGGCCCAAAAGAAATCAACACGCCGTTGGTCAATGTTTTTGAGTCAATTACTCGTAGCCACTCACACAGTGTGCTATTGAAAGTCCACGTGTGGGGGTCCACACGTTCCGTCTTTCTCTCACGTGCCAAATTATGTTTCCCTTTTTATTTCTTGATTTCTTTTGTTGAACAGCCACCTAGATTCTAGAAAACCACGAGTTAGTCAACTTGAAAGAAAGATTAAAAAGAAAAAAAAAATCAAAGAAATTATTAAAAAGTCAAGACAGCGACAAGGGAACATGAAGGGAAATATCTTTGCTTTATCAACTACAATGCTTGTTACAACAGCGTATTCACAACTTATGGCAGAAAGAATTAAGTAAACGAAAAAAAAAAATAAAAAATAAAAAAATAAAATAAATGAATGAAGGTCATGGACTCATGGTCATGTTAACTACAAACAATAGAAACAAAGAATGTGATCAACCTACTGGCACGAGCAGTGCCTTAAATTTGTCTTAGGCCTTAAACCTTTTAGGCTCAACCACTTAGCAGCCAAAATCCTCAAAAACCAACCAAGGCCACTTGCTGTTTTCTGAACGCAACAAGTCTAACTAGCGTTAGCAACGGCTACCCTTGGGCTAGGAAGTCCCATGTATGCAAGCCTAGGCGAGACACGGATTTTCGGGCTAGGCCGCGGCGAAGGAATTGGAGCGGAGATCCTTGAGCCACCCGGGGTGACTCTAGGTGATAGATTGACTTGCTCAAGTGCCTGGAATTGAAGGTTTGTTGGATAGTCTCTCACACAACCAATGCGAGGTCCAACTCCACTTGTCCACTTGCAAGACAAACGCTTGGACAAGTCATACACTGGTGCTTCCTTGTTGGCTGCACTGGTGCTGATACTAACTTGTTGGCGATCAGCTGTGGTGCATGCTCGGATAAGATCCACAGTATCAGCAATTGTTGACTTTGCCATTGTGGGAAGAACCTCTGCTTCTTTTGGCATAGACTCTGAAGAAGTAGCTTTAAATGAGAAGCTGTCTTCATCTATTGCACATCTCTGCAAGAGGAAAAAGAATGATAAGCACAAAGTTACTTTCTGAAGTAATCAACAAAAATATGATTAAACACGTCTTATAAAAATTTAAACATGGGTATACACATGCCAAACAAGAAAAGAGATGTTTTTAGGCCTGGATATTACAGTACCTTCACATTGGTCAAGTCCACACTGTGCTCCTCAAGGAAACTAACAAATTCTTTAAAGTTTTCTTCAGTTGGGAGATAGTGACCGCTATATGGCCAAATAGCCTGAAGAGGGCAAGAAAAATTAGCTCAAAAAAACAAATAAAACTGAAGTAAATTAGTGTTGATAGGTAAGCTAACATACCTCAAGAATCCCATCATGGGCTACCAGCCTTCCAGCAGCGGTAATAGCTCCTCCAGACAGAAAACTTGAGTGCTGAAAGACACCTTTCTTCTTCTGCCCCACATACAAGGCTCTGGAAGTGCTGAGTACAAAAATCCACTTAGAATCCTCATTGGTATTTACAAACATCCCAGTTTGTCGGTAAACAAGCTTTCCGCTTTCCACAACCACTTCAAATTCTTCCCTTTCTTTCTGCAAGTGCAAAATACAGGTTAATGGAACTCACAAAAGGTTTTAGAACTTGAATGCATGTAGGTGGGTTTGGATTATGAGCAAGAGGATCCATGTCAAAATATAAGATGCATGATAAGATGCATAGGGGCAAAACTTACAGGTCCAAGATATTTAATGCATTGCCGTTGTAGAACATTCCTTGGGCACTTCTCAAGGTTCACTTCTTTGCCGTCACCGACATCCAACCTTCAGTTTAAAGGCAATCAAGTTCAGAATGGAATAGTTAAAGAAGGGAAAGCTTCGCTTGCATATAGCTAAATAAGTTTATTAGAATGTGAATATTTACCAATAGAAGAAAGGTTGGGTGCTCTTGCTGTCAGACCAGATATCATAGTAGAAATGTAAATTGTGCCCATAACGATGGCGTGGATCAATCTGCATGATGAAAAAGAATCAATTAAGCCTCATAATTTTAGTGATTCGTAATCTTGAGGCGTAACAATCTAGGGCATGAATGCAAATCCAGCCAATTGCATAAAATGTTTTGGATTTAGCAAAGACATCAGTTACCAGCCTCCAAAAAGCCTATAAAAGTTATGAAAATTTATAATAAAGATCAAATTATCAAATTACAGTGATAAACTTGTTTATAGCAGCCAATTTCCAATTGATTTAATGAATAGAGTTTCAAACAATTCAGAGCATAATGTTTCATGAAATATTAGAAGTCCACTTCACAGCTTTGGGGCAACAAATTCTGAAGACTTTTTGAAGGACTTTTCAATTGAGTTACGCCAGTGGACTATTCCTAAGGCAACTCAAAAAAAAGAATAAGACAATTTGAGACAAATAATTGTACAATAATAGGACAGAGCAATTGATAAGAATTTTGATGGAAGCATGTGGGCTTACAGCTTCAAGCCAGTGTTGCAGGGCTAGTTTTTGAGCGTTCTCATCCTTGGATAGACCTTTCCCTACCTGCAAACAGAGAAGGACCGGATCATTAATTCCATAAATCACCAACAGAAGCATGTTAGCTTCAGCAACTTGTTAGCTATGGAAACCCAATAAATTACCTTAGCCGCTCTTGTTCTAGCCCGTGCCCAACGTGAGAGTGCAGTTTCTGGCTTCTCAATGTTAAAGAATGATACTGAGCTTCGTTTTAGAGCTGCAAAATCCAATGCTTTCCACCTACAGCATGCGAATCAATGTAAGCAACAATTAAAATATAACAAAAAGACTCAATCAAGCACCAAGAAATTCATTTTTATCAACAGACATACCATAGCTCCTCAACCACAACAGCACAATCTGCAAGGTTCCTTCTTGTACGGTAACTCTTGTAGACTTTTTGAAGCTTAGTAGCAGCAGCATCAAGCTCGCTAACTGGTCGTGGAGAGTGAAATACGACAGGCTCAGGTAGCAAAATTGTTGGTTTATTCATTTTATCCTTGAAAGAAATTGAATTGGACTTCTCTTTTTCAGGGACGTTTGAATCCCAATTCTTGAAGCTTAGGGACCTCTCCATGATCATTATATCTGACCCTTTAAACTTGTGAAGGGTCTGTAAATCTTCTTTCTTGAAGCTTTTGGTTCCAAAGCTTGCGGACCTTCTAATGACTTTTTCAACTCTGTTCGTGAAACCAAAGTAATTTTGCAAGATTTCACTCCATGTGGAAACGAGTAATGACAGAGAAAGACCCATTTAGTATCGAACCCACCCTGCTCATCACAATAAATAAATAAAGTGATAAGTAAATTTATATAAAAAAACAAATTTGATGCTCATTCATCTTCTTTAATGACGGATACAGGACCAGACAGTGACAACGCTTACGTACAAATACAGCACAATTTCTAACCTTTCAAACACGCAAGAAAAAAAAAACCAACTTTGGAAAAGTCAAATATCGTTCGTTCTCATGGCTCAATTATTTTGTACGTTATATTCAAAAGTAAGATAATTTAAAGAGACATTTCAATAATCCACTTGATCCATGAATAATTAAATGACACAAGATGAACAGTTGAACCTATCAAGAATAATTAACGAAACAATGGACCAAATAAATACATACCCAAACGGATTACTGAACATGCAAATCAGTTGAAATGAACATATCATATAAACATTACAATATAAATTGAGGATTGAAAAAGAGTGGAGCACCTAGAATTTGACACCAGGAGCTCCCAAAAACCTCTCTCTCTCTCTGTGTCAAGTTCTATCTCAAGTTACAAAAAGGGTGAGAGGGGAGAGACAGTAGTAAGCACGTGGAAGTGGCAAAGTTGATCAACTTATGTATACACATATATATATATATATATGGGGTGGGCTCTGCAAAGGGTGAGAGGGCAGAGACAGTAGTAAGCACGTGGAAGTGGCAAAGTTGATCAACTTATGTATACATATATATATATATATATATATGGGGTGGGCTCTGCAGCAGCTTGAATAATCAAAGTAATCTTTTGGCTAAAAAAGTGAACAGATTAGCCAAACGGGGTAGCTTCAAGGAAGTTAAAGAGAAAGATAGAGGAAGCACCAATAAGCCAAGCATGCTTTGTATGGGCAAAACAAAACAAAGTCGCGACAAGGTGGGCCTTTCGTGAGTCAGCATGCGACTGTACGGGCAAATACAATTGCGGTTGCTGTCCTGTTCATTTCTTTCTCTGTGCAGAGTTATTTCAATTCTGACGACTCGCGTAATCGTTTGACTTTGCCTCCTCTTAAATGCATACTTGTTGGTCATGGCTATATTGAAATTATTCTGTATTTTGTATTGAAATATTTTTTAACAACTACACGATTAAAATAATAAATAATATAAAATACGTTCGGATCTTTTTTTTGAGACTTTTTATTCAAAGATTTGGTGTTACTTATGCTCTCAATAAACTACCAACGTATCATATCATATAGTTTGGTAAAAGCTTGTCTCTGAAGAGGATCAAGGAGAAAATTTTTCTCGCACAAAGCACTAGAAAAATCGAAGAGATGACAGCTATCAATGGAATAAAGAATGGCTGTTTAATAATTTGAGTGAACTTAAGAAAGAAAGAAAAAAAACAATTTAATTAATAATAATCTTGCGAATGGGGGTTTGAATTACTTAAAACGTTCAAAGTCAACTTACTGACTACCTCTCATGGTATGTTACCGCGAAGCTGTAATCACAACTCGTGTCGTTGTATATGTTGACTTAGTAACAGATCTCATCATCAATGACGCAACGACAGCACCCCCTTACGTACGGCTGCGGACTCTATCCCTATATTCGTAGTTAGATTTTATAAATATTTTCTTTCCTCATCTTCTAAGTGGTAGAAAAATAGCAACCGTTGACTTAAACACTTTTGCCAAAACAAATGACCCATTTGTAGAATTAATCATAGAGAATAAACCACCGAAATGGGATGAGCTTAGAATTATACCACTCCAGCATAAAATAGTAGTCATATTTCATAAATTTAGACGTTCACTTTATGAAAAAAAATGTCCTTAATCCTGTAAACAATTTAGTATAGAACAACAACTTAAACACTGGACTAATAAAGTAATAGGTAGACCGTTCCATTAGAGTCACTTTGAATTTGAAGAATATATCCTAATCACTGAAGATGCAACCCAAAAAATCTACTCAAAGCATCCACTCCCAGAAGTAACATTCTCCACCAAAACCAAATTGACAAAATTGGTTGAAGCACTATGTTAAAGAATTCAAAGCAGAAATTCGAGCTAAGAAAGAACAGTAGGAATAGGTTAAACGAAAAGCAGAATGGTGGGATGATTTGGGAAGTGAAGAAACATACAACATAGAAAACATAATGTACAGTTAGTCAGCAATATACAAGTAATATTAGACCAAAGTTAAAGCAGTCAAAGTCATTGTGTTTTTACAGATGACTTTCCTTTACTCAGTACATGATAAGGGAAAAACTGTAAAAAAATCTTTTTTATTTTGTCTTTTGTTACTGACAATGAGTCAGTATAGAAAACAGTAACTAATCAGTCTTTTACTTTTCACATTTTAATTAATTGTTGCCTTTTCGTCATATGTAAAGTATAATTTTAAATTTTATCTTTTATATATAGAGTTATAAATTTTATTAATGATCGTCTCCTTTTTACCACATAAATAAGTAAATAAATATTTAAAAAATAAAATTAATAAAATATTTTCGAAATACTCTAATCTAGCCGTTCTGTTTCATCTTTCCTCTTCTTTCGTATCAGGGCACCTCTCCTGTATATCAGAGCACCTAGACTTGGGTGAGGCATTAATGTTTTATAAATGCCCATTTGCCCTAACAGATGATCTGTCTATCCACGTACTCGCAGTAGGTGAGGTATTAATGTTTTATAAATGCCCATCTGCCCTGACGGCGAGCCATCCTGCGTACATTAGTTGGAGATGTTAAATCGGTTCATTATTAATTATACGGATGTAGCATCAATCAATGCCACTGGCATCCGAGACAACTGGTTCTTGCAAATTGCACCGCTCAAATAACTGATTCGAATGTTGAATGCTGGTGCCATTGCCGACTTATTTTTTTTATTCAAGGGCATGTAACGTAACATGTTCGAGACTGTTGTGCTTTTACAAACAAGATTTTTTGCCCAACTCCAAAACTGTAAATTTCATTCAAAACGTGGAGGGATAATAAGGGTAAAAAAATTAGATCAAAGATTTCATTTCTTAACATTCAATGAGCCAATGTAAATTATGTTAATGCCTATGTAGAGGGCCTTCTTTAGTCGGTATGAATCTTAGCTACAGCGTGTGTCTTAGCTTTAGACAGGGATCTATGAGGCGGAGATTGATTTTGATTTCTGCCGAGGTGGTATGCAAAGCCAAGACTTCATCATGTCGTATGCGGTGAAACCAATTGCCACAGAAGGAACAATCTACAATAAAATCATGAAACTCTGTCGGTAAACAGGCCATTTCAAATTTAAGCACGATTACATGATTAAGGTGACAGCAAACTCAGAATAATCTCAAATGACTACCTTGATATAATTAATGCTGAGGCCCGCAAACAACTGTTTCCATCCTTGATTCCTGACAATAGCGGCAAGGCCTTCAAATGTGTTCCTGTATCTGACATCACCACCTTTGCTTAAAGGTTTCATGTATTCGACCTGCAAAACAACATTTCACAAAATAATGTAGAATTACAATACCACTTAGATACATCCACACCCAGAATTATTGCTTGATAATTCCATTTGACATGGTCTTTGGGCAGGACCCTCAACTTTCTTACTGCAAGGTATCTGATCATTTACATTTAACAATAATATTCATAACTAGAGAAGATAGAATTACCAACCCCTAACACCGACTAACAACTATATATATATGATACCTGCATCTGTCTCCTAACAACATCTAAGGGGTATGTGAATGTCTGCCCGAATAACCCAGCCATAGCTCCACAAGAAAGGCGCATCACAATGGACTTCTGGTGCTCCTCAGGGACATGCCTCTTAAGTTCCTCATATATATAGAACTTCAGACCAGCATAAGGGAGGATTCCAGCTAATGTTGGACCTGCTCAGACAAAGACAACTTGAGTTTTTTTTTTTAAAATAATTTTTTATTTTTATTCCTTTTTTGGGTGAATTAGCAATATATCAACGGCATCACATGGAAGAAAAGGCACAGTTTAAACAAGATGATAATTTTCACCGAAGCAGTAATCGTGAACAGACAAGGAAAATCAAATGTTCAAGAGAACTATATAGCCTACCAAATTTGAAGATTACATGTATTGGTGGCAAAACCAACCATCTTAAAGAAAAAGCATAACAGGACAGGACATACGCACCTATGCCTCGATATAGAGCACGTATCCCCCCTTCCTTATAGACGCTTGTAAGTACATCTTTTACGCCACTATATGCAGGCTGAGCACATATACTTCTAATACCACTCCTCAAACTTCCTCCTGTGTCCACGACCTATATATCCATTTAAAAGTGATTACAAGCAAAGGACAGATAAAATGTTCTGCTATTAAGAGGATATTGTTTACAAAATTGGCTGATCAGTAAAAAGTTTCTGTCTTCAAAATATTACTTGAAACGTGTTTATGATTTCAAAAATAAATTATTCTATAAGAAGCAAAAGAAATAACACAAAAATAAACATTTCTTTCAAGTTTCAGAAGAAAAAGAATGGGAACTACTGGCATAACTTAGTTCGACCTAAGCTACGTTTGCCCAGCTGACTGATTTATGAAAACTTAAGACCCTATTTGGTATTGAGATGAAAAAATAAGTTAATAACTATGGAATAAAAGTTAATAGTGTGTAGTAAATAAGACTTTAAATAATAATTTTGTCAAAAAATAATAAAGATATTTTAAGTTTTCATCATACAAGTGGTGGATCAAATTAACTTAGCTTCGATACTACAGTAATTAGTGTTTACTAAACAGCTTAGTGCTGTAAAAGCCACAACTGCCCAACCTCTATATCAAATAGGGCTGAAGTTATCTAGAAGCACTAAGGTTTTAAAATATAGCGACAAATTTAATTATGCATTCACCCTATATATACGCCTCATCATACAATGATTAACAGGATCAAAAGTTGACAAAGCATAAATACCAGAAAAGAAAAAGAAATGAAAGCGAATTTGTCCTACATTTATGTTGGGTCAATAGTCTACCCCGTACCCTTCTCACAGGTTCAAACTGTATATGATAAATCAAATTAATTAAATACTGTTATTATGCACATCATAACAATATGTATTAAGCAAAGTTCTAAAACATGGAACACCAAAATTAGAGCTCCTGCCTCCACTATCGTCTTGAACTACAAAATTGTTACCTTCAACCGATTATTGTGGAAAGATAAATGAATCATGTAAACTTACCAGAGAAAGTGACGTATAGGATTATGAAATATTTAAAACTATATTGAACCTTCAGTAGAATATTTCAGTAATTTATGGTGCATATCAGTTAAAAGACTTTGCTAGCACACTACACCTACAGTATCGACATATCAACATGACAATATCATTAACAAAGGAAGGCATACATCTAAGCATTAATCATAAATCACAATCTGCAATTTCCAATTAACACAAAATCCAATGATATCCTCCAACTTGCTCAACTAAGAGTAAGAAGATTCAATAACGCTTATGCAAACCACTCACCTGATAAGCAAGTTTTGTACGAGCCAGATCTAAAGGATACGTGCATAAACTGCTGTTCCTCCAGCTAGCGAACCAGCTAATAGATCTATAACAGGACCTGATCCCATGGACGGATAGTTATTTATGATCCAAACACGATACTCCTCATATGTCATGAAATGTAAGGCTGCATAAGGAACAATCCGAAGAACACTAGCTCCATTTCCCCTGCAATTAAGACATAAGAAATTATATTAACTTTCCTGTGGGAAGGATATATATTCAAAAGGAAGCAAAAAATTGCAAAAAGAAGGACAAAAATTGCAATCTTACTTATAAAATCCAAGAATGCCCTCTTGCTTCAATAACTTCTTCAAGGATTGATACACTCCACGAGACTGGAACCCTTCAGTTCTAGTCTACAGAATCAGTCAATGCAAGTGATAATGAGAGAGTTAGAACTATTTAGAGATCATATATGATAAGCTTCAAACAAATAACTCAGCAACATGAGAATGAGCTAACATGCAATATGCCCAGCTCGCTCAAAAGATAAGAAAGCATAATGTAATAAACTAACACAACTACATTAACAGATAAAACTTTTTCATCCCAAGCTAAATACACATTTTGATCATTTAATTGATGTTTACACATTGACCCCAGAACTATTAGTATCAAAACCACACATAAACAAACCATCAGCACAAATAAATGCAATGTAACCAAAGAAAAAATCTACAATATAAAATGTGCACATACCATGCAGATAAAATTACCCTCATTCATACAATCCTTTAGAAATATTTACACTGTCTGGAACATAAAAATTGAGTGAATGAAACTGAAAAACCGTATTCACCTGCAAGAGTATTTTAGTCCGTTCAAAAGGTGCAACAGCCGTCTTAGCAAATGCCCCTGCAGCACCTCCAGCAATTAGCTCCTTAACATACACAGGCAAACTATCATCATAGGAAACCTCTCTACAAGCTGACGAGCCATCAACTAGTCCAGCCACATTCGTTGACAATGTAGAGCCTTGCTGAGAACCCATGAATCCGACTCAAACCAATTCAACCAATTAAAACGTAACCTTTACCCTCTGTGAATTGGACAAATTATTTAAATTTTTATCACCCACTTTGCAGCTTAAAAAATTCCTTATCCCATCTATCTCTTGGGACACAAAAGCAATAGGCGTTTCTTTCAAATGAAAAATCCAATGGCCTGAGAACTCCCAGAAATAGTAATTCGGGCACGTTCACAAGCCGGTAGTTCTCTTCTATAACAAGAAGATACATCAACAAACTGAACGCCAGTGATTCAATAATCAAAACTCTTCCTCCATAAATGATGATATCACAATCACAAAAATATCGAGATCCAATACCCACAAATAGATTCACAGCTAAGACAATTAATCAATAATCACACAAACAGAATCCAGATCACAGAGAGAGCTTCGGAACCTACCGGAAAATCAATTGAATTGATTTGCGTCTAACGGAGAACGGGGTTATTTTATTTGAATTTATAATCTATGTTTTATATTGCCGTTCTCCTTCTCCTTTTGAGACGGCAAATAGGAGGAAGGTCCCTTTGAACTCTCGCCCTTACTCTTCGAATCGTGTTTGGAATCGGCTACTGCTTTGATTCCTTCGAAGGCCCTTTTACATTGAGTGTCATGTCACGGGCTCTAGTTTGAAAATTGACCACTTCTTTTCAACATTAAAACTCACATGGCACATGTGAATTTTGATGACTTGAGCTCCCATGTAGTCGCGTGATTATTTTATGGGTTATTTTCACCCAGCCCCCAAATGTGTTGATGTTTTTTACTTTACACCCCAAATATTTTGATAATTTTCACCGCATCCTCATTTCCGTTAATTTAACTGTTATTTTTAACGGAGCTATTTGAAATTTAATCAAATATCATAAATGCCCCTTATCTTGAATTGGAGAAGAATTAAATGACGTAAAATGCTAATCCAATAATTGATTTTTACATTAAAAAATTATTAATTAAAGGTAATTAAACAATAATCCCATCAATTAACTTATCAAATAAGATTAATTTATCATCATCAAATAATATTTAGGGTATGAACTTTCAAATTTACCCTTTAACCGTTAGAATAAACGGTCAAATTAACGGATTTAGGTGCAAGGTGGAAATTGTTGAAACATTTGGAGGGAACGATGAAAAATGTTGAAATATTTGGGGGCAGGGCGGAATTAACCATTATTTTATTAACGAAGTTATAAAATAAATTAATTTTTTAAAATTATCTCTCCATTTTCTCTATTTTATCATATATATACATCTAACCATAAAAAAATTTAGACATATTCTATGCACCACTTATATTATCAGTCAACTACTTCACCATTAACACCATAAAAATTAATTAAAAAATCTAAGTAAAATTAACATTTCATCATTGAATGCATTGAAAAACTATTTTACCCTTTGGAACTTTGAAAAATAACAAAATTTATAATTACATAAGAAATATGACTATAAACATAGCCGTCTTTATTTTTTTATTTTTTATTCTAAATAATGGTCTTTTAATTAAATTTATGAATTTTATTAAGTTTTAAAAGATGAAATGTCTTTTAATACATTTAAGAGTGAAATAATCTAAATTAAATACTCATTTTATTTAGATTTTTTAACAGTGTTAGTGACAAAATAATTGATTAATAGAAATTAAAAAAATATAGATAATGCATAGAATAAATTAGAAATTTTTAATAATTAGAAGTACATCAAACAAAACAAACAGTAATGTACAAGATAATTTCTCTCTTTTTTTTTTTAAAACGCGCGTGATGTGTGTATCCACAAATTGGTGAGCTTTTGACTTGTCCATACGAGATTACGTCTTTATTATGAAGTCCAGCATTAATTAGAATTGTTGTCAAAGTGTAGTTGTTGTGCGTTGTGCCTGCTATATAATAAAACATTGAATTTCAATCTTGGTTGGATTGTTCCAACCATTAGATTTTGTATGTGACTTATCGGTAAAATAGTACTACATATACTATAATAGACATGGGGATTTCGATTGAAGAATGAAAAAGAATCCAAATATTAATTAAAAATTTTAATTGTCAATGAAAATAATCGGTAATTGGTTTTCTTATATGTATTGATTGCGTTTTTGTGAGTAGAATGTCTCTTAATTTTATAAAAGATGGGATTATCTAAACCTATTAAATTTTCCACTCGACGGAGTGGGAAGTAATTGACATGTAGATAAAAATTAAATGACCCTCTAATTCAAAGCACTTTACAATATAAACTTATAATATAGATTTTTATCTATTCCTAAGGGAAATTGTAAAAGATGAATTTTATTGAATAATTGAAGTCATAAAAACAATAACAAGACTTCCATAGTTCCATATATATACTATGGTGAATTAAATTAACTTAAAAAAGAAAACTAAAAATAAAATACATATACATATACTATAATGGAATCTAATTAAGAATAGAAAATATTAAAATACCGAAATAACAAAATTCTAAAATTAAAAAATAAAGTCCTATACCATCACTGCATAAGTTAAAGTTTTTATTGTGAAAATATAATTTGATCAATAACTTATTTGACCTTGTTCTGTCCCTTCATCTCTTTCCCTCGTCAAAATTTATTGTGATACACGAAAACAAATTTTGCATTAAACAACGAAATTGTCAAAAAGTTAATAAATTGGGCCCTATTATAATCTAAAACAAAATGAAAATAACAATACCCATCATGTAAAAATTAAAAATAAAATTTTTTGTACCATTTTAAATCTATTAGAAATTTTTTGGTTAAATCTCAAAAGCACAAACTTTAAATGTTAATAATAGGTAAGAATTGATAATGTTACACTAAAAAGTGAGAAAAAGATAAAGTTGATTCAGCAATAAAAAATAGAAAAAAGAAGAACGGAAAAAATAGAAACAATTGAAAAGAAAAAAAAATAGTTCAAACTTTTATCATAGTTATAGTATAGAAAAAAGTAGTTAATCAAAGGTAATTTTATGATTTTTAAGAAATAGTCAATTAAAATAATAAGTTATAATTTAATAATTATTTTAATTAAAAAAGTGAGTGTTAAAAAAATTAGTGAGTTTAAATAGCCTCGTCCTTTTATTAATAGACTTTGTGTAAAATAGTTGTAACATAATACAAAAAACACAAGACCTTTTGCATTACATCACCAATGGTTTAAAAAAGAAAAAAAACCTTCGGCCTTCCTATTTTACCACGTGTCCATAAGTATAAAACTCGTTACACTCAAGTTCTTTATAATATTGAGGTTGAATTACCGTAATTTTAAACTACAACATTATAGTATTTAGTAAATACTAATTACTATAATTTGTAAGTTAAGTTACTTTGATCCACCATTTATATGACGAAAAATCTATAATATCTTTATTATTTTTCTCATAATTATATGTTCTATTAACTTTTTATTTTATGGTTACAATTTTTTTCCCTATAATAATTATAGTTTAAAAAATATAGCACCTTAATAATCGGTAGTGCCTTAGATAATTCAAGGAAATTTTGAGTGACTTCCCTTCGCATATCACATTATATAAAGAGCCAATATATCATGAAAAAAGGATGCTGTCTATTGAAGACTCACATTAGACTCTCGTCCCAAATTCTCTGTGACCAACACATCAGCTATAGAGAGATGCTAAATTGATTCTAATACTCCTGTAGAGCAGCTCAATTACATTTCTTCTTTATAATCCTTATCTTTTTTCTTATTAACTAAATGCTAACTTGAGTTTCCAAGTATCTTTAGTAAGTGTTTAATGGACACTCGAAACTTTGAAATTTGAAAATAATGCTACTGTATTTATTAATCGGTAATTAGAATTGGTTGAAATAAAAATACACTGAAATTAAAATGAGTTAGAATTGGAACGGTAAAGAATAATTTAAATAAATTGTTCACTTTAACTAAAGAAATCAGAATTGAAATAAACTTTATAATTATTAATTTGTTTAGTTTGTCTTAGAATCAAAATAGGTTATTAACTAGTAAAATAACTTTAGTTAATTGTTGTCATTATTTGTTATATCTATCTCTATCCGATTTTTAATTTAATTAATACTATAAATATTGTAATTTATATTCAAATTAAATTATATTATTATTTTAAACTTTATATAAGTATTAAATTATAATATAATTGTTACCTCAGTTAGCAAGAATTTCATAGTACGTAAACAGTAAGTCAGCAACCCGTTGTATACTTCAATTTTCGAACGTCACCAAGCTTTCGGTTTGAGTTTACGTAAGAGTTAAGACTTATAAATTTCTTAATTAATTATTATTTAGTTTTGAAATAAGTGGATAGTAATTTTTCAGGAAAAAAAAGAAAAGAAGAAGAGAAGATACCGAAAATGACTGTGCAGCAGGGACCCACCACACCTTCCCTCGCTATTCCTCCCTCCTCTCGCATCGGCCAGGATCCCAATTCTTAATCACGAAGCAAAATCAAATCACTGCTCTCTGTACCCTCGCTCTCATTCTCATCCCTACACTATATAGTTGATTAATCAGCAAAATCATGCAAGAAATGGAGCTACACGATTTATCAGACGACGCCGATTACGCCGCGTCTATGCAACAAGTAAGCAATTTCTTTTAATTCACATTCACACACGGCAATCGCTTTCTCGTTTTTTGCTAGTTTTGATCCGATCGCGTTTAATCAAAACAAGAATTTTACTTTGCCATGAATCGGGGATTCGATGAACATTTATTTTTTATTTTTTTGGTTTTTGTTTATAAATAGGGATCATCAAGCATGATGAGGAGCGATAGCAGCAAGAGAAGCTCGTCGAGCGAATCGGAAGGCGCTGAACTGGTTTATTTGAAAGATAACGTGACTATTCATCCTACTCAGTTTGCATCTGAACGAATTAGCGGAAGATTAAAGCTAATTAAACAAGGATCCTCTCTCTTCATGGTAACAATTTTGCAATTAACTATAATATTACTAACTTGTTGTTTATCTCTGATATCCTTATAATTTCTTTTATTCTTTTAATTTTTGTTTTTGTGTGTTACAATAGACTTGGATTCCGTACAAAGGCCAAAACTCCAACACTAGGCTATCTGAGAAAGGTATGTTTAGCTTTGTACTTGTTATAATTAAATTAATTAATCGAGTATGCAATTCAGGTATAAATGTTTATAAGTGCTGACTGTTATTGTTTTATTGCTTTTTATGTGTAGATAGGAATTTGTATACCATAAGGGCAGTGCCATTTACAGAAGTGCGGTCCATTCGCCGACACACTCCGGCTTTTGGGTGGCAGTACATAATTGTTGTTTTATCATCAGGTTGTCAAATTATTTTAGCTCTAATAAATTCAAATTATTTTAGCTTTAATAAATTTCTTTGTTTCACTTTACAAGCCTATATGAACTATTTTTTGTCTCTATAAGTGGAGTGAATGGGGTTCTCTTTTTCCAGGACTTGCTTTTCCTCCTCTTTACTTCTACACTGGAGGAGTTAGGGAGTTCCTCGCTACCATAAAGCAACACGTCTTACTTGTGAGGTTGGTGATTTATTATCATATTCCCATTTTCTTTAATTTCTCGTATATGTATATGTGCATAGTGTATCTGTATTATATTAGTCTATGAACTAGATTCTAAACGAATCAAGTATGTGCTGACATGCATATATGTTCTTGTGCATCTGAAATCCATCTATGACTGTTCAAGTGAAACGTAGACATCAGACTAGAGTTTCTGTTAATTTTGGTTCAGTTTAGATTGCGTGTTCAGAAATGTTGCATCATATGAGTGTCTGTGGGATATGAATATCTTATACTAACAATCTGTATGGCCAACTCATAACTCATTTTGGAGTATAATGCCGGAAGATAAATCCATCTAGGTTATTTATTTATTATAAGGCTATTACTTTCATCTTAAGCCTATGATGCCATTCATTGATGTCCCTTGCTTTACATCATGTTTCCAGGTCAGTAGAAGATGCAAATGTCTTTCTTGTTAATGATTTTGATAACCGTCTACAGGTATGTAACAAACTAATTTACTTGTTTTAATCGCTCAGTTTAAATAGATATTCATCCATTGGTACAATGCATCTCTCTCTTGCAATTTTCATACATATGGTGTTAAACATTTCTTACATGGGGAATTATGGGTTCTTTTAACAGTGAAAATCTTGTGATTTTGAATTTAATTTTCTCCCAACTAAAGGAATGTACAAACTTGCACCTGCTCAGCTGCACATATCCATTATCTATGTTGTTTTGTCTTTAGAAAAAATATCTTTATTTCTTTATTTTGCATTTTCATTAGCGACACAATTCATTTAGTCAAGTTTACCTAGCTATTCAAATTTTCGCGCTTTGATCGATCAACGTTATGTCTTGTTTTGGTATGATTAACACTGGATGTTCTCATTGCTTGCAACAGAGAACTTTATCTTCTTTGGAGCTGCCTAGGGCAGTTTCTATTGCAAGTGGGTCATCAACACCTGTTTCAATTGGCGACTCTCCTACAAATGTGAACCTAGAGAGGACCAATGGAGGCCTTGGCCATGATAGTCCACAGTATTTCTCAATTCCATGGGAGACAGAAGCAAAAGGCTCAAGATCCTGCCTCGGGATATTTCAATTCAAGTACTGGAAAAATTCTCTCTTGTAACGAAATTTGCCCGCGAAACAACTTCTCAACTATTTCGTGAAAATCATAGCAATGGCTTTGGTGCTTTTGAGAAGAAATTTGATAGCCAGTCTGCCCTAGATTTCGATCACAAGGCATCCTATGATACAGAGACAATTGTTTAATGAAATCCCCAGTAGCCCCAGATCCTGTGGAGGTAATTCTTTGATTTTTGCAACTTCTTAGTTATTTCAGGTTAAGTTGTGACTTCCTCTTTCTGTAATTCCTCAATGATTCAATACTTTTCACTTGTAAATTTTTATATTGGTTGTTGCATCATCTTCATTTATTCTACTGGTGCTGATTATATTGTCCACAGTAAGTTATCATGTCCATTGTGTGCATCAACTGACTTACCACTATCATGATATGAGGTTATTTCTTCTTTTGTTTATTTTCGTGTTAATTGGATGTTGGCTGTCCATTTAGCTGCTAGGTTTTGGCCTTTGGGCGAATAGCTTTCTTATATAATGAGAATCCACAATAAAATCTCAAACCCAGCTTTTTAGTGTGGGTCAACTTTTATAGGTTCACTGCTTGATAAATTATTATTATTCATGTTATCTGTGAGGCATTTTGGGCATAGTAGAATGCTTAGTGTCCTTAGCAACAGTGAATGCAAGGTGCATGCAATGGACGACAGCAAAAAGGACGCATGATGCGATGCTAAGATGTACTTTCTGGGGTCCAGATCATTTTCGAAGCTTTTATTGGGTTGGGACTACACTACATGCCTCTACTTTTGCCATATCAGTATAGGATTATTCATTATTTTTATTAGTATGGTTGAAATTTGGTTCAGAGCTTTTGCACTCTGTGCAACTCAGGTCTCAGGCCACTTGCATATTGTAGTTGGAAAAAGAATACAGACTTCTTTTCCAAGGCCATCTGATGTAGACATTTATCCATTTTAAAACAGAAAATTTCATCTAGGAAACACATTCATGATGAAGAAGCTGTCACCAATGTGGGAACTTTTGAGCTAATTGATTGTAAGGAGGTATAGAAAGGAGCTTTATGTCTTATTAGTTTTGGATTTTTTTTCTTCCTTTCAGTGTTTCCACCCATTTTTAAGAATCATGATTGGTTCATGGTGCATATACAGTCATGCATGCTTGTAGTTACTTATCTGTCTTGGATACATGTGGACCTTTTCTTTTTTCTTTTTTAGGCCAAATCTCTTTTTAATCTGTCCGTGTTATTGCAAAGTGACTGACCAAGATTACTATGTTCCTCAACATATGACTCCAATATTGTACAGAAGCTCAAGTGCAACATCCCATTGTTTGAATGACAAAATGGTGATGATCTTGGATAATTTTGAACCTAAAATCTTCCTCTGCATCAGCTTAGGCTGAAGTAACCTGATTTCTACTCAACTATGAGAAAACAAAATTTGATTTCTATGGGATGTTAGGCGTATAAAGTAATCCCATTGGTAGTTTGGTAACTGTTGACTGTGGGACTATAGACAATGGTGCCAATTGGTTTTCGTTTGTTAGATGGCTTGATATGTTTTGATTGCTTTAATCTGTGGCTTTTCATGTTAGAGAGTGGACATGTGTGCTTTTGTTTATGTTTCATTTTGGCAGTTCGATAAACTAACACTAGTTTGGGGGAAAACCCCGACAGCCTCCCTTGGGATCTGAAGAGGTAAGGGCTGCCTTCTTTAAGTTCTCTGTCTAGCTTTAATTCTTGAGGATAGACCCTGTAAGCATGAAGTTTCTATCAGTCATACTTTTGTCTCCTTAAAGGCAGTCATACTTTTGTCTCCTTAAAGGAATTTATTTCATCTGTTTTCCTGAAGCAGGTCCAGCAGAGCGCACGCACACAAATGCACACACGCACATGCATATTCTTTTGTTTTTGTGCACGGCGATGTGTATGACATCCAATTCTCCTCTTGTTTATATATGAGACAAAAATCAAATTACATCTGGCACAAAGTCTCTTATTTTCACTGCTTGATATCATATGAGGATTTATTTTTCAAATAAAAAATATGACTTCTATATTCTTGGAGAATCGGAGTTACTTGATCAAAATTGTATAAAAAACATGAATGTTTACTTTTTATGAAAATGAATGTGAGAGGTTTGCATATGACCCCTTTTGTTTTGAGTGTTTGCTTTGTAATTAGGTATTGCTCATTAGATAAGTGGGTCTTTTATTTATTTATTTATTTTTAATTCTTTGAACATGGCAACCATGACACCTAAATATTTTAAGGCAATTGCACCAAATTGTCAATACATGTTTGATTTAAAATTTTGGAATCCCTGAAATATTTGCCAGATGTTGTATTTATATGCATCATTGTTGCTGTGCTGATATCTTTTATATGTTCAGTGGACAACTTTTTTGGACAATGAGGGGCGAGTTATGGATTCAAATGCTTTAAGGAAAAGAATATTCTATGGGGGAGTTGATCACAAATTACGGAGAGAGGTTTGAATCCTTAGTAGGGGACATTCTGCTGAGTATTTGGTTTTCATTAATTTTGTATCTTGTTCATGAAGCCCTTGATTATGTTTGTAGGTTTGGGCGTTCTTGTTGGGATACTATGCATATGATTCAACATATGCTGAGAGGGAGTATCTTAGGTGCATTAAGAAGTCAGAGTATGAGAACATAAAGAGGCAGTGGCAGGTTCGCTGTTAATATTCATTTATTCTTTTGTTTAGAATCATTCCGTCCTGTTCAATGCTGTTCTCTCATTTTGTATATCTGTGTGTTTGTGCTGTCATGTTTTGTAGAACCCTCCCTTGTATCAGCTCAAATTTTGGATGGTTTTCTTTTGTTGTCATATTTTCCTTTGTCATAATTATTTTTATTTCTCTCTTCAAATTTCTCCATTTCATTATGTCTGCAGCTTTAGTGCTCTATCTTTATAGTTAGCTCTGCTTTTTCTCTTTGTTGTTTCCTTTTCCTTTCGTTTTCATAAAGAAAAATGCTAATATACTGTCCGAGGGGGAGAGAGAGAAATTAATGCATTGCTTTTAAGGTAAACACGTTGCTTTGTGCCATGGCTTTTTGAGCCTTTTGATGAAAATATAATGTAAGTACGTTGTGTTGTTCAATGTTGTTTTTGTGGTTTTATGGACCTGTTTTTAGATAGCAACCTTATTTTTCACTTCTCATGGTTTCTTGTGTGTTTAGAATTTATGATTTTCTTTAGAGAGTTTTTCGAAGGCTTAATATGCAGATATAATTTCTTCTGCCAGAGTATCTCACCTGAACAGGCAAGAGGTTTACAAAATTCAGGGAGAGGAAAGGGCTTATAGATAAAGATGTGGTATGTATGAAACTAGAACCAGTATTCACCACCTTTGTAAATTATTTTATGGAGGAAGTTTAAAATGAAATGGTGATTCTAATTGGGTTTTTTTCTCTGTTTTCTAGGTGAGGACTGATAGGTCGGTCACTTTCTTCGATGGGGATGATAATCCAAATGTGCATCTTCTACGTGATATTCTGTTGACATACTCTTTCTATAACTTTGATCTTGGTTATTGTCAGGTAATTACTTCTAACATCGAGTGATCTTTCTTAGCCTTGCTGGTGGTCGCATGAAAATGTATGATTTTACACTTGTGTATAGTCATCAAGCTGTGATTGTCATTTGCTTTGCATAAGTCAAAGAATGATTGAAAAGCATTAGGAATGCAACAGAAGTGAAGGCTGGACAGATAATCTTTTGAGTCTGCTGGTGTCATATGCACAAAAACTATTGAATAAGCATGAAAAATTTCATGGTTATTATTTGTAACTTAGAAATATTGAAGTAAAACAAGAAAATTGATCAAGTGTAGCATCCTTATTTTTACGTCTTGCTTTGAAATCCATGTTAAATATGAAACAAAGGCTGGCTTTTATCTGAAATTCCCAATGCAGTTATAGCTGCATTACTGGCATAATCAATCCTTCTTTTCGATTGTTTGAATTATCTTCCAAATTAACTATTCTGTATGCAATTATTTCTTCAAAGTCAATTGTTTTTGGTATTATAGAGTAGTTTTTTGTTTGAGTAGGTTTTATATTACATAATGAGAAGTGGATTTCTTGTGATTTTGAGTTCTTGTTTTAGTTAGGGTTTTGCCATCATAAATAGGGCTTCGTTTTTCATTTTTAATCAAAATTTTATGATTATTGAATGGAATATTATTGTTTCTCCCTTGTCTATTATTCCTTATCATTTTTATTTTGTGGTACTGTCTATCCTGCATCAGATAGGCTATGACCAGTTCGTGCATGCAGTTTGGTACTCTCATGATTTTTCATTTATATTATGCTATCTGTCTTACAGGGTATGAGTGATCTGCTGTCCCCAATACTGTTTGTAATGGAGGATGAGTCGCAATCATTTTGGTGTTTTGTGGCATTGATGGAGCGCCTTGGTCCTAATTTTAATCGTGACCAAAATGGCATGCACAGCCAACTTTTTGCACTATCTAAGGTCTCTCTCTTCATCTTTTAGCTTCTTGTTTCACCCACAGAAGAATATGCATAATCTGTCATTTAATATTTGAAATCAGATTTTACATTCTCTACTTTCCGCTTGGATTCCCTTTCCAAATGATGACAATTATTCTATAATTTGTTAGTGACCAGCTTTATAAGAATTGAGATTAGGTGTCTTAGCTTTTCCTTGACTAACTTTTTAGCTAGGCAAACAGAATGAGTTTCGAGTTTTAATCATCACTTTTGTTGCAGTTGGTGGAGTTGCTGGACAATCCGTTGCATAACTATTTCAAGCAGAATGATTGCTTGAATTATTTCTTCTGCTTTCGCTGGGTTCTAATACAATTTAAAAGGTCAGATGCCTGAATTAAATTGTTCAGTTTGATAATGTATATGTTCTTTGAACATGTCATTCAAGTAATATCTGATAGCTTTTTTATTTCATCAAATATAGAATAATATTCTGAACAGGTCCTAGGTTGATGAATATAGCCCAGTTGATAAGCCTCTTCTAGTGGAAGCAAGAGGTCCAGTTTTCAAGTCTGAAGGGATATGTTTAATTTGAGAGTGGGGAGGGGTTGGGTTGCAAGGTAATTGGAAAGGGAAAAAGAGAAGTCCTAGACCAGTGAAAGGAATTTCCACGATTTCAGTATCCTTGTAGAGGAGGGAGTGGAAATAGGATATCCCCTATCAGACTTTTCATTGGCTGTGTGGCTATCTGTATATGATTGTGTGCATTTTTGTACAAGTTAGTGTATTTGCCTTGTGTGAAGAGGGGATAGAAAAGAGCATGCTACCTGAGTGGAATTATCTTAACGACTTTTCTGTGTGTATGGATTGCCGAGTAGATACCAACAGAGAGAAAAGAGTTTTGAGCTTCTTGGTTCTAATATGGTCATTGAGCATTTGATTGTGCCTTGAAACTTGGGTAGCAAGTTTAGTTGTAATTTTATTGCCAAAGTGTCACTTCCCTTTGCTTTTTAACTGTTTTGGCTCCCAGGGCTTGCTCAAGTGGATTTCAAGTAACTTTCTTTGGTTGGCCATTCGAGTTCAAATCTTAGGGGAGGAGGGGGGCTAAAATATCTATATGAGCTTTTGCCCCTCACTTAACCTCGTCATAATCATCTGAATTCTTAATTTTTCTTATTGCATGGATAATTGTATGTGATAATATGATGTCCAGAGTTTTCCTGATTTATGATTTCATGTTTTTCAGAGAATTTGAATATGAGAAAACAATGCGATTGTGGGAGGTATTATGGACTCATTATCTGTCTGAGCATCTGCACCTGTATGTATGTGTTGCAATTTGAAGCGGTATCGCAACAAGATAATGGGGGAGCAAATGGACTTTGACACGCTCTTGAAATTTATTAATGAGCTGAGTGGTCGGATTGACCTTGATGCAATCCTTAGAGATGCTGAGGCTTTGTGTATATGTGCTGGCGAAAACGGTGCTGCGAGCATTCCTCCTGGAACTCCGCCTTCATTGCCTATTGACAATGGTTTGTTATATTCTCAACAAGAAGATGAAGTATTGTGAATAAAATTCCTTTCGGGTCTGTGGATGTGGAAATATTAAGTGCATCATGTAATTAGCTAATTTTTCTCGACAGTTTTAGCATTATAAAATACAGATATCAGATAAAATAACCATGTTTTGCCATTAAATCCTGGGCCCTAATTAACTTCCGTTAGCTTAAATTCCTTGATGTATCCAACAGTTTGTGTCCTTACTGCATTTTTATTTTGGCTCGTGTGCCGAAAGCGCTATATTTTGAATTGGAAATGGTCAAAAGGCGCCAGATTCTAACGGGTTTTTCCGAGTTCTGAAAATTGGCTCTTAAATTTATTCGTGTTAGCCGAGTTGTTCATTTGTAAACTGCAGCGCGCGTGGAGTGCAATCAAATAAAAGGGTTTCATTAAGTTTCACCTTCCCGGTGGGGTAAAAGGACATGCATTATTTTCTTCAAGTTTTTTTTTTTCCTCTCTCTTTTGTTGAGTCCGATACATGGTTCACAATTCAGAGAGAAAGAGACTGATTTCATGGGATGAATAGACAGTGCTTGTTTTACATTACATAATCATCGTTACGTACATTACATTAGAGTGCAACCACGCATCAGTGGTTTAGGAAGAAACACAATAATGTATGTAACCTGATGCAAAATCCTAGCTAGGTCACTAGTCACTAGTACGTACTAAGCAGACATTTTTATTTTAAAGCATGAGGAGATGCACGACTCGAGATATATTTATTTTGAAGCACGAGGAGATGCACTACTCGAGACATTAGAGAACGCGATTACTGGTTGCACTCAAAGGTCTCGAATACAAGGAAGGAATCCAAATAGGCAATGAAAGGCTCATCATCAAATACAAATGTAGAATTATTGGAGGAATCAGCGCACATTCTAAGTAATTGTTAAAGCTCCCTCCACAATCACCTTCAGTCCACGTATTAGCATCGTAGTCATTTCTCTCTTCTTCGAATCCTTGAGAAGCGTTTAGAGAATTGCGACACATTGGAGGGGCAGGGAGTTTGCTGTTGCTGCCGCCGTCGTCATTATTCTCCCTGCAGTCACCACCATTAATGTTGTGGGTGCCCATGTCAACGGCAGTCGCTTTTCTTTTGCCAAAACGGCATTTCTTGTTCAAATGGGTATTCCAGTAGTTCTTCACTTCATTGTCGGTTCGACCAGGAAGTCGACCCGCTATCAATGACCATCTACATGCATGTCACGAGATCAACAATAATAATCTTGAAATGAAAATAAAAATAAAAAGCCAAAACAAAGGAAAAAATTTAATAAAAAAAGTAATTAAAGTGTACTAATTAAGTAATTAAGAACATTAATCACCGGTTGCCAAGAAGTTTATGCATTCGGATGATAAGGTCTTCTTCTTGTTGAGAGATGGCACCGCGCTTGATGTTTGGTCTCAGGTAATTCTTCCATCTGAGTCTGCAACTCTTCCCTCCCCTCTTCAAACCTGCAGAGAGACAAATTAATTGATACAGAAAGAAATGTTAATTAAATATACAGTGATTAATGTACCTGAACTTGGGGAAATTATGTATACACGTTGCCGTAAATTGATTATAAATCATACCTAACTTCTTGGACACAGCTGCCCAATTGCCCTCACCATGAGTCTCTACATAATTTTCAGAATCAAGTCCTCTTCTGGTTTCCACAAACCTCTCTTAGCCTTGCCCTCCTGTCGTTTCACTTTCACTTGTTTATTATTTCCCATTTAATTAAAATTGACTCCCATCTGCCTAGCTACTTACTCTTTCACTAGGATTTTTGTGGTGAAAGCAGGAAGTTATATACATATATATAGGTAGGGTAAGTGGGTTATATATGTAGTACAGTTTAGTGTATGAAAGAGCATTAATTTAACATTTGTAGTTATATAAGCATATACATGTGTGTGAATGTGGAATTGTGAAAAATGGCTAATCCAAAATTGTCGTCTAGTAACACAACATTACATTGATCGTGCATGAGATGATGAGGATATGTCACTACTTGTGCTTATGTTAAAGGATTGACGTGGGGGGCCGCCCTGGTTTATTAATGTCACTTTAGCTTTCCCAGAGATAGAGATTGAGATTGCTCTCCAGTTTAAAAGTAAAAGCAAAGCAAATCTGGCTTCCACTTCTCACTCTCTCTGTTCCCTACGACCCTACATTTTATGAAATGAAGGAGCAAGAAAAATTAAGGACCCATTCAACAGTTGCAAATGGCTGGCTACTGTGTGAATTGTGAATACATAATTCTCCTTTCTATTATTAAATAATTAATGTTATGTTATTGAAGCTTAAGTTTCGACACGCACGTGTAGCCACTTGGGATCAGTTGTGGGCAGTACCGACACTGATGATGAGTTTAAGCTTTTGCATGAGTACTGTAAGTGAGTAACGATCAAAATTTTGGGGTTTTAAATATTAACAGCTCAATAATTGAAATCTTTCGAGTTTCAACAGTGGCAATTGAAGCGATAAATTAACAAGAGTCGCTCATAATATATTCGGTTGATTGAGCAGATCATGATATATTGGAGAACGCATCAATACCTGTCCAATTGAGAAAATGCAGCCTTTTAAGTCCCACAATATATAAAAATATATGCCATGCATATCTTGAGTTGTATAAAATTTATCCACTTTCTACAGGTACGTACCAATCGCTCAGGTGAGCAAGACTTTTTCAGGTGGAATATTTGCGTTTGAACAGGACAGGGAAGACTGAAGAGAGCTATTTTTTGTGTTTCAAATTAATTTTCTCTCTTGACATCCCTGTCATATAATTTTGCTTTTCGGGGTATTATTTCTCCTTTTTCATCAGCTCCTTCAGCTTTAATGGATTCACCATCAGGTTTGTTGTCTCAGTCTCATGGCCAAATAAAAACAGTCATATTCCTTGTCATTTGACTGGTAGTTTTAAATGCATGTGACGCGTCGAAATTGTACCCACCAAAATATATAACACTAACATAATAATAATAATAATAATAACAACAAAGAACTTATTTTCAAATGTTGATAATCAATCGAGGAAGAGGTGAGCAATCAAGCAATTTATATTGAAAATCTTATGATGGAATATTATGGGTGTGACGAATCCCTCTCTCATAGGATTATTACTTGCGGCGCGTGATGTATTTTTTATTTTGAGTCCTTCACTCTTGGTGGGATTATGTCTCATGCAGAGTGGGATTATAAATCTCTTATACACAAGCTCATACTTTTCCTGAACATTCTACAACAAGTACATGCCCTCACAAAAGGCTTTCATCATCATGCTCCCTCAGTATTAAAGATTCTGAAGGAGAACAAGGATTTGAATTAGCTGTATTTGTTTTCAATGGTATTTGTTGTTTTTTCTTTTCTGTTTTTATAGCATGATTATTTTAAGAGATATAAAATTTATTATGTCCTCTAACCATGTGTCTTCTAATTTAATTAATGAATTTTTTCGCACCGTCGAAGTTCGACTAGAAATTAAAAATATTAAGAACATATTTGAATTATATAAAGTCATTTATTTTCGAGTTACATGCATCGTTCTTGTCACCTGCACTATCTCGTAAGTGCTGTAAAATTTCTACAGTAGCTACCACTTCCATCTTTGTGGATGCCAAAGTCTCCTTTTAAGTTTTAACTTTGCCCAACTGCCATGCATTTTTCTTTAACATTGTCGATCGCATGGATCATGCCTCGAATAGATGGGGTCTGATCAGTGCAACTCTTTAACTTTATTTATTAATTCTTTTTGTTTTTGTCGATAATCTCTTTCTTTTTTTTTGTTTTTGTTTTTTTGAATGTGGCTCGGTTTAGATATTTGAGTTTGGAAGAGACTGAATTTACTTTTAAATATTGAGAAATAAAAATTTTTCATATCAGTACAAACGGAAGATTTGGACTCACTCCCACATAGAAGTATAAGGATCTCTTAATGGATGGTTTCGATCAAAATAAGCGGAGATGATGAAAGCAAATTAAACTGAAAAGAAATTATGTGAAATGTTAAAGATATTTAGATTAAAAAAACCAAATGATTAATTGAATCATTGAGCTTGAACAGTTTTGAACGACAAAAAAGTTGTCACTTGGCCGACAAAGATGATAATTAATTCATTATTGTTCAAACAAAAAAAAATGCTCCAACTTGATCCTTAGATTTTGGCAGGACTTGTGGGTGCATTATTGTTGCTTTATCAATATCAGCCGTTATCACATTGTAAAACAACCTGTCGTGTCCTTAAGTCCAGCACGGTTCTGAGGGCTTGGTAGAAAATGACGAGTCTTTGTGGACGATACAGTTCATACCTGGGTTAATTCCTCGATGTAGTGGGAAATACGTATGCATATATTTTCCTTTTACAGAAGAATAAAGCTGCTTTCATATCTCTCTTCGGATTTAGAGCCCATTTCTTCATGTCATGCATGCATGTGTATACTGCAATTATATATGTGAACGTTTCACCATACTATTCAATTAACAATTAAATTCTACAAACATGGACTGACGGACACAACATTCGAGTCACCACCTTCGATTTCGAAGGGCATCGAGTCACTAGCATATGTGGGAAAGAGTTTTCTTGAAAATACCTAGTAAAGCATATCATATCATTTATATCATAACCACAGGGAGAGAGGAAAATTCGAGGTTAAGAACAAAATTTTTTAACGGGGGGACGGACTGATGTTGCAGAAATTTATTCAGCAATCACAACCGTACGTGGTTCACTTTAATAAAGTTGGCATAATGGAGTACTCGTGATTGTGATTCTTGGCTTACCTTCCTTTTTAAGATTTTTGTTTTTTTGGTTTGTTTGTTTGTGGAAGGGTTGGAAATCACACGAACCCACAATGGAAAGTGAAAGCTGAAGCCCCTATCAACTATCATCATTAATCCAATCATTCTCACCTTCATTTTCCGATTAATTATGGGATTCGTTCATCTCTTGGTCATTTGATTGAGAAGGAAATTGCGTGGCGTCAAGCTATTAATTAAATAAAAAAGTAATCAGAAGTTAATTAGAAAATAATCAAAAAGAGCTCTATGATTATCGGGCCCGGTAGATTTCCAAATTTGAAAGTTGTAAAACCCTAATTAATTCTTTATAATATTGATAGGCAGTATACATTTTCTAACGTGACAACTTATTTTTCTAGATCGAGGAGATAAGTGATTCAAGAAACAAGAGTTGTGGTTATGTATTGTAGCTTTCGGGCACATCTTTAAACCCGTCTCCATTGGACTCTATATGCAGGGGCGTATCATACACAAGGCTAGAAGCTGCTATGGCCAGAGTTTGAAGATTTTATTTTATTTTTTTGAAAAAAATGAAAGAGTAGTGAACATTCTTGATACAAAACTTTTATATTAGATAAATATGGCTTTTCATATTTCCCACTAACCCAAACTCAAGGCAAAGTCACATACAAGGATTCCCCCCTTGTGTTAACGTCAATTACAATAATTGGAACTTATCGATTCCTTTGATTACTGTTAGGGCTTCTTTTTTTTTGGATGGGTAGTGATGTTGAGCTTCACTGAACTGTCTTGATTTATAGTCACAAACTCTCCTATTTTCATTGGATTCTTCAATCAGTATAACACCCCAATAATGATTACTAGCATATGTTTGCAAGATGAGGTGTCCCTTATAAGGTATTTTTAATGGTGGAAGTGACTGACACTTTTGCTTTAGTTCTTTTACCGCATTTGTCGCTTCTGTCGACCACAATGAAGATTTATTCTTTAGATGTCTCGATCATCTCAGCTACTAGTCCAAGCTATAGTTTGTCAAATCTGCAACTGCATCAGCTTTGAACTCAACTTCCATCATCTCTGCTACTGGTCCAGGAATGTTGAGAACAAACGTCCGATGAATTATATCAATAGGCTTCTGGAAGATATAGTAAAGTCGCTCCTGCTCCATGTAGTATTCTTCAAGCTTCCGCACATCACAACATTTGTTCTAGAGGAATTATTCCTCTACCAACTATGTTTCTCTTGGTCCAAATCCAAAGAAATCTGTTGTATGAGTTTCTAAAACAGCAGCACAAGGGTTTGGTCGAGATAGGGAAAATGAGCGCCGATGCAACAATTTTTTAACATTACATCATACATCAACATCAACACTGATGTAGAGTTGTTTAACCCACATATACATTCGAGTGCTATACCTGCAAATTTCTTATCCCCATTGGTAGGTCAAACATGTATTCTTCAAAAAAGTTAAACAACAAATGGTACACACTAAGAAACTCATTTGACACTTGATAATTTAGGATGGATCATCCATATTATATCATATAGATATGAATTCTTGCACTTATTTAATACATGTACTATATGATTATAAATTTAAAACTCAATTATTAGAATCTCTATCATTGTTCTAAAAGAAAAACCAAATAGGGAAAGCAAATTCATCCAATAGTCTTAAATGGATTCCCACACTTATAAGCACTTACTGTATACTATTTATCTCATAAAAAAAAATTGTTGCAAAACTTTCAAATAACATTTCATCAATATGTAAGAATATATATATATAAACTTAGTCAATGGGGAATACAGTATTCATTATCCCAAAAATGCAAGTTTTTTTATTCAGAAACAAAAAGTTAAAAAAAAAAAAGAATACCGATATAATTAAACACTACTAAAGTTGTGCCTAACACAATACTTAAAGAGTTGGGAATTATGAATGCAATAATAAAAAATAAAAAATAAAAGTAAATGCATTAAACATTAAACTAATATTTGAGGGTTACTTTTGAAACTTATCTTGTGAATCCAACTCACTAAATAAATAATAATTATTATTATAAAATATTAAAAAAATTAAAATGAATGCTAAAGTCGTTGCCGTCACTAATCAGTGTGCATGAAAGAAAGAAAGTGAAAGCCAATGAGCTCGTAACCCATTGGTAACTCATGCACCCAATAATTTTAGGCACACGAGTTTAAATCCCATCAATGACTAGGACTCGCTTCCCCTTCTAATAGAACTTTATTTGGCTTCCCGATTTGAGGGTATAATAGATTTCCCTCCAGTATTAAGTAAGGGTCGTTGTTCGGACTATATCATACTAGAATTACAAAGGAGATTCTCAATCGCTATTTAACTGTAAATATAAATAAAGTTCTGATTATAATATATTAGTATTTAAAAAAAAATGAAAAATAGAGATGAAGAACTTGGGAAGGGATGTAAATTGGGTTCTAAAATTTTATCATAACTAAAAATTAACAGGACTTAGGTAAGTAGCTATAACTTGAAAAAGAGGATGATTTTGATAATGATTCAAACTTGTGTAGCATTAATTTGCTTACAGGGCATTGTAATAACTGATAACCTTAAAATTAAAAGACGTTCAAAATTTTTAAAATTAAGCATCGCCCCTACCTATATAACTTAGCAAATTACCTATCCGTTTGATTATAAAATTGAATTAGTAGCGGAATTGTTATAAGAGGTAGTGATTAATATTCAGACACCATCGCTTCTTGCACAGACAAATCAATCTATTAGTGGCAGAATTTCTTAATTTTATTAGAAAAAGAGTAATTATGGTAATTTAATCTTTTTTAAGAGGCAAAAATGGCTAAGTTTTGAGTAGAGTAACTTGAAATTCAGCATGAACCGCGGCATAGCTAACTTTGCAGTAGAGATTACCCAATTAGCAAATTACTTATAGAATAAGTTCCTCGCCTTTTCGGCCGAGGTCCAGTTGCTAGCACGGCCACATGAGGCCGTGTTCAAGTTTTACATCAGCAATAGCAGCAGGCCGTGATGGGATTGGCCCAGCAGCTACAACATCAAGTCCAACAGCAGCAGCAGGCCATGATTAGGGGTCATTACCGCAGCGGTCACTTATGAGATTTAAATAAGATTTTCACAACCGCAACAACAGCAGCAGCAGCAGGAGGCCCAACAACAGCCGCAAGATCTGACTGAGATTTTGCTACTGTTACAACGAGAGGTCGCCATTGGACTTGAGCAACGCGCGAAAGCAGCAGCAGGCCGTGATTGGGTTCTTACAACAGCAACAGCAGCAGGCCCAATAATACCAGCAGCTTGATGATGATATCAGTAGTGCTCCAGTGTCTATTAAGTGATTTTGCACTGAGTGCTGAAAACGCGAACCCGGGCCCAAACAACTCGTCCGTACAAAATTCGGGCCTTGGTGGCTGATAATTCTTTGCGATTATGGTATGAAAGGCTTTTTGTCCCCCCCGGGCCCCGGGGCATGGATTAACTTTTTTCTTTCGAAGAATGAGAAAGGGTTTCAAATTGGCATTGTACATTCGGGTGGTTGCTCCGGTCGAACCGCATATGATGACACATTTTTTGTTTTTCAATTTCCAAAAAGATTATATAATTCTGCCCACAAATTTCTCTTTTGTTCGTTGTTTTTCTGTCATTTAATGCTGCGCATTGAAAATCATAATTTGCCCAACAGCCTTGTCTAGAAGGCCGACAGTGGAGACTCTTGGGGCTATTGCCATACCAGGCTCGAGATTAGGAACGACAAAAATTGCCGTAGACTCACTACGGGCGCCCAAAATTCTTCAAAAAATTTTCGGGCCGGCGAAAATAAATTAGACTTTTAAATTATTTGACCAAAGTCGGACAATTTTAGTTAACTAGTTTTACTGTTAGTAGCAGCTTATCATCTGGCATCAGAGCGAGTTCTTGGGCATCGTGACTGTTAAGGAACTTGAAGACGAGGACAAGCAATTGGCTCAACAATTGACTCACCAGTTGACTAAACAGTTTGATGAGAAAGTTAATGCCCTGTCCGAAAACCTCCAAGCACTAAGTTTAGGTCTTCGTGACCCATTCAACCAGCGTGGAAACAACAATCGATAGATGCAAATCAATAACCAACAACCTGATCCTGCGGCACGTAATAGAGGGAAGCTTGTGCAAGCCTGCAATTTACGGCTTGAATTTTCTTTTCGGCTAATAAAACCCAACGGGATGGACACAGCCTGCAATGAACTTCCAAGGATCCAAGAAGAGTACACAGCCGTAACCAATCAAAAGGCAGCTCCTCGATCTAATGACTTTCAGTGAAAATTAGATTCATTAACAAACTCAAATCACTGAGTTTTATCTTCCAGAAGATTCCTAGAGACCCACCTGGAAGCGCTCCAGTATCTCAGAATAAATAAATGCGATAGATGGAGCATAACGGACCGTTTCCTAGGTCCACTAGCTCTTCTCTTTCTGTTGCTCTATTTGTGCCGCGTCTGATGGAGTGTGGTGAATTGTCTAAAAGGAGTGTCTCGACAGGGTCGTCAGAATTGGATAAGAGAGAATCAAGTGTATCTTGTCCGTTGAATATCTGAACTATTTTATTGCTGCACTAATTTCGAGTGACTGTCCCCTGAGGTGTTTAAGTGTGACGAAAGCGGTCCTTAATCTGTCATCGGTGTTATTCATAACATTTCATTCGTTTGCGTTGTGAGTCGAAATGTGTTCCGGATTCTTTTAGTCAAAAACTCTTTCGAATCACTGTACTTTTGAGTGTTGATACACTGACTTCGATTGTCCGGTTAAAATAGATTACTTTGGGATAGGCAAACATGAAATGATTTGCCTGTTTCAGAGGATGCCGGTGCTCTATTGCGACCCCTGACAATGTCGGTCCGTCTGCTGGTTATGCACTCATTTTTTTGTGACGAATACCAAAAAGGTCTTTAAATACTTTTTTCACACACACAACGGAACTCCGAACTAGTAAGGTTTACCTTTGATACTGTTGGTGGATAAATTTGATCAAACAATACGAAGGAGACACGTGTTAAATAAAAAATAATAAACTAAGAAAATATAGGTCCACTAATTTTAAGTTTCTTTTCTTGAAAGACCTCCTTTGAATGCTCTAAAGAGCTCCTCAAGAAGGGTATTCGCCATAAAGATTCTCTAAAAGAATTATCTTCATCAAAATTTTAAGAAACCTCTTAAAAAGGATAATGACTATCAATATATGTTAAAAGGATCCTCTCAAAGAAGGATAATCGCCATGGGTATACCCCAAAAAAATCATCTCATAAGGATCCTAAGGATCTTCTTAAAAATGATAATTGCTATAGTTAGTCATATACTTGACCTTTCATATGGAGTTTCCTGAGAGCATCTTAGAGTCCATATGGACACATAGAGGAGACCCACTAGCCCACGCCCTCCTCAAGTAGTGGCAATATGTTACTTGTGTCTTTGGATCAAATATTAGGTCATTTAAATTATTTTTCCTTGAACAACACGTGTGGCTCCCCAATTGGTAGCTTCTTTTGGCAAATGGGCTCTAGGGCTCTTTTATAGGTGGTGCCTCTTCATTGGTTGTTTAAAGAGTTCAACGAAGTTAACTACTCATTCATTTTTATGGGCTAGTCAGGTCTAATGGTCTCCTTAGGATTATCACATGAGTTGATATCCTTATTGTTGGTAGGTGATCCATAGCATGAGCTGGCGCAAATACAGTAGAGGCCCTGTCACATCAATACTAAGAGGCAAATTTTCCTTTAATTTCCCAACTATGACTTAGATATTTTTTATGATTAAAGGAGTTCTTATAATTTAAGTAACGTTTGGAAGTCTGTCATTTCTAATACTTCAAGAATTCCAGACGTTGTTCTTATTTTTTAAGACACGTGACAACACTTTAGTGGCTTCCAAAATTAACCAACTACACCATGCTTGAAATTTGGTTGCAGCTGTAGTCCAGTTGCGTATCCACTCCACATTTCAGATTTAACAAAATTGTCAAAGGTGGTCCAAAACTTGTCACCATAAAAAGGCCAAAATCTTCATTGTAAAGAAACACGACAACAAACCAAGTGCTGGCTGATTGTTAGCAATTTTCAGCTCTTAAATAATCGTGTAAACCAATTTCCGTAAAATTGACCAACATTCTAACAAGCCTCTGTCGTCAGCAAATGACTCCGAGTACCAGAAACTAAAACAATCCACATGACACACACACACACACACACACACATTTTGGCAGCCGAAATTCAACGATCACGAGCCGTCAGATGGCCCTACCATGATCGAAATAGTCTTCGCTTTGACCCCACACTACCCCTCGTGTGCTGCAATTCAATTACAAATAATGGCATCTTCTATTCGGAGAATCCAATGTACAGATTCAAATATCAATGGAACAACTATTTATAAGGCTATAATGCAAAATTGAAGAACAAAGTTTGTACGTCTCAAAAAATTTTACCTATTAAAATATCAATTCATGCTCTTTATTATTATTATTCGAACTCACAATTAGTTCACCTGCACTCAAGAGCTACATTGGGTGGTTTTTTTTTTTTTTTTTTAATAACAAAACCTTAATATTTTTAATCTTAAATAAGTCGAGTCTATTTTCAAATAATTGATTGAAATCGAACCAAACGGGTACGCCAAACTGTGCATTAACGAAAGGCAGGTAAATATTTGGGCCACTCTGCTGTGTTGTCCTCAACAGCCTAGCTACAATTCATGGGAAGTAATTGGGTACCGGACCAGTTGTACACGTGGGCTGGAACCAGCTTGATAGCACGGCACGTATGGACTCCGATGTTCGAACATGGGTGGCACCATGTACCGCCCACGTGCATCTTGCCCGGTCCTATTCGTCTCGTGGGATTGCTGGCTGTTGCGGGGGGCTCTTGATCACGTGACATCCGAGTGGTTCACTTTCAATCGTGTTGAGCGTACCACTGACATAGACTGAACAGTGAAGTGTGTTTCCGGGTCTAGGTGGCCGCTTTTGCTTTTGCTTTTTTTTTTTAATTTCCTTCAAATGGAAGCAAAAATCATACAATTTCAGTTGCATCTTATGATTTCTGTTTATTTTAAAACCAAACATAAACAAAACAAAGCCCATAGGGACATGGGTTTTTTGTTCTTTCATTTGTTTTATGATATTGTTGAGTATATTTAGTAAGGTTTTGGATAAGACATAGGGACATATTTTGCTTTTTTGGTTTCATTGTCCAGGCTGATCTTTCTTCTTCCTGTCTGAAAAGCTAAAACAAGACAAAAAGAACTACATAAAAAAAATGGCCGAGGAAATGATCTCCATTTAAGTACTTCGATTAGAATAATAAATTACAAATGTGAATATACAGTAGCCACGTTCACGAATTTCCGAATGTGACAATTAAACTAACACGTGTTATTGGATTAAAGTGGAAAAATTAAACAAGTAATATGATTCTAAATTCTAATTAAGGATCTCTCGCTTCGGCAAGGGGGGGAAGGTTCGTTGCATTTGATGAGTCATAGAGAGAGATCGATGAAGAAAGCGTACCGGTTGCGCAAATGATGTGAAATTGAAAGGCACGAACCAAGGCGTGTTTAGGAATTCAAATGCGAAGGAGAGATGAGCTGGGAGGTAATGGGGTGGGCCCACGCATTTTGGCCACGATTTTGACTATCGAGTATCAAATCTCTCACCCTAATACAAATGGCAACTTTGGCTTTAAGACGTGCTATCAAATATCAATCTTTATGGCACCACGGGAGACAGCGACCAATATGTTGAACATATTCACGCTCCCCTTCGGAGCGTGTGGTAGACCGTAGTTGCGCCTTGGGATTTTTTGACCAAAGACAAAATCACATTTTTTTAATCAATTCAACAATTTATAGTAAAATTATCCTTTATTGTTTTATTGAATAAAATCTCAATTTGAGGGGCAATTATCACCCTAAATTTACGCTAACTGTAACAGAAAAATACACACACACATATATATAATGCTTTGCTTAATATATACTATTTTTTTATCTTCCTTTAACTCATTGTGGGTAAAATTTTAATCCGTAATTTTTTTTTATATTTTTTAAGAGATCTTATCAACTCAAGAACAAACTAATACTTATATAAATTAGTTTCAACTTGTATATAATTTAATAAAATTAAAAGTAGTCAATATTTGTTATTCTCGCGCTAATTCTAAGAATTAATTCAATTCAATTATAATTTCGAAACATCACATAATTGCATGAATTTCAACTCAGACCTATCCATGTAATAATAACGGAAAAAAAAAAGAAGAGAAAATGGAAGACCAAGGTATTTTATATTTAAAAAGTGAGCACATGAATGTTTATTGGAAATTTGGCTGGGCTAAAACCTAAAATCCGTGAAGCTCTTGCTTTGGTGCGCGTGGGCACCAACCACATGTAAAACTGACAGTGGGTGTTTGGGATCAGAAAACAATGGCAAGAGGGAAGGAAACAAGGCGGGCAACGGGGTCGGCTAAAAGGGGGACATCGAGACGGACCCACTTTAGCAATATGTTACCTGTTGCCTGCACCTTGTCTGCTTACCCGCCCACCTCGCCTTCCTCTTTTTCCACTCCGTGTCCATTGTGTTCATCTCCTCTCTCGTTCAATTAACTAATTAAAACTCGCCCACACGTTGCACATATATAGCATTCATCATTCATCATCCATCATCTTACTTATTTTAACAAGTAACCCCCAGATCACTTATACCCCAAAACTCTCGCTCTCACCTCAAAGACGTATCTTTGTTTGTTGTTTGTTGGATTTTATAGACATGATTCACATGATGATGGAGCTTCAATTGGGTCTCGCTCTTCCAAGCATTGCTACTACTCATCATGTCAGAGGCTTCGAATTCGACCTCAATAACAGCTACGTGTACGAGCCCAAGGACTCGGACCCATCTTCATGGAACATCAACAGTTACTTTGGCTCCTCAGCTTCTGTGCCTGGCAAATGCAGTACTACTAATAGTAGTAACGGCAACAAGAAACGCAGCTGCGATGATGCCTTCGACTATGAGCAAGTCAGAGCGGTGCCTCCTCGAACCCTGCCTCTTTTCAACTGGAACAGCAGGTATCCTGATGATGAAGATGATCCCAGAGACCTCGACAACAACTCTTCCTTCGGCAGTAACAAGTACTTGCTACTCACTCTCTCTAAAATTTTCTTATTTATGTCATGTCTAGCTACTTCTGGGAAATTGATGGTTTTGAGTTATTTGATTAATTTCTCAGGACGGTTGATGATGAAGATGGTGTACATGTGGTTGGGTGGCCGCCTATTAAGAACTGGAGGAAGAAGCTTTGTCACCAACAACATCATATTCCTGGCGGCCGAGTCAAGAACAATCAGGCGGTGGTGGCAAACAATGGCTCTGCTTGTGGCGGGAGGCAGTCGAATTCCATGTACGTGAAGGTGAAAATGGAGGGCGTAGCCATTGCCAGGAAAATTGACTTGACCCTTTACGATTCTTTTGAGACGCTCACAAACACCTTGATCGGCATGTTTGGCCTATGTAAGCCATTGTTATAGCTCTGCCTCCCTCTGATTACGCTTCTTCTATGATACTTTTTTGTAGTAATTAATTTGTTGTGAAACAATGAATTAACAAGTTCGTGTAATTTTGTGTGCTGTCTGTTTGGTAACAACAGGGCTCGAAGATTCCTACGATTATCAACTCACATATCAAGATAGAGAAGGAGATTGGCTTATTGCTAAAGATGTCCCCTGGAGGTGTGTTTGATTAAAAAATTCAAACATTTGCATGTTTGAATATGAAATATGAAGATAGATGAGCCATTTTCATTTTTTTTTCCCAAAAATTAATTGCAGTTTCGAACAAGAATATTCATGGACTCTTGTTATGTTGGCATTGCAGAACTTTCATTCAAACAGTGCAACGCCTCAATTTGTCCAGGAGCGGCGGTTGATTCATTAATTGATGATCATTAATTACATGGAAAATGCGCTGCCACCTATCAGCATACTTAATTTGAATCCTTGATAGTCCACCCCATCCTTCTGGTTTTTTTTTTTTTTTAATCGGTTTAGTCTTGGATGACTGTATGTAATGTGTAGTAGCAACTCTGCAAGTATTAATTAGCTCTGTAACATTTGAATTATCTTTCACCTTGATGTAGAAAGCATGACTCAAACTTATTATATTATAATTTGCTTTTGTCCTTTGATATTATAATAATAATAATAATTATTATTATTATTCTATTATCACTTCAGGTTTTCAATCTGTTTCATGGGTGAAACTTGCTATGTGGATATGTATGACACTTTCTGAGTTACTGAAAAGCGCAGCAAGGTTTCAGTTTCAGAAATGCTGACTTTGGTCGATTTTTTTTTTTTTTCCCTTTAATCTCAAATCTAAATGAGTTTGAATATTATTGAAGTCTGAATGGTCTGAATGAATTTATTAAAATAATTTTTTTTTTAAATCTCTTGACGTCTAAGCGATAAGTTATTTGTCTTTGTAAACTCAAAACATCTTAAGTCTAATAATTTTACACCTAAGACCTTGAAAGTGTTATATATTCTTGAAGTTTAAATAGGTGTATATTTATAGTGTTATCTAGTACAACAATTTTATATGTTATAAATATTTATAAGGCAAACATTTAATATATAATTTATAAAAATAATTTTGGTTATTTTTTTACAATTTAATATAACATTTATACAAAAAAAGAGATGATATCTAATAATAAAAGAATTTATTTAAAATTCAAACTGAATGTATGTTAAGTATTTAATATCAAGTAAAATTTGAGGTCAAGGAAATTTATAATAGACATCTATTAGGTAGGTGGGGAATAAATACATTTAATAAGGGTATCTAGGAGGGAAAAATGATTCTCCATCACACATTTTATCATTCAAATAAAAAAAAAAGGAATTTTTTTTTTCCATATAGATACAAATGTCTTACACTAAGAATTCAAATACAAGAACAAACAAGATAAAATATCAAAGGGTGGGGTTATTTGTACTCTAAAAATTACTTTGAACACTCTATTACTTTGTATACTCATATACTAATTTAAAAAATTAAATTTTACTTTGTACACTCTTTAAAATTCTAAAAAAATCCTTATTCAAACTATTTAAATTGTTTAACATTATTACTTAAAAATATCAGCAAAATTACTCGCTACACCTAATTTTAGAAGGTCTAATATATATTTATAACAATATATTCAAGTCAAGTTGTAATCGAATTTTTTAAGGCTATTTTAGTTGTTAATTATTTATTTATTTATGTTCAATAATTGGATATTGGGAAGGACCTTGATGAGAAGGATTATGATGATTACGATTGTTGGATAATTGCTCATATGGTGCACAATTTTGAGGAGGAGAATGAAGTGTGTTTCTTTTGCAATGATTTCATTCTTTGTCTCAATTAATGAGTTTTTGGGACTCAAAAAGAATTGTTTTTATTTTGGTGGTGATCTGATATTTCAAAAGAATATTTCTAATGGTGGAGACTGCCACAATTTCCAGGCTATGCTAAAGCTTTTCGACCACCACCAACTCGGTTGGAGAGTCGAGAGTTCTCGCTTGACTCTTCCCCGAATGTAATAGTGTTATCAAATTTTTATAATTTTGATTTAGGGTAATTTTGTTTTATTTCATTTTTAAAAAATAAAAAGCATTACACATGTTTTGTAGTTAAAATATTTTCAAAAAATATTGATTTCATCATTGTTCATCTAAGTATTGATTAACAATTCAAGATGATAGAAACAAAAGTTTTAGATTGAAGGCATGAGAAGTATACATTGAATAATGAGCATGCTATATAAGTTTTCAAAGTAATTAAATAGTATTAACTGATAATAAATTGTCCTTAATAGTAATTCATATTACATATATTTTTATAATTTTTTTATTAAAATTAGAGTGTTCAAAGTAATTTTTGGTGCGCAAATAGCCCCACTCAATATCAAATATCTTAAATTAAGTCAAATTAAGACTTCAAACATAAAAATAAACAATCCTTCCTCATTTATTGGGCTGTATGAGGATCACGTCTCTGACCTACTAGTTGTTAAATTATTTTCTTTAAATTACATAATTTTTATCTCTATAACTCTAAATATTTATAAGTTAAAAAGATTATTTTAAATAAATATAAATTATGAAATTGAATAGATGAAAAAAAATTATTAAAAGTTTTTTATAAATTTAAGTAATTTATTAATTAGAATTAAAAAAAAAAAGAATTTTAAGAGGAATTTAGCAGCGGTGTCAATAGACCCACCGGCACTCAGCTTTCCATTGTCAGACTTGCTCCGTGAATCTTGACCGGCCTGTCATTTTTGCTTTTTCTTTTGGGCCTCGGTTTAAATAACTCATGGACAAAGGAGATCCTTGTAATGTCCTCCCCGATCCATCACTAAAATTATATTATATTATTAATTTCTCGTATAAAAATTTTAGTTTTAAAATATTTTTTTAATAATTATTTCAAAGCATTTTTTTAATAATAATAGTGAAAATGAAAACAAAAAATAGTATTAGAAAGAGCAAAATATTCTTAGACAAATGCTTCTTCTCAAAGTTAAAAAAAAAATCATTTACCGTATATGTTTATTTCTTAACTTTAAATTTCTGATTCAGTCACTGTAAAAACAAGAATTAATAAAGATAAAATACATTTTTTTCAACTAATTTGATAACAGGGGTTTTCAATGCAGAGAACTTGATGCCCGTTACTCAAATTGGGCAAATTAATTTAATATGCGCGCGCTTGCGCACACATACATACATTATATATAAAATTATTTTCAGTTATAAACACCCTCATTTTTTTTTAATGTTGATATCCTGTTAAGCCGTGTTATTTAATAGCATTAAAAACTAACTCTATTAAATCATATGACTTAAAAGCGTGTTCACATAAAAAAAATAAAAATCCCTAGACTCGAGGACTCTATGTGTATACACATATACATATACATATATCTATATATAATCGTTTTTTAGTAAGACAATACTAATAAAAATTAAAAAAAAAATTCTATGTACTAACAGACAAAAAATACAACTTATTTTAATAACATTCTCACTTAAAGTGAGGATGCTACGAACAAAAAAAAAACAGATTTTAATACATTAACATTTAAAAATAATAATTTTTAATGTATTAAAATATGTATTTTTTATATTTTAGTGATAAAGTAAGGATGTTTTCACTAAAGAAAACTCCCTTATAGACACACACACACACACACACACACACACACACAGACACAAACACACACAAATACTTTGATTTCACTTAAGGAGTAACTACCATATCCTACATTGTTATCTTAATTTCATCCTAAATTATGCAACATTCATCAATTGGATAGTAAGTTATATAATTAAGATTTGGATTTTTGTAAAGAATTATCAACCATTTAATGAATGACAAATTACATACCACATCATTCAAAACACTCTTTTCTTAAGAGCTAAAGTTCAAATTTGTGAAAAGAGGTAAGCTGGTAACGCCCTTCTAGATGGGGTGCCAGCTAGGGGTGGGCAAAATCAAGTTCGGATCGGGTTCGGATCAACCCGATCGGGTTTCGGGTTGGTCGGGTTGGGTAAAAATTGATCCGAACTTCACCCGAACTTAAAACCCGATCCGATCCGATCCAAATTAATTCGGATCGGATCGGATCGGGTTAAAAAGTCGGGTGGAGTTCGGATTGGATCGGATGCGGGTTAAGTCGGGTTCGGATTAAATTCAGGTTATTCGGATGAAATCGGGTTAATTCGGGTCGGGTGAAATCGGATCGGATTCGGGTTAATTCGGGTTCGGATTAAATTCGGGTTATTCGGATCAATTCGGGTCAATTCGGGTTAAAATTAATTAATTTGGCAATTTGACAATTGGGGATCAAACGTAACTTTAATTGAATTACTCCATTAATTATCTTTAATTAGAGGGAAGAGAGTGAAAGAGAGGAAAAAGAAATTGTATGACTTTTAATAAAATAACTTATAAATTTAGAAATTATGTACATATGTTAAAATATTATTTGTTAATGGTTTCATATTAGATTATAAAGACCTAAAACATCACGCTAGAATTTCTCCAGTCCAAAATTTTTTCACAATCAAAAAATAAATTATTTTTTACAAATTTTAATCTTATCCTATGGTCATGTTTGTTCAAAATTCAAAGAAAACCTTAACAACTTGCTATGTGGCACAATAATAAGTCTTAAACTCTTAATGTCTTATAGTAAAAGATAAAACCCATTAAATCTAATATTAAAATATAATAAATCACAAAAAAAGAAAACCCTCTACCAAATGGCATAACTCAATCAGTGGACTAGAATCCACATTAATTTTGTCCTGGGGCCACACGTTGATACTTGATAAGAAACATTTTTTTTTCTATTTTTTTTTCTTTTTGGCTTTTTGCCATGGGGACCTCTAGAGAAGTGGAGATACAACCATTTAAAAGAAAACTTACATACACTTTGCAATTTGCATACACTTTATCTAATCCAAAAGACAAACACAACAAACGTAAGGGATTGATTCATTTTTATTCTGGCAATAACAACATGAACGTGCATGTCCTTTATAAAACAAGGACATTTCTCTTTCACTATTGTCACCTTGCTAACTAAGATATTTCTTTCCCACCTTCCTTGTCCTCCCTCATTCATTCATCCATTCATTTCAACCAACAAAAAAAGAAAACTACTATAGAATTAAATTCAAATGATTCAAAATTAAAAATTAACACAAAGCATAAAATTAAAATTAACACAAAGTTTAAATTTAATAGTCTCCATCCAAAGCGCAATGTCCAATTCTAAAATCTAAACATTAATCTTTAGAACACAAAATTAAACATAATTAAATAGTTTCCATTTTCCAAAACACAAATGACAAAGTTCCAAAATCCAAAACACAACAAAATTTAAATGTAAATCTAGATCAACTTCCTCTACGACTCCACCGTTCCTCGCAAGCACTTTGACAACTTTTAACTTCAATTTCTTCTACTCCAAGTCGAAGAATTGAAGCATATATCCCCTAGGAAAAAATTGAAAAAATAATAGATAATCATTTAACTACTTTCTTTAAGCCACATGACAAATAAAGGGACATTAAACACAAACACATATGCCCAATTCATGTGTGTACTTGATTAAATATAAGAAAAAAAATTAAGTCAATTGTGGCTTATTTCATGGCATTCATCATCAAGTAAATTTAATAATAATCTTAATTCCTAGGTAATACCATTCCAACAATTTCAATGTGTCTAAAATAAATGAAACAATTATAAATTAAAACTATAACAACTATTATCTATTATTATAGTGTAAATTACAACCTAAACATATAATATGAAATTATAAATAATAATATATATTAAGAATTACCTTTCAAATATCCATAACACCCATATCAGCGCTCACTGTTTCCACCGTTGAAGCTTGTGATCTTACAAACTCTTTAAAATGTTAAAAAAAAATGAAATTAGTAAGTAACTTAAGTACATGTAGATGCTATTTATAAAGTTATAATACATCTTAAATTTATAAAATATGAGAAAAATATTACCTTCTTGTAGCTCCATATGGAATATCTGCTCTTTAATATCTTCCTGAAGGTTATAGACAGGATTAGCAAAAAGTTTAGCTTGTAACCAATTTTCGGTACATATCAATGCCTCAACCATACAAGGGGTCAAAGAACTCCGATATTCGTCAATGACGCGACGCCCTGTGCTAAAGGCAGATTCAGATGCCACTGTGGAAACAGGAACAGCGAGGACATCCCTTGCAATTTTCTCTAATATTGGATACTTCGATCCATTAACCTTCCACCAAAGCAAAACATTGAGCTTAAGATTGCTTGGATCTTCAACTGGGTCACTCAAATATCGTTCCACCTCAGATACTACTCTCTTGCCCTCATTCTGAACAAACACTTTCTGAGCATACCCAAAGAAAGGGCGAGAAACTCGGAAAATGTCATCACCATCACCACTAGGACCCTCTGACAAACCAACCTCATTTGTAAAATAAGGAGAATAACTTGTACCACCATAACTGCCACTAGGAGCACTCTCACTACACATCAATGGTGTGGAACTAGAGCACATTGCACTATATGCATCATAAAGCTCATTCAACAAATCTTTCACTGCTTTGGTCATTTCTTCAACTTTCCAACCATCATTGGCAAAAATGATCTCAAAAATATGTTTGGCAAAGTCCATTTTAGCTCGTGGATCAAGAATAGAGGCAACAATCAACATTTTATTTATCTTCCCTGAAGACTCCCAATATTTATCAAATTTTTCCCTCATTTGATAAGCCATAGCCACCACCCAAGGATCTCTACTTCCTTCTAATGCAGTCAATGAGCTCTCAATTAAGCCAATGGTATCATAACAAAGATTAGAAGTCACACTCAAAGAAGCAGAAAATAACAATGTGGCATCATAAAATACCTTCAAAAACTTCACAATTCACCCTGCACTCTCCCAATCCTCAGGTCCAGGCGGGCCCACCCTCTTAACGTTATTTTCTTTCTCAAGAAAATATGCCTCATACGGTTTATCCACCTCTGCCATTCTATCAAATGCTGCCTGAAACTTCAACGCAGTCATCAACATTAAATAGGTGGAATTCCACCTAGTAGGACAATCTAAAACAACCGTTCCATTTGGACATTTCACTTGTTGAGCACACTGTTTAAATGCCTGTAGCCTCGTTGTGGAGGATCTCACATACTTCACAGCATTCCGGATGGCGGCAACACTAGCATGCAATTCATTCAACCCTGAAACAACAATCAAGTTCAAAATATGTGCACAACAACGCACATGCATATACTGACCCGCCAATACAATTGCATCATCATTCCTCCAACCAAGTAATTGCATAGTCACATAATTAACAGCAACATCATTTGTACTGGCATTATCAACAGTTATTGCAAACAACCTCTCTATCCCCCAATCTTGTAAACAAGCTACAATCTTTTTACCGATCGTTTTCCCTCTATGATCTTCAATCACACTGAAACTAATAATCCTTCTGTTCAAACACCAGTCACTATCAATAAAATGAGCTGTGATCACCATGTAGCTCATGTTTTGAACAGAAGTCCATAAATCAGTGGTAAGAGACACTCGCTGTTTGTTGTTGCAAATCAAACTCTTCAACATTATCTTTTCTTCCAAAAATAAATCCATAACATCCCTACCAACAGTTCTCCGAGATGGCATAACAAACTGTGGAATGGCTGCACTACAGAAATGCCTGAACCCTTTGTTATCCACAAAACTAAGTGGCAACTCACCCATAATGATCATTTTGGTGACTGCCCTTCTACAAGCGTCTTGACTCCACCCTTTAGCCAAAACCATATTACTTGCATTTCCTTCCCCACCCTCAGTTGTCAAGTTTTGTTGACTTCCCTCTTCTTGTTCCCGGAATGTCTTGTATGCAAGGCAAGCCAGTATATGATTTCTCATATTTGTAATCCCATCACGCCTTGAATGACATTGATATTGTCTACCACAATAGTTGCACTTGCATTTGTTTGGATTGTCCTCGAGCAGAGTAAAATGATTCCACGTCGCAGATCTTTTCTTCATCGCTGGTCTTTTCCGCTTTGCCTTTTGAGTTCCTTCCATTTGAACACTTTGATTATCATCATCACTCATTGAATTCGATCTTGAGTGTCCAGACATCTAAACATACAAATAAATAATTATTAATCATTAATTCATAAATTAAAACAAAAAAAGACTATTAAAAAAAATCTACTTAATATTAGTATTACAAATTAATTCAAATAATTGTTAATTTAATTTATGAAACTTTTTGAAATCGATATTTCCAATTTTCCACCATAATGTTTATATATGATCAAGAATTCAAGATGCATATTCCATAAAAGAAAACCAAGAAATTAAAGTAATTATTTAATTTATAAATCTAATTATCCATTGGCCAAAATAAATAATATTAATTACATATCCGTATCTTAAATTCTTAATTCTTATTATGCCCACATTATATGTGCTTAACCACTTAATATTTACTTATTGGTTAATGGTTATCATGCAATTAATTAAATTGATTAATTATTTGTTGAAGTTAAAACTTGAAACTACTGCAATTAAATTGGTTAATTTTTTGTTGAAGTTGAAACTATTCTACAAATACACATATCATATGACATATATAATTATAATTTATATTGTAACATAATATTTAATTTTAATTTTTAATCTAACATTACTATTCATACAAAAAATCAATTATTAATAAGTAACAGAAAATTAATGCCGGATTATTTTCATTTTATTGATAACATTTAACAATATATAATTAACATTTACAATTAACATTTCTCAAATAACATATAAAAAATAACAATTATAATTAATCATTAATGCATATATAACTATATATTATATACGGATATACCATCACTTAAACAAGTTCAAACTTCAAAAGCCGGATTTGCTTATTCGGTTCGGGCTTCAAGAGTTCAAGTTCCAAATCCAAACTTTCAACTTCCAAAACAAAGAGTGAAGAGACCTTTTGAGTTTTGAGACTGGAGCCGTGACCCGTGACCGTGAGGCGTGACCGTGAGGGTGTGGTGGCCGGATGTCAACACTCAACAGGCGTGACTCGTGAATGCCAATGGTGGAGACTCGAGCGGATCGGAGGCAGCTTGCCGGGTGGATCTTCAATCGGACTGAGTGATGGTGGAGTGGAGGATTCAAGGCTTGGATCCGGAGCTTAGTTGCAGCAGATCTGTAGATCGAGTCACGATCTTCGCGAATCAGCTTCGGCTTCAGTTCGGGTCGTTCTCGGCAGCGGTTGCTGCGTGTGGTGGCCGATTGAAGGTAGCTCCGTGAACTGTGCGTGTGTATTTGCTGCGTGTGGTGAGCGACGGAGGTCGTGAGGCGGGAATGGGTGTGGGTTGACTGCTTGTGCTTAACGGCTTGAGTGCTGATTTCAGACTTTCAGTGATTTGTGTGTGACAGTGAGGGTTTGTGATATCGTGAGGCAGTGACTGGTGAGTGTTTGACTGTTTGAGTGAGTGAGGGTTTGTGAGCCAAAATGAAACTTTGCTTTGCTCGTGTTCTGTTCTTGTGAATTATTGAATTATTTTGTTGCGGTGAGGTGAATACTTTGTGAATTACTGTAAAATGCAAATCCGTGAGTCTGTGTAAGTGTAACACTGTGAAGTCTGTGACTCTGTGATGTGTGATCTGTAGATTCTGTATTCTGTGAGTAAGTGAGTTACTGATTGTCTGATTCAGTGATTGTGTTGTATACTCATGTGAGTGTGTATTTGTATTTTGTATTATGTTACTAATTTGTATTTGCCAAATTTTTTTTCTCAACCCGATCGGGTTTTCGGATCGGATCGGGTTTCACCCGATCCGATCATGATCCGATCGGGTTGAGACAATTTCACCCGATCGGGTTTTGTTCACCACCCGATCCGATCCGAACCCGAAATTTTTCGGATCGGATCGGGTCGGGTCGGATATTTTGCCCACCCCTAGTGCCAGCCATTGTCAACATTCAAAAATTTGAATGTTGACATTCAAATCTTTGAATGAAGAAAAGAAGCAAACAACTTTGACAAGGAAGAAAAAAAAGGAAGAGTTGAATAAGATAATGGCGGTGGAAAGTATAATAGTATTTTAATAGCCAATTTTGGTTATAAAAAGGGGTGCTGCTCATTTGGTTTCTGTATCCAGTTTTGTGAAGAAACAAAGTTTAGAGCTTGAGTAATTTTAAGGAATTAAAATTATAAAGTTCTTGTGGGTGAGAGAAAATTATTTCTGAGAGTGTGGTTGTAATAATTTTTCACATAGTGAATATTTTTCCTCTGGTTATTTTTTTGACAACGGCCGTAGTTTTTCTCCGGATTTGAAGTTTTCCACGTAAATCTTGTATTGTGTGATTGATATATTCTCCATTTAATTTTTCTTATTAATTTGTTGCTTGATAAATTGTTTGGAGAGATATTGGGAAGAAGCTCAATTTCCTAACAGTGGTATCAGAGCCATTGATTGAAGTTTTGGTGTAGGGGCATTGTTCACGTATACGGTACTATTCACGTGAAGCAGTGGGAGCCAATCCAAACAGTCTGTGGTGAAGAGTAAAAGCTGATCTGCAAAACAAATATGTCAGGATTGAAATTTTCAAGTCCGGTGAAATTTGAAATAGAAAAATTTGATGGGAGAATTAACTTTAGCTTGTGGCAAGTTCAAGTCAAAGATGTGTTGATTTAATCTGGGTTACACAAGGCATTGAAGGGGAAGCCATCCCCTACTTCCAGTAGTAGCTCTGGAAAAGTTAGTATAAGTGATGAAGATTGGGAAGAATTATATGATAGAGCTGCAAGTGTCATATGACTGTGTCTAGCAAAGAATGTTCTTGCAAATGTAGGAAAAATTCCTACAGCGAAAGAACTTTGGGAGAAGCTAGAAAAGTTGTATTAGACAAAGAGCATCTCAAATCGATTGTACCTGAAGGAGTGATTTCACACACTACGAATGGCTGAAGGTACAAAAATTTCTGATTAACTCAGTGTTCTTAATGGTATTGTGTTAGAACTAGAAGCCATTGGAGTTAAAATTGAAGATGAGGACAAGGCGCTTAGATTACTATGGTCATTTCCAACTTTCTACAAACATCTGTCACATATTTTGATGTATGGAAAGGAAACAGTAGATCTTGAAGAAGTTACTAGTACTTTACTCTCAGAAGAAAGAAGACGGAGTGGTGAAAGTACTGAAACTACAGATGTCTCGACTTTGGCAGTTGTAGGTAATTGAAAAAAAGATAAATCTAAGAAGAAATGAGTCTGCTGGGGGTGTGGACAATCGGGGCACTTAAAAAGAGATTGTCATGATAGAAATGGAGCAGGATCGGCAAGTGGCTCCAGATCAGATACTGATAGTATTGCTAGTGGTAAGTCTCTCATTATCGTGAGAGACGATGGTCCCTTATAAAATGGATAATGGTGACATCCTTATGGTATATCACTGGTACCATGAAAGGGGATATGTTACTACTAGCGGGTCCACAAGATTTACACATAAGGCATGGTTGGCATTAATGCAGAGTGTGTGATGGAATTTATGTCGATGGTTGACAAACTTCCAGAAAGGCCAACATGGAAGTTGCACCATAAATTTCAATAGGATATTTCGACATGTGCTAAAGTAAAATTCTTAGAATTGGTAATTAATTCTAAGTGGTATATTCTTTTATGGTGGAGTATGATAATTCTCTATCGTGAGGATTATGACTAAGGTGAAAATAGTAAGCTTGGTGTGGAGATTGATTGGTTCTCAATCAAATCTCCAAGTGGGAGAATGTGAAAAGAGGTAAGCTGGCACCGCCCTTTTAGATGGGGTGCCAGCCATTGTCAACATTCAAAGATTTGAATGTTGACATTCAAATCTTTGAAGGAAGAAAAGAAGCAAGCCTCAACATTCAAATTTTTGAATGAAGAAAAGAAGCAAACAACTTTGACAAGGAAGAAGAAAAAGGAAGAGTTGAAGAAAATAATGGCGGTGGAAAATATAATAGTATTTTAATAGCCAATTTTGACTATAAAAAGGGGTGCTGCTCATTTGGTTTCTGTATCCAGTTTTGTGAAGAAACAAAGTTTAGAGCTTGAGTAATTTTAAGGAATTAAAATTATAAAGTTCTTGTGGGTGAGAGAAAATTATTTCTAAAAGTATGGTTGTAATAATTTTTCACATAGTGAATATTTTTTCTCTGGTTGTCTTTTTGACAACGACCGTGGTTTTTCTTCGGATTTGGAGTTTTCCACGTAAATCTTGTGTTGTATGATTGATATATTCTCCATTTAATTTTTCTTATTATTTTGTTGCTTGATAAATTGATTGGAGAGATCTTGGGAGGAAGCTCAATTTCCTAACAAAATCTTATCTTTTTTTTTTGGGATAAAAAATCTTATCATATTAATAATGAGTCATTTGAAAATATGATTTGAATTCAAAACCAAAGTATTAAATGACGGAGTAATGCTGGGCATCTCAACACTTAAGTTTCAATTGAATCACAAATAATATACTATTTAGGGGTGGGCATGGGTTGGTTTGGGTTGGATTTTAAGTTAACTCAAACCAAACTATAAAAATTTGAATCCAACCCAAATATTTTTAACCCAAACCAAACCAAACCATTTGGGTTTGGTTTGAATTTTATTATCAAAATAATTTTTATTTTAATAAAATTTAATTATATCAAAATTATAATAATTATTAACTGTTATTAATTATTAAATTGATATTAAAATATATAAAAATATAGTGGATAAAAATTATAAATTTTACAATAACTTAATCCTTAAATTAAAGAATACTAGAAAATCAAAATAAAGTTTAATCACAAAAATTATTATTTCTCAATAAATAAGAACGTACACTTTAATAATAAACTTTCACAAACATGACATTAACAATCTAATAATAAATTTTGCCACTTGTTATTTATTTAATTATGCAATATTTTTTTTATTTATCGTTTTGGTAATTTTGCGTTATGTTGTCTACTTATATGTTTAATTTTAGGGAGATTGCCAGTTTCCCCCCTATAGTAATCAACATATATTATTTTTCCCCATTCTGCTTTTATAATGGCCAAAAACTCCTCTAATAGTATAAGTTTACAATATTACCCTTATTTTCAACTACTCTTTTATTTATATTTATTCTAAATAAAATAAATCACATGAATAGAAACTAAATAAAAAATAAAGCATTAAAAATAAGAAATATATGTTTTGATATTAACAAAAAAATTAATAATAAATTTTTTTATACTTATTTATTTTGTGAAAATTTTCTTATAATAAATATATAAGAAAATTATTAGTCAAATGATAAAAAAATTATTATAAGAAAACTTGATTGACAAATAAAAATTTATTATAAGATAAATAATAAAATATTTTACCTATACTTTTTACATTTAATTTTAAAATATTACAAAATATTTATTATAAAAAAATGTTCACAAAATAAATAATTACAAGAAAAAATTTTATTATTAATTTTTCTGCTCATATCAAAACATATATTCCTTGTTTTAATACTTAATATGGGTATTACATTCAATTATTGATAAAAAATTAGCCGTCATCTAGCATATCGGACACAGTCGAAGCCGAGTTATTATTGGTCATTAGTAGAGTCTTCTGCTCTTTCTATGATGATCCTTCCATGTGGGAGGAATTATTTTTGTAAATAAGAAAAAAAAATTATGTTATTTATAACAATATTTATTTAATTTAAATTTATTTTTACTGTTATTTTCATTTTCTAACTGTTGACAATTAATCACGCCATAAAAAATTTAATGGTGGTCTTTCACTTATTTGTGTTCATTTATTTTATTTTCATTTATTTCATTTGAAAATTTGAGTGTTGGGGTTTTGTCCATAACCCATGGGTAAACCATACCCAAACCATAATGAAATGATTTTCTACATAAAACCCACATCTAACCCATTTTAATAATTTACCCAACCCAAACCATTTAATTTGGTTTGAGTTTGGATAAACCTATGGGTTGTGGGTTTATGCCCACCCCTAATACTATTCATCTATTGGATGGTGATTACATAGTTTTACAAGCTATGAAATATATCATTGAATAAATGAGTAACACGTGACATTAAAACTCAAGTTGAGAGGCTCAAACATTTATATCCCTAACATTATTCTAAAACACATTATATCCCTAACCATGAGCTCAGACTCTGTTCTGCTCAACTTCTTTAACTAATTCTTGGAAAATACTAAGCATATCTGGACTCGCCATTCCTCTAAATCCCTCTGCAAAATTAATGAGCCTCCCTGTATTTTTTTGGCAAAAAGATAGTCCAATTTAAAACTAAAAAACATTCTGTGAAAGTATTTTCTTCCTCCGAAAATCAGGTATGAAGATTTTATATCCACTGTCTAATCACCTTGTTGCTTTTGTTATGCAAAAATAAATTAATACTAGATAAATTAAATTTTTGATTAAATAATATATTTTACCAACGTGTTTAATTATAATTTAAATAAATAACATTCATTTAATTAATATTTTTTTCAAATACGATTAATTTATCTGGTTCTGTATTTATAATAATGGTCAGTAACTTAATAAAAAAGTTTTAAAATTATTTCAGAATTGATAAAGTTATATATATAAATATAAGTTTCTAATTGCGGTCATTTTTTGGAAATGTTGGATTTTATATTAATAAATTCTTTTTTAAAAAAAAAAACAAAATCGTCGATAAGCCGGGCGCGGGCAAAGCCACAAGCGGCGGTTCGGAAATGGGCAAATCCGTAATTGTATGAAAACTGTCCGATTCATCGTCCAAGAGAATCTTGCGACTGAGTGACACGTCATTGTTAAACTTAAAAACAGCCCGCCAGCATAACGTTCGCCTGCTGGAAATCCCCTGCAAGCCAACCCCGGAAATCACCCGCCACGTTGCTAGCAAATGTCCTTAGTCGCGTCCATTATTACACGTGTCCTCCTGCGACCGCTTAATGTAAAATAAAACGTCTACTTGAGCGTACAAAATTGTATCTATTCAAGAACCCAAACTCCTTTTAGCATGGTTCACTCCTGGGATACTAGTGACTGAGAGTGAACAATATTATTTTTTTGTTTAATTTTCCAAAGAAAAAAAAAAATTAAACAATCAGTTTCACTCTATCAGTTCAGCAACTGAAAATGGTGCAGGGATTGAGTCGTAAATTCGCATAAGCTGGCGGGAATGCTTTCAGTCTCTGAACTACACTACAAAGTGCAGAGGCATGTTTGTTTTCTAAATATTATTTTTTTATACTTCACATTGCATTTTTCACAAATCGGGTTAATATCATCGAAATCTTGTCTATTACGTTGCTCTTTCGACATTATTGTTCAGCGATTAGTTTTAGGGTTTTTTTTTTTTTTGTTTTGTTTTGTTTTAAATTTCTCTGTCTTTGGTAAAGTTATTGATGGCATTTTTGAATCGATTAAAGCTTTTATTATAAGCACAGCTGTGTGATTACATTGCGCATTTGCACAACCTTTGTTTGATGTGAATGAAGAAGGTTTCTTTTTCCCCTTTTTTTGGCTTTTTAATTTTATCTGGTTGATTATATGTAGCTTTGTTTTGTTAAGGAAGCTATAGATCCAATGAGGAATCGGTTATTTTAGATCCAGGTTTCTTATTCTTTCCATGTGTTCTTATTACCGTGCAATTTCACTTTGTTGTTGTCTTATGATTTATTTAATTGCAACTCATTTTCTCCAGTTGGTATCGACGGGGTATAATTCAATCCCAGAAGCTACTCAAATCTATTTGGGCTAGTTGAATTCAAATCTGACCCGTACTTATAACTTGTTTGTGTTATAACTTGACCAAGTAAAATGTGTTCTATGCTTACTTGAACTGTCAAAATAACTCTGATGACAACACTGTGGCTGTCTTCTTGGAATTCTGTGAGTAGATTCTATTTGCTGGCTCTTCTGGATCATGATTTAGCCTCTCTAAATCATAATAAAGGTTATACTTACTTAGCTTGTTTATCAGATGGAGATTAGGCTGCATGGAAGTAAATATGTCTTGCATTGAAATCTATATTGATGTTATGTCTTGAATCATTGGAACATTTGTGAGCATTTTTTTTGGTTTGCTGTATGTTGCATATTCATCCTTGTACGAGCTTAACACTTTATTCCTGTTTTCTTGTCTCATACAGTTTTGGTTCAATTGACATTCTGTCATTCACGGCAAATTTGAAACACCTAGTATATATATTCCGCAATGGATTCATTGCAGTACCATACTATCCTAGTATGAAATAGATGAGAATTAGTTTTTATATCATATTCGAAACTTAAATGTGCAGCGTGGAACAATCGTAATGGAAATTGGGATGTTGTTTTCATCTGTAAACTTGCAATTGCAGTAGTCACCAGGAACTGATTTGTCAGCCACAAATTGATTTGTATTGGCAGTGAAAACTTTATGCTTGTGAATGTGCTGATTGTTTGGGTGCATAACTTTGCTCTATGCCTGTGGCAAAAATGATGCCATCATGAACATTCAGCAAAAATGTCTCTAGGGGCTTGATGCTAAGAATTTGGTTATATATATTGAGTCTTGACACTTTGCCCATGGTCACATTGAAACCATGAGTTTTGTACTTCTCTAAGGATATAAAATTTTAGTTCTGCTAGGTATACTTGGACTTGTATTATTCAATTCTTCCAATCCAAATTGTATGTTTTATCATGAATAGTCAAAACCATTCATGATAAATCAATTTATTACAGTTGAAGTCAGGTTCTACATGAATTTTTTTCTTTTCTCTTTCTGTTCTGTTCTTCGGAGTTCTTAATCGAGGACTATAAATTCTCTGTATCTCCTACTTAACAGTCACACTTTTTGTTAAATTTGTTGGATGACAATTCCTTCAAAACTGAACTTACCACTTGTGGTATTTTTTAATGAAAGTATGAATGTTTCGCAGGTGATGAGACAATCTGAACGGTGTTTTTTCTAGTGATTGAATTTGAACAAACATGGTTGTAGCTGCCCCTCTCCTACACCAAAGCATGGGCAAACGGCCTCTTCGCCTCACCTCAAGAGGGTCTGTGCCGAAGTTGCTATTTATTGTGCTCCTTATGATTGGGCCCATTTGCATGATTTCACTCTTTACCTATCGTGAGAAAATATCCTACTTTTTCCGCCCACTTTGGGACAAGCCGCCTCCGCCTTTCCAATACCTGCCTCACTATTATGCAGAGAATGTTTCAATTGAACATCTTTGCAAACTCCATGGTTGGTCCATACGTTCACAACCACGGCGTTTATTTGATGGCATCATCTTCAACAATGAGGTAGACCTTCTGGAGATCAGGTGGCGGGAGCTGAATCCATATGTTACAAAATTTGTAATCCTTGAGTCTAACACCACTTTCACAGGCATTCCAAAACCTCTCTTCTTCTCCTTAAACCGAGCTCGATATGCCTTTGCAGAGGGGAAGATTGTCCATGGTGTATATTCTGGTCGATCTTCTTCAGTTGGTTTAGATAAAGACCCATTTGTTCGTGAATCAGAGCAGCGCAAGGCTATAAATGGATTGCTTTGTTATGCTGGGATATCAAACGATGATCTACTCATTATGTCAGATGCTGATGAGATCCCAAGCCGACACACCATGAGACTACTGCAATGGTGTGATGGGGTGCCCCCTATTCTACATCTTGAGTTGAAGAACTACATGTACTCATTTGAATTCCCTGTGGATTACAGCAGCTGGCGGGCGAGTGTTCACATTTACGGCCCTGGGACCCTGTATCGGCATTCACGCCAAACGAACTTCATTCTTTCTGATGCAGGATGGCACTGTAGCTTCTGTTTTCGTCACCTTCACGAAATTGTATTTAAGATGACTGCTTATAGCCATGCAGATAGAGTGAAACGCTTGGAGTTTTTAAATCCTTCTAGAATACAGAAACTCATTTGTAGGGGAGATGATCTTTTTGATATGCTCCCGGAAGAGTACACCTTCAAAGAGTTGATTAAGAAGATGGGTTCAATACCGCGATCGGCTTCAGCAGTCCACCTCCCTGCCTATTTGATTGAGAATGCTGATAGATTCAAGTTTCTCCTTCCTGGCGGCTGTTTACGAGAATGATGGTAGTTTGGCAAAACCTCTATAGAGAGTGAAAAGCATGGAGGTGTTGTTGCAGAACTGTATGTATCCTTCATCTTTGTTCGGCAATTTTCTTACATGTACCCTTCACACCATTAAGGTGTTACTGGTTTGTTATCTAAAACAGTCAACAATGGAGTTTTCAGTTCAACGAGGAAACAGCAACTTGTACATCCAATCCGAGTATAGCTGCTCTATATGATCTCGTTTCAGGCGAAATATAAATGTTCAAATAAAAAAACAAAAGTGGTTTTTGATACAGTGAACCGGCCGGTTTCTTTGTTGTGAACCTCAATGATCCTATTAGTCCAAACTTTATTATGGGAATCACTTTTCTGAGCTACTGTTGTAGAATATCACTATTCGAAATGCTTTTACAAATACAGACAGCAAGAACAAGGTGCTTTTGCGCCCCACTCTGCCTTTAATGTGAAAAGTTGAGATGGATTTTTCATTGCAAGTATTGCAAAAAGCTATTAATGATGTATTGTGCAATGTGGAGGGCTTGCATAGTTGTGCGGTGCATGGGTGCTTTTGCTTTGCTTTTGAGAGCAATTCCTGGAAGCACTTTTGTAGTTTTAATTGCGTAGCAAATACTAAAAAGAGGGGATATTTAGATTTTATTCGATCAGACTTCGTCAGACGTTGTCAAAAAGTAAGCACTTTTAATTCATGCACGAAATTAATGGCCCATGCATAAATGATAAAATTAAGGATCTCCTAATTTACATACATATAATTTATAACCCTTTCATATAAATAGTGAATGAGTCCACATAATTTATTATTCATGTGAGAAGGTTGTAAGTTACATGCATGTAACTTAACATTAGCCTAAAACTAATGGCCCGTTACTAAGTAGTTTGAAGAATGAGCGGCCAACACATTATAATTCATACATAAACGAGGGCAGGTTCCCACTTCCCACTAAAATAAATACAACTTTGAATTGGAGCAATAAAGTCAACTTAAGTGCTCGCTTGTATTTTTCGGATCCTTCAAAATTAGTCGATCAATGCTGACGCAACCCAAATGAATAAATGACGATTGACTTTAGTGGCCAACCAAAATTTGGTGGGGTGTCCCTTCCAATTTCTCATTGCTACTTGGTGCTTACCTAATCAAAACGTTAGTGACTATTTTTCATAGATAAGATTCTCTCTTGATCTGATCATGTTCTGAACAAATAATTTAATTATTGATTGATTGTTAATAAATAAAAAAAATAAAAGAAGTTAAATCTTACAAATATATTATCACTAAAAGATATATGACAGAAAATCTTTAAAAGCTAAGTAGAGCTCATATCAAAAGATGATCATATTCCATTGTTCATTCCCATAATACTAGGGGAGTAAAATTATTTTACTGGGTATTTTTATATCCATTTTTATATATTTAAATAATTTTTTTCTCGACAACCCCACTTTGATTAGTAGTCATCACACCTTTTTGGGACTCAGAGTTTGAGCTGTATGCATATCATGACCTTATATGAGTAAATAAATTTCTACCTTATCTATAATTCTTATACATCTCTTTGTTATCATCCTTCGTTGGAGCAGATTTATATTGACTTTTTTCTTTCTTTTTTTAACATTTATTGAGTACACTACTGTATCAGAATGGTGGACTATTTTAATGGAATATTAAAAGAAGGAAGACGCACAATATTTTTCTTCTTGGAATATCCAATTAAACAATTAAAAAATAGGGAGACAATGGAGAATAGGGACAATGGAGTCCCCGTCTTTGACGGATTGAAGAAAAGAAGTGCGAGTGCTGAACAGAATAATAAAACTTGAAACTGAATAATAAATAATTAATCAGAAACGCAGCGCAGGTGCAGTTGCGGGTGCGAGGAAGCATCCGAGAGAACTCCAGCAGAAGCCGACATATTTTTGCGTCTTTTTTTTTATTTTTTATAATTCAGCTGGCTGTTTCCTTTTGAAAGCGATTTCACTTTCTCACTTCCATTCATGTTAATTTGTCCATTTATATATATATATATATATATATATATATTACATTAACTCTTTTGCTTGGGCTAATATTCTCATTTCACGTATCAATCACTGCTAAATTAAAAAAAAAAATGATTTAAGAAAAGTTTTAAAAAATATGGATAACCTTTTTTTTTGGGTAATTCAAAAATTTTACTAGGAAAGAATTTTTATAGTAATTAACTTTTTCATCTCCATTATATCTCCCCTTATTCGATGCATCTTTAGTTAACTTATTAATAAAGTTATCTTGTATAGTAGAAAACATTGACTAAAAAATATAAAAAAAAAAAAAAAATCCAGCCCACCCACCGAGTGTAAGTGTAACTATCACAACTCAAGCTCATATTCAAGAAAATAATCTGCAATTGAACTATACCTTTAAGAAAATATGAGAGACTTGACCAATTCCTCCAACGAGACTCGTAGTTAAGGACCATGTGGGGCTGAAATTTTGGAACTAGACATAATAGGCAGCAACAGTTGTTGACGTTTTGGCACTCACAGTCCAAATGTGAGACCATGCTTTATCAACAGCCACTTCCAAAGCAGCAGTAATAATAGCATAAACTATAAAGCTAGCATAAAAAATGATGCTCTTTTAATTTTTACACCCAAAAGCATAACAAACACAACCCGTAAAACAACAGTTCACTCTAAAAATACTCCCACGAGATGAGGCTCTCATCATATTCCCTTTTGCCTTTCCATCTGTATTAATCTTCACGTATTGATAGAACAATCTTTCGTCCGATATCTTTTTGAAGAAAAATAATAAGATGAAAAAAAGATTTAGCATAGAAAATATGTGACTTGGAAAAACATTCCAAATGACAAAACTGTTGTGAAATGTTGATATCGTGGCAGACAATTTGACAAGAAAATAAACGAATGGATCATGCTTCATGTTAATTAGCTAGTCAAAATAAACTTTAAAGACTTATAATAGATCCATTTATATAAAAAAAAAAAGAAAAAAAAAGAAGAAGAAATGTGATACTGCGGTATCTATATTGCACCATCTCATTGATATTCCTTTCAAATCAAAGTAGTATATTTTTGACTTACATTACAAGCATATGAAAGTTAAAACAATTGCTTTACGTGATTTTAGTCTTCACCACGTATAGATCATGGTAATATGCGAGCCTTCTTTTCAGTACGGATATAATCACAAATACTTGTACTAATAATTCTATGCAAATTGATGTGATAAGACATAATTAATTGATTAAAATAAAAATAAATATAAATAAGTCACATAGGTCCAACCGCGTTTTAATTCATCCAATAAAAATTTGTGATATCAATCTGTACAATATTATTTATATAAAAGTGTTGCTGACTATATCACCACTTTTTTTTTTTTAAATATGAGTTTTTTTTATTATAAATTTACCGATAATTATAATAGTGAACTTTTAACAATCTTAAATCAACTACATAATAAGAAAAATTGATTATTTAAGTTTAAGATAAATTAAATAATATTTCAACCAACCTTTATAAATATGTATGTACGAGGAACTGTACCTCTACCCACTCATGTAGACCGAAATGAAAGTGATTTAGTTGCCATTTGCCAAACTATTGAGTTGCTTCGAAGAAATTTGAGATTCAATGATCTAATTTTGAGATTTTAAATTTACTCAAATCTTTGAAAGAAACTTCAGGAAAATATTCCTTCAAGGAAAAATATAAAATTACCCAACAAAGCCTTTTGCTTTTCGACAAGCGTTTCAAATAGGAAAGCACGTAAAAAGTATAGTTGATGCATGTTCCCTGTAACGTTCCAAAATGGAATATTACTATATATATATATATATGAAAAAAAAAAAAAGAAATCCCCACGTGGCGTCATCTGAACCCCACGAAGTCTCAAAATTTGAAAGTCAAAACTGGAAAATGTTTAATTGACAAAAGGGCGTTTTAAAAATATTTAAGTGATGTGCATTGATTTTACCGAGAGGACTCGCGCATGTGATTATCGCTTTTTCTTATTTCAGATAAATACAAAACATGGTCTGATTACAACCGTTTAAAATAAAATGTCGTGCGTCAGAGTGAATTGACGTGCCGGTTGTACGTGAAACGAGAAAACGGATTTTTGAGAATAACAAAATAATATCGTAAGACGATAAGTTACGAGATGATGATAAAGAAAACGATCAACCCTTTTCTTTCTCTGATTTAACATGTGTGTGTTCTGCTTTATCCTTTAATTAGACGTCTGTCACACGCCTACCGAAAAAAAATAAATTAACAGATAAAACCGTTTTGTTTGCACGCGCTCGAGTATCTTACGCTTTTGTACTCGCTGCTCCCCTGGGTGCGTGTAAGTTAGGCAATTTTGACAGTCGTGTTTGACTAAAATACAGGATAATGATAATCTCTTTGTAAGTTTGAGGATATTTAAAATAAATAAAATTTTTATTACGTTGATCTGTAAAGAAATAAATACCAAACGCATTAAAATTTTATATTCTTTTAAATATTTCAGTAAGTAAGAATATTCTTATTAGAAAATGACTTTTTATAATAATAATTAAAATACTTAGACTCTTATAACAATAGTCAAAATACTTAACAATCAATATTAATAGTAAGGTGCGTACTACAAAACATATTTGTTCAAAGATTAAAAAAATAATAATTATTATAAACAAGCTTGATTGGTTGGCATTGGACTATTTGTTGATTAGCCACCAATGGTGTCGACGTACTAGCAGGATGAATTGTCTACAATTTAATTAAAAATCTTAATTTTATTTACTCACATATCTATCATGAAGAAAATTCAATACCAAAATGATTCACTAAATTGTGGTTTGAGTTTTTTTTTTGGGATCTAACATGGTGGAGTGAACCGCTTAATGATATTAAAAGAAATTCACATAAAGACATTTAGGGTGTGTTTGGTATTAAAGTTGGGCAAGATTACACCTTTAATAATTTCATCAATTATAATTTTTTTCCATAGTAATTATATCTTAAAAGCTACAATACCTCAATCACAAACGCACCCTTAAGTTATTCTCAAATGCCATTTTATCTTTATAAACCCTGCATGTAATTGGGTTGTTTATGTTCATCTTTTTATTTTTACTAGTAAAATTTTGAATGCTTATTTTATTCAAAAAATAGAAAGTAATTCAAATCAAATAGTATTACTAATCATTTCCTTTTAATCTTTTTTTTTTTAAACGTATCCTTAGAACACACATTTGACATGCTGCTATTACTAAGGGGATGTTGTATAATGTTACGAATATAGTACGTTGTTAAATGATGGGTTTCAAAGACGATAGCATTAATCTGAACTGTTTATTTGCCAATAAAAATATTAATACTTAGTTGATTGAACTTTTTTTTAATGTATCATTACAAATGTCTCATGATATCATCTCATTCTTTCTAAGTGCTGTTTTCATAATTAGGTTTTGTTGATAATGCATACAACAGGGTCCGATATGAAAATATGATACTTCAGGGGTAGCAAACTCCAAACTTTGTCCATGTATATATATATATATATATTAACTACTATATATGTAAAGGTAAGCAATCGAACGGCTGCTAGTTAAGAAGGGAAAATTAGTGTAAACAAACTAAATTAAGGTAGTCGTGGCCATGGGATGGACACTCGTAGAAAAATATTTAGGGATAAATTGTATTATATTTGGTGATATAGTGTCTGGATAATGACATGAACATGAATTCTACTCACGTTGTATGGTGAAAATAGAAAAAAAGAAAAAAAATATCACCAGTGGAATTTAAATATATTTTTTTTGTTAAAACCACAAAATGGGTTGATAGTGATGTGTAGAAAGAAATAATGAAGTCCTTGACATATTAGAATTCCAATTCAAAAATCCACTAAGACAACAAGTAAATGACAATATAAATTTGAAGATAAAAATTTTGTACCTAGTGTTGACGGTGATAATTAATTCTACATTAATTAATTTGAGTCAAAATTATTTTTTATTTGAAGTAGTGTTATAAAATTTATCTAAATTTCTTTCGTACAAATTAATGTAATAATGTTATAACATAATTTATTGTGTTATTATTTATGTAAATTAATAGAAAAATGTATGATATGAGTTGAGGGATGCTTTCATTCAACAACTCTTATTGAATCATATCGACTTAAATAAAATAATTTATAGCCGTATTATTACTTTTTTTCGTTTATCAAATTTTTTTTTTTTAAAAAGAAAACTCCTTTTTTCAAACTAGCAACATTTTTTGTTGATGGGACGTGCACAGAGGACAAGTGGTGATTAGGAAGAAACATGTGCCGAGTGGAGATTGGCCGCAACGCGACACCGCTTCAACGTAGTCTTAAATCACATGTAAGCATGTTTGTAAAATTCGGGCATAAACTAGTGGTTTAATTCATCTCTTTCCTTAAATGAATGACGGGTCCACGTCGCCTTAGTAGCTGGCCAACCTTTAATTACTTCCAATTTTGATTTTTCTTAAAAAAAAAATAAAATTTCCTTTTTATTTTTTTTTAAAGTTTTTTTCGGTTAACTTGCTGTTGAAGTAATTATCACGTGATTTCAGTCTACAACATCTGAAATTATATAAAAAAAAATATATTCGTTGGCTAATTTCCTATTAAATACAGCATCGGCCTGTTTTTGGTGCACCAAATCCAAAATCCATATCTGTCTATATTTATTATACCACCACCCAAAAATAGATTCTCCCATTTATGATTAATAATTTGAATTAAGCAAATGCTAAAATTGGGTTTATCAATAGATATTACTAGTCAAAATTTAGTAGTTTGGTAAACAGTATTTATGGAAGTAATAGAATTTTCACTAACTTAAGACTTAACAATACGTAAGTTTCCATATTTATAAATAAAATCCTAAATAAATCGTTGTTAATTTCAAAATTATAATAATCCTATCATTGATTTTATTGATAAAATTTGAATGAAATTTGACGATGTTTGGAGAAATTACAAATTTTTCTTCGTTACTGAATATTTTGTTAAAACTTAAAATCCGGTAATATAAAGAGAATTAATTGCGTCGAAGCGGATTAGAACGGGACTAAATTGCTAGAAAGATCTCTTCTTTTGTTCAAACTAAGTGGGCCCCAAACCAAAGCTTTGATCGCTGAGGGCAAACTCAAAAACATTAAAGAGAGCTTAATCAAGCGTATTTAATAATAACTCTCCTATGCTAAAAAAAAAATAATAATAATAATAATAACTCTCATAAGGCCCAGTGCTTATCACCGCTTTAGGACGTACCTATCACATTGATAAATAGAATGACTTATCAAGGCACTTATCATACCGACTCATCTCATCTCATCTCTCGCTCACGGTATTAAATAGGTCTGTGATACCTTTGTTTCTTCGCTTGCATCTCTCTCCTCTTCAAATCCCTAGCCAATTTTCTCTATAAATACTTACCAGAAGAGCTAAGACAGAGAAGAGAGAAAGAAAGAGAAAGAAGAAAAAAAAATAGTAATAATAACAACAATAGAAAAGCTGGGAGAGAGAAACACAAGCACAAATCCACTGAAACGACATCGTGTATCTCTCTATTTTCTTCAAAATTCTCCGATCTATCAATTTCATCCAGGTAACAACTCTTCGCCTTTACTCTCTCATTTTTGTTCTCTTTTTAGGTTTTTGACTACTAATTTCTCAATTTCGTTATTTTATTTTATTATTATTATTATATTTTTTTTGGCTGCTGAACTGGAATATGATTATTGCTCGCAATTTAGAGATCGTTGTTTGTGAAGTATTACATTGGATCTGTGTAATGTTTAATTTTGTTGCAGGCATAGAATTATGTCTTCGCTTAGCAGAGAACTCGTGTTTCTCATACTTCAATTTCTCGATGAAGAGAAATTCAAAGAGACTGTTCACAAGTACGCTACAAGTTATACTGTTTTTAATCATTTTTTTAAATGTTATAGTTTTGTGTTTCTGTGAATATGTTGTAATTTGCTGACGCTCTATTCAGGTTAAGGGTTTAATTATATAATGGTGATTATTTTATTTAGGTTGGAGCAAGACTCGGGTTTTTTCTTCAACATGAGGTACTTTGAGGATATGGTGACAAACGGCGAGTGGGATGAAGTAGAGAAGTATTTATCTGGGTTCACAAAGGTTGATGATAATAGATATTCGATGAAGATTTTCTTCGAGATTAGAAAGCAGAAGTACCTTGAAGCTTTAGACAAGTAGGTTTCTTCAAGTTCATTTATGTCAACTTTACTGTTTTGTTCTGTTACAACCTGAAAGTGCCTTTCGAAGTTCGTTGCTACCTTGCTTACTTGATTACAAAAATAATAATAATAATAATAATAATAATAATAATAATAATAATAATAATGTAGGCGGGATCGTGCAAAAGCGGTGGAGATTTTAGTTAAGGACTTGAAAGTGTTTTCAGCCTTTAATGAGGACCTTTTCAAGGAGATCACACAGCTACTAACGCTGGAAAACTTTAGGTACATATGATATGTCTTGCAGAATTGTTGTTTTTTGTGGCCTACTGTATCTTTTATATTGGTGATTATATGGTATTATCGAATTGTATGGGTCAATATTACTTTGCAGAGATAATGAACAGCTTTCAAAATATGGAGATACTAAGTCAGCTAGGGGTATAATGCTTGCTGAATTGAAAAAATTGATAGAGGCTAACCCTCTTTTCCGTGATAAGCTTCAATTTCCTTCCTTGAAGAACTCGAGGCTTCGGACTCTTATTAATCAGAGGTGCCTTATAATTTCTTTCCTTTCTTATGTCCAGACCCTTATACTTTAGTTATTGCTTTCAGACCATGATATTCACATTTCTCAACATTTGAAATGCAGTTTAAATTGGCAGCATCAACTGTGTAAGAACCCGAGGGCCAATCCTGACATAAAGACCCTATTTGTGGACCACACCTGTGGACAGCCAAATGGTGCTCGGGCTCCATCTCCTGTTACTAATCCCTTAATGGGTGCTGTTCCAAAGGCTGGGGCTTTCCCACCGCTAAGTGCTCATGGTGTAAGTGATCTTTCTAAGGATTTCAGGAAATTACAATGATCTGAATTCTGACTTTTCTGTACTTTAATTTTGCTTGTATGTACAGCCATTTCAGCCCACCCCAGCTGCTCTCCCAACTTCTCTTGCTGGATGGATGGCTAATCCCTCTCCTGTCCCCCACCCCTCACCTTCTGCAGGGCCCATAGCTCTAACTGCAGCTAACAATGCAGGTAATTATTTTATGCTAAGTATTACATATTTCACAGTGGTCAAATTACAGAGATTTAAAAGATGGAGATATATGCCAGTATTCTTATCCCCAAGAAAAAAAGGGAATGATCTTCTAAATCTTCTAAACGGAAAAAGGGGGAAGAACGTCAAGGCGTGATCATTTTAATAATAGGATAATAAGTGTTTTCTGAATCTTTATTTTCTCTTCTCGTAGTATCTTTTTATGAGGCATTCTTGGTACAAGTTCTTGGTCCCTTATTATTCAATTTATTTACTTTTACTCCTTGTTTATGATAGCTGCCATCTTAAAACGCCCTAGGACCCCGCCTACAAATAACTCAGCTATGGACTATCAAACAGCAGATTCTGAACATGTATTGAAGAGATCAAGGCCCTTTGGAATATCCGATGAGGTAGTACTGGTCAATTTTAGCATTCTTTTGTATTTTATCATTGTTCAAGTGATGGAAAGTGTTTCATGACCATTTATTTCTTTGTACAATTGTTCAGGTGTCTATAAGTTGTGTCATGATTAGGGAAAATTAGGTGGTCTTCTCATTACTAAATCCAATGGCTTTTAGAAATATCACTTACACAATGAGTACTTAGCGGTGTTTAGATATGGTACATTATGCTATTGAGCGTGAAGATTACCTGAAATCTCTAGAAATATCACTTACACCATGAGTAAGATAGAGGGTGAAGATTCTAGATTCTATATTTGGTGTTTCTATAGTTGCAGAATGTTTGCTTATTTTATGTCAGCTTAAGTATTTAATGCAGCTAATACATTGATTAAAACTTTGATGCCGTGGCCACCTAGAAGCCTTTACTTGAATGGACATCTTACAGATGTTTTAACATTGTCTATAATCTGTCTGTTTACGTGATACTTTTTCCAGGTCAATAATCTGTCGGTAAATATCCTGCCTGTTGCATACACTCCCCAAAGTCACGGTCAGAGTTCTTACTCTACTGATGACTTGCCCAAGACTGTTGTTATGACTCTGAATCAGGGTTCAGCTGTCAAGAGCATGGATTTTCATCCAGTACAACAAATATTACTCGTTGGTAAGACTCCACTGGCATGGTGGACACTTTTTTCTCAGTTTCTGCTTTAGTTCTCTTGTTTACATCAATCAGCTTTTGGATGGTGGGGTTGACCATACTCTCCCCTTTCTCATGGTTCAATCATTTCAGTTGGGACAAACATGGGTGATGTTATGTTGTGGGAGGTTGGTAGCCGTGAGAGGATTGCTGTAAAAAGTTTTAAGGTCTGGGAGCTTGGAGCATGTTCAATGCCTCTTCAGGTGGGGCCTTCATTTCCGGACAGGATCTATCTAACTTGTTGAAATTGTATCTTATAGGGTTGACCATAATCGTCTGTTCCTCTTACAGGCATCTCTGTCAAGTGATTATACAGCATCAGTTAACCGTGTGATGTGGAGTCCTGATGGAACTCTTTTTGGTATGTTTCAAGTAAACATGTGATTATCTGATTGTTTACATGAAAACTTTTTCAATCAATAATAAAGAAGAATGATTCTTGAATGGATTTATTTTGTCCTTACTGCAGGTGTTGCATACTCAAAGCATATTGTGCATTTATACACCTACCATGGTGGGGATGAATTAAGAAACCACCTAGAGGTTTGTGTCACAGTTCTCTCTCTTTTTTTTTTTTGGGTTGAAGCCCATTTTCCTAAGTAGCCTCTTTATGAATTTAATGAATGTTATACTTTTTTTAACATATTGAACGATTCATAATATGCTAAACGTTTGTGATGAATATCCTTTTTGATGTTAGATTGAGGCTCATGTTGGCAGTGTTAATGATCTTGCCTTCTCATATCCAAACAAACAGTTGAGTGTTGTCACTTGTGGCGAGGACAGAGTCATTAAGGTTTGCTTTGCTTCATTAGCTCATTAATTTTTTATGAGTCTGCTCAAATGAAAGAATTTATATATTTTCAAATGATTGCAGGTGTGGGATGCAGTTACAGGGACTAAGCAGTACATTTTTGAGGGCCATGAATCACCTGTATATTCAATATGTCCTCATCACAAGGAGAATATTCAGGTAATGGACTATAGGACTACATGATGCGACTGACACTGGTTATTCTTCTGTTAGATCAGCTCTTTTTCTTAGCAGAAGAAGAGTAGGATTTTGTAATTGTGATTAGCAATGTTCACGGTTGGCTGTGTTCTTGTTTCTTCTAAATCTTTCATATCATATTCTGATTTTGGGTTTAAGTTACAGTTGAAATCTGATTGTTGATGAAGCAGATTATGTGGTAGTTTGCATAACGATAATACTGATGGCCAATTTGACTTCTTGAATTACATTTGATTTGGGTCAATAAATATAGGTAAATTTAGAAGTCCTGCTGCCAGTCTTTTGCTCTGCTGTTGAAGTCTTGTCTAAATGACCCCTTCTTACTGAGACATTGTAGGCTTTAGAAACAAAGAAATTGTAACACGTTACAATATACTAGTAAGATTTTTATTTTATAGACATTAAATCCTTTTTTTTCTTTGGATTGCATATTAAGGAGCAATTGTTTTGGGACATAATTCTTTTTTGTCCTTACCCTCATATTAACTGCATTCTTTTCTGTTTTTCCTATGCTGTTATCATAAATATTTTATGGTTTTCCTTGATTTTTGCAATTTAAGATTTTATGCTATTGCAATTGTAATATTGCTTAAATTTTCCATTTTCTTCCTCGCTTCTATTGCTCAGTTTATCTTCTCAACAGCAACTGATGGGAAAATAAAGGCATGGTTGTATGATAACCTGGGCTCAAGAGTAGACTATGATGCACCGGGTCATTCATCTACAATGATGGCATACAGTGCTGATGGAGCTAGGTTTGTTTATGTTTTGTGCATTTTACAGTTCTGACTTTCTTTTGGGTGATGGGAGGTTGCTTTCTGCTCTCCTACAAATTTGCAACTCAAATTTCCAATGCTATTCATAGGTTGTTCTCATGTGGTACAAATAAAGAAGGAGAATCATACTTGGTTGAATGGAATGAAAGTGAAGGAGCAGTCAAGCGCACATATCATGGTCTTGGGAAGCGTTCTGTGGGGGTTGTGCAATTTGATACGACTAAAAATAGGTTTTTGGCTGCTGGTGATGAGTTTATGATAAAATTCTGGGACATGGACAATGTTAATCTGTTGGCAAGTATTGATGCGGATGGTGGATTACAGGTAATGATTGGATTTCCCCAACCCCATCCTAATCTAGTTGATGCAATACTTTCTTCAGACTAACTTTCCTTACCTTGAAAAATTTGCTTGCAGGCTTCACCTTGTATAAGATTTAACAAAGAAGGAATTCTGTTAGCTGTCTCAACAAATGATAATGGTATTAAAATTCTAGCAAATGCAGATGGGATTAGGCTGCTACGAACAGTGGAAAGTCGTACATTTGATGCTTCTAGAGTTGCTTCTGCTGCTATAGTGAAGGTTGGCTAAACTATTTTGAACAGACAGTTTTGTGCAAATATGTTTTCTAAATGCAATGTTGAACGCAGGCCCCTGCAATAGGCACATTTGGTTCTGCAAATGCAAATGTTGGAACAAGCCTTGGGGAGCGAACTGCTCCAGCTGCTGCAATGGTTGGAATGGTGAGTGCATATCTTGGCCATGGGTTTTTCCAGATTCTCTAGGCAGGCTTCATCTCTCTGGTTTTTTTTTTTTTAAGGGAACATCTCTCTGTTTTAATATTAAGAACTTTTACCTTCCCCACCCCATCTGATAGTAGTGCAAATTTATATTCTATTCAATTGTAGATATGCATAAAAAAGAATATGTTCAGTGATCTAACCTTTTCAATTTTGAGTTTCTGTAGAGCAATGATAGTAGAAATTTCACTGATGTGAAACCAAAAATTGCCGATGAAGCAGTTGAAAAGTCAAGGATCTGGAAACTGACCGAAATCACTGAACCATCACAATGTCGATCCCTTAGACTTCCAGATAATTTAACAGCAATGAGGGTATGCTTTACTTTGTAATCTTTCTAGGTTCCTTAAATGTTATTATTATTTCTTGTGGCACTTTACAATCTCTTGGACTGTGTAAATAGTGATTGGCTCCTGAGTATTTCTGATACAAAATTTTTTGTTCACAGATTTCCCTTCTTCCATAATTTTTATCTTTTGCTTGTTTTAGTTCCATCGAATTTATGCATGTGCATGAATTTCAAAATTGCAAGTTTTTGTTCATTTTTACGGTACATGTGTGTATCCTGATACCAATTTACGTCCTGTAATTAATTTTTTTTAGTTGAGGTTATGATGGTGTTAAATTGCGAGCTTTTACATCAAATTTGCTCCAAAAAAAGTAAATTTATTTAGGATGTGGGATTTTCAGAACTATACACTGTTATACTTTCTTTTGAAAAAGCTAAAATTATGACAATCTTTTTCATGATTATTGAGGTCTTTGTATCATCATCTTTCACGCTGATATAAACTCAGACATGTGCAGGCATGCTTGTGAAATTCTATGTATTTTCATGAAAAAATGTTCTTTACAATCATATGTTCTGTTTATATGAGCAGAACTTCTGGATAGTTTGAAAGTTTAATAATGAGAGAAATTGCACGTTGAAAGAGAGTTGTCGTTAGTTGGGACAATATGCTAAATCATATTAAATATGGGAATTACTCACTTGATTCACTGGTAAATTCAATAACTTTGAAGGTTTGCATTTTGCTAAAACATTTCAAGCAAAAGTTATTATTATTTTTACTTGTGTTTTATTACTTTCTACTAATGGTTTTGAATGGTAATAATTACTTCAGGTTTCTAGATTAATTTACACAAATTCAGGACTAGCCATATTGGCCTTAGCATCCAATGCTGTACACAAGCTCTGGAAATGGCCAAGAAATGAGCGAAACTCGACTGGAAAGGTATTGCATTTTAGTTTTTAGGAATTCATGCCTTTCTTCAATTTTAAATTTGATGTATTAGCATCCTTAAGCATATCATTAACGAAGCTTTTGTCTCCTATAGGCCACAACTAATCAAGCACCGCAATTATGGCAACCTCCAAGTGGAATATTGATGACTAATGATATTAGTGATACAAACCCTGAAGATGCCGTTCCATGTTTTGCGCTCTCAAAGAATGACTCTTATGTTATGTCTGCTTCAGGAGGGAAAATCTCTCTATTCAATATGATGACATTTAAGGTCTTTATCTTCTTTTAGTTTCACCATGTCTACTTCATTAGTTATTTTCAATGCATCTTGTAGAAAATTTTGACTAGTTGGGCTAGTTTTCTAAGATTAATGCAAAGTAGTTCTCATTGAGTAACAATGTTAAGTTGTATATTTTGGCATATTGATGTGAGATCTAGGAAAAGTGACTATTTCATAAGATTATTTTGATATGTTTTTTACATTGTTTTTGCACATTTTCTTAAATATTTTTGTTTTATATTCATTCACACTCTTGATTTAATGACTTTAGACAATGACAACATTCATGCCCCCACCACCAGCAGCAACATTTCTGGCATTTCATCCTCAGGACAATAACATCATTGCCATAGGCATGGAAGATTCATCTATCCAAATCTATAACGTTCGGGTCGACGAGGTTGTAATCTGACTTAATCGAACCTTTATCTACTGTTTATACATAAATAGTAATGGGATTTTTGAAAAAGCTGGATGTTTCATTTTCTCAGGTTAAAACAAAGTTAAAGGGTCACCAGAAAAGAATAACGGGCCTTGCGTTCTCTAACACGCTAAATGTGCTGGTGTCTTCTGGAGCTGATTCTCAGGTGAGAAATAATTAACTGGGCTTGCGTGCATGCCAATATGCGTGTCTGACAAAGGAATTTCTAAAACTAAAGTAATCTCTGATTAGGAAGCCAAAAGGACTCGCTTGATTCTTTTGGTTAGCCTACTTAAGCTATTAATTGATGTTGAGGTTTCTAGGTTATGGAATAGAAGGTTGCCTTGACTGGAGAATAATTCTCTAAATTGGATGTTACAATTCTGTCCTAATAGTTGCTTTGTGGTATCATAAATTCATTATTGCTCATTTTCCCTTTTTCTCCCGATGCAGCTTTGTGTTTGGAGCACAGACGGGTGGGAGAAGCAGGCTAGCAAATTCTTGACAATTCCAAATGGACGAACTGCATCTGCTCTTGCTGATACCCGTGTTCAGTTTCATCTAGATCAGACACATCTGTTGGCAGTCCATGAAACTCAGATAGCTATATACGAAGCACCTAAATTGGAATGCCTTAAGCAGGTGGGCTAGTTAGTTTGCACAAGTTGATGGTGCCATTTTTCTTAGTCTAGTTTTTCACTTTTCCTGCCATCTACATGATTTGGATTTGTTTATAATTAGAAATGATGACACTTGGTGATATCAAATATATTTTTGGAACAGTTTGTCCCTAGAGAAGCAAGTGGTCCAATCACGCATGCTACATATTCCTGTGATAGCCAGTCAATATATGTGGCTTTTGAAGAGGGAAGTGTTGGTGTTCTCACCGCTTCAACACTTAGATTGAGATGTCGCATAAATCCTACTGCTTATCTACCTACCAATCCAAGGTTTGTTTTTATGCGTGTTTTAATTTCTTATTCAGCTAATAGATTTATATCTTGTTTTTCAATGTCATAAATCCTACTGCTTATCTACCTCCCAATCCAAGGTTTGTTTTTATGCATGTTTTAATTTCTTATTCAGCTAATAGATTTATATCTTGTTTTTCAATGTTTACCATCCAATTTTTTGGACTAACAGTTTAATATATAACAGCTTAAGAGTGTATCCTCTTGTCATTGCCGGAAATCCAACCGACCCAAATCAGTTTGCATTAGGATTGACAGATGGCGGAGTTTATATAATAGAGCCATTAGAGGCTGAGGGGCGATGGGGCACCTCTCCCCCAAATGAAAATGGTGCTGGGCCTAGCACAACTGCTGGTGTAGCTGGTGCAGAACAATCCCAAAGGTGACAAGTAGATGTCATTGTCTTTCGCCAAAGTCCTCAAGAATGTAAGCATTTCTTCCTAGCAGTCCCCGTTCCTGGTCCCGCCACAATGTGATTTTCGAGGGAAAGTTGCGGAATTTAGGCATCACAGTTTTAGGATATCCAGCTCATTCTGTTAGTTGTATTTAAAGTGAGATCAAGACTGTCTTCTGGCCAAGGCATCATTGGGTACCCCTTCAGGATTAAAGTATGGTGTAAATTTAGAAGTTAATGAAAAAATGATCCGAGGAAGAATTTTATGGCTGTCCTGGCTATTTTAGTGTTTACAAGTTTGGAAAGGATAGTGTCAGTTTTCTAGTGGATGAATGCATTATTTGGCAATTTACTTACAATCTTAGTTTTATTAAGTCTCTCCAAATTTTCTACTCATATAGAATGACCTTTTTAATGGTTGATTTTTAATAAGAATTCCTTTTTCTTTAGCCCTTTTTCGTTTTTCCCCTTTAACGGTAAATTTGGGGCTCAGCGCACTTGGAAAGATTAATGAACTTTAATGAAACTATGTTAGAGGATTTACCTTTTTTATTTTTTATTTTTCATGTGAATATTACCTATCGTTTTCCGTAAATAACCCTACCAAGGGGAATATTACCCTGATATTTAAAAAAAAAAAAAAGATAAGACAACTTGAATACACAATACTTTATTATTAGTAATAGAATATATTAGAGGACGAATTAGAGAATACTGTGAAGAAAAAAATATGAAAGTCAAATAAAACACCGATTTAGAAAATGTGTGTAGATGTGCATGAAGTACAGTCTTTGGATGTAATTATCTAGCTATTCTAACGACAAAAACACAGAGAGTATAAGAAACGATATAAGCAACCCTATAAACAACCTTATAGGCAAAATAGTAGAAAGTCTTATAAAAGAAATTTAGGTTGTAGGAATGTTGACTTTTTAAAAGAAATTTATTCTATTTGGAGTTATCAGTATACTTCTATTATTTTCTAATATAAAATTTAATTCTAAGATAAATGTGTATCCTACTTTTTAATTTGAAACAAATGTCTATATCAAGGTAAGGTAGTGTGGGTTGAGAGTAATGTTCTATATATTTGAGTGAACATAATTAAGGTTGATTAGTCTTGTATAATTTAAGAATAACTAAAGGTATAACCAAAGTCGAGGTGAGATGGTAAAATTTATTGTGTTGAAAACAAGGGGTGTAGAGTTCAATTATGTTCATACGGGTGGGATTGAATTGTCATTAGGGTAAATAATAAAAAAAAAATAAAAGACAACTAAATTCAAGTATGGAGAGTAAATTGGTATGGTTGAAAAGAGAAAGAAGTCTCGGCAAAAATTAATCTTTCAAAGTTTATAAAACTGCTTCAGAAAACATGCTTATTGAAACACTTTTAAATTCCTGACTCACGCTTAAAGCGCATTTTTTAACAATATATTTTCTTCAAAATAGGACCACTGGAGATCGTATTTTAAAAAAAAATTTTAGATAATCAATAGAAACTTCCACTAAGTTCTTATTATTTTCGTTGAAAAAAAAAAAACTCTTTTCAAAAACCTTTTTTCAAACTCTTTTCACTTCAATATAAATTATACTTTCGTTTGTCAAGCGAGACTTCTTAACATGAAAGATAAATAAATAAGATGAAATAAATTGAATTTACTTATTAATCGCTATCCAATTGATGTCTAAAATAATTGTATGAAAGAGAAATTTTATTGCTTTTGTTTATTTATGAATACAAAGTGTTGCTTAATAATGATTAAGTGCATGTAACAAAATAATAATAATAATAATAATAACTAAAAAGATGCCTTCGCAATCTTTTTTTTCCTCCCTTACTCAAAATACGGTGTCCAAAGATGGTGCTAACGTTGGTGTAATTTTGAAAAGAAAGAGATGGATGTCTATCAAATAAAAAGTAGGTGGCGGGCTTCTATAACTGAAACTTTGCGTTCATACGGGTCGTGCAATTATTCGTCACGGTTTGAAAACAACTACGAACTCATGATCCAAATTCTTTGCTACAGTTTGACATCACAATCTTTATTTGCTAAACTTAAATTGTTTATGACATGTAAATTACTTCCAATTGCCATCGTTCTCTCGTATGTGTTGCCTTTCATGTAGTTTTACATATGAATTTAAATTGTAACTTCAGAAAAGGGTTTCATGAGGATATTAAAGAGGTGCCAGTAGCACCAGCGCACCACTCTGAATTAAAAGAACAAAAAATCCCAATCTCAAGTCTCTTTAAGGACGATGCTCCCTGAGGACCCTGACCTTTAGGACAGTGTAGGAGAGTTCAAAACTCACGCTACACACACACACACTTATTCTGGATTGATATTTTGTGATGGTGGAACAATTCACCACAAATTTAGGCATCAGGAAAAATAAAATGAAAAAAAAAAAAAGGAATGCCCGAGATCCCAAGTGACTTCTTTTCGTATTCCAACAACCACCCCCCTTATTTTCCCCTGATATTGGCAGAGAAAACTAGCTATCTGCATTTACAGGAAAGAAGATAAACCTTTGAATATCACTACAAAACATATATATTTCTGGTTTACAAGCTTGTACTATACTAATGATGAGAACTATCCCCCCCATTGTAGAGGTCTCAGTTATCATGGGAGAAACAATCCAACTAGTTCTTTCTTCGACTTGATTTCTTGTGCCTTCGGGTGTTGGTTGGAGACGATTGCTGATAGGATACTGGCAAGACAGTTCCTCCTTTGATGCCATCGGAATCTGTCATGTTAGTAAGTGTTTTCTGGGCTTCAATGTAAACTGTCAAATCTCTAATCTGCATTCATCAGATAATTTGTTAAAAAACCAGTAAATTCAATCAACCACATACAAGAAACTTTTGGTAATGATGTACCTGTTCTTCCAGATCAAGTATTGTCGCATCTCTCAACCTTAGTGATGTTATTTCCCTGCAAAAAGCAAATATTTATGATTCCCTTATCTTACTGTAGACACATAACACAAACTCAATGCCCCCAACAAGTTGAGGGTACTTGTTATTTCATTTTTTCTGAGCAAGTATTATTGTATGGCCTATCTGCGAAGGTATAAGAGCATATAATTGCTCATTCCAATCTGACAAACCCACCCAAAATATTGCTTTAAGCACAGAATTTTGGTTGTGCTGCATTTATAAGCAAAAGACAATTTACCTCTCTTCAATTTCCTTAAACTTCTTCCGCATAATTTCTTGGTTCTTAATGAGTTTGCTGTTGACCTACAAGCCAAAAAATAAAAATGACAGTACTTGCTATGAAATACGATAACAATTAAAAAGTTTCAATCAAAAGCATTAAATAACACCCCCCCACCCCCCCAAAAAAAAAGAGGATAACAGATCTGAAATGGGTGGTTAACGGATTTACATCTGCAACTGCCTTTTTAGCCTCTTCACAAATGTCCAGCTCATTTTGAATATCCTGCATCTTGGAAGCCACAGCTTTCTCCACAGTTTCTGGGATCAAACTCTCCCTTTTACTTTTGGCCTCTGCAAGTAGAGATTCATAGTACTGGGGGGAAAAAAAAAAGAATTTAGAAAAGAATAATAATGCAAGTGTATAGCTATCCGAATGATATGAACTAATGCAGGGATTAAAAATTTCAATCAAACAAGAAAATTTTCATTTGGGAATTCCTGCAAATTTGTCAAATGGTGGATTCCATATACCTAAATAATTGAATAATCCTTTCGTAAGTATTCAATCAGACTACAATTCAGAATATGCAGGAACACAGAAATACACATAACAGCATACATATTTCATGATATTCCCGCATATAAGTAGATATCGGAGATCAACAAAGAAGCAAGAGGGCTGAGAGAGGGATGGAAAAATCAAAGTAAGAAATAAAATAGAGAGAAGAGGTCTAATCAAGTAGGGGTTTTTACATCCGGGAATGATGTACTTACTTGTCTTTGGGTCTCTAGTTGAGTGGCAAGAAGGCGGTTGTACTCATCTACAATCTATTATCAAGAATGGGAACCAGATATCAATGGATAGCTTAGCAAGAGCAATAATTATCAACAACACTAAATAATCATATCAAGTCTCTTTCAGTTATAAAGATAATATATTCACAATTTCCAAAAGAATTTGCAATAGCGGAACATACGGCTTCAACTTTGCTGTTGAAAAGAGCCCCACTAATTCCAGAATCCTCACTACATTCACATGTACCACAATGCGCTTCATGTGACATGCAAGGAGAGTTCATTTCGACTAACTTTCCATCAGCTTTTGACTGGTTTAGCCGATGAACATAATTGTCACCAACATAATCCCAAATTTGTTGAGTTCTTAAATCAAGAGAGTACCAGTGCTGCGTATCTTTCCAGTGCCTCACAGCATGCCCTTCCTTATATCTGAGTCCATAAACAAGAGCAACAATAATTGATAAAAGTCCAAACTTGGGAAAAAGCGTAATTCACAAATAGGCAACAAACTTTGAGTAATAAAGTCTTCAAACTGAAAACTATCAGCATAAGAAGAATGCTACAATAAATGCATTACCTTCCACATCCCACAAAACCACATATCAAACAGACCCAAAGATTCTCCACTGTTCCACAAACAGAACAAGTTGGTCTCTCATCCTGCTGGTGACAAAATCGACAAACCTGAGGGCATAGAAAGTAGATAAGAATAGAATAGATGGATTCAATATTTGATAGTATGCTACATGTCAGAATGTTCGAATTATTTTTCCTACTATCGAATTATATTGAGAATAAATGGGAAAATTCTCATCATAAAATCATTCGATAAACCAAAATCTTTGAACTGGAACATATGCATTCCAGAATAAAGAGAAATGAGGGATGGGTGAGAGAGAACTAGTTCACCTGACAAGATAAAACAGTCCATTTTGCAGTACACGAACATTGAAATGAATGGTCACAGATTGTACTGAGAATTCCACTAGTGTCTGGGTCCAACCTTTCTGAAGTATCAAAATAAATAATATGAACACCCCCAAGAGAGGGGGGGGGGGGGGGGGGGGGGGAGGGGGAATTAGGCTCACTAATCCCCTAAACAAAAATCAGAACTTCATATGAAAAACCACTTAATCCAAGTGATCTACAAAAAGAAGGAAAATGTGTGACTCACCAAGACAAATCGGACAAGTAGGAAGCTCGGTAAATCCTGCTGGCGGTGTGCTAGCAATCTCAGCTAATTCTGTGTACTCCACAGAAAGCATAAATAGCATGTGGCATACCTCAGCCTATTAAAACCATACCCAGAATTATGTTCCCAATTTAATCACATACCAGATTAAATCAGTCGAAGATGCGAATAAACCAGCAAAAGTGAAGAAAACTGACCTCAGCAGGAGAAAACCTTTTACCATTGAGGTTGCTATAAAATTCATCAGCAGTCAACTGATCAACAAGCTTGATCAAAACACTGTATCGATCTTCCATAGCATCATTCCTAACAGTATTAGAAGACATTAACTTTGACACTGTTCAGGGAATAGAAAGTGTAATAAAAAATAAATTCAATAATATCTAAAATCCAGAAACCTTGACAGGACCTTTACCTAATTGAAGCGCCTATCTTAGTTGTAAATCAAATATTTTCTTATTACAAAAGTAAAAATTACAATTTCAATTATAACTTCCTTCAATTTTCTAGCAATTAGTGCCAAAACCCTAGGTTCAATTCATTCTCGTCTTATTTGGAATTGAATCAGCGATGAACATAATAGTTACCTGATGAAAATGAGCTCCTCCACGTGGTCGATGTGAGACCCACAGAAACGGACGAATTCATCGGAGGAGAGGTAGTTGGGGACAGCAACCACAAAGATACACGTGGATCGCGAGTTAGGGTTCTGTTGATAACTCTGCGACGTTCCTCGAAACAAGTGCACCAATCCTCTTCGCTCGCTGAATTTAGGGTTAGGGTTAGCCCTTGATCGGGTGGCAGTACTGGAGACGGTGCAGAAGCCGGCTTCTTCAATCGTGATAGGGTGGTTGTCGTCCACTGTGTGGACTCGGAGAACGAACATTGTCTTTTCACTCTGGCGCCTGGAATCGGTGAGTCGACACGGTTGAGGGAAATTGTAAAATGTTCGCGGGAAGTTGTCCGAGAAAATGCCGTTGAAAAGAAAATGGGAAGTTTACAAAATTACCCCAAAAGTTTTGGTAATTTTTCAAAATTAGACGCCCTAAGATTTTCTATTATGTCTACCCACAAATGTAATTTACAAACCTAAATACCCTCAGACCTATCAACAAAATGCCTAACAAATCACATTTTCAGCCAAATCTCACTAAAACTCAGCACCATCTACTCACCAAAACTAACCATCTTTAACTCACAAAACATCAATTGGAACATAAGAAGTTAAGGTCAGTATTTGTTTTTACACAATTTGTATTTTTAACTTTAGATTATTTTAAATTTATGCGGGTATTTTAAGTAAAAATAAATTAGGATATGAACCTAGAAAATGTGCGACAAACACCTATTGCAAAAGTCGCTTGCTGTCGTATTGCTCGAGTCTCGCACAATAATACAGTAAGTGTGTTCGTGTGACAAGAGCTTGTCAGCCGAAAACACTTGCTGTGCGACAATCCCCCCAAGCCACCATCAATCCATAACATCTTAATCTATGAAAAATGAGGCAACTAAAGTATAAAAGACATTTTTACCGAACACCTAACGTGCCATTTGTAATATAAAAACTTAACACAAAATAATATTCACCAAATGCTCATCTATCATAAAATATACCCAAGTATACACTGAACTACATTTAATTGATGATTCAATGTTATGAAAAAAATACCTTACTTTGATGTCAAAATCTTGAGATGCAGTTGTCACCCAATTACTGAAAAAAAATCATCGTCCAATCGTTGGAAATGCAGCTGCGTCCTATCAAAAGTGATACTGCTATCAAAAGCCCATTGAATCTCCATCGATCTTACCAGAAAAGCGCTGACGAAAGGGGATGATCAAGCCACCGACAGTGAGAGTGAATTATTAGTTTCAAAAGCAAGGATATTTGGTAAAAATAAAAAATTAATTAGCCTAATGAGAAAAAAAATTAGCGTGGCTATTTGTGAAAGTACCCAAAACTTTTAAGTTATTTTTTGTCAATTTCCCAAAGAAAATTGACATTTACGTGTTATGGATTGTTCTGAAAATTTACCTCCCCAACTCAATTCCATTACATAATTACCAATTTACCTGCGTCCCTAAACCTGATCATGACTCTCAATTATCATAATTTAGAGCCGTCAATTTTGTCTATAATTCTTTCTTTTAAAAAAAATGTGTATTATTTTTATGAACCACCTATTTGACTGTAACAATCCCACAATTTATGAAAAAAACAAAATTCTCTTAAATGACGTGTCATTTGATGTGATATTTTTATTGAATGAATGATAATTTTATCCAATAATTTAATTTGTTATTTTACCATCCATATATTATGACTATATAGGGGTCCATTCGGTTTAGATAAATATAATTTGAGATAATTCTAACTTTATTTGAGAAAATCTCTGGTAGTGTAGTAGCTATCTTCACCCACGATTTTATCCTTTCATTCACGTTTTTTTTTTTCCTTTTTTTTTGTAAAAATTTTGAAGCTACTGAATACAATTTAAAAGTTACGGCAAAAGCTGTATTGCGAATTTCTTAGAATTATTTTTATTGGAAGAAAATATAAAAAAAAAAAGTAAAGTATGAGAAAACAAATTAAAGAGCCACATAAATATATTAAGTATTAACTGAAGGTGTCAATTAAAGGGATGTTTTCGGTGAAAGTAAAAGAATATCCTTTTCTGATTCCGTGAGGATATTTTAAAATATGGTGGTGATATTTAACCCCTCTCTAATGGCACAAATAATTTATATTTTTAAAATTGAAATTGATTCATTCAACGATAATTTATAAATTAGAAAATCAATATACAACCATTACCATAATGAAGATAATACTAATTTATTTTTAAAGATATACTTTTATTGATATCTAAATTATAAAATTTAATATGTACTTATAGACAAAACAATCAAAATTAAAAGATAATTTTCATTCATATTCTAAAATAATATATATAAATGCCCACAACTCGATGGTTAACTTGGTGTGGGAATTCCTTGTCTCATCTTTGAGATAGACATATATTGAATTATATTTACATTATATATTATTTAACGTAATATTAAAATTAGAAGTACAGTCAGTGGTATGTTTGGTATTAAAATGGGATCTTTTACTAAATAACATAAATTTTAAAGTTTCCACGGGTACGTTTACAAATAGGGTGCCATGATACAAAGGGTGGGGAAAATATCAAAAATACCCACTTCGAGATGCTAATAATGATTCTCCACGATTACGCCTTGCGTGTGCCTTCCAACAACGCATGAAAACGACAACGTTTCGTTGCCAAAATGGACTCCCCCTCCGCCTGTTACGCGGCTTTTAGCAAAAATCCTCTTTTTCCCCGCTTCTCCAACGCTCCTTACATGTAGAAACAAACACAGGGGAAGCACACCCAAACAGACAGAAAGTAAAGAAAGGGAGCATCTGCTAATTTGCTACAGTGCATGTAGTCTTAGATCCGTTACTCACGATCGGTGAACTCTTCCAATCTCCGCCGTCCACTCCACTGACCCAAGTCAAAAAGAGCTTCCATTTCTCAATCAGATCTACCACCACCCACCAAAACTTCCCAGGAAAGAACAGGATAAAAAAAAAAAGAAATAAGGTAACAATTTTGTATTAATTATCCTTCATTTTTAATAGAAACTCTTTAATTATAGTCATTTCTGAGATAGAACAATGGCACCTAGCACTATCCGTAAAGCGATCGGTGCTGTGAAAGATCAAACGAGTATCAGCTTGGCTAAAGTGGCTGGTAATATTGCACCGGACCTTGAAGTATTGGTTGTTAAGGCGACCAGTCATGATGATGAGCCGGCTGATGACAAATATGTTAGGGAAATAGTTAGTTTGATGTCTTATTCAAGAGGGTATGTCAGTGCATGTATTGCCACCATATCCAAACGGTTGAGCAAAACCCATGATTGGATTGTCGCGGTGAAGGCTTTGATGCTTGTGCATAAGCTTTTGTTGGACGGGCATTTGTTGTTTGAGGATGAGATTGTGTATTCCACGAGGAGAGGGATGCGGCTTTTGAACATGTCTGATTTTAGAGATGAGGCGCATTCTAATTCGTGGGATCATGGTGGGTTTGTGAGGTTTTACGCTATGTATTTGGATGAGAAGGTGGAGTTTGTGGTTTATGAGAAGAAAATGAGAGGTGGGGAGGGGAAAGTTGAGGAGAGAGAGGATAGGTTTAGGGATGATTTTGATCGTGGGATGGAGTTGAGATCGCAGTCTTATGGTGACGTGAGTGAATCAGTGAGGAGGGAGGAGAGAAGAGAGGCGACTCCCATGAGGGAAATGAGGCCAGAGAGGGTTTTAGCGAGGTTGAATCAGTTGCTGAGGATTCTCGATAAGGTTTTGGCTTGTAGGCCAACAGGTGCAGCTAAGAATTCTAGGTTGGTTCTTGTTGCCCTTTATTTGGTTGTGAAGGATAGTTTTGGGCTATATGTTGACATATGTGAGGCTTTGGGGGTATTGTTGGATAAATTTACAGAGATGGAGTATGCCGACTGCGTTAGGGGTTTCGAAGCTTATGTTAGTGCAGCAAAGATGATTGATGAGCTTGTGGGTTTCTATGGTTGGTGTAAGGATATCGGGATTGCAAGATCATCTGAGTTCCCTGAAGTGCAGAGGATAACTGATAAGCTTTTGGGGACACTTGATGGCTTTTTGAAGGAAATGGCAAACAGGCCAAAGAATCCTGAAAGAATTAGGGAGGAGAAACTTCCTCCTAAGCAAGAACCAGAGCCTGATATGAATGAGGTCAAGGCTCTTCCTGCACCAGAGAATTCCTCTCCTCCACCACCACCACCACCTAAGCCTCAACAACCACCTAAGCCACAACCTCAGCAGGTGACTGATGATTTGGTGAACTTGAAGGATGATGCTACATCAGCTGATGAACAAGGGAACAAACTGGCATTGGCTTTGTTCTCTGGGCCACCTACGAATACAAATGGTTCATGGGAAGCATTCCCATCAAATGGACAGCCTGAGGTTACTTCTGCATGGCAAACTCCGGCTGCTGAAAGTGGTAGGGCAGATTGGGAATCAGCTTTAGTGGAAACAGCCGGTAATCTATCAAAGCAGAAAGCTGCATATGCGGGTGGTTTTGATTCGTTGGTGTTAAATGGCATGTATGATCAAGGAGCAGTAAGGCAGCATGTCAGCACCACTCAACTGAGTGGTGGGAGTGCAAGCAGTGTGACATTACCCGGGCCTGGCAAAAGTGCTACGCCAGTGCTAGCACTCCCAGCACCAGATGGGACGGTCCAGACGGTGGGGAATAATGACCCATTTGCTGCATCGCTTACTGTGCCACCTCCTTCGTACGTGCAGATGGCAGAAATGGAGAGGAAGCAGCAGTTTCTTGTGCAGGAACAGCAGCTTTGGCAGCAGTATGGAAGGGATGGGATGCAAGGCCAGGTGGCACTGGCCAAGATTGCTGGTGGCTCTGGTTACTACGGGCCTAACCCTCAATCAATGATGCCTTACGGGATGCCGCAGGTCACTGGCATGGGGCAGCCCGGACCTGGAGGATATTACTACTCACCGTATTGAAAGGGGTGGTGCTTCATATGATGCACGTTAGTACATTCCTTCCCTTTTGGAAGATTTTCTTTATCTTGTAATGTTTTTGTTCTTGCATTTTCTTTTTACATGTATAGCATGCAGTTCAACCATGCAGGGTAAGGACAGAAATACAGTATATGATGAGCGTCTATTTACAATTTTCTATGTTTTATAATATTTATACACAGTAATGAAACAAATTTTCCCAGCTACCTTCATCGTGGATTGAGAAGTGTTTATTTAAGTCACTTGTCGATGACAAATCTTATTGAGACCTTTCTGAATTTTTTAAGATTGTTTGAAAAGGTCAAATTGTCCTGGTAGGCTGAGGAAGGACTGCAGAATTCCATGAAACAAATAAACAACAAATTTATCCATTTAGCTGAGGTAAGCAGGTCCTCAAATATGTTCTGAGTGACTCGTCCAACCTCTTGTTTCTTGTTTGTCAGTTTTAGTTTATTTTTTAAAATATTCAGCAAAACCTGAAGCTAATCGATCGGTTCATCATGAAAACAACGGGATACTGGTTCGTTGGTCTCCAATAATTTATACAGCTGATTTTGGCCTTGGGATTGGATTATCCTAAACCCAGACCTTATTAAGATAGAGAAGAAAAAATATTAATTCACAGAAACCCTTATCTTTAAAATAACTTTTATTAAATTTTCGATTAATCAAAAGGGTAGTGCTAGAGCATTCATCAAATGAATGATGAGATAATGTAATTATACACTGTAATGAAATAAAAAATTATTAATCATTTACTGAATGACATATTATAATTACAATATTATTTTTCTTGTACCTCTTCTTTTATTAGGTTTAATATATTTTTAGATTTATAAAAGAAAGTTATGATATTAGTTAAATTAAAATTTGGATATTAGTTATTTTTATTATTTAGCTAATAATGTAGGTACTAAATAATAATATTTATATTTAATTGATGACATAAAAATTATTAACTTTTTAATTTTTAATTTTTAATTTTTAATTTAAATAAATGAATAATAATTAATTCAATTAATATTTAATTCAATGATATAATAGTCACTAATTTATTATTATACATAAAACAGTTTAAAATATTCTATAACTAATTTAAATTTTGTTACATTACCTGTATATATATATTTTTCAAAAAGAACATTCCATATATTTATATTAATGTGGATGTCATCTAGTTGAGTGATTTGGATTCACTGTTAACCTAATCTATGCTTAACTTTTCATAATCTTCTACCACGTGTGCATGTATAGCAATATACAATTAAGATTTAATTACTTTTATATTTTTATCCAACAATTAACAATTGTATACATCTAAAAGGTTAGCAAAAAGGTTAATTTAGCACTTAATCTAAATCTCTAACTGAGATAGTAAAATCTTTTATATGAAAATAAGAAGTTTGGGGTTTAAACCCTGCTCACATGGATAAAAAGGGAATTGGGTTGTAGGTGGGCCAAATAATAAAATACGTACAATTTTGGGTGTTAATTTGGGATATTGATTAGGACTAATGGATAAGTAACATGTGACAGTAAATAATATAAGGTGAAAAAAAAGTTACCAATATATCTAGAGGGGAAGATAGCTTAAGACAAGTTAGAGGAATCAAGATCCTCTTCTGATTTGAGCACTCTTGATCTTCTACAAATCTTATGCCACTTGTGTTTTAATGTCAATAAATGATTAAGATTTAACTATTTTTTTTTTAATTTATTAACTACTAATCATATTAACAGAATTTACTCAGATGAAGATCAGATCAAGAGAGGATCCTCATCCAAGTTAGAGGTGCACCTTCAAAGGAAAGGACAACTCTAGTAAAAATCTTCTACTTTGAAGGTCAAGTTATAATTCAAATATGACAGTTGGAGCCCTAAATGTGTAGAGTACGTGTCATGAAAAAAGGGGTGAGGCTATTTGAACCCATAAAACTACTCACTAAACCCAATTACTAAATAACCCTATTATTAAATTTCAAAATTTTAAATTTTACTCAACAAACCCACCTAAATACCTAATATATCATTACTAAACTCAATTTGTATATCAATAATGTTTTCACTATAAATTTATATGTGCTCAAAATAATGAATTCAAATATTTTGTTAATATAATCCAATCCATAAAAAAACTAAATTTTTTGTAGTTGTCTATGATTTTTTGATTCATTCAAAAAATAATTCGATAAATTATTAATTTTTTTATAGTTTTAAAAATGAAATGCTCGAATTTTACTAGACAAGAACGCAAAAGAACCAATTGTGTAAAAAATAAAATAAAAATTATTTAAATACTTTACTATTTCTCGTCATGAAGAAAATTAGTTTTATTTAATTATAAAAAAAGTAAAACAAATTGCAACTCTTTTTAATACTAAGACTGATTATATTAAAGCATTAGTTGCTTAAAATATAAGACTATGCATTTAATCACGATATGCAGCTACACGATGAAATCAGATTAGGGGAGCCAATTCACTAGGGGCTTGCTGACATAGATACTTATATATATGTTTCAAGATTAATAAAAAATAAAGAATAAAAAATACAACATTAGATATAAAGATGGGTTTAATAGTAAAAATCTTATATTTCAGTGTTTGTAATTTGATCTAAGGGTATTTTAATCATTATAAATTACTTTCAAATGTGGGTCTTATAAATAGATTAGTGGGTTCAAATAATCATCTAAAAAAAAGAGATAAATTTTATCCTTTCGGCTAAAAGCAAATAGTAATGAGAAAATGACACTCAGTACTTCTCAACTATCCTCTAGTAGGAAGGCCTCTGCAGTCTGCACCGGCATCTACCACATGGCAAAGAATATGGAACTACATGAGGGCTATAGTGGTTATTTGTTCGCCAAGCTTATTTGGATCACTATCAAGTTAGTAAAAGAAAAAGACGAAAATAACCACACTTGAGGAGAACAAACCAGCTAGAACATGCCAACTGTCCAAAATTACCCATATACCTTAGGCACACTCATATATAAGCACCACATGTTTCAAATTTGGAATCAGATCTTTTGGAATTTTTTTTTTTTTGAGATCTCATCCTCTTTGTAGACATTTTGGGCTACTTCATTCTATTTTCCCTTCAATTTTAAGGTTTCTTCCTTTATTTTATAGTTCTATAAAAGATCTTGTTTACCACATGTTCTTATTCTTGTTCTCCTATATGTTGTTAAACACCATAAACGACATTTAATGAGATTTTGTTCATATTGTAATGAAAATCATTTAATACTTTAAATACATAGTAGATTAGAGATGAATTACTCTCGTGGATATAAGATGAAGGGGTGAATCACACAAATTTCAATTTTGTGTGTGTGTGTGTGTGTTTATTTTCAGTTTATTGTGATGACGTTGATGCTTATGTCTTATCTCATATTTGAGTTCATCTGAGCTATCTCCCAAGCTCATTGAGTTCTTCATGTTATTACCCACCGCCTAGTGCACCTCAACTACGCCACTTGCCTTCAAACATAAGAAAAGCACATTTAAATCCTTATTAACCCTATCTTTTCCCCAATATAAATCTACTTATTTTAATTGATTAAAGATAGATTTGGTGAGAGCAATCAATTTGTTCAAATTGGATCCTAATAAAAATATGATGAAAACATATTCATTTATTATATTAATTTATTAATACTTACAATAATAAATAAATAATCTTAGATTAATTTCTTTAAAATAATTTAATCAGTGTTTATAATAGTAAGTGTCATAAAAAACAACATATTGTATAGATTCCATAAAGTTTTCGGACATTATCATTTGTATGATGATACGATTAACCGCGCGTGGTTAAATATTTACTCCGGAGTAGATATAAACAACATGTTATAAATATTCGTTAAAATTGATACAAATTTATGGTGAAAAACTTAAATATTTGTGTATTTTTAATAATATTTTTTTTTTGAAAGGGTGTATTTCTAATAATTGGCATAACTCTGGGCAGATGATTAATAAATTCTCATATTTCTAAATATTCACTGATAACCGAAAGTTAGAAAAAGAATTCTCCAATAAACCCTTAAAACCCCAGCACCTGCTCGTCAACCACTTCACTCAAATGTAACAATTCCAGCACCCACATCTCATCCTCGGAGATGTCAAATATCGTCGTTCTAGACAATGGTGGCGGCCTCATAAAAGCGGGTCATGGCGGCGAGCGTGACCCCGCCGTCACAATACCCAACTGCATGTACCGTCCACTCTCCTCCAAAAAATTCATCCACCCATCTCCCACCGCCGCCTCCGCCACCGAAGACCTGACCTCTGCCGCCGTCCGCCGCCCCATTGACCGCGGTTACCTTATAAATAGCGACCTCCAGCGCGACATCTGGGCCCACCTCTTCTCCTCTCTCCTCCACATCAGCCCCTCCGCCTCCTCTCTCCTACTCACCGAACCCCTCTTCGCGCTTCCCTCTATCCAACGCGCCACCGACGAGCTCGTCTTCGAGGACTTCAACTTCAAGTCGCTCTTCGTTGCCGACCCGCCGTCGTTAGTTCACCTCTACGAGGCCAGCCGGCGACCGTACGGGCTGTTGTCGGAGACGCAGTGTAGTCTTGTGGTTGACTGTGGGTTCAGTTTCACGCACGCGGCGCCGGTGTTTCAGAATTTCACGGTGAATTACGCCGTTAAAAGGATTGACTTGGGCGGTAAGGCGTTGACTAATTACTTGAAGGAGCTGGTATCGTATCGCGCTATTAACGTTATGGATGAGACTTTCATTATCGATGATGTTAAGGAGAAGTTGTGCTTTGTCTCCCTCGATGTCGCGCGTGATCTTCAAATTGCCAGGTTCTTTTTTTTAAAAAATAAAAATAAATTATTGTTGTTTATTTACCCCTTCGAAAAATAAAGTGTTCAGCTGAGTGATTAACTTGGAGGGCAACAAAGAGGTGATTGTAGTTTCCTCTGTTTTTGTTTACCCGGTCTTGTTATAGCAACAAAATTAAGATGGGTATTGGCAGAATAACTCTATCTTGCCGTTACGTGTTTATTTAAGTGAAATCTGTAGATGATTATGATGCATATAATGGGTATAATAACGTTGTGGATTTGATTTTCATGAATGAACTGAAATGTGATTGCAATGTGTGTGCTCTGTATCGTATGCATTAATAGTTATGCACTTATGCTGGCTTGTAACAATGTATATTTATTTGTTTGTGTGTGCCTCTGTGAACTGTCTTTGTAGGAAACGCGGTAAGGACAATCTTTTGCGTTGCACATATGTCCTTCCTGATGGTGTTACACACACTAAGGGCTTTGTTAAAGACCCTGATGCCGCTCAGAGGTATCTTAGTCTGAGTGACGGATCTCGATCTCAACCATCAGAGACGGTGAAGGATATGGATCGGACAGAGGTTATGGAGGAGGCTAGGGACAGAAAGAGAGCTGATTTGGCAAAAAATGTATTAATCCCATTTTCTTTTATAATTAATCATCTTCGCTACTCAAGTTAAGTACAAATTATTTTAATCCGTGCAGGAGTTTGACTTGACAAATGAACGCTTTCTTGTCCCAGAGATGATCTTTCAACCTGCAGATTTGGGTATGGATCTCTGATTGGTGCTGTGGATGTTTGTTGCAGTTTTGCAGTAATCAATGAAAGCATGGGGCTAGAGCATCTATGAATGTCCTGTAGTACTTTTAAACGTGCTGATTTGGAGCCTTGTTTATTTATTTATTTTTTTGACAGGAATGAACCAGGCTGGACTAGCTGAGTGCATTGTTCGAGCTGTTAATTCTTGCCATCCTTATCTTCATTCTGTACTTTATGAAAGGTGGTTTCATCAAGTTGCTTACCATAAGTTTTAAAAATACACATTTAATTATTTGTATTATTTTCTGACGCTTTTGTTTGTTAAGCAGCATTATATTAACTGGTGGAAGCACGTTATTCCCTCGATTTGCTGAAAGACTGTAAGCCCTAACCTTTCTATTTGAATATGAGATTAATCTTGAGGCAACATCAAGTATAATATTCATGTATCAAATTGCAGAGAAAGGGAGCTTCGGCCTCTAGTCCCTGATGACTATCAAGTGAAAATAACAACCCAAGAAGAGTATTCACATCCTCCTTAAAATACTAATGACTTTTTCTTTAGAAGTTACTTCTTCCCAATTGGTAAAACATTTTCGTGCTTTCCAGTCCCTTATTAGGTGTCTGGCGAGGAGGATCACTTTTGGCTTCCAGTCCCGATTTTCAAGCAATGTGTGTCACCAAGGCTGAGTATGAGGAGAATGGATCTGCTCGATGTCGCAGGCGATTCTTTCATTGACTTCAAATATTTCTAAAGGTATGCCTTGTCAATGACCCCCCATTTATTTATAAAACCACTGAAGAGGATAGAGATGAAACTCATATCTCGAGTATCACCCAAAACATAATCTTGTTTTAAATTTCATATAGCTTTGTGGCAATTAAATGGTGCACGAGGACTTAAGCTGCCGTGGATGCACTGTCTTCTGTTGAACAAAACAAGGTGGATCCAGGTTTTGATGCCTTGTAAATGTTGGGAAAACATCTGGACTTCTACACACAGCTTGTCCGGGTATTGGAACAGAGAAAATATGGCACCTTGGCAGTTTCACCCTCTCAAGGTGATGGGTCGAGTTTTAATCCATTGGCTATAGAAAGTGACTGACATGCTCAAAATCCTGATCGACTCATACTCAGATGCAAAACTAAACAAACTGGATCACCACCAGTAGTGAATGTAGCTCCATGTAAGCAGGCTTATAACCACTTTTAGTGAAACCACATCATTACCACACCATCCAATTGGATTCTTACCATGTAGGCATCTTAATGGATGATAGGGTGATGACATGGTGAAGTCAATTTCTCTGATATATTTCTTTGTAATTTGGGCTTTGTTTTCTAACCGTTTGATTAGAATTGATATATCAAGAGGCCTTGAGAACAGAGTCATGCTCTTGCAGTTAAGTCGAAGGCATTGGGATTAATCCTTAAATGACGGGAGACCTGAAATAGAGGAATGATCAACTACGGATGGCTGTCTATAAAAAATATGAGTATCTGTATTTATTTTTCTTTCCCATATGTCGAGTCAAAACAATGAATGTACCCAGAAGGGCAATGTGGATAAGTAAATAACGTATATATCAACATGCGCATATAGTACCATTGCTACCCACCCCGACCAAGAATCTTGTTCCCCCGAAAATTCAGAGGCTGCACAAAATTTTGCTTGTGAGCTACAACATCGCTCATCTTTCATTTATATCTCCACGACAAAACTTTGTCAAAAGCCATTCCGCCACATTTCTGCAATCAATTGAGATTCCATTTCTAACAAACAAACAAAATCTGCTTCTTCCAAGTTGCTCAAGTTCATCATGTTGCCAACTACCATAGGATAGCAAAAGAATCTGGCATGGTGCCGCATAGTAAAGATGGGGTCTCTTCATCTGACCACGAGCCTGTTACTCCAATGAAAGCACCTTTCCACTAAGAATACAAATATGACCAAACATCTCTAATAACCATCTTGCCCAACCGGTCATTCATTGAATGGCTGAGAGTCCATGCACAAATGCACCAACTTTCTTTGGTATTGCCCAAAATATTCACCAACTGCTCTAACATCTTCGTTCTCTGGGCTCAACCCCGGTAAATTATCAGGCACATTGTTGGTTGATGACCCTGATTCATCATCAGAATTTTCTAAATTGGTGATTATTTCTGCATAGATTTCACGGCAAGCAAGTACAAACATTGCAGCTGTGTCAGGGTGTTGAGCCTCACGAAGAGCTGCCAATGCCTCTTGCAGCCCACCGGCTGCAACATACAATATGAGAGCCCTGCATTGCCCATTTTTGAACTTCTGAATATAGTGGAAAAGCCATTTTGATAAAGAGGCCAAGAAGAGGGAAAATGGTGATACCTCCAGATATTATGTTCAACATGATGGACATGGTCAGCCCACCTTTGCAGTACCCTGCAAGAACACAATAAAAAACAGGGTGATCTAATTCTTACCCTCTATCTATATTCTCAAAAATGTGACCAGGCAATTTTGGTTGCAATGAGAACAGAATTCTGAAACCTCAGTGCATAAGAAAATGTAAAATACCAGACAAGCAAAGGAAGGAAGAAATTCCTATTTGAAGTACCATCCAAATTTTACGAGTGCCTGAAGGAAGAGTAGAATCTATAGAAACATTCACGGCTCTTATTGAAAATACAATAAGGGGTATCAACCAGGCAAAAAAGACCCAGAGAGGATGGGTGACTTTGTAAGTCCAAAAATGAAAAATGACCAAAATTGTTATGGTGAAAGGCAAATAGAGAAGTCAATAATCAATATGCTTTGTGGAGAATATAGCTTTGTACATGGTCAAATGACAACATGCAACCAATCTCAGTAAGATGGATTGCAATTTTCGAGTTTGATCTGATGCAACCATTGTAGACAAGCTAATGAACATTGAATGGATTATATGCTGTACCTACCACAAATAAACAGCAGGAAAAAAAAAGCTTGACATAAAGATTTGCAACACACAAAAGAAAACTCAAAAGTCCTTAATAACTAAAGAATCAAAGACCTTGCATAATCAGATCCCTTCAAATGCGTAGCAGCTAAAGTTGCAGCATCAGTCCAGCATCCAGCATCTTGTAACTGCATAACAGTTGATCCAGCAATGAGTAAGCAGAGTAGTTTGACCAATTCTTCAAGTATTACATGTTGTTCAGAGGAGTGCATTCTCTTTCTACCAGTACCCAACCCGTATAATAATTTCTGAACTACGAATGTACATCTTTACTCAGAAGAATTTCTATCAACCTGTCAGCGCAGCTTCATATAACGAAACCCTTTACCCTCATTTTTTTCTATTTTATTCAGCTAGTAATGCAAGGGTCCATTACATGATAAAATAACCCTAATAACCTTTTGGCCAAAAAACAAAAAAAAGGAAGATGATTCTGATTCTAGGTGCACTCTTAACTCTATATATTGCCAAAAGTTCGATTACCTTTTGTGTATCTTGACATATGGTCAAACAATCCCAACACCCGTCCCCCTCCTCTTCCAAAATGAAAAAGGGCAAAAAAATGCTCAAAAGAAAAAAACATAGATATAGCAACGGAAGTCAATGTCTCTCATCAAGGGAATAGCAAAATAGGGAACTGAATCCAGTAACTCAAGACAAAACTAGGGTAAACTGGAATAACAGGTGCTCTGATTTAAGGTTGAACGACCTACATTTGCCCATCGTCTTTCTAAATTTTTTCCTGTGTAGTCATCGTTTATAATGTACGGCATAACTTACAGAGGACAGACCAAACTGATGTTCAATGTAGAAACACAATTAACATTGTCATCACTTCTCATGATAGTAAATAAAGCAAGAAAATTAGGAATAGGAGGTCCATGAATACAGAGCAATCAAGATTCAAGACGACAAGGAGGCATGGAATTTATGGAATATGTTGATGATACAAACCTGAGAACAAGCCTCTTGATACCTTCCAACCGCACAAAGAAGATGAGTGCCTGACAGTGACCTGTCATTCCTGACCATGTTGGCTGCAACAACCTAGATGATCATACAGTTGTAAGGAGCCAACAGAGACATGCAGGTAGACCATTATTGCAACTCAAGTTTTGAATGAAGTTAAACAAAAGCATTTCCCCATCAATTCTCACCTTAACTGCAAGTTCAAGAAGAGACCGTGACACGGCAGAAGAAAGAGCAACGGCACGTAGAGCGTTAGCATAGAAGTAAGAACTCTCTGGAGAAGTGGAAAGCAATAAACTCACTGCAGCTTCTAAGTTTCCAACTGAGACAAGCCTGCCATAGAAAATATGTACAATTGTAACAACTTAGGTCACACTACAAAGGCAGAAGCCCTAGAGCACAGTGATGTACCATAAATCCCTTTAGGTGGAAAAAAAATATTAAGTGAAACAGACAGGATATACCATGTTAACAAATCCAGAGGTTAACCAGAACTATAAAACTAATATCGTGCAAAAAGTGATCTCAAATTGTTAATTGTGAAAACGATTTGGATATTATATTTTACAAATCCAGTGCCTAATCAAACTAAAAAGGCTGTTACAGGAGCAAACAGGCTACCCTTATCTCAAGTTTCACGCAGCTCCTCCTAGCCAGCATAAAGCAAAAGCCCAGTGATTTCGATGTTGCATATCAAGGGGCGGTTAAAATTTTTAAAGATAGTCAAAGCCAGTAGAGACTGCATGAAAGAAGCTCAAATTTTTCCATGCTTAAATTTGATTAAAAGACTGTTATAGCGAGAAAAGATCCTGTCCTTAATCAAACAAGTTGACATGGTTACAGGCCTACCATGCCTAGCCCATGATGAATTAATGCATATTATATATTTCGAACTAAAACTGAAATTATTTTCTGCTATTACAGCGCTGCTTGTATCATGCAGCAAAAAGAAGTTAAAAGTAGCTAGTTCATTCAATAAATTGTGTAGAGCAAATTTAAAATAATATTGAATTTACCCATAAATCACTACGGGAAATTCCCTCCAGTTAATTCCATCCCATCCTACCTCCTATTAAATCCTGAATGATGAAGCTAGGCTAAGCTTACATCCATGACCTTTCAACATGCTGCCATCTTCGGAAAAACAATTGAATTACATTAACTCAATGAGAACAGACATAGCAAGACTAAGATGGACAACATACTCATGTACACGGTTCTGTATAGCCTGTTCCCCTTCCAATTTCTCATGCCAAGTAATACGCTCAGCAGCAGTTTCCCACAACTCCTCTTGCTCGAAAGCCATTAATCTGAGTTGACCTTCACTCTGCTAACCAAAAAGCCAAATTTGCAATAGAGAAGAATATAAGAAACAATTAACCTTATCAATGTCTAAAGCATGGAAGATGAGTAACAAGAGACACAAAAAACAGCAACTGAATTGAAACTTTCCAGAGAAACTCGCAAATGGTTTACATTAATTGACTTACCAATGAATCCCTCCTCTCAGTTCCTGGCGTTGACTTTCCCTTTGACGTAATCCTACTCAGCATAGTATCTTCAAGCTCTGAATTAAAAGCTAAGTGGGGGGCTTTTTGTGGAGACCTCTTTAATTTTCTCATCAAATGGTTAAGAGCACGGGGCAATTGTAACCAAAAAAGTGCTTCAGAGGTTTCGCCAAAGACTGCAGCAGCGAAGGCAAACCTTGCAGCATAACCTTTATTCACTACGGTAGCATACAGTCTTGCCCTCTCATCATCAAGTATGCAGCCTGGGGCAATAAAATATCTATAGCAGGTAAGAATAAACCAATAGTTGAATGATTTGAAGAGAAACAATCATGGCTGCAAAACACACCCTCTTTTCGGTAAGGTTCTAATACTTTGAGAAGCATCTCTGGCACAACAGTGTCACCAATAGGAGGTAAACCAATCATGTAACTGCGAAGATCCTTCTGGGACGACGGAGTTCCAGGAATCAAATGAGGCCTCTTCTTTATAGTTGTGCTACAAGTATTAAACCAAGAAGGCTTCACACCCAATTGCAAGATCATCTGCAATGCCTATACCAAAATAAACAATGTTTCATTAGTAGCTCCCCAAAAGAAGAGCATCCCTATTGATCTTCTAAAAGCACATTAATCTTCTGAGATGCAGTAGTCTTTGCATTAGATATCAAGATCAGTGAGTTCTGAAAAACTGTTTGCATGTCTCCCCATCTCATCTAGATAATAAACAAAAAAGATTAAGTTCCCTCATTTGCTAATAGGCCGAATAAAATTTTTCAATGTCCTTTTTTCGGTTCCTTTCATATCAGTTTGCACCCCTAATTTCTTATAAAAATCCTACTTCACTTCAGCCAAAATAATTATCTACCTTTGAAAAGGCTATAAGCTCCCTTGACATTGTTCAGTACAACACGGATGGGTCTAATATAAGGTCCAAATAGCACATGAAACAGTACAACTTGTCTAAGTATGCTGAAATGGAAAAGGAGTATGAGAAGGAAAGTAATAGTTACCAGTGCATGTGATGTAGGAAGTAATATGGGTAAGCATAAAGGCATAGGACGGAATCTCTCTTTAATAGCTCGAGACTGGGATGTGTAGCCAATTTTTTTCTCACTTCTGAATGCAACGAACAAGATTACTTAGCAGGAAAATAATTATTCATGATATATGAAAATCACCTATTAACATCCCCCTTAATAAAAAGACAAAAGAAACTCAAAAGCAAATGATAGGTGCTTACGTGTTAACCTCAATAAGGCGGAAGCTGCTGTCAGCTCCAGCAATACATAATACTAATGGGTCATTTTTATCAGTCCTTGTAGGCAACCAATCCAGTTCCAACACAAGAGTTCCAGGAAATTGAGGTTGTAGAAGGGAATTGGCTAATGGGTCCTGTGAATCCTGTGAAAAGAATTTTATACAGAGTCAAGATCAAATGACGAAAAGGAAATTTTAGTGCATCACAGAACAAAAAGCACTTTCAATGTCCTTCATGAAGTAGAATATGTAGCATGACATGCTTAATTTTCACATATTTTGAGTAATGTAAATAGGAGTTGGAGTTCTCAGTACACTACCAATACTTAAACCTTACAACAATAGCTAGACATGGATAACAGGAGTCACTGGGAGATGGAAGAAACAGCTATTATTTATTTATTTAGTTTATACAACATAAAAAGAAGAGTTAGTCTACAGCTTACAAGATCAAATACAGAAAATGTATTGTCATGAAACAGCACAGCAATACGCCCTCGACTGCGATCTCCAGGAACAACAGGTGAGAATTTGATTCTCCGGATTCCTTCTCTATGAGTACTGAATTGGGAAGAATGTCCAGTTGTTACATCCCACCATCTTATGTTTCCTGACCTATCTCCCATAACCTGAGACATTATGAAGACAATAATTATCAAGACAGAAATCTTGAAAGGACCACAGTTCTGATTCAGAACACCGATCTGATGACATTATTTGGAAAGATACGATACATACAACATGAGGCAAGCGATAGGCCATGGCTGTAATTAACCCATCAGATGAAATGAATGAGGAAGAAGGCCATTTCGGTCTAGAGACAAGAAAAAAAGACATGCTTGGTGAGAAAATGACCATATTGTGGTACTATAAATACGTGTTGAAAAAAAAAAATAAATCATACCTCAAAAGTATCATAAATCATGATTTCTATTTCTTTTACAGGACGAGAGATGGGTGGTGTACTAAATAGAAATACATTCCCACGTTTCTCATTAAATATCATATGTGATCACTCTTTTCATATTATTGACAACTGAAGAATGATAAGCAACAAAACACAGCCAAAGGCTTCATTAAAATTGCTTGAGCATATGAAGTGTTAACAAAATTAATCATGAGCGCAGATCACAGTATACTTTAGCTTGAAGAAATAGTAAACATGCAGCCAAGCCTTAACAAAGCCTCAGATATGGAACCATCACAAGAATATGACCAAAGCAAGTTTCAGAAAAGATCCACTCAGAAATAGTAAAACTTCAAGACAAATAAAATTCCCAAGTCTTGTACTCTTAAATGAAAATCTACTAGTGCTGAGGTGGTGGCATAATATGCATTCCAATGAGATCTAAAATATAATGGAATAACTAACTATTATTTTCTTCTGAAAAATGCTGATTCCACAAGACATAAATTTACAAGCAAAAGTGATAATACCTGAAGTCCCGAATCCGCCGCCCATGAACCTCAAGAACTAACTATTATTTACTTCTGAAAAATGCCGATTCCACAAGACATAAATTTACAAGCAAAAGTAATAATACCTGAAGTCCCGAATCCTCCGCCCATGAACCTCAAAAACACCAAGTGCCCCATTAGCTAGTGCAAATGCAAAACTTTCAGAGGTGTCATCTTGAGATCCTTCAGAGCTTGCATCCTCTGCAGAAAAAAAGGATTTTATTTTATGTTCAAACAACTTACAATACCCAAGAAAATCAGAAACTACAATCTTAAACCACCAGCTGGCCTATATATATATATATATAAGCATAATAAGTAAAGAAGCTCACTAGAATCTGATGAAGATGCTATTGTTGGAGTAGATACTCCATCTGTAGTATCAGCTTTATGATCTTTTGAAGACAAAGATGATTGCCTTGAAGGACCAGTTTGACTTGGCCATGGAACTGTTGGAAGAGTCCATTCCAATACCGTGAATGGAAGTGCTAATGATCTAAGCTACATGGAGGTATAAAGAATAATAAATAATTTAACCGAAAGGAAAGTGATAAGCCAAAAAACAAAAACACAAAAACATGCCTCCTTCACGACATGAAGTAACACTTGCAAGGACATAATTAAAAGCAAATCTTTCACTGTCTCTATTACTAAAATCAATGTAACTGATGACTTTTTTCTGCTTCCATCAAATGATAGCCACAAAATAATCATGAAACTGATAATCCTTTCCCACTGTTGCAACATTATAATGCACATATGTAGAAACATTGCTAAGATAGATTGATCAAATTTCAATATATCTGGTGATGGTTGAACGCAACAAATTTCGATGAATACAATAGCACCGACAGTTGGGTCCCTACTAGACGAACTAGAGGGCTAAAAGATTTATATATTGAAAAAGTCATAAGGGAGAAGGATTTAGATATGGAGAAGCTTATCAAAACTTTCAAAGAAGAAAAAAAAGCTAAAATATAAAAGGCTGGCAAACATCATAACCAATTACGTTGAACTTCTATCATTCTCTTTCACAAAAGAAACATTCTAAAGCCACTGACTACACAGCATTTTTTTTTTTTAAAGTAAATAAGAGTTAACATTTGTATAAGCCAGTTAGCAGAGACCTACAGAACAAATGCTAAGCTATTAGAATTTATTTCAAGCAGAAATAGGGAAATGAGCAGGCATCAGCCAAATTACCATGATGGGATTTTTTGTCATTGCCCAAACCTCTACAGGGGCATCACGAAACAGAATTAGAAGATACCTGAAATTTATTAGAACCATAAGAACAGCATCAGCATGAGTTCCATATCTGGTCCAACAGTAAAAAGATAAGGTTGGACAGGAATGTGGTATTAATGAAGCCAAGCCAGTGACAACCTATCAGTAGCTCAACTTAGCACTACAATCAAACAAATTCACAATGTCATCAAAACATTATATCCAAACACCTTTAAATAAGTTATAACAATCAATCAGTAACCTAAAAATGAAAATTTCCCAGTTTCCGAGATTGTACTCAGATGCATAAATGCACACGGTGCAATTTCTCTTTATTTCTGTCATTCTGCAAGAAACATTCCACATTCTTCCCCCACTTTTTCATTTGGTAGTAAGTTTACAGTATAAGATACTCAATCATTTACCGCCACTCTTTACTACAAAAGCCAATGCCCAAGGTATATTCTTCCCAAAAATTTCTCAAACTCTGAATAATCTTCTCAATTTATCATCATCTTTTAGTGATGCAATTACGCCACACTTCTAGATGTTACACTTTCAATGACTTTTACATTTAAGTCTCTCTCGATAGTGCTACCTTTTACCTACTGAAACAATAGTTAAAAGGAAACACTATTCCCAACAGTTGAAAAGAGTAGGGATTACATGCTTTGTCCTCAATCTAACAAATATGAAATCCTTATGCCGTTACCAGATCCCTAAGCTTCTCCATCCACAGCCTATGCTGAGGTGAAAAATCAAGTTGATTTTGTAAGAATTATTTTACTCAATAAAGCAATTTGCAAATATTTTTCTACCTACCCAACAGGGACATTTCATTAATATTTCCGATCTAACAGGAAATGGAAAACCAAGTTCCCCTCACTATCTATTTTTAAACCAGTTCTAAAAGCTGTAGTAAATTACAAGTAGATAACTTTCCCACCCTTATAGATTCCCATCAGAAACAAACAGGACATCACCAAGACGGGAAAAAAGTCATCAACAATTTTAAAACTGAACTTCATTAATATTTCCCACCTAACAGGAAATGATGCGCCAAATTTCCCTCATTATCTATTCTTAAACTTGTTCTAAAAGCTCTGGCAAGTTACAAGAACTAGGTAACTTTCCTGCCTTTATAGATTCCCATTAGAAACAAGCAGGTTATCACCATGACAAGAAGTTAAAATCATCGAATTTGTTTTAAGTTTTCACCATAATCAAATGAAATGTAATTTCATGAGAAAGATGCATGCCAGATTCTAGCTTCTAAGGCACAAATATTTTTAATATGTAAGGTACCAAAGACAGAATTGTACATTGCGTCTTCCAATGATGAAACATTGATAAAGAGAAAAACATGACAATAAAGGAGCATTCACACATCCAAGCAAAAGTGTAAGGATGCTTTCAAGTGAGCGTGTGATGGCATAACAATTAACACGAGAAACAAGGCTAGGAGAGAACCTTCCAGACGAAGAAGCCCTTAAGGCTCTTATAGGTGCACGTTCAGGCTTTTGCAGAACCCGAAATGCTCTATTAATTCCACTTCTAAGACAGGTAACCACAAGCCTGTTAATGTAACCTCCAGATTTCTCATTTACCTGATTTCCACAAAGTAAATGTTAAAAAATACAATACTAATCCCACTTCTAAAACATGTAACCACAAGCCCGTTAATATAACCTCTCAGTTTTTTCATTTACCTGATTCCACAGAGTACACGTTAAATTACAAAGTTTTAATTTAAAAAAAAAATTATCTAATTACAGGCATTCCAATTATAAAGGGCAAAGGTAAAAGAAAAGCCATACGATCTCTCTCTCTCTCTCTCAAATGATAAATAATAAGTAAAATGATAAAAATTTGAAATTCAAATGTCATGTACCTGACTGTAAGAAAATGAAACCAGTCTAGAATTTCCAAGCCATCGCAATCCCCTGACAGTACCATTATGAACAGAAAAACTTGCAGTAACAGCATTGGCAGATACATCAACAACATCAACTGCCCCACTTTGGGTTCCCAAAGCAACAAGAGGAACAGCAACAGCAGGATAGTTTCCCCCACCTTCACATAATATTATCTCACTAATCAACTAATGATTCTTACAATGCACATAATAAGGACAACTCCTAAACATTTAATGAAGGTAAAAACTGGCAGGATGAGACTAACGGGCCAAAGTAGCTGTTAAAGAGGGGGATGGCACAGCCAACATGGTCACAGTTGAAGAAAGAATCTGAAGCTGCCCATCTAAGCTGACCTGCAGTAGTGAATTGGCCAGTTAAGTGTAAATGGGATGTCCCAAGGATTTGTAGAAAGAAGAATGCTTCTACTCACCTACTCATCATTGATAATGCTTAATCAAAGGAGAGAATAAAGTGCATCTGTGCTAGGATGCAAACTTGATATAGTTGAAAAGGAACTCAAAAAGATAGCCAATTAGCCACACTAGACTAGATTAAGAATGTCTAGCAAAAGTGACAACCTTACAATCTCATGCCACTCTTCAAATTCCCAATAACTGTATCCAATTCATTAAGTTAAACGGGCAATGCTTTCATACATCATGTGTTTTTTAAATAATAGTTTTCCCAACTTTCCTGTCTCTCTGAGCCCAGGCAAAAGGAATTTGAGTCCTAAGAAGTTCAAGAACCATCATCCTGATGGAGCAGTGTACTATAGTGAAGAACTAGTCTATGGTTAAGAGATTCCATCGGAATTTGAGGTTCCAAAAGGAGACAGACCATAAAACTAAAAACGATAACCATACAATTTGTCAGAAATTACTAAAAAAGATTTATTCCAAGGATGAACTTCATTCAAAATAATAGCAATGGTTGCAACATTAATAGATTTCAACATGAATGTTAAAAGGGAAAAGGAAACCCACAAGTTGAGAATGACTGTATGAGTGTTGCAACAAATCTGAATAAGAAATTATTCAAACTCCATATCCAATTCTAGGGTCATATGATAGTAAAAGGCCTTTTGAAACTAGCACTTAATACAAGGAAGTTTGTATAAAATTATCACTAAGTAATAGTTCTAGGTTGCAGAAGACACGTTTATAATTCAAACTCCATATCCAATTCTAGGGTCATATGATAGTAAAAGGTCTTTTGAAACTAGCACTTAATACAAGGAAGTTTGTATAAAACTATCACTAAGTAATAGTTCTAGGTTGCAGAAGATACGTTTATTCACAAACCTTAAATGACATATCTGCCTGACTGGAGGTACTGTTTGATGGCCGGTTTCTGCTGCCATTCACATGTTCTAGTTGCTTGCCTGCTTCCAGGGCTTGTACATCAGCAGAAGAAGCCATACTGTTAGTATTGGTCCCACAAAGTGCAACATCAATGACATCAGCATCCATGCCAGACTTTATGGCATCTTTTTGAAGGTCTCCAGCACCTTCGGCAGTCAAGAGCCAGTTCCATACTTTTCCATCATCAGAAATCGAAATTAAATGTGTCTTTGAAAGAAGAAGAGTATCATCAGAAAACTCAAAAGGACTGTCAATGTCCACATTGGCTGAAGGAGAATGAGGTGCATCCAAACAAAGCTTGGCAACATTCTGGATTGTGGACTCTGATTGGCTGACGAGGACAGCAAGAATTGAAGGAGAAGGGACAGATGTACCAATTGAGGGAATCAACTCTTCCATAGTACACATTACATGCACCTGCTCTCCTCTGTAATGATATGCAAATTAGTACATTCCCTTAAGGCCAAAAAAGAATTTGTGTTTAAACATCATCACAGGTCAAATCCTGAGTGAGAAAGAAAAGCTAATCCTCAGACACATGCATGAGAAGCATTAAGACATTTAAAAATACTGAGAAAGCTATGTGGAGCGGTGGTAAGCATGCAAGGGTGTATACCAAAAACTCCACTACAAGGATGATAATTTCGGCTCTAGTTATAGTAGGGGGGCAAAATTTCACATCCATCATGGTCGTAGTATTTTAACCTCTGAAGAAGAGACCAACCCATCGCATTCTTAGAATGGAATTGGATATACTCTCTGAACTTTTTTGAACTTCTACAACTTGGATAAATTACCATAGTTATAGTTAGTTCAACCAAAAAATCGATACTAAGGTCTATCCCTAGTAACTCCAAAGGAGGGGAAAAAAGGGTCTGTCTCCAGATTTGTTTTAAACTGGAGAAACAATCGATGAAATAGCACATACCAACAAGAAGACTTAACTCCTCTACTTACTGGAAATAAGAGGGCCTAAAAGTAAATGCATAACAGAGGAATAAGAAAGGAATCAAGGACAGGATATGAAAAGAAAAACACAGAAGAGGGCTCATATAAGCGTCTTTTGAATTTTAAAAATTAGCAACTGAAGAGAAAGCTCATGCTAATAATATAGACACAACAATATTACAGAAACTTACATGCACTAAAAGCACGACCAAGAAACCAACCAATATGTTACCTCACTTTGCTTTCTAGAAGACTTAAATTTCTCTGTCCCACAGACAAATAGAAGCTCTTCATTGAAGTAGCACACCGTATTTCTATCACACATCTGTTCTATGACAGCCATTACACAACTTGCTCCTTCAAGAAGTGTGGAGCAAGCAAACAGTTAAATCCCTTTAGCTCTATTTCTACCCTTTCCAAGCAAATTGCGAGTGTTATCAGCAGAACAAGAGATCACTATTGTTCAAAAACTACAAAAATAGCAGTACCAACTTGTTCCATATTAAAACATACAATTACATTGCAATCAAAACTGTCCTAATGCCTAACTTGCTAGATTTAACTACTGGCATTTCTTGATGTAGCTTCCTTTATTCTGAGTGCACAAACAATTATAAACAAAAATTCAAATTGAGGAAATGAATTCAAGTGAGCTAAAATCATACTCTTTACGTCGCCAAATGCTGAGCTTCCCGTCAAGATGAGCACAATAAAGCAAGTCATTATTTGGATCTGCCAACACATCTAGAAACTTGGCACAGCCACGCGGCAATGCAGCAGAAAAAAGTGGAGTTTCATATTGCAAATCAAACACAACCAATTCTCTTGGAAACGTTACAAATATGATATGCCTCCAGTGAGGCGAAAACGTAAATTTAACCATATAAAGTGGAAACAACCCAGAAGCAGGTGACAAACTGGCAGCACCGGCACTCAATTCCCTCTCCAGCTTCAGCAATTCCGTACAATCCGTTTGAATCTGCAACTCTTTGACAACGACTTCATCTTCTTTCTGACCCAACACTCTGACAGACAAGAGCAGACCCTTTAAACCGAGGACGCAGAAATGGCGGGCATCGAAAGGATTGCGGCGGATACACGACAGGTATTCAGGCGAAGCATCATATTTCCACATACAGCTGGCGGAAGTGGTGTTATACAGAGAGAGAACGGAGGGGCCGTTGATCGCGGCCAGGACGAAGGAATCGGGTTTGGATACGATCCAGCAGAGGTCTTGGATCCCAAGCTTCGGGTTTGGATCAGGGTCAATCCATAGGACAACGGAGCGAAGGCGGAAGTCAAGCAGTGCGACACGGCCGTGTCGGTCGGCGGCGGCGAGGAGGAGGTGAGAGGAGCCAGGCTCGGTGGAAAGGAGGTCACAGCGGAGGGTGATGGGGATCCACTTGACGGCAGTGACGAAGGGCGAAAGAGAGGCGACGGAGCCGGCGGACGTCGGTGGAGGGATAGGAATTGTGGAGATGAGCTGGAGAGAGCGTGAGTCGAGAATTGAAATTGAAGAGCCTGAAGCAAAGGCCAAGAGACCTGAGGGGCTTAAATCTGCGGATCCAAAGTTGTTGCGGCTCGGTGGACCTGGAAGCATGAAGTTGCAGTCCCAGGAGTCGGCCGGTGGTGGTCTTGAAGACGACATTGTCGTTTGCTAATTACTTATGGTGACGGTGGTGTCGTTTTGCTGAATGCCTTCGGCTCTACGAAAAGAGAGACATGGAAGCAAATGGAGAGGGAGAGAAATGTTGACTCTCTCCGATCACTCCGACTGTAGACGAAGAAGAATACTGGAACCGAGAGGAGGGAAGTGAGTCCGGTAGCGTAATTGAAAAATAAATAATAAATTAAAAACTTTCGGACAAAATATTCCACAATTTGGGATAATAACATCTAAATCTCTACGTTTAGTAAAATCATAATAATGGAAATAATTTGTAATTCTATTCATAAAAGTCCCTCCTATTATTATTATTATTATTATTATTATTATTATTATTTTCAAATGACCTCAATTATGGCACTAACCCACTAACTCCTAAAATCGATAGCCAACGTAGGTGAATAGCTGATATACAAACTTTCAATATATGTGAGAAGTCTCCCCCTATTTTTTTAAATATTAAATTATAATTTTACTAATATTATAATTAAAATTTATCATAATTATCTTTATTTAGCATTATGATTACGAATACATCTTGAATTGACTCTAAAATTAAAAGAAATTACTCTAATTAAAGAAAAATATATCACCTAATATTCAATCTCATCCCACATAATTGGGAAAGAGTGATTCTAGTCTAATTTTTAACTTTCAAACTGGAACAATCTTCCCCAAGTTGGGAGAATTTGCCATCAACCTTTCACTAAGTGTAGTTAACCCTTTCTTTCATGTCGCATGATCTAACCAATAAAACATTCTAACTTAAAAAACATATAATATAGCATTTATCAAGTTCATATTATAATATTTGAAGTATTTTATTATATGTTTCTCCACCTACATAATGAATGTTACCTTGTCCAATATGTTATAACAAGTAGTAAAACGTAATATTTTACAAAGTCACAGTGTAATATTGTAAAATATTACAGCCAATATCTCTTACACGTAATTATTATTTTTATAAATTTTTAAATAATAAAATGATAATAATGCTATTTTTTAAACTTTCCATCAACTTAAATTACACTTACACCATGGAAGTTTCATATTATACGTTTTAATACTGCAAAATTCAGGGAGCTGATGTTATACACTACCTTTTTTTAAAAAAATAAATATAATTTTTTTAAGTAATTGCGAGTTACTAGAAACATTATTAATCAGATGCATTCGAATTTCGCTCGCTCGCATGCTCCGACTCCGAAATAATGATAGAAATATATTATTGTGTGTCTCTGTCGTAACACTGCCTCTTAATAATAACATTGTCGAGACTCGAAGTTGTGGTGATAATCACTTCTCATAGGAAAATGCTTGGTGAAGAAAAACAAGAGAGAAAGACGAGAGAAATAAAAAAGAAAATAGTAAAAAAAGAGAGAGATGACAAAATTCTCTCGTCTGTCTCTCGTGCTTCTCTACGCCTAGCACTACTCCTTCCCATATAATTTCAACGTAATTTCCGATCAGGGATTCAGGAACCGGATCCAGATCTAGCCGAAAAGCGTTTAATAGATGTGCTGAGTGCACCCCTTTATTTCTCACCATATCTATTTTTCATGCACCAAGGCTGTCGCAGTTTACGCAGAAAGAGTGTAATCAGTAATTTAGCGGGTGCTTTTAGCATACTCTGATGAGACTCGTAGGCATCATGAGACCCTGCAAATTGATTATGGCCCACAGGACTGGCAGTCCAGCAACCTCTTTGCTCACTTCATTAATTAGAAGTTTAAAACTCCACAGCTCTCTCTCTCTCGCGCTCCAAATTCCTCTCGAGCTTCGTCCATGAAGAAATTTCATCGTGGGCAATATAATATTATACAATATGGGGTCTTCGACGCGAGAGTTAAAATAGAAAATCCATGCATCTGTTACCCGTGAGGATATTCTTGTTTAATAGTCAAATTATATCCTCAAATATTTATTAAATTTCCCTTGCGCAGAACGATTTTTTTTTTTTTAATTTCTGAAAAAATAGATTACACTTAAAACCATTGATTATAAAACATCAAATCAAAATTATCTTGTAAACCATCTAGATTCACTGACGCATACCACCCATTCGGCCACCACCTAATCACTGTAACTACCGTGCACAGAACGCCATCGCACGGTCCATTTTCGCGCAAGAGCCATAGCCACAAGCTAAACTTTAGAAAATAAAATAAAATAATTGCTCTCTATCTAGTCTGTCTTACTCATAATATAAGGCCATTCGCTTTCCTTCAACCTATAGTATTGATTATATATCTATTAATTATCGGGGGATATCATATAGCAGTACTGAAAAGATGAGCGGAATAGCGATCGTGGACGAGAGATTCTGCTTTGAGGAAGAAACTCATCTTACAGTTCACAAAACTTCCATGTTCTTCCCCGGCGACGGTTTCATTGTTTATGATCCAAAGGGAGAGCTCATTCTTCGTTTTGATTCGTACGGTCCCGATTCTCAACCCAAGGACGAGCTTGTTCTCATGGAAGCTTCTGGCAAATGCCTTCTCACTCTTCTTCGAAAGGTAACCCGTCCCCATCGCTGGCACTTTTACTTTCAGCGCTGCATTTGATATGAGACAAGCTAATTTTAAGTTAAAGAGTTTGAAAGAGTTTCACATATGTCTGCTTGCTTAAACTTTAATAATTATCAGAAGCCGAGTCTGCATCAACGGTGGGAAGGCTATCTAGGCGAGAAAATGGAAGATCAAGAGCCAATTTTCAGTGTTTGCAGATCTTCCATCATCGGTCGGTCCAGCGTGGTGGCGCATGTGTTTGGTGAACCGAGTGAGGAGTACCGGATCGAGGGCTCTTTCTCCCAGCGTTGTTGTACAATCTACAACGCATCTTCATCCAAGGAACGTGTGGCTAAGATCAAAAGGAAAGTGGACCCTTTAAATAATGTGACCCTCGGGAAGGATGTTTTCTTGCTTTGTCTTGAGCCTGGGTTCGACGGTGCGTTTGCAATGGGGTTGGTGCTCATACTTGATCAGATGTACGGTGACGATGATGACTACATTATGCCGGAGGTGGATCCCACGCCAGAGGATTCTTCCTCTTGACCGTGTCTTGTTCGTTACTATTCTTGCAGCTTCATTTTTAACTGATCTTATATACAAGGTTGGATCAATGTGTAAAATTGTACGACTCCAGAAGGCCATGTCTTGTCTCTGTAGTTTTATTATTGAATTAATTGATCATCAACTCAAGTACCTCAAATGAACATCTTCACCAACTACCAAAGAAGTGTTACTTCTATCTTGTAATAATCGTGTAATCTCACCTAAAATCATGTAATCTCCTACTTGTATATTTTCCTCATGTAATCTTACTAAGGTCAATGAAGGATTATTTGGTATCATTTTCAAATCCCATTTTGGATCAATTCTCAAAATATTTTTGAAAATACAAAATGGAATCTACATTTTTCAACATAACAATAATAATAAAGCGAAACAATTATTCTTTGTTTCCCTTAGTTTTCTATAATGATGTATTAATTTTTTTTAAAGCATGGATAATAGTTATTATGAGTAATAACTAATTACTTGATAATTAACAAGTAATATGTAGGTTCACGTTATAATTTTATTTTAATTAATTGATAAAAAAATTTAAATCACCAGCAAAAAAGCCTTTTTTTTTACAAGTAATAATTTTTGTTCTAAATCATTTTTTTTAAAGTGAGGATTTCTAGTCAGGCTCTTTTTTTTGTTTCTAGAATGAAAAAACTAAAAAAAAAAAAAGAAATTGTCCTTCCTATTTCTAAGATTAAAGCAAAAGGATTAGCAAATAAAAGTGGTAATACTACAACCAACTACCAACCCATAAATTGTTAAAGCTTCCATAAAGGTCAGACTTGGAATTTCCACCACGGCAGCAAATAATTATGATATAATTTGAAATACAACTTATTGCTGTGTCCAAAAATTGAATTTTGATTTGAATCATTAGCAGCAACACTCGAATTAATCCAATTATTTTCCTTAATTAAAAAAAAATCTAATTTCTCTTCTCAATTTATGTTCACAAATTTACATAATGAACATGAATTTGGACTGAAAACAAATCCTGTTTTCGAAAAAGATACCCCATTATAAAAAGATTAATGATGATAATTAAATAGTCTTCTTATAAGGACTTGAAGAAGCACATATTGTTTATTTATGTTTCAAATTTTCTGCCCTTCCGTGCTGCAAGTAGGGATGGCAATTGTACCCGTAAACCCGCAAACCCGCCCAAACCCACCCGCCAAAACCCGTCCGTTGCGGGTAATTTTACCCGTTGCGGGCGGGTTTAGTATTATAAATTAAAACCCGCACATGGATGCGGGTGGGTTTGGTATTAACCTTATATCCGGTGGATACCCGCATGGATATACACCAAACCCGCAATATTTTTTTCAAATATTTTTAATTTAATTTTAATCTAAAAATGTATAAAGAAAATAATGTCATTAATTAAATTACCAAATAGCCAAAGACTCAAAGTTGTGTATGTGGCCTATATCCTATTCTAAAGTCATAATCTAAAGAAAACTAAAGACATTTTCCTTCGAATTAGTATTTGAAAATATTAATCTTAATTATTATTATAAGCATTGTGTTGGATGGGTGCTTATGGTGGTGAATGAAATGAATATCTTCTCTTGGAGCTTGTTTTAAATGATAATATGAAATGTAATTATTATTTTTAGATACTAGTTTGTGTTTTTTAAATGGATTTGTGTAATTTATACTTAAATTTGAGAATTTGTGTTGAATTGATGTGGAAATTTTAATTTTTCATTTACATTATTTAAATATAAAATTGAGTATGTTATATGGAATTTAAGGTTATTATTATAAATTTATATATTAAACATTTATGATTTTAAATACGGAAACCCGCAAAAAATCCGCCGGATACCATTGCGGGTTTGGTAATTGTTAAAACCCGCTGCGGGTGGGTTTTTGTAAAAAAATTAAAACCCGCTGCGGGTTGCAGGTGGGTTTGGTAATTTAAATTTTATGCGGATTTGGGTTTGGTAATGACAAACCCGCTGCGGGCGGTGCCCATTGCCATCCCTAGCTGCAAGAATCCGAAGACCACGTTCCCTCTCAGGAGCAGATTCCGAAAGAAGGAAAAGCCATGCCACATGGCTACATGCATTATTAATGCCACCGTACAAGCTTGCTCTCCGTATGCCAGTGCGAGAGGCTCAGAAACCATAAACTTCTGCATTCAAAAATAAATAAACAAATAAACTGAAAAAGAAAGAAAGTGAAGAAATTTTAAAAAATATATATAAAACCGAAGATAAAGAAGACCGTCATTACACACTTCAAGGACAGTTTTAGTGAAAGAATTAAAGAGACTTCTTTTCAAAAAGAGTTCACAAATTTACATAATCAAACTAAATCCACAAATTACCCAAAACTCTAATTTATAAACACCCAATCAATCCTCAAATTTGATTTCAATATCAAAAAAGATAAATTTCATTTTATTATTTATGGTGTAAAGTCAAAGATACCATTGAATTCAAGGGTAAAATGGTTATTTGACTTAAATTTTGTTAAATATTCTAACGATGTTAATTTTTTAATAGACGGTTAATACGAATTAAAAATTTAAGATAGAAAATTAAATAAATTTAAACTTTTATAGTATTTTTTATATCAACGTAAATTAAGGATTAATTTTCCTATGTCTTTTTACGTTAAATTGAGTTTTAATGGCAAAATGATCAATTTGCTATAATTCTAATTATTTTCTGATGAAAGCTTAACAATTTGGTTGGTGAACAACATATTTTGTAAATTTATGGTGGATAAATGGCAAAACTTGAAAGCATTATAGTATTTTTGATAATACGATTATTTAAGATTATATGACTGATAAGTTTTCTTTAAAGAAAAATATAAAAGTTTAGATAAATTATACATGTTTCTTTTTTATTATAATCTTTTTAAAAAAAGCTTGTTTAACTTATTTGATAACTGGTCAATTAAATTTTAAATAATTGAAATCAGAAATTGACCTAACTAACCAAACTTTTTGAACCCTTGATTGAATCTAACTATATATATTTATGCCACTATTAATATTATTATAAAGAGAGACCATTAAATTCTAAAATGAACAACTTTCTTCCCTCATCTCAATTTTTGATTTCATCTCACAAAAAAGCAAAAACAACGTTAATAATAAGAATAATAAGATTAAAAATAATAATGTGGGAAAATACAGAGAGAGAAATAAAAGTTAAAATGAATGCAAGTAATATGAGATAATGACCAAATAAAAGAAATAAAAGACTTGTAAAAAAATAAAGGATAAAAATGTAACAATTAAGATCATAATCAGATGCGTGAATAACATATCTCCCTCAGAATAATTTGTTCTTTTTGCCTCTTCATGAGAGAAGATCGATTAGGATCCTCTTATGATTTGATCTGCAAGTTTTATTAACGTAATTAGTGGTTAATAAATTAAAAAATAAAAGTATTAAATCCTAATAATATACTATCATTAAATGTATAGATGACACAAAATCTATGAAATATTAGGAGAGTTCAGATTAGAAGAGGATCTTATTTTGAAAGTGGGTGGAGAAGAGATCTATAGTTAGTGGCATTCGAAGACTTTGTTGTTAAGTCTAGAACTAACATTATTAAATAAAGCCTAACATGAGGATAATTAAGTTTTAAAAAATACTATTAAATAAGGAAAGGCTCCATCTCTTTTGACTATTGGAAATTACAAAAGTATTGGATTTTCCCTGCTTTGGCTCATAATTAACCTGGCTACTTTAGTAAAATAAGAAGTTAAAATTTGGATCAACAAGATTTGCCTCGCAATGAGAATTGTAATAAGGCAAATGCTAAGTTACAGTCGGCTATAATTTACTCTTCTCACAAAAATTATGTGGACCTCACCACTATGTTATTGTTCATGTGAGAGGAGTAAATTACAGACAGCTATAGGCCTCCCATGAGTCCTGCAATACATAAACATTGAGCTGTTCTATTTTTTTTTTAATACTATTATACATGACTGTAGGTATTACGATTAATATTTACAAACAGATTCTACAATTGTGACCTTCTTCGTGGCGTATACTCCTTTGAAGCGCTACCCAAATTCTTCAAACCCTTTCAAATATTCGAGGGCTGTCCACTCTACTCACATTTCGTGAGGAATAGACTGGCTCCACTCAATTATTTGATAATTGAGGAAGAATTGTAACTAAGCCCCATAAATATTTTTATGGAGGCTCGAACCCTTACACTTGTTATTCTAAGTGCAAGGGTTCTCCCACTGGACCAAGACCCATTGGTTTGAGCTGTCCTATTGAAGTGCAAGCGAGTCGAAGAGCATCTCATATTACAGGATAAGGAGATTGAAAATTGGGTAGTTGGTAAGTACGGAAAGGGGTTGGGGGCTAGAAATGCAAAGGCATTTTCATGAGTGGACCTTACATCAGTGATTAGTTAGTGAGTGAGTGGAGAGAACCCCGTGCATTGTCAGAGAAGTATTGTGCCCCTGTGAGCCCATTCTCACATTTAAAAAAAAAAAAAAAGAGGAAGAAAAAATGAGAGAGATTTTACAGTGAAGTGGATGTGAGAGGGTTGGAGAGGGAGGATCCAGTCTGAAAATTGGGGGTTAAGTTGTCAATTTTGTTGTGGGGGATGCTGGGAAATGGATGCGCAAATAGGTGATGGCACGGGCAGGCAGATTTTATTGAGGGGAGACTTTAATCCAGGCACTTTTAGATACCCCCCCACACACAGTGTTTCCTCAAAGAAAATGACCTTACCTCTCCTCTTCCCTCAATAAAGTTAAATGAAAATAAATAAAATAAAATAAAATAAAGAATACAATTAAAATAATAAAACTGACTGTAACATCAAAAAAATGGTAACCTCTCTTAAATTATTGAGGGAAGACAACAAAGCTAGTATGGGAAAGCAACTGCTGCTCTCTCGCCCTTTTGTACTACTCCCCAGCCAAAAGAAAAAAACTAAAAAGAAAAAAGAGAAAAAAATCCCATTTGGAAACTGGGAATTGATGTTGGAGAGAGAGAGAGAGGGAGAGGGGGGGTAAGAGAAGGCAAAATCAAAATACAGCGGCAAAGTGACATCTAGTAGAGTATCCCATCTTCTTCTTCTTCTTCTGAATTGAAAAAACACAACTAATTGATTTAAGACTTTTAGAAGTTGTAGCTGAAAGATTTTGATATTAAAGTTCCATTTCAAGATGCCAAGGCCAGGTCCTAGACCTTATGAGTGTGTGAGGAGAGCATGGCACAGCGAAAGGCACCAACCCATGAGAGGTTCTACCATTCAGCAGATTTTCAGGTTTTGGGTCTTGCTCTTTTCGCTTGCTATTCGAATGTCCAGTTGCTGTCTTTTTTTTTTTAATTTATTCGTACATTATCTGATTGCCCACCATATGTTTGATTAGAGTCGCTGATGAGTTTCACAGCACTCAAACAAAAAAGAATAAGGAGTGGCAAGAAAAGCTCCCTATTGTTGTCTTGAAAGCCGAGGAAATTCTCTACTCCAAAGCCAATTCTGAGGTTTTCCCTTCTTGATTTTGCTTAAAAGATTTTGGATCTCTCTCTCTCTCTCTTTTTCTTTGTTTATTCTCTTTTAAGATATTCATTTTCACATTATTTCATTGTTCAGGATGAGTACATGAATCTTGATACGTTACGGGACCGTGTAAATGATGCCGTTAACACGATTATACGAAGAGACGAGAGCACTGAAACCGGAGAGCTTTTGCCGCCATGTGTTGAAGGTAACAAATCTTTTCACTTTTTCTTGTGCTTTTTTAGATCCAGCTGTCAAATCATGCAAGGTGCTCTCGTTTTGGATTCATGCTAGCTCAAACTTAAAATTGCTTTGCAATTTGCAAGTAGTCAAAACAAATTCAATATTAAATTGTTGATTTCCATCTGTTCATAATTCTTATGTTGCTAGCCGCCCTTAATCTGGGCTGCATTCCGGTGAGAGCTTCAAGAAGTCAACGGCACAGTCACCCAAGGACTTATCTCAATCTGAGACCTCAAGAACCTGCTCCCTTGCCCCCTAAAATTGTGGATAAAACTATTGAAGACCAGTGCCCTAGGTTCTCTCCGCATCACTCTGGTAATCAATTTAACTTTTCAAGATCCTTTAAGAATGCGAATTCAACTACTCTGGTTCCGGAATCAAGCTGTCAAGTTATTGGAAATGATAACCTAGCTGCTCCTTCAAGTTACCCTTCTTCGTACGAGAATATCCCCTCTAGACATAGCAAGATGATGAGAGTGGATGCCAATGTACAACTGAAGTTGGGTTCTGTTTATCCATTATATTATGGAACTCGATTTCAAACTGAAGATACTAAGTTAGGTTCTGGTATTTCAGAAAATGTGAACTCTACCACTATATTTGTTGGAAAACCTATTGGAACATCAATTCCAGAGCCTGGTGAAATGGGTGCCTTGCCGCGTCTTTACTCCTGTTCAGGCTCTGATACTGCTTCTAAGCCAACTACAAAACCAGATTTTCTCGAACTCCAGAGGAGGCCACATGTAACAGGATGTGATTTATCATTGCGGTTGGGTCTCTCTGGAGACCCCTGTATGAGCTTGGATAGAAGTTCAGCTCGTGAAACCGAAGATGTTGGTTCAATTAGGTCTCAGGAGGGGAACAAGTTAAAAGATCTTTCTTCAGAGAGAAATAAGGAATTTTGTTTCTTTCCGGAGAAGACTGCTGATAAACCCCATGAATCCTGTTCGAGTAAGCGGTTTCCTGAGCATGAATGTCGGAATTTAGAGGCATCTATCAGAAAGCCTAAGGCATTGTTCAGTGACAATTTGGAGGATGTTCAATTTTGCTGGCAACCAGGGCCTCCATCCAACCAGTTTACTGGTCAAATAAGAGGTCCAGGTCTGTAGGTACCATCTTCAAGTTGTAGTTTATATGCTTGAAATATATGATGCCCCAAATCTATGGGTGGTTCTTTTTCGCATCCTCTGTTTTATCTCTCTCTCTCTCTGAATGAAGGATTTACTTGCTGATGATGAGTTGCAAATTGGGATGGACAAGAAATTGAAGTACAAATGAAATCTGAGTTTTACTAGTACTTTATTAATTAACAGCGAATGCTCATGATCAGGATATCAAAATATTACAACCTCTGAACAATAAATTTATACATTGGTGATAGGAAATATTTGAAACTATGAATTCATGAAGGGGAATGGAAACCTGAACTTACAAGGGACTGCTCCAGGTCTGGGTGCACTGAAAATAGTCTATAAAAGATGTCATATCCTGGGTTAGGGTTCTCTACATGAATGGATCCTCCATCAAGCTGAGAATACCCTTCTGTTAAATGCAAAAGGAATGAGGAGAACCGGTAGGGACAAGTTTATTTTGTGTGAATAGCTGTTCTTAAGTTAGCCTTAGGTAGTTACTCTTAGATCTTGGCATTTAAGAGATGAATTGATGGACGACAGTCCATTTTCCCAACAATTGTCCTCTTTTGGCCAATTTTGTGCTAGTGGGTGCCAAATAAGGAAATATTCCATCATATTTCCAGCATCCCAAGGGAGTAACAGATAATTCATAATTGCGAGGCCACTGGTTTCGGGGACTTCCCCCACCCAAAGAAAAAGAGCGGCTTCAAGTAACCACCTGCCACATTTTTATAACTTTTAACTTTTAGTTATCAAGCCATTTTAAGGCCCGTTTGGTAGTGCTTTACTATTGTATTGTGGCGGCCAAGCTACAAATTTTAGCTTCAGTTTGCGTTTGGGAGTGCTGCGCCTAAACGGAGCATAAGTGGATAGTAGATAAAGAACCAGAAGTCACCACGTCACCTCCAACACATCTTGCCGTCGTTCAATTAGTTCATTAAATACAAATTAGATGCTATTCATGCATTTGTTTCTCACCCACCGGCAGCCATAACGTGTGGTGAAATAATGTGGATACTCTTTTGATTAGTGACCACGACTGTTATCGGCCTTGACAACTAACCTAAAGCTTTGTCCTTTTGAACAAAGTTCTGGTTGTCAAAACGTTTTCTGATACTTGAGATTTAAATTGAAATTAAACACTGAAGTAAATTCTTTCTTTATTAAATTGATTGTTTAATTTGCTGGGATCCTTAAATATAACTACTTAATAAAGACACAAGTAAGGTGAAGAAAGTTGCAGCCAGAGATGAAGCAGAACTATGTTCCCCGCCAATGTTGATTGTCACCTTCTGGCCACGATCACAATGGGAATCCACTGTGCAGATGAAATAGTGAGTACCATTTGAATTTAGAGTGTAATTTGCAGGGCTAGTTTCATGGATTTCACCATCGGGGCTTTTTGTTCTGCATTTATCATAGTCAGCTTTTGATACTTCGGCGACACTGTGTGATCCAGTCCAGTTGAACACTGCATAATAACAGGAAAACAAACAGAATTTAAAAACAGTAGTGGATAGGTAAACACCTGTAATCTGAAAATGAACTTAATACAGAACTCATTACTTACCTATTGTGTCACCAAAATGAAATTTCTGTTTGCTAGCCCAAGTGGAGTAGGCAGCAGCACCACTGGGAGGAGTTGTCCAGCCCATTTCATCTCCAACAGTGTAAGTCTCCGCAGCTGCAGCATCAAAGATGGCTGGTACAACGACCAGGAATCCAAACAGAACCAACTTGCTACCCATCTGCTCCGTGTGTTCTACAGGTTGCCCCTGCTCTAGTTTTGGTCTCAAGAAACGTTTTGGTGAGGAATTTGTTTGCTTGTAATCTATGGTTTGGCACATACATAGAATTCAAGAGAGCTAACAGCAACTCATATTCATAGCGTGCTGCTCTTCACATTTTAGTAGTGGATAGAATATGTTCTTTTCTTGCAGGGGAGGGCTAATTACAACACCAACTTTACAGAATCTAGAAGTTGGATGTTGACTGCTTTTCGTTTTCCTCAAATTATATGTGGACCATCAAAAGGGACCCTGTTCTGTGGAATGGTTACATCAGTCGGCGTCTTTTTGTGGCTGAAGTTTGTAGTAAAGCCAACCGACGTGTAACTTTCAAAGCGCAACATTGCTTGTAATTAATACGGCCTTCTAGTTTTACTTGTCTTGGAAATTACTAAACAAAACTGAATGCCTAATAAAACTAAATCAATAAAAATATCAAATACCCTCTTGCAGTGAAACCAGGACCCATGTGGCCAAGGAGGGCTGTGAGACCTGCCACGACCAGTTTGCAACAAATTTCCTAGCTGTCTTTTTCAGGAAAATGAAACTTGGATCTGATGTGAGATAAGATAAACTCATAATGCCTTTGGAATTTTTTTTAAAAAGGGTGTAGTTAAATTACATTATTTGTAGGCTTACATTTAACTTAAGAGTTACACCCAATAATTTAAGATATGCCTAATCAAATAATATTTGGATTATTGAGTGCAACTTATAAGTGGATGTAAATTCAATTTAATGTAACTTAGCATAAAGAATTCGCCTGTGTTTTTTAAAGCATGCACTTTATTATCAATATGTCCATATTCTCTTTCTTTGCACTCATTATTAATGTTCTAAGATGTGTTTGTTTTTACTTTTTAGTTTCTGATAACGTATTTCACCTTCACAGCATATACTTTATACTTTTGAATCAAGAGGTATGGGGCTTAACAGATTTTGGGTCACTAACATTAAGCAAGGGATTGTGCGCAGACATTGTTGAAATTTTAAATAAATATATGTGTGTATGTATATAATAGTTTTTTTATACGAAATTTGTAAAGTCCGAAAAAAGTCTGAAAAAATTTTAAAACCGTAGGATTTAGAAAACTTAAAATTTAAAATTATTAGACCGCACGATATATGCATTTTTCTAAAATTATTAGACCGCACTTTAAAATTTTGAATTTAAACATTTCTATATATATATATAACCAAAACATATATGTAGTAAATACGACAAGTGATTTTATTTAAACTTAATCAATTTGTACCAGTACACAAACATTACTTGGAATAATGAATTGAAATCAGACTCTTACAATATCGCCTAGCTAGCTTGTAGCCAAATATAGCAAGGCTTAATACACATATATGAGCACTAATTAAGATAGACAATTCCTGCTCAGATATAATAATAGTAACTCAGGAAATATACGAGGGAGATGGCCAAACCGGGGTATAAGGCGCCGACACTAACAAACGAAGCAGAGCTCGTATCGTTCCCGCTATTCTTAACGGTGATGGCCAACTTTTGGCCGCGGCCACAGTGATCGTCAACAGTACAGATGAAGTAACGGCTCCCAGTTGAGTTTAATTGGATCTGCACAGGGTGGCTTGCTACAACCGAGCTCGTTTTTGAGCAATCATCATACTCAGACTTGGATACATCGGCAACGTTATGTGTTGTGGACCAGTTGAACACTTCACATATGCATAAGCAAGAGCATAAAAAGAAAAATACACATGAAATTTAGTCAAGTAGATGCTATCTAGACATGAAGTAAATTAAATTAATTAACCCAATTCGTTTTTTTTTAATTAATAAAGAATATATATGTACACTTACTCACTGAATCTCCGACTTCGAATGTTTTGTTGCTAATCCAGTTAGTATAGTAATCAGCTGAGGTAGGAACAATCCAGTGCAATTTGTATTCCGCTGCGGCCGCACTAGCCGCTAGAAAAGCCAGTCCGAACATAAAGCAGCAAACTGAAGGCATCAAGCCGCGGCAAGCCATTCTTCCGATTGTGTTCTTCAGGTCGGCCCCCGGCGGAGTTATCGAATGGATAATGAACGTGTGATTAGTATTGCATCCATTTTCAACTTTTTGTTACATGTTTATAATAGAGGACTAGAGTGTAAAAAATCATAAATGTGGCAGATATTTATTTATTAGTGACCGTTCTGAATCGATGTCGAAAGAGTAGGATGGGATACGTTTCCTTCTTGCAGTTAAAAAGTGGCGCGTGGCTGGCTATTCTTTGAAGAGTTGTAATATTATAATATTATAATTATAATATTGGCATCCCTTTATTGATTTTATAAAATTCTTGTAATATTATAATTATATTTAAGGATAAATATAAATAAAATTAATCTCATTTATTTTTTTTTCTCTATTCAATTTTATTTTATTTGTATAATATAAATTTTTGTAATCATTAAAATAATCTGAATTTAAGAAACAAGTTATAAGTTTTTTTAATCATTAAAATAATCTAAATTTAAGAAGCAATTTTTTAAGCCAAAATAATACTCTTGTAATATATGTAGCAACAAAATTAAGATACAACATTGTGAAAAAATAAATTAAATAAAATTTCATCTCACTACAAATAACTTTTTAAGGATTCTCAAATTAATTGTTGCACTCAAAATTTATATGTATGATAAAATTGTGTAGGACCCATAAAATATTTAATATTTTATAAGGTTTTTCTTACTTTTTATTTTAGATTTTTTTTTTAGAGATTAAAATATAAAGAAAGTTTGAAGAGAAGAAAGTAATTATTGAGACTGAAAGAGTAAAAAAATTATTAGAAATTGTAAGATTTATAAATGAAAATAATATTTATTTAGAAAAATGGTACTTTTGTCATTAAATGAAATATAATTAAAAAGGTAATTTCAAAATGATTTTAGACGGGTGATAATAGTTCGACTCTTCTTTGAGTAAATCCAAGGCAAAGCAGTGTTACAAAAAGAATGCGTACGTAAGCTAAATTTATCCATAATTGCTTCTCGGGCTTTAAGGTTTACAATTCATATAGCCCTTGTTTTTGGCCTGGGCTTGATTCTGTCTCTCTAGCTTTGTTAACTAAACAACCCGTAAAAACATCGATCACGTACAGTGTCAAGAAAAGTAAGCAGGCAGGTCCTTTGCATTGTTGCAATGGCCAAACATCAAATATATGCTGCCAGACACCTGTTTTGCTTTTGTGTTTGGACGAAACTAGAAGTCATATATTTATTTTTTCGTTGCAGAAAATTGAAAATGTAGGCATGTTGCTGAGTTATCAGGTTCGATCAGATTTGAAGTTGTCTCGAAGTAATATAACTGGAGTAATATTTCACTTCCCAAATAATTTTAAAGAGATTTCAATCCAAGTAGCATTTGTCATTAGACGTTAATTGGAATGGAATGGTTAAATAAATTATTCTACAACTTATAAAAATTTAGCATAACATGTTAATTAAGAATTTGAATTTAGTATAGAGTTGATATGTACTCAACTCTTCATTATCTTCTGCTATACGTTTATGTGCAGTAATTATCAATTGTATCTTTTTGAAATGTTAGCAAAAAAAATCAGCTGAAACTAGGAAAAAAAAATATATTGTTAATTGTGATTGTGAATAATCACAATCATGCATCTAGCTTCCCTTAGTTTTCATTCTATAATCTTTATCTTGTTAAATAAAGACGATTCATGAAAAAAAGTGCTTGTTTATTGTGATTGTGAATAATCTCTTTGTGGAAATGTCTGTGAGGATGATGAACAGTTTGATTCTGGAAAATATAAAAGGCATGATATTGATGTAGGACTCAGATTTGCACGTCCAATTTCTCTTCCGCTCAAAACAATGGCTCTTATTACACAACCAAAAACTCAACCAAGATAACAAACGGGAAAAAGAAAAAAATAAATGAAGTTACATTAACTTGTTGTTGCAACATCATCCAGAAACTTCTCTTTAATCTTCTTGAGCTTTGCAGCGGCATCTTTCATAGATACCCTCTGTTCTGGTGACTCCATGCAACAATCCAAAGCCAAATGCATGATGCTTAATAAACAATCAATTTTGACAGAAAAAGCTTGCTCTTCTCGCACCAAATTTGCATCAACAACTTCAGTCAATCCATCAGGTAATGACTCCTTTACCCAATGCTTTAAACTCATTTCTCCAATAAATATTTCATTTGTAGGCTTCTTTCTCGTGAAAGTTTCCATCAATAAAATGCCATAACTATAGACATCACTTTTAGGTGAAATAATTCCCTCTGATCCATACTCTGCATTTTTTTTAATGTTGATTCATCATAAATATATCCCACCATGAAATAAATGATATACAAATAACAATAATCGACCCAAACTTTGCCTATGCTTGAAAAAAGAGAAAAATTTAGAGTTTAGATTTGAAATCTTACCTGGAGCCATATAACCAATTGTAGCTATTGTCATGGTTTGTATCACAGAATCATCTCCTTCGCCTAAAAGTTTGGAAATGCCAAAGTCACTCACATGTGCCGTCATGTTTTCATCTAATAGAATGTTGTTGGGCTTCAAATCACAGTGAACCATGGGTGTTGAATGACCGTGATGAAGATATTCAAGAGCCAAACCCACATCTATCATTATATTCAACCTCTCTAGGATACCAAGGAAATAGTTGTGAGAATACAACCACTTCTCAAGACTACCATTGGGCATAAACTCAAGCACCAAGGCTTTAAAATCTATGTTACAACAGTTGCTAATGATCTTTATGAGATTTCGATGACGAATACTCCGTAGTATTTCACATTCAGAATCAAAGCTCCTAGAAGCTCTCTCCAACTGCAAATTGAAAACCTTTATTGCAACATTAGTGCCATCAAAAAGTGTCCCTTTGTACACTGACCCAAAACTTCCTGTACCGAGCAAGTTGCATTCATTAAATCCATTAGTTGCACGTTGAATATCTAGATATGAAGTTCTTCTCCATGTTGCCAGAGATAACAAATCTTCTTGATCCCCATCTTTTGTACTCCTATTTCGGTGCCTTATAAAGAAGATTATGACAATTGCTATTAGTACAATGGATGTTATTGGAGGTAAAATATATTTCAAAACAAGTAGAGCAACTTTCTTGAATCCTCTGCTATTATATTTCCTGCAAGATGGGACTTGGAGTCTTGCTGGACCACAAAGTGCATAATTTGAAAGGAACGATTGAGCTGAGAAGTTTCTAAATGGCCATTTCGTCGGAATTTCTCCTTCTAACGTATTGTGAGACAAATTAAGTTGTTTAAGATATGAAAGTGCCTCTAATGACTTGGAAATTTCTCCAGAAAGATTATTTCTAGAGAGATCCAAAGATTCCAAGCTTATCAAGCTACCAAATGATTTAGGGACTGGACCCTGAAATTGATTATCAGCCAAGGACAGAGTTTCTAAACATGTTGTTTAAAATACACGGTAGCTGTGACAGCTGCACAGGAACTGCAAAAAAACCGGAACAAATCCACGAATAAACTGACCAAACATACCGAAAGTAAAAGAACATGCATGTGTGTGTCTCTGTGTGTGTACAAAACTCTACCGTACAAGTACATGCATGTAAGAAATACCAGTGCAGAAGTGCACTGACCCACGTGTTATGTTATTTTTTTCTATTTATTTTGGAATAATTATATAGAATTAGCCTTGCGCTTAAGACTAATTTATAAAGTAGCCTACTTACTGCTCTCCTTACTTTTAAGCATTAAAAAATTATATAGATAATTATTTAAATTATCTAAACTTTGTCCTTGGCTGCAATAAATTGATTATCATATTTCTAGAGAACTTGAACAAATAGTAATATTATAAGAGCTATAGATCTTATATTTAGAGGCATCTATGAAAAAACAATAATATTTCAAATCACGCCACTACATAGACTAGTGAATCGATGGTATGCTTTATTGTTGATGAAAAAATATATTTCTAAAATATGATGGTTTTAATTAAAATTGTTTTATTAGGTTATCGAGTTTACGAAAAAAAGAAATGAAAATAACAAAGGATGAAGCTCATGGGTACTAATTAGGAACAAAGAAAGAAGAGGAATGAAGTTCGATTACATGTAGATATGAAACATATTAATATTAAAATAAATTTTTTTAATTAAAAATAATTTAGGAATTATTTGATAGAATTAATAATATTATTGGAAATATTTAATTTAGGCTTAGACATTTTCATTTTAGTATCCATTATTATTATTGGTAAATTAATATATTTTTTATTAGGCATGCTTTTTTAACAAACATATTCAAATAATTTATTGTATATTAAATAGATATTATGCAATAAAAAAATGTTTACCAACACATGTTGATTTTTAATGCATTTTAAAATTTTTACATTAGATTATATTATTGCCCCTACACCGACACTTATTCAAATAGTTAAATTATGGTTGCGTTTGTTTTTTTTATTTGAAATCTAAATAGGTCTGAATGAAAATGTCTAAATAACATGTTTGTTTTTTCTTTTTCAACATCTGAAGAGAAAAAAATTAAAACCTAGTAGTTTGACATAAATATCCTTTTAAGTGGTGCATATATTTGTTCTTCACAGTTTATAATTTTCATAGGTTAATTATTTTGAAAGCATTAAAAAAAATACTATCATTGTTGATCTTAATTTAATTTTTTAATAAAAGATGTAATGATAACATCAAATTTTATTATAAAGTCAACATTGATATTTTATTTTTGATTCATCACAATGGACATAATTTGATTTATTCAATATTTTAGTTTAGTTAACACAATTAAAAAAATAACTTCACGAATAATACAAAATATTAAGTTTATATATAAAATTGGAAATACATAAATTGTTAAGGGTACTTTTAAGATTTGAAATTGAAATTTTCCATTTAAATTTCAGACTTAAGATAAAAGTGGATTTTTTTTTACTTTTTCTATTTAGATAAAATTGTCTGATAATAAGTGATAAGTTAAAAAAAAAAACCTAAGTTAAATTTATCTAATCAAATTCTTCGTGTAATATCACTTTATATATAATTATTTGTACAAAGTGTTTGTAGCACCTCAATTCTTGAATTAAGTTTTGAGTTTATAAGTTAGACCCATTGCGATTTAGACCCATGACTTTTGATGATTACCACAAACTAATTTATAAATTTATTGTAAATATTTATGTGAAAGTTAGTGCATATAAAAGAATAAAAATAGTCATATATCAAGCAACAAGATTATAAAAATTCTTTAACAAAATGCAGATATTTAATAAAAGAATGACAACAATATAACAAATAAACTGATCATATAAATTATTAAAAATTGTACCATAAAAGTTATGTATGAATTTTTTTTGTCCATTTATTGATAGAGATTAGAGAAGATGAAATATTTGAATGATTTGACATAATAAAGAGAAAAATAGCACATATAACTATAAAGGACTAAACCATGGAATTATGCAAATGTTGTTAATTGTTATAATATATTTGTAAATTTCTAGTATTTTGTGGCAATGTTGTAATAGATTAACTTGCTTTTCTTTCAATTAGGCTAAACCGTCATTTATTATAAGTTAAAAAATTAATAATATTTTAGTCCTAATGATTTCAATTTATTTAATAAATATATAATTTAATTGCATCATAAAATAAGTCTATAACTCTAATTGAAATGTAAGAATAACTATAAAGTTATTTCAAATTAAAAAAAAAAAGAGTTAGGACTGGAGACATACTTGAAAACAAAATAAAAACTCTATGATTATATGAATTTTTTTAAAACTAGGTTATTAATGAATAGGGTTGATCCGAATCCGGATGTAAGTTTCTAAATTTGGACCCGTAAAAAGAATTCGGACGGATCCCAATGCGGGTAATATCCGCAATGGATGCGGGCGAATATTCTGGATATCCGGATCCGTAAAAATTAAAATTTAATAATTTAATAAATAATTTAAAAATTCAATAATTTATCTAATAATATCAAATAAAATTAAATGATAATTCAACAATTAATAATTCAACATGAATAACATACAATAATCTCATAAATCTACAAATAAAATAATTTTTTTATTTTTTATTTCATTTTTAATATATATGTTTAATTTAATTTTTAATTTAAAATAAAATTCAATAATTTACCTAATCATATCAAATAAAATTCAATCATAATCCAAAATTAATAATTCAACATGAATAAAATACAACAAAATCATAAATCCACAAATATACTTATTAATAATGTATTTGACATTCCTATTAATAATGCTTTTTTCCTAGATTATACGGGGCTATAGCTCGTCATAGCCCACCTATGGATCTGCCCCTTGACCCATGACCACGAGTGTCAACATGAATATATAATTATTAAGAAATAATGCTACATGTATATTGAAGATAACACAAAATTTAGTACAAAAGGTATAAAAGACCAAAAAAAAAATCTTATCTTGTAGTGATTTTTTTTTTTTAATCTTATAGTTATTTCTTTTTATCTTCTAGTGATGGTTTATTATTTTTTGTGGTTTTTTTTTTTGGCATATATCACTGTCGATTATTAAGTGGTCGACTTTTTAAAATAAAACAATTAATTATACACAATTATATGGTAATTCGAATTGATACCACTCAAATAGAGAAAAACTGAAATCTTTTGCATCAGCCAGCCATGCACCGGGTTAGATTTTGACACATGTATAGTTTTTAGCATATTTTTTGCACCAAATACAATACATATCTAAATGAATTCTGCAACATGGAAAAGCAAATATGTACACGCTTCGAAGGTGGAGCTAGCGTACCTTGTAGGTGGTTATTAGCAGTATATAGATCTCTAAGCTTGCTCAAATTTCCAATATTTTCTCTCAGTCGTCCAGTAAATTTATTATCACTCATCCACAAACGACGAAGATCAGTGCAGTGGCTTAAACTTGACGGAATCTGGCCAAAGAGTTTGTTTGAATGCAAGTAAATTTCCTGAAGCTTTGGCAGACGATTACACATATCATTCGGCAAAGTACCAGATAGGCTATTGAAACCTAAATTGATCCACTTCAAGGAGGAAATGTTGTAGAAACTCCAAGGAATGGGACCTGTGAAACTGTTATTACGAAGACTTAATATTTGGAGTTTGGATAACATACCGATCCATGACGGAAAGCTTCCACTGAATTTATTGTCCTCCAAACCAAAGGACTTGAGCCGGTGTAATTGTCCTAATTCATTCGGAAGATGGCCATATAAATTATTTTGACCAAAATTAAGATACACTAGGAATGAGAGATTTCCCAAGTACGGAGGAATGGTGCCTTGGAGACCTATATTTGAAAGATTCAGAACTCTGACTCTACGATGCCGAGCACCACAAGAAACGCCAACCCAGTTACACACTGGATAAGATATAGACCAATTATTTGCCAAGACACTATGAGGATCAATGACATGGGCTTTGAACATAAGAAGAGCAGATTGATCCGTGGTTATGTTTTTTACAATAGTCATGGCTAAGCTAGCCACAAGACAGTGTAATATTAACATAGGAACAAAGAAGAAGAATGAGCGCATATTGGTGGTTTTATTAGTTACACATACCAGAACTAAAGAGATCATTGATATAGTTTTAAGGTGAAAGAAAAATATCATATTTATAATAAAGACTCGTGAGTCGTCCTTATTCACTATGGCGACCTTCTAAGCTGCAAGGCTTATGGCACTTTATTTCTAATTCTTGAATTTAATCTTGAATTTACTTTATTTTTATTTTTTTTAACTGATTAAGCATCATATTACCGTATTATACAAAGATATTTACAATTGTTATGATAGCAGGTCATTACATTGATATTTAAAATCATATATATACCCGAAACTTACATTATTATATTTTTATTTTATGAAGTACATGCCCAGCCAAATACCCCTCACGAAGGAGAGATGTCTTTACCCCACTCGCATTTCTCAAGGGAAAAAGACGTTATAAGTAATCTCCACATAATTAAATTTAATTAAGAGAGATTGAATCCGTGAAAACTCGAACCATTACCCTCATAACCATACTTAATTTTAAGAACAATAATTTATCACTGAGCTACAAGCCCAAGTGACTATTTTATTTCTAATTCTAACCACGCAAAATGACACTTTTTTTTCCTTGACCATTCATGCAAGTGGACTTTTCAGTTTCGTCGGAGAAAAAAAAGGGATGACCTGGACTTTTACTAGTGCCACACATTTTGATCTTATAATAAATACGGTTCCAGATTTTCTCCACTTTCACGCCCGGCCCACGCTGTCCGTGTGTTCACAAAATTTCAACAATAACTATTTATTTTTAGGAAGAAATTTCAACAATAAAAGAGAATTATGGGCAAGTCCTATTCGCCGCTGTCAATGGTTTCCCACATCAATTCGTAGCTAAGGTGGGCCAACATTAAACCAAACCAGTTCAAACCAAACTTAGTAACTGACGTTTCATTATATTATGCATCTAAAACTTTTTTGAAAAATGAGCTTGTAAAAGCCTAAGTTGAGTTCCCTCAGAGATATCAAAACTGCCAAGCATTGCGGTACATAGCCCGAGAGCTTGTTTTCACTTAGCAGTAATCCATCCAACCTCTCTAAGTGATAAAGATAGTAGCTAGGAGTGTTCGCGGATCAAATTTTGTGAATTGGATATCAATTCATATCCGATTCATGATTTTATAGATTATAAATTTTTAATTCAATTCAATCCACAGATTGGTGAAATTCAATATAAATCCAATCTATGCGTCTGCGAATTGGATGTAGATTTGACTCAATTCACATATAATTTACTATTTTGTGAATTAGTTTGTGGGCTAAAAAATTTTAATTATGTCATATCTACGAACTAACTAAAAAATTAATATAAAAATAATTTTACTACCGATCAAATTCAAAATTAAATAAGATTTAAATAAATCAATTGTTTAAACAAAGTTAGAAAATACATCAAAGTTTCAAATATACAACACACCAAAAAAAAAAAACAAATCTCATTTACTTAGATCAGTACATGAAAATTAATTGCTTAAGAAGTTATATTTTTTATTTAATTATTTTTATTTTATATTATTATCGAATAAGATATAATATGGTGTTGATGTAACTATATTTTTATTTATTTATTTATTATAAGTATAATGTCATATTTACAAGTTTAATTTTTTATTAAATGATTTTTTTTGTGGATTCCCGAATTTTTGTGGATCTACAGAAGTAAACTATATCCAATCCACCAACTGCAGATTTTTAAATTTTTAATCTAATCTAAGGATCATATTCCTACGAATTAGACGTATTAAACGAATTGGATTGGATTTTGAACACCCCTAATTGCAGGGAATAGATCCTTGCAAATAATTACAGACAATTAAGTTTACTATTTAGTCATTCCTTTGGCAAATTCGCAAGTGTAAATATAATATTTACCTTTTCAATCTTGAGTCAATCTTTTTGTAACTAGAGTCAGTTTGCAAGGTTACATTCAATTGTATAAATATCTTTCATTCTTACTGAGAAAGGGCTGGTTAGAGACTTTTACGTTACACAAGCCAAGTAATAACATTCTCTTTACAAACTTTCCTTTCACATTTAGAAAATCTAGACATCACGTGGAAAGCCATTAGCAAGTAAGTTATTATTAGAGTAGGTACGAGAAAGAGAAAGTTGCATCGGCAGAAACTAACTTTTCAAAGTTTATTAAACTGGTTCTAAAAATATGCTTACAAAAATACTTTAAATTCTTAACTCACGCCCAAAAATGCCTTTTAACAACATATTTTTGGAAAAACAGCACTAACAGACACCGTGTTTAAAATGAAATTTTCGGAATTTAGTAAAAATTTGTACTAAGTTCTTATTATTTTTTTCAAAACAAAATGTTTTCCAAAAACTTTTTCGAAACTATTTTCTCTTGGATAATAATAAAGACGGACTTTTTGTTAATGCTTTAAATATAAATTATACTTTCATTAACTAGACTAGACTTCTTAACCCAAAATAAATAAATAAATAAATAAAGAGATTAAAATAATTTAGTTGTTAATCGCTTTCAAAACAACATCTAGATTTTCTAAGTGTGAAAGGAAATTTTGTAAAGGAAATTTTAGTACTTGGCTTGTGTGGACACAAAGTCGCTTGCCAAAAAAGTTCTCCCTTTCTCAACAAGAATGAGGTATTTATACATTTGAATGTGACCTTGCAAACTAACTCTAGTTACAAAAAGATTGATTCAAGTTTCAAAAGATAGATATTACATAGGGATGGTAATGGGGTAGGGAGGGGAGGGGACTAATCTTCCCGTACCCATCCCCGATATTTTGCGTATGTCCCCGTCCTCTCTCCATCCCCATCAGAATTGCTTGAGAGAATCTCCATCCCCTTCCCGAATAATAACAGGGGATTCTCGAGGGTCCCCGATCTCCGAATAACTAATATATATTTTTTTATTTTCGATTTTGAGTTAATTATATTAAAATAAAAAAATTCAAATAAAAGTAAAGTTCGAAATATATCTTACATTAACATTGATCCATTACAAAAGTCACATGCAAAATACAAATTATCAAAATAATTATCTTTGTCAATCTTCATAATCCTACAATAAAAGAAAAAGAATTTACTTTTATATCGACAATAAAATAAATGAAATAAATGTAGATACTTAATTAATATTTTTAATAAAACAAAATTAAAATTAAAACAAAATTTTTGGGCTAATAGAATCTACCCGGCCTTTTTAATGTCCTAAATAAAAATTTAAGACTTTAATTAGTTAATTAGGCCTAAAAGTTTAATAATATAAATATTTTGATATTTGTTATTTTTATCAATATTTATAATTTTATAATATAATTCAAAATTTATTATTTATTAACTAGTAATTTTAAAAAATAAAAATAAAATTAAAAATTAAAATGGGGGAAATGGGGAGGGGATGGGGATTCCACCTCATCCCCGTCCCTTCTCCGAATAAGAAACTGTGTAAAAAAATTTCCCTGTCCATTCCCCAAATAAAAAATTGGGTATAAAATTATCCCCGTACCCATCCCGAATGGGAAAAATCCCCAAGGGTACCCGTCCCCGTTGAGATTTTTGTCATCCCTAATATTACATTTACACTTGGCAATTTGTAGTAATTTAAATATAATAAGGTTTCACATCTTTTTTTTTTAATTATATGAGACTAATGCTCAAATTACAACTCATATTATATGAGATTTACAACTGATATTTACAATCATACAATTACTAAGACTAGTTTACATTAATTTTTATATAACACTGCCCATATTTTTACCCTCTCTAATATTTGAGGGGTGTCTACTCCATTCACATTTCGAAATGGAGAAAATTGCCTTCACTTAATTATATACCATAATTAAGGAAGGAGATAAGTTCCTACATGCGTTGCGGGAGCTCGAATCGTTGCCTTCACAATTATGAGTGCAGGGTCCTGCATCTTAATTTTGTTAAAGATTATATAAATTATTTTTTTAAACTCATTCACTTACTACTAATTTTATGGAATCTAATTGTATTTCTAAAGTTTGTTGTGTCATTGCTCTACTCTACTTATCGAGGAGATGAAAGTTTAACAAGGCTCACTTTCTTAAACATTGGGCTTTGACGGGCGTTGCCTTTTTTCTCTAGCTTTGGTGGGCTCGTCGTCCCTAGCCTTCTGTTTTAAAGCACAATGTTTTACGTAAAGTTTACGCACTCAATCAAACTTTATTTATTTTCGGGTCACTTAGACCGGTGACTATATTTCACTTGCATTTTCAGCTTGTTGATTTCACTTAGGGTTGGCACCTACTCCAGCTCGGGCGAGGCTTTTTTAAGCCCGAGTTCTACCTACGCATGTCTCTCGGCGGGTCGGGTCAGACTTTTTCAGGCCGCCCTAAAAGTGTGAATTTATATGTTATTTTTTTAAGAATTTTTTCATTATGTTTTATAAATCTATAATATGTAAAAAAATTTTTTTATTAGATTAGGCTTTAAAAGTTAGGGTAAAAGGATTTAAAGCTTTAAACATATGTTTTGAATGGATTAAATAAATATTAAAAATTATATTTTATTTAAAATAAAATATATTTTTTTGACATTTATCGGGCTTTTGGACTAGAGTTAGACTTTTTAGGTGAAGCCTAAACCTAACCTGGGTGTTTTCAAAATATGGCCAGGTCAAGTCAAGTCCAACCCGAAACACCCAAGGCCCTGTCCAATATGCTTTTTCTGCTATTCATAATTTCACTTGTATTTTTTTGCTCTTTCGCATTCTAATATGAGTATTGTTATCTCCTACTGTTAATTTGTAATGATGTGTCATTTTTTAGCGAAATCACATGTTGATACCTCTTTCCTCTCAAGACCAGCTGAGGTAAGAACAATGGAATGATGGATGGAGGTCATATTTAGACACAACATAAAGTTGAAAAGACAGTGAAATGGGATTTACTGACGATCTGATTTGATGAGTTTATGTTGTTGGCGATCATGATTGCGTGCTTACTGTGAATGTTTCGCCTTAGCCTGTATATACGGATTCCATTGGTGGTTACAAGTTGTGTTTTTAGGGTTAAGGAGTCACCATGCTTTAACTTGTCAACTGCAACATTCATGTTTTGAACCATCTTTATCCCCTTAAGATACCCTCCCTAGATTTTAGGCGTGTGGCCTGTCTTCCTTTGAGTCTGACTGACTCAGTTGCCCCTCTCAGGAGTAATATATTTTATGTTGAAGTGAGGTCCTTCCCTAAGATAGGGTATAATTTATTGAAGTAAATGCTAAATGACTCTCCAAAACAGTTGCCACTTTGGTAATTATTTGGTCAATGACCAAATAGAACATTATGTTTTAAGCTCTCGTCCATGTACTTTCTTCTGCCGATCATGTATAGTGTCAAGAAAAGTAAGCAGGCGGGTCCTTTGCAATGGTCAAACAGAAAGTATATGCTGCTGGACACCTGTTTTGCTTTTGTGTTTGGACGAAACTAGAGAGAGAGAGAGAGAGATATATATATATATATATATATATATATATATATATAGAGAGAGAGAGAGAGAGAGAGAGAGAAAATGAAGGCATGTTGTCGAGTTATCAGGTTCGATCAGATTTGAAGTTGTCTCTTAGTAATATAACTGGAGTAATATTTCAGTTCCCAAATAATTTTAAAGAGATTTCAATCCAAATAGCATTTTTCATTAGACATTAATTGGAATGGTTAAATAAATTATTCTACAACTTATAAAAATTTAACATAACATATTAATTAAGAATTTGAATTTAGTATAAAGTTGATCTGCACTCAACTCTTCATAATCTTCTATCATACTTTTATGTGTAGTAATATACGATTATCCAATAATTATCAATTGTATCTTTTTGAAATGTTAGTAAAAAAATCAACTCAAACTGAATCCAAAACCATTAACTAATAACACACAAGTATAGGGTGGCAATTTGGGTACAATTAGTTTATTTTATTCAATTCAAATCAAATCAAATAGATCTGGATTTGAAAAAATTGATTCATTTAATAATTGAATGGATTCGATTTCTTTTGTCAAATAAACAAATCGAATTTGAGTTTGAGGTTACTAATACATTTATTTGTTTAGAATTTATTTAGTAAAAAAGTTATAAAGAAATCGAATATGAATTTATTTATTTAAGATTCGTTTATTATCCATTTAATTAAATTTCTTATTTCCCATTAAATTTTTATCCACAAATTTAAAAATTTGGAGGATACTTTTGAAATGATAAGCTACGGCAATAATTATTTTTGTGAACAAATCAAGATTCAATTCGATTTATAATTAGTTTGGGTCCTGCTACTTTACAACTGGTGTTTGGTACCCCTATTTTGTCATTTAGTGATTTAATCATTAAAGTTAACCAAAGAGTTGCATAACGGCCCGGATGTGTTTGGATGGTTATTAACATTGTTATCCCTGGTATTTACTGAAAAATAAGAAAAGGAAAAGGTTTCTAAATGTTGACATATGTATCCGGATTGTTTCAATTTTTTTTTAGCACTTAAATCTATTGACTTAGTTTGACTGTTAGAATGAGTATCAATGTATCGATAATAATGTATTCTCATGTAAAAATTTCAAAATACATGAAAAAAATTAACATGTATTAATAAATATTTTTATAACATAATATCTATCTAATATACAATAAATTATTTGAATTCATCAATCAAAATAGAATACATAATAAAAATATATTAATTTGTTAATAATAATAATATATGACCAAAATAAACATGTATATACCTAAATTAAATGTTTTCAATGATATTATCAATGAACAAGTTGCGTAATTCCTAAGGTACATTTAATTTTTATTTATTTTAATATTAATATCTTCATACGTACGATAACCGAATTTTATTTCTATTCTTTCTTTATTTCTATTTAGTAGTTTAGCACCCATGAACTTTATCTTCTTTTTTTTTCTTGTTTTCATAAACTCTGACCTAATAAAATACTTTTAATTAAAACCATCATATTTTAAAAATAGATTTTTTCATTGACAATAATCCTGCTATTGATTCTTTGGTCTATGTAGTAGTCTGATTTAAAATTATTGAATAAAGATTCATGGCTTTTAAAATTTTATTATTTATAAAATTACCATTCGTGTTCTCTAAAATTCTTGAACTAAACCTTTTCTTGGGAACATTTTCTTCGAATTTATATATTTCTATGTTAAATAAAGGACAACAAAGGTAGAGAATAAATAGTTTTAAATTATAGATGTTTATCCTTTGTTCTTAGTAGTAATTTAATGAATGGGTATTTTTATAATATAAATGATTTAATTATAGTATGAGGTTATTTGAACCCACAAAATTACTCTCTACACCCAATTACTCAAGAAACCTATAGCATAAATTTAAAAATTAAAATTTGACTATATACACCCCCATAATACCAAAAATAACCCCAATTTAATTTATTTTTTGAATAATAAAATTATTTTCTTCTGCTTTTTTATCAAAATTAATCTTTTATGGATTGGATAATCTTACAAATTGTGGACAATAAAGATGAACAAAAAAAATGCTTTATGAATATTATTTGTTTACGATGAAATTATGTTTAGCTTAAAAGAAATTTTGAACTTAAATTAGGATAAGAATAAAAGAAAAATATAATTAATGAAGTATATATCTTATCCCTAATAGTAAATTATTTCATCTGTATTTTAGTAATAGAAATTTTAATTAAAAAATAGGTGTAAAAAATATTTTGAAGTCAAATAACCTAATCTTAATTAAAATGAGGTACTATGAGTATTTTTAAGATTTAAATATCCACAACCCTTAATTTATTCTTTGTAAGGGTAAAGTTCAGTTAATGCTCAGCTCAATTGTATATGTATAAAAAATTAAAAATGAACAGAACTTGAGTGTCAAAATTTAGAAATATTATTTAGTTTTTTTAATTTTTTTAAAAAATATATTGTAGTTCAATTAAACAGTAAAAAAGACAAAACAAACGGTTATTTACCCCACTGGTAACCTAGTTTTGTTCAATTTGATAATTGAAAAGAAAATGAAAAAAAAAAACATGTGCAATCCAAGAATTTGATAAGAGAAAAGAAATTAAAAAGAGTTGTACAATATATTTTGGTACCAAGTTCTCAAATTTTGTTTAGATCAGATGAGTTCTGTTTAAAATACAGCTTTATTAGTTAATTATAAATAAATCTCTTTCTTCATATCTAACGGTCCAAAAGTAATGTTAAATGGAGAAAATCAGGTTGATTATGAAGGAGAGTTGAAGAAAAATGGGAAAAAATTACCGTTATATTTATAACTAAAGTGTAAATAAGAAAGAATACAAGGGATTCCATAAAAAAAAGACAAAAGAGGGGTACGGCGTCACAGGGGTACCGAAGCTTTGCCCTTAGTTTTGCATAAACAAATTGTAAATACATCTAAATCCATTTCAGTTTATTTAATTTTGTACAAGAATCAAATTAAACGAATATTTATTTAATAAACGAATCTAATTTGAAGCCTAAGATTATAATTTGTTTAATAAATTCATCAAATTTTAATTTTATTTATTTATGATCTTATTCGTGCATTTGTTTTGCCATCCCTGCACATAATTTTTCAAAAATTACTTTAAAAAAATGTAGTATTATTGTTGTTCACTTCATTTGGCTTTCAAATCGGATCACATTTATTTATATATTTTACCAATTCTGTAGAGGAGGAACTGTCAATTAAAAAGTTGCAAATTACTACCAACAAAGTGTTGGCTTCACTGGCAATGGAGTTCCCTTAAGTGGCTTGATTGTGTTTGCTCCCCAGTTCGAGTCGCAAGGAAGTCGCCTTTGTTGGGAGAACTTGTGCCTCTCGGTTCGAGCGGGAACTTATAGTATGGGTTGTGGTGCGGGCTTAAAGGTGCCTCCCACAGTTGGGGTCCTCTCCAGGATATCTCGTGGTCAAAACTAAAAAAAAAAATTACAAATTGCTTGTATAACTATAATATTGGTAAAAGACAACGAGATTCACACGACATTTGATTGAGGGCTGCTGCAAATTAAACAAATTTAAGGGCAAATGTAAACAACCGCCGGCTCTCCAATGTGAATGCTTCATCCCTACCAAATCACACGAAAAATATAATTGTTGGGGGAGGATTTATTCTATTTGTAGGTTTAAATAATGCTCTTTTACTAATTATTGTGACATGACAACTCAAAATAATAATAATAACACTTAAATATAAATAAATAAAATAAAATAAAACAAAAAAGGAGCTAACTTTACCGACTTTTGACTGTTTTCAAAAATTTTCAAATTTATTATTTTATTTGAGAAAAAAAATTTAAAAGTGCTGGAGGCCGCATTCCTGTGAATGCATGATGCATCATAATTTATTGAAGTAAATGCTAGATGACTCACCAAAAAAGTTGCCACTTTGGTAATTAATTTTGACAAAAGTTCGTCAATCAACTTCTGCAATTGACCCAAACTGTTATTGGGTCACATGCATAGAACATTGTGTTTTAGGAAAAGCCCTCGTCCATGTACTTTCTGCCTTACTGTTCTTTCGTTTTGTTGGGTAAACGGAACTGTTTGATAAAATGAACTATGTGCTCGATGAATTGTCTCGGTGACGGTGAGGATCTATCTATCAAGCTTCATGGTCAAGTTGAATAAACAGGTCAAACGCAAATGAATGACTCAGCATTTGATCAGGAATGCTCGGGAGCAACGAGCAATGAAAGATAAGCTAAATGGTAATGGTCGAATGAAGACAAATAGAGCTGTACTCGTTGAAAGGACAATTACAGCAAACGTTGGATCAAAGTTATAGTAGCTTTAGGATCAAAGTTCTCGCCTATTCAAACTATAACTTCCCTTGTTTGGTATCCTTGAGCTGCTGGGAACTTTGAAAGTGCCCAACTAGTCAACAATAGCTGTACACTGTTCATCTTGCTCTTCTGGACGCTGAGACTTGAATTAATAACGAGTAAGAAAATCAACTACATAGAGCCCAAAAATAATTAATATCTTCACGCAGAGAAAATGGTTTTGCTTGCCCAAAAACAGAATTAGGGGAAGTTTATAGTATATTTTTCTGATTCTACCACTGGACAATTATCAAATTAATCAAGAGCGGGAGCTTGATGGTTTTGGGCAAAAAAAAAAAAAATTTTGATTTCCCTTCTCTAATCTTGAAAAACTTTGTTTAACAAAAAGAATGTCAAGGTGACATAATTATTCTTCTGTGTAAAAAGCTTTTCACTTTCACTTCTTGAAAGCTTGTAAAAGTTACCAACTACCATGTCAAAAGGAATCAATCAAAACGCAACATCAAACTAGACACAAACTAGAAACGATCGGATTGGTATACTTTCCAAATCATATGCTATAATTTATTCTTTGGATTCTCGACATACATCATACTGGTAAACGACCAAGAAATTTTTTTATATGTGATAGGTACTTTTTTGGCACCGTGTCAAATTTAAATTTCCCAATTTTTCCTTAAGCATAATCCTTTTCATTAAGACCACCTGTAGCTTTAATTGAGATACGGGTTTGAAAAATTGCGATCACATTAATATTTTGACAAATAAAGCTATCATCAAATATGGGCACGTACATATGGTCAAATTGTAAAAAATCAGCTTTATTCATTTTATTCGACACACCGTAGAAAGAAAAAAACAATCTGCATAGCAACAATCATATAACACAAAAATGAATCATGTCTCAAAAGTCTCACTAACTCTATACCGCCATGTCTAATACAATAAACCCGCAACAATAACAAGGAAACTCGTAAATAAGCTAGCAGCGCCTAGAGACTTAGCGGAACTATTAGGCGGAGGAGGTGCGGTACCGCCTCCCGGAGATTGTGGTGGAGGATTGGTTGTAGTAGAAGGAGGAGTGGCTGTGGGTGATGGCGGCGAGGCACTGGGCGCAGTGCTGCTGCCTCCGGTGACGTTAACGGCGAGCTTTTGGCCCGCAGAGCAGTGGCCGGGGACAGTGCAAAAGAAGTAGTGTTCCCCAGCGGTTCTGAGAGTGATTCTTGTTGGTGGGTTTGTAGACTTAGAAATAGTGGAGCTAGAATTGCACGAATCGTACGCTGCCTTGGTCACCTCGACAACATCATGTACACGAGCCGGATAGTTGAAAACTGCATTAAATTACAAAGAAAGATTTAGTTGCTTATTAACCTGTTTATAATTAAGCGCAAAATTGATAAAGAAGAGTTTTAATTAGTAGTACTTGGCAGTAGTTAGTTACCTAGAATGTCTCCGACCGAAAAGTTGTTGTTGCGAGCCCAATTCTGGTAACCCACAGAAGCGTTGGGAGGGACAGTCCATCCTAGAGCACCTCCAACAACATGAGTCGCTGGCTGTCTTGTGGGAGCTGGTGTTGGTGCTGATCTCGGTGTTGGTGTTGGTGCTGATGCTGGTGCTGGCGTAGGTGTTGTTGCTGGTTCTGGTGCTGGTGCTGGTGCCGGTGTCGGTGTCCGTGCTGGTGCAGGAACCGGAGAGGGAGTACTACCGCTGGGCTGAGGGGCCGGAGAAGAAGGTTGGGGAGCAGGAGAAGATCCCCTGGCGCTAACGTTGATGGCTAATTTCTGACCGCCGAGGCAGTGGCCTGGAAATGAGCAAATGAAGTAGTGTGGCCCAGAAGCTGTAAGAGTAACACTCGCAGGGCTATTTGTGGTTCTGGATAGGGGACTAGTGGTGTTGCATGCATTGAATGATGATTGTGTTACTCGAGTAACATCATGGTTTCCAGCGGCAAAGTTAAACACTGAAAAAGTAAAAAAGAAAAAAGAAAACAAGCACAAGAACACATCAATATCAGAAATAAGCTCAGCTCTATCCATATAGCACGCATTTTGGTTGAACCGTGCAGAGTTTTAGAAGGCAAAATTACCAAGAGTGTCACCGACGGTGAAGGTCTGGTTTGCAGCCCAGTTAGAGTAAGTAGCAGGACCATTAGGAGGAACAATCCAGCCTAGTGCATCACCCACCACATGCCTTGTCTGTGCCGTCGAGCTCTGTACTAGAGCTGCTATTGCAATCGCTGCAAGAAAAAATCTGTTAAACATTGTTTTGTTTGTGTTCTTTAAGGCCGGGGTCGCCCCTGTTCTGTTCTCTCTGTTTTCGTGTCCTGTTTTCTCTTTGCAAAGTGTATAGGTTGTGTGTCCTCTGCTTTGTATTTATGGAGAAAGCCCAGGGAGGGTTGTCTATCAGACTTTCAAGCTTGTTGACTGTCGAGTTGGGACGTTGGATGAAAGACACGTGTTTGATTCTGGACGATCTGATGAACTCCCCGGTATTGGTGGAGTGTGGGGTTGGGCTGTTTCTACTTCTACATAGGCTGCGATGATACACGGGGGCTTCGAGATTTTCACGGCAAAGCCGCGTGAGAATGCACCAAACATGGTGACTTTGGGGGCGTTTACGGGTCAATTTTTTGTTTTGTTATGTGAAGTCTTTGCATTTATCTTTTTTTTTTTTAACTAATATATAATTTAAAAGTTTGATTCAAAAAGAATAATGGACAAAGATGCACTACGGAGATGGTTCCACGAAGGTTAGGTGAATGTGCGACATGTGAAGTCAATGAGAATAAAGATTTGCGTAATGTTATTAAATTATTATTATTATTATTATATCAACTTACTTCTCATGCAATTCAAGTGTTTTTAATCAGGCGTTTTGAGTTGACAAGTCAAAGTTGTGTTAATATCAAAATTCTGGAAGTCTCAATTTGGGTTCTTGAGTTGGCTCGATGCATTCGGACTAAGAAGACTTATAAATCTTATTTTACGTGAGCTCTTTTCACCGAATTTTCACTAGAATCCTGATTAAACTAATTGGGTGGTTTTCACGAGATCTAGTTCTATTGGATTCAAATGAAAAAATTTATATTTGTGGGGGATTGGTTAAGTTGGGTTTAGGTATCTTTTTCTAATATCTTAGGGTAAGTGGTTTAACTGAAGTAATTTGAGTGATGAACTGAGGTGGATAGCAAGTTGATGAGATGGTGATATGAGGTGAATAATATAAAGAGCTTAGTAGACATTTTTTGAGTTAATTTAAGGAGTTGATATGCAAAGCTCAAGTGAGCTGGTATCTCATATAAGTTTAAAGAATACTCAATATATCTATGATAGCTCAGGTGATGGCATGTATGAAATACAATCTGGTCATCAATATCATCGTAATAAGTAAAAATAAAAATTAATAGAAAGAAAACATGACATTTTACATGGATCAGTCCTTTGGCTTACGTTCACAAAAGTAACTCATCTCTAATCTAGTATGTAAATGAAGTATTGTATAATTCTTTTTATGATATGAGCAAATCCTCATTAAAGGTTATTTATGATGGATAATTACACAAGAGAGATCGAGGGCTTAGTGTAGATAAGAGAGTTCTTTAAATGAAAAATAAGGGGGAGCTCGTTTTAGGAGGTGAGATGATATTCTTTCATTAGTTCATGAAAATGAAGATATCCGAAAAATGATGGAAGAGGAAGGAAGAGAGAATAAAAATAAAAATAAAAATAAAAAGGGAATCCAGTCTATGTGCCTTAGGTCGGTGTACATATAGGTTAAGTGCCTCTGAGACAGAGATACTTTCATCTTTTGGATCATGTGGTGCCAGTTTAGTGCTTGGATTCTCTTTAGTTGTTGATTTTCTTTTTGTTTTTAGGATAATAATTTTCTTTTACAAGATAAAAGGCGTCTTGAGTTTGTTTTTAGGGTACTTTTTTGGATGATTAATTTTGTTTTTTTTCATAGGTCAACATTAGTCACACCCTAAAAGCTTATTATACAGTTTTAGTTACCGCCAGGGATTAAACATTAATTATGAACAGTGATACGTGCATAAAGAATAAAAAATTTCAATATAAGATAAAAGAATTTCATTATAACCCTTATTAGATAAAAAAAAAAATTCATCATAACCCTTACCTCATCATTGAGGTTAAAAGATCAAGTTAACTAATGCAGTTTTGAGAACAGAATTTCTTTTCATTTAAAAATAGGCCACTCCATTTTTTGGATCGAATTTACGGGAAGAGCTTCAAATAGCCTTTATCAAGGCAATTGTGATATCAGGATAGTAGAAATTTAGTAGTAAATATTAAAGAAAAGAGATATCTATTATGTGATCAGAGTGAAACTCCACCTACCTAATTATTCTTATTCAAATTAAATGATGAACTCAAAGGGAAATTAAACACTCATAAATCAGATAGTTAATCATATATAAATCGGCAAATATAATCAAATAAAATTAACCGAAAAGCAACAGTAATACCCCCCCCCCCCCCCCCCCATCTTCTCTTTTCTTTTTAACATATAATCAAATCTTGTGATCAGTAGACAGAAGACTAAACATGACAACATCTGTAGCTTTTCCCTTGAGAGTTATATACTTTCGAAGAACACCTTCTCTCTTGAATCCAGCCTTCTGAAGCACTTTCTGAGAGGCCAAGTTATCAACATCTACCGTAGCCTCAAGTCTCTGCAAATGTGGCCACTCGTCAAATATAATACCAGTCACCATTTTCACAGCCCTTGTTGCAATCCCTTTGCCCCAGTACTTTGATGCCACGACGTAGCCAAGTATAGCTCTACATTTGTTACAATCACCTGAGTTTGGAGTTACTAAAATGGCACCAATTGGTTTGTTACCAAGGCATATTGCTTTGAACCACGGGTGGTTGTTAATTACTTTATTTTTGAAGAAGTTGATGCCATCCTCTGATTCCCATGTGCAAAAACGAGTTACTTGATCATCACTAGCCCACAGCATGGAATCCTCAACGTCTGAAAGATCAAAAGGTCTAAGAGAGATGCTGGACAAGTCGCCGTCGCCGTCGCCATCGCCATCGCCGTCGCTTGCTTTTAAGTTTGATTCGAAAGAAATATCCCCCATGCGACTAATTTACTAAGTTAGCTAAACAGCTGCTATTGATGGTTGATGATTAGCTAAAAGAAAAGCAGAAAGTCATAATAAGAAATTGCTAATAACAATAATACATTATAAATATATATTTTATTTTATTCTTTAAGCATAAGAACCCTGAATAATTAATTCATAATAAACAAAAATATGTTGCTTGGATACTGGTGACCTAATTTGATTAGTTAGAGGAAAATCCCTTCGTTCAAGAAATCGACAAGAATCTCCCATTAGCTTTTTAAAAATCATACAAATATTTTTGTTTATTAAATTCATTCAACTTACATATATTTTGCATCTATGTGAAAATTAATCGCTCTTGGTGTAAAATGATCAATATATATACTTTATATAGTGAATAAACTCAAACGAATCATAGAGGGGCTTGGTTTTCTTGTGTATTGTACTATCTTTGATTAACCATTAATAATAAGTTACTTCTTCTTCTTCTTATTATTATTAGAGTTTCTGAGGTGCATATGCTAAAATGCATATTTTGTGCAAACAAAGCTGAAAGACAAGAAATTAAAACTTAGATTCCAATGCTTTATTTTTTGTGTTATAGTGTTTGGGATTTTCTTTTTATCTTTTAACTCCGTCCACATTAAATTCATATTCTAGTATCTAACACACACACACAAAAATGCATATATCTGCATGAAATTTGAAGCAGATTTAGGGTCTTACAACTATGTAAAAGTCTTTCACTCTATTGTAAAAGTATCTCACGCCATTATGAAACGCCAAATCTACACAAAAACTTGTACAAGCCCTTGCATGAGAGAAGGATTCTATATATATAAAATAATTTTCCAATGAGAGATCATTTAAGTTATTAAAGAAAAGGATAAGTTAAAAGACAAGAAATATAGACACTCCAAAACAATACAGACAAAATACATTGCATGTGAGTATGTGTTTTGTTGTCTTTTAATTTATTTCTTACTTTAATAATTTAGTAGATCCTTATTAGATAATGACTATATTTGTATATGTATATCCATTGGCTTCAATGGGAATTCAACACTTTGACTAAAGTATGAGACCCCTTATTAGAACCTCACTATTCACATAATTACATTATTATCATAGATGAGTTTACAACATTGTAAAAGTCTATTTAAGACATTGTGAATTTGTACTGAATTCCAAACTTTAGCTTTGGAATGAAAAATATCTATATATATATATATAGATTTAATAAATAGCTATATATAGATTTAAACTATCCATTTAAATGTATTTAATCAACAATCATACATTTAAATGTTTGAAATGTTGATCAATTGAGTTCGAAAAAATCAACACGTCATCAATATAAACAATGCAAAAATCAGAATAAGGATTATAAATAAATAACTATATATAGATTTAAACTATCCATTTAAATGTATTTAATCAACAATCATACATTTAAATGTTTGAAATGTTGATCAATTGAGTTCGAAAAAATCAACACGTCATCAATATAAACAATGCAAAAATCAGAATAAGGATTATAAATATCATTCATAATTCTTTGAAATTCTGAGGGTGCATTCTTTAAACCAAAGGGCATAACAGTCCATTCATACTGTCCAAATGGAACAGTAAAAACAGTTTTGTAACGGTCTTTTGGATGGATTTGAATTTGCCAAAAACCAGACTTCATGTCAAATTTTGAAAAGATAAGAGCAAAACATAATTTTTGAAGCAAATCTTTTTTATTAGGTATGTGATACCTAATCTATTTTAAAGCTTTATTCAAAGGTTTATAATTTATTACAAGTCTCGGTATGCCTCTTTCAATTTCCACAAAAAAGTGATTCTGAAACTATCCAACTTCTTTTGTTTTTCTTTCAAATCCTTTATTTCAAGTTTAATGTCTTTGATTTCTTTTTGAATATCTTGAATTGTGGGTGTTGACTTCTTTGTTTTCTTTTTATCCAAAATCTGAGTAAGATCATAAGAATTCTTTTTAACAATTTGGACTTTAGAAGTCTCGGCTTTATTAAAATCCAAAGTTTTCAAAAATTTATCAAGATATTCTTTTTGAAGATTCGGATCAGAAATATGCTTTACAAGTTCAAGAAAAGTTTCTTGGTCTTTAGTTAAAATATTGATTTTCTTTAAAAATGAATCAGATTCAGATTCACTACTGCTAGATGCAGAGTCATCTGAGTCAAATAACTCATCAACTTGATATGGATCACTGTCTCCTAACATAGAAGACTCGGAATCAGAAGATTCGATAAGAAGAGGGGCTAATTTAGAAAGGATCTCATCATCAAGGTCAAGCTCATGAAATTTTTTGTTCATTCTGTAATATTTTGCAGTATGACCTTTTATGCCACACTTGTGACATATAGCTTCTCTGTAATTGCAAGGAGTCTTTGGTTTGACTTTAAACTCTTTTTTAGAGAATTTGGGTTTCTTATAAGGTCTCGAAGGTTTCTTATAAGGAAGTTATCTAAAATTACGAAAGGGTTTCCTAAAATTTTTAGATTTGTAATGTTTCCTGCGAGGTTTATTAGAACACTCACCATTACAATCCTTGGAGATAGAAGTTTTAAAGGGGTCATAATTAAATTGTTTACAGAAACCGTCTAATTCTTGTTTAGACTTCTTAAGCTCCCACTTAAGTCGTTTCTGTAATTTCAAATCTTGATAAATCTTTAAACCTTCTTTATTGACAAAACTGACCAGTTCACCGTAGGTGAGCTCATCATAAGGAATACGATTATTATAAAGGGCTTTGATGGAATTTCTTACATTTTCACCTAAAAGGGTAGGTAATCCAGCAAGGAATTTTTCTTTCCAAGTTATATGATTTGCATCATCCCTTAGAAACAGTCTGGTAAAAAATGAGATTTTGTAGCTTTGAAATTCACTAAGTTTCATACATCTTAAATTATGTAGTAACTCAGCGTTTTTATCACGAAGGTGTGAAGGGTCACCAATGAAATGAAGGGAAATGGTTAAAATTATAGTAGCAACAACATCCTGGATTGGATTGTTGAACTCATCAAGAATAGGGGCTCCATTTTCATCGACTTGAATGGAATTTAGAATGTCTAATTGTTGCTGATTAGTGAGAAGATGATCCCACCAACCTTTTAGTTGACCAGTAAAACCGGCAATGAGGATTTCTGATATGGCATGATCAGAAGTTCCTGCTTGGGTTTTATAGGCATTGGCTGCCATTGTCATTTGTTGCAACAATCCTAGGATATTGTATTCGGACATATCGTCAATATTCCACTCATAGACTGAAGATGCATTGTATCGGGATTGATTTAATGCACTTGGTCTATTATCTATTGCTAGATCCGGTGGAGTCTTGACAGTGGGAAGGGCTAATTCCCAATGAATTTTGTTGGCTTTAGGAGTAGAAGGTTCTTCTTTGAAGGCTTCTATATTAGAAGAGGCTATAGACATTTGGTCTTGTTCTAATACTCCAATCTTGCTAGATTGAGGAGTATCAAGGGCTATCTGAACTTTGCTAGATGAGGAAGAAGCAGCTTCTATCCTATCTAGTTGTTCTCTAATGGCTTTAGCAAAATCTGATTTTGACTCTTGAACAAGCTTTTGGCTAGTTTTCGAAACCTGAAAAGGTTTGAAAATAGGTTTCTTAAGCTTTTTGTCAGAATCCGATTTTGGTGGAATAGGAGAAATCGAAGAAACAGTAATGGTTGACTTTTGGAATTGGTTTTCTATCTTAGTCAACTGCTTTCCGATTGTATTTAAGTTGGTATTACAGAAATTATTCTGTTGGATAATACTACTTAAATTGGCTTCAGAATCATTTGGCTTTGGAATTTTGTAAGGTGAAGCTCTGATTTGGACAGGAGGTTCTCCATGATCAATGGTTACACTCCGAAGATGTGGGTGTTCAGACTCTATGATTCTATCGCTATCAAGAAGTTTCCATTCGAGAATTTTCTTCCTAATAGTAATAGGGTTTGACTCTTTAAAAGGATATTCAATGTTGTTCTCAGAAGAATATATTTCGAACCAATCAAAAAACAATATATGAACTTTATGAAAATTCACAAATTCATAATAGATTTGTTGGATTTCTTTTCTTTGATTTAAAAAGTGTTTGAAAAACCAAAGTCTTTTCTCTTTGTTTAAATCAGAATAAAAATCATTATGCAGAAAAGTTTTATCCAATTCAAATTCCTTTTCAATGACATTAATGACATTTTCTGTAACAGCAGAAAACGTAGGTGATGTTAGAGGAGAAGATTCCTTCTCTTCCTGACTTTGTACATGTTGATTACTAGTGTAGATCGGATGAGGAACACTAGTGGTGTAATCAACTGATCGAATGGAGGTACTAGGTATATCTGAAGTAGAAAACCTAGGTTGACTCTTTGTATTTTGAAAAGGGAGATTTATAACAGAGGGTATTTTCGTAAATTTCCTTTCTAGTGAAGGAATGCTTGAGCACAACTCTTTATCAGAAAATCTGGATGAGGTAGATCTTCTGAATGATAATTTGACTTTACCATCGGAATACTGAGTCACATTTTGTAACTCTGTATTTGGCTCAAGTTGTTTCGGAATCGCCGGTGGGGCGGCTCCTTCAAGAATCCATTCCTCTAGAAGATTGACATCTTTCCATTGGATTGGCTTCGGAATGACATTGTTTGCTTTAGACAAGTCAGTCTGCAAGAGGAGAGTTTCATCTCTTTTTGACTGGAATTTGTGTTGCGTACTAAACGCAGAGACCATAGCTTTGTATGAAATTTTAAAAATTAAAGCAACTGTGATAGACCCTTTGACCATATTATAATTATGGGTTTTGATTTGTAAAATCATGCTTTTTAAAATATTTTTGTCTTTAAGAGAAATTGTTATATTATGATAACAATCAAAAGAAATTGGACCTTTACAGAGACTAGATTCGATGCTACTTAGCAATGAATCATCAAAAGAGATGAATCGTCCATCTCTTAAGACAGCTAAAATAGAAGTGTCTAGACCTTCTTTTGTTAAAGGCTTTATTCCGACTTGGATAAGACCAATGTGAATATATTTGAAATTCTTTTCTTTTAATTTCTTTAAAGATTTTTCTGAAAACAAATAAATTGTTTCAAAAGGCTCTGAAAGAGTTATGTCACGTTCTTCAGTCTTTATAATATAATCATGTTTTAGAATATCAAGCATTTTTGTTTTGTAAATCTTTTCTTTGGAAATTTTTGGAAGTTCCCAACAATCAATTGCTTTATCAAAGTTCTCAATAATGAATTCTTCTGAACTCACAACATGCTTTGAATCACTAGTCTTCAAGAAAGAAGAGTTAGAAAAGGACGATGTTCTACCAAGTAGAGGGTCCATGGTCAAGGCCTTATGGTCTATTTTTGGTTTGGTCAGAATGGCTACAGGTATGGATTTACAGCCCTCAGCGGAATCCTTATCCTAAAACGGGACTTACAACCAGTAAAAATTCACCACAAAAATAAAACTTCAAAATAAAATACAAGATTTTAAAACACGAAAACTCTAAACAATAAAACACTTTCCTCCCCTTGGCTCTGATACCAGAAGGAAATATATATATATATATATAATATTAATTCTATAATGATAAAATTTTTATTTGAATAAGTGAGAATACTATTAATAGATAAGAATACATATATTTCAATATCTAATAGACAGAAAAACACAATCTCGCTAATATATTAGAATATGTATTATTTTATATTTTAGTAACATCCTCACTTTGTTAAAGTAAGGATGTCCTCGTTAAAGAATGGGTATACATACACATGTACATATATATATTAATATATAAAAGTAGAATGACGCTTTCATACATTTTATAATTGTTTTAAATGAAAGATATTTTGATTTTTATCGATAAATATTAATGGCAAAGTGAATTTGACCATTCTCTTAAATTTTAGACCGCTCTTTAAAAATTTCAAGAAAATTCATCGGAAAATTTTGCAGTCATAGTCTACAGATCTCAAACTCAATATTAAAAAAAAAAAAAAGGACACTCAATATCTAATTTCAAATTAAGAGAATCTACCTAAATAATTATCACAAGGTTCAAGGGAGTTCAACGAAATATGTGCTATTTAAAATTAAGAAAATAGCTGGCTGAAAAAAAAAAAGGATTGACGTGGCCATGTGTCTCGGGAACAATAAGAGGCGAGCCAGAGAATAAATTATGCATTCATGCTTCTATTATGGTTGCCTTTGTTGACTGCTTCGACACAAAATTTTCTAATATAATTTGGGAAGTCTAGTATTATGAGTAGGGGTGGGCATTCGGTTTAGTCAGTTAAAACGAATACTTTAGAAAATGTGAATAAATCAATTTTTGATTTTGAACCGAATTAAACTAAAAATTAATTGGTTCAGTGTTAAAATTAAAAAAAAATTAATTTATATATAATTATGATTATAATTGAATCAAATTAAAAAATAAATCAAAATTTAAGTGAAAAGTATATAAATTTGAGAGGTGAAAGAGTGACCGACGGCCGTTGGATTTGGAGGGGAGATTGAGAGAAAATAACCAACGGCTGCTCGATCTGGAGGGAAGAGAAAAGGGAGTCGACGGGGAGATTTTGTGTCGTTGAGGGAGAGAACGGGAGAGTGCGCGTGTGTTGCAAGTGTCAAAATTATCAATTCACAGTGACTATTTATATTTATTTCAAAACGCACCGTTCGGTGTTATGTGTGGTGTAAAGCGTGGTGTGAATCTCATTTTTCAAGAAAAAAAAAGGTAAACCGTTAAATCAGATTCTATGACAAGGGTTCACACTTTATAATGTGATGGTGCCCTCACTGGATAATAATTAAGAATTTGCATACAGCTCATGAAGTTTTTTAAGGAAATACGTCATAGAGATTAGAGAGGTCGGCTGAGGTGTCAATACCTATTCTCAAATTAATAATTAAGAAGGTCTAACTATGTAATTAGCACAAAGTTTTGGGGAGTTTAACAAAATTGAGAAAATAGCAGCTGGCATGAAAAGTGTCGTAGTCATGTGTTGGTTACAACTTCTCACTGCGTATATCCGATTAGGACGCGGTTGCTAAATGTCCCATCTCAATTAGTAGTTAGAATTAGTTGAAAAGTGTTCATAGACTTACAATTTTAATTTTTGGAGAGATATTTGCGTGATTACATCAGTTGTAAGTAGCTTGAATTTTTTCTATGACATATATTTATTAACTCTTTTTTTTTAACGGAATGCATTTATATAAATGACAGGATTTTAATTAAAGGAAAATAATGCTTAGTTACTTAGATTTTTTTATTATTAACATTTACAAACAAATTATACAATCTTTAAATCCTCTCGAATATTTTAAAATTGTTCACTCCACTCATATTCCACTCAATTATTTGGTAATTGAGGAGGAATTGAAATTAATCCTCATAATATTTTTGTGGATGATTGAACACTTGCACTCAATATTGTAAGTGTAAGAATTCTCCCACTGGACCAAAGGTCTATTTATTTAGTTCCTTAGAAATTATCTTTACTATTTAAGACACAAAAGAATATATTACTGAAAGATAAATATGACTTTTTAACAAACAAAGCAACCATTGATTATATTTAGAGTTTATCGCATCTTTACTGTTTGACTATGTTAATTTGTCACAAAAATTTAAGTAAAAAACTTTAATAATATTATTTTGACCCCAAAAAAGAAGAAGAAAGAATTAGGTTTACAAAAATTTGACAAAAGATGTGAAAAGACTATTATATGTAACTTAATTTTTTGTCTTTTCATACTTTTCACCAAAATTTTGTAACTTAATTTTTTATCGAAATAAATTTTGAAAAATATTTAAGTTAAAATAACTCACCTCTTATTTATTTATTTTTGTATCTTTTACATGCAATAACTCAATCAGAGCTGTTGAGTTTGCATTTTACCTCAATTCAAAAGGGGGGGGGGGGCGGGGGGGGAGGGGGGAGGAGTTCTAGAGTATTCGTATGACTAATTAATTGATGAATATAGTATTCGTTTATACATCAATTGTAAAATAATATGTTTCTATGTCTGTTATATGCTTCGTTGGACCACAACCATACAAACATTTCAATTTCAGTACGATGTGATCACCCGAGTTTTCAGAAAGCCGGGTTTTCAAATTTCAATTCTGTTTGTTATGGTCTGGGCCTGGGAGCCCATATCTATGCAGTTAAACATCCTTTTAAATTTCTACGTTGTAAAAATTAAAACTTATAGAGAATTCAGCAATTTTTTTTTATTTTTTTATTTAACGAGGAGAACTAATTTATTAGAATAAAATATCAAATACAATAACGAGGAGCCAAATCCCACACACAAAAAAAAAGAAAAAAAAAGAGGTAACTAAGCCAAACCAAATACTGGCAAAACCTATAGTTTAGAAAAGTCATTACCAACACAGAGAAGGGCATCAGGGCACGAGTAAAAATTTTTAGTTCTAAAAGAAACATTTGAATAATCCCTTCATTATCATTATTATTATTATTATATATATTTTTAATAAGACCTCAATTTAGCGAGGGATATTTATTGAATACAGTCGAGAAGAGAGAGACACTCAATTACTTCAAGGTCCTCATGAAGAACAAAATGAAACAAGAAGCAAACTAGAAGCTAGGTAGCGAACAGACTTCAAAGAAATGGTGACGAGCTAGGCAACTAAAACTCCACGAGTCCAAAATTATAACCCAAGATTGACTGAATTTCCCAAAACTGCAAACCCAAGATTAGCAAGCCACTTTGATGATCACCCCTTCCCCTTGGTGCAAAATATGACGACGACGACGGCTTCTAGTGTACTCCCTGCCATCCACGATATATAAGACAAGGCAGTTACGTTACTCAACAGAGCTAGAGATCAAAGCCACAGCAATAATAGACAATATGGTGATATAGAAGCCGCCCACAACCTGACATGGAGCTACGCTGGCGGGCGGTGGCGGAGGCTGGACCGGTGGGGGAACTGGGGCCGGCGAAGTTCTGTTTCCTGGTGGTGGTGGTGGAGGCAAGGGAGGTGGAGCGGCCGGCGCTGGGGTGCTGGTGCCGGTGACGTTGATGGCCAGCCGTTGTCCCAATGAGCAGTGGCTTAGATATGTAGAAGTGAAGTAATATTCACCGGGGAATTTGAGTGTGATTTTCACTGGACTAGAAGTGAAAACTGCAATTGTGCTATTAATGTTGCACGTTTCGTATACATCCTTGGGCACTATGGCAACATCTTGTGTCCCATTCGCAAAGTTAAATACTGCATAACATTTTTGAAAAAAAAAAAAAAATTAATTATTCACATTTCAATTTAGTGCTATGCTACTTTTATGTGAATTTTTTATTAATAAATTAATTACCTAAAGTGTCACAAACGAAGAAAGAGTAGAAGGAAGCCCAAGAGGCATAAAAAAGTGCACCACCAGGCGGAATGGCCCAACCAATGTTACCGCCGACGGTGTAGTTCACCGGAGTTCTTGGCAGAGAGGGACCGGGGCTGGGTTGAGGAGCAGGGCCAGTAACGTGAATTGCCAGCTTCTGCCCTAACGTGCAGTGCAGCTCCAGGGTACATATAAAGTAGTAATCGCCAGCTGCCTCGAGGCTGAATTCTGCCGGGCCTGTGGTTTTACGTGAAATGGGACTCGCTGGATTGCAGTTCTCATATGCTTCCTTTGTTACGCTTGCTACATCTTGTTGTCCGGTTGTGAAATTGAACACTGCATGGTTAACAAACAAATTTATTAAATATATATGTGAAAGTAATTATGGGCCACGTTCGTATTTTCCAAAATGTGAATTTGGGCAATAATTTTCTTGTCGCTCAGAGTACGTACGAAGAATATCACCAACAGAGAACGTCTGCATGGAAGCCCAAGTGACATAAGCGATGGCGCCACCAGGAGGAATTTGCCATCCTAAGTCACCGCCGACCACGTGGGTAGTCTCGGCAGCTGTGTTCTGTAAGAGAGAAGCCATGGATGCTGTCACTGCAATGGCTAAAATGATTGTTCTTGCCATATTTTATTTAGTTTGTATAGACTTTATTTTGATTCTTGTGTTTAATGGAGAATTTAGTGACTCTATTTATAGTAGTAATAGACTAGAGGTTGAGTAATGAATTGATAAGTTTAGTTTGGTCATTATTTTTGTTTAATTATTTTCTATCACCCTCCTATGCATTTAATTAATTTTCGATTAACACAGACACTCCAAGTTTTGAGTTAGTACAACATTAATAATTGTTGTTCATGCACATAACAAAAGTTGCACATGTTTCTTCATTCCCAAATCGCAAAACATAACGGGACTTTAGGTTTCCAGAAGAATTTTAATTAATTAGTCACGACCAGTCATCATTAAATTAATATTGTGGGTTTTTTCAAATTAACTATATTAATTAGTCATCCAAATGCTTACTTGGACTCATTCCCTGAAAATTATTTTAAAATCACTCTGCATATTACTACATCAGCTATGATTTTGATGCCTCTATATGCGTATTAATTTATCGAGACCGTAAAGAACTGGGTATAATATAAAAACAGATTTCGAAAGCGAAAATATACCAAGTCAATTATTGACGATATATAAGATTAAGAATATAGAAATGATACTCACCCCATCTGATAATCTCACTTGAACCCCACCCAGGCCAATTTTTGTACATTTGTTTCGACTTGTGTGAAATTCTGGTGAGATTCAATCATGTTGGCGAGTCGAATACAGAAATATTGTTTGCTACCTCATTAAAGAATTAAGTCTCATAACAAATTAAGTTATATTATTTGGTTAGCATCCAACAGATAATTCTATTAAAAGATTATTTTTATTTTTTTAGTTTTTTTTTTTTAAAATAAAACACATTAATGATATTAATGAGTGTGTGTTCTTTTTCAATCGTATGATCCCATGTATCTTTCAATCAATCATACGTTGAGTTTAAAACTACTGCACTGCGACAAACAAGCTGCATGTTAAAGACTTAAAATGTGTATACACGCACGTGACAAATGCTAATGAAGAGGGAGTAATGTGTGGTTGTATTTTTCCAGTTAATTATACGATTAGTCAACCAAAGTGGCTTGTAATATTCGAGATCTCTTCTTCCCCGAGCAAAAGGCAAAATATATTTCCTAAATTATTCAAGCTCGCCCCGGCTTTATTATGTGAGTAAACCCAATGTCCATTATGTCTTTTAAATTATTCACACGGAACCATCCATTCCGTGACACGTATTTAATTGTTCGTGTAATTGTCAAGCTTTTAATTTTTATAGCACGCAGTATTCTGGTATACGTAAGGTCGGTGCTTTGACCATGCAACCTAAAAGACGTGCACAAATTTACATTTATTTTTCACGTAGACTTTTATAAATCATTTTAATTACTTTTAATTACTTTTATTGACAATAAAATTTATACAATTTGAGTTCGCTACTCTCGCCCTATACAATCCTTAAATCTAAATAAACAACTCTCCATACTCACAGCATTATAATTTGTTTTAATTTGCGGTTTATTATTTTGATTTAATTTACCCAGAATGCTGAATTCTATTGCTCAAGGTTCAGCCCCAATATATTTGTGTGTGTGAACACAATTTTTTATTTATTTTTGAATGAATTGGTCACAATCCAACTTTTAACTGTCAATATAACAAGGTGGAAATGTTCTTTTACTCAAAACTCTACTGAAGACGAACATCATTACCGAACCTAATTTTTGACTTATGGGCATACAAAGTCGATCTAGCAAGCTACAACGACGTTTCGCTGAAAATATATATATGCATTCGGTTGGCTTCTGTCGGATTATATATTCCCGTGTTACAAGGTCAATGAATATCTGGTTAGGCTTGAATAATTTAACTCGTTCTCCATTTACAAAAATACAGATTTGATCAACGTTACATTGTTATATTAAAACAATATTTACCATGATGTTTCACTTAGAATGTACATTTTAAGCGTGAACGTTCAGAAGATAGAATAATTATAATTAATAATCATATGACTGTTATTAATCGAGAAAAGCGAAAATCAGAAACGACATAAACTATGATCATTGATCCCCATAAAAATCATAGTGACGCGGCTGCTGATGAATAAGAAATGAATTACAAACAGCCTTATTCAAAAACAAAATTCTCAAACAATCATCACGATCAAATGAATATGTCTGTATTCTGTCCAGTAAAAACCATAGCAATAAAGAAAACTAAAAGACCCTCATAAGCAAGCAATATATGGTATAGCCGCCTAGTAGAACAAGCCTACGGCAACGAACATCAAGACGGCAGCAAAGCTAACGCCTATTGGGGCAGTGTCAGAAGGTGGCGGTGCTTGCGTGGAAGGAGTAGTATCAGTGCCGGTGCCAGAAGGACCAGGGGGTGCGGGAGAAGTGCCAGGGCCGCCGCCGGCAGAAGGAGCAGGGGCTGAGCCGCCGGAGTTGTTACCAACAACGTTAACGGTCAACTTTTGGCCGGCGGCGCAGTGACCGGGGAACCCGCATATGTAGTAGTGCTGACCAGTTGTGTTGAGGCGAACCCTTGCCGGTCCATTTGTTATGCGATTGACGGCGTTGGCCGTGCTGCATGAATCATAAGCTTGCCTTGTCACTACAGTCAAGTCATGTGCTCCAGTAGCGAAATTAAACACTGTAAGATTAAGGGGGCAAAAAGAATAGAAAGAGATTAAGATCAATGATCGACGTTAATATATATTACGCTTGCTATTATAATTATATATATGACAAGTTGCCTCATTATGTACGTATAAAATTATTATACTAGAATTGTTTTAAAATATTAATTAATTACCAAGAGTGTCGCCGATCCGAAAGGTGTTAGCAGAAGCCCAGTTGGAATAAAAGGTGTTGTTTGGTGGGATTGTCCAGCCCGTGTTGCCGCCCACAACAAGATCAACGGCGGCTGTGCCGTGTAGCAGTGTTGCTGCAAAAGCTAGAGCCATAACGAGCTGTGCCATATTCATATTTCTAGTTGCCATTTCTTTCTTCGTAATTGTGTTCGCCGGAATTAAGGCCGCCCCCCAAAATCTTTTTAAGTTCTGTGTGCTGCAGGTTAATTGTTGCCTGTAGGCTCATGTTGATATATATATATATATGTATATATAATTATATATACATCAATTGATTTGAAAGTCGTTGATAGGTGCAATAGCTTCTCGGTAGGTAATAGTTTGCGTATGTTGACGCATACCCCGTTGTTTTACTTATTATTTTAAAATCTCCTCTTCCTCGAAATGAAGTTATTTAGACATGAACACGAACGCATCTCATTCCAAATTGATTCTAAATAAAAATAATCAATAATGATGCAATTTTTTTTTTTTTAATGTTTGATAATACCGACATTAATAGTTTATTAGTGTTGATTTTGTCAGCTTAATCCACCACTAATTAATATATATAGTAATGTCATTTATTATTATTATTTTTTATAACTTAGAACATCTCTAAAAGACTCTATTAATTTTACTCTTCAAATATTTATTTGTTCATCTATGCGGTAAAAAGAAGAGTGAAAAAATATGTTATTCTCCAAAAGACTATTCAAAGAAAAATAAGTTAACATTATTTTAATCAAATAAATATTTTTTCAAAAAAAAATGGTAATTAAACACTTCTCTCTCTCTCAAATAAAAAATAATAAAATATAAATTAAAGAAAAAGAAAATAATTTTACAAAATTAAAGAGAGAAAATCATTTCTTATTTGAAAAATCTTAATTGAAGTATCTTTTACATACTTAAATGCTAATGTTACTCTTTAAATAATAATAAAATTTTATTTAAATAGATTTTTAGAGATACTCTTATATATATATATATATATATATATAATATGCTCATATACATAAAATATGTTCATTAATCTTTGGTAGCTTGTCATCTTGTGACACTTGCTTTATGTGAGTGTGAACGGGGAAAAGAAGAAGGAAATCTATTATGCGCACCCTGAACCCACGTTTAAAAAAAGTAGAAAAAGTTATAAAAATGAACACATAATATTATCAAATCATCGAGAATGAAAGTTCCACGTAATTGATCAAAGAATTCTCCATCTTATTATTATTATTATTATTATTAAAAAAAAAGAGTCTACTTTATCTAGAATCGTTGAGTTAGTCTCTGATCAGAGACTTTCCGTTAAATAATTAGCACAATATTTTCGAAAACCCGGTCTGCCGATGACTTGGTGAAATAAAGAAACGAGCTGATGCAGAATCTGACGCAATACCAGGAGGTGAACTGTTTCTGGCTCTATTACTTTCGCTCAACCATTCAAAATGCCAAATTCATAATGCTTGAAAAAAAAACTAACCTAACGAAAGATACAGCATCGACAACTAGAGATTATCCCGATGATCATCAGAGCATCCAAATCAAAGTAGAAGTAGAAATACGTGCCTACCTATTTCCGATTGAAGGACTTCTTTGTGGTTATTTAGTTAACTCTGGTTGGTATTCCTCAGCCTATATATAATTTATCCAAAACAAGTGTCGACAAGCATTCTCTAAATCTGTAGATGGAATCTCGAATTTTCCTCCTTGGTTCTTTTGACATGAACTCACTAGGAGAACACGTTTAACCAGGCAAAAATCAATTTACATTTGCTGATACAGATAAAATAATCAGCAATCCTAGCTTATGTTTTTAAATGAAAATACAAGAATTTAGGTATATAGTTTCAACTATTGAGCATGTTGTGAAATGCACCAAACTCAGAACCCTTTGACTTGCGTGTGCTGGTTTGGCAATTAAAATATATGACTGCCCTGAGACATGCTCAATCACTAGCTTAAGAACAACCATTGCCACAGCAAGATTATTAAAATCAAGGAACAATCTCGAGCTCGAATATCCTGTGACAACATATGTAAAGATGAAGAAAAAAGAAGTGAAAAACATGGGGACGGAGGTGGCATAATGGATGCCGGTGTTTCATAAATCATAACAAATAAATGCATACACACAAACACAGACATGCATACACCCTGAATAATGATCAATTGAGATCCTTGTGAATTATGGTAATTATCTGATGCAGGGAGTGGAGAGGCATAATTAAGGTATAAGATGCAACTAACAAGGTGAATTACTTTATATACTCTTAACGGATTCTCCATCGCTCGTCAAGGACGCAAAGGTTGATGCATTCAGTAGTCAAATGAACCAAATGCGTCAAAACCTCAAATGGTTATCAATATCCTCTGTTGAAAAACCATACTAGGTCTGGGAACTTAGTTGATGGATAATAGAGTGTCGGTGAATCCGTTACTGACTTTGTTGGCAATACAGAGAGTACAAGATCATTAAATTACTTTATCTAGTATGAAACAGTCTGCAATCGAGGCATCTCCTTTCATAATCTCTTTTGTAGTGTGTTCATGGTGTCGGGTTCAATCTGGCATCTTTCACTGTGATGAACTGATGTGACACACCTCAAAAAGATAAAAGTCCTCAAAATTTCCCCTCTTGTCAAGTAGGTTTACTAAGAGTACAAACATCCAATGACCTCAAAACATTCAGTGATCTTCTAATAATCATGAGCTATTCACTTCATAGACTAAGAGCCAGTTTTTATTATTTTATTATGATCAGACTCTAATTTAGTAGAATTCATTAAAGACCTATAAGTTATTCTTGTGATTATTTGTGCTTGTTTGAAATGAAAAACAAAATATTCTATTATATGTTTCATTTATACTCACCCCTCCTAAACAAACAAAAATATCTTCTATTGAACATCCCTCCCTCCAACAAAATATAGTGCCAATGAGGATAATTGCAAAGTTTGTACAGAGTAAAACTCAAGGGATATAAAAAAATTTCTATCTTTTTCTTTTTTATTTTTTAAAAAAAGGGATATAACAAGAATATTTTGTAATTTTTTCTATTTTTCCATTTTTTTTGTTTGGTCCGAAGAGCAGCCACTGAGAAAACACAGTGCCCAAAATTTTATCACGTTCTTAATGACATATATCACAATTGGTGAAGAACCTCATACCTTAAAAGACAGATGTGATGAACCAGCAGATGAAGACTTCAGTCCATGAAATCCAATGTCATATGCAATGCTCCCATCAGGCTTAAACAGTCCAAAATTCCTCTCAGAAGTCGGTCCAGGTTTCTGATTCTCATTAAAAATAGCAAAAACATAAGCCTTCACCACATTTTTCGGCCGAAGAGGAGTTCCTTTCTTCTTAGCAAGCCTTTTCCGCAGATTATAATTGTATGTCCTTGCATTGTCAACCGTTGCAGCAGCTTCATTGCTATCTCCACGGGAGGCCCATCCTGTCTCTGTAACTATGACTTCCATCTTTTTAAATCCAGCATCCTCCAAAGCAGCATAGGCTGCATCAATCTGAGCATCAAGCATATTATCATAATGTAGCTTAGTTTTTGAATCATCAATCCCTTGAGTTGACTGGAAAAGGGCATAATTAATATCTATATTTTCTGGATCACTCATATAGGCCAGAAATGGGTAAACATTCAAACAAAAAGGAGAGCCAATTTGTGAGAAAAAATCCAAGAGTGGCTTCATAAACTGATCTACTCCTTCTTTGAATATACATGAAGAGGGAGGGTAGGAATTAGCAAAAACAGCCTGTGAGTGTGCAGTGGTGATCTGAACTACATCATCTAGATGAAGCTTTTTTATGGAATTGTAAACATTTTTTACTGCACCTAGAAGAGCTCCCCAGAGTTCGGAATCAGCCCCTCCCAAAACTTCATTCCCCACAGCAATTCCACAAATCTTTGTCTTCGGTAGGAAATTCTGCACATTTTCTTTAACCCAATCCATGGCATGACTCTCATTAGCACTCATTTCTTTCACTAACCCATTTGGAAGTCCAACCACAAGTTCAAGCCCAGTCCCACTAAAGGCCTTGAGAACACTGTGATCAGCATCATAAATACGAACATTCTTTATCTTTGATGCCCTAAGAAGTACAGCAACTTCATCAGGGGAAGGAATGTTATCTGCAATTCTTCCATAATTTATTCCATAAGTTCCAGTAAATGCTTGTACTTTCTTGGGATCTGGAAAAATAACAGATATTTTCAGTCTTATCTCAACACAACCCTCGTATAGACGAGGTAAAATGACAGTATTCATTACTTTGTCAGAAAAGTATACACAGATCTTCTACTAAAAAAAATTCAGTATGGTCTTTCAAATCCAAGGAAAGCACAGCATGATTCAACAAAAGTGTGCACGAAAACCTTAATCAGCATGACAGAAATAAACAAGTACTAATTACATATGAATTACGTGAGAGATCAAATTTGATGCAGAGGGTGGCATGAACTTAACAGCGAATTCCCATATTGACATAAGCAAAACAAGTTCAGAAGAAGAAAGATAAAGATTAAAGAAATTTCACTCCAAACCAATTCCTCCAAAAAGATGATGATGATGATGATGATAATCAAAATTGTTACAATCTACATAGAGACCATAGTAAATTAACAAATACACACGACAAAATTATCACTGCTGTAGAGAATTATATCAGCCCTTATTTAGAAATCAAATAAAGTTTAAAAATCAACAAACTGAAAGTTTAATTGAATTCTCATTTAAAAAATAAAATCACAATTTTTCTACCAGGAAAATATCGGTTATAATTTCAGAATTATGAAAACAAGAATTTCATAACTACAAACAACAACTGTTGGAAAGCCATTCCAATCCAAAAAATTTCAGCGATCAATCCAATAATATTCATAAGCTATAAACAATTAAAACTAACCCAATAATTAAAAATTCAAAAAAAAAAAACAAAAAGAGTAAAGAGAGTTGCAGAAAGTTACCAATTAGAGTGAAGAAGACGGAGAAGAACAGGAGAAGATGAAACCGAAGAAAGAACCTCAAGCTTTTCTTCATTTGTCTTCTTAAAATCAAATCAACAGTTACTACTTTGTTAGTCAAAAAGACATCGAAGTCAGTGCACCGCTTCTTGTTCTTGTTCTTCTTCTTCCTCCTCACTCACTCACACAAAAAGATTCTACCTTTTTGTTTTCCTTTTTTTTTCTCTCTCTCTTAAACTTGCAACTCTCTGCCTCTCTGCTGTTTTTATAAATCAATGGATGGAAACTGATCTTCTTAATTAATTAATTAATTACATGAAAGTATGTTTGGCGGTCGTTTTCTCTGAGGCTTTACTGAGTGCGGGAGAGTGGAGACAGCGGCTTTGGGTGTTTTAATTCTTTTTCCAATTTTTATATTTTCGAATTTGTTTACGTTTTAATTAATTATTAAATACGAATGAATAAATTTACCTAGTTTGGTGATATATTAATTTAAAATTCTTTTGGTTTGATTTGGTCAACTACTGTTCTTGCTCCTATTGGTCAATGATTTACTTGCTTGCTTACTTGGAGTTTTCTAAGTGGTTGCCACGCGCTTTGCTCTGTTGAAGTGGAAGTGGAACTCTACTTCTTATAATTTTGTCTTCTTTTCTTTTTTAATTTTCTATCTCTCTTTAATTTAATTAATTTTCATTTTAAAAAATCCCAAAAGACTTATTGGACATTTCAATTTTTTTTTCTAGAAGTCACTTTTTGATGTTTTTGTTGCGTGTTAGTTTTGAAGACTGAACACTATTGGTATATAAAATGAGATTATAAAAACTGTATTACATGAATGGTGTGTTTATTTCATGGAATGAGGAATGAGAATGAAGAAATGTGAATGAAATCCATGTTTACTTGAAAAAATATAATTTAAGAATGAGAATAAAATGTGTGGATCTCACACAATTTGAGAATAAGAAATGAGAATCTCATTCCTATGGGGGGTTGGGAATGAAAATGAGGGAATGAGAATGTAATATATGTTTACTTTTGTGTCCCTCTAATTTTTTCATATTTTTCAAATTATCCTTATTCAAATCACAATTAATTTTATTAACTTTATTATTTTAGTTATTATTAATTATTATTTTTATTTTTATTAACAATATTATCATTATTGTTGTTGTTGTTGTTGTTATTATTATTAATAATAAAAATAATAATAACAATAATTAATAATAACTAAAATAATAAAGTTAATAAAATTTAATAATGATAATATTAATAAAAATAATATTAACAGTAAGTAATAATAACTAAAATAATAAAGTTAATAAAATTTAATAATAATATTAATATTAATAATAATAACAATAATCAATAATAACTAAAATAATAAATTTAATAAAATTTAATAATAAAAATAAATATTAATAATGGTAATATTAATAAAAATAATATTAACAATAATTAATAATAACTAAAATAATAAAGTTAATAAAATTTATTATTAATAATGATATTATTATTATTATTAAATTTTATTAACTTTATTATTTTAGTTATTATTAATAATTGTTAATATTATTTTTATTATTAATAATAATAGTAATAATAACAACAATAATGATAATATTGTTAATAATGATAAATTAATTATTTTTATTAATTATTAATACTATAAGTATTTTGGTAAATTCATTCTCATTCTCATTTATTTTGCCAAGTAAACACATCAATGGCATTCCAACACATTATCATTCCCATTTATTTTTGCCAAGTAAATATTGAAATCTCATTCTCATTCATCATTTTCATTCCAGCTCATTCATATTCTCAGTCTATTCTCATTCCATGAAGTAAACGCACCAGAAGTTCCTTTAAGGCTGGTTATAATTTTTTAAAATTTAATAGTGAAAAGTACATAAATAATTAAATTCGTTTAGTAGATATTAAATATAAGTTTAATATTTCTTTGTGAAAATATATTAAAATAGTTTAATTTATCATATTTTTCAGTTTGTAAGGTTTCTTTATCTTCTCAATCCGACCAAAAGAGTTTTATTTTTCTTCTTTTGATTAAGGTTCCGTTTGATATAACTTTGTAAATAAAACTTATTTAAATCGAGCTTTTGTTAATAAATTTTTTACAAGTAGAGTTTTCACTAAGAAAAAATTTAGTTGTTTGGTTAACAATGAAATCTTTTGTTAAAAATTTATAAGATTTCAAATAAATAAAAAATATCTTAGACATTCTAACGTTTAAAAAAAAAACTTTTTAATCTTTATTTTTAAAAGTCCAAAATTTAAGAATTTATTATTAAAGACAAAATAACTTACTTAATCTTTAAAACCTCTACTAAAAAAAATCAAATAACTACAAAAGATTTAAAAAGATTTTATGGAATTAAATAGAAGCTTATATATATTAGATTTAACTAACAAATAAACATTTTATTTTAAAAATTTTACTACATTTTTCATATGATATAAACTTAAAATAAGAAAAGGAACAAACTTATTAATTAAGATAATAAAAAAAATATTTTTTTGGGCTGAGAGCTATAATTGGCAACAAGACAAGCAAATTTATATTTTAAAATTTATAATCAAAAGCTCTACTAGATTGAGAGGTACATAAAGATATCTTTTTACTATCCGTAAGTTTCAGATTGTGCAAAATTGACACGTAAATCAATCTAAAAAGGAAAGAAAGTAATAAGAAACAAAAGCCAAGCACAAAAAAGAGCATTTCTTTATCAAACTTTGGTGTGTTGTTGAATTAGTGGGGCATGTCGAGGATCATCAGAATCAAAGAACCTTATGTGGCTTCAAGGACAAATGTAAACGAGTTGGTGATCAAATTCATTTGGTCGATTATAAGCCCACGGCACCATTATCATCTTGAATTAGATTTTCACAGAGAGAGAGACGGAGAGAGGCAGAGAGAATTATAATTATCGTAATTAATCGGTTGAAAGTTAACAAGTCATTATTGTGTTTTGGGTGTGACCTATAACTACTTATTGTAGTAGTAAACGTCGCAAGTAAACGAGAAGCTCGTCAGAAGAATTTTGCGATTGCTTAGAAGACAAGAGTCTTCATAGCTTCAACTGACGCATTGTCTTTATTTTCCACTTTTGTTTCTTTTTCGGTAACTCTTGGTTTTTTCTTTACTTTTTAAAAGGTGAGTAAAGTCTTTCAAATCAAAGATGCAGTGACGTTAATTAGTTATATCGATGGGTCTAAGCATGGACAAGCTTAATTTGTTAATCAAAAAGTAATAAAAAGTAAAGTAGCATTCAAACTGAAAAAAGAGTGATATTTTGCAAAAATATGTCAAGAATCTGAATTTGTGAACTGGGAGAAGACAACTAAAGTGGATGGGGGAAACAACCTCTTTGTTGTTGGAATGCACTAAAAAGTGGGGGGGAAAAAAGTTAAGTCTTTAAAATGAAATAAGTAACACACAATGGTGTCTAATCTCTAATTGCATGAAAATGAAAAATTAGAGGCTTTCCTTAGCAGAGATGACATAAAAGCGAGGTCTTTAGAGCTGGCCTTCGAAGCACTTAGATGGTGATTTTTAATAAGAAAAGTTTCTGCAATATCAATTAGAGAAATATATGTATATAATGTGTAGTTCAATTAAAATATAATCACTAATTATATGATGATTTTTTTAAAATAAATATATACATAACATATATATATATTAATTATTAATTAAGTGTAACACTTCTAATGTCCTACAATATCTCCCGCACGTAAGGGAATATGCTTTTACATGTCTCGTTTGTTCAAATGATTAAAAGCGAATACTAATACTGACCTCTTATAGGACCCACTAGAATTAGCTGCAAATGCCCATCTTTTTTGTCAAAATAATCTTGAAATAATAAAAAAAAAAAGATAGGTATAAGCTTAAGGCTTCCATGGTGGTTGTCACCTATATTTAAGAAGCAATTAAAGATTTTTATATATGATTAATGAATTACCTGGGATCCCATCATCGTCTTTGTTGTTGTTTCACTTCTAGATTATCTGCTAGAAAAAAAGATTATTTTGAGTTACTTAGTGATAAGAACATCGTTGTTAAGGAATTGTATTGAGGCTTGAATCTTGATTTCTTTGCCTAAAATCACTTCTTTTTTTTTAGATTTCTATTAGTATAAAAAGATAGAAATATTTGAAGTTGTAATTTTATATTTCATTATCTTTACAATACCCTATTCCTTTACTATTCATACAAAATTCTATCTTATACTCAATCTTTCGTCTTAACGTAAAAATGTATAAATCATATAAAAAAATTTTTAAGTGTTCAAAATATAAAAATATAGAAATGAAATCAAATATGCCTTGAAAGAGTTATATTACGTTTTACAGTCATCCATACATGAATGTGTTCAAAATCTATTTTTTGATTATATTATCAATCAATCATTTGAGATTTTTATCACAAACCATCTCATTAAATTTTATGAGCTAACAAGGTGGTGTGAGAAGGATTTTGGACTTTGGTTTGACAGTAGACAAACCTTTCTACATAGAAGTTTGGGAAATGACTTTATGATGTGTTTGCGAAATGACATTAATACCCTAATGTATTTGAAAAATGGCTGGATGAGATAACACAATCCAGCATCCTTATCTTCTGAAAGTGCAAAACTGCAAACTGCCCGTAACCTCTGAAAATTCCCACCAAAATTACCAGAAAACACAGAAAAAGAAAACAAAAACACAAAAAAGAAAAATGGCAACACAGTTTCTCTCAACTGCAAACAGCTTCCTCTCCTCAACTCTACCCTCTTCATCTTCATCACCATCTTCTTCTTCTTCATTATCAAATCCAACATTAATTCACATTCACAAACACAACTCCAAGAGACAACAACAAGCTATTTGCAAGGCTTTCACTCAGTCACCAACGCCAGCACCTTTACCAAGTATCACAAAAAGAAATCTTTCTATAAGCTTTATCACCGGATTTGTTTTCTCATCATTGGCTGGTGGTGGCAATGGCAAAGGCTGTTTTGATGCCAATGCTGCTATATTAGAAGCTGAGGATGATGAAGAGCTACTGGAGAAAGTTAAGAAAGACAGAAAGAAGAGGCTTGAAAAACAAAGTGCTCTCAGTTCCTCTATGAAAGAAAAAGGTTAGGACACGTCCATACTGTGCTTATTACTTTTAGGTTGTTTAAATTTTTGCATAATATGGACATGCCTACATTTCAATGTGTTACACTTCTGCTTAAAGTTTACTGTTCTCTTTGTGTTCTGTTGGAAACTTGGAATTCAAATAATTTATTTGATAGTTAATAGATAGAACTAGAGAATACATGAATTCATTTTTCTAATGATGAGATTTTTAAAATGTGGAGTTAAGGACGTGGTTTCTTAAATTATTGGCCACTTTAAATAACTTAGCAACAGAAAGTTCATGGTTTGCACTCATGATAGAGAATTGAAGGGGTCCAGGAATAATTCTCGGTAGAGTTTAATTTGATCATCTTTAATTTGTCTTATAGTAAATTTGGAAGGTGATTCTCCTATGATTTGTTTGATTTGATCCAATCTGGGTATGAATATGGATATTTAGTAGTCAACATTGATAGCTTATGGCTTTGCTATTTCCATCAAAATATTCAATTCTAGTGCCGTTTCTTGTCTTTGGTGTGATAAGGAAACAAATTCTTATGTTTCGGGGCCTGAAATAGCTCTTAATTATACTGATGCTTTGATTGGTTTGTAACGTAAATCTGGTGCTGAAGTTATGCATGGTTTGCTTTTGCTCGTCAACATAGTTAGTTGAATATTAAGGAGGGGGTTATATTTTTTTCCTCTCATTGTCGCCTCCCTGACCTTACATGTCAAAGTATCTTGATGCAGGATATTTGCAGGATCTAGTGTACAAGCTGAGCAAAGTTGGCGAAGCCATAGAGAAAAATGATCTCGCTGCAGCCAGTTCTGTACTTGGGAGAAGCACTGAGACTGACTGGGTCCAAAAGGCTAATCAAGCTTTCACCAAGGTCACTTGTTGAACATTTATTTACAAATTAATTGTGAGCTATTTTACTCTTCATACCCCTATTCACGACATATGATGAAGGATGTGAATATTCATGTATTGTTTTTTTAAATTTTCTTCTCATCAGCTGAGTTCCAGTCCAGAGGAAATGACTGAAGTGGATGCATTTAATTCTTCACTAGCTTCATTGATTTCATCAGGTCGGCTACTCTATGGCAGAGTTTTCTGTTTCTCATTTCTTAACTATGTTGCCTGCAATTCCGTGTCCTATGATCAATCTTAGCTTCAAAATGTATCTCTGGCAATTATAAATGCCTTCTCATAATAATCTGCAAATAGGAGAGCTGCAACTTCTTTTTTAGTGCTTTTGTGAATTAACCATGGTTTCTATTCTTTACTTGTTTCTTCCAGTTACTAAAAATGATATTGAGTCCTCGAAAGTTGCTTTTGTGGCATCAGCCAGCGCATTTGAGAAGTGGACATCTTTGACCGGACTGGTTGAACAGCTCAAGGGACTGTGAAGGAAGAGATGATGAGATTGCTTTTTTGTTCATTTTTGTTTGGTTTACTGAGAGAGCAACTTGAAGCTTCTTTTATTCTCGCCCCGGTGTTTTTCATAATCTTCCATTAGTCTTCTTCACAGTTTCAAATGGTCTCTAAAATTCAAGAATGACAGCCTATGTTACTTGCTTATGAATTGTAAATCCTTGCTCAATGTTTTGAGCCTCGGTCATTACTTTTCCAGACAAGCCTTGCCAAACTTTTTTTTTTTTTTTGGGTAAAATATTCTTTATTGATTTGAATCATCTGTATGGAATTGTTAATTGTATATGTCCACCATACCCACTACTCATTACATTTATTCGCTTTCGATGACAGGAGATACTCCAATTTGAGTTTGTGTGAAACGCCCATCATCTTACGATGAAGAGGCAAAAACCTAGCTGATATCTAGAGCTGTTTGGGATCTTGACAATGTCGGCTTGTCGCAGCTTTCTATGTTATGTTTCCCCCGAGTGTTTCATAGGAATTTTCTTGGGAAAGACAGCATTATGCCCCTAACAGATGAGAAAAGACATAATACAGTAAATGCCAGTCACCTGCAAAGACCGAATAAACACAGCCTAGGGTGAATGGACATTATTGAATAATAACATCAAATTAGCAGTATTTAACACCAATGTGTCACAAATGTCACAAGAAGCTAATCTCTCCGGTAAAACATAAGCTGGTTAAATTATACACCTAATACACAACATAGTAGAAGATGTCCTGACGAGTGTTTGGGATCTTGACAATGTCGGCTTGTCGCAGCTTTCTATGTTATGTTTCCCCCGAGTGTTTCATAGGAATTTTCTTGGGAAAGACAGCATTATGCCCCTAACAGATGAGAAAAGACATAATACAGTAAATGCCAGTCACCTGCAAAGACCGAATAAACACAGCCTAGGGTGAATGGACATTATTGAATAATAACATCAAATTAGCAGTATTTAACACCAATGTGTCACAAATGTCACAAGAAGCTAATCTCTCCGGTAAAACATAAGCTGGTTAAATTATACACCTAATACACAACATAGTAGAAGATGTCCTGACGGACAATCATGTCTTCAACAACAACAGAGCTACAATTGTCTGAATATCTCACTAATCTAAAAGGTCAAAGAAGTGCAATAGAAGCCTTCATTAAGTTAATTTACTTTAAACTGTAACTCAAGGCTTCACTTCCCCTGCATCACTGCCACGGCTGCCATTTTCAATCGCTTCTACTTCCACCTTCTGCTAATCTGATTCACACTATTAAGTTCCTCACCACTGCCGTTCACTGCTCCTTTCTCCTTGAGTTCTTCAGCTTCAGGAGCACTTCTATTGGTTTTCTGTTTAGTCTCCTCTTCAGCAGCAGCTGGATCAGCTTTGTCCTGTTCACCAGAGCCAAACTCTTTCTGTGTCTCAACCTGAGGTTGATCTACCTTTTCTTCATTTTTTGCACCTTCAATTCCTGCCTTATCCTGAGTTACTCCAGAACTATCAGCTTGAGTGCCATCCTGGGTCTCTTTCAAGTTTCCAGGCTCAGCCTCGGTTTTCTTGCTTTCTTCAGCATCAGTTGATTTATTAGCATCTTCCCCAACCTTGGCTTCTCCAGAGGGTCCAGCTTCTGTTTTGGTATCCGGACCTTGGTCAACTTCATTCTCATCTCGGCTTTCTTTCACTATATCCTCTTCCTTTTCCACCTTGGCATTATCCTCAGTTTTTTCAGCCTCTTTCATCTCAACTTCTTTTGTTTCCTCAGTGCTTTCAGGAGCATTTTCTGCTTCTCTGCCGTCTTTCTTTGAAGCAGATGATTTTCTGCCTCGCTTCTTTGGGGGTTCATTATCTGCTGCCGGTGAGATCTTGGCCTTCTCACTAATTCTTGCAGATCTGCGAGGGGTCTCACCAGTGCCCCAGTCAAATTCTGAAGACGCTGGACCACCAGGATGTGCTTTCAGGTACTGTTCCAATTGCTTCTTGTTACTGATTTCCTCTCCTGTTGGAGCAGTGAAAACAATCTCACTCTTCTTAGGCGTCCCACCTTTCCTAGGCACAATCTGCAAGTGAACATAAACCCTGAGGTTATACGGCTGACTTGACAGGTTTAAAAGGGAAATGTAAAATCAAAATCAAAGTCATAGACCTTCGAACCAAGAAATTTCTATTTGGATATTGAAATTTGAAGTTCATGCCAACTAATCAAATTCAAGAAAAGAGAGTTAACAATTTAAATCACAGTCTACAGGTACAACAAAGTCAAAATTAACAGTTAAAAAAACAACCAAGATGGTCTGCTAATGCTGTCACTACAGGCAAAAAGAGTTAGGCCCGATGCCAAGGCAATCAATAACTTATGAAAGTATTACGATAGCAAGCAGTTGAGTCAAGAAACAAGTATCTGAATGTTGGCAGGGAGTTACAAAAAAAGTTCTGAGTTTCAGAACTACTTCTATACAAAATAGTAGTAGTATCCTGGCATAATTTCAATTTGAAGGATACAGGCATACATTAAATACAGTCTGCAAGATCAGAAGCATTGTTTGGCCTAAAGATATACCGCAAAAGTCATATAAAAAATCGAAACAGAACATTACAGCCACAAGATATTATGTCTTAAGCAGTCTTTCAGGCGCATTCTTTGGGTCTGCTCCTGCATAAACAGGTCACCAAATCTCACTTTGTCACAATCTTTCACTACGGTTGTGTGTGTGAGCGCATGTGAGAAAACAGGACAAACAAGAAAATTCACCACTATCAATGTTGAATTATGGCCATAACCTCATTGGCCAAATCTTAGGCCCAATGAACTCCCTGGGCAGAAAAAAAAAATCTGGTTTACAAGCAACTAAAAAGCAGAAACGGCAATCATGCAACAGTAACTTCAAACTAATAACTTCAAACTAATAAGCTCCAGAGACAGGTTCCTTCGTTGTCCTAACACATCAATAAAGTAAAATCATTGTAACAAACAAAATCACAAATGGTAAGTAGAGGTGTAGCAATAAGCCAGTCAGTGGAAATAGCTGGAAAACTATATAATTACACAAGCTACATAGTCTCCACTAGGAGATCAACATGGATAAACAACTTCTCCATGCCCCCAATACAAAAAAGCTCAGTCCATTGACCCTTCAGCCTTACACATCTTTAACACCATAGTTTCAGTAGAAGATCTTCAAAATCCTAAGACAACCGAATAATCCTTGCATGAGCTTATTCTAGAGAAATTATTCTTGTGAAGGAAGAGACGGTGTGCTAGGGTAGAGGTATGCTTCTTTTGGTTTATACCTCATCTAAGATATGGTCAAAGACTCAAAATCAATAAGAATTAGCATGAAAGAAAACTTTATATTTGTTCAATGTTATCTATGCAATTTTGCTGCACATTGAAGGAAAATATTTTCCTGGTCCTCTTTTTTCTTTTTCCCCGAATGTGTTGTGGGCATGGGGTGTTTGTTATACATCACATATTTAACATAATGGATAACTGAAACTAGTAGCAATCTCATAATGTGTAACATATAAAAGAATGTATAAATATTCACATAAAAATGTTGGAATTACAAATTTGACACTGATGCTCTCAAGGGTTCAGAATCTACAGGTAAATGAAATTTTTATCCTCAGCTGGTATCTCACATTCAAAAGTTATCGTTATGAAAAGCTATACCACAGAACCAATGCTTAATGAAGAAAATAATTTTTCCTGTTCAAAACAAAATCTGTAACAGAACTGTTGTGTTAAGAGTTCAGCAGAACCATTTCCAGTCACAAGTCACATTCTAAAAATACTCCTCCAACAACAATACCCTTGAAACCGACAATTCCACCAAAAAGTTTCCAAAATAATAATTGAAAATTACAAATAATAGTACTGGAAAGCCCAAGGCCCTAGCCAAAGAGGCATTGAAGACAAGCAGAATTAATTATTATTATGAAACAATAACAACTCATAAGTCAACACAAATACCAAAACAAACCCGCAAACCCTAGCAGAAACTACATCACTCTGCTGTATCACAATTTCCACCATTGAAATTCCCAACAAAATTGGAAAAAAAAAACAACAAATTCACTAGCAATTGACGCCAAATAATGAAACCAGAGTATATAACCACAAATAATCAATGAATTGAATTTCCTTCAAAATAAAGCACTTCAACTGAAACAAAGAAAAATAAATAAAATAAAATAAAAACTAAAAATAGAGAGCAAGACCTTCTTCTTCCAACCAAAAGGAGCAGGAAGCTCAAAGCTCACTTGTTCTTCTTTCACACTGTCTGAGCTAGCCATTTCACCTGTAAATTTCCACAATTACGATTAATGATAATTATTATTATTATTACTCATAAAAATAAAAATAGAGTGCAATTTTGAGGGGGGGGGGGGGGGGAACAAGTAAGACAGAGAAAACACGCACTCACTCTCTCTATATCTATCTCTGTGATATGCGGCTTCTAATTTGATTTTTTATTTTTAATGGTAAAAACTTTTCTTGTTTGTTTCTTAAACTTTTATTTGTGACGGTTGATTGATGAATTATGGAATTTGATGGGGGAACAAATAATGACAAAAGCAATTAAGCAGACGGACAGCCACGTTTCGCTCTCTGTCCTAACGAAAAGTATAGAAACGTTTCAGATTTTCCTTTTGGTTCTGGCGTTGGAGTTTTCGCGTGACGCGACACGTGTCTATTCCCACTTTTAGTATTTTAAGAGACACACGTCACATGAATTTAGAAAAAAAAAAAACAAAACAAAACAAATGTAAGTCTTGTTGTCTCTCTATCACACCCTCAAAACAATTTTTTTCTTCGTGTAAAAAGAAAAATTATTTTTGATAAAATGATTGAAAATTTTTTTTTGATAAAATAATATATATTGTTCAATGGAATCTAAAATTAAACAAAATACAGAGAACGTTATTAGGTTTGGCCTAATAATATATATTTTCGAGATAATCTTAATAAATTAATTAACAAGCCCACACAGAAGCCTAATTTTTTTTAAAAAAAATTAACGGGAATATCCTATAATTAAGGAAATTTAAACTCTCAATTTGATGGAATTAACAAGCCCACACAAACTCATCTGTAGAGTTGTCGGCTTACTGAAAGCACATGCTCCAACTTCAAATCAAACGCGAGGTACGAAAGAGTGAAACACCTGAAAGTTGAAATTCAACAATCAAACAGTATTAGAAAGTTCGAGGATGACTTTCAAGCCACATGTAGCCAATCAGATGAGAGTCGAGTTTTCAAATCAATCTGATAGGAGTTTAGGCTAGAGTTAGGTCAGTCAGCTCCACAATTAATTTCCATTATTCAGTACCGAGTTTTATTAACTGTCAAGTCAACCGTCAGGCTTTCGGCCATGGATTGCTGGGCCCATTATTAAAAAAAAAAAATTAATCTAATTCACTCAAAATAATCATCAAATTTATTGACCAAGGAAAAATTTAATTTGTTAATTATCATGGATTAAATTTCCATAATTTTTTTTTATAGGGAAGTATAATTTTTTATTAATTCAACATAATGAATACGTATTTGATTTTTGTTGCTAATAAATTTAGCCAAACAATTGTTTCACAACAACTATCTACAATTAACTTAACTAAAGAATGAATAATTACAAAACTTAATTTGTTATTTATCATATATTGGATTAAATCAACATAATTGGGTGAGTTTTGAACAACAAAAAACTTTCATCAATTTAGAAATTGCAAGCAGATGGAAAGAGATCTCCCTATCTTACCACTAATGTAAGATATACCCCTCACATGAACAGTGAATGGATCCCACATATATACTGTTCATGTAAAGGGGATGTATTTTACATTAGTTGTAAGATAATGCTTCTCGATGGAAAGTAGCTCATTTGTTTTTCTAATCTAACAGAATTAACGTTGTCAAGGTACATATGGTTATCATAATGTTTTAATATGAGTCAATAATTTTGTACTTGATATTATATTATCATGATCCCTTTTATGTTTGCTATGATTTTATGGGATCCACCACATTCTTTAACAAACAGGCGATCATAACTAAATCACTATACAAACAAAAAAGTTGAAAATTTTATTAATTTTCGCAATTTGTTAACATGGACGAGCGGGTAGCCCCTTTAAAAACAGACGGCAAAAGTCCTCTTACAAAACAATAATCTCAATACAAAGTGGAATCACACATCACAATAATCTAAAAATATATATATTTAAAAAAAAAACTTGGTGAGTCAGTCACCTTTTGCTCGGCATTGATGTGCTTAAAATTGTGAAGCCCACTGATGGTGAGGAACCGAGTTCACGTCTCAATGAACTGATCATATTACATAGGGATGGCAATGGAGAGGGGAGTGGAGGGGAGGGGACCAATCTCCTCGTACCCATTTTCGATATTTTACATATGTTTTCGTCCCCTTCCCGTCTCCGTCAGAATTACTTGAGAGAATCTATATCCTCTCCCCGAATAATAACAGGGGATCCTCGAGGGTCCCCGATTCCCGAATAACTAATAAATATTTTTTTTTGTTTTCGATTTTGAGTTAATCATATTAAAATAAAAAATTCAAATAAAAGTAAAGTTCAAAATATATCTTACATTAATATCCATTACAAAAGTCACATACATTAAATTAGTAAGTAACGCAGCATGCAAGGGATACAAACTTCTTTTATAAACTATCATGAATAAATTAATAGTCTAATACAAAATTGTTACAAATAAAATCGAATTTAGATTCAAAATTAACTTTTTCAATGGTGGCGTGGACACTTTATAAATGTGGACTATTCCCTTTACAACACAATAGTTAAATCGGAGCAAATCAAGAGCAGATATTAGATTATATATTAAATTTGTGATTCGCTGTGGGTAATTATAATATCTAAAAATAAATAAAAAATATATTTAAGTTTAAAATATTTAAAGAATATTAAAATTAAAAAAATTTGGGCTAATAGAATCTACTCGGTCATTTTAATGTCCTAAATAAAAATTTAAGACTTTAATTAGTTAATTAGGCCTAAAAGTTTAATAATATAAATATTTTGATATTTTTTATTTTTACCAATATTTACAATTTTATAATTTAAATTTTATTATTTATTTACTAGTAATTTAAAAAAATAAAAAATTAAAATGGGGAAATGGGTAGTGGATGGGGATTCCACCTCATCCCCGTCCCCTCCCCGAATAAGAAATTGGGTAAAAAAATTTTCCCGTCCCTTCCCCAAATAAGAAATTGGGTATGAAATTATCCTCATACCCTCCCCGAATGGGAAAAATCCTGAGGGTACCCGTCCCCGTGGGGATTTTTGCCATCCCTAATATTACAGTTGAACCGCACACGTGTAGCTCAAAATGGATGCATTAATTTTTATTTTATTTTTAACAAAAGATGTTTCATTAATCAAAAACATTACAAGAGAAATGCAACGTAAGAAGCCGCCTGTTGCACCCACATATAAGGCTCTGAGCGAGCTAGAGCTATTTTAGCAACATTATGAGCTGCTGAGTTACAAGATCTTGAAATATGTTTCACTGCAAATACACTGTTCTTATAAATAAATTCCCTGACTTCAGTTATAACCCAATCAATTTCCAAATTGCTACTAATTCTTTTTGACATAAGTCTAATTACATTGAGTGAATCGGATTCGACCACAAGTGGAATAAGCCCCAACTCCTCTACCAACTTGATGCCTTCCAATATTGCACTAGCTTCCGCAAAATTGATATCGCCAAAAAAGGATATTCGAAAACTTGAGGCATCCATGAATTCTCCCTTGGAATTTCTGACAACGACTCCAAGCCCAGCTAAACCATCAACCTCGTTTATTGCTGCATCGGAATTTAGTCTAAACCAGTTTTTGTCAGGAGAAAACCATCTTTCCTCTGTGATGACCAGTGGGGCTCCAATAGATTTAATACAAGTTTCTTGTGCATCCTTATAAGCTTGGCTAACCCTATCAGCCTTAATAAGAGTGCTACTTATATCCATCCCTTCCTTTGTAAATAGAGTGAGATTCCTTGTTCGCCACATTGACCAAGCAAGTGCCACAAAACCTTCAAATTTTTCTTTAGGTAATGAAGTGTGTAGATTCAGTGAAGCACTATAGAAGTCAGTGAACGAGTTCTTATCGAAGATCTCTGCAACATTGGAAAGCTCCCATACCTTTCGCGTCATCTTACACCTCAACAGGGCATGCAGAGCATCTTCCGCAAAATGGATGCATTAATTGGAACATTGTGGGGTGCAAGATTGCGAGATGGAAATTGGAATGAAAGATACAACGGGAAAAAGAAAGGGGGCCGTCCATCACTATCGACATTGAATTTTTTAGTGGCCTACTTGAGCAACAGTTTTAGTTGCAAGCCCAAACCAATGGACTAGGACCTCAACAAAGAGCTCTATTGGCCCATGAGCCTAATCACAGAATTGGGCCAGTACAATTGAGGGAGACTCTTTGCAACTAACTGATCACATGCGTGTTTCACTATGCAAACACACGAACAATTAACAGCATCAATTTAATGATTGTTATTGGGAAAGCTATGGGTCTCCTGCTGAATTTTAGAATACATCACAAATGTAATATAATTAACTAATGCATGTATAGCACGTGTAATCTAATTTAATATAATCACTATTTATATGATGATTTTTTAAAATAAATGTACAAACGTCATAATATTATTTACTTATTGTATAACTAACATAATACCTCTAATGTATTTTAAAATTTCTCCACAAGCTCATGTGATCAATTGTCGTAGTTTAATTAATATATACAATACGGCACATTTGAGCAAGATAATTAAGGCCCTTGTTTTCGTTGAGTAAGGTTCTTTTTGCAACAAGTTACCATTATTCATGGCATTGAATAATTCCTAGTCAATGCTCCTGCAAGATTTGGTCAGCGATGATGTGATATGGTGTAGGTACGGGGTACCAGCTGATACAAGAATCATAAAGAGGTCACTGTGCTATTTCGAGATTCTATCATCTGACCAATCGTGAAATTTAGTTGGTATCATGCAGGCTACAACCGCAGAGTCACGCACACATATAGCTTCATAGTCCTGTCTAATCTTTGTACTTGGGCTCAATAATTACACTGTTTATGGGATCCACATTCATTTGATATTTATATAATGTTTCTTAATCGCATTTGTTTGACCATGACCAAAAAGATCAATTAAATCGCATAACTGAACGTAAAAGGAATTGAAGAAAAAGATTATAGATATATATGGTATAACTATGTGTTGTAAGAAAGAAGCTCAAGCAAAATGCAAATTAATCTCTGAAGAAAAGGTATTTAAATATAAATCGATTGGATGATTCATTTGCCAATTGAGGGTTGAAGCAAGCTCGATTTATGAAAAATGAAATGCACGAAAATGGTGTCGATAGAAATGTGGTTCGGTACTTAGGTACATGTTAAGTCCAATTAATCATATATATTGTTACTCGCGGCTATTACTACTTTACTTTTTACGTTAGCTATGCACTTTAATTTGATTAGCTTTAGAGAGATTAATATTTTCTTATTTTGTTAATATTAAAAAAAAAGGGAGAGAAGTTGATAAGATTTAAATCAAAATTTTAACCTCTATCTTCTTATAATTTAAATTCAGATAGTTAATTAAATAAAATTACTTGAAAATCACTCGATAAAGTTCCTATGAGCGAATGATTAATTTTTTTAGTGAAAGGATTGTGGAAACAATTTTGTTCAATTTATTCAAAACAAAACTCTATTTCGTAATTATATACTTGATCAAAGAAGACTGTATTTCTTTATTTATGAAGTATATCATAGTGTTTCTTGGTTTTAAGAATTGAGGTATAAGAAGAATGCAAACGGATATAATATATACATGAAAAAAAAAACCCAAAAAAAAAAATGAAAACATAACAAATCTGTAGAAACAAATTTTCTAATTCTTTAAAAGAAAAAAAAAGGTAAAATTAAGGAGAAAACATACGTGGTCCTGATCATCAAGCTCTGCAGCAACCATTAATGGAGATATATATATATTGGGAAGTGCGTAGATTTTTCGCTTTAAGAAGTTTGCGCATACATGTATATATATGTATAAACTAGATCGAGTAAAAACGCCACAACACAAAACAGCAGAGATTCAAGTATGAAAAAGTCATAAATCTCCAGGTAAAGAAAGGGATAGCATAGGATCAGCTACAGCAATGCATTTATTGGCGTTGGCCCTATTCCTTCACATTAGCTTACCCTCTTTTTTTTTTTCTCTGTTTTTTGGGGGGGCGGGGGTCACAAAGCTAGCTCACCGCTTCTCCATTTCCTAGCCCTCAAAAGTTTGTAATTACAGATTAATTATTATTATTATATATACACAGATATACGTTACGTTAATTCTATTAAGGAATTTTTGCCCTCCTCTCTCCTCTGTCACATTTGTTGCATGCAGATGCAGTGCAGTGCAGTCTCCGGCACTCTGTTATCATCTTAATTGTGAAATTTAAGTATTGATTGAGTTGTTCTTTTCTTTTTTTTTTGTGAGGCCTAGAGTAGGCTACAGCCCACTAGCCGTCTCTATCGGTCTAAGTTGTACGTATCTTGGAACAACTAAACTAAGGTGCCAAAAACAATGAAAAGGTATGAAATTGAATACGAGCTTACCTTAGTTGACTGTATTTTATCATACGCTGATTCGATGGTAAGGCGCTAAAATCATGGAATTGGGATTGAGAATTGAGATTGAGAGTCCTCATGTGGTGTGTTCTTAAAGGTCGAATTCTTAATTATATATGTGCGCTGTCTTGATTTGGATAGATCCTCGATAGGAAGAAGGAATGCCTTTAATTTCACCAGCCTATCAATTCAAGAAACTGTTAAGAGAAGAAAGAGGAATGGTGTTCTTTTCTTTGTCTTGTTGTTTACACGTCTCCATCATGAAGCTGCAAAATCAAAGGAAAAAAAAAAAAATGAAACATACACATCATGATTTGAAATTTTTCTAATTTTATGCATATTTTATGTTTGGCTTTCTATACTTATAACTTTCATCTCAAAAAATTATTAAGTTTGTGGTTTCATCGTTATAGTTCTCATCTTTGGGTTATTGTCTACTATCACAAATTTTTTTTTTCTTAATCATTTTAACTTAATGACAATTCAATTCACTCCTCACCTATGAGCAAAGTAACGGAGTTTAAACCCCGAACATTTTATTTTCTACACAAGAAATTTGATTACTTCGATATCAAATGACACGTACCCACTTCATCGGCCTTTTACGATTACTGTTTTTTACTTTATTGTCGGCTTCTCAATTTGATAGTTTCTACATTGTGCGGCCCCTACCTGGGCAAAATCATGGTTCCCAGTCCACCACTTGTGGATAATTATTACGTGCGAAATAGTTGTTGATTTTAACTCTCTTAATTATGCAAAAGAGTAGTGACAGAATAATTAAATCTTTCTCTTTCTAGAGTTTTTATGATTGCGTCTATCCTACACGGTTAGTTCCAGTATCATTTTCAAATTAAATATCAACTGTTTTAATTTCTCTGTCAATCGTTGTGTCTAAATAATTTAGGATTGTAGTAATATCCAATTGCATGATAATTAATTTCTTGAAGGCGTGCAACAACAAAGTACAATATCTGTCGAGGGTAGCTTTGCAGGCGAACTTATGCCAAATTGGTACACGAAAATTCTATGCAAGATGAATATAAAATTCGTAAAATCTTATTGTCTCTTGTCGAACATCGGGTAAATTTCTTGACATATTTAATGCTTGATGTTTTGGGTGAAAATTTTGACTCGATGAGATATGAATTATATTTGTGACAAATTATGAAGGAGTCGTATCTAAAGAGAGATTTGGATTCAATATTGAGTTATTTGTTTTTTCTAACCTTTTAGAAAGATACAATTGGTAGTTTTCAGATAAGAATATAAAACTAATTATATCTTAACCGTATATTATTATATATGCATGTGCGGTAGAAGATTATGAAGAGTTGAGCACATATTAGCTCAGCACTGTATCCAAATCCACCTAATTAAAGAGACTTATATAAACAATTACAACACCTTAATGACATTAGTTGTAAAACCCAAGGCAAATCTCACATCAACAAATCACATGAGAGATACTGAGTTTATAAAGGTGATCCACACCTTAATTGGAAAAACGTATTTTGGGGTGTATGGGCATTCCAGAAACAAAATCATGCAAGTCTTGTTAAGGTTCAAAGCAGACAATATCTTACCTAAAACACAGGTTGGGTCATGACAAATAGTATCAAAGCGGCTCTGCGTGTTGTCTTGAACGATGATGGGGCAAATCTTAGTTAGGACATTGAGTCCCTAAGGGGGTGTATGTAGCACCCTAGGCAAATCCACATCGACAAAACACGAGAGAGATGCTGAGTTTATAAGTAGTGATCTATGATTGACACTAAAACATGCACATTTAATAAGTCTAATGTGTTATTTTAATTGTTTTCTTTAATTATTTTGTTTATATGACTGTTAACCGCCTAATATTTTAATTTTAGTTTATTTATCTTTGTTTCACATTTATTTATTTTGTACATTTATATTATTTGCTTATTTAGTTTTCATTTTGTTCTAATTGTGAATTTTCATTTGGTGTTTTATGCATTATCCATTCGTTTGTGCATCATCTTCTTAATTTAACTCACATCATCAGCATTGCATGCGACGTTGGTCTCATATAGATAGTGGCTAATTAATTAGCAAATCGCCTTCACCACCCTCAGACATGGCTGATATCGGAGATGATAACTTTTCAGAGCATGAAGATAATCAAGCCTTGCAAAATCTTCATGAACAGCCTAAGACACTTAGAGATTTCAAGCTTCTTAGTATAATAGGGTCACCATCATGGATAATTTTTCCTCATGAAGCATCTTGTTTTAATTTCAAACCTAGTATCATTCAACTTCTGCCTACTTTTCATAGTTTTGAGTATGAAAATTCATACCTGCATTTGAGAGAATTTAAGGAAGTTTGTAACACATGTATTGATCAAAATCATAGCATGAACATAATCAAACTTTAGTTTTTCCCTTTCTCATTAAAGGAAAAGGCTAAAACTTGGATACAAAATCTTAAGTAAGATCTATCAATACTTGAGATGAAATGAAGCACAATTTATGAAAAAAATTCTTTCCACCCCACATAACAAATTCTTTCAAATAGAAATAACCACCTTCACTTAAAAGTTAGGAGAAACTCTTTACCAATGTTGGGATAAATTTGCCCACACCACGGTTTTGAAATATGGAGGTTAGTGTCATATTTCTACGAAAGACTAACATTCCAAAGTAGACACTTAAATATAGTTGTGGCACATTAGACACTTGTTCCCATATTTATCACACTAATGGTTAGTTAATAATTAAATGACATAATAATTAACTAGCAAAATAAATGCAAAATACAAATATGAGAGAGTTGTTATAACCATAAGTTGAAATCTGAGAGTGGATCCTGTAACCTTAGCATATTTTAGTTGATTCCGAATAATTTTTTTCCCGCAATTATTTTTCTTTGTTTAACAAATTGACTACTAAGCTTTAAATTCCTTATGATTCGACCTCGTATTTAGCGAGTTATATTATAACCAAACACTTTTATACTTGAGAGTAATAGTACTTTTGAGTCGTGTTAATCCACACCTTAATTAGAAATATGTGTTTTGGAGAGTATAGGCGCTCCAAAAACAAACCTTGCGGGCATTGTTAAGGCTCAAAATAGATAATATCTTGTCAGGTGTGGGTTGGGTCATGACACATTGTATCAAAGTGGTTCCACGTTGGGGTAAACTTCAATTAGGATACTGAGTCTCTAAGGGGGTGTATGTAACACTCTAGGCAAATCTACATCGACAAAGCACGAGAGAGATACTGAGTTTATAAGGGTTGATCCACACCTTAATTGGCAAGACACATTTTGGGTGTATAAGCACCTTAAATACAAAACCATGCAGGCCTTGTTAAGGCATAAAACAGACAATATTTTACTAGGTCTGGATTGGGTCATGACATTAGCATAGTTCATATGTAACATATTAGAAAATTCCAGGCTAACATGATTCTATTTTGCAATATCTGTGAATTAAAGCAATAACCAATTAATGAGATTAATTAATCGATAATAATATGTTTACAAAGTTGAAATAATAAATTTTTTTTAAAAAATAAGTTTCTCATATAAAACATAAATTTAGGAACAAACAACTTCTTGTATTTACCTTACAAGGTTTATATCTTTATTTGTTGTAAGAAAAGTTTTATTTAATTTAAAATTTAAGAAGAAAATTACTAAAAACTTATAACTTAATAATTTTTTTCAATCAAATTATAGTCAATTATTTTTATTTTTAGTCTAGTATGGTATAATATCGAACTCTGTCTACACCAATGCAATCAACTATACAAGTTCACTCAATGGAAAAGACATCTTTGAATTAATTTATTAAAAAAGAAAGAAAGAAAGAAAGAAAGAAAGAAAGAAAGGCCAAGACAAATTAAAAACAACATAAATTGGAAGTAGTTGAGTAAACTTTTTAATTCTATATGTATTAATCAAATTCTATTGAGGAATCAAGGGTAGAACATCTATAAAAAGTAATACTTGATAAATTAATAATCTCTATTATATAATAAATTTTCACGGTCCCGACTTGAGTCAATGGACTAAATTAATAATTTTGATAAAATAATAAGATAATAATTTTTTTTAAAAATCTTATATAAGTTTGTGGTCCCATTCAAATCATAAATCAATAATTTGCTGGAATTACAAATGTAATTGACTATGATATTTTAATTACATAAAATATGACTCTATCGTTACTTATTTACATAAAATATGACTTTATTATTTCTTGTTTTTTTCATAAAATTTAAATTTAGTTAGATCTCATCTATCATTTTTCTTATTGTATTTAGAAGCTCAATAAGAAATTATGAAATGTTGTTGATGTATGTTAATTGAATTGTAAATAACTGTGTAAATTAATATATTGTTAATTTATCAATTAATTAATAAATTATTAATTTATCGATTATTTAATTTCTCTTTTAATTAAAATAGATTTTATATGATCTCAACCCTATTAATTTATAGAGGTTCTACCGTAATCATATAATGCAGAAATATCTTTTGTATATTACACATAAATATGTAAATATCTATGCAAATATATGAGAATGTCATACCACACTTCATATATATGAAATCTTAAAACGGAATGCTTGTAAAATCTTCACCTTCATGTAGGCGTGGAAGATTGCTCCAATTTTGTGGCATTAATTGATAACAAACACTGTAATGGATAGATATATAATCAGCAAAATTAAGGAATTTTTGAAGTATTAGCAAAACAGTTTGACACTAAAACTTAAGATTAAGATTAGTCGGTAAGATTCCATTATTGATTAGTATCATGTTAAAACAAGCCTACTCATGTAAAAGATATTTTAATTAAGTTTGTCTTGGATTTTGTCTGACCAAGATGTAGTGAAATCTGATTTGAAAGTCATTTGAATGCAATTAGAGGATTTTTGTGATTGAGATGAACACGGACATCAATTTTGATACCTGTCTTAGGAAGATTATTTGACCTCAAAGTTTTAATTATTAAGCTAGTAGTATACAACATTACGATATTTTTTAAAAAAATTATATTTCAAAAGATAGGGTTGGGCAAACTAAATCAAGTTTTTAGTTCCTACCTCACTAAAGATTCAAACTCGAGTAGTTTTAAAACTACCATCTGAGCCTTTAGTGTGTACAATATTCTTTAATACTAAGTTCAGTAAGTCTAAATTTTAACATTTGATTATAACGTAATATGTATCCCTTTTTTAGAAGATCGAAATTTTGAAGCCAATTACTTAAAATTTTTAAGGTAAAGAAATCTCGAGCTTTTCTAATTTGTCTATCTTTTCTAGCTTGGATATTTACCCACAAGTGCTTAAGAGACGTGAGGCTACACTAGGTTCTAAGTTAACTCATTTTTATTAGCATTGTTTTTTGTATAGGAAAAGCCTAAACATATGGGATATATGCTGATCAATTGGGCACCCAGCCTATATTTAAATAAGGGCGCCCCCTATAACATGAGAAACTATATATACGATAGAAAAACAAAGTTTTGCTTTTAGCTAAAGATGCATGATCAAAGGGCCATGTTGGCTTGGGAATGTAGAAATTTTTATGTTGTATTTACTTTTTGGATTTGGGAATCAAAATTTGAAATTAGAATTATTGATGTCATTTACTTCACAAAATAAGAGTGAGAATTTGAATTGGAATTGTGGGTCCCATATCAAATTGAGAATGGAGAATGGGAGATTGATTCTCGGGCGGTTAGGAATCAGTCTCTCATTTCTCGGACCATCAAAATTTTAAAATTCTAAAATTACCCTCCGTTAAATTAAAAAATATAAATAGCCAAAAAAAAGCAAACATTTCAAACCCTTAAACCCTCATCGAACCCTTGCAAACAACCCTTCGCCACAAACAACCAAACATTTTGAGCCTCCGCCATAGCATGTCGTTGTTGTCGCTGATCTTGACCATCTTCATTGTTGGTCTTCGTTATCTTCATCTTCATTGCTCATCTTCACCATGCAATATTCACCGTCCGTTTTCACGATGATGATGATGATGATGATGATGTTGACGTTGTTGTTGTTGATGATGATAATGATTACTACTACTTCTATTATGTTACTATTGTTGTTGTTGTTGATAAAAACTATTATAATTAATTAATTTATTAACAATAATAATTTTTGAGTTAAATTGTTAATAATAATAATAATTAACAATAATAATTATCACAATAATTAATTAAGGAATTTATAGTTTTTTGTAACAATTTAACTCATTTTGATTTTGATTACACGACAAAGTAAACACAACAATGTCTATACAACTTATTCCGATTTCGATTCCTACAACTTAAGTAAATAACTTATTTTGATTCCAATTCCTCATTCCGATTCGAACCCATTTTGATTCCCATTTAGTAAGCACATCATTATAGTAATGAAAATAATTACTTTATCATATTGTTGTTAATTAATACAACATATGAAATTTTCATCAATCGTTTACTAAGTACTTCAAACCTTTGCTTCATTAAATTGCCATATGCACAAGATGGTATCAAAGCAAAGAATGTAGCGTGTTAATATTTGTTTTTAGTACCATGCCTATCAACTCAATTCGGATATTATCAGAGCTAAACTTCAATCAAAATTTTACGTTTCTTTACCTGTAAAATAAAGTAAAATTATTAGTCATCCACCCTAAAGATTATGCTAGTATGCTACTATAAAAAATGCTACAAAAGTTTTAATTTGTTTGGTTTTATACCCACTGTTTACAATGTGTATCAACTATCCACTAATAAATTAAAATTATCCATACCAAACGATGACTATTATAATTTGTGATTGCTTCTGTTTTGTTTTGTCATTTTGTAAGGAAAATTCTATCCTTTTGCATGGACAGTTGATACACATTGTAAACTCAGGGTGTAATACTAATCAAAATTAAACTTTTGTAGAATTTTTGCAATGGATGCAAAATAGATCAAATTTAAATTTTTATAGTATTTTTAATTATTGGATACTCTTTGGATGGATGACCGATAGTATCCTTAAAAATTAATTATGTTTCATTTATGTGCTGAGATTTTAATTATATTTTTAATTATTAAAGACGATCATTGAGCCATATATGTCAATCTTCATCCTTATTAAAAATTTATTAAATACTTTGAAATGATGCATTATAATTAGAGTAATGCTACACATTCCAAATTTTTGGGATAACTTTTTGGGATAAAAAATTTGGGATGTTTAGCACTACTGTTATAATTAAGTTTGACTTTTTTAGAACAATTAGTTAAACATTATTGTAGAATGGAAAGATGAAGTTGTCAAATGGATTATATAATTACATTATTTGAGAATGTAAAAGATTGACTTAGTGATCTTATCTAAGTGAGAATTTAAAGTGCTTGAGATATTTGACCATAATTTAAGGTCATAATTAAATTTACCGTTTGCAAACTGAATGAGATGCATAGTTCATTCGTCAATTTATACTTCAATAATGCAAGATAACATTAGCTAAAAAAAATGTCTGAAGGTAGCTGGCTGGGGATGATGAATCAATTTGATAGCTGCCAATGCAAAGTCTCATGACTATTCATTAGAGCAGACATGGAAAGTGACTCAAGCGGAAGCAGCATTGCTGAGTCCGTTATCAAGTTGGGTTAATCGACAAAGAAGAGATCCTAATAATGTTATTATTTTCTCATCTTCTCTCCTGTCCTCATATGGATATATGGACGCTGCTTTTATTGTGTTTGTCCTCTTCCCTATTTCTTAATGTCATTTCTTAATCACAATTATACTTTTGCTAATCATTAATCAATCATGCGCACGAGTACCATTTTCTTGTTCATTATTTATTCATTCACGATTGTTAATTAACTAAGTCTGACATATATAATGCATTGACTCTCCTTTACACAATTAATAAACAATTAATTAAGTTGATCATTAAAATGATCATCTTTACAAAAATAAATAAGGTTGTACTGATGTTAGAAAATAAAACATTTAAATTTTAGCTCAATACTATATATCGTTCATCTATTAAATTATGAATTTCATAATTTATAAAATTATTTAACCACCGGCCATCCAATAAATGAATATCACAACAATTAAAGTTTAAATTGAGACTTCAATGTCGGAGTATCAAATATTAGTGATAAAGTTTATACACCTTACTTAAGTAGCAAAATAAAATAAAATAAAAATTTCAAAAAATTCGCCCCCCATAGTCCGCGGTGTGTGTAGCAGAGAGCTGACGAGTGGTCACAGTCATTTCATCATATATAATAACAACAAAAAATGGCAATGCTTTCGAAATCTCCTCTTTCTCATCAGGCCACTTCAAATTCAAACCCTAATTCAGTTATCTACTTAATATAGCTTCTAATGCTAATGCTATATGTGCTCGCTGAACCGCTCAAAAAAATAAAACCCGGTTCTCCATAAAAATCATTAACCTTTTGTCTTAAAATAATTTTCATGGCAGGTCCCAGCGTTTGCTGCTTGCCTGGGGCACTAAAAAACCCCATTTATTTGATCTCTTCTTCTTTCTCAATACTCTCTCATTGGATCCTGTATTTCACTTTTTTCGAAAAAAAAAAACATGTATTAATTAGTAGTACATAATATATAAAGGTTTTACTGTTGTGATACAAAGCCTGGTTCCAAAGCAAGGGGTATTAAGAGAGAGAGAATATAAAGAAGCTTTTTTCTCTCTCTCATATCATACGCATATATATACATATACAGCATATATAGACAGAGAGAGTGTTGTTTCTCGCAATTTGCTAGTCTCTCTTTTTATCTCTCTTCAATTCTTCATCATCTCTCTTGGGTCAAGCTTAAGGAGCTTGTTAGTTTTCTTTTTATTAATAATCATCAGTTTGGTTGAAAGACATGTCGAGCTGCGGCATCGATGTTGCGCCTGAGCAACTCTGCTACATCCCCTGCAACTTTTGCAACATAGTTCTCGCGGTATCTCCCATCTCTTCTCATCTCAGACCTCATCCCATTGATTCTTGCTTTAATGGGCTCTCTCTCTCTCTCTCTCTCTCTCTCTCTCTCTCCAAGTATTATGTATAAACCTCGCAGGAAAAAAGATCCTGATAAAAGAGCTAAGTGTTTGATTGTGTGATCAGTTTCTCGTGCTTTGCTGGGATTTCTTGATTTTGTTACAGTCAAGTCTCCATCGTTTAGACTTTCTTTTTTTTTTTACCCTTCTTCTTTTTCAGCAGTCAAAGAAAAGTCATACCTGAAGGTCCAGAACTGCTAACGACTAGAGAGAGGGGGATTATATATTATCCGAGAGTAATTAATTAATATATAATTTAATTAATCATAATAATATGTATACAAACGTCCAAATTAAACAAGCTTTGGATGATAAGATGATGAAGACAACTCATTCATCACCTTTTGATTTTTCTCCTGCGTTCCATCCATACCTTTCAAAGCTCAAACTAAGTTTCATGCACCCATGTGTTTCTTTTTTTAATTATTTTCTCTTTCTTATTAATTAAAGAAATTGGATTTTGATTTTATCAGATCAGGCGAGTCTCTGAAATTAACTAGTTTGTAAATGATGATCTGATGTGTGTGTGCAGGTGAGTGTTCCTTGCAGTAGCTTGCTTGACATCGTGACTGTCCGATGCGGGCACTGCTCCAATCTATGGTCCGTGAATATGGCAGCCGCTTTTCAGTCACTGTCATGGCAAGATGTTCATCATCATCAGGTGAAATTCATTCATATATAATAACAATAATAGGGCATTGATTAATTTATTACTGTGAATGGCCTCGGAAATCTAGGGTTTCTGCTTCAGCTTCTGCTCCTGCTTCTGGGTATTACTCTTTTTGAGGAAATCGAAGCTTTCAAGGCACAGATCGAGTATTTCAAAGCTCTCTCTCTCTATTCAGAAACCTAAACCTAGCAGCCGCCATAACCGATACCTGTTTCTTTCTTTTTTGGTTTTTGTAGAGCTGTATTTTGCGGCCACAGTTGTATTTTGTGTCAGGGCTATAGCTGGTGGCCTGCGTCATAGCTTAACGAACCCCATCAATACTGGCTCGCTCACTCACATAGCACTCATAATCTCTTACTACCTTATATCGGGGAAAAAAATAATAAAAAATCTCTTACTAGCTAGGGTTTTCTTTTTACTTTACTATTCAACCAAAAACTATATATATATGTATGTATGTAAATGAAAATGCAGTCTTGATTTGATTTGATTTGATTGACATGAGCATCTCGATCTAGGTTTAATGATTTCTTTCAAGAGCCTTTGTCCTCTATTTTGGAAGCAAAACTAAAATTGACAGAACTGGGGCTTTAGATTGACATCTTCAAGCCTCTGCCCCGAGTTCAGTTCAGTTATTTGTTTGATACAAATCTATAACGGATTCAGTCACTTCAAAGCCCCCACGGCCCCCCCTCCTTTTTTTTTTTTATTTCATAAAACATCATTTCAACTCTTTCCGCATTTCTCTCTCTCCTTTTATTATTGTTGCAACAAAGATTACAATACCCCAACAATATTTCTTTCTACTTTCTTTTCACAACTAGTGATTTAGTTTTTCGATGAACAACTTGAGGCACCCTAAGGAGCTAGCTTAGTGCATTTCAGTTGTTATGATTTTCAGTTTAGTAATTACTTACAATTACCAATAAGTGATAGATCGCATCTGCTGGTTCTTAATTCTTTTAAAACTAATTCAAATAATATTTACAGGCTCCAAGTTACGCGTCACCCGAGTGCAGAATTGATTTGGGTTCCTCGTCCAAATGCAACAACAAGATTTCAGCAATGCGAACACCCACTAACAAGGCCACTGAGGAGAGGGTTGTGAATCGTCGTGAGTCACCACATAGTACTAGTTAGTATTTTTGCATTTTAATCACTGAAGATCAATTTTTTATACACAAACTCATGTGCTGTTAATTTCATGCTCAGCTCCCGAGAAGAGGCAGCGAGTACCTTCTGCATACAACCAGTTTATAAAGTAATGATTTCAACTCGTAATCAGCGTCTTTCATATATATATATATATATATGATTAACATTCTCCTTACAGCTTCTTTTTCTTCTCTTTTATCATTAATTTCTAAGGCTATAAAATATTCATGATAATGTAGAGAGGAGATTCAGAGGATCAAGGCTAATAATCCAGATATCAGCCACAGGGAAGCATTCAGTACTGCCGCAAAGAATGTTAGTGAATCACATTGCAAATTAATTAGAAAACTTAATTTCAATGGATTACTTAAAACATTGATTATTATTTCAATATTTTTTCTTCTTTGGTTAAACAACATTATTACTTGTGCTTTTCTGGTAGTGGGCACACTTCCCTCACATCCATTTTGGGCTGATGCTGGAGGCCAACAATCAACCTAAGCTCGATGATGTAAGTACCAGAGTACTAGTAAACAATTTCCCTACTGTACTAATGCATGAGAAAAAAAAAAAAAAAAGACTTACATAGATGACCTATACTATAGTTCAATTACGAAAATTTTCATTGTATACTGTGGCAACAAATTTATTCGAAGCAACTGACTTCATAATATTTGAAGAGCCTCCATAGAAGTTACTTCCTTATTCAGAGAGTAAATGGGAGAACTAAAATATCATTTTACTTATTTAATTAGTTACTTAGCAACTTAAATTATAAAATTGATGATATTTCACCGTCTTCAGATTGGTATGATTGCAATGGATATATAGCATGTTGAAATTATATTTTGTTCTTTTATTTTTTTGAACTTTTTGTAATTAATATTGCCTATTTGAACTACTAATACAGGTTAATGTTGTATATTAATTGCATTACACATCTTGTTGCCTACGTTAGTAATTCAAGTTTTTTTTGTTAAATTCTTGTAGGCTTCTGGGAACCGCCTCATGTCAAGGACAGCGCTTCGAAATAAATGATAGTGCTGAGACTTCAGGACCTCATCATCAGGTCTTCAGCTCGTGAAGCAACAGAAAGGCTTGATCAATGCAATGTGTTTTAAGGACATTTATGGATCCTATATCCTCTCGTTTCAGTGTTATTTGTCTCAAGTTGTTTATTTAAGGGATTATATTTACTCATTTGAAGTAAGCTACATTTGTTTCTTGCCTTTGTGAATCCTTTGACTTTTTAATGTGAAGAAAATGACTCGAATAAGTTTTCAAGATATTTTCAGCCATAAGATATTGTAAATACTTTTGCATATACATAGTTTTTTAATGTTGGAAATAGGTTCTAAATAGTTTTTCTCAAGGAAATAATACAAGAAGTTATGCATTTGAATGGTATATTAATATCAACATTTTTATAATGTGAACTACTATTTAAAACATAAGTAAATTGAATTTTCCAGTTAGGGGAGATTGCAAGTTTTCCTCTTCTGAAATCTATATATACGAGTTTATAATACCCAATAATCCTCTCTGACAGTATAATCTCATAGTATTACCTTTATGATAAATTAAATAAATCATAAAAATTAAAATTTAAGTCTTAAAAAAAGAAATATATGTTTCACTGTAAATAAAAAATTAATAATAAGATACTTTTCTTAATTTTTTTTATAAATATATATTATATTCCCAAGATAAATGATCAAACGAACGGCCTATTTATCACTTTTTTTGTTTAAAATTTTAAATCTAGGGAATTTTTTGGATATTATGAAGACAAAAAGGAATTAAGTAGTATATATTGATTTCAGTAGTGGGAAAATTGGAAATCTTGATTTCATAAAAAAGCTTATGTATAAAATCTCTGGTACCTAATTTTCATACTAATATTAAGGAATAACATTTAAGTTTTCCCTAGAGAAAATGAATGATCGTTGAACTTATTTATAGTGTGATTGTTGTCATTTGTACATTAATCATACTTTGCATTTTGGGTACATTTCCTCACTTTTAAATGGAACTTAGTGAATAAGAAGTAATTAGTGAAAATAGTCTATGAAAATTAATTTTAGAAAATAGTCTTTGGTGTTCTATGAGCATTGCTCTCTATTTATGCGCTATTTTCCATGTGTGAATAAATATTTTCATAATTAGTAGAAGTATACACATGAAAAGAAGTAAATAAAAAAAAACAATGCTCTTGATTTTTCCCAATTTTAGTGATGTTCCATAAATAATTTTTAAGATGATTCACTATTTTTTATTTAGTCTCTACTAAAAAAAATATATTATCACTTATTATTTATCATTATTAATTCATTCTCCGTATAGCTAGGATAATGATTTTTTTTTCATTTAATCTTGTATTGCGATATACTATATTATAATTAAAAAAAGGACAAATCTATCACAACATGTCTTGATTTATATAAGGATGATTTAGCCTAAAAATTTGCTTAATATATGAGAGAAATCTACCCATGTTATTTAGATCCAGCCATTACCCTTTACATAATCAGTCCTCTGCCATAAGTGCAATGTTATTAATTCAGAATGTTCTGAGTCTCTAGTCATCAATCTTTTCAAGACAAAAATGATTTTTTTTGCAGGGATCTGTATGGAATTGAGGTGGTCTAACTTTTAATTCATAACTTTCCTCAAATAAAATCACCAATTATCAAATATAAATAGATAGATATTTGATAAAAAAACACTAGGTCAAGTGTTATGATTATATGGTCTTAATTAACTGTCAAGTAAACCATTTGGTACGCAAATGATTTCCTCAAGTAATCCAACATTTGTCAAACAATTACAAAAGACACGTGATAATTTTGGAGAAAATCATGAAGTGCATGCAACCCGATCTTCAAGATGCATTAGGTCAAATTTCACAGTGGGTAAATATTGCATCATGCATGAAATATGACATGCCATTTGTTCTTTGATCTCCTGAAGGCTATACCATCAACAAAAGATATTTGTTTTGCCAATTTAACTTGATGATGAATTTATAAATTATATCGAATAAAATGTATTCTCTTTCTCGTTCAAAAAAAGAGTTTGTCTGGCCAAGCATAGCATACAACTCATAAAATCGATGACCCTTGTGAAAAGTAGCAGTTCGTGGACCACCATTTTTATTGGCTTCTCAAAAGCTCTAATGGTAGAGCAAGCACTTTTTTCAGATTGCTTCGATCTTTTGAATACCTGACTTTACTCTAGTTATATGGTGGTAACTGGTCAAAATGTATTATTACCTCCAATCAAACTTTTCATAATCAGATTTCATCTCCACAATTTTCATCCATCTTATGTGTTGTTTGTGCTTACTGTCAAATGAAGTGAGGATGTGGTCACCACACATGAGTCACCACTCACAACCACCCAATTGAAGTGATGAGTAATTCAGCATCATCTTTTCACTTTAATCGTTGCTCATTTCCCGATGATAATACATTCCACTCGCATTGTATGAAAATCATTGAATGATTTTCCTTCAAACTCGTACAGTTAAAATTGGACTGAAATTTAATGGTGCCACCTTATAGCAATAATGTTGGGTTCCATTTGTACACACATGTATATTGTTACAACATAGATAGAAGTTATTGAAGACGAGGGAAGATTAATTAATAAAAACAAGTAGGGTAACGACTGAATGTCCTGGGGATCTGCAAGTGGATTGTAGTAGATTACCAGCTGTCAAATGAAATTTTTTTACTTTTTATGGCACTTGTTATTTTATTCATAAATGGGATGATAGTGGTGGGCAGTAGCAATACGGACGGCCGGGCTGCAGGCATTCCCCCCCCAAAAAAAAAAAGAAAAAAAAAAAGAGAGAGAGGAGAATCTGACATGTAGAATCTGAAACGTCAAATTCATGACTGAAAACCGCATTCAATTTGGTTTCGAATTCATCAGTGTCATTTCATTTCATGTCTGACTCCTTTTCATCACATTTCCCATTCACACCTTCACCCCCTCTCCTTCCGCATTCGCGTTGAAGTTTGGAATTTGGCTTCATTCATTCAGGAATGTTGTTGGTGAATGAATGGTGATTGACGGTGCATTGTCATTCGAATCGAAGGTGTGTGTTTTTTGTTGGTGTGTGTGGACCCCACATTTGATGATAACTTTTGATCATCCATCATCTTTAAAGGGGAGGGGAGGTCCCACTCACTGACTCACTAAGATTAATTGGGATAAGTACCTAGCGATGAATATAAGAGCAACATGTGATTCCATTGGCATCCTGTTCCCTATCCCTTGTGCGTGTGCTTCGATATAAATTCTGAAAATGTGTGAACACGAATCGATCCACGACCACGAGGTTCCGTTAGCTCCTAACCCATTACCCATGTGATGTGCGAATGAATGAGAAACTCAAACAACAAACAAAAGACCCGGACAGCATAGATTCATAATTGGACTTTGGTTTGCCTAATTCACCATCACATCCTCTCTCTTCTACATCTAAGCCAGATAAATAAAATAATGTGGGGCCACCTGTTATTCTTGTGTTGTGCACGTAGTTGTTGCAGAAATACAAAACACTTCTCAACTGGGGCTTGTTGTACACTTAATAAACAAAAACAAACCAATAAAAAAAAAAGAGTAAAAGAGCCAACAGAGAAAATAAGAGAATAACATGCGATTGTGATGATCTGATTCCCAATGTGCTAGGAAAAGAAAAAGAAATTTGAGCAGCTCTTTACTTCTCACTAAGCTAATAGTTGTAAACCAAGAATTGCAGCAGCAGTTATGGACAGATTTTTAAATTTAGGCAATTCGTTTACTGCTTGCTTCTTTGATCTAAATGAAGGTGAAAGCACAATAACAATACCCTTCTACTAGAAACAAAGCTTAAACAAAAATCTAGGTATAGAAACCAAATGCAAAAGAAAAAGAAAAATTGAAAAATGACAGTCATTTCACTAATAGCAAATGGCATCTTTCCCAATTGAACTGAAAGATATCCTTGTCGTCTTGTCTGATCTGAAGTTGAACTTAAGATCTGAAGCATCATCATTTGTAGGGGCACTGCTTGTAGAAGGGAAAGCAAAAACAAGTCGAGAAGTAGATGTATTCAACCCAAAGCTATACTTAGGAACTGCAGGTCCTTCTTTTGGCTGCTGCACGTCATTAGCAAGGAATGATGGCAAAATGGATGGTGTTGGAGGCTCAGAGAAAACCCCACTGGATGCAGAAACAGGAAAACTGAAGCCAGTGCTACTATCAGAAGAAAATGTCCACTTCCAGTTCGGCTTGCCAACAGAAATAGAAGGCAAAACTGATTTAGTGTCCCCTACAGAGTGAGATGGAGGCTTCCTCTGTAAATTTAGCACCCCACTATCGGCAGCATTTGGAACAGTCTTTGAGTTATTCTGCACAATAGTTAATTAGTTATGTTTGTTTCAAGTAAATCTGAATACACTTGATGACAATTAACCAAAACACACTTGAACCCAAGTTAAGACGACATATAAATGAGGTAATTTGAAATTACAAAAAGTCAGCTGTTCCAAACAAATCTCACTGAGCAACATAAGTCCATCTATAGTAAACAACTCTAGGGTGAAAAGGGGGAGAAGGGGGTGGGGAAAGGAATACATGCAACCAAGATGAAGGATATGCATCATTCCCGTATCATAAACAAAAACAACTCCATTAAGATAGCAATAAGAGAACCAGAATAAAAAATAAAATCACATTTTCAAGAGTTCCAATTATACAAATTTTATTTAATCAGAAACCAAAATTTCCAAGAAGGTGAAGCAAAACCCTGATTTCAATAACTAATGTTCAAGTGTGAGCATGGTTGTGTTAAGCATTTCTCTTCTTTTCTCTCCATCGATCCCAATTCTACCTTGATTAGAGGTACTCGGATGAAAACCTCCATGTTTAATCAACAATATATCAGTTGATCTATTACGTGCCCATGTTTTGATGTACCAGTTAAAACTACATTTCTAAATTGTGAACTCTACCAGGTAAACTGCTCAACTTACAGGGATGCTGTCTTGTAAACAAAAACAGCTCATTCCTGGCTGCCCTGGTTGCTCTGCAGGCAAAAATTTGATGGAACAATATGAAGTCCTATCTTACTCTATCACAGTTACACAACAACCACCACAGAATGGAATTGAAGGCCCGGTGGTGAAGTTTCAATGGGCCCCCTTGGCCACCAATATCATCTAATATCTTGCTTCCTTTCCAAATTATTTCTATCCTATATCATGGCCCCTCCCAAAAAAAAGAAAAAAAAAAGGAAAATTAGGGCTCTATCCTGAAGGCAGCCACTACAGGACCTGAAGGTTGAACCTCAGAAGTCCACTGCCCACCATGTTGTCATTCAACACACAGAATTTGCAAGGCCAAGAAATTGAGAGCAAGCATTCCCATAAAACACAATAATCAAGGAGGAGAGTAAAATACCTCATTTTTACTCTCGATATCAAAATCTTGATTTTTCCTGAAATCGTGAGAAGATCCCGCACGGCCACCTTGTATGGGAAGTACGCCATCAATTTTTGTTTTTGAAGCTAAAGAGGTTTCATTTATGCCATCTTTAGATACTTTAGTATTCTCCGGAGAAGTAACCTTAAAGGAGTTCACTCTAGCTTCATTCACTTGTGCGGAATTTTTGTTGTCGCCCTCATCTCCCTTCTTCCTAGAGTCACAACCTCCGAAATTCAGAAAAATATTCTGCTCGCTCACCACAGAAGCACTAACGGAAGACTGGATTTTTTTCCGAGAAGTGGCTAGCCCCAACTCAGCAGACTTATCTTTAGGAGTGGGCAGGTTTCTCTCAAGATGCTCCAGTATTGTCCTAGCCATCTGACTAGAATGTGGATGAACAGGTGGGACGCCTACTTCCGAGCTTAGTGGCTTCCTGTCTGCTAACTGGAATATTGAAGAGCCACTTGTTCCTCCAAGTTCTAAATTCTTCTTCACAGCAGGAAATTCTGAAAAATGGGAATGTCCCACTGGAGAAAGGCCATCTACAGAGGAATGAAACTTCACAGACCCTCTGGCCAGAGATTCTACAGCAGCTTTGTGCCGTGTCCTACGAATGGGTCCAGCTGATCCTTGGCCATTATCTAATGCATTTCTACTTGACTTCAACTGTATTTGAACAATGACAAAGGAAACAAGAATCAAAAGTTAATTGATGCAAATTCAGTCTGAAATAATAGTACAAAAATTATTGCCACAATGTCACATTTGGCTTCCCAGAAATTACTATTTGTTGTGCTTAATGTAAAAGCACACATGCATAATTGCATATAAACAGATCGTCGACCCCCACATGAAAGCATGATGCAACTATTCATATGAGATGACAACCCAAAAACCTAGGAAGCAAAGATATCAGTATACACATGTTGCTTTACACAAATCTAATGCTAAGATATAAACAGATAACTTTATAGTTCACTATGCTTGATAATATTTCAACTTAACCAAAACCAATAGTACTTGGATAGATCAACTATACATAGCAGAATCATACACCCTAAGAATCCAGCTTATTCTTAATTAAAAAGGGATGTTTAAAATTGACCCTTTTTTTGGGATGTAGAGTTTTAATTTTTGACTACCATTGAGGAGAAAATGTTCTATGACCATGTCACATAATGAGGATATCCTCCTTCCAAAAAATCATAGAAGGATTTCATAGTTCTCTCCAAAGATATTATAAGAAGGCTTATACCCAATAGAAACAAAATTGTAATAGGCTTTTCCTACGCTTATGAAAATTTAAATAAAGAAAAAAAAGGAAAACTTCATCAGGTAAAGATGCAGAGAGCAGGAAGCAAATGGTCAAAGACACTTCAAGGAAAAACCTATAGTAAAAAACTCTATTAACATGCATGATTGTGCTAACATGCACAGGCAACACTAGCTGCTTATTCGCAAATATCCCAAACACAACCTATTTGAAAAGCTGCAATTCTATTTGTTTACCATTGAAACATCAGTCATACACAAGCAATCAGCTCATCACAAAATGTTTTCTTAACAACTTTTTCAAATTACTAAAAGGAAACGAACCAGCATTATAGCAGAAGTACGCATCAAAAGCTATTATCAAAACTTCTATTATAAGGAAGTACCTGCCCGTATATAGGAGTTTGCGACTGCTGCAAAGGAGTTGATGTGTTCAGGCCTTTATTGCTATCACCTTGTAATTGAGTCAGCTGGTACTCAAAAAAAGAAGCAAAGAATCAGATCATTTGCAACTAATCAAGTTCAAAGGCACCACGGCACAATTAAAGACAATTCCACATACCCCGGACTTGGACTTGGAAAAGATGGTTCTAGAATAAGGAGTTCGGGGAAAATTATGAAGCCCATATCTACCTCTTTCACTATGTGGGGTCAGATAATCACGTTGATCCTGTAACATGGCACCTGGCCAGCATGTTGATGGCTTATGTGATGGTGATGGAAAATATGGTTTTAGTGCAAATTCATTACCATTTGGTGATATTCTTTCATCTTTCGATAATAAACTCTTAGAACCAAGGCCTAATTCAGATGTTCGGGTTCCCATATATGCTTTTGCAATATCAATTGGTGAAGCACCAACTTTATCTTGCATCTGCAAAAATGACAAATATAAATCAGACCAATAAGACATCAGATCATACAATTGGAAACATATTAAGGTTATATTTTGTTTTGTAGTTTTTTTTGTGGGGGGGGGGGGGGGGGGGAATAAAACATATTGAGGTTCAATGTATCTAACAATACAAGGTAAAATATTTTAGTATATGCAAAAGGGTCTTATCTATGGATTAAGATCCTCTCCTGATATGTTCTCCCATGGGTTTTTAAAGATCTTATGCCATGCCTCTTTAAGTGATAGTGTATCGGGAGGATTTAACTTTATTTTCTTTATTTATTAACTACCAATCACTCACATGTATTTTTGCTCAGGAATATATCAGATCATGAGAGAATCCTAATCCCTTATCTATTTGCATTTCTTGTAGGACAAATGATAATCTTTATAAAAGAAAACTCTCAAGCCTGTCTTATAATCTTCTTCTTCTACTAAATAATTTTCAAGACATTACTAATTACACTATTATCCCATATCAACCCTCTTTTGATTGCCATCACTTCTATTATGACCCCAAAATGCACCATAGCAAATAGTTCTTTACCAAAGTGGATCTTCTTGACCTCAAAAACAGATTCAAACAAAAAAAAATAATAATAATAACTAAAGGAATGAAAAAACCGTTATTAATTAAATATACAAATACAAAAGAAAAGGAATGATGATTACTTCAAACCAGAATGTGTCTTCCATTCATATACATCCACAATATTTGTCTTCTATCAAAAGAAAAAGCACATCAATTTTGTCACTCTGATTACAGTTGTAAAGATCAGAACATTGACTGATTTGAGAGTTGATGAAAGTAAATTTGCAAAGCCAAATGCGAAAAGGACATTCATTGTGCGTTGATGTATTTCCATCCACATTTGGCATTTTCACAGAACAAGAATTGGGGGATGAAGAGCGACAACATTCCAAAAACACATGATATTTATGTGCAGAGACAAGTCTTAGAAGGTATCCATTTCAACGGTACACAACAGCTCCAAAACCTCTGCCCATATAGAGCTATTATAATATAGACATTTGTTCTCATGAATTCCAAGTTACATCCAATGATGTCACATTTTGGTGAACTCATTCTATCCCAAACTCGATATTCAGTGTTAGATATGCTAGATATTTGTGTGTGAACTAGCAGAAAATGAAAAAAATGCTATCGTACCCATAACATAACTCTCCAAGAATGGAATATTTTGTCCCGTACTCATCTAGATATGTTGGAAAAATATCCATAAATCAATGTATGAGATATTAAACAATTCAAGAACTTTTCAAGATTAACTATGCAAAACAAGGCTGATACCCAGGCATAAGTCAGGCGAAAAATGATCAGAGCAATTTACTCTACTCACAGATGACTGCAGAGGTGTAGTTGAGGTTCCCCAGGGAGTTTTACTCAAATCTTCCTGCTTTTCTTCAATTGACTTTCTTGGATTTTCAAGTGCAACCATGGGCCTCTCAGCATCTCCTTTTGCATTCGTGCTTAGTAATTTCTTTTCTTGTTCAGGAAGATCAACAGCCCTTGAATGTATTATCTCTATCAATCTATGAATTTCATCCCTGCACGTTGAATAAGGTTCGTTAAAAATAAAAACCAGAAAATCTGAATTGAAAAAGAAGAATTGCAAACTGGATCAGGAATCCACAAATCAACCCAAAAAAAAAAAAACTACATAAGAAGTTTCTTCGCATAACAACAAAACATCATATAGCACAAATATGCTCTAACAAAACAGAGGTCGCTAGAAGTACGTGGAAAGGATTTTGTCGCTAGTTTTTACATATTTTAAGACTTAGTAATTCAGGTACAGTAAAGGTGCTTATGCAGGGATAGAATTGCATTTCTGCAATTCCTGCACCCAGTCCAATTTGAACAACAAGGTTGATTTGATTTTTGGTTTATGTTTTTGTCTTGTAACTCAAAGCTAAAGTTACTATTTAAGGAATCCCAAATTATCAAAGCTGTCTTAGATCAGTTGTAGAGGCAATTATCAATAATAAGCTAGGCTGATGTAGCTCTTTTCTATCAAGGAAAATAGACAATGTAATCAATAACCATATACCTAGAAAAGCTTTTGCCCTCTAATAGCTGCTCAATTTCAGAAAGCCTGTCATTATCAGCTGCATTCTCTCTCTTGTCTTGTTTGGACCCATCAAAGTCAAAACCATTCTTTGATCTATCAGCAGTGCTGCTAGGACCAGCAACATCAGTTGATCTGGATTCTCCATGCTGCATGTACTCAATCATACAGTGAAAAATAAGAAAAATACATTGCCTTATTGAAGTAAAGAAAGAAAAAGGCATAAATTTAATTATGAGAGAAGCATCACAAAGACTTCAAATAATGCTCCCCAGATAGATGAAAAATAAAAGACAAAAAATGCAAACTTTGCATATTCAAACGAATTACAGAATGGAAAAGTTGAAACCCAAAAAACAAAATGATAATTGTTTTGCACTCCTCCATTGCAAGTACTAAGCATCAGTCACTGTAGCCCAGACATTATTATTATTTTTTTAATAAGAAAACAAATTTTTATCATGAAAGGGCATGCAAAGCATGATGGAAACCCCAAAATGAGTTAAAACCTAAGTAACGAATTCAAAGTGCAAGAAGCAAGTGTGACTGTGAGCCTGAACAAATTTGTCTTGGGCCTTGGTTCCTCATAACACTTTGATAGCACCAAAAAAAAAAAGATTATCAAAATAAATCATACATTTACACCAGCACCGTCTTCAGCACATTCCTCCTCCTCTGCATCCAATATTTCTGTTCCAGAAGAACTTTAAATCAATTAATTACTCCATACAATGATTGTTACTATTTATAAACAATAATCAGCTCGAAATGACTAAAAAAGATAATTCACACTGATTGCTGAACAGCTTTTTATTAAATAATAAAAAAAGGCATTAACTGAAACCAATCTCGATCCCCTAAGAAAAACCTAAATTAATCACATTAAATAATAAACATAAACGAAAAGTGCTACTAAGCGGCTTCAACAAACCGTGATGATCTTCTAGTTGTTGATCGGTAGGAGCAGGAAGGGAGTGTTGATGAGATTTATAATTTGAAAAGAAAGAGGGCAAGATTCGTGTGGCGCCGCCTGTTATGAGCCGGTAAGCCGGATCGACAAGCTTCGAGAGCCACCGACTTTGTTGCTGCGGCCGCGCGTAGGGCGTCGCCGGTGGTTTCCTTGATGACTGTTTCATTAACTTTCCACCGGCGCCTCGGTGCGCTGCGTTTTGCGCTAATGATAACGACGTCGTTTCGTTGTTCGTTCCCATCCCTCCTTTTAGTTTCTCACAAGAAAGCTCTCGCTTTGTGCTTACTGTGGAAGCGCGCTTTTCGACTCTTCTTTTTGGCTTTTTCCAACTTTGTCCCTTTGTCGCAACTCACTAGTCTGAAGTCTCCAGCCAATTTGACGAGGAGTTTAACGCCCGAGTTCATATATTGTGGGTCCCAGAAAGTCAATCTACGTAGAAAACTCATGCTGCGAATAAAAGATTGATTACGTGTGTGATAAAACATGATTTTTAATTTTAATTCTGATAAAAAAATAATAAAAATTATTCTTAATATTTTATTATTCTTTATATTCATTAACTAAATTTAAATTTTTTATTTTAATTCGTACACTCTTTTTAAATATTAAAAAGGGAACGCCTAAGTTACAATCAATGTACCTTACGTTCTTTGTCTTTTTCTTTTTGACAAATATCATATGAGCCCTCCTAATTCTTTTTATTTTCAATTTTTACAGCTATGGATGTATTTGTCTTCTTCCATCCCTCCTATCGATTTTTTTATTTTCTCTAAAGTTTTATTTATTTCTTTAAACATTATTAAATGATTATCAAATTCATACAAATCTATAAATTCAGAATAAACTTCTGGTCCTAAATTTATTAATCCTAGTCTTGAATTGTAGGTTTATTGCATGTAATTTAATTATATAATTAAATTAAAGAGAAATTATATAAAAAATATAAAAAATATACATGACAGACTTCAAAATTAACATGCAATAGCTTTCAGAATTACCGTTAAAATCATTCCTAAGAATTAATTCTGATTAAAGGGCATTATCAACATATACTCTGATTAATTCTGATTAATAGATACCATTTGATATTTTAATTTACCATTTTAATTCAATTAATGTAGTTTCCATAAAATTCAAGGGTGCCAATAGATATTTCACTTCTTGAATGTATGTTGCGTTACACGTAACCTAGGTTTGGCCATTTGGTAATCGTATGTTATTATTTAAAAAAATAAAAAGAACATTGGAAAGAATGAAAAATAGATGTATAATTGATAAAAGAAGGCAAATACATCCATAAACATAAAGAATACAAGGACTCGTGTGAAATTCGCCAGAAGAAAAAAGACAAAAAACGTAAGTTACGGTTAACGTAACTTAGAGGCGCCCTATTAAAAATATCTATTTAGATGAACAATCTTTGTTTACTCAATATACTCATAAACTATTCAAATAATTCAATACACGACTGCAGGAAGATAATCAAATTAACATTGCATATAGAGATTTAAATGTTCAATTATTAATTTTTCTTTCCAAAATGAAGAGTGACAAAACAAAAGCTATTCAGCAAACTACTGCAAGTGTAGATAATCAAATTAATATCGCATATTTTGATGTTTAAGCATGAATTTTTCTTTCGAAATGAAGAGTAATAAATCAAAAGCTAACTGTGAATGGATTAATCAGTGCATGGACTTATTTAAAAAAAATAAATTGGTACATTAGAGCTTAATTTGGTGCCATTTTTTATACGAAAAAACTCAACTTGGTTTATTTGCTTGCCATACACTAGAAGTCACTGATATGTAGACAAATTATTTGAGCAGCATGCCTCTTTATTCACCGAGGCCTTTTTTTGTATTGTGGTCAGGTATTATTGTTTCAAAATCTGTAACATTAAATTGTTTAGTAAATGCTGCTATAATTTGAGACCTAAGTTGATTTAATCCACCCCTTATATAATAAAATACCTATAATATTTTTACTATTTTCATCAAAATTATTATTTAAAAATTATATTTACTATATAATTTTAACTTTTATTTTATATTTACAATTTTTTTTCTTGAGAGTTGTTGTTTGCATATTTTATTAGTGGTCCACGTGCCACATTATTAAATGGATTCTAATTGAAATTTAAATAATAAAATAAATAATGGGCTGAAATCCTATTAATCAATTAGAAAAATCTAATTGCCCACTTCAATGGAAAGTTGGAATAAGAGTTGAATTAAAATTGGTCCTCTCTCCACCCACATATAGATATATCACGTTAATTTTTTGTCGATAAGAAAAGTAAGTCACTCTAACAGGGTCAAGAGAGAGAAATTAGTTTTACTAAATCTTTAATTTTTACAATGAAACTTGATCAAGAAAATTACGATGGATCAATTTATGTTTTCTCTCAATTATGATGATGCAAAAACCATGATACTCTGTGATCTTAGATATTGAAGTTTATGTAAATTAGTGTTTTATTACTTTATGACAATTAAAGAAAATTCCAACAATTGATATCAGAGTATAGTTTAAGAATTCATAATTTTTATTAAAATTTGTAAGAAGTCTCTCTTAATTTTCAATTGTCTTTATGGGTATATGCCAATTTGGATTATTATTCCATATATACATAAGGTAGAAAGAAAATTATTGACATGGAAATTTTTTGTATATATTATTTTGTTATAAAATAGCTAAAAAAGGGGTAGGCCCATGATGATTTTTGGTTGTTGGCGGCGCAATACATAAAGATAAAATTAAGGTTTTCTTTTGAATTTTTTCATGAGACACCTTAAGGTGTCTTTGGTTTATGTGTTTCGCAAAAGTTTACAATTTTGTTGCAGTTAAGTCCAACAAAATTTGTTGGTGGTGGCCGAAGGAAAGTATGTGATTTAAATATTAAGAACGACTTTTTCGTAAACATCATTAATGTCACTTAAGGTATTATAAAATCTGAAATTTTGTATAAAAGTTTAATAAACAATCAAATATTAATTTATGTAGAACACATATATTTATTAATATTCATGTAATTTGATGTCTATATTGCATATAATTTGTTAGTCACCAAAGTGGATAAATGAGAAAGTTTTCATAGATGTCAAATTAAATTCAGTTTCAAGTACTCATAATCATTGTAATGCTTATGATTGAATGACATGATGATTTTGTTATATGGGTATATTGAAATTCATAGATTATAAAGTATTTAAGAATCGCTCAAAGGTTGATTAATTAATTTTATAATCTATGATTATGGTTGTGGGTAATTAGTATACTTGATTATATACGTTTAGTACATCCAAAGAAAGCAGACATGTCTAGTTAATGCGTGTATCTAATTAATAGTTATGTGAAATTAAAGTCAAGCATCAATTATGTTTATTGTAGTGTATTGTTATATCACCCAAAAGTGAACTTTAATATGTGCTTAAAGTTTATGTGAATTTTATCTGAATTTATATTATGTATTTGAGTTTAAAGCATTAATGTGTGATGATAACTCTATATAATGAGAGTGATCATGGCACTTTAAACTTAAATCAATAATATTTCGAGAGTAAATGATGTGTTTTTATTGTATTTTAGTTACAACTTACATGAGCATCTATTTTAATTTATTTTTAATAAATTGAGTTGTTTTAAAAATAATTTGTGTTTACATTATATGCATAATTATAGGTGACCGAAAGTTCAAGTTTTAAGGAAGGAATGCTACTGCAACAGACTTACAGAGACAATGAAAGAACTTGACTACAGATGAATTGAAACAAGTCTAGAATAGTGCAGATGATGTAGCCGTTGTTATAGCAACCTGAAGTAATGACAGACTGGATTTTACGCAAAACAACTAAAAGATTGCGATCGATGTTTCAAAAAATGGAGGATACGCGTCATACACTTTCGGTTGCCCTAATTCTGAGTTATAAAATGAGCACACATGAAAAGAAAAAGAGGGAGTCGTCATCCAAGGAGATCACTGAACAGAAACAAGAAAACAAAAATTAAGAGAGAGATTGAGGACTGTAACAGAAGATTCAAGGAGAAATCATAAAGACCAAGCAGAACTCAGTCTTTCTTCTTGTTTTCTTGTTTTCTATTTACTTATGGGGATGTATTGGATGGCTTTAACAATTTTATTTCTTGTTCTATCGCAAATTATGAACTAAATTTTATTGTGGTTGAGTGATAAATAGTCTTAATAGATGTTTGACTAATTTACACGTGTTGCTCTATGTTTGCTATAGCATTTTGTCTTAATTACATTTATTTCAATTCTTTATTTTGGCTGACCACTTATTTAGTAGATACAAGTTAAGAAATAGCCTAAAAATGTCTAACTTAGTGGATCAAATTAAGACAATACTTGGTTTTAGATGTTCCATCTTTTGGTTGAGAAAAGTATTTCATCACCTTTATTGATGATTTTTCACGTTATTGGCATGAAAAATCTCAATCAGTGGATGCCCTAGAGGTATATTATTAATGAGGTTGAAAGATAACTAGATAGAAAAGTAAAAATTGTCAAGTCTAACAGATGAGGTTAATATTATGGAAGATATATCGAGAATAGACAATGCCTTGGTCCATTTGCTAAGTTCCTAAAAAGACGTGGCGTATGTGCTTAATACACAATGTCAAGTGCATAAGAACATAATAATGTAGTAGAAAGGCATAACCGTACCTTAATAGATATAATTAGGAGTATGTTAAATTACTCATCTTTACCCTTATCTGTGGATGGAAGCGTTAAAGACGGCCGCTTATTTGTTAAACAAGGTTTATAGTAAGACAGTTCTAAAGACTTTTTTTTGAATAGTGGATGAGAAGGAAACTGAGTTTAAGACATCTTTATGTTTGAGGCTGTTTGGCGGAAGTAAAGACTTATAATCTACATGAAAGGAAATTAGATTCAAGAACAATCAGTTGATATTTCATTGGTTATCCAGAGAATTTAAAGGATACATATTTTATTGTCCTAATCATAGTACGAGAATTGTTAAATCTGGAAATGTTAGGTTAATTGAAAATGGCAAAATTAATGGGACTACGGAACTACGAAAAGTGAAAATTCAAGAAGTTAAAGTGCAAGTTCCTTTGCCTGTTACTTCTTCTAAAATTGTTGTTCTTGTAATTGTTGTACACACTAACAACTTTCTAGAACAACAAATAAATAATCCAGTACTAAATAATGAAGTCATCAATAATGAATTTGTGGCAGCTGAACTATAAGAAATAACATTAACAAGATTTCAAAGACAAAGAAAATTTGTTACTTCTAATAATTATGTGGTTTACTTACAATAGACATAATTTGATTCCGGAATTGTTGAAGGTTCAGATTTGTTTTCACAAGTCATAGAAAGTACTAATTCTGATAAATGGTTAGATGCCATAAAAGAAGAGTTGAAATCAATGCATCACAACGACGTTTGGGATCTTATTGAATTACCTGAAGATTGTAAACAAATTGAGTGTAAATGGGTCTATAAGACCAAGTAAGATTCAAATGGCAACATAGAGCAATATAAGGCTAGACTCGTTGCTAAAGATTTTACTCAAAAGAACTATATTGACTACAAAGAGACCTTTGCACTAGTCTTTAAGAAATACTCCTTTAGAATTATTATGGCATTAATGGCTCATTATGATTTAGAGTTGCACCAAATAGATGTAAAAACTATCTTTCTAAGAGGAAATTTAGAGGAAAATGTTTATATGGTCCAACCTTAAGGCTTTTTAGCTGAAGGAAATGAACACCTCATGTGTAAATAAAATAAATCAATATGCATACTTAAGCAAGCCTCCCGACAATGGTATCTTAAGTTCAATATGTCATTGCCACTTGCACTATAGAAGCTGAGTTTGTGGCATGCTTTGAGGCCACTATGCATGGGTTATGGCAACAAAACTTTATTTCAGGGCTTAGAATTGTCGGCAATAATGTTAAGCCGATGAAGATTTATTATGCTAATGCCGCAACAATCTTCTTCTCTAAAAACGATAGGTATTCGAAAGGTGCTAAACATTAGCACCAACTTTATGATTGTGAATCCTTTAACAAAAGGATTAAACTTTAAGGTTTTCAATGAACATGTATAAAGGGTCGGTATTACTGGATGCCATTATTGACATTCTATTTAAGTTTTTAGGGTCTTAATATATTTGATAGTCTGAACTCATTTAAATATTATTTCTAATTCTTTTATATCTTTTTTGATTTAATGGTATATACATGAATGATGATATGATTGTTGAACCGTTATTGTTATATTTCCCATTATAGGTCATGTTAAGTATAAAACTAATATTGTGATACATAGAAGAAACTATATCGAAATAATGATGTAGAACCACTATGATCTATATAAGTTTTCGTTTAATGATTATTTTATGGTTTAACCAATGCAAGTAAAAATTTAGCTCTTACTATGCACATAATGTTTATTATTATTAAACTGTTAAGTTGACATATTTTATTATTGGCCCACGTACCACATTATTGAGTGGGTTGTAATTGAAATTTAAATAATAAAATAAATAATGGGCTGAAATCATATTGGTTAATTAGGAGAATCCAACTGTCCACTGTTGAGTGTTAGAAAATGCATATTTATAAAGGAGAAAACCGTCATTTTACATTTCAAGTCTTACTAACAACTCTTACTTTTATGTATTTAACCTTCTTGTGATTTAATTACATGTGTTTTATTTTAATTAAGTATTTTATGTATTTTAGGGGCATTATAGTCATTTCACAATAAAGGAGAGATCAGACGGCAAAACAGACATCACTTTTGAACTCAGGACGGTCGAAAACCTTAGGAGGAGCATAAAAGGAAAAATGACACTATTCATGTGTACGGTACTAACTACGTTACTGTTCACAACACTGTTCACATAGACGGATCGATGACGTGGCATTGACCGATGATGTGACATTGACTGTTCATCCGAGTCAAACCGTGTTATTGTTCATCCGCGTGGTCAAACCGTGGACTGTTGACTGATGACGTGGCCCAATCCTGAGCGTCCAAATTGTTTTTAATCCGATGGCCATGATTTACTCCATATATCTATAAAAAGGGGGCCTCCCCCCCTTAATTTGATATCTCTAAATTCATTTTTGGACTCCATTTTCTGTAATTCCCTCTCCATCTTGTATTTTCTTCGTATTTTAATAAATTCTCATTTTGCCCTTAGTTCAATTATAAGTGGCTAATTTTCTTTCAAGCTTGGGTTGAAGGTGAAGTCTCAATATGTGTCATGGGCTTAATTTGGTAAATTTATTTTCTCTTCCCCTCTAGTTTTTGTGGATGTTTTGACTTCTCGTCGACAAATAATAATAATCTTGTCTAGATACCGCCTTGGTTACATCGGCTCTCTAGTATAAGGTTATTATTATTTGGCACGATAAGCCCTTAGCACCATATTGATTAGAGCGTGGTTCATGAGGTGTGGATTCCCCCCTCATGATTTAATTGGCATTAATACAGATTATTTAGCCCATGATGCATGTTGATACGGATCCAGATACCCAAGTACGTCATTTCAATAGATTTCGCTTCAATTTATTCTCGCCATTGCAAGTCCAATTTTAGAATTTATTATCGCCATTTCAATTCCAATTTTAGGATAATTTAAATCACTTCCACCACAATTCCAACCACCCATTTACAAAATTAATTCTATATATAATTAAAATCCACCTCCTCGTGGGATCGACACTCGTCACCATTAGTCTATACTACAATAGATTCGTGCGCTTGCGAGTACATTAAAATTTGCACAACAAGTTTTTGGCGCCGTTGCCGGGGAGGTAAGTAATTTTAATTCATAGAATTAATTTTTGTGAATAATTCCATTTAAATTGTTTTCTTGTATTTTTTTTTCTTCTTAAAAAAAAAGTGAATCTACATTTAAAGGTTAGTATTTTTTTTCTTTTTCTCTTCTTTAAAATCCTGTAATTTAATTTTCAATTTATTTTTCTTTGTAATTTTTTTATTTATCTTATTAATTTATTTTTAGTTAATTTATTTCACATATTTGTTTTTGTGTATTTTTATAGAAAGGTTTTAATAGCGCAATAAGGTTAGTATCGTAATTTCTCCCTCTTCTTTATTTTTATTTATTTTGTTCCCATCTTTATTTTTATTTTATTTGTTTTGCATGCATGGTCGTAGGTCATTATTTCCTAATCTTGAACCTATAGACCTTGAATTAGAAAAAAACACTTCGCACACAAAAGCACATTAAAAATAAATTTGGAATGGATTTACAAGCACCACAGGAGAGGCCATTTAAAGATTATTTTAGTCCTTTAGCTAATTTGAGCACATCATGCATAAGATACCCAAATGTAGCTGCTAGGAGCTTTGAACTAAAACCTAGTGTGCTAAATTGTCCCCCCACATTTTATGGCCTAAAAAATGAGGACCCATATAATCATCTGAATGATTTTCATGCTATTTGTCAAACTTTTAAATACGAGAATTTTTCAGACGATGATGTTAAACTTAGATTATTCCCATTTTCTTTAAATGATATAGCTCGTTCATGGTTAAATACTTTACCTGCTAATAGCATCACGTCATGGGAACAAATGGTAACTAAATTTTTGAATAAATATTTCCCAGTGCATAAAACCAATGCTATTCGCAGGGAAATCTCGGAGTTTACCCAGAGAGAGGACGAGCAATTTTTCGAAACATGGGAGCGATTCAATGGGCTACTCTTGAAGTGTCCACATCATGGGTACGGGAAATGACACCAATGCCAATACTTTTTGGAGGGATTACTACCAAATGTGCAAGAATAGCTAATGGCAACAAGTGGAGAAGAGCTAATGTTAAAAAGTGCATCAGAAATTTGGGAATTCTTCCAGCGACAAACAGATAATTCCCAACAACGGAGTCGATCACTCAGGACTACTAGAAGAATTAAAGGAGTGAATGAGGTTCAAATTGGCGAGTCAACTTCGGGAATCAAAGAAGTCAAGGAGATGGTTGAAGGTCTTGCTCGACAAATAGCATCGTTATCGACTGCTAAATCAACAGAGCCACATGACCATGACTCATACTCAGATCAAGCCAATGCCATAGGTGTAATGAGAAAACCATCGAATTATAACCCATACTCCAACACATATAACCCTGGATGGAGAGACCACCCCAATTTTTCATGGTTTCAAGGATTCCAACAGAATGGACCAGCAGCTCCAGCTCCACCAATGCAACAAATTTCTCAAATTCCTCAAGCATCTCAGCCACTATTCAGACCATTCAATCAGAACCAGAACTACTCTCAACCCAGACCATGGGAGGATTCATTCCAGAATCTTAAGAATCTTACTCACTCCATGATTGAGCAACAGAACCGCACCATTAATGGACTACGAAATGAGTTGAGAGCAGGCTTCAATTCACAAGCCCAATCAGTTTCAAGCCTCGAGAAAATGGTGGGACAACTTGCTTCTTCAGTTCAGACCTTGGCAATGACTGTTGAGAAAGGCAAGTTTCCAAGTCAACCAGTGCCTAACCCTAAAGGAGTGCATGAAGCAAGTACCAATTCACCACAACAGCATGGAGAGGTCAAAGCAGTCATGACCTTGCGAAAAGGAAAAGAAGTCGACAACAAAGTGGAGATGCCGGTGACAAAAGAAAATCAAATCGTACCTATGAATGTTGAGGACTCACCACTGGAGGAAAAAGAAGAAACCAACCCACGAGAATATGTTCCTAAAGCTCCATTTCCTCAGAGGTTAGCGAAAGGAAAGAAGGGAAAATCCACAGGTGAGATTCTTGAAATCTTCAAACAGGTAAGTGTTAACATTCCTTTGCTTGATGCTATTAAACAAGTTCCATCTTATGCCAAGTTTTTTAAAGACCTTTGTACTAAAAAGAGAAATATGCATGTTTAAAAGAAAGCATTTTTAACAGAAAACGTTAGTTCTATACTCCAACATAAAATTCCTTTAAAATGCAAAGACCCAGGCTCCCCCACTATCTCATGTAGTATAGGGAACCACACAATTGAGAATGCTTTGTTGGATTTAGGAGCTAGTGTAAATCTTTTGCCTTACTCTGTATTCCTGAAACTTTGACTTGGAGAATTACACCCAACTCCAGTGGTGTTACAACTTGCAGATCGGTCCACAAAAATACCTCGTGGTATTGTGGAGGACGTGCTTATCCAGGTAGACAAGTTTTATTTTCTTGTTGATTTCATTGTAACTGACACTCAACCAATACAGGATTCAAGGAAGCACATCCCCATTATTCTAGGCCGACCTTTCTTGGCAACTGCGGATGCTCACATTCAATGCAGGACTGGAAATATGCAGTTGTCTTTCGGCAACATGACTATGGAGCTGAACATCTTCAATATTGCCAAACAACCTCACAGTGCAGATGATGGAATTGTTAATGTGGATTTAATTGAAGCATTAGTTGATGATACTTTTGTTTCAAACGTTAGTGATGATCCTTTACAAACATGTTTAACTCACTTTGGTTTGGATTTTGATATTGACAGATCGGTCGATGAGGTCAACGCCTTGCTTGACTCAGCACTATCTATGGACACTAATAAATGGAAGTCAAGAGTTGAGCAACTAGCACCATCAGAAAAGAAACTCATCCCATCATCAGAATCACCACCAAAACTCGAGCTCAAACCATTACCCAACACTCTGGAATATGCATTTTTGGGAGAAGAAAGTACTCTGCCGGTAATCATATCATCATCCCTAAATGATGAACAAAAAGGTAAGTTGTTGGATATTTTAAAAGAGCACAAAGGAGCATTAGGATGGACCATAGCAGACATAAAAGGTATAAATCCAGTAGACTGCATGCATTACATTCACCTTGATGAAAATGCTAAAACTACTAGGGAGATGCAACGTCGGTTAAATCCTAATATGAAAGAAGTTGTTAGAACTGAAGTCCTTAAACTATTAGACGCAGGTATCATTTACCCCATTTTTTATAGTTCATGGGTCAGTCCTGTGCAAGTTGTCCCCAAAAAGTCAGGAGTCACTGTAGTTACCAATGCCGATAATGAATTGATACCCACTAGAGTGACTACAGGATGGCGTGTATGCATTGATTATAGGAAGTTGAATTCTGTCACACGTAAAAACCATTTTCCTTTACCATTTATTGATCAAATGCTTGATAGATTAGCAGGTCATGAATTTTATTGCTTTCTAGATGGCTACTCAGGATACAATCAGACCCTCATAGCACCAAAAGATCAGGAGAAAACTACTTTCACTTGCCCTTTTGGCCATTTGGATTATGCAATGCACCTGCTACATTTCAACGATGCATGTTGAGCATTTTTTTCTGATATGGTTGAACGATTCCTTGAAGTCTTTATGGATGACTTTTCTGTCTTTGATGACTCGTTTGATCAATGTTTACATCATCTAACACTAGTTCTGCAGAGATGTATCGAGAAGAACTTGGTCTTAAATTGGGAGAAATGCCATTTTATAGTAAAACAAGGTATTGTTCTCGGTCACATCATTTCGAGCAAAGGTATTGAGGTTGACAAAACCAAGGTGGATCTCATTTCTAATCTTCCTCCACCCAAAACAGTCAGAGAAGTACGATCTTTCCTTGGGCATGCTGGTTTCTATAGAAGTTTCATTAAAGATTTTAGCAAAGTTTCTAAACCTTTATGCAATTTACTTGCTAAGGATGTACCTTTTATCTTTAGTGATTCATGTCTTATGGCGTTTGAAAAATTAAAACAGTTGTTGACATCATCACCCATCATTCAAGCCCCAAACTGGAGCTTACCATTTGAGCTAATGTGTGATGCATCTGATTATGCAGTAGGAGCAGTATTAGTTCCCCACGTTATTTACTATGCTAGTATGACATTAAATGATGAACAGTTGAACTATTCAACTACTGAAAAAAAAATGTTAGCAGTAGTGTTTGCATTGGAAAAATTTCGATCTTATCTCATTGGTTGTAAAATAATTATATTCACAGATCATGCTGCTCTTAAATATCTTCTCACAAAAAAAGATGCAAAAGCCAGACTAATTCGTTGGGTGTTACTTTTGCAGGAGTTTGACTTGGAATTCAAAGATAAGAAAGGCACAGAGAATGTTGTGGTGGACCACCTCTCTCGTCTCCATTTTGACACAATTACAGAATCATTACTATTGAATGAGTCATTTCCAGATGAACAATTAATGAATATGGAAGTATTACCTTGGTATGCTGATATAGTTAATTATCTTGTTACAGGTAAACTTTCAGAGCATTGGACCAAGCAAGACAAGACTAAATTCTTTGAAGAAATAAAGAATTTCTTTTGGGATGACCCGTATTTGTTCAAGTATTGTGCACACCAAATTGTTAGACGATGCGTCCCAGAAAGTGAAATTCCGAATATCCTTTCATTCTGCCATGAACAAGCTTGTAGAGGCCATTCCAGCGCTAAAAAAACAGCGACTAAAGTTTTACAATGTGGTTTCTATTGGCCAACTATATTTCGAGATGCTTACACTTTCTGTTCTTCATGTGATAGGTGTCAACGAATGAGGAGCATTACACGAAGGAACATGATGCCATTAAATCCAATTTTAGTGGTTGAAATTTTTGACGTATGGGGTATCGACTTCATGGGACCCTTTCCCCCATCTTTTGGCCATCAATACATATTGGTTGCTGTTGACTACGTATCAAAATGGGTAGAAGCAATTCCATGTAGGACCAATGATCACAAGGTGGTGATAGCATTTGTGAAAAGCAACATTGTTTCATGCTTTGGATTCCCTCGAGCAATAATTAGTGATGGTGGTGCCCACTTTTGTAACAAAGCATTCAAAGCTCTTTTGACAAAGTATTCAATCACACACAAAGTGGCGACCCCGTATCATCCGCAAACCAATGGCCAAGTTGAGATCTCCAATCAAGAAATAAAGCACATATTAGAAAAGACGGTGAGGCCAGACAGAAAAGATTGGTCATTAAGACTTGATAATGCCTTATGGGCATATAGAACGGCTTTCAAGATCCCGATTGGGATGTCACCCTACAGGCTAGTATATGGAAAAGCTTGCCACCTACCTGTGGAACTCGAGCATCATGCATATTGGGCCATCAAGAAATTCAATTTTGACATGCAGCAAGCCAGCTCAGAAAGAAGATTACAGCTGGCAGAACTTGAAGAAATTCGCAATGATGCATACGAAAATGCCAAGATTTACAAGCAACGAATGAAAATCTTCCATGATAAGCAAATTATGAGAAAATCATTCACTCCAGGTCAGAAAGTGCTTTTATTCAATTCTCGCTTGCACTTATTTCCAGGTAAGTTACGCTCTCGTTGGTCTGGCCCATTTATTGTTCATACTGTTTTTCCACATGGGGCAATTGAAATTAAGAACCCAAAGAACGGTGTCACGTTTAAAGTTAATGGTCAAAGATTAAAGCCATATCTAGAATACCAACCACATAGAGAAGACACCGAAATAAATTTGAGTGACCCACCGGATTTGAATTGATTTTTTTTCTTTTCGTTGATTTGATTTTTTTTTCTTTCTTTATATTATTCTTTTGCTAATTGAAATTATTTTTGCATAAGTGTGTTTGTTTAACTATTAAGTTTTTTTTTATCGTTTTTAATCATGAGTACCTTACTTAGACCGTTCCTCCTGAACATTCTTAAACCACTTCAACGTGTCAAAACTCATCTCAAAAGGCAGATTCAATTTTGTAAAACACATCGCATTTGGGCTCTACAACCACCAGAGTTAGTAGCCTATGTTGAGGGTTTAGAAAGCCAACTCAGAGATATTGAGAGAAGTGTTTACGACATCCAGTTGGAGCTTGAGGTAAATTCAATAAGAGGACGATTTTAATTTTCTTTGTGTGTTTTAATTTATTTTTCTGTTTGTGTGCTTTAGTTTGTTACCCCGGTGAAGTGGCGGATAACGGTACTCCGTGACAATCAAGTCGGTTACTTCAGTTTCCCATAATAACTGATATTCTGAGGCGAAGGTATGGATAGAAACGAGATTCTAGCGAAGCTTCACAAGCGATTCCCTTCACTTCCTCAGAATGCCCTCCTTACAATTTATAAAGCTCGGTCCGAACGCATGCGATTACTCATGAGGAATAACATACCTGCCGACATCCGTTGGTTAATCGAAGCGAAAGTACGATCGGCATGTGAGTTACCTCCAAAATTTATTGCATACATGCCTGGTTGTGGTAAAGGAAATTATGCAAGAAAACGACGAGCTTGAAGAATTTCTGTTGCTTGTCATAAGTGTGCCAGAATGAGTTGCAATAAAAACCCATGTTCTTTAGGAATGATATCTGATAACAGGGAAGATAAGATTTAATTCATTAGGGATGGCTTGAATAAGGAGTCATTGGATGATATCCTTTTGTCTCTTGAAACGCATCCCAGTGGATATATGCAAGGAGCGATTCTCCAGTTATGGCCATTATTCCAGAAAGAGCATGCATGATATAGTCTCGGGAATCTGACTATAAACGACCCTGTTTGCCAGTTTATAAGAAAACTGGATAGGAAGCCTATCCTCGACCCATAGAGGTCGTTCAAGCCGTTTTTGGACGTAAAACCAGAGGAAGATGTGAGCCACAGTCGCAACTACCTGTAAATATCCTTTCACTTTACTGTTATTTTATTTCACTATTGTTTTATTGTGTGCATTATTGTCTTTAAAAATTTTATTACTGTTTGCTTTTTCCTTATTACTGTTTTCTTTTTCCCTTTTACTGTTTCCTTTTTTACTAGCGAGCCACGTGCTTTACGCGTTATTTGACACTGACATGTTACCTCATACACAACTGTGATCCACTGTCACCAAGATTCTTAAATGTGATTTCCTTTATGTCAAGCACTCACAAATTATTTTCGAGAAGTATCATAATGGCAGCTACTCCCAATAGACAATTCAAGAACATTTGTGTGCTTTCTGGATTTACCTATGGCAAACATAAAGAGTTCGTTGAGGCAGCTATAGATCTTGGTCGAAGCATAGCAGCGAGAAAATTACACTTGGTGTATGGAGGAGGTAACCGAGGGTTATCAAAAATGGTCTCAGAAGCAGTTTTTATCAGAGGAAGTCAAGTGTTAGGCATCATCCCAAGAGTCCTAAAACCATTGGGCAGTTCGTCTGACTCATCAACTGGAGAAGAGTCAGTCGTCTCAGGTATGCAAGAAAGAATAATTGAAATGCTTAATCATGCTGATACTTTTATTTTCCTTCCAGGAGATCTTGCAACACTAGAGGCACTTATCACACTAGCATCTTGGGCCCATTTGCACATCCACTAGAAACTCATCGGTTTGTTAAATGTCAATAACTTTTATGATGGCTTTATCGCATTTCTTAACCATGCAATAAAAAACTATTTCATTCCTTCTAATGTGAAAAAACTTTTTATTTGTGCTCACACTGCTAATGAGCTACTTGATCTCTTACAAGCTTATAAACCGGAGCCAGACCCCTGGACCTTTGTGTTGGAGCATCCACATAATGATGGTAATAGTAGCCACAGTAAGAAGTACAAATTAGATTTAACTCTCCGCTTGTAAATATTGTTTTCTGTGTTGCACCACCCAGGTGATGTCTTCTAAACTCTACTTCTTTCATTTCAAACATTGAGGACAATGTTTCGTTCTGGTTGGGGGGAGGGAATAATCGACAATTGTGGAATTTTGGTTAAGTTTTTACTAATTTTTTGTTGTAGAAACTAACTGTTGCTAATTTTTTGTGTTGAAGATGGCTGAATATGGAGTATAGTGACTCTAGAAACGCATCTTCATCGTTTTAAAAAAAAATTAAAAAAAAAACTTTAAAAAAAATTCAGACATTTTCTTTTTCTTTATTATGTGTTTATGTTTATTTTTCTTCTTTTTAATTTCTCCTTTATAAATATACATTTTCCAACTTTTGAGTCGAAGATGGCTGAATATGGAGTGTAGTTCCTCTAGAAACGCATCTTCTTAAAAAAAAAAATCATTTTCGTTTTCTATCATTTTACGTGTAACTTTTCTAATTAGTTTTTATGCATCATTTTCACATTTCTGCATGCATATTTTCCTTTCATGTTTAGAATAGGTTGGGGGGTAGAATGTTGTTTAAAAAAAAATTGTGTGATTTGTTTTAACATTGGATGACATGATTAATTTCAAATTTTAGTATTTGTATTATCTTTGGTCTTAAGTGATGTTACGCTATGTTTGCTACTTTACATGTTGATGTCGGAGATAAATGTGAGTTGCTTGAAGGAATGAACATGTCATAATAAGTACCAAGTGAGTTTTTGAGCCTATTATTTTTCTTAGAGAATAACCTTTTTGCCCACTCTTTATACAGCTTAGCAGTTTATTATTTTACACACGATCTCTAAATTGCTTTTGAGTTAACCCTTAAAAAAAATTATAAAATAAAAAAAAAAGAAAAAAGAGTGTGTTGCTACATTTGAAGGCCCATCTAACTAGTAGATATGGAAGATTATTTAGAACCCTAAAAGACGATGGAAATGTCATCTTTGATCCGTTTGAGCCTTTCTAGTCATCCCTTTTATCAAATATCCATAGTTAACCCTTTTGAGCCTTTTAAAAAAAAAAAAATTTCTTTGTCAACTTATCATCTTGACCCACTCCGATTTGGAATATTACTCAATGTCTTATAAATTTCATCACCTATTTATGTTTGAGAAAATGTAAATAATTATGTTGTTCAGTAAAGTTATGCCAAAAACAAAAAACAAAAGTTGTTGTTTGAAAAGAAAAAAAATAAAAATAATAAGTGAAATCCACCTTGCAACTTCCAAAAAAAAAATCTCTGCATTTTTCTCAAACATACACTTTGTTTTCCTTATTTTCCTTCTTTGTTAGCCATGTCCCTAGCCTACGTTACGTCCTAATAAAAGTCCTTCTTGATTTTAGGGAACTATAGTTTGAAGTAGAAGCTAGTTATATGGGCTAAAAAGATGTAGTGATGCATAATAATAATAATAATAATAATAATAATAATAATAATAATAATAATAATAATAATAATAATAATAAAAGATAAATAAAGTGGGTTGACTAGTATTTTTGTTTGACTTGAGTTCGTATTATTTATAAGCTGAGGGCATATTTATTTCATCTTGGTGAGAGCATGTGATATCACTTTTTTATTATTTTCTCTCTCAATTACCATTCATTGGAGTGACTATTTTTATTGGTTTTAATTTCTTTGTGAGAGTGTCACTACTTCCAGTGAGATTTTGGGGTTTGACATGTCATTCTTGAAAGCAGCTATGACAAAGTCTACTGGGCTGATTCATGTGGATGGTTGATGTGGGTGTGATGTTGCTTTAGACTGGAGATAATGCTTATACTTTTATTTGATTGCTATCATTAATCTGACGGAATAAATACGAGTGTTTCTATCAAAAAATATATATATATATATTTTGAATTTGAATTTTGTTTTCGCTTTATTTGCTAGGGACTAACAATAAGCTGGTTGGGGGGTGTGTTGAGTGTTAGAAAATGCATATTTATGAAGGAGAAAACCGTCATTTTACATTTCAAATCTTACTAACAACTCTTACTTTTATGTATTTAACCTTCTTGTGATTTAATTACATGTGTTTTATTTTAATTAAGTATTTTATGTATTTTAGGGGCATTATAGTCATTTCACAATAAAGGAGAGATCAGACGGCAAAACGGACATCACTTTTGAACTCAGGACGGTCGAAAACCTTAGGAGGAGCATAAAAGGAAAAATGGCACTATTTATGTGTACGGTACTAACTACGTTACTGTTCACAACACTGTTCACATAGACGGATCGATGACGTGGCATTGACCGATGATGTGGCATTGACTGATGAGGTGTCACGATCCTGTTGGGCTAAAATTCTTATGTACTGTTGATGGTGACGTGGCAGCATATCAGTGGATGAAAAATCTCGCGTACGGTACATGCATCACACATGATTATTTTCAACCAAACCGCGTTACTGTTCATCCGAGTCAAACCGTGTTACTGTTCATCCGAGTCAAACTGTGTTACTGTTGATCCGCGTGGTTAAACCGTGGACTGTTGACTGATGACGTGACCCAATCCTGAGCGTCCAAACTGTTTTTAATCCGATGGCCATGATTTACTCCATGTATCTATAAAAAGGGGGTCTCCCCCCCCCCCCTAATTTGATATCTCTGAATCCATTTTTGGACTCCATTTTCTGTAATTCCCTCTCCATCTTGTATTTTCTTCGTATTTTAATAAATTCTCATTTTGCCCTTAGTTCAATTATGAGAGGCTAATTTTCTTTCAAGCTTGGGTTGAAGGTGAAGTCTCAACATGTGTCATGGGCTTAATTTGGTAAATTTATTTTCTCTTCCCCTCTAGTTTTTGTGGATGTTTTGACTTCTCGTCGACAAATAATAATAATCTTGTCTAGATACCGCCTTGGTTACACCGGCTCTCTAGTATAAGGTTATTATTATTTGGCACGTTAAGTCCTTAGCACCATATTGATTAGAGTGTGGTTCATGAGGTGTGGATTCCCCCCTCATGATTTAATTGGTATTAATACGGATTATTTAGCCCATGATGCATGTTGATACGGATCCAGATACCCAAGTACATCATTTCAATAGATTTCGCTTCAATTTATTCTCGCCATTGCAAGTCCAATTTTAGAATTTATTATCGTCATTTCAATTCCAATTTTAGGATAATTTAAATCACTTCCACCACAATTCCAACCACCCATTTACAAAATTAATTCTATATATAATTAAAATCCACCTCCTCGTGGGATCGACACTCGTCACCATTAGTCTATACTACAATTGATTCGTGCGCTTGCGAGTACATTAAAATTTGCACAACATCCATTTAAATGAAAAGTGAGAATAAGAGTTTTATTGAAATTGGTCCTCCCTCCACCCATATATAGATATATCACGTTAATTTTATATTGATCATAAAAGTGAATCACTCTAAAGAGGTCAGGAGAGATAAATCAATTTCGCTAAATCTTTAATTTTTACCATGAAACTTTATCAAGAAAATTACTGTGAATCAAAATATGTTTTCTCTCAATTATGATAATGTGAAAATCATGATATTTTATAATCTTAGGGATTGAAGTTTACGCAAATTAAGGTTTTCTTACTTTATAAGAATTGTAGAAAATTCCAAGAGCTATAGCTTGAAATGTGCAACTAGTCTCAAATTAGGGTCTAAGGGAATATAATTATAAAGTGAATGAGTGTGAAAATGAATATTCAAAATAATTGTATTATATTGGCTCATACAAGATTATCCTTAATAGTAATTACTATTATGAGTATTTTTGTAATAAATTATTTTATCAAGATTAGAGTGTTCAAAGTAATTTTCAGAATGTAAATAGCACTATCTAAATAACAAAGATATTATAAATTTTTCGTCATATAAATGAGTGCGTATTATGGCAAACATTTTTAATGCTATAACTTTCAAATTACAATTGTCCAATCACAATACCAAATATGGCCTTAAAAAATTATTATTTAAAATATGTTTGACATAATATTAATTAATAGTTTTAATATAAAACTATATAAGTGAACATATTTCACCACCATTTATTAGCTTCATTCATCAAATCAGAATTTTGAACAATTTCAAGAAAAAAAAGTAGAATTTTGAATTAACTATGCTATAATCGCATATTTATGATGTAATTTTAGCATTTTATAATATAATTTTAAAAAATGAAAATACATTTTTCATGATCTTTTATGAACATTTTTTTGAACAAATAGATATTCATGCCTTGATTTTATAAATGTTGTAAAAACAACTTTCTTTTATCTTAAATCGGAGAAATTATACATTGCTAAGCTTGTGGGATAACCCAAATTATGCTTTCCCATGTGACTGAGACAATGGGTCACACTATTAGAATTATTATTAATGTTAAAAAATTTGTAAATCTTACTTTTGGATCCATTATTCTATCATGTGACAGAGTATTATTAGACTGTCTTATTATTTAACATGTTGAACGGTAAGACAATCTCACACAAATTTTTTTTCCTAAAATATAATTACTTTGTGAAGATTATAACTTAAAAGATATCTTCATTTATGTTTCGAGGAAAAAAAAATTGTCTTCTAAAAGCACTTTAATTGCACGAATACTCTCTAAGAAACAATGATTAATTTAGTATTCAACTAGGCTAAGCGTGGGCTATACTCTCACAACACAGTTCGGAGTATTAAGGTGGGGACTCAATATATTTTCCCTTCCAATTATTAAATCGGCGGAAATGAATATTTCCCCCACTCTTGTGGCTAGAGCGTATATTCCTCAATTACTAGTAATGGTAGAAATTTAAGCCATACTTCATATACTTGATCTAAGAACAAGTCCATACTCCCATTAGATATCATCATAGACTTGATCTAAGATGAGGTGTCAATAGATGTTTGATTATATTGGTGGTATTCTACTATTTTGATTGTAACATATCAATATTAAACAATTAGTGATTCATTTAGTATTCATAAGTCCTGAAAATGATTAACAGAGCATTTCCTCTAGTAAAAGATGATTGAATATAAGGCAACATGGAAACACGAAGCCTAATGTTTAGATGAACGGAATAAGAAATTGTTTAACAGCCTGACAGAGCAATACGATGCTGAAACTTACAAATTCAAATCCATTTGTGCACCCAAGCAGTCACACAACCAAGCATACCAGTGACATATCATACTAGCCACAGACTTGCAAGGTTACTGTTTACATTACCACTCTATAATGAAACATACTTCGCGACTTCGTTGACAAATAGTTCTAGATTCATGTTCTAATTTAGTCCAAATAGAATCTGGAGCTCCTCCATTTTGCATTGACTTGTAATCAATGCTCCTATGTTGAGACTTTAGAAGCAGTGGCTTCAGTCTCTGGCTCCTCTAAAGTAGCTTGTTCTAGCTCTTCAGCTACTGGCTCAGAATTGATACCACCCTGACTACCACTTGGCTCAGAAATGCACTCCGCTTCAGGCTCCAAATCAGGCTGTTCTGAAAGCTGAGAAATGGAAGCAGAATCTACCGTTGTGTTAGCCAGTGTAGTCTTCTCAGAGGGTAGTTTGGGAAGCGACTTTCTAAGAGGTTTCTTGTAGTCTTGAGGGGATGATCCTTTGGCAACCCTATTCTGAGTGAGTTTCACGTCTAGACTAAACCGACCTGATTGAGAGCTGTGGCTACTGTTTCCATCTGAGTCTTTGATACGTGAGCTCCTGGAGCGGCTAAGCTTGGGAGATTTAGCTCTGGTTGGTGGTGTCTGCCATCAAAATGAAAACCAAGCTATTGTCAAAATACCTAAGATATATATTGACTTCATAAAAGAAAACATGCGAAAATTCAAGTTAAAATCAAGTTCACACTTTCCAGGAATAACAAAAGAAACTCGTTGAACATTTTCTTAGATGTACCTGATCAACAGGAATAACCACAAAACAAGCACTATGGGTTTTCCTAAGGTCACTAAATGCAACAAAGCAATTTTGCACCATTAATGCTATTTCAACCCCCATTAGATCCAGCTTGTCAGTGAAATATCAAAGCAAACAAACTATCAGCAAGAAAAACTAGTAAGAGCATGAAGTCTTGTAAAACAAGATAAGTACAGAACAAAAAACTCTTGCAAATTGACTCCATCATTTGCCAAACACTAGGGATCTATTATCATTCTTCATTGAATTCATGACTAAAGCTGATTTCTGGAAAGGGAATGGGGCAAGTAGCAAGAAGTTAGTAACTACAATCACATCACTATGCTTCATTCAATGAATATAAAGATGTACCAACAAGCGATAGAGAAGGGCAGCAACCAAGTATAATCTTTGCTGTCCGCATCACCTCTAGATTAGCAGTGGGGACAGTAGGAATTGCACTAAATGACCTAAGAGAATCACAACAATAAACAGAAGCTCGAACTAAAGTGTTAATAGAAAACACGTTACCTTCTTCAACTCCACCTTTGGTGGAGCAGGTTCATGATAGAAGCTAGGCATAGGAGTTGCTTTAAACATTAAACTCTTCCGGAACATCTTAATCTCTGCTTCTTGATTCTCCTATAAAATTAAAGCACCACATCAGCTGAAGGACAGGTTTTTAGGAGAGAAACAAAGTCAGACGAGCATACAACTATTCAAGTAAAAACATCACCTGGGTTTTCGCCTGTATTGTAGTTTTTTCCACTTCCCTTGCATGAATCTTCTCCTCAAGCTTTGCATAGAACTTCACAACCAAAAGTAAATAAAATAAGTAGTAATTGAGAAGTTGTCCAATTGATGATAAAATAGCAATCAAAAGTCAATGTGCAAAGAGGAATCTAATGAACCTCTTTACGTTTTTGAGCTCTCTCATCGCACTTAAAACTGAAGCCATAGGCAGGAAGGACACCTGTTCTTTGGGGTTTTGTATCTCCTTCAGGGCTCCTGTAACATAAAAGGAGAAACAAGTTCTTAGTAAGACCAGAATGAGACATAAATGTCAAGGTTAGAAACATCCAGAGCTAGAAAACATACGAAGAAGAATGTGTGCCTTCTTTAACTTCTGGTGGCCCCTGTTTCAGATGCTTTTGATGTCTTGCCTTTTCCCTACAGTGATATACAAATAAATAACTACCTGAATAAGGTTTCTTGAATTGTAACGACAAATTTACAACAAGTGAAACAATTTAGCTTTCAAGTCCAAGTCCTCTTTGACACTATTATTCATGGAGTTGGAAAGGAGGAAGGAAATGTACAAAGATCTAGATGCATAACAGCCTTGCCTTAGGCCTATGGAATCTTTAGTGTCTGTGGCAGGTGATGATGTGAGAGACATTCTGGTTTGCTGCACAAAGAAAAAAGGAAGTATTAGTTTGAGCAATAAGGCCCTATACCTAATCTTGTAGACTGACGGAAATGATTATTAACTGGGGACGGAATGGGGTCCAAGCTTTATTTAGCTTTTAAAAGAAGAAATGGTGAAAGCACTGACTACCTGGGAAAGATGAGCAGGCCTAGGTGCAGATACTATTCTTGCTGGCCTTCCTGAATCAAGGCCTGTGGTGCTTCCCGAGATAAGCGTGTCATTGGATAATCTCCTGTTAGTTGCAATGGCAAGAGGCTGCTTTGAGGTGACTGAACCGATTTTCCCATCTTTGTTCTTCTTTGCCAAAGCTGCTACGCTCTTTGGTCGTGAACCCCTCTCATTCACTTCCCTAACTGGACCTTTCTTGGAGTTATCTGCATTTTTCCTTTTTTCAACTCCTGATTCCTACAAAATGGAAACAGCAGTGAGACCGATATCATATCAAGGGAAAGGTAACATAATGTCTATTTGACAGTTTTGCACCTTATGTAGGGTCAAACCAATGAATTCCTCTTGAAGGGTTGATACTTCTCCATCTTTATCAGAGGAACTGTCAGCAATTGTACTCTCGGTAGCCAGCTCAACTGTTTTAGTACTGTCATTGGGTCCTTCATTTTGTGTAACAATGTTATAAGCTTTATTAAGTTTCTCCATCATCAGTTCATCCTGACCAGAGTTATAAGCCTCATTTTGGGGGTCAATCTCATCTCCAATAATAAGATTAGTGGCTTCCATCGCACTGTAACAATTGAAATCCATCATCACATTTACATCAGCGTTTGCTTTTACCACAAAGGTAAGCAATATAAACAAAATAAACGAATAAAAAGAGAATGAATGAAAAGAGAATTCAACTTACAGCAGAAAATAGAAGTCACTATTGTCATTACACTCATTTCAAAATTATTTTCCCAGTTTTAGATAATGAGAAAATGATAGGCAAACAACCAAAGAAAAAAGTTCTCTTTTTTTTTTTCATTTAAAATATAAATGTCCCATTAGAGTGAAGAAAAACGAATTGTTGCATTGAGCTCCATACAGTATAAATTCCTACTCAGTAATAGAAAATTCTAACCAAGCTGTCCCAGCAACTAAACAAGCACACAAAAAGATTCTTTAAAGACGATTCAAATTCAAATACAGCGAACACATGGCAACGAAATCACTTTCAATTTATTTAAAATATGAACCTCAAGGAAAAATAAACATAGATTAAAATTTTCAAGATGCAAACAAACCCATTTATCATCCTTTCCAACAAACGAACAAACAAACAAGCAGACCTATTCATCCAAATTGCACACACAACAATTGGAAACTAAAATCTACGAAAGTAAAAGCGCTACAAACTTAAAAAGATTAGAATGCTAAAGCACCATCATTATCAACAAGAGGGCAGTACAGTTCTCATTAAATTAGCGCTAAATTTACAGTAACCAACAACTAAAGCAAACACAAGCGAAAACCCTTGCATAAAACCCTAAAGCTGAATGAATGCCAATCAACAAAATAAAACCGGAGAAGCAGACTATTAAACACATCAAAATCCACTCTCTTGCCCGTTAAACCCCCCCCACACCCGCCCCCCCCCCCCCCATTGTCGTAATTCTTGGAACCAAATTTTCAGAAAAAAAAGTAGAGATTTGAACAACTTTACTCATCAAAGTGAACTAAACGAAAGTGTCAGATCAAAAAGAGCGCCATTGGGTCTCCTTTGCAGTAGATGGTATCTCTCTTTTTTCCCTTTCAAAATGGATAAAATATCTACTAAAATTTGTACTTGCTCTCCTGCTCCTGTGAAGGGGGGCCGGTAAAATATTAAAGAGGAGTGAAAAAGGAACTAGGAGGTGAGATTAATGGTGATTTAAATAAGAATTAAATTGACAGAGTAGAACAAGAAATGGCTGATTTGGATTTTGGATTCACAATCACAATGCCATTTCATCAGCCAAAAGAGTTGAGAGAATGTTTAAATCCAAGGTATATGTGCAGTTACAGACGGTTGATATTAAATAACAAACGTGGGGTGATTTAATTTGCGTTCATTTTTTTTTTTAAATTTTAACTGGATAATGTTGTGTCAGAGATACTATTTACATCATATGGTGCTCACATTTTTACAAATTGTTGTAATTTATTACATAATAAAAATGAATTTGTGAGTAATAGAATTTTAGAAACCATTTAATATTCTAATTAGTAGGAAAATGTTTGTGTATAATGTTGGAGATGGTAGAATTATTATTTTTTTGTCATTTGAGCTCAAATATTATTTGGGGGTGTTTAACTGACTAATTTTCAATTAATTTTATTTAATTGATCACCCGAATTTAAATTTTAAGAAAATTTACCTTCAATCTTAAAAGGATTATTCTCACAAACAAAGGTAATAGTAAGATTTTCTAAGGAGTTTTGTTAACAAGTGAAAGAATTTGATAAAAAAAGATAACTCAAAAATGAAGGACAAGGAACTAAACATGTCTTAAGATCTATACACAAAATGTTATTTAATGATGAAAGCAACTTGTTACCAGCTAGACAGTGGGTTTTAAACTTAAATCCACTGTAACTTGTTGTTCCAAAACAAGTACCGCCTTTCTAGGAAAACAAGTTAAATGCTAGTAGAAAGAAACAAGTACCAAAATGCCCAAAATGCGAAAAGGAGTTCTCAACCGACACTAACGAAGGTCGGTCTTCTGTTGCTATTGCAGAAAACGACTTCACCTTTCATCGTTCTCTTTATGGTGCATGCATATGTCATATTTGAGAAGATGATACCCCAATTGTAAAATGTAATTGGAGGATCTTCGATTCGATGTACACTTACTAATTGTAAGTGTGCTGCGGAGCTTGTTAGTTGTCAATCTGGCTATCCTATTGAGACTCTTTGGGTGCTTAGTGATATTCCTAATCCACGCAATGATAGAGCGATTTTCGGGTTTAAACATGTTGCTTGCGAGACTGGCAATTAATAAGTCGTCTAATGTTGTTGTTTTAGTCGGAAGACATTTCGGTGGAATTATATTATATGCTTTTTGTATTAAAGTTGATGCAATTCATTTGCAGTTAGAGGTGAAAGCCTAGTCACGGTATGAGTCCAAACTATAATACAATTGTAGTATCATATCACAACTGTACCCAATTATTAGATCTAGTTATGGCGACAACTGTGAGCTGACTCTAATGACTTGATGCAGTTGTGGTATCATAATTTTGTCCAGTATATTTGACATGTTGCATTAATAAATTATTAATAAAGTGCATACTTTATTTTTATGTCATTGTATTAAGGATAACAGAGTTAAAATAATTATTTTTATAACCGTATCTTAATAACTATGGAGAGGTTTTACTGAAATTGAATTTATCTGTTGTGTAAAACAAATTTGAAAATGTGCCCTTGTGGCAGCCAAACCGCCTTTTTTTACTCAACCGGTTTTAAACCGGTTGCTGTAAATTAATTTATATAATAAAATGTTCATATTAATTTTTAAAATAATAGTAATAAGGAAAAAAATAAACAAACAAATTTCTTTTTTTAAGCATTATGGGAAAAAAAAGCATGAGATAATTATAGTCATATTCAAAATAGTGACGTAGAGATAGAGCAGCAGCGAAACTCTGCTCGTCGCCAGCGTGGGTAAAATCGAGGGTTTGTTCTTCTCCGTGATTTAATTTTCTTACGGCAACAATTTTGCAGTGTCCGATTCGGAACTCATTTAATTTACAAGCAAACGATTTCTCTTATTTATTTCTGGTTTCTTTTTTCTTATGTTATGGCTGCTGAGATTATTGATAGATTTTTTTTTTCCAATGATTTTAGAAGGAAATATGAATCTCGTGCTTTGTCGTCGATAGGGAACTTAATCAGTTGCTGTGTTTACTTGTGGCGTATCATTTTAGTTTTATGTTTTAGTAATTGAATTCAGTGTTTCTTGGGACGGTCGTTTAATTATTCATTGCATTTATAAATGTTTGAAATTACTTATCATGTTTGGTTTTTGAATCCATCTGTGAATTTTCCGGTTTGGTTGTCTGTTTTATGGTAATGTATACTGGGGATGTTTGTTAGAAAAATACTATACTTAGAAAGCATTTTGAACTTCTATTTTAGGTACTTTGATTCTTCCATATATTTGCCCTTGTTTGCTGATTTAAACCTTGTTTTCTTTGAATCTTATTTTTATTTTGAATCTTTCAGGTGGAGGCAGATATTTGCAATTGCGAGTCTAACACCATCTCAAATTGGTGTTATTCTTTGTGATTCTCACTGGATTGCTCAAGTGAATAGTGTTTCTGGGAGCAAAATTTTGATGATGCTTAAGGCTCAGGTACATGTTGCTACAGGCTTTTGTTTCCCCTTTTATTGATGTTTCTCTTTAGGTCTGAAAGATAATTTTATCAACTGATTATTAGCTTTTCCTACCTTGATTGTGAAACTATTGATTAATGGCTCATGGTATAACTGATTACTGTGTTATGAAGGTTGCATTGCTGGCTGTGACAGTGAAGTGACACTAGCTTAAAGGATCTGTTTGTTGTAATTTTTCTTTTTTTTGAAGTAGATCCTCTACCAATATCTTTGACAAGTAGAGTTTTTTTTTTTTTTTTAAATAAATAATAATAATAATAAAAAGTTTCGGTTGTGATTGAGTTTTATTGTAAAATTTTTTGATAAACAAGTTTACTGTGAAAAGGAGTAAAATAAGAATGTGAAATGAAACAAGGATATTGATAGGTTTCAAATTTTGTAATTTATTCTGAGCAATGACATTTAAATAGAAATATTTAACGGTACTCTGAAAGAAAAAACAGTACACTTGGTTGGGGCTACTGTGTTAATTGAAAAATAATTCATTAATACAATAACTCTGATCAAGTTTACTGCCTTCTTTTTCTTCAGTATTTTCATTTATTTCACATGCATCTCAAACTGCAAGTCTGTGTAATGTCATGCATTCTCAATTAATCCTTTTTGGTATTTTTGTTATTATTTATACAATATGGTATGTGTACTGTATATGCCCTTTATCTGACAAAAATCTTGAAGAGTTGCAAAAATTATAAGCCACAAAATCCAAACTGAAACACCTATTATTGTTGTTTATAATATAGGAAGATAAATAATAGAATTGTTGATACCAAGCAAAATTATACATGATCCAGAGAAGGAAGAAGAAGCGGGAGTTGCAGAGGAATGAATTTTAGAACTAATGATATTTATGTTCAGGATTATTTTGTCACACTTCTAAATTCTTGGGGCCGTTTTAGATATTGTCAAAAATCTCTGCTTATTTTTGTACTTTTTAGTTATGTTTTAAGGACAATATTTGAGCATTTTATAAGTCAACTAAATGAAACTTTTTCATAATTAACATGTAAAACTATACTTTATATATATATATGAAAATATTACAATTCAAGCATTGTTATAGTTATTTATTGTTGTTTCATTGTAATTTGACCAGTAAAAGTTTTAGCTTTAGGGCTCGTGATTAGAGTTTAATCATTGAAGTGAAAACACAACGTTGTGGGGATGAATGGGCCACATGCAATGTAAGAGGAACAGTTTCCTGGCGCTGCAAGTGCAAGTGTAAACAAGCTTTGTAGTCACCATAGCGAGATCAATCCATGTGATGTGGAGTTGTGTGGCCAGCAACATTAGAATCTTACAGTGCTGCCACGTGTATCTGCCACGTGTTCCTATCAGTATATCTTCCTTCTCGGCCTCCCTTTTCTTCAGGTCTGTTGCCCTAGGTTTCATGGACAACAGAAACCACTTCAATCAGAGCTCCTCATCCTTCAGTTCTTTCGCTCAGTCCAATAAAAGGTTAATAAATATTGGCAGCTGAAATTATTTCTTCACTTCACTTCTTCATTTAGCTGGACTCAAAGGTTTAACTGAGAAAGGATTTGAGGAGGAATTATAAATTAAGTTTTTATTTATTTGACAGTGGTGGTGGCAGAGGAAGAGGTCATGACATTAAAAATGACGGAGAAAGAAGGAGAAGCCGTGGTGGCGGCGGCAGCAAGGATAAAATTGATGCTCTTGGTAGACTCTTGTAAGTCAATTATAACGATTAACTTGATTATTATTGTCCTTTTTCGTTTTAGTTTTGACATTTTCTCATAGGCAAATTGAGACATATATTATGTTAATACTTTTTCGTTTTGTTTTAACATTACATGCATAGTTTGATGTATTAGCATAATATATATTCAGGACACGTATTTTGCGTCATATGGCTTCTGAGTTAAATTTGAATATGCGGAGTGATGGATTCGTCAAAGTTGAAGATTTACTAAAGCTGAATTTGAAAACATTTGCCCAGATTCCATTAAGATCACACACAGTTGACGACATCTGGGAGGTTGGTTCAGTGAAATTCTTCTCCCTTTGCTATTTCTTTCTATTATTTTCCAGCAATGGCTATGCCCAATTATTTGGAAAAAGTTAATTCATTAAACTCACTTTATATCCTTTTGAAGTGCATATTTTTACCAGTCACTTTTATTTTGCATGTCTATTGTTTAATTCGAGGCTGTGAGAAAGGATAATAAGCAGCGATTTAGTCTTCTGGAGGAAAATGGAGAACTTCTAATACGTGCAAATCAAGGCCACACAATTACGGTGATATATCTTTATATTTTCGCTTTCACATTTGGCTTTTGTTTTTATGTTTATGGCATGACCTTTATTTCCCCTTCAAATAAATGTCTTATTTATTAATATGTGTGTGCTTTGTTGGATTTAATGAAGTCTCTTTTCTTGGCAACGAAACGGGTTTCTTTTGTGTTCTTGGTAGACAGTTGAATCTGAGAGCTTGTTAAAACCAATCCTTTCTGCTGAAGAAGTTTCAGGTGGACAACTTCTGTCCTTATTCTGTATTTCCTTTATGTGTATACTATATTGCTTTTTCCTTCGACAAACTGGATTTCTTATGCTTTGGTGGCAGTATGCGTACATGGAACCTATAAGAGGAATCTGGATTCAATTTTGGAGTCTGGTTTAAAGCGCATGAAGAGATTACATGTACACTTCTCGTGTGGCTTGCCAACTGATGGTGAAGTAATCAGTGGTAAGATATTCTAAGAAAGCTCTTTGTCAGTATAGCTTTTAGCATTCATGATTTCATTATTTCTTTTAGTCTCATATGAAAAGAAAAATGTCATTGAATCTGTTGAAAATTTAGTTATTTTATATGTTACACCTACTCTCTGTGAACTGATGTGAAAGTAGCAGCTAAGGATGCTCTAAAGAGGGTGCATTATGTGTTCGAAGCCCCTTCATTCAATTCCTAATAAACTATAGCAAAATTCTATGAACATTTGCCTTTAGTGGGAGAGGCCACAGAGAATTTTCCTTTTGTGTCTTGGAATTGAATGCAACACAGGCAGAGCAAAAGAGTCAAGAGCCCAAGCATTTAAAGTTATTAGAAGTGATATTTTGGACTCATGCATTTTTCATAGCCTAGGCATATGTTCCTTACGGAAGATGGGACAAATTTCTCAGCTGCTCATGGCAGTAAGCTCAACATAAAATCCATCTTTTATATCTAAGATGAAATTATATCAGCAGAAAAAAAAAAAATTGCTTCAATTGCTATTTATGTGTATGTTATGTGGGAATGACTAGTCATTCATAATTCAATTTATTCCAAACACTGAAATGAAAATGTTTAGATTGTCGCTGATGATATGCGTCTGGTTGTTTTTCAGGTATGAGACGTGATGTTAATGTTTTGATCTTTCTCAATGTTAGAAAAGCTCTAGCAGGTATGGCTAAATGCAAATTTATAGGACCCACCATCCACAAATTGAATTCCATTTCACCTGCTAGGACGTTGGTCTTGTGCTATCAGTAATGAAGTGCATTAATAAAAAACTGACGCATATTTTTGTTGTTGTGTGTTTTCCTTATGTGAAAATCAGATGGAATGAAGTTGTACATATCAGACAACAAGGTCGTCTTGACAGAAGGATTTGATGGCGTCGTGCCAGTTGAATACTTTGAAAAGATAGAATCATGGCCGGACAGACGACCTATATCTTTTTAAACTGAGGTTTGTTGTATATGAGAAATGGGATGTTCTTTTTCGCTAATATTTCATGGTTTCTGTATGAATTAAACCCCATGTCAAATGGTGAATTTTTTACTGAGGCGCTATGGAAATTGTTGGGTAATTGTTGATGACACTTTTTTTCCCTTATTGTTCTTCTGTTAGAAAGAACCATGGTGAGTTTTGAGTTGAAATCTTATCGTTTATCAGCTATTGGTGCGATTCTATTGAAAATAATAACAATAATAACAACCTATTGAGATGATATCAAAGAGAAAAAGAAATTAAATGAGAGAAGAAAAATAAGAATAACAAACTGGTGCGTGAGACTAGGGAAAAAGGTTCTGCCCTTCCACGTAATAAGTGAAAATTTCTTTTTTAAAAAAAAAAATCAGTTTGCGAGGCGGTAGGAATAGCAACTAGTACTTTGTGCCTATGGCATTTGGCAGAATAATAGGGTCTCCTTGGAGGAGTTTCGTTTGAGTTAAAATATGTGTGCTGATTGGTAGTTAATAAATTAAAAAAAAAATTTAAAAAGTTAAATTTTATTCATACATTATCACTTAAAAATACATGGGTGATTGATAGTTAATAAATAAAGAAAATGAAGAAGTTAAATCATACACATACATTATCACTTAAAGACACTCGGCACAAGATCTTTAAAAGCTCATTAGATCTCAGGTTAGGAGAGGATCTTTATCCCTCCTAGGATCTCCAATGAGTTTCACTTTAGAATTATAAAAATAGTAATTCGCAATAAAAATAAGCTTCTAAACATACATAGGGTGCGTTTGGGGTTGAGGTTAGGTACCTTAAAAATTACAATACTAAAGTGTTTGATAAATATTAACTGTTATAGAAAAATTCTTATATTTTTAATAATTTTATCAAAATTGTTATTTTACTATATATTATTAATTTATGTTTCATAATTACATTTTTTTTTACAATTGTTGTAACTTAAAAATTATGGTACCTCAATTCTAAATAGGACCATACTCTGTTGTTCAATTATGATAGGGGAGTGATAAGCCAGGGTAGATGCAAGCATAAATATATAATTGGGGATTTAATGAAAATTCTTAATTAATAATGGGAAAGAATGGAATTTATTTAACTCGAACATAAAAGATTAAACTCTATTAAAGTAACTTTGAACATCTTATTTAAAAAAAAAAATCAAATGACCTTTGAACATGATACATGAAACATGAAATAAATAGTAGAAAATATACAACACTTAATGTAAAATATGTAATGATGGATGTCGAACATGAGTACTAATAAACATAAAATATAGATAGTGCAACTGTACATGTTAGGTGAAATAGAGAGAAAATGAAAATTTTGGGTATTTAAAATATACTACAAAAGACACAGATAAAAATTTTAAACTCAAATATGGAACAATTTTTTTTTTCTTTTTCTCACATACTTTTTTGTTTTTGCCTTAATATTTAAAAAAGAAATTTTTTTGTTTCATTTTTAATTTATTTATCCATTCTTTCTTGCTATTGTTAAAAATTAATAGAATTGAACTAGAGGCACCTCTTTAAAGATCTATAAAAACCCCTTTTATTTATTTTCATTTTTACCTACAACTGAAATTACCTAAAAGACATATGTATTTAATAAAACTTACTCGTTAATTTGATTTCAACGAAAACTCTTTTACACTCATATTTAGTTATATGTTCAAAATTTCAATTAAAATCTAATTACCACATGGAAAACAACACAACTTGAGACGTTTTCAAATCCAGCAATAAGTTTTATAGCCAAGAATATTTGATAAAAGCTGAGGCTTTGAGTTCGCACTTCTTGTGCTGTTGCAGTTGATCTGACAAAATGAATACTGTAAGTAATTATATGAGTTCTGTCCGAGACCAAAATTCTTTTATAAAGTGGGAACTAATTTCTTTACTAATCCTCCACAAATCAGCAAGCAGAACGTCAACATGTCAAAATAAACTCAATATCTATTTTAATCAAAACAAACCACTCAAATTTCCTTGCTGGCTTATTTGAGCAAACCAACAAACCTTAGCACTGTTCTTAAAATTTCGACAAACCAGCAACTCCTAAAATATTGCAAATTAACAAACCCAGGCAAGTACTAATTCGAAAGAAAATCTGTTCTGTCATTACTCAGGTTTATCAACATTTTTTTTTACTCTTTTACTATTTAGGGTTACTTTGGGAATAAGTAGGATATTATAAAAATTTTTATTTTTCTTTTAATGCTTTAATGGAGTTGAGTTAAAGAAAGGAGTTTTAAAAGCTTTTTAGAAGCCACTTGGTCCAAGAATTCTGAGCGTAAACTTCGAATCCCCACAAAGCATTTTGAAAGCTTAATCCCTTAATTATAGAAAATAATTGAGTAAAAGTGGTATTCTTCTTTTCAAATATAAGTGAAGTAGACGTCCCTCGAATATTAGAGAGGGTAAAATTTAGGCAGTTCTATATAAGATTCAATATAAACTTGTCCCAATGATTGTCTGATTGTAAATATCACTATTAATTACATTTAATATGAGTTGTAATTTGAACAATAATCTCATATAATTTAAAAAAAAACTTTTTAGAGGGGTTGTAATAGTTTCACTCAAATTAATATATTGCAATAAATTATTTATTCTAGTTTAATTATATAAATTGACAATAACAAGCGGTTGCTCTAAGTGAAAAAGGTAGTTTGGCAGACAAACAATGAGGGGCTCTCAAACTATGATGATTATTCTTGTTGACAGAAGGGGTTTGATCCTAAATGAGTTTCTATGTAAAGTGAAGACAGAGATCAAGGTTGACATGCTCTGAGTTGTTTCGAGTGGAAGGTGCCCTGTGATGGAGACAAATCTTTTAGCATAATGCCATATAGAAATGAAGCCACTCTGGCTCTCGTGTCTCTGTCGACATCAATGAGCTTATTTTAATTTCCTGTGTAGCCAAAGTATTCATGGTAATTGGAAAAAAAAAAGAAAAAAAAGAATTCTATGATCAATAAGTACTTAGCTTTCCTGTTAACGCATCTTTACTGAAGCTCCTTTTTCCACCGAGAAGTTTATTGCCCAACAGCAGGAGCAATGGTTGGTGGAAAATTGCTGGATGCATGGTAAAGTCAGGAAAGTAGAGAAGAAAAGATATGAGTAACCACGGCAGCCGATAGTCGAAATGACACGTGTCAAACAGGGGACTGATCATGATCAAGCCCACTGACAAAGATTTCTTTTTCTTGAATACCACTGACAAAGATTTCTTGATATTACAGAAGGAATCAAATTCTGCACGCGGATGGTTAATTGATGAATAGAGCACTCATTTGTCACGCTGAAAGGACCTCCTCTTTCTATTTCACGCCATCATTCACGAAAAGAACAAGTACTAAGGCCAGTCTCGAGGCTTACAACGGAACATTCCCAGGTACTTTTTCAGGCTTTGCACAACTCATGACTGGGAAATATTATGAGTGTAGTAATGAGAATATTGGTTTTGCTTCTGGAAAGACCGAGATTAGAGCACTGACTTGACTAAGATACCATTAATCAGGGATAAAAGTTATTCGCCAGTAACAAGTACTTCTGCTAAGGTTCTAAGTTCGAACCTTTGTAAGCAAGAGCTTCCCCCATGTGTAGCAGTTGAGCAAAAAAGCTACGTCGTCTAACACCGTCCATCCATCCCCGTCCCCACACAGCACAAATTTTCTTCAAGCATGAGTCCCCATTGATTCCAAATCCTAACCCATCAATCAAAACTATGGTCCTAGTAATTAGAGGAGCTGCCAGCGAAAGCAGCTAACTTTAGCTCGCTCGCTTGGCCAATTGAGCTGATTCGATGCCAATACATGATACATTGGTTACGGGTATAACCAGCTTTGCTTACAAAGATGTAAGCCGTACTTCTTGATGAGCTCGGCTTGACTTACAAGTTTAGCTTAGTCATCTCAACTTGTTTATGCCTTTCTAATCAAGTAGTCATTTCAGCATGTTCGGTCCCTCCTAGAATGAAGCTTAAATTTCAACCGATACTGTGAAGCTTAAATTTCAACAAGACTGTTTGAATTTACATTTTTTTCAAGAATGCAAAAAATGGAAGCTGCGAAGAGTGCTGGAGATCAACCTGTAGAGCCAAGAGACACGTACAAGGTTGCTTATATAATCCACTTCCTTCTAGGTGCTGGGAATTTGCTTCCATGGAATGCTTTTATAACAGCTGTTGATTACTTTGGTTACCTCTATCCGGCTAAGCATGTTGAAAAGGTTTTCTCTGTAGCTTACATGACCTCTTCATTGCTGGTTCTAGTTTTAGTGATATGTTGGGGTGGCTGGGGCTCCAAGCTGAGCTATAGATTAAGAATGAACTTGGGATTTTCTATGTTTGCTCTCTCCTTACTGGTGACTCCAATTATAGACTGGGCTCGGAACTACAGTGGATCTAATGGAGCCTATGGTGTAACAGTGGCATCAGTTGTGACTTGTGGTTTAGCTGACGGCTTGGTAGGTGGAAGCTTGATAGGTTCAGCTGGGAAACTTCCAAAACAATATATGCAGGCTGTTTTTGCTGGAACAGCTTCTTCAGGTACAACATCACTTTCCTCCTTTATTTCTCTATTCATTTCTGATTCAATCACAGCCAGAAAAGTTCAGTGGCAGTGCCATAACACGCAGAATATTATAAAATCTGCAAGAACAGTAAACCATACTATAAACAGATTGTTAACAGTAAACCATACTATAAACAGACTGCTTCCCTTGTCGGCAAAGAATCAAAAGATCGACTGGTTTTTTTAATGTAAAAATGAAACTTTTTCAAGTGCTGTTGCATAAAGTTTAAGGAAACATAGCTCTAATGTGCATGTTTTTGCTTTTTGGGGAAGTTTAAAGTTGCATCATTGCATGCTTGAGTCTGGGAAAAGTACTGTCTAAAATTTACACTATCAGGAATACGAAAGACATATGCGCACTTTCACTATTTTTCAAAACATGAAAGAACCTCAGAATAGCGCACTCATCCCCTGTTGTGATATCATTTTATATTTATTTCCTCCAATGGCCCGATAGTGTTTTCGCTTTCCAAGAAGATGCTGAAAGGTTGCATTGCGATTTGCCATATAGTTGATAAGTTACCAATTTATCATAAATTTGGTGATTGGAAAGAGTTAATAACCTTGTGAAACCATTAGACATGTTTCCTGTGGCCAAGTTAGTACCAGACCAGCTGCGTCCCCTGCCTGCATCTAGCTCAAGCAATTCATATGACAACTTTTAAATTTCAGCGCATGTTTCATCCTAGATTCATTAGATCCTTTACTCTGCAACAGGTGTTCTCGTTTCCATCTTGAGGATTATAACAAAGGCATCGCTGCCACAGACCCCACAGGGTCTCCGAACAAGTGCCCATTTCTACTTCATAGTCAGCACAATTATCATGCTATGCTGCTGCTTGGGTAGCAATTTGTTACACAAACTACCAGTTATGCAACAGCATTACAGACTTCTTATTGATGATGCTCTCTCTTCCAGGCAAGCCATCTGGAGAGTGGGAAGAAGAATTCGATTGCCAGCTTTCGGGGTTATACTTATATATATCGTGACTCTTTCAATTTTTCCAGGATTCATCGGCGAAGACCTGGAATCCAAGCTTTTACGGGATTGGTATCCTGTACTGCTGATCACAGTTTATAACGTTTCAGATTTTGTGGGGAAGTCTTTAACCGCAGTATATGTACCAAAAAGTATAAAAAAGGCAGCATGGGCTTGCACCGGCAGACTTGTGTTCTATCCTCTGTTTGCAGCTTGCCTCCATGGACCGAAGTGGCTGAAAACTGAAGTACCCGTGCTAGTTCTAACATCAATGCTTGGGTTTACCAATGGTTATCTGACAAGTGTCATCATGATCCTGGCCCCGAAGACGGTACCAGTTGCAGAGGGGGAAATAGCTGCAATTGTGATGATTTTGTCCCTGGGAATTGGTTTGGTTGGTGGTTCCGTTCTTGGCTGGGTTTGGATGATTTGATCCTTTGACAGCATCGAGGTAGTAGCATGGCAGAATTTTCTTGCAAAATTTAGTCAGCCTTCCAATAAAATGTTTAAAATTAGAAGAGAACAAAACCCGTTGGGAGTTCAATTGATTCTGATGTCTGAACTACTTCCAAAATTTTTATTTTTTTCCAATGTGGCTGATTATTCAAACTCGTTTTTGTTATTTTCTGAACTTGAAAACCTGCATTTTTACTTTCACTTTCACTCAGCATTAATTAATACCACCATCAAAGCAGGCCTAAGCTATCAAACACCACAGTTAGTGTTCAATTCTCAAAAGCTGAAGAAGAGAAAAGGAAAAACGAATTGTGTCGTATATTAGGCCATTGGCCCATTGATTACCGAACCACAACATTGCCGCAAGCAAAACTCCGCGTTTATGAATGGACAAATAGTGTAAAATAGTAGGAAAACTCCAAAAACAGAAGGGGGACAGACAGAATCGATCAAAATGAACGCAATAATAAATATTCACGCGGTAAGGAGAGAAAAAGATATTAAACAAAACTTTTCATTCCATATCTTATTATTACTGTACATGACATGGCGGCAAACAGTAAGAACGAAAGCGAAGCTATTGGTTAACCCAGACAACCATCTTAACAGGGGAAAAATTTGTTAAAAGAACAGGGGGATATATGAACAAAAAAAGAAAAAAGTAATAATCCAGTTAGAAACTTTGCTCACAGTAGAGAGATAATCTTCGAAAATTTACGAGCAACGACACCACTAGATCATTACTCTATTTACAAAGGCCAAAAAGGTTATATCTAAGGCATGATACAAAAAAAAAAAAAAAAAAAAAGGAGGAGAAGAAGGGCCTAATAAGCAGCAGCGAGATGAGGGGGCAAAGGAGGCCTCTGTTGAAAATTGTAACTAGGTGGTGCTGGTTCTTCTCCCACTTGTTCATCTTCTTCATCTTCATCAGCATCCCAAAGAAAGTGAGCATGAGATGCTAGCACATAGCTGAAACATCAAATTAACAAAATAGAGTCGAGTCAGTTAACTGATAGTTTCAACAACAATGTTTGAGCAATGAAGAATGCAAAGAAGAAGAAATGATTGTTACCAGTCATCGGGAGCAGCTTTAACAGCTTGATCAAAATAAGACTCCGCACGGGAAGCGTCCTTATGACTCTGCCAAATTAAATCACCATACATTGACAAAACATTCCCATCATTTGGACTCATCAAAATTGCTCGAGCACAATACTCTTCAGCCTTCAAAAGATCCCCACGAGCCTGCATCCCGTTCACCCGAATCATAACAGATCAGTTTTTTTTTAAAAAAAAAAATTCCGAATTAGTTTTTCAATAGAAAGAAAAGCTTTTTGAACAGAAGTTTACCTCTTTCAAAAACCTTGCGTAATTGCTGAGGAGAAGCGGGTTGCGGGGATCAGCTTGGATCATTTTCTGATAGTAAAGATCAGTACTGTTGTTTCCATGATTATTGGGATCCCAAGAACCCCACCTCCCATCGCCATCTCCACCGTCGGATCCACCGCCACCGCCGCACATGTTACCGCCGCCGCCGTAAATCCCACCACCCACCAAAACACCAATCTCACACGCTTCTTTCCCTAACCACCCACCGTCGAACGACGCCGTCTCGGACTCGTCTTCTTTCTCTTCCAGCGCCAGCCCGTTGAAGACGTTGCTCGTCGCCTTCTTCTTCGGCAGAGGGAGGCTCCGGAGATCCGTCTCGGACAGCGTCCTCGTCATGCTCTTTAACGAATCACACGGAGATGATGACGCCGTTAACGTGAAGGGCACTGGTGATGAATCTTTCGCATGAGGTATCCATGAGTTCAGAATTGGCGTTGACGAGCTTCGTAGAAGCATTTTTGCTGTTTCGTATTTTTACCTTTTTTATTTAAAAAAAAAATTAAATAGTTTTCTTTTTCTTGTTCTTTTTTTTCCCCAAGAAGACAAGCAGGAGGAGAAATTATAAAACGGGAAGATATCACGCCCGTTCTGTTTTGGACGAAGAAGAAAAACTAATTTGCGTCATTTTTATAGCAAGAGAGGAGGAGAGACTGCTGGACGGATCTGGGCCGTTGATCGCGTGAATCATAAGTTAACAAATACGGTTCAGTGGACGCACGTGGTATAATAACAGGTTTCTGATTGTTGGGATTTTTAACGAGTCGTTTGGCGACCTCCGGCTATTAAAGTGTTCAAATGTGCTTTTGGTATTCAACAAGCACTTTTAGAAAACTAGCGTTACAAATTTATATATTTAGCATCATTAAACATAGACATTTCCTATTATAATATTATTTATATTTAGTGATATCAAACTAATCAACTTTTTTTATGGAGAAAAAAAAAATAAAAACTTACTCCATTTATTGTAGACTATTTAAGAAAAAAATCAATAATTATACAAAATAGCTAATATTATGATTTTTTTACTTTGTATTACACTATTTTTTTAAGGAATTTGACTAGTGATTTTTCAATCAACATTTGTTAGATAGTCACTCAAATTTAAATCATGAAAAAATAAGGGCTAAAACATTTATTTAAGGTTTGTTTACCCCTTACTTCTTAAAAACTAAAAATTGTACAGGTGCCAACTAATTGATTTAGTAAACTGTATTAAAAAGAGAGGCATATGATTCAAATTTCACTCACATTAATGAGAGGGGGATTTGATTATTTAGGTTAAATAATTAAAAAATATTATAAAATTTATAGTTTAGTGAAAAATATAATAATAATAATAATTTATTTTATTATTATTATTATTATTATTATTATTATTATTATTATTATTATTATTATTATTATTATTACTACTACTACTACTTTAACAATACTACTCAAACCTTGAACTTCAACTATAAGGCAATAAAGGTGTTCATCTCTAGATTAACTACTTATTTGATTTATATTTGAAATGTTTATCATAATATTTTCTTATTACTTTTTACACTTCTAATTTTTTTTTAGTTTATAATGAACACATGACAATAATTAAAATAATGTATATCATAATTATTGTTCATGCAAATTGGTATTATTTATTTAAGTTTTCTGAAAAATAATTTATAAAATTTTGGCACGTATATAGTTATTAATTGTATTTATAATCTCTTGATATAAACAAAATTTTGATGAATTAAACATGTTCTAAAGTGTACGAAAAAAGTACATAGTACCATCTCATAAGCAACGAATATTGCATATATATTTATATGTAACGTTGGAATTTATTGGGATATTCTTTAGAAAAACAAGCATCAATGTGGATTCCAATTGGAAGCACTTCTAGTTCTGAATCTCCCAAACACGCCCTAACAAATTCTAGTGAACCATCTCCAACCGTACACAGGACAGAATCTCTTCCCGGTTGACATTCCACCATAGTAGGCCCTAGATAAACATTATCACGTGACATAGGCCCCTTATCTGCCGTCTGATGCAACTCATAATGGACTCCTACGGCTATGATTCAGTCTGACCACGTGAAGCCCTTCCCCCTTCCACTTCCACGAAACTGCTGGCAGCAACATGAAAGAGAAATACCGCGAGCCTTTCCCCGGTGTGGGGACTAAATATAAAGAACCCCTGAATGTTCTCATATTCACGAAAATACCACCAGCGCACATGAGTGGCGGCGGAATTGGCTTGAGCGGGTCCACGCACTACGTAATATCAGTAGCCAATTGAGAATTAAAAGTTGCCTCAGTGTGGAGCCCATGCCTAGATTCAACGGTGAGCCGTGCGCCTCAGGACCCATCATCAATTAATTCAGCATGATCATTCAGCCCCCTTGTCAATTATTTTTGGGATCGTTTGTCAAGATGTGAAGCTGCAACTTGCCGTCATAAGGGCGATACCGTCATTCCGTGTCAATTATTTTATTCTTTTCTTGTCAAGCATTGTGCCTTCCCACACGAGATCTTTTTACTGATTTTTTTCCCATTTGTTTATTTATTTTTTTATATTAAATTTCAGTTTCAACTTTCAAGCATACCATCGTAATATGATATTATTAAGATAATTTTTAAAATAACAAAATTTAAAATATATAACAGTACTTTAATTATGTAAAAATTTTAAAATAAATAGAGTCCGGTTACTGTATAATTATAGTATTGTATTATAATTGTATTAAATCATTAGATACACTCAAATGAATAGAGTTTATTGACAAATGTAATTATAATACGATACTATAATTGTACCATAAATTATTTTAAATGATCCCAAAAATAAATGTCAACTCACTTATGTTCTCTGTCTCATTCTTTCCTTTTTTTTTTCTTTGACAACTGTACCAAGAGTTAATTAGGTCATTAATATGCACGAATCAATAATTTAAAGGCGGTGGCTGTAGTAAAGTTAATCTATTGTAAAGCATTGATGATGACTCGTTAGATTATAATAATAAAGACAGATTTAATTTTTTCTATGATCATACAGATATTATCAACATTCTAGGGCAGAGCAGTTTCGACATAAATAAATATTAATTTAATATATAAATTAAAATAACTATTAGCAGAAGAAACAAACTAACTAACAGTTACGTTTAAAAAAGTAGACCGCACCGAGCCTAATAATAATAATTCCATCAGTGATCAGTATAAAGGCCAATGAAAGCAAGAGATAGTGAAAGATCTATTGAACTAGCACGAGAGAGATTGAAAGAAATATCTTCTTATTGGTGAATGGGCACAGAGAAAGATACGAAGTTTATAATTATGACAAGGAGGATGGGCATTAGTCGGCAAGTACAAATCTGAGCCTCAAAATGAATTTTCAAAGCAAAATCGAGACCATTCACAGTCTTATCAAAATCAAACCCAAGCTTTTCCCTAAATGGGTATATCATTTTGTTCTGTTTCTTTACAGCTTCCAATTAAAATTAAAAGATCGTTTTAGTAGGGCCTATTCTCCAATGAATTTGCTGTGTATATAATTGACTGCTAAAGTGACCTTTTTATCTTTTACATGACCTTTTTCTGTGTTTTGATTTGAGTTTGCCTTATAATTAATTCAAATTTCGATTCGAGTCCCTGTGAGCACATTTGCTTTGAATACAGATGGATTTCACTCAAATTGTTAACTTAGATATCGGACCAGCGACTAATGCAAGTCATGCTCTCATAAATTGAAATATGTTGACAATTCTATTAGAGCTCAAAATATTGGAGGAGAGAAATTATGTGCATTAAAAAGTTAAAATTATGCTTCAAAATGATCAACGTTTCTAGCTGTCCTAATTCAAAGAAGAATTGCAAAATAATTTTGATTAATTGCAACAATGCAAAGTATTTTAAATCTTAATCCCAAGCACATATGGAATGACATGGCTGCTTACAGGGCAAATTTTTCCTGAATTAAAATAGACCCCTCTAAATTAATTTATTTTAAATCTCATCAATTTACAATTGAACATCTTGTTGAGTTTTCCAAACAGCCACTGGCGGAATGGGAGAACACTTGATCTGTTCGAGCCTTCATAAAAATATTAAAGGGGTTAGTGTCGATAAAAAATCAAGGTATTGCGTCAGAAGATTAATGTACACGAGATGTAATAAATAATTGAGTAGAGATAAGATAATAGTAGACACCCTTCTATTATTAATAAGGGTTTTAAAAATTTGAGTAGTACTTTAGACGATTAACGTACACGATATGTAATATCAGTAATAATCTTGTATATTAGTATGAAAAAATAAAAAGGTCTTTTTTAGTTGAGGGTTTATGGCTTTGTTGCAAACTAAGAAACTAAAGTCATGTTTGGTTTGAAGAAAATGGAGGAGATGAAAAGAGTGGAATGAAGAGAAAGTGAGAAGAAAGGAATGGAGAAGAGTAGTGAAATTAAATTTTGGTGTTTGGTTTGATATAAAATTTGATAAGGTAATGAATTATAATTTTTTCCTTTAAACAAATTTATCATTTACCTTAAATATTAAACTATTTATATTAGTAATATATATATAATAAAATGGTTGTCCGATGGCCGGCGGCGGAGGTCCAGCGATTTCCTGGCGAGGTCCCCGCGGTGGTCCGGCTAAATTCCGGCAAGGTCCCCGCGGTGATCCGGCGACCTCGCCGGTGGTCCGGCAACATTCCGGCGAGGTACGACGGTGGTCCATTTATAATATTAAATTAATAAAATAATTATTATTAATGACATTAAATAAGTTAAAAAGATGAAGGGTAATTTTGGAAACTTTAGTTTCTAATATAGGAGGAATTTAAATTCTTCATTACTTAGTGTGGAATTTAAATTATATATTATGATGGATATTAAATTCTAATGGAAATTAAATTCTTATACATTTTGTCAAACCTAACAATGAAAATAAAAAGAAAATTTAAATTACTTTCCTCTCCTATATTCTCTCCTCCCAACCAAACATGACCTAAAGAGAGGAAGCTTCAGAAGAACAAAAAGCTTTTGATTTCTTCTCAATCACGACATTAGGCAACACCAAAGTAGGATAAAAAATATGATAAATTAAAGTTTTCACTGGCAACTGTTACGTAACAACCTTAATAGTAATAATAATAATTTTGTTATATTATACATAAGTATTTTTTTTGTCAAATATACAGTAAGTTTTCAAAAACAATTATTGTAGAAGTAAAAAATCATTTGGCCATTATCATGAATTCATATTTCATAGAAAGCAAAAGACCCAACAATAATTATTGGATCATAATAAGTGTTGATGCCGAAATCTGATTGAGTCGGTTAGTGACTTGATACCAGACTCCCGCATCAGCATTCGATTTATTTAGTAGAGAATCGATTGGTCAATCGTCAAGATGCCCTACAACCACTAGCGATTAACTTGTGAATACCTGAAATCATAGAAGACGGTCAGAGGCGCCGAAAGTTTTTCCGGCGTGAACCCTCCGACACTCAAGTCAGTTTCTGGGCCTTTGCCAAAAAACATCTGCCACCACTCATATGGCTTAATAAACATTGTCTTAAAAACCAAAAGCTTTTTTAAGTAATTTGCAGAAAAATGAAATAGAGTGTAAAAGAAAGGATTTTCCATGAGAGGAAGAGAGACAAAGATGCCCTCCAGCACCCCCAAAAAATGAATAAATCACCATTTTAAGGTAACACCCCACTCCCCTTTTTTCCCCTTTGTTCTCCTCCACTTACGGAAGTTAAAGATGAGATAAAAGTAATGCCTCCACTCTCCATTTTTTTCTCATTTTTCCGTTACCAAACACCTGTCCCCCAGTTTCTAGTGTTGAGAGTTTTAACGAATCAAGACTGGAAACTATATGAATTTTAAAGTGACCTCGAGGTGGTTGGCATAAATCGGCTCGGGATTGCTAAAATTAACCTTGCTAATAACAAAAAAGTTTCAAGTTTTAAACTTTTACATGCCTTTTGTTGAGTGTTAGAAAATGTATATTTATAAAGGAGAAAATCGTCATTTTACACTACAAGTTTTACCAACACCTTTACTTTTATGTATTTAAGCTTCTTGCAATTTAATTATGTGTGTTTGATTTTAATTAAGTATTTTATGTATTTTAGGGGCATCGTAGTCATTTCACAATAAACGAGAGATCAAATGGCAAAACAGACATCACTTTTGAACTCAGAACGATTGAAAACCTTAAGAGGAGCATAAAAGGAAAAATTGCACTGTTCACATGTACGGTACTATTCACGTGTACGGTACTGTATACGTTACTGTTCATGGCACTGTTCACATAGACGGACGATGACGTGGCATTGACTGATGAGGTGTCACGATCCTGTTGGACTAAAATTCTTATGTACTGTTGATGGTGACGTGACAGCATATCAGTGGACCAAAAATCTCGCGTACGGTACATGCATCACACAGGATTATTTTCAACCAAACTGCGTCACTGTTCACACGGGTCAAACGGTGTTACTGTTCATCCGCGTGGTCAAACCGCGTACTGTTGACTGATGACGTGGCGCAATCCTGAGCGTCCAAACTATTTTTAATTCGATTGCCATGATTTACTCCATGTATCTACAAAAAGGAGGCCTCCCCCCTAATTTGATATCTCTGAATCCATTTTTGGGATCCATTTTCTGTAATTCCTTCTCCATCTTGTATTTTCTTCATATTTTAATAAATTTCTATTTTGCCCCTAGTTCAATTATGAGTAGCTAATTTCCTTTCAAGCTTGGGTTGAAGGTGAAGTCTCAACATGTGTCATGGGCTTTATTTGGTAAATTTATTTTCTCTTCCCCTCTAGTTTTTGTGGATGTTTTGACTTCTCGTCGATAAATAATACTAATCTTGTCTAGTACCGCCTTGGTTTCACCGGCCCTCTAGTACAAGGTTATTATTATTTGGCACAATAAGCCATTCGCACCATATTGATTAGAGCGTCGTTCATGAGGTGTAGATTCCCCCCTCATGATTTAATTGGTATTAATAAGGAATATTTAGCCCATGATGCATGTTGATACGGATCCAGATACCCAAGTACGTCATTTCAATAGATTTCTCTTCAATTTATTCTTGCCATTTCAATTCCAATTTTAGAATTTATTCTCGCCATTTTAATTTAAGTTTTAGCATATTCCAAATCATTTCCACCACAAATCCAATCACCCATTTACAAAATTAATTCTACACACAATTAAAATCCACATCCTCGTGGGATCGACACTCGTCACCATTGATCTATATTACAATAGATTCGTACACTTGTGAGTTCAGTAAAATTTGCACAACACCTTTAAATATACCATTTTCCTACTCGCATAATCATGTAAAGCAGGTTTTATAAGTTCGGGTATTTATCTCACCTGAAGTAGGTTTTGAGACTTAGTCATTTATCTGCTTTAGAATATTTTTCACTCATATAACTCTTGCTCGCCTAATCTTGGTCGGGCAAGAGCAGGCAAACTTTGACTTCGTCTCACTGCGAGGAGGTTTGGAGACTGTAAGCCTTTTACTTGTAGTACCTTTTTTTATTTTTTTATTATTTTTTTACTTTCTGCTCGCCTTCACATGGTCGAGCAGATTCTGGCAAGCTTGACTTCTTGTCTCGCCATTGAGCAGACTTTGAGACTTTAAAACCTTTTGCGTGCCTTAGAAACTTTCTTGGGATTTTTGTTCCCTGCTCGCCTTTACATGGTCGAGCAGATTCTGGCGAGCTTGGCTTATTGTCTCGCCATCGAGGAGGTTTTGAGAATTTGCAGCCTTTGCTTGCCTTAGAAACTTTTTTGGAATTCTCATTGTCTGCTCACCTTCACATGGTCGAGCAGATTTTGGCGAGCTTGGCTTCCTGTCTCGCCATCGAGGAGGCTTTGAGACTTATGGGGCCTTTGCATGCTTTTTAAACTTTTTATAACTTTTGGTGGTATGCTCGCCTTCTTATGGCTGAGCAGATTCTGGCATACCTGGCTTCCTGTCTCGCCATAGAGCAGGCTTTGAGACTTGTGGAGCCTTTGCGTGCCTTAGAAGATTTTTGGAACTTTTGTGGTCTGTTCGCCTTCGCTTGGTCAAGCAGATCCTGGCATGCTTGGCTTCCTGTCTCGCCATAAAATAGGCTTTGAGACTTTGGAGCCTTTGCGTGCCTTAGAAGATTTTTGAGACTTTTGTGGTCTGCTCGCCTTCGCTTGGTCGAGCAGATCCTGGCATGCTTGGCTTCCTGTCTCCCCATAAAATAGGCTTTGAGACTTTGGAGCCTTTGCGTGCCTTAGAAGATTTTTGAAACTTTTGCGGTCTGCTCGCCTTCGCGTGGTCGAGCAGATCCTGACATGCTTGGCTTCCTGTCTCGCCATAAAATAGGCTTTGAGACTTTGGAGCCTTTGCGTGCCTTAGAAGATTTTTGAGACTTTTGTGGTCTACTCGCCTTCACTTAGTCAAGTAAATCCCGGCATGCTTGGCTTTCTGTATCGCCATAAAAAAAGCTTTGAGACTTTGGAGACTTTGCGTGCCTTAGAAGATTTTTGAGACTTTTGTGGTCTGCTCGCCTTCGCTTGGTCGAGTAGATCCTGGCATGCTTGGCTTCCTGTCTCGCCATAAAACAGGCTTTGAGACTTTGGAGGCTTTGTGTGCCTTAGAAGATTTTTGAGATTTTTGTGGTCTGCTCGCCTTCGCTTGGTCGAGTAGATCCTGGCATGCTTGGCTTCCTGTCTCGCCATAAAACAGGCTTTGAGACTTTGGAGCCTTTGTGTGCCTTAGAAGATTTTTGGAACTTTTGTGGTCTACGCGTCTTCGCTTGGTCGAGCAGACACTACAACAAATATCATTTTTAGTAGCATTAAATTGTAGCACTTTTTTTTTAAAATGCTACAAAATGTCATTCTATTGTAACATTTTGTAAAAAAATGCTACTATTAACTACTTAATGGTTACATTTTATTTTTCAATAGATATAACATCTAATTTGTAACACATAATAAATGCTATGCTTAATTTTTAATAATGTAGCACTTTATAAATGTTACAAATTTATGTTACATTTAATAAAATTCATATGGTAGCATTTTAGAAGAGCTATGTTTAACATTTAATAATATAGCATTTTGGAAAAGCTGCAATATAAACATTAATTTAGTAGCACACCAGAAATGCTACAAAAAAAGAGAGAAAAATAAAGCGGGAATCTAGATCTACTGCCAAACAAAAAAATGAAATTCTCAAATTAATTCTAAAATCCTTTTGCCTCTCTCTCAGCTTTCACCTAACAGCCAAAGTCAAAGCTTTTGTTTTCTTCTCTCCTCAGTCTGTCTCTCTCTAGTCTTCACATATCAAAGCAAGTAAAGTCCTAATCCCTCAAAATTTCCTTAGAAATCATATAACATAATCATCCTTTAACTTGTTGAGCAATTGAATCTCCAAATGACTTGAGTTTGACAGAAGAAATTGATGGGTCCCAAAAACTGGTTTCATGAAGATAATTCACAATTTTTGCTTTTGGGTTTTTAAATTTTTGTTATAATTGTTCTTTTGTTTCCAATTTCTCCCCTAAAATTATTGATATCATTAATTTTTAACTTTTGTGTTGAATTGTGAATTTGGATTTTTTAGAAAATTAATTGAAGATAACCTTTTTTTTTTTTTTTGGTTGGATTTGAGATGATAAAATAATGCCTCCCAATTGAAGAAGACCCAACTCCTACATGGCTGCACCTCTAGCTTTTGGCCAACTACACACTGACCCAGTTTTGTAACCTCACCAAAAACAGAGGTTTGTGTTTTGCCATTTTCTTTTCAAATTATTATTATTATTATTATTATTATTTCTTATTTGTTTTTCTCTTGCAATCTTTTTAAAATTCTAAACTTTTTGTTTTGTGATTTTTTAGTTACACTAGTTTCTCAGAATATATCATTGAGTTTTTTCTTTTTAATTTTTTTTACTTTTTTTTAGCATATTATTCTTGTAATCGTAGTACTAGATATATATTTAATGGTGGTTAATATTTTTTCTAAGAGCAAAACACAATTATATTTTTGTTCTGAATTCATATGCAGGCTGTGAAGATAAATAATTTTTGGTGCAGGCCATGAAGATCAAGAATTTTTGGTGCAGTGTTGAAGGCAACTTGAAGATATAGTACTAGATTTGTTTTCCCTAATTTTTTATCATTAGAAAATATACAAGTATGACACAAATATACTTATCATTGTGTCTAATTTTTTAAGTAATTGGATGTTCACATATTATTACATAATTGAATTAGATGAACTATGCAATGTATGTATAATTAGTAGCCTTTAAAAATATTGAGAATAAAAAATACATTACAAGTATCAATTTTTCTATCTTCAATAACCTTACAAAGATGCTATGGTAGCCACTTATAAATTATCCAGTAGCGTTTTCTAATAGCCATAGAATGTTTCATATATGTAATAAATTTGCCAACAATAGCATTTTTTTGTGCTGTAAATATAATATGGTAGCACTTTCCGGATGCTATACATAAGAGAATGATAGCATTTCTACAATGTAATAATCAATGATTACATAGCTTTTTGAAAATGAATGTTATGTATAACAGTTTGTAGCATTGAATGAATGCTATCAAATGCCAAGACTTTTAGTTACATGGGCTAACTTAGCATTGCCTAAAATGCTACCATTTGCTTTCGGTAGCATTTTTCAGATGCTACTATACATACTTTTTCTTGTAGTGAGATCCTGACCTGCTTGGCTTCCTGTCTCGCCATAAAACAGGCTTTGAGACTTTGGAGCCTTTGCGTGCGTTCAATGTGCTCTTATTTGAGGTTTTTGCTTTAAATCCTTAAATATGGATAACCATCAAAAATTTAATTCCTGACCTGTAACTTATAACTTGTCCAGAAAATAGCTCACATTTACAACTTGTGCTTTAGCTATTTATATATGTTTGGGCCTTTGATGGATAAACATCTTTGGTGTTTTTATTACCATCTATAATATTTGGTTAGCAAGATTATTAAAGACCTTTGCTAAAGGTGCAGAGCACCATTTACTAACACTATAGATATTGAAATTTATATATAAAATAAATCATATTATATAAAATATGTAATCAACAAATAAATGGTAACATAAAAGTTTAAGCAAAGTCATATCACTGTATCAAGGAAATACGATCTCATGCTAACCCAAGTTCCATCAATCCTTCGGTCAAGCATGTTGTGTGCTAATATATGACTATGCTATATATTCTATAATATGTAATCTTAACTATTTTCTATTAACGACTTAATAAGTCAAAACCCCATCCATCATATTTTTGAAGTCAGGTAGTGGATTTAAAGGATAAATATAAAACTGAGGTTTTAGAGCAAGTGCACCTGAGATTGTGCTCTGCATTATTTCATTGGTACTTCATCAAACAAATCCCAAGCTTGACTCTGCTTTGCTCCCTTCTTAGAATTATTCTTGCAATATTGTAACACGGGCACAAAACGAATAAAATATGAAGGAAACAAAAATCCAACTTCATCAATTCTTTGAACCTTGAAGACATGCCTATCAATTCTCATCATCAATAAAAATTTGTTTTGTTTTAAAACCATTATTAAAGTAAGCCAAAATACCAATACTCGACCTCATCCAGATTATGCTAATTATACTTCTTCCAACACTCATTAACGATTATGAGAATTTGTGCAATGTGGATGACAGCTACCATCAAAAGACAGCGTATATATGCATAATTTATAATGTTCTCTTTGCGAAAATATAATAAAGCTATGGTTAAGAATAACTCATGCTCTCAATCAGTTTGATACTTATATTGAATAAACTGAAACAGAACATGGGTTTAGATCTTGGCTCCTGGGCAGCATTCTCTCAAGCATATATGTAGTATATGTAGTGTAATCAGCAACAAACTCACTTTTGAACTTTCATATCCCTTGAGGCGATTTAACGAACAGATTCTGATTTGAATTTTAACAATTCTGCCTCAACTTGTAAAGAACTGAGTTTCATACCAGAATTGTCTAAATACTTTCCCTGCATATTCTTCACATGAAAACTAGTTGCATGATTGATTGATGGGGTGTAAAACTAGCAGGAAATATCTTGAAGAAACCAAAGATTCGTGGATTTTTTATGCTTACCACCAAATGAATTTAACTATCTGTGTAATCTTTATTTTAAGAAATTGAACATTGATAATACCGCAAATTGATTGCTCTTTTGGACAGACTTTATATCTTGAGTTCGATGAAAAGAGAACAATCAATCAAGAAATATAAATACATTAGCAAAATAATGATGGTAGGAGCATTACCCATCTAATTAGCCATAACGAAGCTGAATAATTAGCCATAATAAATCTAAACTGTTAACATTATGTCAAGCATGTTGTTGGAAAATATTAAATTAATTCATTTGCAAGTATAATAGCATGTAATCTTGAATTATGAATGAAGCCCATTCTAACAAGCTAATTTTGTAAAGGAACATTATCAACGAATTCCAAGGGATAATATTCAATTTCAGCAAATATATCACGCACGGTATTGAAACATGCATGTTATTAAAGAATTTCCAATCATTTCTGATTTGATAAATCAATCATCATAGCAATTGGAAATTGAATTTTAATGACAATATACTTAAAGCGACAAATAAGCCAAAACCTTTACAGGTAAGCATTCCATCCAGCCTTGATTGGCTTGCGTGTTTGAGACAGCTTATCAATTTGTGCATGATAATATTCTGCCTTTGGCTTGGCCAGATGAAAAATTGGTAAAGACAAGAAGTTGGCTTTTTGTACCGATTCCCCACAGACGGCGCCAAATGTTGATGTCGAAATCCGATTGAGTCGGTTAGTGACTTGATACCAGACTCCCGCATCAGCATTAGATTTATTTGGTAGAGAATCGATTGGTCAATCATCATTCGTCAAGATGTCCTGCAACCACTAGCGATTAACCTGCGAATACCTAAAATCATAGAAGACGGTCAGGCGCCGAAAGTTTTTCCAACGTGAACCCTCCGACGCTCAAGTTAGTTTCTGGGCCTTTGCCAAAATACTTGTGCCACCACTCATATGGCTTAATAAACATTGCCTTAAAAACCAAAAGCTTTTTAAGTAATTTGCAGAAAAATGAAATAGAGTGTAAAAGAAAGGATTTTCCATGAGAGGAAGAGAGAAAAAGATGCCCTCCAGCACCCCAAAAAAATGAATAAATCACCCTTTTAAGGTAACACCCCACTCCCCTCTTTTCCCCTTTGTTCTCCTCCACTTACGGAAGTTAAGGATGAGATAAAAGTAATGCCTCCACTCTCCATTTTTTTTCTCATTTTTCCGTTACCAAACAATAAGCAAAGCTAACATTGATAATTTTTAAATGACGGGCAAGTGCATTTTCATCATCTTTCTAATTTAAGATCAAGAAATAACATCATTTTTTTTTCAATATTGTGGTCAATGACTAAAACTTCAGTTTGTTTTCCTCATTAGTCATTCTTTATCAAATTCAAACTCACTACCAAATAAAAAAACATTAATTGTTGTAAATTAGTGAAATCACTAGGGTAAATAGGAATTCAAATTAAAAAAAAAAAAACTTAATACATAAAGACTCAGTTTATCATATTAACCTCTATTTTTAAATTAATTATAATTATTTTCAGAATTACGCTTACTGAAAAAGTTAATATTTTTTATTCTCTCATCAATGGTGAATCTGCCAGTTGTTCAACAAGATCAATTCTCAGCAATTCCCAGTCGTCGTAATTACTTAATATGCACTTACACCCGCTACTTGTCTTCTCGGAACATGACACGAACCACTTCTCTTCTCAGCAATTAGTGGAGACCAGGAGATGCGTGCGTGTGCGTGTGCGTGTGCGTGTGTGAGTTATTAAAATATTATTATTATTTAGCACACCTTTCACATTGAGAATGAGAATGTGATCAAGATTCCGTATCATGATTTTTCTATTGTTACTTTTGCTTATAACTATGATTTGGATAGAAAAGGGTTGTTCGATTATGTGAAATTATTGCTCCCATAGACATAGAAAAATCAGAAAATGAAGGAAAGTATGGTAGTCCTCCATTTTTAACGAAAATGAAGATGCAGGAAAGAGGGGGAGAATGTGTGAGAGAGAGAGAGAGAGAGAGAGGAAGAAGAAAGGGTAAAATTTGAAATTTAAAGTTATTTCCTCCTGTGAGTATTTGAGACATTTCAAATTTAAAGATATCAAATATTATTATTACTCAATGCGCATACATAAAGGCATGCATGCATGGACCCTGGGTGGTGGTGTGGGCTGGACGTGAAAATAAATCAGGAAAGCATACATTTTTTTTTTTGATAAGGCCTCATATTTTAACTAGATACACCCCCTTTTTTTTCCATTTTCAATTTCAATTTTTTTTGTCATAGGAACAAAGAGAGAAAAATGTTAACAGCCATGCATTCAAGTGCACTGATACGATTTTAGCCAAATCTTACAATAATTAATACAATTTATGAGAGTTGATGTTATGCTAGTTTTTTTAAAAAAATTATATTGTTTTTATTATTGCATCAACCGATATAATAATAATAATAATAATAATTTAATGAGGACATCTTTATTTCAATAAAGTGAGGATGCCACTAATAGATGAAAAAAATACATATTTTTACATGTTAACTAGACAAAATAAAGAGCGTTGTAGGCTTTTAGCGCTTAAAATCTTGATGGCTTTACTCTGTGGGTGTTATATATAAATCATAGCTGGTTGTTTAAAAGCAATTTCTAATAGTTAAATTTTAGTAATAAAAAATGTTAAAAAATCAATTGAAAAAAATTCAACCTGGGATAAGAGACGCAGCCCAGCATGGCCCCAATCTTTTTCCTATTGTTGGTGCGGCTTTTTGGCCCAACTGTCGTCAGTTTGAAAATTTTCAATAGTAATGATCTTCTTTAGGATGACAAGAGTGATGATTTGATCACGAAATATGATGGGTCCATTTTAATTTGGATACCTACGTTAAGCTATTAACATTTGGGCCTTGACGGATGTGATCTTGTTAATAAAATTCCGTAAAACATTTGGGCTTTGCCGGTAAAGAATCCTCCCATAATCATGTCAGTCACCAAAATTTCGAAATAAAGGAATCCAACATTTCATTTCTTTTGAATTTTTTAAACATTTCATTTCTTTTGGAGGGTTGGTTTTAATATAGGTGAGTTTTGATTTGGCTTTGTATTTTAGTTTCTTTTGCAATACTTGTCGTTATCTCAGCGAATTCGCCATACCTGCGCAGTAAGCTTGTGTTGTTGAATAATATTTAGACACGCATCATTGGCTTTTTATTGGCCAACGAATCCCTTACTTAGGCATCATTAGTTCATCAAATTGTATTGCCCTAGCGATTTATTAGTAATGCTAATAAGAAAATTAATCTTTTAATTAGTATAATAGTGGACACGTCCTCTTCTCATGAGTAAAATTAAAAATCTAAGTTCTCAACATACGTTGTAACAAAAAATTTATTCTTCTATAACGGGACATATTTTCATACTAGATTTTAACTATAAATAAGCCTATAATATATTGTGCAGGTCCGAGTAAGATTTTTTTTTTTTTTTGATTACATGAGACTATTGCTCAAATTACAGTTCAAATTACAACTCATATTACATGAGAGTATAATTGATATGTACAATCATATATTTATACTGAGTCAGATTTTTAACCCTCTCAAATATTCGAGGGATGTCAAACTCCCATCCTGGGAGAAAGACTGTCTTCACTCGAGCTCAAGGGCTCCAAGGAAGAATATTTAAATTAAACCCCTACAATGCAACTGCGGAGACTCGAACCCTTTTCCTCACATTTGTGAGGGAGGGGCTCTAGCCACTTGGGCTAAGCCCAAGTGGTTCGAGTAAGATTTTAGTTATGCATCTATCAATAAATTTATAAATTTGTATTATACTAATGTAATATTAATAAGACCACTGTTTCTTCCTAATTGACTGCACTAGTGACGAAATTGTGTGCTTGAATCTCTATTTTAAGATTAAGTTGAAAAATGCATCTCTCAATATTATAATCAAAATTTGTCTTCTCCCTTCTTATCCACACGATTAAATACTCTGTAAAAATCAGCCAATTTGTCAATCTTTAATAAACAAATTGTGGCTCGGTCTTTTTACGGACATCTTTATCGCTGATCTTTCTCTCCACAAATTATACATTAAAAATTGAGAAGTAATCGACACATGTTCATATCTTATTTATGCAATCTTAATTTTAAATTTATGAATGGTCGTATCATTTTTTAAATAAATTTTATCGTTAATTCCTGACATCATCAGTTGTATAAGATGACTTAACACATTAATGTCACATCATCATTACCTTCGTCAAGGCATCACATCTCGTTAATTAATCCATCTATTCTATATAGGTAAGGTGTAAAAAATTTGCTCCCCTTAATTCGAGACAAATAGAAGCTTAGCTATGCCTCCGAAACTTAAACATTTTTTTCTTGGTGGTCAACACAAACCCAACGATGTCACCTATTGAAGTGTGCGCTGTACAATGAATTGGACCGAGGGTATGTTTAGGGTTGCATTATTTAGGATAAATTTTGAAATAATTAATTTTATAAGTAATTATGGTTGTATATTTTGTAAATTTAAATTATGAAATGTTACTGTTTGGGGGAAAAATAGGAAAGATAGCATAACGCCACATGACTCCCGTACAACTTGAGGTACACAGCATGATTCGAGGTACCCGGGATAATCGAAGGTACCCCTCATGACTCCCGTACAACTCAAGGTACCCGGCATGATTAGAGGTACCCAGCATAATCGGAGGTACCCGGCATAACTTCAGAGTAACTCGAGGTACCCAGCATGATTAGAGGTACCCGGCATAACTCTAGAGTAACTCGAGGTACCCCGCATCACTCCAGAATAACTCGAGGTACCCCGCATAGATTGAGGTACCTCTTATAATTCGAGGTACCCGGAATAACTCCAGCATAACTCAAGGTACCCGGAATAACTTGAGGTACCCAGAATGACACCAGCAGAATTTAAGGTACCCAGAATAACTTGAGGTACTCGGCATGATTCGAGGTACCCGACATGATACGAGATACCCCGCACAATCCGAGGTACCCGGCATAATCGGAGGTACCCAGCATAACTCCAGAGTAACTCGAGGTACCCCGCATAGCTCCAGAATAACTCGAGGTACCCCGCATAGATTGAGGTACCCCTTATAATTCGAGGTACCCGGAATAACTCCAATATAACTCAAGGTACTCGGAATAACTCGAGGTATCCATAATAACTCTAGCAGAATTCAAGGTACTCAGAATAACTCGAGGTACTCGGCATGATTCAAGGTACCTGACATGATACGAGATACCTCGCACAATCTGAGGTACCCCGCACAATTAGAGGTACCCCACATAAATTGAGGTACCCGATGTAACTCGAGGTACTTGGCAGATCGGATGCAAGAGAATCCTCCGAAAATATCCGCCATGAGAAACGATTCCACTTCTTAAAAGATATTATTTGATTTTGTCAGAATTAGAAATCAAAAACGTCGTACTAAAATGAGGGACAGCTGCCTGCCACCTCTGTCAAAAGTAAAGGACACTGTCCCAAGGACAATGGTCGTCAGCCGTCTACTCGACAGCTACTGCAGAGGTACCTTGGACTACGCTCCAGCGCGCGCCACGTTTCCAAAGGATGGATATGCCGCGAACATGCACATAACGACCCAAAAATCATAAAAAGATAAAAGGACGTGAGCCAAAAAGGGTACGTCACGTGGTAGTTGAGGTACTCCATATATAAAGATGCATATGTTTCATTCTCCATCAGGCTCTCATTCACCATTAACACTCACACTCCAAAAAATAGGTTTTCTTCAACCTTAAACCTTAATTTACAAAGGGCTAGTCAGCTCTCATTGCCATAAAAGCTTGAGTTTGAGTGTGAACGCTGGGGTACCCCGGCTTCACCTCTAACCTCTATTTTACTGTTTTACAGGCGTGAATCTCATTTTGAGGGACATCTCTCTTGGTTCTGACCTTTCACCATTATTACCACTCCCTCTTCCCTTCTCACCTCCCCCGAATTTCAGATACACAGCACCACACACAACAAACCAGTGAGGTACCCCGTCTACCCCAAAAATACAAATTCATTGTTCTACATAGGTTTGGCTTTTTCCTACCCCAAAATCTGTCGAAAACAATTGGCGCCGTCTGTGGGGAGGCGCACAAAAAGTCTCCACCGCGGTTACCAAACTAGTTGTTGTGTGTACTCCAATACATGGTGTTTGGGGAAAAAAATAAGAAAGATAACAGAACGCCACATGTCGATGAATGGAATAACTTCAGTGTAATCCGAGGTACCAGGCATGATTCGAGGTACCCTGTACAATTAGAGATATCCGGCATGATTAGAGGTACCCGGCATAATTGGAGGTACCTCGCATGACTCTCGTATAACTCGAGATACCCGGCATGATTAGAGGTACCCAGCATAACTCCAGAGTAACTCGAGGTACCCAGCATAACTCCAAAATAACTCGAGGTACCCCGCATAGATTGAGGTACCCTGTATAGATTGAGGTACCTCTTATAATTTGAGGTACCCAGAATAACTCCAGTATAACTCAAGGTACCCGGAATAACTCGAGGTACCCAGAATAACTCCAGCAGAATTTAAGGTACCCAGAATAACTCGAGGTACTCGACATGATTCGAGGTATCCGACATAATACGAGATACCCCGAACAATTAGATGTACCCCACACAAATAGAGGTACCCCGCACAATTAGAGGTACCCGATAGATCGGATGCAAGAGAGTTCTCCGAAAATATCCGCCATAAGAAACGTTTCCACCTTTTAAAAGATATTATTCCATTTTGTCAGAATTAAAAATAAAAAACGTCGTGCTAAAAGGAGGGACAGCCGCTAGAGGTGGCAAAAATACCCGCCCAGTTCGGACCCGGACCGTACCCAGGCGTTGCGGGCCGGGTAATACCCGGCTCGGGTATGAAGCCGGGTCGGTCTTGGGCATCACTTGATAAACCCAGAACCCGGATTTTATTAAAAAAATTATAAAATATATATTATTTTAAATATTTTATATTTATTTGACTTATTTATTATACATATATAAAGTTTTAAACACTTAAAATTTATATTTTTATGTCAAATTTTATTGAAATAAATTTAAAACTTATAAAATTACCAAAAAATAAAAAATATATACACATAAAATATTAAAAAATATAAAATCCGGGTATCCGGATTAAAACCCGGCCCGGACCCGGACCCGGACCGGTTACTTCCGGGCAGGGTCCGGTCATGGCAATACCCGGACCCGGCCCGGGGTTTTGCCATCTCTAACAGCCGCCTGCCACCTTTGCCAAAAGTCAAGGACACTATCCTAAGGACAGTGGTCCTTAGCCGCCTACCCGACAGCTACTGCAGATGTACCTTGGACTACTCTCCAGCGCGCGCCACGTTTCCAAAGGATGGATACGCCGCAAACATGCACATAACGGCCCAAAAATCATAAAAAGATAAAAGGACGTTAGCCAAAAAGGGTACGCCACATGGCAGTTGAGGTACTCTATATATAAAGGTGCCTAGGTTTTATTCTCCATCAGGCTCTCATTCACCATTAACACTCACACTCTAAAAAATAGGTTTTCTTCAACCTTAAACCTTAATTTACAGAGGCCTAGCCAGCTCTCATTGTCATAAAAGCTTGAGTTTGCTAACTGGAGCGTCGGAGTGTGAACGCTGGGGTACCCCGGCTTCACCTCTAACCTCTATTTCACTGTTTTACAGGCGTGAAGCTCATTTTGAGGGACGTCTCTCTAAGTTCTGACCTTTCACCATTGTTACCACTCCCTCTCCCCTTCTCACCTCCTCCGGATTTCAGATACACCGCACCGCACACAACAAACCAGTGAGGTACCCCGTCTCCCCAAAAAATACAAATTCATTGTTCTACATAGGTTTGGCTTTTCCTACCCCAAAATCTGTCGAAAACAATTCTTAAAAAATTGTTATACATGTTTGATAAACTGGTCCTAAACACATGGTGTCCATGTACAATGACTAAAATATCCTCCTTTTTTGTTAAGAAATTGATATTTTTATTTAAATTTTCAAATTGATTAATAAACAATTATTAAAATTATAACAATTCATCTTTTATTAACAAATAAAGCACATGTGTAATAAATAAAATTTTTATTAAATAAATATAATTGTTATCTAATAATTAAAAACAATGTGGCAATCATTCAACGATCGGCATTTGGCGATATATCAAATAGTAGTGATGGCTCACATTCATTTGTCTCTATTTGATGGTAGCACTATAGTTGCCATTTTATCTGGGAAGCATGTGAGACACCATCGTTTCTTCTCTACTGACGACGACATAGCCATTGCGTAGGGAATTGCACTAGGAGCACTTTTGCCAGACATCGATGACAGCATCAGCGACACTACCAACACAAGTAATGACTTTGCCATTTTGTTGTTTTTGAAAAATTAAATTTCTAAATATTATATATTATATTGCTTTGATGCATGGATATTTTTGAAAATATATTATTAAAATAAGAATAAAATTGGTATTAGAAATTACAATATTTGAGACTTAAAAAATCCAATTTTCAAAAGCTAATCCTAACACTTTAATTTATAGTTAAAAAAAAAGATTATTTGAAAATATGATTCTCAAATAATTTGTTTTAACAAGTGTTCACCAAAAACTTTTTGTGCTAAATTGTCAAATAATCACTTATTTGACAATCCAAAGCAATCCCAAACATACTTTTAAAGTTATTTTGAAAAGGTAAAACCTAAATTTTGATATTTAGTTAATTTTTAAAAAAATATTTTTGTCAAAATCACCTAATCTTATAGCAGTTTTTTTTTTTAAAAAAAACAAAGAAATAGCTTTCAATATCTGATTTTGAGAATCATGTTTATATATGATACCTTTCCATATAGACACTCAAATATATTATAAAAATCTAATTAGAAAAAAAATATTAAATTTAAGGAGATTATTATTACTACCTATTATATTACGATAACAAAATAAAGTTAATAAAACAAAAATTATTTTATACACAATAAAAATATTATATATACATGTTTATAAATGTATAAATAAATTATATTCAACATTATGTTTATTTTAATCATTTGTATTTTTATTGCAGTTCAATGGTAAGATTTACCAAAATATAGAGTTGCTTTTAAGACTCATAATATTTAAAAATAATAATTAAATATTTAACTGATTTTATTCACAATTGATAATTTCTACAATATAGCTAAAACTAATTGTTTTAAAACGTAAAGTGTTATCAAACTGGCCCTAAATTTATAAACTATATCCTAAAACAATAATTTTTTTTAAAGACTTTCTTTGGACAATCACATTGCTATTATAGAAATATTATATCATATTATCATACAACAAGATTTAAGAATGAAACAGAAAACCAAAACTTTGAATAAAAGTAAACAAATCAGTCATGTGTCATTCGACATTTACCTAACGGTAGGTTGGTGTCTACGATTATATACCAATTCAAGTATCTACGAGAGCTCTTTCCTCTTCTTACAAAATATGTAATTAGTATAGATTTCTTCCTAGATATTGCTAGTGGAAGCAGATTTCAAAGCTAATTTTGGTAAAATTAGTATCCCTAAATTGTAATATATATAGATCTTTACTATTTAAAAATAATAATTTATATTTTATCAAAGCACTTTTTTTTTTTAAATTTCTCCGTAACAAACCGTTTTAATTATTTTGTTGAATATTGTGTTACAATTATTTTTGTTTAATTTATGTATTTCAGAGATGCAAGATAAGAGTAAAGATCTCTGTAATTTTAAAATTCAATCATACCTCAAGATCTTATAATGTAATTACCCACTCTTTACTAGATTATATTTTGAAATTGTTATTTGGTCGGGCTCATTTCTAACAGAAATTATGAACGTATCCGCTTTGTTGAATGAATGAAAATAATATTTTTTTTTTTTATAAAAAAAAGTTTTAAAATATTGTTAAAGATAATTTTAAGGGCCACGCCTACTTGCAACCGTTAGATAACATCAATATCCAACGTCTAATAATTAGGCATACAGGCAGCAGCAATCTTTTTAAGTTACCTGATAAGTTGGTACTGAAATGTCATTTGCTATAAAAAATAACTCTTAGCTAAAAACTTACAACGAAGTGGTGACAGCACTGTAGTAATTCCCGAATGAATGTACGCCACATAAGTCACGGTTTCTTATTCTAATAATAGATGGAACAAATGCTTCAATGCAAGTAAGGGTTCCTAAGCAAGCATAGTATGTGCAACAAATGATTCCAAGTAACATATGCTCTGTTATGAATTTCAATAGATTAGAGGCAAACATCAAAATAATTCACAAATCTAGAGCGTACGTTAACATAACAGCCATCTAAAACAATTTTATCGTGGACGACTTGACTTAAATAATCACCCATATAATTATAAAAAAGAAAGTTCTAATTTTAAATTCTTGATCCATCAAGACATAAAAAATTAAATATGTAGCATATTATAATTACCTGTCTCAAATAACAGAGAAATCAAATAAAAATGGCTAATTAAAAAAAAAACTCTCAAGATGCAGGATTCATCTCTCAATTTGAACTTTTTTTTTTAAAGGAAACGTCCATTAATTCGAAAAAGAAAATAAATACATCAATTTTAAAGGGTAAGAACCCATCCACACAACATTTTCACATTTCTCTAATGCTAATTTAGCTAGAGAGTGGGCAATGGCATTAGAAGATCTATGAGTATAATTAATGCTAACTAGCTCAAAGTTCCTCATTAAGTTTTGAATCTCCGAAATTATCCAAAAGATCTTAGAATTGCCGCCTCGCTTGTTGTTAACTAACTTGACTATGCTTTGAGCGTCTAATTCGACAATTAAAGCCTTTGCACTTGCATTCCTAGCAATCTGTAATCCCCATTCCAAGGCTTCTGCTTCAGCAAAGGAAACATCTCCATGAAATTTCGAAATCTTGATTGCAGCTGCTATGACATTCCCCCGATCATCTCGGATTATAGCTCCCAGCCCTACAAGGTGCTTTTCTGAGCTTGTGGCAGCATCCACATTGACTTTAACAAATCCACTTTGGGGGGATTCCACATCTGCTGAGTCTGCACCTGCTGACTTTCCTTTCGAGCTTGCTCTGGTTTTTGAACTCTTTTGTAAGCCTCCAATACTGCTTCAGTTTTAGCAACCAGAGCCTGGGGGTTCTCTCTTTTTCCTTTAAAAAGCATCTCATTTCTTGCATTCCACACCATCCAACAAATCATAACCATTAGTTCTAAATCGGCTTTGTTTCTTCTTCTGCACATTTCATGCAGTAAACTCAAAAAATCATGCCCAACAGTTTGCATGATGTTATTCTCTAATAGAGTGAGCTTCCAGATTTTCCTTGCAGCTTTACATTCAACCAATGCATGAAACACATTCTCCACTCCGAGCTTGCATACTTGGCCGGTAGGCTCTTGGATGACTTTTCTCTTCCACAAATTTTCAGCAGAGGGGAGAATATTCTTGGCTGCCCTCCAAGCAAAAATTCTGATTTTCTCAGGTAAAGCAAGAGTCCATATGATATTCTATTGGTTTTTTCCTGACATTGAACTTGAAGGCATGGCTGGAAATTTAAGACTAAGGGCTGTTTGATAGCCACTCTTGACCGAGTAGAGACCTTTCTTGTCATAATGCCATATGAGTGTATCTTTTTTTGGGTTTCTAGGCAAAGGGATTTCAACGATTTTATCAGCATCTATTCTATTGAAATGCCTGTATATCAAGCTCTCATCCCACTGGTTTTCTTCATTTATCAGCTCAGCAACCAATGTATCTTCTGGCAAAGATGGTCTAACTATTGGCTTAACGGTTGACAGCTTCGGGATCCAGTTATCTTTGTGAATTTGGATTTTTTGGCCATCTCCAATTCTCCACCTAGCACCAGAACCGATAATCTGTCTTCCCCATAGTATGCTTCTCCATATAAATGATGGTGTGGACCCGAGCTTAGCCTTCATGAAGTCTTTATTTTGGAAGTACCTAGCTTGTAGAACCTTTGCCACTAATGAATCCGGGAATTGTAAGATCCTCCATCCTTGCTTAGCCACTAGAGCTTGGTTGAAACTTGAGAAGTCTTTGAAACCCATGCCTCCTTTACATTTGGTCTGACTCAGCTTCTCCTACTTCGACCAATGGATGCTTCTTTTGTCTCTCTTTGATCCCCACCAAAAATTAGCCACAGTTTTTTGGATATCATTGCAAATACCCATTGGGATCTTGAATACACTCATGGCATAGGCTGGAATGGCTTGCGCTGCAACTTTGATTAAGATTTCTTTGCCCCCACATGAGAAGAATTTGTGCTGCCAGCTGGAGATTTTGTTAAAGACTTTCAGCTTGATGTCATAAAAAAAGTTGCTCATTTTTCTTCCTATCATAGCTGGGAGGCCTAGATACTTCTTGTGCCTTGAGACAATATTGAGCTGAAAAATCTGTCCAATTGCAGTGGCTCGATCATGCTGGACATTGCCACTCAGGAACAAAGATGATTTTTTAAAATTAAAAATTTGCCCGGAAGCTGCAGAGTAGCAATCAAGTATATTTTTTAGGTTCCCGCAATCAGCCATTGAAGCTCGTCTAAATATCAGACTATCATCAGCAAACAAGAGGTGAGAAATGTTCAACTCTTTTCCAAAAGACAACCCATGGATGAGTTTTTGTTGTTCGGCCTGCAGCAACAAAAAAGAAAAGACCTCTGCACAAGTAATAAACAAGTAAGGGGACAGGGGGCACCCTTGCCGTAAGCTTCTCTGGGGCTTTATTAAGCCTATGACCGAGCCATTTATAATCAAAGAGAAAGAAACAGAGCTTATACACTTCATGACCAAGCTAATCTAGTTTTGAGAAAACCCTATACATTTCATAGTTTGCTCAATAAAACTCCATTCCAATCAGTCGTAGGCTTTACTAACATCAAGTTTCAAGGCCACTAACCCATTTTTTCTCCCTTTGCAGTGCCTTATTTTATATAAACATTCATATCCTACAATAACATTGTCGGTTATCAATCTATCAGGTATAAAGGCACTTTGCATTGGAGATATGATTTGGTGCATAATTTGTTTGAATCTGTTGGCCACTGACTTAGCCATTATCCTATAGATAACGTTGCACAGGCTGATAGGTCTAAAGTCTGTAACTTTTCTAGGTTTCCTCTTCTTAGGAATCAGGGCTATGTAAGTATAATTAAGGGGGGCTAGAGTACCTTGATTGTTTAAGATGTGAACAGGTAGTAAGAACTCCCTCTTTGACCTCATTCTAGTGCTTTTGGTAGAAAACTGCTGGCAGCCCATCGGGCCCCGGCGCCTTGGTTGGGCACATTTGATTTAAGGCTTCAGTCACTTCCTCCACTGTAAAAGGTTTCTCTAACGACTCATTCATGTCCTCGGATACTCTCGGGGTGATACCTTTTAGTGCTGCTCCCATATGGTTTTGACTCAGCTTGGTTGTTGTAAATAGCTTTGTGAAATAATTGCAGAATTCAGCCTCCACATCTTTGGCTTTCTTTATCCAATCCCCTGAGATATTTTCAATCCCCCAAATTCTGTTCTTTTTCAATCCCCCAAATTCTGTTCTTTTTATTTCTATTCGATGCTTTATGATGGAAGAACTTTGTATTCTTGTCCCCTTCCTTAAGCCAATCTGCTCTTGAGCGTTGCTTCCAGTAAATCTCCTCATCAATGATGATATTTTGAATATGATTTTCCACCATTTTAATCTCTTCTCCAGATTCGTACTGCACCCCTCTCTGCTTCCATCATTGAAGCTGCTTTTGTAACTGCTCAAGCTGTTTTTCCCTTCCCCTGAATTCCCTCTTACTCTAGTTCAGTAGCCTAGCCATTGATTCTTTAGCAATCTTTCGAAACAAATAAACTGGATTGCCACTCTGCCAATTACTGTTCAAGCTCGATTCCTCGCTAACTATCTCCTTACAAGCCTCATACGGGCTCCACATGTCCTCATAATGAATTCGTGAGGATTGTCTCCTACCCGCAGCCATTTCCTCTCCCCTCTCTTGAACCGCCATCAGCACTGGACAATAGTCTGAGATCCATGTGTTCAGGTTGATTCCTGTATCGTTGACAAAAATATCACACCAGGCCCTGTTGCATATAAAACGGTCCAGCCTTTCCTCTATAAATCTCTGCCCAAACCTCTCATTACTCCAAGTAAAAGGGTAACGCTTATACCATACATCTACTAATTCACAATCTCTCAACGCCTGCCTGAAGCTATTGATTGAGTTGATATGTCTCTCATTGCCTCCGCTCTTCTCATGAGGATGCAGAATTTCATTAAAGTCTCCGAAACATAACCAAGGATTAGAAGACAAACCTACCAACCTTCTCAAGAGTGTCCATGTATGTTGTTTCTGCCCCATTTCTGGATGCCCGTACACCCCTGTGCATCTCATTTGCCTCTCATTGGCCATCTGAACTTCAGCATCTATGTGATGTTTGCTGAATGATTTAATTTGCACACAAGTTTCTTCATACCAGAGAAAAGCTAATCCCCCTCCCCTTCCACTACAGCTCACGGCAAAACAATTATCAAATTTCAACTTTTTTCCAGTCACGTTCATTTGCGTGGTTGACAACTTGGTTTCACACAAAAATACCAACTGAGGACCATGCATATGGAGGATTTTTTTAAGTGCTAGAAACGCTCGGGGATTCCCCAAACCCCGATCGTTCTATGAGATGATCTTCATGGTTTTTGGCGGGGCTGGCTTCCAGCCTCCGCTGATATCTCTGCTATGGTTGAATCCATGTCCACCATATTTTCCAACATCAATGGTTCCCAGCTCAACTTAATTTTTGCCGCTGGAGAATGGTGCCCCTGCTTCTTTGTTTTTGATTTGCTTGGACTAGAGAGCTTTGCTTTCTTTTTCGGGCTTTGTCCCATTGCCTCTCTACTTGGTCATTTATGAGTTCCCATCCCCATTTTGGTTTCCCTTCCATTTGGCTCTCTAGCCCGTCTCTTCCATTTTCTTTTCGTGGGCCTTGCTTGAGTAATTTCCAGCCCATTATCTATTTTAGCTTCCTCTATTTCTTCCAAATTTGTCTTGGACTTTTCCCTCTCTTTCTCCATCCCATCTCCCGCCAATATTCCCCCTTCTTTAGGAATTATTTCATTGCTGATGTTCCCATTTTGCTTTTTGCCGCCCATTTGCTTTTCTTTCATCGATTCTACCACTCATTTCATTAAATTCTGCTCGCCTACTCCTTCCACCTCATCAATCTTGGTAGTCTCTATGGTTTGACCCGTTTTTTCGCCCATGGGTTCTGACCCACTTGTTCTAATCGGGTTGTCCTGACTTTGTTGTTGTTGTTGCTGGTGGATTCCGTTATGCTCTGAACTTTCTGATTTTTCTTCTGATATACTCCTTTCATAATTCCATCTCTTCTTGTTGCGGTTCTTCCTTGAACGACCTCCTATGATAATTGCTTTCATCCACCCACCGTATGGTAGTTGCTCTTTTTGCTGTCCCTGAAATTTGGCACACTCTTTGTATTGATGCCCAATTATGCCACAACAATAGCAGAAATCTGGTAGTCGCTCATATACCACTGGCATTGGAATGTCTGATTCACCTTCTTGTTTAAGGAAGAGTATTTTCTTCAACGGCAGTGTTATATTGATTAATACTCTTATTCTCTCAAATTCGCCAAGACATTCTCCATTTTCATCTGTCTCAATCTCCTCCACTGCCCCAATCATTCCTCCCAATTCTTGGAGCAATTCTTTCTCCATGCATGCAATCAGGACGTTGCGGATCTGTATCCAAAAAGCTGTGTGGGTAAAGGATTGTTTTGTCATCTCCCCTATTCCTTTTGGTTCAGTAAGAACAATCAATGCTCTATCAAAGTGCCAAGGACCTCCTGTTAATACTCTTTTTTTATCCGCTTCCTCTGTAAATTTAAACATAAAGCAATTGTTCCCTAAGCTTTCAATTTTAACCTCTTTTACAGTTCGCCACACTTGCTGTAAAGCACTCTTAAATCCCTCCTTGTTAACTGCTCTTGTGAGGAGGACTTTGCCCACTAAGCAGCTTGCAGCATTTTCCCCCTTGTGGCTTTAATGTTCACCTCCAATGTCATATTGGTTTTGTCTTCCTCTCTTATAGTTATTGTGTTGCATTTACGGATTAGCTCATCTGTATCCATGGCATCAAAAGCTTCAGGATATGGATACAATAGCGCCTAGTTGTATAACCCCTGTGTATAGCCCCTTGCCTTCTCTGCTCTCCCCAACTCTGTTTAGGACAATACTCAAACATCCACCGAGAATAAATAAAATGCCAAAGCTAAAAGAAAACTTAAATCTGAAAGCACTCACTTCGGAGTGACCATTGAGTCATTAAGACCCTTTAAAACTTCCATTCCAGCTTCTCTGTCATAAAGAGAGCGTTTGAAGGAAAAAAATCGACATCCACTCGAGCTGCTGCTACTAATTTGAACTTGGTTACCCTATTATACTAAAACCATTGACAACACGACTAAAAGTCAGGCCTTCCATGATTGTGTACACGTGAGAATAAGATTATTCATTTGGTGAAGTCTAGATTAAGTTGGATTTACGTTATCGAGTGGGCCTTGACAAAAATTGTATTGGTGATTTAGGAGTAGGAAATAATTGCACAATAAAGTTATCTAACGCAAAGGATAAGAAAAAAAAAAACCAAATGCATCATTTTAAATTCTTTCTAATTAATATTTCTAGATTTTGTTTAGTTAAAAATTAAAAAAAAAATTGTATCCACGATTCTCTCCCCACTGTATATTGCCAGTGTCCCATTACAATATCTATTTACCATTTGGGTGCGTTTGACACACTGTATTGTATTATTTTAATGCTGGTGTATTATATTATGCTATATTGTATTATTAACATTGTATTATAATAATACTATACAATGTTTGGTGCTACACTATAGTGTATTAATTTTTTGTGATTAATTTAAATTATATATTATATTATATTAATATTTTATATTCTTATTTATATTCTTATTAATTTTAAATTAATATTTTTCAAATATATTCATATTTAAGTATTAGTTATATTATATTATAAATTTATTAATAAGTTATAATGTAAAAATAAAAATATTATATTAAATTAAAAAGTCATATTTATTTATTTTATTATTATTATTATTAATAATAAGTAAAAACAAAAGCAAAAAACAAAAAGCAAAAGCAAAAGAAGAAAAAAAAACAAAACGCAAGCTAATAACTCGACTCACAGGCGGGTTTAGCTAACATTAGCACAGTTCCCTTAACCCATATCCATGTTCTTCCAAACATAATACTTGCATTAATTTAACGTGAACAATAATTTAATACCTTCCTAATACTATAACCAAACACACCCTTTGTTAAATGAATCTAACCACTAATTTACAATGAGACAAAATACCGGGGTAGGTAACCTCAAAGGCAAAAAATAGCTGGACCTCTAATTCTAAGTAGTTTAAAAAACGTGTTTATGATTAGTTTGTTATATTTTATTTAATAGATAAATAGATTTAGTAAAATAACACGTAAGAGACTTGAAATTTTGTTTAAAACTTTTCGGATAAACATTGTTTCACACGTTACTATGTTTCTTATTAGAATATACTTATCTATTTCTATCAAATAGGTACTTCGTTTGTTAGTAAGGATTGAAATACCCGTAAAGTATGAAACTATTTTTTGGAATATATAAACTTTCATCCTAATAAATTTAAAGTCCAATAAAATTATATATTTAGAATGAAAATTAAAATTTATAATAAAAATTCCTCCAACTATAGATGTCATATACAAATTAGAGCCCTACCAAAGATGACTTCTCAGCTCTTTTCTTATCACCCTCCATCATGAGGGTTGGTTATTTTGACTAAAGCACTATGTCTAGTATCTGCATGAATTAAAATACCACAAACCAAAGTTTGAATTGAGGAAAACTAGACAACTTCAAAAATAGCAGAAGAATTAAAAAAAAAAAAAGGACAAGAAGCTAAGAAGATTTTCTCTTAAGAGAAAACATGAAAATTATTTATTTACAATAGATTATAATAGTGAATTTTGAATTTTTTGGGATTCACATATGTAGGGTAGACCTCTAGTTGTCAAATTACTTGCTCTACATGGTGATGATTAAAAAAAAAAAAAAACCAAAACCATATTCACATAAGGGTATTTGGTTCACTGCAATTAGGATTTGGGACCTATTTGATCCAAAATGAAAACTATCTTCTTTATCTGAGAAAACATAACAAAATTGGTACCTAGATGTTATTACCTTTCGTTATATTTTAACAAAATTATTTTAAAAAGCGTTAATTTTATAAAAATATATATTTAAAAAAATTATTTTTAAAAAATTAATAAAAAATGCGGTTTACTGTATAATTCGTGTCGTGTGTTTTGATCGCTGTAAGCAAGTACCTCAACGGAGAAGTACCCCGGCAAGTTCAATTCATCGTGTACGGTGCTTCTTTTATATCAGCTCGGCGGTACGAAATTTTCGAACGGAATATTCTCCAAAACCAAAAACGAAAATGCTTTGCATCTATTTTCTTCTATTATCGAATCGTTTCGATGCCCTGTTTTTAGTTAGTTGCTGAGAATTTGTTCGAATTCTAATTATAGTTCACATTCTATTCTATTGTATTATTCTTTGCTTTTAGTTTAACAAACTATTAGTTCATTATGTTTTTGTATCGTTGATTCTTGTCATGTTTTTCCTTTTTTTTTTTTTTTTTGGTAAGGCTTTGGAGGAAAAACGGAGGCGTTTTGAAGGTGAAATGCGAGTATTGAATTGAGGAATCATGAAGAAGCAAACTAGGAGGGTTGCGAAGTATGAAGTTGGGCGAACAATTGGCGAAGGAACCTTCGCCAAGGTTAGGTTTGCACAAAATAGGGAGACTGGAGAGAGTGTGGCCATGAAAGTTTTGGCTAAAAGTACCATTCTTAAGCACAGAATGGTTGATCAGGTACTGTTCCAGTCCCACTTCATTTGGTTTTCCATGTAAATTGTCAATTGAACTTGCTTGCACTTGTTGTAGAGTTGACAAATTATGTTGCGGTAGAATTTACATGAATAAGCTTTGGAGTTTTTAGGATTCATAGGGATTCAAAAATTGTTTTTGCTGGATATATTAGCAAATATCCAGTAATTGTGAATTGTTTATATTGTACAATTATATGATCTATCACATGATTGCTCAAAACATAGATATCACTTTTTCTGTCCTGTTTATTCACTTTCTTGCACTGACTCGTATGCTCTGGTGATTTGCTTTAGTTGATTAATTAAGGCTTTCGAGGACCATTGAGTTGCTCAATTGGGGCTCTTATCCGACTCCTCATTTGCCCCACTTCTCAATCATAGGGTCTGACATCACAAAATGCTCATTGTGCTTGATTTAATAAGAACGTACTTTGTAAAATGCTATTGCTAGTGGTTTTATTCATTGTTCATTTTCCTTTTTGCTAATAAGTTTGCTAACTTCTTTTTTGCATTGGTTCCAGATTAAAAGAGAGATATCCATCATGAAGATTGTCAGACATCCCAACATAGTTCGGTTGCATGAGGTGTGCTGGAATCATTCATGATTTTGTTAGCCTTGATTTTGTAGTATTTTGTTGTTGATGACATGCTTCTTTATTTATCCATCATTATTGATTCTAGGTTTTGGCAAGCCGAACAAAGGTATATATCATTCTGGAGTTCGTAACTGGAGGAGAGCTCTTTGATAAAATTGTAAGGCTGTTCCTGTATGACGTAGTATTTTTTACTTGAGCAAACAGAAATTCAATTGATTTTTTTTTCATTAATTAGTGAGATATTGCACAAATTATCTATTTGATGACTAATTATGCACCCGTCCCTCCCTCCTTCCCTTATTATTATTTTCTAAACATGTTAATTTTAAACGTGAACTTGGTTTGCAGGTTCACCAAGGTAGACTTTTGGAAAATGATTGTAGGCGATACTTTCAACAGCTTATAGATGCGGTTGCTCATTGTCACAGTAAGGGTGTATACCACAGAGACCTAAAGGTGCAGAGAGATATTTGGTTTTGAATTCTTTTAGCAAATGTGATTTTATACATCATCTTTGGTCTGCATCCTGATAGTCTTTCTTTCCGTCCTATGTATAGCCTGAAAATCTTCTTCTAGATTCTTATGGAAATTTGAAGGTTTCTGACTTTGGACTGAGTGCATTGCCCCAGCAAGTAAGCATGATTGAGTTAATTTTGCCTCTCAATACCCAAGAAATTTGCTTGTCCTTCACTTTTGTTTTTCCGATGATAAGAAGTTTTCTTCTTTCCCACCCACTCTACATTCTCTGATTATGTGGTTGTCATGATAGGGTGTCGAACTTCTTCACACCACTTGTGGAACTCCAAATTATGTTGCACCTGAGGTATTAAATCATTAGGAAACTTAATGATTTTTTAGCAAATGTGTCATATTCTTTTCTATACTTTGCTGCTGGTTTGGACTTATACACACGCTCTCAAAATTTGGTTCTATTGATTTAGGCCAGTGTTAATGCTGTCTATGCTCTTATACATGGACTTCTGAATTTCAATTCCGGAGATTAAGTGTCATCTTTCTGTATTATTGATTCTTTATTCCTGCTAGTGAATTTGATAAAGCTGTTAAAAGTAGTATTACTGACAAAAATTACAAATTCTGATGACTTGCTGGTTTATGGAAGGTCCTGTACATTTCAATTACTTAAATGTTGTGTAATTGTGAAAGCAAGTTTCTTAATCATTTCTTCTTAAAATAAAATTATTAATATGCTTAACTTTTCTTGCACAAAATTATTGCCAATAGGTCCTCAGCAACCGCGGCTATGATGGTTCTGCTGCTGATGTGTGGTCATGCGGCGTCATCTTGTTTGTTCTTATGGCTGGATATCTTCCTTTTGGGGAGACAGACCTTCCAACCTTATACAAAAAGGTTAGCTGTCATTGATTTGCTTTTGGTGAATATGTGTGAACTGTGGGATTTAATTTCCTTGCTTGGTAGTGAAATAAGAGATTAAAAGACATTCCTGCTCACACACTAATTCAATTTCTTCACAGTAGAGTTGTAAAGTAAACTTTGGTGGCAATGGCACTTTTATTTGACTCTCTGCCTTTGAAATTGTAATTAAAACATTTTTCTTTCCATTTGTTTCACTTTAGTCTTATCTTCAGTCTTTTATTACTTATATGTACTTTAATGTTTTGGATGTTTTGTGTCCGATACGCAATTAATCTGAACACTGATATCACGTGTCTTTCCTTGTCAGGTAGAGAGACAAAACCTACAGAAACCTCCTGTTTGATCTTTTGTTTCCCCTGTAAACAAAGTATTAATGTCATGCTATCATTTAGTGTGATATAATTATGACTGAGAAGCTTCTAACTTTCTTTTCTTTGGTATGTAGATAAATGCTGCTGAATTTTCCTGTCCGTTTTGGTTTTCAACTGGGGCTACGTCATTGATCCATAAGATACTTGACCCAAATCCAAAAACTGTGAGTGTCTTGTTTTGTTATATTAGGTTATATTCATTCTTTCTTGGGATGATGATCTGATTTTAAAGGTGCTTACAACTTGAGTGTGTCACCAAACATACGTAGTTCATACATAAGACAATAACCTTTCATTCTGTCAATTCATTGTATTCCAAAAATGCTAATCAAGTTTGAGCCATATTTCTGAAGCCTTTGTTTTATGTTTACAAGTTCTATATAAATTATTGCATACATTTCTTAAGGCATTAATTTAATGCATGCCTCACAAGCATTAGTTGGTAGGTCGGTGACTGGATTGAACTTTAGGATATGATTTATAGTCATCGTTCCTTTGCTTTTTGTTATTGTTTTCATTTTAATGCAGCGTATTCGGATTGAAGGAATAAGAAAACATCCATGGTTTCGGAAAAACTATAATCCTGTCAAATGTAGCGAGGAAGAGGAAGTGAATTTGGATGATGTCCATGCCGTTTTTGATGACATCGAGGTTGGTTGTTTCTTGATGCTATTTCTAGTTGTCAGTCTCATCCATATAGATTTTTTATGATGCAAGTTGACAGAGTTTCTGCATTTCATGACATCACCTGTAGATTTGTTTTTTGGAGTAGGTTTAATGTAACCTGATTGCATTCGTAATTTGCCTTTGCTTTGGTATTTTATATGCACACAATTTTGCTTTACTTGGAAATGTTGCTATTTTACAGGACCAGTATGTAGCTGAGCAGTCAGAAAATAAAGTCGGAGGTCCTCTCCTAATGAATGCATTTGAGATGATTACTCTATCCCAGGGTTTGAATCTGGCAGCATTGTTTGACAGGCGACAGGTATACAGTCCAGAGTCTAGAAGTTCTGCTGCTTGATGTATCCTAAATTGAAGTTATAGTCTATTTGCAGCCTTTCTATCATGAGAATTTCAGTTGTATAAGTACTTTTCTGAGATTAGCTAGGACATTATTTGACCTGATTCTGTTGGAAGCTTTAACTGTATAACTCTGGCTGATTAAAATCTGCAAATTCTAAGGAAGTCGATCTCATGAGATGGAAGTTATTGTGTGGGTTATCTTTTAGTCTCTGTACCATGCCTATATAATCTGCTGCCTACAACCAAGGTTTACGAAACTAAAAAATTCTGCAGGTTAAGGCTAATTTAAAACTATAATTGATATTTTATGTCAGCAGTTTGTAAAATACATTGCTAACGTAGATTCTATGAGATGCATACATAATATTGCTTTTTTTGTTGATCTATTTTCTAGGTTTAATTTGGTGTTTTTGTTTTACTGTGAAAGATGAATATTAGAATCTCCTCTCTCTATTTATCCATCTGTCAGGATTATGTTAAAAGGCAAACTCGTTTTGTATCCCGCCAACCAGCACAAGTTATACTTTCAAATATTGAAGCTGTTGCAGAATCTTTGTCTCTTAAAGTGCATACCCGCAATTATAAGGTATGCCTTGTACTTATCCACTTATAAATCTTATATAATTATTCTTCTTCGAAAATCATTATCTTTACTTTTGTGCTGGAATGTTGAGATGTAATCTTTTGTTTTGTGGATTATAATTTATATTTGCTAGTTATTTGTTAATAGATAGTATCTTGTAATGCTGGCCAAATTTCAAACCCATAGCTCATAAAATGTACATAAACCCATAAGAAATACATATACAATTTCACATTTACCAAGTAATGGAGCAACTGAAAAGGGAGAAATGAGAAGGCAAAGAACATCCTATAGTTTATTCTTCATTTTTGGTGTTGTATGTTATGAAGGAAAAACTTAGTAAATGGTTGATTGGTGTTCATCTCTTAGATATTCTAGTGTATCTGAAAATAAACATGCTATTCACATTCTCTTTTCTTTTAATATTTATTATATTTATTTATTTATTTTGTAAATATCCACAGACAAGACTGGAAGGAGTATCTGCAAATAAGACTGGACAATTTGCTGTTGTTCTGGAAGTAGGTTCCTGGATTTGGTTTCTGCAATATTGTTTTTTTGTTATTCTGTGAAAAGGCCTTGATTTAAGTATGAGTACTAATTTATATTAATTATTTTTCATACAAAGGTTTTTGAAGTTGCACCATCCCTTTTCATGGTTGATGTTCGGAAGGCTGCTGGAGATACTCTTGAATATCACAAGGTTAGCACGTACTAACCTACAAGGCTTGCTTGTGTGAGTTCTTAATTTTTGTCCAATTATAACGAAAAAACTTATTAGATAGGCCAAACATGTGTACACGATTTTATTTTATTCTAGAGATCATAGGGACATGGACTGCTTGTTTATGTCATCATGGAGTAGGTTTCAAGTATAATCTCAGAAAGAACAAAAAAGGAGGGGAAAAAAGGGGGAAAAATTAAAAAAAATTAAAAAAAAAAAAGAGAGGCAAGCTGGGTTCTTATGATGGGGGGTTTTTCATATCTCATAACTATCATTTACCTCTTTTGCAGTTTTACAAGAATTTCTGCGCTAAATTAGAAAATATCATCTGGAAACCGACAGAGGGCTCCAGTCTGCTTAGGACAATGAGTTGCTGATCCTGTAAGTGTAGGTGTGAAGCAAATCAGTCAGCAGACAGGCCAAACAAAATGCTCTCTCCTTAAATGAATGAGGCCATAAAATAAGCTGTTGGATAATATTATTGTGTCTGCCTCATGCTTGCATTCATATGTAAATTGTGATATCCCCATCAGGCATGAAAAATTGTATTTCTTTGTATAATGTAAATGGTCAAGGCCTCAGTGGAGACGTTCTTGTATTCATAGGCTTTTTACGCTAAAAAATCACCGTCCATGTCTGAAATAGTGTTAAGAGTGTTACAGGAAATCCGGAATGTAGATGGTGTCATGCTTATATAGCAAAATGAAAATCTCTTAATAAAGTAACTGTTTGTCTCTTGTGTTATCCTCTATTTTTCTTGACGCCTTAAGAAAATTGTTTGTTATTGGATTACAATTTGGCTTTCTTTGAACCGTACATGGTCCTCGTGGAGCTAGTATATTACGGGATGTGGAGGCGGCTGAAGTAGGGCAATGTGTGTAAGTTAAGGTTGTAAGGTTAGATATATTAAACTGTTTGGTAAACACTAGTTGTTGTATTTTAAAAGATAAGTTGTTTTGATTTTACTGATGAAAATTTTATTATATTTTTATTAATTTTGTCAGAATTATTATATAAAAATTATATTTATTACATATTGTTAATTTTATTTTATAAATATATATATATTTTTTTTTATAGCAGTTGTAACTTAAAAATTATAATATCTCGATACCAAATAGGGTCGAAGAGATTGAGTGGCGGCATTATTCGATTTCCACCTCCTTTTTCATTATTTACTGAGCTGCCACTGGATGAGTCATGACGACCAGCTGTTGTAGTCTCTGTGCTGTGCCACCGTGATGATAAGTTTCTTGTACTTCTAATTAGGAAGAGGTTAAAGAACTTTCCAAGAGGCATAATAATAATTTTTGGTGGGCGGGCAGCACCAGGAACATATTAAAACCATTTAGTTGACATCACTATCGGCTACAATTTACATAATTTGTTGTGAGTGCAAGGAATTATGAACACATTTACACAAGGGAACCATCGTGATAGCATGAATGAATGTGGGAGAGATGTTACAAACACCAATGTTGTATAGTCAAGAGAAGGTCTTTTTTGGGTATTCGGATTTTCTTCTTTTGAAGGAATACCACAGTAGTCGGATTTTCATCTTTTTATGAAGGAATCTCTGTCGTATTCCTTCAAAAGAAGAGAAATATCACTTCATTGTTTTTACGATTACAGGGTACAGCTTATTAACATAGACAATAAAGGTTTGATATAACACCACGTCACATGCACTAATGGTTTCTTTTCTTTCTTTCTTTCTTTTTTAAATAAATGAAAAATGAAAAGATGTATTCGCACCAAATAATTGAATCAAAAAGTGGCAAAGCAAAGAAAAAAGCTTACAAAGAAAGAGCTACCTACTTTCTTATTCAAAATTAAGAGGACGCAACAGGTTGTCTCAACTCTCAACGCTATAGCTGTTTAGCTACTAACCATTTACATACAAGACAATATATATTAGATTTCGTCTCATGGATGGAACAACTTATTGCCACATTTGCATCTCCATGAGAGCAGATAATAATTTTCATCTTCTTGGGATGATGATGGTGATGACGATGACGATGAAGCCTTGAGTCGCTTTTTAGGGTGTGGAGGAATAACTAGAGTAGCCACACATGGTGTACAATTCAAGCACTTGTGTACACACTGTGGAGGCCTTGAACCCAACACCATTTTCACTTCCTTCAAACCTTCACTTCCTCTTGAAAGTACTGAACCAGCTTCCCCAAAAAAAAATAATAATATTAATAATTAAAAAAAAAAAGAAGTTTCACGTAAAATGGAACCGAACTCACTTTCAAAAATAATATTTTCACTAGATATTTTAGCCACGTAATGTATAAATTATGGTGGGTGTGTTCCTTTTTTACCTGATTTGGGAGAAAAAATCGTGAAAGAAATGATGAACATCACGATGACTCTGTTCTTTAGCCCAGTTAAGCTGTCTCTTGGCGGAGCCATGAGTCTTGTCTGTGAGTGAACTAATGGGAGTATCAATTTTGGTTGTAACTTGTAAAGAAAGAGACGAGATTGTATGAATATTCAGAGAGTGGTGATGGCAGCTAAAAGAGAGAACCTTGCACATGATGGAGGTGCTTCGTTCAAAAAAAACAATGCATCTATCAGTATAAAGGGTCCCAATAGCATAACTTTGTGCTGAAATATCTTTTCAAGAAATAGTAGCTCAGACTGAAGTTACAGATTTTCATCTTTTGCCAGTTGACCTGCCGTTGCTTTGCTATTAAATTTTTCTGGAAGTACAACTACAGTCCTGGTCACTTGTTTTGTTCTATCAAATAAAAAAGAATTAAAAAACTGAAGTGTTTTGGACCCCTTCTTTTGCCATCATAGAAAATGTGACTACCCTTGTGCTTTGATCATTCACTTGTTTCTGTAAGGATGGCTCATTATAGTGAAATGAAGAAGCAAAGTCAATCTGGATCTGGACTCAAGCCATATACTGATAAAGCCAAATCAGCAAAGCTAAATGTCATAAGTGCCAAGTCAGATATGCCAGCTAAGCAGCAGCAATGATACCTTAACTGATTCTGTTACGCATGCTTAATACTAGTGAAGTTAGAATTAGTTATTAATAACTAATTAGTTACCGATTAGTTAAGCATCCAGTGATGTATATATATAAACCTTGATTGTTCTAGATTGTTCATTGAATTAAAAAAAAAACGTGAAATACATTGCAGCAATAAAATAGTTTTCTCTCATTTTCTAAGCTACCAAACAGCAGTTATCAATCAATTTTCATATTTCTTTCAGTTTCTATATGCTAGTTTATTATGCACTAGTTTCTTTCTTTTACCAGCCATGGGCTCCTGCCAATGCTTCTTTTATTTTGCAAGGCTGATGTGAATCTTTGAATGAGTCATTTTGCATAGATTGCTTATACAACATAAACTTTGCATGATCGTCATGCAAATGTAATTTTGGGAAATTTTGTCGCTAAAATGTCATATTATTTATGTTTGAACATTAGGTGAAAGGCACACAAATGATGGGAAGCAAACAAAGAGTGGTAGCGAATTATTAGCTAACTCGCGAGCTTGAACACCTGAACTTTTAACTACTTCTTCATTCCCATACTTGTTATAAGAAACAAATCCCCTGTAGGCCTTTCTGTCAAGAAACATTACTTTCCATTTTATTTTCATTTCAATCTAAAATGGAAGCGCTTTCAACTTCCCCTGAAGGATACAATATGGGAATGTTAATGCTAGCCTGCACGGTATTGTCGTGGATATTGCTCATCCACTGGTGGAGCCAGAAGAACCAGAGAGGCCCAAAAACCTGGCCATTTGTTGGAGCGGCGATAGAACAGCTAATGAACTATGACCGAATGCACGACTGGCTGGTGAATTACCTTTCTGAGTTAAAAACTGTTGTGGTCCCAATGCCGTTTACAACTTATACCTACATTGCCGATCCTGCTAATGTAGAACATGTTCTTAAGACCAACTTTGCGAATTACCCAAAGGTAAGACGCCCCATGTTCACTCAGTTTCATCATTTTATTGACATTCTAGTTTCTATACTTCGCATTAATGAGAGTCACTGATTTAATTGAAGGGTGAAACGTATCATTCGTACATGGAAGTGCTTCTTGGAGATGGGATTTTTAATGTAGACGGTGAGCTTTGGAGGAAGCAAAGGAAGACTGCAAGCTTTGAGTTTGCATCTAAGAATCTGAGAGATTTCAGCACCAAGGTCTTCAGGGAATATAGCCTGAAGCTCTCTAGTATTCTAACTCAAGCATCGTGCCACAATCAAGAAATAGACATGCAGGTAATGCAGAAGATTCTTTACATGTAGGGAACTTTCAACAAATACAGATAGCTAAATTTGATTGCACATTCAAACTACAGAAGCTGTTTACATTTTCAAGAGCAAGAATACCAACTACCAAATTTGCGTGCAACTTGATACAACACGTCTGTTTTCATATTCTTTCTTATTGGCTGGCTGGTGTCATGTTTAAAGAGAGCTTTCTAATTGTTGTTTCTAGGAGTTGCTGATGAGGATGACTTTAGACTCTATATGCAAGGTGGGATTCGGAGTGGAAATAGGAACTTTGGCTCCTAATCTGCCGGATAATCGCTTTGCTCAGGCTTTTGACACTGCTAATATCATTGTGACTCTTCGCTTCATTGACCCTTTGTGGAAGATAAAGAGATTTCTACACTTGGGCTCAGAAGCTCTACTTGACAAGAGCATCAAAGTAATTGATGATTTCACCTACTCTGTAATCAAAAGAAGGAAAGCAGAGATACAAGAAGCTCGTGAGACTAGTGACGGTACTAAGGTAACATAACATAAACTAATTCAAGACAGACTTGAGTCACTTTTATATCTACAAAAACTAAAAGATTTACATTCACCTTTCAAGCAACTTGTTAATCATGCATGAATGCATCAGATAAAGTATGATATATTGACAAGATTCATCGAGTTAAGCGAAGATCCTGAAAGCAACTTAACTGACAAAAGTCTCCGAGATGTTGTTCTGAACTTTGTGATTGCTGGCCGAGACACAACAGCAACAACTCTCACATGGGGTGTATACATGGCGATGACTCATAATCATGTAGCTGAAAAGCTTTACTCAGAGCTCAAAGCTTTTGAAGCAGATAGAGCAAAGGAAGAGAAGGCGTCATTGGTTCAGTATGACAAAGAGGACCTTGAATCATTCAATCAAAGGGTAACACAATTTGCAGGGCTCTTAAATTATGATTCAATGGGGAAATTATATTATTTGCATGCAGTTATCACAGAAACACTCCGTTTGTACCCGGCAGTCCCTCAGGCATGCATTCTTTGTTCAAATGATTAAGTTTCTTCTCTGCACAAGCTTCACGAGTCATTTTGACATATATTTTACGAATTTAGGATCCTAAGGGAATCCTGGAAGACGATGTCTTGCCAGATGGAACAAAGGTAAAAGCAGGAGGAATGGTAACTTATGTTCCGTATTCAATGGGTAGAATGGAGTACAACTGGGGCCCTGATGCAGCTTCATTCAAGCCTGAGAGATGGCTCAAAGATGGAGTCTTCCAAAATGCTTCTCCATTCAAGTTTACTGCATTTCAGGTAAGCCTAAAAGATCCAATATCCAGCCATGACATGTGGAGCCACACCGAGGCATCTCATGGTTCTTGTTTTTGTTGATATGCAGGCTGGGCCGAGAATATGCCTTGGGAAGGACTCAGCATATCTCCAAATGAAGATGGCTCTGGCCATTTTGTGCAGGTTTTTCAAATTCAAGTTGGTCCCGGATCATCCAGTGAAATACAGAATGATGACGATTCTCTCGATGGAGCATGGTTTGAAGCTTACAGTAGAGAGACGTTCTTAAAAAGACTCTGAGGCCATAACGTCCTTTTGCTTACTACCATAAAAAGAGATGTTAAATGAAGAACACAGACCAAAATGTCACTTTTCTAAATAAAACTTCCATGTGCTTGATATAGTTTAGTTTGGCTTGTATTTTAGGCTGTACATGGAACAGTGGCCAAGTAGGCTGGGACGATCTTCTTTCTGTCCTGTTGAAACGAAGGACACCGTCCAATGTTGGTGTTCTTCAATTGTCGGTGCCTCTTCTCAGGCAATGGTGGATGCAATTGACATAAAATCGATGGTTTATGAATTTTAATTGATAATAATGCTGCTTCGTTAAGGATAGAAATGTTATGGAAACCAGAGTGTTCCATAATGGAGCTTCATTCCATCTGAAATTTTCGTGTTTTGAGACATGTTTAGGCATCAACGTATCATGTTAAAAGAGGGGAAAAAAGGGTCATTCGAGAATTATATCACACCAAAAGAAAAGATATAACATTCATCACTGAAGAACAAAGTAGTTGTTGCGTACAATTCATAAACAAGAGATGCCATCAAAACTTGTAAGCCTTGGTTAAAAAAAAAAAACAACCACAAAGGAAGGTTGTGATGACAGACCAAATGGAACTGCTAAAACCAAGCTCGCCTGTCTGAGGCATCCCCCACTTGAAATTGCATAAACAGCTGAAACACTGAAGGACATTAGAAAAAACCGAGATCCCAGCCCCTGATATGAGTGTAGTGTCAAACTCCTGAAAAAGGACATCTTGAACTAGCATGGACTGATTGTAACAGACTTCATCAGACTGAAAATAGAGAAACCTTTAGTCCAAAAACAACATAAACTGAAGCTTAAACACAGTGCACGGAATGTCCAGCCAACAGATCCATGACTGATCATGATAAGATATGGAGAACCCACAAGTTGAAACCAAAAACAACTTGGTAAATGTATTCTCAGGGAACCATGGCCATGAACTAGGCAGCCTCCCACCAGTGGAAGCTAAAAAGTCGCAACAGGCTTCCATGGAAAGGAAGCCCAGCCAAAAAAAGGTTGAAGAAGTAATCTGCCAAAGTTCCCCGGAAAACAACAAAGCTGCTTCTCAACTACGTGTAGGCCCACCACTTATGATGAGGCAGAAAAAAAAAAGCACTATGCTGATTGCTGCTACCAATGTAAACTGACCGTAAGAATTCTTATACTGTACCCAACTTTAATTTAGGGGACGGACATTCCATTTCCATCCCAATTAGGAGAGAATATCGCATCTCCACAGGCTTTCCACAAGCCGAGCAACTGTGCTGCTATTAATTGAGTTGCAGTTTTGGAGATTTAATCCCACCAGAGTCTTGCCTAATTTTTTCAAGGCAGGCATGCTCTTGTTTGATACTTCAGAGCAACTTGACAAGGAAAGGACTTGTAAATTGAGCTGCTCTGCATGAGATAGGGCAGAAATGCCCATATCAGTGATTGCACACTTCGAGACATCCAGATAACTGAGGAACATACAGTTGTTTCCAATTGCAACCAAACTTGCATCTGTAATCTTCCTGCAACCATCAAGGTTCAACAGTTCGAGGGTTTCACTGTGTAGCCTAGCCAAGGCCAAAACTACTTCATCTGTCAGATTCAAGCACCCACTAAGATTCACCTTCACAAGTCCTGCTTTGCAACTTTCCAAAAGTGGGAAAATCCCAACATCTGTTATTCCATATAGCCCACTCAAGTCTACATGCTGAAGCTGTGGGCACAGCTTCCCCAACATGGCAAGGCTAGCATTTCCAAATCCAGGGCAGTTTCGTATGGACAAGGAACGAAGAGAACAGTTAGGAGAGAGCATAGGCATTTCCGTTGCCATATCCTTAATCCCCATACACTTCACGAGGGTGAGAGATTTCAACTTTGATGCACTGTTGGATACAACACCAAGGATCCCTGATTGGCTAACCCTGTTACACTCCTCCAATTGTAGGATCTCAAGAGATCCAGCAGCTTTAGAAAAAGCTACCAATCCATTGTCCGACACAAAGCAGCACTTGCGGAGGCACATCTGCTTCAGATTTAAACAACCCTTGCCCATGGCTTCAAGACTCACATCTGTTACACCCCCACCGGAAGCAATTGTCAAAGAAACCAATTTCTGCAAACCCTGAGCATTACCCATGACCCAAAATCCTTTCTCGCTGACATTTGGCAGATCACTCAGGACAAGATTGGTAAGAGCCTTCCCATAATGTCCAATCACGGCCAGAGAGAAATCTGTGATGTTTAAGGCCTGAAGCTTGACCCTTGTGAGGACAGATGAAGCTGATGATAACAGACTTGATATTCCCTGATCCCTTACAAGAGGGCAGTCCTTGATAGATAGGCATTGTAGGTTGCGGCAAAACTTTCCAATAGCTTGCAAACCATCGTTGCCAATCTTTGAGCATGATTCAATGTTTAAAGAAGTCAAATTAGGGCAGTTCTCAGCAATTGCAATCAAGCTCTCGTTGGATATTGAAGGGCAGTGGCAAAGTTCAAGCTTTTCCAACAAATGGCATTCTTTAGCTATCTCCAAAAGACCTTCATCTCCAACGGACGGAACATTCCATAAGGAAAGTGACTTGAGAGAAGGGCAGCCGCGGGCTATTGCTGATAAACCAAAGTTGGTGACTCCATGAGTATATTTGTTTCCTCGGATTGAAAGCTTCCCAAGCCCCCCATGGCCGCTTGTTCCAACAGCAATTGCAGCAAGTCTCAGATCTGTTGCTTTCTTCCCATCCAAGCACCTAGTAAGATAACCATCACCGTCTTCATCACATGAGACCATTTCAACATGATCAGACACCGATGCAACCACCTCCTTCTCCAGCTTCTCCGACTTGCAGATTTCAGCCTTACGAATACTGGTCAACATCATAAGCCACTTTTTGGAGACACAAGCAGCGAAACTCCTCTCTTTACCGCTGGGAAGGCGTCTAAAGATCTCATACAGACATTCATCGGGAAGAACATCAATTGATGGTTGATTTTCGAACTCAAATTCAGTTTCACCGGAGGCAAATTGAGCACTAAGGCGAGCCCTTTTACGAGGAGGGCAGTAAGCATCCACATGGGAACCAATAGAGAACAAATCATCTCCTGCAAAACCCATCAAACAAGGCACTTAGAATGAGCTAAATCTGCAGTAAAATGATTGATTCAATTGCTTACTAATTCCTAAGATCAATTTCTTCCCAAACTAATCTTCCACTAAAGTACCCACAAAAATATATCTTAACAAAATTATTCAGCTAACAGATCATTTCATCCAGCTAAAGTTATTTATCAGTTGAATCAAATCTAAACGTCCTAAGCAGATGATAAAGAAATCATATCTTGACAAACCAAGAGCCTAAAACAAAAGCCAAGAAAAGGGAAACGACCGTACCACGGTAGTTGACGAGAGCAGGCATGGTGGCTGATGCTGAAGGAGAGCAGTCGGAAAAAAGAACCCTCGCTGGAGAGAAAAAACAGCAACCAAAAAAGACAAGGCGAAGAAGAAACAGATGAAATACAAGAACGCTTGAGAGGTTGAATGCATGAAGTAGCAATAACCCTAAACGAGTAGGGCAAAAAAAAAAAGAAAAAAAGAAAAAAAGAAAAGATGGTTTGGTTTAGAATGGAGGAAGAGTTGATGAGGGAATGTGCATGAATGAGTTTGGACCAAAAATGAACAAGACCGCTCTTATTATATACATATGCGCGTGTGTGCATGTACCAAGAAAAGCTTTGCGAGAGGACAAAAAGAGATAAAAATGGTTGTCGTGTTGAGAATTCTTGAGAAGGTACATTAACTGTGACGACACTCTCTCTGTTTTTGCTACGTGCATTGTATCTGCCCTTTTTCTTCCCCTATTCTTTCTATTTTATTATTCCAACCAGCAACCTCCCTCCCTCTTTGCTTTCCACGTAACTATTTCTTTTTCTTCTTTATTTTTTTTTTATTTGGACTTTTAGAGTTTTCTTCTTCGAGAAAAAATCAATTTTTTTTTTAAAATGGTTTTTTTAAAAAAATATTTGGGCTTTTTACCACTACAGACAAACTCTACAAGACATTAATTTTTTTTTAAAAAAAATTGAAACACTAATTACAGCTATGATATTCGCAAGTTGTGTTGTTAGGAAAATTTTAAAGTTACAAGCGATATTTTCGAATAATATGCTTTTAAAGTTGAGGCATAAACTCAAATGATGTGTCGTCCGCAGTCAATCATTACTATTGATAATAATTGAATTTTTTTTTTTTGTGACAGTCATTAATTAGACACTTTTCAATGCCAATGGTAAATAACATGTCGTATTGATGCATCTTGTTGTTTTAAACTTAAAATTTGTATCACAATTTTGTGAGTATAGATTATTTGATTTAAATAAGAAGTTTTTAATGGTGTTGTATAATATTTTACAATACTAATAATGAGATTGTTCTAGACCCTTATTTTAATCTCTAACATTAGTTTAATTAAATGGATAAATAATTAGTTAATGAACAAGCAATAAGCAACCTTTAAGACTAAGTTGATGAATTCAAATTCAATAGACATACTTATGAACTCAACACAAAAAGAAAGAGGTTGTGATCTATTATAACTCTTTTTTTTCTTCTTCTTTTAATTAATAAATAATCTTTTTAATCAGTTTGTTAGCTAATATAATATTTCTAAAGAAAATTATACCTTCTTATTTATACAAATATTTTATATTGTTGATCAAAATCTAAAAATGTATGTTTACTATGCTATTGATACCGTAGGAAAAAAAAAAAAAAAAACAAAGAGACCCTTTAAATAATTAAAGTAAACAAGACATTTTTTTTTCACAGCCAATGAAACGGTCATCTGGCTCACCTCCCTTGTGATATAATTATATGGATTTCACCCCTTTTTTTTTTTTTTTTTTTCACAGACGGATCGTGGGATTATTTTATCCATTAGGAGAAGTTTTGAGTTTAAAATGTGTTGCTTTCGTAAATGGGACAACTTGATTCTTTTTTCTTTTTAAGATAAATACGACAAAATTTGATTAATAGAACAAGTTGTGCAAATGATAGATTGATGACAAAAGACAAGCTGTGAAAGACTCAAGTTGGTTCTTAGAGAGGTCCTTTGATTAATTGTATAGAGTCACTGCTAATGCATTGCTTTCTGCATTTTCCAACTATGGAAATGGACAACATGACTTTGGGATCTGGGAACCCTCCCGTACAAAGCCCTAACTTTATCATATCTTTAATCATCATTTAAAAAAAAAAAAACTAATTAACGAACTATCATTTATCGAATAATAACTTTAATGCCAGTGGACAACCAACACACAAAAAGAAAAAACATACGGTACATGGATTACAAGATTAATTTAATAAGCAAAGAGCAATAAAATATTTCAAATTGTATTTCAATTTCAATCATTTTAAATACCCAATAACAATTAATTTGGGGTTTATAAACTGTACATACTATGCAACTAGTCATTTCACCGGCCGCAGATTGTGAACCATTTCAACTCTCAGCAATTTCCATTGGGCTTCTATGCAATTAATCTAAAATAATGGGAAAGCGATAATGAATGGAGTCCCATCAAAATCAATCAAATTTACTGGATAATTAAGAAAATTTGCTACTCACCAGTCACCACTCATGTTTCATAACCACGGGCACTCATTAAATCATTGAGCCGTTGTTTCTTGAAAGTCAAGTTCTCATAAATCGTGGGCGGTAAAATATTTTTCCAGTAGAGGAAATTTTAGAGCAAAAAGGGAAGTTTAAGGAGGTAAAAAAAAAAACCATTAAAGCAAGGCCAAGTTGGATCTGCAAACAAGAGCAAATTAAATGAATTCTCATCAATTTGCTCAGAAAAGCGTACTTTTGGAGTCAACTAGGCAACCTTTTACTTTGTAGCTCGTTGGCGATGGTCCATTTTGGTGCTGAGAAAATGAAACAAGCTCACAATTTTTGGGTTTGACTTGCAAATTAAAAATAGAAAAACACCGAATGGGGTGCAAAAATCCGGAGGAGGCCCATGTCAGCATCATGTGGTATGTATCATGTAAACATTGTACAGTAGCTTTCTTGGGTTCTCACCTCCTGGGCAATAATGGCGACTACTATTTATATGCAATGAATTTGATTGGTTTTATTAAGAGACTGATAGATTGACAAACATATACAGGTAGGTCCGATGTAAGGCGCCCAAGGATTTAATCAGCTTTATCATCGTATTCATATCAAATGGGCAGAATCAATGGATCTCACGATTCAAATATTGAAATTTTTGTCAAATTACCATCCACTTCTTTCTTCTGCTTCCTTTTCTGAATCCAATACTTGAGTCCTAACTAATTCGTATTTGAATAAAATTAATAAATTGACACATAATTGAAATCCCAAATATTATTCGTGTTTGAATAAAACCAACAAATTGACACATAATTTACAATTTTTTCTTTTTTTTAAAATAGAAATTTAACCGAGTAAAGAGTTATTCCACCGATTTATGTTGCTTTCCAAAATTGTCACACATTTATGTTTTTTTTTTCTTATTGATACGAATAATTTTTCATAATATAAAGGAAATATTATTTGCGATCCATGTGTGGTGCAAATGTTGCCACCCATTATCATAATCTAAAGAATTATGACGTTGTACTTGAAATATCGCCCAACCTGAATATAAACGCAACTTCTTCCTAATTTCAAATTTACCTAATTAAAATTAGGATTAATAATTTTTTGCAAGATTAACATTCAAACGAGAAATGGTTAAATAGAATCTTGTTTAAATACAAAAACTCTTTTTTTCCTTTTAAGAAAAAAAGAAATGAGCACTTTATTTCACTTGGATTGGCCGTATAATAAAGAGAAATTATCTATCGACCACCTGTTCTTTTTCGATTTTTTCAGAAATACAAATATCTTATTTTTTTTTAGTTGATTTCTACTAAAAGTTACATTTTCTTACACTTTTTCACTTTTGTTTATATTCTGTTATAACCTTACTGATGTAATAGGGGTAAAATTATCATTTCACATGCATAGTAAAAGTCAACGTCATTTAAAGGTGGCAGAAAGAGGAAAAAAAGATAAAAATATTCTAAATTATTTTGTTTAATTTATTATCTAATGTCTAAATTGCAAAGAAAATTTAAAGTAATTTAATTTTTTTTCATTTAATCAGGGCGAAATAGTAATTTTACATTAAAGGGGTAAAATAATCATTTTGTTAATATTCTGTTAACTTCTCTCACGGAGTTTAGACGGCAGTGGAAAAATGATACATTTTGTAACTTCATGTGGAAGTCAGCAAAAAAAAAAAAAAAGATATGTGTATTTTTAAAAAAGTCCGAAAAAACAAAACAATTACCCTATAATAAATGAGTCTCTATACGGACACTATGATGATAAATAAATAAATAAATGATATATTCTAATAATAGAGATTGCAGAGTCGTGATATTGTCAAGGATCAGGCTACGGTGCAACTGTGGTATCGTGCCACAGTTGCATCCGGCCGTTGGATGCACTTGAATTAGTGGGGTCCACTGGCATCCAACGGTTGGATGCAACTATGGCACGGTACCACAGTTGCACCAAGGTTTCCCCTCTTGTCAATTATAAAAATCATTATCTTGATAGTGTGGAGACAACGGCCATTTCATTCTATGATTGATGATTATTTCCTGTTCACACCCTTTGTCAAGATGGCATTGAAAAATATGAGCTCCTGAGTTTGAAAATTTGCACATGAAATAGGTTTTAAAAGATCCAAATAATTCAACTTGAACAATACTAAAGTATCCTAATATATATGTCACAAAATGTATTTGAATTCTTCAAAAGTATATTGATAACAAAAAAGAAAGAAGACTGAGTGAAACTGATTAGATTTATATCAAGAGAAATGGTTTTAGATTAAAATATATATATTAAGATAAAATCGGACAAAACCAATGTTAATTAGGAGAGCTTTAACCTGGCTCTAAGATGACAGTGAAAACAATAAGTTTAAACCTAGCTCTGCTTCAATATTAGCTAATAAGAAAGTAATCAGCTCTTAAATTTATTATGAATTAACAATACAAGTACACAACAAATTAGTCTTACATTATAGGATAATAAATAAGAAAATTATACACACACACACACACACATTGATATAATTGAAGTCATTATATTTGTGGAATCGTGATCTTGGTGATTGCATAATCATATTCTTCGAGGTCATTAGAGATTGTAATTTGGTGATTGGATATCACGGTGATTTCGTTCTATGATGATTTTTCACTTGAACATTTTCCAAGTTAAAAAATAAAATAAAATAGAGCTCGGCTTGAAACAAGAGCCATATTTTCCTTTCTTACATTCTTTCTTTCTTTTAATAATATTTTATCTAGTATTGTTTTTTGAATATCTTGCTGGCAACCAGAGAGGGAGTACATAGATCGACAGACAACTTTTAATTTTTTAACCTTTTCACCCACTTAACTTTGCCCCATTTCTAATTTTCATGGGAATTCTCCATTAAATTTGTTTATAAGATACTACGTGCCCTCACCAGGCCGTTTCTCATTGTTCATTTTATCACGCTTCCAAGCCATACAAAATACAATTTTTAAAGAACGTTGTTGAGTACTGACCAATGTTAATTTAAAGAGGACCAAATTAAGATAAAATTAAGCTGTAATTCTACCGACCAATGCAAATGTCATTAAACATGTACAAAACTTGTAGCGTGGGGTGGGTTGAGCTGTATTAACTTCACTTTTAAGCGTGAATTAATAATATTGACCCAGTCACGTGATTAAGAACACTTTATTGATTCTATCAGATTCAATGTTTAGTTAACTAATCCACAGTAGCTACTCATAATTACCAACTACAACGACATATCAGATCATTAGCTGAGCAAATGGATCGAAAAAGATCTGATGCACGCTGCAGAGATCATACGGTATCCCCTATCCTTTATTCTAAATGTTTCTGCGTGCCATATCTTTGATTTTCTTATCCTGCTGTATGTCTCTGTGTGTGTGTGTGTGTGTACACACGATTCAAATGAAGAACAACTTTGGGATGCATGCATGGCCATTTAGGTCAATTTCGAATAGACCAACGAAATAAATGAAGTGCGTTGAATATGACTATGAGTATTGGCATTGGATTGGATGATGATAATAATAATAATTTTATTTTCGAATTGGAGGACGCGTGAGTAGGTGTTGTTGTTGTGGCCTGTGACCTACGTCCTACAGGGACATGCACAAATTAAAAAAGTGAATCAATCAGAAAGTGGGTGCAAAATTTAAGATTGGTACATTCTCAAGCCTGGCTCTGGCCGATGGCCATCTCCCCACTTGTCAATTTGGTGCGTAAAATTAAATAATATATTTCAGTTTAATTAAATAGGATCAAGTTGATAAACTAGTGCAAGAATATTTATCACTAATCATTCACTTTACTTCTAACCCCTAGCTTAACCCCCTTGTATTAGAAGCATTAATGATCAATTCATTCATAAATTTTCTATGACAGCCCGACTAATTGCTGTCAGCCCCACTATGTTGCTAATCTCAATGTCGAAATCCTACCACACCGGGCTGGTTAGTATTGTTGTACAATTATGATGCAAGTAGCACAATTATAAATTGTTGCATTTGATTTTCCTCAGTTTTATATGTATTCCTATACCTCAAGCATTTAATTAATTAATCAATAATTCTCCTGCTAGTGGTAGATAAACAATTATAGTCCTGCCATTTTCTTTTTTCTTTTTCTTTTTTTCTTTTTTTAAAGAAACACCCTTAGTTGCCTTCCAGTCACTCACATATAAATGCTAAAATTTAAATCTTTCTTTTTTAAATTACGTGTTGGTTTCATCTTGCATCTGCCACACCGAACTTCAAAAATTTTAATTATGTTATTGTGTCCACAAAGCACCAAATATGTCGAATTCAACACGGTTTAGCATATTGTTTTTAAGAGAATATATATATATATATATATATATATATTTGTCTCTTTCTATTTATGTATATAAATATATGCAAGCGCGATTCATGCACATTAAGGAATCAGTGGTTAGACTACTAGTTAATCCACATTGCAGGCATTAAAAAAAATGGTGTTAGAAGTAAGAGCACATGATTTTTGGTCAATAGAATTTGTTGATCGTTTCTGATTTAAAAGCAAGAAAAGATTCAAGCAGCATTTAAGGTAAAACGACAGAGTATTCATTTATATGTTTTTGGTAGTTGAATAATGTGTAAAGTATCTCGAGCCTATCCATAGCAGGATTCCCTAAGAATAAAAACAAATAATGTAATCATATCTTTGTTTTATAAGGTCTCACATTCAACTTTATAATAGCATTTTGGTATTGCGTACATTCACTGAATGAGGGACGCAATATTATTATGCGTGTATCTATTTCCTATTAGAATGTCAATTATGGTGGTTTGTTCATCCTTGCTACGCCATGGCAAAATTTCTTTTCTGGAGGGCTTGACAGTTTCAAATATTATGTCTCAAGTACTTGCATGTACTTAATTGTTACTTTGCTTTTGAATTATAATTATTTTCTTCACGATTATTTTACTAATAAAGGCTCTAAAATTGGTACCCAATTAGAATATTAAAAATTGTATTATTTTAGCTCATAATCAAATAGATAATTTTATAATCGATATATGAGAATTTCCTACATTCAGCAAATGTATTTAGGTAACTCTGACCTATTTAGAGTTAGTGTTCTATCGATTAGTGCCTTGGCCAAGAATTTAGTCACTCTCATCTCTCTTTCTCTTGGTCGTGCTTGGCTTTGGTGTGTTTCGCTTCGAGCTTGGATCAAGACAGCAGTATGCTGAGACTTGGATTAAGTTGGAAGGCTGAGCGGGGAGCTGATAAATCATGGTTAATTATTTTGTCTCTTCATTTAAACGAATCTGAATATAAATATCTATACAGTAGCATAATTTATCTATTAATTTTTGTTTTTGAATCTTCAATTCAAATATATTGCGGTTGGCTTAATTGAATAGTGCAATTTATATCTGATATCGTTTTGAGATAACGATATTAAGTGTTGTTGGGTTATCGACAGTCTTTTGGCGAACGTGAGGCTGCAGTCCGCAGATACTTTGCATTCGTTTTATTTTGTTTCGTGTGGCCGTTAGCTGACGCATTCTACACGTGCCGGCAAGTCAAAACATTCATGGATATTCATCATCAAATGAACTGCCTCAACCAACACCCATAATTTTCCACGTTTCAATGCACCCACCAAGGAATTGGATCCTTCTCTAGAATGCTTATTTGCCGCCAAAAAAAATTCTAGAATACTTTATATGTATTACAATTAATTGATGCACGCATGACATATATAGTTGAATTTAATATAATCATCACTGGTTTATAAGATAAATACACACATGTCATGTTATTATTTACTTATTGTATGACTGACACGGTACATCAAATATATTCTAGAATTTTCCAAGAATTGGACCCTTCTCTATATTAGAAAGCTTATTTTCGGCCAATAAATAAGGGGAAAAATTTAAATTAATATGCAATTCATCAAATCTTACACTTAGTGAGAAAATGTGTTTATTATATTTTATGCAGTATTAAAGTTCTAGAAACAAAAAGAAAAAAAAATGTTACTTTGACTAAAAAAATTAAAATGTTTTGATAAAAATAAATTATTTATAACTATCTTGGTTTTTTAGTTATTTTATACCTTTTATCAAAATTTTGTAATTCATTCTCTGTCAAAACAATATTGTTAGGAAAAAAAAAGGGCCACTTATTATTGGAAAATGGTGTTGAATTGAACCCGTAGTTATTTTGGTCAAATGAATTTGTTGAACTTTGCGCGTATAGTTGCAAGCGAGAAAAAGATGTTTTGGGTGTTTGAATAATATATTTAGTTTCTTGAGGCTATCCATCTCAGCATTCATTGAATATAGGGATGGATTATGCATGTATGTATTTTTCAACAAGAAATTAAATTTCGTGGTACTTGCCGAGATTAAAGCAAAATTTCTTTTTAAGCGCTCAACAGTTTCAAAGATTAATTAAGCGTTAATTAAGAAGAACTAGAAATGAAAACGATAGTTTCTTGCATGATTTTGTCAAAGAAGGCAACACTAGTTTCTACAAAGAAATCATTTAATAGTTTTTGTGACGCTAACAGATCAACCCACCAACTCTATGTAAAAGCAGGAGAGTGCTGCAGACACAACCATAAAGAAATTTCAAATCTCTGATGTAATAGAGTCGTCGCAGATTATAATTTATCTTGTTCAGGATTAATGCAACCTGTGAAGCTGATTCAAAGAATCGTACAGCATATGTACATAAAGTTCGTACTGATATCGGCGGCATCAGCAATGAGGCGGGCGATATTTGTTGTTTAGCTATCAAGATTCATTCGGTGAAGCTGCTGCACCTCCACATTCTTTGAATTTGCTTTTTGCGCCCCGCAGCTGACGCGCAGTTCTACACGTGCTAATTGCAATCTCTGAAAAGATTCGCCGACATTCGTCAATCAACTGCGTCCCGAAACTAGTAAACCTTCCTCGAAATATAAAACAGAAGAATACGTTTTTAAATGGAGAAATTCTTCTACAGTGCAACCACCAAGGGCCGTTTTGGGCTGATCGGGGATGGAGTTTTGCAGGTTTTACATAAATCCGCATCTAATTCATTATTTTGTGGTTAATTGAGTTATGTGGATTTATGCAAATTAAGCGGATTGAATTAAACCTAAACACCCTAACACCATTTATGCAACAGGTCAATCATATTTATTCTGGTGTATGTTTAAGAAAAAAAGAAGAAATTGACAAACAAGTGGGTAGTTGTTTTGAAAATAAAATTCACAATGTTATATTCCTACTACTTAAATGATGGTTTTATTACCTCGAAGTCATTAACATTTTCTCTTATAAATGGGTTCATAATTAAAACTCGACCTACCTCATATCGGTTTGTAGATTGATCCATATTTAACCACTTTGTATATGGGCCAAGCCCACCCCATTGCCAGCTGAGGTTTTACTTTCTGATTTGGGCCAAGCTTTTCTATTTCCGGTTCAAGTATTCCAAGCAAGCAGTCTTCGTATACCAACTTCATCGTACCAGGTGAAACTAGAAGATACTGCTATTCGAGTAACCCACTAACTCGACGAACAATATTACACAACAATCTCTAATAGGGATGGCAAAAATCCCCACGGGGACGGGTACCCTCGGGGATTTTCCCCATTCGGGGAGGGTACGGGGATAATTTTATACCCAATTTTTTATTCGGGGAGGGGACGGGGAAAATTTTTTACCCAATTTTTTATTCGGGGAGGGGACGGGGATGAGGTGGAATCCCCATCCCCTACCCATTTCCCCATTTTAATTTTTAATTTTATTTTTATTTTTAAAATTACTAATAAATAAATAACAAAATTATAAATATTGTTAAAAATAATAAATATTAAAATAGTTATATTATTAAACTTTTAAACTTAATTAACTAATTAAAGTCTTAAATTTTTAATCCAAACCACAATGATACAGGAGAGAGCTGCCTAATTATAATTTACAACAGTTCTAATCCTAATTCGTATCCTACATTAGCTCGAATTGCTAGAGATATTTTGGCAATTCCAATTACAACAGTTGCTTCTGAATCAGCTTTTAGCACCGGTGGTAGAGTTGTGAGCTCACACCGTAACAAACTTCATTCAAGCACATTGGAGGCCTTAATATGCTGTCAAAGTTGGTTACGAGCTTACAATAGCAGTATGAGTTTATTTTACATTGTAATTATATTATACAGTTATTAATATTTGCGCTTATAAGTTACGTTACTTATATCATTTTCATTGTTTTAGGTTTGAAATCTGAGGTTAGCTCTCAATTTGCCACATTTCTCGAGGAAGAACTGGAGGAGCAGGAGGTAAATAGTTTTATTAAAAATATTAATTAAGTATCTACATTTATTTTATTGTCGATATAAAAATAATTTTTTTTCTTTTTATTGTAGGATTATGAAGATTGAGTCATTGACAAAGATAATTATTTTAATAATTTATATTTTTGAATGTGACTTTGAAATGGATCAATATTAATGCAAGATATATTTTGAACTTTATTTTTATCTGAATTTTTTATTTTAATATGATTAATTTAAAATCGAAAAAAAAAATGTATTAGACTATTAATTATTCGGGGACCGGGGACCCTCGGGGATCCCCTGTTAGTATTCGGGGAGGGGATGGGGATTCACTTAAGTAATTCTGACGGGGACGGGGAGGGGACGGGGACATAACAAAATATCGGGGATGGGTATGGGGAGATTGGTCCCCTCCCCTCCCCTCCCCATTGCCATCCCTAATCTCTAAGCATTTGTTTCAAGGTTGAGTCTAGATGAAAATTCAGCTAACATTATTTCAAGTCATGCAAGTAACTTAAAACAGACATTACAGATTGTACCGTGGTAAGCATTAACAAGACAAAAGCAGAGAACACTGAGAATGCATGACCAAGGACTGCTGAAATAGGTACGAATCATACTTGCCCAGCAGCTGCTGTAGTAGGCACCCACGTCATGTAATACCTTCCAAAGGTAGCTTTCTCTGACATTTAAGGCAGTATTTTTCCCGAGATCATTGAACAAATCTGCAACGTGTTGATCATCTTGAGAAAAATTAGTAATGACTCCATCAAGGCCAAGCAACGCAACATCTCTTGGTTGGCTGATGAGACAGCACATGAAGGAGACATAGTTTGAGAAGTATTTGATCTTGCGTTCCTGGCATTGTTCCAAGGCAACGCAATTTATCAGCACAGTACTGGTGATGTCGTTTGTGGTGATGGATGGAATTTGGAGCACCTGCTTCTCATATTTGATATCTAAAAAGCTTTCAGCTTTTCTTGGCTTGATCTTGATTCCTGATCGCCTGAGTTGTGTCACGCATTGCAGTGAATGAGTAGATGGACGGTATTTCTCTCGTTCAGCAATCGAGTTGACTGAGAACGATGGAAAGAGAGCCAGGTAAAATAACTCCAGTAAGTGCCTGCATTTCAGAAATTCGGGCCGGTAGTTAAGTGTTGGACCTGACCAGGGAGACTGAAGAATTCTGAGACGAGCTTGATAAAAGTCTCGTCACAGCCAGACTTGGAAAACAATGACTTGAGAACAAACAGAGGAAGTTGGTTCTCGAGTTGAACAATGTCCCTGACAAGCATGGGAATTAACCATGGCCTAGTGAAGATGGGCTCATCAAAGTCCAGGTCCGCATCAGATTCGTCTCGGCCAAGGTGGCATAAGATCTCACTGAGAAAGCATCCGTCAAGCAGCATCATTTCTGCAAAATCATCACTCGGCATCAATACATTTGCTGAATAGCACCTTCTTGTTTGTGCGTGCTTCTATCCGCAGCATTTCCAGCAGATGATCGTGTAGGTCCTTTTCGCTCCGAGTCCGATCAAGGAATTTATCGAGAAAGAACCATTTGTACTCTTCAAACTCGAGCGGATGATCTTTGCCATGGTGGTAGGGACCTATTGAAACCATCTCGGGTTGCGTACACTTGTAGTTGATTCCCGTGAGACTAGAAGGAAGCTTGAAAATGGAGACAGATGGCTTCCGATTTCCCACAACATTTCTTCTTCGCCTCTCTTCAAGACGACGACTGACACTAGCAACAATATTGGAAATTGTGTACTGATTTTCAAATCTTGAAACGTGGGCAACCGTTCTTAGCTGCTGCTCCTCCTCCTCGTCCTCGGATTCATCAATCACAATATATTGGTACTCCATCACCTTGTCAATGTCTATGTGTGAAGATGACCGGAGGATCTTGCAGCTCTACTAATATATAAAGGCAAATGCTAAGTTACAATAATTGTAACATACATCTCTCATGTGAACCACATAAATTATGGGTCCTATAATTTTGTGTGGTTCACATGAGAGATGTATGGTGTTTTCAACTGATTTTGGGGGTAAGAAAATCCAAAATCAATCTAGAACAATAAATTTATATTTTTGGGGGAGATGGGGTACCTCACTAGTTTATTTTGTGCGGTGCGGTGTATTTGAAATTCGAGGGAGGTGAGAAGAGGAGAAAGAGTGGTAACAATGGTGAAAGGTCAGAAACGAGAGAGGTGTCTTTCCAAATGAGTTTCACGCCTGCAAAACAGTGAAATAGAGGTTAGAGGTGAAGCCGGGGTACCCCGGCGTTCACACTCCGACGCTCAAGTTAGCAAACTCAAGCTTTAATGGTAAAGAGAGCTGGCCAGCCCTCTGTAAATTTAGGGTTTAAGGTTAAAGAAAACCTATTTTTTGGAGTGTGTGTTCATGGTGAGTGAGAGCATGGTGGAGAGTGAAACCTAGGCGCCTTTATATATGGAGTACCTTAGCTGCCACGTGGCGTACCCCTTTTTGGCTAACGTCCTTTTACCTCTTTATAATTTTTTGGGCCGTTATCTGCATGTGCGCGGCATATCTCATCTTTTGGAAACGTGGCACGCGCTGGAGAGTGGTCCAGGGTACCTCTGCAGTAGCTGTCGGGTAGGCGGCTGGGGACCACTGTCCTTGGGACAGTGTCCTTCACTTTTGGCAGAGGTAGCAGGCGGCTGTCCCCCCCTTTTGATACGACGTTCTTGATTCCTAATTCTGACAAAATCAAATAATATCTTTTAGGAAGCGGAGACGTTTCTCATGGCGGATATTTTTGGCGGATTCTCTTACATCCGCTTTGCCGGGTACCTCGAGTTACGTGGGGTACCCCCTGTTACGCGGGGTACCCCTATTTGTATGGGGCACCCCTATTTGTATGGGGTACCTCATATTATATGGGGTATCTCTATTTGTGTGGGATACCTCTAATTGTATATGGTACCTCTATTTATACGGGGTACCTCAAGTCATGTCGGGCACCTCGGATTATGCAGGGTACCTCCGATTGTGCTGAAATCATTCCATTGGCTGACACGTGGCGCTCTATTACCTTTCCTATTTTCCCTCAAACATATGGTACAATTATTGTAACTTAGAGGCTCCCATATATAAAAGTACTAGAATGACACTGCTATCCCAATGAAAATTCTCGGCAACTTCACAGAAACCTTTAAAAGACCTACCAGGCGGATGTGTTTGGGATTGAGGTTGGGCAGTTGTAACTTAAAAGTTACAGCTATAAAGTATTTGGTAAACACTAACTGTTATAACTTAAAAATCATATTGATATAATTTTTCACTTGTATAATCCAAAATCTATTATATATTTAATAATTTCATCAAAATTATTATTTAAAATTTATATTTATTATATATTACTAACTTTTATTTTATAATTATAATTTTTTTTCCACAACAGATGTAACTTAAAGTTACAATACCTCAATCTCAAACGCGCCCATAATTATATATAACTCAAGTATCGACTTGCAAGGTTGACGCGTTGATGCTTATATGATAAGTAAAAAATATTAAAATTAAAATACATAAACGAGTGAATGTGATCTTTATCATAGGGGTCTAAGTTTTGAAAAATGCTTTGTTTGGATCACTGATGAACCACAGAAAATTTGAGGCCGCCTATGGTCTTTTAATCAAACCTTGCTAGTTTTTGGCAACCAGAACAATTAATGCAAATGAAAAGATAACAGAACCAAAATGAATGTTGAAAACATACTTGAAAATACATTTATCCTGTAAATGTTCAATTTAGAACATGTACCAAGAGGAGAAAATTGGTTAAAATTAAAATCATGATACACTACTGAAGGAGAAGAAATCTTGACTTGACCAGTAATGTTCTTTCAGTTGCCCGAAAGATGTTTATAGAATTCTCTTAAACAAGCAAACACGAAGAAGAAATCTTGATATATGAAAAACTAAACCCCTTTTTTTTCCACGATCACTTTCTTAATCACATAGTCCTTCATGCTCCCATTCGTACGTCCACTTATACATCACTCCTAGATTTTATTCCACAACAAAAACGAAGGTAAATTTGTTTTGGAAGAGAGAAAATGATGCTAATTTCCAGCATCATTTTCAAAAAATGATATACAACACTCCTAGATTTTATTTCACACAAGGGTTGGGGGATGCAATTCTACTAACTGTGATGAAAGAAGGCAAGGATGTTTCTTCTTCAAAGACTTCTGAATAGGAAGCTGAGATAGATAGGAAGGCAAGGAGTACCATTATATTGAGTCTTGCAGATTCTGTCATCATAGAAGTTGCAAAAGAACTAATTGTTACTCTCTTGTGGGAGAAACTTGGGGCCGTATACATAGAGAAATCATTAGCAAACAGGTTGTACATAAAGAAAAGAATGTTTACTTTGAAAATGGCTAAAGGCTTATCATTGGATCAACATATAGATAAGTTTAATCAAGTGTATGGCACTTTAGCCATAATTCATGAACCCTTAAATAATATACGTAAGGCCTTGTTATTGATAAGTTCTCTTCCTGAATCATACAATAATTTTGTTGATACCTTAATGTATGGGAGGCAAATCCTTACATTGGATGAAGTCAAGTATGCCCTTAATACTAGGCAATTGTTAGAAAAGCAAAGAAGCCTTGATAATGCTTCTAATAAAGGGTTGAAAATACATGGAAGATTTGATTTAAAAAAATGATAAGAAGAAGAATTAATCAAGATCCAAAAACAAATCCAAAAATTAAAAGTGCTTTCAATGTCACAAAGACGGTTACTTCACAAAAGACTGTTCAGAAAGGAAAATCAAGTAGAAAAGTCAGAATAGTGATGCAGCTATTGTTGAGCATGAAGGTTATGAATCTATCGGTGTCTTGGTTGCTTCAGATATTCATCAATAAGGTAAATGGATCCTGGATTTTGGTTGCTCATTTCATATGTGCACCTTTAAAGATCATTTCACTAGTTACTCATTTTTAGTTGCCTAATTTATCAAATTCAAAACTGATGTTTATATGCAGTGCTAAGTGTTAATAGTATTATCATCGAACTTGTTATAAAGTTAAAAACAAAATTCAAATATAAAAATTCATGATTAAGGGGTTGTTTAGGGTAGTTGCGATGTGCTCCGCCCTTTTTATTTTAGGAAAACCAAATAAATCCCAAAGTTAACAACTTCTTTTACCTCACTAGGAGGGAAGGTCCGGTCATTAATGGTTTGTGAAACTAATTAAAGACATTTTTCTAATAAGTCTAAACTATAGGGTCCTTAATTATATTTAATTTATGACCATAGTACTCTATAATGTGTGTAAGATCATTTCAACTATTTCCTCAAAATAAGCCAAAACCAACTTAGGATTCTATAAGCAATTGACAAAGCCATTCAATGGCACCCACCTAACTAAAGATGGCCAATAAACCAGGTTGCTGGCACAGCATTGGCACTGCAAGTGTTTGTATAGTACGACACGGCACTACACAAGCGCGTTTTGGTAGGGTACGGCCGCACGAGGCATGTCATGGCATGCATGTGGGCTTGGCTATGCTGAGAATTTTGGACACATGGCCTTAAAAATACGACAAAATTAGAGATGGGTTAAAGTACGACATGTGAAAAAGCATGTAATAAACATATTTTACCTTTTTAGTGAAAGTAAACTTAAAATTTTATGATTTTACAAATAAGTTAAAATTGATTCTTTTAATATATTTTATTAGTGAAAGCTTTTTAGATTCATTTAATTCTTAGCTTTAAAAAATACTCTAATTGTTTTATGTTTATAATTTAGTAAATGAATAGATGATATCATGATTTTAATAAATAAAATTATAAATATCATAATTTTATAAAATATATGTATTAATCTTATTATAGATTATGATTTATGACTTTATATAAGTTCAAGTTAACAATTAATAAAAACTTATGAAAAAATTATTGTTATTGTTGTTAAGTATTAAAAAAGAATTCTAATATTGTATGGTCTAATTTAGTGGTTAGTATTACATTCTCTTACTATTATTCGTTTATTATTATTGAATATGAATTTAAATTTTAAAATTTTGATTTTATTGAATTTGACTAAAGGTAGACGGACCAAAAAAATACATGGGCTTGAAAAAAGTGTGCCAACAGTTTGACATGCCATCTTAAAAAAATTTTAAAAAAAGAAAAAAAAACTTTTTGTACTTTTTTTCTTAGGCCGACCCATGGCACAACATGACACGAGTGCCGAACAAGACCTAAGCATAAAAATTTAAGCACAACACAACACAACACGAAGTACATGGTGAGCACGGCATGGCAGAAACACAAGCCCGCACAAACCTTCTTTTGTCGGCCCAACCCATTGGCCATCTCTTTACCCATCTAGTGAGTTGAGTGGTAATTAATTATAATCAATAAATATAAAATGATACTGAAAATCAAATTAAAGAATTTTTGTTAGATTTGTAATGAAAAAATTTTCATCAGTCCAAAGAAACATTTGTGGGCTTTATAGCTCTATGTTCTCATGCATGCATTATCTTCTTTTATGCATACAATGCAAGATTGATAAATATCAATTGTCATGCATGTGATCTACTCACGTTTGTTATCTCAAACTAGATATATCAAACATGAATAAACAATTGTATTAAAAAAAACATGAGTAAACAATTATTATCCAAGACATTCATTATTCATTTCCTTTTTTTCTAGTATAAAGATTAATGTCTCCATTAGACGAAAATTTGTTATATAAAGATTAGAAATACAATTTGTGATATAAAGATTTTATACAAACAAATAGATACATACATAGTCATTTTCTAATTAGGACATCTTCACGTTATTCAAGTAAGGATCTCGCTAAAATTAAAAAAAAAAAAAAAACACACACACACACACACATAGATTTCAATGTATTGAAATCTGTGCTTTTTTTTAATATTTTAACACTAGAGAAAGATTATATATATATATTAGTAGTTCTTTCCCATGGACGTCCATGCGAAGTACAATGTGGATTTGATACTTTATGATCTTTCAAACGTTTTACAATAGTGCAGATCATTTTATGAGACCAGAAAACACTCTAAAATAAGACCATTATTAATATAGTAGAATAGGCATGGCTATGGACTCACTTTTTATTTTTTAGGCCAATATATTAAAATTTCACATGTTGTATTTAAAACTTGCGTTCTCTATATGAAATTGATTTAAATTTATGTGAAAAAACTAAAAGGGAAATTATCATTTGCATACCCTTAGTTTACTCCATTATAAAAAATACTACAACACTTTGAGGGTGTATCAATCGTCCACTCTAAGTTGACAAAATGTATCAGCTGACCACCAAACTGTTAGTTGCCGTTTAATGATGATGACGTCAGAAGGGTAATTTGGTCTTTTCATATGATACAAGTGATAATTTAAGGGTATACAAGTGATAATTTTCAAGGGTAAAATCGTCAATTCACTGTAATTCCGTTAACTTTCAAACGGCAACTAACGGTTTGGTGGTCGGCTGATACATTTTATCAACTAAGAGTGGACGATTGATACACCCTCAAAGTGTTATAGTATTTTTGATAACAGAGTAAATATAGGGTATATGAATGATAATTTCCCAAACTAAAATAAAACATCTTGTACTTAGAAATAGATAAATTATTATATTATGGGTGGAGTTATTTACACTCTAAAGGTTAATTTGAATACTCTATTACCCTATACACTTATCTACTTAATTTAAAAAATTAAGTTTTATTTTGTACACTCTAAAAAATTGCAAAACATATCCTTAAATTATTTAAATTAATTATCTTTATTTACTCAAAATACTAATAAAGCTACTCAACACACCTTTTAGACTAAATTATGAATGACCCAATACTTTTGAAAAATATAAACCCAATAAAAATATTTTATATGAAATAACCTAAGTTCATTCTTTATAAGAATGACCTTAAGTATTTAGAATTCAAAGTAAAGTGGCAAAGTGTAAGATACGACAAAACACCAAAAGCATAATCCATAAAAAAAATTAGGTTCATTCTTTATAAAGAACGACATAGGTCCACTATTTACAAAGAACGACCTGAGTCCACTATTTATAAACAGTGACCAAGGTTCGTTTCTCACAAACAATGACCTAGGTACTTGATAAATATTTTTAAATAAAACACCCAAAGTGCGAATATTGGACATAATGCCTAAGACACGATTTTTCAAAGAATGACCTAGATTTATTCATCACAAAGAATGACCTAGGTTAATTTTTTATAAAGAACGACTTAAGTCCATTCCTTATAATAAATTATCTAGGCTCTTAGAAAATATTTATAAGTAAAACACCTAAAGGGCGAGTCTTGAACAAAGTGCCAAACGTGCGATTCTTCAAAGAATGGCCTAGGTCCATTCTTCACAAAGAATGGCCTAGGTCCATTCTTCACAAAGAATGGCCTAGGTCCATTCTTCACAAAGAATGGCCTAAGTCCACTCTTCACAACGAATGACATAGGTCCATTTTTTTTACGAAAAATGACCTATGTTCATTCTTTATAAAAATTGACCTAGGCACTTAGAAAATATTACTAATAAAAATAGACTTAGGTTCATTCTTTACAAAAAAACGACATAGGTCATTTCTCACAAAACAAAATGATCTAGACACTTAGAAAATATTTGTTGAGTGTTAGAAAATGTATATTTATAAAGGATTTCAAGTTTTACTAACAACCCTTACTTTTATGTATTTAAGCTTCTTGCAATTTAATTATGTGTGTTTGATGTTAATTAAGTATTTTATGTATTTTAGGGGCATCATGGTCATTTCACAATAAACGAGAGATCATACGGCAAAACGGACATCACTTTTGAACTCAGGACAGTCGAAAACCTTAAGAGGAACATAAAAGGAAAAATGGCACTATTCACATGTACGGTACTATTCATGTGTACGGTACTGTCTACATTACTGTTCATAACACTGTTCACATAGATGGATCGATGACGTGGCATTGACCGATGATGTGGCATTGACTGATGAGGTGTCATGATCCTGTTGGACTAAAATTCTTATGTACTGTTGATGGTGACGTGGCAGTATATCAGTGGACGAAAAATCTCGCGTACGGTACATGCATCACACATGATTATTTTCAACCAAACCGCGTCACTGTTCAACCCGGGTCAAACTGTGTTACTGTTCATCCACGTGGTCAAACCGCGTACTGTTGACTGATGACGTGACCCAATCCTGAGCGTCCAAACTGTTTTTAATCTGATGGCCATAATTTACTCCATGTATCTATAAAAAAAAAGGCCTCTCCCCCCTAATTTGATATCTCTGAATCCATTTTTGGGATCCATTTTCTGTAATTCCTTCTCCATCTTGTATTTTCTACGTATTTTAATAAATTCCCATTTTGCCCCTTGTTCAATTACGAGTAGCTAATTTTCTTTCAAGCTTGGGTTGAAGGTGAAGTCTCAAAATGTGTCATGGGCTTTATTTGGTAAATTTACTTTCTCTTCCCCTCTAATTTTTGTGGATGTTTTGACTTTTCGTCAACAAATAATACTAATTTTGTCTAGTACCGCCTTGGTTTCACCAACCCCCTAGTACAAGGTTATTATTATTTGGCACGATAAACCCTTAGCACCATATTGATTAGAGCGTGGTTCATGAGGTGTGGATTCACCCCTCATGATTTAATTGACATTAATAAGGATTATTTAACACATGATGCATGTTGATACGGATCCAGATACCCAAGTACGTCATCTCAATAGATTTCTCTTTAATTTATTCTCGTCATTTCAATTCCAAATTTAGAATTTATTCTCGCCATTTCAATTCCAATTTTAGGATAATCCAAATCACTTTCACTACAAATCCAACCACCCATTTACAAAATTAATTCTACACACAATTAAAATCCACCTCCTCGTGGGATCGACACTCGTCACCATTAGTCTATTCTACAATAGATTCGTGCGCTTGCGAGTTCAATAAAATTTGCACAATAATATTTCTAAGTAAGAGTTTATAAGCATACACACATTCTACGGAATGCACTTATGGGCAAATATAAATTCTACGGAAAGTGCCTATGAGCAAATAGACATTTTATAGAATATGTTTAAGGACAAATATATATTTTATAGAATGCGTCTACAAGCATATCCACATCCCGCGAAATGCACCTAGGGGAAATTGCTCATTTTACGGAATATGCTTATAAGTAAATACAAATTTTACGGAATACGCCTACGGAAAAATACACATTTTACAGAATATGCTTATAGACCAACAAACATTCTACGAAATGTGCCTATGGGCCAACAAACAATCTACAAAATGAGCAAAATATTACAAAATCAATCTTCTTTGTAGGGAACCTATATAAGTGCGGAATTCAACCTCAAGCCCATCAAAGTTCAAGGGCCTAAAAGTATGACAAGTGTCTAAAGAATACACATATTAATATTTGTCTCCCTACATGGGCTTCGACTAATACTTGTCATAGGAAAAGTGACATATAACTTCTCCAATTGACTATAAGATGCCTATATAAAGACCAAGATCCTTCATTTGAAGGTAAGATAAAAAATGGGCATAAAATGACTACAAAAACTATGTCCATCTCACTCTAGATTTTCTCTCTCTAAAAATTGAATAAAAAACAGACTTGAGCATCAGAGAGTTGTCGCCAGTACGCTAGCCCCCCTTTGACAATTGTTTCTTTTTTACAAAGTAATTAACCACAAGGAGACACATGATTTGAGACACATGTCTTAAGGAGAAAATAAGCCATAAAACTTAATTTAAAAAAAGTCCGAAAAAAAATCAATCATTGTACATTGAGCAAAAATTTACATCAACAACACTAAAAAAAATTAAAAGATATTTAACATATATGCAACTTTTCAGTAAAATCAAATTGTAAATAAATGCTTTAATACAATTTTAGGAACTTGCAATCAGCATTAATTTTTGCCCAAAAAAAAAGAAAAAGAAAAAATCGTGAACGTGACTCCAAGAAGAAAAAGGAAGACAAAGAAGTTGAATGGGTTTAAAATACTTTTATTTTTATTTTTAAATCAAAAGGCGGAAAATATACTTTTAATTTTTAAGTATTTATATTCGTGAAGCAAAAAAAAAATGTTTACAGTACTTTTATTCATTTTAGTTTTTTTAAAAAAGAAAAATCATCATTCATATACCCTATGTTTGCTCTGTTATTAAAAATATTACAATATTTTGAGAGTGTATCAATCGTCCACCATTAGTTGACAAAATGTATTAGCCGACCACAAAACCGTTAGTTGCCGTTTGAAAGTTAACGGAATTACAGTGAATTGACGATTTTACCCTTGAAAATTATCACTTGTATACCCTTAAATTCTCTTTTTATCACTTGTATACCCTTAAATTATCACTTGTATCACATGAAAAGACCAAATTACCCTTTTGACGTCATCATACTTAAACGGCAACTAACGGTTTGGTGGTCAGCTGATACATTTTATCAATTTAGGGTGAAGGATTGATACACCCTCAAAGTGTTGTATTTTTTATAATAGAGTAAATTAAAGGTATACAAATGATAATTTCCCTAAAAAAAATAAAAGCATCAAACAGTTATAGTTAAAATCTTTTAAATTTTGTTTATGATAAATAAAAGTTTAGAGTTTAAAATAAGAGAATTATATTTGGAATAATGGGCATGTTATATGAGGGTGTTATGAGCCCATTTGAGAGTGCGGTGAGACGTCTGGGCTGCCAAAACCCAGCTACTAAAGTGTTTGGTAACACTTGTAGTTGGACTTTAGCAGCTTGGCAAATTTTTTTTCCCTGCTGTAGGTTAAATTACTAAATTAGCCTTATAAATTATTCCATTTTAATTTTATCCTCCACAATTTTAAACTTCATTTCAAAATTCAAATCGATTTTTTTTTTAAACAAACCCTAAACGACCATTCTCATCAGCACGATTCCGACTGTGGGAGTTCCAATTGATGCGATTCCGACACCGGCCACTCTCATACGCCTCCGTCAGTGGTGCGTTTTCCTTTACTCGTTGTTCATTTTTTAGTGTTCCTTTACCCTATTACATGCAATTTTTATTTTCTTCCTTTTCATTCATAATATATTGGGGCTTTTGTTTAGAATAAATTGATGGGTGATGGGTCATGCGTGATTTACTTGCTTGTAACCACTGTTTTTATTGTAGTTTTTATTTTTGTAGCTGCTTTTTATAGGCATGCACAACCCCTGTTTGATGAAATTCCCCTAATAAAAATCCATTTCAAACTTCTTTGAGCATAGTTCATGCTCTACTATTTTAACAAGTTTCAATTTTGTTTATATTTACCTGTGAAATTTGTAATATATAGTATGCACTTATGAGTGGTATATGTTGTTTTCTTGAAGTTTATGTTTATGATATCTATTATCTGGGTTATGTTCATTTGCCTCAAATTCTGTAATTTTGATTTGAGTTTCTAGTTTTTTGTGTCATGGCAAAACTCAGACTTTAGATGTAGTTCTTGGTTATGATAATTGTTTAGTTGAATTTCTTTGTTTCCTAGTCTGGTTTGTCTTTTGTTGCTTTATTGAATTGCTTGTAATTTTTTTTTCTATTCGTGGGCTATGATCATTATTGTTTGTTGGAAAAGTATTTCAAGTAAACTAAATGTTTGATTAAAAGTATTTCAAGTAAAGTAAAGTAACAACTAAAGTAACTTGTTCTGGTTTGTTTTTTTTTTTAATTTTTTGATATCGAATTATTTTTCCTTGCACAATCCATAACAAGATTCTAGTAATTTTCTTAACTTATATATTCTTATTTTTCCTGTATTGTTGTTTAACAAAGAAATATATTTTTTTCTAGGTTTAAGTGTATGAAATTATGTCTAGTAGCTCAACTAGTAAGGCTACCTAGAACCCCCAGACTTTAGATGTATTTTGTGACTTATGCATTAAAGAGGTGAATGCTGGACATATTCCTAGGACTCATTTGACTTCCTAAGGATATTAAAATTTGATTCAGGAATTCACTAAAGAAACTAGATTATATTGCAACAAAACTCAAATGAAAAATAAATGGGATTCTCTTAGAACTGATTGAAAATTGTGGGAGAATTTGATTGGGAAGGAAACTGGTTTAGGGTGGAATCATAGGTCAAGGATAGTTGATGCAAGTGAGGAATGGCGGTAGGGATGGCAAAACCTCGGGCCGGGTCCGGGTATTGCAATGACCGAACCTTGCCCGGATGCAACCAGTCCATGTCCGGGTCCGAGCCTGGTTTTAATCCGGGTACCTGAATTTTATATTTTTTAATATTATATGTGTATATATTTTTTATTTTTTGGTAATTTTATAAGTTTTAAATTTATTTCAATAAAATTTGACTTGAAAATATAAACTTTAAGTGTTTAAAACTTTATATATGTATAATAAATGAGTCAAATAAATATAAATATTTAAAATAATATATATTTTATAATATTTTTTAATAAAATCCGAGTTCCGGGTTTATTAAGTGATGTCCAAGACCGACCCGGCTTCATACCCAGGCCGGGTATTACCCGGCCCACAACACTTGGGTACGGTTCTGGTCCGGACCGGGCGGATATTTTTGCCACCTCTAAATGGTGGGAAAAGAAAATAAAGGAAAATCTGCAATTCAGTAGATTTTGGAAAAATGGTATTGATCCAGAGTTGGAGAAAATATTAAATTTAATGTTCATGAACACTGTGGCTACGGGTGAGCATGTTTGGGTTCCCTCATCTAGTTTTCCTTTAGAGAGTAATGACGCATCTGAATCTCTTCGTGTTGAGAGTACTGCTGACTCTGATGAGTATATTGTGTCTGATGATAGTAAGGGAAGCAAAGGTAAAAGCGTGGCTGTAAAAGGGAACAAAGCAGAAGGTGCTGTAAAACTGTCAAGGCAACTTGATCGTCTCATTGATGCAGTAGAGAAAAGGAACACAACTTCAAACTCTCAAAATGATACAAGTGGGCAAGAGATTTATAAAGCATTGGAAGTGGTTGCTTCTTTACCAAACATTGAGGCTGGGAGTGAAGTGTGGTTATTTGCTAGTCAGTTGTTTATGGACAAAGTGAAAAGGAATTTATTTAATGAGATAGAAGATCCACCAAATGTCAAATTGAAATGGCTTAATTATGAGAAAAATACAAAATGAAAATGTATTGTATTTAGATTATGAAACAATATTTTGTAAATTACGTTTATGAATGAATACTTTTTATTTTGTCACTTATTACACTTTATATTTCATTTACAATGTATATAAATTGTTGCTATTGATTTATTTGTGCAAATTTCATTAATTATGCAAAATTTTCTGAAATATATTCTTGATTATAAAATATGTCCATTGTTCTTACCATGAGGCTTATTTATGAAAATTTTTCTGGACTATTTGCTTGAGGAAAAATAATAGCATTGAAATGATTATTAATATATCTTCCATAATTATGTCTTAACTTTCTAGCAAGTTCTGGCTTTTGGCGTATAATCTCCTTCACAAAATCCACATGCCCACGCATACATAATTAATGGATCCTGGTGAAGCAATTCTAACGAGGTAGGCATACTCCCTTTTAAAGCTGCTTCGTAAAGTATACTTTTCATTGTTTCCATATCATGTGCTATTGATCTTTGTTTGCTGTGTGGGAAATTTTGCTTGCATAAATTAAAGACTAGCAGCTTGACATTCATACATGCAAAGCCTTGAGTAGACTTCTGGTCAATGTGAAAAAGAATAATTTATTTTATTCTTAATTTTTTTTTTCTGAAACTAGTATTCTACTTAATTCTAAAACTAGATAATTTCCAATACAACTGTCATAACATAATACATCGTGGTATTACTGGACATAGAATTTATGACAAAATCTAGCTAATTTCTATAATTTATTTTGTAGAGGCAAATCCCAAAATGAACTTGGATATAATAATGGGAATGATGGAATGTTAAAAAATTAATGCATGAGTGAACTTGGATATAATAACGGGCATCTGGCTTGAAATTTTGAATTGGGGCCATGGGTATTGGAAACAAGGGTAAATTGCTTTGCCAACTGCAAAGCTATGACAGAGTATGCAATGCTTAGCTAGCAAGTGTATTTCCTCCAAAGAAGAAGCATGTAGCTTACGGATTCAAGTGTAATTGTCAAAGAGGCTAGAGACATCAACATATTTGTTAAAAGAAAATTAATTAATTTTTTTTATATTTTTGATAAATTAACAAACAGTTTAAATTTGAAAATAGAATAGAAATAATAAAAATATATCTCATGGCTCATGGCTCATGGCTCATGGGCACAAGTATTCTTAAACTATCTCTACAGTGTTTATTACATCATGCATTTTGACCATGACTAGCGAACAAACTTCATGTGTTTTCATGTTTTTTTTTATTCTTTTATTGAATGACGTTTCATATTTCAACAACGAATCTAATTACTTGTGCAATTATTTCATTATTCTCCCTTTTTTTTTTATGAACAATGCAGAATGAAATTCAAAAGATTATTGCCAATCATGAATCTACTTTGAGAGTAGAGTTTGAATTCAGCCAGCTGGTAGTTTGAATTATCCCATTATAATTTTAGATAATCGGTTATAGGTTTGATCTAAAAATATGGATAATGATGAAGAGGAATTTGACCAGCTTGTTTGTGCAACAACTGTTTTGATGCATCATTATTATTTGACATTTATCCATAAGGAGCCTTGTATGACTTCTACTCAAACAGGGCATAAATGGTTGATAGAAATACTTGGTGGAAATGTAAACAGGTGCTTTAACATGTTCCGAATGAATAGTGATGTATTTTTAAGATTATGTCACCGATTTAGAAGAAAATTATGGGTTAAAGAGTTCAAGGAAAACATGTGGCGCTGAGATGTTAGGAATGTTTTTGTATATACTAGGACAAAGTGTAGGAAATCGGTCAACAATGGAGCGGTTCCAACATTCTGGTGAGACTATGAGTAAATATTTTGACAAGGTATTAGACAGTGTGTGTCATATGTCCGTAGATTTGATAAAACCATTGGATCCTAACTTTATTACCACTCCCAAAGAGATATCTGAAGATTTAAAATATATGCCTTACTTTAAGGTAATTGACAAAATTAATTTAATTTATTATTTTTCTTTACAAACCTAACCACTTCATAAAGTGTAATGGTTGTATATAGCTTTGATATGCAATTCATATTTGCAGTGGCTGGTTGGGAAGGCAGTGCCCATGATGTAAGAGTATTTCAAACAACTATTACGAATCCTGCATTCAATTTTCCAAACCCTCCTCCAGGTTTTTGTTTCTAATTTTTTTTTATATACTTATTCAATTGATTAGATTGTGTTATTTATTTTTGTATTTTTTAATTTTAAGAAAATATTATTTAGTGATGCAGGATATTCAGAGTTATGTGGGTACTTAGGACCATATAAGGGTGAAAGATATCACCTTCCTGAATTTCATAGAGGTAGTCAACCAATGGGTTATAAAGAATTGTTCAACTACAAGCACTCTTCCTTGAGAAGTGTTATTGAGCGTACTTTTGGGGTTTAGAAGAATACATGAAAGATTTTACGAAATATGTCAAGCTATCCATTCAAGAAGCAGGTGAAAATAGTTATTGCTACCATGGCCTAGCATAATTATATCAGAAGATATTCACAAATTCATGATCATTTTGATGAAATGACGAATGAATCAAGTCATAGTATTAGCGAACATATTGTATCTCATGAAGAAAATTATGAAACAATTGATAGCACAACTCAAGATATAATAATCTTGAGAGATGACATTGCTGTGAGTTTAATGGAGGCACAACAATAGAAATATTTATACGAATTTTGTAATTAATTAAATTTTAATTTTATTATATTTTGTTGTTTGATTTTTATTAGATATATTTGGTATAATAAATACTCGATTAATCATATCATGTACAAACCAAAGTAATTTGGAGAAGCATATAATCATATCATGTACATTGCCCTGTTGGCATTGTCAATAATAATTATTTATAATTGGCCCCATGATATGTTTTAAAAATTATTTATTACAACTTGTGCAAAAAATTAAATTTGATTTATTAAATATTAATCTAATATGTAAAGTAATAAATCATAATTGTATGTCAATAAAATAATTCAAAGAATGAAAAATAATTGATTTGTTAACAATTAAAAATAATGTTATTTAAAATTAATTATTACAAATATTATCTACTCCACAACTATTAAAATTTACCAAACACCATCAATAGTTGTAGTTTAAAAGTTACAGCACCTTTACTAAACACCATCAGCAGCTGTAGATTTTAAGCTGCATCACCTTTATCAAACACCATTAGCTTCTACTCCACCGCTGTAGCTTTTACTACACAACAGCTGCAGCTTAAAATAATGTTATTTAAAATTAATTATTACAAATATTATCTACTCCACAACTATTAAAATTTACCAAACACCATCAATAGTTGTAGTTTAAAAGTTACAGCACCTTTACTAAACACCATCAGCAGCTGTAGATTTTAAGCTGCATCACCTTTATCAAACACCATTAGCTTCTACTCCACCGCTGTAGCTTTTACTACACAACAGCTGCAGCTTAAAATAATGTTATTTAAAATTAATTATTACAAATATTATCTACTCCACAACTATTAAAATTTACCAAACACCATCAATAGTTGTAGTTTAAAAGTTACAGCACCTTTACTAAACACCATCAGCAGCTGTAGATTTTAAGCTGCATCACCTTTATCAAACACCATTAGCTTCTACTCCACCGCTGTAGCTTTTACTACACAACAGCTGAAGCTTAAAAGTTACAACACCCCACTCCCAAACACACCCTATGTTTATTGGTTCATAAAAAATGTTCTCTAAAGTAATTCATATAGATAATTTTATATTTAATAATTTTATTGAAATAAGGGTGTACAGAATGATTTTTAGAGTACAATATAAATAATCCTACGCTTTCATTATTTTCCCGAGATACTGATTAATTAAAGATAACAACCGTGTGAATTTTATTTATATAGAAAAGAATATTCAATTGTCACTATTAATGCAGGAGGATTGAATATATTTTAAAACACAATTTTTTTAAATTCCAGCAGCAATGCAATGCCGACGGATGAAATTGCCATTTCTTCCAGCAGCAAAGCCAAAAGCTTAATAAATGCTCAGATTCCATGCCACCAACAAACCAATTGAATTATATATCAGAAATTAACCAAAATTCATGTGACAACACATTTTAGAATTTGTTTTCTTCTACAAATTAGGCTAGAAATTATCTTTGTGATACACTTCATGAAACACTCCACTAGCTACTCTTTATTAAATATAAAATGTATCAATTAAAGTGTGCATTTACTCTTATAATTAGTAAAGAAAAACGCGTACAAATGTTCAACGGACATAATTGTACGCCTAGAGGATTTATAAGGTGTTTTTTACTAGAGGAGTCGTTGAATGAGCCTAAAGGAGTGCGAATATTAGAGATATCATAAGCATAAATTGTTTTGGGGTTTATTAGAGGTGAAAATTAAATCTATGCATCTTATTTATAGATGCTGAGTAAGCAGTTGAGGGTATATATGGATAAAATAAAGAAATAATGGGCATGCTTATTGTTCAAACATGCGCCAAAGGCCCAGGAGCTCACAAACTTAAAAAGACTGAAATATCCCTACCTTCGGAGGGAGAACTCCAATAGAGTTGTGCCATGTGGCACGGTGACGAAATTACCCCGACACAGTCCATATATAACCGCTTAAGGTTTGCACTCTAAGGCCAGGTTCAAACACACTCGCTAAAAAAGGACCATGTCTTCTTCAACCTGAAGCACAAAGACTAACTTGAGCGTCGATGAGCGTCTAAGTGTAATTTCTATCCACCTCTAACCTCTGTTTCTTCTCGTTAACCTCTATGTGAATATGAATGAACGTAGATGACCAGAGAATCAAGCAGCTCTGCTGGTACTAGAGTGACAATATTTATCCCAATGAGTTTCTTTGAAAATTCTAAGCAACAACACAGAAACCTTCAAAAGACCTAACAGCTATATAACTCAAGACTTGGAAGGTTGATGTGATGATATACTTGAAAAAGAAGCATGTGATAATTAAACAATAATTAAAATTAAACTCTACGAATGAAAGTTGCCAAAGCAACCTCTCAGCCTCAAGAAACAGCCATGCATTTATTTTTCGAAAATGAAGATGTCGGTGAAAATTATGCGTACACGACGAGTGAGTGAGATCTTCACAAAATGGTTTTTGACAATCCTCTGATTTGGTTTATTACGAAACATTGCCTGAACCACAAAAGTTGAAAAATAACTGAAAATAAATTTATTCTGTAAATGTTCAATTCAGCACATATACAAAGAGGAGAAAATTGGTTAACATTAGTATCCTGATATATTTACTACAGCAGAAGAAGAAGCCATTGTTTGGTCAGTAATGTTCTTTCAGTTGCCTGAAAGCTATTTACAGAATCCTCTTAAACAAACAAAGACAACGAAGGAATATGAAAAACTGAATTTTTTTTTTCACTTTTGCAATCAATTTCTTAGTCATACAATCCTTCGTGCTCCCATACGTCCACTAGCAAATCAACCATTTCCTGTCAGTTAAATTTCCAATTAGCAACCAAGCAGCTAGCTTCACATAAGCTTAAATAATTTACCGCTGGCTCTTGTACCACAATGGGAAGTGTGTTCGGAGAGGGAGGCATCTTTTATGCGCACCCCAGCTCCCAAGAAAAATAAAAAAATGGAAATTTCTAAAGACATCATGTTAGGTACAAACTTACAGAGAGAGGGATGGGCCTGGGAAAAGGATTTTTGGTCCCAAGTAAACTTTCATAAGTTGCAGGCCAACTGCTAAGAGCCAAAAAGTCTAAAGTGCTGAGAAAAGAAAGTGAGAAAAACTAAGCAGAAAAACTAGCCACAAGGATATTGCTTGAGAAAGAGATATGACAGTCAATGACTAAAACACTTTTACTATTCTTTACTCATTTCTCCTCACTTGATTCAATTTTTTGTGGTCACAAAATATGTATCATAAATCAATCAAAGGAAATATAAATACTATGTACACACAAAGGCAATGCAGTATTAGTAAGATGAAAGTATGCTGTCGACTCAACCGAATTGCCGGACAGAAGCTTCAGAAATGAGTACAGAAAAAGCAGTAAAGGTAAGCACCTTGATTTGGATTCCCAGCTTTGTTGAGTTCGATTTTCTGACTTGCTACTTCCAATCCACTGCATTCTGACCTGATTCCAGAGAATAAGACCTGCAATTAATGTTATATCAGCATCAGCATCTCTAAATTTGATCTAACAAATCTAATATCACGATCAAGAAAGCAGCCAAACTATTGTGACTAAAACATCTTGAGCCAGTGTCAAATAAGTAGAGCCATAAATTCAGTATCCAAACAACTATAAAACACTTTAACCCCAGGTACACAATATCACAGAAGATACACAAGACAAGCCATATTTTGCTAGCAATTTATCAGAATAGTAAAGATAAAATAAAAATAAAACTTGCCATGATTGACAAAATCAGAATTGCTACTGGTGCCACTACAGTGATTGAGGGTCTGGTTTGATGTACTGATGGATGAAATACTTCTCTGAGATTGAACTGCGCTGTTTTCCAGATCACATGTGCTTGTGCTCCAAAAATCATCAGATATGCTAGGTTTTTTCACTGCCCGCCCTTGAATTCGCAATCCCTTTGTCGGCTCATCCACAGCAATGATTGGTGTGGACTTAGTGCAGCACCCAAAACAACCACTGCGCTGTTACAATCGGATTAAACCATATACCCAGATACAGTAGGTACTCTACTAGCAGCAAATCTATTCAACCGTGGCGGATGGTATTAAACTTAAAATTCTGAGACCATATTGGACAACATTGCATGATACAAACACATTAAAAATCATTTGAAAAGGGATCAACAACAGCAAGACCACAACCTTGTCTAGGTTCAAGAAACTGGATGAACTAGATGACAACAAGAACCAGCACCCATCGAACTAACAGAAAATTTAGCAGCCAGCTACTTGCTAAGAGTTCAAGAGCAAGTGTTCAAAACGACTCCCACACATCAAGAAACTGAAAAATGAAGAAAAATCAGTATCGAAACCGAATGAAGTAAAGGATTAGCTCAACTTCTAATAAGTAGCTCGCTCAAAACAAAGAATAAAAAGAGTAACTTGTTAGCCACTTCATCAAATTAAGTTAAAAATTATCAATTCATTAAATGCTTAAAAAATTGAATCATCCTTCTATAAATAGTAAGATAAATTAAGAAACCAAAATAAAGTCAAACTTGTAATTGTAAATACACAGCACACGAGTCAACGCAACCTTTCAGTAGAATTAATACCGGAAACTATTCAAATACCAAAGCAGCAGATTCACACCGTCTCCATCAAAATCAAGCGAAAATAAACAATTGATTGAAGAAAAAAATAAATAGGAATCCGATTACTTACCCCATGCAAGCGAGAAAGTGATCGATCCAAGTGTAAGGAGTCACCATATAACAACTCTTGCGTGGAAACTAAGAACAAATCTCTGAAATTGAAATACAATTATAATAATAATAATAATAATTCTGTAGGGGTGCGGGATTAATAAGACTTTGTCTTGTCTGTGTAGACTCTGTTTCGTTTTATCCTCAAACTTAAAACAGCCCTTTTATTTATTTATTTATTTATTTGTTTGTTTATTTATTTGAATTATTGTTGTCGCTATTGCTGTTGCGGTTCTTTCTTCCACTTGCGACATTCCTGCTGCCAATTTGATGGTTTAAAAAACCCGTGGTGAAGCGATTGGTCGATGAATTGTGTGCGGTAGCTTGCTTAACTTGCAGTAAAGTAATTAATTAAAATAACTTCCAAATCCTAAACTACCGACAGAATCACTGATATTATATGTTATTGAATTTGACGACGAGGATTATCCAACGTGTATAACAAATAGACATTTATTATTTATTATTCTTTTCTCCTCAGTAAAAGTCCAGTCCAGCATACTATTTTGGGTTTTGAAAATCAAGTTCTGCTGCACCTCGTGGACTCACAATGGGCTTCGGAACCAGCCCAGTAGCAAGTCCATCTACGACAACAGGCGATGTTAAACGGAACGTGTCAGTGCAGGTGAGCAGAATTTTAAACGAAACAACGTACCATCACAGCCGATTGCCGGTATCTTATTTATTAGCAGTGGTAGTATGTTACGTACATGTCACCTAAAATCAAAGAGTTACAGAATGTAAAACAGCTGAGCTATCATGAGCGAATAATCAAAGCATATTCATGCCAAGGCAGCAAAATTTTTTTATTAAAAATATTAAATTAAATTTGTGATCTAAGCTAATTTTCTTGATTGAACAGCAGATGCAAGACTGGCCCTCCATCATAGATGATTGATGATGATGTCTCATCCTTTTCTGGCATCAGAGAAGCCAACCCCACCTGGAAGTTGTGATTGGGTACAATTTCTTGCTTGACGTTCGTCTCTATGAATCTGCAAAAGACACCAACATGCAAATTAATAAAATAAACGGCTTTTTTTTCATTCTGATATAAATTATAAGCACATCAATTGATTAACTTGGGGTATTAGCTTCCGGAGTGTCCGTATGAAACTATGAATTATATGCCTGCCCAAGTAAGAAGAAAGTTACAAGGTAACAATTCTAAACAACAAATACTTGATGCAAAGCACTATTCTGGAGTGATATAATGAGAATATGGGATAGTAAATGCGAAAATTAATTAGAAGTTTGTTAAAACTCCTGCAAGATAAAAAATGATAACCAAACTCTTTCAAAAAAATTTGGTGCAAAGTAATAGTACGAAAATTGTATCTATCAAAACACTAAATTGGACTCCCAACTCCATGATAGATAGACGACTGTTCTGACAACAACAATGATAAGGTGAACATTCACATGTAAGAAAATGCACTTACACACTCACATGTATGTTAAGGATTACCAAGATGCTTATTCTATTTCACAGATCTGAGGAGGGCTATCAATGAATGCAGGGAAAGATAATGCATCTGATTACTTACGTGGAAGTGAGTAGTCCTTCGTTTGGGAATGTTGACATGCCCTGTCGTTGCTTGTGCTTAGGATTTGCAGAGCAAATTACAAATATATGTCCACGACGTTTAACTATCTTGCAGAACTGGCACAGCTTCTTCACGGATGATCGAACCTTCATGGTTACTGGAAAGTGGAAGTTAATTAGAGCCATCAAAATACTCTCTCTCTCTCTCTCTCTCTATGTGTGTATATATATATAGAGTCATTATCTAATCAGGATTCCCCTAAGAAAGTTAATGAAGATGTCAATAAGTTCATCATATGTTTAATCCGATGGAATTAAAATTTGATTTCTTGTGCTTCCAATCCCACATTTTCTTCCCAAAAAAAAAAAAACTTTGTATAAACAGGTCAAGTGATCCACAAAAAGGAGCAAAACTTAGCAATCGATTACACAAGACTCAATTTGCCTTGTCTAGCTCTGGAGACGATAAACAATTATAAACAGCTGAAAAACCCTGCGGATATTGGTATTGCAAATAATTCATCAAAGTAGCCATTTCTAATGAACGAATTCTACCGCGAAACAGATTTTTCACATAAAGCAAATTGACTTGCAAGACCCCACAATTGCAACTTAAAATTTTCAATTACAAAAATATAAAAATAAATTCATTTTCTCTAAGACTCTGACTGTGTGAATACCAAAAGGTGGTGGCTGGTGAATGCTGTGAAGCGGCGGCGGCATCAGCGGTCGAGCGAGCGTTGAGCGAGCAGCGGTGGCGTCCATTCACGAATTGCGGCGGCAGGAACAAAGAGGCGGCTGTGGCGACGGCGAGAAGGATTTTATTACGGTGCTCTAGGTTCACGCCGCCTTTCGGTAACACTTCCTATAATGGTTTTTAAAAATAAAATGAAAAAAGTTGGACTGTTGGCAGTTAGGGATGACAATTGTCTTCGTAAATCCACCCAAATTAACTCATTAAAATCCACCTGTATAATTTTGTGGATTGTGAGTGAGTTTAGTATTAAAAATTGAAATCCGCATTACCTTATGGGTGAGTTTAGCATTATCTAAATATTTGGTGGATACTTACATGAATATCCGTCAAACCTAGGAGTGGGCAAAATCGAGTTCGGATCAACCCGATCGGGTTTCGGGTTGAATGAAAATTGATCCGAACTCAACCCGAACTTATAACCCGACTCGATCCGATCCGAATATAATTCGGGTTGAGTTCGGATCGGATCACATGCGGGTTAGATGCGGTTCGGGTTAGATTTGAATCAATTTGGATTATTCGAGTCTACTCAGGTCGGATACAATTCAACAATACATAATTACCTATTATTAACAACCACCAAATACCAATTAAATATTAATCTTTCACACATAATATATAATATACATCTATAGCATCACTGTCGAAGGCTCAAAACTTCCAAAACCCAAAGTCAACAGCCAAAATTCAGGTTGCAGCTTACCAAGTTCGAATGGGTGTTGTCGGGTTCGAATAGACCTTTAATCAGATTAGGTGATTGTGGAGGATTAGAGACATGGAGGTGGCGCAACAGATCTAGTACTTCGTAGCAGTAGATTGGCTTCGGTTGGCGTCGAATCTTAGTGGTTGCTGCGTCTGGCGTTGGATCTTAGCTTCGGTTGGTGTCAGCTTCGGTTGTGTGTGTGTTTGTGTTTCATTTATTTGGGGGAGGCTGGGGGTTGGCTGTCGTCAATGGGCTGCAAGTGAGGGAGGTTGTGGGTGGTGGGTGAGTGGCCGTGTACGTGGGTTGGTTGTCGGCAGTGGGTTGTTGCTGCTGCTGTGCTGCGTGTGCTGTTGTTAATGTGTTATTTGTGCGTGTTTGTAATCGTTTGTGTGTGTGTGTGTGCCCTTTGTGTGTAGTTGCAATCGTTTGTGTGTGTGCCCGACTTGTGTTTGACTTTGTGTTTGTGTGTATTGTGAAATGTGAATATGTTGTTTGTGTGTGGCGTGTGTGTTTAGATTTAGGTTTTTTTTTTAAAGCAACCCGATCGGGTTTCACCATTTTCATCCGATCGGGTTTCTTTTATAACTCAATTCGATCCGAACTCGAAATTTTTCTGGTCGGATCGAGTATTTTGTCAACCCCTAGTCAAACCCACAACTTTTTTTCTCCAATATTTTTAATGTAATTTTAATTGAAAAAATAATTTAATCTAAAAATATATCAATTAAATAAATGTAAAGTACAAACATGTCATGTGTGGTGTGTGCAAGTTGCAACTCATAACCTAACCTGAAGGAAACTCAAATGATTTCTTTTTTACCTGTAAGCAGCAGCTACAAAACCTAACATTCCAAACTATTTCCCTTTCACCCATGAGTACTAGCCTCACACCCATTTCCCTTTCACTCGTGAGTCGCAACCACACACCCATGAATTTTTTATGGCATTTGTGGTTATTTTTATGGATTTATATATTTCATACTTAAATTTGAGAATTTGTGTTCGATTGATGTTGAAATTTTAATTTTTTATTTACATTGATTAAATTTAAAATTGAGTATGTTATGTGGAATTTTAGCTTATTAATATAAATTTACATATTAAATATTTATGATTTAAAATGTGAAAACCTACAAAAAATCGGTTGCATACCATTACGGATTTGGTAATTGTCAAAATATGCAGAAGGTGGGTTTTCTTAAAAAATTAAAGCCTACAACAGGTGCAGGTGCGGGTTTAGTAATTTAAATTTTGTACAAATGCGGGTTTGATAATAGCAAATCCGCTGCGGGTGGTGCCAATTATCATTCCTAGTTGGCACCCTTCAATGTTCTCTTATAACCCCTTTTGGTTCTTTACAATTCCACCCTTGATTGCATAAAGACTTAAGAGTAAAGAAAGAGTACATGAAGAACCACTCGGTCAAATGTCGATGATGAGCATATAATATATACATGTTTTACCCGTAATTATATAATTGTTAATTATTTTTATTTTTTTTAATTAACTGAATTATTTTATTGAACATGGAATAAATTAGAGATTATGGATAAAAAGAGAATAAAGAAGTTCATTTTGCAAAGTAATGAAGATTAAATTAGAAATTAATTGAAAGACATGAATTAATAGAAGTCAAGAAGATAAAAATTGTAAGGCAATTTCTTCAAATAATGAACGGTGGGCATGCATTTAGAAAACAAAGATTTAGTGATGGAAATTGCATGTGCATGGCAGTTGGCGCTATATATTATGGAAAGCAATTTAAAGGGACCCGTGATTTGGCTTTCGAAAGTGGAAAGAAATTGATGGATTATGGTGTTGACAAGTAATGGTGGCATTAATTAGAAAGTTTGATTTTAGAATTGCGAAAAGGATTGGAATTAGAATCCAAATTGGATTCAGCCAATAAAGCATAGAGATTTGGCCAATAATTGCACGGTCATGGGGCATTATTATATAAAGCTCGTACATTAGACAATTGAAGGAGGGAGCGTTCGACAGAGAGAGAAGAAGTAGCAGCAATTTAATTTTTCATGGTTGGTTTTATTTATTTTGTTGTTCTCAATTGAAATATGTCTAATTAATTTTTTTATCCTAAGATTAAGAATGAAATCATATTCAATGAAATAATTTTTATTTTTATTTAATTAATTCACTGTATATGTTCTTAAAAGTTTATGGTTTTTATTTTACATGATTAGTTGGATGTTATTAAATCTTTTCACCAATTCTATCAAAAATGATTAGTTGGATGTTTTTAAATCTTTTCACTAATTCTATCATGCATTATTGATTGTTAGGATTAATATCTTACTAAATCTATGCTTGGATTTGGATCTCTAAAGTCTATATAAGATTACCTTTGACTCGGTGTCTTTTATTAAATTGTTTACATAGAGTGTTTAGAAAAACTTTGACTCTTTGTTATTTAATATGTTTACATGAGATGCTTAGATATTATACTATTAACCAGAAGAAGAACCTACACAAGATTAATATTAATGGGACTTAATTTTTATATCCATGAAATGGCATAGATTGATTTCAAGTTGTCACTCTAAAATTAAGGATTAATTAACAATCAGATAATTGTTAGTTGAATAGTGGTGGATTCTAAAACCTTGATAACCTTTGTCTTATTGAATTTCCATAAACTTTATTTGTTTTCTTAGTTTTATTAGTTTTATTTCTCTTAAAAACTCAATTTGCTCAACTAGGTTAGGATTAATTAATTTTAGATTTAAATTAAACTTTTCAATTTATAACAAACCATGTGAGTTCGACCTCGTTACTACTATTTTATGTTTAGATTCGTGCGCTTGCGAATATATTAAAAATTTTCACAACAGCCCGAGTGGCTATAACCACTCTCTCACAACTATGATTTAATTTCTTTCCTTAAATTTAAGTGAATGTAGTATTCTCCCTTTTAAAATGTGAGTGGAGTTGATGTCCCCTAAATATTAGAGAACTACTAGTCCCAGTAATTATCCGATTGTAAAAATTAGTTATAATCTCATATAATATGAATTGTAATATGAATAATAGTCTCATGTAATTAAAAAAAAAAAAGGAAAGAAAGAGTACATGAAGGCTTATTATACTTGCTAGATGTCTTTAATAATTCACTGTATATCATGAAATTTCCTTTTAGTTTCAAAACTCGTTATCAACTAGTAGTCATAGTCAACTGGTAGTCATAGGGGAAGTTGAACAATAATTTGATTTTGATAAACATTCTTTGAACTTCTATATTTTACATATAACCTACTAGAGCTAATCCAACGGCAAACTCACTACACAATAAGGAAGAGATCTCAATAAATTAAGGTTACTTTCAATATTCATAGAGTGTTACAAGTGATTATATGATTTTTAAATATTTTATTGAGGTATATTCAGAAAAGGGCGGGATGCCAATAACTCCACTTAAAAAAGAAAAAAAAAGAAGAAGAACAGGCCCGTCTTACAGTAGAACTCATTCTCAAAACTGGGCCCAAGTACTAGCACTTGTATGTTATAAGCCCGTGTTGCCATTACAAAACCCTTCTTTCAAATTGGGGTCCGCAATGATTCATAGGTTGGGTTGGATAAACTGGGCGACTTTGCGCCGGATCCCACAGATAGGTAGTAGGTACTAGACATCCTTCCTGAATTACAGAAGTCTAAAAAGTTGCAATGGGTTTTATCCACCACTAGGTAGTACTGTAGTAGGTAAACATTTTCTCAATATTAGTCAAGAGTACATCATTAAACACAAGCATTTTCTCTTGCCCCTAAAATCTTTCCACACCTTAGATATTTCCAGCAAATATACTTCTTCCGTATAGCTAATTCCGAGAGTAATAACTTGGAAATCGACTAGTAGAAGAATTAAACCAAACACTTAAAGCATGCATTTTTAAAATGTGACCATGGTAACATAGATTGAAATAAAGCAGCAACGCCAACAAAACATCCAAAGGCAGCACAAAAATCCAGCACTATCAGTTGATTATAACTTCAAAATAATCCTATTTTTATGATCTGATCTAATTTCCTTGTTTGAACAGCAGAGATGCAAGACTGGCCCTCCATCCATAGATGATTGACCATGACTCATGCTTTTTTGGTATCAGAGAAGCCAGCCCTGCTCTGATGTTGTGATTTGGTGCAATTTCTTGCTTGACATTGGTCTCCACGGACCTGGAAAAAGATACCAACAAGCAATATTATGACAATAAATGGCTTTTCTTTCAGATAAATAGATTATAGGCTCATTCAATTGGTAAGCTCTGGTTCTAGCCTTCAGGGGTGTCAATGAATAATCTTATGCCTGTCCAACTAAGAAGAGAGTCACAAGCATACAATTATAAATCATAATTACTCCATGGCAATTAACATTTTGAATCGTAAAATGAAAAAATGGGTAACAAGTGCAGCAGGCAACACAAAAAATTGGAATTCTCTTAAACCTACTATAAACTAACAAATGATATTCAAACTCTTGAAAATTTATTGGAATTCTCTTAAACCTACCATAAACTAACAAATGATATTCAAAGTCTTGAAAAATTGGCCAGTGCAATAGCATGAAACTCGTATCTATCAAAACAATAATATTTTTGACTCCATGATAGATAGACCACTTTTCTGACATCAATAATGATCACAACAGCTCAAGGGAATATCAACGAGGAAAGGCCTGGAGTAATAGTTATCCTGTAAGAAAATGCACTTACACATGCACATATATTGGATTATTACAACGCTTATTCTAATTCAGAGCTCTGAGAAAAGGACTGTAAATGAATACACAGAGAGGGGGGGGGGGGGGGGGTGGTGGCGGTGAGGGATGGATCAGATTACATACGTGAAAGGGATTAGTCCTTCATTTGCGAATGTTGACATGCCCTGTCGTTGCTTGTGCTTCAGATTAGCAGAGCAAATTACATACACACGACCACGACGTTTAATTATCTTACAAAACTCACACATCTTCTTCACGGATGATCGCACCTTCATTGCTACTGGAAAATGAAAGTTAAGAAGAGCCATCAAAAGTATATTTATTATATCTAAACACATAAGTGGTCATAATAGTTTCAATCAGAGTCAACATAAATCGCTACTCCCTCTACACAAAATTCTTATAACCTATAGAAATTTAAACAATGCGCTACAAGTAATAGCGTAAAACAAGTTACAAAAGATGCCAATAAAATCATCACTTGTGAAAAGAATAGTTACAAATTCTTATAGAATAAACAAACAAGTTCAATTACTAAAACAAAAATTTGAAAAACACTCACACTGATAGTCATCATAATGCATAAATCATGAGAATTCGTTTATACTTGAGATATCATCAGAAGTTCAGAACCCAGGTGGAAATTACAAATTTAATAAATATTATCAAATTATATATATATATATATATATATAACCCAAGCTGCGAGACAAAAAAGATATCCAAGTTTCCAAACACAACTGTAGAATTTTATTTTCTCACTACCACGAAAGAGAATAGAAGAAATGCAAAAGAACTCAGCACGCCGCTGTTACCAAATAGAAATTCGATCTAACAAAATGAACCGTGCAATGATTTAGAATAATTTGCGTACAATCAAGGAAGAAAAAAAGAGCAGGAAAAACAAAACATTGGTACCTGATTGGAAAGGCTGAAGGGAAGACTTCCAAGCACTCAACAAACAAACTGACACACACTTGCTCGCTTAACTTTCCCCAGCGATGTGCGCCTTTCCCTGGCAGTGCAGTGGTGGAGTTTAGGGTTATATTTGGGCTGGGTCAACTACTGGCTCAAGCCTGTCAAGGCCCATTCAACTTCAGTTAGAGTTAATTAGGAATTTGGAAAGGTTGTCTTACCATTACTGGGGATTAACAATGGACCCGGCCCAAAACTAGTAACCCTTTACTTTTTCCAAAAAACAGAAAAAAATGCTAACACTGTAACACATTCCAGGAGTTTCAAGATTCCACGTTTCATGTTTGTGGTAGTCATTGAGTTGGATGGCAAGTAGTTGATGTTAGGGGTGGGCATTTTACCCGATCCGACCCGACCCGATAAATTTCGAGTTCGGGTCGGATCGGGTCGGGATTGAAACCCGATCGGGTTGTGATCGGTTCGGGTCAAACCCGACCCAATCCGAATACCCGATCGGGTTCTTAAAATAAAAAAAAACGTACTGACCCGAATTGACCCGAATTGACCCGAACTGACCCGAACTGACTCGATTTCAACCGACCCGAATTGACCCGAACTGACCCGAATTGACCCGAACTAACCCAAATTGACCCGAACTCAATCCTACCCATTTTAAATCCAACCCGAACAACCCGAAACCCGATTGGGTTGACCTGAACCCGATTTTGCCCACCCCTAGTTGATGTGATGAATTTTTTTGAATTATATAATACCATTACTCATATTACAACTCATATTATATGAGAATATTATTAATATTTATAATCAAACAATTACTGTTATTAGTTTACATTAAATCATATATAGCAGTATCTAGTTCTACTCTATTAATGTTTCGAAATGGAGAAAATTATCTCTACTCATAATAGAGAAATGAATTAAACCCTTCATAATATTTTTTGTGGGAGTTCAAACTGCTGCGATTGTGAGGGAGTGGCTCTGATTTTGGCTGAGTGATTGAATTGCAATGATGAATTAGTTTGAAAATAGTGAACTAGAAGCATAATTTAGTTGACAAATATCACATTACTTTCAACGGAATAGTTGAAATAATTACTTGACTTTTTTTTTTAACTTAAATCATGATTATATTTTTCATTTATTTGATCCATTCAATATAATGATTTTTTTTCCACTTAAAGTCAATGGTTTGCATTCAGAAATTAAAAATTAGTATTCAAGTAGTCATTCAAGTAGGTACCGTTGGATTAAATAGATTCTATAGATGAAAAATTAATAATGATTTTAAAATATTATATCATGTAGCAAGAAAAAAAATAATGATATATCATTTTACAGGATTACAAGGTCAACTAATCTTCTAAATATCTCATTTTTAATTTGAAAAAATATTTGCTCATGAGTTAAAAGTAAACAACAAAAACCCCTAACACAAACAGAAAATACTACAACTGACGTACCGAATTTGTAGGCCAATATAAAATAATAAGGATCACTTTTCTTTTCTTTTCTTTTTTTTTAATAAACAGTAAATTATAGACGTTCAATTCATCAATAAAAAAATATGTTCGAGAAGTTCCAACATTCATCGATGATGGCACATCAACTTGCGTAACGACCACTAGTAAAGTTAACTTGTGTATATATATATATATATATATATATATATATCACTCAAATGGATCCTTATCTTCAACGGCCGCCCACTATTAACACTTGCAATTGGTGCAAGAAATTCAACTTACCATGTTTGGAGGTAGACATGGCCGTCGTCACCCACCATAAAGACACCTAATTAATTAAATTTTAAAATGACAAACAAATGAAGTCATTTACCCTCACTATGTTATTTTAACAATGATCAATATTCGTTAATGCGGTATCAAGCCACATACATAGCTGGGCAAACATGGTTGACGATTAAACCAAGCAAAGATGTCGTCATTTGATTGCTTGTTTTTTTAATGAAGAGGAGGAGGAAATGCTTTCTTTTGTCAATTACACGTACCTGATGATGACATGACGACCAAGGATTGAGGCAACACGAGGGTGCGTAAACATTATTGGTGGCCTTAATTTTCTATTATTATATGGTTGTTTAGGGGCCTAATATATGCTTTAGTTAAGCTAAAGCATTGGCTCCTTTTTTATTTATTTTTAATTAAAAGGAGCATAAATATATATATATATATATATGTGTGTGTGTGTGTGTGTGTGTGTGTGTGTGTGTCTTCATGGACCACTTAGAAAAGAACAATAAATTTCTTAAGGATAGTATAACTATTGTGCATATATTACATGAGAGTTTTGTAATTTTAAACGTAAAAAGAATGTTCGTGTTAATTAGTTGAATTAACTGGTAAAATCTTTAATGATGTAACAAAAAATGTGAGGTGGTGTATATAATAATTAAAAGAATATTAAATTTTTACAATATGAAACGTACAAATTTTGAAGTTTTAACATATAAGACTATACGTTGTATGATGTTTCAGCTAATTATAAATTATTGTTGTAATAATGGCTATTATTTTATGATTTAGAGTAGAAAATTGGAGAGTAGCAAAGCCTTTATTGAAATTTAACTCTTTACTTTTAATAGGGCTAAAAAAATAATGTAAAGTTTGGTGAGGTCACGAGGAAAGTGAATCCACGAAGCATCTAACCATAAGATTTGCTTGCATATGTAATGTAAGCTTTATTGTTGCGGTGATGAATGATGGAAGCGTGTTCAATGGATGCGTCATGTCAACGTGGCATCCACCAATTGGGGCTCGAACCCTTTGCCCTAAAATCAAGATGTCTTTGAGGATGGGGCCAAAGAATCAGATCAACCGCGTGAGATTATGTCACCCACGCCCAATGATGAGGCTAGGTTAGTAATTAATTGACTTACACACGTTATAATTACTACTAATCCGTGGTTAGGTATAGGACAATCAAAAGCTGAAAAACAGTTTATTTATTTGTAGAGGAGGGGGGGGGGGGGGTTAGATTATGTTATCATCTATGATCATTTAATTATTTTATATGGGGTAACTTTTTAATTTTGAGTAATAACCTAAGATTTATATATTACATATAATATAACATAGCATGACTCTAGAGAGCGGTGATTTCATATGGGATTACTGCGTATTAAATTATCATTAGTAGAACTATAGAAATAGAGCCCATAATACAGAGAGTGGTGATTTGATATGCGATTGTCACGTATGAGGTTGTCACTGGTGGAACGACATAAATAGACCCCGTAATGTACATAGTGGTGGTTTCATATGGGATTGCTTGCGAATCAAATTATCCTTAGTAGACCCCATAACACAGCTCCACACCACCGCCTCACGCTAAATCATTTGTTTTATTTTCAGAAAGTGGCATCGGGCAACAGTCAAAAAGAGGAAAAAAAAGGGATGTGAAAAGAATCCACTGCAGTCTATTGTCGAAAGTCGAAACATATCATCGAATTGTAGGTGGCTGGTGGCGCTTTTTAGTGAAGTGTTTGTAGAACTGTTAGATGTAACCATTCTTTACACATCAACTTCGCTAGCGATTTGATTTGATCAAAAGGATCTTTCCTTATCTAGTTATCTTCTTGTGTAGATCCATGTCGGATTCCTTCACGATTTCTTTTTTTTTTTTTTGGGTTTTTTTTGTTGGGGGGGGGGGGGGGGGGGGGGGGGGGGAAGGTTTAATTAACAAAACAATAAGGTAGTGTTTACTTGTTGGAGTGGGAGTGTGGAGTGTGGATTCCTCCCACTCCAGTGTTTACTTACCTTAAAAAATGGGGGAGTGGGAGTGGGAATCCGTGGGTCCCACTCAATTTTAGAGTGGGGAGTGGGATTCCCACTCCCATGGGGATTCCCACTCCCACCTCTTCCCATTTTATCTTTATAATTAAAATAAAAATAAATAAATAATATTTAATAAAATAAATAATATCATTTTTATTAAAAATAATAATTATATCATATTTATTTTATTAAATTTAATAAAATAAAAATAAATAAATATTATATTTAAATTAATAATATTAAACATTAATTTAATAAATATTAATTATTTATTTAATTAATAATAATAAATATTTTATTCTAAAAAAATATTAATTTTGGACTATATTATCAATAATAATATTTCATTTTTGTTGCTATTATTAATAATTTTTATTCACATAATTTAAATTAAAATTAATAAAAAATTATGATTTACATAATTAAGAATATTAGTCATTATTATTAATTTATAAATATAATAAAATATTTATTTTATTTTCCAAATATATTTTTTATTAATTTTTTAATTACAAATTATAATTCTGTACATAAGGATAAAATTATAATTTAAAATAATTTACTCCCAATCCAAGACAAAGTAAACAAATAATTGAGATTCTGATTGACAATCCATACTTTCATTTAGTCTAAGTAAACACCCTACTCCCACTCCCACTCCACACTCCTAATCTAAGAATTCTCACTCCTCAGGATTCCCACTCTAATCCAAAAAGTAAACGCAGCATAAGAGTAAATGAGGAATCAATCCCTAATTTAAGGCCTTCTAAGATTGCTAAGCCTCTGCAAAATCAATGTCTCCAAGAAAAAAAGGTTTATTTGCAGGCTGCAGCAGCAATTTTCGTCCCCATGAAATCCAACTGATCCATGATTTGTATTGAATTTAAGCACACGCCCGAGGCTGGAAAAGACAAAGAAATTAATGAAAACAGGCTATGTATCTTTTTTCCTTATCATTGCTCTATGAATTAATTATGCTACTAATCACGACGCCATTTAAATCTTAGAACAATTATAATCTTTTAGCAACAAATATGACGGTTCAATTATATCCGACTAGAGATGTCATATTGTGAGGGCTGTTAAGTTTAAGAAACAATCAAATCTAATTTTGTGTTCCAAAAACTCATCGGCTTAACACTGAATTTTTTTTTTTAAAAGTTTTTTCGATTTGTGATTTGGACCAAATCCTGAGAGGACAATCGCCACCCGTCATGGCCATCCTTGTTTATGCCTCGTGAATAAGACCCATAGATAATTTTCGAATTATGGTCATTGTAAAGTTATGCAAGTCAAGACTGAACAGACAAATACATGATGTAATATCGCTATATTGTAATGCAATATCGGAGAAAAAGGGGGAAAAAAAAAGAACTAGCCGTGAAAAACACTTCAATAAGAAACTAATATTTATTTCTTCTTGGGGACCTTATTGCCGGCTTCTTTTTGTGCTTTTCTTTCTTTTCTTTTTTTCCCCCTCTTTTGTTCTTTTTCTTTTCTCCTATTGGATGGGATGATAAATGATTGGTCAAACACTCAAAATGGGTGGGTTGGGGTAACCAACTTTTCTGGAATTTGTGAACCTGCCTGATTGAATTTAATAAAATAGTGAACCAAACAAAATATATATATATATATATATATATATGGGAAAAATATGGGATACAATATGTGCCCACATGCAACATAAAAGGGGACTACAATATCCACAAAAAATATAAAAGAGGCAAGGAAACTGAAGTGGTGATAAAAAGATTCTGCTCCAAAATCGATGCAACCCCAACGAAACTCACTGTTGCCCATACTATGTTCTAGAGGCCTTACTTTCTGTTTTGCTAATCACACCAACAGCTGCTCAACACGTGTCCACATAAAATTCTTTTATTTGGAATCAGCCACTTTATCTCATTGAATTAAACAAAAAGGACATACAACAAAAGCAACTCTGAAGTCCGAATACCCACAACTTGACTTTAAAATCACGTCCCTTCCCATTTGTTGACCCAATTCAATAGTAGAACATGACTTGAGACTTATTGAAGCGTTGCAAAGGGTCCTTCACTTAGCTTTGAAGGAAAAATAAAATAAAATAAATAAATTTGGGGGTTTTTGTTAAGGGAATTGACTATTGAGTAGTAGCCTCTCTATAATTTAATTTTTTAAAATGTATGGATATATTGTTGTAGAATAAAAGTTTGTGGGCTGAGAAAGCAAGAATCATGTCACATGGTTCTGTTCATACTTTGCTAGAACGTACCCAGACATTAACATGTGAGGAGTTAGTTCCACACTTCCAAGAGAAGATAATACGCATGGAGATTGCTTCAAGTTGCAGGGTCGCAATATGGATGTATTGTATTATGATGATATATAAAAAGAAATTGAAATTTAGTTTCTTAATTTTAATTTCACATTTATTATCTCCGTTGAATTTGGAAGGGCATATTTTTCTACTTAAGATTTTATATCATAGGAAAATTATCATTTTACTACTAAAGTTTTACTGACATATCATGTCAGTACTAAAATTTATCGAAAAGTACATTTTACTACCAAAGTTTTGCGCCGTTATTAATTCACTACCATTCCGTTAAGAAAATGTTAATGTTTTAACGGAAATTGAGTTAAAAGTCGATTTTATCCCCAAGAGTTTGGTGGTAAAATGATAATTCCCCTAAAAATTCAGTAGTAAAATGATAATTCCCCTAAAAATTTGGTAGTAAAATGATAATTCATCTATCAAATTAACAGACAATTTTACTCTTACAACTAGAAATGTCTTTGATGTCCTTATGACATCAATAAACTTTTAACGTTATTAACGGAATTGTAGTAAATTGACAACGGTGTAAAACTTTGGTAGTAAAATGTACTTTTCGGCAAATCTTGATACTGACATGATATGTCAGTAAAAATTTAGTAGTAAAATGATAATAACCCTATATCATATCATGTACTTTGGAGAAAAAAAAATACATAATTGCAGCTAATATTTGACCATATCTCCATTTTTGAAAGAAAATTTTCTCTATTCATTGTAGAGAAGCTTTTGCTAGAATAATTTTGTTTGCCAATTATAATTTTACATCATAAAGATTAATCTTAGACCCAAATTTAATTAGGACTTGACAGGATATTTTTCCACATTCACCCAATTGTCAAGAGAGGATTTTAGAACTCCTGCCCTCAAATGTACCATGGCTTTAATGAAATTTTATCATCAACATGTGAACTTTTGAATCCACGAAATTGCTTGGTGAACCCTTATAGATCCAATCAATAAACCCATAAAAAAAAAAAAACAGAGAAAATATTCATAAATTACATTTCAATTCATGAACAAAATACAAGAAGTCAGCCATCCCCTTGGTTTAAAAAAGAGCAGGAAAATTACCCACCAAGCCTTGTGAAAATCCTAATCCAAGAAGATAAACCCGCATACTAATTCAGCAAAAGCACCCATCATCACCACCATCTCAATTTTCCCAAGTCCCAACTTGTAAATATTGAGAAGGAAAAGAAGAGAGAAAAAAAAAATATGTACATAGAAGGGCTCTCTAATTGGAAGATATTAATTATAACTAAGCACACATTAATCATTAATTGCACATAATCTTGATTAACTAATTAATAGGAGTAGGCCAATCGTTGCACCGTACGATCCCTTAAAATTCCGTTGTAAAGAGCCACTCTGTTTGCAGGCATTCCTCCACTTGTCTTGAACCTTGAAGATGATGATGAAGATGAAGCTTTTTTAACAACATGTTGCTTCCTGAATTCATCTCCATTTCCTCTTGGATCCACTACATCTTCTGCAAAGTGTACCCTTTTCTTCTTCCTTTCCCTCTTCTTATTCCCATCTGCAAATAACACAAAATTTAAAATATCAATTATTAGCCAAAAAAATGTTTTTTTCTTTTTTAAAAATTATTGTGTAAAGAAATGAAAATTTTGTGCTCACCAGAACAGATACAGGATCGCAGGACCTGCTGTGACTGAGGAATTTCTGAAGGTTTCTGAAGGCGAAAAGCCAGAAGGATTACAGTACCAGAAACGGCAGCCATGGCCGTGGCTAACACCATCCCCTGCGAGCTCAATATTGAAGTCATGGTATGATGATGCTGATGTCTAAACAAACTTTGAAAGCCAAAAATAAAAACAAAAAGATTCAGCAGTACATGTACTTATGAACGAGAATTTAGATGATGCTTTGTCTTTGTTTAATAGGATGATGAATTGAACTGGTGGTGGGAGACTGACAACAATAAAACAATTATAAAAAAGTAAATAATAATAATCAAATGGTTGATATTTTTATTTATTTTTTATTTCATACTTGTGCGTGGAAAGTGAATCCTTATTTTAATTTTGAATTTCAACTTTTTGTGCGGTAAATGTCTCCTCCTTCTTTCACCTAAAAAGGTTAAAAAAGCCATAATAATGAACGTAACCATGTGTTTTGGAACCAAAGACCTAAAAAATATTGGACAGCTTGGTGATGACGTTTTTACAGATGTGTAATAAATAACAAATTAACAATTAACAGAACTCTTTTGTCATATTTGATGGCAAAAAATTGGTTTAATTAGTTTTATGATTACTTGAGTTTTACCATCTAATTCGTCATTATGAATCATTGAATTGAGAGGGAAGAGGGTGAGGCTCACGCTGTGGAGAGAGCGTATGGGAGGGAGGATTTAATTTAATATTTATGTTCTTGTTTTTAAAAACCATGATGTGTCAGAGCATCCCGTGCCATAAGATTGGAGATTTAAGAGGCTTGGATATAGCTTCTTGTTTTATATTGTTGTTGCAGATAGGAAAATGACTTTTGGCCAATGATATTAGAGCTTCATTCCATTTTATCAAATCAAATAAACTGTTCATTGGGGGCCTTGTTAGCGACTTAGCGTTAGGTACCATATGTGTAATGTGTCTTACAATAATAAGACCCATGGTGATGGATGTAGAAAATGTAGTACTCCTTTTGGGATTTTTTTTTTTTAAGGCATGATTATATTGTTCACTGAGAGAACAAAACTCCCAAATCTTGTCAATATTTGTGAGTGGGAGCGACGCTCTTGAAAGCAATGTGTGTTTGGGGTTGGCTTTCAATCAGTGCAAGTGAGGTCTCCTCCTTTCGCTTTGACATGTACTCCAACTCAATCTATCCAATCAGGTTGGTGTTGATATGATGATGGACCAATTATTTCATCAATAATGGACTCAATATGATGTTGTGAACTAGTCATTTTTTCATTTATATGGAAACCACCAATCATATATGAGATACCCAATTGGCAAATTTTGACATTCAAATTATAAACCAATCTATAATCAAAATCATTAGTTATTAAAGAAATGGTTAGTTAACTTCTTGGACAATAATTTAAGCAAAACTTGGATAAGGCAGCTGACCATAGACTGAGCTTTTTCCAAGTGGAGTTTTACGAAGAACACACAATTAGTTGGTTTGTGTATGCGTATTATTGAATTTAAGCTCCAATAAATTTTCTCTAAATGCTAGCTACTTGCAACTGACTCGGAATCTGCCAATCAAAGCTAAGTAAGATACCATGAAAGTCTGAGATCTAAATTTTGGTTTCACAAGCAACCCGCAAGAAGGGCCTTATCAACAATTTAATATATTGGGGAAATAAGGTGTCGATTCCCACAAGAAAGAGCTTCCTTGGAAATGCATTCACTCCTTTAAAAAATTACAGAAGTTCTAGTCAACATTTGTTTAACTTGGTTGAAAAGGTCTTAAACAATCGGCAACCTAGTAAGTCCAAGTTAAAGTCCCAAGTTAGGTTCCCACATAGATCATTGAAACAAAAAGACAAAAATGAAAGTTCATAACTCATTACTGATAATAGTTCATTCTTTCGAAACTATGATTGATATTGTTTCGGGTTAGATCAAAAATCAAGGCATAGGATCATAATTACAAACTATTTTTAAGTAAAAGAAAAAAAAAAAAAACACAGATGTTTGTATGTACAAGTGCATTGATGCTATAAATTTATGGGGACAAGCTACAGGAAGATGTATCAGGGCTAAGATCCCGGGCTACCTGAAGAAGGTGCTCTATGTTGACATCAGGATAGTGTTGTAAAAGCTGTAAGTTAGCTACGAAATCACCACTCAATAGTCTGTTTTTCATGCACAGTAGCATTGCACAGCAGACTCGTAACAGCATATGCTGCATAAAGTAGAGGATTGCACTTAAATCAGCATTACTTCAGACTCATGTAATTCGCAAACAGAAATGGGCAAGAAAAACTAGATCAACAGGCAGAATAATAGTTTTAAGTTTTAGGCCTCCAGCACATTGAGTTTCGGAGACAAAGACCTGAATGCCAAAGGGATTACTCAAAAGAGTATCCCAAATTCTTAAGATGGGCTGCAAATTGAATTCTTGAGTAAGTAGCAACGTGATCCACCTGAATGCATAAAATTGTGGCTTAATCTGTTTAACAAGAAGCAGATATAAGTTTTCATGGATATAGCCCCAAAAAATAGAAAAAATAAAATAAAAAATAGCAGATTGTAGAAGACGTCTTCCTGCAGCTTGAAAGTGAAGCTAAAGGGAGTATAGATGTCATAGAAATGTAGAACTTGAACTATTTGACCAAAATATTGATATAGAACATCTTGAACATGGAAAAGGGCATATACAGTATATACTGTAATGCAATTAATTTAAAGTACCTCGTTTGTGTATTCAAGGTGCCGCCACAATTCCTCATCATTAGCTTTCAATAACTCTGCTAAGTGAGAAAGAGTTGAAAGGATACCCCCCGAACTATTATCCAATTGTTGACAAAAGTGATCCACTGAGTCGCTTAAGAGTCGAACAAAACAAGAAAAACTATCTGCCTCCGCATTTTCCTGAACTCAAATATTATTCTTCAAATTCAGCATGATGTTACTTTGTTGGACTTGGACCCCAAGAGGACATTATAGTATGGAGTACGGAGCACAAAACAAGCAAAACGAAAACCAAGAACATAGTGTGATTCTTACAGCATTTTGTTCATCAGGATCAGTACTAAATACATAGTACATTGGTGCCAATACTTCATTCATGCCTTGAACATAGCGAATAACAGGATTCAGTTTTGCAAACAGTAAAAGAATATTCCTCATTGCTTCCTGCAGAATAAAATGTATCACATATATAGTTCAGTTGGGAAAAGTCCAGCTTTTTCTTTTCTAGGAGAAAGTTATTTCATATGACGCAATATGAACCTTGCCCCTCAGAATAGCAAAACTAATAAACAAGGTTCTGTCTAAGTCTAAACCTTATGCAAAGAATAAGATGAGGCAATGCATTAGTGGCAATACAAAACATTCAACCTAGGAACAAAAATCTTGAGATTTTGACAAGCAGAATCCAATCCATCTTCTCCAGGGCATGCAAAAAAACTCGGAAAATATTTCAAGAGAACACATCTATTATGTAATGTTGAGAACTGAAACTCACCTTGAAAAAAAAATATAAAAATCAAATCCAAGTACATGGAATAAGCAAATCGGCGAGGGAAAAATACCCTGTTTTTTCTACTGAATGCTGCATCTCCTGAGAAGAATTTCATGTCCGGATGTGTGCGTTGTAGATCACGATCAATTTGTTCTGCTATCTCTATATGCTAGAGCATGTTTGCATATTGATAAAGTTTCAGATTCAGCACAAGAAATTCAAGAGATGCCTTGGAATGAAGAAGAGATATACCTGGAAATATTGATGCCAAACACTGGCCTTACCACTGCTCAAAGGGTGATCTTCTTGAGAGATTTCTTGTCTCCTAAGTGGTCCATCAACATCATTGTCAGCATTCTGGTCATTGTAATTCGATACTTCATCTTTAATCCTTGTGATTTCTGACTGTCTAGATATAAAAATTTGATTAGTACATGATAACGACTAAGGCACAAACCAAAAAATAGTGCACATCACGAACAAATGTAGGAAGCTTACATTGGCTACGTATTGAGGAGAGTGTTCAGTAAATAAAAAGTGCGGAGTAGTTAGCATCTTACAGGACGCAAGAGAAGTTCCTCTTTCAGCTTTAAGTATTTCTGCCGATTCTCCGTCAGCTCCTTTTCCCACAAGTCACGACAAGAAGGCAAATAACCTAAGAGCAGCTGCTGTAATAAAACGTGCAAGGGAAATGATACACAATTCAAAACAAACAGCAATCAGTTAAAGTTCATATAATTTTGTCACTGAAATGTCTGCATTATTGGTGGTAGCATAGCTATTGTTTTACAAGTTTTCACATTTCAGAATTATAAGCGTTAGCATAATTAATCATATATACGTAATCAACAAGCACTGATGAAAAAAGAAGGGAGGGGGATTCAAGTGCCACTATTAATCTTTTATTTTTGAGGTCTTCTTCTTCCGCGACCATGATCAATATCCATTAAAAAGTGTTATCAGATTATATCAAATTCCTACTGCTTCTGGTGGAATGCAGTAAGCTTCAACACTGACAAAGGTGTAAAGTCACAAATCAAGTTAGATTTCCCTGCTCGAATAATTCTTATACTTCGAAATTGTTAGCAGTTTACATGATCACAACATAATAGTGACAGAAAAATTAAGCCCTACCTTCCAAGCAGTAGCACGCAAGCCTCCTCCATCAGGAAGCCCTGTATCAGCAATCCTTTGTAACTTTTCCAAGTTTATCTCCTTCTGTGATAGCTGTCCACATAATATAAATATATAAATAAGCAATGCAGAACAAATTATCAAACATTACAAATAGTGGAGGATACGCGTAAACAACATAACCTTTTTGTTTACTGAGGAATAAATCAAAAGAAAAAAGTAATGAAGCATTTGACATCAATTTTCAAAAATCATTTTTAACAATCAATGATGACATGCACAATACGAGTAATAAACCCTAATTTACTTTTTTTTTTTACCCACAGAAAGAAAAGAACTAAGAATTTAATACCAAACTTTCCATTTGTCACATTGCATACATACGAGCTGGGGAAAAAATACACATTCAACTTAGAAGAACAATATTTCAATACAAATGAAACTCAAGAGCACTTACAAGAAAATTAAACAATGAAACATCACATTCTCACCTCGTATTCAAGATCGGACCTTTTATCATCCGCAGCGATAACTTCTTTGACGGAGACCAAACGCGACCCGTATTTTTTGGGATTTCGCCGGACCCTTGATTCGAAATGCTCTTCCATCATCTCCACATAATCATCCTCGCTCTCTGGAGCCGATCCGGGCCCGTTCGGTTTCAAAATCTCGAGCTCTTCACCGGACTCGAATGCGGAATCGGACTTTCCACTTCTGTTGTCTTTAATGTCAAAGCCGGCCGCCAAGCTCCCGAGCCGATCGGGAAACGCTCGGCAAGCCTTTTCGGGGAGATTGAGCTTGCCTTCGAACATTGTGGCACTGAGTGAATGGCGGTGACTCAGGCGAGATGGGTTGATGAACTTTGTTTGTAGTGGTTCCACGAGAAGGAAAAAATGGTTCATGAATCGGGGATCATAACTCGATTAGTCAGTGCCGTTGCATTCTGTTTGTTGAAGAAGACTGGTAGTTAATACAGTTGATTGGTAGGTGGGTCCGTTCTTTTGATTAATTCAAGAGTGCTCATGTTTGCCCCGGGTCAAACTTCAAAAAAAATAAAACGGCATCGTTTTGTTTTAAATTTTTTTTTTCTTCTCCAAAACGCTGCCGTTTTTGATATATTTAAAATTAAAAGAAAAAAGGAAAAGAATGAGAGTCTGTCCTCTCGCCCTTCTTCTACTCTTTAACTTTTGCCGTTAAAAATTCATTTCGATCCAAAAAAACCCATAATTAAGCCATCATCATCATTATTCTTACCAATAATTAAACAAACCTCAATTGAAATGAATTAGGGTTTCAAATTTTAAACTTAAAGTAACCACCCTTTGCCTTTTTATCAACTTTTCCTTATATTCCCTTATCTACTAATTCCGCTTTCTCAAACAAACACTGAGAAAGCAAACTGACCCCCAGAAAAACAAAAAAAAAAATGGCTACGAGAGGAAGCAGATCAAAGAAAGTGAAGAGAATTTTTCAACAATTTGACACGAACCGCGACGGTGGCCTTAATAGAGAAGAAATGGCGGCTTTAGTGGTGGTCGTAAACCCTCGAGTCAAATTCAACGACGAACAAATCAACGCAATTCTCGACGAAGTATTCCTTACTTACGGCGAGTTCATCGACGGTGAGAAGGGTTTAACTTACGACGGTTTGTTATGGACCTACGATGATGGTGCCGGTGATGTGGACAGAGATTTCGATGCGGTGGTCCGTCGACTGTGGGCTCGTCCTTCGTCTGTGCCAGCTGTTCGCGTGACCGTGGGTGATTGTTGTTTGTGGGTGTGATTTCGTGGTTTGTCAAAAGGAAAGTAAGAAAGGGGCAGAGAAGAGAAGCACTTGAGTTTTTTCTGCTTTAGTTTGTTTTGTTTTTACTAGCTCAAACGACTACGTTTCATGCAAGTAAAAAGAAAAAAAAAAAAACCAAAACGACACTGTTTTGAAATAATTCGGGGTTTGACCCGGGGAAAGTAGCATTTTCCTTAATTCAATAGCTGCATGAGAGGTAATAACCATGGGGTGGGCATTTTTTCGGTTAGGATCGGCTCGGTTTGGTTCGGAGTCAGACCAAACCAAACCAAAATCGATCGGTTCTTAAGAATTTAAATTTCAAATTGAATAGAAACTGAATTTAAAAATTGAACCGAACCAAAATATTTCGGTTCTGTTTTTAAATTTAGTTTGATTTGGTTCGGTTTGGTTCGGTTCAGTTCATACATCTTCTGGATTTTTATTAACAAAAGCATGATAAACTTTAAATCCAAATATTGAATATATTTGTTTCTCTTGTAAATGGGATCTCACTATACACACCAATTTCACACTTACAGTAGCCATAACCCACAAGATCCAAACACCAGCAACACGAAAGCAATATACACCAGCACAAAAGCAATAAAGCCCACAAAATTCAAACACTAGCAGCACAAAACCAATACAACCCACGAAGTTCAAACACCATCACCACAAAAGCAATACAACAGTCGATTTCACACTTGCAATAGCCACGGTCCACAAGATTCAAACAATCAACATAAAAGCAACCCCTCACAAGATTCAAAGAGAAGTAAAACAAACACACAACATAATTTAAAAAAAAAAAAAATACTTGCAACAGGGAAGATGATGGGCTGACTGTAGGCGATTTGGAGTGATGAGAGTGAGACAAGCAGCATGAATAAGACATGAGTGATTATTGACGGTGGTGAAATGAGCAGCGAAGGCTGAAAGTGACGAGCTGAGTTGGTTGACGGCATACGAGTGAGACCACAAGATGATCGTGCTTGAGGGTTGCGTCTGCAACGGCGTCACCATGAGAGGCTACGACCGAGAAAAATTGTCGTGCCGCCATTGATCGTGAGAGATGGATGTCGATTTAGGGATTTATCGATTGGGGTTGTTCCTTATTACAAATTAGCAATTAGGAATGAAATTTGATTTTCGATTTTAAGTTTTTATATTTTAAATTTAATATACTTTTTAATTAAATTCAAATGAACCGATTGGTTTATCGGTTAGGTTCGGTTTTGGGCTGAACCGAATAAAACCAATCGGTTCATAAGTTTTCAAACCATTCGGTTTTTGTCATTCGAACCGAACCGAACCGAATTGAAATTTTTTTGGATTGGTTCGGTTTGGTTCGAAAAAAACCAAACCGTTTGTCCACCCCTAGTCATAATTGTTAAATTGATCGCAGCAAATCTAACATTAAGGGATTAAGGATACTTTTGGTAGAGTTTTTAAAATAGAAGAGAGCTAATTTAAATGGTTTTTATTAATAAAATTTTTATAAATAACATTTCTATCTAAAATAATTTAAGTTGTTTGATTGTTACTGAGACTTTTTATTGAAAATTATAAAATTATTTTAATAAACAAGTTCTTTTTAAAAAATTATATTATGATAAAAATGAAATAAAATTATTAAATAAGTAGAAGATGTTTGAAATATTTTAACATTTAAAGAAAGCTTCTATTTTAATTTTAACATAAAATAACGAGCCTGTTATACTTGTCAAGCTCCTTTCTATTTTAATTTTAACATAAATCCCGACCATTGAAGCCCGGGCCGGGTGTGTAAAATCTGGGCATCCAAAGAATTATGCTCAGAATAGTCAAGTCCGGTCCAAGCCGTAATGGAGCGGATCCCCAAACTTGCTGATTCTTTTGTTCATTGGGTCAAGGCGCTAAGCATTGACAAAACTAGATGGGCCAGACAAAAAAATTGATTGTGCTTAGCGCACGAATTCTTAGTTTAGGTCCCCCATGGCGATTGGGCTTGGTTTGGTTTTTCATCTGATGGACTTGAATTAAATGATTATTTTTTGAAGAGTGGAGCTATTGGCACTCCTTAAAAGTACTGTCAGCAACCCCTTTTTTTTTTTGTACCCATCAAGATATTAAAATGAATATAATTTTTTTTAATGACACCTCCCTTATTTCGTAAGTAACCTTGGTTAGAAGTTGACAAGATGATCATTAATTGCAGAAAAGCAGCCGAGTTTTGTAATTATTTCCTTGAATTTGTTTTAAAAAAAAAACAAAGATTGGATTCACAAGCAAGAAGGCTAATAATAAAGAAAGGAGAGAAAACTCTAAGCTATCATTAAAGCAAAACGATTTCACTTGCAGATCGAAGAGAAATAATGGAGAAAGTTGATGAGTTTAAAAAGAAGACGAATGCTTGAAAGAAAAAAAAAAACACCACGTTATTGCGTTTATCACAATGGCACAAATGATGCATCAACAATAAACTAGTGAATTTTGAGAACCATGAGAATTGTATTTGAAGGAGCAAGACAATAATGGGTAATAGTTCTTCACCAAAATAACAACAAAATTATGTATGTTAAAATAAATAAAAATAGAATTCAGGACCCATATGCAATAATAAGTTCTTTGTACTTCTTCCACTATTTTGAATTGAACTGAAAAATTAAAAAAAAAAAGAAAATATTTTACATGCGGGTGGCAAGAGTTCGTATTATGAAGTCTGTAGATGCAGGTGTAAAATGTTTGCACAAGATAAGATGAAATTGTGTGGGAGTTTCATGTAATTTTATGTACGGATAAAATTGTAAATTCAAAGAAGAGGTTTCATTAGGATATTAAAGGGGTGCTAATAGCATCACTCTTTTTTGAATTATGTATCGGATTGAATCAAAATAGGTTAGGTTCTGGTTCGGTTCTTTTTTTTTTGTTGGTTTTTTAATCTTTAAAATGCTAAATTTTCTTACTTGGGTCGGTTTTTTTAATATTTAAATAAACTGATCGTTTTTTCTTTTTTTGAATTGAACCATTGGTTTGGTTCGATTTTTCGTGACAAGAAGTTTTTTTTTCCACTCCTAACTCTACATAATGTTTTGAATTTTTTTTTCCTTTGCATACTTATTTAACAATTTAAAGATTTTAATATTTACTCTGCACACTCCTACAAACACCAAATTCATCCTCAATTAAATATTCACAATAATTAATTATTTGGGTAAAAGCTCGTTTAGTCAATATATTTTGAAGTTAGTGTCTGTTTAGTCCTTATATTTTTAGAAATACCTCAAATCATCCCTACCATTAAATTATTGACACTCTTGCCATTATCTTTTGTTACTTTTAACTTATTTTTATAATATTACCCTATTATAATATTTTTTTAGACACTATTAAAAAATAAATTACCAGTTTAACACAAAAAAAATTAAAAAATATATACTAATTTTTGTGGAACACTCTCTTGAGTTAAAATATTAATTTTTCTAAAAAAATTGATAATGTAATTTTTTACAATATTAATTTTTTAGACATACGTGAGCTTCCACAAAACTTAATATATATATTTTTGTTTTATTTTATTTTTGAGTTTAATTTGATAATCTAATTTTTTATTAATATCCAAAAAAGAAATATTATTGTAAGAGTGTAATATTATAAAAACAAGTTAAAAAGAATAAAAAATAATGGTATGAGTGTCAATATTTAGCAATAGAGACGTTTTGAGGTGTTTTTAAAAATATAAGGATTAAATGGGCACTAACCTCATAATATAGGGGCTAAATAAGCTTTTACCTTAATTATTTTTCTCTATATAGCCATAAAGGTCTTAAGAATATTGAATATCTCCACCAAAGCATAAAAACTGTTAGGCTTGTTTCACATTTTTTTTAAGCTTACAATGATTTGTTTTCTCTTTTCTTTTTTCTTTTTGAACCTCAACTAACGAGTAGATGTGGGCAAAATCAAATTTGGATCAACCTGATCAGGTTTCGAGTTGATCAGGTTGGAGAAAAACTTATTTAAACTCAATCCGAATCTGTAACCCAATTTAATACAATCCGAACATGTTCGGATTGGATCAGGTTCGGTCAAATTAGGTCACTCATAGTTAATGAGAGATAGAAGTTTGAAACAGCTGGTTTGTAGCATTCTCCATTTTCTCCATTTGATTTTTTTCCCTCACCATGACCTATAAGATAATATTTCTGTCATCAATCTTTCAATTAGTTTATAAGTTACAATGAACTCTAACCCAAAAAATAAAAAAGAATTTAAAAAATACATACAAAAATTATGTATTAGGAGAGTAGAATCGTGCTTGAGCGGAGGGCAGCAAATTGCGGTGTAGATCAAACATGGTGTCCAATGGATCAAGTGCCAGCAGTAGTCACAGTGCAATGCAGTAGATTGTGTCAGTGCCTCATAGATCACGATGGCTTCAGTGGTTGCATTGGATCGTGTCAGGGCTACTTCACTGCCGTGACATCTGCATCTTAGCATCTGTATCTCTTGTGCCATGACTGCCGTCTGCCGTCTGCCGTGTTGTGTTTAGTGAGTGCTATTGGCTGCTGCTGCTTGTGTGACTGTGTGTGAAGATGTGACTATGTTGTACTGCTGTGTTCTGTTGTGTGTGTGATGGCACAATGTTAGTCGTTTGATCAATTGATTTTGTAAATCAAATTTTTATTTATTGTTTAGCCAACTTGATTAGGTTTTCAAATTCGATCGGTTTGGCAAAATGCTATTCGATCAGATTGATTTAACAATCCGATCCGATCCGATCCAAACCCGATGTTTTTCGAACCAGGTCGGATCGAATCAATTTTTTTGCCCAGCCTTACTAACGAGGCAACTTTATTAAAGGTTAAGCCTACAATGATTAGTTTTCCTTAATATTAAATTATGTTTGGTAGGTTATCTTGAAATTATAATACCAAGAGAATAGAAAAATATGTTTAGTAATTAATATGAAGATAATCTTATTACGTTATTAAAAAAATAAAAAATTATAAAGAAATATGTGCAATTAGAGTGGAATAATAACTATTTTTAATTCGTGTGGGACCTAAAACTTTTTTTTAATAAGCAAAACTTTTTTAACTTAAGTTTGAGTATGCAAATAAAACAATTTTATTTTTTTTATCGTCATAGAAATAAGTATTATATGATGGAGGGTTTGCCTACGTTACAACTGTTGCAACTTACCACACTTTTTGTCTCCATTCTAAAACGTCATTGCGTGTAAAGTGTTCGTTTTTAATGATTGAAATTAAATGGTGGATAAATGAGTAGCTGATTGCTAAAGCATCGAAGAAAATGTAAAAAATAATATTAAATAAGGTTCGAAATACATATTGATATTCAAGCCGTTTTGAGAGACCATCATCGAATTATTTTGCCCACTCCCGAAATTGGAGTCATTGAAATAATTTTCATCCTAGAAATTGAGATCATCCAAATCTTTTCCCCCTAGAAATTACAATCGTCGAGTTTCAATTTCGGAAGACCTAGAGTAAGTCAGAAACGATGTAAGTTAAACCAACCATAAATTAAGACCATCAAGGCAAATATATGGCCTTGGCAACCAACTGGAAACAATATTGGGCAATGCTACAAGTCTACAAAATAAGGACATTTGAGTATGTGAAATTATAGTGAATTTGGCGTCTGTTTGAAGGAAATTATATTTATTATGAAGATTCCACAAACACTTCACCCAAATTGCAAGTATAGAGAAATGGAACCATGTCTAAAATTTCATAAAAAAAATTGTCATCTTACAATGTATCACAGAAGGCATGAACTTACTAAAATTATCATCAAGCAAATACAGTACTAAAACTCAACACCTACTATTAACACAAGGCACTTCCCCTTGCTTCGCATTGCGATCAACATTACTCTATTTTTCAATGTGTTGTTTCCTTCTTTCAAGGGCAATAGCTGTTGCATTATCAAATGCACTTAATTTTGTAAATTCAACATACAGGGGAAAGTTACTTTTATGTTGTTTTCTAGTTCCAACATTTATGATGAGCTATTAAACATCTCTTACTCTCCCTCTCTTCTATCAATCAAAGGCCCATCGATCTCCTTGATGCACAACACTCTGATTTTTGGATTCTCTTTGCTCACTGTTGTGCAAATTTTATTGAACTTGCAAGTGTACTAATCTATTGTAGAATAGATCACTGGTGACGAGTGTCAATCCCGCGAGAAAATTGATTTTAATTATGTGTAGAATTAATTTTCTAAGTGGGTGGTTGGATTTGTGGTGAAAGTAACTTAGATTATACTAAAAATTTGAATTAAAATGGCGGGAATAAATTGATGAGAAAACTATTAAAATAGAGTGCTTGAGTATCTGAATCTGTATCAACGTGCACTATGTGCTAAATATTCCTTATTAATGACAATTAAATCATGATGGGGGTTTTCACTCCTCATGAACCACACTCTAATCAATATGGTGCTAAGGGCTTGTCGTGCCAAATAGTAATAACCTTGTACTAGGGAGCCGGTTAAACCAGTGCGGTATCTAGATAAGATTAATACTATCTGTCGACGAAAAATCAAAACATTCACAAAAATCAGAGGGGAAGAGAAATTAAATTTACCAATAAAGCTCATGGAACATGTTGAGACTTCACATCCAACCCAAGCTTGAAAGAAAATTAGTTACTGATAATTGAACTAAAAAATGAATTCAGGGATATCAAATTGGGGGGAGCCCAATTTTTATAGATATATTGAGTACATCATGGTCATCAGATTAAAAATAATTTGGATGTTCAGGATTGCGCCACATCATCAGTCAACAGTACGCGATTTGACCACGCGGTATGAACAGTGAGGCGGCTTGAATAGTGACGCAGTTTGGTTGAAAATAATTCTGTGTATATGCATATACCGTACGTACTGTTGTGCAAATTTTAATGTACTCGCAAGCGCACGAATCTATTGTAGTATAGATCTATGGTGACAAGTGTCGATCCCACGAGGAGGTGGATTTTAATTGTGTATAGAATTAATTTTGTAAATGGGTTGTTGGATTTATGGTGGAAATGATTTGGTATATGCTAAAACTTAAATTAAAATGGCGAGAATAAATTCTAAAATTGGTATTGAAATGGGGAGAATAAATTGACGAGAATTATATTGAAATGACGTACTTGGGTATCTGGATCCGTATCAACATGCATCATGGGCTAAATAATCCGTATTAATGCCAATTAAATCATGAGGGGGGAATCCACACCTCATGGACCACGCTCTAATCAATATGGTGCTAAGGGCTTATCGTGCCAAATAATAATAACCTTATACTAGAGGGCCGGTGAAACCAAGGCGGTACTAGACAAGATTAGTATTATTTGTCGACGAGAAGTCAAAACATCCACAAAAACTAGAGGGGAAGAGAAAATAAATTTACCAAATTAAGCCCATGACACATGTTGAGACTTCACCTTCAACCCAAGCTTGAAAGAAAATTAGCCACTCATAATTGAACTAGGGGCAAAATGAGAATTTATTAAAATACGAAGAAAATACAAGATGGAGAGAGAATTACAGAAAATGGATCCCAAAAATGGATTCAGAGATATCAAATTAGGGGGGGGAGGCCCCCTTTTTATAGATACATGGAGTAAATCATGGCCATTGGATTAAAAACAGTTTGGACGCTCAGGATTGCGCCACGTCATCAGTCAACAGTCCACGGTTTGACCACGTGGATGAACAGTAACACGGTTTGACCCGACTTTGAACAGTAACGCGGTTTGACCCGGATGAACAGTAACGCGGTTTGGTTGAAAATAATCCTGTGTGATGCATGCACCGTACGCGAGATTTTTCGTCCACTAATATGCTGCCACGTCACCATCAACAGTACATAAGAATTTTAGTCCAACAGGATCGTGACACCTCATCAGTCAATGCCACATCATCGGTCAATGCCACGTCATCATCCGTCTATGTGAACAGTGTCGTGAACAGTAACGTAGACAGTACCGTACGCGTGAATAGTACCGTACATGTGAATAGTGCCATTTTTCCTTTTATGCTCCTCCTAAGATTTTTGACCGTCCTGAGTTCAAAAGTGATGTCCGTTTTGCCGTCTGATTTCTCCTTTATTGTGAAATGACTATAATGCCCCTAAAATACATAAAATACTTAATTAAAATAAAACACATGTAATTAAATCACAAGAAGGTTAAATACATAAAAGTAAGGGTTGTTAGTAAGACTTGAAATGTAAAATGACGGTTTTCTCCTTTATAAATATGCATTTTCTAACACTCAACACACCCCCCAACCAGCTTATTGCTAGTCCCTAGCAAATAAAGCGAAAACAAAATTCAAATTCAAATTTTTTTTTTTTTAATAGAAACACTCGTATTTATTCCATCAGATTAATGATAGCAATCAAATAAAAGTATAAGCATTATCTCCAGTCTAAAGCAACATCACACCCACATCAACCATCCACATGAATTAGCCCAGTAGACTTTGTTTTAGCTACTCTCAAGAATGACATGTCAAACCCCAAAATCTCACTGGAAGTAGTGACACTCTCACAAATAAATTAATCCCAATAATAATAGTCACTCCAATGAATGGTAATTGAGAGAGAAAATAATAAAGAAGTGATATCACATGCTCTTACCAAGATGAAATAAATATGCCCTCAGCTTAGAAATAATACGATCTCAAGTCAAATAAAATGTTAGTCAACCCACTTTATTTATCTTTTTTTTTTTTTTTTAATTATGCATCACTACATCTTTTTAGCCCATATAACTAGCTTCTACTTCGGACTATAGTTCCCTAAAATCAAGAAGGACTTTTATTAGGACGTAACGTAGGCTAGGGACATGGTTAACAAAGAAGGGAAATAAGGAAAACAAAGTGTATGTTTGAGAAAAATGCAGAGAATTATTATTATTATTATTATTTTTTTTTTTTTTGGAAGTTGCAAGGTGGATTTCACCTATTTTTATTCTTTTGAAACAACAACTTTTGTTTTTATTTTTGTTTTTGTTTTTTGTTTTTTTTTTTTGCTTTTATTTGGCATAACTTCACTGAACAAAATAATTATTTACATTTTCTCAAACATAAATTGGTGATGGAACTTATAAGACATCGGGTAATACTCCAAACCGGAGTGGGTCAAGATGATAAGTTGACAAAGAAAATGTTTTTTTTTTTTTTTAAAGGCTCAAAAGGGTTAACTATGGATATTTAATAAAAGGGATGGCTAGAAAGGCTCAAACGGATCAAAGATGGCCTTTCCATCGTCTTTTAGGGCTCTGAATAACCTTCCATATCTACTAGTTAGATGGGCCTCCAAATGTAGCAACACACTTTTTTTTTTTTTTTATTAAGGGTTAACTCAAAAGAAATCTAGAGATCGTGTATACAATAATAAACTGTTAAGCTGTATAAAGAATGGGCAAAAGGGTTACTCTCCAAGAAAAATGATAGGCTCAAAAACTCACTTGGTACTTATTATGACATGTTCATTCCTTCAAGCAACTCATATATGTCTCTGACATCAACATGTAGAGTAGCAAACATAATGTAACATCACTTAAGACCAAAGATAATACAAATACTAAAATTTGAAATTAATCATGTCATCCAATGTTAAAACAAATCACACATTTTTTTTTAAACATCATTCTACCCCCCAACCTATTCTAAACATGAAAGGAAAATATGCATGCAGAAATGTGAAAATGATGTATAAAAACTAATTAGAAAAATTACACGTAAAATGATAGAAAACGAAAATGATTTTTTTTTTTTAAAAAAGAAGATGCGTTTCTAGAGGAACTACACTCCATATTCAGCCATCTTCGACTCAAAAGTTGGAAAATGTATATTTATAGAGGAGAAATTAAAGAAGAAAAATAAACATAAACACATAATAAAGAAAAAGAAAATGTCTGAATTGTTTTTTTTTTTTTGAATTTTTTTTTCAAACAATGAAGATGCGTTTCTAGAGTAACTACACTCCATATTCAGCCATCTTCAACACAAAAAGTTAGCAACAGTTAGTTTTTACAACAAAAATTAGTAAAAACTTAACCAAAATTCCACAATTGTCAACTATTCCCTCCCCCCAACCAGAACGAAACATTGTCCTCAATGTTTGAAAGGAAAGAAGTAGAGTTTAGAAGACATCACCTGGGTGGTGCAACACAGAAGAAAATATTTATAGGCGGAGAGTTAAATCTAATTTGTACTTCTTACTGCGGCTACTGTTACCATCATTATTTGGACGCTCCAACACAAAGGTCCAGGGGTCTGGCTCCGGTCGATAAGCTTGTAACATATCAAGTAGCTCATTAGCAGTGTGAGCACAAATAAAGAGTTTTTTCGCATTAGAGGGAATGAAATAGTTTTTTATTGCATGGTTAAGAAATGCGATAAAGCCATCATAAAAGTTATTGACATTTAACAAACCGATGGGTTTCTGGTGAATGTGTAGATGGGCCCAAGATGCTAGTGTCATAAGTGCCTCTAGTGTTGCAAGATCTCCTGGAAGGAAAATAAAAGCATCAGCATGATTAAGCATTTCAGTTATTCTTTCCTGCATACTTGAGACGACTAACTCTTCTCCAGTTGATGAGTCAGACGAACTGCCCAATGGTTTTAAGACTCTTGGGATGATGCCTAACACTTGACTTCCTCTGATAAGAGCTGCTTCTGAGACCATTTTTGATAACCCTCGATTACCTCCTCCATACACCAAGTGTAATTTTCTCGCTGCTATGCTTCGACCAAGATCTATGGCTGCCTCAACGAACTCTTTATGTTTGCCATATGTAAATCCAGAAAGCACACAAATGTTCTTGAATTGTCTATTGGGAGTAGCTGCCATTGTGATACTTCGCAAAAATAATTTGTGAGTGATTGACAAAGAAAATCACATTTAAGAGTCTTGGTGATAATGGGTCATAGTTGTGTATGAGGTCACATGTCCATGTCAAATAACGCGTAAAGCACGTGGCTCGCGAGTCAAAAAGAAAACAATAAAAAAAAAAAGCAAACAGTAATAAAATTATTAAAGACAATAATACAAACAATAAGACAATAGTGAAATAAAATAACAATAAAGTAAAAGGATATTTACAGGTAGTTGCGACTGTGGCTCACATCTTCCTCTGGTTTTACGTCCAGAAACGGCTTGAACGCCCTCTATGGGTCGAGGATAGGCTTCCTATCCAGTTTTCTTATAAACTGGCAAACAGGGTCGTTTATAGTCAGATTCCCGAGACTATATCGTGCATGCTCTTTCTGGAATAATGACCATAACTGGAGAATCGCTCCTTGCACATATCCACTGGGATGCGTTTCAAGAGACAAAAGGATATCATCCAATGACTCCTTATTCAAGCCATCCCTAATGAATTGAATCTTATCTTCCCTGTTATCAGACATCATTCCTAAAGAACATGGGTTTTTATTGCAACTCATTCTGGCACACTTATGACAAGCAACAGAAATTCTTCGAGCTCGTCGTTTTCTTGCATAATTTCCTTTACCACAACCAGACATGTATGTAATAAATTTAGGAGGTAACTCACCTGCCAATCGTACTTTAGCCTCGATTAACCAACGAATGTCTGCAGGTATGTTATTCCTCATGAGTAATCGCATGCGTTTAGATCGGGCTTTATAGATTGTAAGGAGGGCATTCTGAGGAAGTGAAGGGAATCGCTTGTGAAGCTTTGCTAGAATCTCGTTTCTATCCATACCTTCGCCTCAGAATATCAGTTATTATGGGAAACTGAAGTAACCGACTTGATTGTCACGGAGTACCGTTATCCGCCACTTCACCGGGGTAACAAACTAAAACACACAAAAAGAAAAATAAATTAAAACACACAAGAAAATTAAAATCGTCCTCTTATTGAATTTACCTCAAGCTCCAATTGGATGTCGTAAACACTTCTCTCAATATCTCTGAGTTGGCTTTCTAAACCCTCAACATAGGCTACTAACTCTGGTGGTTGTAGAGCCCAAATGCGATGTGTTTTACAAAATTGAATCTGCCTTTTGAGATGAGTTTTGACACGTTGAAGTGGTTTAAGAATGTTCAGGAGGAACGGTTTAAGCATGGTACTCATGATTAACAATGATAAGAAAAAAAAAATCTTAATGGAAAAACAAACACACTTATGCAAAAATAATTTCAATTAACAAATAAAAAGAAAGAAAGAAAAATCAAATCAACGAAAAGAAAAAAAAAATCAATTCAAATCTGGTGGGTCACTCAAATTTATTTCGGTGTCCTCTCCATGTGGTTGGTACTCTAGATATGGCTTTAATCTTTGACCATTAACTTTAAACGTGACACCGTTCTTTGGGTCTTTAATTTCAATTGCCCCATGTGGAAAAACAGTATGAACAATAAATGGACCAGACCAACGAGAGTGTAACTTACCTGGGAATAGGTGCAAGCGAGAATTGAATAAAAGCACTTTCTGACCTGGAGTGAAAGATTTTCTCATAATTTGCTTGTCATGGAAGACTTTCATTCGTTGCTTGTAAATCTTGGCATTTTCGTACGCGTCATTGCGAATTTCTTCAAGTTCTGCCAGCTGTAATCTTCTTTCTGAGCTGGCTTGCTGCATGTCAAAATTGAATTTCTTGATGGCCCAATACGCACGATGCTCGAGTTCCACAGGTAGGTGGCAAGCTTTTCCATACACTAGCCTGTAGGGTGACATCCCAATCGGGGTTTTGAAAGCCGTTCTATATGCCCATAAGGCATCATCAAGTCTTAATGACCAATCTTTTCTGTCCGGCCTCACCGTTTTTTCTAATATGTGCTTTATTTCTCGATTGGAGATCTCAACTTGGCCACTGGTTTGCGGATGATACGGGGTCGCCACTTTGTGTGTGATTGAATACTTTGTCAAAAGAGCTTTGAATGCTTTGTTACAAAAGTGGGCACCACCATCACTGATTATTGCTCGAGGGAATCCAAAGCGTGAGACAATGTTGCTTTTCAAAAATCCTATCACCACCTTGTGATCATTGGTCCTACATGGAATTGCTTCTACCCATTTTGAGACGTAGTCAACACCAACCAATATGTATTGATGGCCAAAAGAAGGGGGAAAGGGTCTCATGAAGTCGATACCCCATACGTCAAAAATCTCAACCACTAAAATTGGATTTAGTGGCATCATGTTCCTTCGTGTAATGCTCCCCATTCGTTGACACCTATCACATGAAGAACAAAAAGTGTAAGCGTCTCAAAATAATGTTGGCCAATAGAAACCACATTGTAAAACTTTAGTCGCTGTTTTCTTAGCACTGAAATGGCCTCCACAAGCTTGTTCATGGCAGAATGAAAGGATATTCTGAATTTCATTTTCTGGGACACATCGTCTAACAATTTGGTCTGCACAATACTTGAACAAATACGGGTCATCCCAAAAGAAATTCTTTATTTCCGCAAAAAATTTGATCTTGTCTTGCTTGGTCCAATGCTCTGGAAGTTTACCTGTAACAAGATAATTAACTATATCAGCATACCAAGGTAATAATTCCACACTCATTAATTGTTCATCTGGAAATGACTCATTTAATATTAATGGCTCTGTAATTGTGTCAAAGTGAAGACGAGAGAGATGGTCCGCCACAACATTTTCTGACCCTTTCTTATCTTTGAATTCCAAGTCAAATTCCTGCAAAAGTAACACCCAACGAATTAGTCTAGCTTTTGCATCTTTCTTTGTGAGAAGATATTTAAGAGCAGCATGATCTGTGAACACAATTATTTTACAACCAATGAGATAAGATCGAAATTTTTCCAATGCAAACACTACTGCTAGCATTTCTTTTTCAGTAGTTGAATAGTTCAACTGTGCATCATTTAATGTCATACTAGCATAGTAAATAACATGGGGAATTCGATCAACTCTTTGTCCTAATACTGCTCCTACTGCATAATCAGATGCATCACACATGAGCTCAAATGGTAATTTCCAGTTCGGGGCCTGAATGATGGGTGATGATGTCAACAACTGTTTTAATTTTTCAAACGCCATAAGACATGAATCATTAAAGATAAAAGGTACATCCTTAGCAAGTAAATTGCATAAGGGTCTAGAAACTTTGCTAAAATCTTTAATGAAACGTCTATAGAAACCAGCATGCCCAAGGAAAGATCTTACTTCTCTGACTGTTTTGGGTGGAGGAAGATTAGAAATGAGATCCACCTTGGCTTTGTCAATCTCAATACCTTTACTCGAAATGATGTGACCGAGAACAATACCTTGTTTTACCATAAAATGGCATTTCTCCCAATTTAAGACCAAGTTCTTCTCGATACATCTCTGCAGAACTAGTGTTAGATGATGTAAACATTGATCAAATGAATCACCAAAGACAGAAAAGTCATCCATAAAGACTTCAAGGAATCGTTCAACCATATCAGAAAAAATGCTCAACATGCATCGTTGAAATGTAGCAGGTGCATTACATAATCCAAATGGCATTCTCCTATATGCAAATGTGCCAAAAGGGCAAGTGAAAGTAGTTTTCTCTTGATCTTTTGGTGCTATGGGAATCTGATTATATCCTGAGTAACCATCTAGAAAGCAATAAAATTCGTGGCCTGCTAATCTATCAAGCATTTGATCGATAAATGGTAAAGGAAAATGATCTTTACGTGTGACAGAATTCAATTTTCTATAATCAATGCATACACGCCATCCTGTAGTTACTCTAGTTGGTATCAATTCATTATCGGCATTCGTAACTACTGTGACTCCTGACTTTTTGGGGACAACTTGTACAGGACTGACCCATGAACTATCAGAAATGGGGTAAATGATACCTGCATCTAATAGCTTAAGGACTTCAGTTCTAACAACTTCTTTCATGTTAGGATTTAACCGACGTTGCATCTCTCTAGTAGTTTTAGCATTTTCATCAAGGTGAATGTAATGCATGCAGTCTACTGGGTTTATACCTTTAATGTCTGCTATGGTCCATCCTAATGCTCCTTTGTGCTCTTTTAAAACATCCAACAACTTACCTTTTTGTTCGTCATTGAGGGATGATGAGATGATTACCGGTAGAGTACTTTCTTCTCCCAAAAATGCATATTCCAATGTGTTGGGTAATGGTTTGAGCTCGAGTTTCGGTGGTGATTCTGATGATGGGATGAGTTTCTTCTCTGATGGTGCTAGTTGTTCAACTCTTGACTTCCATTTATTAGTGTCCATAGATGGTGCTGAGTCAAGCAGGGCGTTGACCTCATCAACCGATCTGTCAATATCAAAATCAAAACCAAAGTGAGTTAAACATGTTTGTAAAGGATCATCACTAAGGTTTGAAACAAAAGTATCATCAACTAATGCTTCAATTAAATCCACATCAACAATTCCATCATCTGCACTGTGAGGTTGTTTGGCAATGTTGAAGATGTTCAGCTCCATAGTCATGTTGCCGAAAGACAACTGCATATTTCCAGTCCTGCATTGAATGTGAGCATCTGCAGTTGCCAAGAAAGGTCGGCCTAGAATAATGGGGATGTGCTTCCTTGAATCCTGTATTGGTTGAGTGTCAATTACAATGAAATCAACAGGAAAATAAAACTTGTCTACCTAGATAAGCACGTCCTCCACAATACCACGAGGTATTTTTGTGGACCGATCTGCAAGTTGTAACACCACTGGAGTTGGGTGTAATTCTCCCAGTCCAAGTTTCACGAAAACAGAGTAAGGCAACAAATTTACACTAGCTCCTAAATCCAACAAAGCATTCTCAATTGTGTGGTTCCCTATACTACATGAGATAGTGGGGGAGCCAGGGTCTTTGCATTTTAAAGGAATTTTATGTTGGAGTATAGAACTAACGTTTTCTGTTAAAAATGCCTTCTTTTGAACATGCATGTTTCTCTTTTTAGTACAAAGGTCTTTAAGAAACTTGGCATAAGATGGAACTTGTTTAATAGCATCAAGCAAAGGGATATTAACACTTACCTGTTTGAAGATTTCGAGAATCTCACCTGTGGATTTTCCCTTCTTTCCTTTCGCTAACCTTTGAGGAAATGGAGCTTTCGGAACGTATTCTCGTGGGTTGGTTTCTTCTTTCTCCTCCGGTGATGAGTCCTCAACATTCACAGGTACAATTTGATTTTCTTTTGTCACCGGCATCTCCACTTTGTTGTCGACTTCCTTTCCTTTTCGCAAGGTCATTACTGCTTTGACCTCTCCATGCTGCTGTGGTGAACTGGTACTTGCTTCATGTACTCCTTTAGGGTTAGGCACTGGTTGACTTGGAAACTTACCTTTTTCAACGGTCATTGCCAAGGTCTGAACTGAAGAAGCAAGTTGTCCCACCATCTTCTCGAGGCTTGAAACTGATTGGGCTTGTGAATTGAAGCCTGCTCTCAACTCATTTCGTAGTCCATCAATGGTGCGATTCTGTTGCTCAATCGTGGAGTGAGTAACATTCTTGAAATTTTGGAATGCATCCTCCCATGGTCTGGGTTGAGAGTAGTTCTGGTTCTGATTGTATGGTCTGAATGGGGGCTGAGAGGCTTGAGGAACTTGAGGAATTTGTTGCATTGGTGGAGCTGGAGCTGCTGGTCCATTCTGTTGGAATCCTTGAGACCATGAAAAATTGGGGTGGTCTCTCCATCCAGGGTTATATGTGTTGGAGTATGGGTTGTAATTTGATGGCTTTCTCATTACACCTATGGCATTGGCTTGATCTGAGTATGAGTCCTGGTCATGTGGTTCTGTTGATTTAGTAGTCGATAACGATGCTATTTGTCGAGCAAGACCTTCAACCATCTCCTTGACTTCTTTGATTCCTGAAGTTGATTCGCCAATTTGAACCTCATTCACTCCTTTAATTCTTCTAGTAGTCCTAAGTGATCGACTCCGTTGTTGGGAATTGTCCGCTTGTCGCTGGAAGAATTCCCAAATTTCTGACGCACTTTTTGACATTAGCTCTCCTCCACTTGTTGCCATTAGCCATTCTTGCACATTCGGCAATAATCCCTCCAAAAAGTATTGACATTGGTGCCATTTTTCGTACCCATGATGTGGACACTTCAAGAGTAGCCCATTGAATCGCTCCCAAGTTTCGAAAAACTGCTCGTCCTCTCTTTGTGTGAACTCTGAAATTTCCCTGCGAATAGTATTGGTTTTATGCACTGGGAAATATTTATTCAAAAATTTAGTTACCATTTGTTCCCATGATGAAATGCTATTAGCAGGTAAAGTATTTAACCATGAACGAGCTCTATCTTTTAAAGAAAATGGGAATAATCTGAGTTTAACATCATCGTCTGAAAAATTCTCATATTTAAATGTTTGACAAATGGCATGAAAATCATTCAGATGATTTTATGGGTCCTCATTTTCTAAGCCATAGAATGTGGGGAGACAATTTAGCACACTAGGTTTTAATTCGAAACTCCTAGCAGCTACATTTGGGTATCTTATGCATGATGTGCTCAAATTAGCTAAGGGACTGAAGTAGTCCTTAAATGGCCTCTCTTGTGGTTGCAAATCCATTTCAAATTTATTTTTAATGTGCTTTTGTGTGCGAAGTGTTTTTTCTAATTCAAGGTCTATAGGTTCAAGATTAGGTAATAATGACCTACGACCATGCATGCAAAATAAATAAAATAAAAATAAAGATGCAAACAAAACAAAAAATAAAGATGGGAACAAAACAAATAAAAATAAAGAAGAGGGAGAAATTACGATACTAACCTTATTGCGCTATTACAACCTTTCTATAAAAATACACAAAAATAAATACGTGAAAGAAATTAACTAAAAATTAAATTAATAAGATAAACAAAAAAAAATTACAAAGAAAAATAAATAGAAAATTAAATTACAGAATTTTAAAGAAGAGAAAAAGAAAAGAAATACTAACCTTTAAATGTAGATTCACTTTTTTTTTCTTTTTTTTTAATTTAATAAAAAAATACAAGAAAACAAATAAAAGAAATTATTCAAAAAAAATTAATTCTATGAATTAAAATTACTTACCTCCCCGGCAACGGCGCCAAAAACTTGTTGTGCAAATTTTAATGTACTCGCAAGCGCACGAATCTATTGTAGTATAGATCTATGGTGACGAGTGTCGATCCCACGAGGAGGTGGATTTTAATTGTGTATAGAATTAATTTTGTAAATGGGTTGTTGGATTTATGGTGGAAATGATTTGGTATATGCTAAAACTTAAATTAAAATGGCGAGAATAAATTCTAAAATTGGTATTGAAATGGGGAGAATAAATTGACGAGAATTATATTGAAATGACGTACTTGGGTATCTGGATCCGTATCAACATGCATCATGGGCTAAATAATCCGTATTAATGCCAATTAAATCATGAGGGGGGAATCCACACCTCATGAACCACGCTCTAATCAATATGGTGCTAAGGGCTTATCGTGCCAAATAATAATAACCTTATACTAGAGGGCCGGTGAAACCAAGGCGGTACTAGACAAGATTAGTATTATTTGTCGACGAGAAGTCAAAACATCCACAAAAACTAGAGGGGAAGAGAAAATAAATTTACCAAATTAAGCCCATGACACATGTTGAGACTTCACCTTCAACCCAAGCTTGAAAGAAAATTAGCCACTCATAATTGAACTAGGGGCAAAATGAGAATTTATTAAAATACGAAGAAAATACAAGATGGAGAGAGAATTACAGAAAATGGATCCCAAAAATGGATTCAGAGATATCAAATTAGGGGGGGAGGCCCCCTTTTTATAGATACATGGAGTAAATCATGGCCATCGGATTAAAAACAGTTTGGACGCTCAGGATTGCGCCACGTCATCAGTCAACAGTCCACGGTTTGACCACGTGGATGAACAGTAACACGGTTTGACCCGACTTTGAACAGTAACGCGGTTTGACCCGGATGAACAGTAACGCGGTTTGGTTGAAAATAATCCTGTGTGATGCATGCACCGTACGCGAGATTTTTCGTCCACTAATATGCTGCCACGTCACCATCAACAGTACATAAGAATTTTAGTCCAACAGGATCGTGACACCTCATCAGTCAATGCCACATCATCGGTCAATGCCACGTCATCATCCGTCTATGTGAACAGTGTCGTGAACAGTAACGTAGACAGTACCGTACGCGTGAATAGTACCGTGCATGTGAATAGTGCCATTTTTCCTTTTATGCTCCTCCTAAGGTTTTTTACCGTCCTGAGTTCAAAAGTGATGTCCGTTTTGCCGTCTGATTTCTCCTTTATTGTGAAATGACTATAATGCCCCTAAAATACATAAAATACTTAATTAAAATAAAACACATGTAATTAAATCACAAGAAGGTTAAATACATAAAAGTAAGGGTTGTTAGTAAGACTTGAAATGTAAAATGACGGTTTTCTCCTTTATAAATATGCATTTTCTAACACTCAACACGTACAACTTTTAGTCTACTAACATGCTGCTACATCACCGATCAACAATACATAAGAAATTTTGTCCAATAGGATCGTGACACCTCATCGGTCAATGCCACGTCATTGTTCCGTATATATGAACAGTACCGTACATGTGAATAATATCGTACACGTTAACAATGTTATTTTTTCTTTTATTCTCCTCCTAAGGTTTTCGACTGTCCTAAGTTCAAAAGCGATGTTCGTTTTGCTGTCTGATCTCTCGTTCATTGTGAAATGACCATGATGCCCATAAAATACATAAAAATACTTAATTAAAATAAAATACACATAATTAAATCACAAGAGACTTAAATACATAAAAGTAAGGGTGTTAGTAAGACTTGAAATGTAAAATGACGATTTTTTCCTTTATAAATATACACTTTCTAACACTCAACACTCACTTAACAACCTGTAAAAGATAAACGAAGCATGAAATGGTCACACAAGCTGACAACTCTCGGAATAACCTTCTCAAGACTTTATAATATGGGAAATTATCAGCCATATACCCTTAAATGATACCCATATCAAACGTGCTACAACACTTTTCAAGTGTATCACTTGTATACCCTAAGTTGACAAAATATTTCTACTGTCCACAAATCCGTTAACTTCCGTTAGAAAGTTAACAGAATTGTGCCAAATTAATTATTTCGCGCTTGAAACTCAAAATGAGGTAAAAAGATAAATTTACCTTAAAAATTAACGTAAATTTTCAATACACAATTTTTTTATTTTGTTATTAACAATACATTTTTTATTAAAAAAATTATGAATTATTAATGGTATATATTATTAACAATTATCTGTAAAAAAATCCATAATCTACCATAAAAATTATTAACAACATATTATTTACAATTACACATATTATACCATAAAAAATTCCAGTTAGAGATTGGAGGAGTAGATTTTCAAAAATTTAGGTTAAATTTTGGAGGAGTGAATTCAGTTGTAAAGTAGTTTTTTTTAGCAATTATTAACAATTATCCGATAAATGGGATGACATGACATTTTTATCAATATATATAATATGACATGTCATTTTTTATTAGGTAAATGGGATGACATGTCGTTTTTTAAAAAAGACTAGATTACCCTTTTGATGTCAGCGCTTGTAAATGGCAGTTAACGGATTCGTGGATGACAGAAGTGTTATACTTGAAAAGTGTTTTAGCACGTTTGATACGGTGTCACTTAAGAGTATATGACTGATAATTTTTCTTATAATATTAATCTTATTTGCACTCTTATTGCATTGTTTAACTAAAATATGCAAGAATTCTATGTAGTTCTACAAACTGATATAGCCACGACATTTAATTGGAAAAACAAATTAAGACAATTCCACCACCTTTAGTCCTTCAATTTAACAATTTTCGCTGAGCACCTCCTTATCGTGTTAGATTTGTAGCAACCAGCTAAAGTTAAAAAAAAAAAATTATTCAATGCCTCAATCTCACTTCCCTTAAATTCCTCTTGCAAGACTAATTGCTGGCTAGAAATTGCAGTTTATATGTCAAACAGGAATAAGAATATCATACTATAGAAATAGAATTGTTTATAGTGAACAAACATGCTGGTGCAGTCAATGTAAAACAATCATGAACATCCACTTATGGCCCATGAAAAACATGGTGTAAAAGGAAATTTAATTGTTTTTAACGAGTATACAATGCTGTCCAAGGGGGTTTGTCCTCACAGACCATCAACATACAAGTTAATGAATTAAGCAAGGAAACCATTTTCTCATCATCCAAGTGCAAGCCATTAACAGAGCAAAATAAACAATTCATAACCGCAATATCATCCTTACATACTTGGTCACCAGTAGAGAATACAGAAAACCGACCAAATGAGAACATGTCGTACAAGTTAGACCTCTTCAACTACCGATATGGTGACATTTAACCCTTACAATGACATTATCTACCTGCACAGTTTGTTGAAAGGTAATTGTCATATCCTTCTTCATTTTCTTCTCCAAGAAATTAATTCCCTCTCGTTCGCTCCTTCAGTACAACTCTTCTTGCAATGAAATTAAACAATGACTCATTCCTACCAATCTCACTTTCCCTAATTCTAACAAATAAACATAAACGCCCCTCCGAGCTAATTACCACCATCATACTCTTTGAAACAAAATTAACCAATTTTTGTCTATTGTGTCCGCTTCGAATGGCACATCAATAGAGCAAATAGACGCGATATTCAATCTAGTTTCAGATATAGATAATTACTAAACTTTCAGCATCACTCAGTTTGGGTTATAGTTGTTGGCTAGAGTACCAAAATCGCAATCGAATTCCTACGCATGACAACCCATGTTCATATAATAATCATCGAAATGGTTTCCCCCAAGAAATTGCAATCCTCTTCTTTCATTTTCGGTGTCTATAGATTAATTCTCAAAATGTAATCACTTACACTGGCTGCAGTAACAACATCGCCATTGAATTTATATAGCTTATAACCCAAGTTGCAATATACGCGAATCGGTGAAATCTTCTCCCCTCAAGAAATTGCAATCGGCCTCTTTCGATTTAATTGTCTCCATATTAATTCTCAAGCGCCATCCATTAAACCCTAATTTATATTTTTCAGACATAAAACAAAGTTATTCTTTTTTTGAAGAATTTTTTCAAGCCGACACTCCCTCTGATAACCACATAATAGATCCACCTTTTAATTTCAATCGTTAGGTACAAACAATTTACATTCAATGGTATTTTAGAATGGAGATAAAAGGTGTGACATGCTGCAACAATTGAAATATAGCCGGACACTATGATTGATATGTAACATTATTCTAAAATTTCCTAATCAAGCAGTAGTTGAAAAAGATTATTTTACGTTTTATCCAACCAGCATGTCACATATTAACCGGGCCCAGGCAAAAAGACAGCGAACCAAACATGTTGTGGTAAAATGAGGAAAATTTGTTTGAAGAATCAAAGACAAAATCAAACGCACCCTGTGTATTTGTATTTATTAACTTATTGTACTTTACTGACAATTTTCATGGTATAGTCAGCCTTCACTAAAAATATCATTTTTTTAAAAAATGAAAGTATGCCTTTTTCCAATAAATCAAGTTAACAACAAGTACATAATATCAGTGGAAATACATCAAACCATAAAACAGTTTCCATCCTTTGCAATTCTAACTTAGTTATTGAATGAGCTGTGACATTACACTAAAAATATCATTAAGGAAGAAAGAAAGGTTGATTGTTTTTGGTAAATATATTATTTAAATAATAATTTTGATAACAAACATAACTTAAATTTTTTATCATATAGCTGTACAGTGCAAAAGCAAGCTTAACGTCTCAATAACTCTTGTAAGTACCATAAACTACTAATTAACCAAATGCAGTGTAAGTACCATGAACTATTAATTGACCAAATGGAGCCTGATTAGTCATTGTCATGATGTCGTGCACTAGATTCAATTGCTGGATGGAGTAGTCTTTCTTGGTCCCTTTCAATGATAAGCATAATTTTACATCATGCATGTGAATTGCTTTTGAAGTAATGGCGCAATCAATTCATTGCCCGAGAATCGATCTAACTCTGGCTGTGAACCTACGTGGTCAATCAAACTACCAGAAAAATCAATAAATAAATAAAAAAAGATATAGTATACCTCTTGAATTGATCAAGTGAGATTAATGAACTTAAATGTAAATTAGCTGTAACTTGGGTTTCTTTAGTAACTGGCTAGGGCTGCACTGCATTTAAACACCATTACCCTTAGCGCATCTTGTTCCTAATTAATTAAGACATCGTATAATCGACTGGGTCCTTATTATGGTAATAACTAGAATAAAATCTTATGAAAGAGCTAGTAAATAAAATTCGACCTCTTTCACCTTTAATGTGGATGCTTTCCCCTCTGGGGGTTAGATTTCACCTTAACCGACTTGTATTATGTACGTAAACAAATTGAATCAAATTGTAGTCGTTATGATGAATGTCTTTTGTACCATACATTGATTATACATTTTTTTCTTTTCTTAAAAGGTAGGGAGCAGTAAAGTAAAAAAATCACTATTTAACCCTCGCTCTTATTTGAGTTCAAATTAATTATTTAACCCTCACATTTTCAGAATTCTAATACAAGTGACCAGTAAAAAGAAAAAAAAAACTTCAAAATCATTCGATCAAGTCCTTATGATGTATTCAATACGTGTGTGATAAATGGAGATATATCAAGCCGCGTTGTATGGGCTGAATAAACATTTATTAACCATTTGATTTCTCCATGCCCGATCAAATATATAAATTATACGTGTTCGTCGTTAAGAAAAAAAAAATGTTATAACCTATTAGAATATAAAAAGTTGTTAAGTCAAGCATTCCGTCAATTGAAATTGATGATCACACCATCTAATTTCATTAAAATTTCTATTTAATTATTAGAGGTAATATATAATAAACCATTAACAAGGTAACATTTTTTTTAATTTAATTAGAAATCTGTATTCGATTTTGACGAGAAACTTAAAACTTTAAAATGTGCATCCATGCATATATTTAATGATACCTATAACACTTTGTACCAAAATCAATTACAAGTTGATTAAATAGGATGCCAAACTCATAAAAGCGTTGTCAATGATCACAGGTATCTTACTAGCTGCCTTTAACCCCCCCCCCAACCCCCCCCCCCCCCCCAAAGAAAAGTTCATTTTTATTTATATTACCAAAAACAAAAGGAAAACAAAAGAAAGGGTACTAGTTAGACAGGGTAGCAAAATGGACCATGCATGCAGCATGCGAGCATGTGATGAGTGGACAGGTGACAAGATGATGTGCTTGTAAATGCATATGCATGGCGCAAATGTGAAAGAAGGGAACATGCCACACATTCATGCTGAGGGTTCATTTCATGCTTAACTCCGAATGATTTGGAGGTTGATGTGATAATTAAGCTATAGTCGGTAGTATTTAGACGTCGATCTTAGATTAATGTACGTAGGTCTTGATCACGGTCTCCATCATCATTACTCATTGTACGAAATACTCAATTTAACTTAAGTTTCACATAACCTATGAGATGTTTACTTTGTTAGCGTTGGTCCCCTTTCCTTATTAGTGAGCGTGAGCACTGAGCACACATTTATCAATCGCATTTATGAAAGTTCCAATTTGATCCCTAAACAAAACCTATTTACCCTTCAACTTTGATCCACACAAGTCTAATTAGTTAACTTCAATTAAGACTAGTTCATCACTTTTTTTATTAACATAAAAGATTTTATTAGTTGAACCAATTAGGTTCGCTACTTCATCACCTTGAATAAAAGCTTTTATATATAACAAGTATATATATAACTATTATATAATTCATTAATTTAATGCTCAGATGATCCCCTTCTTCTCAGTTTATTTGAATTTGATGGATCCAACAAGATGAAATGTACAATGCGCAGGTGAAGGTCGGTCGGCCGGTGAACTGCAACCCTACCAAGAAAGAAGATTTATACTTTGAGTTCGGACTCTCTCTAGTGATTGCTGGCTTGCCTTTAGCAAGATAGATTCTATTCAAACTGACAATTCTGTTCATTTGTAACATTGTGGGGTAGATAGAAAGATTTGAGAAATATTCCTCCGGCCCGAAATCCTCGGCCCTCCTTTTCATTTGCTATTTAACGCCTACAGCTTTTGCAGTAAATCTGTATACCCACAAACAAAAAGACAAACAAAAAACTATTCATATGTTAAATTTTTAATCTGTCAAGAGGGTAATAAGATATTATGAAAACGATAAGGAGGTGGTAGTGTTTTAAACATTAGAAGTTTTTTTTTTTTTTTCCTTTGAATACAGAAATTCTTGATAAATCAGGACATAAAACCTCAAAAACAACAAGATATTTCTTGTGCAAATTCTTTAATCAATACAAAAAACCTACTATTATGTAGCAGAAACTTAGGTACACCATCTGTAGCTTGATTACAATTTCCTACTACGTATTGAATCCTAAATTCATATTTTGATAAAAAAAAAATGTTGCATTTTTTGCTATCATTAGGAGCATGCAAATTAAGAAATCACAATCTCCCTTTATAAAATTGGCACTTTCGTTTTCAGTAGTCGATTTTATTTAATACTAATTGATTTTCTTACTGCCAAATGGCGGCTTTTGCCATAAGCCAAAGACATTACTTATTTCAAGCTTTTTATGTAACTTTCGGCTGTAAATCGTTGAAGTTAGTCTGTGAAAGGTAAAGCCTTAATTCACATTCGCAGTTCAAATAATTAACAAAAATTAAGGAAACCAAGCAAATCGATTAAGTCACCTACTTAATTAGCTAGGTAAATAGTATCGCTAAGTCACGTAGCTAGTGAGATGTCAAGTATCGTTTGCAGTCCCATCAAAGTTAAAGTCACTTTTATATTATGTTCACATGGAATATGGCAAAAATTATTAATAGGCCTAGCGGAGGATGCAAAGGCCAGGGCAAAAGTAGTAAGCAAAAGCAAGCCCCATTCATAAATACGGTAGCTATTGCGTTTTTAAGGAAGGTCATGTCTGATGTAGGTGACATTTTTTATTTTTCATTACAAGTCTCTCTTTGTACGATACATCTAGTTGGCCGACAGTCACAGCTTCTACTGCTGCTGGCCCTTGTCACTCATAGTTCTCTCTCTCTCTCTCTCTCTATATATATATATCTTCATCGATCTGTACATTTTGTGTGTTGGTACTTCGTTTTTCATTCACTCTAATTAAAAATGGTGCAATCAAATAAGAAGTTCAGAGGTGTCAGGCAACGCCACTGGGGCTCCTGGGTGTCTGAGATTCGACATCCTCTTCTGTACGTACTTTATCTTTTATATATATATATATAGGATCAGGCTACGTTGCAACTGTGGTACCATGCCACGGTTGCATCCAGCTATTTGATGCACTTGAATTGGTGGAGTCCACTGGCATCCAACGGCTGGATGCAACTGTGGCACGGTACCACAGTTGCACCACAGGTTTCCCCATATATATATATATATAAATTGCTAGTTCCAATTTTCATTGTGTGATTAATTATTTATTACAGGAAGAGAAGGGTATGGCTAGGCACATTCGAAACAGCTGAGGAGGCGGCACGAGCTTATGATCAAGCTGCAATCTTGATGAGTGGGCGAAATGCGAAAACAAACTTTCCAGTAACACAGAGTTCAAATGGCGACCCTGCTCAGCCTAGTGAAAGCTCCTCATCATCATCACCTACAAACGAGTTATCCCAACTCTTACACGCCAAGCTTCGGAAATGCAGCAAGACACCGTCGCCTTCTATGACTTGTCTGAGGCTCGACACAGAGAATTCTCACATTGGTGTGTGGCAAAAGCGGGCGGGTCAACGTTCGGATTCTAACTGGGTCATGACCGTTCATCTTGGAAACAGAAATAGTGGTGATCATACTAATGTTAATAATAATGCTGATGATGTTTCGGGCAATGCATTGCCTTTGGCTGCTGATTCACAATCTCAAGGACCAGAATTGATGATCAGGACAGAAATGGATGATGAGGAGAGAATCGCCCTGCAAATGATTGAGGAGCTTCTTAATAGAAACTGTCCAAGCCCTTCATACGAGGTTCAAGAAAAAGCCGATGATCATCAGTGATGATGGATTGGTAGCTTCTTTTCTCTTGACTCTAGCTATTGTAATTGGTTTCATAAAAAAGAAATGCATGTGCTCGTATATCCTGGCAAGTGACTTAATTCTGTACTTCAATTTCTTTGTGTTTTTTATTCTGTAAGCTTACGTATACAGGGAGCAATGGATAATGATTGACTTGGGGTGTACGCTTTGAATTGGAATAATAGTATATGCAAAGTTTATAAGGAAATTGTGAATAAGGTTTTTCTTATTGGGCAAAAGTCCATTTTTTGTAATAGCTTTGTACAAGGTGATGGTAATTAGTATACTAGCTGGATGTTCATGTTCTTTCTACGACTGGATACATGGCTGATTGATTTCTCGAATAAGACTTTCCTTTCCCATAATGGACCTTTCTTTCCTTTTTCTATTATATTTTATAAATTCTGAGTATCTTTACCATAATGGACATCCGACTACTTAGTTATTTATATATCAAATTTTTAATTTTGATTTTATTTTATATATGTGTCTTATAGTTGGCTCAGCAAGACGGTTAACTAGAAGTCTAGAACCTCATTTAAGGCTTTTTTTTTCCGTCTTATTTAGAGTCATTTTGATAATACTTTAACTTTTAAAATAATTAATTACTGTTAGCGATACTGTAGAAATAATCAGTTGTAAAAAAAAACTATTAAATGTTTGGTAAAACTTGCTTTTACAAGTACTGTAAATTTTAAAAACAATCGTAGGTTTTGGTAAATCTTACTATTAAACTGTTGTAAAAATATAAATAATTAAATTGGATATTATGTTAGTGATTCTCAAAATTAAATTTTGAAAAACTACTTCTTTCCTGATTTTTAAAACCTGTTGTAGGAATGAACTTGCCAAAAGTTATTTTAAAAAAAATTTACCAAACATCAAAATTAATTTTTAGCCTTTCAAAATTACTTTTTAACTTCACAAAAACAATTCCAAATGGGTTATTAATTTTCCAATTCTTGGTTTTAATGGTCAGCCAGTGTAGTCCTTCCAAGTTCATAATGTCATAAACTAAACTTTGAACTAAAACTTGGTTAGTATTACTTTGAACAATAATAATAATAATAATAACAAAGATGATGATGATGATAAATTGAATCTTAACTTAACATGCTAACTCTAAATGAGGAACAGCCAAAAGAAAAAAAAATTATTTAATCCAGCTATTAATTTATTGAGAATTCATTTTAGAGTAGTGTTAGGTGTAGAGAAAGATGAGAGAAATTTGCCTTCTCTCTCTCTTCCATTTTCTTCTTTATTTCTCTCATCTTTCTCTACACCAAACATTTTCCTTAATTTTATCAAAGTTCTATAGTACATATAATGTAAAATGGGTAAATACTTATTTTAATCCTATATTTTGAGTTAAGTGCATATTTAGTCTTGATATTTAAAAAAAAATACTTCAAGATACCCCTACTATTAAGTTTGGTGCACTTCATGTGATGTGAGTTGCACCTATTTGTTGCCAAAGGAGTGTCTTCCTTATTTGTTGCCAACACAACTGGAAGAAGATCATTGAAGAAAAATCAAGGAACAACAATATCTTAACTCAAACTATGCATGGGAGTCCATAGTTTTCCCTTGCCAGCTTGAAAGAAGATGAGAAGAACCAAAACAAGGACGAATACAAAGACGGACTGATTGTCTCAACTTTTGTTAATCAGTTCGAAGATTAATTGTCAATCAATCCATTAAAATTGATTGAATCTGTCTTTATGTATCAATCAAGCTCTTACTGATTATAATTATAATATTTTCACTTTTATATTTGCAAATCTTTGTGTATATTAAGCATTCTTACTCATGAATCAATAAGAGAGCACGTAAAAGTTCGTAAATCTAATTCATATTCAAAAGTGAGATTTTTCTTTTCCCTTTTAACACAAATGATTGGATTGTCCTGCTAGTCTTACGAATGATACAGCCCGTACCCTATTAACGCCCTATAACTTTAAACTTGTGGAACCCAGCTGATCACTTTAGTTTAGAAAAGTATGCATGCATGTGAATTGATCTTTCAGGTCTTAATATCTATAATAATATTGATAAGTAGTTAGGGTCCAAGCCTCAACTGCCTTTAACAATATCAATAAATTGCCCTTTTGCAGCACACAATACGAATAAGAAGGTAGCACGTGTTTGGCAAATTTACGTGCTTAACGAGGTTGTGAAAATATATGTACTATCTTTACTTCTTCTATTTACTCTTTTTTTTTAACTGTTAGATTCGCTCAGTTTTTATCATCTGTTTCCTTGAATGAAAGAGAACGATGTATATATTGCATCTGATCTCTCTCCACTTAAAAGGAAAAAATAAATAAATAAGTAGCCTGCTCAAAAGTCAAAAGTAAATCCAATGAGAGCCCTAATAACTAATTAATTAATTATATTTGAAGAGAAGGTCTTTGATGCAGGAGCACCCAACACTTTTTCATAATTAAAGTGCACACAAAATTTCGATTAATTAAAAAATAAATAACACACCAAACCCTTTAGTACAAATCATATCAAGTCACATCATTAATAATTTATTATTTTTTATGTCATTAATTAACTTGCATGAATTTACCCATCACTTAATCAACCATCACCAACTTTCCTTTATGCTTGATAAAAGAAGAAAGCTTTTGTCAAGCAAAAAAAAAAAAAAAAAAGAAGAAAGCTTTTATTGGCCAGCCGGATGCCGGCAATTCCTGGAAACAAGGACCAACAAGACGATGAACTTTTGCTTCTCTCATAATCTCCAGGAGTGCAATTCAATTGCTGATCATATATAGGGTATGACCATGCATATGATGTACATTTGAATAGGTGCTGTTAGCTTATCTTATTTATCTTCACCATTCGGATTCTCCCTATTTAAGCCGTCGAAATTGATTTAGAAATAAAAAAAGACAACGCATTAACGTGCATGTAAATTAAGACTTATCCTTCGGCAGTCTCTCAATCAATGATGAATCTAATTAACATGACGAAAGTCCCAAAAATGGGGCTGCGAATTCAGACAGCGGGGTTGGGCCATCATCAATGGCGTACTGTTTTATTGGATTGTGTAAGCTGTCTTTGGACCCTGACTTAGTGACTTCTCACCAATTTCTGTGCCTAGTTTGAAATTGTAATTTAGTAATCGACCTAGTTCATTAGCACCTGTCATTATCATGGAGCCGGTTGTGTCATTGCTTCACAAAAGCACGTTAACGTCATGGACCTGTTTCATGCGTGTTTCTCGGGAAAATGGTATTTTTGTAGGCACCCCATATCAACAGATATAAATGCAGTATAAAAAATGTCTACCTTTTCGACTTGTTTGCAGTTATATATATTTCTTCTGTCAGTCAAAATATATTGTGTTTTTATAAAAAAAAAATCGAAAGAGTTTTATATTTTAATGTGTCGTTTAATGATAAAATTGGAATATAAAGGATAGAACGTCAAGGACTCAAGGTTGTAATGGATTTTTTTAGAAAAAAGAAAAAAAAGAAAAAAAAGGACATAAATTTTAGAGATAAAAATCATTAGAGACATAAGTATCATTCCCCTTGCATTGTACCGTAAGTTACTATTAAGATTTTAATTTCGTCTTGTTTTACTTCTCAAATATAATTCTCCCAAAAGTTTTTTTTTTTAATAACAATGATAGACGTAATAGTAGAGATGTTACTCCAATTATTTTTAGGGTACATGAATCAATAGAGTTATTAAACCATGCTCTAAGCATATGTTTGATTGGAAGAAATAAGAGAAGAGGACCGGAATGGAAAGGAGAGAGTGGGGAGAGAAAATGAGGGGAAAAAATGATCAATCTCATTTTCATTAATTAGCTTTACGTGTAATTCATTTTTTTCCCCTTATTTCTTTGCACTCTTCTCTCTTCTCCTTTCATTTATTCAAACCAAACATACCATAAGATGATTTATCATCTTCATCTTCTCAAAAATCAAGTCATTCATATCTCCTCACGTTATTATTTTAATCATTCATATATATATATATATATATATAATTACACACACCCCAATTTCCAACTTTAGTGATCCAGGTTAACTTGCAATCTGGTGAGGACATGATCCACGTATGTTTAGGTAGCTAGCTTGCTTGCGTCTGGCTTACTAATTAGTAATTTACCAGGTGACATCATTCGGGAAGGTTACATATGACGACTATTTGAGCAGAAATTTGTATATATTTGGACCACAATATAACTAATTATGTAATTAAAATCATGGCCTATGGCATTATTATCAACCCGTATTAAATTGCTGTACAAGTTAGGAGAGCTTATCAATCACTCCTTTGGAACGTGCTTTAGAAAAACAAACTTCTTAATGAAAATGACACCAATTCCTCGCAAGCGTTTTTATGCATGCATGCACGTCTGCTACTATGCTTAGATACACATTTGGTATGCTAGATTGGATTGGATTGAATCGGATTGGATTCGATAAGATAGGATTGGATTGGATAATACTGGATTATAAATAATACTATGTTGTGTTTGATATGCCATGAGATTAGCTAGTAACTAATAATATGTCTTATATATTAATTTATTAAAATCATTGTAGATTTACTTTAAATTGATTTGTAATATAATCTAACTTAAATCAATAATTATTGGTAAATTTATAAAAAAAAATGTAAAATCTTCCCTTAGTTTTTTTTAATATTTAACATGTTATAGTTTTTAATCCCATGAATAGTAGAGGACAAAGTTTTATCTTAGAAAATGTAATCCCAAGGGTCCCCTTGGAATGAAATTTTGTCACTATTAAGATTAAGTGGTGGGCCTATTATTGTTATCCTACCTTTACTTTTTTTACATCAAACATGATATAATGATTATTTTACACTAAAATTATCCAATCTCATGATATATAACTAAAACCAAACGGGCCCTATATGTTAAGTTGTCAAACCATCATAGGGTCATTGATTCCTTGTATAATAATAGCTGTAAGAGTCACGGAAAGCACATTAATAACGATGACAAAAATAAACCCTGCATTCTTTTGCATATATATATATATATATATATATACACACGCGCACGCACACACACACATTGTATGAGCCATGAACGTGCTCATAAACAATGTGACATTTACCATAGAGAAATATAAGTTAGATTTCTATTTAAATTCATTTGTATATATTTTTTAATCAACATTCACACCAGTGCCTTATTTAATTTTTTTTTGTTATTTAAAATTTTCTTTTCTCTTTACAAAAGAATTAATAAATCTCTTATACTTAATTTTGTACTTTTATTTAGCTTAACTGTAATTTTATCCTTCTTTATCTATGTGATCAGGAATTAAATCCTAGATCTCTTATTTTTAACACAAGAGATTTTACCGCTACCATTAAATGGCATCTATAAATATATAATTTACGCTCATCATTTATATTTTAGGAACTTTATTTCGAGAATTTATTTCACTAAATACTAGTGTAGTGATTATTTGTTTTTGTTCACAATTGATCATTTTCAGATCATGATTTTTATTTCTTGCCTTCTCTGCTCCAATTCTTCAAGATAGGGTTTGACTAAGGCAAAAGGTTGGGGTTGAATAATGAATGGTACCATTTTACTTCAAATTCGGCTCCTTCCTGTTATTCTGTTAAGCAGCCTTCTCCATGAATTTTTTCTATGGACACCCACGGTTAGTATACATGGGCCAGGCCTACTACAAATAAACCTAACAATGCTGGGCCAAATTGCACGCGTGAAAAATGTAACGCATTTGTTCGCCCGTAATGCCTCTTGATATTGGTTGTTTCCGCCTTTCCGGGTTTCATTGTGGACAGCAAATCAACATTTCAATATTTTAAGCATAATGGAACGCATATTACAAAGTTTGATTCTTTTTTTTTTTTTCTTTTTTCAATGATTTGACATCACTTAATTATTATAAAAACACGAACAATATGCGACTTCGAGATGAGAGGGGAAAAAAAATAGCGAGAAATGAGCTAGCAAAGATGCCCTATGGACCAAAACTAAGAAAACAAGAAATACTTGGATACAGCAACAATTAAGTTTAATATTATCAAAGCCACCGACAAAACAATTTGTATTGTCTCGACACATCTCACTGTAACTAATTACTTTTTTAAAAAAAAAACAAATCTTGTGATTACAAACTTGCGGGTCAAGAAATAATTTGCTTAAAGTTAGGAATCTCAAAAAAAGAAAGAAGTTAATGGAGGTTAATGCTGACCAGCTACGAGAAAGAAAAAAAAGAAAGAGACTGAAAAAACAACTGATGCGGGAAGACTGAATTCAAAGATTTGTTGAAGAACACGCGCGGGCGGCAAACATTTAATTTTTTAATAGAAGTTAATTAATTAAAGTGAAGTTATTATTATGAGGGCACAAAGGCACAAAATAAAGAATATGCTAATCCTTTCTTTTTCTTCATTTCCGTGCAAAGTCTTTGTCGTATCGATATCTGTGAACAAGTTCCATTTACGTAAACAGATATGTCATTTGTTGAACAGTCAGTCCGAAGTAACAATGCATGGTGGGCAGAAAAGGTTAAAAAAATGAGATGAAGCATATATCGCGCCGTTTCTTTTGAAATTATCCCAGTAATATGTCGAGAATATACCTCTTGAGTGTTGAGAGTATCAGAGTAATGATATTCTCCGTCGATATTCATCTCATCAACTATAATTTTTCAGTTAACTATTTGAGGAGTTATTTTTTTTATTCAAATTATAAATCAATTTAAGAAAGTGAGAGAAATATGAGAGAGAAGAAATTAATCTAGTGAGAAAGCTGAATAAAAAGTTGACAAAAAATATACTTCAGCGAGGATAAAAATTTATTTCCCTCTTGAAGAAATAACATTTTGCGATTTACCCTTACAAAGTTCTCTACTAACCTTAAAAACATAAAAAATATTTAAAAAATACGTACTACAGTGAGGATTAAAATGTCTTTTATCCATATGAAATTCTGAATTTTATCCATCGTGGACGGATAGGATAATTGATCATCTGATACAAAAGGTAGAGAAAACAGAGACAAAACTACAAATAAAAATAAAAATAAAAACAAGGGTGTCCTGTAATTATTTCAGTCATCTCTCTATTAATATATTTTGGATCAAGATCCTCTCCTGATTTGATTTTTATATGAGCAAGTGCTATTAATATTATTGGTGGTTAATAAATAACAAAAAAAATAATTAAATCTTAATCATTCACTAATATTAAAATACAAATGGCACAAGATCTGTAAAAAATCAAAAGTGTTCAGATCAGGAGAGGATCTCAATCCATATATTTTATCCATCTAACAAGATATCAGACTCCAAGCAGTCTAGGAAGTGGCAGCCTACACCACATGTAAATAATGCTATATATGTATGTAGGAACTATTAAACAGTCGCTCATCATCCAGCAAAATTGAGTCTCTCTTTTATTGATGATCTTGTTTGGCTCCAGGATCCTCCCACAAACATTGTCGAACTTTCGTAACTTATGTTTCTTTAGCAAAAGAAAGGGTACTTTCATTAGAAAAAAAAAAAAAAAAGGAAGAAAAAAAGATCGCTGTCTTACAAATTGATCGGAGCTGAAAATAAGGAATGATGGGATAATAATACTCTAAAATGGGAAATCCTTTTAAATAAAAATAAATAAATAAATAAAAGAAGAGTTGGAAAATTGAGGGACCATTTTTTTTCTTTTTTTACCGATGATGCAGAGAGTAGATTCCAGGTTCAGTTTCAAGAATATCCCCCCTCTCAAGGATCCGAATCGTCTATGAAAATGACAAATTTCCCCACCTGAAATTACTAATATAGCCTTCAAGCTCAAACGTTCGTGACTACATGTTACGCGGGGAGAGCCCAGGTCATTGCGGGCTATCATCAGTTCCAAATTTATCCCTTTGATTTGACTTTTCCCCAGTTCTTGCGACGTTGCGCTGTCGTTTTATGACAAGCTGGATGTGAAGATCGAAGGCCCACCACCGCAATCCACCACGCTTGTGGTTTTGATTTTTGAAGGTGACAGAGGCATGGATATTCCGCAAGCCCTTCAGAATTATACCATGCGTCATAAATGCGCAAATCCAAAAGCCAATAATTGCTTGGCTCGGCTTCGTTTCAACACCATCTGTGGCTCTGGCTCCAGGCTGCGGGCCATAGCTTCAGCATATAAACCTCCAATAGACAGCAGTAAAGACAAAAAGAGAAGTTCAATATTACCTATTAAAATTATTGGTTGTTCATTTAAAGTTTATCTTATTATTAAAATTTTAAAATATTATAAAAATTTAAATTTATTTGATTTTACACCCTTAATATATATAATTTATAACAGCCATTCATTATAAAAAATTCATTACCCTTATAAAATAATAAACAAAAGTAAACACAAATTATTTAGATGGCCATTTTGTTAGGGTGAAATTAAAAAAAATTAAATTTATTTGTTAGGATAGAATTTAACAAATTTAAACTTTAGTAAATATTTTTATAACATTATAATTTTTATAACATTTTGTTACGGTGTTATTTTTAGAAGATACTTTTGGGGGCACTATAATAATTTAATACAATTAGTTCACGTTGATGCATAGATACAACAAAAAAAAATTACATTACATTCAAATATTGTTTAAAGAAATCATTTACAATTTAACATGTTATTATCAATAAATATCTATGGCCTTTTCAAACGTCTATATATTAGTGAATACAACAAACCAACCACTAATTGATTTCCACCTCATTCTTCATATATCTGGAAAGGGTCCTGAGTTATGTGCATTATTATGAAAAATTCTTCTTAGAATATTTTGAGATAGATTTGACAGATTTTATTATCGTAATCCTACAATATTAAAAATATTATAAGAAGAAAAAAAAAGGAGAAAATCTTAATCAAAATAAAACTTTAAATGTCTATATTATAGTTAATATACAACTAGGGGTGGGCATGAGTTGGTTTGGGTTGGATTTTAAGTCATCCCAAACCAAACCATAAAAATTTGAATCCAACCCAAACTAACCCAAATATTTTTAACCCAACCCAAACCAAACCATTTGGGTTTGGTTTTGGTTTGGTTTGAATTTTATTATCAAAATAGTTTTTATTTTAATAAAATTTATTATAAGATAAATAATAAAATATTTTACCTATACTTTTTACATTTAATTTTAAAATATTACAAAATGTTTATTTTAAGAAAATGTTCAAAAAATAAATAATTACAAGAAAAAAATTTATTATTAATTTTTTTGCTCATATCAAAACATATATTTCTTGTTTTAATACTTAATTTTTTTATTTAGTTTCTATTCATGTAATTTATTTAATTTATAATAAATGTAAATAAAAGAGTAGTTAAAAATAAGAGTAATATTGTAAACTTATGTTGTCAGGGAGATTTTTGGCCATTTAAAAACAGAAATGGGGTAAATGATATATGTTAATTATTGTAGGGGGGAAAGTGGCAATCCCCTTTAATTTTATTTACATTATGATATTATATAGTGTGTATGCTTTATGTTCTAATTTCATTATATGATAAGCAAAGTTTTGTACAGGGCCTAGTATGAGCATTACATTCAATTATTGACCAAAAATTAGCCGCCATCTAGCATATCAGACGCAGTCCAAGCCGAGTTATTATTGATCACTAGTAGAGTCTCCTACTCTTTCTATGATGATCCTTCCATGTGAAAGGAATTATTTTTGTAAATAAGAAAAAAAATTATGTTATTTACAATAATATTTATTCAATTTAATTTTTTTTTACTATTATTTTCATTTTTTAACTGTTGATAATTGATCACGCCGTAAAAAATTTAATGGTGGCCTTTCACTTATTTGTGTTCATTTATTTTGTTTTCATTTATTTCATTTGAAAAATTTGAGTGTTGGGGTTTTGTCCATGACCCATGGGTAAACCATACCCAACCCATAATGAAATGATTTTCTATATAAAACCCACATCTAACACATTTTCATGATTTACTCAACCGAAACTATTTAATTTGATTTGGGTTTGGGTAAACCCATGGGTTATGGGTTTATACCCACTCCTATATACAACAATATAAATAAATCTCTCACTTATTTGGTTGCAACTAAATTCCTTATTAAGTGAAATCGAAAAGAATATACTAAATTTACTAAATAAATTTTAAATTACCAACTTGGTGAAATAATATTGCCAGCTAGCGTACAAGTTACAACCAGATTCTCCGTGTTCAGTCACCTTCACTATGTGTCTAAAGTCATATTGGTGGTTGTGTAGTTAAGTTAGTTGTCGTTCTAACTGCATATGACATGGGAGTTGAAACCATACTCAGTGAAGCCAAGTCATTTATCATGCATCACAGTGCCGTGAGATTAGCATCTAGCTATAGCTATTTTGCACTTACTTGAAACTAAATAATTATTTGGCTCATCTCATGCGCCATCTTCCCGCGGTTATAGACAAGACGAACGAAATAGACACTCTCGAGCCGCTACAAAAGTGAGAAATTTGCCACGTGTCAAATTAAAAAAGGGCAGAAGAGAGATATTTAAAAAGATAAAATAAAATAAAATAAACAAAAGCCGCAATAAAATATAATATCTAATCTCTCAAAATGGAATAAAACCAGAGATATACCCTTTCTAAACAAACGGATATTCCAGAACTGACCTCCCGAATATTCTTCTCTTACCGTTATATCTCCCCCGCCCACCCTTTTCTCTGCCTCCTTCTCCTGCTTCGACACATTTTCTTCTTTTAGCCCCTTTACTTTCCTTCTTAATTTCTCACCAAGCAAACAAGCCCAAAAGCCATGAAATTTGGCAAGAGCTTGAGCAACCAGATCGAGGAGACCTTGCCTGAATGGCGGGACAAGTTCCTCTCCTACAAGGACCTCAAGAAGAGGCTGAAGCTCGTGGAGCCTTACAAAGGCGGTGATAGGCCTAGTAAACGGCCCAGATTTGACGAATCTGCGGTCGCCGGAGAAGACGTCAAGGCCACTGATGGTTATATGTCCAGGGAGGAGATCGATTTCATTAGTTTGTTGGAGGACGAAATGGATAAATTCAACTCATTCTTCGTTGAGAAGGAGGAAGAATACATCATCAGGTTAAAGGTAATTCATTAATTTTTATTTGTTACTTTCTTTGTCTGTTCACTGCTTGGTTGCCAAGAAAAAAAAGATCAGGACTTTATTGTAATTTTATCAAATGAGGATAAGAAGAGTAACAAGAAGATGACCGTTTTAGATATATGCTATTCTGATGTACATGTATCTAGTCTAGTCATCTAGATGCTTGAGATATGGGCCGTTGGCAGTCATTGCCGTTACTTTTGTCAACTAGCTATTTTAATATGCCAGCTGTTGTGAGATTATGGAATATTCCATGGAATTTACTGCGAATATTGCGCTAGGTGTCCTGCTTTTTCTTTGTCAGAAAGCGTACTGCATTTGTATGGCTAATAGATGGTTCGTGTGACTTCCACTTATGTTGCTACTATGCTGCCGAAACCTCAATATATACGAACAAGGGTAAATTTTGAATTATTCTGTTCGGGAACAGATTATTTTCAAATTACTTCTTTTATTTTCGAAGAAAAACTCTTAAGAATTAACCCATACAACAATTCCTGTGTATGGCTTAACTCGGGGACTAAAAAAATGTTAAAAGACCTTTGACAAAAAAATACTTATGACGACCATAGGATAGTAGAAGTGGAACCGAGTTATCATGTCACGTAAGAAAACTTATAATCTTGGTGCAAGTTTCTAATGGTTTGATACAACAATTTTGGATTGTAAATTAGGTTTTGAGATTGGAGATTTATATTCCAAATTATATATAAGGAACCAAGTTTTGCTGGCCATTCGTGTTATATGTGCAATTAACTGGACAAAAATTGACTAGGCGTTAGCTTGGAGTTGGTTTGCTTTTAGACATAGCCGAATTGATGTTGACGATTTACTGGTATCTCTTTGATTGGAGTGCAGGAACTACAGGATAGGGTAGCAAATGCAAATGATTCAAACGAAGAGCTAATAAAAATCAGGAAGGAGATTGTTGACTTACACGGCGAGATGGTTTTGTTGGAAAATTACAGTGCTCTGAACTATACAGGTACTTCAAATTTTTTCGTATGTGATTTTGTCAAGTTGATTTAACTGTTGTACTGTATTTCTTTTACTCTGTTTGTATTTGCAACTTTTCAGGGTTATCATATACCAGAGATTATAAAATGAAGAGGAAAGTGATTTGTATATTTGACTTGTAGTTGAAATAGTAGTCTACTAATAGCTGGCATGAGAGCTTATGACACCCAAGTAAAGAGGAAAGCTGTAGCAACATGTATTTTTTGTGGAGCTGATATGCTTGCTGAAATACCTTGGCCATTAGTTAAAGGACAAAATATGGAAACTAAGACTGATTTTAATCTAAACACCCAGCATCACATGTTAACCTAGAAAAATTTAACTGTGCCTGTGGACCTTTGTTTGTGTTCCTGTGAGCTGTTTCCAGATACATAGAGAGTGAGCAAAATGAGTGTCTTTTTTAAGGGAATAATAGGTTTAGAATTTGTGAGTTTGTGATACTCAATACCTATGAACTGACACTTACAATGTGTACGAGTAGTTAGTTACTCACCTCTTTCTGTGACTAACATGGTATGCTATTAGCAGGATTGGTGAAGATACTCAAGAAGTATGACAAAAGAACTGGTGCTTTGATCCGTTTGCCTTTTATACAGAGGGTCTTACAGCAGCCCTTCTTTACTACCGACTTGATTTACAGGCTCGTAAAGCAATGTGAAAAGATGTTGGATGGCCTCTTCCCAAAGAGTGAAAAGCCAGCTTCAACTGAGGCAGCCCAAGAAGGTTCTGAGCCCACAACGTCAACAACCACAAAAGAAACTAGTGGTGATATTCTCCAAATGCCCAAGGAACTTGCAGAGATTGAGTATATGGAGAGCTTATACATGAAGAGCACTATATCAGCATTGCGAGCTTTGAAGGAAATTCGAAGTGGAAGCTCAACAGTTAGTGTTTTCTCATTGCCGCCACTGCAAATAAGTGGTTTGGATGATTCGTGGAAGAATATTCCGGTTCTCGAACAAGTGGCCAAATAGTTGAGGACTCCATGAAGGGAAACAGCACGAGAATGCCTCTGGTTTTTTTTTTTTTAATTTTACATTTTATACATCTATCATCTATATGCTGGTCTTTTAAGAAGTACTAACACAGGTGTAAAATGCTAAAGTTAGGCTGGAACGAAGTAATATGATATATACATAACTTTTGTTTATTAAGAATGTTTGTTATTTGGAGAAATATTACTCTGCTTTTCGACAAGAGGGTTTTTTGTTTGGCAGCTGTTAATTTATATGTAAATTAGAAAATATCACCGTGCTTTGCGCAGCTTTAAAAAAAGAATTTAGTATTATATTTTTTATTTTTATTTTGTATTTGATGAAACTGATAAAAAATATAAATTAATTTTTTTTAAAGATGACTTAGCCTTATAGAACTAATGTTATTTATAAAAATTAATTATTTTTTGTTAATTTTAAAAATATATAATAATATGTATAGTTAATTGTACACAATTTTTTCATCAATAAAAATTATGTTCACACTAATTAATTCTCTATTTTTTTAAATATTAATAGACTCACACGTCCTACAAAACTTAACTCTATTTATCCAACTATCTTTATCATTGTTCAACTCACGAAGAAAATAGTATTCTATGAAGCACATAATACTAAAAATTCAAATAAGTCAAAAAATAAAAACACAAGAACATTTCTAAAGAGGATACTTAATACTTAATGTTTATAGAGTTTGAAGAAACCAAAAGACACTAAACAAAAGGTTGCATAATTAAATGTGAGATTATGACATTAAAATTAGGTCCTAATAGCATTGGTGAGGGAAGATGAAAGAACATTCTTTTCTATATTAATTAGTTGATATATTTTAAACCACTAAAGTTTAGTTGTTTGCTTAATAAAATAAATGAATGTTTCAAATTTTATAATTAATTATTATTAATGGTTACATGTTGTTGAATTTAAATAGAAAGAGGAAGAAACATGTAATCTTTTGTAATCTAATAATTATTTTCCATTTATTTTCTATTTTTAATATTTTGTAATGTAATTATTTTTTAGTCTCAACCAATATATTAGATAATAGAGAATATAAAAAGATGAGAAATAATAATGCCATAAATCTTAACTACTTAATATTTATATAGTTTGAAGAAGCCAAAAGATACTAAACAAAAGGTTGCATAATTAAATATGAGATTATGACATTAAAATTAGGCCTTAATAGCATTGTTGAGGGAAGATGAAGAAACCTTCATTCCTATATTAATTAATTGATGTATTTAAGCCACTAAAGTTTAATTATTGGCATAATAAAATAAATGAATGTTTCAAGACTTATAATTAATTATTATTGATGATTACATATTACTGAATTTAAATGAAAGATGAAGAGACATGTAATCTTTTGTAATATAATAATAATTTTTTATTTTTAATATTTTATAATGTAATTATTTTTTTAATCTCAACCAATTTATTAAATAATAGAGAATACAAAAAGATGAGAAATGGTGATGTTACATCACCTCCTCTAGTCCCAACTTTACATATATACTAGAAAATAGAACCACGTTTCACGTGGCTTTGAAAAAAGAATTCAGTATTATCTTTTTTTTTTTTACTTTACACTTGATAAAACTGATAAAAAATATGAATTGATTTTTTTTTAAGATGAGGCAGCTTTATAAAAAACAAAAAACGCTATTAGCCAGCAATACAAATAAAGAAGCAGCGCAAGATAAAGAATAAAATTAGAGAATATATTATAGAGTGATTTTATTCATTCCAATTGTGTGTGTACAAAACAAAAAGATGAGTTCTCCTTTTATAGTTACATAATCACTCTATGAAATTAATGAAAAATTATGGATCGTAATTTCTTGTGAGATAGTGGGAGTTATAGGGAAGCTAAATGTTACTAATGAGAGATAGTGAGGAGACTAAGAGATATATGTTATGAACATCTACATTTATTTTAATAAATTCATCACTCCCCCTTGGATGTTCATTACAAAGGATATGCCTCATTAAAATCTTTACATAATTGTTATTGTGTAATAACAATCAAATTAATCATAAGAAGATGAAAAGCCAAATCTAAAAGAAAATTTCTCTATTTATTAGATAATAGAGAATATACAAAGATGAGAAATGGTGATGCCACATCACCTCCTCAAGTCTCAGCTTTATATATATACTAGAAAATAGAACCGCGCTTCACGCGGCTTTGAAAAAAGAATTTAGTATTATCTTTTTTTCTTACTTTATACTTGATAAAACTGATAAAAAATATGAATTGATTTTTTTTTTAAGATGAGGCAGCCTTATAAAAAACAAAAAAAACTATTAGCCAGCAATACAAATAAAGAAGTAAGATAAATAATAAAATGAAAGAATATATTATAGAGTGATTTTATTCATTCTAATTGTGTGTGTACAAAACAAAAAGATGAGCTCTTCTTTTATAGTTACATAATCACTCTATGAAATTAATGAAAAATTATGGATCATAATTTCTTGTGAGATAGTGAGAGTTATAGAGAAGCTAAAAGTTGTTAATGAGAGATAGTGGGGAGACTAAGAGATATATGTTATGAACATCTATATTTATTTTAATAAATGTATAACATTCCCCCTTGAATGTTCATTACAAAGAATATGCCTCATTGAAACCTTTACATAATTGTTATTGTATAATAACAATTAAATTAATTATGAGAAGATAAAAAACTAAATCTAAAAGAAAATTTCTCTATTTATTAGATAACAAAAAATATAAAAAGATGAGAAATAGTGATGCCACATCACCTCTTGTAGTCCCAGCTTTATATATATATATAAAAGCTATTAGCCAACAACAAAAATAAAGAAGAAACGCAAAATAAATAATAAAATGAGAGAATATATTATAGAGTAATGTTGTTCATTCCAATTGTGTGTGTACAAAACAAAAAGATGAGCTCTCCTTTTATAGTTACATAATCACTCGATGAAATTAATAAAAAATTATGGATCATAATTCCTTGTGAGATAGTGGGAATTATAGGGAAGTTAAATGTTGCTAATGGGAGATAGTGGGGAGACTAAGAGATATATGTTATGAACATCTACATCTATTTTAATAAATTTATAACACTCTACCTTGGATGTTCATTACAAAGAATATGCTTCATTAAAACCTTTATATAATTGTTATTGTATGAGAAGATGAAAAGCTAAATCTAAAAGAAAATTTCTCTATTTATTAGATGATAGAGAATATATAAAGATGAGAAATGATGATGCTACATCACCTCTTCAAATCCCAACTTTATATATATATATATATAGAGAGAGAGAGATATATATATAAATTACTTACAATGATAATAACAGTGGTATGTGAAAAACTGAAATTGAGATATTTTGATTACGATACTACTCATTGGCGGACAAGCAATGGTGCGCGTATCGGTCTCCAACCAAGAGACTACACCTGTGTCATTCAGTTGCAGTATCCCCAAATGGGCCTACGTCATACCGATGGGCCCATTTGTAATCCTTTGTAATTCGAATACAACTCCTTTGCTTTCTACAAAGATAAAAGCCGGCTGTACGTAATATACATTTGGGCTCGAAATGGCCGATCCAGATTATCATGTTTGCAAGTTGGATGTGCAATGTTTCTGTGGCTGAGGCTATTAACACCCCTCTGATCGCCCGATAAACCCCACTTTACGTTTACAAATTTAACCTTGAATTTTGTTCACATCCTAGTATCATCGTTCTTCATTTTCGTTGTGAAGGAACATGAAAGCTATTGTAGAATGTAGATGCGTTCTGTTCATACGCCGAGACTTCAGAAGATTTTCAATTATTAAGATTGACATTAAATGAGATATGAAAGAACCTTTATTTAAATTTAGATGATAAGTTAAATAAAAAACGAAATAGTTATAGAGAGAATGTAGCAATGAAAGAGATAGGCACCATTACAAAATCCTTTAAAGAATTGTTTAACCCGAAGATAAAAAAGATTTTGAGAGAAATTTTCAATGGAATATTTCTTAAGGCAAACAATACTACCATTCATATGTTTCATAGTATTTAAACATTATATCACTTATGGATACCCTAATTTGAAGAATGTTAGGGAGCTCATTTACATGGGAGGATACACTTACTTCTTTCTCACTTTTGCCCGTAGGGGGAATTAAAGAGAAAATGAAATGCACCCTATTTACTTCTCTTAAAAGTATATCTTTACTAATGCAAGTTTGGTTTTGTTTGCTTGTCAACTTTCCTGACCATGTTAGCCACCTACGGACTGTTTTTAAGAAAGAATAACCTCTATGTAAAGATAAAGAAAGAGAAATCATCATTTGAACAGATAAAGATCCTATTTCTAGGTATTGGGTGGCCATAGAGCCATCGAAGTGTTGCAAGCACCTACTAAAGTGAGTGAGCTAAGATCATTTGCCCGTTTAAGGAAGAAAAAAGATAAGGATTGATCATTGATCTTTAAATAGGAAAAAGAATAGATTCGTAGATTCCCAAATGAATTGGCTTATATGAAAAATTGGACTGTAGAAAATTATTTCAATTATTTCTAAGATAGTATGTAGAAAAGATTGATATTTTTCATAGGGAAGGGTTATTTGTGGACTAAACATGGGTGTTTACAAAAAATTACTTTTTGTGCATTATTAATGGGAATATTTAATAAATTTGTTTTATAAGAAATTTGGAGGTGGTGGCAGTAGCGCCACTCCATTTTTGTCCTACAATCATACTAAAGTACTGTCAGTATGAAAATGAGATCAGTGGCGTTGTCACACCACTGGGCCAAATGAATGAAATGAATGAATCAAATGATTTTCTTGCTTTCACACATAATTGTATAACATGAAAAGTACATAATGGAAGTACATACTGAAAAGAAAACGGTATCTTACTGTACCGAACCCGAAAAGAAGAGCCGTGTATTTGTTGATTTGGTCCAAATCCAATAGCAAGAGCCTTGTATTTATTGTTAATTTATTAATTGATGAGAACTCCGCTCACTAGGTGGTGCGACGTCGAGGGCAAATTTTATACAATTAACAGTAGCATTGCTTTCTTTTTATGTTAGTATTTATATGATAAAACCATAATCAAGTTCATATTCTAAAAACTATTGGATTACTCGGTATTTTTCAACAACTGCATCAAAATAAAGCTATAGATATTCTAGAGACTACGCATGCGTCTGCATTTTCCTATTTAGATCAATTTGTCTTTTGACATACACATGCTGTTCAAACTCTTACCAACTTGATCGCAAGTGCATGTCCCTTTTAAGGCTGCGCGCCGATGAAAGTCGAGTATACGATTCCGAAAGATGATTTTGGTGGATAAATACATTCCAGGATGTAATATTCCATTCACACATCACTTGTACATGTTAAGGAAAATCTCGTATACATAACAAGAAAATCTTCATCCCGTCACCCATCGATTGCATACGTACGTAGTGGGTATCTGATACATGTTAAGAAATTTATCAAGCAAATGAATGAATGGCATCTCCCAAGTTAAATAATAATAATTGAAATTGTACTTGACTGGGAAAGACTTGCGAAGTTAAGATACTAAGTTTATATCTCAACCAATAATCTAATATACAAGTATTACATTACTTGAAATACCAATTTTATATCTCTTCTTTATAAATTTCACCTATCTCGAATTTCTAATTAAATTTGAGAAGATTGTAATATTGTTATATATATATTGTGAATCAATATTCGCTCCTAGTTCAATATTTCTTCCATTGTGTTAATTGAAAATTTAATTTTCTTCGATTATTTCGTTCTATACAAAGGATTGAGACCTTCAGTACCTAATCATCATCTTAAAAGGATTAATGTAAATACGTAGTATATATATTTAAAACATATCAAAAGGCAACATATTTTTACTCGTCATGTCCATTAATCAACCTATATAATCAGATTAATTATTCCTTTAGTGACAGTGATTTTGATTAAATGAATGTATGATCGATAATGAAATAGAGTGGTCAAATCAATTTAAATTTCAATGAAATAATTAACAAACTTTAAGGACTCGAATTATTGCTCATCCATTTGTAAAGTACTCCCTATAGTATCACACCATTGGAGGAGAAACTTTCGTCCGAATCAACAAACTGATCCACCCCATGTAAATTAAGCACAGCTCAGATTAAAGTTAATGTGAACACCATGAAAACAATTGTGGGTGCAAGGAAATGAAGAGGAGAAAATATTTGATAGCGTGTTAAATAAAGAGGCAAGACGCGTCGAGGAACAGTAAGTCTAAAAGTATATGGATAAAGCAGATTCTTCCATTATCGTTTAACCAGACACACAATAATGCAGAATGCAGAGTGAAGTCACCCCCAACTCTTCCTTTCTTATAAACACAAACCAATAGAACAGAAAGAGGAGACCACTATATATTAATTTTTATTGGTCCCTACGCGTCTCCACTAATAAAAATGACAAGTTCAAAGATCAATGAAAAGGACTGGCAAAAGAGCAGTTTAATTAATAAGCACATATAAATACACATACAAGTTTTGGTAGGAAGGAGATAATTAAGAAGCTTAAAAGAGTGTCTTTATCTTATTGAGATTGGCTTCTAATTGTGGATAGTTCAAATGGAAGCTTTACGATTGTCTTTTATGGTGATATTGGTAATGGCTACGTCAGTACAAAGCCAAGGAGGATTGAAAGCCGGGTTCTATTCTTCATCGTGCCCAGGGGCTGAGGCCATAGTTAGGTCAACTGTTGAATCACACTTTAAGAAAGATCCCACCGTAGCGGCTGGCTTGCTGAGGCTTCATTTCCACGACTGCTTTGTTCAGGTTGACTCTATTGGATGTCTTGAAATTGAAGAACAATTGTATATTGTTATTAGAGGTTGCATGATATCATGCACGTATACTATATAAGCTAGCTTGGGGCGTAATTAATTCAAATTTGTTATTGCAGGGTTGCGATGGTTCAGTCTTGATAGCTGGGTCTTCTGCTGAGAGGAGTGCGTTGCCTAACCTTGGCTTAAGAGGATTTGAAGTAATCGATGACGCAAAAACACAACTCGAGGCATCCTGTCCTGGTGTAGTCTCCTGTGCTGATATACTAGCACTTGCTGCTCGTGACTCTGTGGACTTGGTATGCTAACTTTGATCGGCTGATTTTTTTTTTAAGGATCTTATGCCATGCACTTATGCAATAACCACAGATCATGTTAGATATATGATATTCAATAACTACCAATCAAAATTAAAAACAAAAATAATAATAATAACTATGATTTTACGAAAAGATGAGCACAAATTAAGTTAAAATCAACACTGAACCCAAATACGATTTCTATATATCTGAATCTGAACTGGCGTGTTTTTTGAAATGGGGACTTGTGCTGTGTGTTTTCACATGCAAGAGCGATGGACCAAGTTGGCAAGTGCCAACAGGAAGAAGAGATGGCAGAGTTTCATCATCGCAAGGTTTAAACTTACCTTCTCCTCTCGATTCCGTTACCGTCCAGAGGCAAAAATTTGCTGCTAAAGGCCTTGATGATCATGATCTAGTGACCCTAGTTGGTAACGCTCTGATATTATAATGTCTTTCTGTGTGTGTATATGTGGTATCATAAATAAATCGTCAAGACAATTAATTTACTAAACGTATTAGATTTTATGGCCGCAGGGGCACATACAATTGGGCAAACAGACTGTCAATTCTTCCGATATCGTCTGTACAACTTCACAACAACAGGCAATGCGGATCCCAGCATTAGCCAGTCGTTCTTGGCACAACTGCAGACCCTTTGTCCCAAAGATGGTGACGGCACAAAACGTGTAGCACTAGATATAGATAGCCAGAACAAATTTGATGTGAGCTTCTTCAAGAATGTACGTGATGGTAAAGGAGTTTTAGAGTCCGACCAAAGGCTGTGGGAAGATGCTGCGACACGCAATATCGTGCAAAACTATGCAGGCACCATTAGGGGGTTGCTTGGTTTTAGGTTTGATTTTGAATTTCCAAAAGCTATGATCAAAATGAGTAGCATCGAAGTGAAGACTGGCTCAGATGGGGAGATAAGAAAGATATGTTCGAAGTTCAATTAGTTATATAACTTACAAAGCAAATTAAGCGCGTGTAAAATAAATGTTTAATAAAAAAAGACTGCAGGTACGAAAATCAAATCGTCGCCTGAGAGATTCGAACTCTCGCGGGGAAACCCCATGTACTTAGCAGGCACACGCCTTAACCACTCGGCCAAAGCGACAGTTGCTACAAGGGGCTCTTTGCAAAACTATTATCATAATTACTTAATTCAGCTCTCACAGTGACCATCCAGGAATTAGGCCCAAAAAGGAAAAAAAAAAAACAGATTTTGTTGTGAATTTGTGATATCGGCGACTTCCTGCCGTAAAAAATAACTTGGATGAAAAGAACTAGAAAGCAACCATAGAATCAATCATAGCATATTAGCATTTTAACATGGTGATGTTTTGGAAGACTAAACCGTCTTGTCTGTAGTGTATATATTTATAGGAAAGCCCAAATCTCAATTGAATCCACCCTTGTAAGGACTTGGTAAACTATGATTGGCCCATGCACACTATACAGAAAAGGGGTAAATTTGTACCGTTGGATTTGAGAAGAGAAAGGATGATTGCCCTTAAAGGGCCTAGCATGAGCCCGGAAACCTAATCTCCTGCTGCCGCTTTTCGCCCATGCTTTGCGGCGAAAAAGAAGGAAAAAAAAAGAAAAAGGACAAGCAAGCAACAAAAGCTGCTGCCGCTTCTGTGCCCGTGTTGGGCCCTTTAGGGGCAAATATCAGTGCTTCCTCATTGTCTGTTTGTTTGTGTGTGCGTGGTGTGTGGTATTTGACCTTTCGAAAAAGCAGAAATACCGGTGCATATTTGAGAATTGAGAATTCTCTCATAAGGTATAATATCATCCACCCCCCTTTGCTCTTAGGTATTTGTAGATTTATATATTTACTTTAGTTTTATTATGAATTCATCTTTATTTACAGCATATTGATTTACAGATGACAATGAGTATCGCTCGCTAATCGCTATGAGTTTGTCATTACCAAACTCTCACTCGTAAAAAGTTAAATTATCAAACTAGTCCACAACTCGTGAATTTTAACAATTACCGACCCGCCTGCAACTCCTAGCTTGTGATTCCCACATTTAAAATCATAAATATTAAAAAAAATAATTTCAATTAATACCTACAAATTTGAATTATATAGTTTAAACTATAAATTTATAACAATAACCTTAATTCTATATTTGTTAATGTAAATGAGAATCAAAGTGTCAACATTAAAATAAATATATAAAATATATCAATATAACACAAAATATTTCTTTTGTAGGCAAACAACATCGCTAAAATCAATGCATGACTCTATTTTTTAATCAATATACAAGTATTGTCAATAATATTAACAAGTAAGTTTTGGACAATTAAAAACACAACTTTAGCAATCAACAGTTCAAGTCATTAAAGTAAAAGAAAAAAATTTAATGAAATTAAAATAAAATATCAGCAATATTAAACTTAAAAAAATACAAATTTCTACTTATTAAAAACTTTGTGTGTGTGTGTAGTCCCGATCTGGTCCAAAATTTTAAAGTGCGGGAAAGTTCGGAAAAGTTTTAAAACCATGGGGTTTAAGAGGTTTAAAACTTAATACGTGTTTTCCTAGATTTTTGTGCACTTTATATATATATATATATATATCGATGTATGCATGTATGTATGGATTTATGTATGTGTGTATATATGTATATATGTATGTATGTATGTGAGATAGATTAGATTTAAGAATTAGAAAGATTAGGTCATGAGTTGTAATTCTAGTCAAACAACCCAAGAGGGTGAATTCGGAATTTAAGATTTCTCCAATAATAATCACAATCCAACAACTCTGAACACTAAAAATCCAACAAATAACAACTACAATAATTAATATAAAGAGATATTTATATATGAAGATATATGAATAGTGAATTCGGGTTAAGAAAATGAACACAACAAGTTTTGTGTAGTTAAGTAAACTTGCTTATACATTGGCAAAATTCCACAAATCTCGATCGAGACTTGGGATCTTGATGCTTTTGTGGTGGGATCCGATAGAAAATTTTATCATGATTTACTATTTAACTTTGTATTAGGGACCTAATTTTATAATGATTCACTATTTAGGAGATGACAAGTTAATTTGATGAATCACATTGATTTAATATGTCAGTCATATATGTATAACAAGTCTGTTTGATAAATAAAAGATATATAACATATGGGGTTATAGGCATATGACATGTCATTTATATTAAGATCTATAGTGTATGACAACAAGCTAATGTCATCTGGGATAATTCGGGATCCTATTAGAGATTTATAATTTTAATTGAGATAGGATTAAGACACATTTTTTGTCCCAATTTACCAGTCAAGACCAAGTTTGAGACATGTTTTTTTAGGTTAAGATTGGCAAATCTGGACCCATCTTATCTTGTTGCCAATCCTACCTGTCTATGTCCATGCCGCTTGAATATTTGAATAACCAAGCCTTATACTCGAAGGCTCCAAAATGAGTACAATTGACTTCACAAGTGTCAACAAATCTTTACAACCTTAGATGATTCTACACCTTTTTGCTCAAGTATATACCACACTTACAACTTCTCAATTTAAAGAAAGAAATTATTCTTACAAGACCAAACTCTTCAAGACTGTATATACAAGTTATAGCTTAACAATGAACTAATATATGTAAGCAAGTTAAAGCTCAAGAATACGTAGAATAAGCAAGTTTTAGCTTAGCAAAAGTTATGAAATCGAGTTAGAGTTAGCATTTGATAGGTTTATCCGAAAACTAATGTTATTCTCTGAAAATTAGACATTCTGTACACAAATGGATCAAGGGTAATATGAAGTGGATAACTGCTTGCTGACGTAACAAGTGATAGTGGAGAGAATTTAAAATTTTAAGCTCAAAATAGATCATTACTAAGATATAAGCAAATAATTGTTTTGCAACATAATGCTAGCAGATGACTACTTAGTTGATTTCTCATATTTCAAATTTTATATTTTAGCCAAACTTTTTAAAATTATAGATTAGTCAAAATTATTTTAAAGTATTTACAAATACTTCCTTCTATAGAATTTCAACAATACTTTTATGATTTTAAAGTTTCAAAACTTTTCAAATTGATAAACAATCATTTGATTAAAAAACACCCATTTTTCTTTAAGTATAGGAACTTTTTAGTATGAAACAAAGATAAATTTAAATGTCATGATCATGATAATAACATGAGATTTTAAATACTTAATCATGCACACGTTTAATCATGCTAGTTTTACAAGAACTATAATAAGAAAGATAATTTATGCTAGTATCCTTGATGTTTGTGCTTGATTTCATGAACTTTATTTATAAATGCTTTGAACTTAATCTCACATAGATGATATTTGTACTTCAAGAGCTAGTGAGATTAAAACAACATGTTTTCTCTTTTACCTTTGACATGTATTTTGTTATCATCGAAATTAAGGTTTGTATATCCCTTAGGTCAACATAAGTAATAATTTTATCCTATATATTTATGTGATTAAATTCATTTAATGCAATTATTATGATTAAAATTAAAAAGATAAATAATTAAAAAAATAATGTGGTCGGCAATTACTCATTAGACTTTTCTCAATACTCAACCCACATGCAATCTGCAGTGGGTTCAAATTTAAAATACCAAACCCAGTCCACAACATATAAAATTACCTCCAGTGCGTCTACAATTGGGTTTTATCATCTTTATTATTGATAGCATAAAGAAGAAACTTGTGTTATTTTGATAATAAGATAGATATTTTGTAAATAAATTGATTGCTCACAAGTATCAGGACCAATGATCAAAGTCTACTATCTTGTTATTGAAATCTAAAAAAAAATAATCATGGGATAAGAAAACAAACTCCTCATTTGTATTTCAATATCTTAACTTTTGAAATCAACAATAAAATGGAAAAAGAAAACTATCACAAAAATAAAATTACAAGAAGTTTTGGCATAAAATGTTTCTAACCCACTCATAATCATGTGCTTTTAGCTCATTTTTTATGAGCTAAATTATAAGAAAACATTGTCTTTGGGTGATTGGGGGATGATTGGAAATTTCCACTTAGGGCATCTAAGAAGAGGGTAGGTGTTTATGGGACTTGCAAAAGAAAGCACCATTAGAAGTCGACGTCGGGGTGGTTGGCGACGGCACTTTGACGTTAAAGTTAGATAAATACAAAAAGGGAGAAAGGTGTTGAGGTAACTAGAGAGCAATGATACTATGAAGAATGAGGAAAAAGATCCCATTACCTATAAACATGACCTTTTGGTTCAGGTGCTCTTGAGGGTGTTTCTGTGTCCATTTAGATACGTGGGATAAACGTATTTGTCTAGTCCCTCCTCAAATAAGGGTATAATAACACATATGACTTATATTCAAATATTAGAGTCATTATGATATTTCTCCTTATTAGACAAGTGTCTTCTCTTGATTGGTTGATTCTTTGAGTTCGGTAAGAGCTCATATTACTTTACTTGTTGCATGCCCTTGTTGGATTCCAAATACCTTAGAGAAGTCGGGTGCTCTCTGATCCTTAGAGGCTAGTCATGACTAACAATCTCCTTGGGATAATTAACTAAGGTGTTGTTCCTTTTACTAGCCAATGAACGTTTAGACTTACTTGGAAATGAGTGTAATTAGTCAGAGCAACCCTATTGGTCCACAAGGTAAGTTGCTCAAAATATGATAGAGGCCCTGCCACATCAAAACTGAAGACAATTTGAAGTTGGCTTAAGCGAGAGAAAGACAAACTCTGAAACCTGATATGCTTAAGTCATCTTTGTGTTATGTCTATTTATTTATTCAATATTTTAAATATTTTCCATATCTCGAAGGAGTCTTAAAGCATTGAGGAATGAATGAAATTTATCATTCCTGTGTTGGGTGCTTCTCGACTTTCTCCTTTTCCAAACCATGTGGCATCCTCTTGTGGTCCCTGAAATTAATCATCATTATGTATTATTCTATTATTTAAAATAACTAATTAAGACGTATCCTTATGATTATTGTTAAATTGCATCTGCCGCATAAGAAAATAATACTAGGTAACCCTAAAAAATAAAATAGAGAATTTTTTAAGGTGGGCAAAAAAACTCAGGAGAGGAGCTTAAGAAAAAAACCCAGGCGTGCCCCTCTATTTAAAAAAATAAATAAATTTATAAATAGAATAATAAATTTAAATTTAAAAATTTTACGAAAATATAAAAAGAAAACTTAAATTCCTAATCTTTAAATTGATAATGATTCCAAAAAAATCTAAAATTATAATATTAAACTATCTCTTAAGCATTAATTACTATTTCGTTATTAACAAATTAAATCTCTTAGCTATTACCGTAACTTCATTTTCTCATTTGTTATTTATTTTAAAATATATATTTTTAAATTATAATAATTTATTGATTATCAACTCATTTTAAATTTATAATAATTTAAAAATATTAAAAATAGTGAAAACCCAAGCCCAACCCATATCCAGCCCACGCCGTATGGATCCGGCCTAAGTCCGAGCTATATGCTTCCTCTACAATGGACTTGGGCCTAAACTTAAAAAGGCCCAACTCATACCTGCGTTCTGCCATTCCTGAATTCTCTTAAAAGTGAAAAAAAATTTGTCCAAAAAAAAAAGTGAAAAAAAGGAAAAAGAAGAGGAATATTAACAAAAGTTGCCAAGTGCGAAAAGAGAAGGATCCGGAAGAATGTTCCAAAGTTGGTAGTCAGTCCAAAGTCCACACAAATCTCCACGTCCACAACCAATAAAACCACAGAAACTAACGAAGTTGTATTACATATTTGCCCCTCCGTGCCATGGCATTCAACTACGTCGTCGTTTCTCCGTCCCCTGACCTAACCCAACACGACATTACTTCGACACGAAACTTTCTGTTCCTGCAATATAAAATTCCCAAAAATTTATGGAGGGTTGCCAATTACCATACGCAGCAAACACTGTCAGAGAGACCATGCCCAAGTAACGCAACACCCACCCCCCGCCTCCCATTTCATAAAAAAAATACACAATTATTAAATACCAACGATAATTTAAAAAATTAAAAAGAAAATTAAACCCGTTTCTAATATCTATCCATTAGCTTTAGCTTCAAGAGTACTTGAACCGCCGTGACAAGCCAAACCTTTGTCAATTCACCGTTTTCGTACACTCTTCGTATAAACACAAAATAATTTTCAACGATTTTCAATGGCTTCACTAACCTCAATTTCTCAGTCTCAATCCTTTTTAATGAAACCCCACTTGATAAACACCGCCATCACAAGCGCCAGACCTAATTATTTCAGTTCCAATTTCTTGCCGCTTTGGTCTCGCTCTTTCTTCAAACTTCCGAGAATGACCCAGAAAAACGGCGTCGTTGTGGTGTCTGCCACGACTGCAGAGAAGCCCAAGAAGCGGTATCCGGGGGAGGCTAAGGGGTTTGTGGAGGAGATGAGGTTTGTGGCAATGAAATTGCATACTAAGGAGCAGGCTAGAGAAGGGGAGAAGGAAGTGAAGGAGCCTGAGGAAAGGCCTGTGACTAAATGGGAGCCAACTGTTGATGGCTATCTCAGGTTTCTTGTTGATAGCAAGTTGGTTTATGATACACTTGAGGGGATCATTGAGAAAGCGCCCTTTCCTAGTTGTAAGTGTTTTCTTCTTCGTTTTTAATAATCTTTGGGCACCCTTTTGTTTCTTTAGGTTGATCCTATGGATTTAGTTGCTTGTTTGGACTTTGGAGCTTCTTGTTATTTGATACTTTTGGATTATGATTGGATTTGTAGTTACTTATATGATTGTGGTAAGTGTGGGTTAGTAGTTGCTTATATTATTAATTGGCATTTTAAAACAGAGAAATTCTTTCTTAAGCTGGGTTTCTTTCACGCAAATACCAGTCTATGATTAATTGTTGTTAGATAAGAATGTAAAATTAATTAAATCTTGACCATATGCACATGTGGCTGAAGATCTTGAAAATACTCGGAGGTATTAGATTAGAAGAGAATCCTAATTTATTAATGGAGCTTATTGTCTGTTTGGGTTAATTTGGTTTTGTTTATCTATGCTGGCCAAATCTGGAGGTGAAGTAATTTTGAATATGGGTTTAACTAGTAGTGGCTTTTTCTCTTCTGATACACTGCAGAGCCTCCTTAGTCCTTAGAGATTTAACTTATCTTCTGCTTCAATGTGGCAAACAATGAACTACTTGCTTCTTGAGATCCATTATTATTCTTAACTTCTGTTGGTCTTTGCTTTGTGATTCTCTAAAGAGTCTTCTTAATAAAATCTCACATTGTCAATTTTGTAGTTTATTATATAGACTATATTGGGGCTTTAATTTATTTCCAATGGGCTTCCTCAACTTCAAGTGATCTCAATGTGAGAGGCCAAAATTTCAGAAAAACTTGTGTTCTTGTTTGTCTAAGAAATGGCTGTATCAACTTTATAATTTCAAAGTTTTTGAGCTTTAATGCGTTAGTTCTTGTAGTTCAGTTGTTGAACTGAAGCTGAGTTTGATGTTTTACAAATAGATCTTGGTTCAGTGTGTTTAGGTAATTGCTTAAGAGCAAAAATTCCCTTTGCAGTGCTTATTTGCCAATGGCTTCACCTTTGTGTATGTGTATGTGAAGTATTTTATGTGTATTACATTACATGCATAAGCTGAAGTAAAATTTTGTTACATGACTTTGCTGCAGATGCTGAATTCAGAAACACAGGATTGGAAAGATCAGAAAAGTTGGCCAAAGATTTGGAGTGGTTCAAAGAGCAAGGATATACCATTCCAGAACCTTCTTCTCCTGGTATTTCATATGTGCAGTATCTTGAGGAATTGTCGGAGAAGGATCCTCAAGCATTTATCTGCCATTTCTACAATATATATTTTGCCCACTCAGCTGGTGGTCGAATGATTGGGAAAAAGGTATTGGAATTATAATGTTCTGATTATTAGATTTTTTCCAGACTATTGCGAATGTCTTTTCCTTCTTCTCTCCAGTGTTGTGTCTTACGTGACAGGAGTTTTGCAAAATAAATTCTGTCAGTAGGAAACTGGAAGTTGCTCGCTTGTAGTGATTTCAATTTTTTGTATAATCTGTTAGTTTCTTTGGCATGCTGACAACAGTAGGCATTCATGGTAAAAAGCTATTTTGTTCCCTCCTAACCTAGGTTGCTGAGAAGATACTTGGTGGCAAGGAGTTGGAATTCTATAAATGGGATGGTGAACTTCCCAAATTATTGCAGAATGTAAGAGATAAACTAAACAAAGTTGCTGAGGTAATTTGCTCGTCTATTACAGAATTGGACTGTCAGCCGTGTTTTTCTTTCAACTCAATGTTCTATGTTTTCAACTAAAATTTTTAATGAATTACATGGTAACTGATACATTTATTTATATGTGGGAATTCACAGAGCTGGACTAGAGAGGAGAAAAACCGTTGTCTGGAAGAAACTGAATTATCATTCAAGCATTCGGGGGAGATCCTCCGTCTAATATTGTCATAATGTAGATGATTGGCTCTGATGTACTTGTGACCTTGTGCTACTAGTGGCGCAAGCCACAACATTCATGTTAATATCCACAAGCTTTTTAATTTTTTTAACTTTTCAGTCACTTAAATCAAAACATTGGAATTACTGTTGTTGTGCATAAGCAGAGCGTTTCATAAAATGGTGTATGAGTAATTTCAAGATTTGGATACGCTAGATTTTTGTTATTGCCGCCTAATCAATCTGAAGGCACGGCGCTGATTGTCTTAGATTTGATGATTGGACGGGTTCAACAGTGACTAATCCGGCAATGGGACTTTAAATTCCTGGAACGGAAGCTAGGGCTGCTGAATGACGAGGCCTGACACTTTTTTTTTAAAAAAATTAGTTTTAACCCTCTCTTCTTGGTCAGGCCCTATCTCTCCAATTTTTTTTTTCCTTTAAAAAGCACTGATATTTATAGTACATTATAATTAAAATGTTATTGACATTTACAATAAAAAATTATCGACTATCCTAAATCCAATCTCTTATAGCAGAGTCAAGATTTGGGCGGTACCTTATTTGCGGCAACAGTGGTGTACCTCAAAATCAGAATATTCATTTTAAATTTTACAATTTCAAGGCCAGTCGTCTTGGCCGCTCTTTTTATAATTGGAAAATACTTGGTGAAGAGAAAAACGAGAAAAATAAAGAAGAAAATAGTAGAGAGTGAGTGGGTAGAGAGAGAGAGAACAAAATTCTCTCGTCCTTATCTCGTGCTTTTCTACACCTAACACTACTCTTTATAATTTTAGCTAATTTTCGAAGTTTGATGTTGTAATTATCAGACCAACAACAGCACTTCCAAAGTAAGTCTCTCTCCTTATGGGTTTTCTCTGAAAACAAATAACGATGAGAGTGAGAGTAGAGTTGTCATGACCCATTAAGTCACTCCGGCAAGTGAGTGGAGTTAGTTTTGTTTTTCCGGGGCCTTGTGACCTATGTAGCTAGAAGTCCGACAAGTCTTGGGGATTTAGTTGGCACAATTTAAGAGGTTGGCTACCTATTAATTTTAAGCCTTTATTGTAAGAAGCTGCACATAGATGATGGATCCAGATGAATTAATTAAGAGGTGCAAAGCAATAAGATTGAGTGACAAGGAAGAGGGGAGAGTCTCTTTCAAAAACAGAACGAAGATTAAAGGTGAAAAGATTTTGGCGGGTTCTTTGGTTGGAAAGGTGCTCCACATGCGAGAAGTTAGCATAGAAGGTTTAAAGACGGCAATGCAATGGGTGTGGAGAACCTTGCGAGAAGTGAAAATAGAGAAATTGGGAGATAACATCTTCATGTCAAATTTGGGCCAGAGGTGGACAAGAGAAGCATCATGGTGGGAGGTCATTGGCATTTCGATAAAGTGCTCATTGCGCTAACTGAACCAGCAGAAATCAGAGATATAAAAAAGCAAGATTTTAACCATGTTTCATTTTTTGTTCAAATCCATAATGTTCCTATCATGTGCATGTCTAAAGAAATGGCAGCAGAACTGAGAAAAGTGATTGGGAAAGTAGAGGAAGTAGAAACTAATGCAACAGGAGAGTGTTTCGGTCAATTTTTGAGATTGAGAATATCTGTAAATATCACAAAGACATTGAAGAAGATTATCGAATTAGAACAAGAAGAGGAAGATGCAGATGATGTTCCAATGCGTGTGATGTATGAAAGACTGCTTGATTTTTGTTTTTATTGTGGGCGAATAAGATGCTAGTACCGATAGTGTGTTTACTACAAATCCCAGTCAAAAGATGAGTTAGCTTATGGTCTATGGCTCAAAGCAACTACAGTAGCTGAGAAACTAAAGCAAGGCAAGGGGAGAGATAGATGGACTGTAGAATCCAACAGGTTTCGCTCAGAAGAACCAGCTCCTACAAAATCTGATATGGGGATAAATAAAGAGAAGGGAGTGCAACAAAGGGCAGCTAAACCAGGTAGTGGGGATGATTCGAACCAGCCCCTTTTGGATCCGAGTCCAAATAGTTTGGGAATAAAAAAGGGTGGGGATCAGATGGTGGTGGAAACGCATTTAATGCATAATGTTATAAGACATGGTGAGCTAGTGAGTAACTGCAAGGAGCAAAAAAGTGCAGCAGAAGGGGTTGCAGTGCATAGGGATGTGGATGTAGGAGCGGGAAATAAGAGGGGGAACAAAAAAGAGAGAGACGAATTAACACAAAAAGAAAAATCAGAAATGATTTTGTCTTCTGGACTGGAAAAAACGGGAGATTTTGAGCGGGAAAAGAATGAAAACAAAGGAGCTTTGGAAGATAGAGAGGGCCAACAAAAAACAAACATGAGCCTAGCCCAAATGGAATCGGAAGTTAAAGATGCAGAAAATGAGCCGAGAATGGCAAAACAAAAGCTTAGAAGAAAGAAGTGGAAACTTCAAGCCCGAAACGTGGAAGGAATTGGAGGCAAAATAGAAGGGCCCACAAATTTAAAAAGGCATATGAGCTCAATGAATTAAGAAAGCCTAAAGGCAAAAAAGAGCAAAATAGGCAGCCCACAGACTTTTGAATTTTCACAATGGGTTCAAAGAATTGTTGCAGCAGCTATGAAGCTAGCTTTCGAAAATGAGAATGGTGAGCTAAATGGGGAGCTTCAGAATGCAGCAAAGGAAACATCAGCCATGAAACTTATAAGTTGGAATATTCGAGAGCTGGGGAAAAATCGAATGTTCCGAGAAACTCAGCAAATTGTGCAGGAGCAGAGGCCTCAAATCTTATTTCTTTGTGAAAAAAAAAAAAACTGATGTCAAAGCAAATGCAAGCGAAAGCAAATAAACTTCATTACCAGAACTGTTTTGCAGTCAATAGGGAAAGATTGGGGGGTTGTGGAGCTTAGAGGTAACAGTGCATATCAAATCGTTCAGTCAACACCATATAGATTCAGTAGTTCAAAATGAGAACATGAATTACTGGAGATGTACCGGAATATATAGCCATCTAGAATCAGACAAAAAAAAAAAAAAAGCACACTTAGACTCTTTTGAGAAGGTTAGCCACTTTATCCTCTTGACCATGGTTATGTTTTAGAGATTTCAATGAAGTGTTAATTTAAATGAGAAAATATGAGGGAGAGATAAGAGAGTTAGAATGGTGAATGATTTTAGAAAAACTCTGAGGGACTGTGATTTAAAGGATTTGGGGAATACGAGGTATTCGTTTACATGGTCAAATCGGAGATTTGGGTCAAACATTATTGAAGAAAGGCTGGATCAATTTCTATGTAATGGTAGTTGGGTTATAATTATCAAGAAAAAAAAGCTGTGAATCTAACTTCCTAGAGTTCGGACCACAACCCTATATTGATGGAGATCATAGAAAATGGGAAGGGCCAAAGGTATTCAAAGAGCACCTGCCCCAGAATTTATTACGAGGACATGTGGAGCTCTTACGAGAAGTGTAGGGATATTGTGAAGCATGAATGGAAGGAAGTGAGCTGCTGAAATAGAGGGAACCTGATTGAAAGTTTTAAGTGAAAATCAAAGGAATCTCAGGCAGAGCTGAAATTATGGAGCAACATGGAATTTAAAGGTAGAGAAAAGAAGTTAAAGCAGCTCATAGAAGCTTAGAGCTTTAAAAGAGAGGTACCACCACTATGAGCATGGGGGTGAGATCAAAATAGTAGAGCATAAGATTGATAGCATTATGCTCGATGAAGAAATTTTCTAGAAGCATTTATCAAGGGCAAATTGGCTAAAGGAGGGAGACAAAAACACGAAGTTCTTTCACTCAAAAGCTTCTGTGTGGAAAAAGAAGAATAAAATATGTGGCCTAGAAGATGGAAATGGAAGGTGGATTGAGGAAGCTGATGAGGTGGAAAAAATGTTCTGTGAATACTTCACAAACATTTTCACTACGACAACTCCTACACCTGATCATTTAGTTGCAGCAGTAGCGGATTTGCCTACTAGAAGTACAGGGGAAATGGAAAGTCACCTGGATCAGCCTTTTACAGAAGGGGAAGTAGCAGTTGCTCTTACTCAGATGTGTCCCACGAAAGCTCCAGGCCCAGATGGACTCCCGACAACCTTTTTTTTTTTCAGAACCATTGGAGTTCAATCAAAGAAGGAGTCATTACAACCATACGCATATTGCTTTGATTCCAAAAGTAAAAAAGCCTAGGAAAGTGACTGATTATAGGCCAATTAGCCTCTGTAATGTAATATATAAAATAATCGCTAAAGCAATAGCCAACAGACTTAAGCAAGTGTTAAATGATCTCATATCCCCTACTCAATGTGCTTTTGTTCCAAATAGGCTTATTATTGATAATGTAATCATAGCCTATGAATGTCTAAACAAGATTAGACAAAGTATGGGAAAAAAGAAGGCCTAGTAGCCCTCAAGCTTAATATAAGCAAGGCCTATGATAGGATTGAGTGGAGTTTTATCAAATGTGTAATGCACAAGATGAGGTTCTCTGAAAAATGGGTGAACTTAATCATGAATTGTATTTTTACAGCTAGTTTTTCAGTGTTAATAAATGGAGTGGCTAAATGTCTCATCCATCCTCAAAGAGGTTTGAGACAAGGATGCTCTCTCTCCTCATATTTGTTTATTTTGTGTGCGAAAGTATTCTCAAACCTAATGTTGCAGGCAGAAAACAAAAATCTTATACATGGACTAATGTTCAGCAGCAACATCTCAGTTTCGTACCTTCTATTTGCGGATGATAGTTTAGTTTTTTCAAGAGCCAATAGCACTGAATGTAGAAACTTGAAGAACATTTTTTACTGTTATGCAGCAGCTTCGGGACAAGTTTTCAACTACGACAAGTCTTTGATGTTTTTCAGCACTAATACAAATCAAGGCCAAACAGAGGAAGTTAAAAGCATTTTTGAGTTGAACGTTGTATCCAAGCATGAAAAGTACATTGGTTTACCAGCTATGGTGGGGAGGAAAAAGACATGTTTTTTCAATGATGTAAAATTGAGAGTCTGGAGTAAGCTGTCAAGCTAGCAGAACAAGTGTTTTTCTAGTGGAGGGAGAGAAGTTTTGATTAAAGTTGTTGCTTAAGCAATCTCGGCTTATGCTATGAGCGTTTTTAAAATCCCCCAAGGCTTGTGTGATGATATTGAAAATGCTATAGCGAGATTTTGGTGGGGTTCATCCGATACTCATAAGAGCATCCATTAGACAAGATGGGAGAAGTTGTGCCATGCTAAGATAAAGGGAGGGCTGGGTTTTAGGGACTTCTCTAGCTTTAACCAGGCCCTAGTTGCTAAGCAAGGGTGAAGAATCCTTCATAATCTGGAATCCTTAATGGCAAAAATCTTAAAGGCAATATACTTCAGGCATACAAGCTTTATGGATGCAAAATTGGGGTCAAATGCTAGTTTTGTTTGGAGAAATATTCTATGGGGCAAACGAGTGCTCCATAAGGGCTTGAGGTGGAGAATAGGCAATGGGAGTCAAATCTCAGTCTACAACAGCAACTGGATTCAAAAACATAAATTCAAGAGACATGACATACATATGGAACTTCCCAATGACATTGTAGTTGCTGACTTTATAGATGAGAGACATCAGTTGAAAGAGGATATAACTTGCCCGCATTTCTAAAAGGAAGCTTCAGAAAGGATTTTTCAGACCCCTCTGCCGAGAACCCCTCAGCAGGATATTCTCATCTGGAAGTTTGACCAACATGGAAGCTATTATGTCAAAAGTGGCTACCAGTTAACTTTGAAGCAAAAATTCTCAGACAATCCAGGCTGCTCAAACACTACCAAAACCCACTAGGAGGTTGTTTGGGCAAATGAGATCCCTGAAAAGATTAACGTTTTTATGTGGAGAGCAACAAAAAATTTGTTACCAATAACAACAAATCTGTTGAAGAGGAAAGTGATAATGGATCCAATATGCAAAAGATGTAGCTGTAGGAGTGAAGATGTCTTCCATGCCTTATTGGAATGTAGGGCTGTGAAGAAGGTGTGGAAAGCGACAGAGTTTTATGAGGAGGTAAAGTAGATACCCAATCAAGATATGTTGAGTTTGCTCCAAGAAATGACTTCGAAGAGAATGAAGAAAGATGTAGAATTGATTAATGCAGTATGTTGGGCGATTTGGTACTCCAGGAAATGCTTTATTTTTTATGGCAAAGAAGAGGATCCTCTTATTTCATTGGCATGAGCAGCAGCTATTGTAGAGTCTTACAAGAGGATTAAAATCCCAAAAGATCAAGCAATCTCAAGGCATGGGCAAATCAGTCAGCTAACATGGACAACTCCCCCAAATGGTTGTTTTAAGGTGAATGTGGATGATGCAGTAAAAGTCTCAGAGCAAAAGGCAGGCTTAGGAGTAGTTATAAGAAATTCCAGTGGAAGGGTTGCGGCAGTAACAGTTCAAAATGTTCCATTTTGAGGAAATGTAGCTTGTATGGAAGCTGAAGCTGTTTTGTTTGGAATTCAAACTGCTCAACAGGTGGATTGTGTGCCAATGATCATTGAGTTAGATTCAAAGGAGGTATTGGATCTTTCATTAAATAGAAAGGAAAGCAAGATAGAAAGAGAATGGATTATTGTAGAAATCCAGACAAAACTTAGGATTCAAGCATCAATCCAATTTGCTCCAAGGGGCTGTACTGTAGTTACTCATTCCATAACAAAGAAAGCTCTAGATGTCGAAAACCATTGTATTTGGCTGGAAAATTTCCCAGTTCATGTTATGATGCTACTGTCAAAGTTTGTTTAATGGAAAACTTAACTTCCTTATAAAAAAAAATAAAATTTATCAGACCAACATCTCAATTGGGTTAACCAGTACCTCATTCTCTGAACTCTAAGGTGGAGGCATGATTTTTCTATTGTGGGCCTAGCTTTGACATATTGGACTGCTTACATGTATTTACAGTTTAAGAGAAAGTTTGGGTGCATTTTTACAGACCTTCTCTGCTGTTAGTATAAATGTATGTATAGCATCAGCACACAAGGGGTAAATTCATAAAAGCCCATTTAAAACTTAAAAAAATTATTAAAAATTAAATGGAAATTGCATTGATAATCAAGAAATAGCTATTGTAACACGCTATATCACACCCCATTTTATTATCTATTGTGTAATAGATGCATTTTCTCTTTCACGAAACCAAACTTAAGCAAAAAAAATTTCACTTTCACACTTCACCTTCACTTTTTAGCAGCAACCATTTACAAACACTTAAGGATTATTGAGCGTAAGGAACAAGATTCATCACCATTTTCAGCTTAGCCAAGAACAAGACAAACTTGGGTAGTGGCAGATGGTGACCTGGTTCCACGCTTGGTATTGGAACTCCAAACAGGTTAGTATCCATTAAAATTTGTTGTATGCAATTTTTAGCTTTGGTTTTCTGCATTTTGGAGACATGAAATGAAAAAAATTGGAGCCGGTTTGTTGAATATTACAGCCGTTGTTGTAGAACTTGTTGATAAGGAAAACGAGTTTGGATGTATGTTGAATTAGTAGATTAATCATGCTCTTAGATCCTTTTTTTTAGTTTTTCATTTATGCTGTTCAGAGGTTAATAAAGAATATAATTGCACAAATTTGTAACTTTTATGTGATTGGGATGAAAAAGATTGGATTTGGTGTTTAAGTCAAAGGTTCTGTGTGTGCGCGCGTGTTTTTGTTTATTTATTTATTTTTTTGCCATGATGGGGAAGATGATAAGGGATTCTTGGTCTGTATAATGGATGTTTGTTCATTATTTGGTGATGGCTGTATGTTTATTTGCTGGTATTGCCAAAAACAGTAAAGTGCGGCCACTGTAGGTTTCAGTCATATAGTACAGTTTCTGAAAGCGTGCAGCTGACGATTTTATAGTTCAAATGATTAGTAGTTAAGGTTTATGATATAGTGATAGATATATGAGTTAATAACCACCTGTACTGTTGTCTTGATGGAGTAGTTAATGCATAAGTTGTTGGGTTGAAAATGTAAGTTGTGTAATATCATTAACGCACTTGTGATCTCAATAAATATAACGAGCCATGTACATTCAACTTTTTGCGGCAAACTATTGAATTATTTGAAGATATATAATGCTTGAAACCTAAGAAACTAATATACTAATATGCCTATGCTATGTTTTCACTTATGATATATATCTGCATATGTCATTTTATTTTTGCTTACAGCATGATATGACTGTCTTGAATCTAAATGAATGCTTATATCTTCTTCTTTTTTTCAAGCCACTGTTACATGAATATAGAGGCTGTTATTGGAGGTGACTTGCTCACTGTTGCATCACTGATACTAGAGCGGTACAACTTGAAGAAACTGTTGGGTAATATCGAAGATTTGTGCTTTGATTAGCCTATTAGGCATGCCATTAAAGTGAGAGTTGAAGTAATGTTACCTTGGGAGACAAGTAATGCCAACAATACTATATTACAGTATATCATTGTCTTCATTGCACACTCAAAGTGACCAGGTTTCTATAACTTCTTCACAATGCTCTTCACGTCCTTCATATTAGTATTAATTATATTTATGACATGAGAAACCACTATGCCAACCATATTCCCTTAAAAAACAATCCTATGTCTTAAGTCATCTTAATTTAAAACTCACTACTTAAAGTATCCACATTTTGATTTGTTCACTTATATGTAATAAAGCTTATGAGAGTTATCATTTGATTATGATATCTTCACTTCATCTTTAATATGTCGTCTGCATATACGATTTAAGAACTTAGATCAGTCTTGCATTAACCCAATTTCAAACAAGTTAGTTCATATTCTTGTTGCATGTTTGACTTGCATAATGTATTTGAGCTTTGGAAATACATGTATTTGTTGATGTGTTTAGTTTTTTGGTTGTGAGTGCATGAGAATAGAAGATGAGAAGTGTTGAACGTGAACTTGCTAAGGCTATAATGGTGGTGCTTTCTTTTGCATGAAAATAAATGTGAAATGGTGACGGTAGCTCATGCTTGGTGATGGAAGTATTTATAGGCAAAGTTGCTACCAATATAGCAACTTTGATATATATTGTTCCACCAAATCTTGTTATTATTAAGTACTGTAAAATTTTACTTGGACGTGGGTATTCTAAACTTTTCAGTCCCCTTATAAATTTTGCCCCCAAATATTAGCTGTCAAATTGTACTTGTCAATGGCCTTTTTGCCTTAGAAGGGTGCATTGGTCATTTTGTCAACCCACAAACGGTTAATGGATAGAAACACTAACGACCTGCAGGTGTGTAAAAATAGGTCCATGCTTTCTGCTAAACTATAAATAGGTGTAACCTCAAGGAGGCATCTAAAAGTTATCCAACTTTGATGGTACCTTTATATTATAATACTAAAAAAATAAATTAACACATTAGGTATCCAACTTTGTAATACTTAAGAAAGTATAGTTAATGCAATGATGATCACTATTTGACGTACCGAGTGAAAACTAATTTTTACCATTAAAGAATGGTTTGGGAACGTGTCTTTCTTTGTTGGTTATATAAAGAGGCAATTTCCTTTTTTTTTGTATTTTTATATCAGTTAATGTTGTTGCTGTAGCTGTAGCTGCCTTGTGTGTGTGTGTGGTGTGGAATGAACTGATATATATCTAGAGCGCTTCAAACTCTCCCTAGACAAATCTAACGAAAGAAGCCGAAGAAAATGGTGAAACTTTTGTTATTTTTGCTGATCTTTGCCACCGCGACCATTTTCTCACATGCTGGATCATCTATCATCAGTCCCACAGAAATCAAATCCTTCGAGCCCAAGACAGTCCAGGTATTTCTTCTCAAAGTCAACAAATTTATAATCTCATTGTTCAAAATCAAACATAATTTTTATTTTTTCTTTTTTTTTAATTAGTTTATCGCAATCCAAAAAATTTACCCACTGCAGCTGCAGGTGGCTGCAAAGAGCTGTTCATACACTGTGATCATAAAGACCAGCTGCTCTTCAAAGTCCTACACCAGAGACAAGATCAGTCTCGCATTCGGTGACGCCTATGGTAACGAGGTTTGTATACTGATTTTGCGTTGTTAGGAGTCAAACATAATCAAAATATTTTTGAAAAAAAAAAAAATAAGATAAGCATCCCATTAAAGAAAATATCTTTCGCACCGATGGGTATTTGGAAAATTTTGTTTTTGACTTGAAATTTGATGTTCTTTAGGTGTATATAAAGAGGCTTGATGACCCATATTCAAGAACATTTGAGAGCTGTTCCACCGATACATTCCAAATAAGCGGGCCGTGTACTTACGACATCTGTTATCAGTACTTGCTGAGGAGCGGATCGGACGGATGGAAGCCAGAGAGCGTGAAGATCTGCGGTCAAAATATCAGAACTGTGACCTTCTTCTACAACACGTTCATTCCAGACGGAGTGTGGTTTGGTTTCAATCAGTGTCGCCGTGGCTCTGGCTCCGCAGTTGTGTAGATGACGACGACATAATTGTTGCCATTAATTTTTCTTGTTTTTCGGTCGATGTTAAGTCAAGGATATTGCAGTCTTTAAATGCTTGTCACGTTGGCAATTTCTTGTATTGTGGCCCGTAGTTAATGTCTTTCCCAAGATTGTTAAATCATTTTGCACCTGATTTTGGATGCCTTTTATGCGCATATGAAGCTGTCAGTTGTTTAATTTGGGCTGATGATTAGTTATTGTCTTAATGTCTTTCACAAAATTGGTAAGCATTTTGCAGCTGATTTTTAGTGCCTTTCGTTTCATTTTCATGTTTTTGTTACGTCATTTGGAAACAATTTTTCATTTGAAAAAAAATTATTACAAACAAGTAGACCGCAAGCGGCGCCTGTAGCTCAGTGGATAGAGCGTCTGTTTCCTAAGCAGAAAGTCGTAGGTTCGACCCCTACCTGGCGCGACCATGCACACGTTTTGCACAGATTTCAACCAATAAGTTCCGCTTAAAAAACAATTACAATATTATTAGGCATTTTCATTTTAATCTTTTTGGTAGGGAACTTGTGAGTTTTTAAACCACTGCATCAAAATGATTTAGAATTTTCATTGAACATGGGGGACGTCCAAGAAGCAAGAATGCACGTGACAATCATTCAAGATACACAAATAAGACTGAAAAATGAAATTAAACATGTAGGCTTGCAGGCAAGCATAATCCATCCAAAACTCAATTTCCTAGCTGACTTTTAGCTAATCACCTGTGCTCATAAAACCACCCATAAAGCCAGCTCCATTACAATTCCCACACAAGATCTCTCTTTTTCCCCTGCAAGAAACCACGCGTTTAATAGTATCAAATGTTGATTCAAATGAGAGAAGGCACTTATAATTTATAAGGGCCACATAGGAAGCTGACTTCTGATCAGGGAGTCAGAACAGAAGGCTCATACAAAGCAGAAACATCTCTCAATTCAGCAGATCGTTTCATCTAAATATCTGGAAATTAATAAGAACACAAGGGGCAGACTGTTTTGTTGGGAAGTATCATATGGACAGTCTTCAGTGCTGCATATCTTTTAGTGGAAGAAAAGTAGCAGCACAAGCCACACAGTATTTTTCCAGATTGAAAAAAACTCAACATTCTAGCTTCGTGAGTTTAAACTATATACCCAGATTTGAAACAGAAAGTGATAAATGTGTTAAATAAGGTCTTGTAATGAAAGTGATGCTATGTCAGTGAAGTGCATGTAGGAAATGTGATGAAATGAGACATAAACAAAGCCTAGTTCCTTGTTGTCATGATCAATGACATTACTTTAGAGAACTCATGATGGAAAAAATAGCAGATGAACATCAGAAAGAATTGAAAACTGACAAGAACATGTTTTTCTGGGCTTTGAAACCATGATATTTTACAAGTGGCAACGACTGATTGCCATAGACTAGGTCTTATATAGAAAGCATCAGGTCATGCAAGCAAGAGATCAATATCAAACTTAGAAAGTTGTGAATTAACATGAAAGAAAGGAAGCAGGGGTGGACAAAAAGAATGAACCAGGTGTTAAGCACTGCTACTTCTACAAGGGAAATGTAAAGGTCATGATGATGGTGGTACTTTAGACTGGTACAAAAAATCCGGCACTTTACGAAAAAAGAAAAGAAAATAACATGTTTATATGCATACCTGCAGAGCCAGCATAATCCGCCAGCTTTGAACTGTCCATTGAAGTGATCCACAGAATTAATACCATTGCCTTTGCATTGAGAACATTGTTTGGCACCTGGTAGTCATATAGGAAGATTAGAACAGCTACAAACTAGAATCACTCATGTGGGTAGCTCCAAAAGATCATAAACATTATTTGTCAGGTGTACATGAAAGCAATTGCTCTTTCTCAAAAACAATGTATTGGAAATTATATATCATTCCATTGGCCACCAAAAAACACACACACACAAAGGGACAGAGAAAAATTTAAGAACATCACTGAGTGGTTTTATAAATGAGAAATTATTTCATGCTCACAACTAATGGATCAGACAACTGAAAAAAATCAAGATAAACTAATGTAAAAAGGCTAACCCATACTTCACTTACCATTCCCATCACAATCAGGACAGATTATGCTATTTGTTTTTGTGCTGCTTTGATTACTATCCGTAGCCTGTTGAGCCAAAATGAATGTCGTAAAGGAAGATAAGCAAAATTTCAAACTAACAAACAAAATTTCCAACGAATGCACTTCCACCTCAAATCAACAACACCATCCCTATTTGCTAAGCCAGATCTAAATTGTTTGCAGTTAAGCATAAAAGAATACTACCTATTTGTTTAGACAGTTAAATTCATTAAATAACCATCCAAAATATTTATTCAACTTCAATTCTGTGATAATCTCCCCCCCCCCCCCCCCCCAAAAAAAAAAAAAAAAGATTGCTCAACCTTCCACTAGTACTGTAGCACCTTCAACCATAACGTAGCATCATCATCAGCCCGTTCGAACATTCTAGTATGCCTGATGGGGTACCAGATAACCATGGAAAGAGTTTGGTTTCTAATTTGCCTTAACTCGGGCGATCAACCTTCGTTATCTCCGTATTTATACTTGTAATTTCACATACGATTAACTACTATACAAGCAACGCACCGTTTCATCGAATCCTAGAATTCTAAAGCATCTCTTCTCAATTCAAATTTTAAATGGCCAAAAAGGGTCAAGCAACCTCAACTTATTTCTCAGTGTACTCAAGTTCAACAAACAAGTTGGGAAATTAAGCATCTTTTATACGGTATCAAATTGAATCCGGGCTAAACTGAATAAATGAACCAGCTTTTAGCATCTGGGACAACAGATTCTAACCTTAACTTTCAAAGATCGAATTTTGACAGTTTTTGAGCTGTGAAACACTTCATTTACCCGACTAACTTTTCGAGCAACTGAGCTTTCAATAGCTATTCCTGCAATAACCCATAAAAAGAAAAGATGAAATACTTATCACAGAAGAAAAGAAAAGAAATACAGCAATTAATCTGAAACATAAACATATTTGAATACATGTATATGTCTTTAAGTACATACCGGGTCTATTTGAAGATTTCAAGGAAGAAACAGGTGCGAAACAAAGAGAATTTGACATTCTTAAGAGAGTTTTAGTTTCAGTTCAAGTTCTTTTGCTTTGGATATGTTTCAGTGTTGGTGGTAACGAGTATACATTGCGTATGCAGATATCAGCAGTAGATAAGGCAGGCTCACACTACACTACACTACAGAGAGACAAGGGGGCAGTCTTATTGTTGAATTACGTAAATGACCTTGTCTAAGAAGTCCAGACAAGGTCGTTCGCAGTTCCAAGGATGTCGTTTTGGGTGTATTTACGTCAAGGTACATAAATCAATTTGAAAACCGGAGAAATTGTTTTGGAAAAACAAAAAAAAAAAAATGGCTAGCGCTCTCTTATCAACTTCCAGATTCCTCCCTTCACTCAGTAAGCTTTCTACAGTGTCTTAATCTTCAAACTTATGAATTTGCGTTTATTTATTGTGCTGTTATGTCCTTGTAGTATTTTTTTATGTTGCTCCATTTTAGTATCTTTATTGCATTTTTTTTTTTTTTTGCATTTTCCTATAGTTTGCTGAAAAAAAAAATCCAAGTATTGAGTTTTTTCTGAACTGTGAACTATTCTTTTGATTATTCAAGCGAGAAATGAATCTGTATGGGACTAATTATCTGCTTATTTTAAACAGATAAGGAAGTGGGTGGTGGTTATTTGAGGCATTGCAAGAGTTCATTCCATGGCAAAGTGATACATGATCAAAGTTTTTTAAGAACAGAAATCAGTAGCAGCGTTGGAGGCCGCATTGTGGTTGCCTCAGTGGTTTATAATACTCTGCCTTTCTTTATTTTAGATTCCCTTTTTTTTTTGGTTGCTTACAATTAACCGTTGATCACCTTGTAACTGTTGAAATTTTAGTAAATTATACCAATTTGGAAATGACAATAGAAAATTAACGGGAAATCATTGTACAGAATAAGAATTTTGTTTGAATTGATTTGAACAGCTTATTTCTGGATACTTAAAAGAACTTGATCAACGAGTTCCTTTATGGGTCTATTTTTATTGACTTTGGCAGCTTGGAAGAAAGGTCAAGAAAAGAGAGACTGTGGTTCCCGATCCAGATTATCGAATCCCAATTGTACTTATTGGTGGGTAAAATAAGTAATCTTTTGGCGTATGTTTTATCGTGTACTGCATTCTAATAAACAAAGCTTACAATTATCTGTTGTAGATAGGCTGTGGGCTATATTAAAATGCCATTGAAATGCAAGCCAGGTTCTCTTATCTCAAGTTTTGTTTCATTCATTGACTGTAAATTTCATAAAATAAAAGTATTATTAAAATTAAGACTTCTAGAATCCTTGAATTATCATCTTCATTGTTTGTAGATGCATAAAAAAATTGTAGACTGTGGGAGCCAGCCCCATTGCAAATCTAACATTACAAATGCCATTTGCCCTCAGGCCTGTCAGCAAGTCTTTTTTCCATTTGTGTCAGGATACAATTTGAGTTTTCTCACTAGTCAATGAGACAAATCTGATACCTTGTACCTTTATAGTTGCTAATTATTCATTCTTCCTTTCTTTGAACTTGATTATATTTATGCTTAACATTTATATCTTATATAAATTGTTTATAATACAGGTGTGGCTGGTGGGTTAGCTTATACAAATAATCTGTTACCGGCGGCGCCAGTTGGTCTCCTTGGATTACTTCTGCTATTCCAGGTAATTATAACCTAAAAAAGACAGTAAGAAGCAGACTTCAAAATCTTGCTATATCTTATAGTAATAGGTGATCATGCCAACTACTTCTGTACTGTTAACTACATTTACAATCTCCTATGAGAAATCACTGAGGTGAGATCTACCAGTCATAATGACAAATATGCATAGAGATTAGATTTTTTAGTAAAATTGGCTCTCTCTTTCTATCAATTATGATGTATTGTCTTTTTACTGATTCTCCTTTCAATTAAAGTCAGCTAACACTTGCTTCCTTTTTCCAGACTACTAGAGTGAGGTTTGTTTTTGATGATGAGGCTCTGGTCAGTTCACTCAATATTTCCAGCCATTTCGTCTTTTATGTCTCGTATCTGCATTAGACAACATGATGGTTTATTCTTCTGTAGACCAGGTGTTTTGATGATGGTTTCAACTGGATTACCTGTTCAGATTAGTCTATATCATTGTGTTTTGCATTGGACACTGGATTCTGTTTCAGTTTTATTTAACCACATTTTAAATTTACAAGAAGTGTTTGCTTGTGCCTGTGAGGAACATATAGAGTTGGAATTTCAAAGCCTGATACTGCATATTTCTAGTAGCCTCTAAAATTCTTTGCACTTCATGTGCAAATGATATTTGTGATTGTAGGAGGTCAAAGTAGGAGATGAGCTCAATGAGTCTGGTGAAAATGTGTTTGTGGGTGGAAAAAACCGCTGGAAGTAAGTACTCTATTTCTTCCACGAGAATTGAGGGAAAAAAAAAGTGACTAACTTACCTAAATATTCTTCATCAGATATTCAACTTTTGTGAATTGGGAGTTATGGTGGCCGAATTTCCCCATTCTGGTGTATTTTAAAGAGACGCAAACAAAGCCAGAAGGACAAGTTCACTTCTTCCCTGTAATTTTTGTAAGTTATCACTTATCATTAAATGCAAGTTTTGCAAGTTATTACTTGGGTGGTGAACTTACAGGGCTAGCAATTCCATAGTGAAGTCCTTGATATGTGCTGTTTCCTTATTACACCTAGAATGGCAAGCAACTATATGATGTTATGGTGGAGAGAGCGGGTCCTTCAAAAACTAGTGGGCCAAAATAATCACACCGCTTTGGCTTGCGATTGCCACTGTAAGGGATGAGCATTGAATCGTATGGTATGACAAGAACCCTCTAGGCTTCTATTACCATCCAAACATGCATGTTCCAGGCTCCACTCAGTATCTCTTTCTCTCTCTTACAGTTCTGTGTTAAATTTTTCTTGCAGGGTCACAACTCACAAGTGTCGGCCCTCTCCGATGAAGCTACATTGATCTATATATTACTGTGTGATCTCTGAATAAATCAGATCAGTGATTAAAGTCTTACCTCATGAAGTACTGCTTGTGATCATGTCAGTTCTTAAAATGTATGTCTCTAACAGACCAAAAAAAAAATAACTTTTGTTGTACATACTACATATGCCTATATTTTTGGGGCTGGGGTCTATTTGGAAAATTTTCTTTTCTACGCTTAGTTATGCGAGATTCATTCACCTGATGAGTTTGTAAAACTTTTGTTGCCGTCAAACAGGATCCATTTTGGTATGCTGTCTGTGGAATAAGAAGAAACTCTAGCCGTAAAAGCAAATACTATAGTTATTTGACAAACACTGCTAGTTGTCAGTTAAAAGTTATATTATCATTTTAATGAAGATTTTTCAGTAAACAACGGTGACAAATATTCAGATGTGTGGCCAAAGCTAAGCTGACAAAAAGCACAAACCACGTCTTATAACAAAGTTTGCTTTTTTCCGACAAAGGAAACCAAAGACAGAAGGCTATTTAACAATACTATTTGAGGCAAGTGGACTCCAGTTAACAACAATGTAAAAACTTGGACTAAAATCATTATTAAAAATAAAACATTCCACTATTCTATGACAAAAGCAAGTTTTCTTAGAAATGCAACATTTTGTTAAGGAACAAATCCGAGCCAGAGATATTAAACACCGTCCAATCTCATAACTCCTCCATAACAAACTCTAATAAAACTATTCACTCTTTTCATATCAAAATCTAATAAAACAACACATTAGTTGCCAAATTAGGAGAATAGAATAGAAGGTAAACAGTGAGATAACACTTTAGATGCTCCAAAAACAACCAGTGCAGATGATGACCAATGATTCATAACAGAATGGAGTCTCAACAGATATGACCCAGATGCTGGGCTCCCCTTCGCTTGAATTACAAACCTCGATTGAGTCAGTTGCTTTCATCGTTATGAATAAAAGCCTGAAGTTCGACTAATAAATTTGCATAGACTACGGTTGCAAACCAGTGTGATAATAGTATCATCAAAACCTCTTCACTGTCAAGTATTCTCTTTGAAAAAAGATATACTTGTTATCACCGAGCAGCTGATTTCCTTGGGGGTGAATGCATGCAAGCTAACAGAGGTGCAGTTAGATTTGCTTTCCTGATGCTAAGTTGAAACTTTGATCAATCCTTGGTGCAGTGGGCATCTGTACCATGCTGGTTACAATGGTGATAACCCACACTATGAAGAAATTCCCGAATCTCTTTGGCACTGCTGTTGCTAGCTTGCAGCAGATGCTCGTCTTCCTCATAGATTAGGTAGGGAGATTCACCTTTCTTTCTTGATAGCAACTTTGTGGCTCCCTTCAATACATGATATTCCCAGCCCTGAACATCTATTTTTAGGAGAAGCACAGGCTCGGCCTCCGGGATTACTTCATCAAGCGGGATGGACCTTACTTGAAGTGCAATTTCTTCATTGGACTTGAATGCCAATTTTGCACCAGTAGCTGAAACAGCACTATTGTCAAGACGACCGACCAACTGGCACAAAAAAGCAAGGCTAACAAAAATCAGATCACGAAAGTAATTATACAAAATTCATAAATACTCATAAGACCTGGTGGTCTTTTGTATCATTTCAGCATCTGAACATTTATATTGGACAAAACCAGCCAACGCCCTTTATAGCTATAATTTTATATTCAGAAGCTAGCTATGCCATGCTTCCATGCAACACCTACAGCAAATCCTAAAGGAATACAAGCTTAAAATCAAAAGCAGAAAAACTACTGGTGCTTGAGCACCATGATCTTCATCCAAATTTATCTTAACTATATAAAAAGTCCCCACACAGCTCGTCAGATACATCATCTCCTACTTATGACATTTTCCCTCAAAACTTCATAAATGGCTGCTCATGAAGATACATCTGCTGGATCAATAGTTCAAGTAAGCTAAAATAGCACTTCAATAACCTACCACAAACTTCAGGATACTATATAAATTCCAAGATTCAAGACTTAATAAACTTCATATAAACTTCTTAACACTCAGAAAAAGAAAAAGAAAAAAAAACTCATAGCAGCACAAATGTAATCAACATATAAAAATAAGATATTGCAATTTACCTTATGAAATGTAATATTCCCAATCCGATCAGACACAGCGGCCTCATAAACAGTAACCAGATCCCCAACTCTATTAAACCAAACCCCATCACAAATCCGTTGCAAGTTCTCAAAAACAGGCTCGAAACTCAAAACCCTAAATCCCATAACAGCCGCTGCAAAACTCGCCATGCCCACATTAGCTCCGACATCTACAACTAGCCCATTCTTACCTTCCTTCTTCATTTTCTCCAAAATCTCCTGAATCGTCACCGATATATCGGGCTTCCTAAAGGGCTTCCCTTTTAGAAGCCTGACAATGTTTTTGTGTGGCTTGTCGGGCAAGTTTCCCAGATCCGAAAGAGAGTATATAAATGGGTATTTGACATTTTCGACCACGTTGGCAATTATGGGGTGGGATTGGGGGCATTTTAGGCAATTGAAAGCAGGGAAGGAAGGGGAATGGAAACTGGATGTGACAGAAAGATAAGGATTAGGGTTTGGGTTGTATGAGTGACTGTTGAAATAGAAGATGAAGAAGAGGAGGAGGCAGGGAAATAGGAGTGAGAGGAGGATCTTGGGAGTGAGTTTTGGGTGTTTTGTGTCTCTCTTCCAGGCATTTGCCATGGAAAGGGAAAATAAGTTAAATAACCTTGAAATTTTCCGAGAAAAGCTGATGGAAAATTTAGTCTGAAATAGTGTTAATGTGTTACAGTGACTCTCTGCGCTTGGGGACTGGACTGCCGGACCTATGATGTGAAAAAATTGGTACTTCGGCTTGGGGGTCCGCTTATGTTCTCATGAAATTGGTAAAAGGATACTATAGTAATTTCGTTCGAGTGAGAGTTTAGTTCGACACGACCACGAGTACTTCCTTTTTTTTAAATTCAGAGATGTTACTGATATTACATCATATATTATAATTAATATTTATAATTATATTATATAATTAGGACCACCGTCATACATTAATATACTGAATCACTTGCTTATATATTTTAAATTCTCTCTAATATTCGAGGAATGTGTCTATTCTACTTATATTTCATAAGAAAGAGATTGTCTTCACTTAATTATAAGAGAATACTGAAATTAACCCCCATAAAATTTTTATGAAGGCTCGAACCCTTCCACTACCACGAGTACTTGACTGGAATTTTTTTTTTCCCTTTCTGGTATTTTATGAAGAATTGTGTTGCAGACATTTGCCCTTCATACCATTTACCACGTGATAACTATATGATAAGACAAGTAACAACTAACATATAAAAGGGTACGCTAATTCTCATTGTTACAAATTATTACCGCGTGTTCAAGTTCATTTAGAAATATAGGGAGTTTTGATATTAATCAGGTTATTTGAAATCAATATCCTAAAATTTATGTCAAAATTTTAAGATAAAGAAAAATTTTGGTAGAATTAATGAGTTCGACATGCCCTCATTAGTTGAGTTGATATAGAAATTTTATATTCTAACCTATCTGATTTATCAATATTATTTACTTAAATATGTTGGTAGTTTTAAAAAATCAAACATAAACTCCACTAAATCATGCCAGGAACTATTTGATATTGTAGTTGGATAGTTAAAAAGATACGATATTAAAGTATTTAGTATATGTATCTATTTATGTGAATTAAAAATTAACTGATTTTATCTAAAACTTACACACACTATCAATTTTTATTTCAAAACTACAATTTTTTGCTTTGTCCACATCTTTTAAACCACATGGTTTCAATACCAAATAAGAACATAGATGGATTTGAATCCTATTTTTGAGTGATATGTTCTTGGCCTTTTGGGTGGTGGTGGAGTTAGGTCATTTTTCCCTGATTGAATTTACTCAGTCGAAGAATATATAGGCATATTTGGCGCAATTCTAGAACGATGGGATTGAATTGAATTGTGTTAAATTTAGTACTAGATGATTATCGTTATTATTTTTTTTTAATGAACTAAAATATGTTTGCTGATTAATTCATTGTCCTTAATTTCAACTACGCCAAGCCTGCTTTATCTATTTTCCAATGTCTGGTAACTAAATAAATGAATGACAGCACATTTGGACTCCCAATTAAAGAGGAAACTTCGGAGGCACATTCCCTCAGTTGTTCCGTAACAATTGGCTTTCTAAACCAAGATAAAGAATCCGCATAGTGCAAAACTAACGTAAAAAATCATGGCAACAAAACAAATCGAACCTATATAAACATGGAAACGATGAATACAGATCATATTACAGATGAAGGATCACAATTTACAAACGGCCGGCACATCAGTGCTGACGTCATTTTAGGAAAAACATGAACAAACTGTAACCTGACCATCTATTTTCACCGCTCAAGACATTTCATAGAGCCAACTTCTGTATCGTCATTTCTTTAAGCGAAGTAACTAATCGGCGGAACACCTTAAGGTCGCGGCCAACCTTATCCTGAGTAAACCAACAATTAAAAAACAATCAAATTGCAATTTTGACTAAAACCCAACAGTCTTTCCAAATAATTGGAGCCACCGTACAAAAATCTCAATGTTTGCATAAATCTTTTGCTAACGGAAATAATTGAAGGATCTTTATCTGTGCCATTGATTTTCCAGAGTCACTTTCCTAAACAGAACACTAATGTAGGCAATGACAAATACGTTGTAAACACAAAGTCAAGTCTGTATGTCTAATTTCTATAATCCTATCACCACCAATTGGAAATTTTTTTTCTTCTTTTAAATTATTTTTTAAGGTTTGGGTGGGAATGAGAAACATGGACCACTAAACATCAACCCTTGCCCGCTATTATTACTTGAACTCGGGTGATATCGAGCGCAAAGCATATTCAAGGCCCGCTGAGCTACACCCGGAGGGGCCAATTGGAATGTCCGGATGATTACGTTGTTTAATTATTGAGCTGGAAGTTGGAACTAGGAATGATCAGACTAGTAGGCTTAAACAAGAAGGTATGGAAAGCAGCATACCTCACCAAGTAGTTCAAGCCGTTCCAATATTGGAATTAACTTTCCACTCAACAAACTTATGTCCTGTCCTGAGTCAGACTTAGCACCATATGTTATCGTTCTCATAGCTTCACTGCTAGCTGATACGATAGAACTGCCACAGGGAAACAGTAAAAAGGTTAAGAAGCTAACTTTGGCAGCAATATAGCATCAAGCTACAGACCATTTACCAATCAACCCTTCAGATAAAGAGGATTCCAAAGCTTCCCAGGTTAAAGGTCAGAGTTTAAACCCATGAACATATATATTAGGGAGACCCCACCCCAGAGTGTTGAGATACAGCTTTTCAGGAGGAAGCATACCTGTCCTGAAAATGGATAAGAATCACATTCAGCACATGCTCCGTAAGAAGAAGTAATAACGTAATTAGCTGATCTCTATTGCCAGCAACCTGGCACATTTCCACCATAGCTACATATCTCCTGTGGAGGGAGGGAAAAATAACCAACAAATTGGGTTATATTGATACCAAAGTCAATATGAGGCAAATATCTGCAAACCAAGCAGTTGTTCAATAAGATTTAATTACAAAGTTAAGCATTCATAGAAAAGCACAGACAGACAATTTTCGCAATCAAGCAAGCATATCTGCTGCAGTGAAGCTATAATACGAACACCAGTGAACAAAGAATATGATGGTTGTGACAACATAATGACTAAATACTTGGCTCCAAAGCCTCAATAAACAGAATTTGAACATATATAGACCATTAAGACAGTACAGTAAATAATTGCAATACTGGATGAGCAGACTGCAGGAGTGCAAAATCCTTTGGAACCAGAATCAAGTAACTTGAATTACTCTGAGAATAATAAAAACCATTCATTGAAGGTACAAACGTAGGACAAAGAAACTACGTAGCAACTAAGCAGAGTACAAAATTATACTTCATTTGGAGTGTTGTGGACTAAGAACTTAGGCTGCATTTGGGATTGCTAATAAAAAGTTGAGAAGGCAGCTTATTTCACAACTTATGACAAAAGGTATTTCATAACTTTCTCCACATCGAACACAATTTTCCAAAGCAAGCAGGGTTAGTTTTTAGAAACAGTTTATCAAATAATATTACTTTCACAGTTATTTTTTTAACCTTATTACTTTAACGAAAAAAAGAAAATTTATATCATATTTCCCAATAAACCCAAGTTTATCAATCATAAAGCTTATATATCATAATTTCCATGTTTTATATGAATTATGGAGTTTTTTTTTTCACTGTTGAAATTGGAGTGTTAGAAAAATAAAAAAGATGTCTGATGGATAACTTACACTCGATATACAAATACCACAAGAATATAATAATAAAATTTACCGAATATATGCACTTTGATTTTTGAAACTGAAAACACTCGACAACACATTTTGGCAAACACCTATCTGCTTTTGTGTACAGCTGATCATCTCTTCAATAAAGAAAAACATTATTTTATAAGCCGCAGCAATCCCAAAACTAGCTCTTAATCAATCAATGGACTAGAAACTTAAACAGTCGATCCAGTGTAATGCACAAGCTAGAACCTAGTGGCACATTACAGAATAGTCTTCTTTCTTTGGGGGACTTATAATAAACTTCTTGAATAATGACATGATGACGAAACAAGAAAGAGGGGGAAGTGGGGTTGCAGGGAAGTAGACTTAATTAAATTTAATAATTTTATGCAATAATTACAACCCATGCACAGGCTTCAAACAATGTAGATTATTCCCAACAAATACTCAAAATAACAGCAAATGACCAAGAAATAACCAAAATAAGAGTAAACACGTGTCGGGGAGGAAAAAATTCAATTAGTACATCAAATAACAGTAAATGATCAAGAAATAAGCCTAATAACGGTAAACATGTGTTTTTTTTGTGGTTTTTTTGGGGGTGGGGGGGGGGGGGAGAAGAAATCAATTGGTACATTTAGGTAAAAGCAAGAAAAAAATATTGGGAAATCAATGCAAAAAATCAAGTGAATACCTTTTCTGTATGTTGTCGGATGATGAAACATAATCTTCTCTAACACACATGTTGATAACTTCATCCACCTCCTGCCTTGACAGTTCATTAATGTCCCGAATCTGCAAAAAGCCACAATTTTTAGTGCCAATGGTCCCAGTATAATACATAAGCAGTGAAACAGGGATTTTCTTCAGGTGCTTTTTGCAATCCTATTACACCTTATTAAGTAGTAAGGATTTTTCTTCAGCCGCTCTTTCCAGAACTGCAGTCGCAGAATTAAGAAGAGAACCAAGCGAAGTCAATGTGAGCTGCTGCAATCCTGAATTGGTATTGTAATCATCCAGACTGCGTGAAACCTACAACAAGGTAGGTAGGCCAGGTAAGAAGAATTAACTTATAGATTAAAGCACAATTAAACCTAACAATTCCAAGTTCAAATAAATGATTCACCATCTCAACCTTCATATACATACCTGCAACCTAAGAGATTTCTTTGTGACCATAAAATATAAATAGGAGCTCAAACTAAAGCATAACTGGAATTTTTTCAGCTCTGACTTTCTCTGGTTCTGTAAATTTACACAAAAAGAAAAGTAAACCGTAAGTAAATATACAGCATTGATGTTTACTTACACTTGAAAAGGACAAGAGCATACCTCAAGAGATCGTGCTGATTGGGAAAAAGTCAAATTCTCCAGGTCACTTGAGAAAAGAGAGCTCATCATACCAAAAAGGCCTTGCACAAAGCCATACTCATCACTTTCTTCATAAGGCCAAACCTATAAACAAAAATGTTGGCTCATATAAGCAGATTAAAAACATTTTTAAAAAAATGCTTGAAAAGCCAGCAGATAAAAGTTGTAGCAGAGAAATTTCTAACGCAGGGGGGGGCGGGGGAGGGAATCAAGAGCCACTCAGTAAATTTCGTAGTGCTTGAACTACATATCATTTAGGTCACAGAACATCCAAAAGCCACTTGTAGTCATGCAAAAATATTACATAACTTACCAACTGAAAGTATCAAGCTAACTTAGTGTAGATACAATAAGCATCATGTTTCACCTCTTTGAACCATAAAATCCAGATCACATTAGTAGCAAATGCGGTTACCTTGCTAAGTATACCAACAACAAGATTAATCTGCTCCATCGTCAATTCATCAGCTTCAGATATGTTTTCCTGAAGAACTTGATCGACGAGCAATTGATGTCCTTTGATAAAATCCATGACTTCACGAACAACTTTATTCTTTACCTATCAAACCAAATTAAAAAGATAAAAGAAAGCTCATACACAACATGCAAAGAAAATGAAAACCAGGATCGTAGAGAAAGAAAGGAAAGTGACAGCAACAAACAATAAGCAAATCCAAAACAAGGGAACAAACAAGTTTTATTCTCCTTGAAAACTTTTATCATCCAAGAACAAATATCACATTTGGCAAATATTTACGATCTTATGAAACTGGGATATAATTATAGTGATGATAAGCTTGTGATCAAACAAGCTTGAAGTCATACTAGGCTTGACGGGTCTCATAAAGAATAATGACAAATACCATGGAATTACGCCTTAAGTTCCAAAAAGGAAAAACATTTCATAGATTTGCTATACACAGCCGGAACACTCATCACCATGCTAATTACACATGCGATCAGCTAAGAAGAATTGGGAAACCACTGACTCTCTTATACGCCTGTCGTTGGAGAAGTTGCTGTTTCCGTATGTTAACAGGAAAGTTGAAACATGATCTAAGAATAAGAAGGCTAACCTCAAAAAAGTCAGATGTATCAACTAATGATGTCAGAGAAAACACCAATCTCAACATAGGAGTTACGATCATTCGTTGACGGTCAATGTCCCCACCCAATGCTCTTCTAGGCTTTGTAGCAACCCGTCTTAAACTTCCCTGCAGTTAACTTCAATTTCTGAGAAATCAAAGGGCAAGAAAAATAGTACTAAAGAGCATAAGTCTAGAAGTATCACCTGCAAACCCACTGCCTTGCATGAAGCAATGTGCTCCAGAGAACCCATGGAAAATAGAACTTGGGCCCCAGATTTTCCATACTTGTGACTGATTCTTAGTAGCAATGCAAGTTCAGCCTCAAGTGTACATGCTCGTTGCAATGTATCTAGAGAGCGTTTGCCATCCTAAATCATAAATTCATTTTAAATTAGATCTCTGACATATACACAAATAGTAGTGGTCAAGCAAAACACCCCAGGAAAAGAACTCCTGTGGGGCCTGAATAAGCAATTTTTATTTTTACTTTTCATGCATAAGGATCAGGTGGTTAGCAGGATCATATACACACTGTGAAACCATATTCAGAATTGAGAATGTCCAAGCAAATAAAAAAAAAAAAAAATTCATCACTAACATTTGTGATCTCTAAAAATATTCATCATTTTTTTTTAACTGGAAAACATTCATACTATGTAATGATTAGCAATATAATCTTCCAAGAAGATATCTCATTACATTTACGACAAACATTTGTGATCTCTAGTGTTATGCAATCTAAATTTACATGTTACTTGTGTAAAAGCATGATATGATGCAATACAGAGAAAATAGACACCTGGTAGGAAACATTGCTGACGTTCATTAAGCAGGATCTCAAAAACCCTCTACTTTGAAGTTGATTTAAGAAATATTTCTCATGATCAATACAAATCAATGCATCCAGAACATAGAGTGATAGTGTTTTCCCGGGTTCACTGCCTTGGGTTGCATCTTTTATGAACTGAAACATTGAAATTAAACAACAATTATGTGAAACAGAAAGGAGAAAAGAAAAACAGTTATCGAACCACATAAAGATCAAAGTTGTACCACGTGAGAACCTGAAAAATGAGAAAACATCTTTAACAGAAAATAAAAGATAAATAACTAAATCAACAGTGAAGCAGAAAAAATTAGAATTTAAGTTAATAATAATATTTTTAAAAAAATCACAAAGAAAATAAAAAAATAAATCGTTAGAAACAATTAAGCCATCAATGGACCAAAAAGAATAAAAGGATATAAGAATAAAGCTATCGATAACTAGACTCAAATCAACTCATCTTCTTGATTTTCATTTGCTCAGTCTCATAAAAGTAGTGAATTCAACTCAGAGAAATATTAAATTATCTTATAGTGTAAACTTGAGGACATGGATATGAGCATCGAAATATTTAGGGACATGAATGAATCTGTTTGACTTTTATAGTCGCACAAGAACTTGTTTGATTATAAGAGAATGAACAACAGAGCGACCATAAAGTGCAGGTGAATATTGTGAACTCCCCAATGGACAAGAGCGGCACATCTTAAAGTACCAGGAAAATAAAAATTAATAGCAGGGAATGAGTCCAACTAATGATAGCTCATACCCCGTCCCACCTATGAACCCTGACCTAATTAGAACTTCATTATCCATTAAAATCCATTTAATCTTCTTATTGATGATAAAACATTGCTGTGAGTCAAAGTTGATACCCACCAAATCCAAGATGGCTTGAGCCTCTTTCCTCAGTGTAGAGAAATTGGCATGCGTTAGTTCGGCTTGTTCTTTATCAATCTGGAAGAAAATATAACACGATATTTCTTGATTAAATCTTTCTTTCATCAAAGAAAATAGCAAGGAAAAAGAAATGACTTCCCATACAATATAGAAACTACGTGCCTTCTGGAGATCCAGATCTTCACCATCTTGTTCATCAAGTAACAAATATTGCAAAACTGTTGTCGGAACATCTGGAGCAAGCATATGTTGACAATACTGAAAATAGCTCAGTAGCAAGGCGTATTGGCTGAACAAAGAATGATAGATCAAGGTCAGGTTCCAACAATAGACTACAACAAGCAGAGACCAGAGCTCCTAAAAGAACCATACCGTCTCCTTAAGGCTTCTGATGATTCGTTTCTCAGGATTGCCATTATAAGCTTAAACAATAGCGAGTGACAAGCACCATTTGACAATTGTTTCACCATTATAACATCAAGAAATGTGACACTATCAGAATTTAAACCACCAGGGCATAAAAATTTTTCATCTCGTAGCTTAGCCATGCATGTAAGTGCAACCTAGCATTGTTGAAAGTTAAACAAAGTTAATCAAAATAGACAACAAGAAAGGACAATCTGCAGGAATGACTTAAATGCAGATGGATCAACAATACCTGGCACAATATAAATGCCATCCTCAATGAACAGTCTGGAGAAGCGGAAGCACCAAGGCATGCATCAAGAATTCTGTCAATACCATAAAAAACAGTTACATAAAGTCTACAAAAGGAGGAGAAAAGTACTATTAGTGATAGGGGCTCACTGATATAGTATCTCAGATCGATTTCCAAGAGCAGAAATCCGCCTCGATACAGAGACCTATAAAAGCAATTTGTGGGGAAAAGCACAAAGTTAGAGAAAGCTTACTAAAAATTTCTTTCAACCATCTCTAAGAAGGGCAATACAAAGATTTTTCCCATAAAATTTTAAAATCTAGAACAAAGAAAGATATGTACCTCAACAACCTGTGACCATCCTGTTAACATATGAAGTTGGGCAGCTTGTTCTTCGAGGTTCTTATTGTACTTCCATCCCCATCTTAGTAACTGTTGAATTGCCTCTTTAACATCATTTAGCTCAGCTTCACTGCCAAAGTTACTCAACTGGGGATAAACAATATTCAATTTCTGGAATAACAAAATAAAATCAGCAATGGCATCCTCCTTCCATAGTTTCAAGAAGAGAACATTAACAATAATAGTAAAATAACAAATCCTGATTAAAGAACTCTAAAGTTAGTGAGAAAAACCTTCCACAGTTTGTCACTGAATGAAGAGAGGTCAATCAAACGGTCGCCTCGCTCTGAATAATAGTAGATACCACCCTTTCCAGAAGTAGTTGGATTCCCAAGTATCTCCTCAGCCTATAACACAATTTTAATGAGAATATGGCATTTCTGGAGGACAAAAAAGGATCCAATTTAGTGGCTAGAAACTTACCAGCAAGTCATATTTCATATTAGAAACAATCTGAGAAAGCTTCATAGCAGTATCTGGAGATCTAAATTGGACAACTTCTAGCAACTCTAACACCTACATATATCCCAAAATAGAGAGTCAAATTTAAAGAAACAGAAATAAAAATAAGAAACCAGGTCTCACTTAACTTTCCACAAGTACGTTATCAAGGCAAATGATATACACACAATACTCATTCTACCAGCTATAAAACATAAAAGAATTCATAAAGCATAATACAGGCTTAGGTTCAAGTCCACATTCCATTAGATAGTTTAGAAAATTGGAGGATAGACAAAATATCTTATGGAGGTATCAGTCAAACAGCATTTGAATTGCTATGGAGGATGTGTGTGGGTGAGGGAGAGAGGAACATCAATACTGAAGGTCTAAATAAACAAGTTCCTAGTGTAGAACGATTTCTACAGAAAAGCACTATTAATTACTAATAACATGCATGTGCTTTGTTCCAAGCTTTGTGTTTAATGACTAATAACATGCATGTGATTTGTATCATCAACACGTGTTCCAAAAGAAGCCATCCCCTCATATATACCTTGTTCTTTGATCCCAAGGTTTGTGTTTAAGGTCCTTAACCTTTTCAAGAATATCAAGTGTTTTAAGAAATTTTCCTATGTTGAAGTAGGCTATGGGACCTGGGAAATCCACCCAAGAGCATTGTCTTAAGGCCTTTTAGCAACTCAAAACTAGATTGTCTCCTCACCTGATAGATAGCTTGTTCTAAATATCAATAATAAAACACTACCACAACGAATATGTTCCGAGAACTAAACAATGCATGCAAACACAATATGAATATAAGATTTTTACAAGAGAAAGGGGTGGCAATAGAACATGACAAATACGAAAGTAACTAACAATACCTTACTCTTGCTGATAGTTCTGGTTCCAGCATGTTCTGTGATATTTTGAACCATGAAAGGGAGAGAGAGAGTGCGATCAGTATCTTCAATATGATCCCGCCCAAAAAGATGAGCAAGGATGGTCTGACATGCCTCTTGGTGAGTGGAACTACTCCCATAACCCGCATGCAATTCAATAGCTAAAAGCTTCAATAGCCATGCTCTCTGGGGGAGATAAGAGATAACATGAATGAAAATTGGTTTACGTAGCAACAATTAGCAAGCACCCCTGGATACCAACACTTGATTCCTGAATCAGACATTTTGTAGCACGCATCGCGAATTCATGAGATTGCATGCACACGTGCTGGTATTGCCAAGGAATTACGAAAATAGGGGAAAGTTTTTCCTAAAATCTAGAATATAACAGCATCATCAGGTCTCAATGAAATCACTCTTTTGTTTCGATTTGCAAGGGGAGGGGAAAGGAAGGAAAGAAGGTATAAGAAACAATATATTTTCAGTGTGTTTCAAGGGCTTCACTCATCACCAATTAAAAACAATACAAAAGGTTGGTTCAATTATGATCAATGTGACTGCCCTTTTTTTTAAAGAAAACATACAACTCCTATGACAAATAAGAAAAGTCACATATAGCCCCTGTAATTTCTTACCAGAAACTGTAAGCATAGAAATTGTATGATCAGAACAAACATTAGGAATAATACATGAGGAAAATCATTAAAATTGGAATATTGCATAAAAGTACCTGATGGAGGGAACTGATGCGGAGTGCCTGGTTGCTATTTCGTTTAGGGAGTGGTGCTACACCGATAGCATCAAGGTGCTGTCATAATAATGATAAAAAAAACAAAGGAAACAACAAAAAAACTACAGTATTAGCAGATATATATATATTGGTAAGAATCTATGAGTATTACTAAACGGCTTTTAAATCATCAAAACATGTGCATGTTGTACCTTAACAAAGAATTGATACTTTTTATTGCTCAAGAGATCCATGGTAGGACCACACGTTAACGGATCCAAGCACAACTCATAAAGTAGCTGTGCAAAGCAAATAGTCAAATTCTCAACGGAAAATGATAAAGAGACCCCAAAGAACAAGTAAAAAAGAAGGGGGAAAGGATAGATACATTTAACGTTTAATGTTTAGTAAAAGGATATAAGAAAAGTGATCAGATGGCACCTCACCTGAAAACCAAATTCGTGAAGCAATGCATTTACATCTGGCTTTGAAACCTTCTCCAAGATTTCAAGGATAATCTTCAAGCAACTGAAAATGACATAATAAATGCACAATCAAACATGAAAACGTAGAGATAATAAAAGTCAACAGAGGCAACATATAAACAGCTAACCTGTAATGAAACTTTGGCTGTAAAACTGTCCGTTCAATAGGCGTATCAAGATCAAATTTAAGCAGTAAATGTGTGATATTTGGAGCAGGCCGACTAATATTATCAATTAGAAGCTGCCAAAACATATAAGAGAGTATATAGTATATGTAAACATCATAGATGATTGTTGAAAACATTCTTTACATCTTAAAGTAAGGATATGAGACAAACCTGCATTATGAGAACCCCAGGATCATCCCCACTTTTCTCTATAATTTGACTTTCTTCTGACCGCAACTCAAGGCAAGCTGCATAATCCTCCACCAAACTACTTGCAGCATTGTACTTTAGGAGTAACTGTACAAGCCCAACCATGCGAGAACTGTCGTCCCAAAGTAGTATGAAAACAATATTAAATCAGTCAATCATAAATTAGACCAATAAAATAAATAAAAGAAATTTGACACACAGGGAATACCTTAAAATACTCATGATTTTGATAGAACACTGCTGTATTTGTGGAAGAAAATCATATCTTACATACTCCAATAGAGCTACAATTTGATTATGATCTTGAGATAGTATAACATCCACGGGCTACACAGAAAATGAGCAAGAAATGAAAACCTCACTGAAGTTTTTTTCACATGACTAAGGCATAGTCATGAGAAGATAACTTCTCAGGAACTATATGATACTTCACCATTCATGAATTTGAAGATTGACATTTGTTCCACCTAGCTAAAATGTTCAGCAAAGATCCAGCTTTTTTTTTTCCCTTTTGAGAAAAAGCAAACATCCAACATCGAAGTAATTACCTGGTATAAAGGACGCCAGAAATCAGAAAGAAGTAAATCCTTTTCAAAGACAAGGATTACAATTTCCAAAGAAAGTTGCACAGCCTTTTCTAAAAGTGGCCCATATATTTGATTATTCCGTTCAGTAATGATTGAATCAACTCCAGGCTGAAGTATCCCCATAATATTTCGGAAAACAGCCTTGCCACTCATGAAATCCTGAAAAGCATAACATCAAATACAGCAAGAAGATGAGCTCAATTACTAGCACAACCTCGAGTCTGACAATGCAGCTCCGCTAGTAAATAAACTAGATAAACAACAATATTATGGAAGGCAATCAGCCAAAGCATCTCTTTGCTATAAAGAGAAAATAAGTCCAAGGAGATAAAGCATATTGTCAAGCCCAATTGGAATGACACAAATTCATAACCATTTTTTCTTTATTTTGATACCTCAAAAATCCCCTAAACACAAACAAGAAACTTGTATCTACCTACTAGGTAGGAGGCTCCAAGAAATCAAACCCAGACCCTGTGGGAGCAACCCCACAAGCGCCTTCTCAACTAATCTGAGTTTTATATCCAAAGATTGTACCAAAGTTGTAGTACAAGTAATAAGTATCTTTAGCACAGAAAAAATAATTGTAGAAATAATATAGACTATATTAAACAATGAAATCAGATAGAGAGGTAGAAATGGCATAACTGTTTGATATCCATGCATGTTACTAGTCACTAATGTTAACATCAAGCCGTAAACATTAGTGACTGGTAATATGCATGTGCTTTGCTCCAAGCTTTGTGTTTAATGTTCTCTGCATAACTGTTTATTTCTAAGTCTTTTTTCATACACAAACACATATATGTATGAAAACTGGCTTATATTGATGGTGTGAAAGAAGAAGAAACCTTCAAAACAATATGCACGTACTTTTAGCAACTCCAGTACAGGGAGCTGCATCTGAATTGGAGATGATTGAGTAAGTGTTGATGATTGTTCCACAGCATTGTCAATATCTTCTTCTTGAATGTCATACATGTTCAATATCCTGCACAGTAAATGATATCAAACATAAATATCAAACCAAATATAGTCATAGTTCAGAATTCAATAAACTCACTGCCTCTACAGAACTGGCCTAATATTTATTCACATATTTTTGTGTGGGAGAATTCTAACAGATAGAGAGGTAGAAAAGGCATAAAAAACAAGCATATGATTGCAATTGAAGAAAGATAAAGACAAGTTGATTAGATAGCCAACCTAAATGTCTAACAAAATAAAAATAACTCGCAAGTAAAATATGTAGAAGCTCAAAATCACAGGGAAAAGCTTCCAGAATAAACTATGGGAAATGCTCACATATGAAAATGCTTGAGACAAGCAACAACCAATTGCCATTTCTCACAAGGGTCTGCATAGGCTCTTTGAGGGAAAGGCCCAAACACATGATCATATACGAACCTAAAGATGCCAACAAATCTGCAAAAAAAGACCCTTAATTTTAAAGTTACTAAGGAGGAGGAGACATCCTAATACCCAGAAAAGAATAGGACACCAAATCCAATACCTACGCCCTCTGTCGCTTACGTCTTTTTCTTCAGCAATTAGAGCATTTAAGAGGTTAAGGAAAGATATTGTCGAAGGGTATTGCTCCCTCCTCGCTTCTATTTCATTCAGTTCAAATTGCATATCGTAAACCTGTCAATGACACCATATGACATAAGCTCATACAAATTACAAATAAGACAAGCACTATTTCCTGTAATAATTAATGGTGATAGTCCAAGCATTTTGGAAGGCTTGCCTGAACGCAGCACAGCTAACAACTTGATATCCATACATTTCCTAGACCGTTTTCTCATACCACCTCTTAATTTAGTTAACAAAAAATGCCATAACAACATTTATGGGCATTACCACAGATCAAATTCAGCAGTATATATATAATGAGAAAAGTCATGTATTTTATTTTATTTTATTTTTTATAAGAAACTATAAATTGTGTTAATGATGATGAATTGTACAAATCACCATTAACTTTCTGAGAAAGAAAAAATAATGAAAACTTTTCCGTGCTATACAAAATATACCAATCACCCCTCTACAATACTAGACCAGCCTAGACACCTATCTCAAAACACTCTCCCAGCTTAGATGAATGAAGGAAAAAGATGAATCTATGAAAAGCAAACATCTTTAATGTGCACCTATAAACATCGATAAATTACATTACAAAAAGTATATGCATCACGTAAGACAATAATGAATGTTTGTTAACAAAATTCATGCAATATTTGTCGTCCTATATAACTGAAAGTAGAAACTATGAAAAGCAAACATCTTTAACGTGCACCAATAAACATTGATAAATTAAATTATAAAAAGTATATGCATCACATGAGACATAATAATAATCAGCAATTGGACAACCATTAAATTGATGCAAAAAGAATAAACAGAAGTGAAAAGTAAACTACGATGAATTTTGTTAGCAAAAAAAGGAAGCATAGTTGCAAAAAGTAAAAAGACAATCTTGGACAGGCAAAGGGAGGGTGTGTATGAATCAATAATGTAATACTACATCAAGTAACATTAACCATGAATTCATATTTTTTTATCAAGTAACATTCATTTGGTCCATTTCGGTGGTATAAAGATTAAAGAACCGGTGGACCAATATCACGTCCTGTGGTTCGTAAAAAATATACTTCATCTTATGAAAAACAATGGCATCACAAAAAGACAAGAAAAACTCATAAACAGAGAGAGAAGGATGTGCATCCCAAAACCATATGTACAAGGAGTACATCCATTTGTCCAAATTTCTATGTGAATCAAACTCCGGTTTCTCCCATCAATAGCCATTTATATAAGGAAGATGGTAATATTTTTCACATCTGGCTTGTTGCTTGGTTTAATGGTGGTTTGAAGTGTTCATATTTATCTAGCTTTGACTGATTAGTATATTATATTATGTGCAAGTTCTTGACAGTTAGTAGTACGAGTTATTTAAATCGCTAACTCTTCTAGAACATGACTTGAAAATATTTTCTGCGCTTCTACAATGTATACATTTGAACACTTCCCCCAACCCCCACCCGCTTTTACCCGTTCCCTTGATAAAGCTAAGAGGCACACATAGAGGTTTTATGGACCTATATAATGGGATGTAGCAGTTTCGTCTTCTATCTTGGTGTACAACCTGTAATCCTTCCTTTTTGTGTATTAATGTTTTTGAATCTAGAAATTCATCATGTTTTGGCATAAGTAATTATAATGCCACAATATCAAATAAAAACCAAGCAAAGACATTTAAGCAATAAGCAAGAGAAATAAATACTATGCCTTAAGCTGATGCCTTCCAAGTACCCTTCATCAACCAAATACCAAATTTTTACATTGCACAAGAAACTAACCTGCCCTGCAATTGGTTGTGCAGTATTCCCAACATGAGTCCCAACAACTACAGGTAGATCATACTGCTCAAGCAAACGCCAAATGTTATCCTTCATGACCAGGGAAACATGAATGCAGGCAGCAATTGCATTCCGCAAGGCACCCTGAGAAAGCATGTAGTATATTTGATTTTAAATGGAATGCATAATATTTTAGTGGAAGCTTCTAATCTGCAAATGCTATACTAGAATATTCTCAGCATTAATCACAGCTATTGACCTTCAGATAAGGAGGCACATTTTCGTAACTAAGGAGCTTGAATAATGGTTCAATGTCAGGAAACCAGTTCTTCCTTTCAATAGAATTTCCATTTTCCATAACCTGCAGCACACACCAGAAAAACAAAGTATTCCTTTCAATTAAAGAAACAAGATCAAGGTGATGCATTGGTACATTCAGAAACGAGATGGGGGAAAGAGGGAAAAAAAATAGCCATACAACCTAAAGTTTGGAAAGAAAGGTCCCACTGGACATTGCAGAAACTCTAGTTGTTTCCTTGAGTGTTTTGGAAAAAAAAGGGGGGGTTTTTTTTTTGGGGGGGGGGGGGGGGGGTCTTTTTGAAAAGGGCAAGCAGGAAGAAATGGCGCACAACCACAAAGTGTTTCTGTTTGTGCAGAGAAGATATTTACTAGAACAGCAAAATGAGTTAATGGATACTCATCAGCTCAGTTATCCTGACAACCCTCAAATTTGAATGCAATAGTAATTAAACAACATGAAACAGATGAACCAGCCACCAAAAAAGCAATCAGCTATATATAAACATCGGCATACAGAAAAATATTGATAGAAAAAATAATCCTAAAAGGGATGATAAATTGAGCAGCTGTGCAGGGAAAGATGTCAAACCTTCTGAAGGACATTCAAATATGCAACAAGTGCTTTTGCATCCCCCTCTTGAAAATCTGGTAAAAGGGCCCCACCAGTTTGAAGAGATTGTTTGAACTTTTCATCATAAATTGATAAGCAATCAAACAATGTTCTCCACCCAATGGAGCGGAATGCTTTACCCTGGAGCAACTCATAAACCTTTGAAGCACCTTCTTGACTAGAAGCCTGAAAAGAACATCATATCAAGGAATCGAGTATAAGCATCAAAACAGAGGGTAAATAGGCATGTCTCACATATTTAATTACAATATTTTCCTACCAAGGTACTCAGCATTTTCAAGAAGGCCACAAGTGTTTGAAAATTTGTATGATCCTCTCCCGCAAAAACCACAAATGTCCACAGGACATCATTGCCAGACAATAGCTCTGGTTCCTTCTGAAATTTGTTTCAATTACAGTATCATCATAACAAAATAAGCAAATGATGTAGCAAGATAGCATGAAATTTAAAAAAAAAAAATTAATTAATTAATTAATTGTTACAGCAGAAAGTTATTGATATAGAAGAGACTCAGGATATTTTGATGCAATTAATACCAGTTACAAATCAAATGAAAACTTAAGTCTAAAGAAAAAGTTTCCGAATTTACAATAGAGGAGCTTATTTAAGCGTCACATAACCAACAAGTGTGAATGAAGAGAAATTTAAAAATTGTACATAAAGTTTTGGAAAATTGACAAATCAGTGTTGTAGGCTTAGTCCAAACAGCGAATTTTTTTTGTTCAAACAACAGTCTAAAACTTAAATTCTTTCAACATTTACTTAGATTGCTAATATACTAAACTAAGAAGAAACAAGACTACATTCTTTAGTTTGAAATTCTTTCAGTGCCACATTTATTGTAAAACAAACCTGATAAATTTCACTGACAAATTCCAAGAGAGAGACAAAAGGCAAAGGGCCTATTTCAGTATCCTGTTGAGAAGGCAAGTTGCTATCATGCACAAAATCATGTGATCCAGCTATACGATATGAATTAAGCACACTCATGGCTTTATCCTTTGATTCTTTGACCTATAAAATAGAATAAAAAAGCTTTATCAAAGTAATAACAATCATAATTCAAGATAAATCTCTTCAAGACCAACACACGCAGAAGAGCAGAAGAAGATCTGGGTTCCATGCATGAAGCGTTAATGTATTAAAATTAGCTGACACCAGGTCACAGAGACAGCAAGTTCCTGTTTTTTGTCACAGAAACTAAATCATCTTTGAATTTGTAGACATGAATTCCAAATGCTACAAAAGGGATACTAATAGTATTAGAAAGGAACTACCAAAAAAAGCAATAAAAAATTGACAGATATCTGAGATAATTTAGTGGCATATTCATTTGATAGACATTTTAGTTGTCCTCCAAATAATACCATCTAAAGTGTCAATTTACAATAGAGTAGGAACCAGAAGAATTCAGCTGACCTTGTCCCTAGCAAGTTGGTGAGATAGGAAGCAAGTAATCAGCTTGTGCAAGTAAGCATTATTCATGTAGACCATATCCTCGTCATCGTTCTGTAGACATTAAAAATAGACAACAGCTTTTAAACTATTCCAATGGCTAATCAACTATTACAAGTATCAACATGTCCACCACATGATAGACAAGAAACCAAAAAATGACCATTATCCCATATTGAGAAACTAAATCTCAATATGTATAACCTAGAGTGCACAATTTGCTTAAAAGGGAGGAGAAATAAACAAAAGTGCTACCAGACCAAACAACATTAGAAGATGGGAACAATAAATGGCATGAATGTGGGAAAAAAAAATTGTTACCAGAAAATTTACTAGAGAAGAAATTTAGTAAGATAACCCAGAGACACGGGATCAAGAACGCACCAGCAGTGCAAAATAAAATAGTTTCAACAGTATGATATATGAACTTTCCAAAACATCCGGCATAGAGTCAATGACCCAGCACAAACATGCAAATGACTTTTAAAGGATACATTTCACAGTCAAATGGAGCAAATAACCATAGTTGCAATATTAAGAAAGCACTTGAGTAATTTTCAAGTTGTTGAACTATAAAGAAAACAATTGTCTTGAAGGTGCCTTATTAAGAAATGAATTTTTTTTAACAAAAATAATTAGATGACGAAAACAGACCTGGTAGGCAGCAGTTCGTAGAGCTTTATCAAGTAAAAACTGGAAAACATTATTCGAGAAAATTGTTTCCAGACATGAGCGTATATTACTCAATTCACTAGATGAAGAACTTGAAACTGTTTCCCTTGCAGCAATCTCATCATGTATCAGCATCAAGTGTACAGCCCAAGCAAGCCTTACGCCACCAACAAAGCCCTCCACAATTGGATCACTTCCTGTGGCCATCACCTAAAGCAAGGAAAATCATCAGCAACTAGCAAATCATCAAATATGAAAGGTTACCACGAATGGCTAGGAAAATTTCCATAATTGTTAATCTTACAATTTCATGAAACTCCTTCCTAAAAGAAGCATCACGGGACAGAACAGATGATTTATCAGGTACTGTACTCAGAGCATCTGATATGAAAGCAATGACAAGAGAAAAGAGAAGGCTAAATGTAATCTGCATTGGAGGAGGAAAGGAAAAATATAAGATTAAGTGGCAAGGCAAAAAAGTTTGAAAACACAAGTCCATGTTTGTAAAGATACATGCAGCACTGCAAACAAACAAGCAGTACATATCCATACAGTCAACAAAAACAAAAGGCATGCCTGATGCTTCAAGGTGTCATTGTTCTCACTAAGTTCTGCAGCGCTGTCCTTTAAAGCAGAAAAGGCATCCTTTACGTCTTTTGGACCTGCAACAAGCAAATTTTACAATGTAAGTGCATAATACCATAAAATTATTCTCCTTCAAGCAGAAACAACAAAGCATCCGTAAGAGAGATGAGTCCATTCATAATGCTGAAAACATCTTGAGTCCATTCATAATGCTAGAAAAACTAACTTAATGTCATGGTGAGAGGCAGCAATATTTGTCACCTGTCCTGGTAACTTAGCTTCTAGAGTGAGAAAGGAGAGTAGAAAGTCAATGATACTGTAACAAATTATTAGTTCTTGATTAAGAAGATCCTACCAAAACCCTGAAATACTAGAACTCAGAGGTAATTACATAAGTTGGAGGCACTGACATCAAACTAACATACCACAAACCTTCATCAAACACAATAGAACATGTAAACCCATCAAAAGTTTTTGTCACTTACTTGTCCGCACAACCAGAACAGAGAGGACAAGGCAGTGTCCAAGTATTAGTCTTTCCCTATAAACCACAGCTCTGCGCTCAACAAGAGCTCCTCTAGAATCAAGAACATAGCGCTCACAGAGGGGACCACCCAAACCAGTAGGTTCTTCTCGATTGAGTTCCTAAAACCAAACCAAAAAAAAAAATTGTGTCAAATTCTAATTTGATTTTTTAAATTCAATACAATATTAAATTAAATAATAGGAGATTGTAAATGAATGTTTATTTCCCACACCCACTCTCTTAACATTGTTGGAACAAAATTTAAGATCGTATGCCTTGATATGAAAATATTTTATACATGAAGCCACAGTTTGATTCATATGTAAGTCTTTTTATCGATACAAATTTAATGTTAAACAGAGACCAATTCTCGTATTTGGTTCACGAAACAAAGAACCACACCAAGAAATGCATGAAACAATGCTGCAAGTGGACTCCTATGATCAACATTGGATTCTAATGCTGAGGTAGAAGAGGATAGTATTCCAAGGATTTGGAGATGTATCTATAAAATTAGAAGTGCAGCTTGAAAGATGTCAAAAAATCAGAATATGGTAGCTTACAGGTTAACAAGTTGCTACCAGAAGTTTAAATTTATCACATAAATTCAAACCTTAACAAAGTGAAAATAAAATATATTATAAACTTCCAGCCAAGACTATGAACTCTGAACAGCATGACAAATAGAGTTGCTCCATGAACAACTTTGAAATAACTTTAATACCCAGAACACTTTGCCATCCAACACTGACAAGGTTATGAGTATATTAAAGAAAGCTATTTTAAACAATAAGTATAAAATCAAGTCCATGATAGAAACGATCAATCAACACAAAAGCTGAGACTTTCCATTGCCAAGAATATAAAAGTAGACATTGCACTAATAATTTAAAAATATATATATATTATAAACCCATTAGCCTATTTCATCAGCCAAACAAAGATGATTCGCTCAAGGAATTTTAGAAGGGACTAAAGAAAGCAAAGCAGAAATGGACTACCTGAATGACATGTACAACTAAGTAGCCCCCCCCCCCCCCCCCCCCGGTTTCCAAAAATCATGAAATACTGCATCCAGAAAATCTCAGTACAAGACAATGACCCATAAACCACTCAGAAATTCTTCACATTTACAAGGCATAACGTAAAAGGGAACATCAAATTGGTTCAAACCTTCATAAGGGAAATCAGCCGCTGCCTAAGCCCTGTGTTAACAAGATCTTCCAAATACTTCTGAATGTCAACCACAATATCTTCTTCAAGTCCCTGATCAAGCACAACAGCCTACAAAAGTATCATAGTAACAATTCTTGGCAGAGATTGATGAAAGGCCAACTAAAACTGTATTGGACAAGGATGGTTGATAGGGTTACAGAAAGGAACCTACTCTGAATAGTATATAAAGAGCTGTTATTAGATCTCGTCTCTCAGTGTACCAGAGTCCAGATGCAAGACGTAAGATTTCTATAGGATCTCGGCCCATCAGACCGCACTAGAAATAGAAGAAAATTTAAAAACATAAATTCAGTTAAAATATGATAATAAGCTGTATAAGTCACAGAAAAATATGAGTAGCAAATAGATCATACCTCTTGATTGGCAGAAACAAGCAAACGAACGCAGTCTACTTCATTGAGATGGAGGTCATCACTCAATTTCAATGCCTATAATAATTTTTAAAAAAAACCAAAAAATCAAAATAAAAACAGTAATAAAGATAACATAGGAAATTGAATCAAATACTGTAAAGTCTGCAAAGCATGGTTCCCTCGAGATTCAACACTAAGTCAAGCACCATACGCAAATAATCCAGAATAACAAAATCAATTCAAATGCAATAAAGGGGGTGAACTAGAGAATAAACTTTCATGAATATGGTATAAAACAGAACTTAAAAAATAGTGATATCTACACAAGCAAAAGCAAATAACTTTCAAAACACTATTAGTTCCAGAAGAAAAATGTTTACATTTACTAATTAATCAAACAGTTCAATGAAACTAGACCTGAATGAACATCAAACTGAAGACACACAACCATAAAGTCAAATCATAAGTGCAACGACCACAAGAACCATTAAATGTCTAAAGAATTAAGAGCAGATTGCAGTGGATTCAGGGACCAAGTGCAATATTAAGAATAGAGATCAGCTTGAAATTGTGTGAGAATGAATAATTTTCAAACACAGGGAGTAAAAGCAAAAGACCCATGTATCCAAAAAATGCTCCTTTTAAATTCTTTTTACATTTTTCTATATTTGAATCTTCCAGGTTTTTGTTTTCCTACTGTTGTTCAGTAATGTTATACACTTAATACTTTTTATATATAATTGTTAGTCTTCTTTCAATCAATGAATAAAATTTTCAGTTCTCACTACTAAGTTTCTCCATATTCTGCATTTATGTTCTCATCCTTTATACTATGAATTGGATATGCATATGTTATCTTCATTTATTAGATTTGATTAATCATTAAAACCTTTATCAAATAATCAAAAATGTTTTTTGTGTCAAACAAATCCTTTAGATGTTTCCAACAAAAAGCTTTTGAATTTAAAAAAAAAAAATCATTTAGGAACTGAAATAATATATACCAATGAAGCTAATGAAAGAAAGTTTATAATTCCAAAGTGGATTTTCTTTTTCCTTTGACAATGTGGTTGGCAATGAATTCCCACAATAGACGAGAGTGCAAGCACTCCATTTCAACATTTGCGCCTTCTAATGTAAAATATATGAAGGACTCCACAATCTTAATGCTATCTCAATGATGAAGAATTTAACACCAATTGATAAGCTATTTTGAAACAAAAAATGGCAATTAAAAATACACAAACAGTTCAGCTATTGCGAATCCATTAATAACAACATAGTAAGGAGACATCCCAAAGAATCTCTTTCGATCCAGAAGCAACTATTTCTCCGAACAGCTGATCCAATGCGAGACAATGTGTGCTAGGTTAAACAATGGCATTATAATATGAAAGGGACATATCAGTCAAAAAATTTAACACGGTAACAAAGCTTACAATCTGAACATCCTGATCATCGAGCGAAATAGGCGGTGAATCCGGAAGCCTAACTTCTCTCGACTGCACTTGTGCTCTGTCAGACGGTTTAGGAGGCTAAAAAGGTAAAACAAAAATAAATAAAAAATTAAACTAACATTTTCTTTTTTTTTCTTTTTTTCTTTTTTGTGAGTTGCAGGGAAGCAAAAGAAAAGAAAAGAAAGTATACCGGATAGGAGAGGAGGGACTTAAAAGACGAAAGAGAGTTGTGAATGGCGTGAATCAGCTCGATTCGTTGAGCTGGCGACGGAGGCGAAGGACCGAGGAGTGCGGATTCGATTGTGGCGAGAAGTTGCTTTGTTGACACCATTTGTGGATTTTCTGGTTCTTTCCCACTATGTTGAAACCCTGGGATTCAGAGAAAGCATAGAGCATGACAATTTGGGGACAAATTGGGCGGGAAATGGGGACGAGTTGAGCGTGTGGAGTGATGTAAAACCCTATATAAAGCCCTAACAGTTGTTTTTGTTCCTAGTCTGCTCTTCCGGGTCCAATAGACAGTGAAAGGGAAGCGGAAGCATATAAGTAAGTAGTAACTACTAAACGATTTTCACTTACATTTGAGTGCGGGGGCCGGTAACAACTTTTTTTTTTTTTTAAATTACATTATAATAATGTTCTTATTATAATTTATATTATACGAGGTTTACCATTAATATTTATAATATAATTACAGAAATTAATTTATATTAATTTTTATATAGTATTATTTATATTTTATATATTTTTAAAAAAAAATTATCTTCATTTATTTATATACCATAATTAAAAAAGAAAATTTTTTTTTTCTATTTTTTCCTACACCTTCTAAAAAAAAAGAGAAGTAAAATGAAGGATTTCAAACTTGAGTCTTGTCACGGAAAACCCCTTCACAAGACAAGACCACATCCCATTCTATGCGAGAGTTTATATTTTATTGTTTTGCTTTGGTCGTTAATAGTTTGATCATTTTCAGACAACAGTAGATAGAAACAACGCTCATAACGTGTCCTATTAAAAGCAAGAATGAAAGAAATGTAAGGCCTAAGCCATCCGCACCAAAATAAATGAATTTTTTTTTAAATTAAACCACTAATAGAACTTGATTGTATTATAAAATATATGTATATCCACATCTTATATTGTAATATAATTGTATATTGTAATTATAAGTGCTAAAGATATAGTAACTAACACTGCGCCATGTATCCATACATATTACAAAAATCATCCAAAAATAAATGAAAATATTATGTATTTCGACTAGTGTAAATTCAACGTACCATTATTTGAGAGTCATGAAATAATCGTATGAAACCCAGAAAAAGGTTATTGATCCAAACCGAAAATATAATAATTAGTGGCACTTGATTACTAACAAAATCATGTGCCCAAAAGTTGAATAAAGTAAAATAATCATTATGAACCTAACGATGAACAAAAAAAAGCATGATGACTGAACCATAGATATTTAGATCTAAGATTTTAACCAAAAATGTCAAGTTGTTCTCTGTAGCACCAGCCAGATGACATGACATCTATATATTTCCTCACAAACAATGTCTCATCTTCTATGTTGAATTCCAAATAATTCTAATAAAAGTTTTTTTTAGTTTTAATAATTACATGGAATAATAATTACTACAATTGTAATTACAAAAAAAAAATTAAAAAAATATATAAATGAATCAAACATTTGAATCCCAATTGTTACGGGTCACTCATCTATTAGATGATGAATATTCTCAAATCCAAGGCCAATCCATCATATTTAAATTTTATATTCAGCATCCAATTTGATCCAATCACTTATTGAAATCCAATATAATTCAAACCAATGAAAAGTGAAATGAAATTTGCTATGATCCGATCAATGTGATGAAAACAAAAATTTTCAAATAAAAATCATCGACTGCACTTCGGAGTTCTGATTTCTAACTACTAGTGTGTGTGTGTGTGTGTGCGCACACGCGCGCGTGCATATCAACTTCTTTAATATCTCATGACTCGTGCTTTTTATTATAATATGGTTGGAGAAAACTACAATTGAAATTTGAATATTTTTAATTTATAATATGTATTATTATTGTTGTTGTTGTTGTTGTTGTTGTTATTTATACTTATGCAAAATTAGGTTTTAATTTTTTTAAGAAAAAAAAAGCTTTATTTTTTTATAATGTGTAATACAAAGACAACTACAATGAAGATAACTCGTTGTATTTTAGTTATTCGACAAGAAGACATGTCGTTTTCCTGAAACGACATGCCGTCCTCATAATTCACATGCAACTGCCATGCAGAAAAGTATGCACTGATGCATACTATTTCTAACTCGTCGTTTACGCTATAACAAAGAACTTGAAGTCGTTTGGCATATAAGGAGAAAGATAATATGACATCTGTGTATTTCCTTTTAAACAACAAACGACGAGTCACCTTTATGTTGAATTCCACATTATTTTAATGATTTTTTTTTAATTTTAACAATTACATGGAATAATGATCATTACAATTATAATTGCTAAAAAAAAAGAGCGAGTCGAATACTTGAGTCCCAATTATTGTGGGTCACTCATTTATTAGATAATGAGTTTTATAATTTGAAAATTGCTTATTTACCGTCCAGTTGATTTATTACTCAAATCTTAATATTTATTATAGTAAAATTTCTTGTATTTTTTATTATTATATGGTTGGAAAAAAAAACAACACTTAAAATTTGAATACTTTTAATTTATACTCTGTATTATTACTACTACCACTATTATTATTATTATTATTATTATTATTATTATTATTATAAGGTTTTAATTTTTTTGGGAAAATAAGGTTTTATCTTTCTAGAGTGATCAATACAAAGAAGACTACAATGAAGATGACTCGTCGTTTTATTCCATAAGAAGTCATGTTGTTTTCCTGAATAATTCAATCAGCAAACATGTGGAAATGGTATGCACTGGGAAACCTCAAGTTGTTCAGCATTAAACAAATAAACAACATGACATCTTCTTATTTCCTCATAAACAACTTGTCATCTTCTGTGTTGAATTTCACATGATTTTAATGAATTTTTTTTAATTTTAATAATAATAGAGTATAATAATCATTACAACTGTAACTACAAAAAAATTAAAAAAAAAAACGAGTGAGTCAAACACTTGAGTCCCAACTTTTGCGGGTCACTCATCTATCAGATAATGAGTATTCTCAAATCCAAGTACAATCCATCATATATTGAATTTTACATTTTGCATCCAATTCGATCGAATTACATATTGAAATCCAACATAATCCAAACCAATGAAAAGTGAAATCTATTTGCTCCGATCAAATCAATGGAATAAAACAAAAATTACAAATAAAAATCATCAATTGCACTCTAAAGTTTTGACTACTAGTGATTGACACACACACTCACACATCAACCTCTTCAATATTCCATGACTCTTGTTTTTTATTATAATATAGTTACAAAAGAACAACAGTTGAAATTTGAATATTTTTAATTTGTATTATTATTATTTACACTTATTTTTTTAGAGTGTTCCATACAAAGAAAACTACAACAAAGATGACACATCGTTTTTTGGTTATTCATCATGACGTCGTGTCATTTTCTCGAAATTAGGTTAAACAACATGTCATCCTTATAATGTACATAGTGGAAATATTGTTGACTCGTCATCTTCTATGTTAAATTCTGCATGATTTTAAGACAAGTTTTTTTTAACAACTACATGGAATAATAATCATTACAATTGTAATTGCAAAAAAAGAAATACGAGTGAGTCGAACACTTTAGTCTCAACTATTGCAGGTCACTCATTTGTTAGATGATGAGTTTTTCTCAAATCCAAATCCAATTCATCATATATTGGACTTTATATTTTGCATCCAATCCGATCCAATCACTTATTAAAATCCAATATAATCTAATCCAATGAAAAGTGAAATTTAATTTGTTCTGATCCCATCAATGCGATTAAAACAAAAATTTACAAATAAAAATTGTCAATTACATTCCGAATTTTTGATTACTAACAATTTACACACACACACACACACACACACACACACACACACACACATAGACATACATACATACATACATATATATAAAATGTATGAATGAGTAGAAATATTAGGGGACAAGTGTAAGTCAAGCGGCTACTGTGATAATAAAAGGATCATCAAACTTATTAGTAAACCAATTTTTAGCTGAGTTTATTTTTAGATCATTTTTATATATTTTTTAATTACATCGCAGATTATTTATATATATATTTTTAATTACATTGCATCCCATCTCTCTCGACCCTCAATTTAAACACACTACTTGAATTGGAACCCACGAGCTCTTACTTTCACTATAAGTGACTGTTTGGTATAGTTTATACAGTAGCTATAAGTGTTTATTCAATCTCATAAGTTTTTTTTTAAATTTTTTGTTATTGTTTGGTTGTTTTGCACTATAAGTTATTTGCCCCTACTAGTAAAAGTTCATATTTTGGATTTTTGGAAGTAGAAATAGAAAAGTCTTTTTAAAATATTAAAATATCATTTACTTATTTAACAATTTTATTTTATTTATTTCATAACATAACTTTATAAAAACTTTTATATTAAAATACTTTTATAATTTTTAATAAAAACTCTCATTAATAATCAAATATCTAAATTTTTTTAATAAAGACTCCACTTGTATAAATTCTACCAACAAAAGCTCAATAAGTGTGAAAGCGATTGAGTTTAGTTATCTTATTTCAAAAAAAAAAAAGAGTTATTCATATGGAAACAAATCATCAGGCCAGGCTTGGGCTTTGTAAAGCCCGGCGGGAGCCCAATAGGAATGACATCACAATTAAGTGTTGTTTTTTATTTTTAAAAAAGGAAAAATTGCTGTCAGAGCAAGGCCTAAGGGCTCAATCTCCAACTGAGCACTCCAACAAAAATCTGACCAGCCGACCAAGACTGACAGTATGCTTCCCAGAATCCAGCCCAGAAAATTTTTTGACCCAGTTAATCATGAGGTCTACGTAAGTTACATTATCAATAAGAAGCCAAAAAAAAGTGGAACGAAGTTGTAGAATGATCTTTGGATTTAACTCTATTCTCTTTCTTTCTCCATTAATAAATCATCAACCACCACTAAAATCTTACTAATGAGAGAATCTTGACCTTATGATATTGGATTAACTAAATTAGGTTTTACTTTTGATTGGTTTGAAATGTTTTGGATTTTAATAAGTTGTCAGGTCAGATTCAATCCCAAGTATAAAATCTAATATACAACGGATTGGGTTCGGATTTGAGAAAAATCTAACGGATTTTAACTATTGAACTCCCCCTACTACAAAAATATATTTAGATAACTGAAATTTATTATCTTGTTATCGTCACCATAATTATAATTATGGTTTTAATTGTAATTAATAGTTGTAGTTGTACATAAGAATTGCTACTACAAGTACTATTAAAAATTGAGAAACAAATTTATTGGATGGTAAATAAGTAATTTTCAAATTATAAAATTTGTGATCAAGATTGAAGATTATAATTTTGACGTAATGTGACATCATGAGAACAAGTTTCTAACTATTGAAGTGATTGTAATGTGACATTATGAGAACAAGTTTCTAACTATTGAAGTGATTTATTTGAAGCCAATGAAACCAATATTCAGTGACTCTGATGTTGAAAGTGTGACTTTAAAAAAAACAAAGTCAAGAGTTTTGGCTGTCAAAAGCAAGCAGTGCCTCAAATGAAGAAGCCGCATTATTTGATTTTTTAAGCCCATAATATTGAAACTTTTAGGCAAAATTTTGCCTAAAGAAGGAAGCTCTCATTTGAGAGCTTGAGATCCCAAAATTGAAAGTATTCAATTGGTGAATACAAAGAAGCATTCAGGCTTTTTGACTGAAGAGAAATATTTTTAGGTATGTAGATATATTGTAAGAACATTTGGCTTCTTACGAGTTTACTTTATATAAGAATATTTTTTTGGATCATGTATTTAGGATTTCGGTGAGAAAAAATTATTTTTGAAATTATAGTTATATATTAGATTTTTTTGTTGTTTTTTCACAACAATCGTAGTTTTTTTCCATATTTAGAAATTTACACGTAAATTTTACATTGTGTAATTAATATATTCTCCATTTAATTTTTTCTATTTATTTATTAATTAACAAATTAATTTAATAATCTTTAAAGGAATCTCAATTTCCTAACATCTAATTATAGAACACACAAAAAGAGCTGCCCCCCCCCCCCCCCCCCAACTCCACAAAGAAGTGCCCCCACTGACGTTGATGCTAACGAACGGTGACGTTTTGCTTCTCCTAAGTTTGATATTTAAAAATTATGCCATCTTGTTGATTCTTAAAAGGAAATATAGCAATGATTTAGACGCATAATTCAATTATTCCTTCTTGTTTTTCAATGAAGGGTTAGAAATTATGTGCCCTTTAATTCACACTCAACCCTAATTAATGCAGTCGCGTGTCAAGCTACGATTGGACCATGGATTTTGAATTAAATCTCTAATAACACCCACCCAGGAAAGTAGCGAACCGGCTTGATACAGACATTTGCAAGATCAAACTCAGTATTAAAAACATCACCCGGACGGCAACAACAATGATCACGTGTTAACTACTTTGTTCGTAGCCTTTGTGTTTTGCAATGCTCTAGCAAGAGAATTGTCGTGGGATCATTCATCACAGGAATCTGCTAAAACTTGTGATTCCACTCTTGTCACGTTTGCCTTCCTGTAGAACGGTTTCTTTCATAGCTTTTGTCAGCGACCGGGTCCTATGTCAGCTTCTGATTTGTCTATAAACTAGTAGCAGCCAGGAAAATTTAATTATTCATCAAAATCCCCGGCACCTCGTCTTTATAAATTATATTATAGTTTATGACATCAGAGCTTCTACAGCACAAGGGAGAAATTAACAATGGAAGTGACGAATAGGTTCATAACAATAAAGAATCCTGTCGACGCTGCACCAAGAGAGTCGGATTTTGAGACCAAGGCAGAAGCTCTTTCTCTAAAACTTGAGCCTGGTTCCATTGACATTATTGTGAAAAATCTTTATGTATCCATCGATCCTTACCAAATTAACCGCCTAAAGAGTCACAGCTCCTCACAAAGTGCATCGAGTTTTGCAGTTCGAATCATCCCAGGCGACGTAAGTCATCTTAGCACTCTTTTGAAAACAGAGATTGCATAGTTCTTTAATTGATATATCATATGTACATGATGTTTCTTTGTTGACAGACGATCGATGCTTCTGGTGTGGCCAGAGTTGTTGCTTCGGGGAATCCTGAATTTGAAAAGGGTGACTTGGTTGTGGGGCTTCTCGCCTGGGGAGATTACACTGTTGTGAAACCTGGGGGAATGTTAAGGAAATTTGATCCCATGGGATTTCCTTTGTCTTACCAGGTTGGAATCCTAGGTAATCAATTCGTAATAATCATCTTTTTGGGCATTTGGGCCCAAGCCAATATCAACCGACCTTCTCGTTTATAATCTTATATCACATCTCTGATTTTATTTGTTCTCGCAGGATTTAGTGGCTTGACAGCCTATGCTGGATTGTTTGAAATAGGTAAGCCCAAGAAGGGGGAGAAAGTGTTTGTATCTGCTGCTTCCGGATCTGTCGGACATTTGGTTGGACAATATGCAAAACTCTTTGGTTGCTATGTTGTTGGCTCTGCCGGAAGCAAAGAAAAGGTAATCTTTTTCTCATTACCTTTCGAATCTACTGATATGTGTGATGATACAATTTACTGAAACCAAACTGTGCACATAGGGACTCGATATGAATCCCGTTAGAGAGATATTAATTATGTACTTGAGTTAGAAAAATGTCTTATTATCCACACAATTCAATAATAGGTAACATTGCTGAAAGACAAGCTTGGCTTTGATGATGCATTTAACTACAAAGAAGAAACTGACTTGAAGGCAGCTCTGAAAAGGTAACAATTTCTGTTCAAAGCAACAAAAACAAATCTATGAAGTACATAAATTTGAAACGAATTTTACAACTTAATTGAATTTACTTTTACAGGTACTTCCCTGATGGAATTGACATATATTTTGACAATGTGGGGGCAGAAATGCAAGAGGCTGCGATTGCTAACATGAACACTTATGGAAGAGTAGCTGTCTGTGGGGTAATTTCTGAATATACAGATGGTAAAAAACGAGCTGCTCCAGAAATGCTAGATGTTATTTACAAGAGAATCAAGTTTCAAGGGTTCCTGGCAGCTGATCACTTGAATTTGTATCAAGATTTTATTTCAACAACTTGCAATCACCTTCGATCCGGCGCGATTTACCCGCTTGAAGACATTTCAGATGGAGTCGAGAGCATCCCCTCAGCTTTCACTGGACTGTTTCAGGGTGGTAACATTGGAAAGAAGGTTGTTCGAATTACAGAAGAGTGAAATGAGCCAAAAAATAATTTTGCTTTATAAGTTGATATCTCCAGCAATAAGTAAGCACAAGAAAGTTGTGGCGCTGATGAGTGCTAAACAGAAATATCTGGAGTGCAATTTATATTTTGTAGTGTATGTCAATTTCTTTCCCTTGGAATGTTTGCCCGTTGGTGTTCGTTGAGCTATAATTGACTCGGTAAATTAGAAGAATATTTGCATCACTAGGATCTCAAGTTCTCAACTTAACAAGAAAGTCTCACATGGGTTGCCCGGACGGATGCCATTTATGCACCCGTGAACCCACCTAACATAGTTTTACCATTTTAGTATAAAGAAAAAATTACAAATATATAAATCACTAGTACTATAATTGGAAAAAGTACATATGAAAGGTCAAATCAGCTACATGATTGTAGCCAATGAAGAATCACATAGAAGGTGCACCAAGCGAGTCGAATTTTAAGCTTAAAGCTGAATCTCTAAATCTGAGAGTTGAGCCTGGATCCAATGACGTTATTGTGAAAAATCTCTGTGTCAATTGACCTTTACCAGCTTAACCGCTTGAAGAGTTATAGCTCTTCACAGGAAGCAGTTAGTGCAGCAGCACGTATTACTCCGGGTGAAGTACGTTAAGTGCATGCGACTAACATACATTTGAATTGCCATGCTATTAGTTCGATATATTTTATACTAAGAGGACCACTAGTATATGTAATAAGTACAATTTTTGTGCTACCCGCTGCGCGCAGGCCATTGATGCAAATGGTGTGGCCAAAGTTGTTGTTTCTGCAAATCCGGAATTCAAAAGGGATGATTTGGTTGTGGGATTAATCAGCTGGGGAGAGTACGAATTAGTGAAAGGAGGTGCCATGATTAGGAGATTGGAACCCATGGGATTTCCTTTGTCTTACCATGTTGGAATTTTAGGTAATTGCATCTGCTTAACTGTGGAAAGCTATAAAGCCACGAAAATGCTAAATTTTGTATTACATAAATGATGCCCTTTTTTTTTTAATACTAGTTACACACTAGATTACTGCATTACAGATATTTACAACTATTGTATAGCAGACATTACACTGATATTTACAATCAGATATACATAACTAGAACTTACATTATTACATTAAATTTTATGAAGTACATGCCCAGATAAATAACCCTCACAGACGAGGGATGTCCCTGCTCCACTCACATTTCGCAAGAAAAAGAACTTATAAATATTTAGCCCCCACAATGCTTTTGTGGGGGCTTGAACGCTTGTGAGGACAGCAGCCCAACCACTAGGCCAAGGGCCCAGTGGAGCAGTAACAACTTATAAATGATGCCCTTTGAACCATGTTTTTTTTTTCTTTTTTTAAGTTGTAACATAATGTACCAAAATTTCATTCTTGTCCTAACCATACGAGCGAAGTTTAAACTACGGATCTTTTATTTTCACTTAAAATTTTATACCCACCGGACTAACTAATACCTTTTTTTAATTATATTATTATTACAATAGACAAAGTAATTTATACCCACTAATGTATGCATGTAGGTATGTGACAAATTAATCCATGCCTAGCTGCTATGTGTTTGCTAATGGGGCAGGAACAAGTGGATTTACGGCCTACGTGGGATTTTACGAAATATGTAAGCCCAAAAGGGCGAGAAAGTTTTTGTTTCTGGTGCATATGGACACCTTGTGGGACAGTATGCGAAACTCTGTGGTTGCTACGTTGTTGGCAGCGCTGGTACCAACGAAAAGGTTCTCATTTCTAAAGGGTTATTATTGATATATATTTTGTTTGTAACAATTGAATCACATGAGATGCATATATATTCTCAAATATTATATGCTTGCATTTAGAAACTTTAATCCGCCTAAAAATTACAGGTAGCTATACTAAAGGAGAAGCTCGGTTTTGATGATGCATTTAACTACAAAGAAGAAACCGACCTAAAAGCAACTCTAAAAAGGTATAATTGGAATATCAATTAACGTCAAAAGTTTTGGCATTAATTCACTATACGTATGTGCGCATGCAGGTACTTTCCTGATGGGATTGATGTGTATTTTGACAATGTGGGAGGAGAAATGCTGGAGGCAGCAGTTGCTAACATGAACTTATTCGGGAGAGTGGCTGCCTGCGGAGTGATCTCCGAGTGCGCGGATGCTAGCAAGCGAGCTGTGCCGAATATGATCGATATTGTGTACAAGAGAATCAAAATCCAAGGGTTCTTATCAACGGATCATTTCGATTTGCATCAAGATTTCATTTCGATGACTTGTGATGCCCTTCGTGCTGGCAAAATTCAGCCACTCGAAGACATCTCTAATGGTGTTGACAGTATCCCATCTGCTTTTACAGGATTCTTTCGGGGTGATAACATTGGGAAGAAGTTTGTTCGAATTGCAGGTGAGTGAACAGCGCAAGAAAATAAAGAGGAATACCTGACATTTTCTGTAAGTTTTTAAGAACAAATATAAACATTTGACATTTCGTTAAAAATTGCGTATTGTGAAAATATATAATTGATACTATTTGTTAGGGATGACAATTTGACACGACCCTAATTTTAGTCCAATTGATCAACCCTAATTTTTCAGGATTTGCCCCAAATATTTGGGTTTCGGAACCCTATATAAAAAAAAATAGTTGTGGTCCTCGTGGAATTGAATTGTGTGTGGAATAAATAATTGTAGAATTGAATCATGTATTTTAAATTTAATTGCATTGTGTGTTTTTAATGTTGAATTGTGGAATTGAATTGTAAAAAATCATTCCTATTAATTTAGTTGTTTTGTGAATTATTTTGTAATTAATTATATTATAGATTTTGCATATTGTGTTGTGAATTATTTTAAATTTGAAAAATCATTTATTTTATTTTATATTCATGGAATTGCAACTAGAAAGAGAACAAAAATTGTAAAGTAAGATAAATAAAATTAAGATGTAATCATAAAATTAGAAGATATTGACAAAATAGTGCGAAAATAAATACCTGAATCAGGTCCGATCTGACCTGTCCCCAAAACACAAATGAAAGGGCTTTTCTTAAGGTCGGACTTTTGATTTTATTAATCGGGTCGGGCTCGGGAATCCGATGGATTGTCATTCCTACTACTTATGAGAGAGAAATGTGCATGGACGTAGGGAGTGTTGACGAGGCGACCGTTGAGCAAGACCCCACGTGGTCAGCCCTTACGAAAAGAGTCTGCACAACTCCTTTTATGAGATGAGAGAAGAAAGCTGTGCAGCTTTCTTCCTGAGGGCCGCCCAGTGGGATCTCAGTCTTTATAATAATAATAATAATAATTTATTTTATAAATCTATTTGATATTCTAATTCTATACATCAATATAACTATTCACTTCAAACCATTTTATTTTTCTCGAGTAGTTCAAGATTGCTCACCTGATCAAAATCTTATATGCAGGTATTATTATCAAACTACATTTAAACCACAGCCCATAATAATTACCTCAACACAATGGTTTGGATCCACCATGAAATACGTATGTTATGAATTGAACTGGGCCTTTTGCAAAAATCTTGATGCATCCTTAGCCATTAATAGAGTAGTGATATTTGATTATCCTTATTATATTTCACCAAACCCTCAATTTTCAGTTAACACCAATAAAAAAATTTAAAATTAATCTTTATCTCTCAACGTACTCCACATAATCTCAAATTTACTCTTATTATAATTTTTATCTTTTTTCTAATCATCCACTATATAAAAACATATAAATTTTATTTTTAAAAAATCTTCAAAATCACTATAACCTCTCTTTCTTTTTAAAGGTTTTTATTCATCATTGCCATAACCATAAAAAAAGATTTGATCATTCTTCATCATCCCTTATTGATTGTCGTAAATTAATTTCTTTCTATTACAACAATAAAGTATACAATATTTAATAAGAGATAATAATTTAAAAAGTTAAAAGAAATTAGATTAGCTAAATTATACATTAATAGAAATTATCATGTGTGTGCACTTAAAAACTATTTAACCTTTTAAGTCATTTGATATAAAGATAAATAGGTATTAATATAATATTAGCAGGGACTAATGAGTCATAATAAAGGGGTCAAATATTACAACTTCAATTATTATTATATTTTTTTAATGATTTCATAAGTTAATTGTTAGCTATGCCTATTTTCTCTTGACATGCTTAACTTTTACCATAAGTTTTCACGGATCAAATCAACATTGTCAACATTTAATATCATGCATGCTTTCCTGTTATAATTAACCAAAGCTGATTCATGCATTGGATATGAATTTAAAATTAGGTTGATCTTTTTGCTAATTTTTTTTTATAAAGGTACAATTGGTAATTATTAGGTAAAAATATAAAATTAATTAAATTTTAATTGTATATTATTATACATATCTATGTGGCAAAATATTATGAATAATTCAGTACATGTTAGCTCATTAATTGTCCCAGTACAATAGTTCAGATCTACTATGAAATCCGTACTTTATGAATTATACTGGACCTTTGAGCCTAACATCATTTTTTATTTAGTAAAAATAGTTAATAAAAAAATATGTTTTTAAAATATTTTTTAAGTTTGGATTAGATTGTTATTAGCTAATCTAATATTTATTACTACTATATCTGAATTCAGAGATAATGGTTAAAAATATTTGGGTTTACCCACTTAGAGCTAGAGGCACCCCTCGGCCTTAGAAAAAAGGGCAAAAAATAAAGAGTATACTGTAGGATATAAATTCACATTAAGATGTTGATAATATATGTCAGCTTGTTATACGTATATATAGAAATCAGTAACGAACAAGTGGCGCAATTCTAAAACAAGAAATTCCAAAGGGAAAAAAAAGGGCAAAGACCGTAAGTCACTTGGCAATCCCACATTTATTTTTATTTTTTGGGTAATTTTTAAAAAACTCTCATGAAGTTTGGGTTTGTTGTAAGTAGATGGCGAGAATCTATTTATTTGTAAAAAATCTCCTACCGTCAGTTAATTTTAATATTGACCGTTAGTTGACTGTGCAAAGACAATATTACCCTTAACAATAGTTTGTAGACTGACATAACTAAAAAAAAACTAAAATTGTTGGCGCGAAAAGCACAAACTCTATCTTTTGACAATTTTATCCTTGTCAATTTCAAAGATTTACAATATTATAGGTAAAGATTATGACTATTTCATTTTCAAATTTTTAATTTTATCTTTCTTGTAGGAACTTTAAGGAAATATCAATAATTTAAAGAGGATTTTTTAAGTTTTTAATTTTATCTTTTTTATAGGAACTTTAAAAAAATATTAATAATTTAAAGAGGGTAAAATAGCCAATAATTTTAGTTTTTTTTAATTATTTTCGTCTACAAACTATTGTTAAGGGTAATATTGTCTTTGCACAGTCAACTAACGGTCAATGTTAAAATTAACTGATGTAGAAAATTTTTTATAAATAAATTAATTCTCACCATCTACTTGTAACAAGCCCAAACTTCAGGGAGATTTTTTAAAATTACCTTTTTTTTTTTTTAATACTTTGGGAATCCCAATTTGAAAGTTCCATGGTGCACAAAATATAAGCGGCCCGGTATATAATCAAACACTCACAAGATGTCCCGCCAATTCAAATGATTCAAAAAACAGTTACTGGAAACAAAACCAAAGCCCTGATTTCTCTGGCACAAAAATGCAGAACCCTAAACCAACTCAAGCAAATCCATGCTCACCTTCTTAAAACCTTCCTATCCGAAAACCCACTCGCCATCGGACCTCTACTCTCTGTTGCGGCAATCTCCAAAATCCCGTCTTTTTTCTCTTACGCTCGCTTGATTTTCAATCATTCTAGTCACAGAAACACCTTTATGTACAACACTATGATTAGAGGTTATATGCAAGCTAATTTTCCCAAACTCTCCGTTTTCTGCTACTTAGATATGTTGGATATGGGGTTTGAGCCTAATAACTATACGTTCCCGCCATTGATCAAAGCTTGTGTAATTCTTGGTCCTTTGGAAAATTTCGGGATGTTTGTTCATGCCCATGTTGTTAAGTTTGGATTCGGTGAAGACCCTTTTGTTGTTAGCTCGTTACTTGAGTTTTACTCGTTGGTTCATAAAATGGGAACCGCACGAGCGTTGTTTGATAAAAGTCCAGATAGAGATGTGGTCACGTGGACGACGATGGTTGACGGGTATGGTAAAATGGGGGATTTTGAGAATGCGAGAGAGTTATTTGAGAAAATGCCTGAGAGAAATGCTGTATCGTGGAGTGCGATCATGGCGGCTTATTCTAGGATTAGTGATTTCAAAGAGGTTCTTTCTTTATTTAGACAGATGCAAGAAGTTGGCATGAAGCCTAACGAGTCGGGTCTTGTGAGTGTTCTCACAGCTTGTGCTCATCTGGGCGCGATTACTCAAGGTCTGTGGGTTCACTCGTATGCTAAGCGGTATCATCTTGAAAAAAACGTGATATTGGCCACTGCAGTAGTTGATATGTACTCAAAGTGTGGTCATGTGCATTCAGCTTTGTCAGTGTTTGAGGGCATTTCTAATAAGGATGCTGGAGCATGGAATGCTATGATTTCAGGTGTTGCCATGAATGGAGATGCCAAAAAATCACTTGAACTATTTGATAGAATGGTTAAAAGTGGGACACAACCCACAGAGACAACATTTGTTGCAGTTCTCACGACTTGTACACATGCCAAGATGGTTAGAGATGGTCTTAATTTGTTTGAAAATATGAGTGCTGTCTATGGGGTCGACCCCCAGCTTGAGCATTATGCATGTGTTGTTGACCTCTTGGCTAGAGCAGGTATGGTAGAGGAAGCTGAGAAGTTTATCGAGGAAAAAATGGGGGGACTAGGAGGAGGGGATGCTAACGTGTGGGGGGCATTATTGAGTGCATGTAGGATTTATGGTAAGATCGAAGTTGGAAACAGAGTGTGGAGAAAACTTGCTGAAATGGGAATAACTGATTTTGGTACTCATGTGCTTTCGTATAATATCTATAAGGAAGCTGGCTGGGATATGGAGGCTAATAAAGTTAGAAAATTGATCTCGGAGACTGGAATGAAGAAAAAACCTGGTTGCAGTGTGATAGAGGTGAATGGTGTAGTTGAAGAGTTCCTAGCAGGTGATAATCGTCACGCTCAGGCAGGAGAAATATACAGGGTGATTCACTCTTTTCTTAAAATGTCAAATTTGGTGTAAGTTTTGTGAAATATGCCTCTTTTTTCTTTATCGGAGTTTTCATGCAGAATTGTTTCTTCCTTGGAGAAATAATTTTTATGAAATTATAATGCAGTAAGCTACCCATTTTTTTATGTGCTGTTGCATTCTTTTAAAGTCATAGCTTTTATTTTTTTGTAAAGAAAATAATGCAATGGAAAAATTGCTGCTTCATACTTAATGTTAGAGAGGTATTCTTTTGTATACTTGCTCTTTTCTACTCTCTTCGAATTCCTTGCTTACTCTGGTGCAGTTTGATTATCTGGAGAGTAAAAATTAGAAAGAAGAGCGTTGCTTTCATGGGAATAATGGGATAATCAGCGAGGTTTCCGCTCCATTTCTTTTGACTAAAATATGAATCGTAATGATGTACACCGCACTATCAATGATAGAACAACGGAGCTGCTACCTTACAACTTACAATTAACGTAAGCTACAATCCTCTCTATTGGTTGTGGGCTCAAGAGAGACCCACAGCTCAATTTGTGAGGGGATATACCAGTAAGGTAGAGAAATCCTAAAATATATAGCTTGCATGTTAATTCCACAGGCATTCTGCAGCTTGTGTGGGTCCATGGGAATTAAAAAAATCAGGAAAATGCTACTTGTCCCGAGTCAAACCTCGGGTCAAACTCCGAATTTAAAACGGCCTCGTTTTACTAAGCAAAAAAACGCACTATTTGATGCCAAAATTGTTTTCCCTTTCCTTCGTTGATTGAGGTCAACTCCAGCCATTATTGTCCTGAAATCAAGCCTTCGCGCATACCCAACTACCCCACTGCCACCACCGACAGCCACCACCGTTTCATTTGTACACCGGAGATAATCGCCCACAACTCTAGTTCCGATTGTGTTTGTGTTTGTTTGAAATTTGGTCAAAAATTTTACACCATATCCATCAACACAAAGCTAATCAATCACCACCGAATGAGGAAAAAAAACATGATATCTTGGTTGATGTGTAATCTGTAGAGATTTTTAAATTTTTTGGCTCTTTATCATTATCCGTGAATTTTGTGACCTGGGTTTGTGGCAGTGATTGAAGGGTTTTAATTTCAGATTAAACATATATGTTTCGTTTTGTATGTTGAAGCTCATCTTTTTAAGGGGATAATATCTTTGACCAAGGTATAATATGTAATTGCTTAAAAGTAGATGAGTTGTGAAATCCATTTGTTACCTCATAAGATGAAGAAATACAGGAAGATGAGGATCCTATACTGGAAGTTGTAATTGAAGTAGTTCAAGAATGGAAAAAAGACAGCATTCCAAGTGAAGTCTATAATGATGAAATTATGGCTGTGGAAGTACTCAAGGATGAAAATTCAAAGATGAGAAAGTATATTGCTAGAATACCAGTTAAGGGACAGCTGGGAAGCAAGGAAACCAAAAATGAAAAGTGATAGAGAAACAGCAGATGAAAGAGACAGGCAAAGGAAAAGGAAAAGAATTGTTACTGTCGAAACGGCGTCGTTTTACTAATTTTTCGGGGCTTGACCCGGGGTTTGATCTGGGATAAATAGCAGAACTCAAAAAATCATCTTAGACAAGAAGTTGAGGCCCGATGCATCAAACGAATTAATGAAGCATCATCACACGAAATTCCTTCATTATGAGACTGAACAACACATATAACTAAGCATCAGCTAACCTTTTTTTTTTCATTCTTTTGAAATCCTATGCATTAACATTTACCTACAAAATATGGTATAGAAGGTTGAAAAGGTAAAGGTATAACATATACTCTTGCGTGGGAAGTGTTTTCCCTTCCAGTCTTCCGCTTTAGTTCCTAAAAGGCTGTTATCCGTCCCATTACCAGTCTGTCTCAATAACTGACACAACATTTGAAGTGTTAATTTTCTCATCAAACGCTATGTGAAAGAAGGTTGACTTCAACAAAGTTGTTCTACTGCACTTCAAACTTCAGGGGTCAAATGCAGTGCTTTGCATGAAAATCTTCAGCTGATATTAAACCAGTGATAAGGCGTTTAATCCTTTCAGCACCCGCACCAGGCTTCAGCTCACTGGTGTTTGCCACTGCATGATTTGGAGCAGTTAAGTTTGAATTTCTTTTGTTGTTGAACCATCCACCGGGCACAAATCCATCAGCAATGCGGCCTAGCAGCTCAGAGTCAATCTTATCAAGAACTGGTTCATTTCTACCAAATTTCCTGGCAAAGGGGGCATTGCTGTCGACCATCCTCTGGTAGTCATCAACATTGAGGAAATGTGGGTGTTGTTTTGGAGGATTGTCCCAAGATATGAAATGAAGATCGTGATTTACGGTAGTATTGCGGAACTCCTCAGCATTGCAGATAACAGTATGAAAATATCCTTCCGGTGAAGATAAAAAGTTGGCATAATACATGAGTACTATCCTCGGGAGATTGTCCCATCCCCATAAACAAAATTCTATGAAAGGGCGAGAGAGCATCATCCAAGCAGAGCCTGAAGAAATCAGCAAATGAAATTGATTGGTCAATAAAAACTAAGTATGGTAAGATCATGTATCCAAACACCAGAACCTACAATTCTTCTGATAAAGTGAGGAAAATATACACGAATTAAAGGCATACTTAATTAGATAGTTGGTCAAATATATTGCTGTTTTGTTAATCTTTTAGTCAAATACAAACCCAATCAGGACGGGTCAATGAAAACTTGGGACCCTAAACAGCCTTGAAAGCAAACACAATACTTTTTATATGTTCTATAGGCATGAGAAACGCAGCATGGTAAAACATAGGAAAATTGCTTCAGGAAGGCAGCAGGCTAATATCTCCACAGAATCAAGAAAAACTATGAACTAAAATTTTTTCAGAGGCATGTACTCCATTTCCTAAAATGAGAAGCAGAAGAAACAAAAGTACTCACCAGTAAATAGCTTATATGCAGTTGGAACATTCCTTTTCTCTGGCACCCAAAACACATCAGATTTTTGCACAGTATAAAGCCCCGGATCAATTATAACAGGCTTGGCTCTCTGGTACCTGCAGAATTTCAGAGGAAAACCTTTCTTAAGCGGCTTACGCATGTTATTGCAGATGTCTCTTTCAATTTCCATGTCCTATTAATTACAAAGAAAAATCAACAGAAAAGGATGAAACACATACTCCTTCCAACCAATGTCACTGGTATGCTCAATAAAATTAAGGTTTCTTGGAATAGTTGACAACACATGGAGTAAATCTGTTGCACAAAGAAAAAAAAACAACAATTAGAGACATCTGAAAGTCACTTGGAGCATAAACAGTCAACCAATGCTTCTGTCCCAAAATACATTGGCCTAATTTATGCCAACGATTGAATACACAGCCGGTAACATAAAATATACTCTTGTTTTATACTCAGAATCCAAATCAACAAATCAAACCCATTAGTGATGCGATTATATTCAAAAATCCAAAACATTGCTGATTAAATCAGAGGGCTTAGATTAGTTTAAAGCTCGAATCGGCCAAGCCCCTAGCCAAAATTAGCAACAATCAAGTGGGTAATAAATAACTGATAAGCTGCTAAAACTATAAATGGTGTATTTAATGAGACCAAAAAGCTAAGATTCCAAAACTCAAAATAAAATCAAATACAAATTAACTCACATCCCCATTTATCCATTGACTTACCATCTTGAGTGACCAAAGGATAATCAGAAGCACTTAAGTTAATAAACCAATCCCAATCGCCGCCTTCCTTAAACAAAATAGCCGCAGCATGAAGCGTGTTAGTAACCATAGTAGGCCCCCTATAAGTAACCAAATTAGCCTTCGAAACCATCCTCACATTACCCACATTCACAAACAGAGGCTCACTCTCGACAAACCTCGCAAGCTCCAATCTCTCCTCAACAGGCGCCTCTAAATCCAAATGAACCGCGTACTGATTCCTCGGATGATACAATGCCTTTAACGTCCTCTTCAAGCTCTCCCCGTCTCCCGTTGAACCCGAAATCAAGTAAGCCAGCCTTGGAATCTTCTCAGATGACGTGGACACCACTTGCAGCTGTTGTTCGACGAATCTGGGACGTGGGGTTTGAACGTAAGCCCTGTTGTAGAATTTTGTGGAGGTTGAAGACATTGAAACGCTTATGATGATGAGAATAGTTGAAAGCAAGAGTGAAAACACAAGTGAAAAGAACCATTTTTGCTTCTTCTGCTGTGGCTGCTGCTTGTTGTTGTTAATGTTGTCCATTTTTTCTTTTTCCAGTGAACCGACGGAGGGCGAGGATCAAAACGACATTTTCATTAAAGGAAAATGGGAATCAGAGTGCTTTTTAGTTTTGATGATGATGGTGGTGGTGTGTGGGTGTCATTGGAGTCCAAGAAAGTGGAAACCATTTATGATTCTATGACTCTGCGGAGATAAAGATCAAAGCATAAAGAGGCTTTCGTTTAAAAACATTAATAACATGAGCTGGCAGGTAGTGATTGGCCCCAGAGGAATTGATTGGGTGGCACTGTGGGTAATTTCATAACATACACACACACACACACACGCATATATGGGTGTATGTATTTTTTTTTTCTTTTTTTCCAGCTAAAAGCTGCTTGGAAATGACGATGGGTGAGAGAACTGAGAATTGTATTTGACAAAAATTACAGTTTGGACTTGTACCTGACTTAGAATTCAACGAAAACAAAAAGATAATATTAAATAGAGAAATTATTATTTTATTATTAAAATTTTACTGACATATTATGTCAGGATTAAAATTTATCGAAAAATATATTTTACTACTAAAATTTTATGCCGTTATCAATTCATTATCATTAAGAAAAGTTAATATTTAACAGAAATTGAGTTAAAAGTCAATTTTACCTCTAAGAGTTTGGTAGTAAAATAATAATTTCCTTAAAAATTCGGTAGTAAAATGATAATTTTCTTAAAAATTTAGTAATAAAATGATAATTTATATATTAAATTAATAGATAATTTTACTCTTACAGTTGAAAATATTTTTGATATCCTTATGACATCAGTAAATTTTTAACGTTATTAACGAAATGGTAATAAATTAATAACGACGTAAAACTTTAATAATAAAATATATTTTTTGATAAATCTTGATACTGATATAATATATTAGTAAAATTTTGATAGTAAAATGATAATATCCCATGTTTAAATAATTAGAGTTAACAATTATCTAATTACGTGATAAAAATCTTATATTAACAAAATCAAAAGCATTAGATTTGGAGAATGACGCGAAGCGCGTATTTAATTTTTTTTTTTCAAAAAAGTTTAAATTAATAATTAATTGGTAGACAAGAAACTAATGTGTGAATTGTACACTCGTACCCCACGATCACGGGATTAATCAGAGAAAAAGTGGCCACTAGAGAAGAAGGGAGTGTTGCGAGCGTGACAGACAGTTTATACCTGTGGCTGGTCATGGTTATTGGGTAGGTGAGGCGCACTCTCTCTGTGATTGGGAGGTGCGGTGCTGCGAATGGTGTGATTAATAAATTTTTTGATTTTGTAAAACGCGTACAAACTTCGAATAAATAGATTTTGGAAGAGATGGAGGATCTTAACGTAATTTACATTAATTATTGTGATGAAGAGATCCCCTCAAAAATATTTGCACAAAGACGAGAGCAGGCTTCATCTAGTCAACTTTTTAAGTCAAGTCAACTCAACACTATGCGTATGGTCCTGGTTATCATCCGTGGGCCCATACGAGAGCCGCCCCTGCGCCCTGGCTAGTGGCCACCATTTTTCTGAGCTCGGATAAATGATAAATTGATTATATGTTTGCATAAATTATTTATCCAAAATGCATATTAACATTTCATATTTATCCTGATATACATTATAAAAATTTAAAAATTATCCTTATTAATTGGAGGATTAAATTATTAATTTCAAAAATTATTATTTCTAATCGTAGGTGTAATATTCTAAAGACACTTAACCATGCCACGTGTCTTTCCTTTCAAATAAAAGAAGTTACTCTAGAAAAATAACACCTAAGTTATTCTGGGAAATAACAACTAAGAAAAAGTTCCTCCATAGCTCATAAAGATGGCAAGAGGGGGGGATTAATTCCACAATCCATTAGTTTAGGAAAATCACACCCAAAGTTCGTAACGATAGGGAAATATGCACGTGTTCTATGATCAAATTCACATCCACGTGTATAAAAATGACAGATGACACATGTCATTAGGTTGAGGGTTCAAAGAAAAACTTTAAACCCATATCACTCACCATCTATAAATAGAGATCTATTTATAAGATAAAGGGGTCTTTGGCTTCCAAAAAGCATTGTTCATTCAAGAGAGAGAAAACTATGTCTCTTTAACCTTGATCAAATACTAACTTGGGTGTCGAAGTAACTTTTTCAAGTACTCACCTCGTCGGATTCAAGGTTAACAGTCGTGATAAGTTCTCCATAAACTATAAATATGTGTGAAGGTAAAAATCCAACACCTTTAATTGGCGTCGCCTGTGGGGAAGAAAGTTGCTGAAAATTTTTTTCTCTCACTAAAACTCACACAATCATTACTTTCCCATCATCTTTTTAGATTATATTTAGTTGTGTATATTTGTAAAAAGAAGTAAATACTCACATATGATCATTAAAAATGAGTTCATGTGTGAGACCTAAATTTCAAACATGATTAAAAAGGGAATAAAGCCAAAAATCCAAGCTCAAAATATAGAAGTCTCACCTCTATTTTAATTTACATTTACTGGCAATGAAAGCAAAGAAAATGAAAAACTCATTTGGTCAACATAAAAGTTTGACCAAATAATAAAAAGTCAAGATGGTAAAATATGGTTAAAATGGTTACTAAAATAAAATCCAAGATCAATTTATCTTTTATTTTATTGTCATTTTCTTTTTAATTATGCTAATTCTCTAATAGTTATGCTAACTTATTTACATTTCTGCCATTTTAGTTATTCCAATGTACTTCTTTATTTTTCTATGAGTGAGGTTAAGGAAAATCCAAGCATTCACCTTATCCGGGGAAATATATGAAGGGTAGTAAGTCAATGTGGATCAACATAACTCTATATTCTAATTTAACAACTATGATTCCACATCTAACATATTAACACATTTTATTTTCAATTTTCCTATGTCATTCCTGACTTTACTTGACTTACCCACAAGTGAGGCTAAGGAAAACCCAAACATTCACCTCCTAATAGAGAATAAACAAATGGGTACTATGCCAACGTGGATTAGTCTAGCATTCCTTATATGTTATGTAGTTAACAATTATCTTTACACATCTAACCTTAACACTTCCGCATTTACTATTATGATTATTTATAAATTTTATAATATTTATAAATATTATAAATTAGCCCACCAAAAGAAATTACCCTAGAGCAACAATCAAAAGATTAGCCTTAGAAAAACTGAAAATAGGCTGAAAAGAAAATTAGCCCACCAAAAGAAAGAGTTAGAGTCCACACAGAACAAACTTAAAAAGGCACATAAGGAATCGATAGTGATGAGGAACGAATTTTGCAAGAATACCTATATAAGGAAATTCAAAAGATCCTAAGGAAACTCTTGAAAGAATTTCCAAATGGCTTCCGCAGCAGATTATGCCTGCTTTTGAACAACAGTCAAAAGAATAGGTTTGGAAAAACTAAAAATGGGCGGAAATGCAAATTAGTCCACTAAAAGAAAGGGTCGGAACCCACGCAAAATAAACTCAAAAAGGCACGTAAGGAACCAATAATGATGAGGAATGAATTTTCTAAGAATCCCTATTGAAAAGAATTCAAAAGATCCCAAGAAAACTCCAGAAAGAATTTTCAGATGGCTTCCATAGCAAATTATACCATGGTATTGACCCTCTAGAGAAAAAGCTAAGGTCCATTTGAGTCACATTTTGGACTATTCTAAATGCTTATTTAGATTGACAATTTGTAGATGAGGAAAATTTTGTTCTAGCCAAGACGAAGATATGAATTATTTAAACTCTTAAAAATATTGATCCAATTAATAATGTACAACTCACTATTATTGATCACAAAACGTAAAAAATATTTCATAGTTTCAAATGCATCATGCACTACACTAATGAGCATTCACATCTTAAATACTCATATCTATGCATCTCACAAGAATTCATATTTATCATTGTCTCATGAGCGCTCATGATCATCTCATACATTGCCATATATGCTTCTGAAAATCTCAAAATTCATTTTAGAACTGACCAGATTACCTAGGGAAAATTCTCATTTCCCACGGAACTTCTTTATATAGAAAAGTTCAAAGAACAATAAATATGCCCCCTCTATCAATGGAAAATAATATCTCCTCCTAGAGCTTCAGTTCAAGAAAAAAGTTCAAAGAATAAGAAACATTCCCTCATATGTTAAGGAAAAAGTAAATTTTCTCTTAGAACTTTTGTTTAAGGGAGAAGTTCAAAGAATAAGAAATATTTCCTCCTACATTAAAGGAAAAGATAGATTTTCTCATAGAACTTTAATTCAAAGGAAAAGTTCAATGAATAAAAACATATTCCATCCTAATCAAGGGAAAATTAGATTTCTTTTTAAAACTTCAGTTCAAGAAAAAATTTTAAAGAATAAAAAAGATTCCCTCATACGTCATAAGAAAGTAGATTTCCTATTAGGACTTTGGTTCAAGGGAAAAATTTAAAAAGAATTAATGTTCTCTCTTATGTTAAGAGAAAAGTATATTTTTTTTCCAACACTTTAGTTCAAGAGAAACGTGTAAGAATAATTAATATTCCCTCTTATGTTAAGGAAGAAGTATATTTCTACCAAAGAATAGTTTAGTGAAATAGTTTAATTTTCATTGCTCAAGAAAATGAGGAAAAGTTTCTCTAATAATATTCCACTAGAATAGCTCACTTTTCCCTAGCCCAATGTAAAGGAAAAACTTTCATAGGCCAAAAAGGAGAAAATTTTTCCTTATAAAGTTCTTCGGAATAGCTTTCTTTCCTATGCCAACAACAAGGAAAAACTTTGTTAGGCTAACAAGAGGAAAAATTTTCCTAAGCCAATAAAGAGAAAAAGTTTTGTGATATTATTCTTGCAGTATAAGTCACTTTTTCCTGTGTCAAGAAAAAGTCAATGCCTTGTAAGACAACCGAAGGTTAAGGAAAAACCTAGGCAAACAAAAGGCAAGGTAAGAAGAGCATGCCAAGCCATGAGCGAATGCCCAACAAGATAAACAAAAGCTAAAGAATGATAATAGCAAACAAAAACTAAGGAAAAACAAAGTCACAAGCTAACCAAGGAAAAAATGAAAGTCGAAGCGAACAAGAGAAAGCCAAACTAAGGAATGACCAACCCTATATAAGGCAAGACAAAAATGAGTCAAGCTAAACCAAGGTATAAAATATCTGCTTACCAAAATCCGGAATAAAAACAAAGATTTTCATAAAACATTCCTGAAGTAGTTAAAATGCCTAGGGATGCATTTTCCCTTAGAACTTCAGTTAAAAAAAAAATTGAGAAAACTAACATTTTCTCTCAGAGTTTTAGTTTGGGGGAAAATTTAATGGATTCAATTATTTAAATAATAATCACAATTTCTATTGGAACTTCAATTCAATGGAAGAGTTCAAAGAATAACTACCATTTTCTTTGAAACTTCGACTTATAAGGAATTGAAAGAGCTAACATTTTATTTAGGAACTTCAGTTAAGAGGAAATATTTCACTTTTCCTAAGTTAATAAAGAGAAAAGTTAATTGATACATTACTCCTGAAATACATTCAAAAGCCTAAGGCATAACTCTTTAAAAAAGGCCATGTGGCCAGTCAAACAAAAATCAAAACTTTTTATTCTACTCAAAGTATTTTCTAAAAAAAATACACTCGTGGGGGAGAGTAATGTATGTGACATATTCTAAAGACATTTAATCATAAAACGTGTCCCTACTTTTAAATAAAAGAAGCTATTATGAGAAAATAACACCCAACCTATACCGGAGGAATAACGCTCAAGAAAATTTCTCCCCATAGCACATAAAGATGGCAAAATGGGGGATTAGTCCACAATCCATTAGTCCAAGAAAATCACACCCAAAAGTCATAACGACAAGGAAATATGCACGTGCGGAATAATTCATTACGATCAAATTGGTGACATATGTCAGTAGGTTGAGCATTCAAAGAAAAACCTTAAATTCATATCACTGATCATCTATAAATAGAGATCCATCTCCAAGAGAAATGGGTCTTTGGACGGAGAGAAAACTCATTTTCTCCTCAATTCACATCTCTTTAACCTTGATCAAATACTAATTCGAGCGTCGAAGTGCCTTTTTTCAGGTACCCACCTCGCCGAATTCTTGGCATACAAATTCTCCATAAACTACAAATATGTGTGAAGATAAAAATCCAACACCTTCACTTATTATATTGAGATAACAAAAAAATAATAATAATAATATACAAGTATTAATTTTAATAATCAATTATTGTATATATAAAATAAAAAAAATTTATATACATGTTTATTGATGTGTAAGTAAATTTATTTTAATATTATGTTCATTTTAAGTCATTTAAAATTTTATGGTTACTCTTCTTCAGATAATTAGAGTAATGATAATGTGTCAATATTTGAGTCTAAATTGATAAAACATTCATCGTTAGATGAGAAAATAATAATTTTAAAGCCTATTCTTCTTCTTCTTCTTCTTCTGATATGGAGTAGCACGATTAAATTAATTTACCTAATTTATGTATGGTCTTTTTTAACATTTTAAGAAGTGTAGATAGTAAAACTTAATTTTTTTTTAACTTAGCACATGAGTATACAAAATATTAATAGAGTGTTCAAAATAATTTTTAGTGTGCAAATAGCCCCACCCTTATACATATATATCATGGTCCTTATTGGATTAACAAGTCATCTATCATATTGCTCAAGTTTTAAGATGCTTAACTTTCAAATTTTGAAGTAAAGGTTGTCATATTTCCGTTAAAACCAATTGATGCTCAAAGTATGGAAATTCAATTTCATCGCTTTGTTGTCCAATGGCTAGTCGTTGGCTCTCGTAAGGCCAACCATCCTCATATGCAGCCCTTTATATTTTATTATGTTTCTATTATATTCTACTTAAGTTTATAATTTCAATATTACGATCCCATCATTCAAACCGAATACATTGAGCTCATTCTCTTCAAAACCTTTAATTTTTCATTAGAATTTCAACTTCACAGGTGATTCTCTGTAAATCCCAATGGACATTTTAGAATAGATTTAAGAAAAGTTTTCTCAAGGGATCTAGTCTTTCTTCCCAAGGCTTCTCTTTCTCTAAAAGAGAAACCAGGAATGAAAGGTACATGAGTCATAAGGACTCTTTACATCACTCACAGTTTGGGTGGTTGATTCTAAATTTCCATTTAAACAAAACCTTAAGTTCTTTCTTTGGGAGATATTTAAGGCATTCTGTTGAAGTGGTTAGAAAGATAGTTATTGCTTTGGTGTAGCTACGTTTAAAATCATAAATACGGAAGAAATTATTCGTAAATGTCAAGCTATAACGCTGAAAGAAGAAGAATAAAATACGGTTGCATTGTTAGGCAAGATGAAAGCAAAAGGAATAAAGATCACAACAAACTGTCTAGTAGAGAAAATACTGCTAACAAGAGGAGTTAAATTAGAGGGCCTAAGATATGCCATGAGATAGGTATGAAGATCCATTAAGAATGTGAAAGTTGAAAGCATGGGGAGCAACGTGTTCTTATTCAAGTTTGACACAGAAGAAGACAAGAAGATAGTACTAACGGGAGGATCCTGGCATTTTGACAGAGCATTAATTATTTTATCGAAACCCATGGGGTGGGAGATGTCCAAAAACAATCCTTCACTCATGTTACTTTCTGAGTGCAATTTCATAATGTGCCCATCATGTGTATGCACAAGGAAGCCATTCAAGAGCTGGCGGAAAAAGTTGGAACAGTGGAAGAGGTGGATACAGATGAAGATGGAGAGTGTATTGGAGCATTTACTAGAGCTCGGGTCACTACAGATGTTACTCATCCCTTAAAAAAATCATATTTATCAAGCCGGAAAATGAAATGAAGATTCCAATAGCAGTCATATATGAAAGATTACCAGACTTCTGCTTTTGCTTTGGGATGTTAAGGCACCAGTATAGAGAACGCTTAAAGTATAAAAGGACAATCAAAAGAAAAGCTTGCATTCGGAGGTTAGATGAAAGCAGCTACGCCTACTGAAAGGGCGAGACAAAGCAAAGCAAAGAGTAGAGAATGAGAGAATCAAGTCAAGAATCGAACAAACATAACCCGATCCAACACAACACACCAAGTCCAAAACAATCTGCAGGAAAACCCGGACGAGGAAAATGGGTCAGGAGAGCCTCATATTGAAGAATTAATCCAATGATATCGAGCAATGTGCCGATAACAGACGAATCTTTATTAATGAAAAGAGATGAGGAACTGCAACAACAGCTAATAGGCAGCGTGAAGCAAGCAAGTACAATTGACATGGAGGTAACTCCTCGAAATAGGGGTTCAAGGGTGGGAATGAAAAATGAAAATGGGAGGGAATTGGAGAAGGAAAGGAAATTGACAAAAATGACCCAGTGAGCCCAAACTAGCAAAATCCTGGGAACAAGCATTGCCAAGCAAAGAAAAAGGAAGCGGATCATGGGCTTACTCAACATAGGCAAAAGCCCACTAGGAGAAAGTGGAAGCTGCAAGCAAGGGTTAAAAAGTCTAAAACAGAAAACCTTATTAGGCTATTGGGAAGCAAAATAACAGGCGGCGACATTGGATACAAAAGCCCAGAGAAAAAAAAAACGAAACTGATTAGCCCAACAAAACAAGTAGAGTGGTATTCTTAGCTTAGTCCCCCTCAAACTGAACTGATGCTAGAAAAAAAAATGACATCGAAGGCAGTAATGGAGAATTTAGAGGAAATGTAACAAGAAAGATCAGCGGAGGCTGGTGACCAGCCCCACAGGCAGCCATGAAAACCTTGAGTTGGAACGTTCGAGGTTTGGGGAATCCCTGAACGCGTCTAAGCTAAGGAAAATTCTCCAAATGCATAGGCCTCAAATCTTATTCTTGTGTAAGACAAAATTAAGGTCTAGGCAGACGTACGAAGAGTGTAGAAGGTTAAACTTCGACAATAATTTTGCAGTTGGAAGGAATGGAATGAGTGGTGGAATAACTTTATGTTGGAAAACAGATGTTCAGCTCAAAATTATCTTTTATAGTAGCCATCACATAGATATTGTGATCAATACTGCTAATGGTAAAAAGTAAAGGTGTACATGGGTTTATGGTCACCCGAAAATGTAGCAAAAGAAGCACACATTGACACTGCTTAGGAGACTAGTAGGGTTGTCATCTTACCCTTGGCTGTGCTTTGGTGACTTTAATGAAATATTGCACATGCATGAAAAAACTGGTGGCAACAATAGAAATCTTAATTTGGTGGTTGACTTTAGACATGCTATTAAGGATTGTAACTTGGTGGATGCAGGCTGTACAGGATATCCCTTTACCTGGTCTAATAGAAGATTTGAACCCTACTTGATTGAAGAAAGACTAGATAGATTCTTCTACAGCAAAGAATGAGGAAAAAGCTTTTATGACTCAACAATAACCAATTTGATAACCTGGATATCGGATCACTCTCCAGTGGCTTTTGAAGTAAAAGAAATGAGCTTTGTGCCGAGATATGCTAGAAGAACATACTCACAGGTGCATTATAAAGATATGTGGAGTGCCTATGATGCATGTAAGGATATTGTAAGACAAAATTAGTACAATTGCTAGGACTAGAATGATGGAAACCCGGTTCAAAATTTTCACAAAACAGCCAATACCTCTTTAGCTGAATTAAAACTTTGAAGTAAAGAGGAGTTTGGAGGCAGGCAAAGAGAAGCTGAAAAGCTAATAAAGCAACTGAAGGAGGTCAAACAAAACTACAAGCACTATGAAGATGGGAACGAAATCAACAGAATAAAAAAAAAAGCTCAACAATTTGCTGATGGATGAGGAAATGTACTGAAAACAGAGGTCAAGAGCTGATTGGATAAAGGTAGAGGACAAAAATATTAAGTTCTTTCATTCCAGAGCTTCCGCTCGAAAAAGAAAGAACATCCGCTCGAAAAAGAAAGAACAAGATATGGTGCGTGGAGAATAAACAAGGTAATTGGGTTGAAGAAAAAGATGAGACTGAGAAGGAGTTTTGTGAGTATTTCTAGGAGATATTTTCAACCACAAAACTAAATCAAGTTCAGATGGATGTTGCGTTGGAAGGGTTAAAGCCTTTGGTAACAGAGGATATTAATGATCAATTGACTCAACAATTCGCAGCCGAAGAGATTATAAAAGCCCTAACACAGATGTGCCCAACAAAAGCACTAGAACCAGACGGATTACCAGCTATTTTATTTCAAAAACAGTGGCAATCAATGAAGGTATGGGTGCTCTTAACTTGTCTTTATGTGCTAAACAACCAAGGTAATATAGCTCCCTTGAATCATAATTGCATTGCCTTAATCCCCAAAGTAGTTAAGCCTAGGAAAGTCACTGACTTTAGACTTATCAGCTTGTGTAATGTAATTTACAGGATAGTTACTAAAACCATTGCAAACAAGCTAAAACCTATCTTAGCCCAAATCATTTCCCCTACATAAAATGCATTCATTCCCCGCAGACTCATTACCGACAATATCATAATAGGCTATGAATGCCTTCACAAAATTAAGTATTGTAAAGGAAAGAAGAATGACAAAGTAGCTCTGAAGTTAGATATTAGTAAAGCTTATAACCGAGTTGAATATGGATTTTTGAAAGAAATAATGAGGAGAATGAGGTTTCCAAGAAGGTGGATAGAGTTAATCATGCAATGTATCACTACTGCATCCTTCTCTGAGCTTATTAATGGAACTTATAAGGGCTTAATCCAACCTCAAAAGGGTCTGAGGTAGGGTTGCCCGTTATCTCCTTACTTGTTTATCATTTGCGCAAAAGTTTTTCTAATCTGTTGATGCAGGCAAAAAAAAGGAAGATTATTCAAGGCCTGAAATTCAGCAAAGACTTAACCATATCTAATTTACTTTTTGCTGAAGATAGCATGATTTTTGCAAAAACATCCGTAGAAAGCTGCAAGCATCTAAAGGCCATCCTTAAATGTTATGCTCTAGCCTCATGACAAGTCTTCAATTATGACAAGTCTTCCATGTTCTTTAGTGGAAAATTTCTAGGAAAACAAGTTGAAGCAATAAGAGACATATTCCAGTTCAAAGTGGTTTCGAGGCATGAGAAGTATCTTGGTCTTCTATCCATGATCGGGAGGAAAAAAATGGAGTTCTTTCATGAAATAAAGCTTAAAGTAGGAAGCAAAATTGCAAGTTGGCAATATAAGTTCTTATCTAGTGGAGGCAAAGAGGTGCTTTTTAAAGTGGTGGCACAAGTTATCCCGGCTTATGCCATGAGTGTGTTTCGAATCCCAGTTGGCATTTGTGATGATATCTAGAGAACAATGGCCAGATTTTGGTGGGGCTCTAAAAAAGACAGGAAAGGGATGCTTTGGGCAAAATGGGAGAAGCTGAGCTGTGCAAAGACCAGAGGAGGACTAGGATTCAGAGATCTCACTAACTTTAACCAGGCTCTAGGAGCCAAGCAGGGGTGGAGGCTATTGCAGTATCCTAATTCGTTAGTAGCTAAGGTTTTACAAGCAATATACTATAAGCAAACTGATTTCCTTCATGCCAAGGCTGGTTGCAACCCCTCATTCATTTGGAGGAGCATATTGTGGGGTAGACAAATCTTACACAAAGGGGTTAGATGGAGGTTGGAAACAGAGAAAAAGTGCAGATCTTCAAAGATAATTGGATTCCTAAACCAATGAGCTTTAAACCAGTCTTTCCATCAACTCTTCATAAGGAAGCTCAAGTTGCCGAAGTGATTGGTCCGGAAAACCAATGGAATGAAGGTCTAATCCGTCAGCATTTCTCAAGAGAAGATGCAGAGGCAATGCTTAAAATTCCACTGCCAAAGGAAGATAAGGATGATGAAGTGCTATGGCACTTTGACAGGAAAGGGCTTTATTATGTGAAAATTAGCTATCGAATAGCCCTTCAACTAAAGTTTTATAATTCCCCAAGCTATTCCAATAATGTATCCAATGCTGGAATGATCTGTGGACCTTAAATCTACCTGAGAAAATCAAAATCTTCTTGTGGAGAGCAGTGAGGAATCTGTTGCCAACAATAGAGAACCTTTAGAAAAAGAAGATCTTGCCAACCTTAGTGTGCCAAATTTGTAAACGAGATGTATAAACTGTTACACATGCACTATTACAGTGCAAAGGCCCTCAAAAAATGTGGAGGCAAATTTCCTTTACAGTAGAATTTCAAGATATCACACATCAGGATATCTTAGGCATGATACAGGAGTTAGGGAGGAATTTGTCAAGAACTCAAATGGAGTTATTGGTGGCGTATTGGTGGGTGGCTTGGACTGAAAGGAATAAAATGATCTTTGAAGGCAAGAAACTGAATCCTTTAGTGGCGGTATCCAAAACTGAGGTAGTGGTGGAAGCTTTCAAGAGGGTTAAAGAGCCTGGGAAAACATCTGTTGTTTCAAAGCCAAATGAGCTTAAGAAGCAGTGGGATCCTCCCCCTAGCGGCATTTATAAGCTTAATGTCGATGCAACCAAACAAGCTGAAGCTCAGATAGCTAGACTGGGAGTTGTAATGAGAGATTCCAATAGTAGAGTAGTGATGACAGTTGCTTTTAGAGGAGAGGTAAGATTCTCGAAAGCTGAAGCAATGGAATGGGGTATACAGGCTGCAATACAAGCAAAAATGCACTCTGTAATTGTGGAGACAGATTGCCTAGAAGTGGCTAACTTAGTCGACAACTTCACAGGTGAAAACTCTAAATTTGTAATTAGGCCGACCTTTTTTTTTTTGTTGTGTTTAGTTAACTAATTCAGGTACTCACCTGGGTGCTATTTATTTTGCCGGTCTCTTTCCTTTCCCTCTCCTGCTTGACTTCTCGCTTGTGCTTGGTGACCTTTCATGTCAACTCTTTTTCATACTGTGTGAACGCTACCGCAATCGCATCATTCACTTCCGCGACAGACAACAATCAAGCCATAGTGATATTCAATTAAAACGTTAATGTGGCAAAGTGTTTGTAGACATACAAGTATTTGACTAACCACCGCCCTGATGATCTGATGATTACCAACAACTTGAAAAAGAAAATTAACCTCAACAGTCAACATAGACGAGATGAAGGTGATGCTGAAACAAGCAGCTTCCAACTGCAAATTACACAGACTACTATGAACCAACTTGATAACACTGTAACTTACCACTACAATGTCATATGTTGAGGAAAGCTCTTGGAACAAGTCCTCTAATGACAAAAAACCAAAATGGTTTCTCAATTTCACGGGGCACAGTCTGCAAAGTATACAAGAGATTTGCTCAAGTTCATTTAATCCATTCAACGGTAATCTTTACGACAATATCTAACCAGAGAACAGAGCACATTAAACACAGTTATAACCATTGTTTGTAGCATCATTCATTCATTGCAGGTTCTGGTAAATATGATTCCAAAAGCTTTCCCATAATGCATGACAAGAAAACATAAAAGACAAAAATACAAAGATTAATAATAGAAGATTTCCAAGCAGCACAACTACACCATCAGTCAAAGCCTCTAACCACCATCAAAGAGGCCCATCACACCGAATATGAATCCCATTATATTCATATCAAGAGCTTCTCAATGGCATCCTGCATTTTGACAACAGAAAGCAAAAGTCAGAATGCAAGATAAAACAAAAAATAGAAGTGGCTAACAATAATAACTCTTGATAACACCAAATTAAAATAGAGTACCTTCAGCTGTTGAATTTGAGTCTTCAACTGACTCGCCTCATTTGAGGTCACAGAGCAAGCAATGACAGGTCTTGTGACCCCACATGCCCTGCCAAGAGCCTGCTTTGAAGGGACAAAAACATAGGGAACATTCTGCAAAATTCAAATGAGAAGTTCATTTAGTTTCATGCTCATGGTAAATCCAAACACATGAAAAGCAAATGTGAAAGTCAATTATAAGACTCTTTCTAATCTAGAAAGTGTTCCAAAAGAATCATGGAATTTAGCTAATTCTTGTTTATTTCAAAAGAATCATCCCCTGAAAATCTTTTCCAACAAGAAAACATTATATTGAACAAATACCAATATAACTCCTACAATTACTTTATCGTATTAGTTTGTACACGAATTTCCACAGAACGGAATAGGTATTGTGTATTTGTGTAGCTGATAATATAATAATCCAGCAAGCAACAGACAGAAATATTGTCAAACCTTTTCCCATGAACAAAATATAACTTGCCTTACTGTATATGGTAATTCTTTCTCCATTGGATTATAAACAGTAGATATAATAGCCCTTTTGAAACAAAGTAACCATTTTCCAACTTTTCAAAATAATCCATAGATGTTTTCGAAGGCAAAACTTCAGTTTACTGATCTAAAATTCAAATGTCTGCTTTTTTTGGGGGGGGGGGTGGGGGGGGGGGGGGGGGGGGGGGATGACCCTTAAGCCCAACATAACTTGTGCTTTTAGTGATGCCACTTACTGAAATTAAGCATTGATTTAAGAGACAGGTTGCACTCAAAGAAGTGCTCAAGCACACCAACTAAGACATGACTATTATAACCTTCAACTTGCACAATTTACTTTACAGAGATTAGGATCTCCCTAGAAAGATCCTAGTCATGCAAACAAGAAATATCTAGCTGATCATATACAAATCATAAATGTAAAAAGCGATAAAGACGCTGTATAGAGTAATTTCCACCACACACAAAAAAAAAAGAGTTCAAAACCTTCTTTTAACACTTTCACGATAACTTCTGAACACAAAACATAAAATCCAAATAAATTAAAAAGCAAGCAGTCAAAGTACCTTGTCCTCTGCAAGCAGTGGAAGATGAAGAAGAATCTCCAGAGGCTCGGTATCAGCAGCCATCACAATAAACTCGGAGATACCTCTGTTAAGAGTCTTAGTAGCTGAAATAGCAACAATCAACCAAAAACGACACCGTATTATACAACCAGACATAAATACTTCCGTACGAGTGACAAAAAGAATAATTAAAGAGAGAGAGAGAGAGAGAGAGAAAGCAAGGAAACCTTCATTGGCGCCCTTTTTGAGCTGCTTGTAATTGGCAGCTTGCTGAACGAGATCCAGTATCGTGATTGTGAGATTAGAATCTGCTAGCGGGTAAGCTTTAGGGTTCACTGCTTCTCCTGTCTGCAAATGCAAATAAAAACACAACAATCAGTAAACGAAATCACTTCACAGATCGTATTAGAAATGAATTAATTGAACAATTACAGACGGGCTGTGCCTGAGAGGGACAGTACCATTTTCGTGGTGGCGGGGACGGAGGCTAGGGTTTTTGTGGCAGCTAATGAAGCGTACAAAGGTCCCAGGGTTTAAGCGAAAGAAGAGGCGCTCGAAACATCGAAAGAGACTATTTATACAGAGAGGGTCAAGCTCAACCAAACGTGAAAAATCCAATACGCAGCGTTTTGTCGCCTCCAAAAACATTATTTCAGATTATTTAGGCTTATAACTAGTTATTATTATACATATTTTTGTGCTAATGCTAGATCTTTTTTTAGAGAGGGTGTTGCCTAGTTGTTAATCTGAGAGGCCTTAATTTTAAGTATTTTCTTGACAATTATATGGTCTAAAATCTTAATTTTACTTTGGGAATATACTTTGTCATAAATAAATTTTGCACATATCATGTGCAAGCTAGTAATTAGCTAATTTTCGAAATTAAATAAAATTTTGAGCTCCAAATTAGACCAAACGGATTTTAATTGGTTTGAGTTGCTCAATGATTTTGATTAAATTGATATATATTTATATATTGAAGGATTCATTTGTTAACATATATGTTTCCATAATATTGATTTTGATGATAACAAATAAGTTTAAGAATTATTAATCTTTTAAGCTCAAATTATTTAATATTCTTTTTAAATAAATCATTATTTTCACATTATAAATGTTTTGTATTTAATGGAAAAATGATTTTATGAAATTGATTGTTTTTATTCTTTTTAAATAATAAATCATTATTTTCACATTATAAATGTTTCATATTTAATGGAAAAATGATTTTATGAAATTGGTTGTTTTTCAAAGTTTATGGTTTAATTGAAAGCATTTTGAAAACTTTGAAACAAACAAGTATTGCTTGAAATTTTGGTGAAGGACTTATTTGAAAAGTGTCATAGCATTTTGGGCTATAACATAATTTCAGAAAGTTTTGGGATTAACAAAGTATTATTTAGAAATTCTGAAATTGGACCTATTTGCAAAGTTTCATAACGTTTTGGGCTATAGTACAGTTTTGGGGTCAAACTGTAATTTTGAAAAATAGTACACTGTGTAGGTTACTGTAGCAATCACTGTAGCAAACGGCTAACCGTTTATTTAAAAATGGCTAACCGATAATTTCCAGAAAGCATGTTCTGCAAAGTATTGTTAAAATGATGATTCTGGAAACTAACGGTGAACCGTTTACTGAAAACGGTTAACCGATTATTTCCAGATTGCTAACCTTGAACCGTTTAGTAAGAACGGTTAAACCAAATTTGTTTCGCAGGTCTCTGGAAATTAACGGCGAAAGGGTAAGCCTAAACGGCTAACCGTTTATTTGAAAATTGGCCCAACGGTAACTTTGACCAGCCTAAACGGTTAACCGTTAATGGTTAACGGCGAACCGTTTTCGTGCAGACAATCTATAACGGCTAGTTTTTCAGCTCCAACTATAAATAAGCTCAATCCAATTCAAACAAGAAGAATTCCAACGATCATCATTGAGCAAAATATAGAGAATACAACTTTCATTGAGCTTTAAATCTTTGTATTCATCTCATTCATTCACACATTGAGCTTTCACTTGTGATCAAACACATTGTGTGAGAGAGATTCATTTGTAATCTTTTTTGTAAAATCAAGTTAAAAGATTGTAAGTGTTGGGATACACTTGGGTTAAGAGATTGGAGATAATTGTTGTGCAAATTTTAATGTACTCGCAAGCGCACGAATCTGTTGTAGTATAGATTAATGGTGACGAGTGTCGATCCCACGAGGAGGTGGATTTTAATTGTGTAGAATTAATTTTGTGAATGGGTGATTGGATTTGTGGTGGAAATGATTGGAATATGCTAAAACTTAAATTAAAATGGAGAGAATAAATTCTAAAATTGGTATTGAAATGGTGAGAATAAATTGAAGAGAATTATATTGAAATGACGTACTTGGGTATCTGGATCCGTATCAACATGCATCATGGGCTAAATATTCCTTATTAATGCCAATTAAATCATGAGGGGGGAATCCACACCTCATGAACCACGCTCTAATCAATATGGTGCTAAGGGTTTATCGTGCCAAATAATAATAACCTTATACTAGAGAGCCGGTGTAACCAAGGCGGTATCTAGACAAGATTAGTATTATTTGTCGACGAGAAGTCAAAACATCCACAAAAACTAGAGGGGAAGAGAAAATAAATTTACCAAATTAAGCCCATGACACATGTTGAGACTTCACCTTCAACCCAAGCTTGAAAGAAAATTAGCCACTCATAATTGAACTAGGGGCAAAATAGGAATTTATTAAAATACAAAGAAAATACAAGATGGAGAGGGAATTACAGAAAACAGAGTCCAAAAATGGATTCAGAGATATCAAATTAGGGGGGGGAGGCCCCCTTTTTATAGATACATGGAGTAAATCATGGCCATCGGATTAAAAACAATTTGGACGCTCAGGATTGCGCCACGTCATCAGTCAACAGTCCACGGTTTGACCACGCGGATGAACAGTAACACGGTTTGACCCGACTTTGAACAGTAACGCGGTTTGACCCGGATGAACAGTAACGCGGTTTGGTTGAAAATAATCCTGTGTGATACATGCACCGTACGCGAGATTTTTCGTCCACTGATATGCTGCCACGTCACCATCAACAGTACATAAGAATTTTGGTCCAACAGGATCGTGACACCTCATCAGTCAATGCCACATCATCGGTCAATGCCACGTCATCATCCGTCTATGTGAACAGTGTCGTGAACAGTAACGTATACAGTACCGTACACGTGAATAGTACCGTACATGTGAATAGTGTCATTTTTCCTTTTATGCTCCTCCTAAGGTTTTCGACCGTCCTGAGTTCAAAAGTGATGTCCGTTTTGCCGTCTGATCTCTCCTTTATTGTGAAATGACTATAATGCCCCTAAAATACATAAAATACTTAATTAAAATAAAACACATGTAATTAAATCACAAGAAGGTTAAATATATAAAAGTAAGGGTTGTTAGTAAGACTTAAAATGTAAAATGACGGTTTTCTCCTTTATAAATATGCATTTTCTAACACTCAACACACCCCCCAACCAGCTTATTGCTAGTCCCTAGCAAATAAAGCGAAAACAAAATTCAAATTCAAAATAATTTTTTTTTTGTTTTAATAGAAACACTCGTATTTATTCCATCAGATTAATGATAGCAATCAAATAAAAGTATAAGCATTATCTCCAGTCTAAAGCAACATCACACCCACATCAACTATCCACATGAATTAGCCTAGTAGACTTTGTTTTAGCTACTCTCAAGAATGACATGTCAAACCCCAAAATCTCACTGGAAGTAGTGACACTCTCACAAATAAATTAATCCCAATAAAAATAGTCACTCCAATGAATGGTAATTGAGAGAGAAAATAATAAAGAAGTGATATCACATGCTCTCACCAAGATGAAATAAATATGCCCTCAGCTTAGAAATAATACGATCTCAAGTCAAATAAAATGTTAGTCAACCCACTTTATTTATCTTTTTTTTTTTTAATTATGCATCACTACATCTTTTTAGCCCATATAACTAGCTTCTACTTCAAACTATAGTTCCCTAAAATCAAGAAGGACTTTTATTAGGACGAAACGTAGGCTAGGGACATGGCTAACAAAGAAGGAAAATAAAGAAAACAAAGTGTATGTTTGAGAAAAATGCAGAGAATTTTTTTTTTTTTTTTTTGGAAGTTGCAAGGTGGATTTCACCTATTTTTATTCTTTTGAAACAACAACTTTTGTTTTTGTTTTTATTATTTTTTTTTTTTTGCTTTTATTTGGCATAACTTCACTGAACAAAATAATTATTTACATTTTCTCAAACATAAATAGGTGATGGAACTTATAAGATATCGGGTAATACTCCAAATCGGAGTGGGTCAAGATAATAAGTTGACAAAGAAAAGGTTTTTTTTTTTTTTTTTTTAAAGGCTCAAAAGGGTTAACTATGGATATTAAATAAAAGGGATGGCTTGAAAGGCTCAAACGGATCAAAGATGGCCTCTCCATCGTCTTTTAGGGCTCTAAATAATCTTCCATATCTACTAGTTAGATGGGCCTCCAAATGTAGCAACACACTCTTTTTTCTTTTTCTTTTTTCTCTTTTTTTTTATTTTACAATTTTTTTTTTAAGGGTTAACTCAAAAGTAATTTAGAGATCGTGTATAAAATAATAAACTGCTAAGCTGTATAAAGAGTGGGCAAAAGGGTTATTCTCCAAGAAAAATAATAGGCTCAAAAACTCACTTGGTACTTATTATGACATGTTCATTCCTTCAAGCAACTCACATTTGTCTCCGACATCAACATGTAAAGTAGCAAACATAGCGTAACATCACTTAAGACCAAAGATAATACAAATACTAAAATTTGAAATTAATCATGTCATCCAATGTTAAAACAAATCACACATTTTTTTTTTAAACATCATTCTACCCCCCAACCTATTCTAAACATGAAAGGAAAATATGCATGCAGAAATGTGAAAATGATGTATAAAAACTAATTAGAAAAGTTACACGTAAAATGATAGAAAACGAAAATGATTTTTTTTTTTTTAAAAGAAGATGCGTTTCTAGAGGAACTACACTCCATATTCAGCCATCTTCGACTCAAAAGTTGGAAAATGTATATTTATAGAGGAGAAATTAAAGAAGAAAAATAAACATAAACACATAATAAAGAAAAAGAAAATGTCTGAATTTTTTTTTTTTTGAATTTTTTTTTTCAAACAATGAAGATGCGTTTCTAGAGTAACTACACTCCATATTCAGCCATCTTCAACACAAAAAGTTAGCAACAGTTAGTTTCTACAACAAAAAATTAGTAAAAACTTAACCAAAATTTCACAATTGTCGACTATTCCCTCCCCCCAACCAGAACGAAACATTGTCCTCAATGTTTGAAATGAAAGAAGTAGAGTTTAGAAGACATCACCTGGGTGGTGCAACACAGAAGAAAATATTTACAGGCGGAGAGTTAAATCTAATTTGTACTTCTTACTGCGGCTACTGTTACCATCATTATTTGGACGCTCCAACACAAAGGTCCAGGGGTCTGGCTCCGGTCGATAAGCTTGTAACATATCAAGTAGCTCATTAGCAGTGTGAGCACAAATAAAGAGTTTTTTCACATTAGCGGGAATGAAATAGTTTTTTATTGCATGATTAAGAAATGCGATAAAGCCATCATAAAAGTTATTGACATTTAACAAACCGATAGGTTTCTGGTGGATGTGCAGATGGGCCCAAGATGCTAGTGTGATAAGTGCCTCTAGTGTTGCAAGATCTCCTGGAAGGAAAATAAAAGCATCAGCATAATTAAGCATTTCAGTTATTCTTTCTTGCATACCTGAGACGACTAACTCTTCTCCAGTTGATGAGTCAGACGAACTGCCCAATGGTTTTAGGACTCTTGGGATGATGCCTAACACTTGACTTCCTCTGATAAAAGCTGCTTCTGAGACCATTTTTGATAACCCTCGATTACCTCCTCCATACACCAAGTGTAATTTTCTCGCTGCTATGCTTCGACCAAGATCTATGGCTGCCTCAACGAACTCTTTATGTTTGCCATAGGTAAAACCGGAAAGCACACAAATGTTCTTGAATTGTCTATTGGGAGTAGCTGCCATTGCGATACTTCTAAAAAACAATTTGTGAGTGCTTGACAAAAGATATCATATTTAAGAGTCTTGGTGATAGTGGGTCATGGTTGTGTATGAGGTAATATGTCAGTGTCAAATAACGCGTAAAGCACGTGCTCGCAAGTCAAAAAGAAAACAGTAAAAAGGAAAAAGCAAACAGTAATAAAATTATTAAAGACAATAATGCAAACAATAAGACAATAGTGAAATAAAATAACAATAAAGTAAAAGGATATTTACAGGTAGTTGCGACTGTGGCTCACATCTTCCTCTGGTTTTACGTCCAGAAACGGCTTGAACGCCCTCTATGGGTCGAGGATAGGCTTCCTATCCAGTTTTCTTATAAACTGGCAAACAGGGTCGTTTATAGTCAGATTCCCGAGACTATATCGTGCATGCTCTTTCTGGAATAATGGCCATAACTGGAGAATCGCTCCTTGCACATATCCACTGGGATGCGTTTCAAGAGACAAAATGATATCATCCAATGACTCCTTATTCAAGCCATCCCTAATGAATTGAATCTTATCTTCCCTGTTATCAGACACCATTCCTAAAGAACATGGGTTTTTATTGCAACTCATTCTGGCACACTTATGACAAGCAACAGAAATTCTTCGAGCTCGTCGTTTTCTTGCATAATTTCCTTTACCACAACCAGGCATGTATGCAATAAATTTTGGAGGTAACTCACCTGCCGATCGTACTTTAGCCTCGATTAACCAACGGATGTCAGCAGGTATGTTATTCCTCATGAGTAATCGCATGCGTTCGGACCGAGCTTTATAGATCGTAAGGAGGGCATTCTGAGGAAGTGAAGGGAATCGCTTGTGAAGCTTCGCTAGAATCTCGTTTCTGTCCATACCTTCGCCTCAGAATATCAGTTATTATGGGAAACTGAAGTAACCGACTTGATTGTCACGGAGTACCGTTATCCGCCACTTCACCGGGGTAACAAACTAAAGCACACAAATAGAAAAACAAATTAAAACACACAAAGAAAATTAAAATCGTCCTCTTATTGAATTTACCTCAAGCTCCAACTGGATGTCGTAAACACTTCTCTCAATGTCTCTGAGTTGGTGTTCTAAACCCTCAACATAGGCTACTAACTCTGGTGGTTGTAGAGTCCAAATGCGATGTGTTTTACAAAATTGAATCTGTCTTTTGAGATGAGTTTTGACACGTTGAAGTGGTTTAAGAATGTTCAGGAGGAACGGTCTAAGTATGAGACTCATGATTAACAATGATAAGAGAAAACTTAATGGTAAAATAAACACACTTATGCAAAAACAATTTCAATTAGCAAAAGAATAATAATAAAAAGAAAGAAAGAAAAATCAAATCAACGAAAAGAGAAAAAAAAAATCAATTCAAATTTGGTGGGTCACTCAAATTTATTTCGGTGTCTTCTTCATGTGGTTGGTACTCTAGATATGGCTTTAATCTTTGACCATTAACTTTAAACGTGACACCATTCTTTGGGTCTTTAATTTCAATTGCCCCATGTGGAAAAACAGTATGAACAATAAATGGGCCAGACCAACGAGAGCGTAACTTACCTGGGAATAGGTGCAAGCGAGAATTGAATAAAAGCACTTTCTGACCTGGAGTGAACGATTTTCTCATAATTTGCTTATCATGGAAGACTTTCATTCGTTGCTTGTAAATCTTGTCATTTTCGTACGCGTCATTGCGAATTTCTTCAAGTTCTGCCAGCTGTAATCTTCTTTCTGAGCTGGCTTGCTGCATGTCAAAATTGAATTTCTTGATGGCCCAATATGCACGATGCTCGAGTTCCACAGGTAGGTGGCAAGCTTTTCCATACACTAGCCTGTAGGGTGACATCCCAATCGGGGTCTTGAAAGCCGTTCTATATGCCCATAATGCATCATCAAGTCTTAATGACCAATCTTTCCTGTCTGGCCTCACCGTCTTTTCTAATATGTGCTTTATTTCTCGATTGGAGATCTCAACTTGGCCACTGGTTTGCGGATGATACGGGGTCGCCACTTTGTGTGTGATTGAATACTTTGTCAAAAGTGCTTTGAATGCTTTGTTACAAAAGTGGGCACCAGCATCACTGATTATTGCTCGAGGGAATCCAAAGCGTGAAACAATGTTACTTTTCAAAAATGCTATCACCACCTTGTGATCATTGGTCCTACATGGAATAGCTTCTACCCATTTTGATACATAGTCAACAGCAACCAATATGTATTGATGACCAAAAGACGGGGGAAAAGGTCCCATGAAGTCGATACCCCATACGTCAAAAATCTCAACCACTAAAATTGGATTTAGTGGCATCATGTTCCTTCGCATAATGCTCCCCATTCGTTGACACCTATCACATGAAGAACAAAAAGTGTAAGCGTCTCGAAATAGTGTTGGCCAATAGAAACCACATTGTAAAACTTTAGTCGCTGTTTTCTTAGCACTGAAATGGCCTCCACAAGCTTGTTCATGGCAGAATGAAAGGATATTCTGAATTTCATTTTCTGGGACACATCGTCTAACAATTTGGTCTGCACAATACTTGAACAAATACGGGTCATCCCAAAAGAAATTCTTTATTTCCGCAAAGAATTTGATCTTGTCTTGCTTGGTCCAATGCTCTGGAAGTTTACCTGTAACAAGATAATTAACTATATCAGCATACCAAGGTAATACTTCCACACTCATTAATTGTTCATCTGGAAATGACTCATTTAATGGTAATTGTTCTATTATTGTGTCAAAATGGAGACGAGAGAGATGGTCCGCCACAACATTTTCTGACCCTTTCTTATCTTTGAATTCCAAGTCAAATTCCTGCAAAAGTAACACCCAACGAATTAGTCTAGCTTTTGCATCTTTCTTTGTGAGAAGATATTTAAGAGCAGCATGATCTGTGAACACAATTATTTTACAACCAATGAGATAAGATCGAAATTTTTCTAATGCAAACACTACTGCTAGCATTTCTTTTTCAGTAGTTGAATAGTTCAACTGTGCATCATTTAATGTCATACTAGCATAGTAAATAACATGGGGAATTCAATCAACTCTTTGTCCTAATACTGCTCCTACTGCATAATCAGATGCATCACACATGAGCTCAAATGGTAATTTCCAGTTCGGGGCCTGAATGATGGGTGATGATGTCAACAACTGTTTTAATTTTTCAAACGCCATAAGACATGAATCATTAAAGATAAAAGGTACATCCTTAGCAAGTAAATTGCATAAGGGTCTAGAAACTTTGCTAAAATCTTTAATGAAACGTCTATAGAAACCAGCATGCCCAAGGAAAGATCTTACTTCTCTGACTGTTTTGGGTGGAGGAAGATTAGAAATGAGATCCACCTTGGCTTTGTCAACCTCAATACCTTTACTCGAAATGATGTGACCGAGAACAATACCTTGTTTTACCATAAAATGACATTTCTCCCAATTTAAGACCAAGTTCTTCTCGATACATCTCTGCAGAACTAGTGTTAGATGATGTAAACATTGATCAAATGAATCACCAAAGACAGAAAAGTCATCCATAAAGACTTCAAGAAATCGTTCAACCATATCAGAAAAAATGCTTAGCATGCATCGTTGAAATGTAGCAGGTGCATTACATAATCCAAATGGCATTCTCCTATATGCAAATGTGCCAAAAGGGCAAGTGAAAGTAGTTTTCTCTTGATCTTTTGGTGCTATGGGAATCTGATTATATCCTGAGTAGCCATCTAGAAAGCAATAAAATTCATGGCCTGCTAATCTATCAAGCATTTGATCAATAAATGGTAAAGGAAAATGGTCTTTACGTGTGACAGAATTCAACTTTCTATAATCAATGCATACACGCCATCCTGTAGTTACTCTAGTGGGTATCAATTCATTATCAGCATTCGTAACTACTGTGACTCCTGACTTTTTGGGGACAACTTGTACAGGACTGACCCATGAACTATCAGAAATTGGATAAATGATACCTGCATCTAATAGCTTAAGGACTTCAGTTCTAACAACTTCTTTCATGTTAGGATTTAACCGACGTTGCATCTCCCTAGTAGTTTTAGCATTTTCATCAAGGTGAATGTAATGCATGCAGTCTACTGGGTTTATACCTTTAATGTCTGCTATGGTCCATCCTAATGCCCCTTTGTGCTCTTTCAAAACATCCAACAACTTACCTTTTTGTTCGTCATTGAGAGATGCTGAGATGATTACCGGTAGAGTACTTTCTTCTCCCAAAAACGCATATTCCAAAGTGTTGGGCAATGGTTTGAGCTCGAGTTTCGGTGGTGATTCTGATGATGGAATGAGTTGCTTCTCTGATGGTGCTAGTTGCTCAACTCTTGACTTCCATTTATTAGTGTCCATAGATGGTGCTGAGTCAAGCAGGGCATTGACCTCATCAACCGATCTGTCAATATCAAAATCAAAACCAAAGTGAGTTAAACATGTTTGTAAAGGATCATCACTAAGGTTTGAAAGAAAAGTGTTATCAACTAATGCTTCGATTAAATCCACATCAACAATTCCATCATCTGCACTGTGAGGTTGTTTGGCAATGTTGAAGATGTTCAGCTCCATAGTCATGTTGCCGAAGGACAACTGCATATTTCCAGTTCTACATTGAATGTGAGCATCCGCAGTTGCCAAGAAAGGTCGGCCTAGAATAATGGGGATGTGCTTCCTTGAATCCTGTATTGGTTGAGTGTCAATTACAATGAAGTCAACAGGAAAATAAAATTTGTCTACCTGGATAAGCACGTCCTCCACAATACCACGAGGTATTTTTGTGGACCGATCTGCAAGTTGTAACACCACTGGAGTTGGGTGTAATTCTCCCAGTCCAAGTTTCACAAACACTGAATAAGGTAACAGATTTACACTAGCTCCTAAATCCAACAAAGCATTCTCAATTGTGTGGTTCCCTATACTACATGAGATAGTGGGGGAGCCTGGGTCTTTGCATTTTAAAGGAATTTTATGTTGGAGTATAGAACTAACGTTTTCTGTTAAAAATGCCTTCTTTTGAACATGCATGTTTCTCTTTTTAGTACAAAGGTCTTTAAGAAACTTGGCATAAGATGGAACTTGTTTAATAGCATCAAGCAAAGGGATGTTAACACTTACCTGTTTGAAGATTTCAAGAATCTCACCTGTGGATTTTCCCTTTTTTCCTTTGGCTAACCTCTGAGGAAATAGAGCTTTGGGAACATATTCTTGTGGGTTGGTTTCTTCTTTCTCCTCCGGTGATGAGTCATCAACATTCACAGGTACAATTTGATTTTCTTTTGTCACTGGCATCTCCACCTTGTTGTCGACTTCTTTTCCTTTTCGCAAGGTCATTACTGCTTTGACCTCTCCATGCTGTTGTGGTGAACTGGTACTTGCTTCATGTACTCCTTTAGGATTAGGCACTGGTTGACTTGGAAACTTACCTTTCTCAACGGTCATTGCCAAGGTCTGAACTGAAGAAGCAAGTTGTCCCACCATCTTCTCGAGGCTTGAAACTGATTGGGCTTGTGAATTGAAGCCTGCTCTCAACTCATTTCGTAGTCCATCAATGGTGCGATTCTGTTGCTCAATCGTGGAGTGAGTAACATTCTTGAAATTTTGGAATGCATCCTCCCATGGTCTGGGTTGAGAGTAGTTCTGGTTCTGATTGTATGGTCTGAATGGGGGCTAAGAGGCTTGAGGAACTTGAGGAATTTGTTGCATTGGTGGAGCTGGAGCTGCTGGTCCATTCTGTTGGAATCCTTGAGACCATGAAAAATTGGGGTGGTCTCTCCATCCAGGGTTATATGTGTTGGAGTATGGGTTGTAATTTGATGGCTTTCTCATTACACCTATGGCATTGGCTTGATCTGAGTATGAGTCCTGGTCATGTGGTTCTGTTGATTTAGCAGTCGATAACGATGCTATTTGTCGAGCAAGACCTTCAACCATCTCCTTGACTTCTTTGATTCCCGAAGTTGACTCGCCAATTTGAACCTCATTTACTCCCTTAATTCGTCTAGTATTCCTGAGTGATCGACTCCGTTGTTGGGAATTATCCGCTTGTCGCTGGAAGAATTCCCAAATCTCTGATGCACTTTTTGACATTAGCTCTCCTCCACTTGTCGCCATTAGCCATTCTTGCACATTTGGCAATAATCCCTCCAAAAGTATTGGCATTGGTGCCATTTCTCGTACCCATGATGTGGACACTTCAAGAGTAGCCCATTGAATCGCTCCCATGTTTCGAAAAATTGCTCGTCCTCTCTCTGGGTAAACTCCGAGATTTCCCTGCGAATAGCATTGGTTTTATGCACTAGGAAATATTTATTTAAAAATTTTGTAACCATTTGTTCCCATGATGAAATGCTATTGGCAGGTAAAGTATTTAACCATGAACGAGCTCTATCCTTTAAAGAAAATGGGAATAGTCTAAGTTTGACATCATCGTCTGAAAAATTTTCATATTTAAAAGTTTGACAAATGGCATGAAAATCATTCAGATGATTATATGGATCCTCATTTTCTAGGCCATAAAATGTGGGGAGACAATTTAGCACACTAGGTTTTAATTCGAAACTCCTAGCAGCTACATTTGGGTATCTTATGCATGATGTACTCAAATTAGCTAAGGGACTGAAGTAGTCCTTAAATGGCCTCTCTTGTGGTTGCAAATCCATTTTATTTTTAACGTGTTTGTGTGTGCGAAGTGTTTTTTCTAATTCAAGGTCTATAGGTTCAAGATTAGGTAATAATGACCTACGACCATGCATGCAAAATAAATAAAATAAAAATAAAGATGCAAACAAAACAAAAAATAAAGATGGGAACAAAACAAATAAAAATAAAGAAGAGGGAGAAATTACGATACTAACCTTATTGCGCTATTACAACCTTTCTATAAAAATACACAAAAATAAATACGTGAAAGAAATTAACTAAAAATTAAATTAATAAGATAAACAAAAAAAAAATTACAAAGAAAAATAAATGGAAAATTAAATTACAAAATTTTAAAGAAGAGAAAAAGAAAAGAAATACTAACCTTTAAATGTAGATTCACTTTTTTTTCTTTTTTTTTTAATAATAAAAAAAATACAAGAAAACAAATAAAAGAAATTATTCACAAAAATTAATTCTATGAATTAAAATTACTTACCTCCCCGGCAACGGCGCCAAAAACTTGTTGTGCAAATTTTAATGTACTCGCAAGCGCACGAATCTGTTGTAGTATAGATTAATGGTGACGAGTGTCGATCCCACGAGGAGGTGGATTTTAATTGTGTAGAATTAATTTTGTGAATGGGTGATTGGATTTGTGGTGGAAATGATTGGAATATGCTAAAACTTAAATTAAAATGGAGAGAATAAATTCTAAAATTGGTATTGAAATGGTGAGAATAAATTGAAGAGAATTATATTGAAATGACGTACTTGGGTATCTGGATCCGTATCAACATGCATCATGGGCTAAATATTCCTTATTAATGCCAATTAAATCATGAGGGGGGAATCCACACCTCATGAACCACGCTCTAATCAATATGGTGCTAAGGGCTTATCGTGCCAAATAATAATAACCTTATACTAGAGAGCCGGTGTAACCAAGGCGGTATCTAGACAAGATTAGTATTATTTGTCGACGAGAAGTCAAAACATCCACAAAAACTAGAGGGGAAGAGAAAATAAATTTACCAAATTAAGCCCATGACACATGTTGAGACTTCACCTTCAACCCAAGCTTGAAAGAAAATTAGCCACTCATAATTGAACTAGGGGCAAAATAGGAATTTATTAAAATACAAAGAAAATACAAGATGGAGAGGGAATTACAGAAAACAGAGTCCAAAAATGGATTCAGAGATATCAAATTAGGGGGGGGGAGGCCCCCTTTTTATAGATACATGGAGTAAATCATGGCCATCGGATTAAAAACAATTTGGACGCTCAGGATTGCGCCACGTCATCAGTCAACAGTCCACGGTTTGACCACGCGGATGAACAGTAACACGGTTTGACCCGACTTTGAACAGTAACGCGGTTTGACCCGGATGAACAGTAACGCGGTTTGGTTGAAAATAATCCTGTGTGATACATGCACCGTACGCGAGATTTTTCGTCCACTGATATGCTGCCACGTCACCATCAACAGTACATAAGAATTTTGGTCCAACAGGATCGTGACACCTCATCAGTCAATGCCACATCATCGGTCAATGCCACGTCATCATCCGTCTATGTGAACAGTGTCGTGAACAGTAACGTATACAGTACCGTACACGTGAATAGTACCGTACATGTGAATAGTGTCATTTTTCCTTTTATGCTCCTCCTAAGGTTTTCGACCGTCCTGAGTTCAAAAGTGATGTCCGTTTTGCCGTCTGATCTCTCCTTTATTGTGAAATGACTATAATGCCCCTAAAATACATAAAATACTTAATTAAAATAAAACACATGTAATTAAATCACAAGAAGGTTAAATATATAAAAGTAAGGGTTGTTAGTAAGACTTAAAATGTAAAATGACGGTTTTCTCCTTTATAAATATGCATTTTCTAACACTCAACAATAATCTCTTGTTGTAAAGGTCCATTGACACCTTGGAAGTCAATTGTAAGCGTTTGAAGCCTTGGGAGGCTAGCTTAGTGAAATCCTCAAGCCCGGTGTGCTTGGAGGCGTGGACGTAGGCGGGGATTGCCGAACCACGTAAAAATCCTTGAGTTTGCTTTCTCTTCCCTTACTCATTCATTATTGTGCTTTTATTGAATTTATTGTTTTCGAATTTATTAAGGCATTAGATTAAATTGTTGTGTGGTTTGCCTAGGATAATTTTAAAATCCCAATTCACCCCCCCTCTTGGGTTGCCTAGTTAGTATTTCATCATTATTATTATTTAACTTGGTTAATTGTTGGGACAATTGGACCAACCTAATCCGTGGCAAACCCCTATCGCCTTGGGGCACAAGCATCTAAATTGGGTTTTTTGATGGGTTTAGCCGTTTATAGATGCATTGATGCAAGCTCTTAATAATAAAAGTAATAGAATATGAATTTTGATTACACTGATTGCATTCCCTAATTAGAGAAGCGGACTCAATTTTAATTATATATTGTGTATAACGTATTATATTTAAATTTCTAAGAAATAAATACATACATACATACATACAAATACCTCCCTCTAAGGCTTGTCACTAAAATCGAATCATAAGAAAAGTAGTAAGTAAAAATTAATTTGGAGTTCGCTTGCCTCAAGTAGTATGAATTATCAACAACTTATTAGTTGAGTTGATTGACATATGATCCAGTTATTTTTGAAATAAAAGGTTCGAATCCCTCTCAATTGTGAGAGTAAAATAAAGAGAATTATACTCTCTAATGTTGACAATTTAACTCACAAATTTTCTATTGCTCATCTGATTCTAGATTTAAAAAAAAATAACACAAAATTATAATTTTTCTAAGGGTGAAATTATTTAAACCCACTAAACTATTCACTAAATTTATTTAAAAATTTTAAATTTTACTCAACAAACTCACATAAATACTCAATACACCCTTAATAATCTCAATTTATATAAAAATAATATTTTTACTAATTAAACCCATTAAATTCATTTATAATTACTAATTGATTTAGGTCTTATGAACGCATAAGGATACAAATTTGTGAATTTATTTTTGTTTCATTCACCTCACAACTCATTTTACTTTGCTTGTATGCATGCACATGTAGATTGAAAAATAAAAGAAAAAAGTTAGCAGTACACTAAAACATATGCAAATGAACAAATTAACATGCATGCTTCTTTTCTAAGAGCCACATGATGATATGCAACTGACTGAGATTTGCTCAAAACATACCAAAAAGGGAACATTAAAAAAAGTAAACAAAAATGAAAAAGAATAAATATAAAATATTTCAAAAGTTTCTAGCATTAGTCATTTATCTCTCCTCGCAATGGCATGCTCATGTTAACCTAGTGTCATATGTATTAAAAATAAAAATAATAATAATAAATGAAACAACCTACTGCATAACTTAGGGTGCGTTTGGGATTGAGGTGCTGTAGCTTTTAAGCTACAGCTGTTGTGAAAAAAAAGCTGTAATTATGAAACAAAAGTTAATATTATATAATAAATATAAATTTTAAATAATAATTTTGATAAAATTATTAAAAATATAATAAATTTTATATTATACAAGTGAAAATTATATCAATATAGTTTAAAAGCTACAGCAGTTAGTGTTTACCAAACACTTTAGTGCTGTAGCTTTTAAGCTACAGCTGCCCAACCTCAATCCCAAACGCAACCTTAATTTATTCAACTTTTGATGTAATAGATATAACTGAATTACTCTTACCATTTCATATTAAGTGAACAATCTTTTTGGCTAAATAATACTAAGGGTTATTATCATTTTACTACTTTAAAAATTGTCAAATATCAAATTATTACAATAAATATTGTCTCCTATCATTTTTCTACTATCTCTTTATAAAAATATCATTTTACTTCTTTTCCGCTACAACCATTAGTTGACTAACAAAATACTAATTTTATCCTTCATGATTCAAAAAAATAATAAGATAAATTTGTAATCCATATATCATAATTCCAACAAAAAGAATTATGTTGGTATTGTATATCCATTTTAATAAATATATTACAAATTTATTTTGTAAATAAGTTTCAAGTATTTTTTTAATCATGAAGGGTGAAATTAGTATTTTATTAGTCAACTAACTGGTCAATTAACGGTTATAACGGAAAAGTAGTAAAATAATATTTTTCTAAAGATGTAATAAGAAAATGATAGGAGACAATATTTGCTGTAATAATTTGATATTTGATAATTTTTAAAGTAGTGAAATGATAAAATCCATAGTACTAACTCAAAAGCAGATAGGTCATGACAGCCATAGGTTTGTATTAATTATGATTAATGGTGTTATATCTAAAAGAAAGGTACACCCAAAATTAATTATCTGGTTCAATTTTTTTCAAAATTTCAAACTATGTTTCAATAAATTAATAAGAAATAAAAAATATTAATTTAGGATTTAAAAAAAATATAATATTTAATGTAAAGATAGATTCAAAGAATAATTTTTTTTTTGTTATATATTAGTAGGGTCAGGCTACAATGCAACTGTGGTACCGTGCCACAGTTGCACCAGTCGTTGGATCCACTCAAATGAGTGGAGTCCACTTAAATAAATGGGAATTCAATGGTTGGGTGCAACTGTGGCACGGTACCACAGTTGCACCATAGTTTTATCCATATTAGTGTTGGTAATTGTAATTTAATTTAAAATTATTTTGAAAAGTGGGTTCAGTAAGTAGATTTTTTGGATTCAAATAACCTGCACATTTTACAATTAAATCATAAAGACGAAGAAAAAATACGAGACGAGTACACATGGCACAAGACAATTGACAGGGCCACGCTACGGTGGCCCACAGATGGAGAACAAGTAGTCAAACATAAGCAACTGATTTTGACAAGCCTCCCTATAAATTGCAGCTGGTGCAATCCACAGACAGGGCTGAGCTTCGGTTTAGAGTTCGGAGATTTAATCAAAAGGAAAATGGGTTGGATTGGAGAGAGCATCGAATCCGTCAAATCCATGAAGATCAGAGACTCTCTCTTTCAGTTTATAACTCTCGGTTTGTCTCCTTCTTTAGTACCATCAATTGTTGTATATACTATATAGAAGCTTGATGCTAGCAAATGTAAATTTTGATTAATATCCGAACAGTCTTCAATGACTTTGCTGCTTGGTGTATTAACCCTACATCGAATTTCACATAAAATAACAGATAGCATTGCCGAGATCTTTTCGTGTACAATTGTGTTGGCGCACAGTTCCAGTTGTATTAGGTGCTTAATCCCGCGAGGGGCTTGTTTGTTTTGCACTGTCTTTACACAGGCATGATTGTTTCATCGGCGTTGATCATATGGAAAGGGTTAATGTGTATAACTGGAAGTGAATCACCTGTTGTAGTTGTGCTTTCCGAAAGTATGGAACCTGGATTCCAACGGGTGAGTTTTTATTACTTATTTGTCTGAACAACAATTGTTGAAAGAGCATCAATGGGTGACTCGTTCGAAAATTGTTTTAGCGACTCAATGGATCTCAGTTCAGAACAAACTGGTAGCAATTATTGGCAGTTCATTTGATGCCATTCTCTCTATCTCTCTCTTTTGTATCTGGGTATGTACATAGACCAGAGTGTGCTAAAAATAACTGTTTTCAAATAGTCATGTTTGCATCTGATGTGTTGGTCGCTGTATTATTACTCTTCATTGTCTTCATGTAATTTTGAACTTAGAGATTTGCATAGATGTTCCTGAAGTTTAATCCTAAGTCACCAGTATTCTGCTTTGTCATTTTTTTCGCTTTTGGAAACCAAGTCTAAAGCAGCTTTCTGCCTGGAATAGTTTCGAGAAGCTGAGCCTTTTGAATTTCATTTTTCATACAGGGTGACATTTTGTTTCTGCAAATGAGCAAGGACCCCATTCGTACGGGAGAAATTGTCGTATTTAATATACAGGTATGTTGTTTATCCCCAGCAATTATAGCATGAATATTGTGGAAAACTTATTAATGGAGATTCAATTTTGATCTTGCTTGGACCATCTGACTTTAGCATTATTTATGGAACATTAACTGTCTCTTGTAAGGATTAATCTTCATCCTTTTGATTAACAAAATACTTAAGCTTCATTAGCACTACTTCTTCATTTTTTATTCGTTATATCTTTAAAGGAAAAAAAGATTTGAGAGCATTTATACAACATTTAACATTAGCTACTTCAATTTACTTAGTAGGTTGCTACTGTAATTCACATTGCTGTATGTTTCTTTTGCTTCTTTCTATCCAGTCTGTTCTTGCTACTTGTTTTAATTGTATTGAACATTTGTCCTTCAACTATATGTTTTCCATGTTTTTTCAGGGACGTGATATTCCGATTGTCCATCGAGTAATTGAGGTAAGAATAACGGATGCTTCATATTTTTTCAGCTGTCTCACATATAGCAAAATGAAGGGGGAGAGGAATTTACGAAATTATTGGCTGTCTACTGTGGAAATCTAATTCAGATTTCAGGATATTCTGATTCACATACCTTTGGCTTCTACTCTCTTTGATTTTTACCATTGATGGCTTTAAAGCTTGTGGTTGTTTTTTTTTTTTTTGGGTTCTTGTGGGGTGTGGAAGAGGCATCAGATTATGGCTACTTATGCTTCTGATAGTGTTTGTGTCTTAAAATTCTAACATTGGATTACATTTGGCTCGTACTGCTGTATACACTGATGTTCTTTTAACAACAAAATTGTATCTTATGTACACATTTATAGGTTCATGAGCAGCGACAGTCCGGCGAAGTTCGTATCCTCACAAAAGGTACAACATTTCTCATGTCCATGTAGTTACTTGTTGACAATATGGAGTTGACTGAATTTCATTCCAACATTCTTGTCTTGCCAAGCACTAAAGTCTTTTTGTGAACATAACTTTTTTATTCGTATGAGTATATTTGATGTTTATGGAAAGCAAACATAACATGCAGTCATCGTGAAATTTCATAAACCCTTGCAGGAAATGTTCCCAGATATTTTGTATATTCCTTTGCTTTTTTATATATGTATGATTTAATTATTCATTCAGTGGCTAATTTTCTAATATCTTGATTGGATACTTCTATCAGGAGACAACAATGATGTTGATGATAGGATGTTGTATGCTCAAGGCCAATTTTGGTTGAAACAAGAACATATCATGGGCAGAGCCGTAGGGTAAATTTGACACCTATTAAGAAACTTATTATTTCTAAGCTTACTGTATTTGACCTATTGAACTAATATTTACATTTATTAGGAACATCTCATGGTGTCCAAGTTAGTTTATATGACGCATTGCATATTAACTTTTAGATATAGCTTTTATTTACTTTTTGGTCTTGATAACATAATGTGGATCCTATGTATATTTTTATGTTTGCTGTATTAATAACTGATGAATTCATTTTGCCTAACTGAATTATTCCAATTTTAGATGACAAAAGTTGCATCACTCGTTGAATAAATGTCTATATAAACAAGATTGATTGTTTACATTTTATCATCCTTACTTATTTTCCTTGTATATCAATGTTAGAAATTACAATTTGCTTTTGTTATTTTCAAGAGACTTTGTTCTTTGTAATGGATCCCTTCTATTCTGAAAAACTTGATCTTCATGAAGTGTAATTATGCCTTCCCTCTGCAGGTTCCTTCCTTACGTTGGTTGGGCGACAATCATCATGACTGAAAAGCCTATCATCAAGGTTTGGTTTTGTTGGACTTTTTAGAGCACTTACAATGACAAATAGAATTTTTTTTTAAAAATAAAAATGTTTCAACCTCAGGAAATTGCTTCAAATCACACATATCTGTAGTAAGATTTTATTACAAACATTTTAATTGGTATTCGGAAAGGAAAAAGGCAAAAGTCCTCTCTCTCAAACTGGTTATTAACTTTTTTTTTTTTTTTAATTCTTGCAGTACATACTAATAGGGGCTCTGGGGTTGCTGGTCATAACGTCGAAGGATTAGAGATCCAACACATTTCTTCAAGTCTCGACTCATAATTTTGACCATTTTAAACTTCCTTTTTGAAATAGAGAAAAAGGGCACAAATGCTTGATTCTTAGAGATTCAGCACGGTGTGCCATTGTGTGAACTAGCTTTTAACATCAATTTGAAAAAAAAAAAAAAAAAACAGTTATCCACAGTGGTAGGATTTTGCTTTTTATTGATAGATTTTCTGCTTTTGGTAACATAAATCTTGTGCTGGAAAATGTCTTCTTTTCGAGTTCATGGCCTTTGGCATGTAGCTTCAAGATCCACCACCAAGACAGCCCGCTAAACTAATTGTAATTCGTTCTCCCCAGCTTTAAAGCTTGTAGACTAATCGGTCGATTGAAGAAGTTATTCACGGAGCATCATCGACAAGTTGACACAACGCAATTTGAGCAAGTAGTCAATACAAAGTTGACCTTTCTGACCTTTCCAAATAATGCCCTGAGAAATACTTGTCGATAGTTTTCTCAAGTTTCAACGAAAGCAACTTTCCTGCCATTTGGGGTGGTGAAAATCTGAATATTTAGGAAGAGAAATTCCTTTTGAACCTTCGTTGCACTGTTGTCTCGTCTGTCCAACGGTAGCTGTCTTGTCTGCCGAGTGAAAGCATTCTCTTGGGAGAAGCTCGCATCATTTAGGTGAATTTTAAGGCAAGCTGACTTCAGAACCACCAGCAGTTGGTCCTTTCTTGGGAAAGAACCACGACGGAATCTGAAGAACCACATCCAGTCCATAACAAATCCAATAAAAGTCAGCAAGACTGCCAATGGTTCGGATTTTCAAATCTTGTTTCTAAATTTAACTACGAGTGGTTCCGCTTCTCTGTTTGGTTTGTTTATAGTACAAGTTGTTGGGTCTCATTCTCATAACCATGCCATGTCTCGTTGTCCACCCACAGCTTAAAGACGGGATCAAAGAAAGCAATTGCTATAAGCCCGGATAACTTTAATTACTTGTACAGGCACACTTAATTAAACCCAGTTGCTGCCTGCCATTTGGGACGGGTGTCGAGGTACGTACCCAGTTACAGTAATCATTGAATCATGTTACAGGGATGACGACTACCAATTAGCCAAGCCATTGATGATTAATTAGTTATAATCAGACGGTGTCAATTCTAGCAAACTAGAGTTTCAGTTAACTTTAGTATCTGTGGTCCTGTGGATGCATGGGAAACTTTTGAGACAGCTGATTATTTGATGTTCGGTGCAAAACACTATCTGTGTATCACTAACCTATAATCTATCATATCAGGTAACATCATGAAGTATCCGATCCATATAATAAAGAACCAGCTCGCAGATAATCAGATCCCACAATTTCAGAGAAAGATTCAGCTGTCACCAAGGCCAAATTTGTGAGGTTAAAGGCTAATTCTAAAAACGATTCTAAAATCGATTCAATGTACAATCAGAGAATGATAATAAAAATCGAAAAGAGACGCTTTCTTCCTTTCTGCATAACTAGTCCACATACCATCCCCAACACTTCATCGTACAAGTGGGTCTCCATTTCTAAAGATAGGAATAGAATGAACAACAAAACCTAAAATCCTCGCCAACAAAATTAGTAAGTTACCAAGACTACTGGTCAGAAGAGTTCACATGCCAAATAATAATATTCTTAGTCAGCGAACCTAACACAAGTTGGCACCAGGTGAATACCCAAATCATCTCAAGCTTTGCAATAACAAACCGTGCTAATAAGCATACTAAGACCAACACGAGGATATCAATTGAAATGAATTATTGTGCACCGATTAAACCAGAAACATTGATTGGTTCATATACATAAAAGCAGAGGATACCCAAAATAAAATTTCTACAGAATCAATAATATGTAATGTAAATATCAATTTTGAGACTTCCGCAGAATGAATCCACACTCATCTCCATCAAGGCCAGAGTTACAAGTATTTCTACCGGTGCAATTTATATGACACCAATAGTTTAAAGCTGAAAAATTACGAACTAAAGGTGCAAAAGGTATAGACAATAACCAGATTTGACAAAGATAACTCCAAAAATCACTAGTATTATCCTTCCTCCTGTGTAGATTTCAAAAGCTATATTTGATCTTCAAAATGGCAAATGTTGAACAAGTAGACCAGATAAGCAATCTGCAAAAGAAAATTTAAAATATATAATTTTAAACAGAATTGGATATCCGCTCTACTCTTAACAAGAGCCAAAATACATCTGCCTAAAACATCATCAAACAGCTAGAAACTGATAGTTAAGGTTCATAATGCGTAATTAGACATCCAGCTGTTGGAGCATCATGGGCAACAACAGACCCTAGAGACAGTTAATTGCGCTCAAAATTTCTTCAAATATCCATCAGCACATAAATTATGGCATTAAAACAAATAAATTCTCATATACAAACCATTTACAACAATGCTTAAAACTTCATTACACAAGAACAATGTTCCATTTCCCGAGGATAGGATCAACTTTATGAAAGATTTGAACATGCATTAATTGAATGTGGGAGAAAATTACTTCAGTTTTGCTTCAGCTTGTTTCATTGAACCAGATTTCAGTAACATGATTGCTACTCCTATCTGAATAATGAATATCATAGCAGCACAATCAAGCTAACCTTTATGCAGATTACTACAGAATTATTGTCATATTTACCAAAATGCTGAGCATTCCAATTCTCAACCCACAAGCACAGAAAAAAGGAATAGAAAGAGACATATATCTAAAAAAAGTGAAAGAAACATTCAATTCAATCGTTCAAACGAATAAAATAACTTATAAAGCTTAACTGACATTCACAATAAAAAACAATAATTTAAATCATGTAAATTCAGTAGCATTATACCTTGATTCGACTCATCAAGCTGGTGAATACTGAAACTTCTGCCACATGTCACAATGGGGAGTCTCCTTTATAAAACCCCACTGCTGCCGCTGAATCTCTAACCGGCAATTCTGTGCAAGAATAGTAAAGTAATCCTTTTCAACTTGCTTTTCCAGCCTCACTCTCTGAACACTACCCACCGGATAGTCCTGCTCAAATTTGCTAGACTTCACATAAAAATTCACCCCTCTTTCCGTTGTAAACTTGTACTCATAAGGGTAAGACCTCGACAAGGCATAAATTGGATCAGAAGACGGCAAAAACTGCAAGAGAATTATCAAAATCACAGGCAACAACTGAATCAAGGCACGTAAATTAAACCCATCGGAGCCATTACGATCAGCCGTTCCCGTGGCCACTCCCTGCCCGAAATTAAAATGCCGAAACTGAGTCCTGGCTGGCGGCATTCCCCCGAAGAAAAAGTTCCTAAAAATCTCCTCAGCATCAATATCCGAATCATAAAACCCGTTAAACCCACGGGCGGCCCGAGTATGAGTCCGTGGCTGATAAACGGGCTCATCTGACCCAGTAATATCATATTTTTTCCGACTCTCATCGTTGCTCAAACACTGAAACGCCTTTGATACCGCTTTAAAGGCTTCTTCGGCGCCTGGAGCTTTGTTCTTATCGGGATGAACCTTCAGCGATAATTTTCTATAAGATTTCCGTACATCTTCGACCGTACAAGATCTTTCAACCCCTAGGATTTCGTAAAAATCTTTCGTTTTCTTAATCTGTCTCACGATCGCGATTTGCTCTTCGGTGTACGCCGGAGAGGACGAAGAAGAAGCTGACGGAGACGCGCCAGTTGATGGGCCCCGGTGTCGGATCGTCGATTGATCGGACGGCTTTGAATTGGGCTCTGCGGACGGGCCGTTAGGGTTTGTGTTGGGGTCGGACTCGATGGATGAGATGATGTCGTCAACCGGAAGAGAAGGATCGAGGCGGCGAGCCTTGGACAGAAATTTGATCGCACGCGCTCGATCGCCTGATTCTAGCGCTTCTTTGCCGATTTTGAAACATTTCAAGGCGTCATCTTTATTCCCATCCATGATGAAAATTGAAAAACCACACAAGAACAAATAACACAATATATATATAAATATCACAAACCCTAATCCTAATTTATTGCCGATTGCGAATCATAATAGTGTTAATATAATGGATCTGACATAAGAATTTGAATTTGAGGGGTTCAAGGATTCAGGGGGTGGTGTCGTAAGTTGAGGGTAAGGAGGAGAAGGAAGAGGAGAAGTGTCAATGAAATTATCGTCTTTCTGATTAAAGTACGTTGGCTGAGTTTTAGGATGTGTTTGGATACTCGACGGTTCCTACTTTCTGTTCAACTTAGAGCAGTCAACATTACGGAGTAACCAAACACTGTCTTTTGTCGATTTTTTGTTAGGGATTAATTTCGTATTATTCCATTGATTATATTTAATTAGACCTTTATTTTTAAAATTTCAAATTACCTTCAAGTTTTTCATAAAAAGATTAAAAAAATCATCAATTCACATAGTTTTTTCTTTATTTTTGAAAAAGAATAAGGTAATTTAGAGATTTTTAAAAGTGAAGATGACAATTTAAAAATAGTAATCCAATTTTAACCTTTTAATAATTAAATTGTATATAATAACATTTGCATCCCTGTATTTTTTTACAATTTACAATTTTGTTATATATATATATATTCATGTAAACTTGAAATTGATTTTTTTTTTAATTTTTAAGATATTAAAATGAAGGTATTGTATCGTCCTTTAATTTAAAATTTAATTTTTTTAAAGTATGTGTTGGATATCAAAATAATAAGAGAATATAAGGGATAGGAGATGGGTTCAAATATTTATATTTCTTTAGGAAAAAAATTTCAATTCATACAAATTTATGTTCACAAATAGTAAAGGTCGAAAAGGAAATTTCTTATGGGCGCACAAACAGCGATTGACATCTCATATTTAATCCGGTTGTTGATATCTTTAATTTCACTTAGATTTTTGTTATGTTATATAATTATGTAACATATATGATTATGTAACGTAACAATCTCCATCCACTTACTCTCTATTTATCCCTAAATTAAAGATAAAATTATTCTTATACCCTCCAAATGAGAAAAAATTCCTTAGGTCCTGACCCAATGGGAGTATGGGACTAGTGTGAATGAGGAAATAAATGTATCCTTTGTTGAGATATTTAAAGGGTTAAGGATTTCAATGTTATTAGCCCAATTACACACTTCACAAACAAATCATAGCTTCATAGGGCACACCAGATGAAAAACAAAACTTTCCATAAAAACGACGTCGTGAGTTTGCTGTCGTTTATTTAGCCGCCCTCGTTTGTGAAACCCTGAGAACTCGAAACTGCTAAGCAATGGAGTCCCAAAATCAGTACGAAGTCGACCTCGGTAATCTCTTGGCTTTCAACCATTCTCACCACTTCCCATCCCTCCCCTCTTCAAGGTTTGGCTTCTTCACCCGTCCTTTTTTTAATTTGTTTTCTTTTTGTTTTAATATATTCACATATTTGCAATTTTCTGTTGTGTCTGTGATTTCTCGACAGTGTGTGCGGCCGTTTTGTTTTTTCTTTAATTATTTTCCATATATATTGTGTGCAAGTATTTCCAAGTATACCAGCTAGTTTAAGCTTATTATCATGCAACTGTTTAATATTTTTGTTTTTGTGATTTTGTTGTATTTTTTGGTTTTAGGAGGTTGATTTTGTATTTTATGTAAAAATCTTGATTTGCTTAGGGAGGAACTAGTAAAGGAATGTCTAGAGGAGGGCACGAAGTTGGTTCAAGCCATTGCAGATCGTCTTTTTAACTTACCTTCAACAGAAGATGTAGATGGCCCTATTGTCACGTTGCCTCCACCTACAACTAAATTGCCTAGATCGAAGCATGTAAGCTATCCTTTCTATTCGTTATATCGCCCAATTGTAGTTCTTTATCTACTTCAGTTTGGGTTGGCTACAGATACTTCATTGTTTTATAATTAGTAGCAGCAAGGCATGTGCATATATTTATTGCTTTTGCTAAAAATTACTGATTTTACATTTCTTTTTGTTTTGTTTTCTTTTCTTTTTGGCTACTCAATATGAAGTATGATATTATGCTCTATTAGTTCTCATGTACCACAAACTTTTGCTGATATGGGTTCGTCTAAAAAGCATTTGCATGATTAAGTGGGAACAAAGGATGCAGAAATTAGAAGTGTATAACTCAGTCCTGATTTTGCATGAAAATGATTTTAAGGGTTGTCCCTTAATTGTTTGGAGCGCTGTTTAGCTTTTATGCAATTGTTTGAAGAAATCATCTGAAAGGTTGCTTGTCCGCTTAATCAACAGTTCACTTTTAAAATGCAGTAATCCATTAAAAAATTGTAAGAATAGTAAGTTTTCCCGCAGAGAGGGCCATTTAGTGGTGCTGTTTGCTACCTACTGTGAAATACATATCTGCCAGTGGTTTAATAATGCGGTGCCAGAATATAGAAGTGTTTAATTATCCCTTCTGACCATCAATGTGATGCTTCAAGGTGAACATTATTTGAACCAAGGTTTTCAACTATTTTTCAATGACAATGATATGGTAAATGTATTTTTCTTTTTATCCATGTGTTTTATTATTTAATTAAATGGTTGATGAAAGTACATCGCTTTTTTGCCATGGTGATATCATCTGGATTAGTACACTTGTGGCCATTGCTACTTTGCTAGCATGTTCATCTGTCTACAGCTTTGTAATGCAAAATTTCTGAGATGATGTCTTCTGCTTCCTTATGTTCAGTGTGTAAAACTTTTTATTATTTCTTTTTCAGCTACCAAAGCCTAAACCTCCTACAAAATGGGAATTGTTCGCCAAGAAGAAAGGTCAGTTATATGTAATCATCTTCAGCATTCATGGCCTTTTTTCCTGAATGTTTTGGTTATGACAAAGTAAATTAAGCAATATGAGGATTGGGCCTTGGATAATCAATCGAATTAGTTTTAATATTTTGGATGATCTTGATTTGTCCTTATTTATGTTTGATAATTTAATCGTTTTTACAGGTGTCAATCACTGATGAAAAGGTTTTGAGATATTTTGCAGGTATCAAGAAGCGTAAGAAAGACAAGGTTGTTTGGGATGAGCAAACTGGTACTTGGAAACGTCGCTTTGGTTATGATCGTGTTGATGATGATAGAGATGTGCCCATCATCGAGGCCAAGATGACTGATGGTAAGTAGTTAAACGATCCATGTTGCAATTTAAATATGAAGTAAAGGTACCAAGATAATGTTGCAACTGAAATTTAAATGCTTTTTGCTTTTGGAACTGGAAATTCTTATCATATCAGACCAATTTATCCTGTCGTGAAAAGACTTTTATTGAACATTTACCTTCAGAGCCAGGAGAGGATCCTTTTGCTAAGAGGCAAGAAGAGAAGAAAAAACGAGTTGCTAAGCAAGATAAGAATCGGTTGCAGAACTTGAAACAAGCTGCCAAAGTTGGTGCTTTGCCAAGGTTTTGCTCTGCCATTTCTTGTTAAGGTTTCTTGTGGCATAAATATGTACACATATTTTCATGCATTGCAATGCATCAAGCCCTTCACAGCTTTCATCTACAGAAGATTTTTCTTGTCAATTTTAATTAAAGAAACTGGATTTTAAAATTGGTTTCACTTTGTTTATTCAAATGCGAACCTATTGGTACTTATAGGATAAGTGATCTTTGAGTTAAATGAACTATTAGGTTGTGGATTGTGTGTTTTGATTTGGTGATCTTCTTAAAAGTTGGGTTTATGTCCTTGGGCTTCAATAGTCTTGCATCATTGGCAGTGGCTCCATGCTCTCTTTTTTGCTGGTCATGGAACTTTCGGTCCAAATTGTTACATTTCTTCTATTCTTTTGTTTTCTTTTCCTTTTGCTTTCTGAATGCAATAGAGAAAATGGATAATTTTTAGGCTTGTTTCCAGTGCTGCACCTTGCACACGTTAGTGGTATTGTAAACAAAAATTGAGTAAACTTTTTTTTGTAGCCATGTTCAACTAGCTGCCACAGCTTTGCCCATAACTGGGACCCAGGCTGCACCTAAGAAGTTTACCAAACATGAGCTAGGGGATGTAGCTGGAATTGCTGCAACTTCAACAGCTAGTGGTGGTAAATTTGACAAGAAAGTGCCTGGAGAAAAAGCTCCTAAACACCAAGGAAAGCATCGCAAGGTTTGTACACCTAGCCCTTTACTGCAATTGCTTCAAGAAAGTGACCCTTTTCTGAAATGTCTCAAAGGATAGCTTGAATTATTCAATTGTTCTGTTTTGGTTTCATTCAGTTCCTACCGGTTGTGGAAGGGTCAGGGATAGGCTCTCGAGAGAAGGAGCAGACTGATAAAGTCTTGAACAAGCTATTCTCTAAACATTCACATGAGATTCTTAATGTTGAAAAGGTATGTTGGAGCCATTTTGTAATGTTCCTCTGGTTTTTGATGTGGTCTCAAGTATTCAAAGACTCATTTTGGGAAATTTGCTCACGGTTTGAATACGTGTTGACTTGGATATAGGCTGTTACCGCGTACAACGTAAAGAGAGAGAAAAAACAGAGGCTGAAACACAATAAGAATGTAGAAGACAAGTCTTTGTCGACTTCAAATAAGTTGAAACCAAAGAAGCAACTGAACAAGAAGTCTGCAAAGAAGGGATCTTCTAAGAAAGGCAAAGCAAAATGAAGTTAATAGTTAGTGATAACTGCTGTAAGCTTGTAGAGTTTTTGATTACATTCTACAAGGGTATCAATTTGGAACGGAATGAAGATCGTGCAAGTTTTATTATGTATTTTCAGGCAGAGCTCGTTATCCTCTTTATTTACCAGCTAATTAACTTCAATCAGTGTGTTTATTAGCTGTTTCATAAGGATTTGCTACACGATCTTCAGTTCACAGCCTGTACACGTGGCCCAAAATGATACAATCTGCTTCTGGACAATCTAATACAACCTTTCAAAATGAGAAATATCGATTCTATCCGAACCTTGTGGTATCTATCAGCTGCAGCGTTATTCTCTCAATTGGGAGAACCAGACGCAAATAGTGACAAAAAGAATGGGTGATTTCAAATTTTCAATCTTTCATCCGAAGCAAGGCCAAATTTTTTTCTTAATGTAATGAAAACCAACTTTGTAAAACCAATGTTAGGCTGCCAGAAGTTGATTTGGTTTGAAATTGGACGGTTAGTATTGGGGTTAAATTGTCGTGCGTGTAAAGATATAGTTAATCCTGGCGGGCTTTTTAGTATTTCAGTATTTTTCTAGTAGGGTTAAAAGAAAGTGACAGTATCCAAAGCAATAGCGTAATTGTGACTTTGTCTTCCGCAAAGGGGCGCCTTTCGGAGAGTGAAGCAAGAACATCATACTTCGCTCTTTTCTCTGCTCAACTGTGGTGAGCACAGAAAGAGAGAAGAATCTTTCTTTATTGCGTTCATTGAAGCCATCTTGCAACTCTGATTACAGAATATCTCGTATACTTTTATTCTCTATTTTCAAACTTGTTGCCACCTTGGCTCATATTCGTTCTTTGGTCAATTTGTTCCATTCCCATCAACCAAAAGTTGTTCTTTTTGGTACCCATTAGCATAAAACCATTTTTTTTCCAAAGGAATGGTATAATTATAATAAGGGCTGGCCTAAAGCAATCCTAGGAGCGAGAACACGGCCACGGCCGCTATCTCCTGCCAAGGAATATAGGTTTTTTTTTTTCTTCATCAAACATCAAACTATACAGTATTTATACAGATGAGTGGTTCTGTTTATTTCTTTAACTAGAAGAAAATACAAGTGTTTCAGGCTTTCAGTTAATAATGGGGAAAACAAGTGTACAAGTTCCTCAGTATAGTAACAAAGATGTTGTGTTTTCTGGTTCTGGCATCAAGCTTCAATGCAGTTCTCGGAAGAGTATTGGTTCCAAAAGCTTCTTTGCAAGTATTGGAGACGCTGCAAATTCTTTGGAGAATAGCGCACAACTTCCATTTATTAATTTGCTTTCAAAACATATGTCTCTGCCTGAACCGAGTTTTAGGATTGATAGGATCCCACAATTAGCATTGGGTGAGGTATTAGAGGCTGGAGAGAAGGTTGTAAAGAAGGAGGTTGGCTTCAAGATGAGAATTAAGATTGGAAATCCATCGCTAAGGAAGCTGATCAGTGGAGCGGTAGCAGGTGCTGTGTCTCGCACAGCTGTTGCTCCATTGGAGACTATAAGGACACATTTGATGGTGGGGAGTTGTGGGAATTCTTCCGGTGAAGTGTTTGATGCCATTCTCAAGAGTGACGGTTGGAAGGGCTTGTTTAGAGGCAATTTCGTTAATGTCATCCGGGTTGCACCAAGCAAGGCTATTGAGGTGAGTGATCTGCCTTCGATATTGTGTTTCTGATATTCATGTAATTTAACCCAATACTTTATTCTGTTTAATTGATACACTGCTAAGATTAGTGATACACACACACACGCATATACATATACATATACATATATTTTACCTATGTATTAAAAAGGACTTGGGACTCTTTTTATAATTGTTCTGAAATTCTGTCTGGTGTATTTTGCTTTTGGTGTTGTTTAACCCAACATCCCATGTAGGGAGACGTTGATTTTGTTTCTCCTTCTTATTGTTACATTCCATTTCTTCAAGAAAGGTTTTTTTTTTAATTTTTTTTGGAAAAAAGAATTACCTATAATTTTTTCAAGAGTAGGGTTCAGTGATCTTGAAATTATTGATTGTTTGTTTCTCTCTGTCTGACTTGTTGACTTACCCTGTATATAATCTCCTTTTGGCAGTTTGCTTTGTTATTTCATTGGTATTTATAAGTCTATTGGTTTGTGATCAATCTAAAAAGTGTTGGCTAAGAAGTTACATTTGATGTTTGTGCAAAAACGTTTTCTGGTGGTACCCTGCAGTTGTTTGCTTATGATACGGTTAAGAAGCACTTGGCCCCTAAACCTGGAGAAGAGCCCAAGCTTCCTATTCCTGCTTCGTCAATTGCAGGTGCTGTTGCTGGATTTAGCTCTACCTTGTGCACGTACCCACTTGAGCTACTTAAAACCCGAGTAACTATTCAGGTAAACTCAAGACATTAATATGATTAATTAAGTTAAATTTATTAACACATCTTATTTCACATAGCCAACCGCACCTCAAGTACTTGCGGCACTTTAATCTGATTGCAGAGAGGAGTGTACAAGAATCTCTTAGATGCATTTTTAACAATTGTGCGGGAGGAGGGACCTGCGGAGCTATACAGAGGCCTTACTTCCAGTCTAATTGGAGTAGTTCCATATGCTGCCACCAACTATTTTGCTTATGACACCCTGCGAAAAGCTTACAAAAAGGCTTTTACGAAAGAGGAAATCGGAAATATCGTGACTCTTCTAATTGGATCAGCAGCGGGTGCAATCTCAAGTAGTGCAACTTTTCCCCTGGAGGTGGCTCGGAAGCACATGCAGGCAGGAGCTCTGAATGGAAGACAGTACCAGAACATGCTTCATGCTCTTGCAAGCATCCTTGAGAAGGAAGGTCTTCCAGGTCTGTACAAAGGCTTGGGGCCCAGCTGCATCAAATTGGTCCCTGCAGCTGGGATTTCTTTCATGTGCTACGAGGCATGCAAGAAGATACTGATCGAGAAAGAAGAGAGTTTAATTTCCTGAAGGGAGTTCCTAAATGAGAATGGACAGTTTTGAAGTTCTGCTCACTTTCTTGGAAGAAGAAAAGCAAAAATATTTTTAGTAGTAATTTGCTCATTCTATTGGTTTTGGATTTCCTTGACCAAAGTTAAAGCTGATCGCTTGAGGAGGCTTATAGGGATTTAGAATTTTAGATATTACATTTTGCCTTGTTTTTTAGTTACAGTCGGGTATGAGAACTCAGATGGGAAGGTTCTTGGTAGGTGTTGTTTGAAAGAAACAATATTCCCCTTTAAATGGCAGACTTTAAAGCAGCAAATTTTAGCTGCATGTCTGCATGATCAATAAAGGGTTTTAACTGTATGGCCAATGCCAATGGTGATTGAATTACCCCCACTTTTCAAATTCTTTACGTATTGTAATACCAAAGCCATCAATCACCTGACTGTTACGTTACATTCTTCCGTTCTGTTCTATTCCTCAGTTGCTTAAATTTAATTCTTCTACATCCAAGGTTACCGAGATTGCCAGCTAATCAACCTATTTAGAAAAGTTCATAATGTCAAGGAGTCCACAAATCTGCAATCGGAATCTGCAATCGAGCCAGTGTCGCGGAAAATTATCGCAAAGGCAAGAAAATAATTTGGTTCACCTGGAGCCAGCCAGGTGTTAAGAATTGGTAAAATAGATGGAAAATACTAAAATGAAATAAAGAAATCAACCTCCACACATGCAAAGCTATACATGATGGCGAGTTAAATTCCAGCAAGCACGGGCCATGCCGACCAACATATCATTGATGAGTGTAAAAACAAGAGATTCTAAAAGAAGTAATTTTCAGAGCCCACGATCGTGTTAACATTGAATTTCTCGAAATGAAAAGGACACTAATGATAGTCTAGTGTTCTTAATGCCAAAGCAATATTAACCAAAGAAGGATAAATCAATTCTGACTAAACAGAATGCACATTGAGGATTGAAACAAAGCCAGTCTTTCACTCACTATGTAAGATACCAAAAAAGAACCCATACATTGAAGGTGCTTAACAAAATTGGAGACAAAAGATAGAATAAAAAAATCACTAAATAAATTTTGAATACTAAATATGGTGTTTCTACACTCTTATCATAAAATTCACAATTACAAAACAAATTTAGGAGAATCATGAACGCAAAGCCAAAGATACCCCAATAATAAAAGAAAGTGACTAATTAAGCGTTCACCAGTGCTAGAGCATTAAAAACCAGATACTAAAATCCAAACTCATCTCAACTCTGTTCTTCACCATCGCCAACATCCCTCTCCTCGGCAGCAGCAGCCATCAGTTCATCAAAGTTTGCTGTCTTCTCCAGCCATATTTCAATCTGAAAAGGAGCATCACAAGAGCAAGAATCAGCTCCTGAATGTGATATTATAAAAAGAATTCTGTATCACATATATTCCAATGACCTGAACATCAACACAAAATATTAATCATCCTAGAGGGAAATCAACATTGCTGACAAAACCACGTCTACCAAATATAATGTACACAGAATTATCCAAAAATATGATGACCTAAGATCCTCCAAATCACCAGCTTTAAATAAAAAAGTCCCTCCAAATCACCATCAAAATTTGACTACACTGGGAGAAGGACGAAGAAGCAGAAACTCTAAAAGAAAAAGCTATATCGTCCATTCTTGCAATTTCTGAAAATGAAGGTATATGAAGAGGACCATCCACAGCAGGTTTTTATGTTGCATGTATGATACATTAGTAAACCATGCAGAAATTGAAAGAAAGCACAAAAAGATAAAGCATCCATTTACCTTGGCTTTCTGGACGGGTCGTCCTCGAGATTCATCCCTCATATCAACTGTCGAGGTCATGATCTCTGCAAGAGTACATGTTAATTACTGAACAAAGTGAAACTTCATCGGTGGGGTAAAAGATGTCTTAACTGGAAATTAGAAAATCTTACTCTTCTCAACAGCCAAACCATTGTTTTTCAGAATTTCAGCAACTGTGACAACTGTGGCAATAGCTGCAGAAATAACAAGAAAAAAGAAGCTTTAAGCGCAGAATAAGCCATCATAAACATTATGTCAGAACAAAGTAAGAAAGACTTGTTTGAGCCCAGTAATGGCATTGGCATGGACTAGATGGAATAAAATGCATTCAAATGAAAGCTAATTCAAGCACAAGTATGTTTATCGAAAAATGTAAATGATAAGACATCACATGATATTGAAGAAATCAGGAGCAATAAAAACTTTTCACAGGATAAACAAGGGAATACCCATTCCAAGGGCAGAGAGCTCCACCTCATTGTGCTGCTGCATATACCTCTGCAACCAGAAATAACACAGAACCAAAGGAATTATGAACTGAATAAAATGTTAAATTTTTCTGAAGCATAGCACACAAACCTAAATTAGATGCACCCACACATCATCAAGAACATAAAACCCAGATCCCAAGATAAAAAAGAGAGTAAAACCCTAAACTACAAATAGGTCTCAACAGAAACCTAGTAAGACATATTTCTTATATATATATATTCAATATGTTTCAAAAACAAGAAAGAAAGAAAAAAACTTAGTTAACAAGGCCAATCAAACGAATTGGACACGATACCCTAAAGCCAAAAATGCCAAGAATTGCTTCTATTTCGTTTCATACGGTTTCTGAGCATCCAAAGGCAGTAAAACAAATCTAAAAATAAATAAAAAAAAAGATACCTTCGCGAGATTGACGTAGAAAAACAAGGGCTTCTTGGTATTAGAAACCTGAATTCGATTCTTCTTGTTTGCATCTACGGCCAAGTTCATGTTGTTTACTCCCTCTGTAATTTCTTCCATTTTAGAACTTATTACCCAAAACCCTAATTCTTAGATTTCTCTGTTTTGGTGAAATTATTATGAGCAAAACTTAAAGCTACAGAGACCCGCAGGTTACTTTGTTATTTTAGTTTTGCTTTATATGGAGAAGGTGAAGCTTGAGAATTGAGATTGATGTGCCTTTTTCCTAGGGTTAATTTCTGTCTACGCCCAAAAAATTGTAATATACATTAAATAACCCCCTATATTTTGACAAATACTTCGTGCCCCAATGAGGCTTTAGCTGCTCCCGTTAAGTTAGAGATGGCAATTGTACCCGCAAACCCGCTCAAATTCACCCGTTAAAATCCGCCCGTTGTGGGTAATTTTACTCGTTGCGGACGGATTTAGTATTATAAATTAAAACTCGCACATGGATGCAGGTGGGTTTGGTATTAACCTTATACCCGGTGTATACCCGTATGGATATCCACCAAACCCGCAATATTTTTTCCAAATATTTTTAATTTAATTTTAATATAAAAATATATAAAGAAAATAATGTCATTAATCAAATTACCAAATAGCTAAAGACTCAAAGTTGTATATGTGTGTATGTGACCCATCTCCTATTCTAAAGTCATAACCTAAAGAAAATTAAAGGCATTTCCCTTCGAATTAGTGTTTGAAAATATTAATCTTAATTATTATTATAGGCATTGTGTTGGATGTGTGCTTATGGTGGTGAATGAAATGAATATCTTCTCTTGGAGCTTGTTTTAAATGATAATATGAAATGTAATTATTATTTTTAGATACTAGTTTGTGTTTTTTAAATGGATTTGTATAATTTATACTTAAATTTGAGAATTTGTGTTGAATTGATGTGGAAATTTTAATTTTTCATTTACATTGTTTAAATATAAAATTGAGTATGTTATATGAAATTTGAGGTTATTATTATAAATTTATATATTAAACATTTGTGATTTTAAATACGGAAACCCGCAAAAAATCCGCCGGATACCATTACGGGTTTGATAATTGTTAAAACCCGCTGCGGGTGGGTTTTTTTAAAAAAATTAAAACCCGCTGCGGGTTGCGGGTGGGTTTGGTAATTCAAATTTTGTGTGGGTTTGGGTTTGGTAATGGCAAACCCGCTGCGGGCGGTGCCCATTGCCATCCCTACGTTAAGCTCTGCTTACCTGTTGAATGTCTTTGACTTTTACCAATGAAAATATTAACGGTGAGCCTACTTTTCGAATTAAAGAATCAAAATTTGAAATCATAATTATTCACGGTATTTATTTCATAAAATAGAAGTTTAAATCAGACTAGAAATTATGGGACTTACTACAATTTGAGAATAAAAAATGAAAAATTAATTCTCATGGGAGGTTGGGATTGAGTCTCCCCTTCCCTAAACTTCCAATTCTATCCTCATTTAGGTTTCAATATTTTCAAAATACACTCGTTAATAATCATTATTATTATTATTGTTGTTGTTGTTGTTGTTATTATTATTGTTTTAATATTTTTTTATTTTTTTATTAATATTAACATTGTTAAAATTTTCTTATTTTTATTAATTTATTAATTATTTATTATTATAATTGTAGTTGGAGGAAAGCTAGCGAATTGGGTTGAGTTGAAACGGTTATAGGATGGAGCTTATGAGGCGGCATTATCATTGTAAGAGGGACTCATGTGCGGTGAAAGGTCGGTTGGCAGAGTCCGGCGAGTTTGGTGGGTTGACTCAATAGGTTCGTTAGGCCAACTCATGGTTAAGGCGATGGCTGCGACAAAAAACAAAGAGATTAAGCTAAGTTAAAAATGAAGCGTACGCAAAAACAAGTAGTGGTTTCTGTATGAGAAGAGAAGAAAGCGTAACGACGAAGGTATGGATTTTGCAAAAAGATGAATAGCGTTTGTTAGTTTTTACGGACCTTATAAGGGTGCGTTTGAGATTGAAATTAAGTAGCTGTAGTTTAAAATTTATAATATTAAAATATTTGGTAAACACTAGTTGTTGTACCTTAGAAGTTATGTTAATAATATATTTCACTTATATGATAAAAAAATATATTATCTCTTTAATAATTTTATCAAAATTATTATTTAAAATTTACATTTATTATATATTACTAATTTTTATTTCATAATTACTATTTTTTTTATACCTTAAAAATTATAGCACTTCAATCTCAAACGCACTCTGAGTTTCAAAAAACACAAAAGTAGAAAATGAGAATATGTAAAGGTTGTGAGGTGATGTAAGTATTAAAACTCAAGTGTTTAGAAGAAACTAGTTGATTCAAGATTCGTCGAGTACAGAAGAGCAAACGAGGCTTTTTATCCTTCTAGACAGTTCTCTCTCGCAAGGGAACCTAGAATGGATGAAGAATGGGATCCTTGGTGATCCATTTTGTCACTCACGGGTTGGGTGGGTTTTGTCACTTTCGGGGTAGGGCAACAGTAGAGTTATTGTGTTCTAGGAAGAATATTAATCTAAATAAGGGTGTTATTGCAGTTCGCAGGGTTGGTAAAGTTGGTGAGCCCCATTACTGCAACTTTTGAAATTAAAAAAGCAGATGGATTCTGAAGAACTAATGCGGAGATGCGAGGCTATAAGCTTAAAATCAAAAGAGGATGACATGATTGACTTTGCTGGAAAAATGAAAGCCAAAGGAGAGAAAATAGCAGCACACTGTCTTATTGGAAAAATCTATCATACACGTGGGGTCTCTCGGGAAGGACTTAGAGCAGCTATGCAGCAAGTGTGGCGATCAGTGAAGGAAGTGAAAGTGGAAAGTATGGGGGAAAATATTTTCATCTTCAAATTTGCTTCAGAAGGAGAAAAGAAAAGAATTCTACATGGAGGCCCATGGCATTTCAACAATTGGTTAATGGTACTCACAGAACCAACTGGCGTAGGGGACATCAAACAGCAAACCTTCACTCATACATCATTTTGGGTGCAAATTCACAATGCACCTATAATGTGTATGGACAAGGACATAATGAAAGAGATAGGGCAAAAGATGGGAAAAGTAGAAGAAGTAGAGACGGATGAAACAGGGGAGTGCCTTGGCTCTTTTGCTCGGGTAAGAATTTCAATAGACATCACACAACCTCTGAAGAAAAGGCTGCTGTTAAAATTAGAAGATGAGAGAAGGATTTCGTTAAGAGTGGCCTATGAAAAACTACCTGAATTTTGTTTCTATTGTGGGCTCATTGGGCACCAGTACAAAGAGTGCCTGGATTATGGTGGGCAGCCAAAAGAGGAGTTGGCGTATGGAGCATGGATGAAGGCTTTGACAAGGATGGAAAAAGCCAAGCAAAAAATAAATCATGACCACGAGATCGGAAGGCAAAAATCATCATCGGTAACACTGGAAAACCAAGAACAGCTAGTGCAGAAACAAATGGAAACGGGTCAGGGGAAACCAAGCGTGGATGGAGGAAATGGGCTAACCCAACTTCAAACGGGTCATAGTACAATGCCAATAGAAATAAGACAGGTGGAGGGGTCGGCTCTGGGTTCATTAATGAAGATGGGTGAAACTGATTTGCAAAAGGGTACAGACTGCATCAAAGGTGCAGAGATAGCTGGCAGGGAGCTGCTACTTGGGAAAATGAGCACTGTAGCGGGAACATACGGCCAAGATGGGCGGGAAAATGAGATGGTGATTGAAAATGAGAATATGGGCACAGTGGGCTTAGATGGCTCGAAAAAGGACATGGCCCATCCACCAAAAACCAATGAAGTAAAAATGGCTGGGAAGGGTAAACTTGGCAAATTCAAAAGATGGAAATCACAAGCCAGAAGGCAAGACACCAAAGAAAATAAGAAGAATGAGCCATTTTCACTCAAACGGCCTATTGAAACACAAGAGAGATTAAGCCCAGATTCTAAAAAACAGAAAATGCTTGGCCATACCGATGCTCCAGTGGCAAAGCTAAGGTTCTCACAATCTTCATTCACTAAGAAGGCGGGGGAGGCAATAGAGAGTGGAGAAGATGACCATACTACAAGCATAGCAAGTATAACGGCGGAGGTTGGGAACCAGCCCCGCCGACAGCCATGAGGATAATAAGTTGGAACGTTCGGGGTTTGAGGAATCCTCGAACGCGCCAAGCTTTGGGAAAAATTCTCCACCTGCACAAGGCTCAACTGTTGTTTCTTTGCGAAACTAAATTAACTACGGGGCAGGTTAAGACTGTGTGTAGAAGATTGATGTTTGACAATTACTTTGCAGTGGATAGAATTGGAAAGAGTGGTGGCCTTGCCATCATGTGGAGCTCATAGATAACTGTCCAAATCACATCCTACAGCCGACACCACATTGACATGCAAGTCCAGAAAGCTAACGGCAAGCTCTGGAGGTGCACATGAGTATTCGGGCACCCAAAAGCAAGTGAAAGAAAGCACACGTGGACTTTATTGAGAAGATTATCAGGTTTATTCTCCCTCTCATGGCTTTGTTTTGGTGATTTTAACAAGATTTTACATGTGAATGAGAAATCGGGTGGCTTAGATAGAAAGGCCAATGTAATTGTTGACTTTAGAGATGCTGTAAGAGAGTGCAAATTTAGTGACCTGGGAAGTACAGGGCATCCCTTCACCTGGTCTAATCGTCAATTCGGACCAAATCTTATAGAGGAAAAACTAGACAGATTCTTTTGTAACCAGGAATGGATGGCCGAATTCCATGATGATTGGGCTACAAACTTGGTCCACTGGGAGTCGGATCACTACCCGATTATGCTGGAAGTCAGATAAAGGAAGAAAAGCCTTGTCTATGAGAGGAAAAGTTTTCGTAGAGTTCACTATGAGGATATGTGGATCCCCTATGAGGAATACCAAAATATAGTGAAGTCGGAGTGGTTTAAATGGAACACAAACATGGAAACCAGCCCTGTGCAGAAATTCAAAACAATTGCTAGAAGCTCTTTAGCCCAACTTCAATCATGGAGCAGAAGAGAATTTGGAGGCAGAGATAAGAAGTTGAAAGAGCTTTTACAGAAGCTAAAACAAGCTAAGGCAGATGGCTTACAATATGACCGGGGAAGAGAAATAACACATATTGAGAGGCAGATTCAGAACATATTGATAGATGAGGAGACGTATTGGAAACAGAGATCGAGAGCTGATTGGCTTAAGGGAGGGGACAAGAATACAAAATTTTCCATGCAAAAGCATCAGCGAGAAAAAGAAAGAACAAGATTGAAGGTATCGAAGATAGCATGGGAAATTGGCAGGATGACGAAGACGAGATAGAGAGAAGGTTTTGTGCCCAAGAGTTGTTCACAACCTCTAGCCCAGGAGAAAGCCATATCAATGCAGCATTACAAGGGATGACCCCAAAAGTTAATTCAGAAATGAATGACTTACTGGAGCAGCCCTTTACAACAGAGGAAGTAACAACATCTCTTTTTCAGATGTGCCCAACAAAAGCCCCAGGACCAGATGGATTGCAAGCTGTATTCTTTCAGAAACATTGGGAATCAGTCAAAAATGGAGTCCTTGCAACTTGTCTCCATGTTCTAAACCAGTAAGGTACTATAGCACTACTCAACCACACTTATATTGCTTTGATTCCAAAGACCACAATGCCTAGGAAAGTAACGGAATTCAGACCTATTAGTTTGAGCAATGTAGTTTATAGAATTGTTGCTAAAGTTATTGCTAATAGGCTGAAACAGATCTTACACCTGTAATATCTCTAACTCAGAGTGCTTTTGTACCACATAGACTGATAACCGATAATGTTATTATTGGCTATGAATGTTTGCACAAAATTAGACACAACAAAGGCACAAAAAAAGGGCTGGTAGCTTTAAAGCTAGATATAAGCAAAGCGTATGACAGAGTAGAGTGGTTGTTTTTTAAATTAGCAATTGAGAGACTAGGCTTTTCTAATAAATGGATTGATCTCGTTATGGATTGCATAACCACTTCCTAATTTTCTGTAATCATAAATGGAGCTGCTAAGGGGTTGGTACAGCCTCAAAGAGGGCTACGACAAGGATGCCCTCTATCCCCTTACCTATTTTTAATCTGTGCAGAGGTTTTTTCTAACTTACTAGCTATGGCAAAAAAACAACACATAATTCAGGGCCTGAAGTTCAGTAAGACTGTCACAATCTCTCACCTGCTCTTTGCGGATGACAGCTTGGTGTTTACTAGAGCCTCAGTAGAAGATTGCAAGCGGCTGAAAGCACTTTTTGAGTGCTATACCTCTGCTTCGGGTCAGCTCTTCAATTATGAAAAATCATCAATGGTTTTCAGCGGCAAACTCCCACAAGGATAGATAGCAACAATAAAAGACATTTTTCAGCTGAATGTAGTCTCAAGACATGAGAAATACTTGGGGTTGCCTTCAATGGTGGGGAGAAAGAAGACCAGCTTTTTCAATGATATCAAGCTCAAAGTTTTGAGCAAAATATCGACCTAGCAGCATAAACTCTTTTCCAGCGGAGGTAAAGAGATTTTGATCAAGGCTGTAGCTCAAGCAGTCCCTGCATACGCCATGAGTGTCTTCAAAATACCCTCGGTTGTTTGCAATGATATTCAACGAGCAATTGTGAGATTTTGGTGGGGTTCAACAGAAGACAAAAAAGGAATCCATTAGGTTAAATGGAAGAAAATTGCTCAGGCTAAAATCAGAGGGGGGATAGGCTTTAAAGATATCTCATCATTCAACCATGCCTTAGTTGCGAAGCAAGGCTGGAGATTACTTCAATATCCCGATTCCCTGGTAGCGCAAGTCTTGAAAGCTAGATATTACAGACACACTGACTTCATGGAGGCAAAAGTTGGCTCCAACCCATCTTTTATTTGGAGAAGCATCCTGTGGGGGAGGGAAATTCTTCAGCAGGGAACAAGATTGAGAGTTGGAAGAGGAGACAAAATTCAGATTATGGCCAGCAACTGGATTCCCAGGCCAACTTCCTTTAGGCCAATATTCTCCCCATCTCTCCTTGCTAATTCCAAAGTTGCAGATTTAATAGGCTCAGACCACCAGTGGAATAATATTTTGATTGAGCAGCACTTTGCAAAGGAGGATGCGGAGGTGATCAAGAGCATTCCCCTACCAAGATACCCCAAGAACGATGAACGGGTGTGGCACTATGACAAAAAAGGTTTCTACACTGTGAAGAGTGGCTACCAGGTTGCCCTTAAGCTCAAATATGTTGAAGCTCCAACAAGTTCAACAGGTCATTCTCACGGCTGGCATAATATTTGGAAGCTTAATCTTCCAAGAAAAACCAGAATCTTCATTTAGAGAGCTGCAAATGATCTATTGCCAACTGCAGAAAGCTTATTTCGGAAAAAAATTTTGCAGGAGCCCATTTGCCAAGTTTGTAAATCATGAGTAAAGGATGCTTTTCATGCTTTTATGGAGTGCAAGGTGGCTAGGAAGGTCTGGAAATACAGTTATCTTGCTTCTGAAATGCAGGGAGTTGTGCGAGAGGACATTCTAAGTGTTATGCAGAGCTTGATAAAAAAGATGTCTATGAGGGAGGTAGAATTTGTGGCTGTTGTCTGGTGGGAAGTATGGCATGCTAGGAACAAGCTAATTTTTGAAGGGAAAAGAGTAAACCCGATGTCTTTAATTGCAAAAGCACAAGCTGCTGTAGAGGCTTATCAAAGAGTCCATGGGAAAGAGCAGACAAGCAAAAGAAGTGAAGATGTCAGCAAGCAAGACCAATGGTGCCCCCCGCCTGTTGGTTTTTACAAAGTCAATGTGGATGCAGCTGTCCACACAGAGCAGCAGCTCACAGGCCTGGGGGTTGTTATCAGAAATCCTCAAGGGCAAATTATAGTGGCAGCAATCAAAAGCACAAAATTCCAAGATAATGTCACAGCAGCAGAAGCTGAGGCGGTCAAATGGGGGCTGGAAATTGCTTTGGAAGCAAGGCTAGCAGCAGTGATAATTGAAACAGACTGTATTGAAGTTGCCAATTTAGCCAACAGTAAAACCAGTAGCAAGAAGGAGATTATGTGGACAATTTCAGATATTCACAGCTACAAGGAGAAGTTTCAATCGTTATCAATTCAACATGTCCCAAGATGTTGTAATAGTTGTGCTCACTCTCTTGCTAAAAGAGCTTTGAGAAGCTTAGAAACTGTCACATGGAAGGATAATTTTCCACCTGATGTACTCTTTTGCTTTTGAATGAAAGTTTCATTTTCTTGTAAAAAAAAAAAAGTGTTTAGAAGAAACTGAGATTATTTTTCCTCCTTTCCCATGCCAGCCATCATGAGGGCTATGAAACAACAAGAGAAACAGACGCTACTACCGGGTGTAGCGTAGTTCCCATGCGCGCACTAAAAGCGATTGGTGTGTTGGTGCTATTGAGGCTCAAACGTCCTCTCTCCCACAAGGGTGCTCACCGCACTGATTATGGTTAATTGACTAATTTTCGGTATCTTCTTAATATTTATTTATACACACACATCGATTATTACATCAAGAAGTCAAAGAAGTCACTAATTTCCAAAAAATTATCATCACAATCATTCATCTTCATTAACAAGTTTCAGTGCCATTGTTAGTAATATTAAGATGTGAAAATGGCTCAGTAGTCATTTGGTTTGCATTTTCGTTTTCTTGTTTTGCAGAGCACATGGTTATTTTCAAAACCACTACTACCACTCTCCAAAAGAATGTCCTTCTAGATTGCAAACTTACAGCAGAAACTAGGATTGGCATTCCTGTCGCATGTGGGTTACTTGACCATCACGTTAACATAATTTTACATCATAAAATCTCTTTTTGATTTGATGATGCCATTTTTTACTTTTCGGGGCTTTCACGTAATCTTGCACCAGACAAAGAAATTGCAGTGTTAGTAGGAAATTTTATTTGATCTAATTGTTGTGCAACACATATAAAATAGTTTTATGTCCATTAGACTATTATAAAATGTGAAAAGGAAATTTAAAAGGCAAAAGAAAAATGAAAATATCTCAAAAAAAAGAGTATGAGCCACTCTATTAATCTAAAACATGTAGAAAATATCTTTTAAAATGTTTTAAGCTTGCCACATATTAATGGAGGACCACTTTAATTATGACAGCCTCTCGACTAAAATTGTTACACGTCAACATGATATGGTTCTCTCAAAATGTCTCCCTAGAGGTCACATGCACTAAGAGTGAGTGAGAGAATTAAATCAACTTTAGTTTGACCTCTCAATAAAGAAGCCAGCTGCTCTAAATATTGGCTCATTTGAATTAAATCAATCAGATATTAAAACATATTGTTAACTAAGGCAATTTAATAACTAATACAAGTCCAACTTTAAAGAGGCTAAAGGACTCAAGTCAAATAGTAAAATTACATGAGAATGGTTTATTACAACTTACTATGTATCTAAAAAAACATAAAGATGCCTTTAGAGGCACTCCTTGTATAATGTCAAGTTAGTCCTAACGAAAGAAACAGGTTCAGCTTCTTTCTCACAAGTCTTAATTTTCACTTGTTTTAGGTTTCTCCTCTTCAACACTTGCTTGACTTGACCGTCAAAGCACTGTCACCGCACACCACTTCTAATTGCTATTTTCTCTTATTTTTAGGACTGTCTCAACTCTACTCATCACAGAAAATTGTTTTAAGATGAACTAGCCCTTACTGTTCACAAAATCATTCCTCCAAATCAAGCTTTTGAAATGTTTTAGGATTGAACCAAAATCACAACCAAACATACATGCATTTTGTAAGTGTGTAAGTGGGTGTGAGGTTAATTTTTGTCATCACAACTCAAAGTACGTAACCCTAAAAGTATTTTTCAATCATAATAGCTTAGTGCTTGTTTAATATAGCTTATATAATGGTCATAAACGTTTATTTAATCTTAAAAACTCTTATCAAAATTTGTATAATAATTTTTTTTTAATAGTAAAGTTTGAAGATTAAATAAACTATTTTACCTCTACTAGCAAATGCTCAATTTTTAGGTTTTTTGAGAGTAAAGATTAGAAAACTTTTTTTAAAATTTAAAATATCTAAAATATCTTTTAATTATTTGGCAATCTTATTTTATGTTTTTCATAACTTAACTATAAAAAAAACTTATCTATTAAAATAATTTTATAATTTTTAATAAAAACTCTCATTGACAACCAAAAAACTATATTTTTTTGTCAAAAACTCTATTTAAATAAGCTTTATTTGAAAGCTATACCAAACAAAACCTTAATCACATCAATAAAATAAGTAACACAAGATAAACGGAGCCATAATCATATATCAATAAAATAAATAACATGAAATAAATTTTCAATTTCCTAGCTCTTGAGTTCTCGTATAAAATAACTACTTAAATACACACACACTAACACTAAAAAGCCATTGCGCAAAAGTTTATTGGTTGGACCAAAAGTCAGCTAACTTTGTTTAAAAGAATTATTGCAATAACCTATGCATCTCAGTTTAAAGAGGATGTGCATCCAATTACATTTAAAGTAATTACTTCTTCATACACAACCATTGTAGATTGTTGCACAGATAATTGATGACGGTTGCTCCAACAAGATGTATGACATGTTTTACACTCTACTAGTCCACTCAATCCAGTGTCCTTTTGAGTTCTTTTGAGTTTTTTCTATAATATGCTACACTTCAGTTCAGCTTTATTAGAGTGTCTCAATGCGGCTACTTTCAGTCAGTAGTCGTTTCTCTTCCTCTTCAATTCTTTGCAACCATCTTAATCCAAGATTACATCCTGCTTGTGCCGCAACCTCAAACTGTTCCTTTGCCTTCTCAACTGGATTCATCAAATTGCTTTCCAAATTTGCTCTTGCTTTCTTAGCTGCGGAAACTCGCTTTGCATTCAATTTTGTTAAACATTCTGGGACTTGCACACCTAAGGTATGCTAATGCATCAGTAAGGGGAAGCACAAACTAGGAAAACTAGACATATTATTTACTTTCTTTCTAGACTGCCAAAATTATCCCCCTCTACCTAAATAATCTTCCAGGCGAAACTCACAGCTACGTCAGCCATTTAGTTGAACCTCTTTAGTTTCACTCAAAGATACATTCTCTTTGGGTGATATGTAAACACAATTAATGAAATAGTAATAAATCAATCGACAATGCAAAAAATTTCAAGGATCCCCAAAAATATCAAGGAATATATATGAAGGTGAGAATGTGCTAAGTTGCTAACCTCTAAGAAGAAGAGATCCATAAGCTATAGCAGCACCCGCATGTCCCTGCAAATACTTGAAGACTGAAAGGTGAGATTGTTGCCGACGCGCTGGTTAAGCAATCTCGAAACCATAAAGATTCTTTAATATCTTGCACTTTTAGTTGTATTCTTTCAACATCTAGTAGAGCATCTACTTGATCAAGCATGAAGTTTTTTGAACTTTTCGATATCACAGTCAAAGATGCATTTATGTTCAAATTAATCATTTTTGAACCAGGCTTTGTTTATTTCAACCACATTCAAAGCAAAATAATTAAATTGATTCTCAATTAGCTCAATGTCCAACAATTGAAATCCAAACCACATTAAAGCTATCTGTTCATTCTAAAGTATACTCAAACTTTACATAACTGTCAAATAGTTGACCTCATTCAAAGCACCAACTACTTGATCTATCCCATTAAAAACTTCACTAGCTTCACCAACAACTATCTTTTTTCTATAGAAAGCTTCACGAATGACTATCTGAAAGTCAAATTGATTAAAAAAAAAAACCATGAAAGTCAATTTACACAAAATAAACATAGAAAAATTTTTTTAAAAAAATTCTGATAGCCAATTTGTCAACAAGTACAAGGTCCTAAAAGATAATTACCAGCCACAAAAAGTACCGTCAATGGTAACTAATAACTAAACATGTCAAGCAATAAGAAAAACTTTACCTTCTCTGATGCCCTGTGGAAGCACCATAATGCTGAGGCAATATCTTTCTTCACACAGTCCCCTGTCAAATATACAGTACCCAGAAGGTAAAGAGCACCTGGATGCAGCTAAAATATAATAAGATCCGTAAGATTCTGAGACATGTTTTGAAAGCTTCATCAATATGTGTTTGCTTCAGTGAACATACCTGGTCAACAGCCTTCTCTATGTAGTAAAAAGCTTGTTGATCTGATTGGACGTAATCATTCTATCCAAATTAAAAATCAAAATAAAGAATTTCCATCTTTAAAAATTAAAAAAAAAAAGAATAAAAATACTGATGTAAATATATGCAGAAGATGGTAAATGCTGCTGGTATTAACCCTAACTACTGGAGGCATTAAGCTTATATGACATACAAACATGTGTCAAATTAAGTTCCTACATGCAGAACACCTTAAGACAGTGGGGTAATTGAACAAGTGTACTCCATGAACTTCTAATCAATGTTTAGAATTAGCAACCTAAGTTACTAGCCATACATGTCAAATAACAGAAACCTGCCTTTGTTAGGAACATGTGGGGCACAGCCCTTGTAACTTGGCCTTTAAATGAGAAATTATTAGGCAAAGCCAAAGATAAATTTATTTTAAAATTTTATGTCGGATATAATAGCATATATTGTACAGTAATCTAAACAACTAAGTTTGGCTTTAACCACTCATAAGTTGCATTCATGCGTCAAAGCCTAGCGTATCAGCAGCAATACAGTGATTTGAAGTCTAACCTCAACTCTCAAACGGCAACCTAATTCATACTGTGCATCTGGATCACCCATATTAGCAGCGTCTACCAATAATGCTGCTCCCCTATCATAAAAAAGGAATAAAAAGTATCAATCATAAGAGTGGACATTATTTCCTAGGTGAAAATATTTTGAAAAGCAAACTAAAGCGGAAATGGACTGCTTGAGCGTGGTAAAGGGCTTACTTACATAGCTTTACACGCCCCAGGAACGTGGTATTTCAAATGCAGCTTGGATAACCAGTACCTCGCATGGGTATTCGAATTGTCAGCCTCCAAAGCCAACTCAAAATTCTCCTTTGCTGTCTGACACAACGAAGGAAAAAGAAAAAATCTTATATAATTTTTACAAAGAAAACAATCCATTTCCAATTTGTAAGACCTCCAACTTGCAGCAATCTAAACTAATATACTTCATTTTAAGAATTAAGATATTCTCCTAATGACTCACAACTAAACAAAATGAGGAGAAACACATTTTGAGCTAATACCCTGATTTTTTAAAACAAAGCTCAAACCAAAACCCACAAACCTTGAGGAGAGGGATGAGGCGGCGATCATTAAGCTCGCAGTAATCGATGACCCTATCGACTTCTTTCAAAGCGCTCCACCCTTTTGCTATTAACTCCATTGCCTTTTTGTTTCTACTGTGTAGCCATCTCTGCAATTTAAAGTTAAACCCGGGAAAACTAAATAGGTAGTAAAATGATACAGAGAAGGTTAAATGGGTTTACCTTTTGATGCTGATTGGACTGGAGTAGACCGAGAGCGGCCGATTTCAAGGTGCTTGCCTTCGATATTTGTCTCTGCATCTTTACTGAGAGTATTGAACTGAGTTTGAGAAGTAACCAGGCAAATTTCGTCAGCGTGGTGTTTTTGAAGATTTTGTCATCGTCAAAACTCAATAATGAGTGGGCGGGCCAAGACAAGTTAATGGGCTCCAATTCCACCCATCTCTCAACTACAGAAACCGGGTTGGGCTTGGGCCTTTTTCCCAAGTCCGGTTTGGTTTGGCAGGTGGTTCAAAATTGGTTTCTTCTACTAAATTTTTTTGCATAATGCGGTGATGGCTTACACGACGTGAAAGGATCACTTCAAAATTGATAGCAATTTATGAAAATAATCACGTACGAGAACTTTATGTTGCTTTTAATAAACTAATCATTTGCAGATGTACCCTTATTACTTCAAAAATCAATCAAATTAAAAATGCTAAAAGAAGCCGAAACAATTCTTTACTTAAGCCGTTCAGCTCTCGATAGCTATGAATTAACCATTCGCTTCCCATCAAATATCTGTCAAGAGGCAAACTCTAACACACATTGATAGAGATCATGCTTGATATTTAGATGTTTTAATTTAAAATTATGTCTTATGTAGTAAAAAAAAAGGTTATAACTATAAATTAAAAATTAATATAATTTTGATAAAAATAATAAAATATTATAAATTTTTTATTATATAAATGATGAATCAAATCAACTTAACTTTTAAAGTGTAATAATCTATATTTATTACATATTTCAGTACTATCTAATTTCAATGCCAAATTAGACCTTAATTTACCAATTTAATCATTAGACTTTTTAATTAAAGAAGACGTAAGTACTATTTAAAAAAAAGAAGTAAATCCTAGAAGAGAATAAGGATTTAAAAATAAAAAATAAAAAAGAACTTACGTACACCTACCTTCCGTTTAAATTTGACTTTGTTGAAAATGATGTTGCTCGATAGCGATCCATTTCTTCCCCATCAACAAATGCGGCTTGTGTTTGATTTATTATAGTTTCATTAAATTCTTTAATATTTGTATTAACTCTTCATAAAATTCATTCGATCTTTGTTGCCAGATAAACAAAAATCCAGACCTTGGCCTTTTATGCGCCACGTGCTTTCCGGATCTTGACCAAAGTGGGTACGGGGGAAAATGACAAAAGCTTTCCGAATTTTCAATTATTATTGGCGATCATGTCAAAGATATGCCCATTCTTAGTATAAACGTGCACGTGTTTGTTCTTTAGTTGCTGTTTGAACAATTATTGGTTTCGTGTATATCGCGTTTGTCTTTTTTATTTTATGTGAATTGTGAAATTACCCCTTAACTGCTACCCTAACAGTGAGACATCGAAAATATAAGTACGTTATTTATGAAAAAAAAAATTAATAATACCTTGACACGACCTTAAATTTTAATTTTAAATCGATCGTCACTTTTTGTTAACCACATACGGCGTTAAAGAATAAGAAGTAAAAGATTTTTTAACCCATGTATAATAAGATGAGCATAAATTTATTGTTTTACCCTGTTAATTAAATGTAGAGATAAAAAAATATATCATCCTATTTTTATTTTTTTTTAAGGTGGCAGACGGAGTTAAGAAAAGTGGTTAGTTGATATAAAAAAAAAATCTTTAACTCTTCAAGCAGTAAAGGAGATATTATTTAAAAAAAAAAAACCTTAGTGCTTACATTGTATTTTCAATATTCTTAAGGTAATTGATGGATCATTTCTCTTATTTTATTTAAGTAGATTTTTTTAATGTATATCTACTACTAAAAAATAATTTTATCGCTTGGTTTTGAACGAGAGTTTTTATTAAAGTTCGTAAAATATTATAATAGACAATTTTTTAAAAAAAAAATTATGGACACTATAAAACAAAGAAAGAGTATTTTAGATCATTTTACTTAAAAAAAAAATCTATAACCTCTATGTTTAAAATTCAATATATGAGTTTTTATTAGTATAAGCAAAATTATTTAATCCATTAAAAACTTTATTTAAAATATAACCAAATAATACCTTAAATTTTGAAAATAATTTTTGAAATTAGATATTTACTTAGCTATAAGCTAAGTCACACAAAAAATGCACTCCACATAACATTATCACTCCATTTTAATTCCATAATAAAGAGACTCTATTCCCATTTGTTGTTAAATATAGATAGGTTCTCCCACAAACATGACTATAATGGATATACTCTAACTAGAGATGCCCAATGGTCCATTAAAGAAAGACCCATGGGTGCTGATGACCATCTCTTCCTGTTCTTAATTTTTTTTTAGATTAGGCTTGGCCCGGCACGTGCCCACACATGCTATGCCGTGGGTCGTGCCGTGCCTTACCTAAGAAAAAAAGTCCAATATGCATTTAATTTTTTTTTTAATTTTTGAAGAGTGCATGCCAAGTTATTAATGTACTTTTTCAAGTCTATTTACTTTTTTTAAGTCTATGCATTTATTCAATTTTAATAGAATTAAGAATTCAAAACTCAAGTCCATATTCAATAATAATAAACTAATAATAGTAAGACCTTATAATATTAGAATTTTTTTAATACTTAACAACAACAACAATAATAAATTTTCTTAAAGGTTAACTTAATTGTTAACTTGAACTTATATGGAGTTATAAATCATAGTTCACAATAACATTAATATTAATGCATATTTATAAAATCATGATATTTATAACTTTATTGATTGAAATCATGATATCAATTATTCATTTAATAAATTATAAATATAAATCAATTATAGTATTTTTTAAATTAAGAATTAAATGAATTTTAAAAATTCAATTTCAACTTATTTGTAAAATCATAAAATTTTAAGTTTACTTTTATTAAAAAATAAAATATGGTTAATGCGAGCTTTTTCATCATGTCGTTCTTTTAAGGCCCGCATGACTAAAAAGTGCATGCCAGGCCCGACCATAGTGCTTGTCGTGTCGTGCCACCTGCCGTCCAACCCATTGACTATCTCTACCTCTAACATCTGGACTTTGTGTAAATTAGAAATGATCTATCTTAAACAAAAGTGTCAGTATTAACAAAAAAAAAATTGTTGCATGTGAAGATTCTTTAGGTGTACTAAACTGTCATTTATAGCAGAAAATAAAATATACATATCATTATTTTATTTATAAAACTGATATAATAAATAAAATTTGGATAATTTTATGATGCCGTTATTTTTAAAAATTTTTGTATTAAAGAAAAATCGAAATTATTTGAAAATATTGTAACATGCTTGTTAATAGGTTAAAAATGTTAGTTAAAACTTAAAAAGATGAATTCTTAGTTCGGAGTTTTTATCTCTCACATTCCTTTGTTTGAAAGTTAACTTTACTTTCCGATTAGTGAGGATATGTATGATTGTTTGAGCAAAATTGCAACCGAAAGGAGGTAGAACGTGTTGTGCACGGAATGCGGAATCAAGCGCACTAAATAATTACAGAAAAATAAAGAACACAAGAATTATGTGATTCAGCAATATGTTTACGTCTATGGGAGTAAGAGAAAAATAATTGTATTATTAATAATTATTTGAGTAAAGAAACTTTGCTTTCCCAGAATCCAAATACACCAAGTGCTCTCACACACACTCTCTAATTGTTCACACTCTTCAAAACTCTCAAAAACTTAAAAACTTACAAACTTAACAAATTTAAGAATGATTTCAATGAATGATCGCTCCTCTATTTATAGCTGAGCTTTGCCATTTTCAAAGAAAAAATCTTGAGCTCCTTTCAAATTGTTAAGGTTGGTACCAACCCTTAAAGCTCCACATCCACATGCATACGCCAAATTTTTTGTGCCAATTTTTTCAACACGTTTTGGCAAATTTGTCAAGCCTTTATCATAGTCAAAAAAACTTGGTTTGACTTTCACAGAACGACACTCCCAAGAGCAAAGTTATAGTCAAAGATAACGGCGAAGCTTCCTCTGTAAATTTCTAATAACTATTGTCTCATCACAATTAGTGAATTTGGTTGTAGGGGGATATATCGTCGGCGATATTCATAATGTCAAGTTGAAGTTTGCGAAGGTCTCTAGTGTCTAGCTCTTAACTCTCTTCAAAGAGAAGGATAAGCTAAGGTCTTAAGAAAGAACATTTTATCATGCAATCTATTGATAGTTTTTCAAAGAAATTGGAATTTGATTTCTTGTTATCGTGTGGATTTTGTGAACAATTTTTGGTATTATATAGCTAATGTATTGCCTTGGTATAAAAAAATAAAAATAAAATCCCAATTAGTGAATCTTGTTAGTTTCTTTGTTGATGAGAATTTGATTTTAAGTTTGTGCGGAACAAAAATATTATGGAAGCACAACATGCAATGAATGCTAGAATCAGTATAACCTTTTTTTGAGGAAAAAAAAATTAATTGTCACGGAAATAAAAATTCACTTGGTTGCCCCTCTTGATATTATGCTCAATCTGGATTTTTTTCAAGTTTATGACGTCTATTGAGTAAATAAAAATGAATGACGATGGCGCTTTGAATTTTTGTTTAAAAATTATTTTATATAAATTAATATGACATAAATTAATTAATTAGATAAAAATATAAAATAATAAAAAAAAATCATAATAATTTTTATTTCTTAAAATTAACGAATAACATTCAAGTTGTTGGCCTTGAAAAAAAAAAATATAAGAATTAAAACATTCGAATCTAGAGGTTCACGGCAACCCCACTATCGATAATATTATAGAAGCATAAATGATCGTAGAAAGCTGGTGGGGACAGATTGGTAATAATAAGAAAAATGGAAGGCTAAATCCGACTCTCAAAAATTGCGTAGACATCCATCCCAATCTTTGGTGCTACTCAGTACGAAGAACTTAAAGAACCTCCCGGTTTCGCAGTATCCGCAAATATCACGCGTTTGATTTTGGAATTTGTTCGATAAAGAAGCGGAAATGGGAGCAGCGAAGAAGATCTGGAACGAAATGGAGGTTGCAGCCGAAGCTCGTGAGAACGGCAGCACTGAATTCCTATCATCTCCTCTCATCGTCGACACCTCTCTCTCTCTTCCTCTCATGACCCCTCGCGTCATGTCTGTTCCATCTCTACGCTCCGTTTTTTGCTTCAAACTGAAACTATTTGATCTTACTTTTATTTTTTTTCTTAAAATTACTTTCAGCTGAGCTAGAGTTTAATGCAACTTTCTTTTTTCATTTATACATTCTTTTCTTGTTGTGATTTAAAATTCCTGGCAGTGCCTTGTGCAAGGATCTGTTCAAGCAGTGGTCAAAGTTGGACGATTCTCGTTTCTCTGTGGATACAGTATCCGGAGGAATTACAAATCTGCGTGAGTATATTTTTGCAAATGGTTCTATCTAATTGCCTAAGTTTATGAATATTTTTGTAATTGCTTTGGTTCTCGATTCTCATAAAAGTTTGTCTAAGCTAGAAACTCGCTTTGAATCGGTGCAGTTTTGAAGGTTACTGTGAAGGAAGAAAGTGGAAATGATGTTTCTGTGACCGTTAGATTGTATGGGCCCAACACTGATATTGTTATCAATCGTCAGCGGGAATTGCAGGTGAGAAAATTGATTTTTATAATATTTTGCCGGTGAGTTTCTGTTGTTTAATTTGAACTTCATTCAAATTAAATAGTGCTGCTTATAGTTGATTTTGACTTATTTATCGTTTTCTTATTGTATATTTGATTGCTTTTTTGCATGCTTTATTTTGTAAATTTCTCACGGCATATGGCATTTAGGCCATCAAATACCTCTCGGCTGCAGGCTTTGGAGCGAAGTTGCTTGCGGTTTTTGGAAATGGCATGGTGCAATCTTTTATTAATGCGCGTACTTTAACTCCGGCAGGTGAGCATAGAAGAATGAGATTATGTATGTGGCACATACTTGAAAACAGTATTGACCTTGTCATTAAATCTTTCTTAATACCTGGTAGACATGAGAAATCCAAAGCTGGCTGCCGAAATTGCCAAACAACTGCGCAGATTCCATCAAGTGGAAATTCCTGGTTCTAAAGAACCTCAATTATGGAATGATGTCTCCAAGTTTTTTGAGAAAGGTTTGCTTCTTATTTATGCTTAGTCTGCTGTTGCATATAATTTGGTCTAGACTCCAAATTTCAATGTTAATGTTCCGTTTTCTTCTGCTAAAACAACTGCCCTTCATTAGCTGATAGTAATATTATGTTTGAATTCTGTCCTCTTCTCACAGCATCTTCCCTTAAATTTGATGAGATTGAGAAGCAGAGTATGTATGAGACAATTTCGTTTAAAGAAGTTCAGAAAGAAATTGTTGAGCTCAAGGTACTCTCTCTGTTCATTGGGTCTGTTAATTCTATATCTTCCTTGTTGTTGGAGATGTAAGGATGAGAGGAATCTTGCATCTCTTTCTGTCGCTAAACTGGTATCTGCCTGAAGTTCTTTGCGGTATCATATTTAGTGGACCTTGTTTAAAAAAACAAGACTTCAACCTTGATTGTTCAACATTTCTTTAAGTGATACTATCATTTTACCACCTAATGTTTTCTGACATATCACTTTACTACCAAAGTTTTCTGACAATTACTTTTTCCGACTTAATGTTTTATCTTTTATCATTTTACCCTTAAACTGTTAAAGTTAATAGAAATTATAGTAAAAGTCTATTTTACTCCTAAATTGCATATGTGTAATTTAACCGTCAAAATTAAAAAAAAAAATATTAATATACAAAGAAATAATACTTTTATCAATTGAGTATTTTATATAACTAAAACAATTAATTGATAAAATTGTAAATATTTTATCTTGTGAAATTCCTAAAACACTAAATATATTGCAATTCTTAAAATACTCCTGTGACATCAACAATTTATTAATGTAGTTAATAGTTTGGTGTTAAAATTATAAAAACTGAAACATTAAGTGGGGAAAAAGTAATCGTTAGAAAACTTTAGTGGTAAAGTAATATGTCAGAAAATTTTAGGCGGTAAAATGATAATATTCCTTGCTTTAATGTTACTCATTATTGTATTCATTGGGTAGCTAAGCGCAAAACATGCATGATTTTTCTCTATAATGTTGTGAAGTAATGATGTTTGATAACTTCCCAGGTCTTCATGGCGTGCATATGGTAACATAAATGTGAAGAATTAACAATCATATAACATATAAATATCCGTAAAAGCATACATGCATTTAATCATGTATTTTTTTTTTTTAATCCCTGACCAAGTTGGATGGTCTGGTCCACCTGAAGATACATACTTGACTCCTCTCCAAATGATAATCTCACTCTGGAAAATTCTACTTCAGCATTAGGAAGCACATATCACTAGCCAAGAATAATAGTCTAAACCCCTATACAACTCGTTGCCTTCTTTCTACCAAATTATTGTTTAGGGTGGGAGGTAACCATGAAAGGATTGTGGAAGAGTAATTTGTGCAAATGGATGATACAATATGTTTATTATGCTGATTTTGCTCATTCATAAAATAAAGAACTTTTATCCTATTTATAAGATATGCCCTGAGAATGGAACAGGAATTGGCTGGCCATCTTAATGCTCCGGTGGTGTTTTCTCATAATGACTTGCTTTCTGGGAATATAATGGTTAATGATGAACAAGGTAAGACAGACACAGATTCTATTTCATATTCTTTTGTATGGCAGGATAAGTTTTTGATTTATCTGTTACCGTGTTTGTTGGAATATCTTATGGTAATATATCTGTGATTTTCAGTTGCCCTGAATTTCTCGCTTGTAGACACATGAATACATGCATATGTGCACACCCCTTCATGGACCTCAGGTTCTTCCATTTGCACTGCATTCTGTAGTTGCTTTTTTAAGGGTATAGAGTTGGATGTCAAATACGAATAATGTTGTTTATGCCCTGAAAGTCACTGTGTTGCAACCGGTCAGTCTTGTGCATTTTCTGATTATTCTATTATCCCATTTGGAATAGAAAAAAAAGCTATGTTCTGATGACTTATGATTGAGATGTGTTAATATTTGTTTTAGGTATTTACTAAGTATCTGAATTTCTTTGCAAACTGAAGTTTTTATTTTCAAATTTTAGACTAAGAAGAAAGGATACATACGGGAGAGTGTAGGAAAAGTTCAACTACAAGTGCTGGTTGCAATATTTTGTCTTCGGTTTTGGTTTAATTTTTAAAACTGTTCAACGTTCCTTTCATTCCTATTTCTATTAGAAAGCCCTCTCATGGCACATTATTAATGGATCAGAGATCAGGCTTGGCCATCATGTGGAGTTATGGTCTTATAGTCAAAGAGGCATGTATTTACCAGAATTGTGGATGGTGTCTGACCATTGAGACTGATTTGACTTTTGCCAATTTGATAAACATTTCTGTTTGGTCCATTCAACTTTTCATATTACACTTAATCAATCAGACAAGGAAATTGACATGCTTTGATATCCATCATGGTTTTGACTTGTGAAATGCCAAAGATGATGGCCTCCAAACAGGATGAAAATATAATCTGTGCCATGTTTTCTGACATGCATACAGGGATATTCAGAAATGCAAAATGTTCGATTTGTTCTTGCTATCTTGCATTTTTTTGCCTTTCTCTTGATTTTGTTATTTATGTGATGAATTACCAGAGAAACTCTACTTGATTGATTTTGAGTACGGGTCATACAATTACAGAGGCTATGACATTGGAAATCACTTCAGTGAATATGCAGGCTATGATTGTGACTATAGTTTGTATGTGTCTATCCTATTTTTCTATTAGCTGTCCTCTTCTTCACAACCACGGTGAAGACATAGTTCACAATTTATTAATCTCTTGAATTTTGAATTTGGTGTTATGTAGATACCCAAATAAAGATGAGCAAAATCATTTCTTCAGGCATTATTTACGACCTGACAAACCAGAAGAGGTATGTGAGTTGCAAGCTTATACTTTTGCATCACCAAATGTTAATTATTGATTGCCTTTAAATTGGTTTCAACTTTGAAATCTTATGCTAAAATAAAGTATATTTTGTTTTTGCTTGAATTAAGCATGCATGATTGAATAGAAAAGATTGTAACTCTATTGGCCCACAAATTCTACACCCTTCTGGCATTGCTGATAAAATTGCTTTTATTTAACATGGTTTTGTATAATGAGAAGGGCACCTGAGTATGTGTGCACGCATGCAAACTCATTTTGTTAATGAGATGGTCAGCTTTGAATCCATGCAATAGAAATTAAAAAACGTAATATCATCAGGGAAGGTGAGTACTTGCCGAAATGTTATCACCCAATCCTCAGTGGTTTGGGACAGGATTCTTATGGTGGAATCATATATCAGATCAGGGTAGCTATATAACCTACGCGATATTTATATCTTCTTGGAGTTTGCCAAGCTATTCACACTGTTGTTTATTAACTCAGGTCTCTGACCAAGATCTTGAAGTTCTTTATGTGGAGGCAAATACATTCATGTTGGCTTCACATTTATTTTGGGCTTTGTGGGCCTTAATCCAGGTATCACTACTCAGAGCTATGTGTTTCAACATCAAGAAACAAGAATATCTAACTTTTATTTTCTGTTGTTTATAGGCAAAGATGTCTCCCATAGATTTTGATTATCTTGGTTATTTCTTCCTACGATACAATGAATACAAAAAGCAGAAAGAGATGTGCGTCTCACTTGCACAATCTTACCTCTCAAGATCAGGGAGAGGCGGACACTGCTGTTAAGCTCACCATCAGCAAGCTACTGTATGTTATGCAGTTGTAGGAGAGCTCCCATATTCCTCTACTTAGATATTCTTGTAACATATTCTTTTGTTCTCGTCAATGATAAAGAAAGTTGAAAACAAATGAACAAATACTGCAATTTACTCTCCCTGTGATTTGATCTATTGTATTTCAAAAAATGTGTTGTTGAATTGTTCAACCTTTTGGTTCATATGATTTGTTCAATACGTCAAGTGCCTGCCTCTTTATTTATCATCCATTTTTATTTTTGTGATAATTTATATGCAGTTTGCTCGTCTGGAAAACGTGCCTCCAAAATGAGACAAATTAGGGCTTTATCTTGCTTCCTTTATGTTGGGCATACCGAAATCTAATTACTAATTAAATGAGAAAAGTTTTAACAATATAACAATAACAAAGCTCATTTTTTTAACTGTTGAACAAAGGCTATTCAGTTTGACATGTAACTCTTGTATCATATAGCTGTTTGTAACACTAGACGACTAGCAAAATATTACATCCTCACCGGTCCAGCACTTCTCACGGTACATATGAACCCTTAATTTCAATAGGGACTACGACAATGATCAATATAGCTTATCAGCCCAGTAAGATTTGGCTTCTTCAGCCTATGAAATCAAAGAGACATTGTAGAGCATAAAATGCACAGAACCCATCACCGAAGCCAATACAATTTACAGTCTTTAGGCTTGGAGAACTTGGCAGTGAACAATGTGACTTTTCAGGCGGTTCCTGCCGGCGATGCTTGACCATAGGTTTGTAACTAAAGTCTTGAATTGCCCTTTCCCAGATATGGTTTCCCACAAATGTTCAGCAGAAGCTCCCCTCTCGCCATTGGATTTTGAAACATCAACCAGAGATATACTCATATTATTACGGATAATGCATAGTTTACCATTTAGTGGAACAAGAGCTGCTGCCTCCAGAGCTCGAGAATTCCCCAAATGCATCTTACTGTCAATATGTTTGCTCCAAGAATCAGTTACTTCATCATAAACCCGGATTTTGCAGCCATCCTTACAGTCCAAAGCATAGAGATGTCTATTAAGGGAAGCACTTGGGTTCCTCCAGCCTGCAACCATACCATCATATACCGGGAACCAACTGTCAGTTTCTGGTTGGTATGCCTCGCTCAGAACCTGACGGTGAGATCCAAGCCCCTTCAAGAACCACTTGCCTTCGTAAACAACTCCAATGAAGGGCACCATTGCTGTGCTCATATCTGAAATAAAAGACCATCTATTCTTGTTGGGATCATAAACTTCAGCTGATCTCAAGGACCGATGCACCCCTCCATTCTCCCCACCGGCAACATATAAGCAGTTGTTTATGACACAAGAACCAAAAAAATGTCGTCTGCGAAGCATGTCTGGGGCACGGTGCCATTTATTAGTCCTTGCACTATAAAAAATAACTCGTCTCATTGAACCTTTTAGAGGGTCTTTGCCACCAAACAAGTACAAGTGACAGCCACTAAGAACAGCACAACCAAACCCAAGGGCTTCAGAATATTCCTTTGGGATGGGAGGCAGTGGCTGCCAGAGCTGGTATATGGGGTCAAAGGCATGCCATGAAATTTTCCCCTCTCGATCTCTCTTAATGACATATATCCATTCCTCTGCAATCCCAAGGCTCTTCCGGAGTGAGTAGTAGAAGTTACCAGACAAAAGACGGTGCCATCTTTTGCATACCAGACGGAGTTTACAGTGCTCAACCCGTGGGACCCGAATGAGGCAAGCAATAGCAAGATCATCAGGGAGTCCTGGAAGCAAAGGAGATTGGTTTCGGCTCCTGCTGCCACTTGCTGGTTTGCTCCTAGTAGGATGAATAGATGGTTTGATGTCTGGTTGAAGACAGAGCTTTGTCCCCGGAACATACTTTTTCGCTCCAGCAACAGTTTTGAGGCCAGCATCTACTCTGCATAAACAAGCTGTTGTATCAACCTGCAAAGATAAATGCATGGTGATTAACAACCATCTTTTTTACTAAACAAAATCCATCACAGGAACCGAATAAAATGAAACATGCTGTAGTCAGCATCAGGTGAAGCTATATGAATGCAGATGCACAAGTTCTTCACCTTGTTCTCTATTAACAGAACAACAGCTCCATTGTGATCTAGGATCTTCGCAGAACTTAAACATAAAATCAAAAACCAATATTGTCCAATGCTATGGTTACTGGCTAACAAAATAACTAACAAAAATCTCTTCAATACTTGAAAATGTTCTTTTTGTTAAAACATATTTTGAAGAAATAAATTGGAAAAATGATATATTAATAAACAGATAAAAAAACTTATTCCTTATATATATATATATATATAGGTTAAAAACTAATACGAAATAAGAATATATATATCATGAATTAGGTATTAAGACTAGTAATGCGACTAGATCTGTGTATTGCAATGATTTGGAGCTTATGCAATGATGCCCGTATTAAGGCAGTGACCAGAGAAATTATAACACAGAATCTGACTCTAAGAACTTACACATAGGAGAGGGAGAACCAAATTAGTAGATAGGAGTGTCACTGGTTCCTTTACCCATTAAACAGTATATCCCTAAATACATGACAATCGTCACACCAATCTTGATCAAGAAAGCAGAAAACCAACATGATACGCTAATGAACATAAAAACAATTACCACGAGAAAAATATGGCCAAAAGTCAGAGATTAGAAACCATGTCAAAATTCCTCTTCTGAAACCTAAAAGGGGGATGTTTGACTGTAATCAATAATGGACCTCAAAAGAACTCCCTTGATTTGCTTGAGTGTCCAGCTACAACATTTCGAATGTTTACCAGTGTCAAGAATTCAGGATGTAAAAGCTATGTTTAAAAACAGATACTTCAGGTAAAGTCAAAGAGATCAGCAATGTTTTGATTATTCAAGACGTGAAGTGTTTGATGACGATTCAAATATGCAGTAGGAATCACTTAGACGTGTTATTTCCATGTTATCATAAATATAGAAATGGCATCATTCTCTTACTCCATTATGTCAATTCCGAAAATATATGCTTGACAAGATGACAGACCAAGGTTCAAGATGGATAGTTCAGACAGCTCACCTTCACCATCTATTGGTAAATACTAAGCAAGTTTCAGAAAAAGGATCTTCAGAAAGAAAAATATAACACACAAATACGTATGAGGATCTAGGAGCTCCCAATGTAAAAACAACATCAAAATGGATAAGTATGTGTATGAGTGTGACAAAATTCAAAGTAGCAAATTAGGAGAAGGGTAGATAAACAATTTACCAGAGGAGGTTGAATCATTCTGTCCATTTATCTCCTTCCAAGAACTTGCCAAAACCAAACTTAGCACAAAACCCCCTTTCAAAATCAAGTTCTTATCTTCCGGTCATCACACTTAGTCGCTCACAGATAATAGACAGAATTAATATATGCATAGCTCTACATCCAAAATTCTCCAAGACTTTGAAAAAGAGGAAAAAAAATATGATCTTTTCGCTTTCCAATCTTCCAAAATCCCAAATCAAAGATGCTCACAGCTAAGCAAAGACCGGTTCAATATCACAATCACAAATGGTGATAATATATAGAAGAGTCAAAACCCAAGAACAACAGTAACCAAAGTTGATCACAACACAAACCCAACATCATTACCACATTATACCCAAAACCCATCTTCAAAATGAAAAACCCACATAGAAAAACCTTCCATGGTATCCAAAGAGAGAAATCAGAAACCCCAAAAACTTATCGTGTCATCAAAAGTTCGAAACTTTGAGAAAGAATAAACAACAATAGCTCAAATGCGAGACAGCAAGAAAATGGGGGCAAAGCAAAGGAGAGCACTGAAAGAGGAGATGGAGACCCTTCCCTCTCTCACCATAAATCTTCTTCAGTGGAGTTGAGGGCCCATCACACTTCAATTCAATGGCACAACCTACCAAGCACAAAAACAAAAGCGTGTAAATTCAACAAGGAAAGAAGGAAAAAGCAAAACCTAAACCATTAAAAAGGAAGAGAAGTTATGAAACAAAATGACACAGTGGGTGGGTTGTTTTTATTTGGAAAGAATGAAGAACAAGTCACAAGAAGATTGGAAGATAGTTTTTGTTCGAGAGCTGGGCAAAAGATAGTTTAGTTTAAAGAAAATATTTATTAGTATCGAAAGAAAGTTTTAGACGGAGGCAGGTAAGTGTAATTTTTTCCTCACAATTGGAAAAATAATGAAAACAGACAAAGATTCAAAAATAAATATTTGGGTCCCGCAGCTCCGCAGCTTCCCAACTCCACTAATATATATATACATATATAATATTATTTATAAAAGATTTTCTGATGTATGTTATGTTGTTGACCCACCGCATCTCGTTAACAAATGTAAACATGATTCTGCGAAAAGGGTATTTCGGTCATTACACGAGTAGGGCTTCAACATCCTATGCCTATGCCGATGGGGGTTAATGGTTATGCTCAGATTGGGCCACGGTCAGTGTAGACACTGATGGCTAGTAAGATTACTGAGTGATTGGACCGTGATAGCCACCGGCCATCCCATCTTTCTTTCTTTTTCTTTTTTTTCTGTTTTTCATTGTGTTAGTAAATTCTCGGGTGTTATTTTTAGTAAGTATTTTATGTTCCTAATTACCATATGGTTACTTAGATCAGAAGTTCAATGAATCAAATTTATCATATGGTACAAATAACGTGTTGTAAGCCTACAAGTACACATATTTATAATGATAATGGCCCAAAGTTAATGTTAAAAATTAAAGTCAAAATAACCTAAAGTGCATTTATAATTCATAAAATCTTACTTATAATGGAAAAAATCATACGAGTATCTCATTTTGCTCATATGAACACATACACGCAAGTCAACTCCGTGTGAGTTCTAATCTTGCTCCAAAGTTAGCATCATATAATGAGATGTTTGTTTTGCAAATGGCACCACTCATTTTTAATCATTGCCCTCTTGCCGAGGGCGGTTCCTTCGGAAATATGTGTTTGCGGAAAGAGAACTTTGCAAGTAGCCATCAGCTACTCAAAGTAAGAAACTTTGAAATTTCAACGTAGGTAAATGTTTTACTGAAAGAAAAAAAAAAAAAAAAGTCCAAAAACTCTTATTTTTCTTTTGGCAAAATCCACTTTTTTTTTTTTAAAAAAAAATCATCTTTATGTTAACAACTTTTTTCATCAAAATTAATGTTAATTTTCATTTATTTTTCAGCTTCGGATTTGCTTATTATGAAAAGATCAGAATATTACTTTAAAAGAAAAAAAAAATGTAATGTAACATCAGGAAAATTCTGGCGAATTTTAAAACTTGAGGAAGAAGAAAATAATTAATTTCCACAAACGAGGTCATTGTCTCATTAATTGAATTAAGAAAAATGGACTAAACGTATTAATGGAATTGATTGATGTAAAGAATTGCAACTTAAGTTTGTCAATTTGCGAATGAACTTACTCATCGCGGACTGGCAAGACAGCAATGCAAAACTAGATACGTAAGAGACCATGTGCACCATTGAAATAAGCGATCTCTTTTTGATCTTATCGTTTCCTTTAAAAGTCTCGAGACTTTTGCTTTCATGAACTCAAAACTGTTTTTTAGACAAATCAGAGGTTTATGATGAAAATCTGTGTGCGTGTGTGTGTGTGTTTGGTTCGCTTTTTTCGGTTTTTGATTCGATTTACAACCCGTTCGGGTTTAAGAATTCAATCCAAATAGGTTAGGAAAATTATTTTAATTCGGTGCGGTTCGGATTTGAATTCGGTTCAGATTTATAATTTGGTTCGGTCTGGGGTTGTAAATTTTAGGTTAATAATTCAATTCATATTACTAATTCGGGTTAGACCAATATTAGTAATAAAAAAAAGAAAATTAAACAAAAAAAAAAAAGCAAATGATGAAATATTTATGTTATCAAAACACCAAATTAAACATCAAAATCAAATATTCCACTACAAGTTACAACAATAAAAGAAAATAACAATAAAGAAAGTAGCTTCCAAATTACAATTCCAATTTCTAAGTCATGAAGTTAATCAAGTAAATAAAAACAACTATAAAATTTTTGAATTAAAATAAAATGATCTCCATTTCTCCATTAAAAAAAACAGAAAATGATGAAGCAGACAAGTTCATTATGCAAAAAGAAAAGCAAATAAGTTCATAATGCAACAATTAAACTCCACCGAACAAGCATCAACAACCAACGTATATATTAATCCTTTATTCTGTTTGTCAAATCTTGAATTGGGGATTGGGTTTGTTAATTAAAACTGGTTGTGTGTAATGCAATTGAATAAAGGAAACGAGTTTTTTTTTTTTTTTAATTAAAGAGTTAAAACTGATCGGGTCTGAAGACTGAGGATATAACTCGTTCGGGTTTTGGAGTTGACCCGAACCGATCTGAAAATCGAATAAAATTTCAAGTTCGATTCAGTTCGGATCAACCCGACCCGAACGCCCACCCATAAGGGGCATCTCTCATTGAATAGTCGTATGCAATACATTATTCTCTTTATCCTCGGCAGTACTGTTTGAAAAGAGATTGGTGAATGGTTGATGCTTTTTTTTCTTTTTCTTCTTTTGGGCGACATCACTATCTGAAAATGGTTAATCTCTATGAGAATTTCAGTTTGTTATCTGATGAAATGATGTAAACCTACAAAATTATTCTCAGCACTATGCTTGGAATTATCAAAGTGTTCACTTTTTCTTTTTGTGAAGCGAAATGTTGAGAGGTGTGTTTCTCAAATTGGGGGACAAGACATAGTTGAGGTCTTTGTGGGGCTTAATAAAAGTCATTCAAGTGGGCTTCACTTTTACTTTCTTCTCATGCACAACATTGTTTATCCCACGCTCCAAAACCCAGCAGAAAAGTTATGGTCATAAATCTAGGATTAGCCTAAATAATCTTCTGTGACGAAGCTAAAGCCTAAAGCGAGAGATAAACAAGATCCCAGCTTCTCGAGTCTGTCATTTAGTCAAAATTTGATAGACATTAAAACAGCAATTTATGTTCCTCTGCATGAGAACTTTGAAACAACAGAATTTACGCCTAAAATTTGATGCCATTTGTCCAAACTCTAGCTATGCGCAGATGTCCTACATGCATGAACTTGGCAAAGCCTACTGAGAGTTCTTAGCCCATATTCGGTTGGAAGAAATGAGAGCAGATGAGAGGAATGAAAATGAGAGAAAGGAGAGAAAATGAGAGAAAAAAATATCAATTTCATTTTCATTATTTAGTTTAATATAAAATTCATCTTTTCTACTCTTATTTCTTTCTCCTCTTTTTCTCTCCTCTCCTTTTATTTCTTTAAAACTAAACTTACCATTAAATTTTAGCTAATTTTTATAGGCTGGTTTAACGCTTTTGGCGCTCGTCTTTTGCTTCTCTTTTAACAGAAATACAAAGTTTCACGGGACACTCCAGAAACGTGGAGTTGGTACAGTTTCTAGTCACTGCTGATATCTTTGGCTTCAAATTTCTCACCTAATCAATGTTGTCTTCGTTCAAATGGATGAGCATCTGTGTATTGTCGTCTACAGTCGAAAGCACAAGCAGCATGATAAAACAAACGGCTGATAACTGATAAAGAGTCCGTCATTAAGTATACTAATGCCTTTGCATTGCTGGCAATTTCACGAGCTGTCTCCACGTGTTGCATGAAAAACAAGTTTCATTCAAGCAAATCAAGCCAGCCTCTTACTTTTGCACAAAAGAGTTCTCAGTGCTCTGGTAAAGCGAGATGGCTCACAATAATTGACTACGGCACTGAAACTGGGAATTGCACCCACTCGTTGATCTCTTAAAAATGAATAATATTCTAGACTCCCGAGTATGTCTGTGCAATGACAAAGCAATGAATTTGTTCTAAGTGACCCAACCAACCAAATAACCAAGGAGAAAAGAAAACCAGAGATCAGAGGTAGTTTTAACAAGAAATTTTTTATTTCACAACTATTAATTCCAGTGTGCGACAGAATATAGTATAACAAAAGTGTGGCAAAATTACCAAAGAATGTCAACCGAACTCAACTGTGTGTCTACAACTAAATGATTCCCACAGGCACCTGACCAAAAAAAAATAAAAGAGACCATGCTATGACAGCAACAGAACTATGAGATCACCTTCAACTGTGCATCATCAAAATAACATGTCTAAAAGCTGACTGAATAAAAGACAATCAGCTATTATCTTTGTTAACCATGATATGGTAGTCAATGCTCTGGATGCATCACAGTTTGGGAAGCAAAACTTCAATATGTAACCAGCGCCCTCATCCGTCTATCTCTTTATCTAAGTCAGTATCATTACTTACATCATCTTCAGGAAGTCTAATCTATGCGGAATGCATCATTTTGTGGTCTCAATGTCCCAATCATAGAATGGGGGAATATAACCATGGAAGCCATAAACAATGTGAACTGCGGTAAAATAAACAGTAATTAGGCAGTCTCCATGATTATAATATTATACACCCATAAAAATTCATAAAACGTACCAAGAGAGGAAGGGTCAGAAAACTCCAAATTGGCCACAGAGCAAAGGAAAGCCTAATTGGACAAGAAGTTAGCTGAGCAGATATAGTCTCATAAATTCCATGTCATAAGCTTTTAAAGAAGATGAATAAAATGGTTCCTCTTACAAGAAAAAAGAGACAACTCCAAGCAGGGTAACATATGGCAAAGCAGAGATACAGAATGATTCCCACTTCTCATCAAATCTCCTGACGTTCCACACTAACATACTTGTATAAAAGAAGAAGGCAACATTCAACCCAACTAATACCATCCCGAGGTACAGAGGTAATCTACAGCAGAAATCAAAGACACATAAATAAACATACAGTTTCTCAATCTTGGGCAGTTAAACATATAAAGAAGAGTTCTATTGTACTTTTCACTGCAGAAAGTAGAATCTTCTAATACGTGGTCATAGCCATAACAAACTAGTGCTGGATGATGAAATTAGCAACTGATGAAGAGAATAAGCCAATGATTTGGTTGAATTGGAAATACTCCACCCTATACAGCAAAAGATGCCCTAACTGAAGTGAAATCACATCATACAGAATATCCAATATGTTGGTTCAATTGGAATCCTCCATTTATTACAGCAAAAGCTACTGTAACTAGAAAAGCTTTAAAAAAATACATTATATGCAATATGCCAAAGAGTTTGTTAAATGGGATCTCCCCACTTTATAGTGATAAAGTTAAAAAGAAAGTTTTAATGAGAGTAAAGCTAACTAGAGTAGACCTAAGCTCTTATGTAACTGAAACAATTCCATAGACATTAAAAAATAGGCGAGACTTGACATTCATGAAATATGCAACTTCATCATTATAAATTAATGAAGACTGAAAATTTTATCTGATACCTAGTAAGAGAATGCTACCATAACGGATCGGTATAAATTGAAGACATTCAAGCAAATCAAAACAAAAAGGAAACACATGAATAAATAAAAGAGATAAACATGAATTGCATGAACGAGATAACACTTGAGTCTGCTCCCCAAGAAGGACTGCTACTTTTCTTACTACAATAATTTCATACTTCATAAGCCACAGAACTCAACACCTATGTTGAAGGCAGAAATTCCTGGTGTTTGAATATTGAAAACCTTAAAGTGGGACCAGGAAACAAATTGACACTGACATAATTCCTTAATACTCTGATCAGATCCTGTAGGAGATATAAGTTTAACTTTGTTATTGACTGTTTCAAGCCAATTCTATTTTGTGCAACTGCATTCATAGGTTTTCATAAGAATCTTCCCTAAGTTACATTATACCCAGTTTTAAGCATGCATATGAATGCAATAACTCTGTAACATTTAACACTATCGCAAAAGTAGTAAGCCGTGTTCCTCAGATGTTAAATATCAAAACTCACATAAAGATAAAAATCACCAGAGTTCAAAAAAAATATTTCATACTTGAGGATGCGCACTATGATGATAATATCTCACGCTCCATAATCATACCTAACATTCCAAATTATGCTTTACAATCAAGAGTAGTCTCTTTCCCAGTCATGCAGTTCATTCAGTTTTTAATACTAGAAGAATTTCAGGCAGTTGAACCTGACATACATGAATGCGATAAAAATATTTGAAAACATAAACCAATACAAACACTCAATAATAGGGAATAAACAGTTGCAAGTAACAGAATCCCATAACCCACTACCACATAGAACTTACAGCAGAAAACAACTGAACCATGTTTCGTCCAGCATTAAATCAACAACACAGAATCAAATAACAAAGGATGAATTTACCTTCGAATTCGCTCGTCATGCCACAAAAGATAGATGAAATTAGAATGCCGGTCACCATAATAGATAATAAACAATGCAGAAGCAATCCAAAGCACATTCTCCAAAATCTCAACCCACGTTTTCGCTCTAGGAATTGACGGTGAAAAAGGCTGTGGCCTAGAGCATGCATCATCTTCAAGATCATCACCACTCGAGGCATAGCCCTGACTATGCCTTTGCCTCATATATCCACCAGCTACCGGGGTACTCCCGCCAGACATTTTATTTCACTCACAGTAAAAGAATCACGACTAAGAGAAAACAAGAATCAATAGAACCTCTCCAATTTGTAAACCCACTTGTGAAATTCAATTGTCCATAGAATCTAAGCATAAATCATGTATCTTTTCAATTTCTAGAAAATCACCACCCAATGCCACCATCACGTTGGTTCCATATAATTCATTGAAAAGAAAAAAAAAATCGAATGCAAAACTTAAAGAAGAAAGAAGAAAAGAATTCAATCAATCAAATCAATGAATCTTGCATCATTTTTAAACCCATTAAATAAATCAAATTCCTAACAAACCCCAGCTCATAAATGTGATCATTAACTTGAAAAAAAAAAAAGAATTTCAAAACTTAAATTTAAACAACAAACCCCTATAGAGCCCCGGAAAATCTTAAAACCCCACAATTGAGATTCAAAATTCTCTTCGATGTCCACGTAGCAATTCCTTTGGTTTCACCGGTATGCTGCGGTTAATTAATGCGAAAGAGGCAAAACGACAGGGGTAATAAAGTCCTTTTATTTTTCTATTTTGTGCTGCGCGTGTTTCTTGTTGGTGACGATATGGGATCTACCATTATTTGTAACGGAATGTTGAAGAATATAAAAAAGCGAATTGATGGGGAGCAAAGCAACCGAGAGGGCAAGAGAGGATACTTTTCGTGTTGTGCCTTTTTAAGATTTTTTATTTTGGAACTTTCTACATTATAATTCAATAAGCTTTTTTTTTTTTTTTTTTTTTTTTGGGAATATCTTTCTCTTCATTTTTCTTGTCAAATTTGAGAAATTTAATTATGGGTTTTCATGTTGATTCGGTGGTTAATCAACTTAGATCATTGATCGATCACATTGAATTGATGATTACCGGATCTTCAGAACGTGTCACGTGCTGATTGGTAAGAATCTGATGTGTAAAATTGAAAAGGAGTATTTTGTTCCTTGTCAAAGTGTCGTGTCATTTTGGGTAAGCAATAGGTGGTGGATTAGTTAGGTGGATCATCACGCTTTCATCACTCCGTTTGTAATAATTAGTGATCATCTTCCCATACAAGCTTAACCCAGAAAAAAAAAAAAAAAAAAAAGTCTCTTGCTTTTCTATGTGAATCACATTTACAACCTGGAGGGTGGAACAGGGATTCATAACCTCAGCATAAACAAAAAGTTAAAAAGAATGAGAGGCTTCTTCAATTTAGGACTTTGCTAGCTTACAGAATCTGTAAGTTACAGACTGCAGCATGAGCCGTTGGATGTGGTTGAACGTGGAGTGAGAAATTAAACAATGGAAAATCGGATGGTGGGCAGGTGGGAGATGTTAGTTACAGAGTCTGCACCATAGACTGGTCCATTAGCATCAGAAGTCAAAATCTCAATAAACCCACTTTGACTTGATGGAAATAAATAAGATGATAAAGACGGTTAACCATCCCAACAAATGGGAGGAATTGTGACAATTAAATGCTACAACTCTTGTTTTGTCCTAACTTTAAAATACTCCCCCACAAATAAAAAAGAAAAAAAAAATTCCCCATTTACAGCCATATCTATAACCGGTCTATACAGATACAGAGAATCAACTACTAGAATCACGTCTCCTATAAGAAAATAACGTATGAAAACTAATGATACATGAAACATGACCGACTACAAAAGAAAATAAGAGTTAATTTAAACAAGTGTGAGAGATGTATGATCAGTGGCTTCCACCTCCGCACAAACTAACCAAATCCATCAGCGTTGAGTATAAGACATCAAGAGACAAATGGCCCAAGAATTTCTTGTAATCAGAAGCATCATCAGAAATGTCTATACTGAGTTTTCTCTCTGCTGCAAAACCATCCTCCATTACCAACCACCATGAAATGCATCCACGCATGTCTTCTGGGTCCACATGAGCAACCAAGCTGACTGTTTCACCTTGGTCCAGCTCAAAGGACAAAGATAGAAAATCCCGATTTGCTTTTATTCCCACCATAAGAGCTTCCTCATGAAGCCAACGAATTACCTGGCTTGCGACCTATTGCAAAATTCAAGGACAACCACAATTATCTAAGAGATTGTTAAGCTAAATATTATCCATATCTACATAACCAATATGAAACATGAATGAAAAAACAGAGGCACATCCATAGACAGTAATATGATTTGCATAATGCAGTAGATCCTAAAGTTATTGAAATCCACTAGTCACTATTTATTACTCGAAAGCTCTTACATCACCAAAACTATTATATCCATGAATAGAAAACCACAGCAGACAAATTCTCATCCATTAACCAAGAGTTAGTTTTCAATATGCCACTTCACATTTGTAGAAAATCAGTAAACTGTCTGAAATTTGGGGTGAACATGCATCCAGCAAGCTTGCAACCAGGAATCATGCAAAAACAACTTCTAGCGTCAATTATAAAGGAGAAATATGTGCACTTCCCAATACTTCCTCCGTGAACATAATAGTGTAACATACTAATACTAGCCTTAGTATCCATAATTTAATAAGGCTGACATAAACAATGCAATTGAAAAGGCAAGGAACCAATTTAATAAGGCAATGTTACATCAAGCTGCAGAAGCACGCCCAGAAGTATTCACATTTTAACTAATAAATTACTTCTTATTTCATAACAAGTAAAATGAAAATCTCACCTTTTAAATAAACATGAAGTTGAAAAAAAATCATTGCATCAGCATAGATATGAGCTTGCCATCGAAGATAGAATCATAAACCAACCATTCTAATGCAAACCCTAATTACTTAACTAACCAAAACAAAGCTAGTTAACTAAAACATTTCTCAAATAGACTAGAATACATCTATTAAGTAAAGTCCCTTCATTATCCCACCTAAAAGCACACAGCAGCTTGCAAGAGAGAGAGAAAAGAACTGAAAGAAAAAGGAAAGAGAAAAGGAACAAACAGATATCAACTCAACTGAAAGACAAATTTTTCATGCTTTAAATCAATCTCTAACCTATGTCTCAGAAACTTTGATACCACTCCTAGAAATAAGATGAAGCAGCAAATCACCTGCTGTAGAATTATCACAGGAAGATCTGCCAAGTCACAGTCATATTTATTCATAGAAGACATGTCCTCAGATCTCCCTTTAAAAAGACCGACAACATTGGGTGTGCCTTCCCCCTCGACATGAATGCAATCATCATTTACCACCACATTAGTCCGAAAATGTGATTTAGCAGTTTCTGCTGTTCGCGAATTGGACTCTGCATGAAGAATGGACTGAGGAACTTTTAAGAAGACTGTCCATGAAGATGTTCGAGAATGCCAAGTGGGATGGGATACCAAATGAAGATAAGGAACCCCACAAACCTTGAGACATCACAGAAAATAAAATAAGGACAAGCTGGAGAGTAAAGAAAAGCAGAAAATGAGTAGCACACGTCCAAAGAGAGATAAGGATCATACCGCATTTTCTAGTTCCACGTGAACTTTGTTTGAAAATATTCTGTGAGCCAGAGACAGACAGAAATGACCAAGAAGACCAGACCCATCCTTCGTTGGTGGACCAGATACTCGAGTGCCAGTGGAAATGGGCTTATTTTTTGCTCTCCCATAAAGATACTCATGAAAAACTTGTTGCAGATAAATCTCATAAGTAAGAGGATTAGGATATCCTCCACTCTTTCTCAGAATATCATCCTTTTCTTCAGCTAACTTTACCCCATCATGTGAATCCAGAGGTAAAATTCCAGATTCGACGTTCTGGTTTACCCAACTGTCAACCGATAGATCACCCTGGTTGGACGGTATAAGTGATAGGAATATGGAGATTCCCAGACCTATGCCCAATTGTAAATAATTTTCTCTTATTCCAGTCACATTGACCCCTAATGATTGCTTAAATGCTTCACGATTCACTATATCAAAGACCTGAGGGGCCAGAAGAATCAAAGCGTTAAAGCAAGAGTCAAAATGTGATAAATGGATGCAAAATACAAAGAGAAAAAAACTCAACCTGTTCATAAAAAATTGCTTGATGAACCTCACGAAGAAGTGAATGTTTTTCTCTAACACACTCATCATCATTCACAGACTCCTTAGCTTCTTTAGATGGACGAGGTGAGCAAGAATTTTTGACCTTACTGCATTGCTTAGAACTATCTCCGGACTGAACACCAAGGAAACCAAAACGAAAAGAGCGGCATGAATTTGGGGGTAAATTTATAGCCAGCATACCAGCAGAATCATGGTCAATGCGAATAGTGGATAGAGAAGATGGACGTGAAACAGGTGCTGAATCATATAATGAATTGTCAAAAAGATCAATAGTAAAGCCTTCATTTCCTGAAGCTGGAGCTGCCACACGCTGCCGTTTAACTTTCCAGTTTTGCTGCAATCTATTTGCTTGTCAGGAATAAACTAGATAAGTAATGGGTTGAAGAAATAACGAAAGACACAGTCGTGTAAAAATTAGTTTCTTAGTTTCTGGATGTAAATAAATTTAGAGGAGAATACATAATTGTAACACTTTTTCAGAGCAAATATTATTTTCCATATGAATGAAGAAAATTTTGATATGATATCCACAAAAGATGCAATGCTTACATTTGGCAATATGATTATGCATTAAACCAGTGTATTCAATACTTGATAAGAAAATGAGGGAAACTCACCTGATAAGAGCACCATAGAATCTTGCCTCCTTAGCAATTTGCTGTTCCAATGATTTGGCAGACTGTTTAAAATATATACCTAGATGCTGCGACAGAAGCAACACATATTAAGAAACTACAAAAATAATAAAAAGGAAAAAGAAGATGCAGTATCATAAGAACAAAGAAGAAAATACTCGGTAGCACTGTAGCTTAGTTGCTGCAGAGACAGAAAGATCAGAGAGAACTTCATTAGGTAATGCCTTTGGTCTGGTCATGCCAGCCACCGTTACAGCATCGTTAGCTTCCACCTATGCACATCAAATTGATTTCTGATGTTAACATTCACTGTTTATCTTTTAAATGGCACTTTCCACTTCCCAATGAGTACTTGAAACAATGATCTGAATCGGTTACAACAAGTAAAAGCCAAACCTAGAGCAAAGGAAATTAGAAAAAAAAATTCTAAATTATTGACTTGCAAGGTTTGATGGATAAAAAATTTCCGTCCATTTTCAATTATACATTTGGATATAACTACAAGACAGAGAACTGATATCTCAATTTTGAGCCTTAAGAGTTAAGATCTTTTGACTAGCCCTCCTCCCCCAACCCCATCCCAATGCACAAGAAGAAAATATGGAGCAAATAGTTATATCAGACTCGATCAAGAAAAATTCTCACTGTTTTAGTTACTACCGGGCAGTAAAATCCATAAACGAAGTTTAACTTGGCTATATTTAGCTCATTTCACAGAAACCAAGCACTTTCACTTTCACTGTCTCATTCACAATCTGATCTAAAATCCAAACACACCAAACCAACCCACACTTTCAGCAATACAGTAACGTTTTAAAAAGAAACCATAAAATTCGCTAAAGAGGAAGAGGGTATATTGCGATTGAGGAGCTAAGGCTTTTGATCCACAGCTAATATCAATTGAAACCACTGGCTGCCAGGTATAGGTTGTTTAGTGGTTTCTAGAAAGTAGTTACCAAATAAAAGGGAATGTCTACTAAACAGAAGCAAGACAGTTGCAACGGTACTCAGATAGTAATTCACAATGCACCCAATTATCAATCAACAATCCGAAGCAACAATTGAGTAGCTTACAGTGTTGATAAGGTCTATAATGACAGAGAGCTCCTGGTGAGCAAACTGCAAGTTCTCCACCATATTCTGCCACTGCCATGGCGTAGTAGTGGCCGACGAGCTGCTTTCTTTTGAACTCTTCTTCAGCCTCTTGTTATCATCTTTCTCCACTGCCCACGCAAAGTCTATTCTCCGTATCAACGACTCTCGCTTCTCATCATAACCTACATCTCTGATTAATCACACGCAAAATACTCCCTAAATCAACATCATTTCAAGAACCCTAAAAATGAAAAAAAAAAATATACATATATATTATAAACAATTATGTATCTTTTGTTAAGGATAATTCCTGTACCTACAGCAGATTAAATATGAAACAAATTATAGAAAATTATACCTTCGAATAATGCTTAATTTGTTTTGATTTTGGAGGATTTATTTAATGAGAAACGAAACAAAAGGAGTTTTTAAGAGAGGGAACGTACGGAGGGAATCGTTCAGCGCCAGTTTCTTCAATGGCGTCTAAGCGTTTCACGGGAAGCTTGTCGACGGAGATTTCCAGATTTCCGTTCATTTTTCTCTGGCTGATTTTCCCGGAAAAAAATAAAAAAACAGTAACGAAAATTTTAAAGAGAGTTCACTTTCGATATTTGAAGGCCGAGAGGCAAGCGGCGAGCTTTCTTTCCATTTTTCCTTTATTTTTTTTTTAAACAGAGAAATTTATAAAATAGGGAGATTTAAAAATATGCAAAAATTTGTCAAACTTTTTTTTTTTCAAAATTTAAGAAATTAGACTGGACTAATTGAATTAATTTTAGGAAAAAAATCAAATATACTAACATTAACTTATTAATTATTAGATATGAATAAAATTATGTTATTTATATGGTCCGCCTGCGTTGCAACAGTTGCAACGTACAATACTATTTATCTTCATCCGAAAATACGGCAGGATTAAAAATAATTGAATTAAAAGTGATTGAATCTAACGATTGGAGTTAGAAAGTGAATAAACAGAGGAGCTGACTACTAAAACAAATTGTACAAAACAATAGATTAAATATCGAAATTTTTTCCACATTGTGGAAGTTGTGAGCATCTAAACATTTTCCACTCCTTAGAAATTGCGATGACCGAGATTTTTTCCATCCCCCACCCACAAATTGCGATCGTGAAGTTTCAATTTGGATGTGTGCGGACTCAGTGATAAAAGACGTCAATTAAAGCAAATAGAAATTTCGAAATAGGCACATCTCATTATGTGAAAATAAAGTTAATATGTCGTCCGTTTGATCTGTTGTTGTGGCTTTGGGGCGGACGCAGCAGGAAATGCACCCAAAAAAAAAAAAAGATTAATTATGTTTGAAAGAGAAAGACGGTAGTAGTTAGCCCAGAAAAAGCTGCTTACGTTTAGTTGTTAGATGAAAATTAAGGTGAGATTAGATTAGTAAGAAGGAGTGATTGTTTAATTTCATTGCAAGAATCTTTATATTGAAGGAGCGAGTGGGAGGAAATTAATTTGTTGGAGAAAGTGAACAAGAATCCATGAGTGAGCTATACCGGGCTGCAGCCCGTTATAAAAAAGGCCAAAAAAAAAAAAAAAAAAATCAAATATGTTAGTTAAATTTATAATCATGCCACTAATAATTAATTACAAGAGTGCCATTGAAACCAAAAAATCGATTGTCCCCTTCACGATTCTTCATCTTCTTCGTCTTCCAATTTCTTGGTCTTTGTATATTTTTCTACTGGTATGCTTTCCCAACTTATATAAAAGTCTTTTTTTTTTTTTTTGTGAATTGTGATGGATTTTACCAGTTTGCTCTATATTCTATTTTGATTCATTATTTTGAATTTCTAATTGGCTATTTAGTTTTTGTGATTGGTTTTACTGATTTGCTCTGTAATTTGTTTTGATTCATTAGTTTGTAAAGTTTCAATTTTGATTGCTATCCATATACGTCCTTGTAAAACTCAAGCAAATTGAATTTAATAGCTGTACAACTTTTAAAATGGAATTATTAATTGTTTAATAATTAAATTGTTTGATTGGCTTAATAATTAAAGATGAACAAAATTAAATTGTTTAATTTATTTAAGCATGCTAATTAAGCTTGTAATTATTAATTTATTAATTAATTCTTATGTAGTTTCGTGTTATAGTTTCGAACTAATTGATTTATTTTACATATTTTTTTTAATTTATTATTTTGAATGTTTGATTGTATAAGAATTAATAAATACAACAATAATTAGTAAAAATATAACAATAATAATAGAAAAAAGTTTAATACTCATTCGAAAGTATCATGGCTTAAATTGAAAAACGTAAGATAATGAAGAAAAAGGCAATGGGAAGCCTGTTTGCATTTGTTTCTTTTGCCACATAAGCTTTTGATTGTTCGAGTATTTTTATACACACGTGTTTTTTTTTTTTCTTTCAACGATCATTTTTAGAAAATTCGGAACTACATAAGTCAATCAAACATTTTATATTATTAGCCCGCTCATGGATCCGCCACTAATATTAATATGTTCGGTCTCTCTAATAATGACCATACACATAAACTTGATGCAAATTTTTAGAAAAATGAAGCAATGAACACAATAGATATATTGTCGCACAACACATTGGGGACTATGTATCAGTCAATGTATCAATAGTTTTACACAAATTCTGCTAGTTTCTTACAATAGTTGTCACATTACACTCTCTGTGGGATATCTAATACAGTCAAATGCAATTGATTAAGCATACACACTTCACCCATGACTAATTTAAGGTTCTGGTTGTGCAACTTGTACATGAAATATTGGAACATGATTTATAAAGATAGATCCAAGAACTGTATTTCAAATTAGTATCCCCTCACAATGCCACACAGTTGACAAATATCAACAGTAAAAAAGGCAACATGACACATACAAAATTTCAAGGGAATCCCCGTACCTGTCCTACACCCAAAACACTTCAATTCAAGCTACTTGGGGGATGTTCCTGATAATCCCCGAATTTGTCACCAATAAAACCCCACACCCATCACAATATATTTCAATTTGCAGACAAATTCTAACTTTCAAATTTTAATGTCCATTCTCTTCTTTTAATAAATTCAATATTTTCCAACATTTGGATTTTAAAGAATAAATTACAAACTATAAAAATCCAACTATGAAACATGTTTATTCCAACTATGACAAATCAAAATAAGTCTATTTTGACGACTCATTTCACCGAAAATTTCCAATTTACTATTTTAGTTTTAATTTTTGTACAAAAATGAATTTGTTAAGAAGAATCCACTAATAGGTCACCCAAAATGTGAGTATAATGACACGGAACCATGTTTAAAATTTCATAGAAAAAATAGTTGTCTTTCAATGTATTATACAAGGCTGCAACTTACTGAAATTCCATTCATTATAATCATATAATAGCCAATTGCATGCACTACTAATTACTCATCATCAATATAATATAGTACCAAAAGTCAGCATCTATTACTAGCGTAAAGCATTTCCCTTTGCCTTCAAAATGTGATTAACATTAACCTATTTCCCAATGTTTTGTTTCCTTCTTTAGACGGCAATGGCTATTGATGTGCTAATAATTTTCATATTATTTTAATGCTTCTATAACTTAATTTTATATTAAATTATATTTTATTACATTAATTTTTATATTTTATATTGAGAATATTTAAGTGGAAATAATTGCGAATTGTGGAAGAAAAAAAGGAAAAGGAATAAAAATAAATAAATCAATGAAGATTTAATTAACCATTAAACATGCATGCACGTGGGCAGCATTATAGAACTAATTGACAATTTAAATGGCAAGCACGTGCATGGGCTTAAAATTGGTTAAGCTTGGCTTGTTTTAAATCCTTTTCATTTAAGGATTTTGAGGTGGCGCAACAATATAAAAAGAAAATTTAAGAGGGCAGCCGCACGAAGATTTGGAGCCAAGAATGAATTAAAAGAAGAAAGCATTCTTGTGATGGGATTTGGCCAAATCTTTATTAGCTTATTAATTGAACAAGTCACGTGCATGCATGAAAGAATAAGGCGGCCTGGCTTTTGGTTTTAATTCTTTCCATATAACGATTTAAAGGCCACAATTGAGCCACTTCGGCCTTGGTCGGAGTGGTGGGCTGCTGCCCTCACAATGCTTGTGAGGGCAGCGGTTCAAGCCCCCACAAAAGTATTTGTGAGGGCTAACGTGCTTATTTGTTTAATATTTCAAAAATTTCCTCTCCCTCGTGCAATACGAGTGGAGTATGGACATCCCTCTTCTGTAAGGGATCATTTGTCTGGGCATGTACTTCACAGAATTCAATGTAATAATATAAGTCCCAATCATGTATTTCTGATTGTAAATATCAGTGTAATATATCTGCTATAATAGCAGTTGTAACTATCTGTGTAATGCAGTAATATGATGATTAATCAGTATTAAAAAAAAAAGGCTACAATTGAAGCTACAAAAAGGGCCAAGAGGAAGAAGAGGGGACCGACTTAAAAAGAAGCAGCAGCCACACTTTTAAGTAAAAGGCCGAGAGTAGCAAGAAGGAGGAGGATGAAGACGCGTTAATTCTTGAGTTTTTCTTTCTCTCTTCTCAATTATCTTTCTTAAATGCTCCCAATTAAATTTATGGATTCTCTTTATATTTTTATGAACTAATTTATTTTACTAGGCTACAATGTAGCCTAATTATGAAGATTTAATTCCATAAATCTATGTTATTTGTAGTTTATTATTCCATGGTTGAGTGGTCATTATTGTGTTTAATGCTTTTAAATATCCGACCATTTAAATGATTTGAGAATGCATAATGAAACCGAGAGGAGATTTATGTATTTTTGCTCTGTGTAATGGATGTCATAAATTGAATGAAAGACAAAGATGTGTCAACGTGATTCATGCAGTTTTTCTAAAAATTTCCATGGAGTTTAATGAATCTTTGCGTATTTAAATTCACATAGAGATATAATGAGGTTGATATGTGAATGTATTTTTTTATATTACTCCAGATAGGATATTGAATAGATTATGGAAATTCACTGTCAACATGGGTAATAAACTTTCATAGCATAGATGGAGGATTAAATTGGATTGGTTATGGTGAAATCATATGTCCTAGTGTCTTAATCTTTTAGTGAGTTTTATTACTGCTTGCATATTTATTTAATTTTTAGTTATTTTATTTTATTTTATTTTTAATCTAAATTCACTTATTTGGTTATTCAAATAAATTAGGGTTATAATAATTTCGGTAAATAATAGGATATACAATTTTTGTGGGACGATACTCTACTCTTCATTATATTACTTGTGCCGACTAGTACACTTGCTAATTTACGCATCAAGTTTTTGGCGCCGTTGCCAGTGATTGTTTGGATTAGTATTGATACCAACGAACCTTAGTTTAATTTGAATTTTATTTTTATTATTTTTAATTTAATTTAATTTTTTGTTTAATTTTATGAGATGTTCAAGAAGTTTTGATTTATTGCCTTTTGATCCAGCGATTGAACGTACGTGTAGAAGGCTTAATAGAGAAAGGAGAGAAGCTTTACAGGAAATGAGGATGTGAGACCTTTAAGAGATTATGTTGTGCCTATAGTTAATGGTGCTTGCTCAAGCATTGCACGCCATACCGTTCAAACCAATAATTTTGAAATTAAGCCAGCCAAAATCCAGATAATTCATACGCCAGTACAATTTGTCGGGATGCTGAATGATGATCCAAATGCTCATATTGCAAGTTTCTTTAAAATTTGTGACATATTTAAGCAAAATGGTGTTCAGACAATGCTATTAGGCTTGGGCTTTTCTCGTTCTCACTGAGGGATAAAGCAAAAGAGTGGTTGAACTCACTCCATGCTGGAACAATGACTACATGGGATGGTTTTGCACAGAAGTTTTTAGCAAAGTACTTTCCTCCAGTAAAAACAGCCAAATTGAGAAATGACATCACTACCTTTAATCAGTTCAAGATGGAATCATTATATGAAGCATGGGAGAGATATAAAGACCTACTGAGAAAATATCCACATCATGGTCTACCAGTTTGGCTTCAGGTACAGACATTTTACAATGGTTCGGGATCCAATACCAGAACAATGATTGATGTTGCAGCATGAGGAACGTTAATGGGAAAAACACCAAAAGCAGCTTATGAATTATTAGAGGAGATGACCTCTAATAATTACCAGTGGTCTTCAGAGCGACTAATAGCAAGGAGAGCTATAGGAGTCCATAAGGCTATGTAAACACCTCTTACACTCACTCCCTTATATCAGTTAAGTGTCTATCGATCTCTTTGATGGTCAACACTCGGATTTGTGGATTCTTCTTGCTCACCATGCTGGCGTGTAAAAGATAAAGGAAACATGGAATTGTCATACAATCCGACAACCCTTGAAACACCCTTATTAAGACTTCATAATATTAGTCTTATCTTCTCTTTTATTACTTCAACTACTAAAATATGCAAGAGTTGTACAAAATGATATACCAACGCCATATAGTTGAAAATAGCATTAAAACGACACCACTACCTTCACTCCATCAATATAACAATGCTTATTGACCAACTCCAACTGATGATAGATTTACGACAACCAATTGAAATTAAAAAACGAGTAAAAGGAATACGGAATACCTCAATCTCACTACTTTTTATATTCCTCTTGCATGACTGATTGCAGAGTGGAAATTGCAGTATATGTGTGATAGAGGAATAATAATATGACATTCTCCAACCATAATCATCCGGAATAAACAAACATGCTAGTGCCTCAAAGTGACACAACCATGAACAACAACTCGTGGTCAATAAAGAATTTGAAGATTAGAATTTGTAATATTCATTTATAAACTCAATAAACATTTTATTCAACTGAAAGTTAGCTGCTATAGATCAATTTTGTAAGCCGTTGTCTCTTGAATTATATAAACTTAGGTCTTACACCAATAGTTGAATACTTTCAATAGAGAAGATGTCGTTTGTCATATTTACACACAATATATATAATGAGTTTATCCTTTCTAAAGAAAAAGACTTCTTCAATTCTAAATGGTGTGGTGACTCTTGTTTCTGCATTTTAGAACTAAATATTTGTGATCTTGCAATATTAATATTTAGGACCATAATAGCATCATCATCTCCCTATGTTTTTTAACCAGTTGCTCCATCTCTCTCCTTCTCCCTCTCCCTCAAAACATCTACACACAGCCAGGCAGGGGCGGATTCCCCTTGGGACGTCCCCACTGAAAAAATAATAATTCTTTTATTAGTTAATTTAATTATCCTAAAATTTCTAATAAATTTTTCTTAAACCCCCAATAATTTATATTCAAGTCCCTAATACATATTTACGCTCAAATTCTCACACTCCAAATTTTTAAAACAAATCAAAAGAGATGGACTTTACAAACTAAAATCAAGCCCAAAAACATCAATATTAATTAAATTTTTAAACATAAATATTAATATTAGTGTAGAGAGAGCATTTTCAGCTATGAACATTTTGAAGAATCGGTTACGAAGCCAAATGAGAGAGCAATGGATGAATGATAGTTTGGTTGTTACATAGAAAAAGACTTATTTAATAATATTGATAATGATGTTGTAATGCAAAGTTATCAATGTATGAAAACTCATAAAGGACAATTGTCAACATATTTTGAAGTATAAAAACTCTTTCAAATTTATATATTTATTACTTTTTAAATTTTTTTATGTTATCGTTGAATAAGCCCCCAATCAATCAATATACTAACTCCGCCCTTACAGCCAGGAATGGATGTAGCACATGACCAGTGGGGGCTCAAACCCCCACTGGCCAAAAAAAAAATTTAAAAATAAAAGAGAAAAATATTTTAATTTTCTAATTAATCCCCATTAAATTTATTAAAATAGTCACTATAAAATATAATCCCCCATAAAATTTAAATTTTGACTTTTAAAAAATATAAAAACCTATATTTTAATTAAAAATAATGATAGCCCACCACCCAAAATATTTTCTATTCTAAAAAATATGGTTAATTCTTCCAGTTTATATAATAATAGTAGAACGAACGTTTTCAGTAATAAAACTCATGAAGAATCATCTTTGGAATCGGATGGGATAAGTGATAGTTTGGCTGTTTATACAGGAAATAATAAATTTAATAATATTGATAACGAGTCTATTGCATAACATTTTTAAAATATAAAAATACATAGAGACTAATTATAAAGGTATTAGCAAATATTTTAGATATTCAAAATTTTAGTTTATATATTTTACTATTATCTAATTTAGCCCCCGGTAAATTATTTTTGTAGATTCGTCACTGACACATCAGGCATACGTGGAAACAATTTAAAACACAAATAATGTATCTAAAACCATTAAGTTATAAGCTAAATGTTGTAATTGGCTAACAAATATATGTCCTTTCATAACTAAAATTGTAATTAGAAAATGTATTTACCGGACGTTGTGAATTTTAAATCGTACTACGGGCAACTTGCATGAAACTGCCTCCCAAATCGTATCTACCGCATTACTAGGCTGAGATGGATACTGATATTCAAAGTGTTGAACAACTTCCTAGCTACAAATCTCACCTTCTCTGACTTTAACAAATAAACGTAACCGGCCCTCCAATCTATTTACCAACGCCATACTCTTTCAAAGGAACTTAACCTTTTTATTTTTTTTTCAAGAATTACCTACTGCATTACTTTTGAACGGCACAACAACAGAGCAAACAGACGCGATATTCACTCTGGTTTCACCCTATCTCAGTCTGGGTTGTAGTTGCCCGCTACAATACCAATCTTGCAATCGGATTCATATCCATGCCAGCCATGTTCTTTATTCGAACCATTGATATCTTTTCCCCTCCCCCCCCCCCCCCCAAGAAATTATGATTGTTTTCTTCCGATTTCGCTATCTCCAAATTGATTCTCAAACGAAATCAGTTACACCTGATGCAGTAACAAAATCGCCATTGAATTCATACGGCTTACAGCCCAATCTGCAACATACGTGAATGAACGAAATCTTTTCCCCCAAAGAATTTGCAATCGTTTTTTTTTTTTTTTCTATTTACGTGTCTCCAGATTAATTCTCAATTGCGATACGTTAAACCCCAATTTTTTTTTTTCATCAATAAAACGGAATACGTTCTAATTGCGATGCATTTTGTGAACTTGACTCTCCCCATCACATGAATACATAACCGGTTTCAACGGTTGCCGGTCAACTCCTCATTTAAAATTTATGTAACTCCAAGTGTTAGATTGAGTCACTTTTAATCCAACGGTATTTTCGAATGACGAAAAATAGTATTGCACGTTGCAGCAGTTGCAACGTAGTGAGTCCTTGTTTATAAAAGAAAATTAACGATTTGGTTGTCAAGCTTGTAATGATTATTGAGTGGTATCATCATCTTATTGAATTTTAGTTAATGTTTCAATGACTAAATTCAAACATTGAAATTCGGATTTTATTAAAAGAGTTGGCCTTTTGACAACCCTAAAAATTTCACCATAAAACTCTTTTTTAATTGAAATTATCAAAATAATCTAAATTAAGTTATTTCAGTTCTTTTTTAATGAAAATTTAATTAAACGCTTAAATAAAAATTTTCTTTTTAGAAAGTTTTTTACATCCATCCCAATTCAAAGTTTATATTGATATTTTAAATTTTAATTGATTTTTTTTGAGAAACTTATAAGAATTTAGAATTATAAAAATAGAAATTATAAAAAATAAATTTCAAATTTTATATTTTTAAAATAAAAAAGTTAAACGAAATATTTTTTTTAGAGGAAAATTTCATGATAAAATAATTGATTTTGATATATGGTTAGTATAACTTAATTTAGGTGTATTGTATGAAATTAAAATTTAAATGGGATGTTATAAGAATTTAAAAGGGGTGTTCAAAGCTCCTCTCTAATGAAAATTATATTTGGGCCAAAGAGATACAAGATTGTCGGACCTTGTTGGATCTTTGATAGTTCTTGGTCCCATTTATTATGACTGTTTTTTTTTCTTTCTTTCTTCTTTTTTTAAATTTCATGAAATTTTTTAATTCAAAATTTACTCTCTTTTTTTTTTTTCTCCTTTTCATCATGCTTCCATAAACAATGTTCTTATATCATCACTTGACAGTAAATTCAAAAATTTGAAATTATTATATAAAGATGATCTTGCGATGTGTTATTCAATTCAATTACTTGTACCAGATTTGTTATTAAATCAAGTCAATTCCAACCAAACCCAAGCCACCATTTCCACTTATCCATGCTTGACAGTCTTTTTTATTGAAAAATAAAAAAAAAAACTAAAAGAGGGACTGAAGTAGAACTATAAAGTAAACAATTAACACAATATATCTTCACTCTACATCTCATTTCACTATTCAAAGTGTCTTTGTTAATTGGGGGGAATCTGTGGTGCAACTGTGGTATCGTGCCACAGTTGCATCCAACCGTTGGATGGCAATGGATCCCACCAATCTAAATGCATCCAACAGCTAGATGCAACTGTGGCACGGTACCACAGTTGCACCGTAGCCTGATCCTGTTAATTGATATGTTTCCAAAACTTTGAAACTCGCCTAGTCCAATTTTAGCCTAAACTCATATTTTTCTTAGGGGTCTCACTTTCAGTCACAATCCATATCGGTCCTTTATGCCAAGCTGTCGCACTTACCATATTGTTCCGTGTACCAAAAGTAGTATAAGCAACTGATGAGAAAATGACACGTGTTATTTTATTTAGGGTAACTCTTAATTTATTCTTTGCTTAAAATGATAATCTTTAATTTATCTTTAAAAATGTGAAAATGTCAATTTATCACTATATATCATTACAAAGACAAATAAATAAATAAGTAAATAAATGCACTCCTTATTTTTCTTCATCTTTTAAACGAAAATTATAATAAATTAAGATTTTCACATTTTTGAAGAATAAATTGATGATTGTCATTCTAGTGGGGGTGGATGATAAATTTAATTGAATTATCAATTTGTCTAAAGTGTGGCTCAAGTAGTGACATTAGAGGTAGCAATTTATCTACCAATTTTCAATATGCTTGTTATGACGTAATAGGGTTGTTGGATGGATGATAGACGTGGCAATCTCCAATGTATGGATAATTTTGTCAGCCTTGTAACCTAAAAACTGATGAGAAATTCAATTGCAATAGAACTTGTAAATTAGAGGACAAAATTGATTTTCTTTTTCTTTTTACTTGAAGTTGCATTAGGTACGTGATGTTAAATTCCAGCCATGGCCTTCCCCAGAAGCGATCAAATTGCAGGTACGCTTTCACTCTTTCATTAGCCGTAGAAGTGAATTTGAACTTGATGTACGCACAGAGCCGTACAAAGTGGCCCACAATTAATACAAAGATTGGCAATGTCCCAAAAATTAAATGAAAAAAAAAAAAATTCACACGTCACCCAAAATTCTGCTATAAGTTACTGATCAATTCAAACTCGTGCACTAAAAAATCATGCGGTTCGCTGACGTACGTGAACTTGCAAAGTAATTGATTGCAAACATATGCAATGGCTATCAGCTGTCATTATCTTATTTGTTTATTAATCATGACAGGTTGGCCAAGTTCGATCGATTAGTTGTATGCATTGGTTAGAAATTTATATGAACTTTATCACGCAACTCTTACAATTTTGACCATACAAAAAAAAAAATCTTAATGTTTAAAAGGTTGAGGCCATAAATGCAGTAAGAACTTTATACATGCAAATTGGAATGGTATAACAAATTAGTAGTATAATACGCTGCACTTATAAAGTTAAGATATAATACAAAGTTTGTATCCGCGGGACCAAATGTCAAATCAAGCTTATAATATTGCATGCTATCATATGTCTTCAAACTGAGTATCAGGATATCTCTTCAATATAGGCTGTCAGTTGAAATTCGAAGAGAATCGGATCAAAATATCAAATGAATCCTGGTAAAATAATAATATTTGGTACAATTACTCGTAATAATAGGCACAATGCGCTACTGCTCGTTGCATCATCTTTGCTAGCACTATATATATAGTACTTTTCTACTGCGGTTTAAAACCGCGGAATTTAAAAGAATTAATTTTTAATTAATTATCTTAAACTGTACGGTTTAAAAGTGTGTCTGCATTAAAAAAAATAATTGATCATGATAAATATTTAAAAGCATATTCAACTAGTTGTAGAACCGAAGCATCTCCAAGCAGGTCTATGCATATTTATGATTTATGACATAGAAACAAAATTCTTCAATTTGCAACAGCTCATGGATCATGATAACTCTATTGTTAGTATGACATTAATAACATCCTCTTCCTCTCTCTCTTTTTTAATATTTTTCTTATAAGTTAATTATTTCCTTGAGGATTAGTTTTAAGCTCTAAATTAAAATGTACATTTAAATCAAATTAAAGATGGAAAGACTAATGGGAAAAGTACAAGAAATAGATGCATGTTTTTGCGGTTTTTAGAGAGAGGATGTTGTTTAGAACAATTGAAATGAGGTTATTTTTAAACAACTATGGTTTGACCTAGTGGCTAGAGTCATTCCCTCACACTTGTGAGGGAAGTGGTTTGAGTTTCGGCAGACACATTGTAGGGATTTAATTTAAATTTATTTTCTCAAAACTTGAGTAAGAGGATGCTAATAGTTATGAATTTTCTGATATTATTTAATGGGGTACCCTTAATAAAGGAGTTTTAATTAATAGAATGTACAAGGGGTGCCAATTGCTCCACTTTATAGCAAAAATGTAAAACAAAAAAAGAAGTGGATATTATCCGATATTATTATTATCATTATTATATTTGCTTTTGTTTGAGTAATTTCTGACTCTGCATATAAGAATTAAGATATGTAAAGACTTGTCAACAGATCATATTAGTGCCAATCTAGATCCAAGTCATCGACATACATAGGAAATGCGTGTAACAATCATATCCATCCAAAAGCCTTACAAGAAAAGTACAGATGGCGAGAGAGAGAGAGAGACAGTCTCCAATCAAGTCCATATCTATATATACAGATGCCGCGCAAACCCGTAAAAGCCTGCGAAATTTAATTAATCAACAATATTTGTCGTAGCTGGCTGTAGCTTTTTAATTTCATCCCCGTTTCCTTCTCTTGATCTTCTTCACTTCCGTCATTTTTTGCCTTGTCCGTGCGTATTCCTGTCAGAATTTCACAAATGAAGGAAAGCGTTGAGAATCCTCTGTGTCTCAAGTCCTTGAATCACATATCACTTGTGTGTAGATCAGTTGAGGCGTCTCTTGATTTCTACCAAAACGTTCTTGGTTTCTTTCCCATCAGAAGGCCTGGTTCTTTTGATTTTGATGGTGCATGGTATTATTATTATTTTTGTATATCTACGTATATGTAACTCTTAATTGATGTTATTGAATATTTGGATATGTTTTGATAATATACCGACTGATTCATATATTTTGATATAAGCAGGCTGTTCAATTATGGCATGGGCATTCATCTCCTGAAATCTGAAGAGCCTGACAATTTGCCCAAGGCCGGCAAGAATATTAATCCCAAGGATAATCATATTTCTTTCCAAGTATTTCTCTCTCTCTCTCTCTCTCTCTATCTCTATATGTGCTTGAAATTAATAAATGATTAAACCACATGGGGTTGAATTTGTTGGCAGTGTGAGAACATGGCGATAGTGGAGAGAAGATTGAAGGAGATGAAGATAGATTACGTGAAGAGTCGGGTAGAGGAGGGTGGAATCAACGTTGATCAATTGTTTTTCCACGACCCAGATGGCTCGATGATTGAAATTTGCAACTGCGACGTCCTGCCTGTGGTGCCATTAGCAGGAGATGCCGTGAGGATCCGATCATGTACTTCGACTGTGAATTGCAATTTCCATCAGCAGCAGATACAACAAGAACCACAAATAAATCCACAGTCGTGCCTTTCTGATTCTATTCATGCGAAGGAAGATTTTCTTCATTTTGCTTCATGATTTTATAAATACAGACTTGTAAAAGCACAATGATTAAAGCTAGATTAATTCTTTATATCAGTATATATCAAGTAATTGAAGTCACGTGTGTATGTTTGTGAAATTTTGTGGGATGAAATCAGCAGAATGTCATAAGATTGATTGATATAACAGATTATTAAATATTGGACCAGTTTATCTCTGACAATTGTTAGTTGTAAATGAACTATCCAGATATAGCGATTACTTCAAGTTTGATAATAAAGGATAGTGAATTTACAACTTTTTTTTTATGCATTAATATGAATCATTACCCACAGCGTCATTTAATAAATTTTCAATGAAGGTTCAAGCAAAGCATTGCAACCTGCAAGATCACATTTTCAAGCAAATATATATCTTAAGAGATATCTCGTTTTATGCTCTAAGTTTAAACAAAAGTCCTACGCATGGTGTACTGTTTGTCTCATTCTCATATTCTAGCAAGATGAAATTCTTCTATACTTCTATTGCATTCAACAAACCCGGTGAAGCAAAAATTCTGGTTAAATCTCTTGCAATCTTATTTTCACACCAATTAATCTACAAGGGCCTGGGAGCAAGAAACCGGGTCAAAAATCTATTGAGGGTATATATAGTATTGAAATTTTTTTTTTCTTCTTTTCTTCTTTGAGTAATTTCTAACACTTGATCAAGCAACCATATATTGCTCAAACCCTGGAAGCAAAATTAATGCACATGTGGATGGAGAGACGAGAGTGATTTGCATATATAAATATATGTGAATTAAGCACGGCCATGAAAGCCTCCGAAAGATCCTCCCTTCTCTCTCTCTATATAGAATGAATCCACATTTGCAGCCTTCTCTAACGTTAATCTTGTTCCTAATTAAATAAACTTCCACTTGCAAACACAAAGATGAAGGAAAGCATGCAGAATCCTTTGAGTCTCAAGTCCTTGAATCACTTCTCACTTGTGTGTAGATCAGTTGAAAAGTCTCTTGATTTCTACCAAAATGTTATTGGTTTCCTTCCCATCAGGAGGCCTGGTTCTTTTGATTTTCATGGTGCATGGAAATGTATAAATATAACAGTAATCAATATTGATGAATTTAGGTTTAGTTTCATTGAATACTGACTTGTTGATATTTTGATTTGAAAAAAAGAAGGCTATTCAATTATGGCATTGGCATACATCTATTGAAATGTGAAGATCCTGATAGAATGCCCAGCATCAGCAAGATCATTAATCCCAAAGACAATCATATTTCTTTCCAAGTATTTGTCTTCTTTCACTATTATTATCTCTTTTATCTCCGATATGCACACTCAAAAGCATGTGCGAGCGATGTGCTTGAAATGATTAGTTATATGTACTTTACTTGTTGGCAGTGTGAGAACATGGCGACAGTGGAGAGAAAATTGACGGAGATGAAGATAGAGTACGTCAAAAGCAGGGTAGAGGAGGGTGGAATCTACGTTGATCAAGTGTTCTTTCACGACCCAGATGGCTCGATGATTGAGATTTGCAACTGTGACGTCCTGCCAGTGGTTCCACTAGCTGGAGATACCATCAGATCATGCTCAATTGTCAACTGCAATATCCAGCAGCGCAACAGCAGCGGCAGATTCAATAATGCAAATGAAACAGCAATGCCTTTCTAATTCTAATGAAGGCTTCTTTCGTCGTGCAAAATGATTAGAATAAATAGATTATGGATATTTATCACAAGTGCCTGGTAGTATAGGCTCTTTGTGTATGTATGTATTAGAAATACAATGGTTATGATAACTTGACCATTTAGTTCTTCATTAGTAGTTATTGAATTTTGATGATAAATGTATTTGGTTTTGCATATATAATTTATTTAACTGTTAGCTCCTTTGAAAAATTTTGAGGGTAAGACCAAGAGTAAGTTCTGTTACCCATTAGACAAGGATCAAACAAACATCTCAAGTGATATTTAGAAGACCTGTGAAATAAGAATACTAATGAATGAATGATTCTTGTTCATACTTTCTCATTAACTGTTACAGAATATATACACTTAGAAGGCCAATCAAAAAAGGAATCTAAAAAAAGAATCTCTAAATTATGTAAATTAATCCTAAAATATCTCACTAATATATGGTTTCCTAATATGACTAAATCAAATAATAAAGGAAAAGATATACCGAAAAATATCCACAATTAATTCACTAAATTCCAACACTCCCCCTCCAGTTTAGGAATAGATATTTTGCATTTCAAGCTTGCTAAGAAGACTTTCATGAGTTGACTTAGTAAACTTTTGGTCAGGATATTTGCTTCTTGTGCACGAGTAGAGTTGTAGCATAAATTGATACCTTTTCCTTCGATTTCATTCTTGATAAAACTTCAATCAATTCTAACATGTTTCATTTGATCGTGTTGGACTAGATTGTTCACAATGCTAACGGTAGATGTGCTGTCAGTATACAACTTAGTGGGAGAGCAAACTGTGATTTGCAAATCCTGCATTAACCTTTCCAACCATATAACCTCACACATTCCTTGTGTAATAACCCAAAATTCAGCTTCGGCACTACTCCTTGCCACAACTGTTTGTTTGTTACTCCTCCATGTAACCAAGTTACCACATAGCTTGGTGCAATGTCTTGAAGTTAACTTACAATCTTCACTTCCAGCCCAATCCACATCAACATATCTTTCAATACTCTTGCTCTCAGTTTTTAGAAACATTAGTCCTCTTCCCAGAGTTCCTTTAAGATACCTCAAAATATGATTTACAACCTCTAAATGTCTTTGAGTAGGTGAATACATATATTGGCTCATTACATTCACAGCGTATACAATATCAAGCCATGTGAGAGATAAGTAAATCAATCTACCAACCAAGCGTCAGTATTTTTCTACATCCACTGAAGGCTCATCATCTTTAATCTTGCTCTTCCCATTCTTCTCGAGTGGAGTTCTTACTGGTTTACACCTCAACTTCTCGATTTCTTCTCGTAGGTCAAGAGTGTAATTCCTCTAAGAAATGAAAAACCCTTTTTACTTCTAGCAACATCCATGTCGAGAAAATATTTCAAAGGTCCTAGATCTTTAACTTCAAATTCTTCCTTCAGTTGATTCTTGAGCCCGTGAATCTCAACATTGTCATCACCTATAATTATGATATCATTTACGTATACAATAAGAATGGCTTTTTTTCCAGCTTTTCCCTTCTTAACAAAGATAATGTGATCAATCTGCCCTTGAGTGTACTTTAGCCGAGTGAGAGTTGAGCTAAATTTGGTGAACTACACACGCGGGGATTGTTTCAAACCATAACATTTTTCAGTTTGCAAATTTTACCTCATTCTTTTTCAGATTGCAATCTCGATGGAATCTTCATATATACTTCTTCATTAAGATTGTCATTCAAAAAAGCATTCTTCACATCGAGTTGGTGTAGTTCCCAATCTAGATTAATTGCCAAGGACAAGAAGACTCGAATAGAGTTAAGTTTGACCACTGGAGCAAATGTTTCTTCATAATCAATCAAAAATTTGGTAGTGTCGTTAAGGTGCATCAAATTTAAAATCTTACCACTAATATAAATACTTAGTACAGAACGAGTAAGGATCGATCCCACAAAGACTATGTAGTTATATTTATTATCAACTCTAAAGCAAGAAATAAAATAATAGTAGTAATAATAATAGTAATAATAATATAAATTAATTTAACTAAAGAAAATGCCAATTATAAATAAAAAAAAGGGGTTTATGAATTTTTAACTAAATAGTAAGAAGTAAAGGAATCAAAACTACGAACAAGAATTTACTAAAAACTCTAATTAAAGGAGAAAGAAATAATAATGATGAAAACTTTGGTTAAAGGATCATTCGCCACCACCAAACATGCATATAATATATCAATTCTATCATTAATTTATATTAAAACTATCAACCGTAGACAACAATAAGCTCTGTTAGTCTCAATCTTTCCTTAGTGCGTCGTTAGGCAAAATAAGCTCTTCACCTAATCTCTAACCATTAAATAATTTAAAACAAGCTCTTTAAATTTAAGATAATGGAAGCATTAAACAGAGAAAGATATTAGGTTGATCAAGGCAATAAACACATAAGCTCGGATTATTTAACCTAGGTTATGTTCTTCAATTGAAATCACTAATTCCAACCTGCTACTAATGATTAAAATATCAAGACAATTACGGATCAAGAATTTTAATTTAGCAATAAAATTTATTCAAGTCCTATCTAATTGACCACTCAAATAAAATAAGAATAAACCATGAACATTAATTATAGAAGAACATAAACAATCTTAATTAAATAAATTGAATGATAGAATTTAAATTTAATTGCATAGCATGTTTAGGGTTTTGAATTCACCCTCAACCAAATAAAAATCTAGCCTAACATAATTGAATTGAGAATAAGAGAATTGATAAAACCAATCATGGAGATTAATTCAAGCGGCTGTTGATTTTCCTCTTGCTGCCGAATTGGATCTGCCCTCTTCCAAAGTCTCTTGCTGCCTGAATTCTTCTCCTTTGTTTTTTTTCCTTCTTGCCGCCGAATTGCCTCTGCCCTCCTTTTTTTCTGTCAAGCGGCTGCAATCTCCTTTTATAATGCTAGTTGACCGAATCCTTCTCCAACAAGAATAAAGAAATCCTTTTTCCATTCTAATTGAAATCCTTTTCCAATTTAATGCCACCAAAAGCCATTAATTCCAACTTTTGAAAGTCAATTGTGGGCCCGTTTAAATGCTTTCTACTTTTGCAATGCCATGCACGTGTACTCCAATTGACAATTGGAAATAATTAAATCTTTTAATTATTCAATATTTCTCAATTGGATTAATTACTTTGATTTCTTCCACTCGGTTTTATCAATTTTTGTTTGTATTTTTGTCTTCCAATTTAATCTTTATTCCTTCTCAATTTAAACTTTTTCATGCCCTTTTTATTCATAATCTCCAATTGATTCCCTATTCAATAAAATAATTTAATTAATTAAAAATAAAAATAACTAGTAATTAAATAATTAAGGATAAAATATGTATAATTTAAAAATTAACTAAAATAACTAGAATATTTAAGACCAAAACAAGAAAAAGATGGAGAAATTATAGTAAAATATATGAAAAATATGCACTTATCAAATTCCCCCACACCTACCATTTGCTCGTCCTCGAGCAAACCTAGAACAAAAATAAAAAGAAAACCTAAACTAGACCACTTTCGTAGGAAATCACGATTGCATTTAGCGTATGCAACAAGCCTTTAAACCCCTAGGTGGCCATAGTGGACGAGTTATAGTCTCGTGAGGGTTTCAGCGATGATACCCACAAACATCATTGCATTTTTTTTTATTTTAGCAGAAAAAGAACAAAGGAATTTAAAATAAAACTAGCCTCAAAGATTGCATAAATCATATAGCTCAAAGAAAATTTCAAATATTATCGAAGTTTTAACTTTAATTCAATAGTCAATCACATCTCTCTTTTAATTCTCATAGTGTGTGTGTGAATCAATTCAATTAAAATCCATTCCCAAAATCTTCAATATCCACAGCCTTTGCCTTGAACAAAGAAAAGAGTAGGTCAAACTAATCTTATCATCTTGATCTCCATTTTTTTTTCTTTTACAGGCATTTGTGTGCATTTTCTTTTGAATTTTTTTTTTATTTTTTTTTTTTAGTCAGGAGCTTTCACTCTACCCCTTAAGGTAGCCTTCTTCTCATGGTAGATTATCCTCTACATACTGGTGGTACATATGCCCAAATTACTCAAGGATAGCTTCACTCTTACGGGTTATAGGTAGCTATTTCGGACTATGGTGCCTGTGTATACTACACTGTATTGTGGAGATAAGAATCAAGACAAACAGTCATTTACTTAATTTAAAATTCTCAACTTAGGCTGCGTCAATCTCAAATTCTAAGTCAAAATTATGAAAGAATTGATATTAGTGCTCATGGTTTAAAGAATCTCAATTAAGAGGAAATCAACACAAGAATCAAGTATAAACTAAGGTAATATTCAACCCTTTCTAAGAATCATATTCATTGTCAATCAAATTCTTATCACTGGCTAATATTCAAAACATTTTTTTTGTTTGTTTGTTTTTTTTAAAAGAAAAAGAAAAAGACGAAGCAACAAAAACTAAGTTCGAAATCCACCCCCCCACACTTAATTCTTACATTGTCCTCAATGTAAGCCTAAGCTAACAAAAGACAGAATTAAACATGGGAAAATGAGATGAGACACACAAACAGAAACAAACAAAATTCAACACAACGTAGGTAAAGTAAATAAGAATGAGAGGGAGAAAAATCAAATCTGTTATGGCGTGCTCTCAAAATCTTTTCTCTAGCCATTGGGTTGCCTCCCAATAAGCGCTTGGTTTATTGTCCTCAGCCTGACCTGGTTCTCAAGTTTCACTCATCAACGTACGCAGGTTCATAAAGTGGAGCCTCCTCTACATTGAGTGTTTGAAAATTTTCATAATAAGGCTTCAACCTATGACCATTAACTTTGAACTCTTTACCTATCGTTAAGCTCCTGATCTCAACTGCACTATGATGAAAAATATTAATAACAACAAAAGGCCCAACCCATCGAGAACGTAACTTACCTGGAAACAACTTAAGGCGAGAATGGAATAGCAAAACTTTCTGTCCAACTTTAAAATTCTTTCTCAAGATCTGCTTGTCATGAAAAACCTTAGTCTTTTCCTTATAGATTCGTGAACTCTCATAGGCATCATTTCGAATTTCCTCTAATTCTTGCAATTGGAGCTTTCTGTGTTGGCCGGCGGCGTCCAGTTCCATGTTACATTGTTTCACAGCCCACCATGCTTTATGTTCAAGTTCCACTGGAAGATGACAAGGCTTACCATATACCAACCTGTAGGGTGACATACCAACAAGAGTTTTGTATGCGGTCCTATATGTCCAAAGTGCATCATCAAGCCGTAGGCTCCAGTCCTTTCTATTCGGATTAATTGTCTTTTCAAGGATTGATTTCACTTCCCTATTAGACACCTCAACTTGCCCACTAGTTTGGAGATGGTAAGATGTAGATACCTTGTGAGTGATGTTGTATTTTCGAAAGAGGGCTTCTATTGACCTGTTACAAAAGTGAGTGCCTCTGTCGCTGATAATTGCCTTTGGTGTTCCAAACCTTGTAAAGATGTTACTCTTTATAAAATCTACTACAACCTTAGAATCGTTAGTTCGGGTGGCTTTTGCTTCCACCCATTTTGAAACATAATCAACCCCAAGAACAATATAGAGATTACCAAATGATAAAGGAAATGGTCCCATGAAGTCGATGCCTCAAACATAAAAAATCTCAACTATAAGAATGAGAGATTGTGGCATTTGATTTCTAGGTCCCAAATTACCTGTTCTCTGACAACGATCACAAGATTTGCAAAACAAATATGCGTCCTTAAATAGTGATGGCCAATAAAAACCGCTCACAAGTACCTTAAGGGCTGTTCTCTTTGGTTCAAAATGTCCTCCACAAGCTAAAGTATGACAAAATGTGAGAATAGAAGTAAATTCAGTTTCGGGTACGCACCTTCTAATAACTTGATCAGAACAATGCTTCCATAAGTATGGCTCATCCCACACATAGTACTTGGCATCACTCTTGATCTTGGCCTTTTGTGCATGGGTTATCTCTTCTGGTACTGTCCTGGTAACCAAGTAATTGACAATATCTGCATACCAAGGAGTAACTATATCTACTTGTAATAACTGCTCATCTAGAAAGTTCTCGTGCAATGGAAGTGCATCTTCGTTATGGATAAGTCGACTCAAATGATCTGCCACTAAATTCTCAGAACCTCTCTTATCTAAAATCTCTAAGTCAAATTCTTGCAATAGAAGTATCCATCGAATAAGGCGCGGCTTGGCATCCTTTTTTATGAGCAAGTACCTAATAGCTGCATGGTCAGAGTAAACGATTACCTTAGATCCAATTAAATAAGAACGAAATTTCTCTAAGGCAAAGATAACTGCTAAAAGTTCTTTCTCGGTAGTGGAGTAGTTAAGTTGTGCATCATTCAATATACGAGAGGCATAATAAATGACATGAGGAAGCTTGCCCACACGCTGGCCCAACACGGCTCCAACAGCATAGTCACTGGCATCGCACATAATCTCAAATGGTAAATCCCAGTTTGGTGGTTGAATCACAGGGGTCAATGTCAAAACCTCTTTTAACTTCTTAAAAGTTCTTTGGCACTCTTCATTGAAGTCAAACGTTGCATCCTTTTGAAGTAAATTGCAGAGAGGTAAAGTTATCTTAGAGAAGTCCTTGATAAACCTGCGATAGAAACCTGCATGACCAAGAAAAGAATGAACCTCCCTCACACTAGTGGAAGGTGGTAAGGAGCGTATAAGATCTATTTTAGATTTATCAACTTCAATCCCCTTTTCAGAAATAACATGGCCTAGTACAATATCTTGATTAACCATAAAATGACATTGTTCCCAATTAAGCACAAGGTTAGTGTCAATGCATCGTTTAAGAACAAGTGTAAGGTTATCTAAACATTTATCGAAAGAATCACCATAAACTGTAAAATCATCCATAAATACCTCAATGATGTTCTCCACATAATTAGAAAAAATACTCATCATACACCTTTGGAAAGTAGCAGGAGCGTTATAGAGACCAAACGGCATGCGTCGGTAAGCAAATGTTCCGAAGGGGCATGTGAATGTCGTTTTCTCTTGGTCTTCCGGAGCGATAACGATCTGATTATAACCTGAGTAACCATCAAGAAAACAATAATGAGAGTGACCACTTAACCTTTCAAGCATTTGATCAATGAATGACAGAGGAAAATGATCCTTGCGAGTGGCTGCATTCAGTTTGCGATAGTCAATGCAAACTCTCCACCCAGTTTGAACTCTAGTTGGCACAAGCTCGTTTTCTTCATTCTTGACCACTGTGATGCCTGATTTTTTTTTTAACTACTTGCACAGGACTCACCCATTTACTATCAGAAATGGGATAAATAATCCCCACATTAAGGAGTTTTAGTATCTCTTTTTTTACGACTTCCATCATTGGTGGATTAAGGCGGCGTTGTGCATCTCTCATTGGTTTAAACCCTTCCTCTAGTAAAATGCGATGCATGCACATGGAATGACTAATTCCCTTAATGTCGGCAATGGTCCAGCAAATCACCGTCTTGTGATCCTGAAGCACCCTAATTAACTTTTCTTGTTGAACTGAGGTGAGGATTTTAGCAATTATGACTGGAAGTGTTTCATTATCACCTAAGTAAATATATTGCAGGTGTTCTGGGAGTGGTTTAAGTTCTAAGGTAGGTGTCTGCACAATTGAAGGTAAAAGTTTCTCGTTTAATAAAGGCAATTTAAGGTAAGAAACATTATACCCATTGGTGCGTAATGTGACTGCTCCATCTAAGATTGCCATAACTTCCTTTACCTCATCATCCAACTTTATCAAATTTGCATGTTCCTTAGAATCATCTTTCGTAAGATTTTTGCTTATGGCAATTTCAAAACTGTCATTACCGGATTATTCAAAGAAATCCTGCACCAAAGTATTAATATCATCCATGGCAAAAACAAAATGAACATCACTAGGATACCTCATTGCCTCAAAGATATTGAAGCGAATCACTTCACCATCGAATTCCATTGTGAGGGTTCCATCGTGAACATCAATCTTGGTTCGGGCTGTCTTAAGAAATGGCCGCCCCAACAGAATAAGAGTGGGATTGGGCGACAACTCATCCTCCATTTTAAAAATCAGCTGGAAAGACCAATTCATTGACCTGCACAAGAACATCTTCCATAACCCCTTTCGGGTAAGCATTAGATCTGTCAGCCAATTGAATAATTATACAAGTTTCTTCCATTGGACCTAAATTCAAGGAGTTATAAATCGAATATGGCATAACATTAATTGAGGCCCCTAAATCTAGCATATATCTTTCGAATCTGGTATTACCAATAGCGCAGGGGATAGTGAAAGTACCTGGATCCTTGCACTTAGGCGGAAGTTTTCTTTGAAGTACAGCAGAAACATTCTCTCCAACACTTACCTTTTCGTTACCGCTCAACTTTCGCTTGTTGCTGCATAACTCCTTCAAAAACTTTGCATAACGCGGCACTTGTTTAATAGCATCAAGTAGAGGAATATTTACCTCTACTTTACGAAAGGTCTCAAAGATCTCTTTTTCTTACTCCTCTTTCTTGGATTGTTTAAATCTGCTAGGAAATGGTGGAGGAATGGAGAGAGTCTTAATTCGAGGTGATGGGATACTTACCTGGCTAGATGGATCGACTGGCAATGTCGAGTGGGAATCATCTTTCTTTATTAAAGGAAGAGCCTCAGGGGAGGAATTGGTCACAGAGGGCGATGATGTTATGGATACTTTTGATGGCTTAGCTAATAATGGTTCCAATTGCTTCCCGCTCCTAAGAGACATAGCACTAGCATTCTCCTTTGGATTAATTTTTGGTTGAGAAGGTAACTTTCCTGAAGTTCTAACCTCTATCCTACTCATAGATGTGGCCAATTGGCCAATTTGATTCTCTAAATGTTGGAGCTGTGTCTGGGTAGTCTGTTGGAATTGTATAAAGTTAGTAGCGAGAGCTTTTACAAGATCTTCCAAAGACGTACCTTGATTTTAAGGAGGTGGAGGTGGCCGAACTTGGTAAGGCTGTTGCACCCGCTGTTGGGGGTAGCCCGGTGGTCGAGATGGTGCCACATTAAGAATGCCTTGTTGTTGGTTACCATACCTAAAATTAGGGTGATCCTTCCACCCTTCATTGTAAAAATTAGAGTATGGATTATACCTTTGTCTTGGTTGGCCTAGGAACCCCTCAACTGCGTTGGCCTGCTCATGTGATCCCTCTTGGAGAGTAGGGCACATATCAGTCGCATGCCCGACCATGGAACAAACGCCACATGGTCTCGCTTGTTGCCCTAGAGCTAATTGTTGCACTAAAGAAGTAAGATTTGAAACTTGTTTTTCTAGAGAAGTAGTACTTGCCTCATTGACTCGCTTAGGTGGCGGCAGTAGATCGTTCCTAGTATTGAACTGTTGGGAATTAGCAGCCATGTTAGCAATGAGATTTCGGGCTGCTTCTGGTGTCTTATCCACGAGTGCTCTTCCACTAGCGGCATCAATCATACTCCTATCCATAGGGAGTAAACCCTCATAAAAGTATTGAATAAAAAGTTGATCACTTATTTGATGGTGAGGGCAACTAGCACATAACTTTTTGAATCGTTCCCAATAGTCGTAGAGCGGCTCTCCATTATACTGTCGAATTCCACAAATTTCTTTTCGAATGTTGCCAGCTTTTGATGCTGGGAAATATTTCTCCAAAAATAGTTGACGCATCTCATTCCATGTAGTGACAGTACTGGAGGGAAGATAGATCAACCATTCCTTGGCTGAATCCGCCAAAGAGAATGGGAAGGCCATTAGCTTAACTTGCTCTTCCGAAACTCCGGCTAGTTTCATTGTGGAGCAGACCACATGGAACTCCTTCAAGTGCTTATTTGGATCCTCTCCTGCAAGACCATAAAAAGTAGGAAGAAGATGAATCATCCCAGATTTGAGTTCAAAGTTTACCTGAGGGTTTGGATTCTCAATGCATAAGGGTTGCTGGTCCAAGTTAGGAGCTGCCAACTCTTTAAGTGTTCGGTTGTTATTCTGAGCCATTGGTTCGGGTTCTGGGCTGCTTGGCTCTGTCTTCGGGAGTGGAATGTGGATGGCAAAATCGAGTTCTGAATATGATGAGGTTGCTCTAAGTTGTTCAAGTTTCAATCGAATGTCCTCTATGCTCATGAAAATCTAAATATAGAACAAAAACAAAATAACTAATTAAAATAAAATAAATAAATAAAATGAGAAAAGAAATAAAGAAAAAAATAAATAAATAAAAATAAAACGAGTGATAATAAACAAACTAGATGCTAGTCCCCGGCAACGGCGCCAAAAATTTTGTAGTGTCGTTAAGGTGCACCAAATTTAAAACCTTACCACTAATATAAATACTTAGTACAGAACGAGTAAGGATCGATCCCACAAAAACTATGTAGTTATATTTATTATCAACTCTAAAGCAAGAAATAAAATAATAGTAGTAATAATAATAGTAATAATAATATAAATTAATCTAACTAAAGAAAATGCCAATTATAAATAAAAAAGGGGTTTATGAATTTTTAACTAAATACTAAGAAGTAAAGAAATTAAAACTACGAACAAGAATTTACTAAAAACTCTAATTAAAGGAGAAAGAAATAATAATGATGAAAACTTTGGTTACAGGATCATTCGCCACCACCAACCATGCACATAATATATCAATTATATCATTAATTTATATTAAAACTATCAACCATACACAACAATAAGCTCTGCTAGTCTCAATCTTTCCTTAGTGCGTCGTTAGGCAAAATAAGCTCTTCACCTAATCTCTAACCATTAAATAATTTAAAACAAGCTCTTTAAAATTAAGATAATTGAAGCATTAAACAGAGAAAGATATTAGATTGATCAAGGCAATAAACACACAAGCTCGGATTATTTAACCTAGGTTATGTTCTTCAATTGAAATCACTAATTCCAACCTGCTACTAATGATTAAAATATCAAGACAATTACAGATCAAGAATTTTAATCTAGCAATAAAATTTATTCAAGTCCTATCTAATTGGCCACTCAAATAAAATAAGAATAAACCATGAACATTAATTATAGAAGAACATAAACAATCTTAATTAAATAAATTGAATGATAGAATTTAAATTTAATTGCATAGCATGTTTAGGGTTTTGAATTCACCCTCAACCAAATAAAAATCTAGCCTACCATAATTGAATTGGGAATAAGAGAATTGATAAAAACCAATCATGGAGATTAATTCAAGCGGCTGTTGATTTTCCTCTTGCTGCCGAATTGGATCTGCCCTCTTCCAAAGTCTCTTGCTGCCTGAATTCTTCTCCTTTGTTTTTTTTCCTTCTTGCCGCCGAATTGCCTCTGCCCTCCTTTTTTTCTGTCAAGCGGCTGCAATCTCCTTTTATAATGCTAGTTGACCGAATCCTTCTCCAACAAGAATAAAGAAATCCTTTTTCCATTCTAATTGAAATCCTTTTCCAATTTAATGCCACCAAAAGCCATTAATTCCAACTTTTGAAAGTCAATTGTGGGCCCGTTTAAATACTTTCTACTTTTGCAATGCCATGCACGTGTACTCCAATTGACAATTGGAAATAATTAAATCTTTTAATTATTCAATATTTCTCAATTAGATTAATTACTTTGATTTCTTCCACTCGGTTTTATCAATTTTTGTTTGTATTTTTGTCTTCCAATTTAATCTTTATTCCTTCTCAATTTAAACTTCTTCATGCCCTTTTTATTCATAATCTCCAATTGATTCCCTATTCAATAAAATAATTTAATTAATTAAAAATAAAAATAACTAGTAATTAAATAATTAAGGGTAAAATATGTATAATTTAAAAATTAACTAAAATAACTAGAATATTTAAGACCAAAACAAGAAAAAGATGGAGAAATTAATAGTAAAATATATGAAAAATATGCACTTATCAACCCCATATGTTTGTGTGAAGCCTTGTGCCACTAATCGAGCTTTATACATTTCTACCTCTCCATCTACCTTATATATCACTGTGAAAACCCATTTACTTCCAACCACTTTCTTATCATTTGGTAGGTCAATTACTTCTCAAGTTCCATTATTATGGAATGCTCTCATTTCCTCCTGCACAACTTTCTCTCACTTTAGATCTTTGAAAGTCTTGGGATATTTTTTAGAATTACCACACTATCAATCTTTGTTATGAAGGCTCTAAACCCAAAGATAATTTTGTGCAGGTTATAAAATTGGAAATATGATGTTTCATGCATGTTTTTACCCCTTTCCGTATTGCAATCGGAAAATCCAAGTCACTACTCACTCTAGGATCTAGTTCTTAGTTCAATGATTGGTCTTGCTGAGGAGCTTTTGGCCTTCGAGAGTAAACTTGAAGTGGTCTCTCAGAAATTACTTTGCCCCATTGATCATGACTTGGAACAGCACTAGGGATAAGAAATGGGCTTAGACTTCAGTTTTCTGGAGATGGTTGGACATTGACATTTTCTTATTCTATTAGGGCAGAATTCATGGGTAAAAATGAGACATCTTTTGATATTGGAAGTGATATAGTAGGATCCCAATGACATCTTCATCAAAATTCTCCCCTAGAGATGGGTGTTGGGATAAAAAGGTTGATTTTAAAAAAAGTTTACATCAAACGAGATAAAAATCTCTTAAGAAAAGGAGAATAACATTTGTACCCTTTTTGGGATGGAGAATATCCAACAAATACATATTTAAGAGCCTTGAGATCGAGTTTGCTTCGGTTGGATTGTTTATTATGGAGAAACATTGTGCAGCCGAATATCTTTAGGGACACCATGTTAAAAAAATTTACAGTTGGAAAACGATCAAGAAGGAAACTCAAAGGAGTTCTAAATTAAAGTTTTTTTTAGGGTAAATGATTAATTAAATATGTTGATGTGAGAATTGCCTCACCCTAATAGGAATTTTGAACAAAATTAGTGAACATTATTGATCGAGCAACTCCAACAAATGTCAATTCTTTCTTTCTGCAACCTCGTTTTGTTTAAGTGTGTCAACACAAGAACTTTGATGGTATATCCCATTATTCCCTAAATACTGGCTAAATTCATTTGAGAAATACTTCCTTCCATTATCTGTTCTAAGAACATTTATATTGGATTAAAAAATATTTTGGATAAATTTATGGAACTGTTGAAACCAGTAAAATGCCTTAGATTTATTTCCATCAAGTACACCCAACACATCCTAGTATAGTCATCTATGAAAGTGAAAACCATTGAGTTCTAGTTAAATTAACTGTTTTGGATGGACCTCAGATATCACTATAAATCAACTGAAAAGGTCTTGATAGTTTGTAGATGTGTGACGAATAATTAACTCTGGATTGTTTAGAAAAGACCCAATGTTCAAACTGAAACAAAACTTTTTCTTTATTGATGAAAAGATTTGGATACAAAACTTTCGTATAAGAAAAGCTTGGATGCCTTAAGCATTGATGCCATAACATAATATCATAATAGAAGACATAGACATTTTATTTTGTGACTTAACTCTACTGGAATCCCTAACTCCTGAGAGGTAGTATAGGCCATCTTTTCTCTTAGCAATGTCAATCATCTTCCCCAAAGAACAATCCTGAAATTCACAGTGAGAGGAGAAAAATGCCACAACATAATTCATATCTTTTGTTAACTTACTAAATAACAAAAGATTATATGTCAACTTCGGCACATGTAAATCGATTTTAAAATCATATTCAGTAAGCCCTTCGCTATTGCAGGTGACATTTTTTCATCCACAACCCACACATTGTTCCTGTTATTACACTTGTCATAGTCCTTAAGGACATTCATTGACCCAATCATAAGGTTAGAGGCCCTTGCATCTACAATCTAACAACCTGCTTACTATGACTTTGACGGAAAGTGTGACTTATTTTACCTATTTATGTCATAATTGTAGTAGGAATGTTTGGGTTTTGACTCTCAGATCCTGTTGACACCTTATTTTGGTTTATAAAGTTGCCATAACATCTTCACTTGCTCTGTTGAGAAGTTAAATCCAGCAACTTTACCCAAAGCTAATTCCATTATACGGGCTGATCTAGATTGCTTGCGTTGTTTCCTTGGTTTCCAGTCAGTTGGCTTGCTATGTAAGTCTCGACAAGTTTCATGAGTGTGATAGGGCTTGTTATAATAATAACATCAGACCTTGTCTTTGGACTGAGATACATGGCCATTATCTTGTTTGTTTGCTGCAAGAGCCTCGCCTCGTGTTTCCAAGGAAGGAGCGTATTGGCTGGAAGGATTCATCATCACACATTTCCTATTTTCCTCTCTCCTTACCTCAGCAAACAATTCTCGAAGGGTTGGAAAAGGCTTCATCCCGAGCAATCTTCCACGTACTTCATCCAAGTTCGGATTTAATCCCTGTAAAAAATCAAAAGTACGCTCTTTCTTAAGCATTTTCTTATATTTTTCTACATCAATAGTATAGGACCATCCCATCTCATAAAAAATATCTATTTTTTGCCACAAACTCCATTAAGAAATTGTAATATTAAGTGACCATGAGACTTCCTTGTCTGGTGTTGCGAATCTTTGATCAAATCTCAAAACATTAAGATGTGTTTTCAAGATCGAAATAAATTTCTTGTACTGCCTCTCAAATCTCCTTTGTTGTCTTGTAAAATAGATAAGTTCGTCCAATACTTGGCTCCATAGAATTAATGAGCCAAGCCATAACAATCAAATTTTCTGCTTCCCAAGTGCTATAATTTGGTGTTGTATCTGAAGGAGGTGTTATTGCCCCTGTCAAGTAGCCAACCTTTCCTCTACCCCTGTTGACAAGAATAACATATTGAAACCATTCTCGAAAATTCAGTCTGTTAAGTTTGTGCTGAGTGATTTGCAAAGAGTGGCTGTCAAAAGAAGGTATAGATGAAGATCCGAATATGGATCCTAGAGATGCTTGGTTTGCTATAGTAGAAGACACTTTTGAGGTCATATTTAGTGGTTCTCCAGTCATTTAAAAAATCAAAACAAATCATTGACTAATAACCTTGCTCTGATACTATGAAACAAGAATACTAATGAATGAATGATTCTTTTTCCCACTTTCTCATTAACTTTGACAGAATATATACACTTAGAAAGCCAATCAAAAAATGAAACAAAATAAAGAATCTCGAAATTATGTAACATAATCCTACAATATCTCACTAATATATGTTTTACTATTTTGACTAAATCAAATAATAAAGGAAAAGATACACCGAAAAATATCTACAATTAATTGACTAAATCTCCAACAACCCGCAAAGCGGATTTTGATTGTTTGTGAATGTAGTAAAGAGTGGAATCTAATTTCTTCCAGCACAGCCAAAAGATTTGGAAATTTAGATGTGTTATTTTTCATTTTTGTGTGGAGACTTCTTTTGCTTCCATTCGAAACAATTAACACTTGTAACTTTAGTCACAATGGCTCTTTTGAGAGTAACGAGATGATAAGGCTATTAGTTTCAAGATTAATGAGTGAACTGATGTTGATCAAGTAGGCAACAACTAGCCTCATTGATAAGCACAATTAGCAAATTGATCCTATGTACTGAGCTCTTCTTCTTTCTTTGCAGTCAATGTTCAAATCAAGATCTTCTTTATCTGATTCAGTAGCTTTTGGTTCTTTAATTTAGTCACTAATTCCATGTTATGTATGTTCATTTGACAAATGTAGGGATGACAAATTAACCCGGACAAACTCGGATAATCCGGTCCGGGTTTAACCCACACCGGAAGGTAATACAATGCGGATCCAGAAAGGATATTTTGAACCCGGATATATTTCGGGTCCGGATCCGATTTTATCTTAACCCAGATGTCCGAAACCCGGACCCGGATAATTTAAGTATAAAAGAAAAAAAAACCCTAATGCCTTAAGTCTTAACCTACTACAACCGCTTTTTTCTTCTCCAATTTCTCTTTCTTTCTTCTCCATCTTCTCTTTTCATTAAACCCACTGCAGCTGCTTTCTTTCTTCTTCAATTTCTCTTTCATTCACTCAAATGACTTGGAAAAATCTTTGTATTGAAAAGAAGACAAAGAGGAATGCGCCCATTAAGGCTAATCCTCATTTTTTGTCACTCTTGCTGGTTTTTTGTCACCAGAAACTGCCAAATCTCCACAGCAACTTTCTGACGATGCTCTCCTCGACGCCGACGACAACACCAATGCCACCAAAAATCTGAAAACTCAGCAATCATCCCTCAACATTCATTTAGCTATGGTTTCGGGATTTTGGTGATTTGAGATTTGGAGATTTGAGGAAGTAACATCGAGAGAAAAAAAAATTGTAATAGATATCTGGATTTGAAACCCGCAATTTGGAAACTCGGATTTTTCCGGGTTCAACCTGGTCCGAACCCAAAATTAAAATATTCAGGTTATATCCAGGTCCGGTATAGCAAAATTGTCATCCGGGTCTGGAACCGGAAAGACTGGATCCGGACTCGGACCCAAATTTTACCATCCCTAGACAAATTCACTTTGATCTGAAAATGCATCAATAACGAAGGGGCCCAATCTTTTAACCATGAAGCTTAATAAATAGTTCCATCTTGTATGAACAGAAGACAGTAGAGGCAGCTTACCCCAAATGGTTAAACTTAAAGATCAAATTGATCGAACATATATAATTGCATATATAGCAAGGAATTGAAATCAATCAAACAAGGACTGCAGCAGGCTAGATGTTTACCTGAAGAGCAGAAGACTCTTCAAGAAACATGACAGAAAGATTTACATTGAAGACTTGTGGTTCTGATATTTCCAAAGGAAGGAGGTTACTACTTTCCCAAATACCTTGCATGGAAGGCCAAACGCTTAGAACTTTTATTCATGTAAATTCAGGCTACAATTGAATTATTGCAAGTCCATTTTTCGTTACTTACAAAGATCACCGTGAGACCACACGTGAGCCATAGCCATGGCCATCACTGGCCGGTTAATTCAAAGATCATCATACTGTTAGTTATAATTAATCCAAGAAACTTAGCTACTGAATGAGCGCAAAGATCACTAGTATTATAAGGTGTTCTGAACAACTATGCTCCAGCTTTCACTTCTGTCGTTAAAAAAAAAAAAAACTAATTCTATACATGATGTGTGTGTATATATATATATATATATAAAGCACAATCTCATGGTTGTAATATAAGATTAAATGATTTAACCTGTGAAATCATTCATCAATATGGAAAAAAAACAAGATGTTGATTTTCATACCAGATGGCTTAGAGATGAAGTTATACCTGACAACAAATGATGGCAATACGCGTCAACTTTCCGGGCCTCTGAATTAGCCAAGATTATGGAAGGAAAAGAGAAGAATTAGGAGCTCCCTTCAGTCCAAAACATAGAGAGAAGAGCAGAGTTAGCCAACTGTTTTGGGCCGCAAGGAACCCCTATTTCTACCATTTTCGCAAATTTTATTAAGAGACGAAAGACCGAAAGAAAAGTGTAAATTTATAATGGAACTGAAGTAGCACTCAAGACATGGCTATGCAAAAGCTGCTGCTTTCTAAATATGTCGAGTGAAAAGCAATGCCTTCAGCTTTTGAAACTTACATTTGCTGTGCAAATGGACTTGGCTCCTGCCTTGATTCAAGCTCTCTAACCACCCAAGCCAAAACTATAAATGCATGAATATGCAAATGGCCGGCCAAGCAATAAACAGAGCTATTATTTGTCTAATATCAAGACATGTAGTAATGTCTAGTTTGCTTTTATCAATTGTCTCTATATAGTTATACTTTCAGGTCTCAATTTCTTTTGTGGTGGTCCAAATCCTCTGTGGAAAGAAAGTAATGGCGTTCACTTTGTTTCTTTTTCAGAAGAATGAAGTTGGGATTGCTTCCTTAACCATCATTGCTTATTATGAACATATGAATTATGATGCTGAACCACATCTGTCTCTTTATGCTAACATTAAATTCGCCTTTACCTTCTTTTGTTCACCGACCTTGAGCCTCCTATTCTACATCTAGGGCTTAGCTTTTGCTGTTTTCAGCAACGCTATATGACCCATTTTCTATACCAACATTTAAAGCATTTTCCGTTGTTGGTTTGGCTGCCTCCTCCAACGACTGTAGTAGTGCCTATTCCTCACTTTCCTGTGCTTACGGCGACTTCAATAGATTCAACTGGAGCATTTATATGACGTTTTGACGTTTACAATTTAGGGCCTAAACCTTTGAGATTCTGTTGGGCCACATAGATGGGCTTTTACGCCGGTTGTTGGCCATCACAAAACAAGTGACTGTAAATAGATCTTATTAAAATATTCCTCCTCCACTGTCCCCTTTGTACTCAGTTGAGAGTTGTAAGTTCTATGTTAAGGGTACATTTAAAATTGAGTATAATAGTGCTAAAAGTTTTTTTACAAACTTACAAGGGCCAACTCTGTATTAAAAACTTATTATTACACAGTTAAATTTATGTTGTTGGTACAATAATGTGGAAAGATACCATAAAGTTGAGATTTTGGAAACAAGTGAGAGCATTGTGACACACGATTAAAAAAATGAGTCGCAAGTTGACAGCATAGGTAATAGATTAATAAGTATGATTCAATATTACTCACAAGTGCATGAATTTATTGGAGTATAAAGTCGGAACAACGAGGTTGAATCTATCGGGACTGTTAATCTTACAAAAATCAAATCTAACTTGATTGTTAATCTTAGAAAAATTAAATCTAAGCTAATTAAAACTTTATCCTAGTTGCAAATAAAATATTTTGTTTGAAGAGATTTAAACTAAAAATGCAACTGAAATAAAGACTAGTAAATTAACATGAGAATTCAAGAAATTTAAGATACTAGGATTTCATAATCCAGCACTATTTAATTTAACAATCATGGATATAATTATTAAGCCTATTTAAAATTAATCTTATGTATGTTATTTTTTGCTTAACATCATAATATCTAAGCATCCTATGTAAACATACTAAATAACCAAGATTCAAAGTTTTCATAAGCATTTTATGTAAATAATTTAATGAAGACACATAATTAAAGATAATCACATTTAAATTTATAGACTCAAGTATAGATTTAGTAAAGTATTAATCTTAACAGTCAATAATACATAACAAAATTCGTAAAAAAATTTAATAATATCCAACTAAACATATGAAATAAGAAACATAAACATTAAAGCACACATGTAAGGAATTTAATTAAATATAATATAATTTATTTCACTGAACTAGATATCATCCTTAACCATATTAGAAGAGATTTAATTGCACATTTTTAATTTTAGGAATAGAAGAATAGACAATACCAGTCATAGAAGATTAATCCTAACAGCTGTCTTCTCTTGTTCCTAAACCAGTGGGCGCTGCTCTACTTCAATTGCTCTCTTCGTCTTTGTGTGTGTCCAACTGTCTCCAATCCTTAGTTTTTCAAATGGGTTAATTGATGCCATAATTTTTTTTTTTACAACATCAATAATGTAAAAAATATGTACCAATTATTTTTATTAATAAAATTTTTTAATTATTTTAAAAATACTATCCCTAGTTAACAAATCAATTAAAAAGGTAATTTTAAATTTTAAAAAGAAAAGAAAATAGGAATATAATAAAATGCAATCCCTCTCTTTTATTTCATAAATTTACTTTTAGGACTTTATCTCTCATGTTCTATTATTTGTAATTGGATTCTTGAAAACTGAATCCTTAATTACACTAGACGAAAGAGAATACTGAACAGATTTTCATATGTGCACTTTTGTTAATTAATACACATTGAACAAATAAATTTCACCTTTTACAAAGATTTTCCTCCAACTTTCCTTTAATTAAATGTTGTTTGCATGTTTTAAAATTTCTGCTAATCAATGAAGGGAATGAAATGTTTCCTGCATGTGCAAAGAAGGGTTGAATGTGAATATTATATGGTTTTCAGGTTTAGTGAACTATGGAGCTATTTGGCTTCTGTGAGCCATTCCCATTGTCTTTGTGAGCAACAAGCAAAAGCAAAGTTTTTTTTATTAGCATCACTTTTATTAGACAATTGCAAAAGTACTCTAAAGGATTAATACATGTCATGCACGGAGGCTGCGACTGAATCAATCACTCTAAAAAGATAAAAAGGAAAAAATTTTGACATGTACACATACTCACATAGTAAAAATTTAACAACGCAAAAACACACAGACACACAGACACACATCATGATCAAGATCGTGATGCTGTGGAAACTCTGTAATTGCCAACAGCTGAGAAAAAGGATTGTTTTATGAGGCTTGTTTCTGCTTTGATCATTAAACAATGAGCGTGTGAATGAATGCTCAGTTGCTCTGCTTTTAGCCCACAGAATTCCTATGATTAAGGGGGCCATGAAAGCTATAGAGCTTCAACCCCACTTGTAATGAATACAAAACTTAATTCCAAAGATAAGGAACCCAAATGCAAAACTAAATACACCCAACAACTCGCCCTTTCAAACAGACATGCCATCCCCACGGTTTGTGTCACATACACAGTAACTTAGAAAGGGATGTGTTGAGTATTGCAAATATTTTGAGCAACTATGGCTTCCAATTTCTTCTTCTTGGCAGTGTTAATTTTCAGGCTAATCACTGCATATGAGGACTTGGTGCTCAGAAACGAGTGTTCAATCAATGGTTATGAATTAATTGAAATTCATATGAAATCCTTGTTAAATAATTCCTGATTATTGATTTAATTCTGATTACAAAGTCAACTAGACAATAAATCTCAGTCCAATCAACAGTAAACCTTTCATTTCCTTCGAATTAGGATCCTCTCATGAGCTTGCAATAATTTTATGTCATATGTTACTTAATAATAATGTACGGATATAATTTAACTTCTTTTTTATTTATTAATCATCGATTAACACTTATATTTTTACTTAAGAGAATTTCAGATCATGAGAGAATCTTAATTCATTTCCTTCATGCTCAAACCATTCAATCATTTCAAATTTAGGTATCCCCTGCATGCCGCTTCTAAAAATTAATTGTTGTTAAAGGTTAAAGCTAAGTACTTTTTGCCCTTCCACCTTAATTAACTTATCTGTACTTTTAAACTTCAAGAAATGTCAAGAGAAAATATGCATCCACATGCTCCTCCCTTGGTTCAAGAATCAAAGCTATGCTCAACATTTATAAAAATATAATACAATCCTGAAGCAAGTTCAATATGCTGAAATTAATTAATTAAGTCAACTTTATGTGGGAAATAAAAGTTTATATATAGTGATATTTATTACATGATAAAGATGGTTCAACTAATAAATATGTGGAAGAAAAGTGTTTATTACCAAATAACTTAATAAAACCTAGCCCATAATCTCATTAGCTATAAAGAACAACCGTTGATGTTTGACTTAAAAAGGAAGTTGAAGAATGAATTTCCTTGGTTGATTTTCCTAATTAGAAAAATAATTCAGAATAGAACAAAGACAGAGAGACTATATTCATTTTGTAGGGTACCTTATAAAGATCAGGGCGGTGGCTGGTAGGGGGTCATGGGTGTGTGCTGGCATTTTCACAAACAAAACCTAGTAACAGACAAATATGCCCCAATAACCAATCAAATTTTCCATCAGTCCAAGCAATTGACTAAAAACAAATGCATCAAATCTCTTTTACACCACACCTTTTAAATTTATCCCTTGATTACAGGCAATAACACATGGTTTGCTTTCTAATCCACATTATTTAACATTGTTTTCAATGCATTCATTCGCTTACACACATCACACGCATGTATATATATAACTACATATATATATATATATATATATATATATATATATATATATGTATATATATATATATATATGCGTACCCACTTATTGATCAAAGAGCTAGCCCTCAGAAGAAATGGCTACAAAAGAAAAGCAGAAAAAGAGATCATTATTCCCGTCTTTCTACAAATTATCCGGCATTAAAAACCATCACAAGCCAAAATCCCAGCCAGCTGTTGCTGTTGTGTCACGGTCACAGCCACAGCAGCAGTCACATTCACATGCTAGTAACCTACAAAATCGTCAAGAAACTGAGCCAGCAGTGCTGCGATCAAACAATAATTTGATGTTAAAGAATCTGGGAGCTTTTGAACAAATCGAAAACGGCGGCCGAAGAAGTGTAGATGGAGGAGGAGGAGTAGGAGGAGGAGGAAGAGGGATTAATAATTATGCTGAGGCAAGGAAATCAGTGTCACACGTAGAAACCAATTTGGGAACAAACTTGGCTTCTGTGATTTCATTTCTTCAAGTGAAGGTCTTGGCGTGTGATATGCCGGGATTCATGCAGGTTCATGCCTTTCGCTGTGCAAGAACCACTTATGACAGCTTGGAGAAGTTCAGCTCCAAACACATTGCTTTTAACATTAAGAGGGTACGTGTTTATGTTCTTGTTCACTACTGTTGCATGATTTTCATCCTTTCGACAAATTTACATCATTATATACTGTACGTATCGGTAAAGGCTAGCCATATCTAGCTACATGTTTGGTTTTTGATTTTCGATTTTTGATTTTCTTGGTTGATTCTGAACTCTCTCCCTCTTTCAGATGGTCGCCATTCATCCTAAACGTATGGTGACCCTAGTTATCTTACCCTCATGAGATGAGGAGTCTAGAATTTTTTAAGACCTTGTTTCATGTATCCATTAATTTTTGTGTACGACCGAGGTTACTATTATATTTTCATTTATTAATCACATTAAAATTTCTTCAGAAGAAACTGAGGTTGATAGAGAATTCTAATTTTATATAATATAACGTATTTTTATATAAATTGTTATATGTCAAATACTTAATTATTATTTCACTTCTACGTAGTAATTTATACCAGGACTCAGTATTTACCGTATCAATTACAATAAAAATTTTATATTTCAAGTTGGGAGCTGCAATTAATGACCATATACTTTTTTTTATCTTATTATTGAAATTGAAACGTAGAATTAATGATATTGGATCCAACAACCCATGTGTTCAAAAGCAGTGGAAGCTATAATTGTAAATTGTTTTCAGCTAATTAATATCAAAACTCTCTCTCTCTCTCTCTCTCTCTCTACCCATGTGTGTACAAGTGCAACAGTGACAATGTCTATAACTGTCTTCATCTAATCATGTGCTCTAATGTTATAATATATGGTTAACAATAAATTAAATTCACTCTCTTAATGCAGGAGTTCGATAAAGTGTATGGTCCGGCTTGGCATTGCATCGTGGGTTCAGGTTTCGGATCGTACGTGACTCATTCAACAGGTTGTTTCCTCTATTTTTCAATGGAGAAATTGTACATTTTAGTGTTTCAAACTAAAGTTCAGAAAGCTCTAGACTCAAATTAACTATAATATCTCCTACTATAGTTTATCGTCATTCAATTTTAATATTCAAAAATCAAAACACTACTGATTAATTAACTAATGCCTATTTATCTCTGCTCCTTGCTTGTGCATACTTAACTTAGCTATTACATGATTATTTATTCAAATTAATGATCTTGTAAATGACACCACTTATATGTAATTAATGACATGTCGTGTTCACATTAAAGATTTAATAAGAAGCGGTTTATATACTAAGAGTACCCTTTTTTTTTCTTTTTGTGTTAGGTACGTTAAGGAAAATTTTTTTAAAAAAAAATTGAGTGCCCATGTGGCTGCTGCTGATGGCTAATTGGCTATGGGTGCGTTTGGGATTAAGGTTGGGCAGCTGTAGCTTAAAAGCTACAGCACTAAAATGTTTGGTAAATACTAGCTGTTGTAGCTTTTAAGCTATGTTGATATGATTTTTCACTTGTATAATATAAAATTTATTATATCTTTAATATTTTTATCAAAATTATTATTTAAAATTTATATTTACTATATATTATTAACTTTTGTTTTATAATTACAGCTTTTTTTTCACAGCAGTTGTAGCTTAAAAGCTACAGCACCTCAATCCCAAACGCACCCTATGTTGTAGTGAAATGCAACAAATGGGCGGTTTATAAATAATATTTTTTCTTTTTTGGTTATGTATATATAAGGGGTTAATATTTCTTAATCAGGTCCTTTCTGGCCAATGAATTGAGAATGTATATACCGTACAAGAAAACGCTTAAGCTTAGAATTCAACAATGTGCAATTGACAATTCCAAGATTATTAAATAAGAGTCCAATAGCTAGCTACCACCGAGTTTGAAAATTGCAAAGGACTCTTGAATTTCTTTGTTCATATAGATCTTCTTCTAGCTTTTAGCTGCTGAATTGATTATTGAGGAGTGTCAAGTGTCACATTTTTAAGAAAATGGAGACGGAGCCCATAGATTCAGCCTATTGATAATATTCTATCCGTTGATCTAGTCTACTTTAATTCAAGATTACCAGTAGTTAATATATGGGATAAAACTATGTTACAACTGTTTTAAAGTACCACAACTTTACTTTTATAATTTTTGAACCCTGACTTTTTTTTCCATAATTTATTTAAAGTATTATGATTTTTTTCTCATTTTCTTTTCCTCTCCTCCATATTCAAATATTCTATCCCTATTTTTACAAAATAAATAATTAATTAAAATAGAGATCGTACCTCCAATCATAATTGTTCAAGTTTCTAAGTGTTCTCTATGTTCACTGTATTTTATAAAAATGTCTTATAACCTATTCCACTTTATAGCGTTTCTCTTGTGATGGAAAGAGTTCTTAGCAAGCATTAAATTTGGATAGGCTGGGGACCCTTTTTATAGTACTATTTCAGACTTTACACTTCTTATTGAAATTAATAACATTTATCACTTACGTTATGGAAGTGGTTAATAAATTCTACCACTATCTCTTAAAGCAAGTAAATGGGTCATTAATATGAGTTAATCTATTTATTTATTTAAATAAGTGACTTATCATGTGGACCATAATAATGAAAATTCTTATATTTTCTCCATTTAAATAATTAATCAATCATTAGTCAGCAACCTCTTTCAAATAAAAATATCATCAATCAATCAATTACCTCAATTGTTTTTCACATCACAATCCATAAAAAATATAGTAACTTGAACTCGATATTTAGATGGCAATTGTGGGCGTGGCAATTGAATAAATTAAAATAACAAATTAAATCTATTAGTTAGAAGTGATTGATGTCATATTGGCTTAGATTTATGGATAAAGTTTACAGTTTTATTGTTTTCGAGTAACTAACAACTTTAAACTAATTTGTATTGTACTTATTTTTTTTAATTCAAAGTTCAGTCTACAAATATTTTAAGTGGCAACCAAAGTATAAGGAAAGAAGATAAAGTACGTAATTTTTATAATTATTTATTTAATTTTTATTTTAGTAGTATCATGCTAGTTTTATTTTTTAAGTTAATTTATTAATTGAATTTTAATATTAAGTCATCACTCATTTCTATTTAAGTTGAGACAGCCCACCCATTTTTTTTAATTGTTTAAATTATTTACAAATTTGAAGCAATTTGGGTTTATGTGTCAAAATTTTAAAACATTTGATTTCTTTTTAAATTTCAGTATACGACGGGGAGTATAGTGTTAATTATCAAACCATGACATCCTCCCGTTGAAACAAGCCCCACAATAGATCTAACGGTGAGAGCAGAAGAAAACAAAATGAAGTGGGTTGTTAGCAGTGAGCTGTCAAGTTGAATAAAACAATCCAGGAATATTAAATGCTCCTTGTATGTGTGTGTATATATATATATATATATATATATATCTATTCCTCTTTACATTATTAATTAATTAACCTCTTATCTTCCCCACACGACTGACTATAGAAATTGTCTTTATTGAAAGCTACAAAAAGATCATTTACCAAGCAAAGCTTACCTTACAAATAATGTAACAAACAATCAATAAATATAGCTCATTGATTTTGATATTTCTTAAATCTAATGGATAAAAATAATTTTAACCTAAAACGAAATACATGTGTAATTGTTATTTATAGAAAATTTCATTTCTAATCATATATTTACTTATTTTTTCAAATAAGTCCTTATTAATTTTTTATAATTAATGGTTTCCTCATCCATCTCTTTTATAATTATTTTTAAAACGTTATAAAGTTTTTACTATATTTTTATAAAGATTTAAATTATTATTATTATATTCATAAAAATCACAAATTTTAAATAAATTTTTGTACCTACATTTATAATTTATTTTCTCTCTTGAGACATAGACTAGGTTTTTCTTCTAACAAACACATAGAAACACACACACATTCAATCTATTTTTCATCCTAAATACATACTATCAGTGATGTCACATAGATTTTTTAATCTAAATTTAGTATCTTGAATTATAAGAGATATTATATGTGATATATATCTTATAAATCTAATGAATTATTAAAAAGATGTTACAATGAATAAATTACCAAAACCTTTAACGAAAGATTTCAACCATTTGATCTGATCAATAATTCAAACATGTGGAGAAATAATCAATTAAATTAAATGTCACTGTATTTATTAAATAAATTAGAAAGCTCAAATTAATCATAGAAAGGGTAAACAAAATATTAGAAATTAATAATTTCAATGAAGGAAATATAAAATAAATTAATAAGTTAAGAGATCAACTAAGTAAAGAATTTAATAAAATTAAACAATTCATAAAAGGCTTCAATATTGATTATCATGATATATTAAAATAAGAGACCATTAATATAATCAATAAATACTCAATAGATATAAGATTAAACAAGTTAGAGATTCAATTAAATAAAATAGAAAAAAAGTTGAATAATTTAGTACTAAATTTGTTATAAATATAAATGGAGAACTGAAAAAAAATTAAAAGACTAATGGTTCTGTTACCTGGCTGCAGTTTGGGGGTGTAAAATAAAACTATAAAAATTATTGACCTTTTCAATAATTATTATCTTTTTTAAGGGTTTAAAAATTTTTAGCTGTAACATACAGCTAATGTAACGTAAGCTTTGCCCATTTACCAATGAATGATACCCATGTATAAACCGAATAACGGTACAAATTCACGCCTATGAACTGACATCACAAGAAATATACGATTGAATTTGAATGTGTCAATTAATGCAACAGACTGATGCTGTATTTACTTTCTGGAGTGGGAGTGAGGAGTGTAGATTCCTCTCACTCCAGTGTTTACTTCAACTAATTAGGGAAGGATTGGGAATCCCACTCCGTGGGCCCCACCCATTTTTGGAGTGGGGAGTGGGAGTGGGAATCCACTCCCACCTCTCCCTTTTCTACCTTTTTTTTTAAAATTTAATTTAATTTGATTTAATATTTAATAAAATAAATAATATTATATTTATTTAAATATTATTATTATATTTAACTAAATAATAATTTGCATTGATTATAAGTTAAAATTACTTAAAAATAATATTATTATATTAATAGAGAATTAATAAATATTACTATATGCTATCTTTATTTAATAATATAATATTATTATATTTATTTAAAAAATAATAGTACTTTATTTATTTAATATTAATAATTAATAATAATAAATAGTTTATTCTAAGAAAATATTAATTTTGTACTAAATAATATTATATTAATAAATAATAAATTTAATATAATTATATTAAATAAAATAAAGTTTCATTTTATACTTACCCTTCTTTTTATTAAATTTACTATAATTATATTTAATAAATATTTAAATAATATTATTATATTTAACTAAATAATAATTGGGTTTGATTCTAAGTTTAATTTACTTAAAAATAATATTATTATATTAATAGAGAATTAATAATATTATTATATACCATCTTTGTTTGAAAATATAATATTATTATATTTATTTAAAAATTATAGTATTATATTTAATATTAATAATTAATACTAATAAATAGTTTATTCTAAGAAAATATTAATTTCATACTATGTTAATAGTAAAAATATTTCATTTATATTGCCCTTATCAACAATTTTTAATTTATATAATTAAAATTAAAATCAATAAAAATTGTGATGGTCATAATTAAGAATATTAATTATTATTATAAATTTACAAATATAATAAATAAATGTTTATTCATTAAATATATTTTTATTAACTTTGTAATTAAAAATTATTATTCTTTAAATAAGGATAAAATTGTAATTTGAAACTATTTACTCCCAATCCAAGACAAAGTAAACACATAAATTGGATTCTGATCTTCATTCCATACTTCAATTCCAGTGCAAGTAAACAACCTACTCCCAATCCCACTCCACACTCCCAATCCTAGGATTCCTACTCCTCCGGATTCCTACTCCTCATGATTCATACTCTAATCCAAAAAATAAACGCTACCTGAGTGTAGAAGACGTCGTAATTTATAAGATTGACTTTTCTTTTTCTTACATCTCCAATCATTATCATTTTCTTGTCGAGGTGAATTTGTATCGTTCATAGTTTATATAGCATAATGTAATAATAATTTATATAATAATATTTTTCTAATGAAACATCCTTTTAAGTTATTAAAATAAGAGATATGTTAAAAGATTAAAATAAAACTCTAATATATTATAAGATAAAATATAAGGTATTGGAGTTTGTATTTTGTTTGTCTTTATCTCTTATATTATATATACATATATATTCAATAAGAGGTCCCACAACTTTACATTAATGGAATTAAATTCTCTTATGTTCTGGGTTTATAAATTATCCTACTTGTGAAGTATGGAAGGAGATCAAAGATCAAATTCAAATTTTCTGCAGTTGATACTTTGTAATCTAGAACAACTCACTCACAACTATAAGAATAGTAGTTCGAACCCCCACAAAAATTTTGTGGGTTTTAATTTCCCTCCTTAAAATTGAGTGAAAGTGGTTTAATCTGGACATAAGATTTAATGTAAACTACTAATTCTTGATCCTTGAGTAATAATATCATATAATTAAAAAAAAATTAAACTTGGTCCAATCTTTTATTAAAAGGATTGTGTTTTAAAGAATCTTTTAATAAGCGTGTATTTTTATTTATATACAATCAAGATTTACTTCTTTATTTATATACAGTCAAGATTTACTTCCTTATTTTATTTTATTTAATAACTACCAATCAATTAATTATATTTGTTTAGATAAAAACTCACATTATGAGTGAATATTGATTTGATTTTATACTAATATATCATATGTTGTACTAGTATTTTCATACTTTAATAAAGTGCGAGCATCCTCACCAAATAACAATTATAATATATATATAGATATAGATATTACCTTAACACCTGTGACCATTGCGAAATATTAGGATTGGTAATTAGGTAACTATCCATCATCTTAAGGGAAATTTTTTACTTTCCTCCGGAAATTTTCAGTTTTTACTATTACCCCCTATAATTTACGTAACACCCCTTTACTCCTTAACATCGAAGTTTTCACGGAAAACTCATCACACCAACAAAGCAATAATTGGATGGATGCAATCTCAAATCTCAACCTGCATTTTTTTTTTTTTTTTTTGGCGAACTTTCTATGTACAATTACTGAATTTACAAATCTCAATTTTAGTATTTGTTTGCCGACCTCTTGAATGAGCCCGTCAAAGATTGAACCAATTAAACCATTTTTTGTTTCTTTATCCTACTTGTTTACTTTGTATATTCTAATTGGTTTACTTTCTTTCAATTCTTCCTTTCCTCTATCAAAAATCAATTAATAACAGAACAGATTCTGCCAATTAATAAACTAATTTAAACTTACGAAATGAAAAATAAAAAAGAAAAGAAGTCTCTCGTTATGATTTAACAAGAGGGTGGGAAATTATTTGTTTCTAATTGTTAAAAACTCGCTTTTTCTTTTTCTCTTTCTCTTTAATTGGCTGAGTAAAACCTCACAAATTTCGTGCTAAATTTTTGTGTCAATTGCATTAGTATGCCGATTGTTTCTTAGCTAGAAGCCTGATGACTTTATGCACGTCTCACTTCAATCAATTGTGCTTACCTTTTTCAATAGAAATATAAGCTACACGTAAATGAAGGGCAACCTTACATGCAATTTCTGCGAGGTTGTTTAAGTAATGGGTAATTTTTAAAAACCTCCCCTGAGGTTTGGGCTTGTTGCAAGTAGATGGCGAGAATTGATTTATTTGTAAAAAATCCCCTATCGTCAGTTAAGTTTAACATTGACCGTTAGTTGACCGTGCAAAGACAATATTACCCTTAACAATAGTTTATAAACGAAAATAACTAAAAAAAAAACCAAAATTATTAGCTATTTTACACTTTTTAAATTATTGATATTTTCTTAAAATTTCTATAAAAAAGTTAAAATTAAAAAATTAAAAAATTAAAAAATCCTCTTTAAATTATTGATATTTCTTTAAAATTCCTACAAGAAAGATAAAATTTAAAATTTAAAATTTAAAAATGAAATAGTCATAATCTTTAACTATGATATTGTAAATTTTTAGAATTGATAAGGATAAAATTATCAAAAAATAGGGTTTGTGCTTTTTGCACCAATAATTTTAGTTTTTTTTTAGTTATTTTCGTTTACAAACTATTGTTAAGGGTAATATTGTCTTTGCACGGTCAACTAACGGTCAATGTTAAACTTAACTGACGGTAGGGGGTTTTTTACAAATAAATCAATTCTCGCCATCTACTTGCAACAAGCCCAAACCTCAGGAGAGATTTTTAAAAATTACCCTTTAAGTAATTTTACTATAACAGGGGTTTGATAAGACATTTTCTGGGCGTGTTAAAGGACGTACTCTATTCAATCAGCGGGCCCAATACTCAAGATTTTACAGATTTTATAAAAGGACTATGATGTAGTGAATAGCGATCTACAGATATGGTCCATATATTAAGGTACCAAAAGATATATATATATATATATATATATGACTAAGTTACATGCATGTACCTTAGAACCCTCTCACATAAATAATAAATGATGTGGATTCACTCATTATTCATGTGAGAGGATTGTAAAGTACATGCATGTAACTTAGAGGGATCTTATATATATATATATATATATATATATATATATATATTTCATTTAAGCAGAAATACAAAAAATGAAGAGCAAATTGGCAACATGGCTGAAAGTGACGTCCCTTATCAATAATAATAAAATCTTTAAGCAATATGTTTATTATCGTTTTTTGTGGACATAGTATGAATACATGGCCGGCAGCTCACCATTTTGATAATGGTGGCGATTGAAAATATAGAATATTCAACTTAATCGGTTACGTTACCAACTAAATAATTCCCACCTAAACCAATAATGCCAAATTTTCAATAAAATTAAAAATCACCAATAATTCCAAAGCTAGCCCTAAACTCGTCGAATCATCATTAATTTTGTTGAATTCATCCTTGACAAGGAATAGTCAAGTTTTATTGCATCTCATGATCAAATACATACATCAAATACATGGTCAACAAATGGAATTTTCTCGAGAAAATGGCTGGGGGTTTAGGGTTTGCAGAAAAGGAAATTCACAGTGATATATGTGTATTATAAATATGCCACGTGCAAATAATCAAGCTTACTTAACACGAAAATAAATCACATAAGATTTTGAGAGAACCAAAGAAGAATCAGGCATTAATGAATCCATGAATAATGGAAAGAAAAGAAACCAAACACAAATCTTTTTAGTTCTCTAGTTCTTGATATACTACAACATATATATCCAATACAATACATTATGTAGATAAAACCCAAAAAAGGAAAAAAAAAAAAAAACATTTAAGGGGACACTCATGTAATAATTATGTTACAAAAATTGAAAAAAAACATTATGACCTAGTAGACTTACGCTTATGGGATTTTAGTTTATGGGCAGCAGCTGGTTTGCCAAAGAATCCACAGAAGCCACAACCGTAGAGTTTAGGAGAAGGTGGGTCCAAGGCGGACGGCGGCTCCTTCAACGCCCGGTGCATGCGGCCTACTCCTCCTCCTCCTCCGCCGCCGCCTTCTGATCGGCTCCGTTGCATCATTACCGCGGCGGCCTTCGGTTTATTGATACGATCACCGGCTTCTTTATTTTTCTTGAGACGGTTCAAGTCTCCGGATAAGAACTTGTCATCCCATACCAATCCTGAAGAGCCTTGTCTCCTAAACGACGTCGTAGACCTCGATAAACCTTCCATTATATATATATTATTATCAGCTCGATCGGCTGCTTGGTTCTCTCTGCCTGGCTTACTATTACGGGGTTTCCCTTTATTTGAATTTGGATTTGGAGGAGATGCAAATTTGTGGAGTCGAACAAATTATGGTGCTTTGAATGTTTATAACTTCAACTAAAAGGAAGAAGAGGGGGGGGGGGGGGGGGGGGGGAGGAAATGACAAATGAGGAATATGAAAAATAATTCATAAATTGGAATCTTACATGTTAAAGCATGCAAAAAATAATAATTAAATTCGTCATCATCCTCTTTGATTTGATGTCTTGTTATTAATTGGAGGTAATAGTAATTTTGAATATTATCACCTCTATTTTGTCAATATCTTAGGGATCATACCTAACCAAAGACCAGAACAGAAAGCCGTCCTGATCATGATTTGTAAATGTGTTTCCAAGCTCAGTAGTTTTGGTCTTCGCAGCCAAATTTTAATTTATGGCTGTCGCATATACATAATGTCTCAAAGGATTATGATACTTAACGAGGAGAGAGAGAGAGAGAGAGAGAAAAAAAGAAGAAACCTTCTGTGATAATCATTGGATGGTAATGCAGTGGTTTAGGCCTTGTTTGAAAATTCTGTTAAAATTAATGTTAAAAACTGATTAACAGAGGAAGTTTTCTGTAAAAATTGTTTGTTATCATGTACTCATAATTTTCTTTTTTTGTTTGTTATAACTTAATAACCCCTTGATGGTTTGAGAATATAGTGTATGTGCATCGGAAATTTAATCTCATGTGCCTCATGGTTGTTATATCATGGTCACAAAACTTTATTTATAATTTGTAAGACACAATAATACATAACTGTCGCTTAATTCAGTTTAAAAATGAGGTAGTTAGCTCAATTTATAGAACGTTTCTGAGTGGTAAAAAGAGGTTTGGGTTGCAAACCTCGTTACGTTGGTGACGACAGAATTGGATTGTTATTAAGTTATAATTAAAAATTTAAAAAAAATTTTAAAAAAAATTAAAAAAAATCATAAATCACTCTTATAATTATATTTACCAAATTTTATATATTCAATCTTTATTGAATTATGCCATGTAATTGTCTAAATTTTAGATTGAGTTTGTTAGTGAGATTACTTTATAAAGTGGAAATCTACCCCTTTAAACAAATGAAAAAATTTGTGATCGGCTAAGAAAGTCAATAATTAACAACGTTTGTTGGTTTCCCCAGACCATGCACGAATCATAACTCTCTACTGTTCTAATCAACCCAACATCAGACAAACCTCAAATTAAGATAATTTATCAGGCATTTGACCCTTGTCTACCCCCAAGAGACACGAAAATGATAAGGCATGGTAGAATAGAACTGTTCTTGCTGTGTTAATTACGTGATTAAAATTTGATTATCTTGCAACTGGCTTATTTTAACCGCCATCATCTCGGTAATTCTCGATCACGGGTTTGACTACTTCCTCTCAATCAGCAAAAGAATTAGCACCACACGGTCATCGGAATATAAAACACTAAGTTGTAATCCAAAACTGCTTAGCTAATTAAATTTTGCTTAAAATATCCCATTGACGATAGTAACCAGCTAAGGAGCTGAGGCAACATGCAATGACAAAGTCAAATGCCTACGAGCTAACAAGAATACACTAATGGCTTTGGAGGTCCTCAGCTTGGTTTTCATTGAATAATGGTTAACAGAGGGCGGTACTTTCATATTAGAGTTGAAACTTTAAACCATCTGGTCCATAATCACGCGGGAGCAATGAAAAGAGTGTGGCAGTTAAGGAAGGCTCAATACCCTTACAAGTAACAGAAATGAAAGGCAAACAGAAAACCTTCTCAAAGTCCTGAGAAATCGATCATTGTTATGCAGAGATAAGAGATCTCTGCTTGAAATTGTCATCCCAAACGCAGTGACCAGTATGTGCACCTATATACATGAAAAATGAGACAAGCTCAAGATATTAACAATGTTAATAAGGTTTCTTACAGACGGCTTGAGGCAGACACCTGCCAATTGCTGTTTCCTAGGATAAGATTCTCGTTCAGTAACCAACAGATCTGGGAACTACTTCTCCCGAGGTCCTCGCTAAACACTAATCATTATCTTCATCACTAAATGGATCGCAGCATATTAAAGGATCATAAGATGTGCTAAAAGTTCGTCTCAAGTCAAGTAAAATTCTTTTTCATCATCATTCTCTGCAAAATTTATCACCTTCTAAATGGCAATTCGTTTGGCCCCATTTTTCAACAGCTCCAAGTATCTGCATCACTCACAGTACCTGGCCTCCTCTTTTCCTTGAGTATTTCACTCAGAGGTTTTGGTCCCTGGAAGTCTGTCAATGTTCGGCTTAAATGTCCCACTTTCCCAAAGTGACCACCAGATTCTTCAGCCTTTTTCTTCTCTTCTCTAATCTCAGCAAGGGACTTGGGTCCTGTAAATGCAGTCTCAGTCTGACTAGATCTTCTCTCACTTGAAAATGGTTTCCTCGAGATGGCAGATAAATGAGACTTCCTTTTAAGCAGCCTTTTTCCTTTATGATGCTGCCTAAGTATATTAGATTTTGAATGCCTAGCCCACCCATGCTGGTTGGCACCATTTGGAAGAGTTCCCTTGTGTCCATGTGACTCAATATAGTTCTTTCCAAATTCTGATGCCAACCTACCATGCAACAGCAGACCTCGGTGCCTTCCCTGGATTCGACCCATCAAACGAGATGATTCATGCCTTCTGGTTGAATGAACAATTGAATGACCATCAACTACCCTGCGTTTCCTCAGATAATCTCGAAGATCTGCATTACAGTCATCTACAGAGACTTTCATTGGGAAGAGTTTTCTCTTTCGAGACAACATTGAATCCAATATCCTCTCTCTTGCACGGCCAGGGTATTCTCTGACCTTATCTAGAATATGCTCATTATCCAAATAATAATGAACATTGTATGTCTCGCCTTCATGTGGTTCTGATTCTGGATACATAGGGTCATACTCAATCGGACCTTCAAAATCATAACCCAAGAAATGACCATTCAGCTCTCTGTGCTCCCTATTAGTAGCAAGTAAGTACTCTGAATCATCCTCAAAACCCAAATTCTCCGCTCTATTTTCATTATCCACAAGAACATCAAATCCTGGGGATGATTCCAGTCGCTCCTCAGGTTCAACATGGTCATCCGCATGCTCATCAGAGCTCCAATCTGTATATAGATGAGATTTAGTTTTCATAAAGCCTTCTGCTGCTACCATGGAATCTGACTTGACAACGGCCACAGTTTCACCCTCAGATAGAGATATCTGAGGGGAGGCACGTCTCTCTGGGATTCTTTTGGGTGCTGATTGCAGTAGGTGACCCTTGGGCTGGACTCTCACATCCACTGCTAGTTTTAACGGAGCTTCAGATGGATTGGGACGTATTTCTGTTGGTGGTGACCCAGTGCCATCTCCTGCAGATGTCTTATTTTCTGATAGAAGGGCATCAGTAACTGCAGAAGCCGATTTTGAAGATTTCCCATTGGGTGCAATACCATCAGGGCCATGCAAAAAGGAGCATCTATCTCCTCTGCTGCAGAATCCATTGAAGTAAAAATAACATGGAATGCTAGTCTTGTTCACTGGTATAGAAGATTGACATGGCAATGAAACGGATTCTGATGGTGCTTCAGTCACATGCGCATCCAATGGCTGTGAAAACAACAAACAAATTTATTACCGGACTCATTGACATTGATGATAACATTAACAGTTTAAAAAACACAGCCACCAATCAGAAAATAATTCATAACTAAGGAACATAAAAGTTTGCCGCAAAGAAGTTTTCATGACACCTGAAAGGCAATGTATCATTGCGAAAGAAGGTATTAATTGTCTAACCTACTAATGAATAATAAAGGTTTCTAGCATACAACCAATCACAATTTTCTGAACCATTGTTAGAGTACAAACTAATTATTAAACATGGAAGAAAAATACCAATAACAAAATGTCTGAAAGCAAACTGAAATGTTTACAGCAAGCAACTAATGTGAAGCTCCAATGCGCTAATCAAACATTAGGTAGAAGCAAAGAATTTAATATATTTATGCGCTTACAGGATGTCTGAAACCACATCTGGGATTGATACAGTTACCAGCCAACCAGTACCAGCAATCCCTGGGGTTGAGCCTGGCAATTTCATTGTGACGATATTCACAATCAAGCCCCTGAAAAGAAGCGCAAGAAACACAGAACAACAAACTCAATTACTCAACGTATCAAAAGAAATCGTAGAATTTAGCTTTATAGAGTAAGCAAAGAGAGCACTGTTCAGTTGGAATGGAAACAACAATAGAACAATGTAATTATCGCAGTATTATTATCACATTCATAAATTAACGCTAGATCAAGCAAAATATTAAAATCAAAGGCTAGAGTAAGAAAGATCGTCAAAATGTAGGGTTAATTTCAAGAGTGGCAGGTTGTAGAACAGTGATGGAAGCCAAAAGTAAGATCATTTTCCATTTCTTGCGTTTGGAAAACAAAACAAAACCAGAAGACGATTAATGGAAATTAACAAGAAGATTAGTTAGTTAGCTCATAATCGATGATTACGATGACGAAACTTCACCTTCTTGCATGTGAGAGGAGAAGCGAGGAAATATACGCAATCTGTGTTACGCTTTTGAAGTTCTTCTTCCATTTTCAATTTTGCTGCAAGCAAAAAAAGAAGAAAAAAAGCGAGACTCAGAGCGAGAGAGAGAGAGTGATCAAGGAGCTTCCGTGAGACGAGATCACTGTTCGAAATTTTTACTTACATTGGCGAAGGTATCATTAGTTGGTAACTCGGCGATCGTCAAAACAGATCATGGCCCGCGTGCCGTAACTTTTAATCTATTGTTATCAGAGAAATTATCCGCGTGCGCTCGTTTTTTTAATTTTTTAAAAAATATATAATTCTTCTTTTTTTTTTCGCTCGAATTCAGCTGAAGCTACAATTTTTTTTTTTTTTACTTTTCTACTTCTATTTGGAGATAGTTAAAACAACTAATAGAATATTATATAAATAATTTTTTTATTCTCAAATATAAAAATTATCCGTAACTTTTAATCTATTGTTATCAGAGAAATTATCAGCGTGCGCTTGTTTTTTCTAATTTGTTTAAAATATATAATTTTTCTTTTTTTCGTTCGAATTCACCTGAAGTTACGTTTTTTTTTTTTTTTACTTTTTTACTTCTATTTGGAGATAGTTAAAACAACTAATAGAATATTGTATAAATAACTTTTTTACTCTCAAATATAAAAGATAAATTATCTACCAACCACTTATTTTTTTCATATTTTTTAAAATACAAAATTATTAATTTTTTTTTTGCTGAACTCCACTTAAAGTTATATTATTTTACACTTTTCCACCACTCTATCATTGTGAAATAATAATTTTACCCATATGATGTTAGTAAAGTTCTAACGGTATTACAACGAAAGTAAACCAATGAAAAAAATGTAACTTCAAGTGGAACACTGTAAAAAAAAATTGTGTATTTTTATAAAACGGTGAAAAAATGGATGGACGGTGGATAATTTCTCTTATTATTAAAAAAATTATTAATTATAGTGTGTAATAAATATAATTTTTAAATAATAATTTTAATAAAAATATTACGTAGCTTTACCAATCTTCTAAAAAAACTTCATTAATTAATTAGAGTTATTGTTCTGTCAAAGTTACCCTTAATTCATTCTTAGTGTACTGCATAATTCTTATTCTTCTTCCTCTTTCTCTCCAATTATAATCTCTTTTCTTCCTCTATTTAGCAATTAAATTGAAAAACATTAAAGAATCAACAAGTTTTGATTGTGCTTGTTGCCCTTGTATCAACTTCTTGAAATGATAAATTTTAGATTATTCTCTTATGAATTAATTATCTTTAAATTATCTCTCATTTTAAAAAATTAAAAGTTACCTCATTTTTATTCAAAAGATAAGAAAAAAAATGATAGTGACTTGATAATTTTTTTTAATCTTCTGAACAAAAATAAAAAATAAATTAAGATTTTTAAAAATAAAAAAAAATAATTTAAAAATAATCAATTCACGAAAATAATCCAAACTTAACCCTTCCAAACTATACCATTGAACAATCTTGCACCACTTTGTGGTTCATTTTGTTTATTCGATGGCCTCTCAGATTCATCTAAGAAAAATGACAAGTTTAATTAAAGAGCTCGATTATAATAACAATAATAATTAAGAAGATGAAGATGAAGTCAGTAAAGCAATTCTTTTACACAACCAAACATATCGTACAAATGCAAAATTCCCGTGGAAAAGCTAGGCGTTGCCATTTACTAAGAAACTGTAAGCTTCTTACAGAATGAAATCCAGAAAAGTGTAGTTTCTCTCATCATCAAAAGGTTTCTTTTGCATTCTGTACCATTCATCCCGTATTATTTGATATCTTGGGAGGATTTATGTCCATTTCGACAACGTTATTCAAGATCAATTTTATTACACAAAATTTTGGCTGAAAAAACATAGGATGTCGCAGCTGCTTCTATAATGTCCCTCCATCCATCAAAATTTGTAAACCATTTGCTCAGTGTATCCTAGATCTTTGAGTATCCCAGAAAGCTGCAACAAAACAGTCAATAAGCAGATTAACACAGGAACAATTTTTTTTTTTTTAATTCATTCTTCACCACCAATGGAAAACCCCAACATGCATTTTCCATACCTCTCCTTGTGAATAGTCTTTAGCCTTTTCACCAGATACATGTTTCATCATTCCAGGGGGTCCGCATACCTAAATAAGCACAAAGAGGTGATCAATGTTCAAAGTGAGTTAAATCTCTGAATTTGAGATGCAAAACAACGCGACCCACTTACCAGGATAAGAGCATCATCACTGGGGCTTGGCAAGCCTTTTAGGGCCGTATCCTTAGAGATGTATCCTACGCCTCCTTTCCAATTCTTTGTTGGATTGTCTACAGTGTAGAACACCTGACGTTTTTATCCCAAAGAATTAAATAAATAAGACTAATTCAAAGTTATCTATTTGTAACTACTACTGCAAAACTTTCATCAGAAGCAGTTTGTACCTTCAAATTTGGATGGCTAGCTGCTAGTATGTCAAGCTTCTGTTTGAGTAATATATCATCTGGGGATATATTGCCATACAGCAGTGACACCTGTTGACATGGAGGCCCCCATAAAATGTCAAATAGAGCAGAAAGTTTTAGTCAAGAACTTTCTTTTTAGTTAAAAATGATAAATAAAATGTATGTTACCTGAGTGTTGTCATCTGGATTCTTCAGTATAGCCTCAATTACCTGAAGCATAGGAGTTATACCTGTGCCACCAGCTATCTGGAAGAAGAAAAACACAGTCATGCAGATGACTTTTGACAATTTACATTATGACACACTTAGTGGATGGCATGGGTAAGAGGAACAAAAATTTCACGCAGCCTTATACCGAATTGTCATTACAAGAAAAGCATTTGTGCTTTATAAATCAATTGTCTGTTACTTTGACCTTGACAAATCAAATTTAGCATCTAGATACTATCTCTTACCATGCCAATGTGTTTCTTCATATTGGGAGAGTATCGGAGCTTTTCAATGGGTCTGCAATAAATAAATGCACTTGAACATGAAAACAGTGTAAAGCGTAAGCTCAGCAGATACCTGTGAATGAGAATAACCTACCCTTTCACTTCAACTACATCCCCTGGTTTTAAGCTAGCAAAATGCTGACTCATTTTACCCTCAGGATAAACCTGCATGAATTCTCGAAGGAATGAACAAAAGCCATTTGTAGAGGAGCATTACATTAATGGTGCAACGACGCAAGGACATCTAAAAGAAATAAGCTGAATAAATTAATGAGAAAACATGCATTTTTAACAACAAACCTTAATTAACAAGTCAAAGTGTCCCTTAGCTTCTGTATCTGATATAGGAGTATACCTGAACAAAGAAGTCCCCAAAATTGAAGAAGGTTCTTATCAAGTCAAATAAATATATAAATCATACAGATTGGTGGAACAAGTTCTGCATGGGCAATGCTAATAGAAACCATAAATATATTAAGGAACACCATTAGTCATTTCAGAATAAGCACAGCCGAATATATGGTATTCCGTAACATGTTTTCCCAGGTATTGAAGCCATAGAGGATCCTAAGTCAGTTGCTTCGACCACTTTTAACATAAGTAGATGTGGCAAGAAGGAGAGAGATGAATACAACTTGAGTAAGAATACAGATAAATTTTAATTAATATTGACTTGGCCAAGGCAATTCATCTATTTTACAACAACTTCAGGCAGCCCCACGCAACATATAAAATTAATATACATATAGTTGAAAGCAAACAAGTATCAAAATCAATAAACAAGTGCCACAAATAGAAAAAATGAATTCAAAAAAAAAAAAAAATTGACAGGAAGACTTACGGCCGTACAACATATTTTGTATTTCCTTCAGCATCTTGTCCTAATGGAGCCCTGCAATTATAACAAAACATAAGCAATGATTGCAAAGGCAAACTCCATTTAACTCCTATCCAGCACCCCCTCTGAATTCTGAAACTCAAATTCTTCTAGAAAATCCTTTGCAGTTCAACACCAAGCACCATCAATATAAACAGCGGAACATACCTTGTAAGGATGCATGAAGCAACATCCAAACCCAACTTGGCAGATGGATCAAATGAAAACCTGCCATTTTTGAGAAAATAAAGAATTCTGAATGAAAAGTATGAAATTTACCGAGGAAACATGGTAACATTCAAATGGATTCACTTTAAGAATTATAATGCAAGGAACTCCTCAAATCCTACAAAGATCTGACTGGTCCCAGATAGTAAAGCATTGAGATGAACATACTGTGTTGATAATAATGAGTTCTATTCAACTACCGTACAAAACAAAAAAAAAAACAATTGAGCCAAGAAGATATACCTGAACAAATGACTATTGTGGCTTACCCTTGCAGTGTCTTGCAACTTAAATCCAATCCACTTGTCCGGATTGAGAGCTGAAAATAAATGAAACATCCATTGAGCTCAAGTGTGTATTAACTTCATATTTAAATTGAAACATCTAGAGAAAAGTTCACCTCACTAAATCAATCGACAAAAGCTTTACCACTCAATCAAAGATCTAAATCAATTCTATAACACATTTTGGGAAGAGAGACTCACCAATTTTTGGATCCGTCTCTTCATTGATTTGATCTAGATGAACCTATAATTAAAAAAAAAAAAGTCACAAATATGGTTCACTATTTAGCATAACTCACTCATTGGTCCAAAAGAAAGCTACATATTCAGCTCACCGCACAATTCACAAACTAATACTTAAACTCAAAAAAAAAAAAGCAAATACTCTGGTAGTCCACATTGATAAGCGGTCAGATTAAAAGACTACCCAATGGGATTTTCAAGCGAAATTACCAAATTTGGGGATGAAAAGTAACAGTAATAGGAGACTCCACCAGCAACAGCAGCGATTGCTCCAAAGGGAAATCGAAATTTGTTGAAATCGGACTTGGGTTGCCCTCCAAATGCCTCGTTGAATGCAATTGGAGTAGCTTTAACCAGTCTTCTGAAGAAGGTCGTAGCCATTTTCTAATGTTGGAGAAGAAGCAAAGCAAAGAAAAGTATACCACTGAACCTGGTGTGAGGGTTTTTGAAATGGGTAATGTTTAAAACCTACATAGGGTTTGGGTTTGTTGTACAGACGGTGAGAATTTATTTATTTGTAAATAATTATCTATTGTTAGTTAATTTTAACATTGATCGTTAGTTAATTGTGTAAATATAATATTATCCTTAATAATAGTTTGTAGATTGACATAACTAAAAAAAATTAAAATTATTGGCGCGAAAAGTACAAATTTTATTTTTTAATAATTTTATCTTTTTTAATTCTAAAAATTTATAATATCATAAGTAAAGATTATGACTATTTCATTTTCAAGTTTTTAATTTTATCTTTCTTGTAGGAACTTTAAGGAAATATCAATAATTTAAAGATGATTTTTTAAGTTTTTAATTTTATCTTTTTTGTAGAAACTTTAACAAAATATCAATAATTTAAAAAGGATAAAATAGTCAATAATTTTTTTTTTTAGTTATTTCTGTCTAGAAACTATTGTTAAGGGTAATATTGTCTTTACACAGTCAACTAACGGTCAATATTAAAATTAACTGACAGTAAAAAAATTTTTATAAATAAATAAATTTTCACTATCTATTTACAACAAATCTAAACATCCGGAGAGATCTATTTACAACAAACCTAAACATGCGGAGAGGTTTTTAAAAATTACACTTTTTGAAATTCCCCTATTTTTAGGGAGAATTGGAGATGACATATGCTGCGGGCGACTTCTGTTTAACGGAATTGATTCTACTGAAGTGGAGGGGGACCATTGGCTGTGGGATGACATGTCATTACTCTTAGCCAGTATTATATTGCCACGTGAATCGATTCTGAGAGATTATGGAGGAACGTTCCTTGAGGTGGGTCCCTATTCATGGGTCCTATGTTATTGGGCATGCCGTGCAGGTCCACTTTTGAAGTGGGGCTCAATTGCAATTGGGCTGATCTAGTCGCCTCAATTTGGTATCCCGCATTTTGAAAATACCAAATCTTTTAATAGAATTTAATTATGTAGAAATTCTTACAATGAAAACTATTAGCCCCACACTAAGTTTGTGAATAAGTGTAATAAAAAAAAAAGTTTGTGAATAAGTGATTGTCTGTTAATGAGCAAGAAAAATTCGTCTTTCTGCTAAATAATATGTATTGAACTCATAATTTATGAAATACTTTTTATAAATGTTAAGTAAGTATCGTAAGTAAATTGTTCTTGATTATTCTATCATTTGATAATCAGAGTCATTATTTGATAAATGACATTATGAGCAAAACTTGATAGAATTTTATCAATCCTTTTTTCTATCATTAAGGTTAAGGTGGAGAACTGAATCAAGAATAATTTTTCTTTATCATAAATCACTGTTCGCGGCCCAACATTCTATTTTATCATCAATCCAACCACCGTTCCCTTTTTTTCTTTTTATGATCAATGAATAGATCTCTTTACTTATATGACTTAGATGTCTTCTATGTCTTCTATTTACTTGTATGACTTAGATGTCTTATATTTCTCGAAAAAAGTGATTTGGTCGATGGGATTTGGTAGAATACTTATGATTTTGGTGATATCAATGAGATAGATATTGAAATCTTTCGTCTTATAACGTATTAATTTAACCCTATTCATGGGATCGCCACCCCACAACATGTTGCCGCCAAAAGTAGAACCCTATATTTCGTCTAGAGAATCTCTTAATTGTTCCAGAGCAACTAAAAAGAAATTTTTTAACCATAAATAATTCAGTTCATATGGGATGCATATTCAGAAGTTTTCGCAATTGAATCATGTAAGGCGGAATCATCAAAGATTTGACTTTTTTGAACTCTATCTTCATTTTTTTCAATGCAGACATACTATTAAGCAACATGATTTAATAGAATCATTTTTTAATTACAAAACCATGTGGTTTAATAACGTGTCTCACCAGCTATATTAGACCATATGACTTAATAGCATGTCCGCGTGAAAAAAAATTTGAGAGTGTCCGCATAAGAGAATGACTATATGTATATATATATATATAAGCACGCACACATAACATTTTCAATGAGGGATCCCATATTTTATTAAAGTAAGAATTCCTTCAAAGAAAAAAAAGTACATACTCTAATATACTATATTGGACAAAATATGTTCCATTTGAATATATATTTTTCTTATCTTCTAGCTTATCATTTACTTTAAAAAAAGGGGTCCCATATTAGATAAATCTCATATTAGATAATGATTATATATATATATATATATATATATATATATATATATATATATATATATATATATATATATATATATATATATATATATATCCTAGATGCATGCGTCCTCATTTTTTTAGATGTTGACACCTTATTAAACCATATGGTTTAATAGTGTATCTGCACTGACTCTATTAAATTCTATGATTTAATATTATATTCATATGAAAAAAAAAATGAAGGCAACTACATAAGAGAATGACTATATATATTAGATAATGTTCCAATGAGGGATATCATCCTTTATTAAAGTAAGGGATATTATCATTTTCCCACCAAAAGTATTTTCACACATCATGTCAGTACTACGGTTTGGTAAAACCATCAATTTACCACCAAACGTTTAAATTGTTAGTATTTTCCCATCATTCCGTTAAAACTCAGTTAATATGTAACGAAAATTTCAAAAAAGGTTAATTTTACCCCTGGAGCGTAAAAAACCATGTAATTAACATTTTATGAATTTTGTAATTAAATCATCATTTGTTGTTCTTTCTTTTTAAAGGGCAAAAATTATCTTTTATGAATTTTGTAAAATTGACCTTTTAAAATACCATGTAATTAACATTTTATGAAGTTTGTAATTAAATCATCATTTGCTGTTCTTCCTTCTTAAAGGGCAAAATCGTCTTTTACGCTCCAAGGGTAATATTAACCTTTTATGAATTTTCTGTTACGTATTAACCGAGTTTTAACGGAATGGTGGGAAAATGCTAACAGTTTAAACGTTTGGTGGTAAATTGATGGTTTTACCAAACCGTGATACTGACATGATGTGTCAGAATACTTTTGGTGGGAAAATGATAATATCCCTTAAAGTAAAGGATCTCCTAAAAGATAAGAAAAATAAACACTCTAGCATAAGACAAAATATAGTATATTAGATTATGTGTTTTTCTTTTTGGTTTTTTAGTTCATCCCTTATTAGATAATGACTATATATATACACACATACATATTAATCATTCTCTTATAAGGATGCCCATATTATTTAAAATGTAAATTTAGGATTTCACAATGGTGTCAAATATTTTTACAATATTATAAGCTGCTGAAAAATTATTTTATAATGTTTTAAAAGTATTTGATACTATTGTGACACTCCAACTCTATATCTTAAAAATTACAGGCACATGCATATATCTTTGAATTTGTTAAAATCTGATAAACCTATTTAGTCATATGGTTTAACATTATAGTGTTTAGGAAACTTATCAGGCACTATACTATTAAACCATATGACTTAATATTTTTTCTAAACTTTAACAAAATCCAAAATCCTAAACAAGATCAATTATAGATATACATAAATATCAAACATTTTACTGTTATAGCTTTCATAGTTGTCTAACCAAAATAACAAATAGATTTTAAGATAATCAGATTACGAGAATTAATTACTTATTATTTAATATGAGTGATCCAGAATTTGCAGTCCATAAATATTTCAGTTATAACATTTTGGATAAAAATTGATATAACAACAATGTTATGATATCCCGAATTCCAATTCCCAACTGATATAGCAGTGGTAGTTGAAATCAAAACATTTTTCAGATGTTCGAACCATGGATACCCATAATCAGTCTTCCACCTCACGAGTTATATAATTTTTTTAATGACTTATGATTATTATTATTAGTTTTTTTTTTAAATCTCAGTTCTGGTAAATTTGTAAAAATATTTGTCATGTTGCATCGATAGCAGTTTATCAATATGATAGTCACCAATAACCACGTTATATTTTGGTTGGAAAAATCTCATATCAGTAGAGGTAGAGTTATCAATAAACCTAGGTGTTCCTCTCCCACATAATTTATGTTACCTACTTGACATTAGAGATGGGGTTCATTATTATTCATCATTTCTCTGGAAGAAAATTAGTTTAGACGCAAAGAAAATACATTAATTCTTCTTGTGAAAGTCTAATGAGACGGCTTGAGCCGACCTTCTAGTCATTGCTTGAAGATATTTACACACTAATTAATCTCTTGTTGAGTTACTAATCATTTTTGCATCGGCTTAATAAGACAAATTCGATTAGATGCCCCGATGATTAAGACGATTTGAGAAAGACATTTGAAGTCGTCACACTGCCTGTAAATGCATGCGTACGTGTCGTAGTGCCATAGACTGCTGGCCCTTTTCGTTGTCTAAGAAAGAAACATTTCTTTTCAATAATTTAGTACAGCGGATGGGTTACGGAAATTGAGGATAGAATTTGTCATCCACTGACCAGCTAGTCTATTTTGTTTATAATTCAAATAGCGACCCCTACGCTAGGAAATAAAAATATCGGAACATCAAACAACCCCACCTTACAATTATTTTAATACAAAGTTTTAGACACTGCCGTTTTTGTTAAGACAGACGTTAAGGTATGTTTAATGTAATTTGCGTCTCTCACAGTAATAATATAAATTAGGTCTTTTCTTTTATTAATGATAGTCATTACTTATAGATATATATGCATTTGAGGCTTAGCTCTGAAATATTCGGTATGATAATAATTGTATGTAGGAATTTTTTATTTTTTATTTTATTCTTTGAAAATGATGTAATAGCGTAATGAACCACTTTTCACAAGGGCTGTAACTTATCTAAGCGGCCATGTCTTTTTATCAGACCTTTTCTGATTAGCTCTCCCACTAACATCATGTCTCCTCATTGGATCAGCATATATATATCCCATCACAAGCTCTCCTTCCGAAACAAGGTGAGTTTTTATTGTCGTCTATATTACAAGCTGTTCATCATTTAAACCCGGACCGCAGATTTGAACTCCAACATGATAATACGGGCATAGAGCATGAATAATATGATTAAGTGCTGACCAACCTATGGACATTAATTTCTAGAGTCCAGTGCCAACTTTGTCATATTTACTAAGAGAAAAAAAAAAAGAAAGGAAAATGTTATTTGAACAACAGAAAGATCGCAAAAAAAACAGTATTATAATATGAATAGTATTATTATTTTATATATTACAGCGTCACTGGAATAAACAATACTCATATTTCTGTCTCTCTGTACAGTGCTCTAAATAAAATTTGATCCAGGTGAGGGATATATATGTCTTTACACTGAAAAACGGACATAATGCAAACGGCAATTGGCAGAAGCTGAATAATGGGGTGGTAAGTTTTGTAAATTCTTTCCACCAACTTAATTGTGATTGGTCATTCAGTGTGATATAGACTTATATTATATTGTATCTATAGCCTCTTCGGAGCTTGATGAGATACCTCCTGTTCCTTTCCTGTGTATGTATTGAAATTCGCTGGTTTATATTGTACAGAGCAACCAGCTTCATTCTCAGCAGCTAAAGTATGTTTGATGGAAGCATATCCATGTCTTTGCAAACACCAAATTGCCCACCCTTTTTCCTGAGTACTGTATATATTAACAAGACTCTCTCTAGAACAAGGCCAATTCTTTCTGCGGTTGTACAGTCATCTTCACTTTTGGGACAATCTCATGAGAGTGGAAGTCTACATGAATCCAGGAAGTTTCCAGGTTCAGCCGCAGCATCTCTATTGAGAAGTAAGTCGCCTGATTCTCTGCTCAACCAAGCAAATACTATTGGCATCATCGGAGGAGTGTCTGTTTCTTCTACTCTTAATTTCCTGGGAAAGCTTGTGTGGTATAGCGCAAAAGATGCTGAAGAATGCCCCCCTTTTGTCGTCTGCAATGACCCGGCATTAAATGAAGAACTGTTTCATGCTTCCGTTCACTCATTAAAGTCTAAAACTGTCCAACTAGATCATATCCGAGGTGCAGTTTCCCAGAATTTGCGGCACAAAAGGGCATTTCTTGAGCAAGCTGGTGCCCGTTGCATTGTTATGCCTTGCCATATTTCACATGCTTGGCATGGCGATGTATCCGAAGGATGTTCAATTCCTTTTCTACATGTTGGTGAGTGTGTTGCCAAGGAGCTCAAAGAAGCAAAGTTGAAACCATTAGAAGCTGGAAGCGGTGTGCGGATTGGGGTGCTTGCCACAGATGCCACCTTATCTGCTGGATTTTATCAAGAGAAACTACAGAATCAGGTATTGTGAAGCGCTTATTCCCTCGGTCAATTTAACATTTCATCAATGTTAAGTTATCTGATAATCCTCATAAAACTTGTATGTGCAGGGCTTTGAAGTTGTCTTGCCAGACAAGGCGACCATGGAACATGTTATAATTCCTACAATTGAAGCACTGAACCATAGGGACATGGAAGGGGCACGGAATCTATTAAGAATTGGGATTCAGCTTCTTCTGGTCAGGGCTGTAAATGCTGTGATCATTGGTTCAGATGAAATGCAAGGTGTTTTACCAAAAGATGATCCTCTTCTTAAGAAATGTATTGATCCCATGGATGCTTTGGCCAGGTCAACTGTAACATGGGCAAGATCTAACAAGAAGGTACGCAACACAACCTAAATGCAACAGTTTTGCCTATTATATAAAAGTGAACCCTCCTGTTTTATATGAATGTGTCAGTGAAGGACTCTTACTTCTTACAAGAAGAGGGTAACAAAACACTATGCAAACTTAATTTTGCGTAGCCTGATGTTTTAATTCAGAAGATCATACACGGCCGTCGGTTATAGCCCCGCATATTACATTTTCTTAGTTCACTTGAAAGCCTAAGCCAGTAGAAATCATATTGCATATTTTCAATGAAGATTAAATTTTAAGCACCACCAATGGTTTATTTTAGAACATTGGAATTCAGGTAACAACAAAACGCCCAACAGCTCTAATTACATTTCTGGAAGTTGTTAAACAATGACAACAGGAAAATAATAAGTGTTACACTAGCATTTCCGCAGAATTAACCACAAACTACCTTTTACCACCGAAGGAACAAAAATGATTACAAACATAACAGATATCATAAGGTAACAATCTTTTTTTTTTTGGGGGGGGGGGGGGGGGGGGGGGGGGGGATAAAGAACAAAAACTCTAGATTTATAACTGCTTTAGGGCAAAACCAGGCACAGCTACAAATTTGACATAGAAGTGCTAGATGGTGCTGTTTGAACTTGGACGCCATCTGGCGCATCCTTATAAACCCAGGAGGAGATCAGGTGGTGGGCAATTGCAAAAGGTCCAGGTATAAATATTGGAGCGAGTTCCCCACTTTCTACATTAAAATCGGCTGCTAAGCTCTGTCCTCTCTCAACTCCCTTGCACATCTGCTCTACTTTTGCAGCTGCTGTTCTTTGTGCCTTAATGTATTCAGCAAACGTCAATGCCTTTTTTACATCTTCTCTAGAGTGCCACCGAGCATCTTAGCAAACAAAGAAGTTCTTAGTTAATGAAACCAAAGTGAATGATTACTGGGGTGCTGAGCTAATTTTTAATCCTCTTAAGTCAAAAATTTATGTACCTTCTAACTCTTCTTTATCCACATTTATCTCAAACGATTTTGCATATGCGTAAAACCCCACCATTAACTGGCATGGCATGCTATTTGGGCCGACTGAAAACAAATCAAATAGGATCAGTAAGTTGATTCACACAGAGAAAGAGAGACACAGCAAAACATGGAAATTTGGATGACAAAGTATGTCATAAGGATATGAAGTAGACTGTGTAACACATGTTTCATTTAAGACACAGATATTCTTGCTTTTGAACACAAGTACTACTCTTTTTTCCCTTATGATAAATAAAATACAAGATGTAACCATAAAAGCAATCTTTTACATTGTTCAACTTCTATGCTTCCAGAACAAAATAGAGGCCAAATAATAATCTGAGAGTTGGCAACAATCTAATCAGCCATGACCTTAAAGGATTGATACTGTCAAAGAAAATTTTGTGAATATTCAGCTAAAATTGCTTAATAACATATAATGAACAGTTTTGTAGATAAGGAATGGTATGTTCAAAGTAAGAGGATTTCAGGGATACTGTCCTCGAAAAGCTTTGTGAATATTCAGCTAAAATTGTTTAATGAAAAAAAAAAGGAATAATTTTGTAGATAAGGAACGGTGTGTTCAAGTAAGAGGATTTCAGAGCCGAGGAAAGACCAAAAGGGACATCAATTGACAACTTCAAGGGGCAAAAATGATTGCACATGTTCAGAAGACAAGCTCACCCTACATCGTCTAAGGCTATAAAATAAAGTTTGTACAACAAAACATGTTTAATTTTATCATATAAAGAACTGCCAATATTACATATTCTACATGTATACAAATTAATTATCAAGGCTACTTCAGACTTCACATTTATCACTCTCCAAACTATAAGATGAAAAAAAAAAAACTTTTAGGCCATTACACAATATGTACAAAACTGATACCTGGCCATGGTTGAGAAGTATGATAGACAACTTCCCCAACTTCAATGCCAGTCTCTTCCCATGTTTCTCTCCTCACTGCTTCTTCTAAGCTTTCTCCAGGCTATGGACAAGAACAGAATTTAAACTGATGAAAAGTTTCAACACAGGTACGAGTGAACTTTTGAAGTAGAGAATAGATAAGAGTCTAATGGCATAATGTTAGCCTTTTCTACTAAATTATATATATATTCGTTTTAAAAAGGCTGATTTTCAGTCTTCTCATCTTCATAATTTCATAAATAACAAAATAAATTTTTTCATTGAGATTCTAGGGCATAAATAGACATGGCTTCTAGATATGGTTTAAGAAATAAAAGACAAAAGGCTCTCGGTGACGGGTCTAAAAGGGGACCCTTAAATAAATTGAAAAATACATGACAATCATATTCTCAGTGACTGCCACCACCCTTTTTTTTTTTTTCAAATAAAGCATTGTCTACCACTGTCTAACAAACTTAAAATTGGCAGGATTTATACCTCTATAAAACCAGCTATGCAGCTCCACATTCGTGGGACAAATCTTGATTGTCTGCTTAAAAGTACACGATCATTCTCTCTGTCAATGACCAACATAATGACCACCTGTTGCAAGGAAAACGAGCCAGAAAAAGCAATGTGCGGTCAGTATTCTAGAATGGGAATTCCAAAAGTAGAATTAGTTGAAAGGAAATGCGAGAAGTGAAAAAAACAGTAATAATCACCATACTGGATCAACACGAGGGTAAATCCTCTTTTTGCACGATGCATTTGAGCACTGCTTCAGTTTCCCAGCTTCCTTAGGGATTGTTTTTTCCCCACAATGTCCACAAAACCGTGATACATTATGCCACTCTAGTAATGCCCTGGCCTGATTAAATGCCACAACCCAATGTAAATATATCCTCAGAAATTAAAAATTGCAAATCCAATGGAATAACAAATTAGCTGTATTCTGAAAGGCGAAGGCACACAGCAGCAATCATATAAACTTTCTTATTTTTTTTTATAGGAGCGTTCAAACAACTTGAATGAGAACTTGTGAAGTAATAGGGAAGAGAAGATTACAAGGTCTGTTGGTAACATAGCCTAACAGAGATAACAAGAACCTCATTCTAGTTGAGTCAACGAAAAGCTCGATATGTGCCAATGCCCTAAAAACATGCAATTATTAAACATAATTGAATCACCTCGCAAGTTAAACTATTGCTCCTCCTTCATATACCCTACCTCACAAGCTTAAAACATATCCGATGGTAACCTAAACATCCCCAACACGTAAGCCCCCCTTTTATCCAATAATGGCACCATAACAGCATCCATTATATAATTTAAACAAAAGCTCATAGTTACTTAAATCATATTCTTATCCTCAACTGGTTGATTGACTGATAGAAAACTTGGTTCAAGGATATTATCTTTCCGATAAACCAAAGTTATAACAATCAAACTCTTACGCAGACAAAATTCACCCATCAATTGCGACAAGCCAAACTCTTACGAAACATATACACTAAATCAACAGTAAAGAACACAGCATTGCTATAAGAACAAACACCATGGGAACTTACATGACCGGCAATAGCCAAATCAGCCATAGCCCGCTGATCAGCCCAATCAGTAGCCACCATAAGCGTCCTCAGCTCCACAAAGCATAATTGTTTACTACCGAATTCAGAAGCCAAGCTATCCCCGTCAGACACATCAATTGCCCAATAAACCACATCATCCGCAGACCGAGAACCCAGATAAACCAAAGCCTCTTCCTTCAACTCAATCCCAGAATTCGCCAAGAAAATCTTGCAATCACCCAAACTGATCCAACCCAGATGCCAAACCGGCGCCGTCTCACCAGGGCCAGAATAAGTCAAAGGCCTGCCCTTTCTGAAAGGCAAGACCTTGAAATCAGGAGAAGAAGAAGAAGATGATGATAATGATGAATGGTGTTTTTGTGGTTGGCAGTGAAGGGTATTGTCTAAAAGTCTTGTTTTGAGTGATTCAAGAGCCGAAGTTGGGGAAAATGGGTCAGTCGATTTAGGGGTCTTGGATCTTATAGGGTTGCCTGCAAAGGCCTGGGTTTGCAAATTTGTGGACATGGTTGCTGAAAATCTGGTGACGTAACAAAGAGTCCTGGTTAAAGTGAGAGGTCTTGGGAGGAATAAGAGCATGGCTCGCTTGTTCCATTGGGTGGTTGATTGGGCTTAAAGGGACAGCGGCTTTTTTAAATAATAAAATCAGCACCGTTGGATCCAAATTCAAAGGGCGGTTAGTTGGTGACTGTTGACTAAGGATTAAGGAAGCTTCACATAGCGACATGTGTCTTTGATTCTATTATTTACCCGCCACCATAAGTTAAGCTATATCCTACTTGGAGTTCTCCAGGCCACGGCTTTATTATTTTAAACGCTCGTGCGTCAGTCACAAGATACTTTCTCTGTGAAGTCTGCGAGCAGATCAACCAACGGCATGTCACCAAGCAAACAAAATATCTCAATTCTCATCTACTATTTCAGTTCCTACACTCTTAACTCCACCACACGCCCTAATACACAAACACAAATTAAGAGATATATTGTTAAAATTGTCAATCTAACCACCTACTTGTTCTTCTTTTACATCTTTTCTCATATTGTATAGAATTTATTGCAATGGATAGCTGTATTTCGGAGAGAACACGACATGCGAACCTGTGGAAATTTTAAAAGTTGGTCACATATTCTGGATGATCTTTCCAAACTAGTAAAATTCAGAACTGTTGAATTGAAATTTCCTCTATAAATATTGCACGAAATGATAGATGATATATTCTTGGCCTTTTGGATGACCAAGATTTTGGGCTAAATTTTTGATAGACTGGCCTGACTCCATGATTGCCGAGACTCCTGCTATCATTGTGTCACATTTATGAGAGGTTGTTGACAGTTCAATTATTTGGCTAGCTAATGTTCATCAGAAAAATGGATTCTACTTATGCTGACCCCTCCGTTGATCTTTTACATGTAAATTGTAATAATTTTTGTTCTTATGATTTCTTACAGAAAAATGGGATTGTTAATTAACTTGGTGTTATCAATTCTTCTTTCTCCAGTTAACATTGCTCTTGGATTCTCAGAGTTCCGCAAAACAGTGTCCTCGTGAACAAAGTTCTGCATTGCTGCAGTTTAAACAACTCTGGAAGATTCTTTTTTCAGTTGTGGTGGAGAGGATCATTCCTACCCAAAGATGATGCCCTGGAAAAAGGCTTCCGATTGCTGCTCATGGGATGGAGTAACATCTGATGTGGCTCAGGTAATGTCATTGGCTGGACCTTAGTTGCAGTTGTCTTCAGGGCAGTATCCCTTTCCAACAGTATCAAGGCCTTGGATAATCCACAAGAAGCACCTGAAGCAATAGTCAAAGAGGCTTCATCAAGAAAAGGCCTTCATGATACTTCATGTGTACAGAAAATGTCGAATAAGTCCTTGAGTTCAGCCTAAGAAACAACGTACCATACCTTTATTTGGTTGTTTGGAAATCAATCTGTCAAAATCTCTCCCTTTTGTCTTTTCCATTTGTGCTAGTAGTAGCGCTGTTGAGGCTATTTTTATTTTATTTTATTTGTTAGTATTTCCAAGAGCTTATAATATCTGTGTTCCCTCATCTGACCACGAGGATAGTCAGGAATTACTTGAAAGAATGGAGGAAACGTAAAAGCCAATTGGTCTTCAAAGCCTATATAGCACTTGAATGACAAGATTCCATCATGCTACGGCAGATAAAACTCCAACAGTGATGGCACAATTGACAACCCCATGAATTTTGCAGGAAATTGAAATAAGAGAGCAGACATCCGAAAAATTGGGGTATAGATATATGGTTGTTGGAGGGTTAATAGTTTATCATCTCATATTGAGGAAACTTGTCTGGCTGCAATATCCTGTAGTCTGAGAGTTATCGCTCTCTTGTGGGCTTCTAACCCTTCAATTTCCGCCATGGTTGCCAATGATTGCACTGTCACGTATTTCAAGAAGGAATCAAGAGACACACCCCCATACATCCGTGCCTACCCATATGTGGGAAGGACATGATTTGTCCCACTTGTGTAATCTCCCACACTCTCTGGAGTCCATTCTCCAAAAAGCATCGAGCCTGCAATGGCAGTTGAGCACGGTTATTTTTTATTAATACTTTTTTAGAGTTACATTTAGATGACAAAATGCCCATTGAGGTCTCAACTACACTTTTTGATACCAGATCATAATATATAGTCAGAGTACTTCAATTAATGATGGCGAGGAAACATAAAATAAGGCTCATTAAAAACAAGGATAGATGAAAGGAAGAACTTCAGAATTGTACCTGCATTCTCGATGATGGACTCCCATTTTTCAGTATCCTTTGCGCTGACAATTAGATGCTCAGGTGCATATAAATTTGAGAAGGTGATCGCCTAAAAGAACCAATAACAATGGTACGTTTGAAAGTAATATAATTTCAAAGACCCACCGCATGTTAACATGTATGATTTAAGATTTTCACCTTTTCGGAATTCTTCAAAATGATACCAGACGTCTCTGTTATCGTATTTAGCACTAATCTTTTGAGGTTGAGTTCTTTGTTGAAGACTGTTTTCAGATACAATACTGATATTTGGTTCCAGATAACTAAATTAAAACATACAAAATTTCTTCAAGTAAAACCCAAAAGACAAAAAGAGCAGTCTCATCAACAGGAAGCAGGCATGGGTAGTACAATATTTATTAGCCAGTTTACATATAATAATAAGGTACTACAATATTTACTTATTAGTGCAGGAAGAGCATTCTATTCTACCTACACTGGGATTCCTCAATCCTAAGCTCTTTACAAAAAGAGTGAAAATAACAAGAATTATGCTAATTAACTTCATCTAAGTTTGAAAGTACAAACACAAAGAAGGAAATTCTTGACTAACCCGCATTATCTCACGAGCAAAAACCATGAAACTGTGGCCCAGTGCTTTTGAAGCCAGCTCTCACTTTGGAAGGCTCTGGCACTGCATCCTGATTTCTTCCTCAATAGCTTTTATATCTACTCCATCCCCAACAATTACTAGGACGCCTTGACTGTCAGGTCCACGCTCAGCCAAAGTGAAGAAGAGACATCAAGTTACATAAACTATTGAAACTAATATAAAAGTTGAGAAACTCATTTCTTATTCATGCATATGTTATGCAACTAGAGTTTGTAATTTGAGAAATTGAATTCTAACAAGGAAGCAGTATGAGAGGGGTGACAAAATCAGCATACAAAAGAAAAACTGGTCAACATCTTTCAGTGAAGTGAGTTGTAGATTCCTAAGATCATGATATCCTCTTCCTTTCAAGTGAAAAGAGTGACTCCTAGCTCTATAAAGACAACAATATTGCATCAGCACTAGTGTAAACCACACCAATTTCTTCTTTCAAGAAAACTTTGTTCATTATTGAGAAAATAATAATTTCAAAATTATATAATTTCCCTTGTTGCTTAACTATGGCACCGTTAATGCAATAGTTCTTGCAATGATAAAAAAAGTCTAAAAGTCACAAAGCTTTTCTAAATGCCTCGACAACATAGAAGGCAAAACTGTGGTCACTTCATGCTTAATAATCAGGGTGAAATAATAAATAATTCCATCTAAAAACTATAAGAAAGACTAGAAATCAAATACCTGAGAAAGCAAATCTGCAGCTACATGAAGAGGACTGGGATATCTATCAGCAATGACCAAGACTTCTGAAGGCCAGCAGGCATGTCAATTGAAATCATTGCTTCACTGTTCTGTTGAGCAGATTATGCCATATAATGAGCCATGTTAAATTGGAAAGAGACGGGCAGTTTGTACTTTATCATGACTTTTCTTTAATATGGCTGGAAAGAACTGTAGCTATATAAGCAATAACAAAGACATTCGTACTTGGAGAATCATTTTTGCAGCTGTAACATACTTATTTCCAGGCCCAAAAATCTTCTCAGCCTCCAATTTAATGATGGAAAAAAAAAAAAAAAACACTTCCGTATTGGAGATTAAATGAACAAATATATAAAAAGACAATAATATTGTACACTTAATAAACGACTACTTATTAAATAGTTTGCATCTGAGCATGTCCTTTTCTACAGCATAGTTATTAGCACAAGCTTGCATCATTTTATGGGATTGAAGCACTAGAATGAAAAAGCATATCAAAAGCATAAATAGTATGTTAAACAAAATAGCTGATATAGCCTGTCAAACAAAAAATTGACAAACTTTATGCATTATACAATCTAAACCAAAAAAAAAAAGGTAACTGGGAGAGAACCGCATTCCCAAATGCATGAGCGCATGGTAAGAATTGTTTACAGTATTCGTACCTGAGCTCCTCCAGCCTTGAGACATGAGTGACACCGGCCTTCTCGGTGCAATACAGTACTTCCTGTAGTGAAACATTGAAGTGTTGTGCATGGAATGCGAAATCAAGCGCACCAAATAATTATAAAAAAAATAAATGACACAAGAATTACGTGGTTCGGTAATTAAACCTACATTCACAGAGATAAGAAAGAATAATTGTTTATTTAACAATTAATAGAGTACAATATTTGAGTAATGAATCTCACTTTCCAGAAATCTAAATATACCCAGTACTCTCACACTCTGCAGGAAAGATAAATTCCCCAGACACACTTCTCTCACTTCTCTCAAAAGCTTAGAAACTTATAAGCTTAACAATTTTGGGATGATATCAAATTAATGAAATCCTTAGCTATTTATAGGAGAAATGAATTACTATACAAAGAATAAAATAATTAAAAATATAATTTTTAATTATTATAATTTTTCAAATTCATCCCTTTTGTCAATTCTTTCTTTTCGGCTACAAAATCAATTTTGATTTTGCTTCTCTACAATTGTTGGTGCAACCAACAATTTGTTGACTTCAATAAATCTCCATCTCGGTGAAAATTTTTCAAATCTGAGCCGACTACCAACGAGCCATCATCCCCAAAATGGCTGCATCTTTATGACTGCCTACGTATCCAAAATTTGAGATCAAGCCAACTATAGTTCAAAATTCTCGAATGACATATCTTAACACAATCGAAGGATTTGAATTAGTTTCAAGCAATGTTGAAACTTAACTCCAGAAACTACATTCGTCAACATATCTGATGGATTATCTTTGGTATCAATCTTTCTTAACAACACAACACCGCTCTCGATAATCTATCTCACATAATGATATTTCACATCTATGTGCTTCGTCCGAGCTTGATATGTTTGATTCTTCGCAAGGAATATCGCACTTTGATTATCACAAAAGACCGCAATGTTCTCCTGGATTACTCTCAAATCACTTAACAAGCCTTTCAACTAGATAGCTTCTTTTACAGCCTTAGTTGCTGCCATATACTCTGCTTCCATAGTGGACAAAGTAATTGTTGATTGTAGAATCGACCTCCAGCTAACCGGACCTCCACCTAATGTGAATACGTAGTCCGTTGTTGATCTTCGCTTGTCAAGGTCTCCAGCGAAATCAGAATCACAATACCTAACACATTGTTGACCACAATCCTTTTTTAACAATAACCCAACATCAACTGTCCCATACAAATATCGGAGAATCTACTTTACCGCAAGCCATTGATTTTTACCCGGATTGTGCATGTATCTACTAACCATGCTCACTGGTTGAGATATATCGGGCCTTGTGCATACCATAGCATACATAAGACTACCCACAACACTAGCATATAGAACACGAGCCATGTAATCATGCTCCTCTTGAGATCTAGGACATGAAGAAGAGCTTAATTTAAAATGAGCTAGAAGTATACATACCGGTTTTGTTTTGTCGTCCATATAGAATCTTTCTAGCACTTTCTTCAAATAAGACTTTTAAGTCAACCATACGCTCTCATTCTTCTTGTCTCTACGAATCTCCATTCCAAGTATTCTCTGTGCATCACCCAAGTCTTTCATCTCGAACTCAGAAGCCAGTTGCTTTTTTAATCTTTCGATCTCATCTCTATTCTTCGAAGCTATAAGCATATCGTCGACATAGAATAACAAATAGATGAAAACTTTATCTGGTAGTCTTCTAAAGTAAACACAATGATCGTGTTCACTTCTGGTGAATTTCCGCCCTTGTATAAATTGATCAAATCTTTTGTATCACTGCCTTGGCGATTGCTTCAGTCCGTACAAAGATTTAATCAACCTACACACATGATTTTCCTTTCCAGCAACTCTGAAACCACAAGGCTGAATCATATAGATTTCCTCCTCCAAATCTCCATGTAAGAATGCCGTCTTAACATCCAATTGAGCCAACTTTAACTCATATTCTGCAACTAAGGTAAGTAGGATACGAATGTAAGTATGTTTTACAATTGGAGAGAAAATTTCATTGTAGTCAATACCTTCCTTTTGAGCAAAACCTTTTGCCACGAGCCTTACCTTGTATCGAGGAGTTTTTTGATTCGGAGATCCTTGCTTTTTGGTGTAGACCCATTTATTGCCAATAACCCTTTTCCCCTTTGGTAACTTTACAAGTTCATAAGTCTGGTTTTGATAGAGAGTTTTCATCTCTTCCTTCATGGCTAACTTCTACTGATCACTTTCACTGCTGCCTAATACTTCACCAAAAGTGTTGGGGATGTCATCATCAATAACTGGAAGTGCATAGACTACCACCATATCTTTAGTAAGCCATCTGAGTTTCTTTATCTCTCTTCTTGGCCTCCTTGTTGCTATAAAATCATCATTATCTACATTATCAATTGTTTCTTCATTTTGTGGGACATCAGAAGAAACAACATCTTCTTCAACTCTAAGTGTTACCTCCATAATTGAACCATTCTTTGATGTATAACTTACTGGTACATATGAAGTTACATCAAACTCCACCTGCTGCAATACCTCTTTGGTCTTGTTCTCTACCTGCTGAGAACTTGAAGATTTCATCATTGAAGCTTCATTAAATATGACATCTCTGCTACACACAAACTTTTTGTCTTCGAGATCCCAAAACTTAAAACTCTTTACTCCACCTTTGAATTCCACAAAGATAGCTTTTCTAGCACGAGGATCCAGTTTACCATATTTGACATGATAATAAGCTAGACACCCGAATATACGAAGGGAATTATAGTCTTGTGCATGCTTTTCAGACCACATTTCCATAGGAGTTTTACCTCCAATTGCAGTAGAAGGCAACCGGTTTACCAAGTGACTTGTGTAGCTCACAGCTTCAGCCCAAAACTTTTTATCTAAACCAACATTAGATAACATACATCATACTTTCTCTAATAAAGTACGATTCATACGCTCAGCCACACCGTTCTGTTGCGAAGTATGTTTCACCGTGAAATATTTTTTAATACCCTCGTTCTAGCATACTTGTAAGAATGGATCAGAAGTATATTCACCCCTATTATCGAATCATAGTACTTTAATCTTTCTGCCAGTTTGAGTCTCCACCAATTTCTTCCATTTCACGAAAATCTCTAGAATCTCATCATTTGCTCGCATGGTGTACACCCACACACGTCTAGAGAAATCATCAACAAATATAACAAAATAATGGCTTCCACCAATTGATGCAGTCTTGGTTGGTCCTCATACATCACTATGAACATATTCAAGGATCTCACGAGTATCGTGATTAACTGTACCAAACTTGACCCTTGTTTTCTTTCCTATTACACAATGCTCACATAAATTTAATTTACAGGTTTTGGTACTTTTTAAGAGTCCATGCCTCATCAGAGTTTGCAAAGACTTCTCTCCAGCATGTCTCAGTCGTACATGCCATAGCTTGGTGGTGTCACTATGCGCCTCAACAACATTTGCTTCATTAGTTGTACCTCCCTTCAAATAGTACAGATTGTGACGCCAAACCCCTTGCAGAATCACCATAGCCCTATGTGTAAACTTCATTATACCATCTTCAATGGTAATCTTGTAGCCTTTAGCTTTTAAAGTACCCACATAAATTAGATTTTTCTTTAAAGTTGGAACAAATCTAACTTCTTTGAGTTCTCTGACCATTCTATCAAACATTTTGAGCCGAATTGTTCCTATCCCCATTGTGCGACAAGGTTGATTATTCCCCATCACAACTGCACCGGATTCCAAATTATGAAAATCCGTAAACTATTCTTTAATAGGGCGCAAATGATAGGTTGCTTCAGTATCAAATGATAGGTTGCTCCAGTACCAAGTATCCACTCGCTCGAACTAGCCACGTATGCTGCAGGAGTAATACTTAGTGAATAATCAAAGTCTTCATCTTTCCGTGCCATGTTTGCTGCTGCTGGTTCCTTCACATCTCTCTTTTGAGCCTTTGGACAATCTTTCCTCCAATGGCCCTTTTCATGACAAAAGACACACTCGTCTCGCGCTATATTTCTGCTTCTTGATTTGGATCGAGAATTCTTTCCACCACGCTTCTTCTGTTTCTCCATCGCCCAATCTCTGATCACCAAAGCTTCAGACGATGCTCGTTCAGAATTTTTATCATTATTCCGAATCTCTAAGCTAGTCATTGTTGTGCAAACATATTTAAAGACGATCACACTCTTCCCATATATCAAAGCAGTCATAAAATGGCTATATTCCTCTGGTAGTGAGTGTAACAGAATCATAGCCTTGACTTCATCCTTAATATCTTCATCAAAATTCTTCAAATTAGCAAGTAACTTTTCAAATCTTGAGATATTATTGTGCATTGACACTCCAGGCTTCATTCGAAAACCATATACTTGGCTCATTGCATGAAGGTGATTTTCAGGACTTTTCACCAAGTACTTTTCCTCCAATGTACGCCATAAAGTCACCGCACACTATTCATCTTTCACTAAGTATTTCACCTCATTGGTCAAATAAGATCTGATTTGACCACAAGCTTTCTCGTTCATACAATCCCAAATTTCTTCATCATACAAGTGTCTTTTATTTTTCAGAACAACATTGAGATCGATTTGAATAAGGGCATCCATAACTTCGCGCCTCCACATGCCGAAGTTGATTTCCCATCAAACTTTTCAACATCGATTTTTTAGCCTCTTATAACAGGTGCTGAATAGCGATTTGACAAATCCCGCCTCCCACCTGAAATGTCTCCTAAAATAGTCTCATTAGATCTCTCCCCAATTCTAGAAGTTTTACCTTCTACCATTTTCTCAACGAACTATTTCCACTTGAAAAACAGTCTCTATGATGTTAATTTCGCGTGAATAAATGCACCTGAAAAGTTCCCAGGAGACTGGACGGGAACTCGGTCCCAATTAAAAATCAGAATTCTTAGACTCTTATTGCCTTTGTTGACAGAACTTTCCTATACATGCAAAAATACACACTACTTACAATAGATTGTCTCCCAAGTACAAATGGTCGTCTCCACCGTATTCGTAAATAGTACCATATGTGAACAGTACCGTATACGTGAACAATACCGTATCCCTCCAAGTACGAACTGTCGGCTCTGATACCACTTGTTGTGCGTGGAATGCGGAATCAAGCGCACCAAATAATTATAGAAAAAATAAAGGACACAAGAATTATGTGGTTCAGTAATTAAACCTATATCCACGGAGACAAGAAAGAATAATTGTTTATTTAACAATTAATAGAGTACAATATTTGAGTAACGAATCTCACTTCCCAGAAACTAAAATATACCCAGTACTCTCACACTCTGCAGAAAAGATAAATTTTCCAGATACACTTCTCTCAAAAGCTTAGAAACTTATAAGCTTAACAATTTTGGGATGATATCAAATGAATGAAATCCTTAGCTATTTATAGGAGAAATGAATTACTATGCAAAGAATAAAATAATTAAAAATATAATTTTTTTTTTATTTTTCAAATTCATCCCCTTTGTCAATTCTTTCTTTTCGGCTACAAAATCAATTTTAATTTTGCTTCTCTATAATTGTTGGTGCAACCAACAATTTGTTAACTTTAACATGAAGAGCACTCAGCAAGTAATATTCATAGTATGGTTCAATACGTCTGAGAGGAAACCTTACACATGCTGCCATGCCAATATGCCATCTTGACTTGATGGGGTTGCAAGGACAACCGTTTTACATCCAACAATCTGTGCAGGCTGACAAACAGATAAACTAAAATCAAATCCAGTCACCATCAACAATAATGGTCAATGATATGGATGGTAAACCAGGAAAAGAAATTGATATAATACATCTCTTCAACTTACTACTCAAGGCATCAGAGCTGTTGAAAGTAAAACAGCAGTTTCCTCTGGTACATAAAAGACCTATAGAACCGATGCTCCTTGCCACTCTTTTGCATCTAACAGCCTGACAAATTTATAATACAAAAAGGTTCATACATAACGCAAAAACAGCAAGCATATATGTTGTCGTACGCCGCATCAAATGCTTCTTTAACAGCTGCATCAAGCTGTGGAACGAAAGTTGCTAGGATAAGAGAGAATAATTCATGGGGTAGAGGAAGCAAATTGCATGTAGATGTTTTTGGATATAAAATAAGCAATCTATAAGCTAATAGAGATAAACAAAACGAGAGACCTCCCGGGCAGGAGGAGGCTTAGAGACATTTTCAACTATTTTTTCCAGTTTAACTTTGTCAGATCTTCCACTACAATCGCAAAAGAAATATATAATGATGGTCAAGTGTCATCATGAAAGAAACGAGAGAGCTTTAACTCCAATGTTCAAAACAGGTGCACAAATTATCAAGAAAATAGAAGGAATCAACAAAACGCAAACTATTTAACTGAAGCATCTCCTCTATTGCGAACATCAGTGACGATTGGATGGACCTGACACACAGTGGATAATTCAAATTATCAAAGTACTTAGCATGTTATATGTACATACGAAGTGAGAAACAGATTCTTCACACAAAGGGCTAAGAAAAACAAAATAAAGACTGATCATGCTGCAAATATAAGAGATATCAATACGAGGACGAGCCTTCAAGCTTTGCACCTCGGCATGAGTTAGTTCTGATAGTTTATGCGACTTCATTGAACTCCTATTATAATACCGTCACTAGTGTTAAAAAGTTACAGAATAATATATAGTAATAAATTAACAAAATTTTCATAATTTCATAGTTATTTCTTTCACAGTCATACTTGTTCTTTTTTATTATTATTATATTAAATCTTTAAAATATTTCACCCTTCTCTATCAATCATGCTCTTCATCGTCTTAATTCGCTATAAGTATTCGGATAGTCTATGCACAGGGCGCCTGTACTTTTGTCACATTTTCCATTGTTGGTAACAAGTAGCAGAAATCTTAGTTTGTCTCTTTGTCTTCGAATTGTAAGGACCATTAACCGATGCAAACAATTGATATTTTTATGGTCTAATAGATGGCGAATGATCGTAAATGAGCCATTTTATCAAATTTCATTAAAAACTTCAAACACAGAGTTAGGTTCGGGAGGCCTTTGTGCCTATTTCACAATTCTTCCCAGAGATACATAGGCAAACTTCAGTGGACGCCGAAGTTTCAAACAAAAAATATGCACAATCCTCGAGTATATATCTCTGCAAATACAAACTGGAAAGTTGCTACCATAAAATAGACTATTGCTTTCAACGACTATTTTATTTGATATTTCAACAAGAATGACCAAACAATGGCGAATTCCAGAACTGTTACATATCTTTAACATGAACAATATTACTCTCAGAAAAGAAAACCAGAAGACAACTAACGGTACGGCATCAAGCAAAGAAAATCTCTCATCTACTGTTTTCTCTAAAGAATTAAAATCCCTTGATCGGAAGGCAAAAATGATTCTGACGTAACATGAACTCAGCTCTCTACTTGGCTCGGCAAGTTGTGCGCTAATGGCATATCGTCAAGCCAATCTGCATAGATCCTATTGATTTTCTTGGGTCCCTTCCATTTGAATAGGCACTGCTTGCCCTGCCCTTCTTTATTCAAAGTAGGCAACACAGCTGTGGGAGATGAATCATTAGCAGGGACCAATTGAGGCTTTACCGAAATGAAACTTGGATTCCCTGCTTCCCCTTCAGTTCGTCCACCAATTACCTGTAATTCTGATTACAGAAAAAAGGCCAAGATCAGTAACAATAAATAGCAAAGACACAAGTTCAGTCAACATTGCAACAAAATTGTTTATATGTAACAATGTCATCCAAGCAAGAAATACACAATACAATTCAGACACACTCTCTCAACCACAATACAATTCCCAATATACAGCTTTTGTTGGAACTTACATCAAAATATTAATATGTTAAAGAAAAAAAATCCAGTGGAAACATGTCTCAAAAGCTTTACTATTGCTTTCATTCAATTTTTATTTCTTTATTTACTGTTTTTATATATGTAGAGATGGCTAAGCTTTCTTTGCACAAGCAAATAATGTAAAACAACTTAATTATCATAGTAACACAACTCATAAATCATCCGTTAACAATTTATTATGGAATCCAGTTTTCAATAAGCTCGTTCTGGCATGAACTTCATAATTATTGTTGGCCCAATACCATTTCTCTCTAATGAAAGAAATTATAGAATTTTGGGGAAGCATTCAAAAGTTCTAACTTCCTGAAGATTATTCTACTCCTAGGGAATAATAAAATCAACATACAAATTGTGCTAAGAGAAAGATCTACACAAGAACTGATTCCACAATCATGCAAAGTGGAAATAAGGTGGGCGCACCTACAAATTAACGCATCCAATTCCAAAGGAAATTAAGGTTCCTCAAATCACACTAAGAGAGGGTCACTTTTTCCCACTCTATAACAATTCTTTAGTCACTTCTGCATTCAATATAATACCTATTGTCAATGTAAGAGGAAAAGTCTTCAAGTAATCCCATAATAAGCCAATCTCCAATAAAAAGTACAAATTAAAAGAAAATCCTAAACTTGCACAAAGAAACCATAGTCAGTGTAGCAAAATATAATGATCTAAGCAACATAATATACCTGATTGCCCATGAGCAAAGTGACATTTTTCTCCAAAGGGACATTGACCTTGCGTCCACTTGATGCACAACTTTGTCTTCCAATAGACTGGTTTAACACAGTTGCTGCCCACTGGCCTATTACCTTCCGCTTGATTAGAACAGCTTCCTGTTACCACCGGTGGTCCTGTAGTACCAATGCTTATAGCTGAGCTCTCTCTGTACCTACCTGAATCATCCCTAAACTTCGCTGGATCTTCATGAAGAAAATTACATCTATCACCATAAGGGCATTCTTCTCCATTATAAAACTTCTTGCACAGCTTCATCTTGTGAATGATCTTCTGATCATCATCCCAATTACCACCAGATGATCGATCCTCCTCAGCACGGCCACCTCCTACAAGTTCTTGCCAGTTGGGAGGAGGCTGCCTCAAGTCCTCCATACCATGTGCAAAGTTACAATTCTCACCATTTCTACATGCACCATGCTTGAATTTTGCACATAAACGGGTCTTGAAGAAAATGTTGGTAATTCCTTTATTGATCGGGAGGTTCATTGACGGGTTCATCCTAGGATTCATTGGTGGGTATGTTGCAGAGTTTGATTCGTTATCCTCATAATTTCTAGGTCTCTTAAACGGAGGTTGTTGATCATATTGTGAAAGTCTGTCATATTGTTGTTCATCGCTCATTGAAAATTGAGGCCAGACACCAATGGCATCACTGCCTGCAGAATAAGACTGTAGCTCTTGCGCCAAGAAAGGAGAGCTAGAATTGGGGAAACTCATTCTCGTCAATTTAGGGGCTTGCAATTGAGATAAATGCTTCTGTAACTATACCTAGTAATCAAATGAATCAAGATATGCACTTTGGCTTCAAACTGAAAGAATCAACAAATATTGTGAAACCCAGATGATGATCAAAGAATATCAAAGTAAAATCAAGCAACTCTAATGAACGTATCTGAAAATTTTCAATCTTTTGGAAAAAAAATCAATAAGCCCAGATAAAAAATTGATTGATACTGACCAAAATTCAGAGAAAAATCAAGACTTTATATACGGACAACCGAAAAAAAAAATGCCAAACAAAATGAAAGGATGATCCAAACCTAAACGAGCATTCGTTCTATAATGAATCTGAAGGAAGAATAGAAAAAAAATCAAACCTCAAACTCTAACTTTGAATGAAAAAAAAAATAAAAATTGATCAAAAGTAGAGAACTTTAAGGCTTATATCTCATAAAAAGGAAACTTGAGACCTGTATTTTGGAAAGAATATATAGAGTGAGAGTAAAAAAATACCCTAGCCGCCCACAACAAGCCCTAAATTGAAAAAGGAGAAAATTTTGTGAAACCTAAAGTCCCAAACCAAAGAGGACTAGGATCCGAAACGGCTAAACCCCTCGCACATCACAAAACCCTATTGTTGTTTTACTCAATGGCGGTTTGTTTTTGTTTCCCCCAGTTACGGTTCCCAATCTAAAATAAACAGTAATTAATTCACCGGGTCGGGCCTACAGTTAGGTACCAATATTTTGTGCAACTGCGCTCAAAAAGTTGGTCATGGGCCCAATAGATTCCCCAATAACTTCATCCTCTTTCACCCACTACCGGGTCGGCCCAATAGTCATTCTGTTGCCCAGCCTGGCTATTAGCTAATAGATTTCTAATGATTCGGCCTCACTTTGTGTGTCAAATTCTAACAATCATGTGCGAGTGCAATTTCCTCGTTGACGTTTGTGTTCCTTTATTGTTGAGCTTGAGGTTGAGGGTCTTTTAAAGAAGATTTTGTTATTAAGCTTTAAATGGGTACCATCAGATTATTGATCTGGATTTCAGTAGGCTGCATCAAGGCAAATCCCCTTCTTCACGGAAGATTTCTCGAGTAGGCTCTAAATATGCTGCATAAGATTTCAAGTTAAGCTTCAAATGAGTTGAGATCAAGACAAGTTGTATGCTTAAAGCACTTGTAATATATTTTCTCTAGTGGACTTTAACTGGGCTGTTACACATTTCAAGTCTACGCTTAAGATAGGCATTAAGGTAAGTTTTCTTTTCCTTATATCATATTTTTCCGAGTGACCTTCAAGTGTACTACATCAGATTTTTTCTGTTAAACTTTAAATGAGCTTCAACTCGAATAAGAATTCTGTTGTGCGAGTCTTGACAACAAATAAATATAATATGCTATGCTTCTTATTTCGGCACCCCATTCTTGGGTAACTAAGAAACCAAATGAAAGGGAAAGTTGACTGAAAGTAGAAAACGTCATTCATTATGGGCAGCTATACCTATATTCTTGCAGCAGTCTGGACCCTGAATGATGTGCTAAGGAAACTAGTTCACTACTTGCTCAACATCTCTCTACATGCAAAGAGTTAACATAAAGATAGCTGATGGGAAGCCATGAAAAGATTCTCTTAAAAGCTAGGTAATGGAGTCTTGGGAGGAGACAATAACATACGAGTGGTTAGTTTGTCTTTTGACAATAATGTTTATTTATGCACGTATTCAGCTTGCCCATTAAGTCAATGACAGTAACATAAAAGTGTTTTTGAAGCTGAAAGCTCAATTTTTAAGTACTTCCATTAAATTTTAGCTTTTGTTTATCAAACTTCATTGTAAACCAGTTTAAAATGAAAGGGAAAAGCAAGGACGGATGAGAAAATTCTATTTGACTCACTTTGAACTCGGGCATTGCATCTATGGTTTTAAAGCAGAGAGCGCATCTGGTTCTTTATCTTCATAATTATGTACATTTCTATGAGATTTGATGCTTAAAGGGATTGTAAATTATTGCTGTGAGAATGCTTTTCTTTTGAAGTGAACTAGTCATTGTGATGATTCCTTGAATCTTATATCTGAGTTTCTGCATGCACTTTGTCAATCTTCTCCTCCACCACCCCCCCCCCCCCCCCCACCGAATAATTTCATTTTGCATTGATTGAATTCAAAGCTCTAGCTAGTGGCGGTCCATGATTAAGACTTTGATTTCTCTATTGATTTTGGCAACCACAGCCTGTCATTCGTTGGACCACTTTATATATAAATTGCTGTTGAATTATAGATGTTTCCCACACTACACACCCGAGGTGTGGACACACAGAGATGGAGATAGGAAGATGACTTTTCATGAGGTGCTAGAAAACATAGTGTCTTCATTAATTAAGCGGAAAAAGAAAATTACAAAAGAGAAGAGAAATTTCAAAAGCTTCATGTTAGAACAACAACATGCACCATACGATAAAGCCAGAAACCCTTAAATTCTTCCACTGCATGTAGATTTCATGACATGCTTGTGAAAAAGGACAGACCTTCAAGCCATGATTAACTTAATAGCCTACATTGCACCACCTGAAAAGTACAAGGGGCAAAAAATTTAAGATTCAGAGCTAAATATTACATACAACTCAACTCAAAGATATTAAGTTATGATTTATAGTATATGAGGATTCGCTTCTTACTTTATTCCCTTGGTGTTTTGCATTTGTAGCACACCATCCTGCTAGCATAATTGTGAACTCCACATCCCATTCTGCTTAACAAATTAAGATGCATACATATTACTTTTAATTTATGGTAGTCATATCTGATTTAAAAACCCAGACATAAATGATTCTAAATGTACATCCATTTAATTAATCATGCATGTGTTATCATCATCATAATCATTTGAGACAATGCTGCCCAATGAGAATATGAATGCAACAGTTAATGTGCCATCTTGAAACAATGCAGACTGGTATCTGGCCTTGTTACTTATTTAGGAACTAGGAGTATGAACTCTACAATTATTGGATTTGTATACTATATATCATATAACAATTAGTCTAGGCATGCATAATTTCTTGAAATAAAATGTCATTGTGATTCACCTATTGCAAATCCAGTCACCCGATTTCCATCCTGGGGGGACACTGCCATCAGTTCCATAAGCCATCATGTTAGCACAAGCATAATCAGTCTTCGCAGCCCCACACCTATAGCAGTTTGGTCGGCTGGCATAATTGTGAGCTCCACAGTTCATGGCGGTGCAATACCAGTCTCCGGCTAGGACCTCTGTCCTGTTACACAAGTAGGTTGATACATCGGGGCCCCCATACTTTGGGTACCCGCAACGCTGGCATGCTTCTCGCTTCTTGAAATTCTGGTGTTGGCATGCAGCACACATCCAATCTCCTCCTGGCAAGCTCATTTTTTTATCCTGACATATGACACGTGCAAATTTGGACATATTAAGCAGCAGTTAATAAACAACTAATCACTTTCAATATGTGCTTGTACTCTTATATATGAAACTTTACAGCAAGCTACTTCCACCAATTCAAGAAAAGATTTCTTTAAGTCATACTCTTGGTATCAGTGCTCTTCTAACTATAAGCATAAACAATTAAACAAACCACGACTAGCTGTTTGATATACAACTTGCTGAATTTTCAGTAGAAAATTAACAAAGCACGGAATGGAGAAGCTCACCTTAATTCAGAAAGGCTTTGAAACAAAAATCTAGTGCTGATGAGCAGTAGCTGTTTGTGACAAATGGTCAATGCAGTTGGTATTTTGGTGTTTGGGTGGGGGCGCTATATATACTTGCCAGGGCCTCATGTGTGGGGCCATGAATGGTGCTCTATCATTTTTATAACTTTTTCAGATGGTTCTTTTTTTTTTTTCAATGTTGTGATGCACAAGTGGAAATATTTCTGAGAGATTTAGATAAACCTCTTCTTTTCTGCTGTTTCTTTCACTGTTCTTTGGGAAGAACAGGCTTGTAAAGAGGAGAAATAGTAAGCCTATGAACATACATTTTTCCTACAAAATTCCAAACTTACCCTCTCTTTATATGATTCCCTTCAGCATTATTGCAAAAGAAAATACTTTGAAGTATTCTCCATATCTATTTCCAGTAAGGTGGGTGGTATTGGGGAAGATGTTATTTGAAAGCTGGCTAGCTGATACAACATTTTCCCTCCTATCTCTTAGTAGGATTGCTCCCACGTGCAAAAGTAGACGTGGATTAAGGATGGCAATGGGGAGGGGAGGGGAGGGGAGGGGACCAGTATCCCTGCATCCATCCCTGCACCCATCCTTGATATTCTATATATATCCCCGTTCTCTCTCCGTCCCCATTAGAATTGCCTAAGGTGATCTCCGTCCCCTCCTCGAATAATAAGAGGGGATCCCCGAAAGATCTTCAATTTCTGAATAACTGATACATTTTTAAATTTAAATTCTGAACTTGATTTAATCATATTAAAATAAAAATTTAAACCAAAATAAGGTTTGACAATATATCTTACACTAACATTAATCCATTACAAAAATCACACTACAAAATACAAATCATCAGAATAATTATCTTAGTCAATCTTCATGATCTTATAATAAAAAGAAATTATTTTTATATTAATAATGAAATAAATGAAATGGGTATAGATACTAAAATTAATATTTTTAATAAAAGCATTTATTCTTACACCTCATGCTCCTCATGTTTTTCCTAGAAGAATGTGACAAATTGAGAGAACATTAGGTTTCAAATCTAAAACAATAAAAATAATATAAGTAATATGACTCATAATTTAAAACATTTTTGGGCCAAGGCCTTTAGAATAAGGTTTGGTCAAATAGTAATTCAAGACTACAACTAGTTAAGTAGGCTCAAAATTTTTATAGTAAATTTATATAAATATTTTGATATTTGTTATTTATACTAATATTTAATATAATTTAAATTTCATTATTCATTTATTAATAATTCTAAAAAATAAAAATAAAATTAAAAATTAATACGAGGAAATAGGTAGGGGATGGAGATTCTACCTCATCTTCGTCTCTTCCCCAAATAAGAAATTTGGTAAAAAATTATTCCTGTCTCTTTCTTGAATAAGCAATTGGTTATAAAATCATCCGCATACCCTCCCCGAATAGAGAAAATCCCTGAGGGTCTCCGTCCCCGTCGGAATTTTTGCCATCTCCCTACCGTGGATGCCCATGTTTGTGCAAACGTCGTACGCATACGTGGAACTGTCCAACTTGCAAATACACTTTCCTGGAGGAGGTTTATATAGTCCCGGTGCACATGGGACAGTAAAAAAGCTCAAACAACTCTGAAACATTTCACTTGGAATCAATTCCTTATGATGCACAACCATTGCCAAATTCTTTTCTTTCCTTGTTTCGATTCCTTTTCTGCAATAATTCAAAAGCTATTTGAAGATTCATATCCCTTTGCTCTCCAGCTCCCATTTGTTAATGTGTGTATGCACGTCTATATTCCAATGTGACTTGACCAAAGCCTCTTTTGCTCGTGATTGAATTCTTAAAAACATGTGTGCATAAACCACAGACTTAAAACTTTCTCTGGCTCCTGCCAAATGTGGACACGTCAGGTTCAAAGTTTAGCAGTCAAATGGCTGGCAAAATTTTAATCAACTTCCATTTAAGGTTTTACTAAAAAGCGAATGTTCTCAGTTGTTTAACTGGAATAATAAGATTGCGGCGGCTTGACGCTGTCAAGAATGGGCTTGAGAACCTGGTATGCTAGTTATCTGAAAAGTGGTACATTGCAGGTGGGCTCCTTTTGAACAATACTGAATAATTTTGCAATACTGTAAACAAAGATTGAATGCAAGAATCATATTCTTTCTTAACTATAAAATAGTGTTAACATATATTTTCTTGCTTGTCAGCACTCATCTAGAGGCATGCCAATTGCCAAAGGCATTGAACAAGACTCTGTTCATAAGCATGCATATTCACATACATGTCTCATCGGCTTAAATCAATTCTTCCTGCACCATGCCTTGCTAGTTGACAGTGGCCTGATTGGTCACCACTTTTAGTTTAGCCCCTTCTGTGAACATGACACCGAATATTATTATATTTTATTAGCTCCTAATTAAGTAAAAAGTTATTGTGGTAAAGTACCCATTAATTTTTCTGCCCCATCTCTCCAATGTGGGCACAGCAGGAAATAAAGGTAAGAATAGCATATTATTATTTTTTTTGCAATTGCTAGTAGTAACTTCCTTCAGAATATACTCAATTGGGGCTTCTTCACAAAATAAAACCATAAGAGGACCTTCTGACTATGGGATGTAGGGTCACTTTTGCTGACATGGCGACATATTCAATCCCACGTTGGCATAGATGGTTGCGTGTTGACCTAGGGTTCGATAAGGAGGAATCCTAATCACCAGTATTGTACCAGACACAGTGCATATTCCACAACACATAAAAAACCTTAGACAATGCATCAACTTCTTTATTCTCAATTTGTGATGGTTTTTTGAAATGGGGCCATCTCTCCTCAATAATACTTGCAGAATCCACATCCATAAGGGGATTACCCATGAAAATAGCCGTTGCTTTTGAATTTTTGAATATTCTCCCCTTCCTGCCACATGATTGAACAGGGGCACTTAAACCTTATTATACAGTAATCATTGTCGGCTTGTCGCATCAATCTTGCACATTTCAGATGCCTTAACAGATATTGTAGCTATTAATTTTATCATACTCAGCTCACCCATCAAACTTGATTGGAGAATGACTAAGAACAACTAAAGCCACTTTATGAACTTTACATAGCAATTTTGGATTGGTGGGTGACTCTTCTATGGGTGACAGATATTATCATCATAAAAGCTTCTGAAACTTGGTATTCTTTTTTCTTTCTTTCTTTCTTTTTGCTATTATCCTAATGACCATGAAAGCAAGAAAATAACCGGTGCATCTTTTAAAATGGGTCAATGATTGGACCAAAATGTCAATCCATCTAGTGCTATAAAGAATTGGGATTTATTTTCTTTTGTTTTAACCCGATATAACAAAATGCTCTCTGGATAAGGCTGCTTTCTTTAATTCCAATGATAAAGCTTCATCAGGACAGCATTTGCTTGTTGGAAAAATATAATAATAAGTTGCTATTTGAAAGCATAATTTTGACTGGGACTTATTTAGTGTAAGTAGAAGGTTAAGGATGATTTGAAATTTTCTATATCAGTACTTTAAAATGATGTATTTATCTACTGAGATAAATGAGAAATCGATGCTTAAAGCACACCTGCTGACTGCATGGAATAAAAGTAAGAGTTATAGAGATTGTAGCAGCTAGTTAAACTAATTATGTAATCAATTTCAAAATTTATTATTTATAATTACTAATTAAATTCAGAATTTATTCTCAAATTGTAACGGTCAATTAAACTTGGATTTTAGTATGAATTAAATCTAGAATTTAATGTGTAGTTAATGAGATTATGGTTATACTTTGAATTAAATTCAAGATTAAATAAAATGTTTAATAAGCAGTACTTACACCTTTAATTAGAAATTAAAAGCAGTGATTACAAGTGCATTTGATAAGAAATTAAATGCGTTAGCTACAGAATTTATAATATTCAAATTTATGGAAGAAAATGTCCCTTATTGAATTCTATAAATTGACATTTTTCTTCATTTCAAGGAAGTGACAAGGAGAGAAAGAGACATATTAAATGTCCAAAAAGAAATAATATATGAAAGAATAGAAGATGATAATCTTTAATTCCTCATTTATCATCTATTTTGATATAGTTCAGACAAAATGGAAGTTCGTTATAGAATACTTGGTGTTGCACTAGAGGTATCTATTACCATTATATGCTAGAAAATAGATGTCGTTTGAATCTTAAAGCACCCAGAGTAGGAGGCGAATTTATTTTAAAGAAACTATGGTATCATACAAGCCTTGGTTTACACTCTATTCTTTTGTCTTATTTTATGTTATTATTTTGTCACAATAATTTCTGTAAAGTCCTAATTTGTGATTTGTATTTTCAAAATCTATTCCTCCTACATCGTGTATATCATGTGTTTTCCCAATAGTGTTAAGTGAATAATATCAGTGTGTCCAATAAGGATGTAATATATTTGTTGAACTAAGATTATATTTTTTTATTCTAATCCCCCAAGATTACACTCCACACACTGATCTTTATATCAAGAATGATTAACAAACCAAATCAGAAACTAGGGATGACATATTTTTCTAGACACGGTCCGAACCTGGACAAATTTAGATTATTCGGGTCGGATTTAACCCTTACTAGATGCATTAATAATGCATATTCGGATTCATTTTTTAAAATCCGGACGTATCTAGGTTTGATTCTAGGTTTGGCTCAACCCAAATTTCTGAAACCTGAACCCGAATTATAGCGATTTATAATTAATTAATTAATTAATTATTATTAAATATAAATATAAAAGCAAAAAGTTAGGGGAGGGGGGAAAAAGCAAAGTAAACTCTAAAGCCTTACAGAGCCGTTACCTCTATTTTCTTTATAAAGCCTTACACCAGCTACCACCTCTCTATCTTCCTCATCCTCAACATCAATTCAATATTTCATGATTTCATTTTCATCAATACATCATCAGTTTAAATCATCATCATTTCATCGTTCATCATCATCAAGAGTATCTATGACGCCGTCAAATTTGATCTCACCTCTCGCCAAAGATCAAACTTTGGTGGTAGCTACTAATACTGTCTCGCTGGACCTCTCATTTCTCATTAGACTTAACCACCCATTGCCACTTTGGCTACCACTTAATCAATCAAAGTAATTTTTTTTTCACCTTTTCTGCTTTTCTTTTTTGCTTCTGTTTAATTTTTGGTAACTAAAGTTTTGCTGTTGTGAATAGCCAAATGCAACATTTTAACACAGAACATCAATATAATTATAAAATTTATTCTTGAAGCAAACAAATTTAATTGAGATCCCATGAATTTGCTCTGCTTTTTACTGTTTCTATAAATTCGAAAGAGCTAAAAGTGTCTTACATGAAGACTTTATCGCTCCGGCCTTCAGCCAACTATCCAAGTTCAAAACCCGCAATTTAGATACCCAATTTTTTTTTTATTAAACTCAGATGGACCTAAAGTTTAAAAATCTGAGTTTTTATTTGGGTGCAGTAAGATAAATTGTCATTCAGGTCTGGAACTGGAAAGGCCAAACCCAAATCCGGACCTGCATTTAGCCATCCTTATCATAAATATAAACGAAATAAATTGTCAGAAAATAAGAGTAAGAAAAGTAAATAGATGGGTTTTAAAGGTTTAATTATAGTGGCCCACGTCCTCTCAAGAAATATAGCAATGGCTTCTTTATTGACTCATATAAGATTACAAGCTTAATAAGAATGTTACAAGGAACCAATTAAAACAAATCACAGCCTCTAAAACCTTATATATAACTCTAGAATGATCTCATGATTTGGATAAAAGGCTAGCTTTCCCGCCTTTTTTAACCGTCATCAACAGATTTCATCATGTTCATGACATATGAAAAATATAAGTGAGTGAAACAACAATCTTCCATATAGTAAAGTGTTAACAAAGTGCTCATGAGAGGATGACAATGAGGATAACATGATAATTGTTTTATCCTTATCTCTACCTTCATGTTTATGTCTTCAAGATCTAAAATGATATTATTGAAGGCATTAACATGAACAAATAATGAACTGCCTTTTTCCATTTGGAGGGTGTAGAGTCTTTTTTTTTTTTTGTACTCAATCTCTCAGTGAGAGTTTTTTTGTGTATAAGTCCTCAAATTTCTTCCAAAAACCTGCAGCTGTAGTCAGATCTCCCACCTCTTTGAGTACTCCATCACTAAGATCAGGGGTGGCTTTAGGTATAGGCGAACAAGGCAGTTGCCTAAGGCCTCATATTTTAAGAAGGCCTCATATTTTTAGTATTTCTTTAATAATTCTTTAATTAATAAAAAATTTTAATATGCATTTTAAAAAATCAAAAAGTTTATTAAATATCTATCTATTCTTAATTATCCTACAATTAAGAAATATTTTTGATAAAAAAAATCTATATTTGGGAACCTTAATTTTAAAGAAATATAATTAATAATATGATTTAACCATTAGTTCATGCATTATTAATATTTCCAAAAAATTATTTACCTTTTTAATTATGCAATGTTAAAATCTTGACTTTTAGTATTTCTTTTAATTTTTATTAAAAACCTTATAATCTCAAGAATTAGTAAATGAAAAAAATTTATTGTTCTTTTATCTACAAAGAAAATTATTATATTCATTGGTTAAATTAAAATAATTAGTTTCTTAAAATATAAAGTCCGTTTTTATTTTTGAACATCAATTTATCATTTTAAATTTTTATATTCTATCATTCTAAATATTCTATTTGAAAATAATATTGTCTTTATTTATTTGTTTGTTTGTTTTTAACGGTTTTAATGGAATACAAAAATATATCTTCTTGACTATTTTTTAGGTTCTATTTTAAAAATTTTTTTATCATTTTTTAATTATTGTTGAAATTCAAGAATAAAAGATGAAATAAATTTTGATCCTTTTTATATATCTTTGAATATTGAAATTTTAAAATAAATAAAAGCCTCATAAACAAATTTCGCCTAAGGCCCCTGTGACTCTAAAGCCAGCCCTGACCAAGACTTACGATTATGGTGCTGTGTGCTTTGTCCATGGCATCTTGCATATTCTTATGTTTGATCTTGTTGATTTTCTTTGAGCTTTGTGCATCCCTGATGACTTTTTTAATTCCCTGATGAACTAATAATGCCCTTATCTCAAGTCTCCAAAGATGAAAATCATTTTCCCCAATGAATTTCTCCACGCCCAGCTTCTGTGTTACCATTCTTAATACAAGAATCAGATATGTGAGCTTTGTTACCAATTTGTTGAAGTAAGATTAGATTTCTTTAATCTAATCCCCTAAAATTACACTCCACTCACTGATCTTTATACGAAGAATGATTAACAAACCAAATCAAAAACACAAACGAAACAAATTGTCAGCGAAGAACAGTAAGAAAACTAAATAGACAAGGTATAAAGGTTCAGCTATGGTGGATTACGTCCTTTCGAGAAATAGAGCAATGGCTTCTTTATTGACTCAGATCAGATTACAAACTTAATGAGAATGTTAGAAGGAACCAATTAAAATGAATCGCAACCTCTAAAACCTTATATATAGCTCTAGAATGATCTCAAAATTTGGATAAAAGGCCAGCTTGAGTTCTGGGTTTGCTGGAAAAAACCCAAAATTTTCCCGGCCTTTTTAACCGTCACCAACAGCTTCCATCAGTGCATGACATGTGAAAAATATAAGTGAGTGAAACGATCCCTGTCATTTTGAGCTTCTTATGGTCATAAGGCATGTGATACACACATGCTTAACTAGCTTCATTTGTATGACATGAACTGGATGTTATACGCTCAGTTAAAGCTCATAACCAACAAGTCGTTCCACACCTACTGAATCAACCGACAGTGTCATTCACGCTAGAACTTTGATTTCGGTTCATTCTACAATAAAATTTATTTCATTTATTTGCAAATATCTAAATACTAAGATAATAATCTTTAAAACGTTTATCTATAACACAAAATAGTTAAGACTGGTAGCTTGTAACTCCTTTACGACTTGTAACAGAAAAAATTAAAGTTTGGTTTGCTTTCAAGGTGATATTTACATAATATGATAAAATCTCAGGTGCTCCCAGTATATACAACCTATTGAGTTATATTCTTATTAGCGCATACCTTTCAAATTACGTAAAAATAAATACTTGTATGACAAAGATCCAACAAATGGACGAGTATGCAGCAAGAGCCCTAAGATTTTTTTTTTGTCCCTTCATAATTTCTATTGTTTTGAGCCTTCTAATAAACCAAAAAAGACACCTTGCATTAGTCATTCCAACATAGGACATTAGAACAACTCCTCCAGGTTTTCTTCGTTGCATCTTAACTTTTAAATCATCAAGATTTTCTTTAAGCGGGGTAAACAGAATGGCCCAAGAATTTCTCTCTAGAGAATTATAACAAAACGCCCAACATTTTATTGCTTCAATTGAATGTTTTACAAATACTTTTGTTAATTGCTAATATTTATCCGTTAAAAATCTGTCCTATTTTCCCTCCGAAATGCAGGAACATACAGGACGATTAGCAGCATTGACTTTTCAAAATTGTTCAAAACTGTCACATTTCCAAGTTCCAACCAATCAGGCAATCATATCGGTCAAGGCTAATGGGTTCGATAGGTTTGATGGCACCAATCAATTAACCGTTGCAAAACATGTTAAATTAATTAGTAATCCCTCGGCAGATATTTTTGGCGGGTGATGCAAAGCATTAACTGCCAGCCAACTATATTTCAAAATTCTCCATATCCTTATCCTTCGCTTCATCAATCTTGTATCGCCTTGGAACGACTATGGCGCTGCCTCCATCTTCACTTACTCTTTCACCTTCCATTCTCCATTTCCCTCCGTCTTCAGACCCTCCATACAAGCTCCTCCAAAACCAACCGTCTCTGGCTCTCCTCTCTAAATGCACGAACATGCAAAATATCAAACAAGTCCATTCCCAGATCATCAAAACCGGTCTCCACAATACCCAGTTCGCGCTAAGCAAGCTCATCGAGATTTGCGCTGTTTCTCCTTTTGGAGATCTTTCTTATGCCCTTTTAGTTTTTGAAACAATTCGAGAACCCAATCAAGTGATTTGGAATAATATAATCCGGGGACATTCATTGAGCTCATCGCCTGTTGTAGCTATAAAGTTCTATGTTCGCATGATTTTATCTGGGTTTGTGCCAAATACTTATACATTTCCTTTTATCTTGAAATCTTGTGCAAAAATTTCGGCTATAAGTGAAGGGAAACAGATACATGCCCATGTTTTGAAGCTAGGGCTTGAGTCTGATCCATTTGTGCATACTTCACTTATTAACATGTATGCACAAAATGGTGAGTTGGAAAGTGCTAGATTAGTTTTCAATAAGAGTAGTCTTCGCGATGCTGTTTCATATACGGCTTTGATCACTGGTTATGCTTCAAGGGGTTATTTGGATGATGCTAGGCAGCTGTTTGATGAAATGCCCGTGAGAGATGTGGTTTCTTGGAATGCTATGATTGCTGGCTATGCTCAAAGTGGTCGATATGAAGAGGCATTGGCAATCTTTCAAAAGATTCGAGAAGAAAACTTTGTGCCTAACGAGAGTACAGTGGTTACTGTCCTTTCGGCTTGTGCTCATATGGGTTCTCTTGAACTGGGCAACTGGGTTTGTTCTTTGATTGAAGGACATGGACTTGGTAGTAATCTTCATGTTACTAATGCACTAATTGATATGTACTCAAAGTGTGGTGATTTGGTCAAGGCTCGTGACTTGTTTGAGAGTATCGAGAAAAGGGATGTTATTTCATGGAATGTTATGATTGGTGGTTACACTCATACGAGTGACTATAAAGAAGCCTTAATGCTATTTCGGCAAATGCTGCAATCAAATATAGAGCCTAATGATGTTACATTTTTAAGTGTTCTTCCGGCTTGTGCTTATTTAGGTGCTCTTGATCTGGGAAAATGGATCCATGCTTATATAGACAAGAACCATCAGAAACTAAACAATGTCTCACTCTGGACGAGTCTTATAGACATGTATGCTAAATGTGGAAATATAAAGGCAGCAGAACAAGTTTTTGATGGTATGGGTTATAAAACCTTGGCTTCTTGGAATGCGATGATATCTGGGTTAGCCATGCATGGGAAAGCAGATAAGGCTCTCAGCCTTTTCTCAAGAATGATCGGTGAAGGACTCCAGCCGGATGATATCACATTTGTTGGTGTCTTATCTGCTTGTAACCATGCTGGTTTGCTTGATATTGGACGCCAATATTTTAACGCAATGATCCAAGATTACAAAATTTCACCAAAACTGCAACACTATGGATGCATGGTGGATCTTTTAGGCCGTGCTGGATTGTTTGATGAAGCAGAGGCTTTACTCAAGACTATGGAAATGAAGCCAGATGCAGCAATTTGGACATCTCTCTTAGGTGCCTGTCGAGTCCATGGGCGTTTAGAGCTGGGTGAATCTGTAGCCAAGCACCTCCTTGAATTGGAGCCAGAAAACCCAGGAGCTTATGTGCTACTATCAAACATGTACGCAGGAGCTGGTAGATGGGATGATGTAGCCACAATAAGAACCAGGCTAAATGACAAGGGGATGAAGAAAGTTCCTGGCTGTAGCTCCATAGAAGTGGGTAGTGTTGTCCATGAGTTTCTCGTTGGCGACAAAGTACATCCCCAGAGCAAACACATATACGAAATGTTGGATGAAATAGATGCACTTTTAGAGAAATCTGGGTTTGTGCCCGATACATCTGAGGTGCTTTACGACATGGATGAAGAGTGGAAAGAAGGGGCTTTGAGTCATCACAGTGAGAAATTGGCAATTGCCTATGGTTTGATTAGTACAAAACCGGGAACAACAATTAGAATCGTGAAGAACCTTCGTGTTTGTGGCAATTGTCATTCAGCCACCAAGCTAATTTCAAAGATCTTCAACAGGGAAATTATTGCTAGAGATAGAAATCGTTTTCACCATTTCAAAGATGGTAATTGTTCATGCAACGACTATTGGTGAAACTCTTGTCACTTGAATTGTATAATATATACTTGCTCTGTGTTCATTACTCACTGTCTTAAGTTGATCTCTAGGGGGAAAAAAATTAAAAAAATAATAAAAAAGATACTCACTTGCTCTTGGAATGGAAACCCATCTTTTATTTATACGTAGATAACGGATATACATCCTAAGTTGGTTATTGGAATATGATGATAACGCAGTACAACATAAGCGAATCATATAATCATTTAATTAGCAATTCAAAACCTATGCTTCCATGTTAGAGGCTTGCTGGAAGGAGTTTTTTCGTGCTGTGGCCAGAACAGTCTTGTCAGCCACAATGAAATATGCCGCTCCAGCCACTACAAATATTGGATCAACAAGTTTCAGTAACAAACACAAATCACAAATAAACTGTATGATGGTATCAATAATAACAATGAAGATGACAACCTGTTGAGATAATAAGAGCTTGAGCAGTGTGATTGAGGTTGGCTCTAGCCCAAGGAAGCATCCTCACACTCGCGAGCTGCATGGTTAAGGGAAAAAATAAGCAAGAAATGCTGGAACTTAATGATAAAACCAACAGATGAAAGAGTTACCGTTGGAATGGCAGTAGCAACCGTAGCAACAACAGCTGCCTTAGCTCCCGCAATTACACCCTCTGTTCATTAATCAAAAGAAATAATTAAACAAAAATCATCTTATCATTCTTGTCAGTCAGTTATTCAAAATGCTTATAAAAAACAAAGAAAAAGAAAAAGAAAAAAACTCTATTTTGATATTAAAGTATTCAGGGTAAAAAGAAAAGAGCGCCGGAACCCATGATGAATCATGGTCCACTGGTCCACCACCATTAAAGGGGCCATGCAATCTTTGTATTCCAAAGAAAGAAAATCCTTTTTTTGAGCATGGAGACTATCATATGCTAAAATCTTTTTCAAATAATTAGGATATTCTAATCACTATGGCATCAAGAAACTTAACATGTTCAGCTCATGATAGCCTTGATGAAAAAACCCAGTTGCCAAAGAAAACATCAAAAAGCGAATGCTGAACCTTTAAAAAATGAAATAAAAATAAAATACCATGAGAGCAACGCTTAGCCATAGCCAGTTTATGGTCAAGTGAAACCAAGCTGGTCCTTTCAAGAGGAGACTGAGCTACATTCTTTGCCATTGTTTGAGAAAGTTAAAATGGAGAATATGTTAATAATGAGCTGAGGAAATTGACGAGGCTGTGTTATATTAGTTGATCAATTGAAGCTTAGAATGAGGAGACAGTGAGATTTGGTTTGACATTTTATAGGGAAGTTGGTGGGGTGGGTTGGCGAGAAAGAAAGAGCCCTACGTGTAGGGACAGTTGATGGTTTTGTAAGAATACTGAGGTCAGGAGTCGGTTGTTTTCACTTTTCACCTGGGTTTCTGTTAATTTGTCGGTTGATTCATGGGCTCTGTCCCCCGTATGCCCCTGGTTTTTCAATTTTCAGTGCCAGTAGATTTCGTTTTCATAGATAAATTAGTAGGAGCAAAAAGAAATCGATGCATTTTACTCTTTATAATATTTCTAAAACATTAAGAAAGAAAAAATCCATTGAATTTGTTGCAACTCTCGTTTATTAGACGTAAGGACACGGGTAAAGTAGCTTTTAGCAGTAAATTTTTCACCTTATTTTCAAGTACCGCACAGGCGCACACAATCTTCATTTATTACAGAAATCATGAATTCGTTCGACTTTTACTTATTTTCTCTAATTACGCAAAAGTAGTTGGCGTTGAGAGACCGACAATTTGAGCATTAACAATCAGAAATTCACCACAATCTCATTAATTAACTGTACATTTTGACTGGTCTTATTTAGGGCAAAGCTTATGTTACAGTAGCTGTATATTACAGCCATAAATTTTTAGATCCTTAGAAAAAATAATAATTACTGAAAAAGTTAATGAGTTTTAAGATTTTTCTTTAAACCCCAGGCTGCAGCTAGTCAACAGTACAACCAATAGCTCAATTTTTTTTTGAAGTTTTTCATTTATAGTTGTAGCAAATTTAATACCAAATTACTCAATAAATTTTTTATTTTATTTAATTAAATTTGTAACTTATTTAATATGATATCTATTGAGATTTTATTCATTATATTAATGATCTCTTATTTTAATATATCATGATCTTCAATGTTGAAGTCTTTTATTAATTATTTAACTTTATTAAATTCTTTACTCAGTTGATCTCTTAACTTTTTAATTTATTTTATATTTTCTTCATTCAAATTATTAATTTCTAATATATTTTTTTACACTTTCTATACTATATATAAATAAATTTGGATTTTCTAATTTATTTAATAACTATAGTGACATTCAATTTAATTGATTATTTCTCCATATCTAAAACATTGATCAGATCAAAAGATTGAAATCTTCCATAGAAAAATTCTTTTTGCCTATAGCTAGAAGGTGGTAACTTATTGATTTTTATGTTTTGTGAAATTATTAGAGGTTCGGGTAATTTATTCGTTGTATCATCTTTTTAATAATTCATTAGATTCATAACATATTTATCACATATAATATCTCTTATAATTCATGATACTAAATTTAAATTTTTGTGACAACTTGATGGTATGTATTTAGGATGGGAAAATAGATTGCATATGTGTGTGTGTGCACACACGCGTGTATATTAGAAGAAAAATCTAGTTTATGTCACAAGAGACACAAAATTATAAATGCAGGTGAAAAATACATTCAAAATTTGTGAATCTTTATGAATATGATAATCATTTAAATCTTTATAAAAATATGGTAAAAACTTTATAAAGCTTTAAAAATAGAAGTAGAAGAGATGGACAACAAAATCATTTAGTTATACAAAATCAATAAGGACTTATTTGAAAAACTAAGTAAATATGTGATTAAAAATAAAATTTTCTATAAATTACTATCACACCTGTATTTGGTTTTATGTTAAAATTATTTTTATCCATTGGATTTAAGAAATATCAAAATCAATGACGTATATTTATTGATTGTTTGTTACGTTATTTGTAACATAAGCTTTGCCCTTATTTAGTTGCCTACTTAAGTTTAAATTTGAAAAAAATAGAGCCGGGTATATTTATTTGAACTAGATAAAAAAATTTAAACGAAAACCAATTAACTCCAAAATGCGATTGATTCCTTTTTTTTTTTTCTTTTTTTTTTGAGAGGAACGTTATTGATTGATCTGAAATATATTTGATCTGAAATATGTTGAATATATATATATATATAAGGTATTATTATTTTACCATAGAATGTTTTTTAATATATCACTTAACTACTAATTTTTTTTGAAAATTACTTTTTTCTACTTAATGTTTTAATTTTTATAATTTTACCACCAAACAATTAATTCCATTAATAAATTGTTGATGTCACAATATTATTTTAAGAACTTCAGTATATTGAATATTTAAAGAATTTCATTATGGTGCAATATTTACAATTTATCAATTAATTCTTTTAGATATATACAATAATCAATTGATAAAAGGTATTATTTCTTTGTATAAAATTAATTTTATATTTTGTAATTTAAAGGATTAAATTTTAATTTCATAGATCAGGGGTAAAATATATTTATTATATATATATAGTGGCCTTATCCGTTCATGTGCTTCACGATGCTATAAAATTAATATAAAAAAAATCAATAACGTTTTTATTTTTCACATCAATCTTTTTCCTTTTCCAAATATCGGTGAAACGGGCAAATATAATAATATACGGCATCAGAGCTAGAAACCACCGGTTTAATGAGGCAAAGGTGACATAAAACCATGGGTGGGCATTCACGTGACCCGCACTAGTATATGAGATTTGAACGCGTGTCCCAAGCCAACGGCTTGGATCTTTCGGTTGCCTGCTGCTACAGACAGTGGTGGAGACTGCACATGTAATAATAGATTTTGGTTTTGCTCTAGTTGATGGTTTCTTGTTGAGTGGGTGGCTGCTGGATTTTAGTGGGACTGACTGTTGCAGTTTCATCCCTTTCAACTGTTTGTCGCCTTTACTTGATGTATGTTGCTTTCTAGCTGCAAGCAGCTGCCCAACTTCGCCAATATATAAGTGGTGTTTGGTACGAAAAAAAAAATTTTCTGGTCTAGTTTTTATATTTTAATTTAAATATATGTTTAATTCATATATTTAAAAAATATTTTAAAATATTTTAATAATTAAATAAAATATAATCTTATCCTTTTAATTTCTTTTTATAATAATACTCTTACAATAATATTCTTGACGTTATTTAATTTATCTACAAAAAAGTTAATAAACAAATTAACTAACAAATATCAATGTGAAAGAATTAGTATCTTTTGTGCCGTGTAATGATTTTATTAATAATTATTTTTAAATAAATTAATATCTGCCAACTTAAAGTAATATTTAATATTCTTACAACAATCTTACAAATAATTATTTTATAAACACCTAATTAATTCTAAAAATAAAATAGTAATAAAAATATTTATGTTATTTTTAAGGTTAATTTAATAAATTATTATTTTTTCATTAATATCCCCAAGAATATTATTGCCAAGTTATTACTGTAAAAGAAAAGAAAAAAAAAGTAATGGCACGAGTAATTATGGCCAATGGGTCGTGTCGGCCATCAATTGTCGGTCCACAAGGGCTCGTGGGCCGGCACGACCCACCAATTTGGTGGGCACGGCATAGCCCACCAAATTGGTGCTCGTGTCGTGCTGTGGGCTGTGCAAAAAAAAAACCCACTAATTTTTTGTTTTTTAGCGTGCTTTATTATTATTGGTGAGCTTAAAAAAGCACGTCAGGCATGTGGACTTTTTTAAGCCCACCAATAATAATAATAATAAATATGAAAAGTATTTCATTCACAAATGAAGCATATCTCTATTAAATATTAACTAAGTTATGATTTACTATTAATATGAAAAATATTTCATATAAAAAATATTTTATTATTAATGTTGTAAAATATTTTATTTTTTATTTATCATTTACAAATTTATGATATTTATAATTTTATTTATTAAAATCATGATATTTAGTTATTTACTTATTCATTTAATAAATTATAAACATAAATAAATATCATAAATAACATTATTCATTTAATAAATATCATAAATAAAATTATGATATTTATAATTTTATTTATTAAAATCATGATATTTACTTATTCATTTAATAAATTATAAACATAAAAAAATTAGAATATTTATTTAAACTAAGATTTAATGATTTAAATTAATTTTTAAAAGTCTATGCTAAAAAATATATTAAAACATTTAATTTCAAGATATTTTACTTTAATTTCATAATATTTGTATTTACTTTTTATTAAAAAATTTACTTAAATATATTTTGGCCCACGTGCTATTGATGGCCCATGGGCCGTGTGCTAGCCCACAAATAAACCGTGCTTATTACATGTTTTTTCGCGTGCCGTGCTATTAAGGCCCGCGTGCCTAAAATTCTAGGCCCGGTATGGTTCACGTGCGTGTTGTGCCGTGCCTCGTGCCCCACCGAAACGTGCTAGTGCCGTGCCGCGCCACGTGCCGCCCGACCCATTGGCCATCTCTAGGCACAAATATAACATATTTGGCAATGGTGGCACCTTGAGTTTTTTTTTTTAAAAAAAATTCTACGAACTAAATAGACATTGAACTCAAAATATAGAGATTAAACGAATATTTACCCGAGAGAAAATTATATAAATGTGAAGGTGTGTTTTTCTTTAGGTGGTATCATTTAAAATGGAAAACTTCTCCCTTTTGTACATGTTTGTTATTTGAGAAATTATCTCTACACCACCTTTATTTTGTCATATGTACATCTAATAATTATATAATTTTGATATTTTTTTGCACCATCTTTATTTTTAAACTTGTATCAATAACCACTTTGACACTACGAATTTAAATAAAATAACTATTTTACCCCTAAATGAATTAAAGATTAATTTATCCTATAATTTTTTTTTAAAAAAAAAATACCATATATCTGTTGATAAAATATTATTAAAAAATTGTGTGTGTGAGTGTCATTTAACTAATTGATAAAATATTATTGTTTTTTTAATTCATTTGACCTAAAAAATGTGTAATTCTCATCTCAAACACTTTTTTTATTTATTTTTACAATCACAATTATCAAATGATTTCTATTGTTTAAATTAATCACCAAAATAATAATAGTCTAAACCAACTTTGAATAAAAAAATTATAATTACAAAAATTATAATTTAAAAAATATAATTATGAAAATTAACATCTTGGATTTTGAGATTTATTTGTTTTATTAAATTAAGAGGTACTCTTATAATTATAATTTTTTTTATTTTTAAAAATTTTGTGGGATAAAATAATCTTTTAATTCATTTAGGGGTAAAATGATCATTTTATTTAAATTCTTAGGTTCCGTTTGCTACAACTTTTCAAGTAGAACTTAATTTAAGTAGAATTTTTATTAGTAGAGCTTTTACAAATAGAATTTTTATTTAAAAATTTTAATTGTTTGGTTGTCAATACGCTTTTACTAAAAATTCATAAAATTACCTGAATAGGTAAGTTTTTTAAAATTATGTTATGAAAAGAATAAAAGAAGATTGCCAAATAAGTAGAAAATATTTTAAATGTTTTAATATTTAAAAAAAATTCAACCTCTACTCCTAAAAGCCCAAAATATAAGTTTTTGCTAGTAGAGTCAAAATAACTTATTTAAGTTTCAAAAGCTCTATTGAAAAAAAAAAAATCAAACAACAACAAAAATTATGATAAGAGCTTATGAGATTAAATAAAGCAGTTATGACTATTAGATAAATTGTACTAAATAGATACTTAGTGTCAAAGTGGTTGATTGATACAAGTTTACAAACAAAGGAGTTGCAGAGAACATATAAAAATTTTGTGGTGGTTAGATTTACATATGGTAAAACAGAGGTGGTGCACATATAATTTCTCTTGTTATTTTGAAACAAACCATTATAATTATGAAGACACTCCAATGCTTAACTGAGATTTTAATATTTATTTGAGTATAGTGAATTTGGAGAGAATTTTATTGGGGTATATAAATTTCAAGATAAATGAATATTCTTATCTTTTGATCCATCACTTTTATGATGAAAAATTTATAATATCTTTATTATTTTTGTATTCACATTAATTATGTACACTTGATTAACTTTTAATACATACTTATGATTTTTTTTCTTAACAGTTGCAACTTAAATTAAAAGTACTTAATCTCAATACTAAACATGGCCTTAATTTAAAACGTAGTTGGAATTGATGAATTGTGGCCTAATTAGATCACAATTGTTGTGGATTGAAACACTAATGTCAAATTTATGTAGAGAGGGTGACAGATGAAAGATTAGTTCCCATGCACGTAAGAGTCGATGTTCCCAGAGTCAAGCTGAATCCTGCAGTTGCAAACATAGCTCTAACTAAAGGTGACACTCTGCCGCTGAGTTATGTCCCTTCCCTGCCCCCACCTCCGTTATGGCCGGAGTACTGTTGAGATCAAATCCTCTCTTCCTCTTATAGCATCAAAATTGCTAGCATTATTTAAATCAAGTAGCTAGCACTATCTTAGGATTTTGATGTCACTCCTTGACCACATCATTTAGAATCCAAATCTAGTATTTTATGGAGGAACTCTAGGGTGAAGGTTTTGGTTAATAAAAAAAAAAGGTAAGAGTAGGAGAGCAACCAAAGCCTAATTAACCCGTCAGAAACAATCATCTCCAAATATACTTAGAAACATCAGTACTATTCAAGTGTCATCGATAAATTTTTGAACCCATCTTCTTTTGGTTTCTTTTTGGGGTTGGTGGGATGGAAATTGGAGCTAATAAAGCAAAAACGTGCTTGCATCATGATGACTTAAAACCAGGCAGCCTCATATAAGAAATCAGAGAACATAAAGCCAGCAAGCCCTTTCTTAGATCCTTCTGACTTTTCCCTCTTTCGGATTCCCATATACAAGTTCAATATAAAATACAAAATGTTAAGCAACCAAATTCATGAATTAAGATCTCTTATTAAAAGAAAAAAGGAAAGAAAAAGTAGTAATCTTAAAGAAAGTTAAAGAAACATTCTCAAAATTAGAATATTTACCAATTCGATTCGATCATCGACATTTAAAGAAAAATAATAATAAAGTAAATATTTTACTTAGAATGCGGATGGAGCAAAATAATTTATACGCAGATTTTATTGCTTGTAACATAGATTGGGAATCCTGTCACTCTCTCCATGCAGCTGCAGAACCAAGTGGGGTGTTGAATGAAGAAACTCGCGTGCTACTGCAAGCTGACGCTTAAACGGTCCCAGTCAAAATATCCATCAATGGCTTTGGCAATTTGGTCTTCTCTCCAAATCCAAAGAAACCCATTTCATCCTACTGTATTGACCCTTCCTTTTTTACATTTTTAATGGGTTACTATTACTTAACTCCCTATTACTTGCAAAAAGTAAATCAGATTTTTTTAAACCGTATTATATAATAACCCCTTATTTTTAGATTTCATCATACAGGTCCTTTTTTTTTTTTTATGAGAATCACATAGGTCCTTTAATTGATCTTGTTGAGTGTTGACCGTCAATACTTTAAATTATAAATAAAGAAATTTTTAAACTTATTAAAAAGATGAAAGATAAATCATTAACAACCATAAACAATGACGAAATTTGGCATCACACAATAAATTGACACAAGGCCAAATTTTTTAATACTGGTAATTCATCTTAAAAATTTAGGTTCTAAAGTTGAGAATAAATCAATAGATCAGTGATATCTATAATTATTTCTGGGTGCCAATTAATTTCATTGATAAAATTTTTTAAATGAAAATAAGAGTTTGGAATTCAAACTTTGCTCGTATGAGTGGAAGAAAATTCAGTCATCACTAAGTTATAACTATAAAAAAAAAAAAGAGATAATTATTTGTATTCAAAATATCATCATTGTTCCTAGAATATAGGTTCTTAATAGTTGAAGGTATGAAGGCACTTTAAAGAAGGAATCTACAACTACGAAGGACTACGGAGATGGTTTCTTGAAACCTGAAGGTTTTGTCGCGTGTTTTACCAACAACAGGGATCTAGGTAGCAAATACTCTTTTTGTATTTAGACCGTTGACTGAATGACCTCCAAAGTTTGACTCAAACCATCAATTTTTTTTTTTTTTGTTAGGGACTCAAACCATCAATTTAGTAATAATAAAAATAACCAATGTGACAATTTTCTTGATTATGGTTTTACACACTTAATAATTATGCAATTCCTTTCAGAGTGGTCCAGACATATTACCATCATACCTATTTGTACGTAACCACACAATTTTTAATCCAATTTTCAATTAGTAGTAGGCAAAGGCCCTAAACCTAAGCACAGCTTTTATGTTAAATTATATCCTCCAATAGATTTTAATTAACTGTTTTATTTTACTGCAATTTTACTAAACAAAAGGAGAAATGAAAGATGGCGTTTTTTTTTTTTTTGTCTCCCTCTTCTTCTTCTTCCTTTATCGGGTTTGTATGTTTCTTTTGATTTGATCGGTGAAAAGTACATGGGATATCGTGGCTGTGAAAGTGCCCATTACGTGGAAAAGTAAGTTATATTAAAAAAAGCTATAGGATGGCTTTCATTTTTAATTTTATTATTTTTACCATCATCGCGAGTCATTATTGTCACCACATGTATTCAATAGACTGCTCATGAGAATCACATTGGAACCATTATGGAATACTCCCCTTTTACACGTAAGGGCAGATGCTAGTTACTAGAAATTTTTGCACAGTTAAAAAGAGAAATTGACTTGATAACTCCTAAACAATCATTAATCAACAGATAAAAAAACATTTAAATAAATAAAAACAGAAGAAAATTAGAAAACAGCTCTCAAACTTCTGCTTTCTCTATTTTATTTACATTTTACATCTAGAAGTAATCAAAATGATGAGTGGGTATCTGATATGGAGCATCTCGCTCTTGCTTGCTTAGTTTTGGTACGTAAACTTTCTTCTTAATCTTGCAATAAAGATCATTATTAGGAACTTCAGGTGGTTTAATGGACCTAATTAATGCCCAATTAATACCTTTGAAGAACTCATGCCGCTTAATTTCGACAGAACCCTTTAAGCTTCCGATTCTTTTCTTGGGATTCTTCACCAGAAGTTTGCTTATGAGATCTTGTAATTTGACCACTTCTTCAAACTCTTTACTGCTGCTAACTCCAATTCTTGGAAACGTTAATGGCTTTTTAAGGATGTTAATGAGCGTCTTCTCGTTGTTCTCGCCTTTGAACGGCGTCGTCCCGTAAAGCATTTCGTACAAGAACACACCTAGAGTCCACCAATCCACCGCACTTCCATGGCCTTGCCCTGAGATCACCTCCGGGGCCAAGTACTCGTGGGTCCCCACGAAGGACTTTGATCGAGCGTTAATTGGTTCGGCCACCACTTCTGGATCATCAAGTAATTCTTGATCATGATGATCACCATCAACTTGTTCTCTGATTGTTGTGACAGTAACTGCTTTCTTCTTATTCTTCTTCCCGTGCGATACTGATGAGAAACAAGAAAGCACCGGCTGCATGGGCGTAGCACATGAAGGAATTGAACACTTTTCGTACTTTTCAATAGCTTCAAAGCTGAGTTTCGGCCTCAGAAGCTTTGGAACGACGTCGCACTTGAAAGAAAGGTCAAAATCCGAAAGCATGATGTGCCCATCTTCTCTAACCAACACATTTTCTGGCTTCAGGTCTCTGTAAACAATACCCATCATGTGTAGATACTCTAGAGCTAAGAGGGTCTCCGCAGCATAAAACCTATAATTGAAAAATAATGTCACATCAGTGTGTACAAACCCTAAGTTATTATAAAAAAAGAAAAAAAGAGAAAAAAAACAAACTTAGCAGAGGAAATGCCGAAGCGCTTCCCAGGCTGACGTTGGCGAGCAGCGTACAAATCTCCTCCAGGGCAATACTCCATAACCAAGCAAGAGTAATGGGAAGCCTCAAACTCAGCGTACAAAGTGGGCAAAAACGGATGGTCAAGCATCGTAAGAATCACCTTCTCCATGTCAGCTCTATGTAGTTTCTTCCTTATAGCAAGTGCTTCTCTGTCAACCACTTTCATGGCATAAAAGCACTGTGGCAACCCCACCATAGGGTTTCTGATTTGACAAAGATAAACGTTCCCTATGTCTCCGCTGCCAAGGCGGCGGAGGAGGCGAAAATGGTCGAGCCCAACTCGACCCTGGGCTCTTCTAAGCCGCTTCATGGCTTCCCAAGCTGCTTGGTTGGCCTTGTGCGGCTTGTGGGAATTGTAAAGAGAGGTTTGATCGGCTGCTGATGAGGAGCACAGAGAGATGGAGCTACGGCGGCTACCGAAGCTGAGGTTGCTCATGAAGCTTCGACTCGAGTCTGGAACCGTTATTGAGGAGGAGCTGCTGTCGTAGTCTGATTCATTTGTTGCTGTTGCAGCTACCATTGTCGTTGCTTTTGTTGTTGTTTGTGGTGGCGCATGTAGTGATTAGCTTAGTGAGTGAGGAGGGCGATGGATTCTCTCTTTTGCTTTGTTTCAAGGCTTTTTATATACGGCTAGCTTAATGTGATGTGAGTTTAGAAAAGTTACAGAGTGTTACTTTTTTGCTAATAGTGTTAGAGAGAGAGAGCTTTCTTCAACAAAAGGAAATGAAAGTTCTTTGGTGGTACAATTTGATCTGCTTACAAATTTAAAATTTAATCGATGTAGCAAAAGAGTAAAGTAATAAATTGATGTGATCTTATAAAAATTTTTTAGGCATGGTAACTCTACTGACACAACCACTATGCTTTGTTTGTGTCAGAAGTGGGATACAGAGAGGAATGTTCATGCATGTAATTTTTTTTCCTCAGCTAATGTTCATATTTCGTATTATCTCATCTTCTATGAATTAATTAACCGAATACAGAAGATTTGTTTTAAGACAAAAAGGATATGACTTTGTGAGAGATGACGGTCAAAAGCTCTTGTTCTTTTATGCTAAAAAGCTTGTAACACCGATTTTGATGATCTGTTTCCCAAGAAACATATTAATTAACTAACTAATTAATTAACTAACTAATTAAAGGTAATCAAAGCAAAGAGATTTTGCTTATTCATGTTACAGCTAAACGACATCAATTGCCTATAATATCTTGACGGTCCTAATAAATCACGTACATGATTTACACAGCTAGCTTCTTGCTTTTGAATGGTAGTTGAAGTTTTCATATGGAGCTGTAGAAAGCTGGAGAATGCACGAAGCACCCGTGCCCCAAATTCATTTCCACCTCAAAGATAAAACCTTGTGGAGGTGGCGATCTTTTATATCTGTTTTCATAAAATTAATTAATGTTTATGATGTTCTTGTCATGCATGTGAACTTGCATATGTGTTTGGGGACCTGTGTTGGGTCCATTGTATTTCTATATTTGCCCGTGGCTTTACACGTTCCGATTTCAATTGGTTTGATTAATTTATTGCTAGAAAGAAACACCTCACGGTATCTCAATTATGTTTTGAATTGAACTTCATCTTCTGTTGTAAGTTGAATACATAAATCTTTCTTTGTTAGAGAAAGGTGAAAAGTTTATAATTCAGAATTTCGGATCATTGGCCGAGTAATAAAAACTCTTTCTCTTGTCATGAAAGAATGAGTTTAAATTCTCATAGACAACTCATTATCTTTGTAAGTACTTGCAAGTATGGATAAATCTCACCTGTATTCAGTGTAAAATTTAATTTACACTCGGTAGATCCCAGATTGCATTCTACTTCTGCGAATTTAAACTCTCACTGAGTCACTGTAGCCATGATTGCAATGTAGTCAATAATTATATTCACTCAATTTTATGGTGATGATGACGGTCATGTGCAACTATAATTTAGCACAAATTTTGGTCATCATTGATCATAAAAAACATCAATGAATCCCAAAAGAAAACTGGACGAGAGTGATATAACAAAGAGGGATTTAAATTGTAGTAGGTATTGGAGGCAGATCAAACCAAAATCTTTTCCACATTTGATGGGATTTAGGCTTTGTGAAAGATCTCCCAGATTTCCTCTTTGGTACTATTCAAATAAAATATTGCAATTCTATCCATTTTTTTTTCTTTTTTCCTTCATTCCTTTCATTGCTCCACTTTTCTCTGCAAGATCTTATCATTTTCACTTTTGGTTGCATTTCCTGGCAGCAGACCCAGCAAAACTTGCTATTCTGCTGAGTGACAAATATATAGGAATACTCGCTGCTCCATCACTTGCCCCATACATTCTTCTCCCCATTCCCACAATAACATTCATCAAAGTTAAATCTTTGTTGCTCCATTTTTTCACTAATGCATGAATTTTGAGTTGCTTCACATTTTGTCTAAACATCATTGTTAAAAATAGTTGGTGGCAGGGCAATCAAACAAGATAAAAGATGTGAGTAGAAACAACCAAATCGACAGGGGAACTCTTGCCCTTCAAACTTCAATAATAAGTGAAAATACACTGAGCAAACGTGGCCAACCTGACAACCCCACAACACATTATATACATATATATAAACCCTAAAGGTCAATAGAGAAACATTCAAAGCAAAAATTTCAGTGAAAGTGGACCAAATTCAGAAAGGGGATATGGATTCATATACTGAGGAATTGCATCTAATCTTTTTCTGTTCTTTTATATGGCGGTTGTCTCAGACAGATTATCATGGGCAGCTCCAACTCATGGGGTCCAAGACAAATATTTTGTTTTATTCTATAAGTTGCTCTGAAACTTTGAATAATGCTTAATCTTAATTGTAATCCTCCACCCATGTGCTCATATCTAAGAAAATAACTTTAAATAAAGTCGAAAATGTGCTCAGCATTTGATGCTACAGAGATAATCAATCACACCATGCAAGAATGAATTAACATTCACACATGGGCGAGAATAATTCTTCAATATTAAATAAATGTTAATATACATTATATATAATGTAACAATAATTTTCTTCCAATAATGATAATGATAAAGCTGATTGTACATGGTTCATTCTTGTTGTTAAGACTTTTCATTTTCCGAATAATTTCGTAGAATGCTTAATGCAGTTACCAGACTGTCTAGTTGGTTGAGGGACATGAAAAGTGCAGAGGAAAATTGGTCAACATAAACAATAGCAGGAAAGGAATTTAAATTAAAAGAACTAATTTCTTAATTTGAGTCAACCATGACTTCAACTAAAATCTAAAAGCTTAAGAGCAGAAGAAATTGAATTTTCTTTCACAAGCAATCAGACAACACACTTTTATACCGTTTATTTAATTATAATTGAAAATTTAATGATAATATCGAGTTAGATATCACATCAATTGATGCATAAAACCTTAACTGACTATCCTAATGCTAGAAGTGAAAGAAAATTGTAATCTGCATTATAATTTCTAATTTCAAGTGGCGATCAGTTCCTTGAGAAAATAAAATAAGTAAGAATTATACATGCTTTGGCAGTTGAAACTGACCTTATATTCCTTCATTTCTGAAACAGTTAAGAACAAATTTCTTTTGAACTGAAATCAATCATCTTTTCAATTTTACAACAGATCAAACCTTGTCTCTCTGACAAAGTGAATGATTCTAAAAGAAAATGGTTACAGTATACTTACACGTCAAGCCCAGCTGTACTACGTCAGGCCCACGTTATTTGAAACCTAACAGTTTCTTCTTAGTAGTTGAACCAACCGTAGCTGAAGCACAGCCCGAAAGTGATACAGGTGCTGGCTAGATTTTGAAAATCTATTGCAAAATATCAGAAGCCATTAACGATTCATAACTATACGTGGAGATATTTACATGACAAGGGTTTCAATGGGCTAAATAAAACTACAGTTATGGTAACTATGTATCATATAAAGGGTCGGTGTTAAAAAACCAAAATACAGGGAAGGTGAAATGTAATGCTTCACCAAGAAGAAAAGGTCAAAAGTATCGAAACTCACTTCAGGTCAGAATAAATATGAGAAAGCCTGGTTGAATTTTGCCTCCTTTATCATTTCCTCAAATCATTTCAAAGGAAATAAGAACAAGGTATTACTGTAAATTCCTTTCCAATAAACCAAGAGTATAATTAGTTCCCCCTATTCAGGGTCTCTGATGTTTCCAATCTACATGAAGTTACAAAGCAATTGCCCTCTCTCTCTTACTGTTCAGATATTTCATTTCAGATCCCAGACATTCTGCCATTCTATAAATCTCCTCAGATCGTGGGTGGGTATTGTCACCTGATGAAAACCCATGCAAACCATCAATATCACCCACATCCGCCCAACTAAATCCCACTTCCTTCCTCACTCCCTTTGACTTCATCCCTTTCCTAAGTATTGCAACCATTTCCCAGTCGCCCTTCTCAGCATACAAATTGGACATCAACACATATGAACCTGAACCTGCTGGCTCCATCTTCATCAAAGCATCAGCTATTCTCTCACCCATCTCCACATTCCCATGTATCCTACAAGCACCTAGCAAGCTTTGCAACACAGACAGTCCTGGCCCTCCAGGAATCTGACCCACCAACTCCTCCGCTTCCTCCAGTCTCCCAACACGGCCCAACATGTCTACCATACAAGAATAATGATCTGGAGAAGGCTCAATATGATAATCCTTCAACATTGAGTCAAAAAGCTGACGTCCTTTATGAATCATTCCGTTTCTACCACATACTGTTAACACAGAAAGGAAAGTAATTGAATCAGGTCTGACCCCTTTGTTCTCCATCTCCTTAAACTGATTCATCACGGATTCATAGTCTCCGTGTCTTGCAAGGGCAGAGATTATTGCTGTCCAAGCAAATTCACTTTTCTCTTGTGTCTCATTGAAAACTCTTTGAGACTCAAAAATGCTCCCTCGCTTTCCATACATGTCAAGGAGAGCACTACCAACGATAGGATCACTGTCCAATCCAACCTTTATTATATGGGAGTGGCATCGTTGGCCGTGTTTAAGAGATATATCCTCAGCAGCACCAACTGCATTCAAAACACTGCCAAATGTGTATGCATTCGGCTTGGATTCCTTAATAACCCCAAAAAATGCTTGCACCGCTGCCAGAGACAATCCATTTTGAGCATACCCAGAGATTAAAGCATTCCACGAAATAATTTCTCTGCAGCTAAGCTCATCGAAAACCTTCTCTGAGTCTTGCATGGACTCAAACCTGGCATACATGGTAATGAGGCAGTTACAAACACTTGGTTCAGACAGGAAATTAGTCTTTATACATAGCCCATGAATCATTCGCCCTTCTTTAACCAAGTTCCCAATGGATATGGCATGTATTAGCCCAATAAATGTAACATCATTTGGACAGACCCCATCTAATCTCATCTCCTTGAAGAGAGACACGGCATCTTCTCTATTCATAGAAATCATTGTGGTCCAAGAAATTACATTGCGATCATGCATCCTGCGAAATACTTTATTTGCATCTCCAGTTACCTCACACTTTGAGTAAGTCGACATTAAGACATTACCAACAGAAACATGTGTCCCGTATCCCATTTTTATACTCACGCCATGTATCTGTTTCCCCAGTTCTAAGTTTTTTTCATGACCACAAGCTGAGGCTGCACTAGTGAATGATACATGATCAAGCCGTAACCCTTTTCTCATCATCTCAATCAATGCCAAAATAGCTTCTACCCCGTAATCTCCATCCTGGGTATACCCTGACAGTATCGCATTCCATGAAACAGAATCCTTATTTGGCATTTCATCGAACACTCTCCTAGCCTCCACTAAACGCCCCCATCTTGAGTACATTGTTATAAGAGCATTCCCTACATAAACCTCACTATCCAATCCAAACTTCACTATAAGAGAATGCAATTGCAAGCCAAACAAAAACCCTTCATGGTCCAAACAAAAAGAAAGAGCAGTACTATACGTCACAGCATCAAAAACAACTCCAATTAAATTCATCCTAAGAGCAAAACTCAATGCATCATCGCTCTTTTCAAACCCCGAAAGAACAGTGTTCCAGGACACAATATCAGGATTATTCAAGTTGTTAAAAATACACAACGCCTTATCAAATTGACCAGATTTACAGTACATATTCATTAACGAATTCGAAACTGAAATATATGAAACAAACCCCGAAGTAATAGCGAACCCATGGATTTGGCGCCCCGGTGTTTGGTCCCCGGTACATGCCTTGAGAGCGATCGCAAGAGTAACCTCATCGATGTCGTTGAGAAAACCGAATTGCAGATGCCTTCGGAAGATCTCAAGAGCCTCAAAGGGGTGTTTTGCTGTTATAGCACTGACCATTAAACGATTAATGGGTAAAGCATTTCGGTGAGGATTATTGTCGAGCTGTTGGTGTGCATGCTTCGAAGAGTGGAAACGTCTGAGGTTAATTGACAGTTGATTGGATATCCCGTGGAGGGTTTTCGAATTAAGTTGGCGGGTAATCATGAGAATGTAACAACGAATCTTTTCAACATGAACCCCAACAATAAAAGTATTAAACTCTGCCTCAAAAATGCATGCATGCATTTGTTACAAGTAAAATAAAAAGCGCGCGAGCGCAAAGTAGAGGGTGATGCTAAATAGACCCCAATAGTTATCTGCTGCACCCTATTTTGTGATTAAAAAAATTGTTAAAAATAGGGGTATTTAGTAATGAAAGAGGTGTATACACATTTAGTCCAAAAGAATAGTAAGCTGGGCTTAGCTATATGATATGTATTAAATATTAGCCCAATAAATGTAATGACTATTAGGGGTGGGCAAAATCGGGTTCAGATCAATCCGATCGGATTTTGGGTTGATCGGGTTGGAGAGAAACTCATCCGAACTCAACCCGAATTTTAGATCGGATCAGATCGGATTGGGTTATATTCGGGTCGGGTCGGATCGGATCTAAAATTTGGATCAATTTCGGGTCAATTCGGGTTAAGGACAAAAAAGAATCATTTGTGTTAATTTTGGGGTTGTTTAATAATTATTTAATAATTACAAGATCACTTTTATGCAATTAGTTCATTTTAGTCCATTTCCACTTCATAAAAAAAAATATAAACTGAAATAGAATTGAAAAAGTTGTGAGCTTGGAGGACTTGGTGTCGTGAATCTCAGTCTCGGTCTCGTTGGAAGAACAACCATGGATCGCTTCGCGCGGGTCAAGCGGCAGCCGATGGATCAAGCGGCAACGAGTTTCGTCTATGGCTCATGGCTTCACGGGTTTTGACGGTGGCTACCGAAAAAGCAGATCCGATCGAAGTGAAGTGCAGCAACCGTCGATGCAGCAGCAAGCAGATCCTGTCGTCAGTGCAACAGATCTGGTCGAGTGGTGTGCTGCCTATGGCCCGCTGCTATGCTAACTGTCTGTAGTTTTGTTGTTGCGAGAAAGAAGAAAAAGAAGACAATGAAGAGAAAAAAGAAAGTTGTTTGTGTGAGTTATGAGAAAGAAGAGAAAGAAGAGAGTGAAGAGAAATAACACGGAGAGTGTTGGTGTGAGGCTGTGAGCCATAATGAGTTCATATATATTCTGTTTAGCCATTTAGATTTTTTTTTTTGTTTAAGCAACCCGATCGGATTGTCGGATCGAATCGGTTTTGACCCGACCCGATCACAACCCGATCGGGTTTCAAAGATTATATCAGATCGGATTTTATTCATTATCCGATCTGATCTGAACCCGAAATTTTTCGGGTCGGATCGGGTCGGGTATTTTGCCCACCCCCAATGACTACATCTAAAACTCTTCTAATCACCCATCATTTTTTCCCACAATTTTCGAGTCCTCACATCGGGGACTCAATTTATTCTCTCTCCCACTTATTAATGAGAGGGTAAATATTTCTTCCACTTATAAATATACTATTAGAGATTAATATCTCTAATTGTAATATATCAATATTCTTTTTTTTTTTAAAAAAAAGTCAGTCACCATTCCTCTTTTTTCTGGAAAAGTTGTATGTGCTCACCTTGAAGAAAATAGAGTGGTGTTAGCTATTAAAAGAAAGAAATGATGTTTCTAGTTATTGTTGAGAATGTCAAATAAAACGGCATTGAAGGAAGTTTTTAAAAACATGATCCGCACTTGTCAAAGGCATGATCTGCACTTGTCAAAGACACGATCCGCACCAAACAGATCGACACATTTTCTTCCGTAATCACATATGTAATCTTTGAAAAAAAATGTAGCCTTTGCATCTATAAATAATGCTCAATGTATAATGTTTTATTTTGAGAAATGAAAAACAAGTTTCTTTATGGTATCAGAGTGAGGTACGCTGCTTTGTTTGTAACAAAAACAAAGGAAACCAACTCATTCCCACAACCATTTTTTCACCATTTGTATTCCTTAAAATCATTCCTAGCATTACAGAAACCCATGCCAATAAAAAAACAAGCCACCCATACATAAAAACTTGAGTTTACAAATCCATCACAAGTCCATCAACAGTCCCATAAATTTTCCAAGAGAGTGACCTTCAAAAACAAAGAATACGATCAAATTTCTCAGTTTCCATTAAGCAAATCGTAAAAATTTCGCATCTAAACACAGTCACACGCGCTTTCCAGAATCACAACCAACCACCACGCACCTCTATCACCACTCACGCGCCCTCACACGCTCCAGAGGTTGAAGAAGACTACAAACGACATGTCGGTTTTTATCTCCAGAAGAGCAGCAGACGGGACAATGACTTGTCGTTTTTATTCCACCATAACCAACATGTTGGTTTATTAAGCAGAAACAAAACGACATGCCATGTTATTCTTAGAAGTGCAGTAGCCTTAAAAACGACCTGTCGTTTTTATTCCATCATAATCGACATATCGTTTTCTTAAGTAGAAAAAAAACGACTTGTCATTTTTGCTCAAAAAAATTATTATTTCCCTTGTTTGAAGCTATACGCCAAAAAAAAAAAAAAAGAGAAGAAAAATGAAGAAAGAGAAAAAAAAGAAAAATGGAGAAAATTTCAACTGAATCTACTCATGTTGTCATTCAATCTATTCAATCTGATGGGGTATTTAATGTCAGAATTATCCTTACTGAGACAAACTACGATGTTTAGTCTCAAATAATGGAGATGCATCTCACAGAAGGAGAAAAACTCTCATATATTCGTAGCAGCACAAAGCCATCTGATGAATCGTCAAAGGAATATGAGAAATGGTATAGTGAGAACCAAAAAGTAAAAAGATAGTTACTCATATCCATGTCTCCTGAGATCATGAAAAGATATTTACGAATTCCTATAGCCTACGAAATCTGGAATGCATTATCAAAAGCCTTTTATGATGGAAGCGAGGAATTACAAGTTTTCACTCTAAACTAGAAGACGTTCTCTACCAAACAAAATAGACGATCACTCTCTAAATTTTACGAAGAATTGATCGAAATATTTCGAGAACTTGATCATCGAGATAAAGTGGTCATGAAGGATCCAGAAGATGTTGTAATATATAGAAAGTTTGTTGAAAGATTGAAAGTGCACATTTTTCTTGCTGGGCTAGATGAAGAATTTGATCAAGTTCGTGGAGAAATTCTACGAAAAGATATTATCACAGACTTAGAAGAATGCTGTTCTTTTATCCGAAGAGATAAAAGAGAAAATGTATGGCAAAACAAACTAAACAAGAAGGTCGACTCAGAAACGTTTGCTATGATAGCACGACAGCAACCTCAAAGGAAACTTATTGCAAGTCATCACTCAATTGCACTCATTGTAGGAAGAAGGGTCATACGAAAGAACAATGCTTTGAAATCAGAAACGTTTGCTATGATAGCACGACAGCAACCTCAAAGGAAACTTATTGACAAGTCATCACTCAATTGCACTCATTGTAGGAAGAAGGGTCATACGAAAGAACAATGCTTTGAAATCATTGGATATCCTGACTGGTGGGATACTCGAAAGAAGAACACCAAGCCGGGATCAAAAACTGCAATAGCTGAATCCACATCCACTACAGATCTTAAAAAAGAATCTTTAGAGCAAATTGCAACCTGTGTCAGTCCAAGTAAGGCCCTTAAAACAATTACACATGTTATTAATAGTACATGGATAATTGATTCTGGTGCAAGTGATCATATGACTTTTGATTCTCGATAAGTGTTTCTATTGAAACCATCTTCACAAAACATAAGTTCCACTGCAAATGGAACCACAACCTCAGTTATTGGGGAAGAATCTTTACCACTTACAGATAAATTAAATTTAGACTCTGTGTTAATTGTTCTATCTTTAGATTATAATCTTTTATATGTGTCTCAAATAACCACTTACTTAACATGTGTTGTAATTTTTTGGCCAGATCATTGCGTGTTTAAGGACATCCAAACGAAGCAAATGATTGGTTATGGTATTAGACGAGGCAACTTGTATTACCTCGAGATGACATCAACAAACACTGAAACACTAAGCCCTGTATTAGTAGTAGAAAGTTCCATGAAAAAAAGGAAATCAGAAATTTGGTTATGGCATGGACGTTTAGGGCATGTGTCATTTGGTTACTTAAAAAAATTATTTCCTAGTTTGTTTTTGAAATTTGATGTTTGTAACTTTAAATGTGATGTTTGTGAACTTTCAAAAAGCCATCGAATTACTTTTCCATTATCATTAAATAAGAATCCAATTCCTTTCATGGTAGTACATTTTGATGTATGGGGACCATCTAAAGTTTCTACAATTGGAAAAGCTCATTGGTTTTTTACATTTATTGGTGATTGTAGCAGAATGACATGAATTTTTTTTTATGGAATCAAAAGACGAAGTAAACTCTTTATTTCAAAATTTTCATAAGATGGTGACGACTCAATTTCAGTCACAAATTTGAGTTCTACACACTAACAATGAAGGCGAGTATATGAGCACAACAATTCAATAGTTTTTGAAATCACAAGGACCTGTCCACCAAACCACTTGTGTGGGCACACCCCAATAAAATGGTGTTGCTGAACAAAAAAACAGACATTTACTAGAAGTTATTCCAGCATCACTAATTCAAGCCCACATGCCACTATATTATTGGGGAGAAGCACTGGCATCCGCAACATACTTGATAAATCGAACACCTTAAAGCTCCCTTAGATTTCATACTTCTTTCTAGGTTTTAAATGAAGCAATTAACTCACCAAATGTGCTGAATTTACCCCCACATGTGTTTGGTTGTGTTGCCTTTGTTCATTTGCCGCAACAGGACAAATTATCTCCACGAGCACTACGTTGTGTGTTTGTAAGGTACGCCTTACATAAAAAAGGTACCGATACTATCATCCTCCATCAAGAAAAATATACATAACCATGGGTGTCGTCTTTTATGAAGATATCATGTACTATCTATCAGAGTTTGAATTTTAAGGGGAGTATAATGAAGAGGAAATTCATACTCTTACATATCTTCCACCTGAAGAAGATCAATAATCCATTGAGGTAGTAAACCTTCAAGATACTAGAAAAGAAAATGACGATGATTCTCAGGCTGAGATAAGTGAAGACATATTTAGGGAGCAAAATAACTCATACACAACAACAATCGAAATCGGGTCCTATGAAGAACTATATGAAGAAATACCTAACCAATCGTCTGTAGAGGGTGTTCCTACCACAAGTCCCAGTCTAATCAGAAGAATACTTCCCCAGCGTCAAAATAGAGGTATCCTTAAACCCACATATGAGTCTGACTTCTCTAGTAGAGTCAAATACCCTGTGAGTCATTTTGTGTCTAACCATCGCTTGTAAAAATTAAATCAATCATTTATGAATCAATTGTCTACTGTATCTATTCCTAACAGTGTGCCAGAAGCCTTAAAAGACCCAAAGTGGAAAACAACTATGAATGACGAAATGAGATCTCTTTAGAAAAATCAAACATGGAAACTAATTGATCTTCCACCAGGAAAGAAACCAGTGGGTTGCCGATGGATCTACACTATAAAATACAAGGCAGATGACTCCATTGAATGATACAAAGAAAGGCTCGTAGCTAAGGGTTACACCCAAACCTACGGGATATATTATACTGATACGTTTGCACCAATAGCAAAAATTAATATTATTCGTATCTTACTATCATTAGCAGCAAACTTGGATTGGCCAGTGCAACAGTTCGGTGTAAAGAATGATTTCCTTAATGGAGACCTGTCTGAAGAAATTTATATGAATCTACCACCAGGATGCATTGGACCAGAACGACTCAATCAGAAAGTATGCAAATTGAAGAAATCATTATACGGGTTGAAGCAATCCCCAAGAGCATAGTTCGGGAAATTCACAAAGGCTATGAGTGTTTTTGGCTATAACCAAAGCAATTCATATCATACCTTGTTCATTAAAAAATGGCAAGGTAAAATCACTGCCCTTATCGTCTATGTGGATGATATAGTAGTTACAGACAACGATGAGGAAGAAAAAGAGGCTTTTCAGAAGTATTTATTGAGAGAGTTTGAGCTGAATGATTTAGGAGCCTTAAAATACTTTTTTGGAATTGAGGTTTCTCGATCTAAGGAAGGAATCTTCTAATCTCAAAGGAAATATGCCTTAGATCTATTGCACGAAACAGGAATGATAGCTTGTCAGCTTATTGACACCCCAATAGAAGAAGGACTGAAGTTTTGTATCACCTCAGACTAAGTTCCAATAGACAATTGAAGATATCAAAGGCTGATTGGAAGATTGATGTACTTGTCCCACACAAGGCCAGATCTTACTTATGCATTGAGTGTTGTTAGTCAGTTTATGCATAATCCCAAAGAACGACATATGGAAGCAGTAATGCGGATCCTGAGGTACCTGAAGTCAAATACAGGAAAAGGAATCCTATTTTCCAAACATGAAGATTACAACAACATAAAAGTTTATATTAATGCGGATTGGGCCGATCAGTTAGTGATAGACGCTCTACCTCAGGCTACTGTACCTTTGTGGGAGGCAACATTGTCACATGGAGAAGCAAGAAACAATATGTCGTTGCCCGTTCGAGCGCTGAAGCAGAATATCGAGGCATGGCCCTTGGGGTATGTGAAGGGCTATGGATAAGCTTTATCTTAAAAGATTTGGGCTATCCACACAACAACCAATACAACTATACTGTGACAACAAAGCTGCACGAGATATTGCTCATAACCCAGTTCAACACGATCGAACAAAACACATCGAGGTAGATAGATTTTTCATCAAGGAGAAATTAGATGAAAAAATCTTAGAACTGCCGAAAATTCAAGCAGAAGATCAACTTGGAGATATTTTAACTAAGGCCATTTCAAGCAGAGCATTTACAAAATTCCTAGACAAGCTGGGCATGCAAGGCATCTATGCACTAGCTTGATGGGGAGTGTTGAGAATGTCAAATAAAACGGCATTGAAGGAAGTTTTTAAAAGCATGATCCGGACTTGTCAAAGACACGATCTGCACCGAACGGATCGACACATTTCCTTCCGTAATCACGTATGTAATCTTTGAAAAAAAATGTAGCCTCTACATCTATAAATAACGCTCAATGTATAATGTTTTATTTTGAGAAATGAAAAACGAGTTTCTTCAATTATTTGTAGTTGGTTTAATATAAAACTCTTTACACCCATAATTTGTTAGTTGCTATACACGTTGGGGATTTTTATGAGTGAATTGAGGTCAATTATTTTAGGAATAAAGCAAGGTGGTATGGGAATAAAATGATATAATTTTCAAACGTTTTAAGAGAGTTTTCAGTACAACACGAACACCACAACAGAATTTAGCATCAAATATATTTGAAAATGAAAATTTTGAAAGATACACACGGCACACATACATACAAATATTTTTATAAAAAAATTAAATCTCGTCTTTTCGTTTCATTTCTTTTAGGTTGGTATGTGGTAATATTCGTAGCCTAAAAATGGTCCCGGCCACATATTGAGGAAATCCAGCAGTAGCACATATAGAGGTTTGAGTTTTGTATTTCAAAAGATATGTATCTTTAGGTTGTAAGGTGCTTGGATGGGACCATTATTTTCAGGGTACTTAGCTGAAGGGCATGTCACTCTGGAAAAACTTAAAACATAACTCGAACATTGCTAGCCATTCAATTTTTTGAAGTCTTTTCTCAACCACATTTATCAAAATTTACTAGGACGAAAACAAGCGACAAATTTTGGTCACAAATTCATAAATTTAAGTTCGCTCAGGTTGAAAGGAGCACGTGAAATAGACTCTCGAGACTTCTTGAACAGGAATTTGGATAACTGGATTCTCTTTAGGATTCGGAGTTAATATAGCCTTTGGGTCCCTGAAAATTTTCATTTTCATAAATAAGGGAATATTTTTCCATTTGATCAAATTACCCCAAAAGTTCTCTATTTAAAATTGGTAAGGGTTTGATAATTAAAGATGTGTGATGTAGATGCAACTTGAACTAAAAGAGTGCCTCATGGCCTATCCATTTGGCAGGGTGGGTACACACACCACTTTCTCCATGGACGCGGCTTGGGTCCTAAATCTAGTTCCTTCCTTCCACCAACAAAATGTGGGGGTAATATTGCATGTCCACGTAAAATTTAACCGGTAGAAATATCCATATCGAATGTAGAACATAAATGATTTAGAAAAATGATATTCACCCTCACCAATATTTAACTAGTCCTAATGGAATCTTAATTACAAATATCTGTATTTATTAAATACAGCAAAAAAAAAACTTAAACCAAAGAGTATTACAATAATTTCAATACCCCATAGAGACCCATCTTATTTTAATGGTAAATGACCAAATCTGAGGCATCTGGATACTATTATCCTAAGTTGAAAAATAAATATCTTTTCTTCTTTGCGAATTATCAATTTCAATCTTGATTTTGATATGAATTTTAATGATGGTAAAAAAAAAGATCTCTTGTGTTAAAAATAAGCGATTTAGGATTTCAATTCTATTTACGTGGGTAAAGAGAAAATTAAGTTGTCGTTAGACTAAAATTTTTTTTAAAAAAGGGTCAAAAGCGGATCAATATTTAAAGAAGAACAAAAAATGGTTGCTTCGTTGAGTGCACATTATTGTGCAATAATTCATACTTTGCCTCCCAAAGTAAGTTTAAGAAATTAATCACATTAAGCACGACATGAGTCCTTTCATTGGAAATTTTATTTCTATAATCCATAATGGTCATTACTTTTTGATAATCATTGAAAAAGATATCCTTTAATATTAAAACAAAACGTATTTTGCTAGCTTGCCACTTACTTTAAGGAGCAAATCACATTAAATACGATAAGTCTCTTTTGTCAAAGTTCCACTTTATGGAAAGTTCAAGGAAGATTAATAAGATAAATAAGGTTGATTGGGGCTGGTATTATATGCAGGCAACATCTCATCAAATAAATGGATGATAATGGCTTTGATTTGGTCCAGATAAAATCGACGTATGTTGGCAATATAGCTGAATTGTGTACAACATAATATCTAACAAAATCAAAAGTAATTCGACAAAAACGAGTATTAAACCCCCAATATTTGATGAAATTAAGCAAAACTTTTTCGATGTTTTAATATAAGTTAAAATCTCTTTTGCAGTGCCAGTTATAACGGTGTGACTTTTATTATTTATTGTTTTATTACTACACCCTTGTTATGGTGTTAGCCTTAGAGTTTATGACTTCATGTTTTGGAAAATATTCTATCTCAAGAAGGGAAAAAAAATGCAATTTTCAGATCTAAAATAAAAAAAAAATTCATATTTTTATCAACAAACTATTAAGTGAAAAACGAAAAATAAAGATAAAAATTTAGAGGAAAATTTCCAAAACATAACCATAAATCCAAAAGTTGCTGAACATCTGAATCCAAAAAACCAATTGTTGTCAAATCCTAACCCTAGCCCTATACCTAATTAACATATATTCGACAAAAATATCAGGAAGGTTATTTAGGGTGGCTGCTTGTGATGAGATATGTTTGTTAGATAAATTTGACTTCAATTTTCAATTGATAAACGAAGGTTAGAATAATAAAATAATTAATAAAGTTAAGACTACTGTTATAAGGACGGGAATTTTAATTTATTCTAAAATATCAGGAAGATCGACTTCACTTAATTCCACCAAAGAATAACGAATAATACTCATTTTATCGATACCTTTATAACACTGGAGTGTCATTTTATTTATTATGCATATCTAGATGATATGCTTGCCAGACAATTGCGAAACGATCCAAAATTATTGAAAAAAGAAATAATTATAATGGCGGCTGGTAACTGGACGGCCAAATGGGTTTCTTTAGTGAAGATAACAAATATTGCTCATATACCCTTGTATGATAATGAAAGTTTTGATATGTATCATCTATATATATACAAGTATACATTAGTTAGTATTAATTGATTTAACTTGTACGATCTCTAAAAATAATATGATGTCGGACATCATTGCATTCATGTCAATCCATTAACTTTAGGCAACTCGTGTTAGATTTCGATTTGAGAAAATAAAACTTCGTTTTGAAGTTTTTGATGACAAAAATTAAATTTATCATACACTTGGTAGTGATGTCACATTTTCTTTAAATTCTATCATTAAGGGGTATTACAAGAAGTGTTGCAAGAAGAATCAAACTGAGTAAAATTAGTAACCATAGGATGCTGTTCTCTACGACATGAATACCATTAGATTAGATGGTCATATCTTAATGATTTTCTAATCCACTGTTGATGACCAAAATGTATGAACGATATCTTTCCGTACCCTAATCGGAATAAATTTAAATTTTAGAAATTTTTTATGGTTTATATGTTTTGGTAGGGAAGTCAATTTGTATTCCATTTTTCTTTTATATTTTGACCAGTTAAGAGTTTAGTAACTTATTTTGAGTAAAATTATGTACCCTTCCCTTCACAATAAATTGAAGTCGCTTTAGGTTCTTGCAACCACATAAAAGGGCTAATATTAATCAGTGTTGTTTAATTGTTTATCAACCTTTTATCGACCAATAAAATTTATTATTATTATTATTTATATTCATCATGATATATAAATGATCTTTTATTTGAATAAATTTACTAACATTGAAGTTAGACAAAGAGATATAAAAAATAATGAAATTATAAACAATAACTAATTGAGAGCAAAAATTTGAGTTGGAATGGCGGTACTGCGAAGTGATGAGAAGATGGAACTACCTGTATCTTTACTATGGATATAATGGATTGGTCAAACAAGTAAATTGATCAATAAGGCCAATAACTTGGCTTTAAAAAAAATAATTTATATATATATATATTGCTATCACTCTCCTTGACACTTGGAGCGTCAACACACTCACAGGACACTCAAATAGATAAACCTTAGAAGTAGTTGTGCTATATCATGTATGAGGCAAAGAAGTCAAAGTCGAAGAATAAATTATTAACAACATATATTCTCAAGCATTGAGCTGCATTTTAAGTTTTAAATATAGTTAGTGGACAGGAAGGAGTAAAAAGAGAGGAGTGAGAGGACCCATATAAGATTGTCTGGTGATAGGTCATTGTAATGTTAGGGGCCTTTCATTATTTTGTGTACAGTGATTTTAACAGCTCTCTAACATGTTGCATGTTCGCACTAAGGTAAGGACAATGGGCGGCGGATCTCATCTGAATCTGATCGATCAGTTTTGTTTCTTATTATTTGAGTGCTGTCTGTTAGTACCTTTGCAGGGTGTGGTTGCATCATTACGATCAAATACAATGATGGCACGTGTGTATCACATGGCCATATTTTGGGAGCACTTTTAGTTCAGTAGTTGTAACTTGATTGCACGTATTGCAAAATGCCGCATTGGTGTGTGTTGAGTGTATAAGTGATGAATGTTTCTTTTCAACTTTGTAAATGACCCTACTGAATCATCATTGTAATCCTAGTCAACTCCTTTTAAATAAATGTTATATATATATATATATAAAGGATAAAGATAAATATTCGAATATTTATTTGATAAGATCAGTGGAAACGCTTTCAAAATGAAAGGATGTTTTGGTAAGATGTAAGGAATGAAGATGATTGAGTGAATAGATTATACATTTTAATTTTTTTTTAATTATTACAAATGATGTGATATTCATCAATTAATTGGTGAAATTATATATTAATTCACTTGAATCATGTAAAAAATTATCAATCATTCAATAAATGACATATCATTTGGAATGAAATTTGAGATAAAAATTTGAAATGCTCATCATTACTCTTTTCTTAAACAAAAAAACAAAGGAAGAAATTTCAAGTTAAAAGAATTCTTGATAAATGAACAAATTTAGGATTCTTTATGATAAAAATATGTGTAAATAAAAAAAAAGGCGTAATATTTTCTTGACTAAAAAAAAAAAAAGGAATGACTTCCTAATTTATTGTATTATGTATACTTGAAAGAGCCAATAATGGAAAGCAAAATCAATGATTTAATCTCAAGAAAAATATTTAAAGAATTTTTTTTGAACTCTCACCTTGTCTTGAGATGTAAATCTTGATTACTTTCTCTTTCAAGTGTCATCCAACAAATTATGAAGCTTGAGGAGAAAAATCAAGGATTTATTTTTCTTAACAATTATTTAATTTATTTCCCTAATATTTAAACTTGCATGACTCGTTAAAAGAAACTATTTGAAAATCAGTCGATCAAGTTCTTAGAGACTAAAGGCATATGTATTCAAACCGTGTGATATTATTGAATTCCCTAAAATTTGGTTTAATTTCACATTACTACATTAATCTACCCAATAGTAGTACGCCTTCCTGTTTTGTCACGTATATAAATAATTTCACATTAGTTAAGAGACTCTCATACCATGATAAATGCCCTTAAACTTTGAAAATGGAGGTACGCAATATTAGTAGATGTCATTGTCGTTTGACGATTTTTTTTCTTTAAAGGGCGGGTGTGTCATTTGATGAGTTTAGTTGATATGAAATATGGGTGGGATTTTTTGAACTCGCTAAATTTCTCACTGCATCCTTTTGTAAGTTAAAAATTTTATTGTGAAAATATAATTTGATCAATTACTTATTTGAACTCACTCTCTCTCCCTTATCTCCTTCCTTTATCAAAAGTTATCATGAAATATGAAGTAAATATTACATTTAACAAACGAAATTGTTCAAAAATTAACAAATTCAAGCCTATTGTAATCTAGACAAAATGAAAAGGGATAAACACTAATCATGTAAAAATAAAAAATTTATGTGTCACTTTGAATATATTGGAATTTTTTTGGTCAAATTTCAAAAGTACAAACTTTAAATGATAATAATAGGTAAATTTGATAATGTTATAGTGAAAATTAAGAGAAAGATAAAGTTGATATATTAAGAAAGAAATTAAAAAAAAAACAAAAGAGAGAGAAACTAGTTCAGTTTTTAACATTGTTATAATAGAGAGAGAAAGTAGTTAATCAAGTGTAAATTTTAAGAATTAATGAATTAAAATAATAAGTTATAATTTGATAATTATTTTAGAAATGGATATATATAGATCCATATTTTATTTACCATAGAGTCCGTCCTTCCCATCCCAAATTAAATGTATCGATTTGGAATTGAATCCTTTGTTGCGGAAACGTGGGTTGAGCAATTACTAATACTGTAACTTCTAGAGAAATATAAATGTGGTGATAAACAAATGCAAAGAAAATAGGACACAATAAATTACGTGGTTCGGCGTAATGCCTACGTCCACGGGCAAAAATTGGAAGATAATTTTACTAACAAATTGGAATTTACAAAAGTGGGAAAAACTCACAAAACCCACAACCCCAATACACCCAAATGGAACCTCACTAGAACACTCAAGTGGAAGCTCTATCAATTTCTCTCAAAGAACTCACTTGCAATTGCTCTCTACTTCTCTCAAGTTGGGATGATTAACAAATGAGGAATTGTCTTCTATTTATAAAGAAAAATGGGGTGCACTATTGCACAAACCCCAACAAAGTTGTCAACATAAATTAGGCACCTACCTTGTGAATTTGTCTTCAAATTTGCTTCTCCAAAGTTGAATGCATGCATGGCAACAACTTGTCAAATATTTGTGCCACCAACCTCTAATTTGTTAAAAAAAAAAAACCGTGTGAAAATAAGCTTTGTGGGCTGACTTTTCAACAATTCTCCACCTCGGCGAAAATTTAGTAAATCTGAGTCGATTATCAACAAACTACCTTCCAGTTTCTGCCTTCTCTAGCTGCTTTTAAACTTGTAGGATGTTGATCAAGTTTAGACAATGCTCAAACTTGATCGTCGTCACCACCTTAGTGAACATATCTGCGGGGTTCTCTGCAGTCTTGATTTTCTGAAAAAGAATTTTCCCCTCATTAACAATTTCCCGCACAAAGTGAAATCGTACATCGATGTGCTTCGTACGCGCATGATAAACTTGGTTCTTCGTTAAGTGAATAGCACTCTGACTATCGCAATACACATTAATGTGCTCCTGTGCCAATCCCAAGTTTTCAAGCAAACCTTGTAATCAAATAGCCTCTTTAACAGCCTCTGTAATTGCCATGTACTCGGCCTCTGTGATCGACAATGCAACTGTAGACTGTAGTGTAGACTTCCAACTAATTGGCCCTCCAGTAAAAGTCGGTGGTTGACCGTCGTTTGTCCAAATTACTAGCATAATCAGAATCAACGTACCCGATCACACCTTGACCAAGTGTATCGTCTCTTTCAAACAGTAAATCAACATCCATGGTCTTCTTAATATACCGTAGAATCCATTTCACAGCTTGCCAATGTCCTTTACCAGGATTATGCATATATCTGCTCACTATACCAACTGCATGTGAAATGTCAGGCCTCGTACACACCATTGCATACATCAAGCTACCCACTGCATTTGAATACGGAACTTGTAACATGTATTCTCGTTCTGCATCTATTGAAGGAGATAATTGTGCAGAAAGCTTAAAATGAGAAGCCAACGGGGTACTCACAGGTTTTGTTTGCTCAATCATACCAAACTGTTGTAGTACCTTATTCAAATATTGCTTCTGAGACAAGCTTACTTTACCACGAGCTCTATCTCTGCATATTTCCATGCCAAGAATCTTCTTAGCTTCACCCAGATCTTTCATCTAAAACTCTTGGTTGAGTTGAGTTTTCAACTTCTCTATCTCATATTTGCTCTTCGATGCTATTAGCATATCATCGACATACAATAGCAAATAAATGAAAGATCCTTCTTGTAGCTTGCGAAAATACACACAATGATCAAATTTGTTTCTTGTGTACTTTTGCCCTTTCATAAATTGATCAAATCGCTTGTACCACTGCCTCGGAGATTGTTTCAACCCATAAAGCGACTTTGTCAATTTGCAAACCCAATTTTCTTTTCCAGCAACCTTGTATCCATCTGGCTGAGTCATTTAGATTTCCTCTTCCAAATTACCATGTAAAAATACAGTTTTTACATCAAGTTGAACTAGTTCAAGATCAAATTGTGCAACCATGGCTAGCAAAATTCGAATAGACGAATGTTTCACAACTGGAGAAAATACCTCATTGTAGTCTATTCCTTCCTTTTGAGCGTAACCCTTCGCTACCAATCTAGCCTTGTATCGAATTTCATTTTTACGAGGAAATCCTTCCTTTTTTGCATATACTCATTTGCACCCAATTGCCTTCTTTTCCTTGGGCAGTGTAACTAACTCCCAAGTTTCATTTTTGTGAAGAGACTGCATTTCTTCGTTCATTGCTTTCTTCCACTGTATACTTTCTGGATTACTTATTGCTTCTCTGTAAGTGGAAGGAACATCATCATCTACAATTGGAAGTGCATAGGCCACCATATCAACAAAGCGAGCAGGTTTGCGAATCTCTCTGTGTGGCATTCTATATGCAATTGAATCATATTGCTGTGAAGGTTCTTGGGTTAGAACCTCTTCATCATTTTCGGTCGATGGAGAATCACTATCCATTTCATCGACACCAGCTGGATCAGCTTTAACTTTTTCAAACTCCACATGTTGTAAAGTGCTACTAGTCTTGTCATCCTCTTGAGAATCTTTTTGTTTCAACATGGTTGATTCATCAAAAGTTACATCTCTGCTGAAAATAATATTTTTCGTAACAGGACACCAGAGACGGTATCCTTTTACTCCACCAATTATACTCATGAAGAATGCTTTATTTGCTCTTGGGTCTAACTTAGATTCTTTTACATGATAATAAACAGTGCAACCAAAAACATGTAAAGAATTATAATCAGTAGTAGGTTTACCAGTCCACATCTCCATGGGTGTTCTACCCTCAATTGCAGTTGATGGCAAACGGTTGATCAGATGGCACGCATATACAACTGCCTCAGCCCAAAACTCTTTGCCCAATCCAGCATTGGACAACATACACCGAACTTTCTCCAGTATAGTCCGGTTCATGCGTTCTACCACCCCATTCTGTTGTGGTGTATCTCGAACAGTGAAATGTCGCACAATACCCTCATCTTGGCATATTTGAAGAAATGGATCATTCTTGTACTCACCACTATTGTCTGAGCGAAGTCTTTTGATCTTTCGACCAGTCTGAGTCTCGACCATTTTCTTCCATTTCAGAAATATGCCCAAAACTTCATTTTTGTTCTTCATCAAATACACCCACACTTTTCTTGAATAATCATCAACAAAAGTAACAAAATAGTGCATACCTCCCAAAGAAGCTGTTTTGGTAAGTCCCCACACATCACTGTGAACATAGTCCAGAATTCCTTTTGTATCATGAATTGCTGAACCAAACTTTACCCTTGTCTGCTTGCCCAGAACACAATGTTCACAAAATTCTAATTTGCAAGAATTTGTACCTTTCAATAAGCCTTGCTTCGCTAAAGTCTGCAAAGCTTTTTCACCAGTATGTCCCAAACGCATATGCCACAACTTGGTTGCTTCTAAATCTGCATCTTTTCCAGAAACTATTGATGCTGATCCAATAACTGTACTTCCTTGGAAATAGTACAAGTTATTTCTTCTTGTGCCTTTCATTACCGTCAGCGCCCCAGCTACTACCTTCAACAATCCATATCTTAAAGTGATTGTGAGCCCTTTAGATTCTAGGACTCCTAATGAGATGAGATTTTTCTTCAAGCTTGGTACATAACGAACATCTGTCAAAACTTGAATTGAGCCATCATGATTCTTTAATTGGATTGTACCTATTCCCATGGTTTTACAAGCATTGTCATTGCCCATAAAAACAACTCCACCGTCTAGCTCCTTGAAGTTAAAAACCAGCCCTTGTTAGGACACATATGATAAGTACAACCTGAATCCAAAATCCACTCATCTGAGTGACATATCAATGTCATGCCAACCAGACTAAAGTCTGACTCCTCATCATGCTCTGCTACACATGCATCAGAAGTAGCCTTGCCCTTTTGTAACTTAGGACAATTCTTTTTCCAATGCCCTTTCTCGCGACAAAAAGGCACATTCATCTTTAGCAGGTCTCCCTTTAGACTTGTTCCTTTTTCCAGGTTTGCGGCTTTGCGAACGACCTCTCGCTGTCAGTGCTTCTGTAACTGTATCTCTGTGATCCTTTCTATCTTTCTTTCTGGTCTCAGAGTTGTACAATGCACTGCATACAGCATCGAACGTGACACTGTCCTTCCCATGAAGCAAAGTGGTGGTGAGATGATCATATTTATCAGGAAGTGAATTCAACAACAACAATGCCTTATCTTCATCTTCAAATCTCTCATCCAGATTTAGCAAATCCGCTAATATCTTGTTGAATGAGTTCGCGTGGTCATTCATTGACATGCCATGTGTATATGTAAATCGATAGAGTTTCTTTTTCATATAAAGCCTATTTTCAAGACTTTTCTTCATATACTTTTCTTCTAGTGTCTCCCATAATTTCTTTGCCGATGTCTCCCTCATGACAGAGTATTTCTGATCTTTAGCCAGACATAGGCGAATAGTACCACATGCCTGTCTATTGATTTTTATCCATTCCTTGTCATCCATCACGTCAGGCTTTTCTTCAAGAGCAACGTCCAACTCTTGTTGACATAAGACATCCAACACCTCACATTGCCATATACCAAAATTATTGGTACCATCGAATTTCTTCACTTCAAACTTTGCATTAGTCACAGTAGTTCTCACTGATGAAGACAACGACGATGCCTTTGTCATCCTTTTTATCTCAAATGATCAGTTTCTGCAACAACTATTTACACTTAAAAAACAGCCTCTATGATGTTTATTTCGCGTGAATAAATGCACCGGGAAAGTTCCCAGGAGACTGGACGGGAACTCGGTCCCAATTAAAAACCAGAATCCTTAGACTTTTATCGCCTTTGTTGACAGAACTTTCCTAGACATGCAAAAATACACACTACTTACAATAGACTGTCTCCCAAGTATAAATGATTGTCTCCACCGTATTTGTGAACAGTACCGTATATAGAAATAGTACCGTATATGTGAACAGTACCGTATACGTGAATAGTATCGTATCCCCCCAAGTACGAACCGTCGGCTCTGATACCACTTGTTGCGGAAACGTGGGTTGAGCAATTACTAATACTGTAACTTCTAGAGAAATATAAATGTGGTGATAAACAAATGCAAAGAAAATAGGACACAATAAATTACGTGGTTCGGCGTAATGCCTACGTCTACGGGAAAAAATTGGAAGATAATTTTACTAACAAATTGGAATTTACAAAAGTGGGAAAAACTCACAAAACCCACAACCCCAATACACCCAAATGGAACCTCACTAGAACACTCAAGTGGAAGCTCTATCAATTTCTCTCAAAGAACTCACTTGCAATTGCTCTCTACTTCTCTCAAGTTGGGATGATTAACAAATGAGGAATTGCCTTCTATTTATAAAGAAAAATGGGGTGCACTATTGCACCAACCCCAACAAAGTTGTCAACATAAATTAGGCACCTACCTTGTGAATTTGTCTTCAAATTTGCTTCTCCAAAGTTGAATGCATGCATGGCAACAACTTGTCAAATATTTGTGCCACCAACCTCCAATTTGTTAAAAAAAAAACTGTGTGAAAATAAGCTTTGTGGGCTGACTTTTCAACATCCTTGACCTCTAGTAAATATATGAAATTGAACTCTCATTCTCTCTTGCTTCCACTATAAAAGGACAAATCAATTGAGCTACCCTGTAGATATTGAATATCATGACAACAAACATTTATTTCGCGTAATGAACTTTCGACTGTTCACAGTTTAAAAGTGAGCCGAACATGTTTCAAAGTTTGGGGGGTATTTATGAAATTCTGAAAGTATCGGTCTGATATGAAATTAAGCCAAACTACAGGGGTATCGGTATATCTCTTAAATTAATTTGTGCATAATATTTAGGAAGCTAATTATATTACTTCCTTTGAATGAATGGATATAATTTCCTCTAAGTAAGGTGCAGACATAATGATGGCTGCATTGCAGGTCAACTATATTACCTCTAGCTAGTTATAAACCATTCAAAATAAAATTAGTTGGAAAAGAGAAAAAGAAGAAACTCAATTAACTACCCTATAAAGAATTAATTACCTAATTAAGTCAAGGTAATATGGATTTCGCTTTCTGCATACTTTACCCACCAAAGACCGGATCTTCATCTATATATATGTATGATTCATGCACAAAGTATTGTAACTACTACCCCCAAGTCGGCGCAATATCCTTTTGCTTTTCTCAAAATTGACGGTTCAATTTATTGAAGGCTCATAAAATCTATACTATTTCTGGTAAAAGATAGAAATTATTGAACGTTGAGCTTCTATTGAACAAATTAGAGCCCTTCTCCGTGCCCTTTCTTGTTTCTGCTCATACAGAAAGATAAAGGTTGGAATTAGATTTGGGGTCTTGTGGGGTAGCAAAAGCACTTGCAATGCCTAGGGTGCTGTGGCTCACAGCGTTCGCAAACCAATACCTATCCATTATTATACCACAAAGAAGATGCAATCATTATGAGAATATGTACAGAATGTTGTTATTGGTGTTGTGTGTTCCAGATTCTTAATTTGACACCCCTTATTGTTACCATCCTCAATCAACATCACCTTTTAAATCATTTTCACTATATTTTTAATTTTCTTGCAAATATCTTACTTAAAATACAAAGTTTTAATCAGTGTACCAGAACCTTCCAACAAATATGCGATAAACCTAATCCCTACCTTTATCAAGAACAAGCAGTGATCTGTCTTTATTACTTAGTGGGGGGTCAATTAAATTCAACACTGATTAGACTCTGCCTATAAAAGGTCAAGCTCCCCACACATTAGAGTTGTGAGTTGAAGCATCGTCCTTAGTTTGTTTAGTTTAGCTTTCATTTTCAGCATCTTCTGCTCTTTCCGCTTTTGAAACTTTGAAAATTATGGTTAGTAAACTTAACATAGGTTTTCTCATTACTCTTTGAGAAACTTGTCTGGTCAATGGCAATTCAAAGCTTTTAGCATTATTAACTAAGTTTAGACTGCTAAAAGATTTTTTGTTTCTCAGGAGGCAAGATGAGTTGGGCCGTCGCAGATGCCGTTGACTACAAGGGTTCACCTGCTGACCCGTCTAAAACTGGTGGGTGGGTTCCTGCTGCTCTTGTCCTAGGTTTGTTCTCTTCATTTCATTATAAATAAGGAATGCATTTAGAGTAAGCAAACATTTAGAGCTTGGTTTCAAAAATACAATATTACGTGATATGAACTCTATTGAAGTCGTCCAAAGTTTACTATATATCCATTTCCCCACATGGAATCATTTTTTCTTATTTTTATCTTTTATATTAAGATAATTAGGAGATCTTTTTTTCAAAAATATTTCTATGTATACATTAAATGCGAAGAAGAGTTTCTGTTGATTGATACATGTACAGCAGAAACAAGTGCTTTATGCATTCTTCGTGAGTGGTTTTATACTTATACCCATAGCATGAGCAAGTAAAAAGCAGGTGTTTCATGCAAAAGTGATGGGTTTTTTTTAGGTCTATAAACAAATGCTTTACAAGGAAAGCAAAAGTAATCAATTATTTAGTTATTAGAAGATTTTTTTAATTACCACTATTTTCTTCACTAAGTCAATATTTTTCATGACGGTCAAAATTCGAGGTACATAAACTATTCTGTAAGATTCATTTTTAATTATGGGTGGAGTATGGGCATACGGCGAGAGAAGGGGACAATCTCATTGGGACCCCTTCAAAACTCAAGTTAATCCCTAATACTTCTAATTATGATAATATTCATGTCATTTTCTGTTTGGATTTTGATGGGATAAAAAGCAGATATTCTATCTAGGTCATCCATGCACGTGAATCATTGAGACGTTTTCTCAAATTTTATCACCAATATGTTTTCCACTTCCTTGTTATGCCATATATTTTATAGAACCACTTTTAGAAAAGAAAGCGTCACCACTTTCTGCTAACATTCCTTTGCTATGCCTAGAATATTATAAAAAAGTTCTATGATTGATTATATATGTTTTAATTTAATTTATAACAAAGCATCAATTTTCACATGGCTGCCCATCTTACTGTGCCTCGTTGCACAACTTTCCCCCAAGAGTTGCCCGTACCACACACATCTTTTGAACATTTTAATTTATTAAAGAAATCGAAATTAAGATCTTTCAATCTTCATTAATTTGCTAGCAATTAACTAATAGTAAATACTTTGTAAAACATTTTGCAGGGATTGAATTATGCGAGAGGCTTTCAACAATGGGTATTGCAGTCAATCTTGTGACATACTTGGTGGGGACGATGCATCTACCAAGTGCAACTTCGGCCAATATTGTGACTGATTTCATGGGCACATCTTTTCTTTTGTGTTTGCTTGGAGGCTTTCTTGCTGATACATTCCTTGGCAGATACAAAACCATCGCCATATTTGCCGCAGTACAGACACTCGTATGTAGTAGAAGATCAATTCTTTGTACCTCCGTTATACATACAACTATCTAATGGAATCATAACATGTGTACCTTTAAAAAATAAAATTATTTTAATTGTGTTATTGAAATGGTGAATTAGGGTACTGGCATGTTAGCGATGGTGACGAAGCTACGACAGCTACGTCCACGTCCATGCAAGGAAACTGCTACACATACGTGCGAGCAAGCCAGTGGATTTCAAATGGGAGTTTTATACATAGCTTTATATCTAATTGCATTAGGAACTGGGGGCCTAAAGTCAAGCGTTTCAGGATTCGGAACTGATCAATTTGATGAAAAAGATGAGAAGGAGAAAACCCAAATGGCGTATTTTTTCAGCAGGTTCTTTTTCTTTATAAGCCTTGGGACTCTAATGGCGGTTACTGTGCTTGTCTACATACAAGATGAAATTAGTCGAAGCGTGGGTTATGGAATTTGTTCAGTCGCCATGTTTATGGCCATCATAATATTCTTAGCTGGGACTAAAAGATATAGGTACAAGAAAAGCTCCGGAAGCCCCATTGTTCACATTTTCCAAGTGATTGTAGCGGCAATAAAGAAGAGGAAGATGGATCTTCCTTGCAATGTTGGCATGTTGTATGAGGATACTCCTGAGGCCTCAAGGATTCATCACACAGAACAATTTCAGTAAGTTCCTGAAATGCTATAGAGACGCAAACTCATTGTATAACCTAACGTCACGACATAACAGTATTGCATACGCTTTTTATTCTGTTGCAGTTTCTTGGACAAGGCTGCCATAGTTGCTGAAGGAGATTTTGAGGCTGGTTCCACCCCAAACCCTTGGAAGCTATGCTCGGTGACAAGTGTGGAAGAAGTGAAAATGGTGGCTAGACTCTTGCCAATTTGGGCCACTACCATTATCTTTTGGACCACTTACGCTCAGATGATCACCTTTTCAGTTGAGCAAGCAACCACCATGGAAAGATCAATTGGGAGATTCCAAATCCCAGCTGGCTCTCTCACTGTCTTCTTTGTTTCAGCTATATTGATCACCCTCGCAGTATATGACCGTCTCATTATGCCACTTTGGAAGAAATGGAAAGGCAAACCAGGTATAATATATATATATGTATAGTTCCAATTAGATTATATTAATAGGAAAAAAACACAATGTATACTAACAACAAAGTAACTCTGTTATAGGTTTTACGAACTTGCAGAGAATGGCCATAGGCCTAGTACTATCAATAGTGGGAATGGCAGCGGCAGCACTAGTTGAGAGGAAACGGCTTTCAGTTGCAAGAGCTGTGGGACTCACCACAGCAACACTGCCCGTAAGTGTGTTCTTATTGATCCCACAATTCTTCTTGGTGGGTGCTGGTGAGGCTTTTATATACACCGGTCAGCTCGATTTCTTCATAACTAAATCACCCAAAGGAATGAAGACTATGAGCACCGGTCTGTTCCTCACGACTCTGTCACTTGGGTTCTTCGTCAGCAGCTTCTTGGTAGCAGTTGTGAAGAAGGTGACAGGAAGCAAGGGAGGTGGCGGATGGCTAGCTGACAATATTAACCGTGGAAGGCTTGATCTTTTCTATGGTCTTTTGGCTATACTAAGTATCATCAATCTTGTAATATATCTTATTTGTGCCGTGTGGTACAAACCAAAGAAACCCAAAGCTGGTATACAGATGGAGACTTATGTTAAAGGGTCCTCTGCCGAGGAGAAGTGCTAGCTAGTTTTTAAATTAAGTTATGGTTTTGATTTCTTTAATTAATGCTGTTGCCTTTGTGAAATATGGGATGATTTGGATGTTTGATTGCTTATTTCCTGAATCTTAATCATCATTTAATCAAGTGACTTGTTGAGAATTCGATCGAGATTCATCATCTAATCTATATGTTGGCATTTTTTTTCCTACTTTTATGTTCTGAAGAATTATTATTATTATTACTACTACTAATATGTCATGAATTTATTATTTCCCATTGTCTGTGTATATGTTGGAACAACTTTTGGTTGGAGTGCGATTCAGTGCTGGCTACTTGGCACATATATTTTTTAATTTTAAAGAGAAATAATTTGAGAAGGTTCAATTGTCTGAAATAAATTTCTCGATCATCTGTAGATTTATTTTTCTTTTTTAAAACTTCTTTAAAACCTCCTTGGATTGGCTATGACGTTGCTTGTTATTAATTAAATTCTTTAGTCGGACTTTGCTCACGAATTTAATTATGTTTTGCTCACAGTTTTCGGGAGTTGAATAGTGTTGATGATCATCAATTAGCTAACAAGCAAAGACAAATAAATTAAACCATGTCAGATTTTTTTTATATTGTAGTGAAATTTGAGATTTTTTTTTAAAAGAAAAAAAGTAAAATCATTAGATATAAATTTATAAATTCACTAAAACACAAAATTTTCATCATGGTTTTGTTGTGGTTGTGTTCCTTAATCTTTTTTTATTAAATAAATCATATGAACCATGTAGTACTTCTATTTCATTCAACCAATTATGTTATGTCATATTAATTTATATAAAAAAAATTTATAAAAAAATTTATAAATATATCATTACTCACGTGTGATGCAAATTTAAGAGATGAGTACTCCATCGTTATACCCATAAAATTCCTGGAGACCAATAATCTAAGCTGACTTAAATTCAATGAATCATTAAACTTTTATTTCTCCTTGGCTGCTATCATTTCGGTTTTGAATAAGGCAAATGAAGTAAGTAGCAGTAGTCAGAAACTAAGGAAATATGAATTAATGATAAAAGTGGAATCTTATATGGTATCTAAAATCTTATGATGCGTAATATATATGGCTACATTGCTCAATGGAAGTCAGTGGATTCTGCGCCCCATGTTTCGAATCTTAAGACTTAGGGTATTGGACTAGTCTACTTCTACTTATTGCACAAAATCACATACGAACCAAACGCCATCAACTCAAAATTAAAGCATATTCTTATGAGAATGTACATGAAAACTCTTTTAAGTGGGGTCAAGTGGATATAGAATGAAAGGTCTTGAGCCTGAGTCCAATTTGGGGTTTCCTTCAATCTTGTCAAATTGGAGGGGCCTTGCAAAATTATATCATCTATAACTTACGGTCATTTAATATTATTTAATTATTTAATTTTAGAATAAAATTGATTATCAAAATTATGTTGGATGATTAATTTTAAGTTTTATTTTATATTATAGATAATGTAACTTAGAAGCTATCTAAAATTAAATATAAAAATATAACAAATTAAAGAATAATTAAATAAATTCCTCACTAATTGATATTTTCTTTTGAGTAATGGTATACCTTTTCTCTCTTGTATAATACATTAAGATCACCTGACTATATAGTTAAGTAATATATAAGAAACCATTGGACAATAGAGTTGATAAAACAGGTTGTCGAGTCATGTTCGTGTCGTGTCAAATTTACGTTGATCCAAACACAACTCATTTAATAATCGTGTCAAAATATTGAGACCCAAACCCGACACAGAAAATAAACGGATTACCCAATAACCCGTTTAATAACTACACATTTAACAAATATTACAAATATGCACAAGCACACATACACACCCACATATATACACACACCCCCAAGGTATTACACATTTACACTATTAAAGGTTTTAATTATATATATGTAAATAATACTATATATCAATGTCATAAAATATACACGTGTACCAATATTTTACACACTTACACTGTTAAAGTTATAAATCTATATAAAATTTTATAAATAAAATACTGTGTACATATCTACCCTTCCAAAAAAAGAAATTAAAAGAGAGAATCATGTACAATATTTGAGTTTTAATGATAAGAACCTAAAAATTAATTTAAAAAAGAAAATATAATAAGCTATTGATCGGGTAAATGGGTCAAGAACTTTAACCTTTTCCCCGACACAGAAAAAAATCGTGTCAACCTAGACTCGACCCATTTAATAATCGTGTTAAATTTGACAACCTATACCCATTTATTCGTATCGTGTTCGTGTTAGGTAATTGAGTCACGTCAAATTTTGCCAGCTCTATTATATATTAGTAAATGAACCCATACAATGGGAGAAAGAGAAATTTTAAAATACATTCAAGGTACCATGTTAGTCATATAAAAGACAAATGATACTATAATATGTGTGCGATTATTTTAAAAACTATTATGTAAGTGGTGATTATATTAAATTCAATAACATATTTACACAAGTCATACATGCATTAGTTGGTTATATTATATCTGATGTATTTCAGAATTCTTCATACAATAGAGGAATTTTAGAATGCATTGGAGTTCCACATCAAAAATCTGATGTGGAACCACCGACTAATGAGATTATACCACGTGACCTGAATAATTTAAGCCTTAATTTTTTTTTAATTTGTCGATGCTTCCTTCTTTCCCCAAACTTTGAAGCCCAATTTCTCTTTATTTCCTCTTCCTTTTCTGTCTCAGTCTATCATGTTGGCTGCCTAATGATCTCTATTTTATTTTTGATATCATCAATTTATGCTTATGATGCTTAGAATCTTAAAAATTTCTCTTATTTTTTACAATGTCCACCACCTGTTTGTTTAATGTTCCAGTGATTATATCCAATGATGCCTAACAACTTAGGCATATTTTTTTAAAAGAAATCTAGAGCCTGTTGTTTTTAAATTTGTATTTTCTGATAACAAAAATGAAAATGAAAAATGGTGTTTTGTAGTTGCTATATTTCGAATTTTAATATGTGTGTGGTATCATTTTATGTATCTTGTATTTTAAAACTGAGAACATTAATATGTGTTCGGTAGACACAGTAAAAAATGATAAAGATAAAGAACATGTGTTCGATAGTATTGTTTTCAAAAACAATTTTTACTAAGTATTGTCATACCTATAGTTAGAAAATAATTGTTTAGCTAATACATACACAAATATACCATAATAATTTAAATAAAATAATTATAAAAAATTGCATGATGATAAAGTTTTAATATTAGCATTAATAAAAAAAAAGTTTTACATTGTCATTGTTTTTACACTATAATTAAGATATATATTTCAACACATATGGTAGACATTATGCATTACGTGTGTAATCATGCCACATAGAAGCTGCAATTCTATCCCTTGTAACATTCATCTCTGCGACACTTGCTGGAGATAAATCAATATTAGTAAATGGCCTACTAGTATCTCCTTCTTCGTTGGTAACCAAATCTTACACATCAAAGTCCCTAGACAACCTATCACTTACATTTTCTCATCGAATAAAATTATGTAAAACATAACATGAAATTGGAATTAGGCGTTGCTTTTGTAAACTATAATTATGCATATCAAAATAAAAAATATTCTACTACAAATTGACCAATTCAAATTAAGACCAAGCTCTTGACCAATTCGACTACAAATGATATTATTGGAGTGATAGACAACAAACTGAACATGTGCATCAACAACAAAATGGCATTTGCACAATCTTAAGGCAACAAAATCATATTTACCAAATAAAAAATAATTATTAAATATTGGAGAGAAGAGGAATGATACAAAAAATTCATTGTAAAACAGAAAGATTCTTAACATTCATTATTTTCCAATACTTAGAAAAAAATAATCATAATACACAAGAAAAAAGATTATCTTGACTTTGACCATCAATTTCCAGTAATATAGGATTTTGACTATGTGATTATAATTTCCAGTAACATTCACACCTCGTTTAAGATGAACAAACTCAAGTTTAGCCAAGCATGGAAAGAGAAAACAAGCTTGAATATGAAGGCAAATTAAAACTTAATGGATAGCTAAATTCAATTGTATGCATCCCTTAAACAAAATAAATATCAGCAACTCACAATGACAGAGATAAAGCTGAGAGAGCAGCAGCAATTGAGGCAGTCAGTTAAAGCAGCAGTGGTTGTGGTGAAGATGGCGCACCAGCAGTGGCGGAGATGAAGCAGTAGCGGTGGCGACCGAGATGAAACAGCAACAACAATGGAGATGAAGTACAACAACCAATATGGGCACTCTTAAAGAGAGTAGATTCGGAGAGATAAAGACAGAGAGAGTGATGTTGTGAGTAAATCAAGAGAGATAAGGAGGGAGAGAAAGCACTATTGTGAGTCCTTCGTGAACGATGAAACTAAAGAGATTTTTTGGATTTTGTTTTTTTATTTGTTTTTTAGTTTGGTTTTGTAAATGTAGAGAACATGTTAAACATGTTTTTACTTTACTAGTTATAAAAGATGATTTTGAATTTCTTATTTTGTAATATATTTTTGAATTCAACCCACCAAACATGTATTATATCTAGAATTAGCACAACGAGTTGTCAGATCATGTTCGTGTCGTGTTAGCTTCGCGTCGTGTCAAATTTAGGTTGATCCAAACACAACACATTTAATAATCGTGTCAAAATATTGAGACCAAACCCGACATAGAAAATAAACGAGTTACCCAATAATCCGTTTAATATCTACATATTTAACAAATGTTACACACACGCACAAGCACACATACACACCCACATATACATACACCCCCAAAGTATGACACATTTACACTCTTAAGTTTTTTAATTATATATATGTAAATAATATTATATATCAATATTATAAAATATACATGTGTTACAATAACCCGTTTAATATCTACATATTTAACAAATGTTACACACACGCACAAGCACACATACACACCCACATATACATACACCCCCAAAGTATGACACATTTACACTCTTAAGTTTTTTAATTATATATATGTAAATAATATTATATATCAATATTATAAAATATACATGTGTACCAATATTTTACATATTTACACTGTTAAAGTTTTAAATCTATATAAAACTTTATAAATAAAATATTGTGTACATATCTACCCTTAAAAAAAAGAAATTAAAAGAGAGAATCATGTATAATATTTGAGTTTTAATGATAGAACCTAAAAGTTAATTTTTAAAAAATATAATCATGTTATTGATCTAGTAAATGGATAATCGAATCGTGTCAAATTTTGCTAGCTCTAATTATATTTGCACTCTGAACATGAAAATGAAAATGAAAACAATGGCCCAAAAACGCTACTGAACGGGGCTTTAATTTTTGTAAAATCTTATGTTTTACTAGCCAATTGCTACAATTTTTATTTTGTTTTGAGTTTCATTTGTTTGATTAGTCATCAATAGCTCAACAGAAGAAACTGATAATCACCTGACATGCAAAACAAATTAAAGTGGCTGAATGACAAGATTGTGACGATGACAATTGATGAATGACATTTTATTAGTACTAGAACAATAATGAGAGGTGCGTATTGAAGAGAGAAAAGAGAACACGAACTCATACCCAAAGCGTAAAAAAATTGAAAAAATAATTAAAATTTTGGGTTTAAATTAACGAGGCCACATGTCATAATCCTATTAGTTGGTGGTTACTCATGCCATCCTTAACGAATTTGATTTTATCTTCACGATTTACAAAAACCATTCCTAAAGTTTTACAACATGGCTTTTTGCAAGCAAGTCTTACCCAGTGAGAACAATCAGAGCCAAGTCGCTTAGCTCTTTTTTTCTTAGAAAATGTACTTTTACCAAAACCAGGCATGTAGGAAATGAACGGATCAGAAAACTCACCTGCCAATCGGACATTTGCTTCAATTAACCAGCGAATGTCAGCAGGAATCACATTGATCATTAACAAACGCAGTCGTGCATAACGAGCTTTGTAAACCTTCTTAAGAGCATTTTGAGGGAAAAAAGGAAAATGTTGATGCAATTTTCGTTGTATTTCTTCCATACTTGACATTGAGATTTCAGTTATTGTGGGAAACTGAGAATACCGACTTAAAAAGTCACGGAGTACCGTTATCCGCCATTTATACGAGAGAGTGAATCAAAACAAAACGAATCAAATATGCAAAATCAAATCAAAAGTGAAGAAGAACAATAAAGTAAAACAAAAACACACAAGGAATATAACTCACCTTCGTCATTTTATTGAATTTACCTCCAGTTGCAATTGCATATTATAAATATCATCTTGTATTTCCTTGAGTTATCTTTTTAGATCTTTCACGTGGGATACTAACTCTAGTGGTTGTAGATCCCAAATGGGATGTGATTTACAAAATCTGAGCAATTTCCTCAGGTGAAATTTTACATGTAAAAGCGTTTTAAGATGATCGAAAAGGAAATTTCTCATGGAGGTACTCATGACAAGTATAAAAATTTGGTGAACTAAATCACAATTGTCAAACAACACACAATTAAAACAATGCAATGCACTCCATTCAAGACATAGGGAAAAGGAAAAGGAAAAAAAATCAAACAATTAAAATGATAGAATAACAGTAAATCAAATTCACAAAAAAGTTAAAATTAAAATGCTTAATTAAAATTTGGTGGGTCACTCAAATTGATTTCGGTATCTGCTTCACGTGGTTGGTATTCCAGATATGGTTTTAATCTTTGGCCATTAACTTTAAATGTGACATTATCCTTTGGATTCTCAATTTCTACAGCTCGATATGGATACACATTTTTTACAATAAATGAACCATTCCACTTTGACTTTAACTTCCCTGGAAATAAATGAAGACGAGAATTATAAAGCAACAATTTTTGACCAATTTCAAATGTTTTCTGAAATATTCTTTTGTCATGAAAAAATTTAGTTCTTGCCTTAATAATTCTAGAATTCTCATATGCATCATTCTTTAATTCCTCAAGTTCATTTAATTACAATTTACGTACATTGCCATCATCATCAAGATTTGAATTAAAAACTTTAATGGCCCAAAATGATTTATGTTCAAGTTCAACTGGTAAGTGGCAAGATTTTCCATAAACAAGCCGATAGGGTGACATTCCTAAAGATGTTTTAAAAGCAATACAATACGCCCAAAGTGCATCAGTTAATTGAAGAGACCAGTCTTTACGGTTTGGATTAACTGTCTTTTCTAAAATTTATTTTACCTCCCTATTTGCTAATTCAACTTGACCACTTGTTTGAGGATGATAAGGGGTAGCAACCTTATGTGTAATTTCATATTTCTTCATTAAGGACTCAAATGGCTTATTACAAAAATGCTTACCTCCATCACTAATAATGGCTCGAGGTATTCCAAATATGCTCAAAAGATTTTCTTTTAAAAAGTGGATCACAATCTTGTGATCATTGTGCTAACAAGGAATCGCCTCGATCCATTTTGAAACATAATCAACAGCAACCAAAATGTATACAAATCCAAATGATGATGGAAAAAAGGGCCTATAAAATCAATTCCCCAATAATTAAATATTTCAATGACAAGGATGAGGTTTAAAGGCATCATGTTTCGCTTTAAAATAGACCCTACCATTTGACAATCTTACACATTTTACAGAATGCATGTGAATTTTTAAATAATGTAGGCCAATAAAATCCACACTGCAATATTTTTGCATCTGTCTTTTTTAAAGAAAAATGGCCACCGCATGCTTCAGAATGAAAAAATTGAATGACCCTACTTACCTCATCATCTGGTATGCATTTTTGAAAAATTTGATCAGAGCAATATTTGAACATGTATGGATCATCCCAGTAAAAGCTTCTCACTTTTGTTAAGAATTTCCTCTTGTCTTGAGAACTCCAGTCATATGGCATTTCACATTTTGCAAGATAATTAATAATATTAGCATACCAAGGCATTTTGTTTGTAGAAAATAAAAATTCATCATGGAATGAATCATTGATGGGTGTTATTTCAATTGAAGACTCATTTGTAAGTCTTAAAAGATGATCTGCAACAACATTTTCAACGCCCTTTTGTCCTTGATTGTCAAGTTAAATTCTTGAAGTAGCAAAGTCCATCGTATCAACCTTGGTTTGGCATCATGTTTTGACATTAAATATCTCACAGCAGCATGATCAGAATAAACAATAGTGGATGAACCAATTAAATACGAACAAAATTTATCTAATGCAAATATTACAGCAAGTAGTTCTTTCTCAGTTGTAGTGTAATTCATTTGAGCATTATTCAAAGTTCTACTTGCATAATAGATGACAAAAGGCTTACTTTCCTTTCTTTGACCCAGAACAGTGCCAACGGCATAATCACTAGCATCACACATTAGCTCAAAAGGTAAAGACCAATCAAGGGGTTGCATTATTGGGGCTGATGTCAAAAGAGTAGTTATTTTTTTCAAAAGCTTGTTGACAATCTTTAGTCCATTCAAATTGTGTGTCTTTTATTAAGAGGTTACAAATTGGTCTAGATAAGACACTAAAGTGTTTTATAAACCTCTTATAAAATCCTGCAAGTCCTAAAAAAGAACGGACTTTTCTAATTATCTTTGGTGAGGGTAATTTTGAAATGACTTCAATTTTAGCTTTATCAACTTCGATTCCTTTTGACGACACGACATGGCCCAAGACAATTCCAGAAGTGGTCATGAAATGACATTTTCCCCAATTTAAAACTAATCCTTTTTCTTTGCACCTTTTCAAAAAATTTTCTAGATTATCAAGACATGTGTCAAAAGAATTATCAAATACAGTTAAATCATCCATAAAAACTTCTAGACAATTTTCAACCATGTCACTAAAAATGCTTAGCATGTACCTTTAAAATATTGCAGAAGCATTACAAAGTCCAAATGGCATTATCCTAAATGCAAATGTCCCAAATGGGCATGTGAATGTGGTCTTTTCTTGGTCTTCTAAGGCTATAGGGATTTGATAATAGTTAGAGTAGCCATCAAGAAAGCAGTAGTAGGGATGTCCAGTTACTCTTTCGAGAATTTAGTCTAGAAATGGAAGAGAAAAATGATCTTTTCTAGTGGCATCATTTAATTTTCTGTAATCAATGCACATGCGACAACTAGATGGAATTCGTGTTGGGATTGGTTCACCTTTTTCATTTTTTACAACAATTATTTCAGATTTTTTTTTGTACTACTTGTGTTGGACTTACCCATTTACTATCAGAGATAGGGTAGATAATTCCTACATCTAGTAGTTTAAAGACCTCATTCTTTATAACTTCTTTCATATGAGGGTTTAGTCTTCTTTGTGGTTGACAGGTTGTTTTGGTATTTTCCTCTAAGTGTATTCGGTGTGTGAAAGGATTAATGTCTTTTATGTCTTTTAAGGTCCAACCAAATGCAGTTTTATGTTTTTTTAGTACAGATAACAACTTACCTTCTTAATCAAACGTGAGCTGGGAAGAAATTACCACCAGATATATGTACTATTCTCCAAGATAGACATACTTCAATTCTTCTGGTAAGGGCTTTAATTCGAACTCTGGTGCTTCCTCTTCGTTTGGTTCTTCAGGTTGTATCGTATCTTCAAAGTTCGATTGGTCATCGTCACCTATAGGGACTTGTATAGAATCAAGTATACGACATATGTTAGCAGTATCACAATCTAATTCCTTACTTGATTCAAAAGAACCAGCAAAATAAATTTCCGCAGAGTTTGTAAAATTCTCATCCTAAATGTGTTCCTTAATGATTGGTTCGATGAGATCAATCTCCTCATTCTCATTATCATCATCTTCTTGATGGTGAGGTTGTTTACACTGAAATGCAAGTTATGCAACCCAAGAGGGGGGGTGAATTGGGATATTAAAAAATTTATGCAATACAATTCGCACAATAATTTAATCTATTGCCTTAATCAAATCAAAACAATAAATTCATTCAAGCACAATATTAAAAGAGTAAGGGAAGAGAAAACGAACACAAGGATTTTTACGTGGTTCGGCTATCTCCGCCTACGTCCACGCCTCCAAGCCAACCGAGCTCGAGGATTTCACTATCCAAGCCTCCCAAGGCTTCAAATGTTTACAATTGACTTCCAAGGTGTCAATGAACCTTTACAACAAGAGATTATATCCCCAATTTCTTCACCCCAAGTGTTTCCCACACTTACACACTCACAAATTGATAAGAGATGAAAATTACAACAAAAACTCTCTATAAGAGTAGATATGCAATTAATAGCTCAACAATGATTCAATCAATGATGATTTGCGTTTTGGAAGCTCAATATATGTTGTATGATCTTATATTTTCGTGCAAGGGTCCTTAGAAAGAAGTTTGAGTTGAGTTTTTATAGTGAAAGCCCAAAAACTAGCCGTTATAGTCAAAAACCCGTGCTCAAGCGGTTAGCCGCTTGATTAACCGGCTAGCCGCTCAGGAACAGTAATATTACCGTTATTTTTGAATTTTGCTACAGTAACATTGTTCACTGAATTACATTTTGACCTAAAACTTTCTATAATTATATTATGACCCAAAATGTCAGAAAACTTTACAAATATGTCCAATTTTAAAAATAATTATCTTTCCAAAACTTTCTGAAATTATGATATGACCCCAAAAATTTTATTATTTCACACAAAGGTCCTTTTCAACACAATACTTATATTTTTCAAAGTTCTCAAAACCTTTTACTTTAGTTCAAAATATTCATAAATTATAGTATGGCCCAAAACATTTAAAATATTTATAAATACGTCCAACTCCGAAATTTAATACTTATTAAAATCAAATATTTCAAATCTTAGTATTTAAATCCAAATTACTTAAATTCACAAAATACTTTTCTTTATAAAAACAAAAACTTTTAGTTTATGAAAAGTATTTAATTAAATTAATTTCTTGAGCTTCTCAAATGCTAAATTAAACATCAATTAAATCATACCGGCTTTACAATAATTTATTGCACTAATTTGTTCGTTGAACTCTAGACTATTCTTGATGTCGCCGTTGTCCGTTGAGTGTCTTCAATCTTGATTTCACTTGATTCACTTGCATAAATATTATCCTTCAAAAACTAGTGAAAATGTGAAATACAATATTTATTAAATCACTCAATACATATGTTTGTTATCATCAAAATTACATTATGTATAGCCCTTTAGGCTAACATACACATGTTGAACACATTAAGTTCTAGTGTAATGTTGCCAAAAGATAAATTCATTAATCCATTCATGCAATTTATCAAAGTATTAGCAGTAGCTAAAAATGGTCAACCCAATATAACAGGAATTTGTTTGCATTCATTAGCAATTGGTTCTGTTTCCAAAACAATAAAATCCACAAGATATATGAATTTATTGATATGGACTAATACATCTTCAATTATTCCTTTTGGAACCTTAATCGATCTATCAACAAGAAAAAGAGTAGTAGAAATTGATTTTAACTCACCGAGATTGAGTTGTTGGTACACTGAGTAAGGAAGGAAATTAATACTGGCACCAAGATCAAGTAGAGCATGTCAAATTTTATGATCTTCAATAGTACAATAAATAGTTGGACAACCAGGATCCTTGTATTTCAAAGCACTATTGGTTGAGAGAATATAACTTACCTGTTCTACTAGAAAAGCTCTCTTTTGCACCTTATGTTTCCTTTTCACCGTGCACAGATCTTTCAGAAATTTAGCATAAGAAAACACCTGTTTAATGATAACCAGAAGAGAAATGTTGACCTTTACTTGTTTAAAAGCTTCATAAATTTCTGGATTGTGGTTTGATTTCTTTGGGTTGATTAGTGCTTGAGGAAATGAGGGTACAAGAGGAGAGTTGGTTATTTATTCATGGGTTAAAGGTTCGACAGACTCTTCCCTATTTTCTGAAATTGAATCCTTAATAGTTTCACAAGGGTCCACAATATATTTTTCGACCACTTTACCACCACGAAGGGTTATAACCGATTTGACTCGACTCATATTTTGGTTTCCTAAATTTCCCATTTGAGGATATTGTTGACTCTTGGGGTTTAGTTCAGGTTGAGCAGGAAATTTTTCTTTTTCATGTATGGTCTGAGCATATGTAAGTTTGAAGATAGTTTCTGTCAAATTGGTTAAGGTTTGCATCATTGGGTTATTGATCGACTCTTGTTTTTCAATAAACGAATGCAATATGTATTCCAGAGTTTTTCTTGGTAGTAGGACATATGGTGGGTAACTCTGGGAGTTTTGAAAATTTTGACGTGGAGAAACTGGTTGTGAAGGTTGTGATGATTGTCAATTCTCCAAATGAAATTTGGGTGATTTCTCCAACCAGAGTTGTAAGTTTGGGAGTATGGATTTGGATTTGGCCTTTTGAAATTGTCAACAACATTTATATGTTCGTGCAAACTTTTTCTCAAAGCTGTCAAGATTGGACAATCCTGCGTAGAATGGTCAGTAGAATCGCAAACATAACATGAAATATTTTGAACAGACTTTACATGATCATTCTTTTTCAACTCTAATGCTTCGACTTTTTTAGCTAAAGATGCAAATTGGGCTTGAAAATCATGGTCTTCCTTAAGGTTATGCATGCCTCCACTGGATGAAGATGACTGGGGTTTACTTAATGACTCATAAGACCCAACTGTATCTCAGTGTTGTGCATTCTCTTCTATATAGTCAAAATAATCTAATGCATCTTCAGGACTTTTATCCCTAAACTCACCATTACACGTCATTTCAACAACTTGTCTACCTTGGGATGTTAATCCCTCGTAAAAATAAGACACTAATCTCTATGTTTCAAAACTGTGGTGTGGGAAAATGTTAAGTAGTTCTTTAAACCTACCCCAACATTGGTAGAGTGTTTCTCTTGGTTTTTGAGTGAATGTGGATTTATCTTTTGAAAGAATTTGTTCTGTGGGGTGGGAAGAATTTTTTCAAAAATTGTGCTTGCATTTCATCCCAAGTTCTGATAGGTCCTAACCTAAGATTTTGTAGCCAAGTTTTAGTTTTATCCTTTAATGAAAAAGGAAAAAACTTAAGCCCGATTATATTCATGCTACAATTTTGATCAGTACATATGTTACAGACTTCCTCCAATTCTCTTAAATGCAAATATGGATTTTCACACTCAAAACCATGAAAAGTAGGAAGAAGTTAAATAATACCAGGTTTGAAATTAAAGCGTGATGCATAAGGAGGGAAAACTATGCATGATGGTGACCCTGTTCTAGTAAGATGCATGAAGTCTCTAAGAGTCCTAGGTTGTTCATGAAGATTTTGCAAGGCTTGGTCATTTTCGTACTCCGAAAAATTTTCAGCTCATGTGTCAGCCATATCTAAGGGTGGTGAAGGTGATCTTCTAATTAATCTGCTACTATGTGTACGAGACCAACGACGCATGCAATGCTAATGATGTGTGTTAAACCAATGATGCATAAAACGCTAAATAAAAATTACAAAAATAAAAATAAACTGGAAATTAAATAAGCAAAATAAAAAAAAAATTAAAATTAAATAAATAAATAAATTAGGCAGTGAAACCAGCCATAAACAAAGAAATTAAAAGAAACAGTTTAGGCGATATTTTAAAACCAGCCATATAATCAAAAATAAATTAAATAAATTAATGTACAAGAATAAATAAACTGAAATTAAAATGATAGGCGGTAGAACCGACCATATAAAGAAAAATACATAAATTAACAAAATTTAAATAACTGTCAGGGGGTAGAACCGATCATTTAAAATAAATGTAAAAAGTAAATTGCAGAAATTTAAAGAAATAAATTCGATTTGGGGACTGATTTGCAAAGGTTTCTGGGTTAAGATGAAGTTTCTCACAAATTTTATGGATAATGTTAAAGTTTGAAGAGATGAAGGGTAACTAAAGTTTTGCAAAAAGAAAATAAAATAAAATCACGAAAAGATAGTAACGACAAAAAAAATAATAAAATAAAAATAAAGTAAAACAAACTAACATTAAATTTAGAAAACTCTCCGGCAGAGGCCCCAAAAACTTGACACGACTCAAAAGTGTATTATTCTCAAGTATAAGAGTATCTAGTTATAATATAACCCGGTGAGTCCGGGGTCGAACCACGGGGAATTTTAAATCCAGTAGTTAATTTAAAACTAAGAAAATTAATTGTGGGGAAAAGAAATTATTTGAAATCAATTTAAAAATATGCTAAGGTTCGGGATCCACTCTCTGTATTTAAACTAAAATTTTAATACTCTCTCATTTATATTTTGCCTTCACTTTTACCAGTTAATTATTATATTATTTAATTTTATGTGTGTGGATAAATATAGAATAAAGTACCTAATGTGCCACACTATATTAATGTGTCGACATTATGTCAAAATACCATAAATATCCAAAGAAATTTATAAATTAACATACATAAAAATAACTTTAAAATAATTATAAAAAAAATTTAAAAACTCATTTGAGAAAATAATAAATTTAATAGTTTGAAACATTGAGCTTCACTTTTAACCTTAGCTTAATAAAATTAGTCACTCATATTGAAAGAAAACACAACACTCTTTTTATTTGATAAACTTTTGAAATATGTTACAAGGAAAATTGATACAAAATGAAACAAGAAAAGAAAAAAAAGAAAAATAGAAATTCTTCAGTTCCCTCTTGGCTACAACTCTCTCTCTCAGAAATCGGCTTAACCTTCTCAAAATAGCTTCCTCCCCCCTTCCTTGTATTTCCTTGCCTTTTATAGGCAAAGAATTGCATTATCTTTATTTATTTTATTATTATTTTATACATATATTATATATTGAAATGTGTGATGGTCAAGAGGCGTGATGGTCAAGAGGCGTGATGGCCTCCTGACCATCACCAACATGATTTTGTTATTTTGTTCTTTTTTTATTTATTATTACATCTCTTCAATTATGTTCTAATAGTTCTTCTTTGTTCCCGCTTTCAATTTCAATTCCATCTTTATTCCTGAAAAATATTTACAAGATAAAAATTAACAAATTGTGAATTAATTTAACATAAAATATATTTGGGGAGTATTCAAATAATTTAAAAATAATGAGCGCATTAATCTACACAATAAGTGTAAAACTAATAATTTTATCTTTATTACACGTACACTTTTTAATGTTAATCAAAAGGCCTTCTATGTGTGTCTCATGTTTCTACAAAAGATCAACTAGCTTATGCTCTCACTAAACCACTTTCTTCCTAATACTTTGATTATTTGCGGTCCAAGATTGGCGTTCTTAATGGAAGCTTAATCTTGCAGGGGCATATTAAGGATGAATTCTCACCAAACATATCTCAATGATTATGGTCAAACATATGATCCCTATGATAGAATCAAATTTTTATAGTCTCCATGATTATCGCCAACATATCCCAATGATTATGGTCTCCATAATTATTGGCTTTGACTTATTAATTTCTAGCTTGTATATTGATCATTATTATGTAAATAGCTCCTGGAATATAGCTTGTCTATAGCAAACTTTCCTTTTTTAATTTACTTCACTCGTGTATATATAATGATGAAAACAATTGAATAAAGTTGAAACTTTTCATTATTCATTTATCTTTTACATGGTATCAGAGCATCAAAGCTCCAATGAGCGATTCAAACCTAATTTTATTATGGTTGAACAAATTGCCAATACTACTTAAAATTTTGAGATCATCACTCTAACAATTGAGGCCACTTCCAACATCCACCTAATTTTAATATGATTTTCAAGGCTCAAAAGTGCTATTAGTAGCATATATCTATCTATCACTAAAAAAAATTGTTCTAAAAAATGTTTATTTTTTCTTATTTGAGGTTATATTATAGATTGAATAAGAAACAAGTAAAATTGATATATGTAAAATCACGAAAAGGACTGTTGTAAGTTCTATTTAGACTTCAATTAATTATGCACATACCATAATTAAATTAGTAACGTTTATTTTTCTTCATTCTTATTTTGATTTGCTTTATATGATCCATTTTAATTGACAGAAGTCTGTACTTGAAAAAGACGAGAGAGAGAGAGAGAGAGAGAGAGAGAGAGAGAGAGAGAGAGAGAGAGAGAGAGAGAGAGATAAACATGAGGGAAAAGAGAGAGGATAACATGAAAAAATAAAAAGGAGAGTGATTAAGTGGGGTCAGCAAGATGCAAAGCATGTTGATTTTCAAGAAAAGGCTTCTAGAAGCAGCTCATTTTGAAGATCTAAAAGTTGTAAATGTTTGAAGAAGAAAGAAAAAGAAGAAGAAAGAAAAAGAAGAAGAAAGAAAAAGAAAAAGAGAGAAATTGTGGAACATGGCTTTGACAACCACCAACATTGAAAAAAAATTAAACTAATAGCCAATTTTGGTTATAAATAAAGGGGCTCACCCCCTCATTTTAATCATCTTATTTCGTTGGATCCTCTTCTCTATTTTAAGAAAGGTAAGAGTTTGAGAGCTAAATATATTTGTTCTTAAATTGAGAGTGTTGGGTATAATTAGGGGTTTCATGAAGTAAGAGTAGTTTTTCCTAACTATAGAAAGAATATAATTGTTTTCTCTTATTATTAGAGAAAAGTTGTAAATGTCCCAATATAGTAAATCAATCGTCATCCACAGCAATTGGGTTGAAGACATTGATAGAGATGTAGACAGGAAAACCAGCTGATTACTCTCACTTACATACATTTGGATGTCCTGTATATGTAATGTACAATGCCCAAGAAAAAATAAAGTTGGATCTAAAATCTAGAAGATGTATTCTCTTAGAATATGTTGATTGAGTGAAGGGGTATCGCCTGTGAGATCCTACTGCCCACAAGATAGTCATCAGTAAATATGTTGTTTTTATAGAAGATCAACTGCAAATGAAAGATGAAAATGTTAGCACTATGAAGAAAAAGTCAAAGACTATACAGGTATATGTGGAAAATAATCTAGAATATTCAGATTCTTCTGAAGCAACACTAGAGCACGAGAAACAAGAACCAATTAAGTCTGAGGCTCCAAAAGTTCCTCGATCAACTCGTGAGAGACAACCGCCAGCATGGCACTCGGATTATGTCATAGAGATCAATGTTGCATATTGTCTTCTAACAGAGAATGAAAAGCTATCAACTTTTCATGAAACTTTAAACAGCTCAGATATTGCTTTGTGGATGACAGTAATGCAGGAGGAAATTGAAGCTCTACACAAGAATAAAACATGGAAACTTATACCACTACTACATAAAAGAAAAGTCATTGGAAATAAATGGGTCTACAAGATCAAGCGTGATGGCAATGACCAAGTAGAACGGTATCGTGCAAGATTGGTGGTAAAATGATATGCTTATAAAAAAAGTATTGGGTTCAACGAGATATTTTCTCCGGTGATTCGACTCACGACAATTAGAATGGTCTTGGCGATGTGTGCTACATTTGACCTACATCTAGAGCAGTTAGATGTGAAGACTGTATTTCTTCATAGAGAACTTGAAGAAAAAATTTATATGCTCCAACCAGAAGGTTTTGCTGAAAATGGTAGAGAGAACTTGGTTTGCAGGTTGAACAAATATCTATACTGTCTCAAATAGGTGCCAATGTGTTGGTATAAGAGATTTGATTCCGTTATTATAGGCCTTGAATACTACAGACTCATTTCAGACCATTGTGAATATTACAAGAGGTTTGAAGATAATGCTTTCATCATTTTACTACTGTACGTGGATGACATGTTAGTAGCAGGCCCCAATAAAGAGCGAGTCCAAGAATTGAAAGCACGATTGTCTAGAGAGTTTGAAATGAAGGACTTAGGACTAGCAAACAAGATTCTAGGGATGTAAATTTACTAAGACATAAATAATATAAAGATTTGGCTTTCTTAGAAAAATTACTTGAATAAAATCTTACGGCGCTTCAACATGCAAGATTGTAAGCCAATTTTTACCCCACTTCCTGTTAATTTCAAGAAATCATCAAGCATGGGTCATAGTAATGAAGCAGAGCGGAAGGAAATGTCTCGAGTACCGTATTCGTATGCATCAGCGGTGAGAAGTTTAATGTTCGCTACGATCTGTACTAGACCGAACATTACACAAGCAGTGGGAGCAGTCAATCGATACATGGGGAATCCTGGTGGAGAATATTGGAAAACTGTGAAAAGGATTCTAAGACACATCAAAGGAACCTTAAATGTTGAATCATGTTACGGAGGATCAAAGTTTATTGTCAGGGGTTATGTGGATTCAGATTTTGCAGGAGACCTTGATAAAAGGAAAGCAACTACTAGCTATATGTTTGCACTTATAAGAGGAGTTGTAAGCGGGGTTTTGAAATTACAGATCGTTATGGTTTTATCTACAACAGAAACAGAATATATGGTAGCTACACAAGCTTGCAAGGAAGCTATTTGAATACAAAGATTAATAAACGAGCTCGGGCACGAACAAGAGAAAATTTCTGTGTTTTGTGACAGTTAGAGTGACTTGCACATTGCGAGAAATCTAGTCTTTCATTCTAGGACAAAGCATATAGGAGTTTAGTACCACTTGGTTCGAGAAGTGATAGAAGACGGAAGTGTAGATTTATAGAAAATCCATACAAAGGAGAACATAGCATATGTAATGACCAAAGCCAATCAATACTGACAAGTTCGTATGGAGTAGATCCTCTCATGGCTTAGTATAAATGTAAGCAACATGACAATGACGAAGCAAAAAAAATGGTGTGGAGATTGATTGGTTCTCAATTAAATTTTCAAGTAGGAGAATGTCAAGAAAATGCTTCTAGAAATAGCTCATTTTGAAGATGTAGAACTTGTAAATGTTTGAAGAAGAAAGAAGAAAGAAAAAGAAGAAGAGAGAAATTGTGGAACATGGCTTTGATAGCCACCAACATCGAAAAAAAATAAACTAATAGCCAATTTTGGCTATAAATAAAGGGGCTCACCCCCTCATTTTAATCATCCCATTTCCTTGGTTCCTCTCCTCTATTTTGAGAGAGCTAAGAGTTTAAGAGCTAAATATATTTGCTCTTAAATTGAGAGAGTTGGGTATAATTGGGGTTTCAGGAAGTGAGAGTAGTTTTTCCTAATTATAGAGAGGGTATACTTGTGCTATCCTATTATTAGAAAGAAGTTGTAATTTTCCCAGTATAGTGAAATATTTTCCTTCTGTCTTCACCCGTGGACGTAAGATAAAAGTCGAACCACATAATATTCTAGTGTCCTCTTTGTGCTTGTTCTTCATTTTCTTTCCAATTTCATTTTAGTTGTGGCCCTTTTTCACCCACCATCGATTTTCTAACATTGATATCATTTTCAACCCACTAGAAGTACCCCCACGAATGAATATAGGACATATATTTGAATGCTCACTCAGGTTAGCGGGGGTATGCTAAATCAACATTATCAAACAAGACATTTCGATGAAAGATATAAACAAAAGGGTTCGAGAAAACTCGTGCTTTCTAAATTATATAAAGCCTGCAAGCAAACTGCGAATCCATGGTTGTTTGAGCTGGAATACTAAGAAAAAGCAAAACACTTGATGGACAAATGGGAAATCCTTTTAAAGAACATGTTCTTTTGTGAGTGCGTGTGTGTGTGTGTGTGAAAATGAACGAGCCATGAGAGAGAAAACATATTGTTAAGAGCATGAATTTTGTTGTTTAATATGATTACAAATATTATTTTATTACCTATTTTGCTTTTCCTAATCTTTTGTATGTTTTAATCGATTTTATTAAAGTATATCTAAAATTGGAAGGAGGACTTGCATATGAAACTATGGAAAGAGTACAGACAGATTGAGCCATGGGAGAACAATTAGAGAAAAGGAGAAAAGGTTGTACACATTTCTAGATAGTGCTATCGTTGTTCAGTGAAAATGTAAGGTAAAAAAGTAAAGGAGAAGATTACCTCTTTTTAAGACTATCCTTACTCAATTATTTTCCATAATCGAGAAAGGAATTAAGTTCTTACAATTTTTTACGGAGACTCGAACCATTACCCTCACGATCGTGAGTTCAAAATTAGAATGCCCTACTAACAAAATCTTGCGAAAACTCGTAATCATGATTCATTAATTACCGATATATTAAGCCCGGCAAACAACTGTATAAGTGCCTGTTTGGTATGGCTTATTTAAGAGTCATAAGTGCTTATTTAATCGTATAAGCACTTTTTAAAAATTTTTATGGTGTTTGGTTATTTTTTTAGTAGAGTTTTTTTAGCTTAAATAAGCTAATTTACCTCTACTAGCAAAAGCCCAAAATTTGAGCTTTTGGAAGTAGAGGTTAGAGAACTTTTCTAAAAATATATAATAAAAAAATATCATACAGTTTAATGGTTCAAAAGTACTTTTTTATTGACAACCAAACACCCAATGACTTTTTGTCCAAAAGCTCTATTGGTATAAGCTCTACTGTTATAAGCTCTATTTAATAAGCTGTACCCAACGGAGCCTAAGTAAATAAAATTCTTTCCTTTTAATCAATGTGAGCATATGGACCGCATGTTTATATGTTCAAAGTGCAAACAGCGTTAATTTATTTGTTGACTTCAAATCCAACTTGCCATGAATGAATCAAATTGATTATATAAATTTCAATTTTTATTCAATATATGTAAAAGTGAAATTGATTTTAAATTGATGGATTCCGCTGATTTCAAATGTGCTGTGCCATATTTTTGAGAAGTACATTCAACTTTCTGCCTACATTATTCAAATGCTTCGATATGATGGCTGCCTACGCCTATACTTAACTCCTTTGATTATTAATATTTCTTTTTTCCCAAAGAATTTAAAAATGAAATATGCGAGAGGCTTGGGGCAATGGCAATTGTGGTTAACATTATAACGTATGCTGTTGGCAGAATGCATCTTCCTAATGCAACTGTTTCCCATGTTGCAACAAATTTCGGGGGCCCATCATGATATCTTTTGTGGTTGTTTGGTGAGATACTTGCAGATAATTATAGTAAGCATTTCATGAAGTTTTCTACAATCAGTAACAATAATTTTCTCAATTATCGCCTATGTATAGATAATATTCAAGTCTTAGCTAGAGAATATGAATATCATAATCAGACCTAAATGAATACATTAATATGAGGCATAAACACAAATTTTTATTCACCGGGGCGGCAGCGGCAGGGCCCATTCCATGCATGTTGGCTATCTCTACAGCGCTGCCACAACTGCGCCAGCCTACTTGCCACCCTGCTGCTGATATTTCCTGCAAATGTGAAGAAGCCAGCAGTTGGCAAATGGGTGTCTTCTATTTGTACGGAGTAGGAATTGGTGGAATCAAGTCAAGCGTTTCTGGTTTCGGAACAGACCAGTTTGATCAAACAGATGACAAGGAAAAGGCCCAAATGGTGAATTTCTTCAACAGGTTTAATTTTTTTATCAAACAGCTGTCACAGTTCTTGTTTATGAACAAGACAAAGTGGGTCGAAGTTGGGGTTATGGGTTAAGTTCAGCTGCAACGTTTCTTGCATTTTTGGTGTTTCTGTCGGGGACTAAAAGATACAGATACAGGAAATGTGTTGGAAGTCTAGTAATTCAGATTCTTCAATTTTTGGTAGCTGCTTTAAGGAAAATGAAAGTTGAAATTCCAACTCACGTTAGCTCACTGTATGAAGATTATGCTAAAGGAACAATAGTTCTTCGTACAAATAGGTACTGGTACGTAGTTTTATTTATTGAATACATAGTTGTTTTTTTTTCCCTTAAATCTTCTTCTATCATCACACAGTTGCTTGGACAAGGCATCGATCATCAGTAACGTTTTTGAAATAGGGGGCAATTTGATTCAGAAATGGAATACACAGATATTTGGGGAAATTCAATATCCCTGGAGCGGTGTTACCTCTTATTAAGTTTTTGAAATAGGGGCCAATTTGATCACCCTCGGTATCTATGATCATAGATCGCATTTTTATGCTTCTGCTCAAAAAATTTAAGAGGAAAGAGGGTACATCATACAATCTTAAATTCAGTTAAATGGTTGATCCTGAGTCAAAAAAATTATCAGTTTCTGTATTCTTCCGGGGTGACAAGCTTACAGAAAATAGGGATAGAACTCTTCAGTGGAATAATGAGAATGGCAGCAGCAGACATAGGTTGCTAGAGCCAGAGAAGGCACCATTACCGTAACTCTACCAATAAGTGCATTTGATTGGGCCCCTCTTTCAAAAGCATAGTAAGAGGCCGCAGGGATATTGAATTTCCTTGAAAATCTGCCCATGGTAGAAGCTTGATGCACTGAGAAGCTGGACATCTGTGCATATACCAATCAAAATGTGATCATTGCACCCAAATTGGCAACATTCCATTGACATCCTCACTTCCTCTACCCTTGTTATGGACAAAGCCGCCACGGATAAGATGTCAATTCTTCATTGCTGATGATCGATGCCTTGTCCAAGCAGCTGTCACAAAATTTTTAATGATTGCAGATTGGATTCATTTTACAGGCTTGTAGCTGGCTTGGACCTCATCAACTTTGGATTTTTCCTGATATATGCCATTGAGCATAAGCCAAATCCTGGTCTAAAAGCTGAAAAGACAAATGGAGAAAATGATTCTGCTGTTTCTTCTACTCTTAAAGAAGAAAATAGGGTATATTTGTGGGGCAATTGTTGTAGTTTAATTTTGCTCTCAGTATTAATCTGAATTAAAAACTTATGAGTAGCCTCTTTCTACTTGATTGTCACATTTGTTGCTTCATTCGTCTAAAACAAGTCCTGAACTCATATTAACAGATTAGTCTAAACAGGAGGATTGGAAATCAGAGACCATGAGTTGCCAAGGCAAAAAAAATTCCAAGCTCACTCAAGGTCTCGCCTGTTTCTCCTTTACGAAGATTTACAAAATTTATGTACACTACAGCAGCTCTTCTCAGCTTGCATATACACTACCAGCCCCCTAACATGATAAACTCGTGGCCATCAATCTTTCATCTTTCATATCAGACATGACAGTGGACGACACAACAACGTCTCAGCTTGCCGAGTTCCAAAGGGTCCTTGTAAATTTACATTATATGCTAAAGGAGTAATAGTTTGCTGGGCCTATGGCTCAGCCTTTAAGTCACTTAATGTTCATGGCTGCTGCCATGGCCCGAAGCTCTTTTGTTATCTCTGAGAAGGCTGGCCTAGATTTGGGATCTGATGACCAGCATCTTTCCATCAATGATCTCCAGGTTGGTTCACACCAGCTTGGGATTTTAGGTCCGAGATTGCCCTTTATTATGCCGGCTAAAAGAATCCCCAAGAATTGAATAAGTACATGCGAATCAGCCAAAATGATGTAGAAATTAGCAAACAAGTAAATGTTAAAAGGGATAATTCTGCCAAAAAAAATGTTAATCTAATTTATTACTTTTTACACCAGTCAGCACAGTAGCGTGAACCCTATAACCATGAGAAGCTACCCAAAATACTATCTGTTTGACAGAATTCAAAAACATCAAGGCTGAAAAGGTTAGATCCCTGGCCTCCTGCCCATAACATCTCACCAAAAACATAAACAAAACAAGTTGTCAAAACCCACAGCTAATGATGGGATCTGACAAAGTTTAGTTCAAAACCATCTAACAGAGTTTCAATCTCTCAGATAAAAAACCAATAATATATGGAGAAGTTTGAAAATGATTACAAAATTGATAATAGCTCTCAAATGGCACTGTAAATGACAGAAAGGACACCAGAATAAAAGGAAAATGGAGAAAAAAAAATTATGAGAAGACATTTGCCGAAGGAACTTAAATCCCAGTCCCGAGAGCCATGGAATTGAGAATGTGTCCTAAAAAAGTACAGTGATGATGATAAGATATCATTATAGATGTATTCAGTTATATTATGTGAGCATATAAGTTAATAAGTAGTTCGAAACCATATTAATCCAATCATAAGAGTACCTATTATTTCCTCAGAATGCAAATCTGCATAAGGTTCCTCCCCCGTTAGAAGTTCCCACATGACAACCCCAAATGAGTACACATCAACCTACCAGAAAAAAAAAAGTCAATAAGAAATTAAATAAAAATACAGTGATGTGATTGGAATATATTCACAACTATAAAATTCAATTAGCGCATTTTACCTTCTCTGTTACTAGGTTGTCCTTACTTTTGAAAAGCTCCGGTGCCATCCATGGAATAGTTCCTCGTACTCCTCCAGAGATAAGTGTCTTCTGTTTAATTTTTGATAATCCCAGATCACCAATCTGGTAAAAGGGTTAAAGTTTAAAGTGTTTAAATGAAACCAATAAGTGAACACAGTTGGGTTCGGAGTTATTGATCAACCACTAGAAAAGAATGACAAAGAATTCACCCAAACCACTTAATTTTTTTAAGATATATACCTTGCATACTGGTCGTTGAGGATCCCTCATATTCACAAGGAAATTATGAGATTTAAGGTCGAAGTGGACAATATTCTTCTCATGTAGGTATTCTATACCAAAGGCTGCATCCATTGCTATTATTATCCGCTTTCGACGATCAATTGTTCTGTAAATTGGAAACTACATCTTTTATGAAAACTAAACACAAATGGGTGCCCATAAAGAACAGTTTGCTACAAGATTGCATAAGGGGATATGATGTCAGAACTAGTAAACTTCAAAAAACAAGTTTGCTACAAGATTGCACAATAAGTGCCAACAAGTATTGAGCATATCTGCATAAACGAGCAAAAGCAAAAAGACACTTGAATGAGATTGTAATACCGATCTTTCCTTCGAAGAACTTGTTTTAGAGAGCCATTAACCATGTACTCTGTAACTGTAGCCAAATTTGTCACAGGTCCATCAGTAACTACACCATAGAATGCCACAACATTTGGATGATGAATCTGACCAAGCATGTGTGCTTCCCTCCAGAAGTCTGCAATCTGCATGCATGTATGAAACAACAGAATGAAAAGATAAAGCGCAAGCCTACATTTGCCAAACAGTAGTACTGATGATCATATTACATCCCTTTGGGGCAAGATTGAGGATATGGACTTCGATACTACCATTGATTTAGGACAAAGAAGGGTTCAATTATTTTAGTAAGTTTTTAATACTTGCCAATTTTAAAAGAGTCTTGTTCAGTACGTTATGTAAGTCTTTGATTTCTTGTTGAGGCATGATTTATTTGCTTTATTTGATTGACTAAGGGAAGTAGTTGTACCCAATTGTAAATAAGGAGATTATGTTACTCGTTTTCAATTGTTGTTGATAAAAGAAAACTCCTCTCCATAAATTTTCCACTTCAGATTACATATTTTACACCCGTGTTATTGAGTTGTTTGAACTACAGTGATATCTAACCTCATATGCTAGAACGTTTACTGAACATCTAATCACTGCAAAAAGAACCATTGGGTTCTTTCCCAGGCTCAACAGCATGAATTATCACGCTTTCATTTCCCACTGCGTAAACCATTAAATGCCCACCTTCTCCTTCACGAGAGATTTAGATTTTTTCATTTATTTATTTTTATAGTATTTAAAATATAAACTTAAATCCGAGTTGTCTAACTTGAAGGCGGAATGGAGGGAATCAAGGAATGGTAAGGGTTCAAGCTTAAGAACAAGAAAAACATGAATAAGTAGCCTTACAGAATAATTGATCAGCAAATACGGTGTACCCAAATGTATCAAAAGAAAATATATTTTAAATCATTAACTATTGAGCTGTCCGCATTATACGTGTTAGAAGAATCGAAGACTTCAGAAGAAACTCCTCATGCAAAATGATCCTTATACTGGCATAGGAGATTCTAAATTCAAATCTTGGTTGTAAATGCTCCAAATCAGAATAACCATATAATAAATAAAATTTGATGATGAAAGTCTTTTAAGAGTTGATTTTCAGAGGACATAGGGGTAATTACCAGTCGATCCTCCTCCAACGAACCTTCAGCGAAGCAGCTTGGCTTTATCCTCTTAATGGCAACATCAGAACCCTTCCATTTTCCATAGAAAACAGTTCCAAATGTACCCGATCCAAGTTCTTTTATATATTCAAGATCCGAAGTTTTTATAGTCTGCAAAATGTAACAGAATTATAAGTTGTTTTCATATAAAAGACATACAATTTGCATATGTTTAATAGGATACCTGCAGTTCTGTATTGGCTGTATTAGTGAAGTATGCTGCCGATCTACTAGAGATTTCACCAATTACCTTTGAGCATTCACAAGTCTTTTTGGTCTCGACCTAAGAAAAGTCAGAAAACGGTGCTATTAGTCTGGAAAACATATGAATATATTCATTTAGCTCCAATCGTAGCATAGCTTTTAAGTAATACCTTTTCTTCTAAAGGGTCCAGATGAATTTCTTCTTTATGCTCATCATTTCTTTCTGTAGCTGCATTCTGCAAGGCAGAAATCTGGGGAGGTTCTATTTCTTTGGAGGATGACAAAGAAAGGTTATACAAAAGATCCATCGAAGACGCAACTCCACCTTGCAAATTTTTAGTGCCGTTCTTCATGTTGCATCCCGATGCTGTTCCATTTCTGTAGTTCATATTATTTGAAAGACCAGATATGTTAGCACTCTCCTCTGAGTCAATCAGTAGCTTTTCATTCTCAAGTTCAGGATGAATGGGTTTGCAAGTTATAGGCATTCCATGAAAATTCTCATATAGAGCCTGACATTGAACTTCATGTCGCTCAAGCTTAGAGCCAGTCAACATATCATCCTTTGTGTTCATTACTCTTACAAATGTTGATGGATTGTTAATAGCAGTATGCGACAGGAAAAATTGATCACCTGCAACATTACATGTGCTATGACAAGCTAAATGACTCTCCACCAGATTTGAAAGCCCATATTGTGAAATTGTAGGGCCACCATGTTCTCTAAATTTCTCACCATATTGGACATCAAAAGTGGAGATGCCTTTATTGAAGCAAGAACCCATCACACTCACCACTCCTTCTGAAGCAAGCTCAGTAAAACCAGCCCAGGGACTCGACAAATTGGCATTGTACAATCCCATAGACTTTCCTTGCTTTGAGATGTTTGACTTTGGCCTGATTCCAAGATAGCATTTCCCCGCTGGAATTTTCCCACCCAATCTAGCACCTCTATAGTTTCCCACTTCAACCAAATTGTTATTTTTTCTCGCATAATTTGAATAATTTCGCTGATATCTAGCATCATTCACAGCAAACCTATTGCCGCGAAGTCCACTTTGACAAGCACAACAAACTCTGTCACCAACACAGGAAGAATTCACAGGACAGCCACTTCCAACCGGCAGATTACTGCAAGAATGCACTCCCAAATGATTATTCACCGATCCACAAGTTGCGCCCCATGGCATGATATTTTCGCTATTGAAATTACTAAAAGGCATCTGCCCAGTGTTCCCAAAATCCCACTTACAATCAACACTGTTTCCCATCAATGTAGTATTTCCACCCCCATAACAGAATCCCTGAAAAGATCGCCCCACCAAGCATTCTACCGAAGCATTTGCCTCAACAGCTATGTTTCTAACATTCCCATCCCTCGGATTCAATGGCCGCAAACGCCCATTCTCTAATCCATTAGCCACATTCACTCGAAAAGGGTCATTTTTAACCACCAAATCATTTGGTTCTTCCAGGCCAAAATCTAAATCAATAAGTGGGCTATCACAAGATTGTTTGGCTGACAACTGTTGTTTCATTACCTTCTTCCTCAACGAATCATCAGCAACACCCTTCCCTTTAACAACCCCATTATTATTAAAACTACATTTATCATCATCACATAAATCAGTGCACACAAAAACCCAAAGCCTTGCGTGCTTACCGCACGATTCGAGCTTATCATACTCTTCGACCATGCACCGTACGTCGTCGTCGGAGGCGATCAAGACAAGAGGGGTGTCGTCGCCCTGTTTCCGGTCCGGGTTGAGGGGCAGCCGGTACTTCAGGGTAAAAGAGGGAATACTAGAGCAAATATCGGAGATCTTTAAACGGAGCTTGGGGAAAGAGATGGTGCGGTCCACGGAGATGATGCGAGTCTCGCCGCCAATGTACCTTAGATTGTTCGAGGATGGCTGGACGTGGAATGCCCCATTGAAGCTGCAAATTAGCTTCACTTTTGAGGCCGATTTCTTGCAGAAACGAGAAAGCGAAAGCGAAGGTTCTTTCATGTAGAATCAATTTTCTTTTTCGTCAGCAGTGTCACTGTTTCGTGGTTGTGTGTGTGTCGTATAGTTGTTGCATGCGTAATGTGTGTTCTGAATTAGGCTCCAGGTTTAGTTTAATTACGATGCTGCCATTACTTGATTCTCAGGTGTTTTTCTGTTGTGCCAAGCGAATCTTGGAGTGATTGCTGCGGCTTGGCGTGGATAGACATTCGGTTCAGTTTGACACAACTCAGATTTGTCAGTTCGATTTAATTCGATTCTGTAAGTTAAAAAACTCATCCGTTCTCGTCTCAATTAAAAAAAAAAAAAAAAAAAGTAAATATAAAAGAAAAATAGCAAAACACAAAACCCCGAAAACTGATTCACTCACGGCTGGTCACAGCCTAACACCACTGACCACATATAAGCGCTCACACTCCATGCAACCACCGTCAGCCCTTAGCCGTCCATCAGCCACAACCCGTTCGTCATCCTCACACTATACACACAGGCCGCTCCTCTCTCACACCACCCCGCGACAGTCGTCCGTCAGCCGCATTTGTCACAGCCCGTCGACTTTTTTTTTTCTTCTTGTTTCCTCTCCCTTTAATCCATTTTATAAATATTCAATAAAATTTAACATCAAAATTTTCGATTTACATTTTAATGTATCTCATTAATCTCTGATTATGTAAAATAGTTATTATTCGACGGAATTCTGGAATTGGTTAAATTTTCATAACAGTATCAAATTTTTATTTTGTTTCTTTTTTTTTTTCTTGGGTTTATTTGACTATTGCCGGTGCTTGGCGACCCCCAAGGGTAGGATGTGTTTGGTTATTGCGAAAATATTGAAATTATGGGAAAGTGTTGGAAATGTTGGAAAAATGGTGAAACCCATGAGATTCTTGGAAATTATAGAGTCCAAACCGAAAAGAACCAAACAAATCCGAACTAAACCGAACCAAATCAATAAGGATTTTAGTTCCGGTTTGCATTCAGTTCCTACTTCCTACATTAAGGAACCGATCCATTCAACTCAGTTCGCCGAGCAGGATATTTGCCCAACCCGACTTGTGGTTGTGGCTTCATTATTTTCTGAATTGGAATTTATTATCCTTCGGTTTATGCCTAAATTACGGTAGTACCCTTCCTTGCATACGTAATAAATTATAAATTATAGAAAAGATGAAATTGCTTTAAAAACAATGAAACGCTATTTAATTAATTTGAATAAATTGTACCTCAGAAACCCCTCTTCCATTGAAGCAGTAGTTTCCTTTAAAAACAAAAAAAAAAATTGCTTTAAAACAAGAAAAGAAAACATATAATTAAGCAATTGTACCTTGATGCCTAAAAAAACCTTCCTTGACCTCTGAAAATCAAGAAACCTTCTCTTCAATATCCTCCAATAAACCCCCAAATTAATTCTTTTTCCACTTATATGATCAGAATGTAAACTCTAAATCACTTGTACTTTCACAAAAATTTTTATCTAAATCGCTTGTACTTTCACAAAAACTTTTGTCTACTAAAAAATTATTATTATAAAGAAAGAAGAAATTAATAAGTGAAAAGACGCACAAGAATATACCAAAAAATTAGAATGAGCCTATAAATATGAAACAAAGATATTGTTAAGGATCCACTTATCTTACATGCATGTAAGATACATCCCCCTCACATAAACAGTGCGTGGACTTCACACATGCACTGTTCATGTGAAGGGGATGTATCTTATATGCATGTAAGATAGAGATTGTCTATTGTTAAATGTGTTGTGTGTAAGAACATATCACAGTGAGATAACAAATTATATGTTAGCTAATTTAAACAATAGTGTAAACTAGCAATCGGAAATAATAAATGAAGAACAGAAGAGGAAGAAACCGAATTGAAATAAAAAAAAACGGAACCCGAGGCCTGCACAAAAACAGTCTCCTTAAAACAGATTTACCACCTATTCGGAGTGCTTAAGGTTTGTTGGTATCTGTTTCCCAGGATGCAGCGGGTATGAACTTTCAGTCAAGCACAGGCTGGAAATTCCGGCGAACCACAACAGTGAACTCAATCAGAGAAAGACGAAGAAGAATGAAGGGAAAACAAGTGTGCTTTATGCTCGTTTTTGCAAGTGGAAAAAACAGAAGTGAAGGTGCCTTTTTATACTCAAGGGAGGATGTAACAGCTTTTGTATTGAATTTTCGAATTCAATACATTTTAATTAATTGTTATAACAGCCAAATCAATTTAATGAATTGATTTCAAAATTGAATTAAAAAAAACGTGAATAACAACTAAAAATAATTGTAAAAGCTGTTACCAATTCTTTGAATTCACATGAACTGTTACAATAAAAAATTCAAAAGGAATTAAAAACGTGCCTAGCTTGCATGGATGATTTTGGGCTGACATTCGTGTACACAGGACGCGCGGGCGCACACGAGTTCAACCAAATCGGGCTTGAATTCGCACCCCCCCTGCGCACGCGCGTGTGGAGAGAGCCTCTATCCTCATAATTCTTACTCATGCATGGTTAAGTATTTATATTTAAACACTAATTCCTATGCTTCTTTTTCCCATGTGGGATAAGACTCATTTTTTTTCAAATTTCCAACTTCAAGGGTGAACTTTGAGAGACAATTTCTCATTCACCCAAGCACCATTTTGAGAAAATAAAATTATACTATTGAAGTATCAACGGAGTAGAATCCGAACCTCACAATATTTTCCACTTTCGTTAAGTGGGACCCACTCAAAATGTGCTCTCAAAATAGCATGTTATGCTATTTTTTCAACAATCCCCCACATGAATGAAAATTGGCAGTAAAACAAGAAAACCGCTAAATTTTGACATCAAAACTATTTTTGACTCTTAATGATCGAGTTTATTGGATTGATACCTAGCACAGGATAGGTAGGTGTTATCCTTTGAACCTTCTCTTGTAATAGTATAATTACTTTACTAGCTTATCAGTAGACGTGATGTCTTTGAACTGTTCTGCCATTAGTGTAAACGATCATATACTACACATAGGTATTTCTCCTAACACTGTTGAGTTCTCATGATTATGTTCGTTTTGGCCTTGAACATCTGCCTGGTTCTGCAAGAGTTTCTAAGAGCTGAACCCTTTATAGCTCCCTTTGAAGTGGCCTCACTTCTCTCTCACATAGGTGATATCTTAATTAAGAGTAACCCGCATTACTATGCTCGAATTTTCGATGCATAAGAATCATTAAGAGTCTAGCTCAACCTTATTCCCCACAGGAATCACTGTTTCATCATAGGAATGGTTAATGAGGTAATCATCTCAAGAGAATGACCCCCACAGTGATCAATCTTTAGTCTTTAACAAATAGGTTATCCAATTGAACCTAGATCTTGGGATTTCCAGTCTACTAGGTTAGGTTTTCCTTCGTTATTGACTAATCAATCTATAGGTTTTAATCACATCCCCCTCGATGATTTTTCTACTAGCTCTCTATTTAACCCTTTGGTTAGCGGATCCGCTATGTTATCCTTTGACCTTACATAGTCAATAGAAATAACTCCAGTAGAAATAAGTTGTCTAATGGTATTATGTCTATGACGTATGTGTTTACACTTACCATTATACATATTACTTTGTGCCCTACCGATAGCTGATTGACTATCGCAATGTATACAAATCGTAGGCACAGGCTTTGGCCATTTTGGAATACCTTCTAAAAAATTGCGTAGCCATTCTGCTTCTTCACCACATTTATCTAATGCAATGAATTCAGATTCCAGTGTAGATCTAGCAATTACTGTCTGTTTAGAAGATCTCCATGATACAGCTGCACCTGCTAGTGTAAACACATAGCCGCTAGTAGATTTTGAATCTTTTACATCTGATATCCAGTTAGCATCACTAAATCCTTCTAATACTTCTAGATACCTAATATAGTGCAGTCCATAATTACGAGTATATCGAAGATACCTAAGTACTCTTACGATAGCTTTCCAATGATCAGTTCCCGGATTACTCGTATATCTACTAAGTTTGCTTACTGTATAGGCTAGGTCTGGTCTGGTACAACTTGTTAAATACATCAGACTACCTATTATTCTAGCATATTCAACTTGAGAAATACCCTCTCCTCTGTTTTTCGATAGATGAATACTAGTATCTAATGGAGTTTTAGACATAGTATTATCCTCTTTATTAAATTTCCCAAGAATTTTATCTACATAATGAGTTTGACTTAAAATAAGTCCATTAGAAGCCCTTGAGATTTTAATTCCCAAAATGACATCTGCAAAACCCATGTCTTTCATGTCAAACTTAGACTTCAACATATTCTTGGTAGATTTAATCATATCATCATTACTCCCAACAATGAGCATGTCATCAACATATAAACATAAAATGACATAGTCATTTTCTGTTTATTTGACATAAACACATTTGTCACACTCGTTGATCTTAAAGCCACTTGTGATTATCGTATGATCAAATTTCTCATGCCACTGTTTCGGTGCTTGTTTCAAGCCATATAATGACTTAACCAATTTACAAACTTTTTTTCCTTGTCCTGGAGCTATAAAACCTTCAGGTTGCTCCATGTAGATTTCTTCATCTAAATCTCCATTTAGAAAAGTCGTCTTTACATCCATTTGATGTATCTCGAGATTGCGCAAAGCTGCAATTACTATTATCATCCGTATGGAATTTATTCTCGTAACAGGAGAATAAGTATCAAAATAATCAAGGCCTTCTCGTTGCCTATAACTTTTAATTACAAGCCTAGCCTTGTACTTATCGATTGATCCATCAGCTTTCATTTTCTTTTTGAAAATCCACTTATACCCCAAAGGTTTACATCCTGGAGGAAGATCTACTAGCTCCCAAGTATGATTTTGTAAAATGGATTCAACTTCACTGTTAATGGCTTCTTTCCATAAAGTGCCTTCAGCTGAAGTTACAACTTCTTTGAAGCTTTGAGGTTCATTTTCTAGCAAATACGTCACAAAGTCTGGACCAAAAGACTTTTCTATTCTAGCTCTTTTACTACGTCTAACCTCAATTTCTTGTTCTTCTTCTTCTGGTGCTTGATCATTTTCTTCATTTTCAAGGGTTGTTTCATGAAGTTGTTCCAATTCTCTCAATTCCACTCTAGAATTGCAAGAAAACACATGTTCGAAAAACGATGCATTTCTTGTTTCTATTATTGTATTTTTGTGGACATCTGGAACTTTAGACTCATGCACCAAAAATTGATAAGCACTATTGTTTTGTGCATAACCAATGAAAATGCAGTCAACAGTTTTTTGTCCTATTTTCACTTTTTTATTTAAAGGAACCATTACTTTAGCAAGACACCCCCACACTCGTAAGAATTTATATGAAGGTGATCTACCTTTCCATAACTCATATGGGGTTTTATCTTCTTGCTTTCGGGGTATCTTATTTAATAAATAATTAGCTGACAAAATAGCTTCTCCCCACATATTCTGGGGTAACCCGGAACTTATCAACATTGCATTCATCATTTCCTTTAAAGTTCGATTCTTTTGTTCTGCAATCCCATTAGATTGAGGTGAATATGGAGCCGTGACTTGATGTATGATTCCACTTTGTTCACATAGTGACATAAACGGAACAACATACTCACCACCACGGTCACTCCTTAATTCTTTGATTTTTCTATTAAGTTGATTCTCAACTTCATTTTTGTAGAGAATAAACTTTTCTAAAGCTTCATCTTTACTTTTCAACAAATATACATAGCAATATTTTGTGCGATCATCTATAAAGGTAATAAAATATTTATTACCACCTCTTGTTTGAATAGATTTAAAGTCACAAATATCACTATGTATTAAATCAAGTGGTTGGGTATATCTTTTAATTATTTGGAAAGATGACCTAGTTAGTTTTGCCTCAACACAAGTTTCACACTTATGTTTCAAATCAATTTGAAAATTGGGAATATGCTTCATGTTAATTAATTTACACAAAGAATTAAAATTAACATGTCCTAATCTACCATGCCAAAGATTAGAAGACTCAAGTAAATAAGCAGAAAATGTAGCTTTATTATTAATTGTTGGTTTCAAAGTCATTACATTGAGCTTAAATAGCCCATCATCAACATAACCATTTCCCACATACATCCCATTTTTAGACAAAACTACCATATCTGACTTAAACACCATTCGGAAACCATGTTTATTCAGCAGCGATCCAGACACCAAGTTCTTCCGAATTTCTGGCACATAAAGCACATTGTTCAGAGTCAGTTCTTTCCCAGAAGTCATCTTCAAAATCACCTTCTGTTGACCCTCAATCTCAGACGTAGCCGAATTCCCCATGAATAGCTTTTCTCCATTGCTAACAGCTTCAAATGAAGTGAATAACCCTTTGTCCGAGCAAACATGTCTAGTTGCTCATGTATCTATCCACCATTCTCTTGGATTAGAGCCAACCAGATTCACTTCTGAAACCACTGCAGAGAGGTTTATATCTAAAACATGTTGAGTGATGTTTTCCACCACATTCGCCTCTCGCTTCTTTTTAGGCAATCTACAATCTGAAGCCTTGTGACCCATCTTATCACAATTATAACATTTTCCTTGAAACTTTGTTTGTTTCTTGGAAATTCCTCCTTTAGGGCCCAATTTTTTTTTTTTTTTAGGTCCATGTTCAACAAAATTTACCTTTGCCATAGAAATAGCCCATCTTCTTTCTGCATTTCTGTTGTCTTCCTCAATTCTGAGCTTAACAACCAGCCCTTCAATATTCATCTCCTTTCGTTTATGCTTCAAATAGCTCTTGAAATCTTTCTAAGCAGGAGGCAATTTTTCAATAATTGCGGTAACTTGAAAAGTTTCACTTAGATGCATCCCTTCCGCAAGGATTTCAGATAATATAATTTGAAGTTCTTGTACTTGACTTATTACTGTTTTAGAATCCACCATTTTAAAATATAGGAAGCGACCAACAACAAACTTTTTAGTACCCGCATCCTCGGTTTTATATTTTCGGTCTAAGGATTCCCATAGCTCCTTAATTGTTTTCTTTCCTATGTATACATTATACAAGGAGTCACTAAGGCCATTCATTACATAATTTTTACACAAAAAATCCGAATGGTGCCATGCATCAATTGCACTTGCAACTTGAATATCCGTTTCACCCTCTTTGGGCTTAGGAGCATCCTCGGTCAAAAACCTCGCAAGGTTCAATGTGGTCAAGTAAAAGAACATCTTTTGTTGCCACTGTTTGAAATTCTGGCCATTGAATTTTTCAGGCCTTTCCGCACGATTGACAGGAATTGCCACAGAGGCTGGTTCCTTCACAACAGATGGTGCAGCAACAGGGACATATGGAATGTCATCAACGGTATCAGTTGCCATCTCAATGTCAGGGTATAAGTCTGTTTTAAGATTGTAAGAACATATCACAATGAGATAACAAATTATATGTTAGCTAATTTAAACAATAGTGTAAACTAGCAATCGAAAATAATAAATGAAGAACAGAAGAGGAAGAAACCAAATTGAAATAAAAAAAAAACGGAACCCAAGGCCTGCACAAAAACAGTCTCCTTAAAACAGATTTACCAGCTATTCGGAGTGCTTAAGGCTTGTTGGTATCTGTTTCCCAGGATGCAGCGGGTACGAACTTCCAGTCAAGCACAGGCTGAAAATTCTGGCAAATCACAACAGTGAACTCGATCAGAGAAAGACGAAGAAGAATGAAGGGAAAACAAGTGTGCTTTGTGCTCGTTTTTGCAAGTGGAAAAAACAGAAGTGAATGTGCCTTTTTATACTCAAGGGAGGATGTAACAACTTTTGTATTGAATTTTCGAATTCAATACATTTTAATTAATTGTTATAACAGCCAAATCAATTTAATGAATTGATTTCAAAATTGAATTAAAAAAAACGTGAATAACAACTAAAAATAATTGTAAAAGCTGTTACCAATTCTTTGAATTCACATGAACTGTTACAATAAAAAATTCAAAAGGAATTAAAAACGTGCCTAGCTTGCATGGATGATTTTGGGCTGACATTTGTGTACGCAGGACGCGCGGGAGCACACGAGTTCAACCAAATCGGGCTTGAATTCGCACCCCACCCTGCGCACGCGTGTGTGGAGAGAGCCTCTATCCTCATAATTCTTACTCATGCATGGTTAAGTGTTTATATTTAAACACTAATTCCTAGGCTTCTTTTTCCCATGTGGGATAAGACTCATTTCCTTTCAAATTTCCAACTTCAAGGGTGAACTTTGAGAGACAATTTCTCATTCACCCAAGCACCATTTTGAGAAAATAAAATTATACTATTGAAGTATCAACAGAGTAGAATCCAAACCTCACAATATTTTCCACTTTCGTTAAGTGGAACCCACTCAAAATGTTCTCTCAAAATAGCATGTTATGTTATTTTTTCAACATTGTGAAACAGTGGGGTGGCTGTCTTCTACAAGAGCACTCAAATCTCCTAAATCGCATGCATGATGTTTGGCTTATTAGAGATAAATCGGATTTGTTGAACATCATCTACACACACCGTTTGGACACGCCGCTTAATACACCGTTTGTAGCTGGTGAAATTCGTGTACAAGTAGTCACGCATGCGTTGTCTTGTAATCAAACACTTGAATTGTGAAAAGAAATACAAAATAGCTTGTTGGTTCTCTTATTCCTTTCACTTGGCTTTACTCCTTTTAGTTCTTCTAATTTATAGTTACAATTTATTCAATACTTCCTGCAACATTATGCAACAAACTGTTCGTTTTTCACCAGACGTTTTCTTGAACAAAACCGTGGAAATTTGTTAAGAAAGTGGAAAACAGATTTGTCTATTTATTAAGAAAGTGAAAAACAGACGTTCTAATAAATGGATTGAGGTTTAAGATTTAGAGCTAGCAAATTGTGACTATTAATGCTTAATAGCCAACTGAATTTTTATAAAAAGAGACATACCATGTGTGACAAAAGAAATTATTATATGATAGCTTTATTCCTTGAAGAAAGATTGATCAAAACTTTTTTTTTTTTTTGGTGCTAATATTGCCCAAACTATCAAGTAGCTTTAATTTAGGATGACTCTTTCAAAATTAGGCTTCTATTTTTTAAAATCAAATTATGTTGAACCTTGATTTAGGCTTCTCATATTGGCATTTCATCTTCATGTCTAATTATGCACCTCTATATTTTTTTTCTAAAATATGTTCACTTTTAAGGGTGGGCATCAACCCGCCCAACCCGTGAATCCGACCCAACCCGTGCGATTTTTTGCGGGTTGGGTTGGGTTGGGTTAAAATTTTTTAACCAAACCCAACCCGTCAACCCATATATATATATATATATATTGATATTTTATATAAAAATTAAAAAAATATATAAATATAAAAACTTTGAAATGTTGATTTGTTCTAAGGATTTAAATATTTATATTTTTTTAGTTTATCTAATTTATTTATTTATTTATTTTTGTTCACTATTTAATTAGACTATAACAATAGATTTTTTTCAAAAGCTCAATTCAATCAACATAACATAATCGGTCAACCCGTATGTATATAAAAATTATTATATAAATTTTGATATTTCATATAAAAATTAAAAAATATAAATATAAAAACTTTGAAATGTTGGATTTGTTCTAAAGATTTTAGTTTTTAATTAATTTATTTATTTTTATTCACTATTTAATTAGATTATAAAAATAATTTTTTTCAAAAGTCCAACTCAACCCGATCCAACCGCAAAATTGCAGGTTGGATCGGGTTAAAAATTTTTAACTCGTTCTACATGCGGGTTAGGTCAGGTTAATATTTAAGCTGATTAACTGACCCAACCAACCCGTGTTCACCCCTATTCACTTCCTAAGATGACGAGGATGACTTTACTTGGATAATATTTTACAAAAATAACAAGGCCAGAGGACTGACCTTCTCAGTGTAAACCTTCCAATTGTCATGTCGGTTACCAAAATTTTAAAAAGACGAAATTTAGACTGAGGAACTTCAGCGAGAGGACGTTTGAATTTTCCTAGTTAAATGATTTTTAGCTTACCTTTCAACAATGATAGAGGACTTTTTGATGACTTTGATTTGACTTGAGAAAGTTGGGGCCGTTTGGATGGGTACTTGGACAGGCAACCTTCCCCTCAAGTCGTAGGAGTAGTAGTAGCGTCACATGCTCCCCTACTTGTCCTAAATTTTTTCATAAAACTATTATTAAATTTCAACTAAAAATTTCATATGTCCCTAATAAAACATGTGATTTGTCCGATTAGTTTTGAATAATATACAGAACATATAATGCTTATTACAGACGTGTGATCATTACACTTCAATCAGGCTATTCTATTCCATCTGTTAGAAAGAAAAGAACCTAAATCAAAATACTTAATAACACAGCGATACATTTATACAAAACTTCTTCCCCGAGCACATGCTATGGAGTCATAGTGCGTCATCAAAATCACTTTAAAGAGTAATAAATCTAAAATTATTTAAAAATATTCCAAATAAATTAAAATTTTCACCGCTGATTAAAATTGGATTAGAAATTTTTAACCCAACCCACGCATTTTGGGTTGGGTGGTTCCGTGGTTCTTCGGCCCACCCCAGATCCAAATAGCTGCCTAGCAGTGAAACTGAAAAATGACAAAACTACGCCCAGGTTCCAAAAACAGGTGGAATCCGTATGTTGCAAGTGTGCATGGTATTCAATTTGCGGTTAAAATCAACCGCCTTGCTCGAGTAGCCTGATCAATTTTAAAAGTTCAAAATATGCAAGCTTCCCAGACAGTCATCCAAAAGATATTATCTACGAATGAAATTATCATTTGGTTTTTATTGCTGCAATAATCCTATACATGTTAGTAATTTAGTAATGAGATATAGAATTGCAATAGACCGGTATTCTGCTCCTTAAAAGTCAATCGAAGCCCTTCCCCAGGCAGTTGAGACACCGCTGTACCCTGAAATAAGTAATATGACAAGAAACCAGCAAAATAGTTAAGCAACAATCAAATCATCTCTAAACTAATCTCCTACATAACCATCATTCATAGGGCTTGTAGCTTTTTTCATTGAGAAAAATGCAAATGCCAACATCTAGTTTCCCAAACACTGCATCAGATAGCAATACTTTTCAGTGGATTCTAGTTGTCTAGCACCATCCAGTGAAAATAGCGGTATAGATTTTATATTATCACACTATCATACTGTCTAAAAGATGATGAACCCGAAAAACAAAACATAGAAAGAAAATTAAAAGAAAATGAGTACAAGAAAAATTTTGATTTCCAATATCCATCTTAAATTAGCAAAATACAATAAAGTGTTGGGTAAATGACAAGGCCCCTTTATATGTGAATAAGATCCAGCCCATAAGCCCAGGATTTTAACAAGCCCATAGCATATTCAAATAACTGTGTCAAGATGATTGTCGACAAACTTTGCTACGTCATTAACTGGACAGAATAAAAGCCTGGCCACCTGGACAGACAATGCAGACAATGCAAAGCAGCTTCATGTGCCTCTACAAATCAAAGGAAGCTTCAGGGGTCTATACAATAAAAAGTAGATCAAGAGCTGCAAACCACAGCAAAGGTACAAAGGTTGGTGCAAAGGGTGAACACTATAGAGTCACACAGGAAGAGCTAAGAAGCTTTCAGTATCTACCCCAAACAATCAAAGATTTCAATCAAAGAACTGCAAGCAACAATAAAGGTGAAGGCTACAATGCTACAGAGGAAGAGCGAAGGCTACAATGCTACAGAGGAAGAGGCAAGAAAGCAAGCCTACAGCATCTACGTACTCCAAACAATCAAGAAACCTAGTGAAGAACTGCAATCGCAGCAAAAAGATAAAAGGTACACAGGAAGAGCCAAGAAAGCAAGCCTACAGCATCTACGTACTCCAAACAATCAAGAAACCAAGCAAAGAACTGCAACCGCAGCAAAAGGATAAAAGCTATGCAGGAAGAGCCAAGAAGGAATCCTCTCTGCAAGTTATTTTTACTACTTATAAATATTTATACAAACTTTAGCTTTATATGTTTGTTTTTGTATAGGATCTCTACAACTTTTCTGTATTGTTTGGAAGATATTAATTGTTGTCTGCTCATTTTCAAAGAATGGCTTCTGAATTGAAGAATTCTCATGAATTAACTAAGGGCTTAGAATGTGATTTGGCATGAAGTAATGATCAGTATGTCAGTGTTTAAGGAGAAAACAAGAAAAACCTGTACAAACTTGGGAAAGATGAGACCAATGGGGTTATCAAAAGAATTGTTTGATCTAATCAAGCAAAAAACTCTCTTGAATCAGATTTAGTGGCAAGTCAGAAAGAAATAAAAGGTTTGAAGCTACAATTAACCACTACTGTTAATGAGAAAAATGTGTTAATGGAGAAAGTGGATTGTGTCGAGATTGAGAACAAGAAGGCTCGAGTTATTTTTTAATCAAAAGGTTAATGAAATGAAAGCTGAACTGGAAGAAGTGAAAGACAAGTATAAGCATGTTTCTTTAAAATCTGACTTTAATGAAGTTGATGCTTTTATGCAATGCAGTAAAGATGACGTTCCTACTACTCCACTCTTGGGCGATTTGGAATTTTTTTCAAATGCATCTGATTTTGTAGTTGATGTTTTTGCTAGTAAAGGGAAATATCTGAAGTTGTGGAACCTGTTACTTCTTTGACTGATGTGCCTACTTCCCCTGCACCTACTAATTCTCCTAGTCTCTTTTAGCTTTTCTAGTAATGGAGATGTGAGAAGGTATGGACTCAATCTTTGGGTGATTGTACAGTCATTTTCTTGTGTAAATAGTCTTTTTGTAGGCTACAAAAATAGTACTTTTGTCACCTTTTGAGTGTAAACTGGAGATGTAGGACTGTATATGTATTTTGACATGGAAAGGTTGGCTTCCCTGATCTAACATTATATGTAAGTTTGTAAGATAGTGTAGCTTTCCCTTTTCATTGTATATACGAATTATAATTTTTTGTAAATGTTCCCACCTATTTGTTTCATTTAAAGTTTACTTACAATGTTCTTTAACCACTAGACTTAGTTACATATCCTTTAACAACTAGACTGTATTTCTCAAACAAAAGCTCTAAGATGGCATACCGCTGATTTTAGATTTAAAGTAAAATTTTAAAGACTTGAAAGAGCATTTCAATTTAAAGATTTAGAAAGTACCCATATCTAAAGACTGAATGCTCATTGTGAACATAATACTTTCCAGATGCTTAACCATTCCCCCCCCCCCCCCCCCCCCCCACCCTCCAAGTGCCTGGGATCCTTCTAGGGTTTTAGTGCCTAGAGATTTAGCAAAAGAGTTGTTTGGTTCTAATGAAATTGCCATTTCCCACTTATTGCCAGTACCTTATTTCTCCAATTTTTTGGGTTAGCAAAAATTTTGGTTATCAATCTGTCTTTATCTTTATATCTGTGAGAAATATAATACACATGATCTGCATAATGTTTCACAAAGTAAAGTCTCCGAAATTAATTGAAGCCTATATTCTTTCCATGCAAGTGGTTAAAAGCAAGAAATCGCACCAAAATTCTATAACCACTCGGGCAAAGTTGGACTAAAGCCAAATTATAAAAGTTAAAAAACCTTCAAATAAAAAGGGTGAAGGGGAATCTTTAGCCTACTAGCACATATGCTGTAGGAATTTTAACATTGTTGGAGTCGAAACATTAAAACCCAACATCTTTTGATTGATCTATTGAAATTAGGAGACACCCCTTGGAAAGGCATCCTTAAACTTTTCCCTAAGGTTTTTTAAGTTTTTGAAATTTTTCTTTCTCTAAATAAGATACATGTAATTGATTTATCCATCAAACCAAAATCCCCAAAGCAATAAAAAAACATAGGACAAAATTTCTTACTTGAATATCATCGATTGAAGATAAACAAGTAGAGAACTTTAGACTAGAAAAATATATTTGCCGCCTAAGAATATAATGAAAGAGATGAATCTATATCTTTTGAAAGTACAAAACTGTTCTTTAAAGAAAATCAGAGGAGAACTAAAGGAGGGATAATATATTTACTACACCTAGGCAGGTGCTAAGAGCCTTGTTAAAGTCTTAATGAGATTTTGTTTAATATCAAGGCAGGTGCTAAGAGCTTTAGTAGGACTTAAAAATACATTAAGAGCTCTAATAAAGTCTAATGACTTGAGCAGGTGCAAAGAAAATTGGATACCAAAGTTAATAATTAAGTCAAGAGATAAAACAATATATATAACTGCACTATAAGCGGCAAGTTTGGAAAACATGAACAAGTGAAAAACAATTCAAGAGATAAAACAAGAAAGAAACCAAAGAAAAAAGAAAGCGAAGAAGCCAAGAAAGCAAAACTAAGAAGAAAAAGAAGAGCAGTAAGAAGCGAGCTATTGAAGCCAATAAACAAACAAGCACAAGTATTTCAGCTTTTTAGACTGATCCAAGTACTTGTTGTACAAGAAAATTGCTCAAATTTATTGTCACAACAAGCAGAGTTAAACAGCACCCCAGGGATCAAGATTAGAAAGTAAGCATACAATAACAGTTAGAAAAGAAAGCTGCTTTATGATTTTTACATCTCACCTCTCCGAAACCAAACTAATGATAAGAGGAAAACACATTTGAAAAAAATGAAAGAAAGAAAGAAAAGCACAGTGACTAACCTGTTACCCTCACAGGTAGGGCAAAGACAAGGATTGATGAAAACAGGGTCGTACAAAGGCGACCACTCAATAGTTGCATTTCCTTTGCATAACTTGCAAATATAAAACCCTTTTCCTTTACAAACCCCACAAGGCATCGCAAACTTTTTCTACAAATATACAAAATAGAAATAACAATAAGTATAAAAAAAATATGGAAGAAAATATGACTGAAGAGAAGAGGCGCTTCCTGCTTTTACCCGTTTTGCTTCACTGGCAGCACGAAGTGCCCCCAGAGTGATAGTGGAAGCCACATTGAGGGTGACAAATCCACCAAAGATTATTGCAGCAGTTGCGCCTAAGAAGCCAACCTGCTTCAGTATCATCGTTGCCCTTTGATTTCTCACAGGACTTTCCTCAAACAGCTGCAGTGCACGATACTTCGGTTTGGACTTTGGGTTAGCCCCTTAGCACTCCCGGTTTTGTCTCTCCCGAGCTTCCGGCAATAAAGCAACGCAACGTCTTTTGTAGTTTATCCTATCCAGGCTAATATCATCTTGGTCCCTAGATTTTGGAAAAAAGAAAATGAAAGACGCATTTATGTTCTTACTCCGATTCTTGCCGCTAGAAAGTGAAATTCACAAAAAAAAAATCCTTATCAAAATCAACAATTTACTTTATTTTTAGGATTTATTAGTTTCAAAACATTCATTGATATCTTTATTTACGATTTTGTTTAGGTTTAGAGAGCCAAACGTTGGTAATTATAATTTAACAAATCAATTATTTAACTTTCATTATAAATAAATTTATATAAATATTTATCTATTTCAATTTGACTAATGATAATTAAATCTCCCCACACATAGATCACACCCATGTGAGCTGTGTTTAATATCATACATCTTATTTTCAGTCTAAAACTTTTATCTTTTACCAATTGAACTAACTAGCTTCCACTAAAATTCAAAATGTAAGTATATGTAATTTGCTTAAAATTTAGAGAACTAAAAATTACTAAAGTTTTTTTTAACTAAATCGGTGATTCAGTCACCCTCATTTCCTCATATTTTATAGTTTTTTATTCTTTAAGAGGTATAATCTTTTAATAGAACACACACACTCAACTCATTTTTTTTATATTTACCAAAAGAAACTATAGGCAACACGTCCTCTTACTGAAGGTACATAAATACTGCTAAAATTTGTTTAACTAAATCAATGATTTTTTTTTCCATTTAGGGACTTGTTTGCTTCAAAATTGTCATGGTAAACTAGCTTCCAAAAAGTTGAATGTTTTCTTGGTTAATGTTCTTTTACAGAAAAATGTAGGGACCCAGATGTTATCATGTTCTGGTGTTTATCCAAAATGATATTTGTCTGAGTCAAACCCGAAACGGGCCTAAATGACGTCGTGTCGTTTATTTGTTTTTTTTTTTTTCATTTCTCTGTAAAACGGCACCGTTTATTTCTTCCTCTTCGTTTTACCACACAACCCGACACATCACCCAATTGTAGAACCCAAAAGCAACGAGATGAATAAATAATATGCGTGTGTTTTCATTCTCTGCGACAGTTACAGCCATTCACAAAGCATCACAATTAATATATGTGTGTGTTTTAACAAATTATTTAGGATTGCTAAGATGTGGCTAGAGCTGTAGATGGAGTTGAATAAATTATCTACACCCTGATCTTAAGCGTGGGAATTTTACCGATGAAGAAGATGAACTCATTATCAAGCTTCATAGTTTGCTTGAAAACAAGTAATTAATTAAGCTTCTTCTCTCGTTTTTCTTTTTAAATTTTTTATTTGTTTAGGGGTGGGTTAATTTTAATTATTAGATCCAAAAAAACTCTTTTTTTTTTTGGGTGGGGGTGTTTTGAATTTGTGTAATGTGTAAGTGGTTGTTGATAGCTGGAAGATTACCAGTAAGAACAGACAATGAAATAAAGAATTACTGAAATACCCACATCAAGCAGAAGCTACTTAACCATGGCCTTTACCCTCAAACTCACCATCCCCTCAACCAAATTCATAACCATAATAATTTCAACAAATACACTATTAATAATAATGGAGAAATAATACATAGCAGCACCCATTATCAAGAAAATCTCTCAACTTAGAGCTATCCAGTGGACTTGCTTCTTCTGATTCTGTGGACTCAAAACCTCTACAGCAACGACAACAGCCGCAGCAGCAGAAGCAAGTTGTTGATTACAATAAGTTTTTTTGAAGTGAAGCAAGCAGTTTGTTTGTGTTGGCAACTTGGTTTTGGGAGAAGTGAAAGTAATAATTGTACTCAAAATTCTAGTGTGGTGAAACGAAGAGGAAGAGAAAGCAGCTGGGTTTTGTAGTTGCTTTTGCCTTATCTAAGCCAAACGGTGTCGTTTACAGAAGATTGATGAAATGTCGACAGCCGTCTTAGGATTTGCCCGGGGCAAACATCCGTGTGCACTGTAGAGTGTTTATTCCTTTCAGTAGCAAGACTGGTGGGGCCAGATAGTGAACAGTTTGACTTGATTCTAACCCACGCGCTTAGATCATGTGGATTCGCCAAACCTACGAAACGGCGCCGACTTAAAAAAATTAACAATTCATTTCAAAATTCAAAAAAAAAAAAATATTAACGAACCCCAAACCTTACACGTCAGCAATAATCGAGAAACGCCTATATATACCTGCATCACCGTCGTTTATCTGCTTCTCTCTCTCGCATGAGCTGAACGAACCCTAGAAAAGGCTGCTCTCTCTCTCCTTCTCTCTGTGTTAAAATGATTTTAATTAATCACTTCTAAGTCTTCAAATCTGATTAATTGGAATCATAAGTTACCGTCAATTAATCAAATCGGACGATTCGGAGTTGCTGGTAATTATCTAAATAGCGCTATCATCTTTTTTCTTTTGTGAACTTTTGACCTATCCTCGTGTCATCTTACAGCCGGATCTTCCCGATTTCTGTGTATATCGATTCAATAGTACGATGGAGTTGGTTTTTTTTACTTTTGATTGGCTTCATTTCTTAAATTTTCCCTTTTTTTCATTTGCTTGGATAATTTTTTGTTGCAGCGGGTGAATTGGCGGTTGTTAGGTTACTCTAGAGCTGGATTTTTGTGATTTTGATTTTGGTTAAACAAGTTTAAATTATTGTTAAAACAAACAACGCGTCTATTCATTTTGATGCATATTTGTATTTTTTACAATGTAAATTTTGTGATTGAATTGCCTTCTCTTTAAAGTTATCAGTAGATAACTAATTTTCTGTGTCGGAAAGGCAAATTGGAGTATACAGGCAGGGATGGTTTTTTTCATCTTCATTAGCTCCTAATGTTGTTGCCTGAATTCATTGCTGATCTTAAATGTCCTAGCAAGTGAAAAAGTTGGAAGAATACTGGAAACTAAGTTTTATGGTAGTGTGACTTAGTAATGAATTTATTTATCCGATGCATTTTCTTGAGGTAAATGCATATAGCAGAAGAAGATATTAAGTTTCTAGCGTTGGAGTTTCAATTGTATGGCAGCAAAAATTGTGTGTGTTAAGATATCGGCTCATGAGCTGTAAGATAGTGCTCCCTAGAGGTAGATTGATCAAAAAGATTTGTCCGATCAACTTCAAGTGGTTTGGCGTGTAGACTTGTTAAGTTCTGTAGCTACTTTGCTTGATTTCCATATGCTAATGTGCGATTTGGCAGGCTTTTGTAATCATTCGTTTGAATGATAGAAGTCTAAAAACGGAAAATGGATCTTTCTTGGATCATGAGTTTAAGTCGTGGTGACTCCGAATGCAAAGGAATGATATTGATTTAAATATGAGAGAGCTCATTTAGATTGTGGTCCAGGATGGTGCTGTGAAAATCTTATTATGTGGACTTTTCCAATGCAGATCATGCTTGTTATTGGGATTCACCAACAATGTTTTGGTACTAAAAACTGGTAACTTGATTTACCAGTTCTTTCTCCGTCTTGCCAATGCTTTAGGGCTTTTATGTTGATAGTAATATCCAATTCCCGTGGTTTTGATTCCTCCAAAAAGGATTATCTCATGGGGCATTTAGCAAGGGTTTGCATCTGGCTCATTGTACTTGTGTAGAATGTTTACATCATTTTGTTCATTTTATATTGCTTTGGGTAACTGTTCCATTTATGAGAGAAATTGAATTCAATCATTTTTCTTTGAGTATATGTGTTCTACAATAATGTGATAGCATATGATATTCCAGTGTTCTTATGAATCCATTTCTGTTCTGCTACAATACCTTTCATATCTATTGATGAATCTTAGCTACTATAGCTTGTGCAACTACTTATGTTTTTGTGGTCTTTTGTGGCTCCAATCCTTCAGTTGCTGCTTTGTGAGAGTTGCCAGACTTTAGTGTTTGTGTATGTATATTTGAGACTTCAACATGCCAAAGGATAGAAGGGATCGTTCTGTGTCTGTTGATAGATGCAATGCATCTCCTTACCCATGCAGTTCTAGTCGTACTCAGAAGTCCTCTGCCAAAATCCTATTGGAAAATGATGAAAATTTGAAAGAATGGGAAGAGGCCAGGTGCCCTGTTTGCATGGAACATCCTCATAATGCAGTTCTCCTCCTATGCTCTTCCCATGAGAAAGGTTGTCGTCCTTTTATGTGTGACACAAGCTACCGACATTCGAACTGTCTGGATCAGTTTCGCAAGTCATTTGTAGAGACTTCATCCATGACTGTGATGTCACAGCTAGAAGAATCCCAACCCTCTCCTACAAATGCATCGGTTTTGACTTCAGAAGCAACAGCTACTGGCTTGCTAGAAGAAAGAAGCGAGGAAGGATCCTCTATGCCACATTCTTTGTCTTGCGAGAAGAAGACCCGGCCAAAGCTAGTGTGCCCCCTTTGCCGTGGTGATGTTAAAGACTGGATTATTGTGGATGCTGCTCGTAGGTTTATGAATGGGAAGACTAGAAGTTGTTCTTGTGAGACGTGTGATTTCAGCGGGACATATACGGATCTCAGAAAACATGCTAGGGTTGAACATCCGCTCGTGCGGCCATCTGAGGTTGACCCAGAGCGGCAGCATAATTGGAGAAGATTGGAGCGCCAGAGGGACCTTGGGGACTTGCTTAGCACACTTCAGTCTTCTTTTGGTGAGGAGAGGGATGAGAGCAGTGTTTTGCCTATTGATGATGGTGGTTGGCTTACTGTATTTTTTCTTATAAGAGTGTTTAGGCCTGGTTCTAGTACAAGGAGAAGCAGCTGGTCTGGTACCTCAAGGGCCAGAGCACACTTGAGTATTAGAAGGCGAACTTCCCAACTTTGGGGGGAGAGCTATGATGGAGAAACAGGATCTTCTTCCAGAGACGAGGACAATGAATCATCAGATGGTGGTTCAGCTCCTCTGAGGCGCAGTGAGCGCATTCGGAGGCAAACAACTCCGGACAATCAGCCTTAGTTGCAAACTCTGTGGAATCTGTCTTTATAATCATTTTGTTTGGAGGCTTAAACTGTAAGTGTTGTCAAATTTTCGTTTTTTGCTCTTGGATTAGTAAAAGCTGTTAGATATTAGAAATGTCTTTTGACTTGGGCAATTTGTATGTGTTTCAGGTGGTGGAACAGAGGAAGAGAGATGGAAGTTCTGCCTACATGAGTGTTGGCGTCTGTCTGTACCGTACTACTTGGTATGGAACAGATTTGCCTGATGTGCTGGATATTCCGATGATTGATTAAAACTGTAATTTATAGAAACTTTTAATTAATCGATATATTTTTTCTTCAGCAGCTCTTTATTATTTATAATAATATATATTTTTAAATTTGCATTTGTTGCTATGCTTTTTATGTCGAGTGTCTCCTTGAACAGCTGAGCTTGAAATAAATTTGCACTCTTTTGTGGCCTTGTAACTACTGCTGGTTGAGGGGAGGGCGATTTCCAGCACACATTACTGGGGCGACGGGGACAGCTCACATTACTAATAAGTTGGCTAATTTATCAGTTGTGTGGGCCGTTTGCTGCAAAGTGCGGCTACCTAACTCAATTAAAGCGAATTACAGAAATCGCCAAAGCCATTGTACCATGACACAATATTTGATTAGTTTGGTTTCCTTTGTCCATCTATGTGACTCGCGATGAAACAATAATCATCTGAGAATATTGATAAAAGAAGACAATTTTTTCCCATAAAATTCAATAAATAATGAAAGTGTTAATTTATTTGTATTGTAATAAATGTTAAAATTTTAATACATACCATTCCAATAATGACGAAAGAAGTCAACATTTTCCCATTAAATTCAATAAATAATAAAAATGTTAATTTATTTGCATTGTAATGTATTTTAAAATTTGAATACCAATCATTGTACTTCATTCCCATCATTAATGTCGCATCACTTCAATTCTTTAGACGAGTAATTTTTAAAAACTTCCCCTGAGGTTTGGGTTTGTTGCAAGTAGATGGCGAGAATTTATTTATTTGTAAAAGACCTACTACCGTCAGTTAACTTTAACATTGACCGTTAGTTGACTGTGCAAAGACAATATTACCCTTAACAATAATTTGTAGACGAAAATAACTAAAAAAAATTAAAATTATTGGCTATTTTACCCTCTTTAAATTATTGATATTTTCTTAAAGTTCCTACAAGAAAGATAAAATTAAAAATTTTAAAAATTCTCTTTAAATTATTGATATTTTCTTAAAGTTTCTATAAAAAAGATAAATTTAAAAATTTAAAAATGAAATAGTTATAATTTTTGCCTATGATATTGTAAATCTTTGGAATTGACAAGGATAAAATTGTCAAAAAATAGGGTTTGTGCTTTTCGCGCCAACAATTTTAAATTTTTTTTTAGTTATTTCCGACTACAAATTGTTGTTAAGGGTAATATTGTCTTTGCACAGTCAACTAACGGTAGGGGATTTTTTACAAATAAATAAATTCTCGCCATCTACTTACAACAAGCCCAAACCTCAGGGGAGTTTTTTAAAAATTACCCTTCTTTAGACAAGTTCAATTCTTTAGATAAAAAAAATTGAGATAGGGTTAAAAACTTAGAATGGTAGCTTATTCTTTTTCTTTTTTCTTTTTTTTTCCCCTCTTTGAAACTGTTTTCATAACATCAACTTGTACAAATTTGGTAAGTAATACTTATAAATTTAAAAAAAAAAAAAAAGCAGACTCAATGACTGTAAAGTAGGCCGAGTTCAAATTCGAAGCATACCACACTTTAATGTAGAACAAGGGAAAATATATATATATATATATCATTATTCAACTAAACATTATAATAAACACATTGCGCAAAACAAATAAACAATAGACAACTTATCTTTGCTATATTTGTCCCATTTATTATTATTATTATTTTTGATGACACGAGATTATTGTTCAAATTACAACTCATATTATATGAGAGTATAATTGATATATACAATTATATATATATACTGAGTCCTGTTGACATTAATGTTGATATGACACCGCTCAGATTTTTTAACCCTCTCAAATATTCGAGGGACGTCAAACTCTCATCCTAGGAGAAAATATTCGAGGGACGTCAAACTCTCATCTTAAGAAAAAGACTGCCTTCACTCAAGCTTTGAAACTCTAATAAAAAATATTTAAATTAAACTCTTATAATACGTCCGTAGAAACTCAAACTCACTACCTTACAAATATGAGGGAGGGGCTCAAGCCACTTAGGCTAAGCCCAAGTGGTTTATTTGTCCCATTTATTTAAATCTTCTTTACTCTCTCTTTTATTCGAAAAGTTCAAACAGAAGTATAATAAGAAATAAAAAGAGTAATCAAACGAAGAAAGAACCAACTTTTCTTTCTTCTTTCGTATTCATTCATTCATTTGCCTGAATTCCTCGAAAGTCCCAAACCTTTTCTCTCTCTTCCCTGGGGTCAGAGACTCAGAATATGCATCTCTGAGAAGAAAGATTTGTTGGTTTTTTTTTTTTTTTTGTTTGAGGAATTGAATTGAGTCGATAAGCAATTTGCCTGTGTCAGCGAAATGGTGTCAGCACAAATCTCATCTTCAAGCGAACACGATGGTATTAACGAAACCCAGGTGGTGTTAAACGTTTACGATCTCACCCCTGTGAATAGTTACACCTATTGGTTCGGTTTCGGGATTTTTCACTCCGGTATCGAAGGTTTCTTCACCCATCTCTCTATTTTTCTTGTTTTTGCCTTCTATTTTTGTTTCTTTATGTGCTTTGTATGTTTTCGTGATCTGGGTTTGCGCCTTTTTTTGGCTTTATTTGTTAATGTTTAATTAATGGATTTGCTGGGGCTATAGTTAGATCTTTATTGCAAAAAAAAAAGTTCTTTGGTTTATTTTTTGGTATTAATTTGATGATTGTGCTTAAATTGGTTTACGATTGGTGGCTTGTAATAATAAGTAACAGGCATGCTTTCACGTGTCCGTAGTTCAGTATTTCTCTTTCCTTGTTCTATGGAGTGCTCATTGCTCAATTTTGGAGGTGCGATGCTATATTGTCTTTGGTGACAATTGGTAGGGCTATTTAGTCAGCTGGTGCCTTAAGATTACTAGTGCTAAAACAATGACTAATGCTGTCAGTATTTATTTTGCTTCGATCAAGCAAAATGACTTTGTTGATTGTACGTAGTTGTGTAAACAATTAACCACCTATAGTGCTGTAGGTTAGCACACAACAGACAACAGTTGACCATGAAAGCTGGGTTGTTTGTTCTTGAACTGGGAAAAAAGACGTTTTTGAAATGTTTGAATTGGTGCTCTGAGTTTTGCTTTCTTTCGGTTACTAGAGCCTCCAGTAATACCAGGTTTAAGTAGATCAGATGCAACTTCAAATTTTGAAATATTGATAATATTGGGAATAAATGCTGGTCATTTGGATTATCACAATCATTGATGGGGGTGTGCCTAGGTGGAAGGGGGATAGGACGTACTACAGGAATGATAAAGTTCAAAATGACTGATAGCGAATATATTTGCTGGTTTCCAATACATGTTTCGTTCATGAAGGAACTATTGATTAGAGTCTCCAAGATTTGTTGGACAGGAGGAGATAATGATTTGGAATTGGTCTCAAAGGAGATTACTGGGTTAGGTCTCTTGCCTTGGGAATTTAGGGGACAAATCTCCCTCAAACCAACTTTGGAGGAGGATTAATTTAATTTGTGTTTGTGCTCAGGGTTTGGTGGGGAAAAAAATGGTGATTTGGAATTGATGAATTATGTTTTGTGATTGATAGAAGTCCATAAAGTGTCGTTAAGGTGTTTTCTGATCGTTAAATCCATCTGGATCTACTACTATTCCAAAAGGGATGAATTTATTTAATTTGAATTTTTATTTCAGTACTAGTTTTGAAATTTCCTATGTTGAATCCAATAAACTTTAACATCTGAATCATGCGTATGAGCAGTTCATGGAAAGGAGTATGGATTTGGAGCTCATGATTTTCCAGTTAGTGGAGTTTTTGAAGTCGAACCAAGAAGTTGCCCTGGATTTATTTACCGAGCTTCTATCCTGTTGGGCCGCATAAATATGCCTCCCTCTGAATTCCGGACATTTATTGAGTGTTCAGCATCTGAGTATCATGGAGACACTTATAACCTCATCTCAAAGAATTGCAACCATTTTACAGATGATATTGCATGGAGATTGACTGGCAAACACATCCCTGGGTGGGTGAATCGGCTGGCCCGGCTAGGTACAAAGAATTCTTCCTGTTTTCATCTTCCAATGTTTGTAATACAGCAAGTGATCACTGCTAACTACCAAATAAAGTTGCTTTCAAAGAAAATATGACTCATTTGTAGGCATATTCATCTTAATACTACAAGCATTTCCTGTATCTATTAATCTTATGTGTTTGGTAGCCATACCATATTATCTGAAATGTACTTTCCTAGATTTCAAAAGAAATACCCTTTAACTAATAATAATCCAGGATTGACTTTTCTTTTTCCAAAAATGGTTTCATATTTGTTTTCATTATTTTTCCCTAAAAGTTGAACGCAGTTAAAATTTAACTGAATGCAACTAATGTTCCAAACTCCAGGTGCTTTATGCGGTTGTCTACTTCCTGAAAGCCTTCAAGCAACTACTGTTAAGCAGCTACCTGAATACCATGACTGTACAGGTTAGTGTCTGCTCTTATGAATCCTTTCTCTTCTTAATATTGTTCAGCTTGATCAGTGCCCTGTCCTTCTTACGATTATTACCTACTTTTTAATATTAGCAACATTTTTGTTGCCTTTTTGGGTGGTTTTCTTCCAGAAGAAGATGGAAGTGAGTCTTTGTCGACTGCGACACCCCGCGAGTCAACAGAAATGGATGATAACGATCAAGAGAAACTCTTGGTAACATCATCAGCTGGCACTGGGGAAGTTGCTTTTGTCAGAGAGGCCATCAAGTGAATTTAAGCTGATTCTGAGGTGAAAGAATTGACCTTTGGAACTGCTGTTCTAATCATTATTGATTATGGCTTCTTGGAATGAAGAACCTGCATCCCACGTTTCCGAGGACAAATTGCCGGAAATGATTTACCATCAGTTGCAAGTGTGATTGCTCGCTGGAATGTTTGATTTTTGTCTTTGAGATTCCCTTTTTTTGAATCATTTTTCCTTCTCTTTCCCCATTCTTTTGTTTGGTTGTCAGGATGAAGAATTTGGAACTAGCAAATAGGTGGTTGTAACTGGTGAATTTTGCGAGTGCTCTGTGATTAGTGTGAGCCTCTTAGTGTTTGATGTAGGAATGCGGCTTCTGTCTGTGGTACATGTCTCCTGTCTGTGGTACATGTAATTTGACTATGCGATTGGAGGCATTTTTGTGAACTTCTAGAGACATTTGTCAGAAATTTCCTGTTAATGCATCTTAAAAGTAACTGTAAATTTTGTACCGAAATAGCCTGCCAATTTCCTTCCCCAAATTGTTCTCGCTAATTCGCACTCTACCGTGGCCTTCAAACCTTAAACCCAGGGACAGCATAATATGATGTAGAGTTTGGTTACTGACTATTGAGTTGGTATGACTTTTAATTTTTAAGGTATTTTTTAAATAATTTACAATAAAATTTATTATGCTTGCTAAATAAATTTTTTAAATTTTTTTAATAAAATTATCGAATGTAATATAAGTTTTAATTAAATAAAGGTTACAAAATACAGCTGCCAAATATCAAACACTTTACAAGCTACAATTGCCCAATAACCAGCAGAACACAATTGGAACTTGATTTTGCACTAATGCCTACAGTTTGGAACGCATCAGCAAGCAAATGAAGCAGCTTCAACCTCCACTGCCTTTGATTTGTATTACAAGGTCAACGCTTGCAAGCTGCGAGTTGAATTGAATTCACTCACTGAATCTTTTCTAAAATCGGCCTATATACCGAAAATTTTTTAGTGGCATTTAAACAGAGTAATTTGATCCCAAGTCACCGTTGATTGCAAAGTCCAAGGTTGATTGCAAAGTCCAAGGTCTAACTCTAGTGGAAAGCTGCTACCAGATACAAATTTCAGTATGCGTGAGTCATTCTTGCACGTTAATTGATCTTACTACGAAAAAATGGGTCCAAGTTTTATTGTTCATTCCTACCAAGCCTGAGATCAGAGCACTTTGACTGCAATACTTTCAGGGTGATTTACGCTAGATCTCAAAACTTTTGAAAAGGGTCATCAGGGCCGCACTACGGGCTCAAATTACCCTTTACAAACTGAGCTCACGTGTTACCGTGGCTTCAGCTCAAACTTATTAATGTCAGAACCAATTGACAAGGTACTACCAAAGGAAGTGCCGGGGCTACTCAGGCAAACATCATAGAATCAATCCTGGACGAATCATCTCACCGCAGGCAAACTCGGCCAGTAGAAAACAGCAATTCATACTTCAGTGTAGTGTTTCTAGGAAATCATATGAAAAGCACAATTTGAGTAAAATATAGGATTAATGATCCAAATTGCCAAATTAATACAGCTTACTAACTTCAAACGGGAAGGTTGACAACGCAAATATATGTTCTCATAGATAATCATACGCAGTTTCCTCCAGATGCGAAACAGTTAAACAATATCAAACGCACGAGGACTGATAGGAAATGCATGGACTAATGTCACCATATCATGTATACCACACCCAGAACTATTATGAGCCACTAAAATTTCTTCCTTACAACTATAAAATAATTTTTTCCCCCTCACATTTCTTGCCCTTCCAACTTGTAGCTCAAGACTTGGAGGTGTCATGAAGAGCATCCCTCAAGCCCCAGTTTAGTTGTTAGCCAAGCACAGACCTCGTCCATCTCTTCAGGACAGGTGTAGTGGCCAAGGCTGCAGTCAAACAAAGTAATCAAAACTTAATTACTATAATGTATCAAAATTAAACAAACAAGTTTTGCAGGGATTACTTACCCACTGTAAGCTTTGAAGATCACATCCTGAAATGCATTTGAAGTCAAGGCTTGCGAGGATTTCTCACCAAATTTATACTGAACCACATCATCACCTGCAACCAGCCATGCCAAAATCAATTCGTCAACAGTTGCAGCTTACTTCATAATTACGAAGCCAGTGCAGAAACTAGGGCAACTATTCACTGATGCAAGGCTGGATGAGTGACTACAAAGTACAAACTGCTAGTGAAGATATAGGGTAATTGATAACAATTGTTGAAAAATTCTTTAGAGAAACAAATGGCTAGAAGAAGATATAGAAAGGAGAACAAAGTTATTGCTGCAAAACATTATGAGATGTATTATCACACAATTAGTATGAAACACAAGCTAAGGTGATGATACGGTTAATCATAGCTACTTAAGAACCTAATTGAATATGCTAAATGCCAATTACAGAAAATCAGCTTTCAGTGGGGTCAGAAATTAGGCTTCCTATTGGCAGTATTTTGACTGGCAACATATCATTGTCTTTGTTTATCAATTATTTGAACCTCAAATCATTAACAATTGAAACAGAAAAAAGAAAATTGGAAGTAATATATAAGAAAGCAGAAGAAATCATTCAGTCTATGTCTACATTGACTGTTGCAATTTGGTTTTCTATTGATAGCAATAGAGCAGCACCGGGAACCAAAATGTTGTTTTTGTACCTCTAATTGTAGTGACCAGAAACATATTTCATATTCTGTCCTTACATTCTAATGTCTAGTCGAGTAAAATACTGCTCAGGCCTTGGCCCTTTGAGATGCCAAGCTCTAAGCTTGTAAAACAAATAAGTGAAACCCAGTCCAACAACAAAATTAGCTGAATAGACTGTTCATGAGGCATCTTGGGCCACATCAAATTAATTGAAATGCATTTATTCTGTTTGTGAGTCATCTTGGTCCTATTCCTAGCAATATCTGAATCCCAAAAGAAAGAAGACAGGCATATGCCAAAGCCGCTGATAAGATGCCAACTATAAAATGAATATCTGCCTATTTGAGAGAGTAAGGAAGACCTTTTCCATGGCAGAGCAAAATGGGCAAGGATGCAGCACGTCTTCTAGCTTCATTTTCTCCACCTAGTTTGTTCTTCAAGGTCCTGGAAAAGAATAGGACTTATGACGTGTGCTATTAAAAAAGGCAATAATCGACAGACGTTCAAATTGAAGTAAATATATGAAGTCAAACTTTGAGCAAGGAAGCCAGCCACTCAGTCCTACAACTGCACTCAATTTAGCAGGGTATGGATTGCCATTCCCATATTTTCCATGGGCAAAGCAGGTTGCAGAGTACAGTGCGGTTGCTGCTCCCATACTGAAACCTCCAACACCAAGTTTAACTGTACAAGAAAAGTTCCAATTAGGATGATACACAACTACAAAGCATGACTCAATTTTTTTCTGAAGTATGAGTCAATTTTTTTTCTGAAGATTAACTTTAGGGAAATTAGTACATTGCAATGCATGAAACTAAATCCACCGAGCTTCTCAATTCATTTGAAAAACAAGTTAACATCTCCATATAGATCCAGAGCAAAAAGGAGAAACCAGTATCAGCGACTGTAAGGTGAAATAATGCCACTACACTAACATGTAACAAACAAGAAATGTCAAATAGTCATCAGAAATACTATTAAAAAGCCTCTCTTTATTAAAGTTATTTGCAAACGAAATGCAATCATGTTATATCCAATGGAATCTCTAAATATACTCTTAGTTTATTGTGCAATTTAAGAAGTAGAACCTCATAAAACAACCATACACTATACTGCAATATGTGAGCTTGCATGTAGCACTGGATAAAAAAAAAAACTCCATCAACCTGTAGATTGGAGTTGACGAAAGTAAATTGTGTCTTACATGAAGCAATTTGTTAAGCTGTAGGGCAGTTTTCAAGTTGAAACACCATCTAGATAGATTAAAATTGGAAAGGTAACAATTATCCACCTTGCAATAATTGGCTATCAAAGTGCTCAAAGGCTTCAATAAAATAGACATTTATCAGAAATGATTAGGCAGAGAAAACCACACAGTATTATAACATACTAATACTCAGAAGAAGGAAACTTACTGTCAGTGGGCTCAGTGGACAATAAATTCACAACATGTGCAGCTGCAGCATCTAAACCCTCTAAGTCATCAGGAACATCTTCTGAAAGGTCTCCCACATCAAACCCTGATTTACATCACATTAGCATTTCCAAAACTTTTAATTTAATGTTTCAAACAGAAAATTTTCAGTTAAAGCATGATTTTCTACTATTGTCTGAACAGAAGTGTTCAATTTCCAAGGATTAACAAAGATGTGGAGTGTAAACTTTTTTTTATGGTTGATTTTTTTCTTTTAACTCCCATAAACTGAAACGGCGTGAATATTTTCTTGATTTTTCTAATATAAAACGAAAAGAAATTAAAACGGACAACTACTCTTACAGGCAGTGGATGGAAAGCCGCCAAATATAGTCATTGGTCGAGTAGGGGCAGTTGGGCAAATCCATTTAATCTGTATCACGTAATCAGAACCATAAAAGTTATTAAGTGTCCAATGAAGATAAAATTGAACTTCAAAATAAATTAGGAAAAAGTAACAGAAATTGCGATGCTCATAAAAAAATGAATGTCAATTGTTCTTACATTTGGAAGAGGAAGAGTCTCGAGGAGCTGGGACCAGCTGCCAACAAGATCAAAACATAAATGAGGATCTAATAGCTATTGCATTAATTTTAAAGGCTTTTGTGCATTAATTATAATTGATTCATTCGGTTGTCTGTTGTATTTCCATTTTCTTCTTCTTCTTGATGTGCGTGCATGTGTATGTATTTGCTTACATATGATTTTGATAAAAAAAAAACCCATAAGTTATTAATAGAGGAAAAAAGAGGCAATTCAGATTCATAGGCAGGCAGCACATATCAAAATGGGAAACTAGATAGCCAGCGAAATTCAGCTCATACTAGTTTGAACAGTAACAGCATTCATGATGTTGAAAGGTCAACTTGAACCATGTTTCATCGACTAGTCAAAGAAAAAAAGGAATATAATACAAAAAGGGAGAAAAGTGTCTTCTACCATCGGGCGATGCAAGTATCACCATACTCAACCAGAAACAGCTATCTCCATCCAGTTACTACAAAGAATATAACTTAAGTAATAGGAAAAAGAAAACTAGATCTGTTTTCCAATATAATTGTCAGGAAACTAACAGAATTAAAACGGCCATCTTAAATTTATACAAACAAGCAGTTGAAAGACACTGCTAAACAAAAAAGAAATGAAAAGGCCATATTACCTTGAACCATTATCGCCAAGTCCATGAAGCCACACAACAGTGGCTTGGTGTTTACCTTTGGGCCTGACCACATAGGTCCTTCCGAACTCAATTGCTCTTCTAACAGTATTACCCCCTGAAATGGAACCATCATAAAGTTCGATAATCAAGAACGGTAAAGAACATCCTATACATAGCAAAAACTCATATCAATCTGTAACTCATGCATAGAAGATCAGAAGGCACGAAATCAGTAAACACAAAACCAAAAGACAAATGAGGCATACAAAAGTGCTCACTTTATAAGCATCAAGTACACCAAACTGTAAGTAATGCAACAAAAGAATTAAGCTAACCAGAACTCATGGATGGCCCTGTAAAGCTCATTTTAACCCTTGAAAGATTATCACCAATGCAGGTAAAGTAACTGAGAAGAGCACAGATCCTGCAATAAAACAAATAAAGACTCAGATAGCATTCGCCATCGATAGTTCATAATGTTCGCAAAACTATTCAATAAATGGCATTATAACAAATGTACTTTAAGAGGTATTTAATTCGAAAAATGAAACCCAAAATTCAGAAATCAAAATTGGTCGACAGCTAAATACAAATACGACAAATTCATTCAATCAAAACTGGCATAATAACCATTACAATTAACCAAGTACCCCTCCCTATATTCAAAAACTTTAAAAAAAATTAATTTCTAGAAACTCCATGGTCCAATTAAGAATTGTAAGAAACGAAATGGGAATAATATTAATTAATAAAGAAATAAACAACAAGCGGGTTTTAGGGTTTAAAACATTACCAGAAGCAGAACTCCAGAGCTATGTGATAACTCCACGAGCTGAGTTCTCTCTCGTTGCCCAATTTTTTCTCTGTATTGTCTGCCAATTCTGTGATTCTCGTCTTGTGATTTTTGTCGTTTTGTGATGTGTTACTGTTCAACTTACTCGCACGTACGTGTCAGACGACTCTAGGCCGTTGATAAAAATTCTCGTTAACCGTTAGATCAATACGCGGCATAGGTTCCCTTCTGTCTTCGTCACTTGCATTTTTATGCGGGGATATTTGAAATATTAAATAATAATAATAATAATACGGGTGGTGATATTTTCACCCCATAAATTTTATTAACCCACCCTAATTTTAAAAAATTATTACAACAAGTGCACATTATTTTTTTAAAATTCAAATTAAGAAGAAATTTAAAAATTTAACCAATTAAATCCATATTCATTAATCATTCTTTTACGAGACTATTTTTTTTATTATATTTGATCAATAAGGTTGTTTTAACATAAATTAATATAATTCTTCTAACCTCATAAGGTAAAAGTACCAAAAATATCTAAAAATTTACTTTAACTTTAATAAATTTTTGTACAAATTTTTTTAATATTTTAATGATGTAATTAGGACATCTAGAGTATTGAAAATTATTAAATTCTATATAAAACATATTAGATTATAAAGCATAAAATTAAATGCCTGAAAAATTAGTTACGATAATATATATTTCTTAGGGTAATTTGGTTATTTTATATTATAAGGGTAAATTAGTGAAATTAAACTTATCTTAAAGTAACCTTAAATTTTTAAAGATTTTTAAAAGACAAAATAAGAAAAAAAATATTATAAGAATGATTTAATCAATTTATTATTCAAACTTATTATTAATTTGTAATTCTATAAAATAATGTGAATTTATTTAATTATTTTATAAAGGTGGGGTGGGTTTATAAAAATAGTGGGGTGAAAATATCCACACCCTAACAATACTAACAACAATAATAATAAGGAGTTATTTCAATTTACCCCCGCAAGTTACCATATACTTCAATTTATCCCACTATATACTATACAGTCAAATTGGGACTCAATTGTGAAGATCATATCATTATTGATTTTTTTTTTAATATTAGATACAATACATCCATAAATTCAGCACATTATAAATGTACAATCAAAGTCTAATACAATAAAGTCTAGATTAGATATGACCAACAAGCTAGGCGGCACGTGTTACGGCACGAGCGTGACACGTGCCCGTATTGCACTATATGGCACGAGCATATTTTGGTAGGGTACGCAGCACGGCACGGCACACATGCAGGTAGGGCTGGGTAAAAATTTTAGACACGTAATCGTAAAAGTACGGCATAGAGATGGTTAAAACACAGCACATGAAAAGACTTGAAATAAGCACATTTTATTTTTTAATTAAAGTAAAATTAAAATTTTATACTTTTAGAAATGGTTATATATTGAATATTTTAATGTATTTTATTAGTATAAGTCTTTTAGATTCATTTAATCTTAGTTTCAAAAAAAATATATAATTGTTTTATGTTTATAATTTATGAATCAATGGTATAATCATTTTAATAATTAAAATTATAAACATCATAGTTTTATAAAATGTATGTATTAATGTTATCATGAACTATGATATATAACTCTATGTAAGTGAATTTTTAAGAAAAAAAATTATTAGTCTTATTGTTGTTAATATTAAATATTAAAAAGTAATTCTCATACGCTAGGGTCTAACTTAGTATTAGTATTACATGCTCTTACAATTATTAGTTTATTATTATTGAACATAGACTTGAGTTTTAAACTTTTGATTCCATTAAATTTAACTAAAAATTCATGAACTGAAAAAAGGTACATAGATTTTAAAAAAAATGCCAATAACTTGGCATGTCATCTTGAAAAATAAAAGAAAAAAGAAAAAGCTTGCTGTCCGTTTTTAGGCACGGCCAGCAGGACAAGTACGGGTTCGACACCTGTGCAGAGCTAGGCACAAGCCAAAAAAAAAAAAAAGAAATTAGGCACACCCAGTTGGCCATCTCTAGTCTAAATTGAAGCCAACATACAAAATTAAAGAAAATAAACTCTCACAGCCATAGAGACTCGTACTCTAAAAAAAAATTAATCAATTTTACTAATGCCATTTATAATTGATGGCGTTGAAAAAAAAAAATTAATCCAAAAGCATTTCACATTTTTAATATTATAATTCACATTATACTTAACAAATAATACAATCTAAAACAAAAATTGACATGAGAAATGGTCAAACCGTAGGTCTAATTACGATATCCCAGATGACTAGTATTCCATGAACAGTATTGTGAGAACGCCATGTACTAGCGCCCGATGTCATAAACTTAAACACCGTAGGCCCGGATGAAATCTCATGTTTAATAATGTCTTTGCTCTGAAAACCGGTGAAATGTTGCTTTCAGTCCAGATAATCAAATTATAAATTAGGCACTACATAACAGCTGCACCCTGCAGCTTTGTTGCCTGACCAGTTCAAGTAGGTCGCATGGTGTGGCGTCCATTAAATAGAAAATGGCCCAAAGCAAATATTCCCCTCACCCTCAATAAGAATTTTTTTTTTTAGGTTTCTTTATACTTTCCTTTGTTTTGTAGTCGGTATTTTATTTCGAATTTTTTAATATTAAATTATATGATATCTGAAAATTATATTCCGTTCCGACTAATTTAAATTTGAGCCAAATAAGACCTTTAGGGTGTCAAAGTTCTCCCAACAAATATTTAACACAACTGCATTTATAAGTTTCGAATAAAAAAACTTTCGTTAAATTAGAACAACCTCATGCCAACTAATTTACGCGCTTGTCGGTTATTTCAAGCTTTAACATCCGGGCATGTGTTACATTTGCTAAATGACGTTCCCAATGCTAAAAAAGAAGTTACGGCAATGTGTACAATAATAATAAAATAACTGGGAACCCTTACCAATTTGGTACAGAGTATGTATCCATTAAAAAGCAAGAAAGCTGGTTAGCTTTTTAATAACATGAAGGATTATCATTACAGTTCTTTTTCCTATATGTGCTTAAACTTGCACAAAAAAGACTGTCAAGTTTATACTTTCTTAAAGACTACCTTCCGGAGAGAACTGACATGGTAAGTGAGCACGCTGCTGAATCAGTGGCAAGATTTCTACCTAAGTCTGATGCCAATGCTGCAAGTCTCCTCCTTCCAATGTCACCACCTGCATCATCATCTTGATCAATCGACAACCAATCAACAATGACCATTTGGGTATCTGGCGGATCATCCACTGCCACGCGGCCTTCAAGCATTTCAACCACTCGGGCCATGCTAGGCCTAAGCCTAGCCCTCTCTTGTATGCACCAAAATGCTACATCAACTAATCTCCTTACCTGAGTTTCATCAATTCCTCCCTCATCAGTTAGTCTTTGATCCACAATTTCCATTAGCTTCCCTTCTTTCATTTTCTCATTCACAATTTTCGGAAAGTACTGCCACTTATTTTTAGACTTATCATTCCCGTGTTCAATCAAGCTTACATTTCTTCTTCCCCCAGTCAGCTCCAAAAGAACCATACCATAACTATAGATATCACATTTCTCAGAGACCCCTTGTTCCAGTATCCACTCGGGAGCCAAGTAACCTCTAGTCCCACGGATTGTTGTGATACATCTGCTTTGATCTCTACTCATTAACTTCGACAAACCAAAATCCGATACTACTGCTCTATAATTCTCATCAAGAAGTATATTTTCAGGCTTGACATCGAGGTGTAATACCCTTGACCGGCAATCATTATGAAGATAAGAAAGTGCCTTTGCCACATCAATGGCAACTCTATACCTCAAATCCCATGACAAACACCCACCAGAATAATGGCCTTCACTTCTCCTGCTTGTAGGAAAAATCCAATGATCCAATGAACCATTTTGAATGAACTCATAGACTAAGTATCGAGGCCCTCCAGGGACAACACAATATCCAAGCAACCTTACAAGATTCACATGTTGCGCACTAGCAATGGCTGCAACTTCTGATCTGAATTCTTTCTCCCCGTTTTCCTCACCGTTAATCCGCTTGACAGCAACCGAAGTTCCATCACTTAGGATCCCTTTGAAAACTGAAGCTGATGATCCATGGCCTAGCAGTGCTTGAAAATTGTCTGTTGCTTCTTCAAGTTCTTTGGATCTAAACTTTATCGGTACCCCAGCAACTTTTCTTAGGAAACTATACTCAATCCGAAGCTCTCTGCCTTCTGTTACAAACTTTGATTCTAACAACAATCTTCTTTTATGGTAACGCCTTCTTATGATTACACAAGCGAAAACAGCAAGGACAACTGCAATATCAGCACCTACAATAAGGAAAAAGGCCTTGGAAAGTTTGAGTGTGACGCGAGCAATAATTATAAAGATGATGAGGGCAAGAACTAGAGAAGCAGCAATTATATTAGCTTTCTTGTCCTCCATCTAGAGCTTCATTCTTGTACCAATCTAAATTGTGAGGCTAAAGAGTTTAGTTTTTGAAGCTTTTGAGGTTTTCATATTCTATGTACTGTGAAAAGAGCAACCAATGTTTGACTGTGAATAGTTTCCTAGAAAGATAGAGTATGAGAATATTGAACTTGGAAGATCATATTTGATATCATTGGTAGAGGAGCCAAATGTTGAATAGAATTGGGTTACTCTTTGAATTTTTAAATTATGCATGTGGGATAAAAAGAAACAACCAAGAAGTTCTCCTAGTTCCTCATATTTTTATATTTAAAAGTTGGCATTTTCACATAAATTTCTCATTATAAACTCTGAGTCCAACCATATTGTGTATATTTTTTTTCAGCTATCTTGTAGTCAGTTGTCAGTGGCATGATTCATACTTTGTAAAAATAAAAAAAAATAAAAATTAAGTCTTCTGAAAAGTGAAGAGCCAACAAGCAATAACTTATACATAATTATAAAAAAAAGATGAATATTATTGTAAACAAATACTGTTTCACATATAAAAAAAAAAATGGTGAGACAAACCATCATAGAGGCATTGATGAATAAAGATGAACTTTTATTTGTGGATTTGTTTCTACATTTTAACCTTAAGTCATTCACCATAGAAGGATTCACCATTCGTTGTGAGCTGTAAGTTTTAATGTATTATGTATTGACCAATTCAATAATCCCCTCTGGTTCATGTAATAAAGTCGAGACAAGTCTTGTAGGAATAATCAAATATGGAGGTGGGTTGTCGCCTTCATGAGACTTTATACTGGTTTTGTTAATACAATTATTCTATAATTTAATGCCTATTAATGCATATGCATTGTATACCGATAGATGCTTTTTCAATAAATAGACCAAGTCTTGTGACTTGTGAGCATAGACAACGCAAATGAACAAATAGATGTCAATTGGGTAAGCATGGTCTCGGCATTTTAAATTTGTATCCAGTTGACTAATTTGTATTGGTGAAGGAATAGGTCCCTCGACATAAATGTGAAAGAAAAAATTGCAAATGTGTATTATGCTGGCTCTATCGTCAATCAATGTTGAAAATGAACCCTTTTTTCTTCATAATAAAATGCCATAAACAGGCATTGACCTCGTTTATTGATTACCATTGCTATAAACAAGTTGTTGCTTTTTTTTTCACATCTAGTTGTATATCAATAATCTTTTGCAGTAGGATAAATTTCAATTTACCTCCCAATTAGAAGCATTGACCAAGAAGAGAAAGAAAAACATAAAGAAAACACAGAAGAAGAAGAAGAAACGAAGGAGAAAAAAAATAGAAGGAAAAGAAAAAAGAGAGAAAAATGGAAGATTAGCATTTATTTTATTATTATTGATTTTTTTTAATGAAAAAAGGGGGTTGATTTTTACTAGTGATGCAAATAAAGTTTGAATTAATTTTCTTTTAGAAATACTAAGGGGATAAAAAAACATATGCTTTCAACAGCAGTCATTCTTCCTCAAAATTTACAAGAATATTATGGTATTTTATTAAGTCAATACTAGTCTTAGAAAATAAGATGAGGTTTTCATGCTTCTAGGAATAAATTGAATTTGATCATTATAAAATTAAAGTAAATTGAAGTTGACCTTTTTTGCAATATTGCACAGAAGATTTTTCCCTTCAATGTGTATCCGTCCGGTTGCATAGCTCAAAATCTTTAAATCCACACGCCGCCGCCCATCTAGAAATATATTTTGCAAAATTAGATTCACTTGAAATAGATTTGATACACAGATTCACTTGAAATAGATTTGATACACAGATATTAATTGAAGAATTAAGGGCTATCAATTAAAAATAAGAAAAATTCTATGATGCCGTCCGCATCATAGAATGACCCTAAAAATAATTTATTAGAATTAAGGCTTGCTGTCTTATAGATGCTGTAAAGTATATAGATTTTGTTTGGAATTGAGATGCCGTAATTTTTAAATTACAGTTATTATTAAAAAAAATTTATAATTATAAAATAAAAATTAATAATATAAAATAAATAAATAATTTAAATAATAATTTTAATAAAATTATTTAAAATATAATAATTTTTTATTATATAAATAAAAAATTATTTTAATATAATTTTTAAATTACGATATTTAATATTTATTAAATATTTTAAAACTATAATTTTTAAATTATAAATACCTAACCTCAATTTAAAAAACACTCGTGGTCCCATTAAAAGTAAAGTGATGGCCCACTAGAACCCACCTTTCATTTCCCTTATTTATTTTGTGCGAATCTTACAGTATCTGTAAGGCAGATAGGTGCTCAGGAACTGAGGCCTACAATTCAGCTGCGAAAGCGTTTGTCCCAGCCTGGAGTGTCCAATGTCCAATCGACCAAAAAACACATCATAAACTCATTTATCATTTCGGAGGACCGGTCTATGGTACAGATTCTGTAACAAACATCTCTCGTCATGCCACCATCCGATCTTCTATTGTTTAGATTCTCACTCCACATCCAACGGCTGATGCTGCAGTCTGTAGCTTACAGATTCTGTAAGCTAGTCAAGTCCCATTTGGTAATGGGCCTAGAAAGTAGAAACTAAAGGAAAAAAAAAGTAGGTGAAAAAAAAACCACAAATAATAATAAATAACAATTACATGTTTAGTACAATTAGCACTAAAAAGAGCACCGGACAATATTTAAAATCAACATTTCATCAACATAAAAAATTAAATAAGACAAAATAATTAAATTATATAATTCTAACTTTATCGTATTTTTTATTCGATTAACTCAATTTTAACGAAACTTGAGACGCCCATTACGCTCTTTGCCGCGCCAGCCTTAATTATCTTGATTCTAAATTATCTTGGGTCTTTGATATTTTCGTGATAAAAACAATTCAGGAATGATGGACATCTTTGATAGCAAAAGGGTTTGGAGATGGAGTGAGACAAGATTCAAAATGACAGCGAGGGCTTTGGATCTTTAGAGCGCATGCTGGTACTAAACTAATTCAGTTTTGTGAAGTGAAAATAAATTAAAGCAACCGAGTTTATTTGAGTTGTCTTATTTAAAAAATTTTAAGTTAGACAAATGCATGTATTAAATGTCTTTTGGTGCTTTTTATGGTGCTAATTATTGTGAACAAATCATTGTACAAAGAAAATGATAAAGATTCCAGAGGTTTAAGGGCTGAAAGAAATAAAATGCGTCTCATTTAGATTATTGTATTAATTAATTTTTTTCTGTGGTTAATAAATTAATTTTGATTATTGTATTCATTAATTTTATCTGTCAACGTTGGTCAAAATTTTATGTCAAAATATTTGCAAGAAAAATATCTTCCTCGGCTCAGCCCTCGCGCGGTTCAACGATCAGATCAACCGAAGCGAGAATAATTAAATAGAAGCGCGCGCACCAAGTGTCGACGTGGCATGCAGTGATGGCAGAGCGTTCTCCCACCAGCCAAAACAAACACAGCAGCTAAACCCTACATTTCAATAGCGACGTCGCCCTAAAGCCCTCTCTCGCACTCTCTCTCGAGCCTTCTTGAATCTCTCACTCAATACGGTGCGTAGCGAAACACCGTGTGCGAGTAGACGCAGCCATGGGGAGCCACACAAACGGCGTCGTATCAGGTGATCTTGCGGGGAGCAGCAATGGAGGAGGAGGAGGAGGAGGAGGAAGAGGAGGCGGAACAGCAACGGTGGACAAAGAAGTGGACTTCGCGAACTACTTCTGCACCTACGCGTTTCTCTATCACCAAAAAGAAATGCTCTCCGATCGAGTCCGCATGGACGCTTACTTCAACTCCATTTTCCAAAACAAACACCACTTCCAAGGGAAAGTAAGTTTCCTTTTACTTTCGTGTCTCTACTTAGTTTGCATTTTTGCAATTGTACAATACGCGCTCTTACTTCAGCTTAATTAAATCTTATTAGTTAATAGTTGTAGGCTTTGGTGTAGAAATTTGTGATTAATTCTGTGTTGTTGTGGTGAAGACTGTGTTGGATGTAGGAACTGGTAGTGGCATTCTTGCAATTTGGTCCGCACAAGCTGGTGCGCGGAAGGTATATGCTGTGGAAGCTACCAAGATGTCGGACCATGCTCGGACACTTGTCAAAGCGAATAATCTTCAGGATGTGGTTGAAGTGATTGAGGGCTCTGTAGAGGATATTGTCCTGCCGGAGAAAGGTTCATGTCATTTGCTTTTGCTGTAGCTAGATGATTTTGAAATGGATTGAGTTCATTGGGCCTTGTGGTTTTCGATTCTGATAATAGATTTATGGTCAATGTGCAGTTGATGTGATTATCTCTGAGTGGATGGGATACTTCCTTCTGCGTGAATCTATGTTTGATTCAGTGATATGTGCTCGTGACCGCTGGTTGAAGCCAACTGGAGTTATGTAAGTAATTTGAGATGCCAAAGGGTGAAGAAACACTTTATATATGCGGCGCAACTGATCATCTTGTGGATTGTCTCTTATTTGACATTTCAACGTAAAAACACCTAGTACAAAGTGATTGGACTTTTGTTCTCTAACTGTTATCCTTGCCTTGATTCTGACTAGTGAAAGACAGCTTATATGTTAAATTCTGAGAGTAGGTTATATAGGGATATAAATTTGTACCTGTTGGCTGATGAATGATGTTTGATTTTCCTACGGTAAATGTTGATTGTCAACGGCTAGAATTGACTACCGACACTAGTAGGGGTGAATGCTATGTTAAGATTCTGGAGCGATTTCCCATCATAGAAAAATAATTTCTCATGATGAGGGGGAACAAGTGCAATTATGATTCAGATTGAGTGCAATTAACTGTAGGAAGGAGTATAGTGGGAATTTATCATTTCTCGGCAAGTTAGTGGAATTACCACAACTAGGGAGCGAATAACGACAATGCCAATCACATGGTAGAAGGGCAGATTAGTGAAGGTGTTCAAATTGACAATTGGATGTTCTACTGAGCTTATCATTCTCTTGTCCTTAGTTTCCTTTATATTGCAGACTTAATGTTTCTTCTGTCTTTTGGTTTGAAAAGTTTATTGCTTTTATAATCAGCGACTCATTTGTGAATGGTTGACCAAACAAGCATTTTTCTCTCAGGTATCCTAGTCATGCTCGCATGTGGGTGGCACCAATTAGGTCTGGTTTGGGGGATCAAAAACAGCAGGATTATGAAGGAGCACTGGATGATTGGTATAGTTTTCTGAAAGAGACTAAAACTTACTATGGTGTTGATATGAGTGTTTTAACAAAGCCCTTCTCTGAAGAGCAGAAGAAATATTATCTGCAGGTAAGTTTTAGAACTTTGTTGCTTTTGAATTTTAATATTGTGAATTTATTAAAATCAACGGCACTAAATCTTTACCTTTGATGCTGCTTAAATTTAGGTTAAATTTTATGTATGATGTTGTATGTTGTCCAAACACCTTTCCATTAATGTAATTCAGATTTCAGAAGCTATAGCAATGGGTCTAACATCCCTATATTACACTCTTTCCTCCCCCATGCCCCCTTTCCGATCACTCTAAAGTGTTGAAGTGCTAACAAACTGTGCCTTTATGTGAGATTGGCTGAGTGAATGATGATGTGACTATACCTGCTGATGTGTTACTCAATTCATGTCATTTTATCAAAGGAGAATTTATCTTTGAAATCTCTGGCTGATTGGAAGGGAGTTAGGTCAGTGTTTTATTGACTATGTATCTAATTGATGCTTTTTTATTGAATACCTCATTCAATAAGAACTTGGATTTCCCAAGTCTTGAGTATTGTATCATTGAACTTGTGAACCATATTGGACTTAGCTTCTTGTATAGAAGGTACTTTCTAAAGCACCTGACAAAAATCCACTTTGTTACTCTTATATCACATTCCCTTGAAGAATGAAAGAGCTTGTTTATCAGATTGACCTTTTATGCACAAGACATTCTGCTTTCTCCTTTTTTCTGTCCTGCATTTAATGAGAGAATTCTATTAATTTTGCAGACATCATTGTGGAGCAACCTTCATCCTGATCAGGTTATAGGGACAGCAGCTGTTGTGAAGAATATCGATTGCTCTACTGCTACTGTGGATGACATTCGTGAAGTCAGATCAAAATTTTTGTCATCAATCAGAGGAGAGGGCACAAGGCTTTGTGGGTTCAGTGGATGGTTTGATGTCCATTTTAGAGTAAGTTGAGCTCCTGTGCACCCTTATTATGGTGCATGCTAATGTTCTCAGTCATCCACATACTGAGGAAAGTATGATTCTGATGCCTTTTTGTGCACCAGGGAAGCACGGAGGATCCAGCTCAGCAGGAGATTGAGCTGACAACTGCCCCTAGTACTTATAATGGCACACATTGGGGCCAGCAGGTGTATATCTCCCAAAAATATATCCTCTTTGGATTATCTTCAAATTTAAAATGCTGAATTGATTCATGGATGGCTTAATTTACCTGTCTTTATTTCTCTTTGTCTCAATATCATCAGAGTTATGCATGTCATAAGTATTAGCCACATTGACCTGTATATCATGCAGTAGCTAAGTGTGTGTTCTGCTGGTGTGCAAAATGGTCAAGCTTGCACAGCATTTAGCGACTTCCATAAACTTTTCATCATATGATTTGTTGCAATACTATTGCCCTTGTCAGAATTTAGGCCTCAGCTCTTTTTCTTGCATGCATAGTGTGTTCCTATATAACATTTTGCAGTGCTGGTATGTTTTGCTTATTTCTTATGTTCGTGGCTTCTGCTGGTGCACCATCCACTCCTTTCTAATTTTTCTGTTTTCTCCATTTAACAGGTTTTTCTCTTCCGTCCTTCCGTTCGTGTTAGTGAAGGGGATGATCTGAATGTTTCTTTCTCAATGACTCGTTCTAAGGAAAATCATCGGTTGTTGGAAGTTGAGTTTAGCTGTGAGATTAGAGAGTCTACTGGGCAGATACTTCCGCCAATCAAAAACAAGTTCTATATAGAGTGAAGAAGGAAACAGGTCACATAATTGGTACTCTTCCATTCGCTGAGGTACATATTATAGCTCCTTTATTTTATAACAATCACAAAGCATGATTTGTACAGAGAAACTATGTTAAAAGAAAATGAGTATTCTATATTAAGCCTTAGCGCATAAGCCTGGGCTAAGGCCATAGATTAAGATAATGGCACTCTTTGCCCAATCTCAGTTTTGTGGGCCTAATCCTGTGCTACTTGTTCTTTTCGTGTCCTCTTGCCTATGTAGCCTAGAATCTTCCCATGCGTCCAAGAACTTTTGCACTCACAGGCTTATTATGACTAGAGTTGGCAACATAATATAGTCTGTTACTTCTTATCAAATATTTGAAATATTTATTAGAAATCTGTTTAACTTGTAATTTCTAAACATTTTAAAGCACTTGATCTGAATTTTGGAAGCTATTAATTACAACTTTTTATGTTATTGTTTGCCTAGATCTAGCTAGTTTCTAAAGGCCTCATTTTTAAATTTGCAAATACAAAATTTTGATTACATTACGAAATTGGATTGGCTCATATGAAAAAAAATTATTTTTCTTATTATTGTCTGTAGATCTCAGTGTTTTGAGGTTGGATCCTCCTGTTTCAGAAACTGATTGTATGAACAGAAAAAAGTTTTGCCATAAATAATCCCATATAGACTGGAAAAGACGAAGCAACTAGAAGAAATAATAATTTGGAAGTTAGAACTCCATGGTTATGCACGGATATATACATTTTTTTTGTTTACGTGCATCTTCATTCCTGTGGTTTAAAATCTCTTACCCCAGTAGTTCACCATCAGTTGCAAACCAATTTTTGCTAGAGTCAGATTGTAAGTATGCTTCCCTGCTGCACTGGGGTCAACATGTGATTAGTGTGCTAATATCCTTTATATGGCAATTCCTTCTTGGATTTTTTTGTTTCGTTATGCATTTGATATTTCATTCTTTAGTATAAACTCTCCTGACTATGTTTCATTTCCCTTTCCCAGCAGTGCCTGTATGCAAGAGATGTGACCTTTATGTTTTGGCACTTCTGATCGTGTTCTTGGATATGGCTCTTTCCAAAATCCCATAAAATGGGTGTTTTGGTTCCTTACTTTGCAGCATGAATGTTCTGGCCTTCCTGTTGTGTTTGAAATGATAGTTTTTGTTAACTTTACTGGAATTGTCTCTATAGTCTTTCTTTCCTGCTTTCCTTCTCTATAATTTTCCTTAGTTTCCCCACCACCACCACCATCCCTTCTCAAGTTTTTCGTTTTTGTTCTCTTGGGGGGTAGGTGGGATCTGATTTTCATACAAGGTCAAAAATATACAAAACGCTGCTGCTTTTGACAAAGGTTTCAGGCAAATGTTTATAAATGACTTACTGCTGTTGTTGCAGTGGCTTTCAGACAAACTGTTGGACAGAGGACTGGGAATTGTATATCATTGATAGTTCTAGCATCCATGGTTTCAATCCTTTGTGGGGGTAGTATTTGTTATTTACAAAAACTCCCGCCAGTACTCAATTACGGGATTTATTCCCACGAAATCTTCAGATTCCGACTTAAATTAACTTGCTTGCACATTTCAGATTGAAATTCACGTCATTTTTTTTTAGAAGTGTTAAAAGTTTGTGGAAGCCCCTGACACCGAGTCTAAAGAGAGTTTGACGGACCAGACTTTCTATGCACTGTGTACCCATCGCACGCAGAAATTGAGATTGGGTTGGCCTTTCTCGGTGCTAGGAATGAATAAGAAACATGGCAAGTGGAGATTTTTTTTTTTATAAAATAAAATAAAATGCACAGCTGGTGGCGAAAGTTATGTTATGCATAACATATATCCACCATTAACTAGTGGCAACTTGCAGTAGCGTCGTTGTGCCAAAGCTGTTCTATTTTGACGGCTAAAGATGGCTGGCCGTTGCCAGTTTCATCTTTGGGTTCAAGTTAAAAGACGTTGTTGCATACTTGGTTGTCATCAACAAACACCCTTAAACTTCAAAATAAATCCATTTGCTGCGACTTCCCACGCTTAAGGATCAATATAAAATCCGTGATTAAATTTCACATGCGCATGCACACAGATGCACATGCATGGGCTTTAATTAGGCCGGAAGCAGCTTTCCTGCTAATTATTGTATAAATAAATAAAATCACACAAAATTTTCAATTTGTCAACTCATTCAAAGTCCAACCCCCAATCTGGCTATCTCTCTCTCTCCTACAGCATTGTTTGGCTATGAAAGCAAAGTTGTTTATTTCTCTCCTTAACTTAACTTGAGGCTTTGTTTTCCTTACTCAATCCCCACAAGCTAACTAATTAAGCCAGTGCTCCTGTTAGATATATAAGATAAGATCTGTAAAGTTTCTTTACAACTCTGCACGTGTTTGCTTTTTATCTTTCTGAGGACCCGGTCGATCAGGATGCATAGATCATCGAGCAGTACTTCGAGAGCCTCAGATGAGTTCATGGTCAACATGTTGCCAGCTTCTCTAGGTGTAACCATGGCCTCTTCGTCTCCTTTATTAGCGTCCGACCACGATCGTGACTTGCCAACGTACGCTAATATTCCCATCTCTGATGCCACCAAGAAGGAAATGGCAGCTATGCATCGGAAGTCGTCTTTAGGAGAGAACGCTATTCATCTCATTCCACTTCTACTCATTTTCTGTGCTTTAATTCTCTGGCTCTTTTCTCTTCCAGGTAATTAGCCGATTAATTCATTGATACCCTCATATTCTCATGTGATGAACGAGTACTCTTGTTTCACACTCTTATTAAGCTGTTATTATTATTATTATATTTTATATTCTTCTATACAGAATTTGGGTATGTACTCCTTTTTTTTAATTTCAATAATGCAGTTGAAAGTTGAACGAACTATAGAATTAACTGACCTCGATGATGTTATTGTAAATTTTTTTTTTTTTTTTTTAACTGGATGTTATTGTAATTTGCTACCATTAGTTGGTGGGTTTTGGGTGCGTATTAAACGACGTATCGTCTATGCTAAACTCTACAAACGTCATCTCGTCTGTCTTTCAAATATCTCAACGACAAGAGGGACAGTGTGCGATCACTCGTTCTCATTTTTGAAAATAAGAGGACATTTCGTCCTTTTACTTCTTTAGCCACACGTCGCCAACAAGGCCCATTAATTGTTTCATGGGCTGGACTTGTTCAAGCACTTTGGCCCATTAATGAAGTCACCCCAGATTCGGTCATCACAATTCTGAAACAAATGGCATGTGACACGTCACATAGAAAAGAGTAACTGCTGACTAGTCCCTGTTGGTTAAATTAATCTGAAAACGGTCAGAAATGATTTATCTACCAATTACCAAAAGTAAGAAATGGGATGTGTCTTTTTCGATTTACGATTTAGAATGGGACATGAAACTGATTGGCGGTGGCTGGTGTTGGCAAAGTTGCAATCAAAATTCTGTCAGCGAATACGATTGATGAACATTGAAAGACTTGCGCCATAATGAGGTCGATCTATATTCTGTAGTAATAACAATCATTAAGATAAGAATGCTACCAATCATCATTGTCATCATGACTGCTATTAGCCCACCATCATTAATTACATGAATGAACGGGATCGGGCTACAGTGCAACAGTGATATCGTGCTACAGTTGCACCAGTCGTTAGATTCACTTAAATAAATAGGGTCTACTTAAATAGATGAGAATCCAACGGTTGGGTGTAACTGTAGCACGGTACCACAATTGCACCATAATTTTATCCGAATGATAGATAAACTGGGCCGCATGTAATTCATGGGAGTTTTAAGATCTGTACATAATTTATTTGCCAAAATAGAAAATGATGGTAAGATATACCCTACGTTTATATATAAATAGATTTTAATTAAAAAAAATAAGCCACACAAGATTCTGCTCATTTTCTTTGGAAACAAAAAATTAAAGTGGATATTTACTGTTGATATATATATATAGCATTTTTTTAATGAGATTTATAGTGTTATATTCGATAATTAATTTCATTTGAATGAACGGGATCGGGCTACAGTGCAACAGTGATATCGTGCTACAGTTGCACCAGTCGTTAGATCCACTTAAATAAATAGAGTCTACTTAAATAGATGAGAATCCAACAGTTGGGTGCAACTCTAGCACGGTACCACAATTGCACCATAATTTTATCCGAATGATAGATAAGCTGGGCCGCATGTAATTCATGGGAGTTTTGAAAGTACTTTGAAATGCAAAATTTTAGACTTCTTGACCGAGCAAGAATATGGGTCCTCCCTATAAGTTGGCAAGGCCTCACGTAGTACGTTTCTTTCCTTTCGAATTAGGAAAGGATAAGTAGTTAAAACAAACGGAGGGGGAGGGGAGTGGGAATCAACTCGTTCAATATAATTTCAAAGAACAATTGTCTAATTGAGATTTTGAAAGGTTCGTTGTGTAGGAGTCATTCTCTTTCTTATATTATTATTAAAAAAAAATTCTCGACTTTTCAACTAAATTGATAAATTATATATTCATTTTTCTCTACAAAATAGTCAAAATCTTTACATCCTTTTTTTTTTTTTTGGTTACTATCATACTTGAATTATATAATTGTGTCTTTAAAATAGGGATAAAAAATTAAAACTTGCACGTATTTACAATGAAATTTGAAAGTACTTTTTTTACGAAACATTTGTATTCCATAGTGCTTTTTTTATTTTCATTTTTTTCAAATATTATCATTTAGTAACCTATTGTACATGGGAAAGAAAAAAATTACGTGCATTGTTATTTTTATTGTGAGCTGAAAAGTATTCCCAAGAAAAAGCAAAACATAGAAACAATCAAGCAAGGCCGTGAGCTATGTACATAACAGCTTGAACATGATTCATGCCTCAATTTCAGGGCAAGCAGAATCTTGTTTACAAGCAACACATACACAACCAAACCCAAAAGAAAGAAAAAATAAAGGGATGATCTCTAACTTTAGCACAAGAATATTGCCTTTTGTTATTTGTTTGTTTGCTTGAAAATGAAATATTGTGTTAAAAGAAAGAGAATGGGTGGGGGAGCGAAGAGTGAGACAAATTATTTAAAAAGCTTGGAGATCCATTAAGCTGGCTGGGGATATCTAAGAGGAAACGTATATCCAATATTAATGCCTTTAAGGCACGTTTACTACTTCCAAGATATTTTCTTATATGATTATTATCACTTTTTGTGAACTTTACTCGAATACAACTTGCCAACCGTTCACAAAACCCAAATGCACACACAAACCTTTCATTTGATTTAGGGTAATTTATTTATATTATTGTAGAGTGACAGTTAAGTTCCTAATCTACTTTTCAAATGCCTATAATATCCATTTCTTTACAAAATCTTTTTTGACAAGCACATTACATTGGATTTTTCAACAAATATGATAGTAACTTAAAAACCCAACAAGCATGTTCTTTCTTGTATACTATATATTTTAGTGTCAATGATGTTATGGGTAATTAAATATAAAAATAAAAAATAAAAGACCAAAATGGTAAAAATAAAAAAAATTAAGAACTGAAGTGGTATTTCGGATTTAACCAAGTGATTTTGAAATAATGTTATTTGATCGGTGGTCTATATCCAAATTTCTGAGAGTGGTAAGGATTAAAAAGATCAATTCAAACTTGCACTACTTTAATTTTTAAAATAAGGGTTATTTCCACCCAACCCCCAAATGTTTTAACATTTTCACTTCACCCCTAAATGTTTCAACAATTTCTATCCCACCCCCATTTCGGTTAGTTTGACCATTATTTTTAATGGAGCTGTTTAAAATTTAAGTAAATATCAGAAATGACTCTTATCTTGAATTGAAGAAGAATTAAATGACATAAAATGTTAATCTAATAATTGATATTTATATTAAAAATTCTTAATTAAAGCTAATTACACACTAATTCCATCAATTAAATTATCAAATAAATTTAATTTATCATCACCAAATAATATTTAGGACATAAATTTTCAAATTTATCCTTTGGTCATTAGAATAAACAGTCAAATTTATGGATTTGGGTGTGGGGTGGCGATTGTTGAAACATTTGGGGGTGCGGTGGAAAATGTTAAAACATCAGGGGGCAAGGCGAAATTAACCCTTAAAATAATAACAACGAAAAGAAAAGAAAAAGTGTTATTTTCATAGGCTATATGGTCATGACCCTCTTGACTGTTTTTCATTGGATACACATGATGTGAATAATTGCGCGATTGTTGGTTGACATGTTCAGAAGCCTAATGCCATCAGTCAAAATAAGGCAATTACCCGGTTGGCTGCTGTTGAAATTTCGTTGTTGTATTATTAGCAACAATCTTGACCACACAAAAGCAGCCCGAGTGGCCAGGGCTGCTGCCCTCCAACTTGGAGGGCAGCAGTTCGAACCCCCACAAAAGCATTGTGGGGGTATTTCCTTCCTCAATTAATTTGAGTGAAGGTAGTCTTCTCCCTTACCCATGAGTGAGGAGTAGACATCCCTCGAATATTTGTGAGGGTTAAAATCTGGGCAGAGCTCCATTAGCATTGATGTCAGTTGGTCCCAGTAATAGTCTGATTTATAAATATCAGTAATAGTCTGATTTATAAATATCAGTAATAGTCTCATGTATATGAGTTGTAATCTGAGCAATAGTCTCATGTAATCAAAAAAAAAAAAACAATCTTGACCACACTTTTTTTTTTATCATTAAATGAATGTTTAATTGATCAGTCACATATTTCAATATTATATAAAATCTGAGGACATTTTAATTTTGTTAAAATGAGGGTATTGAAATATTTATTTTTTTTATCTTTTAGTGGCATCCACACTTTGTAACTAAAATATAAAAAAATATAAATCTCAATACATTAGAAGCTGTGTTTTATATAGTCTTTCTCTAGTGTATGCGTTCTTATTTTTTTAAGATAAACACAAAATTTGTAATTTTTAAACCGCACGGTTTAAGAAAATATCCGTATTAAAAAAATACGGGCACACGCACCTGAGAGTAAGGTAAGGGTCATTATAAATTTGAGAATTTGATACTGAAAATACTATCATATAACTCTAACTCTAAGATCATGAAACTATGTTTCCCTTTTTATTGACCAATTCAACATGGGTTCTTTTCCTTTTTATGCTTGGGTACACTATCTCACACTTACACGCATTGTTGTATGAAAATAGCAATTTTTTTTTTTTTTTGAACTCATTGTGTAGTGTAACTCACCCTTAAAAAGCAACTTAGAAAAAACAGCCTAAGTTCCCCTTTAGGTAATTAATTATGTTTGGCTCATGTGAGATTGATGATTCTAACATTGATGCTCTGCAATGGATGTTCACGAAGCCATAGCAATATTGATCCCATACCCAGCATAATGTCGTGCTCGATTTGGTGCACCTAATCTCATGCTCGATTCGGTGCTTGCTTCGACATTAATTGTTAAGAATCTATGGATAAAGCTCACCACAAAGATCAGACTTACAAAAGAAAGTCACCCGTAGACCTGTCTGTTAATAACGGATAAATTATTTATTCTCAAAGACGAAAACAAAAGTTTTGTAATTCACTCCTCTCACGATTAGAAGAAATTTTTTTCTTAATTTAAAATATAAATGTCACATTATTTATCATTATATTACTCGAGAAACAAAGTATTACTACTTAGTAAGACGCATTAGCTAATCTCAACATTTAATTTAGTATCGACGCTATTATGATGTCAATTAAAATATAATCCATCAGAAAATCTATTAAAAATTAGCATCACTAGAAATTAAAATACAAAATGAAAATAATGAATTCCTAATAAGAAATAAGTTAATTATTATCTTCTAATCCAAAAACATTTCAAACGTTATCACTCAAGCTTCTGGTCGGTCGAGTGATGTTCGAGCCTCCTCTTATATCTTCTTATGATATGAGGTTAGGCACAAATTTTCAAACCATACTCGATGTAGCTCTGGAATAAGTTTTAATGCATATAGATTCAACCCATTCACAAAAAAAAAAAAAGGAAAATGTGGATAACATAATTAATCCAAAAGCATGAAAAAATAAGAGAGAGAGAGAGAGAGAGAGTGCTAATACACGATAAGAGGGAACAGTTAATCCCAACTCAACAAGCTATTCTTAGGCGGTTTGGCAACTTGGCAGAGAAGCCATGCCATATTCCCTTTTTTTTGGTTTTGTTTTATTAATAAATTACTTAATACATATATATATATATATATATAAGTACATAAATAAGAATAATTCGCTATAATATAATCTTTCTTGTACTGCATTTTTATTTTTATTTTTATTTTTGAAAAAGAAAGATCCTATTAACTTAAGCCTACTAAAAATACACATAAAAGCTCCCGTAAAAATAACCAAACCACAAATATAATAAAAACAACAAAAAAGAAAAAACTCTTTCAAAAACAACGACAGCAATAATCTAAAACCGGACGAGCGTTTCTCTTCAATCGATACAAGGTCAGTCAATTTTTCTTCTCTCTTTTTTTTTTTTTTGTTCCTTTTTTTTTCTGTTTCGTAATTCAGTTAATTTCTTTTTTTTTTTTATAACTTTTAGGATCTGATTTTGCGTTTAATTTTTATTATCTTTGTTTGGATTATTAATGTTTACTGCGCAAAGTTTAAATTTTGCTTGTTTACTCCTTGTTTTGTGTTTTCTTTGATAATTCAGTTTCTGTTTGGTTGCTGAGAAAAAAAAAAAAAAACGGAAGGATACTGAAAGAAAGAAACATCAGCATTTTTTATTTTTTATTTTTTTAAATATAAAAGAGTTTGAACTTAGTAAAAACACTTATTTGAAGCTCGGTTTATTTTAAGCTTTGTTTATTTAAGATTTCTTTGATTTCTTTGATCAGTTTGATTCTTTTTCTTTTTCCTGCATTTTCTCAGCAACCAATCAGAGGCTGTAAGTGTGTGTATGTAGTGCCGTTTCCATTTTCTGATCATTGAATCTGCTTTGACTGATCGCTTCAGTATTGTTTTTGTTCTTTGATTTTCCTATTAAGGTCTCCATTGTTGAGTTCTGCATTTAAATTTTTGTAAGTCTCTGTTTCTTTGGCAAAAAAGAGATATTGAAGACCTTCACATTACTAAATGCAGCCGTATTGTTGCATGGTGGATTTGAATTTGATCTTATAAATCTCAGTCATACATGATTAAGATCAATGTCTTCTAATCGATTAATTTCTTCTGAGGATTTCATTTGTCTACAAAACTTAACATTTTGATCATGTTATATGAATCTTGTTCATTGTTTGTTATGCTATCTTCTGGCGTGCTTCTTGTTTCTTATTTCAGTCACTTTGTTTTGCTGCAGATTTGGAAACATTGGGATTTCAGGTGATAATACAGCACCAATGAGGTTTAAGAAAGGAGATAAAGTGGAAGTTTTAAGCCAGAAGGAGGTGCCCTCGGGCTCCTGGCGTTGTGGGGAGATAATTTGTGGAAATGGCCACAACTACACTGTTAGGTATGATGGGGATGCAGCTTCTACTGACAAGACAGTGTTTGAGAGGGTATCCAGGAAGGCCATCAGGCCATGCCCTCCTTCACTTGACGTTTCTGAATATTGGGTTCCTGGTGATGTAGTGGAAGTGTTTAACAATTATTCTTGGAAAATGGCAACAATTTCAAAGATCCTGGGGAAAAAGTACTTTTTGGTTAGGTTACTTGGATCTTCCTTGGAATTCAAAGTCAGCAAATTTGACATTCGGGTGAGACAATCCTGGCTGGAGGACAAGTGGATTGTGGTAGGAGAGGTATTTTTTGTCTGACTCTGTTTCTTCTACTAAGCTATGTATTGATTTATTTTTTGCAGTTCCTTGTTCACACATGGTGCAATGTCAATGTACTTCTTGTATGCATTTTATTTCTTTTATTTCTGTTGAACATTCATGTTGTACTTGGTTAACATCTTCTGATATTCATCAGTACTTTCATAGAGTGAACTTGAAGTTGAGTTCAAAGTTGAATATTTGAACTGTGCAATTTATCTAGGGATTGTAGTGATATGGATCTTCTTGTAATTTTCAACTGCTGTACATCTTCTACAGATGACTAAATGATATATCGAGTATAATTAAATTATTAATCAAAATCTTCATTTATTTTGGTTCTGTATTCAGGGTTCTAGCAGTCGTGAAGATGGGAAGTACTACAAAAGTCCAACTTTGAAGTACTGCCAAAATTCAAGCTTCCAAACTAAGAAGTCGAACACGAGGATTAATCTTCACACAAAAGATGAAAGCTTTCCTGTGAAGAACAGAGTGAATATCATTTCCAATATTGTTTCATCTAGAATTCTGAAAAGAGGGTCTTCTTATCATTATTCTGAGGTTGAAGGAACTGGAACTGCAGAGAAATTTAGAGCGGTCGACAAAGATGGCAGGTTGCTCCGGGTGCTTGCTGCAAATCGATCCTTGTTGCCTGAGCAGGCAGATGCTGTTGCTTTTCCAAGAGAAATGCAGGATGAAAGTAACATGCATCCTTTTTTTAACGATGGAACGACTGGGTTTTGTGATGGGGAAGTGGAGAGGAGAAGATCAAGTGCAGCTGTTGGATGTTCATTAGCAATGAACTTAGATTCAAATGATGCTCATAGTGTTGCATGCTCTGTTGGTAGTTGTAGTATCAGTATCAATAATTCCTATAAATTACCTCGTCATGTTTCTGCAGGTCCTACAGAAGACAGTAATGGTAATTTTAGTGATGCTGAATCTTTTTGTCATTTGGCATATGACGAAGGAAATTGTCACCTTCCAAGAAAAGAGGATTTGGCGGCTGAAATCCATAGGTTAGAATTGCATGCGTACCGTTGCACTATGGAGGCATTGCATGCGTCAGGTCCACTAAGCTGGGAACAAGAAGCATTGGTTACAAATCTTCGTCTTTCACTCCATATATCAAATGATGAACATTTAATGGAGTTAAGAAGCTTAGTTTCTGCTGATAATAGCATTCCCATTAGATGATAGGAAAATCTGGATTTACTTTTTGTCAAATTATTCTTTTCTAGTTGTAGAATCTGATAAAAATTTTCCTTGATTGCCCCACTTCATTGTAAGATGCAGGATAAATGAAAAATATTGTTTGTCTTGTTAATCCTTGGTTTTTGGTTTTATGCATATAGTGGTCTAGTTCGAAATTAATGTAACATAAACTTTGCAATTAATATTTCTGAGCTCATCCATGTGCATCTACAATGTTTTCTTACTCTCCCTTTTTCTTTCTTTCTTTCTTTTTGGATTTGTATCAGTTGACGTCCTTCATCTTTTTTAGTTTAGCAAAATAAATATTGAGATATACGAGGATTGAAATTTCCGACCATGTTGTACTTTTGAGTTGTAGGCACACAGATGTATGCTTGACCATGTGATTCTTCTGCCTACACCTGTGCGCTTATATTATATAAAGGAAGTTACTGTTTCTCCAAAGGGCAGAGAAGATTATTCTTATGATTCTCGCTGTCATTTTAATTTGCCTATCATTTGCATCTTTCTGTCATTTGATCCCCTTAACCAGGGTTGAGTAAGTTGGAATTAGTTAGTAAGGGAGTTGTTCCATGCTTTCTCGTGGATATGAATGTTCTATGGGACTGATACTTTTTAAATATTGATATCCTTTGTACAATTTGGTACTGTGATTATTTTCATATGAGGAAATTATTGATACTTCCCCTGCATTTTCCAGGCCCGAAGTTGGAGGCTTGCACACCTCACTTCCCAATGTCAGCAGATGAGTTGGGGTTTGACACCTTTTCTCTTGGTTTAAAATGAGGAACATTAATAGGATAGTCAACGATGAGTCGCTGATGTTGCTTATTCATGTGGTGGCCGGATTCTTCCATTTTGGGCGACCTGTTAGCCTTAGATACCTGAGTTGAATGATTTAAGACCAGGATATTGTGGCTGCACAGCATGACCTGATATGTGGATGCTGAAAGGTTTTTTTTCAAACCCACTGCAGATCATCATGCAAAATATCCCCTTGCTTGCTGATTGTTGTTTTAAAGCCTCTTTGATTCAAGGTCGTCACTTAGAAGTAATGATTTTGTTCCCTTTTTGGTTGCATTCATAGTGCTATTTATGCTTGTGTCCCTTTTCCCCCACAATGAAAAGTTTGAGATCATTGAAGCTCAGATGATGTCCTGCGAATCATGGATAAAAATTATGGAAGTACAGAAATTATGAAATAGGTTTCCTATTCTGTGCATTTTAGTCGGTTCTGGTGCATTGTGTGCACTCATTGGATAGTTGGTCAGCTCTTAGTGAAGTCTGGGAGGTTCTCTCCAGTTAAGCGTTTATATATCATAAAAAATTTGGTCAACATGGTTCACCTGTGAGTATAATTGACTATTGACCACAAGGTTTTAGGATTTGATGCCAAGTACCCCTCTGTGTGTATGATTATTGTGGTTCACTGACTCAATAAGTCATTAGTTGTCATCTGTTGATTTCTGACTTCTGTTTTTGGGATCTGTTTGTCATATTCTTATCCAATAAATCAAGCCTTTCATAATGGACAGTCTGATTCATGTTTCAATTTATTTGCATTTTCCTTGCTTTCATCTGACCTCTTGGTGATTGGAAACTGTATTACTAATCAGTTGCAGTAACAGATAACAACGGCTTGGGTTGTCATCTGTTGGCATTTTTCAGCATGTGAAGTTGGCTGAACAAACCATAAAAGTGGTTAGCATTTCCCCAGCTGCTATTGCTTCCTGCCATAGTAAGCCATTGTAGGTTTTGTTCTTTGTTAAATCCCTTTTTACTGATTTCTGTTTTTCTGGACCTCTCATGGAAACATGATTATATGGTTCCTAATGTTTATTTCTGGATTGCATGCTCATATGAATTACTAGTATGTGAAAGAGGAAATGAACAAGAGCAGGAATAGCGGAGTTGCATTTATAACTGGCACAAAGCACATTCCAAATGCTCGCACTAAACTCTATATTGTCCTATATTGTTTGTAAATATGTAGATGTTTGTGTTTTAAGTCTGTAAGAGTGGAATTTTAATTAAAGCAACACGTTGCAGCTTGTGGTAGCATCTGACTGAAGAGCATGGACTTTGATTATCACTCCGTAAAAAGTATCATCCCTGTTCTTGCTTTAAGCTTCGGTCACTGGAATCCAGAAATTTATACAACAAATGGACTGAGTTATGAATATAATGTTGAAGTGATTATTTTATGGATTTTAATATTTAAGTATTCCATATTGAGTGATTGAATCAAGTCCCGAAGCATGACAAAATAAAAATTGCAAAGAAAGCAATACTAACTACATGGCCATTAAACAAGACCTCGAATTTGGTGTCCAATTATCTGATTATGTGATGAGAGCTCTATAGATTTGGTAAAATAACCAAGATTTACATCTTTGCTGATTTCAAAGTTGACATGCCAACAATTTCTTCAATTCTAGATCACATTTATATCTATTGTGTTGCTTAGGGGATCATACATCGGTTCTTAAGCTGAATTATCATAAGAAATTTAGCCATCACATAATAAGCTTCTGGAGTGTTGGGCTGGAGACAAAATCCGGGTGGTGCCTGATCTTTTAAATAACGGCAATTAAAGTTGCAGATGCATAATTCATCACTTTAACACACATGGAGTCGTGTTTATTCCTTTCTTCTGCCATATAATTTACTTGTACCGTATTTGAGGGATTTCGAAACTTTTAACTCTTTTGCATTTCACATTTTTTATGTTTTTCTGATGCAGACGGTGAATCTATAGCTTATCACAGAGCTGGGAGCATTTTGCTGCCTTCCAATTTTCCGGAAACTTGAGGATAGATGCTGGCTTGGGCTGGGCCTAATTGATTATATGCTCGATCTGACATGCTTCCATTACAGCAGTTTGTAAAACTTTTGTGGGATAATATGTAGTTGCGCAAGTGTTGAGTCCTTGTCTTGTGTTGGCGAACAAAATTGTAGAACTTTCTGTTTAGTATGTTAATATCAGTCTACACTTATGGATTTTCCATTTTTAGGGTTTCAATTTGCTTCTCATTTTGAAAATGCAACCCCAAGAATGACAAGCCAACAATGCAATTTAATTGAAACACTAATGTGAAAATGTAATGCATTTTGGATTTACGTTATCGTTATTCATGTTTTCGTCGTTTCAAATTCAATGATTAATGGAGACAATGAGCCTCGTGTTTTGAGGACTAGATTGTAGCAGTAGGTCAGAGTCCCCATCAAATTATGAACAATCAGTTCCGCAATATTGGCCTCATTATTGCTACACTACACTCTCTGTTACTCTATGGCCTGTCCTATCCCTATAGCTCAATTCTGTATAAATAAATCCAACCTTTCAAGTCCCTACTCTCAAAGCAACCGCAATTACCGCAAAACTTTCTATATCAATTTTCTACTAAAATCTTATCTGGCACAGTAAAAAAATTGCATAATTAAAAAACAAATATATATCTTTGAAAAAAAGAAAAATTGTTTGCTTGCAGGAGCAAATGAATGCATTAAATAAAGGGGCAAAGGGGCACAGGTGGGATTGTCATGAAAATCACCAACAAGGTTCCAAGTTGTCATTCCTTGGTCAGAATAAGCAGCAATTTTATGTATAAGTTTACATATATAAGGATAGACACACACACACACACACACATTTTAAATAATGTGGGTATATCATACTGTTTTATTTTTATTTTATGAGATTGATTTTGATGGACTGAGTTGAGTTTCTTCTTCTTCTTCTTTTTCTCTAACTCTTTTTATCTTTTTCTTTGATTAAAGGAAAGACTTTAAAGAAAAGGTTTGGTGAATGCTGATGGATCAAAAGCCTACAAATGAGTTGTGCATTTAAATGGCTCCACCAAATCCCCTGCCATTGTCTCATCTGCATCTCTTCATGATTGGTACTCCCATGTGACGATGCCTCTCTATATGCGTATGACTTCTTCAGTGACTACCTTATTGCTGGCCCTAGCCCCTTTTGTCCCTTCATCTGTTTTGACTTGTCCATTTTCGTTTTACATTTTTAATATTCTTTTACCTCTAAATTTCACTAAATATATTCTTATCTTTTTAACATGGAGCAATCACATGTTGCTTTTAATGATCAGGCTACTTGGGATTGTTTTAATATACAATACATTACGTTAGTGGATTTAGTTGGTAAAGTTTTGTGTTTAAATAAAAAGTACGCAATTTGAAATTCTTTCGTATGAATGGATTGAGAAGGAAAAAAAAAAAATGCACTCACAGTCGACTGAACTACATTAATTCAAGGACTTTGAAAAAATATTATTAATCTCTTGATAATCAATCATGCGGCAGGTAGTAAGATGATCGTGAAAATAGAGAAGTGCCATGCTCGTGGGACATATTATTTATAATTAGTCCAATCATCCAAGAAGAAATTTTCAATTTTTGCTTAAGAGCCCAGACAAGGTCGCATTAATCAAGGGCAGACATGAGCCAGCTAAAATGCTTTGGCAGAAGCGCTGAAATAGGAGGCATATGGGATTAAATTAATATGCAAGTTTTAATTACAAGAAATTAATAATATCTCCTGCTATAAAGACTACAAGCACGCATTTACTAGGGATCCATAAAACCCAATTTTTTTTTTGGCCAACTTGGATATGATTTCCAGTTGTAATTGTCTTTCAAATTTTGTATAATATAAATCTTCTGTTGACAACCAAAAAAAAAAAAAAAAAAAAAAAAAAACTCCTTACTTGCAAGACATGCTACCTTAGAATTAGGAGTTTTCTTATAAAAGATTATTAATTATATCTGTAATTTAAGCAGTGTTTTTTTAAACCCAACAATATTGGGTCCCCAAATCCTCGTGTATAAACCAAAATCACATATTCAACTCACATGAACGTCTAGGATTCATCATCTGGGTGATTCTCCTGAAAATAAACATTAATTAATTAAATTAAGTAATAAATATGAATCGGACAATGAGCACATGAAATCTGAATCCGTGAGACACATGATACCCTGAGAATATTCTAAACATTTTGTGAAATTATGGAAACACAAGAAGAGCAAAATGATCAACACCAATGATATATCAGTTGGTCTAATATGATCTGCGCATAGGCATCAATCTTTTTTTTTTTTTTTTATCACTCGTTTTTGTTAATAAGAGAGAATACAAAGAGAGGGAAAGAAGTGGCCAAAAAATATATTGGGCAAGACATAAAAGCATAGAATAAAAAACAAAGCATATAATTAAATAATATTCAAGGGTGAGAGTGAGACTGAGAAGAAATGAAAATGAATTGTTTAACTTTGCTATTTTTGGGTCCATTGGAATGTTGAGTTTGTCGTATAGCAAAGTGAGGAGACATAGCGTAGATGTTAATGTGGAGGCATGCTGAAGACAAATCACAAATGAAGAGAAGCACTTTGGCTTTGGCCCTTACAATCATATTATTTAATTTTACAGACTAAGATTAGCGACATGGATTACTGTTAATCAGGTAAAGCTAAGCACGTACTACATATCATAACTAATATATAAATAATATCATGGGGAAAGAAAAAAGAAAGGGTCATGCAATTTTTTTAAATGAAAGCAGACACTTTCTCGATAATAAGGGTATGTCCAAATCACGTTGATAAATGATAATAACAATCGGACTAATAATTAATAATAAAAAGTAATAATCACGATGTTCTAGATTAACACATCGTGATTTGAAAGAATAAACAGGATTTTGTTTTAATGAAGATAGTCATTAATCCTTCCAAGACGTGCACAAGGGGGATGTTTAAAGGTACTAATAAAAGAGAAGCTCAAGGAATTGAAAATAAATAGGTTAATGAGGGGTAATTATAGATGGGATCACATGCTTTTGATTCCTTTTAACAAAAGCATAAAAACACACAGGGCAAATTCTTCATTAAAATGAAGTGAAGAGAGAAAGAGAGATCTTTGGTGAAGCCACATGCTTCCTTCCTGGGGACCATCAAATTAACTCTCTAAATGAAATGAGCATGAGATGTGGAGATCCAAAAAGTAAATTGTTGTGCAACTCTTGCTGTAAATAATATTACTTGTTAATTACTACACTACAACTCAAAGCCCTAAACCCCATAAAAGGAGAGAATCAATGCATATATAAAGTGCATTTGCATGCTGGATTTACAGTCACCTTTTCTTTAAAACAACATTTCATGCATTGGGTGCTGCAAGTGTATTTTGCTTTTCAACTTGTAGTAACACTAAGTTCACAGATTCTAGTGCTGCCCTTTGCATTTTCCCCCACTTTTTTTTTAATATCTTTTGTTTATTATGAGGGGCCACCATCTCTCCTTAGTCCTTCTCTACCCTTAGGGGTAGGCACGGTTCGGATAGAAATTAAGCAGAACTGATTTAAATCAGTTATTTTATAAAAAGAACTAAATAAGAACCGAACTCAATAAAAACCGAACATAAACGGATCTTTTCGGATCGGTTCGGTTTTTTCGGTTTTGGGTCTATTTTGAATTTCTAAATTTTTAGCCCATTAGATCTTATGAATGTAATAATTTTTTCAACAATTAATTTATCCTAATTTCATTACAAATATTAACAATAAATACAAAGTATTCAAAACACATTTTATCACTAATTTATGAAATTATAACATATATATATATATATATACCCGTAATCGTGTGTGTGCATGTCTATTTTAGTTATCTTATGCAACCAATTAAAATTTAACACGTGTCTATTTAAATAAAATTCTAAGAATAATCCGGTTTTTCGGTTCAGTTGAGTGAACAGAATACCGAACCTGCATTTCGGTTTTTTTTACAAACCATATATTTCGGTTATTTTTTAAAATTAAAATCGGTTCGAATGGTACGGTTCGGATCGGTTCGGTTCGGTTTTCTCTAATGCACAGTTTTTTTGCCCCCCCCCCCCCCCCCCTCTCCTTCTAAAAGAGAAACAAAAACTTCTCTAAGCAAAATGAGAGAAATTTAAGAAATATGTATCATCAAAGAATGTTTGGAAACACAGATTATAATACTTTTTTTTCAAAAAGAAATAAACTAATAAAACTTGCTCTTGAAAAATGAGATGTATTTTGTTAATATTTCCTAAGAGGATTGCCTGATTTGTTGGTAGTAGAGCAGAGTGCACATTAATGCCATAAATGTTGGTACAAATTTTTAACACCAAGAAGCTTGAAAAACCAGACAACTGCCACTCGGTTTTGCTCAATCTTAGCTGGTAACCATTGACATATACGTAACACTATAACATCTATAGATAGTTTATTTTTAAGCTACTTTCAATAATTTGCCAAAGTGGGGTTACATGAAAAACTTCACCTAATGTTTTTTTAAATCATGAGAGAGAGAAAGAGAATTAGAATATTATAGGAACACATTAAACTTGAAGAACAAATGCATAATAATACTGCAAAACTGTGTGGAAATTGAGCGAAATATACATTACATACATAATATGAGAGAGTGACAGAGAGAGGCTTACTAAAATCCTAATTTGTTAGCCGTATTACTAAAATCCTACCTCTAATACCCAAAAAAAAAAAAAATTGCTTACAACTTCTTCACGTAGTGCCAAAGTAAATTATGTTGGTACCAAAAGAGGGAGAGGGAAAAAAAAAAGGAGCACATGGGCATTTGAGGAGGGGTCAGTACCGATCAGTGTCCGGATGGGTAGAATTATAATGATATTTCTTGCAAAATATCCTCTGAAAAGTTTCTAAAAATTCTTCCATGCAAAGGCAGCAACGAGGGTGGGGTTATTTTGGTCACTCAATTAAATCTACTTGCCACTAGCATACATTCACTCGCACACAAAGGATAGGACGTATAAAAGTAGTAATGGGGGGGGGGGGGGGGAATCATCGATGATGACGCTGGGGATCAACGGAGGGATCATCAACATTATTTGGCAAATGTTGAAAGATGATGGGTGCACCGTATTGTGGGTATAGTAGCATCAGGACCGTTGGTGCATGTTGATACGATGGGGCCAAACGAAATGAGAAGCGTTGGAGTATGATGGCAAGGGCTAGCTTGGTTTGCAAGATGGCTAGATTTTGCCCAACGCAGGTGCGGACCCCAAGGCCGAATGGTATGAACCCCACTGGATGCTTCGCTGCCCGGGCCACTCCCTCTGAGAATCTAGCTGGATTGAAATCGTTTGCCTCACTCCCCCAAATTGCTTGGTCGTGATGAACGGCCAGGATTGGTATCAGCAACTCGGTCCCACGCGGTATCTTGTATCCACCCAACTCCACGTCGGCCTTGGCCCGTCTGATCGTCGCGATTATTGGCGGATACAATCGAAGGGATTCATTTAGTATCATGCTTAGCTGCACACCAGATATAAATTTATTTATTAATAATATTATTTTTTAAACATAAACATTAAACCAAAAAAAAAAAAAAAATGGAAGAACTAACGTAAAGGAAAAAGCGGGCAGGGTTCTTGTTGTTTCGGTTATGTTTATGCTTGTGTTGTAGTAATAATAATAATTATTATACTAATTATTATTATTATTTATGTAAAAGAAAACGAACCAAGTAGAAAGAGACAAAAACGAGGGGTGGTTTTGTCTTTACACAAGAATCAAGAAGAGGGAGAGAGAGTGGGGTTTTCATAATTTATGTATAGTTTTTACTTACGGTCTTAAGCTTTGCAACATCATCTCTGGTGGGTAAGTCACGTGATCCACACACCCTTAGAACCTCCTCACGTGCTAGCACCTGCCAGTGTGGGTGCATAGCTAGAAGGACGGTTGTCCACGTCAGCAGATTGGATGTGGTCTGTTTGCCAGCAAAGAAGAAGCTCTTGCACTCTTCAATTATGTCATAATCTGTTATGTTGGAGGAGGAATTCGATGATGCTTGAATCATTAGCCCTAACAAATCTTTTGGTCCCTTTTCTTGTTCCTCCTGCGGCATCGCCGTCGCCATCATCGTCTTATTCTTGCTATTCCCATTCGCTTTTCTCTTCTCGATCAACTTCGTTAGTGATCTCTTGATCTGCTTGTCAAGTTTCCATGAGCTTATATTCCTTTTTGTCGGCAAAAATCTGAAACAAATAACAACCATCAATTAGATAGATTATTAACGATGTATCTATACTATCTATCTATATTGAGTTATTATGTATGTGTGTGTACGATTGAGGTACCTGTAGCCAGGGATGAAGACTTTACGGAAAGTCTCAGCAGCAAGCTCCATTTGCTGGGCTTGTAAACGGAAAATGGCCTTGCCATCTTCATAGCTGCTGCCGAATGCAGTTCTTGTAATCACGTCTTCTGTTAGAAGCTGAAACCATTCGGAGACTTCAACTTCTACACTGCCTGATTTTGACATTGCTACCCATTTGTCCAACATATCCGTCACGCTTTTTGCCACCACTGGCACCAACAACTACCCACGCCCCCCACAACATCGGCCCAGCAGGAACCAGAAAATGAAAAATATTAGAGATTATTTATTTATTTATTTATTTTTAATTTTTAGTGGTAGCTAGAGGGACTCACTTTGAGATTTTCCATATGGAAAGTGGGGGTGATGATCTTTCGATGGTGAGCCCATTTTTCACCTTTGAGGCTGAGGAGACCATCGCCTTCGAGCTGTTTAACGAGTGGGTTTGCTTCATTTTTCTCATACAATTCGGACTTGGACGTGAACACTTCACGGATGAGGTCGGGATCCGAGACGGCCAGTCGCACCGTGGGTCCGAACCACACAAGAAATGTGCCACCTACAATTTAATTTCAATTATTACAATGAATGACCACCCCCAAATTTTAAACCCAAAAAAAGAACAAAAAATTGATGATGATGGTTTTGGTGGGCATTAAATGTTTGTTATAAGTTATAAAAGAGATATAAAAAAAATAAAAAAATAAAACGCCTTTTACATTACCACCCAAATAGGAATAACTAAACAACCTCAAGTAGTAAAAATGGAGTTAGCTGAAAGAGAAATGAACACACCACATTAATTAAATTCAGAAACAGCGTAGACCCTACTAAGAGAAGACTAAGAAGAAGAAGGAGAGGAAGAAGAAGACAATTTCATTATCAAAATTCAAGATCCAATAAAACAAAAAAAAATACTGAGAGAGGGTGTGTGTGTGTGTATAACTGCAAGCAAAAAACAAAAACAAAAACAAAAAAAAAGGGATCAATGCAACTTTAAAAAAAAAATAATTAGCAAATAGAATTTTGATTAAGAAAAAAAAAGTTTTTTGGATTTAATTTAAATATTTCATGAGGAGGAAAGAGAGAGAAAGTCGAAAGCAAAGAGTAGTGGACAGTCCAAAATCTCTGAACTTATTGAACTTCAACATCAAAGCATCAAAGCTCAGAAAAGTTCTGAAAAAGTTTTTTAAAAAAGAAGTAGCCAAAATCAAAAAAAAAAAAGAATGTAAAGCTTTCAATCAAAACTCAAAAGCCACAATCTTGAAGGATATGACTACTAAACCAAAGCCAAAGAAACAACATCACCACCTTCTTTAATCATGAACATCAAAACCAACTCTTAGCTTTAGAACTTTTTAATTGTTTTTCCAAATAACGAAAGAGAAGAAGAAGAAGAAGAAGAAGAAGAAGAAGAGTTTTTTTTTTTTTTTAATGATAATAACTAATTAAAATGTAAGAATGTGATGAAATTTAAGTACCGTAGATTTTCTTCCAGTGATGGTAAAAGGAGAGGACTCTAGGGAGAATGTTGTGAGAACAAGGCATAGGTTGAGAAGAAGCCTTAAGCATCATGCCCACAAGTTCTTTAACATTTCCAATGAAGAAATGATAAGGAGGGCCTCTGATCCCTTGCTTTGAGAAATGGTCTTCAATTCTTCGTGGTGTCCACCAAAGACCCTTTGCTACCTTTAACACCAAAAACAACACCATCAAACAAATCACTACTACCTTCAACCAGTAGTTGATGATGAACAACAACAGTTCTTCTAGCTCCATGTTTCCAAACAAATAAGCAAAAAAAAGATAATTAAAGAGTGGTAATAATTTTTCTTTAAAATGTTGTAAGCCAGCTGCAAGAGAAGCAAAGTAAGCAAAGCTAGAGAGTGTTGTGGGAGCAGCCTTTTTATGTTCTTTGCTTCTTATCTTCTTTTGTTTCTGTTGGTGTACTTGTTGTTAGTGTGTTTGCCTTTTAATACTAACAAATGAGAGAGAAATTAAAGAAAAAAAAGACAACTACAGAATTTTTTTTTTTTTTTTTTTAATTTTAGAAGAGATCAAAGCAAGGCCAACGGCGTAGGGGCCGCCATTGGAATTCTAAGGGTCAACGAATAAGTTAATTTTTTTTCTTTTATCTTAATAGTAAGACAATGTTACCCTTGTTTTTTCTTATTAGTATTATTATATCCCCCTTCAAAATTTTGTCTTCTAATACATGCTTTGTTTTTCCTATTCTTAGGGTTCTGCTTTTGAGGGAAAAATGACATTCCCATTTCTCTGTTCTCATCCAATCTAAAATCCAATATAAAATACTTAAAATAGTTTTATGTATATAAGTATTTAATTATACACACAACCCCCCCACCCCAAGTGTAAAAATAGGATTGTAATCAAGGTAAAACGCCTTAACGAATATTCTTGTTTAAGAAGGGGTTTAATTATCTTATAGAATTAGAATGATTGATTCTTACTAGTTAATATAAGTTTATGAGCTTTTCTTTTCCCATCATACTCCATTCCCTCGAAAAACCTACCAAATTGGTGTGAGGTGATTTTGTCACCTGAGACTTCTTTTCTAAATTAAGGAAAAATAATTGAATGGCTACAGATAAGCATGAGGTGTTCATTTTTATGGATAGAAAATTTTGTTTATATAAATATCTGTATCAAATCAAACTGAGATCTTCTACAGAACAATACATTTTTTTTAAATGATTAACACGATTATATTTTCTTTTCCCTTCCCTTTTTGGTTTTTTGTTTCTACTAGTGAGTTCTGTTTCTTGTAAGATAATTATGGAGTAGATTTCTTGATTTCATAGTAGCTCTTATTGAAGCCTAAGAACCTAATTCATACAAAAAATCTATTGAGAAGAAAGATTCTGCATGTCTTATATTACAAATAAATTGATTAAATATCTCCAATAATGTAAGCAGCCAAGTAAATTTTTAAAGAATTTCATTCTATTAAGCAAAATAATAATATGATTATGTGAAAGTAATGATTAGGGATGACAATGGTACCTGCAAACCTGTAAATCCATACAAATTTGCTTGCCAAAATACACCAGCCGTGGGTAATTTTGCGGGTTGTAGACGAGTTTGGTATCACAAATTGAAGCCTGCAACAGGTTGCGGGTGCGTTTGGTAATACCCAAATGAGTATCTACCAACCTGTACTTTTTCAAATATATTTTTTTAAAGTTTAATAATTTTGATGCTTATTATAATTATTATTTACAAATTAATTTTATTAAATAATTATGGATTATTATATACTTCTTATAATTATTATATAATTATGGATTATTATATATTTATTATAATTTTGTTCTTGGGATTAGGGTTTAGAAAGTATTGATTTGAGAAAATATTAATAGTAAATTATTATTGTAGGAATCGTGTTGGATGAGTGCTAATAGTGGTGAATGAAATGAAAATATTTAAATCTCGAGCTTGTGTTAAATGAAAATTTGAGATGATAATTGTTGCTAGTTTGTGGTTCTTTTTCCTTGTGTATTTCATACTTAAATTTAAGAATTGGGGTTCCATTGAGAATTGGTGTTGGACTTGTGTTTTTTTCCTCGAATTAATGTTGAAATTTTAATTTTTCATTTACATTGATTAAATTTAGAATTATGTATTTTATGTGAAATTTTAAGTTATTGTTATAAATTTACATATTGAGTTATATAATTTAAATTTTTAGGTTTTATTAAAAGTATCTTTTAACATTTGTGATTTTAAATGTGGGAACCTGCAAAAAAATTCATCATATATCATTGCGGATTTGGTAATTATCAAAACTCGTAGTGGGCGGGATTTCTTAAAAAAATTAAAACTCGCAATTGATTGCGTGTGGGTTTGGTAATTTAAAATTTGTACATGTACGGTTTGGTAATGACAAACCCATAGTAAGCGGTGCTTATTGTCATCCCTAGACTAATGATATGAATATTTTTCTTTCTAATTTTTTTCCTAAAATTTTAGATATTAAAGGACGTTTTGACAGACTTTTGGTTATATTATTTTTAGAATTTCTAATATAATACTTAAAAAAGAATAGACTATTATGGATTTGATGTACGATTAGAGCATATAGTAGATGTGATTTCTATAAATTCAACAGACAAAATATCTCCAACGGTGGAGATGCTTTTGAAGAATTTTAATCATGTTCAACCAAATAATATGACGTGAAAATTCTGCTTTCTAATTATTTTTGTCTTTTGAGCTGCATTCGTATGGCCAAAATAAAACGTCTTGACTTGCCTCTATTTTTTTTTTTTTTGTTATTTATTATTTAACTTAACGGCAACTCAAATTTCTCATTATTAATGTGAGCAGAGTTTGAAACCTAGAGCTCTGGCTTTCAACCTAATAGATTTTATCAACACAAATAGTTGGTACCTATGAGTTAGAATATAATTTTATTTGCAGCTGACCTCTGAATATATAATCTGAGAATTTGTATTGTGATATTAATTTAAACAATGTTAAATTAGAAGATTATGGATTTTATTATACGATCATTAGAACATATGGTAGATAGGATTTCTTTAAACTGTATTAACAGCCAATAAATTTGACTAAATATCTACATTGTGCAAGTAATAAATTTGACTAAGTAAATCCAAGACTATAAAAATACTTTCTTAAATCCCTATTAAATAAACAATAATAATATTGTGCAAAAACAATGATGAGAATGTTTTCCCTTTCTTTTATTTAATATATTATTCACCTCATGCTGCAAAAAATTTCGATTTTTACTAGAGGGTCCTAATAAAACTGTGACTTGAACAGATGCACTTCAAAACAATGTAAAAGTTTAATTTTGTTTTATGCTTCCTTACGAATGATTAATCTCATATACAGTTGTATGAATCGAGACTTGCTAATGGACCGACTTGCATGGTTTCACCTCTCATGGAGCCCTCCACTCTTTTTAGGTATGTACTTTAAAATTTGTAAATATATAGGACTCAACTGATAATTATAGGCATCATAGGACAAAGAGAACTTTTTTTTTTTTTAGCCATTACATTACAAAATTTATTTATATAATAGAAAAGTTTACTCCTAAATTGTATCTTTGATGATGCAGTCTGGCTATATACATCTAAGTCCGGAGAAGAGCAGTCGAATTCTTTTGCGCATAGATAAAAAATTATAAAGAAAAAAAAATGACATGGTATATATATATATGTATGTGTATGTATGTATATATGTACGTATGTATGTATTTAAATAAGTAAGTAAGTTTAGATATTAATTAGTCATACATATAAGTAAATAAATTTTAATAAAGTTTCAATGGAAAGGATAACTAGGAATTATAGAATGTGGGAAGAAATGGAAAGAATTGCAAAGGTCCTTGTTCCCGAAAAGATTGATTTGGGGAGTCGAAGAAAAGATAGAAAGAAGGAGAACACAAAGTGGGTTGTTATTTTGGAATGTTGCCCTTAAATTTGATCACATGGGAACAAGGCTGTCTATTTTAGAGTTTCTTTCTGTGCTCTAGGTGGGGAAATATGCTCTCGTTGACCCAACAATGGAGCCCCCACGCAAAGCCACCTTCCCTAATCTTGTCCTAATACTCCCAAAACATGCTGGGGCCTTGTGCCCTTCTTGGGTCCCTTCCTATTTAAAACTTTCTCAACGCTCGCATTTCTCGATTACTTGGGAGTTTAGTGCCTAATTTGTGGCTACCTGGTTAATCCCGTCGTTAAATATGTAAGACTTGTAGGTCGGGCACGACGGGCGGTGTAAGCTTCTTTGCTTCATTCTTAACATCGATCCATATCTGGGTATATTATTAATAGGATAGCTAGCGAGCTAGCTAGGGCGATTGAGTTGAAGAAAGAATAACATTCACGTAACTACTTCAATTTTTAGAAAGATTTCAACTAGGGTTGTTATCGAATGAGTTCATGACATAGATGTATTTTGCATACTATGTAAGGTGCTCAATTTATAATTAATTATATAGTGTGGGGTTGCCCATTCCTAGTGCTAAGGGTAATGTAACGACCGTGATGTGATGTGATGTGCTTTGCTTGCTGTTAGTTAGCTATTGTTTTTAAAAAATAAATATAAAACAATTATTAAAGTGTATATTTAATAGATACAAATCATTCACACTTTTTAATATATATTTTTTTTCAATGCAGTATGGAGAAAGGGTATTCGGAAATATGGGTTTGTTTGTCCATGGCAAAATAAAATCAAATTAAAAAAAAAAAAAGGAATTATCCAATTACAAAATAAAATAAATCCCTCATTAATTGAGACAAGAGACTCACTCATCTGCTTGCATCTCCTCTTTCCAGTTCTAGGGCCTATTTTTATTTTCATTCTAGAATACTTTTAGGAAGCTACTTGGACAATAAATACTTCTATTAATTTGTCATGAAAAAGAATGGACTCTGTATTTTGTAATGATTCTATGCTTTGGTCACTCACCTAACCGTAGAGGGTCACCTGATAGCTTCGATTCAAGCATTTATGAGCTGGTATACTCTCTAAACAGTTTTACTACTACTACTACTACTACTATTACTATTGTTATTATTATTAGTTCATAGTTAGATAAATTTTATTATAGCATATCTTTAGTATTTGGATCGTATCAACTTAGATATATTTTCAAATGTTTATGAGAAGACTTTGTCATCTACAAGAACGGGAGTCCAAGTACCGCCATCCAATAGTTACTGAGATTCTTAATTGAAACTCAACATTGAAAGAGTTTAGCGGCAAGCATCATAAGATAAGTACATGAATCATCAACGTTACATTGCATTTCTCCCATACGTGAGATTAAAGAGGACTTGATATATTTTTAAATATGTAGACGAAAAGCTTTTGTTTATATGATCACAAGGGAGTCAAAATATAATATATATAAGAAAGAAAATAATTTAAAATCAAGTAGTTCTCAAGATCTTAATATTTTGGATTAAACCATAATCATGTACTTTTAAAGCAATGAACTAAACTAAAATTTAAAATAAAAAACACATATATTTATTGTAGTTAATTTTTATTGTGAAATATTGATTTACTGTGAGAATTTGCTATGACAAAGAAAGAAATTTAAAAGACTCAAAATTAGGAATTAAGATTCTCTCTTGATCTCGTAATTGTACCACCTCCAAAAGTTACCTACCCTTATATGAAAAAAGATAATGTAATTCGTAAGCATCAAAGCGATAGTTAGTCTCTACACCCATCCAACATTTAAATTAAGACTCAACGTTGGAAGAAGTTGAACACAATGAAATGTGTTGAATCACAATCCAATGCCAAAACATAAATATCTGGAGGTACACAAATGGATTCGGATTTCGGATGTTGTTAATGATTTGATAGCTTTGATCTCACATTGAGTGAAGGAAGAGTGGGAAAAAGCATCCAATTGAATACTTCAAGAAAGATCTGAATTCGTCCTTGAACGCTGTTTATTTCTTACTTTAATTGGATATCATCTGATGCAAATGAAACTTTTATAAAAGAGAAAAATAGATATGGCCATCGGTACTCTGGCCTCTGGCCCCTGCACTTAAAAAATTTTCTCTGCAAATCAAAAAGACTAATGGACAAAAACTAGAATATGCATAACACTTTAACAAGCGCTGGAAATGGTGGAAATGGCCAAAATAATCCAACAAAAAGCCTGCAGCTTATGAGATGCCTGCCTTTGCTTACAATCTTTTATATATATATATATATATAATTTTGGACCCATTTGCAAAGATTTTATTTATATATATATATATATATATATAAAGAAAAGCTGCTATTCAGGAGCACTACTTGTTGTGGAGTAGAAGAGTTATAATATGCTTTTTGAAATATGGGGTAGCTGTATATATATAAATATATATATATATAATATGCAATCCCCTATTTGTTGTTATTATGAACAATATTTCTATATAAAACATATACATCATGAGTACGCAACTTGATTTGAAAGTACAAATTGTTAGAAGAAATATCAACAGAATCTCAATAAAAAATTCATAAAAGATTCATTAATTTTTCATGATGGTGATCCAAATTACTATTAAGACAATATTTATACGAGACTAAATATAACTATTTGACAGTAAATCGGACTTGTTTTTAGAAAATGACAACTAAGTACTAACCATGGTACTTAAATTACCGAAACATGTAATCAATTTGAAACTTGACAACTTTATGGGAACACATAATTGAGATTCAATGATATAAATTTGGACTCATATGCTTTGGAAATAACTGATAATAATTGAAGCTAGAACATAACAGTCAAATGGGTTATAGTTTTCTTTTTCCTTTTGATTTCCTTTGAGAAACCTTTTGAGAGTGATCATAAAAGAGATTTAGTAGGTGAATCAAGAGCAAAAGAAGGGATTTGTACATATGATTTGTTGGCAAATCCCTCACCACCATGCCAAATCTTCTTCTAATTAATTATTAATCAACACTCCCCCTAAAATTATCCCACAAACAAGGATTTGATGCAATCCCAAATTTTAATATCTTAACTCCCATGTTCATGCTTGAGCGAGTCCACTTGTCCTAATACTCATGGCACTAGTTTTACACGTAAAACTTTTGAGTTTTGACCTTCATATACTATCGATTAAAGTTTGAACGTCTATAAATACTCGAGGAAAAATCCACTTTGAGGTGAGAGATGATCAGTTCGTCTTTAATTTCCATCGACGTAATAATAATGCCACTTTTACCTTCTTCTTTTTTTATAAAAAAAATAATATAATGTTTTATACTGGGGAGATTAATGCATAATTAGACGGTCAGCATAGAAAATTTTGAAAGCTCAATTCACTACTAAAATAACATGCGCGTGCATGGTTGCGCATGCATTAAACCTACAAAAAGATTTCTTTTTCTTTTTCTCTTTTTTTTTTTGGTTATATTTGACTTTGCTTGAAAACGATGTTAGTGGCTGAGTGCTGCTGATCAGCTTTGATTTTTCTTCACCCATTCACCAAAGTTGAAATACCAGTAGTGATATGAATTTATTCACCAACATCATCTTGATCATGAGAATGTATCTAAAGGTTATATTATATGCATTCACTTTTTTAATGATTAGCCGCAATATTACAAAATCTAAAGGTTTCTTAAGGCACTGTCTGTCATTGATCTCTTTCAACAGCAAAACTTTGCTCCGTAATTATGGGAACTAATTCTCATACTAAACACACCCTTATTCTGTTGTTTGGTATTGAGATGTTATAATTTTTTTAAATTACAGATACTGTAAAAAAGAAAATTATAATTACGAAATAAAAATTGACAGTATGTGACGAATACAATTTCTAAATATTTTAACAAAATTAATAAACATATTTTTTAAAATTTCATCAATTAATATTTATTGAATATTTTAGTAGCGTTGGTAGGTTTCAACTCTAATCCACGAAGAGGCCGCTTTTGCTTTTGAGGTTCAAAATGTAAATGGATATTAAATCAAATATAAGAAAATGAAAATGAGGAGCGATCGATCGATGAGGAAAGCGTCTAATACGTAGGTACCATAGGGCTAGCTAAGGCCAAGAGGCTAAGGCTAAGGCTGAGGGAGCTGACGTATGTTCCATTGCAGCGATCAAATCTATTTGCTAAATTTTGTTACACAAAGTGACAGAGAGAATATATCATCTTAACAGTAATGAGTTTTCGTCCACGCAATCAACGGTGTGACGGGTCCTTCTTCACAGTCACAGGTCACCCAGCTACGCCTTTCCGCTTCTCTCCACTGCCTTGTCTAATCAGTCTCCGCCACGTGTCATCCAATCATTTACATTTCTTCCCAATTTGTCCACTTCCTAATGTGGCCTTTCGTTACATCAACTCAAAACCGCTGCTACTTGCAGGCTCTGCACCAGAAGCAGAACGCTGCGGCCTGCACTTGTTTTGTTTTGTTCGCCCCCACAAAATTACCACAATGCCCCCCACCCCTTTTATTTTCCTTTTTTTTTTTTCCTGGGGTTAAGAAGGCTCGGGCTAAATGTGCAAATCATGAAGTCATATGAAGTTACCAACTTTCTAAGCGTCAAGAGCAAATTCTGCTCTTTATCTTGATCAGGGCGGCAAGTAAAAGCCGACAAGGGCAGATTTGGGAAATTGAAAAATGAAAATCACATGCATTTAATAAAGCTTTCTAATTTATTTACTAAAATAATATTTAATTAAAAAAAGAAAAAGAAAAAGAAAAAGAAAACAGTGAGATGAAGTTTGTTTTTGGAGTACAAAGATAACAACCTCTGGCAAAAATCCGTACTTTTTTTTTCTTTCTACCCCTCGTGAATCGAGGGCAATGTTTTTTTTCACATTTTTCTAGTTAAATAATATTTCTTTATTTTTACCGTTCGCTCTTCACTGTTCACTGCCATCTGTGATGACTATTTTACCTTTTTCTCCCTGAGCTCGAGCTTCCCAAGATTTCTCTTTGAAGAATCGTAAATGATGAATAAAATTTGGCCTTGCAAATTTGTTTTTAATTTTAAATAAAAAATATTTGAAAAGGAAACTAAGCACAAGGTACCACATTTCATGCCATATGTTTTGTCCCTTTAAAACCATCCTTGTCTGGTTTTGTCTCTCGTCATCGGCCATGTATTCATTCTTCAAGTTTTGAAGTTGTATTTTAACAGTTAACAAATTTCTTCTTTTTTTCCTAAACTTCTCAATTTTTTTTTAATCTTTTTTGTGCTTAGTTAAGAAAGTTTTAAACTTAATGAAAATATTCAGTTAATAGAGACTCATTTTGCGATTGCGTTAAATACGTGATGAGAGAGTTTTACCGCCCTAATGGTCTTACACGGTTCGAATCTGGATTAGTGGGGTCACAATATGTTCTTCGGATACCAGATGATTTAATACACCAAAAAAATAAGTTGTTTCTACTGTGTAAATAAAATAAGTTATTAAATTATTAAGCTAATTTTTTTTAACTTTTTGCTTATTTTAAAAATTTTGAATGACATCATTAACAAAGTTTTCTAAAATATCCCTATGCAATTAATTTATTGTTATTCTAAAAGATTAAATTATTTTCATCTTTATCAATATAAAACTGACTAATTCGTATTATTATTCATCTCCAATAAAATTGATTAATGTACTCTAGTTTAGAATATTAAAGGTTTGTATTCATCTGAATATGATTTACGTTATGACAAAATAACTTCTATTTAAAATTTGTTAGGGCACATATGTAAAGTGCTAGTTTTCAAACTTTGTAACTTACAAAAAAATACTTATTATTAGAGAATCGGATAGAAAAATAAATATGTCATTTAAATTCAAATATTTAGTTCTATTCATAATTTAGACTGATTCAAATCTATTTAAATTTCAGACAAAATAACAAAACACGGCTGAAGTAATAATTTGTGAATAGTATTGAATAAGAGAGTGTTACTTTTTTTTTTCTATTAAAGTATGAACAATTACTTAATTTTTAAAATACCTTAAAAAATAATTATGTCAATGGATACTCTAATCATTTAAACAAACCCAAAGAAAAAAAAAAGGTTAAAAGTCAACAAAGAAAAAGAAACCGCCAGTGGCATAGAGAAAGAAGTACTGTATTTTCAGCTTCACTTGTTTAAAAATGTTTTTACTAAAGACGTGTCATTTTAAATTGACAAACACACATTAATAATACGTTCCATAATTGTATCGAATTGACCCATTGCGTCACAAATTACCACCCCTAAATTAAGCACAAAACATAGCGTGATCGGCTTGAATTTTCAGCACCACATAATTGACATCTCTACCTACAATGTTTGGCTATTCCAGTGAAACTTGCATTATTACAAATATTGGCCGTAGGTTTAAGGCATTTCTATCAACTCTCCTCTTCACCGAAGCCATTAATTTTTTAAGCTCATAAACATATATATCGGATCATTACTGATTCTTGTTACTCTTTTTTTGGCTAAGCATAAAGATATTACCGAATTTATATTAAGATTGATCTGATAAAGATCTTTGATTGATAGGGTACTGCTAACTGCCTCTAGCATCGACATGAAATGTCAAACGAGCAAGGACATGGCAGGCAGAAATTTTGATGAAATTAACCAAAAACCAATTTAATCATGTTACGTTTTTTTGGGCACGCATCGTCCCTCGCATACACATTATTACAACGAGGTTAACCAAGACCAAATTTAATCATATTACATTATTTTAGTTCGGATTAAAAAATAAAGTTTATTTACTGTAAGAGAAATTGTATATATGCTCTATAACCCAATTTATAAAGAAAAAGAAAATAATTTGATAATTAGTATTGAGCCACTAGGAAAATGATTTGAAGAAATGATACCCAAATTAACCTAATAAGTTGTAAGGGAAAACTCTCCAAGTTGGAGGTTGGAGGCTAACATGACAGCGTATCGCAAGATTGGCGATTGATCGAAGAGGTGAAATCTTGAGATTTAGACAAATTTGGAACTTGAGAGAGAAACCGAAGATTGAGATGCCTTTCATGGTGCTACGAGAAAAAAAGTTAAACTATGACACTTACGTTAAATTAAAACTTTAAACTCCAGAGCTTTAACATGCATGGTCTTGAGTGAAATTTGAGATCTTTATATCAAAATTTTAGGAGATTGTCAGTTTTTCTCTTACTGAAATCAATATATACCACTTATTTTTACTGCATTCATAATATACAAAAACTCCCTTGGCACAAAAATTTGGATAAATGAGTTATTTGATTGCTATTTTATCTTGGAAATATAAAATATTAGTTATGATTGTAAGGAAAAAAAGTTTAAAATAACAAAAAGTACAAAGAAAGTCGTATTATTAATTTTTTATTCACACTAAAACCTATATTTTAGTATGTTAGTATTTCAATAACCTATATTTTTTATTTTAGCATTTCAATCTTTTTATTTTAATTTCAATTTATATGATTTATTTAATTTATAATCAATATGAATAAAATAATATTTCAAAATAGAGCGTAGTACTGTAAAATTATTATGTAAGGGGACATTGGATATTATAGTTTTCTCTCAACTGAAATCAGTATATAACACTTATTTTCTATTGTTTTCAAGTGAAGATGTCACTAAAACATATAAAAACAAATACATATTACAATATGTTAACAATTGTATTTTTCTTAAAAGATAAAAAAAAACACAGACTTCAATCTAATTTATTTTGTTGTGTAGTATATTAAAATTTTTATTTTTCTATTTGTTAGCTGTCTTTTGCTATATTAAAGTAAGGAAACCCTTGGTGCTAGATAATGACTACACACTAGCGCATGTATATAATTCAATTCTTACAGGTGCATGCTCCATACCCAAGTAGGCTTACAATATTGGTCATGATCAAGAGCTTTCTAGGGGTTTTCAGCACTTGTGATTTACCCTTGTCCCAAAAAAAAAAAAAAAAAAAAGATCCAACTAAAAATTTTCTTTTTTGTATACAGAGGATTTACTTATTACTAATATAGTCTACCCACTGCTCTTCTTTAGATCCCTTGTTTCAATTCGATAGTATTATAAATTAGCCAAAAAGATAACAAAACTTGATGTTAGTGTAAGATGTTGAGAATCTTTTAAACTGTAGCACTGCTTGATTTAAAACATTCTTACAAATGCCTTCGGCAGTTGTTCACAATTTAATTTAATTTAAATTAAATTAAAATTATTTTACCTTTTTTTTTTAATTTAACTTATACTTAACCCAAAAATTAACAAAATGGTTGCAATAAATAGTAGTAAAATAATAGGGAAAATGATACGTTAAGTAAAACAACTAGTCAATTTTTTCGGAAATGTGAACAGGGAAAATGGGGGCTCTAGCGTTGAAGAGATGTGAGATTGATGGATGCAAAGCATGAAAATCCAGATCATCAAAACAAGGCTGAGAGATAGAAAGGGGATGAAAGTTTGCAATATGGGTTTAGACAATGACAGTTGCTTCGTATCCTGTTTATGCTAAAGCATGATGATACTATTACAGAACATGTCCTGCTTCAAGTTTACATGAATACAATTTATATTTATACATTGTTCTTCTCTCTCTCTCTCTCTCTCTGTCATCAACATCATGCAACCTTGCCCTACCAATATACCATCACTCACCCTTTTCTCTCTCTACATTTATATTTGTATATGTTCCTGTCTATAAATCAATGTATTTTGTTTTATCACATGATGGCCATGTGATCATATGTCGCAGTCCTTTGAATTAGTGCTACCTCTTTAGACTTAATTTCTCCACTTATATATGTTTTCATACCAACTTCTCATGTGTTTTTGGTTGAAATTTCTTATTACCATGATGGAATTGTGTGACCCATCTGATTTTGATCAATCCAGCTGTGGCATTTTGTTTTGACGTTATGCATGATGAAATGTATCCGTGATTTCTTACACAAACGTGAGATACATTACGAATTATAAGGTAAAATAAAGCAAAAATATATAACATAAAGAAAAGGAGAGGGGGGAATGCAGAGTTATGATAAAAGAAAAGGAAAGAATAGCCAATTCACCAAAAAGAATCAAGGCAGCAAGATGATGGCCGATAGAGCCCCCATTCAGGATAATAGCAATAGAAAATGACCTGTGAAAAGAGCTTAGAGTGGATCGCTTGGAATTGGGATGGGGTTATTAGTAGTAGCAGCCCAAGCAGAAAGCAACTGGATCCGACCACCCACCGACAGTGAAATGCCCACCCTTTTTCGCTGCTGCTCTAATCTATAAAGAAGGTCAAAATATGAACCAAATTAAAATGGGTCCTTTCGGCTAGGGTAATGAGCCCCTGAAAGTTAGGACATTGTCTTTTACATGTAGAGGGCACCCCACCTTGTAATAAACATGCTGGCAAATGACCCCACTTCTTGGTTGGAATGATGTGGATGCGTGGTACCCATAATATAGGGCTATTCGGGCATGGTTCGAACCGACACTGACAAAGACAAGTCGAGTGGCTCATTGAGGGGCGCTGAGTCGTAGCCATGAGCGGGCGACCGGGGTGCGCCTTGGGTTCCTCAGACATGGGCAAGTGGGTGTGTATGGTTATTGTAATGTTAATGTACCAGTACCTGCCACTAGTCATTTATGCCATGTGGATTTCACATGAGAAGCCAAATTTTTTGGGTTTTGCATATACACCAGAGTACATGGGAATACAGTTAAGTCTGCTTTTCCACATTTAAGATAAGGACAGAAAGCCAACGAGTGAAACACCAAAACATGAAAAAGATTTAGCCCAGAGATACAAAGATATGCGTCCTTCCTTCTGCTTTGGTGGCAGGCCCAAGCAATGCAGGTACTGCAGGTATGATTGTTATAATATGTTAAACGTTTTTAGGTGGCTGTAGAGTGTTAAAAGAGTGTGTACTGAGCAGTAAGCATTGAGTATGATTAGAAGTTAGGTAACTGTCAGAACGTTGGCCAGACACCACCAGAGAGGGCTATTGAATTGTCCATTTCTCGTGACTTCTGATTAAGTTCAGACTCTTCAGATGTTGCATTGTTTGCCTTTGTTGCTGCTGTACTTGTTGCCGAGGCAAGAACTCACAAGTCACCAGCATAATATACCATCACAATACCGGACCGAAACCACCTCACTTCTCCGCTTAGGTTAGCACTTATTTTTTTTTATATGCCGGAGATTTAAGGACCCCTGTAGCCCTCTTTTATAATGGCCCCAACCATTGAGCAGCCCCCAGCCCACTTCGCTTAAAACACTTGTGGACCGGTGGCCCAAAACTCCTTTCTTGGCCCACCTGCACCAAGTCAGCTGTAGCTTTGAATTTTGATGGAGCAGCTGACATTTCTTGTATTATTTTGATTGATTACTGCTACTGTACATCTTTCTCGTTATCTTTTTTTTTTTTAAATAAAAAATAAAAAAGACTCCTACCGGGGTTTGTTAGCCTATCACTCAGCTGCAGCAGAAGAAATGACAGCCTACCGTGTAAGAAAAATGACAAGCTGCAGCTAATTTGTGAGTTAAAAAACCCAGCAATGCACTTGCGCTTCTTACACCGAGTCGCATCATCATGTTAGGTTCGGTTTGTTTGAAATGAAAGTGCCTTAACTTTTAAGATATAATTATTATGAAAAAAAATTATAAAAATTAATAAATTATAATAAATATAAATTTTAAATAATAATTTTTACAAGATTATTAAAGATAGAGTGATAATACATTCACAAACTCTTGTACAAACTTATTTTATATAAATTGATGTGGCATTAATTCATTGATTGAATGAAAATATAAAATAATATAAATAAATCATGTGGGACAAGAGATATTTAATTAAACTAATGAATTAACGTCATATCAGTTTGACAAAATAAATTTATACAAAAATTTATGACTATATTATTACTTTTAAAGATATAATAGATTTGAGTGATAATACAATCACAAACTTTTGTACAAACTGATGTGGTATTAATTCATTAATTGAATAAAAATATAAAATAATATAAACAAATCATGTATACCTAATATTTAATTCAACCAATAAATTAATATCACATTAATTTATAAAAATAAATTTGTATAAGAATTTATGGTTATATCATTACTCAATAAATTTTAAATGAAATAAATTAAAAATAACCTCAACATAACTTTCAAACTACAACAATTATTATTTAACAAATACTTTAATACTATAACTTAAAAACAACAATTGCTCAACCTCAATCCCGCATCCTTAAGAACGAAGCTAAACCGCTAACGAGATTTTGATTTTTTATTCCTATGTTTCCCTAATCAAACTCCATCATATTACTCAATTGCCATTGGCAACAATGGGCCGTTGATTAGAACCAGCCATCACTGGCTCACTGCCACTCAAGTCAATTTGAAACAAATATATTTGGCATAACGCTACAACTCAGGACTCATGATTCAACTGATGCGCCACTGGTTGGAACATACAAAACTTATGCATAAAAGTATTGGAATGGCATAATCCACGTCACTGAAACATCATTCCAGTAATAAGAAAACTCCCAAAAAAAAACAAGCATAAAAAGAGTCTCCAACAAGTATCTAAAGGTACAACCTAACTACTATAATCCATTGTTCTCGATGGTCACCCCTACGCTGATAACCAAATCTCCGCCATGTGTTGAAAATTTCCAAAATAACAGCATTTTTAAGTCAAGCAGCAGTATGAGAGGTTGCGCCTACACCCGTCCAAGCAGTTCCTCTCTACTCAAATGCATCATCATCGTCATCAGGAAGAGGCTGGCTAGCTGCTGCGGCAAGCTCGGCTTCATGTCTGAGGAGAACAAAGTATCACAGTAAGACAAGGAAATACCAATAGCTATTAACTAATTACCAAGCAAACTGACAAGAACCAAGTTGGTGGATGAAGAGCATTTGAATAAAAAAACATTTTCTTCTGGGATAGTGTTGACAAGACTAAAATGGTTTCACGTAGCCAAGCGATAATATCAGCCACAAGATGTACTCTAAAAGACTAGAATCCATAAATTTCTTAAGCAAAAATATTGCACACAAAAGATAAACAAGTAAATTCTCTTACTGTTGCTGTGCAGCTAAGTCAATCTGTACTTCTGGAGGAGCGAGAGCAGGAGATTCCACGAAGTGCAAATTTGGGTCCCTGGACCCGTCAAAGCATCATCATCAATATCATGTATTACTAAAAACAATAGTGTACAGACAATAAGCTAGGAATTTGGGTTTATTTTACCCAGCAAGCTTCCTGGCAAGGTACAAGAAAGGTTTCTCAAAATTGTAGTTGCTCTTGGCAGAAATCTCATAGTACTGTAGATTCTTCTTCCTGTGGAAGGTAACCTGCTTTGCCTTGACTTGCCTATTCTTCACATCAACCTTGTTCCCACAGAGAACAATCGGTATATTTTCACACACCCTATCATTGCAATGAAAACTTTCAATTAATCACAGGCTTCGACAACAGGGTAAATCCAATTAAGCCAAATAGATCCAAGAAAAAGTTCAAATTGTTGATTTCACATACCGGCAAAGATCACGGTGCCAAGTGGGAACATTCTTGTATGTCAATCGGGCAGTAACATCAAACATAATGATGGCACATTGCCCATGGATGCTGCATATTAGAATTATTAAAACATTAAAACAAGAAAGAGGCATTGATTATGTCTACTCGATCCAATCTTATTTCCCTTAAATTTCATCTTTATCCTTGGTTAGATTAAAATGAAGTTAGTTCCAAGAGCAAAGGTTTTACACTCACTTTGCCATCAGTTATAAGTACTTATTATATTACCTTACATTACCTTAAAGGGGTCACACCCACACTTTAAACAACTAACTTCAAATCGAAGCATAGATAATTCTATCTAAACATAAAATCAAATAAAAGTACCAAGGTTGAGATTAAAAAAATTACTTACTAATAACCATCTCTAAGACCACCAAACTTTTCCTGGCCAGCAGTGTCCCAGCAGTAGAAACGGATTTTGCCACAATTTGTAAAGAAATCCAACGGATGAACCTCCACACCAATAGTTGCTGCAGAATAAAAGAGAAAAAAACCATATAATGACTACAGAAAGAAAAAAATATACATATAATCAAACAGTCTTTGCACTTGCCCTTCCCCCAAACACTCACGTTCATACTTCTTCTCAAACTCCCCAGTCAGATGCCTCTTCACAAAGGTAGTCTTCCCTGAAACCACAAACACCAACACAGTAGTAAAATATCAAATACCATTAACACACAGTCTCATTTCAAAAAGAAGAATTTTTAGTAACTATTCAATGCATAGCATAGCCACATTCTCTCAAACTAATTAACCAAATAACAACAACAACAACATTAAATTATTTTTTTTTCCAAACAATAGAGTCTTTTCAATTAGATAATTTATTTTCCATTTCCAGTTAATCACAGTTAAGAGCCAACGCAGAAAATTAAAAAAAAAAAAAAAAAAACCCTAGCAGTCAGTATCATAAAACCTAGTTCAATTTAAAAAAAGAACAAACAGTAAAGGGAGGAAGATTACCAGTGCCACCGTCGCCGACTATGACGAGTTTGAAGCTCGGGTAATCAACAGTTTGCTGACTTGGCAGAGCCTAAAAAAACAAAAGGAACGAAGCAGCGATTCATTAATCTAAACTTAAAAAATTAAAAAAAAAAAACACTAAGGATCTACGAAATATGAAACGAAGAAAATAATGAGAGAAATTACCATGAGTTGAGTACTGTGTGCGAAAGAATACGAAGTTCGCGGTCTGAACACAGAAGTGAGCGAGAGAGAGAGAGAGAGAGAGAGAGAGAGAGAGAGAGAGAGAGACGGAGTAGACGGTGATGAGCTCGGGCTTATATGGGCTTTTTCAATTTGAGGTTTCAGCGTGGCTTTATGCCGACGCAACTCTCTCAGCCATTAGATTTGATTACTTTTTCTCTTTCTTCTTTTTTCCACACCCTCTTCTGACCGTCTGATCTTTTTTCGCCTCAGATTCACGCACCTCGCTTTCAGGCTCAGCTTTCTATTCAAGCTCTCTCAAATAACGCAACCTTTTTTTTAATTTTTTTTTTAAATGAGAAATTTCCACGTGTAAGACGGATTTTTGGCTCTTATAAATATAGTAAACAACAACTCACTCGAGAAATTGAAGTATTGAACCCACCGATTACGTGTCAAATCAGTTTTCTCAGCGACAAAAATCCCCCACAGTTTTAAATTTTGAATTTTATAACTAAATGCCAAATGTATAACTTTACTAAACTAACCTTAAATGCCTCATTAATTTTCACTTTTTTTTGGCATTATATAACGGCTCTTTTGTCTGGATTTTATGAAGAGCGAAGTGCGCGTAATCTTCCTTCTACTACCATTTTTTTTCCCAATTTTTACATTATTCATTTTCTCGAAAGATTCTTTTATATTACTCTATTAGCTACGTTATTAGGATTCTTTAATTATAATATCAAAAGTAATTAAAATATTAGACATAAATTATAACTATCATATCAAATTTTAGAATTCCTCAATAGCAAGTGATACACCGTTCTAGCAGCTCATTCCTTCTTCATCCTCATGTCACACTAATATTATGTTTACTTCTACGAATGGGAATCAATAAATCGAAATGAGTTTCATCCGAGGAGATTGGTCCACGAGTGCAAAGGCAGAAGGAACATTCCTTCCTATATTAATTAATTGATATATTTAAGCCACTAAAGTTTAATTGTTGGCATAATAAAATAAATAAATGTTTCAAGATTTATAATTAATTATTATTAATGGTTAAATATTATTGAATTTAAATAGAAAGAGGAAGAGACACGTAATCTTTTATAATCTAATAATTATTTTTTATTTTTAATATTTTGTAATGTAATTATTTTTTTAATATCAACCAATTTATTAGATAATAGAGAATACAAGAAGGAACATTCCTTCCTATATTAATTAATTGATATATTTAAGCCACTAAAATTTAATTGTTAGCATAATAAAATAAATAAATGTTTCAAGATTTATAATTAATTATTATTAATGGTTAAATATTATTGAATTTAAATAGAAAGATGAAGAGACATGTAATCTTTTATAATCTAATAATTATTTTTTATTTTTAATATTTTGTAATGTAATTATTTTTTTAATATCAACCAATTTATTAGATAATAGAGAATACAAGAAGATGAGAAATAGTGATGCCACATCACCTCCTCTAGTCCCAACTTTATATATATATATATATGGATAGATAGATATAGATATAGTTAGATAGATATAGATTTTTAATATTTTGTAATGTAATTATTTTTTAATCTCAACCAATATATTAGATAATAGAGAATAAAAAAAGATGAGAAATAATGATGCCACAAATCTTAAATATTTAATGTTTATGGAGTTTGAAGAAGCCAAAAGGCACTAAACAAAAGATTGAATAATTAAATATGGGATTATGACATTAAAATTGGGCTCTAATGGCATTGTTAAAAGATTGAATAATTAAATATGAGATCATGACATTAAAATTAGGCTTTAATGGCATTGTTGAGGGAAGATGAAGGAACCTTCCTTCATATATTAATTAATTGATGTATTTTAATCCACTAAAATTTAATTGTTGGCATAATAAAATAAATGAATGTTTCAAGACTTATAATTAATTATTATTAATGGTTACATATTGTTGAATTTAAATAGAAAGAGGAAAAGACACGTAATCATTTATAATCTAATAATTATTTTCTATTTTAATATTTTGTAATGTAATTATTTTTTAATTTCAACCAATTTATTAGATAATAGAGAATATGAAATGATGAGAAATGGTAATGCCACATCACCTCTTGTAGTCCCAACTTTATATATATATAGATTAGGTGATGTATTTTAAGGCACTAAAGTTTAATTGATAGTATAATAAATTTTGAAGAAGCCAAAAGACACTCAACAAAAGGTTGCATAATTAAATATGGGATTATGGCATTAAAATTAGGCCTTAGTGGCATTGTTGAGGAAAAATGAAAGAACCTCTCTTCCTATGTTAATTAATTCATGTATTTTAATCCACTAAAGTTTAATTGCTAGCATAATAAAATAAATAAATGTTTCAAAAGACTTATAATTAATTATTATTAATGATTACATATTGTTGAATTTAAATAGAAAGAGAAAAAAAGTACAAAGAATATCCACCAATATTTTAGATATTTTAGATAATAGAAAATATAAAAAGATGATGAATGATATCTATTAATAAAGTTACTATTTATTAAATGTGTTAAATACAATCAAATTAATTATAAGAAGATGAAAAGTCAAATCTAAAAAAAAATCTCTATTTATGAGATAATAGAGAATATACAAATAAGTAAAATGGTGATGTCACATCACCTCCTCAAGTCCTAACTTTATATATATATAGATAGATTAGCTACGTTATTAGGATTCTTTAATTATAATATCAAAATTAATTAAAATATTATACATAAATTATAACTATCATATCAAATTTTAGAATTCCTCAATAGCAAGTGATACACCGTTTTAGCAGCTCATTCCTTCTTCATCCTCATGTCACACTAATATTATGTTTACTTCTACGAATGGGAATCAATAAATCGAAATGAGTTTCATCCAAGGAGATTGGCCCTCGAGTGCAAAGGATGAAGGGAGCCTGACTGCAAGATCCACCTGTCGAGATGGAATATAATGAAATAGAATCACTTTGAGGTTCCCTATAAAATGAGGCATGGAACGAAGCCACTACGAAAAAGTTTCGGGGGTTACGGGAGAAAAAAAAAATTAAAAAACCCACAACTATCGAAAAAACTACAATTAGTGTTAACCGAACTTATTTTATAACAATAGTAATTAATCGTTCAAATAATTCTCGGTGTGAAAACACATAAACAATGGGCTGATATTTGAAAACGAAAAATAGTGGATCCGTAGGGAATCAATGAATCGAAATGAGTTTCATTACTTTGTTTACTTTTTAAAATAACACCAGGAATCGGAATAGGAATAATGGATCCCACAAAAATTTGGGAATGAAACATGGGGTTCTCATTCCTGTGGGGAGAGTTGGGAATCAGAACACTTTACAATGAAGAGACGAAATTACCCCAATGAACTTAATAAGTCCAATTTTGTCCTTTAACTTATTACAAAATATAAAAGCCCATAATTCATAAAAAAGAAAAATGCATGTACTCTTGAAATAATAATAATAATATTTGGGATTATTATTGTTATAAAAATGACTGTTAATAATAATAATAATAATAGTTGTTATTAGTTATTATTATAATTAACTAAGGGTATTTTAGTAATTTAAAATAAATCAGCTTATTCTAATTCTTATTTCAAAATAAAGTAAACACATCAATGAAATTTCAGTTTATTTCGATTTCAATTCTTGCATCTCAAATAAACAATTTATTCTTATTTTCATTTCACATTCTCATTATATTTCCTTTCCATTTCAACCTATTTCGATTAACGCAGCATAAAATTATGTTTTTTTTTAATGAGATAATGCTATTTACACCAAATGTGCACAAAACAAACATGTAAAAAAAAAAAAATAATAATAACCTTATAGTCCAACTATAACCTTTGGCAACTCATCTAAATTACGTTTCTAAAAATATGGAATACGGAGAAATTTCTCCCCCAAATGTTCGTGGGGAGAAATTTTGAAAACACATAGTTGTAATTTTTTAAAAAAAGTAAAAATTAAAAACTCGAACAACAGATTTTTTTTTTTCTTTTTTAAGCAACAACAGAAAATAGTTAGCAACTCTAACAAATTTTATTTTGGCCCAAGTTGTACGTGCATTGAAATATATTGTATAATAAGCGGTGCTAGCGCCGCCCTTGAAGGGTGAAATAGGTGGCAGCGCAGATTGTAAAAGTCAAATCACGCTTTCACCAAAATTCTCATAGATCTTGTAATAGTATCTAATCTTGAAAGCACGCTATGGCTTCGTCTTCCAATTCCTCTCAGCAGTGAGTCTCGCGAAACTTTATTGCATATATATGCTGTTTTTTCCCTTTATTTATTTATAATATCATGCAAAAATCAGCTGAACTTGTATATATTTTTTGAAGGGAGGCTGTTATGAGGAAACAAAACAATGGACCCCCGTACAAGTTCTTGGTTCCCCTTATATACGCCCCTGTTCTTCCTCTAAGTAAGGTTCATTTTTATTTAAATTAAACCATTTTTGTTTTGGTTATGTGGGTTTGGCTAATAATATAATTTTGTTTGTGGGTTTTTCTTCTTTTTTTTTAATTTATAAAAAAATCAGTTCGAATCGGATTGAGGAAGAATCCGGTTGTAAGGGACCGATTGTTTACTGCTGTGTTGGCTGGAGCATTTGCTCATGGATTTTATTTGGTGTATCCTTTATTCTATTCTATCGATTGCTTTGCTGGGCAGTTCAATTGTTGGTTCTTTTACATGGTTGATTATTTGTTAATTGGTAATTATATTGCACCATTGCATGTTTTGTTGATGTGCTCTATTCTATATTAACATCAGTGATTCTTGTTCCTCTTGTTTGATATGAACCTTCTGTGTTTTTTAACTGATTTGTTATAATTAAAACTATTCCCATGTGCGTTGATATTAAACTCTATTGACCCATATGAAAATTTATATTGGTAGCCGGGAGAAATTGCCCTTTTTCATTATCATTATTTAAGAATACGTCGGCCTGCAGCAAGTGTCGTTAAATGAGTTACATGTCTACATGGTTTCATTACAGTCTTCTTTTGTAGGACAAGGGGGTTAGTGGTTGAATTGACACAACGCTAGTATCTTTATTGAAGTGTATGTTTGCAACATTGAGTAGTTTTTCTTTTCCTTGGCTAGTTGAGAAGATCATTCCCATGAGCACTAGGTGGAGTAATGTCAAAAAAGATTTGAATGCTATTAACATCTTTCATGTCTTTAGTTAATAGGTCTTCTGGCAGACCGTAGGGGAACACAGCAAGACTGGTCTGGTTGATTTTTTGTTTTAAACTGATATTTTAGTTTGTACTCTTTCTACTTTGTCTTGACTCAAGTTTCTAAAGCTGTCCTTCACTTCTGTATGTTATGATTTAAGTACACATGGAACTGAATTTATGTACTTTGCCTCCCCCATTCTCAGAAGCCTGTAAAAGAGTGGAAGACTCTGTCATGGAGCTATTAACTGGGATTTTGTGGAGTTTGTTCTCCATCTTCTAATAATTACCGTTCTGGTTCTGTTTTGGATTTTATGGTTATATTACTCCCACCGCATATAATTTAGCTTATCATTTATTTAAATCTTTTTTGTGGTTTACAGTATGCTTGCCCCTAACCCAGTTTGCACCATCTTGCTTTGTGCCCTTCTTATTTATTGGGAGGAAGAAAAAGAAAACAGAAGTTATTGTCATATGCATTGTTGTGGGTGTTGTAGATTGGATCATGTAATTGCACTATGAAAATCATAATACACTTGATACTGGTGGAATTTCTCATCAACTTAATGCAGCATTTTAGATCTTAAAACTTATCTTATTGTTGCTAGCAAATTTATTTTGTCTCTTTACTTCCCAGTTTCATGTTGGTTTTCCTTAAAAGATATTTAGATCGGATCTATATGATATCGAGAGCAAATGAGTGCAGCTTGTTTAGCTGAGGTGTGATTGCTTACATCTACTCTTTCAACCTTTTTGTTTTGCGGAGATTATGCAGCTTGCATTTCTGGCGATACCTTGAATAGCTTAAATGGCTTAAGAGAAATCTTTTACTGTATTCTTCTCATTCCTTTGATTTTGGAATGATAACTTTATCATGTAGACCTATACCTTATTTTTTCCAGGGCCAAAAATTTAAGGTCTGATTGTTTCAATTTAACTTCCAAAAAAAATAAATTACGAGTTAGAAAGCTGCCTTTTCTTTTGAATAAATGTTTTGTTCTGGGCAAGGTTGTAGATTCTGTGGATGCCGTATGGGTATTGATGGGGGCTGTCAACTTGGTTCTGTTAAAAAATGGGCAAGTCATCTATCAAGTCCAGAAAAAGGCTGGCCGGAATAGAGGTGTCTATGAACCGGAAGAGCTTGGCTCGGGAAGGTATCTTATCTTCGTGATATAGATGCATCTTTTATCAAGTTTGCAGTTAGAAGATTTTTTATGGTCCTAGAATGACGCATCTTCTTGTTTTATTGATAAAAACGCTGCTAACAAGATATGGATAGAAACAATCCTAGGAGTATGGCAGATGGTTTGCTGGTTTAATCTAGAGTTATCGTGTTTCCTAGGGAAGGGATGGGAACGGAATTTTAATACCCGAACGAAAACAAAGAAATGAGCAAATGGAACAAAAGGACACAAAAGATGGATGTGAAGCAAATTGAGTTGATTGATTGAATCTTACATCGTCCAGGACCACTGCTGCTAGTTTCTTTTTTCTCAGCAATTTCCACATGTTTGCCAATAGTTTCCAGCTTTCGTTCGCACCCTTCTTTGGAATATTCTGCTTCTGTATTTTTCAACATTCAGCAAAGAAAATTTACCATCTGAGAGTAGACAATAATTTCGCGATATGGAAAGCAAAATAGACCAGCTAGTAATCAAGTGCTCTGGAGGTCGTGGAAAACAGATGATTTTTCTCCGTTTTCTACATATCAGCCTTACATTACAATGCCTTGAACAGATATGGAACGTGGAAGCAGAAATTTGTTTACACGTGTTTAACCATTTTCTAACGTTTTTATTTTAAGGCTACTTAATTTAAGTTTTTTTTTTAATGTAAAAATTAAAAAAAAAAAATTTGCATTTCTCAAATGATTAAAGTTCATACAATAAATATCCTTCCTAATAACAGCATCTTCCTAATTGGATCCTTGATGACTACTAGGAATGTTTTTACGAGGATCCCTGTCGAATCAGAATATGCCATCGCCGAGTTGAAGATTCTTGTTTAATCATTACTACATCTCAACCGTCGATTAGCCTAATCCAGATTGAACGATTAAGTCTTAATCCAACGGTTTTGATTCGTTGCCTGTCAATTCATCTTCCACTAATTGAATTAAAAATATTAGGTCATATCTCATTAAACCAAACATAACATCAGCAGAGCAAGTGATAAACTCTATCCTCTTCTTTGGGAATAAATAAATACAACAAGAAAACAGATGGAAAATAAGAATATAATTAAACCATAATTACAGGATTTAAGTATAATCTATTCGACATAATTACATTTCTTAATCATCTTCTTCACACATCTGAATCTGATCTAACATCACATTCATATAACATTTTCAGCCCTAAAAAACCGGACACAAATATTATCATTTTTATTCCTAATTAAACCAAAGAAAAAAAAAAGAAGAAGAGAGAGCGAGACTTTTCAAGCTTCTATTTCTCATGAGTTTCGAGTTCACGATCGGATCGGATCTTAAAATCGGAGGCGAGGCGAGAGGCGATGGCGGAGTGATACATGGCGTCGTGAAACGACGCAGTATCCTTGGTCATCAAACGAAGCTGCTTCGCCTTCTCCTCCGTGAAGCAACCCGGCGAGAACCGGGAGGATCTTGAAGATTTCGCCTCGAGATCCGACTCCGATCTGTTCTCCGGTTTACTCTCGGAGTCAATGTAATCGGCCTCAGAGGACCAGCCAAAGAGCGGGCTCCACCAGTTGGACGAAGCATTCTTCCGGCGTTTGCCGTCGGGATTCCGGTGACCTGACCACGTTGCATAAACTTGGACTCCGGCGGGCCGAAAGGTGAGAATATTGGCGGCCATCTTTAGTGTTATAGAAAGAAGAGTAAGAAGTTTTAGTGTTTTGAAGAGAGACGGCTTGGTTTTGAAGTTTTTTACAGTTAATTTCGGTGACTATTTAAAGGGGAAAGGGAGGGGGAAGGAGAGAAAAGGGGAGAAGCGGATAAGATTGGACACGTGGAGGTGATAATTGCGCTTTTTCATAGGTCTTTTTACCGGCAATTCCGGTTGCGTGTTGGCTTTTAAAACGTTGGGTCTTGTGTTTTTTTTTGTTTTTTCCTTCATAATCCAAGTGATGACTCGGATGTGACAGAGGCTTATTAGATAAGGCAACCTCTAAGTTACGTTTTGCGTAACATAAGGCTCGGTAAATCTTGAGCATTTAATGTGTCTAAATCTAATCTAACGGACGATATTAAATTTATCGGAAAGTAGTAATAAGTGACACACCGGCTGAACTGGTTGTTTCAAATGATGGGCTACCTGTCCTTGCTTTTCGCTTACGAATTCAAGTAGTAGAATCTAACCAGCGAAGAACTTAACTTTGAAATCAACGAGGAAGGACCGGTCATCGGAGATGAGGTAGAGGTGGCGACATCCCAAGCAACATCGATTTGTTGAAACTCAACGAGACACTGATTCACTGCCACGTAGTTACATAATTCGTTCTTGTGATTAAATCTGTAAACAAGTTCTGCCACCTAAATTTGCAAGTTCATCCGCATTAGAAGACCCTTGGCTTGTAGAAAATTCGGTGGCTGAGTTTGAGGAGGATGGTCTTGGAGGAGATGAAACTCCTCTTGCTTAATGTTTTGGGTCTTCTTCTTAATTTTTTTTTTCAGACAATTGCAAATATTTTTAATTCATTTCTTTCACTAAGATCCACTACAAAGTCCCCCGATCTCCAATACCCGCTTCTTCAGGGAGATATTTCACTTAACCAATCACAGTAAAATATTTCTATTTAAAGTTCAGGAAAGGTACAACCGCTCAAGGGAACATTAAACATAACCAACCACAGGAAAACCCAGTTTTCAATTAATGTTTAAAATTCAACAAAGATAAGAAAACATGATTCACTCCTTCAGGAATTGCACCCCTTTTCAATCAATCTTTTGTCCATGCATAGTTCAACCTGAATATGTTATTCAACACATAAAAGCTTCCTTAAGGTGTTGGCATCAAATGGAATATTTGGCTGAAGTTGAGAGGGTGCTGTTCATCAGTAAGTTGATTACAGGAGACAAAACAAGCATGCCGCAAACGGGACCAGAGGGCTGGTAATCGACGATGGTGAAGGAGTGCCGGCACTGTTGGGGGGGAAGGCTAGTGAGCTTAGCAGCGAGATTTTACGAGCCTACGCCTGCCTCTCTTTTCAAAATTTGCATTTGGTCGAGACTTGCATCAACACGAGAGAGAGATGGGGGGAGCGAGAGAGGCGTCTTCTTAATTTATTATTTAGAATTTAATTGCGAAACGACATCATTTTTCGTTTTCCAACCGGCTATGGAAAGTACTTTTTTGGTTGACTCTTTTGGCGATCTGTCTCCAACCGTTTCAGTCGGTTACAATTTCGTTAGTGTTACGTACACGTGACATATTTTTATTGGTTGACAAGTTAAATCACGGGTTGTATCTTACACAAAACGCAACTTAGGGGGATCCATTAGATAATTGCGTGGAAGTTGGGTAGATGATGCGTTACTCTGACAAAGTCATCCTTAGCGTGGGCCCCACCACCGGCCCCCTCCTCCCCCTTTTTTTTAAATTGAGATTTCAGATTCTTTAAAATTGAAATGGATCCCTCTAAGTTACGTTTATTGTAACATACAATCAGTGAAATGACCGGTTGGTCAATAAACACTTGCCAAGTGGATATATAAGTGATAAAAGTAAAGTGGTTTAAGTGGTTGAAACCGGTCACAAAAAACAAGCAACGCGAGATACTCCCTTCTACAGCCGGTCTTGATTGGCGTAACGGCGTCGTTTTCAGCATCAAATTACCCATTGCTTCCAACTTAATCGTCGTCAAAATTCAATCCTCCACCACCGAACTCCTGCGAAATAAAACTAAGTTGGTACGGCTCACAAGACAAGAAACGTGACTGACTCTTGCGTTGGCAGTTTCACCAGCCCGCAAGAACTCAATCACATCATTGCGTAATGCCTCTTCCTCATGTTGTTATTCTTCTTATTATCTGTTTATTTTAGTTCAATTTTCCATATTTAACCCATAATCCTGATGCTTGGTTAAATTTTCTACTTATTTTCAGAAACTATTTTCTTTCTCCCTTTTCAGTTGGTTGTAACGCTGATGTTCTTTGGTTTCTTGAGAGTAACAAATTGATTAGATGAATCAAACTTGGGAATTGACCTTCATGATTGTGAAGCTTAATAATTATATGTTTTTCGATACATAAAAGGTCAAGCGATAGGTATTGGTAAATTAGAGCAATGAGGTGGTGAATGCAAAAGGTGCAGATACCATTTTTTGAAGAAACATCGTTCTTATAATCTATGCCCTTCTCCTTCTTTTATTTTTTTTTCCCTTCTCTCCATATGATTGAAATGATTTCAGTTTAATATTAATGAAATTTTAGCAAATTCTGGTTGTAGTTATTGTCTACCGAGAGAGAGGAAAAGAAAATTGACTGGTATAGGGAGGACAATGACAGGAGGATACGGATTGTCTGAATTCAGATGTAGGTAAAGTTGATGAGAATCTTATATCTTTTTAGGCCAATAAACTTTATTCAGACAATGCATACTCAAGAGCTTGATGGGAAAAAAAATAGTTACAAGAAAGCATGTAGCAATTTTACAAAATATCAATTAGAAGATTTTTTTTTTTTTTTGCAGGTGAGAACAGGATTAAATAGTTGGATATAATAGAATCGTTCCTATCATTTTTTTTTTAAAATCCAAATCATTGGCCTTTTTTGAAATTATATTTTGGAAAAAAAAGGTACCCCTCTTTAATACACGGTAATATGTTTTGTTTTGGCGATGGAAGATATTTTGTTTGGGGCTGGAAGCAGCTGAGATTAGAGGATAAGAAAGCTTTATCAAAAGACAAAGTTGTGCCTCTCTCATCTCTAACCCATGATTGATTACTTTGCTAAAGATTTTTCTGGTTTATTTGAGTAGCATAATTTGATTGAAGAATTGAGGTTGCTGCCTGCTATTTGCCATTTGCCAATGAGAACCATGGAATGTGATGGGAACTTTAATATTGAACACATGGAAGTCACATGCCAACGGGTTAAAGAATGAAGATGTTGTTGTCCCAGCTGGTTTAGGAAGTACAACAGGGCTTTGGTATGGCAATAACAGAGAATACAGAGACCACTCAGGTGTTCCACTGCCTGCTATACTGCTAGTGCAGAGTACGTTTCCCACTCATGACTATTCATTTATCACTCTTGGTTCATCGTTGTTCAGTCTTATGTAATGGGTCCTTAAGTTTTTACGCAGCCATAGAACCATTAGATAGATACCATGTCTATTTCTGTTTCTCAAGCTTGTAATTAAGATTTTTGCAATGAAAGTGGTTGTTGAGTGTTAGAAAATGCATATTTATAAAGGAGAAAACCGTCATTTTACATTTTAAGTCTTACTAACAACCCTTACTTTTATATATTTAACCTTCTTGTGATTTAATTACATGTGTTTTATTTTAATTAAGTATTTTATGTATTTTAGGGGCATTATAGTCATTTCACAATAAAGGAGAGATCAGACGGCAAAACGGACATCACTTTTGAACTCAGGACGGTCGAAAACCTTAGGAGGAGCATAAAAGGAAAAATGACACTATTCACATGTACGGTACTATTCACGTGTACGGTACTGTATACGTTACTGTTCACGACACTGTTCACATAGACGGATGATGACGTGGCATTGACCGATGATGTGGCATTGACTGATGAGGTGTCACGATCCTGTTGGACTAAAATTCTTATGTACTGTTGATGGTGACGTGGCAGCATATCAGTGGACGAAAAATCTCGCGTACGGTGCATGCATCACACAGGATTATTTTCAACCAAACCGCGTTACTGTTCATCCGGGTCAAACCGCGTTACTGTTCAAAGTCGGGTCAAACCGTGTTACTGTTCATCCGCGTGGTCAAACCGTGGACTGTTGACTGATGACGTGGCGCAATCCTGAGCGTCCAAACTGTTTTTAATCCGATGGCCATGATTTACTCCATGTATCTATAAAAAGGGGGCCTCCCCCCCCTAATTTGATATCTCTGAATCCATTTTTGGGATCCATTTTCTGTAATTCCCTCTCCATCTTGTATTTTCTTCGTATTTTAATAAATTCCCATTTTGCCCCTAGTTCAACTATGAGTGGCTAATTTTCTTTCAAGCTTGGGTTGAAGGTGAAGTCTCAACATGTGTCATGGGCTTAATTTGGTAAATTTATTTTCTCTTCCCCTCTAATTTTTGTGGATGTTTTGACTTCTCGTCGACAAATAATAATAGTCTTGTCTAGATACCGCCTTGGTTACACCGGCTCTCTAGTATAAGGTTATTATTATTTGGCACGATAAGCCCTTAGCACCATATTGATTAGAGCGTGGTTCATGAGGTGTGGATTCCCCCCTCATGATTTAATTGGCATTAATACGGATTATTTAGCCCATGATGCATGTTGATACGGATCCAGATACCCAAGTACGTCATTTCAATATAATTCTCGTCAATTTATTCTCGCCATTTCAATACCAATTTTAGAATTTATTCTCGCCATTTTAATTTAAGTTTTAGCATATTCCAAATCATTTCCACCATAAATCCAATCACCCATTTACAAAATTAATTCTACACAATTAAAATCCACCTCCTCGTGGGATCGACACTCGTCACCATAAATCTATACTACAATAGATTCGTGCGCTTGCGAGTACATTAAAATTTGCACAACAAGTTTTTGGCGCCGTTGCCGGGGAGGTAAGTAATTTTAATTCATAGAATTAATTTTTTTTGAATAATTTCTTTTATTTTTTTTTCTTGTATTTTTTTTAAATTAAAAAAAAGAAAAAAAAAGTGAATCTACATTTAAAGGTTAGTATTTCTTTTCTTTTTCTCTTCTTTAAAATTCTGTAATTTAATTTTCCATTTATTTTTCTTTGTAATTTTTTTTGTTTATCTTATTAATTTAATTTTTAGTTAATTTCTTTCACGTATTTATTTTTGTGTATTTTTATAGAAAGGTTGTAATAGCGCAATAAGGTTAGTATCGTAATTTCTCACTCTTCTTTATTTTTATTTGTTTTGTTCCCATCTTTATTTTTTGTTTTGTTTGCATCTTTATTTTTATTTTATTTATTTTGCATGCATGGTCGTAGGTCATTATTACCTAATCTTGAACCTATAGACCTTGAATTAGAAAAAACACTTCGCACACACAAACACGTTAAAAATAAAATGGATTTACAAGCACCACAGGAGAGGCCATTTAAGGACTATTTTAGTCCCTTAGCTAATTTGAGCACGTCATGCATAAGATACCCAAATGTAGCTGCTAGGAGTTTTGAATTAAAACCTAGTGTGTTAAATTGTCTCCCTACATTTTATGGCCTAGAAAATGAGGATCCATATAATCATTTGAATGATTTTCATGCCATTTGTCAAACATTCAAATATGAGAATTTTTCAGATGATGATGTTAAACTTAGACTATTCCCATTTTCTTTAAAAGATAGAGCTCGTTCATGGTTAAATACTTTACCTGCTAATAGCATTTCATCATGGGAACAAATGGTAACGAAATTTTTGAATAAATATTTCCCAGTGCATAAAACCAACGCTATTCGCAGGGAAATCTCGGAGTTTACCCAGAGAGAGGACGAGCAATTTTTCGAAACATGGGAGCGATTCAATGGGCTACTCTTGAAGTGTCCACATCATGGGTATGAGAAATGGCATCAATGCCAATACTTTTTGGAGGGATTACTACCGAATGTGCAAGAATGGCTAATGGCAACAAGTGGAGGAGAGCTAATGTCAAAAAGTGCATCAGAAATTTGGGAATTCTTCCAGCGACAAGCGGATAATTCCCAACAACGGAGTCGATCACTCAGGAATACTAGAAGAATTAAAGGAGTAAATGAGGTTCAAATTGGCGAGTCAACTTCGGGAATCAAAGAAGTCAAGGAGATGGTTGAAGGTCTTGCTCGACAAATAGCATCGTTATCGACTGCTAAATCAACAGAGCCACATGACCATGACTCATACTCAGATCAAGCCAATGCCATAGGTGTAATGAGAAAGCCATCAAATTACAACCCATACTCCAACACATATAATCCTGGATGGAGAGACCACCCCAATTTTTCATGGTCTCAAGGATTCCAACAGAATGGACCAGCAACTCCAGCTCCACCAATGCAACAAATTCCTCAAAATCCTCAAGCCTCTCAGCCCCCATTTAGACCATTCAATCAGAACCAGAACCACTCTCAACCTAGACCATGGGAGGATGCATTCCAGAATTTTAGGAATGTTACTCACTCCACGATTGAGCAACAGAACCGCACCATTGATGGACTACGAAATGAGTTGAGAGCGGGCTTCAACTCACAAGCCCAATCAGTTTCAAGCCTTGAGAAGATGGTGGGACAACTTGCTTCTTCAGTTCAGACCTTGGCAATGACTGTTGAGAAAGGCAAGTTTCCAAGTCAACCAGTGCCTAACCCTAAAGGAGTGCATGAAGCAAGTACCAGTTCACCACAGCAGCATGGAGAAGTCAAAGCAGTAATGACCTTGCGAAAAGGAAAAGAAGTCGACAACAAAGTGGAGATGCCGGTGACAAAAGAAAATCAAATTGTACCTGTGAATGTTGAGGACTCACCACCGGAGGAGAGAGAAGAAGCCAACCCACGAGAATACGTTCCGAAAGCTCCATTTCCTCAGAGGTTAGCGAAAGGCAAGAAGGGAAAATCCACAGGTGAGATTCTCGAAATCTTCAAACAGGTAAGTGTTAATATCCCTTTGCTTGATGCTATTAAACAAGTTCCATCTTATGCCAAGTTTCTTAAAGATTTGTGTACTAAAAAGAGAAACATGCATGTTCAAAAGAAGGCATTTTTAACAGAAAACGTTAGTTCTATACTCCAACATAAAATTCCTTTAAAATGCAAAGACCCAGGCTCCCCCACTATCTCATGTAGTATAGGGAACCACACAATTGAGAATGCTTTGTTGGATTTAGGAGCTAGTGTAAATTTATTGCCTTACTCTGTGTTTGTGAAACTTGGACTGGGAGAATTACACCCAACTCCAGTGGTGTTACAACTTGCAGATCGGTCCACAAAAATACCTCGTGGTATTGTGGAGGACGTGCTTATCCAGGTAGACAAATTTTATTTTCCTGTTGACTTCATTGTAATTGACACTCAACCAATACAGGATTCAAGGAAGCACATCCCCATTATTCTAGGCCGACCTTTCTTGGCAACTGCGGATGCTCACATTCAATGTAGAACTGGAAATATGCAGTTGTCCTTCGGCAACATGACTATGGAGCTGAACATCTTCAACATTGCCAAACAACCTCACAGTGCAGATGATGGAATTGTTGATGTGGATTTAATTGAAGCATTAGTTGATGACACTTTTCTTTCAAACCTTAGTGATGATCCCTTACAAACATGTTTAACTCACTTTGGTTTTGATTTTGATATTGACAGATCAGTTGATGAGGTCAACGCCCTGCTTGACTCAGCACCATCTATGGACACTAATAAATGGAAGTCAAGAGTTGAGCAACTAGCACCATCAGAGAAGCAACTCATTCCATCATCAGAATCACCACCGAAACTCGAGCTCAAACCATTGCCCAACACTTTGGAATATGCGTTTTTGGGAGAAGAAAGTACTCTGCCGGTAATCATCTCATCATCCCTAAATGACGAACAAAAAGGTAAGTTGTTGGATGTTTTAAAAGAGCACAAAGAAGCATTAGGATGGACCATAGCAGATATTAAAGGTATAAACCCAGTAGATTGCATGCATTACATTCACCTTGATGAAAATGCTAAAACTACTAGGGAGATGCAACGTCGGTTAAATCCTAACATGAAAGAAGTTGTTAGAACTGAGGTCCTTAAGCTATTAGATGCAGGTATCATTTACCCCATTTCTGATAGTTCATGGGTCAGTCCTGTGCAAGTTGTCCCCAAAAAGTCAGGGATCACAGTAGTTACGAATGCTGATAATGAATTGATACCCACTAGAGTAACTACAGGATGGCGTGTATGTATTGATTATAGGAAGTTGAATTCTGTCACACGTAAAGACCATTTTCCTTTACCATTTATTGATCAAATGCTTGATAGATTAGCAGGCCATGAATTTTATTGCTTTCTAGATGGCTACTCAGGATATAATCAGATTCCCATAGCACCAAAAGATCAGGAGAAAACTACTTTCACTTGCCCTTTTGGCACATTTGCATATAGGAGAATGCCATTTGGATTATGTAATGCACCTGCTACATTTCAACGATGCATGTTGAGCATTTTTTCTGATATGGTTGAACGATTCCTTGAAGTCTTTATGGATGACTTTTCTGTCTTTGGTGACTCGTTTGATCAATGTTTACATCATCTAACACTAGTTCTGCAGAGATGTATCGAGAAGAACTTGGTCTTAAATTGGGAGAAATGCCATTTTATGGTAAAACAAGGTATTGTTCTCGGTCACATTATTTCGAGCAAAGGTATTGAGGTTGACAAAGCCAAGGTGGATCTCATTTCTAATCTTCCTCCACCCAAAACAGTCAGAGAAGTAAGATCTTTCCTTGGGCATGCTGGTTTCTATAGACGTTTCATTAAAGATTTTAGCAAAGTTTCTAGACCCTTATGCAATTTACTTGCTAAGGATGTACCTTTTATCTTTAATGATTCATGTCTTATGGCGTTTGAAAAATTAAAACAGTTGTTGACATCATCACCCATCATTCAGGCCCCAAACTGGAACTTACCATTTGAGCTCATGTGTGATGCATCTGATTATGCAGTAGGAGCAGTATTAGGACAAAGAGTTGATCGAATTCCCCATGTTATTTACTATGCTAGTATGACATTAAATGATGCACAGTTGAACTATTCAACTACTGAAAAAGAAATGCTAGCAGTAGTGTTTGCATTGGAAAAATTTCGATCATATCTTATTGGTTGTAAAATAATTATATTCACGGATCATGCTGCTCTTAAATATCTTCTCACAAAGAAAGATGCAAAAGCTAGACTAATTCGTTGGGTGTTACTTTTGCAGGAATTTGACTTGGAATTCAAAGATAAGAAAGGGACAGAAAATGTTGTGGCGGACCATCTCTCTCGTCTCCATTTTGACACAATTATAGAACAATTACCATTAAATGAGTCATTTCCAGATGAACAATTAATGAGTGTGGAAGTATTACCTTGGTATGCTGATATAGTTAATTATCTTGTTATAGGTAAACTTCCAGAGCATTGGACCAAGCAAGACAAGGCTAAATTCTTTGCAGAGATAAAGAATTTCTTTTGGGATGACCCGTATTTGTTCAAGTATTGTGCGGATCAAATTGTTAGACGATGTGTCCCAGAAAGTGAAATTCAGAATATCCTTTCATTCTGCCATGAACAAGCTTGTGGAGGCCATTTCAGTGCTAAGAAGACAGCGACTAAAGTTTTACAATGTGGTTTCTATTGGCCATCTATATTTCGAGACGCTTACACTTTCTGTTCTTCATGTGATAGGTGTCAACGAATGGGAAGCATTACACGAAGGAACATGATGCCACTAAATCCAATTTTAGTGGTTGAGATTTTTGACGTATGGGGTATCGACTTCATGGGACCCTTTCCCCCTTCTTTTGGCCATCAATACATATTGGTTGCTGTTGACTACGTATCAAAATGGGTAGAAGCAATTCCATGTAGGACCAATGATCACAAGGTGGTGATAGCATTTTGAAAAGCAACATTGTTTCACGCTTTGGATTCCCTCGAGCAATAATCAGTGATGGTGGTGCCCACTTTTGTAACAAAGCATTCAAAGCACTTTTGACAAAGTATTCAATCACACACAAAGTGGCGACCCCGTATCATCCGCAAACCAGTGGCCAAGTTGAGATCTCCAATCGAGAAATAAAGCACATATTAGAAAAAACGGTGAGGCCGGACAGAAAAGATTGGTCATTAAGACTTGATGATGCCTTATGGGCATATAGAACGGCTTTCAAGACCCCGATTGGGATGTCACCCTACAGGCTAGTGTATGGAAAAGCTTGCCACCTACCTGTGGAACTTGAGCATCGTGCATATTGGGCCATCAAGAAATTCAATTTTGACATGCAGCAAGCCAGCTCAGAAAGAAGATTACAGCTGGCAGAACTTGAAGAAATTCGCAATGACGCGTACGAAAATGCCAAGATTTACAAGCAACGAATGAAAGTCTTCCATGATAAGCAAATTATGAGAAAATCTTTCACCCCAGGTCAGAAAGTGCTTTTATTCAATTCTCGCTTGCACCTATTCCCAGGTAAGTTACGCTCTCGTTGGTCTGGCCCATTTATTGTTCATACTGTTTTTCCACATGGGGCAATTGAAATTAAAGACCCAAAGAATGATGTCACGTTTAAAGTTAATGGTCAAAGATTAAAGCCATATCTAGAGTACCAACCACATGAAGAAGACACCGAAATAAATTTGAGTGACCCACCAAATTTGAATTGATTTTTTTTCTTTTCGTTGATTTGATTTTTCTTTCTTTCTTTTTATTATTATTCTTTTGCTAATTGAAATTGTTTTTGCATAAGTGTGTTTATTTTACCATTAAGTTTTCTCTTATCATTTTTAATCATGAGTCTCATACTTAGACCGTTCCTCCTGAACATTCTTAAACCACTTCAACGTGTCAAAACTCATCTCAAAAGACAGATTCAATTTTGTAAAACACATCGCATTTGGGCTCTACAACCACCAGAGTTAGTAGCCTATGTTGAGGGTTTAGAACACCAACTCAGAGACATTGAGAGAAGTGTTTACGACATCCAGTTGGAGCTTGAGGTAAATTCAATAAGAGGACGATTTTAATTTTCTTTGTGTGTTTTAATTTGTTTTTCTATTTGTGTGCTTTAGTTTGTTACCCCGGTGAAGTGGCGGATAACGGTACTCCGTGACAATCAAGTCGGTTACTTCAGTTTCCCATAATAACTGATATTCTGAGGCGAAGGTATGGACAGAAACGAGATTCTAGCGAAGCTTCACAAGCGATTCCCTTCACTTCCTCAGAATGTCCTCCTTACGATCTATAAAGCTCGGTCCGAACGCATGCGATTACTCATGAGGAATAACATACCTGCTGACATCCGTTGGTTAATCGAGGCTAAAGTACGATCGGCAGGTGAGTTACCTCCAAAATTTATTGCATACATGCCTGGTTGTGGTAAAGGAAATTATGCAAGAAAACGACGAGCTCGAAGAATTTCTGTTGCTTGTCATAAGTGTGCCAGAATGAGTTGCAATAAAAACCCATGTTCTTTAGGAATGGTGTCTGATAACAGGGAAGATAAGATTCAATTCATTAGGGATGGCTTGAATAAGGAGTCATTGGATGATATCCTTTTGTCTCTTGAAACGCATCCCAGTGGATATGTGCAAGGAGCGATTCTCCAGTTATGGCCATTATTCCAGAAAGAGCATGCACGATATAGTCTCGGGAATCTGACTATAAACGACCCTGTTTGCCAGTTTATAAGAAAACTGGATAGGAAGCCTATCCTCGACCCATAGAGGGCGTTCAAGCCGTTTCTGGACGTAAAACCAGAGGAAGATGTGAGCCACAGTCGCAACTACCTGTAAATATCCTTTTACTTTATTGTTATTTTATTTCACTATTGTCTTATTGTTTGCATTATTGTCTTTAATAATTTTATTACTGTTTGCTTTTTCCTTTTTACTGTTTTCTTTTTGACTTGCGAGCCACGTGCTTTACGCGTTATTTGACACTAACATATTACCTCATACACAACCATGACCCACTATCACCGAGACTCTTAAATGTGATTTCTTTTTTGTCAAGCACTCACAAATTGTTTTCGAGAAGTATCACAATGGCAGCTACTCCCAATAGACAATTCAAGAACATTTGTGTGCTTTCTGGATTTACCTATGGCAAACATAAAGAGTTCGTTGAGGCAGCCATAGATCTTGGTCGAAGCATAGCAGCGAGAAAATTACACTTGGTGTATGGAGGAGGTAATCGAGGGTTATCAAAAATGGTCTCAGAAGCAGCTTTTATCAGAGGAAGGTCAAGTGTTAGGCATCATCCCAAGAGTCCTAAAACCATTGGGCAGTTCGTCTAACTCATCAACTGGAGAAGAGTTAGTCGTCTCAGGTATGCAAGAAAGAATAACTGAAATGCTTAATCATGCTGATGCTTTTATTTTCCTTCCAGGAGATCTTGCAACACTAGAGGCACTTATCACGCTAGCATCTTGGGCCCATCTGCACATCCACCAAAAACCCATCGGTTTGCTAAATGTCAATAACTTTTATGATGGCTTTATCGCATTTCTTAACCATGCAATAAAAAACTATTTCATTCCCGCTAATGTGAAAAAACTCTTTATTTGTGCTCACACTGCTAATGAGCTACTGGATCTATTACAAGCTTATAGACGGAGCCAGACCCCTGGACCTTTGTGTTGGAGCGTCCAAATAATGATGGTAACAGTAGCAGCAGTAAGAAGTACAAATTAGATTTAACTCTCCGCCTGTAAATATTTTCTTCTGTGTTGCACCACCCAGGTGATGTCTTCTAAACTCTACTTCTTTCATTTCAAACATTGAGGACAATGTTTCGTTCTGGTTGGGGGGAGGGAATAGTCGACAATTATGAAATTTTGGTTAAGTTTTTACTAATTTTTTGTTGTAGAAACTAACTGTTGCTAACTTTTTGTGTTGAAGATGGCTGAATATGGAGTGTAGTGACTCTAGAAACGCATCTTCATCGTTTAAAAAAAAAAATTAAAAAAAAAAAACTTAAAAAAAAATTAAGACATTTTCTTTTTTCTTTATTATGTGTTTATGTTATTTTTTCTTTTTTTTAATTTATCCTCTATAAAAATGCATTTTCCAACTTTTGAGTCGAAGATGGCTGAATATGGAGTGTAGTTCCTCTAGAAACGCATCTTCTTTAAAAAATAATAAAAAAATCATTTTCTTTTCTATCATTTTTGTAACTTTTCTAAATTAATTTTTCTACATCATTTTCACATTTCTGCATGCATATATTTTTTTTTTTTTTTTATGTTTAGAATAGGTTGGGGGGTAGAATGTTGTTTAAAAAAAAAAAAAATTTGATTTGTTTTAACATTGGGTGACATGATTAATTTAAATTTTAGTATTTGTATTATCTTTGGTCTTAAGTGATGTTACATTATGTTTGCTACTCTACATGTTGATGTTGGAGACATATATGAGTTGCTTGAAGGAATGAACATGTCATAATAAGTACCAAGTGAGTTTTTGAGCCTATTATTTTTCTTGGAGAATAACCCTTTTGCCCACTCTTTATACAGCTTAGCAGTTTATTATTTTATACACGATCTCTAAATTACTTTTGAGTTAACCCTTAAAAAAAAAAATTGTAAAATAAAAAAGAAAAAAAGAAAAAAGAGTGTGTTGCTACTTTGGAGGCCCATCTAACTAGTAGATATGGAAGATTATTTAGAGCCCTAAAAGACGATGGAGAGGCCATCTTTGATCCGTTTGAGCCTTTCAAGCCATCCCTTTTATTTAATATCCATAGTTAACCCTTTTGAGCCTTTAAAAAAAAAAAAAAAAAAAAACCTTTTCTTTGTCAACTTATCATCTTGACCCACTCCGATTTGGAGTATTACCCGATATCTTATAAGTCCCATCACCTATTTATGTTTGAAAAAATGTAAATAATTATTTTGTTCAGTGAAGTAATGCCAAAATAAAAGCAAAAAAAAAAAAAAACAAAAAAACAAAAACAAAAACAAAAACAAAAGTTGTTGTTTCAAAAGAATAAAAATAGGTGAAATCCACCTTGCAACTTCCAAAAAAAAAAAAAAATTCTGCATTTTTCTCAAACATACACTTTGTTTTCCTTATTTCCTTTCTTTGTTAGCCATATCCCTAGCCTACTTTACGTCCTAATAAAAGTCCTTCTTGATTTTAGGGAACTATAGTTTGAAGTAGAAGCTAGTTATATGGGCTAAAAAGATGTAGTGATGCATAAAAAAAAAAAAAAAGATAATAAAGTGGGTTGACTAACATTTTATTTGACTTGAGATCGTATTATTTCTAAGCTGAGGGCATATTTATTTCATCTTGGTGAGAGCATGTGATATTATTTCTTTATTATTTTCTCTCTCAATTACCATTCATTGGAGTGACTATGTTTTATTGGGTTTTAATTTCTTTGTGAGAGTGTCACCACTTCCAGTGAGATTTTGGGGTTTGACATGTCATTCTTGAGAGTAGCTAAAACAAAGTCTACTGGGCTAATTCATGTGGATGGTTGATGTGGGGTGTGATGTTGCTTAGACTGGAGATAATGCTTATACTTTTATTTGATTGCTATCATTAATCTGATGGAATAAATACGAGTGTTTCTATTAAAAAAAAAATATTTTGAATTTGAATTTTGTTTTCCGCTTTATTTGCTAGGGACTAGCAATAAGCTGGTTGGGGGGTGTGTTGAGTGTTAGAAATGATATTTATAAAGGAGAAAACCGTCATTTTACATTTTAAGTCTTACTAAACAACCTTACTTTTATATATTTAACCTTCTTGTGATTTAATTACATGTGTTTTATTTTTAATTAAGTATTTTATGTATTTTAGGGGCATTATAGTCATTTCACAATAAAGGAGAGATCAGACGGCAAAACGGACATCACTTTTGAACTCAGGACGGTCCGAAAACTTAGGAGGAGCATAAAAGGAAAAATGACACTATTCACATGTACGGTACTATTCACGTGTACGGTACTGTATACGTTACTGTTCACGACACTGTTCACATAGACGGATGATGACGTGGCATTGACCGATGATGTGGCATTGACTGATGAGGTGTCACGATCCTGTTGGACTAAAATTCTTATGTACTGTTGATGGTGACGTGGCAGCATATCAGTGGACGAAAAATCTCGCGTACGGTGCATGCATCACACAGGATTATTTTCAACCAAACCGCGTTACTGTTCATCCGGGTCAAACCGCGTTACTGTTCAAAGTCGGGTCAAACCGTGTTACTGTTCATCCGCGTGGTCAAACCGTGGACTGTTGACTGATGACGTGGCGCAATCCTGAGCGTCCAAACTGTTTTTAATCCGATGGCCATGATTTACTCCATGTATCTATAAAAAGGGGGCCTCCCCCCCCTAATTTGATATCTCTGAATCCATTTTTGGGATCCATTTTCTGTAATTCCCTCTCCATCTTGTATTTTCTTCGTATTTTAATAAATTCCCATTTTGCCCCTAGTTCAACTATGAGTGGCTAATTTTCTTTCAAGCTTGGGTTGAAGGTGAAGTCTCAACATGTGTCATGGGCTTAATTTGGTAAATTTATTTTCTCTTCCCCTCTAATTTTTGTGGATGTTTTGACTTCTCGTCGACAAATAATAATAGTCTTGTCTAGATACCGCCTTGGTTACACCGGCTCTCTAGTATAAGGTTATTATTATTTGGCACGATAAGCCCTTAGCACCATATTGATTAGAGCGTGGTTCATGAGGTGTGGATTCCCCCCTCATGATTTAATTGGCATTAATACGGATTATTTAGCCCATGATGCATGTTGATACGGATCCAGATACCCAAGTACGTCATTTCAATATAATTCTCGTCAATTTATTCTCGCCATTTCAATACCAATTTTAGAATTTATTCTCGCCATTTTAATTTAAGTTTTAGCATATTCCAAATCATTTCCACCATAAATCCAATCACCCATTTACAAAATTAATTCTACACAATTAAAATCCACCTCCTCGTGGGATCGACACTCGTCACCATAAATCTATACTACAATAGATTCGTGCGCTTGCGAGTACATTAAAATTTGCACAACAGTGGTCTCATAAGTTATATGAGTAAAAAGCTTCAATGATAATGTTATGGGAAAAAGTATGTCCCTGAAGCAATTAAACATGTAAAATTGACAGTTACCAACCATAGTATTCTGGTGTTTGAACCTGGTACTCCATAATTTGCACGATGTAGAAAGATGAAGGCTGGGAGGAGTTAGGAACATAGGCACTTGGAAGCAGAATGTCATGCATCAAATTGCTGCAGGTCCCGAGCCAAATAGATGATTTGAATCAGAGTCTTCAGCAGTTTAGGTCCTTTGGTAGCTTTGTTTTTTGTTTTGTGAGTTGAATTAATTAGTGGGAATCATAACTTTGAATTTTGATTGTTTTGTATAAGAAGGCAATTTCAGTTGCCATGACTGAAGCTTGTACTGATGGTGTGATCTGTGGCAAGGTAAAGACGTATTTCTTTTTAAATGATTTTTATTCTTTTTATGTGTATTTTTATTTCTTTCCAGTATGGCTAATTTCTGTTATTCACTTCATATGGAACTGATTGAAAATAACATGATATTAATGCACTTCATTTGTTGTGGCATTTATTAAGTTATTACTCAAGCTGAATGATGGACATTCAGAAGGCTTCTATATGTCATTCATCCTCAAATAGACAGTGACTTACAAACTGTTTAAATGAAGATGCAGAAAAGTTCCAGATCTGTCAAAGAGATGGAACTTGCACAGCAGGCTGTGTACTCCAAGAAAAAGAAGGTCTCTTAGAGCTGGTAGAAAAAGGGAAAAAAAAAGTTAGTGTAAGCACGATTCTCGAATATATGCAACGTGTATTCGACGCAGATTTAATGGAGGTAGAGATGAGGATTGTAATAGAAGAATCGCAGCTAGAATTGAGAAGAACAGACAAATTGCGAGTATCGAGGGCTGCAGCCGCCGAGATGAAAACCCAGCTGTTGGAGCACACAAACAGTGTGACCGGGAAGTGTTTTTGCTTAGTTTTCATGACATGTAGAATACTTGTGCAGAAAAAAAAAACGGTCTGATTCTTCCATTTATTTATCGTAGTTAAATGGCTACTTCAGTTAGCAATGCTATTTTGATTTTTTAATTATGCCAACGTGAAGTATTCCTTGTAGTAGTTGCGCAATTTTTTGGTGTATCAAACCTTGATTCAATTAAAGCTAATAGATGTACTCTTTTCAGGCTGCTAAGTGTTGCAAAGCTAGAATTAATGTTTGCAGAAGAATGAAATAATAATGGCTTTTGAAATTGACATTATGCACTTGTACAAATATTTATGCTTAGGAAATTAACTGACTGTTTCCATACAAAAATCCGATCTGCAACCAACAACCTTTATAGTAACGAATCAAAATCTACAACATTGTCATCTTTTTGAAGATGTTACATTTCATCGAGGACGAAACTGTGGGGACAAAAACATAAAAAATACAAGACCCCCGTGTCTGGCGACTTCAATTTCTTAATCTCATCCCCAGGAAGGCCAAGCTGCTCTTGCTTAAGTTTCTGCTTCACAGAGTAAATTACATAACCCTGCAATGTGTCAGGAATGAAGCCAGTCAGGAAAGCATAACACAGCTCAAAGTAGATTCTAACGAAGCCATATAATTAAATCCAACAAGTCTTCATGGGAAACCAACGTAAAAAAAATATGACAACAGAATGAAGTTTACCTGGCTATCTATAACATGGTGGGTTTTGAAAGCTCAAAAAGGTCCTTTCTCAAGCAAAACTTTTCCCCTGCAAAAATGTGAAGTTGAATTAAACAAAGGAGAAGTGAAAGTATCAAACAAGGTCATACAATTTTTATCCGAAGTAAAGGTTAAACATTGCCCACATCCAAGCCAACCAGTGTATGCCTTAGCTCAGAATGATCCATCCTTCTATGAATCTCAAAGAGTTGTTCCACATCTTCTTTAATACAAGAGGGAACAATAATAAACAATGGTTTTCATGCGGTACAGGCCTCTGGTAGCAATATACATGGGCAATCCTCCCTGTAAATGTAGGCATTAAATGAATTTTTCAATAATAATTAAGAAGGCAATCCCAGCAAATTAAAAATAAAATAAAAGGAAAAAAATTGAACAATTGTTGAAAAGAAAAATTCCATATATAACTACTCAAATGCAAATTTTAAGAACGTAGCTAAGTGAACTTCCATTGACCGACTATCTTAAAGCTAATAATATTTTAAAACTACTTATTAATCAATCTGACAACAAGTAATCGAAAGCGCTCAAGAGCTATTACTTTACTTGTATGAAATAATTTATTGACCAAACAAAATTAATTAAAAAATTTAAAAAAATAAAAAGAAACGAGAAGGAGAACTAACAACGTGATCCATGTGAGCGTGGGAGATAAAGATGAAATTTTGAGAGATAGCTCGAGAATGGCATTGTCCAATATCGAATGATAAATCGAGAGAGGGGAAAATAATGCAAGTCTCGTGGCCTGCTATCGACAATTCTTCCACTTTCTACCCTTGTAATTGCATCCCCCTCTGACTCTTCTCCTCTTCTTTGGCTTTCCTGCACTTCTGTAATTCAACGGCAGCAGAGCCCTTATGTAATTCAATGGCGCAACAGAGCAATCAATCGCCTGGGTTTGCAAAAAAACATTCAAACCATTTAATCCGGTAGCCCATTTCTTCAATTAACCAATTCAGCCGGTTTTTCATTTCCAACTATTTTTGCATTAATTTAATAATATCCGTTGGATCCAAATTCAAGATATCGGACGGTTTAAAATTAGCTGATCGTATGTTACGTTAAACGTAACTTAGGGATTGCCAATTGAAATATAAATATGTTGAGTATACAGTGGGTTTACATCAATAACCCCCCTTTATATTAAAATAAAAAATAAATTAATAGATTAAAAGATATAAATTTTAATATATTCTATAATAAATTATACTGAAATATGTATTTTTTTTATCTTTTAGTTTGCTCCTAATTTTAACATGGTCAACAATCTCTAATTGAAACATTTCTCATATAAATGAAAAATAAGAATTTTTATTTAATTAAATTAATAATCGATGGTCATTGCAGTAATTAGGAATATCCATCCGCTGTAATTATTTGGAATATCTCACCTTGTTAATTTGAAGAATAAGATTTAGCTAATATAGTATATTATTCATTAAAAAAAAAGGAATAGAATAAAAACAACTCAAAAAATTAATTTCCATTCTCCTTTTCGATACAAATATTTTGGAAAATATACAGCTTATAAAAAAGATTAGTGTCGGTGCAAACCTTGGGCTACGAGGAAGTGAAAATAAGATTCAGAGTTGGTCACGTTTCCTTTCTTCCGGCCTCGACTAAGACGGCGTTTACGTTCTTGAAATTTTGTTTCAGGCCCTCCATGCATCCTCAGGCTTGAGGAATTAATGGTAGCTGTATTTGGACACTTGCCTTCATATGGGCAAGGAGTCCGTCACTATTGGTTTCCACCATCTTAGATTAGGTTATCATATAGATTCTGGGTAAATATTTATTTAGTTATTATATTTTAAAATACGTATTCAGTTGATCATTTTATTTTGAAAAATATCTCTACACAATTCTGTTGTTGAATATATGACAATCATAATCTAATTTTTATTTATTTTTATAATAATATTCTTGCAACAATATTTTTAGGGACATTAATTGATATATCTATACAAATAATTAATTAACAAATGAACCTTAAAAATAAAATAAAATAAATATAAACTTTTTGTAATTATTTTACTTTTAGAATTATTTGGTAAATTAATTTTTTTGTTAATCAATTATTAACAAGATTATTGCAAAGGTATTAAACATATTTTTAAAATTATAGTAAGGGTTATTTTATAAAAAGAAAAAAGAAAAATAATGGGCACATTTGACACATATTTAACAAAAAGGATGAGGTATTTTTCAAAAATTGAGACTAAACGGACACTTAATCTAAAATATAAGGATTAAACGAATATTTACCCTAAACCTTTTCTTCATACTTTAGAGTTTGCTTTTTACTAGAAAGAAGTATTATATTGAGCAATAATGTTAGCAATTGCAACATTTGACTCTCAATATTACGTGTTACTTATCTTTTGAATGATGATGAATCAAAATTATTTATTATTCTATTATACCATTCAATTGATGAATGCTACGTTAGCTGAAATACAAACGTTAGAATCTCTAGCATTACTCTAAAATTGAGATCATATAAGAATTTGACTTTTACGTGGACAAAAAGAAAAAATGTATTATTTAAAGGGAAAAAAATTTGGTGTGGGGATTCTTGCAATTGAGTTCCTTGGATTTGTCATAGAATGTATTATTCAACCTATTAAAAACGCTATTATTAATTCAATCAGATTGTAGCGTTATATGGAATACGAGCACTTGATTTTTAGTTTTTTTAACATAACTCTCATAATTACACAGAGATTTGAATTTTTTAACCATAAGTAAAAGAAGGATGTTTTAACCAACTCGACTAAGAAATTATTGATAAATTTTAAGTAAGAAAAAAAAAATTTGCGATTGTTGAAACTATTTGTAAAATAAAATATCGAAATATTCCTGAAGTCCAAGTCCAAGTTCACGCGCAAATTGTGGCAAAATTTTTTTGTCGGAATCCAAGGTCGGCGAAAATGGACGTATATGAATAGTGCTCCGAATTTGGAATATCAATTTTTTGCAAGTCATTCTCAAGAGGGGGAAGGGGTTAAATGGACGGACGTTAATATATTTTCGCCCGCCAATTAAAACGATTTGATGGAAGCAAAGGCGGGTTTATTTGATTTTGATTCCTTTTTCTGATGTTGTGTTTGCGCACAAGACAAGCACGTGCGTGGGGCGGAGTTTTCTCGAGGCTGTCGCTTTTTTTTTTTTTCTTGACATGAAAAACAAAATTGAACAGAAGATTCTCTGTGTCTTGTGGGATTGGGAGACCAATACCGCGTTCCGATAGCGACGTTATCGGAGAGTCCGCAGTCGGTTTTTGCGCATGTTGCAGTCTGCACTTGCATGAGCCATGGGCCATGGCCCGGCATTTAGTTTGGTTTTTGTTTGGATCTGCGCCGATTGTATTTGGTGCTCCACCCACTTGTATAGGATCTGGCAAGGAGAGTGGCCATATTTGACCCCCTCAACTCCAACACTTTCATCAACCCGCCTTCCAATTAAACGCATTTATCTTTAGAATTACTATTACTAATATACATACATACATACATACATACAAAAAACCCAATGGCCCCAAAAAAAAAAGAAGACAAAAACCCTAGCCACCTTACACCACTGCCGCCGCTGCCTTAAGCCATTGGCGGCACCAACGTTTGGACTTTTGGTCCCCGATTAACTGATGCAAGATGTTACTTTATTTTATGATTTTAGAATTTTATTATTTTAATTTCTTTAAATTTTATTATTTTATTATTTTGGTGCTGGCCTTAACCAGTAAGGTAATAAAAATAAGGGGATTTTCTGGTGACTGCTAGAGAATTTGTTCTCTCTTTTTTTTTAAAGAATTTTTTTCTATTCCTTTTGTTATTAGTATCCATCAGGTTACAATCGAAATAGACGAATGATGCATTTGGAATTAAGGTTGACCAGCTGTAACTTAAAAATTACAGCAGTAAAATGTTTGGTAAAAGGCTAACTGCTGTAATTTGGAAGTTATGTTAAGATGATTTTTCACTTATATGATGGAAAATCTATTATATCTTTAATAATTTTATCAAAATTATTATTTAAAATTTATATTTACTACATATTATTAACTTTTGTTTTGTAGTTATAATTTTCTTTTCCTAAAACTACAGCTCCTCAATCTCAAATAGAACCGAATTCATTGTATAGTTTTTGATAGTTGCGTGTGTTCTGACTAATCATTGAATACATTTATGAATAGAAGTTCAAATTCGATTTGAAATTCTTCAAAACCAAGAGAAATATAGCAAGCAGACTGCTATCTTTATTTTTCACACACTTCTTTAGTTCTTGCAACGAGTGTGAGCAAGCGTTGATTGGGTTGGACATCTAACGGGCCTTACCAATGTAGTCTGGGCTTTTGTTCTGGCCCATTGGGTAGAGAAAATTTAAAATGAATATCTGAAAATTGAACTTTTTAAGGCAGCTGCAGAGATTGTCTATTAATTTCTTCTCCTCAATATATTGTATAGAATCATTTATTCGCAATAATAATACTAAGTTATGTTATTCTTTATATATAGTCATTCTCTAGTGAGGGCGCCCTCATATATTTTTCATGCAAACACACTTTAAAACTACGAGATTCAAGAGAGTTAGTTTTTAATTCTTTAAAACCGTATGATTTTATATTTTTCACATTTTTTTTTAAAGAATAATAAACTTTCCATCTTTATTTTATTTGTGAAAACTGAACAGGTGTTCAAATATTGGTATCGAGTCAATAATATTCATATTCAGCCAGTCAACCCATAACATAACATGACCAGTACTAATTGGTGATGGTGGGTTCAATCCGGGGTTTAGGGAAATTTCCTTCGTCTCAAAATAGCAAGCACATGGGTGGTCCGCATTGGGATTTTTGAACTGCTGCCACAATCCACAACCAAAATCGAGACACTTGATTATCGTGAACCCTCAAAAGGGGGTCTATGACTATGAGTGCAAAGCTTCACACATTTTGTCATTTTGTTTGGTCCCCCTCTAAAGTCGAAATTGTAGCCCCCCCACCCCCCGATAAAGAATCTATGGCGTTAATTGAAGTGATCAGGAACAAGCAATGAGAGATTGTCTTCAATCATTTACAGAGTCTGTGATAAAATTATTCTTATGGCCCCCTCATCTTTAGTTGGTTGATCCTCGGTTTCCTTTGAGGGCCATAAAATAATCTCAAAGTTGGCCTTGGATTATTGGTGGGCAGCTGATAAAAATCTAACCTCAATTATATAACCCTAGTTGCTTCATGGTTAGAATTTTAGATTATTTGACTACGAGCACTGATATGATTCCTGTTGCCCTGGTGTTTAATTCTCATTTTCTTTGACAATATCCCATAATCCTTGAAAAGCTTGACAAAGAACATGCAGCTGGGGCCAATGGGTCGAGCAATAATTTGTAGACACAATTCTATATTCTCATGTGTTTTTAATTTGGTGACCGATACTGTACATTAGTACATTACTTGAATTTCAATCTCGTACTCATTTAAAAATCAAATACAGATTAGACCACAAACTGTAATCAGAAAAAAGAAAAATTATTTGAATAAATTAAGAGATCCATATTCGAAAAAGTTAGAATGAGTTAGATAGTACAAGAGTATATTATTATTATTATTATTATTATTTTAAAGAGTTATTTTTGGAGGAGCATGGCAATTTAGGCTTTAATTAGCTTGAATATTCAGCGTAGATGATGGGTTTGATAGACTTTAGACGCAAATGGGGGTGAATGCATTCCACATGGTCGTCGGCATCATTGCAAGATTGGGAACTGGGAAGTAATAAAGAATCTTCCCCTTTGATACCCATAGCTCGCGATAAATAAGCTTTCTTTTGAACATGCTTGAGGATGAGGCCTCCATTATTTTCATTTTTCTTGCCTTTTTCTTTTTAGTCTCTATTATTTTCAAAACCTAGGCCATAATTTGGTGAACCCTTTTCAACGGCGTCAACATTTTCATAGACGTCTGCAGTCACTGTAATCTCTCTTCCATTTGGTTTTTTTTTTTTAAATAAAAATAAAAATCTTAAAGAAGAAGCACAACACAATTCATATAGGAGGAAAGAGAACTACAACAAGAAGCACCAACCAAAATTACAAGGGTCTATTTGTTTTATAATTCAACTTTTTCATTTATGTTATTATCTAGTTTGTATTTGAAGGTATGTCCCTAAATAAATATAAATCTATTTTTTTATTAAAAAATCTAAATTTAAATTTGCATTATGTTTGTGGTTCAGATTCTAAAGACTTCATGCCATGCAAAATCGATATATGCAAAAAAATTTCGCTGTCTGTCGATATTTGTCATGAAATTGTTGTACTGTTTTTTTTTATTAACAGAATTGTTGTACTGTTATTGTGTGAAATAATTGAATGGAATTGAGTCAATTGATGTTTGTATAGGGACAAAAAAAAAAGGACCATATTTTAATTGGGGTAATTTTTTAAAACCTCCCTTGAGGTTTGAGATAGTCGCAAATAGATGGTGAAAATTGACTTATTTGTAAACACCCTCTTAAAATTTTGCCCTGTTTAACCGTCGTTTAGGTAGTTGAGGGAATTTATGAGATTTTAAGAGAATACCAAAAGTTTTATAACACTTGTTACCTGAACCACAGTTACTTGCCTCGTCAGTCATTGTGCTCTAAGTTAAATGCCTTGTAAGATTTTCAAAAGCAAATCAAAAGTGAGTTTCTGTGAACTCATTTATGTTGTTTTTATATATGGGTAGTTGGAACAATGATTTTAATTTAATTCATGACCCTTTGTTTTATGAAGTAAAAGAATTGTCATATTTATAATCAACTTTTACATCAGTAACATCATATCATTTTAGGATACAACAAATTTCATTTAAAATTTTCTTTTAATAAAAAAAGGTTAATTTAGTAAAAATGGTTTTTGTTTGTTGATGATAAATTTTGATGGTTAATATTATGTTCAAGAACCCATTTACGAAAAAGATGGGATTTTATTTGTTGATGATGCATTTTCGTAAAAATGGTTTTTGTCAGGTGTACAATATCGCTAGATTAATGTTTGTCTTTTCAAAGTCAACTAATGATCGGTGAAAATTTTAACTAACCAGAGGAAGGCGTTTATAAATAAACCAATCTTTACCATCTACTTACAATTGTCTCAAATCTCAGGGGAGGTTTTTAAAAATTACCCTATTATAATTGATATGCATGCAACACTTGGAACCGCGTTCACTGCTCTGGAAGTTTAACTCTCATGGTTGCTTCCTTTCCTTAATAGTATGAGCACATGTTTGCCGACCAAAAGATTCATTCAAAGGAAAATTAAGGTATCGCTGTAATTACTTAAAGGAAGTAACAAGAAAAACAGAATCCACATACTTTTGATGTCAAATGACCACACGTGTCAGATTAAATTTGTCATGTAATCAATTTACATTTTCCACAAGGTCAAGCACATCAGCATAAAACAAAATGTAACTTTTACATTAGAGTGCATAGAAGATTGGTGCACCCTTTGCAGATACTTAACAAAATTCCTGTCCCATTGGTCCAGACAAAGCTCCCCGACAACAGCCCACTGTATGATGTATCCCACTAACAAAAAAAAAAAAAATTAATTGAGGTTTTCAAGATTGTGGGCCCATTAAATCACATTTAGCCCAACCAACTCATATTTCTTTCCCACTGAGGTTAATAATGAGTTGCCGCGATGGCTTGGAGGTGAAACTTGAAAGCGAAACCCACTTTCGTTCAGGCCTGTCAATCACTGCATCGTAATCGTTGTCGCAGCCTTAGTTTCTGATTTGTCTGGTCAGATCTTCTTGATATGGATACATTTTGACATGGAAAATAATATTTGTCCCGGGTCAAATCTCAAAACGATATAATAGATCATTGTTTTGACTTTTTTTTTTTTGTTTTGATTCATTTTAAAACGACACCGTATCTACTTCAATTTTTTTTCCTTTGTTCTGATTTCTTCTTTCTCTTCATTTAATCCAGTTGACCTCTTCGTTTTGAAAACAATTATGCTTTCCGCTTCCTTTCTCTTAATGACAACCGTTTTTGCTTTTATTTTTTTCATTGTTATAATTTGTTTTGAACGAAGTTATTTTGACTAGGATACATCAGCTTCTTCTTCCTTTTCATTTAACGCAACTGCAGAACCCTTAATTCTTTCTTTTCGTTCTCTGAACCAACTGCAGGACAATCTCCAAGTTCAAAGGAATAAATTAATGGTAGGGGTGGATAAAATCGGGTTCGGGTCGGGTTCGGATCAACCCGATCGGGTTTCGGGTTGTTCGGATTGGGCAAACATTGATCCGAATACAACCCTAACTCACAACCCAACCCGACCCGATCCAATATGTGTTCGGATCGGGTTAAAAAATCGGGTTGAGTTCGGGTCTTGGAGCAGCAGAATGCAATTCGGGTCTTGGAGCAGCAAAATACAGATCGAGTCGAGTCTTGGAGCAGTAAAATGCAAATCAGTGGCACTTGGCTGCAAATCAGTGGCACTTGGCTGCAAATCAGTGGCCACGGACGCGCAGCAGCAGACAGGATGACGCACACTCGAGTAGCAGCAGATTGGGAATCGATCGGGTGCGTAGCAGGCAGCAGTAGGCGCGCAGCAGGTAGCAGCAATCGCGGACCAGCGAACTCGCAGCAACACTAAGCAGCAGTGAGCACACAGGCGGATTCACAACGGATCAAACACTTTTTGAGGTGTGGACTCTGTTGGCAACTTGTTGTTGGCCATTGGGTGTGATTGATCGTGGTCCGTGGATATGTTTTGTGCGCAGCAACAGCCTTGTGTTTGTGTGTGTGTGTTGTGAATGAATCTATGATTTCTGTTGTGTGTATTTGTGTGATTGTGTGATTGTGTGTGGCGTGTGTGTATCTGTTTAGTTTTTTTTTTTTTCAAGAAACCCGATCCGATCACAACCCGATTAGATTTCACCATTTACACCCAATCGATCTGAACCTGAAATTTTTCGGGTCGGGTCGGGTTGGGTAATTTGTCCACCCTTAATTAATGGCAATGAAATAATCATGATGCGAGATATGATTCATATAAACACAACCCAGAAGCATGCATAAGTTTAATAATTTATACACTTCAATCTACACTATGCTTCAAACTGCAGAAACCAGGGGCACCATTTTTCAATTCATGTAACACTTTGGAAAAGTTCATGATATACACCATTGTTTTGGACTCAAATCTGATATACATAAAAGCAATAGTTCCAATCTTGCCCATCCCTAGAAAATCAAACATATTTTCAAAGCAATTCAACACAAAATGCTATAAACTAGCAATTTCTCCATCAAGCATCTGCAAAATCTTGTAACTAATAAACTTACATCATTAAGCACCCAGATTAAGTGCAAAAGGGAAAATTTCAATGCTAATCTGAATTTCAAAATTTATGCACTCAAATGTGTGTTTCAACAAAAAATTTCAGTAATTCAACTTGCAAAGCAACTATATTTATATTTTGCTCTAGCCATAAAAATTCAGTGCTATCAGCCATTGTCCCTATTTTGCCATAACCAACAAAAGCCAAAATCGATCGAAGCATTACCTCAGCTTGTGATAATTGTGCCGCTTTGTGAATGGTTGTCACGTTATGGTTGTCGGTGGTGGCACGCGCGGTGGTTGTGACATCTGGATGGTGAATGGTAGTTTCAGCCACAATTGAAACAATAGGGATTGCGAATGGTTGGACCTCAGTCGATGATGGAAAATGGAATGATTTGCAGCTGGGTTCTGAAGGATGTGCAGTTGGATTTGCAATCGAATGTGGCTGTCGATCGATGAAGGAAAGGCATTGTCGATGCTTTCGGTTGATGAAGGAAACACGATTGGGTTCTGTCGATGCTTTCGGTTGATGAAGGAAACACGATTGGGTTCTGCCGATGCTTTGCCCCCCTAAACGTCGTTGTTTCACAGCAAATTAAAAAAAAAAAAGTGCTACACGAAACGGCGTCGTTCCACGCCATTTCGGGATTTGACCCGAGGCAAATATCAACGCTCTTTTGGCATTGATAATCTACTCCTCATTGTATGATTGGAATTTGGAAAGTTATGAAAACAATTCCATGCCTTAGCAGATTTTAAACACCTATTTAATTGGGATGATACGTGATTTAGTTAAAAAATTTGTTTCTTTAGTGATCATTTTACAAGTTGAAGATATTTTTCTATTGTTTTTATTTTTTTAATACCGAATTTGAATTCCTTTTGTTTTGTTTATCTTGTTTTAATTAATAAAATTTTATTACGTAATAATAATTTGAGTTTGTCAATTTTAATTAATTTATGTTATTTAGGATTAGTATAAAAAGACTTTAAAATCTTAATTTTGTCATTCAAACTTTTATCAATAAAATTTCAAATTTTTAAAAACTTTTGTTTCTCTATCTTTTATCATCTTTGCGTTTCCTTTTGTGTTCTCAATTTTATATTTATTTATTTATCTTAAAAACACTTCTAAACACATCCTATTTATCTAATGATGGCCAGTGGCACGGCCCACCAAATATCGGCCCACGCGGGCTCGTGGGTCATGCCGTGTCGTGGCCACTTTTTTTTATGAGTAATGATAGAGCCATAAACTCTTATACAAATTTATTTTATACAAACTCATTTGGCATGATAAGATTGATTGAATTAAATATCACTTGGCCCACATAATTTGTTTTTATTATTTTATATTTTTATTCAACTAATGAATTAATGCCACGTCAGTTTGTACAAGATAAATTTGTACAAGAGTTTAAGGCTCTATCATCACTCCTTTTTTATAAGGTCCAAAAAAAGTCCACCAACCTTTTTTTTTTTTCTTTTAAGTCCACATGTCCAGCATACCTAAAAAACCCACGTGCCTGACGTGCTTTTTTAAGCTCACTAGCTTAATAATAATAATAATAATAGATCATAATAATAATTAATGAAAAATAAAATTACAATCCTAGAATAACAATTACACCTAATTTTATTTGAACTACTAATATTATAATTGCACATAAACTCCATTGAATGAAAATGTAGTTTTTAATTTATCATAAAAATATTTTGTTCATAATTTTATTTTTTTGTGCATAAATATGAAAAATATTTCATTCACAAATGAAACATATCTCCATTAACTATTAACTAAGTTATGATTTCATAAATGAAATATTAATTTCGTAAAATTTTTTATTTATTATTTATAAAATCATGATATTTATTTATCCAATTAATAAAGTATAAATATAAAAAAAATTATAATATTTATTTAAACTATGACTTAAATTAATTTTAAAAAGCTTATGCTAAAAAATATGTTAAAAATTTTAATTTCAAGATATTTATAAAATCAAGATATTTTATATTTATTTTTTATTTACCGTAATATATTATGGCTCACGGACTGCCTGTTTAGCCCACCAATAAAGCATGTTTATTACGTACATCTTCGCGTGTTGTACTTTATCCTATCTTTAATCATACCGTACTTTTAAGACCCGTGTGATTAAAATTCTACGTGGCCGTGCCGCCGCCCATTTGCCGTCTCAATATTTACCTCGTGTTTTTCCACAATTCCATTGATTTGAATTCCCCAATCAAAGGTGCACCAACTGATATCGAGTTGATAAGGTCGGTCAGTTTTCTGTGAGTGTTTCATCTTAAGATTGACACTACACATGCTTCAAAATATGCATGGTGCATGCATCAAAACACCAAACACAGATAAAAGAGAATCCGCTTTTAATTCACATCCAATATTAGAGGAAATTAACCGACACAAATATTATCAAATCCCGATCTCTCTCTCACTCACTCATTTTCATTTTCCTTTTCTTTTCCTCCGTCAGCTCAAGCAGCGATTGTCCAACCACCAAATTAATTTAACACGAAGACACACAACCTCTTGTTTTGCTTTTACATAACAAAAAGGCAAAAAGTATTAAAAATATGATTTTTCTTCGGCCGACCAATAAGACTAAGCTTTCTGTAATTATTTATGTGTGTTATTCAGTGATATCATTTTATTGATTGTGAAGGATACTAAGGTAAATTGAAACTGAAAAGATGTAAACCTACCCCAATTGAACTTGAACACATACGTTTCCATTCAAAAAGGTGGGCTAGCGTGATCATTTTATAAAAGATCAAGTGCATATGCTTTTTGGAAATTAGATTGCATGCAGACAACAAATTAAACATCAATCATAACATGTGTGCTTTTCTTAGCAGATTGAGTTAAATCAGCTACCCTTTTCTGGGTTCACCAATATATATATATATATATATTGAAATAGGGTTCACCAATATTTGATTCTTCTAGGTTTCATACTTCTGTTATGCCCACTGATTTAGTTAATTATACTTATTAAATTAAATGCTCACTTCAACCTTTTTATGTCTGGTAAGAGCGTGAAGTTGCGCTTTTGTTAATGGGAATTTAATATTTATTTTTTTGGACATCACATTGATGTTGCGTTTATTAAACTAGAATCAGAATGAGCATGAATAATAATGAGTTGGAATGTGAATCAAAATAAATTATTTACTTGAACTGTATGAATAGAAATCGGAATAAGTTAGATTGTCATTAATGTGTTTACTTTATCTTGGAATCGGAATCGGAATAAATTAGATTATAACAAATTACTAAAAAGTACTTAATGGATTATTGTCATAATTATTATTAACTAATATGTTAATTAATTGTATTTTTTTTAATTAATTATAATAACTACATTAAAAATTATTATAAAAATATATTAACTAATAATAGTAATATTAATTACTTAATTAAAATAATATATTAATTAGTTAATTAAAACATTTAAAGACTTTTTATTTTGCCACCAGAAAGGCTGGATTGGCAATTTACAGTTCTAAAGTTTCTTTATTTCAAACAAAAGTCAGATTCCTTGGTCATCATATTTCTAAAGGAACAATCACTCCAATCGAGAGATCTCTTTTGTTTGCTGATAAATTTCTTGATAAAATTCTTGACAAAACCCAATTATAAAGATTTCTTGGAAGTTTAAATTATGTTCTTGATTTCTGTCCTAACATTAATAGGATGTTTAAACCCTTGCATGATAGATTAAAGAAAAAACATGTTCCTTGGACAGATGAACATACCAAGATTGTAAAGCTTATAAAGAATTCTGTGAAAAGCATCCCATGTTTATATCTTGCTAATCCTACATTACCTAAAATTGTTGAAACTGATGCATCTGATTTAGGTTATGGAGGCATATTAAAGCAAAAAGAAAATGATAAAGAACAGATAGTACAATATGTTTCTGCACATTGGAATGATTGCCAGAGAAATTATTCTACTATAAAAAAAGAAATCATTTCCATTGTTTTATGCATTACAAAATTTCAAAGTGATTTATTAAATCAAAAATTTCTACTTAGAATTGATTGCAAAGCTGCAAAACATGTTTTGGAGAAAGATGTTCAAAATATTGCATCAAAACAGATTTTTGCATGAAGCCGAAGGTTCCACATCCATACCCATGGAAGGAAGAAATTTGTACAGAAAAAGAGAAATGAGGGAAACCAATTCAATTATGACCCCTTTAAAACTTCTATCTCCAAGGATTGTAATGGCGAGTGTTCTACTAAACCCCGCAGGAAACATTACAAATCAAAAAATTTTAGGAAACCCTTCCGTAATTTTAAAGAACTTCCTTATAAGAAACCTTCGAGGCCTTATAAGAAACCCAAATTCTCTAAAAGAAAAGAGTTTAGAGCCAAACCAAAGACTCCTTTCAATTACAAAGAAGCTATATGTCATAAATGTGGCATGAAAGGTCATACTGCAAATTATTGCAGGATGAACAAAAAGCTTCATGAACTTGACCTCGATAAAAACTGAAGAACGTGATATAACTCTTTCAGAGCCTTTTGAAACAATTTATTTGTTTTCAGAAAAATCTTTAAAGAAATTAAAAGAAAAGAATTTTAAATATATTTACATTGGTTTAATCCAAGTAGGAATAAAACTTTTGACCAAAGAAGGCTTGGATACTTCTATCCTTACTGTCCTTAGAGATGAGCGATTCATCTCTTTTGATAATTCTTTACTAAGTAGTATCGACTCTAGTCTATGTAAAGGTCCCATATCTTTTGATTGTTATCCAAATATAACAATTTCTCTTAAAAACAAAAATATTTTAAAGAGCATGATTTTACAAATCAAAACCCATAATTATCATATGATTAAGGGATCCATCCCAGTTGCATTAATTTTTAAAATTTCTTACAAAGCTATGATTTCTGCATTTAGCACACAGCATAAGTACCAGTCAAAAAAAGATGAGACCCTTCTCTTGCAGACTGATTTGTCCAAAGCAAACACGGTCATTCCTAAACCAATCCAATGGAAAGATGTAAGTCTTCCAGAGGAATGGATCCTTGAAGGAGCCGCTCCACCAGCGATTCCGAAACAACTTGAGCCCAATACAGAGTTGCAAAATGTGACTCAGTATTCCGATGGTAAAGTCAAACTGTCATTCAGGAGATCTACCTCATCCAGATTTTCTGATAAAGCTTCGGCATTCCTTCATTAGAAAGGAAATTTACAAAAATACCCTCTGTTATAAATCTACCTTTTCAGTCCATAAAAAGTCAACCTAGGTTTTCTACTTCAGATATACCTAGTACCTCCATCCGATCAGTTGATTACACCACTAGTGTTCCTCATCCGATCTACACTAATAATCAACATGTACAAAGTCAGGAAGAGAAGGAACATTCTCCTCCAACTTCCCCTACATTTTCTGCTGTTACAGAAAATGTCATTAATGTCATTGAAAAAGAATTTGAATTAGATAAAACTTCTCTGCATAATGATTTTTATTCTGATTTAAACAAAGAAAAAAGACTTTGGTTTTTCAAACACTTTTTAAACCAAAGAAAAGAAATCCAACAAACTTACTATGAATTTGTGAATTTTCATAAAATTCATATATTGTTTTTTGATTGGTTTGAGATATATTCTTCTGATAACAACATCTCTTATCCTTTTAAAGAGTCAAACCCTATTACTATTAGGAAGAAAGTTCCTGAATCGAAACTTCTTGATAGTGAAAGAACTATAGAGTCTGAACACCCACCTCTTCGGAGTGTAACCGTTGATCACGGTGAACCTCCTATCCAAATTCGAGCTTCACCTTACAAAATTCCAAAACCAAATGATTCAGAGGCAAATTTAAGTAGTATTATTCAACAGAATAATTTCTGTAATACTAACTTAAATACAATCGGAAAGCAGTTGACTAGGATAGAAAACCAAATTCAGAAGTCAACTATTACTGTTCCATCAATTTCTCCTATTCCAACAAAATCGGATTCTGACAAAAAGTTTAAGGAACCTATTTTCAAACCCTTTCAGGTTTCGAAAACTAGCCAAAAGCTTGTTCAAGAGTCGAAATCAGATTTTGCTAAAGCCATTAGAGAACAATTAGATAGGATAGAAGCTGCTTCTTCCTCATCTAGCAAAGTTCAGATAGCCCCTGATACTCCTCAATCTATCAAGATTGGAGTATTAGAACAAGACCAAATGTCTATACCCTCTTCTGATATAGAAGCATTCAAAGAAGAACCTTCTACTCCTAAAGCCAACAAAATTCATTGGGAATTAGCCCTTCCCACTGTCAAGACTCCACCGGATCTAGCAATAGATAATAGACCAAGTGCATTAAATCAATCCCGATATAATGCATCTTCAGTCTATGAGTGGAATATTGACGGCATGTCCGAATACAATATCCTAGGATTGTTGCAACAAATGACAATGGCAGCCAATGCTTATAAAACCCAAGCAGGAACTTCTGATCGTGCCATATCAGAAATCCTCATTACCGGTTTTACTGGTCAATTAAAAGGTTGGTGGGATCATCTTCTCACTAATCAGCAACAATTAGACATTCTAAATTCCATTCAAGTCGATGAAAATGGAGCCCCTATTTTTTATGAGTTCAACAATCCAATTCAGGATGCTGTTGCTACTCTAATTTTAACTATTTCTCTCCATTTCATTGGTGACCCTTCACACCTTCGTGATAAAAACGCTGAGTTACTACATAATTTAAGATGTAAGAAACTTAGTGAATTTCAAAGTTACAAAACCTCATTTTTTTACCAGACTATTTCTAAGGGATGATGCAAATCATATAACTTGGAAAGAAAAATTTCTCGCTGGATTACCTACTCTTCTAGGTGAAAAGGTAAGAAATTCCATTAAAGCCCTTTATGATAACCGTATTCCTTATGATGAGCTCACCTATGGTGAACTCGTCAGTTTTGTCAATAAAGAAAGATTAAAGATTTGTCAAGATTTGAAATTACAGAAACGACTTAAGTGGGAGCTTAAGAAGTCTAAACAAGAATTAGGCGGTTTCTGTAAACAATTCAATTATGACCCCTTTAAAACTTCTATCTTCAAGGATTGTAATGGCGAGTGTTCTACTAAACCCCGCAGGAAACATTACAAATCAAAAAATTTTAGGAAACCCTTCCGTAATTTTAGAGAACTTCCTTATAAGAAACCTTCGAGGCCTTATAAGAAACCCAAATTCTCTAAAAGAAAAGAGTTTAGAGCCAAACCAAAGACTCCTTTCAATTACAAAGAAGCTATATGTCATAAATGTGGCATGAAAGGTCATACTGCAAATTATTGCAGGATGAACAAAAAGCTTCATGAACTTGACCTCGATGAAGAGATCCTTTCCAAATTAGCCCCCCTTCTTGTCGAATCTTCTGATTCCGAATCTTCCATGTCGGGAGACAGTGATCCATATCAAGTTGATGAGCTTTTTGACTCAGATGACTCTGTATCTAGCAGTAGTGAATCTGAATCTGATTCATATTTAAAGAAAATCAATGTTTTGACTAAAGACCAAGAAACTTTTCTTGAACTTGTAAAGCATATTTCTGATCCAAATCTTCAAAAAGAATATCTTGATAAACTTTTGAAAACTTTAGATTTTAATAAAGCCGAGACTTCTAAAGTCCCAATTGTTAAAAAGAATTCTTATGATCTTACTCAAATTTTGGATAAAAAGAAAACAAAAAAGACGGTTCCTAATATCCAAGATCTTCAGAAAGAGATAAAAGAAATCAAATGTGAAATCAGAGATTTAAAAGAAAAACAAAAAAGTGATTCTGATACTATCCAACTTCTTTTACAAAAACAATTGCAGGATAATTCAGACAATGAATCTAATCCTGATGATGGTGATGATATTAAAGTAGAAAACATTGAGTCATTACCCAATGATTTTCTATTTGTTTAAAGCAAATCACCACAAGAAAGTATTTGATTAAAGTCACTTTAATCTTTTCTGATGATTTTGCAATGGACGCCATTTCCCTTTTTGATACTGGCGTCGATTTAAATTGCATTAGAGAAGACATCGTCCCCAAAAGATTTCATGAAAAAACAAAAGAAAGACTTTCTGCCGCTAATAATTCAAAACTGAATGTCAGTTCCAAGGTTGAAGCCTCAATCCATAATAATGGTTTTGATTTTAAAACTTCTTTTGTCCTCACAAATGATATTCATCATGCCATCATTTTGGGAACTCCTTTTATAAATCTCATAGCTCCATATACTGTCAATTATGATAGTATATCCTTCAAAGCAAAAAACAAGAAACTTGTTTTCCCTTTTATTGAAAAACCTAAAACAAGGAATTTGAATATTGTTAAAGCCTGTTCTGTTTATCAAAACAGAATAAATAACCTACTTAAATCAAAACAGTGTGATCTAATATTTTTACAAAAGGATTTAAACTTACAAAGAATTGAAAGCCAACTACAAAGTGATTTCATTAAAAGAAAGATTTATGATTTCAAAACTCTCATTGAAAAAGAAATTTGTGCTGATCTACCTTCTGCTTTTTGGGACAGAAAACAACACATGGTAGATCTACCTTATGAAACTTCTTTTAATGAAAGACAAATCCCCACTAAAGCACGTCCAATCCAGATGAACATGGAATTGGAACAACATTGCAAAAATGAAATCAAAGATTTAGAGTCAAAATGACTCATTGTTAAGTCAAGGTCCCCATGGTCTTGTGCCGCTTTTTATGTTAATAAAAATTCTGAAATTGAAAGAGGCACTCCTAGATTAGTTATAAACTACAAACCTCTTAATAACGCTCTAAAATGGATTAGGTATCCAATACCTAATAAAAAGGATTTACTCCAAAAACTATGTTCTGCTCTTATTTTTTCAAAATTCGACATGAAATCTGGTTTTTGGCAAATTCAAATTCATCCTAATGACCGTTACAAAACTGCTTTTACTGTTCCATTTGGACAGTATGAGTGGACTGTTATGCCCTTTGGTTTAAAGAATGCACCCTCAGAATTTCAAAGAATTATGAATGATATTTATAATCCTTATTCTGATTTTTGCATTGTTTACATTGACGATGTATTGATATTTTCAAATTCTATCGATCAACATTTCAAACATTTAAAGACTTTTTATTTTGCCACCAGAAAGGCTGGATTGGCAATTTCCAGTTCTAAAGTTTCTTTATTTCAAACAAAAGTCAGATTCCTTGGTCATCATATTTCTAAAGGAACAATCACTCCAATCGAGAGATCTCTTTTGTTTGCTGATAAATTTCCTGATAAAATTCTTGACAAAACCCAATTACAAAGATTTCTTGGAAGTTTAAATTATGTTCTTGATTTCTGTCCTAACATTAATAGGATGTCTAAACCCTTGCATGATAGATTAAAGAAAAACATGTTCCTTGGACAGATGAACATACCAAGGTTGTAAAGCTTATAAAGAATTCTGTGAAAAGCATCCCATGTTTATATCTTTCTAATCCTACATTACCTAAAATTGTTGAAACTGATGCATCTGATTTAGGTTATGGAGGCATATTAAAGCAAAAAGAAAATGATAAAGAACAGATAGTACAATATGTTTCTGCACATTGGAATGATTGCCAGAGAAATTATTCTACTATCAAAAAAGAAATCCTTTCCATTGTTTTATGCATTACAAAATTTCAAAGTGATTTATTAAATCAAAAATTTCTACTTATAATTGATTGCAAAGCTGCAAAACATGTTTTGGAGAAAGATGTTCAAAATATTGCATCAAAACAGATTTTTGCACGATGGCAAGCCATTTTAAGTGTTTTTGATTTTGATATTGAATATATTAAAGGTGATACAAATTTTATTCCTGATTTTCTAACTCGGGAATTTCTTCAAAACAGATAATGCCACCAAAGAAGAAAGACAAAGGTAAAGCTGTTCTTAAAGATTCTGAATCTAGAGCAACCTCTAAAGAACCCCAAGCTACCCCTTCTAAAGACAAATTACTTTCCTCAGCCATGCCTATTAAATCTTGGATAGAAATGGTTGAAGAACATGGTGCCCATTACAAAACCACTTCTTCTGATGACCAAGTAAAACAATGGATGAGTTCCATTACAAAGTCCCCTGAGCTTATGCTCGCTTTACAAAACCTTTCCCAAAGCCAGATTTTCTCAAAAGAAGAAAAAGAAAACCCTATCTCCAAAGAAATCTCAAAACCCTCTTCTCAAAATGTGATTGTCTCTGGTGAAAGCTCTTCTTCCCAAATTGTGCTTTCCCAACCATCACCTTCAAAGAAAACCTCCGATTGGTTTGATAAAACTCATTTTCAAAATATTATTTCTTTAGAAGATGGATTTTACCATGCTGATCCTTTCCAAGCAATTTCAAAGTTTTTCCCTAAGGGCTGGTTTTTTAAACCATGAGATTTAACAAAACCCCAGTCCTACTATCAAAGCATTTTAGAAATCACTGATTCAATTAAGTTCAAACATTTCTTTCTCAGTGAATCTCATTCAGAACCAGCCTATTCCACCGCTACTATTTTAAACGTTTTGAGCCTAAACCAATGGGGTGACCTACTCTATAATTTTAAAACTTTCCCTTTAAATTTTCAAACACGTTTACCTCATTGTCGGACTTATTCCTACTGGGATTACCAACAAGCCTGGTATAACACCTTTTTTATCCAAAATCTCAAAAAATCTCAATCTTGGTTATTTTTCTCTAACCCAAAAATAACCGTTCAAAGCCTTCCAAACTGGTTCCATCATTGGTGGAATACTTTTGGCCCAATACCACAAATTTTAACCCCGAATGCCACCCATTGTTTAAATCTCTTCAAAGCCCACTATACTCCTTCTGAATCCGAGAAAAGGTTTCCCCAATTTCTCTGTTTCTGTACAAATTTCTTCCTTCCATGGGTATGGATGTGGAACCTTCGGCTTCATACCCAAGATTCCCAACTCATCATTCAAAGAACCTTTAAAGTAAAATGGTGGTCTAAATTTGACGAACAGTCAAAATTGACTGAAAATTTGGTCCGAGATTGGCTCTCTGCCAAAGGCCTTCTTCAACCCACCATAACACATTCAAAAGCCCAACAAACCTTTTTAACCCAAAAGTCCAAAGCCCAATCACTATTGGCAGGTGCCAAAACAGAAGAAGAATACTTCAAAGCCATGGAACAGCTCCTCGCCTCCCGGTCAAAGTCATCAGTGGCTGACACCTCTGAAGACGAAGATGAAGATGAAGATGAAGATGAAGATGAAGATGAAGAACCATTCATTTCTCTTGGAGACGAAAATGAAGATGATTGTTTTGGAATTTTTTCTCCTTTAAAGCATTGTAAATAACTATTTAGTTATTTACTTAAAAAAAAATTTATGTATATTCGGGTGGTCCTCTGGACACAAGTGAGAGCGCACATGTCTCTTCACCCTTATCGTATTTCAATTTTTGTACAAAGAATCAACTATTCAAAGATACGATCCAAATGTTACTGTGCACTTAAAACTCCGCTACAGTGAACAGTGCGGATTTCCAAAGCTTACTGTGCACTTAAAATCCCGCTACAGTGAACAGTTTAAAGATCTTTGTATAAAAACCGAGAGGAAGACTCAGACTCCTCAGGTTTTTCATTTCTAAGTTTAGAACTTCTTTCTCTTCTTCTCTCCATTCTCTCTAAAATTCTCTCCCTTCTCTCTAAAATTCTCTCTCTTTCTCTCTCCGGGAATAGGAATTTGGAATCCGAAGACAAAAAGGAATTTCTCCTGTCTTCAGATTAATTTCCCATTATTTCCCTTTCTTCTCTACAAAGAAAACCAACCGATGTAAGCATTTCATTCCAGTTTTATTAAAGCATTTGTAATTTTATTTAAAGCAATTTCATTTCCGCACTTTAAATTTCAGCAATTTAAATTTCAGCAATTTAAATTTCAGCAATTTAATTTTATGTAACATTTAAATTTCCGCAATTTACATTTAAAGCATTTAAAATTTCAGTCTTTTAAAGCTTTCTATGCATGCTCTGCAGACTGATCTGTATCAGATCTGCCATATAAATTGTACGTTCCTCTGAGGCAAAGAGACCAGATCTCGATCCTCAGTTGTAAAATCTTCTCTTCTCCCTCCATTCCTTCAGAGCACCATTTCCGGGAACCGGATCTGGTACTGTGTTTGTACCCAAGCCTTTAGTTGTATGTGTTGCTAGGCTTGCTAAAGAATTTAATAAAGAATTGGTAAATTGTTTAAAATCTGACAACCGCATTTAAAGAACTTAATTATTATCTGGTAAAGCAAAAGTGATTTGGTATATCAGCTGGAATACTCGAGAGTGCGGGCTACTGGTCCAAAGGGTTATTAAAAATCGACTTTAAAATAACTAAGCCGGAACCATCTCTCAGATAACAACGCTACGTACCATATCAAGTTTAAAATTTTGACTAGCCGTGTTCCATCCAAAGCAAAACAATTCCATTTAAAGAATCTAAACATTATTCGGTAAAGCACTTTGTATAAAACGAATCAACCGCAATTCCATTTCATTTTAATCAAAGCAATCCATAAAGAATTATTTTGAAAGAACATCCATCCTTCGATCCTATTTCCTTTTGGATCTTGTGTTTTATTGTTTAGGATAAGGATAAGGATAAGGATTCCGCTGAGGGCTGTAAATCCATACATGTAGCCATATTGACCAAACCAAAAATAGACCATAAGGTCTTGACCATGGATCCTCCAATCTGTAGAACATCGTCCTTTTCTAGCTCTTCTTCCAGGAAGACTAGTGAGTCAAAGCATGTTGTGAGTTCAGAAGAATTCATTATTGAGAACTTTGATAAAGCAATTGATTGTTGGGAACTTCCAAAAATTTCCAAAGAAAAGATTTACAAAACAAAAATGCTTGATCTTCTAAAGCATGATTATATTATAAAAACTGAAGAACGTGATATAACTCTTTCAGAGCCTTTTGAAACAATTTATTTGTTTTCAGAAAAATCTTTAAAGAAATTAAAAGAAAAGAATTTTAAATATATTCACATTGGTTTAATCCAAGTAGGAATAAAACCTTTGACCAAAGAAGGCTTGGATACTTCTATCCTTGCTGTCCTTAGAGATGGGTGATTCATCTCTTTTGATGATTCTTTACTAAGTAGTATCGAATCTAGTCTATGTAAAGGTCCCATATCTTTTGATTGTTATCCAAATATAACAATTTCTCTTAAAGACAAAAATATTTTAAAGAGCATGATTTTACAAATCAAAACCCATAATTATCATATGATTAAGGGATCCATCCCAGTTGCATTAATTTTATGTAATTAATATATTATTTTATATAATTAAAATAATATATTAATTAGTTAATTAAAATAATATATTAATTAGTTAATTAAAATAATATATTAATTAGTTAATTAAAATAATATATTAATTAGTTAATTAAAATAATATATTAATTATTGTGATTATTTATTCAAAAATTATAATTATTTTTATTAATATATTAATTAGTAGTAATAATTATATTATTTATTTAATTAATAATATTACTTTAATTAATTATTTAATAATAGTATATGAATTAATTATAATAATTAGTATAATAGTATATTAATTAATAATATTAATATTAATTATTGTGATTATTTATTCATGAACAATAATTATTAATAATATATTAATTAATAGTAATAATTATATTAATTAATTATATTAATAATTATTATAATAGTATATTAATTAATTAAAATAACAATAATAATGAATTAATTATTGTGATTATTTATTCAATAATAATAATATGTTAATATATTAATTAATAATAATAACATATTAATTATTGTGATTATTTATTCAAGAACTATATATATTAATTAATCATAATATATTAATTAATTAATTAATTATAAAAGAGGACAAAGTAGGCATTTTTAATTTTGGGGGAGGGTAAAATGGTCAATCCAGGGAATGAGAGACTCATTCCTACCTCCCCCATGGGAATCAATCTCTCATTCTCCATTCCCAAATAGTGGTGGGCACTACCATTCCGATTATGATTCCTGCTCCATATTGGCGAAGTGAACACCATCAATTATTTCGATTCCGAACTCTGATTCTCCAATCCGATAAGTAAACGCACCAATATTTGATTCTTCTAGGTTTCATACTTCTGTTATGCCCACTGATTTAGTTAATTAAATTTATTAAATTAAATGCTCACTTCAACATTTTTATGTCTGGTAAGAACGTGAAGTTGCGCTTAGGGATGGCAATGGATTGGATCTGATCCAAGATCCAGGTGATCCAAATCCAATCGAATCGGATTTGGGTCGGTTTAAAATGAATTTGGATCGGATTTGAATATTGATGTGTGGATTTAAGACGGATCTGGAGCAGGTCTGGATCTATCATAATATCTAAATCCATATCCATATCCACCCACCAATGTTTTAATTTTATTTTATTTTAAAAGTCTCATAATAATTGTAGAATTATAATGTACATGCAATATTCAAATTGCAAGTCAAGTAATACAACTTGGCAATTTATTTTACCATATTAGCCAAATAATTTTTAAGGAATATAGTTATTCATATATTTAGTTAAATATGGCCATAATAAAACACTGAATATAAATCATATTTTATTTATATTTCATTATCTAATGTTGTAAGAATGAGGGTAGGTGTGTGTGGATATTAGAATGATGAAGGAAACAATAGAATATTATATTGACCTTACTCCTGCAATTACTTTTGAAGAATATTTTATTATCTTTCTTATTTATTATTTTGGTGTAAAAGTATAAACTACAATATTTATTATATTTTGAGATAAATTATATAATTTATTTGTTATCAAAACATTTTAGCCTTCAATTTTCATTCTAAAAAATTATTACTTTTTTATTGTTGAGTTTTAGAATTCATGATGAATCTAGAGTATATTTGAATTTTAATTTTTTTTAGATTTGGAGTAGATATAAATATTTATTTATTTTTTAGATATGAATATAGAACGAAAAATATGAATTTATGATAAATTTAGAGTAGATATAAATCTTAATATTTATTATGGATCTGAATCTAAAATAGAATAATTCCAATCCATATATACTCCATTGTCATCCCTAATTGCGCTTTTGTTAATGGGAATTTAATATTTATTTTTTTCGTCATCACATTGAATGGTGAGGATATCTATGTGAAGCAGCTAGCTAGCTAGCTAGCTAAGCCTAACTACGTGTTGTCCATACAATGCTTGAAAAGGCTGATTATTCATCATTTTGGATGAAGAATCTTCTCCACATCTTTGACGATGAGAATGACTCGGATGATAAGGCTAGAAATGGCCCTGCTGATTTGTGAATGAAACACACTTACAAGTGTCAACGACTCACATAAGGGCCGAAAAATCTGTTCATTAATTATATATTGCCTAGCTAAATTTTAGCTTGGTGATGAACAGGGCCCAGACATATGATCCACCCATATATATAAAATACAAAATTGGTTCAGATTTCTTTGCTCATATCATTTCATCATACTGTGTGCAGTCACGTATTCGAAATAGTATTTTCGGGGATATCTAACTTGTACTCATTCGCCAGTGGTTGAGCTGATGCCCTACTTCTGAGGGCAGCGGTTTAAATTTGTGGGGCTTAAAATATTCGTAAGTTTTTTTCTTTTGTGAAATGTGAGTGGAGTAGAGATATCTTTTGTATGTGAATGTTATTTGTCTGAGCATATACTTAATAGAATTTAATGTAATAATATAAGTCTCAGTTATATATATTTAATTATAAATATTAATATAATATTTATTATAATAACAGTTGTAAATATTTATATAATACAATAATTTAATGTTCTGATGTGTAATCAATATTTAAAAAAAGTATACTCATTTCAAAAGAAAAAATAGAAAAAATAAAACGTCTATTCATGATCATACTGAATAAAATGTTCGTAGCAACAAACAACAAATTACACAACAATAATGTATACATAACAAAATGGAATCCTACATTGAAAAATAAATGCCTTGAATGCCAACTTTGCGACTTAAATAATGAAGGTCAAATTAATACTACTCAAATGCAAGTGTTATGGTACGGATAAGTTAATATATATCTACATATACTCAAAAGTCAGCTCTGTTTCGAGTTGACTTGTCAACGAAGGGTTGGGAGTTGGAGAAGTGAATGGATGTATTATGGGTCCATCTCATGTCGTCTACTTGCCATTAATGAGGGACCTTACTGTCATTTGTGTATGGCGGTAAGGGTATTATGGGACCTTACAGTGGCACACTGAACCATGACGGGATTTCAAAATTTGGGCGCAGATTCAGCCGTGGCTCTCTCTTCAATTCATTGCTTAGCCAACAAATCAACAAAAAGACAATTCCTCTTTCTTTCCGCCGTAGTGACGTTGGAGTTCATGGTAGAGTATAAATTTCAGTTGAAGCACGTAAAATAATAAGTAATAAAAAATTTATTATAATTTATTATTTATTATTTATCATTTTATATGTGATTGGTATTCATACTCCACCGTAGGTAAATTCCAACGTAACTAAACATTTTTCTTAATTACCCTACCAATAATCTCTACATCAGTCGACCAGCCTATTAGCATCTTGGTTACACGTCTGTACCTCATTCTTTTTAAGGCTTTTTTTTATGTGATCATGGTAGTAAAAAGTCTTATATTTTACAAATATTAGACCACTCCATTCATTTTAAAGTTGATATTTTAGTTGGAATTTAAACATATATATTTGTACAGATCTCAATATAATTTTAATTTTAGTGTTATTATTGTTTATTCATTAAGTTATTTTTTAATTTTAAATTTATATGAAAAGTTAGATGTTATTTAATTGTGTTTGATACTTTTATTTAAAATAGTTTTCATGTATTTAATTAAAAATTATATTTTGCATTCAATGAATTTTATAATAAACTAACAGTAAATTCACGAAATGATGTTTTGGGCTATTATTTTAAAAGTAGGAATGAAACTGATTATTATTTAAAATATAAGGATGAAACGGGTTAGTGCATCAAACCCTAGCAATGAACATGACTTTTTCCCTAATAATTATTTTGAAAGTAAATCTAGTTCTTTTGTAGTTCATAATATTTGGATTTCCCGTCACATAACTCTCGTAAAATATTTTTTTTAATAATACAATAAAATTCTATAATATTATAGTCAGAATTAAGTCGAGATATGTATATATATATATATATATATAAGAGTTCAAAGTTTCTGTGCTCACTTACGTAATTTTATACACCTTGGGAGAAAAGGAGCAAAGCCAGTTCGGTATCAGTTGTCAGTCAAGCCAGCCAAGCCAGTCAACCAAGTAGGTATCTCCTCTCCCTTGCTGTTAGAGCAATCTTTCTTTCATTCATCTATATCTCAGTTCATCTTTAACTGGCCACACCAAAAGCTGTGGTATCTTATGGACCTAACATAGGTCACATCCCTCACGACATAAGATTGAAAGATCCAAACCTTCCTCTTCGGAGCGGAAACGGACGTGGCCAAAACATATAAAGATCGACGCGCGTGTGTGTGTGTATATATATCAAAATAATTTATATCTTCTTAATTGAAAATCTTATTTTGCTTTCAATGAATTATGCAATAAATTAACGATAAATAAAATGGAAGGATATTTTGGACTATTGTTTAAAAAATAGAGATGAAATAGACTGTTGATCAAACAAAAAGAATAAAATAGGTTATTGCATCAAAACCCTAGAGATGAAAATAGCTTTCTTTTCCTAATTACTAAGAAAAAACTATATTTAGAAAAACTAAATTTACGTTTAAATAGTTTGTACAAATTGAACATCATAAACTAATTTTCATTTCACAAATGAGTATAAATTTAATTCTAATTACGAGAAATATTTTTTTAAAGAATAATACTAGAATTCTTAATTATTAACCCAAATTATATCAATCCTAAGAGCTAATGTAAACTTAATACATTGGTCACTATTCAATGAATGAATATTTTTGTCTACTATGTCTTAGTTAAATATTTAACGAAATACTTAATTCATATTTTATTTTAGTATTTTAGTCTAATTAGAGTTGGAAGTTATTTTTCGTGTTTGAGTAAGATTCCAATTTGTTTATATAATTTATAGGGTTGTAAAATAACTTTCAATAATAAAATTCCTCTTTGTTGCATCATCTAGTCTTGTCATAAGGTGTATTTATCCATCTCTAGAAAATATTTAGAACAATGTATTTATGTACCTCATTATTCTACTTTTGCTATCCTACTATATTAATGAATGTCATCTCATTTAGGACTTATAATCTAAGAATAAGTCATTTCTTGGAAAGTATATAGGCTTGTTTGGGATTGAGTTGCGCAGCTGTAGTTTAAAAGCTTCTACATTAAAATATTTGATAAACACTAATTATTATAGTTTTGAAACTAAGTTAATTTGATTTTATAATTGTATAATGAAAAATCTATTATATATTTATGATTTTATAATTGTATAATGAAAAATCTATTATATATTTACTAATTTTATCAAAAAATTTATTTAAAATTTTAGTTACTACATAATATTAACTTTTATTTTATAGTTACTAGATAATATTAACTTTTATTTTATAGTTACTAGATAATATTAACTTTTATTTTATAGTTATAGTTTTTTTTTTCCACAGCCTCAATTCCAAAGAGGGCCTATATATAATAGTGTTACTTTCTTTTCTTTTAAACCAATTATTTAGATGCAAATTCAATTTGTTATGTGCCAACACAATCTAACTACGGTCCTTCGTAACAGAGCTTTCTAGGTAGAGACATAATTTATTTTATTACAATTTACAAAATATAATGTACTGTATTCTGTATAGTATTAGAAGAAAAAAAAAAAAAGAATCGAAGTTTATTTTGGACTTACCATCAAGGTTAGACATGTGAAAAGGCAAGTGAATTACTATGGGAGGGATCATTAATTCCTTCATAATTGCATTGCCTCCACAATCAGCATTGGGTAGTTTAGATACGGTACAAATTGATGCACTCCTCTTTGTTTGTCTTTTGTGATTTGTTAACTAATCATTGCACTAATGGACAATTATTAAATCTGATTCTAGCAAAACCTATGGGGGGAAAATGTCCTTTCATGCTTAAAGTTTGATGTAATAAAATTATCTATTTCATTCTAACTTTTTAAATAATAACTTAACACCCTTGTATAATTTTATTATTAGTATACTATAAAATTCATTTGAGGACAAAATAAAATTTTTAATTATATAGATGCAAACAATTTCAAACACAATTGAATAACATCTTACTTTATGCATAAATTTAAAATTTAAGAATAACTTAACGAAAGAAAAATAAAAGTAAAAATATGTGTGAAATCTTTTTTTTTCTTGTCATTATATTATATGTATATGATTTGGTGTTTTTATTATTTATTGATTAAATTGATATTAGATTTTAAATTTATATAGAAAGTTAGATGTGATATAATTGTATTTGAGAGTTTTACTTTAAAATAATTTGTTTATCCTTAATTGAAAATTTTATTTTGTCTTTAATAAATTATATGGTAAATTAATAAAATTATGTTTTGGACTATTATTTAAAAAAATAGAGATAAAATGAACTATTAATTAAATATTGCATCAAACCCTAAAACGAGATGAGGACGGCTTTTTCCCATTTTAAGGGTTCATTACCGAGATACGATTTTATGCTTCCATAAATAGTAATGTTCAAAGGGAGACCAAAGATATTATTTACTATTATCGTAATCATTAGAAAATTCCACTCCAGATTCAACGCCCGAGTCACGTGGTCGTACCGGGCCCCACTTTCATCGTATGAAAAGCACGTGATACAAGGGGGAATCACAGCCTCAAAATGTCCTTTCACTCGCTTTCGACGCGAGTGTTGATGCACCTTCCAACGACATTAACTGCAGCTCGCGAGTTGGCTACAACTTGCGATTATTGTATGTAATGTCACCCAGGACATATCCAAAATTATTGCATGCGTTTATTTTATTTATTTTTTAATTCTTATCCGATTTAATAATCCTATTTTTTTAGCTTATTATGGTTTGATTTAATTTAATTGTAATGGCATGTTTTTTAATGTTATTAAAAAAAAAAAAGGGCCACCCGCCGGACCCTCGCATTAATGTTTTTCTAAGACTGAATCTTCAATTCTTCATATTTTTGGGGCGTGAAGAAGCTACCCTTTTTTTTCTTTTCTTTATACATACTACTTTTTAAAATTGAAGAGACTACCCCCTACAAGATGGCTATCAATTTTTTTTTTTTTTTCCCTCTAAGTTTGTGAGATAATCTGTATGTGAAGATGGAAGTTGGCATTTTAATTATAATATCAATAATTATAATATTAATAAAAGAAGTATTCTTTCTTTCATTTTTTATTTAATTTTTCCCCATTTTGGAGTAGATCCTTTCCTTTTGGAGAGGAACATTTGGGTTGGACTTGATCTAAGTTTTGCATAGGGTGTTGCTACTCGTACTGAAGAATTAATGTTTTTTTAAGCGATCACGTATTTACTACTTCAAACCTATTGAGAGTATGAACTTATATGTACATTAGAGGCCTATTGAGACTATAGCTGGAAATATTCGATATCTAGGAGGTGAAATCTCTACTCTATCACAATATATGAGTATATATTTTCATCTAACTACGAATGTGAGAGAAAAATTTAAATTGAGTTCTTAAAAAAATTTTATTTTGATGTACTTCCAGAAAATAAGGATTGAAATTCTTTACTCGCCTTACATTTGCCTTGATTTTCGACTGTTTTAATTTTTTTTGGATATTAAATTAAATAAATAAATCACAATCATTTAAATTAATAAGAATCGCATGTCAATCATCTGACATGTGAGTAGAGAGGATCTCTATCTAAGGAAAATATAATTAAAGTAGTCCGGTAATTTAAACTTACCTCAATTTCAAATTTGCAATTATATTAGACTTCTCCAAGGCATATTTTAATTTTTGCAAGAATTAATTAAGTAGATTTTATATTTAATAAAAAATAATAAAAAGAGATTACTACTTATTTGAGAATAGAGACTTCTCTTGTTGAGTTTTGATATGGGCACATCTACAGTGTTTAAAGAAAATCATAACGAAAGTACTCAATGGAAGTGTCTCTAAGGGTCACGGAATAGCCCAATTTGGTAAGGGTCGGATTTAAGGTTCAAAACTGGTACTGGAATATTCAATTGAAATCATTGGAACAATATGGAGCCCACAGGTGGGGGGCAAAAGGGTAAAAACACATATTCTTGGAAAATTAACAATGGTGGGGTAGGATCGGGGACAAAGGACAGAAAGTAACTGTAAATTGAGAAACAAACATAACAGCGTGCATTAACAAAGAAAGAAAGAGAGATGAAGCGGAGTTTCGACCATGCAAAAGCCCTTATATAGAGGGGCAGCTCGAAACCAGAATTGCACAAGAAACAGGGGATAAATTAGAAAAAAAAAAAAAAGGCAAGAAGCAGAGGAAAATAGAGTCCCCTTTTTCTTTTTTCAAATTAATGGCGAGCCATCAACGAAACAGAGGAAGCGGGTTCAAGGTGTCCGTTTGCGGGCAAGAAGAGATAGAGCAGTTGTCAAGAGACGGCAGTCATTACAGTCTCTCTACCGGGGTTCTTCCTTCGCTCGGTGCAAGAAGCAACCGTAGAGTCAAGCTCAGGAGATTCATTGTTTCCCCTTATGATCGTCGTTACAGGTGCTTGCCCCTCTGTTTTCCCTGAGACTTGCTTTTTCTCTTTCTGTTTCATTTTTTTAATGGCTGGTATGTTGACTTGAGTGTCTTTAACATTATTTTTGACGTGGGATCTACAAACAAGCCACATTGATTCTCGCGAACCTTTCTTTTCATATTCAACTAAACTATTATTATTTTCCCATTAAAAAAATAGTTTTTTTTTTCTAATGTATTTTGTTTTTATTTGTGTTTTATTATTTTTTTCCCATTTTATTGTTCTTCATCAAATTCTGTTTGTTTCTTCACTTGCATGCTATTTGAATCATGGATTCTTGTTCTAAAAGTGCCATCCGTACGGCATGTTTTTGTGGAATTTCCTGGAGTCAAGACTTAGCAGTTCCTAATTGGGGGGCTAAGCATCACATGGTTGCCTCCTATCCTGAAGATTCTTTCTTTTCTTTTTCATGATGAAACTGATGCACATAGATTTTTCTATCACTTGTTGCATTTCCAAATTGTTAATTCTTGTGCTTCTTGATCATTTGACAGAAAGACAGGGAAAAAAATGTTTTCTGATATCATACAAGAAGAACAAGTAACATTGTGCTAAAACTAGTTCTGAATTTTATGTAATGCATGCAGGGTTTGGGAGACTTATCTTGTGCTTCTGGTCATCTACACAGCTTGGGCTTCACCATTCGAATTTGGATTCCTTAGGAAGCCCCAGCGACCACTTTCCGTCATTGATAATGTTGTGAATGGATTCTTTGCTGTTGATATCATTCTCACTTTCTTTGTGGCTTACCTCGACAAAGCCACCTACCTACTGGTTGACTGTCCAAAGCAGATTGCTTGGAAGTATGCAAGTTCCTGGTTGGTCTTTGATGTCATATCCACAATCCCATCTGAACTTGCTCAGAAGATTTCACCTAAACCGCTCCAGTCTTATGGCTTATTCAACATGCTTCGCCTTTGGCGTCTCAGAAGAGTTAGTGCTTTATTCTCCAGGTACAGACATTTTCCCAGTTGTTAACAGTGTCTTGTGGATATTTTGTTTATTGCTAGGGACTCACCCTGCATCATTTCTTCAAACAGATTGGAGAAAGATAGGAACTACAATTATTTTTGGGTTCGATGCTGTAAACTTATTTTTGTAAGTGTCCAAAAGAAAAATTTCTATGCCTTCCTTCAATGAAAGAAATGTGTTTTAATAAGCCTTATTCCTGATTATAGGATTCTTTTTTAGGTCACCCTTTTTGCTGTTCACTGTGCTGGATGCTTCTATTATCTTCTGGCTGCTCGTTATCACAACCCCGAGAGAACCTGGATTGGAGCGTCGTTGGGACAAAACTTCCTTGAAAAGAGCCTTTGGATTCGCTATGTGACTTCAATGTACTGGTCTATCACTACGCTAACAACTGTTGGCTATGGTGACCTGCATCCTGTGAATACGAGGGAGATGGTCTTTGACATTTTATTTATGCTCTTCAACCTTGGATTGACAGCGTATCTGATTGGTAACATGACCAACTTGGTTGTCCATGGAACTAGCCGAACTAGAAAATTTGTGAGTCAATACTTATTGTTATATTCAGATCCTGACATTTGTGAGTTCTTTTGGAAAGCTTGTGTTCTTTTTCTTTTCTTTTAAAATCCTCTTTCCTTCCTTGTATCCCAAAATCTCAGAGGGACACCATACAAGCTGCCTCAAGTTTTGCTCAGAGGAATCAATTGCCCATTCGTCTGCAAGATCAGATGCTGGCACATTTGTGTTTGAAGTTCAGGACAGATTCGGAGGGACTACAGCAGCAAGAGACTCTTGATTCTCTTCCTAAAGCCATTCGATCTAGCATTTCACACTATCTTTTCTACTCTCTCATGGATAAGGTGTATTTGTTTCGAGGGGTTTCTAATGACCTGCTTTTCCAGCTGGTAATTCAATGAAAAACACACTGCAGTTTTGTATTTTGATGCATCTTTTTTTTTTTTTCTTCTCCCTTTTCTCAGAGTGAATACTTACACCTGCATCTTTTTTTCTGAAAATAAATTTTGAAGGTCTCAGAGATGAAAGCTGAATATTTTCCTCCAAAAGAAGATGTGATTTTGCAGAATGAAGCACCGACAGACTTCTACATTCTTGTGACTGGTGCAGTGGTAATTTTTTATTTCTTTCTTTTGTTTTTCATTGTTCAGAAATGAGTGTTCGATGTCAGATCTTTTTAACCATGCACTTGAAGTTGAAAAACAAGCTACATTTTGTTATTAAATTGCAGTAGCAAAAATTATCTATTACATCAAAACTCTCATTATAGTCAATATGCCTCTAACTTCTGAATGACCTCACAGGATCTATTGGTCCTCAAGAATGGAGTTGAACAGGCAAGTGTTATCGTTTGCAAACTTTATTAATTACTGAAAAGGAATGCTTGTCAATTAATTGTCTTCAACATATGGGATGATTACTGAAATCATGTTAAATGCTTGAAGGTTGTTGGAGAGGCAAAAACTGGTGAAATTTGTGGAGAGATTGGAGTACTATGCTATAGACCACAACTGTTTACTGTGCGGACCAAGCGATTGAGCCAGCTACTACGTCTGAACCGTACCACATTCTTGAATATTGTTCAGGCCAATGTAGGAGATGGGACCATAATCATGAATAATCTCCTTCAGGTCGGTACATTCTGTAAGACGTAGTTATTCACCCCATAGGTAGAACTTATAATCTTTTAGTACCTTGAAATTTCCGTAGTCTGATCATTTCTACTTTCCAAGATTTGGAGGGTTATATTCAATTTAGACCTGTCATAACCTTGTAACCTTTTAACATTTTATGCACGTTCTTGGCTTTTTTTTTTTTTATCTTGGGGCAGCATTTAAAAGACCTCAAGGATCCTATTATGGAGGGAGTTTTGTTGGAGACAGAGAACATGCTAGCTCGTGGAAGAATGGACCTACCTCTCAGTCTATGTTTTGCTGCACTTAGAGGAGATGATTTATTGTTGCATCAGTTGTTGAAACGGGGCCTTGATCCTAATGAATCAGACAACAATGGAAGAACAGCCCTGGTTTGTTTAACTCATTTTAACTCTGAATTTTTTTCAATACCAATTTCTTGTAACAATGTGATTAAATTCCTCCTTTTTAATTTGTTCTATTTCAAACAGCATATAGCAGCATCCAAAGGAAGTGAGAATTGTGTCCTTCTCCTACTGGATTATGAAGCAGATCCTAATAGTATAGGTATGCTGGTTACCAAGTACATAATCAGATTCTTTGGTTTTGTGCATTAACTATTCTTCACTTAAATTATCTTCCTTTTTTCTTCTTTCTGTATGGTTCCAGAAATTTTTATCTACTGTTTTTTTATTAAGGTGGAATCAACTTCGTGAGTATTGTTTTCTGTTAAATCTTGAAATATTTTACATACTTGAGGCCACTGTCTACTTCTTGCTTTCTTTCTTTTTTTTTCACCCTAAAATATTATGGCGGGTAGATTCATATAATGGGACTACAATGATTGTATTTTATCATTTTGCTGTCACATCCATTCCAGTTAAAAGCGAATGAAATCTCTTCTATTTTTGCATATTGTGTGAATGGTTTCGCCCTGATTGATTAGTCTCAGCATGTGGTCCTGGTTATGTTCTGTACATTTTTAGTTCAGTTTCTAGTTGGCCTACTTACACCCTTATCCAGAACAACTGTTTTATAATCATATATAAACATTATTATTAGAGGCATGCATGTACAGATCCTGCACTGTAAACTAAAGAATTATATAAAAACCAATTTTAGCTCTGTGAAGGATTTGGTCATCACTCTCTTTCTTAATATTAGTCTCAATAATGCAGAAGTCACATTCTGCTAGCATTTATATTGTTTTGATCAAATATTTGGCATTGTGTAAGTCAATGCAAATAAATCTATCTTATTAAGACCTGTTCATGTTTGTTGACTTTTAAATTCTTTGTAATATATTCTTGTTTCTGATGCATGACTGTCTGATATAGTCATGCTATCGTAATTTTATGGACTAATGTTGTAAGGTCATTTCTGCTATGTATTGGCACGCCTAGTTTTATGACAGAGTTGAGCACATTTTTAAATAAGGCTTCTTTAGTCAACTGGACATCTGGACGTCGTCACACACATACCTGATTCTGCTGCACTGTATATGCCTTTTGTATGATCCCAAATTATTAAATATCATGTGCTTCTGACTTGTCCCATTCGTCTTTGCTTGTTTACAGTAGAAACATATTGTGTAATATAATTTTACTTTGAACCAGTTGAGCATGCAAAATTTTCATTGAGCATGAATTATAATGTTATTTGGTCCAACAGATAGCTGTAATGACTTTTTTTTTAAAATTAATTTCACATCCTTGTAGACTCGGATGGGAATGTACCTCTATGGGAGGCGATGCTGGGTGGTCACGAAAACGTGATCAAACTGCTGATGGAAAATCATGCAGACATCAACTCTGGAGATGTGGGACACTTCGCATGCACTGCTGCTGAGCAGAACAACTTGGAGTTGCTTAAGGAAATTGTTTGTTATGGGGGGGATGTCACACGTCAAAGGAACAATGGTTCCACAGCTCTTCATGTTGCAGTTTGTGAAGACAATGTTGAAATAGTCAGATTCCTCTTAGATCAAAAGGCTGATGTTGATAAACCAGATGTCCATGGTTGGACGCCAAGGGATCTAGCTGATCAACAAGGACATGAAGAAATAAAATGCATTTTCCAATCTTGTAAAGAGACGAAAGCTCAATCTATCATTTCAGTTGCTGAGAGGCCGCAGCAAGAAGTTCACTACCTTGGGAGGTTCACAAGTGAGCCGGCTATACGTCCGATAACCCATGAAGTCTCTTTCGAAGGTGTAGATGGGTCAGGGAGCCAAAACCATTCAAGGCGTAGGACTAATAACTTCCACAATTCACTATTTGGAATAATGTCTGCCGCCCACAATGTGGAAAAAGATATACTGTTTCCGCCTCAGCACACAAAAGTATTCAAAGCTCCTGGCATTAACTCTGCTAGAGTGACAATCGGTTGTCCAGAAAAGGGAGAAGTTGCAGGGAAGCTTGTGCTGCTTCCCTCTACCTTTCAAGAGCTACTTGACATTGGTGAAAAGAAATTTGGAATCTCGCCTGCTAAAGTTTTAAACAAAGGTGGAGCTGAAGTTGAAGATATTGAAGTGATTAGAGACGGTGACCATCTTGTTTTTGTCAGCGATGGTGGCCAAAACACCTCGAACCAGTAGGGTTTGTAATATAACTGTATCATGGGTTTGTAAATTCTTTTTCTTAAAAAGTTTATCGGCCACATTGAAATCCAGTTCAAGATGTTGGATTGAAGCGGATCAAAAGATACATGGTGATCGTTGATTACATATGATTTCAAGGCTGATTCTGAGGAAAATTATATATATATATATATATAAAAGAGGGGCAATGTACATTCATCTTCTTGGAAGAATTTTCAAGGAAATGACAGTCTGTTAGATAGCTTCACGAACACCTTCGAGCATACAAGAAGCTCTATTAATTTTATTTTTTAAATATCTATTTGTTTATTTATGTAGTAAAAAAGACAGTGAAAAATATGTTATTCTCTAAAAGATTTTTTAAATATAAATAAGTTAATATTATTTTAATTAAATAAATATTTTTTAAAGAAAAAATAAATGGTAATTAAAGTACTTCTCTCTCTCCAATAAAAAGTAATAAAATACAAATTGAAAAGTGAGAAAAATAACTTTACAAAATTGAATAAAGCGAATCATTTCTTATTTGAAGAATCGGAATTGGAGTGCATTTTAGAATCTTAAATGCTGATGTGACTCTTCAAATAAGTAATAAAATCTTATTTGAAGAGACTTTTAGAGATATTCTTAACATAGCAATGTTAGAATAGATTGAGTTATTTATACTTTAAAAATTATTTTAAACACTTTAATTTAAGAAAAAATCATTACAAAACAAACCTTCATGTAAATTACATTTAACAATAATTTATTATAAGTTTTTTTTGAGAAGTTAATATAAGTTAATTATGTGATATTATAAGTTAATATCACATAGTTACTTTGAAAACCAATATAGTATACTCATTGTGCGACACATAATTCTCACGTCCTAAACTCTAAGGCCATTTTTGGTTTGAAGAAATGAGAGGAGAGAAAAAAATTGGAATGGAGGGGAAAGGAGAAGAAAGAAGTAGAGGAGAATAGTGAAATTAAATTTTATTATTTGGTTTGACATAAAATTTAATAAGTAAAGGAATTACAATTTTTTTCTTTAGACAAATTTATCATTTACTTAAATATTAAATTATCTATATTAGTAATGAAATATAATTTAATATCAATACCAATTTTTTTAATATCAAAAAGTGCTAAAACAATTCATAATTTATTAGAATACATACATACATACATACATATATATATATATGGCGACGGTCGACGGTCATCCGGTGATGGTCCAGCAGCGGTCCGATGACTGTCCAATGGAGTTCCGACGATGGTTAATTTATATTTTTATATTAAATAAATAATTAAATATATTTTATTTATTTTATTAAGTTTCTTAAATAATTCATTAAATTTTATTAATATAAAATCATTTATAATATTAAATTGATAAAAATTAATTTATAAATAATAATTATTAATGGCATTAAACAAGTTAAAAAGTTGAACGGTAATTTTGGAAGCTTTGGTTTCCAATATAGAGAGAATTTAAATTCTTCACTCCTTGGTGCGGAATTCAAATTCTACATTATGATAGATATTAAATTCTAATGAAAATTAAATTTTTATATGTTTTGTCCAACAAAATAATGAAAATAAAAATAAAATTTAAATTATTTTTCTCTCATTTATTTTCCCCTCTCAACCAAACAACACCTAAAAATATGGTTGGCATGTGGGATTGCAGAGTATTGTGTGTGGGCCCTTCATTAGATTTAAGCAATCTCATGTTTGGTAATTGTTTCAAAACGCATTGGGTTTGCTCTGGGGGAGTGTTTCCACATTAGTGTTTTTTTTAATAGTAATAATAAAAAATAAATATAACTTTATAATTTAATAGAATATTATATAATATTAATATATTTTTTTTTATTTTTACATTATAATTATTAATATAAATTTATAATTTAATACTCAATAATATTTTATTTTATTTTATTTTTATTATATTAAAAATATAACTAAATAATGTATTATTTAATTCTATTACAATAACTAATATATAAAATTGATTAATATTCAATAAGTTAATATAACTAATAATAAATGTTTAAATATGAATAAATTTGAATAATATTAATTTGAAATTAATAATATAAAAATAATATGAATAAATTATGAATTTTCTAACATTTATATTAAAAAAAGTTAGATTCCTAAAATTTAAGATTCTATATTTATTATTTTTCTAAGTACTAATAAATATTATTTTCTAAAAATATAATTTAAATTAATCACAAAAAATTAATACAGTATAGTTCAACACCAAATATAGTATAATTAAAAATTAACACAATACAATATAGTAGCAAGCATTACACAACATTGTTATAATACAATGTTAATGCAATACAACATAATACAATACAATGTACTAAATGCATGCTAAAAGTTTTGAGGAAATCAATATTAAAAAAATAATTACAAAGTATGTGTAATTCTTTTTATTTTTTAAAAATAAAATATATAAGAGTACTATTAAAATATTCATTTTAAGCAATTAAAATATATGAGTACTATTAAAATAAAATAAATTTCTTAAGATAGGATATACTGAATATTTTTATTAGTGTTTTAAATAAATAAAGTTAACTAATTTAAATAGTTAGATTTAGGATCTTTTTAGAATTTTAAGCAGTGTATAAAGTAGGACTTTTTTTTTTTTTAAATGGGTGGAGTAATTTAAACCCACTTAATTCCTTATTGCATCCTTTTTTGAATTAAAATTTTCATTGTGAAATATAATTTTATCAATTACTTATTTGACCTTAGTCTCTCTTCGTCCATCTCCTTCCCTTAATAAAAAACTATCGTAATACATGAAGTAAATATTGCACTTAACAAACAAAATTATTCAAAAATTAACAAATGCAACTGTATTGTAAAATTATTCAAAAATTAACAAAATGAAAGAAACACCCATTATGTAAAAAAAAAAAAAAAATTATGTACCACTGTAAATTTATTAGAAACTTTTTACTCAAATATGAGATGTACAAACTTTGAATGACAATAATAGATAAGAACTGATAATATTATAGCAAATTGAAATAATAAATTATAATTTGATAATTATTTTAATTAAAAAAATGGGTATCGAAAGGAAAATAATGGATTCAAATAGCACTGCCCATTAAGGATTAGTATACGAGTGTAGGAAACTAAGAAGGTTATGATTCTTATGCGTTGCTGCCCAGCCCTTTTGATATTAACATGGAAAAGAGAAAGCAATTGCTCCTGCAGCAATCCAAAACAAGTCTTGTCATCATTCCATACCAAATCTAACCACAAATGTATTCGTTTTAAGTACAAAATTGAAGTACTAAACCTCCACCAAAGCTTTCAGTCGTAGCCTTTATCTCTCCTCTGCCCTGCTAGTGGTTTAGTTCTGCGTCACTGTTTACTTCAGTTTGTCCGGTCGAGCCAACATATGCCGTTCTAAAGCAAAATAACCTCGACAAGTGATGTTGGTACCATTTTTTGTTAGGGGCAAAGCAAATAATGATGCTGCCACTGGCTTTGGTTGTAATTTGTGATGGGTTTGGAGCTCTCTGCTCATGTATTTACTTCTCGCTTGCAATGAAGGAACAATGAGGGTAGAGAGATATACAGTTCACCGACCAAGACTAAAACATCGGCCATTAAGTACGAATTATTTTGGGGATATTTTATATTTTGTTTTTCTGGTTCTAGTACCTTTGCCTATTTGATTTTGACATTTTGTTATGGTCACCGTTCAGGCTCAGGCTCAGCAACTCGACCGGGTCAACAGGGTCAGCAACTATTTGTTTGACGGATTGCCCACCTTAGCAACATCAGCACAAGTCACGGGGGCTGGACTGTTAATTCCAACGAGAGTAAATTTGTCATCACTTCCGGGCACTCCCGAGAGTATTATTTCTACCCTCATTACCCTCATGTCAGTCAACCTTTGCAAGACCAGAAAAGAATGAGAGCTTTTCTTTTTTTTCCACGTTCTAAATAAACAAATTAGCCGAGCAAATATACATTGTAGTTTTCAGATCCCGAAGAATTTAAATTATTCCAAAGACATCATATCACTTGCTTAACCTCCGATCCATCAACTACAAAAGCTTAAGCATTTTCAGACGTTCTTCATGTTCTGAATCTAATTTTGGTGGCGTGTAACTGCCATGAAGATCCTCCACAACATACTCCTGCCAAAAAAAAATTAAAAAAATGAACAGCAAGTATTTCTGAATTTTGGAAGTGAAGCAATTAAAGATCCAAAGCCAGCAAATTGACAAAACCAATATCTATATAGAAGGCATAACACAAATTCCTAGAGGACAAAAGGAACCCGATTTTACCTTTGTGAGCTCCTTCTTGGTAAGAATATGGTAGTGTTTCTGCCAGATCTTTTGAATAGCCATGGTAGCAGCAAGGAAACCATAAGCTATACCAAGAATGGCAAAAATGACAACAAAAACGATAACCAGGGCAAAGCATGCTTCCATAGATGCAGGGAAACAATCCAAGACTCCCCACCCATAGCAGCAGTTCTGGCAGCCAGCCATCCGTGGGTCGTTAGTATTGAAGGATGAGCAATGTAGTATGAGCCCAAAAAATCCAAGCAGCACAAAGAAGGCCATAACCCCTGGAAATGTTCACACAACCAATCTCAGGGAGCATGCTTTAAATGTGCACAGACGCATAGAACATAGAGAGAGAATTGTAAATCAGGAGACCAACAAACTGCATGCAACTCGGTTGAGGAATGTGAAAGGGATAAAAGCATGCATAACCTTTGTTTCTCTCTGTAGGAAAACATAATTTTTGTACAACCAGATACATTAAATTTTAAAATGCAACCGTTCTGAAAAACCTTGAGATGGCCTAGAGCAGTTATAGCCATTACTATTAGATTGTGAACCACAAATATTGACAAACAACTGAAAATGCAATATTCTTCCACAAAACTATATAAACTACAGCGATATATATTTTAGGATTGACATACATATAAAAATGACTGGTGTACTTAAGGCTTAAGGGAGTTTACCTATACAATAATAAAATGGTATAGGATGCTTTGACAGAATACGATCCCAACCATCACTGAATGAATTACGGAAGGCCCCATCTTTATCCATGAGGTATGCAAAGCCACCCATTGCAGCAATTATCTGGAATTAGACAATAGCAGCAGAGCAAAAACTCAGTTCCAGGTTCTGAGAACAGGCTACTCTACAGCTATAAACACATTGCAGAACCTAGTATGGGCTAGGTAAATCTAGATAGGACGTCAATCCAAGATATAAGCAAACATGAACAAGAAAAAACTGACAAATATAGGCCAGGATAAACATTGACCCGACAATTAAAAAGAAAAAGGGCAAGGTATCGTGGTTAACTGTACAAGACAATGAAGCACTCAATTCAAACTATCATGAATATCAAGCATCTAAATTCAACTAATACCGTTAGCAGAGAAGTAGAAGTACAGATCTATGAAACCATCCATGTTTGAAGAAGAGTGGTACAGACAACTCTTAAAACTTTTAAAATTTATGAAAAGTTAATTGTTTACTATTCCAAAATCCAACAGGATCATGAGTTTGTCAAGTCAAACATTCAGCTCAGCAAATGTCAAACCTCCAACTAAAACATAAACATTAATGTTGGTTCTTAGTATTCAATCAAAATCTTCCCCTTTCAACGTCTTTCATTCAATAGCACCAATTAACAATTTAACAGCACACCACATTGATACTAATTGTTTATACATCATAACTCATGATATCTGAATCACCAACTGGATCCACGCAAGCCTTAAAGTGTGATGCACATGTCAAAAATAGATCTCAAATCAAGAAAAATCATTATCAGACAGACACTTCTATGGATCTGCCATCGGCCTTTCTTCCTTGCTTTCAGTTCAAACGTCAATTACAGAAATTCTTTCATTCACCAACACAGAAACCCACACTACCAATACAATCCAGATTCAATAAGAAAATAGTGCAGTCACCTGTAGAATAAGAAAATGACCAAAATGACAAAAATGTTGTGCTGAAATTAATTAAAAGAAATAATCCAACAAAATTGCTAAACGGGATTTACAAATTTGGAGAAAACTCAAAAACTAGCTACTTCTCTTTCTTTAATTAATATTTTCCCAGTGGCAGAAAGTACACTAACTTCTGTTAGTACTCAAATAAGAAAACAAATAGCACAACCTATGCACATTGAAAAATGCAGAAGAAAGTAAGATTACTCACAGTTTGTACAGCCAAAAATACAAAGAAAACATCCCTTGCCACAAAAAGTCTGAATTTTATTTTGCGCCAAGAGTTATCCTCAAAAAGTTCAACTCGAAGATGAAATTGGGCTTTGCAGGTTGTGCAATGCGAAAATTGCAAATCCTTCCTGAAAGGAGAAAAAGCAGAAATGCGTGGAAGGGCGAATGTGAACTATCAGATCATCATCAAAAGAAATTGAAAAAAGAAGTGTTCCAATTTTATATTTCAAAATTGGATCATTAAAAACCATAAAGAAGAATAACACTTAACCTTAACGGAGCGCCAATGATCAAGACATGCACGATGAACAAACTGTTGAGTGCCTTTGCACATGCATGGAGATATCAATTCATCATCTACGACATTGAATGACAACAATTAGACCACGGATACACTTTAGAAGAAAAATCTATTCAAACTTTGCTCAGAAGTTGAGGGACAAAGGCACATTCCCTAATTTCTATCTGTGCTTAGTTTATCAGTTCCAAAGATCACACATTGAACATAAGATGCAAAGTCCTTTACATTGCTTTCTTTCCTTCATCAATAATCAATTCCCCAAAAAGCTTTCTATGCAACCATATAATCCCCCCCAAAAAAAAAATTCAAGGTAAGCAGAAATATTGATCACCGGAAATTGTTACACAGAATCATAATTCATCAAATTCTACTGCACAATTAAACAATTTCTCAATCGTCAAAGCAACCAAAAAAAAAAGAAATTCAAATAACAGAACAACGTACAATTGAATCAAATTTCAAAAGAAATTAATGTAATTATACAAAAAAAGATATAGTCACCTGGTTCACCATCGTTTTCGAGGCAAATGCGACAGCAAGGAAGAGAACCATTCTCGATATCTTCATCCTTAATTTCACTGGAGCTGGAGCTCGAAGGCGAACTTACAACAGGCGCGTCGGAGACCTCCTGGCTCCCAAGCAAAGGATCGGCATCGCTAGGGTTCCGTTCAGAAAACTGCTCCAGCTGTAAATCCCCTTTCATGGATCGTCTAGCAAATAGCCTTTTTCCAAAAATCCTAACAATTTTAATTCAATTATCAGCACACCACACGGATGATGATCAGAACAAGTCAAGTCAACAGCGATGATAATAAAATGCTTTTTTTAAAAAAAATTAATCGAAATTACGACAATCAAGTGGATATTGTTGTTGGAATAATATAAAATTAAATATACCTGGAAATTACAGATTGATTTGCAGAGAAAAAGTTACTGCACTTTTTAGAAGGCGTACATGAAATAATTTGAGAGAGATAGATAATCGCTCTCGGCTATAGAGTGGGCTGCTGGGGGCTGTTTAGAAGTCTTATTTAGCTGGCGCACATATGGATTTGGAGCTGAATACATTTGGGCCCAAATAGCGGATTGGCCTAAGCTAGCGTAAGTTGGTACTATGTCGTATTTTGGTTGGTCCGACGTTGTACGAAGAGTGTGGCGCTAGTTTAAATCTCAATGAAGGATGATGGTGACAGGCTGACAGCCAATCATCCTCTTATTTTTGAATTTTTGGTCCCTAAAAAATGCAAGATAAAAAAAAAAAAAGAATTTATAAAAATTCTAGTTCTTAACGGAAACTTAAAAAAAATAGTTTTAACGGTTTTATTATTGTTAATTACCTTTTAAAAGATGATATATAATTTTAGTTTTTCATAATATTTATTCTGTTTAAATTTATGATTTTAGTAAATGATAATTATATATATATATATATATATATATATATATATATATATATATATATATATATATATATATATATATATATATATATATATATATATAATTAAGCAACCACTTGTTCCTTTAAGAGCGATGATTTTAAGTATTCATTCAGGTATTAAAATTTTAGGTTAATTTTATTGGCGTCCACTTGTAATGATATTTATCGATCGCATTACCTCCAAATGTTTGAAAAGTCATCAACCAACACCTAATTGTTGGAATTTTCGTTTAGTTTGTCTGTTCACTAATTTAATTAAGGATATAAATGTAAATGTAAATAACTAATCTATTGAAAATGGAATAATTGAATATTTTCCATTTAACTGTTTAATTTACTTTTGTATCCCCTCATCTATTTTCATTGTGTCTTCCTCTTCGATCTTTTTCTCCACTCACCCATAGTTCATAAACATCAACAACCACATTTTACATCTTACTTTTTAAGTTAGGATCTAATAACTTCAAACTTTTGTGCGCAATCAAAACAACAGAGATTGTCACTTTCGCTTGGGGAAATCATTTTCCACCAGTTAGCCCATGATAATTCAAATTACCCCATCACCCTCATATTCGCAGCTTCTTAACGAATTACTGTCCAGTAGTATTTTTTTTTCTTTTTTATCCATTCACTTTTTGTCACATAAACATAATAGTTCATAAACATACGGCAAACAATAAATGAAAAAAGAGCCATACTACAAGGTCACCCTAAATGTTTCCATGATATTAAATAAAATAATCATACTAAAAAAATTTGCTTTTGAACATAAAAGTAATTCCGCACTCAAATAATAATTAATAAAAAAAAAAACGCAGTACTGTATGAGACGAATTTTGCATGCTCTGGTTTCTTTCCGAACATGCACAAAATGTTTGGGAGCTTACGTCCTTTCAATGGGGATCGATATGTTACATCGTTCATTTTGTGATTTTTGGACCTTTGTTGAGTCTGCTTAATTTGACTAAGTTGTCGATCGGCTAGTGATATTATGAGGGTGGTGGTTATGATGATGTGGCGGGAGAACATGGGAAGCACGTAATAAACACTTATATAGTGGGGTTGTTGAGTCTTCCCCACAGCGAGCTTGCACGGCCTCGAAGCGTTCTGGATTCATTTTGTTTGCGTGACTTTAGAGCCAGATATTTGCCATTTGAAGCGTTAATGATGTTTCTGCTGTTCGTTGGGAAATGGCGATGGAGGGCTGGTTCAAATAGAATGCTGAGCCACTTTGCTGCGACTCCAAATCATGATGGTTTGGTAATGGCTGTAGGGATTGATTAGGTTAACTATTTTAGTTGTTCAAAATATGTGAGTTGCTGTTTCAAAGTACGAAATATCTCATGCTGCTAAAAAATTAAAAGAGAGCATAAATTAGTTTATATGTAATAAACTAATAACCAAATATAAAGCAGTAACAATCCCATTAAGAAAACGCTCATACACATGAAACCAAGCCCTCAAGAGCAACCTATTCTGAAAATAGAGTGTTAGAGCTTTCTGCGCTTTATTTATCTTTAATCAGAGTTGTATTGAGAATCAATCATATTCAAATTAGAATTGATTTAATCACAAAATTGATATCTAGAAAACTAAAGCTCTCGGTTTTCTTAGTTTTCTTCACTGTTCAACTTCTTTTTGCTATTCAAAACTATCGTGTTTAGAGTGCATTTTTTCAATAGTCGTCGTTGTATACTGAAGATCAAACCGCTTTATTTGTCTTTCTTGTACCTGAATTTAATTTTAAGGACAAGTACTTTTAATTCGCACGCTTTAACGTTAATCAGTCTTCTGTTGTTTCTTGATTTGCTGTGGTCTTAAATTTGCTTCTTATTGTTCTGGTCCTTAATTATGTTATAGTCCAGAAGACTTTCAAGTTAATTATGTTGTTCCATTTGTGACTTGATGTTCGGAAATACAATTAGTTCATAATACTTAAAAAATGTAATAAAATACAGTTCTCAATAATAAAAATTAAAAAAAAAAAAAAACTAATGATAATGAGGGTGTTGACTAAGTTATAGTTGTAATTTATGCCTTGCCCAAAATAGCACGTGACACCAACTTACCAGAAGCAGTCTGTCAATTGCATAGTCATACGTTTGACTCCCTTAATCTTTGGTCCAGCTGTCTCCACGGAGGTATAAAATAATTTTTCTCCCCGTTCACACGCTTGAAAGTGATTGCTTCCATTGAATTATCGATTTTGTATTGACTCAAATTTAAAGCATATTACTGAGTAGGAGGAATTCTCAACTGTTAATTTCTGTGCGAGTGTAAACATGACTCTTTAAAGTTGACTTGTTTATTGAATAATTGTCCGACAAAATCCCGGTGCAATTTTATTAAAACGTGTTAAATACGTGCTTAATTGCTGGGTTTTTTCTTTCTTTTTTTTTTGGGAATTCAATTACTGGTCTCACTATTGATATTCATTTTCAAAAATTGAAGCGCTTGTATAATTTCGAGTCCTTTCAGTCTCCTAACCTATATGGTCCATGCATGCATTTTATTTTCTTTTGTAAGGGACACAGAATCTCACAGCCTTTTCATTTTTCAAGGGTTCACATTAGCACAGTGAAAAAGCTAGGGCAAATCGACGACGTTTTTGGCGTCACCATGATGATGAAGTAGGTATATCCCAGTGACGTATGTATAAATTTTCTCTATTTGGAATGAGGAATCCTTTCAGCATACATGTATTCTGAGGAATAAGGAGCCTGGCCTGAATGTGAGGTTTTACAATGGCTTTGGATGCTATTGGTATTGGAAGACGAATTAGTGGCAGTACCATACCATTTTCTTTGAATTTTCATGTATTCTAGACTTTTGGGGTGATTTTTGAGCTATAACTATATTGATATTAATTAATTTAATTTGACTATTATCATGATATATTTTTTTTTTGTATTCAAATTTCCGTTCAGGTTATCTTCTTTGTTAATTAGCTACTATCTTTGTTTTGAATGAGACATCAGGTCATTAGGAGAATAGAGACTATAATTTTTCCAATATATATCGCTTATCCTCTTACTATTTCACAATAACTAATAACCCCCTTGTCAGCATAATTGTATTATATTATCCTTATTTTTAAATATATTTTTATTTATATTTATTATAAATTAAATAAAATCATACAAAAAAAATTTTAAGCACTAAAAAATAAAGAATTATATTTTTGGTGTGAATTAAAATATTAATAATAAAATTTTTCTTGTATTTTTTGTTATTTTTATATATTTTCTTATAATAAATATATATTTTATATTCCCAAAATTAATTATCAAACAAATGACCAATTTTCCCCTCTTTTCCTTTAATTTTTTGTGGTAAAAGATTTTTTAGATATTATAAAAATAGTAGGGATTGAGTGGTATATACTGACTTTAATAAGGGGAAAATTGACAGCCTCCCTTAGGAGAAAGCAAGCCCAACACGATGAATTTCAAGAATTTTGATCCCTAACTATTAAGATTTGTTTTAATACAAACAATGTTGATAAGTCCTTATCTATTAACTTAAACTTTTGCGTCTAATATAATAATTTCTATGGCAGCTAAGAGCATGAAACACAAGGTTTCAAAGATTTCCCATGAAAAATAAGAATCTTATTGAAAATAATAATAATTAAACATGTTCCGTAAACACTTATTAAACACTCGATTTATAATATGTAGAACAAATCTATACTATCCTAACTAAACTCAAATAAGAATTAGTGGTGTTCAGAATTCAATACGTTTTGCTCAATCCATCTGATTTGTAAAAATCCAATTTGTGGATTGGTGGATTGGATTGGTTTGAAAATTTAAAAATCCGCAATCGGTGGATTAGATATGAATTTACTTCTATAAATCCGTAAATCCGCAAAAAAATAAAAAAAAATATTTATTTAATAAAAAATTAAACTTGTAAATATGGCATTATACTTACTAATAAATAAATAAGTTAAAATATAATTACATTAACACCATTATCCGATAATAATATAAAATAAAAATAATTAAATAAAAAATACAACTTCATAATTAATTAATTTTCATGTATTGATCTAAACAAATGAGATTTTTTTCTTTTTAGTGTGTTATATTTTGACACTTTGAATGTATTTTTAACTTTATTAAAATAATTTATTTATTTAAATCTTATTTAACTTTGAATTTGATCGGTAGTAAAATCATTTTTACATTAATTTTTTATTTAGTTAGTTTGTAGATAGGACATGATTAAAAATTTTTAACCTGCAAACCAATCTGTAAAATAGTGGATTGGATATGGATCGGGTCAAATCTAGATCTGATTCACAGACATATCAATTGAATTTCATTGATCCATGGATTGAATTGGATTAAAAATTTATAATTTGCAAAATTGTAGATTGGATATGGATTGGTTTTCAACCCGCAAAATCCTATATGCAAACACCCTAATAAGAATAGAGAATCCCACTAAAATAGAAAAGAAATACGAAAATTTCATTCCAATAAGATATTGAAAAATAAAAATAAAATGAGACGATTAGTTCCATTCTACCTAGATAGCTACCAAGAAAATTACTCGCCCGTATATGAATCAAATTGGACAAGTTGAAGAAGTTTCCGAAGCCAAGAAGCATCACGAAAGTCATAGGATAGTGAAGAGATTCCCATAAATTTGGAGTATTCAAAGGCTATGGAATAAGAGAAAGTAAACGACAGATTATATATATATATATATATATATATATGGAAGAGGAGGATTAACAGCGACGAATTAATGGGCAAAATTTATCATTAACCCTCAAATTTTCGGGAACAATAAAATAACACAAAATTAACAATAGTACAACTCTGATGTCATAGCTGATGAAGTCATTTGCTTGCAGCTACATATATATATTAAATAAAGAACATTAGTGAGGAGAAAATCATATATATGAACTGCACCAAAAAACTCATCAGATTGAATAGAAACATTTCTAATCGGAACTAATGTACTCATTCCCATAAATAAATAAATAAATAAAGTGGTGACTTTATAATCACAAATTTGCATCCTTGTAAAAAAAGGATCAATACAATATCAAATCAGCACTGCATCCAAAATCCCATAATCATACCCTGCATATATAGAAGTAAAACGACATTAGTTTCAGTACATTCAATGAAATTATTTTTTAAATATATATACACTATAATGAAAAGTATAACAAGGGTTACGAATGGAGAGAATTTACTGTTGAAATTCTACGTTGATCAGAGTGGCAGTTGAATTGGCAATAGTCCTGAAGGCAGTTTCGGACAAAACAATGGTCGTGCCGGAAACAGACGGTGTAGATTCCAATTGAAGAGCGTAATCAACGATCCTGATTTGAATAGTCTGCTCAGGTTCACAGGTTCCGGGCTCCGAGGCGCTTATGCATCTCACCAGGTACTGCCTCCCGCAGATGGCCCCATTATCCCATATCCCATCTCCAGCCGCCGCGATAAATTGCTCGAAGGAACTGAGTCGGGTCATTTCCATAACACGTTGTCGCTGTACATGAACATTGGATCCCGATAAAATTTATGCATAGATATGTTCCAAATTCAGCAAAGAAATTAATTAAACAAGGTGATCAGTTATTGATGGTTTTCATTGACTTACGCAAAAATGGGGGCCCATAGCGGGCAGCAGTGCCGACGTCGGCGAAAGAGGTGTTACAAATCAGCTGTGATATAAAGAGGAGGAAGGATAGCCATTGGAGGGCTTGCCGTATCCTGCTGAGCATCCTTTTTCTTTCTTTTTTCTTGCAATTGCAGGAAAGTTATTGCATTATATGACGATAGATGGTTATTGGGATGTGTAGGGGATGCTCTCATAATAATGTTCCAAGTCAAACACATAACGTAAAAGGTTTTTAATATGTTAAATACTTTGAATACGTTTAATTTAATTTAAATTTTATTAGAAAAGTAGACGGCTAGAGAAATACATGATTTTCGTAAGTCAATGCCAACTCAGAACGCGGATATAATATAGGGATGATGTTAAAACGATGTTAAATTATTAATCAGATTCAATTATGAAGTGTACAGGTGTTACAAATATGACAAATGAGAATGTTCATCAATTAAACTATTTAATTAGATTAGAGTATTGGACAAAAATTAAGGTAAGCAAATTGCGGAGCAAAAATGGTTCCAAGCAGACGGGCCAACAAGTTAGTAGATAGTGAGTTGCGGATAAGAGATCGAAATCGAACGCATCACTCTCGCCCAGTGGCCACGGATAAGCTTAAGCTTGACTCTAACTCTATTGTATTGTTTGATTGTTAAGGACTGAAAAATACAGAAGCAGTTTCCTTTTGAAAATTCAAAGCCATCTCCATTCTCCATCTAGTGGGGTCTCTTTCTTTCTTTCTTTCTTTCTCTTCTTTGTCGTTCTAGTTGACTGGCTTACTCAATCATTATTATTATTTCCGGAGGATGTTTGATAGCTAACGATTCGGTAGTAGGTAGAGAGTTAATTTTACGTAATTCTCTTGGTGCGAACACAATAATTTTTTTATATAAACATGTTATTAAATTATGTCGTCTATAAAAATCAATACAGATATATTATTAAATCATATAACTTAATAATATGTCTCTATAAAACATAAACAAGAGCACCCATCCATGTGAAATTACACATGTCTTCACACACACACACACACATCTATATAGGGCAAAAGTTCATTTAGTTCTTATATTTTAATATTAGTGATTATTTAATCCTTGTATTTTTAAAAATACATTGAAACATCCCTGTCGTTAAATTATTAATACCCCTACCGTATTTTTTTATTTCTTTTGTCTTATTTTTACAATATTACCCTTTTATAATAGTTTTTTTGTTTGGACATTAATAAAAAGAAAATAATTAAATTACCAACTTAACCCTAAAAAATGAAATAAAAAAAATTATATTAATTTTTAATTGTTAAAATTTGTATGCAAACTACCAAGTGTGCAAATGGTGCTTACAAAAAAATAATATAATTTTATTGTTATTTTTAGGGTTAAATTGATAATTTAATTATTTTCTTTTTATTAATGTCCAAAAAAACTATTATAAAAGGGTAATATTGTAAAATAAACCAAAATAAAAAAAAATAATAGTAGGGGTATCATACTTTAACAGCATGGATGTTTTGAGACATTTTTAAAATATAGGGATTAAATTGACACTAATCTTAAAATATAGAGACTAAATAAGTTTTTACCCTATATATATATATATACACATACATACACGTGTGTGTGTATTTTGTAGACCCATATAAAAGTCAAATTATAAAGAATGAATGTCTAGACAATTGTAAGAAAAATTGCATGAAATTTTAAAAGCACAACAATAGCTCATAAATGTGGAAAAAGCCATGTGGGTATCATCTAGATTTGCAACATTTTCTTCTAATCACATGCAAATGATTTTAAAATTTAAAATAGAGAGATTAACGCAATTGCTTTCCCTTTCAACAGAATTTCAAATTGTAAGATACATCACCCTCACAAATTGTAAGATACATCACCCTCACATAAACAGTGCTTAGATACATGTCATGTAAGATAGATGGATCCATTGAATTGAAGATGATGGTTGCAAGAGGCGTACTTATTCGCATCTTCAAGTAACTTATTCGCATCTTCAACTAACAACATCACCTAAACTTTATCATACGCAAGGAGCGGACAGACGCATTGACACATGCGAGCTGTGACGTGAGCCACGATGCAGAAGTTTCATTGTTGACAAACATCCAAAATATGAAATTATGGATCAGCGTTTGTTGCAAGGCAATAATATTCTAGATTGATTCTACTTATAATCATCAGTACAATTCTACCCAACCGCGTAGCAGGCTTAGCCTTTCTTTCTTTGAAGGACACAATCTTAGGAAACCGATGATAGTACCGCTGCTTACAAGACACAGACGGGCTTTTCCATTATTAGTGAGGTACTGAGGTTTCCAGAATTGCATGCGAATTTAAATTTAGATAAAATAGATTGCAAATTTGTTTATCATAAGAGGCTAGAGCGCAAGAAAAGACAACAGTCAGGCTAAAAGGGCCTATCGTGCAAATGTCCCCAGAACACGAGTGAGTGCCGTTAAGGACTACTTGAATCTTGCTCAGAAAATAAGCAAATACACAGCACAGCACATGGAAATGATTACTTCCACAACTTCCGCAAGGACATGTTCTTCTCTGTTTCTTTCTTCATGACCTTGGCCACTGCCATCTCAAAATCTTCCTGTGTTACATGGATCCTTCTCTCTCTTAGAGCAAACATACCGGCTTCTGTGCACACAGCCTGACAAAACAAAGAAAAGAAAAAAAAAAGTTAAATTAGGAGAAACAACATATCAAAATATATCGTTTTGGTTGGTTACATACACTCGCTCACACTTGCGCATTTGTCCCCTTCTTGATTTACAATGAAATAAAAACTCAGAATGACTAGATCCAACAATAATTATGGTTTAAGTTATGTAGAAGTGCTTGCATGCCAGCACGGTTGGAATCTCTTTACTCAACTGTCAAGTCAGTCCTCTATAAGTGGTGCTCACAATCAAAGGTGAGATTGAAGAACCTTCTTAATTGTGGATTATACCAAATTCTCATTTGTCAGCAGGCAGACAGTTTATATTGTTTTGAAAAATGCTATGTTCAAGAAATGAACTAGTTCATGAAGTTTTGACTCAAGTTTGTGAAACCCAACAGCAATGAACCAAGAGAAACCCTTTGACGTATCAACATCATGTTTTTTACACTTTCAATGATTATTCTTAAGACTAAGGGATTTATAAGAGCCTAGAGAAGACAGCAGTTTTGGCTCAAATCAAAAGTTTACCTAGAAAATTCCTAATACATTTCAAACAATAACAACTTAAGGTCACTTCAAAACAAATACAAATCTTCCCCTTTGCAACCAGACAACACAATCAGGGAGAAGAGAGAAGACATTTATAAGGTAATGAATCATACCTTAAGCTCCGCACCAGATGCACCATTCATCTTCTCGGCAATCTTCTTCAAATCAATGCCACGCATTAAATTCATTCTTCTTGAATGAATTTTTAGGATATCAAGACGAGACTGCATTAAATCGTTACGCACGACATCAGCATATTAGGTCATAGAAAGTGAGCAATGCCAGTTAAGGACACTTATGATAATAACAATGATGATAAAATGTAAAATCATAACCACCATCAATTTAGGATAATGCATATTCTTTATTTCTTATAAAGCACCATAATTAAGAAATAGTGCCTCATAAGAACTCATGGTCTGTCTCCAAGCATAAATAGATATATTTTTGTCTTTGGCAAGAAAAAGTAGCAACTAATCATGTAATTCAAGTAGTTATGAAGACATGAAATTGTAAACTCCAAAACTGTGTCTGGAAATGAAATAATTAAACCACCTTCTTATCCTTCAGGTCAACATAATGCATATGACAAGTATTTCTCTCCAAATAAATATATAATAAGATACAAATACAAACATTAAATTATGTATCATGCACAGAAATCTAAGCAAGATATATACCGAGAATCAAACATGCACTCACTTTGAGAGTCTATCAACTTCTTAGGTGGCCAATATTTGTGAGAGTGACTAACAGTTTAGGTGCTCTTAACGAAGAATAAGATATAAGAGCAGTTTTGTTTTTCTAAAAAAAAAAATTACTGAAGCAGTCATGCTAATGTCACAAGTACCTCTTCATTAGGATTTGGAAATTCAATCTTTCTGTCAATTCGTCCTGGCCTGAGAAGAGCTTGATCGAGAATATCAATTCGATTTGTCGCCATGAGAACCTGTTTCAAAAGTGTCATTAAAGTATTTAATATCTCACTTAGACACCATTAATAAAGAATGTGCTATTGCTTCTCTCATAAATGTACACATTTGCAAAGAATCCATAAACCATACCTTAATTTTGTTTGATGCTTCAAATCCATCAAGCTGGTTGAGCAGCTCCAGCATAGTCCTCTGCACCTCACTGTCACCATTTCCGCTGCCAGATTCCATTCGGGCAGATCCGATACTGTCAATTTCATCCATAAAAATGATAGACGGAGCATGTTCCCTGTTGAAACAAATGAAAGCAAAGATTCAACAATAAGACAAGAAATTAAAAGCAAAAGCGTAAGCACATCAGCTACATGCAATGTTACTTATCCACGGGCCCACATTACAGGAAAACAGATTGTGGAATGATTCCATAACAACCAAAATGATTTCGTGATTTTCTCTTCATGGACAGAAGCTTCACTCTTGTTTTATCATGCATAAAATTCAGAATAGCTACCAACTGATAACAACACTATGATCACAACAAACATAGAATCATACAATGCCAAGGCCAGAGATAAACCCATTTTTACATGATTACAGTTCATTAACAAAATGAACAAACAATACATGGCAAAAGCCCACCATCTACAGTCACATAAGAGCAGAGAATGCCAAAAGAAAGGGGGAAAGAGAGAGAGAGAGAGAGAAAGAGAGAGAGAGTGTGTGTGTGAAATACATAATGAAAAGAATAATCCATTAACAATTCAACAATAAGGTGGAAGAGAAACAAACCTTGCCATAACAAAAAGTTCTCTAACCATTCTGGAGCCTTCTCCAATGTATTTCTGGACTAATTCAGAACCAGAAACCCTGATGAAAGTACAATCAGTATGATGAGCCACAGCTCTAGCCAACAGTGTTTTGCCAGTACCAGGTGGTCCATATAGCAATACACCCTGTTGCATGAGAGAGAGAGAGAGAGAGAGAGAGAGACTCTTAGTCAAAAACATACATCATCAATTAAAAGATGATAGAATACTTAAGAAAACAAACGTACCTTGGGTTGAGCTATTCCAAGAGACTCGAACAATTCGGGATGTTTGATAGGAAGCTCAATGACCTGCAAAGATTACAAGACACAACCAATCAACAACCAACAATATTGATAATTAAGAAAGTAAAACATAGCCAAGAACCCCAATAATAAAAAGACGATGCACAATGAACATACCTCCTTGATCTCCTTAATTTGCTGATCAAGGCCACCAATCATGTCATATGTAGAATCAGGGACCTTTTCAACCTTCATAAGGTTGACCAGGGGATCTACTTTGCTTGGCAGGATCAAATGAAGAACATAGCTGTCATTACGAAGTGCAACTCTTGTTGACGGAGTGATCTTGGTTATATCAATACTTTTATCAATATCAACAACATATTTCCCCTCAGATGAACCTAGAAGAAGGAAAAGTAGATATGAAAGTACCTTAGAACAACGGACGTAGTATGGAAGCTACAAATCCCTAAACTATGAGTTTCAGACAATATATAACCGCACAGAGAGACTAAAATCCACACAATCGACAAACAAAGCATGCTGCTCCTTTCACTGATAGAAAGTTTCCCTTTCGGAAAGCTTTAACCTGGAAAAACCACCTGGTGTCTGACCTAAGTAAACTATTGGCTGTATAAGGAAATCATGCCTCAAACAAAAACCCTTCTGTTTAGAATCCGTTCTAAGATTTTCAGTTCATGCACATGATATCAACACAAATGCCCTTGCAATTTCCGCTAAACGATCATAGACTCCCCTCAAAATCACATACAGATCTACTTGAGCATGATGTAAGACAAAATAACTTACAATTGAACAAAATAAACTGTAAGCACACAATTACCAAACATTGAAGTCTTGAATATTACATACTATATCCTACGAGCTAAGTGTGAAGCATCAACTTACCTTAACAAGAACCTTATTTTTTCCCATAACTTTAACAACTTCACCGACATAGGATCCAGGCTCTTGAAGAAGCTGTAATTCTTCTTTAAGCATCCGCACTGTCAAAAATTTTCCAAAACTCAAACAAATCACTAACTAATTCCACAATTAAGAATCACACAAATAATTCGTTAATCGTATAACAAGAAATCGAAAAACAAAAACCTAGGGAACATGGTATAGTTAATAAAAAAAAATCCAAAAAACTCGAAATTAGGGTTAGGGTTGAGATAAACAAGGTACCTCTAGAATTGAGTTCGTTACGCTGGGCTTCGAGGCGATTGAGATTGTGGGTTTTTTGACGGACTTGGAGCTGGAGTTCGTGAATGTGTTGGAGGTAGTATTGCCTCAATCCCTCTCCTTGTTTCGATGCTCCTTTCGCCGCACACACCTCCTCTGGCGCCGCCGATTCCGGCTGCTTCGTTTCGATTCCTACAGCGGCCATTCTTTCCGAGTGAACGAGTTCGATTTGTTCGAATCTAATTGTCTTTCGGATCAAGTCTCGTTCGGGTTTGGTTTGTTTTTAGTCGCTGTAATGTGACCGCAGCGCGTTATATATATACATTATAGTTTCTTTCAGTTCAAGTCAGATTTTATTTTAGTTTAGCTTTTGAGAAATTTTTATTTCTTTTCCCCAAAAAACAAATATTTTTTTTTGTTACTATTTATAAATAAATATATTACAATCTGCATTATATTGGTGAGCCCGGAGCACCAATATGTACAATCCACCGCTGCAACCCGCAAGGCCAACCGTGAAATTTTAATATTTTACTTTTTAAATATGTTTGAGTCTTTTTCCAATAAGGATTCGACAAATAAATTATAAAATATAAATATAAACTCTAATATAATTTAGATTAAATTACTAATATTTATATTTTTTATTTTTTTAATAAATTAAAAAATTTCTTTTAATTGTAAAATTATACTGTACCTATAATTAAAATTTATAAATTTAAATGAAAAAAGTATCAAATGATAAATCCTATCTTTTTCTTATTGGAAATACTAAATTTCACCTTAATTTGTTGAAACTTGGTTTGTAAACAATTATCATAAATTTTTTAACCATGGCCACGCTCATAGCTTCCCTCTTTGTCTACTGTATTATCACTTTCGCATGCTAATTTTTTGTTTTAATTGTGTGTAAAGAATAACAATACAAATCTCAAAATTGTATCTTAAATAATATGATATGTGACGCGTTATTTATTAAGTAATTAATAATTTTTTTACTAAATTACATTATCACACCAATCACTTAATACGAATGTAACATCATTTGGGTTGTAATTTTGAGATAAAATTTTGATGTGTAATACTACTCTTGAGTATATTTTAAATCAATATTTTTAAATCTTTCTTCCAATGGTTTGAATTCGGATGTGCATCCTCCTGATTTTGATTGAAGTATATATACAAAGTAATTTTCTAATAAGAGATCCCTTATTTTATTAAATCAAGGGATAAGTTAAATATATGAAAAATACATACTTCAATGGTAGCGTTATTTTGAATTCAGTTAAGTACATACACACATATGAAAGAAACCCCTTACTTTCATTATATATATATATCCCTTACTTTAATAAAAAATACACACTCTAATTAAATATATTTTATCTTGTGGTATATTGAATTTATGTTTTTCTATCTTTTAATTTGTCTATTATCATATTAAAGTAAGGAATTCCTTATTAGATAGTAGATAATAACTATATATATAGAAAAATAAAAATGAGAAGCAATTAGGTGAGTGACACACCATGAGGACCCATATCTCGTCCAATGAGAGGTTATCACACGGCACGTCACTCTCCTAATCAAGCCCCACTAAAAATATAGGAATCCAATAATGGCTCTACACACACATATAAGAGTACATTTTTTTTAAATTAAAATAATGCCACATGTCATGACATAAGATGACATTATAAGCAAACTCATAGTCTTATACCTTAACATAACATAACAATAATAAATCCAATATTGTACATTGTTGTGCTAACAACCACACAAAACCCTAGGCCTTAGTGCTACTCTTCATCTTCATTTCTAAGTGTTGGTATTGTCATTGCTCTTCGTCGTTATCTTCAAGTTTGAGACTTTAAGCAACCGCTTGTCTGTCAATTTCACTGAGCGCTTGTTTGGCTGTTTCGCTGCTTCTTCCACCTTCATATATCATTGATATGGATGATAAAAAGACCCAACTTAACCCTTGACTTGAATGACCCAACTCTAATTTTTAGGGTTTCAGCCAAAATTTAAGTGGCCAAGAGTTACGCTAAAACTCAAGGAATTAGGGCTTGATTACATTTAGATTAAGGTTAGAGCCTTACCATAAAGACCTAACTCAATCATTGACTCTTAAATTAATTTTTTTCCAAATAACACTCAAAAGCTAAAATACACACACCACAAGTGATCACAACTTACTCCACTCACAAATCTAACATAAAGACTAAAGAGAAGATAACTTAAGAAAGATTGAAACAGAGAGGCTTGACTCTTGAGCCACATGCCCACACCAAATTGGCCACCAAAATAATTGTTGTCATGCACCTTTACAGCCGTGCAACGCCATTGCCATCAACTTTGGTCAAGCTATTGTTAGCTTGGTTAATCTATTAATTTGGTTAAATTGTTACATGTTGTATTGTTTTAGCTAAACAAACAATAATTTATTAAATTTCTTACAACCAAATTCAACATAAAAAATGAACAATAATAATATAATACTATAAATATAGAATGAAGAATATGAATCTAATTCTAAAAAATCTATAAAAAAACAAAAAAAGTAAAAAATTATTTTTGGGCTCGAATAAAGCCTGAGCCCGATCCTTCGTTTGAAGAGCCAGACCTTTTAACAACTAGGGCTCTTCATTTTAATCATAGGGTTAGACTAGGGCTTGGCCAAACATGAACCCCAACCGGCTCATTGCTGAGACTAATTGTTGATGACTCAGTTGTGGGGTGAATAATGGTAGTTGTTAGTAACAATAATAATATGATGGATAGCAAATAATTGAATAAATCATAATTAGATTGAAATTTATAATATTTAGATTTTTAGTTAATTTATATTCTAAATTAATTTGGTTACCTATTTAGGCATAACTTATTTAAGTTGTATTCCTAATTTAGGTATAAATCTTATTAAAATATATTTTCTAGTTGAATTAGAATTAATATTAGTTAGTTAAATAAGTATATTTTATAGCTTTTACAAACATGCCTCCATTATTTCTTGAAATAAACTTTTGATTTGAGTTCTATTCTTGTTATTTCCCTGTGTTCTGTAAATGAACGAGTTTTAACTACCTAGATTCGTGAGTATTTTTAGAATCAACGTGGATTTAATTTATTTCTTTATTCTGGTATTCTCTATAATCACAAAAATATTATACACACATACTCTAATAAGGGATCCTTTAAGTTATTAAAGTAAGCGATAAGTAAAAATGATAAGAAAAACACGTATTCTAATACAATGTATTTTGCCTTGTAGTTTGTGTATGTTTTTCTTGTTTTTTACCTTATCACTTACTTTAACAATTTAAGGATTCCTTATTAGAAAATGATTATATACATTGAATTAGAATGAGAAAGTATCAAAATGAGTTAGAATTAAAATTAGGAATGGACTGCAATCAAAATAAATTATTTACTTAAGTTGTAAGAATTAAAATGAAAATGAACTATATTCTCATAAATGTATTTACTTTATCTTATAATTTGAATGTAATTTCATAATTTTACCAAAATGCCCTTACTTAAAATTGAATATTTTAAGTAATAACACAAATAAATAAACATTTTAAAGTAAAATATAGGCATATTTATTGTAATTTTGAATGTAATACTATAATTTTTTTTAATAAACTAGCTCTTACTCTTCATATTATTGTTGTAGCTATAATAAATATTATATTTAATTTTGTTTTCACAATAATAGTAATAGTAGTAGTACTAGTAATAGTAATAATTAAGGGTGGCCACGGCATGACCCATCAAACCAAGGCTTGTGAGGGTGCACAGGCCGGCACGGCCCACAAATGCCATGGCCAATTTTTTTTAAGCCCAGCACGAGCCTAAGCACGTGCTCGAGCCGTACCCAAAAAGGCTCATCAATTTTTTTTTTTTTACTTCAAACCCACGTGTCTGGCGTATTTTGTTTAAACCTATGTGCCTAGTGTGTTTTTTCAAGTCCATTAGCCAATTTAATAATAAGAATAACAACTTTTATTAACTATTAAGAGAACAATTAACATTTTATTATCAGTTTATCATAATTTCACAACTATATATTTAAATATTTAATTTCACGATTATCAATTCAATTATAGCACAATGATATTATTTCAATTGCAGTGAAACAAATTACACCTAATTTTTTTTGAACTATTAATATTATAATTGGACTTAAACTCCATTGAATAAAAATGCAACTTTTAATTTATCATAAAAAAAATTCATTCATAATTTTATTTTTTGTGTATAAATATAAAAAATATTTTACTCACAAATCACAAATGAAACATATCTCCGTTAACTAAGTTACGATTTCATAAATAAAATATTAATTGTCATAAAATTTTGATATATCATTTATAAAATCGTGATATTTATAATTTTATTTATTAAAATTATGATATTTATTGATTCATTTAATAAATGATAAACATAAAACAATTAGATTTTTTTAAAAACTAAGACTTAAATTAATTTAATAAAATACATCAAAAATTTTAATTTTAAAATATTTATAAAATTATAACATTTTATTTTACTTTTTATTAAAAAAAATTATTTTGATATACTTTAGCCCACGTGCTACTGATGGCCCACAGGTCGCGTGCTAGCCCACCAATGAAGCGTGCTTATGACGTATTTTTTCGCATACCATACTTTGGCCCATCACTAATCGTGCCGTACTTTTAAGACCCACGTGCCTAAAAATCTGAGCACGGTTCGGCCCAAATGCGTGCCGTGCCGCGTGCATTGTCGAAACATGTTTGTGTCGTGCCATGTTGTATGGACACATGTCGTGCCACGTGCCGCCCAGCCCATTGGCCACCTTTAGTAAATCATGTTTCGAGCCCAACTGAATAAAAATCATGTTTCGAGCCCAACTGAAGCCTATCCCTAATGACAATAAAGAAAACTAATTTTTTTAAGCAAAAACTATACTAGTAATAGCTCTATTTAGATAAGTTTTATTGTTCTTTTAGTAAAGTTTTTGAAGATTAAACAAGTTTTTTTTCTCTATTGGTAGAAGTTTAAATTTTAGGTTTTTGGGAATAGAGGTTGAAATTTTTTTAGATATTAAAATGTCTAAAATATCTTTAACTTATGAGACAATTTTATTCCATTCTTTCGTATTATAATTTAAAAAAATTATTTATTAAAGTAAGTTTATAATTTTTAATAAAAATGTCTCATTGACAACCAAATAATTAATTTTTTTTAGGTAAAAACTCTATTATAAAAACTCTACTAATAAAAACTTTGTTTAAATAAATTCTATTTAAAAAATTATATCTAACATAGGTTCAGGGTTAGTCATAATTTCAGACAAAAAAAAACAAATAAGCTCTTAACTGAATTGAGAAAGAAAAAAATTAGGCATATTAGTGTTATTCTAAAAAAAAAAATTTATTCTTTAATAATAAAAAATATAAAGTAAGAGGCACCGAAGCCTGTTCTGCAACTAATTTGTTTCTAATCTTCTTCCGCAACGTAGTTATTAGTTCTTTTTCTTGGATCCCCACATAGAGCCTAGGGTTAGGAGGTGTGGATTCACGCAAAATGGCCCCATTTTAATCCCGATTAATTAGCGTTTCCCACCTGTTTTCACTACCGCCATTTCTCTTTCACTAATTATTTTTGTTCCTTTCATTTCCTGTAAATTACTTCTTCTTTTTTAATTCTTTTGCTTCATTTCTAATTCTAATACACAGATCACGAAGACACACGCACAAAAAAAAAAAAGAAGTAAAATTATTGATTTTGTTAGGTAAATGGATAAGAAAAAGATTGCTGTTCCTCTTGTTTGCCACGGCCATTCAAGGCCCGTCGTGGATCTGTTTTACAGTCCGATTACTCCCGATGGATTCTTCCTCATCAGTGCCAGCAAGGGTACGCTTCCCTGCCTTTGATTCCGCAACATTATTTTATTTATATATTTGTGAATTTCATCGTAGTTTTATTATTAGAGCTGGATTAGTTCAATTGATATTTGATTATGTTTTGAGTGAGTTAGTTTATTGGGACGTTGGACACTATTTCGCACTAAGGCTTTGATTTTTGATTGAATTTACTAGGTGTAAAGCAGAATAGGGTAATCTGAAATTAGACCATAAATGAGATTCTGGTATTTGGATGATGTGGAGGAAAGACTGGTATCAGTCGTAGCATTTAAGTAACTTTCCTCTGCTCAATCAGATTGTTCATCTTTGTGATCCAGATTCAAGTCCTATGCTTAGAAACGGAGAGACTGGAGATTGGATTGGCACCTTTGAAGGACACAAGGGTGCTGTGTGGAGTTGCTGCTTGGATACAAATGCTTTACGTGCTGCATCTGCATCTGCCGACTTTAGTGCGTAAGTAGTTGGCCCCTTTTTCCCCTCTCTTTGGTTGGTGAATTGTACTGTAAAATTTTCCATCTAAAAAAATAAATTAATTAATTAATATATTTCTCATAAAATTTACATTGAAACATACATGCAGGAAAGTGTGGGATGCATTAACAGGAGATGTGCTACACTCATTTGAACACAAGCACATTGTTCGAGCTTGTTCTTTTTCTGAGGTATAGTTGGTTTCTTTGTTTTCTTTTATTTTTATTTCAGGATAGATCATTTTTTTTTTCGAATGCTTCGAGCTGTACCTATGTTTCCAGCTCCAAGTTATGCACAATACCTTGAAGATATACGTCTTCAACTGCTGCGTTAAAGTCTGTTTCTGGATTTTACCTTTTGAATTTATGATTACTGAAAAGCCTAAGCATTTTGTTTGGCCGGTAGTATTTATTTGCTATGACCGATCTGTAAACTTAATTCAGCTGGTCATTCTTGATTGAATCATTCTATGGAAGTGGGAGCATGGTTGTTTGTTATAAATATGCATATTCATGCATCTTGTTTGATGTTTCTCTACCTGAAACAGGATACGCACCTGCTACTCACTGGGGGAATGGAGAAAATTCTCCGAATCTTTGATTTGAATCGTCCAGATGCACCTCCAAGAGAAGTGGATAGGTCTCCTGGTTCAGTCAGAACTGTTGCATGGCTTCATAGTGATCAGACAATCTTAAGCACTTGCACTGATATGGGGGGTGTCAGGTATGGATGTCTCTTTGACACATGCTTAAAGCTACTGTTAGGTGGCATTTATGTTGCTTGTTGGATTTTCTTTTTTGGTGGTTGTATCTTTGCTTCCTTTACTTTTATTCCTTTCAACTCTCAATATGAGAGTTTTGATTCTTTTGCAAAACTCTATGTGATAGCATGTTATGATATTGCTGGACGCTTTTCTCATTATTTACATCTGCAAGTCGTCCAACTGAATATTATAGATTCTATAGTAAATAGAATAAGCTAAGGAATGGGTCTGTTGACCGATCTGTGTCGTGCTTGCAAGGGGCTTGGGGAATAAATCTTAGGATACAAACTAGTAAGAGGAGTGTTAACTTTAAGATTGCGGAGACTTTAAGGGATTTTTAAGAGGAAGAGTGGAGAAGCAGAGAGAGAGAGGATATTTTAATGTAATATGCATATGCTTGATTACTTGTTGATGTTAAATTCAAATTGCCAGTGTTTATGAATCTTTTAATGCATGTATACTCCTAAACGGAATTTTGATGTAGCTCTTGGGGGGGCTTCTAATTTTCCAGCTTGCCATAACTTTTACTAAACTTTCCAGGTTATGGGATGTTAGAAGTGGTGAGATAGTCCAGACACTAGAGACGAAGTCACCTGTGACCAGTGCTGAAGTGAGTCAGGATGGTCGTTATATAACAACTGCTGATGGGTCTACTGTCAAATTCTGGGATGCAAATCAGTAAGTTTTAGAGCAGATTAGCCCTTTTTCTTGAGCCATATTTCAGCATTGCTTTGTCTAAAATACCTTTTTTTCTTGTTTGGCCCCAGTTTTGGGTTAGTGAAGAGCTACAACATGCCATGCACAATAGAATCAGCTTCATTGGAACCGAAGTATGGTAATAAGTTTGTTGCTGGAGGAGAAGATATGTGGGTTCGCTTTTTGATTTCCATACTGGCAATGAGATTGGTATGTTCCTCAACATAAGCTAAATCCACTGAAAGAAAAATTTATTGGACATATATGATTGTTTTATCCCTTTTGTTCATCGGATAGGTTTAGCTGCGAACATGATCAATGAAATGACATTAGTGCACGTTTACTTGCATGCTTTGATTGCAGAATCCACATAGTGACTTTTAATTACAGTTTTTCAGAATTGCTTTTCAGCTTCTATTCTTATTGGTAATTATTGATTTGTCTCTGGATGCAGCATGCAATAAGGGTCACCATGGTCCCGTACACTGCGTACGTTTCTCTCCAGGAGGGGAATCTTATGCTTCCGGATCTGAGGATGGAACCATTAGAATATGGCAAACCGGCCCTGTGACTAATGATGATACTGAGACATTAACAGCAAATGGTACTATAGGAAAGGTGAAGGTTACAGCAGATGAGGTTTCACGCAAGATTGAAGGCTTCCACATTGCAGACGAGGGGAAGATGAAAGAGAAGGAAGAAGCAGCGAATTAGTGAAATGGGCAGTCGGATTCTTATTGGCTTTGCCTAAGCTTAATGTTTAAATGGTCTAGATAATTACATAGAGACAGACTAAACTTTCTTTTCTTCTTTTTTGTGTGTGTGTGTGTGTAGTTTCTAGTTAACGATGCACTGATTAGAGATAGAGATATAAAGTGGACTAATTGTTTTTTTTTTTTTTTTCACCACTGAAGTTGAATCAATTTCGATGTTTAAACTTCAAAAGTAAAAACTGTGTGTATCTTGATTTCTTTAAACAGTTGGGGAGGTTAAGTGTCTCAAACAGTTCAACTCAAGTGATGGAATGGACAGTTCGCCTGCGAGAATCCTGAAACCACTCTGATTTCTTTAAACAACAAAAGAATATTGTTAAAAGAGAACCAACTATTACTGGGAAAACATTTATCCATCAATCAGATATGCGAGTCGCTTATCATATGGGTCCACTTTATCCTCTAAAGCTACAACACTCTTTTAGTCTTTTGACTAAAGCATTAGCATATGGGTCCGCTTTATTTTTTTTTATTTATTAATTACATTGAGCTCTTCATATTTTCATCCTGTAAAGTACTTGGTATCCTGCATCACGTAAAGGGAGGGGCGCATATTCTCCGTGATCCGTCTTAATATTTCGATGACAGGCTTGTCTTAGGTTTATTTGGACTATTTTGATAGGTCTAAAAATAATTCTAAAAGGTTAAAAATTAATTGTGGCTTTTGATAAGTTTTTATAAAAATTAATGTTGATAAAATCACTCTATTACATTTTGAAAAAGAAAAAGAGAAGGAATAATTTTTCAATATCTAATTTTAAGAGTCAATTTTACACTTAATAAAATTCTATATGTTATATATGCCCACATCGTATATAAGTGCAAAACTATTCTTATTCAACTAGAAAATAAAATCAAGAAATTTGAAGAAATTCTTATTACTACTAATACTATTAAGATAATAAAATAAAAATAAAAATAATAAAAAAATTATTTGATTATCAATTGTTATATATACATAATAAAAAATAGAGTATATGCATTTATATTTTATTCAATATTATATCTATTTCTACATTTATATTCTTAAGATAATTTAATAGTAAAATTCATCAAATACATACATTCATTTTAAAACTCACAATACTTTTAAAAATAAATTAAATATTTAACAATTTATTTTTCGCGGTTAATTATTTTTGCAGTCGTATAGCACAGCTAACTGATAATAATTATTTTAAACATTACAATATTACTAAACTAGCCCTTAATATATTTTTGTATGATCTTAGACACTAAACCATCCTGATGATATCTTTTTGTGCGATAACTTGTGTGCATGAATATCTAATATATACTTTATTCCGAAAACTGTGGATAAACAAGTTAAAAGAGAAAAATGAAAAAGGATAAGAATTTGGGTAAAGTTAAAGTGAAAATAATAATAATAATAATAATAATAATAATAATAATAATAATAATAATAATAACAGGTGAAGCGATAGAAATGAAATTACATAAAAGAAGGAATCCCATGACAGTAAATTAATAGAAATACAAGGGCCATTATTTTTGAAGCATACAAATGGAAGGGTTATTTATGTCAATAGGTGGAACCTCAACAAACAAGTAACCCCCTTGGAAGCCTTGATTGTTTGATCGGTAACAAATCTCTGTGTGTCTTGAGTTTGGTGTTTTGTTCTTTGGCTTTGAAACCTCACCCGTCTTTCTTCATCTTTGCGGAATCTGTCTCTGTCTCGAAATCTGTTAAATTATTGGCGGGAAAGATGTCGGGAAAAGGCGCGAAAGGTTTGATCATGGGAAAGGCCTCGGCTAGTAACAAGGACAAGGACAAGAAGAAACCCATTTCCCGCTCTTCCCGTGCTGGCCTTCAGGTTCTTCTTCTTTTATAGATCTTTGTCTCTCTGAGTTCATAGCACTGATCTTGTCTTTTAAATTTAACCCATTTGCTGTTTGTTTTTAAATTTCGTAGTTGTCCAAAGAATTCAGGATTTTAGTTTCGAAATTATGGTCTTTTATTACATCTTAGGCTTTTCCTTTTAGTGTAAACTTTTATCCAAGGTTTAGTAATAATTTGCCTTAGATAGCACAAGTTATCGATGGTGTTTTAAATTTTTATGATAGATATGAATCCTTAGCACAAGTTATCGATGGTGTTTTAAATTTTTATGATAGATATGAATCCTCTGATATAAGCTTTAGGTGGGTGACAGAGGTGAAGGTTGTTATTTAAAGTTATTAGATGAATAATTGAATAGATAGCTTTACGGCATAGTCGAGTTTCTGTTTGTTGTTAATGGTTATTGGTTCATTACTGGTTTTCTGTTTCTCTTTGATGCCGGCTGTGTTTGATCTCTTGCTTCCTTACCCATATTTTTTTATGTAATGTTTACAATAATGAGTGCCTTTTAGAAGATGATGAAACTTGATAAACACATAGGATACTCAATTTTATCTCTTTTAGAGGAATTATTTGCTTGGGTTAAAACCTAAGTCACATGAAGTCCATGGCCCTAGATTGTTCAGGGAAAAGATATAGCTGTCAGGCATTTTTTTTGTCTGTGACATGGGATCACCATTCTGCCAGGCACTTTATTTTAGCAGTAGTATAATGAATATTGTTTTCTCAGCTTCCTAAGTATATATCTCAAAATCCTCGCGTTGAAATTAAATAAAGTGATGGATGAGATGACCCATGTTTTAAGTGTTGATTGTTGCATTTTCCTTGGATTCCTGTAATCTAGGGTAGCAACTTCCTCATCCATTTTTTGCCAGGGTTATGACAAAATTAAATTTGGATGATACATGAGGGGCACTATTTTGGCAATGGAATAACATTGTCCACGTCTAATTGCTTTTGTACTACAGTTTGGCTCTGAAATAGTGTTTTTGGACTCTGCTATGAGTTATGATTGGTGAATCTATGTTGGTTGCTGACATTACAAGTAATGAGTGTACCTGATTTTATGATGTTTCAAGAATCTGTTGTAGCTGGGTCCTTTTTTGAGAGAGACTTCCTGGTTGGGTTGGTTTTTAACAGTCACAACAGATACATTTATAAAGTTTTGAACAACATTGATGTATTCATATGCCTTTGTTGCCCCATTGATGCAAAAGGCAGGACATGATTGTTTCTTCTGCTTCTTCTTTTCCTTCATTTCAATGGTATAACAGTATGATACCTTTGGGATTCTGATTCCTGGTTAAGTTCTGAAAATAGTTGCCTTAATTATCATGTTGGGGTGTTGCATGCTATGTTTACCTTCATTGGCGAATATTATGTGTGATTTGTGACTTGCAGTTCCCGGTTGGTCGGATTCACCGTCTTTTGAAGTCAAGAACCACAGCACATGGAAGAGTAGGAGCGACTGCTGCTGTGTACTCTGCTGCCATCTTGGAATATTTGACTGCAGAGGTGTTGGAGCTGGCTGGAAATGCAAGCAAAGATCTTAAGGTGAAGCGTATAACTCCCAGGCATTTGCAGCTTGCAATCCGTGGTGATGAAGAACTTGATACCCTGATCAAAGGAACCATCGCTGGTGGCGGTGTCATCCCTCATATCCACAAATCACTAATCAACAAGTCAACCAAGGACTAGTTTCAAGTGGATTATGGTTGCCTATAATGCGGGCAGAATCCTCATCCTGTGATCAGATTTATGGATTTGTTAACCCCCTGCTATTGAAGCAAGGCCATACCTTGATGTCTTCTTATTTTTATTTGTGCTTGATCTTAGGTTACTGAACTTGGTATGCCTGTTATGACATGTGGATAATGACATCATTTGGCAATTTAAATCTCTGTATGGTATCAAAGGTTGTCATTTAGTAGGATGTCGGAATTCTATTAGTTACATTTTGGTGTTTTTTTAGTATCATCAGTGCAATTTGTCTGTAGTCGATTGTCCTGTAGAATTTTGAATGTGAAATTGTAAAGGCAATTTGTCCGGTAGACTTTTGCGCAATCCATTGCCTGTGGTGGCTACTGGTAGCAATCATACATTAGAGATTTGAAATGGCCCAACACAACTGGGAGAGTGTGAAGTTATTGGCGTATGGTATATCATATGTGGAGACTGGTTTTGGTCCATTTCAATGTACCTGGTGCAAGACGGCGTGCACATTTGAAAAATTGCAAGTATTTGTCAGCAATGATTGGCCGTTTAGTATGTGCCTTCTTAATCTGTGATACTGTGGGTTGTGAGAAAGATTCGTCTTGAAGCAGTTCATAGTGATTTGAAGCTAATTGATAGCATTCCCTGGCAAATTGCAAACTATACATTTGATTCTATCATTTTAAAATAAAGTTCCCGTCTGCACGAGGCTCATAGCTGTTCGATAATCTCATCTTTATGGAGTTACGTAGACCAAAATCACGTTTTATATGGAGCGTTGGAGTAGAAATGGAGTAAAAGTACTTGTTGCAAGTAACATTGGGTTGCTAATGGCCTGCGAGCTAAGCCTCTTGCTTAAACCATATCATGCTCTGCTTAGAATTACGGGCTAAACGGCAAAAATAATTTGATGCAGCTAGAGATGAAATTTTGTTTAAATAGTCATATGAAGATCTGAAAACACAATAGATTAATCTCTTATAAAACAGATCGCAATTGGAAATGCTCCAATATCTTCTTTCCCACCAGAAATATACCGTGAATCAAATTAGTCAAAATGAATTGAATCACGACTCCACCAATATCACAAAACTTAACCCTACAACAATTACATGCAAAACAGCCAGCAATCAATCAAGAAACTACTCTTGTCCTGACATGTAAGCACCAATGAATTTCAACAGCCTAATTAGAAAGAAGTGCAAAATATATCCAATCAAACAACCAGCAACCCAGTCCGGGAATTATATGGTTGAAACCTTAGGAACATCTACAGGGAAATGGTGGATCTCGTCCATCCATGGGTTCTTCTCCTTTGCCGAGTTTATTGACCTTAAAGCCTTCCACACTGCACTGTTACACTTGAACCCAGAACCAAATGCTATTTGCCATGTTCTATCACCTTTCTTTATCCTGCCCTTGGCTTCTGAATAAGCCAATTCATACCAAAGTGAACTGCTTGATGTGTTGCCAAAACGATAAAGTGTCATCCTTGATGGTTCCATGTGCCAATCAGACAGCTGCAAGTTCTTCTCCAATTCATCCAAAACAGCTCTCCCTCCAGCATGAATGCAGAAATGCTCAAAAGCCAGTTTGAAATCTGGGATGTAAGGCTTGATCTTCATCTTGAATAGTTTCTTCCCAACTAATGTAGCAAAGAAGAGCAGCTGCTCAGACATTGGCAGAACAAGAGGCCCCAGTGTGGTGATATTGGTCTTTAAGGCATCCCCTGCGACAGCCATCAGATTTTTTGACAAAGTAACACCAACTTTCCCTTCAGAGTCTTCTTCTTGAGTAACACAGGCAAAGCAGTTATCATCAGCACCCTTGTGCGTACGGACAGTGTGCACCAATCTGTATTTCGATCTTCTTCTGTCAGAGAATCTGTTTGAAAGCAATATTGCAGCCCCTCCCATCCGGAATAAGCAATTTGAAACAAGCTTTGACCGATCATTTCCAAAGTACCAATTCAATGTGATGTTCTCCATGCTAATAACCAATGCATAAGAGTTGGGATGAACCTGAAGAAGATTGTTTGCAAGATCAATTGAAATCAAACCTGCACTGCAGCCCATCCCTCCCAAATTGTAGCTAATTATATTCCCTCGAAGCTTGTAATGGTTGATGACCATGGCAGACAGAGATGGCGTTGGATTGAACAAGCTACAATTCACAATCAAGATACCAATGTCCTTGGGTTTCACAGAGGTTTTTGCAAAAAGCTCATCAATGGCACCAAACATCACAGCCTCAGCTTCTTTTCTAGCTTCTTTCATTGATGGGTTTGGAGGAATGTTGAGCACAGCCTCTGGAAGGTAAGTTGAATCACCAAGTCCAGATCGCTCTAGGATCTTCTTCTGAAACTGAAGATTTTCCTCTGTAAATGTACCAGTCATCCGGGACTGATCCATAAAAATCCTTTTAGTACATTTCCGAGATTCTTCAGGCTTGTAGCAGGAAAAGTCTACGAGGTAAACAGGCCGGGGGCGAGTGAGAAAGTAAAGTGTCAAGAGGAAAACAAGCAAAGTTGAGCATATGATAACAGAAATAAGATTGTACTGGAGATGCTCCCAAAGATCATAAAGGTCCTGAAAAGAAAACGTTGAAAGCTGCGCGGCAACTATGACTACAAGAGGTGAAAGGAAGAGGAACATTCCATGAGTGATTAGGTAATGATATCCAAGTTTCACATATTTTAGCTTAACTGACTTCTTGAAATCAGGGAGATTTCGTGATGGTGATGTTGGTGGGATCAAGGGCGTATTTGGTTTTGGCTCAGTCATTTTCCCTGCCACAGTTTCAATTATAAAGGTCAGCACATTTGCCAAAACAACAACAACAATAATATCAATAACATTCAATTTAAAGCACACAAGATTGAGTATCATCAGGTAACAAATAAGAAGGTGAAATAAAGTTCTAAAAAAAGGTAACTTTTTGCTGCCTTTTATGGTTGAATTAGATCCAAATTGACCTTTACTGAGAAATTCTTTTTCACCTACATCGAGATTGTCTTTCTCTTCTGGCCTAATTTGCAACTACACAATACCGTAGATACTAAAAATAAGCAAGAAATTAACTTTATGGCCACCCAGGCTCCATAATCTCTGCATATCCTTCAAGATAAGCTTCATAGTTCATACATTGAAACCGTGAGAAAGAAAAAGGTATCCTTTTCGGAAAATGTTACCAAATTCCAATTTTTTTTTTCTCCAATTTCAAAAGCTTTAAACTTCCAAAATGATTAGAAGTTAAAATTTAGATAAAAGTTCAATAAACCCACATCAGCATTCACGTAACAGAACTACATTCTGCATAATTCTACACATACCCAAATAAAAACACAAACAAACAAACCCTTTTGATGCAACAACAGTTGGGGAAAAGATGACTGACCTTGATTGTCAAAACCCACCGGCGGATCGCTTGAATCTCGACAGAGAAACCAACGAGAAAAAAAAAAAAAAAGAATTCGCTGCTTAGGACAAACAAAAAATGGCAAAAGCTATAGTTAGAATGAAAAATTTGAACGTGAGGAGAAACGGGAATAAAATTTATACTAAAGAGAGAAGATAATGGAAACCATCGAGGAAACTGGCTACAAATACGCGTTAAGGAAGCTTATAAAGCATAACACATACAACACATTAATTAAGTTAAAATGGGCGGCGCAGGCGCTGGATTGTTTTGAATTGAATGTTTTGACTTTGAGGTTAACGAGCCTTGTCAAGTCTTTTTGTCTGATTATCATCCAACGGCTCTCCTGACTTGGGGCTTCAACACTTGCCACTTTCATTCCGGCTGCCGCTTGCCAGTTAGAAAACAACTTTAAGACCTCAGTGGCACATGCATACACTCGGAAAGTTTAGAATGCATCCATTCAAGTCCCTGCGTTGCATTAATATTGAGTAGAGCATATACTTAATATTATATATAATAAAAATAGTTTTGATTGATTTCTAATTATAGATATTAATATAATTTGGATTGAAATATATTAGTGTATTAAAAAATAATAATTGTTTTCTCAAATTATCTATCATACCTTTCTAAAAAAAATGCCATTATACACAAAATGAATATATAATTTTTAAAAAAAATTTATGAGAAAGTCAATCTAAATAATTTATAAATAATTCACAAACAGCACCATGAGGCATTAATTTCATGATGCTTGCACGAATACCAACCAAATACATATCATGTGAATCATATCTGTCATGTGGCTGTATGATTTATCAGGTGTTTATGGGATTCCAATTATTATTTCATAATATCAGTAAGATTTAATGGATTTTAACCTTTAACGGAAATTTGTGAGATTTATATGAAGTAAATTAGAGAGTGTGGCCACTTCGGCCTTGGCCGAAGTGGTGGGCTGCTGCCCTCACAAGTATTGTGAAGACAGTGGTTCTAGTCCCCACAAAAGTATTATGGGGGCTAAATGTTCTTTATATCCTTCTCCCTTGCGAAATGCAAGTGGAGTATGGACATCCTCTCCTGTGAGGCATGTACTTCATAGAATTCATTATAATAATATAAGTTCCAATCATATATATCTGATTGTAAATATCAGTGTAATACCTCTGCTACAATAAGCAGTTGTTGTAAATATCTATGTAATGGATTAATCTGATGATTAATCAGTCTAAAAAAAAAAAAATAGAGAGTGGGAAATTGGGAATGATGAATAATGAGAGCTTTATTCATTTTGTTTTGTAGCAAGATGAAGCCCCCGGCACGTAACATTTATTCGAAATTGAAAGGCATTTGAACAATAGTATCAGAGAGGCACTGGCTACATGTGAATGTGACGTGCAATGTTCTAAAAAATGAAAAGAGACAGGCACTTGTCATCGTTATCACAAACTTCTTTCTAGGGGAACAAACATTTTGCCAGCAAAGCAAGTAATGGGTGTGTTGGAAATTCGGGTGCCACACATTTTAACGGTGAAAAAAAGGTTGTGCCAAGTCTAGATTCTAGAAGCTACCCAATGTTGCGTATGACAAGTGTATGGCTTTACGTTCACGGACCCTTTAGCTTGTTGATGCCAATTTTCTTCGCGAAGTAAAAACAGACAACAATGGGAATCAACTGTTTTCAATTTGCTAACGTTTGTCGATGGCATTGGAGGCACTGAGGCAGCAGTAGTTTTTGCACTGTTTCTGTAATCTCTTTAATTGATTGTTTCACATTCAAATCCAAACCGGATTCCAGCACATGACTCAGGTTGTGAAAACCAAGAGATTTCCGAACCAAAAATGGGCATAAATATCAATAAGCCAACACTTTCATCCTATTGCATGAGTATAGGCAAAATCACTCAGAAGCGTGTATTTTGGACAACAATATAGTAGCAGACAGAGAGGTTAACAATTGGAATATCAAATATGTAATAGAAAGAGACTGTCGTTTGACTACAGTAATAAGACAGAGAAAAAATAGAAACTATGCGAAATTTTCTACATATGTATACGTGGTAATCAATATCATTCTAATGCATGCCTATAATATTTGCTATATCAGCAATTTACTGGAAAATAACCATTAGAAGAGAAGGAAGATGATGAATTGGGAGCTGGGAGAGCGCTGGTCAAAGTATCGGCGCAAATTCACGAATCCAACGAGAACTCCTCAAGCCATATGAGTACTTCATTCCTCTTCAATGCAGCGAACCACAAAAGAAAAAGAGAAGGGATGATATTAATAAATAATAACATGTGTTTATCTACTAATGATAATAAAATAGTATTTTCCTATTGTAACCCAATGATAGTGCTAGTGATGACTTTTCTGAATCTGTCCATTGGCCATGGTATGTAATTGGTACTGAAGTTGGGCAAAATCTTAGACATTTCTTGATGTCTTCCTTGTATAAACCCATACTTCACAGTGATACAACAAGTTTTTTTTTTTCCCTCTCTCTCTCTCTCTCTCTCACTAGCCTAAAAGCTATCACAAGTAGTTTTGCTTTTAAGTATTTTAGCGGTCAGTAGCAAAGTTTAGTTTATATTCCCTATATGGATGGATGGCTAATACAGAGGTTTACACAGTGAACAGCATGTAAATCTAAAATCTTTGACTATGCCACAGTAAATTTTCTCTTTAAGAAGCCTAATAATCACGAGCTAGATGTCTTAAAGTTGAATTATAAGGAAAAGTGCAGAACAAATACTAGAAACACAGTGGAGACAGACATGTAATAAACGGGAAAAATATCCTTGGACAGAGTTCAATATCATACCATTATAAAGCTCCATGTTTGGCCGGGGTCATTGTATCGAGCAAGCAGACAACCTATTTTAGGTCTCAGACCATCTCTGATAAGACTAGTGTGCAATTCTTTCTCTTTCTCATGAACAATATCCTCAGTAGGTTTTCCACTGAACTTCAATACTGCAGCAATGCCTCCTTCCACCTTTCTGAGGTCAAGTGTTTCTTGATTAGGATCTGGTAAGCTGGATAAAGGTTCACACTTATTACTTGTCTGCTTCTACCATGGAATGGATAAATAAATATTCATTTTCCAAATATTTCCTCTCTCCAAGGTTTTGAGATTAATCAATGGAACAAACATTTCTAATAGCTTCAGATATCCATAATGTGCAACAAATATAGTTAATGAATCTCACCTGCTCATATCTTTATCCTGTGGAAGAACAATTTGGATAGATACTTTCTTCAATTCATTATCATATGCCTGAGTGAAGACAGGGGTTGTCATAGGTATCTTCTCTGTTTTGGAGTTTTTCCCAAAAATATACCTGTACAGATAGAATCAACTATAAGAAATATCAATATAGCATCTGAATGATTGGAGAAGAAGGAAAATGCTGATTTTGGATTTAATTAAAATAAATATACAACTTACCCAGCAACATCATTAAAGCCAGTTGACCCAGATAGCTTGTCTCCATTAGTTTCCACCACGATAAATGGGGAGTACCTCCTAACCTGTACAATCATTCTTGTGTCTGGTCATATAAATTTACGACACTGAATTACATTTGTTTAGCTCGTGAATATGAAACAAAAACTACTAGAACGAGTTATCTTTCAGTGGTTACAAAAATTTTAATTAGTGCATAAATTTTATAAAATTTTAGGAAAGCAAAAGAGTAGACAGGCTGCCGAAGATTATGACCACAATAGTATGAAACCATACAATAATGAGAGTCCGCTAGATTCTTTAAGTCCAGTTCAAGATAGTGATTAACGTGCAGATCAATTGGTACTAAAGGGGTATAAGACCATTCTGCACAGATATGCAATGAGCTTTTCTTGGTATTTATATTCTGTTGCCTTCCTTTACATTTGTAAAGAATTAACTGCATATTGTGCCCTTGGACTTGCACAATCACACTTCATGTTCCTCAGAAGGACAGCCTCTCTTTGTTTTGTTATGCACAAAGTAAAAAGAACAGCTTACTGACTTAAAGAACAATTGAGAAAAGAAATAGCAGTAACAGTGCAGTGCATCTATTTTGTACTGTGAGTAGCACTATTTCTCATAGCCAGCTGACATTAATATTTCTAATAATCATCTTTGTTGATAAACCTAAGTTCAAGTCAGGCATCTTTCTGTTTTTTATGCACTTAATGAAAATTTAACCTCTGTCTTTAATGTTTAACAAACAAAATGACCATGCATAACTAGATAGTATGCTTGTTTTGATACTGATTCAGTGATTCACGCACAAGAGAGAAATAAATAAAACAAGAATGAAACACAATCTATCCAAGGGAGTGCAAAAAACCTCATAATTTGCAGTCCTTTTGAGTATCTGATATTTTGGTGTTTCCAGATCAGGAGTCTTGTAAATTCGCAACTGCAAAGAATTAAAATGTACACGTAAGAAAGAAAACTAATTTGTGTCTAGTTGTACATGCTGATCTAGGTGAATTTAAAGCAAATAAAAGGAGTCAAAACCTGCTTCAACACATCCAAGAAACCCTCCAGCGAAAAATAGTCATTATTCTTGATGGAATCCCATAAATCCTACAAATTGAAAAACACAGGTTGCTGATATTTCTGGTCAACCGCATAGTCTATCCATTTTAACCGAAGATATTTGAGATTGTACCAAGTGGCTGCAAAACTTCCCGGTCTCTGGATTAATGCCCATAACCGAGGTGCCAGTAAATACCAACTCTGGTTTCCATGGCAGAGGCATGAACTTCATTACCATAGTCCATCTTGTAGTTATCTCATACGGTCCTGTCTACAACAACTCAACCAGTCAAGAAAAAGTTGCATTGCTTAAGTGATAATCAACATTGTGACAGTTTTAGCACCAAAAACTAAAATTCAGTTTAAGAGCGTAAATAGAAAAAGCATCTTAACTCAAAATTTGGTCATCATTGAATATAATAAATGTGTAATTCTCTAATACTGACTCAATAATCTAATTATTAAACACTAAGAATTCCATGCAGTCGCTAATCTCAGGAATGGAAGTCAACCATTTAGACCAGTACAAGATGGCATTAAATTATGAATATATGCAACTTCAAAAACCTTAAATTATTCACTCTGAAAGGCTGCAACAGCAAGCATAATGTATAATTTAACTGTCAACATCATAGGTATACCAAATCATTCTAATCACTGCTTTGCATTGGAGACGAGAACTTTTATATACAGTTTTACTAATGCCAGAACATGGTTACATCATCATCATTACGTAAAACATTTTTACATATCTTGTATTAAAAAAAAGAAAAAAAAAAATTACAAGGTCAAACTAAAAAGTGTAAATGCGGTCAATACACAAGCTGTTCTATTCAATTAATAAAACAAACTAATAATAAAACCAAACCTGCTTGACCCAGTGCAACTGAAAGGCAGGTCTGAAGACCATCTTCAACATAGAAATGTTGAAAAGATAACCACTTATAGTATCATGTTTGGTGATAGGGTCCCTGAACTTGACCTGCTCATCGTACGCCGTCCGGTCAATCCCCTGATCATCAAACAGATGTGGAAGATCATCATATAAAAAACCCACAAGCCATTCCACGTCGACCGTTGATTGTGGCGGGCTGCTTTGGTCCACTAGGCTCAGCCTAACTGCCCACTTCAAATTCTGGTTAGTTTTAACGGCTATACTTCTTGATTTGAAACTTCTTGGAGGGAAATAAAGTCTGACGGGTCTTGTGGTGCTCAGCTGGTGGGAAGTGAGACCAGAGGCCGCAATTGGCCGCAAATTTTGGTGAGCATGTGTGCTGGCCATTGATTTTATTTTATTTTATTGTATTTCTTTATAATCCTTTCACTAATTTTAATCGACGAGTCTAATGGTGTGGCTTTGGCTTGGTGGAGTAGTTTGCAGAGGCAAGGAAACGATTGGTTGATATTGATTGAAGATTTTGAGAAGGGCAATAGTCCAACGACGAGTGATGCGTAGCGTCAGCTGCATCTGTATAATGTATCACCATGTATGTATCGTCTTTGGGCCTTGGGTTGGGTACTTGATAATAACAATCGAGAGTTCTTCGGGTCGGGTCACCAAGCCCATTAGTAAACTAGTAGCCATAACTCATGAATGTACAAATTTATCAAAGCAATGATTTTCAGAAAGATGCATATTTTTTTAACAACAAAGAAAGTTGAGTACTGCTAAATGGCTAGATGGTTGAGAGAAGCTGTCATTTTGCCATTCTCTCAACCATCTAGCCATTTAATAGAAATAATAGAAAAATGAAAAGTAAGGCAGCATTATTTTCAAAGAAAAGAAGTAAGCTACTGTTTTGCCATTCTCTCGACCATCATTGTCAGAAACACTCTCTCTCAGCCATCGTCCATCTCTCCCTCCCTCAGCACACTAAGGCGTTGAGGTAGTTGTGATACGAAGGAGAGAAGGCAGTCTCGATGTAGAAGCCTTGACTGCAGATCAAGGGTTTCCCTCTCTCCCTCCCTCAGCACACTCCACTCCTTCCTCTAGCACTCTCTCCCTTGACTGCAGATCACTCCAGCACTCTCTCCCGCACGTGATTTTTTTATAATTATTTTTTGATAATTGTTGGTAATTTTGTTCCTCACTCGCTCGTTACTACAGATCTACTCCGTGGTCGCTGCTCAGTGGTAATTATTTTTTATAATTGTTGGTAATTTTGTAAGTATTATTTTGTTTGGTAATTGTTTGGTAATTACTTAATTTGGTAATTTTGTTGTTGGTAATTTTATTGGTAATTAATTATGGTAATCATTTTGTTTGGTAATTATTTCTGTTGAGTGATTATTTTGTTGAGAATTATTTTGGTAATTAATTATGGTAATCATTTTGTTTGGTAATTATTTTTGTTGAGTGATTATTTTGTTGAGAATTATTTTGGTAATTATATTGTTGGTAGTTACTTAATTTCGTAATTATGTTGTTGGTAATTTTATTGGTAATTAATTATTCGGTAAGTATTTTGTTTGGTAATTATTTTGTTGGGAATTATTTGGTAATTATTTGGTGAGAATTGGCGGTTTGTATATGTATTTCACATGTTGAAATTTTTGTTGATCATTATTTGGTGAAAATTTCCAGTTGGGTAAAAATTTTTGTTGGTAATTACTTGGTGAAAATTGTCGGTTGGTATATGTATTGCATATGTTGAAAATTTTGTTAGTAATTATTTGGTGAAAATTGTCGGATTAAGTTTCAATTGTTGCATAAAGAACTTGAGCATACGCAACTTCGAAGTAAACATGAACCAATTTACTATTTCATTAAAATTTTTATGATTATTGTATTATGCTTTATATTAAATTTTTATTTTTAAGTTGTTTTAATTTGTACAATTATTTCATTAAAAATTTGTAGACATATATAATTGTACCGTCCCTCTAAATATAAGATTCAAGTTGTTGTTTTAAGTTTTTATTGTTGTTATTGTACTGACTTATGTCATGGAAAATTGTCAAAAAATACCATCGAAAAAAGCTACCAAACCAAAACAATTATAGAAAAACAACAATTGTGCAATTACATGTTCATCACTAAATTAGTTCGATTTAGCCAAATTCAAACATCAATCACATCCATTGTTGTGTTCATTACGTTGTTGATGTAGCAAATGTTGGAAACTTCCTGCTCATCCAAATCAATACTGAAAAAAAAAACCATTGCATTATGCTTGCTTGTTCTGGAAGTACTTTAGAATTGTCATAGCATCTCCTTCTCCAAGTTGTAATTGCCTAGTTTTGTCAACAAGATTTCTACAATATTTTTTTTTAGAAATGACACATTTTCATATCCACCAGCTTCAACAACAATAAAATTAAAATTGCTGGCAATTTTAATTCATGCACAATCATTCATTTTAATATGCTTTCTTGCACTTGCACTAATGTTGCGATTACAAGAAAAATATTTAGCTTTGTTCAGACTTAATCCATGATTGTGTTGAATGTTTAAAGTTCAAAGAACCAATTTTCCATCTTCATTTACACAACCTCTCATTCTAGCATCACAACCAGTTTTCGCAATAGGTTTTGGTTTCAGCACATCAGTAGATTTACTTTCTGACTTGCCACTACGACCACATGCAACGTCGTGTATCTTACAATTTCATCGCTCCATTTCTTACTAGTTAGCTTCTTCACAGGAAACCCTTCTTGTTCACAATAGGCTTTGTAAAATTGCCACATTTCCTCATGACTGTCAAATAACATCTCAAGAGTCGGCTCATATTTTTCCGATTGCACATCTTCGACTCCATCTTCATGTTCCAAATTTTCCATTTCTACAAAATAATTAATATTTGTATTAAGAATAAATTATTATAAATTTTTCCAAACACCATCTGGCAATAATTTAATCTATTAAAGTTCTAAAAATTTAAATTAAAAAATGATAAATTGAACACAAAATTTAAATTTAAAAAATTCTAAATCAAACACATAATTTAAATAAAAATATTTCTAAATTGAACACAAAATTTAAATTTAAAAATTTCTAAATAAAACACATTTATCATTATCATTTAACCAGTAAATGCAAGTACATTTCTATTATTATCATATAATAAAAATTAATAGGAAAAATAAAAAAAAATCACTCTTTATAATCAGGTAATTACCAGCTAGGTGTTTTACTTCAAGATCTAGATCGGCCACTACTGCTAATGCCGTTTCTCTCTTGCTTGTGATGAGGAAAAAATGTTGTTTCGAGTTCTCTTGTGATGAACTACTGCTAAAGAAAAAATGTCATCTCTCCTACTTGTGAACTACTGCTAAGTGATGAGAGAAAAATTGTAAAGAAGGCAGTCTAGTGAATGAGAAAAAGAAAGTTACTTTGCCCTTCTCTCAACAAAAGTTAAGCATGGTCACGTTGGGGACAAAAAAAGACTAACTGCTTGCTTTGTCCTTTTAAAAAAAGAATACTGAAAAGAGAAAGTAACATGGAGGAGTGGGGGCCAAGAGACGAAACGCCAGCACAAACTGCCGTTTCGGGCGGCGTTCTCTCAGTCTTCCCGACGTTAAGCATTTTCTTATAAATATTTGAGAAACACATTTTACAATGACTTGATCACTAGTGGTACACTTCCCACTTATTATTCCAACCTTTACAATCCTCAAGTAAGATGTAAGCATGGATTAAATGATTAAATAGAATAATAAATAATCTCAAAAATCATAAGTTGAGTCGCAAATATAAGCTCATATTTGAATGGCCACCGACTTATAATAATTTTTTTTTTTGAAAAGACCGACTTATAATTAAAATGTCATGAAGGCACATAACTAATACTAATGACACAATTCTACTTGAAAAGCTAATTATTATATTAGTAGTAGTACATATAGCCACAAAAACTGAAGATTTTTCTTGTATCCTCGGTTCATATCATCACATGCTTTGCACATTTGCTTCCACTATCTCCCCAAGAAAAAGCACAAAAACAAAAAGATCTCATGGACACAGCTTTCCATGTACATGTCAAATTATCAATTGATATGGACACTGCACAGATTCTGCATTACAGAGAACTGTCTACGATGCTGCCACCTAGGCCTTCACGTGGCCATTTTCGTCACGAGCCCTACACACTTTTGCCTCAAAGTTCCACGAGACAACCAGAAACCGGAACAAGCCCCTTCCAAGGCTTCGCCTTTTCCCCCTCTATTTAAGTTTAATCTCTCCTCGTATATTGACCCAGGTCAGACGATTGCAATTTCCTGTTATTAATTTTTTGTTTCTCTGTTCATTGAACCAAATAAAATATGGCTCCCATGAGCTCATCATTAGAGGGCATCACGCATGGTAATGTGCATCATCGTGATGACGATAGCATTCATGTTTATGGCTGTCCTTACTATTACCGTAATGAACCATTTGAAGGGGATGGAGACGACGACGACGATGACGACGACGGCTGTGACTTGGCTCCGGCTGCATCCATGGAGGGTGACGGGGACGATGACGACGATGACGGTGGCTATGATTATGCTCCGGCTGCTTAGTCAAGTGACGACCAACATTTGTGAAACCCTAGCTAGCTACTTTTAGTTCTTCAGTTTTATATATATATATGTGAAACCCTAAATTCCACTCAGAGTTATTGATATAATAATAAACTTATATGTAATCCGTGTAACGAGTGGCTTTTTGGCCTTAGTGAGGAAATAATAATCCAGTAAGACTACTTATATAATAAGATCGATGTAGCATGATAAACAGATGTTTATAAATAATAAATAAAGTTATTGATAATCGTGTTTGTATTTGTTTGATTATATATTCTTAATTATATCATCCGCCTATTTTCACATTTATTTGTTATTTCCTGAGAGTAAAGGAGTCAATAAAGAAGATTTTAAATGTTAATGATTAATTATCAGGTGATTGATGAACTTTGCAGGTTAAAAATAAATTTCCTGCCTGCATAGAACTGCAGTACTCTAGCCCAGAGAGAAACATTTCAAGTTCAGCTTTTCGACTTTCACAGAGAATTTACCTATATAAGACTATTTTGCTGCTGGTGTATATATATGTTGGTGTCAGCTAATATGCATTTGGATTTCCTTTTCTTTTTGTATTTCAAGTCTTTGAACTTTGGGGGTTCAAGTTGAAGAGGATACATTTTTATTTGCGGGTGGGAAGGAGTAGACAGAGTGCGAGGTAACTAAAAAATCATGGCCCAATTGAATCGGTTTCAGTTTTCTAATGGACAATTTGACTCTATTTTCAAGCATTCATGATCAGTTTATCATTATTTATGAACGCAGTTACTAGCTAGTGATCAGTTCAATGCAGCGTAGAAAATTGGAAAGCAAATAAAAGCTTGCGCTGGTTTTCATTAATATCTTGAATGTTGAATCATGAAATTAACACTTTAGATCTGAAATTTGAACATAAAAAATGGTAATCCGGGGACATTGATCGGGACGACATGTGTTTGTCATCATTATAGGGTCTATTATTTTGGATTAATATTAACATACGGCCAGCTATAAAGTATATAAATGAGTTTATTAGATTTTATATTACAAGTCTTATTTTCCAAGTCTCAAGAGGCCTCTCCTCAAAAAAAAAAAAAAAAAAAAGTCTCAAGAGGCCTAGTCTTACCGCAAAACCTTCTTAGCTCAGAATCCTCTCTTAAGAAAAATATGATGTTTCGTGAAAACAAATCCTTGACTTAATGAGTAAGAGAGATGGAGTTTCGTTCTTTTGGTTTAGACCAAACTTAAGGAGGATTTGCTTGTGTTTGTAAAAGGGTTATAACTTCCTAAACCTGCTAGGGTTAGGGTTTCATCAGGACCTTAATACAATAAAATATGGATAAATTAATAGTATTGGAACCAAGAAAAAATTATTATCTAATTAAGTATTTATTATGTAATTAAATGATTACTAATTAATCAAATTACAATTTAGCAAGTTGATCCTAAGTGAAATTTGGCAAAACCTATTACTTAATTAAGTATTAATTCATCAAGATTTTACATGTTTAAAGCAAGGAACCAACAAAATAAGCAATCATAACATAAAAATAAACTATCATACTGTTGTGTGCGGAATGCGGGAATCAAGCGTACCAAATAATCACAAAAAATAAATGACACAAAATTTAACGTGGTTCGGCAATATGCCTACGTCCATGGGAATAAAAGAAAATAATTGTATAATTAACAATTATTGGAGTACAAAATTTGAGTAAAGAAATCTCACTTTTCAAAACCCAAATACACCTAATACTTTCACACACTTGAAAGAAAAACTTCTCAATTACAAACACTCTCCAATTGCTCACTCTCTCAACAATTCTTCACTTGAATTGTTGTTCTCAATTTTGGAATGCTATGTAATGAAAAAATGTCTTCAATTTATAGGCTTGAAGCTTGCACTATTTCACCTAACCCAAGTACTATTCCACCTAACCCAAACAAATTGTCAATGGTGCCCATTTTACAAATTTAACAAATTTACCAACTTTTCATTTTTTCTTCATTTGTTTGGTAATCTTTTGAAAATTTGCATGCTTTCTTCAAATTTAGATGCCACGTGCATGTGCCCAATGACTTTTCAACACATACAAGCCCTAAAACGTCATGTGCAACCCTCAAAGGGTTAGCCTAGGCCTCAACAAACACATTACATATGCCCTTGCTCAAAGAGAGGACCACGAAGCACGTTATCTGCTTCAGTCTGGGCTACTATTCTGGAAAGTTGCGTTCTACTCATGATATTTCCTTGGTAATCTCCTTAGGGTTTTAAAAGCAAGGACTTAAACCTATATAAGACACGATAGGAAATGACTTAAGCCCTAAATCAGAACTCCAATTCAAAACTCCTTATAATTTGACATAGATCATATCCAAAATCTCAAGTCAAAACATGTTCTCCGTCATTTGTTGGGCTAATCTGGTCCCACGCTGTTGACACTATTTGTCGACTCATTCTTCACACTGCGGCTTAATATTACAAGAATATCAAATACGGCCAGAAGCTAGGACACATCAGCACTCAATTCTCTAATCAGATTAAAAGGTGAGTTTAATGGCATGGGAAAATATATTATTGGGTAAATTGGGTGACTGTCTCACTGCATGATGACGCAATTTCAAACTATACTACGTATATTTCCTCACAAACCTTCACTACTATCCGGGGGCAAAGACAACATATTAATTGAGTGGAGACCTATTCAATAGTAATATGAAAAAGAAAATTTAAAGAATAATGAATATATCTATTTGAAAGATTTATCATACTTCACTGTAAGTCTACAATTATTAACAAATTTGTGGGCCATTTAAAAAATAAATTAATGCTAATATTTATGGGTTATATTTTAATTAACAAAGCCCAACTCTAAGTGTAAATATATCGGGGGTTTGAATATAATTTGAATTATTGGGGAGTTGAGTATAGTTTATTGGAGATTTTAATTAAAAAAATTAACTAAACATTAAATGATTTCTTTTTTCTAGCAGGGACTCAAGTATCCACCCCTCACCCTATGAATGCCCCACTACTATTATCATTACTCATCATAATGATCAGATTTTTCTCCAAAAGAATATATATTTTAAAAAATGTGGGTCTATGAGAATTTTTATTCGGCTTCATACCACCGAAGGTCTTACTTTTGTAGGGTAATTTTTAAAAAACTCCCCTGAGGTTTGAGTTTGTTGCAAGTAGATGGCGAGAATTAGTTTATTTGTAAAAAACCTCCTACCGTCAGTTAATTTTAACATTGACCGTTAGTTGACCGTGCAAAGACAATATTACCCTTAACAATAGTTTATAAACGAAAATAACTAAAAAAAACCAAAATTATTGGCGCGAAAAGCACAAACCCTATTTTTTAACAATTTTATCCTTGTTAATTCCAAAAATTTACAATATCATAGGTAAAGATTATGACTATTTCATTTTTAAATTTTTAATTTTATCTTTCTTGTAGGAATTTTAAGAAAATATCAATAATTTAAAAAGAATTTTTTAATTTTATCTTTTTTATAGGAACTTTAAGAAAATATCAATAATTTAAAGAGGGTAAAATAGCTAATAATTTTGATTTTTTTTTTAGTTATTTTCGTTTATAAACTATTGTTAAGGGTAATATTGTCTTTGCACGGTCAACTAACAGTCAATGTTAAAATTAACTAACGGTAGAAAATTTTTTATAAATAAATCAATTCTCACCATCTACTTACAACAAATCCAAATCTCAGAGGAAATTTTTAAAAATTACCCTACTTTTGTATGCACTTGGACATGTCTATATATTTTCACAGGGGCAGAATTAAATTCTAGAAAAGACAGCTCTCTACTAGGCCTAGTTGCCTCATCAGCCAACTCAAGTCCAAACGATAATCTAACTTCTATTGAATTGTCAAAAGTAGAGTGTAGTATGTCATCAATACATCAGAGTGTTGTGCACAGAATTGAGACACGCATTTCCAGTAACAAATTACAATGCCTTATACATTTTCGGAATTAACTAAATTACGCGGACCCGGCCATTGAATCAAGAGAAAGTGATCAAAATGATGGCTGTCACATGGTGCTCATTAATGTACGTACATACCTTTGAAAACCCAATTGTGGAGAATAAATGGATAATAATTACTAATATTAGTGAACCCCACTTTCAAATATCCGCGAAAGTCGTACACAAATCCACATAAAACTTTGAGTTTCCAAAAATCTAGCAATTTGTATATGACCCTTCAATGCGCTAAGAGGTGCTTTATGACACATCATCTCACCACTTTAACATGTGCTTGCTGAGTTGGCGTTGAGAGTCCTATGTGGTTGGACCAAATGGTGCCAGCTGGCATCGGCATTTGTCCGTCACACACTTAATGCACCTCTCCACACTCCTCACGTGGTGTTCCCGAGCCTAAACGATGTAAGCCACCTTCCCTCCTCCTATATTAGCAAGTCTCCTCTCGTTTCCACTTCAAACTCGACAAAAATCACCAGATAACTAAAAGCTCACAAGTTTTTGTTTTAGTTGCTCTCTCTCTTTGCTAGCCATCTCCATAAGCCATTCTAAAAATGTCTCTCATTTCAAAGGTCATTGTGCCCTCATCATGGTGCAAGAAGTATGGAGATGGATATGATGAGGGTGAAGATGGATATGAGTATGTCCTGGCAGCATGCGTTGAAGGTGACGGCGACGACGATGATGGGGATTACGATTATGCTCCAGCTGCATGAATAAACTCTCCATAATTTATTTAATTATTCTATATATATATATATATATATATATAATTTACTAGAAACAAAGCTAGCAGTCATGAGAGGTTATTTTTTGCCAAAAAATCTTGTACGTCAAGAGTACGTACGATACGTAGACCATATATGTAATAGTGGGACATGCACCTTATGGTAGTGGGTCGTAAGTACTTGTATGTTAGCAAGATGATGATGAAGGTGTGATTTTATGTCGTCTACACTTTCATCATCATGCAATATTGTACGAGGCCAAGAGTGACTTAATGTACCAATCATGATTTATTGTATATTAGTATGTATGGTTTATGATAATGATTGCAGCATATACTGTTCAGTTATTATGTATAACATCTAATTTCTGGCTTTGTATTTTCGTGTGTGTATATGTATCGTAGTCAAAGGAAATATTTAATAGGTTTAGTTGAATATGATGATTTGCATATGAGTATAATCTCTTGATGAGCACACTGCTGTTGAAAGAGAATGTTTTATTCTTGTCTTCAAGTATAATGGTCCCAAGCTATATAATATCAAATCACGTGCATTTGTTTTATTAAATTATCCTAAAAACGAGTATCTCTTGCACTTTCATTAATATATGTATATTTTTATAATCTTGAATAATCTCTCTCTTACTATAATAATATAAATGGAACGGGGCCGCAGCAGTCCAAAAAGAAATAAAGAAAGTAGAAGTATTATTGGGAATTTGACAAGAATCAAAGCAAAATGAACCAAAGATATATATAACAAGCCACCGACTGTCTCCATTTTTGCCAATCTCTTTCAAGAAAAGAAATCATCTTTGCCATTATTATTGGGAATTAAGGAATGAGAATAAATGATGTGTTTTACTTATTTAAATAAGAGGTTGAGTTAGAATTAAAGGGGGTCCAACTAAAAGTTGGGAATAATTACTAGAGTTTTCATTTTTATGAGGAGAGTGGGTATGAGAATCCTATTCTTTGGAGTGATTATATTACATCCACTGTATTTTTAAGATTCTCATTTTATCCTTCTTTATACATTTAAAAAATAAAATAAAAATTTACATTTTAATGTCGTTGATGTCGTTGATGCCATTACTGCTTGTTGTTGTTGCGATCACCATTGCTGCTTGTGGCCACTGTTGCCAATCACAGATGATGATGATGATTATTACTATTGTAACAATAAGTTTTTTGAATAATAAATTTTTGAATAATAAACAATTATTATAACAATTAATAATGGTGATAATAATTAATTAATTAAAGGCATTTAGTAACTTACAACAATTCATATGGATTCTAAGATAAAGTAAACACATCAATGGTGATATAATTCATTCTAATTTTGATTTTGATTTTAATTTCTACCGTTCAAGTAAACATCTTATTTTGATTCATATTCTTCATTATGATTTTAATTCATTTTGATTTCAGCCCACGCTGATTACCGATTAGTAAACACAACATAAATCTCTAAGAGTGGAGGAACTTTAGAATACATCAGAGGTAATATAGCCAATTAATGCATGTATGACATGTACAGTTGCATTTTATATAACTACTAATTACATCCTTATTTTTTAAAATAAATACACACATATCATAACATTATTATTTAGGAGTGATTGTGTGATTGTTAAAGGATGAGAGCAAAAGACTTTAATGACATAAAGAAAGTAGAAGTAATGATAATAATATTGGGAATTCGAGAAGAATCAAAGGAATATAACCAAAGACAAGAAATCACCACTTTAGAGTGATAACGAGCCCATAAAGAGGACTAATTTCGTACGCTGGTTTCATTTTTATGGCTTATTCCTATTAAAAAATTACCTTCTCGCTGTAGACCAAATTTAATAGTTCTTCCGTGTGAGCAAAGATAATACTAATTCAAAGCATTCATTTAATCTTGAACAGAAAATCTTCCGAAATTTGAAAGCATCCATTCTAGTCCCTCATTACTCTTTTTTTTTTTTCCCCTCTGGGTTACATTCCCCCAATAATATTCCATAGACACAGTAGACTTTGGGTTAAATAAACTCCACGATTTAATAGGGAACTCATCTCTATAGCATCATATTCCTTCCTCTGTTAGTGTGTATGACCATAGACATAGAGTTATTAGGCAGTCACTGCATAGTCACCGCAACAGTGACGTACAGCCGCACAACCATTAGCATAATCGTGGCGCGTCGTTGTTCCCTTCCAATGCTCCCATTCTCAGCCATGGATTGCACACTCAGCATTTGAATCCATCAATGTTCGAGTTCTGAGCATTGATTGATTTAATGAATAGGGAAGATTGGTTGACTTTGCTTTGAATGTGATTAAGACGAGGAGAGTTTGGCTGATGGTTTTGGTGGTGGAGAACAATGGGGAGGTTAATTTATAAGAACGCTAAATACCAGGACCACCAAGCTCGGCAATCCATCGTCATGGTGCCCGCTCCTTTACCATCTAAAGTTTAAAGAAAATAATAAATTATATCTTCTTTCTTGTTATTTCTTTGAAGATTATTATATATATATATACACGTACACGTAAAGGAGGCTCAATCATATTTTAGGATTTTAGACAAATTATTTTAATTAGGTCTTTTAAAATTTTGAGGTAAAATATATGTATTAATTTTATTTATTTAAAATCAATTTCTCTAACTTTTTAAAATGCAAAATTATTAATTAAATTTTTATATTCTAATTTTGTTAATATATCTTTCTTAATAGATGATATAGTTAAACTATTTAACCTTTCCTATGATATGGTTGATTTTAAATAAGTTTTTATCGATGATTCCTTTTTGAGATTAAACTAATTTTTTTCTTCTCCTTTATTTTTTTGAATTTTTTGTATCCTAATGCATATTTTTTAGAAGATTTTTTTCCCCTAGTGAAACAAGAGGAATCAAGCAAACAATTATGTTGTGCAATTAAAAGAAAACAACCTATGAACACAATAATATTTTTTTAAAAAAATAACTAATTAAAAAAATTAGTTAATAAGAGAAAGGAAAATTTAAACTTGGGAATTTGAGAACTTTAACTTTGATGGATTGACGCTTTAAGCAGCAGTGATTAATGGAAAGTAAAACAATTGATTTTTTTTTCCTTAAGCGAAAAGTAGGGTAGAGAAAGTACTTTTTTCACCAAAGCAATAAAAGTTTAGTGTATTTTTTTAATAAGTAATAATATAGACACAAATTTTTATACAAACTGATGTGGCATGATTGAATTGGTTGGATTAAATATCTTTTAGTCCACATGATTTGTGTTTATTATTTTGTATTTTTATTAAACCAATGCCAAATTAGTTTGTACAATAGTTTATGCATGCATCATCACTCTTTTTCAATTGAAAAAAAGATATTAATGGATAATAATTTAAAAAATATGTGGCCTTGATACAGTTTTTAATGAAATATATGGAGGAAATAAATGGATTAAAATTGTTAATTATAACGTTAAAAGGGGGTTTTGTAAGGATTTAGTAGTTTGTTTATGGAAAATATAGTTATAAATAATAATAAATATAAATCAATAATTAATAACTATAATTTAGGAATAAAATTAGGGGTCTTCATTTATATTGGCGCCCTAGGCAACCGTCTAAGTAGCGTAGGGGAATATATATATATGTGTGTGCGTGCGTGCGTGCGCTTGTATACAATAAAATGGTCCAATAATTAATACATTAAAACTTCCTTATTTAGAGTACCTATTTTTCTTATCAAATTTACAAATTAATATAGTGAGAGTATTAGGGAGAAGGTTTCTTAACATTTACTTGATTCCTTTGAGTCAAGACTTTCCATTTATCAAGATTTGCGAACTCATATGATTGATGATTTAGGGCAATGATTCCCGTAATTCATAATTTCATTTATTGTTTTTAATTTTAAGAATGAATCTTAGGCAGTTAGTTTAAATATATAGGTTTGAAAAAATAAAAAATATGTTTGAGAGGAAATTACTAAACTGCTGCTTTTTAACTATAATATAATCCATATCTTGTTTGAAAGCAGCCTATGGACAAAAAAATTAAGTCATATTTTTAAGTAAAATTTCAAGTTATTGGAACTCCACCTATTAAAGGTACGAGTGTGAGATAACACTTGTTAAAAATCTAATTTACAAGAAACAAAATATTTTTTTCTTAAGATTTAAACTCAAATGATCAGCTAAAAATATTATTTTTTAAAATAGACTGAAGAACTAAACACTAATAAAACCTTGATAAAAACTCACCCAAAACAACAACGTCGTAATTTAGTCCGATATTTATACATATATTATATTTAAAAACTGCTCTTGGACCCTTTCTTACTTATTGGTGAACCAAAAGCATATGAAAATAAATAAATTATTGCATCCGATAAAGCGAAATTGTTAATGATATATTTTTTAAAAAATGGTGGGTCTAAGAGAATATTGATGCGTTGTGATTGATATGAGGAAGACATGTATCATTTAATAAAGGTCTTACTATAAGCTTACACATATAATCTTTAAATCATCCAATGTAAGCCATCTCTAGCCGCATCGTCGGTCAACTCGAGTCCAACTGACTTACATTTCCAGCAACAAACTTATATCGGGGACCCATTTGTAGAGGATATATATAACTAGTGAATCCCACTTACAAAAGGTTTGTCCGCAAATCGACTTAAAAACTTCATTACTCCGCCAAAGAAATCTTGCCATATGTATGACCCCTCGGTGCACTAAAAGATGCCTCATTGTTTTACACACCATGTCACAAGGCCAGCATGGTTTTGTTTAATTAGCTTGCTGAATTGGCATTGAGAGTCCTATGTGGTTGGACCAGATGTTGCCACCCGGCGCCGGCATTGGGCCGCCACACATTTGTGCATCACTCCACACTCTTCACATACGTGTCCTCGAGCCTGAACGATGTCCGCCACCTCCCCTTCTCCTATATATAAATGGGCAATCTCCTCCCTTCCCATTCCCTTTTCAAACTAAACACAAACCAGTATCCGCATCCATATCCATTTATACACAACTCTCTTTCTTTGCTAAGCCGTTGAGAAAATGTCTCTCGTCTCCAAGTCCGTCATGCCCTCATCATCATGGACATGGTGCAAGAAGCACGGTGACGGAGATGACGATGATGATGATGGATACGACTATGCACCGGCAGCTTGCATTGAAGGTTATGGTGATGATGATGATGATGACGGGGATTATGACTATGCTCCTGCTGCATCGATGGAGGGTGACGACGATGGAAGCTACGATTATGCTCCGGCTGCATGAATAAACTAAACTGTTCAATTTACCATCGGGTCGACTAAAAATTAAGCTGGTAGCTAGCAATTTTGTAGGTCACGAGTACCCCATATACATATAGACTATAGTGAGTGGGCAAGATGATGAAAGTGTAATTTAATAATGTCTTCTTTACATATATATTCATCATCATGCAAGACAACAGTGACTTAATTAATGTGCTAATCATGATTTGTATTATGATATGATAATAATGCTAGTTTTAGTTGTCCCCTTATAATTATTATATAATTTAATTTCTGCGTCTGTGTTGGGATTGTAGTAAAAGGACGTATATAGCATAATAAATAAGTTTAGTTGAATATGATGACATGTGCGTCGTCTTCAGCGGGAGCAGACTGCCGTTGAAGGAGAATATTTTTTTTCTTGTCTTTCACAATTAATTTATGGAATCATGTTAAATATTTAGAATGCTGAGAGAAGGATGGGAGAAATGGCGGCGAGTGCTGTTGTTTCTCCTCTCTCCCTCTCAGTGTTGTAAATATTTTTTATTGTTAAAAAATTTAAAAAATTAAAAATGACAAAAAGCTGAATATATTCACGTGTATCATTTTCTCTCTGTGTTGACTTTATCCTCACTCTCTTTGGATTGTCGCTCCCCATCACATTTCCTCACTCTGTCCGGCTCCCCAACACGCTTCCTCACTCTCTCCTGCCTCACTCTCCGACCCCCCATCATGCTTCCCCTACTCTCTTCGACTACCAAACACAGAAGCGCTGCCCATTTTAGATAGCAAAACCCAACTGCCACCCATTTATCGTCAATGATTAAAGGAAATGAAAAAGTTTTTGTTTTCTGTGCATTTTTGGATTAATTCTGTAATTTTTTGTGGTAATAATTTGATAATAAAGATGAATTTTTATTTGGAATATTAATTGTGTGAAAATTACTGTGAAAGTTACTGGATTTTTGGTTTGGAATATCAATTTGTGAAAATTACTATGAAAATTGCTAGATTTTTCGTTTGGAGTATTAATTGTATGAAAATTGCTAGGAGAATTTGTGTAGAATTTTGATAGTCAGATAGAGTGAGGAAGCGTAAAGCATGATATTGGTCGTGGGAGCTGCAGGAGAGAAAGTGAGGATGAGTAAAGAAGTGGTGATGAGTTTACTTCTTCACTATCGAAGAGAGAGAGAGAGTAATGCATGTGATCTCTTCTTTCATTTTCTACATTTTTTTTAATATTTTCAAGAATATAAATTATTACAATGCCAAGAGAGAGAGTAATGCACATGAACAAATTCAGGTTTTTGTCATTTTCTACTTTTTTTTAATTTTTTATAAATGTTAACAATGCTAAGAGAGGGAGAGAGGCAAAACGGTAGCACATGTTGCCGTTTATCTCAGCCTTCTCTCAGTGTTCTAGAAAATGAGCATTTGCCTTTCAACAATATTAAATTTACTACAATGCTGAGAGAGAGAGAGAGTGATGCACGTAAGCAAATTTAGCTTTTTATCATTTTCTACTTTTTTTTAAAAAAAAATTTAATAATAAAAATTGTCTACAACGCTAAGAGAGGGAGAGAGACAAAACAACAACACAAGTTGCTGTTTCTCTCAACCTTCTCTCAATGTTCTAGACAGGGAGTATTTTCCTTTCAACAATATAAAATTATTACAATACCAAGAGAGAGAGTGATGCAGGTGAACATATTTAACTTTTTATTATTTTTCACATTTTTTTTTAATAATAAAAAATATCTACAATGCTCAGGGAGGGAGGTAGGGAGGGAGGGAGGCAAAACGAGTTGCTCTCAGCCTCCTCTCAATGTTCTCAACAGGAACATTTTCCTAATTTATGCGCTAATTATCAATCGGGTATTGTTAGTGGCCTAATGGTCCCAAGATGCTCGTATATATCAATTCAATCTCATGCATTCGTTTTGTTAAGTTATTAAGTTAAGTTATCCCAAAAACAACGAGTATTTCGTGCAATCAATTTGATATTTACTTTCTATAAATATCATATCTCTTACTATATTGGAACGGGACCACGCTGGACTCCCGCACTTGAAAAGAAAGAGTGCGCAAAATAAACCTGCACCGTTAGTAGTAATGCAAGCACAAATCAAGAGATAATCACATTTCACGCACATAATCAAAGCCAACAAAATAAAAGCTGGTACACCATCTATTTTCCGTAATTCCGTTGAAATTAATTTGTATAAGAAAATTTTCAATACAAGGCAGGGGTAGCTCAGTTGTGCCACCAGGAAAGCAGAATTTCTCAATCCAAGATTTTCTCTTCCAATTTTTTTTTTTCTCACTAGACGTGTCTTGTTCTCAAGACTAACGCCAAAAGTAGTTGACATATGGAAATCTTCCCTGCGGAAGATAATTAACAAACAATACAAATTGTTGACATATGAAAATATTTCAAGCATTTCCTACTAAACAGTAATTAATGTCGACAAATTTGAAAACGAGGGAAACATTCAACCATCAGAAACAAGGGAACATAATAAATTACCCGTCGCAAATATTATGATTTATGAGAGGTATACATTCCGTTTCTTGTCAGGAATTCTACGAGGACGAAAAAAATTTGCTCTTATGATTTGGGAAGGTCGGTAAATTTTAAGTTTAAATTTCCAAATATGCACTTCACTTCCACACAAAGTGTGGAACTGCATCTGCTAAGCTTACTGTGCCAAACTCTCTAGTTAGTAAATTGACAAGGTACATGTGTGTTTCTTCAACCGAACTTTATAGTGCTTGACGTTCTCTTTCTGATAACAACTCTCAGCAAGTTTATTGAAGCTAATTTAACCCTCAACACCTTCATCTCAGGCTCCCAACAACCAAAGCGATGTTTATAGCAACTAAGATCATTTGATCAAGTTCTATCCTCTGAGATTGAGAAGCCTTCAAAATGCTCCAAGCTTTTCCCAGTAAGTGAAAGCACACTGAAGGCCCGTTAGATCATAAGAAATTTATAGCAACTAGGTTGTCTCCTTCCATTGCATTTTGTTTTGAATCAAGCAATGTTTTAGCCATTCTATCCAACATTGAGTATATTTCTTTCATTTCCGAATGAGATGGATCACCAACAAGGAACTCATGGATGATGCCATTTATCTCAATTGAACTACACCCAGGTACCTTTCTGACACCCATTTCTTTCATTTTCTGTCTCACATTTGTTACATCTTCCCATCTGTTAGCAGAGGCATAGATGTTGGCAAGAAGTGTATGAAAACTGGAATCTTTTGACTCGATTTTCTCTAACAGTGCAGCCAGCTTCTCACCCATGTCCACATTGCCATAAATTCTGCAAGCACTGAGCAAAGCACCGTAAAGTGGAACTATAATCTCATTATTTTCATTTGGTATTTTTCGTATCAACTCCTCTGCTTCATCTAAGAGCCCAGCTCGACCAAGTAGGTCAATGAGACACCCATAGTGTTCTAGCTTTGGCTGAATCTGATATACCTCTGTCATGGTATTAAAGAACCTGCGGCCTTCATCGACCAATCCTCCATGGCTACAAGCACTTAGAACACCAATAAAGGTGATATCATCAGGTTTAGCCCCACCCGATATCATTTGTGAGAACAATTCCAGTGCCTTGTTTATCTTCCCATTCATGGCAAGCCCACATATGATTGAAGTCCAAGAGGCTGCATCCTTTTCCCTTAGCTCATAGAATATCTCTAAAGCTTTCTCAATTAACCCACATTTTGCATACATTTCAATGAGTGCTGTAGCCACAACTGCATCCACTGTAATTCTGTTTTCATTGATATACCCATGAATCCATTTTCCTTGCTCTAGTGCTCCCAACTGAGCACAACCTGTAAGGAGAGCAACCAATATGAATTTATCAGGCTTAAGCCTTATGATTTGCATCTCTCGAAATAGTGCCACTGCCTCATCAAATCGGTTAAATTGCACATACCCATTAATCATAGCTGTCCAAAGAACAATATCTCTGACTGGACTTCTGTCAAACAAGTCTCTAGCTTTCTCCAGTTGACCACAATTCACGTACCCAGACACCATACTTGTCCAACAAATTACATTCTTGTTTGGCATCTCATCAAATAGTTCCCTTGCTTCACTTAAACAACCACACTTGCAATACATGTCCAATAAAGCATTCCCCATTATAGGAGTAAACTCAAGCTCCTGATTAATATAACGGTGAATTTCCTTGCCAAGTTCCAAATTCTTCAAAGCTGTACAAGCCGATAAAGTGCTTACAACGGTGCCCTCATCAGGCATCAAATTACACCCTTGTCGCATCCGCCTAAAAACATCTACAGCGTCCTCAAATCTCATACACTTAACATGCCCTGAAATCGACACATTCCAAGAAACCACATCCTTGTCAGGCATTTCATCAAACAGCTTCTTAACATTACAAATTTTACCCAATACACCGTACATGTCCATGATCGAATTGCACACATAAGTATCAAACTCAAGACCAGTTTTTACCACATACCCATGAACCTTTTCACCTTTCTTAACCTCTCCTAACCAACCAACAGCCTTAAAAACAAACGGGTAAGTAAAATTATCTGGTGATACGCCGCGTTCTCTCAGCTTACTAAAAAGCAAAAGGGATTTTCTAAAACTACCCTTTTTCGCAAATGCTTTGATCAAGAGGTTGTATGCCAACAAACATGGACTCTGAATAGAACCGAAGATCTTCTCTGCGTAAAGCAAGTTTCCGTGAGATGGGTGTGTGCAGAAGACCATGAGCTTGTTGAGGGTCTCTGGGTTCTGTTGGAGGCCGATTTGGAAGATCTGGGCCTGAATTTGTTTGAGTTGCGTCATTGATTTGCAGTTTTTGAGAAGATAGATACATGATTTCTTAGTTAATGTCGAGGTGTGTGAAGAATCCGATTGGGGAACGGGTTTCCATATAATTTGGCGGGAAACAGAGTTGGGTAACCGTTGCGAGAGCATGTGAAATATTACGCAAAATTGTGTTCAATAATTCGTGACAGCTCCTATTGAATTGACACCCCTCATTTTTATGCTCTTAAAACATCTTTTTCATTAATTAACTATCTAAAATTATTTAAAGAAAAATTATCTCTGCATCGTCTTTTTTTAGTCGTATGTATATTTAACACCATAAATTTTTTATATATATTTTACACCATCTTTATTAAAAGACTATTAAATATAAATCAGTCACCTTGACACAAAAAATAATTATTTTATTCCTAAATGAATTAAAAATTATTTTATTCTATAAAATTTTTAAAAATATGAAAATTATAATTATAAGAATGCTCCTAAATTCAATCAAACAAATAAATATCAAAATCTAAGATGATAATTATTAAATAAAATTATAATGATAAAAAATAACATCTTCTAATTATAATTTCATTTAATTTTTGTAGTTAAATTAAATATAAAAAAGTTTACAAAAATTGACATAAAGAGAAAAGCTCCCTATAATTATTGTAAACTTCCCTATAATTAGTATTAAGAAACTTCACTATACAATTAAATGAAATTATGATTACAAAAAATTAAAATGATAATTTTTAAATAAAATTATATTCATAAAAAATTAACATTCTGGATTTAAGATTTATTTATTTTATTAGATTAAGAGTATTCTAATAATTATAATTTTTTATTTTCTAAAATTTTATAGTATAAAATAGTTTTTTAATTTATTTAGGGATAAAATAGTCATTTTATATAATCAAAGTGATTGATTGATACAAGCTTAAAAACAAAGTTGATACAAAGTACATACCAAAATTTTATGGTGATTAAATGTACATATGACAAAAAAAGGTCGTGCATAAATAATTTCTCTTATTTAAATTACATAAGTTCAGAAAAAAGGAAAAAAAAAAATCAAACATACACACACCCTATCTTTGTGGTTAGATTTCTCCTTAACCAAATCAAACGAAACTGAAATTTTGAATTTAATTCAGCTTAAATTATAATATACAAACCATTAGGATTTAAATGTACAAACTGGTCGAGTTTTTTCTTTTATATCTTAATTGCGCATAGAATTAATGTAGGAGGTTTTGATAATTTTTTTATAGTAAATATTAAACGATATATCATATATTATAATTTTGTAGACAGGAATTTATTCAAAATAATATATTCTCAAGTTTGATTTTTTTTTTCCATGAGAGAAAATGTCAAAAATAAGTTCAATAAGACTACGGGAATATTCAAACCTCAATTTTCCTGTGGACTTTTCAACTTTGGTCAGCCGTCAAAAATTTCATTCAGAAAATATCTCACACAAGAAAAGAATGTAATAACACGAATAAATAGCCTGACCCGGATCCGGCCTCGGACCCGTGCCCTTTCTTCCACGCAACTTCCAACGAAGTGTTCATTAAACCGCCGGATCTCAGATCTCACAAATCTTATCAGGAATATCCATCAGCACGACACCGTTTCGGTCCCAAAGCGCAGTCGTTTTACCAGACAAACCATGATTCATTACGTGCAAATGTTGCTGTCTTGTCTGTACTCTCGAGCCTGAACTAGTATATAAAGTTCTGAATGCTACCGAGTCACGGACTCGCTGTTCATAATATTAACAAAATCAACGTTCAATAACGAAGCCGCCGACTTGCATTTCCGCAATTGAGCCCATCATCTCTCTCCGTTTCGAATCCAAAAGAGGGGTTTCTTGGATCTCGCTCTGCTACCCATAGACAAGGTCATTTCATTTCCATTTGAGAATTCTCCAAATTTATTGTGTCCAATTTCTTGTCTTTAATTACTTTTGCTCCAATGCGTTACATTGTAGATCGATTCAGTATCACATCTTAAATCAATTACCAATTGACCCAAATGGATTCTTAAATCTTTTTTTTTTTTTCTCTCTCTCTCTCTCTTTTTTGTTTTTTTGTTTTTTTGTTTTGCTGATACTATTAAGTTTATCACCTGCGTACTTCTCAATATTCAAGAAACAAGAAATGTCGTCAATTCGATTTGATTCCACTAAGCAATACTACACAACCAGCGGCCTTGTAGTTGGTTACGCTCTCTGTTCAAGCTTGCTTGCCGTCATAAACAAGTTTGCCATCACCAAGTTCAACTACCCAGGTCTTTTAACTGCGTTGCAATACTTAACCTCTGCTCTGGGTGTTTGGGTTTTGGGAAAGTTTGGATTTTTACATCATGATCCCTTCACTTTTGATACGGCCAAGAAGTTCTTACCCGCTGCTTTTGTTTTCTATCTTGCAATTTTCACAAATACCAATCTTTTGCGTCATGCCAATGTGGATACTTTCATAGTGTTTAGATCGTTAACCCCCCTTTTGGTCGCTCTTGCTGACACTGCCTTTAGACGGCAACCTTGCCCATCAAGGCTTACCTTTTTGTCACTGGTGATTATTTTGGGTGGCGCTGTTGGGTATGTGGCCACTGATTCTGGTTTCACTTTGACTGCTTATTCGTGGGCATTTGCATATTTGGTGACAATCACTACTGAGATGGTTTATATTAAGCATATGGTGACAAATCTTGGGTTGAACACCTGGGGTTTTGTGTTGTATAACAATTTGTTGTCTTTGATTATATCACCATTTTTTTGGTTTTTGACTGGAGAGTATGGTGAGGTATTTGCTGCTTTAGTTGCCAGTGCTGGAAGCTGGTTTGTGCCTGATGTCTTTTTTGCGGTTGCTTTGTCGTGTGTGTTTGGGTTGCTTATCAGTTTCTTTGGATTTGCGGCAAGGAAGGCAATCTCTGCTACTGCATTTACTGTGACTGGTGTGGTTAATAAGTTCCTTACAGTTGTGATCAATGTCTTAATTTGGGACAAGCATGCCAGTCCATTTGGCTTGATTTGCCTCCTTGTTACGATTGCTGGAGGTGTTCTTTACCAGCAGTCTGTTACTGGACCTGGTGCTGCTCCTGCACAGCGTGAACCAACAGTGTCTAAGCAGAACGATACTGAGAATCCTTCTGATGATTTTGGGGGAGAAGACCAAGGGAAAAGCTTACTTGGTAAACATGCTTCTGCATGAGAATATTTGTTTCATTTTTGTCATTTCTTTAGCAATTGGAATTTAACAAATTCCATCTGTAGTGAGCAATTTATGGTATAAGTATTATTCTTGTATTGGATCTTCAAAAATGTATTCTTCGAGAATTTGAATTTTGTGTACACTTGCCACGTATGTTTGGAAATGGATAATACAATGGTACTTAGTTCTTCATGGATAATACAACAGTATTTAGTTCTTCATTGATAATTTTTTTTTTTTTTAACTTTTACATTGCTTTCTTAAAATCTTAATGTTGCATTTGTTCGGCATGATGGGAATGACTTGATCTTTGATTTAACACTCTTTTCACTAACGAAAAACAACATTTTGTGGAATGTAATAAAGTTTTGTGCACAGCATATTACTATGTAACCCATTTAGCAATATACCAGAAAATGGCTGTTAATTTACTATTCTGTCTTTTATGAGGATAATTTGTTACTTGCATCTCTGAGTTCTTGGTATTGTTATAGGATTAAATTAATTTTGTTGTTTTGAGTTTATTAATGTTAGCCATTGGATGCTTGTAGTTCAGTTCACCTGAAACACTTTGTAAATAAGCAACAGTCGCCTAGTATTCCCTTTTGCTTCTATTCCTCTTGATGTCATTTCTTCCTTCCTATTTGTCTATCTACCACAGTTAAAACATTTAAGAGACCTAACTTTCTTTTGTAATTCTGCAAAGCATGTTTCTTGAGTGAACAAAAAGGCATCTGGATTATAGCTTTGCCATTGGACTGACACAGCTATTGCTGAAGTATGATACAGATTCACTCATGGTGAACTACTAATCCTTTTGTGGTGGAAAATCTATGGTATTCTGGGGTATACACCCTCATTCATTAGATTTTTCCCATGTATACAACTCAACCTATCATGAAAAAGTGGATGCATGTCAGGATTCAAGAACCTAAAGGGGGTGTATACACAGGAGTACCAAGAACTTTTTCATTTGTGGTACTTAGCGATTAATTATCCGACTTTTGATCAATTTTTAGAATTAATTTAATGATTTCTACTATTCGAAGATTGGCATCAACCTTGCTGTTCTCTCTATGACTTTCTGAATTGATTAGGGTGATTGAGAAATGAAACTATAAAGATATACACATTGGTAAAATTAGTCAAAACTAGCAGAACATATAACCTGTCTGTAAGTATTTACAAATCATGCAAGTTAATTGGTCAAGTCTTTGACCCTTTTATATTTTATGGAGTCCAGGAGTGAAAGCACACTGTGATTCGTTATTGATACCATATGCTTTCCTCCTATCCATTTACCAGGAAAGTATGTGAGAGTTTTGTTTGACAATGTCCCCATTGGAAGATATAATCTCGATTGCCTGAAGAATTCCTTAGATTTTACTCCCACCTCACCTCCTTTTGACTGGCATCGTTGAAATTTCACATATACACACTAAAATGTGCATATGCTCTAGCATGTCTATTAATTTCTTATTTGAACAAGGGTTCATTTCATGTTATTCTTCGGTTGCAGAGCCGCCTTCATTTAATATTCTTGGTTCATTTAAAAGCAAAACAATTGAGAATTAGGATTGCAGTACCATGTAGAAACCTGCCAATATAGGATATGATCATCAAAAATCACCAGAAATCTTTGCATGAACAAGATCCATTCTTAAAATGGTGAAACCTGTTCCTATCCATCACAACTGTCTCCCTATTATAAACTTTTGATATGATGTTGGTTGCGGTGTGGCAATCATTGCATACACGAAGATTCTTTATAATTCGAATTAGAACCCCAGGCATTGGACTTACAAGCCCAAATGTTATTGCCAGCTTCTCGGTATGGAGGTTAAGTGCAGTCTCCTTTTCCTCTTCATCCATATCAAACAACACTTCTGATTTGTTTGGAACAAAACCAGCTTTCTTTTATCGGTTTATCATGTCATCCACCATTTCATAAATTTCTGAGGATTGTGGGTGTGATGGATCACCCTTAACAAATTCATGAACAACACCATCAACCTCAATCAAAATGCAACCTGGGGGCTTCTTTATGTTTCTTTCTGCCATGAGTTCCCTGATTCTTTTGACCTTCTTCCACTTTCTTGACGAGCTATATCTGTTCGATAGAATAACATATGAGCCACCATTATCTGGGAGAAGCTCCAATAGTTGTTGAGCTGCTCTTTCTGCGGCCTCAAGGTTGTCATGTATTCTGCAGGCACCAAGAAGTCCTCCCAGAACAAAATGATCCAGTGCCATGGGCATGTTCTTTATCAACTCCTCAGCTTTAGCTATGCGACCAGCTCGACCTAATATATAGACTAAACAACCATAATGTTCGATGCTAGGCCGAATGCCATATTTCTCGGACATCAAATTGAAGTGAGAAATCCTCTCATCTACTAGTCCAGCATGACTACAGGCAACCAAGACACCAACAAAGGTAATTGCATCTGGCTTCACCCCTCTAATCTGCATCTCATAGAAATACTCCAGAGCTTTATTTCCTTGTCCGCACATTGCAAGGACAACAATCAATGCTGTCAAAGTCATAACATCTTTCTCCGTTTATTATGCTGCCACATTTGGCATACGTGTCCACAAGCGCCATTCCTAAGCCAACATCCACCTCAATGTTCTTCTTCATGATATAGGGATGCAGCCACATACCAACCTCAAGGGCACCCAAATGAGTGCAAGCGAGCAACAAACTCATTGTCACTTTATCCCCTGTCAGCCCCTTGTGTTGCACCTCCCGAAAGAGTAACAAAGCTTCCTCGCATGCACTATCCTCAACATATCCTTTAAGATGTTCCAGCAATATAAGTTCTTCTCAGGCATCCTTTCAAATTATAGGTGCCGTATTCCAAGAGGCACCTAACCATGCTACGTGTCCATCTTATTAGATAACATAAGCTATTCCGGGATAAATAACACTTAAGCTATTCTGAGTAGATAACACCCAAGTTATTCTGGGATAAATGACACACAAGTTATTCCGGGATAAATAACACCCAAACTATTCTAGGGTAAATAACACCTAAGTTATTCTAGGATAAATGACAACCAAGCTATTCCTTATAGGATAAATAACACCCAAACTATTTCAGGGGAATAACATCTAAGGAAAAAATTCTTCCGGAGCTTATAAAAATGGCAAGAGGGGGGAATTAATTCCACAATCCATTAGCCTACGGAAATCACGTCCAAAGACCATACAGGTAAGGAAACATACATGGCCGAAATAATTCTCTAGATCATATTCACCTCCACGTGCAAAGGAATGATGGGTGACACATGTCGTTAGATTGAGGGTTCAAAGCAAAACCCTAAATCCACATCACTCATCATCTATAAATAAAGACTCATCTCTAAGAGAAAAGGGAGTCTTTTGCCTCCAAAAAAAGTATTGTTCATATCTAGGAGAGAAACTAATCTTCTCCATTTTTATTCTTTCTTTAATCTTAATCAAACACTAACTTGGGAATTAGAGTGCCTTTTTCATATATTCACCCCTCCAGAATCGAGGCCAACGATCGTGACAAGTTCTCCACAAGTTACAAACACGTATGAAGGTAAAAAATTCTAGCCACCTTCATTGGCGCCGTTTGTAAGGAAGACTTTATAAAATTCTTAGGCTAATAAGAAGGAAAATTTTTCCTAAGCTAATAAGAAAAACTTTCTAAGGCCAATAATAAGGAAAAATTTTCTTGGGCTAATAAGAAGGAAAAACTTTCCTAAGCCAATAGGAAAAACTTTCCAAGTCTAACAATAAGGAAAAACTTTCCGAGGCCAATAAGAAGGAAAACTTTTCTAGGCCAATAACAAGGAAAAACTTTCCAAGGTTAATAATAAGGAAAATGTTTCCAAAGCCAATAAGAAGAAAAAATTTCCTATGCCAAAAAAGAAGAAAAACTTTCATAGCTAATAAGAAGGAAAATTTTCCTAGGCCAATAGAGAGGAAAAAAATTTCTTAGGGCAATAAAGAGGAAAAACTTTCCTAGGCCAACAATAAGGAAAAATTTTCTGAGGCTAATAATAAGGAAAAACTTTGCAAGGCCAGCAATAAGGAAAAACTTTCCGAGGCCAATAAGAATGAAAAACTTTCTAAGCTAATAAAGAGGAAAAATTTTCTAAGCCCAACAATAAGGAAAAATTTTCCTAGGCCAATAAAAACAAAAACTTTTCTAGGCCAATAGAAAGGAAAAACTTTCAAGGCCAACAATAAGGAAAAACTTTCCGAGGCCGATAAGAAGGAAAAACTTCCTAAGCTAATAAAGAGGACAAACTTTCCAAGGCCAACAAGAAGGAAAATTTTTTCGAGGCCAATAAGAAGGAAAATTTTTCTAGGCCAATGAGAGGAAAAATTTCCTACGCCAATAGAGAGGAAAAACTTTTCTAGGCCAATAGAAAAAACTTTCCAAGGCTAACAATAATGAAAAGTTTTCCTAGGCTAATAAGAAGAAAAATTTTCCTAGGCTAATAGTAAAAATTTTTCGAGGTCAACAATAAGGAAAAATTTTCTTGGACTAATAAGAAGAAAAAATTTTCCCTAGGCCAACATAGAGTAAAAACGTCCCTAGGCCAATAAAGAGAAAAGTTCTCCTATAAAATTTCTCCGGAGTAACTCATTTTCCCCTAAGCCAACGTAGAGGAAAAAATTACCCTATGCTAATAAGGAGAAAAATTCTTTTATGAAATTCCTTCAGAATAACTCATTTTTTCTCAGGCCAATGTAGTGGAAAAACTATCCCAGGCCAATAAGGAGAAAGTTCCTTTATGAAATTATTTCAAAGTAGCTCACTTTTTCCTAAGCCAACGAAGAGGAAATTTTTCTCTAGGCCAATAAGAAGAAAAATTATCTTATAAAATTCCTCCAGAATAACTCATTTTTCCTAGACCGACGTAGAGGAAAAATTTTCCGAGGCCAATAAGGAGGAAAATTTTCTTAGGCCAATAAAGAGGAAAAAATTTTCATGACGAATAATAAGAAAAAATTTTTCTAGGATAATAAGAAGAGAAAATTTCCTAGGTCAACAGGAAAAACTTTCCGAGGCCAATAAAAGGAAAAATTTCCTAGGCCAATAAAGAGGAAAAACTTTCCTAAGCCAATAACAAGAAAAAAAAAATTTCCTAGGCTAACATGGAGAAAATTTTTCCTAATTAAACTTCCTTCCGGAATAATCACTTTTCCCTATGCCAATGTAGAGGAAAAATTTACCTAGGCCAATAAGGAGAAAAACTTTCCTAATAAAATTTCTCCGAAATAGCACACTATCCTAGGCCAACAAAAAGAAGAAACATCTCTAGGCTAACAAGGAAAAAAAATTTCCTAACATTATTCTTTTGGATAATCCACTTTTTTCCACTTCAAGAAGAAGGAAAATTTTCTTAGGCCAACAAAGAAAAAAATTATAACAATATTCCTCCAGAATATGTCACTTTTCTGAATGCCAAGGAGGAAAAAATTAGCCCGAAGAGAAAAAACTTTCTTAGGCTAACAGTGAAGAAAAGTTTCCTTAAGCCAATGATAAGGAAAAATTCCCTAATAACATTCACTCAAACTAGCTCACTTTTTCCTAGGCTAACAAAGAGGAGAAACCTCCTTGGCCAACAATGAGAAAATTTCTCTAATAATATTCCTTTGATTAATAGTTCATTTTTCCTTGCTTTCACAAAGAGGAAAAATTTTCCTAGACCGATAAGGAAGAAAAGTTTTGATTGATATTCCTTTGAAATAGTTCATTTTCTCATAAACTAATAAATACTTAATCATTACCGTTACACATTAGTAACAATAGCCTGATTGTTACTAGTTTGTGGAGGGAGTAATATCCCATTAAATATTTAGTATATCAAAAGTTAAGGCCACAAGAGTAAGCCAAGCCAAGAAAAGACCAATGTTCAACAAGGTAAACAAATGCTAAGGAAAGACCGTGGCAAACAAAAGCTAAGGAAAAACCAAGGCAAAGTCAACAAAAGAAAGCCAAACTAAGGTATGGCCAACCATATGCAAGGTAAGACAAAAATGAGTCATTCTAAACTAGGGGTGGGCAAAATACCCGACCTGATCCGACCCGACTCGACCCGAAAAATTTTGGGTTCGGGTCGGATCGGGTTGTGATTCAAACCCGATCGGATGGGAACTTGTAAACCCAATCGGGTTGTGATTGGGTCAGGTAAATCCGATACCCGATCGGGTCATCCAAAAAAAAAAACTAAACACACATTACACACGCACACACCAGACAGTCAGACACGCACCCACAAAGTCATAAACACACAAAAGAACACAGAACAAACTCATGCACACACAAAAAGACACAGAACATGCTCATGCACACAGCCACACAACCCTCAGTGAACCCTCTTCAATCCTCGTGAGAAACTGACACCCAACAACCAGCCACGATCCCGCGATTTGTTACTCCATCTACTGTCGTGATCTGCTGTTCCATTTACTGCCGACTACCGTGATCTACTGCTCCAATCCCACGGCCTCTAACCCGACCTGAGTGTTTGCCGTGATCTGCTACTCCTTTCATCTTTTATGAATTTGTGACTTTTCTAAGTTTCAACTTTCAATTCAGGGTATATACTATATAGTAATTGGTTATTAATTGGTTATTTATTATGTAATTAGTTGTATATGCTTAATTGGTTATTTATTATGTAATTGGTTATTATTTGATTGTTGTAAATTGTAATTATATATTTTTAAATGTTAGTAATAAAATCAAAAATTAAATGTTAGTAATAAAATAAAAAAATTCATGTATTTATGATTTTTTATGAATAAATTTTATTAATTGTTAATAAATAACAAAATTTTTGTCAATTATTAATAATTGAAATAATGTTAATTGATAATTGTTAATAATCATTAATAATAGTTAATAATTGATTTTTTATAAATAAAAAATTAGGACATTAGGTAGATTAAATATTAAAATTAAGTATTATGTTAGTGTTACATATATTTTACAATTATAATGTGTTATATGATTATGTGCACTTCAAGCCTTCAACCTTAAAAAAATTAACTAATTCAATTAATATTTTATTGTATGTTAATCATCCGTTAAGTCGTTAAGTACAAGTAATTTGGGCTTCAAATTAAAGGGTTTATAATAAGAATTAAGGCATAGATCGGCAAATAATATCATATTATTATGGGGAATGGGTAATTGGATATTATAAATTAATTAATTAATCATGAATTTCTTACTTTTTGTTTATAGAGCATGAACAACTTGAATTGAAATTACTAATTAGATTTTGTTAATAATATTTTAGTGTTTTGATTTTTGAATTAATGATTATGAATGATTATTTTGTATATTCAGATGCTTGGACACTCAAGATTGAATTCGATGAGTGACGATAAAGAACAAAGTGTACAAATGGAAGGAACCTAAAGAGGAAAGGAAAAGGCGAAGCGGAAAAGACTGTTAACGAAGAAAAGATTAAAAATATGGAATCATTTAACTTTACTCGAAGATAATCCAAACAAATGTAAGTGCAACTATTGTGGTAGACAATATTATTGTGCAAATTTTATTGAACTCGTAAGTGTACGAATCTATTGTAGAATAGATTAATGGTGACGAGTGTCAATTTCACGAGGAGATGGATTTTAATTATGTGTAGAATTACTTTTCTAAGTGGGTGATTGGATTTGTGATGGAAGTGATTTACAATATCCTAAAATTTAAATTAAAATGGCGAGAATAAATTGAAGCGAAATCTATTTAAAATGAAGTGTTTAGTTATCTGAATCTGTATCAACATGCACAATGGACTAAATACTCATTATTAATGCCAATTAAATCATGAGGGGGGTTTCCACTCCTCATGAACCACACTCTAATCAATATGGTGCTAAGGGCTTATCGTGCCAAATAATAATAACCTTGTACCAGGGAGCCGGTTAAACCAGTGCGGTATCTAGACAAGATTATTACTATTTGTCAACGAAAAGTCAAAACATCCACAATAATTAGAGGAAAAAGAAAGTAAATTTACTAAATAAAGTCCATGGCACATGTTGAGACTTCACCTTCACCCAAACTTGAAAGAAAATTAGTTACTCATAGTTGCAGTAAGGGTAAAATAGAAATTTATTAAAATACGTAAAAAAAATACAAAATAGAGAAGGAATTACATAAAATAAAACTCAAAAATAAATTCAGGGGTGTCAAATTAGGGGGGAGCCCATTTTTTATAGATACACTGAGTAAATTATGACCATCAGATTAAAAACATTTTGGACGCTTAGGATTGCACCACGTCATCTGCCAACAGTGTGCAGTTTGAATAGTGACACGGTATGAACAATAAGGCGGATTGAATATTAACGCGGTTTGGTTGTAAATAATTCCGTGTATATGCATGTACCGTACGCACGATTTTTGGTCCACTAACATACAGTCACGTTACCGATCAACAGTACATAAGAATTTTAGTCTAATAAGATCGTGACACCTTATCGGTCAATGCCACATCATCGGTCAATGCCACGTCATCGTTCCGTATATGTGAACAGTGTCATGAACAGTGTCATGAACAGTAACATAAACAATACCGTACATGTGAATACTCCGTACATGTGAACAATGATATTTTTTCTTTTATGGTCCTCTTAAGGTTTTCGACTGTCCTGAGTTTAAAATGATGTCTGTTTTGCTGTCTGATCTCTCGTTCATTGTGAAATGACAATGATGCCCTTAAAATACATAAAATACTTAATTAAAATAAAACACACATAATTAATCACAAGTGACTTAAATACATAAAAGTAAGGGTGTTAGTAAGACTTGAAATATAAAATGATGATTTTCTCCTTTATAAATATACAATTTTTAACACTCAACAAATATCAATGTCATTCCAGGCTTGATGGGATTACAAATATGGCAAGGCATATAAAGACATGTGAAGCATTCAAGACATTTCAGGAACAACAAAGTGGAAGTCAACAAATTTTGAAAACTGAGGGCGGCGAAGAAAATGCAAGTAATTTGGTTTTGGGTAAAGGATGGAGGCAAAACGCGTGTCGAAGGGCAGTAACTAAAATGATTATTATGGGTGAGTTGCCGCTCAGTTTTATAGACAACAAATGATTCAGGCATTTCTGTAGTGTAGCTATCCCGCAGTTCATTATACCATCCCGAAGAACTATTAGTAGAGATGTTATGGAGTTATTTTTTTAAGAAAAGGCAATGTTGAAGAGTTTGATTTGCAATAACAAGCAGCGGGTGTCTCTTACAACTAATTTATGGACTTCTGTTCAAAACATGAGTAACATGAGTTACATGGTGATTATAGCTCATTTTATTGATAGTGATTGGTGTTTGAATAGGAGGACTATTAGTTTTAGCGTAATCGAAGATCATAGAGGGAAGTTAATGGCAAAAAAATTGCGGCTTGCTTACAGAATTGGGGGGATTGAGAGGTTATTTGCAATAACTGTTGATAATGCCATTACAAATGATATTATTGTTAGTTATGTCACTATGTAGTTGCTTACTTGGAGGAATAATATTGCACTTGTGTTGGCGGGACAATATATGCATGTGCGTTGTTGTGCACATATTTTGAATTTGATTATTGTTTCAGGGTTGGATGAGTTGTATGCTAGTGTTGTCGATATTCGAAATGCTGTGAAGTACGTGAGATCCTCCACCACGAGGTTGGGGACATTTAAACAATGTGCTGAGTAGGTGAATTGTCGAAAGAGAATTGTTGTTTTTTATTGTCCTACCATGTGGAATTCCACTTATTTGATGTTGATGACTACACTGAAATTTCAAGCGACATTTGATAGAATGGCAGAAGTGGATAAACCTTATCATGCATACTTTGCTGCGAAAGAAAATAATGTTAGAAGGGTGGGCCTGCCTGAACCGGATGATTGGGAGAGTGCTGAACGAATTGTGAAGTTTTTGAAGGTATTTTATGATGTCGCATTGTTGTTTTCTGCCTCTTTCAGTGTGACTTTTAATATTTTTTATGATACTATTGGTTTAATTGAGAGTTCATTACCTGCACTACAAGAAAGTACAAATCATTGGGTGTCATCTATGGCTTATAGTATGAGGAAAAATTTTTATAAGTATTGGGAGTCCACGGGAAAGATAAACAAAATATTGATTATTGTCTCTATTCTTGATCCACGAGCGAAAATGGATTTTGCTAAACATATTTTTTAGATAATTTTTGGCAATGATAATTTAATGGTTGAACAAATGACCAAAGCAGTGAAGGACTTATTGAATGAGCTTTATAATGCATATAGTGCATTCTCCACTAGTTCCACATCATCGATGTATAGTGAGAGTGGTCTTAGTGGCAACTATGGTGGTATAAGTTCTTCTCAACGTTTTACAACTAAGGCTAATTTGGTGAATGTTGCTGTTGGTGAAGGTGATGATACTTTTCGAGTTGTTCGCCATTTCCTTAGATATGCCAAGGAGGTTTTTGTTCAGAATGAGAGCAGAAGAGTAGCATATGAGGTGGAAAGGTACTTGAAGGACCCAGTTGAAGATCCCAGCAATCTTAAACTTAATGTTTTGCTTTGGTGGAAGGTGAATAGATCGAGATATCCAATTTTGGAGAAAATTGCAAGGGATGTCCTCGTTGTTCCTCTTTCCACAGTGGCATCTGAGTTTGCCTTTAGCATCGGGCGTCGTATTATTAATGAGTATAGGAGTTATTTAACCCCGGCTATGGTTAAGACATTGATATGCACTGAAAATTGGCTGCAATCTGAACTTTTTGACAATCTCGTCTACAACCTCCAAGAAAACATTAAAGAGCAAATGTTTCATATAGAATTACAAGAAGGTAATGTTTTTAATTTTTTATCACACATTATATACATAATATATTTAAAATGCATTATAATTTTATATAGAACATCTACATGTAGTCATGTACTTGAGTTACTTACTAATTTCTTCTTCTTTTTTGTTTGGATTTTATAAAGTTTATAAGATCGCAAGCTTCGAAGTGGAAGCGGTAAGCACCGACATTGATGTTATGAATGTTTGAAAAGTAACTTTTAATATATATTATTATTCATAATTTGATATTATAGTACTATTAGGTTGTAATTTAAACTATAATTATAGTTGTTATAGTTTTAAATTTTTAAGTCTAATTGTAGTTTGTAAAATTATAAGTTTGTAATTATTTTAGTTAGACAAGTTGAAGTTGATAGAATAGTATTATTGTTTAGTATGATTATTAACTTAATTTGGTGATGAATGCCATAAAATAAGCATGATTGACTTTATTTTTTTTATTATATATATAATCAAGTGTGTGTGTGTGTGTGTGTGTGTGTGTAATGAAAAATTTGCTAAACAAATTATATTTATTTGTAATTATAAATTTATAATGATATAATAGAAATTAGAAAGATTGTAACACCTTTTTAGCTCAATTAAAGATATTGGATTTATTTATTTGTGTTTGTGTTTTATGTGTAACCTTATGAATTTGATTTATTTGCTGAATTTTTTTATATGAATCAAGTCTATTCATTTGCAACATGGCTTAAAGAAAATAGTTATTGTACATTTCTTCAATCCTTCTCTCGGCAATCGGCGCTTGAACTTGGAGTTCAAGAATTTGAATTTAGAACTTGTCAAAGTGCTTGCATGGAGCTGTGGAGGAACCAATCAACCAAGGAAGCTTAGTTAGTTTTTATGTTTGAACTTTGTGATTTGTGTTTCCGAACAATTTAATTATGTTTAAACTTTGTGACTTTGTGAGTTTGTGTTTCAAACTTTCAAAGATTAGTATTTGGAAATTGTGTTTTGAATGGAGATTAATAGCCTATTAACTTTGGACTTTGTAAGTTTGTATTAATTTTAACTTTTATTAAGTTTAGACTTTGTTAGTTGAGCAAATAATAATCATAGTCCTACCCTCCAAGGCAATATGCAAATAATCCTATTTTAACATTTTAACTTTATTTATTTGATTTCATAGCATTTTCTTTTCTTTTTTTCGATTGAAAATTAGTAAAAAGGACTACAATTGAGAAAATTGTCTTAAAACCATCATAAAAACTGTAAAAATAGGGAAAAAAGAGCTCAAAATTGCATTAACCGAAATTGACCCGAATTGACCCGACCCGATTTGACCCGATTTCAACCGACCCGAAATGACCCAAACTCAATCCAACCTGTTTTAAATTCGAACTTGATCCTACCCGTTTTAAATCCAAACATGATCCTACCCGAATTAAACCCGAATTATTGACCCGACCCTACCCAATCCAAATTATAATCAAATCGGGTTAGGTCGGGTCAATACTTCGGGTTTAATTCGGATTGATTTTTGTCTACCCCGAACAACCCGAAACCCGATCGGGTTGACCCGAACCCGGTTTTGCCCACCATTATTCTAAATCAAGGCATAAAATATTTTCCGACCAAAATTCCAGAGTAAAAACAAAGATTTTTATAAACCATTCCTGGACTAATTGAAATGCCTACGGAAAATTCACATTTCCGCTTATAACTTTGGTTTACCAAAAAAAAAAAAAAGTTGTAGAAACTGACATTTCCTCTCGGAACTTTAGTTCAAGGGAAAAGCTCAAAGAATAACTATGATTTCCTCCTAGAACTTCGGTTTAGAAGAAGAATTCGAAGAGCTAACATTTCATCTAGGAATTTCAATTCAGAGGAAACAATTCACTTTTTCCTGACTCAATAAGAGAAAAGTTCATTAACACATTCCTCTCAAAATATATCTAAACGCCCAAGGCATAGTCCTTTCGAAAAGGTTACGTGATCAGTCAAACAAAAGTCAGAACTTCTTATTTCAATCAAAGTATTTTCTAAAGAAAATACACTTGCGGGGGGAGTAGTGTAGGTGCCGAATTCCAAAAGGCACCTAACCATGTCACGTGTCCATTTTATCAAATAACAGTAGCTATTCTGGGATTAATAACACCCAGCTATTCCGGGATAAATAACACCTAAGCTATTCTGAAAGTAAATCACACCCAAGTTATTCCAGGGTAAATGACACCCAAGCTATTCCAGGATAAATAACACCCAAGCTATTCCGGGATAAATCACACCCAAGTTATTCCGGGATAAATCACACACAAGCTATTTCGGGTAAATAATACCCAAGCTATTCCGGATAAATAACACACAAGCTATTCGTAGATAAATGATACCCAAACTATTCCAGGGTAAAGATGGCCAATGAGCCGGGCGGCATGTGGCACGGCACGAGCACGTTTCGGTGAGGCACGAGGCACGGCACGGCACGCACGTGGGCCGTGCCGGGCCTAGAATTTTAGGCACGCGGGCCTTAAAGCACGGCACAATTAGAGATGGGTCAAAGCACGGCACGCAAAAAAGCACGTAATAAACACAGTTCATTGGTGGGCTAGCACGCGGCCCGTGAGCCATTAATAGCATGTGGGCCAAAATATATCTAAGTAAATTTTTTTAACAAAAAGTAAATATAAAATGTTATGAAATTAAAGTAAAATATCTTGAAATTAAATGTTTTAATATATTTTTTAGCATAGACTTTTAAAAATTAATTTAAATCATTAAATCTTAGTTTAAATAAATATTCTAATTTTTTATGTTTATTATTTATTAAATGAATAAGTAAATATCATGATTTTAATAAATAAAATTATAAATATCATAATTTTATTTATGATATTTATTAAATGAATAATGTTATTTATGATATTTAATTTTATTTATGATATTTATTTAATTATTTATTTATGTTTATAATTTATTAAATGAATAAGTAAATAACTAAATATCATGATTTTAATAAATAAAATTATAAATGTCATAAATTTATAAATTATAAATAAAAAAATTTTACAAAATTAATAATAAAATATTTTTCATATTAATATTAAATCATAACTTAGTTAATATTTAATAGAGATACGTTTCATTTGTGAATGAAATATTTTTCATTTTATACACAAGAAAAATTATGATAAATAAAAAATTACATTTTCATTAAATGAAGTTAAAGTACAATTATAATATTAGTAATTCAAATAAAATTAAGTGTAATTTGCATCACTACAGTTAACAATACATCCCAACTAGGTTGGCACCTACTGAATCATCTATCATTTGCAAATTTACAACCTTCTCACTAATAAAATTTGTTTCAAAAAGTTACAAGAAAAAAAAGTCTCTAGTCTTTGGAAGTGGCTTCAATGTTCAGTACTCTGCATAATCTAGATCAACTTCATCTTGATCAACATTCAAACTCTCAATTTGTTTAATTAAAGCATTTTGCCAATCTTGTTGCACTCGGCGTTCAGCATCTTCCCAGTCTTTCAAACACAACAAAGAGTCTAATGTCTCTTATGACAATCTTGACCGATATTCATCTAGAATTCTGCCACATGTACTAAAAGTTGATTCTGATGCTTCAGTTGAAGCTGGAGGGGTTAGTAGATCACGGGCCATAATGGATAATATAGGGAAAAAAGATGTCTTACCCATCCAAAATTCTAAAATATCAAAATTTTACAATTGTGAAGGAGTTGCTAAATCTTCAAGATTGGCATAACAATATCTTTGCAATTCCTTACGATTAGTATCAATATTAGAGGCAATACCCTTACCTTTGAGTAACAAAAGGTGAGCTAGAGTTTTATAAGAAGTCGATGCTTGTTGAACATTAGAATATGTATTGCTTGATCCGAATTTATTTCGATAAAAGTTAAAAAGTTCATGCATAGAGGACATAATTGTATCAAAATATGTATCAAGCCCGGTTTGTAAATTTTCATTAATACCCTCAACTAAAAGTTTTGCACCAACTTCCTTGATTGTAGGATCCAACACTGCTGCAAAAATAAATAGGTGGGGAATATCTTTCCAATATTTTTGGAATTTTTCCTCCATGGTATCACAAATATTTTTAAACATAATATTCTCTATAAAAGTCTTAAAAGTATAACTTATATTATACAAGTGCATTAACACTCTACATGAAGTAGGCTCATAAACAGTAGAACATGCAAGAGTAGCATCATAAAATACCTTTAAAAAATCCATAAATTTAAATGCAACATTCCAATCATAATCAGTGATATGATAATCTTCATCATTCATTCTCTCATTGTAAAAACTATAAATTGCTTCATAATAGTTTTGACAAGAAAGCAACATTAAATATGTAGAATTCCAACGAACTTTCATGTTAAGGTTGAATTTTCTCCTTTTCAATCCAAAAATTTTCAACGTCTCCAAAAATTGTTGATATCTTGAAGGTGCTCTAATATATAAAATGACTGCTCTAATTTTTTCTAAATAATGATTTATATGAGTCATACCAGCTTGAACAATTAAATTAATAATATGACACACACATCTCACATGAAAAAATTTTGAACCACGTGCAGGCATGAGAGTAGAAATATTCCGTAAAAACATATCAATTGCCGCTGTATTGGCAGATGCATTATCAAATGATATGCTAAACAATTTATCAGTAATCTCATATTCTCTTAAAACATACATTATAGCTGCATAAATTACTGAACCAGTGTGAGGATATTCTAATTTATGAAATGCAAGCAATTTTTTTTCTAACCTCCATTTACCATTAAGCTCATGTATAGAGTGCGAAGTCACACAAAAATAACCAACCATATTAATACTAGTCCAACAATCAGAAGAAATTGAAATAACATCATTAAAATTGATAAAAGTATTAATTAAAAGTTTTTTCATGTCATGAAAAATTTTAGTTAAATCACGTTTTAATGTATTTCTAGGCACTTTCTTAAGTTGAGGCTGAACATACCTTTGCAAAAAATTAATTAGACGTTCATCTTCTGAAAATGTTAAAGATTGTTCTGCTGCAGTAATATACCGAGCAATCCTTCTCGCATGTTCTGTTGTGAATATCTGAATGATGTTATACCGGAAGGTCCAGAACCATATTGTGAGAGTTGGGTTTGTGTTGGGTCTTGTGGCGCGTGTTTTGTCTGACAAGGTTCCATATGTCGTCTAAGATGTCCAGTTCCACCATTGCTTTTGGCACTTGAAGCAGATTGACAATATTTGCACATTGCTTGATCCACCATTTCACCTTTTTTGTTTTGAAATTTTTCCAAAGTAAAACATGACCAGACAATCGATGTTCTTTGTCATTTGGAGGTAGTAGTAGGACCAGCAATTGAAGAAGTAGAACCACTTTGACTTGCTTGAGAAGTAGGAGGCGATCGTTCAGGTGGGACAATAAATATATTACTTGGATCAAATTCTAGTGCAGCAATTTCTTCATTTGCAACTTCCTCCCCCTCTTCAACAAAATTAAAATTCTCATCTAACTCGAAATGAGAGTGAGACATTTTATATAATTAATGTTTTGGTAAATAAATGCGTCTGGAATGTATTTGTGCGGGTGAAAAAAAGAAAAAAAAATTATTGAGCAAGAGAATGGAGATTCGTGTGTTAAATGGTGTTGAATGATGTTTTGCTTTTGTTTGAGATTTCAATAACAAAGAAACGTTGCTGGAATTGTTGCTGGAATTGTAGTAAAGAAGATTGGGCAAGCAGAGACTAGAGATGACTAATGAGACAAGAGAGATAACGAGGAGATAGAGAATTAGAGATTGAGAAGTGAGATGAATTCGAAAATAATTTAATCGTTTAAATAGAATAAAAAAGTAAACATTTTAATGGTCAAAAACGGGCAAACACGCTGCAAAACATATTAACGGTCAAAAACGAGCAAACACGCTGCAAACATACAAGTCTACAAGTACAAAGCTTCCTACAACTCTGCAAGGCTGCAGCAAATTAAACAGTTGCATTTAATCATTCATTTGTCCGTTGGAATTGTAACTTGTAAGTTGAGTAATTGATTTAATTTAGAATTTTTTATTATTAAAAATTAATTGTTGAGGGACCTGTCTATGACTCTATGGTACCGATTCTGTAACAAACATCTCACGTCATCCCATTCCCACCATTCGATTGTCTATTGTTTAGTTTCTCACTCCACATCCAACGGCTGATGCTGCAGTCTGTAGCTTACAAATTCTGTAAGCTAGTCAAGTCTAATTGTTGAGTGCCCATGCTGTGAAAGTGAAATTGACTAGTCACCTAGTCCTATCAACTTTATTGTTTTTTTTTAAAGGCATATCAACTTTATTGTTAATTCAATTAATTCAGATATTTTTTATTCAATTAATTCAGATTTTTTTTGTCCGTTGGGTGAGTAATGAAAATATGAAATTAATTTAAAATTTTTTTGTCATTAAAAATCAGAAAACATTAATTGATAATCAGAGTCCGACTGCTTATACTGTAAAATTGAGTAGTCATATCAATTTTACTGTTAATTCAAAAAAAAAATTTGTCCGTTGGGTGAGTAATTCAATTAATTCAGAATTTTTTTTATTCAATTAATTCAGAATTTTTTTTGTCTGTTGGGTGAGTAATAAAATTAATTCATAATTTTTTTATTATTTAATAATTAGAAAAAAATAATAATTTCTAAGTGCACCATTGTTATTTATTTTTTAAAATAATTTTAGTAATTAATTTTTTTTCAAAACAACATATTAAATTAAAAAAAATTATGGTTCATTGTTATAAGAGAATCACGCAACTATCACAATGTTAATAAATCATTAAATCCTATCACAAGTGTCAAGTGTGTTGATGAGATAATATTATAGTAGTAAACTAGTAATACGGGAGGAGCTTGCATTTATTATGTAGAGTATTTTATTTCTTTGAATTTAAATTCTCAACTCAAATTTTCAACACGGTATTTGTCATATAGTGCACATGCAGATGTGCAGATTGCAAATTTGTAGTGCAGTCAATTCAAGTTTCATTATGTAGAGTAATTTTTGTCTTTTTATTATTATCTAATATTATATATACACGCCATTATGCTATCATGCTTCACAATTCTTATTCTTCTTCTTTTTCCTCAAACTTTCCAATATTCTAAAAGCCAAAATCATTATGAATCCGCAGCAACATAATATGAGTGCAGAAGAACCTCAACACCCTCAAGAATGCGGTGTTGATGTAGTTGGACCTCAACAAAATGCTAGGCTAAGTCGTTTTTTAAATGAGCTTTTTCAAAATTTTACTACAATAAGGGAGGAAATAATAGATAATAGTTTGCATCGTCCTTACAAGCGGATGATCTTGAGGTGCAACTATTGTCATCGAGAAGTTATTTATTCAAACAGCCATGGCACCTTGGGTTTACGTCGGCACATGTCAAATTGTTTAGCTCGCCACCAGCCGAGATAGAATTAACCTTGTTCGTTTCCCATATTCATAGTTGTGATTAATAAATGTTTTTTCCGTGCTTGTTATTCATCAGTTGGTCGTAGTTCGTGTTTTGTAGTTGTAACTTGTAAGTTGTGACCTATGATGTGTTATATTAATATTTCGTAGTTATGACTTATTGTAATGATTATTCGAGGATTGTATTTTTAATTTTAATTAAGGGAAATTTACAATTGTCTACCTGTTTGTTTTGCCTTTTTCAAAAATACACAAGTACTTTTTTTTTTCAGCGCAGCACCTGAAGTTTACTTTTTGTTGCATTCGTCCACTTCCGTCTAATTTCCCTTAGTGAATTTAACGGAATGACCTTTTTACCCCTCAAAATTACAATTTAACCCAAAATAAATGGAAATTAGAGATAAATTGAGGAGTCAAAAAAATAAATACAAATTTTCTAAATTTAGCAAGCAAAAAACATTATTTTCCTCCCATTTATAGCATCCACCTTTGAAAAAAATTAAATCCATCCAATTTATCTCCAATTTCCATTTATTTTGGGTTAAATTGTAATTTTGAGGGGTAAAAAGGTCATTTCGTTAACATTCCATTAAATCCACTAACGGAAATTAGACAGAAGTGGATGAATATAACAAAAAACAAACTTCAGTGGCGCGCTAAAAAAAAAAGTGTTTGTGTATTTTTGAAAAAGACAAAACAAACAGGTGGACGAGTGTAAATTTCCCTTTAATTAATTATTATTATGATCTATGGAATTAAATTTAATTAAATTTATGTATTGTTGTGTTATGAATTATGATTGATTATTGTGAAATAAAATATATAGTTGTGAAATTGTGATAAATTAATAATAAAATGTTAATTGCTCTCTTAATAAAAATTAATATGATTTTATGATTGTGAATATTATTATTATTATGTTGGTGGGCTTAAAAAAGCACGTCAGGCACGTGGACTTGAATAAGCACGCCAGGCACGTGGACTTTTTTAAGCATGCTAAAAAAAAAAGTTTGTGGGCTTTTTTTGGGCACGGCCCACCAATTTGGTGGGCCGTGCTGTGCCGGCCCACGAGCCCTTGTGGGCCGACAGTTGCCGACATGGCCCATTGGCCATAGTTATTCCATGGGAATAACATCTAAGGAAAAAAAATTTCTAGAGCTTATAAAAATGGCAAGAGGGGGAATTAATTCTGCAATCCATTAGCCTAAGGAAATCACATCCAAAAGCCATACGAGTAAGGAAACATACAGGATCGAAATAATTCTTTAGATCCTATTCATCTCCACGTGTACATGAATGATGGGTGATACATGTCGTTAGATTGAAGGTTCAAAGCAAAACCTAAATTCACATCACTTATCATCTATAAATAGAGACTCATCTCTAAGAGAAAATGAGGTATTTGGCCTCCAAAAAAGTATTGTTCATATATCGAGAGAGAAACTAATTTTTTCCATTTTTATTCTTTCTTTAATCTTAATCAAACACTAACTTGGGCATTAGAGTGCCTTTTTCATGTACTCAGCCCTCTAGAATCTAGGCCAACGATCGTGACAAGTTCTTCATAAGTTACAAATACATGTGAAGGTAAAAAATTCCAACCACCTTCACAAATAAATCCCAAGCACGTGAGACAAATTTACACTTGCAATAAGCATCCATTAGAGTTGTCTTAAGCTCTACATGAGACCAAAAACCACTTTCATCAACACACTTGTGCACTCGTTTTACAGTTCTTAAATCTCTAGCTCTTGCACGTGCAGTCAAAACGTTAACTAGAGTAACCGCATTAGGCTTCACATTTTCAATTTCCATTCTATAAAAAATCTTGATAGCCTCATCAGGCTGATCCTATTGCACGTATGCACCAATCGTTGTAGCCCAAGAAACTACACTTTTATTATCCATTTTAAAGAAGACTCATTCAGCTGAAACCAAACACCAGCAACTTGAATACATATTAATCAAAGTGTTATGTAAGAAAGAATCCGATGCCAAGCCAAACTTTATAGCTTGACTATGCAATTGTTTTTCAACATAGATATCAGCACATGACTTAAACAACGAAGGAAACATGAATCTATCAGGAATTAGTCCTTGAACAATCATCTCATGATAAAAAAGGAATGCCTCATGATGCAAATTCTTATTTGTGTACCCTCTAACAATGGAATTACAAGTGTAGATGGTTGGATTGGAGATTTGTGAGAAGACTAAACGCACATGATAGTCCTGAAGAGCAGAAAAGCTATGAGTTCACTTGCAGCACAGGGGTCGAAGAAGAGGCTTGTCCTTAGCATTTGGGCATGAATTTGCTTGAGCTCCCTCATTGTGGAACATTTTTCTAGTGAAACTAGACAAAAGTGTGCTTGATATTGACTGTTTATGTTGTTGTTATTGATGTTGTCAAGGTTTATCAAGGGAGAATTATCTGAAGATAAGGCTGGTGTCCTTGTTTGGTGGTGGAGAGGTAGAGGAGCGGCCATACTAGTTGAAGTTTTAGATAAAGCTTTCGATTGTTCATGTTGCAATTGGTGGCTGTGTGTGTAGGAAAAAGAGATCAAGATATCTCTTGTGGTAACATCTAAGGTCAACTAGGTCCCTATACACATAAATTTACCATATAATCTTAAAATATGTTTAGAAGTTTGGAAATTTACTCACACTAATAATATTAGGAAAAAAAATCTACACCCAGTATTAGACTACATACCTAATGGCATAATTGTGGTTGTTAAATTACATTATTACAAGCTTGTTTAATTCATATGTCTACTAGAAAAAAGAAATCACATAAAGGCATAAGATCATTCCAATCCAGTGCTGTTAGAAAAGGGAAAGGTTTGTATCAGGCCTCACTCTCATCGTTTACCATTCGGCACAAGTGACTCATGCCTCTTTACTAAACTACAATACATAGTGCTAGCCTGCCTCGGGGATCACCTAAAACAACTTTGTTAATAGGCCACTAGCCAAAATCAAATACGTCAACAAAATTGAAAAATACTCAACTTTGTCTACCTTCCTCGCCGTCCACTTCTCTGACCACGACAGCCTGCTTTGTTGGAATCTTTGTCATTTAATCAATTAACCAAGGAAGTAAGTCCACTTAATTATTTCAATTATAAAACTACCTCACTCACTCATTAAAAAAAAAAAGCCACAATGCCTTCTAAGTGTCCAAATAAATCAACACTATATAATTAGCAGACAGCAATTATAAAGAACTAGATAACGGCAAAATCTAGAGAACCCAAAATATGGAGGATTACAAAAATTTGACCTCAAATGCTATTGGCTTTTGCCTCCTCCCCTCAGAGCTCATACAAAACATACTTCTTCATCTAACTTTGCCGGAGATCATGGCTATGAAATTGGTCAACAGATCAATGGCTTGTGTTATATCTGACCAAAGTTTTGTCCGTGAATGCAATTTAAGGTCAAAGTCAACTACGTGGCTCTTCGTCTACAAGAAGCGTTGGCTTAGAGATGCAATACTTCAAGGCTTCTCTGATCAATCGACCAGCTGGTTCAAGATTGCAATTGCTGATTTATTGAAATCACTTATCTCGCCGGGCGAGGATTTCTTTTTTCTCACAGCTTCTGGGAATATTTTCCTTTTCGTTTGCAACACTCGACAGGATGTTATTGCGGTTAATTTGGTCAGCAAGACAGTTAAAAGAATCCCGGCAAGCCCACTTGGTCCACGTGGGACTTCATCGTGGCGTAGATCCGGGATGAAGTTACTCGCCACCGGGTCGGATCATTTCAGGTTTTTGTTTGCCGAGTTGGTGGATAACCGGCCGGTTTTGTACGAGTATAGCTCTGAGATTGACACATGGACATCAACGGAAGCAAGAGAGAACGTTGGGATTATGCCACGTGCTAGTTGTGACAGAGAAGTTGATTACATTTACCTCAACGTAAGGAATGGACCTCATGAAAGTATCGTAATGGCCGTTGAATCACGGAGTAAAGATGTCCCGGTGATCTTACGGCTTAGATTTAATGGAGGAGAGCACGGGACCAGGCAGCAAACAGTCATGGCAGATCGGCTGCACGTGTACGGTGATGGGCACATGGTGATCGTAAGATCAAACAGTGTTGGCAATGTCAAAGCAAGGGTAAGAATGGTAAATGGCATTGAAATTTGGGGCTTGGGCCCAAATGCTTCCCATTGGGAATACATTTCTAAACTTCCAAGTGACATTTTGAAGAAGATTAGTAAACCTTATGGGGTCATGATGGGGTGCTTAGAGAAATCAGGTGGGATAATTAAGATTGTATTAGTGTCTAATTACGGGTGCTTGTGGGAAATAATTTGGCTGTCTTATGATATAGGGAGAGATTATTGGACTTGGTTTCCACTTCCTGATTGTAAAATGGAGGGCTTGAATATGGCCGGAATTGGCTTCTCTCGTGGCCTCACCCTCTCTTGATTGCAAAGAAAATAATAATACAAAATCATTGAAGCTGATCCAATGATTCCAATCCAGCAACAATCACATTTTTGTATCGGACACATCATGTGGCCTATGAATGCTAATCATTTGCACTTTGGCACTTGGCAGTTTGGCTTTCGGGTTTTGACAACGACATATATACTACTTTAAAAGAGCTTTTTATATGTTTATTTGGAGTAAGTTATTGTGGATTAATTAGGCTGACTTTTAAACTCATTTAATAATTTTATTGGATTAATTGAAATAAACTCATGTAATTCAACCTAACCTTTTGTTAAGAAAAATAACAATAATAATTTTTAGTTCTCAATTGCTAAACACTAAAGGTCTAAATGGTTAACTTAATTTTTTACCTCTCTTTTGTAAAAGAGACCATTTAAACTTGAAGATCATGACTTCATTCTAGCAAGGGTAGAGCTTGGAGTAAATCTCCAGGGGCCAAGTTCAAATTCCAAGTGTTAGCAAGGGATTGATTCTATACGATTTTCCCATTCATCGATTTGGCGTGCGGTCGCTAGGAATTTGAAATTTTTACTTGTGGCTACTGCTATTTTGATTGACTTTATTTATAAATCAAATAAATAAAATTTGAAAATTTTACTTGTGGCGACTATGACTTTATTTCACAAAATATAAAGTTATATTTTCATCCTATATATAAAGTTTATAAATCAAGTGTGCAGGCTACATCACTATTTTAATACCTAATTTTTAATATTTTATTTAGAAACTTTTCAATTTTTTTAAAAGTTTACAGGTGTCGTGGCCCCCTTAGGTCTCCATAGGCCTCCGCCCACCATTTTAGTAACTACTACTTTAAATTCTAATTTTAAAATTAAAATCACTCTCAATTCCCAATAAAAATAAGATATTTCTCGTTCATTCATACTTTATTATTGTATTGTTAACATATAATACCTATTTGAGTTGGTTTATTTATTTTTCATAAAACATACATGTTTTGGATATTATTTATTCTCATTACTTTTTTTTTTAATCCATGAGATTAGATAATGGATCAAATCATCATGTTAAAATGTATTTTAATTTGACTTTTAAGTTAAGTTTCATTTTAAGTAACACATATTTTCAATTATTTTATTTACAATATTTAACTTTTGATTTTGTTTAAACTTCAATATGATTAACTTGATCAACGCAATCCTACCCAAACACCAAATCCAATAATTTAAAGATTGAATTGCTTTAGGCTGATTTTATTACCTCAACCCAATTAATATTGACTTGAAAACCCGATTTAACATAATCCATGTCCACCCTACTTTTTATGGGCATCTTTTTTCACAATTTTTTTAATAATAATAAGTTGAAAGATGGCTAAAAGTATAAATAGCCCTCCAATTTTAGCTATGTAAGCCTGTTCGTCGGTGTTTTTGGGCCTTTGTTTTCTTTTTTGTTTTAAGAATACAAGTGTAATATATGTTCGGTAGGCTGAATTCAAAAAAATAAACTACAAAACAAATAATTCTGATTCACTTTAACAGTTATAAAATTAAAAACATGTTTAACATGTTCTCTATATATTACAAATTAAATTAAGAAATAAATTATAAAACAAAATCGAAAAGCTCTCTTGGTTTCACTTTATCTCTTCATTGATTTCACAGCTCTCACTCTCATTCTCTTTATCCCGTCTAACTGTTAGCTCTCTCTCCTCATCTCTTCATCGATTTCACAGCTCTCTCACTCTTCTTCTCTTTATCTCGATCTAATTGTTACTCACGTCTCTGTCGCTGCTTCTCAGGTCTCCGCCGTAGCTACTTGCTTCCGTTAGCCTAAAGGGCTATACATAATGTAATTTTGATGATAACAAACATACGTATTGAGTGATTTAATAAATATTGTATTTCATATTTTCACTAGTTTTTTAAGGATAATATTTTATGCAAGTGAATCAAGTGAAATCAAGATTGAAGACACTCAACAGACAACGGCGACATCAAGAATAGTCTAGAGCTCAACGAACAAATTAGTGCGATAAATTCTTGTAAAGCCAATATGATTTAATTGATGCATGATTTAGCATTTGAGAAGCTCAATAGATTAATTTAATTAAATACTTTTCATAAACTAAAAGGTTTTATTTTTATAAAGTAAAGTATTTTGTGGATTTGAGTAATTTGGACTTAAATGCTAAGATTTGAAATCTTTGATTTTAATAAGTATTAAATTTTGGAGTTGGACGTTTTTACAAACATTTGAAATGTTTTGGGCCATACTATAATTTATGAATATTTTGGACTAAAGTGAAAGGTTTTGAGAACTTTGAAAAATATGGATATTATGTTGAAAAGGACCTTTGTGCAAAATAATAAAATCTTTAGGGTCATATCATAATTTCAGACAGTTTGGGAAAGACAATTATTTTTATGAAGTTCTGAAATTGGACATATTTGAAAAGTTTTATGACGTTTTGAGTTATATTATAATTATAGAAAGTTTTGGGTCAAAGTATAATTTCAATGAATAGTATTACTGTAGCAAAATTCAAAAATAACGGTAATATCACTGTTCCTGAGCGGCGAGCCGGATAAACAAGCAGCTAGCTGCTTGGGCACTGGAATTTACCTATAACGGCTAGTTTTCGGGCCTTAACTATAAAAACGCAACTCAAACTTCATTTTAAGCATCAATACAAAGAAAAACAAGATCATATAACATATATTGAGCTTCCATTTCGTAAATCATCATTTTTTGAATCATCATTGAGCTATAATTTGTTATTCACTCTTAAAGAGAGTTTTATTGTTGTGAATTTCATTTCTCATCTATTTGTGAGTGTACAAGTGTGGGAAACACTTGGGGTGAAGAGATTGGGGATATAATCTCTTGTTGTAAAGGTTTATTGACACCTTGGAAGTCAATTGTAAACATTTGAAGACTTGGGAGGTTTGGATAGTGAAATCCTCAAGCCGGGTGAGCTTGGAGGCGTGGACGTAGGCGGGGATAGCCGAACCACGTAAAAATCCTTGTGTTCGTTTTCTCTTCCCTTACTCTTTTAATATTGTGCTTGATTGAATTTATTGTTTTGATTTGATTAAGGCAATAGATTAAATTGTTGTGCGAATTGTATTGCATAAATTTTAAAATCTCAATTCACCCCGCCTCTTGGGTTGCATAACTTGCATTTCAGCTTCCTTAGCCTTAGACAACGATGATCAATTTTGGAAATTGGCTAACGACGACCGATCTTACCGTCTAAGCATGCATTGATCATCTTTAATTCATACCCATCATTTTGTTTTAATTCTTAGAAATTAAAAAACATCCACTTCTAACCAACCCACACTTACACCTAGAAAATTAACCCTACACATAATTAAATCTATCTCTTCGTGGGATCAATATAAGAATTATTGTTTTATGTTATTAGTTGTTAAGGGTATTGTATTGACAATTATTAACTGTATTCATTTTATGTTAATATATTATTACTTTTTATTGAAAGTTAGTTTTTTCTTAATTTTCATGTTAATATTTGTGTATAAATTATAATTAGAATATGTGTGTGCGTATTTTTTTCTTAAGATAAAATATTATTCGCAACTTGCACCTGCGTGTTGTCGAAAATATCCATGTAACATAAGGTTTTAACCATATTTATTCGTTGTGGTTAAATTTATTTAAATTTAGGGATAAAAGACTTTCACCACGCACACAAAATATTGTTGCAAATAGTACGACGTAACCGCATTTACTATATATCTATTTGTTAAACAATTATTTTCTAACTACAAGTCTGACTTAAATGTTTAGTAAAAAATGTTTTGAAAATGATACTACCAAACACATATTTATTGTTTTTATTATTTTTAATTTATCTATCGAACACATATTACTGTTTTTCAATTTTAAAATATAGAATACAAAAAATGATTCTAAATGCATACTTAAATTCAAAATACAACTATTGTAAAACACCATTTTTATTCTTATTTTTGTTTTCAAAAAATACAAATTAAAAAACAATATTGAACAGGCTCTAAGTTTCTCTTTCTTTTTTTTTTTTTAATTTCTGTTCTATATTCATTCAAGATTGCCATATTTGTGTATATCCAACCTATTACAGTCAACCTCTTCGAAAAAATTTAAAAAAAAAAAACATATTACGGTCTACGAAGCCAAGCGTGCCAAGGATTATTCTTCATATTTGAGCCTGGAGTTTGTTGGATTATGCTTAAGGTCTTTTATTACCTTTCCCAAGATGGCGAAGTTTTGTGTGTATAAATCTCTGAGTTTGGCGTACACAGTGCACGATACGATAGATAGATAATTCGGATTTTACAAATTTGATTGATTTCTTAATTATTATTGTTTAGCTCCTAAGAGTAAGCGGTCAAAATTTCTGAATCCCCACATCGTGCAATGAGCGTATGCGCAGCTGACATGTGGCACAACGTGATGGTGTCAGCTAAAATGACGGGACTGTAGTGGACAGCAGCATATAACACTCACTAACTTGAGCTGTCCGTCCTCAACCCAACACCACCCAACACCAACATATTGCTACATGACATGCATCTTCATCTTTCCCTTTCGAGAACGCTGGTCCCAATTCCCACCACCACCACCACCACCACCCAACTTTAATTAATTAATTTATTTATTATTATTTTTTTTTTAACTTCATCACACGCACACGTGTTTCGATCTTACTCCTCCAATCGCATACTTTAAATTCGTGCTTTTTGGGGCTTTGCAATTCCCAAACCGTTCCCAAATTCCATGTTATCAATTGGATGGACCACACGCAGTGGCATATGTCCGTTTTTGTATAACCTATGATTTATAATACCTTATTTTAATTAAGTCTATACGCTAAATAATATCTCCCATTGAAGCTTTCTCTATTGGGTCTTTTGGGGTTCCTAAAATGTTATGGACCACGACAGCTCCCGTACTTATATATATATACGTGAGAATATACAAACATTTGTGTATTACCACCAGTATTAAAGTGATTTTTTAAAATTAATTGCCTTTTAATGAAACTTTTTTTTTTTTTTAACTTCGAACACCAATAGGCGAGCAGTCTTTTTAAACTCCCAAAATCTTTGTCACAGTCTCTCTCTCTCTCTCTCTCTCAATAATTTGCCTCTAATAGCACATATGATGCATGAAGATGTGTGAATATAATAGCAAGAAGACACTTGTCAAAAGTGTGACGGGCTATTTTGGAGCATGCATCTTGGTCGTCATATTAAATATGTCCATGTACAATAAACAAGGAATCCTATGCAATAGAATCTCAAGAATTGCTGCTTTAATTTACCCGGGTGAAATTGCCGCCGGCAAGCCAAAACTTCAAAACTCATCGTTTTGGTGGTGGAGTTGGGTTTTGGCTTGCCCCTCGAACAATGTTACTATTTTTTTTTTTTTTAAATTGCGATCATGATAAGTTTTCATAACTTGTCAAATTATTTATTTAACTACCTCATCCTTTATTGGATAAATATAAGATTATTTAAGATAATATCTTTTTAAGATTTTATTTGAGAAGTTTAATACATTCTTATAAAATAGTTGCAAATATTGGTAGAGAGAATCGGGTTCAATTCCCACTAATTGCTAGCTAATACATGAATTTCTTACATTTTAATCGTTGGAATAGATTTGGGACTATATATGTTCGTCGGTCATCCCATTATTTAAAAAACATGAATAAAAATTAAGGGTTCGATCACTTGTTAGTTATGAGATTTTGAATTCTTAATAATTGTGAAAGATTGAAAGTGATACGCTTTTTCACATTTTATTAGAGTATAGATTTTGAGAATAAGCTCGCCTTAAAGTGGATTAAATGGTAATTAAATGTTAAGATTGTGATTATTTACTTTAAGATTAACCTGATATGTGAAGTGATTAATCAAATTTATAAACCTAGGTAACTCCTATCAGCTAGTTAATATACGATACAATTGATCAAGAAAAAGTAATAATTTATTTTTTGAATCAAATTAGATCAGTCATCATCAAGCATCGAGATTCACGAAAGCCTTGAAATACAATAAAAGACTTAATAATTTTATTTGTGAAATGATATTAAAAATTTTTTAAAAAAAATCTATGATTATAACAATTATTAACTTGTCAATGCCAATCCCAATCAACACAATGATAATAAGCAGTGAAAATCCGGAAATTATCGATTCCGAATGAAAAGAAGAGTATATATTAATAAATTGATAGAAAACTCCAGCCCGCACGCTCTCAACGTGATAATTGCATTTGAGGCGATCGTATATTTTTTGTGTTGCTTCTGGTCCCAATCGTGGACTTTTAATTCATCCTGTTTTAATTTTAAAAACTACAAAAAAAAAAAAAGAGATTTATATATAGTTGCAGTGTCAGTATCGGGTCAACGATGATGCTAATTCCACAAAACGGTGAGTACTGAGTAGAGTGTGTTGCTGCAGAAGCATTAGAGTTAGCCGTGGACCTATCCAACCTACCTAATAATGTCTAATTCTCTAGCTACTTACTATATGTAGTGTATTTTTTATTTTTTTTGACACATCAGACTATTAAAAATTGCGACACCCACGCCGCAAGGTTTCTCATTTTTTTTCATTTTTCACGCCCGCGCGCGCCACTACGAGGGAAAAATTAGGGCCGCTCCTAACTTCAAAAACTATGCTTTATTAAATTAAGTTAAAATTATTGTGTTTGATGCAGATGCGGATGGATGGCGATCCTATTTCTAAATTGGCCACTTGCAAGTAGTACTGTGATAAAATATTAATATCTCCTCGTCTTTATTAATCTCAATTATTTTTACTAAACAAGTACTTTATTTAAGCTGTTGTTAATGTTGCTTCGGAAAAAAAAAATTGACAAAATGTGTTATGTATTTCTTTATCATTTTCAGCAAGAAGACACCTGATTGATTCTTTTCTTTGATACTTGTCTCAAGGGCGAATATTCGCCATTTACCAAACTTCTATTGCTCCATATATCGAACTCAAATGCATATACCTAATTAATTTGGTTTTTAATTATGTTGCAATATTAAGTAATTCTCCGAGCAGTGGGCAACGACCTAGAAATTAATAAAAATTAATTAGCCTCATAGGCGATTGATGAGATCTATATTTAGCAGGCCAATCAATTAGAAGAAATCAAATTGATCCTTGTTTGCTTTCCCATCCAATCTTCTTAGCGCTTTCAATTTTGTTAAAATGTCATTTTCAGGTTATAATTGAAAAATAATAATAATAATTTGTTCCCCATTGACCGCATATCGTTGCGTGCATACACTCACTTGTACCATTAGCGGATCATAGAGGCTTTCGTGCCGAAAATGTATGTATAAAGTAATGTAATAATTAATACAAGCTTGTCCGGCTTAATTGACTGCTAATCATATTTTTCTGTTAACGATGATGAAGCTGCATGGAATTATTATTCTATGGGTGTCGCTCCCACCGTCGGATTAAAATAACACTTGCTTTGACGTAGCCACCCATGCGTATGCAATCATATGGATATGCATGGATATATTTTCTAACAGTGATGTGTATATACTAACAGAATAATAAAATTTTATAAATAACAAGTATGAAATTCAGTACACTATTAAAATAATAAGTTTTGAAGCACAACCATTCTACGTCTATATCTAACCCTTAATTAATTAATTCAGGGAGGGTTAGAATCTATGTGGTAAGAAAATTTATTCTACAATATTTTTTTATTAGTGTGGATTGTGGAAGATCAAGCATCGACCAATCAATATGGAGAAATTCTAAAATATTTTTGATGTATTACAATCAATTGATGCATGTATGTTAAATTTAATATAATCACCACTTACATGATAATTTTTCAAAATAAATACACACATGTTTTAGTATCATTTACTTATTGTATGTCTGACATAATACTTCTGATATATTTTAAAATTTCTCATCAATATGATAGTAAAAAATTGGACAACTTTCTAATAATTCGGATCAAGATTCTCTCTTGATCTGATCATCTCCTGAGCAAATAAATCAATTATTGATTGATAATTAATAAATAAAATAATCAAAGAAATTAAATTTTATCCATACACTACCACTAAAAGATACATAATAAAAGATCTTAAAAAATTCAAAAGAGATCAAATCATGAAAGGATCATTTTCCCAATAACTCTCCTAATTGGAATCAAGGTTGGTCGGCATATTTTTTTTTTTCTTTCATTTCGGCGTAGACGGTTTGAATCTCCTATAGTCCTATATAAAGTACGAAGGGATGGAAAAATTAAATAAGAGAAAAATATGGGAGGTGAAAGAAAAAAGAGAAAAAATAAAAAAGGAAAAGAGAAAAGCAAAAGGCAAAACCAACAGTGAAAAAAAAAAAAGAGACATCCTAGATATATAATGGATATTGTCATCCACTCGCTCTCTTAACTCCCCCTTTTTCAAAAACCCCATCTTCGCCTCTCTTTCACTTATCACTTTTCACGCACACACTCTCTCTCACTCTCTCTTTCAACACTCACACTCAAAACCCTCTTTACAGAATCCGGGATGTCCAATGAAACCCTCCTATTAAAAACCCACTACCAATCTACCACACATCCGAGTCTGAATACCAAAAACCTTAGAACATAAAACATTTTTTTCCTTTTTTTTTTTCGAGAACGAAAAGGAGAAGAGAAAGGATGGTACTGTACGACTCTGCCACGTCAGGCGGAAGCAACAGCGGAAGCTCATCGTCGTGTTCCGGTACGAAACAACCTGTTGCTGAGATAGATGGGTTACTTGCAGGAGCCGGGTACAAAGTACGGTCTTCGGAGCTCCGTCAAGTAGCTCAACGACTTGAACGCCTCGAAACGGTCATGGTCAACTCTCCTGCCGATATCTCCCAACTCGCTTCCGATACCGTCCATTACAATCCCTCTGATCTCGCCTCTTGGGTTGACTCTCTCCTTTCCGAGTTCAACCAGCCCCCGCTCCCTCTACCGTCCGATCTACCCGACCTACCCGATATCATAGCGGGCCCCTCTGTTAACCACACGGCTGTCGGTAACTATCTCACCGATAATTTCACTACTACTCAGCAGCAACAACAACAGCAACAGCAGATGATGATTGTTACGGCGATGGAAGAAGATTCCGGGATAAGGCTGGTCCACATGTTGATGACGTGTGCTGAGTCAGTGCAACGTGGCGAGATGGCAGTGGCCGGCTCTTTGATTGAGGATATGAAAGGCTTGCTGACGCGCGTTAATCCGAGCTGCGGTATCGGTAAAGTTGCCGGTTGCTTCATCGACGCGTTGAGCTTTCGGATTATGGGAGTTGGCGGCTCCATCTGCGGATCGGTTTCTGAAAACGAGATTCTGTATCATCACTTCTACGAGGCTTGCCCTTACTTGAAATTCGCTCACTTCACGGCTAATCAGGCCATTTTAGAAGCTTTCGACGGCCACGATTGCGTCCACGTGGTTGATTTCAATTTGATGCATGGTTTGCAATGGCCGGCGTTGATACAGGCGCTGGCTCTTCGTCCCGGCGGGCCTCCGCTGCTGAGGTTGACCGGCATTGGCCCGCCGTCGCCAGACGGCCGCGACTCGCTCCGAGAAATCGGGTTGCGACTCGCCGAGTTGGCGCGCTCCGTCAACATCAGGTTCACCTTTCGTGGCGTGGCGGCTTCCAGGCTCGAGGATGTGAAGCCGTGGATGCTCCAGGTCAGCCCGAAGGAAGCCTTGGCCGTAAACTCAATCTTGCAACTGCACAAATTGCTCGGGTCAGACCCGGCCCGGAATTCGCCTATGGAAATGGTGCTGGGTTGGATTCGGAACCTGAACCCGAAAATCATGACGGTTGTCGAGCAAGAATCGAATCACAACCAGCCAGAGTTCTTGGACCGGTTCACGACGGCTTTGTACTATTATTCAACCATGTTTGACTCGCTCGAGGCCTGTCCGCTTCAGCCGGAAAAGGCCTTAGCCGAGATTTACTTACAAAGAGAGATTTGTAACGTGGTGTGTTGTGAAGGGTCGGCTCGAGTTGAAAGGCACGAGCCGCTGGCTAAATGGAGGAATCGGCTCGCAGGTGCCGGCTTTAGGCCTTTACATCTTGGGTCTAATGCTTTCAGACAAGCTAGTATGCTCTTGACTCTCTTTTCGGCCGAGGGTTACTCTGTTGAGGAAACCGAAGGGTGTTTGACTCTCGGCTGGCACAGCCGGCCTCTCATAGCGGCTTCGGCTTGGCATGCCGTGCCAGATGTAATGATGAGTCATCAGAATAGTAATTAATTATCATCTGCTGTAAAAAAGAAAAAGAAGAAGGGCAGTAGCTGGCTGGTTGTGTTTCTGGGTTTTGAATGAGATATTTCCCTTTTTAGGGAATCAGGAGATCAATTTGTGTAATGTGTAGTTACTATTCTGCACTGGTGCTTTATTACCTGTTCATGCAACTGTGTTTAACCTTGAAATTGACAGCTCATGCCCATCCGAAAAATTGCCACATTTAGAATCGATCTCATTACATTTCCCAATTATCTTACTTTTCTCAGAAACTTAAATTATTATAATATGATCTTTGATTTACAGGATTTGGCTAATTTACATGACAATGTGTCGTGAATACTCATTCCATTACAGTGCATCATTTGTGAAAATGCATGTGTGATGAATTAATCAAATTCCGAAAGATGCCGACTCAAGGGGCTTGTCAATCGAGTCGAGTCCAGTCCTTCTCACTTTTTTATGTTGTTGAACGCTATTCGTAAAGAGATGAAAGCAGGCACGTCGCACTTTGGAATAGTTTGTGCGGTCTAACTTAAACACTTTTTATATATGTCATTTCAGAGCAGCGTTTGTGACCAAACAACAGCTGCTTTCGTCCCAACCACTATATTATTTTCTTATCAGCGGATTAATCAGGATGATTATTTCATTTAACACTTCTTACGGGGGCAACGACGATAGCAAGAAGACGTGCAGCGCCAGGACTTGCATTGCATTTGATGCGAAGAAGAGAGCAATACAACTAACAAATGTATGTGCACCGTACCGTTTTGATTTCACGAAGCTGATGTCGATGAGATGGGAGAAATTGACAGGCATGTGAGATTTCAGGCAGCAACAAAAATCGAAAAAGGCAATTAAGCAGCTAACGGGGACCCTCACCGTAATAATGAGGCGCACACAGCTCGCTAGGTGCCCAGCCAGATGTAGAAACGAGATTGAGGCTGCCCACAATCACATGACATGAAAAATACCTGTCTGTCCCAACACTGTCACCCACCCTGTGCCCCTATTCCTTTTCTTTCCTTCTCTTTTTGGGAAATTTACGAAAATAACCATAAAATTTTTACTATTTTCACAATTAACCCTCTCAACTTTTTTCTATCAACATTAGCCAAACATACGCTTTTCTCCCCAAATTACCCTTCTTTACAAACGAAAAGAAGCTTGGTGCGACAGGCCCAAGTCTTGGTGCGACAGGCACTCTGTCGCACCATGTTTTGGTGCGACAGGCACCTGTCGCACCAAGCTTTGGTGCGACAGGCACCCTGTCGCACCATGTTTTGGTGCGACAGGCACCTGTCGCACCATGTTTTGGTGCGACAGGCACCTGTCGCACCAAGCTTTGGTGCGACAGGCACCCTGTCGCACCATGTTTTGGTGCGACAGGCACCTGTCGCACCATGTTTTGGTGCGACAGATTGCCTTCTTCTACCTCAGTATTTGTTTGTTTTCGCCAGTCCTTTCGTCTTTGTTCGTCTCTTCTTATTCGTATGTAATATCTTCTTCTACCTCAGATCGAATCTCATCCGACAACCCAAACAACAAAACAAAATTAGCTTTTTAATTCTCCAAAATCCAATTTCGGAATTTAAATTCCCCGGGATTTTCCATCAAAAGCCACATTGCGAAATGCTAGGCGGGCTGTACGGAGACCTACCTCCACCCTCCGATGAGGACAAACCCACCAACACGACCACCACTGTCTGGTCAATTTTCGCGTCACCACAAACCATCCTCAAGCCCCAATCCAAACCCAAAACCATCCAAAATTCTCTCCCGACTAGACCCCATTCCTCACCTGCAATCGCACCTTCCCCCGACGACGTGGTAGCGCTGCCGCAACCGGCATTGGTCGACGTCACTTCGACCGTAATCGAGGAGCACGACCTCGCTAGACCGAACGATTACGAGGATTATAGGAGAGAGAAGAAGAAGAAAGAGGTGGATGCTAAAATTAGTAGAGAACTGGAGAGAAGAAGGCAAGAGGAAGAGGAAAGGGAGATGAGAGAGAGGGGTAATTTGGTCTCAATGGTTCTTTTATGGCTAATGTTGATAGAAATTTGTTTGAGGGGTTAAGATGAAAAAAACTAAAATTTTTATGGTTATTAGTGTAAATTTCCCTCTCTTTTTCCCTTTTTTTTGGTTTGCCTCTCACTTGATTTTACTACGCTCATCCCATTCAATACTTAGTACAATTTAGGCTTCATATCACTATTTTTGTTAAATTTTCTCTTTGAGTGTTTTTTTTTTTTTTTTGTTCTTTTTAAACTCTCAACTTTCACGTGGCTTGCATCTCCTGACTGGGAGAAAGAAAGAGGATCTTCCGATCCAGGTCCGGGTCCTGACTCCCTGATGAATCCTGATTAAACAGAGTGGGCCAACAAGAATGGCATGTGGGGGATCACAATGACGTTCGCGTGTCAAATTTTCCTCACACGTGTCGACAGCGATGTCACCTTTCGGCTTTCGCTCTCAATTCTAATTAGCAGCAGCTAAACCGCGTCAATTTGTGGTGAAGGTGACCTGTCTTTCACGATTTTATCAAAAAAAAAAAAAAAGATCCACCATCGTCAACATGAACTATCAACCCCGCTGGGTCCCACTACCTCTTTTTTTTTTTTTTTTTTTCCTTCCTCCCCTAACTCTAGGCCCAGTTGTGGTCCTGTTACATACCAAATATAAATCATCATTCATTTATTGAGTACTGATAGACTTCTTCTATATATGTACATATTTCACGGAGTTCTTAATTAAAGGTTTTTTATTTTATTAAAATTAGAGATAAAATAAAAAAAATTAAAGGAACATAAATTTTATTGATACCGAAATCCGATTCAGCTTATAATGGCGATCAAGTCGTCAATACTTGAATTTGTTTTGACTTTTGATGGGGAATTACTAACTACCACTATGATGGAATTGAAATTATTACCTTACTTTGTTATTATCTCAACAATAAAAAAATTGTCAAGGAGCGCCGGGATTTTTAATATACTATATAATAATAGAAAATAACATAAATTTTAATATACTATATAATAAAATATAATATATTAGGATATGGATTTTTTATTTTTTAATTTATCCCTAATTTTAATATAATTAAGAATTATTACTTAAAATATTTCATATATATATATATATATATATACACGCACATGTATCACTCAGTGATAAATAATTATTAGGATTAATATACGAGTAATTTGTTTTTGGGGAGAGAAGTGAAGGTAACAAGCTGGAAAAGTAAAAGAAAAAGAAGAATGATGCATATATATATATATATATATCTTTATTGGACTTATGGAAAATTGGAATATTCTTGCGCGCTCCTTCACCACCTCTACGGGGGACACTTTTTAAAGATCATGGCCATGGGCCGCCTCCTATTAATTGCTTTCACAAAGAAAATCAATAAGTCTGAAATCTCCTTGAAAGGGAGAGTTTACCAAACACAAAGATTCATGAGATAATAGCATTCCAGTTTGGACTTAAGAGACATCGGATGAGCTCAATTCTAGCAAACCCATTTCGTTATCATCATATGATACATTACATTGACTAATAACAGTTTGTTAGTTGTGCTTCCAAAATTTTCAACCCTCTATCTCTAATTTGTACGCACAATATTTTGCATCCTCCAACACAATTCTACTCATTTATTAACAGTAAAAAAAAAAAACATCGCATTCTTCCCTTACCTTTCAAGTGCAGGCAGGGAGGGGACTAGTCGTGGACCATCAGTTGATGTACTAAATTAAGGCCAGCAAGTTTTTTTTTTTTTTTTTTTTTTTGGGTGGGGGGGGGGGGAGAGATTGTGTACCACATAGATCTCATCCAAGAGAACACGATAATGAGCACGAGTTTATTGAGTCCCCTGTCAATTTGCAAGTCAATGTAAACAAAATATTTGATATCAATAGTTGTTCATTCTCCAGTTAAAATACATTAAGCCGTCACTTTGCAAAAGCTTAAAGCATCTTTTGTAACACAAATCTGCATTCCTGCATGACTACATATATAGATAGATTGAAAACATAACCCATGTTGAAAATTAGGAAATCATGACCAACAAGCTATAAGTCAGTTAGTTACAGAGACTTTAGTAAGTTGTTGCCGATGTAGCTGAGCACAAACTAATCCGGCGTGCTTAGGGTGCATTTGGGATTGAGGTTTGATAGCTGTAGCTTGAAAGTTATGTTTATATGATTTTTTACTTATTTAATAGAAAATCGATTATATGTTTAATAATTTTGTCAAAATTATTATTTAAAATTTATATTTATTACATATTATTAATTTTTATTTCATAATTATAATTTTTTTCCACAACAGCTGTAACTTAAAAGTTATAGCACCTCAATTTCAAGCGGGACTTTAGTAACTTTAAACTAGACTTGTGAAGCTACAATGTTTATAGAACTAGTTGTTACCACTAATTTAGATTGAACTATAAGATTTCAAGTCATAGCAGCAATAGATGGGCTTCACTCCTCTCCGGATGAGTTTACCTCAGCTCCAAATATTACTGTTGGAAAGTCATTAACCAAAGGGATCCTCCAACTTAAAGGATTTGAGGGTACAATTTTCTTCATTCCATCTAAAGAAAATGAACAAAGTAACGTTAAGAGGAATCAAATGAAGGAGAATAATATTGATTGTCATTAATATCATACAGTTATGAGATAAACCTTGGCATTGATTTCTAGACACAAATTTTGCTTCAAGACATGTTTTCTATCAATGTTTTTGTAATACATCAAGTTTTGGTTGTGTATCAGCGCGCCACTTCTTAATTCATCCACAATTAAAGAATGGGTAAGAATGAATATCTTAAATATTTTAATATTATTTAAAGTATGAAAAGAGGTAAAAAGCCCGCAAAATTAAAGCCCAATAGTCATAGAGAGAGCAAGTGCGAATCAGATAAAGAGTTGTTGGCATATTTTAAATTTGAGTTCGGTTGCGTTAGAATCACTCTAAGGTAGAGTGCGCCTTTATAACCATACGATCAAAGTTATTATTTATTACTTTACGTGTGTTGTTATGATTTATGCTCTACTTTGGAACAGCTCTAAGATAGCCATTGCCTTTAAATTTAGATTAATTATCTGCAGATTATGAAACAAATAGTTGGGAACTAAAAGGAATTTTCATTTTTTTTTAAATAATTAAAATTTTGTTCGCTGCACTTATTGGGCCTTGGCCCTTAATTACACAAAAGTAGAGCCTGGATATGCGGTCCAACAAGAAACAGGAGAGGTATCAACTAGCACCCGACCCAAGGGAAGATAATAAAGTAAATAAAAAATATATACAAAAATGGTCTGCAGAGAAGGAGGCAGACAAGGAGTATCCACATCCATAGTTGTGCCGATCAAGGCAAGAGTAATTTTTAATTTGATTGAAGAGAGAGTGAAAATGACGATAGATGACGAAAGCTCCGTGTACGTGGGGGGGCTGCCTTACAGTGCTAACGAGGACAGCGTTCGCAAAGTCTTCGATAAATATGGTTCAGTCGTCGCCGTTAAGGTACTCGATTCTTTCTTCATTTTCCATGCGTTTTGCTTTATCTTTTTTTTTGCTTATGTTTGAATAAATTTTTTTTTTCGTTGCTTCATTCTTTTTCTTTCATTTTATTTCCGAGTATCGAGTTCATAGATTCAATAATTGCATTTTGGAATAATTTGATCAACTAAATTATTATGCTCCCGGAGTCACTCTATGTGATTCTCCTCAGTCTAATAATAAATGAGCAATGCTCGAGCCACAAACTGATGTGGCGTAATGGTATTGGTTGGACGGAAACACAAGATAATGAAAATAATTCATTCTAGCCACATGGTGTTTCATTGAACCCTAATTCTATTATTCCACTTCACTTTGTACACAAACAGTGTCTGGTTTTAGTAATTGGTATTACTGATGATAAATGACCTTGTTAGATTTATGTTGCACGTGGAATATTTGTTATCTAGAGGTTGAGTGGCGATCAAATTCATAAATAGGATTTGGGTGCAGATCGTTAATGATCGGAGTACTAGGGGGAAATGCTACGGTTTTGTTACTTTTGGGAATCCTCGATCGGCAGTTGATGCCATCAATGACATGAATGGCAGGGTATGCATTTTCTCCGTTACCCTCTTTAAAACTAGCTGCAAGTATTTGGTGTTTAGCTTTTGGTTTTCATGGTTTGTTGGTTTATAATATTGTTTAGATGTTGAATTTTGTGAAACTTGTGGTTAGACTATTGATGGGCGTGTTGTGAGAGTAAGTGAAGTTGCAACTAGAGGTAGGAAATCAAATTCTGGTCGAGACCAATTTCGACATGGTCACCGTCATAAAGGTCGAGATAGGGATAATAATCGTCACAGGGACAGATATCAGGATCGATACAATGATAGGTCCAGAGAGCGTACTTCATCTCAGGACCGTGATAAAGGTATGGGAAGAGAATATGAGCACGTGCGTGATCATGATCGTGATCCATCTAGGGATCGTTTCTCGGATGAAGATCAAGGCAGAGATTTGGAGAATAATGACCAAGGTCACACTAGGATCCATGATCCGGAGTTGGCCAACTGGGAAAGGAAGAGTGAGTTGGATATGACTCGAGACAGGGAGATTGATGGAACCGATGACTACCATACAATTGTTGATGAGGGCAAAGATCATTTGTCAAGGAAACGTGATGGGTAAGTTACTATCTTTCTATCTTTTCCTTTCTCCTTTTATTTTCCTTTTCCGAAGTAACTGCTTCTCATGGTGGTTTAGCATGAAGGCCTATTTTACATGATTTTCTCATCCAACAGTTGCAAAAATATTCTTCTAAGTCAAAACAGCATGTATAGATCTCCCCTTTACTCAGCACCTAAAAAGGAACAAAATTAATTGATAAAAACACTTTCTTAATTCTGAGTCTGTTTATATAGAATTTGGCTGGGAATTTATACAGTAAAAACAGTTTTTCTAAGTTGGTTTCTTGTAAAATATAACCTTTTCAGAGAGAATTGTATTTGCATTTGGACAAAAACCAAACCATGTTTAAGTTGTATATTTCAAATTGGTTTGTTATCTGAAATTTGTAAAAATTATTTGAAAATAAATTATGCATGAAGGTGAATGAATGCCTCTTGAGATGATGTTGATAGTGGATCACTTCAGCTTTATGCATTAGATTGGAATTTTAAATTTTTCCTTCCCTTTTCTTTGGCAGTTCTACAGTTGATGACCATCAATTGAGGGAATTTTCGTCAAATTCAAGTGATGATAACAGCGATCAAGTAAGTTCATCGTAAGTTTGTTGAGTGATCTGCATGTATTTTCATAACCTTTTTCCTTTATTCATTATGATCCATTATCAGGTTAAAGAACTGGACAGATCAATCCAAAGGCGTGAAGAACTAAAGAAAGAGGTGTGCCCACTCAAGTTTGAACTAAAAGAAATGGTGCATATGTTATTTACCATGTCCTGATTGCTCAAATCATGCATCCAATTAGATATCTGATGGTAATAAATAGACTTCTAAGGTCATTTGGCATGTAAGATGTGCTACTTGTGCAATGCCCACTGTGCACTGGAGGCAGGGTAGTAACCTCCTTCGGAGTTTTACGGACATGGAAAATTTCTCCCTGCATCCCTTTATTTTTGAAGGCCATATGTCCTGTTTTATCTTTTATTCTGTACTTTCCTGGTATTGACATATATTGTGTTACCTTGAAATAAATTTGTTGCCTTATCAGATTTCTCATATGGAAGAGAGGGTAAATGTTAAAGAACAGCTTGTTTTGGATTTACAGAAAAGATCTAAGGTAGGAGCATGGCGCTGATTTGTTTGGGCTCACGTACTGTTCAATTATTTTTTTGGCACAGTTCCTTTTATTTCCTACTCAGAATTTGATGATGGGTGCAGAAACTGGAGGAAGCGTTAATCAATGCAAAAAAACTTTCTTCACACCGTCAGAAGCAGTTGACAAAGGTAACTGTCATAGACTCCTAGTCGAGAATTGGTTTAAGAAACTCTACCGGAATATTCTTTGGATAAGTGGTTTACCTTTTGCTGCTGCAGCTGTATAAATGTTTTATACAAGTAAATGAGTATGCTGAAAGACTTAAGAGCTGTGAACGGGAATTTCAGGTTAGCATCTTTAATCAATTGTCATTCTTTTTACACTACCATGTCATTATCAGTGTTAGTGTGCCCTGCTGCAAGATTTAAGTTGCACAGAATATTAAATGCATGTGCTATGGCATGATAAGTGCAACCCTGTTGGCGATGCTGGTCATATTCGCAAACAATCGTCTCTCATGATCAGTCTTGTTTTCTGGATGTGAGCATACCATACTAGAATTGATATTGCAGATGTGGTCATGCACTGGGCTTTTATTTTTCAAATGTACGCATGAGAACACGTTATGATTTGATTTCCTCAATTCCATACACCATCTCATGGAATTGAAATGAAAAACTTGGAATGTAGTTTTACTGATTGAAATTTTGAATGGTTGCACTATTGTATGCCTCACTTAAGGCAGGTTAAGCTGTGCAATTCATCCCTAAAAACTGAATATACAAGGGTCATTTGCTTGATAATTCCTTGTCTAAGGCAACGAATTATGGCAAAAAATACATGTTTAATATACAGGAGACATGTCATCTCTGATGTGAACACTCCTCTCCATCTCTTTGGTAATCCCCTGTTAATCATTGACTCATTAAGTTCCAAAAATAGGTTGGTGATGTAAATGGCCATCATTTTTAGATCTGGTAGGTGGTGGTGTCATCTATTGATGTTCTCTTGGGTTGGGCTTAAATCTTCTGAAGTAGCTTCAAAAAAGCCATTTTCGCTCTGATCATGAAAGAGGGAATTGCTGTCCATGTAAAGTACAAACTCATCTACCTTTTCCTTGCAGTCAATTGTTGATGCGGCAATGACAGAAAGTGACATCCCTGATGATGTTTGTGTGAAGGATGGAGGACCCCGGACAAATGGCAATCCTTGACTTTTGCTGGAGTTTTGTGGCTCTTTTTTTGTGCAGAATTTAGCCGTCCTGTAATGATACGGCTGTGCGCACATGTAAATATCTTTATAGGAGTAAAAGATCAGCTCCTAATTTGAATTGTTAGTATGATCAATTCTTCTTAATATCATGTTGTATTTGTTTGTCCATGTTAGTTTAAATCTTTGTCACGTAGATGATTTACTAATTGTTAATATCAATTTGATTGTGTTTAAAAGACTTTGTGCATGCAGGAATTACCTTGCTTAATTGTGCTTCAAAGCCATGTTATAAACATTTGAAAGTCGCATTAACAATTTGAGTGCCTGCCTCAAGAGATAAAAAGTTCAGTCTATACCGTGGCTGGGAGGCGAGATGGGTCATGAAGCTAGCACTCTTAACACTAGATCATTTGTCAAGGAAACACTTTCTTAGCACTTTTAACACTAGATTAGCACATAACCACTCGGTATTTGGCTGAGTGGCTCTCGCTCTTTCCAACCTGTGGCTCACTCTTTCCTGGTTCCTGCTGGAAGGCGGGGAAGGTTCGAGTAAGTAGGTTTCAAGTAAGAGAGTGGCAACACGCGGGATGCGATCCTTAATAGTCCACTGTTGGCGGAAGCCAATGTCCCGGGATCTTGGGGACCCTCATAATTATGAAGGTAGTGATTTCACGAAGGCATTGTGGGCTTAATTCCTTCCTCAATTAAAAAATTTAGAATTAGTCTCAATAATTATCTGACTGTAAATATCAGTTGTAGACTTGTAGTATTATATAATATGAGTTGTAATTTGAGTAATATTCTCATGTAATTAAAAAAATTAAATTAGCACATGATTTGAACAAGAATATGTGTACACGGCATTAGCACATGGTTTGAATGAGAAAATGTATACACGGCTGGGTGGTCGTCAAGTTCAAAGTTAAAGGGTTAATCTAAAATGAATTATTAAGGAAAATAAAGGCAACAGAGAGTGGTGGACGTTTATTTATTTATTCATTTATTATTATTATTATTATTATTTTTAAAGGACCTGAGAAGGATTAGGGTGTAAAGCGATCCGGCAAACGCTTTCGGTGCCCTCCGTAATTTTTATTTGTTTATTTTTTAAATTCTTTGGCCATCAATTCTCAGTTCCTTAATTGATGGGGGGCAAATCCCCGCAGAGACGAGATTAATGGTATACAACCATATATTGTGTTTAGGAAACCTTGCATGTCTTGATATCATTGCTATTAATTTCTCATTACTTCAGTAGATCCATTTGACAAAAGTTTTATTTGTTGCAAATATACAGTTCCATTTTTAAAAATATTTTAATATTTTTAGAGCTTGAATATAAAATTAAAAAAAAAAACCAAACAAGTGTCACTTAAAAGGATTGTAATTATCATAAACAAAAGGGTGTGCCCAAATTACAACACAACCCAATAGTGGTATACAATAACTTAAAAGAGGGTTTGATAATCAAGTTACATTTAGTTATTTTAAATACAAATCTTAGGTAACCACTTGGCTTTTAGTTAGAACCACTCCTTCACAACTGTGAGGGTAGTGGTTGAAACTCCTACAAAAGAAAATACTGTAGAGATTTAATTTTCTTACTCAAATTTTAAGTGAAAACAGTCTTTTCTCTTTAAATTAACGTCCCTCACATGTAATTAAAATAAAAAAAAATACAAATATCAAGTTGGTGTTAGTTACGTATGTAGCTTAGTAGGATCCTATACATAATCAAAGATATAGGTCTTATTCTTACAAAAGCATTTTTTATTTGGCTGCCAGTTATTATGTCAAATTTGGGGTAAATGCATTAAATTCTATTTGTGGAACATACTTATCGCACCGTTTGTGCGTGTGCAATCAATCAAATCTAATATCACAATGTTGGAATCCAAAGTTTGTATCTGAATTGATGAAATAATAAATTACATTTATCATTTTATCATTTTAATGGAAAATGATAAAACTTAATAATTAATTATCTCCCTGTTGAGCTTGTAGTTGAATGGTGGGTGGGCACCAATTCGAGTCCCCATGAGAGGTCTATCCCCATTCCATAAAAATGTATGATATGGGGTAGATTTCTCCCTAAATGTTATTAGGGGGAGTAACTTTCCAACTATCCTTATATTCCAATTTTGTGAATCTATCAATCTGTCATTAATGAAATAAATTTTTTTTGATATTACTTAAATTTAATTAGTAGCACATTTATAATAAAAACTAATTACTGACATAATTTATTAAATAACCAAATTGAAGCGGTGCTTAATCGTTCCAATAGAAGTGGATAAACGGTAAAATATTCTTTTTTTTTTTGTTTTGACCATGAGGTATTCTGGGGAGAACCCCAACTGTGGGAGGCACCTTTAAGCTCATACCACTCGAACCGAGAGGCACAAGTTCTTCCAACAAAAGCGACTTCCCTGCGACTCGAACTGGAGAACAAATTCAATCAAGCCACTTAAGGAGACTTCATTGCCAGTGGAGCCAACACTTTATTATTCTTATTTAGGAGCAAAGCCACAATTGTCTACAAAGTGAACGGCAAATATGTCCAAATAAAGAAAAAGAAAAAACAAAATAAATCAGAAAACGCCAAGAATCAGATAGTCCAATTTTAAATCTTTTTCGATTTAGGACATGAAATGATGAACAGAAGAAGAAGCACTCACTTTTTCATTATGTCCTTTTTACCCTCTCATGATATTTAACATAAGAATTTAGAATAATAATAACTAAAAGTAGAAGGATAAAGAACTAAAAACCCTAACCCTAAACCCTAATCCGAGAAGTCATTAGAACTTGAGAGTAATCTCACTTCCGTTACTCTCTTCGCCATCTTCTCTCAGAGCAGCCAATCCTTTTCTCTCTGCAACACCATTATCACCACTCTCACCTTTCCAGCTGCTGCTTTCTGACTTGCCATCTTCTATGCTCTCTGACCGATCTCCAATGCCCCTGATGTCCGATTCCGGTGAGCTGTGGCCCTGTGACGTGGCCTTGTACATGTGGATTTGGTTATGGAGGTGCAACTGGTGGTGGGCTGGCGACAGGGGTGGTAATGGTGGTGGTGGTTGTGGTGCTGCCGGCGCTGCTGTAGTGTAAAAGTCTTGTGGCACTGGGGATGCAGCACAGAAGTGGGAGGGTGGGTGTGGAGATGGGTGATGATAGAGAGCAGGGGTCCCACTGTGGGCTGCAGCTGCTGCGGTGGTGTACTCTGAGGGGACCCAGATGCCACCCAAGACCACCAGCTGCGGAGCCGGAGCTCCGGCTTGTTGTGGACTCGGACTTGGTCGCCTTGTGTGAAGCCTGTATTTCTGCGTGCACCCAAAAAAGAGAGGAAAAAAAAAAAACATGAGACTTTTACCAATATTTGACTGAACATGTAGTATCTGGGTACTTTGGTACTTGGTACGTTGTCAGTTTTTAGAAACAGGAAAAAATCAGTTTCATGTCTCAGTAGAGAGAATAGAAAGTGAGAGTTAGTTAGTTACCTGCAAATGACTTTTAACTTCATCATTGGTCAAACCGTCAACCTTCATCAGTTCTCTGATTTGTTTTGGTGTGGCCACTGTATCCATGCATGGCCCCATAAAATCAGCCCATATTTGACAGATAATCATTATGACAATCATAGTTTGACTATCATTATCATGATGAAGAACTTGATAACAGGAAACTAACTGCCAAAAATTAAAAAAAATTAAAAAAGTTCGTTGTGTTATTATTATTACCTTGAGAACCACCAAGCATCTGAAGAGCACTGACAAATCGGCGGTGCAAGTCCGGTGACCAACACCTTCTTGCTTTCCTGTGAGTATTATTATTATTGTTGTTGTTGTTGTTGTTTGTAGGGTTGTTGGAATTTGTTTGCCCTTCCGTTGAATTACCAGCAACACCTTTCACTTGTTCATGAAGCACAGCTCCCCCATTGCAATTGCTAATCTTATTATTATTATTATGATTGCCAAGATTCTCTCTCCTTCCATTTTCATTTTCAGAGCACCTGTTATCTTGGTGATCCATTTCTTTATCAGGAGAGGCAAGAGCCAGATCTGGGAGAGCCCGTAAAGTTGGACTTGGACAGGAGTTCCGTTCTTTTGAGAATGGGACAAAAGCTCCTCCATTTCTCTGTTTGGTATCCAAGGCCAGCTTGGGACTAATCACATTGAACCCTACAATATCAGTAGTAGTTTCCTTAGGGGATGCTGCTATTGTGTTTTGTGATTTTGTTTCATTGTTGCCTGTTTGGCTCCACAGTTGAGCAGTGGTCATCCAGTTTGCCTTGTCAGAGATATTTTGAGACTTGGTTTCTGAGATTTCAGAGCTTGAATTTTTCAGAGGCATGAATTCTTCAAGAACTGGCCTTGGCCCTTGATTTGTTGCTCTGTAGGCTTGTAGTTGCTGCCTTGAAACCTCCACAGCTGAGGAATTAAAAAATGGAATATGGTCATTAGTGTGTAAGGTTTTCTTTTGGAAGTTATTTTCATGCTCGTAGCTTTAGTTCTTTTGAATTTAAAGAGACGCGACTAACAGAAAGCAATCACTCTCTTCTATAAAAATGGGAGAGAGAAAAAAAAAAGGAGGATAAAATTAAAGAAAAAGATTAGAGGCTAAACGCCATAGAATAGATAAAAAATCCACCAATAGGGTAAAAACAATTTCTTTATATTATCCAAGATTCCGGCTTGAATAATTCATCAAAAGAAATGATTATTGATATAATGAGAAATTTATTTTTTAATTTTAAGAACAACTGAAAAATACAAAAAACAATACCATTGGTAAGAAGTTGCATGCAAAGGGGCAGCTCGCGCTTCAGACCATCGATCTTGAACCGTTCTTCCTCAAGACGAGCAAGGACCTCTTCAAGCTTTTGTGTCTCATGATCAGCAGCCTGGTCACCGAAAGCTTTTAAGAGCATAGAATAGCTATGCGGTTTGCAATCTAAACTGAGTTCTGAATGGGATGCCATGGCTAGTTATAATCTAGATATAATAATGAATAGCAACAAAACAGAACTCTCTCTTTCTCAACAAGAACTGTTGTCTTTAATGCTCATGCCCAGAACAAGAATACGGTATGTGGGAACAAACAAGAGCAAAAGAGTTTGTGTGGCCTCTCTATAGCTTTCTAGGTTTGATGAGTAATTCAGAGAGAGAGAGAGAGAAAGGGAGAAGATGTTGGTTTGTGAACACAAGGAGGATCGAGGGGAGGATCATCTTCTTTTTAGGGGTGAGTTCGAGAGAATAAAGTGGAGGGGATGAAAAGAAAAAGATGGGCGGGATAAAGAGGGATGGTAACTTCTTGCAAAGAACAAAGCCAGAAAAAATAAAGCTATAAATTAGAGAGTAGTGAAAGAAAGAAGGGAATCAAGGCTTCTGACACTTGAAAGGGTCATGTGCTTAAGGTCTGGTTTTAGTATAATCTTTGTACGAATTCAAATTACTAAAACAAAAGATGATTCTTCTCCTTACTGTTCTTTTTTTTTTTTTTTTTTTTTTGCCCCTTCTCTTCCCTTCTTCTATCCTTTTCCCTTTTGATAATTTATATGAGCCCTATCTTAAGCTAGCCCTATTCGATGCTCCTCCCACTTTTAAATTGAAACTATCTTAACAGTGTGTCGACTTTCATATAAAGTTTAATGGGTATCTAGCAAAATTTATAATGGATTGAGATTTATGTATGCATCTTACTATTGTGATCAATTAGAGAAGATAAAATGATGGTAAATAATTCGTCAGGTGTTTTTGTTACAATTGTGTGAGAAACGGTGGCAGGACAGATAAGGAGGTAAAAATGATTTGACTGACTCTATGGTTTGGATCAACTAATCATTCAAATTTAACGAACAAATTATGGTAGATGTTGGACACGTGTACGGCAAGTAGTACTTGATATAGATGGTGTCCTAACCGAAGTATTCGATGTAGTTTTATAATAAGAATTAATGATTCTGCTATGATTAATTAATAGAAAAAAAAAAGTGTGGAAAGCAGGAAAGGAGCATATACGAGGCAATGTTATTATTATTATTATTATTATTATTATTATTTTGCCACTATATTGGAGAGAGAGAAAGGACATATTCAGATGGGTGCTTAGTATCAATCCGCAATGCATGCAAACTTTAATTCTTTTAGGGTTTCAAAAGTTGCATAATTGTTCTAAATTTGAGTGCATTCAGAGAGAGAAAAAAAAGAAGACGAGAATATCTAATCTACAGAAAAACATTCACCATAAAGAATATAATATTTACCTCTAAGGAAGGAATATCTTAGTTCCAATTCTACGACTCAAAATTAAGGGAACACAACCTTCAAAGCTTAAAGCTAAAATACATCCCAAAAAGAACAATAAAGGAGCCTAAGCGCCGGGAATCTTCTTCTGCTACCAACTTTAATGAAGTGGGAAGGAAGGTAAGCAGATTCTCTCTTAATATACAATCGTTTTTTTTGTGGGCTTTTATCAACTTTTTTAACACTTCGGATGCGTTTCAAAATTCATAACCATGTTTAATTTTAATTAATATTTGTGAGTTTGGCCTATGGGGCACCGTATATGAAGATCGATGTCCATGAAATGTGTGTCGGTGAACGTTCATGTTACCTTAATACTCATAATTAATAGCTTAATTCTCTGTGTCAAAAAAAAAAAAACATAAAATTGTAAGATCCATGTTCATGTCTTTTGGAAGAAGCATCATGATTGAAGCTAAACATGACTTCATTGGAGATTTTGATCAAGTTCCCCAGAGTTATATATACAATGTCTATATGATATCTACAAGTCAGAAATTTATTAACACCTCTTGAATCAGCTTGTGGCCTAAAATCTCCTACGGCAGCAGCAATCGCACACTTATAAGTAGTGGAAAATCATTCTTATAAATGCAAGATTAGCAACCCACTAGATAGAACTCTACGATAACCTTCTTTTTATTGTCAGTTATGTGATGAAACAATTATTGACGGCAGATATTTCAAAGAAAATAACACTTAATAATACATATCAGTGAGTTGTGCTATTTCCCACACGAAGTAATTTACCTTTACAATCTCTTAATCGTAATCTGGATGTATGAAGAAGAATCTTTGCCAGCTCATCTTGAAATAATAGATATCCGACACTACAATATTATACATAGGATACCCGAACGAAAAGGAAGTCAATTTTACTGCATGGGCAGAGCAGGGCTGATTTGAGCCAAAAAAATATGAACCTGCACACCCATCACTGCAGCCATTGATGCATGCCAAAACAGTGAGCAAATACAACTTTTTCATGAAAGTTAAAGCTAAGTTTCGGAAACTGCATCGAATTCCCTTATCTATGTAGCTGTGAGTGACACAGACACAGAGAGAGAGAGGTTGCAAATTTGCAACAAGGATGGTTGGTCACTTTCTATAATCAGTCTTCTCGTACAAGACTCCAACCCTTGCCTTTTCTTCAGATTCTCTCCCTCATAAAACAAACTACAAAGCAAAAGTAAAAAAATGTAATAAACATGAAAGTTAAGAGATTCTCCTCGTGACATGTGTCCTTTATATTCTTCTATATCTTCCTTCTGAATATCCCTTTTGTCTGGTGCATGTAATTATATTTATTATTTATACATCAAGGAATATTCCTCCCCTCTCTCTTTTTTTTTCCTCTCTCATTTATTTTAAGATTAAAATTGTTAAAAATCGACACCGAGGCGTGCTCTCAAATTCAAAACCCTACAAAGAGCCCCTTTTTTTCCTCTTTAGAAAATGGATAAAATAAATAGCTCAAGTTAATTGGTGGGGTTGTGCTACCGTGAGCCATGAAAATTCTTACCCTTAATCTACGCCAACCAATTAGATTATTTCATCAACTTAATTGGAAAAGCTAGCTAGGGGTATCTTGCTTGATGGTCATCCATGGCGCATGGTCTACACTTTACATGCTGAATTTGTATATTCTCTAAATTAAGTAAACTTGGATTTTTCTTCCTTCTAATGTCATATTTACAAACCCACACAAGTGATGCATCACTCTCGGTATGACGCAGCTTGAATATATATTTAAACTTAGGGATATTATTATTTTACCACCAAAGTTATTCTAACATATCATGTCAATACCACGATTTGGCGAAAAAAGCATTTTACCACCAAATGCTTGCGCCATTATCAATTTACCACCATTCTGTTAGAAAAACATTAATGTTTAACAAAAAAAATTGAGTTAAAAGTCAATTTTACCCCCAAGAGAATAAAATATAATTTTACCCTTTGAAAAAAAAGAAACAATGAACAAAAATAAGATTTGGAAAACAACTAAAAATTGTAATTAATAAAAAATAATGAATAATATGTAGAATTACGATAAACGGCAAAGAACAATTAATAAAAATTCATGTTTCAAAATTAATATTATAACCTATGAAATTCAAGTATTAATCACAACTAAAAATAATAACAATAACAATTAATAAGATTTGGAAAACAACTGAAATTTCTAATTAATAAAAATAATGAAGAATATGCAAAATTATGACAAACAACAAAAATAATAATAATAAATTCTGCTTCAAAATTAATATTATAATCTATGAAATTCAAGTATTAATCACAACTAAAAACAATAACAATTTAATAAAAGAAAAAAATTAATGAGAGAGAGGGGCTAATTTTAGGGTTATCAATTTCCTAATTCTCTAATCATTTCCCTTGATTTTTTTTACTTTGTTTTATTGTTTATTTTACACTTGCAATCGAGTGTTTTGACTTCAATAGAAAATGTCTTTGATGCTCTTATGAAATCAGCAAAAATCAGCAAAAGTTTTAACTTTTTTAACGGAATGGTGGTAAATTGATAACGGCGCAAGCGTTTGATGGTAAAATGCTATTTTCGCCAAATCATGGTGCTAACATTATATGTCAGAATAACTTTGGTGGTAAAATGATAATATTCCTTGAACTTATTATAAATGCCAGATTTACTTTTGGATAAGTAGGGGGAAAAAAAAACACTTTTCAACACTAATGCACACGAGCGAACTCATTCCACTTGTGTAGAAAAGATGGTGGTTTAATTGAATTGGATCAAATTCCAATATACAAATTGAACATTGGGTAATTTATCGTCAGCCCCCAATTGTTTCGACATTTAGCACCTGGCACCCACATCTTTTGACCATGTGCACCGCGCCCCCATTTCCGTCAAAAAATCAGTTAATTCTAACAGTTTAGGCTGCTATTAACCTAAAAGACCATACTGCCCCTGTTTTGAATTGAATTGATATATAAGTACTAAAATACCCCCTACAACTTAAAAATTAACGTCAAGAATAAAGATTTATTATAAAAATATTTATTTTTATAATAAATAAATAAATATTGTTAATTTGCCTCCTGCAGAAAAGGGGGTTCATACCCTTGCTGGAAAATCAAAAAGTGAGTCCAAAGACAAAGAGAGGAAGCATAAAAACGCACAAAGACAAAGATAAGGAGAATGATAGAGAGCATAAGAAGCACGAGCACCGTCATAAGGATCGAAGTAAGGATAAAGACAAAGACAAGGATAAGAAGAAGGATAAAAGCGGGCATTATGATTCAAGTGCTGATTTGTCAAAGAAACACCACGAAAAGGTTGGGAAACTACTTGGATTCAGATCTTACTAATTACAATATTAAACAAAGGGGAAATATAGAAAAAGTTGGGGCTTTCAATTATCCTTGTTATGGTACCATTTCCATCAGAGACATGGATGAGCAGATTGTCAACAAGTCAATTTCAAAACAATATTTATTTTTATATTTTTTTACAATTAAATTGAAACGATTTTTTTTTTAATTTCATTATCATAACAAAATTGTAGAATCGAGAAACTTCAAAATGAGAAACAGAGCATGATTCCAAAAGGAAAGAAGAAAATCAAACACACAATCATCATCAGATTACAGAAAAATTTCAATAATAAAGAAACCTAATCTAATTATACAAAACACTTGTTGTGAATTTCATTGTAAAAGTCTATTACAAAAGACCCAAACTAAGAAAATTTAACAAAAAGGAATCCAAAAATAAAAAATCCTAAATCTAAAGATTTCAAACCCTAAATCAAATTATAGAGGCAGCGGAGACGGCGACGGCTTCAAGTGGTGGCGTCGGCAGTTTCATGCAGTAGTGGAGGCAATAGTTTCTAGCGGTGACAGATCACGCAGCGCGCCATTTTGTTGTTGTCGATTCAAGTCGGTGGCTGATCACTCTGACAGGCGGCAGTAGTAAAAGACAAGAAGAAGAAAAAAGAAGAAGAAGAAAAAGGAAGAAGAAGAAGAACGAAATAAAGACGAGAAGAAGAAGAACGAAATAAAGACGAGAAGAAGAAGAGGAAGGGAATTAAAAAAGAAAAGAAAAACAAAACATAGAAAATAAAAAGCAACGAAGGATAAAAGAGTTCGTTCTTACAAAATTATCATTTTTCCCTTTTTTCTGTTAAGTTAACCGTAGATTAACCGAAATGGGGGGGTGATGCACATGGTTGAATGATGTGGGTGCGCGGTGCTAAATGTCGAAACAATTGGGGGCTGACAATAAATTACCCTTGGACATTATCTAAACAAAGGCAGCAGCTAAGTTAAACAAAATAAGTTCTTGATGAATGGTTCAAGGTCAATATACATGGTCTCTCAAAAGAAAATCCTAGTCCTTTTGTTGTGGGTCTGTTTTTGGATTAGGATTCTTTTCTCATCAGATCTTTTGTCTGAATAAATGCATCACATGATTGATAGTTAATAAATGAAAATATAATAAATAAATAAAACTTGACTGTACATAAATAAAAGTGCATATGTATTAAAAGATCATTCAAAGTTCACATATGATCAGATCATGAGAGGATATTTTCCCTTATTTTTCGTGGTCATGATGGCTCCTGCCTTAGCAGCTTTAGCCGATCTTTGCGGCATCAAACTGCCTTTTATGTAGAGATTATTGCAGTTGATCATGCTTTCGGAAATGGTAGGATGAATCTGTGGCTGGAATGCGATTCACTATTGGTCACTCTACTGCTTTCTAATCCGTTTTGGAACCCCCCTTGGATGCTTGGGAACTATGGTTTAATTGTCATCACCTTCTTTGCTTTTCCCATACTTTTCGTTAAAACGATGCTGAGGTGGATAAGCTAGCTAACCACGGTCTGTGTTGTCGTTAGTTTACTTGGTGGAGTTAGCCGCAGGTGATATTGGGCAACTTCTCTCCAAAAGGTGCTAATGGTCTCTCTAGTTATAGGTTTCATTAATTCCTGTAAGCTATGTATGTTGGCTTTCTCATGCATTTTTATTTGCTTTAATTGTAACACTTCTGCACCTTTTTGTATTAACTTTATGCATTGCATGAGAGATAAGCCTCATTATGTCTTCCCAAATGAGTTCTATTTTAATTAATAAAACTTTCTTTCGAGGTTTACTTTAAAAAAGAAAAAAAACAACAAAATAACTTCTTAGATTGTGAAAGAAATGATATTTTATGTACACATCCATCATTAGTTGATAGTTAGCTTGAAAATTTGATGAGATTGAAGGTTTTTCCCATCAATGTATAAGGGAATTTCTATTTTCTGCTTAGTTGTTAAATCTACTTAGTAAAATATAAACATTTACAGTGATCATATAAATATTTAATTACCGCAGTTGGTTGGAGGTTCGGATTGAAGATGGGGCAAAAGTGGCACCTTAGCAAACAGCCTATCTACAACTTTTACCAGCCTATCACACGTTCTTTTGTTTCTTAAAATTCCAAATATGGACCACTCACATTTCCTTAAAGGCTGAATTATTCCCTTTCATATTCGCAAAATTGGTTGCTTTTTAGCTTATTATCAAAATATTATTACTAAAATTCCTTTAAGGCAACCCATTCTGTATTGTATTTGTATATGATCATCGGTTGAATTCGTATGCATTGCTTCATCTTTCTTCAGCCATCTCCAAAGAGAAAGCCACTTGGGATTTAATAAAGAAAATTAGATAATAATACAACTTATAGAAAGATTTAGATAGTTGTATATGAAAAATAATAGCCAATAAAAACTTTCTATAAAAGCTAATAAAAAAACAGAAGATTCTGTTGTTTTGGATTCAATTATTTGCGAAAATCTCTCTTATACATAGGAAATTATCAAAAGGATCAATGAAGAGAATCCGTTCAACTTAGCTAGCTTCAATCAAAGAACGACTTTAACATGCCAATATGTAGCATTTTATGAAATATTCTTTAAGCTTTGCGGAAAGCCAGTGATGGTCACATTTGTGGGTGTAAGGTTTCTCAAGAGAATAATCAATTGGTAATTTTGATTGATTAGAAACTGATTGTTCTACTAAATTCCCTAATTCATTTAGGATAGATTCCACAAAATAAGCATCCGAACATTATTTTTTTCACCCATTGTTGCTAGCTGTTTTCTTTTAATTTGCTTGAAGTCAGTGGATGCTTCAATGCTTATCTCTATAATAATGTGAAAAAGACGCTGGTTAATTGATTCGTTTGTCATTGACTTTGAAAAAAATTCTATAATCCATACCAAAATTTTTTTTTTTTGGTATATGTCATGTTATATACTTGCATCCTTATCCAACATAATTCTAATTCATATTGGGCCACAAAATCTGTGCACAAAACTTTGTTAATTGAAATGCTTAGGAGTAATCAAACTTAATAAAACCATATATACACAATCTATCGATATTATAATGAAAAGTTCGCCTGGATCTTATTGAAATAGTTTAATTATGGCTAAGCTCATAATATATATATATATTTAGTTTCAGAACATACTTGAATTTCATTCATAATTCTATTGGGTTAAATTTTTCGACGGAATCGTCACTCTTTTCAATTAGTTAACGGAATTTTGACTAGAGAGATAAGAATAGGTAGTGCACATAGCATCTTGAACCACGAAAGTGGAGAATGGAATTGGAATCGCTTTGGTCGGCCTCTCAAAAAAAGAAAAGATCACCATGACTTGCGAAAAAGGCTATATTTGGAGTGTTGGTGAAGACTGGAATTTTCCACAAAAAAATTGTTTTACAAAGCGATGCGTTGTTGACCTGTTGTTCTCTTAAGTGTCAACATTAAGTACTTACAATGTGGAAGCAAATTCTGCATCCAAATGTGTCACGATGTGATTGATTGAATACAAGGTATTTGTGTACTTGCTCTTTATTGGTGAATTTATCCATCTTCGTATTTGATTCAATTGGATTTTTTTTCATTCAGCTACGCGATCCTGGTCCAGTGCTTGCTTATGAACAAAGATACATTCATTCTTGGACCATCAAATCAAAGTCTTCGGCTTGCAAGGCAAGATAAGGGTGGTTTTTCTCAGATTTGGCATGGGCTGGCTTGCTCTGCTTCCGTAAAAGAAGGCCTGGGATGCACAAAGTGGACCATAATTAAAGCTCATCTTTTAGGCTTACAGTACCCCCGAGACATTCTGAGCACATGCACATTTCATCACCAGCAGTATTTCATTATATTTTCATTCTTAGTACAAGAAATGCAAAAACATAACATCCGCAAATTGTGGTGTCGAAAAATAATGGTATTGCATTAAATTGAAAAAAAAAAAAAACTATACCAATATGTTGTCGAAAATCCACGGCATTTACTTGAAACCAATTCAATTTAGGTAATGTTTATGCAAGGATTGTGGAGACCATAACTAAGATGTGAATAATTGAGTGAAGTAGTTTTTTTCTTTTAAAAAAAAGTGAGTAGAGCATATATCTCCCGAATATTAGAGAATGATTAAAATCTGGACAATGTTATATAAAATTTACTGTAAAGCCAATCTCAGTATTTGTTTAATTATAAATATATGAGAAATTATCACCGGTATACCTTTAAATGTCACCGATATCAAACGTACTACAATACTTTTCGCTTATATCACTCGTATACCCTAAGTTGACAAAAGAGTTCTAGCGTCCACCTTTCCATTTACTACCGTTAACAACTTAACAGAATTTGAGCAAAATAACTATTTTACCCTTTAAACTCAAAATGGGGTAAAAAAACAATTTTGCCTTGAAAATTAATGTAAATTTTCAATACACAAATTTTTTTTATTTTGTTATTAACAATACATTTTTTATTAAAAAAATGAATTATTAATGGTACATATTATTAACAATTATCCATAAAAAAATATTCATTTTATACCATAAAAAATTATTAACAACATATTATTTATAATTATACATACTATACCATAAAAAATTCAAGTTGGAGCTTGGAGGAGTAGATCTTCAATAATTTAGATTAAATTTTGGAGGAGTAGATTCGGTTGTAAAGTAGTTTTTTTTAGCAATTATTAACAATTATCTGATAAATGGGATGACATGTCATTTTTATCAAAATATAGCATATGACATGTCGTTTTTTACTATGTAAATGAGATGACATGTCATTTTTAAAAAAAGACTAAATTACCCTTATGATGTCAGCGCTCGCAAACGGTAGTTAACGGATTGGTGGACGGCAGAAGTGTTTTGTCAACTTAGGGTATACGAGTGATACACTTAAAAAGTGTTGTAGCACATTTGATACTTGTGTCATTTAAGGGTATATGGTTGATAATTTCCCTAAATATATTAATATTAATCTCATGTAATATGAGTTGTAATTTAAGAAATAATCATAAGTAATAAAAAAAAGATGTGATTAAAAATTGAAAAATAAGGATCATTTGTACCGTTCGTACGGTCTTACAACGGAAAAAAATGTTGGAAAATGCTAGTTGTCTCGGGTCAAACCCTGAAAGTTATACAAAACGACACTGTTTTGGTCTTTTTTCTTTCTTTCTTTTTGCTTCTGCATAAAACGTTGTCGTTTGACCTAGGAAAAAGCAAACGTCTTCCTCTCCTCTTCGTTTCACCAAGGAACGACATAACCCACGTCTTCCTCTCCTCTTCCAAATCATCTTCCTCTTCGTTACTATCTAACACCCGAACGATAGATCAAGCAGTATTTTGTTCGTTTTGTTTGCCGAAAACAGTATATTCCCTTTCCTTCCTCGACCGAAAACGTGAGTATATAATTCACCAATAAACCCAAAACATAGTTTCATACAAACATGACAACAAAAATGAGACAGATCAAGTTCCTCAATAAAAATTCAGGCCTTGAAAAATTCAATAAAATTTGAAGTTTCGAAAACAAAATGCTGCCAAAAGAAGATAGTACCTTAGCTTGTGCAAAGCCACATATAATTGAAACTGAAATTCGTAAATGCCGAAACTTAATCTTATGTCAGAAAAACTTCACAGTTGCTGTTAATGCCGAAACTCAGCTTTTAGGGACAATGTCGAGACTCATCCTTATTCAAACTTTTGATTTTACCTTGTCTGAGCCAAATCCTATCACCTTCGAGGAAGATAAGAGCTTAAGGATTCTGCATTTCTCTCGGGTGTGGTGAAACGAAGAGGAAGAGAAAAGCAGTTGCAGTTTTCTGAGTTGATAAAACCAGAGGGGATCGGGAAAAAGAAAAAGAAAAAGAGAAAAGCAGATGCGTTTTTCTAAGTTCATAAAACCAGAAGGGACCGAGAAAAAGAAAAAGAGAAAAGCAGCTGCGTTTTTCTGAGTTCATAAAACCAGAGGGGACTGGGAAAAAGAAAGAAAAGTTATTATTTTTCTACATTTTTCTGTTTTTACCTGGGTAAAACGACAACGTTTTATGGAGAAGTAAAAAGAAAAAAAATCAAACGGAGTCCTTTTGGTTTAACTTTCGAGGTTTGATCCGCGGTAAATAGTAGAACTCATAAATGTTCATGCATCGTACTATTCATAAACTAAAAATAAATAAATAAGTAAACCAAAAAAATGATTCGTGGGTGTACTAAGAAGTATTGCGGCACATGCTCATGTGCAATTCCCGAAACCGTTGCCCGTTTGTCGTAAAAGCCAAAGTCAACCTCAACACCTGCGACACAGCTTCATGCATTGGCTGTCCGTCTCGGTTCAGTTCTGTGTCATTGTTTCTTTCTCTTGTAGCAACTCAACTGGAATTTAGAAAGGCAAAGGCTTACAACAACCTTCTTCAGTTTCAGAGGTTAGTCTTCCAGGAATTATACTCTTCGATGCTTTTCAACAACAGATGGTTAAGAAACCATCATTTAAATTCCATTACAACTCGTCCGGAACATACTCTAGAGTACAGTCATTGTCTTTTTTATGTAATAAAAACTCTTTACTTGTTCTAATTTTTGCATCCGGGTCGTTTAGATTTTTGAATTGCAGTTGGCGGTCGTTGATTTTCCTACAGGAAAAATGCCCTCTCTGCTTCGGGCTCTTTGGACTATTGTTGTAGGCTTGTGTTTGTTCTTTAACTTCGGCGCCTCATTTGAGGATAATTAGGATGCTTTTGCGGATGATCCTTCAGTACTCCACACATACAATCGTTTTGCTGAGATTGAAAAGCAATGCGAGCATTTTCTGTCTTCAGCTTCTGATTTGAATCCTGATGATACTAGAGGTCATAGGCTTAAGAAGGAACTTTATTTCCATAATGGAGACTGGGAACAACAGATTGTCCGGTCCCTGTTGATGCCATTTGATGATAGTGACATGCCAGGGGACAATTCTTCCATTGATGGTCCTTTGAAATTAGTCAACTTTAAAGTAACAGATATAAATCTTGTCCGTAAGTGGAACAACACGATTAGTCTCATTGGGGCGCTTTCTTCAGGCATAACTAGAAACATTTCATTTGGTTTCGATCTGAGGAAAAAATTCTTCAAGATGCCAGGATGGTCTGTTCTGTCAATTCTATTTGAAGGGGTTTATGTTGAGAGCAATGAGAATGGAGGAGAACGATTGTTGTGTATGTTGGGGAATTCAACTTTGCCCTATAATAAATGGACTGACGATCCTTTGAATTTGGCTAAGGGCTATTGGTGTAATTATGACGACAAGCCAATTCTTCTCCAGGATGATCAGATTTTGCTTGTTCTTCGGTTCCCTCAAAATTTTAATTTGACTAGAAGGGTGATCCTAGGAGAAATGAGAAGTTTACATGCCGAGGAAAGCTTGAAGTATTTTGATAAAGTTCGCATAACTTCTCAGTTAAGTCAGTATTTAAAGTATGAATTTAATTCTGAACTACTCAACTCAATAACTTGCAGTCCATATGTATATCAGGAAGAATTGATGGAAGATGGAGCTATCAGTGGGTTCAATGGCTTGGACGTTTGTTATAACCTTCGATCGATTTCACACAACCTTTTTAGTGTTCTGCCACATTGGAAGTTCAAGGGCATAAATCTGTACCCTGGGAAGTTGGGACCTTTTCAGCTGGAAAAAGAAATAAAAGCTGCAAATTGGAGGTACAATAATGTTATGCTCATGGTGGAGCATATAAACTGTGAGAAGGGAACTAATGAAGATGGTGTTGGTGTTGTTAAGGTGTCTGCAGTAATAAGAGCAATTCCTGCGCCAGTGGATTATCATAGGCCACCAACAAGGACTGGTCTTTCAGGCATGACTTTGTCTGCCGAGGGGATATGGAATCCATCAAATGGACAGCTCTGCATGCGTGGGTTCCTTGGAGGGGTTGATTCAGGACTTGAAGGATGTAATCCTCTAATTTCATTGTACTTTCCTCAAGCATATTCCATCAAGGAGAGAAGCATGATCTATGGAAGCATATCCAGTGAAAATGATGAAAAAGACTCATTCTTGCCTATAATATTTGATGCACTGGTAAGACCTGATTTGCTGAAACTTAACTACATTAAATATGTCGCCTCTTATCTGTCATACAATTACTCTAAGATTGACCTGGTTTGTGCACTAAGGAAGAGGAAGCAGCCATCTAAATTTCGTACCATCGTCAAACAATCACTCCTGAAATATCCAATAGTTGCAGATGGAGAAGACTTATTTTACAGATTATATTTTCTTTCTCATGATTTTGAAATTGACACCTTTGCAGTACCTGACACGATATCTGCTAGCCATAATTCAAAGATTTTCATTTTCATGGATGTGCTTTCATTGGGTTCTTTTCTTGGTCAGTATTCACCCTGGTTGGAAAAGTCCAATCCTCCAACTGGTGCACCAGCTATCTCAGCAAGAGCCAGCTCCTGAATGTGTCAATGCATCTCTTATTTGCCAAAGCACGGTTTTTCCCTAACATACCTCACAAAAATCTATTTGACCTGTACTTAGAAGGAGTTTATGACCCGCTAGTCGGCCATATGTATCTAATTGGCTGCAGAAAAGTCTTGATTGGGAGTGTTAGCCTTGAACGAGGCCTAGATTGTTTGATTGAGGTAAACATTGAATACCCTTCTACAACTACAGCGTGGTTGATAAATCCAACAGCCAAGATCAGTATCACAAGCCAGAGGAGAGAAGATGATCCCCTCCATTTTAGCCTGATAAGCCTTAGGACACTACCTCTTCGATATGAAAAGCATTATGATGTAACTTTCTGAAAAACTTTGAGGAGATTCTTCAAAATTTGATGCTTTTCATGTCAATAACCTTTGTAATAGGCCAATTTCTTCACATGAAGGATAATCGATATTCTATTCCAAATGTATCTTTGGTCATGCTTGGTCTTCAGGCTCTTGGCTATGTCCTCCCATTGATCACTGATGCTGAGATTTTGTTCAGGTGGAAGGAGTCTAAGTATTTCAAAGCTCATCCTCTAGGTCTTGAACAGCTTAATTTATTGTCAAAGTCCTCAACTACACCGCAAAAATTCTTCTATCGGCTGCGTTTATGCTTAGAGAGATTGTCAATTTCCCCCCTACAGTAATCAACATATACCATTTTCCTTTCTATTGTTTTTATAATGGCCAAAAACCCCCATGATAGCATAAATTTACAATATTATCCTTATTTTCAACTACTCTTTTATTTATATTTATTATAAATTAAATAAATCACATGAATAGAAATTAAATAAAAAATTAAGTATTAAAAACAAGAAATATATGTTTTGATATGAGAAAAAAATTAATAATAAATTTTTTTTGTACTTATTTAATTTGTGAAAATTTTCTTATAATAAATATATAAGAAAATTATTATAAAATGATAAAAAAAATTATTATAAGAAAACTTGAATGACAAATAAAAATTTATTATAAGATAAATAATAAAATATTTTGCCTATCTTTTTACATTTAATTTTAAAATATTTATTATAAGAAAATGTTCACAAAATAAATAATTACAAGAAAAAATTTTATTATTAATTTTTTTCTCATATCAAAATATATATTTATTGTTTTTAATGCTTAATTTTTTTATTTAGTTTATATTGATCTAATTTATTTAATTTATAATAAATGTAAAAAAAGAGTAGTTAAAAATAAGAGTAATATTATAAACTTATACTGTCAAGGAGTTTTTTGGCCATTATAAAAACAACAGGGAGGTAAGTGATATATGTTGATTTGTGTAGGGAAAAGTGGCAATCCCCTTTCTGCTTACTGCAAAGCTTTTCCAGAAAGTTGCAGCATCTCGTAAAAGATCACGTGCTCGTGCTCCAACAGAGAGGTGTGTTCCAAATGAGAAGCTGGTTCTCCTGGTCACATTGATTTTTCACAGTTTTGTGTTTCTGCTTTTGCTTTCCAGTGACAGTATGCTGATTCATCCTGGAAAAGACACTAAATCTATCAGATACATTCCTGTGCCGCGAATTTGGATGATGAAACTAGAGGAGAGTATAGGTCTTGTTCAAGATTTCTTTTTGCTTCCTCAAATTATTGGCAACTTCTTATGGCATAACCACACGGAATCTCTTAGCAGACTGTATTATATTGGTTTCACATTAGGTAGTGTAGTGTTTGAATCTGCTCTGTAATGTGCAAGACAAAACACCTCCCAGGACCTTTGATAAAGAACTACCCAAGATACACAGATTGAAGAACAAACCCAAGCAAAGAACCAATGTAACCCAAGAACTGAAAGAACCGAAAGAACTGAAACAAGAAAAGACACAACCACAGACAACACAAGAATCAATTACGTGGTTCAGTTGCACCAAGTGGCACAACCTACATCCATGGGAGAAGCTTTCTACAGAGCTCTTATTACTCAACAATGGAGGATCACAATTACAGAGATTTGTTTAAAAGATATCAGAGAACTCTTGATAGTGAGGCTTCTTGTTCGTGTCTATGACTGCATCAGAGATCCTGTGATAGATGCTGTCTTTGAGGATGTTGATTTTGGTGCAATGAATGCAGCCTTCTTTACCAAGATTTGTGACATTGCAGTTGTAGTAGCAATGATCTTACTTGCCGTTATAGTCCATGTGCACCAGAGTTGGAATCACAGGAAAATAGGTACCCGCTGAAATCAAGGGCATTCAAGCTTATGCATTTTAGAATCAAATTGTTCTCATTGTCACTTGACGCCTGAGGCAGGAGCATCACAACATTGGTTTTTCCATTTGTAATTAAATTTCGAAATTCGAATTTAATTTCCCCTTTTACCTTTAGTCTACCACTATTAACAATACTTTGAATAACTCAAGTGCTACTCAACACACGTCATATTTTTCAAAATAGTTCCACACTTCTTGTTAGTTTCTCTTCTCTCACTCTGACCCGTTTGGCCCTTTTCTCTTCTCGTTCATGGTGAAGGTTCAATTTCTTGCAGCAAAAGGCTATGACCATTTCCCTTCTAAGTTGACTCAATTGCTTCAGCATTATTTTTCCCATTAACAAAATTGAAACTAGGATAACAAAAGTTTTCACTCTACAACAACATTGGATAGCAGGCTAGATTTTAAATGAGACAAAACAGAAAGCTCTCCTTCATCAAAACAAACGAAACGACGCAACAACATGAGGCAAATGAAATGGAATGAAAGTGGCATCATTAATTTTGTTTATACTCTCGCTGATTTGCGGTGTCGCCATTCATCTGGTCATTTGAACCGTGGCGTCGATCCACCATTTCATTAACATCGAATGCGCAACTACCACCAAGAGATGCGGCGCCAATGGGAAGAGCCCCAAACTTTTTCTTGCAGGAAAAGGCTATGACCACTTCCCTTCTAAGTTGACTGAATTGCTTCAACATTATTTTTCTCATAAACTACTTGTAAATTACCAATTTTAAATTAATCCTACAGCTATGTTATACACCTACTAGATGAATATAAAACTTTTTAGTTGACTTCATAATCATGTTGCTATTTTTTAGTTCGATGATAAGAGCCAGCATTGTAACTTCGGCCGGTGATTGAATTCTCTTTTTTTAAAAAAAAAAATTAATAATAATAATAATTTCTGTTTTTCTTTGCGAGGAAAAAAAAATCTTGAATACTCAAAAGTTATATGCACATTATTTAATTCCTGTTCCTCTTCTTCTCCTTTAACCAACACACTAGTGGGATGTGACTATGGTTAAAAGTCAACCACGGTTGTTGAGTTGGAACTTGGAAGCCAATTGAATCAGCTGGCTTTATTTCGATTCCGAGCTTCGTTCTATAGGAAACTTGAGGAAAACAAGCGCAGAAAAGTGCATACAGGTCAGTGTCATTAGACATTTAATTCCTTGTAATTTAGCATAGTTGTTTATTCATTATTCACTTGAATGGTAAAGTTTCCTTGAAGTTGCTCTATTCATCTTTCTCGACAATACATATTCCTGCTTCACTTTGTTTTCCCTCGGTTTTGGTCCTTCAAATTTCAATATTCTATCTCCGAGTCACAGTTACTATATCTATATTCTATTTTAATTTGTAAAGCTCCGTTTTCATTTTGGGACTTACCGTGCAGCAAAAAAAGGTGTCTGGAAGGAATAGTCTCTAAAGCCCAGCAATGGGAACTTTGCCTGTTATGCTTCATTTGAGGTCATTATCTATGTTATGGTTGCTGGTCTTCTTCAGCTTTGCTACTTCATTTACAGCTTTTGAAAATTGGGATGATGATATTCCCTCCGTAGTCTACACTTACAACAGATTTGCTGAGATTCAAGAGAAGTGTGGCAGTGTTCTGTCATCAGCATCCGAATTAAAACCTGATGACAACAGAAGCAGCAGAATCAAAGAGGAACTTTCTTTTGTGAATGGCGATTGGGAACAGGACTCTGGGGGAGCACCATTGATGCCATTTGATGACAAAGAGATGCATAGGAGCCCTGCAGGCCCTGGCTCTTTCTTAAAATTAGCATCTTTCTGGGTGGTTGATGTTGATCCAGTTCGCCGAACCAGAAACATGGTTAGTCTCAGTGGGATAATGGAAATAGGCGTAACTGCACGTCAGCCCTTCAGTTACAGGCCTGGCTGGTCCCCCAAGTTTCGCAAGGACCCAGGGCTCTCTTCCATGACAATTCTTTTTGAAGGGGTATATATAGAATCAGAGGAGAATGGAGGCGAGTGGCTGATCTGTTTGTTAGGTACTTCGATGATGCCAAGAACTAACCAGTTTCTCCCTTCATGGGAACTTGCAGACATGTATGGATATAAATTTGGAGAGCATCACCAGCCTCCTCTCATTCAAGATGATCAAATTATGCTTGTTCTGCGGTACAACCGGACCTTCAGTTTGACAACTGGGAATATCACCGGTGAAATGAAAAGCTTGCATGAAAAATCAGATTTTAAGTACTTTGATGGAGTCCATTTATCTTCTCATTTGGGTCTCCACTCAAAGTATCAGTTTGGGGCTGAAGAACTTCTATCAAAAGCTTGCAGCCCATATCCATATCAAGACAGCCTGGTAGATGAGGAGGTTATTTTGTTTAAAGATGACAATATTTGTGATACTCTTCACCGTTACGTGTCACGAGGAATGTTTGATATTATGCCAAGCTGGAAATCTGTTGGCTCAAATGACGATGCCAATAAGTTGGGCCCTTTTATTCTCAATGGAACAGCCAAGGACATGGATTCAGGATCTAACTACTTCAGGCTTAACGTTCAGAACTTGCGCTGTAGTCAAGGAATTGATGAAAACAACAGTAATTATGCAAGAGTTTTTGCTTTATTCAGAGTAATTCAATCATGGGAAGATGAATACACTTCAGCAGATCGAACAGGTCTCTCTGGCCTCACTCTTTCAGCAGAAGGAATATGGAGATCTTCAGAAGGGCAGCTCTGCATGGTCGGCTGTCTTGGAGTTGTTGAAACATCTTCACAGAGATGCAATTCACGGATTTGCTTGCACTTCCCTCTCACTTTCTCCATTACCCAGGGAACTACAGTATTTGGGACCATAACTAGCATCAGTGACACAGATTCACAAACTCCTCTATGGTTTGAAAAGAAAACACCTCCTGACCATATAACATCACCCAAGTATTTGAAGGACCTGGGGAAGAAATGGTCGTACAAGTACTCAAAGATTATGCAAGCAAAGGCTTTTCAAACAGGAAGTAAACCATCAGTCCTGGGAACCTTGTTGAGAAAATTTCTTGCGTATCCATCCGCATATGATGGTGGCATTTCCAGTCTTTCCTTTCTTGCAGATGAGCTTTCTCTCAGTGGCTGTGTTGTTCCTTATGCTATTCCCAAGGCCCACATGCAAAGTACATGTGTGACAGTGAGATTACATGTGCTCTCTTTAGGATCACTTTTCGGACGCTACTGGCCTCAAAGTTGTGGGTGTCATCAAGAGGTTGAGCAATCATCAGATTTTAATGCTCAAACGATTGAGGCTTCAGGGCATCTCAACATTTTTGGTGAGCATTTCAACAACATCTCGATGTCCTTTGAGGGTATATACGACTTAACTGCTGGCAAGATGTATCTGGTTGGCTGCAGAGATGTTCGACTTATTCAAAAGAAGATTAAAGAGGAAATGAACCTTGAACGTGGAATGGATTGCCAGTTCCAAGTCAAGGTAGAGTACTCTCCCAAAGATGCACGATGGCTGAAAAATTCAGAGGTTAAAATCTCCATCAGTAGCAAAAGGAGCAAGGAAGATCCTCTCTATTTTAATCCTGTCAGTCTCAAGGCTAATCAAATTCATTACGATAAGCAATTAACAAACATGGTTCTTCGCAAAACTTTCGAGGACATACTTAGGGTGCTCTTGCTGATAATAGCAATTGTTTGCACTGGAAGCCAGTTGCAGTATATCAACCATTGTATTGATCCCTTTTCTTATATATCTCTGGTTATGATTTACATCCCTGCTGTAGATTATATCAGCCCACTGATCAGCAATGGAGAAATATTTTTCAAATGGAAGTCATTTCACGCTCACAGAAACCAATCATACGAGATGATGAATTATGACCGATTCCGTTTCCTTGGCTATGTCATTAAGGTTCTTTCTCTTTATGCACTTTGGCTGACTTCCAATCTTGGTAAGAAAGTATCTGCAACTCGTGTTAGACAAATGGGTCATGGTCTCAAACAACAGAGCCGATTGCCAAATGAGAAGAAAATTGTCCTCATAACTTGTGCTGTTCACGTCTTTGGATTTCTCGTTACACACGTTATTCGTGAAATGAACGCAGTTGAAACGGTGCCTGCGCCCGACAAGTTTGTAAACGAAAGAAGTAAGTTGCTCGAGTGGCTGAAAGAGCTAGATGCTTATCTTCTTCTGGTTCCAGATTTCTTTTTGCTTCCTCAGATTGTTGGTAACGTTCTCTGGGGGAATAAAGGTAAACCTCTGAGGAAATTTTACTACATGGGCTTGACATGTTTGAGGTTCCTGTTGCATATTTATGACTACGTAAGAGATCCAGTGCTGCTTGAAAACTACTATGGTGGCTTTGACCGTCAGAAAAAAAGCTTAGATTTAAATTCCAAGTTTGGTAACATTGCCGTGGCAGTTATTGCGATTCTACTTGCTATGACAGTATACAAGCAGCAGAAAAGTAACCCCCGAGAAGGCACGGCAGAAGAGCACAACGATGATGCCCTCAAGCCTGAACTCTATCAGAGTTTGCTTGCTTAATTAATTGTATTCTTGCTTTTGGACCATTTTGTGTTGCAAATTTCTTTACTAATAATTAGTGATGCTTGGCTTTCTGGCTCTTTCACACATTCGGGATTTGTATGGAATGCCTCTTTTATGTTTATGAATAAATAACACTTTCCCTTGTATTTGTCTGTCACCATGTAATTAATATATTTCAATCATTTTCATCTTGTTAATTCGTTGGCAGAAATTAAAATATTGCCACTAGTTAACTAATACTCTTCTCAGCTGCCTCACATAATGGGATTTGTTAACCCAGAAACGGTCAAACTACGTCAGATCCAGCTAACCTAATTAGTTAGTGACGTCAGCATCTCATAACTGACTTTCCCGCCCAAATAGAAACTATGTCTAAGACTAAAGTAAATACACCCCTGAGATTTAGCAGATTGATTATTTACGCTACTAAACATTTGAATCGTACTCAAACAGTGAGCTTTGATTTTATCATTACATTTTTATTGATAATTTATTATTAATAAATCATCAATGTCGCCTTAAAAGTGGTCAAGAATAGCCAAGCAAGTCACGAGTCTCACAGACCTCGCAAACTTCAATTCTAAGTTGATGTTTGTTTAATTCGAATTTGTAATTTGATTTTTAATGTTTTTTTATTATTATGTTCCTTTATTAAAGTGCTTAATTTGATCTTAGAGTCGATATAATTTTTTGAAAATTTTGAGTAATGTTTTAATCACACATGGCAACTAGCAAGGTTAAGGTAAAATTACAAATGCTAAATAAAATTAATTAAAAAGAAATGACTTTTGATAGCTCATGTTAAGTGTCTTTTAAACAATGATAAGAGCTTACGCAGATTGATTCGTAATTTTTTACACAAATTTATACAAAAAATAATTTCAGTATTCAAGCCACAGCTTCCACGGTTGAGATTTGATGACAATATATTATATAATAGAGATTATTAATTCATCGAGTATTAATTTATAATGTTCTTGCAGCAAAAGGTATTAAATTCCGTGATGGTCAAGATTCAACAATGTCTTGCAGCAAAAGGCTATAACTGGAATAACCCTCCAAGTTGACTTAATTGCTCCAGCTTTATAGTCTTGATAAACTACTTGTAAATTACCAATTTTAAAATTACTCAACAGCCATGTGTGTTTGTACACCTAGCTACCAGATGAATAGAGTACTCTTTAGTTGACTTCACAATCACATCGCCATCATTTGGTTCGGCGACAGAGTCAACCTTGTAACATCAGCCATTTGATTGAATTTCTTCGATCGTGCTCTTGATGCTCATTGTCGAAAAGACTCTTGAATGCGCAGAAAAGTGTTTGCAGGCCCGTCTTAAACTTTGAATCTTTCAGCATAGTTGTTTATCCGTTGTGAACTAAAACAATAAATTCCTGCATCATATTTGTTTTTAACTTGCTTTTGCTACTTCAATTTTCAACATTTCTCTGTCATACTTGCTTCAATTTTCAATGGGAACTTTGCCTCTTATGCTTCCTTTGAGGTCATCATGCATCGTATGGTTGCTGGTCTTCTTCAGCCTCGCTACTTCATTTAAAGCTTTTGCCAAGTGGGATGATCCCTCCGTAGTCTACACTTATAACCGCTTTGCTGAGATTCAAGAGAAGTGTGGACCTGTTCTGTAACACCCTAGGCGAATCCCACATCGGCAAAGCACGAGAGAGATGCTGGGTTTATAAGGAGTGATCCACACCTTAATTGGCAAGACGCGTTTTGGGGTGTATTGGCGCCCCAAGAACAAATCCGTGCGGGCCTTGTTAAGGCCCAAAGCGGACAATATCTTGTCAGGTCTGAGTTGGGTCATGAAATTGTGGTATCAGAGGAACTAGGTTAGGATTCTGTAGACTTTCTTTTACGGTTTAATTAGATTGTCTAATTAAATCGATTACATTTGTTTTGTAGACATGAAGAAGGACAATATGGGTATGAAAAGTGTCAAGAATAAGGGATGGACAGAAATTGATAGGACCGAACAATTTATCTTAGGAGGAGTTCTTGTCAAAGATCTTAGGAGACTTCATAAGCAGCGAATGGATGATAGACTAAGACGGACTATAGAGGTCTACATCGATACTCCTCCAGGACCTGGAGCTTCAAGAAAGAAGCTCAATGAGGCTATACGTGGACTACGTGTTTATGGCAAGGGAGCTAACAAGAATAAGCTTGTAATACGTCGCTTATTTTGGACAGGACCTCGATTTAAGCCTTACTATAGCAAAGGATGGGTATCTCCAGGTCTAAATAAACTACCTTATAGAACTCCTAAGGAAATCGAGACAGATGGAGTCACGACTAAGGAAAGGAAAGTAAAGATAGATCCTTTTCCTATCCGGTTGAGTACACCTATGAACTTTGTGGCTGTAGGACATGAAACTCTGTAGACTTTATTGAGGTTAATAGAGTGATTAAATATTTTAAGGCAAGGAGTAACTAGTAATTCTATTTTGGTCTTTTTGGCTTTCTATGTTGCTTGCGACTTTGTAATAACTCTTGTTATATGATCTTTGGTATTAACGTAGAATGAAATATTTATTGCTCTTGTTTACAATATCAAATTTTCTTAGTTACACTACTTATTCAGTACTCTGCGCGCTTGCACGACCTTTAGCTATGAATTATTTACCCCTTTTTAATTATTTATTTATTCTCCGTGTTATAGTCAAGAGATGTCACGTAAGGGAGGTGCTAGGCATGCCTCTAGCTCGAGAGATGTTTTAGGTATCGCTGACGACGCTGACCCAACCTTGCACGAGATGGCTAACGAAGGAAATCCTATGATGCGCGCAATGCTTAGATTGATGGAACAACAAAGTAAGTTAATTCAAGATATGGCTAGAGGCAGAGTTGGGGCACAAGAGAATGTGCCAGTTGAAAGGCAAGGTGGCGCAAGAGATCATGGGGCTATGGTGAACTTAGAACGATTTAAGAAATTGGGACCACCTACCTTTCAGGGGACTGCCGATCCCATGGTTGCAGAGGCATGGCTAAAACAGATGGAGAAGATATTTGTGGCTATGGGTTGTAATGATGATCAAAGGGTAATATTAGCCTCATTTGTCCTTCAGGGTGAGGCAGACCACTGGTGGGATGCCAAATCTCGTCTCATAAGGGCTGGCTTGCAAGATGCACCCATTACTTGGGAGTTATTTTTGGAGGCTTTTCATGAAAAGTATTTTCTTGAACGAGTTCGACATCAGATGGAGGCTGATTTCTTGAGGTTGACTCAAGGAACAAAGTCTGTTGCGGAGTATGAGGAACAATTTACTGCCCTCTCTCGTTTTGCTCATACCTTGGTTGCTAATGAAGGTAGTAAGTGTAGGAAGTTCCTGGAAGGGTTACGTCCTAACATTAAAGGGCGATTGACCATCCTTAAGATTAACAATTATGCCGATTTGGTGGACCGAGCAATTCTTGCGGAGAAGGATATTCTTGAAGCTCAAGTTACAAGGGATCAGAGAAATAAGAAGAATCCACAAGGTGGACCACAAAATGGAAGTTCTTATAGGCGGGGTCCTCACTCCCAGAAGTATAATGGTGGAGGTAACAAATGGGATAACAAGGGTGTTACTGGTGACACTGCTCGGAGGAACTACCCCATTTGTCGACATTGTGAAAGGAGGCACCCTGGTGAATGCCATTGGAAAACTGGAGCTTGTTTTGCTTGTGGAGAATCTGGGCATAGGATTATGGATTGCCCAAAGAGACGTAGCGAGACTACAAATACTCAGACTAACGAAGGGCAGAGGAAGAAACCGAGGGTGCAAGGGCGTGTTTTTGCACTAACAGAAAAAGATGCTGAGGTGTCCAATGATGTAGTATCAGGTACATTGTCCTTATTCTCTAGAGAAGCCAAAGTTCTTTTTGATCCTGGTGCTACACATTCATTTGTATCTTGTGTGTTTGCCCGTTATGCTAATGTGCCTATCACACCACTGGATGTTCACGTGACAATTAGTACCCCTATGGGGGATTGCCAGTTTATAGATCATGTCTATAAGTCATGTGTGATCAGATTGTGTGATAAAGAATTCCTTGTGGATCTCCTACCTTTAGAGATGCACGATTTTGATTTGATTTTGGGGATGGATTGGTTAGGACCTTACCATGTTTCAATAGATTGTTTTGCTAAGGAAATTATTTTTCGCCTACCTGGTGAGGAAGAATTTCATTTTCAAGGGAATCATAAGAGTCATAAAGCTTTGATTTCTATGGTTAAGGCAATGAAAATGCTAAAGAAGGGGTGTGAAGGATTTTTAGCGTATATAGTTGCTGACCATCCCGATGGGGCGTGCCTTAAAGACATACCTATTGTAAGGGAGTTTATTGATGTATTTCCTGAAGATCTTCCGGGACTACCCCCAGATCGAGAGGTTGAGTTTACTATAGAATTAGTTCCTGGTACTACACCTATATCCAAGGCACCATATCGGATGGCACCCATTGAATTAAAAGAACTAAAGGTCCAGCTACAAGAATTACTAGATAAGGGTTTCATTCGTCCTAGTGTGTCGCCTTAGGGTGCTCCCGTTTTGTTCGTAAAGAAGAAAGATGGTTCAATGAGGTTGTGTATAGACTACCGGCAGTTGAATATGGTTACCGTCAAGAATAAATACCCTCTTCCCCGAATTGATGACCTCTTTGATCAATTACGAGGTGCAGCGGTATTCTCTAAAATTGATTTACGATCTGGCTACCATCAATTGAAAATAAGAAGTGAGGATGTATCGAAGACAGCTTTTCGAACTCGTTATGGACACTATGAGTTCTTAGTTATGCCTTTTGGATTAACTAATGCTCCTGCAGCGTTCATGGATTTGATGAATAGGATCTTCCAACCTTATCTTGACCAGTTTGTCATCGTCTTTATTGATGACATATTAATTTACTCTAAGAGTAAGAAGGAGCATGAGACGCACCTGAGGATTGTATTAGAAACATTGCGGGAGAAGAAGTTGTATGGAAAATTTAAGAAATGTGAGTTTTGGCTTGATCGTGTGATGTTTTTGGGACATATAGTGACGAAGGATGGTATTTCAGCAGATCCAGCCAAAGTGGAGGTAATTGTGAATTGGGAAAGGCCTCCTAGTGTGACTGAAGTAAGGAGTTTCTTAGGATTGGCAGGTTATTATAGGCGCTTTGTCAAAGGATTTTCTAGCATAGCAGCACCATTGACTAATTTGACTAAGAAGAATGTGAAGTTCAATTGGGATGAGGCATGTGAAAAGAGCTTTCAAGAGCTCAAGAGTCATTTGGTGACTGCCCCTGTTTTAACTCTCCCTTCTGAAGGTGGAGGTTTTGTGATTTACAGTGATGCTTCTAGAAAAGGTTTGGGTTGCGTTTTAATGCAACATGGTAAGGTTATAGCATATGCTTCTAGGCAGCTAAAGAATCATGAACAAAACTACCCAACACATGATTTGGAATTGGCTGCTATAGTGTTTGCTCTAAAAATCTGGAGACACTATTTGTATGGGGAGACTTGTGAGATCTTCACCGATCATAAGAGTTTGAAGTACTTGTTTACTCAAAAGGAATTGAATTGGAGGCAAAGAAGATGGTTGGAGTTGGTAAAGGATTTTGATTGTTCTATTAATTACCATTCAGGTAAGGCAAACGTGGTAGCGGATGCCTTGAGTAGGAAATCATCTGGGTGCATGGCTCATCTTATCACCATGCAATCTCATGTGGTAAAAGACTTGAGGAGATGTGGGATTGAGGTAGTTACTCATGGGTAAGCAGACGTGTTAGCACATTTGACAGTCCAACCCACTCTAATTGATAGAGTTAAGGTAGCTCAGAAGAACGACATAGAACTCAATAAAATCCGTGAAGATGTGAGCAAAGGACATAAGCCCGGATTTAGACTTGATAATGGGGATGGATTATGGTTGGGACAAAGGTTATGCGTGCCAGCAGACGAAGAGTTGAAGGCGGAGATCTTAAGAGAAGCTCATGAATCATCTTACAGTATGCATCCTGGTAGTACTAAGATGTATCGTGATCTAAAGCAAAGTTTTTGGTGGAGGAATATGAAGAGAGATATTGCTGCTTTTGTGTCTCGGTGTTTAGTTTGCCAACAAGTAAAGATTGAACATCAAAGACCAGCAGGAACTTTACAAACGCTTCCTATTCCTCAGTGGAAATGGGAACACATAACAATGGATTTCGTTTCTGGATTACCTCGTTCTAGGAGGGGATGTGATTGCATTTGGGTAATTGTTGATCGATTGACGAAATCAGCTCATTTCTTGGCAAGGAAGAGTACAGACAATGTAGGGCAACTAGTTAAGTTGTTCATTAAGGAGATAGTGAGGCTTCATGGAGTTCCAGTGTCAATAGTGTCTGATAGAGATCCACTGTTCACTTCAAGATTTTGGGCTAGCTTACATAAAGAGTTGGGGACGAAATTGAGATTTAGCACTGCTTTTCATCCACAGACAGATGGGCAATCCGAAAGGACTATTCAAACCCTTGAGGATATGCTTCGAGCTTGCATCCTAGACTTGAGTGGTGGTTGGGAAGAGCACCTAATGTTGATCGAATTTGCTTATAACAATAGCTTCCATTCGAGTATTGGCATGGCACCATTTGAGGCATTATATGGAAGAAAGTGTAGGTCCCCAATCTGCTGGGATGAAGTTGGTGAAAGAAAACTTTTGGGTCCAGAATTAATACAGATTACTGTTGATAAAATCAAGTTGATTAGAGGACGTCTTCAAACAGCTCAGAGCAGACAGAAGAGTTATGCAGATCGTCGTAGACGTGAGTTGGAATTCGAAAAAGGAGATTTTGTTTTCTTGAAAGTATCGCCATGGAAAGGGGTGTTTCGGTTCGGGAAGACAGGAAAGCTTAGCCCTAGATTTATTGGACCATTTGAGATTTTAGAGAGAATTGGTCCGGTGGCCTATCGCATAGCTTTACCACCAAGTCTGTCTAGGCTTCACAATGTATTTCATGTGTCTGTGTTAAAAAAGTACATTGCAGACCCTTTACATGTGCTAGACTATCAACCGATTCAGATAAATGAAGACATGTCGTATGAGGAACAGCCTATTGAGATTGTCGATCGAGACGAACAAGTATTAAGGAATAGAGTTATTCCCCTAGTGAAGGTACGATGGATGAATCATTCTATTGAGGAAGCCACTTGGGAGAGAGAAGCAGAAATGTTGGAGAAGTATCCTCAACTCTTCCATGCATAAGGTAACCTTTTAATTTCGAGGACGAAATTTTTGTTAGGAGGGGAGAAATTGTAACGCCACAAATTCCCATACATATTAAATTATGGAAATTGGGCTTTCATTGAGAATTATGGGTGGCCTATAACCCTTATTTAGAAAGGGGTACTAATTAAATAGAGGTCATTTATGAGATCATTTTGGAAAATGGCTATTTTTCCTTATTGAATAGGGTTTCTTAAGATCCCCTATAAATACATACTTTTCCCCCTTCCATAACCCTAAGTTCACAACGTTTATCCTTCTTCTCTGCTGCTCTTTACGCTCCTACCCAAATCTTAGGATTCAAACCTTTGTTTAGGAGAGACTCAAAGCGACGGGTAAGTTCACAACGTTTATTCTGAACAGCATGAGTATCTCGAATTTTTAAAGCTATATTTTCTGAACGAATTTTCTTATAAAATTTATATTTCTGGAAACTAGACATGTAGGGCTTCTTGATTAAATTTTATTTCATTAAATTCAACTTCGTTTTCAATTTTATACGTATTTTGGAAATAGAAACCACTGCACTGGAAATCCACGATTCCAGTATTGTGATCAGATTCACAAGACTATTTGTACCACCAAATGAACTCAAAAAATTCTGAAAGTTTATATGTATGTTAATATATGTGTCTAGGATTCGTAGTTTTAATTTCATAATTTTCTAATTAGTATTTTATTTTATAAAAATCACGGAACCCGTTCTGTTTGGTTTAGATTATGTGAAAACAGTTTCGAATTTGCTGAGAAGTAAATAGTTTTTAAAATGTTTTTGATATCGGATTCTCTTGTAAATTTTACATGGGGTACTCATGGATGTCCAGAATGGTTCCATAGGATTTTATATCATTCTGAGACTTGGATTAAGAGTTAAAATTCTGAGAATCAGACCTGTACGGGTATGAATTAGAAAATCAAATTCTTAGAATAAGTTATTGATTGTCATATCTTGTATTTGTTTAAGGTTTTGAAGGTGTTTGAGGCTCTTAGAAGCTTAGAGGTGTGTTAATCCAAGTTCATTTGTCGAGGTAAGTAACTTCATTCCTAATGTACTGGATATGTAGAAGTATTTTGATATTATTATTATAAGTATAAATGTTTTGATACTACTTAAAGGATTACTAATTTTGATAACAAAATTAGCTTTATGTAAATGTTTTCAAACCATTCTTTTTAACAAAGTATTTTATAAATGCTTTTTAATATGTAAATGATTTTATGACATGACAACCTTTTATGATGTTATCTTTAAAATGTTATGCAAGCCTATATTATTGATATGAACTTTTATGAAACTGATACGAATGTTTTGTACCTATGTTTGATTTCAATTATTGATGATTGTATGAGATTCTTAATGTTTTGGCTCATTGTCCATAGTTATTCTGATTCTGATTCTGATTCTGATCGTAATATACGATATATCTGTCTGGACCAGTACTGGGTTTCTGTTCTGAATGTGCACACGATATTCTGATTCTGTTTCTGGCCGGGTCACCGGGACTATAGGTGACACTATGTGACATGAGCTAACCTGTTTGTTTTCTGTATACGTATTACATGATTTGATTCGTAAGTAAATATGCTTTTGAATATTCTAAATTATTAAGAATTTATCTTATGTTATTGTGATATATCGTTTTATGAAAATTGTGGATTATGATATATGCTTTAAACAAAAGAAGGCTTGCAATATTTTTGGTATCGATAGGCCTAGTGTGTTAGGAATGGTTTTACTTACCGAGTTGACGGCTCACCCCTCGTCATTACTTTTTGCAGATTAAGTTTCTTTTGAGAGGTGCACTTAGCTTTGGAGTTAGTGATTTCCAGTTTCCGTTTGCTATTGAATAAGAGGAGGAATAAACTTGTGTTTCTATTTAGTTACTTTTATTATGAACGTGTAATTTGGAGTTTGAGACTTTTGTTATTATTTTTATATGTCCTCGAGAGAGATTATTTAGTATTTGACGTTTGGATTTATGGATTTATTTGAATAAGAATTGGAGGAATTTCAGTTTGAAACTTATGAGTAAAGATTATGATTTGTGAGTAACCTCCTTCTTCACGTGCTCCGCACGTGTTAGATTTGGGGTGTTACATGTTCTGTCATCAGCATCCGAACTAAAACCTGACGACGACAGAAGCACCAGAATTAGAAAGGAACTCTCTTTTGTGAATGGCGATTGGGAACAGGAGCCTGGGGGAGCACCATTGATGCCATTTGATGACAAAGAGATGCATAGGAGCCCTGCAGGCCCTGACTCTTTCTTAAAATTGGCATCTTTCTGGGTGGTTGATGTTGATCCAGTTCGCCGAGCCAGAAACACCGTTAGTGTCAGTGGGATAATAAAAATAGACATAACTGAACGCCAGCCATTCAGTTACAGGCCTGGCTGGGCACCAAAGTTCTGCAAGGATCCAGGGTTCTCTTCCATGACAATTCTTTTTGAAGGGGTTTATATAGAATCAGAGGAGAATGGAGGCGAGCGGCTGCTTTGCTTGTTAGGTACTTCAATGATGCCTACAACTACAACTAATGAGTTAAATGCTTCACACGAGCTAGTAGCTGCAGATGTATATGGAGATAAACATGAAGACGGGCACCAGCCTCCTCTTGTTCAAGATGATCAAATTATGCTTGTTTTGAGGTACAGAAAAACCTTCAGTTTGATGAGTGGAAATATCAGTGGAGAAATGAAAAGCTTGCATGAAAGATCAGACTTAAAGTATTTTGATAGAGTCCATTTATCTTCTCACTTGGATCACCACTCAAAGTATCAGTTTGGGGCTGAAGAACTTGTGCCGAAAGCTTGCAGCCCATATCCGTATCAAGACAGCCTGGTGGATGAGGAAGTTTTTTGGTTTAAAGATGATAATATCTGTAATACTCTTCGGCGTTTGGTGTCTAATGGGATGTTTGATATTGTACACAGCTAGACATCTGTTGGCTCAAATGATGATGCAAATAGGTTTGGCCCTTTTGTTCTCAGCGGAATGTCCAAGGACAACAGTGGTGGATCTAACAACTTCAGACTTTATGTTCAGAACTTGCACGTGATCCAGGAATTGATGAAAACAACATCGAAACTGCAAGAGTTTTCGCCTTGTTCAGACTAATTCATTCCTGGGAAGATGGATACACATCAGCGAGTCGAACAGGTCTTTCTGGTCTTACTCTTTCTGCAGAAGGGATGTGGAGATCTTCGGAAGGACAGCTCTGTATGATCGGCTGTCTTGGAATTGTTGGTACAACTTCAGAGAGATGTAATTCACGGATCTGCTTGTACTTCCCTCTTACTTTCACCATTACTCAGAGAACTGCAGTCTTTGGGGCCATCACCAGCCTTAATGATAAAGATTCACGCACTCGTTTGTGGTTTGAGATGGTAAAACGTCCTGACCTTATAATAGAAGGCCGTTATAAGTGGAACCCGGAGTTAAAATGGTCTTACAAGTACTCGAAGATTATTCAAGCAAAGGCTTTTCAAACAAGAAGTAAACCATCCGTCCTGGCAAAGTTATTCCTTCAGTATCCATACCCCTATGATGGTAGCATTTCCAGTCTTTCTTTTCTAGCAGATGAGACCTCTCTCTTTACATCTGCTGTCCCATGTGCTTTTCCCAAGGCCCATGGGCAAAGGAGTAGTGTGACATTACGGGTACTCTCTTCGGGCCCACTTTTTGGACGCTACAGTCTTCAAAGAAGTGCGAGCTACCAGGTGGTTGAGCAATCATCTGATTTTAGTGCCGAAATGATTGAGGCCTCGGGGCATCTTAGCATTACAGGTGAACACTTCAACAACATTTCACTGTCCTTTGAGGGTATATATGATTCAACTGTTGGCAAGATGTATCTGGTTGCCTGTAGAGATGTTCGAAATATTCAAAAGAACTTCAAAGAGGAAGTGAACCTTGAACGTGGAATGGATTGCCAGTTTGAAGTCAAGGTAGAGTACCCTCCCAAGGATACACGGTGGCTGAAAAATCCAGATATTAGAATCTCTGTCTGCAGCAAAAGGAGCAAGGATGATCCCCTCTATTTTGAACCAGTCAACCTCAAGAGTGATCCAATTTATTACAGCCAGCAGGACGCAGATGTGATTTTGAGGAAAACTTTTGAGGAGATACTTATGCTCACAATGGCTTCTGTTTGCACTCGAAGACAGTTGCATTATATCAATAATGTTGCTGATCCTATTGCTTATATATCTAGAGCTATGATTTACATCCCGGCTGTAGATTACATCAGTCCGTTGATCAGCACTGGAGAAATTTTCTTCAAATGGAAGGTCTTTGAATCTAATGGCTCAAAATATGATTTCCGGAGATATGAGAGGTTCCGGGTACTCGGCTACATAATCAAAGTTCTTTCCCTGTATACACTTCTGCTTACGTTCAGTCTTGGTAAGAAAGTTTCCGAATCTCATACTAGAGAAATAGCTCAGGGTCAAAAGCAACAGAGGCGATTACCAAATGAGAAGAGAATTATTCTTATTACTTCTGCAATTCTCGTCATTGGGTTTCTTGTTACACAAGTTATCCGTGGAATGATTGCTGTTGAAACGATGTCGCTGCCTGACGAGTTCGTACATGAAAGAAGCAGGATACTCGAATGGCTGAAAGAGATAGATGGTTATCTTCTTCTGGTTCCAGATTTATTTTTACTTCCTCAGGTTGTTGCTAACACCTTCTGGCGGAATAGAGGCAAACCTCTAAGGAAATTATACTACATAGGCTTGACGAGTTTCAGGGTCGTATTGCATGTTTATGACTACATCAGAGATCCAGTGCCTGATTGCAGCTTTGGTGTCTATTTGCATTATCCATACTCAAACTTGGATTTGTATTCCAAGCTTGGTAACATTGTCGTAGCAGTTATTGTAATTATACTTGCCTTGATTGTGTACAAGCAGCAGAAAAGCAACCATCGTGAATTAAACCGGGAAGTAAGGGTAGAAGAAGAGCACAAGCACAAGGAAGCTGCCATCAAGCCTGAAGTGTATGAGAGTTTACTATCTTAAATATATTTTCACCTTTGAACGAACCCTTGTCCATGATTGTATGAAATGTCATTGTTTGTTTGAATTAAAAAAAAAAAAACTGTCAGTTGACATTTCTGTGATTGCATCATGTTGTAAAATATAATTTTTCAAAAATGATTACAGACTGTATGCGTTTGCCGGGAGTCGAACCCGGGTCTATTGCTTGGAAGGCAATTATCCTAACCGTTGGACTACAAACGCTGCTGATTTGTTTTTGAGAATTTATAAAATATATTGAGTTATCATCTCCCCCCAGATCACCTTCTCGTCGATGGGGTTGCTGCCTTATTTGAGTTACAATTTGCAGAGAATTTCTTTTGGTGGAGGTGGTATGCTTTCAGTTTCAATGTTTCATATACCCTATTTTATGGAGCTTGTATGGAAATGCCATGCTGATAAAACTTTAAAATGGATTTTTTTTTTAAAACCTACTAGGGACGTCCACGCGCTAACACCAACTTTAGTGGACGGCTCAGATGCATTTGGTAAAAATCAAATCCCGGTTGGGCGGTGGCAGTTGTACAAATCATTTAAAATAATTTTACCCGTTAACCGTTGATGTTACCGCCAAAAGAGGAAAAGAGAAAAATCCGTTAAAATTAAATTACGAAAATGCCCTTCCCGCTTTATGCGGCTGATTTTGCTTGGCCATTTTATCTTGCTCTCTTCTGGTTTGTTGCAGAACGGCATCCATGGCTTCTTTTACTTTTACCACCCCACCTAACCCAAAATTCTCTCATACGAAACCCCAAAAGCCTCTCAAACTATCGCAAACTCATCTCACAAAACTCCGTGAAAGTGACAACAGTTATGAATCTTTGTACAAATCTTACTTTCACCAAATATCCTCTCTATCTAAAGAAAAACAAATTCGAGAAGCTGTTGATTTGCTCACCGAAATGAAGTGTCGAAATTTCCAAATTGGACCCGAAATCTACGGTGAACTCCTCCAGGGGTGTGTATACAAGCGGGATATGTACACCGGTCAGCAAATTCATGCTAGAATTCTCAAAAATGGTGATTTCTTTGCAAGAAATGAGTACGTTGAGACTAAATTGGTTGTTTTCTATGCAAAATGTGATGCTTTGGATGTTGCTAGTCGTCTGTTTTGCAGATTAAGAGTAAAGAATGTGTTCTCATGGGCTGCTATTATTGGATTAAATTGTAGGGTAGGACTTAGTGAAAAGGCTTTGATTGGTTTTGTTGAAATGAAAGAGGATGGGGTTTCACCAGATAATTTTGTTTTGCCCAATGTGTTAAAGGCTTGTGGTGCTTTGGGGTGGGTTGGATTTGGGAGAGCGGTTCATGGATATGTGTTGAAAGTGGGTTTTGATGGGTGTGTCTTTGTTGCAAGTAGTTTGATAGATATGTATGGCAAATGTGGGGATTTGGAAGAGGCAAGGAAGGTTTTTGATGGTATGATTGCGAGGAATGTGGTTGCTTGGAATTCAATGATTGTGGGTTACGTCCAAAATGGGTTGAATGAGGAAGCAATCAGGGTGTTTTACGAGATGACACTGGAAGGTGTTGAGCCTACTCGAGTTTCTGTAACAAGTCTTTTATCGGCTTCAGCCAATTTAGATGCACTTGACGAGGGTAAGCAGGCACATGCTGTTGCAGTTATAAATGGTATGGAATTAGATAACGTTTTAGGTAGTTCTATCATAAACTTTTATTCCAAGGTTGGTTTGCTCGAGGATGCTGAGGTAGTTTTTAGTAGAATGGTTGAGAGAGATATAGTGACATGGAATCTGCTCATTGCCAGTTATGTGCAAAGTGGACAGGTTGAGAAGGCACTCAATTCATGTCGTCTTATGAGATCTGAATATCTGAGATTCGACTGTGTGACTTTAGCATCCATATTGGCAGCAGCAGCTGATACAAGAAATATAAAACTTGGTAAAGAGGGGCACTGTTATTGTATTAGAAACAACTTTCAGTCTGATGTGGTTGTTGCAAGTAGCATTGTAGATATGTATGCCAAATGTGAGAGAATTGACAATGCAAAACAGGTTTTTAACTCCATCATACTTAGAGATGTAGTGTTGTGGAATACGCTATTGGCAGCTTATGCAGACTTGGGGCGTAGTGGTGAGGCCTCGAGATTGTTCTATCAGATGCAGTTAGAGGGCATATCACCAAATATAATATCATGGAATTCTGTGATTTTGGGATTCCTTAGAAATGGCCAGATGAATGAGGCTAAGGATATGTTCTTGCAAATGCAGTCTCTTGGTGTCCAACCAAACTTAATCACTTGGACAACTCTTATTTCTGGGCTGACTCAGAACAGTTGTGGAAATGAGGCAATTCTGTTTTTCCAGGAAATGCTAGAAACTGGGATTAAACCCAGTACCACTACCATCACTTGTGCACTCTCAGCTTGCACCGATGTAGCATCTTTACGGAATGGAAGGGCCATTCATGGGTATCTCATTAGGCATGATCTTTGCTTGCTGACTCCAATTGTTACTTCTCTAGTGGACATGTATGCTAAATGTGGAAACATACATCAAGCAAAGAGGGTGTTTGATATTAGCCCAAGTAAGGAATTGCCTGTTTATAATGCAATGATATCTGGTTATGCAATGCATGGTCTAGCCGTAGAAGCTCTGGCATTATTTAAGAATTTGCAGCAGAAAGGTATAGACCCAGATAGCATAACCTTTACTAATATCTTGAATGCATGCAGCCATGCTGGGCTGGTAAATGAAGGTTTGGAGCTTTTTGTTGGCATGTTCTCTGATCACCAGGTCAAGCCAAGTATGGAGCATTTTGGATGTGTGGTTAATCTTCTTTCTCGGTGTGGTAACCTGGATGAAGCATTAAGGGTCATTCTCACAATGCCATGTGATCCAGATGCACATATAATAGGATCACTGCTTAGCACTTGTGTTAAAAGCAATGAGACTGAGCTAGCAGAATACATATCTGAACATCTATTACAATTGGAACCAGATAATCCAGGAAACTATGTGGCACTGTCAAACGCATATGCAGCATCTGGAAGGTGGAATGAGGTTTCACAAGTGAGAGACATAATGAAAGAAAAGGGCTTGAGGAAGAATCCTGGATGCAGCTGGATTCAAATTGGAGAAGAACTTCATGTATTTGTTGCCTGCGATAGATCACATCCAAAAACAGAGGAAATTTATGCAACATTGGCTTTATTGGGAATGCATGTACGTTTGGTTTCTAAAGTTTTCTGCTCTTGAGCACGGCATTTTTCATATGCACTGATGTGAAGAATTTTTGAGAGCTCCAACAGATGAGCATGCTGTCTTTGTAAAAAGACTACAGAGTGCAGACAACTCAAGGGAACTGCACCATAAAGGATTAACATTTTGTTTGTCATATTGACTACCTGAATATGAAACCAAGCTCTGATAAAGGAAAAATCCAATTTAAGATAGATTTGGAAGGATAAGAGGAGAAAGTTAAAAGCTAACTATGGTGAGATCATCTTGCAATCTTCTGGCATTACTCATGACTGTAACCTTCATTTGAGAAGCTGGAAGCAAAGACTGTAATAGTTGGATTAAATGGCAGGAGCTGTCCCACTCTATCCAGACTGTGCTTTCCCTGAGTTTGAATTAAACAACGGCCATCAGTCTTTCTTGCTGCGACATTCCCAGACACTATTTTGTTGTCAGTGATCCACAAAAGCATAACTATTAACCAGGAACAAATATGTTGTCCTCGAAGTATGCATTCAAAATGATACTCAATGCTACAGTCGTACATAACTGAAAATAGTGCTCCAGAAATTTTGAATATATCAAGTACTCTTTGCCGCCGCTGCGCTTTGTTTCCATTATGTTATGCTGCTGGCTGCTTGTTTTCTAGTTTGTTCTCCACCCTTTTTGTAACGGATAAAATTGCCCATTCATCCAAAGACAGATAACAAAAGTTTCAAGGCTTTTTCCTAGCCTATAGACGACTAATTTGATATGCTAAAATTTCTCATCATTTAAATTGGATTCCTTTGCCTACTGAACTGAATACACATTTCATGGTTATTTACTTAACTAATAATCTACAGATTGGTTCATAAATATCATCAGAACTTTCAATCAACTTTAGAGAATATAATACCAGGGTATACGATAGCTGTTCAATCTATATGGATTTGCGTTGCTGTTACAAAATACTTTGTTTCAGATGCAGAATACCTCTCCAAGTTCTTACCGACAAACAAGAAGAAGAAGTAATATGCTGGAATCAGTCGGTTCTCAGAAGTTGGAGCCCAAAAATTCAGTTGTATTTTTAATCAAAGGATTACAAAACCGAACACATCATCATAATTTTCAGGTATCTAACTGAAGTTCTGTTCTCCTTTTTCAATTTACCTCGCATAATTTTACTTTTTTGCATAAGGGAAAAGTATATATAATGTGGATAATAATTTATGGGGACCCTATTAATTTATTATTGTAGTTGTGGTTGTTGTTATAAGAGAATAGTTGGAGATCTACAAGTCATGAAATAAACCATCTTTTCAGCCATACGCACTGGCAATGTATGTGATCAGTTCAATCATATCTGTCAACTGTTCTTAGAAATTCATTTTAAAGTTGGACCAAGCTATAAATTGCTGGAACAAGAAAAAAAAAAAACTCAATAAAATGAGGATGATGACATTTAGCGAACAAAACTAACTTTTATCCTGTTTTGTGGAAATTATCTGATATAGGACAACCAAAGGTACCCAATTTTATTGAGAAATAATTATTTAAGACAAGTGTTGATGCGAGATTCCGGTTCTCCTCGTTCTACGACCAGGATCTCTGCTCGATCAACTTCCCCACGACCAGGAGGTCTCCTAGTAATGCTTCTTCTCCAGATATCCCTGCACACACAGACAAGTCAGAGTACGCCGGTTGTTCTCCCGGCGCAAACCCTCCGACGCTCAAGTCAGATATCAAGGTTCGGGGAACGCTTGCCACAGGTCTTATGGCTTTTTCGTGATTTTTTTCTTTTATCTCAAAAATGCTAACCCTTTTACCTTCGTTGGCTACCTTTTTATAGGCTTCCTCTGAATCCCAGTTTTTTGCTTTTTTCGAGACGGTCTGGGGCTCTGACTGCTGCGTTATGGGCAAACGTGGGATCTTGCGTGTTACGCCATGGTTCAGGGGAAAGCGTGGCTGTCGTGGTTCTGTGAGATCTTGCGTGTTACGCCACGGTTCAGGGGAAAGCGTGGCTGTCGTGGTTCTGCGAGATCTTGCGTGTTACGCCACGGTTCAGGGGAAAGCGTGGCTGTCGTGGTTCTGTGAGATCTTGCGTGTTACGCCACGGCTCAGGGGAAAGCGTGGCTGTCGTGCCTAGATTCTCGGGCTGGAGAGTATGTCTTGCCAACTGCCGTCGACCGGGTCTCCTCGCCTATCGACCTCTAGCCGGAATGGCCGTATGCCTCTTATAGGAAATTGGCCTCGCGGATGACAACATCGTGGACGAGCAGGATATTTCTGCTCCTGTTCTTCTGCGCACCAGGCTTTTACGGAACACACCGGTTCGCAGAACTCTGCCATCAGATATCTGCTCGTCATTCCTGGTCTCGTCGACATATTTATCCCAAACAGTATCTCTCCCAAACACCAGTCCCCCAGTTTCTGGTGTTGGGTAATGTAGTGGACCAGCAGTGGAAACTCGACAGTACTCGCTCGCGTGGGATTGGAAAAGGCTGCCAAGAGTCATGTCGCATTTAATTGCGGACGAGGTGACGTGGCAGAAATCCCCCCCTCCATTTGAATTTCAAACCGACGGTTATGAGGCCCTCGGGATTCGGCGCAGTTATATGCTGGCAACCCAAGAGTCCGTCCTCATTTGGAAAGCCAAATCCTCTCGAACGGCATATTCACCATTCACTCCGTCTCCGTCTCCGTCTCTGTTTCTCCGGCAAAGAAGTTCCGGCACGAAGCCCCCATCCTTGCCTTTCTCCGATTGAAGCAGTACTTCAGGTATTACTTCTCTCTCCTCGGTCTCGGATAGTTTGTAGATAACTTCTTTTTTCTTTCGTTTGGGTAGTAGTTGGTGGTGTTGTGGTTAGAGTTTAGGGAATGTCGAAAGGCAAAGAGAAGGTCATTGAGGTTGATGACGACGAGTTGGACTTCCTGCCTAGTCTGCTCACCGATCCCGCCTTTGACCCCGAGATCCCCTTAGAGCCTATTAGGTCTAGTGTCAGGACTAGTGCTAGGAGCATGTCTCCCCAAACGACCTCTACGAGCGGGAGTAATGGTGAGGATGGATCTTCTGGCTCCGAGGATACTTTGAGTGAGGGTCGAGGAGATGATTCTGGTGAGGCGTCCCCATCAGGAGCGCCGCGACCAGAGGGGAGGAGTACAATAGGAGGTAGAGCCCTATCGCGGGATTACGCTATTGATTACATGACGTGCACGACCACGTTTGATGAGCTCGAGGACCTCCGGCTGAGGTATAGCATTCCTGGCGAGATACCTCTCAAGGTCCCGGGAAAGAAGGATGCTCCCAGCCGGCCTCGTAGGGGATATGTTACCCTGTATCTGGACAGCTTTAAGTACGGGCTGAGGTGTCCCTTGCAACCTTACTTTGCCCGGATACTTAACGGGCTAAATCTAGCTCCTGGTCAGCTGAATCCCAATGGGTGGAGAGTGCTCTCTTGTCTGTTCATATTGTGGGACAGATGTTGCCAAAGCGAGCCCACGGTTGATGAGGTGAAGCACCTGTACCAGCTAAAGAGCAGCCCCAAAGATGCCGGCTGGTACTACTTCCAATCTAGCACCAAGAGCAGGAAACCTATAACCGACCTCCCTACTGGTGGTGGTGGGAATTGGAAGAGAAAGTTCTTTTTTGCTGGGGGTCCTTGGGGTCAGGTCGCACAAATGGACGGGAAAGATTATCGGGTCCCACCCCGTTTCACGGTCCCAGGTTGCCTGCTCGCTTCAGATGCCTTGTATCCATAATTGTTCTTGTCTTATTGGCTTGTTTCTAACCAAGTGTCTGTTTGTGTTGTAGTTTCTTGGGGCGTTCATTTCCCACTCCGACCTGGCCAGCTCAAACGGGTTGAGGCTGTGCTAGTCAATTCCTGCTCGAGCCGGGAACTGTTAACCACATACAACTTGCTCGAGTCTCGCTTGATACTTCCTGGCCATAGGATGGAGGACGCTGTGATTGGGGCTCTAACCCGAAAACGTTCTCGACCTCCAACCACGAAGAGGGACGAGAGTAAGGATGCCCCTACCGCAAAGCGGGCCAACATCGTGCAGCAGGCCCCACCCTTGAAGATTTTACCTCCGGCTCCTGTAAAAGTCGGGGAAGCTAGTGGAGTAGCCACAGATCCTGCTACCTCTTTTCCTCCTGTCGGGCCTCGATCTCGCTTACCTGACAGCCGACCAGAACATCTGGTCCCTTACCTCAATGAGTTAACTAAATCCGTGAGCAAGAAGGACCTGGAGGACTTTGACGGCCGCACCTTGGGTGAGCTGGTGGGGGCCATGCAGCATAGCGCTTTCCACCTCAGCTGTATGACCACCTATTACAAGGCTAAGGTTGGCCGCTACGACCGGAAGATGAAGGAGGATATTCAATCGGCGACGAGCAGAGCTGACGTTGCCGAGAAGAAAGCAGGGGAGCTGAATCTCGAGAATCTGAAGCTGATAGAGCAAGAATCACTTGCTCAAGCAAAAGCCATTACCTTCGAGGAGGAGCTTACCAAGGTCAAGGAGGATCTGCAAAGGCAGAAGGCTATGTATGAGGCTCAGCTCGAATCTCTCCGTGACTCCCACCGAGCTCAGGTCGAGAACTTGGAGAGGGAGGCCGACAACCAGTACGACCAGGGACTTCGACATTCCTATCGTTGCATCATGGCCGTCCTCGGGAAGCAACACCCTGACCTGAAGATGGATGACCTTGCAGCTGGTGTCGCTCGGCATATGGATGAGGAGGCGGCTAAGGAAGATGCCGAGGGGGTAGAGCCGATCGTGATTGAGGAGGAAAACTCTCCTCCTCGTGCAGTCCCTGCTGAAGTTGGCGAGGCGGGCCCCCCCCCGGACGCAACTGGCGATCCCCCCCCCCCCCCCGCACCTGAGGAGGTCCAGCCAACCGATGCTGCTCGGCTCACTGATCCGCCGTCTTTTTGATATATTTCTTTTATTGTAATGGACAATGTTCATGAAGATTATCCCCTCTGTTAATCATTAACAAATTAATAAAAATATTTTTTGATTACTTTCTTGTGTTGTAATTATGAATTAATTTTCGTTTGAGAATCTGCTTGTCTTTGTCTAGACGAGCAGGTTCCGGCTTGGCTCATGGTTTTGCCGCATGCCTTTGAAGATTTTTCAATGCCTGGGATTCGGTTTGCCTTCGCGCGGTCGAGCAGATCCTGGCACGCTTGGCTTCGATCTCGCCATAAGACAGGCTTTGAGACTTGGCGAGCCTTTGCATGCCTTGGGAATTTCTTCGAATGTTTTGGAGTCTGCTCGCCTTCTCGTGGTCGAGCAGATCCTGGCACGCTTGGCTTCTGTCTCGCCATAAGACAGGCTTTGAGACTTGGCGAGCCTTTGCATGCCTTGGGAATTTCTTCGAATGTTTTGGAGTCTGCTCGCCTTCTCGTGGTCGAGCAGATCCTGGCATGCTTGGCTTCTGTCTCGCCATAAGACAGGCTTTGAGACTTGGCGAGCCTTTGCATGCCTTGGGAATTTCTTCGAATGTTTTGGAGTCTGCTCGCCTTCTCGTGGTCGAGCAGATCCTGGCATGCTTGGCTTCTGTCTCGCCATAAGACATGCTTTGAGACTTGGCGAGCCTTTGCATGCCTTGGGAATTTCTTCGAATGTTTTGGAGTCTGCTCGCCTTCTCGTGGTCGAGCAGATCCTGGCATGCTTGGCTTCTGTCTCGCCATAAGACATGCTTTGAGACTTGGCGAGCCTTTGCATGCCTTGGGAATTTCTTCGAATGTTTTGGAGTCTGCTCGCCTTCTCGTGGTCGAGCAGATCCTGGCATGCTTGGCTTCTGTCTCGCCATAAGACAGGCTTTGAGACTTTGTCGAGCCTTTGCATGCCTTGGATTTTTCTCGGTTTCGAGCGAATGAAATTCCGCGACGTTCCATTAATGGCAGGATTTGACTTACATGAAATTGTTCGGACATAAAGCGTGAAAGATAAACGATAATGAACATGAGCGAAAATAGCTTTCAAATGTGAACAAGTCTTACTGGAAGTATTTCCGGAGGTGTGCTGCGTTCCATGGGCGTTTCACCTCGTGGCCGTCCGCGCGGACCAGCTTGTAAACTCCGGGTCCCGCTATCTGCTTGACTCTATATGGCCCTTCCCAATTCGGTCCCAGCACTCCTTGAGTCGAATCTTTGGTGCTCTGATTCACTCTTCTCAGTACCCAGTCTCCGACCCTGAATTGCCGTATGTTCACCTTCTGGTTATAATACCGAGCAACCCTTTGTTGGTAAGTGACTGATCGCTCGGCTGCTTGCTCCCTCCTTTCCGTTAGCAGATCAAGATTCAAACATATCTGCTCGTCGTTCTCCTGCTCATTGAAATGACCTGTCCGGTGTGTGGTCGTTTCTATCTCAGCCGGCACGACCGCTTCATGTCCGAAAGCCAAAGCGAACGGTGTCTCCCCAGTTGCGGTTTTGTGGGTTGTTCTGTATGCCCATAGCACACCTGACAGCTCGTCAACCCAAGCACCCTTTTTTGCTCCGAGCCTGGTTTTCAGAAGCCTCTTGATGGTCTTGTTGGCTGCTTCTACTTGTCCATTCGATTGAGGGTGAGCAGGCGAGCAATACTTCAGCTCTATCCCGAGGTTCTGGCAGAAATCCCTGAAGCTGTGATTATCGAACTGCCTGCCATTATCCGTTACCAAGGCATAAGGGATCCCGTATCGACAGACCAGGTTTCTCCACACGAAGTCTGTTGTTTTCTTCTCTGTGATCCTGCTAAGGGCTTCCACCTCTATCCACTTCGTGAAGTAATCTATAGCAACTATTGCATGTGTTGCTGCTCCTCGTCCTTTTGGCAATGGGCCGATCAGATCAATTCCCCATTGAGCAAATGGCCAAGGGGAGGCCATGGAGGTGAGCTTCTCTGGTGGTTGGTTGGATAAATTTGCAAAACTCTGGCAGCTTGCACAACCCCTGGTCTTCTTTTGCACATCCTGGTGCATTGTCGGCCAGAAATATCTCTGCCTTAGAACCTTGTGGGCCAGGGACCTCCCGCCAGAATGATTTCCGCAAATTCCTTCATGTACTTCTCTCAGCACGTAATCCGCGTCGTCCTCATCCAAACACCGAAGGAACGGTAGTGTATATCCTCGCCGATACAGTACCCCATCGATCATCGTGTATCTCGAGGCCTGGGCTCTAATCTTCCGAGCTCGCAGCTTATCTGGTGGTAATACCCCATCTCTAAGGTATGAAACTATCGGGTCCCTCCACGAGCATTTTTGTTCTATCCGTAACACCCCCAAATTCTGCTCGATACTTGGGCTGGACTTCACCTCCAGAGGGACCGACTTTGGCATTTTTAGGTCGGCTACTGCTGCCATCCTCGCCAAAATGTCTGCTCGACTATTCTGCTCCCTGGGGATTTGTATCACCTCCACTGCCTCGAACTTCCCCATCATCTGCCTGACTATTTTCAGGTACTGTTCCATCTTCTCCTCTCTTGGTTGGAATCTTTCACTGACATGATTCGCAACCAGCTGGGAATCGGTTCTGATCTTAACTCTGTCTGCTTTCACGGCCTTAGCCAATTCCAGACCTGCTATCAAGGCTTCATACTCTGCCTGGTTATTTGTGGCTGCAAATTCCAACTTTACAGCATAAGAGATCTCCTCCCCCTCTGGGCCTTCCAGGACAATCCCTGCTCCTGAACCCCGCTCCCCTGATGACCCATCCACAGACATCTGCCATACTTGAGTTTCGTCATTGCCTATAGTTGCATCTTGTTGATCTAAGCATACTTCGGGCTCTGTGAATTCAGCTACGAAATCGGCCATTGCCTGGGTCTTTATCGCCGCGCGGGGTTTATAGTCTATGTCGAACTCGCTCAGCTCCACAGCCCACTTGACGAGCCGACCAGAGGCATCTGGCTTGTGCAGAGTTTGACGCAATGGCTGGTTTGTTATTACCGAGACCGGGAAGGCTTGAAAATATGGCCTCAACTTCCGAGCAGCAACCACAAGGGCAAGTGCCCATTTCTCCAACGGTGGGTATCTGGCCTCAGCGTCGAGCAGGGCCTTGCTGGTGTAGTATATCGGATACTGAACTCCTTCTTCCTCTCTCACCAGAACAGAACTGGCGGCCCGATCCGATACCGCCAAATACAGATACAACTTGTCCCCATCCCTCGGTGTGGACAGCAGCGGAGCTTGCTGTAAGTATTGCTTCAAGTTTCGGAAGGCTTCCTCGCATTCTGGGGTCCATTCTGTTTTCTTTCCCCTCCTTATCACTTGAAAGAATGGCTGACACTTATCTGTAGCCTTGGATATGAATCTGCTCAACGCCGCCAACCTCCCCGTGAGGCTCTGCATCTCCTTCAGGTTACGAGGAGACGTCATTTGCACAATCGCCTGGATTTTCTCGGGATTTTCTTCAATCCCCCTATGGCTCACCATGAATCCCAGGAATTTCCCTGACTCGACCCCAAAAGCACACTTCTCCGGGTTGAGCTTCATCTTATACTTCCTCAAAAGCTCGAATGTCTCCTCGAGGTGTCTGACGTGTTCCTTCGGGATTTTGGACTTGGTAATCATGTCATCCACGTACACCTCCATGGTTTTCCCGATCAACGGCTTAAAGACTTTGTTCACCAGCCTTTGATAGGTGGCCCCAGCATTCTTGAGACCGAATGGCATCACCCTGTAACAGAACAAACCTTGGTTAGTGATGAAAGCCGTGCTCTCCTCATCCTGCTCGTACATGGGGATCTGGTTGTATCCCGAGAATGCGTCCATGAAGCTAGGCAGACCATGTCCAGCCGTTGAATCTACTAGCTGATCGATTCTTGGTAAAGGGAAGCTGTCTTTTGGGCACGCCTTGTTGAGGTCTGTGAAATCCACACACATCCTCCACTTGCCGTTTGCCTTCTTTACCAGCACCACATTTGATATCCATTCTGGGTAACTGACTTCCCGAATGAACCCTGCTCTCAAGAGCTTCTCCACCTCGTCATTTACAGCCTCATACCTCTCCTGGTTGAAGCACCTCCTCTTCTACCTTACTGCCCGAGCACCTTTCTTTATTGCCAGCTTATGACACGCTACCTCAGGGTCAATCCCCGGCATGTCTTCATGTGTCCAGGCAAACACATCAGCATGAGCCTGTAAGCATTTCACCAACTCCTGCTTTTGCTCTCTCTTAAGTCTCGACCCGATTCTGATCGTCTTTCCCGGGTTCTCTGGTCCCATGCTCACTGTTTCCAGATCCTCTACAGGTTCTTGTCTGCCAGTCTTGTTTTCCACTCGGGTATCGAGGGATGTTATCTGCATTGCCTCCCTTGCTGCCGAGGAGTAGCAGCTTCTTGCGATCCTCTGGTCTCCTCGTACCACTCCTACTACCCCATTCACCCGGTACTTCAGAGCCAGATAATGGTTGGACAACACCGCTTTGCTCATCCTTAAAAATGGCCGACCTAGGATCATCTGGTAAGGACCTTCCTCATCCACTACGACAAAGTCCAGTATCACTGTTCTTTCTGTCGGGGGGCTCCCAATTGTGATGGGCAGTTCGACCACGCCCAGAGGAACCAGCTTCCCTCCTCCGAACCCCTTCAAGGAGGTGTTGGTGTATTCCAACTTTCGGTCGGCTATTCCCATCTCTTCCAGGGTTGACTTAAATAACACATCAACTGAGCTCCCTGTATCAACCAGTATCCGGTCAAACTTCTTGCTAGCGACCGTAGCCCTGATGACTAAGGCATCCTCGTGGGGGTATAGAATCCCTTCCTCATCCTCATCCGTCCACATGATTGGCACTTGCCTGACCCTTGCTCGTTTGGCTGCTGGGGTGTTGAGGAGTACCTCTTTACTGGTCATGGCGTACCTAGCATAATTTTTTCTCGATCTGTTTGAATCTCCGGCCAACGTTGGGCCCCCAGTTATCACCCTTACTGCGGGCTGCTCGCGCTTCAAGATTCTATCACTCTGCTCCCCTTCATCTGTCGTGGCCACCATCGGAAAAGTCCCATCCATAAACTCGTCCAGGTACCGATTTCTCACCAAATCTTCGACCTGGGTCTTGAGATCTCTACACTCTGTTGTGGTATGGCCATGGGTGCCATGGAACTTACAATAACGTCCTCTATCCCTCCTGTTGGGTAGCTTTGTTATTGGTGTAGGGAGGTGCAGCAGCCCTCGATCCTTTATGGCCTCGTATACCTCATCCAGGGACATCTTCAAGGGAGTGTACCGCCCATAGTCCTGGTTCTGGTCGATCAGATGCACTGCTCTTTCTCTGTTTGCCCCGCTCTGAGTTGGGGGCGGTGGAAGTACTTCTGGTCTGCTCGTCCTGCCACCGTGGGAATGTTAATGAAGACCACCAGATGCCGGATCATTTCTTGTCCAAGGTTCCCTAGCTGGGGAACGAGGAGGTTGCGCCCTGCTGCGCTGATACTGTGGTGGCCTCTGATGAGGCTGGTAAGCGGTGACCCTACCTCCTGCTCCACTACCGGAGGCCTGGTGGTCCCTCCTCCTGATCGGCCCATTCCCTGGTAATGCTTTCTTCTCTTTCCTCCCCAACCCTTCTAACTGGTCTGTCTTGATCCGTGCAGCCTTCTCCTCTTCAATCTCGATGTCTCTTTTAGCCTGCTCGTATGCGGCCGCATACGTTTGAATAGCTGGGCTTCTCAAATTGTACCACAGCCTTCCTATCTTCACCCATTCTTTCAATCCCCTTAACGCCTGAGGGTGGTTGAAGGCTCCTAAGTCGAGGACAGCCCGATGAAACCTCTTGATGAATTCCCGAAGGGTTTCTTGCTCCCCATGTTTCATGCTTTTCAGCTCCATCATGTCATCTTCCGGTGACATTGCCCCACTGAACTGCTCTGCGAATTCCTGGCACATCTGCTCGAAGGTTTTAATGCTGCCCCGAGGAAGTTTCCTGTACCATTCTCGTGCACGTCCCTCGAGGGATAGTGGGAACACCCTGCACCTTTGGGATTGAGATAGTCCTTGTACCCTAGTTATGTCGTTGAAGCGCTCTATGTGCATCAGCGGATCAGTTCTTCCCGAGTATCTGAGGTCGGGGAGGCGGAAATCTCTCGGAATAACTGCCCTCATGATCTCCGCTGCGAGCGGCGATTCTCCGTCCAGCATTATCCTCCAACCAGGGGCTCTGTTCCTCCCCTGCATGTCGTCAATTATCTGCGCTAGTCTGCGCACTTCCTCCTCCAGCTGCCCTGCACGACCAGGGTCACGTGCTGCAACTTGATCCCGCTCTTACTCTACATCTTGCAAGTGTTGCCTCAACTCTGTTTCCTCTGCATTCACCACCCCGTCATCCGCGTCACAAGTCTGTCTTGCCGGGGACCGCTCTCTTTCTCTATGAAATTCTCCCCGTAGAGGTACGTTACCCCTCTCACCACCAAATCTCCCTGTGGTTTGACTTCTCCCCGCACTATCGGGACCTGGTGCCACTCCACCACCTCTCACCCTTCCCTCTTGGGTTACCCTTCGCTCGCTCCGCAGCTCATGCAAGATGGTTGTCAAGGTCTCCATCTGCTTTTCCATCCGTTCCATTCGGTCGAACATGACTTTTTCCCGTGCTTCACTGACTATCTCCCTCAGCGTCACGGAATCGTTTAGCCTCATATCCCCCCCTTGTGCACTACTTCCTCCTGTCTCCATTGCTTTTCGCTTACTTCACCCCTCTTCTTGCTATCAACAGAAGCTTTTTGCTCTGGGTCCCCACAGACGGCGCCAAAATGTTGATGCGAGATTCCGGTTCTCCTTGTTCTATGACCAGGATCTCTGCTCGATCAACTTCCCCACGACCAGGAGGTCTCCTAGTAATGCTTCTTCTCCAGATATCCCTGCACACACAGACAAGTCAGAGTACGCCGGTTGTTCTCCCGGCGCAAACCCTCCGACGCTCAAGTCAGATATCAAGGTTCGGGGAACGCTTGCCACAGGTCTTATGGCTTTTTCGTGGTTTTTTTCTTTTATCTCAAAAATGCTAACCCTTTTACCTTCGTTGGCTACCTTTTTATAGGCTTCCTCTGAATCCCAGTTTTCTGCTTTTTTCGAGACGGTCTGGGGCTCTGACTGCTGCGTTATGGGCAAACGTGGGATCTTGCGTGTTACGCCATGGTTCAGGGGAAAGCGTGGCTGTCGTGGTTCTGCGAGATCTTGCGTGTTACGCCACGGTTCAGGGGAAAGCGTGGCTGTCGTGGTTCTGCGAGATCTTGCGTGTTACGCCACGGTTCAGGGGAAAGCGTGGCTGTCGTGGTTCTGTGAGATCTTGCGTGTTACGCCACGGCTCAGGGGAAAGCGTGGCTGTCGTGCCTAGATTCTCGGGCTGGAGAGCATGTCTTGCCAACTGCCGTCGACCGGGTCTCCTCGCCTATCGACCTCTAGCCGGAATGGCCGTATGCCTCTTATAGGAAATTGGCCTCGCGGATGACAACATCGTGGACGAGCAGGATATTTCTGCTCCTGTTCTTCTGCGCACCAGGCTTTTACGGAACACACCGGTTCGCAGAACTCTGCCATCAGATATCTGCTCGTCATTCCTGGTCTCGTCGACATATTTATCCCAAACAGTATCTCTCCCAAACAACAAGTATAGTAATATTATATTTATATGCAATGCCGATAAAGCAAGCTATCTTCATTCCATAGATAATTAAAATAATTCCTTTTGCAGGATAAGCAACCTCCCATGGAGGTGGGGTGGCATGTGGAAAAGGCCTTTGCTCAGAGACCACAACTTTGTGGAGCACTTTTTTGTTGTCGAAGCAAAGAAAAGAAAGATTGTGAGTATTCATTTAAAGAGAAGTTACACATGCTCCACGAAATTATTTGTGAAATCTTTTGACCTTTATGGGATAATTAGTAAATTGGTGCTAAGAAAGACTAATACCTACTTACACATTCATTGTCATTAGTATATATCAGTACACTGCCGTTGATGTGATTTTTAGAAGATACTTCAACCAAGCATTAGATTACATCATTGAATAAGGTTTTTGATGGCTTAAAAAGGTTTCTTTCGTCCAAACTGATCCAACTAACATGGGATAGATAAGAGTCTTGGAAGTTGATTTCAATACGAAAGATGATTATGAATGGAAATTTCATAAGGCCAATTCAAAATGCTTTATCCTTTGGCTCTGACTTTCCCTTCCAACTCTAAAACCATACGCATGTCCAACTACACTACAGAGCTTATGGTCATTGCTATACTTTCAAGAATAATCTTAGAAGGCAAGAAACTCTCTGTCTTCGGTCACACTCAAAAGTTTATGATTCAAAATATACATTATCAGGTAGCATCTCATTTATCTATACTTCATCTTTTTCTCTGTTTGTTTGATTTGCATCGAAGACCGTTGTACAATTGCTTGGGGATCACTCTTCAACTGAGGGGTTTGCCCCAGTAAACACAATAACAATATGACTGCATCATCTTTCAAACCCAACAAAGACTAAATATGAGGATTTGATTATTGGTGACGTGAATAAAACGAGAAGTTGAAAATTTTTCTAATGTTTTGTTCAGCTGATAAAACTGAGATGGATGAAAATGCGTCTCAATCAAAAGCAGAGAAAAGCCCTTCGTTTTCTTTTCTAGTGGTGAAACCTATTAACGTTACAAATTTTGCTGGCCTAAATTTAGGTAAGCTGCAAGTGGAAAATGGGTTGAAGTCGACTGCGTATGACAAGATTTAGTTTTCCACTCATCAAAGTATTGAGTGTTAAATTAGGTGACCTGTAACTGTTAATGGGCAGGACCATCCAGGAACTTACCGAGATGCTTGCTTGCAAGCATTGATTGAAGCATCCAATGCCATTCTGCTGTCTTTAATTAATTAGTTAAAAGTTAAAGAGATTATCTGCTTTTATGGCCAAAAAGAATAACATTTTAGATAAGCTGCCACTGAGAAAGGGAAGCAAAGGTGCTTCAGCGGCTTCCTCACGATGCTTGTGAGTTGTGTATAATCCTCTCAACTTTTTCAGTGTCAGCAAGACAAACAATCATGCTCTGAACCTTTTTACTTTGGTGTCACCTCACCATCATTATTGTATGTGATACTCATGACATTCTCCCATGTTTCTATTTTCTCTCCCTTGCATCAGAAGTCTTGATCAAGAGCATGAGCCCATAATTATGATGTAGTTCTGTGGCCTTGCACCATGGTTTATAATTAATTTGATGGTATTCACAAATTGAGCTTGAGAAAGTAGCTAGTTATATTATTGAGTACTTGAGCCAAAGCAGGTTGTCAAGTACTTACGTTTGTCTATATCTAAAAAAAAATCTTCCAGCTTGAAAGTGATTTAAGGTGCAAGTAGGTAATCAAGAATTCAAGTCACAAGATTACGAGGAGCCGATAAATTGCAGGAAAAACAAACCAAATCAAACGAAACTGAAAGTGTAGCCGGTGTCCGCTTTCGGTGCACCAAAGCACGAAGATGCGATTAGCCCAGTGAGGCACGTGCGTCCATTGACTGTGAGGGCGACCACGTGGCAGAATTACAATGTGCGCAAAGCTCTTAACTTATTGAGGGTGAGGAGGCGCATGTTAGGAAAGCTGGCAAGCCAAAGGACAACGATGAGTGGGCCAACTTCTACTTGGAATTGTCTGGGTCTTCGCTCCCTGGCATTTTATTCGCTTGGACTGTCTTCCCAACGCGACTCTACAGCGCGTGACCAACACAGTCAAAAAGGTTATATGATGAGGCGGGACTCGATGCGGTGATTGGACGAGGATACTCTGCATGCGTAGAAATGAAATCACCAACGGGGCCCCAGTTATATATTTTATTAATTGGAGATGAAAGGGGATGCAGAGATAGAGTGGTGTCACGAGTCGCGTGAATCAACGGCTGACAGTGTGCGTGGGTCAAAAGACACAACTCTCTATAATGTCAGTCAGACAGAAAACAGAGCGAAGCCGGCCAGCCTGTTCCCCACCCTGCTCCTTTCAGTGGCTCCGTAAACGGTAAACGGACAAACCTTTAAAGCGAAATCCCGAATCTACCCTTCAATGATCATACGTGATGTATTTGTTCCGTAACCCACGTGTCAAGCTTCCAAATTAGTCAACCCTACTCCGGTTGGACCCGCTGCTATCACCAACCGCTTACCGATGATTTCGGTTCGGCATAAATAATCATAATGTGATGGGACCGACCGGGTTGTTAAGATTTAAGAAATCATAAACTGGTTTAAACTAGTTCGTAACATAAACAAGCAACTGTACAGTAGATTGGGTCATAAGATCATACTTTTTATTCCCATGTGGACACAGTAGATGAATGAACCGAGAAACTTGGAGATATTTCAACGCTCTGGCCGGACCTTAAAATCTAGAATCAACAAATCATTATTAATGGATGAATAATAAGAACAAAACAATAATGTTTTGGCACTATACAAGAAGAAAACAAGTGGTTGGAATTTTTAGATGATTATTTCTTCAATGAGCAGTTGGCTGCATTGCAATAAAGGATAAACAACTAATAAAATTTTACATCAAAAGAAGAAAAGCCATGTGTTAATGGACACACTACACAGAGCGTTTGTTAGCGAACAGACTAGTTTAAAAAGAAAGAATTATAAATAAAAACTCCAACTAATTCCATCAATGGTCACTTCCAATCAGTTCATGGAACTCCCAACTTTCACCCTCATAAACAATTCAAAATCCCCCCCACCTGTAAAAATCATGGCAAAATAAAAAAAAAATTTCAAAAAAATGAAAACAGAAAACACAATTAAATGGCCACCTTAATTCCCCCAGTCACCTGCGCACTTCCAACACTAATACTTACGCAATTAGTGCACAGTTCAAGGACACTCCCAGCTCGTTGTTCCTTGCAACACTTCTGGATTCTTTTTTTGTTCGTTTTTTTTTTTTTTTTTGTCCTTCCATCTTTTAACTCACGCAAGAACGTAATTTTAAGGTGTGAGAGCTGTAGGTGGAGTCCGTGATTCAGGGGGAGGCGTATGGCCGTCTGATCCTTTCGAGGGATCATCAGACGATTGCCGTAATCCATCATCAGTCTCACCCCTATTCATATTCTCAATCATGCGTACCACCTCTTGCATAGCCGGTCTTTGATCGGGAACAGTGGATACACAACCCATAGCAATTTGCAACAGTTGAACCATTTCCTCTTCAATGTTGTGATATCGCATCAACTCCACATCAAAAACCTCAGCCGTCCACTCTTCACGTACCACGGACTGGACCCATCTAGGTAAATCAATACCTTCCTCACCCAGCGAGGCCTGATTAGGTGCTTTGCCCGTTAATAGCTCTAACAACAAAACACCGAAACTGTACACGTCGGATTTGAATGTGACCTTGCGGGTCTCGACCACTTCTGGGGCACGATACCCAGCCACGCGGGTGGGCGGAGTCGTGTTACCGAATAGCGGGTTCAATCCGAAATCGGAAACACATGCATCGTGGTCAGGTCGGAGCAGGATGTTGGAGGCTTTTATGTTCCCGTGAACTATTTTTCCTGACACGTGGAGGTGGGCCAAACCCCGTGCCGCACTTAGTGCTATTCTCATCCGGTTGTCCCAGTCTAGCGGGGTACGGCCCGAACCTCTACTCCCTGTAAAACGATTCACCGCAAGTTCAGACTATAAAAACATAATTTAAGGGACATGCCGTACAAAATTAAACAAAAAAAGAATACAAAGCATCCATAAAGTAAACTCGTGAGACTTGAGAAAGGTTTATTAAAATGATGATGTCGGTGGCGCCATGTTTGATGGTCATTGGAGTGTGCTGCAATGTTGGTGGGAATAAGAGTAAGTAAATTAGACCAAAACGGCAACTATCTGGTGCGTGCTGCGTGTGCGTTACTCACACGCTAAGAATGTTTGCACAGAAGCATAAACCGAGCAGAGGAATGTGCTCCTCCTCCTGATGCTGGCTATAAAATTATGAACTCTCCGTTTTTTTTTTTTTTTTTTAATTTCTTAAATGTTAAAGGTGAAGAATTTCCCACACAAAACTCAAAATAATCTAAAACCTAACATCACTTTACATATTCTATAATCACAACATTTATTCCCTAAATAAATTTATTGAATTTAGAAAGTACTACTATAAAAAAATTTCCAGGACCCAAAACAGCTGGAAATCCACTACGGTCAAAGCACACAAAAATAGAAAACAACAAAGATAATGCAGCATTTTCTAGTGAGGTCAGCACATTTTGAAAAAAATGATAAAATCTGCAACAAAAAAAACAAAAAGCAAAAACAAAAAACTTGAGATTACGAAAGGCAATTAGCGGACAGGAGGGGGCATTACCGTGAAGGAGAGCGGATAAGCTACCGGCAGGCATGTAATCATAAACAAGCAACTTTTCATCTTTAGAATAGTAAAAAGCCCTCAAAGGAACTACATTATCGTGCTTAATCTTGCCCAAAACCTCCATTTGCATCTCGAACTCTCGTTTGCCAACGGCCACTTCTTTAAGCCTCTTCACGACAACAGTGGTTCCCTCTTCAAGCACGGCTTTGTAACTCGTCCCAACGCTTCCTTTACCCAAAACCTCGGCTGAAGCCCTCAACAAATCCTCCAAATCGAAGCTATAAACCCCTCCTTCAAAGAACACAAGCTTGTTCCTATCAGCCTCGGCTGCCCCGCCAGTGATATCATCTTTCGATGACGAAGTCCCCGCCTCCATCGTCACCGCCCGCGCCGTTGCTGCCGCAGGGGGTTTCGGGGCCTTCCCTGGCCGCTGACGACGTCGTTTTTTAAGACAAAATAACAGTAATAACAGTAATAGCACAATAAAGACTGCACCTCCAACCGCAATGCCGACAATGGCGGCCGTTGAGAGTTTATTGGACTTTTTATGGACTGGAGCTACTGGTGGTGGTAACGACGGCGACGGAGCCGGTGAAGGGAAAAACGGGTTACACGGTGGCAATGGGCCACCACATAGATCTAAGTTTCCGGTGAATGATGATTGAGGGAATTTTGAAAGCGTTGCAGGGATTGAGCCGTTGAGATTGTTGTTTGAGACATTGAAGTCTCTCAGATTAGCCGGGTTGATGCTCGGAAGGTTGCCTGAGAACTTATTGTTCTCCAAGAACAGACCCGTTAAGTGTGTCAAATTGTTGACATCGAACGGGATTTTGCCGGAGAAATTGTTGGAGGAGAGGTCGAGCCGAGTTAGGCGATTCATTCGAGTCACACTCGCGGGGAACACACCGGAGAACTGGTTGCTTTGCAAGTAGAGGCTACGAAGGAGTGTTAAGTTAGAGAAATCGGAAGGGATCTCACCGGAGAGCCGATTTGAGCGGAGGCTGAGAACTCTGAGTTGACTCAGCTTTCCTAGTGTGTTGGGCGGGATGGGACCCACGAGGCCGACGCCCGGGAGGCGAAGGCTGTAGACGAATGAGCGGTTGGCGTCGCACTCGACGCCCACCCAGTTGCAGGCGGAGTCGGAGGCGTTCCATTGCACGCGATTCTTGTGTGGGGTTCGTGAAAGAAACGCAAGGAGAGCTTGCTTGTCTTGAGTCGGCTCCGAGTTCACATACCCTATCCCACCACCACAACTCAGTAACAGAAAACAAATTAACCGCATTAACGCTCCCCCCATTGTGATGATATCAGTTACCGAACCAAAACACACAAGAATTAAACAATAAAACAAAAAAAGAATGCGGTTGCTTATGTATGAAGACTATAATTTATACGGCGGTTTTGATTGGAGGTTTGAGAAAGCTATTCTGTAAAAAATCCAAAAAAGCGGTTTTCCGATGACACTCCATGTGAGTGAGAGAGAGAGAGAGAGAGCAGATTTTATTGTGAAAGACGAGGGCTAGTGAGAGAGGGTTTTGTATTGTGCATTAGGTACCCGAGGGTAAGGCGCCCAAAAGGTGAAAGATAAAGCTCTGTGAAAAACAGAACCAGTCGACCAGGCATCAGTGAAAACGTTTTTTCGTTTTTCTTAATTTTTTATTTTGTTGTTTTATGAAATAATTTCATTTCTTTTTTTTTTTCTTTTCCGTTCACTGAACCCACGCTTCAAGCGCGTGTCACTTTGTTGATTTTGATGTACAGCTACCCGCATGTGAGAGCGTTGGTCACTGCCACTTACGTTAGAGGAGCGTGGGATTGGCGAATGGCGATTGTTAGATAGATTTTGTAGGAGTGAATCGGCCAAAGCCAAGCTCCGAAAGGCAAGTGTGATGTATGTAAAGATCACACGGTCTAAATTTTCCTGATCTATGTAGTGTTTCACTCTCAGGTAGTTGATGGTTCTTAACCGTTTGATGGATGTAAAATTTCGGACTGGACGCAGATTTATTACAGTTGCAAATTTATGGGTTTGACTGGTAAAAGTAAAAGTTTTAGTTAAGCAAATTTAGGGGTGCTGTTGATGAGAGAGTGATGACACATGGCAAATAGTAGAATGCTGGCGCTGCCAAAGCTTAGCTGGAGAATGTGTCACTGAACCGAATTGGCAAGCCAAGTGGAGCCTTGGAGGGACAAACATTGGTGTTATAAAATGATTGACACTTGTTTTTATTCAAAACTTTGTATTATATAGTCTACTTTATGCTTAATTTTATTTATATTCTGATGTTCTATAGTTTGTTTTAATTCTATTTTATGGAAAGCAAAGTTTTATACTAGGCTTAATATGAGTACTACATTCAATTATTGACCAAAGATTGGCCGGCATCTAGCATATCGAACCCAGTCTAAACTGAATTATTATTTATCACTAGAAGAATTTTCTACTTATTCTACGATGATGCTTCCATGTGGGAGGAATTATTTTTGTAGATAAAAAAAAAAAAATTCCTGTTATTGATTGATTTTTTCAATTGGAGATTATACAAGTGAAGATGATCTGTTTTATTACAAACCCTTCAAAGCGAAGCTCTAGGAAAGCACAAAATGATCAACTTTAACCACCGGAGCTAGTCCCCACGCAATGATTCATCAGACACAAGTTTAACAAGGAAACCGTGTGATCATGCTTGTCCATTAACAACCACATTACTACCAAATTGTGTGTTTGCTTCTTTATGATTTGGAATCAATCAATCTACTCTGCATTGCATTAGGATTTCACTTCAGAAAAAGATTTACTTTACAAACAAAACCCATTTTAAGTTTTTCTCCATTGCTAGAATGAATGATTGAATGGCTTTAAACTATCTTTAGTAAAGGGCGGTTCATATACAGGACAATGCTAGAGCTAGAGAGAATTCAAGAACCATACCTATTTCAGAAAAAATAAGGAAAGGAATTCAGTTGACTCATGAGTCATGAGCTGACTGCCCACTATGTTCATACTTTGGGTTGTGGCAGTCATTAGTGGTTGGATTAAGCTTTAGCAAATAATTGAACAGTGTTCAAATTTACTGCCAATATGTACGACAACAATGACAAAAAAAAAAAAAAGTTGAAGGCTAGGTTCTCACATTTATAATCTTAACTCTTTCAAGCACATCAAAAAAGATGTGCAAATAGGAACATGATCTCCACTCTACATTATGAATTCAGTCAGATGGAGAGAGAGACAATAATAACAGTTTCGAGCAAACAAATAGATCACAATTAAAACATTAGGTCACAATTATTGTGCAAGTTTGCTTTGACAAAAGGTGGTCCATATGGACCAATTATGATGAGCACATCTAAAAAGATCTAATAGCTTATAAAGCATTGACCCATATGGTCCCGAATTGAGTCCCCGGTGCTCATCAATTTCTATCTTTTAATGTGCACAAAAGCATCACTGTATCTACCACAGGCAGCAAGACTGACTTTCACTTGCCGACCAAACTTTTCGTCCCAGGAGTAGAGTAGGCACTAGCCAGAGACGGAGATCTGCTGCTTTTATTTTGTTGGGTCAATCAATGAACTGAGTCCACAACTCAAGATGCGTTTAGCTTAATCTTGAGAATTTGGGCCCTAAATCTTTTCCAAACCATTTTACCGTTGGAAGACACTGCAAAAACTCCCATCATTTTCCATTGGACAAAAAGGGCAATGCATGAATAAAATACGATAGTGGCTACGGCGAAGTTATTCCACCGCAGAGTATTGATGATAACCGTTAGATTATACTAGTAAGTACAGATTTGATATTTATATCTATGACCATATGGTTATCATCGGCACTCCATCGTAGAACAGTTGAATGAACTCAAAAAATAAATATGACTACAAAGTCTAAAACTAAAGAAGGCTTACAATTACAAAGAAGATCAAATTAATTAACTATTGACTTGAGTTGCCGCAGGTCCCAGTAAGGTTTCAAATAGTTTGAAGGCGCCGATCAAGTTTCCAATGAAAGTGGGCATGGTGGCTACTGCTTTCTTCTTGTCACTCATAATAGACAAGTTACAAACAAACCTCGTACAACTTGTCAAGTCCAATTTCCAAAATTCTCGACAAAACCCATTGGCTGTAAATGCCAATCACCTGCATCCAAAGTGAAAATAGTAACAAGTAACAGCGCCGTTGGCCTTCTATTCCAACGGTGGGCTGCTGTCCTCAACACTCTTTTTTGCCCCCTCAAATTTTAGAGTAGGAATAGAATATTTCTCCATACATATTTTTAGTTAAGATAGATTTTCTACTCGTACTTAATAGACTGGAGCTCCATTGTAAATGTGTAATACATGTAGATTTTTTTTAAATAATAAAAAAAATCTATAAGAGGAGTCTTTTGAGAAAATACTTTTTAAAATAGAAGAACACAGCCAGAAAAATAAAGCCTGACAATTCATGGCACAAATTCGAGAGACCGTAAGTGAAGCCTTTACTATCATCAACCACAGAAATGAAGCCCTCCAACTTTGCCTTATCCAGCAGGAGGCTTAGAACAAAAGTGGTGAGATACTTTTTAATATCTATGGGGTCAAGACTCAAGGGAGCCAAATTTCACTTGAAATATTAAATCAAGGCAAAAGGGTTACCAAAAGAGCACCATTTTGAGTCCTCTTGTTGACTCACTAACCCCTCTCTCTATTAAATAATTTGGTAAAGGTGAACACCTGGAATGAATATTTCTCTAATATTTTTATAGGAATAAAAATTTGAGCGGTGTTACATTAATTATAATTTAGGTGTTATATCAATAAACTTGTATAATTATAAAATAAAAAGGAAAAAAAATTGCTAATTTTCTTTTTTGTTTTTATTTTAACTTCTAGAAAGAAATTAATTTTTGAACTGATGAAAGGGAATTTCAATGTAAATGATCAATAATTGAAGGAAAGAGACAGCACGTTGTATTAAAAGAAGAGAGGCAAGCAATAGAGCTTTTTCAAAAGCTGATCAAGTTTCCATACGAAAAACGTTCACTTGCTCTGCTGGAGATTAAAATTTGAAACAATCAAATAATTTAAGGGGCTAGCTAGCAACTGGAGTTGCCGCCTGGAGGCTAGGGCAGCCATGCATATTTTTGGCACAATCAAAAAGTCAATGTTGCTCATTGACTTCTAATTTTATGGCCAAGCCACCAAGAGCACACCCTCTGCATTTCTTATATAAATTCTCCTTAATTTTTTAAATTGTCGAAATAATTAAAAAAAATTAATTCTTTTATTTTGAATGAAAATTTAATCAAGCACTTAAATAAATTATTCTTTTAATAATTTAACCTAATTTCATAATTTATATTTATATTTTAAATTTCCATTAATTTTTTTTAGAAACTCGAATGAATTTAAAATTATAGAGATAGAAATGATGTAATAATGAATTTAAAATAATTCAAGATTTTAGGATTTATTATATTTTATAAATAAAGTTTTAAAATAAATATTATTTTTTGATGAAATTTATTAACAAAATAATTGATTTTAATTTGTAGATTAGCATTTTTTAAATTAAACTGGAATGTTTTGGAGAATAAAATCCAAAAGCAGTGTCATAAGGATTTTTTGAGGATTTCCACTCTTAAGACCAAGTGTTTTGGTGGTGACACCTTCTGTTCTGTTGGTTCATTTAGCATCAATCCTCATCCGGCTGTTTAGCCCGTAGCTCCAAAGCAAGCAAGGCCTTTGTCCGGTCTACTCATTCGGATTCTGCACTTCGTTTGGTTAAAAGCCCAGCCCATCAGAGATTTATTCTACCCATTATTAGTTTTTTTTTTAAGTTTTGGAAAAAAGAGCTTGATAAATTAAAGGATGAAATTATTATAATTGAAATTTTTAAAAAATTGTTATTTGCTGATCCTCTGCAATTGATGAATATTCAAAATTTTACTTAAGATGGATGATAATTTGTGTCAAGGTTTTAAGTCAATTATTCAAGTTAAACTAGCTTTAATTAGAGACTTTTAGAGTAATACTAATCATCTCAAGAATTTATTAAAAATATGTAAATAAATAAGTGCATCTCGTATAATGTTGATAATTGGACTTCCGAATAAGGAAGACTTCCTGCCAGCCATCTATTAATGTTAAAACTTGTCCTTAATTTTATTGTTAGGCTTATGCTTAGCAACTTAAACTTAGGTCAAGCAATTTCTCTAATAAGCTAAGGTTTCATGTTTAAACTTACGTGCTCACTTTGTGCCAATTAAAATTGGATCATATGTCACATAAGGGCCAATTAAAATTATCTTTTACGGTCATTAGATTCTTACTTGGTTTGAGTAATCTACATATGTGTATAAAGTTGGGATTAAAAGAGTTGATGTGACAACACTATTCCTCGTCTTTTTATATTCTCTGTTATTTAATATACTGGCTGAGATTAAAAAATAATTATATTACAAAAGATAAAAAATAATTAAAACTATTACAGCACTCATGTTGTTGTACATGTCTCTTCCTCTTTATATTTAAATTCAATAATATGTAACTATTAATAATAATTAATTATAAGCTTTGAAACATTCATTTATTTATTATGCTAGCAATTTCATTAATTAAAACTATTACAACACTCACGTTATTATACATGTCTCTTCCTCTTTCTATTTAAATAAATTCAAGAATATGTAACCATTAATAATAATTAATTATAAGTCCTAAAACATTCATTTGTTTTATTATACCAGCAATTAAATTTTTGTGGCTTAAAATACATCAACTAATTAATATAAGAAGGAATGTTCATTCATCTTCTCTCAACAATACTACTACCAAGACCTAATTTTAATGTCTTAATCTCATATTTTATTATGTAACCTTTTGTTTAGTGCCTTTTGGCTTCTTCAAACCCTCTAAACACTAAGTATTTAAGATTTGTTATATTTGGGTTTTTTTAATTATTGAACCAACATCCTCTTTAGAAAGATTCTTGTGTTTTGATTGTTTGACTTGTTTAAATTTTTAGTATTGTGTGCTTCATGGAGTACTCTTTTCTTCATGAGTTGAACAATGATGGAGATAGTTAGATCATAAGGGTTAGACTTTTTTTTTCCCAACTGTTTTACACTTAATGTAGTATGTTTTCTTTTTTTTATAGGAAAATCTAATGCATGCAATAATGAGGAAAAATTTAGTGACAAGGTTTAGGCACATATTGAGTAAGGGTTCTTTGTACAGTGTCAAGAATTTGAAAGTTGTTTCAACTACAGGCGAGTACAGACCACTTTCAAATCAGTATAAGATTATTTTATTGGTTATAACTTCACTTAAGAGGTTAGAAGAAAGAATTGTTAAGATTCCGATCAATAGATTCCAATTCGTATCTCTGAATTTAATTGATTTACGTGTGAATGATAACACAATCCTCTCAAGTATTTATTTTAATTATTAATGTTTGTTAATCTTTAAATGTATATTAGAAATTATTGATCTTTGTGTTTTAACATGTTTATATTATTTTTCCATGATATTACAGATGTTGTCGGAAGTTTATGTAGTGTGTGTGATATTGAGATCGTTGGAGTTGGTTGAAAAAAAGAAATATATAAGTTATAACAAATTAGTTTATGAGGTATGAGTGATATTGAGATCGTTGGAACTAGTTAAAAAAAAGAGATATAAAAATTCTAACAAATTAGTAAGTTGAATATAATTAAGAAAACTATAACTATATATATTTTTAGTTATTGTTTTATCATAAGAATTGATCGACAGTTTGACTTCACTAATCTTATTAGTTATTACGTAATTTTTAATTTTCTTTTTCAATGAATATATCCAATATGTGCTGAAGAAAAACAATTAAAAATACAATAAAAAAGGTTATAGCCCTTAGAGATTATTCAACGTATTCACAAGAAAATTTAATTAGAAAATATGTTATAGGCAGCTCAAGCATCTTCTTACAAACGCATTAGAATAAACAACAGTACTTGCGGGTTAAAATAATTAATGTAAAAGAAAAAATTAATGAAATCACTCTAAATCCAATTGGAACTTAAAATGAACAACCTCAATTCCTTAAATTATTGCCTAAATATTTGTTCTAATTCTTAAGATTTTTTTTTTCTTTTCCTCACACCTTACCTCTTCATAAACACAAATAAAAAAGTCAAGTGGTAATATTCATATTGAAACAGGGAATAAAAATATTAGTGATTTGGAATAAAAAAAGTAACCAACTGTATAATAATGTAATTCGAGACTTTCAAATTTAATGATAATACGATATCCTTATAATGAGTTTTTCTCTTTACATTATTAACTTTTGTTAATTTGTATGGATAGCTCGGCGACAACAAATATTACTTTATGGGAAAAGTTGGAGAAGATACTTATAGAAATAAATTTTTTTTAAAGCTGCGCGAAACGCGATTCTATTTTCTAGTTTAATATATACAAGTGAATTATTTCGAGTGCTTAAATGAGAGAAACAGTAATAGAGACGGATAACAAGAAGCAATTAAAGAAGGTCTTTATGGTGCGTTTACTTTATGTGAATGAGAATGAGGTGGAATAAGAATAAGAATGAGCTGGGATGAGAATGTAATTTCAATATTTACTTGGCAAAAATAAATGGGAATGTGAATATATTGGAATGCTATTGATGTGTTTACTTGACAAAATAAATAGGAATGAGAAATGAGAATAAGAATCAATTTACCAAAATATCCATAGTATTAATAATTAATAAAAATAATTAATTTATCATTATTAACAATATTATCATTATTGTTTTTGTTGTTGTTATTATTATTATTATTAATAAAAAAATAATATTAAAAATAATTAATAATAACTAAAATAATATTAATAATATATTATTATTATTAAATTTTATTAACTTTATTATTTTAGTTATTATTAATTATTGTTAAGATTATTTTTATTAATATTATCATTATTAACATTTATTATTATTATTATTAAATTTTATTAACTTTTTTTATTTTAGTTATTATTAATTATTGTTATTATTATTTTTATTAATATTATCATTATTAACATTTATTATTATTATTATTATTAAATTTTATTAACTTTATTATTTTAGTTATTGTTAATTACTGTTAATATTATTTTTATTAATATTATCATTATTAAAATTTATTATTATTATTATTAACTTTATTATTTTAGTTACTATTAATTATTGTTAATATTATTTTTATTAATATTATCATTATTAACATTTATTATTATTATTAACTTTATTATTTTATTTATTATTAATTATTGTTATTACTATTTTTATTAATATTATCATTATTAACATTTATTATTATTATTAAAATTAAATTTTAATAACTTTATTATTTTAGTTGTTATTAATTATTGTTATTATTATTTTTAATAATAATGATGATAATATTAATAAAAATAATAATAACAATAATTAATAATAACTAAAATATTAAATTTAATAAAATTTAATAATAAAAAAATTAATAATAATAATAACAAGAATAAGGATAATATTGTTAATAATGATAAATTAATTATTTTTATTAATTATTATTTTATCATTATTTTTATTGTTAATAATGATAATATTAATGAAAATAATAATAATAATTAACAATAACTAAAATAATAAAGTTAATAAAATTTAATAATAATAATAATAATTATTATTATTATTATTAATGACATTTAAAATAATAAAATTATTTGTGATTTGAACAAGGGTAATTTCGGAAATATAAAAAAATTAGAAGGATAGAAAAGTAAATTTATGTTTCATTCTTATTCTCACATTTTCATTCCCAACCCCCCATGGGAATAAGATTCCCATTCCTTATTCCTTATTCCTAAATTGTGTGGGACCCACACATTTTATTCTCATTCACAAATTATATTTTGCCAAGTAAACATAGGTTTCATTCACATTCTCCAAACCCACAAGTAAACACACGATTAATGAAATAAATTTAAGAAATTAAAAATGAAAAGGTATTGACATTTTGCGCTTTTAGTTTGGTCGTAGCACCCTGAGCCCTACGGTTTTAGCCACTTTACTATAAAAAAAAAAAAGAAAAAAATATCAATTTCTTTAAGGGAATTTTCCTCCATATTGTTAAAAATTTTAATTTATTATTATTATTATTTTATTGCTTGGATGTCAAAATTATCGAACGTCACTATTTATAAGGTTATAAGCATAACAAAAATGCTAAACTTACAAGAAAAAAAAAATTCATAATGAAAATCCTAAATAAAATGAAAAGTTAGTACAACTGTGAAAACAAAAATACTAATTCTAATCCAAAAATATTTTTGCTGGCAAATTCTAATCTTAATTCTAATTCTAATTCCAATTGAGTTTTATATTTGCAAAGATATTTTTTTATGGGTATAATTTTAATTTATCTCTACTTAAAATGACAATCCTCAATTTACTCCCTAGAGTGTGAAAACATTTATAATTCATTTATCCCCTTTATTGTTAAGAAAAGGATATATCCATGATTATTCTTTATAAATTGATTATCTTCAAATTACTCCTCTTATTTTAAAAACATCAAGTTACTCTTTTTTTTTTTTAAAAAGAAAATAAATAGGTGTGGACAATGACTTAATGATTTTTTTCGTCTTTCTTAATAAAAATAGGAATAAATTGAGATTTTTAAATGTGAGAAAAGTGATTTGAAAATAGTTAATTCTAATCCACAATTGACCTAAAAAATTAGTAGAAAACTATTTACACATGCGCCCCTATACGACCCTCATATTTTGAATGAAAATAAAAAGTAAATTGAAGTTTTAACACGTCTCAAGATAAGTTGAACTATTTTCTTTTCAGCTTAAAGCTGAAATAAAGTTTGTCAATTTTTATTAATTCACGCACTAATTATAAAATCAGGATAAAAATGAAGATGGGTGGGTGAAATTTAACAAATTATTTTTTTTTAGTGCGAAAATATGGAAAATAGAAAATCAACTCAAATTATAAAAATCAATTAATAAATTACACACGAACTTTGACTGGGGGCTTGTTGGGATCATGATTCATGATCATTTTAACGGTGGACACTTCGTTGGTCATCACATCCTCGATATCGTTTTCTGTTTGACAGTCGCTTTGCGTCTCAGAAGACATTGGAGCTCACTCGCTTAAAGCACAAACGACAAAACGACAGTAGACGAGTGAGAGTTGTTTTGAATGAAATAGCCATAAGCCATATCCGTTACCTGGGTGGATGAACCTTACGTTGGTTTGTGTGGCTCATCGGTTTCCACGACCCACAAAACATCCAAACAAAAATCACAAACCCTGTCACCTTGGAGCCAACTTGTTACATCTTCAATATCTTCTTCTTCATTTTTGTCCCATATTTCCCAGTTTTGGCCTAGTGAATCGTTCTACTTACAACCGTTCTCAATGGCGTCCATGACTTCTAGATTTGTTGCTAAAAATTGTACCAATTTACATGCTTCTGAGGCTAGTTTTAGACCAACAGGTTCTTCGATTTTGGTCGGAGTGGCGCAAGCTCATCTGGGTATGTTTGATTTCTGCTTGTTTCCGTTTTTGGCTTTCTGGGGTAGTTTTTGTTTGCTCATTACTTCATGAGTTCTTGTTCTTGTTTTTGTTTGTTTGTTCGTTTCTTTTTTTCCATCTTTCTTTGCCTCGTTGCTAAGACTCTTGAGTGTTTACTTTTAAGTTTACGTCAGTTTTAACTTCTATTTTCTGTTCATTTTAATGCTCAGATCTAAGAGGTGGATTATCAGCGATTGATCATGGAAAAAGTTTGGCAATCGAAAGCAAGCCCCAAAATCACATTGTTGCTCTCGCAGCTCCCTACTCAATCATTCAAAATTCAAGGTATCTCTTTTAGACCAAGTGATTTATTATAGTATTTGTTAGTTTAAAAATGAGTATTTGTTTGCCAAGGTGTTTAAGCATTCATTTGCTATTGAAGTCACATGCCTGATCAATGTCATCATGCCAAGTGGCAACAGTGAGCTCTAGTTGGTGATCATTAAGAAATTATAGTCCATTTCAGCAAAAGATGCTATAACTTGCATGTTGTTATCTTTCAGTACAGTAGGAGAGTAAAAGAGTAGCCTTCATCCTAGAATTCTACCCTTAATTAGATAAGGGGTAGATCCCTTCCTTTTTTTTTTTTTAATATGGTTTCTATCCAGATAACCAGTTTGGCTGTCAGTTAAAGTAGCTTAGTCATAGTCTAACCATGTTGTACCCCTCTGGTGTGAAGTACATGACAGTGATGCTACTAGACCTCAATTTAAATCAAACATTAATTTTTGGGTTCCTTTTTTCAGGCATTGCTATTTTTATTTATATTCTTAAAATTCATTGTCTTTTGCTGTATAATCATGCATCTGTACTCCAGTACACACAACAATAATGATGTAATTTCTATATTTAGGTGCTCCCAAGTTTTGTGCAAGGCAGCAGCAAATGTATCTGGAGATGTTCCAAGTAAATCTCCTGGTGGAATGAGCCAGTACGAGCAAATAATTGAAATTTTGACAACACTTTTTCCTGTGTGGGTATGTCTTTCATTTTGTTAGTAGTACTTGATGGATTTCCAGCTCATAGTCCAAATGAAACATTAGTTTTTGCGTAATCGCTGTTACCTTTTTATGGACAGGTCATACTGGGCACCATTATTGGCATCTATAAGCCGAGTGCGGTAAATTGATTATCTCTTTGTTGTTTCTTTGTTTAGTTGCGAATAAACCACTGTTTAACAAGCTGGTTATTGAGTTTTTCCTACAGGTAACATGGTTGGAGACAGACCTTTTCACTATTGGCTTGGGTTTTCTTATGCTTTCAATGGGATTGACTCTGACCTTTGAAGATTTCAGAAGATGTTTGCGGAATCCATGGACTGTAAGCGGCAATCTGTTTGAATAGTAATTACTAGCCTTTTTCTAAAATCGAGAGCTAGACAGTGTCAGTTTATTTGTTTTCATGATTGATACTGCCTAGAATTATTTTTGCAGGTCGGTATTGGATTTCTTGCTCAATATTTGATCAAACCTATGTTAGGCTTTGTAATTGCAATGGTATGTTTGCTTCAATGTCCTAAGCATGAATGTCTCATTTCATATTCATTGATTTCTTCTTATTCCAATGATATATTGTAATTCTTGTTGAAATCATAGTCACTAACATATATATCTTTCATTTTCAGACACTAAAACTTTCCGCACCCCTTGCTACTGGTCTTATTTTGGTCTCATGCTGTCCTGGTGGTCAGGCTTCAAATGTTGCTACCTATATATCTAAAGGAAATGTAGCACTTTCTGTTCTTATGACAACGTATGCTTCAGTTACTTTCGTGCTTTAAAATCCTTTTTTTGGGTTGATAGTCTCTGGATGATTTCTCTGCTGTTCAATGTTAAGTGCTTTGGTGTCATTTGATAGTTCAGAGCCACTTGTTGTATCTTTTAGGCATTAATCAGGTGGAAAATCTTAATTGGTGCATTTAACCCTTCTAGTTTTTATCTTTCCCCCACAAAAGATAAGCAAAAAGACACTTTTGACATGTAAATTGCAAGCGTGTACTCTGTACATAAAAACTGATATATTTGCCAAGCCTTGATGCGCATTGATCAGCCATAATGTTTGAGGAAAAATGGGAAAATGTCTTTTTTTTAAAATCTCTAAATCCATTGAGTTTATTGTTTTCTCTTGATTTATATTTAAAACTAAGCTTTAGTTGTGCAATTATTTGTGCATCCGGCAATTCTTTGAAGTATTGGTGACGAGGAAACTGATATGTGTTTGTGCATTCATTCACTGACAATGAAAGAGTGACAAGAGGATATTCATTTGGATGAATTTCAGGTGTTGGAGTTTGGATAGAACCTGATTTTGTGGATTTAAAGGCAAGTAAAACTCAGGTCATAACAGTTGTCCTGACATCAGATGGGTACATTGGGAAATCTAACATGTGCCATTTGTGTGCAGCAAGTAGTCAAGTAATCACATCACTTTTGTTTCCAAAATTATGACTTTATCAACTTTAACGAGGAAAATAAATTCTTTTCTTTTTGCTTTTGAGGATGAAATTGAAATTCAAGGTTGAGAGGGAGTTTATCTCTATTCTCTTTATTAAAATGCAAGAGGATGCAGAATCTGAACTGTTAGTAAATTCGGGATCTGGTTGTGAAATTTCCATATTTTGGTCCAACTTGAGCTCAAACCTATGGTGGTCATCTGACTTTCATTGATTTGTTTACCCAGTAAAAGTGGTTATAGCTTCTCTGAAATTTTCTTAGTAGGCATATGCATCGTTTTCATTCTTAGCTCCAGTGGTGTTTTGTAGATTATTGAGAGTTTATAAATCTAAAGTTTCATGAGTCTTTTGCTTAATATCTGTAGGTGTTCGACTATTGGAGCTATAGTCATGACTCCACTTCTAACTAAGCTTCTAGCTGGTCAGCTTGTTCCTGTAGATGCTGCAGTAAGTAGGACAACGCCCTATAATTTCTTTAATATATAATCCCCAACTTTTGCGTAGCATTAAATTGACGACCAGGAAGGAACCAGTGTATTTAATCCACTTATTCTGACATCTTTCCTTTCGTCTTCACAGGGGCTGGCTATCAGCACTTTTCAAGTCGTGTTAGTACCAACAGTTGTTGGGGGTAATTAGTTTAGTTGTACTGTCAAATCATATATCTGCTCAGAGATTTTGACATTTTTGTGAACCTGATACTGTTACTAGCTAATGCCAATCTATAACTCATCTGGTTATAAATAATTTGACTGTGAACTTCTTCTTTATGTGCCAGTGTTGGCGAATGAATTCTTCCCAAAATTCACTTCAAAGATCATCTCCGTGACACCCTTAATTGGTGTTATTCTTACCACCTTACTTTGTGCAAGTCCTGTGAGTTCTCTAAAAACTTTTAGAGAGAAACATAATGATGAATTCAGAATTTCTTTATGTATGTAGTGATAGTTTCTTTACTTGGAAAGTACTGATTTTGAATTGTTATTTTCAAGATTGGGCAAGTTTCAGCTGTCCTGAAAACTCAAGGAGCACAACTCATTTTTCCAGTGGCACTCCTTCATACTGCTGCTTTTGCTCTTGGTTATTGGTTATCAAAGATATCTTTTGGTGAATCCACTTCGCGTACCATATCGATCGAATGTGGGATGCAGGTATGTATCTGTTTTGTTAGTATTTTTGTAAATTTATGACGTGAGATTTTTCGTCAAGCTAAATGGTGTGTAAAAAACATAGATTTATGTTGCTTAAATAATACTGAAGGAACCATTTGACTATTTCAATACTTGCGTGCTTTTATTACAATTAAGATTAGTTTTAGACTGGAGATGGTAGAAGTTTCATTTAGAAAGTTGGACATTCTTAATGTGCACTTCATGGATTAACTTGACTAATTTAAATCGGCTCAGCTTCTATGCCTTCCTGTAAATTACAATTGACCCTAAAGAGAGCACCCTTTGAATGGCCTGTTTATAATAGTAATGAGAAATAGTTGTTTGTGAACAATATGCATGCAAGAGTGGGGTCTGGCAGTGGTCATTACTTGAACCATAGTGCTTCGTTGCCCATTGTTCTGGACCGATGGTAGAATTCACCTCTTGTGCCCGTGAGTTCATATACCCATTAAGATATACGTTTGTAGTTCATTATCTGAGATGTATGGTCATAACATTTTCTGTGATTCATTCGTGACTTTGCTTCTATTTTTTGTCATCCAGAGCTCTGCACTCGGATTTTTACTAGCCCAGAAGCATTTCACAAATCCCCTTGTTGCTGTCCCTTCTGCTGTTAGTGTTGTCTGCATGGCGGTATGGCCCTTTTACTTGTAGTTTTTAAATTTTTGTTGGTATGTTTTATATTAACTGCATTATCATGCCTTACAGCTTGGTGGGAGTGCTCTTGCCGTATTTTGGAGGAACCAGCCTATTCCTGTAGATGACAAGGATGACTTCAAAGAATGAAACTCTTGAACCTTTTTCTATTTTCTCCACAGCTTTCTAGTCCTAGAAAAATTATGCTTCTTTTAGTTTAGGACCTATGTTTGCCTCGACCATGAAAACTTCATTTGGTTTAGTTTCAGGGAAAAGTTATGGATTCATTCCACATTTCTTTTGGTCATAAGGTATAAGCCCTGAGAAGTGGAAACTGAAATTGGAAGAAATAATCAAATGATAGAAAATTAAAGGTGGCTAGTGCCCCATCACCTTGTAAAAGTAAATCTCGACATTGAAGTTTATTCTTGTTCGGTTCAGTAGAGAAAATAATGCCCAACATGAGAATCGGGGGTCAATTATTTTGCAGAAAAGTACATAAAATCTCACTGTCATCTATTTCTGACGATAGGATTAATTGATGAAACAGATATAGCCGGTGCTTTCTTGTATGCCAAGTTAAATTTCCATTTTTATTCTCTCTCAAAAGCTTGCCATTTTAGTGTTGGCCAACTGTTGCACCGAGGAATGAGGACTGCACTGCAGGTGGAATTAAAAATGGAAAAGAGAATTTCCAAATTTGTCTCGTCAGCCGGCTTGAGCACTAAAATAAAAAACTACAAGCGAATACCCCACTGAATTCACCGCACTGAAGATTGACGGGGGCACAAACAAGATGTCAAAGATTGCATTGTCTCCCTTTCATTGATCTCCTTCTTCCCTGCTCTGCTTTTGCAGCAACTGCTCTTCAGTTTTTCTCGTTGCCTCATTGGAAAAGTGGTAAAATAATAGTTCACCAATTAATTAAACTCCCCCATTAGCAGGATCATTGGTAGAGATGGTAAAATTTGACACGATCCGATTACCCGACATGAACATGACATAAATAAATGGGTATGGGTAGTCAAATTTAACACGATTATTAAATGGGTCGGGTCTGGGTCAACACGATTTTTTTTTTGTGTCGGGTTTGGGTTAAAATTCTTGACCCATTTATCCGATCAATGACCCGATTATATTTTCTATTTTAAAATAATTTACATATTCTTATAATTAAAACTCAAATATTAGAGATGATTTTCTTTTCTTTTTTTCTTTAAAATGGTGAATATAAACACAATGTTTTATTTATAAAATTTTACATACATTTAGAGCTTCAATAGTGTAAATGTGTAAAAATTGATAGACATGTATATTTTATAATATTGATATAATATATATATATATATATATATTAAAACTTCAATAGTGTAAATGTGTAATATATTGATAGATATGTATATTTTATAATATCGATAAATTATGTATGTATGTATGTATGTATGTATGTAGTTATGTACATACGTATGTATGATAGTGTGTAAATATTTGATGTAACTTTTGTTTAATATATATATATATTAAACGGGTTATTGGGTAATCCGATTATTTTTTCGTGTCGGGTTTGTGTCTCAATATTTTGACACGATTATTAAATGGATCGAGTTTGAATCGACCTAAATTTGACACGACACAAAGCTGACACAACACGAACACGATCTGATGACCCGCTTTGCCAGCTCTAATCATTGGGTTGTAGCCGGAGTGCAACCTCTTCTTCTCTTCTATTTGTTTTTCTACCTTTTTCTTTTATCAGGTAAAAGTAAATTTCATTCCAGCAAATTTGAGGACAATTACAATATGATAACACTCTGCCGACAATAAACAAATAACGAAAATCTCATCAACCAATCATAATAATATTCGCATAAATGTGATGAGATGTGATATTCTAGGAGCATCAAAGGCATTCTTAAATAATAATATACAATAGGATAAGACCCCCAGGGCCTACTACTTGACCTAGCATTTTTTTAATAATTTTCTTTTAATTGAAAAAATAAGTTAAAAAATTAATTTAAACTTTACCTACATTATATTTCGTATATTTACCTTGTTATATATCTGAACTGTTTTGATTGATACCATCAATTTATAAACATTAAGCAAATGGTACCATCAATTTATTAACATAAGAAAATCGCTATCGTGGCTTTTGCTTCACCCGTGGGCGTTTTACCGTGATCAACAAAAAGAAAGTGGAAAAAGAAAAAAAAAATGAATAAGTTCTTTTATCTTGATAATAAAGCAGCAGGTACTTTAGTAGCCGTCACTCACCAACCTTCGTATCTTCAAAGCTCAAAAGTCGCCTCTCTCTCCTACTTTCAATATTTGCTCTCTCTACTTTTTGCGCCATTCCCAATCAGCCAATGCCATACCATCGTCGTTTGAAATCATTTTCATGACCAAATTTATACCCCATGCTTTACCAAAAGGATTCAATAAGTTGGAGCTTCTGTTATGTCTAGAGAAAGATATGTACTGATTCTGGCTCAACGATTTCCACTTCTATGACTATTTGGAGGTTGAGTGATCAAATATTCATGATCCACACAATACGCAGACAATAGTTAAGAAAAATTAATATAAAAAAAAGACATAGAATCGAATTCTCTGGACTCACAAATCCGAATCTATTATCTTGATATCAAGGTGTCAATACATTTTCTAATCTCGCATGATAATTAAAAATCATGTGACTTGCAAATATTGCTCCAAAACTTTGGTATCAAGACTTAAAAAACTGATGAGACTAAGCTAAAACCGATTTGAAGTCTCCACAATTGTTAGACCAAAATTCGTTTTCACCAGTCAAAACAATTTCTAAAATCGATTGGCGAAAAGGGTACTTAATGAGGAAAACAGTAGATTATTAGAAAAATCTGAATATTATTTCTTTCAAAGAAAACGGGTTTTAATTAAAAAAAAATATTACCCATTAAATGGAATTATGGAAACTTAACTTTGACCATAAAAGTTAAAAAAAACTTAATGCCAGCTGCCCTGTTATTAAAAGCTGACAAAAAAGCAGAGCTCAAAGCAAAACAAATTTGCAGCTCTGGGCCTCTGGTTGCGTGAGCTCTTGCACTACGGAGAAGAAAATTGAAAAAACTATTTTTTATAAAAGGAAGAGAAGCCACTGGAAAAATTAATATTAAACACATGCCATTGTTTCAAGCGGAAGTTCTTTAAAAAAAAAAAAAAAAAGAGCAAGAATGTTTTATTCTTATTGTTAAAGCCGTAGAGCATGTTTTAAGATTCTAACTGAAGAAGAATTTTCAGCCGACATTCTCAACACTCACAGCTTTAAACATTTTCTCTCTGTCTTTCTTAAGCTCGTACAAGAATCATGTCGCAAAACAACTGGGAAGCTGATAAAATGTAAGTGTTTTCAAACAACTGAAAGATTTTGTTTTATTTTGCTGTTTTTTGTCATTAAACTTTTCTGGGTTTTTTGTTTAGGTTTGTTATCTTTTAGTGGGTTTAATATTTTCTTGTTCTATGGATTGGGTAGGTTTCTTTTTTCTTTTCTTTCTTTTTTTGTATTTTTGTGTGGGTTTGTGCTTTGTATTCATTTCTTAACATTCGACTCTGTTTTTCTTGTTTGCTATTGATAAAGTTTCGAACTTGTAGCAAATGGATGCTTGTTTTGGGCCCTGGTGTTGTTTATTAGTTTTGTAGATACTGGTTTGTGTAAAAAATTGGGTTTTTAAGCTCAGTTTTTGGCTTTGATTTGTTATGGATGTTATTACTTATGTTTTTTTTTCGGATGTCTTTGCTTTGTATCCCGTTGTGGTTTATATTCTTTGCTTATTTCATCTTTGATTTTGTTGTGCTTGTTGTTTTTTTTTGACAATGATGGAATTGCCATATGATGATGCTAGGGCATTTTGTTTGTTCTTTTTTGGGGTGACATTGAATTGTATCTTGTTTCACTGCCTCTTCGATGATGCTCTCACAAAGTCTTTTTCGCTTTTGCTCCATTTAGTATTTGCTTATCCTCAAATTAACTGGTGATTTTTTTTTAATTTCATTTCTTTGGTCATTAGGTTGGATGTGTATATATATGATTACCTTTTGAAGAGAAAATTGCATGCTTCTGCCAAGGCGTTTCAAACTGAAGGGAAAGTATCTACTGATCCAGTAGGTATGATTATTAAAAGAGAATTGCCAAAGAAGACAGAGTTTTTATAAATTGACATTTCATTGATATTTTTGCTACTTTATGTAATGATTCTTTTTGTGTTTGAATGAGCTCCAGCTATAGATGCGCCCGGTGGTTTTTTATTCGAATGGTGGTCTGTGTTCTGGGATATATTTATCGCAAGGACAAATGAGAAGCACTCTGAGTCTGCAGCATCCTACATTGAGGTGGGTCGATGGGATTTCAGTTTGCAGTTCATCTTCCCCTATTTGATGCATAATTAATTATGAAAGTTATAGGTTACTTAGAAAGAGAAACTTGATTCTATTTCTAAGTATACGCTGGATTGAGAGTGTGCTGAAAATCATTTATGTGAAGTCATTACATTGTTTTGTGCTGCTATATGATCTTGCAATTTAATTATTAAGGTTTTTGATGAAACTGCAGAGTCAGGTGATTAAGGCTCGGGAACAGCAGCAACAACAGCAGCAACAGCATCAAAAGCCTCAGCAGCATCAGCAGATGCAGGTTCAGCAGCTCTTACTGCAGAGGCATGCTCAGCAGCAGCAACAGCAGCAGAGAAGAGACAGTACTCAGCATCTAAATGACACTGGTGATGATCTGAGACCTGGCTTTGCAAAAGCCTTCACAACAAAAATGTATGAGGATCGATTAAAAAAGCTTCCGTTTCAGAGGGATTCCTTGGATGATGCTACCATTAAGGTACCAATTGTGTGATAAGTTTATAAATTGGTTTATCTTTACTTGCTGTCTTTGACATAACCCAATTATTTCAGCCAAGATTAAGTGACAATATGACCCAGCTTTTGGATCCCAATCATGCCACTTTGTTGAAAGCAGCTGCAATAGGCAGCCAGCCTTCAGGGTATTTCTTCTCATGATGCTATCATGAATTCCACGGTTAAGTTTGTTGGTTATCTATGGACCTGCTACTTGCTTTGGCCAGTCCCTAATTTGTAATTTGATAAAAGCCGAGCTCCTTGTTTGCAGGCAAACGCTGCATGGTACACATGGAGTTAGTCAGCAAGTTCAAAGTCGGAGTCAGCAACCTCCACTGTCAACACAAGTAAAAATATTTTTTTACCCTACCCTAGCTTTATCCTTGTAATTCTATCTTTCGTATCTTATTCTGCCCATGTCTTGTTTGTTGAAACAGGAAGTGAAAACTGAGATGAACCCTACGATGAATCCTAGAGCAGCAGGTTCAGAGGGATCATTGATTGGAGTTCATGGTATTAATGGAGTTTTCTTTCTTTGTTAGTTACCTTTTTTTTTTTTTTTGCTATTTCTAAGACTATGTTCCAAATTGTTACAATTGTGGTTTTCCAATTATTGTTTCTAAAAGTAATCATTTGGTGGTAATTATCCTTCTCTGTGGAAGATAAACATGTTCCGTGATTATTTATACTTTCAAGTACAATTGTTGGTATCAGTAATTGGGCCATAAAGTTTCAGTACGTGAACCCTTAGTATGGTTATTGTAATTTGTGGCGTATAATTGTGAGTTGTTTGGAGCTATATATTATCACCCTCCTTTGGATCTTGCTTTGGTAGGATCAGTATTTGGTAATGGTCTTCTATATAGAACTTAAATAGGAGTCCACCGATGTGAATTCATATCTGAAATGCTTACATCACTGGTCGCCGATGTGAATTCTTATCTGAAATGCTTACATCACTGGTAATTTAATTTTAGTGGGGATTCATGGTTTAAGGTTTCAATCCTAGTCTTTGGCATCTGAACCCGTAATCAAATTGGTTGTGTGAGATTTTACTTCAAATTTTAAGCTTTTGAGATTGTCATTTTGGCTTAACAGTTTTTCTTGTGTTTTTTAAGGGTCAAATCAAGGTGCTGGCAATGTGACTCTGAAAGGCTGGCCTTTGACTGTAAGTATTTGGCTTTATGTGATATGATTTTATTATCACCATCTTACATAGGTTATTCAACTGTGAAACACTAACAGTGCTACAATGATTAATGAGAGATAAAATTTTTAATTTTGTTTGAAATTTCTTAATGATGCTTAAAGTACACTTTACCATAAATCTGTGTTTGTTGACAAGTTAATGATGGCGGTACTTCCTTAAAAGTAAAATTCGGTTAAAAAATATTCAAATTAGAAAGCAATATGCTTGGCTTGTGAAATTTGAATTGTTAATTGATTTCTGTTCTGTTCCATGACAGTTAATTAGACTAACTAGAACTCTGGAGCATGGATTACTTTGATTGGTCTCCTTGTTCTATGATTAAAATTTCACAAGCATTGTCAACAGCATTTAATAAATTAGAATCTTTTGCCTTTGTTTTTGTGATTTATTGGTTCAGTTATAATACTGAATATCATTAGGTGTGCATAGTGGAAGTTCCTTTTCTGACAGCATCCCATGTGTATTAGGGACTGGATCAGTTTCGATCTGGGCTTTTGCAACAACAGAAATCTTTGACTCAGCCCTACAATCAACTTCAGTTGCAACAACTTATGCTTCAGGCACAGCAGAATTTGGCGTCTCCGTCCGCCAATGATTTGGAATCCAGAAAACTGAGGATGCTTCATAACAGTCGTAATATGGGTCTTGCAAGGGATGGCTCATCAAATTCTGTTGGTGATCTTGTGTCTACTGTTGGATCAGCTATGCAAATTATTTCCCCTGGTTTGCCTCGTGGAGATAATGATCTGCTAATAAAGGTATCATTCTCTTTTGTACTTGGAGAGGATTTAATATTTCAGTATTTAATTTTCCTAATATAGTCTGAAGGAGGCCTTATGGCTTTCTGATGTAAACTCGTAAAGTTGACTACTACTCAGATACAGCAGCAGCAGCAGCAGCTGCAGCACTATTCCCACCATCCACTTTCAAGCCAGCAGTCTCAAAATTCAAATCCTCTCCTCCAGCAGCAAGATAAAATTCTTGCCGGTGGCAGCATGACCATGGATGGTAGCATGTCTAACACTTTTCAAGGAAATGATCAGGTTTGCTGCTATTGCTTCTGGGCTCGTAAATTATATGAGCTGCATTGCTTTCTAGTTGTCAATCCTTTCCTTATTCAACCATTGTATCAGCTTTTTGTACACTTAAAACTATATCAAAATGTTGCGAATGGTTATTTAAGTTAATACAATCCGAAATTAATTATAACATATTTATAAACTCTAGTTCTTTCTGAATTCTGGAAGTTTATGCCTCTTCTATGCGCATTGCATTTCCTTATCTCAGTTCTGCTTAGGAATTATTATTACTCTTGTTTTTTCTTTTATTCTCAAGTCCTAATATACCCTGAATTAGACAATGAATTTGACTGGCATTTGAAGTTGACAGTCTGGTTAGTGATTCAAATACATTTGCTTTGTTTGTTTTAAGGCATCAAAAAATCAAATTGGGCGAAAGAGAAAGCAGGCAGTGTCATCTTCTGGTCCTGCTAATAGCTCAGGAACTGCAAACACTCCTGGACCAACCCCAAGTTCTCCCTCATCACCTTCTACTCACACACCAGGAGACGTAATCTCAAGGCCAACTTTGCAGCATAATGGTGCCTCCTCTAAATCTCTGCTGATGTTTGGTTCTGATGGTATGGGATCACTTACGTCAGCACCAAATCAGTTGGTAAGCAACCTTTTATTTCTATAGGTATTTTTTTATCCTCTCTTACTTTTGGAATCATTTGATTAGAGAAGTCATCTGCCTCCTAATTTGTAACATTTAAAATTTAAATGTAGCAGCTTTACTTGGATGAGTAAAAAACTTATGAAGGGAAAGCAAATTCAATGAGTAAAATTAAGGGATATGAAGGATTTCTGGAGTTGCTGTCATAAAATAAGTTTCATATCAGCTCAAATTGATAGCATTTGTCAATTTTATCCTCCATGGTAAATCTGGGTTATAGATTACAATGTACAGATGATTAATAACGGATTATTGACTACAAAGTCAAATCAAATAATGACCCGTTTAAAAAATCTAGTCTTATTATTCGGTACTCATTTTTTTCCAAGTAGAAGCAAAAGTAAGCATGTAGAGGTCATGGAACTCATTCTTATTCGTATTTGATGTTTTTCGTGTAATTATTAGATATCTCAGATGGAATTGTGATTAGAACTCTATTTGATAGTGGGTGATCATTGCAGACTGACATGGACCGCTTTGTTGATGATGGATCCCTGGATGATAATGTAGAATCATTCTTATCACCTGATGATGCAGATCCTAGAGATCGGGTTGGTAGGAGCGCAGAAGTCGGCAAAGGTATGATTTATGCTGACTTCTTACATTGACGTGTGCTTCAGAAAATTAGCATTTTGGATAAAATTATGTTTCATAATTATGCAAAATGATTCCTACGGTTTGACAATTTTGCTGTTACATTAGGCTTCACATTTACGGAATTTCAGCTTATTCCTGCAAGTACAAGTAAAGTTGAAAGTTGTCACTTCTCGCCAGATGGAAAACTTCTTGCCACTGGTGGACATGATAAAAAGGTTAGATGGGTTATTGTTAATGAGTTGTTCTTTGAAAGTTTTAATGATGTTTCTTCTGAGCAATGCAAGATAGTTCTGTGTTTCCAGAATGACAATGTCAAATTCATTTGCTCAATGATTTTTGGTGCAGGCTGTGTTATGGTGCACGGAGTCTTTTACGGTAAAGTCTACACTTGAGGAACATACTCAATGGATAACTGATGTCCGTTTCAGTCCAAGCCTATCAAGGCTGGCTACATCTTCAGCTGATAGAACTGTCAGGGTTTGGGATACTGAAAATGTCCGTAAGCTTACTTTCATTTGCTGTTACAAGTGCATATTTGTTTCTACTGCTATTGGTTCATGCTTCTTCGCACCAACATGATTGCGATGAATTAGTTAGATTTCCTTGAATGTGCGTTGCTTATAATAAATATTAACATGTTTTTGGTTTGCATCTCTCTGAATAGTGACATGTTCAAGTATATGCCTCTTCCTAGTGCAGTGACTTTTTCTTCTGCATTTCTCAACTTTTTCCATGATAATATTATAACTTGCTGCCTTTACACCTTACAGTAGGTTCATTTTTGTTGCCCTTTCTCTCCACCCCCCCCCCCCCCCCCCCCCCCCTCCCTTTTAAGTCATATGAATGGAAACAACTGCAAAAGAGAATCCGGCAACTGCATATAACACCCATGCAACTGCAAAAGATGTTTAATTGAGAAATAAAACTTTGGCCATGATTTGTAGGTAGGTAACTTATTCTTGATAGTCTTGATGTCTCAGCAGTGATGAAAATCTGCTTATTGGGTTTAAATTTTGAACTTCTGATAGAAATGTTTCCTTATTGTTCTATTATTAAGATATAAGTCGTAAAGGGCTTCATGACTGAGTATTAATTTGTCCAACCAAACTGCCCCTCACTTCGGATATTGCTGGATGATGGTAGATGATTTTGCTTTGCAGCCTGACTATTCACTTCGTACTTTTACGGGTCATTCTACAACTGTTATGTCTTTGGATTTCCATCCTAGTAAAGAAGACCTTCTCTGTTCTTGTGATAATAATAGTGAGATACGATACTGGAGTATCAACAATGGTAGCTGTGCTGGAGTTTTCAAGGTATGCAATTTGATGCCAATCATCTTGAAAGGATGCTTTATATTGAATTCTATTTTTAATTGTTATCTTCTGTTACACAGAATTTTTTTGAATCTTTTGTCAGTGTCAGAGTGGTGCAACCCAGATGAGATTTCAACCTCGTCTTGGAAGGATTCTTGCTGCAGCCATAGAGAACTATATCTCTATACTTGATGTAGAGACCCAAGTTTGCAGACTTAAATTACAGGTCAGCCATAGCTAAATTACATGGAAAATTGGTAATGATGGAAGTCATCGCAATTCCTTCTCTGTGCTTGATAGGACTCCTACTTGCAAAATTGCCTCACTTGCCTGATCGGCAATAATACATGATAATAAATGGATGTTATATGCTTTGGACCCCTTCAAAAAGTATGTTGAGGCACTTACACCTGTATTGGTCTATTTATTTCGTTTTGGGTGGAACTGTTATAGGGTCATAAAAATCAAGTTCATTCTGTGTGCTGGAACACTTCGGGTGAGTATCTGGCATCAGTGAGTGACGAATTAGTCAGGGTGTGGAGCATTGGTTCTGGCAGCAAAGGGGAATGCATTCATGAGTTAAGCTGTACTGGCAACAAATTCCATAGCTGTGTTTTCCATCCCACATTCCCCTCACTATTGGTTATCGGCTGTTATGAGGCAAGTCATACCTCTACTGCTTTTCCTTGTGGTTTAATTCTTTGTTGTAGCTACCAAGCATCTAGTTAAGAAAATCTACTCATGCATTCATATGTGTGGAAGTATGTGTATGTGTGTGTTTTTCTGTCCGCAGGACAGTCATGCATGGTCTAAAATGCAAGTTTTACAACTTGGGTGTCTTAGTATGAGAGAGAGGTCATTTATTTGGATTACTGGTCTCTTTTAACATTGGACCAGAGCCGAATTAGAATTATGTAGCTCAAGTTGCTGATGTGCAGTTTTCCTTTCAATGTGTTTTTTAATTTGTTTATATTTTTAATTTTTAATTTTTTTAATTTTTTTTGCTGCTTCTAGACTTTGGAGCTCTGGAACATGACTGAAAACAAGACACTGACTCTGAGTGCACACGACAAGCTTGTATCATCTTTGGCAGCATCAACTGTTAACGGTATGGTAGCTTCAGCTAGTCATGACAAGTGCGTCAAGATCTGGAAGTGACTTTGCTCCTTTTTTTTCTTTTTTTGATTTAATGACATCACAGCCAACCTTATCGTCTACGTGTATGTATCCAATGTCAGATTTCTCAGCTTCTAATAGTTACTTTTGTGGTTGTCCATATTAGTTTAATGTAGATGTTAGAAAATGGGGGCTTTTTGATTGTATTAACATACCCTGACAGCGAAAAAGGTTTTTGTTTCAAAGCCGCCTGTGTTCTGGCAGAACAAAACTTGATTCGAATGTTTGGGGTGATGGATGGTAGTGATACCAGTGCCGCAGATATTGCTGAGTCTGAATACATGTATGTAACAACTTTTGTACAAATTTTTGTTGATCAGGAAAATACAATATATATATATATATATATATATATCCTGTTATTGTGACGGTGATCTCACTGCAGTAAAGTGTTGAGTACATGAGTCTTATTATGGCTCTGTGATAATGATTGTGGATCAATTGTTTGGAAAACAAGACATTGCTATTGTCCTCTTTACAAGTTTACACATACGTGATCCTTGCATCCATCAGCAGCTTGATGCATCATATCTAATCAACTCAATCGCCTTGTTAAAATGAGTTGCCTTAGCATCAAGATACTCCCGCCACGTCACCGGGCGGTACAGAATCGGATGATCATGATCAGTCAGCTTCACTGACGGCGATATCTTGACATCTTGAGGTGGGCCATAGAAGTATGCTGTTGATATGCGATGACGTGTGTTGTTCACAAGCGCACGATGGAGTGCACTCTTGAACCGACCATTGCACGTTATCTGCATCAAATCACCAACAATAACCACAAGTGCTCCGGATACTGGGTGCACTGGCACCCACCCAACATTGTCTCTATAGACTTGCAGGCCACTGGTGTTTCCCTGGTACAAGGATGTCAGCAGTGATGAATCAGTATGTGGGGCTAAGCCCATGGCCCGGTTCGGGTCGGGACAGACCGGGTACGAATTCAGCTGAAGAACGCCCTGTGGGCTTTTGCAGCCGTATTTGGGCTTGAACCATGCAATGTCTTCTTGGGTTAAGCCCAGTGACCTGAACATGAGGCCTAGTATTTTTTCAGCAAGTCCCTTAAGTTCCTTTTGGTACTCCACCATTACTTGGCTGCAGGCAAATCGAAGAAATTACAACCAATGATTAGCACCAGCAGCAAGCAAGTAGTCATTGATATAATTTTTGAGGCTCTCAATTGCATAACTACAATTTTTCAATCAATCAACAAGAGGTGCAATGTGTCACGAACGATACATGCCCATGTCTTGGATATATTTAGCAAAAGGACAATAAATACACAAATCCCATACTACAATAAAACCTATTTTGTTAATTAAGTAGCAACTGGCATTGCAATTCCATGCATGCGGTGGACGGACGCTAGCTAATGCTAGACTTTAGGGCTAAGGAATGGATATTAAATTACTATAGCTTTTGTGCCATAGCAATTATAGAAAAGAAAATATAAGTATAAAAAAAAAGTTGATAATATACATTAAATATAACTTTTAAATTAAAAAATTGACAAAAATAATAAAGATTTTTAGATTTTTTTATCATACAAGTTTTAGATCAACTTAACATATCTCTCAAGTCATAACAGCTAACATTTATCAGATGCTTTTAAAAAAAGTTGATAATATACATTAAATTTAACTTTTAAATTAAAAAATTGACAAAAATAATAAAGATTTTTAGATTTTTTTATCATACTAGTTTTAGATCAAATTAACTTATCTTTCAAGTCATAACAACTAACATTTATCGGATGCTTTTGGTCTAATTTCAATACCAAACAAGGCCTGAGTACTTAATTTTGAGAAAAAAATTAAGGGTGAAATGAGGACAATTTCATTAAAGAGTAAAAGGTTCGAGAAGAGCCTTGTGTGCAAACTTTTTATTATTATTGTTATTATCTAAAAAGGTAAGAAGTAGGTAAAGCCCAAATTAACTTTTCGATCCCTTACCTATCCAGAATTCAAACTCGGTGGCCAACTAAATAAAACCAATTAGAGACGTCCTTGGGGCATCCAGTGTCCAAGTATTTGAATAATAATAAATTGAAGAAATAATGACATATATCCAGTGGGATGAAAAGCAAAATGTCAAAAGATTAAATGCTAGAAAAAGAACTGCAAAAAATAACATCAAATTGGCCTCATTTATTGTGTTTATAGTTAAGTAAAACAGGCCTGCTGTGATATTATTTTTGTCTGAATGTGATGAAAAGGCTGGTCGGTTGAAGGACTCGAAATTGAATACTCCTACGCATCGTAAATTTTTTATCTCAAATAATACGATATTCATTGATTGTTTTAATTTATTTGGTTCTTATAAAAAATTATTAACTACTTAATAAATAATACATTATTTAGAATTTAAAAAAAATTAGAATGACTATTATTCTGCCTAGAAATTTATTAATGCGGTGGCAATTAAGACAAAAGATAAATGGATAAATCCAGACGTCCATATTCCAGAATAACCTAGTTTGCTTTAGGCTACATGTATATATAATAAACTCTATGATATGATCGAGCTGTGTGTGCTGCACGCCGATATTAATTATTTATAAGTGGGGAGATGCACGCAACTAACTAATAATACAATGGTATATCAATCCAAGCTTAAGTTCGGGAGAATGCTGGTTAATACATAAGAAGCGTCTTGAATTCTCGATGATGGAAGTAGGAACCCTAGTCTTTGTAATAGCTACGTGAAAGAGAATGAAACTGCATGGCGCATGCATGCACTTCTTTATAGTTGTTTGTCATCCATCACTTTTACACGATTAATATGCTCCCTTTTGATTACGTACACGTAGCTCTATCCCAGTTCCCTTCTAAATCAGTCACGTTCTACGATTCTACCACGTCATTCCTTAGATAGTAACGAAAGATTTTTGAATCACTAAAATGCCCCGAGGGATTTTAACGAAAACGACGCAGATATCCTTGACATGACTGGACGCTAGCTGACTGACAAAATAAACGGACAAAACAAGAACTGAAGAACTTGGACATGCTACAGGACTTCGGAGCTAGCCATGGCAGCTAATTCACTGTTCGCGACCAAGCCATGTGTCGCCATCGACCTCGTACATCCACTTGTCCCTTTCTTCGAGTACTAAAACTAATCTTTCTACAAATCAATGTTAGTCTTTATTACTTAATCTTTGAGCCTGGGGCAACGACCGTTGAGGTTCTAACTGATCGAGGCGGTTCTATTATTGCTAGTTGAAAATCATTGATTTATAATATAATCCATGTCATGTAAATGTAAATACTGATTGCTTTAATCGGTAAACTATCTTACATGAAACATGAGGTCTGGAATGATTTCAAATTCTACTCACATGAAAGAGGAGAAGTAGGCCGTGTTTACTGTTAGACGTTGGACGGCTATAATTTTTAAGTTTCAGCACTAAAATATTTGATAAAAGTTAACTGCTAAGATTTAGAAATTGAGTTAATTTAATTTATTATTTATATGATGATAAACATGTAATTTCTTTAGTAATTTTTGTTAAAATTTTTATTTAAAAATCATATCTACTAGAAACTATTAAAAATTTATACTTATATTTTTTCCCTAATAAACATAATTTACAAGTTACAATACTTTAATACCATACAGTACCTTGGTGCCTTAGTTTCTGGTGAAGCGGTTGTTAAAGAAAGAAATAAATAAATAAACCTCATGAAAATGATGAAGAAATGTGAAAAATAAATAAATAAATGATGAAGGAATGTGAAAAATGATATAAAAAATATAGTGAATGTCATGTAATATGATTAAAGATGATAAAATGTTATAGTGGAGTGTCTCAAAACAAGAGTTAGAATAAGGCATAACGGGGCATGCAAATGTACAGGGAGATTATCAGTTTTCCTTCTGCTAAAATTAATATATATAATTTATTCTTGTACTATTTTTAAATAAAAATTAATAAAAAGTTTAAGTAGTAAAAATAAGAAATATATATTTTGGTGTGTATAAAAAATTAATAATAAGAATTTTTTTTTATATTTTTTAATTATTTTTAAATATTTTTCTTATGATTGTGTGTGTATCAAAGACAAATTATTAAATAAGTGACCTATTTACTTCGCTTTTCCTTTAAATTTTTTGTGCCAATAGATTTTTTAATATTATGAAAACAGTAGGTGATAAGTGGTGTATATTAATATCAGTAGGGTGAAAAATGACAATCTCTCCATATATATATATATATATATATAATATATATGCACCATGTATATATGTTTAGGCACGTACCAGAAATTGATGTGGTCATACTCATGTGGCCAAAGTTGGCGAGCATGATCAAGAGGAGACCCCAAAATTGTGAACCCTTCAGTCCACATGAGCTTTGAGAAGAAGGTGGAGATGCGAGGAAGGCCGTAGCCTGTGAAGTCCTCCGGCGACCGGCCAGCTAGTAGCTTTTGATTGGCGGGCAGTGCAAATAGCCTCCTAGTTTGGAACTCAACTTGGTTAAGAAGTTTGATGGGAATGCCGTGGTTGGTGACCTGAAACGCACCCCACTTCTCACATGCCTGTCGTATGAGTGTTGCAGCCTGCGGGCCGCCAAGGTCAATGACCGGCACAGCTGCGTGTGTTAACGGGTCGGCCATCGGGTGATCGGGGAGGGTCCAGGCGTGGGAGTCGGGTAATTTGAGGGCAGTCTTGAAGTCTAAAGGAATGATGTGTTTGAGATGAAGAGGGTTGTTTTTGTAGGATTCGGACACTGAATTCATATTTTGGGAATGGAAATTGCTAATGCAGGAGACTCTTGGTTGTGGTTTCTAGCTAGCTAGCTAGCCAGCTTAGGCCTCAGTGAGTTGTGTGTTGTATTATAATTAAGATCAGAGGTAAAGAGAGAGAAAGGAGAGGTCTTTTCTTGAACGTTGTCTCTTGGTGGAATTGGAGGGAGAGCTCTCGGCTCTTGTCTTGTTTATAACTGGCAGTAAGTAGCTCAGAATCCTTTTCTTGAATTCTTGTCTCCATTGTCACTGTACATGTCAGATACGTGCAACAACTGTAACAAGGAATTGAATGTTAATTTTGTCTTCTCTTTCTCTTTTGTATCAACTCCTAACTAGCCAGTTTCTACGTCCCACCGAATTTATAGTTTGCACTTGTCTTTAATCGATGTCATTATTCACCCTTTACTTGTTAGCTTATGTAAGATTTCAGGTCAAACAATTTTGTCGAACATAACTAATCTCTGTCTTATACCAGTTCCATTGCTGTCATTTTTGTGCAAATTTTATTTTAATGTCTGGGCTCACGTGCTGTCCTTTTGATTATCCAGTTATGGATCTCGTTAATAAATATTTTTGGGCTTATGCTTATGGTGGTAGTTAGTACCCATGGTGGCAATATGTGGAGCCCGCCCCCCGCTGGCCCCCACCACACAATATTTGTGTAAACGCATACCGCTTCAAAAAAAAAAAAAAGAAATTAAAAAGAAAATTCACATTATTTCTTTCTAATTTTAAATAAAGAAAAAGTTTGGACAATCAATGGGTTACATTTTGTACCTATTTTATTTATTTTAATATAAGTTTTTTTATGAAACATGTTTTTTTAAAACATATTCACCTAAATTTTAACCCGTTTTAAGGTGAAAAATACTAAAATGTCAACAAAATTATTTTCGCTTCAGCATTTTTTTTTTCTTATTTCATACAAAATTTAAACGTTTCAAAATGATTTACTGGTGCTACTTAAATTTACTAGTATGATTATTTATATATTCAATTAAATTAACAAAATATGTCTCTGCAACATGATGACCACCAAATTTTTGCTATTTACATGTTGGGGTGCTAAGAAAATTCTTTGGTTTCATTTTTAAACATTACATTATGTTATATAGGTCATAAATTGAATAACTAAATTATATCCTCGATATTGTTTAAGAAAGATGTGAGTAATTAATGAACTTAAAAGGATTTGACTTCCCCTACAATGGGTTACAAACGTGTGCAAGAAGTCCAAAGTAAATAGTATCTTAAAAGTGGGCACATCATTTCAATAGGCATCAAATCAACTCTAAACCGGAATGTGCAGATGATTAGGACTAGTGAGAATACTAGGAGAGATGTGAGTGATGGGTTTAATAGGGGGAATCTCCCTTAGACAAGCAAGAGGCCTTTTGGCTTTGTGTGAAGCAATAATACCAAGAGCAAAAATAGTGAGGGTGAAAGACACATGCTGCTAATTTTTTATTTTTTTGACATTGATAATTTGTATTATAAGGATAAAATAATTAATTTAAACTTAAGTTAAAGCAATTTTACAGGTCAAGAATTTAAAGATTTTTTTTAAAAGATAGATTTAATTAATTAACTATCCAACTTCATCTCAACTAATGTGAAAGGATGAAGTCATGATTTTAATTTTAATTTTTTTAGGTTGGGCTAAAATTATTGTTAGTAAAAGTATTATTTATGTGAATTTATTTTTATTTTTAAATATTCCGCAATAACACAATCACAAGAAATCTCCGCTATAACAAGATACAAGAAATTTATACTCTAAAGCTTGTATCCTATACAAAAGCAAGTGAGAAATATATAAAGAAGAACAATCATTTAAACTAGAGGTTCGATATAGTAGTCACATGGGCATATTGAAATTGTTTGAAAAAATTTATAACGTGCATTTCATTGAAACGTTTATCAAAGGATAAAATAAGAGTAAGAGAATGTATAAGAGTTGTTATTATTTCTTTTTTTTTAAGAGTAAAATATTAAATTTCAAGAAATAAAAATGAAAACTGATTTAGCTCGGAATTCGAATAAATTCTTGAATTGATTGAAAGAAAGAATTATGAAAGGAAAATAAAAAGAACAAATTTTTTTTGTGAATCGAAGTATTAAACTAAATTATACTATTCTATCAAAAATTGAACATGAGATGAGTAATCAAAGTATTGTAATTTCAAGAGTAAACTAATAAATAAAAATTCAAGTACTTAATATTGGGTTTTAATTTTTTTTTCCCTTTTCATCAAATTAGTGTATATAAACTGTGAGAGTCTTAGACAGAGCAAAAAGAAACAAGGTCTAGAGTCCAGACTTAAGATGGACAAATTAAAAACTATAAAATAATAATAAATAAATAAATGCTTGACTAAGCAAGCACAAGCACTGCACAGGATTCCATTCACTATGGTGCCTCGTGATGAATTATTAAGCCACATGAGCAATCATTAATCAGAAAGACAAACGAAATATTATATTTGACAATGATGGTATATGAAGATGCAGAGATTCGGCACATGCATGCATTGGCCCCGACAATAATGTCTTTGTTTGAAACCCTGCAATCATATGAATAGAAGGAAAAAGAAATCTCATAATTAAGCCAATTATGGGAATGTGATTTTACAAAATTACGACTTTATTGAATAATCTATATATATACTGAAATTACACTGCTGAATCAAATACCGCCTGTTACACATTATTGTATCTGTTGGACACTTGAATAAATGTTTTTTTCACAGAATTCCAGGTACGCTTGGGAATATACTATGTTGCTGCTATACAAATTCCAACCCTCTCTTAAACTTCATTTCTACGAGGAAACTGATGAACTTGCCACTTTGTTCTCATACAAATGAAGCCACCTTCACCTTGTCATCTCTTTTGGAACTTGAAGGCTTTTATTGCATAAGCAAATATCATTGCAAAAATAGTGGCGAAAGCAACCACCATAGCACCGGCTATTACCAAGAAATCGTGCCTAAACCCAAACACATCCTTCAGTAAGTGCTTCACAGGAACCGAGCCAGTTCCATCTGAAAGCTTCACAAGTTTATTGTCGTCACCAAATTGTGAAGTCTGGAGGCCGTACAGACTCCATGCTATAGGGTTCGCCCAGTAATACCATCTCCAGTAAATGGGAATTCTCTGCAAAACAAGTGGAGCACATTATCGTACTTTATAGGTGTATGTGAGAATGAAAGGCAACCCAACCCACGGGAAGTAGATTCCACGATTGCATATTTGGATGAAGATCATTTTTCTGGAGATCATTTTATTGTCAACACAGTTGACTACAAAGCCTATGGTCCATGTACATACTGCTCTACAAGTTTAGGCTACTGGAACTTTCAACATGATGCTATCAGGTTATGTTAATAAAATAAAATGAAATACACAAGCTGTTCTAACAAAATATGATACCACACTAAAAATAAAAATGGTAACTTAGGTACCTTGTGGGCAATCATAAAGCCGCTGAAAAGGTTCCAAAGCATATAACAGGGAGCAGCAATAATGGCAGCCACATTATGATTTGGTGTGATAGCAGTCGTCATCATGCCATAAAAGGTGAAATATAGCATGGTAAAGTACATAAAAAATATGTAAGAAATAAACTTCACAGCAGTCCACTCAAATGAGGCCATAGAGTAGAAAATGGAGCAGTAAATAAGTGCCTGTCCAAACACATAAGGGAATTCAATAACAACCTGCATATATAAAGAAAGAAAAACACTAGTGAAGTTTTGAGTATGGTATCATTGCGCGAATAAAGAAGTGGGGAAAGGGAAGAACACAGAAGCAGACCTGTGCAAAAGCAAAAGGTAGAGCTGAATACATTCCAGCTGCTCTCTCTCTATATGAAACATATCTTTCAACAGAAACGACAGGTTGAACAGCTGAGGCATTGGTAATTCCGATGAATAAGACAGCTACATACATGGATCCCATGGCATTAAATAAATCTTGTTGGTTCTCCCTGTATGAATGAGCATTCAAATGTGGAAGAGAATTTAGTGATACAGACTTCTGCCCACAGCAAAGAAGACTATGTCTAATGAGAGACGAGAAGCGAAGCAAATAGAGAAATGAAACTGATATAATAGCAAATATCAAACTCTTGACGTCCTCGGTTCGTGGAGGAATATATGCACCAAGGGAACCAAATAAAAAGTGAGAGATTGCAGCTGTCTATTACCTACCTTTTTTACAAGCTTTTGACCTCATAGTAATTCATGTGTAATTATGTGATGCTAAAGAGTTCCAAAAATGCCCAAGTATGATAGAATATCTAGGAGGTTACAGCTTTAAAGGAAAACTTTAATAGCAAACCTTTTTGCACCAAATTTCCAACATATTGATCCAAGCATTAATGAGATCACAACAGTGTAGAAAAAGCGAACTGCTGTATATTGTGGGTTCCGCCAATAAGATAGGTTTTGCTTTCGAAGACAAGCTAAAAACTGGTTAGCAAAAGACTGAGAATACTTAGTTGAAAAGTTCAATTTTTTGGAGCTAGGACTTGGCTTGCTTAGACTCTCAACCAGTTCCCTGTTACGTCTGAAACATAGCAAGATAGAATTGTCAGACAAGGGAAAAAGAAAAGTGCTGAATGTAATAGTGAAACCAAACAGCTGGAAATTCCCCTAGGACATGCACATACTGAAACAGGTTTGATCTTCGATAAATTTCCGCAAAATCAACACCAAGACGACTTTCTTCAACTGGTGAAGTAACCTCAAGCATCCAAGCAGCAGGATTATATCCGGGCCTGATCTTTGGCACACCTTCAACTGCCTATAGATGCAAAGATATGCAGATTGATAAGATGAACGTGAACAACATCACGATGGATTTAACCAAAAAGTATCTGACAATAAAATATTCTTGGAGATTTAAACATGAATGATTCAACCTCAAAATATTTGATGAGTTCACAAGACTTAGAACCAAGTGGACCAGCATATATGAGCTCTCCTCCGCGCTTCATAAACAAAAGCTACAGAGATAAAAGATTATAATTTCAGGAGAGTATCAATGAGATCAAAACATTTCAGAAGTATCAAGCATAATGATAAATTATCTCAAAATTTTCCATCCACGTAACTGAATAACAAGCCTATCAACTAACAATCAGACAAAAAGTGTTGGGTAGCTACAACAAAAACAGGGACATAAGCTCATCTGATTTCTGACATTTGACATGTCAAGAGAGAAAACCTTATTAATAAAGATCTCTCCAATTCTAAGAGAAAATACCTCATCAAACGATTCAAAAATGTCGATGCTGGGTTGATGGATTGTGCACACAATTGTTCTCCCAGTATTTACAATGTTCCTAACAGTTCTCATCACTATTGCTGCAGCCCTTGCATCCAACCCTGATGTAGGCTCATCCATGAACACTATAGAAGGGTTGGCAACTAGTTCAACAGCAATTGTCAATCTTTTACGTTGCTCCGTGGACAAGCCGTTAATTCCTGGTAGACCAATCAATGCTCCACTTAAAGATGTCAGCTCCACAAGTTCCATCACTTCCTCAACAAATGCCTGAAAATTTCAATCAATGAGTTAATCTTAGCCAAGATACATAAAATAGAAGAGAGATGTATTTAATATTACCTAGCCAAGATACATAAAATAGAAAAGAGATGTATTTAATATTACCCTTTGTGTCTCCAATTCAATCTCTGATGGTAACCGCAGCCAAGCAGAGAACAGAAGTGATTCCAGAACAGTCAAGCCAGGAGAGTGAATGTCATTCTGCTCACAATAACCTGAAATTCTAGCAAAAGTTTCTTGCCTTTTGGGATAACCAGATATATATATGTCCCCTTCTATGATCCCGCCAGTTTTTCGACCTGCTAAAACATCCATGAGGGTGGTTTTACCTGCACCACTAACTCCTACCAATGCCGTAAGCACACCAGGTCTGAATGCTCCAGTGACATTAACCAATAGCTGCAATCTATCCTCTAATACGCCTTCTTGTTTCAATTCCTGAGGAGATACTTGGATCAGATGAATAATATTTAAATATTTAAAGTAGCAAGTTGGAGTAGAACATTGTACGCACCACAGGGACATCTACAAAGTAATTGATATTGCCGAAGGCCATAGAAAGTGGTTGAAACGGCAGAACCATGCCTTTTTGCTTGAAATATTTTCCTATCCAGAAGTCAAGATAAATGTAAACTTTTCAGCATCAAATCTTGATGTATAAAAAGGAATAGAAAATAGAAACCCGATGTATATTGCATTTTACAAACCATTTAGCGAAGATGAACGCTGCAAGTACTCTCTCAGTTCGATAACAACATTTTCACCTTTCCTTCTCCTGTCTCTCTCCTGTAGCTCTTTCTTGGAGACAACAGCCTGTTGCTTTCCCAAAGCTGTGAAACAGTAAAAGCATAACTTAATGCAGAGTATCTTTCTACTAACTTTCTTTATTAGCAGACACAATAAAGGAGCACTGTTTACAGAATGAGATCACTCACGGTTAAGGTAGCTTAAGAAGAAAGTGAAGAGAGCATTAAATAAAAGTGTATATCCAAGCATGGCTCCAACACCGATCCAGTACCAGTAGCTTTCTGGAAACAAACTGCGTTGTCTCAATATTGCCTCTCCTAACGAAAAGTTGGAGTTCCCAGCTTTCTACATATAAGGAAACATACAACAAGAGTTTCAACATATATTCAAGAAAACAACAGGTTGAACTTTACTTAATTAGCAAAATATTAGCACTTATGTGTAAATTTTGTCTATTGCCTTAGATCACTAAATTGAAATAAATATTTACATTAATTTTTCATCTGATTACCCTTTAGGCACATGACTTGAATCAGGCCGTAAAGAAAGACAGAATGCTTAAAACCACCAAGATTACGCTGCAAATGATAATAGACTAAAGAAAAGTGATGCACAACATACAGTTATAGCCAAATTTTCTTTAGCCTCTTCTCAAAGTGAAGCCAAAAGAAACATCTCAGGATGCACTTCCACAAGCTCTAGGGTTTAAAGCCATCAGAACTATGTTTCCTAGCAAAATATTTCATCCCATGTTGGACAGACCTGACCCAAAATGTACATTCTTGAAAATCATTATTGGGACATTCACAGATGGGGTGAAAGGAAGGAGAAAATTACTTGACTTGTGTGGTAACCAGAAATTAGACAATTCCAACTTTGAGTTAATATGGTCTCAAGATGATCACAAGGTTTTCAGTAGAAGACTCCCAAAAGCTATCAACAATTCGATTGGGACACAGCATAGTGTTTGACAAGGCTACACTGTGACTCTCATCTAATGGCTTTATCAAATTGTTTAATTCGAAAAGTGAAAACAGCATATACAAATTGTGAGCAAGTGTAATTGATAATTTGACATACCAATCATAAGCGTTATACATGTCATGTCTTTCCATTTTGTATGTGTAATAGTTTGCAAAACTGAGCTACTTAGTACTTACATTATAATTTTAAAAATTGGTTGTGCATTAATTTTATTTTTCTTGTATCATATTATTTATTGGACAATATGTTGATGTATTGTATGTACATCATATTTATAAGATCTTAATAGGATACAACGGCACTCAAGGTCCGGAGGTGAAGAAGGAAACTCATTTAACAATACTAATCAATTGAAACAATAGTAGTAGTCATTCATCATTACTGTAAACCATATTGATAGATGAAAATTTGAAATTTCAAAAGCACCCAAAAGCTTTGAAGCAAGATGCATAGATGCTTATATGATATGCTAAGTAAAAGATTACACTATGTTACCTTATCCCAAGAATGCCCAAGAAATTCATTCACTGAAGCTGCATTTTGGGCATACATCAAAGGAGAAACCCAGAAACCCCAGATCCACCATTTCGGTATACTATCTGCCACAGTGATTAAAAAAAAGAAGAATAAACTTATGAAGACATCAGCAACTAACCATGTAGATATTGCAAAATGGCAAGTTTTACCTCTTGAAATGATGAATCCTCCAAGAGCCATGACCACCAGCATTGCGAAAGATCCAAAGGTATTGGCAACAATCATATTTCTGCCCAACGATCCAATTACACGGAAAAGACCTATAGACATCTGGTGCAGAAAGAAATATAACAAGAGTTGCCGGGAAAATCTGCAATAAAAAATTCGAATCATAAATCCTTTTCATTTCAGTCATCATCGATTGCTGAATTCAATAGAAGCATAATATTTACCTAACAACATTAGGATCATATCCAATCACATAGTATGTAACAGCCACCCAAAAACCAGACTCTATGAGCGATGTTGGAATGCTCAAAGCCCAAGAAGGAATTGTATAAACCCAACTAGGATAGAAGTGCAAGTCTCTATGCTTGTAAAGTACTGGGAGCTTCGCCACCAACATTGAAACCTCAGTAAAGCCATTAAAGAGAATAATGACCATGGAAAAGTAAAGTGCTCCAAGGTACAAGCCACCATCATCGATTGTCTTATGGTGCATTGTTGTCCGAAAAAAAACAGTCATTGTGATTAAGGCAACAATAAGAAGCTGCAGAACAGAACACATTAGTGAAAAGTTAGCATTAGCATTGTCAATATAACAGCAATAAAAATGGTCTCTTAGGCCTTGTTTACCAAATACAGACACTAATCCACTCGCCAAATTAACAGATTTAGTAAAATTACCTGAATAAATTTGAAAACGTAAATAAATGAATTCCGTTTCATCAGTAGCAATTGCCAGTTAAAGCTGGTTTTGAGAAGTTCACTCCTCTTTTCACCATATTTAGAAGTTGACAATGCTGCTGGATGATTAAATCGTCTGTCAAAAGGAACAGCCAGTTCCTCTGACAAATTCTTTCCAGTGTGATATGAATGAAAAGCTTCAGCAAACTTTCCTGGAGATATATATCGGTATGGAAGGTAAGGGTTGGACCAGTATTGCTCTTGGTCCTTCTTTGACGTAACCTGTATTCAGAATTTTTTTAGCAAACTTTTTTTTTAAAAAAAAAAGAGGAGTATGATGCATATGAATTTACATACAATCCTTGACCACTTACTTCCTGCAAGAAGTCTGCCACATTCTTTCTCTTTGGACAACTAAATCCCATAGATGCAAAGAAATCAAGAACAGAAACTCGGGGTCCCTGGTATACAATCTGGCCTTCAGACAAAAGTATAACATCATCAAATAACTCATAAGCCTCAGGAGCAGGTTGAAGCAGAGAAATGACAGTGGTCCCATCAAGTGCACGGGTAGAATGCTTAAGATATTTGATGATTTGATAAGTAGTTGAACTATCAAGGCCATTTGATATTTCATCCATGAATAGTACTCTGGCTGGACCAACTAATAATTCACCTGAAATCAAATAATTGCTAAATCAAATCAGCACGAATAAAAGCCAAAAGAATTTTACTATCAGTAGAAGGTAATATACATTGCTTGCACCTGTTGTCAGCCGCTTCTTCTGGCCTCCAGAGATACCTTTAAGCATCTCATCTCCTACCAATGTGTCAGCACAAGTGTCCAAACCTAGAATCTTTGTCAGACAAACATTAGTGCTTCAGAAGTTTAACAATTTATGTTCATTTAACCATTTATGTTCATCAACCCCTTATAAGCGAGAGCATCACCCTACAGTTCAAGGTACCTATTTAACTTTAAATCAAATTCCATTGGCTAACAACATGCTATTCAACATGTTTGATGGGCCAATCCTCAGTAGTCATTCTTCAAGGGTGTTAGTTACTATTTAGGGATGTTTAAGGCCACAGTCACAAAAGGAGTGCCAAATGTATCCAAGAGCAATCAACATATAGAGAGTACCTTCATGATGTACTCCACCACAAGACTAGTCTTCTGACCCCCCAGTGCAAATGACTGAAAGCAAAAAGTGTAACATTGAGAAACTCTCAACAGAAATATATATTTTCAGAAAAAGAATTAGTCGTCCTACAATTACCTTCATAAATATATCAAGATCTTCATCAGGTTTTATCCCAGCTATTTTTTCTCTTCTTGCAAGTTCCGTAATCATATCTTTTGCCAGAATTCATAGTCAGCAACTAGGAGAGCATTGCTCTTACAGATACAAATTACTTTCTGGGGCTTACCATATTTGGATCCAACACCTTGACACCGTCCTGCAAAATCCAGAGTTTCCCGTACTGTCATCTCTGCCACTTGCCAATCCTGTTGACTGACATAAGCGGACGTCCTTGGAGGAACAAACTCTTTAAACCCGTGTCCATTGTATGTAATTTTCCCTGACACCTTTTAAAAAATCAAAGTGCAAATATATTACAAGCAATGAACAATCAGACAAGGAAATGTTGGCAACCAGGTGTCATATTTTAAAACATGTTTAGCATCATTCAAGAAAAGCAAAATCTTAGTACCTGTAAATGATGTCCGAGGCGCCCAGCAAGAGCTAGCAATAGTGTAGTCTTTCCTGAGCTCGGAGGACCCAGCAACAGGGTCAATCTACAAATAATAATTGTACCTTATAAAACAGATACAAACGTGGCCAATAGTTTTACGGACTTGATCATGTCTGAAATTACCTCGAAGGTCTAATAATCCCACTTAAGTCATCCAAAATTGTCAATTTGCTCCTGTTTCCCCGATATATCCGCAATTGCCTCAAAAGAGCCTGAACAACAGTCAAACGGGTAAATTAAAAATAAAAATAAAAATAAAAATAAAAATCGATTTATAGCAACAAAACAAAATAGTTAATTGTGATTAATTTACCTCAGTCATGTTAAAAATAAAATTGGGAATAGTTGGTAGCGCTCTACTTCCAAGGTGAACAAAAGATTCAACTGTCAGATTCTGAAATCGAACCTCAATCTTTGGAAGCTCCAAATCAACTCTGTAATATTCTTTCTTCTTCAGTCAGTTCTCATCGACCAAACAAAGTCTCAATTCGATTATTTAGAGCTAAAAATTTCCAAATGTAACTCATCGAGGAAGTGAAGCTGGTGCACAACTAAAAATAAAAATTAACATGCATTCCACTTGCCAAAAAAAAAAAAAAAAAAAAGTACTTTGATTCCACAACTATTTTATTTGTTAAAATGGAAAATAAGTAGTTTAAAAACAGTGTTCGTTGAAATAAGTTATAAGATTTTATAAGTGTAAATTGAAAAACAAAAAAGAAAAAAAAAAGTCAAATTCTTAATGTCGAAAACACAAATTCAGCTTCTCGTTTTTCAAAAGCTCAACGCACTATCAATAAACAAAAAAAAAAAAAAAAATGAAACGATTCATTACGCTTCGCATCTCTTTCTCATGCGATCAAAGAAGCGCTCCGGATCATCTTCAACAGCATTCACCAACCGGTCCAACACAAGCCTCTGTTCCTGAACCGCCAGCTCACTCACATCGACCTCCTTAACGTCACCGACCACGTTCTTGAAAATGCCACGGCGAGCTCGAGCGTAAGTCGGCAGCCGCTCAAGCGCCGCCCACCTTAACGCCTCCTCGTCCTCTACCTCGTCCCTAAACGACGACGTTCTAGAAAACACATTCTCCGCCGAGTTCCACATCCGATCTAATTAATTATCACAAAACAAAGCCACAGAGAAAAGAGAGAGAGAGAGAGAGAAAGAAGCTGTAATGATGTTATTTAAAAGTAAGATCACATGTAATGTGAGCTACTAGTGCTGCTACTGCTGCTGCCAGTGCAATATCTACTTGTATTCAAGCATGGTAGTTGGGCTCTTCATTAATGGTGCCTCATTTTTTCTCTCTCTCTCTCTCTCTACAAGTCTTTGGTTGTTTATCAAATTAATTTACATATATTTCTTTCTAATTCTTTATGGAAAAAAGTATGTCTTAGCTTTCTTTCATTTCCTGTTACCCGCAGTTTGTTTCTCTTTTTCTCTCGATGAAATTTCTCTATTTCTTGTTTCCGTAAAAGTTTGTCGTTGTTATGATACTTTGCGGAGAAGCCTCATTAATGGCCGCGGGAAAGACAAAATCTGGAGGGTTTTCAATCATACACGCGCTGGACATAGAGGCGATGACACACGCCACTATTATTTGACACGTTAGGGTGATCTACACGTGTTAGGAAGCATAAGGGTCGTAGCGAGTGGGAGTAGGGTTTGTATGGAGTTTTTTTTTTTTTGGTTTTTTGAGTAGTGGGAGGATTTGAATTAAACGGTTGGGAAAATTACCAAAACCAAAACGAGGTGGATTTATATTTTGGTGTTTTTTTTTCTGTTTTATTATTAAATTACGGCAGGGTGATTGGGACTTAGAAAACGGCGGATGATGACTGATGCGTGGTGAGAAGAGAAGAGTCATGGACTCTTAATTTATGTTTCTCTTACTTTATGTTTTGGTTCGAGAAAATATAAGGGAAATTTATAAAAATAGTCATAAATATTTTGTTATTTTTACAATTAATTCTTTTAATTTTTTTCTATCAACATTAGTCAAACACAAGTCTTTCTCCCTAAATTACCCTTTTTTATTAACTAAAAGTAACAATCTTTCTCCCATATCGTCAAACCAAACGCAGCTTAATCATCAACCAACGTCGACGGCAAAAGACAACAGTAAAGGTAAAATCCGATCATAATTTATCCGAATCCAACACTAATCGGTATCACTTAGTGGTATGAGTTATTTTCTGAACTTGTTGAACTGAGTCGTGGGTGAATCTGGCGACAGGGTGCCTGTCGCACCAAGAGTTAGTGCGATAGGCACATGTCGCACCAAGAGTTAGTGCGATAGGCACCTGTCGCACCAAGAGTTAGTGCGATAGGCACCTGTCGCACCAAGCTTCGGGCGGCAGGCACCTGTCGCACCAAGCTTCGGGCGACAGGCATTAGAGGATGGCCGTATGGAGTATGTGAATGGTAAAAATCGAGCTTTTTTGGTTGGGAAAAATTGTCTGTTTGATCAGTTATTGGCAAGAGTATACGAAGTGTTACAAATAAACCCTAATGAATATAGTATTACAATGAAAATCACTTTGAGGTCTAGTAACACATTATATCGTATATGTGCACTGCCCATGGATATATTTGATGATGAAATGGTGAGGGTTGTGTTGCATATGGCATCCGACGTAGCCAATTTTGGATGCATTCCTATATTCGTGACCACATCACCTCGAGTTTCGAGCGAAGGTATTGAGCCACATGTCGATACAGAAACTTCGTTTAGAACAAATATGTCTGGCCCCGATAATGATGAAGAGGTGTTGCCAAGGACAATATCGCTGCAGCAATATTACTCTCCAATCCACGACAATTATGACAACATTGATGATAACGGCGTTACGTTAGAGTATGTTGGAGCAACGGTATTTCCAATAACGACGTCGTTGGAGCAACGGTATTCTCCGTATCACAACAATGATTTTCGGGACAATGATGATTTTCATCACGAGACAGAGGGGGATAATGTTTGTGCAGAACCTTCTAATAATACGAGGGGCACTCATTTCAATAATGATGGTGATGATGGAGGAGCCGGTCTTTCGAATGTTCCGTCGTTTCAGCACGACGATGAGTGTGAAAATAATACTCCTGTGAATAACAGAGGCAATAGACCTAGTCCTTCTATGGTGCGATCGAGAAGGCGAATTGACGCCCTTACAAGTCTTGCTCCAACTTTGCCTTCGAACATGGTTGCTCCAAGCTTTGTTAGCAGTTGTGATTCAGATGATATCAGTGTGGGTAAGCTATTTGCTGAGAAGAATGAGTTTATATTACAACTACGCAAGGTTGCCTTTAGAGATAAGTTTGATTTCAATATTGCACGGTCTACTACGACACGTTTCGAGGCTCACTGTTGTTCAGAATCATGTAAATGGCGTATTCGAGCAACTAGATGTTCGAACGAGCAAAATGTTCCTTGGGTGGTGAAGAGAATTGACAATGTACACACTTGTCATAATGAGGTATTGGTTGATGGACGTCATCAAGTAAGGAGCCGGATTGTCGGTCATATTATCGCAGAAAAATATATTCAAGACAAGAGGATTTATACTCCGAATGACATAAGAGCAGATATGCAACAGGAATACGGTGTTCAGTTAACATACCAGCAGGCATATCGGGCGAGAGAAGTTGGTCTTGAAATAGTTCGAGGCAACCCTGCAGAGTCATACAACTTGCTCCCTAAATACTCTCACGTACTAACTACAGCTAATGAGGGTACAGTCACTCACCTCGAGCAGGATGGAGATGGTAATTTCTTGTACTATTTTATATCACTCGGATCTTCCATCAAGGGTTTTATGCAGTACATTCGGCCTGTCATTGCTGTAGATGGTACTCATCTGAAGGGACTATATCGTGGAAGCATGTTCGTGGCAACATGTCTTGATGGTAACAATCAATTGTATCCGTTAGCCATTGGGATCATGGATTCAGAAAACAATGATGCTTGGGAATGGTTTATGATGAAGTTACACAGAGTGATTGGCGATAGACCTGAATTGGTAATTATCTCTGATCGATGCACTGCCATAAGGAAAGCCATTCTTAAAGATTTCACAATGCAACCCATGGCGTTTGTTTTTACCACGTCAAAGGTAACATTAAGTCTCAGTTTAGAATGTCTAAAGCTCTTTGGGATCAATTTGAGCCTGCCTTTATTAATGCAGCAAAAGCATATGGCCACGAGGAATTTAAGAGACAACTTGAAGGGTTGTGGATGATCCACTCGGGTGCGGCTGATTACCTAGAAAATAATGTCGGTACGTGCAATTGGGCAAGGTCTCAGTTTGAAGGTAGGAGGTACAGCATACTTACCACCAACATCGCGGAGAGTGTTAATTCTTTCATGCGGGAACCTCAAAAATTTCCTGTTACTCATCTTATTGATCACTTTAGGAAAACAATGCAGCAATGGTTCTATGATAGAAAAATTGTGGCTGAATCAATGACTACTCGGCTAACAACATGGGCGGATGAAATAGTCACTGAGAGGAGAACTATAGCTGAAAGAATGATAGTTCGGCCGGTGTCTCCGCATCGATTTCAAGTGGTAGGCGGTGGGCTTAAGGAAGGTTTGGTTGACTTGCAACAGAGAACTTGCACATGCAGAGTGTTTCAGCTTGATCAGCTTGTATGTGCTCATGCAATTGCGGCGTGTCTAACACACCGGGTGGATTTTATTAACCTATGCTCGGACTTTTACACTACAGAATCGTTGGCGATGGCTTATGCACAACCAGTAGAGCCAGTTGGTGATGTGGCTGATTGGGAAATTCCAGATGAAATTCAGGAGATGCAAGTATACCCACCAGTTGAGGCACCACCACCTGGCCGTCGTAAAGAGCTCATAATACCCTCGGCTGGCGAGGACGTTAACAGGCGGACTGTAAGATGCGGGCGGTGTCATGAACTAGGCCATAATCGTAAGCGATGTAAGAATCCCATTGCGTCGACTCGAAGTTAGTTGTTATTGTGTTTTGTGTATTGTACACTTATATGTCATAAAAATTTCTTTTATTTTAAAATATTAAAATGTTAGCATTAAAATTATATAAACTTAAGTGCGCAAATAAAAAAAAAATTCAAGTTTAAAAATTCAAATTACTACAACGGTTTACAATACAATATCGTCATTAAATATGTCAACCACAATCTTCTTTCTAAAGTACTCGACATGACTAGGGTTAAACTCCAATCCAAGCCCGAGCATTAAATACATCGTAACCATCAATACAAAAACACCGCAATCGCCAGTTCCGGGCTCCTGTTGTGGCGCGCTCCTAATTGCGATAACTTTCCAGGGGTCGGCACTCCGCAACTCAGGTCGGATGTTGTAGAATCCAATATATTCCAACCATCGAGGGAAGATAACTTCAAGTGGCTTGAATTTCAACCTGTATCTTTTGTCGTCGCGGCATGTGAGTAATGAGTCATAAATCCAGACTTTATTTTTCTGAAAGTCCATTCGTGCCAGTACCCAATGCTCGCCGTCCAAGTTAACAGGGATGAGTAACTGCATATAAAAATTCAAAAACATGTTCGTTATATATGAAATTGAAAAACAACTAAGAAAAATCGACAACTTGTATATAAAATGCAATAAAATACATACCATTGTTGTGCAAATTTTAATATACTCGCAAGCGCACGAATCTATTGTAGTATAGACTAATGGTAAGACCATGAAAAATTGGGGTGGTCTCTCCATCCAGGGTTATATGTGTTGAAGTATGGGTTGTAATTTAATGGCTTTCTCATTACACCTATGGCATTGACTTGATCTGAGTATAAGTCATGGTCATGTGGTTCTGTTGATTTAGCAGTCGATAACGATGCTATTTGTCGAGCAAGACCTTCAACCATCTCTTTGACTTCTTTAATTCCCGAAGTTGATTCGCCAATTTGAACCTCATTCACTCCTTTAATTCTTCTAGTATTCCTGAGTGATCGACTCCGTTGTTGGGAATTATCCGCTTGTCGCTGGAAGAATTCTCAAATCTCTGATGCACTTTTTGACATTAGCTCTCCTCCACTTGTTGCCATTAGTCATTCTTGCACATTCGGCAGTAATCCCTCCAAAAAGTATTGACATTGGTGCCATTTCTCGTACCCATGATGTGGACACTTCAAGAGTAGCCCATTGAATCGCTCCCATGTTTCGAAAAATTGCTCGTCCTCTCTCTGGGTAAACTCCGAGATTTCCCTGCGAATAGCATTGGTTTTATGCACTGGGAAATATTTATTCAAAAATTTAGTTACCATTTGTTCCCATGATGAAATGCTATTGGCAGGCAATGTATTAAGCCATGAACGAGCTCTATCCTTTAAAGAAAATGTGAATAATCTGAGTTTAACATCATCGTCTGAAAAATTTTCATATTTAAAAGTTTGACAAATGGCATGAAATCCATTCAGATGATTATATGGGTCCTCATTTTCTAGGCCATAAAATGTGGGGAGACAATTTAGCACACTAGGTTTTAATTCAAAGCTCCTAGCAGCTACATTTGGGTATCTTATACATTATGTGCTCAAATTTGCTAAAGGACTGAAATAATCCTTAAATGGCCTCTCCTGTGGTGCTTGTAAATCCATTCCAAATTTATTTTTAATGTGCCTGTGTGTGCGAAGTGTTTTTTCTAATTCAAGGTCTATAGGTTCAAGATTATGTAATAATGACCTACGACCATGCATGCAAAATAAATAAAATAAAAATAAAAATAAAGATGGGAACAAAACAAATAAAAATAAAGAAGAGTGAGAAATTACGATACTAACTTTATTGCGCTATTAAAACCTTTCTATAAAAATACACAAAAATAAATACGTGAAATAAATTAACTAAAAATAAATTAATAAGATAAACAAAAAAAATTCAAAGAAAAATAAATTGAAAATTAAATTACATAATTTTAAAGAAGAGAAAAAGAAAAGAAATACTAACCTTTAAATGTAGATTCATTTTTTTTAATAATAAAAAAATACAAGAAAACAAATAAAAAAAAACTATTCACAAAAATTAATTCTATAAATTAAAATTACTTACCTCCCCGGCAATGGCGCCAAAAACTTGTTGTGCAAATTTTAATGTACTCGCAAGCGCACGAATCTATTGTAGTATAGACTAATGGTGACGAGTGTCGATCCCACGAGGAGGTGGATTTTAATTATATATAGAATTAATTTTGTAAATGGGTGGTTGGATTTGTGGTGGAAATGATTTGGAATATGCTAAAACTTAAATTAAAATGGCGAGAATAAATTCTAAAATTGGTATTGAAATGGCGAGAATAAATTAAAGAGAATTATATTGAAATGACGTACTTGGGTATCTGGATCCGTATCAACATGCATCATGGGCTAAATATTCCTTATTAATGCCAATTAAATCATGAGGGGGGAATCCACACCTCATGAACCGCGCTCTAATCAATATGGTGCTAAGGGCTTATCGTGCCAAATAATAATAACCTTGTACTAGAGGGCCGGTGAAACCAAGGCGGTACTAGACAAGATTAGTATTATTTGTCGACGAGAAGTCAAAACATCCACAAAAACTAGAGGGGGAGAGAAAATAAATTTACCAAATTAAGCCCATGACACATGTTGAGACTTCACTTTCAACCCAAGCTTGAAAGAAAATTAGCCACTCATAATTGAACTAGGGGCAAAATGGAAATTTATTAAAATACGAAGAAAATATAAGATGGAGAAGGAATTACAGAAAATGGATCCCAAAAATGGATTCAGAGATATCAAATTAGGGGGGAGGGGCCCCCTTTTTATAGATACATGGAGTAAATCATGGCCATCGGATTAAAAACAGTTTGGACGCTCAGGATTGCGCCACGTCATCAGTCAACAGTCCACGGTTTGACCACGCGGATGAACAATAACACGATTTGACCCGACTTTGAACAGTAACGCGGTTTGACCCGGATGAATGGTAACGCGGTTTGGTTGAAAATAATCCTGTGTGATGCATGCACCGTATGCGAGATTTTTCGTCCACTGATATGCTGCCACGTCACCATCAACAGTATATAAGAATTTTAGTCCAACAGGATCGTGACACCTCATCAGTCAATGCCACGTCATCGGTCCGTCTATGTGAACAGTGTCGTGAACAGTAACGTATACAGTACCGTACACGTGAATAGTACTGTACATGTGAACAGTGCCATTTTTCCTTTTATGCTCCTCCTATGGTTTTCGACCGTCCTGAGTTCAAAAGTGATGTCCGTTTTGCCATCTGATTTCTCGTTTATTGTGAAATGACTATGATGCCCCTAAAATACATAAAATACTTAATTAAAATAAAACACATGTAATTAAATCACAAGAAGGTTAAATACATAAAAGTAAGGGTTGTTAGTAAGACTTGAAATGTAAAATGACGGTTTTCTCCTTTATAAATATGCATTTTCTAACACTCAACAACCATATCGACATCCGTCATTGATTTGGACATTGTGTGCTGTCGCCCACAAAGATAACTATTCATGCGGTCGTCGAATACTAATAAATCGACCGCACAATCCCCGTTGTTTCATAACTGATTCAAGAACACCTAGTACATAGATAACCAAGAAATGCATAAATTAACAAAACTTAAAGGCAATAATTAAAAAAAATAAATAAATAGTATTTATAAGTTTTGTCGGCACGTTACCCAAAAAAATGTGTCAATATGTGTGACACGTTGGAGTAAGGCATTTGGATACTGCCGTTGTTTCTCACTAATCAAGCGGAGATACTCGTGAATATGCTGTTGAGAAACAGAAATATAACGATTAAAAAGAAAATTTTTGGTGAAACAAAGCCACAACAGTATACATAACTTCGAAAATAAAAATACCTCATCGCCTAGCCATCCCATCGAAGCTGTACCCAAAATTATTTCAAAGAATGACCGCGGGTGCTGGACTCTCAGGCGGACTCTGCTATCACCAGTGAACCATCGATCAAACTCAGCAAACAAACTAGAGTCCTCCAATCCTCTAAGTGGATTTACATCCACACTCGTACTCATGTCAATCGCATGCTCCATGATTTGGGGTCGAGGTAAAGGCCGGACGTGCTGTCCTCGCCTGACCGGAGGAATCATGTAAGGACTGTTATAAACATACGACGGTATGTACGCGCGGCCGAACTTACTAACGCCCGGAGGCACCTCAGTGAACACCTGCACGCTCTCCCCACTAACATCCCCATAGAAACTATACAATGACGTGGGCGTAGACAAATTTTCATTGCTCACGTCAGTATACACTCCATAGTCATCCGGGGCCTGTCTATTCGCTAAGAAGAACATATTAAACAACTATTAAATTAAAAGTTAAACGAACATAATTATTAAATTTAAATTTGCTCACCGCATACGAGCGTGCAGGGGGAGAATCCTTATTTGGACGTTTAGAAAATGTTTCGATGAAGCCAACAACGGTTTCTTTAAAATCTTTTAATTCTGACTTTATTTCATACACGTTACGATCAATCTTATCCAGCCGTCGTTGTATGTAATCATTAAACTGCTTTGTCCTCGACTATTACAAAAGAAAAAAATAAAACTTTAGAATAACAATAAATAATTAATAATTTATAAAGAAAAAATATCGTGTATTATTTATAACCTCAGAATCCCGTGCGTCATCAGAGTTGTCTGTTTGATGCTGGTGGTCATCAACAGCCACCTCATCCTCAGAAGTGTCATGACGCTGCTCTGGTATTGGGTTTGGTATGTCGTCATGATCGTCATACTCGTCTGATTGCCTTGTAACCAACGGCATCGCGTTGATTGAGGATTGGTGATGTATAAAGTATCATTTAAAATTAGTAAATGAAAAGTCAAATATTTCGATTAAAAAATTTTTAGTACTTAGAATATACCGACCTTATGAACCCAGTCTGGAATGCTTGGCACGTAATCCTTCACAGAGAGCCAATATTTTCTGCTACTCTCCTTTGAATTTGGCTCAAGAGTTTGTAAAACGTCCTCCTGCCATAAATTCAATTGAGTAAGTATACATAACTTAAATTTAGTAAAGTTAAAAAAATAAGTAATACATATTACTTACAAGACGAGATTCGTCGTTGAAGAACGAATAAACCTCCACAAAGTTGATTCTCGAAGACGCCATGGGCTTCCATTGCAGAATGCGGGGAATCTTATTCTTCGTTTTGACGACCCATGTTGATGGCAACCCTCCGATTGCTTCGTAAATCCAAGCCTACAACAACCAAAGTGAAAAATAAAATAAAACAACTATCAAATATTTAATATTATAAAACTTATTAATATCGCAGAAAAAAAACGCACCTAAACCACAGACGTAAAGCCGTAAAGATTGTATTTTTCAATATTATGATCTGGATTTTTCAACCGAGTCTTCTTAAATTTCTCATCTTTCTCGAACAGTGCATTGTCAAGACTCTCGTAAATCATTTCCCACGACAATAGACCCCATGGACGCTTTTGGAAGTACTGTATATCATCAACTTGGTCAAGCCAATCGAAATTGACTTGACAGTGATTTTTTCTTGCATTTAGTACTCTGTCCGCAAAATAAAACAGCGCAATCTTTAATGCGTCCATATCGTCCATTTCCTCGAATTTCAACTCCTTAAATATTGCATCGAATTGCTTCACATTAATCTTACGATGCACACCACCAAAATACGTATTCCGTAGCCTCTACTCCATTTCATCATTTTTTTTATTGGTATCAACACCAAATGAAAGTCCAGTAACCAAGCACCATTCGACAATTGACAAGCGAATCAAATGCTTACCAATTTGAAACCATAACTGATCTTCACGACTATCTTCTTCATGGGCCACTTGCCGCAGTAAAAGATTGTGCAAAATCACCCCACTAAATGGAAAACTTCGACACTCCAAGAAATGCCCAAATATATCCTTTTTGAACATGAATAACTGCCGCTTCGTTAATTTTTCCTCGATGGCTTTTACGACCGAAGATAACATACACATGCTCGAAATTCGACCAAGAAAGTGATCGGCATAACGAAAATACATCTTGCCTACTTCGATATCCGGTGATTATGATTTCGCCATGTATCTGTAATATTTATAAAATTATTACATTACATTTACAGAAAAAAAAAATTGACTCATAAAAAAAATACTAATTTTTGGTGCGACAGCGGGCCACGCATGGCCGCGCATTGCTGCCCAGCGATGGGCGCGCGCGCGCGCCCTGCCCCCCTCCCTCCCGACCCCCAAAATTAAGCGCAATCACTCTAAAATCGAAAACAATACTCCCAAACACCACCAACCACCACAAACATCATCACCACCACTATTCTTCTCAAGCTATAACTATTATTATTCTAAAATCTCATTTTAAATTAATGAAAATTAGAAAAATGACTAACCTAGGTTTTGTTGAAGGTTGTAGATCGTAGATCGGATGCCGGTGAGAGATGGAGCCGCCGCCGACGAGGGTTGATGTCGCCGCCGATGATGGGAGTTGGATCGGTTTGGGAGAGATGAGTGAAAGGGAGTGTTGGGGGAGAGATGAGGAAGGGGTATTTTGGTCTCAAAGGTTGTTTAATGGCTAATGTTGATAGAAATATTTGTGGGGGGTTAAAATGAAAAAAAGCAAAACTTTTTTGGTTATTACTGTAAATTTCCCAAAATATAAAGAGAGGAGAAGAAGGGAGAAGAGAAAGAAAAAAAATAAAGGAAGAAAAATGAATTATTTGTCTATGAATTATTTGTCTATCTAAATAATAAAAATGAAATTAATTTTTTTTCACTTATTTTCTCTCTTCCTTTTTTCCTTTTCATTCATTTCCTCTCCTATCATTTCTTCCAACCAAACATGGGCTTAAGTAATCGTTGAACGTCAATGTGACGTCCTGGGTGGCAAGAATCTAGTTGTTATTTTTATGGATTCCATAGGTTGGCTAGAATGTATTGTCACCGAACTCATATCAAATTTTTCTTTTTTCTTTCTTTGGAAAAAAGTTTGATACATTCTAAATATTTATAGAAAGGAAAATAAAATTTTCTAATATTTAAAAAAATTTAAAAATCTCAATTTATTAATAGATTCAGTTAATTTTAATAAAAATTTTATTTTCAACTTATAACTATCATTATCTATCTCCCTCCAACATACTGTCAATATACTGAATTACTCATTTTGCCCATAAATTGTTAATAAAATTACGAACATCTCCTTATTTGTAAGGGTTGGAATCTTGTTGTAGAAATTCGATTTAATATCTTATTTTTCTCAATTACTCATCTTCATATTTTAAAAGCGGGTCATATTCTCTATCATTCGAATCACAATTAGGAAATAATTTCATCTCCTTCTTTACTATCTTCACATTCTACTTCTTCACAGACTTCGATGGCTCCAACATCCACTCTATCTTCATCCCAATTTGATCCACTTTCATCATCAACAAGTGTTATGCCTTCATTGACATCATCAACATTTTGGTAGATTCCAGAACAAGCAACAGCTAGGCACGAGCAGCGTTTGAGCACAAGTAGTTGGGTCTGCGTGCAACAGGTTAAGGAATTTTGTTAAGGGTTTGTGATTTTTTTTTTTTTATGGGGAGCAGGGTTTCTAGTTAGTGATCAAATGAATTTTACTATTTTAGGTTTGTGATTTTTGGAGGAAGGTTTTTGGCCAATGCGTATAAGATTGCGCTTTCTTAACGTGGCTCATTTGACAACTCAATACACAGATGTCACGAGTCTATAGGCATAGAGTATGAAATCTTTTCCACGTAAGCTGGTTGTATAAAGTTTGTTTGTTCATACAGACAATGTGTTTAGGGAGCTTTTGTTAGCTCCGGAAGATAGCCAGAGCCAACCAGTTTTTCATTAAATAGGCATGGTAGTCTTCAACTATAGAAAAGTAGTGAGGAGAACTAGTAAGAAATGTGCTTGCCAGCCAATTCGTGACATGGATGGTGAGCTGAATCCATCACCGACTTCACCATGATCGATTAGGTGAAACTATTATGCAAAGTTTGTTTATTCATATGGGTAGTGCGGTTATAGTAGTAAGAATTGTGCCAACCATGCGCTTCATATTGCATGATGATATTATGATATTCCCCTAGAATTGGCCTGGGGAACAGCTATGCGGTGGCAGTGCAGTTGCCCCAAACGGGTCTTTACTCTACCACTCTATAAATGGAGGCTTGATAAGTGTCTTCACTTCATCAAACAAATTCAAACCAAAGAAATTGAGTACTCGCACGCATGGCTATGGATGCTACAAACAAGCTTTCTATAATTACTGCTAAAATAGGGCAACTGCAAAATGAAATTCAAGAGCACCGTAGAGTGTTAAACTGCCTTTTGAAAACTTTTTGCGTGTCTGTGGTGGACTTGTCTCTTCCCCGAATAGCATTCCTACTTTGGGTTGGCCTTTTATAGTGTGTTTACTTGTGAGTTTAGGGAATGAGAATGAAACATATGTTTACCTGGCAAAATGTAATTTGGGAATGTGAATAAAATGTGTGAGTCCCACACATTTTGAGAATAAAGAATGGGAATCCCATTCTCATGAGGGGGTTGGGAATGAAAATGTGGGAATGGGAATGAAACATAAATTTACTTTTCTATCCTTCTAATTTTTTTCATATTTCCTAAATTACTCTTGTTCAAATCACAAATAATTTTATTATTTTAAATATCATTAATAATAATTATTATTATTATTAAAATTAAATTTTATTAACTTTATTATTTTAGTTATTATTAATTATTATTATTATTATTATTATTAATATTATTGTTTTCATTAATATTATCATTATTAACAATATTATCCTTGTTGTTGTTATTATTATTATTATTAAATTTTATTAACTTTATTATTTTAGTTATTATTAATTATTGTTATTATTATTTTTATTAATATTATCATTATTAACATTTATTATTATTATTAAAATTAATAATAACTAAAATAATAAAGTTAATAAAATTTAATTTTAATAATAATAATAATAACAAAAACAATAATGATAATATTGTTAATAATGATAAATTTATTATTTTTATTAATTATTAATATTATGGGTATTTTGGTAAATTGATTCTCATCATGATTCCTCATTCCCATTTATTTTGTCAAGTAAACACATCAATGGCATTTCAGTACATTCTCATTCCCATTTAGTTTTGCCAAGTAAACATTAAAATCTCATTTCTATTCCACCTCATTCCCATTCACATGAAGTAAACGCACTATTATAGTATTTCCTTACAAGTTATTAGTAAGAAAATGTACCATATTAACCTTTTAAATATTTAAACAAACTGAATCCATTAACAAATTGATATTTAAATGTCTTTCTTAAGATGTTAGAGAGTTTTGTACCCTTATATTTTCTAAATATTTGGATGCACCATTCCTTTTTTGTTTTTATTTTTGAGTATGTTATTATGTTTGTCTATTTATTGAGTGGTAAATTTTAATATATTCCACTTACATCCATGTACAAGAGGGAAAGTGCGGCAGATATTTCCTATTTTATATATATAAAAAAAAAACTCAAATGTACAAATGCTTTAAAAAAAAATTGAGTTTTTTAATTATACATAAATATGATTCGAAGCTCACTGAAAATGCAAAAATATTTTCATTTAAAATTAAATATTTTCATTTAAAATTAAATATTTTCTTGACTACTAGTTAGTACTTGACTAATTGACCTACTACTCTACTCAGACCTATTCTTACACACTTATTAACTTCTCGACTCAGGCTTAGTCAAAACGGAGTTGACATTGTCATGTAAAATGATAATATTCACCCCAAGAATATTGACAGCATCCGAGGGCACCGTGTATTTTGATATTTTCAAGCCTGGCCTGGCGATAGTTTTTCTCTTTACATTTCTTGTTCGTACGAATAACAGCTTGGACGTCACCAGATTCAGACCATTTACACCTTTTTGCATGCTGCCCGAAACATAATCAACTTTTCCCTGTCTAAGCTTTTTGATTTCTAGTCGTTCTCACAAAAATAATAACACACACACACATACATATACCTATTTTCCAATTTTGCTTTTGCCTGAAATTAATACAAAAAATAATAATAATACATGAAACTACGCCGTTTTCATGTCCCAAAATTAAATGGTTGGCCACGCACATCACTTTAATTAGGGTCCGCTTATAATACAGCGGTTGTATCTCATACAGCCGCTTTTTATTATTTTATTAATACAACTAATAACCGGCCACCGGTACTCTCATTTTAATTGCTTAAAAGAGGCAAATATTAAATGGTAACTATCATATCGCTCCCTCACGTTAGGTAAATATTACGATAATCAATCTAAAATTAGAAAATTATCAAAGACCCCCTCAACTTAAAAAAAGAAAATACTACTTTTTCTTTTAATTCATGAAAAAATAGTTAATATATTTAACTTATGTACTAATAAAAATATAATTAAGTAAAATTAATAGATTAATATATTTAAACAAAAATAATTATTTTATTTTATTAATATTACGTTATAAATTTAATGATATTTTACTTTAAAATGTAACTTAAGTACTAATAAGAATAATATTTTAATATAAAAAATTACAATAAACTATATATTAATTAAAAAATAAATTATATATCAATTAAACTATTTTTATATTACTTTATAAATGTAATGATGTTTTGCCTAAAAAACTATCAAAACAACTTTATCAACTTTTAATCACATTAAAATCCAAGTATCTAAACATATAATAAAAACAATTCATTCCTAAATATTTGGAAGAAATCAATCTCAATATCCCACAAACCACAATACACATATAAGGACTTAAATCCCTACCTACGAAAATGATTGTAATGTTTATCCAACTATCGAATAATTATTATACCAAACATCATACTTACCCCTCAAATGTTGTTGTTGTTGTTATTATTAGTGGCTAATATATGTTCTTTGTATACCCTCTAAAAAAAAAATCATATATTAGACAAATATAAAGCATCTAATATTTCATATTTTTAAATAAAACTCACAAACATTCTTTTATGCAAATTGATTCATACAAAATTATGTCAAATTAATTACTTTATTTAATTTTTTTTGGTATAGTAATTTTTTTTTGCTAAACATTAATCAAATTTATAATGGTACATAATATGGATAATTACAAATTGAATGCAACTAATATTGAATAATGTTATATTAAATTATTTTTACAGTTATATACTTTAAGCACGACAATTACATTTCTAAATTAAATCAAATTATTTGAGTAACACTACACTCACTTGATGGTTCATGATTTGTATACTGAATAGTGTGCAATGATCACAAAATTAGTTCAATCTTACATTTATATCTATATTTTTTAAAATTAAGTTAATTTATATAACAACTAAAAATATAAAATTACGTAAAAATATTAACAAGCTTAAATTTTATATCTATATTTTTTAAATTAAATTAAATTATATTTTTGGTGAAACAATAAGTACTTAGGTTTCATTTAGGTGGGTAAAACTACCGCCAAGATAAAAAGCAATTTTGTTTTAATACCGCGTACATTTACAATTTTTTAATTTTTTCCCCAAATTTTGATTCAAAATATAAATACCTCTCATTCTTCCATTGTTAGAAACCCTAGTCGAGAATTTTTTTTTTATATTTTGAATATTATTGTTAAAAAATCATCAAAAAATATGTTGTTAAAATTAGAATATAGTTTTGTGTTATATTATATTTAAGTTTCAATTTTTTTTGTTCAAAACAATAGATATCTAATCCTGCCTAAGAATTTGGATCATACCTTTGAAATTTGAATATTTTTGTTATTTTTTTGTAGCCTTTTTTTCTAATTTCATTTGGTTTTTGTATTTTTTTTATGCAGAGACCCATGAAATCTAAATCTCAAATTATTAACATTTGATTTAGCTTTTGGAAGCTGTGAATTGATTTAATTTTGTAATAGTTTTATTGATATTAATAGTTTTTAAAGAGTTGTTTTCTCACAAGTTTGTAAAAAAATTTCTGAACAAAAGTGGTTTTAGGCTCGACTCTTTTTGCAATTTTAACTTTTCAATAAGCCTCACATTAGGTTACTATTGTAAGTAACTGCTTAACTGATTGAAGTTCTCATTCTTGTAATGAAACTCTTGATTTGAGTAATTTTTAAATGCATCGGATAAATTAGTAGGACGTTATAATTTTATTTGCAAATAAATGTCAATAAATTTATGAGTAAAAAAGACCATTTGAAAAAGATAAATTAATTAAACATGCAAAATCATATTACTATAATGTTAGATTTTCATCGTACCATATTGTTGGGCATAACAAATTTCTGAAAATTATATTGAAGAACTTATTTTATAAATCGAAAATTATATACATATTTAAAAATGAAAAGGAAGAATACTCATTGTAAGAAAAAATTTTGTTAAAAAATCTCATGATTGTAGTAATAATAATTGTAGTAATAGTTTAAAAAAACAAATAATAATAATAGTGGTAATAATACAAGTATAATATAATAATATTTATAATTAATAACATAAATATTTTGTTGAAGTAGTTGGAAATTACTAAAACTAATTTGAAAAGAAAATAGAGTGGTAAAAATTTAATTCGAATTCAAAAAAATCATAATTCTTGATTTATTTTAGTTTAAAGATAAATAAATATGGTTAATTGAATGATAAAATGAGCATAACATTTACAAAAATCAAAATTTAAGTATAAATAAATTCAAGTTCAAGAAATCTTATCAATTCAATTGATCCCCCCAAAAAGAGAAAAAAGATAATTCAACACAAATAAATTAAGAAAATTATAACTTTTGTAAGTTTAAACTTTTTTTATAATTTATGCTGTCAAAACTTTTAAAAAATTATTTTTTAAAAAAAACACAGCAATTGCACGCACCTTTATATATACTTTTAATCTATTGTCAAAGTTTTGAAAAATTAAAGAAATTATTTAAAGAGTAAAGAGAAAGCTGAAAATGAATGCATTAATTTACTTGATAACTAAAAATAATTAATTAAAATGATAAAATGAGAATAAATATGTATAAAGATTACTCGCTCAAGTATGTATATATATAGACACACACACACACACACACACACAATCAAATTCAAGTGAAGAAAATAGAAAAAAAAAATGGACTTAGATTATAGACAAAATATTAGAAAAGATTAAGGGTTGTAATAAAGATTTTTAGTACTATATAGAATATAGTAAGTTGATATTTACTAAAATAGTAAGGGGTTAAACATAATTCACCTTATTAATATTATTGTTATTGGTAATACAAGTACATTGACTATTTAACCCAATAATTGGAATATTGCCAAGTTAATGGGAAGGTTCAAACCAAAATTAGTAGAATTATAGTTGAAACAAATAGACCCATAAGAGAGAAAGTATAACCAAAATTAGAGACTTACCTAACCAAAAATAAAATTATGAAAAATAAATTTGGTACCTAACCGGAATAATTGGAGTCTTACCAAATTAATGGGAATATTCAACACAAAATTAGAGTAACAATTAGTTGAAACACATAAACCAATAAGAGAGAAAGTGAAACGGAAATTAGGAACTCCTCAAACGGAAAATGAAAGTTACTTGAAACATAACCCAAAATTTTGATATTTAACAAATTTAGTAGGAATATCAAACGTAAAATCGATGGAATAATAAGTTGAAACATATGAACCTGTAAATGAAAAAAATTAACCAAAATTAGGAACTAATCTAACCAAAAAAAATAATTTGGGTATTTAACCCAAACAACCGGAATCTTACCAAGTTAATTAGAATATTAAACGCAAAATCAGTTAAATAATAGTTGAAATATATGTACCCATAAGGGAGAAAATATAACCAAAATTAGGGACTTATCTAACCAAAAATAAAATTATGAAAAATAAATTTGGTAACTAACCGAAATAATTAGAATCTTACCAAATTAATGGGAATATTCAACACAAAATTAGAGTAACAATTAGTTGAAACACATGAACCAATAAGAGAGAAAGTGCAATGAAAAATAGGAACTCATCCAACGAAAAATTAAAGTTACTTGGAACATAACCAAAAATTTTTGGCATTTAACGAATTTAGTAGGAATATCAAACGTAAAATCGGTAGAGTAATAAATTGAAACATATGAACCTATAAATGAAAAAACTTAATCAAAATCAGGAACTAATCTAACCAAAAATAATAATTTGGGCATTTAACCCAAACAACCGGAATCTTACTAAGTTAATTGGAATATTAAACGCAAAATCAGTGAAATAATAGTTGAAATATATAGACCCATAAAGGAGAAAGTGTAACCAAAATTAGGAACTTACCTAACCAAAAATAAAATTATGAAAAATAAATTTGGTAACTAACCGAAATAATTGGAATCTTACCAAATTAATGGGAATATTCAACACAAAATTAGAGTAACAATTAGTTGAAACACATGAACCAATAATAGAGAAAGTGCAATGAAAAATAGAAACTCATCCAACGAAAAATTAAAGTTACTTGGAACATAACCAAAATTTTTTAGCATCTAACGAATTTAGTAGGAATATTAAACGTAAAATCGGTAGAGTAATAAATTGAAACATATGAACCTATAAATGAAAAAACTTAATCAAAATCAGGAACTAATCTAACCAAAAATAATAATTTGGGTATTTAACCCAAACACCCGGAATCTTACTAAGTTAATTGGAATATTAAACGCAAAATCAGTGAAATAATAGTTGAAATATATAGACCCATAAGGGAGAAAGTATAACCAAAATTAGGAACTTACCTAACCAAAAATAAAATTATGAAAAATAAATCTGGTACATAACCGGAATAATTGGAATCTTACCAAATTAATAGGAATATTTAACACAAAATTAGAGTAACAATTAGTTGAAACACGTGAACCAATAAGAGAGAAAGTGCAATGAAAATTAGGAATTCATCCAACGGAAAATGAAAGTTACTTGGAACATAACCCAAAATTTTGGTATTTAACGAATTTAGTAGGAATATCAAATGTAAAATCGGTGGAATAATAAATTGAAATATATGAACCTATAAATGAAAAAAATTAACCAAAATTAGGAACTAATCTAACCAAAAAAAATAAGTTGGGTATTTAACCCAAACAACCGGAATCTTACCAAGTTGGTTGGAATATTAAATGCAAAATCAGTGGAATAATAGTTGAAACATATAAACCAAAAGAGGAGAAAGAATAACCAAATTTAGAAACTTTTTTAACGAGAAACGAATCTACTTGGAATTTAACCCAAAATATTAGTATCTAACAAATTTAATAGGAATATTAAGCACAAAACTAGTGAATTGGAAAGTAGAAACAAATGAACCTATTCGTGAGAAAGTTTAACCAAAATTAGAGACATGTGAAATTAACTTGAAACATCAACCTAATATATTGATATTTAACGAAAACTATTGGGACATGATTATTTTACCTTTTTTTTAACTTTCATTTAGATTAAAAATATTTTTCTCACTCAAATATTTTTTAAGTTAAATGTTTATAAATTTCCTTAATTTTTTTCATTTTATTTTATTTTTTCTGCATTAAAAATGATTTTTTTAAAATTATTGAAAGAACAACCGGTAAAATACCGGTTGTTCAAGTGGAAAAAGTAAGCTGTATGTCATACAGCACTGTACTATATGAAGACTCCTTTAATTAAACCACCTCGCGGTCCGTCCCCGGCAGCTTGAAAACGAGAACACACAATTTAATTATCATTTTTTTTTTTGGATAAATTATTTCTTTATTATTTTATTTTTGTTGAAAGTTCATGTAACAACAAGAAGTTTTAATAATGGACCACCTACCAGGGGTTGATCTACACAACGCCCAGTGTGGGTAATTGACACCGCTCAATAAAAAATTTCCCTTATTTTTCTATTAATTTTTTTAAAATTTCTGTGTGAGTGGAGGCTAGTTTTTCAACAAATTTTGATATTGGGTTCAATTTTATGAATTTTTAGTTTTTACTATGAAAGTAGAAATCTTTTAAAAAATCTATGGTGAGAGGCTAATTTTTTTCGTTGGATCAGTAAATACATAAAATGATGATTTTTAAAAAGTTAAAATGAGAAAATAAGTAAATTACCAAATAGCCTTTGGATTAAAAAAAAAAAAGCAAGCGCCGTCCATGCTCGAGAGGGTAGTTGTTGGAATAATTACAAGATAGATTACTTTTGGTGCAGTTAAAGCACCGCATTGGCCAGAGCAATCTCCACAATTGAACGTCCCTAATCTTTTTCAAAGTGGTTGGTTAATGGGATGAACCAAAAGTTCGGTGGTTCAAAGACTTGGCAAAATTCTTTGGTGGTTAAATGAAGTTTCGACGAAATTGAGACAAGTGTAAATATTACTTCTCTTAAATTAAATTAACTCGAGCTACGAAAGTGATGAAATTACTCATGTGACATCAGCAAATGGTTTAACACGTAAAATTATTCAGTGTAACAATAAGAGAATTTTTTTCAAGAAGTCATCTATTTTAATACTACTCACTATGAAGCACGTTTACTTAAAAGAGTTCGTATAGGGTCCATACATAATTTATATTACTACCAATAGATTGAGGGCGTGTTTATTTGTGGGTTTTGAGAATGTAAATGAATGAATGAGAATGAAATTCATGTTTACTTAGCAAAATGTAATTTGAGAATGAGAATAAAATGTGTGGGTATCACATAATTTGGGAATAAAGATTGAAATCTCATTTTCATGGGGGGGTTGGGAATGGAAATGAAGGAATGTGAATAAAACTCATGTTTACTTTTAAATCTCTTTAATTTTTTCATATTTTTCGAATTACCCTCGTTCAAATCACAATTAATTTTTATTATTTTAAATGTCATTATTATTATTATTAAATTTTATTAACTTTATTATTTTAGTTATTATTAATTATTATTATTTTTATTAATATTATAATTATTAACAATTTCTTATTATTATCATCATCATCATCATCATCATTATCAAAATTTATTAATTTTATTATTTTAAATGTCATAATAATAATAATAATAATTATTATTAACTTTATTATTTTAATTATTGTTAATTATTATTTTTATTTTTATTAATATTATCATTATTAACATTTACTATTATTAATTTTATTTTTTTAATTAATATCATTTTTATAATAATATTTATACATGTATCTAGTTAATGAAAATTACATTATTTAATACTATGGGTATTTTGGTAAATTGATTATCATTTCCATTTCTTTTTTCCATTTATTTTGTCAAGTAAACACATCAATGACATTCCAGTACATTCTAATTCACATTTATTTTTGCCAAGTAAACATTGAAATCTTATTCTCATTCCACATCATTCACATTCCATGAAGTAAATGCACCATTAATATAAACAGGTCAAATTTTTAACAAAATTATTTGAGGTTCACTTTGAGTGAAAATTCAATGAGATTTCGTTCGGTGAATTAACAAGTAAATTTGAGACCTATACACTAAGCTTATTTATTTTTAATTTTTATGTCAAATAATTTATTTTTAAAAAAATAATATTGTATAACCAGTTAGGAATGATAATTTTTCTCGATGAGGTGGAATCCTACAGGATTTCATCCCATTTGAAACGAAATTAAGACATATTTTTATCCCATAAAAAAATTTAAAGACAAAAATAAGACATTTTTTATCCCATTTTCATCTCATGCTGTTTCATTACCAACCCTATAACCAGCAAATTATTTTCGTTTTTGTTTATGAAATTTCCACTTTCAAAAGCGAGTTTCGTTGGTGATGGTGAGGTTATTAATTGTGACAGTAATCGTAGAGACCCCACGCCATCTTCCTGTAGTTCGCAGACCATATATAGCGAAGCATGATTCGCAAGATGATTTAATGTAGGCCATCTTGGAATTAATTGTCATAATTGTATATATATGAATTATGGGCCTGAAATTTTAGGTAATACATTTAAATCATAAAAAAAGTCGATACGCCATAAATTTAAAATAGCATTGGGCTATATCATCAAACTGTTGCGGCTAGTTAATTTGCGGACATGATTATAACATCGGGGAGATTCATTCTAAGCAAATGGGAGGATATCCTAACCAATTCAATTAAGGAATTATTGGCGACATACTTTTTATAGCTTTAAAAATATGAAAAAAAATACATAATTTTCTTTTTTCTTCCATGACAATTGATACCATCTTTTTTTTTTTTTTAATTAGCTAAGATTATACAAGTTATTATTGCCTAAAAATTTAAATTATGCATAAGTCTAGTCCATAATTTTTTTTTTTTTGTATATTGCAAAAGTTGATTTGACTTTAATGGTTCAAGTTTTTTTTTGTGTATTTTGAATGTTAATTTCTACCAAATATTTAAAAGTAGATTCGGCATGTTTTGGACACATATGTATAAAACTATGTTATTTTATCATTGATTCCATAATGTTTAAAAATACTTTTGATTATAAATATTAGTAAATTTTAATAAATATTTTTTGAAAGAAAAACGATTGGCAAACCCAAATGGCCAAATGATAACCAAATTAAACTAATTAAGATCCTGAAATAATAACTTAATTGGTTGACTAGAAGTAAGAGGTTAATAATACATATATAATGATATATATTTAATGGGTCCGGCTACGGTGTAACTGTGGTACCGTGCCACAGTTGCATCCAGCCGTTGAATCCATTTGGATGGGTGGGGTCCATTGAGATCCAACCGCTGGATGAAACTGTGGCACGATACCACAGTTGCACCACATTTTTCCTCATATTTAATTTGGAATTAGGGAGAAATTGGGGTGCCATTTTAGATATATTCACAAAGTTGAAGTAATGAAAGTATGAGACCAATCCATTCCATCCCATATATACAAGTGGGATAAAATAATATTCCAATCCTATCTCTTTATTTTATTTTATTTTTTTGAAAAGAAATTTGTCCTAATCTTATCTTACTAAATATCTCATTTTATCCCATTATCTTGAATAGTTTTGAATGTAAATAAATAAATTTTAATTTTTTTCTTTTAAGGATCATCATAATTCAATATAGCAAAATTTTTGAATAAATACAAAGTATAATAATTAAATAATAATATAATTTTGGCTATATGCATTTTTTAATACAATTTTATACTAACATTTTTTTAATTGCCTGATTGCTTCTTTTGCATATTAACATTAAGATTTACGCTTCAAAAGTTATAAATTTGGACAGTAACCAACTTCAACTATATTAAAATATCCAATAATTTAATAATATAATAATAAATCAAATCAACTATAATGATGCAACATTAATTTGAGAAACTGGCTTAATTCTGAAAGGTTACTACTATTATAAATTATTAATTTTAAATTGTAGCTTTTAGCTAACAATTCACTTTCTAGTTATATTACTTTTATTATTTAATTTTATCCTTTATATTTTAACTTTGATCGTTAGATAAGTTAAAACTTATAAAATAATTAAAAATTTGAAATAGTTTTAAAATTATATCATTAATCGGATATACAGGGCGGGATGAGATTTATAATTGGCCATTCTTTTATCCCACAAATAAAGACTATACTTATTTTTTTTATTTTTGTCTCACTCCACTTTAATTTAATATGTAAAAATATACTTCAATCCCATCCTAAATGGGATGGGATTCTGTAGGATCTTATCCCAACATAAAAATTTATCATCTCTAAATGATATTATTATTTTTCTTTCTTTTAAAAAGAAAAAAAAGGAAGAAATAGGGTTCGGGCTAATTTTTTTTCCTCCAAAAAATCCCACTTAAATGACCTAAGCGCTAGGGGTGGGCAAATTCGGTTTGGATCGGTTTGGGACATATTCTCAAACCGATCCAAACTAATCGGTTTGAAATATTTTCAAACCGATATCAACCTAAAATTTTTTCAAACCGAACTGATCCAAACTGACTGGATCAGTTTGGATCCAGTTTGAACTTATTAGCTAAAATTTCACTTCTTTTATATTATTTTACCTAAATTATTTGTTATTTTTTTGTGTCCGTAATCTAAATTGATACCTCTTTTATATTATTCACATCTACTTTGATATCTACATAACAATTTAAAAATACATCCATACAAGTTTACAGCATAATACATCCTAATAAACAAGTTCTTAACCTGTTCATTCAAAACAAACTCACAAAATTAAAATAAACTTGAACAACATTTGACAATTAAAATATTGTGCATCTTGTCCGTCAAAATTTATAGCCCAATTACTTTTCATTTGCCAAAATCTGCATAAAATAATAAATATAATTAGTTAGATTGCTTAACTTAAAATATAATGTAATTATATAATATTTCTAGATTGGATCGGTTTGAATCGGTTTGGAATCCTTCCAAACCGAAATCCAAACTGAGTGATGTCGGTTTGCAATCCAATAAACCGAAACCAGTATTTTTATTAATGAAACCGATCCAAACCGATCCAAAAGGTCGGTTTGGATCGGTTTGGATCGGTTCGGTTAAAATATGCTCACCCCTACTAAGCACAAAGAGAACTACGTAGCCTGCGCTAGTGGAGAGCAAAGCCTAAAACCAAGATACAATATGTTGAAGTTCTAGGTCAGACCTAAGCCCTTCACCATGTACCCCACTTTTAGGCTTGTCTTGGGCCAACCTCCATGAAGTCATGCATTTTGCACAACCTAGCCACATTTGGTTCTTAAGGCCAAGGTTAAACCTAATCGTTCAAAAACCAACTAGGAGAACAGATCAATTTCAATCACATCGATCAAGTTTAATCTAAACCATTTAATCATATTGATTAAGTTTCTGAATGGTGCTATTTGCACCACCCCTCCTCCACTCTTCCCCTCTAATTTTGTCTCAACAACCCCCACTTTCTAATTTATTTCTCTTATTCCTAAATTTGCCCTCATTAGAAATTAAAAAAGCATTTATTTTTCGAACTTTCTCTTTTTTCTCTCATCTACACAATTTCGCTCTCTCTTTCAACAATTACTAATATACCCATTTTCACAACCACCAAATCCATCATAGATATATTGAACAACATTTATGAGAACACTGATTTGAATGGAACCCAAAACAAGAACTCAGTGCCGAATTCCAAATCTGCCTTGCACGCCACTAAAATCTCTGTTTTGTTTTCTGATTGTGAATCAATGCAATGAAAGCTTTCCACGTCTGCACCATAAAGCATAGCCATAGGTTAAAAGTGGTTGATGAACCAAACTTTGCTTTTGTTTTGAATGCAATTAAAAAATGAATCATGAGGTGTCGTTACGCTTCTTCGATGGTTGGAAACAATTAGACAATGGCTGATGGTACACGCTTTGCTAAATGAGTGGTGACTTGTTATTGATTGAGAAAAAATAATCTCAATTGCGATTTGGCTGAGTTCTCTTTGTTTGTTCTCGGGCATGGTTGATTTGAGGATTTGTTAATTTTTTTTATTCATTAAACCATTTGTTCTATGTGCAAAACAAAGAAAAACATTTAAAATAATTAAAAATGAATGTTTTTCAATATTATTAATGGATTTTGTTGCGATGAAGTTGAGTATCGTGGAAAGTAAGAGTTGTTGGGATAAATAAAGAGGGTTCGAATATCACCACTCTAATTTCTTTGCTTTGTGAATCATTTAATTTAAAAATAATTAAATATCTTGTAAAGTTTTTTTAAAAAGACTTTAATGAAAGCGTGTCTCACCTTAAATTCATTTCGGTGTGATGGTGTCAAAGGTTTAGTAAGCAAACCTATGCCTTGAGCTCACTTTGCTTGTGAATGAATGAGTGAACATCGAAGATTCAAATGGATCAATCAGCTTCGTTTTATTTTAATTGTTTAATTATCGTCAATATAAGCAGTACTAACTCATGAAAATGCGCCGACAGGAAGTGAAAGTTGATTAAAAGAGGGGCTTATGAGACTCGTAGCTATCAAATGACGCGTGTTGCCATGATCGTGAAGTAGACATGCAAATCCAACAGCTCCAGTAGCCTGATTCCATGTGTGTGAAGCGGTTGATATCTCGTCATCTCACTCCCCACCAGCAAGAGAATGACATGAACATATGAGATGGACAATTTGGGTTGACCGGTGTTACTCGACCCACCCACACACACACACACACACACACAGACCACTTTTTACGCCCACACATGAGACAAGCCTCAGATGTGGGAGCTTCATTAAAGCAATCGTCGGAAGAATGGGATGAACAAAACAGAGAAAAAATAATGGGGGCAAAAGTACACCCTATCCCAATGTGGGAGTAGGGATTAGGTACAAAAATGGGCCAAATTGTTGGTTTTTTTGTAGATTTCAATTATTAAAGCAATCGTCGAGCCATTGGCCCCATAATTTAAATAGGTTATTAGCTTTATTAATTGTAGTAAACTACTTAATTTTTTTTTTCACATAAGTAATTATGTAAAATATGCTTCAATAGAACTTTGGTAATGCTCAAGGGTCTAAAAGGTGAAAAGTGTAGGCTATTTAGAGAGTCTGGCATGGCTTTTGATCTGATTCTTACGTACTGAAAAATAATAGCTCAAGCCCATGTTCAAACTCAAGCTTGACTCTGCACTGGCCCAAGTTCGTAAAAGCTTCTAACGCCCACTAAAACTCTTGTTACAAACATTTTCAATTTTATTTCTTAAAATACGGTCAATTTAATTTATAAAATATAAATTCATATATTAAAATTAACTATTTTTCCATAAAATTTTACCTCAAAAAAAAAAGATATGTTTCTTTTTAAGTCACATCCAAATCCTAAAATATTAAATTTATTTTAAATTGTTTATTCTTATTACAATTTATTTTTATTATTCTAAGCTCTCATAATTTTTAATTAAAATTTGAGATATAAATATAAATAATAAAATAGAATGAATAAAAAAAATTCTTAAAATAATTTTTTTAATTAAATTTTTATTTAAATACGAAATAAATTATTTTGTGCTACGTTATTTAAGTAATTTTAATTAAAAGCGGGGGGGTCTGGCGAGGGATTTTGAGGGGGTTTTCAAATGGCCTGCTCAAAGTATAAATATAGCAAAATCAAACGCACGCGAAATCACAATCAGGCGCTAAAATGGAGATTTGGGATACATCAACAGAGGCTGTCATCAAAGCCCTAAGATCTAGAGGCTGGTGTTTCGGTAACATCCAGGAAGTTACAGCCATAATAGCGATAAACTCCGCTTTGATCGATGATAAAGACCCGCGTAAGGTGGCCGATTCTACTGAATCCGAGCTGCTTAATACGGACCTTAAATCCATCGGAGGCAAGTCCTTGCCCGACCCGACCCGAAAGTTCTCACATATTCAAGGCCCCATCGTTCTCCAGGCAATCTCCTCTTCTCTCTTGAACTTTGCTTATAGCTTTCTGTTTGGCTTCCAATGCTTGTTTCCTTTGGGGGGGTGGGGGGGGGGGGGGGAATTAAGTTTTATATTTTATTCATATTGGCTGGACTGTTTTGAATTTCATTTGAATCCTTTCTATTACCTTAATTAGGTAGCTTCGGTGAGGGACATATCCAGGAGCAGTATCGAAGAATTTTCTGGAAATCCAGGTAGCAATCGCCTGCTGAAATTAGTTCTCACAGATGGGCATATTGAAATAACTGCGATTGAGTACTCTCATATACCTTCTATTCCTTATGACATAGTTCCTGGTACCAAGGTATTCTTATTTTCATGAAGCGTGCTTTTTTTAATGGTATAATGCTTTATTTTCGGTCATTTAGTTTGTGGAATATGTTCGTATGTTTTTGGTTTCTGAAAGCAGCACTTAAGTTGCAACCTAAATCTACTTTGTAGTGATTATTACTTTTATTTATATAGCTGGATCATGGTTGACAGGTCCGTTTGGAAAATAAAGTTCCGGTACATAGTGGTATAGTATGTTTGAATCCAAATGTGGTTACTGTACTAGGAGGTGTTGTTGCATCACTTCATGAAGAATGGCAGATGAATAGAAAATACTCGGTTTTTTCCCGTTCATCTTTAAGGCCATCGCAGGAAAGTGGTGGTGGTGGTCCTCCTCCATTTGAGAAGTTCCAGATTGGGGCACCTTCACATCAGTTAGCTCAGCGTGGCAGATTCTATCATGGTAACCTGTGCTTTCCACAATGTTTTATTTTGTGTGTTTGCTAAATAGGTCTGCATTTCACTGTTTCCACTGCAATAGCGGTTTTATTTGCTTATGGTTCCTTTTCTTAATATTCTAAAGGTTTTTTAAATATGGCTTACTAGCAGGTAGTGGTAGAAAAACAAAGTTTAATTTCTCCACTAGGGTAAAATGTTTGTTGCTCGATAGAGAGCCGGATCAACCAACATTTCTCCAGATCAAATATCTGGCATCAATAATGACAATCAGTTTTATATAATTGTCGTTTGCATTTTTTGTTGCCCATAACATGGTATGTGTGATGAAAAAAAGGCGATCATTCGCAGATGATTCTGAGTCTACAGCAAAGACCAGTGAGCCTGTTGCTGTGGAAACCACTGGAAATACCAAAGTTATGCCAAGCACTTCACAGCAGACCACTGGTTTGGAAAAAAATAACTCAGTTACTAGTCCGAAAGTGACACGCGTTGAAGAAAGAACTGAAGAAGACCCAAGCAGCTCACAAGCAAGACCAAAAGAAGGTGCAACTTATTATTATTTCAATTGAAACTTTCTTTTCTCTCTTTATAAGGTGTTATGTTGCCTCCTGAATTCATGTAATTTTATTGCTATGGCATTAAGCAATAGTCCAGAAATGCAGATTCATGGGGAGAACACAGGAAATCATTATGATGCCTATTTGTTTGTTTATTTTCCCATTGATGGTATATCTTTTCCAAGCAAGAAAGGGTAATTTCTGATATTTGTAAGGATGGAGAGGGACCAAATTTCTTTGCATCTCTCATTGTACTGATATGAATATCATGATTACTTAGTTTTTGGAGATAGAAATCTACTTGTAAGGGTAAATCTAGCACATAAATTCATTGACAGTCTTGGATCAAGACAAAATGGGTGGATTATATTTGTTTGCTATTAGAAGTTAATGTTTAATTTTGTATTTCTGGGCAGTTGTTGAATCCTTCCCTGTTCAAAATCAAGCGGCTTCTCAAAAGCTCCTTCAGAAGATGAGTACCTCTAATCAAGACAATCGACATTCCAGAGGTCGAAGATATAGGGGGAAGGGAAAAGAAGAAGAGCCAGCTGTTTTCACCCTAGAAGAGTGGGAAAAGAGAAAAGCTGGGGCGAAACCTTTTGTTAACCATAAGCTTCCAGATACGAGTAACGATGAAGATCTTGCATGGCAGCTTCAAAACCAACTTGATTTGGAAGATTCTCATGTTAATATCCTTTTGTCTTTGACTGTTGTTGTTATTGTTTTTAGTTTTGAATGTTTGATTTTGATGTTTTCCTCTTTGTTCAGGAGCAGAGCGGAATGCATGACTCACAGGCAGAGAATATCAGAATGAGCATGTTTAGTTATGAAAGAGATGATAGGGTTCACGGGACAGAAAATAGAGGCAGAGGAAGAGGAAGGGGCAGAAGAAAGGGAAGGGGGCGGGGGAGGGGGAGGGGATGAGGGAGGTTTGATTAACCAGTTGGCTCTCCTCCCTATAGCTATTTATCTGTATGTTTTGTTCTTTTATCAGCTGCCTTCCCCACTCCCACTTTCTCAAGTGTTTCATAGTTATGTTGAAGTTTTGGAGTTGCATGCATGTACTAGCTGCAATTACTACCACTAAAGCAGAGACCTTTTTAAAGAGCTATCTATTATTGAAATGTTTTATTTTGCTTCAGTTTCAGATCACAATGTGATCTTTACAAGTTTTGTAGCATTAGTACAAGTGTTACATCTATGAAACACCATGATGTTTCCTTTTAACATAATCTCACAGATAATTAAAATTTTCACGGTCTCATTTTCTTACCTAAATGAGTGTCTGGTTGAAAATTTTTGGACTACATTTTTGCAATTTCGTTTTGTAAAATTTTTGTTGCATGGCAGTAACTTATGCTCAGGCAAATCTGGTAGTTTATGCTTATAAATAGTGAGACGTGAACTGAAGACAGTTGCGCTGTATGTTAACGCCTGGCGTGCTACTCAGCAGATCTTTATTGCACCAAAAGCATACTGGAATTTTTTTTTGTTTGTGAATTTTCTCGATGCCTTAATTGAATAAACTATGCTGAATTTATACACTGCAAGACTCTGCATCTTAACAACGAAAGTGCAACTAATAACTAAAAAAAATAGTAACCGTAGTTAAAAAATAACAAATAAATCAGACTTGTGCACATTATTCGGAGTAGTGACCAACTACTTTGACTGACTCAATAAAATTAATGGTCATGAGGAATGAGAATAAAAGAATGTGAATGAAATTCATATTTATTTGGTAAAATGTAATTTGATAATGGGAAGAAAATGTATGGATCTCACACAATTTGGGAATAAGGAATGAGAATCTCATTCCCATGGGGGGTTGGGAATGAAAATGAGGGAATGAGAATGAAATATATATTTACTTTTGTATCTCTATAATTTTTTTCATATTTTTCAACTTACTCTCATTTAAATCACAATTAATTTTATTATTTTAAATGTCATTAATAATAATAATAATTATTATTATTAAATTTTATTAACTTTATTATTTTAGTTATTATTAATTATTTTTATTGTTATTTTTATTAATATTATCATTATTAACAATAAAAATAATAATTAATTTATCATTATTAATAATATTATCATTTTTGTTGTTATTATTATTATTATTAAAAAAATAATAACAATAATTAATAATAACTAAAATAATAAAGTTAATAAAATTTAATAATAATAATAATGTAATTTTCATTATCTAGATATAAAAATGATATTAATTAAAAAATAATAATAACAATAATTAATAGTAACTAAAATAATAAAGTTAATAAAATTTAATCATAATAAATATTAATAATGATAATATTAATAAAAATAATATTAACAGTAATTAATAATAACTAAAATAATAAATTTAATAAAATTTAATAATAATAATAAATGTTAATAATGATAATATTAAAAAAATAAAAATAATAATAAAATTTAATAATAATAACTAAAATAATAAAGTTAATAAAATTTAATAATAATAATAAATGTTAATAATGATAATATTAATAAAAATAATATTAACAATAATTAATAATAACTAAAATAGTAAAGTTAATAATAATAATATTATTATTAAATTTTATTAGCTTTATTATTTTAGTTATTATTATTATTTTTTAATATTATTTTTATTAATATTATCATTATTAATATTTATTATTATTATTAAATTTTATTAACTTTATTATTATAGTTATTATTAATTATTGTTAATATTATTTTTAATAATAACAACAACAACAACAATAATGATAATATTGTTAATAATGATAAATTAATTATTAATATTATAGATATTTTGATAAATTGATTTTCATTTTTTTCATTCCCATTTATTTTGCCAAATAAACGCAACATTCCAGCATATTCTCATTCCCATTTATTTTTACCAAGTAAACATTAAAATTTAATTTCTATTCTTCATTCTCATTCCAGCCTATTCTCATTCCCAAAGCATTCTTAAGGCCCGTTCGGTACCCTTTTCCACGCAGCATTTTCGTTTTCATTTTCATAATACACATATAATACATGTTCGGCCAATTAATTTCAAAAAACAGATTACAAAACACAAAATCCGGATTCATTATTATAACTACTAAACTGAAAACAACTTAAACATGTTCTTCAAATATCACAAACTAAACCTAGAAATGAATTAAAAAACAAAAGAAAATCGTGACCCTCCTCCTTTTCTCTTCACTGCAGCTCTCACTTTCCCCTCACTTTTCTCGATCCAGTTCACTGCAACTCTCTCTTTCCCCTCACTTTTCTCGATCCAGTTGCAGCAAATCTGCACTCTCTCCCTCCCCTTATCTTCATCCAACATCTTTCTCTCGTGATCCACTCTCTCTTGGTCGCTCTTGGTGTGCTAGCCATTGCCGCTGCTCTGTCTCCGCCGTAATCGCTGCTGCTCCGTCTTTGCTCTCCCGGATCTGTCACTTGCCCGACCGTTGTTGCTCACTCGGATCTGTCACTTGCCGGAATTTATTTTGTTTATGAGCTGAAATTTTTGAGAAATTATTTGAGTGATTTTAATTATTTTTAATAGGATGATATTGTAGATTAATAGCATGTACTGAAACTAGAGTATTGTAGATTAATCATATTGGGGGTTATTACATTACTGAAAATTGAGTGGGGGATTAATAGCATGTACTGAAAATTGTATGTTTATATATGAAATTTTCACTCAAAGTTAACAGAGCAATTTCAATTATTCTTTTCGTTGTAAATCCTTGTGCAAAATATTGTTTTTTTCCCTTCGGCCTAGACAGTTGGCAGTATTAATTTTGTTCTTTGTGCAGTATTCTGCTATGAATTTGATTGAGAAGTGTTCGGCTCTATGAAAAAATAATAATAATAAAAGCAAAATAAGCTGCTCAATTATTATAATAAATGGTGTGCAAAATTCTGTTTGTTCTGGTGCATTTGTGCATACATGTGTCGAATGTGAATTAGCAATTCAAGATGATAGCTTGTCAAAAAAATTCTGTTTGTTTAGCTGGGTGAATAACCCTCACTAGGTTACTACTTTACTTGCTTTGTCATAGGTCACACATTACAATTTCCTTGTTGAAAATAAACTATTAGTTACCAAATTGAAAAGTAGTACCAATCATCGCTGCACACACTATTAGCTTACCAGTTTCATTGTTGGGTTTGCTGGTTATATTATTGTTGCAAAGTATGCCTTGATATTACTTAATTTGTAGAGAAGAAAAAGGTAGCTTAGAGTTCCTTAAATATTAAGTTCGTTTATCAATTAGCCTTGAATTTACAAACTTGAAATTAAAAAAAAAAAAAGAGCTTACAAACTTGAAACCTCTATTTTCAATGATTAAATTCCATGAGTGCTTTTTGTTTGTTTATGACATGGTGATGTCTCATCACAGTTTTGTTGCTTGCATTATTTTCTTTGTACTAAAGTGAATCTTTGATGTATTTATTAAGTTTAATGGAGCAATCCTAGTTAATTTTGATGATTTATACATGCATTTAATTTCATTTTTAATAATTCATGTACATGAAATATGGATTCTTGGCTTTGCTTGGACTTATGTTTTGTGCAATTTCATTTGGGATCAATCTGCTTCGAGAATAAATACTTGTAGTTCAGAGTTGACATTGTTGTCGTTAAAGCTTGTTTTCATAAAATAAGTGTAACTTGAAAGTACATTGTACACTATTGAATTTGATTTATTTCTAGTAAGTGTTAATGTATGATGTCTATCATGTAATTTTTTTATAATTATTTTGTTTAATTTACGTGTTGTAATATGTAACTTAATTATAATGTAAAAACAGTGATAATGCGAAACTTTTTTCTATTAATGCTAATACTAAAACTTTATCATTATGTGATTTTTTATAATGATTTTGTTTAAATTATTTATGGTATGTATGTATATGTATTAATTAAACAATTATTTTTTACTAAATGTTTAGTAAAAACTGTTTTTTAAAAATAGTACTACCGAACGCATATTCTCTGTTTTTATCTTTTTCAATTGTGTTTACAGAACACATATTACTGCTTTTAATTTTAAAATATAGGATACAGAAAATAATACCAAACGCATATTTAAATTCGAAATACAGTAACTACAAAATACCATTTTCATTCTCATTTTTACTTTCAAAAAATACTAATTCAGAAATAATATCAAACGGGTCCTTATTTTTTCTCATTTTCGTTCTCATTCCTTAAAATAAACACATTATAAAAAAATAATTAAAATAAAGTGCTGCAGACTCGTAACAGGTAGCGTCTGGCATTGGAGGCCGAGAATTTATTGTGCTGAAATCTTAGTTGAAACTTCCTTGTTTGACCGGTAGACCTAAGCTCCGTTGGCACAGGATGAAGTATCAAATCCGCTCCAAAGAAGTAATCTGCTCTGATGGGCATTTGGTTGCTAGCCATTTTGAGTAGGAGTGTCCAATGGCCCGGGCTTGGCTAAGCCCATGTTCCTTAAAAGGGTCCAGGCCCTCTGCAGGGATGTCCAAGTTTGGAGGGCTGGGCTAGATCCGTCACTGGCATGGACTGGACTTGAGCTTCCATATTTAAAAAAATAATAACTTAACAAAAAAAAAAACAAAACCTAAAATCTAAACTCAGAAGACCTAATCCACAACAGCGGCCGCCCTTTGCTGTCTGATGAAATAGGTTTTCTATTTTTGTGAAAAATAATGTTTAAAGGTCATATTTGCTGAACTACAAGTGTAATGCATTTTTATTTTATTGTTAGAGCTTTTCCTTTACTCAGCACCACAATACTAATCGTACCCTTACATTATCACCGAAAAGCTATTAAAATAACATTGATTCGATATTCTACACTTGGCTTTGGCTAAGTTACGTTAAACGTAACTTACGCCAAATACAGCAACAGTGCTAGTGATGGGACTTGTCACTGTTGCTGTGCCTGGCGTAAGTTACGTTTAACGTAACTTAGCCGGCTCCTCTACACTTTATAGCCTACATTTTTTTGAAAAAATTGCTAGCCTACATTGCCTCACTTGAGCGAGAGAAAATGTTCTTGGATCGTTAGAATCTTCATTGATATGCACAACTCTCTTGTCAGGGACTCAAGAGGGTGAAGCTATGAGGGGCTACTAGAAAAAAATTAATTAATTATAAATTTATTCTTTAAAAAAAATTATAGTAAAATATTAAAATATAACTAATAATTATAGTCAATATCTAAATCGAAAAACTCACCCAAATCCCTAACTAATTGATCCAATTATCCAAAGTCTAAATTCCCAAAAACTCAGCTATTCAAGTCATCAAGTTGTCACCTCATGAGTAACGGCCAACCTCTACTGCACCTGCATGCTCATAGTATTTTTCAATTAGTTATTAACTTATACTTTTGTCAATTTTTTATTATAAAATAATTAATAATTCTCTAATGTATTATTATCGCAGACAATATAATTCAGATACGATAATATATGAGTTTGAAGAATCAGTCAAAATTTCGTTGATAGTGTTTTTTTATTTACATTGTACTGTTATAGTTTTATTATTAGTTTTTTGCTTGTCTAGTGTATTTTAATAATTTCATTTGTATAGAATAATTTTTTTGAGAAGTAATTGAATTTTTTTTAAAAAATCTAACCCACCCCAAAAAATAGTGCTAGCTTCGCCACTGTCTCTTGTCCCCTTACCCCCCCCCCCTTCTTTAAGATTTGGAATTCTGAGAGAGACTATGAGAGAAAAAAAAAAGTAGGAGAAGATACTAATTCAAAAGGAAAAATATAATTCGATACAGAGAGTAATGCTAAAATTTACAAAAATTTGGATCAAAGTCACGTGACACGTGATGATTGATCAGTAATTGATACTCTATAATTGTCATGTTGATGGGTCAAAAGGAAAAAAAAAAAGAAAAGGTCTACTACAATGTTTTTTGTTATTGATAACAATTTTAACATTTTTGTTTTGTTGTATATGTTATTGATTTTTTATTGTTTATATTATTGGTAACAACTTTTTTATTGTGAAAAAAAAAGTCTAGTGTTTAGGGATGGCAAAATTCGAATTCGAAAATGGATTCGGATTAAACTTTTGATATTCGGATCCGCATATTTTTTTGCAGATCCGGATGCAGATAATATCCGCATGGATTGCGGGCGGATATTCTAGATATTCAGATCCGCATAATAATAAATTTAAATATAATTTTAAATTTTATAATTTACATAATGATATTAAATAAAATTCAATTATAATTTAAGAATCAACAATTTAACATCAATTCAACATAAATAACATACAAAAACACCATAAATTCACAAACAATAATTTTACAATATAAATCAAACATAAAAAAAAATCTAAGGTAAATCGATTTATTACAATATTCTCTAATTATTATTATTATTATTATTATTATTATTATTATTATTATTATTATTATTATTATTATTATTAATGTTTTAACATATTTTTTAAAGTTAATGAAGATTATAGAGTTAATTATGCTTATACATTTAAATAATTAATTTAATTTATATATTTTTCAACTGAAATTTAATTAAAAAAATAAAAAAAATCTAAGCTAAACCGATTCATTACAATATTCTCTAATTATTTTATTATTATTATTATTATTATTATTATTATTTAACATATTTTTTAAAGTTAATGAAGATTAGAGATTTAATTATGCTTATACATTTAAATAAATAATTTAATTTATATATTTTTCAATTGAAATTTAATTAAATAAATAATTTAATTATAAAAAAAATGCGGATCCAGATCCGCACGGATTGTGATTTTTAAGATCCGGATCTTTACGGATCCGGAGTTTATTGTCAACCCTACTAGTGTCGGATGCACAGTGTAGCATAGCAAAAGAAAAAACATGTAACAATTATCGATTTTTTAATCACTGACATGTATTACAAAATTAAAAGTCTACTCATATTTACATGACACATCTATTAAAACTATCTAAATTAAGTAAATCAACACAATCTAAATTTCTTCATTTTTTATTATATTATACTCTTAGATTTGTATTTTTTATTGTAAAATTTGTAAAGGGAAAATATCCATCGTCCACCTGATTTTGTCAACTTTTTCAAAAATACACAAATCCTAATTTTTTTGGTTGCGCTCCACCTGAACTTATAATTTTTTTCACATTTCCACCTCCGTCTACAAACCGTCAAGACGTTGCTGACGTCATAAGGCTAAAATGATAATTTCACTTGGGCTTAAAAAACGACGTCGTTTAAGATCTGTAATAAGCAAAAAAAAAAAAAGGAAAAGGAGGCATAGTGGTCCACCAGTACAGCAAGCAACGAAAACAACAATAGTTTATTCCCCACCACATGCACGAAGAAACAACAAAATCCCGCCATTTTCCTATAGTTTCCATGCATTTTCATCAACGAACCACGCTTAAGTTTCAAATATTTTGTTAAATCGAAGATTCAGAGGCATTGATGAAAGTGGTGAGCTGTTACGAAGTCGCGACGTTTTGCTTTTTTAAGGGTTTGAAGCTACAATCAAGTGAGTTTTGTTTTATTTACTTATTTTCAGTTAATTTTTGACATGCAACAATGTGTTTGAAATAATGTCTGGTGATTGTTGTTAACACATTCATTCGCTGTTACTAGAAACCCTAGAATATAGATTAGTTTGATTTGTAACATATTTGTTGGGGGTAATGATAAATTGGGGAGTAATATGCGTTTTCGGCTGTTGAGATGCAAATTTATGAAAGATTATGCTACTATAGTTGAATGCATGTTTATCCCCTGCCTAGTTATGTATCTTTGTCTGTGGTTTACATATAAAATTTGGGGGTTTTGAAAATTTTTTGTTGGTGATGTATGGGTCATGGTTTTTAACCCCTGGCTATATATGTATGTATATCCCTCAGCCCCCCGAGGAAGATTTAGTTGTTGCATGTAAAATTAGAATGTTTAAAAAGCTAGCTACATGCATCCATATCCAGCTAGATGTTTGTTTACATGCATTTTCTTTAAGTTTCTGACCTGTAATATTAATAATACATTAATAGGAAAATAGTAGAGTTACCAACAAAACTCAAGAACTGTAAACTAATGCTGAATTTTTTTTTGGGCATTCAGGATGCAACAAGTAGAGTTAGTGATATCCTTTCAAGGCATGAAAAAGAATTTAGGGTTACTTCAACCTGACTGTACAATTGCGAAGATTAAGGATACTATTGTAAGCATTACGAGTCCATATGGGTTAGATTGTGCTTCAAAAGTCATGTTATATGTTACAAATCCAGAGAATCAGGCTAAGATTGCACTGGATTCAGATTTTGGGCTAGACGTTTTGCTTAAAATTCATCAGGTTTTGGGTGTAAAGACTCTCACAGTTGAAGTTGCACCAGCACTGTACCCTCAGTTTCAAGATTCTGTCTTACTACATGCATTATTGACTAACCTAGGAGTTGTATTGCCTGATGAATTGATTAATCAGTTGAATAATCCTGTCAGCGAAAATGCCTCTGTTGGGGGAGAAGCTACTGCTAGAAAAGATGATGTTGTTGAGGGACAAGTTATTGTTGGGGGTGGTGAATCTGACGTAGATGCATTACTATCTGACTACTCGGACAGAAATGATTGCAGCGATGATGATGTTAATGCACAAGTCATGTAAGCTGAAGTTGATGGTGCTGCTGTAGGTACTCTTGTTGATGAGGACAATGAAGGCACAACTGAAACTGACATTGATTCTGATTCAGATGGTAGTTTATCTGGTGATAATAAGGAGGTAAAATGGGTTGTTGATTCTTCTTATGATGATATTGAGCTTGGGACTGTCAAATTGACCAATTACATACAACAACATGAGTATAAAGTGGGTGTTGATGGGAAAAATAGGCTAAAATTAAGACATGTGTTTAGAGATGTTGCTTATTTTAGAGAGATTTTGCATGAAGTGATGATTATGAAAGGGTTTGCCATTAAAACAGTTTACAGTGAGCCAAGAAGATTTGTGGGTACTTGTAAAGAGGCTGGCTGTCCGTGATATGTGGCTGGTCAAAAACTAAACGATGGAACTAGTTTTATATTGCGACAGTATAATAAGAAGCATGAGTTCAGACTTACCAACAAGACAGTGAAAGTGTCTTCTTCTTGGGTAGCTAGTAAAATAAAAAGTCAGATTGCCATTGACCCGAATGTGAAAATTGATCTTTTGAAGAATTTTATGCAAGAGACGTATGGTTTGAAGATTGAAAATTTGACATTGTATCGGGCTAGAGCAAAGGCAAGAATGGAGGTTTTTGGGGATCATTTGAAGGGATATCAGAAACTGTTTGAGTATGCTGCAGCTATTCACAAAGCTGATCCGGGAGCAATATGTAAGGTGTTGTGTGATGGTGTTTCTATACCCGATAAGGTATTATTCCAAAGATTTTTTGTTTCATTTCCAGCACAAAGAAATGCATTTCTTAATGGCTGTAGGCCTTTTATCGGGGTAGATGGATGTCACTTAAAGGGTAAATATGGGGGAGTACTGTTAGCTGCTATTGCCATGGATGGTAATAATGGGATTGTCCCATTGGCAATATGTGTTTGTGAGATTGAGAATACAAAGACATGGGGATGGTTTATGGAGCACTTGCATAGTTATCTAAAGGATGGGAGGCAGGTGACTTTTGTTAGTGGCAGACAAAAAGGGCTGATTAATGCAATTTCAAACACATGGCCTACTGCTTATCATAGGGCATGTTCTAGGCATGTGTATGCTAATTTTTCTAAGTCATTTGCTAGTGCACAGTTGAAACAATTGTTTTGGAAAGCTACTAAAAGCTATAACAAGCATGACTTTGAGGAGGCAATGGTAGAGATAAAAGCTGTAAAAGAGGCTGCATTTGAATGGCTGGAAAGAGAGCTAACTAGTTATAGTTGGTCGATGCACACATATGATAGAAATTGCATGGTAGACCGGACTGACAACAATGCGTCGGAGTGCTTCAACAGTTGGATATTACCTTACCGAGACATGCCTTGCTTGACAATGCTTGAAGAAATTAGATGTCGGCTTATGAAACGGTTTACAAAGAGGAGACATGAGGCAGCCACTTGGAAGAGACAACTGACACCTAAAGTTGTAAGAGAGTTGGACAAAAAAGGAAAGATTGCACAAAAAATGATTGTACAAGCTTCTGGTGAGCTGAATTTTCAAGTTATTGATGCAGCTTATAGTCCACCTAGAAGGTTTGTGGTGAAGTTGGAGTCCAGAACATGTGATTGCGGTTATTGGGAAATTGCCGACCTCCCTTGTCAACATGCGATGGCTGCCATTGGATATGCAAGACATGCAATTGAGGAGTATGTTCCAGCATGGTTTGCTACAAAGACTTACCTCAACACATATTCAATGATGTTTAGCCCTCTTCCGGATCAATGTATGTGGGAGTGTACAAGAAGACCATTGATTGATCCACCAATTGTGCAGAAAAATGTTGGAAGGCCTAAAAAATCTAGGAAGAGAGCACAAAATGAGCCTAATAAAGAGAAAAGAAAAGTCTTTGTTATTTGCTCATTCTGTGGTGGCTCCAACCATAATCTGAGGTCCTGTCCATTAAGACCATCTGTTGCAAGGGCAAATAAAGCTAAAAATCATAACTCTCAGGTACGGACAATATACTACTATTAATTTTTAATAGTTTATTATTATACATCATATGTAACTGTTACTATTTATTATATGCAGCCTATATATACTGTCATTAAATAACAAACATCATGTTTTGTAGGCATCAACTACCTCAATTTAGCCGTTAAATGCTTCACAACAAGCAACAAGAAGAAGAAAACAGGTGCTGACTTGTTTTATTTTATTTTTTTGTGGTTGTCCAATTTGTTTTATGCGTAACATAAGATTCATTTATGCTTGAACATAGGCATCACAGACAACAACAGTAGCAAAATCAATTGATTCTGAAGTTGCTACATCACAGACAGCAAGAAAGGTGTTTTTTTTTCTGTTTAAGTTCTTTTTGTTTTTTTTTTCTTGTTTAAGTTCTTAAACTAACGTACAATATATTTAGATACCAAGTGGTCCATGACAAAGTTCCAATACTAGAGGGAGGAAAAGAAAGGCTCAAGTTGGCTCTGGAGATGCTGGAACAAGAGGTGAACAATCAAGTCAGGGACTTGTCACAATCTGAAAATCCATCTCAAGCTTCAAATGTGACAGGTTCTTTGTAATGATGAATGCGAACAAACTAAAAATGTTTAAACTTGCTATATCTGTTGTTATTTTGGAATATCGCTGGTTATTTTGGAATATTGCTGGCTATTTTGGAATATTGCTGGTTATTTTGGAATATTGCTGGTTATGGAAGTTAACTGTTACTTGGGCTGTATTTTCATGACATGTTTAATTGTTATTTTTGCTGTTTTTTGGATAATTAGATATGGTTGTATTTAAGCTCATTTTACTTGGGCTGTATTTTTTATCTATTATGGTTGAAGTTATATTATTTACAATGTATTTAAGTTGACTGGCTCTAGGACAAATGGAATATAATTAATCTCATTTTATTCATGCATATTTTGTAGGATATATTACATTTTAGTAAACACAATAGCACAGACAAATACTAGCATAATTATTATACATTTAAGCGTCCCTTCAATGACCTTTAGCCTTTTCTTTATCTTTGCTACATCATCAGCGCGAAAGTGGACTGCATCCAGCTCTAAATTTTGATTATCTGCTATCTGGTCACTATTGCTAGGGTATATGAGAGTTTCGGCTATAAACCATTGCCAAAACTTGCATTTATTGAACCTGCGTGACCAAAACATTGCATTATGATTTTGTGGTGTAATGGAAACCATAGCACATGCTTGCACACCACACCAGCAGTGAATTGGAGTGCATTTAACTTTTCTATGTTACTGTCCACTGGTTGCAGAACTTGAATTATAACTTGATGCCATTTTTTAATTGATTGTGTGGATGATGTGTTTGAAAGAATGAGACAATTGTTGGCTTGAATGTGTAGATGATGGGTTGTGTATGAGTAGGTTTATTTGAACAAATGATTGTCAGTTGTGACTTGTTTGTGAGCAGCTGTATATTTGCTTCAATGTGTAGATGATGGGTTGTGTATGAGTAGGTTTATTTGAGCAAATAATTGTCAAATGTGGCTGGTTTGTGAGCAGCTGTATATTTGCTTGAATCTGTAGATGATGGGTTGTGTATGAGTAGGTTTATTTGAACAAATGATTGTCAGCTGTGGTTGGTTTGTGAGCAGCTGTATATTTGCTTCAATGTGTAGATGATGAGTTGTATGAGTAGGTTTATTTGAATAAATGATTCTCAGTTGTGGCTGGTTTGTGAGCAGCTGTATATTTGCTTGAATGGTAGAGCTTTCATGCATTGCATATGTAACGGTTCATGAGTTTAAATACTAAAAATTGTAACCGTTGGGAGGCAACAGCTACAATACTCACAAAGCTAATATTTTGGTGTTTGTTTAGGGTAAATATGTAATTTTCTATTTTCAGGGTTAAAAAGTAATTTGGACAAAATTCCGTTAGTTTTATTGACGGTTTGCAGACGGAGGTGGAAATGTGAAAAAAATTATAAGTTCAGGTGGAGCGCAACTAAAAAAATTAGAATTTGTGTATTTTTGAAAAAATGGATAAAATCAGGTGGACGGTTGATATTTTTCTTTTTGTAAATTATAATGGGTAATTTAGTATCTGCACAACTAAATCAATTCAATTTAGAGGTATTTTAGTCTTTTCAATTTATAACAGCAACGTTGTTATACTTTAATGGCAAAAAGTAACAGAATAGGTGTACGGTAATAGTTGTCAAAACAAAACAAGTGGGTGGACAGTAAAATATGCTGAATGGTTAAAAATAACCCCCTTTTTTTTAGGATTTTATTACGTTACATTGAATGTACCATACACAACCAATAAGAACCATACAATTATATGAATCTCATAATTTATGTAGTTCTTATGGATTGTATATGGTACATTCAATATAACATAAGAGCGCCTTTTTTTTATCACTTATTCGCTTGCACCACAACTGGAATCCTGCAACAGTATTGTAGGCGTGGAGTGTGCTGTGTGGTTAGTTGAGCTCCATAGGCAGAAATTGAGAATTTTCAGAGGGACCCACAGTATTTTTGAGAGCACCAAAGCTTTTTCAATATTGAAAGGCAATAAAAAAAAGGACAAATCCCCAGACCACAGTCAATTAGTCATCATATTTCCCTTCCAAAAACATGTTCTGTACTTCCCAGTCAGTGCTTCGAATCCTTTCCGCAGACGGGGACAACAATGGAAACTTTTCTAAACCAAACGTTAATCGCCGTCTTAATCTCTTCTCTGATCGCGATTAGATCCTACAGGAGAAAATCCCTCAACTTCTCCGGCGCAGTCTCCGGCTTTATTGTTATGACTGCCCACATCGCCGCTGGAAGCAGGTTCGTTTCCTTGCTTTTTGTTTCCTTCTAATGTTTTTTATTTCCAAATTTTCTTCCTTTAGTTATCAAAGTCTTTATCGGTTAATGGATTTTAGGATTAAAACTAATCTACACGTGCCTGTGATTGATCTGAAGATTCGGAGCTTTATTACTTGTCTTCTTCTTCACTTCATCCAAGCTTACTAAGGTTGGAGAGGAGAAGAAGCGACGCGTTGACGCTGACTTTAAGGAGGGTGGTCAAAGAAATTGGTAACTGCCTTTTTCACTTTTCGCCTTGCTTTCTTTCCTTCATCTTGCGGCATTGAAATTTAGAATTTTAAGTTGTTTATAGTACATTTCTTTGTAGTAAATAAAAGGACTTAGCTTCCGTTTGGGGCAGCTGCTCCCCGCGTTTTATTATAGGGGATATTCCCCTAAAATATAGGGTGGGGAGCAACTGCGCTGCCTTAGGCCCCCGCCTACAACTGCTGCCGTGGGAAAAAGTTTGTGATTACAAAGAAAAGTTAATAGTCAGATAATAATTTTGACAAAAAATGGTAAAGGTATTATAAGTTTTTCATCATACAATCAGAGGATCAAATCAACTTAGCTTCTAAATTTTAGTTACTAATGTTTACCAAACACTTTATTGTGATAGCTTTTAAACTATAGCTGCCCATCCTCGATACCAAATAGTGTCTAAGTGTTTAGATTTGTTTTCTAATGGGGAATTCGTGGTTTGTTATTTTCAGGATACAAGTGCTATCCAATAGTGGTATTGCAGCAGTTCTAGTTGTGATAGTTTGGAAGTTGACTGGACAGCAGGACAAGTGTTTGGACTCAAAAGAGTTGCCTCTTGTGACGTCTCTCATTGGCGGTATTTTAGGCCACTACTGCTGCTGCAATGGGGACACTTGGTCTTCCGAGCTTGGGGTACTTAGTGATGAGCAGCCTCGATTAATCACAACTTTTAAGGTTGATATTCTCTTACTTTTTGAGTACTTGTTCAACTCACTGATAGTTTGCATCGCATTCCTATGACATATTCCATTGCATTCTTCCATTTCCTTTCACTCTGCTGAAAGTTGAAGAGCATTAGTTTATTAATGTTTCTGTGTCTTCTCGTAGCATGAGGAAGCTTGACGCTCTGTTATTCTTCTTGTTAAAGGGGATCTGCATGTACCACTCTCTTATTTTTAAAAGTTCCATTCTAAAAGTTCTTTTGTCATCTGTATGATGCTATTATGCTAATGCTTAAACATGGGGTTTTTGCTGCGCTGCATGCCAGATCATAACTTTAGCTGACTTGCATCTAGGGCTGGATGATCAGTGAATCCTTGTTAATTATTATCAATTTCTGCTCTTTGTGTTCTTTCAAGGCCTAGTCTCTCTTAATAAATCATTATTCACCATTTCTCTCATTGATCAAGTGTATATCTGTCCTGAGTCAATATTTTCAATATTTGCTGTGCTATATTGGAAATTTGGAATTTGATTTTCGAGATTCGTAAGTCTTCAATTAGTAATCATGACCAAAAATATTTGATGTGCTCTAGTTAAATTTCAGAAGTTGTGAATATAAATCTAATCTGTTTCCTACATGGTTTTCAGCCTGTTCGGAGGGGCACAAATGGTGGTGTAACAAAAGCAGGACTCCTGGCAGCTGTGGCGGCTGGCAGTGTCATTGGACTGACATTTGTTCTCTTTGGATTTTTCACTGCAACATGCACTCGTGATATAGCTCTTAAGCAGTTATTGGTGATACCTATCTCTGCAATAGCAGGATTATGCGGAAGTCTCATAGATTCTCTGTTAGGAGCAACACTGCAATTCAGTGGATTCTGCAGTGTCCGCAACAAGGTAAATGTCTTGTAAAATCTAGATTAGCATGAGCTTTCTGTGAATGGCATACATCATCATAACTTGTGCATACTGCTACATTTTAGGGCTAATTTGGTAATGCTATAGCTTTTAAAATAGTTGCCGTTAGCTGTGCTGATAATTAATTGTGGAGAGAATCAATTAAAAGTTTGGTAAAATTTATTTTTAAAAGTATTGTAAGTTTTAAAAGTAGTCTTGTATGTTTGTAAATCTTACTATTAAATTATTGTAAGATTGTAAATACCTGAATTGATATAATGTTGAATAAAATTTATTTACATATTTATAAACATGTATATAAAATATTTTTTATTGTGCATATATAATAATTGATAACTAAAATAAATATTTTATGATATTAATTTTTTATTTTTGTATGGAATTTTATTACGTATGAAATTGATTTTCGAACTCAAATATTGAAAAGTTACGTGTTCCTTATATTTTAAAATCTGCAGTACGAAAAGTAGTTTCTAGGAAAATCTACCATACACTAAAATTAACTTTAAACTTTTCAAAGACACCTTTAGAGTCTTCCAAAAACACTGGCCTGAGTGTCTTTGCAAATTCTAAGCTAAGCTTGAGCATCTCTAATCGCTGATGCAGGTTGTCGGGAAGCCTGGACCAACGGTGAAGAAGATTTCTGGTCTTACTATTCTAGACAACAATGCTGTGAATCTGGTATCAATTTTGCTGACAAGTTTGCTGACTTCTATTGCCTGCAAGTACATTTTTTGAAGCCATAACCGGAACTGAAGTAGCCGGAATATGGGACCGAACCAAAACAGCTCAGATTTTGCGTTGCTGTAATAAACTGTAAATCTGTGCATTTTTACGTATGAATCTAAAATCATTGGATCTGACCTAATAAAATACGTGTCCGTATGGCTTTTTCAGAAGATCAATAAGAAAAACAATACTGCGGTTATGAATAATCACTCACATGGTATGAAGGCTGTTAATGCCTAGTATGTTTTACTCATTCAGCAAGTGAAAGCCAGATTTGTAAAACCACCGACGCAGCAAATCAAATAGGGACACAGTTCAGAATCAGTGAAGACTCTTTATAACATAACAATTTATTTACTCATGGAAAGCCACACTCTTTCCGACAAAAGAGAAACAACAGACTGATTACCACAGCTAGTGACGGAGTCTACTATGTGTATATTACATCTTCATCTATCATCAGACGATCCATCGATGATGCTTTGATTCAAGGGCAGCAACAGCACAGCATTTCCAAGCAACACTCGCAGGTCTCAAAGCAGCAGAAACAGCAGCACAACGCGAACACACTGCAGTTCATAATAATACCCAAATAATAATAGTGATAACACTAAGGTGATATTTTTTTTTTGTCTGAAATCTGAATAGATTTGAATTAGTCTGAATTCTGAATAGATCTGAATGTCTGAATCTGAATTATATGTTTGTTTTTTTATCTGAATCTAAAAAAATAAGTATTAAGTTTTTTTTTTTTAACTGAAAAAGCTGAAAATATATACTTTTACATTTGTATCCTTATTAAATTTGAATGTCAAATAAATAATATATTAAATACCACAATATTTTAACATTTATAAGTAAAACTATATTCAAGTGAATACATAATTATTTTAGAATTTTAATATATAAAATACCATAAATTTCAAATTTTGTCGTATATAATATAAGAAAGAAAAAACATGAATATTTTTATGTGGGGTAAATGTCTATGGGTGAGTTTTGGGATAGACATGAAAAATAAATTATAAAACATGGATATTTTTGACATTAGTAAGTAATTGACTTAATTCAAATTTCTCCATTAAGTAAAAAGTTAAAAAAATTAGCTTATTTTATTAAGTCAAAATTATCTAAAAAGTCTCATTAAGTTATAAAAACAAACACCTCTAATTAACTTAATTAATTAAGTTAAGTCACTTTAAGTTATTAAGTTAAAAAATAAACGCCACCTAAAGTTCCTGTATATTACTTAATAACTGCTATTGAAAATATATAAAAAAACAAAAGTAATTAAATAATTTAAGCATTAAAATAGTGAGAAATAAGATGACACAGTTCCACAATCATCTAATTCATATCTTCTGTCAAAAATTAAACATAATAAGGGGAAAAAGAACAAAGGCTACGTGTAATAATTAAAGCGAGGAGTAAGTGAAAAAGAATTGAGACAAACCAAGCGTAAAGGCAGCCTCTTTCTTCATGGCGCCTGCGAACGTGATCATAGTATGTGGATGGGTATGTCATTTCTTGATAACCCGATGGTGGCGGTGGTGCGTACATTATGATTGTGGGTATGATCTCTCTCTGTCTCTCTGTCCCCTAAAATTACAAGGATTAAGCAGATAATTAAGCAAAAGATAATATTCTCTCCATATATAAAGAGCATGACATGATGGTGTGATGGCTCAAAGTAAAGAGAAAAAAGTGTGGGATATTTTTCACTAGGTGCCAGGTGGTGCTTTCTTATTTCTTCCAAAAAAATAGTTCATTCGATTTTGTCTGGTCAATGCCATTTTTTTTTTAGGTCAATTCCTTAATGTTTAAGATTCCATGTAATTTTCCACAGAAAGCGAAACGCTATCATATCATATGCCAAAGGTAAAGCTTCGGCTGGTCAGTTGTCTTGAGGAGCTGACATCATTTGTGATTAAGAATCCATTTCCAACTGCCTAATGCCAAAGTGGGCCAAAAGAACAGGCAGCAAGCTCCAAGCCCCTTGGTAATACAAGCCTAAACCAAGCATTCTGGAAATGCCTGAAGGCAATTTTGCCAATGAATGAATATTCTCATTGTATTAGGATCGGAAACCGCCAGTATTAGTAGTATCTACATATTCAACCTCTTTCAAGGGATAGAAAAATAAGCAAATCAAACAGAGCTTTAGATAAATGAAACGACATATCAATACACAAGTGCCATCAGAGGAATACAAACCTATATCATTATAGCACCGCACCACAAGGCAACTACTCTTAAAACAACATCTTAGTGTAGATACAGAAACCCTATTGGATTGGCATCCTAAATCTGGCCAAATTCAACAGCCAACTTCAATTCCTGCAATAATCAGAATCTCCAGACACATGGTTGGTTCATTTCCCATATTTGGTGCTCAAGAAGCAATTAGCAAGCAACAGAGCATGTGGCCGGTTTCACTGGAGCTATAATATAATCAGCAGAGGGTTGGAAACTAGCTGCACTTTCCAGGCGTTCCCACGTCAGTTTCCGCCTCTCTGCAGCCACACTCAATGTGGAATTTTCCTCCTCTAATTTCCTTTTGCAGGCTTGCACTAGCTCTTCATCCATTTCACATAATATTTTCCTTACATTTTGTGTCAGGTTAAGTACTGCTTGGTTCCAGTGATTCTGGGTGTTCCGTTCGAGAGCTGGGAAGACAAGAGGAATAATCACCTGTCGGTTATGGGTTACAAGATTAAGAATGTGCTCGTTGTTCCATAGTAAGTGAGCTCGTTCAGCCACCTGAAAATAATAGAGAAGGAAAATATTTAAGTTCTCACTTATTCTTCACCCATAACTACCCATCATATCACCATTTTATGTTGATTCATTATCTGATATTTATATTAAGTCAGACTCTTCACCTTTACACAAGTAATCAAAATTTGCTTTTCTATACAATGAGGAAATATCTTCTATTGGAAACTGTTTGATTAGAAACAAACAAATGAAATTATGACCAGAAACAACAGTTGAACATTTTAATCCCATAGTTTCAAGTTCTTGATCATCAAATGACCATAATTTTAATCAAAGGGAACTTAAAAAAAAAAAGACACAACAGTGCTAAAGATGTTAACCAACTCTTTTATTAATAAGCATGCACATGATAAAGAGGAAGTATACCTGGTAATGGGAGCTGTTAAGGCAGCATCCTATGCGCCGAAAAAGTGGTACCATTATCTTTTGGAACTCAGCCATACTAGTCATTTCCAGAACCTCTTCCAACTCACTTATAAACATCAACTCTTTCTGGCTATTTGTCACCGGCCAATACTTCAACAGTCCCTTAATCGCATTTGTAGCCAACTTTGGGTCCTTATCTATAAACTGTACAACACAATATGTTAATTGTTGATGATAAATACCCACTGATTTGGGCTTGTGCAGAGGAATCAGAGCCCTGCATAGAAAGATCTTGTGCTCTTCTTTCAATGGCAATGCAAACCCACTAATAATACTCCCAAAAATCTCCAACAGCTCTGCAATCCCATTATGTCTTTCAGTTTCAAAAACAAAACGATAGATGATATTGCAAACTGCTTGTCGAATAAATTGCCTGTGTGCCATGAATTTCCCATATATCCTATGCAAAACTGTTTTCAAGCAGTCTCTTTCTCTTGGGTCCTCCGAATCAAAAAGGTCAAGTAATCTCACAATAAATAAATGATCTACATACTTCTTTGCCACCTTTACATCAAGAGAACCATAACTGACAAACCGAAGTAGTAGATCATATACAATCTGCAAATGTGACCAAGCAGGATCAAACATTGGTTCTTCATCTTCAGTTTCACCTCCAGTACCATTAGAACGACATTTAGGTGGAAACACTCTAAAAAGGTTAAGTGAACACATTTTACACATTCCAGAAATAGCTGGTTCAGTGAACTTTGCAGATCCAGAAGAAACAAAATCAGCAAGCTCTATCAATGTTTGACGTTTAAGATCTTGTTCAGCAGTAACCTTATCTGAATCACTGAAATCAGAAACCTCACAGCAAAGGTTCAACTTACTGACAAATAGATTCTGCTTTTGAGTATTTGAAACATCTTTGAAAGACAGATGAGGCTCCACGGCCTCCACTCCAGCCATGATGCTGGAAGGAAAAACAGCTGAAGAGACCCGTTTGACAACACTCAAGCGACTTGAAAGACCGTTCCCACCATTTGTACATTGGCTTCCATTGCTGAAGTTGGAATTATTGCTGCCAGAATTAATCTCATCTAGTTGGTCAGATTTTGGTGACTTCCTAGGAAGTTTACTAAGAATTTGCTTGAGCATGGTGGGAAACTGGGAATGCAGCAATCTTAAGCAGAGAAAATGCCTGGATCACAGATAACAGCGATGAATAAAACACACAAAGAATTAAATAAGGGGGTGGGTAAGATTGCTGATTTGCTGTAGCAACACACTAGTAACAAAAACAGATACAATCTAGAATTAGTATATTGGTCAATAGCAGTTAAACAAGAAGAATCCACATCAACTATTTCAACAATATGGCTGAATCGCACAGAAAGGGATTCATGCTGAAATTCTTCAAAAGCAAAAAAGTTCTACCTGAGACTTTTGAGGACACCGTATCTGCATATATGAGAATTCAGTACATATGACATGCCGCAAACCAAAGCAATTCTAAGGAAGTGGATGCATTGTGAATCGACTACATGGTTTATAAACTCAAGTAAAAGTCAGAAAATTGAGTGTGGCAAGGGGAAGACATAGAGAAACCTAATACCAATAAAAAGAATAAAGACCTAAAACCAGACTCAGTTCAATGTTAAGAAACTGTATATATGCAATTTATTGGCCTTATTTGTGTCAAAAGTAAGTTTGAGAGACCGCTTATATATTTAGCTGCAGTGGAAATCTAACAACCACAAGAATAAGCAACCCCATCTATGACTATCAGCATTACCACATTACTTTACTTGAAATAGCTTTCCAGCCAGATACACTGAACCCAAAAGTAGAAACAGTTAAAAGCAATTGCATATAGCTAAAAAAGAAAATCCAGATCAACAAAAATACGAAGGAATTCAGCTACTACGATCATAATCTGGAAAAGGAACCAGAAGCTTGGTATCAACAATGATCTAAACACATTAAAATCAAACGCTAAATTTTGCCATCATACAAAGAATTGGTGAACTCAAATCATGGATCTGGGAGAGTAATGAGACCAAGATAGTATATTTACGAAGGATCTAACCCAAATTACAGAACTTGAGACAAATGGACACAACCAAGATCTTAAATATCATCAACACACGCTTCAACAAAACAGCCTATGCCACTCATATGCATATACTATGGTACATGTCACAGAATTCTACATGTAAATATAAAAAAAATTGTAACTTTTTGCGGTGAACCAAAACTAAAGATTAAATAAGAGAGTAAAAACCTGTTCTTTCTTCAAAACTGTGAAGGATAAGACTACTATGGAAGTAAGAGAGAGAGAGAGAGAGAGAGAGAGAGAGAGAGATTTAGCCAAAAAAGATGGGACAAAAAGAAACTCACAGTTAAAGGAAATAGAAAAATTTAGAACTAAGAGGGCATTTTAGTAATGGCAATATGGAGGTGGATCTCCATGAAAGAAGAAGAAAGGTTTCTCGATTGAAGAGAATAAGAGGTGTGGCATTTTCTGAGAATTGCAGGTACAGAGAGAAAGAGAGAGTCACCAACAGGAGAGAAGTTTTTTTTTATTTATTTTTAAATAATAATAATAATAAGAAGAAGAATAAAAAGAGAAAGAAAAGAAGAGAAATTGAAAAAGTTGTTTAATAATTACAGAGTTTTGGGTCCCTGTGTTTGTAATGTCCAAAAATGTTCAGATTCTCTTTGGTTTAGTTGAAATAGATCTGCTTTGGATTTTCTCTTCCCATTTTCTCCTACCAAAAACTTGGCAACTCTCTGTAATCGGTTATTAACTTGGAGTCACTTCACTTCTCATTCAATCAGTTTATGGACTGTCAATTTGGTTCACTTAACCAAAACCAGCTACTACAAGATCAACAACGAATGCACAGACAGTAAATAAGCGCAGTAAATAGTCAATTTTTTTTTTATGGTATTAAACAATAAACTAAAATGAAATGTATGTTTGTATAATTGTATGTATTTTCATGGGATTCCGTGCATGATGTGCTAGAACCCAAATAATCAATGTATTAATATTATTAGGTAATTTTGAATTCCCATTGACCTTGTAGCAAGTCAGACGAGTCCCAAATTTCAAACTTTCAGCTGCTTTCTCGTATCAAGAGAGCAACTGAGAGGCTAGTTTCCCAACTCAGGGATCCAAGAAGCTTATTAAAATAATATTTATGACTAAAGCCTTTACTTAAGACCAATGAAAGCCTCTTCTCCAACTTCATGGCAATGACAATTTTATAATAATGTTAGGCGTTCCGACATTTAAGTGTCAATTTTAAAACAATGTTAGGTGTTCTGATATTTAAGTATTAAGTAATTAATATAATATTCATCTATTAAATAGTGATTAAGTAATTTTATAAATTATAAAATTCATCGTTTAATAAATGAATGACATATAGTATTTAGGTTTAAGTTGGAAATTAAATATTAAAATTCTTAACATTATTAACCTCTGCTTTATTATAATTTATGGGCCGGCTCTTATCTAGATTGGGCCAACCGTCGGCGGCTTCTATAGAATATTGCCATTTTTAGCCAATAGTAAGATGGAATTAATAACTGCTCATTCTCCACATGGCAGAAGATTGAATTTACAATAATTATTTCAATAATAATGATAAATAAATAGTACCAGTAACATTTTGATCATTGGGTTTTGCTGTCATCAAATGGGAGCATCAAAAACAACAAAAGAGAAAACAGAGTGATTCATAGGAGCATGCATTTTATGATTATGAGACAAATGATAATTACAGACAGTACAATTTTCACTTTCACCAAACCAAGGAATTTTGGGTGGGTGGGGGGGGGGGGGGGAAAAAGACAAAATTTGTAATTAAAGCAAAAAGAAAAATACAAGCAGCTCCTCCGATACATGTGTTCCCTAGCTAGCAGGGGGGGGGGGGGGGGGGGGTTCTCTGTCCTGTACATGCTAGTGTATTGTCACTTTCATTCATGGCTTGTCTTCTCAACTCGTGCTTCAGCAATTTGTTGGTGTTCTTGGAGCTGCTGCAATATTAACATTAACGTTTACCAGATCAATATACAAAATGACAGAAGATGGAGAAAAATTAATTAATTAATTTCCAATCCAATTTAAGCTGTAAGGACTTCAATCAAGTAGCTAGCTAGGAGAATTTATATTTACCTAATCCCACAGCCTCTGAGCTTTTCATTAATCGGATTCGCTTGCATGATTCGACGAACATTCTGAGCATGCATGTAAATAATATCATCATAAACCACAACATATATACATTAATACATATTAGAGATATATATTTTGAAATATAAATTTATTAGAAAATAGTATACGATTTTAAAGTACGGAAAGTCTTAAAAATTTTTGAAATTATGTAATTTTAAAACTTAATTTCATAATGTTATTAAACCCCACAGTTTTAAAATTTTTTCGAACTTTCCTGTATTTTAAAATAATGAATAAAAAAACTACTTCCCCCACACTCTCTCTCTCTCTATATAAAATTTTTAATCCACAAATTTAAAGTACGAAAAAAGTTCAAAAAATTTTTAAAACCTTACGGTTTTAAAATGTTAATTTTATAGTACTTTAAAATAATTTAAAATTTTTTCAGACTTTTCATTTTTTTAAAATTTCGGACTAGAAAACTACTAAAACTAATATATATATATATAAAAGATATAAATAATAGAGTCCAATGATTTCACTTACTTCCAAGGAACATCTCCAAGTAACATCCAATCATCGTCCTTGTCTTCATACGTTGGCACATATTCCCTCCCGTTCAATGCGCCCGTTAGCTTCCTCTCTTCCATATTATCATCACCTGAAATTAAACAAATCATTCAATCTATGCTTTCAAACTTTCATGGCCGCAACAGACTCTAAAAAATAACTCACAAAATGTTACATTTTTTGAACTGTGGATTCGAACTACATGCTATAACAACTAACTATATAGATAAATATAGATAAAACTATGATTAATTAAATTTCAAAATATAGATAAAACTGCGATTAGTATTAATTTAAATTTTATATCTTAAAAAAGTACAGACATATGCATCTGAGAATTTACGTTTATCTTTATATATAATAATTACCACGGGTAGTAAAACAGGTAAACATCTCCTCCAGAGCCCGAAACAGGTCTTGGTAGCTACTGTATATTTGCAGGTCAACTTTGCGTAGGTATGGTGCTCCATCCACGGCTACTTTTACAAGCTTGCTGCTGCCTTCTAATGTCTTCTTTCTGAACGATCTCACAGGTGGCCATCCAGTTACTTGTGCCCTAGATTTATAAAACCAAAATTAATTAAACATACTCTTTCTGTGCGTGTATGTATATAAATTAATCCTTCTCATGCTTATATTTTTTTTAAAATGCGAATTTAAAATTTCACATCAGTGTCAAATAGTTTTCCACTATTGTAAAATGATTTATAAATGTATTTTTATCATTATTTATTTAATTAACATCATATGGTGTTAAACTAAATCTGTATTTAGAAAAATACAGACATCCATGTGTGTGTGTGTGTGTTATATATGTATGGATGTATTATCAAATAAATATTCTAATTCAAGATCTTGGAATTGTTAAAATCTGAAAAAATTATTAAATAGAGCGATTTAATAATATAACGACGTTTAGTAAGATTTCTGGACTTTAATAAAGTATATAATGATCTTTCATATCTATGAAAAAAAAAAAAAAAAAAAAAAGCTGCCTGGTTCTCAAATAGTATTGCATAATTATGATTCCAAGTGATATGACTGCTGAATGTTTAATGCGAAGACATATACATACATGTACATGCATTTAAGAAATTACTATTAATATGGCTGGGTTGCTGAAAACCACACACACACACACACACACATATATATATATATACACATACACACACTTACTTGGCAGCTGGGTATTTTCCGGTACCGGACACCCGGCTCTCCGAATTTTGTCCACGTGGCATGCTGATGTGAGAGGTACCAAGGTTGAGATCAATAACGGTCTCCATGAACCCTCGTTTTGTACAGTTCTTCTTATGTCCCTGGGCGAAAGCAGGCGCCCGCGCCGGTGAACGGCTCTCGCCAGGTAATCCCAAAGTCAGTTCTGTGTCGAAACTCATGAGGCTAGCGCCGTCACTACTTTCTGGCGAGTCTACGGTTGTGTCCTGTGACATTTGCAACTGTTTGACTGATTCTATTGTAGCTGGCTACCCTGTTACGTTCGTTGTATTCTTCTGCTCGTGGATGAATGAACGAGTGAGTGGATGTCGAGGTTTTTGTATGTACAAAAAAGTTACGGTCCAGTGGAGAACCGCCACGTGAGGAGTCGAACCGGTGCCTGTAGAAAGCACGCCGTCAGACCACCCTTTAATCAGTGCTTAAATCTTGTTATTAACGTTAAATTATGCGTTTTTGAGACATATTATGCATATTTGTCACAGCCTGTGTGTTCCACTCTTCATTCAAATTTCTACAATTCAATAACATTTCGCTCACATTTTTCCGAAAACCGACCGAGTAATATAATTTTCAACGAGAAGGAATAACGAAGTGACATTTTTATCCTCGACCGAAGCCTCACAAATCGGCGATATAAGCGCATGAGATTACTGCCTTTGTAGTTAGTTTGGCCGAGGGTAAATATGTCCGGAAAGAATGAAATATTGTACGGGGGACAGAAACAAAAGATGTTGCAAGGTTGCGGGTCAAATTGAAGAAGTGAACTTATTGAGAGCCGGCCCCGACAAGCATGTGACAGGTGCTGGAGTGTCCCTCTCAGATTCATCGAATCATAACTGACTAACTGTTTGATCTTTTACAATAAAATAAATAAATAAAGATCCAAGAGTCAAGATTCATGAGTTGTTAAGAGTTACTTTTGATGAACGATGACTTCCTCTCTAGCAAAGCAAAACCCGCTGCAGCACAGCACACGGCTTTCTGCACCGACCAAATAATCAGATGTGATTGCCCCTACACGTGAGGCCGCGAGTCATGGAGATTGATCTCCACGTGGCATCGTATGATAAAATCTTAAAATTATTTTAGAAAACTAAACAATCGAAAAAAAAAAATTAATCTCCCGAATAGATTAGCATTCACGTCCTTAACTAGTTAATTTAAATGCAGCCGTAGGGAGATTTGATATCTAGCTGCAGCCTGCAGCCGTTCATATACACATATGGCCTGATATGGAATAGAAAAAAAGGGTTATAAATTTAGAACATGGCCGTAAGTTTAGTGAATCTTGTAATTAGTTCATTTTCATATTAATAATATATGAGATTGACAAGAAAGAGTACAATGTGCCATCATCGGCTTTGCATATAAATATATAATATAATGCAGAATCAGTGGCAATTACTTATTAGTCTTTCATATGCACGCACCGGAACCAGATGATGCTGCCTGCACTTTTGGGCTCGTATAAGAGGCCCATTTTCGACCCATATCTATATTCCATGAAAAGAGGAGGTGCAATTAGCACCCCTAGAATCTCCTTTTTAGACCCTGCACCAATAGTTACAATTTTATCCCTGCTTAGATTTACGATATTAGACCTTCTCATTAGATAAAAGGCGGTCATAGCCGATTGGTGACTTTCCGACGAAATTCCGACAATAGTCTGAGTGTCCGACGAATTTCCAGCGACGATCCGGCGAAGTTCCGAAAGCAATTAATTTATATTTCTATATTTTCAAATTAAATAAATAAATAAGTTTACTTATTTTATTAAATTTCTTAAATCTTTCATTAATTTTAATTAATACAAAATTATTTATAATATTAAATTGATAAAATAAAATTATATATAATAATTATTAACACTAAACAAATTAAAATGTTGAATTTTAGTTTTCAACATAAGAAGAATTTAAATTCTTTCTTAATGTGTAATTCAAATTCTATATTATAAGAGATATTAAATTCTAATAAAAATTAAATTCTTATACATTTTATATAAACAAACAATAAAAAAACAAAATTTAAATTACTTTTCTCCATTCTATTCTCTCCTCCTAAATATCACCTTAGGATTTATAAACAAAAATTAAAGACGGTGACCCACACAGCACAAAAAAACCAAGATCACGTGTCAAGAGGCTGGCATGCTAGGCATACAAGCTGGCTGATGAAAAAATAATTATTATTGGCAAAGTCGAAACACAAATTCGGTTGCCTAACTCTCCTCGATTCTAACTAGAACCCTAAAACCAAACCAAAAAATATACACGTCCTGTCCATCTAAAGGTCAAGGTAACATGAGGGTACCACCACCAACCGAAAATGTTAGGCAAAGCATAAGTGAATCTTGTCCCTCTATACAAACTCAGTCATCCTCAGCAGCTAGCTAATTGATTCGGCAATGCAGGGAGCGAGAAACACAGCGCAGCAAACGCTAATTACAATGAAACTTACAACCTTTTTTTTTTTTTTAAAGAAAGAAGATGAATAAGATATGTGTATATAGATATATATTTTTAAATATATAAGCGAACATATATAGATCCAAGAGCACACAGCATTCTACACGAGCAATGTGACACACGGCAGCGCGACCACCGCATCTCCGAGAAACTTGGGTTTTAAGTGCTTTCTGCAGGGATTGGACCAACATTCCCAAAGTTGTGGGCATCCTTTGGCCTCCATTCAGTCCTTGCTCTCAAAACTTCAGCACCTTCCTCTAGTCGGAGCAAGTGCTGGCATTCCACACTGCCCAAGTTCACCAAATTGCCAATGTCCTTGTCTGAGACAGCAGTCAGGGACTGCAACACACTGTCCCTTCCGCACTCCCTCCTATACTCCAGGGTCACAGATGCCAGCTGATGACTCTCCAAGATCTGCTGAGGAGCACTCTGCAACAAGCACAAAGTAACTATCAGACAGGAGATAAAAAAGACGAGGGAAAACATAATGGAACAAAAAACAGCCTGATATAGCATAATTCATTCTGCCGGATAAGAAATAATCTAAAATTTAGGCTTCAGCTCTGAAACGCATTATGTTTGACTTATCAAGTCAATTGTCAAGCATAACATATGAACACTACCAAGGCTTGTGAAAATTTAAACTTAACCGTGCCGGTCAGAGAGACATGCCATTTGACGATTAACGGTGTCCTTGGCCTCTATTCCTACCGATTGAAAAAATTGAAACTTGACACATTCAATCAAATCAGGAAAAAGACTGCTTGTGATGCCCTGACTTACACAAGCTAGAGGTTCCAGAGAGAGAAGAGAGCAGGTTTTATTTTGTCCTAGTTGTATGCATACTAGGGCTTTTGGAATAAGGGATTTTTAGAAAACCAAGTATAAACTGAATAGAAAATCTACCTCTAGGATCCAGCCAATGTACTTCACATTATTGACATGCTGGTTGACATCTAAATCACTCCACCTAGGCTGCAAAGTTTTGAAAAGAACAAGAAAGAACAAGATATATCACAATAAAGCAACAAAAAAATTACTATTACCATTAAAAAAAAAATCTCACTTACAGTTAAACCTCTACGAACATAATCTGCAGTACTGTCGCCAAGTTTTGGTAATTTCCTGCTATCCTCATCGACAACAGGGTCAGAATTCAGAAAATACGGTTCAATTTCCTGACGAACTTCATCGGGCATTTTGGACAACCTCCTAGTCAGTTTATTCATCATTACCCACAGACTGCAGAAATCAAACATAAAAACTATAAATTACAATCATCAACTCCAACAAAAATAAAAAATAAATCACAACTTCCCATTACGATGTAAATATTTGCATTAACATATGCAGCAGCTAACAAAATTTGTAAGAAAAGCAAATTTTTAAACAAAAATACTATTAAAGACATTTCTGGTATCTGTCTTGAGAGATTAATAATACAAACAACCCAAATTATTCATGCTACCTTCCTTGGAACCCATAAACTATATAAAATACATAAAATAATGATTTCAGTAACCAGCAACCTTCTTATAAAGAGGATATCAGAAAAAGGAACACAAAACACTAGAAATAAAACTTAACCAAAAAATTCCCCACCTGGTTGCTCTTGTTAATGTTTCACCTGTCTTAGCATTGCGAATGAGCCAATCACGCCGCATACCATTTTTTCCAGATGCACTAACCCAAGTTTCTACATTTACAACATCATTCCTGTAAGATAGACGTAAATCAGTCATTTAGTCTTCAATTATCTTCTTCTTTCTTTTCTTCTTCATTTAAGTGATATCATCATTCAAATGCACAACAACGAAGAACTGTCCGGCAGAAGTAATATACCAAGAACACCAACACAAATAAAAAATATATATATATTCAATAACCCAAAATCCAAAGATCCCAATATTCCAAATGGGGACAGAAAACTTGGGTGGATGAAGAAAAAATAGAATTACAAGATTAAGCCTTTCTAGCCTCATCACATATATCATGAAGCTCCACAAAACTAAGACATACAGTTATCATAAAACAGACCTTTTTCAACCTCATCTAATATAGACTATTACAATAGAACTCCTAAGCATTGAGCAACTCGTCTTCGACTTCCAAATATATAGTCCAAAAGTAAAAGGTTAAAAAAAAAAACTCCCTTAATTCTTAAGATGTAGCACTTGATCACTGTATAGTAGCAACCTTCAAAACTACTTATTCCATGGTAGGAAATACATAATTGCAATAACAGCTAACATATAGACATAGGCCTCTGGATATATCCATGGGCCAACTTCTGCAATATTGTACAAAAAAATTGCAGATGCAACTTAATAACCAAGTCAATTCTTTGCACCAAGGTAAGTCTCATCAATTTCACACAATAAGAACCACCATTCAAACCATATCATTATAGGCAAATGCAAACCAGTAAATCACACGATTAAATGATGAGGTTGTCGATTCTCAATGAATTGTTCCAAGAATTTTAACATATTTGGGTTAAATTGAGGCTTACCAAGTGGGATAGCGGTCTACAACAACCTGCATCCGAGTAACCACCCATATCAGGTTCTTTTTAGCCATCGCTGGGGTTGCACCAAAGCCAGCATCTAGAAGACCAGCAGTCATAACATGATTAAGCGCTGTTTCCTGTCGCAGATGTAAATACAAAAAGAATTATGCAACTGGAAAGACCACAGTACGTACAAAAAATTAGCTACTTCACATCATGCCAAAATAACAGACTATCATTTACCTGTAAATGATTCATTAATGTCTCTATAGATGCAGTACCATCAGCACCTATCTCATATGATCTAATTGAGAAATTTTGCCGGAAAATGAAACCATCCTGAACTATTTTCCCAATCCCAAATGGGTCCACAAGCATGTCAGATCGCCTTGGTTTCCAATCAAGCATCATCCACTGCTTCTCTGCTGCCAAGAAGATTGTTGTTATAGCAGCAAGAAGCATACTCCAGTCAGGTAACTGGTTAATAAAAGTCCTAGGAGGAGGTGATGACGTGGAGATATCACCATTCTTCAAACTTTCTGCTGGTGTTGTCAAACCAACTGAAGTACCATTTATCTTGGAAGGTGCTTGCGCATTAGCCTTAACCTGCAAACTCCCAGAAGAGGATTTTGACTTAATACCTCCCAGATTAGCAGATCCGAGATTTTTGGTCTTTGCAACAGAATCCCCAGATGGTGAGGAAACTGGGAAGAACGCAGAAGCTGCGGCAGTAGCAACCATCTTGAACCGTAGAGTAAACCACAGATCAGGGCCCTAGTAATCCTGTGTACCACATAGAGAAAAATTATTAGAACACAAGGCATGCAAACATGTTACATAGATAATATGTATTGATAAATAATCATACATCAAACATTAGAAACATTAAGAGAAGACCATGAACACATTCACAGCAAAACTAAGTACTAATTTCCTTCATGAATTTTTTTTCTGTTTAACATTGCACAGACGAAAATTTCACTATAAAGAAATAATGATGGAAATTCCCAATTTTGCAAATCTTCATTTACAAATTATTTTAAAAACGATTTCATTCCATAATAATAAAATTTAAAAAAAAAATTCCATTCCTCAATTCAGTTAGAAAAAACAAAATTGCAGCAAAGTAGTTAAAATTTCCTTATCACGAAAACACAGTAACAAAGAATGAGCAACCTTTCTAGAGACATTAATTAACCTCACGTAAAATGATGCGATATAAAACGATGAAATCAACAATTACCAATAAATCTATAACAAACAATTAAAACTCAGAAAAAAAAATTACTAATCAAAACAGATCTAACTGAGAAATCGCCAACACTAACGATCCTCTTAAAGAAGTCCATCGCCAACACAATTACAACAAACAAAAAAATAAAAATTAAGAAAGAAATTAGAGCTGCATTATGTTGTTATGATAACGCAACGGACGTTTCCAGATCTCTAAAAGCTTCTAGAAGCAAAGACACAAACAACAAAGTGGAAAGCGACCTCGTTTCCCGGAAAACAAACAAAGCCAATCAAAACAGATAGATCAGACCAGAAGATGGAACCAGCTGTTCAGCTCCGTACCTTAATTTTACGAGTAACAAAATAGCGAAGAAAATCCGGCCACCAAAAATTACACAAAACTGTGAAAAAAGAATAAACAAAGATGATAAAAGCTCATTTGCTTCTTCAATTTGGATCTGCGAGCGAATGCAAATGCGGATGCTTCTCACTAACTTCTAGGGTTTACGATCTCTCTCTCGCTACCTTTTTCGTTTGAGTAGAACTTTCATCTCTTTTTTTTAAACATTATTTTGTTAAGTTTCGCTTTGAAAAAATCGAATTAAAGAGAAAAACAAAAAAGTAGAGAGAGAGAGAAAAAAAAAACTGAGACAGTTTCTAGGGAAGAGAAAGAGAAAAGATTTGGGGCCAGCGGTTTAGTGGGTGACTGGCTTCCAGAGAGGCAGAGACTACTTTATATAGCAGCCACCTGTCCCTCCCGCCTCGCGTTTAAATTTCCATTTCCCGAACGTTTCTCCTCTTATTTACGTATTTGCCCTTCTTGTTATTTTGTTTTCCTTTTTGGTTGCCTTTTGACTTTTTGCGCTTTCCCCCCATTATTGTTGCTACAAAAATTGTTAGTAGTTATTAGGTGAATAAAATAGACCCGTGTGGTAAATTTTTGAGTGATTTTCACTTACCTCCCCTTAACTATCTCTAATCCACACATAGATATATTTTATGTCTAACTTTGTACCGATCTCCCCCGGACCAAATGTTTAGTTTGTTTGACTGTTACGATCAAGAATAATTTTGTAACTTAATAAAATTACATCAAATTTCTTGAAATTGGCTTTGAACATATGGTTAAGTGCACGTGCTTTCAAATGACCTTTAGTTTGAAGTAAATTATGAAAAAATATTTCACGAAATGTAAGTTCTAAATAATTTTACACTTGATGCAAATTCTAAAAATTTACTTTCATATTTGATTAAATGTAGGTGGTTTTAAATGGATTTAAATCTAAAAAGTGTAGAAAATTAGTTGAATTTTGGTTGAAATAGAGGTAGTATCAAATGGCTTTAATCTTGAAGTAGAAATTTACTTCAATATTTAATTAATAGAAATGTTATCAAATTATTTTCTTCTCCACTTTTTTCTTATAATTTTTTTTTCTTTTTTTGTCTACCATTATGTGAACTTATTAAAAACATCATGTAATTAAATTAAAAATTCAATTTAGTGAAAAAAATGAAATATAAAATAATAAATTCTTCAATAGTAAATGGCGAATATCATTAAGCAAATTTTTTTTTACTCTATTTATATTGTCTCATTTTTTATTTGTACATGTTATAAAATAGTTGCTCACGCAAACATAATTTTTACGCACCATAGGTACTAAATTTTAACCTTTTTTTTAATTGATTTTATAATTGTTCATTAAAATGTATCGGTTGTTGTGAATGTTTTGGTGAATTCCAAATCGATCTACTCATGAGTACGATTATTTTAGTGGAATGGTTGCATTATATAATTGATAGTGGAAGCTCACTCATACTAATAATGTTAGTGAAGAGTCTATTTATTAAAATTAGTAGAAGGTCACTTAAGTAAGACACACTCTTCGTCTATAATTCTCATCAATTCAATATATTCATTCTAAATCTCCTTTTTTTTTTCCCTCTTTGATTCTTCTTCTTCTTATCATTTTCAATTTTGCTCAAATTTAAGTTGTAATCTACATGGTTTCTTCTTCAAGAAATTGGGCTAATTGATTTCGTAGAAATTTCTAAATCGGTTATTTTCATATTTATAACATCAGTGTACTTTTCCATTGTTGCTGTCACACTTAATAGCCAAATGCTTGGATCAGGGGAGGCCAGAATTAATGTGGACATAAAGTCGATCTATTTGTGGGTTGGACGTTGTTGAGGGGGGTCAGTGAAAATTACGTAAATTAATGTATCTACAATTTTTTAGTAAAAGAAATAATAATCTTGGAAAGTGCTTCTTTTAAGTGATCCAAATTTTTTATTTATTATTATTTTGTCGAAAAAATAAAGTACAAACTGGGATGTTCTGGAACAAACATGGCCTAGAGTCGGAGAGAGGATTGGTTGTCCATTGCTGCAATGCTAGACTAAAAATAATAATCAAATTATATACGAAAGCATAATTGCATAGGGAATTAATTAAAATTCTAAAATATTTTTTTTTCCTTTTTTATGATAGTTGATTGAATCTGGGGGCTCCCTTAGTATTATTTTATTTTTTATGATACGGTGGTTACACAAAGTTCAAACTAATCTTTTACTTTTTATCTTCCTCCTCCAGGATTTGAATTCAAATAACCATCACATAAAAACTTGATTGAAAATTAATGAATTAAATTTTAGTATTGATTCAATTTTATATTGAAATGAAATTTGAAAACGAGCGAAAAAAATAGTTACTTAAAATTTCTGACTCAAATAATCAGTCAAACCTTTGAGGACCACTGGTATTAACTTTCAAGCTTATAAATTGTGATTTGGTGTTATAATCCCATGCTACTTAGGTTATGTTTCTATATTGGATAAAAGGTGGGATTAAACTAACTTAAAGGGTTAAAAAAAATAAAAATAATCCATTTCAGGTGATATTTAACTTGGAATAAATTCTCAAAAAATTATAAGAGTCTTCCGACAGAGGTGGGCACCGTTTGGGAGCATTCTCGCCAGCCCGAGAAATGTCGCAAGGGATAAAAACTGGGTTTCTTTGGTGAAAAACCTAACTTCTCCCCTTGTGCCCCAAAGCTAAAAGCTATAACACACTGATTTTGGCCTTTCTTCATTGGGGCCCCTGGGGTTGCTTTGGAATTTTGATCCGGTTTTCTGCACGCGCCTTCCCACGGGCAATGCAATGCCGCCCAAAAAAAAAAAATGGAGTCCTTTTGGTGCTCCAAAGTAGTTTTGGCGGAATTTTTTTCATAATTCAAAGAAGAACTGATTTTTTTAGTCTACTTTTGGAATAAATTCCCAAAAACTATCGGAGCCTCCCGACGGCAATGGGGCACCACTTGAGAGCACTTGTGTCGGCCCAAGGAATGTTCTAGGTGAGAAAAATCAGGTTGCTTTTGGGGAATTACTCTAAATTTTAGTCAAACATTAATCTTTATTTCATACGAGTCCAAATCGGACTAAATATCTTAGAGTATTACTAAAAAAACTCCTATAATTTAACTCTTCAAATACTTTTTTTACTTACTTATATGACAAATAGAAGAGTGAAAAAATAAATAATCTCTCAAAACACTCGTCAATATAAAAATAAATATATCTTATTTTATTTCTCTACAAAAGTAATATCATTTATAATACTTTTGTCTTTTAATGAATTATAAAATAAAAAATAATATATTATTAAACTAAAAGCCCCAATGACTCTCCAACTAAAATTTATAGTATATTAAAATTAAAATTTTTTATTTTTAACTTATTTATTATTATATTAAAGCAAAGAACTCCTACTTAATAATGACTCTAGTATTAAAATATATAAAAAAAAAAAACTAAAGCACTAATGATAAAAGCCACTACAACTTTCAAGATTTACAAAACTATGCATTTAGATTTCTTCTAGTTTCAAAATAGTCATATTCATGTTACACCCTAAGATTTATCTAAAAATAAATTTGTGTGACATTTTCCAAAACCAATACGGTCTATGTGTTCATTTTAAACAAAAACAATGTATAAAATAAAAAATATATTAGAATTAACTTAAGTAAACTTTATTTACGCCACAATCTAAATTTTGCTTTTTCAATATAAAGATCGTTTGGGACAGTTACACTATCTCTTTATTTTAAGATAATCTTTCTATACCTCAAACGGATTCATAGTAATATTTGATAATATATTTCTACCATCTACCCATATTTGTAAGAGAAAAAAAAATAGTTCTCTTTAGTCAATTATGGAAGAGAAATAATTAATAGTCACTGGGATTCATTCCCTCAACTTTTGTTGAATGGCAAGCGTCGCTTGAAAGCTGACCAACCAGGTGAATAAAGAACCATATATAAATCACATAATGAAAGTTGTTTTTGATTCAGCTTTTAACTTTTAATTACGCGTTTTAGTTGTCAAATTCACAATGCTGATTAAATAAGTTTGACTTCATGTCCATTTAACACCGCATAAAAGTGACAAGCAAAAGCAACCGCAACCGTGGTGCTAGAATTTCTTTCATCTTCTTCGCGAAGCATAAACCATAAAATCAAAATTGGACTTTTCTTCTTTGTGCGGGAAGGAGATGCAAAGAAACTGCCTCGATTTCAAAATTTGACAAAGAAATTATTATTATATGGTCAAAAAGATTAAATTCCCAAACAGAAGGAACAAGAAGTAGCTCAACTATACATTATGTCTTTTCATCAATAAAAACATTATACGTAGGTCGTGTTGTTGTGTACGTATCATACACATAAATATTATCCATCACGTTGTGCATCTCCTAATATTTTTTCTAATCTTGCACGACTTTGATTTGCCAGTCAATTTAGCCAAACTTGGCCAACGAAATTTGGATCTAATTAAAAAATATGGATCACAAATTTTGACTTGGGGGCATATTTTATTTTATTTTCCATTTAATTAAATTTTATGTAGTCTTCACGTTGTATGTGGATTAAAAAAATAAAAAATCCTCATGTTTTAACGAGCGGATCTTGCAAGATTTTATTTAGATGTTAATATTTTCTTCTTTGAATATGGCCTTTCATGTTAATTGAGTCATGTAAAAAAAAAAAAAAAGTTAAAAAACACACATTTGATTCGGTTAAGCTTCGACTTTAAGCTTAAATACAATTCTAGAAGAACAAGAAGCTAAAATATAAATAAATTGATGCAGAAATAAAGCTCAATATTCTTATTCTAATATGCACTCTAATTAACATGTGTTGATATATGAAATTAACTTGAATTTCGTAGCCTTTGGCTATTAAATATATGATTATTCAAAAGAAAATGCTAAAATATATCTGATTAACTCAATACACTACAAATTTTTTTCAATCAATAATATTTTCTAAGAAACTAAAATATAGATTTTTAGATTTGAATCCAAAAATACAACCCGTGGCAAAAGAGTGAAGAGAAAATTATGAATGATGGTGGGTAATCTAAATTCTCGTCTTTACTGGCGATTGACCCGTTGATAAATCCCCGTCGTATACGTTTAATTAACTAAAATAATAATAATAATAATAAAAGTTTATTAAGCTCAGTGGCATTCTCGTTATTGTCTCAGTTTGGCAGGGATGATTTTGTAAAGTGAATACTGATTGGCAAACAAGGCCTTTCAATGTTTCGCCGTCGCGGTCGCCTTTTGGGCCCCCACGAGGCTCGTTTACAGCCTTGCTTGCCCCGGTCATCGTCGGCCAACCTGTAAATAAATGCTAACTAATTAATTTTGAAAAATTAATAATTCAAAAAATAACTTTTGTATTATTTAATAAAAAGCTCAATGCTATTCATGGTGTTCAACTAACATTATCAAAATAGAATAGAAATTTTATGTATGTATGCATGCATTGTTGCAGGATCTGTTGGGGTTGTCATTATATATATATATATATATATATAATTAGTGTTATATATAAAATATCCGTTTGAGTTCGGTTCTTATTTAGTTCTTTTTATAAAATAACTGATTTAAATCGGTTCTGTTTAATTTGAGAAGGATATTATAATTTATTTGTTCATATATCTTTCAACTAATTATATAAGGAAAAAAAATGATGGACGAAGGAGTGTAAAAATAAATAAATAAAAGAAAAGCACATAAATCAGGCATTTCACTGATAAAAACCGATGGCAATCTAGCATTGCATTGCTGCTAGCTATATGGGGCGCTTCCGGTTTCCTAAAATTATATTGAGCCGCTTGTTTTCAGTTCACTAACGTAATGTGATTTGTGTGTTCTGTCCAATTAACGACGCCCAAAAACGAAGAAGCAAGTGCAGGTTAAGCACTTGGCCATTTACGTTCTAACCACCTTCCACTCATTGCTTCTGTACGCACTGTTAAATTTCCTCTGCCGAGAGAGAAAGGAAGGGGAAAAACAAACAAACATGAATCTGTAAGTGTTTCGCACAAAACGCAAGTGTCAGTACTCAGCTCTCTGTCATTTTATTACATTATTTTCTTTTTTTCAGTATATTTTCCAACATAAATACATAACATACAAGCACCTAATGATCACCACATTGCAAACAAAAATAACACAATTGGCAATTCTAAAAAAAAACAAAGAGAGGTTTGTGTGTGAATAAGAAAGTTAATAATAAAATATTTTTCTTGTACTTTTTATTACCTTTTAAATATTTTTGCTTAAACTAGATCTATATTTTAAATTCATATGATCAAATTTCAAACAAACGACCCATTTATCTTTCTTTTCCTTTAAATTTTTTAGAGTTAGGGGATTATTAAGTAATATGAAAAGAAAATATAGGGATAAGTGATAGATAATAATTTCAATAGTGAAAATTGACAATCTCCGCTTTATTCTATAGTATTGATTTGGTCACGTCTCAATCACTCGTCTCAAGTAAGAGTAGTGCTGGGGATTTCATAGTTATTATTCTACTATCTTACATATGAAAATCATAATAGCTGAAACTCAAATTGTGACACAAATGTTAAAATTCCTAATAATATTGTTCAAACAAGTAGAAAAATCATTTAAGATAGAACCTAATCTCCCCACTTAACTATATGGCTGGGTTTGAACTACAGATCTCTTATTTTAAATCAAATAGATTTTATCAGAGGAACGAGCTAACACCCACGTTTTAGATCCAACTTCACATATTTTTCATTTTTATGAATAAAATGATTTCCTTTCCTTCAATGGCTTGTTAAAATATTATATATTTCTTTAAACTCACAGTTATATTAAAACCTCCTAATAGTTATAATGGTGGGACCAAATTAAATTTATTATTATTGAGGAGGTTATAATTTAGAAGAGATGTAGCAATAAAAATTATTGTTTTGGCTTAATTATCCTTAGAGCAAGTGATATAGAGGTAAACAATGTACTACATTAATAACTAAATAATTGAGAATGTCAAATTTAATGTATATATATTGTTGAGAGAGATATGTATAATTTCAAAAAACTAACATATATATTTTTGTAAAATTCATATAATTATTACTACGTATAGGCAAGTTCCTAATGATGAAATCTAAAAAAATTATAACTTATTATAAAATAGAGTTTATTCTTATTTATAATTAGTTTTGAAATAAATATGATTTTTTATGACTACTTGAAATTTACTCTTATATAAAGTATCATTATAAAGAAGTTTTAACGTACAAGACTTGTCCAAAAGATATTGTCCCAACATAATTACAGGTTTAATTAAGTTAAAAAAAAAGGACAAAAAAATTTTACAAGTAAGATCTTCTATATTCATAATACGGAATGACCAACAACCAGCTTCAAACCAACGCGGATAAAGAATGAAAGAAAATTCATCAATCAATTCATAAACAAGATTCCATGATTCAAAGATAAAATAAAAGTATCTCTTTTTTTTATAAAATAATAATAATATGAAGTACGTTAACTTTCACTATCATATGGGTTAGGTAATAATTTACAATGAGTAATGATACAGCCACAAACTCTTGTATAAATTTATTTTATACAAACTGACGTGACATTAATTCATTGGTTGAATGAAAATATAAATTAATAAAAATAAATCATGTGGGCCAAGTGATATTTAATTCAACCAATCTTATCAAGCCACATCAGTTTGTACAAGAATTTATTACTGTATCATTACTCATTTACAATATAGAAGTACAAAACATTATAGCGGGTTGCATTAAAACCATGCAGCTATAAATTGGGTGTTTGCTAATTTAGATGGATCACGTGATGCGATACGTGTCATTCATTATTCTTTATCTTACAACTAATATTGTGTGATGCAGCAGGTGAAACTGAGGTGGCAGAATGATGAATTGATAAATAAGGATACTTCCAATCAATAAAAATTTGATTAATTTTAAGAATAATCGGAATAAAATATGCACGTGAGAGTACCGAAAATGAAAACACATAATTGGAAATCAAATCAGTCCCGTGTATTGAGGGCAAAGTTAGGTGAGTTTGTTGAACCAATAATGAAATGACCATAGCCCTGCAAATACGGCTACAGCTCTTACTCCAGCTTTGTGGGTGGCTGTTGTTTAATTTGTTAATGTGGTCCATTTTGTGGATCAGTATTGGCTTTCTTGCCGACAATTAACAAAGCCGAGACCGACTTAAAATTGCCTGGGCAGTACGCTGACTTGTGATCAGCAATTTCTTAAACTACTTTTCGGAAAATTGTCAATTTTTACAAAGTAAGGATTGAGTTAATAAATAAATAAAACCCATATCAATATCTTATAGAATAAAATATATTATATTAAAAAATATATTTCTCTCATCTTTTAGTTTGTCCCTTGTTTTAATGAAGTAAGGTTTTATTGATCTCTTATCATTTTCACAAATTTACCCTTTAAACTAGAAGTTTTTATTATTTGATCCCAATAATTTTAATACTTCAACACTTTGACTCAATAATTATTTTTTTTAAAGAAAAGTTAAACCCTAAAAGTTCTTTTAAAAAATTCTGCCCTCCTAAATTTAAGTCTTGGCACGGCCCCTAGTATTTCCATGCACTATAGGTACCATTAAGCTAATGGTGCATTTACTTCATGGAATGTGAATGTGGTGGAATGTAAATGGGGTGGGAATGGAAATGGACTGAAATGTGAATGAAGAATAGAAATAAGATTCTAATGTTTACTTGACAATAATAAATGGGAATGAGAATGTGCTGGAATGTTATTGATATGTTTATTTGGCAAAATAAATGAGAATGAAAATCAATTTACCAAAATACCCATAGTATTAAATAATGTAATTTTCATTAACTAGATACATGTATAAATATTATTATAAAAATGATATTAATTAAAAAATAAAAATAATAATAAATGTTAATAATGATAATATTAATAAAAATAATAATAACAATAATTAATAATAACTAAAATAATAAAGTTAATAAAATTTTAATAATAATAATAATAATGACATTTAAAATAATAAAATTAATTATTATTTGAACGAGGGTAATTCAGAAAATATAAAAAAATTAGAGGGATACAAAAGTCAGTTTAGGGAATGAGAATCCTCATTCTCAACCCCCCTTGAGAATGGGATTCTCATTCATTATTCTCAAATTATGTGTGACCTACATATTTTATTTCCATTCCCAAATAACATTTTGCTAAGTAAACACAAATTTCATTCTCATTCCTTCATTCATATTTTCTAAACCCTCAAGTAAACATACCATAAGTTCAAAGTTCAAGTCTCACTGAGGGGAAAAGACCCCATTTAAGTGGTAAAAATTCTCTAGCACTATGTTTAGGCAACCGAAGGGGATAAAGAGGAAAGACTGATACATGGCCAAACACAGACAGAGCCTACTTGAAAATCATGTGTCTAGAGTTTTAAATTCCATATTTTTTTGTCACATTTATTCTTATTCACAACAACCAAAATTATCTTATTGGTCTATGTAAAACTTAGAAAAGAAAAAAACATTAATCTTGAATATTCTCAATGGAACATGCTTCACTCACTAAATATTGATAGAGAGATGCACATGACAAAAATTTGATGTAAAATGTGCAACTCACTAAGGTGGCCAAAGTTTTTTGTCTGAAAAATGAACATATCTGAATTAGTCTAAATTCAGAATAAAACCAAATGTTTGAATTTGAATAACATGTTAGGTTTTTTTTATGAATCTTTAATAATAAGTATTAAGTTGTTTATTTTATTCAGTTTAAAGAGTTTGAAAAACCAATACTTTTATATTTGTGCCTTTATAAATTATAAATGTTAAATAAAAAAAAGATCTCAATGAATATAAATAAGATAGTATTTTATTTAATATAAATCATATTCAAGTGAATACAACCCTCTAATATTCTAAATTATAACAAGTTAATCAATTTTATTATAATTTATGATATATTATATTAAAAATATTCATAAAAGTTTGTAAAGATAAATAATGCTAATTAGTGAGTTTTATTTAAGTACGGGTGAAAATAAATTAATTTGATAAAGATATATTGGAGAATATCCTTTTATAATGTCATTCATACCCTTTCGATTAAGAACAAAGCTAAAACAAATTGATTTAATAACTTGTAACTTAATGACTAAAAATTTTCATTAAGTTGAAAAAAAAAATAGATTGAATAATTTAACTGATTGAAATTAAGTAAATTAAATTTTAAAAAAAGTGCCTAAGGTGTATCAACTTTTTTTTCCCCATAGAACATTACACATTGGCAAGACGCATGCGTTCAACTAGCTAAGCACGCAAGAATAAGTCTTTAAATGGTAAAAATGTTCATTTAGTCCTATAATTTGAGCCAATTATCTAGTTAACTTTTGTATTATAAAAAATTATGCAAAACATTTATCTTGTTGCTTTTGTAGCTGTTGAATTTAGCTTTTTAAAGGTAAAATGTTATCTCTTAATTTATATAACTTAAAATTTAAATAATTTGACTTGTAATAAGTAAAAATATTGACGATAAATTACATAAATTTTGATAGAAAAGAGTAATATAATATGAAACTTTTGAATAATTTTTAAAAATACTTAAAATTAGTAGAGTAATTAATTCAAAATGTACACTAAAAACGACATTTACCCGCCTTTTAATTGTGTGGAGCCAGAAGATTAAAGTCGTGCAATGTTATCAATTCATTAATAGTGTGTTTACTTTGTGGAATATGGAATGAGAATAAAGAAATGAGAATGAAACTCATGTTTACTTGGCAAAACGTAATTTGGGAATGAGAATAAAATGTGTGGGTCCTACACAATTTAGGAATAATGAATGAAAATCTCATTCCCATGGGGGGTTGGGAATGAAAATGAGGGAATGAGAATGAAATATATGTTTACTTTTGTATCCCTATACTTTTTTCATATTTCCCAAATTACCCTAATTCAAATCACAATTAATTTTATTATTTTAAATGTCATTAATAATAATAATTATTATTATTATTAAATTTTATTAACTTTATTATTTTAATTAATATTATCATTATTAATAATAAAAATAATGATAAAAATAATAATTAATTTATCATTATTTACAATATTATCATTATTGTTGTTGTTGTTATTATTATTATTATATTATTATTATTAATAAAAATAATAATAACAATAATTAATAATAACTAAAATAATAAAGTTAATAAAATTTAATAATAATAATAATAAATGTTAATAATGATAATATTAATAAAAATAATTAATAGTAACTAAAATAATAAAGTTAATAAAATTTAATAATAATAATAATAAATGATAATAATGATAATATTAATAAAAATAATATTAACAGTAATTAATAATAACTAAAATAATAAAGTTAATAAAATTTAATAATAATAATAATAAATGTTAATAATGATAATATTAATAAAAATAATATTAACAATAATTAATAATAACTAAAATAATAAAGTTAATAAAATATAATAATAATAATAATAATAACAACAACAACAACAATAATGATAATATTGTTAATAATGATAAATTAATTATTTTTATTAATTATTAATACTATTGGTATTTTGATAAATTGATTCTCATTCTTATTCCTTATTCCCATTTATTTTACCAAGTAAACATATCAATGACATTCCAGCACATTTTCATTCCCATTTATTTTTGCCAAGTAAGCATTGAAATCTCATTTTCATTCTTTATTCTCATTTCAGTCTATTCTCATTCTTAGTTCATTCTCATTCCCATGAAGTAAATGCACCATAAAAGATTAGAGACCATCAAGTTAATTAGGGACACAGCCCCATCTCCCAATGTCAATGTAACCACCGTATTGGTATCCATTAATTACAATAAAAAAATTGAATAATATCCATGACAAATAGTCTTAATGTGGAGAAATTTTAGAATACATCGGAAGCACTATGTCAGCCATATAATAAGTAAATAATGCTATGACATGCATGTATTTATTTTGAAAAATATCATGCAAGTGATGGTTATATTAAATTTAACTACATATGTCATACATGCATTAATTAATTGTAATACATAAGAAGTAATGAGACTCTAAGTACGAACCAAAAATTTTTTCCAAACACGTGGCATCAATTTGGCTCTTGCACCTGGACCTACCTACTTTGAAAATTGAAATAGCAATTCACTCGGCAAGAGCCAAAGTTTTTGGTCAATTTGAATGGGCGGCTGTGTTAACTGATTAAATTTGACAATCACTTATCACCTAATTAAATTAAAATCTAGATTAAATTTTTGCACCATTGCGTGGTGTGAAGGAGACACTTCGCTGCCTCCTGAATCTTCTCAACTTTGTAGCACAATTTAATGTAATAATCTATAAATAGCCAATTTTAGGAGTACATAACTTGCAAGGTAAAAGGGAAAGCAAATCGTTAAGTGGTTGTTCCTTTTATTGATCAAACATCAAAATGTTGATTTTTCGTAGGGTTTAATTAATTTAAGGGTAAAAATTTGTTTAGTCCCTATATTATGATGTTAGTGCCCATTTAGTCTTTATATTTTTAAAAACACCTCAAAACGTCCCTGCTGTTAAATATTGACACTCATGCCATTATTTTTTAATTCTTTTTAACTTGCTTTTACAATATTACACTCTTACAATAATGTTTCTTTTTTGGATATTAATAAAAAAATTAGATTGTCAAATTAAACTCAAAAATAAAATAAAAACAAAAAAGTATATATTAATTTTTGTGGAAGCTCACGTATGTCTAAAAAATTAATATTGTAAAAAATTACATTATCAATTTTTTAGAAAAATTAATATTTTAACTCAAGAGAGTGTTCCACAAAAATTAATATATATATTTTATTTTATTTTATTTTTTGGTGTTAAACTGGTAATTTTTTTTCTTTTAATAATGTCTAAAAAATATTATAATAGGGTAATATTATAAAAATAAGTTAAAAGGAATAAAAGATAATGGCAAGGGTGTCAATAATTTAATGGTATGGATGGTTTGAGGTATTTTTAAAAATATAGGGACTAAACGGACACTAACTTCAAAATATAGGGACTAAACGAGCTTTTACCTTTAATTTGATTAATTAGATATGTTAATTTGAGATTACAGAATTGGACTAGTATTATTCACTCATAAATGTAACCAATATTCTTGTGTTACATTAGTTTGTATGAAGAATTTTAGGCTCTATTATTATATTTTAAATGAGCAATCACAAACACTTTACCTAGCCAATATTGTTGTAATCATAGTTCTTGTATCTTTTTTTTTTAAATTTATTCTGTCTTATCAACAATAATAAATGGATTTGAATTCAGTGTTCATCTACGTAGATTTGTGTTGTTCTTTTTATAAAGTTGTGTATATACTTACATACACATATATATATATATATATTTGTAAATGCATATATGTCACTATAGAGAAATGTTTCAGTCAGAAATTTTAAAATACGGGAAAGTGCGAAAAATCTTTAAAATTGTATAGTTTTAAAGGCTTAAAACTGTAAGCCTTTAAAACCGTGTGGTTTTAAAACTTTCCCTGACTTTCCCGCACTTTAAAATTCATGACCAGAAAACTACTATGTCACTATATGTTTAAAAAGTTAACACAATTTAGATCAACACTATACGGTAAATGACAATACATTTAATATGCCATTAATTATAAGATGATATAACTGTTTTATTTTTTAAATCTATGGGAAAATCATAATTTTTTTTTTATAATAATGTAAGATGATGGGGTTGCATAATTTCCTCATTGCCCTTGTGACTGAGGTTCAAATCACTAATTATACTATTGAAAGCAATCTTAAACTATTAAGCCAGTTACCACCCAACCACCCATGTTAAAAAAAAATAAAAAAAAACTAGGTTACACATGTATTGCATATAAAAGAATATTATATTCTAATTATATAATGCACAGCTAGGGATGGCAATGGGGATGGGAGGGGAGGGGACCAATCTCCCTGTACACATCCCTGATATTTTGCGTATGTCTCCATCCCCTCCCCATCCCCGTCAAAATTATTTAAGAGAATCTTCATCCCCTCCCCGAATAATAACAGGGGATCCCCGAGGGTCCCCGATCCCCGAATAACTAATACATTTTTTTTTCAATTTTGAGTTAATCATATTAAACTAAAAAATTCAAATAAAAGTAAAGTTCGAAATATATCTTACATTAATATCTATTACAAAAGTCACATACATTAAATTAGTAAGTAACGCAACATGTAAAGGATACAAACTATCATGAATAAATTAATAGCCTAATACAAAATTGTTACAAATAAAATCAAATTTAGATTCAAAATTAACTTTTTAATGGTGGCGTGGACACTTTATAAATGTGGACTATTCCCTTTACAACACAATAATTAAGTCGAAGCAAATCAAGAGCAAATATTAGATTAGATTAGATTAGCTATTAAAATTGTGATTTGCTGTGGGCAATTATAACATCTAAAAATAAATAAAAAATAGATTTAAGTTTAAAATATTTAATGAATATTAAAATTAAAACAAAAGTTTTGGGCTAATAGAATCTGTCCGGTCTTTTTAATATCCTAAATAAAAATTTAGCACTTTAATTAGTTAATTAGGCCTAAAATTTTAATAATATAAATATTTTAATATTTTTTATTTTTACCAATACTTATAATTTTATAATTCAAATTTTATTATTTATTTACTAGTAATTTTAAAAAATAAAAATTAAATTAAAAATTAAAATGGGGAAAAGGGTAGGGGATGGGGATTCTACCTCATCCCTGTCCCCTCCCCGAATAAGAAATTTGGTAAAAAAATTTTCACATCCCTTCCCTGAATAAGAAATTGGGTATGAAATTATCCTCATACTCTCTCCGAATGAAAAAAACTCCAAGAATACTCGTCCCCATTGAGATTTTTACCATCCCTATGCACAGCATTATCGGATATAAAAATAGGTCAAATTCATTCATTGGTCCAAATCTCGCCTTAATTGCATTAATACATTGATTATATTATCTTGTTGTCTTTTTAATATGTGCATAATAAGTTGCACACGTTACACAATTAATCACGCAATTAGTTTAAAAAAAAAAAAAAGGGGTTAGATTTTGAATCGTTATCAAAGAATGAAGGAAAGAGGCTGAAGCATTTATGGGGATCAAATTTGTGTGGCCATGTTTGTCTCACGGCATGTTGCTATTAACGAGGTGTGATTAATACATGTCATCATCTGCACATACGGCACCATTAATATTTGACCAACACCAACAGTTATACAGATAATGGGAACCGACACTTGTGCTTTTAGATATTGAAATGTTAAAAAAAAAAACACAACAACTAACATCAGAAAAATGATTCCCCAAGGGCTGAGGCTGATGTTTTTGAAAGTCATATTCGTGTAGCCGATACCGGCCGACGTCAGATGATATCTGGAAAATGTTTACGTTTGAATGAAGGCCCAAATGGCCCTCAATCTGCAAATTGATCGGATCAAGATGGCGTAAATGGGCCCGATTACTCCTATGTGCACAGTTACTGCGCTTACGTATTATTTTTCCCTGGGAAAAAGATCAATTTTTTTTAATAAAATAAAGTAAAAGTCCTCGCCTAAGCAAAATTTATTAATAAACAATAAAAGGAAGGTCTAAAAAGTATTGATTAATCTCAAGTATAAGAATCGCTGGTTATAATATAGCTTGATAAGTTTGCGATCGAGTCACAAGGAATCTAAAAAAATGGAGTCAATTATTAAAAAAAATTAATAGTAGAAAAATAATTTATTCGTTTAAAAAAGTGCTAAGGTAACTGGATCCACTCTTGGTATTCAAATTATGGTCATAATACTCTCACATATTATATTTTATATTTATGTTACTAATTTAATTATTATATGATTTAATTATTAACAAACCACTTATGAATAAATATAGAGATTTTCGATGAATGATTGCAATTTATTTTCAAGATTTTTTCTTGGTGGTGGAACATAAGGTGGGTAACCTTGAGAATTTTAAAAATTCTGACATACAGAATGTGGTTGTGAAGGTTGTCATGATTGTCATTTTTCCAACTAAAATTTGAGCGATTTTTCCAACCAGAGTTGTAGGTCTGTGAATATGCATTGGGATTTGGTCTTTTGAAATTGTCTATGACATTCGCTTGTTCATGCAAACTTCTTTTAGAGCTAGTAAGGTCGGATAGTTTTGTGTAAAATGGTCAATGGAATTACAAACATGACTTGAAATATCTTGAACAGATTTAACATAATCACTCATTTTCAACTTTAATGTTTCGACTTTTCCAGTTAAGGATGCAAATTTGACTTGAAGGTCATAGTCTGCCCTAAGGTTGTACATGACTCCACTAGATAGAGATGACTGAGATTTACTTGATGACTCATAAGAACCAATTGCGTCCTAGTGTTGTGCATTCTTTACTATATAGTCAAGATAATGTAATGTAGCTTTAAGACTTTTGTCTCTAAACTCACCATCACACATTATTCCAATAACTTATCTACTTCATATAAATAAGACACTAACCTTCATGTTTCAAAATTATGGTGTAGACGAATGTTAAGTAACTTCTTATATGTATCACTACACTGATAAAGAGTCTATCTTGGCTTTTGAATGAAAGTGGTGACTTGTCTTTTAAAAGAATTTATTTTGTGGGGTGGATGGAAAAATTTTTAAAACTTATACTTGCATTTCATCCCAAGTTTTGATGAATCTTGGCCTAAGATTTTATAGCCAAGTTTTAGCTTTTTCCTTTTGTAAGAAAGGAAAAAAATTAAGTTTGATTATAGTTATGCTATAATTTTGATTAGTGCAAGTGTTATAGACTTTCTCAAATTCTTTTAAATAGAAAAATGAATTTTTAGACTTAAAACCATGATAAGTAGATAGGAGAATGATACCTGATTTGAAATTAAAATGTGATGCTTTAGGAGGAAAAACTATGCACGATGTTGCTTCTGTTCTAGTAGGATGCATAAAATCTCTAAGTGTCCTAAGCTGGTCATGAAGATTTTATAGGGTTTGGTTTTTTTCCTGCTCTGAAAAGTTATTAGCTTCGTTGTCAGTCATGTTTAAGGGTGGTGGAGATGATATTCTAATTAATCTACCACTATATGTACAAGATCAACGTTTCCTACAATATTGATAATGAGTGTTTTTTAAATTAAGTTAAGAAAATAATGCATAAACAAATCAGTAATGCATGGTCCTACTAAATAGTATTGTATAAGTTAAAAATAACAAAAACTAACTAAAAATTATGCACAAAAACAAATAAACAAAAATAAAAATAAACAAACTAAAAATTAATTAACTAAAATTAAAATAACTTAATAGGCAGTTAAACTAGCTATCTAAATAAAATAGTAACACATTAACAAAGTATTAACCATATAGGCGGTATTACAAAACCAGCCATATAAATGCAAAATAAAAAATAAATAAAATTTAAAAGAAAGAAAAAATAGTTACCTCAAGATGTGGACCTCTTTTTTAACAACTTTTAAAAAATTACAAACCAATTAAGTAATTAATTTAAATTTTAAGCCTCATTTTTTTCAAAGTCCAAACTCCAAGTTTGTTTAGTCTACAAAGTTCAATAGTTAAAGAATAGGTCATAATTCATAGATCCAATTTCCAAACCGGTTTAGAGACTGATTTGCAAGATTTTTTTGGGTCAAGATGTATCTTTTTCTTTTTCACAGGCTTATGGAAGATGTTGTATTTTTAAGAAAAGAATGGTGCTCATTAAAATTTTACAAAGAAAAATTTTAAAAAAATGATGAAATCGTGAAACAAAAAAGTATAACATTAAAAAAATAGAAATAAGATAAAATACAATGAAATTAACACCAAATTTAGAAAATTTCCCCGCAACGGTACTAAAAATTTGACACAACTTAAAAGTGTTGATTACGTTCAAGTATAAAAGTGTCTAATTATAATATAACACAGTAAGTTCGGGATTAAATCATAAGAAATCTAAAAATCTAGTAGTCGATTATTAAATAAAATTAATTGCAAAAAAAAAGATATTATTCATTTAAAAAAGTTCTAAAGTTACGGGAAGTAGGACATCCTTTTTAAAGACAAGTCAAGTATGCCAGAACTCGTATCTTATAGATGTTAATAGTCGAGATTCCATTAGTGTTCGGTGAATCGGGTTCATTATCTCAAATCAAGCTACATGGATCCACTCTTCTTATTCAAATTATGATTATAATACTCTATTATATTATATTTTATATTTATTTTACTAATTTAATTATTATATGACTTAATTATTAACTAACCACTTATAGATAAATATGGGGATAAATTATATAATATGCCACAACCATATTAGTGTATCAACATTATGTCACAAAACTAGATAGATCTAAAGTGGATATAGATTTATATATTAAAATGAATTAAAAAAATAGAAAAAAATATAACTTGTAAATATATAAATAAAATAATAAACTATAAATTTACTTGACAGAATAATTAATTTCATAATTTAAATCTTTGAGTTTCACCTTTCACATTAGTTTAGAAAATTAGCTACTCATATTAACAAACAAAACACTCATTTTACTTAATAAACATCTAAAATATCTTAAAAGAAAATTAAATACAGAAGAAAAGAGAAGAAATTATTTTCATAGCTTCCATCTTTTGTTCCTTTCTTTGATTCTTTGATTCCCTCTCGGCCTCTGAATTCTCCTCCAATTTATTGGTAGCTAGCATCTTCATCTTATCTTATGTCATTGTATTTTTGTTATTTATTTCTAAGTAAAGAAAGAAGGAAGCGTTCACTTTATTATTTGTTATTATAAATATATGTATAATTAATTCCAAACGACTCCACTTCCTTTTATAATGCAATCCATCCATCTTTTTTTTCTCTGCTTTCACTTCTAATTTTCTCTTTATTCCTAAAATATGTCTACAATACAAAAATTAAGATACTAAAATATAATTTAAATTAAATTATATAAGGATAATATTAAGATAATTTATAAGTTATGAGCGCATTAATCAACGATGTAAGTGAAAAAAATGATAATTTTATCATTTATTAAACATATATTTTCTAGTGCTAAACAACTTGAATAAAAAGTTTGGTAATTAGCTGAGATACCTATCAAACCGAGTAATATTAGGATTGCAAACTCAAGTTAGCCAATGGATCTACAACTTGATTGCCTTCTTGGTAGATACAAGTAGGGATGGCAAATAAACTCGGACTCGGATAAACTCGGATAATTAGATTCAAGTTTAACTCATACCGAAAGTTAATGTAATGCGGATTCAGTGGGGATATTTTGAACTCGGATATATTCTAGGTCCAGTTATGGGTTTACCTGAACCCATATATTCGAAACTCAAACCCAAAAATTTTAAGTATAAAAAGAGAGGGAAAAAAACCCTAATGCCTAAACCTACTACAACCGTTTTCTTTCTTCTCATTTTTCTCTTTCATTAAACTTACTGCAACCACTTTTATTCTTCTCTATTTTCTCTTTCATTCATTTGAATGAATTGAAAAAATCTTTGTATTGAAGGAAAAAGAAAGAGAATTGTGCCCATTAAGGTTGATCTCATTTTTCCGACACTCTCGCCAGTTTTTTCATCATTAGAAACTCAAATCTCCACAGCAACAACTTTCCGACGCTATTCTCCTTGATGCTGACGACAACACCGACACCACAAAAAAATGTGACAATTTAGCAATCCTCATCCTTAATTCGTTTAGCTTTGGAATAAGGATTTTGGACATTTTTTGAAAGGCTAGACACATTTGAGCCTTCATCTATGATGGCAAAGTGTGATCCTCGCTGTGGCAAGTACATGGCTTGTTGCCTGATTTATAGAGGTGACGTAGTTCTTGTTGGGATTATGTGCTCTTTAAAGCATATTAATTTATTTATTTTCTGATTAACAAAATATTTGAGATATTTTCAGACATCTTAGTTGAATAAATATTTTAAATAAGGTCCGTTTAATCATATTATATGTATTTTATGTGATCATCATATAACTTCACAGAAGACATAAATACAAATTATCTTATGATTAAATAAATTATGTTCGCAGTTGATAAATAAAGTTGGGCGCTCTATTTATGTTTAGATTGTAGTAAATTCATTGAATGAGAATTTACTGATGTAGTTTGACTACAGTAAACTAGATCACGTACGAGATTTAATTAACTTTGAAATGACTGCCATACTTATTAAATCTCATAAGTATTGATTTTATTACAATCTCAATCTTGAGTTAATTATATTTTCATGTTTGTGATTGTCATTTCATTTGAGTTACCAATGGGCACGACATACATTTGTAGTCAAGATTACCTGGTATATTGGTGTAAGCAATTATGAGCAATGAGATTATAGATTAACAATATAGAATTTGTACAACACATCTCTTGACGGGTTTTCGTTACTTGATCATAGAATTCCTTGGCCAGAGTGTGTCAACATGATTAGTATGTTGAAAATGATTATTAGAGAAAACCAGTAAGTGTCAAGAAACAAGATGTAATTAAATTCGATTTAATTAGCGATGTGGTACGAATGATTGTTTAATAAAGAAATCAATGTGGCATGAATTTAATTATTATTAGAGAACACTATCCTAGATAGCATACAATTATGTTGGCTAGTTCCAATCTTTTAGTGGAGTAGATTTACAATTAAATAATTAGACTAGTTTAATTACATGCCTAATTATTGTAGTCACTATTGTATGTACCCATATAATCCCCGGGTTAGCTCATTTAATTGATTGCACCACCATTGGACATTTAAGCATGATACTAGTTATTTGGGTTAAAAGCCTAAATATGGTATTTGATGAGAGATTCCATTTAATATGCTTGTGTATAAGGGGTCTTGTGTTATTTTATAAGGTGGGTCTCTGTAACAAGAATACCTAACGCCACTTTTGGTTTTATTTTTTTAATTTAAATCAAATTTGATTTAATAGAATTAAAAAATAAGATAAATAAGGAGGTTAGAGTTTCTACTAAATAGAGATATAAAATGACTTGTTTTCTCTACAAAGAAAACATAAAGGAGCGACAATATATAGATCACAGAAAAAAGAGTTTTTCTCTCTAACTTTAAGAGGAAAATTTTCTCTTGCTAGTTACTTTTAGTAGTGATAAAGGTGCCCACATATCAAGTGCAGATCAAATTTGAGTTATAACCTAGAAGATCGTTGGTTAAGGATCATTATCTAACAATATTGGTGGTGATAGATCGTGATTTGGGAGCTTAAATTGCTTCTACAAAAAAGCAAATGTACGATTTTTAGATTATAGTAATGTTATATATTGTATGAGAATCGCAATCTAAATATTTCCATTGCAAAACTATTTTTAAACCAACAGTTCCCTAGGGTGTGAATGCTGTTGTTGCAACTGTCAAGACCAAGTGTACCATTCAAAATTTGTTGCTTGGTGCCCAAATGGATTCAAGTGTTGATTGCTTTTAATTTTTTGGGTGAAATAGCTATACGACCTGTATGTTATTTCAAGTGTATCCATCTTTATAATATCAACGTGCCCTATTGGAGAACTAAAAAAAAAAAGAAAATTATATAGATATTCGGGTTTGAAACCCGTAAGCCATGAACCTAAATGTTTTCAAGTTAAATCTGGGTCGGACCCAAAATTAAAATATCTAGATTTATGTCTAAATTTGGTATACAAAATTGTCATCCGGGTTCGGGATCGAAATGGCTGAACTCAAATCTGGACCCAAATTTTACCATCTTAAATATAAGAACAATGAAAAAAATATTTTAAAAATTTTAGTTCAACAATTTAAAGAAAAGTTAAACAAGAAATGACTGTTGTGGAGTCACTTTCCAACCAAATGCAATTCCAACCATGACTAAAAGCTTTAGATGCCGCATGAATAATCGCCATGATTTCAACCAAAAAAGAACTATTACCACCCAAACTCTTAGGTAAAACCTTCTGTTGTTTGTTAAATATATAATTTCACTTGGAGTGTATTAAAATGGGAAAACCCCTTTTCACCCATAGGGTTTGATTTAATATGAGTGTATTAAAATGGGAAAAGTCCTTTTCACCCATAGGGTTTGATTTAATAGTTCATTTTTTATCCTTGTCATTCAAATCACAACTTATTTCATCTCTACTTTTTAAATAATAATCCAAAACACTCTTTTGTTAATTTATCATTGTTTTGCTATATAATTCATTGAGGATAAAATATGATTTTCGATTAAGAACATACAAACTATTTTAAAATAAAGAAATGCAACTAAATAATATATGACTTTCTATATAAATTTAAAATTTAGGATGACTTAATGAATAAACAATAACAATATATATATATATATATATACCAAAAACAAAATTTCACAGGCAATAAAGTGAGTTTTTGTTTTCTTTAACTTGTCCTTAACTTCAATATGGTCAATATAAATGGTCAAACAATACTTTTATTTTATCAAAAGTAAATACAAACTCCTTTATTTATTTAAAACAACACACACTAAAGAAATAAAAACACATATTTAAAATATCACAGAATTAAATACATTGTATTAGAGTATGATTTTTTTAATCTTTTAACTTATCCTGACTTTAACATGGACAATGATCTTTGATTGGGAAGAAATAATAATAATAATAGGCTATTGTTTAACTATAAATTCACGGAAGAGTATCTTTGGTTATTGATTGAAAAATAGAGATGAAATAAGTTATTGTCAAAAAAATAAGGATGAAATGAACTATTGCATTAAACCTCAAGATTGAAAAGGACTTTTCCCATTTTAAAATCCATCAAAATTGTAATTATTAAAAAAATTGTTGATTTTCAACTTTTTTTCTCATATCTTTTACTATTTTATCCTTGATGTGGTAAACCCACCATTGATCAACTAAAATAATAAAGGAAATAATAAAAAAATTATTTTTTTTACTGATAAAAGGACTTGCAAACATGAGTGGGAGGATGATATTTCAACAAATAATTTCTCCTTTTCTTATTTTGAAATTTCTGTATCATATTTTTTCTTTTTTTGCATGTATCTTAGTAAAATTCTTACCATATATACATTTCCTTTTTAAATTGACTAATCAGAATTTCAAGAATACACACTCACATATACATAGAGTTTTTTAAAAAAAAAATCACCTGACATAAGATAAGGCAATGCAAATAACAGAACCATTTAATCAAAGATTTCTTTGGTTATGCCGGCATTTGGCTACGTAAAATGGATCTATGCTCATTGTAGCTTTTGCTTAAATTCTAAGAATTTTGTGGTATGTGATTGGTTATCTGTAGTTTGGATTATTATTATTATTAGTTTCATTGTGATCAATTTTATGAAATATGAATCAACTACCATCTACATTTATGTATTTACTTTAGGAGAAAATTGAGATGAGTGCAAAATCCAGGTTGTTGTTTATGAACTGAAAAGAGAAAAGTTTTCAATAATTCCAGCGAAGATGATGGTATTTTGATTATTACACTTGTTATTATGAAATCCAGAAACGGCATAATTTTTAACCCTCTAATTTTCTCTCCGTGCTGATCAGTACTACGTCGGCAGCAAACTACCAGATAATAGCATGCAGCTCACATGAAGATAACTAATGCATACGAAGCAATCATCATCAAGAGACTTGCTGTCCCAAATGACACCGTTTTGGCTCCATTACTGCTGCTTGTGGTTGCCTTATCATTAGTAGTATCTGATTTTGAACTCGAGTCAGGAGAAGAAGAAGAAGAAGATGGTGTTGTTGTTGATCCTGCTGAAGTTGGTGGAGTAGTGTCTGTTGTTGAGGCTGTGCTGGAATCTCCTCCTGCTTCTTTAAAAATCTTTGCATCTGGGGAATCTGGTGCCAGGTTCAATAGCTCTTGAAACATCATAAAACCAAATTAGGCCAGTAAGTAAGAGTACAACAGTAATATTAAAGACAAATTATTTAATAGTCCAAGAAAAAAACTGAGCCAAAAAATTGAAATAGAGCTTTTATTAGTGAAACTGCCTGCTTGACCTGAAAACTTAAATTGATAGATACGGCTCATATGGGTACTAAGATAATATTAAAAGGAAGTCTTAAAAAATCGTGGGATGGTTATCACTTGAATAGACATTACTTACTGGGGCAACTGGAGACACTTGCATCGATGTTGCAGGCGGCAGGCATTTGAAGAGCCAAAGTGGTATTGATAGGAAGACCCATAGAGGGATCGGTGCTCTCTTTGATGAGAACACACAAGCACTTGGGCTTGCTGGCCTTCAGTTTCTGGGTATCTTGGCAGCACTCAGACGTTGGCTTCTTTGCTGTGCCACTCACAAAAGGAATGCAAGATGCAAGATTTGTGAGCTGCTCAGCACATTCTTGTTCGTCGTCTTCAATAGTTGCCATTGATGCCATTGCCAATGAAGCCATAACAATGCAAAATATTATCATCATCTTGTCTCTCCCCATTTCAGCGATGTTATTAGTGGCGCTTCTGGATTATTGTTATTACAATTGAGTTGTTTTTCTGTTTGTTTTTGGACACGGGGCTTGAATGGGTACATATAGAGGTAGTTAAGTTAGGTATTTATGAATTTCCCGCCCTTATCTTTTTCTGTTCGTATGAATTAATTGTCCAACTTCTCTCCACAATTAAATAATGAAACTTTGATGTTGTGGCCAAGTAATCCATCCTGCAAACGAAAGTTTTGAAGAGTAAAATTTTCAATCGAGAGCTGAGGTGGATTGTTTAAAGGGTCTAATCAGAATATCAACAAAATTTGGCCAAGAAATAAAAAATATGAAAAAAGAGATTTGATTTGACATTGAATGCTAAACAGATAAGGAGGGGAAGTTGAATAGAATGAGTGCCTTGAGAAATGGTATTCCAATTTCCAAAGGAAGCAGGCAGCAAGTAAATTCAATTTATTGATCAGCTTGCTTTTCCCAATGACAGGATTCCGTTTCTAAACTAGACTCCCCGGCAACAAATTCAACTAAAACTGTTGGTTTTTGAATTTTAGTATCTGAATAATTGCTGCTTCATTTCTTGTAATGTACTACCCTTACAACGAAACTTCCACGGTGCTTTTATTAAATTCGTTACAGCAGCTTGCATGTAGATTTGACAAGTGTCAAAAAATGTATCATAAATAAAAGTACCGAGCCATAGAAATTCACTCCAAAGGCAATGATAACACATTAATATATCTCAGAGAAGCAACAAGATGATGAAAATTTGACGAAGGTAAATTCATCAGAAAACCAATTCAACTACTTATAACAGATGGGGAAATCGACAAAATTTACAAATGCTTGGAGTGTCAATTTACATTAAAAAGAAAAAAAAATGATTTCTTCCTTTTCTCTCAAGAAAATTGCACAGGTCATCTGATCCCCATGGAGGTAAAGCGGGGGAAAGCCAGTAAAGAAAAAATTGAATAAAAATGGGTAATTAACTGTACAGAAGACTATACAGATGTGTAATGTATATAACACTTCTATTTGACCATTTATGAAATATTTTCTGTACTATGAAAGCTGATCATGCATTCCATTTGAATCAAACGCAGTTGATGGTGGTCTCGGATGAGAAGATTGTGGTGGAGCAGTAAGAGCATAAGGTAGTCGAGACGAGGAACTTTCAATCAGACCAGCAACTCCAGCTGCCGCAGACTGAGCATTTGAAGGGAGGAAAAGATCATGCTTCTGGTCTTTATAAGCACTCCAAACCTGCAAATACCAATAACGTAACCAGAAAACAGGTTAAGCCTATTATCTAAGTCAAGCAAATAATAGCCAAGTTGAAATGAAACCACAAGATTAAAGATTTAAAATTTTTTGGCAATGCTTAAAATTGGCTTCTGTGCATTTAAGCAGACCGAAAGCCTACATCCTATATAAGTAATTCAGTACTAGTACTACACCAACAGGAGAAGAAAGAATTGGAAATTCATATCTCTTGCTTGGTTTAGGCAACATTTTACATTTTAAGAATTTTAGGAATTTAAGGATTTATTACTTGTTTAAGCTAAATTTGGTTTTGCCAAATTATCTTATTTTGGTAGCATTTATGTTACTGGAGCAAAACTAGATTTATTTCTTATTAGAAGTAGACTTATTTGCTCCAATCTTTAGGATTGGCCTCTATAAATAGGACATCACCACATCAATATTTTTCTTTTCTTGGTCAAACTTATGATTATTGAATAAATGCATTGACTTTCTACACTCTATTTTCGTCTCCATTCTTCTTCTCTATTCTGCCTCACATCACCACTTTTTAAACAGGATGCTCCAAGTTAATTCAAGTTCTCAACCTCCATCATCTTAAGCTAATTAGGATAAAAGACTAGACTAAATTTTCCAGACATGCAGCTTCTGGAAAGATGGTGCATACAGCTTAATTTAAGCAGAGAACAATCTTAAGTTGAGGGAAAAATAGAAATAAGTTTTGAGACTTACATCTGAGGCACTCAATATGTCACGTACTTTGGAACAATGAGCTCCTTCTGCTGCAAATGCATGCAAAACCTGGACCGACATGGTCAAACCATATGATTTTTAACTTCATAATCAGAACTACTGTGGAAAGTTGCTTCACATGCATAAATCATAATATTTTTTGGGTCAAAACCACACTAAACAGTTATTTGGAAAGTAACAGAAGAAAAGACTAGTGATTCAATAAATAACTATCAGAACTGAAATCTTAGAAAATATCATTTGGAAGTAAAAGATTCATAACTACTATTGAATAGCTAGATGAACTTTAAAAGCATGACAGGTTAACCCAATTAGCAAAAGGTATTTTGCTCCCTCAAAAAGGAGGTCTCAAATGACACAAACAGAAAGAAAGCAGAGTAACCCAGAGAAAGCTTGAAAAGCGTTGGAAAGCAAGAAAAACTATGATTTCCTTGTGTCAAAAATAAACAACTGCTCATGCATTTAACATGTATAAAGTTAGAAAGATATCGGACAAATCAAGAAAACATGACGGCAACTGCCCCACATAATGCAATCAATGGAATTGAAAGGTCTGCTGAATTTAAATTACATCACTTGAAACAGTTATGAAAAGGCAAAATCTTCTTTAGTAAGGGCATTAAGTGAGAAAGCCACCATGATGCTCATCATTCTAACCTCAATAGCAAGCACTCTGCCAATAGAAGCTTCAGATTCATTCCACTTCATCTGAGAGCTAAGCCCATTCCTTCCCCCAGCTCTCCAGTCAAGAAGGCCAAGAAGAACATCAACAAGCCCAACCCTACATTTAACAAAACATTTTCCATATCATAGAGTATTGAAGGTAATGGAATACAAAGTCTGAGCACATCCAACAGCAAATATTAAGTCTATATATAAAGATCACTATAAGTCATTTCCAAGTGCATTGATCATGCATATTAGATGCAGCCTCAGCACATGGAAGAGCATCATTCCTATAGCAAAAAGATTCTATTACATTAAAATGAAATATGAGGTGCTTTTCCTTTCCCCATATACACCAGGTAAGAAGTTTCATTAGTTTACAACATTTTCAATTATTGCTTTTGTAGGATTTACAATTTACAAAGCCAGTGGTTGGATATCATGTTGTTGCAATACCGATCACACTAGCATTAATCTTTAACACACAGGCACAAACAAGCTGATTAGTTGCCAACAAAAGTTACTCACTTAAGGCCTTGGGCTACAAGTGCATCCCTAGCTCGATTTCCAGCAACAACAACACGTTTCAATGTCTCAAGAGCTAAAATGCTTCCACCTTGCCATCCTATAGCTTTCATTAGAATTGGAACAACCTGAAAGAAAATTATCAAGAACGAAACAATGAACAAGATCACGTGACAAAGGCAGAAGAAACGAAATAACCCATACTGAGATCAAAGCCTAGACATACCTTGAATCAAGAAAATATTTAAAGTAAATAAAAAACACGATTAACTGCAATTAATACGTTCCTGATTCTCAAAATTGTCCAATGAATTAAAACTAAACAATAAAAGATATACGGAAAAAGAATTTCAAGACGTGCCAAGCAAGGCTTAAGCTGCAAAACTTGAGAGATGCGGAGTGGGGCAGTGAGATATTATAAGACAAACCTGAGGTGTTCCTGTACTTGTTGCAGCCATAGCTTCCGCACAGGTAGTACTAGCAGCAAGTTGATGCAAGACCCGCAAACAACTAAGGCGGACACGTTCTTGAGGAGTTTGTACAGGCTGCGCAGATCCATCATCCGATTCATATGTTCTATCTGCTTCAGAGTTACCATTTTTCACCTCCTCCGTTGACATGGTTTCTCGTCTTCCCTCATAAGCCACAGCAGCCACAAGTTTGGGCACATAACCAAGATATCCGACGTGGTCTGCAAGAGCAGGGTGTACTCGCAATAATGAAACCAAAGCAGCAGAGAGAAGCAAAGGAAGCTCTGGGTCAATAGCTTGGGTGTCATAATGTGTGGCAGCAATTGATGACAAATACTGATCCAGCAGTCCTTCCAAGAATCTCTTTGGATTTCTCAAAGGAAATTTTGGATCTTTAAGAAACAGCCGGACATAAATTCCGCCAACCTACATGACCCTAAATCTGTGAGATAAAGAACATGAAAAAATAATTCTAAAATCATGAATGAGCATGAACAAGTGAACCTGAGGCTCATCTCTCATTTCTTGCTGTGCAGATGCCTGCTCAGGTACATCCCAATCAACAACACGTCCTTTCATTTGTTCACGATATAGGTCAGATGCCATCGTTGAAATCTGTGCAGATAGAGAAGCTGCCATCGCTGGTGTCCATACAAGTTCTGGGGTTTCCGTAGTCTGTTCAAGTGCTGATACAACAGCTTCGCCAGGACCATCTCTTATAACTGATACCAGACCATCTGGGAGAAACCTTGCTAGTGTTATAGCAACTCTAGGCCCATGCATTGGTTGCCCAACAAGCTTCCCCAATAAAGAGGCTGCTGCAGCTCTTTGCTGCAATGGAATTTCTTCTGCACATCACCAATTATATTAACAAATAAATTGCTTTTCAAAAGATAAGATTGGGAAAAAAATAAGGCACAAGAATAAATTCATTACGTTGTGAAGGCAGGAGAAGTTCAAGAATGTAAACCACTCCACCATGCTTGGCAGCTGCCCAAGCAAGTTCTGGCGTGCTTGCCAAAGCATAAAGAACATGAAGAACCCCCTCACGACAAGCTGGTGCATAATGAAGCATCTGTAATAAAAGGAGAAGACTAGATCCATCTGCCACCATAGCCTCCAAGCAGGAAGCGCATGTTGTCAAGAGAGACAGCACATTCAGGCAAAGCTGAGGAATGTTGCTGTCTGGTGCAAATGGCACAGAAAAGCATTCAAAAAGAGGCAATAGCTTTTCTTTGGTAGAAAATATGGATGCCAAATTTGGATTGCTTGTCAATATGTTCTGCGAATTGGAAATGCAAAAAAAAAAAAAAAAAAGGGAAAAAAAGAAACAAAATCATATACAATGAATTGTTAACAACTTGAATGCGCAAAACACAACCGTACCTGAAGTGAGGTCAAACCAAACTGAAGATTTTTAATCATTACAGAATCTTCCTTGCCAGTCACTTTTCTGTCAGATACGGCTAAGGACTCATCATTAACTTTCCGTTCATTCATTGATGAATCAGTAGCATCACTTGGAAGCTCAAACGTCTTTGAGGATGAGGGATCAAGACTAAGTTTATCCTGAACAATCTTCGAGGATAAGCCATCCAGACTTTCTTCACCCTGGACATCTGACTTTGTAGCAGATTGATTGTGCACAAGATACGATATAAAATCAATTAAAGCAACACAGAAGGCTTCTGGTTCAGTGATCTCAAAATCAGGCTGATCATTATAGACCCTCAAGTAAACATTGCCAACATAAAGTTCCTTTGATAATGCCTCGTATAAAAAGCCATTTGAATCCTTCAGATCATATGAACCATCAGGACTTTGGCTTGCACGTTGCTGATCTACAAATTTCAGCAATTCTGCTCGAGTTGATGAGTTCCAAATAATCTACAACCATAAGCAGTTATGTGTTAGACTAAAACATTCATGTAGAAGTTCACAATTAGAATAAATACCACAAACTATGCAGACAAAGTGATTGACAGATTATGATATTTGCATGAATATACTAGTGAATCATAAACTAAAAACTGAAGTAGCTGAGTACAAAATTAAAAATGAGCCTGCAGCAATTAAAGACATCAGGAGTCATAAATATAAATCATCTCGTGGAACTCCAAATTTAATTATGGAAGACCTGAGGTGACCTGGCATGATGTCTGAAAACAACCATCAGGAGCATGAAAACACACATACTTTTTCTCAAAAATAAAAGAGCACTTGACATTCAGGAGCTTTAAACTGTAAATTGACAAGCCTGATATAGATCACACAAATAAGTGTGCTGAAAACAGCGCAATTTTAGATTAACAATAATCAATGAGATACCTAGATAATGCAATTGACAATTGAACCAGAATTTGTCTGCTAATTTACTAATTTAAATGCAGATTATGCGGTTGAACTCATTAAAGCCCAAATGAATAACCATTCAGAAAATGGACAAACTAAAAACTCTCTTTTCAAAATGTAGAGAATTGTTTTGAAGGAAAGAGGAACATCAAAGCTTGCAAGTCGATGAATGAATATGCAGTACCACATAATCTATGTAGAAGTCATTGTGTGCTCCGAATAATCAATCCAATTTACTAACAAAAGCCAAAAGTGTAGGGCTGTTAATTCAGTTTTTCGACATTGGCATTAGAATTTTCATCAAGGGATTTATTTGACATTAGAATTTTCATACTTCAGAGTCATAGCCCCAAAGCTAGTAGAAGAGAAACTACTAAAACCTTTCAATTAGATATAAGCATATATGCAGTTATCTAACAGGATTTGCGCTTGGAAATCTCAAATAAATTGGCATATAAATGTGTCCTCTCATCAGATAAGCACCTAATAAAGAAGAACATCAATGAACACTAGACATTTCTTGAACAGAAAAATACTCATTTACCTCTGGAGACTCCAAGTTTGTGTTTAATTTGGAAAGCAGGTTTTTGGGTATCTGATCTTTCAATAAACTTGCAAGCTTAGGAGTCAACAATGCTCTGAGAGCACTGGCTGCAGCCTCATTATAAGGTATTGAAATCCCATTAGAGCACAAACCACTAAGCCTAGAAAGGGCCTGGGCCGCTCTTACAGCATGCATATTTTTTGCAATTTGAACACTGGCACCAACACCATGTGACTCGTTCGTATCTGATTTTTCGGCAGTTGAGTCATATTGAAGCAATAACGGTAAAAGGAACCTAAAATAAACCAACATAATAAGAAGAAAATTAGATATGGTAATGTAAAATTTAGTACATTAATGTGTACCATAAGAACAACAAAATACTGATGGAGATCCATTTCAAGCCAACAACAAAAAACTGAAAGATGAATGGCTTCAGTGACACACACAACATAAAAAACGACAACAATTGAGACCCATATTCTTTTGCATTCAAATATGACAGACCTCACTTGATGTGGGAATAGCTGTGAATTGGCAAGTGTGATGAGAACCGGGAGCACTGAAATTCTCAGTCACCCATGACCCACTACCCACACCCAGGGAAAACGAAATAACATACGGGCATCCATAGATCAAATCGACCCGAACAACACATTTTAAAGTCTAAAATTGGCCCGGATTGAGTCTGCCCGCTACATAGATATGGCATGCATTGATCAAGCAAATGTTCATTATCATTATGTGTTACTGTTACATCATCCTAAAAATCAAGATCTATAGACAACAGTCTCCTCCTAGATCCTTCTTTTTTTTTTTAATATCCTTTCAGATGGATTTTAAAAACTATATTCACTATGAGGACAAGTTACAGAAAAAGAGAGGGACTAGAAAAATGCTAAAGGGAATTGTGCAAGTCAAATGTGCAGCACAATGAATAAAGTAAATCCAGATAATTTAACAGACAAGCATTTACAGTACATTGTACAGGTAACCAAATCTGAAAATATATTTTTTGACACACCTGATAGTATGTTAAAATAAATTATCTGAACTGGAACTCAAATACAATTAGCAAAGAGAATTAAAGAACTAAGAAGTGAGACCATGTAATTGAAAGAGTAGAAGAAGTGTTTTCCACCAAGAGGACATTAGCAGAATGTCAGTTATTTGTCAGTCTGAAGGGAGCAACCAAAAAAAGGAAAAAACAAAAAAAGGTTGCTTTGTTCAAGGGTTGACATGATTAAAACGAACTCAAAATACATGCATTTTATATTTTAAAAAAGCTAATCAACGGGAATTTAAGACTTCAAATGCAAAAGGCCCAGTCAATATCGATCAGTCTATAGAGAATCAAGGATTGAGAAGAACTTAATTTCAAATGTTGGAACATTTAAGACCACCTTAATTAAAAAAAAAAGAAAAAACGTTGTGAACAGAATTATTGCAAGGGACTTAAATTATATGGCCATTGGCAAGTTGGACTAGGAGACATAGACACCCAAAACAAAGAGAGAAAGAAACACCGAAAATAAGCTCACTAACCATAGCGCACCAGCCTTCAGCAATGCATCCTGAAGCTCGGATGACACAGATACATGAGCAATAGTTTGAAGTGCAGCATCAACAGCTCCAGGAACAAGCTCAAGTTCAGTGCAGTGTACAATGTCTTGAACTAATCCAGAAAATTGAAGCACCTCAGTCCTGGCACTCTCAAACTGACTTAAAACAGAAAACGTTCGCATCACATTTGTGACAATGACGGCTGAAGGTTCCATAGCAGGAGTAGTTTTCTGAACCACACACATGCAGCGGGAAAGAAGAGTTGAAAGAAGTTGAATCCCACCGTCTCTCACAAGCTCCTCACCATTCAACGAAGAAGATGCACACCTAAACAAGGTAAGTGGTCAACAGTTAACTTTCATTATATCCTGCTATCCAAATTCTATCAGTTAAACCAACAAGAAAGATAAGGTAGAAGGGGCACTTACGTCAGCCAGAGAAGCTCAGAAGCTGCAACGAGAAGAGGAGCTCTATCTGAGGAAAGGAAATTGTTATCATCCTCATCCACAGTAACTGCATTGAGCAACATCGGATAGCCAGCATATTTAAATGGTTCCAGTACATCTCCATATCGTCTGTATAAGATGCATTGTCCTTTCAATAAAAGCAATAACCTCCAAGGCTGTGGACCTTGCAAGCCTTGCATGGTGGCCTATAAACAATCATACAGGGTAAAGGTTTCGGCAAAACAAAATTAGTCAAATAAACACAAAAAAATGTTCAAAGACATTTAAAATAAAGGAGAATTTGATAGCTGTATACAATTTATAAGGTATCTTCAACAAAGCAGAACCATTACCAGATTAAATTCTTTTATTGGATATGCTTACTTTTACGATGTTGCCACATGAATTTCAGAAGTGCAAAAGCTAAATAGATCAACAATAGCATATAAACAAAGACAAAATCCCTTATTTTACAGATATCAGAAGGCTTTAGGATGCATCAAGTGAAAATTACTTAAATACAGGTAATAATAATTTATAACATACCCCTAACCATAAATCAAGAACTTCAATACAAAAGACAGCTCCTATATGGATCCAAACTCAATGTTAAAGATCTCATGACATTTATAATTTCAAGCAAGTTAGTATATACAAATTTCAAATCTACCTGAAGGCGCTCATAAGCTTTCTGTACTGCAAGAAACTTCTCCCTTCCTTCGGGATTTTTGTCAGGATGGTATTTCATTGCAAGTTTCCTATATTGGCGTTTGAGCTTCTCCTCATCAATGTTCTCAATCTTCTTGGATATATTAGACATCTCCTCAGAAGAATAGCTCTTATGGGAATCATCACTGGATACATCATCCAGGGATATCTCTAATATTTTACAAGCTTCTTCTTCTGAGAGATCCATAGGTCTACGTGTCAACTCTTCACGCCACATCACAAGTAATGACTGTAGAAACTCCACATGTTCAACAATTGGCCAATTTGGAAACTGAATCTCATCACATAAGTTCCGAAGATAATAACGGTGACACCACATTTCATCTTTGAGCTCAGGGTATGTCACTGGTGGCATTGGAGCATACTCATATAAAGAATGGCAGTGCTGTGACAATTTCTGGGGAAAATCACCAAGATGCTGCAAAACCTGGTGGGGAAGAAAGAAGTGCAGAAAAGCAGTTTACATGTGTACGATTGCTCAAGCAAAACGCCTTAAACTAGAGACCTAAGAATAATTCAGAAAGCAAACAAACAACATAAGTGGGTCATTTGAAGATTTGAGATACCTGACGAATCAGATTTTCTGCTCGCATTTTGTGTGTCCATATGATCTCAGGAGTGTCAGAATCTGATACCATTGCTGCTGAAAATGCAGCTGGACCACTACGCTCCAACACATACAACAAGGACTCTGGGAGAAGCCCTCCCAATACACTACGTTTTGCCAGAGGCAGTGAAGACGAAACTGCAGCTTCTTCCCCACCATGAAATGCTTGATGCACGTGAGTCACAGAAAAGAGTTGAGCAATTGAATAGAGATTTGATCCAGGGTATGCTAGAGCAAAATAGAAGGCACCAGTGCTGTATAGACGTATCATGGCCTTGGGATTTCTTGTGACAACAGCCTTCAGCAAAGCCGCAGCAGCCTCTACGATACTTGGTTCCCCAGAAAGCATAGCCTTTTTTTGACAAATAAAATTAAAATTAAGTATTGCAACATAAACAACAGATTTTCCTCTGATAAGAAACTGAAAAGTGTAACAATGATGAAAAATCAACAAATACATATCGTAGACCAGCTTCCGAAAAGGATGCCAAATATAAATATATAAAAAGAAAGAAAGCACCAAAAGATAGGGTTTAAAATTAAAAAAAAAATACAAAATATTTTGAAACAGTCTTAAGATTGATGGAAAGTACTAACCCACCCATGTACAAGACAGAATAGATAAGTAGTAACATTTCAAGAAAGCCTAAACGAAAAGATGTATCATTAAAACCCAAATATCACCTCTCTTAGAAAGGAGGTTGTCAGTCTACCACCATATTTTTATGTAAGCTTCAAAACTAAACAGCCGCAACAATCACCTGGGCAATATGCGGAAGGCAGCGTGAGCTTGATAAGATCCACTTTACCCTCGGAGTTGGAGTAACTATCTCTCCAGCATCATCCAAATCTGAATGTGCAGATACCATGTTATGCAATATGGCTAATGCTGCCTCACCTACCTGTGTAGTATAAAGAATCTATTATAGTAAAGGGTTTCGAGAAAGCAATATGAGATGACACACGTGCTAGAGATAGGCGATGTATCATTGTTGGCAACAGGCAAAAACATCAACTTGTATCTCAAGCAATTTATACTTATTTGGCATGTATAAAAGGATCTGCATTGCTAGTGTTGAACTGTCTAAATAGGATTTATATTTTAGCAAGTTTGAAAAACAGAGAAACATCTGCAGAGTAAAAGAAGGGTAGTAAGAATAATATTGTTAACAGTATAGGATCAGGCTATAAGTTTGGGGCAAACACACCACTTTTAAAATGGTATAAGAGCCAGATTTCAATCTTGCAACCTGTGAGTTCTAGGTTCCACAGACCGTATTTTAGACATTTCAAAACTGCTTATACTCACACATCTCAATTGTTTTTAAAAAATATTGAAGAGGGTCCAAAGAAATATTGAGAAACACAGATATATACAAGTATTCATTTCTCTGGCTCTCTTTTTACATGGTGCTTTAACTGTGAGTTAAGGATGATGCCTGGACCACATTCCACAACAAGTGATTACATTTCCCCATATGATAACACTAATCTACAAAGAGCACATCCTTAGAAAAACTAATTGGTCGGTCACCCATTATTCAATAAAGAGCATAAGGATTCTTGTAATTGGAAGCAATGACAATACCTGAGTTGGTGTGAGAACAGGAACCCGAACAGCAAGCGCCCAACGAAGTTCACGGATATCACGTAACTTTTTCCAATCTAACATCCCAGAAGCCCAACACCTAGTTGTCCAATCAATAGCTTTCTTTGACCAAAATCTTCTAATGGCATCCTTCTCCACTGGTCCTACTTGTGCTCCATCCTTGTCAATAAACATCCATTCCTTAAATGGTTCCATGAATGCTGTAGCCGCTAGTAAATTTGACTGTAAAGGAATAGCAGTTCGCTCTGAAGTTTCATGCACCACTGTCAGCAGATCAACAGCTAATACACACCCTCCAACCAAAACACAAGCCTCGATATTTGCTAAAACCTTCATTAAAACCTACACATGCAGTAGAAGAAAGAAGATAAAGAATTATTATTTTAATTCATGGCAATAAATGCTGGCGTTAATTTAGACTTTTTTAAAACATCCCACAGACCGGTCCATTCCATTGACCAGTTTGTTCACAAACACCAAGCAAACAAGTATGGATCATAGATACTATAGTGGTTGCCAAAATTTTCTAAAATTTTCTAAGCCTGGCCAGTTGTCTAAAAGGCCATAAACTTTTATCTCAGGGGCATCAATGTACGCCATGAGGAGTTCAATATCAATGTTCTGTTCCCCATATCTTTGAGCTCCAACTCATGCAAACAAGCATGTAAAGACAAAAACACATTGTCATAGGAAGTGGTGACCATATACAGAAAGAATACAGCCAATGAAAGTCATACACAAAGTAAAATGTAATCAACCCAAGCAACAAACTAAGAAAAGAAAGGATAAGATGGAAAAAGGTGGGAACCTCAATTTCAACATACCTTCAGAAGGAGAAGAAGACGGTGTCTCAAAGCTCTATCGTCCGTCCTATCTAAAAGAACTGTAATATGTGCAGTACCTTCAAAAGGTCCAATTGTAGTATAATGCTGTTCATATACAATTGCCATTGCCCTAGCACATAGCTCCCTAACTGAAGAACCTCCGCCACCTCCAAAACCATCCAATCTTCCCATATCACACCAATCATCAGATGCACCCAACTCATCAGGTATTGCACCATCTACTGTTAGGCCTATGTCTGCATCACATAAGAAACGATGATAGAGTGCTCTAAAAAAGGCAACAGGATCACGCAATGGAAAATCCTGTGCCCTGCCACTACTGCCACTCTCAAGCAACAATCGTAAGTAATATTGACCCACACAAACTTCTTTGGACAAGCTAGGATAACTAACAGAAAACTCAGGATAATTCCAAGAAATCTGTGGCACACTATCTTGCCCAGTCATAGTCTCAAGGGTAGCACCTCCAGGAACTATATCCTCAGTACGCTCTTTCTCGACATCTAGCTTATGAACTTCAGCCTGCAAAGCCTCCCTCAGCTCCTGCCTAGTACGCTCATTCCATACTAAATCTGCACGATTGTGATCAAGGCTAAAAGCTCGCCAAAATTCAGGCCAATTAAGAAGCAGCCGACCAGAACCTACAGGTGTGCTCTCTACAACAACCTGAGCAGGAGCTGGAATGTCTGTGTTCTGGAAACCAACTGCATTAGCATCAGAATCAACTGAACTTGTAGCTTTTGGATCTAGTGATTCATGTACACCCCTTAACGGAGAATCAGCTGTGGCAACAACAGCGGGATGATCATTTTGGGAAAAGCCCATATACGGTATATCGCTGACCAAATTTTCACCAGAACGAGCAGCCGGAGATTGGAAGGCTGAAGCCTGTCCAGAACTCGGATCTAGATTAGATGTTTGATGGCTACCTGGCCCTCTAAAAGCACTTGTTTTCTGCCTTGTTGGGTCATTGGCTTCAACATTATTAACATAAGGCACAGAATGCTCTTGAGATGCAATTCCTCTACCAGGACGGCCTTTCCTCTGTTGGAGCAAGCGTCTCTGTCTCCTACTGGTCAATGATCCTTCTAAATTTGCATCTTCAGACAAAACTCCATCAGAACGTGTGTGCAAATAAGCAACAAGCCCAGGAGGTAGCACTCTAGACAATAAATCTAGAGCTGGTTGATAAGAATCTGCCCAAAGAGCTACAAGTTGTCGACTCACCTCACGTCGCTCGCCAGCAGGAAGGAAAAACGCGTGCAACAAATGCCTCAGCAAAGCACCATCACGCAAAGCAGCGTCGCGCATCGACTCTGCAGCAATTGCATCTTCTTCTGCAATAGTACGCATGATAACAGCAACTGTTTCCCTTACACTTTCAGCGGGATGTCCAAAAAGTGCAAATAAACGACGCCGCAAACCAGCAACTTGGCGCAACAATTCAACAAAAACAGTGTATTGGGTGGTTTCACTATGTGGTTCACATATCATTGTCTCAAGAACTTCAACAACAGCCATTGACAGCAAAGGGGATACTGACATAGGCCTCAGACGGTTGACCAGGACAATAAGATAGCCCTGTTGAGAGAATAATACAGACTTTGTGTGCATCATTGTGGCATGCTGCTCTCCTTTAGAATCAGTTAACATATTTGTATCCCCAGAACCACCGCCAATAAGTATAGCAATCAGCCCTGCAGCTTCAGCAGCCACACCCTCAGATCCATTTCTCAGCAAACCCATTATTCTTCCAACAGCAGCAGGAAAAGACATCACGTGTGACGCTGCAGTTCTTGAAGTAAGTAGTCTACGCAAACATGCAACAAACCCCATCACGGTTGCAGCAGCTTTAGGTGAAGGAGGTGGTAAAGGAGGGGACTCTGGAGGAAGATTTGGGGTAGATGGAAGCATTGTAATCAATGCCATCAAAGTTACCTCAGGCACTTCAACACTAGGAGGCACTCCACTGTATGGAATACAAGCATTGAACTCCCGTATTCTACGCCATAGCTTAGCTCTTGAACCAGAAACTTGGCCACTTTCAGCAACAGCATCTTTGGCAACTGCTGCCAAGTGTTTCAAATGCATGGATGTACTTTCCATATCAGCAACAGGACGCTGCTTTCTGACTTGCATGCGAACAACTCCACAGGGTGGATCAATCCGATGACCAGGCATTGTCAATCTTGGTAAAACTGGCACAGGGTAATGACCCTGCTCAAGAAAAAACCCAACAGTTTACCACTAAATCACCAAATTCATCATCTCACAAATTAAAACTGTATATCAGCTTAAAAGATCAAGGAATACAAGTGTTTCAGAATATTATGTTTTAATCTGTTTTTAGAGGCAACTGAATCTAAACTGCACATTTCAAACTTTACCATCTAATTCATCCACCCATTAATAAGAGTATAGGTAAACAAAATCGTATAGTGGAATTCAAATAATTCATAGCATTAAGTTTCAAATCCACATTTACAAGCATGAAGCTAGTTATATTGAACAGGAAGCACTAAGTACTTACTTCTGTCTGCAAAACATCCCGAACTGCAGCAAGTAAGCTGTCACGTGATGTGCTTGCGTATACCTATAAAGCATGGCATATACATCAGATAGTTTTACCTTTAAATAATTCAAAATTTTAATGAAATTTATCAATGCTTACATGGATGGGGCATCCATCATTGAATTCAATAGCAAACATCTGGGGCTCCTCTGCAAATCGAACGAGCGAGCTTACAGCAGATAAAGGGCGAACAATAACAGCCTGCACACATCTAATGAGATTCTCAGGAATTGATACAACTCTGCAGCATGCACATCATCTTATAGCTTATTAAATGTACAAGTGCTTTTAATATTTTACACTCTCATAAAGTCCTCGACACAGTAATAAAATGCACACAAATTGCAGATCTGGGAGCATGCTTGTATATTCTTATAATGCATTTTCAAATTTTACCCCCCTTCCACCTAAAACACAATTGTGGTTTTCTTGTAACGTAGTCACAGCAATTACATACAGCTTTACAGGAGAAAATTACGTATTTGTCATAGTATATCTATGGACACAGAGACAAGAAGCGGACACAATCAAATATACTTTTAAGGCAAAATTTCTTAATTTGCATATTGGGCTTATAAAGAGGCAGGCACACCGAAACACAGTCTTTAAAACATAAATACATAAGTTCAGTTGGCATATTGATTGATCATAAGATGTAAACCCTATGTATCTATCTGGCATCAAAGGTACAAAATTTATACAATTCATCAGCTTACTTCATAGTTATCTGGGCGTCTTTCAACAAGTGAGACCCTTGTAAGGATGAGTTGACGTGAAACAGCACCACCATGCTCCCCAAGGCCTCCTTTAGGGCCAATTCCCAAACTCAGTCCAGAAACATTTAACGTTCCATGAGCAGCAGAGCGCAACCTCGTCACCGACCAACCTCCACAAGGGGTTTCATCTGCCCCAACAGCTTCTTTGGCTGTATTTTCCAAATTATTGGCATAAAAAGAACAGCATATAAAATGAAAATATTATTAGTTCCACAGAGATATATAACTGCAAATATTAAATGATAAAAAACTACCTCGTCTCTTTATGTACTCTGCCACAGAGAGGGGCTGGGAACTGTCCACAGATAGTGACAACCCAACCATCGATTTGGCAGTTTTAGTCTGCATAAATTTGTTCAACAGTACAGTTATTCAATGCAAAACATCTACTAGAGTATAAGCGTGATCCAATTGGCATTGTTTTAAATTCCAGTTCTCCAGGGAACAGGCATTTTGCTCCCAAAAGCAAAACTTGAACAATTGCCAGTGAAAAGGACCTAATTGAGATTATTATGAAATAATAAATTAATCACTAAAGTTCCCATCCTTACCAAACTTGAAACGATAGCAGAATTGGTGGTCCCTGGAGCAGCCTGGAAAGCTTTAGATTTTCTCCCATATAAAGGACAAAGAACAAAACCTCCAGTTTCACTTCTCTTCCCATAGGCATCACTTAATAGAACGATGGCAGGTGAATCCATGTCTCTAAAGTCCAAGCACCACCTCAGGTCTCCAGATCGTAAATCAGTAAGTTCAACTCCAACATAAGTAACTTTCAATTTCTGCAGCAGTAAACAGAGTCAGTGCAAAATTTAGTAGTTCCACAAGGAAATCGAGGTATCCACTTATATAGTACAATAGTAAATACATTAAGATGATATGAAAACTATGGCTATCCTGCTTTAGATAGAGCTCAATCCTTTCTGCAAGGGAAGGGAAATGATTATATTAAAGAAAAGAAATTTAAAACAGTGTTCAATTGAATAAAAACTATAACTCAATTTTGCACATTTCCACCATATTCTAGAAATAGCCCAAAAAAGGCAATGTACAATAAGATCAAAGATACAGTTTTGCTCAAGAGCAGCATTCTTTAAAAAAAAAAAAAAATGCACTAAGGGTATCGTGCTGGGGTCTGCTGCGAAGTGAAAACAGTAGATCTTAAGTATAAGTTGATGGATGATTCATCAACATTAAGCTTCTAAGTGGATATTGCAAGTTACAAATTACAAAAGCAACAACATAGGAGCAACCACATTTTATTTCAAAATGCCATAACGTATCAATCAATAAAACAAAGTAATTGCTTTCCAAACATTTCCTTAAACAAAATACATTTGTCAATTAAGAATCAACAAATTCACCCTCTTTCCAGTACCTCATGTCCATCAAATCAGACACTACTCACTAGCCCATAAACCACTCAGTAAACAAACAGTACACAACACTGAATCATATAACACAAAAATTGAACAAAATCCAACGATGAACAACTAAATTAGATAATATTAGAAGCACTTACATAAGCAACCCATTCCGAGTTCCGTCTCCGAAGATGAAGCACTGGAAATTCCGCGACAGCATTGAGTCTAACCCACCTAATTCTATGCAACTCGGTCAAGATACTCGCCCTAAACCTTGATGAAAACTTAAACGCCTTAAATTTGCCACGCCCATCAGTCCTAACGCTTATATTAAACTCATTCGCATTATCATCGCGGCCGATGATCGGCGTGGCACCTTCGAAATCGGACGCCACTTCATACGAATTGGTAACGGCAAGCGTGTTGGGGTCCAACGTGATGATGGTAGCGTTAGAGATACAAAGAATCCTCTTGTAACGGCCGCGCCACGAGTGTTTAACGACCAAGTAACGGGCGAGGTACTCGGTCTCTTCCGGAGGCGGATGCGGGGCAGAATTGGAAGGAGTATTAACGGGGTCCATTTTTTGTGACGGCTGGGGGTGGGGGTTTGGCGAGACGCGGTTCACAGAGTCAATGTGCTGGAGGTAATGGAGGGTGTGGTGACGTGGCGCATGTTGCTGACGGAGAAAGAACCAGAAGTTCACTCCGGCATGGTTGTTTGGTCGGGCGGCCGCAGCCGGGTTGCGGTGGGACTGATGAGACTGATTCGCCCCCAGTTTTCAAACGTAATTACGGATTTGCCACTCTTGGATTTACTTGATCGATCGCTAACCAACCCTAAACTTTCATCCAAAATTTTTTTGAAAAAAAAAAATTGAACTGAAATCTGAGTGTTTATTGAAATTGTAAAATTTCGGATAGCGATCGATTGAAGAATTTAGATGGAATATATTAGAATTTAGAGAGAGAGTGGACAGCTAGGCAAAAGGAGTCGTATTTTGTTTTGCATGACCTTCACCTCACCGTCGAAGGCTTTTTCTGATGGAAGAAAAAATTGTCACCTATCGGTTACCCTTATGTAACGACGTCGCGTGATGTCTTCCGAGTAAATTATTCAGTAGTAGTTCTTGTAAATAATAATAATAATAGTAATCATAATAATAAAATTTATGTATTGGGCAGTGATTACGGTTAACTTTTATCATTTAGTTGAGGTCCGGATACAGTGCAACGGTGGTATTGTGCCATCGTTGTACAGTATAATTAGATATAAATTATAAAAAATTAATAAGTAAAATTTAAAAAAGTTATAAAATTAATAAATTTTCAGGCTTTAGATATTTAGTAAATAAACTCTTACATTTATATATTCGCAATAAAAAGATCAAATAAAATGATTTCTGAGTAAAATCTCATCATCAATGAATATATAAATCAAATCAATTATATAACAAAACTCATCTATATGGGCTTGTTTGTTAAATTTATGAAATCTAAAATTAAAATTTTTGACCTTTTCTTTAAATTTACTTCTTTTTTAGTAACTTATGTATGATTTTCAGTCATTTATATCCAAATAGAAATGGTGAATTTGTGATTTTTATTTAAACGAAAAAAGTTTAAATGAAAATTAAATATTTTATCCTAAAAATATCTCTATTAAATATACCTATTTCTAAATTATAAAACATTATCACTTTATTCGTTTTGACTTATAAGGATATAAATATCAAATAACCATGTTTAAATAATTTTATATTTATAAAAACAAACAAATAGCTACTTATATTTAGATATTAAAAAATAAACAAACATGTTATTCAGACATTTATATTGAGACTAATCAAACTTTCACTAAATTCAAACAAAAAGAAACACAATACACACACACACACACACACACATATATATATACACAAAATAATTTTTAATGTATTAATTTTTTTTAATATTTTACATTTTTAGTGACATCTTTACTTTATCAAAGTGAGAATGTCTTTTATCAGAGAATAACTACACACACCCCCACCCACATATATGTACATTCAGAGCTTTGAGGCGCAATGTTAATACATTGATTTCATGGATTTCATGGAGATGTAGCTAAAAGACATAGAGACACAAACTCCCAGATACTAAAAAACAAAAATAATGCATTAAAATATGTATTTTTAGTATATTTAATTATCAATATGTGTTAAATAAATTTCACTAATGAAAAAATGATCAAGAAGATCCTATTATATAGAATGAACAAAAATGTCATTGCAATGCTAAATATAATTTCAAGAAAGAAAGATGAATTTATAGTCCAAAATATCACCCTAAACTTCAAGAATTACATGAACAAAGATACCAATTATGGCTTATCAAATTAACTACAAAGTCTACAATGGTAAAACAAAAAAATTAATAATGGTAAAAGAATTTATATTTGATAGTGAATTTGGAGTAGAGAAATGACTTTTATTAATTTTTTTCTCTCATTAGATGAAAAAAATGACAATATTCACATTTGAGTTAGAGATGGCAAAATATAAACTTGGACCGGGCTTTCTTATATTGATTACAAACTCATGCCCTTCAAAAGCCTCCAAATTAGGCTTGGGCAAGGCCTGAGCTTTGTCATTAAATATGAAATAATTTTTTAATAAAATAAAAAAATTTAAATTAAAGATAATTATTTAATACATTATAAAATAATAATCCAATACACAAAATATCAATAACACAACATAATAAATCACAAATACTAATATAAAAAATATATTAATTTAATATTTTGAGCTTTTTTATTTAAATTTAATTTATTTTTATTTATAAATTAAAAAGCTTGGGCCTTTTATTTAGGCTCATATCCAAACCCAACCCATGAGAGCCAGCTTTAGGTCCGTGCAAGCCCGAACTTTTTTGCCAATCTAAATTTGAGCAAGGAATCTTCAATAACAAGAAAACTAAGGGGATTGAGAGTGAATAAAAATATAAAATCTTGAATTTAATTTCAGCTTAACAAATTTTTGACGAACTTTAAAAAAAAAATACAGACACTTAAAAAAAATTCATTTGATTCTCTCAAAGTTTCCATTCGTTTCTCTGCAGCCAAAGGAAGAGTTAGAAACAAACCAAGATAAAAATAAAATGAAGCACATACTCCAAATAAAGACTTTAGTATGGTGGTAAGGAATAGGGCAAGAAAAGTAAATTAAAAAAAAAAGATTCAGAATCTTGATTTTGCTGCTTTACTAAAATTTTCTTTCCAGCTAGATGGAATTATGAAAATGGATATTATCAATTTACTACCAAAGTTTTACTAACATATCATGTCAGTACCAAGGTTTGCTGAAAAGTGCATTTTACTACCAAAGTTTTTCGTGGTTATCATTTTACTACTAATCCGTTAACAACATTAGAAAATTGATGATGTGTTGCTGATGTAATAAGGGCATAAAAGACATTTCCGGATACAAGGGCATTAAAGACATTTTGAGTTGAAGCAAAACGCAGCGTTTTGACAGAATATTTAAGAACAAAATCGACCGGCCCCCTCTCTCATTCTGAAACCTTCGTCTCCGATTTCTCTTCATCGGTGCTAAGTGACGGTCGACTCCACTACCATTTGCGCTCTCCACTGTGAAACCTTTGTCTCCGATCTGTCTCCGTCGCAGCTGAGTGACGGCCGACTCCACTAGTGTTTTGTGCTCTCAACTGTGAGTTGTTGACTTTGCATTTTTATTCGCTTATTGTTCATTAATTTTTTCGTTAATTAAATTGTTATTGTTTTTTGTTGTGAATAATACTTGAATTTCATAGATTATAATATTAATTTTGTAGCATAATTTTTTGTTAATGTGTTCTTTGTCGTTGTCCATGGTACTGACATTCGAATTTTGTTAATTTTGTTAATTTTTTGTTAATTATGTTATTGTTGGAGATCTAGCTTTGATAATTTTTCCTTATTTTTTGTGGATCTTGTTACCAATATAAGAATTTCTGTTATTGTTTGCTTTTTATAATTGAGTTGTGAATTGTGTTATGTTTATATTACTAAAATTAATGTTACCAATTTTTGTTCACTGGTTGCTTTTTGTAGATCATGTTACCAAAACAACTTCATATAATCTACAAAGGCAAGAACTATTGTAAAGGGTTGATTGAACCAGATGAATGCAGTCTGCTACAGCTGAAGATTGAGGTGGTGAAGATTACAAGTGAAGACGGATTAACCACTCCTGAAAGTGTGCAATTAGTTGTCACCAACCCAAGGAATAATGTGGAAGTTATTGTAGATACTTATGCAATGTTATGAATTATGTTCACGGCACATAACTCCTTACAAGTGCCAGTATTTAAAGTCACTGTGTTGCCAACCCTACGCCCTGATTTAGAACTTGGTGGGGTGATACAGTCCCTACTATATGCCTTAGGAGTTCAGCTATCTGCAGAGCAAGTTGGGTAAATGAAAGTGGAAATGAACCATTATCTAGACGTGGAGGCATTCATGGGCCACAAACAAACCTTGCTGGGAATGTTGGGTGTGAGACTGATGCTGATGAAGATGAATCACCTTCCAAGAGTGAAGGCAGAGATGAACCACAAATTGTTAGGAATGAGAATGTTCAGCAGAATGTTGATGACAACGACGATGATGATTGCTTGTCAGATTTTGACAAGGAATTTGCTGCTGATGGTGGTCGTATAAATCACCAAAACATAGCTGAGGATGCAGAAGTTATGGATGATGAGGGATCTAGCTTTGACGATGAATCAATTGATGCAAATCCTCAATTATTGGCAAATACATCTGACTCAGATTTTGATTTGGATACTACTTAATTGAAAGATTATATTGAAGTGCATATGTATAAGCCAAGGCTTGATGGTAAGTATAGGCTGAGGTTAGGAGACGTGTTTGATGATGTTGACCACTTTAGGAAGGTGTTGGGTGAAGTGATGGTGGATAAAAGCTTTGAAATTACAAAGGTGTACAATGACCGTAGGAGATTTTACGGTAAATGCAAGACTGATGGTTGTCCATGGTATATGGTGGGAGGTAAAATCAAGGGTAAGGGTGGATTTGTAATTAAGGAGTTGCAGAATAAGCATGATTGCAAACAGACCGAAATGTCAATGAATGTGACCAGCAAATGGATAGCAGAGAAAATAAAGAGCAAGAGACATTTGGTGTGAGGATAGGGAATTTGAAGCTGTATAGAGCTAGAGAGAGGGCAAGGACAGACATTCATGGAGACCATGCAAGGGGCTATGAGGATTTCTTTCAATATGCTGCAGTAATTCTGAAGTATGATCCAGGTGCAATTTGCAAAGTACTTTGCGATGCAGTAACTAAGCCAGAAAAAGTGTTATTTCAGAGATTTTTTATGGCATTTCCAGCCCAAAGAAATGTGCTTCATAATGGTTGTAGGCCATACATTGGGTTAGACGGATGTCATTTGAAATCAAAGTATGGTGGAGTTCTCTTAGCTGCTGTAAGTATGGATACTAATAATGGAATGGTTCCATTAGCAATAGGAGTGTGTGAGATAGAGAACACTGAAACTTGGATATGGTTTTTAGAAATTCTGTATTCGTATTTCGATAATGGATCAGATCAGATCACCTTTTGCAGTGATAGGCAAAAGGGTTTGTTAGGAGCAATTGGGAATACATGGCCGACTGCATTTCATAGGCCATGTGCTAGACATATATATTCTAACTTCTCTAAAGATCATCCTGGAGTTACTTTGAGGAATCTGTTTTGTAGAGCTGTCAGTAGCACTAATAAGTTTGACCATGCAGCTGCAATGGAAAAGTTGAAAAAAGAGAAGTTAGAGGCATGGCAGTGGTTGGAGAGAGAACTTGCTGGGTTTACTTGGTCAAGATATGAGTATGACAAGAATTGCAAAGTGGATCGCACAAGTAATAACACTTCAGAGTGCTTCAACAACTGGATCTTACCCCATAGAGATAAGCCTTGCCTGACTATGCTTGAAGAAATTCGATGCATGTTTATGACACTATTCACAGAAAGAAGAAAAGAAGCACAATCTTGGTCCAATATTCCATCTCGAGTGAAAAAAGAATTAGATGAGGCTTATGAGACCGGAAGCAAGATGACTACAATGGCTTCTGGTGATCTTCACTTTTAGCTATAAATCTAAAATATTTTTGTTTTCAAATATATTTTTATATAGTTGAACTGTTTAGAGTAAAACACATATTTACAGTTCACAAAACACATATTTATAATTGCTTGAAATTACAATATGAATTTATAAATTCTAGTAGAGAAAGAGTTATTGCTGAACTGTTTACAATTCACAAATTTTATATAGCTGAACTGTTTACAATCTGAATTCACAAATTTTTCCCTATATGCTTTTAATTATTGTGTTATTGCTCTCAGGTTAAAGAAAAGAGTTATTATCCAGCGAGGAGGTTCATCGTTGATCTGGTGAGCAGGTCCTGCGACTGTGGTCACTAGGAACTATCCAGACTCCCTTGTGCTCATGTTATGGCTGCAATTAGTCATGCAAGACACACAACAGAAGAGTACCTGCCAAAATACTTCACGAAACAAGCATATTTGAACACTTATGCTGTGATGTTTAAGCCAATTCCGGATAAGGTTACTTGGGACCCGTGTGATAGACCAAAACTTTCTCCACCTGAGATTACTAAGAAGATTGGAAGGCCGAAGAAGTCAAGGAAGAGGGCAGCCACTGAGCCAGTGAAAAAAAACAGATCATTCTATGTATGCTGCTCCTTTTGCGGTGGGATGAACCACAATGTCCGAAAGTGCGCATTGAGGCTATCAATAGCAAGACAAATAAGAGCTCAGAATCAGGTATCAATGTATTACTTTTTTAATTATTTTTGTGTATACCGAGCTTAATTCTTTATTAATATTTGTTGAATATGTAATTTAAAATAAGGTCTCAGTGGGCCGGGAGAAAGTTCTAATGCAGAAACCACTTCGAAGAGAAGAAAAAGAATGGTAAATGTTGGTTTGAATATGGAATAATTTTTTGTTTATTGTAGTTTTTCATAATTTTTTTATATTTATATATTTCAATTTAAATAGGTTGTGAGTAGTCCAAACGAGAGGTTTACGCATAGTAGGGGAAGATGAGGTAACAGGGGTCGAGGTAGCAGAGTAAGAGGAGTTGACAGAGGAAGAGGAATGGCTTCTAGAGGTAGAGGTCCGGGTAGCAGAGCAAGAAGAGGTACTGTGGTGTTTTTTGATATTTTTATAATTTTCTGAATACTTCATAGATATTGAAGTGTGTATATATATATATATATATTTGTGAATACTTCATATATATTTGTGCAGGCCGATATGAAAGCTGACAATCTATCTCCAAATCCAACTCAAGGTTCACAAGCTTCATAGATCATAGATAGTTAGCAGAGTTTTATTGTTAGGATATTATGTATCTGAAATGCACAAACTGTCACTAGTGCATTAGGCTACTGTGGTGTTTTTTTAGTGCATTAGGATGTTGTGGTGTTTGTTGATTGCACAAACCATTATTAGTGCATTAGGATGTTGTGGTGTTTTTTGAATTCACAAACTAACAGTTCTGGGAATATGCATTTCAAGCACAAACTCTTATTTTTCACCATTGATAATGGAAGTACTTTAGATTACTTTTGACTTTGCTTACATATTAAGTTACTTCTATTACATTACTTTCTCATAAATAAGCCTATCAAGAGGCCATAAATAAAAGCCATGACCAATTTTAGCTTTGCTTTAATGCATCGTAGTCTTTCATTCATCTTCAGTACATCTTCATTTAGGTTCAAGCCATAACTAGATGTGTTGTTACGCATTTCTAAATTTTCTTTTGCTGCACATTGCCAAAAATTACACTTTTTATACCTGCATATCCAAAATAATTTGTTAGAATTTGCTGACGTAGTAGATACCATAGCACATGCTTGTACTTCACAGTTGTAGTATTTAGGGTAGCAGGTTACTTCTGCAAGTTTCTTAGCTCGACCCGTAGAACTAATGCTTGTGTGGCTGCTGGAGGCCATTTTTCTGTTTGAATTTATATGTGTGAAGGGTGAAAAATTGTTTGGTTTTCCCTGAAGATAGGAAAGAGGTGGATATTGTGTTTTCAATGAATTCAAGTATTTTTTGTGCCTTATTCTTGTTGTTTTTGTATGACAAAAGTGTTTAAATTTCAGTAGTTTTTGTGTGAGGTTGCTGGTGTTTAATCTGAGGTTGCATGTGTTTACTATGAGGTTGCTGATGTGTTTCAGAATTGCAGGTGTTTAGTCTCAGGCTGTTGTTGATATAGGGTTGTTAGGGTTGAAATAAGGCCACTGGTGTCTTTGAAATAGGGTTGTTAGTGTTTAAGTGAGGTTGTTAGTGTGTTTGAAAAAGGGCTGCTGAGATGGGGTTAGTATTCAAGTGAGGTTGCTGGGGTGTTTCAAACGGGTTTGCTAGTGTGTTTATAAGGCTGCTGTGTTGATTATGACTGTGAGACTGCTGGTGTTGATGAAATGATTTGCTAATATGTTTGTAAGCCTGTAAATTCTAGCTTTTATAAGCCAAGAAAATAGTCGTTTTTGGTTCTAACGGCTATTTTCTTGGCCATTTCTTGTCACTTTTGCTTATGTTGTTTTTTTCTTTTCATAGGGTAAAATTGTCTTTTACGTTCCTAGGGGCAGAACCGTCTTTTCACATAATTTCCGTTGAGCACTAACGTTTTGTTAACGGATTGGTAGTAAAATGATAACCGCAAAAAACTTTGGTAGTAAAATGCACTTTTCAGCAAACCTTGGTACTGACATGATATTTCAGTAAAACTTTGGTAGTAAATTGACAATATCCCTTATGAAAAAGAGAAAGCTACCTCTTAAAACGAGATAATTTAGTTAGCTTAGTGATGAGAATAGTGGTTTGTTCAGAAATGATGAGGTAATAAGGAAATAATTTAGTAATGAAAAACTTAGCAAAGATGTTCAGATGACATATTCGTCAAATACATAACTTCATCAAAATTTCATGAATGAAATACTATTTTCTGAGATAAAAGAAAACTCATAGATACAACCTTTTTCAGACTTTGATGTCTACTATATTACAAACGCAGAAGAAAATGGAGATTGAAAAGAAAAAAAAAACTAATTCATTATGGATTCATCCATCATACTTTTAATCTTTAATCACTAAACATCTTGAATGGAAACAATAACATATCAGTGAAGGTACGATTCAAACTAATTATATATTTTCTCTACATCTGCTACAAGAAGACCCTTTCTTAAATACCTAAAAATTATTTTTCTCTTCATTTTTCATCATTTGACTTCATGAGGATACATTGTTTTCCTCAATTGCTTGAAATATCTTGTAATTATTCTAAATTCAAGATTGACAAGCTAATAAAATCGGTCAATTATTTTTTTATTGAAACTAAAAAGAAAAATAAGTTCGGTAGAACTTAAAAGTCTTGAATAAATTTCAATAAGTCATCCTATAAAAAATATTCAAATGATCTTCAAAGATTAAATGAACATTAATGTAACTGTATACCAAATAGCTTAAAAAAATCATGAAGAAGCATGTTAATTAAGATTTAAACTTCAAAGAATAAATAAATAAATGTTACATCTATCTATGAATAAAATGTAAAAATTTCATTTTTTTTAATTGTATTGCATTAAAACACTATTGTTATTCAAACTCATATTTGGCAGCAAGTTTTAGTTGTATTACACTATGTTCAAAAGGTGGATAATACAATAAAAGGAGTTTAAAGTAGTTCTCTCATGAAAATAAACAACAGACCCTACTAGAATGAGAATGAACTGAGAGATCTCATTATAATTTCAGGAAGTACAAGACAAAATTTTGAATCCAAAGAATCACTCAAACTTCAAGAATTACATTAACCAAAGATCCAAGGCTTTTTGACAAGCTTCTAAATTGTTGCTTATCTAACTATATTGGTTAGCAATCGATAAAGATGCTAGAATCACCGCCATTTCTCATCTCTTTTGGTAAAATAACGCAATCAAGATTCACATCAAAGAAAAAGCAAGGAAACTTGAACCACAAGAAAACCCAAAGGACTGAGCCAAAAATAGAAAATCAAAATTTTGAATATAATTTATGTAGGGGTGGAAAAATGAATAAATGAATCATATTCGAATCGAATCGTAAACGAATTAGATCAAAATTCTGCAGATTCGGATTCGATTGATTTATTAAACGACTATTCAGTTTGATTTGTTTAATTCATTTAGTAGAATTAATAAATGGATCAAATCAAATCCGGATTCATTTACAATTCGCTTATTCTATAAGGAATCGAATTGAGTATGAGTTCGTTTATAAAAAATATAATTATTAAATAAAATTAAGCAAAATAAAATAAATAGACCACAAATTTAACATCCTACAAAATACAAACTTATTATCATTTATAATTACCATATTAGCCTTCAAACTTAAAATTTTTTCATACATATTTAAGTATAAATAAGCAATTTAATTAAATGAATTTTAAGCAAATGGATCGTATTTGATTTGTTTATGGCCATTTATTAAACAAATTCTAAATGAATAAATGGATCAATGTTCTCAAACTCATATTCGATTCATTTAATCAGCAAATTGAATCAAATTCACCCATTTATTAAATGAATCAATTTTTTCAAACCCAAGCTCATATAATTTATATTAGATTAAATCGAATAAACGAATCGTGACCCAAATTGCCACCTTTGAATTTAAGCAATACAATGATCGGAAAAACTTAGGAAAACCAACTACAAAAAAAATCTTTTGATTTTTTTCTCTCTAACTTTCCAACATTTTCTCATTAGCCAAGCCCGATGTAACAAAGAAAAGATAACATAAAATTAACTCCAGCACAAAACATAGTAATATACGATGATTAAAAACTAAAAGTTAGAAAAGAAAAGACAATGACATTAAGAAATTTTGATCTCGTTGCTTTGTTATTTTCTCAGCAACCAAACAGAAGCAAGAGAAAGAAAAAAAATAAAGCAAAGAAAGAAAAAGAAAAACAAATTATCTTTTAGACTGAGCCTGTGTTTGGCATTGAGGAAAGGCAACTGTGACTTAAGTTCTACGACAGTAAAGTACTTGGTAAACACCATATGTTGGTGAATGTCGAATATGGAGGCAAAGAGCAAAGAAAATTTTTTAGGATTTGAGATGTGTTTGCACACTTTCTTTTAAGGTTTTATTTGCCATCATCAATCTTGGTTTGCTATAGAGTTTTAATGGCAAATTACCCCCAAGATATAACAAATCTTGAATACAATCTCCAGTAAAATAAAATTATATTTCCAAAAAATATATCAAAACCTGTAAAAAATATGGTTTTAATCTAATGAATGTGTCTATTTTAATGAAGAAGACGAAAGATTACAACCATTGGAAATGATACTTCTTCAAAGACACTCTTTGGTTTGAAATTTACATCCATTCACAATTGAAATTTCAAGCTTGCTAACCGTTTTTACAATTGATGCGAAAATACGCTCTTTGGAAGAAAACGGTTAGCTGTTTTCTTAATAACAGCAAGCCGTTTTATTCCAGAATGTCAAAATAAGTTGCTCTCTGGAAATAAATGGTTAGCTGTTTTCTCCAAAAACGGCAAGCCGTTTTATTCCAGAATGTCAAACCAAAAAAAAAATAATGAAAATGTTACAATCTCTCTTACACTACCTACTGTAACTTAGAAATTAAGTTGATTTGATTTTATAATTTTATGATAAAAAATCTATAATATCTTTAATAATTTTTTAAAATTATTATTTAAATATTATATAATGATTAACTTTTATTTTATACTTATAATTTTTTTCATAACAATTATAACTTAAAAAATATAGTATCTCACTCCCAAATAAAGCCTAAATAAACAAATGAGTTCAGCGCGGGCATCGTTTCGCGGGAGTAGTGTATTTGAAGTTGTGAGAAATGAGGAGGAATAAAATTGCGGGAGTGACGGTAATTGAAGAAAAAGAAGTTGCTAATGGATGACTTCGAAATTAAACGAGAAGGACGTTTTCCAGCTTTTGATTGTTAAGCGCCGTTGGGAAGGCGTTTGTGAATTAGAAGTTTGCACCAGCGCCCCTTACGTTTTTCTAATTTCAATTTTCGGTATTTTTTATTTTTGTCATGCACCCAAGTCCACCTCAAGATCATACATTTTCATTATTTCGAAACTCTATGTCAGACACTAGGAGAGCAATTAAATTGCTCAAGTCAATAGTTGTTTGACTACATTTTGATACCAGTCAACAGTCGTTCATGCCTACACAAGCAATTAAATATATCGAACCGAAAAATCAAATATCCATCTACATATGTGTTGTGCTTTATTTTCATCTCATCATGATCACTTCAATATTTGCAGCGAAGTAATCATCTGTTATCACCACTGCTCTCAACTCTCATTGCCTGAATTCTTCAGACATAAAAACTCAATAAATTTTTCAGTAGCAGATTCGGGCAAGCAAATGCAAACCACCATGTTTCCATTAGGATCGGCCTCTCCCTCCGGCAAGAATACACAAACCTGTGGTGTTGGTGTCAAATCAATTGGACCCGCGTAGATTGGCCTGCCCCATCCAAAATCTGCAGACTCATAAATTGAAAATCTTGTCCATTGAGTTATGGTCAATTTTCCTCCAAATTCAAGCCTTCTGGGTCTCTCAACCTCAACAAAATCAACTGTAGATCTTAAGTAATCTTCTGAAACACCAAGCCTTGCTTCGCGAACCAAACGGGTCGTGTACTTGAACTGCCCATTAACAAGCTCATTCACAGAGCTCATAGCACATGCCACACACACTACATTGCCATAAAACCCATCTTTCAGTGGTGGGTTCTTCAGTTTCTGCCGCGCATTGACAGAAAATGTAAGCCTAAGCTTGTAGTTTGGTGGCTGCACATCAATTGCTCTTACCCATGATCTCCAAATATGAGCAGCCATTGCATCAAAACTAGTACATGGGAAGTTGTCATCCGGTTGAGCTAAATTTTTCAAATGAGCTTGAAACTTCCGGCTGATTCTATAACACTTTTGAATAGGCTTCGCTTGCCACAAAGTCATTGTTAGATTTGAACCTTCATCAATTCTCATGTACTCAATATGAGGGTGCTTTATTATCGGAGGGTGTCGCGGCCGGAAAAATTCTCTCTCCCAACAGGGCTGAGGATTTACAACCAATCTTCCAGCTTTAGCCGTTGCAGCCCATGCACTGAGAAACTGCATGGCACCAAAGCCGTCACAAATACAATGACAGAGTCTCAGGCCAAGGCTAAACCCACCACAGCTAAAAACTGTCACCTGGGCAATAACTAATGGCATGTCAAGAATTTTGTAAGGCTCTTCATTGGGGAACTTGTATATCAACGGAGCCCAAGCTGGGTTCGGAACAGCAAGGTCTCCAAGCTCGGCTAACACTGTCTCAGAGCGAGCCTCGACCATGAGAGCACCTTGATCAGGGCCAAAAAACACCTCCAGCTTCCCGTTATGATTCTCTCTGAGCCTTGCGGATAAAGGGTAGTAAGGAACCAAGATATCGGCAAGTGCTTGGCGTAGTATTTCAAAAACAGGTCGATTATTATTATTAGATTTAGAGTCATCTTCCGATGATCGATAAAAATAAATTGTTGGAGTAAAAACTCGGGCGCCGATAATGTCATCGAGGTTTGAGAGGTAAAGGGTATCGCCAGGAGCAGCAGGGATAGCAGCAGCAGGCATGATTCTAACAAGTTGATGAATGGCTAAAGGGATTTCAAGTTGTGGGAATTGCAGCTCTTGAACCCACGAGCATGGAGCCATTTGTAAATTGATGATGAGGATGAGGGAGTCATTGAGTCATGCTGAAGCATAAAGGGTGCAATTTGTAGGAGACTGATCGAATTTGATTAAACATGTGAAGATGCTCTGGCTCTCCGTACATAAAAATGGGCTAGCGATTCGGACGATTTATTGGTTTGAAGCAGTTGATGCTGATACTTGACATGATCAGTCCCCAAGACCTAGCTAGATTGTATCTGTAACCCATTTTCTTGGTTGTATTTGGGTTAATTTGTGATTCCAAAGCAACTTTCTTCTCGATATTTTCGATTTTTGCAACCGATAAACAATTTCCAACCAAACTAATCTTGTCAAAAACTTATTTTAAAATGATAATTTCTGAATTTCTAATGCTTCATTTGAAATTTTCCATTTACATGAATGATATGATATCATATATACACATGCGTAACAAAACAAATTATTGCCTCGATATGCGGGATTATTAGAAAATCGAAAATTATCATTTTGTAAAACAATGGGAAAATCAGATTAAAAGTTGAAAACAATGAGTACAAAATAAATACCTGAGAAGCAAAAAATAAAAAATAAATAAATAAACACCTGCAGCCCAACCCGCCTCGAATAAGCCCTGTCGTTTGGATAACTCACCCATCGGCAGTGTCATTAAAAGTCTGAAAAGTGTAATTGATATTTTGATACCCAGATAAGTAACAAAAATTTCCCAGTGGTAAGCTGACCTTGCAATAACAGACATTATATCGAATCAGAGTTGAAATTGAATGATCAATAGTAAGTTTTTTCAAAGTAGGGAATGAACTATGGTGGTGCGTACATAATTGATTTGTGAATTGTAAAATGGGAAATAAATTATTGGGAAAAAAATCCTTCACCCTAAAATATTCTTTTGTTAACTTAACATTAGTTAAATACCGTTTGTTAGTAATTCGTTGAGGGAAAAAAAAAAGATTTTTCATTAAATAGAAAAATAAAAAAATAAAAATTGACATATAACTAAAAATAATTTTTATCTAATCTCACTAAACATAAACTACTGAAAAAGATGAAAACTTCTATTTCAAGTAATTGTTTTATAATTCTCTCTATTTTGGCAGCATAAAAGCCTTAAAAACCCTAGATCTAAGTACCAAAAATAATCACAATTTTCATGTATAACTATACTCTCTAATTGCATTGTAAGTCGACTTGGGGAGACAATGTTAATGATTTGGGAAGATAATAATGGTAAAAAAATAGTAGTGATAAAGTTCAAAATAAAAATTGATTGAAGATTAAGAAGATATTCAATACTTACAAGTAAATAAAAATTGGCTATATTTTTTAGTTTTTCTTCCAATGATTTAAAGATGTTGTGTTAAATACATTTTGTTACTTATAACGATTATTCAATGGTTATATCAAACTATTTCATTGTTGATTTCATTTTAAACAAATTAATGAATTTTGCATATTTTATAGTGTTATTTAATTGTGTAAAAAATTTATTTAAATATAATTTGTATCACTTTAATAAAAAAAATCCTATTTTACCCTTAGTGATTACTAGTTAATGATATCAAATTAATGGTGAGTTATCGGAAGGATGTTTTGGGTTATTATTTAAAGAGTATGGATGAAACGAGCTATTGTATGAAATTCTAAGGATAAAAATGGTATTTTCCCATAAATTATAATATTATCTCAAAATTAGTGAATAAAGTAATTTACTTAAAATATAATGAATAAATAGTATGGTTGACTTTCAATATTTTACCAACTTGTGATGATTTATGCATCATTTAAATAATTTGAGCAATACCTCTAACGAATCTCCAATATAACATTTTTTTTTATTAATACACTCTTTGCAGTTTGTGTTGATATACGAGTATAGTCAACGTACTAGTTTAGTTTAATGTAGCAAACAAGAAAATTTGTCAAAAAAATTAAACAAGAAAAAAAAACTTTCTAAAAATAATAAGTGAGAAAAGTAGGTAGAGGTAGGAAGAAAAAAAGTCAAAAAAAAAACTTAATGAAAATCGATTACGATAGTTAAAAAAGTGTATTACAAATAAAAAGATAGGGTGTTGATTTTTTTTTCTAACTTCATTTAAATAATAAAATTATTTTTAACCGTCTCAACTTTGTTAACGAAAAATCTTTTTTGTCTTTTTATTAACATAAATACTTTAACCAATTGTAATGGGCTTGTAGCTCATTGGTACGCTCGTGCCCTTAATAACCTTGAGGGCATGGGTTCAAGTTCAAGCACTTCCCTATATAATTACGAAAAAAAAATTATATATAATTATAGCTAAATTACAAAAAAAAATTAATTTTGTAGCTGTTGAGAGTAATAACGGATATAAAATTAACTATATAAATAAACTCATCAAATTACTAGTTTATTAAATATAAAATCACCAAAATAAGCATCATACCCATATAAACCATCTTGAATAGCATATCTTCAACAATAATAATAACTCTTCACCAACAATAAATCACCACCAGATTGAATAATAGTCTTTCAAAATACACTCCAAATAACCATAAAACTACTATAGTTTGTTCCTTCAATAAAATATAATAATATAAAATGAGTTATGGGGAACTTAGATTTTAAAGTTTTGATCCAAAATAACACTACCTTTTAAAAGTATTCAAAATAATAACTAATAAATAGTTTTTTATATTCAGAGGCAAAATAATTATTTTGTGAATGTTATCTTAAATCCTCTAACGATGTTATTGAAAAAGTGAAAGAATTAAACATTTTATAAACTTCATGTGAAAATCTAGAAAAGAAAAAAAATTATGAAATATTTTTAATAAAGTGCAAAACATTAGATGTTTGTGAACATTTACCTTATAAGAATAAATCTATTTAGCTATATTTTGTATTAGAAAATTATTTATCAATTCGAGAAGATATATTCATTCTTTTAACATATCATTGCATTAGTCCATGCAAAATTCTGATGTTATAACAAGTTTAAAAATCACTTGCAAATGAATTAAGGGCCAGTTTGGTAACACTGTACTTCTTAAAATAACTGTTTTTAACTGTATTATAGAAATAATTAAATGTGAAGAACATCAGTTAAGCATTTGATAAAATTTAATGTTAAACTACTGTAAAAATATAAATGAAAAATTAGACATAATATTGAATAAAATTTATTTAAACATTTATAAACATGAACATAAAATATTTTCTTATTGCATGCATAAAATAATTGATATCTAAAATAAATATTTTATATTATTAATTTTATTTTTTTATTTTGTTACTTCAATACAATTGACGAAAACAATAATCTCTTTAAAAGTAATAATTTTATTTTTTAATTAATAAGGATAATTTTCAATTTTTATAATATATATGAATATTTATGAATTGTATTAAATATAAAGGTGATACTCAAAATTATATTTTGTAAAACTATTCCTTCCCTTCTTTTAAAAATTTGCTGGAGGATAGAGTAATTTTAGTAAAAGTGATTTCAAAAAAAATTTACCAAACACAGAATTTTTTTTAACCAAATTGATTAGATTATATTCATAAGAAATTAGGGTGGATTCTTCACCCACGAATCCTATGGACAATAAAAATACTCATTAAAAATTCAGAAAAGTTCCATTAAAAAATAAAAACTTAAAAAGTTCGAAAAGTGAAGGCCGAAGCTCAGCAAGACAGGACTGTGCTGGGCCACCGAGTGGTCATGTTGGACCGATCTTTAATAATCAAGCACGACGCGATCTCAACACCAAGCACAGATAAGCCTAAACTAACATGTGATTTACAGCTCCACACAACATTGAGCAAATGCACAATACCATCCAGCAGAAAGAAGAAATGGTATAAGACCCAAGTAAGAAACAACTTTTTCCCTCTGATAATCTGTTGAATAAGTCACCTCCACAAAACCAAACTCTGATGTTTATTTTTCATTTTGATAAGATGAAAAAAAGAAGGCACATGTTATCGCAAAAAGAAAGCTACAGCAAAGAAGGTTGCCAGCTTACCGCACTGGCTGCTGATTGTAGTGATTTTTCTCTTTCTTCTTTGCAGCGGCAAGCCTTGCATTCCTGGCAGCAGCCTCACTTGCAGCAGCTCGGGCAGCAGCATCCATCTCTTTACTTGACTTCTTCTTCTTAGAAGCCACTTTCTTAAGCCGCTCTTTCACATCAACAGATGTACCTGCTGCCTTCTCTGCCTCTGCGGTTTCATCTGTCACATCTCCAGCATTGGTGCTATCAGGCTGGTTGTGAGATGGTTCTTTTGCCTCCTTTGATAGTTTATCCTTCTTTTTCTTCTTTTTTGTGCTTTTGCTCTCCCCAGAGGCATTCTCCTTCTTTTCAACAACCCCGTTATCTTCTCCTTTCTTCTCTTGCACAACACCTGAAAATTGGAAACAGCATTCCTAGTTAGTGAAGCTACTACGTGACAAATGGATAGAAACAGCAACCGACCTGAAAAATTACACACTGGTGTTTAATTTTTAAAATAGCCAAATAAATAAATACTACCTTTCCCCTCATAATCTATTGACATATTTACCTAAATTTGCTTCATATGTGAAAATTGACTCATATGTTCAAGGATAAAGCTACACCCAGCAATTGACAATCTATAATAAAAGAATTTGCCCCTCAGAAAGAGGCATATTACAAAGATTTAAGATTGAACAGAGTTCACAAATAAACTTTATCAGATACAAATAACAAATAAACTGAAAGTAATAACATTGAAGGATGAGGACTTGACACACACATACATATTCAATACAGAAACATGCACAGACACACACACACATCAATTATTAAACATCAGAGGCTAATGATTGATATGAAATTACCATGGGATCCATCTTGGCCACTCTCCTTATTCAATCCCATCTCAGCAAGAAGGGCATCAAGTTCTTCAAGACCCTTTTTCTTCAATTCCTTCTTTGAAAGCTGCCTTTCTGAATCTTTTTGTACTGAAGGAGCTTCAGGAGGGTTTTTAACTATTGGCTGCTCCACTTCTACTGGTTTTTCAGGTTCATTGTCATGTTCTTCCTCAACATCCTCATCAACTTCATCAAGACCTTCTTCCTCACTGTCACTTTCCTGGAATCCGAATGGAATAAATATAAGACCATCTAATATTACCAGATAACCCAAATTACAAAGCACTTTTGAAATTTAGAACAGCCATATAAACATAATAGTACCATTAGATACCCGAGCATTTTTCATTCCAAAGTAGAAATAACAAGCATTTTCCTAGAAAATATTCCAATATCATAGATATAGTAACATTTTGAGCATCATGATCCACCCGGATAAGGGTTGAATAAAATATGAGAATAATTAATTCCACTTTAATTGTGTACTTATTACGTTTTCTTGTTGCCATATTATTTGACAATATTTCCAACCAAGTTAATCACTATTTTCAGCAAAACTGCTTAAACATAACCATAAATGCACTTAGACATAAAGATAAGTCGATAAAAACATTCAGGTTTTTTGGAAACCACGGTAACTTAATTGTGGCCCATCATGTACCCTATGCAACGGTCAACAATATGAATGAAGTGCAGCTAATGTCCAAGTAACTAGAGGCTACCATCTGACCTATGAAAAGCATCCATAGGAGAATTTTTAATTTGTATGTACAACTAATGCAACGATGGGTTATCAAGCCACATCAAAGCAAATGTTTAAGCTCTGCAGATCCACTATCCACTAACCACTATCACAAAGGCAATCCATACTTTATGTTGATGCAGAAACAATTGCCTAATCGTGGAGCAGCAAAACAGTAGACGTGGATCCTAGGTTTGGTTAAAACCAAATCAGTCAACCACATCACATCTCCTCTTTTCACAACCTCCATCAAAGCTCGTTACATTGACACATACTAGAGATGATATGACAACGTCCTAAATATCATTTAATTTATTGTAACAAAAAAACAGCAAATCTTTTAATAGAAAAGTATAAAGCAAAGACAAATACATAACTAGAAATACCAGGTTAACTAGCAGAAAAATAAAGAAAATAACATCAATGCATGATTTAAGGCATGTAAGCCAAAACAAGTAGTTTGTGATACTTAACATAGAACTCAATTACATGCATAAACTTCAAAGGATCAAATTATATTTTCATATAACTAAATAATCAAACAGAAACAAAAACATACAAAAATTTAAAATAAATCGAATGCTAGAATCCAAAAAACTGTTCAAATTCCATAACTCTCGGCAAATGGATATAATATAACACACTCAATAACAAGAGCTTTATCTTCTGAAAAATGTTAAAAAACACAACCAATGTACATCACTCATATTCCGAATATCTATGCCCCACAGTCTCTACAAGATATCCTCGGCATCGGTGGGCAAACATCTACATATCTACATCCCGCATAATCATTCAGTCATTAAGAAAAACAAATTCTCAGAATTAAATATAACGAAACACTAATTATATCATATTCATTCGTGTAAGATCGCTTTCTTCACTGGAATATCCACACAAGTCACTCAATCAGCATCTTGTCCATTACATTACCATCAAGAAAAGCAACAAACTATGCATCAAATAAAAACCAACTTGAAAAAAGACACATGAATTAAAATAAGGAATAAAGTAAAGAATTGGAACCTCAACAGCAGGCTCCTGTTCCTGGGTCTCTTTCTTGTCGTCGGATTCCGCAGCGGCCCAAACGGATTGAGGCGGCGCGGTAGTAGCATAGTAATCGTCATCGTCCTCGTCATCCACGTCAGCCCATGATTTAACGGTGAGCGGCGTCGGGGCCCAGAAAACCTCCTTCTGTTTCTCCTTCTCGTCAGTTTTGGCTTTGCTCTTCGATGAACCTGACTCTTTCTGCGTCGATTTCTTCTTCTTCTTGAAACTCCCTAGCGCCGCAAATACGTTCGTGCTGTTTATCACCAAAGATTCGTCCTTTCTGCCTCCCACCATTATCGAAACTTTCTATAGAGGGGGCAAAACTGGAAATTTAAATCCTCTGAGAGAGAGTTTTTACAAATACACAGAAACAGACGATAGGGTTAATAAGACAAAAACAAACGATCTGGTTATTGAAATTATTCTTTTCAATGAACAAATATACAAAACGACGTCCGATGAATGCGTTTCTATTCGATTGAAGAAAATGAAAAGATTTAAAACTTAATAGAGATTAAATGTGTATTGCTTGTATATTTCTTATTTCTTGTCTCTCGTTTTATTTGAGAGAGTCAGTGGCGATGGTTAATGGGGCTTTGGGGCAACGCACGTTGGCACCCCAAAGGCTTTAATTTGGCTTTCGGTTTAGTATTTGTTTCTCTCTCTCTCTCTCTCTTTATTTCCCCCTTGTTTTATCTATTAGCAGAGAACATAAGCGCAAGATGATGATGGTGCTCTTTTATTTTTAGGGCATTCCACAAAACAGAGAGGGGGATATGTGACAGTGTGCTGCTGAGGAAGTGAAGGTGAGCCGTTGGATTTTTTGATGATGAGGTTTTATTTTTGGTGGTCCCCATCTTAGGTGTGATGTTTTCTGGTGAGTCTGTGTATGGATAGGTACAAATATGTAAGGTGGATAAGCTCAACGATCAAGAGACACGTGGCTGGCATGCAGGTGTGTTTCGGGTCCACTGATTTTATACTAGTGCGTCAGTGCGTGATACATGGCGAGTTGGCATTAATTCTTAATGGGCAACATCGGTCTGTTGTTGGGCTATTTAACATCGGAGGTTTTAGCCCATCTCTCCTTTTCATCAAGGAAAAAATATTAATAATTAAATAAATAGCTTGAATTATATTTTCATGATTTATTGCTTTTTGACCTATAACAATATCATATTAAAAAAAAAACCTATATTTATATTTTTAAGACTTAGGCCCTAAAAATGCCCGCTTATAAAAGTTTTACATCTTCTTATATGCGTTATTAGCACCTTTTTAAAAATATTTTTGAATGAATAAACAAATAATATAAAACATGTGATGTTGATAGAATAATGATAGATGTATCAAAAATAAAATAAAATCTAGTACAAAAGAAATAAAAGATTAAAAAAAATCTTATTCTATAATAATTTTTTATCATGTAGTTAATTTTTTTTGTCTTTTAGTGATAATTTACTATTTTTTGTGCCCATATCATTATTGTACAAAAATATAAATTTGACACATTAGTTTGAGTGGGTTTGATATAAGAGCTTGTATAAATAATGCCCATTAACTTTCCACCCTTTTTTTGTTTAATATTTTGTTTTTAAAAATACTTTTGAATATATTCTTTTACAGATTTAGAAATTTAGGATAGGTCAACTTTCTAGATAGCCATATAGCTCTCAATGCTAATTAAAATAATTAAATGCTCAATAAGCTATTGACAATAAAAGCACGAGTGCTACCATTTCTTAATATAAAAATGTCAAATTATTAAAATATGTAACCGTTGAATTGATAAGATATGCATATGCTTTATGAATCTTGTCTTTGGTGTGTACAAAATATAGATAGTTTAGTACAGAATGCAATGTAAAATGTTGATTGGAATCTCAATTAGGCTAATAATTCAGCATAAAGGTCAATCGTCTGCTATAATTTAGGTCTAAAGAATAAAAAAAATAGAGCACACAAATGATTAAGGCTTTGTTAAATACGAAAGATGAGCGAATTGAAATGGCTAAACGTGATCGTATGCAATTGAAAACTAAGAAATAGGGTAGATATAGTATTTCATATAATTAAATTAAGGCAATGGTTACAATTGAATTACTTTATTATGGAGCACTAAAGATAACCGTCAGATCATAACAATAAATGCAAATTTAATATTTATTTTTATAATCATACGGCTATTATCATTGCTCCACAGTTCTAATATAACTGGCCTCTTAAATTAATAATGTCATATTTGACATCAACTTGAGTTTTTTTTTCCCCATGTTGTTTTTGTTGTTTTCTCTTTTTTAACCTCTTTTCATTATGGGCCTGTTGTTAAATAGCAAAACCACCATATTGGACAGGCTCTTTTATAGCTGCCCTGCTTGCGGTCTTTTGATTGAAAGCCTTTGGAGCTTGGGACAAGATGCACAGACATGAATCCTTAGACCAAATTAGAAGAGACGCTACTTTTTCATCAAATAACAAATCTTGAATAATCACAAAACATTTCAAGTGATTTCTGTTTTCTGAAAACAATTATTACATTATGAATATCTAATAACACTGAAACCAGGAAGAAGAGTAAAGTTACAAGAGCTTGAAACTTCTTATCACGGCCACAAAACTAAATTGGAAGACACAGTTATAACAATTTACCAATTAGTCGAGCAAAGTATTAAAGTGGTGATGAGGATCATTTGCAAATTCAAAGAGGTAGTGAACTTTCAACGGATAAGTAACAGGTAATCAAGATGAAGCAGCAGACGCAGCATTGTCATAAGTAGTTCCCACATGCTGTATAACAAAACCATAAATTTTTCTCTTCAACTGTTCAATCTTTGCAACGCGTGGCTCATCTCTGCTTGAAACTTCGTGGTCTAACCAATCATTCACTCGCTTCAGTTGGGATAAAACTGCTGAAATGGAGCCACAGTCTAGAGGTAAATTGAAACTGCCGTTGCCAGATGACTCACCAAAAGCTCTGAAGCCAGCATCCAGCAACTCCTCCACAAACTTCACAAACCACATTTGCATTTCAGACTGCAAATTCACAGCAAGCTGCACCGTCTCTTTCATTCCATGACCCCTTGTCCATGTCTCAAAATTATAACTGGATGCTGGCGATGCACTATATTTTAATTGGTTTTTGGCAGATGGGGCATTAAGAGATTGCCGTTTGGACAAACTTTTCTGCAAAGTTGATGGAGGCTCATCGCTCTGGCTGGTCAGAAGAGAGACAATCTCTAAATCAGTAGCCAATGCGGCTTCAACCCATAGAGAAACGGATTTAGACTGCTCTGTGGAAATATTATCACTAGGTACGTCGGAATCGTGATTTGTCGCAACAGATTCAGCAATTTCTGTATATTTCGTAACTTCCTTGTAGATTGAGAAAAATCTAACAATGGTTGGTAAAGGATTCCCAACCTTGGATGTCAAAGAGAGCTCTGAAAACTTGCTGAAATAATTGAACAATGTAAAGTTATTTTCCTTGTCTCAACTAAAATGTTTGAGCGACACAACAAATTGATCCACAAATTAACTGAAAATCAAATCAATTATGCTCAGATAGAGGATATAGTGAAATGGGCACTGAGATTGGGGAAAACCCTTACCTTAAACTCCTTACAATGGACTCAGTAGCAATGGCCTCCGCTAATGCTTCAGCTGCAGCTGTAGCAGCAACAACTTTTCTTTGCATAGCCTCCTGCAATATTCGTTCAGTCAACAGATATAACTAACTATTTCAGGTATCTGTTCACTCAAACAATCAATTTGATTCTGATCCTAGACTATAAAATTGATTTGCTAGCTTGTTCAACATCTTTACCTTGCCAAGCTTTGCCAGGTCAGTGGAGACAGCATCCAGTGGAACGCTGCCATCAGTCCATTTCTTTTCATGAACAGTTATTCCCAGAGCTCCATAATTTTGCTTCTCCTGGGCCAAACTGCTTTCAGGTGAACTAGGTTTTGATACCTTCTTGCTCGAGGAAGAAGAATCATCGCTGACACTTTTTCGACCACTCACATCGCTTAGACGTCTTGCAATAGCAGCCTGTAGCACCCGGCGAAAGTGAGAAATTTTACAAATACATATCAAACACACAACTTCTTAACATCTAATCGATGGGATACATTTTAGCTTAATAAAAAATAAAAATGACCTGAGTCCGCAAAATGGCTTGCAGATCTGGCTTGTTGCTCTTGACGCCAGCCTTTTCCTTCTGCTCCCCTGAACCCATGGCATTGGGCGATTCATCCCAGCTCTTTCTTCCACTTTTTCCCTCCGAATGCTTCGAAACCCCCGAAGACATCTTCTTCTTGCCAGATGAATCCGCCACCATCGGCGACAGCTTCACTCCAGACAATCTCCTCCCAGGCGAAAGCGAAGCCCTCCGCGGATTCGGGGACGCCTGTCTCCTCGCGTTCGGTGATGGCTGCCTGTACCTCGACGGTACAATAATCGCTGGCTCCCTCGCTGATTTCCTGTTCTCCTCTTTAGCCGCCGCCAGGCTCGGCACCACGCATTTTGATGGCACCGGAGACGCCGACCTCTTCGCTTTCCCTGCAGGAGACGGGTCTCGTTCGACGAACGCCATGTTCTTCTTGCTAGCGGATGCCGACCGTTTGGCCCCCGCCGGAGATGAGAATCTCTGCGGTGGCTTATCCAAAACCGCCTTGGATTCATCTGAATTTGGGATATTATTCACATTATCTCTAGGCGCAAGAGCTTGTCTTGTTTTAGTTTTTTCAATTTTAGCATCAATTTTCGAAAAATCAGTATTTTCTTTTTTAGGAATGTCTTCTGATTTCTTGTTGGACAAGTAAACGGCGATTGGATCGACGGAATACTCCGAGTCAGACACCGGCTGAATAACAAACTCTCGTTTCGAAGCCGAGATGCGGGCTATGAGCGGCTCGGGGGTCCCACAGAAAGCGTGGCGACCAGCGATTGGACGGATGCCGCATACACGAGGGACGGGTGAGTCAAACTCGAAGCGGTCAACGTAAACGAACTGCCCGAGCTGAAGGCGGTTGGTAAGGATGAGTTCGGTGTCGCGCTCTGATAAGGAGACGTAAGTGGAGTTGAGGGAGTCGGAGAGTTGGACGTAGAAGCCGTGGTTGGGCCAGAGATCAGAACCGGCGAGTCCGGGGACTATGCCGATGACTTGGAGGAGAGCGGAGCGGTGGTCGCCGGTGACGCGGGTCGTTGAGTTCATAGATTGGAGGAGTTTTAGAAGGATCCCTTGAGTGGGCGAAGCCATTGTGTGTTTGTGTTTGTGAAAGTGAGAGAGATGAATGACAGAGAATGTTGAGGCAGAGGGTAAAGAAGAATTCGACCCGTGGTTGATTTGGCCGTTATTAGATTTCAAATTCAAATACCCGCTTATTTTTCTTTTGTTTGAATTCCGGTGGGCCCCTATGAATGTAACGACTAGCAGTCTAGGATCTAGGACCAAATGACTCAGATTTGATTACTTGAACGGCACCGTTACGTTTCAAAGTGATGGCAGAGGAGTTAAAGTCACTGAGGGAATGGGCAAAGATTTTGAAAGTCCGTTCATATCACAGCACGTGTCCCAGTTAATTTCTTCCAATTTGGTCATGGTGTATATAGAGTTGATCGCGGGGTTGAGTTGGATTGGTTAAGGTCTCTATCTCATTGAATTATTATTATTTTTCATTCCAATTTGTTTATCAAATTATTTAGATCATATTCGAGTGGAGGGGCCCTCGAATCTTTACAGATACCTCATAATTTACAGAAAAAAAAAAAATTGAGATGGTCTAATAAGAATTTAAGTTCACAATCCAAAATTTAATATGAGTTAGGATGGGCCGAAGATCTCCATCCTATGGTTTTTGATTTTTTTTTAAATTTCAACCTCATTATTGATTATTTAGATCATATTCAAGTTCAGGAGAAAATCTCTGCAAATATCTAATTTAAGGATGGATAACTAATTACATCATCACTACGTGAAGGATTTACTGAAATCGTATTAGATAGTACCAGCATTTATAAGAAGAGAACACACCAAATCCGCTCATTATAGGGACAAAAGCAAAATCTTTTTTTTTTTTTTAAGGAAACGAAGAACTTATTTAATGTTATAACATTTGCTTTGCAGACCGTCCCAAATTTATTAAAATCACTGTTAGAATTATTTTCTACCTACTGAGATAATAATAACCTAAGTAAGAGAATCCTTTCAATTATAATTACAATGTGTGAGAGTAATGGTTCGAACATCTAAAAAATTGGGTAGTATATCAGTATTAACAAAAAAAAATTCTAGAGTCTCTCATCATCTTTACTCTCAACAAAGGAAAAAGAATCCATCAAAGCCACAAGGGACGTATGCTCTTGAAATATGTATCTTTTAAATTTCTCACTCAAATTAAAATTCCAAATCCATTCTAAGGAATAGAGATCCTTGACCATTACAGATTTAATAGACACATTTTTATAAAGGATTAGGAAAATAATGTTTATCCCAGGTCAAATCCCGAAACCGCGTGAAACGACGCTGTTTCGGCTCTTACTTTTTTTTTGTTTTCAAGTGCTATGAAACAACGACGTTTCTGCTTTAATTTTTTTTTTTATTTGTTCTTATTTGCTTTCAATGAAATCCTTTTGGTTTGCAAATGGTAGTCTTCTTCTTTTTCTTTGTTTCACCCAGCTGATTCTTCCTCTTCGTTCTCTTAACGACACTGTTTCTGCTTGAATTTTTTTTTTCTTTGTTCTGATTTGTTGTGAACGAAGTCGTTTTGGTTAGGATACATCAGGAAGATTGCAGCTGGGTTGTGTTTCTGATTTAATTTTTTTCTTTGTTCTTTGTTCTAATTTGCTGTGAACCGTTTCTGATTTACATGGAAGATTGCAGTTGGGTTGTGGTTGTCTAGTCAAAGGGGGTTGTCCGGTGAAACGAGGAGAATGCAAATGTCGATGTCGATGAAGGAAAGGGCAATGGGTTTTGTGGATGCTTTCGGTCGATGAAGGAAAGGGCTTTTGCTTTGCCATTTATTATTCTAAACCCTAAACATCGTCATTTCATAGCGAATAAAAACAAAAAATAAATAGTGCCGAAACGACATCGTTTCACGCGGTTTCGGGGTTTGACCCGGGACAAACATCAGCGCTGGAAGGATTAATCTACACAAATGAGGAAATTCTTATAAATGTAGTTAGTGACACTCATTCATCCACCCTCAAAAGTCATCCCCATCCACCCTCACTAGTCAGCCATTCTTTTCTGCTTTTGATTGATGGAAACCATCCTCGTAACACCATGATAACATTGCCCTTGATGGAAACCATCCTTGTAACACCATGATAACATTGCCCTTCAATCTGCAAATGCATATATTACCCACACGGTTACTTCCATTTGTGTTTCGACAGAAAAAAGTTACTTTTTCATTGTGGAATAGTTTCAGATCGAAAGAGTGCCCAAATGTATCCACAAGCCCTTGTTAGATCACTTTCCATTCATCGTAGATAATATACCTTCTACAAACTACAGCTCCATTCGATTTCCCAAACTCAACACAATGAGAGTAGGATTCAGATTTTGTCCTTCTACTGTATTTCTTCCTAAGCTCCTCCCATTTTCTATCTTCCCTAGATCTTCAATTATATGCACCCAACCAAAATACCATTTTCTTCAAAGCCTTTGCCATTTTTCTCTACCGTTCGAACTTCAAAACTCTTAATGTTAAGGAAAATAATTTTGTACAATCCTTTTACACCACCATTTCTGGAAATGCTAATGGATTACCCTCTTTTGTTTTTACACTTATATCCATACCTGATAAGAAGAACCCCAGTAGATTCTGGAAAAAGAAGTTTATGGAATCCCCACGGACAGCCTCTAATAATTTTTGTCCCAACCAAGCTGCACAGGATACGTCAACCAGAAGGGAGAAACTTCTGAATCTATTCCTTTCTGTGATTTTAATGATACTCCCAAATGATCTCTCATCAAACTCGATTATTGAATAACTTATTCTCCATCTTAAAATCTTAAGCTAGGGCCAAATCAATTTTTCAATCTCACATCTCTACTATCATTCTAATTTATGTGATTAGCTAAATAAAGAGCGGTAATATTTAATCTCCTCGTCTTATCTCATTTGTCTTCACTTTTCAATTAATATTATTTATTTCAGAATTATCATTACTAAAAAATCTCTTATGCTCTCAATATATTATTTTCCACATCTCTCTAATTCTCTTTTAATTGATTCACAATTTAAGTCGAATATTAACTTCTAATTAAATCTTAATTAATGTTAAACAAAATCTAAATCAATATTGTCAATAATGATAAAACTCATCAGTTATTCATAAAATTTAACAAAAACTCAACATTGAAACTCATCATCTATTGGTGGAGGTGATGGTTGATGGCAAAGAAGACAGGAGGTGGTGGTAATGATGAACTTGTTGTTGATGAAGATAAATAGTGCAGGTGATGGTGATGCTAGAGAGAGGGAACAAAAAATAAAATAAAAAATAATATTTTTTAATAAAGAAAATTCTGTAAAGTAATAAAATAAATTGAAAACTGAGAGTTGATGAAATAATTTAAGAGAATTAGATATCATTATTTCTAAATAAAATTATTTAAACATTACTCGGTCGTGCCTTGTTCAATACTAATTGAAACAAATAATAATGCTATACTGCCTATGCCTATCTATTTTTTTCATTATTTTTTAAAATATTCTCAAATGATGTGACCATGTGAGGCAATAAGAAATATATGTTAACAATTTTTCATAAGTTTCGGATTCATTTATTACAAATCATTGAGGATGTAAAATTTGGGAAAAGAAAAACCTTGCTACTAGCAATTATATTATTTACATTTTTCAATGTCATTTTTTTTTTTGTAAGTTTCAATCCTCAGTTAGGAATGCCGAAAGACAACTCGTTCCCTTCTTGCTTAATGCACGCACTTGGAGCGCAGGCCATTCCAGAACAAAGCAGCTGGAGTATACATTTCTTCGAGTATACGAAATCCGTTTGCTGTATAGGTTAGGTGCTAACTGCCTGTTTACGGAAGTGCCATTGAGTCTGACATAATAATAAGCAAGTTAATCCAGCAAGCATCTATATTGGCAGTTTTGTTGTCGGCAATGACAGTATAACTTAAAAGACGGCCAATGGGCCGGGTGGCATATGGCACGGTACGACACGCACGTGGGCTAGGCCGAACTTAGAATTTTAAGCACGTGAAAAAATATGTAATAAGCACACTTTATTGATGGGCTAGCACGCGGCCCGTGGGTCATCAATAACATGTGGGTTAAAGTATATCAAAGTAAAATTTTTTAATAAAAAATAAACATGAAATGTTATAATTTTACAAATATTTTGAAATTAAATTTTTTAATATATTTTATTAGCATAGGTTTTTAAAAATTAATTTAAGTCTTAGTTTAGAAAAATATTATAATTGTTTTATGTTTATAATTTATTAAATGAATAAATGAAATTTGAATAATTTGTTTGAATATTTTTATATTTTGGCCACTTAGATTTGTATTAATCATTGTTATAATCTAAGGAATTAAAATTATGTATTGTTGTATTATAATTGGTTATTGTGAAATTAAATATATAATTGTGAAATTGTGATAAATTAATAATGAAATGTTAATTGTTCCCTTAATAAAAATTATAATAATTATTGTTGTTGTTGTTATAAGTGCATGGGCTAATGTGTTTGAAAAAGCATGTTAGGCATGTGAGCTTTAAAAAAAGAAAAAAAAAGTTGTTGGGCCTTTTTTGGGCACAACATGCGTGGGCTCGTGCTGGACCTAAAAAAAAGTTTGGACACGGCACAACCCATTCACTTGGTGGGTTGTGCCGTATTGGCCCGTGGGCCTTAATGAGCTTTGGTTTGATGGGTCGTGCCGTGCCGTGCCGTGCTATCTTTACTATGATTAGATTTGTTTTAAGTGCACGGAGCAAAAGTGGTTCGTAGTGCTCAATCGGAATTAGAGAATACAAAAATGTCTATCATTACTATCTACGAAACGATCATCTTACTTGAGTCTTGAGTCACTTACGCATCAAACTAAGCGGTGACAATTGTAGTATGCCAAATCATTAGTTTTGATTGCTTATAAGCACAATCTTCAGCCACAGACCACATACAAACATACAGAATAAAAAGCTCTTGCCAAGTAAGAATTGAAATGAACTGAAATCAAAACAAAGAATTTGAATTAAAATAAATTGTTTACCTAAGTTATAAGAATCAGAATCGGAATGGACTCTATTCTCATTGATGTGTTTACTGTATTTTAGAATTAAAATTGAAATGAGTTAGGTAATTGCAAAGTGCCAAAATGTCCTTAATTTACTATTGTCGTAATTATTATTATTATTATTATTTTTTATTATTATTAACATAATACTATTATTTACATTGTTAATATATTAATTAATTATAATACTTTTTATAATAATAATAATAATGATAATATGTTCCATGAAAAAAAACTCAGAATCTTCATCATTAACAACAACAATAACATCTATTTTGAATTAGTTGTGATGGCGTTCAATTAGGAGCTTCAATGCTACTGAATTTAGGCTTTTAGGGATTTGCTTTTTTTTTTTTCTATTTATATTTTTCACTTTAAATAAGGACATTTTTAGAATATTATAATTTTAATGGGGGCAAAATAATTTGTCTAAGGAATGGGAGAATAATTCCCACCCTCTGGGAACCAATCTCTCATTCTCCATGATTCCCATTTTAATTCCCACCTCTATTTTGTAAACGTGGTTGATGATTCTAACTCTGAATTCTAATTTCTTAATCCAAAAAGTAAAAAAACCATAGTTGCAGTTATTCATGAGATGGAATCCAAAGATGATGAGCTTTCGTCTTTCTTTTTTTTTTTTTCCACCCTTTCTCCCCGTAGAGTCTATAAAGGAGGGATGGCGTAGGGCCAAAAAGAAAAAATGGAGAAAAAAAAGCTTTCTTATTTTCTTTATTTTGTACATTCTTGTATACGTTTACGCCACAAAAAATAAGAAAATCATGAGGAAAACAACCAGCACAAAAAAAATCTTTAACATCAGCCAACGGTTGGATGATATACTGTTAAGATACCTAACCAATTGGCTTTGTGCTCCTTCCACGTTTGCCAGTGTATCATCCATATTCTCATCAATCCTGCCAGAAACAGCAGTTACCATCAATGACTTTAGAAAATGATAAATAGGTGATGATATATATAAGACAACTTCATCCCTCCCAAAAATCAAAATTTACACCATTCTAATACTATTAACGTGTTTCCTAGCACAAAGCGGATTTAGCTGCTCTCCAGAATGTCCATCTTGTTTGGCATGCAGATTCTACTCACTGGTAACATCATCAGTGCCCTTATAAAGTGGAATAGTGACAACCTCAGGTGATGTGGAAATTTTTTCCATTTAGGAAGAGATCAAATCTGCATCCCTAGGGTTTATTTAATGACTCTTTGACCAAAAAGTACTGAAATAGAAGGAGGAGCCCCGGATGCAACCTTGTCATTGAGATTGTACTCCTATCGATCATTTAATCACAAGTGCAAGCAAATAATAATGAACAAACCTAATTGCAATCTCTCCTTGCTGTGAAACCATGGTTGCTAGTTGAGTAAAGATGTTGCCAAGCTCGTGAATAGTTGACTCTACGTTATGAAGGGCTTCAGCTCTACTATGCATATAACTGTCTTGCAGAGGAACCATCTGCTGTTGCTGTTGACCTTGCTGCTGCTGCAACAATGGCAGAGATTCCCCATCTGCTTGCTTGCTGCGGAAGACATATGCCACAGCACATTATTGGTAGGGATACAGGAACAATAGCCATTTACAAATACCCGAGTTCTTAAGCAGCGGCAAAAACCAAAACATACTTCAGGTATTTTCTTATTCAGAATGTTTTGTGCGCCAAAGGGCAATATCGAAACACAAAATTTAAAAAATAATTAAATAAAAACCCTCAGGGATTCAAGTATTTGTATGCTAAACGTGCAGTAAGATAGTCTTCAAAAATAACAACAAACAAATTTTAAATAAAAATCAGAGCATTTATAATATGTTTGAGAAAGAAGTTTCCAACAGATTTTGAGTCTTTGAAGCATATTTTTGCATCAGACCAAAAGTATGAATGTGTTCTAGTCAGAAAACAGCTGAACAAGTATGAATGCGTTCTAGTCAGAAAACAGCTGAACAAGTTGTGATTTTTACCTTGGAAATAATCGAGATGACGATGCAGAACCATTAGCCCATGGAGGAGGAGAAGCTGTTGATGCACCACCATCTAATCTGGTAGCCAGAGGACGTTGGCGGACAAAAGGATTTGTCGACTCTTTTGAGGCATTTGAAGAAAACAGCTGCCTTCTATTCTCATGAACCTTCAAGTTCTGTGTAGACACCCACAGAAAAAGAAAAAAGTCAGAATTCTACATACATAACCATGACAAATAAAAAAAGCCAAATGGCCCTGTCAAGCAAGCAGAGAATAGCAACAGTCAAACACCTCAGTCCGCATGGTGAGGACTTCTTTGAACTCTTTTGTTGTGCCCATCAAACGATTCTTTAGGTTATCTACAACTGTAGTTGAATGGCTTGTGGTGTCACTCGAAATATTTCCACTTTCATTCTGGGAATTGCAGAGGAGTTGGAGATCCACTACAGCTGAATTAAGTGCAGTGATATCTTGCTTTATCACTGCCGTAAGCTCCTGGATCTCGAAAGTTGGGTCATCAAACACTGATGTTCGCTTTGCCACTGGTGGACAGCACAGCAAACATGTTAACATATTTTGCAACAAAAACCAGCAAATTTGAACATCAAGTATAATTACAAAACCAATTCCAGCTGCACGTAATGGCAAAGATTTTCCAAGACTTCAATGTTATGCATTGAATGCCCATTCCTGGTGTTCTCATTTGATCTTGACATATACCCCTCACAGACCAAGCAATTATACCTCTCCATAAATCAAAGTAGTACATCTTACCATTAAGTAGTGAGTATACGAATAAAACCAAGCTAACTCTAGTACTCATCAAACAACAAGACAGGCCTCAACTTAAAGCCTTTTTTTTTTTTTTTTTTTTTCAATTATAACTGCATGAGTGGAAACCATACCCCCTCCCCTCCCCACCATGTTCGCCGGCTGAACAAACTAGCACCGACAACTTAAAACATTTGCAGTTACAAAATAGATGCATAAATGTAAGCAAACATTAACTATTACTTTGTTTTCCATACTTAAACTAATTATACTTTTATATTAAGAATCAAATAGACAGTATGCCTCATAATTATTCATGCAAGTGTATACTATCCTCCTGTAATCACACAGCAATGACAACCATCTAAGCCATCACACGAGCACCTTGGGAAACCACTGCCATGGCAGTATGGCACCGACATCCTACCCTCATCTTCACTGCCATAACCACAAGCTCACAACGCAGACAACTCCATTACCATTAATCAAAACCCCAACGCCCACCCTATCTACCTACTTATGCCACAGCAGGTGCATCAATTTCAAAAAAGCACATTACAAAGACCCTAGTTTCTACTAAAAAACTGTAAATCATATCACGATTATTGCCACAAATACATTATCCTATCTCCATCAAATTGCATCTTTAAAACGCTGAAATTCCCTATTAATTCAAGTGCAATATTTCCCATACACGAATGCGGCATTTTGACTATTAATTACATCAATGCATTTATATTAAAAAAAGAAAAAGAAAAAAGAAAGAAAGAAAATAATGATAAGAATCAAATAGTTATATTACTTACATTTGGCAAGCTTAGCCAGCTTCTGAGATGTCTGGTGGATCCCATAGCCGATCTTCGAGGCTCTCTTGTTGAACTCCGATTGAATGGCCACCGCAAATTTGCGATCCTCTGGCTTCGTTACGGCTCTACTACTATTACTACTGCCACTTGACGATGGCGCATTGTTAGCCGATGCGACCGACTTCTTTAGCCTCTCCACTACGCTTAAAAACTCTTGGGTTCGATCTCGGTATGACGATGGTCCCAATTTCATCATCATCTCTCTTAATCGGTTATTATAATTTTGTCCAAAGTAAAAAAAAAAACAGTTTTACATTACAAATTTGCTAATATATGCACAACTTTGATGGAATTAGAGAAGGATCCAGCAGAATTGGGCGGGATCTGAAACCCTAGCTTTCTATTTGTATTTGGGTAATGAAACGTTGGCGTTTGGATTGTACGAAGTCATTTGACACAAAATGGGGTGAAAAAAACATAAGTTCAAGTTGAAACAAAGGTCAATGATGATGGATTTGCGGAGGAGCTGTAAGCTCTGAGCAATTCTACCTTCGGTTAAAATTTGTCTAAACTTTAGACGGAGGAGGAAATCCTAACCCAATAAGCAATACGCCACCGTTTGACAGAAAAGAAATCGTGGCGTACAATTGTTAGTAACTGCTGCTTTTTTTTTTTTTTTTTAAAAGGAAGAAAATAATTTAATAAATAATTTAAAATTCCTTCAATGCAAAGACAATAAATGTAAATGTGTCATTAAGTTGCTGTTTGTTTTTTAATATGAAATTTAAATTTAATTTTTTTCGGATATTTATTTATTTTTGAAGTTGTTTTTTTGTATTATTTTTGAAGTTATTTTTTTAATTACTTTAAATTTTTATTCACATGATAACATTAACTAAACTTAAATATTGGACAAATAAATTATGTTCATTATGATGAATCAAAAATAAAATAACAGTATTGACTTATAATAAAATTTAACGTTATCATTAATTTTTTATTAAAAAATTAAATTAAGATCAACAATGATAATTTTTTTTTAATGCGACCAAACTAATTAACCTGTGAAAATTATAATTGTGAAAAACAAGTATATACACCACTTAAAAAGATATTTATGTCAAACTACTAATTTTTAAGTTTTTCTCTTCAGATGTTGAAAAAGAAAAAATAAACATGTCATTCGGACAATTTTATTCATAATTATTCAAACTTTAACTAAATTCATATCTATTCAAATTTAAGATAAAAAAACAAACAATAATTAATTTGTTGTAAAATTTTGAAATCGCCTCTACTTTTTTTGAGTTCTCTTTTCTTTTTCCAACTTCTTAGTAATATTTCGGTTTGCTCGTGCTTGACTTTTCTATTTAAAGGACGATGTAGTGGACTCTCTTTCAATAATGGTAATGAACGGAAGCAAAGAAGCAAATGCACATGCATAATATATGCTTCAAATCTCACCGACATTGTACGGAGATTCTGATGATCATCTCAAAGAAAACAACAAGTCAAAAGATTTTCTACATGTGACCAAAAAGGAAACAAGGAAAGGGTAATTTATGATTCCTTTAGAAACAAGAGTCTTAACATAACAGAAGGGCAAAAACTATACATTGACCAACAACTGCGAGCAGTGTATCCAAAATTCCTCCTCTCAGCAGCAATGAAGAACCATGAGCAATCATGACAGGGAACTGGCAATGATCATCAGATGGATCCTCATCTGTAACCATGGCCAAACCAGAGAAATCACAGTTCCAAGATTCTTGGCTATTCATTTGATAGTACATGTTGAAAGCATAAGAAGCATTTCCCTCAACAGTTAGATGATTGCAAGAAGAGCCATAGCCCAATGCAGTGCAATCCGAGAGACTACAAGCATAGTCTATGCTATCTGGCAATTCCTCAAAATCATCCGCATGTGGGTTTAGCACACACCATCTTCTGGGCATGTATGCCACACCTTCCACTGGAGCTAGGCCTTTGTTTTTCATCTTGCCCGATAAATCCAATTCGTATTTTGGCTTCCCATCGTACTCGAAAATCCCCCAGTGTCTCTCGAAGTTCCCAGGAGCAATGCTCTTAGCATTCTCATCCAGCAGGCTGAATAAGTAAACGTCGATAGTACCTTTTCTTGCTGGGGTTCCAGCTCCACTTAGAACATGTTTAAGCAATCCCTGGCTGAATTTCTTTGCATTTTCGATGTTGGCATTTTTATCACCATCAGTAGGCCAACCAACTTCTCCAACTATGATGTGCATGTCAGGGTATCCGGCTTTATCCAATGACCAAACAAGGGTGTCGAAATTTGCATCAAACACATTGGTGTAGAGCAAACTGCCATCCCTAATGGGCTTGTTTGTTCCTTCAAAGAATGCAAAGTCCACGGGGAAGTAATCGTTGCCATAGAGACTAAGGAAAGGATAGATATTGACGGTAAAAGGCGCATTATTTAAATGAAGAAATTGGATTATGCCTATTGTAAGATCTTTAACTTCATCTCGGAAACCACCAGCAGATGGAACAGGGTTTGATTCGGGGGAGTTATAGATATCGGCATTAAAGGGAACTGTGGCTTTGATCTTGGAACCGAGCCCAGCATCATTGAGAGCTTGCTGGATATTTTTGAGGGCTGGAAGTGTGATGTAGCGATAAGTGTCGTTGTATGTTCGTAGGAAGGGTTCATTACCTACAGCTACATACCTGCAAAAATCATTTGTGAAGACGAGTTACAAAGCCAGTGTATATGGAAAACGACCAACCTTTTGCTACCTCAAGTGCTTTTACTTGATTAGTTTCTTTAAAACAATCTATTAAGAAACGAATGAGACATGGTCCCTAAATAAACATGGGGTTTCCAAGATATCTGCAGATTCCACAAATAAAAGCCCGAGGCCAAAAAGGTAGCAGATTGAAATAGCCTTTTCATCACATGATTAGGTAAACTTTTCACATCTGATAAATTGAAGGACCGGACCACTAATTTAACAATCCATTCAAAGGCGTAAGGATCTAATCAAAGTATCAATTTACCAAGACTCAAAAGAGGAAAAGATGCAAGAAAAGGACTTAAAAAGGAAAAAGAAATGGAAATAAGAATGACAAAAAGGAAACACTCCCAAAATTTGCAAACCCTTGAAAGAAAATTGAGCCGCTTAATTTTAACACAGAAAATTTGCAAACCCTTAAAATGATTTTTAACACAGAAAGCCAGAAACACAAATTTTAACACATTTTAAGGCAAACGCAGAATGAGGACGAAAAGTTTGAGTTTGAAACAAACAAATAACCGAAGAAACGATTTTGAGCTCGAAAATGAATAGAACAGAAACCAATATAAAGCAAAAGTCAAGAAACTCTGTTACTCAACTTGATATTGACACCACCATTATAGAAGTAACTAGACACATTGGCATAAACCCAAGAAGCGGCAGCCCCAGGATCTTCACTCATTTCTAGCAACATGTAATTGGGTATTGCCAGCATCACTTCAATATCGGACCCAATGAGAGCATCTAGGATTTTCTTATCGGCCTCGAACAGCTTCAACTTATTAAATCTATTTTCTCTCAGCATTTGAACAACATTGTCTGCTGGCAGATGGTGTGTTGACATGGTGCCCCAATTCACTCCAACACCATCGCCACTAGAAACCTCAAACACTACAAAGACAAGAAAAAGAACCAAGAAATGGTCATATTCTAGTGCTCTTGTTTGTGCCATTTTCTTTTAGTGAAAGAATCTTTCAAAATGTTTCTTGGAATCTTTCTTGAATCTAGAAATAATCAAGAATCTAGAAATAATCGAGAAAGATGAGAGAACAAGAATGATTGAAGATTCACGGGAAGCAAAAGAGAGGGAAGAGGGGGAAGGTCTTAGCCCTCTCTTGCAGTCTATAAAGGAGTAGAAAGTGAAACGAAAGTTCTCAAACACTTCGGATGATTGGCTTTTGAGAAGCTTCAAAGGCAAGGCGAGAAATTTAGTGGATGGTTTTGTGTAGTATTGAAAGCAAAAATAAAAGGGCATGAAAAGCACGAAAGATTCTTTTCTTAGTTCTGTTATTCTGTTAAGGAGCCAGCCATGCTAATTTGATCCCAATATGGTCAAGCACTTGAAAGTGCATGCTCCATTTGCTACTTGGCTACTGGCCCTTCAATTTAATCACTCACATTTTGCCTGACAAGAATCAGACAGCTCTAAGGCATGAACCACTTGGCTTTCAAGGACACAGTTAGTTGATACACATAGAGTCATGCAAATTGCAAAGCAACTTTTAATCATAAACAATATAATTACCTTTTGTATCCATGAGCTGATGTGCACGAAACCTTTTCTTATAAAATGTAATCTAATAAAGTTGTCTCGCATTATGTTGTTTTTAAAGTGAAATAAGTGGATGATTAAATCTCTTTTCTATCTTCTTAAAATACATGTTGATTTGGTGGATGGCTTAAAAATTTGTCTGAAGAACTCTTTCACAATTCTGAAAGTTTGTTGAGAAGATCTCACGAAATTCCTTGAAAACTTTTCCGAAATTTGTTCATCAATATAGAGGTATAAAAGGGGGAAGCATGTGGTGCAACTGTGGTACCGTGCCACAGTTGCATCTAATCGTTGGATGCCAGTAGACCCCATCAATCTAAGTGCATCCAACAACTAGATGTAACTGTGTCACGGTACCACAGATGCACCGTAACCTGATCCATATAAAAGAGACCATAATAAAAAATTGAAGTTGTAGATCGAACTTTCCTTGGAGTCAATTTCGAGGAAGAACTACTACCGTAGTTGCTGGGTGAAAATCCCATTACTGAACGCCCATTTAGTTGAGTCTTGCAGGCAACAATGTGAACACAAGACAATCTTAATACAGTTGTTAAAGACAATGCAGTAGATTTACATCTTTAGTTGACGCACCATTGACTGCCTTTTGAAAGGGGATTGAAGAGAAATGCTAACTTTCCAACCAGATCCTACGTGTTCGGGTATCATTCAGTCTCGCTTTTACTTGTGAAAGTTCATTTTTTCATTGTCGACAAAAAGGACAGTCGATATCTTAATAGCCATGGTGCATTCCAAAGAAAAAGGATTCCTGATGGATTCGTTAACTTCAAAGGTGGAATTGCACGCTTTCCAAGAGCCAGTAGAGATAGACTGCCAATAAAAATTTTAAACGCAAAAAGAAGGCTGTTGGACTCGACCCCTTGAGCAGTTCTCGAGTGCTGGGTTACCAGAACCAAAATGCTCTGGAATTTGTAGAAATAAGCAGAACAGCAACATGCCCACGTCCAAGAACAGAGAATTATGTGTTCTCTAGATTCTTGCATCTTGCACATGACATCCAAATTAACAACGTCAACAGTCAACAAAAGCATGTTTTGGGAAAATCTAAACCTAAAGCAAATCAACGCAAATGCTTTTAAGTACTGCCAAGGCCAAAGCCGCCAATATCTTATACAAAACTTGCACTGGACATAGTTATACATGGGATTAATGGAAAGAAAAGTTGAGTAACAAAGAGTTCAGGAGATAAATGTACATACTTCAAGGGGTATCAGATTCATGTGACTTTTGAATCAAGACTTAGCTTTCAGCGTAATCAAATTCATTAAAGCTTCTGTTCTGTGGTTAAAGAAATTGGAAACACCTGTCTGAGTTAAGGTTAGGTATTGGTTGAATTATCAGCTACCATGTAGATGCAAGTTCCCTACAATCTGACTACAAGATGGAATTCATGTCGAACTCATTGCTTCACCGGCCGATTGGACACTCTGAGTGATCTTTGCACTGAAGCATGCTTCCGGCAGCCTAAAGCTTAAGCAAAACATTGCCTGAACCATAAAGGAAAGCTCAAGGATCATACATTTGTGTCGATTCCAAACTTGCAAACAGACATGGACCCAAAACATTCAATAATCAATTCTTGAGAAAACAAAGTCCTGAACATAACTAAAAGATTTCAATCCTGAATCCAGGTAGCAGTGTGTACCTTGTTTGGAGCAACATTCCTGACCTTGTGAAATATAGGGTCTTGTATGCAGGCATTTAAGGCAGACTCTGCCTCCTGAAAATGAAAGAAAAACAGATTATTCAGAAAATGACGACAAAAGTTAGTAGAAAATTATCCTGCACTGATTGTGACGCTAACAAAATACAGTTCATTGATATGATAGGTGAGCTGGATAAAGAGAGGATACGGCTAGCCATTGACTAAAGTAGCCCAACTTGAAATATGACTTTTTTTAATCGTAAGATAAAAATGAACATATAAAACAAAACAAGCTAAAAGAATTATTGATGATAACTGTAGACAAAGATAAAGGATACATAAAACAAAAATAAGAGCATATTTCCACAGACTTACTGAAATTATCAATTCTTCAGTTTCATTTGCCCGTATGAAGCAATAGCAATGAATCCAAGGTAAAGAACCTTTCCAATATTGCCTTTGGATAAGGCCCCTAAATGCATCTGATAGACCCCAAAAAAGAAAAAAAAGGGTTTCAGTTTTCCAAATAAGGGGGCAAATGTACAGATATGAAACAAACAGGCGCCGCGTACATGCAAAAAGGGACATTTAGCTAGCTTCAGTGACTAGTCACATTGAGGCATTTGTTTCAGGAGATAACTAATCAAAAAGGTCAATATCCCTCAAAGCAAAAATGAAAGACAAAGAACATCCTTTCTAAGCGAGGGAACTGGAGAGGGAATGGAGTACTGACAACATTGATGATCACAACTTTTAGAGTTGGATTCATGGACAAGAAAATCATTCAACAAAAACTACCATCCAAGAAAGAATGAATTAGCCTACAAGTTAAAACAAACTTTGGCAATCAACAAAAGATGAAGTTCAAACAAGTTCCCAGTTCTCTCTAAGGTAGATACTTCAGAAGAAAAACAACAGAGAGAAAGGAAAAATAAAGCAGTGGGTGGTTGTATAGATGATAGTTCACAAAGTCTATATGCTCAATAATATGCCAAGAACTAAACAAAAAGGGATAAATCACCCTAGGGAATGCAAAATCATATGATCTGCAAGCCATATATGCAAACACATTCTCTCAACAACACACAGTTGTGAGTGCGTGTGCGCACACATGTGTTAGAAAGACAGAGAGCAACGAAGCATACCTAGAAACTTTAGGGCAGAAGCTGGAAGGTTCATTATTATATGATCAACATGCTCCCAGGTCTTAGTATTGGGCAACTCAGAGCCTTTCATCCTCTTACTTGTCTTTCCCTTCCTCCCACTAGCACTGTTAGTAGTTCCATTTTCTGCAGAGCATAATGAAATGAATTAGTTTCAAATATCACAGCATCCACTCAAGTTATAAGTTGATGCCTGATGGTGTAGCTTATTGCACCTTCCAAGCAACCATCTGAAGGCCTCTTAGTTGCAGTTACAGATGCATCTGCATTTCTACAATAATTTTGTAAACCCTCCGAGTTGCTAGTGATATTACCAGCAACTTCTTTATCCTGGACTGCAAAAAACCATAAAAATAAGATAAAATATATGACACAATTTAAAGAAGCATGATGTACAGATCAAAACAAGCATGTTACCATCAAGCCCAACATTTTCTATCCCTGTTTTTTTGTTGGCCTGTATACCAGAGTTTCCACAAGCTTTTAGATTGAAAACATCAGATTCGGAGTTAATTTCGCCAGCTGGTGCTGTCATCAATTGACGAATAAATTCCCTGGCATCCATATTATAGGCACGAACATAATTATCAACCTTGTTGACTTTTGCATTAATCTTCAAATAATGAACACTATCTGGATTTAGATCATTAGCAAACACGATGCACCCCTTCTGAGCCGCAGGAATAGCAAAGGGGCCAATACCAGCAAACATGTCGCAAATGGTCTCCCCAGGCCGAAACTGAGATATAATTCTCAGGTGTTCATGTTCCAATCTTGAATTCCAATAGACCAAACTGTAATCTAGTTTGAATGTTGCCCCATACTGCTTCACTTCTGTAACCATATTATCCTCACCAGCTAAAATTTCAAACTCCGGAACTCGAAACTCATTTGCAATTGTTCCAACTTTATTAACTACAGTTTTGATTCTTGGATAATTTTTCTGCAAACACAAATTAGCAAATGAGTCATATCTTTGGCACATGGGCAGGAGAAAAGAGACACACTCAATTTGAGATCACAGATCACATTCAACGCAAAGAGACTGCATGTGCAGAAAGATCACAAGTAAAAGTACTCCTTGACCTGTCTGGAAGCAATGGTCAACATAAATCCAGGGAGGACAAAAAAAAACTTATCTACTACCACTGATAACCAATTAAAAGCATCATAACATATATAAGCTGATAACCTGAAGAAGGCACTCTAACTTAAATGACGGAAAAAATACAAACATGAAAGCATAAATGATATTAACATTCATAACAGAGAAGCAAGATCGGTTTAAAGCCAGAAGCAAATGATTACTTACATCATAAATGACCTTTGCAATAACATCCTTGAAAGGAAGTAGTTCATCGTGTATGTTAAGATGAGCAATATGACCTGCAAAAATCAGATAAAATGTTAATCCACTAGTCAGTGGCAATGACCCCTATATTGATAACTGAAGATGTAGTCAGCAGCAGCTCATTAATAATTTTCTGTGTCAAATAGGAAACAGGCATGCAGTAACAAATTATGCAAATAAGATTGAGAGATCGAGTATAAAAGAAATATCAAAATATAACCATGACATAGTTTAAATACTTAACTATGGTTTCAAAAGATGTAGGTACCTCCACACCAGGTGGCAGAATCTGCTTCAGTACATAATCTACAATCAAGATGACTAGTCAGAAAATTATCCCAAAAAAATAAAATTAAACAAAATAGAAACACAAGTGAAATATCAATAAAAAAAGTATGAATATGATACATAAATAGTCCTAAAAATATACACCATATCTTCAAACTACCATAAATGAGCATCAACAAAGAAACAAAAACCATATTCTGACACAAGAAGGGCATCTGAAACAGCAGTTGCATGAATAAAAGTCATGTGAATGGACATGCCTGTAGGAGGCAATCTTTTATAGCAAATATGGCATCGCTAAAAATCTTTGTCATCAATTAATTGTAAGGTAATAGATGCAATACAAATGAGCAAAAAAAAAAAATAATAAATAAATAAATTAAGCACAAAATTTTAGATTTCGAAGGCTAACTCCTGGGTTCAGACAACAATGTAGCTTTCGAAAAGAGAAAATAGACAGAAATAACAAATTCCAATGTATAATAGAAGAATATTGATTGCAACTGACCGGCATCCCAATAGGAATATCCAAGCGTCATCGGATAGGAAACTACTTCAATCTTGCATAGTTTATTCAGCTCATCAAGTTTTTGCCGGGGAATATCTGATAAGTCTTTTCTAAAGCAACAAATTCCCATTGGTGAAAGGATCCAAGTGCAAGCCAAAATATCACATAACTGTGTAAGCATTGCTTACCAGAGCTCTGAACATTTTCCGATAAAATTACATATCGGTTTTCTTGACATGTGGGGTCCTCAGTAATCGGTTTAACACGGGCCCTGTTAATCAAATATCTGCAAATAATGTACCAACAACACAAATGAGGAACTATAGTCTTCTCAAAGGTAATAAGACAAAAAAAAGTGAAAACGGAAAATTTAGCTGTACCCGTTTAGTATCTTCGATGCAACCTTACAGTGTTCGCGCGGAATTCTGAGAGCCCATAATTTCAGGTGCACATCAAACTTGCTTTCGTCCAACATTTTGAAGGATTAAAGTTCACTGCCCACAAAATAATTAAATAATTAAGACTCAAGTTCCAGTAAAACAAAAGGAGACTTTGAAGAAGCCGGAGGGATAGGGAAAGCAGCGAGCGGTACTAGGGTTTAAGCGGTGAGAATCTGGGTTTCTTTTTGCGAAAATAGTACACGTTAAAACTAAGAAGTGTTATTTCCGCAAGCATTTAGGTTTTCAAAGTGCGGCGTCGCTTAGACTGAAATAAGGGCCGGATTTAGGCTGGTTTTGGGTTTGATTTTAATTAACTAAACTACATCCTAACTTCATATGGGTGATCTATTAATTAATTAATTTTTAGTATTAAGTTTAAATAAGAAAACTTATTTAACGTTTCGGGTGCGAGCATTTAGCAATATTAAAATGGGTGGTCTCTAAAGACAACTATAAAATAGGAGAAAATTTTATGTTGAACGGTGCTAATAAATATATGTCATTTGTTTCAAATGATTTTTTTTCCTCTCTCTCTATTATAGTAGGGAAATTTACGAAAATAACCATTAATATTTTATTATTTTCACAATTAACCCTCTCAACTTTTTTCTATCAACATTAGCCAAACACAAGCATTTCTTCCCAAATTACCCTTCTTTACAGAACAAAACCAACATTGTTTCTCCCATATCGCCAAACCAAAAGCAGCTTTTCACTCTTGAATCATCAGCCAACGGCGACCGCAAAAGACAACAGTAAAAGTGATATCTGATCATAATCTATCCAGATCCAACACAAATCGACGTCACTTAGTGGTATGAATTATTTTCTGAACTTACTGAACTGAGTCGGGTGAATCTGAATCTGGCGACAAGCTGCCTGTCGCAGCAAAACTTGGTGCGACAGGCACCTTGTCGCACCAAATTTCGGGCGACAGGTTGCCTGTGCCACCCACCTGGAGATTCATTAAAACTGTATTATTTTAATAGGACTCAAATAATTTTTTTTTATAATTTCAGGCTTAATGGATTCAGTTGTACTTGAATTGTGTTACGATGGTTGGTGGGAGACATTAGAGAATGGCCGTATGGAGTACGTGAATGGTAAAAATCGAGCTTTTTTGGTTGAAAAAAATTATATGTTTGATCAGTTATTGGCAAGAGTATACGAGGTGTTACAAATAAACCCTAATGACTATAGTATCACAATGAAGACAACTTTGAGGTCTAGTAACACATTATATCGTATATGTGCAATGCCCATGGATATATGTGACGATGAAATGGTGAGGGTTGTGTTGCATATGGCATCTGACGTAGCTAATTTTGGATGCATTCCTATATTCGTGACCACATCACCTAGAGTTCCGAGCGAAGGTATTGAGCCACATGTCGATACAGAAACTTCGTTTAGAGCAAATATGTCTGGCCCCGATAATGATAAAGAGGTGTTGCCAAGGACAATATCGCTGCAACAATATTACTCTCCAATCCACGACAATTATGACAACGATGATGATAATGGCGTTACGTTACAGGATGTTGGAGCAACGGTATTTCCAATAACAACGTCGTTGGAGCAACGATATTCTCTGTATCACAACAATGATTTTTGGGACAATGATGATTTTCATAATGAGACAGAGGGGGATAATGTTTGTGCAGAACCTTCTAATAATACGAGGCGGGGCACTCGTTTCAATAATGATGGTGATGATGGAGGAGCCGGTCCTTCGAATGTTCCGTCGTTTCAGCATGAGGATGAGTGTGAAGACAATACTCCTGTGAATAACAGAGGCAATAGAGCTATTCCTTTTATGATTCGATCGAGAAGGAGAATTGACCCCCTTACAAGTCTTGCTCCAACTTTGCCTTCGAACATGGTTGCTTCAAGCTTTGTTAGCAGTTGTGATTCAAATGATATCAGCGTGGGTAAGCTATTTGCTGAGAAGAATGAGCTTATATTACAACTACGCAAGGTGGCCTTTAGAGATAAGTTTGATTTCAAGATTGCACGGTCTACTACGACACGTTTCGAGGCTCACTGTTGTTCAGAATCATGTAAATGGCGTATTCGAGCAACTAGAAGTTCGAACGAGCAAAATGTTCCTTGGGTGGTGAAGAGAATTGATAATGTACACACTTGTCATAATGAGGTATTGGTTTATGGACGTCATCAAGTAAGGAGCCGGGTTGTCGGTCATATTATCGCAGAAAAATATATTCAAGATAAGAGGATTTATACTCCCAATGACATAAGAGCAGATATGCAACAAGAATACAATGTTCAGTTAACATACCAGCAGGCATATAGGGCGAGAGAAGTTGGTCTTGAAATAGTTCGCGGCAACCCTGCAGAGTCATACAACTTGCTCCCTAAATACTCTCACGTACTAACTACAGCGAATGAGGGTACAGTCACTCACCTCGAGCAGGATGGAGATGGTAATTTCTTGTACTATTTTGTAGCACTCGGATATTCCATCAAGGGGTTTATGCAGTACATTCGGCCTGTCATTGTTGTAGATGGTACTCATTTGAAGGGACTATATCGTGGAAGCATGTTCGTGGCAACATGTCTTGATGGTAACAATCAATTGTATCCGTTAGCCATTGGAATCATGGATTCAGAAAACAATGATGCTTGGGAATGATTTATGATGAAGTTACACGGAGTGATTGGTGATAGACCTGAGTTGGTAATTATCTCTGATCGATGCACTGCCATAAGGAGAGCTGTTCTTAAAGTATTTCACAATGCAACTCATGGCGTTTGTTTTTACCACGTCAAAGGTAACATTAAGTCACAATTTAGAATGTCCAAAGCTCTTTGGGATGAATTTGAGCCTGCCTTTATTAATGCAGCAAAAGCATATGGCCACGAGGAATTTAAGAGACAACTTGAAGGGTTATGGATGATCCACTCGAGTACGGCTGATTACCTAGAAAATAATGTCTGTACGTGTAATTGGGCAAGGTCTCAGTTTGAAGGTAAGAGGTACAACATTCTTACCACCAAGATCGCGGAGAGTGTTAATGCTTTCATGAGGGAGCCTCGAAAATTTCCTGTTACTCATTTTGTTGATCACTTTAGGAAAACATTGCAGCAATGGTTTTATGATAGAAAAATTATGGCTGAATCAATGACTACTCGGCTAACAACATGGGCGGATGAAATAGTCACTGAGAGGAGAACTATAGCTGAAAGAATGATAGTTCGGCCGATGTCTCCGTATCGCTTTCAAGTTATAGGCGGTGGGCTTAAGGAAGGGTTGGTTGACTTGCAAAAGAGAACTTGCTTCTGCAGAGTGTTTCAGCTTGATCAGCTTGTGTGTGCTCATGCAATTGCGGCGTGTCTAACACACCGGGTGGATTTTATTAACCTTTGCTTGGACTTTTACACTACAGAATCGTTGGCGATGACTTATGCACAACCAGTGGAGCCAGTTGGTGATGTGGCTGATTGGGAAGTTCCAGATGAAATTCAGGAGATGCAAGTATACCCACCAGTTGAGGCACCACCACCTGGCCGTCGTAAAGAGCTCAGAATACCCTCGGCTGGCGAGGACGTTGACCGGCGGACTATAAGATGCGGCCGGTGTCATGAACTAGGCCATAATCGTAAGCGATGTAAGAATCCTATTGCGTCGACTCGAAGTTAGTTGTATTTTGTGTGTTATTCGTTGGTTAAAACTATTATTATTTTTGTGTTTCGTTGGTTAAAACTGTTATTGTTTTTTGTATTTCGTTGGTTAAAACTGTTATTATTTTTTGTGTATTGTACATTTATATTTCATAAAACTTTATTTATTTTAAAGTTCAAAATGTGAGGCATTAAAATTATATAAACTTAAGTGCGCAAATTAAAAAAAAATCAAATTTCAACATTAAAATTACTACATAGGTCTACAATATAATATCGTCATTAAATATATCAACCGCAATCTTCTTTCTAAAGTACTCGACATGACTAGCGTTAAACTCCAATCTAAGCCCGAACATTAAATACATCGTAACCATCAATACAAAAACACCGCAATCGCCAGTGCCTCTTTCTTGTTGCGGCGCGCTCTTAACTGCGATAACTTTCCACGGGTCTTCACTCCGTAACTCAGGTCGGATATTGTAGAAGCCAACATATTCCAACCATCGAGGGAATATAACTTCAAGTGGCTTGAATTTCAACTTGTACCTTTTGTCGTCGCGAAATGTGAGTAATGAGTCATAAATCCATACTTTATTTTTCTGAAAGTCAACTCGTGCTAGTACCCAATGCGCGCCGTCCAAGTTAATAGTGATAAGTAACTGTATATAAAAATTGAAAAACATGTTCGTTATATATGCAATTGAAATACAACAAAGAAAAAGCAACAACTCGAATATTTTGATTATAGAGCATGTGAAATGTAATAAAATACATACCATATCGACATCCGTCATTGATTTGGACATTGTGTGCTGTCACCCACAAAGATAACTATTCAAGCGGTCGTCGAATACTAATGAATCGACCGCACAATCCTCGTTGTTCCATAACTGATTTAAGAACACCTAGTACATAGATAACCAAGAAATGCATAAATGAACAAAACTTGAAGGCAATACTTAAAAATCAAATTAAATAGTATTTATAAGTTTTGTCGGCACGTTACCCAAAAAACTGTGTCAGTATGTGTGACACGTTGGAGTAAGGCATTTGGATACTGCCGTTGTTTCTCGCTAATCAAGCGGAGATACTTGTGAATATGCTGTATAGAAACAGAAATATTACGATTTAAAAAAAAATTTATACACAAATCCACAACAGAATACACCACGAGGAAAATATAAATACCTCATCGCCTAGCCATCCCATCGAAGATATATTCAAAATTATTTGAAAGAATGACCACGGGTGCTGGACTCTCCGGCGGACTCTGCTATCACCAGTGAACCATCGATCAAACTCAGCAAACAGACTAGAGTCCTCCAATCCTCTCAGTGGATTTACATCCACACTCGTACTCATGTCAATCGCATGCTCCATGATTTGGGGTCGCGGTAAAGGCCGGACATTCTGTCCTCGCCTGACCGGAGGAATCATGTAAGGACTGTTATAAACATACGACGGTATGTACGCGCAGCCGAACTTACTAACACCCGGAGGCACCTCTGTGAACACCTGCACGCTCTCCCCACTAACATCCCCATAGAAACTATACAATGACGTGGGTGTAGACAAATTTTCATTGCCCACGTCAGTATACACTCCATAGTCATCCGGGGCCTGTACATTCGCCAAAAAGAACATATTAAATAACTATCAAATTAAAAGTTAAACGAACATAATTATTAAATTTAAATTAGCTTACCGCATATGAGCGTGCAGTGGGAGAATCCTTATTTGGACGCTTAGAAAATGTGTCGATGAAGCCAACAACGGTTTCTTTAAAATCTTTTAATTCTGACTTTATTTCATACACGTTACGATCAATCTTATCCAGCCGTCGTCGTACGTAATCATTAAATTGCTTTGTCCTCAACTATTACAAAAGGAAAAAATAAATTTAGAATAACAATAAAAAAATAATAATTTATAAAGGAAAAATATCATATATTATTTATAACTCAGAATCCAGTGCGTCATCAGCGTTGTCTGTTTGCTGCTGGTGGTCATCAACAGCCACCTCATCATCAAAAGTGTCATGACCCACCTCATCCTCAAAAGTGTCATGACCCACCTCATCCTCAAAAGTGTCATGATGCTGCTCTGGTATTGGGTTTGGTATGTCGTCATGATCGTCATGCTCGTCTGATTGCCTTGTAACTGACGGCATCGCGTTGATTGAGGGTTGGTGCTGTATAAAGTATCATTTAAAATTAGTAAATGAAAAGTCAAAAATTTCGATTAACAAATTTTTTGTACTTAGAGTATACCGACCTTATGAACCCAATCTGGAATGCTTGGCAAATAATCTTTCACAGAGAACCAATATTTTTTGCTACTCTCCTTTGAATTTGGCTCAAGAGTTTGTAAAACGTCCCCCTGCCATAAATTCAATTGAAAATTTTAAGTAAGTATACATTTCTTAAATTTAGTAAAGTTAAACAAATAAGTAATACATATTACTTACAAGACGAGATTCGTCGTTGAAGAACGAATAAACCTCCGCAAAGTTGATTCTCGAAGACGCCATGGGCTTCCATTGCAGAATGCGGGGAATCTTATTCTTCGTTTTGACAACCCATGTTGATGGCAACCCTCCGATTGCTTCGTAAATCCAAGCCTACAACAACCAAAGTGAAAAATCAAATAAAACAACTATCAAATATTTAATACTATAAAACTAATTAATAAACAAAAAAAAAGCACCTGAACCCCAGACGTAAAGCCGTAAGGATTGTATTTTTCAATATTATGATATGGATTTTTCAACCGAGTCTTCTTAAATTTCTCGTTTTTCTCGAACAGTGCATTGTCAAGACTCTCGTAAATCATTTCCCACGACAATAGACCCCATGGACGCTTTCGGAAGTACTGGATATCATCAACTTGGTCAAGCCAATCGAAATGAATTTGACAGTGATTTTTCTTGCATTTAGTACTCTGTCCGTAAAATAAAACAGCGCAATCTTTAATGCGTCCATATCGTTCATTTCTTCGAATTTTAACTCCTTAAATACTGCATCGAATTGCTTCACATTAATCTTACAATGCACCCCACCAAAATACGTATTCCGTAGCCTCTGCTCCATTTCATCATTTTCTTGATTGGTATCAACACCAAATGAAAGTCCAGTAACCAAGCACCATTCGACAATTGACAAGCGAATCAAATGCTTACCAATTGGAAACCATAACTGATCCTCACGGCTATCTTCTTCATGGGCCACTTGCCACAGTAAAAGATTGTGCAAAATTACCCCACTAAATGGAAAACTTCGACACTCCAAGAAATGCCCAAATATATCCTTTTTGAACATACTCAACTGCCGCTTTGTTAATTTTTCCTCGATGGCTTTTACGACCGAAGATAACATACACATGCTCGAAATTCGACTAGGAAAGTGATCAGCATAACGAAAATACATCTTGCCTACTTTAATATCCGGTGATTCTGATTTCGCCATGTATCTGTAATATTTATAAAATTATTACATTACATTTACAGAAAAAAAAATTGACTCGTTAAAAAAAAAAACTCTAATTTTTGGTGCGACAGCAAGCCGCGCATGGGCGCGCGCGTGCCCTGCCCCCCTCCCTCCCCACCCCCAAAATTAAGCGCAATCACTCCAAAATCGAAAACAATACTCCCAAACACCACCAACCACCACAAACATCACCACCACCACTATTATTCTCAAGCTATAACTATTATTATTCTAAAATCTCATTTTAAATTAATGAAAATAAGAAAAATAACTAACCTAGGTTTTGTTGAAGGTTGTAGATCATAGATCGGATGCCGGTGAGAGATGGAGCCGCCGCCGACGAGGGTTGATGTCGCCGCCGATGATGGGAGTTAGATCAGTTTGGGAGAGATGAGTGAAAGGGAGTGTTGGGGGAGAGATGAGGGAGGGGTATTTTGGTCTCAAATGTTGTTTTATGGCTAATGTTGATAGAAATATTTTTGGGGGGTTAAGATGAAAAAAAGCAAAAATTTTTTGGTTATTACTGTAAATTTCCCATTATAATAAGTCAATTCCAAAGAAAGTTGTGATAGAATACGTGACCCTCCTATGTAAATTTATTTTCTATAAAGAAAATATTTATATTGGTTATATTCTATAACTGACCATAACTTTGATTATCAATCATGAGACTGATTAATGTGGATCTAATTATGTTGCAATGGTGGTATGATATCACACTATTTTGTTATTTTGTGACTCTATCTATAGATTGCACTTTACGTAATCTAATGGCTGAAATTAGGAAGGGTAGATGGAACTAACCGATGGCTACTGCATTATTCAATCAGTTAATGATTATAGTAAAAATGAAAGATTCTTTCATTATTGGCTTCTCTTCTCTCTCAAAAAAACAAAAAAAAAAAAGAAAAGAAAAGAAAGAAAGAAAGTACTAAAAAAAAGAAAGACACTTATTCTAAAAAATAAAAAATAAATAAAAATAAAAATAACGTCTTTCCCGATCAAATTTCTCATAGAGCAATCATTTCGTAAGTTTATGCTATACATATCAGAGGGTTAACCCACTTGGAGCCTATGTTTTTACTGTCTTGTTTATCTCGTCAACACTATAAATATTGTCATTTTTTCATATTTTCTAATCCTTAATTCCCACTTGTTTGAGTTTGCTTGGCTAAGTGAATTTTTTTTGTCATTGAACTTACTTCTCTTTTACCAAATTGATAAGTGCTAAGTATTGAATTTTATTTGGCCATATCACATATATTTATGAAGCGTTTACCGATCGGTAATTAAAATGGTTGGAATCATAATGAAATATTACAAACTACTAAAATGACCTTAGTTGGTTTTTATTATTGTTGTTGTTGTTGTTGTTGTTAATAATAATATCATCAACAACAACAATTATTTATCAAAGGGATAGTTTTAGGCACGAAATTGGCAAAAAAATATAAAATCCTTTTGAAAGCCAAATATTATATGTATAAAAAAAAAGTATACAATTAGCCTTAAGGCTAGGCAAAATTGACCTCATTCCAAAAAAATCGATTCAGTTTGACTTTGTGGTTATGATTTGGTATTTTCTCCTTAAAACATGAACCGAATAGAAACAAAAAACTATTACATTTTTTATATTAAAATAGTGTCAATTGCCTTGATTGAAGAGGACATAAGAAAATAAAAAACTAAAAAGGTTAAATATTTGAAGGACTTGACTGAAAATTTTGGTTTCGGTTTGATTCCTTTTTTTGGTTTGATTCTTATTAGTTTTTTTAGAATTCAGTATTGACCCCTTACCTATCCCTAATTAATAATAATAACAGTAATATTAATAGTAGTAGTAGTAATAGTAATAGTAATAGTAGTAGTAGTAGTAGTAGTAGTAGTAATAGTACTACTACTACTACTAATGATGATAATAATAATAAAATTATTTATAATATATTAATCAACACACATGTTATGGATGATATGTCGTTTTATCGTCTTGTTAACAAAAGACATGTTATTCCTTGGATAATATAAGAGACGACATGCAATCCATGAAATTCATGCAACTGACATGCGTATCTAGTAGGCGTAACTAGTATGTGCCAGCGCATATTGTAAATGACTCATCGTTTGTGTTTTGATAAAAAGCGATATGTTATTACCTTTATATATGTATTGATGACACGACATCTTCTCGCTTTATTCACAGATGACATGTCACTTGTGAAGTTGAATTTCAACTTATTTTAGTAAAATTAAAACATTTTTTTAATAGTTACATGAAATAATAATCATTACAATTGCAATTGAAAAAAATAAAGAGAAAAACAAAAAATACTAGTGATCACAACATTTGAGTTTCAATTTTAAATCCTAAGACTCATTTATTAGATGATAAATTTATAATTTATAAAATTATTTATTTACCATCCAACAGATGAATTACTCAATTTTAATAGTAATTATTAAAACAATTTCAATTAAAACTACAACTATTAATTACAAACTTTGGCTATATAAATATACCATAATATTGTAGATTTGAAATCCACAAACTTTATTTTTTCTTATATATTTGTTATATATGAAATTCTTGAAGAATACTCTAGATCTAAGAGAAAAATAAGTCATATGACACATGCTTTATTATTAAAAAATATGCTTATCGATTAATTGGGGATGGTTGAGGGCATGAAATGTGAAAAAAATTATGAAATCCTTATGAGATAGAAATATTATTTTAAAAAAGATAAAATTAGTATTAAGGTTGAGTAAAATTGAACTCGTTTTTGAAAAATTGGTTCAGTTTGAATCTCAAGTAACATTTTGGCTTTTTTCTCTTAAAATTGGAACCAAATAAAACAAATTAACATTTTTTATATTAAAGTAGTGCGAGGTGGCATGATTTAATAGGACATAAGCAAATTAAAAAAATAAAAAGTTAAATTTTGTCAAAAAATTAAAAAAGTTATAAATATTTGAAGGATCCGATGAAAATTTTGATTTCAGTTAATTTTTTTGTTCTATTCTTATCAATTCTTTAGAATCCAGTATTAACCTGCTGCCTACCCTTAATTATTATTAGTAATAGTAGCCGTAATAGTAATACTAAAAGTATTTAAATCGACACATTGGTTATGCTCGGTCCGTCGTTTATTATTTCCTCACTGTAAGACATGTCATTTAACATTCGTTCAACTGATATAGAAATAAACAACATTTAGTCTAGTACATTCCTACAACCAACATACATAAATAGTAAATGACCTGGTGCACATTGTAGGTGACTCGACCTATTGCCAACCTTAATTAGCATTTTGCAATCAACATTATTTTTAAAAAAATTGTTGTAAAATTTTACTTCGAAAATGATAATCGTCTATTTGTCAAGGACATTACTCCAATACTTTAATGGTGCATTATCAATTAGTAGTTGGAATGGGCTGACAACAGAATGGTTTGGAATTGGAATCATAATAAGTTGTTTATTTTGACTGTAGGAATCAAATTTAAAATATGCTATATTTCTATTGGTTTGTTTACTTTGTCTAAAAATCAGAATGGAATGTTAGAAGTTGCCTTAATTATTGTTGTTGTTGTTGTTATTATTACTACTACTATTAATGACAATAAAAATATTTTAATTGGCACACAAGTTGTAGATGACTTGTCGTCTATCGTTTCATTCACAAAGGACATGCCATTCCAAAAATAAGCAAGCAGATAACATGTTGTCCAACACATTTAAAACAACTAACATGTGTAAAAAATATGCGTTGACGCATAATTTAGATGACTCATCGTTTATGTTTTAATCATAAACGACATGTCATTACCTTTATAAATGTACCATCAACTTGACGTCAGTACTTCTTAATAAATTATGCTTCATCTATATAGTTGAATTCCAAATGATTTTATGGTATGTTTACCAATAACTAATCAGAATGGACTGTAATTAGAATAATAAATAGAAATCAGAATAATTTGTTTACTTTAACTTTAGAAATTGGAATCAAAATGAGTTGTTTTGCAATTGAAGTGTTTACTTTATTTTGGAATCAGAATAAATTGTTCCAAGTTATTAAAATGACCTTAGTTGATTATTTTCATTATTTATAATAATAATAATAATCATCATCATCATCATTATTATTATTATTAATTACAAGAATAAAAATAATAACACTAAAAATAATATAATAATATAACATTATTTTAATTTAGGACAAAGATGAATTGATTCTATCTCTTGAGAATGTAAAAATATCATTTATTTGCATTCATAGATTTTCATTTCAATTGCTGGTTAGTTAACATATTATTTATCAAACTCTTTATCAATAATATTTCCTTCAATTAAATGAAATTATCTTTGCTGGTTAACTATATTTGATTTATTGTTGTAATAATATTTTAATTAAAATTTTACGGTTGAATATATATTTTAAAAAATAAAATGGTGCCATCAATTTAAATTTCCACAGACAAAATAAAATTGTTATTGCCCGGCTCCATTTTCAAGCTCATGCTACAGGAGTCAATTACCCACATTTAGGTCCGCACCATGCCATAAATAGAGTAAACCGTTGGATTCAAACTAATTGAAAAGAAAAAATACTTAACACAAAACTAATGAAACTATAGGTGGAACATAGTAGCCATAAGCGCGAAAGTTAATAGAATAGTAGGAACAAATCAAACCTCTATCTAACCAATAATGTTGGAATGTTACATAGTAATTTACCTAAATATTAGGAACACTCAACACAAAATTAGTGAAACTATTAGGTGAAACATAATAGCTATACATTGAGAAAGTTTAACAAATTATAGGAACAAATCCAAAAATAGAATTTATAAATCATATTTGGTATCTAACCCAAAATACTAGAATGTTACCTATTTATTTAGAATACTGAATATAAAGATAATGAAACTATTAGTTGAAACATGAGAATCATTAAACGAGAATTTTAGCGAAGTATAAACACAAATCAACCGAAAAAGAGAATATCAAAATATTACCTAACTACTTGGAATACAAAGCACAAAGGTAGTGAAATTATTAGGTGGAACATGATAACAATAAAATGAGAAAGTTGAACAAAATATAGGAACACATAAAATAAAAATAAAAACTAAAAAGCGTTTGTAATATTTAACCCATTGATTTGGAATATTTCCTAGTTAGTCGGAACAGTCCACACAAAAATAGTGAAACTATTGGGTGAAACATTATAAAAATAAATTGAGAAAGTTTAACAAATTGTAGGAAAAAATCATGAAAAAAAGATCTATAAATCATATTGGTATATAACCTATAATAATGAAATATTAACTAGTTAGACGAAATACTCAACACAAAATTATTGAAACTGTTAGGTGGAATAAGAGAACTATGAAATGAGAAAGTTAAACAAAATATAGGAACAAATCAAACAAAAAAAAAAGGAACCTAAAAAGCAAATGTGATATGTTCCAACCTAGTGAAACTATTAGTCAAAACATCAAAACCATAAATTGAATAAATTTAACGAATAGTAGGAACAAAATAAACCAAGAAAATAATCTATAAATCATATTTGGTATCTAACCTAGAGTATTGAAATTTTACCTAGTTAGTTGGAATGCATAACACAAAAGTAGTGAAATTATTAGATGGAACAACGGAACCATAAAATTGGAAAGCCTAACAAAATATAGGAATAAATCAAACCAAAAAAAAAAGAACCTAAAAAGCATATGCAATGTTTATCCATAGTACTAGAATATGAACTATTTAATCGGAACACTCAACGCTAACCTAGTGAAACTTTTAGGTGAAACGTCAAAACCATAAATTAAAAAAGCTTAACAAATTGTAAGAACAAATCAAATAAAAAAAGAATCTATAAATCATGTTTGATATCCAAACTAGAAGATTGAAATATTACCTGTTTAGTTCAAATACACAACACAGAAGTAATAAAATAATTATGTGGAATAGGGGAACCATGAAACGAGAAAATTTATGGAACTATAGGAACAAATCAACCCCCCCCCCCCCCCCCCCCCCCCCCAAAAAAAACCAAAGAGCATATGTGGTAATTAATCCATGGTACTGGAATGTTACCTATTTAGTTAAGAAACTCAACACAAAGCTAGTAAAACTATTAAGTGAAACATCAAAACTATAAAATTGAGAAATCATAACGATTTTGCGTGTGTGTGTTTGTGTGTGTGTGTATCATATTTAGTATCTAACTCAGAATATTAAAATGTTACCTAGTTAGTTGGAATATACAACACAAAAATAGAGAAATTATTAAGTGGAACAAGAGAATCATGAAACGAGAAAGTTTAACGAAATATAGAAACAAATCAAACCCAAAAAAAAAATTTAAAAAGCATATGTGATAATTAACCTATTATACTGGAATATTACCTAGTTAGTCGACAAAGGTAGTGAAACTATTAGGTGAATAATAAAAATCATATATTTAGAAAGTATAATGAATTGTAGGAACAAATCTATATATATAGAATGTGACTAATTAGTTGGAATACTTACACGAATTTGGTGAAACTATTAGTTGAAATATTAGAACCATAAGATGAGAAAGGATAACGAAATATAGGAAGAAATCAAATAAAAAGAAAGGAACTTAATAGCATATTCGGTATTTAACCCATCGTGGTGGGATGTTACCTATTTAGTTGGAATACTCAACCTAAATCTAGTGAATTTATTAGGTGAAAGTATAGAACTACAAAATAATAAAGTTTAATGAAATGTAGTAACTAATTTAAGCAGTTGTAAAAACCTATAATATGCGCTAGGGATCTAACCCATTTCATTAGAATTTGAGCATTTGACCTTGTTAATTGGAATATGTAACACAAAACTAGTTAAAAAAAATTAGTTGATGCATTAGAACCGATAATGGAGAAAGTTTTATCAAATTCGGAATTTATTGAATGGAAATAGAAGTTATAGAAGCTTAACTTGGAATTTAAGCCAAATTGTTGGAATGCAAAGATAAAAGTAGGAATTATAAACATAAAATTAGTGGAATAATAAGTTGAGATACATGACTTGGTAATTGAGAAAGCATAACCAAATTAAGAAATATAACAAATAAACTTGAAACTATTACCCTATGTATTGATATTTAACCAAATTATCTGGAATATAATTATTTAAGAGGTTTTTTTTTTACAATTCATTATTTTTTAAATTATTTTTTTCAAATATCTTACAGCATTCTACTGTTTATCTGATAATTATTTTTAATTTTTCTCTATTTTTAATATTCTTTCTTATACAAAATCAATTAAATAAATGTAAAAACTATTTACAACCTGTAGAATACAGGTTGTCCAAGTTGCCTTTTCACCGATCAACTAGTCGCGTGTCATACACTACTGTACTCTAGGATGACTCCTTATCAAAATGATGAGTCAACCTACCATGCAGCGTTGTATCTCATACAGCGCGTGCATGCAACCGGTACAACCGGTTTTTAACCGGATAATATAATGAAAATTATATTTTTATTTGTTTTTAATGTGAAAAAATTATGAAAAAATTTGAAAAAAAAGGATAAAATTGTAATTAAATGAGGAAAAAGATTGTAATAATTTTAAATTTAAAAATAGTACAAAAAAATATAAACATGTCACAAAATGGTTACATTACTACTTATTTTGTTACATTCCAATATTTATAATACATATTTCAAGTTTACTTTTCAAATTCTTATTTTTCGTGGTTATTTATCTAAATTTTGGTACGTTGTTTCAACTCGTTTTCCCACTAGTTTTTGGTTCCATACATCCACTCTTTTCATTAACTTCCAGCTTTTTAGGTGTATATTTCAAGTTATTTTTATATCTCTGTAATGTATTAAACTTTATCTAGTTTTTGGTAAATTATTCTGATTTATTTTTCTACCACTTTTTTATTCTATATTCCTACTATTTTTATTGAATTTCAATATTTTGGGTCAATATATCAAGTTTAGTTTTTAAATCCTTATTTCTCATTTGAATTTATTAAATTCTTGGTAAATTATTTCAACTTTTGGGTTAATTTCTTCAACTCTTGTTCCTACCACTTTTTAGTTCTATATTCCTACTCTTTTTATTGAATTCCAAAATTTTGTTCGGATATTTCAAGTTCAATTTCTAGATCCCTACTTTCTGTTGGAATTTATCAAATTCTTGGTAAGTTGTTTCAACTCATTTTTTCATCAGTTATTAGTTCTATATTTCTAGTTCTTTCATTAAATTTCCAGTTTTCAGTTTGATATTTCAAGTTTATTTTTTAATCTCAATATTCTATTAGACTTTATCTAGTTATTGCTAAGTGGTTCCAACTTATTTTTTCACTACTTTTGGTTCAATATTCCTACTATTTTTATGGAATTCCAATATTTTGGATAAGTGTATCAAATTTTCTTTTTAGATCCCTACTTCGCGTTTAAATTTATCAAATTATTGTTAAGTTATTTCAATTTTTGGGTTAAGTTATTCCACTCTTATTTTCAGCACTTTTTAGTTCTATATTCCAACTATTTTCATTGAATTCTAACATTTTGCTTGGATATTTCAAGTCATTTTCTGGATCTCGACTACTTGTTAAACATTATCAGATTCTTGTTAAGTTCTTCAAACTTTTAGGTTATGCTCTTCAACTATTGTTTCCACCATTTTTTGATTCTATATTTCTACTCTTTTTACTGAATTCTAATATTTTTTGTGAATATTTCGAGTTTATTTTTTGATCCCTACTTGTTGTTGGATTTATCAGATTTTTGGTAATTCTTTCCAAGTTTCAGGTTAAGCTCTTTAACTATTTTTTCCCAGCACTTTTTGGTTTTATATTCCTACTCTTTTCATTAAATTCTAATATTTTACATAGATGTTTCAAGTTCATTTTTTAAATCTCTATTTATTGTTGAGGTTTATCAAGTTATTGGTAAGTACTTACAACTTTTGGGTTAAGCTCTTCAATTGTTATTTCCACTATTTTTTGGTATTAAATTTCTATTCTTTTTATTGAATTCCAATATTTTAGGTAAATATATCAAGTTCATTTTTTAGGTCTCTACTTTCCGTTAAAATTTATCAATTTTTTTGTAAGTTCTTCCAACCTTTGGGTTAACCTCTTCAACTTTTATTCCCATCAAATTTTGGTTCGATATTTCTACTCTTTTTATTGAATTCCAACATATAGGTGAATGTTTCAAGTTTATTTTTTAGATCTCTATTTTTTATTGGAATTTATCAAACTCTTGTTAAGACGTTCCAACTTCTGGGTTATGCTTTTCAACTCCTTTTTCACAATTTATTGGTTTTATGTTCCTGTTCTTTTTATTGAATTCCAACATTTGGGTAAATATATCAAGTTCTGTTTTCAAATCCATGTTTTCCATTAAAATTTATCAAATTCTTCGTAAGTTGTCCCAACTTTTGGGTCAACGTTTTCAACTTATTTTCTTACCAAATTTTGGTCCTATATTCCTACTCTTTTTTATTGAATTCCAATATTTGAGTAAATGTTTCAAGTTTATTTTTTAGTTCTCTACTTTTCATTAGAATTTATTAAATTCTTGTCAAGTTGTTTCAATTTATGTGTTAAGCACTTCCACTCATTTTCCTCAATATATTGGTTTTATATTCCTACTCTTTTAATTGAATTTCAATATTTTTTGTGGATGGTTCAAGTTTATTTTTTAGATCCCTATTCACTATTGGAATTTATCAAATTATTGGTAGATACTTACAACTTTTGGGTTAAGTTCTTCAACTATTATTACCACCACGATTTGGTTATATATTCCTACTTTTTTTCATACTAAATTCCAATATTCTGGGTTAATATTTCAAGTTCGTTTTTAAGATCTCTACTTCTCATTGGAATTCATCAAATTCTTTGTAAGTTATTCCAACTATTGTGTTAACCTCTTCAATTCTTTTTTCCATGATACTATATTTCTACTCTTTTTATTAAATTCCAACATTTAGGTGAATGTTTCAAGTTCAACTTTCAGATCTCTATTTTTCATTGGAATTTATCAAACTCTTATCAAGTTATTCCAACTTTTAAGTTCTGCTCTTCCACTCCTTTTTCCACCATTTTTTGGTTTTATATTCCCACTCTTTATATTGAATTCCAATATTTTGATTAGATGTTTCAAGTTTATTTTTTGTATTCCTAATTTCTTTTAATCAATTTCAACTTTATTTTCAGGATTTTTTGGTTACATATTCTTACTCTTTTAAGTGTATTCTAATATTTTGGCTAATGATCCAAGTTTACTTCATAAATTCATGCTTTCCGTTATAATTTTTCAACTTTTTAGTAAATTATCTCACTTCTAGGTTAAGTTATTCCTACTCTTTTACACCTTACAATGGTTTTATGTTCATATTATTTTCATTATATTCCAACACTATAGATACATGTTCCATGCCCTTTTTTCAACTAATAATAATATTAATTTTTTAAAATAACAACAATATCAATAAGGCCAATTATATATAACCCCTTATTATTTTAACAAATATCAATTTACTATACAATACTGAAATTTTTTTATTGCAACCCTTTATCATTTTCAACGTTTTGGGTCCTTAATTTAAGTCCTTTTTTTTAATCTTCGTTACTTCATGAGTTCTTCTAAACTTGAATTTATATATACTTAAGCTTTTAATCTTTATACATATTTATTATCATTTAATCATTTTAATTAATAGTATTTTGTTATATTTTAAAAAAATTATGCATTTATTTCCATCTTTCTCTTTACTTCTCAAACTAAATGCTTTAATTTTTCATAAATTCAACTGTAAATAAATAAATAACAATTGAGAATGATTGCAATTGTAAATGAAATTATCATGCCCTATTAAGTTATCCAGTGCACTAAAAAATTAACCAAATCAAAATTTTCATCCATTTGTATATAAGATTTTTTTACAAGCTTCTGGGAAAATAATTTTTTTATCAATTCATTTAAAATTGTTGTCATTCTATTTATTTTCAAATAATTAATTTCTTTGACTTCAACCAAAATTCATTTTAACAGCTTTGCACGCAATTGTTATACTCCTCAAACATTTTATTTTTCAAATTGTTATGATCAAATAAATTATATATTTATTATACGATTATTCCATGAACCATTAAAATTAATATGTTATATCAAAGTTTTAAAGGTTGGCAAAAATGTTTTGTTTGTACTTGAAAGAGAAAAAAAGATTAAAAAATCTTTATTAATTATTTTGAGAGATTATTTTAATCAATTAATTTGATTATCCATACTTGACCTTTTGACCTCAACACAAACGTTTGTTCATTTATCATTTCTCATTTTACTATGAAAAATTTATAATTTGAAAAATAAAATTCTATTTAAAAAAAATGTCTAAATTCAAGTTTTAGATCATGATAATTTTAAATAAAAAATTAGAAAATTCTAATTCTTTTGAATCCATTTTAATTAATTTTAATTATTTACGTTTAAAATAACCTTATAAATTTATTTTCATCTTTCTCTTTACTTTTAAAAGAATTTCCTTCATTTGTTATAACTTAAACAATAATACCATATAAGGATGCAACCAATTGCTATGCTTCTCAAAAAATTTTATTTTTTAAAAAGTTAAGGCAAACGTAAGTTATAACTTACAAAATATTTTAAATTAATAAAATTGATGCTAATTTATTTGTATTAAAACATCATTTTTTTTCTATCATTTCAACTTGATTAGATTTCTTTTTCTTGAACTTAATTTTGTATATACTTACTTTTGATGTTTCGATATGTTACACCAAAGTATACTTTTTTATCTTAAAAATAAATTATATTAAGTCAAGTTTTCAATTACATAATCAGTTCTTCAATTTTTCTGACTTGACTAAAATCATTTTTAAAAGTTTTTTACAACTTAATTTGGTACTAAGAAAATATAACACTTTAACAACAACATTTATTGGTATGAATTTGGCATGTCTTGATTGGAATGGCAGGTATTCTTGATTTGTTGCCATTCCTTTACAAATAAAATAATAAATGCCCTATTAATTGTTTGTGATGCACTAAAAATTTAAGTATACTAAAATTTTCATTCATTTAAACAGATGTAATAAGACAATTAGAATTTTTCACAAGCTTGTGACCAAATAACTTCATAAAATTAAATCAATTTACAACACAACTTTCACAAACTAAACTCCAGCTGCTGCTCATTTTAGATTTCAAGTGTCTACACATAAAAAAGAAAAAAAATGACATTAGAAAACACAATGCAACCATAAAATAAATAACAATATTTAGAATTTCAAATGCATGATCCAAACTCTTAGCTAGGATCAAATAAATTTGATTTTCAATAGAAAAATTCAGACTTTTAATCTAAAATAAACACAAAAATATATTTTCATTAACATATATTTTTTAAGAGATTTATTAACAGCAATATTCAAAATATAAAAATTACTCTCTACTTGCATAATTATTCGATGCAACTTTTATGTCTACTTTCATTTAACGACCGAGTGATCTTTGGAATAAAGAGAAAGATAACAATACATCAACAATTAGTAAGATCAAATGGTCTTTTATTCTTAAATTTGTTGGCATTTATTTGCAAATAAAATTATAATGTCCTATTAATTTATCCGATATACTTAAAAATTAATGAAATAAAAATTCCCAATACACAAATGACAGCGTCTATCACTAAAGCAATTTGTGACAATAGTGAACTGACGTGAGGGCCACTAAAAAGTTAGAATTGCAGAAGGAAACGAGCCTAAAACCACTTCTGCTAAGAATTCTTTTTACAAGTTTGCGAGAAAATAGCTCTTTACGAATTTTTAACATCAACAGAACTAATACAAAATTAAATCAATTTATAGCTTCCAAAAGCTAAACTTCAGATGCGACTAATTTGAGATTTCGATTTCATGGATCTCTGCATACAAGGGAAAAAAACAAATGATACTAGAAAAAAAGGCCCCAAAAAAATATATATATTCAAATTTCAAATGCATGATCTAAACTCTTAGGCAGGATTAGATATATATTGTTTTCAACAGAAAATTTGAAACTTAAATATAAAATAAACACAAAACTACATTCTAATTATAACATTTTTTTGATGAATTTTTTAACAGCAATATTTAGAATATAAAAAATATTCTCAACTGGCGTACTCATTCTTTAAAACTTTTATGTTTACTTTCATTTAACGACAAACTGATCTCAGCGATAAAGATAGAAGAGAATACATTGAAATAAATAAGAATAAAATTTCAGTACAAATTTATGATTGCATGAATAATATACATCATGAAATAGCATCCTAATGAAGAGATCAAAAAACGCAAAAGGAACTAAGCACCTAAAAAGAACTGACAAAAATTGTAAGCATATAGATTCATTCGTGAGTAAAACTAAGCACCTAAAAATAACTGGCAAAAATTTATCAGCAAATAGATTTATTCTTATAAGTAAAATACAGTCTAAATCTAAACCTTGTTTATTTTGGATGTATTTTACTATTTGTTTACTCGTTTATAATAGTTTCCACAACTTTTATAATTTATTTTGGACATAATTTATTACATCCAAACACATTGTTCAGGTAACCAGAGCACTAATACATCACTAGATTACTAATTACCATTGCATTTGAAAGAGTAGGAATATCTCTATTAATTTTATAGACTAATTTTAAATTTATCAATCAGGTAACAATGTAACTGCAAGTTTCCATGTGCACATAGCCCACTCGCGTCTAACCAAATCTATCTCTCCTTGGTGTAACTCTTTGTTCCATAAAATTATAAAGTGAGGAATATATTAATTAGGCAGTTTCAAAATATAAAATAACTATTTCATAATAAATGACACTACATTTTCCAAAATAGAGACAACCAAAAAGCATTTAGCTACATCATTCATATGACATCCAATACCTATCCATCATACACTCGAAAATGAAAAAACTGAGGCCTAAAGTTTAGATTACTACCTCTTAATAAAAAATAATAATAATAGCGTGCTTGGATACTACCTTGCAAAAATTGTACTTGCATATTACCAAAGAAAAAAAAAGATGAAGTATAGACATAAGAAAAAAGAACTAAAGAAGATTCAAAACAGCACCTGGAACTTTTCAGGTGCACTTTTAGCAGCAAAATTACAGCAAAACAGCATCTAAAATTTTCAAGTGTAGTTTCAATTACAAAAACAGTAGCAGAACAACCCTTGAAAAGTTCAAGGTGTTGTTTTTGCCATATAACAACAGCTAAACAGCACTAGAAAACTTTCAGGTACTGTTTTTCTTTATAAACAGTAGTAAAATGTCACCTACAAACTTCCAGGTGCCGTTTTTCTACATAAACAGCAGCTAAACTGCACCTGAAAGTTTCCAGGTGCTGTTTTCCTGCATAAACCACAGTAAAACAGTACCCAAAAACTTCCAAGTCAAGTTTTTACTGTATAACAGTAGTTAAATAGTACTTGGAAGTCAAACAATAATTAAGCAACACTAATACTTTCAGGAGCTTTGTTTCTACATAAAAAGCAGCAAAAACAACACCTGGAAGTTCCAAATGCTATTTTTACTATATAACAGCTGCTAAGCAGCGCCTGAAAACTTTGAGGTGTTGTGTTTCTGCAAAAAAAGCAGTAAAAACAGCACCTGCATAACAGAAATCAACCCATTGATAAAATTTTTTGCTCCACTTAATTCAGCATCAAAAACTTATATAATTGAAGCAATCTTATGCGAACTTCATCAAACATCATATGTGCATGAACACATCATTCCAATTCCAAACATAATCCAACTCTAAATCTATGAGATCAAATCCAAAACACACAATCTCTAATCAATCACACAATTACAATCACAAAAACATATTTTTTCTTAAAATTAATCTTCTAATAAAATATTTTATTGATTTAGTGAAAAAAATAAATAGAACATGCTTACCGTAGAGAGCTGCAAGCCTGCTATGCTGACATAAAGCCAGAAGGAAACAAAGACAGTCATTGTGCTTTTCATTTGTCTGCTCTACAAACTAGCCCCGTTACAAAAGTGCCAAAAAGAGAAGAAAAGAAAGTTTAATTACAATAGAATTGCAATGAAACGTGTTTATAATAACAGACGTGTCAAGTTTTACAGCATTTTTAGGCCATAACAGCTTTAATAGTTAAAAATAAAAAGCAAGTAGTTCTTAAAACATAACATGCAGAGATCTTGTCATAACATCAAAATTCCCAAGAAAAAGAAAATGTACCAATCAGATGTCCCCAATATTTTTTACTGCTTGTCCATTCTTGTCACTTTTCCTGTAATAATCACCATTCTCCTAGTAAATGTCCAAGATAAACTATAATTCTAAATTTGAAAATTGTTGAGAAGTAGGAAAAGGGAATTAATTCGAAAGTGCTACCTCAGGAATATGCACCAACAATCTCTAATAATAAGTTGAGCAAGATCAAGTAGCTTAAAATGATGTGGTGAATCTGGCTATGATAAAGGGGGGGAAAATGCTGAAATTCAAAGATTTCTCGAATTTGGAACTGCATAATACCCAAATTCTTGTTCCAAAAAAGAAAAGTGCAAGAAATGAAGAGCATCCAAAAGAACCAACCAAACCACTAGCTTCGCCGGCACCCCTCCAAAATACGTGGACATTTTGCAATAAACTAAAGGAAAAAGACCCCCAAAAACTTTCAATGCCAGTGAAGATTATAAGTCCTTTATATATTGCAGAATTGGAGACTTCTAAGTAAAAACAATCACAAAGAATCACATGAAGCTTTTGTCTCAATACAATTTGTAAAAGATCAAAGCAAAAAGACATGCAACTCCATTGAAAGGCTTATTTATTTTTTAATAACAAAACTAAAGAATCCATTAAAATTGATCTTAAAAATCAGCAGCTAATTGGTGCCCATAAAAACGAAGCAGCAATAATCTAATATCTAGTCATGTAATTATATATATTGACAGTAAGAAGAAAAATATCATCACTCACTACCGAAACAGTACTTCAAAACCTAACTCAAAATCATAAAATTAACCAAAAAAAATAAATTTCTAAACATGCAAGCAACCTAAAATATCCAACAATAGCTATAAAATATAAAAAATGCCAAAACATAAGGTAATAAATTAAAAATCAAAATTAAAGCGAAACTTTAGCACAATACGGTAGTGTGCATAAATATACAGTGAAATTTGCAGAGTGCTAAAGTTGTTAGCCAACCAGATTAGAACGAAGTGGCAACAACAGCGACAGCAAAGAAAGAAGGAAGCAGCAGCTCACATTTATGCCAAAAGATCCGAGTGCTAAAGTTGTTAGCCAACCAGATCAGAAGGAAGTGGCAGTGGCAGCGGCTGCCAAGAAAGAAGGGAGCAGCAGCAGCAAAGGTTTTGTGCAGCGGCAGCGAAAAAATTGATTGTTGGGTAGAAACTAGAAATTAGGGTTCGAGGGTGGGGCTATTTATATTTTTTTATTTTTTAATGAAAAACTGATTTTGTTTTATATTTTTAAATATAAACTTTAACTTATAAATATGATTTACTTAAATTGAAAAAATTTAATATGCATAAATAGATTTTGCCAAAAACTTTAATATGCAAAACAAATTTCTTAAAGCATATATATATACTACAGATTATGTACACATTTTAATAATAAATGTCTAATATTGATAACAAGTATCTCAGTTGAGTTCATTTTAATCAATTTAAATATTGGCCAACAAAGTAATAATGGTTACTAACAACATAAAAAAATAAGTTTTATTATAAATCATTAATTTTGATACTACTAAATTCAATCGATAAAAAATTAGCATTACATTTATGGTGCGTTTACTTCATGGAATGAGTATTGGGTGGAATGGGAATGAGTTGGGAATGAAAATGGGTCGAGAATGAGAATAGACTGGAATATGAATGAGAAATGAGAATGAGATTCTAATATTTACTTAGCTAAAATAAATGAGAATGTAAATGTGTTGGAATGTCATTGATCTATTTATTTGGCAAAATAAATAGGAATAAGAAATAAAAATGAGAATCAATTTACCAAAATACCCATAATATTAAATAATGTAATTTTCATTAACTAAATACAGTATAACCTCTATAAAGTAATAATGTCGGGACCATAGAAATTTATTAATTTAGAGAGATATTAATTAATCTATAAATTAATAAATTATTAATTTACAGAGTGTGTTCACAGTACAAAGAACTAACATTTAATTAATTGAAAATTCATTGTATTTTACAAATATAATCAATAGAATTTAAATAAATTCATCAAATAAATAATGTATACTTGATTAAATAAATTCATGAATTTTACTAAATGTATTCAATGAACTAAACTAAATGTTAGTTATTAAATTGTATAAATTGAATTAAAACTAATCTAATGTACCTATCTACTTGATTAACTAAATTAATGTATTTACATAAATTTATCTAAATGTATTCAATGAACTAAACTAAATGTTAGTTATTAAATTGTATTAATTGAATTTGAACTAATTCATCTAATGTACCTATCTACTTGATTAACTAAATTCATGTATTTACATAAATTTATCTAAGTGTATTCAATGAACTAAAATAAATGTAATTTCATTAAACTGTATCAATTGAATTTGACTACTTATCTACGTAATTAAAGAGTATTCATGTATTTACATAATTTAGCTAAGTCATATATCCAATGAACTAAATTAGAAATTAAATGTATTCAATGAATTAAGTTAAAATTATTGTCTATATAAACAAACACAAAGTATTCTTTTATTTCATAGTAACTTGTTAACTTGTTAAAAATTAAAGATGAGATTCAACTAGATTTAAATTTCAAGAAAAAACAAGTTAGAATAGACTCATATTTTAATAAATTGACATAGTCTGTCACATTTGTAATTTCAAAGTATTTATAATTTCTACAATTATTAATTTATGATATAAATGTGACCATAGAGTTATATAGGAGTTCTCTGAAAAATTATCTTATTAATTTATCGAAATTATTAATTTAGTTTCAGGGCCTAAGTTGGGACTGCAAAAAATTATTATATTATAGAGATTATTAATTTATCGAGTATTAATTTATAGAGGTTATACTGTATTTGTATAAATATTATTATAAAAATGATATTAATTAAAAAAATAAAATTAATAATAATAAATGTTAATAATGATAATACTAATAAAAATACTAATAACAATAATTAATAATAAAGTTAATAAAATTTAATAATAATAATAATGACATTTAAAATAATAAAACTATTTGTGCTTTGAATGAGGATAATTTGGAAAATATGAAAAAATTATAGAGATACAAAATTTTGTGGGACCCACACATTTTATTTATATTCTCAAATTACATTTTACTAAGTAAATATGTGTTTCATTCACATTTCTTCATTCTCATTTCCTAAATACTCAAGTAAATACACCATTAATGTATGGACATGTCTATTATAAGTATTTAAGAAAATATTATGTCTATTATAAGTATTTAAGAAAATATTATCATTTGAAAATAGTGAATCAATATAACCATCAAAATAATGCAGTATAAAAGAATAAATTAATTTCACATAGGTTTGTATGAATTAATTTGCATAAGAGATTGAGATACATTAAATCTGCCTATATATATTATATAATAATATTGGCCACTAGCAATAAATTAATAATAAAAAAATAATATTTAATTGATAATTATAATGTTTGGTATAATTAACAAGATAATTAATTTAAAAAAAACAAGATACTTTTTTGATAATTATCCAAAAGTTAGACAAAAATTATTCTCGTATTAGTGGGTAGAGGCTTGAATCACTTTATATGTATTATCGGATTGATTTCTTTCAATTATTTGAAAATAAATCTGATTAATTAGTGATCTAAATATTTAGATTGCATTGACCTATACAAAATTAATAAAATATTATGATAAATTTTTATGCAAAAAATTACTAAATTTATAAATGTATTAAAATATTTAATAATTTACAATTATATTTATTTATTTATATTTCAATAATATTTGCAGTAGTAATGTCACATATTTTGAGGAAAAAAAAATATAAGTTTCATTTTTTAAATATATTTTCATGTAAAGTTGAGGGAGTATTTGGTAGTTTTATAATTTAAATTGATAACCTTGTTATATACTTAAAATAACGGTAGCTGTATGATATTTACTTTTAATTTTTTCACACTAATCGATTACAATAAGAGATAACCGGTGGCCGGTTATAAAATTAATTAAAAAAATAATAAAAATTGGCTGTACCAGATACAGCGATGTATTAGAGGCCGACCCCAAAATGATTGACCTCTTAGAAAGTACTTAACGTTGCACACGTGTACAAAAGTTGTTTAGTAATTATTCTGTATGAAATTGCGAAATTGCGAAATTGCGAAATTGAAACACTCATTGGTTAGCAACCACGTGATTCATACTCTATCCCGGTCTCATTCCTCAGGTTGAATAAATTAGATATGAAACATGAATAATGGGGTTAACCTAATGCTAAATATCTAAAATAAATAAGAATAAATTATTTTCAGAATGTCTTTTAAAATGATTTATTGCATTATTTTATAGGAACATGATTCTCTCCTTATCTGAGCAGTGCTTTTAATGATCTTTTAACATGTATTTTTTTAGTAGTAGTGTATGGGTAAAATTTAACTTCTTTTACTTTTTTATTTATTAATAACCAATCAGTGATTGAGTTATTTACTCAGAATATGATCAGATCATCAAAGAATCCTGATCCTATTTTATAACCCGCGTAGCGATAAGCACCACTTTTGATGAATCTTTTGGTTAATGTGACGCTTCTAAATTCAACGGCCATAAAGATTGCAGCAAAGTTACTTATTTCACTGCGAAAGCACCCAATTGCAACCATTTTGGATCTTGCAGTTAGAAATTCACTGTTACATCCATCCATCCAATGAAAACACAAATCAAGAAGAAATAAGAGTTAATTTTGTATCCTTCTATTGGATTCAATATTTTACATATTTATAATACATTTTACATAGACCAAATAATGTTGTACGCGCCACTACACAAATTTCAGAGAGAAAAACTGGATTACCAAGTAATCAATAATTCTTTTCCCGAGAAAATTAAGAGCCACCATTTTCCCCAAGCCATGAGGATTGAAGAAAGTGGCATGTAAGATTGTAAGGTAATAATGATTGGCCTGCAAATCCAGCAATATATATATATATTTGGTTTAATATAATAACACTACCGATGAATTAATCTCACGGGATAAAATCACCCAAAATTGTTAAATTATACTCCCATTATATCAAATCTCATCATCGATCTAAATCAACCCCTCTATATTTACATGATCAGAAAAACTTTCACGCGTCGGTTCCGTTCCCCTCCCCTCCCCTCTTGAAGTTAAGAAACTAATTTTTATGGAGAGCTCTGATTCCGCCACGTGTTATTAACACCCCGTCCGTCACGCAACTCGCTCTTTGATGATCAGAAGAGCAATAATTAATCAGACATATCGTGATCGTGCCAGCAGAGGAGCATAGATATGCAGCGTCCGAGGATGTAGAATCGGGTCTTCTGTTGCTTCACCATACGCGCACAGCGCTTTCGAATCTCAGTTTTCTTGCTGTGGCTTTTATGACGGCGGGATTCGGAGGTCAGGTAAATGTAAGGAACGGACATGCTGCTGCTGGCGGTGGTGGAAGATGTTGTCGTGGGCAAATTTGATTAGCGAGAGCTTCTTCCTACAAGCGGCCTCTGCTGCCGCTGCTGTTTTTCGTTTGTGGCGGTTATATAGACGGGACGCCTGATGGGGGAGGCTATGGACGGCGTGGTCCCATGTTTGAAGTTTAATGTCAATTGCATGGAAACTTACACTTTCACGATTTGACATTACTATCCCCATTTAAAATACCTTCATTTCCTATTTTTCACCCTCCAATTTTCTTGTGGTTGAGAATTTAATTACTATCTTTTTTTCGCCTTTCTAAAATTAAGATATCTTAAATGTGAGCCTCCAAATTTTGATTTCGGAAATTTATAAAAGCTTAAAAACTAATTACAATGTAATTTTTATTTAATTTAAATAGTTTTTTGGATAAACTAATTTTGAATATACTAATTTTTTAAAATAATGGTATACATAAACAAATTTCCTCATATAAAATCCACATCTCATCATTAAATTATTTCATATCATAAATCTTTATATGCTCACCCATTGCCACTTTGAAGTTACAATAACATATGTATTATATGGGATTCTATACACGTGATATTGTTGATTGTAATTTTTAACTGCTCATTTTTATTATAAACTAATCAAATTTAGAAGCTTCTTTTAAAAAAAAAGGAAGATTGATCAGCAAAATAAATTCCGGGTTATTTTGGTCATTTAAAAAAATAAATTTATGTCGGTCAAAGCTTTGTGGGGCTCGCTCAAAAGGATAAAGACCTGAAGGACGAAAAGGAACAAATGTATAGTATAGCCCACAGGCCACAGCCCCACACCACTTTCAACATCAAGCTTCGCATGTATGACAACGCACTCTTGTCGTTATTTAACCACGTTTTCCTTTTCGGCACAAGCTTCTAGGTTGGCTGCCCGACTGCTCAAATTCGACTTATCTTCCTCTCGTCGTTGTCTCACTCACCATATTAAAAAAATAAAAAGAATTGCTAACACTGTACTTGAACTTAGTGGCGAGTATTAAAGTCGCCAAACTGACACGTTTTTGTAATTACGTAGAGATCCTTACTTCTTCAGAGTTTTTAAATCATTCTTATCCGTTGCAGTTTGCGAGAAAGATTACGTTCAGAGCCGACATTCTAGTAGCAAATGGTAAGCATATGGGAGCCAGGTTTGGTACCAATGAATAGCGTCGACAATATATTACAATACAATTAATATACAAGTAAAAAGTTCAACAATTGTCAACTTATACAGTAGGATTAGGTCTTATCCCGCTAATCAGCTGCAGATGAACTGCTACGTGAGTTTTGCCTAACCGTTATAAGAAATATTTATTTACCATTGTTATCTATTATTAACCCCTCGTTTTTATTCAGAAATCGCATCTTGTTTACGTTTTAAGGTGGTAATATTTGTCGAGTAGCCTCTCAGTGTATTCTCCAAATGTAAGAGCACCATTTGATGGTATCACCTGAAATGAGTCACAGGAATATGGTTAGTTAAATTACAACCACATTCACCTAACACATTCATACTACATTGATAGTCATTGAGGCCTTGACCTACTGGTGGGCTTTTTTCCTCAACAAAGCTGAGTTTAGAGACTCAAAATATTTTTCTTATTACACATGTGATTAGCAATAGATATCTCTCTAAATATTAGTACGGGTAGATGTAGACCTCTAAGTTATAAAACAATTTTTATGGTAATATATCTAAATACAAATGTGAGTAGTAGTAGATATCTCTCTAAATATTAGTAGGAGTAGATGAGGACCTCCAAGCAATAATACATTCATATGGTAATATATCTAAATTGGTTATATTATTGTAGATCATAACCAATCGAAAATATATATATACATTCATAGGTCTTATTAGCAAAAATGAAGCTAGCTACACCATTTTCTTTTAAATGAATGGGGAGGACTCAATAATGGAGGAAGAACAGAGGGAGGGGAGGGGGATGACAGATGAACTACTTCTATCACCTCAGTATATTTCTATAGAGTTTTCAGATAGCAAAGACGGGCCAAACATTCTCAGACCGTCATAAAGGTATAGGGTTTTGACACATACCTCTTTATGAATATGTGCATCCTCTGGAAAATTAAGCTTTTCGTCCCTGTAAAACGAAAGTCTCAAAAATGAGAATTTTAAAAGAAAATACAATCTATAATGCTGTTTTCTCCCATAAAAATTATACTGGCATAAGTGAGGCTAAAAAAATATGTATTATACAAATCAACTTTGTGAATAAACCTACCAGTCAGGTTGCATAAATAATGCAAATGTTGATCGGTCAATACCAGAGGCCTCCTCTCCTCTTGGCGCCTACCAGAAAGCAAGAAATATTATCACAGAATATGGCAATGGAAACGGGATCTAAAATTTAGAACATAAGAAATTTATAGGTGTATCATGATTGTGCCCATAGAAGTTAAACCATTGGCAAAACTTAGATTATGCCTACACACTCTGTAATGAACTTAACTTTGTTGAAGCTATCATTTTGGAAAACATAGTTAAACCTGAGAATATGCAACCTCCCTAAACAGTAAATCAAGTCTGTCTTAAGTCAAAGCACCGGTCCACTGAAAAGAATCAAAGTTCAATACCTTAGAGATAGACTGGTTTATATAAGCTTCAATGTATCAATTCAAGAAAGAAAGGACTCCATAAAACATCTTACATATTATTGGCCTGCTAATTATAAAAATTTTGACATGACAAATATCACATCTACATCAAGAGTGGATTTGAGGACAAAATAAGACCTTACAAGACAAACCAAATTTACATTGTTTGAGTCAGTTTTATGACAGTATATGCATGGTATGGTGAAAATTTTCCAAAATCTTCCCGAAACACAAAATGAATTATAGAAAGTACCCGGACACAGTGAGGTGTTGCACAAAGATAACTTCTTGACAGTATTTCAGTGGTTTCCCCAATTTGGTATGCTATCTCATCTTCTCTAAAGACAACCTTACGGGCAAACAGAACACAAGTTACAATGAAATAGCAAATATATACTTCTAAAGCATATAGCAAAAAAATATTTGAGTTCAATAACTGATAAGAAGGTTGCAATCAACTTATTACAGAGCATCATTCATTTGCTATGAAGAAAACTATGAAACAAGCCAAAGGCGATGTCGATTATCATTAATCCTTTTTATGCATTATTCGAATATCATGATCAAGAATGTATACTTTGACAATTTGATCAGTCCGAGTTCTTATATATAGGCCAGCAGCACTATCAGGGCAAGGTATTACTGTACCGTCTTTCGTAAACATGCCACAGGTCAGACCTGCATATTGAATTGGAAAGATAGATACAAATTGTAAGAAAAGGCAATCTTAAAATTGATATTTCAATACAAAATGAAATTTAAAATTAAAGGCTAGACAAAATCAATGAACTGATTTCTGTGCTGGAGTGGGGAAAACAATACTTTGAGAAATTGCACATTCCTAACTACACATCAATATTGACACAAATTTTGCCAAGATAAATTGCAGGGAGAAATATTAAGTGACATATAAAGGACATGTTTTTAGTGACATTATTATGTTTATGCAATGGAAACCAGTAAATACAGCATCATCATCAAAACCATGAACATTGTAACTTTTGCAAGTACGCAGGGGGTCAGGAAGTTAGAATTCCACAAAAAAATTATCATCGAGCTTGCCCGTGCACTGAGGCAAGAAAGAATGATTAGGGGACCAGAAAAATTCATTACCTGTCAGTGAAGCATGGTCTGTGTGCCATCCACACCAAGAGGACATCGAGTCACCATCTCGGATACAATTGCTGCAAGTCACAGAACTCGTTATAATCATCTGTGGATGCCATAAAAAATTGATTAAATATTGAGAAACAAATACAAAAATACTTTGCTATGTACAGTTGCTTTTTCTTTTTCTTTTGGCAGCTAATAACAAAAAATGTCTTTTATCCTAAACAATAAGTATAGGTCATAGTTATGACAAAAATAAAGGGCTGGAATTCACATGAATCATGCTTAATTACCATGGCTGCTAACTAGGCCAAAATTATCATGACAAGATCAACAGAAAGATAAACGTAGAAGAACTGTCAGATGCGCAATGTTATATGTGTCATTCCATATACCTGAAAGATGATTGCTTATTCATAAAAAATTGTCCAAATAGAAAATGCAAAAATTGAAGAATCCCAACCTAATCTGGTATTAGCCATTGTGCCCACCAATTAGACTTACATCTGAATGATGCTCAGATTTATCACTATAAATACCAAAGCTTGCAGAATCTTGAATGCTTAAGTGATAACCAGTAGGCTTTTTCTTTTTTTTTTACTCTTTTTAATAAGAATTACCATATGTTTGCTTTATATATTGCCTTGGGATGATAATGTCCATCAACAAATTGATATCCAGTTCCATCCATATAGACATGTAGATCTTCTTACTCTGTACCAGAATATCTGTGGAAAGTAAGTAGAATAAATTCAAGACCCAAAGTTTTACACTCTAGGCTCTGGTTTGGTTAAGTCATATAATTTTCGGAGAATACCACATGTACCAAAAGCAACCCTGTCAAGTAAACTCCTCTATTTACATTTCAATTAAACCACATAATTGATCTATACAGGGAAAACTGATAGAATTACCTCTGCTGTGCAGGAAAATAATAAAGAAGACGGCCTTTGTGACACCGGGAGTGAAGAAGTATTTGTTCAAGGCCCTCATTCTCTTTCATTTTCATTCCTTTAGATACTGCTCAAGTGCTCATAAAAAAATATTGTAAGGGTCTTATTCAGCCACATATACATAAATAATTCTAGACTCCGAAAAAGTTGAAACTATTTACTTTTAAGGAATGAAGCATGCATCAACAATATAGTTAGTTGAGACTCATGAATCCTCATTCTAAATCCAGTGAGAAACATTTCCCAAAACTAAGAAAATTATTTTTCTACTTCCAAGAAATCCTTTGAATACTTCTGCAGAATGGTAAGTACTTTTCAGGGCAAAAAGACATGTACCCATAGTCAGCTGTTAGTATAACATATCTAAAATAGAGTCTAGAAATCACAATAATCATTTCCAAAGTATGTAAAAGCCAGAGTGTCATGCCTAAGGAATTTACCATATTGGTCGCAGTGATATGCCAACATCAACCCAACATCTACAATCAGCTTTCCAAGGGCTTTGAAAGCTAGACACCAACAATTAACCTTCAGTAAATGTAGAAAATAATTGAAAAGTGAACTTGAAAAATAAATAAATGAATAAAAAATCCAAAATAGATGAAAACTGTGAAAGGAACACAAGAAGATGGGAGCGGAAAACAAGTGTAGCACCAAACAATAATTACACTCCCACTTATAGCTTCATTTTCAAAAAAATTGGCAGAGACTCATACCAAAAGATTAGATTACTCTGAAAATATGCTCATATAAAGGAAAAAAAATGAAACCAATATCTGCTTCAAAAATTGGCTGAACCTACTGTCAGTTTAAAACAACTATTCCGATATAGAATAGAAGTTGACAACATGAAAAAAGTGTAGACTGCATACAAAGAAGTTTCTTCCCTGCAGTACACACTTGCGCTCACACAAAGACACAAAAATAGAGAATCATAAATTTGTATAACTGTTTAAATACAAGCTCTCAGATCATGAATCCAAGAATCACATAACTATGATAAACAAACCTCTCAAAAGACAATTTCCAGCAAGCAGAATAAGTCTCTCTTAAAAGCCAATAAAGGAATATAGTAATATTTTGTGAGCATACCCACTTCAAGTTCTGGTAGTGCACTATGAGGCCATATATTCGAACCACAATATGATGGATACCTAAAAGACAGAGAACGGGAAATAAATAAAGCAACAAACCACATCAAGATTTTGCATATCTAATCTAAATATGCGCAAATGAACATAAGATGCATATAACACAGATCTTTCAAAAGTAAAAAAATCATCCCAGCAAATGTATTATTGTCTTCCACAGACTGTATCATATGAAGATAGATATAATAAAAAATTTTGTTATCCACTTTATCCACACACTAACAATCAATTTTGCCATCCATAAAATCTCCAGGAACAAGGGAATGACAGTCAACACTACAAGCACTTGAAATGCTGTTAATATCTCTTACCTTTCGATTAAATGAGTCTCTGTTGTAGGCACATCTAACAATGGATTCGCATAGAAGGAGCCCTTCAACATATCTGCACAAGATTAGAATTAAAGAGGTTAAGACCCTACTTGCAGGCATAAGCTGACATCATGAGAAATATAAAAACTAATCATAGTAAGGCATAGAACACCAACACTTCCTAATAATATGTATCAACATGAACCACATCCAAAGGCAGGGGCAGAACAAGCCAATCTTGGCTGGAGGGGCCAAAGAATTTTTTCAAGCCTATAAAATAGGTATTTTATTAATATATGTTTATTTTAATATAAAATATTGAGTATTAAACTTTTTTTTTTTTTTTACAGGGGCCATGGCCCATGCCAGTCCCTTAATAGATCCGCCCGGACCGCCCCTGTCCAAAGGTAAACAAAGCCGATGTGTCATTATAACTGCAATCACGTCTAGCTGCCAGTGTTCAATCCATTTTATGTTTCAAATTCCTCAAAACTTCAAATGACTCCATCCCTCCATGTCCAAACTTAGGAACTCCCACTCTATTCAATCATTTACATAAATATCATGGGAACATGAATCCTGAAAAATATACAGACTGCTCATATTATGCTGTATTTTATTGATTGCAATAATCATGCATCACAACAGGTGAAATATCTCAAGATTGAAATCAGCTTGGCCTGTGTTAGAACAAGATGACCAAACTCAAGAACCTGCATTCAAAAATTTCCATTAGAAATAATAGGGTCTTCTTTATAACATGAAAGCATACCAGGGTTCCCGGATTCAAGCTTCTCTTTACCATGACTCCATCCGAAGTTGTACCTACAAACAGAGAGTGAAAAGAAGAAACAAAGAGTTAGAGCACCTCATATACTGTGAGATTATGAACTTGGAAATATATTTCAATTCCAATGCAAGAATACCAAGCCTTCCACAAACAAAATCACCAGAAAAAAGGTTCTAGTTATTCATGATAAACACAGCATTTCCATGGGCTGCAGGCCATGCTAAGTATTGCTGTTAACAGCTTTAGGTAGGATTTAAGGAAAATATACTGTTCTTTTTTCATCAAATAGTAAATACGGGACATGACCAAAAATAAATAAAATGAGGAAAGAGATACTTAGGTAGGACCATGCTAATCATCTACACCATCAAAAGACCTAATGATCGCAGAGGATAAATGGGTAAACTCCATCACCTGAGTTATGTAGCATATGATGCACTCATGAGGACATAACCATGTGAAGACAGCATTATTCTATTAGTGAGTAGAACTCTGAATGGCATTATCATATGTGTCAGGACCTTCTGGAATCAATGAAGAGTTCAACTGACATAATACCCTTCGAGTATGAAATGAAACCGTTAAGTACCAATAAGGTGAAAGTTTATCTTTTCCAAACAAGCCTAAGGAACCCAATCAGTATAAAGGGAATAGAGGTATAATAAGATCCTTCCCACATAAGTTTAGAGCTACCCAGAGCAATTTAACAAACCTCTATGCTAAGTGGAGGCCAAATACACATCCAAAGCAACCAAAATAAGCCATCAAAGGGAATAAAGTAAATAAAAGAAGATGAACAGTGAAATCAAACAACAATACAGGAGTTATTGGAAAGTAGAATCAGACCTACTGTGATGATCTTCAAGATCCTTTTTCACATCTTCGGGAAGGTTAGCTAATCTGATAAAACAGAATCTTGTGAACAACTTATGTAAAGTTTCTTAGTCCTAAATAATATCTACCCGCAAGCTCAACCTGAGCATTGAAAATCTAGTTTGAATCTTATACCTAGGTGCAAGATGCAGGAGATTTTGACGCAGTGAAGAAAATCCAGGAACCTAAAACAAAAACAGGTCAACTTCAAACAGGTAATACGAGCATATTGAAAGCAAAATGACTGACTAATTCCTGAGCAAAGACACTAGTTGTCCAAATTTCAAATGCAAAGACACATACAAAATACATAAATATAGAGGGGGAAAAAAAGAGTTTCAAAAATGGGAACGGGACTTCATCAAGCTTGCTACTTCATTTTTTGTTACACATTGCCACAGGTTTCATCATATTCAAAAGTTCTATTCGTTATACCATACTTGGCAATGAAACCATACAAAGCCAATGGGCATCTTAGTTCCAATTATGTACTTAAAGTTCACATGTCCACAAAAACTTGGGCATTGTGGATGGTTGTTCGCCAATCATAGCTTTTGAAGTTGGGTAAAGACAAATTGGTAATATAAAATTTTCATCAAACAGCTGTGGGTTAAAATCAACTTAGCTTTCAAAAGTCAAAATGAAATTAAAATGTTTACCAGACACTAAAGCTACTTTGCTTTGAAAGCACAGCTGTTAAACGACAATACCAAATGGAGCCTTAAATGACCTATTAATCTTCCAACATTTTTTTACAAGTTAACACAGAGTGACAGTAATTCTCAGGATATATCAAATTCAGTTATCGCTATAATGATATCTCCTAAAATTTCAGTATCACTTATTTGTCAGCCAAACAGAACATTGAAAGACTAAAATATGATCAGGTATATACATATGTGCAAGTGCAACAAAATGGACAAATATATATGAAAAGAAAAAATAGAAAATTCAACTGCAAAAATTATTTCATACGTCTGTAACAGATAGAATTCCGAGACCGTTGGGACCAAACCCTTGTTCAATCTTCATCGACAAGTCAGCATTCTTGTCCTGTTTCAATCAATTCAAACAACCGCCAGTAAATTTCAAACACGTGTGTTTCACACTCGTATACGCAACGAGAACTAAGGTCTGAAGGTGAGCGAGGGACACAGAGACTTTACCTTGAGCTCCGAGTACGAAATTGTGACGGTTCTGAGAGTGGGGGAAACGGCTGCGGACGCGCAAGTCATCTTCTGACACGTAATCCGGTGGGAAGCACTGCGATTGGAGGGCGGGGCAAGGATGAATTGAGTGCCGAAATGAGTTTTATAGACAAGCGACCCTGAGAGAATCGGATTCATGCGCGAAGTGAGTGTGATGGTCAATTCAAATGAGATGAAAACAAAAGGAAAAACACAAGCAAAAGGAATAAAATAGCAAGCGGTGTGGTTTTGGCTCTTCGCGTTTGTTCTTTAAATTGATTATCGGCCGGCCCAAACCTTTTACGTGAGTTGCGTAAGTCGTTCCTATTCGCCGTCGTTCCCGCTAAACATTACAAATTTATAATTCCCCGCAATTAAAATTACAAAAAAAATTCACAAAAAGACAAGGAAAAAGTGATTTATACTGTTAAAGCTATTATTTTAATATAAAAACTATCATCTAATTCCCTAACTTTTCTTCTTTTAGTGTGATACCAAAAAAATAATAAATAAATTTCGGATTATCCTTAATTATCTATAAGTTACCTTTTATTTTTAAAAGCTTTAAATTATTTTACTTTTTGTTTTAAAAATAAAGAGCAAATAATTGTATATTGACAAAAATTATTTTGTCTTCTTAACAAAAAGTATGCCATATTTAAATTTAAAAAGTAAATAAGTGAATTAAAAATAGCCAACTTCAATATAATAATTCTTTTATTCATTATACGAGAGAAATTTCAACTTGGTTCCTCGTGTTTTTTATACCAATTTACAATCTTTACCAATTGAATTAATAAGTAGAATGACATATGTGTCACGATATAAAAATGAAATAATTTTTTTTATGATTGGATTGACATATTCTGACTTATTAATAATCTTATATTTAATATTTTTTATGTTGAACTATTTATTAGTGTCATATATGTTTTCTCAATTCATTTATGACCAATTTAACAACAATTTCATTATATTTATTATGTATTAAATCCATCTTTATTTTTTTCGGTAGAAAAATGACTGAACAACTTTTTAACCTCTTTTTACTTAGCTTTTAATTATTTAATTCCTAAAAAAATAGACATAATTTCTTATTAAGTTAAGTATATATTGCAGGTCGAATTCGAATCTAAGACTCAAGACTTTTTTTTTTTTTTTGATAAGTAAAACTCAAGACTTTAAAGTTTAAATCTTATGAAAACCGCTTTTTATTTTCTGCTAAAACTAAACAATAACTCCTACTCAACATTACATTTTAAAAAATACAAGTACACACATTAGAAAAAAAAAAAAAAGAACCATGAATGCTAAATCTCAATCACATCAAGGAAGAAAAATGATGAGATGTGATTATATGAACGGTTGAACATGCTCGCAATTCACATAATTTATGTAATTTATTTATTTTTTATTGCTTTTTATTAGAATATACTACAGACGTGGACACTTAAAGTGATGGTTGCCTTATATTTTATTATTTGAATATGTAGTTTATCCAAGTATTTATTTCAATTGAAAAATAATATTATTTCGAAACGGTTTTAGTTCTCAAGTTTTGTTCTAAATTCACACCCCTCTCTCTTGCTGAAAACTCAATGGCGTGCAACTTTCACCACCTCACCCAAACTATCCGACTCTCTTTCCCACCTCTTCACAATTTCAAAGCTTCTGATGCTTTTACGAATAAGAGTTTAATCACCACATTTCCAGTACGTTTCTCTTTTCACAGCTCAGCAAAATTAACTACTTCTATTCGCTCTTTACGAGTCGATACCCCTAGCATTAGCTACAGAAGCAGCTGTACCTTCACTTGGGACGACGTCTTTCGAGTTTCTCAACCAGAATATTCCCCTGACGATTCTTCCGATCTCCGTGGCTACTTCGAGAAAATCAAAATCTGCAATCGTGGCTCAGTTACTATCTCAAATTCCTCATTAAACAAATAAATTTTGTAACCTTTATTTTGCTCCACTTATTTCATTTTCTTATCTTTTTAATTATTATTATTATTTTGTTTTAGGAAATGCAATCCGAGTTTTTTCCTTTTATCATCGAGGACCAAGTTGCTGGTTACACACATAATCGGTACAATTTCTCTATCCTCATAATACAAAGTAGATTATGTCTATTTATTGTTAGGACTTAGTTACGGTGTAATTGTGGTACCGTATAATAATTATTTTCATCCATTAAATATAATTATTATATTTAAAAGTAAGAGATTAAATGGCCGAAAATAACTGTGGTATGATATTACAGTTGCACCATAGCTGCTGTTAAGGATTTTAAATTCTGAATAATTTTTTTTTAAAGAAATTATCATTGCATCATCTTTATTTTACAATATATTCATTCAACTATTACAAAATTTTAATATATTTTCTATACCACCTTTCTTTTTAAAATTTGTATCAATTAGTCATTTTTGTATTAACACCGTTAAATAATTTTAATAAAATGACAAGTTTATCCCTAAATAAATTTTAAAAAATATTTTATTTTATAAAAACTTTGAAAAATAAAAAAATTGTAATTATAGAAATACCCTAATTTAATAAAAATAAATTCTAAAATTAGAATTTTTACTTTTTATAAAAATTATTTTAATATAAAATAATTGCAAAAGTTTGGAATTTAATAAAAATATCCTAAATTTTTAAAATTTTGGGATTTATTTTTTAATAAGTAAATTCAGTTATTTTAATAAAATTTTGTAACGTTATAATTTTTAATAAATAAATTTAATTTTTTATTAAACTTTTATAAAATCTAAATTTAATAAAAATCAACTGAGTACCTTTATTTGAGATTTATTTTTATTAAATTTAGAGGTATTTTTATAATTATAAATTTTTTTATTTTTCAAAGTTTTATAAAATAAAATAATTTTTTAATTTATTTAAAAATAAAATTATTTAACAGTATTAATACAAAAATGACTAATTAATACTATTTAAAAAAAAAAGATAATGCAGAAAACATTAGACTTGGCAAAACCCTCGATCCGGTCCGGGTTTGGTACTGCCCAGGGCCAGATCGGATGAGTAAAACAGCTGCCCGGACACGGGTTTAAGCCCGATTTTTATGTGCGGGCTAGGTTCAAGCCGGAACCTCCAAGGCCCTGGTTTTTTATCTGGTCTTCTAAGCCTGCATGTGAATTAACATATAATATATACTAATGTAAATACAAATTTTACAAAAATAATAAATAAAATTTACTTCAATCTACTTTTTATTACCTACATTCATTTAATTTCTAAGCTGAACTCATTCAATATATATAAAAAAAAATTAAATTCAACAACACAATAATCACTAAATAAATTTAAATAACATCTAATATATCATAAGTTCATAATTATGATACCAATTACCAATACAACATATAAAAATCTTAAAATATTCAACATCTCAAAAAATAGTTCATAAAAAAATCAAAATACTAACAACTCAAAAAATAGTTCATAAAACAGTCAAAATACTCTCATGTGAAATACTCGAGCATAGCATATTAACATTCAAAAAAAAAAATGATAAATACCAAATAATCATAATAATTTCATCATCTTTTTAACTAAATCGGAAAATTATATGAAAGGCAAAATTAAGAAGCAAAAAATCAATAGCCGGGGTTGTGGCTGATCAGCTGATGGTAAGAGTGATGGTGGTTGTGACGACCAACGGGCTGACGACGGTGGAGGTCGAACAACTCACTGTTGTTGGAGATGGAGCAACCGAACAAAGCCGCGTGCCAAGCCAAGTCGGCGACCGAGAAGAGATGATCCCGACGGGTGACGGTGGGTGGTGGTTATTGTTGGGTTGGAGTGTTGGAGGCGTGAGCTACGTGGCAGCACTGCTGCTTAAGCTTTTCAAACTGTCGATGGGGATTAGGGAATTAGGGATTTGGCAATTTGGATTGGGTACTTGGGTATCTAGGCTTTTGGTATTGAGCCCGGAACCGTGCTCGGAAATGTTCTAGTTTGAGAATTTCATGCCCGAATTCGTTTTTTTTTAGTGTATGCGGTTTGGGTTTTGTTTGGACCGGATTAGCTGAGTCTGGTCTGAATCCAGCCTGAGTGGATTTTTTTGACACTTTTAAAAAATATGTTAAAATTTTATGGTGATTAAATGAATATAAGGTAAAATAAAGTTGGTATACTTTTTTTTCCCGTTTTTGAATCTGAGCAGTTTCGCTAGTCACCTAAGGAAATACGACGACGTATTCATTTACTCTGGGAACAACGGAGGTCGATTTGGCAGTCACGTGAAGTTAAACTCAAAGCTGAAAACAGCCGATGAGAGGACGAGAGTTGTTGGAGAAGTGATTAAATGCTTGGCCGAAGAAGAATTGATTCCAGATATACAAAATGAGGTACTGCTAGCTTTACTTTTGATGCTTATATAGGAATTGAATAGATTTTCTTTCACTTTTGAATACATGCTTTGTGCTTCTGACTATGTCCATATAATGTGTAATTTCTAACTGATATTTGATTTTTTTGAGATTGATTCATTTTGGATTTCATTGGTTTATAATCAGCTCTATCCTGTAGCGTCAACCTTTGGTTCTCCGATCTTCTTCTCGCTGGATCGTGCCGCTGCTCCTTACTTTGGGATAAAGGTGAGTTCATGACTTTTGCTTTGCATCAATGATCTTGTATTATTTTTTGTGGAAAAGAAGCTTAGACATGTTGTGCATAAAGTTTGAGATACAATAAGTTATTGATTATGAGATGTTTATTGTGGATATGATCACACGAAACAGTTGTCTTATTGAGTGTCTATGATTGGATCTAGTCACCGTCATACTTTGTCTATTTTATTACTTTGTATATTACTTTGCTTTCTGGTAAATGAATGAATAATAATTTATTTGGCTATTGATGGTTATATGGCTGATCCTTTCTTCCTGAATTTGAAAATAGGCTTATGCAGTTCCCTTGAATGGTTATGTTGAAAAAGATGGGCAAAAATTTCTGTGGATTGGAAAACGAAGTCAAGTCAAATCTACTTATCCAGGAATGCTTGATATTCTAGCTGGTGGAGGATTGGTTTGTAATAGTAACCTTTCATTGCTTTTCTTAGGTTTATAGTATTGGATTCTTCTTTTGAATTGTATTGAGTTTATTTTAGTTTCGAAAAACACTAAAGTTGTCAGCTGATTCTCCCAAGTCCTTTTTGTGATCGGACAAAAGTGCCAAACATGTATTGCATTGGTAGGGCACAGCTGGATCCTCATATACTTGAAATTCACTGATGACCTTCATTTGAAATTGGAATAGGTTGCTTACTAAGAAATAGATTAATAAGGTTTTTCTTCAGCAGATGACTCCAATATGACTGCAGTTGATTATTGTAACAAGATTGGCTTCTGAAGTGCTACTAAGGCTTAAAAATCAATTAGTTCTTAGAAATTCTCAAAATAGTAGGAAGAAGGCACGACATTACCCAATGGTTGTTTGTCATTCTGATTTAGCTTTATGCTTTGCTTCTAGAATAAGAGGGAAGAGGCAAAAGGTCATTCTGAAAAATGCCATTTCTATGGTGCCATTTATAAAGCATGCAAGCAAAAACGTAGGGGGCAAGAGAAACTTTGCGGACATTTGTTTCTTGGTTATTTTTCGGTTGGACTGATTTATCTCTTTACTAGCTATATATGTTTTAAAGTTTAAACTGAGTGGTTTGGGCAGCTTGGAAATATTTGTCCATGTTAGTCTGTAATGAGAAAATGATCTTGAAAAGCCTTTAGTGAACATGGAAACTTGAGCTCAGAACAAATATCACATGGGCAGCAAACCCTGTGCAATTGGAAAACATTAGGCGTTCCTCCTTGTTGCAATACTTGGAGATTCCAGTTCAGTTGCTGCAATTGGACAATAGAATTTATAATAGTGAAAACCAAGGATTCATTTCATTTAAAAATGTGTTCTCTAATCTTTATGCTCAGTTATCCGAGCCAACTCTTCATCTATATAATTGTGATGGTGATTGCAGCCCCATGGTATTGCTTGTGGGGAGAATATTATCAAGGAATGTGAAGAGGAAGCGGGAATCCCTAGATCCATATCCAATAGGTAAGCTTTCCTCATGCCATATTGATTCTAAATTTTAGGATTAATTGCATTAACTATATTATATTGGCTAAAAATGTGAACTTTGCTAAAGTTCCACTCCACATGTCAACATTCTGATTAAACCATGGTTCTTTTGTGGATGATTGGTTGTACTAATGGGTCCAGATATACATCTTTCACAGAGCTAGACCAGTGGGAGCTGTTTCCTATACGGACATTAATGGGTTTAGTTACAAAAGAGATGTTATATTTTGTTACGATTTGAAGCTACCTGAAGATTTTGTTCCTATGAATCAAGGTAACTGTATTAAAGCTTGATCACACTGACGCTCATTTTCTTCCTTCGTGAGAATAAGGTATAAAAGCAATGTTTCTTGATCTACAAACTAATTTTAGCATTCCTACTGTTAAATATTTGTACATTTCAATCTATAACATACATCTGCTGCAGTTTTAGAAGAGAATTATATCTATTCATTGTAATAGCTTTTATTAAACATGTTGCAGACGGAGAGGTAGAAAGCTTCCAGTTGATGCCTGTGGCACATGTTGCAAATGTCATACGGAGAACAGAGTTCTTCAAGCCAAATTGCTCCCTAGCCATCATTGATTTCTTGTTTCGACATGGGTATTAGCACTTTTCTTGATTGCTTCTTGTATCTCTCTCAGTTTGAGACTTTCAGTAATCAGTTAAAAAGATTAAAATAAATAAAGAAAGAAATAAAACTAGCATATGTGACAGCCATATAATAAATAAATAAATAGAAAGCATAATCACTTCTTTCTTTCTTTTTTTATTAACTGTCAAGTTGTGGCAATGGTTGCTGCTTTTCTTATGATAGTGGACTCTTCTGCCCTGTAGAAATGATAAAAGCAATGGTGTGTAATTGTAATGAATCTTAAATGTTTGCTCTCCACTACTGATATTCCCATGTGTTTCTCTTTAGTTTTAGGAATCTTTTAGATGTCTTTGGGTTTTCTTTTTCATGATTTCATACATTTATCATTTATGCTGATTAAAATTGTTACATATTAGGCTTGGCAAATTGCTCCAGGATTTTATTTCTGACACTCATATGCACTTCCAACAATTTCAATGAATCTCGAGATATGTCTTTGATTTTTCTTGTAATGTCCATACATTGATGCTGGTTGATATTAGATATATTTGATGGGATTCATGCTCAAAAGGCGTTGTTGTAGTTCCTTCTTTGCTATTATGAAAAATTCAGCTATAGCATATCAGTCCATCCCAGTTTGATTCTAATCTTTTACCATAATGCTGCAACTTGTAGGTACATTCGTCCTGAATATTTTGGATACTTGGATCTACTACAGAGTTTGAGAAGGGGAGACTTCTCCTAATTATTTGTCTTCGTGCCTGTCTTTTTTCTTTTTCTTTTTTAATCCTCCAAATATATTGGATTGACTGAATGACAACTGGTGTTAATTAAAAGCGTTATTTTCCTGTCGCGAAAGAGATAATTTGGGCATTATACGATGTGAAATCATAGTTCTTAAAATGAGACTTCTGAATGAAACTAAACACATAATATGTAATTTAGGGTTTGAAAAAAAAAAACTGGAATTTACCCCGGTTATACCCGGAATCTTGGCTATTAATCTAGTTATGCCCTCATATTTCGAAATTATCATAATATGCCTTTAGAGATGAGTAATGTCTAAATTACCCTCAAATATCTCCACTTTGTCATTGAATTTCTTCTCCGTTGGCCGCAATAGCTTCATCGAGATTACCCTTATCAAGCAGAATGATTTATGTCTTGTTGGTGGTGACCTAAACAATAAGTATAGGTCATTGTTATGACGAAAATAAAGGGCCAGAATTCACATGAATAATGCTTAATTACCATGGCTGCTAACTAGGCCAAAACTTCATGACAAGATCAACAGAAAGATAAACATAGAAGAACTGTCGGATGCGCAATACTATAAGTGTCATTCCATATACCTGAAAGATGATTGCCTATTCATAAAAAATTGTCCAAATAGAAAATGCAAAAATTGAAGAATCCCAACCTAATCTGGTATTAGCCATTGTGCGCACCAATTAGACTTACGTCTGAATGATGCTCAGATTTATCACTATAAATACCAAAGCTTACAGAATCTTGGATGCTTAAGTGATAACCAGTAGGCTCTTTTTTTTTCTTTTTTTTTTAATAAGATTTACTAAATGTTTGCTTTACATATTGCCATGGGATGATAATATCCATCAACAAACTGATATCCAGTTCCATCCATATGGACATGTAGATCTTCTTACTCTGTACCAGAATATCTGTGGAAAGTGAGTAGAATAAATTCAAGACCCAAAGTTTTACTCTCTAGGCTCTGGTTTGGTTTTCTTTTTTTTTTTTTTTTTAATACTGTTATACAGGACTGTAGGTATTATAATTAATATTTACAAACAGATTTTACAATTGGGACCTTCTTCGTGGCATGTACTCCTCTGAAGCGCTGCCCAAATTCTTCAAATCCTCTCAAATATTCGAGGGTTATCCACTCTACTCACATTTCGTGAGGAATAGACTGGCTCCACTCAATTATTTGATAATTGAGGAAAGATTGTAAATAAGCTCCATAAATACTTTTATGGAGGCTCGAACCCTTGCACTCATTATTTTAAGTGCAAAGGTTCTCCCATTGAACCAAAGGCCCATTGGTAGGCTCTGGTTTGGTTAAGTCATATAATTTCAGAGAATACCACATGTACCAAAAGCAACACTGTCAAGTAAACTGCTCTATTTACATTTCAGTTAAACCACATAATTGATCTACACAGGGAAAATTGATAGAATTACCTCTGCTGTGCAGGAAAATAATAAAGAAGACGGCCTTTGTGACACCGAGAGCGAAGAAGTATTTGTTCAAGGCCCTCATTCTCTTTCATTTTCATTCCTTTACATACTGCTCAAGTGCTCATAAAAAATATTGTAAGGGTCTTATTCAGCCACATATACATGAATAATTCTAGATTGTGAAAAAGTTGAAACTATTTACTTTTAAGGAATGAAGCATGCATCAACAATATAGTTAGTTGAGACTCATGAATCCTCATTCTAAATCCAGTGAGAAACATTTCCCAAAACTAAGAAAATTATTTTTCTACTTCCAAGAAATCCTGTGAATACTTCTACAGAATGATAAGTATTTTTCAGGGCAAAAAGACATGCACCCATAGTCAGCTGTTAGTATGACATATCTAAAATAGAGCCTAGAAATCACAATAATAATTTCCAAAGTATGTAAAAGCCAGAGTGTCATGCCTAAGGAATTTACCATATTGGTCGCAGTAATATGCCAACATCAACCGGACATCTACAATCAGCTTTCCAAGGGCTTTGAAAGCTAGACACCAACAATTAACCTCCAGTAAATGTAGAAAATAATTGAAAAGTGAATTTGAAAAATAAATAAATGAATAAAAAATCCAACATAGACGAAAACTGTGAAAGGAACACAAGAAGATGAGAGTGGAAGACAAGTGTAGCACCAAACAAGAATTTCACTCCCACTTATAGCTTCATTTTCAAAAAAATTGGCAGAGACTCGTACCAAAAGATTAGATTACTCTGAAAATATGCTCATATAAAGGAAAAATAACGAAACCAATATTTGCTTCAAAAATCGGCTGAAACTACTGTCAGTTTAAAACAACTATTCCGATATAGAATAGAAGTTGACAATGTAAAAAAAGTGTAGACTGCATACAAAGAAGTTTCTTCCCTGCAGTACACACTTGCGCTCACACAAAGACACAAAAATAGAGAAGCATAAATTTGTTTAACTGTTTAAATACAAGCTCTCAGATCATGAATCCAAGAAATCACATAACTATGATAAACAAACCTCTCAAGAGACAATTTCCAGCAAGCAGAACAAGTCTCTCTTAAAAGCCAATGAAGGAATAGAGTAATATTTTGTGAGCATACCCACTTCAAGTTCGGGCAGTGCACTATGAGGCCATATATTCGAACCACAATATGATGGATACCTAAAAGACAGAGAATGAGAAATAAATAAAGCAACTAACCACATCCAGATTTTGCATATCTAATCTAAATATGAGCAAATGAACATAGGATGTATATAACACATATCTGTCAAAAGTAAAAAAATCATCCCAGCAAATATATTATAGTCTTCCAAACAATGTATCATATGAAGATAGATATAACACAAATTTTTGTTATCCACTTTATCCACACACTAACAATCAATTTTGCCAGCCATAAAATCTCCAGGAACAAGGGAATGACAGTCAACACTACGAGCACTTGAAATGCTGTTAATATCTTTTACCTTTGGATTAAATGGGTCTCTGTTGTAGGCACGTCTAACAATGGATTCGCATAGAAGGAGCCCTTCAACATATCTGCACAAGATTAGAATTAAAAAGGTTAAGACCCTACTTGCGGGCATAAACTGACATCATGAGAAATATAAAAAATAATCATAGTAAGGCATAGAACACCAACACTTCCTAATAATATGTATCAACATGAACCATATCCGAAGGTAAACAAAGATAATATTGCATTATAACTGCAGTCATGTCTAGCTGCCAGTGTTCAATCCATTTTATGTTTCAAAATTCCTCAAAACTTCAAATGACTCCATCCCTCCATGTCCAAACATAGGAACTCCCACTCTATTCAATCATTTACATAAATATCATGGGAACGTGAATTCTGAAAAATATACAGACTGCTCATATTATGCCGTATTTTATTGATTGCAATAATCATGCATCACAACAGGTGAAATGTCTCAAGATTGAAATCAGATTGGCCTGTGTTAGAACAAGATGACCAAACTCAAGAACCTACATCCGAAGTTGTACCTACAGACAGAGAGTGAGCGGAAGAAACAAAGAGTTAAAGCACCTCATATACTGTGAGATTATGAACTTGGAAATATATTTCAATTCCAATGCAAGAAGTGAGTGTGATGGTCAATTCAAATGAGATGAAAACAAAAGGAAAAACACAAGCAAAAGGAATAAAATAGCAAGCGGTGTGGTTTTGGCTCTTCGCGTTTGTTCTTTAAATTGATTATCGGCCGGCCGAAACCTTTTACGTGAGTTGCGTAAGTCGTTCGTATTCGCCGTCGTTCCCGCTAAACATTACAAATTTATAATTCCCCGCAATTAAAATTACAAAAAAATATTCACAAAAAGACAAGAAAAAAGTGATTTATACAGTTAAAGCTATTATTTTAATATAAAAACTATCATCTAATTCCCTAACTTTTCTTCTTTTAGTGTAATACCAAAAAAATATATAAATTTCGGATTATCCTTGATTATCTTTAAGTTACCTTTTACATTTAAAAGCTTTAAATTATTTTACTTTTTGTTTTAAAAATAAAGAGCAAATAATTGTATATTGACAAAAATTATTTTGTCTTCTTAACAAAAAGTATGCCATATTTAGATTTAAAAGTAAATAAGTGATTTAAAAATAGCAATTTTAATATAATAATTCTTTTATTCATTATACGAGAGAAATTTCAGCTTGATTCCTCGTGTCTGTTATGCTAATTTACGATCTTTACTAGTTGAACTAATTAGTAGAATGGCAATGTGTGTCATGATATAAAAATGAAATAAATTTTTAGGTTATTATCATTTTACTACTTCAAAAATTGCCAAATATCAAATGATTATAACAAATATTGTCTCCTATCATTTTCCTATTATATTTTTATAAAAATATCAGTTTACTACTTTTTCGTTACAACAAACATCATTTTACTACTTTTCCATTACAACCATTAGTTGACCAAACAAAATACCAATTTTACCCTTCATGATTAAAAATAATAATAAGACAAATTTGTAATCCATATAACATAATTCCATTAAAAAGAATTATGTTGGTATTATATATTCATTTTAATAAATATATTACAAATTTATTTTGTAAATAAATTTCAAGTATTTTTTTTTTAATCATGAAAGGTGAAATTGGTATTTTGTTAGTCAACTAACGGTTATAACAAAAAAAGTAGTAAAATGATATTTTTATAAAGATATAGTAAGAAAATGATAGGAGATAATACTTGTTTTAGTCATTTGATATTTGACAATTTTTGAAGTAGTGAAATGATAATAACCCTAAATTTTTTTTTATGATTGAATTGATATAATCTGACTTATTAATAATCTTATATTTAATATTATTTGTGTTGAATTGTTTATTGGTGTCATATATGTTTCTCAATTCATTTTATAACCAATTTAACAATAATTTTGATATATTTATTATGTATTAAATTCATCTTTATTTTTTAGTTGAAAAATGACCGAACAACTTTTTAGCCTCTTTTTACTTAGTTTTTAGTTATTTGATTCCTAAAAAAATAGGCGTAAATGTTATATTTTGATTCTACCCATCCCTAGGTTTTTCTTTCTTATTAAGGGGCAAAACTATCTTACCCCCGATGTACCGAACACCATTTTGGTATTTTCTTTAGCAGTCCCTATAGTTTTTTGTAAATAATAAAAACTATAAGTTTTAAAAATTTTATACAATAAGCCCAAATTAAAATATAATAATTTCAAATTTCTGAAAAATTTATTTGCCATTTTCTTCAACAATCCCTATTGTTTTCTGTAAATAATAAAAACTATAAGTTTTAATAATTTTATGTAATAAACCCAATTAAAATATAATAACTTTAAAATTCTAAAAAAAAATTATCTCTCTATCTTCTTCTCAATCAATTTTAAATTTAATTTTCATTCTTTATAATTTTAAATTTAAGTAATAGAATAAATATTATATAATTTATTTGTTTTTATATTAAATAAACAATTGATCAACTTCATACGTGGGATAAAGTATAAGTAATTTTACATAATCTCAAATTTACTCATAGAATTTTATTATTTTGAAAATATTATTTATAAACTCTATAATAAATTTAAATGACTATCCAGACATTTATTTAATATTTATTTATTTTTCATTTTAATATTGTTAAAATTTATATAAACCTTATCTAATTTTATGTTACACTAAATACAAAATAGTATTATTAAATATAATTGGTATTTTAAGTACATGGAAGTGGAGAGTATTTTAGCAAGTTAAAATAATCCATCCATATTTTTAATATATAAATATGTTCGTTTACTGAATTACTTTTGATAATAAAATATTTAATGGACCAATGTGTCAAAATTTAAAAATTAAACTTTTCTTATTCTTTTAGTAAACATAAGGGACCACATCGTTAATAACCAAATGATAACATCTTAGCCATTAGAATAGCCTTTGCAACTTATGGGTTGGATCAAATAATTGGATCAAAAAGACAAAAAAAAAAAAAAGGTATGAAACAACAGTTGTATTGTAATTGGACCCTAACTTAAGCATATATTGAAAGTCGAATTCAACTCTAAGACTAAGACACTTTTTTTTAGGAGAACTATTACTCATGATATCTACAACCATACAAATTATTGAGACTAGTTTACATGAACTTCAATATGACACCGCTAAGATTTTCTTAACCCTCTTAAATATTCTAGAGACGTTCAACTCCCCTCTTGAGAGAAAAACTGTCTTCACTCAATCTCTGGAGTTCAAAGGAATAATATTTAAATTAAACTCATGCAATACGTCTGCGGGAGTGACTCTAACCACTTGGGCCAAGTCCTAATGGTTCTAAGACTAAGACTTTAAATCTTAGGAAAATAGTTTTTTTATGCACATACTCAACCCTACATTTTAAAAAGCACAACTATACATATTTTTTTTTAGGAGAACTATTGCTCATGATATCTACAACCATACAAATTACTAAGATCAGTTTACATGAACTTTTATATGACACCGCTCAGATTTTTTTAACTATTTTAAATATTCGAGGGACGTCTAACTCCCCTCCTGAGAGAAAAACTGTCTTCACTCAAGCTCTAAAATTCAAAATAATGATATTTAAATTAAACTCCTGCAATAACGTCTGCGGGGGGCTCAAACCACTTCCCTCACACTTGCGAGGGAGTGACTCTAACCACTTGGGCCAAGTCCTAATGGTTCTAAGACTAAGACTTTAAGTCTTAGGAAAATAACTTTTTATAAGCCCACTCAACACTACATTTTAAAAAGCACAACTATACCCATTTAAAAAAAAAAAAACATTAACCATTAATACTAAATCTCAGTGACATATACGATCAAGGAAGAAAAATGATGGGATGTGATTATATGAACAGTTGAACATGTTCGTAATTGACATGATCTGTGTCACTCATTTATATGTTATTGCTTTCTACTATAATATACTACAAATGCGTAGACTTGAAGTGATGGTTGCCTTATATTTTATTATTTCAATATGTAGTTTATTCAAGTTTTCAAGTTTTGTTTTAAATTCACACCCCCTCTCTCATTCTTCTCTCTCTGTGTGTTGCTGAACCCTCAATGGCGAGCAACGTTCAGCACCTCACCCAAACAATCCGACTCTCTTTCCCATCTCTTCACAATTTCAAAGCTTCTGATGCTTTTACGAATAAGAGTTTAATTACCACATTTCCAGTGCGTTTCTCTTTTCACAGCTCAGCAAAATTAACTACTTCTATTCGCTCTTTACCAGTCGCTACCGCTAGCATTAGCTACAGAAGCAGCTGTACCTTCACTTGGGACGACGTCGTTCGAGTTTCTCAACCAGAATATTCCCCTGACGATTCTTCCGATCTCCGTGGCTACTTCGAAAAAATCAAAATCTGCAATCGTGGCTCAGTTACTATTTCAAGTTCCTCATCAAACAAATAAATTTTGTAACCTTTATTTTGCTGCACTTAATTCATTTTCTTATCTTTTAATTATTATTATTTTTAAGGAAATGCAATCCGAGTTTTTTCCTTTTATCATCGAGGACCAAGTTGTTGGTTACACACATAATCGGTACAATTTCTTTATCCTCATAATAGAAAATAGATTATGTCTATTTATTCCTGTTAGGGATTTTAAATTCTGAACAAATTTTTTTTCTTTTTTGATTCATTTTTTAATATGAGCAGTTTCGCTAGCCACCTGAGGAAATACGACGACGTATTCATATACTCTGAAAACAACGGAGGTCGATTTGGCAGTCACCTGAAGTTAAATTCAAAGCTGAAAACAGCCGATGAGAGGACGAGAGTTGTCGGAGAAGTGATTAAATGCTTGGGCGAAGAAGATTTGATTCCAGGTATACGGAATGAGGTACTGCTAGCTTTACTTTTGATGTTTATATAGGAACTGAATCGATTCTCTTTCACTTTTGAATATATGCTTCGTGCTTGTGACTATGTCCATATGATGTGTAATTTGTAATTGATTTTTTTGAGATTGATTCATTTTGGATTTCATTGGCTTATAATCAGCTCTATCCTGTAACATCAACCTTTGGTTCTCCGATCTTTTTCTCGCTGGAACGCGCCGCTGCTCCTTACTTTGGAATAAAGGTGAGTTCATGACTTTTGCTTTGGATCAAGGATACTTGTGCATAAAGTTAGAGATACAATAAGTTAGTGATCATGAGATGTTTATTGCAGATATGATCACATGAAACAGTTGTGTCTTGTTAAGTGTCTATGTTTGGATCTACTCACCGTCGAACTTTGTCTATTTTATTACTTTGCTTTCTGGTAATAGACTGAATGATAATTTACTTGGCTATTGATGGTTATATTGCTGTTCCTTTCTTCCTGAATTTGAAAATAGGCTTATGGAGTTCACATGAATGGTTATGTTGAAAAAGACGGGCAAAAATTTCTATGGATTGGAAAACGAAGTCAAGTCAAACCTACTTATCCAGGAATGCTTGATCATCTAGTTGCTGGAGGATTGGTATGTAATAATAACCTTTCATTGCTTTTCTTTGGTTGATAGTATTGGATTCTTCTTTTGAATTGCATTGAGTTTACTTTTGTTTTGAAAAAAGGACAGTCGTCAGCTGATTCTCCTAAGTCCTTTTTGTGATTGGAAAAAGTGCCAAACATGTATTGCATGAGTAGGGCACAGCTGGATCCTCATATACTTGAAGTTCACTGATGACCTTCATTTGAAATTGGAATAGGTTGCTTACTAAAAAATAGATTAATAAGGTTTTTCTTCAGCAGTGGACTCCAATATGACTGCAGTTGATTAAGATTGACTTCTGAAGTGCTACTAAGGCTTAAGAATCAATTAGTCCTTAGAAATTCTCAAAATAGTAGGAAGAAGGAACAACATTATCCAAGGGCTGTTTGTCATTCTGATGTAGCATAAAAGAATAAGAGGGAAGAGGCAAAAGGTCATTCTGAAAAATGCCATTTCTATGGTGCCATTTGTAAAACATGCAAGCAAAAATGTAGGGGGCAAGAGAAACTTTGCAGGCATTTTTTTCTGTTATTTTTCAGTTGGACTGATTTATCTCTTTACTAGTTATATATGTTTTCAAGTTTAAACTGAGTGGTTTGGGCAGCTGGCAAATATTTGTCCATGTTAGTCTGTAATGAGAAAATGATCTTGAAAAGCCTTTAGTGAACCATGGAAACTTGAGCTCAGAACAAATATCACGTGGGCAACAAACCTTGTGCAATTGGAAAACATTAGGTGTTCTTCCTCGTTGCAAGATCATTTGTTTCTGTTATTTTTCGGTTGGACTGATTTATCTCTTTACTAGTTATATATGTTTTCAAGTTTAAACTGAGTGGTTTGGGCAGCTGGCAAATATTTGTCCATGTTAGTCTGTAATGAGAAAATGATCTTGACAAGCCTTTAATGAACCATGGAAACTTGAGCTCAGAACAAATATCACGTGGGCAACAAACCTTGTGCAATTGGAAAACATTAGGTGTTCTTCCTTGTTGCAATACTTGGAGATTCCAGTTCAGTTACTGCAATTGGAGAAAGAATTTATAATAATGAAAACTATGGATTCATTTCATTTAAAAATGTTTTCTCTAATCTTTATGCTCAGTTATCTGAACCAACTCTTCATCTATATAATCATGATGGTGATTGCAGCCCCATGGTATTGCTTGTGGGGAGAATATAATCAAGGAATGTGAAGAGGAAGCGGGAATACCTAGATCCATATCCAATAGGTAAGCTGTCCCCATGCCACATTGATTCTAAATTTGAGTACTAATTGTATTTAACTATATTATATTGGCTAAAAATGTGAGCCTTGCTAAAGTTCCACTCCACATGTTAAAATTCTGATTAAACCATGCTTCTTTTATGGATGATTGGTTGTACTAATGGGTCCAGATATACATCTTTCACAGAGCTAGACCAGTGGGAGCTGTTTCCTATATGGACATTAATGGGTTTAGTTACAAAAGAGACGTTCTGTTTTGCTACGATTTGAAGCTACCTGAAGATTTTGTTCCTAAGAATCAAGGTAACTGTATTAAAGCTTGATCTCATTGATGCCCATTTTCTTCCCTAGTGAGAATAAGGTATAAAAGCAATATTTCTTGAGCTGCAAACTAGTATTAGCATTCCTACTGTTAAATATTTATACATTTCAATCTATAACATACAGCTGCTGCAGTTTTAGAAGAGAATTATATCTATTCATTGTAATAGCTTTATTGAACATGTTGCAGACGGAGAGGTAGAAAGCTTCCAGTTGATCCCTGTGGCACATGTTGCAAATGTCATAAGGAGGACAGAGTTCTTCAAGCCAAATTGCTCCCTAGTCATCATTGATTTCTTGTTTCGACATGGGTATTAGCACTTTTCTTGATTGCTTCTTGTAACTCTCTCAGTTTGACACTTTCAGTAATCAGTTAAAAAGATTAAAATAAATAAATAAATAGAAAGCATAATCACTTCTTTTTTAAAAAATTTTTTATTAACTGTCAATTTGTGGAATGGGTTCTGTTTTTCTTATGATAGTGGACTCTTCTGCCCTGTAGAAATGATAAAAGCAACGGTGTGTAATTGTAATGAATCTTAAATGCTTGCTCTCTACTACTAATATTCCCGTGTGCTTCTCTTTAGTTTTGGGAATCTTTTAGATGTCTTTGGGTTTTCTTTTTCATGATTTCATACATTTATCGTTTATGCTGATTAAAATTGTTACATATTAGGCTTGGCAAATTGCTCCAGGATTTTATTTTTGACACTCATATGCACTTCCAACGATTTCAATGAATCTCGAGATATGTCCTTGATTTTTCTTGTAATGTCCATACATTGATGCTGGTTGATATTAGATAGATTTGAAGGGATTCATGCTCAAAGGCCTTGTTGTAGTTCCTCCTTTACCATTATGAAAAACTCAGCTGTAGCATATCAATCCATCCCAGTTTGATTCTAATCTTTTACCATAATGCTGCAACTTGCAGGTACATTTGTCCGGAATATTTTGGATACTTGGATCTACTACAGAGTTTGAGAAGCGGGGATTGCTCCTAATTATTTGTCTCCGTGCCTATCTTCTTTTTCTATTTTTTTTAATCCTCCAAATAAATTGGATTGTCTGAATGACGACTGGTGTTAATGAAAAGCTTTATTTTCCTGTCGCGAAAGAGATAATTTGGGTATTACATCAATTGGTTTTAAGATACAGGTTCCTGCGTAAAGATTGAGATATGGTGAAATCACAGTTCTTAAAATGAGACTTCTGAAGGAAACTAAACATATAATTTGCAGTTAAGGGTTTAAAAAGAAGGAAAAAGAAAAAGGATTGGGCGGCGCTCTCATTAGTTTCCCATCACCCACGATTTGGGCCCTATTTGATATTCAGGTTGAGCTTTAAAGGCCGAAACACTAAGGGCAGGCCGGCCCGCCCAGCCCACTTGCCATGCCTGTGGTGCTATTGAGAGAAAAGAAAATCGGTTATCAAGAACAAAAGGCCGCGCAATTAACTGGTGGAATTTTATTTTTACCCAATATTCTTCTGCACTTCAAGACGAATCGAGAGAAAACTAGACAAGAAAACAGTAGGATACCTTAACCGTGCCAAATGGATAAGCATTTGTCTAATGCATAATTATTATATTTCTTGAAGATGTAATTTTTTTTTTCCAGTAATAGATATCTAGGATCCACTTGCTTAAGATGTAAATATTGATCGATAGATATCTATGTTCCAGGCGCGTACTAGGACTGCTCTGTATTAGAGCCTCACACTTTCAATTCTTCAACTCCTGTGCCCAGTGGTTCAAATAAAGCTTCAACTTCACTTTGGTTGACTTCCTCCAAGCTTGCTGGGTTCCACTTAGGATTCTGCCAAAAACATGATAATCCACTGAGAAAACTCCATGCGCATTACCATTATGGGCCTCAACAAGTTTATCCCCTACTATGCATTACCATTACAGGCCTCCATAAATTTATGGACTACTATGTGTTTATGTAATTTAGTTAACACCTATTTAATGATATTTGGAACCTGTTAAGCTTTAGAACGGGAGAAGCATTCTATAAAGGGAAAGATTATTTGCACCATTAGCTAGTATCCTCCTAATTTCATCGATGGAAAGGGATGCAGAATCAGTTCAAAAATTTTATTCAAGTTTTAATTGACTAAGAACCTGATCCTTGTCCACCAAGACTGCTCGAACACCTTCAGCAAAATCACTTCGCAAAGAAGATCTTAAGGCAACTCGATATTCATATTTCATTACCCCGCTTAGCTGAATGGGAACCAAGTGCAGAAGGAAATATATGTTACTTTTGACTGTTTCACCTTTATAGGAGGAAATCACGGAGTAGAACAAACCAAAAAGATGAAAAATAGAATTCCAACTTACCTTTGATAATTCATTGTCAGTTTTTCCATGTGCTGATGCAACTTTAGAGAAGTACTTTTGTGTTAAGCAAAGAGAAAATGGAGCACCTTTCCCCATTCCTTGAAGGGCCTCATCAGCCCATTGTGCCACTGAAGGAAGACAAATGGAATCAGAACTGTGGTGAACATCAATACAAACCTAATCAACCCAGTATAATCAATGCCACTTTAACATCGACCAAAAAATTTCTGAGGACACCGATGTCACTTATTATGTTGTTCTCATTTCCATAGACAAAACGGCTAAATAGCTTACCTGAAGTCTCGGCACTTGATTGATGTTTCTTTAGCTCTTCAATTATCTGCCTAACTGACTTTTCTGAACTGAAGCATGAAGTAATTTGAGGCAAAAGAAGCTTCAGTGGGGCTTCACCCTCAGGGTCACTGCTATATTTTGCCAAAAGTGCTACAATATCCTGATGCGGATCTTCGGAACTGTAACACCAATAATCATTTTGACCTTTTAGTGGCAAATGGAAATCTAAAAATTGCAACAATACGCAGATGTTTTGATAAAAAAACATGAATATATCCCAGATCCAGAAAGTAAATACATTACAAAATTCACTTTGTTAGAACAATTTAGCTTTATACAATAGAGAAACAATGTTCTAGACCTACCACCTACCATGAGAACACTCAGCAAGAACAATACAAAACTAAAAACTTCACAGAGTGATGGATCTCTTATTACCTCACCATTGCTAAAATAAAGGATATCAATAACTGGAATTTGTTTTAATTTAAGCAATCCAAGCACTAAATGTGGATTGATTTCCATTGAAACAAAAGATGGAATATAAGATAGAAAGATAATTAAAGACATACAAGGTAACTGCCAAAAGGGCCTCCTTCAGTGAACCTAAATTCCCCGATGGCACATAATCCGTTCCAAGTCCAGCAAAGAGTGCATCAGAAGGTGTGGAAATTCTCTTTCCCGTCATACCAAGATAAGCACCTGCAATATTTTAGGATTTCAAGTGACTGAACATTCAACAACAGAGCATCAACTAGAGTCACTAGACAATCAGTTTTCTGGAAGAAAGACGAGAAAGAAATCCAGCATGAATGGAGAGGTCCTAATAAATTCACAGAGGCCAAGGTCTCACCCAAACAAGCCAAAATCCCACCCCATTTTTTAGAGCAATTTTTGAAAAAAAGGGAGAAAAGCTAATTAAAACGACTTGCTCACTAGCTAGATATTATCCACTTTGGGCTTCACACATTTGTCCTTCACCCTCATATTTTTGTTCTTGGTATGGGTCCAATCCCACCTGAAAGACCGCTTTCTAGTTTAAGGAAGGTCACCCCTTCTAAGCTCATTACTCAGATCCTCCCAAGCAATGTGGGATGAAACAGTTATGTCAAATGAATTATTAAGGCAACAAAGATATAAGTTTGAAATATTTAGATGAGATGGTCAGATAACAGGTTGGAAGGTAGGAATACATTTAACGTGATGGAAATGCAAAATTGATTTTCAAACTGAGAAAGAATTAGGGGGTTCAAGGAAATTAGAATAGAGGCAATCCCTATGTTAGTCCCCGACCAAAAAAAAAAGGACAATTTACGACAAATAGAGAAAAAAATATCACATTGTTAGGAGATAAAAATCTTAATGAAGAAAGATTCGAAAGTAGCTCGCCTATGATCCCACATCCAATCTAAATAACTAAGAAACCATACGATACATGCAAATTCAATATCAGGCAACAAAAGAAATCTATATGCACCATTCAGATAAGAATAACCATACCAACAGATCCTCCTCCAGGACCTTTTGCTGCTATGTATGAAAATCCAACATCCGGGAACAAGCCAATTCCATTTTCTGGCATGGCTAGAAGAGTTTTCTGAGAAGTATTTATTTAAAAAAAAAGAGCTAAAATGAAAAACTAGTACAGCTTTTAAAAAATGAAATTGACACCACTGTCGACATGTCAACACCATTCATACCTCTGTTACAATTCTGTAGCGACCATGACCGGATATGCCGATTCCAAAACCCATTGTTACACCATCCATTAAGCTTATGTATGGTTTCTTGTACTCAGAAATTTTGCATATTAGAGAATACTCTGCAGTGAACACCTGAGAGAAAATGCACCACAATGAGGCGTATTAAGTTAATTTAATGGAACATATTAAAAAAAAGAGGTTAACATAACATAACAAACTAATTAAGGAGACAGAATAGCAAGCAAACACAAGCCTAAAAAGTCAATTTATGCAAAACCACACACAGTATAAAATGAAACTTGATAAACAATGAGATTGAATCCACGTATTAAGAATGAAATGCATGCATCAAAAATATAAATCTATTAAACTGGTAGACACAAATTGCCTGAAACAAGTCAATGATCCGAATATAACATTTATGCATATGCATGTCAAATTTCAAATAGTCTTATTATCTCATTTAAGAAGAAAAAATACATTAATTCAATGTAAAACTTTAAATCAACAAAAAACATAAAACCATATTTTGATCCTCCTACAAAAACCCAATATTCATCCGAGAGTCTAAAAGCATGTTACATCAGTCTTATGTTATACATAAATGATAAAAAAATAAATAAAAATTCTGCCATTCAAAATTCGAATATAATTATGTCAGGTATCATCAAATAAATTTCTCTTAAAAGAATTTCCACGTCTTATTTTAGGAATACACCTAGGGATACGACATTAAGAGCTGATAATGACTGATTGCAACTGTAAGTGGTTCAAGGGAGATTGACTGCAGGTAACAGTGTTATTTGGAAAAGATGAGATATTGGAATCGAAGCAACAATGATAGGAAAAATAGTTATTTTGAACTTGACTATATTTTTAACAAAGCAAAAATGTGTTAATGGCTTGATGATTTATGGTTAGAAGGACTCTAGAAGACCTCAATCATTTCTGACAGTTGATTTTGGGTTGTGGACTGTAAGTGGTTCAAGGGAGATTGACCACAGATAACGGCGTTATTTGGAAAAGACGAGATATTGGAATCGAAGCAAATATGAAAAATAGTTATTTTGAACTTGACCATATTTTCAACAAAGCAAAAATGTGTTAATGGTTTGATGATTTATAGTTAGAAGGACGCTAGAAGACCTCAATCATTTCTGACAGTTGATTTTGGGTTGAGATCTCCTTCACATCACCACCTGCAGATAAACTAAGATCTAGGTTATGAACTAGACAGGCATTGAACGAGTCAAGTTATAACAGTAGCATAATAAAAAGAACAGCAAAGCAACATTAAAAAAGAATGAAAAGAAGATAAAAAAAAAAAAAAAAGAATGGTGAGCAACAGTTCATTTAAAACAATCAACAACTGTATCTAGCAAGCAAGGGATATTCATAACAAAAGACATGCATTTTAAGGGAACCTTTGGTACAAGAGGTGTGTTCCTGTCTTTTTGAATTTCAGCAACAACCCCCTTGATGTCCATTCCTGCATTTGCCATTAATGGTTACCTTCAAAACCTGCCGTAGCTCTGAATAGCAGATAGCCCAAAAAAATGTATATGTATGCATGCGGACCAATTCACATGCATTTGTAGAATAGCATCAAGCTAACTGAAGCTTAGAAAAGTCCTTTAATAGAAAATGATTAAATAAATGACTGAAAGAAGCTGTCTAAAAGGAAACTTATTTTCGCTAATTACCAGCACAGAAGGCACGGGGCCCACTGCCCTCAATGAGCACACACTTTACCCTTGGATCTGATTCCCATTCGTCAAGAAAACTTTTGTATTTTATGTCCATATCTGCATCACCGAAAGCCTACAAGTTAAAGTAAACAACTAGAGAAAAGCATCAAAGAACACAAGCTAATAGTACATAATTAAACAAAAAAGAGTTACAAATTAGCATACAGTCTGAAATATTTCTGAAATCCAAAAAATTCGCAAGAAGCTTTAATTTTCTACAGAAGATTTTGCATGAATAACGTAAAGTTGTTTAAAACCTCACATCAAAAATTGGTCTCATCCAAAGTCCAACTCAGATAATAAAAAAAGTTAGGAAATTCAACCAAAACTCTTCAACTGAAAATTACCAGCCCTACTAAAGAGTAACAAAAATACAGTCAGTCTTATCATTCTTCTAATGATCTACATTATTCACACTTTTCATTTCAGAACAGAATGACCAGTATTACCCAGGAGCCCCGGGGGGGGGGGGGGGGGGGTGAGATGGGAATGAATCTCGCCTCAGTTAACACATGCATTTAATTAAATCACCGGTTGAAAAATCGAATCATATTCCATATTTGGAAACACATCATTCTTTTCACCCAGTAAATAAGAACCAGCACCGGTCAACATAGTAGAGTAGCAACAGAGAGTTAAAAAAGAAAATTTAAAAAAAAAAAAAGAATATCACCACAGTTAACACATGCATTGGAATAAACCATTGGTTGAAAAAATGAATCACACTTTCATTTTCGGAAACACATCATTGATTTCACTCAATAAATAAGAACTAGCACCAGTCCACATAGTAGACTTAAAACTTTTTTCCTGTGGCACTTTAAAGAATCTCTTCATTCTTGAAATTATTCATTTATTTTACCCAGTAAATATATTATCAAGTAACAAATACATATAGTATATCACACAATTTTTCACAAGTCACATTTGTATCCAAGTTTAAATTCTGGTGTTTAAAAACTAGAATTTTGCCACATGGAAAAATCTCTCTTATTTTCTGTTCAACAATTTTCAGCGCGTACCTTAATTATGTACTAATGGAAATTATTAATTTAGCCTACTATTCTAAGTCGGACCTAAAAATGTTATCTTATAGAGCATTAATTTATATAGGTTATATTGTACGGATAAATAAATAATACTCTAATTTCAAAAAATTTTAAAAGCTTAAGTTACTACATAGTATTGATCGCCCTTAACATACTAAGAAAATCAGTAATTACAATTAATTAAAGTATTGATGATTGATTACACACGGCATCGCAAAGTAAAGCACGCCATTTCACGAATAAAAAAAAAAAAGCGACAAAGTAGAAATGACCACTGAGCAAATCTTATAAAAGGAAAAAAGGAATGACCTAGATTCATGGCGTTGAGAGCTTTGGGACGATCCAGAGTGATGACAGCGACGCCGTTTGGATGAACATTTCCTTTGACGAACTCTTCGGCGCCGGCTGCAGCCATGGTCGCAAACGTTCTGGAATTACCAGAGGTTTGTGGATTGCAGAAAGATAATCTGATGAAACGACACGTTGATTGGTGTCGTTGAGAGCGAGTGATTGTCGTTTGGTTAAAGAGTAGAGTTGATGATTTGGTAAAGATTTGGGAGACTGAGAGTGAGAGTGATAAGCTTCGCATGTTAAATTTTGTGAAACTGTTACTCCCTGAGTAAATGATAGTTTTGGTTGGCGTTGACTGTTGATTGCCCGTCAGATTCTTTTTCCTGTTAAAATTCGTATAAAATCCTTATTTATTTGAGGGTGAGGCGTTGTTTAAATTCATTATAATATTTATTCAATTTTATTCCTCAATAAAATTGTTGATGCGAGATTCCGGTTCTCCTCGTTCTACGATCAGGATCTCTGCTCGATCAACTTCGTCACGACCAGGAGGTCTCCTCGCCAGGCTTCTTCTCCAGAGGTCCCTGCGTACACAGATAAGTCAGAGTACGCCGGTTGTTTTTCCGGCGCAAACCCTCCGACGCTCAAGTCAGATATGAAGGTTCGGGAAAAGCTTGCCACAGGTCTTATGGCGTTTTTTGTGGTTTTCTCTTCTTTTTAGGTTTTTCCTCTTCTAATCTCCAGAATGCCAACCCCTTTACCTTCGTTGGCTACCTTTTTATAGGCTTCCTCTGAATCTCAGTCTTCCGCTCTTTTCGAGACGGTATGGGACTCCAACTGCTGCGTTATGGGCAAAACATGGGATCTAGCGTGTTACGCCACGGTTCAGGGGAAAGCGTGGCTGCCATGGCTCTGTGAGACCTTGCGTGTTACGCCACGGTTCTGGGGAAAGTGTGGCTGTCATGGTTCTGTGAGATCTTGCGTGTTACGTCGCGGTTCTGGGGAAAGCGTGGCTGTTGTGCCTAGATTCTCGTGCTGGAGAGCACGTCTTGCCAACTGCCGTCGACCGGGTCTCCTCGCCTCTCGATCTCTAGCCGGAATGGCCTTATGCCTCTTATAGGAAATTGGCCTCGCGGACGACAACATCGTGGACGAGCAGGATATTTCTGCTCCTGTTCTTCCACGCACCAGGCTTTAACGGAACACACCGGTTCGCAGAACTCCGCCATCAGATATCTGCTCGTCATTCCTGGTCCCTTCGACGCATTTATCCCAAACAGCATCCCTCCCAAACACCGGTCCCCCAGTTTCTGGTGTTGGGTAATGTAGTGGACCAGCAGTAGAAACTCGATAGTACTCGCTCGCGTGGGATTGGAAAAGGCTGCCAGGAGTCATGTCGCATTTAATTGCGGACGAGGTGACGTGGCAGAAATCCCCCCCTCCATTTGAATTTCAAACCGACGGTTACGAGATCCTCGGGATTCGGCGCAGTTATATGCTGGCAACCCAAGAGTCCGTCCTCATTTGGAAAGCCAAATCCTCTCGAACGGCATATTCACCATTCACTTTGTCTCCGTCTACGTCTCTGTTTCTCCGGCAAAGAAGTTCCGGCACGAAGCCCCCCCCTCCTTGCCTTTCTCCGATTGAAGCGGTACTTCAGGTATTACTTCTCTCTCATCGGTCTCGAATAGTTTGTAGATAACTTCTTTTTTCTTTCGCTTGGGTAGTAGTTGGTGGTGTTGTGGTTAGAGTTTAGGGAATGTCGAAAGGCAAAGAGAAGGTCGTTGAGGTTGATGACGACGAGTTGGACTTCCTGCCTAGTCTGCTCACCAATCCCGCCTTTGACCCCGAGGTCCCCTTAGAGCCTGTTAGGCCTAGTGTCAGGACTAGTGCTAGGAGCATGTCTCCCCAAACGACCTCTACAAGCGGGAGTAATGGTGAGGATGGATCTTCTGACTCCGAGGATACTTTGAGTGAGGGTCGAGGAGATGATTCTGGTGAGGCGTCCCCATCGGGGGCGCCGCGACCAGAGGGGAGGAGTACAATAGGAGGTAGAGCCCTATCGCGGGATTATGCTATTGATTACATGACGTGCACGACCACGTTTGATGAGCTCGAGGACCTCCGGCTGAGGTATAGCATTCCTGGCGAGATACCTCTCAAGGTCCCGGGAAAGAAGGATGCTCCCAGCCGGCCTCCTAGGGGATATGTTACCCTGTATCTGGACAGCTTTAAGTACGGGCTGAGGTGTCCCTTGCAACCTTACTTTGCCCGGATACTTAACGGGCTAAATCTAGCTCCTGGTCAGCTGAATTCCAACGGGTGGAGAGTGCTCTCTGGTCTGTTCATATTGTGGGACAGATGTTGCCAAAGCGAGCCCACGGTTGATGAGGTGAAGCACCTGTACCAGCTAAAGAGCAGCCCCAAAGATGCCGGCTGGTACTACTTCCAATCTAGCACCAAGAGCAGGAAACCTATAACCGACCTCCCTACTGGTGGTGGTGGGAATTGGAAGAGAAAGTTCTTTTTTGCTGGGGGTCCTTGGGGTCAGGTCGCACAAATGGACGGGAAGGATTATCGGGTCCCACCCCGTTTCACGGTCCCAGGTTGCCTGCTCGCTCCAGATGCCTTGTATCCATAATTGTTCTTGTTTCATTGGCTTGTTTCTAACCAAGTGTCTGTTTATGTTGTAGTTTCTTGGGGCGTTCATTTCCCACTCCGACCCGGCCCGCTCAAACGGGTTGAGGCTGTGCTAGTCAATTCCTGCTCGAGCCGGGAACTGATATCCACATACAACTTGCTCGAGTCTCGCTTGATACTTCCTGGCCATAGGATGGAGGACGCTGTGATTGGGGCTCTGACCCGAAAACGTTCTCGACCTCCGACCACGAAGAGGGACGAGAGTAAGGATGCCCCTACCGCGAAGCGGGCCAACATCGTGCAGCAGGCCCCACCCTTGAAGATTTTACCTCCGGCTCCTGTAGAAGTCGGGGAAGCTAGTGGAGTAGCCACAGATCCTGCTACCTCTTCTCCTCCTGTCGGGCCTCGACCTCGCTTACCGGACAGCCGAGCAGAACATCTGGTCCCTTACCTCAATGAGTTAACTAAATCCGTGAGCAAGAGGGACCTGGAGGCCTTTGACGGCCGCACCTTGGGTGAGTTGGTGGGGGCCATGCAGCATAGCGCTTTCCACCTCAGCTGCATGACCACCTATTACAAGGCTAAGGTTGGCCGCTACGACCGGAAGATGAAGGAGGATATCCAATCGGCGACGAACAGAGCTGACGTTGCCGAGAAGAAAGCAGGGGAGCTGAATCTCGAGAATCTGAAGCTGATAGAGCAAGAATCACTTGCTCAAGCAAAAGCCATTACCCTCGAGGAGGAGTTTACCAAGGTCAAGGAGGATCTGCAAAGGCAGAAGGCTATGTATGAGGCTCAGCTCGAGTCTCTCCGTGACTCCCACCGAGCTCAGGTCGAGAACTTGGAGAGGGAGGCCGACAACCAGTACGACCAGGGACTTCGGCATTCCTATCGTTGCATCATGGCCGTCCTCGGGAAGCAACACCCTGACCTCAAGATGGATGACCTTGCAGCTGGCGTTGCTCCGCATATGGATGAGGAGGCGGCCAAGGAAGATGCCGAGGGGGTGGAGCCGATCGTGATTGAGGAGGAAAACTCTCCTCCTCGTGGAGTCCCTGCTGAAGTTGGCGAGGCGAGCACCCCCCCGGACGCAACTGGCGATACCCCCCCCCGCACCTGAGGAGGTCCAGCCAACCGATGCTGCTCGGCTCACAGATCCGCCGTCTTTTTGATATATTTCTTTTGTTGTAATGGACAATGTTCATGAAGATTATCCCCTCTGTTAATCATTAACCAATTAATAAGGATATTTTTTGATTACTTTCTTGTGTTGTAATTATGAGTTAATTTTTGTTTGAGAATCTGCTTGTCTCTGTCTAGACGAGCGGATTCCGGCTTGGCTCATGGTTTTTGCCACATGCCTCCGAAGATTCTTCAATGCTTGGGATTCGGCTCGCCTTCTCGTGGTCGAGCAGATCCTGGTATGCTTGGGGATTCTGCTCGCCATCTCGTGGTCGAGCAGATCCTGGTATGCTTGGGGATTCTGCTCGCCTTCGCGTGGCCGAGCAGATCCTGGCATGCTTGGCTTCTGTCTCGCCATAAGACAGGCTCTGAGACTTGGCGAGCCTTTGCATGCCTTAGGATTTTCTTTAAACGTTTGGATTCTGCTGCCTTCTCGTGGCCGAGCAGATCCCGGCATGCTTGGCTTCTGTCTCGCCATAAGACAGGCTCTGAGACTTGGCGAGCCTTTGCATGCCTTAGGATTTTCTTTAAACGATTTGGATTCTGCTGCCTTCTCGTGGCCGAGCAGATCCTGGCATGCTTGGCTTCTGTCTCGCCATAAGACAGGCTCTGAGACTTGGCGAGCCTTTGCATGCCTTAGGATTTTCTTTAAACGATTTGGATTCTGCTGCCTTCTCGTGGCCGAGCAGATCCCGGCATGCTTGGCTTCTGTCTCGCCATAAGACTAGGGATGGCAATGGGGAGGGGAGGGGAGGGGACCAATCTCCCCATACCCATCCCCGATATTTTGCATATGTCCCCGTCCCCTCCCCGTCCCCGTCAGAATTACTTGAGAGAATCCCCATCCCCTCCCCGAATAATAACAGGGGATCCCCGAGGGTCCCCGGTCCCCGAATAACTAATAGTCTAATACATTATTTTTATTTTCGATTTTAAATTAATCATATTAAAATAAAAAATTCAGATAAAAATAAAGTTCAAAATATATCTTACATTAATATTGATCCATTACAAAGTCACATTCAAAATATAAATTATTAAAATAATTATAAAACAATGAAAATAATATAAGTAAAGTAACTTATAAGTGCAAATATTAATAACTGTATAATATAATCACAATGTAAAATAAACTCATATTGTTATTGTAAGCTCGTAACCAACTTTGACAGCACATTAAGGCCTCCAATGTGCTTGGATGAAGTTTGTTACGGTGTGGGCTCACAACTCTACCACCGGTGCTAAAAGCTGATTCAGAAGCAACTGTTGTAATTGGAATTGCCAAAATATCTCTAGCAATTCGAGCTAATGTAGGATACCTATTAGCATTTAATAATATAAATATTTTGATATTTATTATTTTTAACAATATTTATAATTTTGTTATTTATTTATTAGTAATTTTAAAAATAAAAATAAAATTAAAAATTAAAATGGGGAAATGGGTAGGGGATGGGGATTCCACCTCATCCCCGTCCCCTCCCCGAATAAAAAATTGGGTAAAAAATTTTCCCCGTCCCCTCCCCGAATAAAAAATTGGGTATAAAATTATCCCCATACCCTCCCCGAATGGGGAAAATCCCCGAGGGTACCCGTCCCCGTGGGGATTTTTGCCATCCCTACATAAGACAGGCTCTGAGACTTGGCGAGCCTTTGCATGCCTTAGGATTTTCTTTAAACGATTTGGATTCTGCTGCCTTCTCGTGGCCGAGCAGATCCCGGCATGCTTGGCTTCTGTCTCGCCATAAGACAGGCTCTGAGACTTGGCGAGCCTTTGCATGCCTTAGGATTTTCTTTAAACGATTTGGATTCTGCTGCCTTCTCGTGGCCGAGCAGATCCCGGCATGCTTGGCTTCTGTCTCGCCATAAGACAGGCTCTGAGACTTGGCGAGCCTTTGCATGCCTTAGGATTTTTTCGGTTTCAAGCGAATGAAATTCGTCGACGTTCCATTAATGGCAGGATTTGACTTACATGAAATTGTTCGGACATAAAACATAAAAATAAAAGATAAACAGCATGAGCAGAAATTGCTTTAAAATGTGAGCAAGTCTTACTGGAAGTATTTTCGGAGGTGTGCTGCGTTCCATGGGCGTTTCACTTCGTGGCTGTCCGCGCGAACCAGCTTGTAAGCTCCGGGCCCCGCTATCTGCTTGACTCTATACGGCCCTTCCCAATTCGGTCCCAGCACTCCTTGAGTCGAATCTTTGGTGCTCTAATTCACTCTTCTCAGTACCCAGTCTCCGACCCTGAATTGCCGTATGTTCACCTTCTGGTTATAATACCGAGCAACCCTCTATTGGTAAGTGACTGATCGCTCGGCTGCTTGTTCCCTCCTCTCCATTAGCAGATCAAGATTCAAACATATCTGCTCGTCGTTCTCCTGTTCATTGAAATAATCTGTCCGGTGTGTGGTCGTTCCTACCTCAGTCGGTACGACCGCTTCATGTCCGAAAGCCAAAGCGAACGGTGTCTCCCCAGTTGCGGTTTTGTGGGTTGTTCTGTATGCCCATAGCACACCTGACAGCTCGTCAACCCACGCACCCTTTTTTGCTCCGAGCCTGGTTTTCAGAAGCCTCTTGACTGTCTTGTTGGCTGCCTCTACTTGTCCATTCGATTGAGGGTGAGCAGGCGAGCAATACTTCAGCTCTATCCCGAGATTCTGGCAGAAATCCCTGAAGCTGTGATTATCGAACTGCCTGCCATTATCCGTTACCAAGGCATATAGGATCCCGTATGGACAGACCAGGTTTCTCCACACGAAGTCTGTTGTTTTCTTCTCTGTGATCCTGCTAAGGGCTTCTACCTCTATCCACTTCGTGAAGTAATCTATAGCAACTATTGCATGTGTTGCTGCTCCTCGTCCCTTTGGCAATGGGCCGATCAGATCAATTCCCCATTGAGCAAATGGCCAAGGGGAGGCCATGGAGGTGAGCTTCTCTGGTGGTTGGTTAGAGAAATTTGCAAAACTCTGGCAGCTTGCACAGCTCCTGGTCTTCCTTTGCGCATCCTGGTGCATCGTCGGCCAGAAATATCCCTGCCTTAGAACTTTGTGGGCCAGGGACCTCCCGCCAGAATGATTTCCGCAAATTCCTTCATGTACTTCCCTCAGCACGTAATCTGCGTCGTCATCGTCCAAACACCGAAGGAACGGTAATGTATATCCTCGCCGATACAGTACCCCATCGATCATCGTGTATCTCGAGGCCTGAGCTCTAATCTTCCGAGCTCGTAGCTTATCTGGTGGTAAGACCCCGTCTCTAAGGTATGAAACTATCGGGTCCCTCCACGAGCCTTTTTGTTCTATCCGCAACACCCCCAAATTTTGCTCGATACTCGGGCGAGACTTCACTTCTAGGGGGACCGACTTTGGCATTTTTGGGTCGGCTACGGCTGCCATCCTAGCCAAAATGTCTGCTCGACTATTCTGCTCCCTGGGGATTTGTATCACCTCCACTGCTTCGAACTTCCCCATCATCTGCCTGACTATCCTTAGGTACTGTTCCATCTTCTCCTCTCTTGTTTGGAATCTTTCACTGACATGATTCACAACCAGCTGGGAATCAGTTCTGATCTTAACTCTGTCTGCTTTCACGGCCCTAGCCAATTCCAGACCTGCTATCAAGGCTTCATATTCTGCCTGGTTATTTGTGGCTGCAAATTCCAACTTTACGGCATAAGAGATCTCCTCCCCCTCTGGGCCTTCCAGGACAATCCCTGCTCCTGAACCCCGCTCTCCTGATGACCCATCCACAGATATCTGCCATACTTGAGTTTCGTCGTTGCCTATATCTGCATCTTGCTGATCCAAGCATACTTCGGGCTCCGCGAACTCAGCTACGAAATCGGCCATTGCCTGGGCCTTTATCGCCGCGCGGGGTTTATAGTCTATGTCGAATTCGCTCAGCTCTACAGTCCACTTGACGAGCCGACCAGAGGCATCTGGCTTGTGCAGAATTTGACGCAATGGCTGGTTGGTTATTACCGAGACCGGGAATGCTTGAAAGTACGGCCTCAACTTCCGAGCAGCAACCACAAGGGCCAGTGCCCATTTCTCCAACGTTGGGTATCTGGTCTCAGCGTCGAGCAGGGCCTTGCTGGTGTAGTATATCGGATACTGAATTCCTTCTTCCTCTCTCACCAGAACGGAACTGGCGGCCCGATCAGATACCGCCAAATACAGATTCAACTTGTCCCCATCCCTCGGTGTGGACAGTAGCGGAGCTTGCTGCAAGTAATGCTTCAAGTTCCGGAAGGCTTCCTCGCATTCTGGGGTCCATTCCGTTTTCTTTCCCCTCCTTATCACTTGAAAGAATGGCTGACACTTATCTGTAGCCTTGGATATGAATCTGCTCAACGCCGCCAACCTCCCCGTGAGGCTCTGCATCTCCTTCAGGTTTCGAGGAGACGTCATTTGCACAATCGCCTGGATCTTCTCGGGATTTGCTTCAATCCCCCTATGGCTCACCATGAATCCCAGGAATTTCCCTGACTCGACCCCAAAAGCACACTTCTCCGGGTTGAGCTTCATCTTATACTTCCTCAAAAGCTCGAACGTCTCCTCGAGATGTCTGACATGTTCCTTCGGGATTTTGGACTTGGTGATCATGTCGTCCACGTACACCTCCATGGTTTTCCCGATCAAGGGCTTAAAGACTTTATTCACCAGCCTTTGATAGGTGGCCCCAGCATTCTTGAGACCGAATGGCATCACCCTGTAACAGAACAGACCTTGGTTAGTGATGAAAGCCGTGCTCTCCTCATCCGGCTCGTACATGGGGATCTGGTTGTATCCCGAGAATGCGTCCATGAAGCTAAGCAGACCATGTCCAGCCGTTGAATCTACTAGCTGATCGATCTTTGGTAAAGGGAAGCTGTCTTTTGGGCACGCCTTATTGAGGTCTGTGAAATCCACACACATCCTCCACTTGCCGTTTGCCTTCTTTACCAACACCACATTTGATATCCACTCTGGGTAATTGACTTCCCGAATGAACCCTGCTCTCAGAAGCTTCTCCACCTCATCATTTACAGCCTCATACCTCTCCTGGTTGAAGCACCTCCTCTTCTGCCTTACTGCCCGAGCACCGTTCTTTATTGCCAGCCTATGACATGCTACCTCTGGGTCAATCCCTGGCATGTCCTCATGTGTCCAGGCAAACACGTCAGCATGAGCCTGTAAGCATTTCACCAACTCCTGCTTTTGCTCTCCCTCAAGTCTCGACCCGATTCTGATCGTCTTTCCCGGGTTCTCTGGTCCCATGCTTACTGTTTCCAGATCCTCTACGGGTTCTTGTCTGCCAGTCTTGTTTTCCACTCGGGTATCGAGGGATGTTATCTGCATCGCCTCCCTTGCTGCCGAGGAGTAGCAGCTTCTTGCGATCCTCTGGTCTCCTCGTACCACTCCGACTACCCCATTCACCCGGTACTTCAGAGCCAGATAATGGTTGGACAACACCGCTTTGCTCATCCTTAAAAATGGCCGACCTAGGATCATCTGGTAAGGACCTTCCTCATCCACTACGACGAAGTCCAGTATCATTGTTCTTTCTGTCGGGGGGCTCCCAATTGTGATAGGCAGTTCGACCACGCCCAGAGGGACCAGCTTCCCTCCTCCGAACCCCTTCAAGGAGGTGTTGGTGTATTCCAACTTCCGGTCGGCTATTCCCATCTCTTCCAAAGTTGACTTAAATAGCACATCAACTGAGCTCCCCGTATCAACCAGTATCCGGTCAAACTTCTTGCTAGCGACCGTAGCCTTGATGACTAAAGCATCCTCGTGGGGGTATAGAATCCCTTCCTCATCCTCATCCGTCCACATGATTGGCACTTGCCTGACCCTTGTTCGTTTGGCTGCTGGGGTGTTGAAGAGTATCTCTTTACTGGTCATGGCGTATCTGGCATAATTTTTTCTCGATCTGTTCGAATCTCCGGCCAACGTTGGGCCCCCAGCTATCACCCTTACTGCGGGCGGCTCGCGTCTCAAGATTCCATCACTCTGCTCCCCTTCATCTGTTGTGGCCACCATCGGGAAAGTCCCATCCATAAACTCGTCCAGGTACCGATTTCTCACCAAATCTTCGACCTGGGTCTTGAGATCTCTACACTCTGCTGTGGTATGGCCATGGGTGCCATGGAACTTACAATAACGTCCTCTATCCCTCCTGTTGGGTAGCTTTGTTATTGGTGTAGGGAGGTGCAGCAACCCTCGATCCTTTATGGCCTCGTACACCTCATCCAGGGGCATCTTCAGGGGAGTGTACCGCCCATAGTCCTGGTTCTGGTCGACCAGATGCACTGCTCTTTCTCTGTTTGCCCCACTGTGAGTTGGGGGCGGTGGGAGTGCTTCTGGTCTGCTCGTCCTGCTACCGTGGGAATGTTGATGAAGATCACCGGATGCCGAATCATGTCTTCTCCAAGGCTCCCTAGCTGGGGAACGAGGAGGTGGCGCCCTGCTGCGCTGATATTGTGGCGGCCTCTGATGAGGCTGGTAAGCAATTACCCTACCTCCTGCTCCACTACCGGAGATCTGGTGGTCCCTCCTCCTGATCGGCCCATTGGTTGGTAATGCTTTCTTCTTTTTCCTCCCTAACCCTTCCAACTAGTCTGTCTTGATCCGTGCAGCCTTCTCCTCCTCAATCTCGATGTCTCTTTTAGCCTGTTCGTATGCGGCTGCATACGTTTGAATAGCTGGGCTTCTCAAATTGTACCACAGCCTTCCTATCTTCACCCCTTCTTTCAGTCCCCTTAACGCCTGAGGGTGGTTGAAGGCTCCCAAGTCGAGGACAGCCCGATGAAACCTCTTGATGAATTCCCGAAGGGTTTCTTGCTCCCCCTGTTTCATGCTCTTCAGCTCCATCATGTCATCTTCCGGTGACATTGCCCCACTAAACTGCTCTGCGAATTCCTGGCACATCTGCTCGAAGGTTTTTATGCTGCCCCGAGGAAGTTTCCTGTACCATTCTCGTGCACGTCCCTCAAGGGATAGTGGGAACACCCTGCACCTTTGGGATGGAGATAATCCCTGTACCCCCGTTATGTCATTGAAGCGCTCTATGTGCATCAGCGGGTCAGTTCTTCCCGAGTATCTGAGGTCGGGGAGGCGGAAATCTCTCGGAATAACTGCCCTCATGATCTCTGCTGCGAGCGGTGATTCCCCGTCCAGCATTATCCTCCAACCAGGGGCTCTGTTCCTCCCTTGCATGTCGTCAATTATTTGCGCTAGCCTTCGCACTTCCTCCTCCAGCTGTCCTGCGCGACCAGGGTCACGTGCTGCAGCTTGATCCCGCTCTCGCTCTACATCATGCAAGTGTTGCCTCAGTTCTGTTTCCTCTGCATTCACCGCCCCGTCGCCCCCGTCACAAGTCTGTCTTACCGGGGACTGCTCTCTTTCTCTATGAAATTCTCCCCGCAGAGGTACGTTACCTCTCTCACCACCAAATCTCCCAGCGGTTTGACTTCTCTCCGCACTATCGGTACCTGGTGCCGCTCCACCGCCTCTCACCCTTCCCTCTTGGGTTACCCTTCGCTCGTTCCGCAGCTCATGCAGGATGGTTGTCAAGGTTTCCATCTGCTTTTCCATTCGTTCCATCCGGTCGAACATGACTTTTTCCCGTGCTTCGCTGATTACCTCCCTCAGCGTCACGGAATCGTTAAGCCTCATGTCACCCCCTTGTGCGCTACTTCCTCCTATCTCCATTGCCTTTCGCTTACTCCACCCCTCTTCTTGCTATCGACAGAAGCTTTTTGCTCTGGGTCCCCACAGACGGCGCCAAAATGTTGATGCGAGATTCCGGTTCTCCTCGTTCTACGATCAGGATCTCTGCTCGATCAACTTCGTCACGACCAGGAGGTCTCCTCGCCAGGCTTCTTCTCCAGAGGTCCCTGCGTACACAGATAAGTCAGAGTACGCCGGTTGTTTTCCCGGCGCAAACCCTCCGACGCTCAAGTCAGATATGAAGGTTCGGGAAAAGCTTGCCACAGGTCTTATGGCGTTTTTTGTGGTTTTCTCTTCTTTTTAGGTTTTTCCTCTTCTAATCTCCAGAATGCCAACTCCTTTACCTTCGTTGGCTACCTTTTTATAGGCTTCCTCTGAATCTCAGTCTTCCGCTCTTTTCGAGACGGTATGGGACTCCAACTGCTGCGTTATGGGCAAAACATGGGATCTAGCGTGTTACGCCACGGTTCAGGGGAAAGCGTGGCTACCATGGCTCTGTGAGACCTTGCGTGTTACGCCACGGTTCTGGGGAAAGTGTGGCTGTCATGGTTCTGTGAGATCTTGCGTGTTACGTCGCGGTTCTGGGGAAAGCGTGGCTGTTGTGCCTAGATTCTCGTGCTGGAGAGCACGTCTTGCCAACTGCCGTCGACCGGGTCTCCTCGCCTCTCGATCTCTAGCCGGAATGGCCTTATGCCTCTTATAGGAAATTGGCCTCGCGGACGACAACATCGTGGACGAGCAGGATATTTTTGCTCCTGTTCTTCCACGCACCAGGCTTTAACGGAACACATCGGTTCGCAGAACTCCGCCATCAGATATCTGCTCGTCATTCCTGGTCCCTTCGACGCATTTATCCCAAACAGTATCCCTCCCAAACAAAAATGATCTACAAAATTTTAAGATTTATCTTTCACTGAATAAAACATCTCTATGCTAAATATAAAATATTCCTTTTATATATGCTTGAAAAGTGAAAATCTATTGTTCACGCTTGTTTTTCACTAATTTAAAAATTAAATAAATGGGACAATATAAAGAATAAAATACATAGAATTTATATGATTTAGCGCTTGCCTTATATACACTAGATTTAAAAAAAACAACCTTTACTATTCAATAATAATTACATTAAAAAAATTTTTTTTAGCTATTTGCCTCTAAAGTTTTGCTTGCCCATTATGCATTAAGGACTTTCTATTTACAATACAATTTTTAAATATTTTAAGTCGTTGATATTCCTTATTGTAATCTGCTTCCACTAATTAATTAGAGTTTAATTCAGAGTCTATATTTATTTCATTCTCAAAGTTAGTCTCTACAGCTTCTAGTTTTTTTTTTTTTGGTTCACCGTCACTTTATCTTGTATCATCATACTTTATTTTAATTAATTATTTTAACTTTTCATGCTCCATATTCAATTGCCATCAATTGGTAAAACAATTGAAATCGTTGGAATCATGAGGCCAGGAAGGTTTCTTTGTTTCCAAAGAATATACATGCCTATCATGGCACGAACCAGGTTCAATAGAAAAGGAATACACTTAAAATTGCTAAGTATATACCTAAGAAAATGGTGGAAAGAAAAGTCTGACACCATGCGTAAAAAAATTAGGATGCATGGTGACAACTTCTAGAGGAGGATGACTAGGTTTGTCGCTTCCTCCATCCCTTTCCAAAGAAATGGAACGAGGTATACCATAAGAGATCCGAGGAGATTTGAGTTTCATTTCACCCATACGATTAACCTCTTCATCTATGCACCACCCAATAGAAATGGGAGGAAGAAAATAAAAAGAAGTGGGGGCAAAATTTACGAGTGGTTTGAGTAACCTAACTTTAAGAAGAGATAGAAAGAAAGTTGGTTGTTGAATATGAGAAAAAATGACCAATTTATATAAGTGAGAATTAGCTTGATTGGTGGGTATAAGAGGTAGCAACCAATACATATAACTGAAGAGATGGCTTTTTTAAGCTTTGAAAATCAAGTTCCAAGAGAGTTAAGGAGCAACTGTTATCGAGAAAAGTGAAATATGCAGAGCCATGTACAGAAGTGAAGCATACATAGTCATACACAAGAGTGAAGCATGGAAAGCCATGTGCAAAGGTGAAGCTTGCAGAGCCATGCATAAAAGTGAAGCATGTATAGCCATGCACAAGAGTGAAGCACAAAAAGGCATCCACAAGAGTGAAGCGTGCAAAGTCATGCACAAAAGTGGAGCATGGAGCATGAAAGAAAAAGTGAAGCATGCAAAGTCATGCATAAAAGTGGAGTATAAAGCATGAAGCATGAAAAATCAAATAATTAATTAAAATGGAGTTTGCGTCTACAAGATAAAGTGATGGTGAACAAAAAAAGAAAAGAAAAAAATCTAGAAGCTTCAAAGACCAATTTTGAGAAGAAGATAAATATAGGCTCCGAATCAAACTATAATTAAGTGGTGGAAACATATCAAAATAAAGAGATGTCAACAACTTAAAATATTGAAAAATTGCATTATAAATAAAAAGTCCTTAATGCATAATGGACAAACAAAAATCAAGAGGCAAATAGCTAAAAAAAAAATTATTGTAATTACTATTGAATAATGAAGGTTGCTCTTTTAACTCTCGTGGCTATAGGACAAGTGTTGAACCTCGTAAATTTTCTGTGTTTTTTTTTCTTTATATCGTCCTGTTTATTTAATTTTATAGTTGACCAAAAGCAAGCATTAACATTAATCATTAGAATATTCTTTAAAAAGTAAAAACCTATCATTAGTTAAGTGATGGTAGAATTTTCAATAGTTCATAAAAAATTGAGATACAAAAATTTCTTTTACTACAAATTTATTGTATGAAATTAATTTTTTCTGACAATTTCCACACTGTACTAACAAGCGACAAAAACAATTTGAAATAATTTGCGATTTGGGTCACTATTTTTCAATAGCAAAGCACGATTAGTGGATGCAACAAATGATTGATCATGATAATTTTTAGGTAGAAGATAATTTTGTGGGTTTGTGAAAAATTAAACGGTGGGCGTTGAGATAATTTTTATTTTGTTTTTTAAGTTGTCTTATTTTTAAGTAACTTTACCTTAGGATATTTAAGTAATAAAATTTTTAATTAAACTACGGGTTTATAAATAATTTTGTAGTTTTAAATAACTTCACTTTCATTTTGATTATAAACATTTTAATATCATAAATACCCTTATTTGTTCAAGCCCATTTATTTTTTTTTCCAATTTTCTCACTCGTAAAACAAAAATGAAGTCTCCTAAGACAATCTAAAGTCTAACACTTTGATTAGCAATGATAGAAGATTTGTAAATTTAAAAAAAAATATAAATTAACTAAACTTCCATTCATCAGCTTACTCGGCCATACATACTTTGTAACCAGCGCGTTAAGAGGAAATAGGAGAAAGCAGGCCGCCTTTTTCAGTGGGGCTATTTGAACACACCAAACTACTCACTAAACCCACTTTTGAAAATAATTTTTTATAATTAAAATACCCCTCAATTAAATTAAAATTATGGACATTAAAATATAATAAAAAATATTTTTTTTACTCTTTTAAACCCATCTTTACATTCAACATAATTTTGTTAAACCCTAATCATATTTTTATTATATCCTAATCGACTAGAGGTGTGATTCTTCTTTCAAGCCACATATTTTTGTTAACTAGGCACGTGTGATTAGATTCAAGGTAACAAATTTGGTGGTTATATCTTTATTTGTATTTGAAGGAAAGCTAAAATGAACATGGAATCCAATTGTAAATCATTTCTAGAAACTTTTGAAATATTTTTATATTTAATGATTGAAAGATGAAATTCATTTTGATTATTGGAAATCGATTATTTCATCGATGATAGAATCTCCCATCTCTCTGCATATTTGCCCTTTTGTTTGTTGGAAGTAATTCCATTCTTCTGTTGTGCTGGAGAAATCCAAATTGATCATGTAGGCAGCATTTGTAGCATCTTCCTATTGCTTCCCCAGCGAACATAGTTGCCTGCTAATGATGTTTGCAAGCTCTTCCAAACTCAAAAATTTGTGCAGATGCTTCTATCTTTTGTAGTTTCTAACATTTATGATAATGGTTTTCTTCATGCAATCGAACAACAGCCTCTTGCTCGGCAGCAAGACTTTGATTTTATTATTATTATAAAAATTTAATGGGTTTAGTAAGTAAAAATACTATTATTAGGTATTTAAGTGGGTTTATCGAGTAAAATTTAAAATTTCAAAATTTGATGGTGGGTTTATGTAGTAAATGAGTTTAGTAAGTAGTTTAGTGAGTTCAAATAACCCCATCCTAGTTATGATGATGAATTCAACGGAGCCAGCCAGCTTATTGTTAAGATATTGGATAGTTGAGTTTTGGTCACAAGCTCTTCAAATTTTTACTTTTTTCAACACGATAATAGTATTTGAGATTAGATGATTGTATTATCTATAATGTATTTAAAAAATTTTCCAATTAGAGATTGTTTCTTGAATCATGCCCTTCTCTTATGCAGGTGAGAGAAATATTAATTGAGTTTAAATGGAATTATATGTTTGTCCTTAAAATGTAATTATATGAGGAAAGGGCCTTATGAAGATAATGGAGGGTTGTTTGGCAAGAGAAATAAAACATAAAATAAACCCTCACCATTGAATTTTTTTTTTTTTTGAAATGGATCATTGCTTAATTATTTAACAAAAACTAAATTCAGCACTAAATCGTAATCTTTTTTAAATTCATTACTGACCTAATTTTGGAGTGAATCTATTGACATCCCTTCATTATCCTTTTAAAACCCCCTTAAATAAAATATTCGAGGATAAAAAGAATTAAAACGCACTTAGATTTTTTTCTAACAAATTACTTGCATTCATAAGCAATCTTTTTTTTGTCACCTACCACTTCCTAATTCCTTGAAATAGTATATAGTTTTTTTCTATTTGTTATTGATTAAATATTTTTGTATTTAAGAGTGCTTTCAAATTATATTTTAAAATATTTATAATTTAAGTTAATGATTGACAAACAAAAATTCATCCTCCAAACAGTCTTATAATTTGTGTTTAGGATGACAACAAGATTGCAAAAGGAAAAAAAAAAGCATAATACTTTTTGAGTTTTTAACAATAAAAGATTATATTAAAAACTAGAAGAACGTATTTTTTTTAAAAAAAAAGATATTTTTGAGATAAAATAAAAATAACTGGAAAAAAGGGGTTTTTTGAGATGATTAGAGGGTGTCAATAGTCCAACTCTTAATTTTAAAGCACAATTTGTTTAAACTGAAGCCCACGGGCTTCTGATTGATCTCCTCATCAAGATGGTAAAAGATACATGTATTTACCAATACTTCAGAAAATGAGAGATTTTCTATGGAGCAGATAGCACAACCATTTCATATATGGGGGTTTTTTTTTTTTTTTTAAATAATCTTTTCTTATAATTACCTTGAAGGACCCCCCCCCCCCCCCCTCTTTTCAGTAGCACAACAATAGAAAGGATGGGATGAAAAATAATTTTATCAAATTCGATTCATGTATTCTCATGCGACTGGAAAAAATTTCCTTTGGCTTGGAGTTTTCAACAAACTCGTTTATGACGTTAGATTTATGACATATTTTTCATATGAAACTATTTACGAAGAGTTTTGCTAAATTTGGCCGAAATTTATAGGAGCCTCTGTAGGTCACTACAATTTTTTTTTGTTTTGTTTTAAATTAGTAAACAATGATTATGGCATGTTAAATAATCATGTTGGTTACACGAGGTCTTTTTACATTTAAAAAAAGAAAGTACGTATGAAAGTTGACAAATAAACGAGTCAAATTTGTGTTGACTCAAATTTAACATTACATGAGGGGCAAATCTACTCTTGGCTTAGTGCAGTGTGCAGGCAATCAACCCACTAAAATGTAATTTTTCCTTAGATTTTATTGAATTAAGTATTAAAATTGTGTTAATTTAAGGGAAAAATATGTTTCAGAGCAGCAATTTTATGAACAACTATTTTTACTGGAGAGTCAATTTTGTTTATCACACGTGTGACAGAATCGAAAATAATTACAGATTTTTTATTTTTTATTTTAAATCTTCTCACCCGTAGTTTATCTTCCCTGTCTGCCAACTATCGAATCCTCTTTTTCACGTCCCTGATAAAATATCCATTTTAAAATGCTTCCCATTACTGTGTCTAATCAACTACAAGTCTACAAGTAAGTTTAAAGCTTTGAGGACAAAATTCTTTTTCGTTCATTTACAAGTTTATCGATTTGGATATTTTATTTCAAATGATTTTTGTTTATATGTCGCCTCTTTTGAGACAATTTCCTGAATCGGCTGCTGCCTCTACTACCATAGGGAATCCTTAAATAGCCAAGCATAACACAACGGTCATTCTTTGCCATAAAGTCAATACTTTTGAGCCTCTTCTATGTTTTGACTTTTTTCTTTTAATTCTTTGTGAAAAAAAAATTAGTATCCGTATTTTGCTATGTAACCAATATATATACATATAATTATGTAAAATCATTTCGTAAAATACAGATGCCTGAAGAAAAACTTTATATCCTTCTTGTTTCCTAAAGTGGTTTAGCCAGATGTTGCAGTGTAGATTCTTCATTATTGATTCCAAATGTTTGTAAAAAAATTATCACCAAAAAATCAAAGAATGTTGACCTTATGGAGAGCAGCGTCCATCTTTAAGAGTATAATGGGATGAAGTTAAATAATTTGATGTACATTCTCCAAGTACTAATTAATCTTCAGAAAAATATGGCAATCTTTACTCCACTAGTGGAATAAGCTAGCACTGTATCACCTAGCACCGTGTAGCAGGTACTGTATCAACAATCTCCCCCTCAACGATCCACACACAACTCATTCCACTAGTTGACTTCTACACATTGGTAGAGAGACATGCACAAGAGTGAATCGTGCAAAGTCATGCACAAAAGTGGAGTATGGAGCATGAAAGAAAAAATGAAGCATGCAAAGTCATGCATAAAAGTGGAGTATAGAGCATGAAGCATGAAAAATTAAATAATTAATTAAAATGGAGTTTGCGTCTACAAGATAAAGTGACGGTGAACAAAAAAAGAAAAGAAAAAAATCTAGAAGCTTCAAAGACCAATTTTGAGAAGAAGATAAATATAGGCTCCGAATCAAACTATAATTAAGTGGTGGAAACATATCAGAATAAAGAGATGTCAACAACTTAAAATATTGAAAAATTGCATTATAAATAAAAAGTCCTTAATGCATAATGGACAAGCAAAAATCAAGAGGCAAATAGCTAAAAAAAAAAAAATTATTGTAATTACTATTGAATAATGAAGGTTGCTCTTTTAACTCCCGTGGCTATAGGCTATAGTTCATTCCTCAACTAAAGTTTTTCTTAGATGTTAGAATAATCGAAGGTAGCAAAATTATTTTAATTAGTAGCACTAATCCGGTAATAATGATTGGCTTCAACTTTGGAATGTGAAGCTCCCTCATTAATGACATGCGACTGAGTTACATTACCTCATGGGGCCCTGGTTTTTATCTTCTTAAGCCGGCCGAATATACGTATAAGATTTTGATTAAATGGACGATGACTGAGAGTTTTATCACTTGGGACTTGGCTCTTCATAAAGAAGCAATGTTGCTGTGATCAGCTCTCTCTCTCTCACACACACACACATAGAATGAATCATATCAGTTTATAATTCTAGAATCAACTCAAAAAAGGATTGCAAATCACGACTACTTAATTTTATCACAACAAAATAATTACAAACAACAAACAAACACTCAAAAGGCCATCCAGACAAGCACGATTGGTGGCCTTGCAATTATTTGTATATCTTAGTAATTAATAATTCATTAAACATCAAAAGCCTAACACTTTATTCAATACATCAATAAGCTGAAGATGAGCAGTAAGCTGTGGGAAATGTCCATCGGCCTCTATGATCTCCACCGTTGATTTTCCCTTCATCTTCTCCTGCATGTAGTAAGCAACTGAGTTCGGCACAACAGCGTCGTTACTGGGCTGGAAAATAGTGCATGGTGTCTCGACCTTGTCGAGAATCTCTCTTTCGTCGCTATAAAACACAGTTTTGGCCAAAGGAAGAGCAAATTCATGTCTCATTCTTTTCAAGCAGTTTTCAAATTTCTCGACCGAGGGAGCATCTTTAGTATCCACAACAAGACGTGGGAAGCTTGAAGCCCAGCTAGCATAATTGGTTTCTACATTTGAGATGAGATTTTCAATATCCGAAGGTTTGAACCCACCTTCATAATCATCTGTGTTGATGTACCTACACATAAATTTGCAAGATAAATTTATAAGATCTCGTTTGCAGCAAATAAACATGAAAAAAAAATGGACCAAATAGTTATATAATAATTAAGAGATAGATTATTATTTTTCACAATCACAAATAAGCTTAAGCTAAGAAGCAAAAGAACCAGTCCAAAAATTAAGGAACTTGTTTGCTAATATTAAGCTTGCTAATGATTGAGGACACTAATACTTGAACCATGCGTTTAGAACTTCCATTGTCCACACAATTGAAGCAGAAGATAGAGAAGCCGGCAATATCTTTAACTAGATCTCTTGCGACCACATGTTTGTCTCGAGATCGAAGGCAAATGGATAACACCAAACGACAACTTTCCGTAGTCAAAGCAGTTATGTTAGGTAAAATATCAAAAACATGGGGGAAAAATAAACTAAAATGAAAAACAATCTGAAAATATTCTTCTTCTTTCCATTAAAGCCGCAGCAAAGTTACCACAGAATTTACAAAACATGTTTGTTTTAATTTTATTTAGCCATGAGTCAATAGTTCACAAAAGAAGCTTTGTGCATCCAGTCACCTGAATTCGGATTCAAATGTTAACAAAAAGTTATAAAGATTACTATTTAGTGGATGAAGTTTCTTATTTTCATCCAAATTTAAAAAAATATATATAAAAAAAGAAAAGTAAAAGAATCGCCCTGAAAATAGAAGTCTTAGCATATGCGCAAGTATAGGGAAAAAAAATAAATTTTCTTTTTTTTGGTTTTATTTATTTATTTTTTGATGGCTCTCTAGAGAGAAAGGTATGAGTATGTACCTAGGAGAAGTTCCAATGAGTATGAGCCTTTTAAAGAGTTCAGGTTTCTTAACAGAAGCAATGCAACCAATCATACCAGACATGGAGTGGCCAATGAACAGGGTTGATTTCAAGTCATTTTCTTCTAAAAGAGTTATCAAATCATCGGCAAAAGCTTCGTATGAAGAATACTTGACAGGATTATAAAGGCTTTGATGATCTTTATTTAGTATCGCTCCAGAGAAAAGCCAGTCAAAAGCTAAAACCCTGTAATGCTGAGACAAAACGGGTGTGATTTTGTCCCAAATAGACTGGTCTCCTCCAAACCCGTGTGCAAGAACCAGAGTTTCCTTGCCTGAGCCTATGATTTTTGCGTTCATGGCAGCCGATAGACCTTGTTCTCGTATCACCATCTTTACTGCCGGGAAAACCAAAAGCTAGAAGCAAGAAAAGAAATAATATACGCACTGCTAAGCGTTGAAGGAGAGAGCTAAAGATATAGAGCAGTATTTGGTACCTTTTTCTGCTGTTGGTTTGGCCTCTATTATATAGAGAGAAAGAGAGGGAGAGGGAGAGAGAGAGATGGGGGCTTAGGCTTATTAGTAAATACTAATTAATTAAACACAAAAATGATATTCATTTATTTGATTTCTGTTGTAATAATAAACCCAAATAGGTAATAACCAGAAACCCTTTGATAGAATGGTTTTCACATATTTTCTGCCCTTTCTTTTGTCTCTTTCGTTTTCGCTACAATTATATCTCTTTTATTTCAGGAAATCAATCCTACCCTGTTCATAAATTAATTAATTAACCCTAAAGTTTGTGGGTGCTAGTTATTCTAGTTTAATCGGTCGAATCTCTTAAAATTATAAGATAAGTAGGAATTCGAACCGTGGTAATGTGAGTAAAAAGAATATTAAATTGGTATTTGGCTTGCTATGATTAAATGAAACAAAAAAAGAACTTAATGCTTACACTTTGTTAAATTTCATAAGAAAGTATAGGATAATCGATAAATAAAGCAATTAAGAATTTCATTAAAAAATAAAAATATTAGACTTGACCATCCAGTATTCTATTAAGTGTTATCTGAAAATTCAATTTAGACATATTAACATCATGGATAAAATATGTACTCTCATGATCTGATCATATCTGAATTGTTAAAGATTTTTTGACACACACATGTATAATATGTGTGTGTGTGTGTATATATTCGGATCAAGAGAAAATCTGAATCCCAACATTATATATATATATATATGATAAGTTAGTTTGGTCAGTTAAGTATTAAAAAAAAGTTTGAATGTGATAAATTTCAACTTTTTTTTTCCTTCTTAATGACGATTTATTATTATATTATAGCCAAAAGAAGTGAAATCAAACCAATGACAAAAACAGATGAAAAAGGAGGAGTTAAAAGATTTACTAAAATTGCAATGAATTACACATGGCAATAATTAGAAGAGACAATCTCGGCACTATACAAGCAAATGATGATCAACAAGTCAATTGGAATCAGAATTAATACTGTAGCCAGGGACCGATCAGATCAAATTAATTGTGGGCAGTTGGGAATTGGGATCATTTAGTGACTTTGCCATTTGAGTCTTGAGATATGGCAATAAGGAGCCCCACACGTTACCATACTCTTAGCTACTGGCCTAGTAGCCACGCTAGCTCCCTCCAGAAAGATCATCAATCATTTTTTTTTTACACAAATAAGAATGCGCAGCAACGGAAAAGTGCAGTTGTTAATGTTGAAGTTAATGTTAATTGCTCAATTAAAGCGATTTTGAATCTCGTCCTTTCTATTTACGTTTGTGATTTGTAAAGAATACGGGTTAGTAAAAATCTTATTGATTATTTAAACAAGGACCGGTGCTACGTTACGTTTAATACGCCACACACAACAATAGTTGTGGGCTCCACCACGAGAACTGTTGCTGTGTGTAGATGAACGTTAAACGTAACATAGCGGAATCCTTAAACAAGTTCTCAAAATCTCAAATGTAAAACACTTATTACGAGTTATAAAAGAAAGTGCTACCCCACTGTGAGTGTGCATTTTATATATATGTATGGTAAACAAACAAAACAAACTCATGATTCTGTTAGTTTTTTTTATTCAAGTTTGAGTTATTTTCAGTTTTGAAATTAAAATTTTAGTGTATACAAAGATTTAGAACCGCGTTCAGTGTTAAATTTAAGGGTAAAAATAATTTTCCTCTACCTGTTTTGTGTTTCCTTCTAACCAATACAGTTTTTACAATAATTCCTTATCTCTTTTAAAAAAAAAAGGGTGGGAAATGGTTGTTTCATGGTTGTGAAGCATTTTTCTTTAATAATTTTGACAGCAAAAATTAAAGTAACAGAGTATTATGAAGACAGTAGAAGTAAGATGAAAATGCTAAAACCTATAAGAAGAAAAGTGGCATGCATCTCCTTCTACATTTGAAAATTTGAGTAATTAAATATTTTTAATCTAAATTTCATTTTAAATAATGTGTAATTTATTGAATAGTAAGTAATTTTATAAAAAAATTAGGTGAATTAATTATATTATTTTATTAATTAATTGACGAATGTTAAATCATTCAAAATATTTTTTACGATAAAAAATTTAAGATATTTATTCGGAGAAAAAAAGAAAGAAAGAAATGTGTTTCAGCATGGTAAAGAGGAGCCAATTATTGAAAATTAATAGAGGGTTGGAAGGAATGCCAACGAAGGACGAGAGAGTCGAGGAAGGCGTGCCGCCTAGTGGGGGCCGATAAGAAGACAGCACAACGATGGGAAAAGGACTTCAATGGCCGGATGTGTTCAGACGCAAAAGGGTCCTTTTGTCTTGTTGTGCCTATTTGTTTTGGCTTTTTTATTTTATTTTATTACTCGTTGAGATAAGTCCAAGCCCAACCTTTTCCGCTCATCAATGTTTTCCTTGCCCCCACCATGGTCTGGTCCTATCACAAAAATATTTTATTTCTACTTTATTTATTATTTGTTATTTCATAGGTTCCTACGCATCCACTTTTTTTTTTTATTATTATTCTTAATTTAATGATATATGATTGCCGCATGGCTTGTATAGCACAATGCTATAGGCTATAGCCTCAACATTATTGAGGCACTGATTCAAGCTTTGATGAGGCTCCTTTATTTTTTTATTTTTTGTAAAAAAAAAAGAAATTATGGAATAGAAGTTGATTTCTCATGGGAAGTAAATTTTTGAGTTAATTTAGGTAAAAAAATTTATTATGATGTAAATATATATTTTTATTTATAGTCCCATCAAATCTCAAATTCTAATTTATTTATAAATTATAGTCATTAAAAAAAACATTATATGTCTTCTTTTTTAATATTACATTATAAATTTACTGATAATACTGTCATTGGCCTCAAAGACCAGCACAATATGGTAAATGTGATAAATATATTAGAAGAAATGACTCTATGACTCAAACCTCTGCAAATACTTATAAAGACTTGTGATCTATTAAAATTGAAGTCTAACTTGAAAAATCCCTAAAGTCCATTTCAAACAAAATATGTATAGTAGGAAGAAAAATATACCCCCACACAAGTAAGACGAGACACCAATATATGTGCCTATTACTTAATTATGAAGTGGTTCGCTGCTACATGTTATAAAATATTCATGTCATTAAATTATATTTAATTACAACGTTACTTTTTTTTTTTTTTTTGTTGGAGGTGGGGGCTAATGGAATTGCCTGCGCAATCAAATTCAGTTTCAGAGGAAGCTATCCAATAACAAAATAATGAATCGCTCTCTTTTTTGTATAAATAATCAAGAAGAAATTTGAGTCTCGTATGTATGAGTAGATTTTAATTTCATTTAAAAAAAATATTAATTGAATTTAAATTGTTTTAAGTTCAAAATTTTTTACTATGCAACCACAAATTTTATTCTTAATATATATATATTGGAATCACTATGCTACCGCAAAATTGATTTAACGAATTCCAATAACTTTCTGAATAACTATCAATAAATTGTTTTACATAATATTGAAAAAAAAAATCAGCTTTGGAGCTTTTTTGGACAGCTAGCAGAGAACTTGAAACGCACAACCGGAGAGTAGAAAAGAGATGGCGGTCGACTAGTTTACGTGAACGTTTATCATTTCAAATCTATGGTCACAATCAGCGGACAAAGAAGTTTCACAACCGAAGATAACTTGTTTCATTTTGGTCCAACCAGAAGGTGAGTCAAATTAAAACACCTTTAAGATTTTTCCTTTTCCGTTCATATTGAAAAGAAAACGACGGCACGTGTACATCGCGTGATGTAGTGTCGAGTGTCAGACTGTTGATGTTGCCCCATCAATTGCGTGTGGACGGCGTAGATATATAGAAGCGCGATTCGATGAGCCTCACAAAGCTTTGGTGAGCCCAGTCCGCGCTCGTTGTAGGTCACTCCACGTCAACTGGGTGAGCCAAAAGTCGGTTACTGCTACATCAAAGATGATGTACTAAATTAGAAGGCAATCTCTATCTTACATGCACGTAAGATATATTCTCCTCATATAAATAGTGTATGTGTGAGACCTACATATTATTCATGTGAGGATAGTGTATCTTACATGCATGTAAGATAGAGAGACCCAAAATAGAAAGCTCAGAATTAGTAGAGTCCTTCACGCAAATGGTGAAATTTTAACCGAGTTATAAATGTTTATTTATCGGTTACCTCCCCTTAGGTTTATGTATTATCACTTACTTAACAATTTTCATTTTAATGAGTATTTACCTCATTTTCTAACCGTTATTTATCAGATTCAAAAGTTTTAATCAGATTAAGATTGTTTAACGACCTAATTAAGCTTCTCTTGAAGAACATTCACGTGAGCAATTAGTGGTTAATAAATAAAAATATAACAGTACTTGAACTTTAATAATACTTGATCATTAGTATTTAATAGACGCATTGTACGTGATCATTAAAAACATAGGACAGCTTCATTTGAACCATTTACGTTATTGGTTAAATAATAGACATATAGAGCACTATTTCTTTTAAATAGAGGGAAGAGTTCAAGACTTTATGCAAGCTCAAAATTTATAGATTGTGATAAATCTCGGCCCTATTTGATATATAATTCTAATTTATGCTCAGCAAACCCTTAAATTATATTATAATTGAATGAATTTAAACTTTTAGTGAACCTTTGATTGTAATATGTATATATAAAATAAAGGTCTAAGCCCTTTTTGCGTGGTATGTATTATCATTTATCACTTTAATAGCTAGTTAACGGGAAGGGAGGTGAAGGCCTATTACGTGAAACCCGTGGTCTAATTCATAATACAATAAAAATCATGGGAAGTAAGTGATAAGTGGCCATAATTCAGTCTTCGCTCGTGATAGATTCTATCCTTTTTGAGCTATTATTATCACAACGAGATTCTTCAATCGAAAATCACCACAAAAAAATAAAATAATAATAATAATAATAACAAACGAACGAATCCTGAAAAACAGATTTTTTTTAAGGGTTCCCCACCTCAACTTTGATATTGTAGTGATGCATTTTTAAATCGAAGTTTGTTATGAAATAAAAATTATAATTGTAAAATAAAATTTGATATTAGTGTTTAATAAATATAACCAGGTAGATAAGTTAATAGTAAATGTAATATAAATTTTTATTAAACAATAATGGTAAATGTTATCAGATATTTTACATCAGTAGTTTAAAAGCTACAGAAACACTTAAATGATCATAATAAATCGTGACCTAAATTTTTTTTTTTTTTAAATCTCAAATCTTATCTCGATCAAAAACTATAATAATATAAAAGAATGTCCGACGAACTCCGAAGAGAAATTCATTCCTTCAATATACTTTTTATAATAAATGCCGACATCAGATATGGAATATTGATAACAAATTCTTCCGGATGATGCTTACAGAGTATAGACAAACCAGAGCAGCCAAATTTTGGATTTTACAAACATGTCCTTCAACTTAGAAAATCTAATAAGAGCGTAATATTATATTACGTGAGAAGGACAGCATCAAAAGTGAATTTTTGGCTCATCTATTGGGGTTTTTTATGTTGTGTGCATTAGATTAACAGATACGTATCTTAGAGTACTCATTTTCAATTCTTCCAATTATAAAGAAATCTCAAGTGGGTTTTACTTATAAAGTTTAAAAATGCATCCACACCATGGATTATTCTTTGGTAATGAGTACATTAAATTAATTACCATGTCTATCTCTTTCTCTCAGCTAAATTTCCAAGAAACAGGCCTCTTAAAGTAAGCATGTGAAAGTGTCTTGTTTTGCCTAGCAGTACATGTTCAAACAAAACATGCTTAGCTAGCATCTTGCAACTTGTCGCCTTAAAAGGCCGACAAAAGAATGAGACACTGCGTTCTTTCATCTTTGGACCAAAATTGGAGCAGAATCCTCTGAAAGATTTTGTTGACCAGTTCTCGGCTGAAACACTGCAACAATATAACATCAATGAATGCTGCCGTGGCTCTTTTTAATTTTGAGCAAGATTAATGACTCTTATGTTTTGTACACATTCAAGAACAAAAATATTGACTTCTTTTACCAATTATTATCTTTGCTTTTTGGACTTACTGCTCTCAAGTCTAGATAACTCCTCAAACAAGTCCAATTAATCTTTAATAATAGGGGAAAAGGATGTATGCATAAGACGACGACAACAAATAATCATCAATGAAACGTGGGGAGTGAAATAATGTTAAGGCTATACATGTCGTATGTGACATTTACTGGTTATATATTATGATCATATATAGTCGGAGCAAATTAAAAAATGCTTGAAGATTATTTATTGAGCACTGTCAAAAAAACTTTTAGAGGAATATAATAAGACATATTTGGATGATTACATAGGTTGATCAAGAGAGGATTCAATTTCTATTTACATAATACTTTTAAAAGAATTTATTAACTAGATGGATTTGCAGAGGACATAATACACCTCTCATACCTAAGTGCATGTATGAAATTATTGGGTAAATTTTTTAAATGTAGGTGTGGGCAGATCCTAATATAATTTTAAACTACTTATCTTCTTAAGAGTTGAACTTGAGCGACTAACCAAAAAAAGATGTTAAAAGCCACAAAGTTGTTCGGAGACTGAATTTCAAAATAATCACTCATTTGAAAGTTTACTATTAGATTGTGGTCATATTTGAGATTGAGATGTTGTATTTTTTAAGTTGCAGTTATTGTAGAAAAAAAACTATAATTAAGAAACATAAATTAATAATATGTAGTGAATATAAATTTTAAATAATAATTTTGACAAACTTATTAAAAATATAATAAATTTTTCATTATACAAGTGAAAAATCATATTAATATAACTTTCAAACTACAGCAGTAAATGTTTACTAAATACTTCAGTGCTTTAACTTGTAAGTTACAGCTACTCAACCTCAATTCTAAATATACCATATATTGATATTATTTATTTAATAATTAATAGTGTATTGTGTCCGCATGGTGATAAGAACATCCCACGTCAATTATGCTTTGTTAAAAAAAAAAGATAATTTAAAATTGGACTACTTGACAATCATAACATAAATTCCAAATCTCCTCCGAGATTTTCTTCCCAAAAAAGAAAAATCAAAAAGAAAATATATATAGTTCAATTAGGTTAATTTTTATCTTCAACATCACTGAATGGACCGAATAACCACTATGAAAAAGACTCCACAATATTGCTATGATTACGTTTTTGTAACAACTTTTTAATGAGTGGATTGGTTGGCGTATCGATAACAGTAACCACCTTTTTACATTAATTACGGTCATTAATTGTCCGAATAGCAACAAAGTCAAGGCCCACCAACTCCAACTACGTGCGCCTAACCGTGACTCCTACCTAAATCCTCACAAGTTAATACAAAAACGGAAAAAGTTGTTTGAAAGTTAAATTTATTCGATGCCAATCGAACAACTCAACTGGCGCTAACGTTATATCTTTAGAACTGCCTGAGCAAGTGGTCCGACCACCGACGATGCTATATTCTCGTGAACTTACCATGCATAATTGATTAATTATACAAAGTCTTAATTTGATTTGATGACCCCTACGTTGTTTTTTTTATTTTTTAAATCACCAAAAGTGGGTTTCACAATTCTAAGCTATATTTCATATACCTTACATCTATTTACATGAATAATGAGTGGACTCCACACCACACATTATTCGTGTGAGTGGATGTAAGGTATATGAAATGTAATTTAAGAAATCTTTCAAATAATTGTATGAGAACTACAGTTGAAAATGATTATATTTTTTTGGTAGTTGTTTTTTTTTAAAAAATTTTTTCATTTAAGAGGTTGAGAGGTGGATAAAATTTAAATTATTTTCTTTTTTTCAAACCATTGTCTCGATCTCCAAGATTCAAACTTAGAGACTTCTATTGTCTTAGAATTCAAACTTGGTGCTACTATTTTCACCAGAATTCGAATTCGATGGCCAACTAAATTAAACCTCTTAAAAATTTCTCAGTCAAGCCCTGTAGATATGTTGAAAAGCAACATTAAAACATTATAAGTACATAGCTTATACATAAACAAGAATATACAAATTAAAATCCCTTGAACAAATCTGCTGCGTGTATGCATTACCACCAATGCGGATTTGATTTTCTTGTAGACACACACACACACACACACACACACATGAGAACGGAGAACGTCACTGCCAATTTGATTGCTTTAATTGTCTTGTATGAAAACTTTCCCACCACATTATTATCAGGGGCGGAGCTAGTATAAGGCTAGAGGGTGCCATGGCCACTGTAGAATTTTAAAAAATTTTAGAGTTTCTAAAGAAAATGTGAAAAATTAGTGTAAAATATCTGTATTGACCCCTGTAGAATTAGAATTTTACATATATAATGGCATCAAAATTAAAATTTTAAATTGGACCCCTATAGAATTTTTCCCCTAACTCCGCCCCTGATTATTATCATCATCTACGATAGACGGTGCTATGAAATCCGATACGATGATGGTCAATGCCATAAATTTATACGTGCGGTTCAGTGAACCCGAACCTTATGGAGTGAGATCAATAAATAAGTTAGTTTGAATGTTTGAAGAAGGCCCGGCAATGTATTGAATAATGGGACAAAACTAATAGGTAGTTTTGAAGTATTTAAAGCTAAAAGGTGTGAAAGAAAGCAAAAGGCAGCTGCCATGCCACCAGTGGCCTAACCCTATTGGTCTCCAGCCATGCCATGGACAATCAAAGAAAATGACACTGTCTTCAAGCATTCATAACTGCGTTTCTTCAATCATGAATATCGAATTCGAAAATGAAGATTAATGCAAAGAGTTGTGTCAAAATTTAGTTTCTTTCGAAATTAAAGAGGACGGTTCCTAACGTTATAAATAAATAATAAATAAATGATAGGAACCGGCAGATCTTTATATATGTGTGTGAGGCTACTGTTAATTTGTTCAAATAGAAACGACTGCACGGACCGTACAAACAGATCAGACGAGCTTTCAAGTCAGCTAAAGCAAGCTAGCTTCCAGGTTTAGTTGGTGCTTGTAAAAACTGCTTTCAGATTGGCACGACTTTTCTCGTCGTTTTCCTTTTACATGGCCTGCAAATTAAGTCTCGAGGGGAGTAGTTTGCTCACCTACTAGCTAATGATCAATTTATTACAAACATAAAGCATATAAGGTTAATGCTAAGTTACATACATGTACCTTACAACCCTCTCACATGAATAGTGAATAATGTGGGTCCACTCACTATTCATGTGAGAGAGTTGTAAGGTACATGCATGTAACTTAGAGGGATCCAGCATATAAATGTTGGAGGGCCGGAGAATATCTAACATTTGCTGTGTCTATTCCTTGGACTAAGAATATAATTAAGGTTGTGATGTAGGAAGGTTTTAGAATATTTTAGAATATTGTTATTTTAGTCCTTTTTTTTTTGTTATGTTTTACATTTTAATTAGAGTTTCATTAGTTATATGTTTTAATCTTTTATTTTTAATATAATTATGATTTAGTTTTCCTATTTGAGTTAACTTATCCTATTATAAATAGGGAGGTCTTGTTATTATTATCATCATCATCATCATCAATTCATTTATTTAATAAAATTATCCCCCTTTGTTTTTTTAATAAAAAATCTCACAATTGTTGAGTCATTTAGATTAAAATAATATCTAAAATCATTTTAATTAGACCATTATCTAGTCACGTTTGCCTACAATAACATCTAATTTCAGCTCTAAACAACCAGTGTCAGCTTGACAATGTGTTTTTTTTTATCCTATCAATTCGTTACTTCTTTGATGTCAGGTTAAGTCAAATCTCAAGTATTCTTGGATTAACTTTTGAGTATGAGTTAGACCAACCGACTTCTATATGGTTCACACTATCTTTTCGCATGATAAGTATTAGTAAAAAAGACCAGTCAAAGAGAATATCTCACATCCACTAAGAACACAGACAACACTCAACTCTTTAGTTAACTCATGATCTGTATGGACTGTACCTGTAGGCTTCAAAATTTACAAGTTCAAAATTTGCAGCCATTATAATTTTAATCAACTTTCTACTTTCCTACTTTTTGTTTAAGCGCGCTAATTTACTTGACTTGATGTGCACAGCAAGGCCGTCCAACTTCTTGGCTTCTTGCATGTGTTAAGTGTGTTATTGTACTGTACGTACATTGGGTATTTGGGTCCTCGATAAATCATAAGAGTATACTTGTAACTTAGCTCAACTAGTAATGTTTTACAATAATACAATAAATTTGAATTTGAATCAGCTTAAATGAGTGAAGAGTTGGTTTGATTTCTGTTCATGACAAAAGAAAAGAAAATGACATAGTTTGGGGCAATAAATATCCTAACTTCTACAATGTCCACATTCCCACAATAACTACTAAAAAAGTGACATTCAATGCTTAATTAGGAGCAAACTATAATGACATTTGAGACATGATTGAGCTATAAATAAAAATTTTGATGCAATAGATTAAAGGAAAATACTCATGTGAGACAATTTTTTGCCTTGTCACCATGTTTCTTTATTTATTTATTTTTTTAATTTTCATCAACAACTAATTACAACATGTACGTATATATAATCCAACATTTCTCTTAAAAATAGGATTAAAAAATTTAAAAAAGTATCTTGTTATTTGTTAACAAGAAAGTGAAGGAAGATAATAAGTGAAATATAAGCTAGAAAAACGCAACGCTCAGTTTTTTTATGCCACCTACTTATTTCCGGATTTATTGATGAGTTACGGTTACGAATTTAAATTCAATGCTGAACGAGCTTTGTGCTAATTTTTTTTATAAAATTAGATTGGTAATTATTTGGATAAAATTATAAATATAATTATAAAAATAACTAGCAAAACCACATTTGTACAACGATTATAAATATAATTTGTACATATGGGTGACAAAAATGTCTTGCTAGGCCTACTCAGGACGGTGGTGGCAATGGTACCAATGCTAGTTTAATTCACTTGTGATCGTGACAACTATGTAAAGCCCCATGTTGCATGTTAACTTGTCTGTAACATGTCCTGTTCTTTTTCTTTTTCTTTTTTTAACCTGATGAATAAGTTTCCTATTGTTGCAGGCTCAGGTTTGCAAATGGCAAAATGATGATGAATATGGGCAAAAACGAAATTGCATTCATCTATTAGAATTTCCACTATTGTGTTTCTGATACATGATGTTTCAAAATAAAAAAAGATGAGGAAAGCAAAGCAGAAAAAGGGAAACAATACCACTAAATTTTCTTGTCAATTTAGGAAGCTATCATAAGGTACTATCAGACTCCAGTTTCTGTCCATTAAGAGCCGCTTGATGTGATAAATCCTTGGTAGTAGAGTCAACATTACTAGCTAGGGGGCTCAAAACTCTTCCATTCCCATCCACACAATAGTAAACTGAGTAATGGCAACAGAATCATGCCTACACAGGCGTTGGTTGAGGGACATCGACCAACCGCTCCATTGTCTGCAGTTGATCATAGGGTGCTATCTGTACCATAACCAAACAAAAGAATCAAATGAGTGTAGAGGATAAATGTAATGCTTAAATGAGCTAAGTACTGCACATGCCTCAGCTCAATATCCGAAGAAGACAGTAATATGAATTTAGACAGCATTTTTGAAGGGTAAAACTTAAATATTTAAGTTTAATATATATATATATATATATATATATATATATATAGAATCTGAATTTGTAATGTTAAAAAAAAAATGCAAACTTCAAGAAATTACTTTAAGTCACTATTTTAAAGCTAATTCCCCGCCATCAGGCCAATTTTAAAGTTGATAACAGAGTCAACTTCACCTAATATTCACTTGCTCAGTGTTGAGCCAAATGCAATAAGGCATATTTCCATATTAGCCAGTGCAACTGTTTGGTTGGCCGTAATTGTATAAAAGTATTTGAATTTTATATTAGTAATTGCCCATTACGACTGGCAATAAAAGCATTACATGATGGTCAGCGATCTAGAACCCTCTGCCCACAGGCATAGAGTTCCCATAGCATCACTATGTAATGCATTTGGTCAAAGGGAGGTTTTCAATTTCATAAATGAAACTTCACCACTGTCCTTGCATACCTGTAGTTCCTTTCAGAAATCCCACTCTTTGAACAGTAAAGATGCCATACCTATGCATCATAGAAATTTCTTAACTTTTGCTATGAAACAAAATAAGACAAACCACCTGGCTAAATCCATCCGGCCATGTAATTGACACGGCATAGTTTCCCATAGGCCGAATTTCTTCGGGTTCAATATCTTCTGGAACATCAGTGTACTGAAGCTTTTGGTCACCTGTCCATTCATCCTGTAGTGAATCCAGACCAAAGAGAAGGGAGGGGTATGTGAAAAAGTCAAGCACATGTTGGAGAAAAATAATATCCAAACTTGGGGAGAATCAAAGCTTATGACAACAATCACTATATTAAATTCTTTCTTCCAATAAAATATCATTTTGTTTGCTACCTAATCCATCAATAGTTCATTACTTTCTCTTAGAAGTCTTCAATTACAAGTTTTCAACTTCAACCTTATCTCTCAAATTTATTCAGGGTGTGTGATATCAGGATTGCTTACAACTCGTTCGTGATCATTTTCCAAGTTATCTGAAGAAATTAAAGCCTAGGAAATAAATTTCAACAAAGAAAAGCACCATATGGAAGAGTGTATGTTTTATACCCAAGTGAGAAATCTGTAGGTTCTCTACCATTTCCAAGAAAAGAGAACGCATAGCTTATGCTATCTATAACATTCTTGGAAAACACATTGTGCTTGTCTGCAAGTCCCAGGCCACAATTAAGTTTAGGTAGTATCAAATTTATCGCTTAGGGCCTAGGTTTCAGATGCCAATATATTACATCTCTACATATATGTAACCAAACTGTTTTTTAAAAAAAAAAAAAAAAATCCCCACATACCACACTTTGGGCAGAACGGTCATTCCTTCTCACAGTTGCAGGATGCAGAAAGAATTCTTCATCTGATTGTGGTACCTTAACTTTGATTGCTTTGATTGATTTATCATAGATGACAGCAGTTGATACTAGAATGAAAAAGAGAATAGAAACAAAATTATTTCCTCAAAAGTAGGTTGAAGGTTTTGCATCATAATCCACAAAATCTAAACATTCTATCTCAATTTCAAAGCTTATATTCTTGCACATGATTACGAATTTTGGAGAATTGATGAAAATTCTTTGTAGTAACGGTGCTGCATTGCAGGTCCAGATGTAATTCCAAATTTGAAATTTAAAATTATTGGTAAGATGTGCATAAATAGAGGCAGGTTTATTTCAAGTACCTCACTAGATTATGGTTTAACAAGTTCACGAGACTACATGTGGACAGGAGATACATACCTTGTTGGCGAATCTTCGCGCACTGCTGTACAACACATACTCCAAGATCCTGAAAGGTATTGGCAACTTCACCGCAGGGATCAGCCGCGACTTCAGGCATTCCACTATCTCCAGAAGCAGATAACTGCCAAAGTAAATGATACAAGAACTTTAAAAGTGGCAATGCTTTCCCACCACAATATAATTTTCAAAGTATTATTGATTCATAAAATTACAAGGGCAGCAGTGCTTAAGAAAAGATAGACATGCATGATTAATATTTGTTTAGAATGCCAAGCCAATTTACTTGATTTGCATAAAAGGATTCCATGTGAATCTGAGACAATACTTTAAATGAATTGCCGAAAGAAATAGATGAATACTGCACAGGAGAAACTCTTCCATTGCTAAATAAGAGTTCTTTGGGAGAAGAATGAAGTCAAGTTTACATCCTTGACCAATGGGTACTTGATTCATACAAAAGTGGCAAATTGCACACCATGAAGATTAGAAGGGGGAAAAAAAAGAAAACAAAAGAACAGACAAATAATTTTGACGAATAATTCAGAACAAGTCATAGCAGAGTAGCTTAATCACCCAGATACGTCTCAAAGTAATAGCTTTTATAAGCAAACTTATATCATATAACTCACAGTTGGTCTGATGGGAAGATCAAAGAGATGAGGAATTCCAAACTGTTGGACAACCTGCAAACGTATGGGCCGAATTTTCAAAGTAAACAGATAGTAGCGACAACACCTGAATTGCCATCAATAAAATATTTCCTTTTTTTTTTCAAATCAAGAAAACTAATAGTTGGATAACGTGCATACCTGAGAACCAGAACCTCTGCCAAATGGATAATAGCGTTTCCCATCAGCATCAAAGTGGCACATGTTCTCAACTACAGCTATACAAGGTACCTATATGAATGAATAGATGGCATTTATTCTTATAGATTTGATATGTAATATTAATGTTGAATCGAACAGATGATCACATAGTAGAATATCACACCTTAAGCTTTGAAAACATGCGAACTCCTTTCGCAACATCAATGAATGCAAGCTTTTGAGGGGTGGTCACAATAACAGCAGCTGTTAATGGAACAACCTGAAATTTCCATTATATATACCTCAAAATCTACAAGTAAAAATTTAAAAAACTATTTAAACAAGAACCTGTGCAAAAAGCAATGTGAAAAATAAATAACCTATGCAAACATGCTTATCAGAAGCACAAAAATACTAATTGACAGACACCGACCAAGGAAAATTTAAGAATTCGAACTACACTATCAGATATATATAATAGTTTTCTGGTCCAGGATTTTAAAGTGCGGAAAGTTGAGCAAACCTTTAAAACCATGGGATTTAAGAGGCCTAAAACTTAAAGCGCATAAACCGCACGGTTTATACGTTTTCCTGGACTTTCCCACACTTTAAAATCCTGGATTGGAACACAGATATATATTCATAACGAGTGCAAGAAAAACCAGAACCTGACATAAAGTAAGTTGGATGTCACCAGTTCCAGGAGGCATGTCAATAACAAGGTAGTCCAGCTCTCCCCTGCATATCCAGGATATATTATTTAGCCATAGAATTCATGAGCAGCACTTGAAGTTAACCATTTGTTTTTTATCACGGAGATGCATACACAATGCGTAAGAGGGGAAAAAAAAAGAAAGATTTACTCCAGAACTGTAACTCTTACAAAGATCCAAACTAGTTCATGTTTAAGTATTAATAGAAACAAATACCACTCAGTTGTTGTCAGAAGTTGGTTGATGACCCCAGAAACCATTGGACCTCGCATTATTGCACGACCTTGCCCGGAAAATCCAAAAGACACCAACTTGACTCCCAGGTATTCAGTTGGAATAATTGTTCTCTTCTCCGGATTCTGCAAAAAGTTTTCATATTGTCACAATTGATCACTTCGCTATACCACATCTACAAATATGTTAGAATTTTCAAGGTCTACCATCTCTAGCAGTCGATTTTCTGGAGAGACCATTGTTGGTAAACTCGGACCATAGACATCAGCATCAAAGATACCAACCCTTGCACCCATACCTGCTAAAGTGTAAGCAAGATTTACAGCTACTGTGGATTTCCCTACACCTCCCTGCACAATTTCATTAAGTATATTCATGGAAATGCAGGAAATGCGATATTGCAACAGTAAGTTAAATTACGTATTCTCATAGAAAACTACAGGGCCATTATATAAACACGCTAATGCTGTATTTCATCTGAAACATTTCTAATAAGTAAAAAGTCTCGTGGTAAAAAGGTAAAATAAATCACAAAAATAATAGAAACTTGTCAACTTTGCCTTCACAGTTAAAGGCCATGAGAAACTTGGGAGTTCTTTTCCAATAAAATCCCAGGGATAAACAATAATTCTTTGAAGATAATCAAATAAGCTAGAAAGCAATAATGCATAGATAAAATTGGCTCCACACAATTAACTAGTGGATAGCCACCCTGTCCAACATGTTAATGCACATATTGAGGAAAGAAATAAGAACGGTAAGCAGGCATGTCTACCTTGCAACTTGAAACAGCCACAATATTTGAAATTTTCTGTAAACCTTCTGGAAGTTGCTCTGCAAAAATAGGTCTGGCTGGTTGTGCTGACATAGTCACATTAACTTTGTTGACCCAAGGAATTGCAAGCACCACCTCATTTGCCCTTTGCTCAAACTGACATGCAATCATAACTTATTACACTCTTTATATCATAAGGGGCTCATACTGTCAACTTAATCAATCTAAGCTAAAACACAATCAAGTTATACCCATAAAAATTTGTAGATACAGCCAAGAAAATTTTTCCACAAGAAGGATGAGGAAAAAAGAAAGTTAAATGCAATTTGCATTTTATAATAATCCCCAAGTTTTTTTTTTTTTTAAAAGCTAAATAATCTTCAGCAAATTCATGAAACAAATAGTCTACCATTCCAAACACACGTCACTTCTTGATCAAAACAATGATGATTGTGTCATTTACCATGTCCTTGATTGGACATGCTGGAGTTGTGAGCTCTAACCGAAAGGAAACCTGACATTCAGAGTAAAAATGTTGAAGTAAGGATACTATCCTTGAAATGTATGTTATTAAAACTCACACTTATGCTCTAAATGACCTCTCCCAGAGCTTCGTTGATTTGCATATCTTTCACAAAACCACATGAGACAATATCTGTTCCAAAGTCTGGATCAATAATTTGCGACAAGGCTTTCAGTACATCATTCTCAGCTGTTCCAGTAGATACTGCAGAAACACCAGCTAAAGATAAGGAGGAAAAGGAAACGTGTAGAAAATGAAAATGATAAAAGTCAGAAGAAGCAAATTGCTAATAGAAAGAATAGAAATGATGACGTCAACATTACAAGAAGCATAAATTCATCATCACACGACTAGAATGCAACGTATTAGCCTTTTCAAAGTTTAGCACGTTAGAGATTAATACTCTTATTGGGTGCTAGAACTTGATACTCTTATTGGGCCCTTGGGTCTATTTGTCAAATCCAAAAGACTAGCATATTAGTTGGAATCATCTATCCTGTGGATTTTCCATTTACTAGCTAATGTGGAACTGTCAACCTCCATCTCAGACAAAAAGTCCACCAGTCCAGCACTGAGACCAACACAATCTGGCTAGGAATCTAGCTTTGGTTATCATGGTTAAGTTACAGCTTGACCTAAAAACCTTAAGCCGGTAGCTAACAGCCCAAACAGTAGTTTTAAGCTCTAACATGAATCAGTTTCTTAGAAAAAGAGAAAGAAGATAAAGGTATCAAACTTATCAGATAACAGTCATATGAAATCAAAAATAATATTGACTTTAATAAGAATTTCTAAATTTAAAATAACCCTATGCGTCCTACATCAAAGCGGCATATCTTACTTGGGGTATGTTAGTAGGTAAAGTGTTAAGTAAACACTCACACTTCCGATTGGCACATAATGTGTACCAACTGGGTACCCACTTATACTTGAATGCTAGTCTGCTAGTGATTCCAATTCATAGCACAGCACATCACTTCAGTCTCAAGCATACCCTTTAATTCAGCGAACAACGTAATATTTTTACACGGATATGGAACTTATCAAAACAAAGTAAAGAGCTTTATGGTTTGTCTTGGATAAGGAAAAAGACTACCTTCAACAGAAGTAGCATTAGTTGAGCCACAGCCAAAAATGGACGGTCTATGTGATACCCAAATGGACTTTTCCAACTTTGAGGGGTGCAAAGAGAAGTTGATAGCTGATAACTGAAGAAATCTGTCCGGTGGAACTAAAGCTATAGAGGAACCGAATTTCAAAGGGGGAAAAATTAATACAGTGAGAGAGTATTAAATTAGCAACAAAGAAACAAAAGAAAGAAAGCGTAGGAAATTACCAAGTATTGATGGTGATTTACAGCCTTGAAAAGGGAGATGAGGCCAACATGGAGCATGAAGCAGTTGCATTTTAAGATAGATAGATAGAGAGAGAGAGAGAGAGAGAGTGAGAAGTGGTGTTGCAAGAACTGGGAGCTGGGAAGTGGAACGTTGATGATGGATTGCAAGAACTATGTGAACCTCAGGTTTCAATATTCCAGTGAGATCATACCAGCTAAAATTTCCAATCCTTTTAAACCAAAACGGCGCGTTTTGATGAGTTGCCTTTATTTGCACGTCATTATTCAAACAGTTCAATCTGTATTATGTAATTTATGTTAAAAAAACGCCCGTATTTACTTTTTTTTTTAATACCCAAGTTTTATTTCATATTGATTTATATATATAATGATAATTTTCAAAATTTAAAATATAATATAAGTTTCCATATTTAGATATGATTTTGATGCATTGCACAGATTTTAAATTAATTATTAGAATTAAATTAAAATTTGTATAGTTTTTAAAGATTCCTATCTCAAATAAATGGCACAAATACTAAATTCTCTTTTCAAAAGGCACATGCTCCAACTGATCTCTTTATAGATCAGTCAATGTGAAAAAATGCTTGTACAAAGAAGAGTGAAACAATCAGAGGTAATCCTCTTTTTGAAAGGAAAGAATAATCATAAATCATGAAGCAAATAGCAACCCTGTATCCTTAGAATTGCTTTCCCTGCCCTAATCTAATGCCACAGCTTACTACAGAATCCATTCCGTGCCCTCTTGTTTGATACAATATCTGAAAATGAGTCAACCAATTGTCCTGCTAAGCTACTTGGATCATCAATCAGTGTTTGAATAAAAGTATTCACCACCCTACGTTCCTGCTCAGTCGATCTTAAGCTAAACCATGTCAGCAATTTCAATCTAAAATCCTGGTTAATGTGGCCCTCACATTCTAGCCACCGAATTATCTTCACACAATACTCAAAATTCTCATCTAGGCTACCTGAAGAACCATTTGAAATGTGGAATGGTGAACCATCATTAATCAAAGTGCTATCACATTCATGTGGCTCTTCGTTTGGATGTGCTCTTCTTTTCCCGCATAAATCTGCACGGGAATCAACAGCAGGCACTTCTCCAGCTGGCCCATGGTTCCAGGTTTGGGAGTCACCACTACCATGTGATCTTGCTAAACGGTTCTTCTCTATGTCATGGGAAGCAGCATCATCATCTGCCTCAACAGCCTGTTCAAAAGTGCATCCATTATCTTCATCTCTTGAGGACTCAAATGGTGGGGTTAGTTCTTCATTCAAGTCGGGAACAGATACAACATTTAAGTCCAGTCCACGAGAAACAGATGGCAACCTTTCTTCTTCTGCATTTTCAGGCTTGACCATTTTCTTTGCTTCACCTCCACAGCACTTTTCTAAATCAGCACTGCAAAACCCTTCAAGACAGCCTTCTTGTTGAGCCCAAGCCAGTCGCAAAAACTTTCCAAGGTCTCGAACCTTGAATCCAGAAGAATTCGACCCCATCATACTTCTGGATTCCCTTTCAGCAAAAGAACCACCCTCAACATGTGTATTTGATTTCTTACGATTCAAGGCCACCGTAGAATTAGGATTCCTGTGAATTATCTCCACACTCTTGGTGAAACACTTAGCCTCAGAGTGACCAAAATCACCTGCCTCTGTATAAGAAACAATCCGAAAACTGTACTCCGTGCATGGCTGCAAATTTGATATCAAAATCCTTCTCTGAGCCCTCGGAAAGACACAAATAGGCTCTTTTGTGTGCATCTCTTCTCTACTCTTGCAATACCACAGCTTATACCCCTTAATGTCGTTAGCTGATACGGTAGACAATTCAATTAAAATAATTACAACGGAGGAAGATGTCACTTCTTCAAATAGGAACCTGCAAGCAGCAGGAAGTGAATCCTCTGCCAAGGAAAGAGTAAAATTTAATTATTGATTAAAATAAATTTCATATCTATCATTTACAAATCAGGTGAAAAAGAGTTATTATGGGTGCTACCTCTGCATTTTGGATTCACATTAGAGACAGTTGCTAGCCATTCATCAGCTTTCTCGATGGCAAGCAAACAAAGTTTCAGCACATCACCAGCAACAGAGAGTCTGCTGACAATCCCACGCGCCATCTTTGCAGACACTCCATTCACTGGACCCACTTCTGTTTCTAGTTTGGACTTTGCATCTTTTATGATATCATGCAATTCTTTGAATCGTGAAGTCCCATCTAGGAGCCTATAGCTTAAGTAAATCCTATAGCAGAGTACATCAACACGACGGGCATCTTTAGCTACAATTAGCTGCTTCTTCCAACATCTGCCAGTAACAATCAAATCAGACCACAACATTCCCATCAGTCCAAGGGTGGAAAATCCTATTACAGGAAAACAAAGAGCAGTGCACAGATCTCATTTTTCTTCATGTTTTGGTTCAATCTCATAACAGGACAAACAAGAACTCTCCATACTCAACAACAATTTAGTTCACTCACCCTACATCTAAATTGCGATGCAGCAGTGTTTGATAATGCAAATGATTTTTTCATGCCAATCAAATCAGTAGAATGGCTTTGCCTCAAATATGTAATGGAATAACTTTATACAATAGAACAAACAGCATGTTTTGTGAAGAAAACTAATTCTAAGTTATCAATCACATCACTCCAATGTTATCATGATTTATAAGGCACCGAAATGGATCTTGAATCATTCCTGGGCAACAAAATCAGAATCCAAAGATATGTAGGTGCAATAATTACTTACCCAAGTATCCCAGAAACTTTACCACAAGAAGCACAACAATAACTGCCATCCAGCTGCATCAATTGCCCAAGATCAACAACCCCAACCTTCTGGCGTTGAAGAGCACACTCAATATGACAAGATAACCCACAAGAGTCCTCCTCACCAGAATCAGATGTACAAACCAACCAAAGGCTAGGGTCTTTATTGTCATCAAATAAGTGACAGATGCAACAAGAACACCTCTTGCAAAAAGTGTCATCACTGGACAGAACAGCCCTACAGGCAGAATTTTTACAGATCCAAGAATTTGAAGATCCAAAATCTGAAGACTGCTCAGAAGCAGGAGGGAGTCGCATGGGGTTTTCTCCCTTCCGCTGTTGCTTCCTAGAAGGCTGATTATTGGGGCTAGAAGAAACTCTTTTCGAATCCTGCTTCTTAATTGTCTTGCTATTAGCCTTTGGAAGTTCTGTCATTTTGCTTTTTGAAGAAGCTGAGTTTTTCTTGTCCTTATCAAAGCAACTTCGGAGAAGTTCCTTCTTTGGACCGGATTTCAGAAACTCCTGGAGGAGTTCTGGACTTCTTGAAGCATCATCTGAGTGCCCAAGTTTCTCTGGGGTGCTCTGCACACTGGAAGAAAGGCTTTGAACACCAGAAACTGGACCAAAAACCAATACAAAAACATGAGCAACTCTTTGCCGAAATAGGTAAAAAGGTCACTTTCAAGTCTACAGCAAACACATACAAATTGGATAATCCAACCTAATACAAGTGTAAGACTTAGTTTGCACAATATCCACTATCTAATATGGCATTGAACTTTAACAAACCCATTCACAGTGGCATTGGCATTTGCAAATATCAACTATCTAATTGGGTTCATTCTGGAATCTGCTTGGATCACCAACAGCCTAAACTCATTTTCAAGCCTACCTTCCCAATTATTTTAATCAAACAAGATAAATGTTGGCCATATTTCTTCTCCTTTATACAAGCTAAATGTCGAACAGAGAAGGACAACAAAGCTTATTACCAATCATTCTCATCACATGGTGAACAGACGTACAATCACATGAAAAAGCCCGGACAAACTCATGACACTAGATTTCCCCGTTGTCTCAAGTCACTGTCTAATACCAAATTTCAAAGTGATGTAATAGGATAAAGACACTGCAGTTACGTGATGAAGCAACATTGCATTGAGTTGCTGCATGCCATTGGGTTCTTAAAGAAAAAATGATAAGCTAATGTTGCAAGACAAATTTGAGCAAAGAGGAAGAAACAACAATATCAATATCAATGAGCAAAGTATGCTATAGTAAGAAACATAAATGCTATGCAAGAAAGATTGATTTTGACATATTCGACAATGTTGAAAACTGAGTCAAATCAAAAGCTAATAAGAACAGAAAATTGAATCAACTAGGCTTATGCTGGAAAGAATTGCTGCCTATTCCTTCATTTTTTTAGGCCAATTCCTTCATATAAAGTTCAAAAAGAATTTTTATAATATAATTAGTTAATTTAACTCAAATCAGTTCATATAGTGAAATGTACAACAAAAAATAATGTATAAGTAAATAATACCCATTTTGATAATCTACGAAACTAATACCAACTAAACTTGATTTTAAAACATAACAAGGTATCAGAAAATAACCAATCCCAATAAATTATCGCCTACAAAAAATTAATAAAGAAGTTGATCATGTAAACAAATTCACATCATATAAGAAAGAAATATTCTTGAAACCCTTTCGCTTAGAGAAGAAAAAAGGAAAAAGAAATCCTTGCGTGTAAAAATGTATCTATGAAAGCAGCATCACATAGAAATCACAGATCTATATGACGAACCACATAACAAATGAATTTAAATTGGGAAGAGATTAGGAAGAAGGTCCTTGAACTGAAAATAATAGGAAAAGGAAAATGAACCAAACGGGAGGAACTGCAGCAGCATCCACAAGTGGGTTGTAGTCCTCACTCCTCAGCGGCGAGCAGCACAGGCATGGTATTTCAGGACTATTAGGTTTTTATATTTTCAAATAAAATTTAATTGGTTCAAGTATTTACTGCACCACATAGTCTAGGATCCAATTTTAATTCACTAGTTTATGGGCCTACCAGATTTGGATGAAAGACTCGTAATTATATTGAAAATTGGAAGCTGCTCATAATAATCAGCTACAAACTGTATTAAAAAACCGATCTGTTGCCAGCCTAGTTGCAATGACATCAGCTTTATGAATAATGACGTCCCTTCTGTATGTATATTTGATAACTAAGTATCATATCTGCAGAGATTTTGTATGCATCTAAAGCTGGGGGCATCGTTCAACATACAACCGCTTTAAGATGACAGATGATTGACAAATGCCCAACTTATTATGCTTGCCTGGCCAACTCTCTGTTCTTTATTTGACACTCTTCCATAGGGGCTTTATACATAGAAAAGTCGGACATTCCACACCATACGTCATCAAACTAAGAGATTTAATGATCTAGTTTGTATAATATTTTGTTATTTTTTTAACTTAATTTACCTAAAGTATATAGCTACCTTTCTTAAATATAAAAGTGCATAAGGGTGGCCAGAGGAAGGAGAATTCCTCCTCTTTGAAAAGTTTGTATCATAAAATTGGGCATATTTTATTTTGGGTTTCCTCTCAAAGTTAACAGCCTGCGAAGGCGTCGACTGTGTAACAAAGGTATTTAAAGCAAACCATAAATAACTAAGAACATATAATTTATTTTATCACGTCAAAAATTAGAAAATGCTCACAGAAGGAAACTACGATAAAATATAATAAGAAATAGCAAGAAAATATAGAAGTCATAATTATGATTTGGCTTTCACTATTAAATATTAGCCATCAGCCATCATATTTTAGGTTCTTTATTTTCTATTCTAGCTTGGAGTTGCAACTATTGGCCTACGTTACCCTTGAGATGGTGTATATAGTAAGCCATGAAATTAATTAGTTTATAAAAAAAGAAAATTCTCTAACAAAAAATGATGTGCAGATACAAAGATAGACTCCTAAATGAAAGTCACAAATGAATTTTAATTTCGTAATCATACCATACCCTTATCAACAATGCTATCATGTTCCATATTGGCCAAAAACAAAGCAAACAATGTCTTGTCCAAATTAGTAAGCACACGTCCATTTTCCTGATCAAACTTTATGTTGGACAACATAATATTAATTTTTGGCACAAACTTCCACTAAGCTTTACAAATTTGAATAATAACTTGTAAGTGTTAATACAGATCCATTATTTGATTTTCATCACACACACAAACACCCCCCTTCCCCACCCAAAAAAAGGGACTTGCTTGTTGTGCATTATGAATATTAAGGGAACTGCAAATGCATGTTCCGGTGAAGCGAATGTTGAAATTGCAAGTGCAGCTTCTATAGATGTCAAGAAATTTTTGATGATTTAAAACAATCAAGAGTTAACACAATAGATGAGACCAAGGCTTGGCTCTACTGGTTAGTGGGTAGCCTTATCAGGACTTTGGGTTCAAGTTTCATGTACTGTGCGTATGTGTTTAATTAATGATTAAAAAAAAGAGTTAATGCCTTAGACATGAGTAAGATAGCGTGAAATAGGGGTGGGCAAAAAAACCGTAGTCTTAAAAAAACCGAACCGAACCGACGGTTTTTTCTAATTCGGTTCGGTTTTTATTTTTAAAAAAAACCAAAAATACCGTTTGTAAAAAAAAACCGAAATGTCGGTTCGGTATTCGGTTCACTTAGCTGAACCGAAAAACCGAATTATTTTTTAATTTTATTCAAATCAAACATGTGTTAATTTTTAACTGATTGTGTAAGATAACTAACATAAACTTGCAAATATTGGGTTGGAGTAAATGACAGTTGATTGATGTTGCTTACCAGTAAGTTTTCTTTTTTTTTTTTAAACTAGCATCTTATTTATATAGATTGTTTATTTAATTATTTATTGTTTAAATTTTTTTTATAGATCCAAATATTGAGTTGGAGAATGCCTAAAGTTGATGTTGATATTGATGAAGATGGGAGAATGTTGTTGGCATTTGTTTGCAATTTTTTTTTTATTTTGTGTTGTAAGTTGTAATTGTTGTTATTTTTATTTCTCTTTATAACATTATGATTATGTTTATATAGATGGAGTATTGGAGTTTGGTTATGTATTTTGAAATTTTAATATTTCATATTTTGGGAGTATCTTATTAATAGTTAGTAAGATATTAGTGATAAAATGTGTTTTGAATACTTTGTATTTATTGTTAATATTTGTAATAAAATTAGGATAAATTAATTGTTGAAAAAAATTATTACATTCATGAGGCCCAATGGGCTAAAAATTTAAAAATTCAAAATAAGCCCAATAGGCCCAGAACCGAAAAAACCGAACCGAAAAGAACCGTTTGAGTTCGGTTCTTATTCGGTTCCTTTTATAAAATAACCGATTTAAATCGGTTCTACTTAATTTCGAACCGAACCAAACCAAACCGAACCGTGCCCACCCCTAGCGTGAAATGGGAAAAGAAAAATGCAGTATGAAGTCATCTTTTGTGATAATCACAGCATAATTACATCATTACTTACAGCCACATACCAAAAATGCATGTTTCCATCAGTAACCAGTCACTACTCACAAACGAACAGCCCAGTAACAATGCAAAATGCCATTCTCTTATTTCTCTCTCTGGATAGTTACTATATGGATTAAGCCACTTTTAGCTCATTCTTCGCTTAAGAGCCATAGAAGAAGTTCCTTAAAATGTGGGGTATGGAAAACCTACAAATTAGAGTTTTACAAAACATATCACTATTTCATTTTCCAGCTTTCATTTTTGTATATGAGGTTATTATTTTCATTTTATATGATGACATGGGACCAACTTGGTAACAGGCTCATTGAAGACAGCCTTAGAGCCTTAACTTAATATATTACCATGCGGCATATGCCATAAACATGTTCGCAAAATAAAACAAAAATCAATGGCTATGAAAGTAGAAAACACTGGAAATATGAATAGCATACCTCTAGCAAGGAATTTATCTTCCAAATCCATTGCCTAAAGCTTCAATGTAGTTTGTTAGCAAGCCTCCCTGTAAGGGTGAATGAGTATTCAAGCCTTGGCACACTCATAAATTACAGAGAAGATACAATATGGAAAAAAGTTTTAAAACATAAATAATTAAATCAACTGTAATAATACACCAATAATGTATACTCCATCCAAGCAATTCCAATATAGTTGAGCTAATTTTTATCTTCTTTAAATGAAAACATAGGAGATTAAAATTCCATTACTTCTCAACCACTTTACCAAAAAAGTTTAAAATAAATAAAGGTTTTAACTGTTTTCTCATTTGCGACCATGGTAAATTTTCATTCTCTACTCTCCTATTTTATTCTTTTTCTTTTACCTCAGCCGCAATGCAGCTCGTGTTTGAAACAGAACAAGAGAGCAAGCACATCAGATTATACTGTAGAGCTGTAAACTTGACAATTCGAAGCTTCATTTAAAAAAAAAAAATGCTTCAATAAGAATATAACTCCATCAAAAAAAAATAAAACTACTTTTCCTATCTATCATATAATTTCATGCAACAGAAACACAGCCAACTAAATTAAAAATTGAAAAAGAAAAAAACTCCAATCCCGTTTTAGAATCCCATCGAAACATAAAAAAGAAACAAAAAAAAATCCCCAATTTACATATTCAAAACTCGACAAAACAGATTCAAAAGCTACATGATGCAGCATTGCTAATACTATTTCACAGGCTAATGTTCATACATTGTGCGAATTTAACAGTAAATAAATAAAAAGCGTTACAAGAAATCAAAATCAAATGTCAAAAAGCAAATAAATTTCCAAAACTAAAGCACGAAAAGTAACGTAAATTTAGAAACAAAAACGAACAGAGATGGAAACAGAAACAAGAACGGATCTGAACGCGTAGAAAGAATTTTTAAAAAAGGCATGATTTTTATTTACAGATAAAATTCAAAAACTATAAAAAAAAAACGAAAACAAATCAAAGAAAATTCATGTACCTGTAAACAATGGGGAGGAATCTAGGGTTTTAACGAGACAAAACCCAAAGAATTTTGCTTTAGAGAAGTCACGAATCCAAAGACAGAGAGAGAAACTTCGCCGTTGTTATTAGTTTGTTTTTTTTTTTTTTCCCTTTTTTTTCTGAGAGAGAAAAGCTTCTGCGAGTCGTTCACGTTTCCAAGTTAAGCGAATTGTGGGAGGTAAAGCACACGCTCAGGTACGGCGCGTTGACAGCGATCGGTGCTAATGTAAAATCAGGGTTGGTTCAGCGGAGCGGGGAAAAAGTGCATGAAGCAATGTCCCGTTCTAGGATTGGTGCGTGTATGACACGCGAAGTGATGGTGGGTGTGGGGGATGATGGTGATCCATTTAGTTTATCTAGTTTTTGCTTAGATTTGTCACTGCATGGCTTGGCAATATGGATCTGATGATCTGATCTAAACCGTCCGATCTAATCCTGTGACTAAGAAAGGGAGGGGGGGGGGGGATTATAGTTTTGTTTGATACTGTTGACTGAAAAGACTAATTGAGGAGTAACTGATTAATGAGGCGGGTAATTTCCTGGAATTAATTAAAGGGACTTTTAGAGTCGTAGGAAATGGGATTCCTGGAAAAGCACAGGTCTAAAATTTGAATACGTGTCAGCAGAATCTTCAAATGAGTGTGGGGAAAGAAACAGTCAACAAAAGTTGGTTGCCATGTCAAACTCAAAACCAAGAGGTTTGGCACTTTTAATGATTCATTCACGCACATTTTATTGTGCCTTTTTTTAACCAATTAACACTTGGGCGGACACACCAACACCCCATGTAGCCTCTCATTGGCGGGTTTTGTGTTAAAGGTTCGTGAATTTCATGGGGCTGGTGAAGAATTGCTGGCTTTGTTGACCCCACCCGCGCAAAGAAATTTTTTATTATTTTATTTTCGAGAACCGAGATATTTTGTTAATTCAGTACGGTAGAAATCTATCCAGACCTTCTTCCATCTGTTTGATACAAATGAAATTCAGTTCAAAATTATCTTATAAATACAGAGAAAAAGTAACTGCCAGAATACATTGAGAGGGACTTAAATTATCCACCTCAATAGTGAAATAAGAATATATTTTTTTAATAATATCTGTCATATTTCTATTAACTTTTTAATTTTAAAATATTATTATTATTTTTCACTCTTTTTGTTCCCTTGTAAAAAAGTCTCGAGGGTTGGCAATTGAATAATGTTATGCTTTCCAAAATAACTCTACTGGGGCGGCGACAATTAATAATGTGAACACATATAGTGCCTGATTTTGGCCTTTATGGAAGAAGCAGGTTGCGCAAAATAGTGAAATTAAAATTAAATAGAATCTTATGATAATGTGTCGATAACAACGCAGTGACAGTGCCATGTCCAAAGAGTTGGACATGGGTTGTCCAACAAACAATTTATAGAAATATGATGTGACCGGTGATGCCACTGCTTAACTCACTGGATACCATTTATGGTTTGAATATGCATTTACTGAGATTGTGATACACACAATTTTCTTTCTTTATTTATTTCTTTTTTTTTTCCTTTGGGGTTTGTAAATAGTTGTTGAAAATGTTTATGTACACATATGTGTAAACACACACACATACGATTAACACAATGAAGATTTATTGTATACTTCAAAAAGAAATAATTGCCCGCCTATGTGCCCAAAGTAATTATATGTTGACTTACAATTATCTCGTGTATGATTGATCATTGTATAACTATAATTATAAACGAGAAATATGACAAAATGACTATTATAGGTTACAACCATGATTTTTTGTTGGACATTTTAGCTCTCAGTTAGGCCATCAATTTTTTTCATTATCGTCTCTCAAATACATAATATCCATATGAATTTCGGTTCAGTACTCTAGTGTTTGCATGATTTTTTTTTTTTTTACACACTAATCTTTTTACAACATTCTAAGTTGTATCTATGATTACATATTAACCATACATTATTATAAAGTGCACAGTTTTTTTAAAAGATCATTGTAGCTTAGATCGGTATTAGATCCAAAAGAATTCAAATTCTCTATAAAAGATTACGAAAGAAACAAAGATTTGAAAAAAATATTTTAAAAATAGGGGTTAATTTTGTCCTGCACCCAACTGTTTCAACATTTTTCGCCACGCACCCATATGTTTCAACATTTTTCGCCACGCACCCATATGTTTTGAAAATACTCACTCCACACCCAATTCCGTTAATTTGACCGTTTATTCTAACGGTCAAAGGGCAAATTTAAAAATTCATATCCAAAATATTATTTGATGATGATAAATTAAATTTATTTGATAATTTAATTAATGAAATTATTATTAATTACCTTTAAATAAAATTTTTTAATGTAAACATTAATTATTAAATTAACATTTTATCTCATTTTATTTTTCTCTAATTCAAGATAAGGGGTATTTCGGACATTTACTTAAACTTCAAATAGCTCCGTTAAACATAACGGTCAAATTAACAGAATTGGGTGTGGAGTGAGTATTTTCGAAATATATGGATGCGTGACGAAAAATGTTCAAACAGTTGGGGGCAGGACAAAATTAACCCTAAAAATAGAGATGAAACTTATGCAATGAACACGGCATTGAGATGCATCAAAATCGTAACATATCAGAATCTTTAGACCCTACAAAAAGGCAAAAAGGTGGCTCTGCAGTCCAAAGTAAAGGAGGGGGAAAAGCAGTTCTTGCTTAAAAGCATGAACTTTCTAGATCCTCTACGGAAATGGAAACGAAGGAATTAACCACTCAAATGACATCTCATAAGCAACTTCTTGTCACAAGCAGCAGCAGCAACAAATGCAGCTGCATGCAAATGCAAACGCTAATTTAAGTGCTTTTGCAACATTTATATGCCCAACAGCTTGCAGTAATTGCCTTTTTTGTATTTATCTTTTCTAATCTACGTGTATAAATGATGATCACATGCATGGGATTAATTGCCTTGCGCGGACCTGTGACCGCTTCACACCAATCATTGCTTTTTATGAGCTTTAGTTTTCTGTCGTTTGTAATGACAAGCATCACTAAAAAAAACAAGTCCACTAGAAATAGAGTTCCCTTAAGTGACTTGATTGAGTTTGCTCTCCATTTCAAGTCGCAGAAAAATCATCTTTGTTGAGAGAACTTGTGCCTCTCAGTTCGAGCGAAAACTTCTAGTTTGAGTTGCGGTACGGGCTTAAAGGTGCCTTCCACAATTGGATCCCTCCCCAAGATACCTCATGATTAAGACAAAAAAAAAAACCTCTTTAAATAAAATTCTACTTATTATCTGAAAAGTTATACAAATAAAAATTGTTCTAAAATATTTTTCAAATGATATTATCTTTCTCTCTCTTAATATTAAAGAGGAAAAGATAATCTTATTTCAAAAATATCATTTGGATAGTGTTTTAGAGTTTTCAATTGAGTATTATCTCATTCTTGAAGAATGAAATTATTATTTTAATTGAGAAAAAATTTAATTAAAATAATATAAATATTTTTTAATTTAAAAAATCTTTTAGAAAATGACTAATTAAGTATACTTTAAATTTTGACACATTTTGGTGGTAGTTTTGGGCTGTTAGTTATAACTTAGACATAATTTTGTATACTATTTTTTAAAGAGTCGCACAAAGCAGCTGCCCTTCAATTAAAACTTCCAATTGCATCGTAGTTTTACCAACAATGTTATAAAATACATAAAAAGAAATTTCTAGACTTTTAGCAGTAGCACACTGCTGTAAATATGGAGCCAAAAAGCACCATGCCTCGGAGAAAGTACAGTTGGAACGTCGTCGACCTTTTTTTGTTTTGCCCGCCTTCTTCTTCCTTCCCTTAATTAATGGTTATTTGTAAATGCCGATGTAATTGGGAGACATGAGAGTATGGTTTCGAATGGCATGGCACTCCCTGTCTATTTAATTTGCTTTAAAACAATTGTTCGTACGGTAAATAAATAGTATATTTTGCATTTTTACTTTTTAAGCAGTTTTTTTTTTAAATTTGAGTACCCGAGTTTGAATTCTAAAAAAACGTAGAACTAAAAAAATAATTTAAATTTTGTCCACCTTCTTGGTTAATTAATATATACAATTCATCTAATTTTTGGGTATCGGGGGAAAAAAAAAGCATGATAAAAGTTGACAATTATTGTCGAATTACGAGTTGAATTATGTATATTCTATACAATATCGAAGTGGCATTTCTAATGGACCGGATGATGATTATTGTTGGAACGTATATCTTACAGCATGCTTCTGGATATGCTCGTTTGTTGGCGTCAATCCGAAGTGGTGCTTCGTGTTGCCTAGTAATTGTGGCCTTGTGCGAGTAGATATATGAGCTACTGCTCAGCAGATTTTTAGGGTGTACTGCAAATGTAGGCATCTAGACTTCCAGGGTAATTTTTAAAAACCTCTCCTGAGGTTTGAGCTTGTTGCAAGTAGATGGCGAGAATTTATTTATTTATAAAAAACTCTCTACCGTCAGTTAACTTTAACATTGACCGTTAGTTGACTGTACAAAGACAATATTACCCTTAACAATAGTTTATAGACGGAAATAACTAAAAAAAAATTAAAATTGTTGGCGCGAAAAGCACAAACTCTATTTTTTGACAATTTTATCCTTGTCAATTCTAAAGATTTACAATATCATAGGTAAAGATTATAACTATTTCATTTTCAAGTTTTTAATTTTATCTTTTTATAGGAACTTTAAGAAAATATTAATAATTTAAAGAGAATTTTTTAATTTTTTAATTTATCTTTCTTGTAGGAACTTTAAGAAAATATCAATAATTTAAAGAGGGTAAAATAGCCAACAATTTTAATTTTTTTTTAGTTATTTCCATCTATAAATCGTTATTAAGGGTAATATTGTCTTTGCACAGTCAACTAACGGTCAATATTAAAATTAACTAACGGTAGAGGGTTTTTTACAAATAAATAAATTCTCGTCATCTACTTGCAACAAGCCCAAACCTCAGGGGAGATTTTTAAAAATTACCCAGACTTCCAACAAATTTCAGTTCATAATGTATCTGTAAATATAATTATACAAAAAGGGAGATTAAAAAAAAAAAAGGCGTTTCATTCACACCACTTACAAACCCTTTTTCCTGACTATTTGTTGCAAGCTGCCCGCCCAAGTGAATTGGGCTTGGGCTTTGAACCCCGGATCTTGCCCACTGGGCCTTCGTCCAAAAGTAAAGAATGCTGGTTATAACTTATGGGCATGTTTGGTTATGGTATTAGAACTCCTCGTTATATTAAGTTTATACATACTCATGTTTGGTAGTTAACATAGCTACAGCAGCATTGCATTAATGGGCCCAAGCTAATTGCCGCATTAGCTTGCATCTTCTTCTTTTTTTTTAACTAAATTTTCTTATTATTATTATTATTATTATTATTATTATTATTATAGATAAATATAAATTTTGAATTTAATATAATATTATGTAATTTTAATTTTAATTATTTATTTTTACATTATAATTATTGATATAAATTAATAAACTTATAATTTATTATTCAATAATATAATATTATATTTATTATTTTTACATTTTATTAGTAAATTTATAATTTAATATAATTAATAATTATTTAAATTTGAATAATATTAATTTAAAATTAATAATAATATAAAATATTAATACAATTTAAATATATGATTATAATATAATATATAATTTAAATTAATTACAAAAAAATTAATACAATACAGTGCAACACCAAATATTGAATAACATTATTATAATACAGTACTGATACAATACAATATAATACAATACAGTATGCCAAACACACCCTATAATTATCTGGTTATCTCATGATATTTGCCCCACCTCCTTGGTAATTTTTTGAAGCAAAGGTGCAAATGAGACATAAACAGTAAAAAAAACCATCGCAAATATCATGACTTGGCTTTTTTTACCAAAAATTTCCGACTTAACCATGCTCTAAAATGCCATGAAGGGAAATTAAATAGCACTATTTCTTTTCTAATCCAAGAAATCTAATTTTTTTAGTATAATTTATTTTTTGAAAATTTTGTATTAAAAAAAAAGCTAAAGACCTTTTTTGGGGTTAAATATTGATTTAAAAAAAAACAATGCTCTTAATACCAACAAAAATAAAAAATTCCTGGGTATATGCCGAGAGTTGATTGCGAATTAAATTTTTATTTGATTTAGAGATTGAAGCCTAAATAATTTAAGCCAAATTCTAAATTTTAAACTAACTTATTCAACTCTAAACTTTAAAGTCCGCAACTGCAGCTTGAAGCTTTTATTAACAGTATCAAACGTACAATGAAATTTTAATTTGTTCCTCAGTTCATCAAATACCATAAGCACTTGAGTTCCAAGATATAAAATATGAATCACAGTTAAATTGGAAGTAACTAAGAGTGTTGAACAATGAAACAAAGAAACCGCATATAATAACTATTAATATACGATAGCCAAACAACCACAACCATTTATTAAAAAAAAAAAGATACATACAAAACTAGGTTATCAACATATGAGGCATGAACTAGTGCTGCAATCTCATACCATAATATGTGGCGTGCTTCTATTAGTAGAGGTAGGGAGTATGTGACTGCATGCAAACAAATTCTATTATCACTTCCTCAACACCAAGCACTTTCAAAGCACTACTTAGTATTAACAAGACGAATGTGTTGAAATAAAAAAAGAAAGAAATTACAACCGAGAAGAAAAATGTTTATTTCATAAAGCTATTGCAAAGCTATAAAAATATAGTACACATTTTTAAGTCATGTTTGGTAGGAGTGGACAAAATAACCAATCTAATCCAACTCGACCTGATCCAATCCGAAAAAAATTGAGTTCGAATTAGATCAGATTGAGCATAATATCCGATCAGATCAAATGTTGCCAACCTGATCCAAGCCAACAACCTGATCAAGTTGGCTTAAAAAAAGGAAATGAAAAACACACACGTATACAGCACACACATATACGATATACAACTTGACAACTCTATAAAACAAGAGTTATCATGACATTTCTAAATTTAAACTAACATTACTTAAAGAGTAAATGATGTGTTTTTATTACATTTTTAGTTACATTTTGTATGAGAATCTATTTAAGTTTAATTTTAATAAATTGATTGTGTTTTAGATCACTTTGTGCTCTGACTATGTGAATGATTGTAGGTGACCAAAAAGTTCAAGCGTAATGGATGGATGCTGCAGCAGCAGACCTGTAGAAATGACAAAGAACTTGTTTGCAGATAAACTAAAACAAGTCTGCCTCAGAGAAGATGTGGTACTAATTGCTGCAGCAAGCCAAGAGCAAACACATACAAGACTACTCACATGTTAACCGATAAAGCATGCTGCAGTTGTTACTGCACTGTCACTATCATTAGCAAACAAAATAGTGACAGACGGCACAAAAAAATATGCAACCCGAGGTTGCCAAAAAAAGAGACACGCGGCCACATGCGTTTGGTTGCCCTAATTTCAAGATATAAAAAGAGCACTTGTGAAAACAAAAAGGGGGTTGTCACAAAAAAAACAACTGAGATAAAAAGAAAAGGAAGAGAATAAGAGAGAGTTGAGGGCTGCAACAAGAGATTTTTGAGAAAAAGAATGAGAGATCGCACAAACCTAAGAGAAAGACGGCTTGAATTTAGCGTATCTCAATTTCTACTTTTTATTTGCTTATTTTTATATTTCTCTAGCAATGTATTTGATGGCAAAAACGTGTGTTGTTACTATTTTATCGCCTGCTATAAACTAAACTTTGATATAGTTGGGTGTTAAACAAACTTAATGGTTATTTGACTTATATATGTGTGTTGCTTAGAATCTATTGTAGCATTTTGTTTTGATTTTACTTATTGCAAATCTTTATTTGGTTGACCACCCATTTAGTAGATACTAGTTAAGAAAGAGCCTAAAAAAAGTCTGACTTAGTGGAAAAAGATGAGTCTTTATGTGTTTCCCAACAAATGCCATGTGTGACATTTTATGCGATTGAGAAGCAAATCTGAGATATGTACACTATTTCGAAATTTCAAGAATTTCAACAAGAGTTGATTGGGAAGATATATTATGAATTTGTCAATTCTATGGGTTGTGAATATATAGTTAGAGAGAATGTTAAAGTTGGAGACAGTAAAAAAAAATAACTTTTTTTAAAGTACATTTTGAAAAAAAAATGGTGAAATTCATTGTAGTTGTTCAAGGTTCCAGTTTAAATGAATTCTTTGTAGACATGACATTACAATTATAATACACAATGACATAGAAGTACTTCCAGAAAAGTACACCTACGAAGATGGAGAAAAAGATGTGTGGAGATGTCATAGTAGGATGAAGACAAGTTATGAACAACATAGTTGCACAGATGAACAAAAGCGATATGAGAAAATCTTTATTAGTATTGCATAAATTACAAATATGGCTACAACAAATGTTGAAAGTTGTAATCTTGTTTTGAATTGGATTGAGAATGTACGGAAAGATCTACCGAAAATAATTTAGTGCGGAGGTAATGAAGCAACTATTTCTACAGGCCAAGGAAGTTGTAGTAATGTCGTGGGAATTTCAACAAATGATGTTAAGACAGTACGTGATCCAGTAGCTAAGCATTGTAAAGGTCATCCACTTTGTCAAAGAAAAAAGTCCAACAAATTTTCAAAATCTAAAATGAATTCAGCATGTTCTAATGCAAAGCTTAATTTTAAAATTTATTAAAGTAGAATAATCTATTTCATAAATGATGTTCAAATGTTAGTTTTGTTGACTTTTCAAGATGGATCTAGTGGCAACTGTGATCCAACTGTGATCCCAACACCTCAAAATCTTGAAGGAAATTCCGTTGATAGGAATATGTACCCACATGGAATTATGGACTATTGTAATGTAAGCTTTTTCGCACTTTATGTATATAATTTTTTTATTATCGTTTCGTTAAAGTTCCATTATTATATGTTTGTTTTAGGATCTTATGAACTTGTATCATGTAATTGGGGATAGTGTTTATCCAACATCTACACAAAATTCTTGCACGGTAAGTGGTGATAAATTTTGTATTTGCTTATCTTATCTACTTTAGTATTTGCTCATCTTATCTACTTTATTTTCTTTATTATAACAAGATATTTATTTTTTATAATAGCAACCATAACACCAGCTACATGGACATTTTCAGCAACCACTCTTTCAATAAGATAATGAATACAGAGTTAATAGGGAGTTTCAAAGTGATTTCATAGAATAATATTGTATTTGTATTTTAAGAATGAAGAATGCAAATGTCTGTTATATTCTCATTCATATTATGATACAAACCTTTGGCTATGAGTTGTGAGCTTGTGAGCTTGTGAATTTGATACATGGACTTATTCCTATAATGGCATATTTTTCCATTAGTGGCATATTTGTAGTTTTAGTCGTGTGGTATTAGAATGCTTCTGGGTATATGTGTTGATCTCAGTTACAACGCATTCTCTTGGCATTGCTCTCAAACTTCTTACTCAATATGCACCAATTATCATTAATTTCAAGTATAATATGAAAGTCAACTAATGAAATAACAAAAGCTAATATATTAATAAGAGAAGCTAATACATTAACATTAATGTCGTGAAAATTTTTTTGCATCTACTGAAGTATTCATGATATATTTCTAAAAAAAAAGGATAACGATATATTAGTTAAGTATACAACTTAAATATAATACATATTAAAACAGTTATAATTAATTATGGGACATATTTTACAATAAGACTTGGTTCTCTTTTTTGTAGTTCATTCTATGTCAATTGCCTTTGATCTTCACGTTGTCTTTGTTGAAGTTCTTTCTCAAACAATTGAAATCTAAGAGACAAGCATTTTATTTTATACCCCAACTTGCAGACTTCTCCTAATAAGATGTCAATTATAATCTCATTCATATCCCGATCTTTCATCTCTCCAAAGTCATTAGATTCACCGCTCTTCTTATCATTATCCCATTCAAAAGTCTCACATCTTTTGCACTTTTAAAACTTACGATTCAAATTTTCTCTTGTACATGAAGTTTGTAAGACCTTACTACTGTTGCAGTATTTTTCACAAGCTTTTAGCTGTGTTTGATTTTCGCTTGTGGTAGAAAACATAATGATTGAATAAATTATGTACAAATATAAACAAAAGCACATAATGATTGTCAAGGTAAGTCATTATAGCACATAATGATGATTTCAAATATAAACAACACATAATAGTAATTCTCAAATGCAAATACAAATCAAATGCTTTCTCTGTGCATGATCAGCTTAATAAGCTTACCAATAACTTAAATATACAACTCATAGTTTGTCAATATTTGAATTAATGAAGCTAAAGTTAAAATTAAGCAATCTTTATCCTTGTGAGTGAAATAGGCATCTTAAGTTAAGCTTCTGTCATTTTAAATGTCATTGTTCCGATCCAAGAGCAAAACTATTGAATTGAAAGCTTTTCAAATTATAATTTTATATAAATAGGGATAATGTTTCATTCGATTATGCTACTTTATTTGTAAAGTTGGAAAGTAATTTATAGAAATTTACTAAAGACACTAATTGGGTGTAGATGCAACGTAACTATGTCCAAGCATATATTTCCGATCATAAATTCAACAAAAAAAGGCATATAAAGGATGTGATTTGTAGCTATATATATATAATAAGCTCTAGTTATAGTGATCATGGTGCCATTTCCAGCACAAAGTCATCTCAATAAGCTCCTAAGACTAAAAAATGCAATTACAAATCAATCTATTTGAACTCATTTGCCTAATACAAATCAATCTAAACTAATTCATATGCCTGTTGCAACTTATATTTTCTTGCATAATCATCCCAAAAGCAACTCATGAAGTGTATATATCAACACAATTTAACAATATCTAACAGCAAGTTTTAATAGCAAATATCAAACAATAGAATAGCATTTTACAATTTGTAATAGAAAGTTTTAACAAAAACTGTCAACACAATTTAACACAATGGCAATTGAATCTTTACATATTCGTAATCAGCACAACCAAAATTTGGCAATAATGAAATAAATTACCTCCACAAATCGATTACGCAGCCAATGACAAGTGAAGTCGAGAGAGTGAAGTTGCAGTTATCGACAGGGTAGAGAGAGAGATAAAGAGAGCCAACAACTAGGTGTGGAGATACCCATAGCAAGAGAGAGAGAGAGAGAACGCCGACGGAGAGAGCACAAAGTAGTCAGATGTGTGAGAAACGCTACATTTTAGCATGAGTGCGGTGTGAGTTTGTGTGAGAGCTGTGTGAGACGAGTGTGTGTTGTGCGCTATAGTGACTTATTTTATAGTTAGTACAAAACACACCGTTTTGTGCTAACTGTGGTGCTTAACGTGGGATGAATCTCATTTTTTTAAAAAATAATAATTGATTGGAAAAAAAAAAAAGGAATCAATAGCTAGCTCTTTAGATGGATAAATTTCAAATTATCCATTGTTGAAGCAACAATTTTTAAAATATCTATTTTTTAAATTGTTATAATTTTTAATATATTTTTATTTTTATTTAATGGGAACGACTTTAGCACTAAGTGAACTAGGCAGTCACTTAAATCTCATATTTAGAATGACCCCTATTTTTCAGGGCAATTATTCTTTGAAATTTCAAAGATTTTCTTTTAAGTTATGTATGTAGGGAAAAATAAATTTTTAGGCATTTTATTGTTATTATTCCCATTCATAATTGTGTAAAGTTTAAATTTTTTTCCTCATACAAATACTATATTTGATAATTTCACGTTGAAACAAAGGCAACATTTTTAAAAAAAATCTAAATATATATGAATTTATCTAAAGTCTGAGTGTGTCTAACTATAAATATCTAAACAATATATTTGTTTTTCTTTTTTAATATCTGGATACAAGTGGCATTTGATTGTTTTTATAAATAAAAAAAAACTTAAACATGTTTATTTGACATTTATTTCGTTATAAGTCAAAATAAATAAAGGGATTAGGTTTTTATAGTATAAGAAAACAAATATATTTAGGTGGTGTTTGGTTTCAAGAAAGGGGAGGAGAGGAGAAAAGGAAAAAAAAAAAAAGGAGAGGAGTGGAGAGGTGATGAGAGAAGAGGAGTGCAAAAATTCATTGCTATTGTTTTGTTTTACATTAAATTTGAGAGGAAAAGAAATTACATATTTTTTATTTGGACAAATATACCCATTATCTTTAATGTTAATATTATTAATAAATTTAAAAAAATAATTAAACTATGAATTAATTTAATATAGAAAATAAATTAATAACAAAACATTTAATTTTTTATTATATTTTTTATTCATTATTATTTTATAATCAAAATAAGTAACATTGCATAACTAGTTATATATTCAATTTAGTTTCTAAATATTTATAATTATTGAAAACAATAATATATTAGCCTATTGAAATACCTAGTTAAATAGAGATTTTTTTTAAAATTACAACACCAGGTCTTGGACAGTAGTTGACCGTCGCAGCCGTCACCTATGACCGCTGTTGGCCGCTATTGAACGTTATTTTTTATCTCGTTAAATACATAATAATGATCATATATGGATGCTTTACTCATTGGAAGTGTTAATTTGGCAGCAAATACAGTATATGGTCGGAAATATAAAAGTTAAAATTTTTCCAAACATTAAAATAAGATTTGAGGTAAATAACAATGTGTATTAGCATTTCTAACTCCAGAGAGTTGTAGATCGGCTCATAAGGATTCCATTAGTATCGGTTTGAAAGGTGAAGCGCTTCTCTGGCGAAAAGCCCACGAGTCTCCGATGACTGTCCAGCAATTCACTTTACTGCTTTTTCGTTTTTCAAATAAGTTCATCATATTAATTTAAGAAACTAAATGTAAATTATTTGCACTTTAACTTATTTAAAATTAATTTTATTTAGAGGATAGTATTAGAATTTTTATATTCCAATAGATGAGGAATTTGAAATCATTATCCATTGATAAGTAATGCAAATTACTCAATCTGATAGAAATTGAATTTCAATTAAATTTGGTTCAACCAAACAGGGGAAAGTGGAAAAGAAATCAAATTCTTTTCCTCTCCCCACTCCTCTACGCTTAAGCAAACATGGCCTTAAAAGAATATTTTTAGGATACAGTATTTACTTCACATTTAAATAAAAGTAATAAAAATTCACTTTTCTTATTCATAAGTATTTGTCAAAAAATCAAATGTAAGTTACAAAAATAAACAAACAAATTTAAAAAAATATTTAAAACTACTAAAATTTTAGATTTAAGATATTTAACAAACATATCCTAAGATTTATATCTTTTTATAAAAGTTCTATATCATACTATCTTCATGGTACAATTAATGACTGTAACCCTTAATCCTTTCGTTTGTTAATCCTTCCAAGGAACATATTAAATGCTTTCACTTTCAAGGAAAAAAAGAAAGAAAGAAAAATACTCCATCAAAATTATTAATGTTAGAATTGATATTTTGCATTCCATTAAATTATATTAAAAACCTAAAAACCAATAGACATTGAATAAACAATAATCTAAACTAAAAAAATTTCTTACTTTTTTCTCTATAAAGAAAATTCTTCTTTATGAAATCCATTGCTATCATCTTATGATTATTATACTCATTCCAGTTAGTCAACTTTCCAAGTGCTATCATTATAATTATTTTATTTTAAATTATTATTGTTCTTATTTTTTTAAAAATTTTAATTTATATTTTACATTGACATATGACAAAAAAAAAGAACAAATTTTGAGCTATTTTATATTTCTTTTAGAGTTGATGTTGTTGAATATATGAAGGCCTAAAAAAAAAAGGTTCGCTTAAAGCCTAAGTGAATTAATAAATATTTTTTTGCCTTCCTAACACAAATAAGAGAAAAATTGAGGTTTTCAATAATTTTAACATATTTTGAATATTATCATTTGATGAGAAGAGTAATTCGAAATTAATCTTCAATAAAAAAAAAATCAATCGCTCTAATTTTTGCAGGCAATACAATGGCCCCGTTTAGACCTATATTTGGGGAAAAAATTTCACGTCCTTTATAGGCGTGGGGCAGGTGCGCTGGCGACAAACGGGCTACAAGCAATGGGGTCCTCTTGGCGACGTGGTCATAACAAAGCTGAAACAGACGTTGATTCACTGACAGCAAAGATGTGACATGCACATACTTACGTAGGGATGGCAAAATCTGGGTTTGGATCCGGGTTTAGTCTTTCCGGATCTGGACCCGAATACCATTTTCTTTTTTCGGATCCGGATTTTAATCCGGATTTTTTTACCTGGGTCCGGGTCCGGGTTCAACCCGAAAAAATCTGAATTTTGAACCCGGATCAATGAATCAATATTAATTTTTAAAATTCTAAAAATAAAAAATTAATACATTTCTAAATAATAACACATTTAGATTAATCAATAAAATTAATTAAAAAATAATATAAAAATTAAATATCCGGGTCCGGGTTCTGGATGTCCGGGTTAACCTAAACCCGGACTCGGACCCGGATATATCCGGGTTATTAAAATTTATTCCGGACCCAGATTTTTTTATATTCCGGTGCGGGTTCAACCCAGCCCGAATTATCCGGGTTCGTCCGGGCTCGGGCCGGGTCCGGGTTATTTTGCCATCCCTAGACTTACGTATAGACCTGGGCCTACTAGTCACCCACCACCCCTGGGCCTCTAAGGATGATAATTTTTTTCGATGGGATGGGATCCTGCGGGATTTTATCTCATTTAGGACAAGATTAAAATATATTTTTGTCTTATAAAAAAATTTAAGGATGAGATTAAGATATTTTTTTATTCCAATTACATATGCGGGACGAGAGTGAGATTGACAAATTCTGTCCCATTCCGTCTCATTACCGATTAAAAATATAAATTTTTTCAATTAGAATGGGATCCGTAGGATTTCATTTTTTTTTTAGACGAGATTAAAATATATTTTTATCTTAAAAAAATATAAGAATGAGGTTAAAATATTTTTTCATCTCATTTATATATACAGGATAGGACTAAAATTAATAAATTTCATATCATCCCATCTCATTCCATTGCCAATCCTATGAGCCACTACTCCAAACAGTTTAAAATAATAATTGATAGATACAATCATGCAAACAACAACAACAAAAAAAAAAAAAGGAAAAAGGACGAAGGACGAAGGACGAAGGAAACGACAGCCAGGTGGTCATTAATGAGCTGAATTTCAGATTATTGCCGCAAAACAAATAATTTTTAAAATATTTATTTTTTAAATTATTATAAATTTTAATTTATTTTATTTTATTTAAAATATAAAAAATTGAGATAAATTTAGCTCTAAATAAATTAGGCGGTGGTGTAGGATCCCATATTTTTAAAAGACTCTAATTTTTTGGTGATTATTCTTTAAAATTTTAAGAATTTTCTTTTAAGTTACATAGGCAGAAAATTAATTTTTATTTTCTATATTATTGTTAATAGATTAGAGATCTATAGAATTGACTAAAAAAATGATAGTAATTTAAATCTTTATTTGCAATCATCCGGTTTCACATTTAAATCTTAAAAAAAATAATTAAGGTTTAAACCCAAGCCTAGTATAATAAATTATCATCGGAGTTCAAAACAAAAAGATCAAACCTGGTCGCATACCCATATTTTACTATAAAAATTCTAAAATACTTCTAATGTATTACAATTAATTAATACATACATGATATATGCGGTTGAATTTAATATAACATTCACTGATATTTTTTATTTTGTTTGTTGCTTGCATTATCAATATTCTCGTTGTTACTATTTGCGAGTTTGTCATAATCATGTAAATTAATCTGATTAAAAAATCTTCGGACATATGCCAAGAGTTGAATGCGGATTAACTTTCTGTTTTATTTTAGAAAATGAAGCCTAAAGAATTCAGTTCAAATTAAGATATTTTTTAAATTAATTTATTCATCTCTAACTTTCTGAATGCAGTATGTAGATACAAACTATAAAGTAGAACAATGAAGAGGTGAAGCAAGAATCCCACGAGTTTTTTTAATTTTTAATTTTTATTTCTTTAATGGAAATCCAATGAGAGCTTAAATTACTAAACTGCAACCGTGGCTTGAAGCAGCTTTCTAGTAACAGAATCAAAATTACAATAAACTTTTACGTACCTTGTTCCCTAATGCACCAAGACCATAAGCACTCGAGTTCTAATAAATGAGTGAATCATAATTTTTGCTCTTTCACAAAAATTATGAACTTATAGATTAAAACTCGTTAATTTGGTAGAATATAAAAAAATTAACTAAATTAAAAAAACTTAAAAAATTTTAAAAATAAAAAAATTTATTCAAATCAAATCTGCCGGCCATAATTGACAACAGCTGCTTGTGAATGAGACCACTTGCAATGTTGTTATGTTAAGTAGGCCAATTAATCAATCACCCACCGCTTCCAGTACCGCAAACTATGTTTAGTAATTGACATAAAATAAAAGAAGAAGAGGAGCAAAGAAACAACAACTAGAGCCAATCTCCAAGCAAATATGGATCTTCAAAACAGACAGAAGCTTCACATAGCAATGTTTCCATGGCTGGCTTACGGCCACATCATGCCTTTTTTCCAAGTCGCCATGTTTTTGGCTGAAAAGGGTCACCACGTATCTTACATCTCCACCCCAAAAAATATTGATCGCCTCCCACAAATTCCCACTAATTTGTCCTCCCGTTTGAGCTATATACAGCTTCCTTTGCCTCAACTTGATGGCCTGCCAGAGGGAGCTGAGTCAACTGCCGAATTACCCATTCACAAAGTTCCTTATCTTAAAAAGGCCCACGACTTGCTACAACTTCCCTTGACAAACTTCCTCCAAGATTCACGCGTCAACTGGATCATTCACGACTTTATCTCTCACTGGTTGCCTCCTGTCGCCGCTCAACTCGGCGTCAACTCAGTCTTCTTCAGCATATACAGCGCCGCAACTCTTTGTTTTACTGGCCCGCCTTCAGACGTGATCGCAGGTCGACGCCAGAAGCCAGAGGACTTCACGGTGGTCCCTGAGTGGATAGACTTTCAATCTAATCTCGCTTTTAAACCCTACGAGACGTTAATCAACCAGGACGGCATGGACGACTCGGTGTCCGATTATCTTCGCGCAGCATTTGTGCTTCAAGATTGCCGAGTCGTGATTCTCAGGAGCTGTGCAGAGTTTGAACCCGACGCTCTTCGTTTACTCGGTAAGATGCTCCAAAAACCGGTTTTGCCGGTCGGCTTGCTCGCACCATCACTCCAAGATTCCGCCGCGGGTGAGCATTGGCCGGTGTTAAAAGACTGGCTTGACAGTAAGGAAAATAACTCGGTGGTTTATGCTGCATTCGGGACTGAGATGACTCTCAGTCAAGAGCTGCTGCATGAGTTAGCTTATGGACTAGAGAAATCCGGGTTGCCTTTTATTTGGATAATCAAGAACCGCCCACTTGTCGAAGGGGAATCGGGCCTGGATCATCTACTCCCACCCGGGTTTCAAGACCGGGTCTCCGGTACGGGCTTGGTGTGGACGGATTGGGCACCTCAGTTAAGGATCTTGGCCCATCCATCTATTGGTGGGTTCTTGACTCACTCTGGTTGGAGTTCGGTCATTGAGGCGCTCGGGTTGGGACGGCCGTTGATTTTACTCCCCGGGAGTTCGGATACTGGGTTGGTTGCTAGGTTGATGCACAGCAGGCGGCTCGGGCTTGAGGTAGAGAGAAATGAGCAAGATGGGTCGTTTACGAGGGACTCAGTGGCCGATTGCATTAGGCGAGTCGTGGTGGACCAAGAAGGTGAGCCACTTAGAGCGAATGCACGGGCAGTGAGAGATATTTTTGGCAGTACGCATTTGAGCTACAAGCATTTGGACGAGTTCACTCGGTTCATTGAGAATTATACCGCTTCAACTAAGTCTCTTTGATCCGTGGATGCTATTTTTCATTTTGCAGTAAAAAGTATTGAAGGGCAATGTAATGGAGGGAAACCTTGTTCCTCAAGTTTTATTCGCATAACATCATATCTATTGTACAATGCTTTGGCATCACCATCTCTTTGAAATTTCTACCTAATTTTTTAGCTAAAAATTTCCAAAAGGTATATACGATAACACAGTTCAAAACAATCAATACCCAGAATAATTTCAGAACTCCAATATTACCATTATTCATAACGAGAAGAGACTGACACAGCCATAATAAAGGCTGAAATCCATAACCGAATTTACAGATTACATGCAGGAAAAGAAATACCATGAGGATTTCATCCACCTGGTTAAGATTGACATAAGCAGTCTACAAACCTACAAATTCATTGCCTAGTGGCTAGTACTCCCTGCTTTATGTTAATATAATATTATTTCCTGCAGCTAACAGCAAGCCCTGCAAAGAAATATGAAAATTCGTGACGCGAGTTTGATAGAATTTTTCGTCCAATCATCAACACCATAACAAGTCGACTAGAATGTGAATTATGCATAACCAAGTAAAATTATGCATGATGCAGACGAAAGCATTGTAGAATGTGAATTACGAGTTAAATTAAGCATATTGGTGTATAAAAAGTATTAATGTGTACTATGCTTACTATCCTACAGAACGGACAATGGCATTTCTAACAAGATCAAATAGGAAGTCTATTTTTAATATGCATGTCTTGGACCTCGTGGTAAAATTTGTAAGAAGAAACGGTTGCTCTCTAGTCTCCGCATGAGGCATTCAGCAGATAAAACTCTATTGTCTGCAGAAAAGAACTAGAGTTTCCAGGCCCAACATTATTGCGATAAAATTTACTTGGCCTTAATACTAAAAGTGTTATTTTGCAACTCAACATCAATTTCAGCCGCCAAATTCAGGCATAAACACGCATTCATATTTTCTAAAAAGGATCTTAACAACTCTCCCCATTACTAACTATAAAGTAGAACCATGAAGATGAAGCTGTTAGAAGCTATGATCTAATAAGAGTTTGATTTATTACGCTCAACTCTGGCTTGTACTGTTCTCTGAACAGCATCAAATTCACAATGCAATGTTATCATACTCCCTCGTTCATCAATACCACAATCACTTAAGAGTTCCAGTACATGTACGAATAACGCTTGAATTAAAACCACTGAATTGGGATTTGGGATTTGCCATTTCCACTTCTTATTTCCTTCTACGGTCACTCGACAAGACTTTCAGTTCCCTCGTCAAACTACAAACTTGCCCCTCCTACCACTTTCTAATACATTTCTATTTATTCCGATAATAAAAATTAAAACTTTACTCTAAAATTGATCAATGTAACAGCAATTAATTATTTTTAAAAAATTGAATTTTAGAAACCCAAACCTACATCAAGCAGCTGATTTATGGCCGTCACACTCGGGACTTTCATCAAAATTCTTACTGGGATACTTGGCCGTGACCATTCCAATTTCAAACACCAGATTATCCCCACTTGATCGGATCCCCGTGATGGCCCACCACTTGAAGAAAGCCCGGACCCGAATCCCGTCCAGCTCCGCGATCCGACCCTGCTCGATTTTCCCCCTGATTTTGTTTGAGTACGTGGCCAGGTAGTTGTCCGGCGGGAGCGTCAACCTACACGCACCTCCCAGATGAACGAAGAACTCGCCCGAGGTTTGGTTTAGAGTGTGGCTCTGAACCGAGACAGGAAGGAGCCCGATCGGGAACCCGTAGTTGGTTAGCTCCGCATGGGCCAGGGTCGGCGGGTTCGGGTCCGAAGATGACAGAGGTATCAGGACGAGAAGAATAGAGAGAAGCAGGGGTGATTTGAGCATTGTGTCTTTTTTTATTTTTTATTTTACTTTTTTGCTAATTTTTTAGGAATTGAGGATCTTTTTAGTGCGTTTCCAAATGTTAAATCGTTTGGATTCTTTCGGTATCGGATTTTATTTATTTATTTATTTCAAAATTTTGGAGGAGGAAGAGAAGAATGTGGATAAGGAAAGGATTCACTATGGCCAGGCAAATGACTGACGTGGCAAACAACGAAACTTCGCAAAAGAAGAGATGCAACGCCAGCGTTTTGTCGGACTCGTCCAATTATGACATTTGAAAGCGAGCGATTATGATGCGAAGTCCAAAACCGAAAGGACGAGGATACTAATTGGGCTGGACAGGCCCGATGACAGCTTGGTTTAATGACCCATGTGATTTTTTGTAGGGATGGCAATAACGAGGGAAGAAAAGGGTTCCGCCATCCCCCTGCCTATTCTTTATATTTTATATATGGTCTTTCCTCGTCGATCCTATTAGAATTATTTGGGAGGAGGCGATATATAGGGTTCCCGAATGATAGCAAAGAATCTAGAAGGTTTCAATTTCTAAATAATTAATATATTTTTAATTTTTGAATTTAATTTAATTATATAAAAATAAAAATAAATAAATAAAATTTGACAGTATATCTTACATTAATATTAATTTATTAAAAAAGTTATACTACAAAATATAAATTATCATAATAATTATTTTAATAAATCTTCATAATCCTATAACTAAAAATTAATAATTTTATATCAATAATGAAATAATTGAAATAGATATACATACTTAAATAAATGAGATGAGGAGGTAATGTCCTATTGAGCTATGATGAGATGAGGACGAGATAGGTGCTAGTTGAGGCGCGAATAATTTGGAAAGAATGAATGAGACTATGAGCGAGTGGTTAAGGGTTTGATTTATGGATTGTGCGCTTGTCGGTTATAGTCTTTGGGCTGTTGTTGAGTTTAAATCACATTAAAGTCTTTATATTAATTAATACTTATGTCATATGTATAAATTTTTTTATATTTGTTATTTACATCAACATTTAATATTTTACAATTTAAATTGTATTATTTATTCACTACTAATTTCAAAAAATAAAATTAAAACGAGAAATTGGGAGGGGATGAGGTGGAACTTCATCCTCCTCTCTTCTCCAAATATGAAATCGGGTCAAAATACTTACAAGCGCATAAATTTAAAAATAGAATAGTAGTAATGAGGTCGAACTCACACTATAAATTAAAAAATTTAATTTAAATCTAAAATTAATATTAATCTTAACATAGTTGAGCAAATTGAGTTTTTAAGAGAAATCAAACTAATTAAACTAAGAAAACAATTAAAGCAAATGAAAATTTAATAAGACAAAAATTATCAAGGTTTCAGAATCCATTACTATTTAACTAGTAATTATCCAATTATTAATTAATCCCTAATTTTAGAGTGACAATTCGAAATCAATATATGTCATCTTATGGATATAACAATTAAGTCCAATTAAAATTAATCTTGTGTACGTTATTTTTCTGCTTAATAGTATGATATCTAAGTATCCTATATAAACATATCGAATAACAAAGAGTCAAAGTTTCTTAAGTACTCTGTGTAAATAATTTAATGAAAGACACAGAATCAAAGATAATCATGTCTATACTTCATAGATCTAACATAGATTTAGTCAAATATTAATCCTAACAATCAATAATGTATGACAAAATTTATGAAAAGATTTAATAACATTCAACTAATCATGTGAAACAATAACCATAAACATTAAAGTACACATGTAGAGAATTAATTAAATAGAAAGATAATTATTTTATTGAATAAAGTTTCATCCTTAATCTCAGTATAAAAAAATTAGTTAGACATACTTAAATTAGAAGCAACGAAATTAATAAAGTCAGCCATGGAAAGCCGAACTATTGCTGTTGCCGCTGTTCTCTTTTCTGCCGAATGCTTTCTCCTTTTTTTTTCTCCTCTCTGGCGGCTCCCTCTCCTTCTCTGTCCAAAGGCCAAAAGCTACCTTATATAGTCCTCAAAATTGGCCCCACCTTTTTAAATCTAAAGCCAAAAGTCTTGGCCTTTAATTTGTTTTACTCTCCCACGTGCCCACCACTTAGAATTGCATTAGGATTTCTTTTTTTAATGCCATGCACATGCTGATAGTAATAGCAATTGCTTCTCACGTGATGCATCTCTTCTCTTTTTGAATTAAATCTCAATAAATTGATTCTTTTAATTTCCTATCCTTCAATAGATTCTCAATTTAATCTCCTTAACTTCCTAAATTGAGTTTTTTCATTTTTTTTATCCATAATCTCCAATTAATTCCCTATTTAATAAAGTAATTCAATTAATTAAAAATGACAAATAAAAAAACTAACAAATATATAATTAAAGATAAAATGTGTATATAAATTACATCCATCAACTCGTTACTAGGCCAGTGAATTCTTTTAGAATGATAGATTTTGTATGATAAGCTTGATAAAGGGAAGAATACTTTTTTCAACTTGAGAATTCATTACTTAGGCACTCATATATACTCGTCGAAAGAATTCTATGACCGTCCTTATTTAGAAGACCATCATTATCACTTGTCAAGTTGATATTCGCACTTGCTTCATTTCGTTGAAGTTAGAACAGTGATCTCATGAGAGGCTACAACGAAGAATGATTTGCTTACTCGTCGAGCTCGAGCTAGACAAAACTTTACCCAGAGTCCGCTGGTTCCTTCCTCGTTGGATGTCATGCGAGGCGGACCCAACTTATGGATCCACTTTGACTAGTTGGCTCACGTGGATCAACGAGGGACAATGCTTCGTCTATTGGTTCGAATATATGATTTTGCTTGTATGCAAGCCTATATTTATATATTGAAATAAAGTTTCCTCGGACGCCTATTCCCTCAATTCATTGGGCTATAAGAAAAATGAATGAGTTATAGAATTGAACTTATTTTCTTTGGGTTGGGGATACTTTTGGATACAACACAAGTTCCAAGTGATGAGGTCTCTACAAATTAAATTTGTACGAAATCTCATATCGTTTGGATTAAAAAAAAGGCGTCCATAATCAACCAAAAGTTCATTGACAAGAGAGATTAGTTAAAACCTATTAGAATTTGTAATGAGATGTTTGGAAACAAAGAAAAAACAGAGAAAATGAAATAGAAGATTCTCGATTTTTATTAACCAAAAGTTCAATACAGTTGATAAGCTTACTTAGCTAAGCTTATAAGCTATTATTCTAACTAATTAACAACTCTAGATTTAGTTCAGCCACTTAGCACTTGCCACATGTCAGTCAGTTATTTCCAACTTGACACGCTAGCTAGGTCTGTTTTAATGTACTCGCAAGCGCACGAATCTATTGTAGTATAGATCAATGGTGACGAGTGTCGATCCCACGAGGAGGTGGATTTTAATTGTGTAGAATTAATTTTGTAAATGGGTGATTGGATTTGTGGTGGAAATGATTTGGAATATGCTAAAACTTAAATTAAAATGGCGAGAATAAATTCTAAAATTGGAATTGCAATTGAGAGAATAAATTGAAGAGAAAATCTATTAAATTGACGTACTTGGGTATCTGGATCCGTATCAACATGCATCATGGGCTAAATATTCCTTATTAATACCAATTAAATCATGAGGGGGGAATCCACACCTCATGAACCACGCTCTAATCAATATGGTGCTAAGGGCTTACCGTGCCAAATAATAATAACCTTATACTAGAGAGCCGGTGTAACCAAGGCGGTACTAGACAAGATTAGTATTATTTGTCGACGAGAAGTCAAAACATCCACAAAAACTAGAGGGGAAGAGAAAATAAATTTACCAAATTAAGCCCATGACACATGTTGAGACTTCACCTTCAATCCAAGCTTGAAAGAAAATTAGTCACTCATAATTGAACTAGGGGCAAAATGGGAATTTATTAAAATACGAAGAAAATACAAGATGGAGAGAGAATTACAGAAAATGGAGTCCAAAAATGGATTCAGAGATATCAAATTAGGGGGGAGAGGCCCCCTTTTTATAGATACATGGAGTAAATCATGGCCATCGGATTAAAAACAGTTTGGACGCTCAGGATTGCGCCACGTCATCAGTCAACAGTCCACGGTTTGACCACGCGGATGAATAGTAACACGGTTTGACCCGACTTTGAACAGTAACGCGGTTTGACCCGGATGAACAGTAACGCGGTTTGGTTGAAAATAATCCTGTGTGATGCATGCACCGTACGCGAGATTTTTCGTCCACTGATATGCTGCCACGTCACCATCAACAGTACATAAGAATTTTAGTCCAACAGGATCGTGACACCTCATCAGTCAATGCCATATCATCGGTCAATGCCACGTCATCATCCGTCTATGTGAACAGTGTCGTGAACAGTAACGTATACAGTACCGTACATGTGAATAGTACCGTACATGTGAATAGTGCCATTTTTCCTTTTATGCTCCTCCTAAGGTTTTTGACCGTCCTGAGTTCAAAAGTGATGTCCGTTTTGCCGTCTGATCTCTCCTTTATTGTGAAATGACTATAATGCCCCTAAAATACATAAAGTACTTAATTAAAATAAAACACACGTAATTAAATCACAAGAATGTTAAAAACATAAAAGTAAAGGTTGTTAGTAAGACTTAAAATGTAAAATGATGGTTTTCTCCTTTATAAATATGCATTTTCTAACACCCAACACACCCCCCAACCAGCTTATTACTAGTCCCTAGCAAATAAAGCGAAAACAAAATTCAAATTCAAAATGATTTTTTTTTTGAAATAAAAACACTCGTATTTATTCCATCAGATTAATGATAGCAATCAAATAAAAGTATAAGCATTATCTCCAGTCTAAAGCAACATCACACCCACATCAACCATCCACATGAATCAGCCCAGTAGACTTTGTTATAGCTACTTTCAAGAATGACATGTCAAACCCCAAAATCTCACTGGAAGTAGTGACACTCTCACAAAGAAATTAAAACCAATAAAAATAGTCACTCCAATGAATGGTAATTGAGAGAGAAAATAATAAAGAAGTGATATCACATGCTCTCACCAAGATGAAATAAATATGCCCTTAGCTTATAAAAAATACGATCTCAACTCAAATAAAAATGCTAGTCAACCCAATTTATTTATCTTTTATTTATTTATTTTTATTATGCACCACTACATCTTTTTAGCCCATATAACTAACTTCTACTTCAAACTATAGTTCCCTAAAATCAAGAAAGACTTTTATTAGGACGTAACGTAGGCTAGGGATATGGCTAACAAAGAAAGGAAATAAGGAAAACAAAGTGTATGTTTGAGAAAAATGCAGAATTTTTTTTTTTTTGGAAGTTGCAAGGTGGATTTCACCTATTTTTATTCTTTTGAAACAACAACTTTTGTTTTTGTTTTTGTTTTTTTTTTGCTTTTATTTGGCATAACTTCACTGAACAAAATAAGTATTTACATTTTCTCAAACATAAATAGGTGATGGAACTTATAAGATATCGGATAACACTCCAAATCGGAGTGGGTCAAGATGATAAGTTGACAAAGAAAATATTTTTTTTTCTTTATTTTTAAGGGCTCAAAAGGGTTAACTATGGATATTTAATAAAAGGGATGACTTGAAAGGCTCAAACGGATCAAAGATGGCCTCTCCATCATCTTTTAGGGCTCTAAATAATCATCCATATCTACTAGTTAGATGGGCCTCCCAATGTAGCAACACACTTTTTTTTTTTTTTAATTAAGGGTTAACTCAAAAAAAAAATCTAGAGATCGTGCATACAATAATAAACTGTTAAGCTATATAAAGAATGAGCAAAATGGTTACTCTCCAAGAAAAATGATAGGCTCAAAAACTCACTCGGTACTTATTATGACATGTTCATTTCTTCAAGCAACTCATATATGTCTCCGACATCAACATGTAAAGTAGCAAACATAATGTAACATCACTTAAGACCAAAGATAATACAAATACTAAAATTTGAAATTAATCATGTCATCCAATGTTAAAACAAATCACACAAATTTTTTTTTTTTTTAAACAACATTCTACCCCCCAACCTATTCTAAACATGAAAGGAAAAATATGCATGCAGGAATGTGAAAATGATGCATAAAAACTAATTAGAAAAGTTACACTTAAAATGATAGAAAACGAAAATAGTTTTTTTTTTTTAAACTTAGAAGATGCGTTTCTAGAGGCACTACTCTCCATATTCAGCCATCTTCGACTCAAAAGTTGGAAAATGTATATTCATAGAGGAGAAATTAAAAAGAAGAAAAATAAACACCAAAACTTAATAAAGAAAAAGAAAATGTCTAATTTTTTTTTTTGAAATTTTTTTTTGTTTTTTTTTTCAAACAATGAAGATGCGTTTCTAGAGTAACTACACTCCATATTCAGCCATCTTCAACACAAAAAGTTAGCAACAGTTAGTTTCTACAACAAAAAATCAGTAAAAACCTAACCAAGATTCCACAATTATCGACTATTCTCTCCCCCCAGCCAGAATGAAACATTGTCCTCAATGTTTGAAAGGAAAGAAGTAGAGTTTAGAAGACATCACCTGGGTGGTGCAACACAGAAGAAAATATTTACAGGCGGAAAGTTAAATCTAATTTGTACTTCTTACTGCTGCTACTGTTACCGTCATTATTTGGACGCTCCAACACAAAGGTCCAGGGGTCTGGCTCCGGTCTATAAGCTTGTAACAGATCAAGTAGCTCATTAGCAGTGTGAGCACAAATAAAGAGTTTTTCACATTAGCGGGAATGAAATAATTTTTTATTGCATGGTTAAGAAATGCGATAAAGCCATCATAAAAGTTATTTTGACATTTAACAAACCGATGGGTTTCTGGTGGATGTGCAGATGGGCCCAAGATGCTAGTGTGATAAGTGCCTCTAGTGTTGCAAGATCTCCTGGAAGGAAAATAAAAGCATCAGCATGATTAAGCATTTCAGTGATTCTTTCTTGCATACCTGATGAGTCAGACGAACTGCCCAATGATTTTAGGACTCTTGGGATGATGCCTAACACTTGACTTCCTCTGATAAAAGCTGCTTCTGAGACCATTTTTGATAACCCTTGGTTACCTCCTCCATACACCAAGTGTAATTTTCTCGCTGCTATGCTTCTACCAAGATCTATGGCTGCCTCAACGAACTCTTTATGTTTGCCATAGGTAAATCCGGAAAGCACACAAATGTTCTTGAATTGTCTATTGGGAGTAGCTGCCATTGCGATACTTCTCGAAAAATAATTTGTGAGTGCTTGAAAAAAAAAATCACATTTAAGAGTCTTGGTGACAGTGGGTCACAGTTGTGTATGAGGTAACATGTCAGTGTCAAATAACGCGTAAAGCACATGGCTCGCGAGTCAAAAAGGAAACAGTAAAAAGGAAAAAGTAAATAGTAATAAAATGATTAAAGACAATAATGCAAACAATAAGACAATAGTGAAATAAAATAACAATAAAGTAAAAGGATATTTACACGTAGTTGCGACTGTGGCTCACATGTTCCTCTGGTTTTACGTCCAGAAACGGCTTGAACGCCCTCTATGGGTCGAGGATAGGCTTCCTATCCAGTTTTCTTATAAACTGGCAAACATGGTCGTTTATAGTCAGATTCCCGAGACTATATCGTGCATGCTCTTTCTGGAATAATGGCCATAACTGGAGAATCGCTCCTTGCACATATCCACTGGGATGCGTTTCAAGAGACAAAAGGATATCATCCAATGACTCCTTATTCAAGCCATCCCTAATAAATTGAATCTTATCTTCCCTGTTATCAGACACCATTCCTAAAGAACATGGGTTTTTATTGCAACTCATTCTGGCACACTTATGACAAGCAATAGAAATTCTTCGAGCTCGTCGTTTTCTTGCATAATTTCCTTTACCACAACCAGGCATGAATGCAATAAATTTTGGAGGTAACTCACCTGCCGATCGTACTTTAGCCTCGATTAACCAACGGATGTCAGCAGGTATGTTATTCCTCATGAGTAATCGCATGCGTTCGGACCGAGCTTTATAGATCGTAAGGAGGGCATTCTGAGGAAGTGAAGGGAATCGCTTGTGAAGCTTCGCTAGAATCTCGTTTCTGTCCATACTTTCGCCTCAGAATATCAGTTATTATGGGAAACTGAAGTAACCGACTTGATTATCACGGAGTACCGTTATCCGCCACTTCACCGGGGTAACAAACTAAAGCACTCAAACAGAAAAAAACAAATTAAAACACAAAAAGAAAATTAAAATCGTCCTCTTATTGAATTTACCTCAAGCTCCAACTGGATGTCGTAAACACTTCTCTCAATGTCTCTGAGTTGGCGTTCTAAACCCTCAACATAGGCTACTAACTCTGGTGGTTGTAGAGCCCAAATGCGTTGTGTTTTACAAAATTGAATCTGCCTTTTGAGATGAGTTTTGACACGTTGAAGTGGTTTAAGAATGTTCAGGAGGAACGGTCTAAGTATGAGACTCATGATTAAAAATGATAAGAGAAAACTTAATGGTAAAATAAACACACTTATGCAAAAGCAATTTCAATTAGCAAAAGAATAATAATAAAAAGAAAGAAAGAAAAATCAAATCAACGAAAAGAAAAAAAAATCAATTCAAATTTGGTGGGTCACTCAAATTTATCTCGATGTCTTCTCCATGTGGTTGGTATTCTAGATATGGCTTTAATCTTTGACCATTAACTTTAAACGTGACACCGTTCTTTGGGTCCTTAATTTCAATTGCCCAATGTAGAAAAACAGTATGAACAATAAATGGGCCAGACCAACGAGAGCGTAACTTACCTGGGAATAGGTGCAAGCGAGAATTGAATAAAAGCACTTTCTGACCTGGAGTGAACGATTTTCTCATAATTTGCTTATCATGGAAGACTTTCATTCGTTGCTTGTAAATCTTGGCATTTTCGTACGCGTCATTGTAAATTTCTTCAAGTTCTGCCAGCTGTAATCTTCTTTCTAAGCTGGCTTGCTGCATGTCAAAATTGAATTTCTTGATGGCCCAATACGCACGATGCTTGAGTTCCACAGGTAGGTGGCAAGCTTTTCCATACACTAGCCTGTAGGGTGACATCCCAATCGGGGTCTTGAAAGCCGTTCTATATGCCCATAAGGCATCATCAAGTCTTAATGACCAATCTTTTCTGTCCGGCCTCATCGTCTTTTCTAATATGTGCTTTATTTCTCGATTGGATATCTCAACTTGGCCACTGGTTTGCGGATGATACGGGGTCGCCACTTTGTGTGTGATTGAATACTTTGTCAAAAGTACTTTGAATGCTTTGTTACAAAAGTGGGCACCACCATCATTGATTATTGCTCGAGGGAATCCAAAGCGTGAAACAATGTTGCTTTTCAAAAATGCTATCACCACCTTGTGATCATTGGTCCTACATGGAATTGCTTCTACCCATTTCGATATATAGTCAACAGCAACCAATATGTATTGATGGCCAAAAGACAGGGGAAAGGGTCCCATGAAGTCGATACCCCATACGTCAAAAATCTCAACCACTAAAATTAGATTTAGTGGCATCATGTTTCTCCGTGTAATGCTCCCCATTCGTTGACACCTATCACATGAAGAACAGAAAGTGTAAGCGTCTCGAAATATAGATGGCCAATAGAAACGACATTGTAAAACTTTAGTCGCTGTTTTCTTAGCACTGAAATGGCCTCCACAAGCTTGTTCATGGCAGAATGAAAGGATATTCTGAATTTCACTTTCTGGGACACATCGTCTAACAATTTGATCCGCACAATACTTGAACAAATACGGGTCATCCCAAAAGAAATTCTTTATTTCTGCAAAGAATTTAGCCTTGTCTTGCTTGGTCCAATGCTCTGGAAGTTTACCTGTAACAAGATAATTAACTATATCAGCATACCAAGGTAATACTTCTACATTCATTAATTGTTCATCTGGAAATGACTCATTCAATGGTAATGATTCTGTAATTGTGTCAAAATGGAGACGAGAGAGGTGGTCCGCCACAACATTTTCTGTCCCTTTCTTATCTTTGAATTCCAAGTCAAATTCCTGCAAAAGTAACACCCAACGAATTAGTCTAGCTTTTGCATCTTTCTTTGTGAGAAGATATTTAAGAGCAGCATGATCCGTGAATATAATTATTTTACAACCAATGAGATATGATCGAAATTTTTCTAATGCAAACACTACTGCTAGCATTTCTTTTTTCAGTAGTTGAATAGTTCAACTGTGCATCATTCAATGTCATACTAGCATAGTAAATAACGTGGGGAATTCGATCAACTCTTTGTCCTAATACTGCTCCTACTGCATAATCAGATGCATCACACATGAGCTCAAATGGTAAGTTCCAGTTCGGGGGCTGAATGATGGGTGATGATGTTAACAACTGCTTTAACTTTTCAAACGCAACAAGACATGAATCATCAAAGACAAAAGGTACATCCTTAGCAAGTAGATTGCATAAGGGTCTAGAAACTTTGCTAAAATCTTTAATGAAACGTCTATAGAAACCAGCATGCCCAAGGAAAGATCTTACTTCTTTGACTGTTTTGGGTGAAGAAAGATTAGAAATGAGATCCACTTTGGCTTTGTCAACCTCAATACCTTTGCTCGAAATGATGTGACCAAGAACAATACCTTGTTTTACCATAAAATGACATTTCTCCCAATTTAAGACCAAATTCTTCTCGATACATCTCTGCAGAACTAGTGTTAGATGATGTAAACATTGATCAAATGAGTCACCAAAGACAGAAAAATCATCCATAAAGACTTCAAGGAATCGTTCAACCATATCAGAAAAAATGCTCAACATGCATCGTTGAAATGTAGCAGGTGCATTACATAATCCAAATGGCATCCTCCTATATGCAAATGTGCCAAAAGGGCAAGTGAAAGTAGTTTTCTCTTGATCTTTTGGTGCTATGAGAATCTGATTATATCCTGAGTAGCCATCTAGAAAGCAATAAAATTCATGTCCTGCTAATCTATCAAGCATTTGATCAATAAATGGTAAAGGAAAATGGTCTTTACGTGTGACAGAATTCAACTTTCTATAATCAATGCATACACGCCATCATGTAGTCACTCTAGTGGGTATCAATTCATTATCAGCATTGGTAACTACTGTGACTCCTGACTTTTTGGGGACAACTTGTACAGGACTAACCCATGAACTATCAGAAATGGGGTAAATGATACCAGCATCTAATAGCTTAAGGACTTCTGTTCTAACAACTTCTTTCATATTAGGATTTAACCGACGTTGCATTTCCCTAGTAGATTTAGCATTTTCATCAAGGTGAATGTAATGCATGCAGTCTACTGGGTTTATACCTTTTATGTCCGCTATGGTCCATCCTAATGCCCCTTTGTGCTCTTTTAAAACATCTAACAACTTACCTTTTTGTTCGTCATTGAGGGATGATGAGATGATTACCGGCAGAGTGCTTTCTTCTCCCAAAAACGCATATTCCAAAGTGTTGGGCAATGGTTTGAGCTCGAGTTTTGATGGTGATTCTGATGATGGAATGAGTTGCTTCTCTGATGGTGCTAGTTGCTCAACTCTTGACTTCCATTTATTAGTGTCCATAGATGGTGCTGAGTCAAGCAGGGCGTTGACCTCATCGACCGATCTGTCAATATCAAAATCCAAACCAAGTGAGTTAAACATGTTTGTAAAGGATCATCACTAAGGTTTGAAACAAAAGTATCATCAACTAATGCTTCAATTAAATCCACATCAACAATTCCATCATCTGCACTGTGAGGTTGTTTGGCAATGTTGAAAATGTTTAGCTCCATAGTCATGTTGCCGAAGGACAACTGCATATTTCCAGTCCTGCATTGAATGTGAGCATCCGCAGTTGCCAAGAAAGGTCAACCTAGAATAATGGGGATGTGCTTCATCGAGTCCTGTATTGGTTGAGTGTCAATTACAATGAAATCAACAGGAAAATAAAACTTGTCTACCTGGATAAGCACGTCCTCCACAATACCACGAGGTATTTTCGTGGACCGATCTGCAAGCTATAACACCACTGGAGTTGGGTGTAATTCTCCAAGTCCAAGTTTCACGAATACAGAGTAAGGCAAAAGATTTACACTAGCTCCTAAATCCAACAAAGCATTCTCAATTGTGTGGTTCCCTATACTACATGAGATAGTGGGGGAGCCTAGGTCTTTGCATTTTAAAGGAATTTTATGTTGGAGTATAGAACTAACGTTTTCTGTTAAAAATGCCTTCTTTTGAACATGCATATTTCTCTTTTTAGTACAAAGGTCTTTAAGAAACTTGGCATAAGATGGAACTTGCTTAATAGCATCAAGTAAATGGATGTTAACACTTACCTGTTTGAAGATTTCAAGAATCTCACCTGTGGATTTTTCCTTTTTTCCTTTAGCTAACCTCTGAGGAAATGGAGCTTTGGAAACATATTCCCGTGGGTTGGTTTCTTCTCTCTCCTCCGGTGATGAGTCCTCAACATTCACAGGTACAATTTGATTTTCTTTTGTCACTGGCATCTCCACTTTGTTGTCGACTTCTTTTCCTTTTCGCAAGGTCATTACTGCTTTGACCTCTCCATGCTGCTGTGGTGAACTGGTACTTGCTTCATGCACTCCTTTAGGATCAAGCACTGGTTGACTTGGAAACTTGCCTTTCTCAACAGTCATTGCCAAGGTCTGAACTGAAGAAGCAAGTTGTCCCACCATCTTCTCGAGGTTTGAAACTGATTGAGCTTGTGAGTTGAAGCCCGCTCTCAATTCATTTCGTAGTCCATCAATGGTGCGGTTCTGTTGCTCAATCGTGGAGTGAGTAACATTCTTGAAATTTTGGAATGCATCCTCCCATGGTCTGGGTTGAGAGTAGTTCTGATTCTGATTGAATGGTCTAAATGGGGGCTGAGAGGCTTGAGGAATTTGTTGCATTGGTGGAGCTGGAGCTGCTGGTCCATTTTGTTGGAATCCTTGAGACCATGAAAAATTGAGGTGGTCTCTCCATCCAGGGTTATATGTGTTGGAGTATGGGTTGTAATTTGATGGCTTTCTCATTACACTTATGGCATTGGCTTGATTTGAGTATGAGTCATGGTCATGTGGTTCTGTTGATTTAGCAGTCGATAACGATGCTATTTGTCGAGCAAGACCTTCAACCATCTCCTTGACTTCTTTGATTCCTGAAGTTGATTCGCCAATGTGAACCTCATTCACTCCTTTAATTCTTCTAGTATTCCTGAGTGATCGACTCCGTTGTTGGGAATTATCCGCTTGTCGCTGGAAAAACTCCCAAATTTCTGATGCACTTTTTGACATTAGCTCTCCTCCACTTGTTGCCATTAGCCATTCTTGCACATTCGGTAGTAATCCCTCCAAAAAGTATTGGCATTGGTGCCATTTCTCATACCCATGATGTGGACACTTCAAGAGTAGCCCATTGAATCGCTCCCATGTTTCGAAAAATTGCTCGTCCTCTCTCTGGGTAAACTCTGAGATTTTCCTGCGAATATCATTGGTTTTATGCACTGGGAAATATTTATTCAAAAATTTCGTTACCATTTGTTCCCATGATGCAATGCTATTAGCAGGCAATGTATTAAGCCATGAACGAGCTCTATCCTTTAAAGAAAATGGGAATAATCTAAGATTTACATCATCATCTGAAAAATTTTCGTATTTAAAAGTTTGACAAATAGCATGAAAATCATTCAGATGATTATATGGATCCTCATTTTCTAGGCCATAAAATGTGGGGAGACAATTTAGCACACTAGGTTTTAATTCAAAACTCCTAGCAGCTACATTTGGGTATCTTATGCATGATGTGCTCAAATTAGCTAAGGGACTAAAATAGTCCTTAAATGGCCTCTCCTGTGGTGCTTGTAAATCCATTTCAAATTTATTTTTAATGTGTTTTTGTGTGCGAAGTGTTTTTTCTAATTCAAGGTCTATAGGTTCAAGATTAGGTAATAATGACCTACGACCATGCATGCAAAACAAATAAAATAAAAATAAAGATGGGAACAAAACAAATAAAAATAAAGAAGAGGGAGAAATTACGATACTAACCTTATTGCGCTATTACAACCTTACTATAAAAAAAACATAAAAACAAATACGTGAAATAAATCAACTAAAAATAAATTAATAAGATAAACAAACAAAAAAAAATTACAAAGAAAAAATAAATTGAAAATGAAATTACAGAATTTTAAAGAAGAGAAAAAGAAAAAAAATACTAACATTTAAATATAGATTCACTTTTTTTTTCTTTTTTTTTATAATAAAAAAAAATACAAGAAAACAAATAAAAGAAATTATTCACAAAAATTAATTCTCTGAATTAAAAGTACTTACCTCCCCGGCAACGGCGCCAAAAACTTGTTGTGCAAATTTTAATGTACTCGCAAGCACACGAATCTATTGTAGTATAGATCAATGGTGACGAGTGTCGATCCCACGAGGAGGTGGATTTTAATTGTGTAGAATTAATTTTGTAAATGGGTGATTGGATTTGTGGTGGAAATGATTTGGAATATGCTAAAACTTAAATTAAAATGGCGAGAATAAATTCTAAAATTGGAATTGCAATTGAGAGAATAAATTGAAGAGAAAATCTATTAAATTGACGTACTTGGGTATCTGGATCCGTATCAACATGCATCATGGGCTAAATATTCCTTATTAATACCAATTAAATCATGAGGGGGGAATCCACACCTCATGAACCACGCTCTAATCAATATGGTGCTAAGGGCTTACCGTGCCAAATAATAATAACCTTATACTAGAGAGCCGGTGTAACCAAGGCGGTACTAGACAAGATTAGTATTATTTGTCGACGAGAAGTCAAAACATCCACAAAAACTAGAGGGGAAGAGAAAATAAATTTACCAAATTAAGCCCATGACACATGTTGAGACTTCACCTTCAACCCAAGCTTGAAAGAAAATTAGTCACTCATAATTGAACTAGGGGCAAAATGGGAATTTATTAAAATACGAAGAAAATACAAGATGGAGAGAGAATTACAGAAAATGGAGTCCAAAAATGGATTCAGAGATATCAAATTAGGGGGGAGAGGCCCCCTTTTTATAGATACATGGAGTAAATCATGGCCATCGGATTAAAAACAGTTTGGACGCTCAGGATTGCGCCACGTCATCAGTCAACAGTCCACGGTTTGACCACGCGGATGAACAGTAACACGGTTTGACCCGACTTTGAACAGTAACGCGGTTTGACCCGGATGAACAGTAACGCGGTTTGGTTGAAAATAATCCTGTGTGATGCATGCACCGTACGCGAGATTTTTCGTCCACTGATATGCTGCCACGTCACCATCAACAGTACATAAGAATTTTAGTCCAACAGGATCGTGACACCTCATCAGTCAATGCCATATCATCGGTCAATGCCACGTCATCATCCGTCTATGTGAACAGTGTCGTGAACAGTAACGTATACAGTACCGTACATGTGAATAGTACCGTACATGTGAATAGTGCCATTTTTCCTTTTATGCTCCTCCTTAGGTTTTTGACCGTCCTGAGTTCAAAAGTGATGTCCGTTTTGCCGTCTGATCTCTCCTTTATTGTGAAATGACTATAATGCCCCTAAAATACATAAAGTACTTAATTAAAATAAAACACACGTAATTAAATCACAAGAATGTTAAAAACATAAAAGTAAGGGTTGTTAGTAAGACTTAAAATGTAAAATGATGGTTTTCTCCTTTATAAATATGCATTTTCTAACACTCAACAGTCTGTCCAGCTCAGCTGCAACTATATCTTCAACATCCCCCCTCAAGCTCAACCGAGGAAGTAAGGTTGAGCTTGTCACGTAAGTAGAGAAAAGGATGATAAGAAAGAGCTTTGGTGAGAATGTCAGCAGTCTGTTCTGAGCTAGAAATATACTGAACCTTAAGACATTGAGCAGCAACTTTCTCTCTAATAAAATGAACATCCAATTCAATGTGTTTTGTCCTGGAATGAAACTTGGGATTAGAAGCTAAAGCTGCTGCACTTTGATTATCACACCATATGATTGGAATGGAGGAAAGAGTAAGACCAATCTCAGTTAGAAGAGATCGAATCCATAAGACTTCAGCTGCTGCCATTGCTAATGCTTGATATTCAGACTCAGCACTGGATCGAGATACCACTGCTTGCTTTTTAGAGCACCAAGACACTAAATTTGGACCCATATAAACACAATAACCAGCCACAGACCTCCTATCATCTCTGTCCCCAGCCCAATCAGCATCACTAAAACAGTCAACATGCAAACTACCATGATTGTAGAACTGTAAACCAAGACTAACAGTACCCTTTAGATAACGTAAAATCCTTTTACATGCCTGCCAATGAGTGACAGTAGAAGAGGATAGAAATTGACTAAGCTTGTTGACAGAAAAAGCAATCTCTGGTCTAGTCAATGTAGCATACTGAAGAGCACCTATGGTGCTTCTGTATAGAGTAACATCAGAAAAGGGTTCACCATCAGCTTTAGTAAAGGCCACTCTAGAAAGCATAGGAGTAGAACAAGGTGTACTGTCCTGCTTGTGCACCTTGGCAAGCAAATCAGTGATATACTTGGACTGAGAAAGATGAATACCAGATTTGTTGTAAAGGACCTGAACTCCCAAAAAATAATTCAATGCACCAAGATCTTTAAGTGCAAAAGCAGACTGGAAGTTGATAATAGTATGCTGAACAAGCTGAGGACTGGAGCCTGTAATAATAATATCATCTACATACACCAAGACAAGCCGCAGATGACCTTGTGTTCTCTTAAAGAAAAGGGAAGTGTCTGAAATGGAATTCCTAAAGCCCCACTGAGTTGTAAGAACTAATTTGAGTCTATCAAACCATGCCCTTGGAGCCTGTTTAAGCCCATAGAGTGCTTTATGCAACTTACAAACATAGTTAGGTCTGGAACTATCTATAAACCCCTCAGGCTGTTGCATATAAACCTCTTCAGTTAAGTGGCCATTAAGGAAGGCATTATTAATGTCTATTTGCCTGAGTACTCAATGATTTATTACTGCCATACTCAAGATAATTCTGATGGTTGAGGATTTAATGACAGGACTGAAAGTTTCATGGAAATCCAGCCCTTGAGTTTGATGAAACCCCTTAGCAAGAAGTCTAGCCTTGTATCTAGAGACACTGCCATCGGGATTATATTTAATCCGAAATACCCACTTATTCCCAATTACTTTAACGGGATGAGTAGGTTTGACAAGAGTCCAAGTATGATTATGGATTAAGGCTTGATACTCATCTGTCATAGCTTTATGCCAAGCTGAATCTTGAAGAGCTTTTGAGGTAGTAGCAGGTTCTGTAGGCTTAGTAGAATTGGCTGTAATATAGGCTTTAGGTTTGAATATACCAGCCTTTAATCGAGTGAGCATTGGATGACCAGTAGCTGATTCCAATGGTGGAGTTAAATGATGGACATGTGAGGTAGATTGGTTTGAGTGGGATTGGATAGAGTATTGAGAAGAGGAATTTGGAGAGGGTAGAGAGGAACCGAGATCAACTGCTGTTAAGGATGAAGACTTGGTTATATCAAGTTGAATCAAAGGAAAAACAGAAGATGAATGATCAGAAGATTGAGAGGAATGATCAGAAGAAGAGCAAGAGTGACTAACTGAAGAAAAATCAACTCCTGACTGAAAAGGAAAACATGACTCATCAAATGTAACATGGTTACTAACATAGATTCTACCAGAAGAATGAAGACACAAATAGCCTTTGTGAAGAGAGCTATACCCAAGAAAAATATATCTGGCAGTTCTAAACTCTAATTTATGATGATTATAGGGCCTCAGATATGGGAAACAAGCACACCCAAATACCCTCATAATTGAGTAATCTGGCTTTTTGTTGAATAATTTCTCAAATGGTGATTTATTATCTAGAATGGGTGTGAGTAGCCTGTTTATGAGAAATGTTGCAGTATGGAAGGCATTCCACCAAAACTTCAGTGGTAAATGTGCTTGAGCAAGAAGGGTAAGGCCTGTTTCCACTATATGTCTATGTTTGCGTTCAATCTTTCCATTCTGATGATGAATGTAAGGACAAGGGTGTCTAAATTGGATTCCCTACTCAGCAAGATAAGGAAGAAATGGCCTAAATTCACCTCCCCAATCTGTTTGAAGACATTTGATTTTCTTATTGAGACATTTTTCTATCATATGCTGGAATTCAATAAAGGTTTGTAAGGCTTGAGATTTGGTAACAAGAGGGAATATCTAGGTGAATCTAGTGAAGTCATCTAAGATAGAAAGATAGTAGTGATAGCCTTGAGATGACAGCAAATGAGTTGGTCCCCATATATCAGCATGCAACAATTCCAGTGGTTGAATGGTAGTGGTATTTATAGAGGGAAAATGTTGCATGTGACATTTTCCAAATTGGCAAGCATTACAAAAAATTGGTTTGAGGGCTCTATTGATATCGAGAGAAGGATTGAGATGCTTCAGAATTTGTTTAAGAGCATGCACTGTAGGATGACCAATTCTCTTATGCAAAATATTGTAATCAACTGATTTTGAGTAAGCAACAGACAAGGCCATTGAGGCTTCATTATTGAATTGAGAAGTATTTACATCTGTCAAAATATCTCTAGAGTGTATAAAGTTTGAAATATTGGAATGACTAATCATTGACACTGGAGAAGAACATACATTTGACACAGAACTGGAATTGGAAATGACACAAAAAACATTAGACTTGACTCTATTTGAAACTGCAGCATGAGACACTGCAACAAGACCTTCAACTTGATATAATCCTCCTCTAGCAATCCCCTTGAGCAAGATGATCCTTGAGTTCTTGTCCTTGACAAAACAAGAGGTTTTATGGAATTCAACAACAACATCATTGTCAGCCAGTAGTTTAGATACACTTAAGAGGTTTTTGGTTATAGCTGGGACATGCAAAATGTTATTTAGATAGATAGATGTTGCAGCATGTGTATTCAATATTGTGCAACCAACATGTTTAATATGCAGCCCCATGCCATTTCCTACATGTAGCTTATCAAAACCATGATAAACTGAGTAAGAAGAGAAGATACCTGCTTCCTTTGTCACATGATTTGTTGCCCCTGAGTCAATATACCAAGCAGGATTAGCTACAACTTCATAACCAGCAACTGGAGCAGTAGGAGCAATCTGTGCATTAGGAACAGTAGGAGGAATAACTCCATAGTTAGCAAATGGAGTAGCAATTGCACCATTGTATTGGTCTGGTAGTCCTTGAATCACAGGAAATCCTTGAGGATACATAACATTTGCATTCTGATATGCAACATTTCCTTGAAACATTGGTGCAGTATATCTAGGAACACCAATTGCAGCACCATAAAAACCACCATAACCTCTTCCATACATGTTCTGAGACTGACCAGGAAAACCTCTGTAATTGAAACCACCTCGAGGCCTAAAACCACCTCTTCCTTGTCTAGGAATAAAATTCTGATTAAATCTATTCCTACATTTGTATGCTACATGACCAGGTATGAAACATATTTGACAAATGACTTCCTTATCAACATTATATCCTCCTTTGCCATTGTCTATTCCAGTAAAATTTCCACCATTAAAACCTCTCTGATTAGCATTATTGAATTTATTGTAATTCTGTCCTTTCTGAGAAAAATTAGCTGACATATCGTGCATCAATTCATTTTGCACCTTTCCCTTACTCATTTCAACCCTAGTTTCATGACTAAGCATTAAGGAATACACTTCTTCAACAGTTAGACTATCTTTTTCCAGCCTAGCAAGTATGGTTGTCACAAGTGACTCATAGTTATCATCTAAACCAGTGAACAAATGCATTATAAAATCAGTTGAAGCAAGAGGACTACCACTAATAGCTAAGTTATCTGCAATTTTTTTCATCTTATTGAAGTAATCACTTACTGACATAGCTCCTTTCTTTATGGTTTGAATCTGCATTTTCAGAGGCATATATCTAGCCTTTGACTGTGACATGAACATCTCGGCAAGTTTCTCCCAGATCTCAAGTGAAGTATCACAATCCACAATCATGATAAGTACATTGTCTACCATAGACGACAGCATCCAGCTTTGTAGAAGCTTGTCAGCTTTCTTCCAATCAATATAGGCAGGATTTTCACGTCTGCTTGAACTCTGAGCTTCTGACCTACTGGCAGCATTCTCATATGAAGAGAGGAAACGATTTGGACAGAGAGATTCACCTTTGATAAAACCTTCAAGACCATTTGCAATAATCGAAGCTCGAATTTGAGCTCTCCACACTAGATAATTTGTTCGATCAAGTTTTGTTGGTTGGATAAAGGAAAAGGAAAGTGAAGACAATCCTGAATTGTTTGGATTTGCCATGCTTCGTGGCTCTGATACCATATTAGAATTTGTAATGAGATGTTTGGAAACAAAGAAAAAACAGAGAAAATGAAATAGAAGATTCTCGATTTTTATTAACCAAAAGTTCAATACAGTTGATAAGCTTACTTAGCTAAGCTTATAAGCTATTATTCTAACTAATTAACAACTCTAGATTTAGTTCAGCCACTTAGCACTTGCCACATGTCAGTCGGTTATTTCCAACTTGACACGCCAGCTAGGTCTGTCCAGCTCAGCTGCAACTATATCTTCAACAAAACCATAATAAGAAAAAGTTATACTCAAGGTTTGAGTGTATCTTGAGTGCATGGGTTCGAGTGAGACGGAATTCCCCTTCTAATGAAGTTGGCTAAGGTTAAATTCTCTATTGTTGATTTTGGAGGGTAGAATCGGGGGTTCGTTGTATAAAAAAAGAAAAAAGGGGCGCAAGTACTTACAACAGAAGATTTGAAGACTGTTACTTGTTGTCCGTGGATCTGTGGCCATATTGGCATCCTAGCTAGATTCAGCCGATTGATTTATTTGCTTTTAAAGTCTTCACTCTGAATTATGTGACTCTGATAAATTATAAGGGAAACAAGCATTTAATGTCGGTGGGCTGGGCATGCAGTGCCATCCTGGTCTTTCCCACTTTACAGACTGAGCTTGCCATTTTATCTCTTCCATGCAATCTTCATTTGCGATTCTCTGGACCACATCGCAGAGGATGTGCTACTCTTATTTTCTGCTGCCTGGGCCCAGCAGTCTATACAGAGAGCTATCTTTTGTAAAATAGATGAGCCTGAATATTGAACGACACTTTCATTATATATATACCAGCCAAGATCTTGCAAGTAAAAGTATCAAACAAAATAAAAAATAAAAAATAAATGAAGAATAAAATCAATAACATAATATAAGAATTTACATAAAAAACTCTTATATTGAAAAAAAATTACGACTGTCGAGGATGACGAGAGGAAATTTACTATGTGAAAAATTAGTATAATCACTTTAGTATTTTTCCTCACACCTAAAATCTTAATGACATCCAATCTCTCAATAGACCTACCGTTTCTCTCACATTAAAAATTATCTACTTGCAGAGAACTAATTGCTATATTATACAAATAAGTGAACCCAACATCCATATATCCTTGCAGAGAACTAATTGCTATATTATACAAATAAGTAAACCCAACATCCATATATATAGTGATTATTTCTCGTAGGAGAAATATTCATTTTCTTATACTAGTAATATTCCTCTTTGAATAAGTCAAGTCCCAAAAGAGAAATTACTTATTACTTAAATAAGAATCATACTAAAGAGAAAAGTATTCGAAGAAATTCTTATTAAAAAATAAGACATATTCTCTAACCCAAACACACAATCTATATACATAATAGACACACACCACTTTATTATTATTTTTTTAATTTTTAATACTCGTGATATTTACACAATTCATTTGTTGAAGTAACTTCTTATACAGGGTTGTCGGTCACATTTAAACAATTTCTGAACTTCTACGCCTTTGAATAAAGCACAGAGCCACAGAGCTAATTAATCAAACAAAAGGCTTAATTCCTGTTATATAATGCAGATATTTTAATTTTTCTCTGCACAAGAGAACAAAAGATGGGAACATGACATGTACGGTGTATCATAATAATTGCTTGATAATGATAAAATTGCAAATTCTTTGGGATGAGTGGGATGTAACGTGCAAGTGAGAGCAAGTTATTCTTCATGATCAGTAGCAAGAAGCACTCCAAAGCTCAGCATTTTTTACTTTAGAAACACTCTCCAGCACTTCAAAAGGAATTATGTCCCCAATCACCACCACCATCTTGCTTGCCAAGTCTACTTTGTATGAGGTCACCCCTGATAATTATTAAAAATGGAAAAAGAAAAATGAATTACTTCACGGTAAGAGAGATACAAATCAATGTGAACACAAAAAAAAAAAGGATCAGGGCTGTTTTACTGCCAAAAGAAGATGCATGCCCACAGAGAAGTATATGATTTTCAATGAAAATGGTGACCTTAAATCTCATCAAATGAACTACTCCGATTCATTTTCAAAGATCTTGGTGGGTATAATATCTTTAAGATGATGAAATACAAAAGGTGATCAACCAGTTACCATTTTATAAGGACATACCTTCCAACTTTGATACATGTTTCTCAACTTTTCTTGCACAGCCATTGCAGTGCATGGACACTCTTAGCACCACCATCTGCATGAACCAGCATCGAAAAAATCCAATCATATGTAAGTAATTAGTGTTCTACTTTAATTTTGGAGGGCACTTAAATGGGAATTCGGAAGAAGAAAACGTTGATGTACCTTAGGCTTTAACTGAAAGGCCAAGGTCTGGTTACCAGAAACGACATCCTTCAATCTCAGCAACTGGCCTCCATCACTCTTCATGAGTGGTTTTTTCTCAAACTCATCTTGACCTTCAAAGGTGTTAAGGCAAAAACAAGAGCATGACCCTGGTGAAGAAATGCAAAGGCAGTCTAATATCTTGCCAAGACTGAGATTTCCCATGTCAGCCAAATCTTCTTAACCCCACAAAAGCAAATCTAAAGCTAGGCGAAATCTGGCCCTCCTCACTTGATCAAGTACTACAACATGCCCATACCTACAACTAATAGAAAGAGTTGTGGCAACAAATCAATTTCTATGGGAAATTTATCTGTGCAATGTAATATAATATAGGAGTGAGTGTGAGTGCATCTAATTAAAATGGTCAACTTTTATTGAGAGAATCAAAAGCATGCACAGAACCCGATGAAACTTATTATTAAGAAGCAAAGAAGGACAGAATAATTGGGGGGGGAAAAAAAGATGAAGAAGGAAAGAACCATTTGTCTACATAAACCAGACAGTCAACAATATTTGGTGAAGGGCACAGTAGTATGGAAAGGCACTGCTATCTGTAATCACAATAACAAAGAGAACTTGCCATGTGATAAGCTACACCTTTGACAGAATCATCTCTTAAATTCTATATAAAAGTCTAAAAGCAGAATATTATGTGAGATTTTGTTCGTTTAGCAATTAACAGTCAAGCTCATGAACATAAAACTTAAAGCAAGTGAATAAGAGCTGCTAGCTATTTCATGTGACCGAAATGTAAGAGAAAAGCAAGAAAAAGTAGTGGTGACACTTGAGAGTCACAAATGCAGGAAGTAATTAGAACTCCAAACTTTATGACATGTTATGAAGGAATTTAAAGAAGAATGAATATCTATAGATAGGTCTGGATAAACACTTCTTTAGTTATTATGTAAACTTTTACTATGATAAGTATAGTTGATGACCATGAATATGGTTTTTGCCATGCCAGCTCCTTGTTTCCAACAGAAAAATTAATGGCAAGAAGAAGTTAATTAAATTATATGTGAAGTTACACTAGTTAGTGCTCTAGTGCTCTGTACTGATGATGACCACTTTGACATAAGATACCCACTGGCCACTTGCTGGCTTCATTGGGCATGATGTCCTACAGCATGCAAAAGGCAATACATATTAAATGTAGTCAAAATAAAAAAGTTTTCCGAACAGTTTAAGCCATAGAAGATTAAAGAATTCTTTTCGTTTTTTCTTTTTTCTTTTTTTCCCTTGTAAGTAGCCTTTGGTGACCGGCGAGCCTTTGGTTCAATGGGAGAAGCTTTGCACTTACAATGTTGAGTGCAATGGTTTGAGTCTCCATAAGAACTTTATGTGGGTTAATTTCAGTACGCCCTCAATTATTAACATAATTGAGTGGAGACAGTCTCTCCCTTACGAAATGTGAGTGATGTAGACACCCCTCGAATATTAAAGAGGGTTTAAAATATATGGACAAGTACTTCAATATGTCAATGTATGACGGTGTCCCCATTTATATAGTATGATTATAAATATTAATTGTAATATTTGATATAATATCAATAACATCTCTATATAACAGACTTAAAAAAAAAAGTATCCTTTGGTGGCTTTGGAGCGGAGATTTGAATGTAATGGATAGAATAATAATTCAAGACACTGATGAGAGTGGAAGCTGTGACAGATTTGTCTTGGCCTTCAATATAATAGTGGGAACGGGACAAAAGGCCTAGCATTATTGAAGCCCATGAGCTCAGTATAGCTCATAAATGATTGGATGATTGAATAAATTCGAAATTTTTTGAAGTTAGTTAGTTTTGTATTCTCTACAGGTTGGTCCATGTGATGATGGATCCCTTTAAGGGAGGAAAGAGACGAAATTTTGAAAAAGTTTTATCAACAAAGTCGTGTTAGGCACGTGTCAGTCACATGACTTAGTATTTGCCACAACGAAAGCTAGCTAGCAAGGTTTTTTTATCTTTCAAGCTGTGGCATCTAAGCAAACGTGTGTGACACACCAGCAAAAGAGAAGAAGAGGGAGCATTAATCTTTTGTCTTCTCAGATTATTCCGGACGACTGTACCGCAACACTAGCTAGGATTGGGCAATTAACCCAATCCCATATGATCCGATGTAAAATTCGGTTTCGGATTGAATGCGGATGAAGAATCCAATTTGATTGAATCGGATCGCGATCATATCAAGTCAAACATAATCCAATCTGAATCACAATGCATACACAAACACAAATTTTCAATCCGATTCGAATTATATCCAGGTCGGATTACATTACAAGTTCAGTTTGATTTTAAATTATTTTTTCTCCAATTTGATTAACTTGAAACCCAATCGAGTTGATCCGAACCGATTCGAACCCGAATTTGCCTACTCCTACGTAACACAAGATAGAGGATCTCAGCACTACATTCAATAGGACTACGTGATAGGATTATCAAACTTATTGTATAGTCAAATATCTAATTACAATATGAATGGTACTTGTTACTTAACGTGTGGTTGATAAAATAATATTTATCATGCGATGCTCAGTGCTATATCCATTTAATATTTCATCAATCAGGCAGTCGCCTAATTAATCAAATGTTTTCTGAGATATAAACCTCTCTGCATAATTCAAATTTTGAATTAGGCTGAGATCGACTGAATTGGAGCATGTTAAAAGAGATTTTAAATTTACCGAAACAAAATCTCGACTTTCGAAACCTTCACAGAGAAACAAAATTGGAGGGATTGAATAGTGATCTTGATGATTCGGTGAAGCAATTTGTTAACAAAGTTACAAGGAACTTAGAGGAAACTAGTAAGATACCTAACACACGGATTGTCCATCAGTTGAGTGTGCAATTCCACTGCCACTAACAATCTGTAATTCGAGAACCTGGAAAGATTAAAGTACTGGATGTTAAATAATACATTATACATCTTTTAACTGCACAATAATTTGGCATTTCATCGGAACAATTTATTGGTATGTTGGTAAACCTTGTTCTTTCCACACACAAATGACTTTGGGATTTAAACTGTGAGAAAAACTTATAAACTGATCTCAGCCGACTGAGGTGGTAGGACCAACCATTGATGTTGTGCCAAATGATAAAATAATAGCTCCCAAAGTGGTATCATAAGTGGACACTAATTTTATATTAAAAAATTATGTATCTGATAATAGAATCCACCGCTTTATCAAGCGACAGAGCATTAGTAGTGAGTCATACTACCTCAGCAGGTCTTAACTTATTGATATGGTAGGAGCGGCCTACGGAAGTCTCAACTCACAAATTTGCTGCACAATAGGATTATTTGAATAGAGTTCTAAAAAATAGCTGGAAAAGGATTGAAAAAAAAGGAGTAAACAGAGAATACAACGAAGAGCTAAATGAGTGTGTGTGTGTGTATAAGAGCAGTTAATGTTTGATGGACAGTCATTTCAATTGTTCATCCTAACACGACAGATTGGTTTTGTGATAAAAGAATGCCAATTTGCTTATTTTGATTTCTTGACTTCGTTCTTTTTTTTGAATTCCAAACAGAATCTGTAGTTCAGAATAAGAAGAGTGCGCAATCCGTGTTTACAGTGGAGCAGTTGGAATTTGGACAACACAAAAAACAGGCATCAACACCTCAATAATTGAAAGCGAATTGATAAACAATACATGAGATCAGGCAAGCATTATTATACGTATTATCAAATTTATCATCAAGTCTCAAGGGGAAAAACAATGATTATCAAATTTATCATCAAGTCTCAAGGGAAAAAAAAAAGAAAAAAGAAATTATCAATCACATTTCAGGCTTTCGCAAATGCAAGGAACAAAGAGGGTAGGGTCACCGGCCCACCGCCAAATTGCATAAAGAATGATAAAATTTTAGACTAGCTTCATTACCTTATTGATTTTCTATCAAAGTTAGATTTAATAGACACAATTCTAAAACATCAAGCCATGCTTGCCTTACACATACATTCACATCGGTACATGATGCAATATTAATTGGTCCCCACTAATTTTCAGAATAATCAAAATTTCCTCTACCTGATTACAAATTTTTGGCTAATGCTAGAAGGTAGTCAACACTCGAAAAGATAGAGATAAAGGTGGCCAATGGGTCGGATGGCACGAGGCACGGCACGTGTTCGTACAGCACGGCACGGCGCGAGCACGTCTCGGTAGAGTACGCGGCACGGTACGGCATGCACATGGGCCGTGTCGGGCTTAGATTTTAGGCACGCAGGCCTTAAAAGCATGGCACGATTAGAGATGGGCCAAAGTACGGCACGTGAAAAAGCACGCAATAAGCACGTTTCATTTTTTAATAAAAGTAAATTTAAAATTTTATGATTTTATAAATAACTTGAAATTGAATCTTTTAATATCCTTTATTGGCTCAAGTTTTTTTAATTTATTTAATTCTTAGTTTCAAAAAAATTATAATTGATTTATAATTATAATTTATTAAATAAATAATTGATATCATGATTTTAATAAATAAAATTATAAATATAATGATTTTATAAATATGTATTAATATTATTATAAACTATTATATATGACTCTACGTAATTATAAGTTAACAATTAAGTTAACCCTTAAAAAAAATTATTATTATTGTTATTGTTAAGTGCTAAAAAAGAATTCTAATACCATAGAGTCAAACTTAGCAACGAATATTACATTCTCTTATTATTATTAATTTATTATTATTGACTATGGACTTGAGTTTTGAATTTTTTATTCTATTAAATTTAAATAAAGACATATGGATCCAAAAAAAATACACAAGCTTGAAAAAAATAAGACAACAACTTGGCATACGCTCTTAAAAAGAGAAAAAAGCTTAGTGGGCTATTTTTCCTAGGCACGACACGACAAGGCCTATGGCACGGCACGTGTGGGCACGGCACGAGTGGGCACAAGCACGAGCACGCGTGGGCACGGCACATGTGCCGGGTTGACACGGCATGGCACGACACGAAATGAATAGTGTGCACGGCACGAGCACGAGCACGCGTGGGCTTCCTTTGATGGGTCTGGGCCGGCACGGCACGGTCCGTTGGCCATCTCTAGATAGAGAGCAGGTAATAAGTATGAATTCAATATGCAGGGTACAACCAGTTCAATTTATTTCTTTCTCACTTATCAGTTTTTTTTATCAAATGAAAGGACATACATTTGGTAGAACTTATCTTCAATTACTAGCTTGTTAAGAGAGAGAATACAAGTACTTATGAGCTCGCATGTTAGGCCTAAATTTAGCAATCCGGGAAGTAATTAGAGTCATTATAATCTACCCTCCTTTTAAATCTAAGGTACGCGGTGGTTCATATCCTGGCTCCTAACTTGGTGACACGCCAAGGGCCTCGTTCATATTCCAACTAGGTGACACACCAAGATTACGAGACTAGGATCAACTGCAGTGAGAGTCATCTCCAAGGATAGGGCTTGCTCTAGGGATGGCAAAATTTTCCACGGGTTTGGGGCCCCATGGAGCCCCACCCCAAATGGGGAAAATTTTAAATAATTTTTGGAGAATGGGGTGGGGAGTGAAGGAAAATAATCCCCAAATTCTTAATGGGGTGGGGTTTGGTTTTGTACTCCCCACCCCACCCCCACCCCAATCCTCATTATATATAAATATGTTTTTAATTATTATTTAATAATTTTTATTTTATTAATTATAATATCAATTAATAATTTTTTTTAATTTTTATGTAATATAAACAAGATATGAATGAAAGCAAATCCTATAATATTTTTCAACTCTGAAACATTGTTATAATTTCTTTTCTCTTTTAAGGTGCTACGCTCTTTAAATATTTTTCACTTTTAATATCATTGTAAGATATTGTTTCAAACTTTTAGATATTTTTTTAAAAGAATTTAAATACTTTATAATATGATGATGATTTTATTTTAAGTCTCTAATTTTTAACTTACTAAAATAATATATTTATACATATTATAAAATAGATAAATGGAGAATGGGGTGGGGATGGGGATGGAGAAATCATTCCCCACATGGGGATTCTCCATCCCCACCCCACTAAATTTATTGGGGAATGGGGTGGGGAATGGAGGCAAAAATTTCTAGCGGGATGGGGAATGGAGTAGGCCTCCCCACCCCCACCCCACCCCATTGCCATCCCTAGCTTGCTCTGATACCAATTGTTATACACATTTTGGATACAACTCATCCAAAAGTCTGCTTGTAAGAAAAGGAAGCCCAAGTGCTTATAAGCTCATATGCCAAGCCTTAACTTAATGATATGAGAGTCCATTAGAGTCGTTACAGTAAGTACCAGAACTTTGAAGTTGTAATCCCGCATCTACACTTCCGAAATGGAAATGCTCCTCAAAACTCAATCATGGTTATGCCCAATCTCAACTTAGATGCTAGCTGGTTGTGGTATGTGGCAGTAAGGGAAAAGAGAGAAAATTAAAAATATTCAAACTTCGCTTGGGAAATATCCAGTCTAAATGCAAATTACTAGAAATGATTTGTGAGCAAAATATTGATTCAGAGATGGATAATGGGTGATGAGTCGAAGGATAAAACTGTAAATTTGTATTACAGAGTTGATTTGCCAAATTGTAGCAAAAATTGAAAGACAATATTTAACTAAGAAGCTATCATAAAATCCATATACAATCGTAAAATCAAGAAGGCGTTGTCTTCAGAATTTGATCATAAAAAATACATGAAACTGATAAACTAATTGCGTAAGTTCCACATTTTTCCAAAAATATTTTGGGAATACCCAATTGGCAGTCATCGCTGACATTCACCTTAAAAGCCAACCCAACAATATTCGAGATATATCAGCTGGAAAATGTCAAGATAGAGGTGCAAAATAAAACAGATGAAACCAATCGAGTTAAAAGATCAAAATGAAATCCAATTGGAAATTGTGGCACAAGCTACAAAGAAGACTGTTTTGTGGGGGAAAAAATATTCCACCAAAATTACATCCTGTCAGGTTGAAACTCATGGTCGTTACCAAGTATAATTTATAAATATACTACTAAAAGTCAAGAAAGGAATTGAGGAAAGTAAGTTCGCTTCCAAAATCTTAATCCAATAATTGGATGTTATAACATGAAAACATAGCAAAACTACGAATAACAAAAACCACTGCTGGAAACGTTATCTACAAGACGTTACAAAACATAGAAATTTCCATGCCTAGCATGTGATTAACAAGATAAATCTATGAAAACCTAGAGTACATGACAAGCTGCAGTAGCCGCCATGATTCAACTTGAAAGTATAGGTCAAATTTTGCAGCAATGTTCGTCTAGTGATTGCCATGAAAGTTTCACCAGCTTGACTTTCAGGAAACAAACAAATGGTGACCTGTGTCTTTGGGCACAAATAAGAAATGCTTCAAACATGGAGGTAGAAACAACAGAGCTCGATGATCAGATGTTCCTTTGCATTTACTCCATGCGCGGCGGAAATGTTACAACTTGTGCAATGACACTTATCCAGCAGCATATCCCACTGCCTCGAAAGTGGAAACCACCACCAGGACAAAATCCTAGCATCAGAAATATTGCAGGGACTTATCAGATGGATGCCACTTTTTGGGTAAACGTTAAATAAAGGAACATGTATCTACTTCAAATAGTTTTTCTTGATGGTTGAACAAATAGCCATTATTTGAGAATCATCACTGAATTTCACAACATCCATTTGAAATACTAACTAGGCAACCCAAGAGGGGGGTGAATTGGGATTTTAAAAATTATCCTAGGCAAACCACACAACAATTTAATCTATTGCCTTAATCAAATTGAAAACAATAAATTCAATCATGAACAATATTAAAAGAGTAAGGGAAGAGAAAACAAACACAAGGATTTTTATGTGGTTCGGTAATCCCCGCCTACGTCCACGCCTCCAAGCACACCGGGCTTGAGGATTTCACTAAGCTAGCCTCCCAAGGCTTCAAACGCTTACAATTGACTTCCAAGGTGTCAATGGACCTTTACAACAAGAGATTATCCCCAATCTCTTAACCCAAGTGTATCCCAACACTTACAATCACTCAAAGTAGAAGATTACAAATTGTTTTTCTCTCACACAATATTTAAGATTACAAATCAATGCCCAATGTGTGAATAGATGAAGAGAGAATGTGTTTAAAGCTCAATGAAGATTGTATTCTCGAATATAAGCTCAATGATTGTGTTGTGATCAACCTCCTTTGAATTTGAATGAGCTTATTTATAGTTAGAGCTGAAAATCTAGCCGTTACAAACTGTCGGACAGAAAACGGTTCGCCGTTAACCATAAACGGTTAGCCATTTTGGTTGGTCAAAGTTACCGTTGGGCCAAATTTCAAATAAACGGTTAGCCGTTTAGGCTTACCCTTTCGCCGTTAATTTCCAGAAACCTGCAAAACAAATTTGGTTTAACCGTTCTTACTAAACGGTTCAAGGTTAGCAATCTGGAAATAATCGGTTAACCGTTTTAAGTAAACGGTTCACCGTTAGTTTGCAGAATCATCATTTTAACAATACTTTGCAGAACATACTTTTTGGAAATTATCGGTTAGCCGTTTTAAATAAACGGTTAGCCGTTTGCTACAGTGATTGCTACAGTGAAAGTATTTTCCAAATTTACAGTTTGACCCCAAAACTTTATAAAACTGTATTACGGCCCAAAACGTTATGAAACTTTGCACATAGGTCCAATTTCAGAATTTCTAAGTAATGCTTTGTTAATCCCAAAACTTTCTGAAATTATGGTATAGCCCAAAATGCTATGACACTTTTCAAATAAGTCATTCTCCAAAATTTCAAGCAATACTTGTTTATTTCAAAGTTTTCAAAATGTTTCAATTAAACCATAAACTTTGAAAAACAACCAATTTCATAAAATCATTTTTCTATTAAATATGAAACATTTATAATGTGAAAATAATGATTCATTTAAAAAGAATGAAAACAATCAATTTCATAAAATCATTTTTCCATTAAATATAAAACCTTTATAATGTAAAAATAATGATTTATTTAAAAAGAATAAAAACAATCTAAGCTTAAAAGATATATCATTCTTAATCTTGTTTGTTATCATTAAAATCAATATTATGGAAATATATATGTTAACACCATTTTGGTGGTTAGGTTCTGAATGGTATTAATTAAGTTCTCTTACCACCTAAAAACTCTAGTCTTGTGTAAATATCGACTATCAAACTATCAGACCCTGGCAGAAAAAAGGTACCATTTGGAGATGTGCAAAGAGCTGTACCATTTATCCAACCTTCATCAACTGCCTCATTGGTCCAAGTTGATTCTCTATGGTATACCAATCCATCCCTTCTGAAACTCAACAATTGCTTCCAATTTTGGCAAAGCTAATAAGAACGAATAGTTCCAGTCAACTTCTTTGTTGCAGAGGAGACCAACAAGATGTAACCTTCGCTGCCCATAGATGGAATCATACTAGACTCAGGGGAAACTTCAACACCTTCCAAGCATTTCTCCTCCCTGCCAACTTGGGGGCCTATGTATCAACCTTCGGTTTCACTAAATTAAAGCTGTAAAAAACTTTCGCTTTCTGCTATTATAACACGAGAATCATCAGGTAAGAATGCATTTGCCTTTCAGCTAGAGAGATCCTTAGAGGACAACGCCATTTTAAGAAAAAAAAATATTGGGAAAATATTTCTTACTCATAGAAGTTGCAATCTTTACATTATACACTACTCTAACGAGGTTATATAAGAAAGTTATAGGAAATTAAGAAAAATAAACTATAAAAGGAAAGAATAAATATATCTACATAAAATTAGGCTATAATCTCTTACTTTCAACACTCCCCCTCAAACTTGGAATTCAGTGATTGAAATACTTGTTTTGATAATCCCTTGGTGAGAATATCAGCTCCTTGCTTTTGAGTAGTAACATATTGAATGCATATCAAACCTTTCTCCAGTGTTTCTTTGATAAAGTGCCATCAATCTTAATATGTTTTGTGCTATCATGTTCGACTGGATTATGAGCAATGCTAATGGTAGCTTTATTATCACAGTATAGTCTCATTGATCCGGCTTTTCACACCTTCAACTCCATTGGAAACATGCTCAACTACATAAGCTCACAAATCCCCAATGTCATTGCTTTAAACTCAGATTCAGCACTTGATATTGTAATCACTAATTGCTTCTTGTTTCTCTGAGTAACCTAGATTTCCCCTAACAAATATACAACAACCTGATGTTGACCTTTTTTTTTTATTACGTGATGTTGACTTTTTATCAACAAAGGATCCAGCCCAATCCGCGTTTGTATATGCCTCAATCCTTAGGTGATTATTCTTAGAGATTAAAATATCGTTTCCTCGAGATGTCTTCAAATACTTCAATATCCTAAACATAGCTTTCATGTACTCTACATTAGGAGAATGCATAAATTGACTTATATCGCCTGCTGCAAATGTAATGTCTGCACGAGTATGACACAAACAGATTAGCTTTCCAACTAACCTTTGGTATTGTTTCTTATTAAACAAAATACTTTTAATATTTGTCCTAGGTCTATGATTCGTTCTAAAGGAACATTGCTAGGTTTGCATCATATTCTTTCAAGAAATCCAAAATATATTTCTCTTGTGATAAAAATATCCATTTCCGAGCCTTACTCACTTTAATTTTGAGAAAATATTTCAGATAACCTAGGTATTTAGTTTCAAACTCTTTAGTTAACAACATCTTAAGTCTTTTAATTTCATCTCTGTCATTTCCAGGCAAGATAATATCATCCACATACATGATAAAGACAACGAGCTTATCTTCTTTACCACGCTTAACAGACATGGTATGATCATTATGGCTTTGTTGATAATTCACATTTGAAAATAAATCTCGAAAATCTGTCAAACCAAGCTCTTGGCGATTGCTTGAGCTCGTATAAGGAACTTTTTAGCTTGTAAACTTTTCCTTTTTCAAACATATTCTCAAACCCTGGTAATGGATCTATATACATCTCCTCTTCTAAATCTCCATGGAGAAATGTCTTTTTCACATCTAGCTGTTGTAATGGTCATTCTAAATTTGCAGCAAGTGACAATACGACCCTAATATAATTTATTTTTGCAACAGGGGAGAATGTCCCTTAATAATCAATTCCATATGTCTGAGATATCCTTTAGCCACCAGTCAAGCCTTGAATCTATCTGTTGTACGGGCTCAGCCAAACCTGTAAATACCCGTTTATAACCCACAGTTTTCTTTCCATAAGGCAAGTCTACAAAAGCCCAAGTTCTATATTTATACAATGTTCTCAATTCTTCATAAATCGCTTCTCCTTACTTTGGATTTGTAAGAGCATCTTGTACTCTTCTAGGAATAGTTACAGATGATAAATTAGTAACAAAAGCTTTAAATGATAGTGACAATCTATGATAAGAGATAAACTTAAAACTAGGATGTTTAGTAAAACTCTAACATCTTTTCTATGGGCAATAGGCAAATCTAAATCCAAATCAAATTATGGAAGAGAATTTAAATGTAATTTAGACTCAAATTGAACAATACCTAGGTCTTTTAACAACTCTATATTCGGTTCAAAATTTTGGCAGTCAAGAGATGTACAAACTATTTTATTTCCTTGAGAATACACCTTTAGTTTTTTAGCATCCTCTTAATTTTGTGCAGTGGATGGTTGAATTTGTGAAGACACTTGTTGGTCATCACTTGGGTCAGGTTGTTTTTATGAGGAAGAGCAATGTTGTTCCTCTTGTTGATTGCTATTAGAATGTGGCAAATTTTATCGAGAGCAAACTATTAAAGGAGGAGTTGAATTGGTGATATTATCTCTAAAATATGGCTCACCTGAGTATGTGGATTTTGAAAAAAAAAAACTTGCAAAATCGATCTTCCATATTATATTCTTCCCTTTGAAAAGAGGTTTTAGAGAAATAAGACTTAGTTTTAAAAAAATCACATCCATAGTTACAAAATATTTCCTAGTTAGAGGATGAAAGCATTTGTCCCTTTTTTTTTATAGGAGACTAATCCAAAAATACACATTTGAAAGACATAGGTTCAAGCTTACTTTTATGATGATTCTTCTCATGAACAAAAGCAACATACCTAAAAACTTTAAGAGGAAGAGAACTAAAGGACTAAGACATGGGATAAAGTTGATGAAGAAGTTCGATTGGAATTTTAAACTTCAAAGTATTAATATGCAATCTATTTATGAGATAACAGACAGTTAAAACTACTTCACCCCACAAATAATTTGGTACTCCCATAGTAAACATTAAAGATTGAGCAACTTCAAGCAAATGTCTATTTTTTCTTTTTGCAACTCCACCTTATTAAGGACTATCAGCAAGAGGATTGATGAATTATTCCATTCTCAGTCAAATAATTTCCCAACATAAAACAAAAAAATTCTTTGCCATTGTCAGTGCGAAACACTTGAATTTTTGCTTGAAATTGAGTTTGAACCACTTTATGGAAAATTTGAAAAGTTTCAGAAACTTCAGATTTTTCGCCCAACAAATTCAAGTATGATCATCAATAAAAGTGACAAACCATTTAGCTAAAAAATTACTGGCAAAACGGAGAAGACCCCATACATCATTAAATAAGAGAGAGGGGTTGTAAAACTTTATAAGTTTGGATAGGAAAATGAGTACGATGATGCTTGGATAATTCACACACTTTACATTTTAAATTAATGTCACTTTTATTCCTAAATAATGTCGGGAACAACAACTTTAAATATGAAAAATTTTGATGTCCTAATCTAAGATGCAACAAACTAATTTCATTATCACTAGGCACTTACAAAACAATTTTGTCAACTAAGGATAGATTACTCAAAACTTCAGGCCCCTTTTTTAAATAATAAAATCCATCCACCTCCTTAGCACTCTAATCTTTTTCTCGTACACAGGTCCTGAAACTCACAATTGGAAAGAGAAAATTTAGGCACACAGTTTAGGTCTTTTGTAAGTTTACCAACAGACAAAAGATTACAAGATTAATTATGGACATGCAACACTGATTTTAAGATAACTGTTTTAGAAATTAAAATTGAACATTTCTTGTGAGTGAAGAAAGAGACCTATTAAGGATTTTCACCTTTTGTTTACTAGAAAGAGTATGTAAGTAGAGAATAAGTTGGACAAACTAGTCATATGATCGGTTGCCCCTAAATTAATTATCCAAGGGTAAGAAGTATTTAAAGAGATACAGAAAGTATTTAGAAAATTACTTGTTTGGACTAGATTAGAAGAATGTGATTGACTCATGAACTTGACAAGTTGCTAAAGTTGTTCTTTAGTGAATAATTTTGATCCTTGATTCCCTGAGTTTGCATTAGCATTATCAGTTGTAGCTTGAAAGCCCTTTGAATCTTGTCCAAAAGACTTGTTGCATTTTCTTGAGTTTTATGGCTTTTCAAGGAGCTTACAACAAAACTCTTTGGTATGTCTTGGCTTATGGCAATAACCACACTAAAGTTTATCCTTGTCATTTTTCTTCTTGTTCATATTTTTTTGTTCACTTACTAATGCTGAATCGGTAGCACAAGTAATCAAGAAAGAATTATCAATATTTGAATTGCTCATCATTACCTTTCTTGTACTTTCTTCCCTTTTCACATACGCACAAACTTTGCTAATTGTAGGAAGAGGTTTTCTGCTTAGTACTTCTCCTTTAACATTCAAATCTAGCTTCAAGCCAGCCAAAAATTCAAACACCCTCTCTTTCTCCTATAACCTCTTAAATCTTTTACTATCATCTCTACACTTTCATTCTTCATCATAGTACAAATATAATTCTTGTTATAAGATATTCATGATATTGTAATATGCAGTCATAGTGTCACTTTCTTGTTTGTTTCATGAGTACGACACTTAAGTTCGTAAAACTGTGCAATATTTCCAAGATCAAAATATGTCTCTATAACTGCATCCCATAAATCTTATGTTGATGGTGAGAAAAAAAACATTTGACTAATGTGAGGATCCATTAAATTAATAAGCCATGACATTACCATAAAGTTCTGTTCATATTAGATTTTACATGAAGGTCGTCAGCTTCTAGTATGTCTATTGATCCATCAAGATAGCTCATTTTATCTTTTCCCTTCACATACAACTTCACAGACTGTGACCACTACAAAAAGTTTTGGCTATTCAATTTGTGAGTTGTAATCTGTAATGAAGGATTGTCAATAGAACTATTGGCCTAAATATGTTTAACATTTACACCAGAGTTAGATTCGAAGTCATAGACCAAGATAAAACCCTAAAGGTTTTGGCAACTGAAAATTTATTGACCAAAAACTGCCAAAAAACCTTAATGTGGGCTTTGATACCATGAGAAAAAATATTGAGAAAATATTTCTTATTCATAACATTATATACTACTCAGGCTAGGTTGTATAAGCAAGCCATAATAAATTAAGAAAAATAAAGTATAAAAGGAAAGAATAAATATATATACACAAAATTAGGCTATAATCTCTAGCTTTCAACACATGTCTTAAGGAATTTCATTTGCTATAAATCTGAAAATATCTTAGCCGCCCATTCGGTTTAGCAACTAAGCATAACCATGGATCTACAATAAGAACTTTATTTGTTTTATAAAAATCATCAACAGCCTCAACAACCTCGTAATCATAAGCATGTACACTTCTTAATTTCTTCATTTGACGATTCATCGTTATAAGAGTCATCATTCCTTGACCATGAATCATGTGACCTTACCATGGGTTTGGTAAAACATGTTGAGTCTTTAGTCTTGAAATGTATTTTGAACTAGTAAACTAACTCTCATCTCTTCATTATTTAGCATCCCCAACATATTAACTTCAGCTAAACTTTTATTGGTATGTTCCTCTTCCTCATTCACGTAAATAAGTTTCTTCTCTATCATCACTTTTTTACTTGTGCATACTTTTCATAAACAGAGAGCACACTATCTGCAGAATGGACCAGGATCCGGTGCTGAGCACAAGCTCAGCTCAACACCGGATCCGCTTCCCTGCAGAATAGTATTACACAAGAATTCTACAAAATTATACTCAGCCTCATCTTAAACCTCCGACTCAACCTTGCTAAGCTCAAAAAGGGCAAAAAGAAATCCAATAAGAAGTTCTTCAATTTTTCATTTCCCTTTCTTGCACTATTTCTAATTACTTTTATTTAGTCATCCTCTTCTTCACCTTTAATGTCTTCAAACCAATCTTATAAAATCCTCTAATTTTTTGTTCTCTTTTCTAAGAGCAAAGGCATCACCATCCTCCATTTTTCACTTAAAACAGTTCCCTTAGTTCACATTTTGATGTTCCAAATTTCTAATGTAAAGGTCCGCTTCAACAAATTGAACAATATGTGAGTAATGCACAACATTTACAACTCAAAAATCTATTATTTCAGAAAAATTAAAAATAGTTATATAACTTTCTCTAGGAACTATATCATGAACTTAGAACATCTTTCTCATTAATAAAATGATAAACACGACTTTGTGAATTAAATTGTGGGTAAATTTGTACTAAAATGTTTCAAACAAAGAAATAATTAACCCTCAAAATTTCTAAAGTCTCTTCTTCTTGCACGTTGTTGCGATATATTATGTTCTTACTTAATTTTCTTAGAAACTTACAACAATTCAAAATCAATATTTTTATGATCCAATTATTATTTATCAAATAACTAAAGAGTTATAAAAAATTACTTTTTAAGTCAACTGTAGACTACATTAGTAGCTACTATACATTTATATATAGATTAATCACTATAACTAGAAAGCATAATACAATTTAAGCTCAAAGGCGAAACGACATTGATCATGCCAAAAAATAAAATTTAACAATAGCGCAAATGCAGGTAGACATACAATGAGAGAAGAGTTCGTAAAAGATACAAATTCAAAACACCAACTATCCAAAGCTCACCAATGGGCCTTTGGCCCAATGGGAGAGTCCTTACACTTACAATGGTGAGAGTAAGTGTTCGAGCCTCCATAAAAATATTATGAGGGTTAGTTTCAATCCTCCATCAATTATCAAATAATTAAGTAGAGATAATCTCTTTTCACGAAATGTGAGTAGACTGGATATTCCTTGAATATTAGAGGGAGTTTAAAGAATCTAGGTATTTCTTCAGAAAATCAATGCACACGCCATGAGGAGTTAAGGGTTTAAATAATCTGATTGTATAGATCAATTGTAATATCTTATGCAATATGAGGAACAATCCTATATAACAGTATAAAAAAAAAGTTCCAAAGCTCTAAACACAAACAAGAGAAATTTCTTCTTTTGTTTTTTTAATACAAAATAAACAGAACAGTAATTGACAATTGGAAGGATCTTAGTTGCAGAGGTGTAAAAAAATGAAAGAAACTATTTGTTTTCTCAATTCAGTTGTGCTTATACTATTTGTCTAATATCAATCATCATGTATATCTTTTTATTGAGAATATAAAATTAGGAGTGACTATTAACAAAAATACTGGGGAAAAAGGTTGTTTCATTCCAACTGTTTTGATTGTATTATGATGTATTACATTAATACTGGATTATAATAATGTTGTACAACGTTTGGTTTTACACTGCAATGTATTAATTTTAGTTATACTGTATTTGATGTTGCATTGTATTGTGTTAATATTTTTTTATGATTAATTAAATTATATATTTAGAAAATAATATTTATTAATATTTAGAAAAATACTAAATATAAAAGTTTTAAATTTTAAAACTTTTACATTAATTTCTTTTAGTATATATATATATAAATTATAATTCATCATAAACATATATAACACTAACAAATTCTAAAATTTTTGCTGGCATAATATTTACTTTTTTATCATTTCCTAAATACATACTCTTTTGAAATAACAATCGAATCAAATAATTTAATCAAATAGCCTTTAAAAAATATCACAACATAAATAAATAATTAAAACATACATTTGATAGGAATGAATGACAAACAACCAATATATTTCTTGCTTGTTTTATAAAACAAATGGTCAAATAAATTCTATCAAAAAAATGGTAAAATAAATTATAAAATAATAAACACAAGTTGTCTCTGCATATCTGACGCATCATCCTTACTCTTTATCTCCCTCTTTTACCAGGACAAAATCTTACATCTTCAGTTCTCTTTGCTCTCTTCTTTCTTTTCTTCCTCCTCTATTTTTTTTCCCTTGTTATCATTCCACAATTTTTCTTTTTTTTTTTTCGGTTCTTTGCATCCTTCATTTATTGATTTATTTTGTAAAAATAAATCCTTATTCCTCCCTCTAAATCATTTTCTTCTTAAGAAGAAAATAAAAAAGAAATAAGCAAAAAAGAGTAAGTAAGAGGGGTCTATTTTTTCTTCTCTCCCTCTTTTTTTTTTTTTTTGTGAAAAGAATGTCTTTGATAATTTAAAACACTCAAGTTATGGATAAAGGCAAAAATGCTAATATGAATTTATTATGATATCGTGCAGTGGCTGCGAACCCGCGGCATAGAGGTGGTGGTGCAGTGGTGTCGCGTCAGAGAACTTGACGAAAATGACAACATCGAGTACTCAAAGTGGCTGTTGTTGTGCCGGTGTCGGTGATAGATTGGGTTTTGACAAGAGAATGGAAGTGAAGAGAAGTTGTGTTTTGTGGCTTAATCGTGTTTTGAAGAAGAAACACTTACATTTTTTTTTTTTTTTATAGTGCGATCATGTGTAAACCCCATACACCCACGGGTTTAGTTAGGGCCCGTTTGGGATTGCTTTTAAGAGACCTAAAAGTGATTTTGAAAATCTAAAAGCTAGTTTTAGTGTTTGGTAAAAAAAAATCAAAATCACTTTTGTCAAAATCAGCTTCTTCTACAGCTGATTTTGAAAAGCCGGGAAGGAGTAGCTTTTAGATTCTGATTTTGAAAATCAATTTTATCATTTAATACAATTCCATAAATATCCTTAAAATTATTACTTAAATCCAAAATTATCCTTATTCAAATTGGAAACAAAATAATTTATAAAAAAATTTGTATTATAATTCATAAATATAAATTTATTAATATCAATTTATTGATCGAATTATTATTAAATTTATTTCACTATATTATTAATTTAATTATCAATTGTTTTAAGAAAAAAATAAAATAAATATATTATAAATTTTATTTTTAGTAAAAATTATTATAATAGACAATTAAAAATATTATATGTACATGTTTTTATATATATAAATAAATTTTATCTTATATTATGGATATTTTAGTCATTTATTTTCTCTCAGCAGTTTAACAGTAAAATTTATCAAACGTCCATAACTGCTTTAAAAACTCGCAGTACTTCTTGAAACAAAATTTACCAAACACTTAACTGATTCTCTTCACAGCTGATTATTTCTACAGCACAGCTAACAGCAATTATTTTAAAAGCTACAGCATTCCCAACGTTAATTTTATATGGTATAATCCGAAGTCAATTTTTAGCCAAACGTAGGGTACCAATTTGGTGCTGTGCAGGATGGTATTGCATCCTGGATGCCAAACGCACCCATTGCGGATTGTTAGCACTTGTATATATGATCCGGTTGCCCATTTTTAACCCCATTCATCTTCCGCATCTTTACGAATGATAAAAGGGAAAACAATCGAACAAATTTAGATGCATGAATGTCCAATAACCTTACTATAAAACCAATTACGTACAAAATTCTTATTGTCACCAAATCCCGCGACCGTCACGGATAAATGAACAATTTTTCTTACAGGCGGCGTACTTACAGGGAGAACTACAGAATATTCATGTGGGCACAGGAATAGTATTGATTAATTAGTTTTGAATAAGGTTATTTAAACTCAAATTTTTTATTTAAAATTTTGACACAAATCTTAAACTTGATTTCATAAAATTCAATGGTGGATAATTAACATTATTAAATGTTACTTTAACTTTCAATATCTATTATTGGATTGATTGAAATCAACGACTCAAAATTAGTGCCAAAATTTTATTTTTAAATTTAAATTAAAATAACCCCACCCATTAGTTTTTTATGGAATTACTAAATAAAATTTCCTCAAGCTTGTAAAAGTTATATACATCATTCTAAAGAGGGATTCTTAATTAGTAATACAGATGCAGGTACAGCAGCCAGTAATGGCCGGAAACAAGAACCTGGAAGATAAACATGGCAAAGGATTTCGAAAATTATCAGTTCTATTAGCAGCTGTGTATACTGTCATATTTTTTCCTTATCCATACAATTCCGTGTCATTCTGAAAGCACTTGTTTCTGTTTCTCACGACTGTAAAAGTAAACATGGTAAAGGAAAATCTGAAAAATGGTAAGCAACCACCAATTTCTGACGGATTGCAAAACCACAAGGTTTTTGACTAAGCTGAACAGACTACATATTAAACTAATTATCGCTTCACAAGGTCAAACGAACCTCAAAATGTAACTGATTACCACTAAAGAAGATGATATAAACCTCAAAATGTTTCTGCTGAAAATCAACTGCAATGTTAGTAGGCATATGTTATATTGCTGCAATGGGAAAAATGATGGGAGATATTAGTATGAAACCAGAACATGAACTAGGGTACAATTAACTATTGAAACTAGCAACAGGTTATCTTTGTAAAGTAAGAATTTGAAAATGCAACTGATGCCAGTGAGCATGCCCTTGGTTATCAGTTGGCAAACATCCAAGTCACTTGTCAAGAGTGGATGATGCATAAGATCATGTCTGCGAGGCATGACTTTTCTTGAATAAGCCATTTATTTTATTTTAATTTATTGGCAGAATATCAACAAATTTCTGAGTGGTCAAAAAATGTTGTTTCATTGTATACCCCTGAATTCAATGCCAGACAGATATTCAGAAGAAATATAACTAACAAATATTTTCCTTTTGATGTAAAATTAACAAACCTCACTCCTGCCTCACCTAGGGTATCTTGAATTATATAACATTGCCAAGCAACTGTTACTAGGCTGGAGATTGAGAAAGCAAAAAGATGTGAGAAAACGGAAATTATCAGGATATTAGAACTTTTCAACAATTGAATAATAAAGACTAAAATTATGAGAATCACCAAATTACTGGCCAGCTTATTCACAAACAGTTAAATCTATTCTCTTTGCTTGTTAATGTTCATCCTTGAATATCTGCATACAAAACAGAAAATTAAAATCATTGAAAATCAGTTGACTCTAACCAATGTCTGGAATTACATCAAACAGAAAAAAATACTAGAGCAATCTGAACTGCTGGCATTCTTACTTCTCTCATCTAATGAACTTTACAAACTCAATCATTAACTTCATTCATAAAATTATAAATATAAAATCAGAGTGATGGCTGATGTATCTCTTTGTGACATAAGAGACTAGTGACTACGTTCAGTACTGAAAAATGGAATTTAACGGGAAAAAGAGGGCATAACATCTGATTAATATATTTTAATAATAAGCAGAAAAGAAGACAAAAATTGACAAACAGAAAAACAGGTAAAAGAAGATAGTAGGAAACTATACGATGCTACTAACCTTGTGACACGATAAGAAGACAGCTCTCCAGTTGAATGAGCAGTATAACCACCTTTAGCAGCAGCATGGAGAGAACTATCTGCAGAACCTACAGTTCCAGTAGCTGCTGGGAAAACTGGAAACCTGGTGTCATCACACCAATGTCATGGGAACAAAGATAGGGATATCTATATTTTTTTTTCAATTTATAAAATAAAAATAAGAAAGAGAGAGAGAGACCTGGATGTTAAGATCATTACTACTGTATTCCACTTTATCTATAAAGCGTCACCCAATCATTTTAGATCAATCCACAAAATTTTAAACAAAGCAAAATTGCATAGTGTGCATTTAGGAACTTGTAACATATACAGGCATTGTGCTCTTGAAGATAACGAATCTACTTTCAGTTTATTAACAATTATCAACTATCAGAAGGAAATGAAAACAAAAATAATCTTAACTATCCTTTGGCTATATTAAGTACTACAGAAGGTGATCTCCCTTACCGCCACACCTTCTTAACCCCTGTCGGAACATTAAGTGGATAATCGGTCATCTTCTAAGGGCTTCAATTCATCTTAGAAAAAGGAACTTTAACTCATAAAAGCAGCTTGAAACAAGTATAGAGGTAAAAAAATTGTTAGAATACCATGTTATCTCAGGATTCCCAAAAGCATTTTGTGACTGAGAAAGATATCTTGTGACGGCCACTTTAATAGCTGGTTCATCATGATCGCCATTCTGCTGGCTCCCAAGTTGCATGGCTGCATGTACAAACATTTAAACTCCTTATGAATGAAAAATCTCTAATAACTGCTAACAATACATTATTTTTCTTTGGAAACTGTTCCACCCATCTTTGTTTCCCTTTGCCCTAGCACCTTTGCATGTTAAGATAACTGGATATGTAGCTGCTAATAGTAATAAAAGATTTAAGTATTAAACCAAGGTTAAATTTTACAGGAGCACCTCTATTTTTCATTAGCTACAAAATTTAAGGTATTTACAGTTAGATCAATACCGGCAGAATATTTGGAAGGTACTCAACCCAAGTTTCATCTAGTTAACCCCAATGGATCATGCAAGGAAGATTGGATTATTAACAATAAAGTATGACTAATAGTATCACCCACAAGCCTTATTGATAGGAAATTTATAGTATTAATACGCCAATGAACCCCAAACAATAGTAACTACTGTGAAATACCTGGAAGAAGTGCTGCATTGTCTGTAAAGTTTCGATTACTCTGTGTCACACGAGAAAGAAAGGAACCTCTTCCATTTCCATGACAAGTGCTGACTCCTTTTCCACCCAATGCAACTTTTGATTTACTTGTGGTGGCTAGAGAACCTGGTTTATCTATGTCATAAGAATTTGGTAACAAAGCTTCAGATGAAGCTTGAGCTCCACTCCCAGAGCTTTGATTCAACTGCTGAGTATAAACCAGAGAAGGATGTCGAATCATGCTTTCAATTGGAATATGTTGAACAATGGGTTGCTGTGCCGGTGGATATACTGAGCTGACTTGGTTAATGGGTAAGCTTAGCTGGTGAGAAAGCATTATTGAGAAAAATAAATCTCTCGGACCCATCATCTGAGGAGATGCTACTGTGTAGGTTGGCCAGATTATGGAAGGTTGCGGTGGCAAATTCGTCAGATAACTTTCAGAAGCTGGATGGATGAAGTTCTCTGAAAAAAACTTGTCTTGTCCAATAGGGTTATTTGGAATCCTCCCTTGAACCAAAGAATTGCATCGTGGCACAAAGCTATCTTGATTTTGTAGTGCACAAGTTGGAAAATGTTCAAATGCTTTTCCAGGTTTTACATCTATTTTCTCTGTCACAGAGTTAAGATGTTTTGAAGGACTTGAAGGATTAAGCATCTGCAATGCAGAACAATTATTTTCCTTGAAACCATGCTTCTCGGAGGCAAGAAAACAGGACTCTACATTTTTCATTTTTGAGGATGCTCTCACTGAAACAGAATTTGAAGCGCCTTTCACAAACTTCTTGGATCTCGAAGGTCAGAAAGCAATGAACTTGAAATTAAGAAAATAAATATAAAAAATAAAAATAAATGAAGAATTGTAAACATAAAGTGCTTTACTTCTTTGTTGAGAATGTTCTTGCTGATTCAGGACTTGAATGCATTTCTTGGGGTTTAGAATTCCTGAAAAGTAAGCAAACAATAAAAGTGAATCCAAAATAAATTCAATGAAAGCGAGATTGTATACATATTCTTTCTTCCTGGAATTTTTACTTAGCATCTTCTTGTTGAGAATACCCTCCTTGAACTAGTAGTTGAAGTCTGGCCCTGGGGCTTCATAGATCTGAAAGGTTGGAAAACAACTTGGCCTCAAATAGTGTCCATTGAAAAGAAGATGCTGAAGAAATATTTACAACTAGATTGCTAGCTTACCGCTTGGCTATTGTTAGCAGATTCACATTGCTGCTTCTCATAATAGGATTATATTTTATAGGCCCTCTCCCTCTGACAACGTTAGCCGAATAGTTTTGATTGTTAATGTTGTCATTGGTTTTAGACCAATTTGCTTTTACAGAACCCCGACATTTGCCTTGATTCTTAGAGTGACCTTGAAGATATTGTTCAGAAATCCTCCTGACCTATAATTAGTTTAAAGAAAGTGTCACATAGATGATTACATTAAATCAGAGCCTATGCAACAACCTTATTATATTCTTCACACTATCACATAAACAAAAGTACTAGTAGATGGACAAACAATATTCAGCATGAAGACAGAACTTCAGCAAAGGCATTATTATCATAAGAATCCTGCACTTTCATCTGTTCGAACTTGTCATGCTTCCATTTTCTTTCCTCACAGAGTGCCCTAAACCTTTCATCAAGTGTCCACCTGAAATAGTCAAAAATCTATATCACGCATTTCTCAAGTAAGAAGTTAAAGATAGAAATGAAATTCAATAAGTAGATTTGAAATAAATCCATAAAAAGTTGGTTTTAAAAAATCAAGGAAAGGCTAGCAGACTAGCACCATCTATCCTCTGCCTATAAAATTAGTCATTTTTCTCACTGCCAATCAAGTTAATAACAAAAAATCTAAACTGATTAAAAGCTTTTGACAATGTACATGGCCCATGAATAACAATTAGGTGACCAAACAAGTAATTTGTTTTCATGATTATTGATGAGAGTTTCAAAGTTTCAAAGGAATGCTGATTAAAAAACTGCCTCTGAATTGAAATTAACTACAAAAATCCTTCTAAACCTTCAGCATAAGTGATTTAAGAGTTACAGGAACTCTTTTCACATCACATCTCCGTTACGTATATCATATTCAATTTAAAACAGACAAACAAACAAATAAATAAATAATGAAAAATTATATCCAATTTAAAACAAATAAGTATATAAATAAGGAAAATCAGAAAATTTCTTGCAACATGAGAGAAAGCAATGTTAATTGGAAAACTAAACATGCTCTCCAGAATATGAATTAAAGTGTCTCCAATTTTACCGACACCTTGTCGCTTCTATTAATTTTAATTTCTTTTTAGAACATTCAAATCAATACATGATAATATTTTATCATCCTATTTATCGGTATTAGTTCAACAAATTTAAAATATAACATCGACATGCATATATATGCGTGTATACTCGGGAAAGAGCTCTGACAATTACACGATATTTAAAACACGAGTACCTGCTTGAGCCACGGCCACGGCCTCTAAAGCGATCATCGTGCATATAAAACGCACCGTTTCTAGGATCCAAAGGCGCCTTACTTTCTTTCTCTTTTCTCTGCTTCTCTCCCGCGTACACTTCTTTTTCTGCAAAATCCTCCTTCTCCTCCTCTTCTTCTTCTACTTCAACTAATTTTTTAAGCACTTCCAGTTGCTCATCTCCAAGCACTTCAAGCTCACCAACCGCATCGACGTCGTTTTCGTCCCATCCACCAAGACCGTCCCATTCGTCTCCGTAACCAACACGAACCTTCCGATCACTCCGTACAAGCCTCTCTCTCGCCTCTCCTTCACTGTTACCGTTACCGTCGTCGTCGTCGTCGCTCGCATTTTCTCTTCGCGTCGCCACTGCATACACCGATTCCTCAGATTCGCTCTCGTACTCTGTTTCTTCTACCTTCTGTTTCTCTCCCAAATTTGCCATTTATATTCGTCCTGTTTTCAAGCGAAAACGAAAAATCAAACCCTGCACATTTTATAAAGCTTTACGATAGAGAGAAAATGAGCAAGTGTAAATGAAAATATCTACGAGTGAATGTGGTTAGAGTTTTGATTGTGTATTTGTGTGTACTCTTTACTTGCTCTCCCTCTCTCTCTCTGTGCTATTTAGACGCAGCGGTTAGCAAGTACGATATGCTGAAAATGTAGCGCGAAGTTTTCATTTGATTTTTGTCTGTTTGTATTCCGCACCCGGCGCTGAAAAGAAACGCGAGGTGCAATCCAAACATGCATTATGCGATGCCTCTCGCGTTTGCCCCTTTCAGTTATGCCAGCTCATCACTCGCGCGGATTAGTTCCCGAATTATACGTGGGTCTCCCATACTGCTCGCTGTACGGCGGATGTAGTCAATATGGAGCGGAAGCTCCTGCGGGTTGGGCCCGTAGTTAGCCCACCCACATTACCCATACGCCCATTTGCATGCGGATCCTTTGTACGTTTGGAATTTGGGAGCTTCTACGTTAATCGTAACGTACATCCACACACAGCAACAGTATTTATGCCCATAAATACTGTTGCTGTGTGTGGATGTACGTTACGATTAACGTTAGCACTGGTCTTGGAATTTTTATTTTTTGGGGATCCAGCTACTTTGCGACAGTTGCAAGCTACAACAATTTTGTCCTTTTCTAATTTAGCCAATAGATGTAATGGAAAACTTATTCAACGGTTAGAGTTGCATTTAATTGGATATTAACACCACATATCCCTATAGTTTATTGTACAATCTTAAAAGCTTAAAGTTTTAAAATATTTGCACATTTAAGATCATATTGTTTTACAATTTTAAACTTTGATTCATTAACCTAGTTTGACTTTGATAAAAATTGACAGTCTAATATTACATGAAATTTTTTAAACAATTACAAAATCAACATGTGTAATCATTTTTTTAGTTAGATAATATGCTGGAATAAAATTTAATATGTACAAAAAATATGGATCATTAGCATTTTAATATTTCATAAAATTATAAAACAAAAAAAGGATAAAATTGTAAAAAAAAAGATGCATAAAAATATTAGGTTGTAAAACTTCACTATTTTATAGTTACAAAACTTAACTTATAAATTTTTCTTTCCAATATTAATTAGCATATTAATTTATCTATACATACAATATATTAGTTTACTTATAAAATATCAACATTGTTCTTTAAATATAAGGGAGTCATTTCGAATTTGTAAATGTAGCCCAATAAAATCATATAGAAAGATTAAAAAAGAATTATATAAAGAAAGACATTTTTTTTTCTTTTTAAGTAGTTCAAAAGCTTTTGAACCTTATGATTTTTTAGAATTATCATATTTTGCTTTTAAAAATTTGGACTCAGTGAATTTTGTTTTTAGTGGCAGAACAACTAAAAGACAAGAGAGGGCACTGGTTTATTTTAAAATTACTTATAAATTTCCTCAATTTATAATTTATTGTTCCAATCCCTTAATTTAGATAGGGTGGGCAAAAAAGGTTGCATGTGGGCTTCAGCTCGGTCCTCACACATGAGGGCTTGGACAATAGCTCAAGAAAAAAAGATCGGGCCAGGCCCAGACTCATTATTTAAAAAAATAAATTTATAAATTAGAATAATATAATTAAAATTAAAAAAAATAACTTGAAAAAATTTAAATTCTTAATTTATAAATCAATAATAATTTAAAAAAGCTAAAATTATGATACTAAACTCTCTCTTATGCGTTATTAATTAAGAGAGTGTTTAAATTATATAATTCAGTATTAAAGAAAATTAAATTTATAAGCTTTTATTTACTTTATTTTATTATTTTACTTTGAAATATTCATTTTTTTATTATTATAATAACTTATTGATCATTAATTTATTTTAAATTTACAATAATTTAAAAAATAAATAAAGTCCAAGCCCGACGCAGGTCATACACTTATAGGGATGGCAAAAATCCCCACGGGGACGGGTACCCTCGGGGATTTTCCCTATTCGGGGAGGGTATGAAGATAATTTCATACCCAATTTCTTTTTTGGGGAGGGGACGGGAAAATTTTTTTACCCAATTTCTTATTCGGGGAGGGGACGGGGATGAGGTGGAATCCCTATCCCCTACCAATTTTCCCATTTTAATTTTTAATTTTATTTTAATTTTTTAAAATTACTAGTAAATAAATAATAAAATTTAAATTATAAAATTATAAATATTTGTAAAAATAAAAAATATCAAAATATTTATATTATTAAACTTTTAGGCCTAATTAACTAATTAAAGTCCTAAATTTTTATTTAGGACATTAAAAAGATCGAGTAGATTCTATTAGCCAAACATTTTTTTAATTTTAATATTCTTTAAATATTTTAAACTTAAATCTATTTTTTATTTATTTTTAGATGTTATAATTGCCCACAGCGAATCACAATTTTAATATCTAATCTAATCTAATCTGATCTAATATTTGTTTTTGATTTACTTCGATTTAACTATTGTGTTGTAAAGGGAATAGTCCACATTTATAAAGTGCCCACGCCACCATTGAAAAAGTTAATTTTGAATCTAAATTCGATTTTATTTGTAATAATTTTGTATTAAACTATTAATTTGTTCATGATAGTTTGTAAAAGAAGTTTGTATTCCTTGCATGTTGCGTTACTTACTAATTTAATGTATGTGACTTTTGTAATAGATATTAATGTAAGATATATTTCGAACTTTACTTTTATTTAAATTTTTTATTTTAATATGATTAACTCAAAATTGAAAAAAAATGTATTAGTTATTCGGGGATGGGGACCCTCGGGAATCCCCTGTTATTATTCGGGGAGGAGATATGGATTCTCTCAAGTAATTCTGACAGGGACGAGGAGGGGACGGAGACATACGCAAAATATTGGGGATGGGTATGGGGAGATCGGTCCCCTCCCCTCCCCTCCCCTCCCCATTGCCATCCATATACACTTATGCTTAACTTAAAGGGGGCTTAGGCTTGGATTTAAAAAAACCCGGTCCAAACCCGCTTTTTGCCATCCCTAAATTTAGATACCCAAAGCTCAAGTATTTCCATTAAAAACAAGGCCTAAGGTCTAGGATATTATTTGATATGATTTGATCGAGCCAAATGCACAATTTAATACTAAAAATTAATCAAACGAAATTTATTGTTTAAAAAATAAATAAGAATATTTGCTCTTCAATTTTCATGATTTAACCACCTTCTCTCTTAAGGCATGTGCAAGAAAAAACATTAAAAAAATTAGAAAAACAATAAAGTAAGGCTATAAGTTTTTTTCCTTCGTTATAATTTAGATCAGTCATTCTGCTTCAATTAGTTTCATTTTCTGATTGCATTTCTGTTTTTTTTTTAAATAATAGATTATAATTTATGCTTGATTGAAAATGATTGAATAATAAATTTATTAGTTTATAAATAGTCTTTTTTATTAAAAAATAAAGTACTAAGTATTTAGTTATTTTTGCAACAACTTATTAACAATTGCAAAACTTCCACAAACGGTGATTTGCGATTGCAAATCTCTTTTCTTTTTTTTTTCACTTATGATCATTATACTATCGTAATTTTTTTTTTTTTTACGACAGTAAATAACCAACGCAAAGGACATATTTCTTGTACGTAAAGATTCTTTTCAAATGTCGTATTATTCAAAACAACTCATATGTTAAAATTTGAAATCTTTAGTTCTTTTTAATTTTATAAAAGTATCAGGGTAATGTGTAATTAAACCACAAAAAGACAAAAAGTATTGGTACATTACTACTGTTGCAACGTAATTTTATCCTTTTTTGGTTCCTGGAAAGACATGTTTGGTATTTTCGCTTTTAACCACAATTTATTTTTTGTTTTTGCATCGCTTTGCTTTACAGAAGCACTTTTTGAATGTGCGAGCAAAAGTTACTTTCTTCCTTTTAAATGTTGGAAAATGCCCTTCTAATAGCAATGAAATTATTGCTAATTCTTTTTTTTTTAGTTATCTTTTTACTCGTCTTTTTCCCCTTGTTTGTAAAATTTTTATAATGACCAGTCGTTTCCAATAAACATAATGAACAACCATGACTCGATAAAGTATTTGTATTATTGAGTTCCAAAACTTTAATGGAGTGCGGCTCCTCCAGGGGACCAGAAAGTGTCGGCTCTCTATGACTAAGAATGTGCCAATCAATTAGAAATTGATTAATAACCATTCACATGCTACGTTAATTATATCGTGAGCGTTAAATTATGTTCTCTTGGGCCAATAAGCATATGATGTGTTAGCATCCCAAAGCGTAAGGGGTGCAAAAAAAAAAGTACTTTATATATTAGAGCATTTTTATGACGCTCTTTAACCAAATTGAATTAAGACCCTTGAGTTAACAATGTATTCCGTTCATATATATTTATTAATTTCTAAACTTACCATGTCTATTTTGTTAAAAAAGAAGCTTATAGTGAGAATATTTTAATTTACTTATTGATCGACGGCTAATGAATACTCTTTTTTTTTACATAGATTATAACTTATATTATATGAGACTATTACTAATATTTACAATTATATTATTATTGAGATTGCTTTACATTAATTGTTATAAAATATTGTCCATATATTTGAGGAATATCTTTTTTGAAGTCGATGGCTTGAAATTTGAACCCCCCCTTTATGTGTGGAAGCATATTCTTTCTTAATTTAAGAGTTGATTTTTGAATTGAACTTCAACATTTATGAAAAAAAAAAAAAAGCTCTAGATAGAGACATGGTGCTTCTTTTTTATTTGTTTATAAATTAATTTATATATACTATGTAATATAACTTTCAATTAAGGAAAAAAGAGAAGAAAAAAAGGCTGCAATATCGCTCTCATTTCAATTATCTGCAAGTATTTATATCTTATTTTCTCCTTTTGATCATTTTTTAATTATTTTTGAAAAGTGGCAATAGATAAAATTCAAATTAATTTTTTAATCTTCGAACTCTTTTAAAATTTGAATGAGTAGTCAATTAAAGAATAATGCTTGAAAACTATTCGATCAAATTCTTTTTGTCTATATTTGTTGAGATGTGATTTGATAAATAAATTAAGGTCTGAATTTATACGCGAATGTAAATAAATGTTATATTTCATTTGTCTGTACAAATATAGGATAAAGATGTTTTTGGTCGTTATTACTGAATAATTTATATAAATTATTCAATATTAATTCCAACGAATGAATTAATTGATGTAACATCTCAATGAGTTTTCAATTGACTTTTAAATTATTGAAAATTTAAGGATTGTCATCTCAATTCTTTTGTGTGGATTGAAAAGTAATTGGTTGTACGCATATTTTTCCGACCGTAGTTCAAAACAAAGCAGGTTAAGCGGATGGATAATGTCGAGTTTCACCAAAGAATTAAAAAATAAATAAATAAATAAAGTCACATCAGGATCACAATAGTATGCAGTTTACTTCGGCAGGTATAACTTATTTGCTCATAAAAAAGGTGAAAATTAAGAAAAAATAATAATATTAATCTTTTAAAAAATTAGAGGTAAATTTTATAACTTCCTTGACGTAAAACAAAAATGATAGAAAACAGAATTCTCCTCAAAAGAAGGGAATTTTATTAATAATTAAAACGGATACAATCAGAGTTTTAATTCCTTTTTCATAATCAAGTCCAAAATAATGCAAATTTACTAAAATAGGTAAATTCAAGTTATTTTAAAATAATAAAATTATAGTTTTTTTTCAAATAAAACAAATAAAAAGCAATTAAAATTGACAAAAACAAATAGAAGTCTAAAAAAAATTTCCAAAAAAAGAAACTACTATAGACTTAAATTTGACAACATGTACCTTATTTAACATGGTTGAAAAATATTTTACATCAATCTCCCCCATTTATAAAATAATTTGCATCCAAATAATAATATAGATAAAGAGACTTATTCACGTGACATATATATATTATTTATCCAATATATTTTTTTATGAAACACATTTATTTAATATGTATGTTATATAATTCTTTATAATAACAAAAATAAATTAAAGCATTTACGTCAGTTTTTACACTATAATGACCTAATTTTGCACGATAATTAGTCATTCGTCAGTCGCCTTCTAGGACCGTGGACCATCCTCGCCGAAGACTAAAACAACACACAGTCAAATGACCCAAGGACATGCCACAACAAACACAGTACGCGATGCCTTCTCTCCCCCTTGCCCGAAAACAGTGCGTGTTAAAAATATAGGGTTATTTCCACCCAACCCCCAAATCTTTTAACATTTTCCACCCAAACTTTTTAACATTTTCACCGCGCACCCAATTCCGTTACTTTGACCGTATTTTTAACGGAGCTGTTTGAAAGTTAATGAAATGTCTGAAATATCCCTTATCTTGAATTAGAAAAGAATTAAATGAGATAAAATATTAATTTAATAATTAGTATTTACATTAAAAATTCTTAATTAAAAGTAATTAATAATAATTTCATTAATTAACTTATCAAATAAATTTAATTTATCATCATCAAATAATATTTAGAACATAAACTTTTAAATTTATCCTTTGACCGTTAGAATAAATGGTCAAATTAAAAGAATTTTGGTTTGGATTGGATATTATTAAAATATTTGGGTGCGCGGTGAAATATATTGAAACATTTGGAGCAGGGCGCAATTAACCCAAAAATATATGTATAAAAATCTCATTTATCTCTGTCACTCTTCGTTTTATACTTTATTATTATGATTATATTCTCTCTCCTAATTCTTAAAAGAAAACAAATTACACACACACTCTCTCTCTCTCTCTCTCTTAATTCTTAGGAGAAAGAGAAACAGACTTTGGTTTAGCTCTTAGCTGTACAACTTAGTTACCAAGCATTGAAAGATCTGCAAATCTCTCTCCCTCTCGCTTAATCTTCTAGAGTTTTAATTTATTTAAAGAAAGTGAGTTAAGTGCTGGATCTCTCTCTAGCTCACCGCACAAAGGCTGCTGTGTTGAAAAAAAGAAAAAAAAATTCAACGACCGTTCTTCATTTTTTTCACAAGCCGATTCAGGTCAGTTCTAATTTTTTCCTTCACGTTTTAGTCAACTTTGAAAACTGTTGATTTCTCAGATCCGTTGCTTTCGAATGTCCAATTGTGAGAAATTTAGTAGCTAATACCTTTGCAGAATTAAATATATGTTGCTTGATCACGCCTTTAAGAGAGATTAATGAAGGATTTATTGAGAAATTCGTTTGGTGATTGCTGATTGATTGGATAAAATTTTGGAGAATAAATTCTAGTAAACCGACTCTTGATTTTATGCTCTTTTGGGAAAACTTCGACTGCGCCATTTATAGCATTGTCTTTTGATACATAGAGGAAGTGTGAATGGCGAATCGGCTGAAGGAAGACGAGAAAAATGAGCGAATAATTCGGGGACTTCTCAAACTTCAAGATAATCGAAGGTGTATTAACTGTAACAGTCTGGTATGTATTTAATTTTCTTTCGTGGTTTTTGCTTTATATTGAATTTAATTAAGTGCTGGCATCATAAATTTGTTGTTTGTATAATTGTCTCAGATAGCACAATTATGGAAATAGACAGTTTGCGAATTGTTAGTGAAGTATAATTGGTGTCGGATTTAAATTGTGTAGATTTGATAGGTTGTTGATGGTATAATCTAAATTAATTAGTACTATGAAATATTGCTAAATAAATTGCGAACAAAACTATGAGGGAACATGATTAAGTGGGGTTATTCACAGATAGAATTAGGTACTTGGATAGGGGAAAAATAATCCTGTGGATTCAGGCAATTCAAATACTTCTTAATTTGAGTTTTCCTTGGAATCAAATCAAAAGTATAGTGAGGCACTATAGAGATTCCACTAGTAATGTGCGAGACTTTGATGAATTAGCTACCTTCCTCGAACCTTTTGCAGGATACGTGCTTCTTTTTTAAATTAAAGATGTAAATAAAATACATCTTCAATTACTCACCTATATCTTGAATTCCTCACATCTGATTGCATGTTTCTGGCAGTTTTTTCTGAAGGTTTCGTGTCTTGCAACATAATGGTTTTTAGATCTTAATGTGTCCATTAAGTATATGAACTCTAGAAATTCCATGTGTGAGGTTAGGACAATGATGAAATAACAGTGTCTGGGTTAAAGCTCTATGAATAACCGATGCAATCTTGGAATGCTAATTCCTGAAAATTGCTTCTGAAGCTACACTTCTAATGATTTCCTTCCCTGAGGAACTTTTACAAATTATCCACGAATGTCTGTGACATTTTTGCAATTGGTTGGTTAAATTTTCTGGAGTAATGTCTGAGCTTGCATTGCAAATATGAAATGATTCATGCCATATTTCATTAATGATACCATAGAGTTTGTAGTGCATATGCCACCATACCTTCTGCCTATAGAAGCAAAACATATTATCTGTTGTATTACTGCTAACATACTTTCTGCCAAGCAGGGAACACAATATGTTTGTACAAATTTCTGGACATTTGTTTGCACCAACTGCAGTGGAATACAGTGAGTGTGGATTTTTTTTTTTTTAATTTTTCAAACATAAGTTTTCTTCAAATTTTCCTGATTCTGCTGCCTGTTTTTCCTCTGAGTTTTTGAATTTGGTTTTACACGATTTTCCTTGAAAATACATTTGAGAGAGAGAGGGGTAAATAACTTGCTTTCCCTGCCTTAAGTTGTTTACATTTTTCCAGTCGGGAGTTTACACACAGAGTAAAATCGGTATCAATGGCTAAATTTACTTCACAAGAAGTTAAAGCTCTTCAAGAAGGGGGAAATCAGGTATATATAAGTTCTCCACCTTTCTTCAGTTTGTTGGTCACCTCAGTTATCTATGTGATGTTCTTTACATTTATGACACAACTTTTTAACTTTTTTCATCCTGAACTTATATCTGTGTTTTTTATGCAGCGTGCAAAGGAAGTTTTGCTTAAAGAATGGGATCCACAGCGTCAATCTTTCCCTGACAGCAGGTTATTGCTGCTTATATTATGTTCAGTTATGTGTATTAATGATTGCTACATTTCTAATCTTTTAATTTTCTGCCAGTAATGTTGAGAGGCTTCGAAATTTCATCAAGCATGTTTATGTGGATAGAAGATACACTGGTGAAAGGAACTATGACAAGCCCCCAAGGGTGAAGATGGTATGATGCCCCTGCCTCTCATCTGATTCTGTGGACATATTAACTGTCATCCTGTGCCTTTCTCCCCCCCCCCCCCCCCCAAAAAAAAATGTGGTGTTTTTGAAAGGAACTCGAGATAAATTTCACAAGTTAGTTTTCAGAGTTGCAATGACTGGTCTCCTTTTTTATTATTTTATTTATTAAATAATTGTGTATCATGCAGGGTGACAAAGAAGACTCCTATGACATAAGGAGAGATACATATCAGGGAGGATCTCGAAGCCCGCCATATGAAGATACATATGAACGTCGTTATAATGAACAGTCAAGTCCTGGTGGAAGAAGTGATGATAAGAATTCAAGATATGGATATGATGAAAGAAGTCCTGGAAATGAGCAAGAAAATAGACAGTTTGGTGATTACAGAAGGACTAGTCCTACTCGTCCTGAGGTCATCAATGATTGGCGTAGAGATGATAGATTTGGAAATGGCCGAAAATTTGAAGATCGCAGAATATCTGATGGAGATTCAAAGCTGGAAGGCAGGTCACCTGAGCAGCCGAAAGATCCGGAGTCATCCAGCCCCCCCGTGGTTCGGCCAGTTAGGGAAATCTTGGGTGACAATGTATTGCCTCTTCGTATAAGCGAGCCTCCAAAAGCTAATGGTGTAAGAGTTGCTGATGGCTCTACAAACACGCAGGTAGGGGTTTTGTCAATTAAACTGCATGCATTTTCATATTTTAATTACCTGAGGTCCCTAAAATTTTTCTTCTTGTTTCCCCTCCAATACATTGACTGTAATATGCTTGAAGATCTGCATTTGCTGAAAGGTAGGCTGTATTGTTAAGAGTGATCCCACAAGTTTTTAGGTATTTGTGTGGAAACATCAATATGAGCCTATCAATATGTCAAATTAGAACCTTTTCTATTTTAAGTCGTCTAGGTTACTCTCTAGTGTTTTGCACTCTTGAATCTTTTTGGAAAGTCTACATAATTGGCTTCTTCTTTTCTCTCTTTTCCATAAATTTGTTCAAATTATTTTATTGGTTTTTTCCTAATTAAACTGGAATTTCTGAATCCTTCCAGTATACTTTCATGATCTTAGCAAAATCACAACTTAGTGGTATACAGAATAGATGTTTCAGTTTCTCATAGCATTGTGGTCAATGTTCGTTGCCATCTTATGGCAATTCATATTTTGACCATATTTTAACTATTTATATTCCAGCCATAACGTGTAGTGGCATGTATTATAATTTGCATTTAGTCACAAGTAATGTATTGTGATCCCATTTATCTTGATTCACCACCCTTCTACAACAATCAGCTTGAGCTCTCCTCTTTCCCCCCCCCCCCGCCGCCCACCCCACAAAAAAAAATCCTGTGATTAGATCGAGTTGCCCTAATTATTGGATATGTTTTTGTTCAAATTAATTCTTTATGCCCCCCTCTCTTGTATTTAATTTCAGTACAACTTAATCATATTATGGGCCCATTTGGTATTGAGGTGCTGTAGCTTAAAAGTTGCAGCGGCTGTGAAAAAAAAGTTGTAACTATGAAATAAAAGTTAATAGTCTATTGTAAATAATTATTTTGACAAAATTAGTAAAGATATAATAGATTTTTTTATTATACAAGTGTAAAATCAATCAATTTAGCTTCCAAGTTATAGGAGTTAGTGTTTACCAAACATTTTAGTGTTGTAGCTTAAAAGCTGCAACTGCCCAACCCAATCCCAAATAGAACTTATCTTTGTTTCATTACATGTTTGAAGATTCACATATTTTATTGTTTAACTTTTCTGTTCAAAGATTGCTGCTCTAGCTATCTGCATAAACAGTCATATAAAGATTGTTTTTCTTTCTTTTCCTATCTTCCATTGAAAAATGAAAAGAAAGTGACACGGACTTACAGTATCATTGGCTCTAATTGCAGAGAACTGCTTCTTCTGGTAACTTGGGATCCGCTAATGAGAATCAAGCAGAAGTCAAATTGGAGACTACTGGGAGTTTAATTGATTTCGATGCTGATCCTAAACCTTCTCCTGCAGTAGCACAAGCACAGCAGAAAACTGTAGCACAATCTGTTGTGCAGCCAGCGAGTTCTGCCAATGACAACAATTGGGCCTCTTTTGATTTAGCCCCCCAGGTCAAAGTCTCACAAACTTCTTCCAATTTGAATACCTTGGAAACTGTTTTTTCTCAGCTGTCAGTGCCAGCATCCGTACCAGGTCAAGTATCAGGCATACCCATTGGTGCAGGTGCTCCAGTAATTGCACCTGCAACCAATGTGAATGTATTACCAGGAGGTGGTTCGCCTGTTGCATCTGTGGGGCACACACCTTTTTCAGTCTTCAGTGCTGCTGCCCCTGCAGCTCCAGCAGTGAGTGGTTTTGCTACTTTTCCTTCTGCAAATGCTCCTGCACCTGCCCCAGGAGTTACCCCTTTACTGCCTGTTTCTGTCAATGCTGGTAATTCCTTTAGCATGCAGCATCAACCTCCTTTATTTCCTACTGCTGGTGGTCAGTTCATTGCATCACAATTTACACCACCAGTTGCCGGATCTTCAAATAATCAGGTAGTCTTTATATTGTGTTATTCTCAAGTCCCTTATGATTTCTTTGTTATAATTACAACTTTGTTAAAGCATGTGGCATCCTGGCCATCTTTGGCATTGGCAGCAATGGAATACTTCACTTGCTCAAAATGCGCAAGGGCCACCAGCTGCACAGCCAGCTCAGTCAGTCCCAAAACCTGCTCTGGAGTCTGCTTCTGGTGGTCTTTCACAACCTTCACCTGTGGAAGTAAAATCAACAGGAAGAACAGCACTGCCTGAGGTGATTTTTATTTTTAAGTCTTACCCAAAATATAATTGCTTTACGCATGCGTCGTGTATTTATAGAAAATCGCGGTTTCACTGCAGGATCTATTTACGGCAAATTATTCATCCTTTCCTGCATCTGTTCCTGGGTGGCAAACTGTTCCACCTCATGGCATGGTCTACGCTATGCAATATAATACTGCTGCGGTACCTTTGAATTTAAAAAATAATAATACTTATAACTACTTGACAAGTAACTTATAATTGTGTATATGACCTTGCAGCCTATGCCAAATTTTGTTCACTCTAAGTCGACAACAAATCCATTTGATGTCAACAATGATTCACATCCTGTTCAAGCCCAAACAGTATGTTATCTGTCTGATTTCATTCGTTGCTGTTGTCTTTGTCATTCTTACATAGATTAAAGTGTTCTGCAACAAAATTATGCAAAAAGGAAGCTGAAAGTGTCACAATATTATTTTTGCATATTCATAGGGAACTCAGATATTGTTTTATTGATCCAGCAATAATAGAAACTAAAGTTATTACTATATCTTTCTTATAATGCTTCATTTCTTGAACTTGTGGAAAAGGGTAGCGTGAGCCATGAATTTATGCTGATATTAAATTTAGTTTAGATTTATTATAAAATTAACTTTTAAATCTTTATTTATTATCCTCACACTTGGATATAGCGAGGAGTGCTTAATTTGGCATGTTGGCTGTAGTTGAAGTAAAATGAAAGTAATGGGTTGGGTGATAGATTTGTTGAAGTTGATAAAGGACACATGCCTCTCCCTTCTTTTAGATTTTCAAATCTTTAAGCAATATAATAAATTAACAAAATTGTTTTATGGTTGAGTGCTGCAGTTTCCTTCCATGGCATCCTTACAAGGTGCTTTACAAAATGTGTCACATCCTCCGGGCTTATTGCGCACTTCGAGCCTTACTCCCTCTCCGGCATGGATGCCACCCCAGGCATCACCTTATCCATCAGCAATGCCTTCCCAGATGCCAACTTATGCAGCAGCTATACCTTCTCAGATGCCAACTCATGCACCAGCAATGCCGCCAAGTAAAATCATGTTTTGTTAAGAGTGCTTGCCCAATGTCTTGCTACCATGTCTATGCTGTATTTTTTCTTTTATTGTGCTAATTTCTGCTTAAAAAATTGCAGGGCCATATTTGGGGCCACAAGTACCAAGTAACGTGCCACCTTCTGGGTAATTATTTTGATTGTCACAGCTAAATATGTGTTAATGTGTTTTAAGATTTATTTGCTACCCCATAGGATAAGATTGAATGTGATCGAAAAGGCTGAATAAATGAACTGCTGAGAATGATAAAAATTTTTAAAATAGTCATCGGGATTGAAAGTTATAAATCCCAAATGCAGGAGGTCCAACTTTTTTTTTTTTAATCCCAGTTAAATTGTTTTTATAATTTTTGGCAGACTAGAAATGTAAACTTTGAAGTTTGAACGTGTATTCAGACTTTTAGACAAACCTTTACAGGCATCAAGGAATGGGAGGGCTTGGCAGTGAGGGGGCCTCGTTTGGCTTCATGAATCCTGATCCACAGTTAGCGGGTAGATTGTCAGCCTCTGCTACTCCGCAGGCTTTCACTTCTGTTGGAGGAAACCCATTTGGATAAATAAAAAGAACAAAGCACCAATGACTGTCTTAGTGTAAGCATCTCCTTGTTGCTACCTGTCGAATTGCTGGGTGGAAAGTTTTGGTTCCTTTATTGTAGTTAGATGAGATGATCCCAACCAAAAGGAAGAATTTTCATGTTCATCCCCAAGGTAGGGGCTAAATGTCCATATTGCCCATAGAAATTTAGATTGATGCTGTAAGAAAGAGGCATGAAGGGGAAGGGAGAAATTAGAGAGAATATGGGTTATTTAAAAGGGGTGGTGCCGAAGTCTTCATGGAGATTTAGGTTATTATTTTTATGCAGTATGTTGTCTATTGTTGTATTTTTAATGTTGAATTGAGTGGTATGTGTGCTGCTGCTGCACCCTACAAGTTGTATCGTTTCTTATTTTTTCTTTTTTTGGTATGATTTTGCCATCTGTTCATTATTGTGGTGAGCTTTTTGAGTCTGTGAAAAGTTTATATAGATCACTTGTCAAGTTGTCATAGTTAATGAAAGTTTGTAATTCTAATATTATTGAAGATTGAGATAGCTTTTGAAAGTAGTGTTCGATTCTTGGCTTCTTGCGTTCATTCCAGTGATTCCAGTACTTCGTTCGCGCCACTTGTCTTTCAAAGCGACTAACACGGTGTGTTTCGGCTTTTTCTTGTTTGGGCCGGGAAGGCTTGAATTGAACTTTGGCATATCGCTACCATCGATAATTTTTTATTTTCACCTTTATTTTTAGGGTTAGGCTGAACTCCGTATGACAAAAACCCAATAAATTTGCCTTCTATTTGTTGCCTAAATATAATGAGAACCAATGTTGCCTCATCTATAGTTTTGTATTATGGGGTAGGTATTGGTTGCTTCAACAGGTAAAATCTCTTGGGGTAGAACGAAGAGGATGTATAATGGAGCTCGAACGCTTAAGAAATAAATGGACTCATAATGTTGTAGATGATTTATTGCATTAATGCATATAAGTTATTAGTTATATTGATTTCCTTTTAATATTATTTTTAACTAATGAGAAGTCAAATACTAGATTTTACATAGTTTCACTGAAAAAATGCTACGGAAAAAGTAATATGGTGGTACAAATTGCAAATATACAAGAGTTGCAAACAGGTGAAACCTAGATAAGTAGACGATAATTTATCGAAATAAAATAAGTATCACTAAGAGTTAAACGGTATGGTTGTAAGAGTTGGCAGTTACCTCCAAAAATTGCTTTGTCAACAGACGTCGAAGATACTAAGTTTATATCATATACAAGTTCCAAGGTCCGATTTTGCAATGAGGAAACCAAACAAAAGTTAAAAAAAATAAAAATAAAAATAAAATGAATGCCCTTTTGGAAGACACCCGTAAGGTTATTGAAACGATATATATGATATTTCCTTGATTCCATATTTACAAACAAATTTCCATTTCCCAATTAATCGGACCAATTGGTCTTTTCCTATATTCTCCTTGGGCTGAGCACAGATCGAATATTTTGTTTTTTTTATGGAATCATTAAAGAATCTGATCAGAACATAGTGGCGCTGTAATGCTCTTGGCCTACATCTTTTAAATCATCTGGCTATTCTCTTTTTGTTTTTTGGCATCTGTAAAAGCTTTAAATACCCCATGTGCATAGCAGATGAACGGAGCAATTCAATTGGAAAAGAATTTCAAGACACTTCTAGCCTCTCAATCATACAGGTTCAGCAGCTCGGCTGCTCTTCAATATGACTGGAGCCACCAGCATCCACACTGCAAAAAGATAAAATAATTAGTCCAATATTACACAAAAGCCATTAGCCACGATCACAAGTTGATTAATTTCAGGTTAAATATGGCTATAGTAAAAATACTTACGATATACACAGACTGCCAGCCATTCATTCACTATCCTCACCCAAGTACTCGTCCAACCCACATCAATTGTCCACCTGCAGAAGAGCAAGCGCAATCACACATCGCTTTTTAGCCGTTCTCAATCATTATGTACCATTTTCTACAATCTACGTCATATGGAAACTCTTCCTAGTTTGATGAAATATGAATCCACAAAAATTGGAATCGGTGGCGTCCTTGAGGATGCCAATAAATGCAGGGGGACATACTTTCTAATAGTGTGATGAGTATTCCAGCCTATGAGTAGCATTGCAAAGTACATTGCTCCAGTGGCAAAAACGAAATGGAAGAAGCCATAACCATATGGAACATCATCTTCTGCCGGCGACTCACTCTTCCTTAACTGCAGTGTGTTGTTGGACTTAAATTTATGGAAAATGACGATAACCAATTGAAAAGTTGTGTGGACTCTGGGGACATACCTGGAAGCATTGGGAATCAATGCCTGTAGAAAAGGTTGCGATAACAATTGCAAGCAGTGCAACAACAAAGCTCTGTCAACACATAAAAGTCCCCATTACAAAGGGTAAAAAAAAATCGGTTATTTGAGAGAAGAACATTTGTTGAATCATGGCACACAAGAGCTGGTTAATGTTCAATGTTATTCCCAACATATTTTTGAATCATATCAAAAGAAGAAACTTCTACAAAATATTCTCAGAATTATTTCTTAGATTATACATGAACTTTATTGGACCTTCTACTGTTTATATACATAACAAAAGATGATACTCATGGGATGAATTTGAAAATTTTGGATGAAATGCAGACTGGTGTTGATATTGATGACTCTCAAGATAGCTAAGACTTTTGAAACACATCCAACAGTTCAAGCGACACAAACATGATCAAAATCATGGGACCTGAGAGCTTCCCATTTTAAAGAGCCGGATACCAGTTAGGTTTATATAACTTGATGAGAGATTTTTGAAAGATAATGAGTATTACTATAATAGTAAGCCAGTCTGTTTTGTTTGAAGCTTCTGCCTTCCTGTTGCAAGTTTCCCCTGCTGGTTCACTACAAAAACAAGAATGGAACAAAGTTGATTTTAAGAAAATAAAAAATGCTGAGATGAAGCAATATATATAAACAGCATTCATTGATTCATTGAAAGCAAGTTCCTCCTGTTCGTAACAAACTAATGTCTGATCAAATAAGTTTTTATTGAACCATTCATGGATGAATTTAAATCCCATTTGAAAGACTTGCTATGTTTAAGCACTTGTATAAATGAAGCATGGTTTGCCGGGTATTTCCTTTTGGTGCAGGTCTCTTCAGGATGGTGGGTCAAGCAAGGATGCTATGTGTAACAAGTAATCAGTAAAATTCATTACAGCAAGTCAGTAAAAGCTTCAAAACTATACCTTCTAATGGCACACCAGCAGAGAAATATGATATAAAGCCCCATAAGCCCCGGAGCCAAGAAGCCTGAATTTATCTGTTTCAGAGAGAAATAAGCAACTTAACTTCTTATTCATATTAGCACGTGAATGAACTGAAGGAAGAGGGCTTACTTTTGGGTGAAGAGAAACACTCGTCATGAGTTGGAGGAGCACCAAAGTCCATGTAATAAAAAATATGTTAAGGAGGCAAGTAGGATCTGGCGTATACCAAATGTACATCATAATGATCCCCACTATGCATATAATATATGCAACTGTTGCAATTAGCATCACATGGATGTGGCTGCAGTTCAATTTTTTTTTTTGGGGTCAGTATTGGGGGTCAGTATTGACAACCAAGTAATCAATATCAGACAGTCTATAAATGAAATTTCTGTCCTTGTTCTAGAAACAATGCTATAATGTTTAATTGAGGTATTGAATTGGTAAAGCATTAACCTGCCTACTTATAACTGTACTCAAACTAAACCAATGGAGACATATAAGGTCTCACTAACAAAAATAGTATATGTGTGCTAAAATTTTCTGAAGGTAATGAATCAAATCATACAGGTTAATGAGTTTAGAATTGCCAAAATGCCCTAACCGAAGTTCTGACACCTATACAATAGAATCTTGAAACCCAGCCAGAAGCCCTTTTTCATTTTTCATTATACGTTGAGTGAAAGTGTGTAACACTCAGGACTAGAATGTGTAATAGCATACATATGAAACTAACCAAATGAGGGATGGCATCGAGTAGTAATGATCCAGTATCAAAAAGTAAATGTTTAAACTAAACATTTCTGGAGAAGTACTAAAAATAGTTTAACTCAGCCTTGGTTCCACAGTGAAAAGAAAGTCCTACCATCTTTCTGCATTCTTCTCGGACAGACAACAGTCATTCAGCCAGGTAATGAAACTGATTACGCTTATTAGCTGAATTAGTAGAAAGACCCTGGAAAACATTTGCAACAACCATTAATCATAAGATCTTAATAATATTGGAGACCCAACTTAGACAGGAAGTGTCTAGAACTTCCTGAGCAAAAAATTCTAATATGATTGTACATGTTTCTTAGACAGGAAAACATAATAGGAATCAATGATACCCGGCACCAAAATGAGCAATCTCCCCTGAAAAACAAATGGCAGAAAATGATTAAAAGCATGATCTAAGTAATTAAAATCCAAATCAATTACATCCTAGAATTGAATAGATAGTGTGCCAAAAAAAAAAAAATTGAATATGGACTATTATAGTGGAATCACACGAACCATAGAGTTGAATAAAGGAAGAAGGAAGAAGAAATGGGATGATTGTCAAGGCAATCCAAAGGACAATCTTTGCAGACCACCATCCAGAGTGCCATAAATCCCTGGTCCCGTGCAACTTTGAAGTGCCAGCCGTCAAAAGAAACATTATGATGTAAAAAACCTGATTTAGAGTCAAGGCGTGACGCAATATGTAATAAGAAAGATCAGAGGACTGACGCTAAGATTCAGTTAATGAACAACTATCTGCATGCTTATGATAAATCTGTACCACATATTCAAGCTCATAAGGGACTGCAATCTGTTTTCAATGTTCATTTAGATTCAAAAACTTTGAGTCAGCACACGAAAACATTTGAGCTGTTTACTTATATTTGGTCATATGATGGATGCTGCTCTCTTTCCAACCAAGAAACCTCAGAAATGCTATCAGCTTTCAAAAGATTGAGTTTCATGCTTATGAATGAAAGGATACAAAGCATCCCAAGCTCACACGAAGAACTCCTTGTGCCCCCAAACAGTGATGCCCACCTTGGCAGTTCTTTAGTTCTGCACCAGAGTCACCCACCAAATGTGGATTAGCATTACAGCCAGTGACATAATGTGCAAGTAAATTTTACAAGACTATTTCTCTTGTAAAAAATAAATTAGCTGACGAAGCAAGTTATAATCCAACATTTTCAGGGGAAAAAGAAGAATCTTATAAAATTATAATGTACTAGAGTAGAGCAAAACAAACAAATCTTACTTTCCATTTCTGTCAAGGCTGCACTGCTATAATCCCGAACTACCCATGCCAGCAGGTTTGCAACTAAAAATATCAAAGCATAAACATATCTAGCCATCCAAGGATTGGAGCCATTGCGAAACTGGCTAAACCATGAGTCCTCTTTAAATATTGCACGTCTCTGAATGCCAGCTCCTGTTCCGCTCTCCATTTCTCCTTAGACCCAGAACAACTCTTCATTACATAAGAGCATCAAGGGAATGAAGCAACGGATCTCATTGATTCAGTTGATCTTCAGCATTGCAGAAAATAGCCCAATAGTTTTCATAAAAGATCCATATAACTGGATTTGGGTTCCCTTAATTACTGCCTCACGAAATGAAGCACAGACCGAACTGAGTTCATAGAAACAGTAAAATAAGTTTCAAAGGTCTCATTTTTACATAAAATATTCACCAGGAAAACATTATATTATTATGAAACAGACAGTGTGGATATATTAAATTAAAATTGATCATTGCTTAATGTGGCTTTCCGCGGAAGAACACTACTAAATTTGAGAGTTATACTAACTGAGCTCCGCAGATATTGAAATTTAATGAAAACAGAAACGTGCCCAGGTGCAATATCAGTGGCAAAATCAATCACGTGCCATTTAAAATAAAAAATAAAAAACCGTACGGCCTTGTTTGAACCGGCGATCCATTCTAAACAGAATACGTGCAACGCATAATAGGTATAAGGCAATGGTGGATCTAATTATGACCGTTAGATCGTGCGCCCCACAGTGTATTGTCAATTATGAATCGTGTAGTACGACTACTCAAGCTCTGGTTAAAATTTTGGTGTGAACATTATTCTGGTTAGGCCAGCGCCAGTTCCTTTTATTTGAGGGTCACAACTCACACCGCACATGCAGAAGAATTTGATGAACAGTTGAAAAGAATCCAAAAACAATGTGTCAGAATCGTTACACTCCTGGAGATGCGTGCAACAATTATATGACTGACGGGAATCTTTTCTTGGCTTGCAAGTTCGTCAACAGCTAAAACCATATTAAAAAATAATAATAATAATTTTCAAGACGATTATGCCCTCCAAATTCCAATGGACTTCTTTTATTACCCCGGGCTAAGTTTGGTTTTTCAGCTTTTACTTCAAGAACAGCTCTGAATGTAGACGCTAGAAGCAGCTAATCAATTGGTTTTCATAGGGATTTGTGATTTATAAATTGATTAACATTATCGAAATTAGCGGGTTAGAATTTGTCAAGCAGAACAAAAAAAAGGTCAAGAAGAGAACAGAGAATTTTAATAATTTTAAGAGAATAATAAAAAAATAAAAGTCACTGTTCCTTTACTCTTTGCTTGCTCACTGAGAAAATGATGAATAGGTAACCTCAAATTTATGTTCTAATGCTGGTTTAAACAATACAGAGACACGAAGAACACAAATAGATTAAGAGTGCGTTTGGGATTGAGGTACTGTAACTTTTAAGCTAAAGCTGTTGTGAAAAAAAAGTTGTAATTATGAAATAAAAATTAATAATATATAATAAATATAAATTTTAAATAATAATTTTGATAAAATTATTAAAGATATAATAAATTTTATATTATACAAGTGAAAAATCATTTTAATGTAGCTTAAAAACTACAGTAGTTAGTGTTTACCAAATAATTTAGTGCTGTAGCTTTTAAGCTACAACTGCCCAACCTCAATCCCAAACGCACCCTAACCCAGTTGATTGAATCGAATTCACATTTGCAGAAAGCAATTCGAACAACATTATAGAAGCTAAAAAATTTTAGAAAAGATTAAATTTAACAGATAATAAAAAAAAGGAAGAAAATGCATTTACTGGCTAATTAGGCTAATATTTAAGATCATCAAATTAAAGATCCTGATCGTATTGTGATCTAGCGATCTGTAGCTGGAAGTGAATTGAATCAAAAGATGATAATAGATTCGAAACGACAATGTATCTTAAATCAAACGACAATCAACTATTTACACAACAGAAATTATCAAGACTGGAGATATAGAGATACAAGCAATGTGCGATTCAAAGAAATGAATTAAGAACCTGAAAATGCAGGCGTTGGTGATCGATGGAGACTGATGATGAGGATCTACGGCGGATGATGCTGGCTGGCTTAGCTTATTCGAGAAGCTCCTTTTCGCATTCTCTCTCGATCTCTCTCAGATTATAAATAAGTACCAGAGAGAGATTTTTCTGTTTTGCTTTTGGTTGTTGTTGGTTTCTTTTGAGATGGTTGAGAGAGAGAGAGGAGGGGAGGGAGAGAGAGCTCTTTTTGAAGCTTTTGTTTGCTTTTTCTTTTTTCCCGCCGTAAGCTTCCTGTTTCCGCTACTCACTGTATCCACAAGTCATGTAGATTTTTATTTTTCTATCAATAATTGAAGTGGTTGTAATTTATCCTCATACGTATTTTGTAATTTGTGAAAAATTAATCACGTTTCGAATTTCATGGAGTGAGTATTTAAAAAAAGTACTCCGACACTTAAGTTAATAGTCGATTAAAATTAAAAAAATAAAAAATAAAAAATAAGAGTTTTTTTCTCTAAATATGAAAAATTTTGTTTTTAGAGGATAAAGACTTTATCAGTAATTAGTAATAATGTTTACAAAATTTATGATGCTTCGACATGTTGATCGCGGATCAGACGGTCGTTGGTGTTGCTTGGCTTGTGGAGGGCTAAGAATTTGGTAGATGATTCACTCCAAAGGTAAAATATTTTTGATGCGTGCCTTGTCTAATGATGTCTCTTGCAATGATCTTTTTTTTTTTTTTTTTTTGGGTCGTGTTCTATGATTTGTAATTTTTTGGACTCGTGAGTTGTGTAACTCTTAAATCTGAAGCATGCTGCTGAATTTGCCTGCGCAAAATTTATTTTAGATTTTTTGAAATTTAGTTAAGGGGCCTGTCCTGTAATAGATTTTTTTTTTTTTTTTGCATGAAACTTGTGCATTTTTTAATGCATAAACCATAAATGTCATTCTATCACTTGAGATAGAAGTTTTGGCAGAGTAGCATTATTATTATTATTATTATTATTAATAAAAAAAAACAATAAAATTCGACGATTCACCGAATATAGTATACGAATAAGGCACTCAATGTGAGTTCCCAGTTTAGCTGAACAAATAAATTACACTTTATTAAAGAATGAAAGAACATTCTCCCTACGCCACTTTTTGCTTTTTCTGTTGGGACTTCACAAGAGAGGCGCTGCTGTAAAAATAAAAGAGTAAAAGAGCAAGAGACAAAACACAACCAATCAGAATCTTTTGGTATAATTTTTTTTGACCAAAATTGTGATACGTGTACGTAAGAATGTCGTTTAAAGGTGGTCACGTCATGTCTGACTGATGTTCGGATCACGTGCCAACACGTGATTGCCACTTGTCCCAACTTTATGATGGTTTGATTTTGCTCCATCACCGTTAATCAAGGAGCCGCTGCGCCAAAAGGTTTTATTAACGCTTTATCGTGAAAGCCACTACTCATTGCTCATTATTATTTATTATTGTTTTGTTAGTTGAAACCAATTAAAATGATGAACAATGTAGTAAAAAAGTTTTCCCCGGGACCATCATGGAAAGGGCGATTTGGAGCGTCTTCACCGATAATCGGCTTGATTTTTTTGGGCTTAAGTAAATTAAGTCGGGGTGATACTAAATTAACCCAACCCATTGTCGGAGAAAACTCGCGTGTGCAATGAGAAATGCAACCTCCGATGCGTAAAATAGACTCCCTTTGGGGCTTGGGTTTAGATGGGATTGTACAAATTTTGTTTAATTAATATCTGTTTTACACAGTGTTTTTATCGTATACATAATTACATATAATAATCAATGAATAATAGCTACTGTCAAATCACCGTTTGTCTCTCGCTCACGAATAGTGTCGTTCATTTGAAAGATTTCAATCAATATTAACTCTGACATAAAAATGTTAAAAGTTTATAATATAGTTTAAACGACATCAAACATAAGTCTTGTTTGAGATTGAGATACTGTAATTTTTAAACTATAACTATTGTGTAAAAAAAGTTGTAACTACGAAAGAAATATTAGTAATATGTAGTAAATCTGAATTTTAAATAATAATTTTTGATAAAATTATTAAAGATATAATAAATTTTCTATCATAGAAATGAAAAATCATATCAATATAACTGATAAGCTACAACAACTGGTATTTATCAAACAATTTTATAATGTAATTTAAAAATTACAACTCCCTATCCTCAATTTCAAATGTACTCATAATACTATATTAAATTTTAATTCATTCTAACATACTACAATGAAATCCAACATAATCTAATTTATTTTATATTTATTACAGTGCGGCATGCCAAATGTAGCCGCAAAGTTTATAGTGATGCTAATGAAAAATGACGGCAAGTGCCGCAAGTCTTACTTAGGGACGGCAAAATCCTCCACGGGTTTGGGGTCCCATGGAGCCCCACCCCAAATGGAAAAAATTTTTAATAATTTTTGGGGAATGGGGTGGGGAGTGGGAAAAAAATAATCCCCAAATTATAAACGGGGTGGGGTTTGGTATTGAACTCCCCACCCCACTCCTACCCCAATCCCCATTATATATAAATATATTTTTAATTTTTATTTAGTAATTTTTATTTTATCAACTATAATGTCAATTAATTTTTTTTTTAAATTTTTATGTAATATAAACAAGATATGAATAAAAGAAAATCCTATAATATTTTTCAATTCTAAAACATTATTATGTTTTCTTTTCTCTTTTAAGGTGTTGCTGTTTTTAAATATTTTTCACTTTTAATATCATTTTAAGATATGGTTTCAAACTTTTAGAGATTTTTTTTTAAAAAATAAACACTTCATAATATGGTGATAATTTTAGTTTAAGTTTCTAATTTTTAATTTACTAAAATAATATATTTATATTTACCATAAAATAAGTAAATGAGAAATGGGGGGATGGGGAAACCATTCCCCATGTGGGGATTCTCCATCCCCAACCCACTAAATTTATTGGAAAATGAAGAATGGAGGCAAAAATTTTAATGGAGTGGGGAATTGGGTAAGCCTCCCCACCCCCACTCCATCCCATTGCCATCTCTTGCTTTACTGTAAGATGACTAGACAAGCATTTCAATTGGGAAAAGTGGGCTCTATTTTGGGCTATAGCGAATTGACTTATGTGAATACTTAGGGTGTGTTTGGTAAGTTTTTATGTTGGGTGTATTTTATTTTCCAAAAATGAAAAATACAAAAACATGTTTGGTAAGGTTATTTTCTAACAGTCACTAAATAATTTATAGATTAAAACATTTTTGTTCTCAAAATTGGAGAACAAAACAAAAAAGGCAAGAAAATAAGTTGGAGCCTCGCCCACCACTTTTACTTATTCAATTATTATTTTATTTCGTTAGTAATTTTTTATTCAATTACTTTTCCACGTTATTCCTTCTTTATTCAATTTTACTTCTACGATTCTACACCTTATCCCTTCACTATAAACTCTTAACTATCTTTTTCTTGTTCAACTGTAAAAGTTCAATAGGCCCTTATCTCTTCAACTATAACCAAGATCTAGGTACTTTTTTTTTGTGGGAATTTTATGATTTTTTTTATTGTTCATTAAAATTTTGTGTGATTTTCTATTATATCAAATATAAGATGAACATCTCTCTTTTTTATTTATTTTAATTTTTTTAACTCATTAAATTATAAGAGGGTTTTCTAAAAATTATTATTGCTGTATGAAATTTGATTTTATTTTGGCTAAATTATAGTAACAAAAGATATAAATACATTGAACAAAATTATTTTATAAAAAATATTATATTTTCAAATAAACAACCAAACACATTTTTATTTTTTTTTCATGTTTTCATACAAACAACCCAACATATTTTTACAGTTCTCATTAAAATATGTTGTTTGAAAAACAAACTACTAAACAAATTGTCATTTTAAAAAACATCACATCTAAAAAAATCATTCTTTTTCTCCAAAATAGGAGCCAAAAATAGTAGTTAAAAAAGGTTACCAAAACACACCCATGAAGTGCTTTTACATAGGGATGGCAATGGGGAGGGGAGGGGAGAGGACCAATCTCCCAGGACCCATCCCCGATATTTTACGTATGTCCCCGTCCCTTCCCCATTCCCGTCAAAATTATTTAAGAGAATCCACATCCTCTCCCCGAATAATAACAGGGGATCCCCGAGGGTCCCCGATCCCCGAATAACTAATACATTTTTTTGTTTTTGATTTTGAGTTAATCATATTAAAATTAAAAAAAATTCAAATAAAAGTAAAGTTCGAAATATATCTTACATTAATATCCATTACAAAAGTCACATACATTAAATTAGTAAGTAATGCAGCATGCAAGGGATACAAACTATCATGAACAAATTAATAGCCTAATACAAAATTGTTACAAATAAAATCAAATTTAGATTCAAAATTAACTTTTCAATGGTGGCGTGGGCACTTTATAAATGTGGACTATTCCCTTTACAGCACAATGGTTAAGTCGAAGTAAATCAAGAGCAAATATTATATTAGATTAGATATTAAAATTGTGATTTGTTGTGGGCAATTATAACATCTAAAAATAAATAAAAAATAGATTTAAGATAAATAAAAAATAGATTTAAGTTTAAAATATTTAATAAATATTAAAATTAAAACAAAAGTTTTGGGCTAATAGAATCTGTCCGGTCTTTTTAATGTCCTAAATAAAAATTTAGGACTTTAATTAGTTAATTAGGCCTAAAAGTTTAATAATATAAATATTTTGATATTTTTTATTTTTACCAATACTTATAATTTTATAATTCAAAATTTATTATTTATTTACTAGTAATTTTAAAAATTAAAAATTAAATTAAAAATTAAAATGAGGAAATAGGTAGGGGATGGAGATTCCACCTCATCCCCGTCCCCTCCCCGAATAAGAAATTGGGTAAAAAAATTTCCCCGTCCCTTCCCCGAATAAGAAATTGGGTATGAAATTATCCCCATACCTTCCTCGAATGGAGAAAATCCCCGAGAGTACCAGTCCCCGTGGGGATTTTTGTCATCCCTACTTTTACACCCTAAAATATTCTGATAAAATTCTTTTCTACTAAAATTACTTTAAGAGATAAACACTAATATAATAGACCCTAGACCCCAATTATTTTCTCTCTCCTCTTTTGCGCTCAAGAGTGTCCTATTTTTTTTCAATTCGTAAATTCTTTATTTTCATGGTACATAATTTTTTCAATCTATACATCTGTCATCTACACAAATTTAAAATGATCTACATTTCATTTTCTTTTTTTTTTCATACTAGTTATTTCTAATATTTGGGAAACTACTCTGTTTTGTTTTGTACAGAGAAACCAATGTTTTTGACTTTTGTAGAGAGTAAAAGGTTGGAGAGAAGAATAGAGAAAACAAAACTTAAAACAATTGTTTATATGGAGAGTAAGGTAAGAAGACTAGTAGTAGTAGTCTACTAGACAAATTCTAACAGTGAGAAAATTATTAGAAATGAAAGAAAAGTGCTAGAAATTAAAACCCACACAAATGAAGGACGATAATTTAGAAATAAATGGTATTTTTGGTATTAAATGGAGTATAAATTAAAAGGCGGTGTCAAAAGGATTGCGGAGCGGAGTTAAAACACCTCTCTGATACTTAAGCCACTCGATCCGTTGTCTGAAGACAGACACCCTTGTGAACAAGTGGGGTGTATTTAAACATTCTGGTTTAATTTGGTCATCAATTTTGGGCCACTGGGCAAACTGAAAACTAAATTTGGGTTCTAGCAAGATGGTAAACGCAGGCTGGTACTAATAGAAAGCTTAAAGCTAATTCTTGCGACACAACAGATGAAACCTCATTTTTGAATGAAAGAATTATTGCTTAATTATAAATGTAGATTATGATGATTTTTTAAAAATTAAATAAACTGTTTATCCATATATAATAAAATCAATTTGGTTGATTAATAATGTCCAACATGATGAAATAACACCGAAAGAATATAATACAAAGCTGCCTTTATGTTTATATTAAATGACTTCATGAAAATTTGGGGTACATGATTACACATGATGTTGGAGTGAAATTCAAGCATCACTAATAAATGGATTGACTGAAAATAAATATATTTCTTCTACATTTTTCCTCGATCAATATACTAATCAGTAATCATCGATGCAAAGAAAATCCTTTTTAGTTCCAAAAGTTTTGGGTCCACATAGAGAGAGTAAATGGTTATCAATATGAGCCAACATTTTTTTTTTTTTTGGGTCTGTTGCATTTCAAAACATACTAAATTTTGATATAATGATAATGGCAAACGGTTGGAGCAAGAGAGCATACAATTTGTAAAACAAAATTGACACATTCTTAGGCCAAGAGCATCTTGGTTTATTTCAACTTCCATTCAAATAATAAAAATATAACTATTTTTTTTTTTTTAACATTGTCATGGTCAAATGTCACTTATTATAATATATCATAAGTTCTCATACATTCAGTGACTCTGAACATACTCACAAAATAAGTAATAATTCATAGAATCTCTAGGAAGGTTGCCGGCGGTTTAATTCTCAATTCTTTGTTCTTAATGGAATGCCTATGATTAAGCACAAACACATGAAATAGTTAATTTCGCCGCCCATACGGCTCTGCTTACCAACTAATCTTGTTCTTAATAATTTAAGCTTAATTTATAACTTAATTTATGGCATGATATTACATGTGGCATCCTTTTATGTATTTGCATAGACATGGATGTCTTGTACTAACAGTTTGGTTTTACGTGTGGTGGAAGAAAGCTTCAAATTATGAAGATTTAGTGGTGACTTTTTTTTTTAATTATTATTGCTAAATTATTGTAAATTTACTTGAAAATATGTCTCAATATCTATCTTATTTAAAGGAGAAGAGTTCTATAGGAGCTGAACTCATCTCCGTCACATATGTTAAGAATACAAGTATTGGACTATAAGCCCAACATTTTTTCTTTTTCTCCAAAGCTGTTACATTTCCATTTTGATGATATCATAGATTCAAGAACATGAGCTAAGCTTTATGGGTATTAATATATTTGACCTAATCACAGCCTGTCTCTAGAGCTCTAATTAAATGAGAGTTATGTCACATTTGGAGTATCAAAAACAAGTCAACAAACAACTTAAATGGCCTTCACACTGTATTGATGGTGTGAAAAAGCCCTAACAGCCCATGTGACCATCATCCAAGTAGGCCCCCTTTTTGTTTAAATCAATATTCAATACTATATGGTGGGATATCTTTGCATCTTATCATTTAATTGACAAAAAAAAAAAAAGACGACTATATGACTAAAACCCCCATGGCTTTTTTCTTCAAAAAAAGTTCAAGTAAATACTAAAGGAAGAAAATATTTGATGGAAATTTAATGGCATTAACCGAACTTCAGTGCTGGGAAAGTGACCCATATTGCTTTTTTATGCATAGGGAGAATCTAGCTGCTCTCTTATGCATATTGCCATTTCACAAGTTTTATTCTCAAATTTTTATTAGAAATAGTGACACCCCCACTACAGAGAAAGTAATAGTAGAATAGTGGCTAGAATCGGAAATTGAGGATTTGCACATGCTACTTTTTGCGAACTTTTATATGAAAGTACCTAATTAGAAATGGTTTGTAACTACCAGCAATTCGGAAAAAGGAAGCACCCACGAAAACCCTATGGCCTTGCCACTTAAATTGGCCACCACCTATACGAAATAAATTCTCACAGGGAAAGAGACTTGTAATTTCTCATGCAGAGTAGGCTCCTTCGATGGACTTTTACTTGCCGAGATGTGGGTTTACATACGGTGCGGTGATTGTCTGCTAACAAATCCTAAATTCTCAGTTACATTTTTAAATATTTTGTTACCCAAGATTTTATTATAATATGAAACATTTGCTTCATTTCAAAGGTGAGAATAGTAAAGGTGAGAATAGTGAATTCCAGAAGCATAGTGGGAGTGTTTGTTGATTCGACTATTCTTAACCAAGAATGGTGGTGGACCAATTGGTATGGCGTTTCACACATTATATGGACATTTGGTAGATTTACTAGCAATTATTTGTTCACTGACCGTTCCACATGCTAGTGGGTAAAGAAAAAAGGGTTCGAAGGTGAGCCACAGCAGCACAAGTGTACAACGGCACAACCATGAGTCATCACAAAGCACTCAATAGTTCTTGGCATACGTTAAAGAAATTGCATTTCAAGATTCATAAATGAAATTATTATCAGAAGCAAATCACTTTGGTGTGGGGAAACCTGACAGAATTTTGTGGACTTTTTGCAAGAGAAGAAAAAAATACAGAAGAAAAAGGTACAACGGTCGACAAGGTTACCACAATGAGCATTCACAAGAGGCACAATCAGAAAGAGATGTAAGCTGACTACTAACGACAACCTTTTAAGCTTCTGAGAGGCTTTGTGATTGCATGATCAAAATTTCCACATTCCAGTGGACGACAAGTGTGAGAGCGTGAAGTAAACATGGGCTTGAATTCGAAAATCAAAATTTTCAAAGCATTGTTAGTGAGTGGGAGCACATGGTAGCAATCCTAGCAGCATGTTTAATCAAAATCAAGAATTCAATCTAACTAGCACACCATTCACGGGCAACTTTGAATGGAAAATTCCAGGTCCCACCAAGATTCCCGATTCGAAACGAAACTGCCGCCTCGAATCGAAAATTTGGGACTTGCAGAAAGAAACCACGACGATGAAAAAGAACCACAAGCTCACAACTCACAATATCAACAATAATAATTCCTCTGATAAGCTGAGAATAAATTCTTCGATGAATAGAAACCCAGTTCATAAACTGACACTGAAACTAATGGCCAAGTTCCAACGGTTAATTGCATCATGCATGCACGGACATGGACACAAATAAGGGAATTAAGAAATGAGAGAATTGCCTATCAATCTCAGAATTCACAACAAAAAGAACATCCACAGTAAGAGACACAGCAGATGAAGAATTGAAAGGAATGACATGAATTATGGAAATCAAATACAAGTAAAATGTTCATGATTATACTATAAATTGGAAAGCCAAATGAACAAAAGTATGATAGTTAAAAGAAGAGATAACAGCAATAAAAACCCACAAACCACGACCATCACAAGCACCAGTAGAGCAGCAGTGCCGTGATGATGATGGTCACGAATTCGTCCCTATACATACACTTTCTCTGCAACCTAAAACTCTTTCTCTGCCATTTTTATTTTCACAACTCAAATTTCCATAACAATTCAAATAAATATGGAGAGACTTTCTCCTCTTACCTCTCTAATTTCTCTCTTTTTTTGGTTTTGTTTTTCAACCTCTTCTCCAATCTTTTCTTTAAAAGAGACCATTGGCAGAATGATCAATTTTAACATCAACAACTGCACAGACTGCTTAACTCCCAATTCAATCTCCTTATTCTTCTTTCCTCTCAACGAGCGACGAGAATTGCCCAAGAGAAGAGGAAAATCATTGCCGGAACTTGGTAAATTTGTTTTTACTTATACATAATAAAAAGGTTAGAGGAGGAAATTTCTCAAAAGAATCAATAGAAAGGTGGTGGCGGAGGCGAAGCATATGAGACTCCAAACACTGGTGGCAATGGCCCCTCGTACACTGGTGCTGGAGGCGGTGGACTTTCATAAACAATTGGCGGCGGTGGAGATGGAGATGGTGGTGGTGGAGGGTTCTCACATGGAATTGGAGGTGGAGGTGATGGCGATGGTGGGGGTGGCGAATTGTAATGAGCTGGTGGTGGTGGTGGTGGTGGTGGATAGTAAACTGGTGGTGGTGGAGGTGGCGAAGCATAAATTACTGGTGCTGGTGGTGGTGATGGCGATGGCGGGGGCTTATAATGAGTTGGCGGTGGAGGTGAAGGCAATGGAGGTGGGGGCGAATATTCTACACATGGTGGTGGTGGAGGGGGAGGTGGTTCTATACAAGGGGGTGGGGATGGAGGTGGTGGTGAATGGACTGGTGGAGGTGGCGGGGGAGATTGGTATGGATAAATAGGAGGTGGGGGTGAATGTGGCGGTGGAGGTGGTGAGTGATGTGGCGGAGGTGGTGGTGAGCTATAAATGTAAGGGTTTGGCGGTGGTGAGGAGTACAGTGGAGGAGGCGGTGGAGGAGAATTTGGCGGAGGTGGTGGAGGGCGGACACAATACGGTGGTGGTGGTGGTGGAGAAGAGTAAACAGGAGGGGGCGGGGGTGATGGTGATGGAGGTGGAGGCGAGTACACAGGCGGGGGTGGTGGGGGTGGAGAGTAAACTGGCGGGGGTGGTGAAGGAGGTGGAGGCGGGGGAGAGTAGACTGGCGGAGGTGGCGAAGGAGGTGGGGGTGGTGGAGGAGGAGGAGGTGGCAAGTATACTGGTGGTGGTGGTGACGGTGGCGGAGGAGGTGGCGAGTATACTGGTGGCGGCGGCGGTGGTGGTGAAAGAACTGGCGGAGGAGGTGGAGGTGACGGTGATGGTGGTGGTGGCGGCGGTGGTGGTTGCGGTACTACAACTGGTGGTGGTGGTGGTGGTGAAATAACTGGCGGAGGAGGTGGAGGTGAGGGTGATGGTGGCGGCGGTGATTGCGGTATTACAACTGGTGGTGGTGGTGAGGGCACCGGCATTGGTGGAGATGGGGGAGGTGGCGGCGGCAAGGTAGGAACAAAGGGTTTACATTTAAATGAAGAACAATCCACGCGCTTGGACAGGAATGACTTACATTGCGCTGAAGACCTCTGTGCTGGCCTTGCTGGCAAGCAATTCCTCCTGTCATCAAAAGCTTGTAAGCTCAAGCAAACCGGCGGCTCCCCGGTGAAGAAATTGTACGAGAATGTGAAGTTCTGCAAGTTAGGCAGCCGACAAATGCTCGCCGGGATTGTGCCAGAGAGCATGTTGTGAGCCACATTGAGCTGTTCCAAGCTCACCATTCTTCCAATCGTGTCCGGCAAAGGACCCAGAAGCTGATTGAAGCTGACATCAAATACAGTCACGTTCTTGAGCATCCCAATCTCCGGAGGCAAGCAAGACCTCAACCCATTATTCAGTAGAATAATTTCGTTGAGTCTTGACATGTTACCAAGACTCGAAGGCACACAGCCATGGAATTTGTTGTTGGCCAGGACAATAACTGAGACGGGGGAGTTACCAAAGTTGTCTGGGATTTCAAATCTGAAGCGATTGTTGTTGATAAAGATAGCATCTAAATCTTTGTCAAACAGCTCTCTAGGCACAGTGCCTTCAAATTCGTTATATCTCAGATCCAAGAACTTGAGTTGAGGCAACCTGAGAAGTACCTTTGGGAACTTACCAGCAAACCTGTTGTTGCTAAGATCCAGCTCGAACAGCAGCTTGAGGTTCTCAAACTTGTGAGGAACAGTGCCACAAAACCGATTTGAATTTATGTGAAACAATGCAAGATCAGTTAACAAGCCAAGCTCTTCAGGCAAGTACCCAGCGATATCACCGTGGTTCAAATCAATGCCGGCGACGGTTCTGATCCTCTTGTTATCAGGAGCAGGAGCACAGAAGACGCCAGTGTAGCTGCAGACAGCAGATCCAACCCAATCTGCAGTTAAATTGTAAGGATCAGAAAGAATAGCTTGCTTCCAAGCTTGTAATGCTATGTAAGCATTCCTGATTCTTGGGTTTGCAAAAACAAGAGATGGGTCTACAGTAACATTCTCTCCTCTGTCTCCAAACTCGTCCCTGTAGTAAAGCAGCTGCCGCTGCCTGATGTAGTGAGCTTCAGCATCAGTGAGGCCACCATGGCCGGCAATGGGAACCACCTCAGCAGCAGCAGAGCCAAAGCAGCAGCACAAGACTGTGCTAAGGAAGAAGAAGACAATGGGAAGTGAGAGATGACGGCTGATATGGGTCTTCTTCTTCATCTCACTTGAGACATCTGATTTGCCAAATGCCACTTTCCTTTCTCTTTTTTAAGCTGCTCTTCCTTTTTTTTCTTCTCTCTCTTTCCAGGCTCAGATTGCAAATGGGAATTGCTGAATAATTTTTGTTCGCCTTGAGATCTGAGGCAAATATGGAGAAAGAGAGAGAGAGTGTGTGTGGGATTTTAAGATTTAGTTTTCCGCTTTGGCTCTTTACGCTTGGTGTTTGAGACTTGAGTTGAGAGGGGTTAGAGAGAGAGAGAGATGGGTCTTTTCTAGGTATTTTGGAGATATGTGTGAACAGAAAGGGGAGTGTATGTGGGTGTGAGAACTAATACAATCAAGAGACAGCTAAATCACAGCTCAAAACCCACCAGATTCTCTCTCCTTCTAACACTCTTTCTCTCTCTCTCTCTCTCTCTCTCTACATATATATATAATATATTTATTTATTTATATTTTTTTCCCTACATTACATTATTTAAATTTAACATTTTTTTTTGTTTTACTTTATTCTTTCTGAATCCCATTCCCAATCAACCGAAGAAGTTGAAGTTTGGAATATTGAATAATAGCCCAAAAAAGCATTATTACAATTTAATCAATTAATAATGAATTGGTACAAATAATTGTTGTCATTTCCTTAAATTATGCAGAAGTCAATAAAACTTATAATGCAAAGCTGTTAAGAAGGGGTCGGTGGACGATTCTTAATCCCGGCGACTGTTGACCTGGAAAAAAATCATCCGGCCAGCTTTCTTTTTTTTTTTTTAATTTGCCCTTTAACTTTCCTTTTGGGAATTTTTTTTTTTTTTTCCAAACGGTAATTACCAATTGGTTGATATCACCAGACTATTTATGAGACAAAGTATCACGAGATTTTGGTACAGTGGTGGTGGTGGACCTAAGCCAGTGGGACAAAGGCATGAATCCACTTTTTAAGCCGGGCAGTCGAGTTTTTTTGTTTGTATAGTAGGTGCTTTGTCAAGTCAGATAAACTCCGTGGGAGTAAAAAGAACTGCTAGTAACGTTCGGCTAAAATGACATCATTGGCCCTATTCGTTTTCACTTACTGCACTGCCACGACTCAATGAGCCAGAGCTACTGTTTTGTGGGCCTTTAATGCCAAATTTTTTAATGTTCACCACTTTTACCTTTTGAGCGCAATTTTCAGTTGGCCTCACACCAGATTCTTGTCCTTTTTACTTGCTTTAAATTAAATGGCCACACTTCGGCTTCAATTTCCATGCATAGCATTGGACCATGCCAAGTTCTTAATAATGATGGCAATTTAGGAAAGAAAGATCGCGTTTCAAATTAACTGGCGCGTCTTTTCTTTTATTTGTAACGTGAGAGTAATCAAATTTTATTATTATTCACATGAGCGGTTTTCTAATTTCATAATCTTTCCCCTATCATAAAAGATTTTATATAGTTGAACCAACTATTGTATATAACTTAAATGAGAGAATAATGTTATATTTCTAAGATATTATATCAAAATATTCATTATTCGATGTTAAAATTATACAATATATAAGAATATAAAGTGTAGATATATCAATCGCTAGATGAATGTTAGAGCATCTTCAAAAGCCTCTATAAATTTTACTCTTCAAATATTTATTTGTTTACTTATGTGGCAAATAAAAGAGTGAAAAAAAATATTATTCTCTAAAAGACTCTTCAAATATAAATGAGTTAATATTATTTTAATTAGATAACTATTTTTTTAAAAGAAAAAGTCAATAGAAATTAAAGCATCTCTCTCTTTCTCCAACAAAAAGTAATAAAATAAAATTTAAAGAGAGAGAAAGTAACACTCTAAATTTAAAGAGAGATTATCATTTCTTATTTGAACAATCTTATACAAGATAAATATTTTAGGATGACATTTGAGATACATACAATTGCTCTTAATAATGCTGGAGGCCCAGGTTCATTTTATATAATTATTACTTGTCTTTCATAAGTAATTGTGATGAAGTTTTTTTTTTCTTTTAAGCATAGCTCAACTGATCATAATTGTATTTTTGTGTCAACAGTCATTTAAGTTCGAGTAAAATTAAGGTTAAATGATTTGTATTTATTAGGTGATTTTTTTTTCCAATATTGATCCAAATATTTAGAGGGAAAAAAAATTGCGATGAAGTTTTCTCATTCTATGGAAAATAAGAAAACTTATTTTATGTTCTCATAATTAAAAAATAGAAAAAAAAATTTGTCCAAACTAAGATTGCTAAGAAAATTACAACGGAGGAGTAGGTAGCCTGTGGTAACACCTCTTTGTTATATATATATATATATATATATATATATAAAATGAGGATCCCTCTAAGTTACATGCATGTACCTTACAACCCTCTCACATGAATAGTTAGTAGACCCACATCATTCACTATTCATGTGAGAGGAGTGTAAGATACATGTATGTAACTTAGCATTAGCCATAAAATGAAGGCAAATGCTAAGTTACAATAATTGTAACATACATTCTTCATGTAAACCACACAAATTATGGATCCTACAATTTTATGTGGTTCACATGAGAAATGTATGTTACAATTATTGTAACTTAAAGACTCCCTATAATGAATTGTTCGTAACGTTAAAAGCATCAAGCTAAGAATAATGATAAAGAACATTCATGCTTAAGTAACACCAATCGGAAGTCGTTCTTTCCTTCGGCATGATTCACTTTGCTTGCCATCCTTTTTTTTAATTTTTATTTTTAATAGTTTGCTTTTGCGATTTGTGTGTGTTTCTGTTATTAATTTTTTCTGCTCTATTTATTTATGAGAACAAGAGGACAATTTGGTAATTAAATAATGAGCAGATAAGACACGTTAATGTAATCACCAAATTTAAGAGTTGCGGTTACATCCATAAATCGCTGAAACAAACCGCATTTTATATATAACCAGTGAAGATGTAAGTATGCATGCATGCTACGCGTCCACATCACTACCCTGATCCTCATCATCATAATGTTTGATTTTCAGATTTTGTCATGTGATAATAACAAGTGGATCCCTCTTTTTATAAGATTATCAAGTGAGGATATAATCTAATCGATTTGTCTGAAACATGTCTGTGGCCACTTCCGAAATTACTGAAACACACTTGGCCGTGCCGTTTACATCGTTGATTAAAGTTCAATATTTTGGGGGTAATTTAGTCATTTTATGACTTGTTTGATACCAATGGAAAAACTGTTCTTTTTTGAGAAATTGTAAACGAGTAAGGACCATAATGTAATTATCTTTTTTATTAGAATTCGGCTATTAAATTAACAGAACTCTAAATTCGTTTTCAAAAAAGCTCGATCCAACTTGCAAATGCCGTTTGCGAGCGCGGGGGAAGAGTGGGTCCGGGAGCCAGTAGTCACACATCAAAGTGTCCTGACGCAAAAGAAAACGACATCAAAGCAAAGTGATTCTGGCCAGGGGCCCACGTGTCACGTCCTGCTCGGCTGGATCGTCGGCGCCAAAGAGGGCCCCGCTCGCGTGAGGTGTGCACGGCGTCCCGCAGAACGCGTCAACGCTCTACACATCATCGATAACAACTGGGAATTTCACTAAAATGCCCCTTCGGGATTAATGAACTGTGAAGCACAATTAACGCGCTTTCGCATACCTTATGATTGGCTTGGGGTGACGTTGATGGAAGTCTCCAGTTTAGAATGCATGTGCCGCGCTCCGTTGGATACGATTTTCGACTTCTTATTTGCCCGGCTAATAATATGGGGGGGAACTCTTGTCTTTTTAATTTGTGGAAAATAAAAGAATTGAGAGATTAAGCAGACTTTTATTGACATTTTTTTTTTCTCTGAAACAACAATTCTTATTGACACTGACAATCGCACAATGCCAGGCATATTTCGAAAATTCCTTTGTCACATTATTCTTTATTCTATTATTTTAATATTATATTATATTTTAGACAATCCCTATCTTACGTGCATGTAAGATAGAAGAATCCTATATTTTATTAATACTGTATTATAGTAATATTGTACAATATTTAGTGTTATATTATATTGTATTAATTTTTTGTAATTAATTTAAATTATAAATTTAGAAAATAATATCTATTATTAGTTATATTAAATTATTATTTAAGTATTTATCATTAGTTATGTTAAATTGTTAAATAATAATTAATTTTATATATTAATTACTATAGTGTAATTAAATAATGTTATATTATGTTATATTTTATTTTTATATATTATTTAAGTATTTATTATTATTTATATTAACTTATTAAATATTAATCAATTTTATATATTAATTATTATAATATAATTAAATAATACATTATTTAGTTATTTTTTGTATAATAAAATTAAAATATAAATTATAAATTTATATTAATATATTAATCATTATAATGCAAAAATAAAAGAAAATGAAAATTAATATTATATAACACTCTATTAAATTAAAAAGTTATATTTATTTATTATTAATTAAAAAACAAAAAAAAAACACTAATGCGGCATTTTTATCACAGCCCCTTAATCCATTAGCATTTCCTTCCAAACATAGCATAGTATTAATTTAATCACGCTGTCTTCCAAACGCACCTTATATTTATGCCTTCAAAAATCGTTTTCAAATTCTTACAATATAATAAGGTTAGTTACTACAATTAATAAAAAGCTACGAATTTCAAATTTAAATTCTTCTTTTTCTTTTTTAATGAGCAAATTTAAAATCTTTAATCGTGAGGTCATTTGTCAATTAAGTTTAAAGTAAGATATCTCTCCCTTAGAGGCAATTATTTTAATTTGATTAAGGGATGGGTATCTCACATCAAGTTTAAAATTTGAAAAAAATAATAAAAAAATTATGCCTTTTGATGATTGGATGAGAGGTTTGTAGATTTTGAATTCTTCAACATGTGGTCAAAGGGAGGACAAAAGTGCTCTCCTCCAGCTTTATATATTGCCAAAGAAATGATGAAAATATTTAACACCTTTTTTTACTATTTTTTCCTTCATTCTATTTCACACACTTCATGTAATTCGTGAATTAAAATTTTAAAATAAATGAAATTTCTATTTCTAAAGGAAGAATTGATTGTTTGACCTGTTCTTTTTATTACAAGAAGCCTAATTAGTAGACTATTACTTTAGTTTGTGACTAGAGATAAAAATTCATACAATCGTCTCACAATAAATTTAACTAAATATGGATATGACACGTTTAATAATCATATCATAAAATTAAAACACGAACGTGATGCGCTTAATAAACAGATAAAGCAACACGATACATTTAATGCTATTGCATGATTATGATAAAAAGATGAACAATCCGATTACCAAGAGAAATACTACCATAAGATAATAAAATGATAAAAATTTAAAAATTTAATTGTACAAACAAACAATCATAAAAGTTAAATCGTTTGAACACAATAATTAATAATTAATAACTTATACAATATTAAAAATGAAATTAACAAATTAATATTTGTATCATAAATGTGTAATGGTATTGAAGTGGTCCAACATATATATGACTTGGTTGTTCATCATGTTGTTTCAATTCATTTATTAATCATATCAATATTTATCAACATAAAAATAAAATAATCGTATCGTTTCCGTGTATTGACCAGCATTGTTATTTTTATTTGGGATAATTTTTTACTATTTTGTACTATACTATCGTTATTATATTATTTATCGATTATATTACGAAATTTGTGCGGGCTATAATAAAACATCACTGTATCATGCGTAAAAAAAATTCACCATATGTTCGAATTTGAAAATTAATAGTATATTTTCAGATTTATAATGAGGTTTAAATGGAATGTAAATAGTTTAATTTGTCTCATCATCATACATATTTGGACCGTGTTATTACAAAATTGATGACGATCTAATTTTGGATAATAAAACTCGCATCTCTCAATATTACATGTGAATTCTCCAATTTTTACTTTTTTCTTTTCATTTACGCATTTATCTAAATTTTTATGAACCAATTTTCGTCAAAAGTAGACTTTTAGATATTATAAGGAAACAATTTAGGTTCTCACGTAGCTCCAAACCAGCTGGAGGCATTTCTTCCATAAACAAACGCCACTTGTTTTTTAAGTGGCTGGTGGCTAAGATTAAGCCTTCGTGGGACCCTCCATCCACGTAGGACAGAAACAATTGAGGCCAGTCGGCGAAACAAATGCCAGCCGGCAAAGCCAGCTGTAACGACTGGTCGCGACACGTGGAAGCCGGAGCGCATACACGTGGTCATGATTTTTTTGGTTTTTTTTTGTTACCTACGTGGCCATCGACTCGTTCTTCTGGTGGTGGGGAAATCCAAAGTGAAGCTTCTAAAAATGCTAATTGCGTTAAAGTCAAAAGAGATTAACAGGTGGTTACGCGGATCATGGGTAAACCAACACGTAACACCGAGCTAAAGCCACTAGAAGCCTGCAATTTTTCGTTTTTTTAAGATAAGCCTAAAATAAAATGAAGCAAGAGCACCAAGAAGAAGCCTACAAACTACAAAGTACGTATAAAGTTATTACAAAAATTATTATATTAACGTTGAACCGGTCATTTTTAGTTGTCTCTTCTCTAAGCTCGAGTTTGCTTTCACATTTGAGTCCTTTTATCTTTTTATGCTCTCGGATTTCAAAAGTCTAGATGCTTTAATTTTTTTTTTTTTTTTGGATTTCCTTTCTAATTTAACTATTTTCATTTGGGGTTCCGGATTGAGGGATATTGTAAATTATTGTAGTGAGTCAACAATTGAAAATTAATATAAATAAATAGTAAGAAAACAAGCTGCAGTTAATCGTTGAAGTAGTAACAAAATAAACAATTGAAAAGAAAATGAAAAACAAAAAGTATAAGAAAAAACCTGAGGCCTATTAAATAACAGTATTCTTAAAACATATTTACCACATATTACTGTGCTTTTGGTTCGTTGGTATCTGTTTTTCATGATACAATGAGAACGAATTATTCACCAAGCACACATAAATAATTTCAGAGAACAATAATAATGTAGAATTTCGATCAAAACAAAAGGTCAGAGGAAGAAATTTTTTTTTTTATGTGCTCTATGCGTTTGTTGTGTGCAAAATAGAAGAGGAAGACTGTTTTTTTTATATACATGGGGTATATAACTGTTGAATAATAAAATTGAATATTTGTAGGTTGCGTTTGTTTTTTTTATCTGAAATATGAATAAATCTGAATTCAGTTGAAATTTAAATAGGTCTGAATAAAAATGTCTGAATGACGTGTTTATTTTTTTTTTTTCAACATCTAAAGAGAAAAACTTAAAAACTAATAGTTTAACATAAATATTCTTTTAAGAGGTGAATATATTTGTTCTTCACAATTCATAATTTTTATAGGTTGATTAGTTTGTTAGCATTTAAAAAAAATATTATCATTGTCGATCTTAACTTAATTTTTTAATAAAATATGTAATTATAACATCAAATTTTATTATAAAATCAATACTGTTATTTTATTTTTGATTCATATCAATGGACATAATTTGATTTGTTAAATATTTCAGATTAGTTAATGTTATCATGTGAATAAAATTTTGAAGCAATTAAAAAAAATAACTTCAAGAATAATACAAAAATATTAGGTTCATACATAATATTAGAAATACATGAATTGTTAAGGGTATTTTTAAAATTTGAAATTAAAATTTTCTATTTAAACTTCATACTTCAAATAAAAGAATTTTTTTTTTAACTTTTTTTATTAAGATATAATTGTCTGACAATAAGTAATAAGTTAAAAAAATAAATAAATATCTAAAATAAATAAATTTATACTTTAGACTAAAAAAACAAATAACACCATAATTTGCTTCTGTAACAGCCTCATTAAATTCAAAAAATTCAATTATGTAACACCGAAATAATAATACGTTGAATAACAAAAATAATGGCGTGCTTTTGGATTAAATTTTGTAATGGTAGCAACGTTGCGGGAATTACGGATTCAAATTACCCGTTATTGACGAATGACGACTCATGCACGGTTTTCTCGTTACCTTTCGTCGGCAGCTTATTTATTATCTTCTTCTTTTTTTTCTTGTAATTTTTTAAAAAAAGTTTTTGGTGGGAGCTCTTAATTTGTGGGTCCCAAAGTCCACGCGGATCAAGAACCGTAATGAAGGAAAATCATACGACCCGCCAAAGGGGCCCACGCAGTTCAATTGGTTCATGACATGCTCTGTTGCGGTGACGTGTGTGTTTGTTACTATTAATAATACTCACCAACCATTTTGTTTTCTTTTTTATTAAAAAAAAAATCCTCCCTTTTACTTTTATTTTGTGTACTTATTTAATCTTTTTACTATTACATTACAAAAATATTCGTAAGCATTTTACGGCATTCACGGGGCAAAGGCCGAGCCAATAATATATGTGTTAAAATTTATTGAATCCTGCTTTTGATGTATAGTTGTTGAACTTCAATTCGTAATGAAGTAAAATTTTTTTTTTTTAAAAGAGGGAGAGAGAGAGAGAAAAAAGAAAATCTGATCCTACGCTAAAGGTGAAAGAAACTCCTCAATCTTGTTAAAAATTAATTGAGGCCCCTGGTGGGCCAAAAAGTTGTAAGCAATCTCCCATTCAGTTTAGTCATGTTCAATATTTTGAATCCAATGGCTTTGAGGTAGTGCCACGTTTGAAGACTTGAAGAGCTATTAATAGTCCAAGGCCGATGGGCTTTACTTTATTAAAAAAAAAAGGGCAAAAAAATCTAACTGGCATAGTTATTTATTTTAAGAAAGTGATTCCTTGGAAAGAAAACTAACGAAGAAACGTATCGTTGGTCAAGGAAATTTTAACTTTAGGGCAAAAAAAAAAAAGTGTTTGTACATCTATTTTAAATTTTGTCCAAAGTTATTATTGTTGGAATAATCTCATGCAATCTTCTGAAATCACAATCTCTCTCTCACACGCGCACACACGCACACACACACACACATATATATATATATATATAGTTATTTTTTAGCGAAGATATTTATATTTTAATTATAAATGGTAAAAATCTTTATGAATTTTGAGTCCCATGGAGGTTCACCCAAAAGGGAGTTGTGAATAAGTTTTACGGAATAAGGTGGAGAATAAAGGAAAAATAATTCTCAAATTTTTAATAGGATGAGATTTAGTTTTGTACTTTCCACCTTACCCCACACCAATCTCATTATATATGAATCTTTTAAAAATTTTTATTCAATAATTTTTTTTATCAATTATAATATTGGTTAATAATTTTTTTTATTTTTACCTAATATAAATGAGTTATAACTAAAAGAAAACCATACATTATAATTTTTATTCAACCCTAAAACATTATTACGTTTTATTTTTTCTCTTATTATGCTACTCTCTTCAAACATTTTTTTTGTTTTGGTATCATTTCAAGATATCGTTTCAATCTTTTAGAGATTTTTTTTAAAATTATTTAAATACTTTATAATATGATAATGATTTCATTTAAGTCTTTAATTTTTTAATTACTGAAATCATTTATCCATATCTACTATAAAATAAGCAAACAAGAAATGGAGTGAGAATGAAGAAATCATTCACCACATGATGATTTCTCATCTCTATCCCACTAAATTTATTAGAGGATGGAGTGGGGAATGAAGACAAAACTTTTAAAGAAATTTGGAATAGATGGGCCTCCTTACCCCCACCTCATTGCTATCCCTAATTTTAACAAAGTGAAAATGTCACTAAAATATATAAAAAAAAATTATAGGTTTCAATATATTAGATACTATAATTTTTGTCTATTAATATCTTGAAATATATGCTTTTTTATATTTTCGTGACATCTTTACTTTAATAAAGTAAGGATGTCTTTACCAGTAAAAGACTATGTATAGTCCTCTTCTAGTGGGGGCACCGGACGCCTTGTTTTTTTTTTTTTTTTTATACAGGCGCATTTTGAAGTCAAGCCATACGATTTAATAGAGTCATATTCTAATACTGTTAAACTACACAACCTGATAGTGTACTAAAAAATAACTTTATTAAATCACATAACTAAACAACATGTTCGTATTAAAAAAATGAGGATACTTGCATCTAAAAATTATATATATATATATACACATTATTCTCAGGTGTGGACACTCGTATTTTTTTTAATACAAACACACTTTTAAACCGTGCGGTTTAAAAAATTTAATTATTCAATGAATTATAAAACTGTGCGGTTTTAAAGTGTGTCCACATAAAAAAAATACGAACGCCCGCATTAGAGAATGTATATATATATATATATATCAAACACGAATAAAACTTGTGAATTTTTTTACAAGAATCTAGAAGAAAATGGCAACTAGTGTTGTTATTTTATGTACATTTGGAAACAGAAGATTAAGTAGAGTTTGGTACATACAAAATAATAATAACAATGATGATGATAATAATTGAGTGGCAAAATCATGAGATAGATAAGAACCCGGCACTAGTAGTGGTCCCTCAATACAACTGTCTTTAGAGTATGCCATGTGGTGGTTTCTCATCTTATCAAACCCAAAATCTAAAAGGACTTGGTATTGTTGAAGATAAGATGCATCCCTTTCGGTAGAAGACTCCATACCATAAAGTTTTAGTGTAACGATTCCTTCGGTTTAAACTAAAAACATTTATTGCCTCCTAATTTTGGCCTTTTAGGCCATTTTGAAGCTGACATTTATAATATTAAAATATTTTCAAATATTTATTGTCATTGCTTAGAAGTTAATTTTATTTTATACGATGAAAGATTTATTATTATTTTTATTAAAATTATTATTTAAAATGTATAACTATCAGATATTATTAATTTTTATTTAATTGTTTCATACCCAAAGTTTACCTCAAAAATCTCAACCCCAAATTACCAAAACATAAAACGAAAAACAAAAGGCCATAATTCTTTCATATTTTTAAATAGATATAATAACGTCTGGTTCCAATTGAACAAGCTGCAGAAGGACAAATTCAAACGTGATTGACGTTAGACGAGCTGCTTGCGAAGGTGAACTTTGACCTTCTCAAAGAGAGAAAACACGTCAATGTCTAAAAATAGACCGGCCGAGGTAATTGAAAACGATTTGTAAATAGAATTGTATATTAAAACACAAAATATGGGAATTTTTTTTCCGGGAAAATTGTTCTCTCCACCAGCTAAATTCCAGTTCGTTTTCAATTTTTAATTTTTAATACGATTGCTTGTTTCTAAAAAATTGACGACACAAAAAGTCTTTAGAAAAGCGTGTTGTATTAATATTTTTTTAAAAATTATTTCAGATACAACTTTACACATTAAAAAAAAAAAGGATATTTGAGTGGTGAACCTTAGAAGCTTCCCTTACGAAATTTGAAAATGATATTAAAGCTCAAAACGGACAATTACGGTTCAAATTATATCCCAAAAAAATTATATACTTAAATCATTTCGATCTTAAGTCATGTCAAATTCGTAGGTAAAAAAACAAAAAGGAAAGAGTCTGTGTTTGTTGACACTAAAGCATAATACTGTCGGCACGTGAGAACAAAAAAAACTTCACCTACTCGCGCCAAAAGTTATATTCACCATTAACGCATATTTAGCGAACCTTGTAACCGACAGGGGAAAAAGAAAATTTAAAAAAAAAGGCCAACTCAATTACCTATTTGCTTGCTTAACCATAAAAAGAAAAAAAGAATAGATGCCAATGCTCAGTTAAGTCTTGTGAATCAAGTTTAACTTTCTTTTTTTTTTCCCCCGTTTCTCCCTCTCCTCTTCATACGAACATGCTGTAAATAAAACGTGCTTACTATTAGGGAAAGAATCTGAAATGATTGGGTATGATTTAGCAATGATTATCAATAATAAGTATCAAAATCAATAATACAAAAGAAAGAAACAAACTACACATATGGCGAACATGGGAAAGGGAGACAACAAAATTAGAGATAAGTGATGGAGGGGAGCACTAAACATATCGGTTTAGCCAAGTGTCGTAGGGTTTGAGTTGGTTATCTTTCGCCAGCAAAATCACGGGGAAACATTTGGTCCCGGATTCGACCCCCTTATGGCCATCTCATGACAGCCTAGATAGAATACATATTCTTTTCTGTTGTCCAAGTCCCTTTGCATCTCCAAAGTGTAAAGTGTGTCACAAGAATAACTTACCTTACTTACTCGGAGCGATAAGGCACTTTTGAGGTGTCTTTACATAAAAGAGCTGACTTTGTTATTGGTCACACCGCAAAAATGCATTAGAAAAATTCCCATGAAAAGAGTTGAAACCTGATATAGGAATGGAAAAGGAAAAGGAAAAGGAAAAGGAAATATGCTTGCTGAGATTGTTAGCAGCTACTGCGGCAATGTGTTTGTCGGTCCCACCAGTAAAGATTGGCAAACTATTTTCACCGTGGATGTCGGAAGAGGAAATTCAACTGGTTAAAGGATGGACCCCACTTCCTAAATTCTGGGCCAGCCTGCTAAACATGATCCATGGACCGGTTCTTTAATATATCGAGAAACAAATCAGCGGCGGATCTCATCAGGAGGCTCCACTTACATTAAAGAACTCGCCACAAAATAGACCTGATACCAACCAATTTGTAAATGCGGTAGAACTTTTAAGTTTGACTAATTTCACGATCACACAAGCGTAGCATTGGTGCAATGGTGGTGCCAGTCCTTCATGCCAAGGTGCAACGCGATATTGACCATTCGAAACTGCCAACAGCCACCGCAATTACTTTCATTTTTAGGGCTATTTATATGTATATATATATATATCAACCAGAAAACATGAGATTAGGAATTTCGCATTTTCCATGAAACAATTCAGTTACTGATTGCTGTTGAAAGTGAAATATTTGTCGCGGCAACCAAATAAAGTTTATATTTAAATGACAGTGTCTAAGAAAGGGGGCTTTCGTTAAAATATGTGCGTGACAGCTAGAGCTAGCTGTCTTGATGGGAACAAGTGATGCGGCACAGATTTGCCATCTCAGCCAAAGAAAAGAAAAAAAAAAAAAAAAGCCACTTTCCATACTTGTAATTTTAATATTGTAATTGGTAATTGGAAATTGAAATGAGCTGGAATTTGAATGAAAAATGAGAATCAGAATAAGAATAAGGTATAAGAATTTAAATAAATTATTTATTTAGTTAGATAAATTATAATTAGAATGAATTGTATTATTATTGATGTGTTTATTTTTATCTTAGAATCATAATTAATTAAAATGTTTTTTTATTAATTATTGTATTTAGTATTATTTGTATCTGTTATAATCTTAACAATAATAAGAATAAAAGTAATAATAAAACTTAAAATCATAATAATTATAATAATGACAATAATATTAATTAAAATAATAAATTTAATAATAATGATGATGACAACGCGAAGGTGACAATAATAATAATAATATTATTAATGACATTAATAAATAATAATAATAATAAAAAATTATTATTACTATTAATTGTTAAAGGACTTATTTACAAATAATACAAAATTTCTGGGTATTTTCATCCAGGGACCAAAATGTAAAAATGACATTAAACTTGATTGAGAACAATTTGGGATTAAGAAAATTCAATGAGGGTAAAATGGGTAATTTTGGGAATCAGATTCTCCTCCATTGCCAATCAGAATATGAGAATAATTTTCAAGTTTCTAGGCCCTGCACTATTTTGAACACGTCATTAATTCTGATTTCAAAATTCTCATTACACACACGTAAATACTAAACTAGTTATAGGCTGATATTTAAATAACAATGACAGGAGAAAAGCATTGCTCTAGTTCTGTACTGAATGTACAGAATTTGCAAAATCAAAGAAACATTTCACTGCTAGGAAAAGAATACCTTAAAAAGAGAGTAAAACATGCCAGACCAAGAATATAAGATACAATGTGGGTTATGGTCTTTACAAAGCATGGTACAGACTGTTGGTAACCTCACTATAACTGGAAATGATGATATATAATGTGTAACACAAGTAACCATAAGTCAGGAAATAAGCGAGAGTAAATTCAGACATTTATAATATACTCTAATGCTTCCTCAATGGCTTTAAGACAGTTTCTCTTTAATCCTCGGCCAAAAATTACTAATTCCAATCAGTCATAGGGCAACTGCAAGCAACTGGGTAGTGTCTTCTACAAGGAATCGCAGCTCATAGGAACTGACTCCTAGTTTATTGGCACAAATCAACCACACGATGAACATTCAGCTTTAATAAAAGCAAGTCAGTAATTTGCCTCCCGTACTAACACAACCAGAAGCTGCTATTTAGAAACAAGTGAATCAAGTGTGAACCATCCTGAGTGGACCCAAGCAGCATCGTGATAAATACACTATTCGGCACTTTCATAATTGCCAAGTATTTCGTTCTTAATGTGATAACAATTATCTCAATTCCAAATTAAGTACGGAATTTATAAGCTCCAAAGATGATTCAAGTTTCTAGCCATCGAAGAGGATAGTGCCAATGCGCATTCCGCAAAGTATATGATCTTTGACAAAGGAAGACTATTCAACAAATTGGTTTAAAAGCACTAGTTTATGGACATAAAAGCAACTGGTTAGCAGTTTGGACCACAAGATAAATATCAATTTCAGTGGTGCTTCCTGCTGTTGATTTGAATGCTACTGGACACAAGGTTGGTGTTGGATGTCTCAGCCTCATTGAAGTATTATTAGTCCGTAGGAGGATAAGTAACTCCAGGAAAAATCCCAAGCAATTCACATACCATTGAAAAGGATACACGTTATATATATGCTTACATGACTTTTGCATGTAAATTTATTATTGTAAATTCTTGAACTACAAATCAAGAATTGCTACATGCTTTCAACATCAGAAAACTACAATAGCTTTCAACAAGCATTGTCGTTACCAGGCCACAATCATGAAGTTGACCATTGTAGCACAAACCACACACACACACACACACACACACACACACATATATATATATATATATATATCAGCTTCACTTACAGTAGATGGATATTGTATTAGTATATATCAGGCATATAAAAACTAGTTACTGATTCCTTTCGGCTATCTATGGAACACTGATCTCAGGCTATCTTATTAGAATTATGTAAACACGCAGAGTGAGTAAATCAATCAGATTAAGGGAACTTAATAACCCTTGGTAAATAAAATTCAGAAAATCTACAGCCAAAATTACTGGAACCACACAGGGGACACTTTAATTTCCTCTCAAAATTTTACATACTAGAGGCCATTTCTTCAAATTGCTGCAATTTGGGTCTTTAAAACAGCTTCACTTTTCAGTTTTTTTTTTTTTTAAATAATGAAAGTATCATTTTCATTCATTAAACAAAGATAAAACATTGCCTACTTCTGCTGGTATAGGGTCCAGCCATACATCAGTTTTATTGTTTATTACAGCAAATTTGGCTAAAGCATGAGCCTGGACATTATACAATCTTGGGATCTGTTGAAATTTAACTTTCTGTGTTTTAGATTTCAGAGATTACCCAAAAAATTTCAGTTCTATTCGCTTTCTTGTTCTTGACCAACTCAGCTTCACTTTTCAGTTTCTGCACAAAGAAAATGCCAAAACACGTCAAAATCACCACACTAGAAAATAATAGCTGATTCAGATTGTCATAATTACGAGTATATAAAAATTCACCTCCCCGCCTATGTTGAAATGTTAAAAATTGAACTGATAGATTTGTTTGTATGTCGAGAAAATGAAAGAAAATGAATGTTCCAGATCTCTGTTACTTTTCTTATTATTTCAAGACTGAAAGCTTAATTACAAATCACAGCTGAAATGATTATATACACATACAACTTAACACAGAGCAAAACCAAAACGATACTAACAGAATACAGAGTGCATAACAAACTTTGCTGAGCTGTCACTCTTAACTTCTAACTGCTACGCTGACTGGATATCAAATCACATGTGCCAAACGTGTGGTTTCTTTGTATGCTTGATGAGCTTCCTTAACAGCCCCCCTCAAACTCAAGGGACATGGATGCACCTTGAGTTTGGCTCTAAAATAATTGAAATGAGTAAAGGTGAGAGGCTTTGTCAAGATGTCTGCAATCTGCTCTTCACTTGGAATATAGCTGATTTCTAATTCTCTTGCCAGCACTTTATCTTTAACAAAATGCATGTCTAACTCAATGTGCTTTGTTCTTGAGTGATAAATAGGATTCTTAGCCAACTCTGTTGCACTCACATTGTCACACCAAATTATTGGTAAAGATGTGCATTCAATCTTAAGCTCTTTAAGTAATGACTGTATCTAGGTGATTTCTGCACTTGCAGAGGCAAGAGCTCTATACTCACTTTCTGCAGTTGACCTTGTGACCACAGTTTGCTTCTTTGATGACCAAGACACCAGGTTGTTTCTAAAGTAAATGCAATAAGCTTCTATCGATTTTCTATCATCAACATCACATGCCCAATCTGCATCAGTGTAACTTGTAATTTTCATTTCTCCTCCAGCTGAAAATTTTAGCCCATAATCTTCTGTTACTTTCAAATATCTGAGGACTCTTTTGCAAGCTAATATATGTTGAAGTGTTGGTGCTGCCACATATTGACTTAGTTTATGAACTGCAAAAGCAATTTCTGGTCTTGTTAAAACCAGATATTGCAGGCCTCCAACTAAGCTTCAGTAGCTTGTTGCATCTTCAATATACTGGCCTAGATGACCTTTAACTTCCCTTTGAAGCTTATGACCTGTAACCATTGGAGTATCACAACTCTTGCATTCCAACATGTCAGCTTTATTCAGTAGATCTTGAATGTATTTCTTCTATGACAAATACATACTATCTTGGGCATAAGCAACTTCTATACCGAGAAAGTATGACAGTGTTCCTAAATCCTTTAAAGCAAACATTCTGCTGAATTCTGAGATGAATCTTTCTAACTCCTTACTATTTGCACCAGTAATTAAAATATCATCGACATATATCAAAATCAGTATTATGGATCCATGTATCTCCTTAAAGAAAAGAGATGTATCAGCTTTAGAACTTTGAAAATTCCAGGTGGTGATTAAAGAGTTCTTCAACTTGTCATACCAGGCCCTAGGGGCTTGTTTCAGACCATACAGAGCTTTCCTCAACTTATGTATATGACCAGGTTTTTGCACATCAATAAACCCCTCTGGCTGACACATATATACATCTTCAGTACATAACTAAACTCAACACAATCCTCACAGTACATGGTTTCACAACAGGGCTGAATGTCTCAAAATAATCAACTCTTTCAGTTTGCTGAAAACCTTTGGCAACTAGCCTAGCTTTGTACTTAGCTATGCTACCATAAGTGTTCTGCTTAATTCTACACACCCATTTATTGCCAACAATTTTGTGCTCAACTGAATGTGGAACTAGTGACCAAATTTTATTTTTTATCAAAGCTTCATACTTATCTCTCATGGCTTGGTACTAGTTCTGATCACAAAGAGCTTCTTGAATTGTATAAGGTTCTTTATTGGCTAAAGTTGTAGTATATAGCTTGGGTTTAAAGATTCCAGATTTTGATTTGGTAATCATTTTATGAGAAGGTTGTGGAGTAAGGTTTCTTTTTGTGATATGTTCTGTGTCTAGTGAAGTGATTATTTGGTTTTCAGGCTGTGTTTGAACTGGTTCTGGATTTTGTGAAGGTCAAGTAAATGATAATGATTCTGATAAAGTATAGTTACCTTGCTTTTGTTGACATGGAATGTTTGTATGTACATGCATATAAGGTGTTTGTTGATGTCCTGCTGAGCTTGCTGAGTAAACATCTTCAAAGCTGCTGTGAGGTAAGGATAATGTGGATAAATGATAGACTTACTGTGGAGAAAAATTTGACATTGATACTGGTGTTTCAGAATCTTTATTTGGTTGAGACAGATTGAAAATATTATCAGTTGAGTAAGGAAACACTGTTTCATCAAATATCACATGTCTAAGTATATGGATTTTTCCAGAGCTGGTTAGACATTTATAGCCTTTATGAGAAGGGCTATAGGCAATAAAAATGCATTTGCTTGTATGGAAATCAAACTTGTGTTTATTGAAATCTCTTAAATATGGATAACATAGACATCCAAACACACTTAAAAAATGTATAGCCTGGTTTATGAGCAAACAACTTTTCATAAGGAGAGATTAGGTTCAGTATAGTTGTTAGGAGTCTGTTTATATGATATACAACTGTATGGATAGCATCCCACCAAAATTTGAAAGGGAGATTTGCCTGAGCTAAAAGAGTTAATCCTAGCTTAACTATATGCCTATGTTTCCTTTCAACTAAACCATTTTGATGATGAGTGTCTAAAGAGAATCCCATTTTGGTTCCCAGTCAGATTGCAGCATCTTGATTTGAGTATTGAACTGATTTTCCACTTGAATTTTAAAGAGCTTGAAAACCTCAAAGGCCTCTGATTTGAGTTTAAATGGGTAAATTCAAGTATATATGCTGTAATCATCAATGAAACAGATATAATACTTATAGCCATTCCTTGACACAGTAGGTGATGGCCCCCATAGATCAGTATGAATTAGTTCTAACATCTTTTTGGTTTTTTGTTTCAGTAGTTGAAAAATGTTATTTATGAACTTTACCTAGTTGACAAGCTTCACACAAAGAATGTGCAGAAGATGGAACAAACTTTTGAAAGACTGTCATAAAGCTCAGGACAAGATTTAATCAAATGCATCAATATAATAGAACTCAGATGTCCAAATCTTCTATGTAATACTGTCATATCATCAGGTTTCTGGTTATAATTATTTTGAACAGCATGATAACAAGCTTTATTAAGAGCTGTACAATTTGGAGAAAGTGAAGAAACATTAAAAAAAGACAACATAGGCACTGGTTTATTCAACTGAAAGTGAGACATATGAGATCTAGGTGAAGAGTGTTTGGTTTTCAGCAGTAGCTTGTATAGACCTTTCTCAGCAAAACCCTGCAGAAGAACTTGTCCCTTCATGTCCTTTACAAGACAAACATTGCCATAAAATTCAACAGATAGAGGGTTGTTAGATGTTAATCTAGAAATGCTCAACAAATTTTTGGTAATTAATGGAACCAATAACATGTCTTTAAGTGCTATAGTGGTGTGTGTAGGCTGTATAGATGAATATGATGAAGCTCTATATGACAGAAAAACATTTCCAATATGAGAGATGTGCAAACCTTGGCCATTTCCAATAATAAGCTGATCCATACCTTTATATTCCTCACTGAGATGCAGATTATCCATGTTGTTTGTCAAATGGTGAGTAGCTATACTATCCAGGTACCAGCCATCATTAGCAGTGCCTTCACAGTTGGCTACAAATGCTGCTGCAAGAGTATAAGAATCAACTCCAGGGTAACAGTTAGTAGTGGAGAAAGGATAAACATTTGGTGACATGTAATTGGGATTATCATAGTCTTCATATTCTTGATGAGGAGTAAAACTATCAAAATTACTAAAATAAGCTGCTCTTAGTCCTTTACCCTTTCCAAAACCCCTTTGTGTAGGCATATAATCTTCAACAAACCTATGCCAGCAAACATCAGCAGTATGACCAGTCTTAAAGCATATCTAACATGTTATCTCTTCTATATTTCCAGAACTTCCATGTACTCCATTTGTACTAGTAAATCCACCTCTAACAATTTGTGGTGAATTTCTAGGTGCTTGAAAAGAATTAAAAGCATTGGTTTGTCTAGGAGAGTATCCTATACCATATCCTCCTCTGAAACTTCCAGAATGAAATCTCTGAGGATGAATATTGCCTCTACTAAAAGATTGATTTCTACCACCAAAATTTCTAAAACCACCACCAGTATATCCTCCTCTTATAAAGTTACCTCTGGATTGAGCATAAAACATCTTGGGATAGTATGCATAATTTGCATTAAACATACCTTTATCATTCTGTTCTTGCTCTAGCCTAGTTTCATGTGTAAGTAACAATGCATAAGCATCATCATACTCCATTTTAGATCCAGTTATGAAGGTAGCAATATCACAAAAACTGATCCTAGTCCATTCAGTATGGTTAACATAAGATCATTTTCTGTTATAGGACTACCAGCACTAGAAAGTTTGTCAGCTATAGATTTCATTTTGATATAATAATCTTCAACATTTAATGACTCATTTTTAAGAGTATTCAATTCATATCTAAGCTGAAGAACCCTAGCTTCAGACTGAACACCAAATTTCTTTTCTAGAGTTTTCCAAACATCAAATGAACTTGTACAACTTATAACAAGACTTAGAGTACCTTCATTTATTGATGATAGTAACCATCCAAGTAAAGTTTGATCCAGTGATCTTCAATTCTGATATTCTGGATTATTAATCTTCTGAGTAGATCCACCAGCTCTAGCAAGAAGGAGATATTTCTCAGGTGCTGGTTTGTCTCCTGTGATGAAGTCCTCCAGTCGATTTCCTCTTGTTGAAGCTAGAACTTGTGAACGCCGTAGCAGATAGTTTGATCGATCTAATTTGATTGGATTCGTGAAAGAAAAATTGATTTCAGTGTATTGATTTGTGTTGGTTGTTTGCTGATTACTAGAGCTTGCTCTGTTTGGCTCTGATACCATGTTGAAATGTTAAAAACTGAACTGATAGATTTGTTTGTATGTCGAGAAAATGAAAGAAAATGAATGTTCTAGATCTCTGTTACTTTTCATATTATTTCAAGACTGAAAGGTTAATTACAAATCACAGTTGAAATGATTATATACACATACAATTTAACACAGAGCAAAACCAAAACGATACTAACAGAATACAAAGTGCATAACAAACTTTGCTGAGCTGTCACTCTTAACTTCTAACTGCTATGCTGACTGGATATCAAATCACATGTGCCAAACATGTAGTTTCTTTGTATGCTTGATGAGCTTCCTTAACAGCCTAGAACTGGAGGCATTCTCCGAATTTCCTAATCACTAGAAAATAGTTTGTTAACTCTTAAGAGTGAACAGAGTGAGAGGCAACCAATCAAGTCAATTCTACATCATTTGCATTCACAATACTCATACAATTTTTAACTGCATCAACCATTCAAGACTTTACAAAATTCATTTTGTGTAACACACAACCAGCAGGTGATTTTATTGATATGGTTTCAAGTTCCTTCGCTATAATAAAATTTAAAATTTATAGTGTACCTAGGGATGGCAACCAAACCCGGACCCGGATCGGACCCGGATTGAACCCGGCAAATCCGGTCCGGGTTCAACCCGCACCGGAATAATTTGTATCCGGAATCCGGATAAGTTTTTGACAACCCGCATATTTCCGGGTCCGGATCCGGTTTCAAGTGAGCCCGCAAATCCGAAACCCGGACCCGGATATAATTTATTTTAATATTAATTTTTATCGTTAAATCCGTAAATATAAATAGAAAAATTTTAAAAAATAAAATAAAATTGAACCCTAGAATCTAGATCTCTCTCGTTCGTCGTTCTTCCTTTCTCGAAATTTCTTCTTCAACTATACTGAACTCTACTGTAAATCTGTAATTTCTCCTTTCAATCTCTCAAGTCTCATCCGTAATCCGTTCCTCTCTCAATCTCTCTCACCCGTGAACCGTGACTCGTTCCTCAGTCCTCACTTAATCTCTCTCACTCTCTCTTCAACTCTCCTGTAATCTCTTCTTCAAATCAGATCAGATCCTTCGCGGCGTGGCCTGTCATCACCTTCACGGTGAGGCTTTGTTCGTTTCATCACTCATCAGCATCACTCGTCTCATCTCTCACTCTGTCGCGGCCAGCAAAAAGGGTTGAAATCCACCTCAGTCGCGGCTGTTCTGTGTTCATCAGCATATACTTCAGCTGCCGCTGTGAATATTTGTGAGTCTCGGGCCTCTCGGCTTTTCTCTTTACAATTTATGCTCTATTACACTTTGATTTTCCCTCTTTGCAATTTTCGTGTTGTTATGCTTTGAGTTGAGCTTGTATTGCTTCGGCACAATGTGATTTTCCCTCAGACATGGTTTTCTTTGTATATGAGAGCACTTGACTAATTATAAGCTTTTTGTTTTTCTGAATTATTTGCCTCTTTTTGTTCTTTGTTTTTCTGGCACAAGGAGACGTTTTTGGTTTGAGTTTGCATTGTTGGTTTTGTGCATTAAGAGTTGGAGTGTTGGACATTTGAGGGCTGATGATGTTTTGTTTTGTTTTGAGTGATGGATTTCCGAAAGTGTATAAAACTGAAGGGCTTGCTGGGTATTGTTACCTGAATACTTGATCTTAACTTTTTCCTTCTCAATTATGTTTATTTAAAAGTCCATGTTTTATTGCAATTTCTACAGGGGACTTTTTCCACTTTGGTGCTGTAATCTTCCATGTAATGTTACTGCTTGACTGCGTTCTTGAAACATTTATTTGCTTGTATTGCTAGTATCCTGACTGATTAATTTCTTAAGACAGTTTCTAGTGGTTGTAGCATTTTTAACATTCTATTCTGCTTGATATGTCTAGCATAGTTGGCTAGTTGACATTGGTAAATTCTGAAAGTACAATTTTCTCATTGTTATGTAATGGGCTTTCGTTGGTTATTGCACAACCATAATGATTTCCATCAGATTAGCAGTGTAAAAGCTCAAACGAGATTAATGTCATAACATGACTTTAACCATTCTGCTGCTATACATTGATAATGGTCCTATATCTTTCTACAACTGTGATACTTCTAGGGTTGTCGTTTCATTTAGTTATAGTTTCAGCCCATGTGATGTTTGCATCTTCCATTGCTATATCATAGTGACAATATATTTTGCTAACTTAATTTGTTTTGATTTGCTGCAGTCCTACAATTTTCTGGAGTACCAAAAGCTTTAGAGGTATAATGTCTTATTTGCTGCAGCCTGCAGTCCTACGATTTTCTTGAATTCATGATTTATAATGTGGCTGGAAATTTGAGCACTAGTGGGCAGTGGCTGGAAATTTGAGCTTTAAATTGTAGAATTATGTTATGGATTGTATTTGTGGATGTTTATTACTTTAAAACTTTGAATTTTAGATTTTATATTGTGTATTTGTGTTGTATTTGTTTTAGAACCTGGATGTGTTATATGTTCTGTTATTTTGCTCTGTGTCCAGTAAATTTTGATGAACCAAAGTTAAACAATTTGGTTCTAGTGGTCTGGTGGTTCTGGATGTGTTTATATGTTCTGTTTTTTTGCCCCGTGTCCAGCAAATTTTGATGAACCAAAGTTAAACAATTTGGTTCTAGTAGTCTGGTGATGTGTTATATGTTTTGTTTTTTTGCCTTTTATCCATCAAATTTTATTGAACCATTCTAGGAAGAATTTTGTAATGTGTTGTTGGGGAAAACATTAAAACATTAAACCACCATCCCCTGTGCCTTGTTAAAGTAAGCTATATGGTCTCTCAAAAAAAAAAAAAAAAAAGCAATCCGGGTTGACCCGGACCGGACCCGGATTTAAAAAATTCGGGTTTAATGTAGGTCCGGTTATAAGAATTTTGTGTCTGGGTCCGGATCCGGAACAGCCAAACCCGGACCCGGACCCGGAAATTGCCATCCCTAAGTGTACCTTTCTAAAAAGAAAAAAAAAATTACCATTCTTCTTGACGAATATTATTGAGAAGATCGAATGAAGTTTTAATCTTGCTTGTGAGTTGTGACCTCGTACTCTCCAAAACGAACAACGGTGTGAGTGTCAAGCCGTCTAGACTCTAGAGTGAGCGAGTGGCAACCCTACATCTCACATTAAAAAATAAAAGCTAGTAAACGGATAAGATGTTGCTATATAGCACATCAAAGCGTTTGAAAGGATGATCTGACGTAATAGGTTTCATGATTTATATATTTTCCAAAGATCAGCTATTTTTGGAGCTTGTACTTGGTGGAGAAAATAATTATCTACACTATATATAGGTTTCATGTCACAAAAATTATGGTATTTTATTCATTGTTGCTGGCTAACAAGCCAAAATTTACTAATTTCATATTTTCTCTTTGAAAAAAGAGAAAATCACGTTGCATGAGATTTAGAGTTAAATTTTGATAAGGCTGTCCCATTAACTAATGGAACTAGGCCTTGGTCTCAACCTATCCCCCAAAGTATCCTCGTCAAATTCTTGATTATTATCACACACCAAAATTTACAAATATTTAGTCCAACTACTTGTCTTTCAAGCAGAAATGTCCGACAAGTCGTTCTGGTGTTTCTCCTTTTGAAGTGAAAACCGACATGCATCAATTGCATCTTCAATTGACAAGAAAACCGAATCCTTCCCAATGACGTCGATGAACTTTGACAGTATCATTTTATCCATAACCCCAATCCTGGGATTTATTAATTTCATCTGCAAAAAAATAGTTATCAACTCAGTTTTTTTTTTTTAATTGCTTCAATAAAATTAGCAAAGATTGATGCCACTTAATTATTAGAGGTTACCTTAATAGATTTTGCTTCCAAAATTCTGAGTATTTCTCTAAATGCGGCAATTCCTGTCATGTCTATTGTTGAAACTCCTACGCATAATAATAAAATCATATGAGCCAATTGAATTACTCTATAAATAAAAACTAACAGTCACATTCTACCTGACAAATCTAGTAAAACATGCTCAATAACATCCGGCTTGGAATTTGATAAGACCTGTTCATCTCGGATCCATCTCAAAACCCTATTTACAATTCATTTGCTTTAGATTTTGCTCAAAATATTCATTTTCACATTGGAAGGATTGAAAAAAAAAAAAATTAGTACCTTTCTCTAATGTAATTGCAATTTGCAAAGTAAATAGGGGAACCAAGTTGCAGAATTAGGATTCCTGGGAACCCTTGTGCATGCTGATACTGCTCTGTATCCAGGTACAGATTCGAGTCTGAGATTTTTCCAAGCTTGCAAGTAGCAGGCCTTGCCACATATATAAGCGTCCGAAGTAAAGCAAGCCCCACCTGTATTAACAACAGAGAATTTAATATCGAAACTAATTAAAAATATGTAATTTTTGTTTCATATGAATTATATAATATCGAAACTAATTAAAAATTCTTACGGAGAGCATGAGGCCAATGTCCATGCTTATGAAGGCGACCCCAAGGAAAGCTGCCATGCAAATGCTAAAATCTAGCTTATCAACTTTGAAGAGGAGAATAGCCTCTTCATAGTTAATAAGCCCGAACATGGCGGACATGATGATGGCTGATAGAGCTACAAGAGGTGTGTAACTGAAGAGAGGAGCCAAGAACAAGAGTACAAGCATCATGCAAAATGACATTACAACATTTGACATGGCAGTTTTGCACCCTGCATTGAAATTCACAGCAGTCTTTGAAAATGGCCCTGTCAACAGGAGGGGTGAAAAAAGGACATTATTCATCTTTTTTTATAGATTTATTTTACAGGAAAAAGAATAATAACACTCTGTGGTTCGGTGAAATAGTCACGAAGATCATATACGAACCCCTTTTGAGATATACATGTCACAAATTTTGTGGGTATATATGACAAACACAAAAAGGGGTTTGTGCGACTATTTTTCAAAATAATGGAGTCTTTAATATTATTTCATCAAATTACGAGAGTGTTACTGTACTTTTCCTAAAATATATAATATGTATTACCAGTTGTTAAGTAGCATGAAGTGAAAGATCCAACTATGTTCATGAGACCAAAAGCTATCATCTCTTTGTTCCCATCAATTTGTTCATTTTGCATTATTGCAAAGCTCCTTGCTATTGCTATGCCTTCCTGGAGGATTAGCCAGTATAATTGTTTGATCAGATTTTAACACTTTATCAGTAAAACAAATGAGGAAAAAATAGTGTGCAAGGACGCTTTTTTACAGCTAAAGCTATAAGGGCTGTAATGATTCCAGCTTTGACAGTGACTGTGAGATATTCAGATTTAAAGTTCAAGTAGCCAATGGAAGGAGGATTTATTCCTTTTCTCAAGTCACCCACCTGAAACAAAAATTAGATTTAGTGATGGAAATTAAGATGTTTGACATTAAAATACAATAATTATATTAATGATAATCATTTTCAGGTGTAGATGTCCGTATTTTTTAAAATGTGAATACGCTAAATATACCATATGATATATTATTTAATTGAATAAAAAATAATAAGAACATTAATACATCCATATGATGTATATAATGAATCCATATTTCAAAAGATGAGGACATGAGAATGACTGGTATCAATGATTCTTGAATGACTCGCAATTTAAAAAATGGCACTTACAATTTGTATTCCATGTTTCTCCGCATGGGCGAAATAAGCAAAAAGACAGCCGACTACAACAGTGACCATGGGAGCCATTGCTGATACCCAAAATAGCTTTGGCTTTCTGTTTTTCTGAAAATTGTCAATTTCGGAAAAAAGATTAAAATTGGTGAAAGTCTCAAGCTATTATAATCAATTTTGTCTGACCAAGCAGATTTGATCTGGATAAATTGGATGACGCCATAAATATTTACTCCTTATCATTTGATTCATACAAAAACGGAATAATAATCTATAGAGAAATAAATTACACATTAAATTCAGACGTAATATTTGCTAAAACCGCAGTCTTATACGGATAATTTTTCTTTTTGTTGAAATGATATTTTTAATGATTTTGCGAGTCATGCGGCGAGGAAAATTAACTCACCAGGTACCTAGTGAATTGGAGGAAAATGAGGAAGCTTATACCTATAACAGCGCTCTCCCACCTCCACTGCAAATAAAAAAAAAAAAAAAAAAACTTTAGATTCCACTTCTTCTATAGTAATGGGGACTTTGACTTCAATTTATTGTATTTATTTATTTATTATAAGTTCAAAAAAAGAGTAAAATTTTGATACAGTATGCTTTTGTGATGATTATAGACCTCTTTTCGATTGCTGAAGACTGCATGCAAGACGGAAACGACGTCAGTTTTAGTAGTAAAATGTTTCAATCCGAACAGGCCCTTCAGTTGTTGCAAGCATATTATTATAGCAGTGCCTCCCATGAAACCAGTGATCGTGGAATGTGACAAAAAATCTACCAAAATTCCAAGCCTTCACCCAAAAATGAAAGAAAAAGAACCAAATTAAAACCTGAAAAATTAATAACAATTTGATACTTTTGCCGAGAAGATTCATTAACAATTGATTAGTAATTAGTAATGACCTTAGAAAACCTAAAGCTGTCTGGAAAATGCCTGTGAAAAAGGTAGCCGTGAAAACCAAGTGAAGGTACAATGTTGGATCCTTTTTGGGTGGCACTTTTTGTCCAATCGTGTCGGCTATTAGCAGCGAGCATGCTGCTACCGTTCCCACTGCTAGATGCTTTGAGCTCCCGAATACGGCATATACAAGTGGTGGAACAAAGCTCGAATCTACAAATTAACAAAACAAAAATTATCATTCAATTCAATGGTCAAAATAATATATGATCAATTAAAAAAAATCCAATGCTTCAGGGGCTTGGCCAGTGATATTTTTTTTAAAAAAAGCTGGCCACCTGTGTTCGGGTCCAGAATGGTTTCTTACAGAGGCCGATGATCGGAGGAATGCTGGCAAGCTTGGCATAGCTGATACCCTGAGGGATGGCGAGGCTGGTAATGGTGATCCCGGCGAGGACATCGTACCTGAGTAATTTTAGATTGTAATTAGGTATCCACTCAAAGAACGGAATGAAATATTGCAAGGCTTTGATGGCTCTATGTTTTTCGTTTCGAAATTGCTTAAAAGGGTCATCGGGGAACAGGGTTTCTTTGCATTTAGATTTCAGCTTCGTCGAAAAACTCTTAGGGCCCGAGAAATTCACAGAAAGGCTCTCCGCCATTGGCCTTGGAAGGCAAAAGAGAAAGTGAGAGAATTCGGGGGATTTAATTCAGGAAGAATTGTGAATGTTTATATAGAAGCATAGTTAGTGGAAGGTGATGTAGAATGACAAGGATTAGATAAGGGGAAAATTTGACGTGTAATTAAGATTAAAGATTTTTATTTAAAAAAAAAAAGAAAAAGAAAACTGAAAACTTTTTCAAATTATATATTCTGAAAAGGATATTTTAGCACGTACAAGTTGTGATTATCCATATATGCTGCTGCTTGCAGTATTTTTCGAGTTGTATACATGGATAAACCGGAAAAACAGCCGCTCGCTGCGGATTTTTAGGGTCAGTTCTGTCATGATCATTTATTTTCCAACATTATAGAAAAAAGCAAAGTAGATCCGTCGAATATCATAAGTATATATTATATATACGCAATGAGCCAAGGCATCAAAATTATAGTTCCAAAACCGAGATGAATCATGAATGATCTTGCAACATATACATACTATATCAATAATTAAATGTTTAAAGTTAGTATATAATGAGATTTGCTTCCCAGCCGAAGTGAAGATTATTATATTTTAAAAGTAATATCACACATACAAATGGGGTTCTTCAACGGATATGGCGGCAGTCTTAAGATTCATATTATGATTCTAAAGATAGTTTTGAATATAAGTCAAAAAGAAAACTAGATTATTTGATTTGTAAATGATAAGAATTATTGCCATTATGACATTAAAATACGGTATACAAGTTTGTGGGAAATTTCTAAATATACTATATACGCTGAATATAATTATTAATTTCCTTTTATATCATCCAAATTCTTTAATGAATGAGGTGTTTGATTTTGATTTAATTCAAAAGAGTGAATATTTATTTTCCTTCCACGTTTAAGCAATTGCGTGTTGGACATGGATAGAGGCAAGTGGGGAGATATGTGCGGTAAAAACAGAATTAAATTTGTATGTGAATTATCAAAGCATGGGCGCTTAATCCGACATTTTTTTAAATCTTCTTTAAAAGCATGGCTTCTTCTTTATTTTTATTAATATATCCCAATTATATTAATGTAACATCGCTAGAAAAAAGTGATTTTCTATGAAAATATAGAAGGTCTGTTGTCTCCTGCTAAATGCCAACTGCTGTCCAAAGCCATCACAGCCACTTGGGACATTCATAACTTGACGTAAGGAATGGGGAAATTTATAAAATAATCATAAAATTTTTCCTATTTTCACAATTAATCTTCTAAACTTTTTTTTATCAACATTAGTCAAATACAAGTTTTTCTCTCCAAATTATTCTTGTTCACAAACCAAAAACAACTTTCTTTCTCCCCTTTTATCTAACCAAATGCAACTTTGCACTCTTGAATCATCACCGGCGACTGCAAAAGGCAACGGTAAATGCCGACGGTGAACGGTAAAAGTGAAATCCGATCATAATCCATCCGGATTCAACACCAATCGGCATCACTGAGTGGTATGAGTTATTTTCTGAACTTGCGAGAGAGTCTCAGTGCTGTTGCTTGCTGCGAGTTGGAGAAATTTTCGTGGGACAATATGCTTTTCGTGCGACAGGCACCATGTCGTACCAAGAGGCAGATAAATCCCACCACGATTTTTTTAAAATCTTTAAATTATGACTTCAATTCATAAATGTTACGATCAATCTTGTCCATCCGTCGTCGCATATAATCATTAAACTGCTTTGTCCTTGACTATTACAAAAAAAATGAAGTAAAACTTTATAATAACAGTAAAAAATCATGATTTATATATGAAGAAAAGAATTTATTTATAACATCGGAATCACGTGCGTCATCAGAGTTTTATGTCTGCTCCTGATGGTCATCTACAGGCACCTCATCCTCAGAAGTCTCATGACGCTGCTCGGGTGTTGGGCTTGGTATGTTGTCATACTCGTCTGATTGCCTTGTAACGGACGGTGGGGTGTTGATTGAGGGTTGGTGCTGTATAAAGTAGCATTTAAAATAAGGAAATGAAAAGTCAAAAATTTCAATTAAATAAATAATAATACTTATAGGATACCGACCTTATGAACCCAGCCTGGAATATGTGGCATGTAATCCTTCACAATGAGCCAATATTTTTTGCTACTCTCCTTTTCATTCGGCTCAAGGGTTTGTAAAAGTAAAACGTCCCCTTGCCATGAATTCAACCCAAAATGATAAGTATACAGAACTTGAATTTAGTAATGTTAAAAAAAGAACCAATATATATTACTTATAAGACGAGATTCATCATTGAAGAACGAATAAACTTCAGCAAAATAGATTTTCGAATAAGTCATGGGCTTCCATTGCACAATGCGAGGAATCTTCTTCTTCATTTTCACGATCCATGCTGACGGCAAACCTCCGATCGCTTCGTAAATCCAAGCTTGCAACAACCAAAATGAAAAAGCTATTAAAACAACTATCAAATATTTAATATTACAAAACTTATTAATAAACAAAAAAAAACAATGCACTTGAACCCTGGATGTAAAGCCGTAAACATTGTATTTTTTAATTTTATGATCTGGGTTTTCCAACCGAGTTGTCCTAAATTTCTCATCTTTCTCTTACAGTGCATTGTCAAGACTCTTGTATATCATTTCCCACGACAAACGACCCCATGGACGATTGTGAAAGTACTCTATATCATCTACTTCGTTAAGTCATGAGAAATTGATTTGACAATGACTTTTTCTTCCATTTAGAACTCTGTCCGCAAAATAAAAGAGCGCAATCTTTAATGCGTCAATGTCGTCCATTGCCTCGAATTTCAACTTCTCAAATAATGCATCAAATTGCTTAAGATTGATGTTGCGTAGCAAACCATCAAAATACGTATTCAGTAGCCTATGCACCGTTTTCTTATTTATTAGTGCAGTATCTACACCATAGGAAAGTCCAGTAATCAGACACCATTCTGCAATTGACAAGCGTATCAAATGCTCACCAATTTGAAACCATAACTGATCCGCTGTCTTCTTCATGGACCACTTGCCTAAGCAAAACATTGTGCAAAATTACACCACTAAATGAAAAGTTTCGACACTCTAAGAAATGTCCAAATATGTCTTTCTTGAACAGATGCAACTGCCACTTTGTTAATTTTCGCTCGATGGCTTTTACGACCGTAGATAAGTTACAATGCTCGAAATTCGACCCGGGAAGTGATCGGCATAAGCAAAATACATCCTGCTTAGTTTGTTTTTCGATACTTCTGATTTCGCCATGTATCTGTAATATTTATAACATTATCACATTGCATTTAAAAAAAAAATTGACTTCACGGCAAAAAAAAAAGACCACTGTAATTTGGTGCGACAGGCTGCCGCGCCTGTCGCTCTCGCGCCATCGCTCCTGTCGCTCATGCAAGGCACGCGCAACATCGCGCCAGCCACATGCTGAAATCACAATTTTCCCTCCTCCACCCCAAGGCAATTTTTTCACCATGCACCACACCAATAACTTCACCCATGCACTCAACATCACAAACTCCTTCAATCTTCACTCACCATCACAAACACAACACAAAAAACACATCATAGAACAAGAATAGGAAATAGAAATTTAGGGTTTTTAACCTAACCTTTAATTTCAACTCTTGACCGGATTTAAGTAAGTGTTGGCTGCCGAGAATGACTCCGGGAAGCCACCGGCAACAAGTGAACAAGTTGGGAGTGAATTCGGCGGGGAGAGAGAGAGAGAGAGAGAGAGAGAGAGAGAGGAAGGAGAGGAAGGAGAGGAAGGAGAGGGAGAGTTATGGGAGGGGTATTTTCGGTACTAGGAATGATTATTGACTAATGTTGATAGGAAAAAGTTGAGGGGTTAGTTGTGAAAATAACAAATTTTTTTAGGTTATTTGTGTAAATTTCCCCAAGGAAAGTCGAGCTTGGAGTTTAATACTTGAGCTTTGTCTAACCAAACATATTTGAGACGTGGACAAACTCTTGAAAATAACTTTTCATATGGATAAGTAACAAGTGTAGTTATATATTTAGGAACTTATGTTTTTACAAATATAAAATAATGACTTTAATATAAATATGAGGCATTAGATTAGAGCGAAGCCTTAGACAATGACTCAAGTTGTCTAGAGGTTGGGCTGTTCTCTAAACTACTTTAGGCTCTTATTGTATTATATTTATTCTCATATGATTGATTGAAATTCATCTAATAATAATTAAGTATACAACGTAAGTACCACACTTTTACAAAACATGACCTTAACAATTCTTTTTTTTTTTTGTGGTTAATTTTAATTATGTTTTATGCAGGGGGAGTGGCTTTATTACATCGAGGGGTAAACTTTTTGGGTCTCCACAAAATAGAATAACACGTCTCTCTTCTTATTTCGAAATAATTTACCATAAAAATTATATTAATATATACCACAAGCCGCCGCTCATTTCAACTTTTATCTAAAGTTTTCTAATTGCCGCGACAAATTAATTAAATTTCTAGTTAAATCTATGCACGCATATAAATATATATATTTTTAGAATATGCACACATATAAATCTTAAACAGTTGATAATCTACTCAATAAAAGCCGTCACTACTACAACAAATTCTTCAACCATATATAAAAGTAGATTTTTTTCCCCTTTAGTTATGTTATACTTATATGATCGGAAATACATAGTATGTAAGTAAAGTGATGTATTTTATTAATTAGAACTTACACGTGTTAGCTAGTGTATTTTATACATATTAATCGGTGGTGATACCTTTATTTTTTAATATTAATATAATAATTATATACCACTTATTAATAAATGACTTACCGTGTGCCACATCACTCAAATAGAAATCATGTATCTCAATTATGTTTGTTTGTGTATCACACTTTTACCAATGGTTTGTTTTTTCAGTGGGAAAATAGTTTCGCTAGACTAATAAAGAACTCAACGAAGACAATGGCTACCCCACCAGCCCTTTGATTGGCTAGCTTGCAGAGTCGACCTTATTGATTGTGCAGATTCGCACTCACTTGAAATCTACATCTAGCTGTCTCTCAAAACATGAACTGATTGATCCCAAACTTCGATTAATATTGAAACTGAAATTTGGCGGCTGAGATATCATACAAACAGGTCGAATCGATAGAATACGAAAGCTTAGAAAACATCTGTTACGATGGTTGCCCCCATAAAAGACAATAAACGAGTATTGTTGGCGTAAAAGAATTTGCTATCCCAAAACATCCAAAATATATAACTGAATCAATTAATTCAACAAAATTATTAGTTTATGCATTTGCTTATTTACTTCCACACGTTACCAACCCTAATCCAAAATAAAAAGCGACTAGTTGATCAGATCAGCGTGTCTCAGTGTATTACAGCACCATATAAGCCTTCCTTAGTTAGCCATAGACATACCAAAAGAGAGAAATTGAAAATATAATCAAGTTTGAAACGCAAGTGCTTGAGAAAGTTTGTTTGGTGTTTAAATTTTAATCGTAAACTACATTTTCAGCATCAATTCAAAAGGCTCAATCATTGCTACCAGCTGCCTCCTGTGAATGTATAAAAGAAAGAAAATTTTTTGAGTTAGTGGTTATGATGTGCGTTTCAGCCCAGCTCATTTTCCACTACATTTCAGGGTTTGTTAACTTTCCTAGAGAATTCCAGGAAACACAAAGGGTAAAACAGTAGCAGCCCATGGATACATACATTTATTAATTAAATTTATTATATTTGGCCGACGTTGATTCCTTCGGAGTGAGCGGGGTTTAGACTTTGAACTCTTATCTTTTATTAGTTAAACTAACAAGCAGAAGAATAATTAAATATATTTTAATGCAATGTATTTTATCATATAATACATTAAAATTTTTATTTTTATTTTTTTAATTGGGGTTTCTTAATTGGAAGTTCTCTCACTAGCTATAATAATATCAGTTTAGTGTTATTTTACGATGAATTACAAATAGTAGGTCACAAATGTCCTCCACGTAGCACAAAACTTTAGACAGATGATAGTCTCTGATGGCTCTGCACGATCTATATGTTCAAAATCCCGATTCTTGTAGTCATTTGTTTGATATGATCATTTAGTTAGTTATCTTTTAGCAGCACGTATTCTTCTAGAGAAGAACACGAAGACGTTTTAGAGGATTAGATATAGTTAAAGGTCCTTTTACAAGCTATTGGCCAGTTCAATCGCCTCTTAATTAAGCTAGCTATATATGATAGGATTTTTAAGTGGGTTGTAGCTTAATGATATGCGTTCATCCACTTATCCATATTTCTACTTAATGATTATAGTACTCAATTGTCATTTTTCACAGGCAAGGATTTATCCAGATTTTAGATCAAACTTATGATAGAACTATGCCATCATCTAGTGACATTTTCTCTAATTATATTGTACCCCAAAAAAAAAAAAACCCCCCACCTGTATGGAAATTAAACCGCCATATTGAAGGAGTGAGGGGTGAGAAATCACCCTATTAGTAGATGAATAATGGAGTCCGATTATAGTATTCTTGAGTGAGGGTATCATCAGATGGCTAGAAAATCAATAAAATTTAATTATCTGATAGTGCTCAGACTATGAAATATGGTAGTCATAGATTGAATAATGATACAATCATAAATAATTGTATAAACAATACAATCTTATGCAAATTGAGTTAGTAGCTTCTGTATTATGAAGAGATTAGTTAAATAAAAGTATCATAGAGCTGACATAATATTTTCATTAATTGCTTTTATCTTTCAACAAATCCTTTCACGTCACTTAAATTGCCAACTCAATTTATACAGGAGTGTTTATGCGACTGTTATACCTATTTCATTATTATATTCTCTATAATATGTCAAGTTAAAAGGCGCATACTAGAGCGTCTGAGTTTTTTTTTTAATTAATCATTATTTTATTTTTAATAATTTAACTTCTTTGACTTACACTTTTGTAAAAGTTTAATTTTTAAAAAAATTTTAATTCTTTGGTCACCCCAAAATTGTAGTTTCAGTGCTGAAAAACTCATGTATGCCCCCTAAGTACAACTCTCCATTGTCTTATTTTAATAATCCTTCTACTTAAAATAAAATTTATTAAACACATATATTTTATTTTCAAACTAATAACAATTATTATCATTATATTTTACCAAACACATATAAACTTTTTTTTAATAACTTATTTTATCAACACAATAAAAATAACTTATTTTATCAACAACAACAATCAAACTGGCCTTCATAATCTTTTCTCTCTTCCTCGTTTGGTTAATCCAAAATACACTGCTATTCATCACACATATTTTCTATTTTATTAGATTCTGTGGCCATCTTCCTATTTCACCAAATCCTATTAGATACAAACAAAAATAAATTGGCTTCTCCATTTAAAGAGGAATAGTGTCAATTAGTTAGATCACATGATGAAACCCGATAAAATTAAGCTTTTTTCCCCCCCTATTTGATCCTTGTATATGGTGGTAAACTATATTATAATAATTTCTGTAGCACGCAAAGATCCTCCTTGAAGTCTAGTCTCCTCTGATTATTGCGCCCACTTAATAATTATTTCTTTTGAAAAGTTCTCAGAATTATTGTTGCTTTTACTGCACAAGCTTGTCAACAAAATCCAAATCAAGCCCAAAGACAACTTGAATTGCACCAGTTGATGTTGCTATACCTCAGATGTGTTCTCTAAATGGAAATACACGTGGTCTCCATTACATATTTTGTAAGACTAGATGTATGCAGACATTGGAGAAACACTGCTACCATTTTCGCCAGCTATTAATTTTTCTATTCACAAATGAATCTACTACGTACGCTATATATATATATATATATATATAGTTCTATTAATGTGCGCACTTTCACTTAATTAATGGTGGGGAAATCTAGGAAATGTATATGTTTTGCTGCATTGAGGATTAGCCATTCACATTTAGCATATTGTTTCTGGCATTTGTTGGTTATTGGGTGTACGTATATATAGTAGAAAGACTCATATTCAATTTTGAATTATGAAAATATAAGAAACAAATTATTGGATCGGAACTTGATGATGAACCTTAATTACTTGATTTGCACTCTTGAAGTTGCACTTCTTAAAATTTATATGAAGAACAAATAATACATTAATACTCTCATTTCCTGAAAATGTTGTAGGAAGTAGAAACGAAGCTTATATTATATTTTTTTAATTAAATCCTACATTTGACCTTATATGTTATTCAAAGAGGATAATGAACGATGACTAAATGCGCGCGGCAATGAAATCTAATTATGGGATTACGGTATAATTAATCAAGTAGAAGAAGCATGAACGTCCTTGAAGTCCAACCTAAAGCTTATAAGATGAGGATTCCGAGTCTGATCTACGTATACTTCATTGAGTTTTTAGTACAACGTTTATCGATAACAATTTAACAAACGCGAAACCTTCTCAGCATTTGCTTGAAAGTTGAAATGGCTGAAAAAGCAAATAACGTACAGTCTCCCCCACTTATCGCAAGGAGTTGACAAAATGTGTCAGTGGAGGTACGATAATTAACGCCAAAGTCTTTAGGCAAATAGGTTCACTTACTGCAGAGCTTTTTCCCAAGTTAGCCAGTAGCCACAAGCTCCAAAGGCATACGTCTGCTTCACGAGCAAAAGTGACCAAACCGACGACGGCATTTGGGCTAGATTTGAGAGGAAGTGACACTTCCAAAAGTCTTCTTTTCTCCCCATTCATAGAAAGATACAAATAACGCATCAAACAATAAACATGGCCATTATCTGGTTTTCTGTCCCAAGAGGCCAAGACCAAGACAATGTCCATTGTTCCCGGCGAGAGGTAAACCGCAGTTTCACAATATCTAGAATAAAAGTGGGGTATTTGTGCTCTAAAAGTTACTCTGATTACGAAAATACTCCGAGTTTATTATACTATTAATTAATGTCAAACTTATATAACTACTACTTAAGATGTACTACTTTTAATGCTCATTCACTATAAGGGGAGGACCCAACTGAATTCTAAAAACTAAAGTGAGAATTAATTGAGCTCCTAATTAGTCTCATTAAATCTTTTTAAAAAATTCCTATTAAATTGATTAAAATAACTCCCATAAACTCGTAATTAAACCTATAAAATTTAAATTTCAACTTTAAAAATTATAAAAGCCCACAAAAAACCGTATGAATAGCTTTAATATTAATTAATTTAGTCTCCGTTAAATCTTTTAAAACATCCTCTATAAACTTATAAACCCTAAAATTTCAGCTTTTACATCTTATTATTATGTAATTTAGCCCTCAATAGTTAGATCTCTCACTATGCCTATTTACTATACAATCCGTTCGTCATAACCCCTAATTTCCCATTGTCATGAACATTGTACAAACTTATAAAAAGTAGATGGCTTAATGGGAAAAGATTTAGAGAATTACTACTAGGGTTGTCAAACAAACATGGCCGGGCGGCCCAAAATTGTGTACACTTACAACTAGGTTCAATGGCTTAGGTTAAAATGTGAGTTTACTTGCAAAAGTGTGCTATAAAAAAAAAATTCAAACAAAATGAGTGCCAGTTAGGTTAATTTTGGGCCACTATTTGGTCCAGTTTGTAAGCCGAGTGTGTGGCCTCTCTCGTGGAGTGTCTTTGCTCATTCGGCAATATTTGATTAGCTTGTTAAGCGTAACTCAAATTAGAAATTATCTAAAATGTGATGTATATCCCACACGTTCTCAAACTAAGTATTTTCCAACACTCATTCAATTTGAAAGAAATAAGTTCAATAAACAATAAACTCCTCATAAGAATAAATATACAAATCTAAATACAAGCTTGTATATGATTATTAATGAAAGTAATTGAGAGCTCAAGAGTATGTTATAGTTGAGAGAATATACAAATTTCATGCTCAAGCAGCTCAACAATGGTTCTAATGGTTAGAATATTGGTTTATATAGATTTAAGCAAAAACTAGCCGTTACTCTCTTAAAATTAGACAATTTGTGCGCAAACGAATAACTAGTAATATGAACATACAACCGTTTGTTTAGGTGACAATTGACCATTGAGGCAATTTTGAAATTTTAAGATTACAATGAATCATGCTAAAAATAAATGGATAATTAAATTTGAAACCGAGCGTTAGCGGATGAGTGCTAATTCCAAGGTGAATGATTGTTTGGCTGATTCCTCGAATTCTTAAATCTATATTTTGGCCCTAAAATTTTTAAAATTATGGATTGTAAAATGTTATATACATTTACAAATAGGTTCTTTTCTAGAATTTCAACCGTGCTTATTTTTTCAATATTCTAAATAGATTTAAATTTTTTTAAACTAATCCATTTACTTGAAAAATAATCATTTTGACAAAACACTTAATTTTTATTTTCTTCAAGCATTTTCAAAGCACCTTTGTCACCAAACCATAACTTAATAAAAGATTCAAGAATTTTGGTGGATGAAACGCATAAAAGACTTTTGAACTCACATTTGCTAATCATACATAAATGTAGACAAAGTAGTTTTATAAGAATTATGAAAATGAATATTCACCTTAGCTAGTGTTTTGAGTGTGAGTCTGACTTGATGAACATGTAATTTGAGTCCTTTGAACTTGATCTTACACAAATGACTTTTGATCTTCAAGAACTAATAAAATTCAAAAGTGTTTTTTTTTCTCTTTTCCATATTGTCCTTACCATATAGTTTGTTTTCATTAAAATCAAGATTTGTGAGATCCCTGAGGTCAACAATAAGTGTGTTAAAGATTTTTAATATTCCGTTCAGAAATTGACTGTTGTCACGTATTGAGAGCCTTAAATTTCATGATGAGAGATGAATAGGACAATACAAATATAATCAAAGTGCAAGGAATAAGCCAACAACTCATCGAAAATAATAATAAAAAAAAACCAACAACTCATTGAATGGGATGGTCGGCACCTCCTAAGGATGACAACGCGATAGATATAAGTTAGATCTACTAAACTCTTAAGTACAAATCCATGATAAAAAGGGAGATTCGTATCTACACTAGATCAATCGTGGATCTATGGCTTTTGCTCGATATTCATATCTGATTGAAAAAGATAAAAATATAAACTTGCTCTAAATCTATAAAAACATTAAGATCCAAACTTGCTTCAATATTTGTCGTGAATTCATCAATTTTAAATATTTAACAAGTAAAGTTAATTTTTTAATCTATTATAATAGAAGTTTAAATAAAATCAACTTTGTTAAACTACAAAACTAACAACGAAAATCAAATAATAACAAATTTTTCTAACAAAGAAGATTAAAATATATTGGTATCAAATAAAACATTCAATTCTTCCCAAAATAAAATTAAGAAAACTCTAATAAATATTGCAACTTATTTGTGTGGCTTTGATTTTAGTAAGTTAAGGTAAGCTTAATTTGATTGTAAAAGACTTTAAGTAATAAATTCTATATGGTTATAAATATTTTTAAAAATAAAATAAAAATAAAAGGCTTTTAATTGGATATGGATTTGGATCAGATTTTAAGTTAGATCCAAACCTACTTTAGATCTATCTTGGATCTATTCATCTATGTCCAGTTACACTACTCTAAATCTATTTTAGACTAATCCAAATTTGATTCGTTTGGATTAGATTATATGAATCATTGCTATCTCTAACACATCCTCCCCTTAACTCTAATGTAGAGGATTTGAACCTCCATGATAACTGTGGGAGTAATTTCTTATATGAGGCTTTTAATGTATACACTTTGGGTAATTATACTTTTCTTTCCAAAAAAAAAAAAAAATTACCATCGGTAGTTAAGAGCGTGATTAATAATCGCTTCGATGAGAGCGGAGATATTTCTCTGAAAGACCTGAGCCGTTAAATTGCCCTCTGGCAAAACAAAACTGTTTGTAACTACCACCTTTTTCTCTTATCCCTCTTAATTTGAAATGAACCAAGTCCTCTCTTGTCTTCTTCTTTTTCTATAACCATTGAAGCAAACTTCGTTTTCATTTTTTTGTTCCATTTTTTTTAATGTGGCTGCAACAAAACCTTTGCCGTTTTCGCTGCCAAAATTAAATTATGGGCACAAGCCTCAATCGAGTAGAAGAAGAAGATTATTCTTCGTACACCAATTCATCCGATTTTATCTCAATCTCTTTAGAAGACAACAATAACACGACCACGACCGCGACCAGCACCAGCAAGTCTTCGTCGGAGCTTCACCCTGTTTGCCTGCCACCGCATGTCACCACCTGGCAAAAACTAAATCACAGGCTACGCGAGATTTTCTTTCCAGATGATCCCTTGCACATTTTCAAGGATCAGAGTTGGAGAAGAAAGCTTGTTCTCGCTTTTCAATATGTGTTTCCTATACTTCGATGGGCACCCCATTACAGTCTTTCACTCTTTAGATCCGATCTTATTGCTGGTCTCACCATTGCAAGCCTGGCCATCCCTCAGGTCCAAAGCATGCATGCATTTCTTTTTCTTTTATTTTTCATTATTTATTCGTGTTTCTTCTTTCTCTTTATACAATTTTTTTTTTTAATTTTGGCATTTGCAGGGGATCAGTTATGCTAAACTTGCAAACTTGCAGCCTATAATTGGATTATGTAAGAATAAATGTTTTACCATTTTTTTTTAAATGAAAGAATTATATATTTATATATTTTACAGATTCAAGCTTTGTGCCACCAATAGTATATTCTGTTCTTGGAAGTTCAAGACACATAGGCATTGGCCCGGTCTCAGTAGCATCCTTGGTAATGGGTACAATGCTGGATGGAGAAGTTTCTCATTCAAATAAAAAAGATCTCTATCTCGAACTGGCTTTCACTTCCACTCTTTTTGCCGGTTTATTTCAAGCTTCGTTAGGGATTTTTAGGTATGGACCTGAACCACCTATTATTACATGACATTCAAGTTTAAAGTTTAAAGATTAATATTTGTTCTTTTTTCTCCCCTTAAATTTGAAGGGTTTAGCTTCAGGTAGACCTAATTACAATGACAGACCACCTTACCATATATTGCGGCTTAAGAATTTAAAAACAAAGCAATTGCTTCAAAGTATAGAAAATTGGTCAAAATAGAATGATGGAAAATAAAGTTACAAAGTTTACCTAACAACTAATGGAGATTCCACAGACTCGTGAATATTTATCAAAAAGCTAACATGGATTGATAGTGAAATCACAAATTTTAACTCTTATTATTATTTTTATCTTAAAGTTTTAAAGAATGAAGAGAACTGATTTTGAGATGGACCTTTTGTAGGTTAGGTTTCATAATAGATTTTTTGTCAAAGGCAACTCTGATTGGGTTCATGGCTGGAGCAGCAGTCATTGTGTCCTTACAGCAACTCAAAGGATTACTTGGGATTACTCATTTCACCAGCGACATGGAATTAATTCCTGTTTTGGAGTCTGTTTTCAATAGCATAAAAGAGGTGAGGAACAGAACAAACGCATCCTATCAAGCATACCAAGCAAAATTAATTAAATACACATGCATCATTGTTTAAATGCATGCTTGTGAGTGAAGGAAAGTTTACTATGATAAAGTTTTGCATTTTTTATCTGCAGTGGAAATGGGAAACTATTGTAATGGGCTTCTGTTTTCTAATATTTCTACTGGTAGCCAGATTTATAGTGAGTATATTTCTATTACCAATAAACTCAAGTTTGTCATTTTATTTCGTTTATCTTTAGAAATCATTTGTGATTCTGGACTTAAAAATACAGAGTACGAGAAAACCGAGGCTCTTCTGGGTTTCAGCAGCGGCTCCATTAACATCTGTCATTCTTTCAAGTCTCTTGATCTTTCTTCTAAAATCCAAACTTAAGCACGTTTCAATAGTAAGAAATATGTAGTCCTCCTAGCATTTGCTTTGTTCTTTCATATGAAAATTGATTTGCTTAAGCAACTGATTGCTCAGAGAATTTTTGCTTAAGATTAAATATTTACTCTTTTCTGGGGGGTTAATTTGATATGGTTTCATTTCATGATTCATTGTTGTGCAACAACAGATTGGTCATTTGCCAAAGGGTGTGAACCCAACTTCAGAAAACAAGCTATATTTCCACGGCCCTCATCTACAACTTGCAATCAAAACAGGCATTATAACTGGCATATTATCTCTCACTGTAAGCAGCCTCACGTTAATATTGAAATCATTTTTGACAATAGTGCACGGTAATGCATCAAACATTTGGAATTTTTCCATTTAAACTTCATGTATCATTATAAGGGCTCGGTTTTATTTTCTAAGCGGCTAATGATCATACTTTATTTTATGATAGGAAGGAATTGCCGTAGGAAGAACATTTGCTTCTCTGCACAATTATCAAGTGGATGGAAACAAAGAAATGATTGCAATCGGTTTTATGAATATTGTTGGATGTTGCTTCTCATGCTATGTTACCACAGGCAACTACATTTTAAATGTTCATCATAATTGTACCACAAATGCTAAACATTATAAGTTTATAACCATATATTCTTAAACAACTTTTAGGGTCTTTCTCTCGATCTGCTGTGAACTACAATGCTGGGGCAAAGACTATATTTTCGAATATAGTTATGGCAGCAACGGTGCTTGTAACACTGCTTTTTCTCATGCCACTCTTCCATTACACACCAGACTTTGTCTTAGCAGCAATTATCATAACAGCTGTTGTTGGGCTGGTAGACTACAAGGCTGCATTGCGATTGTGGAAGCTTGATAAGCTTGATTTTGTTGCCTGTTGTTGCTCGTTCTTTGGTGTTCTATTTATCTCTGTGCAAATAGGGCTCGCCATAGCTGTGAGTAAAGTAACATTCTATTCCTTACACATTAGAAGTACTCCATACTGCTTCTCTTAAACATTACAGATGAATCTTCAATTTATAAGTTTTTTAGATAAGTTTCGATTCCATCTATTCCATCACTCAAATAACTGACACTTTTGTTCTGAAAAGTCAGGTTGGAGTTTCCGTGTTCAAGATTATTCTCCACGTGACAAGGCCAAACACAGTGGTTTTGGGGAATATTCCGGGAACTCAGATATTCCGAAGCCTCAATCATTATGAGAACGCAACAAGGGTTCCGTCCTTCCTCATTCTCAGCATTGAATCTCCAATCTTTTTTGCAAACTCATTATATCTCCAAGAAAGGTATGTAATTAGTTTGTCAAGAACTGTGTTTATATATCAACCATCAGATCTTCAAGTAGGTCATAGCCATCTCGTCTCTGAGGATTGCTTACGTTTTGTTTGGTTGCAGGATTTCAAGATGGGTGCGGGGTGAGGAAAACAGGATCCGAGAAAACAATGAGAGGGCCCTGAAATGTGTAATTCTGGACATGACTGGTATATATGCAAATATTTATCCACATCCAATCTCAAGTGTCAAGTAATGAACAAAAGCTAACTTGGCTTCTTTAACAAACTGCAGCTGTGACTGCAATTGATACCAGCGGTATAGATGCCATATCGGAACTTAAAAAGAATATGGACAAAAGATCGCTTCAGGTGAGGAAACAAACTTACTACTGTCAAGACATCTGCTGTTTCCCTGGGAAACATCTTCACTTTTTGTTGTTTTTTTTATGGTCATTCAATTTCTTGTAGCTCGCGCTGGTAAATTTAGTTGGAACAGTAATGGAGAAGCTTCACCAGTCAAAAACTCTTGATTCATTCAGATCAAAAGGACTTTATTTGACTGTTGGGGAAGCAGTTGATGATCTATCATCTTCATGGAAGCACTGGCCTTAGATAAGCTTAGAAAGGTTTTGGTAGTTTGCAAGTAGCCAGAATGTAGCATTTGTAAGTACAGATATTCTAGCATCCTATACATTGTGTATTTCATCACCATAGCTTGATGATAAGAGTTTACGAGAATATATCTCCATTAGCAAAAAATTAGAATTTTCTTTTTCTTTTTCTTCTTATTACTTGTAATTTTGCAAGTTCTTCGACCAATGTTTTGATGATTTTCAAGTGATGATTTGGAAGTTTTGAGGGTTAAATTTTGAGGCTTCAATTTGAATAGCTCCTCTGTTTTACCCATTATGAACATTGCTTGATTTTGATGTTTTCAATTTTCAGCTTATTTAATGTTTTGTTATATTTTTCAGGCTTTGAGACTGAGCATTAATTAATTAATTATTACTTGGGTTAATTTTTGGCAGCACCCAAATGTTTCGACAAATGGCACCGTGCATCCAAGTCTTTTTTGGATGGATCACCGCACGCTAATTCCATCAACAAGCACGTTAATTTACATCATAAAAAGCATAAAATGGCCATTTTGAAAGAGCAAATAAAACACCCCTACTTCGCAATTGATTGTATATATATGTATATAATATACACACACACATATATATTTAGTTCTTCTCTAGTGTAGATGTCCTTATTTTATTTTTATATGGATACACTTTAAAATTTTAGGATTTAAAAGAGTTAATTTTTAACTTTTTAAACCCATGGTTTTATAATTAATTTAAAAATAAATTCTTTTAAACCGCACGGTTTAAAAGTGCGGTTTAAAAATATATCCGTATTTAAAAAAACGTGAGCGTCTGAGAATATATATATATATATATATATTCAACAACAGTGTTGACGCAAAATATCAAATTATCAGTAAACATTGCAATGATTGCATAGCTGTAGCATCATCTAATGCGACTGCAACACTAAAGAAAATAGTTGATTTTATGTTAAATAACATTTCTTTAGCCAGCTTTAAAGTGTAATGAAATTAAGCTACTTAGTAAATATAATCGGCAATAACTTGGTACTTTTTATTGAAAAAATTGAAATTACAATCCATTCAATCCTATGATATATTCAGATGCCACCGCCACGAGCACTTTAGTAAAAAGAAAAACATTGGGCTCGGTGTCATTTAAGAAACCTCTGGGTGTTGTGGGAAGTTAGCCCTTTTCGCTTTTTTTTTCCCACATTTTTTTTCTCCGGGATTATTTGATTCAAACATTTCAGTCAACACGGCTTGGGCACAAAGTCAAGTCTCGTGGACTCTGAAGTTATTTCCGCGGGCCCGCCAAGCGTGCACCGCAAGCCACCCGAGAGCTATATAAACGTCAGCAGCAGTTGGGCATTCACAAATTTTCATTCTTATTATCTTTGCGATCACGAATTTAGGTACGCCAAAACCCTTCCTCCGAGAAATTTTTCGTTTATTTTATTTGTTTTAAATTTCTTTCTTTTCCGTGCACTAGTTTAACCATCGATGGCCTTAGACAACGGCATTAGAGAACTAACGTATCTTTCCCTGCTATCTAAAATTTGTTCCGAGTTAGAAACTCATCTGGGTTTTATTGACAAAGTATTAGCCGAGTTTATCTCCGAGTCAGGCCGTAATTCTGAAACCGTAGAGATATTTGATGATAAATTGAAAGAATACGGTGCTGATTTGCCTAATTATCTTGTCCGCACGCTGTTTAATGTCATTCATACCATTCTTCATCCCAAACCCAAATTGCAATCAAAGAAAAAGAGTGGTCGTGATCGGAAAACAAATTATAAGGCTGAGTTTGAGAATGATAGAGAAAGAAGTGGGAGATATTGTAAGAGTAATCCGCCGATGTTGAAGGATATGCCGGTGAGTAGGATGGGAGGAGTTTCAGGGGTTTTGGCTTCCAATGAGTACCCTAGGTATGATGAGGAAGAAGAGGAGGGGTTTGCTTCTTGGGCAGAGGGTGATGAGGAAGAACTTGAGATTGAACTGAGTGAGGATCAGCCTGCTTTTCTACAGGGGCAGACCAGGGTTTCTGTGGATTTGTCACCAGTGAAGGTCTTCAAAAATCCTGAGGGGTCATTGAGTCGTACTGCTGCACTCCAATCAGCTCTTACAAAGGAAAGGAGAGAAGTGAGGGAACAACAGCTGAGGACAATGATTGATTCCATACCAAAGGATCTAAATCGTCCTTGGGAGGACCCAATGCCAGAGACTGGTGAGAGGCATCTAGCACAGGAGCTCAGGGGTGTTGGTTTATCTGCTCGTGACATGCCTGAATGGAAGAAGAATGCATACGGGAAAGCATTCACTTTTGGACAAAGGTCAAAGCTCTCCATCCAGGAACAGAGGCGGAGCTTGCCAATTTTCAAATTGAAGAATGAACTAATCCAGGCTGTTCATGATAACCAGGTCCTAATACTCATTGGTGAGACTGGTTCAGGTAAGACAACCCAATTGGCACAGTATCTTGCAGAGGCTGGTTACACTACGAAGGGCAAGATTGGATGTACCCAGCCCCGTAGGGTGGCTGCAACTTCTGTGGCCAAGAGGGTTGCTGAAGAGTTTGGCTGTCGTTTGGGAGAGGAGGTTGGTTATGCCATTCGATTTGAGGATTGTACTGGACCAGATACTGTGATCAAGTACATGACTGATGGGATGTTGCTTAGGGAGATTTTGATTGATGAGAATCTTTCTCAGTATTCTGTCATTATGCTCGATGAAGCTCATGAGAGGACAATCAACACTGATGTTCTTTTTGGGTTACTTAAGCAGCTTGTGAAACGGAGACCTGACCTACGCCTGATTGTCACATCTGCCACGTTGGATGCAGAGAGATTTTCGGGATATTTCTTCAACTGCAACATCTTCAGTATTCCAGGGAGAACATTTCCAGTTGATATAAACTACTCCAGACAGGTGGTAACTGATTATCTAGATTCAGCATTGATCACAGTCTTGCAGATCCACGTCGATGAACCTGAAGGTGATATTCTTCTTTTCTTGACGGGTCAAGAGGAGATAGATTTTGCATGTGAGTCGCTTTGCGAGAAGATTAAAGCCCTGGGTAAAGATGTTCCTGAACTGGTTGTTTTACCAGTTTACAGTGCGCTGCCAAGTGAAATTCAATCAAGAATATTTGAACCTGCCCCTCCAGGGGGGAGGAAAGTGGTTGTGGCCACTAACATTGCTGAGGCTTCTTTGACTATTGATGGGATATTTTATGTTATTGATCCCGGCTTTGCAAAGCAAAATGTCTATAATCCGAAGCAAAGGCTTGATTCACTGGTCATAACTCCAATTTCACAAGCATCAGCCCTGCAACGAGCTGGGCGTGCTGGCCGTACTGGGCCTGGAAAATGTTACCGCTTGTACACAGAGAGTGCATATCGCAGTGAGATGTCCCCTACTACAATTCCAGAAATCCAAAGGATTAATCTTGTACATACTACCCTCACTATGAAGGCTATGGGAATCAATAATCTGCTGTCTTTTGATTTTGTGGATCCTCCATCTCCCCAAGCTCTTATTTCTGCCATGGAGCAATTATACAGTCTTGGAGCTCTGGATGAGGAGGGACTTCTGACTAAATTAGGTAAGAAAATGGCAGAATTTCCCCTAGATCCGCCATTATCAAAGATGCTGCTAGCAAGTGTAGACCTTGGTTGCAGTGATGAGATATTAACGATCATCGCCATGATTCAAACTGGCCATATCTTCACCAGACCCAGGGAAAGACAGGCTAAAGCAGATGAAAAAAGAGCCAGGTTTTTCCAGCCCGAGGGAGATCATTTGACCTTGCTTGCAGTGTATGAGGCTTGGAAAGCCAAGAACTTTTCTTTGCCTTGGTGTGGTGAGAACTTTGTTAACTCTCGATCTTTGAAGAAGGCACAGGATGTGAGAAAGCAACTTCTGGCCATCATGGATAAATATAAGTTGGGCGTTGTCAGTGCTGGAAAAGATTTCCTGAAGATAAGGAAGGCCATTACTTCTGGATTCTTTTTTAATGCAGCTAGAAAGGACCCACAGGAGGGCTATCAGACTCTTGTCGAGAACCAGCCGGTTTATATCCACCCTAGCAGTGCTCTTTTTCAAAGACAGCCTGATTGGGTCATTTACAACGAGTTGGTAATGACAACAAAGGAATACATGCGCGAGGTAATAGCTATAGATCCAAGGTGGCTTGCAGACTTGGCACCAAAATTCTTCAAGGTGGCAGATCCCACGAAAATAAGCAAGCGCAAGCGTCAAGAACGCATTGAACCGCTATATGATAGATATCATGAACCGAATTCTTGGCGGTTGAGTAAAAGGCGTGCATGATGCATGATCTCAGCGTTAACCAACGTTATCTTTGTTAGATTTTGCATTTTGGTACGTTCGCTTGTGAGTGTGTCAGGTTCGATTCTTCTTTCAACAGTTTGTTGATGTGTTTCTATTGGAGGTTGAACTTTATGTACTTTAAATTTGTATCCGGTCTGGACTGATAAATTGATGTTATGCGTGGATATTTGATGGTAATGCAAGTAGTTTAATCATTTGAAATTGACATTGAGAGCATGTTTATAGATTTTGAAATGCATTGTCTTTTATTTTTTATGAGAAGAAATTTAATCGATGATATGCTTATTATCTATGGTCTTGGCTTTGGGATGTTGTTTTGTGTTCGATCAACCTGGCACTAATTGCCTGGTTTTATCAATTTACATCGCTGACATTGGTGGTTTTTGCTTCGCTAAAATTGTTAAGTTGATGGGCTCTATCCAGAGATCAGAATAGTTTATTGAACCACTTGATGACCCTAGAGTTTAAGGGTAAGGGCCTCAAACTCGTGCTAAATGTGAATCTGACAAGAAATGGTGGATTTGGGCGTTTGGGATAATTGCAGATCGGATAGATTTAGTTCAGAATTCTCATTAAAAACGAACTTTCTGCTTGCTGTTTTCGGTAACTGTCTTAAGAAGACTATTTTGCAAAAGTATCCATCCTTATTAAGATACAATAATTTTGTTTTCAAATTTAAGTAATAAGCTTAGATTTCTGTTGTTTGCTTCTAACATTTAACTCCGCCATTCTAACCACGAATGAGAGAAGATCGACATATCTTCAATTGTCAATTTTAGAACTTTCTGTACAATTTTATTGACCGTATTTGCTTGCAAAGCATGTAGTTGTTTGTTTTGGTCAGGCAAAGGAAGTATATGAGGCAAGAAGATTCAACGTTTTGGAATGCCGTTTTGATCTTATTTACCAAAGCACTTCTACTACATGCAAGATTTCGGAAATGCGGTACTTCGGCATGCTGTCTATCTGCATTGGTGATTCGGTTTGTGTTCTATTGACAATATTTTATTGGATTTGATAGCATCATTGATATATAAGACACCCCCTGCTATGCTGATAACCAGAGTGGTAAAAATCGTTAAATCTGCAACTGCTATAATAATAGGTTCAAGATTTGAGATTAACTAGTTGATCTTTATTTTTCACTCCCAAGATGTGAGTATTTTCTCTTCAAAATTCACGATGAAATCGAGTTATTCACGATGAAATTGAGTTAAGTGATTAAAATTTGAGATTGTGTTAATTTTTTTTTTCATGGGTGATTAAGTTCAATTGTGTGTTCTTGACTTTGATTATTTTCTTGTTGAATTAAATATTTTAGAGATTCATGAGATTTTCTTGGTTGACATGAAAAGTTGATTACAAATGAACTAGTGTAGTTTGTATTTTCAAAGTTGAAACACGAAAGATTAAAGTGAATCGAGAGTTTATATTTTCGAAATTTAGTTCTTTATTGATGCATTTAAAGGATTTTAAGTGAAGAATCAATTTTTGATCTTGGATTATAAATTTATTAAGAGTTAAATGTGACTGAAATTTTTTAAGAGTTAATGTGATCGATATTTTTTTGGAAATAAAGTGGGCTATTATTTAGCTTGTTTTTCTTGAAATTGGTTCTTCTCATTCATGTTTGTTAAGTTAAAAGTGTGATTTTTTTTTTTAAAAATACCGAAAATCAAAAGTCAACTAATATATTTACAATTAGAGATTTATTAGGACTATATGGTTGTAACTGAGGGTAGCAATTAGATGTAGTTATTTGTGCTAAGTTGATTGATGAGTGCATGAGTTCAGGTGTTTCAGTAATTGGCTAAGAATCTTGCAGTTTTCTTGTAGCTTGTACTGGCAGTGGTAAATTTAGATTGAACAGTAATGGAGAAGCTCCAAAAACTTTTGATTCGTTCAGATCAGATGGGCTTTATTTGACATTAGGGGAAGCAGCTGATGATCTATCATCTTCGTGGAAGCAGGGGGCCTCAAGCAGCACTTCGATAAGTTTTTGGCAGTTTGTAACTGTTAAGAACCTGAATGTAGCATCATCTATAACTTTAGAGCTGATCTTTGGTTGGGAGGAGAGAAAGAAGGGAAGGAAATTAATTTAAATGTTATTTTTATTATTTATTGAATAAAATATATAAAATTTAATTTTTATTAAAATTAAATATCTGTTAATAATATGGAATTTAAATTTTACATTAAGTAGTGAAAATTTTAAAATTTTCTTATATTAAAAATTAAAAATTTTAAAATTATCTTTCAATTTTTTAATTTGTTTAATGTTATTAATAATTATTATTTATAATGATTGAGATAGTTTATATCCAAGTCATGACTTGGAAGTTTTGAGGGTTGAATAGTGAAGGATTCAATTTTCTCCCATGCAACTCTGTTACATTAATTTTGCCAAATTAAAAAGAAAAAAAGGGGAAAAAGATCACTATACACAAAGGTATTTTGAAATGCTCAAACATCATTACGTACAATTACTTACAAACAATTAGAATGAGATGACTGATGAGCCTTTATTTTCAACAAACAATTAGGATGAGATAAACCATTAAAAAGGGCAACAGAGCAAGGAGATAATAATGAAGAATTCCTTCATGGTTTCTTCAAATTATTAATGTTCAATGAACGGCCACCAATTGGGCCGCCGCCGCCACCACCACCAAATCCAGTTCCTCCACCAAACCCACTACCACCACCAACACCTCCACCACCTCCGTATCCCCCTCCTCCGCCTGCCCCTCCACCAGCTCCAAAGCCTCCTCCAGCCCCCTTGCCAAAACCTCCTCCAGCGCCACCACCACCACCTCCACCTATTCCACCACCACCTCCTTTGCCAATACCACCACCACCTCCACCTATTCCACCACCACCTCCTTTGCCAATACCACCACCAAAGCCACCATCACTACCACCCCCACCAGCTCCACCAAATCCACCACCAGCACCGCCCCCAACTCCTCCTCCGGCACCTCCACCACCACCAATCCCTTTGCCAAAGCCTCCCCCAGCACCACCTCCTCCACCAATACCGCCTCCCACTCCTTTTCCAGCACCTCCAGCACCTCCACCACCTCCACCACCTATTCCTCCTCCAGCACCACTTCCACCACCAATTCCTCCTCCCCCTCCACCAGCTCCTGCACCGCCACCACCCCCAATTCCTTTGCCAATGCCTCCACCAGCACCTCCGCCTCCTCCAATGCCACCGCCTCCACCATGATGGTTCTTCTTATCCTTTTTCTTGTGGTGCTCACCGGTGCCACCGCCACCACCAATTCCACCTCCACCTCCTATCCCTCCACCTCCACCAGCACCACCTCCAATGCCACCACCACCACCTCCTCCAACACCGCCGCCGCCACCCTTTCCAACACAATCAGGCTTTCCAGCAATGCCAGGGTTTCCAGTACCAAAGCTGAAACCTACTCCCTTTCCAAAACTAAAAGAATGCCCAAAACCCAGTCCCTCCTTTCCTCCACCAAAGCCACCGGCAAGACCTCCAAGTCCTCCAAAGCCGCCAGGGTTACCATCAAAGAAAAGTTCTGGTTTCTTCACCTGCGCTTCCTTATTCTCTTCTAATTTCCTACCCTGCACGCACTCACAGCTCACAACTAAAGCAACCATCAAAACCACCCAAACAGACTTTCCCGCCATATTATATCCCATTAATTACTCGCACTATACAATTAAAGCAAACACTACTACTGCTTGTGAGTGCCATGTTATTCTCTCATGCGTATTTATAGAAGAGCTTGTACCCGCTGTGTCCCAAAATATTCATTAATTAATTACTACAAAAAAAAAAAAAAAAAAATAGAAGGCATAAAACGTAGTTGGTTGTTGGGACATTATGTTTTTTTAACTGCTTTCTCGATGCTTAGCCTTGTAGCAGCCATCCAGCTCGAGTGCATGTCCATTTACGTGATTGCTTCACTTGCATTCATAACCTCACCGTGATTCCGATCTTCTTTTTACTCTCTCTCTTCTTAATAATTAACTGTTACTTGCAGACAACACACTCATCACATTTAAGATTAACAGTTAGTAGAGCAAATTCTTTTGCATGCATAAGGTGCATGTAATTAACATCGATCAACTTCAAGCATGCGTACGGTACGTGCGTTGCATGGGGAAAAGGAGAGAGGCCGATAAGTTTTGACTCGTCATTGAACGGCGATAAATCAAACTTAATTAAGTGGTCCTTCAATCAGCTAGATATATAATTAACCCTTGCAGCACCGGCACCTCTATTGCATGTAGCCCCGATGCAATTAAACTGGGAACTTTGAATGAAGATTTAATACTCCATGCACAGTTAATTTGAAGATTTAATACTCCATGCGCAGTTAATGTGGCCACGTGGATTTAATAATAACACAATTAAATTTGGCTACTGTTGAATATGGTTGACAGATGGGATAATGCATCCAAAATAAATTGATATGAATTTGTTAGGAGGTTCACCATATACAACTGTAGCTAATGAAAGTGATAATAATTAATAATCCCGACAACACAAATTAATCTAACTAGAAAAGCATGGAGAATCAAGTAACAAAATAATTTATAAACCATAAAGAATGAAAATCCTCAGATGTCTTTTTCATAATAGTAAATATCTAGTAATTGACACTACTAGATATTGTTAATTGTTTCTACAATAGTAACATTATTATAGTGTTAATTGCAAAATAGTGTTAATTTTGACTTAACACTATAATAAGTACTATATACTTTTACAGATATTTTATCGCCATTGTATCAGATACTTTTGATCAAATATCAATACTCTAGGTATAATATAACTACAAATCCGACTTTAACTGTTTCTACTAATTTATATATAGTATTTCTTTTTGCTGTTTGATATTAAATTCAATTACTAATCTATAGTAGATAAATGATAAATGCGACACCCAACTTGTTCATGTTGTGAAAAACTTCCCGTAATTCTTCATTAACTACAATAGTGACATTATTCATCAAAATGAGTTTTTCGTGGGGGAAAAAAATAGGGTGAATTTCACCATTAATCTAAGCGCAATGAGCTAATTGTACAACCATACATGCTTTGCAGCCACAAATATTTTGAACAAGTGAACATTATCGTCGATCATTACATAACTAGCCCAACAGCAGCAACAGCTCATCTTATAGGAGAATGAGCTGCGATGAAAGGGTCAAAAAGAAAACGGGTTGGTCCGTGGTCTAGCTAGGTAACCAGAGATCATGGACTATAGACCAGCACCACTAACAGACCATAGACCAAGCAAGCAAGCACTAAGGGCGGCAGTCACTATAAGAATAGCTGAGAGTAGGGGTCGGTAGAAACCAAACCGGAGCTGAAAAATAACCAGTTCAGTTCGGTTTTTTGGACTTCGATTCGGTTTTATTTATTTATTTATTTTTTTGAAGAAAACCAAATAGTTAGTCAGGTGTAAAACTAAATATTCTGGCTCGGTTTTCGGTTCTAAATTTTAAATGTGAAAAGTGAATCGAAAAATCGAATAAATTCATTTTAAATTAAACAAATGTCGCGTGGCATTACTTGACGGGTGAGAATATATTAATATTATAGATATATACCCACCGTAACATTAATGTGTGTGTGTGTATTTGTTATTAACTGACTAGCCCTAAATGCAGGACCAACCCTTCATTTCTCATTTTCTCACCCAAATCGTAACCTCCAAATCTAATCCTCTCACTCATAAATGATAGGGGTAGGGATGTCAATGGGGCAGATATGAGTTAGATTTACTCTGCTCCAGATTCAGATCTATAATAAAAATCAAGATCTGTATCTGCTCCAGATCCGTCATGAATTTATATTTTTCGCTCCATATCCATATCCAAAAAAGAAATAAATATCTATATCTGCTTCAAATCCGAAAAAAAAAAAATTAAAATCTGCTCTAAATTTGTCATGAATTCTAAAACTTATCAATTAAAAAGTAATAATTTTCAGAATGAAAATTGAAGGCTAAAATGTATTGATAACAAATAAATTATATAATTTTTCTCAAAAATATAATAAATATTGTAGCTTATACTTTTACACCAAAACAACAAATAAGATAATAAAATATCCTTTAAAAGTAATTGCAGGAGTAAGATCAATCTAATATTCTATTGTCTCATTCATCATTCTAATATCCATGACACACCCACCCTCATTCTTATAACATTAGATAATGACATATAAATTAAATATGATTTATATTCAATCATTTATTATTTTTATTATGACTATATTTGACTAAATATATGAATAACTATATTCCTTAAAAATTATTTGGCCAATATAATAAAATAAATTGACAGGTTGTATTACTTAGCTTGCAATTTGAATATTGCATGCACATGCTTTAGGGCTGGCTGACCTTTAAATTTACAAAACTAACCTTTAAGTTTTAAGAGTTTAAATGCATGGTAAATACCACTAATATGCTATGAATAAAATTAATATTAGTATAATTGCACAATTGTTAAGAAACTTTTAAAATAAAATTAAATTAAAAGATGGGTGGATATGGATATGGATTTAGATATTAAGATAGATCCAGACCTGCTCCATATCCGTCTTAGATCCGCACATCAATATCCAAATCCGATCCAAATTCATTTAAAACCGACCCAAATCCAATCCGATTGGATTTGGATCACGTGGATCTTGGGTCAGATCCAATCTATTGCCATCCCTAGATAGGGGTGTTCGCGGATCATAATTTATAGATTGGATATCAATGCATATCCGATCCACGATTTTGTAAATTATAAATTTTTAATCCAATTCAATTCACAGATTAGTGAAATTCAATTCAAATTCAATCCATACGTCTGCGGATCGGATGCGGATTTGACCCAATTCATATCCAATCCATCATTTTGCGAATTGGTTTGCAGACTAAATTTTTTTTAATTATGTCCTATTTACGAACTAACTAAATAAAAAAATTAACATCAAAATAATTTTATTACCGATCAAATTTAAAATTAAATAAGATTTAAATAAATTAATTGTTTAAATAAAGTTAAAAAAATACATTCAAAATTTTAAAATATAATACACAAAAGAACTTATTTGTTTATATCAATTTATAGAAAATAACTACTTAAAAAACTATATTTTTTATTTAATTAATTTTATTTTATGTTATATCGGATAAGATATAATATGGTGTTAACATAACTATATTTTAACTTATTTATTTATTAATAAGTATAATGCCATGTTTACAAATATTTTTTGTGGATTTGCGGATTTTTGCGGATTTACAGAAGTAAATCCATATCTAATTCACCGATTGCGGATTTTCAAATTTTCAATCCAATCTAATCCACCAATACATGGATTGAATTTTTACGGGTCCGATTGAATTCTGAACACCCTTAATAAATGAAATCGCCAATCCTAGCATACAAAATCAAAATCCTCATAAAACTCCTTCTCTAATTCAAACCCTAGTCCCCAAAATCAAACCCACCTCTCACAAATCTCTATCTCAAAAGTTTAACCCACCAATAATATTTCCTTATCGTCGAACGCCTCTAGCCCGCACCTCCACTGTCGTGTCTGCAGGTGCACATCTCGTTTGTTGTTGCTTTATGAATTCATCATCCACCTTTCAACTTTTGCAAATTTGATTTTACTTGTTTTCCTTTGCTTTTTTTTTTTTTCGGTTTGTATTGTTGTAGTAGTGAAAGAAAAAAGATTTCTTTATATTTTCTCTTTTTAATGTTTATTATGTTTAGATTTTATTTTGAATTATTAATTTAAAAATATCTTTAGTACAAAGATCATGGAAATAATATGATGAAATCTGCAAAGAGTAAGCAGCAAAGTTCTTAATTTTTTTTAATAAGTTCCATATTCAAAAAACTGAAACCGAATCTGATGTTTTCAGCTCAGTATTGGTTCGGTACATTTTTTGGTTCAGTCTTTTTGGTTATTCAAAATCAATAGGACCAAAATTTTAGTTTATACTAATACCCATTCGAACCGATCTGATGTTCAACCCTAGCTGAGAGGCACAAGCTTCAATGATTTTTAACTTTTTAGAAAATTTCAAAGAATGATTTTGGAAATGACATTTATTTCACTAAAATTTATAAAAATGTTCTATTTTAGTTTCGAAACTATGAAAATATTCTAGTTGATTTTGAAAAGATCCAATTTGTCCTATGTCTAAAAGTTCAGCTTTTTAAAATTAAAATAACTATTTTGATTTTACAAAATATATTACCATCTTTCTTTGTCTTTTCTCTTTGTGTTTAAAAGAAAATATATAACATAGGTACACTCTAGATTTCGATATTCTTATCATCTTAGATAAACCAACAAGTAATTAAAGCAAACTCTAGATCTGTCACTTATTCTTATTGACACTGATTCATTACTTTTATTATTGCGTTAATCACCACCAAGAGAATGCTAGCTAAACCATGAACTAACGATAAAGTTACCATACATCATTTTCAAAACATGAAAACTCATTGGTGAGTGTAAATGTTATTAATGAATATTATAGTCGTGGTCCTATATATTGTTATGTGAAATTTTAATATATTTTGAATGTGCCTCAGCAGAAAAAAAAAAATCATGTACATGTCCCTAAGCACTAGGAGCCTTTAGCTAAAAAAAACATGGTCCATTGTTAATATAATCAAAGGAGCATATGCAACTCCAATATAACTTCGATGTAAGCTAGAACAATCCGAAAGCATATAATCAAACTTTAACTAAAAATAAGTTAGACATAAGTGAGATAGATATGCGGTCTTGAAGCTTTGCTTTCTTTTCAAGAAATAGAAATGAAAAGAAATAAAATAAAATAATTAATTTCTCTTAGAGCCTTGCTAAGTGTTGAGAAACTTAAGAGAAACTGCTGCACATGCTGTCGTTTTGCTTCTCTCTCTCTCTTGGTTTCAACAATTAAAAAATTAAAAAAATAATAAAAAGAATTGGGTGATCAGACTAGTTCTTTACCTTCAATCTTCCCTTCTGGAAAGATTTGAAAATTTGTAATAGCCAGAAAGCAAAAATGTATGTTTAAATTCAGTTCTTTAAATTTCAATGTAATTTAAATTTTTGCAATTTACTTTAAAGCATTTACTTTTCTGCAATTTAATTTTATGCACATTTAAATTCCAGCAATTTATTTTAAAGCATTTTTCTTTTCAAAGCATGCTTGCAGACTGATCTGTATCAGATCTGCCATATAAATTCTACATTCCTCTGAGGCAAAGAGACCGGATCTCGATCCTCAGTTGTAAATCTTTTCTTCTTCCTCCATTCCTTCAGAGCACCATTTCCGGGATCCGGATCTGGTACTGTGTATGTACCCAAACCTTTAAAAGAACCTAATCTAAATCTGATAAAAGCCCAATAAAACGAATCAACCACGTTTAAAGTAATTTAATTTTACTTGGTAAAATAAAACTAAGTTGGTATATCGGCTGGAAACCTGAACGTGCGGACTATTGATCTGTTCTAAGTCAGATCTGGGTCCAAAGGCTTCACTTTGTGTAGCATCGATCTGGTTTAACAACGCCACGTACCAATTAGTTATTAAAATTTGACTAACCGCGTTCAAATTTGTTTGATCACTGTATGACCCAAAGAACTCCATAATCAAAGCTGGTAATTTATTATTTTAAAATTTGGAAAAATCGATCCATTAATTGTTTAATTTGAGTTTTTGATATTGAAATCCTACGAAAGCACATCCATCCTTCGATCCTATTTCCTTCTGGTTCCTTGAAGGTTTCTTATAAGGAAGTTTCCTAAAATCATGAAAGGGTTTCCTATGGCTCTTAGACTTGTAATGTTTCTTATACGGTTTCGAAGAACACTTACCATTACAAGTTTTGGAAGTAGAAGCTTTAAAGGGGTCATAGTTGAATTGCTTACAGAAACTGCCTAACTCTTGCTTAGATCTCCTAAGCTCCTGCTTCAGACGTTTCTGTAATTTCAAATCTTGACAGATCTTTAAACCTTCTTTATTGACAAAACTGACTAGTTCACCATAAGTGAGCTCGTCATAAGGAATACGATTGTCATAAAGAGCTTTGATAGAATTCATAACCTTTTCTCCCAATAGGGTGGGTAAACCTGCAAGGAATTTTTCCTTCCAAGTTACATGATTTGCATCATCCCTAAGGAAGAGTCTAGTAAAGAAAGTGGTTTTGTATTCTTGGAAATCACTGAGTTTTCTACACCTTAAGTTGTGTAGTAACTCGGCTTTTTTGTCCCTAAGGTGAGAAGGGTCACCTATGAAATGAAGGGAAATAGTCAATATCAGGGTGACAACAGCATCCTGAATTGGGTTATTGAATTCGTCAAGAATGGGAGCGCCATTCTCATCGGTTTGGATGGCATTTAAGATGTCTAATTGCTGCAATTTAGTGAGAAGATGATCCCACCATCCTTTAAGTTGACCAGTAAAACCTGCAATTAGGATTTCTGCAATGGCCTTATCAGAAGTTCCTGATTGGGTTTTATAGGCATTGGCTGCCATGGTCATTTGCTGCAATACACCTAGAATGTTGTATTCAGACATTCCATCTATATTCCACTCATAGACAGAGGATGCATTATATCGAGCTTGATTTAATGCACTAGGCCTGTTGTCTATAGTCAAATCAGGTGGAGATTTGGAAGTAGGGATAGCAAGTTCCCAATGGATTTTATTGGCTTTTGAAACAGGTTCTTCGGTAAAGGCTTCTAAGTCAGAAGAGGCAATAGAAGTTTGGTCATCTTTCTCTAATACTCCAATCTTGCTAGATTGAGGAGTATCAGGGGCTATCTGAACTTTGCTAGATGAGGAAGAAGCAGCTTCTATCCTATCTAATTGTTCTCTGATGGCTTTGGTAAAATCCGATTTTGATTCATTGGCAAGCTTTTGGCTAGTTTTCGAAACCTGAAAGGGTTTGAAAATAGGTTCCTTAAGCTTTTTATCAAAATCTGACTTTAAAGGAATAGGCTTTGGACTAGGAGAAACAGATATGGTTGACTGTTGGAATTGGTTTTCTATCCTAGTCAACTGTTTTCCTATAGTATTTAAGTTAGTATTACAGAAATTATTCTGTTGAATAATACTACTTAAATTACTATCAGTATCATTAGGCTTAGGGATTTTGTAAGGTGAAGCCCTAATTTCTATAGGAGGTTCACCGTGGTCAACGGTTACACTTCGGAGGGGTGGATGCTCAGAATCGACAGTTCTATTACTTTCAGAAAGTTTCCATTCAGTGGTCTTTTTCCTAATAGTAATAGGGTTTGACTCTTTGAAGGGGTAAGAGATGTTGTTATTAGAAGAATATATCTCGAACCAATCAAAAAACAATATGTGAACTTGATGAAGATTCACAAATTCATAATAAGTATGTTGGATTTCTTTCCTTTGATTTAAAAAGTGTTTGAAAAACCAAAGTCTTTTTTCTTTGTTTAAATCAGAATAAAAATCTTTATGCAGAAAAGCTTTATCCAATTCAAATTCTTTTTTAATGACATTAATTACATTTTCTGTAACGGCAGAAAATGTAGGGGAAGTTGGAGGAGAAGTTTCCTTCTCTTCCTTTCTTTGTTCATGTTGACTACTAGTGTAAATAGGTTGAGGAACACTAGTGGCATAGTCAACAGATCGTATAGAAGTGCTAGGTATATCTGAAGTTGAAAACCTAGGTTGACTTTGAAAAGGAAGATTTATAACGGAAGAGACTCTTGTAAATTTCCTTTCCAATGAAGGAATGCTTGAGCACGATGCTCTATCAGAAAATCTGGATGAGGTGGATCTTCTGAATGACAATTTGACTTTTCCATCGGAATACTGAGTCACATTTTGCAACTCTGTATTAGGCTCAAGTTGTTTTGGAATCGCTGATGGAGCGGCTCCTTCAAGAATCCATTCTTCTGGAAGATGGATATCTTTCCATTGAATAGGCTTTGGGATGACTGTGTTGGCTCTAGACAAATCAGTCTGCAAGAGAAGAGTCTCATCTCTTTTTGACTGGAATTTATGTTGTGTACTGAATGCAGTGATCATTGCCTTATACGAGATTTTAAAAATTAAGGCAACTGGGATGGATCCCTCAATCATATTATAATTATGAGTTTTGATTTGTAGAATCATGCTTTTCAAAATATTTTTATCTTTAAGTGAAATTGTTATGTTTGGATAACAGTCAAATGAAATTGGACCTTTACAAAGACTGGATTCGATGCTACTTAGCAAAGAATCATCAAAAGAGATGAATCGCCCATCTCTTAGGACAGCAAGGATAGAAGTATCCAAGCCTTCTTTGGTTAAGGGTTTTATTCCGACTTGAATAAGACCGATGTGAACATAATTGAAATTCTTTTCTTTTAATTTCTTTAAAGAATGCTAAGAAAACAAGTGAATTGTTTCAAATGGATTTGAAAGAGTTATGTCACGTTCTTCAGTCTTTATAATTCTTTATTGAGAACTTTGATAAAGCAATTGATTGTTGGGAACTTCCAAAAATTTCTAAAGAAAAGATTTACAAAACAAAAAAGCTTGATTTTTTAAAGAATGATTATATTATAAAGACTGAAGAACGTGACATAACTCTTTCAAATCCATTTGAAACAATTCACTTGTTTTCTGAGCATTCTTTAAAGAAATTAAAAGAAAAGAATTTCAATTATGTTCACATCGGTCTTATTCAAGTCGGAATAAAACCCTTAACCAAAGAAGGCTTGGATACTTCTATCCTTGCTGTCCTAAGAGATGGGCGATTCATCTCTTTTGATGATTCTTTGCTAAGTAGCATCGAATCCAGTCTTTGTAAAGGTCCAATTTCATTTGACTGTTATCCAAACATAACAATTTCACTTAAAGATAAAAATATTTTGAAAAGCATGATTCTACAAATCAAAACTCATAATTATAATATGATTGAGGGATCCATCCCAGTTGCCTTAATTTTTAAAATCTCGTATAAGGCAATGATCACTGCATTCAGTACACAACATAAATTCCAGTCAAAAAGAGATGAGACTCTTCTCTTGCAGACTGATTTGTCTAGAGCCAACACAGTCATCCCAAAGCCTATTCAATGGAAAGATATCCATCTTCCAGAAGAATGGATTCTTGAAGGAGCCGCTCCATCAGCGATTCCAAAACAACTTGAGCCTAATACAGAGTTGCAAAATGTGACTCAGTATTCCGATGGAAAAGTCAAATTGTCATTCAGAAGATCCACCTCATCCAGATTTTCTGATAGAGCATCGTGCTCAAGCATTCCTTCATTGGAAAGGAAATTTACAAGAGTCTCTTCCGTTATAAATCTTCCTTTTCAAAGTCAACCTAGGTTTTCAACTTCAGATATACCTAGCACTTCTATACGATCTGTTGACTATGCCACTAGTGTTCCTCAACCTATTTACACTAGTAGTCAACATGAACAAAGAAAGGAAGAGAAGGAAACTTCTCCTCCAACTTCCCCTACATTTTCTGCCGTTACAGAAAATGTAATTAATGTCATTAAAAAAGAATTTGAATTGGATAAAGCTTTTCTGCATAAAGATTTTTATTCTGATTTAAACAAAGAAAAAAGACTTTGGTTTTTCAAACACTTTTTAAATCAAAGGAAAGAAATCCAACATACTTATTATGAATTTGTGAATCTTCATCAAGTTCACATATTGTTTTTTGATTGGTTCGAGATATATTCTTCTAATAACAACATCTCTTACCCCTTCAAAGAGTCAAACCCTATTACTATTAGGAAAAAGACCACTGAATGGAAACTTTCTGAAAGTAATAGAACTGTCGATTCTGAGCATCCACCCCTCCGAAGTGTAACCGTTGACCACGGTGAACCTCCTATAGAAATTAGGGCTTCACCTTACAAAATCCCTAAGTCTAATGATACTGATAGTAATTTAAGTAGTATTATTCAACAGAATAATTTCTGTAATACTAACTTAAATACTATAGGAAAACAGTTGACTAGGATAGAAAACCAATTCCAACAGTCAACCATATCTGTTTCTCCTAGTCCAAAGCCTATTCCTTTAAAGTCAGATTTTGATAAAAAGCTTAAGGAACCTATTTTCAAACCCTTTCAGGTTTCGAAAACTAGCCAAAAGCTTGCCAATGAATCAAAATCGGATTTTACCAAAGCCATCAGAGAACAATTAGATAGGATAGAAGCTGCTTTTTCCTCATCTAGCAAAGTTCAGATAGCCCCTGATACTCCTCAATCTAGCAAGATTGGAGTATTAGAGAAAGATGACCAAACTTCTATTGCCTCTTCTGACTTAGAAGCCTTTACCGAAGAACCTGTTTCAAAAGCCAATAAAATCCATTGGGAACTTGCTATCCCTACTTCTAAATCTCCACCTGATTTGACTATAGACAACAGGCCTAGTGCATTAAATCAAGCTCGATATAATGCATCCTCTGTCTATGAGTGGAATATAGATGGAATGTCTGAATACAACATTCTAGGTGTATTGCAGCAAATGACCATGGCAGCCAATGCCTATAAAACCCAATCAGGAACTTCTGATAAGGCCATTGCAGAAATCCTAATTGCAGGTTTTACTGGTCAACTTAAAGGATGGTGGGATCATCTTCTCACTAAATTGCAGCAATTAGACATCTTAAATGCCATCCAAACCGATGAGAATGGCGCTCCCATTCTTGACGAATTCAATAACCCAATTCAGGATGCTGTTGTCACCCTGATATTGACTATTTCCCTTCATTTCACAGGTGACCCTTCTCACCTTAGGGACAAAAAAGCCGAGTTACTACACAACTTAAGGTGTAGAAAACTCAGTAATTTCCAAGAATACAAAACCACTTTCTTTACTAGACTCTTCCTTAGGGATGATGCAAATCATGTAACTTGGAAGGAAAAATTCCTTGCAGGTTTACCCACCCTATTGGGAGAAAAGGTTAGGAATTCCATCAAAGCTCTTTATGACAATCGTATTCCTTATGACGAGCTCACTTATGGTGAACTAGTCAGTTTTGTCAATAAAGAAGGTTTAAAGATCTGTCAAGATTTGAAATTACAGAAACGTCTGAAGCAGGAGCTTAGGAGATCTAAGCAAGAGTTAGGCAGTTTCTGTAAGCAATTCAACTATGACCCCTTTAAAGCTTCTACTTCCAAAACTTGTAATGGTAAGTGTTCTTCGAAACCGTATAAGAAACATTACAAGTCTAAGAGCCATAGGAAACCCTTTCATGATTTTAGGAAACTTCCTTATAAGAAACCTTCAAGGCCTTATAAGAAACATAGTTTTTCTAAAAAGAAAGAGTTTAAAGCCAAACCTAAAACCCCATTCAATTTCAAAGATGCTACATGTTTTAAATGTGGCATGAAAGGTCATACTGCAAACTTTTGCAGAATGAACAAAAGACTCCAAGAGCTTGACCTCAATAAGGACATCCTTTCCAAAATAGCCCCCCTCCTTATAGAGTCTTCAGACTCTGAGTCTTCCATGACGGGAGATAGTGACCCCCTCCAAGTAGATGAGTTATTTGGTTCAGACACCTCTGCATCTAGCAGCAGCGATTCTGATTCAGATTCCTATTTAAAGAAAATCAATGTTTTGACTAAAGACCAAGAAATTTTTCTTGAACTTGTAAAGCATATTTCTGATCCAAATCTTCAAAAGGATTATCTTGATAAACTTTTGAAAACTATGGATTCCGACAAAGCCGGAACCTCTGCTGAGATTTCTAAAGTTCCAATTATCAAAAAGAATTCGTATGATCTTACTCAAATTCTAGATAAAAAGAAAACAAAAAAGATGGTTCCTAATATCCAGGATCTTCAGAAAGAGATAAAAGAAATTAAATGTGAAATCCGAGATTTAAAAGAAAAACAAAAAAGTGATTCTGAGACTATCCAACTTCTTTTATAAAAACATTTGCAGGATAATTCAGATAATGAATCTAATCCTGATAATGGTGATGAAATAAAAGTGGAAAACATTGAGTCAGTACCCAATGATTTCCTATTTGTTTTAAAACAAATCACCACAAGAAAGTATTTGATTAAAGTCACTTTAATCTTTTCTGATGATTTTGCAATGGACGCCATTGCCCTTTTTGATACTGGCGCCGATTTAAATTGCATCAGAGAAGAGATCGTCCCCAAAAGATTTCATGAAAAAACAAAAGAAAGACTTTCTGCCGCTAACAATTCAAAATTGAATGTTAGTTCCAAAGTTGAAGCCTCGATTTATAATAATAAAATTGAATTTAAAACTTCTTTTGTTCTTACAAATGATATACACCATGCTATCATTTTAGGAACCCCTTTTATAAATCTTATAACCCCATATGCTGTCAATTATGATGGTATATATTTCAAAGCAAAATCCAAAGACCTTATTTTCTCGTTTATTGAAAAACCAAAAACTAGGAATCTAAACATTGTCAAAGCTTGTTCTGTTTACCAAAACAAAATCAATGCCATTCTTAAATCCAAACAAGATGATTTATTTTGTTTACAAAAGGATTTAAATTTCCAAAGAGTCGAAAGTCAACTACAAAGTGATTTTATACAAAGAAAAATTCTCGATTTCAAAAGCCTTATTGAAAAAGAAATATGTGCTGATTTACCATCTGCTTTTTGGAACAGAAAACAACATTTGGTAGATTTGCCTTATGAAAATTCTTTTGATGAAAAACAAATGCCCACCAAAGCACGTCCAATCCAAATGAACATAGAATTGGAACAACATTGTAAAGATGAGATTTATGATCTTGAAAATAAATGACTCATTGTAAAATCCAGATCACCATGGTCTTGTGCCGCTTTTTATGTCAACAAAAATTCTGAAATTGAAAGAGGCGTTCCTAGACTTGTGATAAATTACAAACCTTTGAATAAAGCTTTAAAATGGATTAGGTACCCAATACCTAATAAAAAAGATTTGCTCCAAAAACTCTGTTCAGCTCTCATTTTTTCTAAATTTGATATGAAGTCTGGTTTTTGGCAAATACAAATCCATCCTAAAGATCGTTATAAAACAGCTTTTACTGTTCCCTTTGGACAATACGAATTGACAGTAATGCCTTTTGGTTTGAAAAATGCACCCTCAGAATTTCAAAGAATCATGAACGATATCTATAATCCATATTCTGAGTTTTGCATTGTTTACATTGATGATGTATTGATTTTTTCTCAAAGTATTGACCAACATTTCAAACATTTAAAGACGTTTCACCTTGTTACTAAAAAGGCTGGGTTAGCCATTTCTAGTTCAAAAATTTCTTTATTTCAAACAAAAGTCCGGTTCCTAGGTCATCATATTTCCAAAGGAACTATCACCCCAATTGAAAGATCTCTTTTGTTTGCAGATAAATTCCCAGACAAGATTCTGGACAAAACCCAATTACAAAGATTTCTTGGTAGTCTAAATTATGTTCTCGATTTTTGCCCTAATATCAATAGGATGTCTAAACCTTTGCATGATAGGTTGAAAAAGAATCCTGTTGCATGGTCAGAAGAACATACCAGAGTTGTTAAATTAATAAAGCAATCTGTAAAAAATATTCCATGTTTATTTCTTGCAAATCCTGCATTACCTAAAATTGTTAAAACTGATGCATCTGACATAGGTTATAGAGGCATATTGAAACAAAAAGAAAATGATAAAGAACAGATAGTACAATATGTTTCTGCTCATTGGAATGATTGCCAAAGAAATTATTTTACTATCAAAAAAGAAATTCTTTCTATTGTTTTATGCATATCTAAATTCCAAAGTGATTTACTAAATCAAAAATTTTTACTTAGAATTGATTGCAAAGCTGCAAAACATGTTTTAGAAAAAGATGTTCAAAACATTGCATCAAAACAGATTTTTGCACGATGGCAAGCTATTTTAAGTGTTTTTGATTTTGATATTGAATTTATTAAAGGTGACAAAAATTCTGTTCCTGATTTTCTAACCAGAGAATTTCTTCAAAACAGATAATGTCGCCAAAGAAGAAAGACAAAGGTAAAGCAGTTCTCAAAGTTACTGGTCCTCAAGAACCTTCTAAAGAACCCCAGTCTACCCCTTCTAAAGAAAAACTACTTTCTTTTGCCATGCCCATTAAATCTTGGATTGAAATGGTTGAAGAACATGGAGCCCAATACAAATCTATTTCTTCTGATGACCAAGTAAAGCAATGGATGAGTTCCATTACAAAATCACCTGAGCTCATGCTCGCCCTCCAAAACCTTTCTCAAAGCCAAATTTCTCCACAAAAGGAAATTGAAATTACAAAACCCTCTTCCCAAAATGTTGTTGTCTCTGCTGAAAGCTCATCCTCCCAAATTGTGCTTTCTCAGCCAACACCTTCAAAGAAAACCTCCGATTGGTTTGATAAAACCCATTTTCAAAACATTCTTTCTCTAGAAGATGGATTTTACCATTCTAATCATTTTCAAAGCATTTCAAAGTTTTTTCCCAAAGGCTGGTTTTTCAAACCATGGGATTTAACAAAACCCCAGTCTTATTATCAAAGCATTTTGGAAATAACTGAATCAGTTAAATTCAAACATTTCTTTCTTGACAAAGCCCATCCAGAACCGGCTTATTCCACGGCCACAATCCTAAAGGTATTAAGCCCAAATCAGTGGGGTGACCTTCTCCACAATTTTAAAACCTTCCCTCTAAATTTTGAAACCCGTTTACCACATTGTCGGACTTTTTCCTACTGGGATTACCAACAAGCATGGTATAACACCTTTTTCATCCAAAACCCTAAAAAATCCCATTCTTGGTTATTTTTCTTCAACACAAAGATAACCGTTCAAAGCCTTCCAAATTGGTTTCAGCATTGGTGGAATCTTTTTGGCCCAATTCCACAAATCCTAACTCCAAACGCTACAAATTGCCTAAACCTCTTCAAAGCCCATTATTTACCCTCTATCTCAGAGAAAAGATTTCCCCCCTTTCTTTGCTTTTGTGCAAATTTCTTCCTACCATGGGTCTGTTCGTGGAACCTCCGTTTCCACACCCAAGAATCCCAAGTCATCCTTCAAAGAACCTTTAAAGTCAAATGGTTGTCAAAATTTGATGAACAGTTCAAATTGACTGTTAACATGATCAAAGATTGGCTCTCCTCTAAAAACCTCCTACAACCAACCCTGGAAGCCTCTAAAGCCCAACAGACCTTCCTAACCTAAAAATCCAAAGCCCAGTCTCTTTTGGCAAGCGCCAAAACTGAAGACGAGTATTTCAAAGCCATGGAACAGCTCCTCGCCTCACGATCAAAGTCCTCAGCTGCAGATTCCTCTGAAGATGTTGATGATGATGAAGAGCCTTTCATTTCTCTCGGAGACGATAATGAAGATGACTGTTTCGGCATTTTCTCTCCGATAAAGCATTGTAAATAATTATTTGATTATTTACTTAAAAAAAAAGAAGTATTTTTTCGGGTGGTCCCCTGGACACAAGTGAGAGCGCACATGTCTCTTCACCCGTATTGTACGTCAGTCTGTATTTCTGTATATGTACAAAGCATCTACTATTCAAAGATACGATCCAATTGTTACTGTGCACTTAAAATCCCGCTACAGTGAACAGTGCAGAGTTCCAGATGTTACTGTGCACTTAAAGTCCCGCTACAGTGAACAGTTTAAAGATTTTTGTATATAAACCGAGAGGAAGACTCAGACTCCTCAGGTTTTTCATTTCTCATTTTCAGAGCTTCTCTCTCTACTTCTCCCCATTCTCTCTAAAAACCTCTCTCTCCGAAGGGTTCCAAAGAAATTTTCTGTTTACACAATAGTTCTATCACAGAGCTTTGGGTGATCAGACTAGTTCTTTACCTTCAATCTTCCCGTCTTTCAATCTTCCCTTCTGGAAAGATTTGAAAATTTGTAATAGCCAGAAAGCAAAAATGTATGTTTAAATTCAGTTCTTTAAATTTCAATGTAATTTAAATTTTTGCAATTTACTTTAAAGCATTTACTTTTCTGCAATTTAATTTTATGCATATTTAAATTCCAGCAATTTATTTTAAAGCATTTTTCTTTTCAAAGCATGCTTGCAGATTGATCTGTATCAGATCTGCCATATAAATTCTACATTCCTCTGAGGCAAAGAGACCGGATCTCGATCCTCAGTTGTAAATCTTTTCTTCTTCCTCCATTCCTTCAGAGCACCATTTCCGGGATCCGGATCTGGTACTGTGTATGTACCCAAACCTTTAAAAGAACCTAATCTAAATCTGATAAAAGCCCAATAAAACGAATCAACCACGTTTAAAGTAATTTAATTTTACTTGGTAAAATAAAACTAAGTTGGTATATCGGCTGGAAACCCGAACGTGCGGACTATTGATCTGTTCTAAGTCAGATCTGGGTCCAAAGGCTTCACTTTGTGTAGCATCGATCTGGTTTAACAACGCCACGTACCAATTAGTTATTAAAATTTGACTAACCGCGTTCAAATTTGTTTGATCACTGTATGACCCAAAGAACTCCATAATCAAAGCTGGTAATTTATTATTTTAAAATTTGGAAAAACCGATCCATTAATTGTTTAATTTGAGTTTTTGATATTGAAATCCTACGAAAGCACATCCATCCTTCGATCCTATTTCCTTCTGGTATCCAAAAAAAGTGCATGCTCTTCTAAGTTACGGGCTCCTCTATCACCAAATATAATCCTCATCCTCTGCTTTTTCTTTCAAAATTGAAGCTCTACTATTTTCCTTCACCAAAACTCTACAAAAGGCCCGCATTTTCATTCATACATAAATTCTCCCAAACAGAAGCGCTACCCGTTTAAGATTCGGAAGCAGAACTTGAAACTGCTATCAAAGCCGAAGCCGAACTCACTATTGAGGCTGTTGAGTCTGCTGTCAAGGAAGAACCCAAACGTGAGGAGATTTTTGCTATTGTTATAGTCAGTGGTTAAAGAAAATGATAACTTTTTGTGTTTTGTGCATTCTTTGATTAATTTTGTGAATTCCCCATATGCTTGTTTTCATATTTTTTTAATCATTATGTGTTTAGCCGGATGGATTTCAGTTTATATTGTTTGGTGACAATTGTTTAATTATAAAGATGGAATTTTTTTTGGAATATTAATTTATGTTGTATCGTAATAATAGCACTTAGCCATTGCTCTCGATGAAATAGAAATGTACTTGCGTTTTGCTTAAGTTTTACTGTTTTAGAGATCAAATGATAGCAATCTCTAATACTCTTGGAAGCAATTTACTAGTTAGATGATAATGATAAATGATAAAGGATAATGATAATTATTTTTGATTTAGAAATTTTTTAAATTTAAATTTTTCGAAACTTAATGGATTAAATTTTTGCTGGATAAAAATTTATAATAACTTACTCTTAATACAAATGTTAATTATTTTGTCGAAATGGAAAATTTGAAAAACTAGCTTGCAATCGAAGATGTGCAATCGATAAAATATGAGCCAACTCTTAGGATGTCATTTGGTAGTCATGAGAAAATGTTTGCCTTTTACAAAGCCTATGGTAAAGAAGAAGAATTTCATAGGAAGAAGCTAACTAGTAATAAAGGGAGTAATGGGAATGTAAAATACGAGACATTTGCATGTGGTCGTAACAACAAGTTAGAAAGTAATTCTACTAATGTGTTAAAGTAGAAACCTATTGTGGAAATTAGTTTGATGCTAGAATTAGAGGTTGTATGAATGAAGATGGAAAATAGGTTCTTCGAATTTTAAACCTTCAAACATAATGATGGATTTAGTCTGGATAAAGTTAGGTATTTTCCTTGTAACCGTAGAATTAGTGCAAGTGCAAAAAAGCGTATTGAAAGGAATGATTGTGCGGGAATTAACATTGCCCAGAATTTTAATTATATTGTTATCGAAGCTGACATGAATGAAAATGTCTCATTCTTAGAGAAAGATTGTAGAAATCTTATTGACAAAACAAAGCGATTATAGTTTGGAGAAGGATATGTTATAGCAATTTTAAAATACTTCTAGAAAAATTAAGTAGAGCGCCATTTTTTTTTTGGCATTAATTTGGATGAGTAAGAGTAGGGCAACTTTCAAATATCTTGGAGACGTCATCGCATTTGACATAACATATCTTACAAACAAGTATGACATGTCATTTGCTCCTTTTGTCAGAGCTAATCATCATGACTGATCTATTTTGTTAGGATGCAGATTAACTTTACATAAGGATACAGAGACATTTACGTAATTATTTAAGGTGTGGCTATCATGCATGTTTTGTTTTCCTCCCATTGGTATCGTTACAGACCAAGACAAAGCAATGCAAAAAGCAACAAAGAATTTTTTTTCCTTCGACAAGGCATCGATAGTATTTGTGGCGTATAATGAAGAAGGTGCCTTAAAAGTTAGGGGCTTTTAAAGAATGTGAAAGGATTATTTCTTTACTACTTTTTATTGCTTATGATTCATTGAGTCATGTTGTGTCTGAGAAAGCTTGTCATAACATGATTACAATATATGATTTATGGAATAATGATTGGTTAAATGGTTTATATGATGAGCAGCATCGTTGGATTTCATGCTATTTGAAAGACAATTTTCGGGCAGGATTGTTAACAATAAATTTGAAGCAATTTATGAAGTAATATGAAAATATATTGAAAAAGAAAGCTGAATTAGAATGGCTAGTAGATCTCAAGTGTTTAAGCAAAAAGACTTTACGTGTAATAAGATATGAGATGAAGAAGCAAATTGAAGAGGTGTATACCATTTTTAAATTTAAAGAGTATCAACAAGAATTAATTGGACTTATGTATTGTGATATACTTGATTTTGTAGAATCAGTATATGATCAATGAATCATATGGGTAAGGTAAGAAAAGAAGTTTTGAGGTTGTTTTTAAAGAAGTTAAGTGTGAAGTTAACTGTATCTATTCAAAGTTTATGTTTAGGGGGGATTCTTTATAGACATGCCCTTGCACTGCTGATATATAACAATGTAGCTTTCAGAAATGTCATTTTATCAAAATGGAAGAAATATGTGAGGAGATACTACAGTAAGGTGAAAGTTAGTTATGATGTGAAAAATCTATATATTCAACAAGAGATATATGGCAAAATATGTACTGCTTTCATTGAGATTGCAGGTATAGCTATTGATGATGAAAGTAGTAACAAATTAGTATTGGATTAAATTGATAAAACAATGAAAGATCTGCCTAAGTAAATTCGGTGTGAAAGTGTGGAAACAACTATTTCACCAACAACTGTTACTGGTGAAATAAGTTGTAGTAGGCAAAAATATTAAACATGTAATTAATGATCCAGTAGTGGCACATCGTAAAGGCCGTCATTCTTGCTTGAGAAAACAATCTTCAATCTATAAGAAACCTGCCCAAAAGAACAAGATTGCAAAAAAAAAAAAAGTTTGTTCAAATACAAATATATGTTTTCTAATTTCATTTGGTATTCGTTTAATTGTTTGTCATAATTTTACAAGATTTACAAGAAAATTCTTCATTGCCTTATGAAGTACCTAATGAAATCTCCACACAGCAGAGCAACATGGCCATAGTAAGTTTATGAATTTTTATTTTAAAATTTTCTTTTATTTTGAAGATATGTAACTAAGTTTATTGTTGACTATATGTAAATATTTTAGGAATGAAGTACTCTTAATACAAATCTCAACCAATATAGGACTTTAGACTACTATAATGTAAGAATTAAATTCATGAGGAAATTTTAATTTAAATTTTTTATATGGATTTTACACTTTTTTAATTTTCTTAGGTACCTATATACCTAACCCAAGTTGGTGGAAATAATATTTATTAATCATTTCCTTATAATTGGCACACAGTAAGTTGTCGTCTTAAAATCAATATATTCATGTATACTTATATGTTTAAATTTCTAAAATGTAATATGATGCTTTAATTTTTTGTGTATCATAACAACTAATCCTACTATATGCTTTACAATCGTATTATTATTCTTCTTCGATAACGTATGAAGGATTTGGAAATGAGAATTTCCAAATCAACAATTTAATGAAGATAACAATTGTTGTGATTAATGTTTGACTTATATTCTGTTCAAATTATTTTCCTTATCATTTCAGTTAGATTTGGCTTAAAATGACAAATTGTAGTGATGAATTAATGATATATGAATATTATGTTTCTATTGGCATCAATGATTGTACTATTGTTGTTTTTTTAAAATAATTTTTGTTGGTTTGGTGGCTTTTTTGATAATTTTCAATGACATTGTTTGATAATTTTCGATGACATAAATCATTGCAATTTGAATGTGCTTGTACTCATTGTATGCTAGTTCAACATCCAATAATGATTTATAAGATTGTTTTAACTCTTCCAGCATTAAAATAACGATTTAAATATAATTTCAAGCTCAATAAAGTGAAATAACTCAGAGTCCTATATTTAAAAGGAAAATGCTATTATATATGTCTATAAGTTTTTTCCCAGTACATAGTACAAAATGAAATAACTTAAAAATAACACTTAAATATAAAGTATAGTACAACAATCACATGTATTATGATGAAATCATATCCTACTGTTTATCTCTTTCAAAATTCATCATCAAACAATCGCCTCAGCTCTTCACATTCTTGCATGTACTTAAGTTCTTTATGAAATAATTGAAATCTAACAGACAAACACTCAATCTTCAATGCCAACTTCCTAACTTTCTCCACTAACAAGTCAATTTTCTCTTCGCTAGATTCATGGTTTCTGCTTATTGAAAGTTCTTACATCTTCTAAATTTCTAAAATTTGTGATTTGGATTCTTTTTAGTATGTGACGTTAACAACTCCATTTACTCACTGAATCTCTTACATATTTTCAGTGAGTTTCAAATTTCATTTATGCTAGATGACATTGTCATTAATATACTACTTAAATTGCTAAAAATAAAAGAGCATGAAAACACAAAGCACTCTGCAACAACTCATTTTTTCAGCCAAGAAACATAAAAAATTGTAAAAAATGAAAATTAAAGGAATGAATTAGTCAAATAATACTAAGGATGGTTTATCACAAGATCTATGTGTAAAACTGACTAATTAGACAATGAAATTAACAAAATTCAGTCAAATTCTAGGGAAAAATTAATTCGAACAATATCTGGAGTTAACAAACATGAGACAAAGTATAAAAGCCTTTCCCATTAATATTCCATAGATAATCACAACAAGTAACAACAATTCCAGAAGCACACATAAACAACAATTCTAGAAGCACACATACTAAATTTGAAAATTACAAGAACCCAAAAAGTAGAATATAATAAAAGATTATGCAAACCCCTGAAATTGAAACCAACTTTCCCAAATTCATAGCAATTCTACATCACACTGAATCAAAATTCAGCAATTTTCACAGAAATTTAACCAGCTTTCCCAAATTCATAGTAATTCTACATCACACTAAACTAAAATTCAACAAATTTCACATAAACCAAAATACCCACGGTGAAACCAGAAATTACTAAAAAAAAAAAGACACCTAAAAGAACCTTATTAGTATCATCTCACTAGTAAATTACTTCCAAGAGTACTAGAAATTGCTATCATTTAATCTCTAAAACAGTAAAACTTAGGCAAAACAAAGGTACATTTCTATTTCACCGAGAGTAATAGCTGACAACTATTATTACTCATACAACAAAAAATAATATTCAAAATGAAACTTCCATCTTTATAATCAAATAATTACCTCCAAACAATAGAAATTGAAACCATCTGACTAAACACACAGAGATTAAAAAAAAATGAAAAACAAGCATTTGGGGAATTCACAAAATTAATTGAAGAATGCACGAAATACCAAAAACAATTATCATTTTCGTTAATCATTTACCATAACAACTACACAAATGTGCTCATGATTGGGCTCTTCCTTGGCAGCGGACTCCACAACTTTGGTAGTAGGTTCGGCTTCAACTTCAAGAGTAGCTTCGGGTTCTGCTTCCAGGGCTAAAACAGGTGGCGTTTTGTGTTTGTGAGAATTTGTGTGTGAATGAAAATGTGGGCCTTGTGTAGAGCTTTGGTGAAGGAAAATATAGTAGAGTTTTAGTGAAAGAAAAGAGAAGAGCTTCGATTTTAAGGAAAAAGCAGAGGATGGAGATTATGCTTGGTAGTCAAGTGAGGATAAGTTGAGATCATCTGCTACTTTTTGGATTTCCTCTTTTTTTTTTTATTATCTTTTTAATCTTTTAATTATTAAAATGAAGAGAGAGTGAAAGAAGCAAAAACCGAACCTTTCTCTCAGTTGTCTTGACACTTACCATTTTCGTTTCTCTTATCTCAAAGAAAATTAAATGCTCTTGAAGCATTGCTTTCTTTTCACTCATTCCTTGCCCCGCGTGTGTCATTCAATTAATAATGAAAATTTTTATAAACAGATGATAAGATATGAATATAGAATAAGTAATGCTCCTAGAGCATCTATGACTTTCTCTATTTTCAATTTGGTATAGTTATTTGTAAAATAATACAACTAAAAAATTAAGGAAAATAATTGTTTTTTTTAATACTTCAATTTACTATAAAAAAGTTGAATTGCATTTCCTACAATTTTATCCACTTTACTTCTCATGCAAAATTCTATAATTAACTTCTATTTTTGAGAATGAGTTGCTCAACTTCAAAGTTGTTATTTTATAAAATTACATTTGAAATTACCATCCCCATCCAATAGGTCATATAAGAGAGGTCATTGCAAAGAAAGAAACTTTCAAGACAAAAAGGAAATGATTATTAACTTGTTTTTAAAAGAAATTCAAGTCTTCACACGTGTCTATTTTCTTGGGGAATAATAAAAAAGGGGGGGTGCTTCTATTACATTTCATGAAAGCCTACGAAATGTAGCTATTCTCCAGCCTTCAGGGGAGGTTTCTGCCCATTTCCTCATTCTCGTCATCCACGTAACATAATGAAAAACCTCATGGTCGGTAGACGATAATTTCCCTTTTAAACATTTTCAACCAGAAGGCCCGCTGGCCCAGTGTCTATCCAACTCCAAGAGCAGCAATCCCGCGCATTTTAGCATTATCCGTTAATGTTACCGACCAAAAAAATTGGGGGTCTGAAATTTCCCAACTTCGAGCTCTTGACGAATTTAATTCACAAGAACAAAAAATTGATGAATTAGGGTTTCTTTCTAACCTTCATTAAATTAAACCGAGATTTCCCGGGAACCTGTTTAAGTTCCTATCCGGGTGATACATCGTATTAATGTTTTCTTTTTAAGTTTTATTTATAAATTTTCCTCTTTTCTCAATTAGGGGTTGCGTCATTCTCAAATCCATTAAAGACAGGATGGATGACACTGAAGATGATGCAAGATACCCACCAAAACCCTACTCTCTAAATCGCCAAAAGCTTCCTTCATATTCTCGTCCTATCAAAAATCGCTACCAATACGAAGAAGAAGACGAAGACGATGAAATTGAAGATCGCATTGAAGAAGAAAACGAAGAAGAAGAAGGAGGATACCATGTTCAATTCAATGACCAAAGTGCGTATCGCCACAATTTCAATGAAAGCGAGAATTTCGAGAGATACCCAAAACGACAGAGGCTGAGAAGCTCCGGTTCGGGCTACCGGCTGGCACCCAGAAGTGTAAAGCTATCCTATGATTGGACTGAGCATGAGGCTTTTGTGTTGCTGGAAATTTGGGGAGAGAGGTTTTTGCAACTAGGGAGAAAAAGCTTGAGAAGTGAAGATTGGGTTGAGGTTTCTGAGAAAGTAACGGAGGCTTTGAAAGTTGAAAAGACGGAGGCGCAGTGTAGGCAAATGATGGATGTTTTGAAGAGGAAATATAAGAAGGAGAAGGTTAAAGTTGAGCAGATGGGAGTAAATGATAGCAAATGGGTTTTTTTTAAGAAGATGGATATGTTAATGGATATGAGAAAAGAGAGTGGCGGGTTGGCTTGTGGGATTGATTCGGGTGAATATGTATTTATGGATACTAATGTTTACTTGGATAGGTCTAATGGGTTTGATGAGATGAGGGATAGCCCTAGTGAATCAGAGGTCGAAGAGGAAGAGGATGATAGTAATGAGGGGTCTTTGGCTTCACTAAAGATGTTGGCAGATTCAGTGAATAAATTTGGAGATATATATGAGAAGATAGAGAATAGTAAGAGGGAGCAGATGATGGAGTTGGAGAAGATGAGAATGGATTTTCAAAAGGAGTTAGAGCTGCAGAAGAAGCAAATTTTGGAAAGGGCACAATTAGAGATTGAGAAAATTAGGGAAGGAGATGATGATGGGGACACCGATGATGGTGGTGATGGTGATTCTATGGGGAATTTTAGTGAATAATGTTGGTAAGTGTCTAATTTGTTGTCACATATGTTTCTTTTGGTACTATAATTGCCGTTTTATTGAAGTACTTACCATATATACATGACATTACCGTCACTTGTTTCTGGTTTTTAATCAAATTTTTATTATTAACTAATTTAATTTTGTGCCGTTTAACTTAAGATCGTGTGTCCCTTCATATCTAGTGAATCCTACACATATCACAAATCTTTGACTCCTTTCCCTCCAACAAGTGTGTTCCATCGATCCTCTTAAAATATTTCTCTCATGCGCATTGCTTTCTTTTGTCAAGGTTACATAGAATCTTTAGCTATCAGATTCCTGATTTGAATGGGTTTATTATTATGCTGGATCACTTGTTATTTATCATACCTATGTTTGCTGGCTTGCATTTGAACGTAAACTGGGTATTAAATTGTAGATTAGCTTTTGAAAGCCTAAGACTAATGTTTTCTAATATTCGAAAACATCATACTGTCGGTAACAATTTTTTTCCTTTTCGAACTTTATAACTGTAGGTACTTAGGTTTTGGAAAGGAAGATGATATCTGAGCCTGCTATAAATGTTTTGGACAGACCACCATCTGCTCTCAGCTCGGTAATAGTGTTACTAACAGTGCAGTTCTTTTGGAGTTTCAAGGTTTTGTGTAGCATGATAGGCAAGGATGATTTCTGTTAGTGCTTTAACATTATCCTTCATTGGAATCTTATAAATTTGTGTTGTATTTCCTAATGTACTCATCTTCTGCGTGTTGTAAATGCTTTTCCTTTTTGACAAGATCTGTTCATCGTTTTTGGATGATCACATCACATTGTATGAGTTTCTTCCTTATTATAATATAAGTGAGAAAGTTTTAAATCTTAATTTCTTTTTGCATATTCATACTTATAGCAGTTTATAATTTGTACACGATCCCAATAATATATTTTCATTATCCTAATTTATATAAATTGGATCAATGTTTAAAACTAAAAAGGATGGTTGCTATGGAAGAATGGGTTGCTGAAGTTGAAACTAGGTTAGGCTCGGTTGATTGGATATTTATTAGAACATTGTTTAAATATAGTAACTGATAAATGAGGAGAAAGTTGTGTGATCTAGGTATACTTGGTCATTGAGGAGCATTGAGCAATCATTGAAGTTAGGAAAATAATCAAATAATATCAATTTATTGCCAATTTTATAATTTGATTGAGAAGGTTCTTAAATTTGCATAAACATCCATCCAGAGTGATTTCTTTTCAATAATATAAAGAATTGTAGTACTCTTTGGAATTTTTGTCCCAGTTGATATGGTATCTGATTTTGTGGTATTTTTTCACTCATCATGTCATCTCATCTCTAGAAAGAGTGGTGTTGTCATATAAATATTCTGTGTTGGCAGTCAAAGTCTGGTGTTCTTTCCAGCAATAACTCTGTTTTTAGGAAATACCAATGTTGATTATTGAACCTTGTGTTTCATCAAGAAACTTTCTTTTCTTTTTTATTTGGTTCGGTTTGAAAAAAGATCATGATTAACCGGATTGATGGATTTGAAATATTGATGAGGAACCACAGATGAGGAAAGAAAAACTCTACCCATTAATATAACCTGTTTCAATTTGAATCCTCAGGTCGTCAAAAAACAAAGGTGTCCATGTCATCTATTTGCCTCTTTTCGTGGCTTCCAAACTAATTTTTGTTTTTGAACCTTAAAGACAGTCCGATCAAAACAAAAAGGAAACCCACCAATTTCTTTCTAATAGGGACAAAACTGAACCAGGGTAAGTTATATTTTAAAATATAAAACAAATAAAATGAAGAGACTTGATGAAGGATTTGTTACTGTAATGATGAAAAAGAGAAATATGTGTAAGCTATGTTTAGCGTGTGAAAGAGAAAATGCATTTTGCATTAATCATATTCTGAAGTGAGATGAAAAGTAATAATTATTTATTAGAAGCTACTTGAAAGATGGATGCAAGTTTACCCCATCAATATCATATTGTCGTACAATATCCATAAAGAATGCCATATAAAATCTTATTGGGAGTGCCTATGTTACAATTAATGTAACATACACACTCAACAATAACCACACAAATGATGGGCCCATACAATTTGTGTGGTTGTTGTTGAGTGAATGTAACATAGCATTTGCTAATCTTTATTGGTATCCGGAAATTCTGATAACATGAGCCCTTTCATTCAAAATCTTCCCATGAGTGAATTAATGACTTCTTATTCATTACACTTTTGGAAAATGTTGTGTTTGGTTAATCAGGATGATAATTTTCAAGGTTTACAAGCATAATAGAATACAACATTCATGACACTGTCAAAAACAAGCACAGAAGAATACATTGAAACCAGTAGGGGAGCCTCCCATATACTGATATCTCTGCATATTCTGAACTCAAATAGAAACTCTACCAATCTCAAACTCATATTGCTCAACAAAGTCATGATTAAAGCTGTCTGTCGCCTTCCTTTCATGAGATTGTTTGCCTTCAATAACGACTCAAGTCCATAGCACTCACTCTCCAACACTGACAACACTTTTGCAAGGTTCCCCACAACCATTAACTGCGCAAATACTACACAGAATGGTATTCCTAGAAAACCTAAAACACACAAGAAACCCAACATCCTTGAGCTTAACAAACCCATGGAAAATAGTAACTTTGGCACCGTTGCCAAACTGATAAGCAAAGCTCCGAAAAGGCCAAGAACAATGAAGAATTCCCAGAAACTTGTATGGAGAAGCTTAATCCAAGTCATCCCACTTTTCGTTAACAGCCTTCTTCTATCAAGACTTATTCCATTGTAATTGTCTGAAACTGCTTGAATTGTTGCAGCTCTTCCTATAAGTGAGAAAGTGATGAAGGAAGGGAAGCAAATGATAAGGTGCATTATGGTTTTGGAGAGTATTTTCAATAGAGGATGTCCGAGTAAATGATCTGTGATGTTGATACTCCATGAGGGTATCTGGGGAAAATAGCGAACAAGAAAGTGAGAGATGAAGAGAGATATTGAGAGAGGAGAGAAAAAGAAGATTGAGATAGAATGGAACTGAGTGGGATGGAGAAGTATAACTCTTATGGATTCCCTGAATATCTGGGCTGTGTCGATCAGATAGACTGACTCAAACACTTGTGCTGTTCTCCTTGGCATTGCTTTTGAAGAGTGAGACTAGAGAAAATTGAGTGAATGAGGCTGTTGATGGGCGGATTCATGATAAACTTAAACTAAATTATGGTTGCTTGCTTGTTAATATATCATGATTGAACAGGTTTGCTTAAGGGTGGTTATACCATTAACATAGTCCATGAAGGGATATTTTATAGCTTACAATCATGAGAATATGGAGAATAGCTTTGAAACTTTTAATTATTCTTGATGATGTTAAAAATACCTGATGGTCATTCGTTTACCTTTTTGCTAATTAAATGCATGTGATCTATTGTCTTGCACTCCAAAGACACTTTTATGATTTTGGTGGGTGGATGTCTAGTATTTTATTATTTTTTTCTTAGAAGGGCAAAAGAGAGACGATCTTGTGATTGAAGAGAGTGCTTGAGGTGATTCCGTTGGTTTCATACTATTCTACAATGAGATATCATGATTTTGCCTCGAGTGGGATCATGGAAAGTTGCAAATCGCTGTGTTTGTTTGTGTATGTGCGTTAACATTGAGAAAGAAACAGGGGGAAATTAATTAATCTCAAATTCTCAACTTGGATTAAACATTTGTATATGTAAAGCTACAGCATGCATGCGCAACGCGGTTACAGCGCAAGGAATTACAACATCAACAATTACACCATTTTACATACAAGTAAACGGAAAAAAAAAAAATGATACCTTACTACGTCTCTGATATGTTGGTAACTCAAAACTATCGAAATTACTCTGTATTTTAAATTTCATCAGGAAAAAGCTCTTCTTTGAGAGAAGGAGCTATCCACTGTATCTGAATATATGTGATCTCCCATAGATCTTCATCTTCTTTAGGCGCTAAAATCTCTCTTTCCTTCATCATTGTTATCATATTTCTCAACAAATCTGGGATTGTTTCTTGTAGTTTAGTCTCACCATATGGTCCCAAATCAGCCTTCATGCATGTATCCATTCTTCTCAACACTCCTAACCAGAATGTCCTAAACCCAGGACTCTCTGCAATCTGTTTTATAAACTGTAAGAACACATTGGCCAAGAGCTCCATTGCATTCTTTAAAGTCCCTTCCATACTTCTCATCTCCCTCTCTGCATTCTCTCGCCTCGAGTACTCTATCATCTTTTCATGTAAATCGTCGACCATTGCAAATATCACGAGGTTGAAACAATTTATACAGTTGATTGATGAGAAATCCAAGTCTTCAGCCAATGTAAAGCATTTTTGAAGAGCTAAAACCGCATGATTTCTTATTTCTTCTCGTCGTGCTAAGCTAGTCTTTCTAAGTGCTTCACCTAGTTTGATGAATAAATTTACAGCAAAGTTCAAAGAATTAAGGCCTTTGTAGTCCTCTAATGAGGAGGTACTTGTACTGCTCGCAATGCTATAATTGTTCCCTGATTCTGACCATGCATTTTTATACCACTGTATCAGCAAATTCACGGAATCTGACAGCAAGTCTAGGATCTTCAAGTTCTTCTCTAGTGGACTGTTCTTTAGCGCAACAAAACTAAATGCACAGTCAATACAGTAAGCATAAGTTGCCTTTGAAATATGGGTACCATCAGATATCAACATGATTAAAGTCTCCACTGCCTGCTCGTGGGTGTCTGGATGCCGACCAGTTACTGATAACAAATGGAGGACGGATTTCCACCCAACTGCAGATTGCAAATTTGCAGGGTATTCAATGATAATCTTACTCACCGACTGTGTTATAAGCTGAGAACACGTGTCAAGAATTTCTTTATCGAGCTTCCACATTAGATTTATGGACTTGAATATTAGCTCCTCTGGTAATTTATCTGATTGGTATGAAGAAAGCAGTCTGAGACAGACCTTGAAAAGGCCTACCATTGCCTTCTCTGCAAATGGGATAGGTGAAAATAAAGGAAACTGAGTAACTAGTAGAAGATAATCATGGAAAGAAGGCCAAAACGCCTGGAACCTGTTATTGTTGGCTATAGCAATGGCAATGATCAAATCCCAACAGAAACCGACAGTTTCTTCCTCTTCAACTGGAGTACTAAACTTTTGGCCTTTTCCTGCAGCTGCAAATATCAGAGAACGCCCTAGATTCTGCAAAGCCTCAAGAGGTAAGTTTGTACTATTGCTGAAAATGTTTCCAATTTGACACTGTTTGATCACCTTCAAATTTTGTTCGAATTCATTCATGCCAAGGGATATAGAGTCTTCTGGGCTGTCTAATGATAGAAAATGAGTAAATCGACTAATCATGCCTGAACTCCGGCGGTTTCCAGATGTGGGATCATAAGCGGGGAAAACTACACCTGATTCAGCTCTTGAATGAGAAGGGGCATCAGTGGTAGAAATATCAAATTCAATGACAGATTGGGGTAGTAGCTTAAGCCTTTTGAGTTTCAACAAGCAGTCCACAATATTCCTCCAACCTGCTCTAATAGAGTTCCCAAAGTTGTTTGCAAGAGTAAAAACTGCAAGAGTAGCCATTTTTGGCTTCATATCATTGCTAAAAGCAAACAATGTTTCTTCTGCTGTGGCATATGGATTTAACAATGTGGTGAACTTGCAGAATGAGGCAAGAAGCTCATCAAGAGTGTCTTCTAGTCCATACTGAGCTATCCTAGATATGGATATCAACCCCTCGATGCATTCTTGGAGCATGTCATCTTCGTCAGCATGGTCAAAGAACGCAGAAAGCGCTGCAACTGCTGGACCAGCAATGGAAGCAAACATATCTCTCCCTAGCCTACGATCAAAATCACATAAGATGAACGGCAGCATAGTTTTTGATCGGTTTATCAGTTCAATCCATCTGCTTGGATTCATATCCACTATCTGGCCAGATTGGCCAAAAACTGAGATTGCATTGGATGCAATGGAGTGAAAAAGCTCCGACAGATACTCTCTAGGAAGATCTTTCCCTCCATTGATCCCTCTGTTGTTCCTGATGAACTCCTCCTCTGTCATCTTCTTCTTCACTTGTGGATTGTGTTGATCAGTATTGAGCATAATGAGGGAGTAGCAAAATATATACACCGAATCCTTGGCAACAAAAATTTCTGAGGTTTGCTGATCAAAAAATCTGTCGGAGAATGCTTCAAGGATTCGCTGAATCTTCTGGGACTCTCCTGGCAAACGGAAAGTCTCTAGATAAGTTCTAAGAGCGTTGTCGAGGGTCATGCCAGCAAACTCAAAAGTTTCAGTGAATTCTTTGAGAACTTGAATGTGAAACTCATCAGCATCGCCAAGATAATCCCCAATCATATTTTTGTCAAGTCCTTGAGTGAAGCGGAAGAAAAAAGCTAAGGCTTTTGGATCTGGTGGATCAGAGACTAATTGACAAAGTTTCAGGTACTCTAAGCCTTTCTTTTCATCTCTATTAAAATGGTTCCCAGCAATCAATGATTTCCTTTTCTGCGCTTTCCTTAACCTTACATATTCCACCCAGGTATCTGAGTCATCATTGGGTTTCTCTTCCCAAAAAGGTTTATACTCGGTGATTTCAACAGGGTATGGACCAGAAGGGCTTGTATCTCCTTCTTTGTCAATGCTTTCTGCAATGTTGTGAATCAAGATTACCAGTCCTTCAAAGGCTTGTATCTGTGAGGAAGTCAAAGGGCCAGACACAGGGAATGAATGCTTGCAAAGTAATTTTCCTATCTCTTCTATCACATTTCGACAAAGGGGATCACAATCATAGTTCACGTAGACTTCAATTAGGAATGTTGGTTGTCTGCAGAAATTTATAATTCCTTCAAGGGCAACTTCTTGGAGTTGATGAGAGTTTCCGGAAGCTGCAACTCTCAACACCACAAATCCAAAGAAAGCTTCAAGTTGGAGACGAATGAACCTACAAAAACCAAAAAATCCATTAGATCCTTCTTGGCTGTTTTTCCAACAACAAGAAAGTATTATGAATACTGACCAACCTTCGAAGAAAGTGATAAATATTCAACACAGTGCTGCAAATCATGGATAACACAAGTGGACTTGAACGTGCTCCATAGTGAATTAAATGATGAAATAAATCATCTTGAACCATCCTTAGGAGTTTTGGGTGCTTTCCAATTGCATCACCACTCAATTCAATGGCAGAATTGATCAAAACCAAGGCGAAAAGCTGAACATCTACATCAGAAGTACGAGAACCTTCTCCCTCCACCAATTCCACTACATTTAACAAAGAGCACAAGAAATGAAAGATATCAACAGCAGAACGAATTCCGTAGCCAGAACCCAAATTTGCATCCATATCAACATCCTCAGTGTCAGATTCTGATCCCTCTCCACTTTTAACTTCAATATCAGGCAACCTTGAAAATATGATCTGTATCAACTCATGCATTGTGTACCTTGCACTCCGTTGAAGCAAATCCCCTCTGCTTGCAGACTGTTGAACAACATGAAAACATGTATTGACAATGGTACAAACCGCTTCATCTGTGAGCAGAATCGAAGCACGGTGCCTCATAATTGCTATCAAAACCTGTAAAATCCTCATCATCACAGCATCTTCTGATATGGGGTCTGTTTTTTCCAGTTGACAACTTGTAATTCCTGTTACTACAATATTTATAGCATCTTTTACTCCTGGTGTCTTCTCATCAAATATTTCAAGCTTTAAAATCTTCAAAATGGCTGAAAGCGCCACGCCTGTGGCTGCAGCCGGAATGTCATCGCTCTGGACCACATCTAGAAATGGAGATAGATAAATGGAAGGATCGACGGTGCGCCATTCCTGTTGGGGATTGAAAATGAGAGACCGCAGTGATTTTAAAGATTGCACGACTGCAGATTCGAAAGTGTCTTCTTGAACGTAGTGCGCGTCTAACGGTCGACGGATCACGGCAAGGACGGAACCCACTTCGGTGTTTAACATGCAAGAGAGACCAAGCTGTTTTCTTTTGTATTTGTCCATATCTTTCTTATTGTCGTGATATGTTGCGCATTTGTTATCATCTTCTTCCTTATGCAATTCTACCATTTGATTATACTGAGAAAACCGTTTGAAGAACTTCAAAAAACGGTTGACAATGTAGGCCGTGAAAATGATTTGATGTTTGGTTGTTGTGAGGGCGATTACGAGGATACGGGGACAACTGGGGGCATTTTCGGAACAACGGAGACTTTTGTCTTTGTCACCCCGACACGTGGGAGAAAGTGGCCGAATTGTTTGCTAAACAAGAGGTTAAATTGTTGATAAACTTTTATGGCTAAAGGACAAACATTTGAAAACTTCTACCACTAATTTCTCCTAAACTAAATCAATTCTGTTAAGCAAAATGGCTAGGTAGAGATTTAAAGTCTCTACTCACAGTAAAGTGGCTCAAAAGATTCGCAATGATTGCTTTGGATTTACCTGACTGTAAATTTGATAAAAGAAAAAAATTAAATGAAAGAAACCTCAGTTTATAGAGCAAAGCTTAACAGCACCACCAAAACTTGATTTCTTGGATTTGACAGGAGATATAAGAAGTGCCTTCTGCATAATAGAATATTACATTATAATCATTTCAAGCAACAAGTTACAATGCATCCTCTTAATAAACAAAAATTAGGTAAATACACAAAGAAAAATTGATTAAGGCAATTAGGCAAAGTCATGTAGCAATCATTATCTTTGCCACCTTCTCTTTTAGTTGTGCAACTGATATGAATTCTTTAGCTCATGCCACAAACAAAACAATGTGTCATAAGCATCATCATCATCGGAATTACAATCAACCCTTGAGACATTTACAATGGTCTTCAACCACTCTTCATGGAGACTTGAGAACTCTGATCTCTGTTCACTCGACTTGAAACTTTCTCCTATTGATTTTTTCATTGCTAGAGCAGCATGTGATGCTGCCTCAACCACCTTTTGTGGAACCCCAGCCATTACAGCCACTTGCAACCCATAGCTCTCTGGGCATGCTCCGGAAGTAAGGCGGTAGAGAAAAACCAGCTCTTGATCACCTTTCGAATAGTTTTCAGAGTTTGACTTGAAAGCACAAGCCATATGTTGTAGAGTAACATGCGGATGAGAAGCAAATTCTTTTGTGAGTGGATGGTAATGTGTTGCAAATAGCAACCGACAATTGATCCTTTCAACAAGTTGGCGGAATACCTGAAAATTTCATGTTACTCTAATGAACCACACCTCATATAACACTTATTTTGTATTAAAAAATCCAACTAAATCTTAAACCGGCCACAACAAACAATCACTGATCCTTTTGATGCTATATTACAGTAATGCATTTGCACTTAATTTTTTCCCAAGATAAAGTTCACCAGTGCATATATCCATCCACATGTCAGTGATTACACGTCTAATATTACAAGTTCATCCCAAGCATATGATCAAAAAATGCATGACGATAAGATCACAATCAGGATGTGTAAATAAAGAGGAGATGATAGATGTTAACATATATTTCAAAGTTCTAAACTCAATTCCAGTAATTTGTGGTAAGCAGAAAGTCTCACAGCGTAGGCAATGGCATATCCATCAAAAGTGCTTGTTCCTCGACCCAGTTCATCAAGAATTACCAGAGAATCTTGAGTGGCTTTCTGAAGAACTGATGCCGTCTCTGTGCACTCAACAAGAAATGTACCTACAAAAGACCGAGATTCTCTTGGCAGTCAAACTTCATAACGTTAATAGTCCACGTGCAAATTGCTAATTATGTGAACATATGCATTTCTGCGCTTGTATGTAACTTTTTATTCCGGAAGGTATAAAGAAAAGTTCAATAATTTATAAGGAAATAGATGGATACATTAGATGAAAAGTCCGGTGTTGGAGGTGCTTTTCGTCAAAACACAAAATGAAGGCACCCATAACATAAGTTTTCATAGATTCATGTAAAACAAGAATGTGTTATCTTCTTTAATCTTATCCAACATTTATACCCCAAATGAAAGTTTATCTACTCGATAAATATTTTTCTGAAGCAGACTTACTCTCTCCTGTCATGATTCTATCAGTGGCACCAAGCCGTGTAAAAATGGTATCCGCAAGAGAGAGAACACACATCTCGCAAGGAACAAAACAGCCCAGCTGCAGGTTGTTAAAAAATTAGTGTTACAACTCAGAAAAAAATCGCTGAAATATATTCACAACAGTAACACACCTGAGCCAGTATTACAGCTAAACATGTGGCACGCAGAAGTGTTGATTTTCCACCCATATTAGGTCCAGTCAATAGCAAGGTACGGGGAAGACAGTCATCTGAATCTTCACCAAGAAGAATGTCATTTGGGACCGGTAGTCCTCCATTCTCTCCAAGTGCAAACGGATGCCACAATCCTTTAATTTTAAGTACAGGTCCTCCATTGTCTTGCCTCACAGCCGGATTTTTTGATTGAGGCAAAATAAGAGGTCTATGCATAGCACCAGATGACATGCTCGCAGTAACAGCAAAAGATCTTAATACATCGATACAACTAATAGCATGAATAACTTCAGACCATTGACTAGCTTTCTCAATGAATAACTCAATCAGAATTGACAGTGTTTCTGCATCCAAATCTGTTACATCATGGTTCTGATAACACAAGTAATATCAGTAATGGGCCCAAAGATAGGTATATAAAATGTAAAAATTTGACTCTCCATCCAAACAAGGATAAGAAAGTCAGCAAGCATGCATTTGCATAATATTGAACTGTGGAACACAGAATTTTCCACACCTTGTTAAAAGTCGGAAGTCTTGCAAATGATAATAACAAAGTTGAAATTAAGAGTCAACTTCAGATACACAGAGAGAAGGTGATCGCTAATGTCTTTAAAGAGTGAGTTGATTCCTATGAAGGTTTTAAAATAATCTATGAAGGAAACTACAAGATGTGAAAACAAAAAATTTACAACCAAAACTAGCCTTCACTAAAATGTTGAACTCAGTGAAATAACATTCTGACATGAGATATGAAACTCAAACACAAAGGAACCCTTAATACTGACACTTGCAGAATGTAAGAGTAGAAAGAAGCAGACCTGGTAATCAGGGAAGTCGCTATCAATTGCTGCTTCAAACTGAGTAAGGAATTTATCCAGCCCATCACTACCATCGAATATTGGCGGTTTAAAAATTCTAGATAATGACGGAATTATATGCCCTTCCTTGTGCATTAACATTAATAAATCCATTGCAATCCTAAGTCCTTTCACAAGAGACCCAAATACTTTCACCTGTAGCAGAAAGAATGTATTATACACTTGGATTTAATTAAAAGCTTTACTCAATCAAAATTCTAGATAAATGTTTAAGTGGCAAGAGAAAGAAAGGTGCTAAAATGATAGGTATTAATGACATCTTTGATGGGTGTTATGATATCTTTGACAATCTGGCATGATTAAACTATGCAGCTTCCTATATCTACAAATGTTATAATAAATGCAAAAGCATAGATCAATTCTATAAATGGTTTCATGAAATCTTAAAAATTTAGAAGCAAAAAACCCTTACTGCATCTTAAAATACAAGGTGAATAGAAATTGTATACAAATGCAAAGGCAATGGCTTTCCACATGTAGAGACACATTGCAAGCCCTTACTCCAATTCTGAAATCCTTGCAGCAATTGCCAAAACAGTTGATTGGGTTAACAATCTTGGGTTAACTTACCTCAAATATCCAAATTTCAAAACAGTCGATTCACTAGGAGAAAGAAGAAAATATTTACGATAGAATTCTGACTTGCAATTGTCAATGTCTAACATTTTACAGGCTATAAAAGAAACTACAGAAAGGTTCTGGTACCCTTGCAATTCGTTAGTCGATGGTGACTAACACATGCAGTTGCTTTTCCTAATGAATTTGGAAGGTATAGATATGCCATGTTTGGAGAACCTTACTTGCTGTTTCAATACTTTCTTGCCTATTAAGGGCAATACAATACACGATGATGCCTGAACTCTAGCTTTCACCCTTCCCAGCAGCCTCTCCAAGTCAGGGAGCTTGCGCAGATACTGAGCAACAACCATCACAACTTCTGAATTTTTCATTAGATATTCAACAACGTCCAGCCTGTTATTAATGCCTTCAACATCTTTTAGTGGATGGCAGATCCAACTCCGCAAAAGCCGCTTACCAGATGATGTCACACAGCTATCAAGATACTTGAACAATGTACCTGCAACTCACATGTAGTATTACTTTATAAGGATGCTGTCCTCTGAGACTCAAAATTTCACTTTAAGATAAAAAGAGGAAAACACTTGCCTGATGAACCACTGTCAGCATTGTTATTAAATATCTCAAGATTTACCAGTGTCTGTCCATCCATTCTAAGGCAATCTCTATAAACTTTGTAAGGTAATATATCTCCATTTCGTAAAACATCATCCAACTGCATAAAAATTGGAACACATTAGACGACCCAAACATTAAGGGGACCTCAACAAATTTAAAACTGGAAGAGGTAATACAAGAAAGCATACCATCAACCTGGATAAATGACTTATAAGTCCACCTAGAGCAGAGAACCCGATATCATGTTGCATTACGTTTTCGAGTGCCTTACTCCATGGACTTGAAGACCCATTGAAGTAACCGTTCAACTGAACCAATTTTTTAACTTCAGAAGCATCCAAAAAATCAGTAACTGCCATAGCCGGAGTGAGTTCCAAAGCTGCAGAACCTAAAAGATAAGAAAAAATTGGGTATGCAATTTTCTTAGCATGATTACGATCAACTTCTAACAAGTAACTGACAGAACTCCAAAGAACATTTACACACACACACACACACACACACACACACACACACACATACTGGTTCAGGATCCTCAGCTTCATTAAAGTGTGCGAGAGCTATTAAACCACATGGTTTAATAGCTTTTCCGGATTTTAACAAATTCAGCATCTTGAATTGAAACATTATATATATATAGACACTAACATACATATGCCTACTTTGTTTATGAAAACCAAGACAAATAGAGGTAATATTTAACTAACCCATTGCATTATCCTGAAATTTCTCTTGCTCTTTCTCTATCAACACAACAAAAACTTCATTAGAAATTTTTTTCTTTAACTTGCAAACCATTAAAAAAAGAATTTATCATAATTCTTTTATATTACTTAGATTTCATTATTTTCTATTTCCTATAGATAAACCAAAATAACTTCAATCCACAGCAATAAGTAATTTATTATGTTCCTACTTCTCTTTCTCCAACTCCCTTTTACCCGATGCAATTCGTCTTATGAATATGTGTACACATTGATTTCTCCCTGTTTTAATTGATTTCTACTTAACAAATATGAGTAAACATCTAACTGAATAAATAGCCAGCCTAATGCAAATATCTGGTTCTGCCCCTGCTTCTGGACATTTATGGTCTACATAATGGGAAAATGAAGTGCATAAGTACAAATAAAAATGGCCGGTGAATGACTAATCCATAGAGCAATGATGGCAGATTGTCCAACAATAACCCCAACATGAATTGATTTCATTATCATGATAAAAATGCCAATAAGCTAATTGAAGATTCAAGCAGATTCAAGCAAACCAATAATTAAGGTGACGTAAGAAGTTCCAAAACACTTAAGCATAAGCATGAATGAAAGAAACAGTCATACACCAGAACATATTGTACGTAAAACTATGCTTATACAGCAAAGCCTGGGAACACTCTGTACATGTCTGTATGGTCTAAAAATCACGAGATGACATGTATTGACATAATTTCATCAGATATGAACATATCAGAAAGTTGAGGCAACCCTCACCTGCTGAGAACTTTCTCAGCGCTTTCTGAGCTTCTTTGCAAAGCCCTGAAATATTAAAATGATTTTAGCTACAATCAAAGTAACAATTTCCTGGCATAACTTCAGGGTGGAACTCTGCTCAAATAACAAAGGATAAAGGAAAATGGATCACCTCTATTTTCATATATTACTTCTTTAGGTGATACCTAAATCATTTCCAGCATGAAAATCAGAATTTTGATATATCAAATTTGACAGACTATGTGGAAAAAATTATATAAAAGATAGCAAGATAGAAAAATTTACTTGCATCAATAAAGCCCCCAAAGCAGCACATGAAGCATCATCATTGATGGTGCCAACCCAGACCCTCAGAGCAGCACAATCAACAAAAGCAAATCCATAGACAACAGAACCATTATCTGGCCCACAGTTCCCCTAGAGATAAAGTACAATCCAATAAACTTAGAATTTAACTGACCAAATCTTCATGTCAAGCACAAAAAGGAAACAGCAAGCAAGTTTTTTCAAACATGTTATCTAACATTAGCCAATGTTGCAGGACAGATCATTCCATTATTTTATCAAATCATTTCTTGACTCTCTTTACAGAGGTTACAATTAAGAACTTCCATTTGATTAACATACAAAATTCAGTTGGATATTCTGTTCTAACATCAGTGCTTGCAGCCAACATGAATTTGACTATTTGTCAAAAAAAAAAAAAAAGCTTCATATGCTGCCTTATAAATGAAACATTGGTCCGATCATCATTATCATTGAAGCAAATACATCAGACAATAAGCTGGTACTTGGACAGAGTTAAGAAATACATTGAGAAAAACAAGAAATCCAGAAATTGGAGGAAGAAGATAAGATTTGATAATCATTAGACAAGCATACTGATATTGGTAGACTTCAAGAAGGATGCAACGAAAGTAAATGATAACAGAAAATACCAGAGCGCAATTTAGGACGTATATGCATGAAAAATTGCCATTTAGGTTTCCCATATAAGGAGTAACCAACAAGAAAACATAACAGACCTCTTTTATAGCAAGAAGATGAACAGCATCAGGGCCAATCGTACCATCTACTGTGGTTGACGGTGTGACAACATTCACTAATTTTCTAGAAATTACCTGAAACCCAACGTCAATGTCAAATCAATAAATTTAGACTATAATTCTAAGCATTTGCACAATGTAGAATGCATCCAAAGTAGATGAAAACAAAAAGAATTAAGGCAAGCTAACAACATATTCAGAGCATGATCTATTTGAAAACCAGAAGGAGTAGCAAATGATGTAGTACTTGTTTATTAATGTTACTATGAGCATTCTAGAATAGCCGGACCTGCCCTCACCCAAAAAGAGAAAAATGAAACAGAAAATGAATGGGAAAATGTGTCTAATACATATTCACAGCCAATAGCTTTAAAATCACATATGGAAACTAGTTTAGTAAGATTTGAGTACTGATATAAACTCCATATCTCAAATTTGATTACTTTAAAGGAAGCCCTCAAAAGACACGTGAAGCATGGCAAATAGAACAATAAATCATTATATTTGTCTCTTCTCTACTCAGCACAGGAATCTTACAGAGTTTGTATGTCTTGCTTTTGCTTGTTCAGATGTCTCCAACTGCTCAATCCGTCCAACTTTATATCTTCAAGAGAACAAAACAAGCAAAGAGTGAACTGTAAAATTCTGAAACTAGGACAAAGATGATAAACAAGCACTTAACTCAGAATAATTACAATCACCGTCACATGGATAAATGCCATTTCGCCTCTCCAATCAATATCAATACGGTGCATAGTTGAAACTTCAAATGCTCTTTTATGCATTTCATCTCATAAATCCCATAAAACCAGTAGAACTGCTAATTTTACGGTCGCTAGAACGCTGTTTAACAAAGAGAACTGTTATACAGCTTTCTAGTGACTGTAAACTTAGCATTTTTAAAAGACTTGTATTCACATTTAGACCAGGTAGTCAAACATTCTTACCCCCGAGCAACTAGTTTTTCAACAGCATCATCAATCCCACTCTCGGAGATACCAACCTGATGATAAAGAAATAATTCATTGCGGAAAAATAAATATATAAATAAAATTTAAGAGGAAAAAGAAGGAGAATTTAAGGTTAATCAAAGGTTTGAAACCATAAATATTTGTTCACCTGTCGACATTTCCCTACACCGCTTAATGTAATCTTCCAATCAAGCTCTTTGTGACCAATTTCAGCATCCAGTTCATAGAGCTCGTAGAATTTCCCCTATATTTGATCATAAGATCGAATCATTAGGCAAGTTTCATCCACAGCCCATAAATATTTCAATTGGACAAAACAATACAGGAGTAAACAATTCTAGATCTGATAGATAGATCTAATAAATAAGGAGGCTTCCTAAAAGGCCACAGTTAAACTAAAAAAGCATATAAAACCCACATGATGCTCATCTTGTAAGTCACCAAAATAGCAGAATCTGTCCTTTTTTTCATAATATTTGGTCCAGGGTTGCTAAGACTAGATGCATCTGTTTTAGCATTCAATCCTTCATGGCACTCTTCTAAATCTCACAAGATCAAGCAAATGTTCATTGATAACCAACAATGTTCACTAATAATGCCTTGTAGAAAATGTAAGTAGTTAAAAGAACATTTAAACATAGCACAATAACTAACCACTTTAAAGAAAAGCAAAACATCCATATATTGGGATTTGACATTCCAGTATTGCTTTTGAGATGCGGACATTTTCTTCAAAGCTTCAGGTGGTATATAAAGTGTCCTCTTGTCATAAAGGGGATCATCAGGCCTTCTTCTGTTGGCATCCCTAATTTTAGAAGGATCAAGCCATTCAAACTTGCTGGTTGTATCAGCTTCTTCCTCACAGTTCTTAACCCCAGCCACGGAATCCTGAAGAAGTCTCATTCTTTTACTAGAATCCAGCAATGAAGAGTTCTTCTTGTCCCCAATGTTGAGATTATCTTCTAAAATCCGCTTTAGACGAGGAACAACACGATGCATGCCCGGTGTATCTGGACCAGAAACATCTTCATTCATTTCAGTACATGAAACACATCCTTGGTTGGCCAAGCCATTACAATTGAAAACATTGTCTTTTTCAGAATATAGAGAAGCTGTTCCCTGTTGAGATGATGCTTCCAGATCACCAGTTTTACCAAACACTGAGCAAACAGTAGAGGAATTTCCATGCTGTTCATTCCTGCAAATTTTACACAAATAATTTAATAAAAATCGTAAATAACACAAGGCAAATCCAACTAGCAAATACATAAACATCCACGAGTTATTATCAACCAAATGGCAACCTGCAATTTGAGGAATATTGCACAAAAAAATTTCGTGCATAAAGAATCGTAGACTTAATGTGACAATTGGAAACATATCACAACCTCAAAACATAACGAGATAACCAAGAACTGTTAATAAAAAATTCGAGGAAGAATCATATAGCGGAGATAGATGTTGTGTACAAGTTCTTCACTCGAAAATTCACTCGCACTATTGACGATAAATCATAAGAAAAATAATTCGTTAGCAAAAGAAACCTTAGCTTCAGATAATAGAAGTATTTATCAAAATTATACCACAAAAGCCCTAAAGTTTTAGAAAAGCAAAGTACCTTTTATTTGCGTTTTGTCTTGCATCAACCTTCACAAACTTATGCATAATGCTCGAAAACAGTGAAGAACCTCCACTGGTCCCCTCATTCGCCTTAAAGCCCGACGGTAGAATCTGACGTGGCACTTTTTCCGGTGGAGTGTCGGTTCCTCTGATTTCCAGAGAGGAGTCCTCCGTAGCAGAAACTGTAGGTTGACCGGAGGAGTCACCGACTGGATTCCGCTGCTTTGTCATAAAATTGGAGTCTTTCCGGGCGCCTGACATGTCTGCGGCGCCAGATTTGTTCGCCGGCGAGCATTTCTGAAAGAAGGAGTGGATCGATTGTTGACGCTGCATCTTCGAATTTTAGAAGTGAGTCTGAGTCTCTGAGAAATGAGGCAGCGGCGAATTTAAGCTGAATAATTGGCGCCAACTTATGCTCCTTGGTCTAAAAACGGCGGACTAATTGTTGGAGGCCGAACTCTAACGTAAAAGAGACCGTCCATTTCTAATACCTCCTCTCCGCCGTTCGATTAACAAAAAAGCGAAATGTCAAACTTACCCTAATCTTTCACCTTGAAGTGGAGTGAAAAAAAAATTCTTATACAGTAAAATCTCAATAAAATAAATTAGTAATATTAGAACCATAAAAAATCTATTAGTTTTGGCCTTTTATGAATATCAATACATTAATAAATTAAAAGATCATTAATTAATAACTAATGGAGAAATTCTTTATTTCTTCAAAATATGAGTACGTTTATAGTATTTATTTATCTTAATTTAATATTTAATATTTTTAATTTAAATAGTAGTTAATTATCTTATAATGATAATAATTAGATTATTATAGAATTTTTATTTTTATATTAAAAATAATATACAGAGCTCATCTTGCGATTGTTGTAAAATAACAATGCAAATTGAGATTTCGTAATACAAAAAGAATTAATGATGAGATTTAATTTTAAAATCATTTTAAGAAGTAAAAACAATGCTTAGAATATGTTTTACAAAGCCACATGAAATATCATGTGTATTTAATTTTAAATTAGATAATTATTAACTTATATAGTAAGTGGTACCTATAAAAAACATATCTTATAAATTTATCAAATTATTAATTTACTATATTGGCCACACATCCAAATCAGGAAAAACTATTATTTAATTAAATTTATAAATTTATCGAGATTCCTGCGGTATTAGATGATCAATTAGATTTATAATTTATATAAAAAAATTATTACCTTGTGTTATTACAAAATGAAAACTTTCACATAAAAGTTAATAATATTTAAAAAAATTGTTTAATAAATATAATTCTTGAAACTTAAAAAAAGAAACATTAAGACTCGTTGAATTTATAATATGTTTAATGTATTAAATTGAATAATAACAAAACTAAGCATATTTATAAAATATTTATGTAACTATATTGTACTATGAAGACAATAAATATGCCACTCGGCCTTGACCGACTTTGATCGAGTGGTAAACTCATCCCGTTACTTGAGTGTGAGTCCCTTCTTAAGGGTCTTACACCACCACTTCCAATTAAAAATTAGGAAAAAAAAAAGGCATTTCTCCCACCTCTCCAATATTTGTGCAGGGTAAAAATGGAGATAATAAGTTAATAACAGATGACTGATGTAAAATATCAATAGATTAAAAAAAATTACAAAATATCAAAATGGAGGTTATTTTTAATGTTTTAAAGGGGTGTCAGTAGCACAAAGTTCGCGCCATTTCAAGTTGGCCCAACCCATTATATCTTACGGTTTACACACTGTTGCCACGTCATCCCAACACCCGAAGATATTTAGCTGCCTTGGCGATCACGCACAACGCGCTTAATTACGATACGCTAACTGTCCTCGTCAGCAACAAAACCAATAATCATTTGGCATGTCATCCATTTGATGGAAGTTTTACCATTGCTCGCATAACACAACCTTGAAGCTGGAAGAACTTTCCAGAGACGAGGTTTCAATATAAGATGTCTCCTCACTAGCACCCCATCACCTGATTGTCACTCGATTTTTGCTTGTGGAAAAAGATAATAAGTAAATCAAATCAAACTCTCCTAGATCTCTCACGCTTTACAGACGATGCCGAGCCGATATCCAGGAGCAATATCACAGGATTGGGAGCCTGATACGACACTCTTTGAGCGAGTGCAGACTCCAATCGGTTTGGAAGAGGATTTGAACAAAGAAAATAGAAACAGGGGAATTGCAGAGAAATAAAAGAGACGAAGTTGAGAAGAAGACAAATGATATTTTTCCTTAAATGACCTCACGGGTCCCTTGCCTTGACAGTACAATATATTCTTGCCTTCCCAAAACACCCACGCACCCTTAACTAACTATGGAATAAAATTACTAATACCAACAAAACAATAATTGAAAATAGAACAATATTCGTTATTTTCATATCTCAAGCATTCTCGAACATTCTTCAAATGACAAAGTCTTTAAGCCATCTTGGTTTCTTTCTCGCACGAGCTGGACCTATCCTAGGCTGCTCTCTAGCTTGAGTCTTTGTTATGCAAGACAGAGCAATATATCGTAACTTGCTCAAGAAAAGAATCAACCAAGACTTAAACACAAGAAGAAAGAAAACAAGAACATCAAGAACAGTTGAACACCAAAGAAATAACGTGGTTCAATTCTACAAAGGAACCTACATCCACGGTTGTAAGAATGCCAGCTAGGGCAGAAGCTTTATTGACTATAATGGCTTATTACAAAAGAACACTTCCACTGCAGATTAAAACCTCTCTCTTTTCCGATTAGCGTTTCCTCTTTGTAATGCTCAAGTGTTTTCCTCTATTTCTGAAACTAGTTTAGAGACAGCTTATATATGTATGCTTCTCACATGTGTATCCACTTTCATGAATCAGTCTGTTATTACTAACTGCTCTCTCGTTTGGATCCCACTTATGCCAGCTCACCAGCCACCTCAACAAACCCATAACAGAATATAACTAACTAAGGCTTTACAAATCTCCACCTTAGCTTTATTCTGTTTATGCTTCCCCCTACACTGAATCAACAACTGTAAACTTGAATTACAAGTTAACACTTCCAATCAAGTTCAGCAAGTTCCTGAACCTGACTGATGGCAGTGGCTTGGTTAACATGTCAGCTGGGTTGACCTCAGAAGGAACCTTGACCACACTCACCACTCCTTTGCCAATTTCATCCCTTATGAAGTGCATTCTAATATCAATATGTTTAGTTCTCTCATGATACTTAGGGTTTTTACTTAATTGAATATCACTTGAGCTATCACAACTAACTTTAACAACTTATTCTTTAAACCCCAATTCAGAGACCAACCCTGTCAACCATATTGCCTCTTTAACAGCTTCTGTGAGTGCAATATACTCAGCTTCTGTCGTTGAGAGAGCAACCGCTGATTGCAGAGAGGACTTCCAACTTATAGCACCTCCACACATAGTAAACACAAACCCTGTTATAGACCTTCTTCTATCATTATCTGTTGCAGAGTCAGAATCTACAAACCCAACAACTTCAGGTGATGCTCCACTTATTTTTCCAAACACAATGGCAGTGACAACAGTCCCTCGAAGGTACCTCACTACCCATTTCACTGCATTCCAATGATCTTTACCAGGGTTCCCCATAAATCTACTGATGACACCAACTCTATGTGCCAAGTCAGGTCTGGTGCACACCATGGCATACATGATGCTGCCAACTGCACTGGAGTATGGTATTTTCCTCATATAGTTAAGATCATCATCAGTTGTAGGTTCCAGAGATTTAGATAACTAGAAGTGAGCTGACAGGGGTGTTGTAACAGGTTTTGAATCTTCCATATTGAACCTGGTTAACACTTTCTTCACACAATCAGCTTGAGACAGATACAAAGTCTTAGAGTTTCTGTCCCTTATTATCTGTATGCCCAGAATTTTTGTAGTTGCACCCAAATCCTTCATTTCAAATTCAGTGCTTAGTTCACCCTTGAGCTTCTTTATTTCTTCTTTTTGCTTACATGCAATAAGCATGTTGTTGAGTGTTAGAAAATGTATATTTATAGAGGAGAAAATCGTCATTTTACATTTCACGTCTTACTAACAACCCTTACTTTTATGTATTTAAGCTTCTTGTAATGTAATTATGTGTGTTTCATTTTAATTAAGTATTTTATGTATTTTAGGGGCATCATGGTCATTTCACAATAAACGAGAGATCGGACGGTAAAACGGACATCACTTTTGAACTCAGGACGGTTAAAAACCTTAGAAGGAGCATAAAAGGAAAAATGGCACTGTTCACATGTACGGTACTATTCACGTGTACAGTACTGTCTACGTTATTGGTCACGACACTGTTCACATAGACGGATCGATGACGTGGCATTGACCGATGATGTGGCATTAACTGATGAGGTGTCACGATCCTGTTGGACTAAAATTCTTATGTACTGTTGATGGTGACGTGGCAGCATATCAGTGGACCAAAAATCTCGCGTACGGTACATGCATCACACAGGATTATTTTCAACCAAACTGCGTCACTGTTCAACCCGGGTCAAACCGTGTTACTGTTCACCCACGTGGTCAAATCGCGTACTGCTGACTGATGATGTGGCTCAATCCTGAGCGTCCAAACTGTTTTTAATCCGATGACCATGATTTACTTAATGTATCTATAAAAAAAGGGCATCCCCCCCTAATTTGATAGCTCTGAATCCATTTTCTGTAATTCATTCTCCATCTTGTATTTTCTACGTATTTTAATAAATTCTTATTTTGCCCATAGTTCAATTATGAGTAGCTAATTTTCTTTCAAGCTTGGGTTGAAGGTGAAGTCTCAACATGTGTCATGGGCTTTATTTGGTAAATTTATTTTCTTTTCCCCTCTAATTTTTGTGGATGATTTGACTTTTCGTCGACAAATAATAATAATCTTGTCTAGATACCGCCCTGGTTACACCGGCTCCCTAGTACAAGGTTATTATTATTTGACATGATAAACTCTTAGCACCATATTGATTAGAGTTTGGTTCATGAGGTATGGATTCTCCCCTCATGATTTAATTGGTATTAATAAGGAAAATTTAGCCCATGGTGCATGTTGATACGGATCTAGATACCCAAGTACGTCATTTCAATAGATTTCTATTCAATTTATTCTCGCCATTTCAATTCCAATTTTAGGATAATCTACGTCACTTTCACTAAAAATCCAATCACCCATTTACAAAATTAATTCTACACACAATTAAAATCCACCTCCTTGTGAGATCGACACTCGTCACTATTAATCTATTTTACAATAGATTTGTGCGCTTGCGAGTTCAATAAAATTTACACAACACATGTTATCAACATAGAGAAGTAAGTAGATGCCAACCCCACTTGATAGGAATTTGTAATACACACAATTATTAAATTTGCTTCTGCAGTATCCATGGCTTATCATGAACTCATCAAACTTCAAATACCATTGCATTGGAGATTGCTTGAGCCTATACAAACTCTTTTTCAATAAGTACACCTTGTCCTCAGATCCTCTCTCAATGAACCCTTCTGGCTGTGCCATGAAAATTTCTTCATCAAGACTGCCATGTAAGAAAGCAATTTTAACATCCATCTGCTCCAGCTCCAGGTCAAAATACGCAGAGAGGGCCATTAACAACCTAATGGAGTTGTATTTGACTACAGGTGAGAACACTTCATTGAAGTCAACTCATTCTTTTTGTGTGAATCCCTTTGCCACAAGTCTGGCCTTATGCCTTGGTGGTTCCTTCTTTGAAGCTCCAGCCTTCAGTTTAAAGATCCACTTGCTGCCAACTAATTTTTTGTTAGGAGGCTTTTCAACTAAGATCCAGGTGTTATTCTTCTTTAGTGAGGTTATTTCATCCTGCATTGCAGCATACCATTTCAGCTTATCACCACAACACATAGCTTCTTTATAACTCAAAGGCTCTCCACCATTTACTTCATCAGCTACTGTTAGTGCATAGGAAATAAGGTCAGCTATGCCATATCTCCTTGGCATTTTGATAGCTCTTCTCTCCCTATCTCTGGCAAGTTGGTATGTCTTTAATTATGATGATTTCCTCCCTTCTTTGAATAGTTCTGGAGGCTCATCAGAAGTCTTGCAACTATCAGAGTGCTCTACCTTCTGTCCAACACTTTCAGTTTCCTCTAATTCTGAGGCTTCAATATCAGTTTCTACCTTTGACTGAAGCATTTATTCTTCATCAAAGGTTACATCCCTACTGACAAGTATTCTGGATGGTTTGCGATTGAGAGTCCATATTTTGTATCCCTTAATGCCCTCTGGATAACCCAAAAAATACCCTTTGACAGCCCTTGGTTCAAGCTTACTTTGCTTTATGTGAGCATAAGCTGGGCACCCAAAAATCCTCAGATTACTCAAGTCTGGTGGCTTTCTTGACCAAATCTCTTGTGGTGTCTTGAAGCCTAAGGCTGTAGATGGACTTCTGTTTATCAAGTAGGTAGCTGTAGTGACTGCATCAGCCCAAAAACCTTTAGATAAACTTAGATTCAGTAGCATACATCTTACCCTCTCTATTAAGGTTCTGTTCATCCTTTCTGCTAGCCCATTTTGCTGTGGGGTATAGGTTACAGTTCTATGCCTTGCTATGCCCTTTGATTTGCAGAAATCTTTAAACTTTTTACTGCAATACTCCAACCCATTATCTGTTTGTAGCCTTTTTATTTTCTTATAAGTTTGATGCTTAATCAGAGTAATCCACTCTTTAAACTTCTTTAGTGCTTCATTTTTGTGTTTTAACACAAAAATCCAAACCTTCCTAGAGAAGTTATCTATAAAGGACACAAAGTACCTAGCTCCACCTAAAGATGGAACTTGTGTGGCCGCCAAAGATCTGAGTGAATGTAATATAAGGTTTGCTTGGTTTCTTTCCTCCCCATACTGAATTTCAGTCTTGTAGCTTTGCCAAATACACATTTCTCACAAAATTTTAAGGAAGAAATTTTTTCATTACCAAATAAGCCCTGATTGCTTAACTCTCTGAGACCTCTCTCACTGATATGGGCTGGTCTCATGTGCCAGAGCTTAGTTTTGTCTCTGGTCACACTTACAGAAACCCCATGCTCATGTGAGGATCCAACAAGTATATATAGCCCATTTTTCCTAACCCCCTTTATAACAGTTTCACCCTTATCTGTGACATGCATTTCTCCATTTTCAGCCTTAATAGTACACCCTGATTGATAAACCATTCCTAGGGATATTAGATTTCTTTTTAGTTCAGGGACATATCTCACATGGTGCAAATCTCTAGTGATACCACATGCATTTTTAAGCTAATGGTTCCTATTTCAGCCACCTTGAAAGCCAAATTATTTCCTAACAGGTCATTCCCTCCATTTACACTTTCAAAGGTCTTAAAGAAACTCTTATTTGGACACATATGGAAAGAACAACCTGAATCTAATATTTACTCACCAATTGGATGCCTCTCTGCAGCCACCAGAACATCTGCTTCATCATAGTCACCTTCATCCTCAAAGGCTACATCAGCCTTCCCATTTGACTTCTTTTGTAATTCTTCTAGTTTCTTTTTCTCAAAATAATCCTTGATGTAGTGCCCCTCTTTTTGGCAGAAGTAACACTTCCTCTTCTTCTTCTGTTTCTCAGCTTTATCTTTATGGCTATTGTTTTTCTTCTGCTTATTGTTTTTCTTTTCTGGCTTTCCTTTGGCAACTAAACCTTCTGCATTGCTTTAATCTCTTACTTCTGCCCTTTTCTTCAAATCCTTAGATTCCAGAGCATTTTTGACATCTTTCAACGTGAGAGTTTGTCTTCTATAGAGGAGAGTATCTACAAAGTGTTCATAAGACTCTGGAAGGGAACTAAGTAAAATGAGTGCCCTGTCTTCATCTTCAAGAATTATGTTAACATTCTCAAGATCAAGAATGAGTTTATTAAACTCATCCACATGATCTTTCATGGTTACACCATCTTTCATCGAGAATGTGTATAATCTCCTCTTCATGTACAACCTCTTTGTTAATGATTTCTTCAGAAACATTTCTTTAAGCTTGGCCCACAACCCAGATGCAGTTCTTTCTTTGGATACCTCTCTCAAGACTTCATCGGAGAGATATAAGATAATCGTGCTATGGGCCTTGTTGTTTATGGTCATCTAGTCTCCACCAAAACTTGAAGAACCTTCTCCTTTCTCTTTTTTGGCCATATGATCTTCTTTATCATCGAGGGCACTATTAAGCCCTTACTGAATCAGAATTGCTGTCATATTTAAACTCCAGAGATAAAAGTCATTATCTTCATTAAACTTTTCAAGATCAACTCTGGTGCTTGCCATTTTCGAATTCGATCCCAATCAACACCTTGCTCTGATACCAGTTTGTTATGGAAGACAGAGCAATATATCGTAACTTGCTCAAGAAAAGAATCAACTAAGACTTAAACACAAGAAGAAAAAAAACAGGAACATCAAGAACAGTTGAACACCAAAAAAATAACGTGGTTCAGTTCCACAAAGGAACCTACATCCACGGCTATAGGAATGCAGCTAGGGCAGAAGCTTTTATTGACTATAATGGCTTATTACAAAAGAACACTTCCACTGCAGATTAAAACCTCTCTCTTTTCCAATTAGCGTTTCTTCTCTGTAATGCTTAAGTGTTTTCTTCTATTTCTGAAACTAGTTTAGAGACAACTTATATATGTATGCTTCTCACGTGTGTATCCACTTTAACGAATCAGTCTGTTATTACTAACTGCTCACTCGTTTGAATCCCACTTATGCCAGCTCACCAGCCACCTCAGTAAGCCCATAATAGAATATAATTAACTATGGCTTCACAGTCTCATTCATGGGTTGAGCTTCTTCCATTTTTGTAGGTTGGATCTCTTCCTTTGCTGTCTCATTAAGCTCGATCTTATTCACAACAATGGGCCAAGTTGTATCAGAGCCTGTGGTGCTGCACAAGTCCAAGAGCAAGGCTCAAGAGTTGCGAAACCCAGAGGCGGTGAACCAAGCGCTGTAGTCAGGCGCGCTGGTCCAGACCGTAAAGAAGTTTGACGCCAACTTAAAGAAACAGAAAATGAGTGTTTGGCTAATAAGAAAATAAATTGAGATCTGGAAAACTTTCTTCTTTTATTTTCTCAAGCTTAAGTTGCTACTGAACGATTACAAGCATATATACACAAGTGTAGCAGCTCAGCTGAAGGTTACAAAACTAACTAACTAATTACAAATTGATTAACAAACTTATCACGTGTATGAGTACAAGCAGCTACATAACCACCTGGTGCCAGCTGACAGTACATGTCATAAACTTGCAACTGATTATAGAAGCTACTGTGGTCTTCTGCTCTGTGATCCTCTGCTTGACTGCAAATATGAGCTTCTTTAACATCCCCCCTCAAGCTCAAGGGTCTGCTAATGACATTGAGCTTGAACCTGAAGTAGCTGAATTTTGGAAGAGATAAAGCTTTTGTGAGAATATCAGCAACTTGTTCATCTAAAGGAATGTATCTCACTTCTAATTGTTTTTGAAGTACCTTATCTCGAATGTAATGAATGTCCAACTCGATATGCTTAGACCTGGAGTGAAACACATGATTTTTGGCTAATTCCCCAGCACTCTGATTATCACACCAAAGCACTGGTGTTGGCAGCTTTACAATGTTGAGCTCAGAAAATAGAGATTCCAGCCAAGAGGTTTCTGAACTTGCTGATGACAGTGCTCTATACTCACTTTCAGTGCTGGATTTTACCACTATGGCTTGTTTCTTAGAGGACCATGAAATTAAATTGTTGCCAAGATAAATGCAATATGCTCCAATGGACTTTTCTATCATCTGTATCACAAGCCCAATCTGCATCTGAGTACCCACTCAAACCTGTAACTTCAAGCTCCCCTTCCTTCTGAATATATATTCCATGAGTGACAGTTGCTTGAAGATATCTAAGTACCTTCTTACAAGAAAACCAATGCTGAAGTGTAGGAGCACTTAGATATTGACCGAGCTTATGAACTGAGTATGCAATATCAGGCCTGGTGAGTATCAAGTATTGGAGCCCTCCAACAATACTTCTATAGAGAGTTGGATCTTCAAATTCTTTCCTCAAACAGCCCTTTGCTACATTTTCTAACTTTTGACCTGTGCTGAGAGGTGTATCAGAACCTTTATAGTTCTGGATTAAAGCTCTACTTAAGAGGTCTTTGATATATTTTGTTTGTGATAAATGCATCCCACTATTAGTATAACACACCTCAACACCAAGAAAATAGGATACCAATCCCAAATCTTTTAAGGCAAAACCTTACTAAACTTAGTGATGAATGTTTCCAACAGGGAAGAATTTGGTCCTGTAATGAGAATATCATCCACATAGATAAGAATAAGAATGATACCTCCGGTGTCATGTCTGATGAACAGGGATGTATCAGCCTTGGAGTTGAAGAAATTCCAGCTTGTAAGACACCCTTTGAGTTTGTCATACCAAGCTTTAGGAGCTTGCTTCAAGCCATAAAGAGCCTTGCTAAGTTTACAGACATAGCCATCTTTGGTGATGAAGCCCTCTGGTTGTGTCATGTATATATTCTCTGAAATATCTCCCTTAAGAAAAATATTATTTATATCGATTTGCCTGACTTTCCAACCTTTCATCACTACCAAACTCAGTATAGTTCTAACTGTAGAAGACTTTACCACAGGGCTGAAAGTTTTCTTATAATCCACTCCTGCTGTCTGGTGAAAGCCCTTGGCCACCAATCTTGCTTTGTGTTTAGAAACTGTACCATCTGTATTGTACTTGGTTCTAAAGACCCATTTACATCCAACCAACTTATGCTAAGATGTCACATGTACTAGAGTCCAGGTATTATTGCTGGTTAGAGCATCAAATTCTAATTGCATTGCAGCTTTCCACTTAGGATTAGACAAAACTTCATCAACAGTGGATGGTTCCAGGCTGTTATGTGATGTTAAGAATGCTTTAGGCTTGAATATACCAGCTTTTGCTCTAGTAATCATGGGATGATTTGGCAGAGAATGTTGGGATGGTTGTGTGGATTGAATAGGAGATGATGTTGTTGTTGTGTATATGAAGTAACTATGGTAGAGGGTTGAAGATGTATTTGAGAAGATGAAACATCAAAGGTTGTATTATGACTATCAGGTGAGGAATGATCACTAAAATGATGAGATGGAGCTTTATCTTCTGCAGAGCTAGCTTCAAAGGTTTCTTGATTGCTATTGGAAAGTGAAACAGTATAAGATTGAAGAAGACTGTAATGGAAAACAGAGGATTTAGATGATGAAGTTAAGAATTGTGAATTTGATGTGTAAGGAAAAAAGGTTTCATCAAATAGCACATGACTGGCTATAAAAATCTTTCCAGAAGAATGCATACACTTGTAACCCTTATGTAAAGGGCTGTAACCAAGAAATACACATTTTGAGGTATGAAAATGGAATTTGTGAGTATTATAATCCCTTAAGAATGGAAAGCATGAACAACCAAAGACCTTGAGAAATTTGTAATCAGGTTTGGTTTTAAAGACACATTCATAAGGTGACTGCATAGATAGTATGGGTATGGGAAGTCGATTGATAATATAGGTGGCTGTATGAAAGGAATCCCACTAAAATTTGATAGGTAAAGTGGCTTGAGCAAGTAAGGTGAGACCTAGCTCGGTTATGTGTCTATGTTTTCTCTCAACTAAGCCATTCTGATTGTAAGTGTAGGGATATGAGTGCCTGAATTGAATACATTCCTCATGAAGAAAATTAACAAATGATCTATATTCTCCACCCCAATCTGATTGAATGCACTTAATGGATCTATCTAGCTATTTCTCAATTTGCTTCTTAAAGATTTTAAAAACAGCTAGTGTTTCATCCTTGGTTTTTAATAGGAATATCCATGTGAACCTTGAAAAATCATCCACAAAACTCACATAATATCTGTAGCTTTGAACTGAAAGCACAGGGGCAGGTCCCCATAAATCAGTGTGCAAAACTTCTAATACATGCTTTGTTTTGGTAGTAGAAACTGGAAAATGTAATCTATGCATTTTTCCCATTTTACATGCATCACATGAATCAAGAAATTTACTTCTATATAAATTCTTGAAAGCTGAACAAGAGTTTATTACATGACTTAAAACTTTGGAATTAGGATGACCAAGTTTCTGATGCAAAACAGAAACACTCAGCATACAATTTGGACTGATACAAGGTTCTGCTGCAGTATGCAAGCAGGGGCTTGTTTGTTTATTGACAACTGACTGAACAACTAAAAACATAGATAGAGGAACATTTGAAATTTTGGATTGAGTGGCTTCAAGAGACCTTTGAAATGATTAAGAAGAGACTTTATTAGAGGGAAACAATAGCAATCTGTATAAACCTTTTTCAGCTTTGCCCTGCAGTATGATCAAATTCCTCACCTTGTCCTTCACAAAACAGGATTTATCAGTAAATTCAATAACAATAGTGTTATCTTTGGTTAGCTGAGATATGCTAATAAGATTCTTGTATATTTGTAGAACAAAAAGCATGTTGTTTAATTCGAGTGTATTATGAGCAGAAGAGTTATGCATTCTTAACACAACATTTCCAACATTTGTTATGTGTAAACCAGTACCATTTCCAATGATGAGTTTAGAGTTACCTGCAAAGGATTCTGCCATAGTCATATTTCTCATGTCATTGGTAAGATGGTGTGTAGCTCCACTATCCAGATACCAATTGGCATCAGCTGCACCATCCTTATCAGATAGATATGCAGCTTTGGGATTTCTGTTTGGAGGAGGTTTGTAAGCACCAGAGGTAAAGAATTCTTCAAGTTTCCAGCAAACATTTGCAGTATGACTAGTTTTGAATCAGATTTGACAAGTTGGTTTAGAAGCATTCCACTGAAGTTTATGATTCATTTGAGGCCTGATAGAGTTATTGTTACCACCCCCACCATTGTTCCAATTTCCTGAGCCTGATCCCCTTTGATTATCACTTTGAAATCCTTTGAACTGGTTATTAAGATTATTTACAGAACCATTGCCAAAGAAACCAGATCTTCCATAGCCACCTCTGTAATTATTTCTAAAATTTCCAGCATTATCTAATCCAGTAAGATAGTTATGATTACCAGATCCTCTACCACCTGAGAAGTTTCCTTTCTTGAAACCTCTGTTCTGAGCTAAATTAGCTTCAAAATTATGCTTAACATCCATTCCAGAAAGCATATGTGCTTGTTGCTCAATTCTAGCCTCTTGAGTCAACAACATATAAGCCTCATTCAAATTCATTTTATCACTACTTATTTGACCAGTAATATAAGTAGCAACAACATTATAATCTGGTCATAGTCCTGAGAGTACATGCAAAATTAAATCATCACTACTTAAGGCACTTCCTGCCGCAGTCATGTTATCAGCAAAATTCTTCATTTTAATGAAATACTCATTAATTTTCAGATCATCTTTCCTAGTCCTGAGAGTCTGGATTTTGAATGTGATCCAAATTGAGTTTCAATAGCTTTCCATACCTCAAGAGAAGTTTCCAGATTAAACACCAGGCTTATAATACCTTCACTCATCGATGATAGCAACCAGCCAAGAAGTACTTGATCTTGTGCTTTCCAGCTTGATGAATCTAGATTCTCAACAGATCTAAGTTTATTGTCAATTCTTCGAGCAATATGAGATGGAGGAGGAGTGACAGTTTCATCAATGAATTTTTCCAGTCTATTGCCGCGTATGGAAGCTAGAACTTGGGACCTCCAGATCAGATAGTTTGCCTAATCCAGTTCACAGGGGTATTAAACGTGAATGAGAAGTTTTTTGAGTTTGTATGAATATTCGAAGTGTGATTTGATGAGACAATATTCAGAGACGCCATGACTGGCTCTGATACCAACTTAAAGAAACAGAAAATGAGTGTTTGGCTAATAAGAAAATAAAATGAGATCTAGAAAACTTTCTTCTTTTATTTTCTCAAGCTTAAGTTGCTACTGAACGATTACAGGCATATATATACAAGTGTAGCAGCTCAGCTGAAGGTTACAAAACTAACTAACTAATTACAAATTGATTAACAAACTTATCACGTGTATGAGTACAAGCAGCTACATAACCACCTGGTGCCAACTGGCAGTACATGTTATCAACTTGCAACTGATTATAGAAGCTGTTGTGATCCTCTGCTTGACTGCAAATATGAGCTTCCTTAACACGGATCAAACAAGAAGACCGCTGGAGCAGTCGTCAACATGAGGAAACTTGATGAGGGAACCGAGCCGGATACGCCGAGGCAGATACAGAGGGCGCGGCTAGGGAAGAAGATGAGCCAACCCGACCTGGCTAATCAGATAAACCAGCGGCCGCAGGTGGTTTCGGAGTATGAGAATGGAAAGGTTGTGCCAAACCAAACTGTTTTGGCGAAGATGGAGAAGGCTATTGGCGTGAAGCTAAGAGTCAAAATTCGCAAGTGATGATGGCTGTTTGCTGGGATGATGTCGGGTTCTGGTTTGTTTGATTGTAGTTTGTTGGTTTTGGAAGTTGGACATATGTGTTGTGTTGTTTGTGTTTGGAATGACTTTGTGGCCCTCGATCTTGATCTTTAGATTGTAGAAAAAGTTGCAAATATACTAAAGAAATGTAGATGAATTGTGGTTTATGGATTTCTATTTCAACTGTCTGAAACATTTTGGGTTGCGAATTAGCTGATTCGACTTGCTTATTGATTGAATGATTCATCTAAATGCAAAACCCGTAATTACTGAAAACATAATCTAATCTGCATTAGAATACAAAGCAAATACTCAAACAAGCTCCTATAACTTAGTTTGTGTTGTGATGTGAAGCAAATCTGTTGGTGGAAACATCAGCTGAAGCTGCGTTTTGGAAAGTCAAACTCATATCTCCTGGAACGACATGTATGAGGGTCGTTTTGGTTAAGTGATGCACAAGAGTTTCACGTGAACGGATAAGTTGCTTTCTTGGTTCGTTAAGATCAGTTAACTCACATGCCTGTCACATGGTTTTCTGGGTTGGTTGCTGATTCGTTAAAGAGCTGTTATATACAGCTGATTCTGGTAACAGAAAGGAGGAAAAAAATGAGAGCTATTGTGAGTTGAGAAGACTGAAAGAAAACGGCTTCTTGTGAGACTCTGTAGTTAGCTTGTAAACTCTTTGTAACTTCTTTGAACAATCAATACAAATGGGTTCTGTTTCTCCCGTGGATGTAAGCTAGACTGAAGCTAGCTAAACCACGTTAATTCTTGTTCTTTTCTTTAATTTTTCAGTTCTTATAATCTGTGTGTATTCTGCTAGATTGATTCTTGGTGCATCTTGTTTGTTTGATTGTGATCTTGAGAAGTGTTTAGAGTTGATTGAAGTAATTAACCACTCCTAAGCACTACAATTGGTATCAGAGCCTGGATTGCAAATCAGACACAAGTATGGCTGGTTCAAAGATTGATCTAGAGAAGTTTACAGGGAAGAATGACTTCAACATGTGGAAGGTCAAGATGGAAGCGCTACTGATCACTCAAGGGCTAGGTGATGCCTTAGAACCAATCATTAAGAAAGAAGGATTAGAAGCCTCCACCTCATCATCATCACTAACACCACAACAAGCTGCTGAGATTGATAAGAAAGCAAGAAGTACCATAATCTTGAGTCTTGGAGACTCGGTGATCAGGGAAGTTGCAAGAGAAAGAACAGTGGCTGATCTGTGGGCAAAACTTGAAAGGGTGTATATGACTAAGTCATTAGCCAACAGACTTTACATCAAGAAGAGGATGTTCACGCTAAAGATGGCTGAAGGATCATCTCTTGAAGACCACATTGATGAATTCAACAAAGTCTGTGATACATTGGAAATAATTGATAAAGGTTTAGATGATGAAGGTAAAGCATTGCTTCTGGTTAGTTCACTTCCACCCTCATATTCGAACTTTGTTGATGCACTCATGTATGAGAGACAGACTTTATCATTGGATGAAGTTAAAGCTGCCCTGAATACTAGAGGGCTACAAGAAAAGTCAGGGAATATGAACTCTGGAGAAGTGCTGGTAGTAAAAGCAAGAACTGATAAGTATGATGGAAAGAAAAAGAAGTAAGGGAACAACAAACAAAAGACTAAAGGCAAGAAATGTTTTCAGTGCCAGAAAGAAGGGCATTTCAAGAGAGATTGCCCAGAACTCAAGAACAAGAAAAGAGACCAAAATGGTACTGCTGCTACTGCTGAGGAAGAGAGGTATGAGTCAGCAGGAGTATGTGTGGCTACAGAGCATGTGCAAAAAGGTACTTGGATTCTAGACTCAGATTGTACATTTCATATGTGCCCCTTTAAAGACTACCTATTAAACTATCATGAAACTGATGGTGGAAAAGTTATGATGGGTAACAATGCTGTCTGTAAGATTGTGGGGATAGGAAATGTAAACCTAAAATTGCGTGATGGAACAATAAGAGAATTAAGGGAAGTTAGGTATGTGCTTGAACTTAAAAGGAACTTAATATCTCTAGGTATGCTTGACCAAATGGGGCTTAGTATTAAGCTTGAATCTGGTGAGCTGAGAATCTCAAATGGAGATGGGGAAGTTATGAAAGGTTATAAGAGAAATGGGGTTTATGTTTTGAATGGGGAAGCTATAATTGGTGTGTCAGGAGTGTCAATCAGTTCAAGCTGTGATAACACTTTGCTGTGGCACCTTAGATTAGGACATATGAGCTTAAGAGGTCTGAAAGAATTATAGAAGCAAGGGGTTCTAGGCAGCAGTCAAATCTCAGAACTAGATTTTTGTGAAGGCTGTGTACTAGGCAAAGCTACAAGGAATAGCTTTGGAAAATCAGTTCATTCAACCAAGGGCATCCTTGAATACATACACTCAGATTTATGGGGACCAGCACAGACAATGTCACTAGGTGGCAACACCTATTTCTTGTCTTTAATAGATGATTATTCAAGGAGAGTATGGGTTTATGTCTTAAAACACAAGGATCAGGTATTTGGCAAATTCAGAGAGTGGAAATCCCTAGTTGAAAATCAAACTGGATTGAAGGTGAAGAAACTCAGAACTGACAATGGTCTTGAGTTTTGCAATCAGGAGTTTAATAGCTATTGTGCAGATCATGGCATTGCAAGGCATAGAACTGTAAGGCTGACTCCTCAACAAAATGGGTTAGCCGAAAGAATGAACAGAATCCTGATGGACAGAGTAAGAAGCATGATGATCCAATCACAACTTCCCAAAGGATTGTGGGCTGAGACTCTGTTAACAGCAAGCTATTTGGTAAATCTAAGTCCCTCTGCAGCTCTTGACTTCAAAACCCCATTTGAGAAATGGCATGGAAAACCAGCAGACTATGGCAGCCTCAAAGTATTTGGATGTCCAGCTTATGCACATGTGAGTCAAGGGAAGTTAGCTCCAAGAGCTCTTAAAGAAAAGTTCATTGGGTATCCTGAAGGTGTTAAGGGATTCAAACTATGGTGTACAGACCTTAATCCTCCCAAGTGTATTATCAGTAGAGATGTAATATTCAATGAGAAAGCTGCACTAGAAATGAAGAAATCCGCTGACACAGATGCACAAAATGATAAGGAGAGAACCAATGTTCAGTTTGAGGTGGAGCCCTACACTAGAGAAGCTTTAGAAGATAATGATGAATCTTATCAAAGAGCTGCTGATGAAGGAACTAATCATGTAAAGCAGATTAAAGCTCAGCATCAGGAGTACCAGCTGACAAGAGACAGAGAAAGAAGGAAAGCAAAAGCACCTGTCAGATATAGATATGCAGATCTGATAGCCTATGCATTGACAGCATCTCACCAAATTGATGATGACGAACCCAAGAACTACAAAGAGGCTATTCAAGGACTATTCAAAGATGAGTGGAAAAAGGCCATGGATGAAGAAATCTATTCACTGAAGAAGAACAATACATGGGAGCTGATTAAAAGACCTGCCAACAGTAGAACTGTAGAATGTAAATGGATCTACAAAGTCAAAGATGGACTAACAGCTACTGAACCTAGAAGATTCAAAGCTAGGTTAGTGGCTAAGGGTTACACACAGAGGGCTGGAGTGGATTTCAAAGAGGTATTCTCACCAGTAGTCAGACACACATCAATCAGGGTGCTACTGGCTTTAACAGCTGTAAAAGACATGGAGCTTGATCAACTCGATGTCAAGACAACGTTTTTACATGGAAGACTAAATGAGGACATCTTGATGACACAACCTGAAGGGTACACAAGTCCTGAATCTGCTGATTGTGTGTGTCTGCTGAATAGGTCACTGTATGGGCTGAAACAATCACCCAGACAATGGTACCTTAGATTTAATGAGTTTATGGTCACTCATGGGTATCTAAGGTGCAGCTATGATGTATGTGTTTACTACAAGATCACACAATCAGGTAACTAAATATATCTGTTGTTATATGTAGAAGATATGTTGATTGCTTGTAATGAAAGGGAAGAGATTGAGGTTTTGAAGCAACTGCTCAATTCAAAATTTAATATGAAAGACTTGGGTCCAGCTAGGAAGATTTTGGGTATGGAAATAATAAGGAACAAAAAGAAGGGTACTATGATTCTGTCTCAAGGGAAGTATCTAGAGAAGGTACTGAGAACTTTTGGGATGTCAAATAGCAAGTCAGTAGTAACCCCTCTTGCATCTCACTTCAAGCTGTCATGTTTCCAATGCCTCAGTACAGATGAAGAGAGGAATGAAATGACAAAGGTTCCTTATGCAAATGTTGTTGGTTGCATGATGTATGCAATGGTACTTACAAGACCAGACTTAGCTCATGTTTTAAGTGTTGTAAGTAGGTTTATGGCTACACCTGGAAAGGAACACTGGAAGGCTGTTAAATGGGTGCTGAGGTATCTGAAAGGTACTCAACAGTATGGGCTGGTATATGGAAAATCAGCTGGAAAGGTTGCAGGTCTCTATGGTTATGTTGACTCAGACTATGCTGGGGACTTAGATAGAAAGAGATCTTTAACTGGCTATATGTTTTTCTTGGATGGTTGCCTTATTAACTGGAAGGCAAGTTTGCAGCATGTTGTTGCCTTGTCAACAACAGAGGCTGAATATACTGCTGCAACAGAAGCTGTCAAGGAAGCTCTGTGGCTGAGAGGGTTGATAACAGAACTAGGGATGAAGCAGGAGGCTGTGGAAGTTCATTGTGACAGCTCAAGTGCAATTTACTTGAGTAAGAACCCAGCTCACCATGAAAAAACTAAACACATAGATATCAAGTTACATTTTATCAGAAATGTGATCTCTAAAGGTGTGATTAGCATGGTGAAAGTGCATACAGATGATAATCCTGCTGACATGCTTACTAAGGTTGTAACTACAGCTAAGTTCAAGAGTTGCTTGGACAAAGCTGGGCTGAGTGAATTCTAAATACTCAGGTTGGAGAAATCAGGATCAGGGAGTGATTTGTTCAAGGTGGAGAATTGTTGTGATGTGAAGCAAATCTGTTGGTGGAAACATCAGCTGAAGCTGCGTTTTGGAAAGTCAAACTCGTATCTCCTGGAACGACATGTATGAAGGCCGTTTTGGTTAAGTGATACACGAGAGTTTCACGTGAACGGATAAGTTGCTTTCTTGGTTCGTTAAGATCAGTTAACTCACATGCCTGTCACGTGGTTTTCTGGGTTGGTTGCTGATTCGTTAAAGAGCTGTTATATACAGTTGATTCTGGTAACAGAAAGGAGGAAAAAAATGAGAGCTATTGTGAGTTGAGAAGACTGAAAGAAAACGGCTTCTTGTAAGACTCTGTAGTTAGCTTGTAAACTCTTTGTAACTTCTTTGAACAATCAATACAAATGGGTTCTGTTTCTCCCGTGGATGTAAGCTAGACTGAAGCTAGCTGAACCACGTTAATTCTTGTTCTTTTCTTTAATTTTTCAGTTCTTATAATCTGTGTGTATTCTGCTGGATTGATTCTTGGTGCATCTTGTTTGTTTAATTATGATCTTGGGAAGTGTTTAGAGTTGATTGAAGTAATTAACCACTCCTAAGCACTACAGTTTGGAAGCCCAGTAATTCAGAGCCAAGGGGAATTGTGAATGGGAGTAACAACGGACTTGACGTGGAGGTACTTATGAAGAGAATCCAGTCCACAGTCTCTACCGAATCCACTCATCTTGTATCCTCCATAAGGGCAGTCGTTATCAAAAGCCAAATAACAATTGGCCCATATGATGCCTGCTCTTATTGATCTAGATACGGTGTTGGCTGTGTTCAAGTCATTAGTTATAATGCCTGCCGCTAGGCCATATCTTCTATTGTTGGCGCTCTTAATCGCCTCCTAAACAGTCCTGCAATTGCTTTGCAAGAACTGATCAGAATATTGAGAAATTGAAGGCATGTGTATTATGTAAAATTTTATTAAAAGTAGGGTTAATCATAGTCCAATTATTGATAAGAAAGCAATGTCAATTCTTCAGTTGAAGATTAAAAAAAAAAAAAAAGACTAGCTACAAATACTCACTTGAATTTCATCAACACCATCACGGGTCCGAAAATTTCATCCTTTGCTATTAACATGTCCTCCTGTACAAGTTGTAAGATTAACAATAATTGGAGGATATGAGTTCAATCTTGACGATGTAATCAATATTTCTGTGTACTTGCCAGAAAATTTTACCTTAACATTTGTGAAAATTGTAGGCTCAATGTAGTATCCCTTCTGACCTACAGTCTTGCCCCCAGTTAACACTGTGGCTCCTTCCTTTTTGCCACTCTCAATGTAAGACAGAATTCTATCGAACTGCTTCTTGTTAATCTGTTAACATAGCCACAAAAATATATTTACAGAAATCTTTTTCTGGTCTGACAAATTTGATTGTAATGTTTGCAGCATTGCATTGCATTTATGGTGTTCTACTACCATGTCATCTAAAATATTATATTGCAATTTTATACCACTAGCTGATTTAAGTCATAAGCTTTAAATTAATGGGTTAATCAATACCTGTGGTCCTTGATTAACAGCAGGATCAAAAGGATCACCAACCACCCAAGCTTTTGCCTTTTCTACCAACTTCTTTTCAAATTCATCATAAATTCCTTCTTGAACATAAATGTTAGGAAATTGGTGAGTGAAGCAAACGCGCAGCTAAGTTGAAATTGTAAGAAAATAAAGAACAAGCACAAAAGAGGACACCAGAAATTACGTGGTTCGGCTTTTAGCCTACATCCACGGGCGAAGACAGAAGGAAATAGTTTACTTGTGAAAAGGAGTTACAAGTATTGTACTATTTTAGCTCACTTCCCAAAAAACCCCAATACATCCAAACTCTCTCAATCACTGTAACAAGAGCTTATAAATGCAAGCTCTTAAACTCTCTCTCAACTCCCTAAATTGCTCTCTGAATGGAATGCCTTTGCTCATTCTCTTCGTTTCTATTTGTAGAGAAAGCTTTGGCACTATGCATCAATTCTATATTATTTTTACCTTCTTTTTTTTCTTCTTTCAAATGTCAAACCCGTGTGCTCCTTTTCTTTTCCAATTTGCTGCAAAATTCTTCTTCTTTGAATAACATTGATGCTGACCGTATAGATGGCTGCTTTAGACCATTTTGATGGCCACTTTATTTGACATTTCTCCCACTTGGAGATTAGATTGAGAATCAATCAATCTCCACATCATCCTTTCTGCTTCGCCATAATCATGTTGCCTACGTTGCTGCTAGGCCACAAGAGGATCTACTCCAGACAAACTTATCAGTATTTATCGGCTTGGTCAAAACATCTGCTAGGTTCTCTTTGGTATGGATTTTCTGCAAATCCACATTTCCATCTTCTACTACTTCATGAACGAAGTGATACTGGACTCCTATGTTCTTTGTCTTGGAATGAAAGGCTGGATTCCTTGCAATGTGCAAGGCACTCTGACTGTCACAAAATACAGATATTTTCTCTTGTCCGTGCCCGAGCTCCTCCAATAACCTTTATATCCAAATAGCTTCCTTGCAAGCTTGTGTAGTTGCCATGTACTCTGCTTCTGTTGTAGATAAAGCCACAACGGTCTGCAGTTTCGAAACCCAGCTTACAGCTGCTCCCGCAAGTGTAAACACATAACCAGTAGTGGATTTTCTTTTATCAAGGTCTCCTGCAAAATCTGAATCTACATAGCCTCTAACAGTAAACTCTGATCCTTCATAACATAATGCAACATCTGAGGTTCCTCTGATGTATCTCAGAATCCTCTTCACAGCTATCCAATGCTCTCCACCAGGATTCGCCATATATCGACTGACTGCTCCCATTGCTTGTGCAATGTCTGGTCTTGTACATATCATAGCGAACATTAAACTTCCCACTGCTGATGCATACGGTACTCGAGACATCTTCTTCCTCTCTGCTTCATTACTAGGACACATACTGGAGGATAATTTGAAATTAACAGAAAGTGGGGTAGAAATTGACTTACAATCTTGCATGTTGAAGCGTCGTAAGATTTTCTTCAAGTAATTCTTCTGCGAAAGCCAAATCTTCCTGTTATTTCTGTCTCGGTGAATTTGCATCCCTAGAATCTTGTTTGTTGGTCCCAAGTCCTTCATTGCAAACTCCTTAGCTAACTGTGCCTTCAATTCTTGGATTCGATCTTTGTTGGGACCTACTATTAACATGTCATCCACATACAACAGCAAAATAATGAAATAATTATCTTCAAACCTCTTATAATATGCACAATGGTCTGAACTGAGTCTGTTGTATCCAAGGCTCATGATGAAGGAATCAAATCTCTTATACCAATACCTCGGCGCCTGTTTGAGACCGTATAGAGATTTGTTCAACCTGTAAACCAAGTTCTCCTTTCCTTTTTCTGCAAAACCTTCTGGTTGGAGCATATATATTTCTTCTTCAAGTTCTCCATGAAGAAATGCAGTTTTCACATCCAACTACTCAAGATGTAAGTCAAATGTAGCACACATTGCCAAGACTACTCTGACTGTTGTGAGTCGAACCACCGGAGAAAATATCTCGTTGAAGTCAATACCTTCTTTCTGAGCATATCCTTTCACCACCAATCTCGCACGATACCGCTCCACTTGGTCATTACCATCACGTTTGATCTTGTAGACCCATTTGTTTCCAATGGCTTTTCTTCCACGTGGTAGTGGTACAAGTTCCCATGTTTTGTTCTTGTGTAGAGCTTCAATTTCTTCCTACATTGCTGTCATCCACAAAGTGACATCTGAGCTGTTTAAAGCTTCGTGAAAAGTTGAATGCTCTCCATCCTCTGTTAGAAGACAGTATGCAACGTTGATCTCTGTGACATACTCCGAGTGCCATGTTGGCGGTCGTCTCTCACGAGTTGACCGACGAACTTCTGGAGCCTCGGACTCGACTGGTTCTTGTTCCTCATGCTCTGGTGCTGCTTCCGAAGAATTTGAATCTTCTGGATTATTTTCTACATATACCGGCACAGTCTCTGACTTTTCTTTTACAGTGCCATCATCTTCATCTTTCATTTGCAGTTGATCTTTTATAAAGATAACATCTCTGCTGATGACGATCTTGTGGGCAGTGGGGTCCCACAGACGATACCCTTTTACTCCATCAGCATACCCCAAGAAGATACATCTTCTAGATTTTGGATCCAGCTTTGTTCTTTCTTGGGCATTGTACATCACGTACACAGGACATCCAAATGTGTAGGTAGGAATAATCAGCTGGCTTTCCAGTCCACATTTCCATCGCCGTCTTCAACCTAATAGCTGTAGATGGCGACCGATTTACTATATAACAAGCAGTTTTGGCTGCTTCTGCCCAGAATGAATTAGGTAGACTAGCAGTCCTCAACATAGCTCTTATCCGTTCTGTAAGAGTTCTGTTCATCCGCTTTGCCACTCCATTTTGTTGAGGAGTATATGCCACTGTGAACTGCCTCTGTATACCTTCTTGCTTACAGAAAGTAAGAAACTCGCCGTCTATATACTCTCCACCATTATCCGTCCTCAAGAACTTGATCTTTTTACCAGATTCAAGTTCCACCCGCGCTTTGTATTCTTTAAACACTGAAAATACATCTGACTTTTTCTTAATTGGATACACCCAACATCTTCTGGAGTAGTCATCAATGAAAGTCACCATGTACTTTGTACCTCCCATGGATATATCCGGTGATTCCCAAACATCAGAATGAATCAAGTCTAGAATGCATTTACTTCTAGCAATAGATCTACTGAATTTTAATCTATGCTGCTTACTTGTAACACAATGCTCGCAAAATGCTAAACTTACCGATTTAAGCCCCGGAAGCAATTTTCGCTCAGAGAGAATCTTCAAGCCTTGTTCTGACATGTGGCCAAGTTTGAGATGCCACATCATCGTTGATTCTTCTCCATTTGACGCGACACATGCATCAGCCTCCTGTAGTGTTTCTCCTTTAAGCATAAATAAATTAGCACTGATCTTTTCTGCCTTCATTAATACAAGCGCTCCTTTAACAATCTTCATAATTCTATTCTCCACATTAGTTTTGTACCCATGACTATCCATTTGTCCCAAAGACAATAGATTTTTCTTCAGGCCATTGACATGTCGTACCTCCCCAATTGTGCGAATTGTACCATCAAACATTTTTATTTTGATAGTACCAATACCAGCAATCTCCAAGGCATGATCGTTACCCATATATACAGATCCTCCCGAGATATGTTCATATGTGTGGAACCATTCTCTCCTAGAGGTCATATGCCAGGTAGCTCCTGAGTCTATAAGCCAGACATCAGAAAGTTGTTTTCTACCTTCTGAAACAGTTGTTGCTTCGCTGTAGAGAATTTCGCCATCATTTGAGGTACTTGCTACACACCTCTGAGCATTTGATGACGCAGGTTCTTTGCCCTCTCTTCTCTTCTGGTTACTCCAACACTCTTTCTTGACGTGCCCTTTCTTGCCACAATTGTAGCATTTAACATTCTTCTTACTTCTGGATTTTGATCTACCATGATTTTGACTCCCGCTGGGGCCACGTTCCGTTGATCTCTCTCTCGTCACCGATAGCGCCTCCGCTTGCTGCGAACTTACTTGTCTGTTTTCCTTATTTTTCCGCCTGCTCTCCTCATTTAATACGGAGGCTGAAACATTGTCGAAAACTAGACTTTTCGCTGGATTGTTGTTCGTTAGGTTGATGATGAGTTGATCATATGAATCTGGTAGACTTTGAAGTAGAAGCTCTGCACGTTCATTTTCCTCTATATTATGACCCAACGTTGTGAGTTGTGAAAATAGAGTCTTCAAGGTGTTGATGTGGTCGGTCACCATTATAGATTCCGTCATTCGAAGAGTATAGAGTTTTCTCTTCAATAAGATTTTGTTGTGTAGTGACTTGGCCTTGTACAATTTTGTAAGAGTATCCCAAATTTCCTTCGCTGTATTTTTCTCTGCCACACTGGATAATACTCTGTCTGCAAGTGCCAAGTGTAGATCAGAAATGACATTGCCATCTATCTCGTTCCACTTGTCATCAGTTATCTCCATGAGCCTTTCTCCAATTGCTGCCAAGCAATTATTTTTCCTCAATACAGCTTTCATCTTCATTTTCCACAACGAAAAATTATTTCCGTTAAATTTCTCAATTTCATACTTTGCCGCCATTTTGTTGATAAATACTGCACACAAGCTAGTATACCACCTTGAATAGTTGTGAGTATGTGTGAGAATGCACACCAGAAAAGTTCCCAGAAAAGACTGGAGGGGTCACAATGGTCCCACTTAAAACCCAGACTCCTTAAACTCTTATCGCCTTTGTGACAGAACTTTCCTAAACATGTATAAAACCACACAGTTGCTCTACTCACACCACTATTCCCTGCTTTGCACCGCTAAATTCTTAGATCGCTTCCACCGTTTCACGTGAATAGTACCGTATACGTGAATAGTATCGTATACGTGAATAATGCTGTATACGTGAATAGTGCCGTATACATGAATAGTACCCCTTTCGTGAACAGTTCCCGACTCCAAAAAATACAACCAATAGCTCTGATACCACTGTTAGAAAATTGGTGGGTGAAGCAAACGCGCAGCTAAGTTGAAATTGTAAGAAAATAAAGAACAAGCACAAAAGAGGACACCAGAAATTACGTGGTTCGGCTTTTAGCCTACATCCACGGGCGAAGACAGAAGGAAATATTTTACTAGTGAAAAGGAGTTACAAGTATTGTACTATTTTAGCTCACTTCCCAAAAAATCCCAATACATCCAAACTCTCTCAATCACTATAACAAGAGCTTATAAATGCAAGCTCTTAAACTCTCTCTCAACTCCCTAAATTGCTCTCTGAATGGAATGCCTTTGCTCATTCTCTTCGTTTCTATTTATAAAGAAAGCTTTGGCACTATGCATCAATTCTATATTATTTTTATCTTCTTTTTTTTCTTCTTTCAAATGTCAAACCCGTGTGCTCCTTTTCTTTTCCAATTTGCTGCAAAATTCTTCTTCTTTGAACAACATTGATGCTGACCGTCTAGATGGCTGCTTTAGACCATCTAGATGGCCACTTTATTTGACAATAAACACGGGAACTTGCCACACAAATTTCTCACTAAAAATTAACATAAAAAATGTTTGAACATACTTGATTACATATCCAACTAGTTAATCATAATAACTGATTTAACAAAAAAAAGAGATATTTTTGACCTTGTTAAACAGGTTGCCAAGAAGAGCTGTGTCTGCAGCTGTATTTACATCAGCATCATCGAAAATCAAGAGAGGTGATTTGCCTCCTAATTCTAGTGAAACTGGCTTCAGATTGCTTGTTGATGCAGCCTGTATCACCAGACGTCCAACATCCGTTGACCCCGTAAAACTGACCTGGAAAAAAACTAAGACCACCGAATTGAAAATCCAGATTCATACTGAAGAAAGCACTTTGCTACAATTTTCTTTTATTGGGGTCTTACTTTGTCAATGTCCATATGTGAGGCAATGGCAGCACCGGCAGTCGGTCCAAATCCAGGTACAACATTAAGCACTCCATCAGGTATACCAGCCTGTGACATATGTGCCATGTCAATTGCATAACGAGTTCTATAACCAATGCATCAGAATCTAAGAAAAAAATAAACGCAGAGGCCTACCAGTTTTGCAAGATGAGCACAATAAAGAGCAGTAAGGGGAGTTTGCTCAGCAGGCTTGACAACCATTGTGCAGCCAGCGGCCAAGGTTGGGCTAACCTTCATGAAAAATATGAATGTAGGAAAATTCCAGGGAACTATGTGTCCAACAACGCCAATGGGCTCACGCAATGTGTAGGCTTGCAACTCACGTGACATTTTCAGCACCTCTCCGTGTATTTTATCTGCAGCACCCGCGAAGTAGCGAACGTTTTCGGCCACTGCAGGAACGTCCACGGCTTTGGCCCAGCTGTGCAATTTGCCAGCATCAAGAGCTTCCAGTACGGCTAATTCTTCTAAATGTTCCTCAATTATGTCCGCAAATTTCAACATTATCCTTCTCCTTTGCTGATCACAATTTTAAGTAACACGTAGTAGATTAATATTATGCTTTTGGTACTCTTAAAAGCAATTTCATGAAGCTTCGGAATAATGAAGTTGAATTTAATTACTTACAGCTCCAGAAAAACGTGGCCATGGACCATGATCAAAGGCGTGACGGGCAGCCTTGACAGCATTATCAATGTCCTCTTTGTCTCCCTCTGCGATTCTCGCTATTGCTTCTCCGGTTCTTGGATCAATTGTCTCGAATGTTTTCCCTATTAGAGAAATTAATTGATTGTTTCTCCCTCTAGAGTATTTTTATATATACTTCGGAAATGATTAAATTAAGCCCAAAAAAATGTGCAAGCATGCATCTGAACGATGATGATGCATATGATGCATAAGTAATGTAACATAGTACCGCTGGAGAGTAATATTGTTTTGTGAAAAAATACAACTTCTTTTCCCATGTTTGACGAAATAGATAAGGAGATTCTCTTATTTTTTTAAAAAGGTTAAACATAGCATTTACGGCTCTTAACACTACTCTAAAAATACTTAAAAAATCTCTTTTCAATTTATTTCCTAAAATACCCTCAGTTTAAGTAATAAGTACCAATCCATATATTAAAATTAACGGTCTTCCTATGAAATTCTACCCTAAAAAAATATTTTTTCAAATTACATATAAATCCTAAAATATTAAATTTATCCTAAATTTTTTTCTTCTTACCATATAATTTCTATTTTCATAACTCTAAACTTTTATAACTTTCTCAAAAGAAAATTTCAATTAAGATTATATATATAAACAATAAAATGGGATGTGTGTAAAAATTTATTAAAATAATAATTTATCTAAGTGCTTAATTGGATTTTCATTCAAAATAAGAAATGAATTAATTTGTATTAGGTTATTTAAATAATTTTAATTTGAAAAATATTTTATGAGGATTTTGAAGGGTGTCAAAAGGCTTACTCAAAAAATATTATTGACATGCCCAAAAAATATTACTTCGATACTACCAAAATTTAGAAGCCAGAAAGGTATTATTTGTGTACTTCAAAATGAAAATGTTAAGTGAACTAAAAATTGACAAAAAGTTAAAAATAGTGGATACACCCAGTCGGGATTATAATATTGAATTGAGTAAATTTGACTTAATTGTGTAGTTATTTTTATCAAAATTTTTGTTTTTGTTTTTTTTTAAAAATCTAAATAGCTGTGCTCTTTTCAAAACACATCAAACGCTTTCTGGACTCGGCCCGTCGGCTGCTTGGCTTCATGCCAATAATGTGTTAAATAATTTAGAGCTTGTCCCCGTTCTATTAGCCTGATTGATTGAGACGCAGGTGTGAGATCGTACTGAAGTGAGAAAAATAAATCTTCATAAACTTCGAAGCTATTGATTTTATTTACAATTGAGTTTGAATCAAAGTCCTGAATGCATGAACCTCTAATTAAATACAACCATTTGTTCTAACTTCCTAACCAGTAGTAACTAGTGCCCATCCAAAGCATCGTGATTGAGTATTTAACTACTCAAACGAAGCAGCATATTTTCATGACATGAGTATTTATGCAGCGCATTCATGTGGTACTTAAGCAACTTTTACTGGCACATTATTAAATAAACTTTAAGCTTGTCGATTAGTTAAACTAAAATGCTTGCGAAAGAGCAAGAGAGGGTAATTAAGCCAAACAGAGTTTGTAGTCATAAGATGAGTGCATAATGGAGCTTTGAGAAGTTGTTCACAAGTTGGCTCTTGCTTGAAATGTTAAGTGACAAGCCCATTTATACCTACAGGGAGGCATGCCGAGATCGACAATGTTCTAGAGTTTTCTGATCTCAAGAGTTTTCATGGCTTAAAGAGCTCTCATTTTCACAATATCCTGCCTACATGTTACAATAATCTAGCAATATTTAGAGGCTTCCAGGATCTGTACAAGTAAAGACTATGCTAGAGATGGATGCTTCAAAACACAAGCAAAGATAGCATATTTTGGATTTGTCAAATTTGAGCAGCCCATAACAATATGCTAGCCAAGAAATTAAACAATTGGCACGTGGACTCCCATAGCCTTTTTTTTTTTTTTTCTAGGAAGGGGAATAGCGAAAGTCAAAATTAATTTTTTTGTCCCTATCTCTCCAGGATTTGAACTCAGGTGATTAGCCGAATAAAACTGCTTGAAAATTACTCGATTAAGATAAGCTCCTTTAGTTTATCTCTTATATGATTAATATTTTTAGAGGTATGGATAGCAAAAACCTAGGTCGATCCTAGATATAGCAATGCCCAAATTTGGTCTAGGTATATTTTTTGAACACTTGGGATGGGCCTAAAAAGCACAGCACTAAGACGAGTTTCTTTTATTGAGGCTTAAAAAATTTAGATTTTAAATTTTATAATATTATATACGTATATTTTTAACTTATTTCATAATTTTCTGATCTTAAATTTTATTTTAATAAAATTAGGCTTGAAAATATGAATTTTAAATAATTAAAATTTTAAATATATGTAACAGATAGGCCAAATAAATATAATTATTTATTTATTTTTTCATAAGCTCTAAGTTCGAACTAGACCCCAGCCTCATCAAGTAAAGTCTGGGTTTGGCCCAACCTCATGATTGCCCAGCCCGAATTGTCCGGGTCCAGGTGCAGGCGAATATTTTTGACAACCCTATTAGTGATGAAGCTATGCGAAAGCCAACCTGAGCCTTGAAAATTTCTTTGAGGCCTGCTAATTTTTAAAAAATATAAGCCTTAATAAAAAAGTAATATTCATTTTAATTCTTAACATATTTTTTTTTATACTTTTAGTAAAATTAATAATGTTTATATTCGGTCATAACAAAAATTCATATATTCAACTAAAAATATTCATAGTAGTCTCGATAAATAATGTTTATTGAAAAAATATTTTAGTTTGTAGCTGGGTTAAAAAACCTGAAACAAAAATGAACAGAAGCCCAAGTTGATAAGCTGATTAAAGTTGAAATATTGAAACCAACTAAACAAAATTGAACAAACAATATGTTAGAGGAGAGATGATTAAGAAATTAAATAAAAACCTGAAACAGCATCAACGAATTCTCCGTTAATAAACAGCTTCGTGAACTTGATCTCCGGCATCTTGAAAAAAGACTGCTCGGAGCTTCCATTATTGCTAAGGCCCGCCATCTCTCTCTTTTTCTGTCTCTCACTATGGCCCCTTTATGCTGTGTCTGGTATATATGCTCACTACACAATTTATTTAATTTATATCTAGGCACGTTGTTCATTTAAATATTATTAATTTGCTATTAGTGCCTACTTCCAAACTAAATTATGAGAGTTTGCACTATTATTTAACTAAAAGATTTGAAAAGATATCATTTTTAAGGCAGAGCCGATACATCAAATGTAACTTGCATCAACCTACTAGGAGTATTTTTTCATGACCTTCTTATCATTCGGTTGATAATAATTATGTTATCAAAAAAAAAAAAGAAAATTACTTATAGACTAACATAAGCTGCTTCAAATTTAATAAGACCCCATTTCTAATATAAATTTTTTTTTTTAACGCAAGAGTAGTATAATGGCTGGATGTGCATATTAGATTATTAACACTAAAAGTCCTTGTCGTTTATAGTAAATTAGAACAGCCAAAAGTTTTAAGCTTTCGAAATGTTAAATCCAAGATATTTTAAATTATTTACTCTATTGAACTAGTTTAACAATTAAAATGACATTATTACATTTATCAACATAGTTAAACTATGTATATTATTTACTAAACATAATTGATGATAAATGTAAATATGATTTTTTTTTTCAATTATATTCTTGTCATAAAAACTCAAATATTAGACATGATTTTTTTAAAGGATAAAAATATACATATTGTATCATTTATAAAATTGTATATTAATTTAGAACATCAATAGTGTAAATGTATAAAATATTAGTAGACATGTATATTTTATAATATTAAATGAGTTGTGTCTGAAGATAATTATTTTGAATTACAAGAAGTCTATATAACTTTTTGTTAGGCTTTGATAAATTGGGAAATTCCATATCTTAGAGTAGGTTATGTTAAAGATTTTCTAGATTTTTTTTTAACATCTAAGTATGTTATTGTCTTTATTTGTTTTTTTATCAAACATGCATTCTTAACCATTTTGGTATAATTTTTTTTTTCAGCCGAATGAACGTATACTTTTTTTCTATTGATTTTTATTTGTAGCTTTACTTTGTCTTGTGCTCGGGTCGGGCTGTGATAGCAAAACTTGTAAAAATAGCAATGGCAGTTTTGTAAACTTAGTAAAATGGTATTTTTGTAAATAAAATTGCAAATTATATCCCCAAAACTGCAATAGAAAACTTGTGTTTGCAGGACTAATGTGTTAAACTTAAAAATCTTGTCCTTCTATTTTTAAAATAAATGACTGTTGCAATGTAATTGGTTCATAATAAGATAAAAGAAGGGTAATTAAGGATTCGTTTGATATAGTTTTTCAAACAAAACTTATTTAGGTGGAGCTTTTGTTGGTAGAGTTTTTACTCAAAAAATTGTAATTGTTTGGTTGTCAATAAATTTTTTTATTAAAAATTATAAAATTACTTTAATAAGTAAAGTTTTTAAAGTTATGTCATGGAAGGAGTGAAATAAAATTGTCAATTAAGTAAACGATATTTTAAAAAAGTTTTTCAACCTCTACTCTCGAAAGCATAAAATTTAAGATTTTCTAATAGAGGCATAATAACTTATTTATTTTTTAAAAACTCTATTAAAAAAACAACCAAACAATAAACGAAAAACCTAAAAAGAGCTTATGTTCATAGCCATTAGATAAGCAATACCAAATAGGCGCTAACTCTATTTCAATGTAATTTTGCCCCTAAATATATGCAATTGTGTGTGAGTGTGTGTGTGTGTGTGTGTATAATCTATTTTTAACTAATTTTTTATTATCTAAAATTGATATAGTTACTTCTTTAGGAGAGGCTTACAAAAAATTAATGCTTGCCATAATTAATTTATATTAATTATCACAGTCATGCAAGACTTACAAAGGTTATAGAAGGTCTGTATAACGGATCATGATCATTTTATGATCTGAGCACTCCTGATATTTTACAGATCTTGTGCCCACTGTATTTTAATGTTAGTGGATTATTAGGATTTAACTATATTTCCTTTTAATTTATTAACCACCAATCATATTAACATAATTTGCTCATATGAAGATTAGATCAGGAGAGGATCTTAATCCATGTATAACATATTTATATATACGACTAACAATGTGATAATATCTCATTAATTTATGTGATAATTAGTTATTGATGAGTCTTATCATTTTTCATTCAAATGGTAAATTTATAATTGCGCCACATCAATTGATTTACAAATTTTGTATGTTGACTATAACTTTAATTATTAGGGTGCCTCTAAGTTACGTTAAGCGTAACTTACGTTTTTTGTCTTTTTTCTTCTGGCGAATTTCACACGAGTCCTTGTATTCTTTATGTTTATGGATGTATTTGCCTTCTTTTATCAATTATACATCTATTTTTCATTCTTTCCAATGTTCTTTTTATTTTTTTAAATAATAACATACGATTATCAAATGGCCAAACCTAGGTTACGTGTAACGCAACATACATTCAAGAAGTGAAATATCTATTGGCACCCTTGAATTTTATGGAAACTACATTAATTGAATTAAAATGGTAAATTAAAATATCAAATGGTATCTATTAATCAGAATTAATCAGAGTATATGTTGATAATGCCCTTTAATCAGAATTAATTCTTAGGAATGATTTTAACGGTAATTCTGAAAGCTATTGCATGTTAATTTTGAAGTCTGTCATGTATAATTTTTTATATTTTTTATATAATTTCTCTTTAATTTAATTATATAATTAAATTACATGCAATAAACCTACAATTCAAGACTAGGATTAATAAATTTAGGACCAGAAGTTTATTCTGAATTTATAGATTTGTATGAATTTGATAATCATTTAATAATGTTTAAAGAAATAAATAAAACTTTAGAGAAAATAAAAAAATCGATAGGAGGGATGGAAGAATAATCAGAATTAATTCTTAGGAATGATTTTAACGGTAATTCTGAAAGCTATTGCATGTTAATTTTGAAGTCTGTCATGTATATTTTTTATATTTTTTATATAATTTCTCTTTAATTTAATTATATAATTAAATTACATGCAATAAACCTACAATTCAAGACTAGGATTAATAAATTTAGGACCAGAAGTTTATTCTGAATTTATAGATTTGTATGAATTTGATAATCATTTAATAATGTTTAAAGAAATAAATAAAACTTTAGAGAAAATAAAAAAATCGATAGGAGGGATGGAAGAAGACAAATACATCCACAGCTGTAAAAATTGAAAATAAAAAGAATTAGGAGGGCTCATATGATATTTGCCAAAAAGAAAAAGACAAAGAACGTAAGGTACATTGATTGTAACTTAGGCGTTCCCTAATTATTATAGATGAACTTATTTTTGGATAAATTTTTTCACATACTCATTAAGATCAATATGAAATCACTAAATGGCATTCATTTAAATGTGGTATTTCTTTTCGTACACGTTTTAAACTCGATATATTTACATCAAATTACCAATAACAATTTAATATGGCACCTCAAGATCAAAATCTATTCATCATCAACGGCTTATAGACCAATAGCAACCTACCGCCCAAGGGCGAAACTAGCAATTGGATTTGGGGGTTGCCAAAATATAAACGAAAAAATTATTGCAACACGTGTAAAAATTAATGCCATTTGAATCTGAGATTAATCAAAATACTAAATAATTATATACGTCATCTACTTCAATCATCTATTAAAAATAAAGTTTAAGTTCTTTTTATATCTTGAAAGTCATCTAATCAATTTTTATTTCATATATTTGATACATATATGATAGATATTTGATATTTAGCTTCTAAATATAAAGGAATTAATATTATTGCATGATGATTTGATACATATATTCATGTGTATCTTCTAAATTTTAGAAGACAAATGTGGAAAATAGCACCACATTTTTTAGAAGGTGGTGCCCACCACTATTCCCTGCTTTGAATGCGGCTGTTACTGCATTCTTTGAATCAAAGAAAACAAAAGAAGAAAAATTTGGCGCCGCCCAAAGAAATAAGGAAAAAGAAGAAAGAGAGAAGAAAAAAAGAGATGCCGGGCCGAAGAAGGAAAAGAAAAGAAAAATTAATAAAATAATAATAATAATTAAATATTAAATGAACAGTAGCCAATTTTGGCTATAAAAACGCTGGCTCCCTTCATTTGTAAATCATCGAGTTCTTCAGTTCTTTTCTTTATTTAGAGAGTGTTTTTAAGAGTTATAGTGATTTGAGAGTTTGGGTGTATTGGGATTTTGGGAAGTGAGCTAAAATACTACAATACTTGTAACTCCTTTTCACTAGTAAAATATTTCCTTCTGTTTTGCCCGAACCACGTAATTTCCGGTGTCCTCTTTTGTGCTTGTTCTTTATTTTTCTTTCAATTTTATTTTAGCTGCGTGTCTGCTCCACCCACTAATTTCCTAACAATGGTATCAGAGCTATTGGTTGTATTTTTGGAGTTGGGTACTGTTCACGTAAGGGGTACTATTCACGTATACGGCACTGTTCACGTATACGATACTATTCACGTATACGCTACTGTTCACATATACGATACTATTTACGTATATGGTACTATTCACGTGAAATGGTGAGAGCGATCCAAGAATCTTGCGGTGCAAAGCAGGGAATAGTGGTGTGAGTAAAGTAACTGTGTGGTTTTGTACATGTCGAGGAAAGTTCTGTCACAAAGGCGATAAGAATTTAAGGAGTCTGGGTTTTAAGTGGGACCATTGTGACCCCTCCAGTCTTTCCTGGGAACTTTCCTGGTGTGCATTCTCACACATACTCACAACTATTCAAGGTGGTACACTAGCTTGTGTGCGATATTTATCAACAAAATGGCGGCAAAGTATGAAATTGAAAAGTTTAATGGAAATAATTTTTCGTTGTGGAAAATGAAGATGAACGCTGTATTGAGGAAAAATAATTGCTTGGCAGCAATTTGAGAAAGGCCCATTGAGATAACTAATGACAAGTGGAACGAGATAGATGGCAACGCCATTTCTGATCTACACTTGGCACTTGCAGATGGAGTATTATCCAGTGTGGCAGAGAAAAATACAGGGAAGGAAATATGTGATACTCTTACAAAATTGTATAAGGCCAAATCACTACACAATAAAATCTTCTTGAAAAGGAAACTTTATACTCTTCGAATGACGGAATCTACAATGGTGGCCGACCACATCAACACCTTGAAGACTCTATTTTCACAACTCACAACGTTGGGTCATAATATAGAGGAAAATGAATGTGCAGAGCTTCTACTTCAAAGTCTACCAGATTCATATGATCAACTCATCATCAACCTGACAAACAACAATCCAGCGGACAGTCTAGTTTTCGACGATGTTGCAGCCTCCATATTAAATGAGGAGAGCAGGCGGAAAAATAAGGAAAACAGACAAGCAAGTTCGCAGCAAGTGGAGGCGCTATCGGTGATGAAAGGGAGATCAACGGAACGTGGCCCCAGTGGGAGTCAAAATCATGGTAGATCAAAATTCAGAAGTAAGAAGAATGTTAAATGCTACAACTGTGGTAAGAAAGGGCACGTCAAAAAGGAGTGCTGGAGTAACCAGAAGAGAAGAGTGGGTAAAGAACCTGAGTCATCAAATGCTGAGGGTTGTGTAGCAAGTACCTCGGATGATGGCGAAATACTTTACAGCGAGGCAACAACTGTTTTAGAAGGCAGAAAATGACTGTCTGATGTCTGGCTTATAGACTTAGGAGCTACCTGGCACATGACCTCTCGGAGAGAATGGTTCCACACATATGAACCTATCTCAGGAGGATCTGTATATATGGGAGATGATCATGCTTTGGAGATCGCTGGTATTGGTACTATTAAAATAAAAATGTTTGATGGTATAATTCGCACAATTGGGGAGGTACGACATGTTAATGGCCTGAAGAAAAATCTATTGTCTTTGGGACAAATAGACAATCATGGGTGCAAAACTCATGTAGAGAATGAAATTATGAAGATCGTTAAAGGAGAGCTTGTATTGATGAAGGCAGAAAAGATCGGTGCTAATCTATTCATGCTTAAAAGAGAAACACTACAGGAGGCTGATGAGTGTGTCGCATCAAATGGAGAAGAGTCAACGATGATGTGGCATCTCAAACTTGGCCACATGTCAGAACAAAGTTTGAAGATTCTTTCTGAGCAAAAATTACTTCCAGGGCTCAATTCGGTAAGTTTACCATTTTGCGAGCATTGTGTTACAAGTAAGCAGCATAGATTAAAATTCAGTAGATTTATTGCTAGAAGTAAATGCATTCTAGACTTGATTCATTCTGATGTTTGGGAATCACCGGATATATCCATGGGAGGTGTAAAGTACATGGTGACTTTCATTGATGATTATTCCAGAAGATGTTGGGTGTATCCAATTAAGAAAAAGTCAGATGTATTTCTAGTGTTTAAAGAATACAAAGCGCGGGTGGAACTTGAATCTGGTAAAAAGATTAAGTGCTTGAGGACGGATAATAGTGGAGAATATACAGACGGAGAGTTTCTTGCTTTCTGTAAGCAAGAAGGTATTCAGAGGCAGTTCACGGTGGCATACACTCCTCAACAAAATGGAGTGGCGGAGCGGATGAACAGAACTCTTACAGAAAGAATAAGAGCTATGTTGAGGACTGCTGGTCTACCCAATTCATTCTGGGCAGAATCAGCCAAAACTGCCTGTTATATAGTAAATCGGTCACCATCTACAGCTATTGGGTTGAAGACGACGATGGAGATGTGGACTAGAAAGCCAGCTGATTATTCCTACCTACATGCATTTGGATGTCCTGTATACGTGATGTATAATGCCCAAGAAAGAACAAAGCTGGATCCAAAATCTAGAAGATGTATCTTCTTGGGGTATGCTGATGGAGTAAAGGAGTATCGTCTGTGGGACCCCACTGCCCACAAGATCGTCATCAGCAGAGATGTTGTCTTTATAGAAAATCAACAGCAAAGGAGAAATGAGGATGATAGCAGTGTAAAAGAAAAGTCAGAGACTATACCGGTATATGTGAAAAATAATCTAGAAGATTCAGATTCTTCTGAAGCAGCACCAGAGCACGAAGAACAAGAACTAGTTGAGTCCGAGGCTCCAGAAGTTCGTCGGTCAACTCGTGAAAGACGACCACCAATGTGGCACTCAGAGTATGTCACAGAGATCAACGTTGCATACTGTCTTCTAATAGAGGATGGAGAGCCTTCAACTTTTCATGAAGCTTTAAACAGCTCAGATGTTGCTTTGTGGATGACAGCAATGCAGGAAGAAATTGAAGCTCTACACAAGAACAAGACATGAGAACTTGTACCACTACCACGTGGAAGAAAAGCCATTCGAAACAAATGGGTCTACAAGATCAAGCGTGATGGCAATGACCAAGTGGAGCGGTATCGTACGAGACTGGTGGTGAAAGAATATGCTCAGAAAGAAGGTATTGACTTCAACGAGATATTTTCACCGGTGGTTCGACTCACAACAGTTAGAATAGTCTTGGCAATATGTGCTACATTTGACCTACATCTAGAGCATTTAGATGTGAAAACTGCATTTCTTCATGGAGAACTTGAAGAAGAAATATATATGCTCCAACCAGAAGGTTTTGCAGAAACAGGAAAAGAGAACTTGGTTTGCAGGTTAAACAAATCTCTATACCGTCTCAAACAGGCGCCGAAGTGTTGGTATAAGAGATTTGATTCCTTCATTATGAGCCTTGGATACAACAGACTCAGTTCAGAGCATTGTGCATATTACAAGAGGTTTGAAGATAATGATTTCATTATTTTGCTGTTGTATGTGGATGACATGTTGGTAGCAGGTCCCAACAAAGATCGAATCCAAGAATTGAAGGCACAGTTGGCTAGGGAGTTTGAAATGAAGGACTTGGGACCAGCAAACAAGATTTTAGGGATGCAAATTCACCGAGACAGAAATAACAGGAAGATTTGGCTTTCGCAGAAGAATTACTTGAAGAAAATCTTGCGACGCTTCAACATGCAAGATTGTAAGTCAATTTCTACCCCGCTTTTTGTTAATTTCAAATTATCCTCAAGTATGTGTCGTAGCAATGAAGCAGAGAGGAAGGAGATGCCTCGAGTACCGTATGCATCAGCAGTGGGAAGTTTGATGTTCGCTATGATATGTACTAGACCAGACATTGCACAAGCAGTGGGAGCAGTCAGTCGATACATGGCGAATCCTGGTGGAGAGCATTGGATAGCTGTGAAGAGGATTCTAAGATACATCAGAGGAACCTCAGATGTTGCATTATGTTATGGAGGATTAGAGTTTACTGTAAGGGGTTATGTGGATTCAGATTTTGCAGGAGATCTTGATAAAAGAAAATCCACTACTGGTTATGTGTTTACACTTGCGGGAGCAGCTGTAAGCTGGATTTCGAAACTGCAGACCATTGTGGCATTATCTACAACAGAAGCAGAATACATGGCAGCTACACAAGCTTGCAAGGAAGCTATTTGGATACAAAGATTATTGGAGGAGCTCGGGCACAAACAACATAAAATTCCTGTGTTTTGTGACAGTCAGAGTGTCTTGCACATTGCAAGGAATCCAACCTTTCATTCCAGGACAAAGCACATAGGGGTGCAGTATCACTTCATTCGAGAAGTAGTGGAAGACGGAAGTGTGGATTTGCAAAAAATCCATACCAAGGAGAACCTAGTAGATGTTTTGACCAAGCCAATAAATGCTGACAAGTTTATCTGGAGTATATCCTCTTGTGGCCTAGCAGAAACGTAGGCAACATGACAATGGCGAAGCAGAAAGGATGGTGTGGAGATTGATTGCTTCTCAATCTAATCTCCAAGTGGGAGAATGTGGAAAATAGCACCACCTTTTCTAGAAGGTGGTGCCCACCACTATTCCCTGCTTTGAATGCGGCTGTTGCTGCATTCTTTGAATCAAAGAAAACAAAAGAAGAAAAATTTGGCGCCGCCCAAAGAAATAAGGAAAAAGAAGAAAGAGAGAAGAAAAAAAGAGATGCCGGGCCGAAGAAGGAAAAGAAAAGAAAAATTAATAAAATAATAATAATAATTAAATATTAAATGAACAGTAGCCAATTTTGGCTATAAAAACGCTGGCTCCCTTTATTTGTAAATCATCGAGTTCTTCAGTTCTTTTCTTTATTTAGAGAGTGTTTTTAAGAGTTATAGTGATTTAATAGTTTGGGTGTATTGGGATTTTGGGAAGTGAGCTAAAATACTATAATATTTGTAACTCCTTTTCACTAGTAAAATATTTCCTTCTGTTTTGCCCGTGGACGTAGGCTAAAAGCTGAACCACGTAATTTCCGGTGTCCTCTTTTGTGCTTGTTCTTTATTTTTCTTCCAATTTTATTTTAGCTGCGTGTCTGCTCCACCCACCAATTTCCTAACAACAAACACAATCAATCTTTACTTCTATTAGTTTAAAAACCACAACACCAAATGACCCTTGGTCAGCCAACTACTTTTTTTTTTTAAAAAAAAAAAGCATGTGCAAGTTCAGAGCCAAGGAGAATTGTAAATGGGAGTAACAACGGACTTGATTTGGAGATACTTGTATAGAGACTCCAATCCATATTCCCTACCAAATCCACTCATCTTGTATCCTCCGTAAGGGCAATCCATAGAAAAACCAAAATAACAATTGATCCATATAATGCCTGCTCGTATTGATCTGGAGACCGTGTTAGCCACGTTCAAGTCCTTGGTTACAATACCTGCTGCGAGGCCATACTGGGTATTGTTTGCACTCTTAATCGCCTCCTCAACAGTCCTGCAATCGCTTACCAAAAAATGATCAGAACACTGAGAATTTTAAGGAGATTAAATATTTTCTTACTTCAATCTCGAAATAATCAGAATCCTAAAGAGGGTTGCAGAGTTTTTCACTTCTGCACTTTTTTTTTCCCTACAGACATGCTATTCTCTCACTCACTTGAATTTCATCAATGCCATCACAGGTCCGAATATTTCTTCCTTTGCTATTATCATGTCCTCCTGTAGAAATTGCAAGATTAATAATTGAAGAAAATAACTTTGATCATGACATTGTAATCAAGATTCTCATACACATACTTGTTAGAAAAGTTTACCTTGACATTAGTGAAAATTGTAGGCTCAATATAATATCCCTTGTCACCAATTGGCTTACCCCCAGTTAACAAGGTTGCTCCTTCTCTTTTTCCATGCTCAATGTAAGAAAGAATTCTATCGAAGTGCCTCTCGCTAATCTGTTACGTACGTAGAATCACAGAAATAATGTTTTACGGAATTCAATGTAAGAATTTTCTTGCTACGACTTAGCTGATTTTAGTCTTAAGCTTTAACAGATTAATAGTACCTGTGGTCCTTGACGAACAGTGGGATCAAAAGGATCACCAACTAGCCAAGCTTTTGCCTTTTCAAGCAACTTCTTCTCAAATTTATCGTAGATTCCTTCCTGAACAAAAACACGAGAACTTGCCACACAAATTTCTCCCTAAAAATTAAGATTTAGAAAAGAAAAATGTTAGAACATATTGGTCGATAGTAGATTTGAATTAATTAATTATATGAGTTAAAAGAAAGAAAGATAAACAACATTTTACCTTGTTATACAGGTTGCCCAAAAGAGCAACATCAGCAGCTGTATCTAAATCAGCATCATCAAAAATCAGGAGAGGTGATTTGCCTCCTAACTCTAGCGAAACCTGTTTCAAATTGCTTGCTGCTGCTGCCTGCATCACCAGACGTCCCACATCCGTAGACCCTGTAAAGCAAACCTGAAAAGACAGAGACCACCAAATTGTGAATATCTGGTATCAAATGAATTTCAAGCACTTTCGTACAAAATCTTCTCATATTTTTGATCTCACATAGTCGATGTCCATATGCGAGCAAATGGCAGCACCGGCAGTCGGTCCAAATCCAGGTACAACATTGAGCACTCCATCAGGTATCCCAGCCTGAAGTACATGATCAGCTATACATGTCAATTGCATAAAGCGTTTGATGATCAGTGTATCTGAATGAATCGAAGGCACTTACCAGCTTGGCAAGATGAGCATAATAAAGAGCAGTGAGGGGAGTTTGCTCGGCAGGCTTGACAATCATTGTGCACCCAGCGGCTAAGGCAGGGCTAACCTTCATGAAAAACATGGTGGTAGGAAAATTCCAGGGAATGATGTGTCCAACAACGCCAACTGGCTCACGCAACGTGTAGCCCTGTAACTCGCTTGACATTTTCAGAACCTCTCCGTGTATTTTATCGGCTGCCCCCGCAAAGAAACGAAGGAATTCGGCAGCCCCAGGAATTTCCGCGGTTTTGGCCCTCAAGTATACTTTGCCGGCATCAAGAGCATCTAACGCTGCTAATTCCTCTACATGTTCCTCAATTAAGTCCGCAAATTTCCACATTAGCCGTCTCCTCTCCTGATTAAAATTTTAAGGTACACATAACAGTTATGCTTTTGGTATTTTATCGGCAATTTGAAAATTTTTAAATAGTGACGTTAAACTTCATTACTTACAGCTCCAGAAAAACGGGGCCATGGACCATGATCAAAGGCGCGACGGGCAGCCTTGACAGCAAGATCAATATCCTCCTTGTCTCCTTCTGCAATTCTTGCTATGACTTCACCTGTTCTAGGGTCAATTGTCTCAAACGTCCTCCCTGTCAGAAAAATTAATTAATTTTTTGCCCCTCAACGTTAGTTGTGGTTACTTAGTAAATAAATAAAAATTAAGCGAAATAAAATGCGCAAGTACATATGTGAAAGAGATGATATAACAATATATCTGTCGTCCTTGCAATAATCTTGTAAACTATAAAGTACATGGATTCTAAAAATTGGTAGCGAAATTGGTAGTTACAAGCTCTTATTAATTTCAACTACGAAATTTTACTAAGTTCTTATTTCAGTTTATTATTAAATGTTAGACATATTTTTAGTACTTCTATTTAGACTCTATTTAATATTGTATTGTTTTGGCTCACAAGAATTTATGAAACGCTTTAAGCCATAACTCCTTAAATCCTGAGATCCAAAAGACCTCCAAAAAATTAATAATATAAATGAAAAGAAGCCAAGTAACCCACAAAAAAAAGAAAAAAAAAACAATATTAAGAAAGTGAGATGATTGAGAAACCTGAAACAGAATCAACAAATTCTCCGTCAATGAACAGCTTTGTGAACTTGATCTCCCGCAACTTGAATAAAGACTTGGTGCTTCCATTGCGAAGGCTCGCCATCTCTCACTCTCTCACTCATTATATGGCCTCTTGAGCTTATTTCACAATTTATTTATAGGCTCAAACATATTTAAAATATTATAGTAAAATCTCTATAAATTAATATTGTTATATAAAATTTTTTACATTCCGGACTTGACAAATAAGCTAAATTAATAATTTTAATAAATTAATAAGATAATACTTTCTTGAAAAATCCTTGAAAAACTATATTCATGTTATAAATTAAAAATTCACTGAACTAACAAATAAATTGTTATGATATTTTACTTAAATAAAATATAACTCTAATGTTTTTTTTTCTTGAAATTTAAAATATAGTTTTAATTTTTCTTATAGCATCTAAAAGTTCGTGGGTTGAATTCTTAGATTGAAATAAATTTGAATTTATTTTTTAATTAATTTAAATTAATTGGTTAGATTGGTAAAATACAATGAACTTTTAGTTGATTAAATGTATGTTCATTGAATTGGAAATGCACTATGTGGATCAACAAATTATTTATTTATTAATTAACTAATACCTCTTCTGATTATTAGATTTTATATGATTCCATATCATTAATTTATAGAGGTTATTAGTTTAATATTTTTTTATAGTACCTACTTCCAAAATAGGATTATGAGATTTTATATGCCATGTTTTAAACTAAGAGATTTGAAACGATATAATATTTAATAATATTTCTTGTTACCTACTCTTATCTCTTTATACAAAAATATCTTTTATGAGGTACTCCGAAATCGTTAAATTATATTTTATTTTCTGATGACCCGTAAAAAAATGGTTACTCAGAGACAAATATGATTTAAGAGGACTAGGGGCTATCGCTATTGAGGTGCGTGCGTAACGACCACTGCAAGACCACTAATTCTGACTTCGTTGGGTAATATTTTGTTCATTTTAAACGCATTAATTGAAAAATGAAGGACTTGTGTTCTTGACAAACATTATGAAGTGAACCAGCAGCATAAGCCTAGCTCCTTTTCAATTTTGATCAGCTACACCATAAAACAGAAAAGTCTGACGTCTTGGACGTTCCGTTCCCGGCTAATGACTAGCTAGAGTAGGACCCTTATTCGTTATTTTTAGAATTTTTTAATTTTGTGTTGTGAAACTGTAATGCACTTTGTCCTGTTCAGTCTTTTTCATCTCCACTTCTAACTTGTCTAATTATGATCAATTTCTCTTCTGCCTCTCCGTTGCTGTCTTCAACAACAGACTTTTTCTGGCTCCCTTTCCAAATTAAGTGTCTCTTTTCAAATTGATCACTTGTACCCAAAATAGGAGACTCATTTACATTGCTTGAGAACCAATTTTTGACATCAGGAGATTCTAACTATAGAATAAACAAAAGAAAAATTTATTTCATTTACTTATGTTGAACCAATTAATCCCTAATTCAGATCAATTTGGCACCCAAGATCCTTTAGAACAAGCCTAGATATATGAACTTTAAGGCTAACACTCAATTAATAAAGCAGATTTAGGAACAGAGATCAAAAGAAAAACAAAAACTCAAGAAAACAAACAAGAGCAGCACACAAGCAAGCTAACTGGTCAAAACAGGAACAGGCGCCCCTTTCTTTCTTATTGAATTAATTCAGCCCAGAACTACAGACAATGTTTCAAGCTTTTCAAAGAGCCATAGTTTGTATCCTAACTCTCTATTAATGCAAAGATGCAGACTCTTGAATAAGTTCATAAATATTAATCTTTAATATAGAGCTAAATAATGAATAAACTCATAAATATTAATCATTGATGTAGAGCTAATTACGAAGTTATAAGTTTATATATTAATTAACAAGATCAAGTCTATATTTTATGAGTATTGATGGAGCCATATGCTTTTGTATAAACTGATATAGCATAACGACATCGGTCAGATCAGAACACTTTATAATCACATGATTTACTTTAACTAATTAATACAGTTATGTCATATCAATTTGTATAAGAATTTGTGACTCGATCACTTATTTTAAATAAGATGAAGTAATAAGTAATTTAACAAGTTATGAGATTTTTCATCCAACATATGTGTGCGACATTAGTGTTTGGGATGAAAATTTGTTATACAATAGAATCTCGTTAAATTAATACTCGATAAATTGATAATCTTGATTAAATGATAGTTTTTGTCAGTCCCAATGTAGTAAATTAATAATTCGATAAATTTATTAGATAATAAATTTTTAAAAAATCTTTCTTTTCCATTAGATCAAATTAATTCATAAATCAATAATTAATTAATTTGAAATTAAAATACTTTATATGTCTACCAATTTTCTTTGTTGTGTTGTCATAAGAATGTAAGCATTTAATTGATTATTATTGCTTTTTTTTTACAACTTTTAAATGAGAAATCAATGTTGTATTCTATGTGCTTTGTTAAGAAAATAAGAGAGAAGTCGACGTAATATATTGTCTCTAAAATCTCTCCTCTAATAAGTTACCATAAAATCATGATCTAGCAATGTAATTCAGCCAAATGATTATCAAATGACATCTTTACTCAATCAAGATCATATCATAATCTTATTATACAACTTGAACAAAATCGCCAAATTCTCTAATTGCACCACCTCTCTACTATTAGAAAAAGAACGGCACTAAACTAGCAGAAATTGAATAGAAACAGCTAAATAGTCGAGGCGTTTGTGAGCACTATCCTTAAGACCAAATTCCCTGCCTCAAGATACAATATCTCAGTGCAAGAAGGACGAACGAAGGCGGTTTGATCTCCAGGATACACTACTGCACTACTACACTCAATACAATAGTTTAGAACAACAAAACTAACAGCGATGAACAAGATCAGAAACAACACAGAAAAGAGAGCGAATCAATTTTCTAGGATATAAATTGTGCAGTGTAATTGGCTCTTTATATAGATACGCCCTAGCCCCTGTAAATTTAAAAATAAATATGAAATTGATTAGGAATCAAATTCTCAATATAATTTGAATTTAAAAATAATTAAAGTAAAGGGCAAAGTCGTAAAAAGCGGCCAAGCTCGCGCACATACATGGCAACCTTGCCAGGGGGTCCCCCCTACGCGTGAGTTATTGGGCGCGTGCGCCCAATTAATAAATTTCCAGAATGGGGTCCTCTCTTTTTGCCCAATTAATAGATTCCCAGAATGGGGTCCTCTCTTGGGTTTTGTTTAATGGGCATGGGCCTTCTCTTTACGAGATTGTCACCACACCATATTTGGTTTCTATATATAAACCAACTAAAGCTCTCTTATCTAAGTAATGTGGGATATTGGTATTTTAAAAACCAACTCAATCTCTAACAATCGCCCACATATTTCAAAATGCTCAATTTCATTCATCTTCATCCTTGTCCATAAAGTTTAATGCATATGAACTAGTGCCTTTTGGGTTATGAACTAGCCATTGAACAATTAATTGTGTCTCACAGGAACTTGGTAAAACATATAGCTTCTATAAACTAATATTCCTTTTGTTTAAGGCAGAGGACTAGAAGCTCACATTAAACTCTCACTATGTTTATTTGTTCTGCGATTTGGCACTTTAATGGCCCTGTGCCCCTAGATTCATTAGTGCTCTAGAGAAGCCCGTCTAACTCTCTTAGGAACCAACCCAATTCCACACTCACCTAGGTGAATCTCTATCAAGTATGTCATGCAATTTTGACACACCACCATACACAATATATGGGCTATGGAATTCAATAAGAGCTCAATTGCTCAACCTAAATCACTGCAATAAACATTATCTCACCATAGGGAGGACTCATAAATAAAGAATATCTTTATTGAATAAAATTAAGATTGCAATATATAGATAATGCTACAAGACAACAATTTTTTTTTACCGTTATAAACCTAATTCATGGGGATCTCCAATCACATAGGTAGGGTTGCCACCACTTTTACCTTTTGATCTAGACAGTAATCCCATCCTCCTCGAAGTGATCACTATTAAACTTCTATTTAGTGGTTTTGTCAGAGGATCGGCCAAATTCAACTCTAACCTTATAAAGTCTAGGCTCACAACACTTGACTCTAGCAATTGCTTAACAATACTATGTCTCATCCATATGTCTCTATTCTTCTCATTATAAATTTTACTCCTAGCTAGGGATGGCAATTGTACCCGCAAACCCGCCCAAACCCACCCGGCAAAACCCGCCCGTTGCGGGTAATTTTACCCGTTGCGGGCAGGTTTTGTATTATAAATTAAAACCCGCACATAGATGCGGGTGGGTTTGGTATTAACCTTATATCCGATGGATACCCGCATGGATATCCATCAAACCCGCAATATTTTTTCCAAATATTTTTAATTTAATTTTAATCTAAAAATGTATAAAGAAAATAATGTCATTAATCAAATTACCAAATAGCCAAAGGCTCAAAGTTGTCTATGTGTGTATATGGCCTATCTCCTATTCTAAAGTCATAATCTAAAGAAAACTAAAGGCATTTTCCTTCGAATTAGTATTTGAAAATATTAATCTTAATTATTATTATAGGCATTGTGTTGGATGGGTGCTTATGGTGGTGAATGAAATGAATATCTTCTCTTGGAGCTTGTTTTAAATGATAATATGAAATATAATTATTATTTTTAGATACTAGTTTGTGTTTTTTAAATGGATTTGTGTAATTTATACTTAAATTTGAGAATTTGTGTTGAATTGATGTGGAAATTTTAATTTTTCATTTACATTGTTTAAATATAAAATTGAGTATGTTATATGGAATTTGAGGTTATTATTATAAATTTATATATTAAACATTTGTGATTTTAAATACGAAAACCTGCAAAAAATCCGCCGGATACCATTGCGGGTTTGGTAATTGTTAAAACCCGCTGCGGGTGGGTTTTTGTAAAAAAATTAAAACCCGCTGGGGGTTGCGGGTGGGTTTGGTAATTTAAATTTTGTGCAGGTTTGGGTTTGGTAATGGCAAACCCGCTGCGGGCAGTGCCCATTGCCATCCCTACTCCTAGCTCTTGCAATAGTGGCTTGACAATCGCAATGAATTAGCACAACAGCGGGAGGATGAGTAGAAATAGGAAGATTTGCTAAGAGGTTTTGCAACCATTCAACCTCTGAATAAGCTTTTTCTAAAGTAATTAGCTCGGACTCCATGGTAGAACAAGCTATACATGTTTGCTTGGATGATTTCCAAGATACTGCACCTCTACCAAGGGTGAAGATATAACCACTAGTGGATTTGAGCTCATTTAACTCAAAGATCCAAGTTGCATCACTATACCCTTCAAGTATAGATCGAGTTCTACTATATTTAAGCTCGTAATTGATGGTGCCTCTCAAATATCTTGCCATTCTGGCTATTACAGTCTAATAATCCTAGTTTGGATTCTGAGTCTAAGTACTTAATCTGCTTACAACATATGTGATATCTGATCTTGTACTATTCATGACCAAGTACATTAGGCTACCAATTAATTGGGAATATCTTACTTAATCAACAACAATGTTCAATGTTCTTCTTTAGATAGGTATTACCATCATACAAAGTGGAAATTGTCTTAAAATCATAATATCCAAATTTCCTCAACAAATTTTCAATAAAGTGTTCTTGTGACAATATGAGACCATCACTAGTCTTTGTAATCTTGATGCCTACAGTAACATTTGCCTCTCCCATGTCTTTCATATTGAAGTTAAAATTAAGCATCATCTTAGTCTGATTAATAGTTCTAGTATTAGAACTCGGAGTAAGCTTGTCATCAACATAGAGACATATGATAACAAATGTATTAGTGTCAATGAATTTAGAATAGATACATTTCTCTAAATCATTAATCATAAATATCCATTGGACACTAATACTTGATCAAATTTTTCATACCACTATTTTGATGCTTGTTTTAAGCCATATAGAAACTTAATCAATTTGCACACCTTATTCTCAGACCACAACCTTCAGGTTGCTCTATAGATCTCCTCATCCAATCTCCATTGAGAAAAGCAGTTTTAACATCCATTTGATGTACATGTAGATTATGAATTGCTGCTAGAGCAATTAAAACTCTAATGGATGCAATCTGAGTTATTAGAGCATAGGTGTCAAAATAATCTATATCTTTATTTTGTGCGAATCCTTTGGCCACCAATTTTGCTTTATATTTATCAATAGATCTATCAATTTTTAATTTCCTTTTAAAAATCCATTTGCACCCAATAGGTTTTGTACCTGAAGGAAAATCAACTAACTCTCGTACATGGTTACTCATGATGGAATCCAATTCATTGTTGATAGCTTCTTTCCATAATGGTGCATCGTGAGAAGTCATAGCTTCTGCAGAAGTTTAAGGATCATTTTATGCAAGAAAAACATAGAAATCATCACCAAATTTAGTGGCTTTTCTCATCCATGTACTTCTTCTTAGTGCAACATTTGAACTTTCAAAAGCATCAATTGTTAACTCAGTATAGGATAATTGTTTCTCAATACTAGTCTTCTTAGGAAAAATAGATTCAAAGAACTTAGCATTCTTGGTCTTAATGATGGTATTTGCCTCAAATGAGATACCTTCATCCTGTAATATCAAGAACCTATATACGGCATTGTTATGGGCATACCCTATAAACATACAATGATAGTTTTTGGTCTCATCCTTATTCTTTTAGGATATGGTTTAAGAACTTTGGCAAGATATCCCCATATTTTGAGGTATGATAAATTAGGCTTATAACTTCTCCACAATTTATAAGGTGTCTTACTTATCTTCTAATAAGGTATTCTATTCTGAACATGACAGGCAAATAATATTGCTTCCCCCAATAAGTTCAATGGTGCCCCAGAATTTATTAACATAGCATTTACCATGTTCTTCAAAGTTCAGTTTTTCCTTTCAGCCACACCATTAGATTCAGGTGAATAGGATGATGCCATGATTCTCACAATAAGCATTTAACATACTTGAATCATACTCACCTCCTTTATCCATTCTTAATATTTTAATTTTCTTATTAAGTTGATTTTCAGCTTCATTTTTATAGATTAAGAACTTTTCTCCTGCTTCATCTTTATTTCTCAATAGGTATATTTTTGTATACCCTAAGAAATCATCAATAAACGTAATGTAATAGCTTTTGCTTCCTCTAGTCATGGTTTATTTTAAGTCACCAAAGTCATTATGAATTAGACTGAGGAGTTCCATTTTTCTATATTGAACTTTTTATATGTCTTCTCAGTGGATTTGGCGTATAGACACACCTCGCATTTGTTATTGGACAAGCTTAAATTAGACAGTAAACCAAGTCCTCTCGTTTTTTTAATATAAGAAAAATTCATATGACCGAGTCTCTCATGTCAAAGATTAATAGAATCAATTATATAAACAGAAGAAAAGAAAGTCTTTTCATTCATTATGACATTGAGTACATTGAGTTTAAAGAGTTCTCCAGAACAATACCCTTTTCCAACAAACATTCCTTTTTGGTCATTACAATTTTGTCACCTTTAAAGGATACTTTGACCCTAGCTTTCCCCGGCATATAGACAGATACTATATTGTATCTTATTTCAGGAACATGAAGTATATTTTCAGTGAGAGTGTTTTCCCATATGTAAGCTTGAGAAGAATTGTTCCTTTGCCTATGACAGGTGTAGACCAAGAATCGCCACAGTAAATGATTTCTTCTTCTTCTCCCACTGGACTATAGTCAAAGAAAGAGGTTTTATTGCTACATATACATCTAGTAGCGCCAGAATCGATCACTCAATTTTTGTGTCCATCCACCATGTTCATCTCAGAGACAACCACAGTAGCAATGATTTCATCTCCTTCCCCTTCAGTCATATTAGCTTTAGGAGATTTTTTGTTGTCTCCTCTACGTTGTGCTTTATACCTGCATTGATTAACATAATGGCCAATTTTACCACAAACAAAGTAATGACCTTTCTTCTTAGTAATGAGTTTTTTTAGGGTTATTAGGGTGTCTATTGTTAGGATTGTTCTGCCTTTTATTAGGTTAAGGAGTGTTCTCAATTAGATTTGCATTGGAACGAAATTCCTTTGCTTTATCATATACATCTTTAATTATATTCTTCCCTTTAATCCTAATATGTATAATAACATCTTCAAGACTCACTTGTTTCTTCTTGTGTTTCGAGCTTTTAATATAATCTTTCTAGGATTCAAGTAGTTTCTCAATCAAACAACTAGTTACAAATTGTTCGAGAAGAAATATTTCCTCCTTTTTAATATTATTAACCAATATGTGATATTCATGGATTTGATCAGACACATATTTCTCTTCGACCATCGAATAATGTAGAAAATCACCAATATAATATTGTTGAGTCCCAGCATCTTCTACCACATATTTCTTCTTAAATAGTACCCATATTTCATATGCGTTCTTATATGGATAATAAACATCATAAAGGGAACTAGGAAGATTATTGAGTATTGTATACCTGCAGATCTTATTATCATCCTTTCAAATCTGGAGTTCCTTGTCATAATCTTTTATGCCCTGTTTTGGTGTGATGATTGCAAATAGGAAGCAAGGTTATGAACGTCAAGCACATCAAAGACCTTTTCTTACCAACGTTTGAAATTTTCGCCATAGAATAGTTCAATCTTAGGAGGTATTCGGCAAGTTTTTAGCAGCGATGATTGTGGAAGCATGATTGGGTAGTGCAGAAGCTGTGGGGGCAAGAATTAGCGAAGATGGAAGATCACTAGCAACCGGTGACTGGGGAAGATCACTCAGAATTTGGTCTTAAGATAGTTAGAAAAAGAATGATATTGAACCAACGGAAATCGGACAGAAACTGCGAAACAATCAAGGGGTACGTGACCACTGTCCTTAAGACCAAATTACGTGGCTCAATATATAATATCTCGGTGTAAGAAGGACAAACAAAGGCGGTTTGATCTCCAAGATACAATGATTATTACCGCTCTGCTCCACTCATCATAATAGTTTAGAACATCAAAACTGACAACGACGAAAGAGATCGAAAAAAACACATAAAATAGAGTGAAGCAATTTTCTAGGATAGCAATTGTGCTGTGTAATTGGCTCTTTAAATATATACGCCATGGCCCCTGTAAATCTAAATTATAATTAAAGTAAAGGGCAAAGTCGTAAAAAGTGGGCAAGCCCATGCACATACACGGCACCCCCGCCGAGAGGGGTCCCCCTGCCTCTAAGTTGTTGGGCACGAGTGCCTAGTTAATAGATTCTTGGAATGAGGTCCTCTCTTGGGCTTGGTTTCGTGCGCGTGGGCCTCCTCTTTACGAGCTTGTTACCACACCATATTCAGTTTCTATATATAAACCAATTAAATCTCTCTTATCTAAGTAATATGGGATATTGGTATTTTGAAATACCAACTCAATCTCCAACATCTACTTCATAAAAAAAACATATTATGAACGTAATATAATCTTCGTAAATTAATAAATTATTGATTTATTGATAAATCAATAATTATTAATTTATCAATATGTTAATATTGATTTTCCATGGTCCCATGGCTATTAATTTATCAAGTTTCTATTGTATTAGTAAAAGTTATGTTAAAAAAAAATCCCAATTCATGCAAATTGCTCATAAATGCTCTAATAAATAATATGGAAAAGGGTGGTATGCTCAAGATTTAGAGAAATAGTCATTTAAATTCTAAGGTTTTCAATAAGGAACACTGAGACTCTTGTTTTACCTTAATACCCTCTAAAAATAATAAATAATTACAAGAATTGACCTTAATTTTTAATAAATAAAAATGTAATATAAATAATTTAATCTATATAGTAATAATATTTTCAATAAATAAAAAAATTTAAAATGTAGATTAATATATTCATTTTAATAATATGTAGACCTAGTGACCCGGCTATATGACGTTATTCAAGATAGTATTCCCCACGAGAAACATTAACATTAACATCATACGTGCACAAAATCTGACTAGCTGAAAATCAGAATTTTCCAGCACCACTATTCCAAATTCAAAAACTCACAACAAATTGATTACTTGAAATCTCTTTGCACAAAATATATCATTGAAAACCTTAGGATGTTTGTTTTAATTTTATGAAACTTTCGTGCAGAAATTGAATAAAAAATGAAGGGAAAACAATAATTAAATCACAGTACTCATGCCTCATAATGCCTAGCTAGTCATTCATGATAAAGAGAACAATGCATGCATTCATCATCAATCACATAAGATTAGAGAACATGTGCTAGAGAAGGACAATTACCTCAAAACTTATTTCAAAAGTGCATAAAAGAAAATCCTAGAATTCTTTGCTTTTATAAGGTTATTAGGTTAAAGAGTTTTAATCGTACGGCAATAGGAAGAATTTAAGTTTTATAAAAAAAATATTATATGATAAAAATGATAATCCTTTATATTTTATTTTAAAATTAATAAAAACAGATAAATAAAAAGAATTATGTCTTTTCTCAAATAATGGTAATTAAAATAAATTAACATAGACAAAAGATTAATAATTAAATAGATAATCAAAATTAAATTCGAACAAAAAAAAAGGGTGTTACATTTGATGTCTCTAATTAAAAATTCAAAGATATACAAAATAATTTCTCTAAATCTTGGAAATATAAGTGTCATTTTTCTTTAATAATTTATAATGCCACTACCACATCGTTCAATATGTAATAGGGTTTGAAATAACACCAGTGGGCCTAAGTAGCATCGCGCTTAAAATATATACAAATCAAGGCCTTCTCAAAAGAGAGAAAAAAAAATTACATATCGAGGCTCGAAAGGTTGACTATCCCAGGTGTACAAAACTCAAAACTAAAAGTGTGGCCTAGCCTGATATTTTGTCATTGCTAATTGGAAATGATAATTGATCTGTGTTGGGATGGAAAAATACGAATCTGAATCTGCATTGACATTTTTGTCTATACAAATATTACCAGCATATAGATCCTGTTATAACCTTATTGAATCTAGAAAGAACTAATCAAAGCAAGCTAATCAAGAAAGAAACAGAAAAGAACTTGAACAGAGCACAGTTCCAAGCACTCAACTTGTAGAAGGAAAAACTGCTCTTTTATTGATCTCTTTGAATCGAATTACAAGCTGATTCGATAGAGGAGATTACAAGGATCACAAAGAACCAATTAGCTCACTAAATGACCAAGAAATGAGAAAGATTACAATTCGATATCAGAGGCTAAAACACACGTATATATGCTCTGGTATTTCTGGGAAATCATAACAAACTCTTAACAAATTCTGCCACATCATCTTTAATATTTCAACTAGACACCTCCAGCTGAAGTCGATTTGCACAATGCCCCCAGACTTCTTCAAATCTTCCATTTAAGCCCAACGACCATTAGTTGACCAGTAGCTTATTTCCTCACATTCTCCACCTTGCAGACTCGATTCAGCTGGTCATCTCAATTAAGTAGCATAAAAAACCTTTAAAGACACATGTTTCAAGAACTAGAGCTGCTGCCAACACTAATTAAGTCTACACAAAAATTAAATTTTGCTGTTGGTAGCACTTTGGTTAGCATATCAGCAGGGTTGATGTCTGTAGGTATCTTGATCACTGCAACTGACCCTTTTGCAACCTCATCTCTAATAAAGTGCAACTTCACATCAATGTGCTTTGTTCTCTCATGATAAACTTGGTTCTTGATGAGCTGAATGGCACTCTGATTATCACAAAAAATTTTCACTGTTTTTTGTTTCAACCAGAGTTCATTTAACAGTCCTCTCAACCACATTGATTCTTTCACTGCCTCTGTTGCAGCAACAAACTCTGCCTCAGTAGATGACAAGGCTACTATGTGTTGTAGAGTAGCTTTCCAACTTATGAGACAACTATCCAATATAAATAGATAACCTGAGATAGATTTTCTTCTGTCCAAGTCACCTGCAAAATCAGAGTCAACATATCCTCTGATGTCACAGACCTCATGCTTAGATTTACCATACATCAAACCATGATCTAAGGTTCCCTTCAGGTACCTCAAGACCCATTTTACAGCATCCCAGTGAAGCTTACCAGGGTTACTCATAAATCGACTCACCACACTTACTGCATAAGATATGTCTGCTCTGGTGCAAACCATTGTATACACCAAGCTTCCTACAGCTTGGGAATATGGTATATCAGCCATCTTTACCTCCTCAACATCTGAAGTTGGAGACATATCTTTAGAGATTTTGAATTGTGCCCCTAGAGGTGTCAGTACTAGTTTTGAGTCCATCATCTGAAATCTTTCCAGCACTTTGCTGATATACCTTGACTGACTTAGAAACAAGGTACCAGCTGTTCTATCTCTAACAATATCTATCCCAAGAATCCTCTTGGCACTGCCAAGATCTTTCATTTCAAATTCCCCCTTCAGCAAATTCTTGAGCTCTTTAATGTCACTGAGATCTTTACCAGCAATGAGTATATCATCAACATATAGTAGAAGATATACTGCTCCACCTGAGTTTCCACCTGAGTTTATAATCCCATGATAGACACAACTATCATATTTGCTCCTGGAATAGCCATTGGAGACCATAAACTGGTCAAATCTCCTATACCATTGCCTAGGAGATTGTTTCAAGCCATATAGAGACCTTTTAAGAAGGCACACATACTCCTCATGTCCCTGTTCTTCAAAGCCTTCAGGCTGAGACATCAATATTTTTTCTTCAAGATTGCCATGTAGGAAGGCAGTCTTTACATCCATTTGTTCAAGCTCTAGATCAAACAAAGCCATTATAGCAAGCAAGATTCTGATTGAACTGTGTTTTACCACTGGTGAGAAGATTTCATTGAAATCAATCCCTTCCTTCTGTGTGAACCCTCTTGCCACCAGTCTTGCCTTATATCTTGAATCTTCAACACCTAGAATGCCCTCCTTTTTTTTGAATATCCACTTGCAGCTGACAATCTTCCTATTCCCTGGATTTGGGACCAGAATCCAAGTCTGATTTCTTACCAGAGAATCTATTTCCTCCCTTATAGCTTTAATCCATTTTCTGCTATTCTTGCTATTCATTGCTTCTCTATAGCTGTTAGGCTCTTCAATTGCAACATCTTCTGCACTCATCAAGGCATGTGCAACCATATCTGCATATGCATATCTTGCTGGAGGTCTGGTATGTCTTCTTTCTCTATCTCTAGCTAACTGATATTGTTGTAAATAAGTTACTTGTGGTACTTCACCTTCTGTCACTTCTGCATCTTGAGACTCAGCTTCAACAGCCTCTTGTTGTATTTCATCTTCATAGTCTTTGGACAACTACACCTCAATCTTTTCACCTTGCTCAGTTTCTATGGTGGCTTGTGTGTCACTTGTATTGATGTCATTAGCAGAAGTGGTTTGGTCAGAGTTGTTGATCATGGCCACTTCATTGAACTGGACATCTCTACTGATCAGACACTTATTAGCCTCTCTACACCAGACCCTGTAGCCTTTAACCCCATCTGGATAGCCAACAAAAATCCCTTTTGTGGCTATTGCATCAAGCTTCCCTTGTCTGACATGGACATAAGCAGGGCATCCAAATACCCTTAGGTGTTCATATTTTCCAGGTCTTCCAGACCAGAGTTCTTCAGGTGTCTTGAAGCCAATTGCTGAAGATGGACTTTTATTTACCATGTAACTAGCTGTAGAAACAGCTTCTGCCCAAAGACTCCTGGGAAGCTTAGAGTTTATCAACAAGCATCTTGTTTTGTCAATAAGTGTTCTGTTCATCCTCTCAGCTAAACCATTTTGTTGAGGGGTGAATCTTATTGTTTTGTGCCTCCTAACTCCCCATTCCTGGCAGCATTGCTCAAACTCTTTATTACAGAATTCAAGTCCATTGTCTGTTCTTAAGCATTTCACCTTGAAACTAGATTGAGTCTCCACCAAAGTCTTCCAAATCTTGAACTTCTCTAAGGCTTGGTCTTTGGTCTTCAGTATGTAGATCCATACTTTCCTGGAGTAGTCATCTATGACTGACATAAAATACCTTCCCCCACTCAAGGATGGTACTTGTGTAGGTCCCCATAAATAAGCTTGTACATAATCTAATGGTTGTTTAGATACATGCATGCCCTTTGTGAATTTGGACCTGTGTGCCTTGCCAAAGATGCAGTTTTCACAGAAGTCTAGTTCATCTATATTATCACCACACAGCAGTCCTTGCTTACTCAGTTCTTGCATTCCTCTAATACTCATATGGCCTAGTCTAAGGTGCCATAACATAGTTCTATTAACATCAGAAACAACAGGCATTGCAGCTGTTCCAGGCACTGATGACCCTTCTAACACATAAAGGCCATTCTTCTTAACTCCTTTCATTACAATCTCAGTCCCATTCATAATCTTCAAACCACAATTTTCAGATTTAAAGCTATATCCCATACCATCTAGCATGCCTAAAGAGATCAAATTTCTCTTTAGCCTAGGTGCATGCCTTACATCACTTAGAATTTGAACAGACCCATCAAGCATCTCTATTTTGACAGACCCCATACCAACAATCTTACACACATTGTTGTTACCCATCAACACTCTACCACCATCCATAGATTTATATGTATGGAAAAGGCTTTTATCAGGACACAAATGAAATGAACAGCCTGAATCAAGAACCCACTGACCTTTGATATTGTTGTTTGAAGCCACCAGCAAATCAGCACTATGGTATCCATCATCAGAGGAGTCATTTGAGACTACTGCTGCATCACCTGTTCTCTCTTTTTCATCCCTCCTTTTCTCAGCACAGTCTCTGATGTAGTGACCTTGTTTCTTGCAGTAGAAGCACTTTCTTTTCTTTATTTTTTCTTTTACAGATTCATCACCCTTTTTAGCTTGACTCTTGTTCTTTTTCTTCTAATTTTTCTTTTCTGTCCTGGCAAATAAGCCTTCACCATTACTAACTTCATGCCCATTGTTCTTCTGGATCTCCTTAGAACTCAAAGAGGCTTTCACATCCTCTAGAGTGAGTGTAGTTCTTCCATACAACATGGTGTCTACAAATCCTTCATAGATTTTAGGCAGTGAGCTCAGTAGAAAGAAAGCTTTATCCTCATCTGTTATTTTCACATTTTCAACTCCTTCAAGATCAAGAATGATCTTGTTGAAGCTGTCAATGTGTTCTTGAATCGAGACCCCTTCTCTCATAGAAAAAGTATATAACCTTTTCTTCAAGAACAGTCGATGTGCCAGGGACTTTTTCATACACAAGGCCTCCACCTTGTTCCAGATACCAAGGGCAGTCTTCTCTTCAGAAATCTCCCTTAGAATTGAGTCACTAAGACTCAAGATCAAGGTACTGTGAGCCTTGTTCTGTATCTGTCTTTTCTTCTCATCAGAGACTGAACTTGATGCATCCCCAAGATCATCTTCTTCCAGAGCTGATTCAAGACCTTGATGAACAAGGAGAGCCCTCATCTTCATCTTCCAAAGTGAAAAGTCACCATCAATGGTGAACCTTTCAATATCGGGTTTTGGAAGAGACATGTTTTCTTGAACCACTACTGGCTCTGATACCAGTTGTTATAACCTTATTGAATCTAGAAAGAACGAATCAAAGCAAGCTAATCAAGAAAGAAACAGAAAAGAACTTGAACAGAGCACAGTTCCAAGCACTCAACTTGTAGAAGGAAAAACTGCTCTTTTATTGATCTCTTTGAATCGAATTACAAGCTGATTCGATAGAGGAGATTACAAGGATCACAAAGAACCAATTAGCTCACTAAATGACCAAGAAATGCGAAAGATTACAATTCGATATCAGAGGCTAAAACACACGTATATATGCTCTGGTATTTCTGGGAAATCATAACGAACTCTTAACGAATTCTGCCACATCATCTTTAATATTTCAACTGGACCCCTCCAGCTGAAGTTGATATGCACAATGCCCCCAGACTTCTTCAAATCTTCCATTTAAGCCCAACGACCATTAGTTGACCAGTAGCTTATTTCCTCACAAATCCATATTATTTATTATGAATTCAATTGTTGGTAATATCCTTACGGATTTTGGATAAATATTCTGGATATTCAAATCCACACAATTAAAATAATTATTTGAAAATTTAGAATATTTTAACTATTTAAAAATTTAAAAAAAAATCATTCAATACTAGACAAATCTAGCGATCATATCTTTTCTATATGTAAAAAAATTTATAGTTGTATCTTTGTATATATAGTAAGCATAAATTCTTCCTTTTTTTAGTTTTAATACTCCTTGTTCCACAAGATTTGCATTTATCTAAGTATCACAGTTAATGCCAATATCCACCGATGATAGAATTTGGTGAGGTTTCTTCCATTAAACATGAGTCTAAATTTCACATGGTATCAGAGCTATGGCTGAGAGTCAATCATCAAAGAAAGTTGCAAAATCTCAACAAGCAAGAGGATGATGCTTTCTTGGTACATCCATCAAATAGTCAAACAACCGTATTATTCACTGCCTATGGTACATAGTAAGAGCGACGACGATGGCCTTATGAGTGAAGAACAAACACGATTTTTTTCATGGGACTATACCCAAACCAAATGATGATAATGGTGGTAAATGGCAACGTTGTAATGATTTTGCTGGGTCTTAGGTGCTGAACTCCATTCAAGTGAACTTGCGGGAATTGTACTGTATGCACAATCTGCTAGAGAAATATAGCAGGATTTCCAGGAACATTTTTAATAGAACAATGTGCCAAAAATTTATGAACTCAAACAAGCCATCTCTACCTTACGATAAGGTGATGTTTTTGTTCTCCTGTATTTTACTATAATAAAAGCACTTTGGGATGAATTAAACTCATCACAACCTATAAAGTCATGTCTTTGTAGGAGTGCAAAAACTATGAATCAGTTGTAACAAGTGGATCATGCGATGGAATTCCTTTAGGTGTTCCATGATAAATATGCAGCAACAAGAAGTCAGATTTTACTCACTCATAAGACAAGAAGAAAAACAATAAGATCTTCATGTAATAAGGAGACCTCCAGAAGCAGCAGCTTTTGTTGTACAAAATTGATAGCCCCTGCTACTAAATTTCCTTAATAAATCAAACACGGACAATGATATTTCAGCTAATAATAGAGGTGGATATTTAAATGCCAATTCTGGAAGTAATCAAGGCAAACCAATGCATGGCCATTGTGGGAAATTAGGGCATATAAAATTAAATTGTTTTTAATTAAATAGATATCCACCAAATTGGAGGAAATGTGGACAAAAGAGTAAAGGAAATCTTAAAGCAGCAGTAGCTGTAACCAGTAAAGAAGAGCAACAAGCACCTATTTTTACTTAAGAGCAATATCGAAAACTCTTATCCATGTTGTCCTCCCTAGGTAGTTTACATTCTGCGAGTCTTGCAGGAATAGCTCTTAATTCCTTTTGTTCCCATACTTGGATAATAAATATAGGTGCTACCAATAATATTTGTTGCTCTTTAGATTTTTTTGGTTCTTATAAATCATGTCATATACCTCTTCATGTTCAATTACCAAACAACACAATAGCCTTTGCCATTCATAAATAGGAAAGGACTATTTTTCACCAAATTTTTTATTAGATAATGTGTTTTATATTCCAAGCTTTAAATTCAATCTACTATCAGTTAGCTAGTTAACCAAATTGAATAAATACTAGGTCATTTTTTCTTCTAATTCTTGTGAATTTCAGAACATGTACGGAGAAAAGAAGATTAGCGAGGGTAGATTTCATGAAGGCCTTCTTTTACCTACAACTCCTTGTAGCATCTTCCTTTACTTCCCAAATAGCTTCAACGCATAAGATTGATACTTGCATTGGAGACTTCATCACACTTCTATTAGCCGTTTAGAATTATTTTCAAAAACTAATCATTTGGTTAGTTTTAATAAAAATTATGTTTGTGATATGTGTCCTAAGGCCAAACAAGCTATAATGCCTTTTTCTGTTAGTAATATAAAAAGTATGTAAAGCAGCTGAATACAAACACTTTCAGAGTGGAAACGACAGCGTTTAAAGCAGGAGTTAATTTCGTTATGAAATCACGTGAGCAAACTTGTGTTCTCCATAAGTGAAACGACGATAAGCTCTGCGTTTTGTTCATAACAATATTAACTAAGTCTCGCGTACTAGTCACGTGGAAGCTTAAGTTCGATCTGTTGAATTTAACGGCACGGACACGTGGAATGAAGCTGTACATTCTGGGTTTCGAGTTTGTTATTCCTCTGCAGTTTAAAGAGCTGTTTTTTCCAGCGTGTTATTCATTCGAAATAGAGAGTATTCTAGAGAGTTGTTCTTGAGAGAGAGGTGTTCCTTGTGCTCTGTAAACTTCTCTAAGAATACTTGTATTTTTTGTTAGGAAATTGAACTTCCTTCCAAGATTACTCCAAGCAATTTATCAAGCAACAAATTAATAAGAAAATTAAATGGAGAATACACCAATCACACAACACAAGATTTACGTGGAAAATTCTAAATCCGGAGAAAAATCACGGCCGTTGTCAAGAGATAACCAGAGAAAAATATTCACTATGTGGAAAATTATTACAACCACTCTCAGAAATAATTTTCTCTCCCCCAAGCCACAAATACATAATCCCGATAAATATTCCTTAACAAACCAACCCTATAATACCCATATTGAGGAGCCAAATACTCCTTCAATATAACTACATGCTTAAGAATATTTCTATCTCTCAATTCTCACCAAAATTTGGATCGCTTCTCTGGGATTTGGATACAAAAATAAGGAGGAGCACTCCTCTATTTATAGCCAAATTATGGCTTCCTTTTCTTCCTTTTTTTTTTTCTTCTTTCCATGGGCCGCACCTACCCATTTTCCTTGTTCAATGGCTAGCCACCCACCATCTTTGAATTCAAAGATGGTTGCTCAACCACCCACCATTTTGACACTTTTTTTTAATCAATTTCAATAATCTCCACCTTGATTAAAAAAAAAAATTCATAGCTACCGCTATAAAGCATTGTCTTCACCAACAGTCATAATTCTCAAAATAAATAATTATCATACTCTACCATAAAGAGTATACCACTTAGAATCAATCATTCTAAGATTTTTTTTTCCCGGCACATGTCGAACATATCCACTGAAAATTATGGTGCAATTCTCATGCTTGGTTTCCCTAAGAATTCTTCAGCCATGACATAACTTTTCCACACACACCTTGCATTTATACCAAGCAAATGCCTGCGTGCAAACTTGTGGACCCCACTGATAATAATATGTTCTCTTTCATGGTAACTTGGATATCTACATGCCAAAAGAACTAACTCAATCTCTTATAAAAAAAAAAATTCACCATCTGCGAGAATATCAATATCTCCTGATTCTGAAGCAATTTGCAGAGCTCGCTCCACCTTCTTGACAATTTCCTTTAGGTGCCAAATTGCCCACACCTTCAAATCCTTGTGCATACCATATTGGATATACCTTTAATTTGAATTCTCCACAAGCCAACAAAAAATCATTCTCCCATTAATTTTTCAACAACATCAAACTCCACCAAGTTTGAAAAATACCATATGTTGACATATATGCTTTATAGATCAGCCTCCGCTCTTCACCACAGACTATTTGAATTGGCTCTACTGCTTCACTTAAACAGTACCGTATACATGAACAATATCGTATACATGAACAGTGTCCCGACACCAAACCTTTAATCAATGGCTCTGATACCACTGTTAGGAAATTGAACTTCCTTCTAAGATCACTCCAAGCAATTTATCAAGCAACAAATTAATAAGAAAATTAAATAGAGAATACAACAATCACACAACACAAGATTTACGTGGAAAACTCCAAATCCGGAGAAAAAGCCACGGCTGTTGTGTATAGAGACAACCAGAGAAAAATATTCACTATATGGAAAATTATTACAACCACTCTCAGAAATAATTTTCTCTCCCCCAAGCCACAAATACATAATCCCGATAAATATTCCTTAACAAACCAATCCTATAATACCCATATTGAGGAGCCAAATACTACTTCAATATAACTACATGCTTAAGAATATTTCTATCTCTCAATTCTCACCAAAATTTGGATCGCTTCTCTGGGATTTGGATACAAAAATAAGGAGGAGCACTCCTCTATTTATAGCCAAATTATGGCTTCCTTTTCTTCCTTTTTTTTTTCTTCTTTCCATGGGCCGCACCTACCCATTTTCCTTGTTCAATGGCTAGCCACCCACCATCTTTGAATTCAAAGATGGTTGCTCAACCACCCACCATTTTGACACTTTTTTTTAATCAATTTCAATAATCTCCACCTTGATTAAAAAAAAAAATTCATAGCTACCGCTATAAAGCATTGTCTTCACCAACAGTCATAATTCTCAAAATAAATAATTATCATACTCTACCATAAAGAGTATACCACTTAGAATCAATCATTCTAAGATTTTTTTTTCCCGGCACATGTCGAACATATCCACTGAAAATTATGGTGCAATTCTCATGCTTGGTTTCCCTAAGAATTCTTCAGCCATGACATAACTTTTCCACACACACCTTGCATTTATACCAAGCAAATGCCTGCGTGCAAACTTGTGGACCCCACTGATAATAATATGTTCTCTTTCATGGTAACTTGGATATCTACATGCCAAAAGAACTAACTCAATCTCTTATAAAAAAAAAAATTCACCATCTGCGAGAATATCAATATCTCCTGCGAGAATATTGAGGAGCCAAATACTACTTAATATAACTACATGCTTAAGAATATTTCTATCTCTCAATTCTCACCAAAATTTGGATCGCTTCTCTGGGATTTGGATACAAAAATAAGGAGGAGCACTCCTCTATTTATAGCCAAATTATGGCTTCCTTTTCTTCCTTGTTTTTTCTTCTTTCCATGGGCGGCACCTACCCATTTTCCTTGTTCAAAGGCTAGCCACCCACCATCTTTGAATTCAAAGATGGTTGCTCAACCACCCACCATTTTGACACTTTTGTTTTAATCAATTTCAATATTTTCTTCATGATTCAATAGAAACAACTCTGGTGGATTCACTCGTGGATTTAGGTCTCTTGAGAGACTGAACCACGTTATCTCTTGTTTTCTTTGTGTGTGTTTGATTCTGTGTTCGCTTTGTTTCTTCTCCTGGAGTCTTATTCTTGATTGTTTAGATTTGTTTTGTTCAAAGTTGGAGTTGATTCATATTGAGATCTGGTTTTGTGCAACTTGTGTTGTTCTTGGTCAAGGTCTTGGGTAGAGTCTTTGATTTGACGAGATGTAGTTCAATCAAAGCTCTACAAAGTAAAACTCTTTTTGAACTAATTCATTGTGATATTTGGGGTCCTTTTTCAACTGCTAGTTCTTCAGGTGATTATTATTTTTTAACTATTGTTGACGATTATACTAGATGCACTTGGTTATATTTAATTAAAACAAAACCTAAAATGAAAATGCACCTTTGCTTTTTTATGGTTTAGTTAAAAATTAATTTAATGCTAACATTAAAATGGTGCGTTTTGATAATGGGACTGAATTCCTTGTTAAAGATTTGCAACATTTTTTTATGAATAAAGAAATTATTCATCAAAGAAGTTGTGTAGGGGACAACATACCAAAATAGAGTCGTAGAACATAAGCATTGTCATCTCTTTGAAGTTGCACAAGGTCTATGTTTTCAAACCAATTTGCCCATAAAATTCTCGGGTGAATATGTCCTTACAGCAGTATATTTAATAAATAAATTGTCTAGCAAAGTATTACAAGGTAAATCCCCACGTGAAATACTTTTTGGTGTAGTACCTGATTTATCTAGGTTAAAGGTTTTTCGTTGTTTGTGTTTTGCAAAAAAAATTGCATATTAAGAATAAATTTGATCAATGTGCAAGGGCTGGAATCTTTATTGGGTATCCTTTTAGGCCGAAAGGATATCATATATATGATATTGAATCTAAAACCATTTATGTGTCACATGATGCTATTTTTTTTAGAATATTTTTCCCTATAAGAATGATACATTGTCAAGTATTTCAACACCTTTTACACATGTGGGAGATAATTTATTTTTAGATGATAATTCCTTTTAGTAGTATGATATTTTGCCTGTTAATCCAAGCACTGATCCATTTATTGTTTCTAAAGAAAGTGACCTACAACAGCTAGCCATAGATCAATCCACGGAAAATGCCCATTCCCATTTTATCGAATCCACTTTGGATCCACCAACACAACTTGTACCTTAAACATTAGATGATCTACCGCATGAAACTCAATCAGCCATAGAACCAGAATTACAGCCACCCATAGAGCATTTACGAGAAAGTTGACCTTCAACTCATCTGTAGGACTATTGCACCTCAGCTGCTCATGCTTTTACACCTGCCAATCTTGTTTCTTCCTTACTAGGTAAGAAATATCCTCTCTAAAATTTTCTTTCATATCACAGTTTCATAAAAGCATATAAGTACTTTTAATCTACTATTACCTCTATGATAGAACCCAATTCCTTTTTTAAGGTAGTTAAATTGATAGAACCCAATTCCTTTTTAAGGTAGTTAAATTGATAGAACCCAATTCCTTTTATAAGGTAGTTAAATTACCTGAATGGTGCAAGGCAATAAAGGATGACATACAGGCTCTTGAGAAAATAAACACTTGGACGCTTACTCATTTGCTGATAGGTAAAAAGGCTAGAAGTCGAAGGGTTTACAAGATAAAATATCGAGTAGATGGCAACATTAAGTGCTATAAGACGTGTTTACTAGTCCTATAGCTAAACTTGTGATAGTACGAGCTATGCTTTCTCTCGTTGCTTTTAATGGTTGGATTTTAGAATAATTAGATGTTAGTAATGCTTCTCTGCAAGGTGATTTAAAAGAGGAAGTTTACATGTAAATTCCGCAGGGTTCTTTCAAATAGAGAGAGCATTTGTTTTACAATAAGTCCATTTATGGTTTTAAACAGGCTTCTAGAAGTTGGTTTTCCAAATTCTCAGCTACTATTCAAACACGCAGGTTTCTGTCAATCCAAGCCAAATTACTCTTTATTCATGAAAATCAATGGTGTTTCACAAGGCATATTACTCTTTATTCATGAAAATCAATGGTGTTTCTATTAGGGTGCTGTAATTGGAGTCAATCTTGTACTTAACTGGCATAATATTCTTGTGATATTCTCTCTTCCATTCTTGGTATGTAAATCAATTAGTTTAGGAAGGTTGATTGATTATAGGAGGTCTAGCTTGATTTGTGGAGAATACTCGAAATATAATCTTGTATATATATGTATAGGATGGAATAACAGAGCAGGGTTTTTCACACCAAAATCAGTTTGTTCATGGTATCAGAGCTTTGCCATGGAGACCAAATCAGACACATCAAAGGTGAGTGATGAACATGTGAAAAATCAGATTTCACCATATTACCTCTCGGCAAGTGATAATCCTGGGAATATTATCACACAAGTTCAACTAAAGGGAGACAATTACGATGAATGGGCACGAGCGATAAGAACGGCGCTATGAGCTAAAAAGAAATTCGGCTTTGTTGACGGAAGCATGAAAGAACCTGCGAAGGAACCTGAGCTAGACGATTGGTGGACAGTCAATTCCATGATAGTGTCATGGATCTTGAACACAATCGAACCAACCTTGCGCTCCACCATAACCCACATGGAAGTGGCGAAGAAGTTATGGGATGATATAAAAGAGCGGTTCTCGGTTGGAAACAGACCACGTGTTCATCAACTCAAATCTGAACTGGCTGAATGTAAGCAACGAGGAATGACCATCATGAGTTATTATGGCAAGCTGAAACTAATTTGGGAGGAATTGGCAAATTATGAACAATATCCGATATGTAGCTGTGGAGGATGTACATGTGAATTGGAAGCCAAGCTTAACAAGAAATGTGAAGAAGAGAGGCTTCATCAGTTTTTAATGGGCCTGGACGATACAATATATGGGTCCGTTCGTTCTAATATTTTAAGCACCGATCCCCTACCGCCATTAAACAGAGCATATTCCTTGGTTGTTCAAGAGGAGAGGGTGCAGACCATAACTCGGGGAAAGGAAGGACGTGGAGAACCAGTAGCATTTGCTGTTCAAGGAGGAGTGAAAGGGCAAATAGAGATCAGAGAAAAATCTAGTGTAATCTGTAAACACTGTAGAAAAACGGGGCATGATGCGGATTCGTGCTTCCAATTGATTGGGTATCCAGAATGGTGGGGAGATCGATCACGGACTGGTGGGCGTGGAGCAGGTCGTGGTCAAGGTGGACAACATCAGGGCATAGCACAAGGAGGAAAAGGGAGAGGAAGTCAGATTAAAGCCAATGCAGCCCACGTGACAAGTGAAGGAAGTGGCATACAGGGCCATGTCTTAGATGCAGATAAAACTGGACTCAAGGGGCTGAGTAACGAGCAATGGAGTATGCTTCTTAATCTTTTGAACTCACAGACGGAAAAGAATCAAGAAAAACTAAATGGTAAGTATAATATGAGAGCTTGGATAATTGATACCGGAGCCTCTCATCATATGACAGGGAGCCTCAAATTGCTATGTGACGTGAAGACTGTAATCGCATACCCAGTTGGTCTACCAGATGGGAAAGAAGTAATGGCAGAGAAGAAAGGGAACATTGTCCTTGATGGACGTCTAAAATTAACCAATGTGTTATATGTGCCTAGTTTGAATTGTAATCTGATTTCAGTGTCGCAATTGGTCGAAGAATCAAATTGTATTATCCAGTTCACTAATAAATTTTGTGTTATACAGGACCACACTTCGAGGATGCTGATTGGTGCGGGTGAACAACGCGGGGGGCTCTACTACTTCCGAGAAATTGAATCTACAAGAGCATTGCAGACTGTTGCAAAAGGGACAGTTGATCTTTGGCATCAGAGGTTGGGCCACCCTTCTGAAAAAGTTATTAAATTGTTGCCAATGGTTGATACTACGAAAAATAAGGCATATCCCAAGAATTGTGATGTTTGTTTACGTGCAAAACAATGTCGTAATAAATTTATTTCTAGTAATAATAAAGCTTCTGCTATTCTGGAAATGATTCACTGTGATTTATGGGGTCCATATAGGACGCCAACTTTTTGTGGTGCTTATTATTTTCTGACTATTGTGGATGATTTTTCGAGAGGATTGTGGGTTTATTTGGTAAATAACAAATCAGATGTGGGACGAATCATTCGCAATTTCTTGGTTATGGTGGAAAGACAATTTAATGCTTTTGTGAAAATAGTTCGTAGCGATAATGGCACTGAGTTCACTTGCTTAGATGGATTTTTTGCTACCCATGGGATAATTCATCAAACCTCATGTGTCGGAACACCCCAACAGAATGGAAGAGTTGAACGGAAACATCGTCATATTCTTAATATTGCTAGAGCACTTCGTTTCCAGGCAAACTTGCCACTTGAGTTTTGGGGAGAGTGTATATTGACAGCAAGTTATTTGATAAATAGAACTCCAACTCTTATTTTAGAACGAAAGACACCGTATGAAGTTTTATTTAGGAAGACACCTTCATATGACAATTTGCGAGTGTTTGGTTGTTTGGCTTACGCTCATAACCGTGGGAATAGAGGAGACAAATTCGATAGTCGAAGCCGAAAATGTATCTTTGTTGGGTACCCTTTTGGGAAAAAAGGGTGGACCATGTATGACCTGGAGACAAAAGAGTTTTTTGTCTCTCGGGATGTGGTATTTGTGGAGCATGAGTTTCCTTATATGAAGGATGTAATTTGTGATGAAGAAACAAGGAATATGACGGGATCTAATGATGTTTTTGTAGACGATGTAGAATGTAGAGCATATGTAGGTGAGCAACCTGTTAGGGAGGAAAATAGCATAAATGGACAAATAGAGGAAACAAGGGAGGAGCCTGTTGATGGTGTGGCTCCTGAGGCAAGGGGGGTTGCTGGTACAGAACCACAATTGGGACGAGGACATCGACAACGCCAATTGTCTACAAGGCTGAAGGACTATGTGATCCACACCACACAGGTGTTGCACCCCTCTATTCGGCCCCCTGCATGTTCACTTGGCCATATGCAATCCTCAGGTAGCCTCTATCCCATAGCACGTTATGTGAACTGTGATAAATTTTCTTTGCGACATTGTGCTTTCTTGGCAGCTATAACTGCAGGTGTTGAACCCAACTCATTTGCTGAGGCAGTCAAAGATAAAAAATGGAGGGAAGCAATGCAACAGGAGATACATGCACTAGAAAATAATGGCACATGGATAATGGAACCATTGCCAGTTAGGAAACGAGCTATTGGGTGTAAATGGGTGTTTAAGATCAAGTATCAAGCTGATGGGACGGTTGAACGTTACAAGGCTCGTTTGGTGATACTTGGCAACAAGCAAGTTGAGGGAATTGATTATAAGGAGACGTTTGCACCCGTGGCCAAATTGGTGACTGTTCGAACCTTCCTCGCAGTAGCTGCAGCTCGAAAATGGGAACTTCATCAAATGGATGTACATAATGCTTTCTTACATGGTGATTTGAATGAAGAGGTGTACATGCGTATGCCTCCTGGCTTTCATTCTCAGCAACGAGGAATGGTGTGTCGCTTACGAAAGTCATTATATGGTCTTAGACAAGCTCCTCGATGTTGGTTCACTAAGTTAGCTGCTGCGCTGAAAAATTATGGCTTTTCACAATCATATTCCGACTACTCTCTCTTTACTCTTCGTCAGCATGAGCGGCAGATTCATGTTCTTGTCTACGTTGATGATATCATTGTAACGGGAAATGATCATGCTATTATTCAGAACTTTAAAACATACTTGAGTGATTGTTTTCATATGAAGGATTTGGGGGTGCTGAAATATTTTCTTGGGATTGAGGTGGCTCGAGGTCCAGATGGGATTTTTCTCTGTCAACGCAAATATGCTTTAGACATCATTACTGAAACTGGTTTGCTCGGGGCAAAACCTGTTTCCTTTCCATTAGAGCAAAATCACAATCTCGCTTTGACAGATGGACCTTTTCTTGATGATCCTGAGCGCTACCGGCGTCTGGTGGGTAGGTTGATTTATCTTTCAGCAACTCGTCCGGAATTGTCCTATGTTGTGCATGTGTTGGCTCAATTCATGCAACAGCCACGAGAAGCTCACCGGGATGCCGCATTACGGGTTGTACGGTATTTAAAAGGAAATCCTGGGCAAGGTATTTTGTTAAGGACTGATTGTGACTTGACCTTGTATGGTTGGTGTGACTCAGATTGGGCGAGCTGTCCGTTGACACGTCGATCCTTGACTGGATGGCTTGTTATGCTTGGTCATTCTCCTATCTCCTGGAAGACTAAGAAACAACACTGTCTCCCGGTCATCAGCAGAAGCGGAGTATCGTTCTATGGCTACCACTACATGTGAGTTAAAGTGGTTGAAAGGATTGTTAATGTCGTTGGGTGTGCATCATACCACTCCAATGAGACTTTATTGTGATAGTCATGCAGCCTTGCATCTTGCTGCCAATCCCGTGTTCCATGAGCGAACAAAGCACATAGAAGTTGATTGTCATTTTGTTCGCGATGAGATTCAAAATGATTCCGTTCGCCCATCCTATGTTCCTACTCAATCTCAATTGGCCGACATCTTCACTAAAGCATTGGGTGGTCGACACTTTGATTCATTTCTTCGCAAGTTAGGCATACGAAACTTGCATGCTCCAACTTGAGGGGGGGTGTTAGGGTGCTGTAATTGGAGTCAATCTTGTACTTAACTGGCATAATATTCTTGTGATATTCTCTCTTCCATTCTTGGTATGTAAATCAATTAGTTTAGGAAGGTTGATTGATTATAGGAGGTCTAGCTTTATTTGTGGAGAATACTCGAAATATAATCTTGTATATATATGTATAGGATGGAATAACAGAGCAGGGTTTTTCACACCAAAATCAGTTTGTTCAGTTTCTTCCACTTTTGTATTTGTTTGTGTAGATAACATTGTTGTAGATGGGAATGATTCAGTTGAAGTTAGCAATGTTAAAGTTTTCCTTGCACAAAAATTCTACATCAAAGCTTTAGGCACTCTTAAATATTTTTTGGGTATTGAAGTGGCACTGTCATTTCATGCGATATTCTTATGTCAAACAAAATATGCCTTGGGGATTTTGAAAGATGCTTGACTACTTGATTTTCATCCTGCGCCATTTCGATAGCACAACAATTGTGTCTTTGGCCTCTAGATGGGGATTCTTTACCTAATCCTTTGAGTTACTGACACCTTGTTGGGAGGTTGACCTATCTAACCATTACAAGACCTGATATAGTTATTTCTGTGCATGTGTTAAGTTGTTTTATGCATGAACCATGCACATTGCATATGGATGCAGCATTAAGGGTGCTTCGATATTTAAAAGGATCACCAGGAAAAGGTATCTTGTTGTCTTCCACTAGTGATTTGCGTATCTGATTGGGGTACTTGTCCTATTACTCGTCGATCTGAATATTGTACTTTTCTTGGAAACAGTTCTATTTCTTGGAAAACAAAGAAATCGAATGTTGTTTCTCGCTCTACAGCTGAAGCTAATTATTGTTCCATGGCCGACCTTTCATGTGAGTTACAATGGCTTAAGGTTTTGTTCGCTGATCTTTGGTTATCTCATGCTGCTCTTATGTATGTTTATTGTGAAAATCAATCAGCATTATACATTGCTGAGAATCCAGTCTTTCATAAGCATACAAAACATATTGAGTTAGATTGTCATTTTGTGTGGGAACGAGTGCAATCCAAATTGTTGCTGCCCTTGCACATTAACACTTTATGTAGATTGTAGACATCTTCACCAAACCACTTGGTCATGATCTTTCTCTTCATCATGTGCGCAAGTTGGGCGTTGTTGTTCTTCACGCTCTAACTTAAGGGGGAGTACTAACGATCATATCTTTTTCCATATGTAGATAAATATAGATTCTTCTTTTTTTAGTTTTGATACTCCTTTTTCCAGAAGTTTTGTGTTTGTATATATAAGTACCATTGTTAATGCCAATGCCCATTGATTATAGAATTTGCTGGGGTTTCTTCCATCTAATGTGAGTCTAATTTCACGAAATGTTTATGGTACATGTGCTTTTAGCTTAGGGTTTGTATTTTCTTATATAAATTTTATTTTTATTTAATTTATTTTTAAAAAATATACAAATTCGGACATCTGATTTTCAACATGCACATGAATCCTAATTCATGTGGATCTTCAATTTCTACGTTTAGATCCTTTTTTTTTTTTATATTATGATTCAGATTTTTTCAATCTGAATTTTTCAAATCTCTGCGGATGCAGTCCGGATTTGGATTTATTTGCCATCTCTAGATCTGCTTAGTTGGGGATAAGAAATTCTCTCAATTTATTTTTTCAACACTATATCAAATTGTTGCCTGTCGTAGATCCCCATTACAGCAACTAAATTCACAAGGTTTCAGCTTCTAAATATCAATGTAGTATTAATATTATTGCACGAAGATGTAATACAAAAACCCTTGTATCTTATGAGAGCCTTTAAATGAGAATAATTTGCAAACCCCAAACTCAGAAAGTCTTGCAACTTTAATCAGCCACCACTTATTTTTTCAAACCTGTGTGTGTAAGTGTTCACAGCCAAGGAGAATTGAAAATGGGAGTCACAACGGACTTGACCTGCAGATAGTTATGTAGAGATTCCAGTCCACAGTCTCTACCAAATCCACTCATCTTGTATCCTCCGTAAGGGCAGTCGCTGTCAAAAGCAAAATAACAATTGATCCATATAATGCCTGCTCGAATTGATCTAGAGACGGTATTAGCCACATTCAAGTCCTTTGTCATAATGCCTGCTGCTAGGCCATATCTGGTATTATTTGCACTCTTAATTGCCTCCTCAACAGTCCTGCAATCGCTCGTCAAGAAATGTTCATGATATCCTATTTTCTGTTTTTGAGAAGACGGTCATGTAAATACGTATGTGGAAGAAGAAAAGACTAGCGACTGATACTCACTTGAATTTCATCAATGCCATCACAGGTCCGAAAATTTCATTCTTTGCTATCAGCATGTCTTCCTGTAAAAGTTGTAAGATTAATAACCAAAGAAAAAAAAATTCAACTATGACAATGCAATCAAGATTCTCCAATACTTGTTAGAAAGGTTTACCGTAACATTTGTGAAAATTGTAGGCTCAATATAATACCCCTTCTTGCCGATAGGCTTACCCCCTGTTAACAATGTGGCTCCTTCCCTCTTGCCATGCTCAATGTACGAAAGAATTCTATCGAACTGCTTCTTATCGACCTGTTTCATATGGTCGAATCATATAAATTATGTTCTACACGACTAGTTCTTTGTTTTCACAAAGTTGATTACAAATGACTTTTGAATGTTTGTGAGGCATTGCATTTATGGTGTTCTACTGACTTATTTTGAGGTTCATTTTGACATTGAGGTGTTTGAAACTTAAAACTGTTGTGAAAAAAAGAAAAAATCAATAAAGTTGATAGTGTGTGGTGACTATGATTTTTATATAATAAATTTAACAAAAATATAGTGATATTATGGGATTTTAATAGTATAAATATGGGAAAAATCAACTTAACCTTTAAACTAATAAAAATTATTTGCCAAACACATTAGCATGGTAGCAAACTATACTTTTTCAATCCCAATATCAAAGAGGGTCAAAGACCAAAGTCTTAAGCTTTAACAAATTAATACCTGGGGTCCTTGACGAACTGCAGGATCAAAAGGATCACCAACTACCCAAGCTTTTGCCTTTTCGACCAACTTCTTTTCAAATTCATCATAAATTCCTTCCTGGACATAAACACGAGAACTTGCCACACAAATTTCTCCCTGAAAATTAGCATAAAGAATGTTAGAACATACTGGATTATGGATCCAAATAGTTAATCGTAAGAATTGAACCACGAAAAAAAAAAGTGATATTTCACCTTGTTAAACAGGATGCCCAGAAGCGCCATGTCTGCAGCTGTGTTTACATCAACATCATCAAAAATCAAGAGAGGTGACTTGCCACCTAATTCTAGTGAAACTGGCTTCAAGTTGCTTGTTGCTGCGGCCTGCATCACTTGACGTCCGACATCCGTAGACCCTGTAAAACTAACCTGAAAAAGCCCAAGACCGCAGAATTGGACATCCAATAGTCACATGAACTTATTGAAGCTAGCAGTTTGTGCAATATACTCTTTTTAATTGGATGTTACTTTATCAATGTCCATATGGGAGGCGATGGCAGCACCAGCAGTTGGTCCAAATCCAGGTACAACATTAAGCACTCCATCAGGTACTCCAGCCTGAGTGATATGATTAGCCATAAGTGTCAATGGCATTTAGAGTTTATTGATCAATGTATCTGAATGAATCGAAGGCACTTACCAGCTTGGCAAGATGGGCAAAATAAAGAGCAATAAGGGGAGTTTGCTCAGCAGGCTTGACAATCATTGTGCACCCAGCGGCTAACGCAGGGCTAACCTTCATGAAAAACATGGTGGTAGGAAAATTCCAGGGAATGATGTGTCCAACAACGCCAATTGGCTCACGCAACGTGTAGCCCTGTAACGCCCGAGACATTTTTAGAACCTCTCCGTGTATTTTATCAGCTGCACCAGCATAGTAACGAAGGGTATTAGCAGCTCCTGGAATGTCGCCCATTTTGGCCCAACTGTGCAATTTGCCAGCATCAAGAGCTTCCAGCACCGCTAATACCTCTGCGTGTTCTTCAATTAAGTCCGCAAACTTCAACATTATCCCTCTCCTTTCCTGATCAATATTATGAAGTGGGTATAAATTAACTAATAAGCATGCAGTGGCATTGTTCTAACAGCAATTTTGAAATTGTTGAACAATAGAAAGTACTCACGGCTCCAGAAAAACGTGGCCATGGACCGTGATCAAACGCCTGACGTGCTGCCTTGACGGCAAGATCAACATCCTCCTTGTCTCCTTCAGCAATTCTTGCTATTGCTTCTCCTGTCCTTGGATCAATTGTTTCAAACGTTTTCCCTATTTGAAAAATAGAAATTAATTGTTTGCACCTCAAAATTATTTGTTTATAATTTAGAAATAATTAAATCAAGCAAAATAAAATATGTAAATATATATTTGAATGATGATGACGTATTTATTACATATGGTGTGTCAATTCATCCATATTTATAATCTAGTCAATTATTATCACGCATGCATTCATTTGGAAATCGTCAAAGAAAACTGCCAGTGACCTTTCAATAAGTAGAATATAGCATTATTTTTTATGAATAGTGCTTTTCTTGACCCCGACGGCAGAGCAATTAAGCAATTACTATTACCTAGAAGGACAATGATCAAGTGTTGATTTTTTGTCCAGCGCTGAACCAATAATTTTTAGCCGAGAAAAATGAAAAATTTAAAATAAAAATCAAATCATGATTATCGATTTAGTATTCAGTACAAAATTAGCTCAATATTTGATTGTAATACTATTTAAATTGGGTTAGTTCACTCAAAAATATAATTTTTACATTTAAACTCACTCAAAAGTGCGATTTTTACATTTAGACGTCATAAATCTAACATTATTCAAGAAAAAGATGTATGAGAAAGTGAATTGCAGTGAAACCCATTTTTTTTAAAGAATAATTCTTTTATAAAATAAAGAAGTTAAATCTTACATATATACTATTAATAAAAAAATAAATGACAAGAGATATTTAAAAGTTTAGTAGATGTCAGAGAGAATCTGATTGACTTAAAACATAAAATCATACAAATAATTCATGAAAGTCAAATAGTATGTTTTCCGGATAAATAGTGGAAGCTAAAACACAAATAAAATGTTGAAGGCACTAATTGCATTTGCAAAATATAATTAAAATTTTGAAAAAATCAAAAGGGAACAATTATGAAAGCTGACTTTCCAACTTAAATTTTTTCTAAAAATATTTTAAGAAATTTTTATTTTTTTTTGAAATCCTAAGTGGCTTCCTCCGTCTAATAGGGTAGGGGTTGATACTTTTTGTTACAAACATGGATAATGCAAATATATATCTCTCGAGTATTAGTACAATAAATATAACTTAATACAAAAACGGAAACCTAAATTATATCGTAATAGAATTAATTTAAGCTAATCCCTAAGTACTATAAATTATAAATATCTGTAGATCTTGATTGTGATATTGGCACTAAAAAAATACAAAGACAGTTCTCGGGCTTAGATGGGCTTTCCCTTGAAAAGACCAAAAAGGCAAATGCGTTAATTGAAAAAAGTTAAAGCTATAGGCCCTTTCATGATTGGGAAAAAAACAAAAAAAAAAAAAGAGAAAGAAAACAGAAAAGAAAAGAGTTGTGAGCCAAAATTGCGTCCTACAATTTAACTCCTAAAGATGTGACAGACTGACAGGTGACCCTGATTGTGATTTGCGAGGTCGTGTAGAAATGAGGTCAATATAAGTAAATAATCTCCAGGAATTCCGACAATTATCGTTTTAATTATTGAAGCAAGGGAAAATAAATAAATAAAGAGCGAATGAGCAAAGAGAGAGAGAGAGAGAGCAGTTGAGCTGAAAATTCCAAATGGACGAACGTCTTAGGAAACCGTCTTTTTCTTTCCATTCAAACAGTAATAGTAACAGAAACATAACGCGCAGGCAGTAAAAGAATCCAAAGAAAAAAAGGCGTTCTAGTCGTAAAGAATAATGCTATATTTTTTAAGTAATATCCCTAAGAGATCTACAACTAATAGGGGGATTCCACTAATTAAATTAATTAAATATCCAATGAATAAATGAAAATTTCGAACTGATGATTTCTTAAAAGTTGTAGCCTTGTTCATGTCAATTTTTTTTATGGATTTATTTATTATTATAGAAAACTACGTCTCAATAATAAAACGATCAAATTTTTTTATATGCAACAACCAATAAGGTACAAACTGAGCTAACAACTCATTGTTTAAAAATTTAAAGTAAAAGTAATGCTACACATCCTAAATTTTTTATCTTAAAAAGTTATCTCAAATGATGTGTTATTTATCAATTGGTTAGTGAGATAATATAATTAATTTACTTATATCTTATAAAAAATTATCAACCACTCAATTAATGATACATCATTTAAGATAATTTTTTAAGATAAAAAATTTGAGATGTGTACCACTACTGTTAAAGTAATTATAACAACAATTATGTTGAGCATGTATTACTTTTCTCCAACTTATTTCTTCATGTCAGGTATGCAGCAGACTCAATACATGCAAGGGTATTTTGTACAACTGTTTACGCTTGTATTATTATTGTTGTAGAAGATTATCTAATTAGTCAAGTGGGAAGAGTTGATTTAGATGAAGCAAAAAGAGGGGAAAAAAATATTATAAAATATCTTCTAGAACAGTAATGATAATTCCCAAGTCCAGAGAAGCCGGCAGGGGACCGGCCTTATAAACTCCCCACAAACTTTATGTTGCGCTCACAAACTTGTAAACAGTAATTAAAAATTTAAAAAATCAAAAAAAAAAAAGAGAGAGAGATCGTAACAGGGGAGTTAATGCAGACAGACGCTGCTAAAAGTGAAGATGACAGTGCCTGTAATTTTTTATTTGGGTTTATCGCTCAAATAATGAGTGAATGTAAAAAAGAAACCCGACAGATGTGTATATATATATATATATGTGTGTGTGTGTGTGTGTATTCGTGGCACATGTGAAAGCTACAAATTGATATTGATATTGATATTACTAACAAAATATCTCCGAACTAGACGACTGTGGCGGTCGGCCCGGCGGCGGTGGTTGCGGAAGGAAAATAATTTAAATCAAACTAAGCAAATTAAGTGAAGCTATGGAACAAACGATTAATAAATTAAGAGTTGAATATGGAACAAAAGATTAATAAATTAAGAGTTCAAGATGAGTGAGAAGTTAAAAACCTGAAACAGAATCAACAAATTCTCCGTTAATGAACAGCTTCGTGAACTTGATCTCCGGCATCTTGAATAAAGACTTGCAGCTTCCATTGCTAAGACTGCCCTCCATCTCTCTCTATCTTTCTCTATCTTTGTGGTATTATCTAAACTCTCTGGGTCCTTATGCTTTGTCTTTTATGTGTGTGTATCTGTGTCTCTATATATATATGTATGGAAAAACGATGACTAGACCTTTACGATGTGGGAAAATAATCACGAAAGTTGTTAAATTTTTAATAAAAGAAATTAAGAATTCTCTTTTTATCACAATACTTCTTTATTCTGCTAACTCAAAAACATTGACTCTAATACTTTATAAATAAATAAAAATATAATATTCAAATAAATAGAATAACATAAACATTTTAAAAATAATTTTAATATTTAAAAAATATTGTACTTGTTACAATTTATTAGACATATTTTTAAAGTAAATGTAATAATAAATAGAAACATAACATTGAAATAAATATATTAAAATTTAAATTATTTTGAATATTAAATAAAATAATAATTTTAATAGTAGTAATACGTGAGATATTGTGTTAAGTGTGAAATTTATTTAACCGAAAGATTTATTTAAAGTCTTTATAATAAATACAAATATATTATTAAAATAAATACAATAATGTACGTATTTAAAATTATTCAATATTATTTGTCCAATAGGCGTATTATATTATTTGTATGATATTTGTATTTATTAAAAAAATTTAAAGTTAGTTTTTTATTTATTATATTTAAAGGATATTATGATAAAACTTGGGAGTTTACTTGACAATTTCTCTAAATTTTAGGGGTATGTGTGTGTTTGTATATATATATATATATATATATATGAGCTAAAAGAAAAACAAAAGTATATTTCAATGCAGTGCATTTTGTCTTCTAATGTATTAAAATATGCGTGTTCTTTTAGCTCATTTATAACTTTAATATGATCAAAGATCCTTGATTGAAAGCCCACTTTGTATATATATATATAATAATTCTCAGGTGCGGGTGCTTGAATATAGATTTCACGTAAATTCACTATTGCACTATATAGTGTTATAATGTTTTTATTTAATTAATCATAACACCATATGATGTAGTAGCGAATATGCACAAAATTCACATTTTGTCATCCACACTTGTGAAGCATTATATTTACAATGAAGATTTTTCAACTCGGAAATTATGGGCTTTATTAAAGTATAGGAGGTGTATTAGTAAAATTAAAAAAATATATATATAGTTTGCAATGTTATAAATACGTGCAAGACTTTTTTGAAGCTGACTTTAGGACAGAAGTGCCTTTAAATATACATATATATTGTTAAATACTAGAGCAGTAGTTTCTCGGTGAGATTTAAAAAGTTATTATGATAATTATATATTTCTTGTCTCCGAGTCATAGTTGAGGATGATTTCCATAAACGACATTTTATATATGTATCATTGTATGTAATTATTATATAAGTGAGTGTGTGTGTGTGTACATATAGGTAATTAAATTTTATCAGTACATTTTTATCAATGCACGCGAAGAAGAAGATAATAAAAAAATAAATCAAAAAATTATTTTATATATATATAATAATTTTCAATAAGAGATAGTTAAAAGACAAACTTACATAAACTCCAATGCAATGTATTTTATCTTATAATGTCGTGAAATATGTATTATTTTCTTATTTTTTAGCTCATCCATAATTTAAATATGATTAAGGATCTTTGATTAGAAGCCCACTTTATAAATATATAATAATTCCTAAGCGGGGATGACTAGATTCAGATTTCATGTGAATTCGCTATTATACTGTATAGTGTTATAATGTTTTTGCTTAATTAATTATACCATACAGTGTAATAGTAATAATATCGAATCTTTGCGAAATTCATATTTAGGCATCCAAACTTAAAAAGCTCTCCCTCTCTATATATAGAGGATACAATGAAAATTTTTCAATTCGGAAAACCTGGACTTTATTAAAGTACAAGAGGTGTATTAAGAAAAAAATTAATAGTTTACAACGTTATAAATATGTCCTAGATTTAAATCCGGGGAGCTGACTTTAGGACACAACACAATATGCCTTTAAATACACATATGGCGATATTTAAAACGTTCTCATAATATGTATATATTTCTTGTCTCTTCGTCATAGTTGAATATAATTTAGATAAACGATATCATATAACAGTGTGTGTGTGTGTGTGTATAATTAAATTTTAGGAATACATTATTATCAACGCATGCAAAGAAGAAGGCAAAGAAGAAGATTATTTAAAAATAAATAAATAAATATTATTGGATACAAATTCGGGATTTAAATATTCAAAGGTCGTTTTTGAGTTGCGTGAATTACGATAACTGCTATTTAATGGGAATTATTTTTATTTTTATTTTTTGTGGTCAACTGAGGCGGAGATCATCAGATGTTTTATAATTCCATTTATTTTCAAAGTTTTTAAATGCAATGAAAATGAAAGCCCCTGCGGCCATTGGAATAACGTAGACCAACTTTGCAATTCGTTGATTGACTAAATTTTTTTTTAATTATATGAGATACAACATATTATATGATATTCTAATTAAATTTATAATTACATAATTATTGAAATTAATTTATATCAAATCTTATCTATAATTGATATTTTTATTTTTTGTGGTCAACTGAGGCGAATATCACGAGATGTTCTATAATTTTATTTATTTTCAAAGTTTTTCAATGCAATGAAAATGAAAATCCCGCTGCCTTTGGAATAACGGGAGCAACTTTTTAAGGTAGTATTTACATTTTGGATTGGAATAGAAATCTTGAAGAGTGAGAATCTTAAAATTAGGAATGTGGAATGAGAGTGGGAGTATGTTGTTTACTTACACTAAAGTTGGAGTATGAAATTATTTTGGATTGGAAGTAAATGATTTTAAATTATAATTTTATCCTTATTTAAAGAATTATAATTTTTAATTACAAAATTAATAAAAAATATATTTAAAAAATAAAATATTTATTTTATTATATTTATAAATTATAAATTATTATTATTATTCTTAATTATGTAAATCATAATTTTTTATTAATTTTAATTTGAATTATGTAAATAAAAAATTATTAATAATAGCAACACAAATGAAACATTATTATTGATAATATAGTACAAAATTAATATTTTCTTAAAATAAAATATTTATTATTATTAATTAAATAAATATAATAATATTATATTTTCAAATAAATATATAATATAGTAATATTATTAATTCTCTATGAGTATGATAATATTATTTTTAAGTAATTTTAACTTAAAATCAATGTAAATTATTATTTTTAACTAAATATAATAATATTATATTTAAATATGTTTAATATTATTATTTTAATAAATTTAATTTATAAAATAACATACTAATATTTTTTTAAATAAATATATTATTATTTATTTTATTTTATTAAATTTAATAAAATAAGTATGTTTATTATTATTTTTTTAATAAATAATATAATAATATTATTTAAATAAATATGATATTTTTTATTTTATTTTATTTTATTAAATATTATTTATTTTATTTTATTAAATATTATTTATTTTATTTTAAATATAAAGGTAAAAAAAAAAGAGGTGGAGTGGATTGATAGTTTTTATCTTTTGACTGACTTGATTGATTTCGATAAAAGCCTTCTTGATGTGGTCAGATCATGTCATGGCCTTTCCAGTTTCCAGCTAAGCTAATAGGCAATAACAGAACCAAATTATTTAAAAGTTCATTACTTCCAAAAAAAAAATGAATAAATATTTAAGTTCATTACTACATGTTATATTAAGAAAAACAAAAATCAATTTGACAACAAGCTTTAATAAATTCGGGATCTACGAAATTAATTAACATAACTTCAATTAATGGGAATTGGCTAGGTTGAGAAATTTTTAATCAGTAGGCAACCAGAGGTTGAAGGGCATCCGCACATTTTTTTCCATACGTGTAAGTAGGGGTGGGCATGGGTTGGTTTGGGTTGGATTTTAAGTCAATCCAAATCAAACCATAAAAATTTGGATCCAACCCAAACCAACCCAAATATTTTTAACCCAAACCAAACCAAACCATTTGAGTTTGGTTTGGGTTTGGTTTGAATTTTATTATCAAAATAATTTTTATTTTAATAAAATTTAATTATATCAAAATTATAATAATTATTAATTGTTATTAATTATTAAATTGATATTAAAATATAAAAAATATAGTGGATAAAAATTATAAATTTTACAATAACTTAATCCTTAAATTAAAGAATACTAGAAAATCAAAATAAAGTTTAATCACAAAAATTATTATTTCTCAATAAATAAGAACGTACACTTTAATAATAAACTTTCACAAACATGACATTAACAATCTAATAATAAATTTTGCCACTTTGTTATTTATTTAATTATGCAATATTTGTTTTTATTTATCGTTTTGGTAGTTTTGCGTTATGTTGTCTACTTATATGTTTAATTTTAGGGAGATTGCCAGTTTCCCCCCTACAGTAATCAACATATATTATTTTTCCCCCTTCTGCTTTTATAATGGCCAAAAACTCCTCTAATAATATAAGTTTACAATATTACCCTTATTTTCAACTACTCTTTTATTTATATTTATTCTAAATTAAATAAATCACATGAATAGAAACTAAATAAAAAATAAAGCATTAAAAATAAGAAATATTTGTTTTGATATGAACAAAAAAATTAATAATAAAATTTTTTTATACTTATTTATTTTTTGAAAATTTTCTTATAATAAATATATAAGAAAATTATTAGTCAAATGATAAAAAAAATTATTATAAGAAAACTTGATTGACAAATAAAAATTTATTATAAGATAAATAATAAAATATTTTACCTATACTTTTTACATTTAATTTTAAAATATTACAAAATATTTATTATAAGAAAATGTTCACAAAATAAATAATTACAAGAAAAAATTTTATTATTAATTTTTCTACTCATATCAAAATATATATTTCTTGTTTTAATACTTAATATGGGCATTACATTCAATTATTAACCAAAAATTACTCGACATCTAGCATATCGGACCCAGTCCAAGCCGAGTTATTATTGATCATTAATAGTCTCTTGCTCTTTCTATGATGATCTTTCCATGTGGGAGGAATTATTTTTGTAAATAAGAAAAAAAATTTATGTTATTTACAACAATATTTATTTAATTTAAATTTATTTTTACTGTTATTTTCATTTTCAAACTGTTGACAATTGATCACGGCGTAAAAAATTTAATGGTGGTCTTTCACTTATTTGTGTTAATTTATTTTGTTTTCATTTATTTCATTTGAAAATTTAAGTGTTGGGGTTTTATCCATAACCCATGGGTAAACCATACCCAAATCATAATTAAATGATTTTCTACATAAAACCCACGTCTAACCTATTTTAATGATTTATCCAACCCAAACCATTTAATTTAGTTTGAGTTTGGATAAACCCATGGATTGTGGGTTTATGCCCACCCCTACGTGTAAGTAAGGTTCGTATGCTCCTTCATTAATAAGCTGCCTCCAAAATCCAAATGATAAAAGACTTGGCAGGGGACCTGTTGGATTCTGGGTCATATCTTGTCCAGTCTAATTAATTTCTATTTTGCTTTTACTATTTAGGATTATATACTCCACAAGGTTCTTAAGGCTACGACACCTCAGGATCAATAATTGAACCCGTGCATCGATTCCTCTTCTTTTTTTTATAGTAATAACTCTTTTTTTTATTATTGTAAATATAACTTCTGAAGGGAAAAAAAAAACTGAACTTGCTATAAATAATATAAAGTTAAGTGCACATGAAGCACCGCAACAAGACGCAGGAACATGTTAAAAAAAATAATTTTCATTGGTAAGAGATGACTTTAAAAAATGAATGGAAAGCAACATGACCTGGAAATGGAAAGAATAAAGAAAAAAAAAATTGATTGTGCATAAAAAGACAGAAGTGCCAGAACGCAAATGGTTGTCCACATTTTTCTACCACGTGAATTTTCTTTTAGATCCAGGTGTCTCGCCAAAAGTGATGTTGGCGTTTTTATTCCTCTATCTTTCAATATTTGAACACTATTAACATATTATTAAAAATAGAGAAAATAATATTCAATTTATATTACAGGGATCCGGCTATATTATAACTGTAATATCATACTACAGTTGCAATCAATCAATAAATCCACTTAAATAAAAGGTGCAATATTATATTCGGATTCAATAATTGGTTGCTTTATACACATAACCAAGTCCTGCAAACACATCAAAAGACTATTATTCATGCTATTACCTTATGTAATGATGATATTTTGTTTGTAACATCATTTTTCTTTTACAATTGTCGTCCTATAAGCAAGTGGAAACCCAAAATATCATGCATCATAATTTGCCTTTTAGTACAAACAAGATGGACCGTGAACGAGTTGACTACTTCGGTTATTGTATCGTTCGACTTCGTGCTGCATCCCTATACTCCTTTTTTTTATTTACAATTTCTTTATTAATATCCCAATTACTTTCTAGTTACGCATGTATGTAATATGTTATTAGCAGTAATATTTTATACTTTAATATTTATTATAAAAACTTAATATTTGTTTTAAAATTTATCAATAAAAGTAAAATGCTCTGAGCCTGAGGGGACCACCACCACCCACTATCAGGCACGTGATCACTGTAGTATTTTGGTATTTGCCAACATTAAGTTTTGTACTACCAGAATCCTAGTCATTGACTCAAGTACAAATATCACTAAAAATAGAAGTTCAAATTTTTTAAAGTTAGAAACTTTGCTCCATTGGTTGATAATGGGAATTTCAACAATACTAAATTTGCGTTTGGCTGCCAAAATCACCATGCTAGATGACGCGATGAGTGGCTGGCAGTGGCAGAAGATTGTTGAGATATTTGCTGGTGACGAGGAATATCAATTTTATTTTAGGAAATTCAATTCGAAGAGGCATCTGTAACAAAAGAGTTCAATTTTTCTATTTTAATAAATGCGGGTAGAAATTTATCCTGTGTTCAACTAATGGATAAGAGTTTGATAAAATATTATCTAAATAATATCGGAACCTGATCCCTTTTGAGTATAAAGAAGTATATTTGTACTACATTCCGTGTAATTTAAACCTAAGAAATTTTTTCTTAATTTAATCAATTAAACCAATTAAGCTATCAAATAAAAGTTTACGCCATCTTTTTTTCCATTTTTCTTTCCAGCGTGCATCCTCCAATGGCCATCGTAAAATCATCTGAAGATTATTAATATTCTAACTTCTTATGTACGAATATGATGTTAATTAACAAATGGAATGGAACTAGATATAAAATTAAAAAAAAATGATAACTGAAAAAAAAGAAGCCAAGGGAGTGCGAAATAAAAAGGAGAACAATTTTCATTCTTTTGATTGAAGGCCAGTACTACGCTATGTTAATCGTAACATACGCCACACCCAATAATAATAATAAATCTCATTATGGATACCGTTATTGTGTAGATGTATGTTACGGTTAACGTAGCGAAAGGGCTCTTTGATTGAATCAATCAAGAATCAAAGTTTGTAGTTGATGTGTGGATAAAAATTGTTTTTGTGGAGCCATATCTGTCAAAATTTGTTCAACACGCAATGCTACATCATAGGAACATTGGGAAAGTACATAACTGTAACCATATATATACAAAATGTCAGCAACCGACATCTTCCTTCTTTTTCATGACCTTCCTCGCGTATTATAAGGTCGTTTACTTTTGAGTTGCGTGAATTATGATAACTGCTGTTTAATGGGAATTATTTTTATTTTTATTTTTTATGGTCCAGCGGGGGCGAAGATCATGAGATGTTTTATAATTCTATTTATTTTCAAAGTTTTTAAATGCAACGAAAATGAAAGCCCCGCTGCCTTTAGAATAACGTAGACCAACTTTGCAAGTCTTCGACTGACTGGAATTGATTTCGATAAAAGTATTCTTCATCTGGTCAGATCATATCACGGCCTTTCCAGTTTCCAGCTAAGCTAGTAGGCAATAATAACACAACCAAATTATTTAAGTTAATTATTTCAAAAAAAAAATATTATTTAAGTTCACTTCCATTTTTCTGGTGTGCTCAGCTGTTCTACATGTTATACCAAGAAAAACAAATATCAATTTGATAACAAGCTTTGATAAATTCAGGATCTGCGAAATTTAATCAACATAACTTTAATTAATGGAATTTGCTAGGTTGAGAAATTTTTAATTAGCAAGCAACAAGTGGTTGAAGGGCATCCGCACATTTTTCATATGGGAGTCCCTATGTTACATTGAATGTACCATACACAACTCACAAGAACCACATAAATTATGGGACCCACATAATTGTGTGGTTCTTATTGATTGTGTATGGTACATTCAATGTAACATAGCAAAATCCTTTTCATATACGTGTAAGTAGGATTTGCATGCTTCATTAACGATTAATTGTATTATCTTTATTATTTTTTTTTATTATTATTTAGGATTAAATACTCCGCAAGTTTCTTGGTGCTACTACGGCACCTCCTGATCAGTAACTGAACCGTGCATCGACCCCTCATATATATTTTTTTGGTTATTAGTAATAATTTATTCATTATTAACTAGTAACATTTTTTATTGTAAATATAACTTTTGCTTTCGTTCAATTTATGTTACGAAACAAATAATAATAGTTATTATTATTATATTACTATTAAAAAAAGTTAAATTTATTATAAATAATATAAGATAGTGGTTATTGTGGAATTACTCCACCAAATAACACTAGTGATGGTATTTATATTATAATAATAAATTTAATTAGATTTAATATTTATTTTTATAATTATACGGTCATCATTAATATTCTATTGTAAAATAATTCTACTATAATCGGACCCATAATATAAAGTTAAGTGCAGATGACGCACGGTAACAAGATGCAGGAATATGTTAAAAAAATTAATTTTCATTAGTAACAGACGACTCATATTAGCGCCTGCCAAGAAAAAATATCGAGCATAAGAAGACAGAGTTGCCAGAACCCATATTGATATTGCTTGTCCAGATCTTTCCACCACGTGAATTTTCTTTTAGATCCAATTTCCTCGCCAGAAATGATGTTGACGTTTTTTTGCAATATTTGAACGCTATCAAGTAGGGATGGCAAATTGCGGGTTTGGGCCGGGCTTTTCAAAGCCCAGGCCCAAGTTCACATTAGTTAAACAATGTTCAGGCCCTTCAAAAGTCCGTCTAAGTTGGACGGGCCGAACTCGGGCTGGGCCTAGGCGGACCTGGACCGGGCTCGGACTTTTTAAATTAATTATAAAATATTTAACTTAAAGATAATAATATAATATATAAATAGAATAATAGTCAAATACATTAAATATTAGTAATACAACCTAATAAAATAACAAATACTAATATAAAAAATTAAACTAATTTAATATTTTGATTTTTTTTCTTTTTTATTTAAATTAAATTTATTTTTTATTCATAAATTTAGAAAGCCTGGGCCAAGTCCAGGTTTTTTTGCTAAGTCCTTGTCCAGGCCCAACATATGCAGGCTTTATAATTTTTAGGCCCATATCCAGGCCCACCCCCTGCGGGCCGGGCTTTAGACCCGCGGGCCTGTACTGGGCTGGGCTTGGTCGGGCCTGGGCTGGGCTTGGTCGGGCCTGGGCCGGCCCGGGCTTTTTTGCCACCCCTACTATCAAGGTACAATTACTAAAACAGAAAATAAGGTATTATTTATATTGCAATATCATTGTAACACATAAAAGACAATATTATTCATATTACAATACAATTATTTTTTTTGTCTTGATGACATTTTGTTAGTAATATCATTTTTCTTTTTCAACTTCAGTCCTTTAATGCCTATGCGTATGGAAACCCATAATTTCATAAATCAAATTTTGTCTTTTAGTACACACAAGATCGACGGGAACGAGTTGACGATTTCGGTTTTATTATGTCACTAAACTTCGTGCTGCATCCCGATGCTCTTTTTTTATTTACATTATCTTTAAGTATGTAATATGTTATTATTAGCAAATATAAAAATGTATATAGTTGTGGATCCAGCTACGGTACCACAGTGGTACCGTACCACTACTTTTATCTTTTGTACCAGCACTATTGTAAATTTTCATATAATCTCTTTCACTTATTTTTATTTAAATTTTTTTTTATAAATATTAAGTTAATTTCTACTGCATCCACATGAATATTTTAGTTGGCACCTTATATTATTTATTATTTATAAATTTTTATTCTATATTGCACTTGTATCACAATACAAAATAAACCCCAAAACTCTTCTCTCTCAAAAGCTCTCTCTTCTTGAGAAAGCTTAGAGAGTAGGAGCGTAGCTGAGCCTGAATGGCTCATTAACTCACTCTTATTGAGTGTTTTGTTAATCTTTTCTAAAGTTCCTTTAAAGCTTAAGTCTTCATTACAGTAGTTCGAATGTCATAATTGCATTAAAAAAAGGTGGGTGAGCATTCTGGTCTATTAAAATGGAGACCGAGGAATTAATTCGAAGATGCAAGTCAATATCTTTAGAGGAAGCAGAAGAAAATAAGTTCTCTTTTAAAGGAAAAATTAAAGAAAAGGGAATAGAAGTAGCAGCGGGCTGCTTAATTGGAAAAGTTCTGCAAACAAGAGAAATAAACACAGAGGGGTTGAGAATTGCTCTAACTCTATTTTGTTTGTTTATTTTATAATGGTTTTAGTGGAATAAATTAAATTATCTTCTTAACTCTATTTTTTTAGGTTTTATTTTTGAAACTTTGAGGATCTTTTTATTATTATTATTATTATTGTTGTTGTTGTTGTTGTTGTTGTTGTTGTTGTTGTTGTTGTTGTTGTTGAACTTCAAGAATTAAAGATGGAATGAATTTTGAACATTTTTATATTTTGTTGAGTATTGAAATTATCATAAAAAATTCACTTAAGGCCCATATATTTTAAAGCCGGCCCTATTACCAATGATAGATGACGCGGTGAGTGGCTAATAGTGGCAGAAGGTTGTTTGAGATATTTGTTGGCAACTAGGGATGTCAATTTTATTCTTGGATATCCAATCTGAATAGGTATCCACAATAAACGAGTTTCAATTTTTATTGTTTTAATGGATGAGGGTAAAAATTTATCCTCTGTTTAATTAATGTGTATGGGTTTGGTAAAATGTTCCATTATCTGTATAACATCTGAATCAGAAGAAGTTCTACAATACATCATACATCAAGGTAGCACAACCAATTAAATACATGTATGATATGTGTTTTTGAATTTTATATAACTACCAATTGCATACACATTCTTAAAATAAATGCACACATGTAATAATATTTTTTATTTGTTGCATGACTGACATGATACCTTAAAAATATTCTAGAATTTCTCCCGAACTAGATATCTTTTTGAGTATAAAAACATATATTTGTACTACATTTAGTATAATTTAAATCAAAGAATTGTTTTTAATTTAATCAATTAAACCAACTAAGCTATCAAATAAAAGTTTATATTTTTCCAAGACTACCCTTACTGCAATTTCTTTCCAGCACACATTCTCCAATGATCATCATAAAATTATTTGAAGATTGTTAATATTCTAATTTCTTATGTACGAGTATGATGTTAATTTAATGAACGGAATGGAACTATATATAAAATAAAAACAACCGATGGGTAAGGGGAGGGGAGTGCCCTGGAGAAGCTATGCAAGCATACGAAGCTGTAGCTTGACATGCTAAGGATGCAAAGATCTTTGTTTATCTACATATTCCTTAGTGTACAAATGACAATATGTGGATATCGAACGTTTACGAACCTCCTCGTTTTTTCCCTTTTTCTTGGATAGAAGAAGATGCAGTAAAGTTGGCAGTAGGATATTAATCGTTATTACTATCAATTTGCTTCGACTTTCAGTATATCTAGACTCTGAAAATAAGTACCAAATCAGCCAGGGTTCATTTGAAAATTGACCGAGAAAATGACGGTGATCGAAGGATGATAGATAACAGAGGCGCCCAGCTTTGCTTTTTAAATAGGAAAGTACAGCGTCTGGGGGTATTTTGGTCAGAGCAAATCAATTTACGTTGATATATATAAGAATTTGAATTTTGAAACAAAATCGGCTAATGCTGGGCGGGGCAGAGGAGTTGCGTCTGGTGTGAGTATGAATTTCTCCTCTTCCTCTTAAGCTGACTGTAATCAACGACTTCAATTGATTATCATCGTCAATTCACTGAGATTGAATAAAGAGTGGTTGAGTGAGGAGAGGACTGAGGCTGAGCTCAACGCCAGGAACACACTCGCTAGCCTTCAGAGCAATGAGGCCTCCACTTTGCGTAGACCCCACCGATCTCTTCGTCGGCGAGGACATCTTCGACTATCCAATCGCCGCTTCAACCTCCCTCCACTCATATCTAGCCACGTCAACACTAATAAATCCTCCGATCTCACCGGGTATTTTATTTAAATATCATCAATTTACCCTTAAATGCTAAATTTATACCCTATTACATACATATACCTCATGAAGATAGGAAAAGTAAAAAATAACCTTAAAAAAACTAAGAATTCACATCTTTCTTCCCTCCATGGCTTCTCTTTTTTGGGCTTCTCTCACCATTCTCTATTTTTCTTCTCAAAATTTCCCTCTTTATTTTCTTCTCTTATCACCATTTTTCCTCTTTTATAGCTTCCTTCTATCTCTCCATTTCATTATTTGACAGTTTCCTTACTTGACTTTAGCTCCAATACAAAGGGTTTTGATAAAAATAAACAATTAAGAAGGTACATTATCAAGGTATGTTTGAAATACATTCTATTTATATGGTTAGGTTTTGATTTCATTTCATTATAAGTGTACTTGCTAATGATTTATGAATTTTAGTAGTACATTATTCATTTTTTGTGCTTGTACACACACACTATTTCATAGAATGTAGGGATTTAATACTACATTTAAGTTATGAGTGATTGAAGAATCAGTGCAGGAAGAAGTCGGGTACGAAGTCGGGTAAATCGAGAATTTAGTCGAGTAAGAATTGGAGATAAGTAAGTCGAGTATGGTCGGGTAAGAAGTCGAGTATGAATATTAAATGAGTCGAGTAAGCATATTAAATAAGTTGAGTATATGGTCGGGTAAGAAGTCGAGTAAGAATATTAAATGAGTCGAGTAAGAATATTAAATAAGTCGAGTAAGCATATTAAATAAGTCGAGTATATAGTCGGGTAAGAAGTCGAGTAAGAATATTAAATGAGTCGAGTAAGCATATTAAATAAGTCGAGTATTAAGGGTCAAATAATAAGTAAAAGTCAAGTAAATTTTTTGAACAAGTAGAGTAAGATTTATGTAATTTTTAAAGAGGTCGAGTATTAAGTCGGGTAAGTTTATTGAGTCGAGTATTAATATTTTTAAAGAAGTCGAGTGTGGAGTCTGGTAAGTTGAGCATTCAGTTGAGTAAGAAGTGAAAGCAATTGAATAAGTCGAGTATCTAGTCGAGTATAAAGTCGGGTATGAAGTCTGGTAAGTTGAGCATTTAGTCGAGTAAGAAGTGAAGGCAATTGAATAAGTCGAGTATCTAGTCGAGTACAAAGTCGGATATGAAGTCTGGTAAGTTGAGCATTCAGTCGAGCAAAAAGTAAATGCATTGAATAAGTCGAGTATTAAGTTAAGTAATGTTTTAAATAAGTCAGGTAAATGTCAAGTAAGTTTTTGAACACGTCGGGTAACAGCTACGTAATAATGTTGAGTAAAAATTCACGTAATAAAGTCAAGTAAGTGTATTTAATAAGTCAAATATTAAGTCCAGTAAATGTCAAGTAAGTTATTTAACACATTGGGTAAGAGGTGAGTAATAATGTTCAACAAAAAGTCACTTGATCAAGTTGAATATATCAAGTATTAAGTTGAGTAATATTTATAACAAATCAAGTAAAAGTTGAGTAATTTATTACAATTAAAGTAAAAGTTATGTAAATTTTTAAAGAAGTCGAGTTAGAAGTCGGGTTAGTCGAGTATTTTGATGAGTAAAAAATGAGTTGAGTAAGTCAAGTAAGAAGTCGAGTTAGTGTGTTGAATGTCGAGTATTAAGTCGAGTAATTTTTAAAAATAAGTCGAGTAAACGTCAAGTTATGAACAAGTCGAGTAATAAGGTCGAGTAAGTCACTTAATCCATATTTTTTTTACTAAATTTTCTCTAATGATGGCAGTGTCTTCACTCGTTAATGACAACTGTACGTGTTCCTATATTGTATAATGGTGAATGGACTCAGGAAAATGGTGAATATAGATTTACCGGTACTCAGATACGGGGTATTAAAGTGCCACATTTAACTACACTTGAGCAACTTGCCGAAAAAGTGGCAGAAGTGATTTCTATTGACCTTTCTAAATTTGTTATTAGCATGAAGTTCAAGTTCAAAACATCGTCAGAGCCTTTCCCATCTATGGAAATTTTGAATGATTGTGATGTAGAATTTTTTTTTGAAGAAGCTAATAGCGGTTTCAGAAATCTTCTTTGCATCACTTATGAACGTAGGGTAAATATTATCGAGCCTAATGGCGATATAAGGGCAGAGAATAGTCCACCTGCAAGACACCTTTCTTGGGAGGAGAGTCACTATTATCCAACTGTTGATTTATCAGCTTCCCAACTTGAAGTTGACAGAGTTAGAATATAAGATGATAGTTTTATTCCTCATCCAACTGAGGTCCATCTTGATGTCGAAGACAGAATGGTACCGGATATTGAAGCACGAATTGTCCATCTTGATGCCGAAGACATGACACTACCGAATATTAAAGTAAGAACTGATAGTCCACCGGTGTTGACCATAATTCAGCCACGGTGTAGTAACAACTATTTGCCGAGACTTGGTTTGCTGGCTAGTAATAATTCAATAAGCACAAATGATTCGTTCCTTAGTGTTGATAATTTAGTATCAAATGAAGTTGGTGATGATAGCGATGGATTTATGGAAAGACAACAATTTTCCTCCAAAGAAGTCTTGCAAGGCAAGCTCAGTGCATATGCTATAACAAGAAATTTTGAATATAAAACATTTAAGTCTGGTAAGAATCTACTTGTTGTCACTTGCGTGGATAAAAACTGTAAATGGCGTCTTCGTGCTGTTAAGGTCAATAATTGTGGTATGTTCGAAATTAGGAAGTATTTCCATGTACATTCTTGTTCCCATGATGTCTCGAAGAAAGATCATCGCCAAGCTTTTGCGAAACTAATTGCCCAAAATATTCAGTTTAAGTATGATGGTTCATCTTCTTCATATAGGGCTGTAGACATTAGACAGGATTTTCAGCAACAATATGGTTACGATATAAGTTATCACAAAGCATGGAGAGCAAGGGAATGTGCAATACAAATTGTTCGAGGTTCACCTGAAGAGTCTTACAAATTGCTTCCACAATATATGACAATGTTGTAGATAATAAACAATAGTTATTATATGCATTGTTTAACATATTCATTAAAGTACCTAACAAAAATTATTACTGCGCTAGATATCCATGATCTTGGTTTGCATAATAGACGGAAGAAGTCTTTATCTGCGTCATGGACGGGCCACCTTATTGTCAAATTACCATAAAAAATAAGAAATATTATTACATAGCAACTTGAATAAATATAATTAATCCTAAAATAAAAATAAAAGAAGAAATAAATATAATTAACCCTAAAATAAAAAGAATAAAAGAAACTTATGGCTCCATATTGCCATCACGCATCCAATCATCAAAGTTTATTGGACCTTTTGCTTCAGTTACTGCATCCTTTCGTGACTTCTTATAAGGGTCAGTGTAAGGTGTGCTAACATATACTGATTTTTTTCTCTTTTTTCTCAGATAATGTTGTTCTAATGGAACACAATCTTGTTCTTTGCATCCTTTTTTGTCGTGAGATTTGCTAAAAATTTCATCAGTAATGTTAATTACACCATGTACAGGTGGCTGTATTACAGGTAAATAAAACAAAATTTAGAATTTTGTATATAATTGCTAGTAACTAATTTCAACATGAACTAAATTTAAATTTACCAACCTCAACATCAATTTTATCGGCATCTACATGAGCAGCCCTTGTGGTTTGATGATCATGTGCAAATGGCTGTATTACCGATAAATACAATCAAATTTAGAATTTTGTACATAATTGTTAGTAACTAAATTCAACACGAACTAAATTTAAATTTACCAACCTCAACATCAATTTTATCGGCATTTACATGAGCAATCTCTGCGGTTTGGTGATCATGTGCAAGTGGCTGTATTATGGATAAATACAATCAAATTTAGAATTTTGTTTAACATTGTTGTAACTGTGTTCTTCAAGCTTAACATTGTTGCCTCGAATGACAAGCGACCCCATGGATAATTATTAAATTCTTTAAAGTTGTCTAATAAACGAATATGGAGGTCATCAATCTTATTCTTGGGCTCCTTTCCTAGCAACACAGACTCCAAGAAATATAGCATGGCGAACTTGACCATCAAGGTATCATCATTGGACTGGGCTATTGAAAAAGCTTTCTGTAATTATTTTTGAGTAAATTCATGATTGCCCCCCATGAACACATCACATATATTATCAGCATTGTCTTTCTCATGTACTAGAAGATCATGTTCTTTATGGCATTTCAATCTCGTAATTAAGGCAAACGCAAGCATAGAAAATCTGCACTCTTTTTGTCCTATTTTGAAGTACATTGCCTTATCAGTTGATCTCAGATACCGTAATAATAATGCATGAACAATTTGGCCAGCGAATTTTAGATCTTGAAGGTACACAAAATGACCAAAGCATGTTTCCTTAAATACTTCATATTGTTGCGCTGTGAGACGTTGCTTTATAAGTGAAAGTGCCTTTAATGATGACATATTAGACACTTTTACTAAAACCGCATTCTGATCGTCGTTATCTAAATTATCATCGGATGGCATGGTTTTTTTTTTGTATATAGTCCAGAACCTATAGGATCAAGCAAAAAGTTTTATCTAGAGGTTAAATGGGTTATAAACTAATCATACGAAGCTTGATAGTAAACAATTCAAATGTTATTAGGCTAATAACATGCCAACAACTATTTTCCAGCTCATAATTGAACTCTAACCCTGATTTTAGAACACAACACATATAGATTCTTACACTACAATCCTTAATTTCACAAATTTCCAGAACAATATGTTTAAAACAAAATTCAAAACAATAATCAATAAAAGGCAGATCCAATGAACACAATCAAATAACCTTTAAAATTGAATCATAATGTTTCAAAACTAAACACATCCTTTCTCCAACCGCAAAGCAAAAATTGGGAAAACTAACTCACATGATTTTTTAATCAACTTTTCTTTAACCACATTGTTGCACTCAAACAAAAATAAGAATACAAAATCCATAGAGGAAATAAAATAAATTTGAAGTTCTTCAAATAAAAATATATTGTCTGACATTTGTTTTTGTATGTCTCTTCGTGATATATTGTATTACATTGTTCATGTTATACTTCTAATTCTTTCCATTTTCAGTAATCCCATAAATTATACCCAATTCACTAAATCACTTACTATTTTCAGCAAAAACCCTAAAAGTTTTCTTTGAATATTTGTAGGAGAAAGAAGAAAATGAAAATTACTTACCTAGTAACCAATGACGGAGGCAAGACAAGGTGGTGGTGACACGGTTGAGGCGGTGGTGATAGCTGAAGTGCAGAATGGGTAGGGAGCCACTTGTTCTTCAAGGAGTTTTCTCTCTTGTTTTTGTTTACTCGACTTTGTGATTTTGGGTGGGAATCGATTCTGTTTTGTTGGCTTTTATTAAGGTTATTTTTGTATTTTCCCTGATCTTTTTAAGTATATATGTGTAAAGTTAGCGATTTTAATAGATGGAAGTATATTTTGGGTATTTTGAGGGAAACCAGGTATATCCCACGCAATTCGCTCGATCTCACCTATCGCTCTAGATTCCCCCTCCACGACTCCGCTGATTCCATCGGCCTCTCCGGCCTCCTCGTCCTCCCCGGCTCCCCCAAGCCTTCGGGTCCCTATTCTCTTTTTCTTTTTCTTTCCTAATTTTCTTTATTTAAAAAATAAAAATTATAATTATTCGTTTTCCTTTTTGTTAAATTAACAATTGTTATTTGGGAGAGACGTTTTGTAGCTACATTAGTATCAACAACAGTTCTACTTTAGAAGTCAGAGATGTTGTTCTTAGGGTAAGTGTTTTTTTTTTTCCCCAAATAATTTCATTTCAAATGAAGGACATGTTTAGCTTAAATTAAAAAAAATAAAAAATTAATTATTTCCGTTAAATAGGCAGAAATTCAAACGGATAGGCAGAGGATCCTCCTATCCTTTAAGGTGAGAATAATTTCATTTCTAATAATTTCATTTTTAGAGGCATGCTTTGAGAATCATACAAAATTAAATCTTTATATGGACCAAGTTGAGTTTGAGACTGCCCAGAATTGGAGTGCAACAATGTTTAAAGCTGATGGACCCCATTCTGATTACAATGCTCAAAGTAGGTATGTCCAGATAAATTATACTGGGTATTTTGAATTGAAGATTGTGTTCTGTGTTTCTTTTCATTATTAAATATTTTTTAATCCAAATTTTCATGTACATTTGTTATTTACAAAATCCGATCTCTCGTGCTTTTCTTTTTATTGATTTATCATATTCTGGCAGAGAGACATCTATGGTACCAGTACTCATCAGATCTGGTAGAGGGATTCACAACTATCTATATCAGTTAAAAATGTTGTCACATGGTTCTTCTTCACAAGTGAAAGTTCAAGAAAGTAACGTTCTTGGTAAACTTCAAATAACATGGCGTACAAATTTGGGTGAACCTGGTCGCCTATAGACACAGCAAATTCTTGGCACCGTAAGTGTATTCTTTAATAATTGAAGAAAAAGAAAGCTTAAAAATTGTTCAGATGAGATTATTGAAGATAAAGCTATAATAAAACAAAGCTACAATTCTTACAGAAAAAAATAAAAATCAGTCTTGAGTCTAATAAACGAGATATTTATAAAATTACAGATGTAATAAACTCAGCAGATTAAGACTCAGATAGCAATGAAATTTAAAAAATGATTAATAATGTGTTTGAATTCTATAAAAAAAGAGTGCAAAAGAGACGTTACATGGAATTTGATTGAGTGCTGTGTAATTGAATTTGAATTTTAAAGGTTTCAGAAATGTTAACTCATATGCAACACATTTCTCTGCAATCTCGGTATGTATGGCATATGGAAGCGCTCTTATCTGGTAGATGTTGTTCTAAGTGTCTTGAAACTTCCATTTACAACCCATCACTAGCAAGAAGATTGAGCTGAATGTTGTGGACGTTCCTTCTGTAGTTGGCATAGATTAACCATTCCTGGTAATTAGTGTTTCAATTTCATAGCATTTTGCTTATGAACTCCTGTATACCCTCTTCAGTAAATATCATTCATTTCTAATGTTCATTCATATGGTATCCTCTTTGGATTTGAACTCAACTTTCCTTTTATGTGGCCTATGCTTTTAAGTCCATATGGTATCCTCTTTGGATTATTTTCTTCAATTGTTAGTGCTGCACCAAGCTAGTGATGGTTTGGAAGTTAAACTGTAGTCAGTGCTTGATGCAGTTAAAGTTGAAGCTCACAGACCAGATGGACAAGGAACAGAGCCCCTTTGAAATTTGGCTATCACAAAATGATTCAGATGAGGAGAAAGCTGTTATAATTAACGGTCTTCGGGTAATGGTAACACAATTTGAGGGTTATCCAAGATCGTTTGAGGTCCATGGCAAAAGCTGAGAATCCAAACTTCTGTCCTGTGCAGATTCAAGCTTAAAAGCAACAATTGTCTAGGGCGGTGAGGTCACACTGGTCAGTTTGACAGTTCTATTTGATAAACACATGGAATACCAAAGTGTTGAAAAAAAATAGAGGTATTGTGTACATTGATTAATTGCTCTGTAAAAGTTTGTCCACTATGATAAAGTCAAAAATTGTTGTTTGAATATGGGGTGTGGATTTTGAACCGGGACTGTTTCGGATCTGAATAAATGGAAGCAGCAATAACATTGACGTAAATATGCATATGGTGTACATTGATCAATTAATGACAATTTTAACGGGGAAAATGAAACATAGCTTATAGTTCATACTAGTTCATACAACATACATCACAAAAGGTCAAATATTTGTTGATGCCAATGTTAAAATGAGCAAAATTGTGGTAATCATATCAGCAAGCAAAATACCATAATAATATACTGTTTCTGGCAAGGAAACACCTTGAATCAAATAAACCTAAGAGAAAGAAGCCATGTGCCATGAGAGATCAAATGAATTAACACAAGTTTCATGTGCCAAAGAAAAGATTACTCATCTTCTTTCATTTATTATGAATTTATAAATTTTCAGAGTAAAAAAACACAATAGATGGCAGAAAAACATCCATCATAGTTCTGCTACATTTATTGGAGTGTACAGGGTAAACAAGAACAATAAAGAATGAAAACAGAACAGGGGCAGTATGACTATAGTTAAGTTCTGACTATAGTTAAGAGAACACAAGAGTGAAGTAATGAGACAATTAACCAGAAGACTAGATTACTCTATTGTCAGGAACCACCAAAAGAAGTCACCATAGTTAAGTTCTGACATGCAAGACGACAACGCTTCTCTTACTTGGAAATTGTCAGAGTTCATGTGAAGTTCTTCATGTAGTCCCCTAGCCTGCTGCAGAAACTTCACCTTCTCTTTACTATTTCTTGGCCGTAAACAAGATCTTTGCTGCAACGCCACAGCCCATCTGAACAGAGCTGTAACCGATAAACGTTTAAATGTCAACTGGAATTTCATACCTCAACAGTTATATTCATTCAAGATGTAAACAGGGAATAAATATGGAAAAGGAACTGATAGCATAACAATTATACACTTCATATAGAAACTTTAGTACTTGTTTCTGATAGACAGAGAAAGAAATTAAACATACCATCGGGTGCATAAATATTTCCTTTCAACATCATAGCATCAAAATTATCAATTGCAGCCAAGAATATTTTGTCAGCATCAAAAGCTGTTTCCTGAAATTTGAAAGATTAGAAATGAGTTCAAATGTATCTTAACTACTTTCCAATCCACTCAAAGAAGCTTTATATCAACCAAATTATGAGATAGATATTAAATTATCTTTTCAAATCAATGACAAAAATAGACCCTGAAATCTTTAAGCCACTGAGCCCAAAATTGCTAGAAGTTCACTTGACGGGCACTGAAAGCAAAAGAAAATTCTGTGGCCTAAACTGAGTGCACTGAATAGAAGAAACTTCTATAGAGATGATATAAACAATCTGAGTACATTGGGTTGGATGCTTACTGGTCCAATATCCAATTAGTTGCACAAGGAAGAAGAGTGCAAGACCCCAGTTATATAGGGCTCTCACGTCATTCCCATCAATCGACAGAGCCAACATATATTTTCTACCTGCCTTCACAAGGAGTTCTTCACACTCTTCACAAGCATCGACAAGAAGCTTATCTTTATTCACAAACTGATAATCTAACCCCTTGAGTATTCTTTTCTGTTCCTCAACAGATAAGACATCACCTTCCAAAAGGAGTCTTCTCAGCTTGCAGCTAAAATGTAGCTTTAGTTCTCCACGAACAAGATATGCGTTGCTCAATTGGTCCACAGCTAACAAACTCGTGCTGCATAGCTATGGGCTGAGAGAGTAACCTGGCAGACTTGTGCCATATCATCTCTGCACACTCCTCATCCCAACCACTCCTCATACACTCTTTTGCGTGTTTCAGAAGATCACTGGCTTCCCTGAGATACCTATCAAACATCACATCATCAATAAATTTAGAAGACGAAGAGGAACTGATCTCACTCTCACGAGCACGCAAGTGATCAGTCAGATGGGAATCATCCTCAGGATTCACCTTGTCTTCTCTTAACATGGAACCGTAAATCTGATTCTCATCCTTCTCTCAGTTGCAGGAAGACCTATAAACTATACTTTCTGAGTATGTGCTCTTGTACAAAGGAATCTTCACTTTCCATATGGTTCCAACTGACTCTAAAACCTACAGAGTCAAGCAAATTATCACCAGATTCCCATGTTTCACTTACATTTGTATGACCCATATATACAGAGTCATGGTGATTATTTGTGAATTGCAATCTTTTATTCTGGTAACTATACTCATTGGTCTCCATAAATTCTTTGTCACCTGAACCCATCACCCTCATTCTTTCATCCAGCAAATCCAGCTTTATTCCTGTATCCCTGTCTTGATTCAAAGAAAACTTATTTAGAGAATCTCGAGAAAACTGCGAATTGCCAATGCCTTCATCATCAGAAAGAAACCTTTGCTCATCTCCAGGACTTGAATTATTTACTTGACTTTGATCATTCTCATGCTTTATATTATCTTTAACTCTGTTAGGCTTTGAATTAACAACTTTTTCTCCAGACAAGACCCCAATAAATTGCACCCAATCTAAACCAACATCCCCAATTTCTTTCCTCTTTTTACCTGATTTTTGGTAATCAGGTAACACATTATTACAATTCCCCACGTTAACAACACAAACCTCAATGGCATTTCTAGCATTTGAAGCTGATACGTTTATTGATCCTATTACATTGAAATACTTTTCCAAATCACCAACTGTAACTTTACAACAACCAATAGCTCTTTGTATATCACTCTCAAGTTACAACTTTACCTTCAAAACGTTCAAAGTAATCCAATAAATTCCTCAATTTCTCACTATTAGGCCTAAAAATTCCCTCTTTCAATCTTCTCTTACTTGCACATACTTCACTGAAGCTGCTACCATGAACGAACCCAAATGAAAAACCCAATTGCAAAAGCCAAAACTGTAGCTGGAAACACAATTATAGACGACACCCTGACCCTAGAAATGGAAAAGGCACATAGAAGCCCTAAAATAAACATAAAGACATACTTTCTATCATCTATTCCAATGGAAATTAAAAAATCACGCAACGGAGTTGACTCACCCGTGTCACTGAGTCTCAAATCCTCCAACCCACCCTAACTCATGGACTCGGGCGATGCAACAGCTTTGATGGGAGATAAATCTAGAGTTTTGGGATCGTAAAAACATTTCGAGCGGGAAAAGGGAAGGAGTGTTTTATTTTTTCGAGAAAATAATCGAAAATGAGTGAGAAAATTCGGAGATGAAATAATCAATGGATTTGTGTAATTGCCAATTGAGTTTACAAAAATTAAGGTTTTCATTTGGAAATGAAGAGTGATCGGAAGGCCGCTTTGTTTGTTCAGTTACGTGACTTAGGATGGTAATTGTGCCCGCAAACCCGTTTAAATCCGTCTGTTAAAATCTGTCCGTTATAGATAATTTTACTGGTTACGAGTGAATTTAATATTATAAATTAAAATCTACATTTAGATGTAGGTATGTTTGGTATTAACTTAATATTTAGTAAATATTCACATAGATATTCATTAGACCTGTAATATTTTTTTTAAATATTTTTAATTTAATTTTAATTAAAAAAATTTAAATTTAAAAAATATATAAAGAAAATAATGTAATTATGTAAAATGTCAAATAACCAAAATATTTTTGTGTGATCTATTTTCTTTTAACTTAATGCATGAATTATTTTATTATTATGATTTTTTGGATTAATATTTGAAAGTATTATTCTTTGAAAAATATTAATCGTAATCATTATTGTAGACAACATGTTGGATGGGTGCTAATGATGGTGAATGCAATGAAAAGCTTCTCTTTGATCTTATGTTGAATGGTAATTTGAAATATAATTATTATTTTTAAATACTACTTTGTGTTTTTTTAAGGATTTGTATATTTTATATTTAAATTTGAGAGTTTGTATTGAATTTATGTTGAAATTTTAATTTTTCATTTATATTGGTTAAATTTAAAATTGAATATGTTATGTGGAATTCGAGGTTATTATTATAGATTTATATATTGAATATTTGTGATTTTAAATATACAAACAAGCAAAAAATCCGTCGAATATCATTGCGAATGTGGCAATTGTCAAAACCTACAGCAAGTGAGTTTTCTTAAAAAAATTAAAACTTGTTGTGGATTGCGGGTGAGTTTAATAATTTAAATTTTGTGCGAGTTTAAGTTTGATAATAATAAATCCATTGCGGACGGTACCCATTTGCCATCCCTAATTACGTGGCAACTGGCAAGTGCAACAACGGTTTTTCACGTGTTACGTTTGTTATCTGAAAGACTAAAACACTAACTTTCAATCACAAGGACAATTTCATCAATTCCTAAAATTGTCTCGGTATATTCATCTATTGATGCGTAGAGATCCACGTTTTCTCGCGCTCTGGACGACTGGACCCAATTAAAGCCTATTTAAAACGATTGGGTTGGCCGGTATGAAAAATTGAGCCCACATTTTTTGACACCCCTAAAAACTCATATAAAACCCAAATCTCATTCAAATTATCAAAACAACCGAGCAGATTTGATTCGATTCCAATTTTTTGTACAGAAATTAAGTTAAACACTGAAATTAATTATTTTTTAATAAATATTTCACATCTACCCTATTTTATAATGTATACTTAAATTTTAATAAAAATAGCTTTTTAAAAAAAATTAGAGTTATGAACTATATAATAGGAAAAAAATATTTTAAGATTTTAAGTTTTGAATATAATTTACGAATAAAAACTTAAAAAATAATTTTTTAGAGTAAAGAACTTTATAGAAATATGATTAATTTTATTATATAAATTTATATTTTAAAAACTAAAAGGAGGTATTTTAGAAAATAAAATTTAAAATAAATGTTGTCAGGATTTTGAGGGGGGGTCAAAAGCAAAAGCTCCCTCCCTAACGCAATTGCAAGTAGTCACTACTAGTACAATTCAACACAAAAGATCTATTAAAATCACACACCTCTTATGGTATAAATCATTTTTTTTTATATCAAAATGGTACAATCAAATTCGATTTTAATCTTTACTACAATGGAAATTGCATATAATAGACAAGTAACTGTGAGTATGTTAAATTTATTACAACTCATTATTATTACTATTATTGTTATTATTACTACTACTACTATTATTATTATTATGATTTATTACTAAGAAGGATCATAACGTTGCCAAAATAGATAATACCGAAGAAAGAAAAAATGTTTTCACTCTTTAACAGTCATGTTGTGTTTACTTGAGGGTTTAAGTAATGAGAATGAAACTCATGTTTACTTAGCAAAATGTAATTTGAGAATGAGAATAAAATGTATGGGCCCAACACAATTTGAGAATAAGGAATGAGAATCTCATTCCCATGGGGGGTTGGGAATGAGAATTCCCATTCCCTGAACCGACCTTTGTATCCTTATAATTTTTTTTTATATTTTTTGAATTACCCTTGTTCAAATCACAATTAATTTTATTATTTTAAATGTCATAATTATTATTATTATTATTAAATTTATTATTTTAGTTATTATTAATTATTATTAATATTATTTTTATTAATATTATCATTATTAACATTTGTTATTATTAATTTTATTTCTTAATTAATATCATTTTTATAATAATATTTATACATGTATCTAGTTAATGAAAATTACATTATTTAATACTATAAGTATTTTGGTAAACTGATTCTCATTCCCATTTCTCATTTTCATTTATTTTGCTAAGTAAACACATCAATGACATTCCAGCACATTCTCATTCCCATTTATTTTTGCCAAGTAAACATTAGAATTTTATTCCCATTCCAACTCATTCCCAGCCCATTCATATTTCACCCCATTCTCATTCCATTAAGTAAACTGTTGGAAAAATAGCATAACATGCTATTTTGAGGGCACACTTTGAGTGGGTCCCACTTAACGAAAGTGGAAAATATTGTGAGGTTCGTATTCTACTCCATTGATACTTCAAGAGTATAATCTTATTTTCTCAAAATGGTGCTTGGGTGAATGAGAAATTATCTCTCAAAGTTCACCCTTGAAGTTAGAAATTTGAAAGGAAATGAGGCTTATCCCACATGGGAAAAAGAAGCCTAGGAATTAGTGTATATATATAAACACTTAACCATGCATGGGTAAGGATTATAAGGATAGAGGCTCTCTCCACATGCGCGTGCGCGGGGGGGGGGGGGCAAATCTAAGACCGATGTGGTTGAACTCGTGTGCGCCCGCACATCCTGCGTACGCGAATGTTAGGCCAAAATCATCCATGCAAGCTTGGCACGTTTTTAATTTCCTTTTTAATTTTTTATTGTAACAGTTTGGTGTTTTGAATTCAAAGAATGTGTAACAGATTTTACAATTATTTTTTACTGTTGTTCACATTTTTTAATTCAATTTTGAAATCAATTCATTGAATTGATTTAGCTGTTATAGCAATTAAATAAAACATATTGAATTCGGAAATTCAATACACATCAGCTGTTACATCCTAACATGATTATAAAAATGTTGTGGTTCTTTCATCCTTCTTCGTCTTTCTCTGATCGAGTTACTTGTTGTGGTTCGCCAGAATTTCCAGCTTGTGCTTGACTGGAAATTCGTACCCGTTGTATCCTAGGAAACAGATACTAGCAGACCTTAAGCACTCCGAAGAGGTGGTAAATCTGTTTTAAGGAAACTGTCTTGTGCAGGCCTCAGGTTTATATTTCTTATTCCGTTTTCATTTCTCTTCTGTTCTTCATTTGCTGTTTCCGATTGCTGGTTTATATTTTGTTTTAATTAATTGCAATTTAAATTGTCAACTCACTCTGTGTTTGTTTTTTCTAACATAAACGCACCATCAACTCTTGAATTGATTTTCTATTCCAAATAAAATATCATCAACAATTGCACCATTCTCATCATAAAAGCAGTTAATAATTGCAAAAATAATAAATATGATGAGAAAATCAAAGTAAAGTCTTGAAGGCTGTATTGGATGACATGTTTCAGTGTGAAAAATCCAAAGCCTAAAGCGAAGGCAAAGACGAAGATAGGCACAAAGACAAATCATCAACTTCAGTGACATCTTCACCGATTCATGATAGCTGTTATAGTGCTACGAACTCTTATTATCGCTGTGAGGATCTAAAAGCGATCATTTTCTATTGCAAGAACTCACAGGGGCTGGGGAATAAAAAATGAATTACAATAGCATTGTAAAAGACGATGAATCCTTTTGCTCAAAAATTAAAAAAAATGCTCAATTACAGTAGCTGCGAATGTCTGATTGTGATGGACAAACATATATATTTTTTAAAAAAAGAAAAATTAGCAGAAAGTGAGAGGTTAGGTAGGACCCCTACTTGTAATATAAATATAAAAAATTGAAATGAATACGTAAAGAGGGGAACATAGATCAAAACCTTCAAAAGAAAATGAAAATACACATGAAGAGCCAAGAAAGAATAAAAGAAAAGAAAACCATCAATGCTAACACTTGACATGAGGAACAAACTGAGCATCCAAATGAAGAATACTAAATAAGCCAGCGGGAAGATCCTGGGAACAAGAGAAGCGCCTATTGACATGGTGAGAACATGCCTAATTAGCCAAAAAATCAGCAGCAGAGGTAGCCTCACAAAACACATGACTGACCAGAATAAGCGAAGATGATGTGAAAGAACACATCCGACGCAGAAAGTAAGTATAATCTCAATTACCAGGACCCCGAGAATGTATCCAAGAAATGACCATAGCTGAATCCAACTCCACCTAAAGCATAGGATAACCAAGCTGAGCAGCAAGCTCCAAGCTCTCGCACACAACCATGAGCTCAGCGTAAAGTATCGGTTAGCGGCCAAGAAAGGATCCAAAAGTAGCCAAAAACACACCTCGATAATCTTGTATAATACTATTATTGTTATTATTACTACTACTATAATTATTATAACATTGCCAATGAGGGGCAACAGTGGTATTACACGATGGAGTGGTAGTAGATTAGGTGTTGCATGGTGGGGTGGCAGTGGAGCTAGTGTCGCGTGGTAGGTGGGTGTCACGCAATGAGGTGACAATGGAGTTAGCGTCGCACGTTAAAGGCAAATGGGGTGGTGGTGGAGCGTTAAGTAGTTAGCGTTTGTTGAACCACTGCATAGAGAGAATGATGGAAAGAACTGCTTGAGCCAATCTAAGAACGAGGGTGAGAATGAAAGGCAAAAAATAATTTTTTTTGTATCACAAAACAGTTACAAAACTTGCGTAAACCCGACCCTTCGTTGAGTTTAGTTTATGCAGATTCGACTGCATAAGATTTTGTGTTGACCACATTATGATACTATGTGGTGCAATTGATGAACATTGGTATTATAATACTTTAATATAATGAGGAGTTCTAACACTATAACCAAATAAAGTTGTTCAAGTCAAGTAAAAAAAAAAAAAAATTAAAGGCCGACTTACAAAATTGAATTTTGGTCAAATCGATACAAATTTTTACAAAAAAACTTGCCATCAAAATTCTATAAACTTCCATTATTCATATTTCAGTCATATTAAGTTGAATTAAAGATTAAATATACAGAGAAGATAAGACAACAATTTCCACCTTTCGTATTTTCTAGTGTACAATCGTACATCATCCCTCAATGTAGGGATTGGATGACTTTTCATGGACTTCAGCCCCGCCTTCGTTTATTTTAGGTAGAAAGAATCTTTGATTTCTTATTTTTCCATCTGGTTTGCAATGAATCTGGAAAATGCCTATAGTAGCTTCAATGCAGCTATGAATCGGGCAAGAAAATCTCCAAATTATGACAACCCTACCATGCAATGATCCCAAGCAACACATGGTTTGTCATCCTTTTTGTTCAGTAAGTTCTGCATGGCCAAGAAAACATATCATTCTACTTGTTTTGACCACGAAGGAACTCTCTTATGTGTATGTGAATTTCTGCCTTAACAACTAGACGCATTTCTTTGAATCCTCCCATTGCAAACCACTTTGATCTCTTGCATAATCACAAGCAGCCTCAAAGACATCCTACAAGATTTATGACATAACTTTAAAATGTAATCCCTGAAAGATGTGAGATAAGAAATCAATCCAATTGAAATGCTCAGACTACCCTCGAGGGAAACTCATCATAATAATGCGGTCGGGTCATTTCATCCCTATTAAAATTTGATTCCCACAATCTTATCTGTCAAGGAAATAGCAGAATTTGAAACATTAGAAAATAAATAATCATCTTCGTTAATTGAAATATATTATGTAGAAAATATCGAGAAATTTACTATGGAAGGTCAGGAAGCATTGATACATGCGATACATCTGAATGCAGGAAAGAATTATGACCCGATCACAGATGTTTTCTGGTACAGACAGTATTCTGTCATCAACCCGAGGATGTGCATTTTGCTGAAGAAAACTAAGGATCTGCAAAACAAACAATCATGGAGTTAGATGAGTCAGAATGACTACAAAAGTAATTGAAAAAAAAACGCGACTTTGAAAGAAAAAACTATTTTGGCTGCAAGAATATCAGAAACAGTATGTAAGCTATGCAAAAAACCTTCTTCACCCAAAAAAAAAAAAATTCTAGGTTGATGTAAAAAGCATGTTGAGATGAGGATGGCTGGGAGTCTGGGACTTAAAAAGAGGTGTAAGGGGGCAAATTATTAAGAATGTCAGAAGTTACTTGCATATGCATGCATATCAATTGACCACATCGGACATTTTTTTATGGAAAAACAGATCACCAGATCAACTAAATACCGAACTTACCTTATCAGCTGTAACGCCATTCTCAAAAGCATTATACAAACTCTCTTCCACTGGGACTAACATAAATAAGTTATTTTTAATTGCTGGAAATATATGTGTTCTTATCTATTTTTTTAAGCTAATAAAAGTAAGATATTATTAAAAGTTCAATTTATAATAATTTAATTAGTCGCTAAAATTATGTTCAAGCTTTTAGTTAGGCAAAACCCATGCACTTAGGATCTTTATCTTGCTCTGAACTTTACCACAAAAATGTACTTTCGGTATTACTCATCTATTTTTCAAACCAATTTATTCTTTATTAGCAAGGGTAATTTGCTCTTGAAAAAGCTAATTGTTTTTTTTTTGCAAGACATATTTGGTGTTACTCAACCCCATTTCATTCCTGTTTAGCTCGCTCTGATGAGCCACCTCTAATAAAAAAAGCTAATCGCTTTTTAATGTATATATCTGACGACTCTTCCTTGCCTTTATAAAAAGTAATTATTACCGAAGGTAAATGAAGCCCTTCGAATATCTAGTCGGTAATGCTGTTGTTTGTTGTAGTGGGGAATGATATGCGGTCATTATGAATATGCATGGGAATTGCATGCATGTCTTCACAGCACGAGAGGAAGAGTGGAAGATTTGATCATCATTAAGACTTGGTCAACTTTGTTAATACTCTCTTAGTTGAGGCAGGAGAGGGAGAGTGGAAGATTTGATCATCATTAAGACTTGGTCAACTTTGTTAATACTTTCTTAGTTGAGGACCTTAGTGGTTTCTATTGAATAAGCTTTGGGTGCTGAAAATCAGCACAACTTAGTTATTTCCCAGATAATTTTGCTGTTATCGTTCTATTTTCTAGCTTAATACGTTAAGTCTAGAGACTATTTATGTAGTCCGGAATGAATGGAATAAAGTCGTGGAAAGTTAAAGCTTACTGCAATATTTCTTCTCTGTTCTCCTCTTCCATCTTGGTTCACTTTTTGTTACAAATTCTCATATCATATAATTTTTATTGATCTGCCAATATCTGAAGAGAAATGAACCATGTCAATACCCACTTGGAAAAACGTGCCTGTGTCCACTTCATCATTTATTTATGAAATATTCTTATTAAATGGGGTAAAGTCCATATAATACAATAACTTTCATTTGCCCAACATTTGGAATACAGATGCTTTGTTTCTTTAGTTATATATATATATATATTTATTTACTTGATATAACTAATAAGTAAACTCATAACTCTTTCTATCACCTCCTTTTTTGTTGTTGAGAGAATTGGTAAAACCAACTCTACAATGCTGCCTCTTTGCCATAAAAGCTGCATTTTTACGACATGTGTATTAAATTGAAAAAAAGTGAATATTACATCAATTGTTTATTGTGACATTTTCTTCCTTAAGGAAATATATGAGCAGAAAGCAACATCATTATTGTGATTTCAATGCAGCATCATCCATCAATTTCATATAAGCTTTAGAAGGCCAGATACTGAAGCACAACCAGTTTTGTTGTTGCATTTCTCACAACAAGACTGCAACAACTTAATGACTTTTTGGTACTTTTGAAGGTTTGCAGTCACCTGTGTAATTTTATTGTTGTTCAAGTCCATCAATATTAATCACTAGCTTGTCTAGTAAAAGTAAAAACAACACCAAAACTTTATGATTTTCGCACCGACTACCGATCGTGTTTCGAAATTCTGTCCCGGATGTTATGGGAGTCGGAATTAATCTTCTAAAATTGATTTGAAATTGGTCAAAATTTTGGACAAAATTTTATCCCGATTAATGATACGGAACCGGATCGTCGAGAAAGTTTATAAAGATTGAAGAAGTTGTTGGCAATCACAGGCTTAGGTTAAAATACTTTTACTTCCTTCTCTTTTCTTTTATGTTACATGATATGAACAACAATAATGATCGAAGCCATTAAACCGAAACACTTGTGTGTGCATTGTGCATGTGTTTTGGTTAGTTCAAGTAGCGCTCAATAATCGATGGAAGTCGTTGGACACTGGTAATTGAGTCATTGTAGTGGAGATTTTCCAGAAAGAAATATTAAGGATGAGAAATAATTAATAATCTTTTTAATAAAAAAAAACAAAGCTTCTGCACATCTTCGACTCAAATTAATTTTTCTTTTAAATGTCTATTGTCTAATTGTTTTTAAAAATTATATAACTTTTTTTTAAAGAAATGTGCAGTAAGATTAGGCCAATCATAAATGTCCAAATAAAGGCCTAAAAGCCACATGTCTCCCCCCTTCCCCCCCTCCCCAAAAGCCTTAAACGACATTAATGGCCTCTCCGGCTGCCGGTGATGGCAACCAGCCATCATTGGTCTACACCCTCTCTGCAGAAGAACGAATTATCAGGAGTTTGAATCCTCCTAAGAAATCTTTTTGATGACACCCAAAATTCACCCATGACCCATTGCCAGACATCCAGTTGCCATCACCACGAATCAAACCAAACCACTCTCATTCAGACCCTCCATCTCAAATCCAACCCCATGCAAACCAACCACCAACGTCCACTGCCGTTATCCTCTCGAAACTTTAGCAACCTTCAATCCCACCTAATGCCGTAAATAAACAAAAAGAAATTGGCATCAATGACTATGATTGCTGCCATGAGGTAACAAAATCACCCCTCCATTCACTAGAAGAAGGGGAAGAAAGTAGTGCTCGAAACAAGCCGGTTCTCATCTCACCGGTTGACGATAATGGCAACCAGCACCACCGGCTCCTCCCATCATTTCTAAAAATGAACATCCTTTTTTTAGAACGTCCCAACGGCAAACTCGCTCAAAATACAAGAGTCAATCGCCAGCCCAACCCCAACAACCCCCAAATTCCGTAAATACACCACCATCGTCATCCCTTCAACAACTAACTCCAACCGCCATTGTCATCCTTTCAACAGCCAACTCCAAGCTTTCATCACCAGACTTGGTGAATGGGTTTTCATCTCAAGCCAACCAGTCACTAGCCTCTAGCCCGCAACCAACACAAACCACACACCATTCGGGAGATCATCCTGCTGTCACAGCCCATATGCACCATCAAAACCAGCCCACACCCCATGGCCATTTGTCTCAAGATTTGGTTCAAGATACAACCACCAGCCAGCCACAATCACCACATACACAAACAACTCCTTCACGACAAAAACTCTCATGCAAACCACAAGCTAGCACATGGGAAAATGCTCACAACCAGCTGTATACAACCATCACCGAACACAGCCAAGGTCAACAAACATCCAACACCAGCCAACCACAATCACCACCTACACAAACAACTCCCTCACGAAAAAAAGTCCCATCCAAATCACAAGCAAGCACACGGGAAAGTGCTCACGACCAGCTGCAGCTGTCAACCGTAAAACAATTGCATGCAACTATCACCGAACCCAGCCAAGGTCAAAAAACATCCAGCCAACACCAGCTCAAAAGTCTGCACGCGTGTGGAAATTCCCATGCTCATGAGACACTTTCGGCAGCACATGATTTGTGTTCCCCATGTGTGTCTCCCACTAGCACCTCCTATACCCCACTAGCTTTTCCCACTAGTCAAACGCAAGTCCAATCCATTTCCTAAATAAATGCCAACACCCAGCCCTCTCGAATGCCCTCTACACTTTTATTAAATAACCCCCTAAAAGATCTGTTAATCCAAAATACCACTCAGCCCACGTCCGCACAATTTTTTATGCCTTGGTGTTGAAATTTGTCCCAAATCTAAATTAAAATAAACCCACTAAAAAATCTTTGGTGGATATTATGAATGGCTCAACCAGCTCAACGATTCCGATCAAGACCGTCACTTTGTTCGAGGGAAAGCCTAACGTGCAATTTTCCACTGCGGAAATTCAAGCGATAGCCATTCCTTTCAAGCTGACATTAGTAGGTAAATTTTCTTACAATAGACCCAGTATAGAATTAATTCGTAAATTTTTTAATACTTTGCGATTGAAGGAAACTTCCAAGGTGTCCCTTTTAGATAATCGACATGTGTTAATTCAATTGGATGTTGAGGAGGACTACTCACGCCTATGGGTTAGGCAGACATGGTACATCAATGGGAGTGCCATGATAATTTTTAAATGGACCACCTATTTTCGATGTTCCGAGGAGTCTCTTATAGTTCCAGTATGGATTTCATTTCCTTACTTGCCTGTCCACTTCATGCATTGTAAGGAAGCATTATTTTCTATTGCATCAGCTATTGGTAAACCGTTATGAATTGACCAAGCTACTGCCTCTTTAGATCACCTTTCTATAGGTAGGGTGTTAGTGGAGTATGATGTCACTCAACCTCTACTGCCTCGGACACGAATCGGTGTGGGAGATTATGGATTTTGGCAAAGTGTAATTTTTGAGAAAATCCCACTCTACTGTGCTTCCTGCAAGCACCTTGGCCATACCATTGAGACGTGTTACGTGGCCAATCTAGGGCTTCGTCCCCAGCGGCCTAATGGGAATTGACAGACCAGATTAGATAATAAGCAGTCAGAAGTTCTGCCGTCAGATACTCCACAACCCCTAGATACTCCACAACCCCTAGATACTCCACAACCTGACCTTTCCATCATTAAGCAGATTGTAGATGCGGGGTCTCCGATTGTCTTATCTACGGAGAACCGTGCTAACGCTACAAAATCTACTCCCATTCAGGAGCCAATTGGCTAGGATGTCACGACTCATGATTCTAGGATCCGAGAACCTGGTGAGTATAATCCACATCTTCATCGAGCATCCAACACAAAATTTAGGCATTGCAATTCTCATACTAATAATGATGATAGTTCTGATGAACATTTGGCGAATAATGATCATTTTCTGTCTGCTCCTGAGAATTCTAAAGAATTGACTATAGCCCTGATTTTAGTATTGTCGGTCATTCGAAAAAGAGCATTAAATTACTTGCCGGCCGCAACTATCGTAAGAGATATTATCACCATTTGCATTAGTCTTTTTCCTCTCATATTAGGCTATGCCTAAATCATATCTTTTACTGTTATATTTATTTATCTTGGTTCAAGGTTTTAGTTTATGTCCTCCTCCTCATATAATTTTCTTTATATGTTCTAAATGACAGGTAGGGGTCCCGTCTAACCCCCCACCATTAGAGTGGTATTCGCATAAAAAAAAAAAACAAAATTTTGACAAGGAGGACAAAGCTACATTATGGGTGAAAAATGATGATTGCTCGGGACTTACAAGTGAAGAATGTGCGATCAAGGAGTATAACGATCATTATAATGATCACTACCTCTTATTTCGTGGAGATCTTGACAATGGCCATCCACGATCCCCGTGAATTTGTTAAATGGTTATTTCTGTTATGTCATATCAATACTTTTGCAATAACCATCAATTGGAGAAATCGATGCTATATTTTAATAAAAGAAGGAATTAATCCATTATGAGCATGTGATATGTTGTGTGTGTTATATGGCACTGATTTATTATAAAAGTACTTTATTGATTGTTGATGACGATCGAGCGATTATAATTACTTTTTTAGGACTGTTTGTCCTGTTTTTATTTTTTTATCTATTGCTTATGAGGGATGAGGTATTTGCGCTCTTTAAAAATACTTTTAAATCCATCTTTTATCATTTTCAAAAAATTTTAAACTGTATTTTAATCTTTTTTTATTTTTTATTCTAAAATTGAAGAGGTAGGTGTAATTTGTCTATATTAGTAATTTAATTTAAGGACATTGTGTAATAAAATATTTTATGAAAGGTTTCATAGAAATTTTAGGGTGCATAAATCAAAATCCTTTGATGATGTGACAAAAATAAATAAACAAATGAATAAATTAAAAAAAAGTATTAACATCAAACCAACAAACAATTACAATGATTTAAAAAAATTTTTTAAAAATGGTACAATTGCAAGTAGGTTGCTAATCTCAAATTGATGAAATATAATAAACATTGGTGGAGGGAAATTAGGAAATTGATGTAAAAGTGGTGCTCTCAATATAGTGACATTGGTGACGAGAAGTTAGGAATTTTATTAATTTCTTTATATGGTCTGGATTTCAACATCGGACTATTATTATAATTTTAATTTCTTTATAACTGATTTTTTTTTTGGTGGAGAACTGTTTCGGAATTTAATTAACTATATCTTGCAGGTAACTGAGTGCTATTCGTAAAACGTACGAGGAAGTTGACTGAGGAATTCTCGAAATTGATTGGTGATGCTTAGTTAACTACAACCCAGGCAATACAATTATCAGGTGTCAAATGAAATTTACTAAAATGTGAGAAGGAAACATATTCATATGTTATTATTAGGAATTGGGCCCAGTGTTTATGAAATAATAAATTTATTTGTTTGTTTAATGAGATATTTTCATAAAAAAATGGTTTTATGAGGAATTTAAAGAGGTATAAAAAATCCAACTCTTTTTTTTTCTTTTTACTAATTATATTTTAGAGCTAGCTTTAACAAATCAGTATATTAAAATTAATCAATTTCAATAAAACTTCACCTTAAAACTATTTTTCTATTTTTTTAGAATACATATGAATCTTAAAATCTTAATTTATTTTCTTCTTATTATATATTTTTATTTTTATAACTCCAAACTTTTATAATTTTTTAAAAGTAAAAATTTAACTAAAATTTATAATATAAACATAAATGATGAAATGAAGCGGGTGTAAAAAAGTTATTAATGTCGTCTCTACCCGATCAAAGCCACGAGCCTTTTGATGTTCAGCGGATTAGCCAACCCACATAAATAAAACATGGGATCAAGTTTTTGGTTGGGCAAGAGCTGTTTGGGTCAACATCACACCGTACATTATAACATTACCAACCTCCAAGGTCTCTATTTCTTTTCAGAATTTTCAATTTTTTTGCGCCTTTTCCTTTGCATAATATAGTGTCACCCTAATTGTGAAGTGACTGGAAGATACAAAGAAAAATATAAATATTTACATTTATTTAAATAAATCTCCAAGATTAATTTAAAACCTAATTTATGAATAAAATAAATCATCTAATTTGAAACCTAATTTATGATTAAAATAAACCATCACTCACAAATATTGTAAATATCATTATAGTCTTTACTAATTCGTCACCCTAGTATTAGCGAAATTATCACAATGCTATTTATAATTCTGCCAATAAATTTACTTTTAGAAATCTATCTTTATTACTTTTCCAAATTTCTTCTTCTCCAAATTTCTCTCTCATACCTCTCACAAAGTTGCAAAAGCAAGAAATTTATCATTCATTTGACTATTAATTCATTGAGTTTGATCAATTTTCTTGTTAATGGAACTTAAATTAAAGGGAGGTTGTCAAATTTTTCCTACTATTTTCATAATGACCAATTATCCTTGCTGTTATTATGTTATAACATTAAGAAGTTGATCAATTTTTGAGTGTTTTTACCCATTCGCCCCTAGTGTCTAAATGATTGGAGATTGGCGCCAATTTTCTTAGCTCTAGTGGATAAAACTACACAATGACGCACATATGTTTTAACTAACATATAACAAAGCGCAATTTTAAAAATGCCCTTACTTTACAGCTACAAAGACTTAATTGCCATTAATATGTGGAATTAAAAATGAATATTAACATGAAGAATAACAATTATTTTCTAATTTCATGAATTAAGCTATATATACCCGTAAAATATAATTGTCGGAAGCTTAATTTTGCGCCACTTCTAGGTTTATCAAGCCACTTTCCCTTGCACAAACATTCCTGAATATTCTATCCTTTCAACAAAATATGAATACTCAATCATCTGAATACTCAATCATTTATTAAAAAAAGAATCCAACAAAATCTTACCACATTGTATATATATATATATATGTATATATATATTAGGGAGTAATTGTTTGATATAGCAATGGCATATAAGATAAATGTAATCATAATATAAGAAGATTCCATCATAGCTAACCAAAAGTAAACACCATATTCGAGTGGGTATAAATTTTGTTGCATATACCCAACAAATGAAGCCACCATTACCCCATGTTGCAATAGCTAACAAAACTAATTAGATACCATATTTTACCGTATACTACATGCAACCACCAAAGCCATCAGGTTTAGAAACTAACGGCTGCGTTGCATTCAACCTATGTTTGTGCTCTAATAAATTCAAGAAGCTCCAGACCCGGTTTCCATCTATACTCATTCCGATAACCATTCCATGACTTTGACATTTTGTTTGGCACATGATCAGTCTTGTAAAACTAGCTGAAATGATGGCATGACCATGTGCTTGGATTATTGTCAACCGTACCAATCACTTGTAAGCGTTTTCATCAATGTTGTTTATCGCTGCTATTGCATTATCGAAGGCAATTGGTGGCTCTTGCCGTTTCCAAGGTGCTCCCTCAAAATCACACTGTACATTATAACATCACGGAGCTCCAAGTCTCCGTTTCTTTTTAAAAATTTCAATTTTTTTGCACCTTTTCCTTTGCTTAATATAATATCACCCTACTTGTAAAGTGACTGGAAGATAAAAAGAAAAATATAAATATTTACATTTATTTAAATGAATCCCCAAGATTAATTTAAATCCTAATTTATGATTAAAATAATCTCCACTCATAAATATTGTAAATATCACTATAGTGTTTACTAATTTGCCACCGTAACATTCATAAAATTATCACAATGCTATTTAAAATTCTGCCAATAAATTTACTTTTAGAAGTCTATCTTTATCACTTTTCCTAATTTTTTCACCTTCAAGTATCTCTCTCATCTCTCTCACAAAGTTGTGAAGGCAACAAATTTATCAATTACTTGACTACTAATTCTTGGAATTTGATCAATTTTCTCGTTAAAGGAACTTAAATTAAATGGTATGATTATCTACATTGAAAGAGAATTTATAAACACTGTTGATTCAAATGTGAGTGGCGTATGTGGGTTATGACAACCCCCATACACTTCCATAGTGAGATTTCATTTCCAGAGAGAAAGACTTCTAATTGATTATGTATGCCTAATCTTTCTATTACGTACTAATTAAATGCATCTGGAGTTTTGTAAAGTCCTTTCCAATATTTGCCTAATAGATCATTTAAGTGATGCTATTATTCAACTTGTTTGGTTTTCTAGATGCCCCATATGTGATAATAAAGTTACTCTCAATTTATGAAACTAGTGGAATAAATTAAGGTTTCACTTGCAAGCATGGTTGAAACATCATATTTTGGGAGTGAGAAATATATTGGTCGATGCCTCGATGGCTTTGGGATATTTTGTATGAATATCAATGGACAATAATACATAAAAATTGTTTTAAATATTTCATTTTTTTTCTAATTGTTTGTTGATGAAGGTTGGAATTTTATGCAATATACAAAATGCATAGATCTCATTTAAATTTTTTCGATCACATAATTTTGTCGTTAGTTTGACCAAGAAGTTAGACAAGCAAATCAATGATTTCTATAAAAAAAAATGAGAGCAATGATCAATATTCCAAATATCATTTTCATTAATCCTTTAGAATAAAGATAATTGAATATTTAATGAAGCATGGAGGTACATGTCTCATTCCGTGCATGAATTCCTAAAAAGCAAATGAGAGAAAAAGCCGAAGCGAAATGATAAAAAGAGAGAGAATCGGGGGGCTCATAACCTAACAAATGCGAGGATTAATGAGAATAAAAGTCAATGAAGAGACAGTTATTCAATGCACCCCCCATTGCCAATGCTCAGAATTCTTTAATTTTCATCCTATAATCACACAATATCTTTTGCCAACTTTTGTCCTCAATCCCTTACTCGTTGTCACACAAAAGAGCCTTTATGCATCACAGAGATGAAAAAGAAAACAAAGAACCACAGCTCGTCAGTTGTTTAGTTCCCAAGTAATCAATTAGCATAAAAGCTTAGCTGCTGGCGCGCTGCTACATCTACATATGGTTTTATTCACCTTGCCTCTTTAAAAGCCCTAAACAGTAAACAGCATTGATCTCTTTTGTCAATTTTCCTGGTCACGTTGTCCCAAGATTTGAAATGTAGAAGATATAATTAGTAGAACACGGTTTCTTCAAACTGCATACAGTTGTTATTAGCTAAGAAGTTAACCTGTTCAAAGTACAAAAGATGTTTATTATTAATTTCATTAATCTTTTTTTCTTTTTAATGAAAAATAAGGCTATTTTTGTCCAGAAATGTGACATTAATATGCATGCCATTTGTAGTTGAAGTTGCCAATTTTTTTTTTTTTTTAAATTGGAGGTGTCCTTGTTAGATGGCCTTCACATGCTATTTTGATAAATAATTAAACTAAGATGTACCATTATGTCATCTCATAACCAAGCCATTACTTTCGCATTGATTTAATTTAAATGGAAATGATTACATCCAATGGTTAATCCTAAATCAAATTATATAAAGGAATTCATTTATGTTAATTAACATAATACATGTGCAATGTCAAAAATAAATGAAAAGACATCGACATGTAACCTAACCAAGCTATTACTTTCACATTGATTTAATGGAAATGATTACAACCAATGGTTAATTCTAAATCAAATTATATCAAATTCATTTATGTTAATTAACATAATACATGTGCAATGTTAAAAATAAATGAAAAGACATCGACACGTAACCTATTCCTATTTCGGATGAGTGACAATTGATTGATTAGAACAAGCATTAACTAGGATTGCAAAAAGAAATTGTATAGAAGAATTAATTTCCATTTCAACAATTTTTGTTGTTGTCGTAAATGTATATGCATATTTTAATTTGGAGAAAAAATCAAAATGATAAGCATGCAAAAATCAAAACAATAACGTGAAAATTACGGTGTGAGTGGAGCCTGTCGCAAGCCAATGGAGTTAATTAAATGCAGTTTAGTTTTGTCAGGTCGTTTTCCAATACTTGCTTAATTTACCATTTGAATGGTGCTATTATCTAATTTTTTTGGGTTTTCTAGATGCCCGTATTCATAATAAATTTACTCTGAATTTATGAAACTAGTGGAATAAATTAAGGGTTCACTTGCAAGCATCTTGCAGTAGTTCGAACATCACATTTAATTTTGAGAGTAAGACATATACTTATCGATGATGTTGGGATACATGGTATGAATATGAATGGACAATATAATGCATGAGAATTATTTTAAATCCTTCATTTTTTTTTAATTGTTGGTGAAGGTTGGATTTTGTTCAATATATATACAAAATGTATAAATCTCATTTTATATTTTGTCGATCACATAATGTCATCGTTGGTTTGACCAAGATATACTTAAAGTTCTAGACAAGCAAATGATTTCCTATCAAAAAAATGAGAGCAATGATCAATATTCCAAATATCATCCTCATTAATTCCAAAAATCATCCTTATTAATCCTTTATAATAAAAATTGATCAATATTTAATGAATCATTCGGCATATGAATCCGACAAAGCAAATGAGAGAAAAAGCCGTAGCAAAAAAAATAGCAAGAGAAAGAATCAGGGGTTCAGGAACCCAAAACAAATACGAGCATTCATGACAATAATACTCAATGAAGAGACAAAATGCCTATAAATACCACAACTTGCAAAATCATGCCAAACATCTGAAAACTTCTCGATATTTTGAAAACTTTTCGACGTCATGGCATTGAAAACGTTCTCTACTTATGCTTTCCTTTGTCTTTCTATTATCTGGCCTTCTTTTTGCACCAAAGAAAATCCCAAATTAGTTCAAGATGAAAATCCCAAATTATTTCAAGCGGAAATAATTTTTGTTCATGGTATCTATGTGATGCATTTATCAATTGGCAGTCCTCCTGTCGATATATATGGTTCAGTTGACACAGGAAGTGACTTAGTATGGACACAGTGTGAGCCTTGCCCACAATCACAGTGTTTCCGGCAAGAGGCTCCACTCTTTGATCCTAAAAAGTCTTCCACATACAATTCTATTTCTTGCTTCTCATTCCAATGTGTCATAGCCGGAACGAATTGCTCCGAAGGAGATTGCATTTACTCCTTGGCATATGGAAGAGGTTTACATGGATCGTTCTCAAGTGGCAATATTGCCACTGAAACTCTCACTTTCGGTTCAACATCCGGACAGCCCCTTGAAATGCCAAAAATAATCTTTGGTTGCGGACACAACAACAGTGAAAGCCCAAACACTCGTTCAAATCGAACCGGCACCATTGGCCTTGGACCCGGCAGTTCTTCATTAATTTCTCAAATGGCAACATCAATTGCTGGTAAATTCTCCTATTGCCTGCCCCATCAAGGTTCAAGCACAATAAACTTTGGTGGAATTGTTGCGGGTGCCGGGGTAGTTTCTACCCCTTTGATTATTAGGGACCATTATTATCTCACCCTTGAAGCAATCAGTGTAGGCAACCAAAGGCTAGAATTTGTGTCCGGTGGAAAATATTTTATTGATGCTGGAAACATTTTTGTTGATACTGGTGTTCAACGTACTTTATTACCACTAGAGTATGACTCAAATTTGAAGTTAGTAATGTCCAACATGATAAGGGCACAACCCATTGAAATCAAAATAGGTGAGCCTGGCCTATCTGATATTCTCTGTTATAATATTAGTTCACAGCCTGAGCTTCCTGAAGTAACAATTCATTTTAAAGGCGCAGATGTGAAATTGAGCCCTTCCAACATTTTTCAGAATTTTTCAGATGATCTCATGTGTTCTGCTTTTAGAGGTGGTGATGCCAATACAATTTACGGGAACATAATGCAGATAAACTTCTTAATCGGCTATGACACTGAGCAAAGGACAGTGTCGTTTAAGTCGACTCATTGCGCCAACAATTAATTAAGTAACTGGAAAGCTTGGGAAGTGTGCTTTTGGTTAATGTTTAAACTGTTTTTTCTTTATTTTAATTGATGTTGTTCTATTTGATTAGAAGTCTTATATCTAAAGCTTTCTCGTCCTTAAGAGTTCTGGTTGATGTTAGTTTTTTATTTAGTCTAAGTTGGATTAGATTAGAAGTCTTTCGTCATTTAAGCTTTGAAGTATTGTAACAGAGGCACTTCCTCTACAGTGGGTTATATTATAAACATCTAGAATTCTTCTCATTTGCGAGTGTTGCCTTTCTGTTTGGTTCGTTCCTCTTCTACTTCATTTGTTTGAATCTGAGTTACCGCAGAATTTATTTTCTGTACTTTGTTTCTTTACACTTTTGTCCTTCTAATAAAGGTTTTCTAATAATATCAGTGTCGGAAAGATCAAACAAAAGAATCGTGGGCCTCAATAACCCACTGCCAATAAATTCTTTATTGTTATCCTATGATCAGAGAACCTTCTACCAATTTTGGTCCTCAATTGGTCGTCAATTCCGCACAATGTCCCTTAATCGTCGTCACTAAAAAGAGTATTTATGCATCAAAGAAACGAATGGGAAACCAAAAAGGCTAACAGCTCCTCAATAGTTTTGATCCCAAGTATGGTTTCGTTCACTTTCTCTCTTTAAAAACCTTAAACAGTAAATACCATTGATCCATTTTGTCAATTTTCTTGGCACTATCGCCGCATTTTTTTTTTTTGGCCCTCAATTGTTCATCAATTCAACACAATGTCCCTTACTCGTCGTTATGCAAAAGAGCCTTTATGCATCACGGAGAAGAAAAATAAACCAAAGAACTACAGCTCCTCAATTGTTTAGTTCCCAAGTAATCATAACCAAGCTATTACTTTCACATTGATTTAATTTAAATGGAAATGATTACAACCAATGGTTAATTCTAAACCAAATTATATCAAGGAAGCATCTTTATTATTTGCGGGGTTCGGGGAAAGAATAGGAAAAGTCATTTCACTATATTTCTGACCAGGAACTAGCATTATCATAAGAATATTTTTTTTAGTGGGTCAATAGGTCTGAAAAGATAGCTTGCCTATCTTTTCTTTCATCTCGGGCGAAATACGATCTGGGGGGGGGGGGGGGGGGCTAATTCAAACCCCTCTGGTAAAATAAGAACGGCCCCCACATTCAAAGCCCCCTTTTACCATTAGCAAGAACTTGTTTTAGTTGCATATCATAAGGAATTCTAACAACTGCTTCAAATACAGTATCGGGGAGTACCGCCTGTGGAACCTCAATATCCACGGGCTTATTAGCTAAATGGCAATTGGCGCATACAATACGACCAGTTGCTTCTCGTGGATTTTCAAAACCCTGCTGCGCAAAAATGGGATATGCATTTGAAATTGATGCCCGAGTTATTATATATATCATGAGGGATACGGAAATGAATCGAGTAATCTCTCCCTTTAACGAAGAAAAGGTATTTCTAATTTGCATGGTCCAATCGTTGATCCCGAAAATTTCTACAATAAAATTTGGTATGTCACTAATATAGTTCACTATCTGCGATTTTGGTATTTCCTGAAATCATTTTACTGGAATATAGGTATAGGATTCCTGGAATTTGGGATGGATCCTCTGGATGGGTAGAAAAAGTAAGGTAAGTACAACTTTGAATGCTTTGCTTATGTACAAAATAAGAAATATTCTAATTGGATCATTGAATTGCTTTTCACTCAGTCATTGAATGATAAATCACTGCAAGTGACAGAGATACACAATTTAAATAAGAAAAAGCCAATGTTTAAAAAATGTATCTAGAACGACTGGAAATAATTTATATTTTGTCGATTGTCGATCACATAATGTCATCGTTGGTTTGACCAAGATGTACTTAAAGTTCTAGACAAGCAAATGATTCCCTATCAAAAAAATGAGAGGAATGACCAATATTCCAATTATCATCCTCATTAATCCCAAATATCATCCTTATTTATTATTTATAATAAAGATTGATCAATATGTAATGAATCATTCGGCATATGAATATGACAAAACAAATGAAAGAAAAAGCCGAAGCAAAAAAATAGCAAGAGAAAGAATCAGGGGTTCGAGACTTATATTACAAACATCTAAAATTCTTCTCATTTGCGAGTGTTGCTTTTCTGTTTGGTTTGTTCTTCTTCTACTTCATTTGTTTGAATCTGGGTTACTGTAAATTTATTTTCAGTACTTTGTTTCCTTACACTTTCGTCCTTCTAAAAAAGGTTTTCTAACAATTTGTTATATTATCCCTGAGTATGAGTAATATCACTTAATAGTGGACCTAGATGATATCTTGTCACAAGTTTTGTTTAATTGTGGACAAATCACGCGATGAATCGAAGAAAGAATAGATGGTTGTAGTTTTGAGATTTGTCGACAAAGATGGTTTTGAGCAAGAACTTTTTTTGGACTTGATGGTGCAAGTAACATGCAGGGTGAGTGGAATTGTTTACAAGCTTTAATTTTGAAAGATTTTCTATACGCTTACTACATTCATTGTTTGGCTCATCGACAGCAATTGGCTTTAGTCACCGTATCTTATGAGATTGTTCCTATTCATCATTTCTTTACTAAACGGACTTCTGTTGTGAATATTGTTGGTGCTTCTTGTAAGCGCAATGATGAACTGAAACTTGCTCAAGCTGCTGATATTGAGTACATGATTTCCATTGATGAGCTTGAGATTGGGAGAAAGTTTAATCAAATTGGCACTTTACGAAGGCCTGGGGATACTCAGTGGAGTTCTCACTTCAGATCAGTCTCCAATTTAATAAAAATGTTCAGTGCAACATATTCTGTTCTACTTAATATCATTGAAGATGGCACTAATGCTTTCTAATGAGGAGATGCTGATGCTGCATATGAGGTAATGACTACTTTTGAGTTTGTCTTTATCTTGCACCTTATGAAAGAAATTATGGCAATCACTGATATACTTTGCCAAGCTTTGCAATCTAAATCTCAAGATGTTTTACATGCTATGCATCTTGTTTCATCAACTAAAGCACTTATTCAGAAATTTAGAGATGATAGGTGGATTAATTTGCTTGATCAAGTGAAATCATTTTGTGAGGCAAGAAATATAGATATTCCATAAATGAATGCTCATTATGTTGCAAGACAAGGTCAAGCTCTGCGTCAAGAAGATAACTTTACTGTTGCTGAACATTATAGGGTAAATTTGTTTTATGCTGTTATAGATTACCAATTACAAGAGTTAAGTGGTCGATTTAATGAACATGCAGTGCAGTTGCTTATACTGAGTTCAACACTTGATCCTCGTAAATGTAGGGAGTCGTTTAGAATTGGTGATGTTTGTCAATTGGTTGACAAGTTTTACCTAGCAGACTTTACAGACGTTGATAAAATGAATTTAAAAATTCAACTTGAGCATTATGAGTACAATGTAGTTCAACATCCAAAGTTCAAAAGCTTGTCGACTATTTTTGACTTGAGCCAATGGTTGGTTAGTACTAGAAAAGCAACAATATTGCCCCTTGTCTATAGAATAATTGTTCTTGTGCTAACTCTTCCAGTGTCTACTACAACTACGGAATGATCATTTTCGGCTATGCCTATTGTAACACCCCAACTCAAACTCCGAGGGCAAATCTGACCACAACTCACATATGAATTTAAATAACTCTTTACAACTGATAAAATTCAAGCCTCAAATACAAAAGCCAGTGGAATAACTTAAAAATTTAACTAAACCATCTACCATCCTCAATTCAAATCCATCTTCTCACTTATTCCGAATCAATCCTGACTTTTGTAAACTGAATCATAATAAATTATAATGATATAAGACCCAGTAAGCAAACTTGTTTTTCTTATACCAAAATACATACATACTTATAAATAATGCAAATGGATGATATGGCATGATCTTTTGGAAATACTGTAAACAAATTCATAAAAATCTCTTTTTTTTTTTTTCGCTTTCAAACTTTTTCATTTTCTTTCAATAAAATACATATTCTGCAATTGTGGCTTTTTGCACTGTGCGTGGCACTTTGCACCATGCATGGCACTTTGCGGTGCTCTGGCCCTAAAGAGGTGGCCCCCATATAGTCTTAAGAGGTGGCCCCCACACAACTTCAAGAGATGGCCCCCAATGCAAAATCTTATAAAACAGAAATTCCATTTGCTAAAATTCACTTTCTCATTCATAGAAAACTCAATGCATATTTGTGCACATGCCAATACATATTCTGCAATTGTGGCTTTTTGCACTGTGCGTGGCACTTTGCACCATGCATGACACTTTACGGTGCTCTGGCCCTAAAGAGGTGGCCCCCATATAGTCTTAAGAGGTGGTCCCTACACAACTTCAAGAGATGGCCCCCAATGCAAAATCTTATAAAACAGAAATTCCATTTGCTAAAATTCACTTTCTCATTCATAGAAAACTCAATGCATATTTGTGCACATGCCAATGAACCATCACACATACATATGCATAACAATAGGGCAAAGACATATAGATCCATATTTGTACATATCAAAATAGGCTTTTCACACAAGTCCAACATATATATTGTTTATTGTGATTCGTTTTGAGGTCTAGTTTACTTATCTCTTAGAATACTCATGCAACAAATGCGTATTGATATCATCAACCTAAAATTATCAATAAATTTCTTATTCGATGTAATCAAGTCTCAATCATAAACTCTAATGTCCTCAACTATCTCAATTTAAACATCTCATAAGCTCAACCTCAAATGTCCTCAGTAATCGGCCCTCAAAATAGAGCAGTCCATATTCTCCGATTTTTTAATAAATTATTCCGTTATTGGAAAACTCTCAAATTTTACAGACCATATGCTGACATATTGAAAGTTCATTGATAAAAAATTTCATAACTTGATTCCTAAAAAAACTATTGAAAATAATTGATGTTTCAGACATCATCAATGCTGTCAAACAATTTTATGTTTTGAACACACTTAGTTTAAAAATACAAAACAATTTATTGATTCATCATAAAATCATGAACATTTACAGAATCATACTAGACATACATAAAAATCATTGATCCAAATTTCATAATTTTTGAAGAAGTCTAACTATGGTAAAAATAATTTCGTAATTCACGTTATTCAATGAAATCAGAAATTTTCAGGTTTTCAGACTTGACTTTGAAAAATCATAATTAATTGAAATATTATCCGATCAATTTGAAACAAGTTTCAAAACATTATAGAAGATGTCTAGTTTAACATATCCAAAAATCAAAATCAAAATCAATTTGTACAAATTACTATGATTTTCGTAATAATATACTGTCAGCATATTTCTGCAAAATCTTAGGTTTCTACTTCTATTGCAATCATGCTTCTCCACAACAAATTAATAAAAACTAAGAATTAAAGCTTACCCCCAAGTCCAAATCTTCTCTCAACAATACCCAATTCAAATTATGCAACTTAATCACATGTGTTGCTCATGGCAGAACAAAGAAGAAAACTTTCTTTTTCTCTTTTCTTTTCTCTATTTTCTCATCATCTTTTTTTTTCTCTCTGTCTTTTTTTTTTCCTTAGCCGCTTTCTCTTTCTCCCTCTCCCATAATGGAAAAGATATCTTGTTCTATTTATACTAGGATAAAAATGATCACTAAAACTAAAAAGACTTAAATATCCTTAGGAGAATTAGGGTATTACACGTATAGTAAAGACAAGACTTCGCAATAAAATGGAGGATGAATTTCTTACAAATTCATTGATTATGTACATTGAAAGGTAAATTGCAGAAAAATTAAGTATTGAACCAATAGTCAATGAGTTTCAAGATATCAAAGAATGTCGTGTTCCATTTTAATATTGGAGATCCTGATTTTGTTGGATTTAGTATCTTATGTTAAGAATATTTTGTTGCTTGAGGAAGCTTTTTCCCTCTACAGTTATGATGGTTTTTGGTTTAATTTTTGTTTTCTTTTAATAGCTTCTGTACTTTAAGACTTGGAATTTTGTATGGGTGGAGGCTCTTTTGCTTTGTAATCATCTTCCTTCTTGAATTATAAATGTAAATTATTTTTTTTCATATAGTAACTTACTATGTGTTTTTTGATGATTTGGTCTGGTTGTAATTTATTATTTCTAATAACATCAAAATTATAAATTTAAATTTGGCCCTCTAAAATTTCCTCCCGAGCTCCGCCCCTGAGTATTCGGATTATGACCTGAATTTGTGTTGCAATTTGTCTTATTCTATATTCTTGAACTTTAATGAATCTGTTGGTTCATTCTATTAATCCATATATTTGACTCTTTGCATAAAAGCTAGTAACCATTTTCCCCCTTTTAAGATTATTTAGCAGCTTGTGAGGATGTTTTCCTCAGTGACGATGGTAGTTATTTCGGGATGAACACAACTTACTCTCCAGAAATAATGGCAACTATTTTTGGTGGTTGAGTTAGCTTGTTCTAAAGGTTGGCATAAAATTTAGTTTGAATGTGATTTTATATTGGTAAACTGCAGCAAGATTGCCATACAACAAAACTGCCTGCAGAAGAACAAATTTCATTATGAACTACAGATGTATAGCACATGAACAAATTAGGAAATAACCAATTTAGAGCACAAAATATCAATACAAAAATTCTGTGAGAGATATTGTAACCTTGAGTTGCTATTTGACTTGATTAACTCTTGATTTACATGTTAAGATGTAACTCTACGCCTGTCATTCAGAGCTTTGCTAGACTTTTGTATGAGTTTAAAAAAAAAATAAACTGTAATACCTTTACAAGTTTGATCCTCTCATCTTTAAGAAATAATTATTGTCTTTTACAGCTTAAGCAAAGACGATGAGGAAGCTGCAACTGCTTTAGTATCCTCATGAAAGAAAACAAAATAAAGCTGTTTGGTTACTAAGAAAATGAATTGATAATTCTTGAGATATTTCTTAACAAACTTCGTTTCTTATTTTACTTAACTTTTTTATTACAAAGTATCATCTATTTATATGCAATGCAATCACGGTAACATCATTTAACTAATCCAAAGACTAACTGTAATCAAAGCTAACTAACTTCAGTACAATGCACATCATGCTTACAACCATCTTTAACTAGTCTGCTGAGTTGTCAGCTGAGCTGGCACTGCTAACACACTTGCTCTGTATTTTCTTCATCTTAGTCTTCACCTTCTTCTGTTCAGCATAACGAACTACTCTAACAGCCCCCTCAAACTCAGAGGACAAAGATGGACATTGAGTTTGGACCTCAAGTAGTTGAACCTTACAAACGAGAGAGGCTTAGTCATTATGTCTGCAATTTGTTCTTCACTTTATTCCTAATGAAGTGCATATCAATTTCGATATGCTTTGTTCTTGAATGATACACAGGGTTCTTTACTAGTTCAGTGGCACTGATGTTGTCACACCATATGATTGGCTTTTCTGTACAACTTATTCCCAACTCAGAAAATAAGGATTGCAACCATGTCAGCTCTACACTTACTGATGCCAAGGCTCTATATTCACTCTCAGCACTTGATCTGGTTATCACTGATTGTTTCTTACAAGACGAGGATATCAAATTGTTGCCTAAATAAATGCACTAAGCACCAACTGATTTCCTATCATCTAAGTCACATGCCCAATCTGCATCAGTAAAACTAGTGAATGTTAAGCTTCCTTCTCTGAAAAATTTCAAACCATAATGTTGAGTTGCCTTCAGATATCTTAGAACTCTCTTGCATGCCATTAGATGTTGCAGTGTTGGTGCAGCTACATACTGGCTGAGTTTGTTTACAGCAAACGCAATCTCAGGTCTGGTAAGTATCAGGTACTGGATTCCTCCAACTATGCTCCTATAATTAGTTGGATCTTCAAGATAGTATCCAAGTTCCCCCTTAACTATCTTTTGCAGCTTAGAGCCAATACTCATGGGTATATCAATGCCCTTACATTCAGCCATTTCTACCTTCGATAACAAGTCTCTGATATATTTCCTCTGTGACAAGTACATACAATCTACATCATATAATACCTCAATTCTAAGGAAATAAGATAACACTCCCAGATCTTTTCGAGCAAAAGTTTTGCTGAATTCAGTTGTGAAACCTTCCAACTCTGCAGTGTTTGGACCTATGATCAGTATGTCATCAACATATATAAGAACTATGATCATAAATGCCTTAATCCTCCTAACAAACAATGAGGTATCAGAACTAGTATTAGTGAAACCCCAGCTCATTAAGTACCCTTTAAGTTTGTCATACTAGGCTCTAGGAGCTTGCTTGAGTCCATACAGAGACTTATGTAATTTGCATACAAAATCATATCTCTGAGCATCAATAAAGCCATCAGGTTGAAACATGAATACTTCTTCTGTTAGCTCTCAATTCAAAAAGGCATTATTAACATCCACTTGCCTTATTCTCCACTGATTCATCACTGCCAGGTTGAGTATTACTCTAACTGTAGCTGACTTCACAACTGGATTGAATGTCTCAAAATAGTTAACCCCTGCCACTTGTTGAAAACCCTTTACAACAAGTCTAGTTTTATACTTAGCTACACTTCCATCTGTATTATATTTGATTCTATACACCCATTTATTCCCAACCAAATGATGATAAACTTGTCTTGGAACCAATGTCCATGTATTATTCTTAATTAAGGCATCGTATTCCTCCCTCATAGCTTGTAACCACTTTGAATCATTCAATGCCTCTTGCACAATATCTAGTTCCTTATGAGTAAGCACAACAGTATAAATTTTGAGCTTGAAAATCCCTGCTTTACGTCTGGTTATCATCTGATGTGTATTTGGTTGAGTATATGGATAGAAAGAACTATTGCTAGGATGATGACTTTGTTAGCCTAAAGGGCTACACATAATGTAATTTTGATGATAACAAACATGTGTCTTAAGTAACAATAATAAATATTGTATTTCACATTTACACTAGTTTTTTAAGGATAATATTTATGCAAGTGAATCAAGTGAAATCAAGATTGAAGACACTCAACGGACAACGGCGAAATCAAGAATAAAGCTTAGAGCTCAACGGACGAATTATTGCGACAAATTCTTGTAAAGCCGGTATGATTTAATTGATGCATGATTTAGCATTTGAGAAGCTCAAGAGATTAATTTAATTAAATACTTTTCATAAACTAAAATATTTTATTTTTATAAAGTAAAGTATTTTGTGGATTTGAGTAAATTGGACTTAAATGTTAAGATTTGAAATCTTTGATTTTAATAAGTATCAAATTTCGGAGTTGGATGTTTTTACAAATATTTTAAATGTTTTGGGCCATACTATAATTTATGAATATTTTGAACTAAAGTGAAAGGTTTTGAGAACTTTGAAAAATATGGGTATTATGTTGAAAAGGACCTTTGTGCGAAACAATAAAATCTTTGGGGCCATATCATAATTTTAGGAAGTTTGGGAAAGAAAATTATTTTTGGGAAGTTCTGAAATTGGACATATTTGTAAAGTTTTCTGACGTTTTGGGCCATAGTATAATTATAGAAAGTTTTGGGCTAAAGTGTAATTTCAATGAACAATGTTACTGTAGTAAATTCAAAAATAACGGTAATATTACTGTTCCTGAGCGGCTAGCCGGATAAATCAAGCGGCTAACCGCTTGAGCGCTGGAATTTGCCTATAACGGCTAGTTTTTGGCCTTCCACTATAAAAACTCAACTCAAACTTCATTTTAAGCACCAATACACGCAAATATAAGATCATACAACATATATTGAGCTTCCAAAACGCAAATCATTATTGATTGAATCATTGTTGAGCTATTAGTTGCATATCAACTCTTAAAGAGAGTTTTTGTTGTAATTTTCATTCCTTATCAAATTGTGAGTGTTTAAGTGTGGGAAACACTTGGGGTGAAGAGATTGGGGAGATAATCTCTTGGTTGTAAAGGTTCATTGACACCTTGGAAGTCAATTGTAAAAACTTGAAGCCTTGGGAGGCTTAGATAGTGAAATCCTCGAGCTCGGTTGGCTTGGAGGCGTGGACGTAGGCGGGGATTGCCGAACCACGTAAAAATCTGCGTGTTTGTTTTTCTCTTCCCTTGCTCTTTTATTTTTACGCTTACTTGAATTTATTGTTCTCTATTTCATTAAGGCGTTAGATTGATTTATTGTGCGAATCGTATTGCATTAATTTTAAAAACCCAATTCACCCCCCTCTTGGGTTGCGTTACTTGCATTTCAGACTTTGTATAGGTAAAGAGTGATGTGGAGGTTCTGGAATATTTTGCATAGGTTCAACAATTATTGGACATGTATGAGAAATTGTCCTGTTATTTATGGTAGCTTGTTGTGAATTCTAATCAGTTGCTGTCTGTTCTGGATGATCTGAGTGACTTGAACTGCTGCTTCCAGATCTTACAGAGTTCAGATTACCAATGCTGTTATTGACAGACAAAGAAGAGATATGATGGATTTGCTGTGGTGTAAGGGAATGAGAAGTTTGAGAACCAGCTTTAGCATGACTATGAAAAATAGACTCAGTGGTATAAGGAAAAACTGATTCATCAAAGGTAACATGTCTTGCCACATAGACTTGACCTAAGGAGTGTAAACATTTGTAGCCCTTATGTGAAGGACTGTAACCAATGAATATGCACTTACTAGAATGGTAGGCAAATTTATGTTTGTTGTAATCTCTCAAGTAAGGATAACAAGCACACCCAAAACATCTGAGAAAATCATAATCAGGTTTGTGTTTGAATGTCTTTTCATATGGGGTTAAAAGTTGCAAAACAGGAGATGGAAGTCTGTTGATGTGATATACAGCAGTATGAAATGCATCCCACCAGAGCTTAAAGGGAATTTGAGCTTGAGCTAAGAGAGTCAGATCCAATTCAACAATATGCCTATGCTTCATTTCAACTAACCCATTTTGATGATGAGTATAAGGACAAGGGTGTCTAAAGATGATACCAGATTGGTTTAAAACTCAGTGAATGGTCTATACTCTCCCCCCCAATCAAATTGCATCTTAATGGTTGTGCTAAACTGATTTTCAACCTGCAGTTTAAAGAGCTTAAAGACTTTTAATGCCTCAGACTTTAGCTTCAAAGGATAAATCCATGTATACCTGCTAAAGTCATCTACAACACTTAAATAATACTGATAACCATCTCTAGAAATAATGGGAGAAGGACCCCATAAATCAGTGTGTATAAGTTCTAGAATTTTGGAGGTTTTGGTTTCAGTAATTGGAAAATGAAGTTTATGTGTTTTGCCCATTTGATAGGCCTCACAGATATACTGATGCTTTTGTTGTTTTTGATATGTAGGTAAATGAATAGATTTTGCTGTCTTGAGTATATGTGTTAGCATTTGATGATTGGGATGACCAAACTTTCTATGAAGTAAAATAACTTTATTGACTGAAGTTTTACAAGATGAATCATCAGTTTGATTACATGATTTTTGAGATTCTGTAATAACTCTAGAAGGAACAGAATTGAAACAACAACAAGAAAGCATAGACAAAGGTTTATTGAAACACATGTGAAAAAGAAAAGATGAGTGTGATAACTAAGAGGATGATGATGATTTCAATAACAACTTATATAATCCTTTCTCAGCAAGACCCTACAGAAGCACCTGTCCCTTCAGAGAATCCTTCACAAAACAAACATTTCCAAGAAATTCAACAGACAAGTTGTTATTAGTGGTAAGCTTTGAGATACTTAACAAATTTTTGGTAATGGAAGGCACCAATAGAATATCTTTAAGTGCTATAGGTGAGTGTTTGTGTGTAGAATTGGAACTTTTAAAGAGAAAGAATGCATCACCAACATGAGTTATGGGCAAACCTTGTCCATTTCTAATAATGGGCTGATATGCTCCAGTGAATTGATCTCTGATATGCATATTAGCCATGTTGTTAGTGATGTGATGTGTAGCTCCACTATCAAGATACCATCCTTCATCAGCTGGTCCTTCAAAGTTTGCAATATAAGCTGCTCCAGGTGCAGAATGCATATCAAATGAGTGATGATTTACTAATGCATTTATATCAGGTGGATGATACCCATGATAACCAGGATACTCTGTAGCAAATTAATCTTCAAATTGTGAAACAAAGCCAATTTGTGGATCAAAGTTAGCCATATAAGTAGACTTATGTCCTCTGCCCCTTCCAAATTGTCTAGGTTGAGGAACATAGCTATCAAAGTGTCTGTGCCAACAAACATCAGCTGCATGTCTAGCTTTATGACAAATTTGACAAATAGGCACACTATCATCAGATCCATTTCCATTGGACATTGAAGTTGAACCATGATTCATATTGAAATTATGCATGTTGTTAAGCATAGGTTTATAAGCACATGCATTCATTTGCTGTCCTCTGCCACCAGCATTACCAGTATATCCACCAGCTGGAAATCCTCTTGAAAATGAATTGAAAGACATTCATCTTCCTCCATTTTGATTCCTATTACTAGCATTAAATTGTCCTTGATATCCACTATAACCACATCTCCTATTATTTCCTCTAAACTGAGAGTAGCTAGCATTCATCATCCCATAGTTTGCATTAAACGGATCTTTAGTATTCTGATTTTGTTCCAGTCTTGCCTCATGTGTTAAGAGTAATGCACAAGCATCATCATACGACATCCTATTAGCAGTAATTATTGAAGCAAGATCTAGAAATCCAAGTCCTAGGCCATTCAAAATTTGCATTAGCAGATCTTTCTCAGACACAGGACTACTAGCACAAGCAAGCTTATCAGCAACAGCTTTTACTTTTAAACAGTACTCCTCAACATACATATTCTCTTTTCTAAGGACATTCATTTCATATCTCAACTGCATAACTCTAGCTTCAGATTGTACTCCAAACTGTTTTTCAATTGATCTCCATGCTTCAAATGAATTTTCGCAATTAAGAACAGTATTTAAGATACCTTCACTTATGGAGGATAAAATCCATCCAAGCAAAGTTTGATCCTGAGCTCGCCAATTGATGTAAGCTGGATTCGTGATTCTCTGTACTGATCCATCAGCTACTGTATTAGAAATATATTGTTCTGGTATGATTTGATTTCCAGAAATAAAATCTTCAAGACGATTTCCTCTTATTGTAGTAAGAACTTGCTTTCGCCAAATCATGAAATTTGATCGATCTAATTTGACCGGAGTGCTGAATGAAAAGGAGATATGTGATGATTGATTTATATTCATTTGATTTGGATTTGATGTTGTGCTACTGGAACTAGCCATTAGAGTGGCTCTGATACCATGAAAGAAAACGAAATAAAGCTGTTTGGTTACTAAGAAAATAAATTGATAATTATGGAGCTATTTCTTAACAAACTTCGATTCTTATTTTACTTAACTTTATGATTACAAAGTATCATCTATTTATATACAATGCAATCACGGCAACATCATTTAACTAATCCAAAGACTAACTGTAATAACTAACTTCAGTACAATGCACATCATGCTTACAACCATCTTTAACTAATCTGCTGAGTTGTCAGCCGAGCTTGCACTGCTAACACACTTGCTCTGTATTTTCTTCACCTTAGTCTGCACCTTCTTCTGTTCAGCATAATAAGCTGGTCTAACACCTCATGGGTTTTGTTATTAGGATTATGTAGTTAAGTTTGACTTCTAGTTTTGGATGTTCCTTTGAATGACCTACAATTAAGCTATAGCATAGGTTAAGGTTCTGTTTCTGTGCTTTTAGTTACTCTTTTTCTTTGTTTTGAGTTTTTACATGTATCTCTTATCTTAATTTGAATGAATGAGTATTCTAGAATGTTGACTTAAGATGTATATTTCCTTATCGATAGCTTGGAACAAAAAGATTGAGACTGTGAGCATTATGGATTTTAATTATGAGGAATTGCTGAGACGAACCGACCAAATATTGAAGTTCTCTGTTTGTAATGTTCATCGACTTGTGTTTAAGCTCTATATATATGTGTGTGTAATTTTTTTAATTAAGACTTGTATGAATGATCTTCTTAGAAATATGCCGACACTCCACCCTTGTTGTTAGAGATTTTGGATTCAAATTTATGTTCAACAATGGTTACAACATCTATAATCTAAATGCGACTATAAGCAACAAATTATACCGGAAAAAAGAAAACAATGGACGGACGGAAGAAAGAAAATGTCAACTTTGATGTTAATTGGTAAGACAAATAAATTCAATTAGATTTACAGTTTTAGAATTTTAGTTTGACAAACAAATCACGATACCTTTGATATGAGATGGTAACGAAGATAATTACAAAGGCATTCGCAGATTACCTTTGGCCTCGTGAATTTGAATGACTATAAAAACCAATTGAGATTTCCACAGCGGATTAGCATTATCAACATACCGGTAAATTTCAAATCCGAAAAAGAGGTCTCACTTCCTAGAACCAGAGATCCAGTGTAAGGACTGAAGAAAAAATGATGCTGAAGTCTAGTATCTGTTCAATGGCCAACCTAAAACATTAGCCATTGTCTTCAGAAATGAAAGGGAATTGCCATTCAAATCACGGTTACTTATGGACCAAGCTATTATCCATTGAATCCCGGAAGGAAAATGATCGAACTTCTCCCGTAGTTGCCTTCCCAAGTCTGGCATGTGGCCAACACCATAAGGATGGCAATCCTATGGTGGCTCTCGTCAATTGCTCTTCTTAGAGCTTCAATTGCAGCTCTGCTCCTCTCACCAATGATACCAGAGCTCTCCTCCACATCCGCAGTCACTTGAGTGAACCTGTACAATAGATACTTTGATCTATTCACTAATTGGCGAACCTTTACCCCAAGTAAAAAACACATATATAGCACAACAAATGTGCATCATTTTTGTCTCCACCCACCATCCTTCCCCAACATTTTCCTATAAGGATGCAATTGGTGTACCTAGATAAAATATAGTAAGCAAATAAGCAGTCTCTGTAGGAAATGGATGCAGGTATGCCAAGGACCTTAAGGGTATGTTTAGAACTGCTATGCTTGAAATTAACTTTGAAAGCACCACAACTAAGTTATTTCATTAAAAAAACCTACTTTTACAAGGTAGATAATATTTACCATCCATCTATTTCACAATGACTATGGTTTAAAAGCCATAACGTCTAAATCACGAACATAACCTAAAACAAGTAGCTTAAAAACCTTTAAGGTTACATATTTATGACTATAAGAAAATCACCAACAGATCAAAATAAAAAGTGTTTGGAATGTCGGAGTATTCCTGTCAGAGATTTTTCTCTTAGAACTGAATGATCGCAAACTTCAGCATGCTTAAAATCATTTTTCATCCATGGCCACGATAAGTCACTCTCATGATTTCGTTATTAACCAAGAAACCACTATTATTAGACCTGCATAAACAAATTAATAAATGAATTTAACTCCAGCATACAAAGAAACTGGTAAATCATATAACATAAGAAATTAGTCATCACACCACAAAGCAGGTAAAAAACAACATAAAAACCAAAATAACTGATTAGTACTTACTTTGATGTTAGTCGCTTTCCCAGGAAGACCTTCATTGCAGCACCAAAATGAAGCATAGACAATGCTTCTAGTCTGGATATTCGGATGGCAGGCTTCCTACATCAGCACAGACACTTCCGAGTATGAGAAGACCTACAAGGGGCATTGGAAGCACACGCGAAGCCAATAAAAGCTTGGATCTCCGAGGATCAAAGTCATTTAGAATTGAAGGTTGCACGATAGCTTTAGTTGATTTTCCCTTGCAAATGTAACTAAGCTTTGACCTTTCTCAAGCTGAAAGAAAAGACAAAAAGGGTCTTAGACGTAGGAGTCAGCAGCCATTGTCAAACTGAGCAAAATGCCAAGTTTGGAAGAGAAGGAAGTACAAGAATGCATCAAATCCCAAGAAAAATGCATGGTCGTTTATGGTCTAGATAAAAATAACAATAAAATTATAGGCTTCGTCAACACCTGGAAGTGCAGGGAGAGTATACTTAAAGAAGCCCTAAGGTCAGGCTCTTTGTCCTAATTTTTTTGCAAGTATTTGAAACATGACCTGGCTGATATATGGAATATAGTATGGGAACGATGGAATGAAGTGCCTTAAAAAACACGTATTTTTTGATAGCCTTCATGATCATGCTGTCATTCTATACATCAATTTAAGAAGTAAAATCAATGAAGTGGTATTAAGAGAGAGAGAGAGAGAAAGAGAGAGAGAGAGAGAGAGAGAGAGAGAGAGAGAGAGAGAGAGAGAGAGAGAGAGAGACTGATCATAAACAAAAAAGACGAGCAACCTGAAGCAACTTGAAGGTCTCGTAATCAACATCTGCATGGTACCAATTCTTAGCCTGCTAACACAGTTCAATTGGAAATCAAGCATAAAAGAATTTGAGCCATCTGCCACTGGATGCATCCTAGAATGTTGAAACCTCGTGAACCTTTCAACTTATTCACATCTACGGATTTTCTTCCTTTTTCTAAACTCCCCTTGCTAACTACCATCTCACAAAGGACACAATCACAGAGTTGAAGTTCCTACTAGAGGGTTTCAATGTACCTACACGGAGAAATATTTATCTTTCAAATTGGTTTGATTCAAAAAATTAATAACACAACAAAAATTCTACAAGCCAGGGGGACCAGTAGTCATCAGAAAGGAAAATCTCATAAGGATTTCAACCTATTCCTTCCACTCATGAGGCATAAGCAAGATGCTACTTCCATGCATATTTATTTTTTAAGGTACTCGTAATTTTACGAATGATTCATTAACGAATATTATAAAAATAAGTTGAAAAAAAATTCTTCAATGCTTGTTTCTTCAATTCGTTCCCATAACAGGCCACAACTGGGGTTACAAATTACAACTGCCCTTATGTGAACGGAACAAATCAATTTTCAAGGTTTACTCACAGGCAATCACTATTTACTCATCACAATCTCTTAACTTAGGTCCCGTTTGGCACAGCGGCACAGCTGCCCCACAACTACACTTGAGGAGAAAATTTCTTCTCTTTTATAGATGTGGGGCAGCTGCACTGTGGCAGCGCAGCTGCTCCAAATGGGCTATTCAACTGGTTTTGGTGGCAAAATTAACAATTTGCCAAAAGCAACTTCAAAGCTTACTTCGGTTGAAAGGCCAATACATGCGCAAATCATAAAAAGGTGAGAATGGAAATATCCCCTCTCTTAATACAAGAGGGCTTTGAATACATAAAAGATGCAAGCTGCAAGCTGCAGATACCACTCGTAAATATTCAGACACCACTCGGCTCAGTGGAAAGCTTCATACATCACATACGCAATCTAACAAAGTCACAATTAACAAGTGCACCTCAATTCTTCCAAGATTATATGCTCAACCATTTAAAAGAGATGGAGATTTTTTATCTCTACACCAGCATAATATCAGAGATAAAACAATTGCTCCAAGCTAGAAGTTGTTGGCCGTGAGAAGTATAATGAGATATGAACAGCATTCACGGAATATCAGATTCGGACATACACGTTTACAAAGTTTAATGAGAGACTACAGCCTAATGCTCTCCCTCTCAATTCAGAATTTTTACAAATGATTTTTCACCGATGGAACCGCAAATTCTGTTCGACAGTCACACCCTATTGACAAGATACCACTTCTTACACGAGCAAGAAGAAGCCTTGCAAAATAATTTCACCTTCGTGTACACACCTTGCAGCTTGGAATTAAACTCCAATAAAGTATATTCTCACTGAAGATGAAGATATGAAACTTGCTAGCGGTGATAATACAAGCCAAAAAGTTTCGGAAATCAATAAAATGTTTGGCACAATTCAAATGATGGGAGTTAGTTGATCCATAAAGCAATATAATTACAAGTTATCATATCTATCCCAAGATTCAAGGTTGCAGCAATATGGCAAAAGTGAGGGAATATGAAGTTTGGAAGACAATTGCTTGAGAACAAAGCTACCTTCGATGCTCCAAATCATTCAGGAGAAAGATTTTTATTTCAAAGAAATAAATATCAATTGCGGCAAAATTTTAAAAATTTCTGTAAAGAGCAAAATCACCCAATATGAAGTCATAGCTAGCGTGACACAAAGAATCAGCTTTTGAAAAGCTCAGCTAAACTATTGCATCAAAGATTCAGTAGAATGGCATCGTTGGCTCAGCACATCTTAGTCCAAAAAACAGGAAATAGAAGAGGAGAAAGCCTGGGTACTGCTCATGCAACATAGTGACACATTTTTCAATAAGTCTTCAACAACAGAAAAGTAAGCTTCAAACAACTCTGAGAAAAAGGAGCAAATAATCCGAATAGCCTACATCTGGAAAAATCATGGTTTCGAAGCTACTACTTCATCCTCGCGTACATGAACTCCCATTCATTGGTTCATGGTTCATTCATGAAAAATCTGGAGTGCCAAACATCTTGCATAATGTGTCTCCCAAAGAAAAGAAAAATACTAAAAATGTCAACAGGAGTATAGAAGATCCCGCCTAATTACAAAGAGATATTAATCTCTAAGGCTCTAATCTCAAAAAAAGATCGATCTAAGGTTAATTTTTTGCCAAATATAAAAATGTATTAGATCCTAAAATCTCAGGCAATGAAATTTTAAGATCTGTAATCTCTTAGGCAATAAAAGTATAAAATCCAAAGTAAAAGACCTAAATTACTTGGGCCATAATTAAAGCCCTGAATTCTTCTGGCAAAATTTTAAAGTCCTAAGTTCCTTTGGCAGATTTACGTATCCTAAATTTTTAAGGAATATTCGAAGTCCTGAGTTCCTTACGATGATCTACGAACCCTAAATTTCATTGGAAGACTCAAAGTCCTAAGTTCCTTTGGCATATTTACAAATCATACATTTCTTAGGAAGATTCAAAGTCCTAAGCTCCTTAGGCAAATCTGAAAATCCTAGATTTCCTAAGAAGATTGAAAGTCCTCCGTTTATTAGGCAGATTTACAATCCTAAATTTCTTAGGAAAATTCAAAGACCTAAGCTCCTTAGGCAAGAAAAAAGTCCTATAGGCAAGATCATAAGTCCTATAACCTTCAAGAAAAATCGAAGTTATAATTTCTTCAATTAAAATCTTCAGCTCTTATGCATAAAAATCATAAAGTTCGTTCTCGGAAAATTCTCAAGTTCTTCAAATAAAATTCCTTAAGTGAAGTCATGAGTTCCAAATAGAAATTTTTAGATGTCCAAAAATTGAACATATCTCATATATTTGAAGTCTCTAAACAAATTTTCTATAGATAGTGGTAATAAAAACTAAAAGCAACTTTAGCACAACCAATTTAATTTTAAACTTTTGATTATTGTCATCAAAAGTTTACAATTTTTTCGAGGGGTAAGGTTAGGGAAAATCCTTAAGCAACTGGGCAGGCTGTCATAGGAACAACCGAATAGAATCCTTGTTATGGTATTCCTCTGTTAACAATTGAACTGTTGTGGAAGCGCGGGGTTGAGCAATTACCAATATTACGGTGACTGCAATTTCTGTAGAAATATAAATATAATGTAAACAAATGTAAAGAAAAGGACACAATAATTTATATGTTCGGCGTAATGCCTATGTCCACGGACAAAAATTGGAAGATAATTTTACTAATAATAAGACTTTACAAAAGTGGGAAAAGCTCTCAATACCCACAACCCCAATACACGCAATTGAATCCTCCTAGCATTCGAGTAGAAGCGCTCTCAAAACTCTCAAATTGCTTCACTTGTTATTGCTCTTAAAATTGGGATAGTTCAATCTCTAATCTCTCATTTCTATTTATAACCAAACTTATACCACTGTTCAAACCGGTCTTCTGAATGTACCGTAGAATTCATTTCACAGCTTGTCAATGTCCTTTATCAAGATTATGCATATACCTGCTCACTATACCAACTGCATGTGAAATGTCAGGTCTTATACACACCATTGTATACATCAAGTTACTCACTACATTTAAATACAGAACTTGTAACATATATTCTCGTTCCGCATCTGTTGAAGGAGATAATTGTGCAGAAAGCTTGAAATGAGAAGCCAATTAGGTACTCACAGGTTTTGTCTACTCAGTCATACGAAACTGTTGTAGTATCTTCTTCAAGTATTGCTTGTGAGACAAATTTACTTTGCCACGAGCTTTATTTTTGCATATCTCCATACCAAGAATCTTTATAACTTCACCTAGATCTTTCATCTCAAATTCTTGACTAAGTTGAGTCTTCAACTTCTCAATCTCATCTTTGCTCTTGGATGCTATTAGCATATCATCGATATACAAGAGCAAATATATGAAGGCTGCCTCTTTTAGCTTGCGAAAATAAACACAATGATCAAATTTATTTCTTGTGTACCTTTGCCCTTTCATAAACCGATCAAATCGCTTATACCACTGTCTAGGAGATTGCTTTAATGTATAAAGCGACTTTGTTAATTTGCAAACCCAATTTTCTTTTCCAGCTACCTTGAATCCATCTAGCCGAGTCATGTAGATTTTCTCTTCCAAATCACCATGTAAAAATACAGGTTTTACATCAAGCTGAACTTATACAAGATTAAATTGCACAATTATGGCTAGCAAAATTCGAATAGACGAATGTTTCACAACTGGAGAAAATACTTCATTGTAGTATATTCCTTCCTTTTGAGCGTAACCCTTCGCTACCAATCTAGCCTTGTGTATCGAATTTTATTTTTATGAGCAAATCCTTCATATTTTGCATATACCCATTTGCACCCTATTGCATTTTTTCTTTGGGTAGTGTAACTAACTCCCAAGTTCTAATTTTATGAAGAGACTGCATTTCTTCATCCATTGCTAGCTTCCACTGTACACTTTTAAGGCTACTTATTGCTTCTTTGTAAGTGGAAGGAACATCATTATCTACAATTGGAAGTGTATAGGCCACCATATCAACAAAGCAAGCAAGCTTATGAATTTCCTTTCGTGGTCTTTTATATGCAATTAAATCTTATTGCTGTGAAGATTCCTAAGTCAGAACCTCTTATTCATCTTCGATCGATGGAGAATCACTATCCATCACATCGACACCAGTTGGGTCATTTTGAACCTTTTCAAACTCCACATGCTACAAAGTGCTATTAGTCATGTCATTTTTTTAAGAATATCTTTATTTCAACATGGTTAATTCATCAAAAGTCATATCTCTGTTGAAAATAATTTTCTTTGTAACAGGACACTAGAGACGATATCCTTTTACTCCATCAGTCATACCCATGAACAATGCTTTCTTTTCTTTTGGGTGTAACTTAGATTCCTTTACATGATAATAAGTAGTGGAACTAAAACCATGTAGAGAATCATAATCAGTAGAAGGTTTACCAGGTCTACATCTCTATGGTTGTTTTGCCCTCGATTGCAACTGATGGAAAACGATTGATAAGATGGCATATACAACTACCTGAGCCCAAAACTCGTAGCCTAATCTAACATTAGACAACATACACCGAACTTTCTCCAGTATAGTTTGGTTCATGTGTTCTGGCACTCCGTTCTACTGTAGTGTATTTCAAATAATGAAGTGTCGCACAATGCCCTCATCTTGACATATTTGTATAAATGAATCATTCTTGTATTCATCATCATTGTCTAAGCAAAGTCTTTTGACTTTTCGACCAGTCTGAGTCTCGACCATTTTCTTCCATTTCATAAATATACGCAAAACTTCATTCTTATTCTTCATCAAATACACACACTTTTCTTGAATAATCGTCAATAAAAGTAACAAAATAGTGCATACCTCCCAAAGAAGCTGTTTTGGTAGGTCCCCACACATTACTGTGAACATAGTCTAAAATTTCTTTTGTATCGTGAATTATTGAACCAAACTTAACCCTTGTCTGCTTGCTCAGAATACAATTTTCACAAAATTCTAATTTGCAAGAATTTGCACATTTCAATAACCCTTAATTCACTAGAGTATGCAAAAAAAATTTCACCAGTATGTCCTAAACGCATATGCCACAACTTGGTTGCTTCTGAATCTACATCTCTTTCAGAAATTATTGATGTTAATCCAATAATTGTACTCCGTTAGAAATAGTACAAGTTATTTCTTCTTGTTCCTTTCATCACTGTTAGTGCATCAGTTACTACCTTCAACAACCTATCTCTCAAAATGATTATGAGCTTTTTAGATTCTAGGACTTCTAATGAGATGAGGTTTTTCTTCAAACTTGGTACATAGCGAACATACATCAAGACTTGGTTTGAGCCATCATGATTCTTTAATTGGATTGTATCTATTCTCATGGTTTTACAGGCATTGTCATTGCCCATAAAAACAACTCCACTGTCCCGCTCTTTAAAGCTAGAACACCAGCTTCTGTTAGGACACATATGATAAGTACAACCCAAATCCAAAATCCACTTATCTGAGTGACATGTCAATGTCATGCCAACCAGACTAAAATTGGACTTCTCATCGTGTTTTGCTACACATACATCAGAAGTAGCCTTACCTTTTTGTAACTTAGGACAATTCTTTTTCCAATGCCTTTTCTCGCGATAAAAAGCACACTCATCTTTGGCAGGCCTCCCTTTAGACTTGCCCATTTTTCTAAGTTTATGACTATATGAACGACCTCTCATTGTCAATACTTCTACAACTGTATCTCTGCGATTTTTTTTGTCTTTCTTTATGGTCTCAGAGGTATACAATGCACTGCATATAGCATCGAATGTGACACTGTCCTTTTCATGAAGTAAAATGGTGGTAAGATGATCATATTCATTAGGAAGAGAGTTCAACAGCAACAATGCCTTGTCTTCATCTTCAAACTTCTTATCCAAAATTAGCAAATTTGCTAATATCTTGTTGAATGAGTTTCCATGGTCATTTATTGACATTCTAAGTGCATACGTGAATCGATAAAGTTTTTTCTTCATATAAAACCTATTTTTAAGGCTTTTCTTCATGTACTTTTCTTCTAGTGCCTCCACAATTTCTTTGCTGATGTCTCCCTCATGACAGAGTATTTCTGATCTTTAGCTAATCATAGGCGAATAGTATTATATGTCTGTTTATTGATCTTTATCTACTCCTTATCATCTATCATGTCAGGTTTTTCTTCAAGACCAACGTCTAACTCTTACTAACATAAGACATCCAACACCTCACATTGCCACATACTAAAAATATTGGTACTATCGAATTTCTCTACTTCAAACTTTACATTAGTCATAGTAGTCCTTGCTGACGAAGATGTCGACGATGCCTCTGCCATCCTTTTTAACTCAAATGATTAGTGTCTTCAACAACTATTTACACTTGAAAAACAACCTCTATGATGTTTATTTCGCGTGAATAAATGCACAGAAAAGTTCCCAAGAGAATGGAGTCATTACAATGGTCCCACTTAAAACCCAGACTCCATAGGCTCTTATTGCTTTGTTGACAGAACTTTCCTAGACATGCAAAAATACACACTACTTATTATAGACTATCTTCCAAGTATAAATGGCCGTCTTTACCGTATTAGTGAAAAATACCGTATACGTGAATAGGACCGTATCTGTGAACAATTTTGTATACATGAAGATTATCTACTTTTTGAAATTTGATGATGAGAAATAATGAGTTCCAGTTGTTTGGTCGTCTTCCTTTATGCCTCACTAGGCATTTGTAGTAGCATCAATAAATTATAGGCATCAAGATTCAAGAACATAATGATGCTTGTCAGCTTCACTTATTTCACTTACATGTCTGGTATCCCTTTGTTTTTGCTTCAAGAGTTTTTTCAGCTTTATACCACGAATTTATTTTGTACCTTGCCTCATCCTGCTTGTCTCCGTTCCTTCACTCCTCTCTATTTGTCTCTTCATGCTTGCATGAGAACATGTGCCCATTGCTCTCTACACTAGCTGTACCTTCGACGAATCAGTAACTTTGTTACAACTTTCGTATTCTCAAAGTGTGGAATTACCTTGAACTCAAAATGGAAGCACTAACACTTTCCATCATGTACAAGTTTAAGCTAGAATGTATGGCCCTTTTTTATTTTTCATTTTTCTAATTATTATCATTATTTTTATTATCACCAGGTAGAATTTGGATACTTTATATGTGAATTAGTCGACATATCTTTCAATATGGCCATTTTATTAAATAATGTTTTTGTTTTTTTTCATTTCTTTAAATTAAAAAAAAAACAAAAGAAATTTTGTCTACCTTTTCTCATTCTCATATTCTTGTTCCTGGACTCATTATGTCACATGTATTGCTGTTATAGAGGTAGTTGTACTAAAACCCAAATGCTTACCATTTTCTTTTCTTTTTTCTTTTTAGATTTGAATTTGAAAGATCTTCCCTATTTGTATCTTTTTCCATAGTCTTCCTATCTTATTATTAGACAATTAAAAATTCTCTGTTGATTTCAAGAAAAAAATTTCTCTATGGTTTTTTCTAGTTTTAATGGTCATGGTTTTAAGCATTTGCAGACATAGTATGTCAATTACTTCAGAAGATATCTATTACGAAACACATTTAGTTTGTACTGATGTGATATCAAATATCCCTTGGCCTATCTTGCAAGTTTAAAATATCCCAAAAAACAAAAATCCAGGTTTGCAATATAGTACATTATATATTGGTTTTTTTTAATAAGAACGATGATTTTACTATTGATACACACACACACACACACACACACACACACACACACACATATGAATTTGTTAATGGTGATTGTGGAGCATTTTTAATGGAGTACTTGGAGGTCCTAATCCATGGCCTTGATATCAGCATGAATTGCCAATAGGATGATGTTACATAATATCGAAAACATTAGCTGTCAAATTATTTGGCCATAGGTTGTGGAAACCAACTATAAAGGATCACACTCTCAAGAACTTCATTACTTTAATTTTTCCATTTTTTGGATAAGTTATTATGAGATGTAACAGTTACATTAAGGATGTAGTTGACATTTGATGTAATTAAATATAGTTTTATTTTTTAAAATATATTATTGAAAGAATAGAGGATAGTTTTGTGTTATATTTGTGATATAACAGGATGATCAAAATAATTAAAGAAATGCTCAGCCTAAATACGTGACTCCAGTCGAGTATCTATGAAGATGCATGACTAAAGTCTAGTATCTATGAGGATACATAACTACAGTATCTTTATAAATACACACACTTCTCACTAGCATTCATAATCTTCTTGTACTTTTATTGATCATTTGACACTTATAAATCATTACTCATCACTTAATCATCAATTGATCATCTCTTAATAAATGGCTGTAGTCAAGTAAAATCAGATATGCACGACAACAGTAGGGTAACTTCATAAATGTGTGACTATAGTCGAGTACATGGGTAGATAACAAAATTACGTAAAACACTCATCATAATGATAACACAATCAATATAAGTTTTTACATACCAAACTTTAATTCATCAAACAACAAAATCTTTTTTACATCAAACAACATAGGTCCAATGCATGTCAGCATCATAAATAAGTTTCAAGAGAAACATGTAGCTACACAATCATCATAACTATTAATTTACTCCAAACACTCCGCCCATCTATTATGATCCCATTTGTTTCAATGTTAAATTTAGAAATATGAATGGAAATAACTTGAGATACTCTTTCTATCAATTGTGCGTACGTTGTAGAATGGGAACTATGATTCCTTTTGCCTTTGAACCATTAAGTTTATGATGGTTGTTTTGCTCAATCTATTCACCATGAAACATATTAGGCACATTACTGAAGTCATTTCCTATAATAATATAACAAATAATTATACAACAAGTACAAAAATAAAATCAAACAAGGGATATAATGACGTGAGGAATTGTCTACCTATTTACATGACAATAGTTGTGTAACTTTTTAAAATATACGACTATAGTCCAATAAATAGTTAGAGGACATTTATAGTGAAAAAAAATATATTTTGGCACTAGAAGAATGCTATAGTGTCACAACAGCTACAACATTTTTCACAGTTGCACAATTGTAGTCGTGTAAAATCATACATACACAACAAAAGTCGTGTCACTTTAAGAAATACATGATTACAGTCTAGCGAATAGTCAAAGGACATATATCTTCTCCAAAAAAATACTTTTGCACTAATAAAACACTAGGATCTCATGACAGTTGGAACATTTTACACACTTCTACGACTGTAGTCACGTAACTTTATAAATACATGACAACAGTCTTGTAACTTAAAAAAATACACAACTACAATCCAATAAATAGTTAGAGACTTATTTCTTCTCCAAAAAATATATTTCTTGCACTAATACAACACTAGGGTCTCATAATAGTCGAAATATTTTACACACTTACACGAGTGTAGTTACTTAAATTAATACATATGCTGCAGCAGTCATATAAATTACTAAAATACAAAACTATAGTCCAGTAATAGTCAAAGGACATATTTCTTCTCCAAAAAATGTATTTTTTGCACTAATAGAATGTTAGAGTATCATAATAGCTGGAGTGTTTTGCACACTTGTACGACTACCGTCGTACAAATTCTCACACACACTATTGCAGTCGTGTAAAATGGGTGCAGAGTTAAGAATTTTAAGAACAAAATGAGATTTCAACAATTGTAGTTAAAAAATCAATCACATAGCATGATGCAAATGTAATGAAAATGTGAGATGTTTTGTTATTTATCACAAATCAAACAAAACCCTAAAAATAATATAATGTCAAGAAAATTCATGAATAAACAAAATAAATGTAATCTTAAAATAACTAATTCACTGGATGAATAATGTACCTAGTTACAAACCAAAATCTCATACATTGACTGTTAATTAGTGATTTTGAGAGTGTGGAGTGATTTTTTGTTGTGTAGAGTGAAATGATGTGAGGAGTGAAATGGTTGGGCGTGTTGGAGGGTGCTTTTTTGTGCTTTATATTTTTCTTTTAGGGACATTTTAGTCAATACACACACCAAAGTGGCATATCTATATAATTATAAACTATGGGGCATATTTACATAAATACCCTACTTTTGGGGTATATTTAATTAAAAACCTCTGTATAAATGGAGGGAAGAAGCGTATTTGATTTTTATGTTTCAATGAGATGTACGTACAACAAATTCTATTCAATAGTCAGCATCGTGCCTTTTTATTATTTTATTTTAGTATTTTCATTTCATTTTCTGTCACTTTTTTGTGCTAATATAATTGGCTCCAATTAAAATATACAATTTTAAAATATTAAAAATTTTAAAATTTTAAAATAATATCCAGTTTATTTGCACTTTGAAAAATATTTTTAACACCCATATTTTAACCTTTTTTATTTCTAAACTTCTTTTAATATACTTTTATTTTCTATTCTAATACTTGAGAGGTGGGTTTCATTTATCTATTTATATAATTTGTGATTTTCTATTGATTATGTTCAAGTACTATGGTTTTTTGCTAGTTATTTTTATTTTATTACTGTTTTTATTTTATTTTCTATGTCACTTTTTTGTGATGTCATATTTTGCCCACTATGCTTAGAGTTTAACGAATTTATTTAAATCCAAAAAATTGGAATAATGCTTTCACTATAATGATAATACTCTAAATAGGGTTAAACAAAGAGAAAAAAATCCAACACATAAATTAAATAAAAATAATCATTCTAAAAATGACAAAATTAATTAGTTGCACAAGTCAATAATTAATAATAATATAAACAACATGTTATGAAATAATTATAATTATGTGGATGTTCATCAAAGTAACTTTTCATCTCTCCGCCAAACAACTTATCATATCCTATAACTCCCACTATCTCGCAAGAAGTTATGACTAATGACGTATCTATTTACTAATTATTTATTTCGTTTATATGGTTATAGGACTGTAAAAGGAGCACTCATCTCCTTCCTTGTATATATTGAATTAAAGTTGTCTCTAAATTATTGTTGTGCCTCCTATTTTCTTTTTCTGTTTCTTTTATATATATTGTTGTGCTCCTAATTGATAAATAATATAACATGTTATTAGCATGGATCTCTAGCCACTAAGAGGTAATATGATAATATCTCTCCTTTGATCTTACTCATGCAGGTATGAATGAAACTATCTTGATTTGTCTAAAATCATATACATATTTTGCTTATGTATTTCTATAATTTAAGAATAATGGATTTATGAAATTGTTCCTTACTTCCTTTATTAATGATTACAAATATTTTATGAGAATTGGATTAAAACATTTATCTAATGTTCTATTAATTGATATTGTTATTGTTTAATTCTTCTTATTATAATACCCTATTGCTATTATATATTTTCCATTCTTGAAATTCAAAAATTTATCCTAAAATGTGAATACTGTAATATACAATGAAAGAAAATTAAGAATGCATTCTTGAGGGATTGCACTACACATAATAAAGATTCTCTTTCAAAATATGTTCCTGAAGAACTATTTCAAAATTATAATGTCATTCACCAACATCATGTTCATGAAGGATTCAATATATAAGTGCATATTTTACATGTCTCTGAAGGACTATGAGTTCATGTTGTCAAGCAAAACTATATTCAAAATTCCTTCTCCATATCTCCCAGAAGAGTTACAAAATGAAAATATAAGGTATAATTGTTTCTTTGAAACAATTTGAAGGAAAAAAATATGAAAATCAAAAGTCTTTGAAGAAATACGGTCATTTAAAAAAAATGTTCATTTTTGTTTTGAACAACTTCTCAACTTTGTTGGCTCATTGTTTTGTTTTCAATCTATTTATCCGACAACTATTAATGAAAGAGTTTGGCAATGCGAACTTATTGGATATACTCCACCCACCAGAATTGATGAAGATGTTATAGAATCTCTAAAGTCAGTCAGAGAATGGACTAATAATGAACTCCACGCATTTGGATATAATGCAAAATGACTTAATACTATTGTCAATGAGTTGATGTGTTTCAACACCAACTAATTTCTACATGCAAGACATCTAAAGCTACTAGGGATATACTCCAAAGTACTTTTGAAGGCGACAATACGGTAAAGCGTTCTAAACTTCAGAAACTTACATATGATTTTGAAAACTTGAGAATGCATAAACATGAAACCATATCTGAATTTAATTCTAGAATACTTGCTATGGTTAATGACTTTTTTGCTTTTGGAAAACTTATTTTTGAGGAACAAATTTGTAGAAAAATCTTAAGATTTGTCCATCCTAGATATCAACCTAAAATTTTGGCCATTGAAAAATATGTTGATATGTCTATCATGAATAGGGGTTCATTTATAGGAAAATTGATGGTTTATGAGACTAATTACTTAAATTTAAATCCCAAGAAAGAAAAGAGTGTTACTTTTTTGGCTTAAACATAGGCTTCCGCCACCAAAACAAGTGAGGATGATGATCCATATTTGTACGTTGATAATTCACTTGCTCTTATTGCAAAGAATTTCAAGAAGATGTTGAAAAATAAGAACTTTAACAAACCAAAGAACACGTCTACATCAACAGCTTTAACAACTCAAAAAGGTTCTCCTAACTCTAATTCTAAATTGTTTGATTTTAATAAACTTGAGGGTATTGGATGCTGAGAATGTTGAGGCATAGGGCACATACAAGCATAATGTGCTAACACTCTTATGAAAAAAAATCAAATTATAGTAAAAACTGTTAAAAAAAAAGCAAAAACAGTAGTAGATAGCAATAGAAACTGTAAAAAAAAAAGTAAATAGTAATAGAAACAAAAAAATCAACGTAAATAGCAGCAAAAAATATAAAAAGTTACCTAAAAATAGTACAAAATTATCAAATAACAGTAGAAACAATAAAAAAATAGCAAAAACAACAGAAAGAGTAGCAAATAAGTGCAACTTAAAGTGGTAGTAATACAAAAAAATAAAAACACAGGCCCTATTAGAGTAGTGGATAACTTCCAATTTTTTGAATTATAGGCTTCAGCAAAAATTTGGTTTAATGAAAAACTAATTCAAGATTTAATGTAATTTTTTTGAAATATTCTCCATTAAATGTGTAGAAGAGTTAATGAATTGGAAAGCAAAAGCCTGAAGATTTATAAAATCAAATAGATTAATGTGGAGTTTGAGGTGTGAACCAATGATTTCTACTGTCTATGTCATGCACCGCTGGCCATGCACCACTTTAAAAACAAAAAAAAAGAAACCAAACGTGGCAATTTTCAAAAGCAACAACCAACTGCATGCTTTATCATTTCAGCTGCTTGCAATTCGAAAGGAGAAGAAAAGAAAAGAAAAAGAGGGAAAAGAAGAAAGCCGAGAGAAAAGAGAAGAGAAAGAGAGGGAAGAAAAAAAAAGAAAAGAAATAGAAAGAAGCCTGGTGTGAGAAATAAATTGGAATTAAGAGGAAATAATATGAAAATTAGAACTGGATAGTTAGATTAAATCCAGTTGAACCAGTGGGTAATGGAATTATGAAATTTGAGCAATTATGTTATAGTTTGCATATACGTATAAGTTATTATATCAATTCTAACAGTTAATTTTTGAACCCTATATTTTAGGAGGAACTCGAGAATCTAGGAACCCACAAGAGCCCCAACAAACCCCAGAGTGAAACAAGATCTGTGAGTGGATACTAGTATTACTATTATGTATTCTATGAAGCATCTATGTTTGATATTATGATTTAATATCATGTTATGATTATATATATGCATATTATATGTTTGATTAAGTCATGAGATGTGATTGTTAGTCACCATATATGTACACGTCCCTGTAGACTTTGCGCATGCGTATTGAGAGTTAGGTTACTCTATCCGAGTGATGTAGCTAAATTCCACCGGGTATTGAGAGGTTTTCCCCCCAGTTTACTTGTGCGATGATGATCCCGACGAGTATTGAGAGTTATTTCCGCTGGGTACTATTTGGTGCAGTTTGTGATGTATGTATATATGAATTCCATGTTTGCTGATGTGTAGTATTTAATGTGGAGTTATGTTACATGATTATGTATAAGCACTAGTACACATACTTTATTATAATTATTACTATTAATATTTTTAATATAATATTACATCCACTTACTGAGCCGCAAGCTCACTGTTTTCCTATTTAGCCCTTTCCACCCAAGATTTCATGCAGTTCAGTTCTAGTTAATTGAGGTTGGGTCACGAGACGCATTGCTCCATATCTTGCATTTTGAGCACGTTTATGTTGCTTATGTTTTATATGTAAATATACATGTAATGTCAATATTTATAATGAGACATAAGTTATGCATGTTTTGAATACATTTATGATTTTAGAAAAGACACAGAGATGGTTATGTGCTTATAGGAAAAGGGAAGGAGTGTTTTATTTTTTCGAGAAAATAATCGAAAATGAGTGAGAAAATGCGGAGATGAAATAATCAATGGATTTGAGTAATTGCCAATTGAGTTTAAAAAAATTAAAGTTTTCATTTGGAAATGAAGAGTGATCGGAAGGCCGCTTTGTTTGTTCAGTTACGTGACTTAGGATGGTAATTGCGCCCGCAAATTTGTTTAAATCCGTCCGTCAAAATCTGTCGATAATTTTACTGGTTACTGGCGAATTTAATATTATAAATTAAAATTCATATTTAGATGTAGGTGTGTTTGGTATTAGTTTAATATCTAATGAATATTCATAAGGATATTTATTAGATCCGTAATATTTTTTAAATATTTTTAATTTAATTTTAATTAAAAAATTTAAATTTAAAAAATATATAAAGAAAATAATGTAATTCTGTAAAGTGTCAAATAACCAAAATATTTTTGTGTGATCTATTTTTTTTAACTTAATGCATGAATTATTTTATTATTATATATATTTTTGAATTAATATTTGAAAAATATTAATCGTAATCATTATTGTAGGCATCCTCTTAGATGGGTGCTAATGATGGTGAATGAAATAAATATCTTCTCTTTGATCTTATGTTGAATGATAATATGAAATATAATTGTTATTTTTAGATACTATTTTGTGTTTTTTTAAGGATTTGTATATTTTATATTTAAATTTGAGAGTTTGTATTGAATTGATGTTGAAATTTTAATTTATCATTTATATTGGTTAAATTTAAAATTGAGTATGTTATGTGGAATTTGAGGTTATTATTATAGATTTATATATTGAACATTTGTGATTTTAAATATACAAACACGTAAAAAATCCGTCGAATATCATTGCGAATGTGGCAATTGTCAAAATCAACAGCAAGTGAGTTTTCTTAAAAAAATTAAAACTTGTTGTGGATTGCGAGTGAGTTTAATAATTTAAATTTTGTGCGAGTTTAAGTTTAATAATAATAAATCCGCTACGGACGTTACCCATTTGCCATCCCTAATTACGTGGAACTAGCAAGTGCAACAACGGTTTTTCAGGTGTTACGTTTGTTATCTGAAAGACTAAAACACTAACTTTCAACCACAAGAACAATTTCGTCAATTCCTAAAATTGTCCCGGTATATTAATCTATTGATGCGTAGAGATCCACGTTTTCTCGCGCTCCGGACGACTAGACCCAATTAAAGCCTATTTAAAACGATTGGGTTGGCCGGCCTGAAAAATTGAGCCCACACCTTTTGACACCCCTAAAAACTCATATAAAACCCAAATCTCATTCAAATTATCAAAACAACCAAGTAGATTTGATTCGATTCCATTTTTTTGTACGGATATGAAGTTAAACACTGAAATTAATTATTTTTAATAAATATTTCACATCTACCCTATTTTATAATATATACTTAAATTTTAATAAAAATAGGTTTTTAAAAAAATTAGAGTTATGAACTATATAATAGGAAAAAAATATTTTAAGATTTTAAGTTTTGAATATAATTTACGAATAAAAATTTAAAAAATAATTTTTTAGAGTAAAGAACTTTATAGCAATATGATTATATAAATTTATATTTTAAAAACTAAAATGAGGTATTTTAGAAAATAAAATTTAAAATAAATGTTGTCAGGATTTTGAGGGGGTGTCAAAAGCAAAAGCTCCCTCCCTAACGCAATCGCAAGTAGTCACTACTAGTACAATTCAACCCAAAAGATCTATTAAAATCACACACCTCTTATGGCATAAATCTTTTTTTTTTTTTATATCAAAATGGTACAATCAAATTCAATTTTAATTTTTACTACGGCGGAAATTGCCTATAATAGACAAGTAACTGTGAGTACGTTAAATTTATTACAACTCATTATTATTACTATTATTATTATTATTATTATTAGTACTACTACTACTACTACTACTACTACTACTACTACTACTACTACTGTTATTATTATTTATTACTAAGAAGGATCATAACATTGCCAAAATAGATAATACCGAAGAAAGAAAAAATGTTTTCACTCTTTAACAGTCATGGTGTGTTTACTTGAGGGTTTAGCTTAGGGAATGAGAATGAAACTCATGTTTACTTAGCAAAATGTATTTTGAGAATGAGAATAAAATGTTGGGTCCTACACAATTTGAGAATAAGGAATGAGAATCTCATTCCCATGGGGGGTTGGGAATGAGAATTCCCATTCCCTGAACCGACCTTTGTATCCTTATAATTTTTTTTTATATTTTTCGAATTACCCTCGTTCAAATCATAATTAATTTTATTATTTTAAACGTCATAATTATTATTATTATTATTAAATTTTATTAAATTTATTATTTTAGTTATTATTAATTATTATTAATATTATTTTTATTAATATTATCATTATTAACATTTATTATTATTATTAATTTTATTTTTTTAATTAATATCATTTTTATAATAATATTTATACATGTATCTAGTTAATGAAAATTACATTATTTAATAATATGGGCATTTTGGTAAATTGATTCCCATTCTCAATTCTCATTTTCATTTATTTTGCTAAGTAAACACATCAATGGCATTCCAGCACATTCTCATTCCCATTTATTTTTGCCAAACATTGGAATTTCATTCCTATTCCAACCCATTCTTAGCCCATTCCCATTCCACCTCATTCTCATTCCATGAAGTAAATGCAACATCAACTCTTGAATTGATTTTCTATTCCAAATAAAATATCATCAATAATTGATTGGATGACACGTTTCAGTGTGAAAAATCCAAAGCCTGAAGCGAAGGCAAAGATGAAGATAGGCACAAAGACAAATCATCAACTTCAGTGACATCTTCACCGATTCACGATAGCTGTTATAGTGCTACGAACTCTTATTATCGCTATGATGATCTAAACGCAATTATTTCCTATTGCAAGAACTCACAGGGGTTGGGGAATAAAAAATGAATTACAATAGCATTGTAAAAGACGATGAATCCCTTTGCTAAAAAATTTAAAAAATGCTCAATTACAGTAGCTGCGAATGTCTGATTGTGACGAACAAACATATATTTTTAAAAAAAGAAAAATCAGCAGAAAGTGAGAGGTTAGGCAGGACCCCTACTTGTAATATAAATAAAAAAAATGAAATGAATACGTAAGGAGGGGAACATAGACCAAAACCTCCAAAAACAAATGAAAATACACATGAATAGCTAAGAAAGAATAAAGGAAAAGAAAACCATCAATACTAATGCTTGACATGAGGAACAAACTGAGCATCCAAATGGAGAATACTAAATAAGCCAGCGGGAAGATTTTGGGAACAAGAGAAGCACCTATTGACATGGTGAGAACATACCCAATTGGCCAAAAAATCAGCAGCAGAGGTAGCCTCACAAAACACATGACTAACCAGAATAAGCGAAGATGATGTGAAAGAACACATCCGACGCAGAAAGTAAGTATAATCTCAACGAACAGGACCCCAGGAATGTATCCAAGAAACGATCATAGCTAAATCCGACTCTACCTAAAGCATATGATAACCAAGCTGAGCAGCAAGCTCCAACGTCTCGCACACAACCATGAGCTCAGTGTAAAGTATCGGCTAGCGGCCAAGAAAGGATCCAAAAGTAGCCAAAAACACACCTCGATGATCTTGCATAATACTATTATTGTTATTATTACTACTACTACAATTATTATAACATTGCCAATGAGGGACAACAGTGGTATTACACGATAGAGTGGTAGTAGATTAGGTGTTGCATGGTGGGGTGGCAGTGGAGCTAGTGTCGTGTGGTAGGTGGGTGTCACGCAATGAGGTGACAATGGAGTTGGCGTCGCACGTTAAAGGCAAATGGGTGGTGGTGGAGCGTTAATTAGTTAACGTTTGTTGAACCACTGTATAGAGAGAATGACGGAAAGAACTGCTTGAGCCAATCTAAGAACGAGGGTGAGAATGAAAGGCAAAAAATAATTTTTTTTATCACAAAATAGTTACAAAACTTACGTAAACCCGACCCTCCGTTGAGTTTAGTTTATGCAGATTTGATTGCATAAGATTTTGTGTTGACCACCTTATGATACTATGTGGTGCAATTGATAAACATTGGTATTATAATATTTTAATATAATGAGGAGTTCTAACACTTTAACCAAATAAAGTTGTTCAAGTCAAGTAAAAAAAAAAAATTAAAGGCCGACTTACAAAATTGAATTTTGGTCAAATCGATACAAATTTTTACAAAAAAACTTGCCATCAAAATTCTATAAACTTCCATCATTCATATTTCAATCATATTAAGTTGAATTAAAGATTAAATATACAGAGAAGATAAGACAACAATTTCCACCTTTCGTACTTTCTAGTGTACAATCGTACATCATCCCTCAATGTAGGGATTGGATGACTTTTCATGGACTTCAGCCTCGCCTTCGTTTATTTTAGGTAGAAAGAATCTTGATTTCTTATTTTCCCATCTGGTTTGTAATGAATCTGGAAAATGCCTCTAGTGGTTTCAATGCAGCTACGAACCAGGCAAGACAAACTCCAAATTATGACAACCCTACCATGCAATGGTCCCAAGCAACACATGGCTTGTCATCCTTTTTGTTCAGTAAGTTCTGCATGGCCAAGAAAACATCATTCTACTTGTTTTGACCACGAAGGAACTCTCTTATGTGTATGTGAATTTCTGCCTTAACAACTTGATGCATTTTCTTTGAATCCTCCCATTGCAAACCACTTCGATCTCTTGCATAATCACAAGCAGCCTCAAAGACATCCTACAAGATTTATGACATAACTTTAAAATGTAATCCCTGAAAGATGTGAGATAAGAATCAATCCAATTAAAATGCTCAAATTACCCTCGAGGGAAACTCATCATAATAATGTGCTGGGGTCATTTCATCCCTATCAAATCTTATTCCCACAATCTTATCTGTTAAGGAAATAACAGAATTTGAAACATTAGAAAATAAATAATCATCTTCGTTAATTGATATGTATTAAGTAGAAAATATCGAGAAATTTGCTATGGAAGGTCAGGAAGCATTGATACATGCGATACATCTGCAGGAAAGAATTATGACCTAATCACAGACGTTTTCTAGTACAGACAGTATTCTGTCAGCAACCCGAGGACGTGCATTTTGCTGAAGAAAATTAAGGATCTGCAAAACAAACAATCATGGAGTTAGATGAGTTAGAATGACTGCAAAAGTAATTGAAAAAAAAAACGCGACTTTGAAAGAAAAAACTATTTCCGCTACAAGAATATCAGAAACAGTATGTAAGCTGTGCAAAAAACCTTCGCTTTGCAAAAAACCTTCTTCACCCAAAAAAAAAAATTCTAGGTTGATGTAAAAAGCATGTTGAGATGAGGATAGCTGGGAGTCTGGGACCCAAAAAGAGATATAAGGGGGCAAATTATTAAGAGAGAAATTATCAGCCATATACCCTTAAATGACACCCGTATTAAATGTGTGTGAACACTTTTCAAGTGTATCACTCGTATACCCTAAGTTGACAAAACACTTCTGCTGTCCACCAATCTGTTAACTTCCGTTAGAAAGTTAACATAATTGTGGTAAATTGACTATTTCGCCCTTGACACTCAAAATGAGGTAAAAAGATAAATTTACCCCAAAAATTAATGTAAATTTTCAATACACAATTTTTTTTATTTTGTTATTAACAATACATTTTTTGATTAAAAAAATGAATTATTAATGGCACATATTATTAACAATTATCCATAAAAAAAATCCATATTATACCATAAAAAATTATTAACAACATATTATTTATAATTATACATATTATACTATAAAAAATTTCAGTTGGAGCATGGAGGAGTAGATCTTCAAAAATTTAGGTTAAATTTTGGAGAAGTAGATTCGGTTGTAAAATAGTTTTTTTTAGCAATTATATACAATTATCTGATAAATGGGATGACATATCATTTTTATCAATATATATCATATGACATGTCATTTTTTACTAGGTAAATGAGATGACATGTCGTTTTTTTTAATCAAAGTTTCGTCCATCTTAAAAGACGAGATTACCCTTATGATGTCAGCGCTTGCAAACGGCAGTTAATGGATTGGTGGACGGCAGAAGTGTTTTGTCAACTTAGGATAAACAAATGATACACTTGAAAAGTGTTCACACACGTTTGATACGGGTGTCATTTAAGAGTATATGACTGATAATTTCCCTTATTAAGAATGTCAGAAGTTACTTGCATATGCATGCATACTAATTGACCACGTCAGACATTTTTTTATGGAAAAACATATCACCAGATCAACTAAATACCGAACTTACCTTATCAGCTGTAACGCCATCCTCAAAAGCATTATACAAACTCTCTTCCACTGGGACTAACATAAATAAGTTATTTTTAATTGCTGGAAATATATGTGTTCTTATCTAATTTTTTAAGCTAATAAAAGCAAGATATTATTAAAAGTTCAATTTATAATAATTTAATTACTCGCTAAAATTATGTTCAGGCTTTTAGTTAGGCAAAACCCATGCACTTAGGATCTTTATCTTGCTTTGAACTTTACTACAAAAATGTACTTTCAGTATTACTCATCTATTTTTCAGACTAATTTATTCTTTATTAGCAAGGGTAATTTGATCTTGAAAAAACTAATTGCTTTTTCTTTTTTTTTTTGCAAGACATATTTGGGGTTACTCAACCCCATTTCGTTTCTGTTTAGCTAGATCTGATGAGCCACCTCTAATAAAAAAAAAAGCTAATCGCTTTTTAATGTATATATCCGACGACCCTTTCCTGCCTTTATAAAAAGTACTTATTACCGAAGGTAAATGAAGCCCTTCGAATATCTAGTCGGTAATGATGTTGTTTGTTGTAGTGGGGAATGATATGCGATTATTTCACAAGACATGTTTGGGGTTACTCAACCCCGTTTCGTTCCTGTTTAGCTCACTCTGATGAGCCCCCTCTAATAAGAAAAGCTAATCACTTTTTTAATGTATATCTGACGGTTCTTCCCTAAAAAGTACTTATTACCGAGGGTAAATGAAGCCCTTCGAATATCTAGCCGGTAATGTTGTTGTTTGTTGTAGTGGGGAATGATATGCGGTCATTATGAATATGCATGGGAATTGCATGCACGTCTTCACAGCAGGAGAGGAAGAGTGGAAGATTTGATCATCATTAAGACTTGGTCAACTTTGTTAATACTCTCTTAGTTGAGGCAGGAGAGGGAGAGTGGAAGATTTGATCATTATTAAGACTTGGTCAACTTTGTTAGTACTTTCTTAGTTGAGGACCTTAGTGGTTTCCGTTGAATAAGCTTTGGGTGCTGAAAATCAGCACAACTTAGTTATTTCCCAGATTATTTTGCTGTTATTGTTCTATTTTCTAGCTTAATACATTAAGTCTAAAGACTATTTATGTAGTCCGGAATGAATGGAATAAAGCCGTGGAAATTAAAGCTTTACTGCAATATTTCTTCTCCTTTCTCTTCTTCCATCTTGGTTCACTACTTGTTACAAATTCTCATATCATATAATTTTTATTGATATGCCAATATCTGAAGAGAAATGAACCATGTCAATACCCACTTGGCAAAACGTGCCTGTGTCCACTTCATCATTTATTTATGAAATATTCTTATTAAATGGGGTAAACTCCATATAATATAATAACTTTCATTTACCCAACATTTGGAATACAGATGCTTTGTTTCTTTAGTTATATATATATATATATATATATATTTTATTTACTTGATATAACTAATAATTAAACTCATAACTCTTTCTATCACCTCCTTTTTTGTTGTTGAGAGAATTGGTAAAATCAACTCTATAATGCTGCCTCTTTGCCATAAAAGCTGTATTTTTACGGCATCGGCTTGCAGTCATGTGTATTAAACTGAAAAAATTGAATATTACACCAATTGTTTATTGTGACATTTTCTTCCTTAAGGAAATATATGAGCAGAAAGCAACATCATTATTGTGATTTCAATGCAGCATCATCCATCAATTTCATATAAGATTTAGAAGGCCGGTGAAGCACAATCAATTTTGTTGTTGCATTTTTCACAACAAGATTGCAACAACTTAATGACTTTTTGGTACTTTTGAAGGTTTGCAGTCACCTGTGTAATTTTATTGTTGTTCAAGTCCATCAATATTAATCACTAGCTTGTCCAGTAAAAGTAAAAACAACACCAAAACTTTATGATTTTCGCACCGACTGCCGATCGTGTTTTGAAATTCTGTCCCAGATGTTATGGGAGTCAGAATTAATCTTCTAAAATTGATTTGAAATTGGTCAAAATTTCGGACAAAATTTTATCCCGATTAATGATACGGAACCGGATCGTCGAGAAAGTTTATAAAGATTGAAGAAGTTGTTGGCAATCACAGGCTTAGGTTAAAATACTTTTACTTCCTTCTCTTTTTCTTTTATGTTACATGATATGAACAACAATAATGATCGAAGCCATTAAACCGAAACACTTGTGTGTGCATTGTGCGTGTGTCTTGGTTAGTTCAAGTAGCGCTCAATAATCGATGGAAGTCGTTGGATACTGGTAATTGAGTCATTGTAGTGGAGATTTTCCAGAAAGAAATATTAAGGATAAGAAATAACTAATAATCTTTTTAACCAAAAAAACAAAGCTTCTGCACATCTTCGACTCAAATTAATTTTTTCTTTAAATGCCTATTGTCTAATTTTTTTTAAAAAAATCATATAACTTTTTTTTAAAGAAATGTGCAGTAAGATTAGGCCAATCATAAATGTCCAAATAAAAGCCTAAAAGCCACATGTCTCCCCCCTCCCCAAAAGCCTTAAATGGCATTAATGGCCTCTTCGGTTGCCGGTGATGGCAACCAGCCATCACCGGTCTACACCCTCTCTGCCGAAGAATAAATTATCAGAAGTTTGAATCCTCCTAAAAAATCTTTTAAATGACCCCCAAAATTCACCAATGACCCACTACCGGATGTCCAGTTTCCATCACCGTGAATCAAACCAAACCACTCTCATTCAGACCCTCTATCTCAAATCCAACCCCATGCAAACCAACCACCAACGTCCACTGCCGCTATCCTCTCGAAACTTTAGCAACCTTCAATCCCACCTAATGCCGTAAATGAATAAAAAGAAATTGGCATCAATGACTATGATTGCTGCCATGAGGTACAAAATCACCCCTCAATTCACTAGAAGAAGGGGAAGAAAGTAGTGCTCGAAATAAGCCGGTTCTCATCTCGCCGATTAACGATAATGGCAACCAGCCACCACTGGCTCCTCCCATCATTTCTAAAAATGAACATCCTTTTTTTAGAAGGTCCCAAAGGCAAACTTGCTCAAAATACAAGAGTCAATCGCCAGCCCAACCCCAACAACCCCCAAATTCCGTAAATACACCGCCATCGTCATCCCTTCAATAGCCAACTCCAACCGCCATTGTCATCCCTTCGACACCCAACTCCAAGCTTTCATCACCAGACTTGGTGTATGGGTTTTCATCTCAAGCCAACCAGTTACCAGCCTCTAGCCCGCAGCCAACACAAACCACACACCATTCGGGAGATCATCCTGCTGTCACAGCCCGCACCCCATGGCCATTTGTCTCAAGATTTGGTTCAAGATACAACCACCAGCCAGCCACAATCACCACATACACAAACAACTCCCTCACGACAAAAACTCTCATGCAAACCACAAGCTAGCACATGGGAAAATGCTCACAGCCAGCTGCATACAATCATCACCGAACACAGCCAAGGTCAACAAACATCCAACACCAACCAACCACAATCACCACTGTTAGAGTGCAATTTATGCACTAGTTTTGCATTGTTTACTTCCCTTAATATCAATGTTTTGCACTTAATAATAGTGATTTACTTGTGTTTTACTTTTGTAGGTGCAATTCTATTTATTGGTGATAAAATTGAGCTATAAGATGATGTTTAAGGATGATTATTCTCTTGGAGAAATTATGAGCGTCAGAAGAACTTTGTTGATAAGGCGTGAGCGCGTGCTGTCAACTGCGAACCTGCAGTTTTTAGTTTAACGTGTTTTGTATTTTTGGTTATTTTTGTAATTACGAATTTAATATTTCAGATATTAGTATTTTATTTTAAATAGAATTCTAGAGGAGAAGAGAGGGAGAGTATTTAAGGGAGGAATCTATTGTGAAAAAGGGGGGATTTGGATTGGAGAAAAAGAAAGAAACCCTAGATCTAATTTTTCTCTTCTCTATATGAAGAACTAAACTTATTTTCTGGTTGAAGGATAATGAAGCTTTGATTCATCACTACTGTGAGATCTTTTTTATGCTTTAATTGTTTTATTACTTTTTGGGTATTTGTTTATTCTCTGAATTAGTTTCATGATTATGTTTGTTAATTAGGTAATTGGCCACTATTTAATTATCAACTTAATCTATTGTCAATTAAAGGATTCATCGTATGAAGAATTTAATGTTTGTGACAAATAACATAGCAGAGAGTTGTGTTGTGAGAATAAACAATCTAATTTAAATGAATCATCATATGTGTTGATTAGGATTTGGGTCTCTCTGGTTTTTCAAGCTGTCAATTGATTAAATCCTATGATCGTATCTAGGGTTGTCTATTGATTAGAGAAATATCCAACGGTCGTACCTTTGTTATCGACTAGTTAAGGAGAGATTGGCTATTAGAGGATCTCAATAGCTATAATCGATTTATTCATAAGTAATAATAATCTATATTTGAATCAATGATCAGTAGTCGAATCAAGCTTAGTTAATTCCTTTAACCAGAGCTTTCTCCAATTTGAATTACAACTTTAATTTGCATTCTTGTTATTTAATTTGATTTTTATTATTGTCTACAATTGCCCCATTTTATGTTTTACATTTCAAAAGGATTTAAATAATTACCGATCTCTGTGGACACGACCCTGCTCAATCACTATACACAATTTATTTAGAGTAGGAATTTATTTTTGTTGGCTTCGACACCCATCAAATTTTGGCACCGTTGCCGGGGATTGGTGTCATTTATTTAATCCTTTTTACATTTTACTTGGTGTATGGTTTGTTCTTCCCGTACAGGTACACTTTCGTTTGATCCTGAAATTGAGAAGACAGTTCGCCAGCTGAGACAGCAGACGAAGCGAGCTAAGCAACGATCCTCGTCGCCTTTGCTTTCTGAAACAGATACAGTGCCTGATTTAGTTGAATTATCTAGCGATTCAGAAGAACAAGTGATGGATAGACCTGCACCTGTAAAAAGAACTCTTAGAGAGTTAGCTGAACCAGACTTGAATCAACAACCACTCTGCATTCAATATGTAGACTTGGAGGTAAATTTTGAATTAAAGTCTAGTCTTATTCATTTATTACCCAAGTTTCATGGTTTTGCAGGTGAAGATCCTCATAAACATCTCAAGGAGTTTCATGTTGTGTGCTCAAGTATGAGGCCACAAGGCGTGACTGAAGAGTAAATTAAGCTGCGTGCTTTTCCGTTCTCTGTAGATGGGCTAGCTAAAGATTGGTTGTACTACTTGCCTCCTGGATCAATTACAACGTGGAATGGTTTGAAGAAACAGTTCCTCGAGAAGTATTTTCCTGCTTCAAGAGTTACCAACATCAGAAAAGATATTTGTGGGATCAGACAACTTCCTGGGGAGACTTTGTATGAGTATTGGGAGCGATTCAAACAATTGTGTGCTAGTTGTCCTCAGCATCAGATTTCTGATCAACTTCTTATTCAATATTTTTACGAAGGACTGTCATTGATGGATAGGAGTATGATAGATGCTGCTAGTGGAGGCGTGTTAGTGAACAAGACCCCTACTCAAGCAAGGGAGTTGATATCAAATATGGCTACCAACGCACAACAATTTGGCAGTAGGCAAGATGCCACTTCAAGGAAGGTGAATGAGGTAAATATTTCTTCTGTTGAACAACGTTTAGATAAACTAACTTCTCTTGTGGAAAAGTTTGTTGTAGGTAATGTGCAACAGGTGAAGACTTGTGGCATTTGTTACAATATGGGTCATTCAACCGATATGTGTCCTACACTTCAAGAAGAACCTGTTGAACAAGCCAATGCAGTTGGAGGATTTCCAGGCATGCCTCAGAGGAGGTATGATCCTTATGCACAAACATACAATCCGGGATGAAAGGATCATCCCAACTTCAGCTATGGAGTTAGGCAATCAGGATTCCCACAACAGTATCCACCAAGACAACCAGCACCTCCACAGTCAAACTCCAAGTCAGGTAAATCTCTTGAAGAAATTGTTAAATCACTTGCAACTAACACTCAACAATTTCAGCAGGCAACTACAGCAAGCATTCAGAATTTGGAGAACCAAATGAGTCAATTGGCGACTACAGTGAGCCGTCTGGAGTCTCAAGTATTAGGGAGATTGCCTTCACAATCTGAGGTGAATCCAAAGCAAAACGTTAGTGCTGTCATCCTTAGAAGTGGGATGGAGTTGCAAGAGCCTAGTAAGAAAGTGACAAAGCATGTAGAAAATGAGCTTGAGAAGAATGAATTGATGCCTCAATCTCATGATGCGAAACCCACCAGAGCGAAACCCCTACCTATTGTGATACCTCCTCCTTTTCCAAGCCGGTTTGCAAAATCCACGAAGGAGGAACAAGAGAAAGACATCCTTGAGACATTTCGCAAGGTTGAGGTAAATATTCCTTTATTAGATGCTATAAAACAAATACCTTGATATGCTAAAGTCTTTAAGGAACTGTGCACCTCTAAGAGAAAATTAAGAGGAGATGAAAATGTTCACATGGGGGAGAATGTTTCAGCAGTTCTCCAAAAGAAACTACCTCCTAAGTGCAAGGATCCAGGTATGTTTACTATCCCTTGTAAAATTGGTAGTGTTAGAATTGAAAAGGCTTTATTAGATATAGGAGCTTCTATTAATGTCATGCCTCGTTCCATTTATTCATCTTTGAATGTTGGTCCATTAAAAGAAATTGGCGTGATAATTCAACTAGCTGATAGGTCTAATGCATATCCTGATGGGGTATTAGACGATGTCTTAGTACAAGTTAATGAGTTGGATTTTCCTACTAATTTTTATGTACTTGATATGAAAGATGATAACTCCTCTAATTCTATCCCAATTTTGCTAGGAAGACCTTTTCTTAAGACTGCTAGGACTAAAATGGATGTACATAAAGGGACTCTCACTATGGAGTTTGATGGAGAGGTTATAGAATTCAATATGAATGATGCCATGAAATATCCTAGTGAGGAACATTCAATATTTTCTGTGGATGTTATTAACCCTATAGTGCAGGAAGTTTTTTACAAGGAAAAAACGAAGACATTTCATGATAGAATGATTTTGAGAAAGGAGTTCTCTGTTGGTCAAAAAGTTCTTCTTTTTCATTCTAAGCCTAAACTTTTTCCGGGTAAATTACGATTTTGCTAGGTTGGACCTTTTATTGTTACTAATGTTTTTTCTCATAGTGCAGTTGAGATTCGGAGTCCGACCTCTGACAAAGTTTTTAAGGTTAACGGTCATCGCTTAAAACCTTTTTATGAAGGTTTTTTGGTGAATATTGTGGAGGATGTGGCTCTTGAGAGTCCCAATTATGGAGATTGATGCATAATGTATCTAGCCAAAAACATAAAACAAATGCGCTTTTTGGGAGGCAACCCAAAAGATTTATTTATTTTGATTTTAGTTATATTTTTTATTTTTAATTTGATTCAGATTTTTTTTAATGTTAATGTTTTTGCTTATTTTGGCCAGAAGAAAATTTTCGATAAGGCGTGCCCACGTCTTAACTAATACGTAATTCTGTGATTTTTAAAGTAAAATAGTTTTAAGGCGTGCCCATGTGCTTATTGAAAAAGTACTTCTGAAATTTTTAGTGTCTCAAAGTGATTCATCACTAAAAAAAAAATTTAAAAAAAATTAAATTTTTTTTAAATTTAATTTTTTTTTATTTTTTTATTTATTTTAAAAAAACAAAAAAAAAGAGATTTTCTTTTGTTCTTTCTTTTATATATATTTTTTTATTTATTAAAAAAAAGAAAAAAATCACAAATCATTGTTCACTGTTCACTATTCACTGTTCACAAATCCCTAATTCAAAAAAAAAAATCACTGTTGATTATCGTTTTCACCAGCAGCAGCCGCATCAGTCCCACCTGCAAATGCTGCCGCGCGCAATGCAGCAAGCCCCAGCCATCACCATCACGTAGCGCATCAGCCCCACGCGCACAATGCAGCCGAGCAGCAGCAGACGAGCGCGCCCCGCAACGCAGATCCTCAGCTCTAGCCCGCGCGCGCAGCGCAAATCAATCCAGCTGAGCAGCGCGCAGCCCCCGCAACGCAAGCACCAGCCAGCGCGAACCAGCCAGCGTCATGCAGCAACGCAGAACCAGCCCCACCCGCAGACAGCATCCCAACGCAACCAGCAGTGCACAACCAGCCCCAACCCGTGCAGCAAGCTCCAGTCGAGCAGCAACGCAACGTAACTAGCCTACGCCTTATATTCCAGCCGGGTAAATCGAAATCCGTGAGTGCAATTATTGTAACAATGCCGAAGAGGAAAGCATCTACTTCCAAGTCATCGAAAAAGACACCCGTCGCAAAGAAATCTAAGATTGCCGCTCCCACTACGGTTCCATGGAACACAATTTCAGATTCACGCCAAGCCGTGAGACAAAGATCAAAGCACGGAAAATGCATGAGTGTTTTGCCACTTGCGGAATCCAATCTCGGAGGGTGCCTCGCATTCGCGACTCAACAGGAGAAAGAGAGGTACAAAGATATTTCCACGCGCAAAATACTTCCAGCTAAGTATATTCATTACCATACTCTTGAAAAATTGAATGTTAAAGATAATTTTGATTCTTTGATAGATAAGATTGGGTTGCGTAAGTTTGTTGATGTTGATTGTTTGGGTTATTGATGATGATTATTCTACTAGTGATGAATATTTAGGAACAACTTGTGACTTTAGCGAAAATTTTGAGCCTTATGGTCTTTGGCGTAATTTATCTGTTGATCACAATGCCTATGACCCGAGTAAATCAAAGAGTTTTTTCTTACGTGATCCTGTTTTGAAATGTGTGCATCGATTCTTAGCATATAATTTTTTAGGCAAGAAAGATCACTCAGGAATTTTCTCTAAAACTGAATTTTATTTTATCTAGTGCATGTTAAATTATGTGAGGCCTAATTTAGGTTTTTGGTTAGCGGATCAATTTCAAAGTGTGCTTAAACGGTATAGGACTTTATTTCTTGGTCCATACATTACTTTGTTAGCTATAAACCTATGTGTGCTTGATCCTGACAATAATGATTTGCATTCTGCTTGCAAAAAGGAATTTTTGGATATGTCTGTGTTTGAAAGAACAGGTGTGGTCGAATTCAAGGAGGGGAGATTTCAGTTTACAGAACCAGGACCCACTCAACTTCCGAAGAAGCTTTATGCTAGGAGTGGTGCTACCTCTGATGACGAGTTTGACGACAACACTGTTGCCCCGCCAACTATTCTTTCTACATCCGCACCACCGTTGAGCATTCAGTTAGAGAAAATGGAGCACAAGCCGAACAAGATGGAGCAGAATTTGGCCGCATACTTCGAGAGTGTGGGATTTACCCCACCATTTCCGCCAAGCCCATAAACGTTATGTGGATTAAAGCTCATAATTCAGGGAAGTTTCTTTTTGCCCTTAAACTTTTATCCTTACGCTTTAATTTTTATGTGAGCTTTGATTATCTTACATTAGGGACAATGTAAGTTCTTGGTGTGGGGGAGGGATTTTTGCATTATTGATGCCTGGAATTATTATTTTCACTCTACTCATCCTTAAATGATTTTTGAGTTAGTATGCTTCATATATTATTAATTTTCTTTTCCTTTCTCTCTCGCTACTCTTTTCCCATCTATCTCAAATTATTCACATCTATTTTTTTTTCTATCATATTCTTTCATCACTCACATTTTATCTTTCACATTTTATCTTTCAATTTTTTTTACTACATACATCTTTCTCGCTTATTATCTTTTTTACCTTTCCTTTTATATCTCACTCATACATTCTTCTCATTCTACACCACTATTGATGGTTGATTCATTTGAAAAGTGTACATGATTTGATGGCAAATTTACCAACTTTGTGAGGATTTGAGCTTATGAGCAACCACTTTACTCTAATTATTTTTGTTATGTGAATATCAATCCTAGTTTTTTTATTCTAGAACTTGCTTTGTTATGCATGTTGAAGCCACATTACGGGATTTTATGCATTAAAATAATAAGGGCAAACCATTTACCATTTTTCTATTCTCGCATTTTCCTTTTTCTCCACCCGAAGACCTTTATTTGCTATCTTCGTTTGAGCCTTAACCATTACCCATCTAATTCTCTCCGTCTACTTAACCATTTTTCTTCTTTTTGAGCCTCAATTTAAGGAGATTTTTGGACTCATTGTGTGGATATATTTTGTTGCTTTTTCTACCTTGTAATAAAGTTTCTCAATTAGATCAACAAGCATTATGCTTGAATTAAATTGTGCAAGGTTCGTTTCTTTTGTTTGATTCAAAAACAAAAAAAAAAACAAAAAACAAAAAAAAAAGAAGAAAAAAAAGAAAAAGAAAAATCGAAAAAAAAAAGAAAAAAATGTTTACATTCTTGGTGACTTGAGTAGAAATAAGCATTTTGATATCATAAGTTCATTCAATGAGTTCATTCTTCTCATTTTGATCTCTTTTTCTTTCGTAAACCTTTCTTTTTCATTCAACCTATTTAACCCCATTACAACCCTTTTAAGACCCTTAGATTTTTGCATTTTATTCATGTTTTGTGGATTGAGATGTGATATATGAGCAAGCTTATGGTAATAGCATTCTTTGATTTGATTTGACTGAATGAATGACACCCTAAACACTTTGAGTGCATGGAGTGAAGTCAATGAGAGGGCTATTAAATCTTGTTGCACTTGAATTTTGAATGGATCTTCTTGTGGTTGAATGTTCTTATTCTATCTTATGAGATTCTCTGCTTTAAAATCCTTGTCTCTCGAATGTTGATCAACTTAATTTCTTGAGGTATACTTGCTTAAAATTGTTTTTGGATGAGTTGAGATGGGAATTGAGTGGAGATTTGAGATTAATCTTGAGTTATATGCTTAAGGACAAGCATCATCTTGGTGTGGGGGAATTTGTTAGAGTGCAATTTATGCACTAGTTTTGCATTGTTTACTTCCCTTAATATCAATGTTTTGTACTTAATAATAGTGATTTACTTGTGTTTTACTTTTGTAGGTGCAATTCTATTAATTGGTGATAAAATTGAGCTATAAGATGATGTTTAAGGATGATTGTTCTCTTGGAGAAATTATGAGTGTCAAAAGAACTTTGTTGATAAGGCGTGGGCGCGTGCTGTCAACTGCGAACCTGCAGTTTTTAGTTTAACGTGCTTTGTATTTTTGGTTATTTTTATAATTACGAATTTAATATTTCAAATATTAGTATTTTATTTTAAATAGAATTCTAGAGGAGAAGAGAGAGAGAGTATTTAAGGGAGGAATCTATTGTGAAAAAGGGGGGATTTGGATTGGAGAAAAAGAAAGAAACCCTAGATCTAATTTTTCTCTTCTCTATATGAAGAACTAAACTTATTTTCTGGTTGAAGGATAATGAAGCTTTGATTCATCACTACTGTGAGATCTTTTTTATGCTTTAATTGTTTTATTACTTTTTGGGTATTTGTTTATTCTCTGAATTAGTTTCATGATTATGTTTGTTAATTAGGTAATTGGCCACTATTTAATTATCAACTTAATCTATTGTCAATTAAAGGATTCATCGTATGAAGAATTTAATGTTTGTGACAAATAACATAGCAGAGAGTTGTGTTGTGAGAATAAACAATCTAATTTAAATGAATCATCATATGTGTTGATTAGGATTTGGGTCTCTCTGGTTTTTCAGGCTGTCAATTGATTAAATCCTATGATCGTATCTAGGGTTGTCTATTGATTAGGGAAATATCCAACGGTCGTACCTTGGTTATCGACTAGTTAAGGAGAGATTGGCTATTAGAGGGTCTCAATAGCTATAACCGGTCTATTCATAAGTAATAATAATCTATATTTGAATCAATGATCAGTAGTCGAATCAAGCTTAGTTAATTCCTTCAACCAGAGCTTTCTCCAATTTGAATTACAACTTTAATTTGCATTCTTGTTATTTAATTTGATTTTTATTATTGTCTACAATTCCCCCATTTTACGTTTTACGTTTCAAAAAGATTTAAATAATTACTAATCTTTGTGGACACAACCCTGCTCAATCACTATACACAATTTATTTAGAGTAGGAATTTATTTTTGTTGGCTTCGACACCCATCAACCACCTACACAAGCAACTCCCTCACGAAAAAAAATCACATCCAAACCACAAGCAAGCACACGGGAAAGTGCTCACGGCCAGCTGCAGCTGTCAACCGTAAAACAACTGCATGCAACCATCACCGAACCCAGCCAAGGTCAACAAACATCCAGCCAACACCAGCTCAAAAGTCTGCACGCGTGTGGAAATTCCCATGCTCATGAGACATTTTCGGCAGCACATGATTTGTGTTCCCCATGTGTGTCTCCCACTAGCACCTCTCATACCCCACTAGCTTTTCCCACTAGTCAAACCCAAGCCCAATCCATTTCCCAAATAAATCCCAACATCCAGCCCTCTCGAATGCCCTCTACACTTTTATTAAATAACCCCCAAAAAGATATGTTAATCCAAAATACCACTCAGCCTACGTCGGCACCCTCTTATGCCTCGGTGTTGAAATTTGTCCCCAATCTGAATTAAAATAAACCCACTAAAAAATCTTTGGTGGATATTATGAATGGCTCAACCAGCTCAATGATTCTGATCAAGACCGTCACTTCGTTCGAGGGAAAGCCTAACGTGCAATTTTCCACTGCGAAAATTCAAGCGATGGCCATTCCTTTCAAGCTGACATTAGTAGGTAAATTTTCTTACAATAGACCCAGTATGAAATTAATTCGTAAATATTTTAATACTTTGTGATTGAAGGGAATTTCCAAGGTGTCCCTTTTAGATAATCGACATGTGTTAATTCAATTGGATGTTGAGGAGGACTACTCTCGCTTATGGGTTAGGCAAACATGGTACATCAATGGAGTGCCATGAGAATTTTTAAACGGACCACCGATTTTCGATGTTCCGAGGAGTCCCCTATAGTTCCAGTATGGATTTCATTTCCTTACTTGCCTGTCCACTTCATGCACTGTAAGGAAGCATTATTTTCTATTGCATCAGCTATTGGTAAGCCATTATGAATTGACCAAGCTACTGCCTCTTTAGCTCGCCTTTCTATAGGTAGGGTGTTAGTGGAGTATGATGTCACTCAACCTCTGCTGCCTCGGATACGAATCGGTGTGGGAGATTATGGATTTTGGCAAAGTGTAATTTTTGAGAAAATTCCACTCTACTGTGCTTCCTGCAAGCACCTTGGCCATACCATTGAGACGTGTTACGTGGCCAATCTGGGGCTCTGTCCCCAGTGGCCCAATGGGAATTGGCAGACTGGAGTAGATAATAAGCAGTCAGAAGTTCTGCCGTCAGATACTCCACAATCCCTAGATACACCACGACCTGAGCTTTCCATCACTAAGTAGATTGTAGATGCGGTGTCTCCGATTGTCTTATCTACGAAGAACCGAGCTAACACTACAAAATCTACTCTCATTCAGGAGCCAATTGGCCAGGATGTCACGACTCATGATTCTAGGATCCGAGAACCTGGTGAGTATAATCCACATCTTCATCGAGCATCCAGCATAGAGTTTAGGCATTGCAATTCTCATATTGATAATGATGATAGTTTTGACGAACATTTGGCGAATAATGATCATTTTCTATCTGCTCTTGACAATTCTGAGAGAATTGACTATAGCCCTGATTTTAACATTGTCGGTCATTCGAAAAAGGGCATTAAATTACTTGCCAATCGCAAGTATCGTAAGAGATATTATCGCCGTCTGCATTAGTCTTTTTCCTCTCATATTAGGCTATGCCTAAATCATATATTTTACTGTTATATTTATTTATCTTAATTGAAGGTTTTGGTTTATGTCCCCCTCCTCATATAATTTTTTTATATGTTCTAAATGACAGGTATGGGTCCCGTCTAACCCCCACCATTAGAGTGGTATTCGCATAAAAAAAAAATACAAAATTTTGACAAGGAGGACAAAGCTACATTATGGGTGAAAAATGACGATTGCTCAGGACTTACAAGTGAAGAATGTGCGATCAAGGAGTATAACGATCATTATAATGATCACTACCTCTTATTTCGTGGAGATCTTGACAATGGCCATCCACGATCCTCTTGGATTTGTTAAATGGTTATTTCTGTTATGTCATATCAATACTTTTGCAATAACCATCAATTGGAGAAATCGATGTTATATTTTAATAAAAGAAGGAATTAATCCATTATGAGCATGTGATACGTTGTGTGTGTTATATGGCACTGATTTATAAACATTGGACTGTTTGTCCTGTTTTTATTGTTTTATCTATCGCTTATCGATTATAAATTATAATTACTTTATTAGGATTGTTTGTCCTGTTTTTATTTTTTTATCTATCGCTTATGAGGGATGGGGTATTTGCACTCTTTGAAAATACTTTTAAATCCATCTTTTATCATTTTCAAAAAATTTTAAACTATTTTTTAATCTTTTTTATTTTTTATTCTAAAATTGAAGAGGTAGGTGTAATTTATCTATATCAGTAATTTAATTTAAGGACATTGTGTAATAAAATATTTTATGAAAGGTTTCATAGAAATTTTAGGATGCATAAATCAAAATCCTTTGATGATGTGACAAAAATAAATAAACAAATGAATAAATTAAAAAAAGTATTAACATCAAACCAACAAACAATTACAATGATTTAAAAAAAAATTAAAAATGGTACAATTGCAAGTAGGGTTGCTAATCTCAAATTGATGAAATATAATAAACATTGGTGGAGGGAAATTACCAAATTGATGTAAAAGCGGTGCTCTCAATATAGTGACATTGGTGACGAGAAGTTAGGAATTTTATTAATTTCTTTATATGGTCTGGATTTCAACATCGGACTATTATTATAATTTTAATTTCTTTATAGCTGATTTTTTTTTTTTTTTTTGGTGGAGAACTGTTTCGGAATTTAATTAACTATATCTTGCAGGTAACTGAGTGCTATTCGTAAAACGTACGAGGAAGTTGACTGAGGAATTCTCGAAATTGATTGGTGATGCTTAGTTAACTACAACCCAGGCAATACAATTATCAGGTGTCAAATGAAATTTACTAAAATGTGAGAAGGAAACATATTCATATGTTATTATTAGGAATTGGGCCCAGTGTTTATGAAATAATAAATTTATTTGTTTGTTTAATGAGATATTTTCATAAAAAAATGGTTTTATGAGGAATTTAAAGAGGTATCAATAATCCAACTCTTTTTTTTTTCTTTTTACTAATTATATTGTAGAGCTAGCTTTAACAAATCAGTATATTAAAATTAGTCAATTTCAATAAAACTTCACCTTAAAACTATTTTTCTATTTTTTTAGAATACATATGAATCTTAAAATCTTAATTTATTTTCTTCTTATTATATATTTTTATTTTTATAACTCCAAACTTTTATAATTTTTTAAAAGTAAAAATTTAACTAAAATTTATAATATAACATAAATGATGAAATGGAGCGGGTGTAAAAAAGTTATTAATGTCGTCTCTACCCGATCAAAGCCACGAGCCTTTTGATGTTCAGCGGATTAGCCAACCCACTTAAATAAAACATGGGATCAAGTTTTTGGATGGGCAAGAGCTGTTTGGGTCAACATCACACCGTACATTATAACATTACCAACCTCCAAGGTCTCTATTTCTTTTCAGAAGTTTCAATTTTTTTGCGCCTTTTCCTTTGCATAATATAGTGTCACCCTAATTTTGAAGTGACTGGAAGATACAAAGAAAAATATAAATATTTACATTTATTTAAATAAATCTCCAAGATTAATTTAAAACCTAATTTATGAATGAAATAAATCATCTAATTTGAAACCTAATTTATGATTAAAATAAACCATCACTCACAAATATTGTAAATATCATTATAGTCTTTACTAATTCGTCACCCTAATATTAGCGAAATTATCACAATGCTATTTATAATTCTGCCAATAAATTTACTTTTAGAAATCTATCTTTATTACTTTTCCAAATTTCTTCTTCTCCAAATTTCTCTCTCATACCTCTCACAAAGTTGCAAAAGCAAGAAATTTATCATTCATTTGACTATTAATTCATTGAGTTTGGCCAATTTTCTTGTTAATGGAACTTAAATTAAAGGAAGGTTGTCAAATTTTTCCTATTAAAATTGCTACATACTACTTACACCTACTATTTTCATAATGACCAATTATCCTTGCTGTTATTATGTTATAACATTAAGAAGTTGATCAATTTTTGAGTGTTTTTACCCAGTCGCCCCTAGTGTCTAAATGATTGGAGATTGGCGCCAATTTTCTTAGCTCTAGTGGATAAAACTACACAATGACGCACATATGTTTTAACTGACATATAACAAAGTGCAATTTTAAAAATGCCCTTACTTTTACAGCTACAAAGACTTAATTGCCATTAATATGTGGATTGAAAAATGAATATTAACATGAAGAATAACAATTATTTTCCAATTTCATGAATGAAGCTATATATACCCATAAAATATAATTGTAGGAAGCTTAATTTTGCGCCACTTCTAGGTTTATCAAGCCACTTTCCCTTGCACAAACATTCCTGAATATTCTATCCTTTCAACAAAATATGAATACTCAATCATCTTAATACTCAATCATTTATTACAAAAAGAATCCAACAAAATCTTACCACATTGTGTGTATATATATATATATTAGGGAGTAATTGTTTGATATAGCAATGGCATATAAGATAAATGTAATCATAATATAAGAAGATTCCATCATAGCTAACCAAACCAAAAGTAAACACCACATTCGAGTGGGTATAAATTTTGTTGCCATATACCCAACAAATGAAGCCACCATTACCACATGTTGCAATAGCTAACAAAACTAATTAGATACCATATTTTACCGTATACTACATGCAACCACCAAAGCCATCAGGTTTAGAAACTAACGGCTGCGTTGCATTCAACCTATGTTTGTGCTCTAATAAATTCAAGAAGCTCCAGAGCCGGTTTCCATCTATACTCATTCCGATAACCATTCCATGACTTTGACATTTTGTTTGTCACATGATCAGTCTTGTAAAACTAGCTGAAATGATGGCATGACCATGTGCTTGGATTATTGTCAACCGTACCAATCACTTGTAAGCGTTTTCATCAATGTTGTTTATCGCTGCTATTGCATTATCGAAGGCAATTGGTGGCTCTTGCCGTTTGCAAGGTGCTCCCTCAAAATCACACTGTACATTATAACATCACCGAGCTCCAAGTCTCCGTTTCTTTTTAAAAATTTCAATTTTTTTGCACCTTTTCCTTTGCTTAATATAATATCACCCTACTTGTAAAGTGACTGGAAGATAAAAGAAAAATATAAATATTTACATTTATTTAAATGAATCCCCAAGATTAATTTAAATCCTAATTTATGATTAAAATAAATCTCCACTCATAAATATTGTAAATATCACTATAGTGTTTACTAATTTGCCACCGTAACATTCATAAAATTATCACAATGCTATTTAAAATTCTGCCAATAAATTTACTTTTAGAAGTCTATCTTTATCACTTTTCCTAATTTTTTCACCTCCAAGTATCTCTCTCATCTCTCTCACAAAGTTGTGAAGGCAACAAATTTATCATTTACTTGACTATTAATTCTTGGAATTTGATCAATTTTCTCGTTAGAGGAACTTAAATTAAATGGTATGATTATCTACATTGAAAGAGAATTTATAAACACTGTTGATTCAAATTTCATACTTGATGAGTTTTAAGCATAATGTTATCTTATTATATTTGAATTGCTTCTTGTTTTCTTGGTTTTGTATTATCTTGGTCGCTTCGTCATTATAATAGAATATACATTTTGTGGATAAAGTGCTTACATTTTGTCCTCTCTCTGACATGATTTATTTTCTTATATCAATTAAACTCTATTTAAGATAAAATTTATTTTAATCCGACTTAGAACAAATTCCTGGCTGGACCTTTCTTTGATAGATGCAATACCCTTAAGCTTTTGGCAAAATCATCTATCTAGTACTTGACCACTTAGCACGATTGTCTTCGCAACCCATTAAGAAACTAAATATTAAAAATAGAGTTAATTTTAATATTGTGTAGAGTGCTTAAAATTAAAATTTATTTCAACCCCTGGTGCAAAACTAGGTCCAAACTTTTGGCCCATGAATTTGTAGTGGAGCGTATGCAATGCAAGTACATGCGTCCGTCGGGATTTTATGCCAATTACAAAAGGCTAACGAGAGAAAAAGCCGAAGCCGAAAGGTCAAATAAAAGAGTCGTGAGCCTCAGTAACCCACTGCCAAAGTTAAAAAATTCTATATTGTCATCCTATGATCCGAAAACCTTTTGCCAATTTTGGTCCTCAATTGGCCATCAATTCAACACAATGTCCCTTAGTCGTTGTTATTAAAAGGAGTGCTTATGCATCGCGGAAACGGAAAGGCAAACCAAGAAAAGCTAACAGCTCCTTAATAGTTTTGTTCCCAAGTATGGTTTCGTTCACTTTCTCTCTTTAAAAACCTTAAATAGTAAATAGCATTGATCCCTTTTGTCAATTTTCTTGGCCACTATCGCCCCATTTCTTGAAGCAGACGTTACACTATTAATTTTTGTTTTCCATTTCTTGAAGCAGACGTTACAATTTTAATTTTTGTTTTATCTATCAATTTCAAATGCTTTTCTTGTGTTATAATGTCTCAATCAGTTTTTTCTATAAAATGAATCCCATTTATTACGTCCTTTTACTTGAAAATTCTAGGGCTAAGTTATTAGTTAATTACCAATACCTAAACTTGCATGCTTTGATTTATTGCATACGCAGAATTACTAGCCAATCAAGTCTTAATCCTTAATGGTTTTCAATACCCGCCGCTTTGCAAGTCTTAATCCTTCTGTGTTCAGATCTCTATCAAGAAGAATCTTGCCAATAATGCATGCCGCGAGCTGCTATCCTTTCTCCTTTCATTTTCATCCTTCCAATAAAAGACATGTTATCCCCTTCTTCCATGTACGAATGAGCTCCTCTGTGTCCACTGTCTTCTCCCCTATACTAGACCTTGGTCTGATTAATTGCTCTCACCAAACCTATGTTCTCCACCACCGATTTAAAGGACCCAACTAGAAAGCCAGCTAAAGTAATAAAGATAAAAACTTATTCTTCTAATTAACTTAATTCCATCAAAAGTAAAATGAATACTGACTTAGTTAAACTAAAAGAAAACACTCCACATGTGAGTGGCGTATGTGGTTTATGACAACCCCCATACACTTCCATAGTGAGATTTCATTTCCAGAGAGAAAGACTTCTAATTGATTATGTATGCCTAATCTTTCTATTACGTACTAATTAAATGCATCTGGAGTTTTGTAAAGTCCTTTCCAATATTTGCCTAATAGATCATTTAAGTGATGCTATTATTCAACTTGTTTGGTTTTCTAGATGCCCCATATGTGATAATAAAGTTACTCTCAATTTATGAAACTAGTGGAATAAATTAAGGTTTCACTTGCAAGCATGGTTGAAACATCATATTTTGGGAGTGAGAAATATATTGGTCGATGCCTCGATGGCTTTGGGATATTTTGTATGAATATCAATGGACAATAATACATAAAAATTGTTTTAAATATTTCATTTTTTTTCTAATTGTTTGTTGATGAAGGTTGGAATTTTATGCAATATACAAAATGCATAGATCTCATTTAAATTTTTTCGATCACATAATTTTGTCGTTAGTTTGACCAAGAAGTTAGACAAGCAAATCAATGATTTCTATAAAAAAAAATGAGAGCAATGATCAATATTCCAAATATCATTTTCATTAATCCTTTAGAATAAAGATAATTGAATATTTAATGAAGCATGGAGGTACATGTCTCATTCCGTGCATGAATTCCTAAAAAGCAAATGAGAGAAAAAGCCGAAGCGAAATGATAAAAAGAGAGAGAATCGGGGGGCTCATAACCTAACAAATGCGAGGATTAATGAGAATAAAAGTCAATGAAGAGACAGTTATTCAATGCACCCCCCATTGCCAATGCTCAGAATTCTTTAATTTTCATCCTATAATCACACAATATCTTTTGCCAACTTTTGTCCTCAATCCCTTACTCGTTGTCACACAAAAGAGCCTTTATGCATCACAGAGATGAAAAAGAAAACAAAGAACCACAGCTCGTCAGTTGTTTAGTTCCCAAGTAATCAATTAGCATAAAAGCTTAGCTGCTGGCGCGCTGCTACATCTACATATGGTTTTATTCACCTTGCCTCTTTAAAAGCCCTAAACAGTAAACAGCATTGATCTCTTTTGTCAATTTTCCTGGTCACGTTGTCCCAAGATTTGAAATGTAGAAGATATAATTAGTAGAACACGGTTTCTTCAAACTGCATACAGTTGTTATTAGCTAAGAAGTTAACCTGTTCAAAGTACAAAAGATGTTTATTATTAATTTCATTAATCTTTTTTTCTTTTTAATGAAAAATAAGGCTATTTTTGTCCAGAAATGTGACATTAATATGCATGCCATTTGCAGTTGAAGTTGCCAATTTTTTTTTTTTTTTAAATTGGAGGTGTCCTTGTTAGATGGCCTTCACATGCTATTTTGATAAATAATTAAACTAAGATGTACCATTATGTCATCTCATAACCAAGCCATTACTTTCGCATTGATTTAATTTAAATGGAAATGATTACATCCAATGGTTAATCCTAAATCAAATTATATAAAGGAATTCATTTATGTTAATTAACATAATACATGTGCAATGTCAAAAATAAATGAAAAGACATCGACATGTAACCTAACCAAGCTATTACTTTCACATTGATTTAATGGAAATGATTACAACCAATGGTTAATTCTAAATCAAATTATATCAAATTCATTTATGTTAATTAACATAATACATGTGCAATGTTAAAAATAAATGAAAAGACATCGACACGTAACCTATTCCTATTTCGGATGAGTGACAATTGATTGATTAGGACAAGCATTAACTAGGATTGCAAAAAGAAATTGTATAGAAGAATTAATTTCCATTTCAACAATTTTTGTTGTTGTCGTAAATGTATATGCATATTTTAATTTGGAGAAAAAATCAAAATGATAAGCATGCAAAAATCAAAACAATAACGTGAAAATTACGGTGTGAGTGGAGCCTGTCGCAAGCCAATGGAGTTAATTAAATGCAGTTTAGTTTTGTCAGGTCGTTTTCCAATACTTGCTTAATTTACCATTTGAATGGTGCTATTATCTAATTTTTTTGGGTTTTCTAGATGCCCGTATTCATAATAAATTTACTCTGAATTTATGAAACTAGTGGAATAAATTAAGGGTTCACTTGCAAGCATCTTGCAGTAGTTATCGATGATGTTGGGATACATGGTATGAATATGAATGGACAATATAATGCATGAGAATTATTTTAAATCCTTCATTTTTTTTTAATTGTTGGTGAAGGTTGGATTTTGTTCAATATATATACAAAATGTATAAATCTCATTTTATATTTTGTCGATCACATAATGTCATCGTTGGTTTGACCAAGATGTACTTAAAGTTCTAGACAAGCAAATGATTTCCTATCAAAAAAATGAGAGCAATGATCAATATTCCAAATATCATCCTCATTAATTCCAAAAATCATCCTTATTAATCCTTTATAATAAAAATTGATCAATATTTAATGAATCATTCGGCATATGAATCCGACAAAGCAAATGAGAGAAAAAGCCGAAGCAAAAAAAATAGCAAGAGAAAGAATCAGGGGTTCAGGAACCCAAAACAAATACGAGCATTCATGACAATAATACTCAATGAAGAGACAAAATGCCTATAAATACCACAGCTTGCAAAATCATGCCAAACATCTGAAAACTTCTCGATATTTTGAAAACTTTTCGACGTCATGGCATTGAAAACGTTCTCTACTTATGCTTTCCTTTGTCTTTCTATTATCTGGCCTTCTTTTTGCACCAAAGAAAATCCCAAATTATTTCAAGATGAAAATCCCAAATTATTTCAAGCGGAAATAATTTTTGTTCATGGTATCTATGTGATGCATTTATCAATTGGCAGTCCTCCTGTCGATATATATGGTTCAGTTGACACAGGAAGTGACTTAGTATGGACACAGTGTGAGCCTTGCCCACAATCACAGTGTTTCCGGCAAGAGGCTTCACTCTTTGATCCTAAAAAGTCTTCCACATACAATTCTATTTCTTGCTTCTCATTCCAATGTGTCATAGCCGGAACGAATTGCTCCGAAGGAGATTGCATTTACTCCTTGGCATATGGAAGAGGTTTACATGGATCGTTCTCAAGTGGCAATATTGCCACTGAAACTCTCACTTTCGGTTCAACATCCGGAAAGCCCCTTGAAATGCCAAAAATAATCTTTGGTTGCGGACACAACAACAGTGAAAGCCCAAACACTCCTTCAAATCAAACAGGCACCATTGGCCTTGGACCCGGCAGTTCTTCATTAATTTCTCAAATGGCAACATCAATTGCTGGTAAATTCTCCTATTGCCTGCCCCACGAAGGTTCAAGCACAATAAACTTTGGTGGAATTGTTGCGGGTGCCGGGGTAGCTTCTACCCCTTTGATTATTAGGGACCATTATTATCTCACCCTTGAAGCAATCAGTGTAGGCAACCAAAGGCTAGAATTTGTGTCTGGTGGAAAATATTTTATTGATGCTGGAAACATTTTGTTGATACTGGTGTTCAGCGTACTTTATTACCACTAGAGTATCACTCAAATTTGAAGTTAGTAATGTCCAACATGATAAGGGCACAACCCATTGAAATCAAAATAGGTGAGCCTGGCCTATCTGATATTCTCTGTTATAATATTAGTTCACAGCCTGAGCTTCCTGAAGTAACAATTCATTTTAAAGGCGCAGATGTGAAATTGAGCCCTTCCAACATTTTTCAGAATATTTCAGATGATCTCATGTGTTCTGCTTTTAGAGGTGGTGATGCCAATACAATTTACGGGAACATAATGCAGATGAACTTCTTAATCGGCTATGACATTGAGCAAAGGACAGTGTCGTTTAAGTCGACTCATTGCGCCAACAATTAATTAAGTAACTGGAAAGCTTGGGAAGTGTGCTTTTGGTTAATGTTTAAACTGTTTTTTTCTTTATTTTAATTGATGTTGTTCTATTTGATTAGAAGTCTTATATCTAAAGCTTTCTCGTCCTTAAGAGTTCTGGTTGATGTTAGTTTTTTATTTAGTCTAAGTTGGATTAGATTAGAAGTCTTTCGTCATTTAAGCTTTGAAGTATTGTAACAGAGGCACTTCCTCTACAGTGGGTTATATTATAAACATCTAGAATTCTTCTCATTTGCGAGTGTTTCCTTTCTGTTTGGTTCGTTCCTCTTCTACTTCATTTGTTTGAATCTGGGTTACTGCAGAATTTATTTTCTGTACTTTGTTTCTTTACACTTTTGTCCTTCTAATAAAGGTTTTCGAATAATATCAGTGTCGGAAAGATCAAACAAAAGAATCGTGGGCCTCAATAACAAACTGCCAAAGCCAAAAAATTCTTTATTGTTATCCTATGATCAGAGAACCTTCTACCAATTTTGGTCCTCAATTGGTCGTCAATTCCACACAATGTCCCTTAATCGTCGTCACTAAAAAGAGTATTTATGCATCACAGAAACGAATGGGAAACCAAAAAGGCTAACAGCTCCTCAATAGTTTTGATCCCAAGTATGGTTTCGTTCACTTTCTCTCTTTAAAAACCTTAAACAGTAAATACCATTGATCCATTTTGTCAATTTTCCTGGCACTATCGCCCCATTTTTTTTTTTTTTTTGGCCCTCAATTGTTCATCAATTCAACACAATGTCCCTTACTCGTCGTTATATAAAAGAGCCTTTATGCATCACGGAGAAGAAAAATAAACCAAAGAACTACAGCTCCTCGATTGTTCAGTTCCCAAGTAATCATAACCAAGCTATTACTTTCACATTGATTTAATTTAAATGGAAATGATTACAACCAATGGTTAATTCTAAACCAAATTATATCAAGGAAGCATCTTTATTAGTTGCGGGGTTCGGGAAAAGAATAGGAAAAGTTATTTCACTATATTTCTGACCATGAACTAGCACTATCACAATAATTTTTTTTTTAATGGGGCAGTAGGTTTGAAAAGACAGCTTGCCTATCTTTTCTTTCATCTCGGGCGAAATACGATGGGGGGGGGGGGGCTAATTCAAACCCCTCTGGTAAAATAAGAACGGCCCCCACATTCAAAGCCTCATTTTTACCATTAGCAAGAACTTATTTTAGTTGCATATCATAAGGAATTCTAACAACCGCTTCAAATACAGTATCGGGGAGTACCGCATGTGGAACCTCAATATCCACGGGCTTATTAGCTAAATGGCAATTGGCGCATACAATACAACCAGTTGCTTCTCGTGGATTTTCAAAACCCTGCTGCGCAAAAATGGGATATGCATTTGAAATTGATGCCCAAGTTATTATATATATCATGAGGGATATAGAAATGAATCGAGTAATATCTCCCTTTAACGAAGAAAAGGTATTTCTAATTGGCATGGTCCAATTGTTGATCCTGAAAATTTCTACAATGAAATTTGGTAGGTCACTAATATAGTTCCCTATTTGCGATTTTGCCATTTCCTGAAATCATTTTACTGGAATATAGGTATAGGATTCCTGGAATCTGGGAGGGATCCTTTGGATGGGTAGAAAAAGTATGGGAAGTACAGCTTTGAATGCTTTGCTTATGTACAAAATAAGAAATATTCTAATTGGATCATTAAATTACTTTTCACTCAGTCATTGAATGATAAATCACTACAAGTGATGGAGATACACGATTTAAATATAAAAAAAAGCCAATATTTAAAAAATGTATCTAGAACGACTGGAAATGATTTATATTTTGTCGATTGTCGATCACATAATGTCATCGTTGGTTTGACCAAGATGTACTTAAAGTTCTAGACAAGCAAATGATTCCCTATCAAAAAAATGAGAGCAATGACCAATATTCCAAATATCATCCTCATTAATCCCAAATATCATCCTTATTTATCCTTTATAATAAAGATTGATCAATATTTAATTAATCATTTAGCATATGAATCCGACAAAACAAATGAAAGAAAAAGCCGAAGCAAAAAAATAGCAAGAGAAAGAATCAGGGGTTCAAGACTTATATTACAAACATCTAGAATTCTTCTCATTTGCGAGTGTGCTTTTCTATTTGGTTCGTTCTTCTTCTACTTCATTTGTTTGAATTTGGGTTACTGTAAATTTATTTTCGGTACTTTGTTTCCTTACACTTTTGTCCTTCTAATAAAGGTTTTCTAATAATTTTTTATATTATCCCTGAGCATGAGTAATATCACTTAATACTGGACCTAGATGATATCTTGTCACAAGTTTTGTTTAATTGTAGACAAATCATGCGATGAATCGAAGAAAGAACAAATGGTTGTAGTTTTGAGATTTGTTGAAAAAGATGCGAGAACTTTTTTTGGACTTGATGGTGCAAGTAACATGCGGGGTGAGTGGAATTGTTTACAAGCTTTAATTTTGAAAGATTTTCTATATGCTTACTACATTCATTGTTTGGCTCATCGACTAAAATTGGCTTTAGTCATAGTATCTCATGAGATTATTCCTATTCATCATTTCTTTACTAAACTGACTTCTGTTGTGAATATTGTTGGTGCTTTTTGTAAGCGCAATGGTGAACTGAAACTTGCTCAAGCTGCTGACATTGAGTACATGATTTCCATTGATGAGCTTGAGAGTGGGAGAGAGTTTAATCAAATTGGCACTTTACGAAGGCCTGGGGATACTCGGTGGAGTTCTCACTTCAGATCAGTCTCCAATTTAATAAAAATGTTCAGTGCAATATGTTTTGTTCTACTTAATATCATTGAAGATGGCACTAATGCTTTCCAATGAGGAGATGCTGATGCTGCATATGAGGTAATGACTACTTTTGAGTTTGTCTTTATCTTGCACCTTATGAAAGAAATTATGGCAATCACTGATATACTTTGCCAAGCTTTGCAATCTAAATCTCAAGATGTTTTACATGCTATGCATCTTGTTTCATCAACTAAAGGACTTATTCAGAAATTTAGAGATGATGGATGGATTAATTTGCTTGATCAAGTGAAATCATTTTGTGAGGCAAGAAATATAGATATTCCATAAATGAATGCTCATTATGTTGCAAGACATGGTCAAGCTCGGCGTCAAGAAGATAACTTTACTGTTGCTAAACATTATAGGGTAAATTTGTTTTATGCTGTTATAGATTACTAATTACAAAAGTTAAGTGGTCGATTTAATGAACATGCAGTGCAGTTTCTTATACTGAGTTCAGCACTTGATCTTCGTGAATGTAGGGAGTCGTTTAGAATTGGTGATGTTTGTTAATTGGCTAACAAGTTTTACCCAGCAGACTTCACAGACGTTGATAAAATGAATTTAAAAATTCAACTTGAGCATTATGAGTACAGTGTAGTTCAACATCCAGAGTTCAAAAGCTTGTCGACTATTTCTGACTTGAGCAAATGGTTGGTTAGTACTAGAAAAGCAACAATATTGCCCCTTGTCTATAGAATAATTGTTCTTGTGCTAACTCTTCCAGTGTCTATTGCAACTACGGAATGATCATTTTCGGCTATGCGTATTGTAACACCACAGCTCGAACTTCGAGGGCAAATCTAACCACAACTCACATATGAATTTAAATAACTCTTTACAACGGATAAAATTCAAACCTCAAATACAAAAGCCAGCAGAATAACTTAAAAATTTAACCAAACCATCTACCATCCTCAATTCAAATCCATCTCTCACTCATTCCGAATCAATCCCAACTTTTGTAAACTGAATCATAATAAACTATAATGAGTATAAGACCCAGTAAGCAAACTTTTTTTTCTTATACCAAAATACATACATACTTATACATAATGCAAATGGATGATATGCCATGATCTTTTGGAAATATTGTAAACAAATTCATAAAAATCTCTTTTTTTTTTCGCTTTCAAACTTTCTCATTTTCTTTCAATGAAATACATATTCTGCAATTGTGGCATTTTACACCATGCATGGCACTTTGCGGCGCTCTGGCTCTAAAGAGGTGGGCCCCGTATAGTCTTAAGAGGTAGCCCCCACACAACTTCAAGAGATGGCCCCCAATGCAAAATCTTATAAACTAGAAATTCCATTTGCTAAAATCCACTTTCTCATTCATAGAAAACTCAATGCATATTCGTGCTCATGCCAATGAACCATCACACATACATATGCCCATGTACATAATCGCGCTCAACACATAACAACAGGGCAGAGACATATAGATCCATATTTGTACATATCAAAATAGGCTTTTCACACAAGTCAAACATATATATTGTGTATTGTGATTTGTTTTGAAGTCTAGTTTACTTACCTCTTAGAATCCTCATGCAACAAATGCATACTGATATCATCAACATAAAATCATCAATAAATTTCTTATAAGATATAATCAAGTCTCAATCATAAAACTCTAATGTCCTCAACTATCTCAATTTAAACATCTCATAAGCTCAACCTCAAATGTCCTCAATAATCGGCCCTCAAAACAGAGCAGTCCATATTCTCTGATTTTTTAATAAATTATTCCCTCATTGGAAAACTCTCAAATTTTACAGACCATATGCTGACATATTGAAAGTTTATTGATAAAAATTTCATAACTTGATTCCTTAAAAAACTATTGAAAATAATTGACGTTTCAAACATCATCAATGCTGTCAAACAGTTTTCTGTTTTGAACACACTTAGTTTAAAAATAGAAAACAATTTATTGATTCATCATAAAATCATGAACATTTACAGAATCATACTAGACATATAGAAAAATCATTGATCCAAATTTCATAATTTTTGAAGAAGTCTAGCTATGGTAAAAATAATTTCGTAATTCATGTTATTCACTGAAATTAGAAATTTTCAGGTTTTCAGACTTGACTTTAAAACATCATAATTAATTGAAATCTTATCCAATCAATTTGAAACAAGTTTCAAAACATTATAGAAGATATCTAGTTTAACATATCCAAAAATCAGAATTAAAATCAATTTTTACAAATTACTATGATTTTTGTAATAATACATTGTCAGCATATTTCTACAAAATCTTAGGTTTCTACTTCTATTGCAATCATGCTTCTCCACAACAAATTAATAAAAACTAAGAATTAAAGCTTACCTCCAAGTCCAAATCTTGTCTCAACAATACCCAATTCAAATTACGCAACTTAATCACATGTGTTGCTCATGGCAGAATAAAGAAGAAAACTTTCTTTTTTTCTTTTCTTTTCTCTCTTTTCTCGTCATCTTTTTTTTTTTTTCTCTCTGTCGTTTTTTTTCCTTAGCCGCTTTCTCTTTCTCCCTCTCCCATAATGGAAAAGATATCTTGTTCTATTTATACTAGGGTAAAAATGATCACTAAAACTAAAAAGACTTAAATATCCTTAGGAGAATTAGGGTATTACATGTATAGTAAAGACAAGACTTCGCAATAAAATGGAGGATGAATTTCTTACAAATTCATTGATTATGTACATTGAAAGGTAAATTGCAGAAAGATTAAGTATTGAACCAATAGTCAATGAGTTTCGAGATATGAAAGAATGTCGTGTTTCATTTTAATGTTGGAGATCCTGATTTTGTTGGGTTTAGTATCTTATGTTAAGAATATTTTGTTTCTTGAGGAAGCTTTTTCCCTCTACAGTTATGATGATTTTTGTTTAAGTTTTTATTTTCTTTTAATAGCTTCTGTACAAGGCTCTTTTGCTTTGTAATCATCTTCCTTCTTGAATTATAAATGTAAATTATTTTTTTTCATATAGTATCTTACTATTTGTTTTTGGATGATTTGGTCTGGTTGTAATTTATTATTTCTAATAACATCAAAATTATAAGTTTAAATTTGGCCCCCTAAAATTTCCTCTTGAGCTCCGCCCGAGTATTCGGATTATGACCTGAATTTGTGTTGCGATTTGTCTTATTCTATATTCTTGAACTTTAATGAATCTGTTGGTTCATTCTATTAATCCATATATTTTGACTCTTTGCATAAAAGGTAGTACCCGTTTTTCCCCCTTTTAAGATTATTTAGCAGCTTGTGAGGATGTTTTCCGCAGTGACAATGGTAGTTATTTCGGGATGAACACAACTTACTCTCCAGAAATAATGGCAACTATTTTTGGTGGTTGAGTTAGCTTGTTCTAAAGGTTGGCATAAAATTTAGTTGGAATGTGATTTTATATTGGTAAACTGCAGCAAGATTGCCATACAGCAAAACTGCCTGCAGAAGAACAAATTTCATTCTGAACTACAGATGTATAGTACATGAACAAATTAGCAAATAACCAATTTAGAGCACAAAATATCAGTGCAAAAATTCTGTGAGAGATATTGTAACCTTGAGTTGCTATTTGACTTGATTAACTCTTGATTTACATGTTAAGATGTAACTCTACGCCTGTCATTCAGAGCTTTGCTAGACTTTTGTATGAGTTTAAAAAAAAAAATTAACCTGTAATACCTTTACTCTCATCTTTAAGAAAGAAGCATTGTCTTTTGTAGCTTAAGCAAAGACGATGAGGAAGCTGCAGCTGCTTCAGTATCCTCATGGGTTTTGTTATTAGGATTATGCATTTGAGTTTGACTTCTAGTATTGGATGTTCCTTTGAATAACCTACAGTTAAGCATAGTTAGTTACTCTTTTTCTTTGTTTTGAGTTTTTACATGTATCTCTTATCTTAATTTGAATGAATGAGTATTCTAGAATGTTGACTTAAGATGTATATTTTCTTATCGATAGCTTGGAACAAACAGATTGAGACTGTGAGCATTATGGATTTTAATTATGACGAATTGCTGAGACGAACCGACCAAATATTGAAGTTCTCTGTTTGTAATGTTCATCGACTTGTGTTTAAGCTCTATATATATGTGTGTGTAATTTTTTTAATTAAGACTTGTATGAATGATCTTCTTAGAAATGCGCCGACACTCCACCCTTGTTGGTAGAGATTTTGGATTCAAATTTATGTTCAACAATGGTTACAACATCTATAATCTAAATGCGGCTATAAGCAACAAATTATACCGGAAAAAAGAAAACAATGGACGGACGGAAGAAAGAAAATGTCAACTTTGATTTTAATTGGTAAGACAGATAAATTCAATTAGATTTACTGTTAGAATTGTAGCTTGACAAACAAATCACGATACCTTTGATATGAGATGGTAACGAAGATAATTACAAAGGCATTCGCAGATTACCTTTGGCCTCGTGAATTTGAATGACCATAAAAATCAATTGAGATTTCCACAGCGGATTAGCATAATCAACATACCGGTAAATTTCAAAGCCGAAAAAGAGGTCTCACTTCCTAGAACCAGAGATTCAGTGTAAGGACTGAAGAAAAAATGATGCTGAAGTCTTGTATCTGTTCAATGGCCAACCTAAAACATTAGCCATTGTCTTCAGAAATGAAAGGGAATTGCCATTCAAATCACGGTTACTTATGGACCAAGCTATTATCCATTGAATCCCGGAAGGAAAATGATCGAACTTCTCCCGTAGTTGCCTTCCCAAGTCTGGCATGTGGCCAACACCATAAGGATGGCAATCCTATGGTGGCTCTCGTCAATTGCTCTTCTTAGAGCTTCAATTGCAGCTCTGCTCCTCTCACCGATGATAACAGAGCTCTCCTCTACATCCGCTGTCACTTGAGTGAACCTGTACAATAGATACTTTGATCAATTCACTAATTAGCGAAACTTTACCCCAAGTAAAAAACACATATATAGCACAACAAATGTGCACCATTTTTGTCTCCACCCACCATCCCTCCCCAACATTTTCCTATAAGGATGCAATTGGTGTACCTAGATAAAATATAGTAAGCAAATAAGCAGTCTCTGTAGGAAATGGATGCAGGTATGCCAAAGACCTTAAGGGTATGTTCACAACTGCTATGCTTGAACTTAACTTTGAAAGCACCACAACTAAGTTATTTCATTAAAAAACCCTACTTTTACAAGGTAGCTAATATTTACCATCCATCTATTTCACAATGACTATGGTTTAAAAGCCATAACGTCTAAATCACAAACATAACCTAAAACAAGTAGCTTAAAAACCTTTAAGGTTACAGATTTATGACTATAAGAAAATCACCAACAGATCAAAATAAAAGTGTTTGGAATGTCGGAGTATTCCTGTCAGAGATTTTTCTCTTAGAACTGAATGATCGCAAACTTCAGTATGCTTAAAATCATTTTTCATCCATGGCCACGATAAGTCACTCTCATGATTTCGTTATTAACCAAGAAACCACTATTATTAGACCTGCATAAACAAATTAATAAATGAATTTAACTCCAACATACAAAGAAACTGGTAAATCATATAACATAAGAAATTAGTCATGACACCACAAAGCAGGTAAAAAACAACATAAAAACCAAAATAACTGATTAATACTTACTTTGATGTTAGTCGCTTTCCCAGGAAGACCTTCATTGCAGCACCAAAATGAAGCATAGACAATGCTTCTAGTTCTGGATATTCGGATGGCAGACTTCCTACATCAGCACAGACACTTCCGAGTATGAGAAGACCTACAAGGGGCATTGGAAGCACACGCGAAGCCAATAAAAGCTTGGATGATAAGAGAAGATCTCTGAGGAAGCCAAAGCCTAATGCCAAGTTCCATGATCACGTAAGGCTTCATGCTGTTCATGCATGATACATGCATGCTTCCATACACTTGCACGAGTTTGTCTCCATACTGGTCATGCATGCTTCCATGCACGTGCAAGAACTGGTCAGAGGTTGTTCAGTTTGATTCAACTGCTATTTCATATTGTAGCTTGTGATAATTCTTTGCTGAGGTTGTTTAGTTTGATTCAACTACTACTTCGTATTGTAACTTGCTATTATAAATAAGCCAGCAACTAATGAATAAAGGAAGCAAAAAAGAAAATTCTTTAAACATTCCGGTTGTTCTCACCATAAGCAGAACTTATTTCGTCATTGATACATTGTTTTGATTGGGACCTCATCATTGGATCTCCGAGGATCAAAGTCATTTAGAATTGAAGGTTGCACGATAGCTTTAGTTGATTTGCCCTTACAAATGTAACTAAGCTTTGACCTTTCTCAAGCTGAAAGAAAAGACAAAAAGGGTTTTAGACGTAGGAGTCAGCAGCCATTGTCAAACTGAGCAAAATGCCAAGTTTGGAAGAGAAGGAAGTACAAGAATGCATCAAATCCCATGAAAAATGCATGGTCCTTTATGGTCTAGATAAAAATAACAATAAAATTATAGGCTTCGTCAACACCTGGAAGTGCAGGGAGAGTATACTTAAAGAAGCCCTAAGGTCAGGCTCCCTGTCCTAATTTTTTTGCAAGTATTTGAAACATGACCTGGCTGATATATGGAATATAGTATGGGAACGATGGAATGAAGTGCCTTAAAAAACATGTATTTTTTTATAGCCTTCATGATCATGCTGTCATTCTATACATCAATTTAAGAAGTAAAATCAATGAAGTGGTTTTAAGAGAGAGAGAGAGAGACTGATCATAAACAAAAAAGACGAGCAACCTGAAGTAACTTGAAGGTCTCGTAATCAATATCTGCATGGTACCAATTCTTAGCCTGCTAACACAGTTCAAATGGAAATCAAGCATAAAAGAATTTGAGCCATCTGCCACTGGATGCATCCTAGAATGTTGAAACCTCGTGAACCTTTCAACTTATTCACATCTATGGATTTTCTTCCTTTTTCTAAACTCCCCTTGCTAGCTACCATCTCGCAAAGGACACAATCACAGAGTTGAAGTTCCTTCTAGAGGGTTTCAATGTACCTACACGGGAAATATTTATCTTTCAAATTGGTTTGATTCAAAAAATTAATAACACAACAAAAATTCTACAAGCCAGGGGAACCGGTAGTCATCAGAAAGGAAAATCTCATAAGGATTTCAACCTATTCCTTCCACTCATGAGGCAAAAGCAAGATGCTACTTCCATGCATCTTTATTTTTTAAGGTACTCGTAATTTTATGAATGATTCATTAACGAATATTATAAAAGTAAGAGTTGAAAAAAAATTCTTCAATGCTTGTTTCTTCAATTCGTTCCCATAACAGGCCGCAACTGGGGTTACAAATTACAACTGCCATTATGTGAACGGAACAAATCAATTTTCAAGGTTTACTCACAGGCAATCACTATTTACTCATCACAATCTCTTAACTTAGGTCCCGTTTGGCACAGCGGCACAGCTGCCCCACAACTACACTTGAGGAGAAAATTTCTTCTCTTTTATAGATGTGGGGCAGCTGTACTGTGGCAGCGCAGCTGCTCCAAATGGGCTATTCAACTGGTTTTGGTGGCAAAATTAACAATTTGCCAAAAGCAACTTCAAAGCTTACTTCGGTTGAAAGGCCAATACATGCGCAACTCATAAAAAGGTGAGGATGGAAATATCCCCTCTCTTAATACAAGAGGGCTTTGAATACATAAAAGATGCAAGCTGAAAGCTGCAAGCTGCAGATGCCACTCGTAAATATTCAGACACCACTCGGCTCAGTGGAAAGCTTCATACATCACATACGCAATCTAACAAAGTCACAATTAACAAGTGCACCTCAATTCTTCCAAGATTATATGCTCAACCATTTAAAAGAGATGGAGATTTTTTATCTCTACACCAGCATAATATCAGAGATAAAACAATTGCTCCAAGCTAGAAGTTGTCGGCCGTGAGAAGTATAATGAGATATGAACAGCATTCACGGAATATCAGATTCGGACATACACGTTTACAAAGTTTAATGAGAGACTACAGCCTAATGCTCTCCCTCTCAATTCAGAATTTTTACAAATGATTTTTCAGCGATGGAACCGCAAATTCTGTTCGACAGTCACACCCTATTGACAAGATACCACTTCTTACACGAGCAAGAAGAAGCCTTACAAAATAATTTCAGCTTCTCGTACACAACTTGCAGCTTGGAATTAAACTCCAATAAAGTATATTCTCACTGAAGATGAAGATATGAAACTTGCTAGCGGTGTTAATACAAGCCAAAAAGTTTCGGAAATCAATAAAATGTTTGGCACAATTCAAATGATGGGAGTTAGTTGATCCATAAAGCAATATAATTACAAGTTATATATCTATCCCAAGATTCAAGGTTGCAGCAATATGGCAAAAATGAGGGAATATGAAGTTTGGAAGACAATTGCTTGAGAACAAAGCTACCTTCGATGCTCCAAATCATTCAGGAGAAAGATTTTTATTTCAAAGAAATAAATATCAATTGCGGCAAAATTTTAAAAATTTCCCTAAAGAGCAAAATCACCCAATATGAAGTCATAGCTAGTATGACACAAAGAATCAGCTTTTGAAAAGGTCAGCTAAACTATTGCATCAAAGATTCAGTATAATGGCATCGTTGGCTCAGCACATCTTAGTCCAAAAAACAGGAAATAGAAGAGGAGAAAGCCTGGTTACTGCTCATGCAACATAGTGACACATTTTTCAACAAGTCTTCAACAACAGAAAAGTAAGCTTCAAACAACTCTGAGAAAAAGAAGCAAATAATCCGAATAGCCTACATCTGGAAAAATCATGGTTTCGAAGCTACTACTTCATCCTCCCGTACATGAACTCCCATTCATTGGTTCATAGTTCATTAATGAAAAATCTGGAGTGCCAAACATCTTGCATAATGCGTCTCCCAAAGAAAAGAAAAATACTAAAAATGTCAACAGGAGTATAGAAGATCCCGCCTAATTACAAAGAGATATTAATCTCTAAGGCTCTAATCTTAAAAAAAGATCGATCTAAGGTTAATTTTTGGCCAAATATAAAAATGTATTAGATCCTAAAACCTCTGGCAATAAAATTTTAAAATCTGTAATCTCTTAGGCAATAAAAGTCTAAAATCCAAAGTAAAAGACCTAAATTACTTGGGCCATAATTAAAGCCCTGAATTCTTCTGGCAAAATTTTAAAGTCCTAAGTTCCTTTGGCAGATTTACGTGTCCTAAATTTCTGAGGAATATTCGAAGTCCTGAGTTCCTTACGATGATCTACGAACCCTAAATTTCATTGGAAGACTCAAAGTCCTTAGTTCCTTTGGCATATTTGCAAATCAGACATTTCTTAGGAAGATTCAAAGTCCTAAGCTCCTTAGGCAAATCTGAAAATCCTAGATTTCCTAAGAAGATTGAAAGTCCTCCGTTTATTAGGCAGATTTACAATCCTAAATTTCTTAGGAAAATTCAAAGACCTAAGCTCCTTAGGCAAGAAAAAAGTCCTATAGGCAAGATCATAAGTCCTATAACCTTCAAGAAAAATCGAAGTTATAATTTCTTCAATTAAAATCTTCAGCTCTTATGCATAAAGATCATAAAGTTCGTTCTTGGAAAATTCTCAAGTTCTTCAAATAAAATTCCTTAAGTGAAGTCATGAGTTCCAAATAGAAATTTTTAGATGTCCAATATTTGAACATATCTCGTATATTTAAAGTCTCTAAACAAATTTTCTATAGATAGTGGTAATAAAAACTAAAAGCAACTTTAGCACAGCCAATTAAATTTTAAACTTTTGATTATTGTCATCAAAAGTTTAAAAACTTTTCGAGGGGTAAGGTTAGGGAAAATCCTTAAGCAACTGGGCAGGCTGTCATAGGAACAACCGAATAGAATCCTTGTTATGGTATTCCTCTGTTAACAATCGAACTGTTGCGGAAGCACGGGGTTGAACAATTACCAATATTACGGTGATTGCAATTTCTGTAGAAATATAAATATGATGTAAACAAATGCAAAGAAAAGGACACAATAATTTACATGTTTGGTGTAATGCCTACATCCACGGACAAAGATTGGAAGATAATTTTACTAATAATAAAACTTTACAAAAGTGGGAAAAGCTCTCAATACCCACAACCCCAATACACGCAATTGAATCCTCCTAGCACTCGAGTAGAAGCTCTCTCAAAACTCTCAAATTGCTTCACTTGTTATTGCTCTTAAAATTGGGATAATTCAAGCTCTAATCTCTCATTTCTATTTATAACCAAACTTATAGCACTGTTCAAACCGGTCTTCTGAATGTACCGTAGAATCCATTTCACAGCTTGTCAATGTCCTTTACTAGGATTATGCATATACCTGCTCACTATACCAACTGCATGTGAAATGTCAGGCCTTGTACACACCATTGTATACATCAAGTTACTCACTACATTTAAATACGAAACTTGTAACATATATTCTCGTTCCGCATCTGTTGAAGGAGATAGTTATGCAGAAAACTTGAAATGAGAAGCCAATAAGGTACTCATAGGTTTTGTCTGCTCAGTCATACCAAACTATTGTAGTACTTTCTTCAAGTATTACTTGTGAGACAAATTTACTTTGCCACGAGCTTTATTTCTGTATATCTCCATATCAAGAATCTTCATAGCTTCACCCAGTTCTTTCATCTCAAATTCTTGAATGAGTTGAGTCTTCAACTTCTTAATCTCATATTTGCTCTTGGATGCTATTAGCATATCATCGATATACAAGAGCAAATATATGAAGGCTACCTCTTTTAGCTTGCGAAAATAAACACAACGATCAAATTTATTTCTTGTGTACCTTTGCCCTTTCATAAACCGATCAAATCGCTTATACCACTGTCTCGAAGATTTTTTTAATCTATAAAGCGACTTTGTCAATTTGCAAACCCAATTTTCTTTTCCAGCAACCTTGAATCCATCTGGCTGAGTCATGTAAATTTTCTCTTCCAAATCACCATGTAAAAATGCAGTTTTTACATTAAGCTGAACTTGTTCAAGATCAAATTGCACAACTATGGCTAGCAAAATTCGAATAGACGAATGTTTCACAACTGGAGAAAATACCTCATTGTAGTCTATTCCTTTCTTCTGAGCGTAACCCTTCACTACCAATCTAGCCTTGTATCGAATTTTATTTTTACGAGAAAATCCTTCATATTTTGCATATACCTATTTGCACCCAATTACCATTTTTCTTTGGGTAGTGTAACTAACTCCCAAGTTCTATTTTTATGAAGAGACGGCATTTCTTTATCTATTGCTGGGTTCCATTGTACACTTTCAAGGCTACTTATTGCTTCTTTGTAAGTGGAAGGAATATCATTATCTACAATTAGAAGTGCATAGGCCACCATATCAACTAGGGGTGGGCAAAATACCCGACCCGACCTAATCCGATCCGACCTGACCTGAAAAATTTCAAGTTCAGATCGGATCGAGTTATAAAAGAAATCTAATCGGATGAAAATAGTGAAACTCGATCGGGTTGTGATCGGATCGAGTCAAATCCGATCCGATCTGAAAACTCAATCAGGTTGCTTTAAAAAAAAAAACCTAAATCTAAACACACACGCCACACACAAACAACATATTCACATTTCACAATACATACACAATACACACAAACACAAGTCAAACACAAATTGGGCACACACACACAAACGATTACAAAAACACACACAAATAACACATTAACAACAACACACGCAGCACGGCGGTAGCAACAGTCCACTGTCGACAGCCAACCCACGTACACGGCCACTCACCCACCACCCACAGCCTCCTTTGCTCGCAACCCACTGCCGATAGCCAACCCCCAGCCTCCCCGAAATAAACACAAACACACATACAACCGAAGCTGACGCCAACCGAAGCTAAGATCCAATGCTAGACGCAAGATTCGACGCCAACCGAAGCCGAGATCTAACGCCTGACGCAAGATTCAACGCCAACCGAAGCCGATCTACTGCTACGAAGTACTCGATCTGTTGATCTACTGCTACGAAGTACCCGATCTGTTAATCTATTGCTACGAAGTACCGGATCTGTTGCACCACCTCAATGTCTCTAATCCTCCATCATCACCCAATCCAATTCAATGTCTATTCGAACCCGGCAATACCCATTCGAACCCGGTAAGCTACAACCTGAATTTTAGCTATTGATTTTAGGTTTTGGAAGTGATGCAGCAACACCCATTTGAGCCTTTGACAGCGATGCTATAGATGTATATTATGTATAATGTATGTGTGAAATATTAATGTTTAATTGGTATTTAGTGGTTGTTAATAATAGGTAATTATGTATTGTTGAATTGTACCCGACCCAAATAGACCTGAATAATCCAAATTGATTCAAATCTAACTCGAACCGCATCTGATCCGATCTGAATTCAACTTGAATTTATAACCCGATCTAATCCGATCCGAATATAATTCGGATCGGATCGGATTGGGTTTTAAGTTCGAGTTGAGTTCAAATGAATTTTTATCCAACCCGATCAGGTTGATCCAAACTCGATTCGAACCCGATTTTACCCACCCATAATATCAACAAAGCAAGCAAGCTTATGAATTTCCTTTCGTGGCCTTTTATATGCAATCGAATTTTCTTGCTGCGAAGATTCCTAAGTCAGAACCTTTTCTTCATCTTCGATCGATGGAGAATCACTATCCGTCACATCGACACTAGTTGGGTCATTTTGAACCTTTTCAAACTCCACATACTGCAAAGTGCTACTGGTCATGTCATTTTTTTTAGAATATCTTTATTTCAACATGGCTGATTCATTAAAAGTCACATCTCTGTTGAAAATAATTTTCTTTGTAACAAGACACCAGAGACGGTATCCTTTTACTCCATCAGTCATACCCATGAACAATGCTTTCTTTGCTTTTGGGTGTAACTTAGATTCCTTTACATGATAATAAGCAGTGGAACTAAAAACATGTAGATAATCATAATCAGTAGAAGGTTTACCAGTCCACAACTCTATAGTTATTTTGCCCTCAATTGCAGCTTATGGGAAACGGTTGATAACATGGCATGCATATACAACTGCCTGAGCCCAAAACTTGTTGCCTAATCTAACATTAGACAACATACACCAAACTTTCTCCAGTATAGTTTGGTTCATGCGTTCTGGCACCCCGTTCTACTGTAGTGTATCTCAAATAATGAAGTGTCGCACAATGCCCTCATCTTGACATATTTGTATAAATAGATCATTCTTGTATTCACCACCATTGTCTAAAAGAAAGTCTTTTGACTTTTCGACCAGTCTGAGTCTCGACCATTTTCTTCCATTTCATAAATATACCCAAAACTTCATTCTTGTTCTTCATCAAATACGCACACACTTTTCTTGAATAATCATTAATAAAAGTAATAAAATAGTGCATACCTCCCAAAGAAGCTGTTTTGGTAGGTCCCCACATATTACTGTGAACATAGTCCAAAATTCCTTTTGCATCGTGAATTATTGAACCAAACTTAACCCTTGTCTACTTGCTCAGAATACAATGTTCACAAAATTCTAATTTGCAAGAATTTGCACCTTTTAATAAGCCTTAATTCACTAGAGTATGCAAAAAAAAATTCACCAGCATGTCCTAAACGCATATGCCACAACTTGGTTGCTTCTGAATCTACATCTCTTCCAGAAACTGTTGATGCTAATCCAATAATTGTACTCCGTCAGAAATAGTACAAGTTATTTCTTCTTGTGCCTTTCATCACTGTTAGTGCATCAGCTACTACCTTCAACAATCCATCTCTCAAAGTGATTATGAGCCCTTTAGATTCTAGGACTCCTAATGAGATGAGGTTTTTCTTCAAGCTTGGTACATAGCGAACATCCATCAAGACTTGGTTTGAGCCATGATGATTCTTTAATTGGATTGTATCTATTCCGATGGTTTACAGGCATTGTCATTGCCCATAGAAACAACTCTACTGACCCGCTCCTTAAAGTTAGAACACCAGCCTCTATTAGGACACATATGATAAGTACAACCCGAATCCAAAATCCACATATCTGAGTGACATGTCAATGTCATGCCAACCAGACTAAAGTCTGACTTCTCATCGTGTTCTGTTACACATGCATCAGAAGTAGCCTTGCCCTTTTGTAACTTAGGACAATTATTTTTCCAATGCCTTTTCTCATGACAAAAAGCACACTCATATTTGGCAGGCCTCCCTTTAGACTTGCTCCTTTTTCCAAGTTTGCGGCTTTGTGAATAACCTCTCATTGTCAATACTTTTGCAACTGTATCTCTGTGATTTTTTTTGTCTTTTTTTATGGTCTCAGAGTTATACAACGTATTGCATATAGACACTATCCTTTTCATGAAGCAAAGTGGTGGCGAGATGATCATATTCATTAGAAAGACAGTTCAACAGCAACAATGCCTTGTCTTCGTCTTCAAACTTCTTATCCAAATCTAGCAAATTTGCTAATATCTTGTTGAATGAGTTTACATGGTCATTCATTGACATTCCAAGTGCATACGTGAATCGATAGAGTTTTTTTTTCATATAAAACCTATTTTTAAAGCTTTTCTTCCAGTGCCTCCTATAATTTCTTTACTGATGTCTCCCTCATGACAAAGTATTTATGATCTTTAACCAAACATAGGCGAATAGTATTATATGCTTGTTTATTGATCTTTATCTACTCCTTATCATCTATCATGTCAGGTTTTTCTTCAAGACCAACGTCCAACTCTTACTAACATAAGACATTCAACACCTCACATTGCCACATACCAAAATTATTGGTACCATCGAATTTCTCTACTTCAAATTTTATATTAGTCATAGTAGTCCTTGCTGACAAAAATAACAACGATGCCTCTGCGATCCTTTTTAACTCAAATGATTAGTGTCTTCAATAACTATTTAAACTTGAAAAACAACATCTATGATGTTTATTTCGCGTGAATAAATGCACAAAAAAGTTCCCAAGAGAATGGAGACGTTACAACGGTCCCACTTAAAACCCAGACTCCATAGGCTCTTATCGCTTTGTTGACAGAACTTTCCTAGACATGCAAAAATACACACTACTTATTATAGACTATCTCCCAAGTATAAATGGCCATCTCTACCGTATTAGTGAACAATACCGTATACGTGAATAAGACTGTATCTATGAACAGTTTTGTGTACATGAAGATTATCTACTTTTTGAAGTTTGATGATGAGAAACAATGAGTTCCAGTTGTTTGGTCGTCTTCCTTTATACCTCACTAGGCATTTGTAGTAGCATCAATAAATTATAGGCATCAAGATTCAAGAACATAATGATGCTTGTCAGCTTCACTTATTTCACTTGCATGTTTGGTATCCCTTTGTTTTTGCTTCAAGAGTTTTTTCAGCTTTATACCACAAATTTATTTTGTACCCTGCCTCATCCTGCATGTCTCCGTTCCTTCATTCTTCTCTATTTGTCTTTTCATGCTTGCATGAGAACATGTGCCCATTGCTCTCTACACTAGCTGTACCTTCGACGAAGAAGTAACTTTGTTACAACTTTCATATTCTCAAAATGTGGAATTACCTTGTACAAAAAATTGAAGCACTAACACTTTCCATCATTTACAAGTTTAAGCTAGAATGTATGGCCCTTTTTTATTTTTCATTTTTCTAATTATTATTATTATTTTTACTATCACCAGGTAGAATTTGGATACTTTATATGTGAATTAGTCGACATATCTTTCAATATGGCCATTTTATTAAATAATGTTTTTGTTTCTTTTCATTTCTTTAAATTAAAAAAAAGCAAAAGAAATTTTCTCTACCTTTTCTCATTCTCAGATTCTTGTTCCTGGACTCATTATGTCACATGTGTTGCTGTTATAGAGGTAGTTGTACTAAAACCCAAATGCTTACCATTTTCTTTTCTTTTTTCTTTTTAGATTTGAATTTGAAAGACTTTTTCTTCCCTATTTGTATCTTTTTCCATAGTCTTCCTATCTTATTATTAGAAAATTAAAAATTCTCTGTTGATTTCAAGAAAAAAATTTCTCTATGGTTTTATCTAGTTCTGATGGTCATGGTTTTAAGCATTTGCAGACATGGTACGTCAATTACTTCAAAAGATATCTATTACGAAACACATTCAGTTTGTACTGATGTGATATCAAATATCCCTTGGCCCATCTTACAAGTATAAAATATCCCAAAAACAAATCCAGGTTTGCAATTTAGTACATTATATATTGGTTTTTTTAATAAGAATGATGATTTTATTATTGATACACACACACACACACACACACACACACACACACACACATATGAATTTTGTTAGTGGTGATTGTGGAGCATTTTTAATGGAGTACTTGGAGGTCCTAACCCATGGCCTTGATGTCAGCATGAATTGCCAATAGGATGATGTTACATAATATTGAAAACATTAGCTGTCAAATTATTTGGCCATAGGTTTTGGAAACTAACTATATAGGATCACACTCTCAAGAACTTCATTACTCTAATTTTGCTATTTTTTTATAATTTAGTATGAGATGTAACAGTTACATTAAGGATGTAGTTGACATTTGATGTAACTAAATATAGTTTTATTTTTTAAAATATATTATTGAAAGAATAGAGGATAGTTTTGTTTTATATTTGTGATATAACAGGATGATCAAAATAATTAAAGAAATGCTCAGCCCAAATACGCGACTCTAGTCGAGTATCTATGAAGATGCATGACTAAAGTCTAGTATCTATGAGGATACATAACTACAATATCTTCATAGATACACACACCTCTCACTAGAATTCATAATCTTCTTGTACTTTTATTAATCAGTTGACACTTATAAATCATTACTCATCACTTAAACATCAATTGCTCATCTCTTAATAAATGGCGGTAGTCGAGTAAAATCATATATACACGACAACAATAGGGTAACTTCATAAATGTGTGATTGTAGTCAAGTACATGGGTAGATAACAAAATTACCTAAAACACTCATCATAATGATAACACAATCAATATAAGTTTTAACATATCAAACTTTAATTCATCAAACAACATAGGTCCAATGCATGTCAGAATCATAAATAAGTTTCAAGAGAAACAAGTAGCTACACAATCATCATAACTATTAATTTACTCCAAACACTCCGCCCATCTATTATGATCCCATTTGTTTCAATGTTAAATTTAGAAATATGAATGGAAATAACTCGAGATACTCTTTCTATCAATTGTGCGTACGTTGTAGAATGGGGCACTATGATTCATTTTGCGTTTGAACCATTAAGTTTATGATGATTGTTTTGCTCAATATATTCACCATGAAACATATTAAGCACACATACTGAAATCATTTCCTATAATAATATAACAAATAATTATACAAGTACAAAAATAAAATCAAACAAGAGATATAATGACGTGAGGAATTGTCTACCTATTTACATGACAACAGTCGTGTAACTTGTAAAAATACACGACTATAGTCCAGTAAATAGTCAGAGGACATTTATAGTGAAAAAAAATATATTTTTGCACTAGAAGAATGCTATAGTGTCACAACAGCTACAACATTTTTCACAGTTGCACGACTGTAGTCGTGTAAAATCATACATACACAACAAAAGTTGTGTCACTTTAAAAAATACATGATTACAGTCTAGCGAATAGTCAGAGGACATATATCTTCTCCAAAAAAATACTTTTGCACTACTACAATCCAATAAATAGTCAGAGACATATTTCTTCTCCAAAAAATATATTGTTTTTACTAATACAACACTAGGGTCTCATAATAGTCGAAATATTTTACACACGTACACAAGTGTAGTTACTTAAATTAATACATATGTTGCAGCAGTCATATAAATTACTAAAATACAAAACTATAGTCCAGTAATAGTCAGAGGACATATTTCTTCTCCAAAAAATGTATTTTTTGCACTAATAGAATGCTAGAGTATCATAATAGCTGGAGTATTTTGCACACTTGTACGACTACCGCCGTACAAATTCACACACACACACTATTGCAATCGTGTAAAATGGGTGCAGAGTTAAGAATTTTAAGAACAAAATTAGATTTCAACAAATGTAGTTAGAAAATCCATCACATAGCATGATACAAATGTAATGAAAATGTGAGATGTTTTGTTGTTTATCACAAATCAAACAAAACCCTAAAAATAATATAATGTCAAGAAAATACATGAATAAACAAAATAAATGTAAAGTTAAAAATAACTAATTCATTGGATGAATAATGTACCTAGTTACAAACCAAAATCTCATACATTGACTGTTAATTAGTGATTTTAAGAGCGTGGAGTGATTTTTTGTTGTGTAGAGTGAAATGATGTGAGGAGTGAAATGGTTGGGCGTGTTGGAGGGTGCTTTTTTGTGCTTTATATTTTTCTTTTAGGGACATTTTAGTCAATACACACACCAAAGTGGCATATCTATATAATTATAAACTATGGGGCATATTTACATAAATACCCTACTTTTGGGGTATATTTAATTAAAAACCTCGGTATAAATGAAGGGAAGAAGCGTATTTGATTTTTATGTTTCAATGAGATGTACGTACAACAAATTCTATTCAATAGTCAGCATCGTGCCTTTTTATTATTTTATTTTAGTATTTTCATTTCATTTTCTGTCACTTTTTTGTGCTGACATATGTTGTGCTAATATAATTGGCTCTAATTAAAATATAAATTTTTAAAATATTAAAAATTTTAAAATTTTAAAATAATATCCAGTTTATTTGCACTTTGAAAAATATTTTTAACACCCATATTTTAACCTTTTTTATTTCTAAACTTCTTTTAATATACTTTTATTTTCTATTCTAATACTTGACAGGTGGGTTTCATTTATCTATTTATATAATTTGTGATTTTCTATTGATTATGTTCAAGTACTGTGGTTTTTTGCTAGTTATTTTTATTTTATTACTATTTTTATTTTATTTTCTATGTCACTTTTTTGTGATGTCATATTTTGCCCGCTATGCTTAGAGTTTAACAAATTTATTTAAATCCAAAAAATTGGAATAATGCTTTCACTATAATGATAATACTCTGAATAGGGTTAAACAAAGAGAAAAAAATCCAACACATAAATTAAATAAAAATAATCATTCTAAAAATGACAAAATTAATTAATTGCACAAGTCAATAATTAATAATAATATAAACAACATGTTATGAAATAATTATAATTATGTGGATGTTCATCAAAACAACTTTTCATCTCTGCGCCAAACAACTTATCATATCCTATAACTCCCACTATCTCGCAAAAAGTTATGACTATTGACGTATCTATTTACTAATTATTTATTTCATTTATATGGTTATAGGACTGTAAAAGGAGCACTCATCTCCTTCCTTGTATATATTGAATTAAAGTTGTCTCTAAATTATTGTTGTGCCTTCGATTTTCTTTTTCTGTTTCTTTTATATATATTGTTGTGCTCCTAATTGATAAATAATATAACATGTTATTAGCATGGATCTCTAGCCACTAAGAGGTAATATGATAATATCTCTCATTTGATTAGCATGGATCTCTAGCCACTAAGAGGTAATATGATAATATCTCTCATTTGATCTTACTCATGGAGGTATGAATGAAACTATCTTGATTTGTCTAAAATCATATACATATTTTGCTTATGTATTTCTATAATTTAAGAATAATGGATTTATGAAATTGTTCCTTACTTCCTTTATTAATGATTACAAATATTTTATGAGACTTGGATTGAAACATTTATCTAATGTTCTATTAATTGATATTGTTATTGTTTAATTCTTCTTATTATAATATCCTATTGCTATTATATATTTTCTATTCTTGAAATTCAAAAATTTATCCTAAAGTGTGAATATTGTAATTTACAATGAAAGAAAATTAAGAATGCATCCTTGAGGGATTGCACTACACATAATCAAGATTCTCTTTCAAAATATGTTCCTAAAGAACTATTTCAAAATTATAATGTCATTCACCAACATCATGTTCATGAAGGATTCAATATATAAGGGTATATTTTACATGTCTCCGAAGGACTATGAGTTCATGTTGTCAGGCAAAACTATATTCAAAGTTCCTTCTCCATATCTCCCAGAAGAGTTACAAAATGAAAATATAAGGTATAATTGTTTCTTTGAAACAATTTGAAGGAAAAAAATATGAAAATCAAAAGTGTTTGAAGAAATACGGTCATTTAAAAAAAATTGTTCATTTTTGTTTTGAACAACTTCTCAACTTCGTTGGCTCATTGTTTTGTTTTCAATCTCTTAGATTTTTAGTGATAGATTTTTGCATACTTATTGATATAATAAAATATATGATTGAGTTGTAAGTAGTGTATATATGTACTTGACCCTTTTAATTGATTTATATGTTTATATTGAATTTTTTATGAATTTTTTTTTTATGATTTCTTGAATTATTGTTCACATGTTTGAGATAATGAATAGTACTAAAATAATTTTGTGGAAGACATCAATCCCTAAAGGGTTGTAAAATATTGTGGTTTTCTTTTGTTATCATCTCCTTGAACGAGCTAAAAGTTCATATATAAGCTTAATTATAATTTCAAAAGCTTGATTGATTCTCTCTTATTTGAAATTATGTAGAGAGAATAATATATAAAAAAAACATATTAGAGAACGCATGATTTTACGGCACAAATATGCTCCTGCTATAGCAAATCAAGAGTGCGAATATAAATTGATGTTATATTTTCTTTTGTTAAAGATAAAATATGAGTTTTTGATTAAAAGCAAATCATAACTAACTCAATTCCTTAATGGATTACTTGTGGACTAGTAATAGACATAATCGTTATCAAATAACTTTTCAAAATTATAATGATTATAGATCTTATCATAAAAATCAACATGTGAATATTATACCATCAAAAGTAGTACAAATTGAATCAATATTGGTGATGGATCAGAAGTTCAAATTCAAAATCTTCACTAATTTGGCTTAGTAAATTTGCTATGTAAGCTTAAATATCTTATAAAAGTTCTCTTACAATTAGGGAGAGCAAAGTGATATATATTTAGTGGACAATATAAATTATTTGTTTCACCTTTATCCCATTTTGATCTTTATATGAGTTAATTTATTTGAACTTGAAGTTCAACAAGATTAGTGTACAATGCCCACTATTGATCAATTATTGAATGAATTCATTGATATTTGAAAGTGAAAAATCACAAAAAAAATATGATTGTTGGTTGATATGATGTCCTTCAAGGATGAAATGATGAGACAAATAAATATATGAATGCTTGAAGCATGTAATAGATCAACTGGTGTAAAAATTTAATTCTTGGGAAGTTGAAGTGAAATAATTTGGTACTCTTGAAAAGGTCATGTTTGCATGTAAAGTAAAAAAATTTATTTGTATTAAATTATTGAATATATTACCTCCAAAAAGGTATAACGTACCAACTAGAAAAATGAATCTTAAATATCTTTGAAGAGGTAAATGGTAAGAAATAAAGAGATTCAAATTGCCCTATAAAAGGCACATATGCAATTTAAAATAGAGAGATCTTCAGCCCTTGTAGAGGCATATGTATTAAAAACTTCGAAAGATCTCATTGGTCATATATATTGAAAAATAGTGCAAGAGAAAAATTGATATTGACATAAGATTCTTGTCAATAAAAATTTAGTTATTATGGTCAAACTTTCAAGGTCTTGAATCAAAAAAAATATGAAGATCATGAAATTATATGTTTGGGCAAAATTGTAAAATATTTGAACTTGCAGTCCATACGCCAGAGGACGTAAAATTGATTAGTAAAATTTGATGAATTTTGGACTTGTAGTACACACGCCTGAAGTCATAAAACTTATTAATAAAATATGAATATGAGCTATAGTATGTCAAAAATTAAATTGAAGAATTTATGTACTTATCCTTGAATGATAAAATGCTTGAAACAAGTACTTGAAAATCAAAAAGCTTGCACCTTATATGTTCTTGATAAAGCTATAATCATAGTTGTTTATATCATAGCAATCTAGACTTATAAAGTATAATCACTTGAGTAAAAATTTATTATAAGTGGGATATATCATTATCCACTTTGCTTTGCAATTTTTATTAAAAATTAAAAATTACATTTGCTATCTTTGCAAATTGTGTTGATGAGTTCATGAGAAAACTTCTAAAGAGCTTACGAATTTATTTCTTTTAAGAATGGAATTCAAGATGAAAGATCTTGAAATGAAAGAATTTCTTTGAATTTGTAGATTGAAATTTATCAAGTGAAATGTTGATATTATTGAAATTCCAAAAGTATTTCATATTAAAAAATTGATCTACTTTAAAATATATTGTAATGTCTCGGTCCTGAAGAACCATATTTTATTCTAACTTGTGCCTACAAAGGCATTGAAAAATTACATAATTATAAATTAAATTATGTTCAACATAAACTTGAAAATGTTCAAATAATGTGAAAAGTTTATCACACTCTTTCCTTGATATGGATGTTAAAGCTTCGTTTTATTTTAAAAGATCAACAAAATTATGAAGATATATGCATAGCGATATTCTTCAAATTCAAGATGATGGTATCTATAATTTATTATACATTTTCAAGCTTTCAAAGGATGGTGTTGATCCTATAGATTGTTTCATCAAAGTATTGTTTATTACAACTAATTATGATTGATCTTTCAAGCATCCGTGTCATTTTGAGGGGGAGCATGTTTAAAAAGGAGAGTTTTTGATATGAAGGACTACATGGACTGTGCTCATTTTCCTTCACTAGGCTTTTGTCCCACTGTGTTTTTCCTAGCAAGGTTTTAATAAAGTAGTTTGCACCTCTTTTAGATACAAATGAAGAGTATACTCTTTTTCCTTCGCTTTTTTTTTCTTATAGGATTTTTACTAGCAATGGTTTTAATGAGGCATATTCTTTGTAAGATGAACATCCAAGAAGGAGTGTTATGAAATAATTATAATTATGTGGATGTTCACCAAAGCAACTCTTCATCTCTTAACTAAACAACTCTTTATCTCTTATAACTCTCACTATCTCATAAGAAATTATAACTAACAATGTATCCATTTACTAATCATTTACTTCGTTTACATAGTAATAAGACTGTAAAAGAAGGGCTTATCTTCTTCCCTATATACATTTGAGATTGAATAAAAGTTGCCTTTAAATTATTGTATATACATTTGAGATTGAATAAAAGTTGCCTTTAAATTATTGTTTTCTCTCTTATTTGTTTTCTCTGTTTCTTTTTGATATATTGTTGTGCTCCTAATTGATAAATAATTTAACACAACATGATTTATTTAATGCTCATTCATAGAATCATCAATATTTGAGCTAAGACTGAAGGGAAATGAGTCTAGGTCTAAGTCTGAAAAGAGACAATGAGGTGGAGCATTGTTGCATATGCTTGAATTCAATGGAAATGGAATTATTGACTCCATTGCTTTGCCTTCCTTCTTTCTCTTCATTCTTTATCTTTTTTTATTACACACACACAAATATATATATATATAATGTTTGAGTGCTGTGCTTTCTGTTGATTATGTTCGAGTGCCATGCTTTTTTATTATTTTATTCATTTCATTTTTTGTGATGTTATATTTTTTGCTTGCATTCTATGTCGAAAGATTAACAAATTCATTTAAATTTGGATAATATTGCACATAATACCAATACATATATGAAAAAAGGTATTTCACAATTGAAGTTGCACAACACAGAGTAGAAAGTAAAGAAGCAAAATTCAGCCTCCTCCCTAGAGAATCCGGATTTGGCGCATAATGTTGTGTTGATTTATTTTCTTATCTTCTTTATTCAAAGTCTTGTAATAAGACTATTTCTTTTCATCTATGTGAAGAGTTTATGTGGATCTTAGATCACTAGACATTAGAGAATTGAAGAATTGCTATTGATCACTTTGTAAAGTGCCTTGAGGATCGTGGATCAAGACGGGTAGTAGTGATTCAAGAAAAGTATATTCGATCTAAGGTTGAGTAAGTCGTATGGTGATAAACTGTAAGTGAGAGTCTTAAGTTTGATAAATTCATAGGTTGTAACATCTCAGTTTAATGAATTGTTTCTTTTTTTCTGGGCGTGGCCTCAAAAATATAAGATTGATTAAATTGAACTGCATAAAAATATTAATGTCGTTTAATTTCTACAATTTATTGTATATTTGAAAATTAATATTTTTATGTGGATGAACAATTATAGTGAACAGTAATATATGAACATTTCCAGTGAACAGTAATGGTGAATGGTATTTTCAAAAATTAATCAAGTTGTTAATTCTATGGTTGTAACTGCCTACATGTATTTGCAATAGATCTAAATTCCTTTCAATTTATAATAAGGGTCAAATAAAGAGAAAAAAATCCAAATCATAAATTCAACAAAAAGTAATAATAAAAATGATAAAATTAATTGGATGTATGTTTCAATTAGCATGTATGATAACAGAACAAGATATTAAAGTAAATAGTTAATGCAAAGAAATGCATTGTGACTTATTCAATACTCATAAATAGAATCAACAGTCTCATAAAGACTACTATAATTCATTTCTCAGTATCTATTCATATATATAGAGCCTCATATGTTTGTTATTCTTCATCACTCTTTTAAGTTGTTCACAATTAAGTTTGGAAAATATAAAATGTCAAAGAGTCTTGGTTTTATCATCTTGGCTATGCTTTTAGTAGCAAGCACTGAAAGCATATTTATTTCAAGCTTTAATACTGATCTAGAATCTAAACCATGTCCTTCATTTTCTACTAATTCTGCAGCATCACCTGATAGTGGCAGTTGCTCGGGACTTACAACTGAAGAATGTATAGCGAAGTCACTTGAGGAAGATTACACCTTATACCCCGTCTATAGATGCCAATGATTTTGTTAAATAGTTATTTCTCTTATGCCATATGAATAGTTTTGTTGTAACCATCAATTATAGAGAAATTGATGCTATATTTTAACAAAATAAAGAACTAATTATTATGAGCATATGATGTGTAATTTGTTCTATGTACTGAGCATTGAATTAATCTATCAGAGAGAACTTAGTTAAATATTGATAATAATCAAATGATTATAATCACTTTGTTAGGATCATTTGTCCGATTTAGAATTTGGATCCAGTGCTTAGCTAAGTTTTTTTATAATCTTTGTCTTATTTCAATCTTTATACGTGCTGATTAATGATTTGCATATCTTGGCCTTTCTAATTTTTGTCGAAGCTTGCAATATTCTTACCAAAAATCCAAACCCTCGTTGATTTTACTTTTGAACAAGCTTGCTATCCTCAGTAGCGGTTGCAAAAGCCTGAAAACTCTTCAAGATGGAATTCATTTGAAATTTCTTAATAAGCTTAATATCTGAGGATGATTTAACAAAAAAAAAAAGATTTCATAGTTTTCATATGTTCATGAAATTTTAAAAATTAACACAAAATTGAAAGAAAAGGGAAAAATAAATCAAGGAGAATCATTAGGCAATTAAGAGAAACTAAATCTTAACCACCAAAAGTTATAAATAGCTCATATCGCAACATTTTACATAAGCTAACAAAAGTTTAGCTAAACAACATATTTAAATCCTTTTTATTTTATCCCTATCTCTAATTAGGGTGGAGTAATTTACACCCTAAAAAATACTTTCATCATCCATACTTTACTTTTTTTTTTAATTTCTAAACTATCTTTTAATATATTTTTATTTGTATTTTAATATTTAAGTGATCGGTGTAATTTTTTTATATGTAATTTGATCTAAGAGCATTTATGTAATAAAATAGTTTATAAAATGGTAGGTATTCATAGCAAAATTTAAGGTGCATAATCCAAATTCTTTCATGATGTGACGAAATAAATAAACAAATAGAAAAATGGATTAAGATTAAACCAACTGACAATTACAAATATTTCAAAAAAAATTATATTTCAATACAATTTCGTTTTTTATTAGTTATTTCATTTTATTAATATCTTCATTTCATTTTCTATGTCACTTTTTTGTGATGTCATATTTTTCACTTGCATGCCATGCATATAGACTAACAAATTCATTTAAATCTAAATAATTTGCATAAAAACTTCACAAAATAACAATATTTATAATAATAAGTGGATTAAGGTTAAATAAAGAGAAAAAATCCAAGACATAAACTAAATAAGAAATAATACCAAAAATGATAATATCAGTTAGTTGTATGTTTCAATTACCATGCATGAAAATGCAACAAGTTATTAAAGTCAATAGTCAATAAAAATTAATGCAATATCATTTATTCAATACTCATTTATGGAATTGACAACATCATGAAGGCTATTTTAACTTATTTTTCAATATTCATTGATATATACAGAGCCTTTTGTGCTTCTTATTAATTCTTCATCTCTCTTTTAATTCTAGCTTTTTGTCTACAATTCAGTTTAGAAATCATAACATATAAAAGATGTTAAGTCCAGTATTTATAGAGTTCGCATCTCAGGGCAAGTCTAGTTAAATTGGAATTTTATTTATTGCATATATTGTAATAAGAATTAATTTATTAATTCCCTAATTTAGTGAGATTCCAATTTATTAGGAATATTTATTTCCTAATTTAATTAGATGTCTAATTTAGGAATTTAGTTAATGATGCATTAGATCTATTTAGAGCAAGAACTTGATTTAAATAAGAAGTTTATTAAATGTTCTAGATATTTCTTAGGAGACAAGCAAGGCAAGAAGATAAGATTTATTCCAATTCAGATTCATAAGAATTATAAGACGAAAGAAACTCTTATCTAGAAAGAATATAAGTTTTTTAAGGCTTGCAATTTTTGTGAAACCCTAGTGCATATATAAAGAGAGGTATTTCGTGATTGAAGGGGTGCAACACAAAGCATGAAGTAGAGAAGCAAAATTCGGCTTCCTCCCTAGAGAATCTAGATTTGGCACATAACATTGTGTTGATTTGTTTTCTTATCTTCTTTTCAACTTTGTGGAGAGTCTATGTGGATCTTGGATTACTAGACATTGAAGAATTGTTGTTGATCACTTTACGAAGTACCTTGAGGATCGTGGTCAAGGTGGGTAGTAATTATTCAAGAGAAACATATTCAGTTTAAGGTTGAGTAAACTGTATGGTGATAAACTGTGAGAGTTTAATTGCTTTTCATCTGGGCATGACCTCGTGGATATAGGATTGATTAATCTGAACCACGAAAAAATCTTCATGTCATTTAATTTCTACAATTTATTGTGTTTGGGAAAATTAATATTTTTCATGAGGATAAACAATATCGGTGAACAGTAACCGTAAATAGTAACCGTAAACAGTAATGGTGAACAATATTTTTTAAAATTAATTAACTTGTTAATTTTAGGGTTTTAATTGCCTACATCTATTTGCAATAGATATAAATTCCTTTCAATTGGTATCAGAGTGGCACACTAACCGTTTATTTGGTAAGAATCTTAGAACCTAGATTTATTTTATAGGTATGGGTTTGCAAAGAAAATGAGACTCTTTAGCTCGTCCACTTATACTGGATGGGACAAATTATGCTTATTGGAAGCAAATGATGGAAATTTATCTGACAACTATTAATGAAAGAGTTTGGCAATGCGAACTTATTGGATATACTCCACCCACCAGAACTGATGAAGATGTTATAGAATCTCTAAAGTCAGTCAGAGAATGGACTAATGATGAACTCGACGCATCTGGATATAATGTAAAATAACTTAATACTATCGTCAATGGAGTTGATGTGTTTCAACACCAACTAATTTCTACATGCAAGACATCTAAAGCTACTAGGGATATACTCCAAAGTACTTTTGAAGGCGACAATACGGTAAAGCGTTCTAAACTTCAGAAACTTACATATGATTTTGAAAACTTGAGAATGCATGAACATGAAACCATATCTAAATTTAATTCTAGAATACTTGCTATGGTTAATGACTTTTTTGCTCTTGGAAAACTTATTTTTGAGGAAGAAATTTGTAGAAAAATCTTAAGATTTGTCCATCCTAGATATCAACCTAAAATTTTGACCATTGAAAAATATGTTGATATATCTATCATGACTAGGGGTTCATTTATAGGAAAATTGATGGTTTATGAGACTAATTACTTAAATTTAAATCCCAAAAAAGAAAAGAGTGTTGCTTTTTAGGCTTAAACACAGGCTTCCGTTACCAAAACAAGTGAGGATGATGATCCATATTTGTACGTGGATAATTCACTTGCTCTTATTGCAAAGAATTTCAAGAAGATGTTGAAAAAAAAGAACTTTAACAAACCAAATAATACTTCTACATCAGCGGCTTTAACAACTCAAAAAGGTTCTCCTAACTCTAATTCTAAATTGTTTGATTTTAATAAACTTGAGGGTATTCGATGCTGAGAATGTTGAGGCATAGGGCACATACAAGCATAATGTGCTAACACTCTTATGAAAAAGAATCAAATAATAGTAAAAACTGTTAAAAAAAAGGAAAAACAGTAGTAGATAACAATAGAAATTGTAAAGAAAAAGTAAATAGTAGTAGAAACAACAAAATCAATGTAAATAGCGGCATAAAATATAAAAAGTTACTTAAAAATAGCACAAAATTATCAAATAACAATAGAAATAGTAGTAAATAAGTGCAACTTAAAGTGGTAGTAATACAAAAAAAAAAAAAAACACAGGTCCTATTAGAGTAGTGGATAACTTCTAATTTTTTGAATTATAGGCTTCAGCAAAAATTTGGTTTAATGAAAAACTAACTCAAGATTTAATGCAATTTTTTTGAAATATTCTCCATTAAATGTGCAGAAGAGTCAATGAATTGGAAAGCAAAAGCCTGAAGATTTATAAAATCAAATGGATTATTGTGGAGTTTGAGGTGTGAACCAATGATTTCTACTACCTATGTCATGCACCGCTGGCCATGCACCACTTAAAAAAAAAAAGGAAGCCAAACGTGGCAATTTTCAAAAGCAACAGCCAGTTGCATGCTTTATCATTTCAGCTGCTTGCTTCACCTCTTTGCGTGGCACAAGCATGTCCCTCCCATTTGCTTCAAGCGATGGTTATATATTTAACAATTAGAGAGCTGCTTGCTTGAGTCGGTGGGCGTATATAAAGTGAAGTTTGAAGCTATTCTTATCATTTTCACCATTTAACCAAAACAGTGCAATTTGAAAGGAGAATAAAAGAAAAGAAAAAGAGGGAAAAGAAGAAAGCCGAGAGAAAAGAGTGGAAAGAAAAAAAAAGAAGAAGAAAAGAAATAGCAAGAAGCCGGGTGCGAGAAATAAAGTGGAATTGGGAGGAAATAATAGAAAAAATAGAACTGGATAGTTAGATTGAATGCAGTTGAACCAGTGGGTAATGGATTTATAAAATTGGAGCAATTATGTTATAGTTTGCATGATACGTATAAGTTATTATATCAATTCTAATAGTTAATTTTCGAACCCTGTATTTTAGAAAGAACTCGAGAATCCAGGAGCCCACAAGAGCCCCAACAAACCCTAGAGTGAAACAGAATCTGTGAGTAGATACTAGTATTACTATTATGTATTCTATGAAGCATCTATGTTTGATATTATAATTTAATATCATGTTATGATTATATGTATGCATATTATATGTTTGATTGAGTCATGAGATGTGATTGCTAGTCACCATATATGTACCCGTCCTTGTAGACTCTGCACATGCGTATTGAGAGTTAGGTTACTCTATCCGAGCAATGTAGCTAAATTCTGCTGGGTATTAAGAGGTTTTTCCCCCACTCTACCTGTGCGATTATGATCCCGACGAGTATTGAGAGTTATTTTCCCTGACTACTATTTGGTGCAGTTTGTGATGTATGTATGTATGAATTCCATGTTTGCTGATGTGTGGTATTCAATGTGGAGTTATGTTGCATGATTATGTATAAGCACTAGTACACATACTTTATTATAATTATTACTATTAATATTTTTAATATAATATTACATCCACTCACTGACCCGCAAGCTCACTATTTTCCTATTTACCCATTTCCTCCCAGGATTTCGTGCAGATCAGTTCTAGTTAATTAAGGTTGGGTCACGAGACGCATTGCTGCATGTCTTACATTTTGAGCACGTTTATGTTGCTTATGTTTTATATGTAAATATGCATGTAATGTTAGTATGTATAATGAGACATAAGTTATGCATGTTTTGAATACATTTATGATTTCAAAAAAGGCACAGAGATGGTTATGTGTTTATAGGAAAGGCCATATTATATACATATTTTCCTGAATTAAATTTGTGCCACAAGTTTTAGTTATTAGTCCGCACGATTCGCCTCAATTCTGACATGTAGGTCGGGGCGGGTCGTGTCATTTTGGTATCAGAGCCTAGGTTATAGATTCTGAAGACTATTACATGATGCATATATATCCATACATCATATAATAATATCATGACATTTTATAGATATCAGCATGCGTAGACGTGGCCGACCTCGCACGAGATCTGTAGCGGAACTGGGTTCACCTCCACAAACGAAGAATAAAGAGGAACCCTTAAAAGAGACTGTAGGTGAATCAGTATTACATGCACATGAACCGCAGCCTCAGCCCCAGCAAAATCCAGATATTCATCAGGAGCCAGCAGCGAGACTTACTGTGGATCAATTTATGGATATATTTGAAGGGTTTGTTGCTAATGTTGCTCGGAGGGAGGTTGAAGTTCGTACAGGTACACAAAACACCGTTGAGCGTGCTCATGATTTGAGGGCACGATGAACCCAGTGAGTTTAGAGTCATGGTTAATCAAACTGCGGAGGATTTTTGATGTGATGAGATGTACTGATGAAGAAAAGTTATCCTTCGCTGAGTTTCTACTAGATGGTAATGCGTATCACTAGTGGATATCTATATTACGTCGATATGGGGGACATGGAGCTATTACTTGGGCAGATTTTCAAAGAGAGTTCACTGATAAATTATTTCCCATTGTTTATCAAGAAGATATGATGAATGAGTTTATGACGCTTGTACAAGGATCTATGACAGTAGAAGAGTACGAGCGTAAATTTTCTAAGTTATTGAGATTTACCCAATTCACTGTACCGAATGAGAGAGAGAAATGTAGGCGGTTTGAACGGGGTCTTCAAAAAGACATAAGGATGATAGTAACCAGAACAGAATGTACAGATTTTAGCACCTTGGTTAGAGTTGCTACGAGAATCGAGAGGAGTCGTATAGAAGCACAAAGGGTTGAGCCACAATAGCACAAGCAGGGCCCTACTTGGGCAGTCAGTGAACCTAGTAGCAGAACTCAAAAGAGAGAGGTAGAGCATATAGATTTCTCAATTAGTCATCAGTACAATCGACGACTAGTGTTTCTCGGAGGGAAGCGATCTTCTAGTAGTCATAATAATGTTCAGCAGAGTCCCAATGTAGGCAGAGGAGATTATCCTAGGTGTAATGTTTGTGGGAAACTTCACATAGGACAATGTTTGAGTGGTTCATCATGTTGCTTCCAATGTGGACAGCCAGGACACTTGAAGAAGGATTGTCCAAATTTGATGTCGAGCGGCAGTTTTATGCCAAGTCGAGACCCTCGCTACCCTTAGAATGGCAGTAGTCAATTTCGACGGCGGGGGTGTTTCCAAAGAGGAGGACATACATTTTTTGGCAGGTCCCAGTCTAATGCAGGAGAGACTAGTGGTAGTCGACAAAGGAGCCAGCCAAGCAGACCACATACCTAGGCACATGTATTTGCTCTGACACAGCAAGAGGCCCATGCCACACCAGATGTTGTGACAAGTATTTTGACTATTTTTTATCGTGAGGCATATATTTTAATTAATCCAGGGTCTACACATTCTTTTATTTCTCGCACATTTGCCATGCATGCGGATAGAGAGATGAGGCCATTATATTGTACTCTAGTAGTGGTTACACTGGTTGGTAATTCTCTATTAGCTAAGAATGTATTTCGAGATTGTGCGGTAAAAGCGGGTAATAAAGATATGGTAGTAGACTTGATTCTGTTAGACATTCATGATTTTGATGATATATTGGATATGGATTGGTTAGCAAATCATCGTGCTACACTGGACTGTTTTTGGAAAGAAGTAACTTTCAGAAAATCTGGAGAATCTGATATCATTTTCTATGGAGAACGACAAATCTTACCTTCTTCTGTGATATCTGCTATTTCTGCTAGACGATTACTCAAAAAATGTTGTTTTTCTTATTTGGCTTATGTTATTGATAACCGAGTGAGTGATGTGAAACTAGAAGATATTCTTGTGGTGAAAGAATTTTCGGATATGTTTCCTGATGACCTTCCTAGTTTGCCACCTGATAGAGATGTAGAGTTTACTATTGATTTAGTTCCAAGCACAGCCCCTATATCTATGGCGCCATACAAGATGGCTCTATTAGAGTTACGAGAGTTGAAAGTACAATTACAAGAATTAGTTGATAAGGGTTTCATCAGACCTAATATATCTCCGTGGGGAGCACCGATGTTAGTTGTGAAGAAGAATGACGGAACTATGAGATTGTGCGTAAATTACAAGTAGTTAAATAAAGCCACTATTCGTAACAAATATCCACTTCCTTGGATTGATGATCTGTTTGATCAGCTACAAGGTGCGACAATTTTCTCAAAGATAGATTTACGTTCGGGTTATCATCAATTAAAGATTAGAGATGCCGATGTACCCAAAACCGCATTCAGGACCCGTTATGGACATTATGAGTTTTTGGTGATGCCATTTGGGTAACTAATGCTCCTGCGGCATTTGTGGATCTCATGAACAGGGTGTTTCATCCTTATTTGGACAAGTTTGTTATTGTAATTATTGATGACATCCTGATATATTCACACAGTAAAGAGAAACATGCAGAACACTTGAGGATTGCTTTACAAACCTTGAGACATTGGCGGCTTTATGCTAAATTCAGTAAATGTCAATTCTGGTTAGACAGAGTTACATTATTGGGCCATGTGATTTCCGCTGATGGTATTTATATGGATCCCCAGAAAATAGAAGCTGTAGTGAATTGGGAGCATCCGACCAGTATATATGAGGTTAGAAGTTTTCTAGGCTTGGCAGGTTATTACCGTAAATTTATTGAAGGTTTTTCCAAGATAGCTTTACCTCTAACGAAACTGACGAGGAAGAAAGCGAAATTTGAGTGGACAGATGATTGTGAACAGAGTTTCCAAGAACTCAAGAAAAGATTGACTTCAGCTCCAATTCTTATACTCCCATCAGGTACCGAAGGATTTGTAGTTTACAGTGATGCATCTAGACAGGGACTAGGTTGTGTATTGATGCAGCATGGAAAGGTAATTGCTTATGCTTCCCGACAACTCAAGCAACATGAACTGAATTATCCGACACATGATTTAGAGCTTGCAGCACTGGTGTTTGCATTAAAGACCTGGAGACATTATTTATATCGAGCTACTTGTGAGATTTATACAGACCACAAAAGCCTAAAATACTTGTACATACATAAGGAATTAAATCTGAGACAACATAGATAGGTTAAGTTGATTGCAGATTATGATTGTACTATTGATTACCATCCAGGCAAGGCGAATGTGGTAGCTGATGCTCTCAGTCGGAAGTCTTTGAGTTTGATCTCCCACATAAAAGTATCTTATCTTCCGTTATTGATTGATTTGAGGTTTTTGAGTACAGACTTGGCAGTAAGTCAGAATAGAGCACTTTTGGCACACTTTCAGGTTAGGCCTATTTTGATTGATCTGATTTGAGAGATGCATGATTAAGACCCAAAGTTGATTGAAATAATAGAAGATGTGAAGAGTAAACTACGGACTGACTTTCCACTAAGAGATGATGGTACTTTAGTTATGGGTAGTAGGATCTGTGTGCCGAATAATTCAGATTTGAAGGACCATATTTTAAAAGAAGTACATAGTTCAGTATATGTTATGCATCCAGGTAGCACAAAGATGTATCATATTTTGAGGGAGCATTATTGATGGCAAGGGATGAAGAGAGAAATAGCAGAATTTGTAGCACGTTGTTTAACTTGTCAGCAAGTTAAGGCAGAACATCAGAGACCTGCAGGAGAATCTCAGCCATTATTTATTCCTGAGTGGAAATGGGAACACATCACCATAGATTTTGTAATTCGACTTCCTCGTACTAGCAGTGGCTATAATGGTGTATGGGTCATTGTTGATCGTCTCACAAAGTCTGCTCACTTTCTGCCTTACAAGAGCACGTACTCTTATGACAAGATGGCGAATTTGTATGTAAGAGAAATAGTACATTTGCATGGAGCTCCTGTGTCGATTGTTTTAGATAGAGACCTACAGTTTACTTCTAGGTTTTGGCCATCCTTACAGTAGGCCATGGGTACTAAATTAAATTTTAGTAGAGCTTTTCATCCGCAGACAAACGGGCAATCGAAAAGGGTTATTCAGATTTTGGAAGATATGCTCCAAGTATGCGTCATGCAGTTTCAAGGTAATTGGGATACATACCTACCTTTAATGGAGTTTGCTTATAATAATAGCTATCGGTCTAGTATTCAGATGGCACCATTTGAGGCTTTATACTGAAGGAAATGCATGACTCCAATTTGTTGGGATGAAGTCGGGGAAAGACAATTGTTAGGGCCAGAAATTGTCCAGACTACTAATGAGAAGATTAATGTCATTAGAGAAAAGTTGAAAGTAGCGCAGAAGAGACAGAAGAGTTACGCACATAGGCGTCGGAGACCACTTGAGTTTGTAGTAGGTGATAAAGTTTTCTTACGGATTTCTCCTTGGAAGGGCATACTTCGATTTTGGAAATGTGGAAAGTTGAGCCCTCGTTACATAGGCCCAATGAGATTATTCAGCGCATTGGTCCAATTGTTTACCGTTTGGCCTTACCTCCAGAGTTATCACGAGTCCATGACATTTTTCATGTTTCGATGCTACAGAAGTATATTCCTGACCCTTCTCATGTCTTAGATGCAGAACTCGTTCAGATGACGGTGGATTTGACTTACAAAGTGGAACCCATTCAGATAATAGATCGGAAACAACATGTGTTACGTAATAAGACGATCTCATTGGTTAAAGTGATGTGGAAAGGTCACACTACAGAGGAAGCCACTTGGAAGCATGAAGAACAGATGAGAACACATCATCCGTATTTATTTCAGTCAAGTATGTAAATTTCGGGGACAATTTTTATAAGTTGGGAGGAATTGTCATGCACTGCTGGCCATATGTTGTGCAAATTTTATTGAACTCGCAAGTGCACGAATCTATTGTAGTATAGATCAATGGTGACGAGTGTCAATCCCACGAGGAGGTGGATTTTAATTGTGTATAGAATTAATTTTCTAAATAGGTGGTTGGATTTGTGGTGAAAGGATTTGGATTATCCTAAAATTCAAATTAAGATGGCAAGAATAAATTGAAGTGAAAATCTATTAAATTGACGTACTTGGGTATCTAGATCCATATCAACATGCATCATGGGCTAAATATTCCTTATTAATACCAATTAAATCATGAGGGGGGAATCCACACCTCATGAACCACACTCTAATCAATATGGTGCTAAGGGCTTATCGTACCAAATAATAATAACCTTGTACTAGGGAGCCGATGTAACCAAAGCGGTATTTAGACAAGATTATTATTATTTGTCGATGAAAAGTCAAATCATCCACAAAAATTAGAGGGGAAAAGAAAATAAATTTACCAAATAAAGCCCATGACACATGTTGAGACTTCACCTTCAACCAAAGCTTGAAAGAAAATTAGCTACTCATAATTGAACTAGGGGCAAAATAAAAATTTATTAAAATATGTAGAAAACATAAGATGGAGAAGGAATTATAGAAAATGGATCCTAAAAATGGATTCAGAGATATCAAATTAGGGGGGGAGAGCCCCTTTTTTATAAATACATTAAGTAAATTATGGTCATTGGATCAAAAACATTTCGAACGCTCAGGATTGTGCCACGTTATCAGTCAACCGTACGCGGTTTGACCACGCGGTTTGAACAGTAGCACGGTTTGACCCGGGTTGAACAGTGACACGGTTTGGTTGAAAATAATCCTATATAATACATGTACTGTACGCGAGATTTTTGGTCCACTGATATGCTGCCACGTCATCGATCAACAGTGCATAAGAATTTTAATCCAACAGGATCGTGACACCTCATCAGTCAATGCCACATCATCGATCCGTCTATGTGAACAATGTCATGAACGGTAACATAGACAGTACCGTACATGTGAACAGTGCCATTTTTCCTTTTATGCTCCTCCTAAGGTTTTCAACCGTCCTGAGTTCAAAAGTGATGTCCGTTTTGCCGTCTAATCTCTTGTTCATTGTGAAATGACTATGATGCCCCTAAAATACATAAAATACTTAATTATAATACAACACACATAATTAAATGACAAGAAGTTTAAATACATAAAAGTAAGGGTATTAGTAAAATTTGAAGTGTAAAATGACAATTTTCTCCTTTATAAATATACATTTTCTAACACTCAACACCATGCACCACTTAAAAAAAAAAAGGAAGCCAAATGTGGCAATTTTTAAAAGCAACAGCCGGTTGCATGCTTCATCATTTCAGCTGCTTGCTTCACCTTTTTGCATGGCACAAGCATGTCCCTCCCATTTGCTTCAAGCAGTGGTTATATATTTAACAATTAGAGAGCTGCTTGCTTGAGTTGGTGGACGTATATAAAGTGAAGTTTAAAGCTATTCTTATCATTTTCACCATTTAACCAAAACAGTGCAATTCGAAAGGAAAAGAAAAGAAAAGAAAAATAGGGAAAAGAAGAAAGCCGAGAGAAAAGAGAAAAGAAAAAAGGGGAAAGAAAAAAAGAAGAAGAAAAGAAATAGAAAGAAGCCGAGTGTGAGAAATAAAGTGGAATTGGGAGGAAATAATACGAAAATTAGAACTGGATAGTTAGATTAAATCCAGTTGAACCTGTGGGTAATGGATTTACGAAATTTGAGCAATTATGTTACAGTTTGCATGATACGTATAAGTTATTATATCAATTCTAACAGTTAATTTTCGAACCCTGTATTTTAGGAGGAACTCGAGAATCCAAGAACCCACAAGAGCCCCAATGAACCCCAGAGTGAAACAGGATCTGTGAGTGGATACTAGTATTACTATTATATATTCTATCACATTTATATTTGATATTATGATTTAATATCATTTTATGATTATATGTATGCATATTATATTTTGATTGAGTCATGAGATGTGATTGCTAGTCACTATATATGTACCCGTCCCTGTAGACTCTGCGCATATGTATTGAGAGTTAGGTTACTCTATCCGAGCGATGTAGCTAAATTCCGCCGGGTATTGAGAGGTTTTTCCCCTGCTCTACTTGTGCGATGATGATCCTGATGAATATTGAGAGTTATTTCCCCTGGGTACTATTTGGTGCAGTTTGTGATGTATGTATGTATGAATTCCATGTTTGCTGATGTGTGGTATTCAATGTGGAGTTATGTTACATGATTATGTATAAGAACTAGTACACATATTTTATTATAATTATTACTATTAATATTTTTAATATAATATTACATCCACTCACTGACCCGCAAGCTCACTATTTTTCTATTTACCCCTTTCCTCCCAGGATTCCGCAGGATTTCGTGCAGATCAGTTCTAATTAATTGAGGTTGGGCCACGAGACTCATTGTTGCATGTCTTGCATTTTGAGCACATTTATGTTGCTTATGTTTTATATGTAAATATACATGTAATGTCAATATGTATAATGAGACATGAGTTATGCATGTTTTGAATACATTTATGATTTTAGAAAAGGCACAGAGATAGTTATGTGTTTATAGGAAAGGCTATATTATATACATATTTCCTGAATTAAATTTGTGCCACAAGTTTTAGCTATTAGTCTACACAATTCGCCTCAATTCTGACATGTAGGTCGGGGCGGGTCGTGTCAGTCTAGGTCCAGTTATTAAAACAACAACCTAATTAAAATCCTCTTCTTTGTTGTTTTTATTATTATTATTATTATTATTAAAATGAAGAACTAATTGGGCAGGTATACATGCTATGTTTTTGCAAACTTTTCTAAAGGGTATCATTCTTTCAAAAAACAATTCAAAGAACCTACTCCCTATACCATGGTGTTTTTCCCTGCTTCACCATTAATGCCCACAACCATGCAGCTAAATTATTAATAAATATATCTTTTAAATTTATTTTTCGTATTCATCTTTTAAACTATCGGGGTTTGATTTTGGCAAGTTTTACAATTACCACTTCTACTTGATGGTTAGAGATTCTATTACATACCCTTAATCACACACAATTCAGAAACGCCCAAGTCACACGCACAAGAACTAAAAAAGGCATAACAACCGAAAGGGGGGGTTCCAATATAAATTCATGATCCCCAAACCCCTAAAGTTGCCACACCTAGCACGAACCACTTCCCTCTGTCAACTGATAGCATACCACACTAGGATAAATTGACATGTCATCATATTGGGAAAAAGATAAAATATAGACCTATAAAACTATCACTGTCCGGTAAACAGTAAAACACTTCCAGACCTTAGAATCGCAAGAGCGCACAAAAGATGAAAAAATTTGTTGGGAAAATATGCTCTTTAAAAGCATATGTGTTTATTTAATTGTAATAAACAATTTTTCTGATTAATAAAATAAATGAGGTATTTTAATTTTATTCAAATATCTTAATTGCATTAATATTTGTATTAAAGTCCATTTAATCATATTATATGTATTTATGTGATCACCATGTGGATTCACAGAAGACATAAATACAAGTTATCTTATGATTAAATAAATTTAGTTCGCAGTTGATAAATAAAGTTGGGCACTTTATTTAGGTATAGACTGTAATAAATTCATTGAATGATTTGTCTTAATCATGTATGAATTTATTGATGTAGTACGACTACATTGAACAGGATCACATATGAGATTTAATTAACTTTGTAATAACTGTCAGACTTATTAAATCTCATAGGCGTTGATTTTACTGTAATCTTAATCTTGAGTTAATTATGATTTCATAATTGTGATTGTTATTTCATTTGAGTTACCAATGGGCACGACACATCCTTGTGGTCAAGATTACCCGGTATCTTGGTGGGAGCAATTATGAGTATTGGAGTTATGGATTAACAATATAGAATTTGTACAACACATCTCTTGATGGGTTTTCGGCACTTGATCATAGAATTCTCTGGCCAGAGTGTGTCAACATATTTAGTATGTTGAAAATGATCATTAGAGAAAACCAGTAAGGATCAAGGAATAAGATGTTATTAAATTGATTGGACAGTTGAGATATCAATTTAATTAACGATGTGGTACAAAGGATTGTGCAGTAAAGAAATCAATGTGGCTTGGGACGAATTATTATTCGAGCATACAATTATGGAAGTCAGTTCCAATCTTTTAGTGGAGTAGATTTGGAATTAAATAATTGGGCTAGTTTAATTACAGGCCTAATTATTGTAGCCACTATTGTATGTTCCCAAATGATCCCCGGGTTAGCTCATTTAATTGACTGCACCACTACTGGACTAATAAGTAAGATAACTAGCTATTTGGGTCAAAAGCCTAAATATATCATTTAGTGAGAGGCTCCATTTAATTAGCTTTTGTATAAGGGGCCTTATGTTATTTTACAAGGTGGGTCCCCTATTGAAAAAGAAAATAACGTGAGTTTTATTTAGAGCATTATTTTGGAGCCTAGGGTTTTCACTAAAGGGTGATATAAAAGGCTTATTTTTCCCTAAAGAAAAATACGGAAGCCACTTTATACAAATCGGAGAATAAGATTTTTCTCTCCATTGTTGAGAGAAAAATTTTCTAGTGCTAGTTGCTTTGGTAGTGATAAAGGCGCCCACACGTCAAGTGCAGATCGAACCTGAGTCATAACCTGGAAGATAATTGGTGACAGTTCGTGATCTAACAAGCGTGGTGGTGACGGATCGTGATCTAACAGAGTGGTGGTGGCGGATCGTGATCTAGGAGCCTAAATCACTTCAGCGGAAAAAGCCAACTCGGATTTTCAAGGTACGATTTCTGGATTACGTATTCCTATATATTATATGAGAGCGGTCCTTAAAAGGTTTTATAAAAAATTTTAAAAACCTGATTTTTCCCCAACAAAATGTAGACCTATAAAACTATCACAGCCTCAGCCAAGCATAATTATACTAAATCAAATTGGCAAAATCCAATACTATTACAGAATTATATTAAAATTAGATAGTCGGGCAAAAGTGTGCAAACCATCTCTACGGACACTTAAATCCAAAGAATTATATATATACCTATATCTTATACATATAAAAATACATATATTTATTTTTTATTTAGGTATAAATAAATAAATAAATCATTTGAATAAATTATTATTTTATACACACACACACACACTCTAATATATATAAGGCAAAGGCTAATCCGATCAATTTGTCAATTTTGTTCAAGTTCAACCCAAGCCAAAGTAAAAATTAATCGGTTCTTAAGCTGAATCAAACAGAATTGAAAACGAATTGAATCGAACCCAAATTAAATTTAGGGTTCTGTTCGATTCGATTTAACCAGATCCAATAACCTAATTCATTGTTTGCTTCTTATCAGTTCTTAAAATAAAATTGCACTTTTATATTAATTTAATTAAATTGGATTGATAATTCATAATTACATTATTCCATGTAACAATTTATATTTTATGCGGATATTATGTCAAAATACATTTTTATTTCAAGATTAAATGGTATTTTGTGTTAAAAATAAAATTAACTACATTATACTTGATCATAATTTTAACTGTATATTGTATCAGCCTTATGGGTCAATTTTAATTTTAACTTTAAAATACATTTAATATTTTATACTCTCATAATTTTAATCAAACTTATGCAAGTATTTGAACTTTGTGCCAAATTGAACTGCCTATCATTCAATCATTATATTCAAATAAGAAGCGTGCAATTGAATGAGCCATTCGCCACTTGTACTTTAAAGTTTCCTAACATGAGTAGTTAGAAACCACTCATCAAATTATATTTGTAAGTTTTAATAAAAATAAAAATGATGGTAATAAGAAGTTAATTTACTACTTTTTAAAAAAATTATGATTTTTTATTTTTCTTAATTTTTATAATATTAATACATTTTTTTGTTATTACAATCAAAATTATATTACTTGTTAATTAATAAAAAAAGGATCATGAAAACTAATAAAAACAATTAAAATGCACTATAATTTACAAAATTGTATTAATTTAATTAATAAAAAAAGGATCATGAAAACTAATAAAAACAATTAAAATGCACTATAATTTACAAAATTGTATTAATTTACTAGATCATTAGTGAAGAAACAAGAATTTCGTTGTAAAAAAGGAGCATTAGTACAAATTGAAGGCCGTAAAGAAAATATATCATATGTTATATTAGAGAAGCAGCCAACGCAGAGAACGAGAAGAAACCGTATTTAGCCATATATGATGTTCCATATCTCTATGATGTTTTAAGACAAGGGAGTCAATTTTTTTTATTAATAGTCAATGGGTATTATAGTAAAAAAGGGGACTCGGTGGCCCTATTTGAAAACTTAGAGTCCTTGTGATTGTGACCATAATACCCTTTAGATCCAAGTTTTCAAAAAGAGCCACCAAGTCTCCTATTTGACCATAATACACTTTGACTTCATTAACTGGCAAAATTCACTCCCATGTTTTAAAACATCATAGATATATTTTCTTAAATCTTGGGTAGTAGATATCATTTTCCCTACTAAAAAATGATAAAATTGATTAGATGTATGTTTCAATTACCTTGCATGATAAGACATTGAGATATTAAAGTCAAGGGATATTATCATTTTCCCGCTTAAGCTTTTATGATATATTAAGTCAGTACCAAGGTTTAGTGAAAACTGCATTTTACCACCAAACATTTATGTTGTCATCATTTTACCACCATTTTATTAAATATAAGTTAATATTTAACGGAATATAAGTTAAAAGTTGATTTTCTCCCTAAAGCATAAAAGATGATTTGTTCCTTTGAAAAGAAAGAAATTACCCTAGAAAAGTAGTTATTATATTAAAAAAATAACTTTTTTTTAATTATATAAACATGTTGTTTTACATTCAAATATCAAAATTCCAAGTAATATGAGCCAAACATTTCAGTTTTGATAATATCATTCAAAACCGGTAAATCTAATCCATTTCAAGCACTATAATGACAAGCTAAATACTCCAAATTTAACACTTTATTGTTCAACGATTGTATTGATGTTTTTGCCTTCAATGCAAAATTCCTTAAATGCCCTTATGAGATCAATTTATTTTTAACTTATTAATGTTTTGGTCATAAAGTGATAATAACTTAAATATTATGCGGTAAAATATAGGTTTTAAGAAACCTTAGTATTGAATTGATATGTCAGAAAACTTTTGGTGGACAAATGATAATATCTTTTTCACAATTGAACGGTGCATTTTGACTTTAATGTGAAATTCTTTAAATGTCTTTATATCATCAGTAAAATTTTAACTGGATTAATGGAATGGTAGTAAAATGATAACAATGCAAACATTTGGTGATAAAATGTAATTTTTACTAAACCTTGGTATTGATTTGATGTGTCAGAAAAACTTAGGTGGGAAACTGATAATATCTCTAAAGTCAATATTCAATACAAATAAATGCACTATGACTTATTTAATACTCGTAAATGGAATCGACAATCTTGTAACGGCCACAATAGCTCATTTCTCAATATTCATTCATATATATAGAGCCTCATGTGTTTCTTATTCTTCACCTCTCTTTTAATTATAATTATGTTATTTTTAATTCAGTAGAAATTATAACATGTCGAAGAATCTTAGGTTCATTATCTTTGCTTTGTTTATTGTAGCAAGCATTGAAAAAATACATATTTCGAGCACTAGTACTTACCAAGAATCTAATTTGGCAGCATCACCTGTGTCGTGACCCAACCCAGACTTGACAAGATATTGTCCGCTTTGGGCCTTAATAAGGCCCGCGCGGTTTTGTTCCTAGGGCGCCCATACACCAAAAAACGCATATTGCCAATTAAGGTGTGGATTACCCATAATAAACACATCATCTCTCTCGTGCTTTGCCGATGTGGGATTTGCCTAGGATGTTACATACACCCCCCTTGGAGACTCAGCGTCCTCGCTGAGGTTTACCCCACCATCGCTCAAGAGGACACGCGGAGCCGCTCTGATACTATAATGTCATCACCGAACCTAGACCTGGCAAGAGATTGTTCACTTTGGGCCTTAACAAGGCCGTACAGTTTTGTTTCTAGGGCGCCTATACACCCCAAAACGCGTATTGTCAATTAAGGTGTGGATCACCCCTTCTAAATCCAGCATCTCTCCTGTGTTTTACCGATGTGGGATTTACGTAGGGTGTTACAACTTGATGGTGGCAAATGCTCAGGACTTACATTGGAAAAATGTTTCAAAAAGTACTATACTGAAGACTACACCATCATCTATAACCAGTGATTTTGTTAAATAGCTTTCCTTTTATGCCATATGAATACTTTTGTAGTAAGCATCAATTGCAAAAAAATTGATGCTATATTTTAATAAAGAAGGAATTAATGCATTATGAGCATATACTATGTTGTTTTGTGTTATATGATATTGTTTTGTTGTATGTAATTTGTCTATATCTTTAAGTTTTTCTTCCCAACACCTTAACAAATAATTACAGAGGAGCAAATCAATATGTTTGAAGATTTTAACTTCAATGAGGTATGGTGATCCTTTTGATTTCTAGCTTATAACACAAAAATTGTTAAATTGTTATAACAACATAACATAGAAAAGTACAATTGTTTATAATCTTTCGGATGCTAATTTCGTGCCTTTTGTTTGCCTTTTCAATTTACAACAAGAACTGTTAAAACCAATGTGATGCAAAGTGTTAACTATTTTTGGTTAATTGATATATTGGTTTTGCTTATAATGTTTATTTCTCACAATCTTCTGATTGGTGAAATCTTTTGGTGGGTTTTTTTTGGCTACTTCAGTTTTGTTGTCGATCATTCTTTGTTTATTGGCAAAATTGATTATCTAACCAAATAATTAAATTTTAATAAAAAGAAATATTTGGAGAAATTTTTTTAGTGTGATTTTCATGAATGTGAGAATAAATAAAGACAATTCATTTAAAAAGTTTAATTCAGAAATTTTTTGGCATTTTAAAGAGTATACAATGCATAATTTAGTTTTTTTTTAAATTAATCGATGAGTGTGCAGAGTAATGAAGTATTCAGAATAATTTTTAAAGTGCAAATACTCCCACTCTTTTATATTATTCTATCTACTATTAGGGTGGGGCTATTTGCACTCTAGAAAATAATATTAACAACCATATTTTACCCTTCTAATTTTTTTTTTTTATATCTAATTTGATTTAAGGGCATTTATGTAGTAAAATAGTTTACAAAATGAAAGGTCTTCATAGCAAATTTTAAGGTGCATAAATCCAAATCCTTTGACGACATGACAAAAATAAATTAACAAATAAAACAATGGATTAAGATCAAAGCAACTTGCAATAACAAGTATTTCAAAAAAATTATTATATTTCAATAAATTCTTGTTTTTACTAGTTATTTTACTTTTATGCTATTTTCATTTCATTTTTGTGTCATTTTTTTATGATGTCATATTTTTTGCTTGCAAGTTATGCATAGAGATTAACGAATTCACTTAAATCTGAATAATAAGTGGAATAGGATTAAATAAAGAGAAAGAGTCCAAGACATAAACTAAATAAAAAATAATGCTAAAAATGATGATATCAATTAGTTGTATGTTTCAATTAGCATGCATGATAACGTAGTAAGCCATTAAAGTCATTAGTAATAAAAATAAACGCAGCATCATTTATTCAATATTTATTTTTGGAATTGGCAGTATCATAAAGGCCATTATAACTCATTTTTTTAATATATATATATATAAGGTTGGGATTAAAAGAGCTGATGTGATATCATTATTTCTCATCTTTTTATATTCTTTATTATCTAATATATTCAACAATATGTAACCATTAAAATAATTAATTATAAGCCTTAGAAACATATTTAATTACACTTAATGTAGCATATATTGTTTTTCATAGGAAAATCTAATGCATTCAATAATCATGAAAAATTTAGTGACAAGATTTATGCACATGTTGAGTGAGGGTTCTTTTTACAGTGTTAAGAATTTGAAAATTGTTTCAACTACAGGCGAGTACAGACTACTTTCAAATCAGTATAATATTATTTTCTTGATTATAACTTCGCTTAAGAGGTTAGAAGAAGGAACTATTAAGATTCCAATCAATGGATTCCAATTCGTATCTTCGAATTTGATTGATTTACGTGTGAATGATAACACAATCCTCTCAGGTATTTATTTTAATTATTAATGTTTGTTAATCTTTAAGTGTATATTAGAAATTATTGATCCTTATGTTTTAACATGTTTATGTTATTTTTTCATAATATTACAGATATTTTTGGAAGTTTATGTGGTGTGGGTGATATTGAGATCGTTGGAGCTGGTTGAAAAAAAAAAGAGATATAAAAGTTTTAACAAATTAGTAAGTTGAATATAAAATGATAAGGAATAGTGATGCCACATCACTATTAATATACATGGTTTATATACATATAAAGAACATTTTGGCACCAGATGTTGCTGATCCCCAAGGAACTTGCTATAGTTGCAATCTTGATATAAACAACTGCTCACCTACTCAGCGAAAAATGATGCAAAGTAACTTATAAAAGCCTTTATATGTGTTTTATTTATTTCTTTATAATTCAACGCATTGCTAAGAATCCTCAGTTATAAAATTTAATTTGGAACTTATAAAGAACTATAAAAGGTATAAGGTCTGTACACTCAAACTATACACATTAATATATATTTTTTAAAGTTAACAAAAAAAAAGATAACTTTCATAAATAACATTGGTTTTATAAGGCAACCTAATCTTTAAAAAAAAATTCATATTTTTTTATCAATTTCCTCAAGTGCAAAGCAAGAAAAGGGATAATACTAAATAAAATATTTTCAAAACCGCGCAAGGGCGGTTCTATTTCCTAGTTCATTGATATATACAGAACCTCTTGTGTTTATTTTAGAAATTATAAGGTCAAAGAATCTTAATTTCATCCTCTTGGCTTTGGTTGTAGCAAGTACTAAGAGTGTACTTATTTCAAGCACCAGTACTGGTCAAGAATCTAAGCCATTTTGCATTGAATTCTGCAACATCACCTACTAGTGGCAATCGCTCGGGACTTACATGGGTAGAGTGTTTGATCAAGAAGAGTTTTGAGAATGATTATTTATTATTCCCCTCATAACTTCTCATTAGTCCAACAGGATTCATATGATTTAGTTAAATAATCATTTATCCGTATAGGGACAAAGTCAAAATGTTATTTTATAGGGAGATTCTTTACTCATACACTCATTAAAACTCGAATTTAAGACATGATCCTTAATAAGATTGTTTTTTACCACTGGAGCTAGACTTTGTCTTAAAGTAAAAGGGCAATGTTAACAAATAATTAATTAATAAATAAGAATTTATATCTTCAGAATATATGTAATTTAGTCACATCAATTACAACTGCCTACAATGCTTTCTCATGAGTTGTTAAAATAGTTTTAAAGGGTAAAGGGACAGGGCCGATCATTAAAGTCAAAGCAACAGGTTACTGTAGATTTCAAGGGTAAGACTTAAAGCACGAACAAAATCGGAGAATTTTTGGAATTAAGTGGGTGCAAAGGACCCCACTTACCCAATGCTCCTTTTTTCGCTGAATTTATGAGAGCGCACTCTATTAAATGTTGATGATTATAATTATTTTGTTAGTATTTTTTGTTCTATTTTTATTTTATATCCATCTTTTATTACATGAAGTTATTTGTATTCTTTAAAAATATTTTTAATACTAATTTTTTACCATTTTTTAATTTCTAAACTTTTTTAATACATTTTTTATATTCTATTCTAATATGTAAGACGTGAGTTTAATTTGTATGCGTCTGTAATTTGAACTAAGGGCATGTAATAAAACAATTTATAAAATGAAGGTTTTTATAGCAACTCATAGCAAATTTTTGGAGCATAAATCCCAATCCTTTGATGAGGTGACAAAATAAATAAAAAAGGATTAAGATCAAACAAATGGATAATTGCGAATATTATTAAAAAAAAGGGTACAGTTACAAAGGGCGAAAATATTTGAAACTAACTTATCAGACAATTGGAAAGCTACCAGTCCCAAACAGAAGCGGCTATAGCTTCTACTTCTTCCTTTGGCTATTGGATTGTTGTTACTGCCTTTTTCTAAAAAGAAACTTATTTTCCTCTCTTCATCAAGTTATAATTACGTGAATTTTGATCGACCAAACAAAGAACAAGAGAAGGACTACTTCTATTGTTTCATTGGTAATTAATTGCGAGGACAAGCAACAAGAACATACTAGCCAAGCTAGTAGGTATATGTCTTTCCCTTTGTTTTCTTTTTTACAATTATTTGATTTTCAACAAGAACACACAAAATTTGTCAAAGGCCAATTTTTTTATTTTCAGTTTTTGCTTTTTAATAGATATTTCCTAGCTCTTTGTGAGTGTGTTTTTTTTCCCTAATAACATGAGCTCTAATGTACCAATGCCATAGGAATCAACAATTGGAGCAGTATTCTTCACTCAGGTTTTCTCACTAAATAAAGTTGCCATAAAGCTTGGTATATGCGACATCGCAAGGCAAGAACAGTATCTTAGCTTGGCTTAACACAAAAGAGTTTGAAGTCATAAATACTAAAGTCATGCCAAGTGTAGCTCTAGTTCTTACATTAATAAATTGAACAGAAAGTCAGTGTAGAAAGAGTAATTTCGAAATAAAACTGGCATTGTTTGTGACAAAATTAATTTTCAAGTCATATATTATTGGAAAGATAATTTTGTTAGCTTTTCAATATATTTATAGAACTGAATTTTGAATTTTTTAGAAGAAGTTATGACTAGTTCAATACAACTTGTTCAGTTTTGAGTTACAAGAAAGTTGTACAAGTTTGGACGTTTTCAATTTTATTTATGGTCTCTTTTGTTGTGCTTTAAGTCTATCAATGTGTCATTTATGTCTAGTTTTAATGTTGATTATTGGTCAAGTCATTTAAATGTCTTTTAATTAAAATTATGTGTTGATAAGGAAATCTGTCAACACACTACCTCGAAGGGTGGGTGAAATACAAGTTATGCAACCCAAGAGGGGGGTGAATTGGTATTTTAAAACTTATCCTAACCAAACCACACAACAATACAATCTAATGTCTTAATAAATTTGAAAATAATAAATTCAATAAAGCACAATAATAAATGAGTAAGGAATGAGAAAACAAACACAAGGATTTTTACATGGTTCGGCAATTCCCGCCTATGTCCACACCTCTGAGCAACCCAAGCTTGAGAATTTCACTATCCAAGCCTTCCAAGGCTTCAAAAGCTTACAATTGACTTCCAAGGTGTCAATAAACGTTTACAACAAAGAGATTACCTCTCAATCTCTTCAACCAAGTGTTTCTCATACTTATACACTCACAAATTTATGAGGAAATGAAGATCACAATAAAAAAAACTCTCATAAAGAGTAAATATATGAATTGGAGTACAAAGATAATTCAAAGTATGATGATTTGCGAAATGAGAGCTCAATATATATTGTGTGCTTTTTGTTTTTGCTTGCAAGAGTGTTTGAAAATGAATTGGATTTGAGTTCATATAATTTGAGCCCAAAAACTAGTTGTTATGGGTTTTCTAATGATAACCGGCTTGCCACTTTTGGAATCCGGTTAGCCGCTTTTATATTACTGATACAACAAATATTTGAACTTTAGAACATCCGGCATGCCGCTTTCGGAATTCAGTTAGTCACTTTTATTCTAGTAAGCTACTGCCCAAAATCTAATCTACCGCTTGTCAAATCTGGTTAACCGCTTGCTATAGTGACTACTACAATGAATTATTTTTTAAAATTATAGTTTTACCTAAAACTTTATACAATTACGATACGGCCCAAAACGTCATAAAACTTTGCACAAAGGTCTAATTTCAGAATTTCTAAATAATGTTTGTTTTTTCCAAAACTTTATAAAATTATGATATCACTCAAAACACTATGAAACTTTTCAAATAAGTCCTCCAGAATTCCAAGCAGTACTAGTTGATTTCAAAGTTTTCAAAACTCTTTCAATTAGACCATAAACTCGAAAGACAACCAATTTTATAAAATCATTTTTCCATTAAATATAAAACTTTTATAATGTGAAAATAATGATTTATTTAAAATGTATAAAAAATAATTTAAACTTTTAAAAACTTAATCATTCTTAATTTTATTTGTTATCATCAAAATCAAAATTATGAATACATAAATGTTAACAATCTCCCCTTTTTTTATGATGACAAACTTTTCATATATTTAAGGAATGATTGCACAAATTACTCCCCTTAAATGTAAGCTCCCCTCACAATTTGAGCTTAAAAGATCAATCATTTTTTATTTTGTTTGTTATCATTAAAATCAACATTATGAAAATACATATGTTAACAGTGAGGACCACCACATGGGAAATTAAGACCCTTCAAGGGTAGGAATATGGACTGCTAGCTGGGAAATAAAGATTCTCAAGAAAGAAAACAAGGAATCCTAGATCAAGGATATAAATTGGTCAAAACTACTAAGCCAACTAAGACAAAAATATTAGGATAAAGCTTAGCAATGGAAAGAACTATTGAAGAAGTTGGCTACAAGATCGCCAAGCACACGAAAATAGGGACACAACCCTCACTCCTAAAACATGCTTTGCTCTATTCTCAAAGTGACCCTAAGGGTCAGATTATGCCAGCTACACTACATCCCATGACCTCCTAAAATATAAGAGATGAAGTCAATAGCTTTCTACACTCACAAAAATAAGCGACACCCACTCACTTAAAATTGTGGTATAGTATAAATACTTACTATTTCAAAAAGAGGTAAGTTCACTAGAACTCCAATTTCATCATTCAACTTAAATTCTCTGGTCACCGACTTAAGCATCAGAGTAGGATCGCTAAAAAAACCCTTTTTTTTAGCCCTAATTCACCACTTTTTTTTATTGTGTGTGCAGGCATACCTTCATTTGTTGCACTTGGTTCAACCTTAATAGGAAAAAAATAAGGTATCAACAATTTACACTAGAAGGAGGGCTTCTGGTAATACAGTCATCAATTATCAATTCCAATGATACAATAAAATTCACATCAATTGTCGTTTTCGCCATAACAATTCATTTCTAACTTGAACATGCCTTCCGAGAAAAAAAAATCATCTTAAAGTTTGCCAAATTTCAGAAAGATTGATAAAGAGAGAGATTGGAAATCTAGAGGGTTGAAAAATATCATTCTCTAAACAAACTTGGTAGCATGAAAGCATAGAAAACAAACACTTAATTGGGGGAAAAACAAGAGCTTGAAGCCAATAGGGGATTTCAAGATAAATATTTCGGAAAGTAAAAGATGTTAGCCTAAAAGGCTACACATAATGTAATTTTGATGATAACAAACATGTGTCTTAAGTAAATTTAATAAATATTGTATTTCACATTTTCACTAGTTTTTTAAGGATAATATTTATGTAAGTGAATCAAGTAAAATCAAGTTGAAGACACTCAACGGACAACGGCGAAATCAAGAATAAAGTGTAGAGCTCAACGAACAAATTATTGTGATAAATTATTGTAAAGCCGGTATGATTTAATTGATGCATGATTTAACATTTGAAAAGCTCAAAAGATTAATTTAAATAATTATTTTTCATAAACTAAAAGGTTTTATTTTTATAAGATAGAGTATTTTGTGAATTTGAGTAATTTGGACTTAAATAAAAAGTTTTGCAATCTTGGACTTAAATAAAAAGTTTTGCAATCTTTGAATTTAATAAGTATTATTTTGAATTCTGGAGTTGGACCTTTTTGCAAACATTTGAAATATTTTGGGCCATATTATAAGTTTGAGGACCCAAATGTAATCCAAACATTTGAAATCCAAAATTGGATAGAGAGTGAGTGGCTAACCGCTTGAGGGTAGCGGCTTGTCACCTAAGGAAAATCTCATATTTTCAAATTTTGGACTAAATTGAAAGGCTTTGAGAACTTTGAAAAATATGGGTATTATGCTAAATTTTGAAAAGGACTTCTTTGAAGAATACTATTATATTTGGGACATATCATAATTTTAGAAAAGTCTTGGGAATAACAAGTATTATTTAGAAATTCTGAAATTGGACTTATTTGTAAAGTTTTATTATATTTTGGGCCATATCATAATTATAGAAAGTTTTGGGCCAAAGTATAATTCTGATGAACATGGTTACTGTAGCAAATTTAAATTTAACGGTAATATCACTGTTATGAGTGGCTAGCCAAATAAATCAAGTGGCTATCTGTTTGGTTGCGGGAATTTGTCTATAACGGCTAGTTTTCGAGCTTTAACTAAAAAAACTCAACTCCAACTTCATTTTAAGGACCAATGCAAGTATAAATAAGATCATATAACATATATTGAGCTTCCATTTTATAAATCATCATTTATTGAATCATTATTGTTCTATTATTTGCATATCCGCTCTTAAAGAGAGTTTTTATTGTAATTTTCATTTATTATCAAATTGTGAGTGTACAAGTGTGAGAAACACTTATGGTGAAGAGATTTGGGAGATAATCTCTTGATTGTAAAGGTTTATTGACACCTCAGAAGTCAATTGTAAAAACTTGAAGCCTTGGGAGGCTTGGATAGTGAAATCATTGAGCTTGGTTGGCTTGGAGGCGTGGACGTAAGCAGAGATTGCCGAACCACGTAAAAATCGTTGTGTTTATTTTCTCTTCCCTTACTCTTTTATGATTGTGCTATATTGAATTTATTGTTTTTGTATTTGATTAAGGTAATAGATTAAATTGTTGTGCGAATTGTTTATTATAAAATTTAAAATCTCAATTCACCCCCCCTCCTTTTTAGGTTGCATAACTTGCATTTCAAAAGACGCACTTGAAGCCAATCAAAAGCATATAATTTGGCAACCCTAGATTTTTCGGGAGAACAAAACTACACCAACTAGGAAATTTTGCCACATGGCCATGTTTTGCCTTGGAAAGCTAAGTATCGCAACCACAATAGTGCTCACCAAGCAAAATTAGGTTATTTGACCTTACCAGAAGCCAAGGCTCAATCGAAAGAATGGATTTGTGAAATGAAGAGAACATGCAAAATTGGAATAGATGAGATGTTAGATGAATACAAATCACCTTCCACCAAAGATGATGTAGACAACCTCCTACAACCTAAGATAGGAAAATTTGCCACAGAATCATACAGACCAAGGGAGAAGACATCAAAGACCTTTTAAGAGTCACCAAGTATCCTTAAAGCGTACTGCATACGACTATTGTGAAAATTTTATTGCACTAAAAAGAGCACAAATCTATTGTAGTATGATTAATGGTGACGAGTGCCGATCCCACGAGGAGGTAGAATTAATTATGTATAGAGTTAATTTCCCAAGTTTGTACATAAGTTAGTTGGAGATGATTTCTAGACAATATTAATATTTAAAAAATGGCGGGAATAAATTAAAGATGAAACAATTCAAATTAAGCCCTTGAATTTCTAGATTCACACTCGATACTTCACCACAGTCATAATTTTCCTTTTTAGTTCTAATTCATTTATGATGGGTATTTCCACTCCTCGTAGTCCTCATTATGGTAATTATTGTTAACACGCATATTTCTATAATATAATGATTCACGCCACATTGACGTGCCAAAGCTCAATACCTACGATGGTACACGCAATGTCACCACCGTAGACAACTTTCTCTTCGAGCTAGAGAAATACTTTGATGCCATGGGTGTTCGAGATGAGGCATTAAAGGTAAGTACCGTGATTAAGTTCTTAAAGCCACATGATGTTTCAAGCAAGTGTAAGAATCTGAAAAAAAAAAAAGGATAATCGTTAATCTTGAAACGGTAAATCAATTATATAAGGATAAAACTTAATTTTGGTTCTAGAACTTAATTCTAATTCTGCAAGATAATGGCGAACCATTTATTAGAAAGTGATTAACCGATAAAATCTAGAGAGCAATTTAACAGAAAATGGTGAATTGTTTAGCACAAACGGGTAGTCGATTATTTCTTGCAGGTTTTTAGAATTAAACAGCAAACTGACAACTCCAAACAATAAGCTGACTTTGAGCAGATTAGTTATTGGAATTTAACAGTAAACCGACAACTCCAAATGGTGAACCAACTACTTAAATTTCAATATAACAGTAACTTGGACAAGGTCAACACGGTGATCCGATAGTAGTCAATAATGATCTGATTATGCCCAGAAAGTTAATAACAACTAATTTTCTTCTCCACCTATAAAAAGGCTCAAACAAATTCAAATTAGAATGATTTTTGACAATTTTCATTGAGCGTGTTATTGTGTATTCAACATCTCTTGTGCTTAAAATTTGGTAGATCACACTTTGAGCATTCATTTCGTAAACACCTACATTATGTAAAGAAAAGTATTGTGTGACTTTTATTTCAGCATCAAATTGAGTGTTTAAGAGTGTGAGAAACACTTGGGTTAAGAGGTTTTAGATAACCTCTTGTTGTAAAGGTTGATTGACACCTTGGAAGTCAATTGTAAAGATTTTGAAGTCTTAAGGTGTAAGGCCTGGTTAGTGGAATCCTCAAGTCCGGTGAGATTAGAGGCATGGATGTAGGCGGAGTTTGTCAAACCATTTAAAAATCTCTTGTTTGATTCTCTCTTCCTTCTTCCTTCATTTTTTATTATTTTTATTTATTTTATCTTTGCAATAATTTTTTATTTAAAATATTCCATAATTTTTAGAAACCTTATTCACCCCTTTCTTGGGTTGCTTAACTAGTATTTCATTTGATATTAGAGCAAGGTACTTTTGTTAAGACTTAACCGTCTAAAGTAAAAGATTCATTGCAATACAAAATGATTCTACCTTTAGGGAAGGTCAGTCAACTACTAGACCACCATATTTTAATGGAAATAAGTATCTATATTGGAAATTTTGGATGAGATTTTACTTGCAATTTTTAGATTATGAGATTTGGTAAATTGTTAATGATGGTCCTTTCATGCCAACAACTAAAAATGAAGAAGGAGTAGAAATTTTAAAATCTTTAGGTGAATGGAGTGAGGCAAAAAAAAGAAGAAGGCTTCTTTAAATTCTAAAGCCGTAGATGTCTTGTTTTGTGCCTTAGATAAGAAAGAATTCTATAGAGTATTAGGTTGTTCTAACACATATGAGATTTATAAGAAACTTGAAGTAGTTTATGAAGGTACAAATCAAGTTAACGAGTTTAAAATCAATAAATATACTAGGCAATACGAATTGTTACGAATATTATGAATACTCTAAGAGCTCTAGGAAAGACCTTTAAATGACAAGAAGGTTAAGACAATTATTATGTCCTTACCAAAAGAATGGAGACCTAAGAGAATTACCATTGAGGAAGCCAAATATTTAAACACTTTATCTATTGATGATCTAATTACCATGAAAGTTTCAAGATCAAAAAGCTATAATGAGATGACGATGTGGCTATGATAGCCAGAAAATTCAGGAACTTCTTTCAGAAATCCAATGAGTGAAGAAAGTTCAAGAACTTTAAAAATCAAAAGAAAAAGAAAGAAGCAATCATATGCTTTAAATGCAAGAAGGCTGGACACATAAAATCAGGATGCTTTCTTCCCAACAAGGCTAAAAAGGAAACTATGGTGGCAACGTGGGATGACAATGATGAGGAAACCTTAGATGAGGAGGAACCACATGAAATGTCAAACCTAGCACTTATGGAAATAGGAGAAGAAATTAATGAGGTAAATAATCTCCTTTCTTATGATGAATTAACTGAACCTTTCACTTAATTGCATAATGATTTAAAGAAGATTGAATGAAAAATGTTTCTCTTAGAAAGAAAAATGTAAAACATTCAAGCGAGAATGAATCATTAAATGTAAAGGTTAAATGTTTGAATTAGAGAAGAGATTGCATGATGAGACTAAATCCTACAAAGAAAGCATTGCATTTGAGCATGAAAGTTTACTTATAATGATTTGAAAAAGAAAAATGAAATGCTTAAGAAAAAGAACAATGAGCTTAATCATATTGTCTTAAAATTTACAAATGGGCAAAGGATTTTAGATAACTTGCTTGGCTCTCAAAAATGTGTTTTTGACAAAGGAGGTATTGGCTATAAGTTACAAGAATTACTTTGTGAAGGCTACCTCCATTAATGATAAAGTCATATGCCATTATTGCAATAGAAATGGATACATGAGTCGTAAATGTCTAGTTAAGAAAAATGCATATTATGGAATTAAATGTGTTTGGGTTTCAAAAGGAACTATTACTAACACTCAATGACCCAAAAAGCTTTGGGTACCTAAAACTTGAGATTTCTTCCGAGGAGATCAATGAATAAAAATAAATGTACTTGGATAGCGGATGCTCAAGACATATGACAAATAATTATTTTTGGTTTTCGAGTTTTACCAACGTAAAAAATGGTGGAGAAGTATCCTTTAGAGATAATTCAAAAGGAAAGATTATCAGTATTAGTAATATCGATAAAGATTCTTCTACCTTTATTAAAAATGTGTATTTAGTTAAAAATTTGAAACACAACTTGCTTAGAATTAATCAATTGTGTGATAAAGGTTATAGAGTTATCTTTAACAAAACAAAATGTGTTATTAAGAATGCATGTGATGGCAAAATTTTATTTGTGAAAAAGATGTATCAACTTCTTGGGGAAGTGTAAAAATCTGGACAAAAGCGGATAATTGTTAATCTTGAAATGGCAAACCGATTATCTATGGATAACACTTAGTTCTGATTCTGAAAGATAATGGTGAACCGTTTATTAGAAAACGATTAAATGATAAATTCCAAAAAGTAATTTAACTGAAAACGGTGAACGATTTAGCACAAACAAGTTGTGATAACTCTACGAAATGAGAGTTATCATATCACTTTTAGGCTCAAACCAATATTACATAGAGAGTAAATAATGTGTTTTTGTTGTATTTTAGTAATATTTTGCATAAGCATCTATTTAAGTTTAAATCTTAATAAATTAATCTTGTTTTAGATCACTTGGTGCTCTGATTATGTGTGATTGTAGATAACCAAGACTAAAAAAGAAAAAAAGTTAGAAATTACCAACAATAGAGTTGTGCTTGGGGAGTTTGGTTTCATTTAGATGGAGATAACGGGGTAAAAAGGTCAGCATATATACACTCAATTATCTAAATATAATTAAGAGGTCTAATGTTGCTACTACGGAGAATTCTGGTCAATGGGTATTATTATTTTATAATCAAGCGACATCAATTTGTCGCAAATTATCAGCCGTACACCACAATTGTACAACCTAATTATGAGCTTATCCTTACTAATTAAACTAATCAATAATCATTCAATAAAACTTATGAAAATGAAATGATTAAAATCACATTACAAAAAGTTTATTAAGATTTTTATTCAGTTCTCCTAACTATAATATTTTTTAATTACTTTTGAAGAAAAATCGCCTCCAGGCAAACTCTAACTTTTGGTTTGAAATAATCTTAATAAATTATTTTGTGAGATTTCTCCATTGGACAAGAGTTTTTGAATGCTAGAAACTGTCTATAATACACATTATTTAATTTTTACCTTTATTTTGAGTCCTCTCATATTATCACATTAATATACTTGTTTATTAAGGAAACTAGACGGTTATTTGTACTATATCACGTCAATAATATGTCCCCAAAATTTAGTCAAGAAACAACTAATTAACCAAAAATGTAGAAAATGCTTAAAAACTCCCATAAAATACATTACAGTAAGAATCAACCAAAACTAAATAAATCCGAAAAGAACTGCCACCAACTATAGCTATGGATATTGACCGCATAGTTCTTGGGACCCCAAAATGTCCATAAATTGCCTAGCTGTATAAGCCAACCTGTTACTCTCAATGAAACAAAATTTTGGCCGCCCTGTACCTCTCTAGAGAGTCGTAGATAATCTTTACTGCTTCCACAAAACAAGCTCAAGCTCTCTTTCTTCGAATCAATTCTCAAAGTTAAAATCTTCTATTTCTTGGTTTGTGTCTCTTGGTTTTTCGTTTGTACATGGCAGTAAGATTGTTATCGCTAGGAGTGTCAGACCTATGCATTGGTGCGATGAGATCGCTCTCGGTCAGTTCATCCACCGTTGCCATGCTTTGTTGGCTCTCAAGAGACTTAACGAGAGTTATATAAACATTTGGAGCTCTGATCATTCCGCCCGGAAAAGGAAAGCAGCCGCAGCCAATATTGATGATCATGAGGATTCAGCAGGATGTAGTTGCATTGGCAAAGTTTGCATGGTTAATATAATTACCTTCTTGTGTAAAGAAGAGAATTTATTGAACCCGGAATCTGCCCTTCAGGCCCCTGTTTCTGTTCTTTTGCCAAGGATTCTGGGATTGTCAGGCATTTGAAACCAAGTGCGAGGTTTGTAATTTATAACACTTGTTTTGCAAAAGCTTTTGTTCCTTTTCCATAATATCTTGTGTTTCCTGCCCGTAAATCTGATCATTTGCTGCATGATTGATTTTCAGCTTATTGGAGGCCGTAGACTTGTTACTGGGAGGCGTACAGAACCTTGTGATTCTTCCCGCAGGAATAAAGTTACAGCCGAAACCTTCCTTAAAATCAACCTTTCACGACAGTGAGTACTGCTGGCTAACCCAAGAAGATCTTATTCGTTATTTTCTCAACTTCATCGGACTCCTAAACCCTACACCAAATCAACCAATCAACTCTCACAACATCATTGACGATGCCGGTATTCTTGCCATCCATTATGATGACCCGGCGGCCTTTGCAATTCCCCTAATTGCTCAATCCCACATTAAACAAACTTCGGTAGCCATTGTTGATGAGGAAGGCAGATTGGTAGGTGATATATCACCTTTCTCACTTAATTCTTGTGACGAGACGGTAGCAGCTGCAATAGCAACACTCTTGGCTGGTGATCTGATGGCTTATATGGACTGCGGTCGGCCACTGAAAGACCTAGTAAGGTTGGTGAAGCAGAGGCTGGATGAGAAAAACATGGTGGGTCTCCTGGAGTTGATGGAAGATGACTTGGAAATTTCTTCAGGCTCCTGTTCCAATTCATCTTCATCAGATGAGGAGTCCAGCACAGGCTCGGCACGAAGTGCGAGGTCCGGAGGATACTCCGCAAGAGTCGTGCACAGGTCAGAAGCAATTGTTTGCTATCCATGGAGCTCGTTGATGGCTGTGATTATGCAGGCACTGGCACGCCGTGTGAGTTGTCTGGGTTGTCGAAGAGGACTGAACCTTGGTTGGGATTGTTACCTTTACCGGAATGTTGAGGGTTATCCAGGATCGTTTGAGGTCCATGGCAAAAGCTGAGAATCCAAACTTCTGTCCTGTGCGGATTCAAGCTAAAAAGCAACAATTGTCTAGGGCGGTGAGGTCACACTGGTCAGTTTGACAGTTCTATTTGTTAAACACATGGAAAGCCAAAGTGTCAAAAAAATATAGAGGTATTGTGTACATTGATTAATTGCTCTGTAAAAGTTTGTACACTATGATAAAGTAAAAATTGTTGTTTGAATATGGGGTGTGGATTTTAAACCGAGACTGTTTCAGATCTGAATAAATGGAAGCAGCAATAACATTGACGTAAATATGGTGTACATTGATCAATTAATGACAATGTTAACGGGGAAAATGAAACTTAGCTTATAGTTCATACAACATACATCACGAAAGGCCAAATATTTGTTGATGCCAATGTTAAATGAGCAAAATTGAGGTAATCATAGAGCAGCAAGCAAAAGACTATAATAATATACTGTTTCTGGCAAGGAAACACCTTGAATCAAATAACCCTAAGAGAAAGAAGTGATGTGCCATGGGAGATCAAATGAATTAATGGAAGTTTCATGTGCCAAAAGAAAAGATTACTCATCTTCTTTCATTTATTATGAATTTATAAATTTTCAGAGTAAAAAAACACAATAGATGGCAGGAAAACATCCATCATAGTTCTGCCACATTTATTGGAGTGTACAGGGGAAACAAGAACATTAAAGAATCAAAACAGAACAGGGGCAGTTTCAGGAACCCCTAAAAGAAGTCACCATGGTTAAGTTCTGACATGCAAGATGACAACGCTTCCCTTACTTGGAGATTGTCAGAGTTCATGTGAAGTGCATCTTGATATAGTCTCCTAGCCTGCTGCAGCAACTTCACCTTCTCTTTACTATTTCTTGGCCGTAAACGAGATCTTTGCTGCAGCGCCACAGCCCATCCAAACAGAGCTGTAACCAATAAACGTTTAAATGTCAACTGGAATTTCATACCTCAACAGTTATATTCATTCAAGATGTAAACAGGGAATAAATATGGAAAAGAAACTGATAGCATAACAATTATACACTTCATATAGAAACTTTGGTACTTGTTTCCGATAGACAGAGAAAGAAATTAAACATACCATCGGGTGCATAAATATTTCCTTTCAACATCATAGCATCAAAATTATCAATTGCAGCCGAGAATATTTTGTCAGCATCAAATGCTGTTTCCTGAAATTTGAAAGATTGGAAATGAGTTCAAATGTCTCGTAACTACTTTCAAATCCACACAAAGCAGCTTTATATCAACCAAATTGTGAGATAGATATTAAATTATCTTTTCAAATCAATGACAACTGAGCCCAAAATTGCTAGAAGTTCACTCGATGGGCACTGAAAGCAAAAGAAAATTCTGTGGCCTAAACTGAGTGCACTGAATAGAAGAAACTTCTATAGAGATGATATAAACAATCTGAGTACATTGGGTTGGATGCTTACTGGTCCAATATCCAATTAGTTGCACAAGGAAGAAGAGTGCAAGACCCCAGTTATATAGGGCTCTCACGTCATTCCCATCAATCGACAGAGCCAACCTATATTTTCTACCAGCCTTCACAAGGAGTTCTTCACACTCCTCACAAGCATCGACAAGAAGAGATGCAATTTTATCTTTATTCATAAACTGATAATCTAACCCCTTGAGTATTCTTTTCTGTTCCTCAACAGATATGACATCACCTTCCAAAAGGAGTCTTCTCAGCTTGCGGCTAAAATGTAGCTTTAGTTCTTCACGAACAAGATATGTGTTGCCCAATTGGTCCACAGCTAACAAACTCATGTGCTGCATAGCTATGGCCTGAGAGAGTAACCTGGCAGACTTGTGCAATATCATCTCTGCACGCTCCTCATCCCAACCACTCTTCATACACTCTTTTGCGTGTTTCGGAAGATCATTGGCTTCCGTGAGATACCTATCAAACATCACATCATCAATAAATTTAGAAGACGAAGAGGAACTGATCTCACTCTCACGAGCACGCAAGTGATCAGTCAGATGGGAATCATCCTCAGGATTCACCTTCTCTTCTCTTAACATGGAACTGTAAATCTGATTCTCATCCTTCTCTCTGTTGTATGAAGACCTATAAACTAGATTTTCTGAGTATGTGCTCTTGTACAAAGGAATCTTCACTTTCCATATGGTTCCAACTGACTCTAAAACCTACAGAGTCAAGCAAATTATCACCAGATTCCCATGTTTCACTTTCATTTGTATGACCCATATTTACAGAGTCACGGTGATTATTTGTGAATTGCAATCTTTTATTCTGGTAACTATACTCATTGGTCTCCATAAATCTTTGTCACCTGCACCCATCACCCTCATTCTTTCATCCAGCAAATCCAGCTTTATTCCTGTATCCCTGTCTTGATTCAAAGAAAACTTATTTAGAGAATCTCGAGAAAACTGCGAATTGCCGATGCCTTCATCATCAGAAAGAAACCTTTGCTCATCTCCAGGACTTGAATTATTTACTTGACTTTGATCATTCTCATGCTTTATATTATCTTTAACTCTGTTAGGCTTTGAATTAACAACTTTTTCTCCAGACAAGACCCCAATAAATTGCAGCCAATCAAACCCAACATCCCCAATTTCTTTCCTCTTTTTACCTGATTTTTGGTAATCGGGTAACACATTATTACAATTCCCCACGTTAACAACACAAGCCTCAATGGCATTTCTAGCATTTGAAGCTGCTACGTTTATTGATCCTACTACATTGAAATGCTTTTCCAAATCACTAACTGTAACTTTACAACAATCAATAGCTCTTTGTATATCACTCTCAAGTTACAACTTTACCTTCAAAACGTTCAAAGTAATCCAATAAATTCCTCAATTTCTCACTATTAGGCCTAAAAATTCCCTCTTTCAATCTTCTCTTACTTGCACATACTTCACTGAAGCAGCTACCATGAACGAACCCAAATGAAAAACCCAATTGCAAAAGCCAAAACTGTAGCTGGAAACACAATTATAGACGACACCCTGACCCTAGAAATGGAAAAGGCACATAGAAGCCCTAAAATAAACATAAAGACATACTTTCTATCATCTATTCCAATGGAAATTAAAAAATCACGCAACGGAGTTGACTCACCCGTGTCACTGAGTCTCAAATCCTCCAACCCACCCTAACTCATGGACTCGGGCGATGCAACAGCTTTGATGGGAGATAAATCTAGAGTTTTGGGATCGGAAAAACATTTCGAGCGGGAAAAGGGAAGGAGTGTTTTATTTTTTTGAGAAAATAATCGAAAATGAGTGAGAAAATTCGGAGATGAAATAATCAATGGATTTGAGTAATTGCCAATTGAGTTTACAAAAATTAAGGTTTTCATTTGGAAATGAAGAGTGATCGGAAGGCCGCTTTGTTTGTTCAGTTACGTGACTTAGGATGGGAATTGCGCCCGCAAAGCCGTTTAAATCTGTCGTCAAAATCCGTCCGTCATAGATAATTTTACTGGTTACAGGCGAATTTAATATTATAAATTAAAATCTATATTTAGATATAGGTGTGTTTGGTATTAGCTTAATATTAAGTAAATATTCACATTAATATTCATTAGATCTGTAATATTTTTTAAAATATTTTTAATTTAATTTTATTAAAAAAATTTAAATTTAAAAAATATATAAAAAAATAATGTAATTATGTAAAGTGTCAAATAACTAAAATATTTTTGTGTGATCTATTTTCTTTTAACTTAATGCATGAATTATTTTATTATTATAATTTTTTTGAATTAATATTTGAAAATATTATTCTTTGAAAAATATTAATCGTAATCATTATTGTAGGCATCATGTTGGATGGGTGCTAATGATGGTAAATGAAATGAATATCTTCTCTTTGATCTTATGTTGAATGATAATATGAAATATAATTGTTATTTTTAGATATTACTTTGTATTTTTTTAAGGATTTGTATATTTTATATTTAAATTTGAGAGTTTGTATTGAATTGATGTTGAAATTTTAATTTTTTATTTATATTGGTTAAATTTAAAATTGAGTATGTTATGTGGAATTTGAGGTTATTATTGTAGATTTATATATTGAACATTTGTGATTTTAAATATACAAACACGCAAAAAATCGGTCGAATATCATTGCAAATGTGGCAATTGTCAAAACCCACAGCAAGTGAGTTTTCTTAAAAAAAATTAAAACTTGTTGTGGATTGCGGGTGAGTTTAATAATTTAAATTTTGTGGGTTTAAGTTTGATAATAATAAATCCGCTGCGGACAGTACCTATTTGCCATCCCTAATTATGTGGCAACTAGCAAGTGCAACAACGGTTTTTCATGTGTTACGTTTGTTATCTGAAAGACTAAAACACTAACTTTCAACCACAAGGACAATTTCGTCAATTTCTAAAATTGTCCCGGTATATTCATTTATTGATGCGTAGAGATTCATGTTTTCTCGCGCTCCGGACGACTGGACCCAATTAAAGCCTATTTAAAACGATTGGGCTGGCCGGCCTGAAAAATTGAGCCCACACCTTTTGACACCCCTAAAAACTCATATAAAACCCAAATCTCATTCAAATTATCAAAACAACCGAGTAGATTTGATTCGATTCCAATTTTTTGTACGGAAATTAAGTTAAACACTGAAATTAATTATTTTTTAATAAATATTTCACATCTACCCTATTTTATAATATATACTTAAATTTTAATAAAAATAGCTTTTTAAAAAAATTAGAGTTATGAACTATATAATAGGAAAAAAATATTTTAAGATTTTAAGTTTTGAATATAATTTACGAATGAAAACTTAAAAAATAATTTTTTTGAGTAAAGAACTTTATAGAAATATGATTAATTTTATTATATAAATTTATATTTTAAAAACTAAAAGGAGGTATTTTAGAAAATAAAATTTAAAATAAATGTTGTCAGGATTTTGAGGGTGTGTCAAAAGCAAAAGCTCCCTCCCTAACGCAATAGCAAGTAGTCACTACTAGTACAATTCAACCCAAAAGATCTATTAAAATCACACACCTCTTATGGTATAAATCATTTTTTTTTAATATCAAAATGGTACAATCAAATTCGATTTTAATCTTTACTACGGCGGAAATTGCCTATAATAGACAAGTAACTGTGAGTACGTTAAATTTATTACAACTCATTATTATTACTATTATTATTATTATTACTACTACTACTACTAATATTATTATTATTTATTGCTAAGAAGGATCATAACATTGCCAAAATAGGTAATGCCGAAGAAAGAAAAAATGTTTTCACTCTTTAACAGTCATGGTGTGTTTACTTGAGGGTTTAGGGAATCAGAATGAAACTCATGTTTACTTAGCAAAATGTGATTTGAGAATGAGAATAAAATGTATAGGTCCTACACAATTTGAGAATAAGAAATGAGAATCTCATTCCCATGGGGGGTTGGGAATGAGAACTCCCATTCCCTGAACCGACTTTTGTATCCTTATAATTTTTTTTTTATATTTTTTGAATTACCCTCGTTTAAATCACAATTAATTTTATTATTTTAAATGTCATAATTATTATTATATTAGATTTTATTAAATTTATTATTTTAGTTATTATTAATATTATCATTATTAACATTTATTATTATTAATTTTATTTTTTTAATTAATATTATTTTTATAATAATATTTATACACGTATCTAGTTAATGAAAATTACATTATTTAATACTATGGGCATTTTGGTAAATTGATTCTCATTTTCATTTATTTTGCTAAGTAAACACATCAATTGCATTCCAGCACATTCTCATTCCCATTTATTTTTGCCAAGTAAACATTGGAATTTCATTCCCATTCCAACCCATTCTCAGCCCATTCCCATTCCACCCCATTCTCATTCCATGAAGTAAACACACCATCAACTCTTGAATTGATTTTCTATTCCAAATAAAATATCATCAACAATTGCACCATTCTCATCATAAAAGCAGTTAATAATTGCAAAAATAATTGAAAAATCCAAAGCCTGAAGCGAAGGCAAAGACGAAGATAGGCACAGAGACAAATCATCAACTTCAGTGACATCTTCACTGATTCATGATAGCTGTTACAGTGCTACGAACTCTTATTATCGCTATGAGGATCTAAAAGCAATCATTTCCTATTGCAATAACTCACAGGGGCTGGGGAATAAAAAATGAATTACAATAGCATTGTAAAAGACGATGAATCCTTTTGCTCAAAAATAAAAAAAAAATGCTCAATTACAGTAGCTGCGAATGTCTGATTGTGATGGACAAACATATATATTTTTTTTAAAAAGAAAAATCAGCAGAAAGTGAGAGGTGAGGCAAGACCCCTATTTGTAATATAAATAAAAAAAATAAAATGAATACGTAAGGAGGGGAACACAGACCAAAACCTCCAAAAGAAAATGAAAATACACATGAATAGCCAAGAAAGAATAAAGGAAAAGAAAATCATCAAAGCTAACTGTTGAGTGTTAGAAAATGCATATTTATAAAGGAGAAAACCGTCATTTTACATTTCAAGTCTTACTAACAACCTTACATGTGTTTTATTTTAATTAAGTATTTTATGTATTTTAGGGGCATTATAGTCATTTCACAATAAAGGAGAAATCAGACGGCAAAACGGGCATCACTTTTGAACTCAGGACGGTCAAAAACCTTAGGAGGAGCATAAAATGAAAAATGGCACTATTCACATGTACGGTACTATTCACGTGTACGGTACTGTATACGTTACTGTTCACGACACTGTTCACATAGACGGATGATGACGTGGCATTGACCGATGATGTGGCATTGACTGATGAGGTGTCACGATCTTGTTGGACTAAAATTCTTATGTACTGTTGATGGTGACGTGGCAGCATATCAGTGGACGAAAAATCTCGCGTACGGTGCATGCATCACACAGGATTATTTTCAACCAAACCGCGTTACTGTTCAAAGTCGGGTCAAACCGTGTTACTGTTCATCCGCGTGGTCAAACCGTGGACTGTTGACTGATGACGTGGCGCAATCCTGAGCGTCCAAACTGTTTTTAATCCGATGGCCATGATTTACTCCATGTATCTATAAAAAGGGGGCCTCTCCCCCCTAATTTGATATCTCTGAATCCATTTTTGGGATCCATTTTCTGTAATTCCCTCTCCATCTTGTATTTTCTTCGTATTTTAATAAATTCCCATTTTGCCCCTAGTTCAATTATGAGTGGCTAATTTTCTTTCAAGCTTGGGTTGAAGGTGAAGTCTCAACATGTGTCATGGGCTTAATTTGGTAAATTTATTTTCTCTTCCCCTCTAGTTTTTGTGGATGTTTTGACTTCTCGTCGACAAATAATACTAATCTTGTCTAGTACCGCCTTGGTTTCACCGGCCCTCTAGTACAAGGTTATTATTATTTGGCACGATAAGCCCTTAGCACCATATTGATTAGAGAATGGTTCATGAGGTGTGGATTCCCCCCTCATGATTTAATTGGCATTAATAAAGATTATTTAGCCCATGATGCATGTTGATACGGATCCTGATACCAAAGTACGTCATCTTAATAGAATTCTCTTCAATTTATTCTCGCCATTTCAATTCCAATTTTAGAATTTATTCTCGCCATTTTAATTTAAGTTTTAGCATATCCCAAATCATTTCCACCACAAATCCAATCACCCATTTACAAAATTAATTCTACACAATTAAAATCCACCTCCTCGTGGGATCGACACTCGTCACCATTAGTCTATACTACAATAAATTCGTGCGCTTGCGAGTACATTAAAATTTGCACAACAAGTTTTTGGTGCCGTTGCCGGGGAGGTAAGTAATTTTAATTCATAGAATTAATTTTTGTGAATAATTTCTTTTATTTGTTTTCTTGTATTTTTTTTTAATTATTAAAAAAAAGAAGTAAATCTACATTTAAAGGTTAGTATTTCTTTTCTTTTTCTCTTCTTTAAAATTCTGTAATTTAATTTTCAATTTATTTTTTTTGTAATTTTTGTTTATTTTATTAATTTAATTTTTAGTTAATTTATTTCACGTATTTGTTTTTGTGTGTTTTTATAGAAAGGTTGTAATAGCGCAATAAGGTTAGTATCGTAATTTCTCCCTCTTCTTTATTTTTATTTGTTTTGTTCCCATCTTTATTTTTATTTTATTTGTTTTGCATGCATGGTCGTAGGTCATTATTACCTAATCTTGAACCTATAGACCTTGAATTAGAAAAAACACTTCGCACACAAAAGCACATTAAAAATAAATTTGAAATGGATTTACAAGCACCACAGGAGAGGCCATTTAAAGACTATTTTAGTCCCTTAGCTAATTTGAGCACATCATGCATAAGATACCCAAATGTAGCTGCTAGGAGTTTTGAATTAAAACCCAGTGTGCTAAATTGTCTCCCAACATTTTATGGCCTAGAAAATGAGGATCCATATAATCATCTGAATGATTTTCATACCATTTGTCAAACTTTTAAATATGAAAAATTTTCAGACGATGATGTTAAACTTAGACTATTCCCATTTTCTTTAAAAGATAGAGCTCGTTCATGGTTAAATACTTTACCTGCTAATAGCATTTCATCATGGGAACAAATGGTAACTAAATTTTTGAATAAATATTTCCCAGTGCATAAAACCAATGCTATTCGCAGGGAAATCTCGGAGTTTACCCAGAGAGAGGACGAACAATTTTTCGAAACATGGGAGCGATTTAATGGGCTACTCTTGAAGTGTCCACATCATGGGTACGAGAAATGGCACCAATGCCAATACTTTTTGGAGGGATTACTACCAAATGTGCAAGAATGGCTAATGGCAACAAGTGGAGGAGAGCTAATGTCAAAAAGTGCATCAGAAATTTGGGAATTCTTCCAGCGACAAGCAGATAATTCCCAACAACGGAGTCGATCACTCGGGACTACTAGAAGAATTAAAGGAGTGAATGAGGTTCAAACTGGCGAATCAACTTCAGGAATCAAAGAAGTCAAGGAGATGGTTGAAGGTCTTGCTCGACAAATAGCATCGTTATCGATTGCTAAATCAACTGAACCACATGACCTTGACTCATACTCAGATCAAGCCAATGCCATAGGTATAATGAGAAAACCATCAAATTACAACCCATACTCCAACACATATAATCCTGGATGGAGAGATCACCCTAATTTTTCATGGTCTCAAGGATTCCAACAGAATGGACCAGCAGCTCCAGCTCCACCAATGCAACAAATTCCTCAAGTTCCTCAAGCCTCTCAGCCACCATTTAGACCATACAATCAGAACCAGAACCACTCTCAACCTAGACCATGGGAGGATCCATTCCAGAATTTCAGGAATGTTACTCACTCCACGATTGAGCAACAGAACCGCACCATTGATGGACTACGAAATGAGTTGAGAGCAGGCTTCAACTCACAAGCTCAATCAGTTTCAAGCCTCGAGAAGATGGTGGGACAACTTGCTTCTTCAGTTCAGACCTTGGTAATGACTGTTGAGAAAGGCAAATTTCCAAGTCAACCAGTGCCTAATCCTAAAGGAGTACATGAAACAAGTACCAGTTCACCACAGCAGCATGGAGAGGTCAAAGCAGTCATGACCTTACGAAAAGGAAAAGAAGTCGACAACAAAGTGGAGATGCCGGTGACAAAAGAAAATCAAATTGTACCTGTGAATGTTGAAGACTCATCACCGGAGGAGAAAGAAGAAACCAACCCACGGGAATATGTTCCCAAAGCTCCATTTCCTCAGAGGTTAGCTAAAGGAAAAAAGGGAAAATCCACAGGTGAGATTCTTGAAATCTTCAAACAAGTAAGTGTTAACATCCCTTTGCTTGATGCTATTAAGCAAGTTCCATCTTATGCCAAGTTTCTTAAAGACCTTTGTACTAAAAAGAGAAATATGCATGTTCAAAAGAAGGCATTTTTAACAGAAAACGTTAGTTCTATACTCCAACATAAAATTCCTTTAAAATGCAAAGACCCAGGCTCCCCCACTATCTCATGTAGTATAGGGAACCACACAATTGAGAATGCTTTGTTGGATTTAGGAGCTAGTGTAAATTTATTGCCTTACTCTGTGTTTGTGAAACTTGGACTTGGAGAATTGCACCCAACTCCAGTGGTGTTACAACTTGCAGATCGGTCCACGAAAATACCTCGTGGTATTGTGGAGGACGTGCTTATCCAGGTAGACAAGTTTTATTTTCCTGTTGATTTCATTGTAATTGACACTCAACCAATACAGGATTCAAGGAAGCACATCCCCATTATTCTAGGCCGACCTTTCTTGGCAACTGCGGATGCTCACATTCAATGTAGGACTGGAAATATGCAGTTGTCCTTCGGCAACATGACTATGGAGCTGAACATCTTCAACATTGCCAAACAACCTCACAGTGCAGATGATGGAATTGTTGATGTGGATTTAATTGAAACAATAGCTGATAACACTTTTCTTTCAAACCTTAGTGATGATCCTTTACAAACATGTTTAACTCACTTTGGTTTGGATTTTGATATTGACAGATCGGTCGATGAGGTCAACGCCCTACTTGACTCAGCACCATCCATGGACACTAATAAATGGAAGTCAAGAGTTGAGCAACTAGAGAAGCAACTCATTCCATCATCAGAATCACCACCGAAACTCGAGCTCAAACCATTGCCCAACACTTTGGAATATGCGTTTTTGGGAGAAGAAAGTACTCTGCCGGTAATCATCTCATCATCCCTAAATGACGAACAAAAAGGTAAGTTGTTGGATGTTTTAAAAGAGCACAAAGGAGCATAAGGATGGACCATAGCAGATATAAAAGGTATAAATCCAGTAGACTGCATGCATTACATTCACCTCGATGAAAATGCTAAATCTACTAGGGAAATGCAACGTCGGTTAAATCCTAATATGAAAGAAGTTGTTAGAACAGAAGTCCTTAAGCTATTAGATGCAGGTATCATTTACCCAATTTCTGATAGTTCATGGGTCAGTCCTGTACAAGTCATCCCCAAAAAGTCAGGAGTCACAGTAGTTACCAATGCTGATAATGAATTGATACCCACTAGAGTGACTACAGGATGGCGTGTATGCATTGATTATAGAAAGTTGAATTCTGTCACACGTAAAGACCATTTTCCTTTACCATTTATCGATCAAATGCTTGATAGATTGGCAGGCCATGAATTTTATTGCTTTCTAGATGGCTACTCAGGATATAATCAGATTCCCATAGCACCAAAAGATCAAGAGAAAACTACTTTCACTTGCCCTTTTGGCACATTTGCATATAGGAGAATGCCATTTGGATTATGTAATGCACCTGCTACATTTCAACGATGCATGCTAAGCATTTTTTCTGATATGGTTGAACGATTTCTTGAAGTCTTTATGGATGACTTTTCTATCTTTGGTGACTCGTTTGATCAATGTTTACATCATTTAACACTAGTTTTGCAGAGATGTATCGAAAAGAACTTAGTCTTAAATTGGGAGAAATGCCATTTTATGGTAAAACAAGGTATTGTTCTCGGTCACATCATTTCGAGCAAAGGTATTGAGGTTGACAAAGCCAAGGTGGATCTCATTTCTAATCTTCCTCCACCCAAAACAGTCAGAGAAGTAAGATCTTTCCTTGGGCATGCTGGTTTCTATAGACGTTTCATTAAAGATTTTAGCAAAGTTTCTAGACCCTTATGCAATTTACTTGCTAAGGATGTACCTTTTATCTTTAATGATTCATGTCTTATGGCGTTTGAAAAATTAAAACAGTTGTTGACATCATCACCCATCATTCAGGCCCCAAACTATAGCTTACCATTTGAGCTAATGTGTGATGCATCTGATTATGTAGTAGGAGCAGTATTAGGACAAAGAGTTGATCGAATTCCCCACGTTATTTACTATGCTAGTATGACATTAAATGATGCACAGTTGAACTATTCAACTACTGAAAAAGAAATGCTAGCAGTAGTGTTTGCATTGGAAAAATTTCGATCATATCTCATTGGTTGTAAAATAATTATATTCACAGATCATGCTGCTCTTAAATATCTTCTCACAAAGAAAGATGCAAAAGCTAGACTAATTCGTTGGGTGTTACTTTTGCAGGAATTTGACTTGGAATTCAAAGATAAGAAAGGGACAGAAAATGTTGTGGCAGACCACCTCTCTCGTCTCCATTTTGACACAATTACAGAGCCATTAATATTGAATGAGTCATTTCCAGATGAACAATTAATGAGTGTGGAAGTATTACCTTGGTATGCTGATATAGTTAATTATCTTGTTACAGGTAAACTTCCAGAGCATTAGACCAAGCAAGACAAGGCTAAATTCTTTGCAGAAATAAAGAATTTCTTTTGGGATGACCCTTATTTGTTCAAGTATTGTGCAGACCAAATTGTTAGACGATGCGTCCCAGAAAGTGAAATTCCGAATATCCTTTCATTCTGCCATGAACAAGCTTGTGGAGGCCATTTCAGCGCTAAGAAAACAGCGACTAAAGTTTTACAATGTGGTTTCTATTGGCCAACTATATTTCGAGATGCTTACACTTTTTGTTCTTCATGTGATAGGTGTCAACGAATGGGGAGCATTACACGAAGGAACATGATGCCACTAAATCCAATTTTAGTGGTTGAGATTTTTTACGTATGGGGTATCGACTTCATGGGACCCTTTCCCCCGTCTTTTGGCCATCAATACATATTAGTTGCTGTTGACTATGTATCGAAATGTGTAGAAGCAATTCCATGTAGGACCAATGATCACAAGGTGGTGATAGCATTTTTTAAAAGCAACATTGTTTCACGCTTTGGATTCCCTCGAGCAATAATCAGTGATGGTGGTGCCCACTTTTGTAACAAAACATTCAAAGCTCTTTTGACAAAGTATTCAATCACACACAAAGTGGCGACTCCGTATCATCCGCAAACCAGTGGCCAAGTTGAGATCTCCAATCGAGAAATAAAGCACATATTAGAAAAGACGGTGAGGCCAGACAGAAAAGATTGGTCATTAAGACTTGATGATGCCTTATGGGCATATAGAACGGCTTTCAAGACCCCGATTGGGATGTCACCCTACAGGCTAGTGTATGGAAAAGCTTGCCACCTACCTGTGGAACTCGAGCATCGTGCATATTGGGCCATCAAGAAATTCAATTTTGACATGCAGCAAGCCAGCTCAGAAAGAAGATTACAGCTGGCAGAACTTGAAGAAATTCGCAATGACGCGTACGAAAATGTCAAGATTTACAAGCAACGAATGAAAGTCTTCCATGACAAGCAAATTATGAGAAAATCTTTCACTCCAGGTCAGAAAGTGCTTTTATTCAATTCTCGCTTGCACCTATTCCTAGGTAAGTTACGCTCTCGTTGGTCTGGCCCATTTATTGTTCATACTGTTTTTCCACATGGGGCAATTGAAATTAAGGACTCAAAGAACGGTGTCACGTTTAAAGTTAATGGTCAAATATTAAAGCCATATCTAGAATACCAATCACATGGAGAAGACACCGAAATAAATTTGAGTGACCCACCAGATTTGAATTGATTTTTCTTTTCGTTGATTTGATTTTTCTTTCTTTCTTTATATTATTCTTTTGCTAATTGAAATTATTTTTGCATAAGTGTGTTTGTTTAACTAGTAAGTTTTCTTTTATCATTTTTAATCATGAGTACATTACTTAGACCGTTCCTCCTGAACATTCTTAAACCACTTCAACGTGTCAAAACTCATCTCAAAAGGCAGATTCAATTTTGTAAAACACATCACATTTGGGTTCTACAACCACCAGAGTTAGTAGCCTATGTTGAGGGTTTAAAAAGCCAACTCAGAGAAATTGAGAGAAGTGTTTACGACATCCAGTTGGAGCTTGAGGTAAATTCAATAAGAGGACGATTTTAATTTTCTTTGTGTGTTTTAATTTGTTTTTCTGTTTATGTGCTTTAGTTTGTTACCCCGGTGAAGTGGCGGATAACGGTACTCCGTGACAATCAAGTCGGTTACTTCAGTTTCCCATAATAACTGATATTCTGAGACGAAAGTATGGACAGAAACGAGATTCTAGCGAAGCTTCACAAGTGATTCCCTTCACTTCCTCAGAATGCCCTCCTTACGATCTATAAAGCTCGGTCCGAACGCATGCGATTACTCATGAGGAATAACATAACTGCTGACATCCGTTGGATAATCGAGGCTAAAGTACGATCGGCAGGTGAGTTACCTCCAAAATTTATTGCATACATGCCTGGTTGTGGTAAAGGAAATTATGCAAGAAAATGACGAGCTCGAAGAATTTCTGTTGCTTGTCATAAGTGTGCCAGAATGAGTTGCAATGAAAACTCATGTTCTTTAGGAATGATGTTTGATAACAGGGAAGATAAGATTCAATTCATTAGGGATGGCTTGAATAAGGAGTCATTGGATGATATCCTTTTGTCTCTTGAAACGCATCCCAGTGGATATGTGCAAGGAGCGATTCTCCAGTTATAGCCATTATTCCAGAAAGAGCATGCACGATATAGTCTCGGGAATCTGACTATAAACGACCCTGTTTGCCAGTTTATAAGAAAACTGGATAGGAAGCCTATCCTCGACCCATAGAGGGCGTTCAAGCCGTTTCTGGACGTAAAACCAGAGGAAGATGTGAGCCACAGTCGCAACTACCTGTAAATATCCTTTCACTTTACTGTTATTTTATTTCACTATTGTTTTATTGTGTGTATTATTGTCCTTAATAATTTTATTACTGTTTGCTTTTTTTCTTATTACTGTTTACTTTTTCCTTTTTACTGTTTCCTTTTTGACTCGCGAGCCACGTGCTTTACGCGTTATTTGACACTGACATGTTACCTCATACACAACTGTGACCCACTGTCACCAAGACTCTTAAATGTGATTTTTTTTGTCAAGCACTCACAAATTGTTTTTCGAGAAGTATCACAATGGCAGCTACTCCAAATAGACAATTCAAGAACATTTGTGTGCTTTCTGGATTTACCTATGGCAAACATAAAGAGTTCGTTGAGGCAGCCATCGATCTTGGTCGAAGTATAGCAGAGAGAAAATTACACTTGGTGTATGGAGGAGGTAACCGAGGGTTATCAAAAATGGTCTCTGAAGCAGCTTTTGTCAGAGGAAGTCAAGTGTTAGGCATCATCCCAAGAGTCCTAAAACCGTTGGGCAGTTCGTCTGACTCATCAACTGGAGAAGAGTTAGTTGTCTCAGGTATGCAAGAAAGAATAACTGAAATTCTTAATCATGCTGATGCTTTTATTTTCCTTCCAGGAGATCTTGCAACACTAGAGGCACTTATCACACTAGCATCTTGGGCCCATCTCCACATCCACCAGAAACCCATTGGTTTGTTAAATGTCAATAACTTTTATGATGGCTTTATCGCATTTCTTAACCATGCAATAAAAAACTATTTCATTCCCGCTAATGTGAAAAAACTCTTTATTTGTGCTCACACTGCTAATGAGCTACTTGATCTGTTACAAGCTTATAGACCGGAGCCAGACCCCTGGACCTTTGTGTTGGAGCGTCCAAATAATGATGGTAACAGTAGCAGCAGTAAGAAGTACAAATTAGATTTAACTCTCCGCCTGTAAATATTTTCTTCTGTGTTGCACCACCCAGGTGATGTCTTCTAAACTCTACTTCTTTTCTTTGAAACATTGAGGACAATGTTTCATTCTGGTTGGGGGGAGGGAATAGTCGACAATTGTGGAATCTTGGTTAGGTTTTTACTGATTTTTTGTTGTAGAAACTAACTGTTACTAACTTTTTGTGTTGAAGATGGCTGAATATGGAGTGTAGTTACTCTAGAAACGCATCTTCATTGTTTGAAAACAAAAAAAACAAAAAAAAATTTCAAAAAAAAAAACCATTTTCTTTTTCTATCATTTTAAGTGTACTTTTTCTAATTTGTTTTTTTTTGCATCATTTTCACATTTCTGCATGCATATTTTCCTTTCATGTTTAGAATAGGTTGGGGGGTAGAATGTTGTTTAAAAAAAAAAATTGTGTGATTTGTTTTAACATTGGATGACATGATTAATTTCAAATTTTAGTATTTGTATTATCTTTGGTCTTAAGTGATGTTACATTATTTTTGCTACTCTACATGTTGATGTTAGAGACAAATATGAGTTGCTTGAAGGAATGAACATGTCATAATAAGTACCAAGTGAGTTTTTGAGCCTATCATTTTTCTTGGAGAGTAACCCTTTTGCCCATTCTTTATATAGCTTAACAGTTTATTATTTTATATACGATCTTTAGATTTCTTTTGAGTTAACCCTTAAAAAAAAAATGTGTGTTGCTACATTGGGAGGCCCATCTAACTAGTAGATATGGATGATTATTTAGAGCCCTAAAAAACGATGGAAAGGCCATCTTTGTCCCGTTTGAGCCTTTTTAGCCATCCCTTTTGTGATATATCCATAGTTAACCCTTTTGAGCCTTTAAAAAAAAAAAAAACCTTTTCTTTGTCAACTTATCATCTTGACCCACTCCGATTTGGAGTATTACCCGATGTCTTATAAGGTCCATCACCTATTTATGTTTGAGAAAAATGTAAATAATTATTTTGTTCAGTGAAGTTGTGCCAAATAAAAGCAAAAAAAAAAAAAAGAGAAAAAAAAAACAAAACAAAAGTTGTTGTTTCAAAAGAATAAAAATAACAATAATAGGTGAAATCCACCTTGCAACTTCCAAAAAAAAAAAAATTCTCTGCATTTTTCTCAAACATACACTTTGTTTTCCTTATTTCCCTTCTTTGTTAACCATGTCCCTAGCCTACGTTACGTCCTAATAAAAGTCCTTCTTGATTTTAGGGAACTATAGTCCGAAGTAGAAGCTAATTATATGGGCTAAAAAGATGTAGTGATGCATAATTAAAAAAAAAAGATAAATAAAGTGGGTTGACTAACATTTTATTTGACTTGAGATCGTATTATTTCTAAGCTGAAGGCATATTTATTTCATCTTGGTGAGAGCATGTGATATCACTTCTTTATTATTTTCTCTCTCAATTACCATTCATTGGAGTGACTATTTTTATTGGGTTTAATTTATTTGTGAGAGTGTCACTACTTCCAGTGAGATTTTGGGGTTTGACATGTCATTCTTGAAAGTAGCTATAACAAAGTCTACTGGGCTAATTCATGTGGATGGTTGATGTGGGTGTGATGTTGCTTTAGACTGGAGATAATGCTTATACTTTTATTTGATTGCTATCATTAATCTGATTGAATAAACACAAGTGTTTCTAAAAAAAAAAAAAAATCATTTTGAATTTGAATTTTGTTTTCGCTTTATTTGCTAGGGACTAGCAATAAGTTGGTTGGGGGGTGTGTTGAGTGTTAGAAAATGCATATTTATAAAGGAGAAAACCGTCATTTTACATTTCAAGTCTTACTAACAACCCTTACTTTTATGTATTTAACCTTCTTGTGATTTAATTATATGTGTTTTATTTTAATTAAGTATTTTATGCATTTTAGGGGTATTATAGTCATTTCACAATAAAGGAGAAATCAGACGGCAAAACGGACATCACTTTTGAACTCAGGACGGTAAAAAACCTTAGGAGGAGCATAAAATGAAAAATGGCACTATTCACATGTACGGTACTATTCACGTGTACGGTACTGTATACGTTACTGTTCACGACACTGTTCACATAGACGGATGATGACGTGGCATTGACCGATGATGTGGCATTGACTGATGAGGTGTCACGATCTTGTTGGACTAAAATTCTTATGTACTGTTGATGGTGACGTGGTAGCATATCAGTGGACGAAAAATCTCGCGTACGGTGCATGCATCACACAGGATTATTTTCAACCAAACCGCATTACTGTTCAAAGTCGGGTCAAACCGTGTTACTGTTCATCCGCGTGGTCAAACCGTGGACTGTTGACTGATGACGTGGCGCAATCCTGAGCGTCCAAACTGTTTTTAATCCGATGGCCATGATTTACTCCATGTATCTATAAAAAGGGGGCCTCTCCCCCCTAATTTGATATCTCTGAATCCATTTTTGGGATCCATTTTCTGTAATTCCCTCTCCATCTTGTATTTTCTTCGTATTTTAATAAATTCCCATTTTGCCCCTAGTTCAATTATGAGTGGCTAATTTTCTTTCAAGCTTGGGTTGAAGGTGAAGTCTCAACATGTGTCATGGGCTTAATTTGGTAAATTTATTTTCTCTTCCCCTCTAGTTTTTGTGGATGTTTTGACTTCTCGTCGACAAATAATACTAATCTTGTTTAGTACCGCCTTGGTTTCACCGGCCCTCTAGTACAAGGTTATTATTATTTGGCACGATAAGCCCTTAGCACCATATTAATTAGAGCGTGGTTCATGAGGTGTGGATTCCCCCCTCATGATTTAATTGGCATTAATAAGGATTATTTAGCCCATGATGCATGTTGATACGGATCCAGATACCCAAGTACGTCATCTTAATAGAATTCTCTTCAATTTATTCTCGCCATTTCAATTCCAATTTTAGAATTTATTCTCGCCATTTTAATTTAAGTTTTAGCATATCCCAAATCATTTCCACCACAAATCCAATCACCCATTTACAAAATTAATTCTACACAATTAAAATCCACCTCCTCGTGGGATCGACACTCGTCACCATTAGTCTATACTACAATAGATTCGTGTGCTTGCGAGTACATTAAAATTTGCACAACACTAACGCTTGACATGAGGAACAAACTGAGCATCCAAGTTGCGTAAACCCGACCCTCCGTTGAGTTTAGTTTATGCGGATTTGACTGCATAAGATTTTGTGTTGACCACATTATGATACTATGTGGTGCAATTGATAAACATTGGTATTATAATACTTTAATATAATGAGGAGTTCTAACACTTGAACCAAATAAAGTTGTTCAAGTCAAGTAAAAAAAAAAAATTAAAGGCCGACTTACAAAATTGAATTTTGGTCAAATCGATACAAATTTTTACAAAAAAAACTTGCCATCAAAATTCTATAAACTTCCATCATTCATATTTCAGTCATATTAAGTTGAATTAAAGATTAAATATACAGAGAATATAAGACAACAATTTCCACCTTTCGTATTTTCTAGTGTACAATCGTACATTATCCCTCAATGTAGGGATTGGATGACTTTTCGTGGACTTCAGCCCCGCCTTCGTTTATTTTAGGTAGAAAGAATCTTTGATTTCTTATTTTCCCATCTGGTTTGCAATGAATCTAGAAAATGCCTCTAGTAGCTTCAATGCAGCTACGAACCGAGCAAGAAAAACTCCAAATTATGACAACCCTACCATGCAATGATCCCAAGCAACACATGGCTTGTCATCCTTTTTGTTCAGTAAGTTCTGCATGGCCAAGAAAACATATCATTCTACTTGTTTTGACCACGAAGGAACTCTCTTATGTGTATGTGAATTTCTGCCTTAACAACTAGACGCATTTTCTTTGAATCCTCCCATTGCAAACCACTTCGATCTCTTGCATAGTCACAAGCAGCCTCAAAGACATCCTACAAGATTTATGACATAACTTTAAAATGTAATCCCTGAAAGATGTGAGATAAGAAATCAATCCAATTGAAATGCTCAGACTACTCTCGAGGGAAACTCATCATAATAATGCACTCGGGTCATTTCATCCTTATTCAAATCTGATTCCCATAGTCTTATCTGTCAAGGAAATAGCAGAATTTGAAACATTAGAAAATAAATAATCATCTTTGTTAATTGAAATGTATTATGTAGAAAATATCGAGAAATTTACTATGGAAGGTCAGGAAGCATTGATACATGCGATACATCTGAATGCAGGAAAGAATTATGACCTGATCACAGACATTTTTTGGTACAGACAGTATTCTGTCAGCAACCCGAGGATGTGCATTTTACTGAAGAAAATTAAGGATCTGCAAAACAAACAATCATGGAGTTAGATGAGTCAGAATGACTGCAAAAGTAATTGAAAAAAAATGCGACTTTGAAAGAAAAAACTATTTCGGCTACAAGAATATCAAAAACAGTATGTAAGCTATGCAAAAAACCTTCTTCGCTTTGCAAAAAACCTTCTTCACCCAAAAAAAAAAAAATCTAGGTTGATGTAAAAAGCATGTTGAGATGAGGATGGCTGGGAGTCTGGGACCCAAAAAGAGGTGTAAGGGGGCAAATTATTAAGAATGTCAGAAGTTACTTGCATATGCATGCATATTAATTGACCACATCGGACATATTTTTATGGAAAAACAGATCACCAGATCAACTAAATACCGAACTTACCTTATCAGCTGTAACGCCATTCTCAAAAGCATTATACAAACTCTCTTCCACTGGGACTAACATAAATAAGTTATTTTTAATTGTTGGAAATATATGTGTTCTTATCTATTTTTTTAAGCTAATAAAAGTAAGATATTATTAAAAGTTCAATTTATAATAATTTAATTAGTCGCTAAAATTATGTTCAGGCTTTTAGTTAGGCAAAACCCATGCACTTAGGATCTTTATCTTGCTTTGAACTTTACTATAAAAATGTACTTTCGGTATTACTCATCTATTTTTCAGACCAATTTATTCTTTATTAGCAAGGGTAATTTGCTCTTGAAAAAGCTAATTGTTTTTTTTTTTTTTTGCAAGACATATTTGGCGTTACTCAACCCCATTTCGTTCCTGTTTAGCTCGCTCTGATGAGCCACCTCTAATAAAAGAAGCTAATCGCTTTTTAATGTATATATCCAATGACTCTTCCCTGCCTTTATAAAAAGTACTTATTACCGAAGGTAAATGAAGCCCTTCGAATATCTAGTCGGTAATGTTGTTGTTTGTTGTAGTGGAGAATGATATACGATTATTTCAGAAGATATGTTTGGGGTTACTCAACCCCGTTTCGTTCATGTTTAGCTCGCTCTGATGAGTCCCCTCTAATAAGAAAAGCTAATCGCTTTTTTAATGTATATCTGACGGCTCTTCCCTAAAAAGTACTTATTACCGAGGGTAAATGAAGCCCTTCGAATATCTAGTCGGTAATGCTGTTATTTGTTGTAGTGAGGAATGATATGCGGTCATTATGAATATGCATGGGAATTGCATGCACGTCTTCACAGCAGGAGAGGAAGAGTGGAAGATTTGATCATCATTAAGACTTGGTCAACTTTGTTAATACTCTCTTAGTTGAGGCAGGAGAGGGAGAGTGGAAGATTTGATCATCATTAAGACTTGGTCAACTTTGTTAATACTTTCTTAGTTGAGAACCTTAGTGGTTTCCGTTGAATAAGCTTTGGGTGCTGAAAATCAGCACAACTTAGTTATTTCCCAGATTATTTTGCTGTTATCGTTCTATTTTCTAGCTTAATACGTTAAGTCTAGAGACTATTTATGTAGTCCGAAATGAATGGAATAAAGCCGTGGAAAGTTAAAGCTTACTACAATATTTCTTCTCCTTTCTCTTCTTCCATCTTGGTTCACTTCTTGTTGCAAATTCTCATATCATATAATTTTTATTAATCTGCCAATATCTGAAGAGAAATGAACCATGTCAATACCCACTTGGCAAAACGTGCCTGTGTCCACTTCATCATTTATTTATGAAATATTCATATTAAATGGGGTAAAGTCCATATAATACAATAACTTTCATTTGCCCAACATTTGGAATACAGATGCTTTGTTTCTTTAGTTATATATATATATATATATATATTTTATTTACTTGATATAACTAATAAGTAAACTCATAACTCTTTCTATCACCTTCTTTTTTGTTGTTGAGAGAATTGGGAAAACCAACTCTATAATGCTGCCTCTTTGCCATAAAAGCTGCATTTTTACGGCATCAGCTTGCAGACATGTGTATTAAATTGAAAAAAGTGAATATTACATCAATTGTTTATTGTGACATTTTCTTCCTTAAGGAAATATATGAGCAGAAAGCAACATCATTATTGTGATTTCAATGCAGCATCATCCATCAATTTCATATAAGCTTTAGAAGGCCAGATACTGAAGCACAACCAGTTTGTTGTTGCATTTCTCACAACAAGACTGCAACAACTTAATGACTTTTTGGTACTTTTGAAGGTTTGCAGTCACCTGTGTAATTTTATTGTTGTTCAAGTCCATCAATATTAATCACTAGCTTGTCTAGTAAAATTAAAAACAACACCAAAACTTTATGATTTTTGCACCGATTGCCTATCATGTTTTGAAATTCTGTCCCAGATGTTATGGGAGTCAGAATTAATCTTCTAAAATTGATTTGAAATTGGTCAAAATTTCGGACAAAACTTTATCTCGATTAATGATACGGAACCGGATCGTCGAGAAAGTTTATAAAGATTTAAGAAGTTGTTGGCAATCACAGGCTTAGGTTAAAATACTTTTACTTCCTTCTCTTTTTCTTTTATGTTACATGATATGAACAACAATAATGATCGAAGCCATTAAACCGAAACACTTGTGTGTGCATTGTGCATGTGTCTTGGTTAGTTCAAGTAGCGCTCAATAATCGATGGAAGTCGTTGGACACTGGTAATTGAGTAATTGTAGTGGAGATTTTCCAGAAAGAAATATTAAGGATGAGAAATAATTAATAATCTTTTTAACAAAAAAAAAACAAAGCTTCTGCACATCTTCGACTCAAATTAATTTTTTCTTTTAAATGTCTATTGTCTAATTTTTTTTAAAAATCATATAACTTTTTTTTTAAAGAAATGTGCAGTAAGATTAGGCCAATCATAAATGTCCAAATAAAGGCCTAAAAGCCATATGTCTCCCCCCTCCCCCCCTCCCCAAAAGCCTTAAACGGCATTAATGGCCTCTCCGGCTGCCGGTGATGGCAACCAGCCATCACCGGTCTACACCCTCTCTGCAGAAGAACGAATTATCAGGAGTTTGAATCCTCCTAAGAAATCTTTTAGATGACCCTCAAAATTCACCAATGACCCACTGCCGGACATCCAGTTGCCATCACCGCAAATCAAACCAAACCACTCTCGTTCAGACCCTCCATCTCAAATCCAACCCCATGCAAACCAACCACCAACGTCCACTGCCACTATCCTCTCGAAACTTTAGCAACCTTCAATCCCACCTAATGCCGTAAATAAACAAAAAGAAATTGGCATCAATGACTATGATTGCTGCCATGAGGTAACAAACTCACCCCTCCATTCACTAGAAGAAGGGGAAGAAAGTAGTGCTTGAAACAAGCCGATTCTCATCTCGCCAGTTGACGATAATGGCAACCAGCCACCATCGGCTCCTCCCATCATTTCTAAAAATGAACATCCTTTTTTTAGAAGGTCCCAAAGGCAAACTCACTCAAAATACAAGAGTTAATCGCCAGCCCAACCCCAACAAACATCCAGCCAACACCAGCTCAAGAGTCTGCACGTGTGTGGAAATTCCCATGCTCATGAGACACTTTCGGCAGCACATGATTTGTGTTCCCCATGTGTGTCTCCCACTAGCACCTCCCATACCCCACTAGCTTTTCCCACTAGTCCAACCCAAGCCCAATCCATTTCCTAAATAAATCCCAACACCTAGCCCTCTTAAATGCCCTCTACACTTTTATTAAATAACCCCCAAAAAGATCTGTTAATCCAAAATACCACTTAGCCCACGTCCTCACACTTTTTTATGCCTCGGTGTTGAAATTTGTCCTAAATCTGAATTAAAATAAACCCACTAAAAAATCTTTGGTGGATATTATGAATGGCTCAACCAACTCAACGATTCCGATCAAGACCGTCGCTTTGTTCGAGGGAAAGCCTAATGTGCAATTTTCCACTGCAGAAATTCAAGCGATAACCATTCCTTTCAAGCTGACATTAGTAGGTAAATTTTCTTACAATAGACCCAGTATAGAATTAATTCGTAAATTTTTTAATACTTTGCGATTGAAGGGAACTTCCAAGGTGTCCATTTTAGATAATCGACATGTGTTAATTCAATTGGATGTTGAGGAGGACTACTGACGCCTATGGGTTAGGCAGACATGGTACATCAATGGGAGTGCCATGAGAATTTTTAAATGGACCACCGATTTTTTATGTTCCGAGGAGTCCCCTATAGTTCCAGTATGGATTTCATTTCCTTACTTGCCTGTCCACTTCATGCATTGTAAGGAAGCATTATTTTCTATTGCATCAGCTATTGGTAAACCATTATGAATTGACTAAGCTACTGCCTCTTTAGCTCACCCTTCTATAGGTAGGGTGTTAGTGGAGTATGATGTCACTCAACCTCTGCTGCCTCGGATACGAATCGGTGTGGGAGATTATGGATTTTGGCAAAGTGTAATTTTTGAGAAAATCCCACTCTACTGTGCTTCCTACAAGCACCTTGGCCATACCATTGAGACGTGTTACGTGGCCAATCTGGGGCTCCGTCCCCAGCGGCCCAATGGGAATTGGCAGACCAGATTAAATAATAAACAGTCAGAAGTTCTACCGTCAGATACTCCACAACCCCTAGATACTCCACGACCTGAGCTTTCCATCACTAAGCAGATTGTAGATGCGGGGTCTCCGATTGTCTTATCTACGGAGAACCGAGCTAACGCTACAAAATCTACTCCCATTCAGGAGCCAATTGGCCAAGATGTCACGACTCATGATTCTAGGATTCGAGAACCTGGTGAGTATAATCCACATCTTCATCGAACATCCAACACAAATTTTAGGCATTGCAATTCTCATACTAATAATGATGATAGTTCTGACGAACATTGGCGAATAATGATCATTTTCTGTCTGCTCCTGAGAATTCTGAAGAATTGACTATAGCCCTGATTTTAGCGTTGTCGGTCATTCGAAAAAGAGCATTAAATTACTTGTCGGCCGCAAGTATCGTAAGAGATATTATTACCATCTGCATTAGTCTTTTTCCTCTTATATTAGGCTATGCCTAAATCATATCTTTTACTGTTATATTTATTTATCTTGGTTCAAGGTTTTGGTTTATGTCCCCCTCCTCATATAATTTTCTTTATATGTTCTAAATGACGGGTAGGGGTCCCGTCTAACCCCCCACCATTAGAGTGGTATTCGCATAAAAAAAAATCCAAAATTTTGACAAGGAGGACAAAGCTACATTATGGGTGAAAAATGACGATTGCTCGGGACTTACAAGTGAAGAATGTGCGATCAAGGAGTATAACGATCATTATAATGATCACTACCTCTTATTTCGTGGAGATCTTGACAATGGCCATCCACGATCCCCGTGAATTTGTTAAATGGTTATTTCTGTTATGTCATATCAATACTTTTGCAATAACCATCAATTGGAGAAATCGATGCTATATTTTAATAAAAGAAGGAATTAATCCATTATGAGCATGTTGTTGGGGAAAAATTAGGTTTTTAAATTTTTTATTAAACTTTTTGAAGATCGCTCTCCTATAATATATAAGAATTTGTAATCTAGAAATCGTACCTTGAAAATCCGATTTGGCTTTATCCGTTGAAGTGATTTAGGCTCCTAGATCACGATCCGCCACCACCACTCCTTTTGGATTACGATCCGTCACCATCACGCTTGTTAGATCACGAACTGTCCCCAATGATCTTCCAAGTTATGACTCAGGTTCGATCTGCACTTGACGTGTGGACGCTTTTATCACTACCAAAGCAACTAGCACGAGAAAGTTTTTCTCTCAACAATAGACAGAAAAATCTTTTTCTCTGATCTGTATAAACTGGCTGCTCCTTTTTTCTTTAGAGAAAATAAGCATTATATATCTCCCTTTAGTGAAAACCCTAGGCTCCAAATAATGCCCTAAATAAAACTCACGTTACTTTTCATTTAATAGGGGACCCACCATGTAAAATAACATAAGGCCCCTTGCACATAAGCTAATTAAAAGGAGCCTCCCACTAAATGATATATTTAGGCTTTTGACCCAAATAGCTAGTTATCTTGCTTATTAGTCCAGTAGTGGTGCAGTCAACTAAATGAGCTAACCCGGGGATCATTTGGGAACATACAATAGTGGCTACAACAATTAGGCATGTAATTAAACTAGCCTAACTACTCCACTAAAAGATTGGAATTGAACTCCATAATTGTATGCTCGAATAATAATTCATCCCAAGCCACATTGATTTCTTTACTGCACAATCCTTTGTACCACATCATTAATTAAATCGATATCTCAACTGTCCAATCAATTTAATCACATCTTGTTCCTTGATACTTACTGGTTTTCTCTAATGATCATTTTCAACATACTAAATATATTGACACACTTTAGCCAGAGAATTCTATGATCAAGTGCCGAAAACCCATCAAGAGATGTGTTGTACAAATTCTATATTGTTAATCCATAACTTCAATACTCATAATTGCTCCTACCAAGATACCGGGTAATCTAGACTACAAGTATGTGTCATGCCCATTGGTAACTCAAATAGAATAACAATTACAATCATGAAATCATAATTAACTCAAGATTAAGATTACAGTAAAATAAATGCCTATGAGATTTAATAAGTTTGACAGTTATTACAAAGTTAATTAAATCTCATATGTGATCCTGTTCAATGTAGTCGTACTACATCAATAAATTCATACATGATTAAGACAAATCATTCAATGAATTTATTACAGTCTATACCTAAATAAAGTGCCCAACTTTATTTATCAACTGCGAACTAAATTTATTTAATCATAAGATAACTTGTATTTATGTCTTCTGTGAATCCACATGGTGATCACATAAATACATATAATATGATTAAATGGACTTTAATACAAATATTAATGCAATTAAGATATTTGAATAAAATACCTCATTTATTTTATTAATCAGAAAAAATGTTTATTACAATTAAATAAACACATATGCTTTTAAAGAGCATATTTTCCCAAAAATCTCCCACTAGCTCTCAAAGCATATTTGGCATCTCACGCATGCCCATGGATTCTAAGTGCAAGTTAAAAGGTTTCTCAAGTATGGCCTTAATAAAATGATCTGCCAAGTTTTGCTGTGACACAATCTGAGCAACCTCCACATCACCTCTCTGCACTATATCCCTTATAAGATGATACTTCCTTTCAATATGTTTTTGTTTCTTGTGGTTCCTTGGTTCCTTAGATTGAGCTACCGCACCACTATTGTCGCAAAATAGTTTAAGGGGTGCAGTTACAACAGGTACCACCTCAAGATCTTGTAGGAACTTGCGGAGTCATACAACTTTTTTTACAGCTTCGGATGCAGCCACATATTCAGCTTCAGTTATGGAGTCTGCGATACAAGATTGTTTCACACTCCTTTAACTAATAGCTCCACTTCCCAATGTAAACACATAGCCGGAAGTTGATTTTATGGAATCCTTATCTGACATAAAGTCAGAATCAGTATAACCCACTGGAATGAGTTCATCACCAGAATACACAAGCATATAATTTTTAATTCTTTTCAGATACTTCATTATATGCTTGACCGCAGTCTAGTGTTTAGGTCCAGGATTAGATTGATATCTACTAACCATCCCTACCGCAAAACAGATGTCTGGCCTAATGCAAAGCATGGCATACATGAGACTTCCCACAGCTTCTGCATAGGGAACTAGTCTCATTCTCTTTATCTCTTCAGATGTTTTAGGTGATTGATCCTTAGAGAATGTAATTCCATGTCTGAATGGTAATAAACCAGTCTTGGAATTTTCCATGCTAAATCTAGCCAATATCTTATCGATATAGACCGCTTGAGACAAGACTAAAGTTTTATTCTTTCGGTCTCGTAGTAACTTGATACCAAGAATATAACTTGCCTCTCCCAGGTCTTTCATATCAAATTATTTTGCTAACCAACTCTTTATTATAGTCAATACTCCTAAATCGTTTCCAATTAGGAGAATATCGTCTACATAAAGAATTAGGAAGGCTACAGATGTTTCTTGAATTTTCTTGTACACACATGGTTCATCAATGTTCTGAATGAATCCAAATGATTTAGTCGCTTGATCGAATATGATGTTTCATGACCGGGATGCTTACTTCAATCCATAAATGGATCTCTGCAACTTACATACCATGTGTTTTTGGCCTTTTTGTATAAATCTATCTGGTTGCTGCATGTAGATGTTTTCTTCAAGATGCCCGTTAAGAAAGGCAGTCTTGACATCCATTTGCCAAATTTCATAATCTAGCACTGCAGCAATGGATAGCAGAATCCTGATGGATTTAAGCATAGCAACTAGAGAAAAGGTTACCTCATAATCGATTCCCTCTTTCTGAGTAAACTCTTTGGCTACTAATCTTGCTTTAAATGTTTCTACCCTTCCGTCTACTCCTCTTTTTCTCTTGTAGATCCACTTGCACCCTATAGATTTTACCCCATTTGGTGCCTCTACAAGTTCCCAGACTTTATTGGAATACATAGATTTCATTTCTTGATTCATGGCCTTTTTCCAAAATTCAACATCTCTATCTATTAGATCTTCGTTGTAACTAGTGGGATCTTGTACATGTTCATCTGAGATAGCTATATAGGTTTGTCCCAAAAGCATGTATCTCATAGGTAACCTAGTTACCCTCCCACTACGATGAGGTTCTAAAAGTGATGGTTGTTCAGGGATAATCCTGTGTTGATCAGCTAGTTGTTGCTGGTCTTCATGTTCTGTAACAGGCATTGAAAGCTGAGCATCAACTTGATCACCTGACAGTTCTTCAAGTATTACCTTACTCTTTGGTTTGAAGTTATTCATATAGTCTTCCTCGAGGGAAGTGAAATGTGTGCTCACGATCACTTTCCTATCTTGAGGACTATAAAATAAACCTCCCCTTGTTCCTTTGGGATACCCCACAAACATACAAACCTCAGAATGTGAATCCATTTTGTCTGCCTTTGGTTTCAGCACATGTGCTGGTGATCCCCAAATACGGACATGTCGTAAACTTGGTTTGCGACCTGACCATAATTATATTAGGGTTTTAGGCACTGACTTAAATGGAACTAAGTTCAAGAGGTAAACTGCAGTTTCTAGTGCTAGTCCCCAAAAAGAGATTGGTAATGACGAATAACTAAGCATAGATCTCACCATATCCAAAAGAATTCTATTTCTTCTTTCAGCTACCCCATTTTGTTGTGGTGTTCCCAGGGCAGTCAACTGAGATATAATCCCATTTTCAACCAGATACTCTTTGAAATTTCCTGAGAGAAATTCACCACCTCGATCATATCGAAGTTTCTTTATGTTCTTATCTAATTATTTTTTTATCTCAGCCCTATACTCTTTGAATTTCTCAAGAGCTTCAGACTTGTGACGCATCAGATAAACATAACCGTATCTCGAGTAATCATCAATGAAAGTGATGAAATACTCATAACCTCCTCGAGCTTGTACATTGATTGGTCCACATACATCTGTATGTACCAATTCAAGTGGTACTGTTGCACGTACTCCTTTGGCCGAGAATGGCCTTTTGGTCATTTTCCCTTCTAAACAGGATTCACAGAGTGACAATTATTCATTTTCTAATGGACCCAAGAGCCCACTTTGATAATTCTCTGTATCCTATTTTAGTTTATATGACCCAAGCATAAATGCCAGAGGTAACATTGGTTGGAAGAAATATTTTTTTTCTTAGATAAATGTGTATGCTCATCATTATTGATCATTGTGTCATGCATAGAATGGATCATTGGACTTAAATGATATAAATTATCTTCCAATGTACCAGAACAAATAAGTCTCTTATTATGAAAAATAGAAACAGATGATCCAAAATTTATAGTGTACCCTTGCTTTGACAAACAAGCTACTGAAATTAAATTCCTCTTAATGTCTAGAACATAAAGACAATTATTCAAAACTAAAGTCTCATTATTAAAAGATAATAAAACAGATCCAGTCTTCACTGCTGACACGAACTGTCCTGTCCCTAACTGCAGCTTGACGCTTCCTTCACTTATTTTCTTGGTTTCCTGAAACCAATAAAGTGAATTACAAATATGATTAGTTGCTCCTGAATCCAACACCCAAGTGTCAATAGGATTCTGAACTAAACAGGCCTCAATTACAAAAAGATTTCCCATACCTGATTTCACAATCTTAGGGCAATCCTTTTTCCAGTGACCTTTCTGTCCACACTTAAAGCATTTTCCTTTTGGCTTGCCATCTTGCTTGGTAGACGGTTTCTTTTTCCCAGCTTTCTTCTTACCTTTACCTTTCGGCTTAGGCCCAGAAGATAAACTTTTTTCAGCAATATTCATGCTTCCTAGAGATTTCTCAGCACGATAGATCTCTTCAGCAGAATGGCGTTCGTTCATCAATTCAGTTAAGGTCCTGTTTCTTTTGTTCATGTTATAATTAACCTTAAACTCTTTGAATGTTTCTGGCAGAGATTCTAGCACCATGTCAATCTTTAAGTTATCATCGATTTGTGCTCCCTGAATCTCAGCCTCATTCAAATAGTCCATCATTTTGAGGACATGATCATGAACTCTTGTGCCCTTCCCCATTTTACTGTTCATAATTCCTTTCAGCGCTGCTTGTCTCGCGAAGCGAGTACCCTGCCCGAACATCTGTTGGAGACTATCCATTATTTCAGTGGCAGTCTCCAAGTTCTGATGTTTGGTCTGCAGAATATTAGAAATCGAGGCTAAAATGTAGCATTTTGCAATTTCATTGGCCTTTTGCCATTTCTCATAAAGCCTCCTCTGATTTCTATGAGCATCATCCGCTGGAACTGGAGGGCATGGCTGGGTTAAGACATATTTATAATTTTCAGCAGTTAGGACAATGAATAGATTTATTTTCCAATCTATATAGTTCTCTCCAGTGAGTTTGTTTTGACTCAGAATAATAGTAAGTGGGCTTAGGGAAGACATTTTCTGAAAAATAAAACATCCATGCATAAATAATTTGAAATAATATTCACAATAAATGACAAAAATGCATAAAACCATAAATGCATTTTAATTTATTGTAACGATAATCTAGTTCCGTTTTGACAAGCTATCAGGTGGGGAAGTCATGTCTATACTTACTAGACCCAATTACCCATTGGATTATTTATTTTCATGTAGAGACATGATAAATAATTATCGTTATCTTTTTGGGCCTAAATTTGTTAACAGAGCTTCGTTGGGAAGGTTAATAACAAATTTTAGTTGAGTGTATAACCATTGTTTCAATCTAGATATTTTTCATATCAATAGTCACCGTTGGGGTGAACAATCGATTAAAAAATATTTCAATTTTATCTTTGAAGAAGTTCATCAAATAAAATATCTAATATATATACCCTCCGAAGGGAGCATCACCGTATCATGAAGTCAAGGTATATATATAATTTTATTATTGAACTAACAATGGAGCCCGTGGGAAAATTATCTTGAATTTTCCCTCTCCCAGTCAATATTTTAAAATTGGTTTTTCCTTTTTAAAACATACATATTGTTAATTGCATGCTTCCTATAATATTATCTGGATGATATCAAATATTATTAAGCATATGCAAATTTCAAACAATATAATGAAATTCATTATTAATGAATGACATGTATCATTATGCATAGAGTGGCACTACCTATTCTATATGACATGTTATCATGGCATGCTATCATCCAAAACATAACATATAGAAAAACAATTAAATAATCTTAATTCATGGCTTTCCTAATAATGAAAAATACATTAACCCTAAGCCTAATCTTCATTGGGCTTCTTGTCAATGTCCATCTTCCATAAGCTTGTCTTTGTTAATGGACTAGGGGAAATTGGGCTTTTAAATTTATAATTGGTCCAATTTTAATTTTTAAAGGAAATAAATAAATAATAATAAAAAATTTATTAAGATAAAACTTTTGGACCAAAAATAAATTTAATATATTCAATTTTATCTATGCATTTTAATCCATTAAGCCCAATTGAAATTGGGCCTAAAACTAGGATTGATTAAGCCCAAAACTATGTTTGAACTTAAATGCAAAAAATTAAAATTTTCTGCCCACAAGAAAAAATACAAAACTATAGGGACCTCCATGATAAAAACCATGGAACCCTAAAATCACATTTTTCTTTTCCTCTTCTTCCCCAGTCGCCATCTCCACAAAGTAGTCACTGCTCATCCAAGTCCCACGCCGATTTAACCATTGCCGCCACGCCAGAAAGCCACCAATCGACGGAACCCACGAGCTGCACGCCATTATCCCTCACGCTGCACCAGGTGGCGCTGGCTCCCGCTGTAGCTTCTGGCCGCGCGCGCTGCAACTGCTGGGCGTGCAGCGCGCGCAACAGCGTGTGCTGCTGGCAGCTCGTTGCTGAAATTTCCAGCCTCAATTGTTTGAGCTCGTTTTCCAGTGATGATGCTTCAGTGATTTACAAATTTTCAACGCAAATTTTAGCTTACAAAATTCCAATTATAGTAAAATAAATCAAGAGAGAATTATGGTGATAAAAAGCCACCCCTCTTGTTACAGATCCAAATGAAAAATACAACAGAAAATCTAACCATGAATTAAGACAAACCATAAGCATGCTTTATTCATATATTAAACAAATAATATACATCTGAATAAATTGTGCCACTCTAATACATAAATATCAAGATTAATTTCATACGAAATTCTTATATATTAATATGAGATGTCTCAGATACCAATTGTTGGGGAAAAATTAGGTTTTTAAATTTTTTATTAAAACTTTTGAAGATCGCTCTCATATAATATATAAGAATTTGTAATCTAGAAATCGTACCTTGAAAATCCGATTTGGCTTTTTCCGTTGAAGTGATTTAGGCTCCTAGATCACGATCCGCGACCACCACTCCTTTTGGATTACGATCCGTCACCATCACGCTTGTTAGATCACGAACTATCACCAATGATCTTCCAAGTTATGACTCAGGTTCGATCTGCACTTGACGTGTGGACGCCTTTATCACTACCAAAGCAACTAGCACGAGAAAGTTTTTTTCTCAACAATAGAGAGAAAAATCTTTTTCTCTGATCTGTATAAAGTGGCTGCTCCTTTTTTCTTTAGAGAAAATAAGCATTATATATCTCCCTTTAGTGAAAACCCTAGGCTCCAAATAATGCCCTAAATAAAACTCACGTTACTTTTTATTTAATAGGGGACCCACCATGTAAAATAACATAAGGCCCCTTACACATAAGCTAATTAAAAGGAGCCTCCCACTAAATGATATATTTAGGCTTTTGACCCAAATAGCTAGTTATCTTGCTTATTAGTCCAGTAGTGGTGCAGTCAACTAAATGAGCTAACCCGGGGATCATTTGGGAACATTCAATAGTGGCTACAACAATTAGGCCTGTAATTAAACTAGCCTAATTATTTAATTCCAAATCTACTCCACTAAAAGATTGGAATTGAACTCCATAATTGTATGCTCGAATAATAATTCATCCCAAGCCACATTGATTTCTTTACTGCACAATCCTTTGTACCACATCATTAATTAAATCGATATCTCAACTGTCCAATCAATTTAATCACATCTTGTTCCTTGATACTTATTGGTTTTCTCTAATGATCATTTTCAACATACTAAATATGTTGACACACTTTGGCCAGAGAATTCTATGATCAAGTGCCGAAAACCCATCAAGAGATGTGTTGTACAAATTCTATATTGTTAATCCATAACTTCAATACTCATAATTGCTCCCACCAAGATATCGGGTAATCTAGACTACAAGTATGTGTCATGCCCATTGGTAACTCAAATGGAATAACAATTACAATCATAAAATCATAATTAACTCAAGATTAAGATTACAGTAAAATAAATGCCTATGAGATTTAATAAGTCTGACAGTTATTACAAAGTTAATTAAATCTCATATGTGATCCTGTTCAATGTAGTCGTACTACATCAATAAATTCATACATGATTAAGACAAATCATTCAATGAATTTATTACAGTCTATACCTAAATAAAGTGCCCAACTTTATTTATCAACTGCGAACTAAATTTATTTAATCATAAGATAACTTGTATTTATGTCTTCTGTGAATCCACATGGTGATCACATAAATACATATAATATGATTAAATGGACTTTAATACAAATATTAATGCAATTAAGATATTTGAATAAAATACCTCATTTATCTTATTAATCAGAAAAAATGTTTATTATAATTAAATAAACACATATGCTTTTAAAGAGCATATTTTCCCAACACATGTGATATGTTGTGTGTGTTATATGGCATTGATTTATTATAAAAGTACTTTATTGATTGTTGATGACGATCGAGCGATTATAATTACTTTTTTAGGACTGTTTGTCCTGTTTTTATTTTTTTATCTATCGCTTATGAGGGATGGGGTATTTGCGCTCTTTAAAAATACTTTTAAATCCATCTTTTATCATTTTAAAAAAATTTTAAACTGTTTTTTAATCTTTTTTATTTTTTATTCTAAAATTGAAGAGGTAGGTGTAATTTGTCTATATCAGTAATGTAGTTTAAGGACATTGTGTAATAAAATATTTTATGAAAGGTTTCATAGAAAATTTAGGATGCATAAATCAAAATCCTTTGATGATGTGACAAAAATAAATAAACAAATGAATAAATTAAAAAAAGTATTAACATCAAACCAACAAACAATTACAATGATTTTAAAAAAATTTTAAAAAATGGTACAATTGCAAGTAGGGTTGCTAATCTCAAATTGATGAAATATAATAAACATTGGTGGAGGGAAATTAGGAAATTGATGTAAAAGTGGTGCTCTCAATATAGTGACATTGGTGACGAGAAGTTAGGAATTTTATTAATTTCTTTATATGGTCTGGATTTCAACATCGGACTATTATTATAATTTTAATTTCTTTATAACTGATTTTTTTTTTTTTTGGCGGAGAACTGTTTCGGAATTTAATTAACTATATCTTGCAGGTAACTGAGTGCTATTCGTAAAACGTACGAGGAAGTTGACTGAGGAATTCTCGAAATTGATTGGTGATGCTTAGTTAACTACAACCCAGGCAATACAATTATCAGGTGTCAAATGAAATTTACTAAAATGTGATAAGGAAACATATTCATATGTTATTATTAGGAATTGGGCCCAGTGTTTATGAAATAATAAATTTATTTGTTTGTTTAATGAGATATTTTCATAAAAAAATGGTTTTATGAGGTATTTAAAGAGGCATCAATAATCCAACTCTTTTTTTTTCTTTTTTCTTTTTACTAATTATATTTTAGAGCTAGCTTTAACAAATCAGTACATTAAAATTAGTCAATTTCAATAAAACTTCACCTTAAAATTATTTTTCTATTTTTTTAGAATACATATGAATCTTAAAATCTTAATTTATTTTCTTCTTATTATATATTTCTATTTTCATAACTCCAAACTTTTATAATTTTTTAAAAGTAAAAATTTAACTAAAATTTATAATATAAACATAAATGATGAAGTGGAGCGGGTGTAAAAAAGTTATTATTGTGGTCTCTACTCGATCAAAGCCACGAGCCTTTTGATGTTCAGCGGATTACCAACCCACTTAAATAAAAGATGGGATCAAGTTTTTGGTTGGGCAAGAGCTGTTTGGGTCAACATCACACCGTACATTATAACACTACCAACCTCCAAGGTCTCTATTTCTTTTCAGAATTTTCAATTTTTTTGCGCCTTTTCCTTTGCATAATATAGTGTCACCCTAATTGTGAAGTGACTGGAAGATACAAAGAAAAATATAAATATTTACATTTATTTAAATAAATCTCCAAGATTAATTTAAAACTTAATTTATAAATAAAATAAATCATCTAATTTAAAACCTAATTTATGAATAAAATAAATCATCTAATTTAAAACCTAATGTATGATTAAAATAAACCATCACTCACAAATATTGTAAATATCATTATAGTCTTTACTAATTCGTCACCCTAGTATTAGCCAAATTATCACAATGCTATTTATAATTCTGCCAATAAATTTACTTTTAGAAATCTATCTGTATTACTTTTCCAAATTTCTTCTTCGCCAAATTTCTCTCTCATACCTCTCACAAAGTCGCAAAAGCAAGAAATTTATCATTCATTTGACTATTAATTCATTGAGTTTGATCAATTTTCTTGTTAATGGAACTTAAATTAAAGGGAGGTTGTCAAAATTTTCCCATTAAAATTGCTACACACTACTTACACCTACTATTTTCATAATGACCAATTATCCTTGCTGTTATTATGTTATAACATTAAGAAGTTGATCAATTTTTGAGTGGTTTTACCCATTCGGCCCTAGTGTCTAAATGATTGGAGATTGACGCCAATTTTCTTAGCTCTAGTGGATAAAACTACACAATGACCCACATATGTTTTAATTAACATATAACAAAGCGCAATTTTTAAAATGCCCTTACTTTTACAGCTACAAAGACTTAATTGCCATTAATATGTGGATTGAAAAATGATTATTAACATGAAAAATGATATTGATTATTTACTTAAAAAAAAATATATATTTTTTTATTCGGGTGGTCCCCTGGACACAAGTGAGAGCGCACATGTCTCTTCACCCGGGGTGTATTTTGTATTTTGTATTTTGTATTTTGTATTTTGTATTTTGTATTCTTTATTTTGTACAAAGCAACAACACCGCTACAGTGCTAATTTCCAAAGATTACTGTACACTTAAAGCTCCGCTACAGTCTACAGTGCCAATTTCCAAAGATTACTGTGCACTTAAAGCTCCGCTACAGTGAACAGTTTAAAATGTTTCTATAAAAACCGAGAGGAAGACTTAGACTCCTCAGGTTTTTCATTTCTCTTCTTCTCTCCCTTCTCTCTAAAAAACTTCTTCTCTCTTCTTCTTCTCTTACTACTCTCTCTCTCTCTCTCTCTCTCTTCTTTCTCTCCTGAGACAAAAGAAGTTTTCTGTATTCAAGGAATTTTCCTATCATCGATCCTATTTCCTTCTGGTACTAGAGCCAAGGGGAGGATAGTGTAATACAATTTTGAGTTTTTGTGATTAAAGACTTGTGTTTTATTTAAATTTTGTTTGTGTGGTGAATTTTTACTGGTAGTAAGTCCCGTCATAGGATAAGGATTTCCACATAGGGCTATAAAACCATACCTGTAGCCATTCAACCAAGACCTTAGATTGACCATAAGTTCTTTCTTCATGGATCCTCTGCTCTGTAGAGCATCGTCCTTTTCTAGCTCTTCTTCCGGGAAGACTAGTGATTCAAAGCATGTTGTGAGTTCAGAAGAATTCATTATTGAGAACTTTGATAAAGCAATTGATTGTTGGGAACTTCCAAAGATTTCCAAAGAAAAGATTTACAAAACAAAAAAGCTTGATTTTTTAAAAAATGATTATGTAATAAAGACTGAAGAACGTGACATAACTCTTTCTGAGCCATTTGAAACAATTCATTTGTTTTCAGAAAAGTCTTTAAAGAAATTAAAAGAAAAGAATTTTAATTATGTTCATATAGGACTTATTCAGGTTGGTATAAAACCCCTAACCAAAGAAGGTTTGGATACTTCTATCCTTGTTCTCCTTAGAGATGGTCGATTCATCTCTTTTGATGATTCTTTACTAAGTAGTATTGAATCGAGTCTCTGCAAAGGTCCAATTTCTTTTGATTGTTATCCAAACATAATAATTTCTCTTAAAGACAAAAATATTTTGAAAAGCATGATTTTACAAATCAAAACCCATAATTATAATATGATTAAAGGATCTGTTCCAGTAGCCTTAATTCTTAAAATTTCCTATAAGGCTATGGTTTCTGCGTTCAGTACGCAACATAAATTCCAGTAAAAAAGAGATGAGACTCTTCTCCTGCAGACTGATTTGTCTAGAGCCAACACTGTAATTCCTAAACCTATCCAATGGAAAGATGTCAATCTTCCAGAAGAATGGATTCTCGAGGGAGCTGCTCCACCAGCAATTCCAAAACAACTTGAGCCAAATACAGAGTTGCAAAATGTGACTCAATATTCTGATGGTAAAGTCAAACTATCTTTCAGAAGATCTAACTCAAACAGATTTTCTGATAAAGAGTCGTGCTCAAGTATTCCTTCCTTAGAAAGGAAATTTACAAAAATACCTTCAGTTATAAACCTTCCTTATCAGCCCGTAAGGAGTCAACCGAGGTTTTCCACCTCAGATATTTCAAGTTCATCTATTCGTTCTGTTGACTATACCACAAATGTTCCTCATCCAATTTATACTAGTAGTCAACATGAACAAAAATAAGAAGAGAAGGAACCTTCTCCTCCAACTTCCCCTACTTTTTCTGCTATCACAGAAAATGTCATTAATGTCATTGAAAAGGAATTAGAATTGGATAAAACTTTTCTGCATAACGATTTTTATTCTGATTTAAACAAAGAGAAAAGACTTTGGTTTTTCAAACACTTTTTAAATCAAAGAAAAGAAATCCAACAAATCTATTATGAATTTGTGAATTTTCATAAAGTTCATATATTATTTTTTGATTGGTTCGAAATATATTCTTCTGAGAACAACATTGAATATCCTTTTAAAGAGTCAAACCCTATTACTATTAGGAAGAAAATTCCCGAATGGAAACTTCTTGATAGCGATAGAATCATAGAGTATGAACACCCACCTCTTCGGAGTGTAACCATTGATCATGGAGAACCTCCTGTCCAAATCAGAGCTTCACCTTACAAAATTCCAAAGCCAAATGATTCTGAAGCCAATTTAAGTAGTATTATCCAACAGAATAATTTCTGTAATACCAACTTAAATACAATCGGAAAGCAGTTGACTAGGATAGAAAACCAATTCCAAAAGTCAACCATTACTGTTTCTTCGATTTCTCTTATTTCACCAAAATCGGATTCTGACAAAAAGCTTAAAGAACCTATTTTCAAACCTTTTCAGGTTTCGAAAACTAGCCAAAAGCTTGTTCAAGAGTCAAAATCAGATTTTGCTAAAGCCATTAGAGAACAACTAGATAGGATAGAAGCTGCTTCTTCCTCATCTAGCAAAGTCCAGATAGCCCCTGATACTCCTCAATCTAGCAAGATTGGAGTATTAGAACAAGACCAAATGTCTATAGCCTCTTCTGATATAGAAGCCTTCAAGGAAAAACCTTCTACTCCTAAAGCCAACAAAATTCATTGGGAATTAGCCCTTCCCACTGTCAAGACTCCACCGGATCTAGCAATAGATAATAGACCAAGTGCATTAAATCAATCCCAATACAATGCATCTTCAGTCTACGAGTGGAATATTGACGGTATGTCCGAATACAATATCCTAGGATTGTTGCAACAAATGACAATGGCAGCCAATGCCTATAAAACTCAAGCAGGAACTTCTGATCATGCCATATTAGAAATCCTCATTGCCGGTTTTACTGGTCAACTAAAAGGTTGGTGGAATCATCTTCTCACTAATCAGCAACAATTAGACATTCTAAATTCCATTCAAGTCGATGAAAATGGAGTCCCTATTCTTAATGAGTTCAACAATCTTATCCAAGATGCTGTTGCTACTCTAATTTTAACCATTTCCCTCCATTTTATTGGTGACCCTTCACACCTTCGTAATAAAAACGCTGAGTTACTACATAACTTAAGATGTAGGAAACTTAGTGAATTTCAAAGTTACAAAACCTCATTTTTTACCAGACTATTTCTAAGGGATGATGCAAATCATATAACTTGGAAAGAAAAATTTCTTGCTGGATTACCTACCCTTTTAGGTGAAAAAGTAAGAAATTCCATCAAAGCCCTTTATGATAACCGTATTCCTTATGATGAGCTCACCTACGGTGAACTTATCAGTTTTGTCAATAAAGAAGGTTTAAAGATTTGTCAAGATTTGAAATTACAGAAACGACTTAAGTGGGAGCTTAAGAAGTCTAAACAGGAATTAGGTGGTTTCTGTAAACAATTCAATTATGACCCCTTTAAAACTTCTATCTCCAAATATTGTAATGGTGAGTGTTCTACTAAACCTCACAGGAAACATTACAAATCTAAAAATTTTAGGAAACCCTTTCGTAATTTTAGAGAACTCCCTTAGAAGAAACCTTCGAGGCCTTATAAGAAACCCAAATTCTCTAAAAAAGAGTTTAAAACCAAACCAAAGACTCCTTTCAATTACAAAGAAGCTATATGTCACAAGTGTGGCATAAAAGGTCATACTGCAAAATAGTGTAGAATGAACAAAAAACTTCATGAGCTTGACCTTGATGACGAGATCCTTTCTAAATTAGCCCCTCTTCTTATCGAGTCTTCTGATTCCGAGTCTTCTATGTCAGGAGACAATGATCCTTATCAAGTTGATGAGCTTTTTGACACTGATGACTCTGCATCTAGCAGTAGTGAATCTGAATCTGATTCATTTTTAAAGAAAATCAATGTTTTGACTAAAGACCAAGAAACTTTTCTTGAACTTGTAAAGCATATTTCTGATCCGAATCTTCAAAAGGAATATCTTGATAAACTTTTGAAAACTTTGGATTTTAATAAAGCCGAAACTTCTAAAGTTCCAATTGTTAAAAAGAATTCTTATGATCTTACTCAGATTTTGGATAAGAAGAAAACAAAGAAAATTGTCCCTAATATCCAAGATCTTCAAAAAGAAATCAAAGATATTAAACTTGAGATTAAGGATTTGAAAGAAAAACAAAAGCATGATTCCGAGACTATTCAACTTCTTTTACAGAAGCAATTGCAAGATAATTCTAATAATGAATCAAATCCTGATGATGGTGATGACAATGACCAAAATTTAGAAAATATTGAGTCTGTACCCAATGATTTTCTATTTGTTTTAAAACAGATCACCATGAGAAAGTATTTGATTAAAATCACTTTGATTTTTTCTGATGATTTTGCAATTGACGCCATTGCCCTTTTTGACACTGGTGCCGATTTAAATTGCATAAGAGAGGACATTGTCCCCAAAAGATTTCATGAGAAAACAAAAGAAAGACTTTCTGCCGCCAACAATTCAAAACTTAATGTAAATTCTAAAGTCGAAGCTTCAATTCATAACGATGGTTTTGAATTTAAAACTTCTTTTGTTCTTACAAATGACATACACCATGCTGTCATTCTAGGAACCCCTTTTATAAATCTTATCACACCTTATACTGTCAATTATGATAGTATATCTTTTAAAGCAAAAGACAAAAAGTTTGTTTTCCCATTTATTGAAAAGCCAAAAACAAGAAATTTAAATATTGTTAAAGCATGTTCTGTTTATCAGAATCAAATCAACAATCTTCTCCGATCAAGACAAAGTGATTTAATGTTTTTACAAAAGGATTTAAGTTTAAAAAGAATTGAAAGCCAATTACAAAATGAGTTCATCCAAAAGAAAATCTCTGATTTTAAAGATCTAATTGAGAAAGAGATTTGTGCCGATCTTCCTTCAGCCTTTTGGAATAGGAAACAACATTTGGTAAATTTGCCTTACGAGAATTCTTTTGATGAAAGACAGATACCTACTAAAGCTCGTCCAATCTAAATGAATATGGATTTGGAACAACATTGTAGAACTGAAATAAAAGACTTGGAGTCTAAAGGACTCATTGTAAAATCTAGATCCCCATGGTCTTGTGCCGCTTTTTATGTAAACAAAAATTCTGAAATTGAAAGAGGAGTACCAAGATTAGTCATAAATTATAAACCCCTTAATAAAGCATTAAAATGGATTAGGTACCCAATACCTAACAAAAAGGATTTGCTTCAAAAACTGCATTCTGCTTTCATATTTTCCAAATTTGACATGAAATCGGGTTTTTGGCAAATTCAAATTCATCCAAAAGACCGTTATAAACCCGCTTTTACTGTTCCTTTTGGACAATATGAGTGGACTGTTATGCCATTTGGGTTGAAAAATGCGCCTTCAGAATTTCAAAGAATTATGAATGACATTTATAACCCTTATTCTGATTTTTGCATTGTTTATATCGATGATGTTTTGATTTTTTCTCAAACCATCTACCAACATTTTAAACATCTAAAGACCTTTTACCTTGCTACCAGAAAAGCTGGTTTAGCAATCTCTAAGTCTAAAGTCTCTTTGTTTCATACAAAGATCAGGTTCCTAGGTCACCATATTTCCAAAGGAACCATTACCCCTATTGAGCGTTCTCTTGCTTTTGCAGACAAGTTTCCTGATAAAATCCTTGATAAAACTCAATTACAAAGATTTCTAGGAAGTCTAAATTATGTTCTTGATTTCTGTCCAAATATCAATAGGATGTCCAAACCTTTGCATGATAGGTTAAAAAAGAATCCTGTTGCCTGGACCGATGAGCATACTAAAGTAGTTAGACTTATAAAGAATTCTGTAAAAAGCATCCCATGTTTATTTCTTGCAAATCCTGCATTACCTAAAATTGTTGAAACTGATGCATCTGATTTAGGTTATGGAGGAATATTAAAGCAAAAAGATAATGATAAGGAACAGATAGTTCAGTATGTTTCTGCACATTGGAATGAATGCCAAAAGAATTATTCAACCATCAAAAAAGAAATTCTTTCCATTGTTTTATGCATTTCAAAATTCCAACATGATTTATTAAATCAAAAATTTCTACTTAGAATCGATTGCAAAGCTGCAAAACACGTTTTAGAAAAATATGTTCAAAACATTACATCAAAACAAATTTTTGCACGATGGCAAGCCATTTTAAGTGTTTTTGATTTTGATATTGAGTTCATTAAAGGAGATACAAATTTTATTCCTGATTTTCTAACCAGAGAATTTTTGCAAAGCAGATAATGCCGCCGAAGAAAAAAGACAAAGGTAAAGCTGTTCTCAAAGATACCGAACCTACAAAAACCTCCAAAGAACCTCAATCTACTCCCTCTAAAGAAAAATTACTTTCTTCAGCCATACCCATTAAATCCTGGATTGAATTGGTTGAAGAAAATCAAGGAACCCAGTACAAATCCATCTCCTCTGAACAACAAGTCAAAGAGTGGATGGAATCTATTACAAAGTCTCCTGAGCTTATGCTTGCCTTACAAGGCATCTCAAAATCTAAAGCCCTTTCTCAGATCCCTGAGGAAGAAAACCCAATTTCTGAAGAAATTACAAAGTCTTCTTCCCAAAGCCAAACTGTTGTTCTTTCTGGTCAAAGTTCATCTTCTCAGATTGTTCTTTCCTAGCCTACACCTTCAAAGAAAACTTCCGATTGGTATGATAAAGCCCATTTTCAAAATGTTTTAACTATGAAAGATGGATTTTACCACACTGATCCTTTCCAAGCAATCTCAAAGTTTTTTTCCTAAAGGCTGGTTTTTCAAACCATGGGATTTAACAAAACCCCAGCCTTATTATCAAAGCATTTTAGAAGCCACTGAGTCTGTAAAATTTAAACATTTCTTTCTCAGTGAAACCCATTCAGAACCGGCCTACTCCACGGCCACTATTTTAAAAGTCTTAAGCTCAAACCAGTGGGGTGACCAACTCCACAAATTCAAAACTTTCCCTCCAAGTTTTCAAATGCGTTTACCACACTGCCTGGCCTATTCCTATTGGGACTACCAGCAAGCTTGGTTCAACACATTTTTCTTACAAAACCCAAAAAAGTCCCATTCATGGTTATTTTTCTTCAATTAAAAAATAACCGTCCAAAGTCTTCCAAATTGGTTCCAACAGTGGTGGAATTATTTTGGTCCAACACCACAGATCCTAACTCCAAATGCCACTCATTGTTTAAACCTTTTCAAAACCCATTATTCCCCATCAGATTCAGAGAAACGGTTTTCTCCCTTCCTCTGTTTTTGTACCAATTTCTTCCTCCCATGGGTATGGATGTGGAATTTCAGATTGCATACTCATGAAAAACAACTCATCATACAAAGAACTTTCAAAGTCAAGTGGTGGTCAAAATTCGATGAACAAACCAAATTGACTGAATCCCTCATCCAAAATTGGCTTTGTTCAAAAGGCTTTCTACCACAAACCATTAAAGACTCCAAAACCCAACAAACCTTCCTAACCCAAAAATCCAAAGCCCAATCCCTCCTGGCTAGTGCCAAAACTGAAGATGAATACTTCAAAGTCATGGAACAACTCCTAACCTCCAGATCAAAGTCTTCAGTAGCTGACACCTCCGAAGACGAAGAAGATGATGAAGAGCCATTTGATGAAGAACCATTCATTTCTCTTGGAGACGATAATGAAGATGACTGTTTCGGAATTTTCTCTCCAGTAAAGCATTGTAAATAATTATTTGATTATTTACTTAAAAAAAAAAAATTTTTATTCGGGTGGTCCCCTGGACACAAGTGAGAGCGCACATGTCTCTTCACCCGGGGTGTATTTTGTATTCTGTATTCTGTATTTTGTACAAAGCAACAGCACCGCTACAGTGCCAATTTCCAAAGATTACTGTGCACTTAAAGCTCCGCTACAGTGAACAGTTTAAAATGTTTCTATAAAAATCGAGAGGAAGACTTAGACTCCTCAGGTTTTTCATTTCTCTTCTTCTCTCCCTTCTCTCTAAAAAACTTCTTCTCTCTTCTTCTTCTCTTACTACTCTCTCTCTCTCTCTCTTCTTTCTCTCCTGAGACAAAAGAAGTTTTCTGTATTCAAGGAATTTTCCTATCATCGGTTAAGTTCCTTGTTTTCAGAATTTTTCTGGAATCTCTCTTGTAATCTCTTAAAGCTGTCGGATCAAAAGAAATAAATGTAAATATTTTTAAAGCAAGTTTAAATTTCCGCACTTTAAATTTCTGCAATTTAATTTTATGTACATTTAAATTTCCGCACTTTAAATTTCTGCAATTTAATTTTATGTACATTTAAATTTCCGCAATTTATTTTAAAGCAATTTTAATTTTATGCATGCATTGCAGACTGATCTGTATCAGATCTGCCATAAAATTTGTACATTCCTCTGAGGCAAAGAGACCGGATCTCGATCCTCAGTTGTAAATTTTCTCTTCTCCCTCCATTCCCTCAGAGCACCATTTCCGGGAACCGGATCTGGTACTGTGTATGCACCCAAGCCTTTTAGATGAATGTTTGTTGCTAGCCTTGCTAAAGAATTTAATAAAGATTTGGTAAATTTTATAAAAGCAGACCAACCGCGATTAAAGAACCTAATCTATATTTGGTAAAGCAAAATTGATTTGGTATATCAGCTGGACACTCGAGGATGCGGACTACTGGTCCAAAGCACTATTAAAAATCGGCTTTAAAATAGTTAAGCTGGAGCCATTCCTCAGATAACAACGCTACGTACCATATCAAGTCTAAAATTTGATCAACCGCGTTCCAAAGCAGACCTATCCATTTATTTTCAAAGAATCTAATAACCAAACTCGGTAAAGCTATTTAAAAAGAACCAACTGCGATCCAACTTGTTTTATTAAAGCAATCATAAAGTTTTCCGACGAAAGCACTTCCATCCTTCGATCCTATTTTATATATATATATATATATTAGGGAGTAATTGTTTGATATAGCAATGGCATATAAGATAAATGTAATCATAATATAAGAAGATTCCATCATAACTAACCAAAAGTAAACACCATATTCGAGTGGGTATAAATTTTGTTGCCATATACCCAACAAATGAAGCCACCATTACCCCATGTTGCAATAGCTAACAAAACTAATTAGATACCATATTTTACCGTATACTACATGCAACCACCAAAGCCATCAGGTTTAGAAACTAACGGCTGCGTTGCATTCAACCTAGGTTTGTGCTCTAATAAATTCAAGAAGCTCCAGAAATCGGTTTCCATCTATACTCATTTAGATAACCATTCCACGACTTTGACATTTTGTTTGTCACATGATCAGTCTTGTAAAACTAGCTGAAATGATGGCATGACCATGTGCTTGGATTATTGTCAAACAAACACTTGTAAGCGTTTTCATCAATGTTGTTTATCGCTGCCATTGCATTATCGAAGGCAGTCTTGTTGGTGGCTCTTGCCGTTTCCAAAGGTGCTCCCTCAAAATCACACTGTACATTATAACATTACCAACCTCCAAGTCTCTGTTTCTTTTAAAAAATTTTCAATTTTTTCGCACCTTTTCCTTTGCGTAATATAATATCACCCTACTTGTAAAGTGACTGGAAGATACAAAGAAAAATATAAATATTTACATTTATTTAAATGAATCCCCAAGATTAATTTAAATCCTAATTTATAATTAAAATAAATCACCACTCATAAATATTGTGAATATCATTATAGTGTTTACTAATTTGCCGCCGTTTCATAAAATTATCACAATGCTATTTAAAATTCAGCCAATAAATTTACTTTTGGAAGTCTATCTTTATCACTTTTCCTAATTTTTTCATCTCCAGGTATCTCTCCCATCTCTCTCATAAAGTTGTGAAGGCAAGAAATTTATCATTTACTTGACTATTAATTCTTGAAGTTTGATCAATTTTCTTGTTAAAGAAACTTAAATCAAATGGTATGATTATCTACATTGAAGGAGAATTTATAGATACTATTGAATCAAATTTCATACTTGATGAGTTTTAAAAATAACGTTATCCTATTATATTTGAATTGCTTCTTGATTTCTTGGTTTTGTATTATCTTTGTCGCTTTGTCATTATAATAGAATATACATTTTGTGGATAAAGTGCTTACATTTTGTCCTCTCTCCGACATGATTTATTTTCTTATATCAGTTAAACTCTATTTAAGATAAAATTTATTTTAATCCGACTTAGAACAAGTTCCTGGCTGGACCTTTCTTTGATAGATGCAATACCCTTAAGCTTTTAGCAAAATCATCTATCTAGTAGTTGGCCACTTAGCATGATTGTCTTCACAACCCATTAAGAAACTAAATATTAAAAATAGAGTTAATTTTAATAAAGTGTTGAGTGCTTAGAATTAAAATTTATTTCAGGTGCAAAACTAGGCCCCAACTTTTGGCCCATGAATTTGTAGTGGAGCGTATGCAATGCAAGTACATGCGTCCGTCCGGATACTATGTCAATTGCATAGGCAGACGAGGGAAAAAGCCGAAGCAGAAAGGTCAAATAAAAGAGTCGTGGGCCTCAGTAACCCACTGCCAAAGCTAAAAAATTCTTTATTGTCATCCTATGATGCGAAAACCTTTTGCAAATTTTGGTCATCAATTGACCATCGATTCAACGCAATGTTCTTTAATCGTCGTTATTAAAAGGAGTGTTTATGCATCACAGAAACTGTTGGGGACTTAACATAAGATTTCTAGGTATCCAACTCAAAAGACTAACCTTTTAAGTGGAGTGACCTACTACCTTATAAACTCAAGCATATCCCTTTTATTAGCCAATGTGGGACACAACTCAACAATCCCCCTCTCGGACGAGACCACTGTCGGACTCCGGTTCTTTCGTCTGACACACCTGAGTTGTTCCACCATCACATTCCGGCTACTAAGGTCTAGCTCTGATACCACTTGTTGGGGGGACTTAGCATAAGATTTCTAGGTATCCAACCCAAAAGACTAACTTTTAAGATGAAGTGACCTACCACCTTATAAACCCAAGTATCTCCCCTTTACTAGCCAATGTGGGACACAACTCAACAGAAACGAAAAGGGAAACCAAGAAAAGCTAACAGCTGCTCAATAGTTTTGTTCCCAAGTATGGTTTCGTTCACTTTCTCTCTTTAAAAACCTTAAACAGTAAATAGCATTGATCCCTTTTGTCAATCTGCTTGGCAGTATCGCCTCATTTCTTGAAGCAGACGTTACAGTACTAATTTTTGTTTTCCATTTCTTGAAGCAGACGTTAAAATATTAATTTTTATTTTATCTATCAATTTCAAAAGCTTTTCTCGTATTATACTGTCTCAATCAGTTTTTTTTCTATAAAATGAATCCCATTTATTATGTCCTTTTATTTGAAAATTCTAGGGCTAAGTTATTAATTATTTACCAATACTTAAACTCCCATTTATTGCTGTTGCGGAAGCGCGGGTTGAGAATGAAGTACAAGAATGCCAAGTTTGGAAGAGAATGAAGTACAAGAATGCATCAAATCCCAAGAAACATGCATGGTCCTTTATGGTCTAGATAAAAATAACAATAAAATTATAGGCTTCGTCGACACCTGGAAGTGAAGTGAGAACATAGTTAAAGAAGCCTGAAGGTCAGGCTCCCTGTCCTAATTTTTCATTATTGCAAGTCTTTGAAACATGACCTGGCTGATATATAAAATATAATATGGGAACGATGGAATGAAGTGCCTTAAAAAACATGTATATTTTGATAGCCTTCATGATCATGTTCTCATTCTATACATCAATTTAATAAGCAAAATCAATGAAGTGGTATTAAGAGAGAGAGAGACTGATTATAAACAAAAAAGACGAGTAACCTGAAATAACTTGAAGATCTTGTAATCAACATCTGCATGGTACCAATTCTTAGCTTGCTAACACAGTTCAATTGGAAATCAAGCATAAAAGAATTTGAGCCATCTGCCACTGGATGCATCCTAGAATGTGAAACCTCGTGAACTTTTGAACTTATTCACATCTACGGAATTTCTTCGTTTTTCTAAACTCCCCTTACTAGCTACCATCTCATAAAGGACACAATCATAGAGTTGAAGTTCCTTCTGGAGGGTTTCAAAGTACCTACACGGAGAAATATTTATATTTCAAATTGGTTTGATTCGAAAAATTAATAACACAACAAAAATTCTACAAGCCAGGGGACCAGTACTCATTAGAAAGGAAAATCTCATAAGGATTTCAACCTATTCCTTCCACTCATAAGGCAAAAGCAAGATGCTACTTCCTTGCATATTTATTTTTTAAGGTACTCGTAATTTTATGAATGATTCATTAAGTAAGAGTTGAAAAAAAATTCTTCAATGCTTGTTCCCTCATTTCTTTCCCACAACAGGCCGCAGTTGGGGTTTACAAATTACAACTGCCCTTATGTGAATGGAACAAATCAATTTTCAAGGTTTACTCACAGGTCCCGTTTGGCACAACTGCACAGCTGCCCCACAACTACATTTGAGGAGAAAATTTCTCCCCTTTTATAGATGTGGGGCATTTGCACCGTAGCAGCGCAGCTGCTTCTAATAGGCTATTCAACTGGTTTTGGTGGCAAAATTAACAAATTGTACACTTTTAGCTTCCAATAATTATTATGATCATAAGTCTTTACAGTGCAATCAATAAAATCACAACAAAATCGAAAATTAAAAAAATTGTATTATAAGTAAACACACTCTTTGTCCCGGGTACGAGTTGTTATCAACCTGAAAATTCTGAAATTAAACTTTTTCTTGGTAGAGAAAATTGTAGAAATTGAAATAAACAAGAAAAAAGGTGAAGCACTAAAACAAAATAAATAAATAAATAAGAGTAATAAAAAAATTACCCAAAGGAAAGGATGAAGAAGAGACCAGGAAACTTCTCTCGATAAGTCACGAAAGCAGTCTGAAGCTGGCCTTTGCCTCCCACCATTTCTTCCTCTTTTGAATCTCATAAATTTGCGATCTAGCACAAGTAAATGTCAGTGAAGATATTGAAAAGCAATATTGAATCTGATTTGATTGATCCAGACTTGATTTGGTGTATTTGGACTCTACTTTTATTGGCAATGAGTAAAGCATATTCTTTGTTCGTCTGCATGCCTTGTGTTCGACATATATTCAGAGAGAACTGCAACAAATACAAATTCCATCAATGGTAATCAATGAAGTCAATAGAAAACTGATCTACAGCATGAAACCTTTATAACAACTCTAAAAGCAACAACCAGAGACAAGTAAAGCTTACCCGTGAGTTTCTCGTTTAGAAAAATGAGAAAGCAAAAGCAACTTCAAAGCTTACTTCGGTTGAAAGACCAATACATGCGCAAATCATAAAAAGGTGAGGATGGAAATATCCCGTCTCTTAATACAAGAGGGCATTGAATAAATAAAAGATGCAAGCTGCAAGCTGCAGATACCACTCTTAATACAAGAGGGCATTGAATACATAAAAGATGCAAGCTGCAAGCTGCAGATACCACTCGTAAATATTGAGACGACACTCGGCTCAGTGGAAAGCTTCATACATCACATACGCTAACAAAGTGACAATTAACAAGTGCACCTCAATTCTTCCAAGATTATATGCTCAACCATTTAAAAGAGATGGAGATTTTTTTTTCTCTCTACACCAGCATAATATCAGAGAAAACAGTCGCTCCAAGCTAGAAGTTGTTGGCCGTGAGAAGTATAATGAGATTTGAACAACATTCACGGAATATCAGATTCTGACATACTCCTACAAAGTTTAATAAGAGACTACAGCCTAATGCTCTCCCCCCTCAATTCAGAATTTTTACAAATGATTTTTCAGCAATGTAACCGCAAATTCTGTTCGACAGTGAACACCGTATCGACAGGATACCACTTCTTACACTACCAAGAAGAAGCCTTGCAAAATAATTTCACCTTCTCGTATACAACTTGCAGCTTGGAATTAAACTCCAATAAAGTATATCCTCACTGAAGATAAAGATATGAAACTTGCTAACGGTGATAATACAAGCCAAAAAATTTCAGAAATCAATAAAATGTTTGGCACAATTCAAATAATGTGAGTTAGTTGATCCATAAAGTAATATAATTACAAGTTATCATATCTATCCTAAGATTCAAGGTTGCAGCAATATGGCAAAAGTGAGGGAATATGAAGTTTGCAAGACAATTGCTTGAGAACAAAACTACCTTCAATGCTCCAAATCATTCAGGAGGAAGATATTTATTTCTTGCGGCAAAATTATAGAACTTTCCCTAAAGAGCAAAATCACCCAATATGAAGTCATAGCTAGCATGACACAAAGAATCAGCTTTTGAAAAGCTCAGCTAAACTATTGCATCAAAGGTTCAGTAGAATGGCATGGTTGGCTGAGCACATCTTAGTCCAAAAGACTGGAAATAGAAGAGGAGAAAGACTTGAGTATTGCTCATGCAACATAGTGACACATTTTTCAACAAGTCTTCAACAACAGAAGAGTAAGCTTCAAATAACTCTGAGAACAAGGAGCAAATAATCCGAATAGCCTACAACTCGAAAAAATCATGGGTTCGAAGCTACTACTTCATTCTCCAGTATATGAACTCCAATTAATCAGTTCATAGTTCATAAATGAAAAATCTGGAATGCCAAACATCTTGCATAATGTGGCTCTAAAAGAAAAGAAAAATACTAAAAATGTCAACAGGGTATAAAAGATCCCGCCTAATTACAAAGAGATATTAATCTCTAAGGCTTTAATCTCAAACAAACATCGATCTAAGGTTAGTTTTTGGCCAAATATAAAAATGTATTGGATCCTAAAACCTCTGGCAATGAAATTTTAAGATCTGTAATCTCTTAGGCAATAAAAGTCTAAAATCCAAAGTGAAAGACCTAAGTTACTTGGGCATAATTAAAGCCCTGACTTCTTCTGGCAAAATTTCAAAGTCCAAAGTTCCTTTGGCAGATTTACGTATCCTAAATTTCTGAGGAATATTCAAAGTCCTCAGTTCCTTACGATGATCTACGAATCCTAAGTTTCATTGGAAGACTCAAAGTCCTAAGTTCCTTTGGCATATTTACAAATCATACATTTCTTAGGAAGATTCAAAGTCCTAAGCTCTTTAGGCAAATCTACAAATCCTAAATTTCCTAAGAAGATTGAAAGTCCTCAGTTTATTAGGCAGATTTACAATCCTAAATTTCTTAGGAAAATTCAGAGACCTAAACTCCTCAGGCAAGAAAAAAGTCCTATAGGCAAGATCATAAGTCCTATAACCTTCAAAGAAAAATCAAAGTTTTAATTTCTTCAATTAAAATCTTCAGCTCTTATGCATAAAAATCATAAAGTTCGTTCTCGGAAAATTCTCAAGTTCTTCAAATAAAATTTCTTAAGTGAAGTCATGAGTTCCAAATAAAAATTTTTAAATGTCCAAAAATTCTACATATCTCGTATATTTAAAATCTCCAAACAAATTTTCTATAAATAGTGGTAATAAAGACTAAAATCAACTTTAGCACAGCCAATTAATTTTATATTTTTGATTATTGTCATCAAAAGTTTAAAAACTTTTCGGGGGGTAAGGTTAGGGAAAATCCTTAAGCAACTGGGCAGGCTGTCATACGAACAACCGAACAGAATCCCTGTTATGGTATTCCTCTGTTAACAACCGAACAATAAGGTGAATTTGTAACGACCTTTTATTTTTGACAATATTTTATTTTGGGATTATTTCCATTAGCTATTTTTTAGGTGTTTTGAATTACTGTTTTTGTTATTTAAAATTGTTGGAATGTTCTCTTCCGGGAATGATGGCTTAATCAGTGTGGGCTCTTTGGCTCTGACTTTTAAAGAGCGGGTTGGCTGCTGTAAAGGGGAGAAAAAAGGTTATCAATGAAAAAAATCAGATTTTTAGTCAAATTAGTGTTTCTTCTTCCTGGTTGTTTCATTGGTATCAGAGCAGCGAACCGGCACCGTAAAAAATGGCGGAGGGAACTAGAGCACACGATCAACGACATCTAGAAGAATCGGTACATCAATTGCAAGAGGCTTCTAACCAGCAGGCAATGGAATTGAAGGAGTTTTGTCAGATGATGGCAGTGATCAGTCTCAAACTTGATCAAATGATGGGCACATCAGGGGCTTCATGAACAAGATTGGAAGGTGGGAGTAGTATTCCCACAAAGCCAAGAAACGAGTCAAACTCTGGTATGTATAACTCATAGATGAGATTTTCAAAATTGAATTTCCCAACATTTGAGGGAGAAAATTCTAGTGGGTGGGTCTACAAGTGTGAACGGTTTTTCAAATACAATGGGGTGGAAGAATCTGATATGGTGGGATTGGCAACTATTCATTTGGATGGAAAAGCATTAGAGTGGTTCCAAGGATATGAGGTGGCTGTTGCAGAACCTTGTTGGAGGTAATTTTCTACGGATTTAATGGCGCGATTCGATCCAAGTACCTATGATAACCCGGTTGGACAACTCAGTAAGTTAAGGCAGACTTCAACAGTAAGGCTTTACCAGGAACAGTTTGAAGCATTGGTGGCTAGAACTCGAGGATTACCGGAAGATGTTTTTGTGCAATGCTTTGTGAGCGGATTGAGAGATGCCATAAAGAATCAGGTAGCCATGTTTCAGCTGAAAACGCTAATTCAAGCAGTTAGGTTAGCCTTGTTACAAGAGAGTACCTTGGAGGCAATGATCAAAGAAGCCAAGGCTTCAACAAGGACAATGTCCTCCCATGTAATCCCTACAGCAGAATCGAAACTCAATTTTATGGGACAAATTCCTTCAATCAAAAGAATATCTGCTGCAGAAATGCATGAGAGGAGGGCTAAGAAGTTGTGCTATTACTGCGACGAGAAGTTTGATCCAGGGCACAAATGTAAACAGCAGCAGATTTACTTGTTGGAAGAAAAAGACGACGAAGAACTCAGTGATGAAGGCAACAAAATTAAGGATGATGAAGAGGATCATTTGGTGTCTCTCCATACTATGTCTGGGGCTGTCTCTCATCAACTATGAGGATTAAAGGAAATATAAAGAAGAAGAGGATTATCATCTTAATTGATTCTGGTAGTACTTATAATTTCTTGGATGTGTTGGTGGCCAAGCGAACAGGGTGTGAAGTACAACAAGATAAACCATTAATGGTGGCAGTGGCTAATGGCTCCAAAATTGCTAGTGCGGCAACATGTAAGCAATTGGTCTGGAGTATGCAAGGCAGAGAGTTCAGAGCAGATATGAGACTGATTCCATTTGGGGGATGTGATATGGTATTAGGAATTCAATGGTTATCTCAATTGGGCCCAGTATTGTGGGATTTCAAGAATTTATGGATGGAGTTCTAGTGGAAAGGAAGAAGAATGGTGTTAAGGGGTTCTACGGCGGGGCCCTTGAAGCTAGTTTCGGCAGTCCATATGCAAAAGGATCTTAAACAAGTTCCTCAAGTTGCTGCTGCTCATATCTTTTCACTCTTATTAGAGCGATGTATTAACTCTACTACTACAGAAATCATTATAGATGAACCAGCAGAGTTGCAACATTTATTAAAAAAAATATCATGGCGTATTTATGGAACCCAAAGGTTTGCCACCACCTAGGGCTCAAGATCATCGAATTCCCTTGTTACCTGATAGTGTTCCTCCAAATATAAGACCTTACAGGTACCCATATGTGCAGAAGGCATAGATTGAACGAATGATTAAGGAGTTGCTCGCGGCAGGGAGTATACAGAGGAGTGTAAGTCCATTTTCTTCTCTGATTCTCTTAGTTAAAAAGAAGGATGACACTTGGCGCATGTGTGTGGATTATTGTGCCCTTAATTCTATCACTATTAAGGATAAATTTCCCATACCTGTTATTGATGAGCTGCTGGACGAGTTACATGGGGCTAAGTTTTTTTCTAAGCTGGATTTGTGGTCGGGATACCACCAGATTAGGGTACACCCAGATGACATCTATAAAACTGCCTTTAGAACTCATGAAGGGCACTATGAATTCTTGGTCATGCCTTTCGGTCTTACGAATGCTCCATCAACATTCCAAAGCCTTATGAATGAAATTTTTCAGCCATTTCTGAGGAAATTTGTGCTAGTATTTTTTTGATGATATCTTAGTATATAGTAAAAATTGGGTTGAGCACATGAAGCAATTAGAGTTAGTACTAGAGATGCTTCTCAAAAATCATCTTTTTGTCAAAAACTCAAAGTGTTCTTTTGGCAAAGAACAAGTGGAATATTTCGGACATTTGATTTCTGAGCAAGGAGTTGCTACTGACCCTGCAAAGATTGAAAGCATGAAGTATTGGCCATCTCCCGACTTGCTGAAGGCGTTGCACGGGTTTTTGGGTCTTACTGGGTACTACAGGAGGTTTATAAAAGATTATGGGAAGATTAGTCGGCCCTTAACAGATTTGCTTAAAAAGGATAATTTTTTATGGAATCATACTGTGGAAGAAGCTTTTAATAACTTGAAGTCAGCAATGTGCACATCACATGTTTTAGCCATGCCCGATTTCCAAAAAACCTTTGTTCTTGAATGTGATGCATCAAGAGAAGGCATAGGAGCAGTGCTTTCGCAGGAAGGCAGACCCATATCATATTTGAGTAAGGCACTGTCACCAAAAAACTTGGGCTTGTCTACTTATGAAAAAAAAATGTTGGCAGTAGTGTTCGCAGTGCAAAAATGGCGGCCTTACTTACTAGGGAAGCATTTCAAGGTTATTATTGATCATTTCAGTTTGAAATACATGTTGGAGCAGCGCATATCAACATCTATGCAGTAGAAATGGCTTACTAAGTTAATTGGTTATGATTTTGAAACTATTTTTCGAAGTGGAAGAGAAAATAAAGCGGTTGACGCCTGATCTTGGCTACAGGAATCCACTGAGAATGCGATGGTAATGGCGATCTCCCTTCCTATAGGTGTGTGGGTGGAACAACTCAAACAAGAATGGCAATAGGATCCAGAAATTCAGAAATTGATTCAAGAAATAGTTACCAACAGTGCCCGACATTCTAAATTTACTTGGGAAAATAATTTACTCAAGTACAAGGGATGACTTTGGGTTGGCAAACATTCAGCTTTGAAGTAGCTAATTATGTCTGAGGCTCATGGTGGAATAGAAGGTGGGCATTCAGGGGTTAGAAAAACCTTAGACAGAGTTAAACGATCTTTTTATTGGAAAAGGATGCGAAGGGAAATTTGTTCCTTTGTAGCAACTTGTGATAATTGCAAACGAAATAAACATGAAAATGTGTTATCTTCAAGTTTGTTGCAGCCCTTACCAATTCATGAGCATAATTGGACAGATATCTCTATAGATTTCATAGAAGGACTGCCAAAGTCTAGTGGTAAGCAAATTAGTTTTGTGGTGGTGGATAGGCTGAGTAAGTATGCACACTTCATACCCTTAAGTCATCCATATACTGCTCTTGATGTTGCACAACTTTTCTAGATAATGTGTACAAGTTGCATGGCTTGCCAAATTCTATTGTTAGTGACCGAGATAAAGTCTTCACTAGTACTTTTTGGCAAAGTCTGTTTTCTTTATTGAATGTGAACTTGTTAATGAGCACTGCATACCACCCGCAAACCGACGGTCAGACTGAAGTGGTTAACAAGTTCTTGGAATAATATTTGCGATGCATGACAGGTGATAGGCCGAAAGAATGAGTGAAATGGCTTCCTTTGGCTGAATGGTGGTATAATACTTCTTATCATTTATCAACTCGAATGACACCGTTCGAAGTTGTTTATGGTAGGCCACCTCCTTCGTATATTGCTTATATTCCTGGTACATCTACTGTAGCAGCTGTTGATTTGAGCTTAAAGGATAGGGATGCTATGATACATCTATTGAAAGCCAATTTGGTGGATGCGCAAGCTCGAATGAAGCTATATGCTGATAAGAAGAGATCCGAGAGGAAATTTGAGGTGGGAGACATGGTATGTCTACGGTTACAGCCTTATAAACAACTAAGCTTGTCAATTTATAGCAATAGGAAGTTGTCTCCGAGATTCTATGGGCCTTATAGGGTTATACAAAAGATTAGACAGGTTGCCTATAAGTTAGAGTTGTCTATAAAGTCCAAAATTCATCTTGTCTTTCATGTTTCGTGTTTAAAGAAAAAGGTTGGAGAGGATGCCACTCCGATTACAGAGTTACCAACAATACGGGAAGACGGGCACCTACAGTTAGTAGCTGATTCTGTTTTGGACAAGAGAGTAGTCAAGCGAAGCAATCGTCCGTACGTGCAGTGGTCGGTACAGTGGTCTAACTCATTTCCCGAAGATGCAACTTGGGAGGATGCAGTTAAGATTCAGGAGAAGTTTCCTTTGTTCAAGCCTTGAGGTCAAGGCTTTTATAAAGGGGGAGGGAATGTAACGACCTTTTACTTTTGACAATATTTTATTTTGGGATTATTTCCATTAGCTATTTTTTAGGTGTTTTGAATTACTGTTTTTGTTATTTAAAATTGTTGGAGTGTTCTCTTCCGGGAATGGTGGCTTAATCAGTGTGGGCTCTTTGGCTCTGACTTTTAAAGAGCGGGTTGGCTGCTGTAAATAAAGGTGGCCAACGGGCCGGACGGCACGAGGCACGGCACGGGCACGTGTCCGTACAGCACGGCACTGCACGAGCACGTCTCGGTAGAGCACGCGGCACGGCACGGCACGTACGTGGGCCGTGCCGGGCTTAGATTTTAGGCACGCGGGCCTTAAAAGCACGGCACGATTAAAGATGGGCCAAAGCACGGCACGCGAAAAAGCACGCAATAAGCACGTTTCATTTTTTAATGAAAGTAAACTTAAAATTTTATGATTTTATAAATAACTTGAAATTGAATCTTTTAATATCTTTTATTGGCTCAAGTTTTTTAAATTTATTTAATTCTTAGTTTCAAAAAATTATAATTGATTTATGTTTATAATTTATTAAATAAATAACTGATATCATGATTTTAATAAATATAATTATAAATATAATTATTTTATAAATATGTATTAATATTATTATAAACTATGATATATGACTCTATGTAACTCTAACTCTCCAAGTTAACAATTAAGTTAACCCTTAAAAAAAATTATTATTATTGTTATTGTTATGTGCTAAAAAAAATTCTAATACCATAGAGTCAAACTTAGCAACTAATATTACATTCTCTTATTATTATTAATTTATTATTATTGAATATGGACTTGAGTTTTGAATTTTTTATTCTATTAAATTAAAATAAAGCCATATGGATAAAAAAAAAATACATAAGCTTGAAAAAAATAAGACAACAACTTGGCATACGCTCTTAAAAAAATAAAAAAATAAAAACGCTTAGTGGGCTATTTTTCCTAGGCACGGCACGGCACGGCCCATGGCACGGCACGTGTGGGCACGGCACGAGTGGGCACGAGCACGAGCACGTGTGGGCACGGCACGTGTGCCGGGTTGGCACGGCACGGCACGTCACGAAATGAATAGTGAGCACGGCACGGCACGAGCACGAGCACGCGTGGGCTTCCTTTGATGGGCCTGGGCTGGCACGGCACGGCCCGTTGGCCATCCTTAGCTGTAAAGGGGAGAAAAAAGGTTATCTATAAAAAAATCAGATTTTTAGTCAAATTAGTGTTTCTTCTTCCTGGTTGTTTCAGAATTATTATTAATTAACTCTAGAAGTCAATTCAAACTAAAACCGATACTTCAGAAGACCAAAATGGAAGACCAAAAGAGAACAATAGAGCAGAAGAAGAGAATAAGAGAACAAAGCATCTGCACCAACTGGATTCAAATGGTCGGAACTATAAATAGAGACTATGACTTATTTACAGACACGACAATTTGAAGACCAATAAGAGGAACATTGCCAATTGAAGATCACTGCTCAGACTCCTTCCAGCAAATTTCTACAGACAGTTCAAGTAGCCATGACCATTTTTGTCACAAAAATAACGAAAACGAAAATGACAAAAAAAAAACTATAAGTAAACGTACTCATTGTCCACGAAGCCCATAAATGCTTGGATCCCCAAGGATGTAGGTCTTTTGGAATTGGAGATTGCACCATAACTTTAGTTGATTTGGGAGTCATATCCCTGGAAAATGTAAATAACCTTTCACCTTTCTCAAGCTGAAAGGAAAGACAAGAAGGTATAAGATGTGTTGTGCGCGGAATGCAGAACCAAGAGCACCAAATAATTACAGAAAAATAAAAGACATAAAATTTACGTGGTTCGACAATTATGCCTACGTCTACGAAAGCAAGATAAAATAATTGTATTACTAACAATTATTAGAGTATAAAATTTAAGTAAAGAAGTCTCACTTCCTAAAATTCAAATACACCCAGTACTCTCACATACACATACACTTGAAAGGAAAAAACTCTCAATTAAACACACCCTCTAATTGCTCACTCTCTCAACAATTCTTCACTTGAATTATTTCTCTCAACACTCTTAATTCTTAGAATGCAATTCAAGCTCTCATCACCTCTCTATTTATAGCCTAAATAATGGCCAAAACTCATCTCAGCAATTTACCCATTTGTTCAAGCTTGCATGCCAGCTATATGTTTGTTGAAAAGTTAGCTTTTGGTGCTGACTCTTCAACAACTCTCCACCTCGGTGAAGATTTGGCCAAATCTGAGTTGACTACGAATAGATCATCATCCCCAAATTGGCTGTATCTCTGTGATTGCCTATGTAACCTAAATTTAGGATCAAGCCAACCGTAGTCCAAAATTCTCCAAACTCAACACATTCAAATGATTTGAATTAGTTTCAAGTAATGTTGAAACTTAACTCTAGAAATCACCTTTGTCAATATATCTGATGAGTTATCTTTGGTATTTATCTTCTTTAATAACACATCACCACCCTCGATAATCTCTCTCACATAATGATATTTCACATCTACGTGTTTCGTCCGAGCGTGATATGTTTGATTCTTCGCAAGGAATATCACACTTTGATTAATATTGAAGACCGCAATGTCTCCTAGATTACTCCTAAATCACCTAACAAACCTGTTAACCAGATATCTTCCTTTACAACTTTAGTTGCTGCCATGTACTCTACTTCCATAGTGGACATAGCAATTGTCGATTGTAAAATTGACCTCCAACTAATCGGACCTCCACCCAATATGAATACGCAACCCGTTTTTTATCTTCGCTTATCTAAGTCTCCAGCAAAATCAAAATCACAATATCCAACACATTGGAGAAGAGTTACTCGTCTTAAGTATGCAAGAACGAATATCTGAGACGTTAAAGGCACTGATTATATTTGCATCTTGGGCTCATTTGAACATCCATAAAAAACCCATCGGTTTACTAAATGTTAGTAATTTCTATGACGACTTGCTCACATTCATTAACCATGCAATTAAGAATCATTTTATTCTAATCTCCGCGAAAAAGCTCTTTATTTATGCTTCTGCTGCTAATGAGTTACTTGATCTTTTACAAACTTACAAACCAGAGCCAGATCCTCGGACCTTGGCATTTGAATGGTTGACTAATGATGGTAACCCCTTACTAAGAAATACAAGTTGGACTTAACACTTCTGTTGTAATTATCTTATTGGAGCGATTAGGTAATGTCTTCTAAACTCCACTTTTTTCCTTTAAGCCATTGAGGACACTGACTTGTTTTGGTTGGGGGGAGAAATAGTTGACAGTTGTGAAATATCTCAAATCCTAGTAATGTTTATATCAAAGATAGCTGAATATGGGGTGCAGTAACTCTAGAAACGTATTTTTTGCTGCCTGTTTAGTTGTAATTTTTCCCTTTTTTTTCATTATTTATGTTTTCTTTATCTTTTTCGTCTTTTTGCATGCAATATTTAAATTATGAATAATGTTTAGATTAGGTTGGCATAAATTGTAAATAGGTGTGTTTATTTTAAAAAAAACAAAAAAAATATTTTTTTTTGTCTAAGATGGTTGTGTAAAGAGTCATGACTTTTGAGATGCATCCTAATAGTCTTGTTATATTATATTTTGATTTTAAAAATCATAGTAAGTTATTTTTGTTCCATTTTCTTTGAATTACTCAAATTTGTGAACTTTCTATTTGGTTATTAAGTTATTTTGTTGTTTACTCATTTAACATATATTATTAAATCATTTTTTACACACACATAACCACACACACTATGACACATACTAGTGGGTTGTAAGTTAAAATTTTTGCAACATTTAGTTCTTTTGATTTATTAGGGATAATATTTAAGGTAGTAGAAAATGTATATTGTAAAAAAAAAAAGAAGAAGAAAAAAATTAAGTGTGTTTAATTTTTTATTTCTAGAAACCGAGTAATTAAGTTCATAGGGGTGTTTCAATACCTAGTGCCCTAAGGCCAACTGGTCTGGGAGTCACTGACCTAAAGCTCGCTACATGGGTTAAAAATGTAATATTTTTAAAAAAAAAATGTTTGAATAATCTACTACCTGAACATAAAATTCCTAACGAGTTTTAGAATGAAAATTTTGTTTTCTTTTAATGAAGCTCCATAAGTATTGTGCTAATTACTTGAGCACAAAAGAATGTTTATGATATTCTAGATAATGAGTGAACGACAAAGAGTTAGAAAAATTTGAGAGAGTTTATTTATTTGATAGTTTAGAGGATAGATGAACAACTATTAACTTGCATGTGAATTTTATAAATCTTTATGTAATATAACGCTTTAATTGCAGAGGCTAGCAATAAGCTAGTTGGGGGTGTGATTAGTGTTAAAAATTGTATATTTATTAAGAGGTAAAAATGTTATTTTGTGCTTATAATATAATTAACATTTATAATTATGTAACATATTATGAATTTTTAATTATTTTTTTAAATATTGAAATTTGTGTTTTTTTGTGTTTATTAGGTAAGAATAATAATTTCACGTAATTTGGGGCTCCAAACAAATGTATGGATGTCAAAATTGGATTCCGAAAGTCCGAGAAATTAGGTCATTATCGAGGAGGATTCACGACTTTTGTTGTAAAATTATAAGTTTTTACCACAATAAATGTGGTAATTGTGAAATTATAAATTTTTATCATGTTAGGTATGGTAATTGTTAGTGAAATGTGTTAGATGTGCTTGAGTGAATTAAGTTAGGCTTATGTTTTGTTAGTGGGACAAATTTAAGGTCAAGATGTAATTAGTTTTATTTATTTGTGTGGTGTGGATTAATCATGTATTAGTATAAATAGAGAGGGGGGAACACACCTCTCCACACCTTTCCTTCTCTTTTTTCCCCTTAAATTCTTCTTCTCATCTCTCTTTGTAATATATTTTCAATAAATAAAATTAGTTTTATTTCAATTTTCAAATACCATTTTTTTAATTATTTATTTTTCAATTTTAGTAATTTCCTTTTTTTTTCAAATACTAATAGTTAGGCGAGGTGAAACTCTTGGTAGAAAAAATATTATTTAATCAAATTATATTTTTTATTATATAAATTAAATTATTTTCATTTTAATTTTATCCATATTTTATATTTTGAAATTTTGATTTATTGTAAACAAACATTGGAGTTTGGCACAATGAATTCTTAATATCTTAGTATAAAGTATGGTAAAATGGTATTTTGACTTATTGTACACAAGTTAAATTTTGACACATTATGTACTTAATCCATAATAAAATTAATGGAAAAATAATTGTAATTTATACAATTAATCTTTTGAGCAATAAAATAAAAATAAAAAGAATTTATTAAATTGTATTTTTTTACTAGGAATGAATCCATAACCCTAACTAATTCAATTTCATAGTTTTTCTCAAATTAAATTGCATATACTTAAATTTCATTTTCATTTTTTTAGATAAACTTAAATAAACAAAGTAATTCCTTTCTTTGTGGATCGACCTCGAACTCATCGAGTTATAGTATAATTAGACACTCTTATACTTGAGAGTAAATTAAACACTTTTAAGCCGTGTTAAATACTATACAAAACAAAGAGAAAGGGTTAGGTAAGCAGAAACAAAGTTTATGAAAAGAAATAATAGAAAGGCAAGTTGTGAGGAAAACACAAGGCTAGAAAATAAAAACAAGTTACACTAGGGTACCCCCGTGACACTGTCTACTCGTACTTGGTTCATCAAAAGAAGTCAACAAGGATCTCTACCCAACCAGCCCTATCCTCTCCAACCGATCTACACTCAAAATATAATTTTCCCTTTACAGGGCCAAAAACTTTGTCTTATAGTGGCGCATCTTCTTACTCACCTCTTGAACAGGGCACTTCCCCTTAATCCATGTAATATTTACAAAATAATGAGGAGCCTCGCTTAGGAAGAGAAACCACATATACGCAAGAACACTAAAATAAAAAATAAAAAAAAGAGGGGGAAAAAACATATATTGCCTTCATTGAACAAGTTCTTCACTACCAGATGATCACCATTAACTAAAATCTCTCGGCCCCAATCCCCATCCGCCACAAACCAACCATATTTGTAGCATTTTTTTTTAAATGAGGTCTACCTCCACCAGGGTACCATGGGTAACCCACGTGGAAAAATAAGTGATAGAGGGGCCTGCTAGTATCCTCAATTAATAAAGGCCTTTCAGGTCCTCTAAGGAGATGTCCTCACCAAACACTTTCTGCCATAACACCTGGAGGCCTATGAGTGTCCTCCACCCTGGTAGAGAAAGCTGTCAAAGGGCAATTTGAAGGTAACTAAGCATTTTCCTGAAGAATGGCTAGAGAGGTAGGCAGAGAACAAGGTAAAAAAGATCGGTATGCAATGCTATCCTAAATGTACTCGGACGTTTTGGGGTTTCATCTTTTCGGGGTACCCTAAGGTCTACCTCAAAAGGGATGTTTTACTTAACTCGAATAAGATCTAGATCACTTGGGGTAGCCCATTTACCTCCTAAAGAATGAGGTTGGTATGTTTTTGGGGTAGTAGAGAAAGATGGTCCAAGGTCCCTAGGGAAAGTGGTGGTTTTGGCTTTATCTTTCCCTCTAAACTCGTAGACAAGAGATGTATTTCTGGATTTGTTTTACCTGGTATGAAGAGTGTCGCTATGAATCTTAGGGTTCTTACAACAAGAGTCAACATTGTGGGAGATATCCATGCCGTGCATGCCACCCTCTAAGCCGGCCAGAGAGCTTCATCACGCTCACTAATATCTATATGGGTAACTGAGTCGGGAGAGGAAACACCCTCGTTGGAACCACTTGGTATGTTATGCCCTTTAATCCCGATCCTGTTTTTAACTATATTTCTTAAAAACACAAAAAAGAAAAAAACCTCATATCAAAATCCACAAGCTACGACCTATATATAACACATCTATCGACCAACTTCACAACTTAGGGCCATCTCCAATGCATAACACCATTTTGGTGTAACACCAACACAAAAAATGTACATTTTTTACACCAAATTACTATTTCATGTCCAACCCATTTACACCAAATTTTACACCAAAAAGAATATTCTTCTTTTTATTCCTTTAATTCTTAAGAATTAATTCAATTAACACAATAAATGTTACTATTAATATAAATAATTAAGTAATAAGTAATTTTATATCGATTAACAAAAAAAATATAGAAAATTATTAAATTTACATTTAATTAACTAAATTAGTACATTATGAAAATTAAACATTACATTAATATAGAAAAATACAATAACAATAATAAGTGCATTATGAAAATTAAACATTACTAAATTCATCCCATAAATGATCAATTAGTGCATTTCGGAGTGCAATGTGAGCCTCTTTATCCTCTTGCATTTCAGAGTGCAATCTTAGCAAGGCCAAGCATCTCAAAATACTTTCAATAATATTGGCCAATATTTTGATGATATTAGAGGATCTAATAATGATCTCTAACATTACTAAATAACTAGAAAATAGAACCGCGCTTCACGCGGCTTTGAAAAAAAAATTAGTATTATCTTTTTTTCTTACTTTACACTTGATGAAATTAATAAAAAATATGAATTGATTTTTTTTAAGATGAGACAGCCTTGTAAAAAATAAAAAAGATATTAGTCAGCAATACAAATAAAGAAGTAACGCAAGATAAAGAATAAAATGAGAGAATATATTATAGAGTGATTTTATTCATTCCAATTGTGTGTGTACAAAACAAAAAAATGAGCTCTCCTTTTATAGTTACATAATCACTCCATGAAATTAATGAAAAATTATGAATCATAATTCTTTGTGAGATAGTGGGAGTTATAGGGAAGCTAAAGGTTGCTAATGGAAGATAGTGGAGAGAGTAAGAGATATATGTTATGAACATCTACATTTATTTTAATAAATTCATAACACTCCCCCTTGGATGTTCATTACAAAGAATATGCCTCATTAAAATATTTACATAATTGTTATTGTGTAATAACAATCAAATTAAATATGAGAAGATGAAAAGACAAATCTAAAAGAAAATTTCTCTATTTATTAGATAATAGAGAATATACAAAGATGAGAAATGGTGATGACATATCACCTCCTCAAGTCCCAGCTTTATATATATATATATAGACTAGAAAATAGAACCGCGCTTCACGCGGCTTTGAAAAAAGAATTTAGTATTATCATTTTTCTTACTTTACACTTGATGAAACTGATAAAAAATATGAATTGATTTTTTTTTAAAGATGAGGCAGCCTTATAAAAAACAAAAAAAGCTATTAGCAGCAATACAAATAAAGAAGCAACGCAAGATAAAGAATAAAATGAGAGAATATATTATAGAGTGATTTTATTCATTCCAATTGTGTGTGTACAAAACAAAAAGATGAGCTCTCCTTTTATAGTTACATAATCACTCCATGAAATTAATGAAAAATTATGGATCATAATTACTTGTGAGATAGTAGGAGTTATAGGGAAGCTAAATGTTGCTAGTGGGAGATAATGGGGAGAGTAAGAGATATATATTATGAACATCTACATTTATTTTAATAAATTCATAACACTCCCCCTTGGATGTTCATTACAAAGAATATGTCTCATTAAAATCTTTACATAATTGTTATTGTGTAATAACAATCAAATTAATTATGAGAAGATGAAAAGCCAAATCTAAAAGAAAATTCCTCTATTTATTAGATAATAGAGAATATACAAAGATGAAAAATGGTGATGCCACATCACTTCCTCAAGTCCCAGCTATATATATATATATATATATATAGATGTGTGTGTACAAAACAAAAAGATGAATTCTCCTTTTATAGTTACATAATCACTCCGTGAAATTAATGAAAAATTATAGATCATAATTCTTTGTGAGATAGTGGGAGTTATAGGGAAGCTAAAGGTTGCTAATGGGAGATAGCGGGGAGACTAAGAGATATATGTTATGTGAAAGAAAAATGCAAGTACTTAGAAGAAATGGGATTTGTATTATATATTGGAATGAATTACAATGAGGCATATTGAGGTCCTTATATAGTACAAATTATAGCCGTTCGAGAATTAAAGAGCATTCTTAAAATATAATAGAATTAACCACAATTGAGGAAATCGTGATTGCTATTGACAGAGCAAATCTCGGATTTATTAGCTTGCAGTCAAGGCTGATCTTTGGCTGATTTTCTTGATTCCTTTCCTTGATTCCTGATTCATTGATTGCTATTTCTACGGCCTGACACTTTCCTTTAACATCCCCCCTCAAACTTGGCCGTGGTAGAGTCCAAATACCAAGTTTGGTGCATAAATTATGAAAGGCAGTGCTGGAGAGAGGCTTTGTAAATATATAAGCTAGTTGATCTTTGGAACTCACAAATTGGGTGATTAGTTTCCCTTGAGCCACTTTCTCGCGGACAAAGTGATAATCAATCTCAATATATTTTGTACGAGCATGAAGAACTGGATTGATTGTTAAAAGAAGAGCTGACATGTTATCACTAAATAGTGTTGGAGGTTGAGGAAGCTGAAAGCCAATGTCACTAAGAAGATAGGTGATCCCTTTGAGTTCTACAGCAGCTGAAGCCATAGCACGATACTCAGCTTCCGTACTTGATCGGGCAACAGTAGGTTGTTTCTTGGCTGACCAGGATACACAATTGGGACTTAAAAAAGTGCAAAATCCTGTGGTGGATCGATCTTCTTGTTAGAGAACAACCACCCCAATCCGAATATGAAAATGCATGCAAATTAGTTATAGTGTGAGAAAGTAATCGAATACCATGATCTAAAGTTCCTTGGACATATCGGAGAATTCTTTTGACTAATTGAAAATGAAAATTGCTCGGTTGATGCATATGCTGGCAAACAAAATTAACACTATAAGCAATGTCTGGCCTAGTAAATGTCAAGTATTGTAATCCACCTACAATGCTTCTATAGAAGGTAGGATCAGAAAATAAACTTGTATCATTAGGGTGATTGTGAGGCACCATAGGAGTAGATAATGGTTTACTATTATGTATTTTTGCTCTTTTAAGCAAATCAGCAGCATATTTTCTTTGATGCAAGATAAGACCATGAGAAAATTTAGTTACTTCTACACCTAAAAAGTAATGAATGTAACCAAGATCTTTCATAGCAAACTCCTTTCCAAGTGAGCAGAGAAATTGATTTAGAAGAATATGGTTGCTTCCTGTTAAAATTAAATCATCAACATAAACAAGGAAAAATATAATGCTATGATTTTTTTGAAAAATAAACAATGAAGAGTCAGCAGTGCTACAGAAAAATCCATAAGCTAAGAGGAACATACTGAACCTATCAAACCATGCTCTCGGTGCTTGTTTTAGCCCATATAGAGCTTTGTCAAGTTTACAAACATGGTGCAGGTATTTTTCATCAATAAATCCAGGGGGTTGCTCCATGAAAACTGGTTTATCGAGCTTGCCATGTAAAAATGCATTTTTGACATCTAATTGTCGAATGTCCCAATTGTGGGATAGTGCAATTGATAAGACTATCCTGATGGTTGCAGGTTTTACAACGGGTGAAAATGTTTCTAGGAAGTCAATTCCTGGAATTTGATTAAAGCCTTTGGCCACTAGCCTAGCTTTTAGTCTTTCTAGAGTGCCATCAACTTTAAGTTTTGTTTTGTATACCCACTTACAGCCTATGACATTCATGTCATTAGATCTTGGAATTAATATCCATGTCTTATTTTGATGCAGGGCAACAATTTCCTCTTTCATAGCATGCAACCATCCTGGATGGTATAAAGCATCTTTAATGCCTTTAGGCTTTGTTGGCACATTATAATTAAGTAATGCAAATTCAATAGGGCTATACCTGGTGCTGCATTATATATACCTGCTTTGCCACGTGTTGTCATGTTGTGAGATAGTTGTATACTTACAGTGGAATCAAGAGTAGGCTTTTGTCTTGTGTCTTGATCTGTTTGATTTTGAGATGCTAAGATGTTAACAACTTCTGAATCTTTGTTAGGCTGAATGCTAGTTAGATCAAACTCATGGGAAACTTCAGTCTCTTGTTCAGGATCCATTGTGTCCTGATCAGAGTCATGTTGAGGTGCTAAAATGTTTGTAGCCTCAAAATCTTTGCTAGTTGGATCAAGTTCATGAGGGGTCTGTAACATGTTTATATTGCTATATTCTTGGCCTCCACTTCCTTCATTGTTTGTGGTAGAGATATCAAGGTTAGTATTTTCATTTTGGTTGATATCCGCTACCCTGTGGCTATTTTCTGTTATAGGTACTGCCATGTTTGTTCGAGGAGATGGTTGGTTATAGTTGTTTCCAATTCCTGCAGTAGTAAAAGTTCCTGCAATCCACTCATTGAAACTTGTTAGATTTGTGTGTTCACCATAACTACTATAAAGTATACTTGGCTTCATGAAGGGGAAAGTCTTTTCATCAAAGACAACATCTCTTGACAAATACACTTTTCCAGTAGGTGGGTGAAAACATCTATAACCTTTATAAAATTCACTATATCCAAGGAACACACAAGGAAGAGATTTTGGATCAAATTTATTTTGAGTTATTCTTCTAAGACATGGCAAACATCTAGAGCCAAACACTCTTAAGGAAGAGTAGTCAAGTTTCTTACCGGTTAACTTCTCAATGGGACTTTTCATGGCAAGTATGGCTGAAGGTAACCTATTTATTTGCCATGTTGCAGTAGAAAATGCTTCCACCCAGAAGCGTTTAGGAACTCCAGCATGAAACAACATAGTAAGTCCAAGCTCAGTGATATTCTTATGCTTTCTCTCAGTAACACTGTTTTGCTGAGGTGTTCCTGGGCATGATTTCTGTGACTTGATTCCATGATTTAAAAGGTATTCTTGAAATTCTTTACTTCCAAACTCACCTCCTCCATCCGATTGAAAAACTTTGATGTTTTTCTCAAACTAGTTTTTCAAAAATTTATGAAAAGAAATAAAGCAATGAAAGAAATTAGATTTTTCCGTAAAGGAAAAAACCAAGTAAACCAAGTGAATTCATCAACAAATATAACATAAAATTTAAAATTTTGAAATGATTTAACTGGAGCAGGACCCCATAAGTCACAATGAATTTTACCAAAAGGTTCCGAACAATGTTCATCAATATTAAGAAAAGGGAGTCTACAAGATTTGCCTAATTGGCAACTTTCACATAAAAAAATTTCCCTGTCATGCTCATTTATAGAAATGAGCTTATTATGCTTTAAATAACTAATTATTTTCATATGTGGATGCCCAAGCCGTTGATGCCATGTGGTATCGCTAGTTGCTTGAAACCTTGATGAGTAGAATGTCATGTTTTGATTTGGTTCCAAGCTATAGAGGCCACCATTCCTAGTTCCTGTTGTGATCACTTTCCCTGTTTCCCTGTTCTTAATCACAAAATTATTTACAGTGAATTCAAACATGTAAGGAAAATCAGTGGTTAATTGACTTACAGAGAGAATATTCTTTTTAATCTCAGGAACAACTAAAACATTTTTTAATTTGACAGAGTTTTTATCTGTGTGCAAAACAGTATCTCCTATATGAGTAATTTTCAATTTATGTCCATTACCTACCATTATCTTATCTAATCCATGATATGGTTGACAGTGAATTGACTTACCATTATTTGAAGTCATATGTTGAGTAGCTCCTGTATCAGGAAACCATGCATCAGTCTCATTTTCTGATATTGCCATAGCGGCAAGAGCTTGTGCTGTATTATAAGGCTGATAGCCTTGTTTGAATTTGTGCCAACATTCAAAGGCAGAGTGTCGAGGCTTAAGACAAATCTGACAAATTAAATCATCTTTGTCTTGCTCATTTTGAGAAGGATTCTGATTATTCCTTTGTGGTGCTTCCAAAGGTTTTTGTACTGCTTGAGGGACAAAAGGTTTTTGTACTGCTTGAGGGAAGCCTCTTCTTTTTGAGTTGAAGGAATTTTGCCTTTGTCTATTAAGGAGATTTTGTCGCTGCATGGTAAAAGGAACTTGTCCCTGCCTATTGTTTCTAAAGTGTTTTCCATTGTTTTTATTTTGAGCAAAAAAGGCAGAGTGTTCATCAATAGCACTTGCAGAGCAATGAAAAGATTTCATGTTCTAATGACTTTGAAGTAATTGAATGACATCATTATATGAAGGTATTGGAGGTTTCATCATAGATGGAACAAAAGATCTATAACCCTTACCTAATCCTTTGAGAAGACCAAAAACATTTTATTGATCTTCCATCGATTTGCCAATGGCATCAAGTTCATCACATATCTCTTTGAAGCCTTTGATGTAGTCTTTGATAGTTTTGTAATTTTGCTTGCTGTGCAGATGCATCTTTTGCATGAGAAAGAACTCTCTATCTTTGGTGTTTCGAGCAAAGTATTCTGATAAAGCTTTCCATACTGCTGCTGATGTTTTTAATCCCACAACAAGTCCAAGGACTTCCTCTGATAGAGTCCCCACGATCCATCCGCGAAGAAGTCGATCCGATCTTCTCCACATTATGTAATCATAATTCATCACATATTCTTGTTTTGTTGTAGATGCTTCAGCTTCTACAGTTGATTTTAAGACAAATTCTGCAGATTCGGGATAAGTTCCATCTAGGAAACCTCCCATATCTTGGCTTTCAATAGGCCCACTTATTTGTGTTTTCCACAACATGTAGTTGTTTTGGGTGAGTTTTAAAGAGACGAAGTTGCTTATATTCAATGTGGAAGGATATGGATATGAAACAGTAGATGTAGTTTTTGAAGACACAAAAGCCTTGGTTGACTAATAATATTTAATTATTCTGCCAGGAGCTATTGCCCTAATACCATGAAAGAAAAATTCAAGTACTTGGAAGAAATTGGAATTGTATTATATATTGGAATGAATTACAATGAGGCATATTGAGGTCCTTATATAGTACAAATTATAGCCGTTCGAGAATTAAAGAGCATTCTTAAAATATAATAAAATTATCCACAATTGAGGAAATCGTGATTGCTATTGACAGAGCAAATCTCGGCTTTATTAGCTTGCAGTCAAGGCTGATCTTTTGGCTGATTTTCTTGATTCATTTCCTTGATTCTTGACTCATTGATTGCTATTTCTATGGCCTGACACTTTCCTTTAACATTATGAACATCTATATTTATTTTAATAAATTCATAACACTCCCCCTTGGATGTTCATTACAAAAAATATGCCTCATTAAAATCTTTATATAATTGTTATTGTGTAATAACAATCAAATTAATTATAAGAAGATGAAAAACCAAATATAAAAGAAAATTTCTCTATTTATTAGATAATAGAGAATATACAAAGATGAAAAATGGTGATGCCACATCACCTCCTTAAATCCCAGCTTTATATATATATATAGATTGTTCTAATTTATGCTAGTAGTAGTAGATTTTTTAATTTGTGTTAATTTAATTTTGTATTTTTAATTTTGTAATATGTAATCTAGTAATTAATGTTATTGGCATTTTATTTTTATTATTAATTTTTGTGTTGAATATTTTTTATTTAAAATATTAGTATAATATTCAAAAATTAAAAAATAAAATTAAAAAATAACAAAAATAATATTAATAACTTAAAATATTATATAAAATAGGACATATATGTAAATAAGATAAAGTAATAAAATATTTGAGACTTTTTTTTCCTAACATCAAATATGATGTAATGAATGATATTGCACCATATTTTAGTGTTGATTTTGGTATTATATTGGAGAAATATTTTATACCAAAAATAATATAAAAAATAATTTGGTATTAAGTTTATTGCTACGTCCGCATAACTCCACCCACAAATCCAAGCACAAAGCACAAAAATAGATTCACTGTACAACACCCAAAATATGAACGCCATCACAACCATATGTTCGTAACTGAGAAAGAAAGTCAAAGAGGAGTACTTAAAGTTCGCTGAGTGGGTGGATCAGAGATGTCAGAAATAGGACCCAAGTGGTATTTGATTTCAGTCATCAAGAACGAGAGTGAAAAAGCAACATAAAGACCAAAAAACTCACACAACAAGCTATATGTTTGAAAAAGAGAAAAGAAACAAGATAAAGCATATAATTATAGGCCAAACCAAATACCTGAAGTCGGATACGAGGGCCAATAACTACACACACTGTAAAAAAGGGAAGCCTAGTTAAGGTTCTCAGAAAAGAAAAGAAAGGAAACATCACAAAAAGAGAAAGAGAAAGAGAAAGGAAGCACCAATAAAAAAAAACAAATAGAGAGTTGAAGTTAGGAAGGAAAGGAAGAAAAAAAAAAAGAGAAAAGGTAAAAAAAGAAAAAGAAAAGAGAATAGAAAAATGACTTGAAGTCAAGCATGCCCAAAAAAAAAAAATCAAAGCCAAAAACACCAAAAAGAAAAAGAGAAATGGCACAAAAAAATAATGATAAGTAAAAGATTAAAGCGCCAAGAAGAAAAAAAAGCAAAGAAGAAAAAGAAGAAAGAAAAGGAGAAGAAATGAAAAATAAAATAAAAAATGAGTTGACACCAAAGCAAAAAAGAAGAAGAAATGAGTTGAGACCAAAGACTCCAGGAGAAAAGAAAAAAAAAAAGAGGGAGATGCTTACTTGATTAAAGCCAAAGAAGAAAGTAAAGAGTTTGTTGGGATTTGAAATGGAGAAGTAAGTTGGGCTGCTAAAATGCTTAAGCATTGTAGGAGAATTCTGGGGATTTGAAAAAAAGGACAAAAAGGAAAAGAAAGAGTATAAGAAGAGTAGCACGAAAAGAAAAAGAAAAAGGTTGGCCACCACTTCAATCAAATGAAAGGTAGCATGTGTCAGTTAGGGAAAGGTTATTACTTCAAAATTCAAATTGGAGAGAGAAAAACAAAAATCCTTACATGCCACTTTTAATGTCCCCAAATCCCAAGAGCATGGCAATTATAACCAAAAAACAAAAAAACAAAAAGGCTTAAGTCAAAGAAAGTGGTCACTTTGCACAAAATGACACAAATGGCATAGTCAAAATAGAAGTACCTGAGCTATGCTTTTTATTCACTCAACCATCTAGAAAAGATAATCGAATGTTATTATGTGTCGCTTATAATTTCTTTGTAAGTTTTTTTTACCATAATTACTTTCGCCAAAAGAAATTGGAGGGATGTTTTTTAGAGAAAAAATTGATAGTTAATAATGAAGCACCATGTGTCAATGAAAAATTATATGATTGACCAGACAGTACCCGACCGACACTGGGTACATTTGATAGTCAAAGTTGTATGTAGGGTACACGATGTTAGAAGTAAAATAGATAGATAAATTGTTTGGAATATTCATTGCATAAAATATCTCTACCACCCAAAAAAAAATATTTGATTTGACATAATCAAATAAGGAATATCTTACTGAAAAATAAAGGACAACTAACTATCATGCCTGCCAAAAAGTAAAAGACAACACAGCAAGGACAATGGTCCTCAGACAACCTCTACTGAGGTATCTAGGACTACCATGTAAAATGCGCCACGCCTAAAAAAGAATAAACGTAGCAAATAATGCCTTAGTTGTTCTCCAAGCATGCTCTTATTGCTTCAAATGAATATACAATTCAAAAGAATGACATACTCTTCAAGGCCGACCAATAAAATTTCTCGCGATGGCAGGCGACCAAGACACCTAGGACACTCTATATAAAGGCATTCAGGTTCTATTTTTCTCACTCATGAATACCCACAATAATACACACAAAAAAGTGGGTAAGTCTTTCTTTAACCTTCAGCCACCATTGTTAAGGGTTAGCAAGTTCTTTACACCCAAATATTGCCCATAAACTTACTTAAGTGTCGAAGTGTGGTCACCGGCCACCGCTGGCTCCGCCTCTAACCTCTCTTCTCTATTTTATAGGTTAAAAATAGCCTATACAATATTCTTTTTGATCAAATAAGGAATATCTTTCATCGGCGTTCGGGGGAGGGCATTATTGGCATGTTGCTGGCTGGCGGCCGTGAAAGTCTATAGCTGAGATGGATGGTTGGCTGGATTTGTGCTTATATGGGTGGCTGCAACTCGTTTTTTATTTAAGAATTTAGGGTGGATTAGGTTTGTTGTTAACTTTTTTACTTATTTATATTTAAATTATCTTTTAAGTGCAATCTGATCGGATTTCTTGGATTGATCTAAATATGATTTGATCCAAATTAAATTTGATCAAATTGTAAAATCTCTATCCGATCGATTCGGCGGTCAATTCGAATCTAATCCAAATATATTTATATTGGATCAGATCGGATTCGGATGTCCACCTCTACTTTGGCTTCTTTCATTCTTTTTTTTTTTTTTGTATAAAGCAGGAATTTACTAATGGTATACCTTGAAACTTGCGTATTAATCTAGTTGTACCCTCATACTTCAAAATTATTATAATATGCCTTTTGATATGAGTAATGTCTAAAGTACCTCTAATAGCTCCAGTTACACAAGCGGCTGAATACTCAGCCATCTTTGTTCTTCTCATTTACGAGATTTTTTGCTCCCCCTCTTCACTAAATTTCTTCTCCTTTGGCTGCATTACCATAATAATTCTCTCTTCTCGGTAGCGGCATTCTTGGCGGCGGCATTCTCAGTGGTGGTTAAAATCATCCCTAATTTATGGCCAAGATTTCATGAAGCAGAATCAATATCAGATTTTTGCCAAGTAAAATTTTATATATACATAGATGGGGTTCTTGAATCTTGATCATATGATTTATATTTGGTTAACATCACATTTCTTATTATCAAGTCTGATATGGTAATGGGTTGGATTAGTCTCTGGTTTTATCGAATATTGTTGAAGAGTTGATAGAGTACTTTCTTGATACTGAAGCTTATGAGCTTGAGTTTGAAATTGCAGGTTGAGGCCAAGGTTATTTCATTTGTTTGATTTATTGTTATAGTAAAAGAATGAAACGTTTTTAAAAATGCATGCAACTTGATTGATATTTTGCCTCTTCCGAGGCGTATTAATATATAAAGGTGTACAAATTTGGTTAAATGTATCTTTCGATTATAATTATATGTAGGTAGAATAATTTATATGTTGATGAGAATGAATGGAGTGTGAAAGCTCTCGTAGATGCGTAACTCCTTGATTTGCTAATAGAAAATGAATTTCCTTGATTTTTCTATACTTGTGAAGATTATCTACTTTTTGAAGTTTGATAATGAGAAACAATGAGTTCCAATTGTTTGGTCGTTCTTTCTTTCTACCTCACTGGGCACTTGTAGTAGCATTAATAAATTAGAGTGCTGCTATTCACCCCGATTTTTAACCCCGAAATGCGCCCCGAATTTAAAACGCACCATTTTGATAAAATTGAAAACGGTGCGTTTAACCCATGTTTCTTCCTTTCCTTTCTTTTGCCAAACCACAGAAACAAATCTTTGCTTCCTTTTCGTTTAATCCTATCATCTTGTGGTCACTGCCACTGCTACTTCCTTCAAGACCGAGCTCTCTGCCGCTGCTGCTTCAAAGCCGTCCGATCAATCGACGATCCGACACTGAAGCCCATCAACTGGCGCGTCTGCCTCAGCTTCTTCTTCGTCCTCTCCGGCGTACACGGAAGAGCAAATCGCGATCGTGAGACAGATTAAAAAAACGAAAGATTATTACGTGCGTTGATTCAGTTACGTGCATTGATGGCTCTGATGGGTTTAATTTACGTCCGTTGATTCAGTTGTTGCATGTGATTTTGATAATTTGCTTGCGGTTTTTGCCGTCTTCTGATCCAATTTATGCCTTGTCGAGGTCTTACCCTTATGAGTACAAGTTTACAACGGAAAGAGGGGTGAATTTTTATGTGAAGTCTAGCAAATTTGAGTAGGACTATCCGCTGGGTAGTGTTCAGAGAGTGAGGCTGGAAAAGCAAGTTGAAAAGGATTAATTTACTATTCTTGCACAGAATTACCAGTTAGAGATTCAGCCGCAGCAATGGGGTTTTATAAAGGAGACTCCCCATTGTGACATGTGGCAGAAGTTTCAGTATTCACCAGCTTGGTAAATCTGACAATAATTCTATAGTAATCTGCATAAAGGTTGCTTGATTGTATTGCTATGATATTCATTATTCAGATAGGAGTAGCAACCGTGTTACTGAAATCTGGTTCAATGAAACAAGTTGAAGCAAAACTGAAGTAATTTTCTCCCACATTCAATTAATGCATCTTCAAATCTTTCATAAAGTTGATCCTCTCTTCAGTCTGCAAAGCGGAGTGTTGTGGTTCACGCTTGCGCAAATAGAAGAAGAAAGAAAATGTTCACGTGCTGCACAGATGGAACTAAATGGGAAAGCAATCAAAGCAAAAAAGCAATCAACGCAAAAGGAAAACAGTCAACGCAAAAAAGAGATCAAAGCAAAATGCACCGTTTTGACAATATTCGGGGCGCGGTTTCGGGGTTTAAAATCGGGGTAAGTAGCTTTTCCCAATAAATTATAGGCATCAAGATTCAAGAACATCATGATGCTTGTCGGCTTCACTTATTTCACTTGCATGCTTGGTATCCCCTTGTTTTTGCTTTAAGAGTTTTTTCGGCTTTATGCCACAGATTTATTTTGTACCCTACGTCATCCTGCGTGTCTCTGTTACTTCATTTCTCTCTATTCCTCTCTTCATGTTTGCGTGAGAACATGTGCCCATTTCTCTTTACACTAGCTGTACCCTTTGACAAAGAAGTAACTTTATTACAGCTTTCATATTCTTATAGTGTGGAATTACCTTGAACCAAAAATTGAAACACTAACACTTTCCATTGTGTGCAAGTTTAAGCTAGAATATATGGCCCCTTTTCATTTTTATTTTTCATTTTAATTATCATCATCATCATCATCATTATCAACAGGTAGAATTTGGAGACTTTCTATAGAATTGGTCGACATATCTTTCAATATGGCCTTTTTATTAAAGAGTGTTTTTGTTTCTTTTCATTTCTTTTAACTAAAAAAAATAAAAGAAATTTTGTCTACCTTTTCTCATTCTCAGATTCTTGTTCTTGAACTCCTTATGTCACATCTGTTGCTGGTATAAAGGTAGTTATACTAAAGGCCAAATGCTAACCATTTTTTTTTTTAGATTTGAATTTGAACTACTTTCGCTTTCCTGTTTGTATCTTTTTCCATAGTCTTCCTATTTTATTATTAGACAATTAAAAATTCTCTGTTGATTTCAAGAAAAAAAATTTCTCTATGGTTTTATTTAGTTTTGATGGTCATGGTTTTAGGCTGTTGTAGACATGGTACCTTGATTACTTCAGAAGATATCATAATTACGAAACACATCCAGATTGTACTGATGTGATGTCAAAATCAGTGTAGGCAATTTAATATATTATATATTGGTTTTTTTTAATAAGAATGGTGATTTTATTATTGATATATATAAATTTTATTAGTGGTGATTGTGGAGTATTTTTAATGCAGTACTTGGAGGTCGTAACCTATGGCCTTGATGTCAACACGTATTGCCAATAGGATGATGTTACATTATATCGAAAAACATTGGCTGTCAAATTATTGGGCCATAGGTAGTGGAAACCAACTATATAGTGTCACACTCTCAAGAACTTCATTTCTCCGATTTTTCCATTTTTTTGGATAAGTTATTATGAGATGCAACGGTTGCATTAGAGATGTAGTTGACATTTGATGTAATTAAATATAATTTTATTTTTTAAAATATATTATTGAAAGAATAGAAGATAATTTTGTGTTACATATGTGATATATCAAGATGATCAAAATAATTAAAGGAATGCTCAGCCCAAATACATGATTACAGTCGAGTATTTATGAAGATACACGACTAAAGTCTAGTATATATGAGGATACTCGATTCATCAAAGCACACACCTCTCACTAGAATTCATAATCTTCTTGTGTTTTTTATTGATCATTTGACACTTATAAATCATTACTCATCACTTAAACATCAATTGTTCATCTCTTAATAAATGGCTATAGTCGAGTAAAATTAGATATGCACGAAAATAGTAGGATAACTTCATAAATACGTGAATGTAGTTGAGTACGTGGATAGATAACAAAATTACCTAAAACACTCATAATAATGATAACATAATCAATATAAGTTTTAACATATCAAACTTTAATTCATCAAACAAAAAAAGCTTTTTTACATCAAACAACATAGGTTCAAACCGTTCAATGCATGCTAGAATCATAAATAAGTTTTAAGAGAAACGAGTTGCTACTTAATCATCCTAACTATTAATTTGCTCTAAACAGTCAGCTCATTTATTATGATCCCATTTGTTTCAATGTTAAATTTAGAAATATCAATGGAAATAACTCGAGATATTCTTTATATAAATTGTGCGTACGTTGTAGGACGGGGCACTATGATTTGTTTTACCTTTGTACCATTAAGTCTATAATGGTCATTTTAATAAATCTAATCACCATGAAACATATTAGGCACACATATTGAAGTCATTTCTTGTAATAATATAACAAATAATTATACAACAAGTACAAAAATGAAATCAAACAAGAGATATAACAACGTGAGGAACTGTTTACTTATTTACATGACAACAGTCGTGTAACTTGCTAAAATACACGACTATAGTCCAGTAAATAGTCAGAGGACATATTTTGTGAAAATAATAAATCTTTTTACACTACAAGAATGCTAGAGTATCATAACAGCTACAACATTTTTCAAAGTTGCACGACTGTAGTCTTGTAAAATCATACATACATGAAAAAAGTTGTGTAACTTTCAAAAAATACGTTATTACAGTCTAGTAAATAGTCAGATGACATATATCTTCTCCAAAAAAATAGTTTTGCACTAATAAAACGCTAGGATCTCATAATAATTGGAACATTTTATACGCTTGTACGACTGTAGTTGTGTAACTTCATACATACATGATAGCAGTCTTGTAACTTACAGAAATATACAGCTACAATCTAGTAAATAGTCAAACATATTTCTTCTCCAAAAAATATATTTTTTGCACTAATACAACACTAGGGTCTCATAACAATTGAAATATTTTACACACTTACATAACTATAGTTGCTTAAATTAATACATACACGGTAGCAGTACTATAAATTATTAAAATACACAACTATAGTCCAGTAATAGTTAGAGGATAGATTTTTTCCCGAAAAATTATTTTTTGCACTAATAGAATGCTGATGTATCATAATAGTTGGAACATTTACAAGTGCAGAGTTTAGAATTTTAAGAACAAAATGAGATTTCAACAAATGTAATTAGAAAATCCATTATATAGCAGTGATATGATACAAATGTAATAAAAATGTGAGTTGTTTTGTTGTTTATCACAAATAAAAAAAACCCTAAAAATAATATAATGTCAAGAAAATGCATAAACAAACAAAATAAATGTAAAGTTTAAAATACCTTATTCATTGGATGAATAATGCACCTATTTGTAAATCAAAATGATGTGAGGAGTGAAATGGTGTGGGCGTGTTGGAGGGTATTTTTTTGAGTGCTTTATAATTTTCTTTTAGGGACATTTTAGTCAATACACACACCAAAGCGGCATATCTATATAATTATAAACCATGGGGCATATCTACATAGATACCTTACTTTTGGGGTGTATTTAATAAAAACCCATGTATAAACAGAGGGAAGAAGCGTATTTGGTTTTCTGTTTCAATGAGATGTATGTACAACAAATTCTATTAAGCATTCAGCATCATGTCGTTTTATTATTATTTTATTTTGGTATTTTCATTTCTTTTTCAGTCACTTTTTTGTGCTGACGCATGTTGTGCTAATATAATTAAGCTCTAATTAAAATATAAAAATTCTAAAATTTTAAAATAATATCCAGTTTATTTGCACTTTGAAAATTTTTTTAACACCCATAATTTAGCCTTTTTTATTTCTAAACTTCTTTCAATATATTTTTATTTTCTATTCTAATACTTTAAAGGTGGGTGTCATTTATCTATTTATATAATTTGTGATTTTCTATTGATTATGTTCAAGTATTGTGGTTTTTTACTAGTTATTTTATTTTATTTTCTATTTTCTATATCACTTTTTTGTGATGTCATATTTTGCCCACTATGCTTAGAGTTTAACGAGTTTATTTAAATCCAAAAAATTAGAATAATGCTTTCACAATAATGATAATAGTTTGAATAGGGTTAAATAAAGAGAAAAAAATCGGACACATAAATTAAATAAAAATAATCATTCTAAAAATGACAAAATTAATTAGTTGTACAAGTCAATAACTAATAAAAATAAAAACAACATTGTGAGGTACAATTTTCTCACTTAAATATAATAAAATTTATTTTAAACTGATAAGCTCCTTAAGTATTATAATAATAATTATATAAAATATTTAATTCTAAGTAATGATGACATAAGCAATGACATAATTAATGATGACATCAGCAATGACATAAGAAATAATGGTATAAGCAATGACATAAGTGATGATGTAATAAAAGTTTGTAGAAATAATTAAGAATTCTAGAATTTAGTCAGATATTTATGAAGGATAATTTCAACCATTGATCAAGAGTTATCGTGGCAAAATCCTAGTCATCCGTTAGCTTTAAGAAATACTATAAATACCCCCTAGCCCCTTTTATTTTCAATGCAACTTAGAAATTTCACTTTCTTCTATTCTAAGTCATAAAATCCAGAATAGAGAAATCCTCAATTTAGAAAGGTCTACAGAAGTCAATGTCAAGAGGTAAGTAACACTTCAACTGCAATGTAAGGACAAAATTCTTTTCATATTTAACTTCAGTTTTAACAATTCCTTTATGTTGTGATGACTATTATGATGTGATTAATTATAATCTAAATTCTTATATGGTCGGCTATGCCGCCTGTATTATGATATTTTCTTATTTAATCCTCGTATGGCGGGCTATGCCGCCTAATCTGTGATACTTATACTTAATTATGCTATGGTTGACTATGTCGCCTAATCTGTGATACTTTTATTTAATTATGCTATTGTCGGCTCTATCGCCTATATTATAGTCTAATTTTGTTTAATCTCCATATGGATGACACTGTTTCCTGCATTAAAGAATGTTGTTCCTAAATACCATTGTATGTTAATTTTGTTGTTCCTCTAGAAACTTCACATATTATGACATATGTGTGCATTGAACACATGCATTTCATGAATTACTTTAAAAGAAGACATTTTAGAAAAATGAATTTCTAAAGATGGGTTGTTGTACTACAAGGTTGCAAAGTTCCTAAAGAGGCAAGCCCTCCAAGCTTAGTAAAAGGTAATCTTTTGGGGACGCGATACGTAACGTCCAAAAGATCAATTAATCAGGTCCAAGGGCATATGATTTAAAGAATAAAAGTGCTAGCTTTGTAGTGCAACATACCTATGGCCTTAATGAAGTTGTTTTTGTATTTTTCTAAGTTTCTTTTAAAAAGCTTTATATGGTCATCTATATGCATAATAAGTTATACCTGCATCAAAGTGTTATCTTACTGGACATTAGCTCATAAAGTCCTTACATTGCAGGTAAAGATGAGTAGGGCAAGCTAGTGCCAAGTCCTAACCAAGACGAAGTGCATATGGGCATAACAAACCTTGGGTTTTATGATGGGCTCAACTTTTTTGCAATAAAAAAATAAATTTCTTAGCTTTATGTAATAATAACGTTTTTGGAAAATATTTGCATGTCTTCTATATTTTGTAAGAGAGTTATGCTTGTTATGTAAAACTTTTTTTTTAGAATTCGTATTTATATTAAACAAGTAATGAGGTTTTAAATATGTTCAAAATAAATAATTTTTTTTTAAAAAAAATGGAGTGTTACAAACATGTTATGAAATAATTATAATTATATGCATGTTCATCAAATTAACTCTTCATCTCTTCACCAAACAACTCTTCATCTCCTATAATTCACTATTATCTTGCAAGAAGTTATGACTAATGATGTATTTATTTACTAATCATTTACTTTGTTTATATGGTTATAAGACTATAAAAGGAGCACTCATCTCCTTCCTTTTATACACTTGAGATTGAATAAAAGTTGTCTCTTAATTATTGTTGTGCCTCTTATTTACTTTCTCTATTTCTTTTATGTATATTGTTGTGCTCCTAATTGATAAATAATATAACATGTTATTAGCACGGATCCCTAGCCACTAAGAAGTAATATGATAATATGTCTCCTTTTATATTACTCCTGGAGGTATGAATGAAGCTATCTTGATTTGTCTAAAATCATATACATATTTTGCTTATGCATTTATAGAATTTAAGAATATTGGATCTATGAAATTGTTCCTTACTTTCTTTATTAATGATTACATATATTTTATGAGAATTGGATTGTAACATTTATCTAATGTTGATATTTTTAAGAATGCATCCTTGAGGGATTCCACTACACATAATGAAGATTCTCTTTTAAAATATGTTCCTAAAGAACTATTTCAAAATTATGATGTCATTCACCAACATCAGGTTCATGAAGGATTCACTCTATAAGTGTATATTTTATATGTCTTTGAAGGACTATACAAATATTATGAGTTCATGTTGTCAAGCAAAACTATATTCGAATTTCATTCTCCATATCTTCCAAAAGAGTTACAAAATGAAGATATAAATAAGGCATAATTGTTTATTTGAAACAATTTGAAGGAAAAATATGAAAATCAAAAGTGTTTGAAGAAATATGGTCATTTACAAAAAAATTGTTCATTTTTGTTTTGAACAACTTCTTTACTTCGTTGGCACATTGTTCTATTTTCAACCTCTTAGATTTTTAATGATAGATTTTTCCATACTTATTGATATAATACAATATATGAATGAGTTGTACGTAGTGTATATATGTACTTGACCCTTTTAATTGATTTATATGTTTTTATTGATTTTTTTATAATTTCTTGAATTACTATGCACATATTTAAGAATATGAATAGTATAAATAATTTTGTGGAAGAAATCAATCCCTGAAGAATTGTAAAATATTATGGTTTTCTTTTGTGATCATCTCCCCAAAGGAGCTAAAAGTTCATATATAAGCTTAATGATAATTTCAAAAGCCCGATTGATTCTCTCTTATTTGAAATTATGTAGAGAGAATAATAATAATAAAATATTAGAGAGCACATGATTTTATAACACAAATATGCTCCTATTGTAGCAAATCAAGAATGCCAATATAAATTGATGTTATGTTTTCTTTTGTTAAATATAAAATATGAGTTTTTGATTTAAAGAAAATCATGACTAAGGTAGCGTTTGTTTTTTTGTCTAAAATCTAAATGGGTCTGAATTTTTCTAAAGTTTGAATGGGTCTGAATATGAAAATCTAAATGACATGTTTGTTTTTCTTTTTTAAATATCTGAATATAAGTGGCATCTTGTTTGTTTTTACAATAAAAAACATCTTAAACTTGGTTACTTGACATTTTTGTCCTTGTAAATTAAAACAAAAAAAGAGGATTAGATTTTATAGTTTAGGAAATAAGTTATTTTACAGAGATATTTTTAGAATATAATATTTACTTGTCATTCAGACTTTTTTCCATTTAAATAAAAGTCACAAAAGTTTACTTTTTCTATTCAGATGTAAATGTCTGAAAATCATATATAAGTTCCAAAAAACAAACAAGAATATTTTAGAAAATGTCTGAAATTAATAAAATTTTATACTTCAGACATTTAACAAACAACTTCTAACGCAATTCCTTAACGGATTACTTGTGGATTATTATTAGACATAACCGTTATCCAATAACTTTTCAAAATTATAATGGTTATAGATCTTATCATAAAAATCAACATGTGAATATTATACCATCAAAAGTAGTACAAATCGATGGTGATGGACCAGAAGTTCAAATTCAAAATCTTCTAATTTGGCTTAGTAAATTTGCTATACAAATTTAAATATTTTATGAAAGTTCTCCTACGATTAGGGAGAGCAAAGTGATATTATGTCTAGTGGACAATATAAATTTTTTGTTTCACCTTTATCCCATTTTAATCTTTATATGAGTTAAAATTTATTTGAACTTGAAGTTCAACATGATTATTGTGTAATATATAAATGCTTGAAGCTTGTAATAGATCAATTGGTGGAAATATTTAATTCTTGGAAAGTTGAAGTGAAATAATTTGGCACTCTTGAAAATGTCACGTTTGCATGTAAAGCAAATTTTTTTATCTGTATTAAATTATTGAATATATTGCTACTGGAAAGGCATAACGTACCAACTAGAAAAATGAATCTTAAATACCTTTGAAAAGGTAAATGGTGAGAAATAAAGAGATTCAAATTGCCCTATAAAAGGCATATATGCAATTTGAGAGAGAGAGATCCTTAGCCCTTATAGAGATATATGTATTAGAAACGTTGAAAGATCTCATTGGGCATATCTATTGAAAAATAAAAAATATATGATCAACAGTGTGTTGATACTTAGTGTAAGAGAAAAATTGAAATTGACATAAGATTCTTGTCAATAAAAATTTAGTTATTTTGGTCAAATTTTTCAAGGTCTTGAATAAAAAAGTACGAAGATCATGAAATTATATGATTGGCCAAAATTGTAAAATATTTGGACTTGTAGTCCATATGCCAGAGGACGTAAATTGATTAGTAAAATTTGATGAATTTTGGGCTTGTAGTACATACACTTGAAGTCATAAAACTTATTAATAAAATATGAGTATGAGCTATAGTATGTCAAAAATTAAATTGAAGAATTTATGTACTTATCCTTGAAGGATAAAATGCTTGAAACAAGTACTTGAAGTACTAAATAAAAAAGCTTGCACCTTATATGTTCTTGATAAAACTATTATTATATTGTGTTTATCATAGCAATCTAGACTTATAAAGTATAATCACTTGAGTGAAAATTTATTATAAGTGGGATATATCATTATCCACCTTGCTTTGCGATTTTTATTAAAAATTAAAAATTACATTTGCAATTTTTGCAAATTGTGTTGATGAGTTCATGAAAAAACTTCTGAAGAGCTTATGAATTTATTTCTTTTAAGAATGGAATTCAAGATGAAATATCTTGAAATGAAAGAATTTCTTTGAATTTGTGGATTCAAATTTATCAAGTGAAATGTTGATATTATTGAAATGCCAAAAGTATTTCATATAAAAAAATTGATCTACTTTACAATATATTGTATATGTCTCGATCCCGAAGAACCGTATTTTATTCTAACTTGTGCCTACAAAGGCACTGAAAAATTGCATAAGTATAAATTAAATTATGTTCAGCATAAACTTGAAAATGTTTAAATAATGTGAAAAATTTATCACACTCTTTTCTTGATATGGATGCTAAAGCTTCATTTTATTTAAAAAGATCAACAAAATTGTGAAGATATATGCATAGCGATATTCTTCAAATTCAAGATGACGATATCTATAACTTTATCATGCATTTTCAAGTTTTCAAAGGATGGTGTTGATCCTACAAATTGTTTCATCAAAGTATTGTTTGTCACAACTAATTATGATTGATCTTTGAAGCATCCATGTCATTTTAAAGGGGAACATGTTTAACAAGGAGAGTTATTGATATGAAGAACTATATGCACTGTACTCATCTTCCTTCACTAGGATTTTGTCCCACTACACTTTTCCTAGCAAGGTTTTAATGAGGTAGTTTGCACCTCTTTAAGATACAAATAAAAAGTGTACTTTTTTTCCTTCGCTAGTTTTTTTCCCTATGTGATTTTTACTAGCAATGGTTTTAATGAGGCATATTCTTTCCTATAGTCTTTAATGAGGCATAATTTCATCAAAGCAACTCTTCATCTCTTCAGCAAAAAACTCTTCATCTCCTATAACTCCCACTATCTTATAAGAAATTATAACTAACAATGTATCCATTAACTAATTATTTACTTCACTTGTATAGTTATAATACTGTAAAAGGAGGTCTTACCTTCTTCTCTATATACATTTGAGATTGAATAATAATTGCCTTTAAATTATTGTTGTGCCTCTTATTTGCTTTCTTTGTTTCTTTTTTATTTATTGTTGTGCTCCTAATTGATAAATAATTTAACACGACATGATTTATTTAATTCTCATTCATGCACTACTAGAAAAATGATCTTTACTGACACTTGGTTTGTGACACTTTAATACAAAGTATCAGTATTTGTATACATATGGGCCATTTTCCGTGTTTAACACATATGTATCACAAATTAATGATACTATGGTGTCTGTAATTGTGACATCAGAAATCGCTGACACTAAAGTATTAGTAATAAAAATAAAATAATTCTAATCATGTAACAGATGGAATTCGAACCTGGGACCTCGAACATCGGAACATTTAAGTTTAAGAAAAAGACCATTGGTCTTTTTCTTGGTGACACTAAGGTATCAGTAAAAGAAAATAAAATATAAATTTCGTTCCAAACTGATTTTCGAACCCAGGACTTTCCAAAGCCAAAGCATTTAAGTTTAAAATTGAAACCGTTCTGACCTTTTGTTAGTTATGCAACTGAATTAGTAGAATATTATAATTTTAATATGAAGCTCTTAAAATGTATTGAGCGCGGCTCATTGAAAATTTTAGCGGGTTTTGGCTGAAAATTTATTAGTAAATAATATATTTTCAGTTAAAAACGGTATCGTTTCACTTAGGAAAAATAAAGATAAGTAAAACGCATCGTTTTATACAAGCCTAAGACCAAAATCGAAGCTAATTTTTTTCTAAGTCATTCACTCATCAGTCTTTCACCACTCGGTTCTCCTTCTCTGTCAAAGCTAAGTAAACCAAACCCTAAAATCATATCCCTCACTGTAATCAAACTTCACGTCGATCCCAACCAAGCTCGAAGCAGAGGAATTCATTTCTATCACGATTCAGTTCTCTCTGTCTCTCTCTCTTCACTGCGATAAATTCGTTTCTGAAGGTGCCATTTATTCATTTTTATTTATTTTTAATTATTATGTTTCCAATTTACAGTGCCTATTTTCCTCATGCATGTTGTTTTGTTGCGGTTTAACTGTAGAATGAGTTTTAAAATTCTTAGTTTTTTTTTTGTAATCTTGATTGTTTATACTTTAGGACCTGGGAAAACCTAACAGAGAGGTAAAGGTAACTAAAGTTGAATTATTGTACTAGAGTCTTTAACTAAGAGTAGTTTTATAAGTGTCTGATTCAAATCAGTTTTCTTTCGTCTCTTTCTTTAGTTGCCTTGTCACTGGACTTTGAATTTCATGTACACTTTAACTGGAATTGATGGATACAATGTCAATGTAGATTTGGGTTTTTCTCATTTTCCCCATTTCTCGAAATTGCATTTTAAATTTTGCATGATGCTTTTAATTTTGGGCCTAACTTATTCCATTTAATTAGCGCTTGATAAAGATACATATTAACAAAGGGTCAATTCATCAATCCTTTCCCTGTAATGTACTTGCTAGACTTAGTATAAATGCAATATCTCACATGCAAACCCTTCAACAACAACAAGTATTGTCCTTAATCTTTTTTTATGCGATTTCCCTTGTACAGCTCTCTGACATAGTAATTAACAATCTGTCGCTTTTGAAGAATCACAAAAGTTTACGGTGTAACAGCTGTCTTCATTTGGTAATTCTCTTAAATCACTCACTTACTTTCAATTTATATTATCGTTGTGTTCTGAGTTTTACTTGTACTGAGATGTTTTAAATATTGACATGCATAGTTTTACTTTCGTTTTTGTTGCATAGACTGTTCTGGAATAAAATTTTTTATTCTAATATATACTTTTGTTTGTTCTAATATGAAAAAGAAATTTTGAAAAATGTGGATGTGGCATGTTTTGTTGGCTTGCTGAATGTGTACATGTAAGTTAGATTTGCTGGCTTGGTGAATGTGTACATGTATGCTCTGTTGGCTTGTTGAATGTGTACATGTATGCTCTGTTGGGTTGCTGAATACTTAGATATATGCTCTGTTGGGTTGCTGAATGCGTACATATATTTAAGTGAGTCTAAACAAATAGAATTTAGATTTATTTTGTAATTTGTATTTTTTAATTTAAACCTAAAGTTTGGAGTTATTTGTGCAATTTAAGTAAACTTATTAAACTAACAACATCTAACAAATGAACAGGTAACAATACAAGTTACGGACAAAACTTGGATATTCTGTGATAGATTGTCTGATGAGTATAGTGATGGGGTTGATGATTTCTTGGAGTTTGCCATTCTTAATTCTGAAAATAGAATGTCAATTAGATGTCCTTGTACCACTTGTTGTAATATGGAGTTTTTGAGTCCTCAACAAGTGAGGCTACATCTATTTAAAAAAGGTTTTCTAGAAAATTATTTAGTTTGGAATTGGCATGGTGAGGTGGACCGGAAACCTACCTCTGTAAAATGCCAAGACCAGCCACAAAATCAACGTTTTAGATGTCCGGATTATAGTTATGTAGATGACATGGTTCATGATGCTTTTGAGCATTGTGATAAAGATCCTAGTTCTTTTAAGAATGTGCTTGAAGATGCTGAAAAGCCTCTATATCCGGGTTCAAAGCATTCAAAGTTATCGAGTCTAATGAAACTGTACAATATAAAAGGACTTTATGGTTGGTCTGATAGTGGGTTTTCAGTTTTATTGGAAGTGCTTAATGAGATATTGCCAAATGATAATAGTTTGCCTAAGTCCATGTATGAGGCCAGAAAAATAATGAAGCTATTAGGCTTAGATTATGAGAAAATACATGCATGTCGAAATGATTGCATTCTTTATAGGAATGAGTTCGAGAATCTTAGTGAATGCCCAAGGTGTGGAGCATCTAGGTGGCAAATAAGAAAAGATGGATAAAAAAAAATTAGAAAGGGGGTCTCTAAAAAGGTGTTATGGTATTTTCCTATAATTCCTAGGTTGAAAAGAATGTTTCAATCACCACAAACTGCTGAGAACTTAACATGGCATGAAAATAAAAGAATTAGAGATGGCAAGCTTCGCCACCCAGCAGATTCACCAGCTTGGCAGTTAATTGACAAGAAATGGACTGATTTTGCCCAAGAGCCGAGAAATCTTCGGTTCGCTTTATCATCTGATGGGATTAACCCACATAGCACACTTAGCACTACTTATAGTTGTTGGCCTGTTACATTGATAACATATAACCTTCCTCCGTGGCTGTGTATGAAAAGAAAATTTATGATGTTGTCTCTACTGATATCTGGTCCTAAACAACCTGGAAATGACATAGATGTATACCTAGCACCATTGATTGAGGACTTAAAAACCCTATGGGATGTAGGCGTTGATGTGTTTGATGGTTATAGGAAACAAACTTTTAATTTACGAGCTGTGTTGATGTGGACAATTAGTGATTTTCCAGCTTATGGAAACTTGTCTGGGTGTACTGTTAAGGGGTATTATGGTTGTCCAGTTTGTGGGATAAACACATGTGCATGTTGGCTACCGCATAGTCGGAAAATGTCATATATGGGTCATAGGCTGTTTATTGAAAATTCTCCTAAGCCTTTGTCTGGTACAAGTATCTTAAACTTGGTGGCTGACATTGACACCAAGTTTGGGAAAAAGGTCCAAAAAAAGCGTAAACGGGGTAAGGTTGAAGGTCACAATAAGGGTAAAGGTGAGGGTAACAGTAAGGGTAAAAGTGAGGGTGAGGGTGATGTTGAGGGTGAGGGTGAGGGTGAGGGTGAGGTTGAGGGTGAGTGTGAGGGAGATAGTGAGATTGAAGGTGAAGGTGAGGGTAAAGGGGATGTAGCTCAGTTGCTGTACAAAAAGAGATCAATCTTCTTTGATTTAGAATATTGGGAGCATTTGTTAGTTCGCCATCAACTAGATGTGATGCATATTGAGAAAAATGTATGCGAGAGCATCTATGGCACATTACTCCAACAACCGGGGAAAACAAAAGATGGAATTAATGCTAGAAAAGATCTTACACATCCAGACCTTAGAGAAAAAATTAACAAAGCATTGATTGTATTAGCTCCTGATGAACAAAACAAAGTCCTGCCCCCTGCCCCGTACACTTTAAGTAAAAAGGAAAAAAAAATGTTTTGTGAAACCTTGCAAAGTGTTAAAGTTCCTGATGGCTATTGTTCTAATTTTAGAAATATTATTTCAATGGAAGATTGTCGTCTTCACGGGCTTAAGTCTCATGATTGTATACCTTGATGCAACAACTACTACCATTAGCAATTCGAAATTGTTTACCTCAAAATGTCAGATCTGTTATAATCAGGTTGTGCCTCTTCTTTAATTCTTTGTGTTCTAAGGTAGCAGAGCCCAATTCTCTAGACCAATTGCAAAAAGCACTTACAATCACCTTATACAATTTAGAACAATCTTTCCTACCTGCCTTCTTCGATATAATGGTCCATTTAACAGTCCATCTAGTTGAAGAAGTTAGATTATGTGGCCCGGTTTACCTTCGATGGATGTATCCATTTAAGAGAGAAATGAAACCTATAAAGGACTATGTACGCAACCGATACCGTCCTGAAGGTTGCATTGCAGAGTGCTATATTGCTGAGGAAGCACTTGAATTTTGTGTTGAATACCTTTCAAATTGTAATTCAATCGGACTACCTACTGGTTGTCTAATTGATTTTACAATCGAAAGGCCACTCGGATGTGCAAATATTAAAGTGGTTGATGGCCCTACATTGGCGCAAGCGCACCGATGTGTTCTGGTGAACACCCCCGAGATTCAACCATACATAGAGTATGTGACTGAAAATTTGAACCTCTTTTTCGTTAATTTTTTTTCAATTTTAATAATTCTGTTGGTATAATTTTAGGGAGCATTTGGCCTTATTGCAATCAACACACCCTCGTCAATTAAAAAAGCCTTTATGGTTGCCAACCGAGCACTCCCGTACGTTTACTGATTGGCTGAAACAAAAGGTTAGATTAACTTCATTAGATCTAATAAAAGTATCCAAGTAAAAGCACACAAACTTTTCTCTTTCAACTAATTATTGTGATTTTATTAATTGAACAATAGGTAACAACTGATAAAGCAAATAATGTAGTGGTTGACGAAAAAGTATGGTGGCTGGCAAACAAACCCCGCTCAAGCGTGGTTACATATGATGGCTACTGTATTAATGGTTTTAATTTTGCTACAAGAGATCGGGACAGCAACCGCATAACACAAAACAGTGGCGTTTATGTAGTTGCTAACACTTTACAGATTTCAAGTTCGAAAGACAAAAATCCTCATTCTGGGGATATGCCTTTTTATGGGGTTGTCAGTGAAATTTGGCAGCTTGATTATCTAGGGGTTAAGAACGTACTTTTCAAGTGCGATTGGGTAGATGATAGAGGGGTTAATGTTGATGAGTTAGGGTTCACTGTAGTCAATTTAGATCGAATAGGCTACAAATCTGACTATTTCATTCTAGCTCGTCATGCAAAGCAAGTGTTTTATGTGAAAGATCAGTTAGATAATAGTAAATCAGTTGTTTGTTCAGTGAGCTCAAAATGTAATTATTCAAATGAGGACTTGTGTGATGGCATCGATGAGTATGCACCATTATCCAACAATTTTCTAGAATGTAAGTTAGGTTTGGGTGATGAGGAGTTTGTGTCAGAGTAGTTGTTGATGTTTTTCTTGTAAATATTGGTGCGGAAAATGAATAATCCAACTACTATGCCTTATTACCACTACTTCCTGTAAGTCACCAACAAATTTGTTTTTTATTATTTTATTATTATATTAGGATATTAGATTGGTATGCGGTGCACTCATCCACTTTGATGTATTTGCAGGTTTGTTGGAGACATGACAGAAAAAGAGGAGCCAACATTTGATCCAGATCTAGAAGGCAGACCAAGACGAAACCTTTCAACGAAGAAAGACCTGCAGAGAGGAGCTAGTGACGACACTGAGGTTATGTACAATTCCTACGGAGTTCCAGTTGGCAAAAAGAGAAATGATCTGAGGAACTACATTGGGGTGATTGTACGCGAAAGAGTTCCAATTATCTATGATGATTGGAGGAAAGTGCCACTAGACATCAAGGAGACGTTATGGACTCATTTTCAGGAAAGGTTTAAGTTGAGTCTTAAGGCGAAAACCCAAGTATTCAAGTGGATGGGAATTGCATTAAGGGGCTTTAGATGTAAGTTGGCCAATGAATATATTCTGCCCAATGCAAACAACTTGAGTTCACTGAAAAAGCATCTTCTTGAGTATGAAGGCATTAGAAAAGAGGACTAGAAGAGCTTTGTTGATAAGGTTTTATCTGAAGCCTTTCAGGTATGTTTAAAATTATGTTAGTTAGATAATATTATTGAGTTCATGTAACCATTTTAATCAATATCCGCTTTGTGCAGGAAAAAAGTAAGGCAGCAAAGGAAAAAAGAGCAAAGAATATGTACAATCATCACTTAGGCAGCACAGGATATGCTGGGTTGTTGCATAAAAGAGTAAGTATAATAACCACTCTATACAAACTTATGACATTTTCAATACAAATAATAGGATGATTCATACCAGTTTTCAATTCAATTTTTGTTGAATTATTACAGCAGTTGGACCTCGGAGTTACTGAGCGCGAGATTGACCGCAGTGAAGCCTGGTTATTGGCTCATAGGAGAAAAGATGGAACTTATACACCTGAAGTGCAGCAAGTGGCTGAGAGAATTGTAAGTTTCCACCACCACTATCATTATTTAACTTATTTATTTTTTTATTCCTAATTTTGATCAAATTATTTTTGTATTTATTTTGTAGAGTGAGCTAAGAAGTCAAGTTGAGCAGGGAACATTCCAATCCCAAGGACCGAATGATATCCTAGGTGAAGCACTTCAAAAGAAGCCTAATGGAAGTCAGGTGCAAGGATTGGGTCAATTCATCACCCCATCCATGTATTTCAATGTCCCTGACCCCACGGAGTTGGCGCGAGAACGGAGAATGTATCAGGAGAGTTTTCAGTTTATGCAAGCTCAATTAGATCAAATGAATGCAAGGATCAACGCCTGCAACAACACTGAAGTTGGCAGTTCCAACTTTCCTAACTCCAAAGGTGGTTGCAGTGTTAAGATGGAGATAGATCGTCGATCACCCAGCAAAGTTACTCCAAAGTCAGTGACTAACAACCCCAAAGCAACTCCAAAGTCAGTGACCAACAACCCCAAAGCTACCCCAAAATCAGTGACCAACAACAACCCCAAAGCTACCCCCAAGTCGGTGACCAAAGTTAGTCCAAAGTCAGTGACCAATGACCCCACTGTTTGTCCAAAACCTGACAAAAACATCAACACACCTCCCCTGCCATCCCCTGCAAAGAATCCACCCCCAGTAGTTTGTGAAGCCACTTCAAAAATCACCCCAAGAAGATCTCCAAGATTAACTCCTTCAAAGAGAAAAGTGGATGGCCGAAGGTCTCCTACAAATGCCGTGGTATATCTGTATGAACAGAAACGAACAACAAAGGAACCCGTTGTTGTAAAACCAGTGACAGCAAGGAAACTGGTTCTGAGAAAGAATACCCGTGGAGCTGTGAAAGCAAGAAAAGAGAACAAAAGTTCACAAATGAACATCTTTTCTTTGATGATTGAGAGCTCCCTGCCACGGACGATTATGATTGCCCATGATTTGAAGACTTTTGGTGTCTACTGGGAGAGCAGATTGGACGAGCAGATTTGCAATGAAGTCATTGAGTTTACAGAGCTCTCAAATTCTGTTTTGGAGATATGGATCAAGTAAGAAATAAAAAACTTGATTTATGTTTTTACTATGTTTTCTAATTTTGCAAACTGTCATTTATTTATTTCTTATATTCATGCCATGAAAGTTTCTTTTTTTTAATAGACATTTGTATGAAGAGATGGATAATGGCAGTGGTGTTATTCCAATTCAATTTGGATGCATAGCTAAGTTACACCCAAGTCAAGCAAGCTACCCAAATAAGTGTTCCTATATTTCAGACCTTTTGGACAAGATTCAAATAGCCCAAATAATTGTCTTCCCATATAACCCAGGGTATAGTTTATTTATTTTTTGTCTATTTTATTTTTTAACATAAATTATTTAAATTTATCTTGTAATCTGTTTTTTTTTTTACTTGTTTGTTTAGTGGCCACTGGGTGCTAGTAGCAATTGATATGGTGAGGCGAAAAATTTATTATCTTGATCCATTAGGTGATAATCCTGATGATGAGTTGAAGCAAATGGTGAATGAGTAAGTTTAATTAGTTTACTTAATTCTTTATTAATTTTTTATGTTGTAAATTAATTTGTTGCATCTGTTATTTATTATTTATAGTGGGATAACAATGCATCAAGTGAAGAGTAATAAAAAGAAGGCTGTGCAGTGGGTCTCTGTGAAGGTATTAATGAAACAAAGTTATGATTTCCATTCTTACTTCATCAGTATATTTGAAACTAAGTTTATTTTTTTTTTTTTAGTGTCCGAAACAAGCTGGAACCTTTGAATGTGGTTACTATGTGATGAAGTACATCCAGGATATTGTTCGCGATTTGTGCATTCTTGAAAACAATGTGAGTTTCTCCAAAACTTGTTTAATATTTGTTCGAAGAATGCATTGTCAAATGGATTTTCTTAAGTGAATTGTAAAGATGGTTAATGGGTGAACAGTTTGCTGCTTTATGCTTGAAACTAGCAATATAATCATATCTTGTGCTAGGGATTAGAGGAAGTGTTGTGTATGTTTAGGATAATCACATACACTTCATTTGCCATATTTATTATAGGTAAAAGCTATAACGCTATATACCATTTTACTGAATGCATTCAACATGTTTGGAAAAATTAATGCCAATTTTTACTGTGTTCTACTATGTATTTAAGGCACTTTAGTGTAAACCAAAATGATTGGAGTTGTTGCATGTACAAATAGAATGCATATAAATCTCAGTGTTCAGTGTTAAAGTATTATTGAGCAATGATTGGAGCTGCTGCATGTACATATATAAAGCATATAAATCCCAGTGCTGAGTGTTAGAAGTAATATTGAGTAAAGCAAATAATATATTATAAATTATCAGCTTCTTAGACAGCTTTGGTAACCGTTGTTTGCTATGGTAATACAATTTATTTGCATGTTCTTCAGTTTTGATGTTAATCCTGGCAAACTTAAAAATATATGTTTTTATTGTGTTCTTCTATTTTAGGACAGATTATATAATATATGAATATATTTTGTTGCTTTATTTTTGAAGTTCAAGGGCTGTAATGAGTACACTATGGACGATCTTTCGTAACTTCGCGATCAGTGGGCGATGTATGTTGCAAAGTTACTTGTAGCATACAATAATGAGGTAAATTATATTTTTTCTTGTAAATATCAAAGAATTGATTTTTGTAGCATAGTAGCTAATTGATTCTATATACTGCAATTATAGGTGGCAAAGGTGAAGGGAAAGGCAAGGATCAAAGAGTAGATGTACTGATTGTTTCCTGCAAACTGTCATTATGTGTTCATGTAAATATTTGACATGTTTTCAAACAATATTTTGGATATTTGTATTACTATTTTATTTGATACCTATTTAAATGTTGGTAGGAATATTATATACTTATATTTAATTATTCAAATTTGTACTTTAGTTTAATTTGAATAGATTTTCTTTGAATACCATTATTTGATTGGCAAAACTAAAAGAATAATGAAAATAATCGAGTAACAACAATAATTTCGGCACCATTTAATCGAAGCCATTAATGCTAAAAAATGATTCAGCATCATAATATTAGTGATGCTATAGTATTACAAATTGCTGACACTAAAGTATTAGTATCCGTTTATTCTATCATGTCATATCCCAGTGTAAAACAAACTATTGACATGTAATAATTGTTAGTAAATACTATTACTATAGTGTCATAATATTTTGTGATACTATGGTGAAAGTAACTTTTAACAAGTGATCATTATCAGTAATTACTAATACCATAGTGTCATAAATTTGGTAATACTATAGTAACAGTAATCACTAACACCAATTACAAGTGTCACTATTTTTCTGACTCCCAGATTACTGACACAATTAACAAGTGTCAGTGAAAGTAATTTCTGACACTATTCTAAAGTCAGTAAAGACCATTTTTCTAGTAGTGATGGAATCATCAATATTTGAGCTAAGACTGAAGGGAAATGAGTCTAGGTCTAAGTTTGAAAGGAGACAATGTGGTGGAGCATTGTTAGATATGCTTGAATTCAATGCAAATGAAATTATTGACTCCATTACTTTGCCCTCCTGCTTTCTCTTCCTTCTTATCCTTTTTTGAATATATATATATGTATATGTCTATATATATGTATATCTCTATGTATGTATGTATATATATATGTATGTATATGTATATAAATATATATATGAGAAGAATAGGTAATTTATGGTTTTTTGTTGATTATATTCGAGTGCCATGCTTTTTTTATTATTTTATTCATTTAATTTTCTGTGTCATTTTTTTATGATATATTTTTTCCTTGCATGCTATGTCGAAAGATTAACAAATTCATTTAAATTTGGGTAATATTGCACAAAATACCAATATTTATTTTAAGTCCATTATTTATAGAGTTGGCATCTTATGGCAAGTATTAGAATTTTATTTATTGCATATCTTGTAATAGGGATTAATTATTAATTTACTAATTTAGTGATATTCCAATTTATTAGGAATATTTGTTTCTTAATTTTATTAGATGTCTAATTTAGCAAGTCAATTAATGACGAGATTCTATAATTGGGGCATAAGATTTATTTAGAGTAAGAGTTGGTACAAACAGGAAGTTTATTAAATACTCTAGATATTTCTTAGGAGACAAGCAAGGCAAGAATATTAGATTTATTCTTATTCAGATTCATAGGAATTATAAGAGGAAAGAAACTCTTATTTGGAAAGAATCCAAATCTTTAAGACTTGCAATTTTCGTGAAACCCTAGTGCCTATATAAAAAGAAGTATTTCACAATTGAAGTTGCACAACACAGAATATAAAGTAAAGAAGCAAAATTTAGCCTCCTCCCAAGAAAATCTGGATTTGGCGCATAATGTTATGTTGATTTGTTTTCTTAGCTTTTTCATTCAAAGTCTTGTAATAAGACTATTTCTTTTCATCTCTGTGAAGGATTTATATGGATCTTGGATCACTAGACATTGGAGAATTAAAGAATTGCCATTAATCACATTGCGAAGTGCCTTGAGGATTGTAGATTAAGAGGGGTAGCAATTATTCAAGAAAAGTAGATATAGTCTATGGTTGAGTAAGTTGTATGGTGATAAACTATAACTGAGAGTTTTAAGTTTGGTAAATCTATAGGTTGTAACATCTCAACTTAGTGAATTGCTTTTCTTCTGGGCGTGGCCTCGTAGATATAAGATTGATTAACCTAAACCCCATAAAAATCTTCATGTCGTTTAATTTATGTAATTTATTACATATTGGAAAATTAATATTTTTTATACGGGTGAACAGTAACCGTGAACAATATTTATGAACAGTTTCAATGAAAAGTAATGGTGAATAGTTTTTTAAAAAATTAATTAAGTTGTTAATTATAGGGTTTTAACTGCGTACATCTATTTGCAATAGATCTAAATTCCTTTCAATTTATAATAAAGGTTAAATAAAGAGAAAAAAAATCCAAATCGTAAATTCAACAAAAAGTAATAACAAAAATGATAAAATTAATTAGATGTATGTTTCAATTAGCATGTATGATAATAGAATGAGATATTAAAGTAAATAGTTAATGCAAATAAATGCATTATGACTATTCAATACTCGTAAATAGAATCGATAGTCTCATAAAGACAACTATAATTCATTTCTCCGTATTTATTCATATATATAGAGCCTCATATGTTTGTTATTCTTCATCGCTCTTTTAATTCTAATTAAGTTGTTCACAATTCACTTTGGAAAATATAAAATGTCGAAGAGTCTTGGTTTTATCATCTTGGCTATGCTTGTAGTAGCAAGCACTGAAAGCATATTTATTTCAAGCATTAATACTGATCTAGAATCTAAACCATGTGTTTCATTTTCTACTAATTCTGTAGCATCACCTGATAGTGGCAGTTGCTTGGGACTTACAACTGAAGAATGTATAGCCAAGTCACTTGAGGAAGATTACACCTTATACCCTGTCTATAGATGCCAATGATTTTGTTAAATAGTTATTTCTCTTATGCCATATGAATAATTTTGGTGTAACCATCAATTATAGAGAAATTGGTGCTATATTTTAACAAACTAAAGAACTAATTATTATGAGCATATGATGTGTGTGTTTTATTGTACTAATTTGTTGTATGTAAAGAGCATTGAATTAATCTATGAGAGAGCACTTAGTTAAATATTGATAATAATCAAACGATTATAATCACTTTGTTAGGATTATTTGTCCTATTTAGAATTTGGATCTAGTGCTTTGCTAAGCTTTTTGATAATCTTTGTCCCATTTTAATCTTTATGCGTGCTGATTAATGATTTGCATGTCTTGGCCTTTCTAATTTTTGTTAGAGCTTGCAATTTTCTTACTAAAACTTCAAGCCCTCGTTGATTTCACTTCTAAACAAGCTTGCTATCCTAGGTATGAGCGGTTGCCAAAGCCTGAAAACTCTTTATAATGGAATTCATTTGGAATTGCTTAATAAGCTTAATACATGAGGATGATTTAAAAAAAAAAAGATTTCATAGTTTTCATATGTTCATGAAATTTTAAAAATTAACACAAAATTGAAAGTAAAAGGGAAAAATAAACCAAGGAGAATCATTAGGCAATTAAGAGAAACTAAATTTTAACCACTAAAAGTTATAAATAGTTTATATCGCAACATTTTACAGAAGCTAACAAAAGTTTAGCTAAATAGTGGATTTAAATCCTTTTTATTTTATCCTTATCTCTAATTAGGGTGGGTTTATTTACACCCTAAAAAATACTTTCAACATCCATATTTTACCTTTTTTTTAACTTCTAAACTATCTTTTAATATATTTTTATTTGTATTTTAATATTTAAGAGATGGGTGTAATCTTTTTATATGTAATTTGATCTAGGAGCATTTATGTAATAAAATAGTTTATAAAATGGAAGGTATTCATAGCAAATTTTAAGGTGCATAAATCCAAATTCTTTGCTGATGTAACACAATAAATAAACAAATAGAAAAATGGATTAAGATTAAACCCACTAACAATTACAAATATTCCAAAAAAAAAATTATATATCAACACAATTTCGTTTTTATTAGTTATTTCATTTTATTACTATCTTCATTTCATTTTCTATGTCACTTTTTTGTGATGTCATATTTTTCACTTGCATGCTATGCATAGAGATTAAAAATTCATTTAAATCTAAATAATTTGCATGAAAACTTCACAAAATAATAATATTTATAATAATAAGTGGATTAAAGTTAAATAAAGAGAAAAAAATCCAAAACATAAACTAAATAAAAAAAATACAAAAAATGATAATATCAATTAGTTGTATGTTTGAATTACCATGCATGATAACACAACGAGTTATTAAAGTCAATAGTTAATAAAAATAAATGCAGTGTCATTTATTCAATACTCATTTATGGAATTGACAGCATCAGAAAGGCTATTTTAACTTATTTTGCAATATTCATTGATATATACAGAGCCTTTTGTGTTGCTTATTAATTCTTCACTCGTCGTCTACAATTCAGTTTAGAAATCATAACATATCAAAGATGTTAAGTCCATTATTTATAGAGTTCGCATTTTATGGCAAGTCTAGTTAAATTGAAATTTTATTTATTATATCTTGTAATAAGGATTAATTTATTAATTCTCTAATTTAGTGAGATTCCAATTTATTGAGAATATTTGTTTCTTAATTTAATTAGATGTCTAATTTATCAAGTTAGTTCATGATGGGGTTTTATAATTGGTGCATAAAATCTATTTAGAGCAAGAAGTTGATTCACATATGAAGTTTATTAAATGCTCTAGATATTTTTTGGGAGACAAGTAAGGCAAGAAGCTCAGATTTAGTCATATCCAGATTCATAGGAATTATAAGAGGAAAGAAACTCTTATTTGGAAAGAATCTAAGTCTTTTAAGACTTGCAATTTTTGTGAAGCCCTAGTGCTATATAAAGAGAGGTATTGCACAATTGAAGAATCTGTATTTGGTGCATAATGTTGTGTTGATGTGTTTTCTTATCTTCTTTTTAACTCTATAGAGAGTCCATGTGAATCTTAGATCACTTGACATTGAAGAATTAAAGAATCGCTATTGATTACTTTGCTAAGTGCCTTGAGCATCGTGGATCAAGGGGTATCAATTATTCAAGAGAAACAAATTCAATTTAAGGTTGAGTAAATTGTATGGTAATAAACTGTAAGTGAGAGTCTTAAGTTTGGTAAGTCCATAGGTTGTAACATCTCAACTTAGTGAATTACTTTTTATCAGGGTATGGCCTTGTGGATGTAGAATTGATTAATCCGAACCATGTAAAAATTTTGTGTTATCTAATTTCTACAATTTATTGTGTTTTTAGAAAATTAATATTTTTTATGTAGATAAATAGTAACCGCGAACAGTAACTGTAAACAATAATCGTAAATAGTAATGGAGAAAAATATTTGAAAATTAATTAAGTTGTTAATTATAGAGTTTTAATTGCCTACATCTATTTGCAATAGATCTAAATTCTTTTCAATTGGTATCAGAGCAGGACATTTGTTGAGTGTTAGAAAATGTATATTTATAAAGGAGAAAATCATCATTTTACACTTCAAATTTTACTAACACTTCTACTTTTATGTATTTTAGTCTCTTGTAATTTAATTATGTGTATTTTATTTTAATTAAGTATTTTATGCATTTTAGGGGTGTCATGGTCATTTCACAATGAACGAGAGATCAGACGGCAAAACGGACATTACTTTTGAACTTAGGACAGTCGAAAACCTCAGGAGGAGTATAAAAGGAAAAATGGCACTGTTCACAAGTATGGTACTGTCATGTTACTGTTCACGATATTGTTCACATAGACGGAACGATGACGTGGCATTGACCGATGATGTGGCATTGACTGATGAGGTGTCACGATTCCATTGGAGAAAAGTTTTATGCACTGTTGATCGGTGACGTGGCAGCATATTAGTGGACCAAAAATCACGCGTACGGTACATGCATATACACAGGATTATTTTCAACCAACCGCGTCACTGTTCAAGTCGGTTGACTGTTCAAACCGCGTGGTCAAACCGCGTCACTGTTCAAACCACGTGGTCAAACCGCGTACTGTTGACTGATGACGTGGCGCAATCCTAAGCGTCCAAACTGTTTTTAATCCGATGATCATGATTTACTCAATGTATCTATAAAAAGGGGGCCTTCCCCCCTAATTTGGCATCTTTGAATCCATTTTTGGGCTCCATTTTCTGTAATTCTTTCTCCATCTTGTATTTTCTACGTATTTTAATAAATTCCCATTTTGTCCTTAGTTCAATTATGAGTAGCTAATTTTCTTTCAAGCTTGGGTTAAAGGTGAAGTCTCAACATGTGTCATGGCCTTTATTTGGTAAATTTATTTTCTCTTCCCCTCTAGTTTTGGGGATGTTTTGACTTCTTATCGATAAATAATAATAATCTTGTGTAAGATACCGCCCTGGTTTCACTGGCTCCCTATTACAATGATATTATTATTTGGCACGATAAGCCCTTAGCACCATATTGATTAGAGTATGGTTCATGAGGTGTGGATTCCTCCCTCATGATTTAATTGGCACTAATAAGGAATATTTAGCCCATGGTGCATGTTGATACGGATCTAGATACCCAAGTGCGTCATTTCAATTGATTTCACTTTAATTCATTTCCACCATTTTAATTTAAATTTTAGGATAATCTAAATTACTTTCACCACAAATCCAACCACACAGTTAGAAGAATTAATTCTACCCATAATTAAAATCCACCTCCTCGTGGGATCGACACTTGTCACCATTGATCTATTCTACAATAGATTCGTGCACTTGCGAGTTCAATAAAATTTGCACAACAACATTAACCGTTTATTTGGTGAAAATCTTGGAACCTATATTTTTTAGGTATGAGTTTGTAAAGAGAGGGAGGTTTTTTGGCTTGTTCACCTGTACTAAATGGGATAAATTATGCTTATTGAAAGCAAATGATGGAAATTTATTTCACAACTATTGATGAAAGAGTTTGGCAATGCATACTTACTAGATATACTCCACCCACCAGAAGTGATGAAGATGGTGTAGAATCTCTAAAGCCAGTTAGAGAATGGACTAATAATGAACTCGACGCATCTTGATATAATGCAAAAGGACTTAATGATATTTCAATGGAGTTGATGTGTTTCAACACCAACTAATTTCTACATGCAAGACATCTAAAGCTGCTTGGAATATACTCTAAAGTACTTTTGAAGGCGACAATACTGTAACATGTTCTAAACTTCAGAACTTACATTTGATTTTGAAAACTTGAGAATGCATGAAAATGAAACCATATATATATTTAATTATAGAATCCTTACTATGGTTAATGACTTTTTTGTTCTTGGAAAACCAATTTTTGAGGAAGAAATTTGTAGAAAAAGCTTAAGATTTGTCCATCATATATATATCATCCTTAAATTTTGGCCATTGAAGAATATTTTGAATGTTTACCATGCCTAGGGGTTCAAGAAAATTGATGGTTTATGAGATTAACTACTGAAATTTAAATCCCAAGAAAGAAAAGAGTGTTGCTTTTCAAGCTTAAACATAGGCTCTTGCCGCCAAAACAAGTGAGGATGGTGATCCATATCTGCACGTGGATAATTCACTTGCACTCATTGCCAAGAATTTCAAGAAGATGTTGAAAAAGAAGAACTTTAACAAACCAAAGAAGACTTTTACATCAATGACTCCAACAGTTTAAAAAGGTTCTCCTAACTCTAATTCTAAATTGTTTGATTTTAACAAATTTGAGGAGGGTATTCGATGCAGAGAGTGTGGAGGCATAGGAAACAAATAAGCACAATGGGCTAATACTCTTATGAAAAAGAATCAAATAACAGTAGAAATTGTTAAAAAAAGAAAAATAATAGTAAATAACAGTAGAAACAACAAAAACAACAATAAATAATAGTTGGAACAACAGAATCAATGTAAATAGCAGCAAAAAATATAAAAAGTTACGTGAAAATAGTACAAAATTATCAAATAACAGTAGAAACAATAAAAAATAGCAAAATAGCAAAAATAACAGAAATAGCTGCAAATAAGTGCAACTTAAAGTGATAGTAATATAGAAAAATAAAAACATACAGGCCCTATTAGAGTAGTATACCACTTCCAATTTTTTAAATTATAGACTTTAGCAAAATTTGGGTTTAATAAAAAAGCAATTCAAGATTTAATGTGATTTTTTAAAAATATTTCTCCATTAAATGTGTAGAAGAGTCAATGAATTTGAAAGCAAAAGCCTGGGGATTTATAAACCAATAATTTCTACTGTCTAGGTCTACTTATTGAAACAACAACCTAATTAAAATCCTCTTCTTTGTTTATTATTATTATTATTATTAAAAGGAAGAACTAATTGGGTAGGTCTGCATGCTATGTTTTTTGTAAACTGTTCTAAAGCGTATCATTCTTTCAAAAAGCAATTTAAAGAACCTACTCCCTATACCATGATGCTTCCCCTACTTCACTATTAGTGCCCACTGTCATGCAACTAAATTATTAATAACTATATCTCCTAAATTTGTTTTTCATATACATCTTTTAAACTATTAGGATTTGATTTTGTTTAGTTTTACAATTACCACTTCTACTGGGTGATTAGAGATTCTATTGCATAACAGTTCAATCACACACAATTCAAAAATGCCCAAGTCACACACACAAGAACAAAAGAAGACTAACAACCGAATGGGGGATTCCAATATAGATTCATGATCCCCAAACCCTTAAACTTGCCACACCTAACATAGGCCACCTCCCTTTGTCAATAGACGGCAAACCACACTAGGATAAATTGGCACATCATCGTATTAGGAAAAAGATAAAATATAGACCTGTAAAACTATCACTGTCCGGTAAACAACAAAACACTTCCAGACCTTGGAATCACAAGAGCACACAAAAGATGAAAAAATGTAGACCTATAAAACTATCACAACCTCAGCTAAGCATAATTTTTACAGAATTATATAAAAATTAGATAGTTAGGCAAAAGTGTGCAAACCATCTATATGGACACTTAAATTTAAAAAATTATATATATATCTATATCTTATACATATATATGTATATTTTATTTATGTGTAAATAAATAATCATTTTGAATAAAGTATTATTTTACACACAGACACACACGTGCGTGCGCGCGCACACATACACATGCACACACTAAAATATATAAGGCAAAGAGAACAAGCTTAATATTAATAATCCCGTTATTGTTAGACCCCATATATCGCAATGCACTTTTTGTAAAGGAAAATCTGCTTTATTATTAGATAAATTAAAAGATTTCCTACAACTCTTGCCTAATTGGCAAGAAACACAAATATGGGGTGCTTTAGACCAACTAGAAAAGTCAATAAAATTATTGCGTTTTAAGGCCTCCAAGATTTTAGGATTGGCATGGCCAAGCCTCTTGTGCCATAAACTAAAACCACTAGATTCTCCTTGAATTGCGTTGAAGGCAGCATGAAAGTCTCATTCCAATGTGTATAGCTTCCCTTGCTTACTCCCCTATACCAGATCCTTGTCTTCCTTGCTCTTCACAATAAAACCATCAGTGTTAAATTCAAAAACACATTTAATATCATCAATGAGTTGTCCAATTGATAAGAGATTCCTTTTGAGTTTTGGAACAACTAAAATATTATTTAAGTGTAAAGAACCATGATTTGTATTTAAAGAAGCAGAACCAATATGTGAAATATTTAAATCTTGACCATTGCCGACAATTATTTTGTCATTACCTCTATACGGCCTTACATGATCAAGATTACCTGTGTTATTTGTCATGTGTGATGTTGCTCCAGAATCCACATAGAACTGTTGATCATTATTTTCTCGAAGATTCATCGTAGCTAGGGCCTGTAGATCCTCTTCATTGTCATAGTCGTATCTGCACCAACGTTCAGCAGCACTATGTTTGCGTTTGTGACAGATTTGGCAAATAACTTCTTCATCTGAGGTATTTTTTTCTTTATTTGGTTTTTGAGGCTACTGTTGTGGTTTACGATTGTTGCCATTGTAATTGTTGTAGTTGTTGGGGGTAATTTCTACCACCTGAGCTGCGTTGAGATCCTCTGCCTCGGTATGGAGGTCTTCCACCTCTTTGATTTTTGCCTCTTCCACGTTGACCAAAGAAGGCTTGGTTTTGATTTGTGCCAAGTCTAGCTTCTTCATCTTTTTCTACGATCACAATATGTTCATGGTTTTGGAGAGCATTGATGAATTGTTTAAGGCTGGGATATGGAGGTTTAGTGAGCATTGCAGTTTTGAAGTCAGCATATTTGGGACCTAAGGCTCTTGCAATTTGAAAAATCTTGTCATCGTCGTTCATTGGTTTTCCAATGGCTGCCAACTTGTCGCAAAGGCCCTTGAATTTCTTAAGAAATTCATCAAGCTTGGAAGATCCTTTCTTTAGAGAATAAAGGCTATCTTTTAGCCATGTTTCTTGCACCTTAGTTGCAGGCAACATGTTTTCTTCAACGGTGAGCCAGATTTCTCGAGCCGTTTGCAAGCCGATAACCATGCTCAATACGTCTTCGTTTATCATACTTCTGAGCCAAGTTGTGAGAAGTCCATCATTATTTTTCCACATGAGAAAATCTGGATTATTTATCTCTTTCCCATCTTGCTCTATCATCTTCGGTGGAGTCTTAACATCAACTATATGGTGATTTAGCCCAGGAGTAAATATAGGTGGTTGAACTTGAGAACTCCAAATAAGATAATTTTTAGTGTTGAGTTTTATTGGAACCAAACTCGAACACTGATGGAAAGATTGAAGGGATAGGGATGGTTCTGAATTTGAACTTGAAGCCATTAGGCTCTGATACCATGAAAAATATTTGAGATGCTTGAATATGGTGAAAATAGTAATTGTTTTTGTTACTTATGCAATTCTTGAATTTTACAAATATATAAAGACATTCAAGATGCTGTACAAGGAAAGACAATATTTGCAATAATTATAATAATCAACTAGCCGTTGTGATGAATCCACCATGACATGTGCTGCTATATTTTCCATCAATTATGGCTTAGACAAGATGTTGGAAATCCTCTTGCCATGGCGGTACAATTTAGAGGACAATTTGAATACTCCTTTTATTAATTCAGCAACTCCACACGACAAGTCAGAAGCAATTCCAAATATTTTGGAGTCTCCACATGCAATGCAACCTTTGACTATAAATGATTTAAATTCTAGTAGTTCACATGCAACTGAACCACCTAATTTGTCTAGGAATACGGACAACAGCCCTGCCACAAATTCACAACCAGATTATCCTGACATATCCAATCGCTTATTTGTGGAACTTAAGATACCAAACATAGTTGCAGAACTGCAAAGCCTAAATACTCATCCCATGATGACACGCAATAAACCCAAACAAAATCCTAAATTAGCCCTTCAAGCCAGCCACAGTAGAGAAATTGAACCCAAAACACTCAAAACTACCTTAAAGAATCCACTTTGGACTCAAGCTATGAAAGAAGATCTTCAAGCATTGCATCAAAATCAGACATGGGTCCTTGTGCTGCGGCCTAACAATGTTAATGTCATCAGATCGAAGTGGGTATATCGTATCAAATACAGAGAAGATGGAACCATTGATCGCTATAAAGCTTAATTAGTTGCCAAGGGATTCACACAGGTTCCATGAGTCGACTTCGATGAAACCTTCAGTCCCGTTATAAAGGTCACAACTGTTCGCCTTATCCTTGCAATTGCTGTGAGCTCAAAATGGCTTATCAAGCAGCTGGATCTTCGCAATGCTTTTCTTCATGGACTATTAAAGGAGACTGTCTACATGGAGCAGCCTCCCGGGTTTCGCAATTCACGTCATCCAGGATATGTTTGCAAGCTTCAAAAATCGCTCTATGGCCTGAAACAGGCACCTAGAGCGTGGTTCAGGTGTCTTTCTCAAGCCTTAATTTCTCTTGGATTTTCTAGTAGCAAAGCTGATAGCTCTTTATTTATATTTAATAACAAATCCATTCTTATACTTATATTAATTTATGTTGATGATGTGATCATTACAGGAAATAATGAGAAGGAAATTCAATCAATCATCAACAATCTGAGCTCAAAGTTTGCTTTAAAAGATCTTGGCAACCTACATTACTTCCTAGACGTTGAAGTTCAACAATTCACGCATGGCATCTTTCTCTCTCAAGCGAAGTACACTAAGGACCTTCTTTCCAAGGCAAGAATGCAGGATTGTTCTCCTATCAACACGCCGATGGCTATATGATCAATACCGTGTTCGGATGATAATGAACCTATGGATGCGACCGAATATAGAGGCCTTGTTGGAAGCCTTCAATATCACACCTACACAAGGCCCGATATCACATTTGCTGTCAATCGAGTCTCTCAACAATTCCAAGCGCCAACAAAAGCCAACCTCAAGGACGTGAAAAAGATCCTTCGTTACCTTAAAGGTACCCTTGACTTTGGCCTTAGATTTTTGTCTCAAAGCTCTCTTAAGCTCTATGCCTTTTTCCGATTTCGATTGGGCTGGATGTCCGTTAACAAGACGAAGTACAACAAGATTTTGCATTTATCTTGGAAGCAATTGTATCTCTTGGAGCTCCAAAAAACAACACACAGTCTCTCGCTCAAGTGCCGAAGCCGAATATAGGTCCATGGTCTCTGCCGCTGCCGAGTTAACATGGCTCACATATCTACTTAATGACAGTGGGTTCTATATTCCGAAAGCACCCACACTTCTCTGTGACAATTTGAGTGCAATCTATATGACTAAGAACCCAGTGTTTCATGCTAGAATGAAACATATTGAGCTTGACGTGCATTTTTTTCGTGAGAAGGTTGCTAAAGGGTCATTATTTACACGATATGTGCCTTCTCATCTTCAGATTGCAGACACTCTTACAAAACCTTTGGGGAAGCATCAATTTCTCATGCTACGAACCAAGCTAGGCGTTCATCGCATGTCACTGACTAGCTTTAGGGGGGTTGATAAGGACAAGTCACAAGCAACAAATATGGTAGCTTGTACCGCCATGGCAAGAGGATTTCCAACATCTAGTCTAAGCCATAATTGATGGAAAATATAGCAGCACATGTCATGGTGGATTCATCACAATGGCTAGTTGATTATTATAATTATTGTAAATATTGTCTTTCCTTGTACAGCATCTTGAACGTCTTTATATATTTGTAAAATTCAAGAATTGCATAAGTAACAAAAACAATTACTATTTTCACCATATTCAAGCATCTCAAATATTTTTCAGTTATGTCCCATTTCATAACATTTGCTTCATTTCACAGTGAACCTTCTCTTATAGAATGGTCTCCTTTCGGCCTAATTCACTTCTTTTTTTATATTCAGCTTAGGCCTCCCGATTTGAACTTGTTTTGTAGTGAGGCTTCAAAACTGGCCCATCAACTTTAGGCCAATTAGTCTTGTTTGGAAGGGATTAATTGTTGCTAAGTACGCAAGCAGTTATGCCCCCTTTGTTAAGCTCTTGTTTACATAATCAGATGGCTCACCATGATTACGTAAATTCCAGCCATGGCATGCTTGCATGGAAGCCCACTCATCTGCCACCTCCCACACTCACAATACCATTTGTTCCGGTCCACAATATAATGTCTTTCCATGTCAGGCATAATATGTACAACCTCAAATTGATATTTGCTTGCTTTTATAATAGACACACGTCTTGCAGCCTTAGCAATATTAGCAAATTCTTTTTTTGATACTCTTGGAGGTATATCTGTCTCCCAATCCTCACACTTCTTCCTCTTCCTTACCATCCTTTTCATAAGCTTCATTCTAATAAATTCAAGAAGCTCCAGAACCGGTTTCCATCTATACTCATTTAGATACCATTCATGACTTTGACATTTTATTTGTCACATGATCAGTCCTGTAAAACTAGCTGAAATGATGGCATGACCATGTGCTTGGATTATTGTCAACCAGCCACTTGTAAGCGTTTTCATCAATTTTGTTTATTGTTGCCATTGCATTATCGAAGCTAGTTTGTTGGTGGCTCTTGCCGTTTCCAAAAGTGCTCCCTCAAAATTACACTATACATTGTAACATTACCATCCTCCAAGTCTCTATTTCTTTTAAAAAAATTTCAAAATTTTCGCACCTTCTTTTGCATAACATAATATCACCCTAGTTGTAAAGTGACTGGAAGATACAAAGAAAAATATAAATATTTACATTTATTTAAATGAATCCCCAAGATTAATTTAAATCCTAATTTATGATTAAAATAAAGGAAAATTATCATTCGTATATCCTATATATGCTTTGTTATAAAAAAAATACTACAATACATGGAGGGTGTATCAACTGTCCACCCTAAGTTAACAAAATGTATCTGCCGTCCACCAAACCGTTACTTGCCGTTTAAATAGGATAACGCCAAAGGGGTAATTTGGTGTTTTCATATGATACAAGTAATAATTTAAGGGTATATAAGTGATAATAAAAAAATTTAAGGGTATACAAGTGATACTTTTCAAGAGTAAAATCGTCAATTCGCTATAACTCCGTTAACTTTCAAAGGTCGGCAGATAACTTTTGTCAATTTAGGGTGGACGATTGATACACCCTCAAAGTGTTGTATTTTTTATAACAGAGCATCTATAGGGTATACGAATGATAATATCCCTAAAATAAATCACCGTTCATTAATATTGTAAATATCATCATAGTGTTTACTAATTCGCCACTATAGCATTCGCAAAATTTTCACAATGCTATTTAAAATTCTGTCAATAAATTTACTTTTAGAAGTCCATCGTTATCAATCTTCCTAATTTCTTTATCCCCAAATATCTATCTCATCTCTCTCACAAAGTTTAGGGATGGCAATGGGGAGGGGAGGGGACCAATCTCCCCGTACCCATCCCCGATATTTTACGTATGTCCCCGTCCCCATCAGAATTACTTGAGAGAATCCCCATCCCCTCCCCAAATAATAACAGAGGATCCCCGAGGGTCCCCGATCCCCGAATAACTAATATATATTTTTTATTTTTGAAATATATCTTACATAATATCCATTACAAAAGTCACATACATTAAATTAGTAAGTTACGCAACATGCAAGGGATACAAACTTTTTTTACAAACTATCATGAACAAATTAATAGTCTAATACAAAATTGTTACAAATAAAATCGAATTTAGATTCAAAATTAACTTTTTCAATGGTGGCGTGGGCACTTTATAAATGTGGACTATTCCCTTTACAACACAATAGTTAAATCAGAGCAAATTAAGAGCAAATATTAGATTAGATTAGATTAGATTAGATATTAAAATTGTGATTCGCTGTAGGCAATTATAACATCTAAAAATAAATAAAAAATAGATTTAAGTTTAAAATATTTAAAGAATATTAAAATAAAAAAAATTGGGCGAATAGAATCTACTCGGTCTTTTTAATGTCCTAAATAAAAATTTAGGACTTTAATTAGTTAATTAGGCCTAAAAGTTTAATAATATAAATATTTTGATATTTTTTATTTTTACCAATATTTATAATTTTATAATTTAAATTTTATTATTTATTTACTAGTAATTTTAAAAAAAATTAAAATAAAATTAAAAATTAAAATGGGGAAATGGGTAGGGGATGGGGATTCCACCTCATCCCCGTCCCCTCCCCGAATAAGAAATTGGATAAAAAAATTTCCCCGTCTCTTTCCCGAATAAGAAATTGGGTATGAAATTATCCCCATACCCTTCCCGAATGGGAAAAATCCCCGAGGGTACGGGTCCCCGTGGGGATTTTTGTCATCCCTAACAAAGTTGCGAAGGTAAATATCATTTACTTGACTATTAATTCTCGGGGTTTGATCAATTTTCTTGTTAAAGAAACTTAAACTAAATGGTATAATTATCTACATTGAAAGAGAATTTATATATAGTATTGATTTATTTTTTATACTTGATGAATTTTAAGCATAACGTTATCTTATTATATTTGAATTGCTTCTTGATTTCTTGGTTTTGTATTATCTGCGTCACTTTGTCATTATAATAGAATATACATTTTGTGGATAAGGTGCTTAAATTATGTCCTCTCTCTGACATGACTTATTTTCTTATATCACTTAAACTCTATTTAAGATAAAATTTATTTTAATCCGACTTAGAACAAATTCCTGGCTGGACCTTTGTTTGATAGATGCAATACCCATAAGCTTTTAGCAAAATCATCTTATCTAGTACTTGACCACTTAGCATGATTGTCTTCACAACCCATTAAGAAACTAAATATTAAAAATAGAGTTAATTTTAATATTATGTGGAGTACTTAAAATTAAAATTTATTTCAACCTGGTGCAAAACTAGGCCCATGAATTTGTAGTGAAGCGTATGCAATGCAAGTACATGCGTCCTTCGGGATATTGTGTCAAGTTCCAAAAGGCAAACGAGAGAAAAAGCCGAAGCGGAAAGGTCAAATAAAAGAGTAGTGGGTCTCAGTAACCCACTGCCAAGACTAAAAAATTCTTTATTGTCACCCCATGATCCGAGAACCTTTTGCCAATTTTGGTCCTCAATTGGCCATCAATTCAACACAATGTCCCTTAATCGTCGTTATTAAAAGGAGAGTTTATGCATCACGGAAACGCAAAGGGAACCAAAAAAACCTGACAGCTCCTTTCGTTCCCAAATATGGTTTCGTTCACTTTCTCTCTTTAGAAACCTTAAACAGTAAATAGCATTGATCCCTTTTGTCAATTTGCTAGGCCACTATCGCCCCATTTCTTGAAGCAGACGTTACACTACTAATTTTTGACGTTGCAATTTTAATTTTTGTTTTATCTATCAATTTCCAATGCTTTTCTTGTGTTATAATGTCTCAATCAGTTTTTTTCTATAAAATGAATCCTATTTATTACGTCCTTTTACTTGAAAATTCTAGGGCTAAGTTATTAATTATTTACCAATACATACACAAAATTACTAACCAATCAAGTCTTAATTCTTAATGGTTTTCAATACCCGCCGCATTACATGTCTTAATCCTTCGTCCACATCTCTATTAAGAAGAATCTTGCCAATAAGGCATGCCGTGAGCTGTTATCCTTTCTCCTTTCATTTTCATTCTTCCAATAAAAGACACTTTATGCCCTTCTTCCTTAAAGGTGATAGGCTGACATCTACCATTGAGCTCGTCTGTGGCCACTGAATTCTCTCCTATACTAAAACTTGCTCTGATTAATTGCTCTCACCAAACCTATGTTCTCTCCACCACCAATTTAAAGGATCCAACTAGAAAGCCAGCTAAAGCAATAAAAATAAAAACTTATTCTTCTAATTAACTTAATTCCCTCAAAAGTAAAATGATCACTAGCTTAGTTAAGCTAAAAGAAAACACTCCACATGTGAGTGGCGTATCTGGGTTATGCCAACTCCCATACACTTCCATGGTGAGATTTCATTTCCAGAGAGAAGGACTTCTAACTGATTATGTATGTGATTTCATTTCCAGAGAGAAAGACTTCTAACTGATTATGTATGCCTAATCTTGTAATTAAATGCATGGTGAGTTTTGTCAACTTTCCAATATTTGCTTAATATATCATTTAAATGATGCTATTATTCAACTTGTGTGTTTTTCCGGATGCCCCATTTTTGATAATAAAGTCACTCTCAATCTATGAAACTAGTGGAATTAATTAAGGGTTAAATTGCAAGCATCTTTTAGTGGTTCAAACATCATATTTTGGGAGTGCGAAATATATTGGTCGACGCCTCGATGGGGCTGGGATATTTGGTATGAATATCAATGGACAATAATTATAAGAATTGTTTAAAATATTTTATTTTTTTTTCTAATTTTTTGTTGACGAAGGTTGGATGCAATATAAAAAATGCATACAATTTCATTTAAATTTTGTCGATCACATAATTTCGTTGTTAGTTTGACCAAGAAATAAGGTACCAGACAAGCAAACCAATGATTTCCATATATAAAAAAATGAGAGTAATGACCAATATTCCAAATATCATTTTCATTAATCCTTTGGAATAAAGATAATCGAATATTTAATGAAGCATGTTGGTACATGCCTCGTTCGGTATATGAATTCCTAATAAGCAAATGAGAGAAAAAAGCCGAAGTGAAATGATAAAGCCAGAGAGTCGGGGGGCTTAATAATCGAGCAAATGCGAGAATTAATGATAATAAAACTCAATGAAGAGACAGATATCCGATGCAACCCCCATTGCCAATGCTCAGAAATTTTTTAATTTTCATCCTATCATCACACCATATCTTTTGCCAATTTTGGTCCTTAATTAGTCATCAATTCAACACAATGTCCCTTATTCGTCGTTATACAAAAGAGCCTTTATGCATCACAGAGAAGAAAAAGAAACCAAAGAACTACAGCTCGTCAATTGTTTAGTTCCCAAGTAATCAATTAGCATAAAAGCTTAGCAGCTGGCCTGCTGCTACATCTACATATGGTTTTATTCACCTTCCCTCTTTAAAAGCCTTAAACAGTAAACAGCATCGATCGCTTTTGTCAATTTTCTTGGCCACGTTGTCCCAAGATTTGAAATGTAGAAGATATAAATAATAGAACACTGTTTCTTCAAATTGTATACAGCTGTTGTTGGCTAAGTAAAGAAAAAAAAAATAAGAAGTGAACCTGTTCAAAGTTTACTACTCTATTCATTAATCCTTTTTCTTTTTAATGAAAAATAAGGCTATTTTGTCCAGAATTGTGACATTAATATGCACGCCCTTTGCAGTCGAAGTCGCTAAAAAAAATTTTAAAAATTGGTGGTTTCCTTGTTAGATGGCCTTCACATGCTATTTTGATAAATAACTACAACTAAGATGTATGATTATGTCATCTCATAACCAAGCTATTACTTTCACATTGATTTATTTTAAATTGAAATCATTACATCCAATGGTTAATTCTAAATCAAATTATACCTAGGAATTCATTTATGTTAATTAACATAATACATGTGCAATGTTAAAAATAAATGAAAAGACATTGACATGTAACCTATTCCTATTTTGGATGAGTGACAATTGATTGATTAGAACAAGCATTAACTAGGATCGCAAAAAGAAACTATATAGAAGAATTAATTTCCATTTCGATAATTTTTTTATTGTCGTAAATGTATATGTATATTTTTATTTTAGAAAAAAATTAAAATGATGATCAAGCATGCAAAAATCAAAACAATAAAGTGAAAATTACGGTGTGAGTAGAGTTAGTCGCAAGCCAATGGAGTTAATTAAATGCATGTTGATTTTGTCAAGTCCTTTTCCAATGCTTGCTTAATTTATCATTTAAATGATGCTATTATCTTTTTTTTTTTTTTTCTAGATACCCGAATTCATAATAAATTTACTCTCAATTAATGAAACCAGTGGAATAAATTAACGGTTAGCTTGCAAGCATCTTGCGGTAGTTCAAACATCACATTTAATTTTCAGAGTAAGAAACATACTTATCGATGGTCTTGGGATACTTGGTGTGAATATGAATGGACAAGACAATGCATGAGAATTATTATGGAAAACCTTTTTCAAAGTTGAGAGATTCTTGTAGCTCAAATATAGACTGCAATAATAAATTAAGGCATGTGCGCTTAGGTATAGGTATAATAATTGTAACTAATTAATATCTATTAGCTTACTCTAGAATTTTCAAATAAAAGGAAATAAATAAGTTTCTTATTACAGAAAAGGCGATTTAGACATTTTAATACAAGAAAAGCATTTGAAACTGATAGGTGAAACAAAATTTTATATTGTAATGTGTGCTTCAAGAAATGGGAAATGGGGCAATGTGCCAAGAAAATTGCCAAAAGAGATCAACGATGTTTACTCTTTAGATGTAGATGTAGCAGCAGGCCAGCAGCTAAGCTTTTATGTCAATTGATTACTTGGTAGTTAACTATTGAGAAGCTTCAATCCGCAAATGCACCTATAAATACCAAGGTGCATTTGCTTGCAAAGTCATTCCAAACAGTTGAAAAGTTCTTGATATAATGGCATCGAAAAAGTTCTTGATATAATGGCATCGAAAAAGTTCTTGATATAATGGCATCGAAAAAGTTCTTGAGTTATGCTTTGTTCCCCGTCTTTCTTTGTCTCTCTACTTTCAATCCAACAAAGGCCCAAAACTCCCAAAAACTTCCCTTTTATAACGACAATGAAACTCCCAAGTCGCCAATCTCAATTATTTATCAAGCAGAAATAATTTCCGTTGATGATATCTATCTAATGCATTTATCAATCGGCACTCCTCCGGTTGATATATTTGGTTCTGTTGACACGGGTAGTGATTGTACATGGACACAGTGCGAGCCATGCCCAGAATTAGATTGTTTTAAGCAAGAACCTCCACTTTTTGATCCTAAAAAGTCCTCTACATACAATTCTATTTCTTGCTCCTCATCCCAATGTGCCGTAGTCACATCGAATTGCTCCGAAGGAGATTGCAGTTACTCATTCCTATATGGAAGAGGTGCATATGCATCCTTCTCAAGTGGCAATCTTGCTACAGAAACTCTGACTTTCAATTCAACATCCGGACTGCCTGTGGAAATGCCAAACGTAATCTTCGGTTGCGGACACAAAAATCTTGCAAGCCCAACAAGTGATTCAAAACAAACTGGCATTATTGGCCTTGGACCCGGCAATTCTTCACTAATTTCACAAATGGGAACATCAATTGCTGGTAAATTCTCCTATTGCCTGCCCGATCAAGGTTCAAGCAAAATAAACTTTGGTGGAATTGTTGCTGGTGCCGGGGTAGTTTCTACCCCATTGATTATTAGGGACCATTATTATCTCTCGCTTGAGGCAATCAGTGTGGGCAACCAAAGACTAGAATTTGTGTCCTCATCAACTGGAAACATTTTTGTTGATACGGGCGTTCTGCGGACTTTATTGCCACTAGAGTATCACTCAAATTTAAAGTCAGTGATGTCCAATATGATTAAGGCACAACCTGTCAAAGGCGTCGGAGCTGAGCCTGGCTTTTCTGATGTTCTTTGTTACAATATTAGTTCACAGCCTAAATTTCCTGAAGTTACAATTCATTTTAGAGGTGCAGATGTGAAGTTGAGCCCCTCCAATCTTTTTAGAAATATTTCAGATGAGATTATGTGTTCTGCTTTTAGAGGTGGCAATGCCAATATAGTTTATGGTAGAATAATGCAAATCAACTTTTTAATCGGCTATGACATCGAGCAAGCGATGGTGTCGTTTAAGCCGTCTCGATGCACCAACTATTAACTAGAAAGCTTTGGAAGTGCTTTTGGTTAATGTTTAAAGTGTTTTTTTTTTCTTTATTTTAATTGATTATGTTTTATTTGATTAAAAGTCTTATATCCAGAGCTTCCTCGTTCTTAAAGTTTTAGTCGATGTTAGTTTTTTATTTTGTCTAAGTTGGATTATGTGAGAAGTCTTTCGTCAATTATGCTTTGAACTATTGTAACAGAGGCACTTCCTCTACAGTGAGTTATATAGCAAAAATCGAGAATTCTTCTCATTTTCGAGCGTTGCTTTTCTGTTTGGTTTGTTCTTCGTCTGCTTCGTTTGTATGAATCCGGGTTACTGCAGAAATTATTTTCTGTACTTTGTTTCTTTACACTTTTGTCCTTCTAATAAAGGTTGTGTAATAATTTGTTGTATTGTCCGTGAGTATGAGTAATTTGACTTGACGATAGACCTGGATAATATCTTGTCATAAGTAACACAAATCGGATTATGATCTGAATTTGTGTTAGGATTCTCTTATTTTATATTCTTGAACTTTAATGAATCTGCTGGTGCAGAAATTATTTTCTGTACTTTGTTTCTTTACACTTTTGTCCTTCTAATAAAGGTTTTATAATAATTTGTTATATTTTCTCCGAGTACAAATAATTTGACTTGATGATAGACCTGGATGATATCTGGTCAAAAGTAACACAAATCAGATTATGACTTGAATTTGTGTTACGATTTTCTTATTTTTTACTCTTGAACTTTAATGAATCTGCTGGTCCATTCTTTCAATCCATTTATTTTGACTCTTTGCATAAAAGCTAGTACCGATTTTTTTTCCCTTTTTAAGATTATTTGTAGCTTGCGAGGATACTTTCCTGAGTGATTGTGGTAGTTATTTGGGGATGAACAGAGCTTACTTTTCAGAAATAATGGTAGCTATTTTGGCGGTTGAGTTAGCTTATTCTAAAAGTCGGCATAAAATTTTGTTGGAATGTGGCTTTATGTTGGTAAAGTGCAAGCAAGATTGCCATATAGTGAAACTGTCTGCGGAAGAACAAATTTTACCCCCGTACTACAGATTGCATAGCACATGAACCGGTCTGATTGCTACCAATTATGTTCAACAGTGGTTACAACATGTATAATCAAAATGCGGCTATAAGCAACATATTATACCAAGAAAACAAAAAAATGGACGGAAGGAAGAAAAAAAGAAAACGTCAACTTTGATTTCGATTGGTAAGATAAATAAATTCAATTAAATTTACAGTTTTAAAATTGTAGCTTGAGAAACATATCACCATACCTTTGATATGAGATGGTAAGGAAGATATTTACAAAGCCATTTGTAGATCACCTTTGACCCCGTGAATTTGAATGACTGTAAAAGCCAGTTGAGATTTTCACAACGGATTAGCATTATCAACATACTGTTAAACTTTGGACAAGGACTGAATAAAAAATGATGATAAAGTCAGGTATCTGTTCAATGGCCAACCTCCATTGATGTGATAATAATTTATATATTATTTATATATTTTTTTAACTTAATTTTATATTAAATTATGTTTTATTATGTTAATTTTTATGTTAATTTTTATATATTTTTTATTTTAAGTATAATTTGAGATTAAAAAGAAATTAAATCGGAACATTCAGAAAAAAAAAAAGTTTACTTGAAGGAATTAAAAAAGAAAAATAATAAAGAGTTGATTTAATTGAAATAAATCAAGGAAGATTTATTTTAATCATCATGCATGCAATCAAGTGGGGGAAGATTTGAATATTTGGTTGACAAATATGACATGCACGTGGAGAGCATATATTGTGATCAATTGGGGAAGCAAATATTTTGGCATGGATTTAAATGGCAACCATGTGCATGAAAGATTGAGGCGGCTGGCTTTTGTTTTACATCTTTCCATACAAAGATTTAAAGGCCGCCGATTGAAAATTATAAAAAGAAGACAAGACCAGCAGCAAGAAGGGGAGCCAAGAACGGGGGGAAAAAAAGAAGAAGGGTGCAGCAGCCGCACTATTAAGCCAAAGCCGAGAGTAGCAAGAACAATTTGGAGGAGGAGGAAAACGCGTTAATTCTTTAGTTTTTTCTCTCTTATTAATTATCTTATTTGAATGTTCCCAATTAAATTCATGAATTCTATTTATATTCTCATGAACTAATTTATTTTGCTAGGTTTACGAAGTAGTCTAACTATGAAAATTTAATTATGTAAATATGTGTTATTTTTAGTTTTTTATTTCATGGTTGAGTGTTCATTATTGTGCTTAATACTTTTAAATATCTGGCCAATATTTAAATGATTTGAGTATACATAATGAGATTGAGAGGAGATTTTTGTATTTTTGCTCTATGTAATGGATGCCATGAATTGAACGAAAGACAGAGATGTACCAACATGATTCATGCAGTTTTTCTAAGAATTTCCATAGAGTTTAATGAATCTTTACATATTTAAATTCACATAGAGATATAGTGGGTTAATACATGAATATAGTTTTTAATATTACTCGAGAGATGATATTGAATAGATTCAGGAAATTCACTGTCAACATGGGTATTGGTTATGGTGAAATCAGATCTCCTAGTGTCTTAATCTCTTGGTGATTTCTATTACTGTCTGCATCTTTTTATATTTAATTTTTAGTTATTTTATTTTATTTTATTTCTAATCTAAATTCACTTATTTGGTTATTCAAATAAATTAGGGTTAGAATAATTTCGGTAACTAATAAGATATACAATTTATGTGGGACGATACTTGTAACACCCCAGTTCAAATTCCAAGGGCAAATATGTCCACAACTCACATATGAATTTAAATAACTCTTTACAAACAATAAAATTCGAGCCTCAAATACAAAAACCAACGGAATAACTCAAAAATTTATCCAAACCATCTACCATTTTCAACTTCTCACTCATCACGAATCAATCCTGACTTCTGAAAACTAAATCACAATAAACTATAATGAGTATAAAACCCAGTAAGCAAACTAGTTTTTCTTATAAGAAAATACATACATACTTATACATAATGTGAATGGATGATATGTGATGATCTTTTGGAAATACTATAAACAAATTCATAAAAATCTCTTTTTGTCATTTCCAAACTTTCTCATTTTCTTTCAATGAAATATATATCCTGCAATGTGGCACTTTGTGCTGTGCGTGGTACTTTGCGGTGCTTTGGCCCTCAAGAGGTGGCCCCCACACAACTTCAAGAGGTGGCCCCCAATGCAAAATCTCATAAAACAGAAATCACATTTGCTAAAATCTACTTTCTCATTCATAGAAAACTCAATGCATTTTCATGCTCATGCCAATGAACCATCACACATACATATGCCCATGTACATAATCACACCCAATACATAAAAACACATCACATAAACACATGAGACACATAAATTCATATTCGTACATATCAAAATAGGCTTTCACACAAGCCAAACATATATCTTGTTTATTGTGATTCATTTAAAAGTCTAGTTTACTTACCTCTTGGAATCCTCATGTAACAAATGCGCACTGATATCATCAACCGAAAATCATCAATAAATTTCTCATAAGATATAATTGAGTCTCAATCATAAACTCTAATGTCCTCAAATATCTCAATTTAAACATCTCCTAAGCTCAACCTCAATGTTCTCAATAATCGTCTCTCAAAACAGAAACAATCCATATTCTCTGATTTTTAATAAATTATTCCCTCATAGGAAAACTCTCCAATTTTACAGAACATATGCTGACATATTCAAAGTTCATTGACAAAAATTTCATAATATAATTCTTTCAAAAACTATTGAAAATAATTGACGTTTCAGACATCATCAATATTGTCAAACAGTTTTCTGTTTTGAACATACTTGATTTGAAAATACAAAAAATTTATTGTTTTATCATAAAATCATGAAAATTTACAGAATCACACTAGACATATATACAAATCACTGGTCCAAATTTCATAATTGTTGAAGACGTCTAGCTATGGTAAAAATAAATCGGAATTCACATTATTCATTGAAATCAGAAATTTCCAGGTTTTCAGACTTGAATTTGAAAAATCGTAACTAATTGAAATCTTATCCGATTAACTTGAAACAAATTTCAAAACATTCTAGACGATGTTTAGTTTAACATATCCAAAAATCAAAATCAAAATCAATTTGTACAAATTACTAAGATTTTCGTAATAATTCACTGTCAGCATATTTTTGTAAAATCTTAAGTTTCTATTTCTATTGCAATTATACTTCTCCATAACGAATTAATAAAAACTAAGAATTAAAACTTACCTCCAAATCCAAATCTTATCTCAACAATACCCGATTCAAATTATGCAATTTGATCTCATGTGTTGTCATGGCAGAACAAAGAAGAAGAAGAAGACGTTCTTCTTCTCTTTTTCTTTTCTTTTCTCTCTTTTCTCTCCATCTCTCTCTCCCTCTCTCTCGTTTTTGTCGTTTTTTTTTGTCTTAGCCAATTTCTCCTTCTTCCTCTCTCATAATGAAAAAGACATCTTGTTCTATTTATACTAAGGTAAAAGGGATCACTAAAAACTAAAAAGACTTAAATACCTTTAGGAGATTTGGGATATTACAATACTCTACTCTTCGTTATATTACTTTTGCCAACTAGTACACTTGCTAATTTACGTAACATAAAACTTCAGCCCTTGTCTTCAAAAATGGAAGGGATTTGCCATTCAAGTTGTTATCCACCGAACCCCAGAAGGAAAAAGGTCGAACTTCTCCCATTGTTGCCTTCCCAAGTCTGGCATGTGGCCACCACTAATAAGGATGACAATCCTATAGTGGCCCTCGTCAATTGCTATCATTAGAGCTTCAATTGCAGCTCTATTCCTCTCGCCAATGATAACATAGCTCTCCCCCACATCTGCAGTAACTTGAGTGAACATGTACAATAGATACTTTAATCGATTCACTAATTGGCAAAACTTTTCCCCAAATAAAAAGCACGTAGCACAACAAATGTGTATTATTTTTGTCCCCACCTAACGTCCCCAACATTATCCTAAAAGGATGTAAATGTTGTACCTAGACAAAATATAGTAAGCAAATAAGCAGGCTCAGTAGGAAATGGATGCAGGTAAGCCATAACACCTGAATCACAAACATTAAATATTTGAAACAAGTAGCTTAAAAATTATTAAGAATTTAAGATTATAGATTCATGACTATCAGCAAACTGTTGCGAAAACGCGGGTTGAGCAATTACTAATATTCTAGTAATCACGACTTTTGGAGAAATATAAATGTAGTGATAAACAAATGCAAAGAAAATAGGACACAATAATTTATGTGGTTCGGCATAATGCCTACATCCACGGGCAAAGACTGGAAGATAATTTTACTAATAATAGGAATTTACAAAAGTTTGGAAAAAACTCTCAACACCCAAAACCACAATACACCCAAATGGAGCCTCACTAGAACACTCAAGTGGAAGCTCTCTCAAATCTCTCAAATTGCTTGACTTGCAATTGCAATATACTTCTCTCAAATTGGGATGGGATTACAAATAAATTATGCTTCTCTATTTAAAGGCAAAGCATACAATATGAATGCATGGACAAATCTTACCCATTTTTCAATTTTAATGGCTTCGGTGTGACTTTTGGTGAAGAGATCATGCTAAGACATGCAATTAGATCATGCTAGCTCAACAATTGTGTGCTTGAAATTTGCATGCTAGCTGTCTTATGCAAGCCTGCTTGACTTTTCAACACAAACCACCTCAGCACAGATTTAGTAAATCTGAGCTGACTAACAAACCATCCTCCAGTCTCTGTTTTCTCCTACTATTTCCAAACTTGTAAGATATTGATCAAGTTTAGACAATGCTCAAACTTTATCAATGTCACCACCTTAGTCAACATATTTGCGGGATTATCTGCAGTCTTGATTTTCTAAAGAAGAATTTTTCCCTCATCAATAATTTTCCGTACAAAGTGAAATCTTACGTCAATATGCTTCATACGTGCATGGTAAACTTGGTTCTTTGTTAAGTGAATAGCATTTTGACTGTCGCAATACACATTAATGTGCTCCTGTACCACTCCCAAGCTTTTAAGCAAGCCTTGTAACCAAATTGCCTCTTTAACAGCCTCTGTAATTGCCATGTACTTAGCCTTTGTGGTCGACAATGCAACTGTAGACTGTAATGTAGACTTCTAACTGATTGGTCCTCTAGCAAAAGTAAATACATATCTGGTGGTTGACTGTCGTTTGTCCAAATCACCAGTATAATAAGAATCGATGTACCCGATCACACCTTAACGAAGTGTATCATCGCGCTCAAACAGTAAACCAACATCCTCGGTCTTCTAAATGTACCGTAGAATCCATTTAACAGCTTGCCAATGTCTTTTACCATGATTATGCATATACCTGCTCACTATACCAACTACATGTGAAATGTCAGGCCTTGTACAAACCATTGCATACATCAAGCTACCTATTGCATTTGAATGTGGAACTTGTAACATGTATTCTCGTTCTGCATCTGTTAAAGGAGATAGTTGTGCAGAAAGCATGAAATGATAAGCCAACAGGGTACTCAAAGGTTTTGTCTGCTCAGTTATGCCAAACTGTTGTAATACCTTCTTCAAATATTGCTTCTGAGACAAACTGACTTTGCCACGAGGTCTATCTTTGTATATCTCTATGCCAAGAATCTTCTTAGCTTCACCCAGATCTTTCATCTCAAATTCTTGATTGAGTTGAGTCTTCAACTTCTTAATCTCATCTTTACTCTTAAATGCTATTAGAATATCATCGACATACAAGAGTAAATATATGAAGGCTCTCTCTTGTAGCTTGCGAAAATAAACACAATGATCAAATTTATTTCTTGGGTACCTTTGCCCTTTCATAAACTGATCAAATCGTTTGTACCACTGCCTTGGAGATTGTTTCAACTCATAAAGCAACTTTGTCAATTTGCAAACCCTATTTTCTTTTTCAACAACCTTGAATCCATCTGGTTGAATCATGTAGATTTACATCAAGCTAAACTAGTTCAAGATTAAATTGTGTAACCATGGCTAGTAAAATTCGAATAGACGAGTGTTTCACAACTGGAGAAAATACCTAATTGTAGTCTATTCCTTCCTTCTGAGCGTAACCCTTCACTATGAATCTACCCTTGTATTGAATTTCATTTTTATGAGGAAAACCTTCCTTTTTTGCATATACCCATTTGCATTGAATTGCCTTCTTTTCTTTGGGCAGTGTAACCAACTCCCAAGATCTATTTTTATTAAGAGATTGCATTTCTTCATTCATTGCTAACTTCCACTATACACTTTCAGGGCTATTTATTGCTTCTCTATAAGTGGAAGGAACATCATTATCTATAATTGGAAGTGCAAAGGCCACCATATCAACAAAGCGAGCAGCCTTACGAATTTTTCTTCGTGGCCTTCTATATGCAATTGAATATTGTTGTTGTAAAGGTTCTTGGGTCAGAACATCTTATTCATCTTCGATCGATAGAGTATTACTATCCGTCACATCAACACCAGCTAGATCATTTTTAACGTTTTCAAACTCCATCTGCTGCAAAGTTCTACTAGTCTTGTCGTCCTCTTGAGAATCTTTTGTTTCAACATGACTGATTCATCAAAAGTGACATCTCTGCTGAAAATAATCTTCTTTATAATTGTACGCCAATGACGGTATCCTTTTACTCCACCATTTATACCCATGAACAATGTTTTCTTTGTTCTTGGGTCTAACTTTGATTTCTTTACGTGATAATAAGTAATGGAACTAAAAACATGTAAAGAATCATAATCAGTAGCAGGATTACCAGTCCATATTTCCATGGGTGCTTTGCCCTCAATTGCAGCTGATGGCAAACGGTTGATCAGATGACACGCATATACAAATGTCTCAGCCCAAAAATCTTTGTCCAATCCAGCATTGGACAACATACATCTTACTTTTTTAGTATCTTTTAGTTGATACGTTTTGTCGTCCCGTTCTGCTGCAGTGTATCTCGAACAGTGAAGTGTCGCACAATGCCCTAATCTTCGCTTATTTGTAGAATTGAATCATTCTTATACTCACTACCATTTTCTGAACGAAGTCTTTTGACCTTTCGACCTTTCGACCAGTCTGAGTCTCAACTATTTTCTTCCATTTTAGAAATATACCCAAAACATCATTCTTGTTCTTTATCAAATACACCCACACTTTTCTTGAATAATCATCAACAAAAGTAACGAAATAGTGCATACCTTTTAAAGAAGCTGTTTTGGTAAGTCTTCATACATCATTGTGAACATAGTCTATGAATGGTAGCAAGAAAAGTCACCTCTTACCACTTGCAACCATTGCTGATATGCATTCCATAAATTTGGCTTGGTGGTACTACCTTGCTAATGATTAGAACCAAACATGGGGCTCTCTCTTTCTTGCACATCGAGTTATATCTTAGAAGTGGCATCACATTGAACTAGGGTAAGAATTATATACCTAAAACAATAGCAAAGTCATTTAGAGTTACAACGAAGAAGTTTATCTTACCACGCCAAATGTCTAGATGTAGCTCCACATCCCGTGCTATCCCGTTGAGTAGTTTAGCCATTGAATTTACTATCTTGAGAGGCGCTTGACTTTATCCACCTTGATGAAGTTTTGGAATGCTCTCGTGTCAATCAAGACTTGAGCTTTCTTTCCATTGATCATGGTCGTAACATGCATTAGTGACTTGTCTTACACCTTTGCGGGAAGTTGCTTAGCATTCAACTCATTAAAGAGTTGGAGGCAACCTATGTTGGCAGCTGTAGTTGGTGGCACCTCTAGTTGTTTCTCTTCGAGCTTGTTGAACATTGCATTGAAAGTTTTCTTCTTTAGGCAGTTTGTCACCCAATAGTCCACATTACAAAGGTAGTAGTAATGCTTACACTTGACTTTCTCCTTACCATCCTTTAAACCATCCTTCTTTTGTGACAGTTTTTCTTGGCCATCATAATGTGGTAGCTTATCTCCTTTTGCACCTTCACATTTCCTATGTTGGGGCTTATCATCCTTCTTTGGCTTAGATGATTCATCATTTCAAAATTTTACAAGTATATCTACCTCAGTGAGGGCAGTGGAGGTGTCATTCACTTGGCACCATTGAAGCTCCCGTTGTGCCCATGGTTAGAGTCCTTCCATAAAGATGAACAACAAGTCATTTGGGTTCATGTTCTTGAGATGGACCATGTATGCTTCAATTCTCTCATCTTCTTGTTAGCCTCTTACGCTACATTCCTAAAAAAAAAAATTGCTTCTTTGGCTCGCACTTAAGTAAGTCCCATGTGTTGATAATACACATCTTGCGTATAATTTTTCCATGCTTCTATTGCCACCAAGTAGTTGCGTGATCTTCAAGATACCCCATCGTAATGTTTAACTCCTCTTGCTCGCCTTGAACATTGGTGGCTTTGAAGTACCTCTCCATGGACCATAGAAAATTGTCAATCTCTTGGGCATCTCGCTTGCCCTCGTACCTCATTAGTCTCAGGAACCTCAATCTTTATTAAAGGTATGGCATTGGTGGTGAGCACTTCACTGGCCACCGCCTTCTTGCAAAGTGCCCTATTATTCTTAATCTTCTTATGACCCCTGTAAAGCTCCTCCACTTGAGCTCTTAACCCCTCGATGGAGTTCATCACTACCGCTTGGAACTCTTGGAGACTTTAATGTTGCACCACATGTCTTGGCTTAAGTCAACCATTTGTCCCTCAAGATTATCAACTTCTTTAATCTTTTACTTGAAGATCTCAAGGCGCTCCTTTATCTCAAAGACAACAATCTCCCCACAAATAACCCAATTCTCAATGGCGTTCGGCATATCCATAGACTTCTCCTTGTTGTTCTTCCTCTTCTTTAAGTCAGGATTTTGGTCTCTACCCCTTTGGTCATCATAAGTGAGGTCCAACATTCTTCCTTTTACATGACACAACTACCCCAAGAGTAATTATTACTTTGATACCAACTATCACGACCCTCTTGATCCCTCACTGAATCGCACAGCCTTAGGTGCTAAATCCCACTCTCTTAGTCCTAAGTCAGCTTTGCTCACTCATAACGTTGCTAGATTCGAAAGTAGGAAAGAGTATTCACTCAAACTTGCTCAAGATGGGAGGGAAGAACTCTATTACTCAAACGAAAGCTTACAATGCTTTTAAGTAATGTCAGTGCTGGATTTCTAGTGTGTGTTGAGTCAATGAGGCCCCTCCTATTTATAGAGTACAAGGAAATGTCTAGATGATGCTTTAAAACTATCCACCTATCTCACTAATTACATGGAACTATCTACAAGCTACCACATACATCACATAAGTGTAAAAAGCCTCCATGGTTTTAGAACCTTCATGGGTGGTGGCACGCACCATGGCTTGCTAAAATGCTTGGGGCGTTACACTTTTGAGCCTCTCCCATGATGATTTATTGCTCTAGCTTGCTAGCCAAAAAAGGCCTCATTATGGTTCACACTTTCTTTCTCCTTTAGACTTACTATCACTTGCTTATGATTCTGTGATGCAAAAGTAAATTGTTTTATTGATGGATAAGGAGGCTTTGTCAACATTGCCATTTTAAAGTCAGAGTATTTTGAGCCAAGGGCGCGTGACATCTGAAATACTTGATCTTCATCTAACATAGGCTTGCCGATTGCTGTAAGTTTGTCACAAAGCCCTTTAAATTTCTTAAGGAATTCTTTAAGCTTTAAGGAACCCTTCTTTAAAGAGTACAAGTTATTCATCAACCAAAATTATTGTTCTTTAGTTGTAGAAGCATGTGCTCTTCCACAAATAACCAAATATCTCTAGTGGAAAGGCATCCAACTGTAATGGTCATTATATCCTCGTTCATCATTCTTGGAAGCCAAGGCATGAGTAATCCATCATTATTTTGCCAAATAGTAAATTCATGATTGTTGATCTTTTTTCCATCTAGAAATAGTTCTTGGTGGAACTGTTGCATACCTTGCATCATAGATATGATGCTCTAGATCAAGGCTTCTTATGAGTGGCAGGACTTGCGACTTCAAAGAATGTATTATTGTTGTTGAGTTTGATGGAAATTAGGCTTGCACATTGTTGGAATGATTAGATCGAGAGTTTGGGCTTAGTTTGTATTTTTGTAGCCATAGGCTCTGATACCATAAAGAGATATAGGATTGATTGAAAACAATTTGTTTTCTTGTTTTTGTATTTGCTCGATCATTACATTATATACACAAATTATCAAAATCAGGCTTGCACAAATGAAAGGTTATCAAAATTGTATCAATTACACTAACTTCCGAGAATCATGACGTTGAGCGCTTGCTATCAACATTGGCTTGTGAACCGTTGGACTCCTTCAATCATGTACATTGATTTCTCTTGTGTCCGTTAGTAGTGTATACCAGTGTTGTTCTTTCCTTAATCTGTCCTCTGTAAACCCTTTAGCTAAGGCAACATATACTACCATATATGTCACAACTGGTGACCTTGGTTCTTCTTGATTTGTCTGATGCTTTTGTTGCTTATCAATTACCAATTTACGATAGCGTAGTTTTATTTTCTCACTACAACCTCCAAAATAATTTTAAAACCCTAGACCTTTTATCTTCAATATTTCACTTAAGCCATAACCAAAAAGCTAGTTAGCAGAAGAATATCTAAGATTTTCATTGCATGAAAAATATTACAGATTGGATCAGAAAAAATAGAAACCATGAGATCTCTACGCTTGTGAGCGACAAAAGAAATTTGGGATGTAAATTGTTAAGATAAAAATAATATATAGTTTATTTATAAATTATTAATGAGTGTAGTCAGTAGGTGTCTAGAGTAGAAATTATCATAAAATTATCTTTAATGGTAAATTAACATGTGGGTAATTTAGTAATGAGTGAGGTTATTTGCACTCTGCAATGTACTTTGCATATTCATTTTTTTTAAACGAATTATTTACTAAACTAGAAAATTAAATTTTTACTTAATCAATTTATCAAAATACCAAAATTAAACTCTTTCTCTTTGTTTTTCTTTTCCTCACGACAGTTAGCCAGTCACTTATTATTATATTGGGATATCAAAAGCTCTTTCTCGTTTGAGAGTTTTCAGAATATGGGAGCTCTCACTTGTGATTAACTTTAATTATTTTTTCAAAATAACATGTTAATTCTCTCATATTCTTACATAACTCCTTACAGACAATAAAAACCTCCAATAGCACCACTCTGTTGGCCTTTTAAATTAAGTGGTTGTAGGTGTATTTTGTAAAATGAAAGCAACTATTAATCATTTAAAACTTAATCGGCAGCTCAGTTTGTTTTTGGGCCTTTGATTTGCTTTGGCCAACTCTGCTAGTTCAAGGAACATCCCTTTTATTACTCAACTAGGAAATAGAACCACACTTCGTGCGGCTTTAAAAAAAGAATTTAGTATTATTTTTTTATTACTTTACACTTGATAAACTGATAAAAAAATATGAATTGATTTTTTTTAAAGATGACGCAGTCTTACAAAACTAATGTTATTTATGAAAGTTAATTATTTTTTTGTTAACTTTAAAAATATATATTAATGTGTATAGTTAAGTGTACACAACATTTTCATCAATAAAAATTATGTTCACACTAATCAACTTCTCCATTCTTCTTGGTATTAACAGACTCCCACATTTTACAAAGTCTAACCCTTATCATCCAACTATCTTTATCATTGTTTAACTCATGAAGAAAAGAATACTCCATGAAGCACACAATACAAAAAATTTAAATAAGTCAAAAAATAAAACCACAAGAACATTTCTAAAGATGATGTTGGTTAAATAAAAAAAAAAACCCAAACATAACAAATCTTAAATACTTAATATTTATATAGTTTGAAGAAGTTAAAAGACACTAAATAAAAGATTGCATAATTAAATATGAAATTATGACATTAAAATTAGGTCCTAGTGGTATTGGTGAGGGAAGATGAAAGAACTTTCCTTCCTATATTAATTAGTTGATGTATTTTAAACCACTAGAGTTTTGTTGTTGGCTTAATAAAATAAACGAATGTTTCAAAACTATAATTAATTTATTATTAATGGTTACATATTGTTGAATTTAAATAGAAAGAAGAAGAGACATGTAATCTTTCATAATCTACTAATTATTTTCTATTTTTAATATTTTGTAATGTAATTATTTTTTAATCTCAACCAATATATTAGATTATAGAGAATATAAAAAGATGAGAAATAATAATGCCATAAATCTTAACTACTTAATATTTATAGAGTTTGAAGAAGCCAAAAGGCACTAAACAAAAGGTTGCATAATTAAATATGAGATTATAGCATTAAAATTAGACCCTAATGACATTATTGAGGGAAGATGAAGGAACATTCCTTCCTATATTAATTAATTGATTGATATATTTAAGCCACTAAAGTTTAATTGTTGGCATAATAAAATAAATTAATGTTTGAAGACTTATAATTAATTATTATTAATGGTTACATATTATTGAATTTAAATAGAAAAAGGAAGAGACATATAATCTTTTATAATCTAATAATTATTTTTTATTTTTAATATTTTGTAATGATTTTTTTAATATCAACCAATTTATTAGATAATAGAGAATACAAGAAGATGAGAAATAGTGATGCCACATCACCTCCTCTAGTCCCAACTTTATATATATATATATATATATATATATATATATATATATATAGATATAGATTTTTAATATTTTGTAATGTAATTATTTTTTAATCTCAACCAATATATTAGATAATAGAGAATATAAAAAGATGAGAAATAATGATGCCACAAATCTTAAATATTTAATGTTTATGGAGTTTGAAGAAGCCAAAATGCACTAAACAAAAGATTGAATAATTAAATATGAGATTATGACATTAAAATTAGGCCCTAATGACATTGTTGAGGGAAGATGAAGGAACCTTCCTTCATATATTAATATTAATTAATTGATGTATTTTAAGCCACTAAAATTTAATTGTTGGCATAATAAAATAAATGAATGTTTCAAGACTTATAATTAATTATTATTAATGGTTACATATTGTTGAATTTAAATAGAAAGAGGAAAAGACATGTAATAATTTATAATCTAACAATTATTTTCTATTTTAATATTTTGTAATGTAATTATTTTTTAATCTCAACCAATTTATTAGATAATAGAGAATATGAGATGATGAGAAATGGTGATGTCACATCACCTCCTCAAGTCCTAGGTTTATATAGATATGTAGATTCTCTAGTCCAGTCTTCTCTATAGCATGCTTATATGTAAAAGAATAAATTAATTCTGCCAAGTTGATTTTTCATTTATCCCATTAGATAAACAACCATTTTCAAAGTCTCAATGAATATGACTGAATGGTTCAGTATGGCCAATAATAGACAAAATCGCAAAAAAGATATAAAGAACGAGTGAAGAAGAGTGATATTTGATTTGTATAGATTAGTTCATCCTTAAGATGTAGCACAGATCAGTGGGTTTGAGCTCCGCTTAAGAAAGTAAATTCCAAAAAGTAAAGAGAAAATTACACGAATTTCTAATTAGAACACATTAGATCTGCAAAAATACTCCTTGTTGGATTTATAAAAATAGTCCCCATAAACACATAAACCCTTAAAAATTAATTTTTAACTACATAAAGAGAGGAAGATATTTGGTTTGTATAGATTAGATCGTCCTAAAGATCTATTACATGACTAGTGGGGTTTGAGTTTCGCTCGAGAAAATAAATTCTAAAAATTAAAGAGAAAATTACATGAGTTTCTAATTAGACCCCTTCAAATCTATTAAAATATTCCTTGTTGGATTTATCAAAACAACCTCCCATAAACTCATAAATCTATAAAAATTAAATTTTAATTATAAGAATTATAAAAGCCCACTCTTTAATTAAAAGCCCACAATAACTCATATGGGTGGTCTGACTATTATTTAATTAAGCCCTTTATTAAACCTCCATAAACCTTAAAACCCCTAAAATTTTAGTTTCTACATCTTGTTCTTATGTATTTTAGCCCCCGGTAAATTATTTTTCTAAATCCATCACTCACATAGAACCCTTTTTACTATTATATTCTTTGATCATTATCTAAGTATATACTTACTATAAACTGACATAGATACATACATACATAACATAAAAATAATATATAAATATCATATTAAAAGTAAAATATTACAATAAGTATAGTTAAAAAAATTACATATATCTACTAAAAAGTATTTTTATAATTAATAAAATAACATAAATATTGAAAACTAAATTTTAATATTAAGCTGTTATCAGATTATCGTGATTGAATATTGAAAACTAAATTTTAATATTAAGCAGTTATCAGATTATCGTGATTGAATTTATTAATACTAAAATACATTAATCTAAAAATTGAATATAAGATATATAATAATATAGACATAGCTAAAAAGTTATTGTAAATAAAATAATGCAAAAATTGACTTCAAGATTTATAATTTCACAATAGCGATAATACTAATTTGAATATGGTTAAATAAAGAGAAAAAACAAAAAAAAATAATACAAAAAATGATAAAATTAATTAGTTGTTTGTTTTGGTTACCATGTATGATAACGCAACAAGATATTAAAGTTAGTAGTTAATAAAAGTAAACAGAATATGATTTATATAATGCTTATTCATGGAAGCATCATAAAGGCCACTATAACGTATTCTCAATATTCATTCATATATATAGGGCCTCATGTATTTCTTATGCATCACTTCCCTTTTAATTTTAATTAAGTTGTTTACAATTAAGTTTAGAAATTATAACATGTCGAAGAGTCTCAGTTTCATTATCTTGGCTTTGCTTTTGGTTGCAAGCACTGAAAAATCACATGTTTCAAGCACTAGTACCGGCCAAGAATCTAATTCTGCAATATCACCTGATAGCGACAAGTGCTTTGGACTTACACCAGAAGAATGTTACAATAAGTATCACCATGATAGTCAAGACTACATCATCATCTATAACCCATGATTTTGTTAAATAGTTTTCCTCTTATGCCAAATGAATACTTTTGCAATAACCATCAATTGTAAAGAAATTGATGCTATATTTTAATAAAAAAAGGAATTAATCCATTATGAGCATGTGATATATTGTGTTTGTTACATGGTATTGATTTGTTGTATGTAATTTATCTATATCTGTTAACTTTTCTTACCATTTGACCCGTATAATTTTTCTTCCCAACCCCTTGAACAAATATTTACTGAGGAGTAGCTCAACATGTTTGAAGATTTTAATTTCAATGAGGTATGTGTGATCCATTTGATCTCTAGTTTATAACACAAAAAGTATTAATTTTTCATAGCCTTGCAACACAAAAAGTACAATTGTTTAAGTATAATCTTTCGGATGCTACTTTCATACCCTTTTTTTGTCTTTCCAACTAGCAAGCAAGAGCCTGCTAAAAGCAATGTGATGAAAGTGATAACAATTTTTTCTTAATTGATTTATTTGTTTGATTTATAATATTTATTTCTTGCGATCTTTTGAATGGTGAAATCTTTTGATGGGAGTTGTTGGCTCGTCCAGTTTTGTTGTCGATCATTATTTGTTTATTAGCGAAATTGATTATCTAACCAAATAATTAAATTTTAATAAAAAGAAGTATTTGGAGAAATTATTTTAGTGTGTTTTCTCATGAGTGTGAGAGTAAATAAAAATAATTAATCTAAAAAGTGAAATTTTTTGGCATTTTAAAAAGTGTACAATGTATAATTAATTTTAAAATAAATAGATGAGTGTGCAAAATAATGGAATGTACAAGATAATTTAAATGTGCAAGCATTCCCACCCTTTTATATTATATCTATCTGCTACTAGGGTGTAATTATTTATACTCTGAAGACACCTTTAACACCAATATTTTACCCTTTCTAATTTCTAAACTTCTGTCAATACTTCTACTATAATATTTTAGAGGGGGTGTCATTTGTCTATATATGTAATTTCTGGTTTTCTATTAACTCCATTCTAGTATTGTGGTTTTGATTAATTATTTTATTTTATTACCATTTTTATTTTTATTTTCTATGTCACTTTTTTGTGATGTCACATTTTTCCCACTATGCATAGAGTTTAATTTAAATCCAAAAATTTGGAATAATGCTTTCACAATAATGATAATGATTTCAATAGGTTAAATAAAGAGAAAAAATCCGACATATAAATTAAATAAAGATAATAACACTAAAAATGACAAAATTAATTAGTTGTGCAAGTTAATAATTAATAAAAATAAAAACTTCTTTAATGCTCATTCATGGAATCATCGATATTTGAGTTGATACTGAAAGGAAATAAGCCTAAGTCTGTAAGGAGACAATATTTTCGCAAAATACCAATATTTATGATAAGCATTAAATAAAGAGAAAAAAATCCAAGTGATAAATTCAACAAAAAGTAATACTAAAAAACTGATAAAATTGATTAGATGTATGTTTCAATTACCATGAATAAGAACACAACAAGATATTAAAGTCAATAGTTAATACAATTAAATGCACTACGACTTATTCAATATTCATAAATAGAATCAACAACCTCATAAAGGCCACTATACCTCATTTCTCAATATTCATTTATATATGTAGAGCCTCATGTGTTTGTTATTCTTTATCTCTCTTTTAATTCTCAACTAGGAAATAGAACCGCGCTTCGCACGACTTTAAAACTTTTTTAATATTATTCTTTTTTCTTACTTTGCACTTGATGAAATTGATAAAAAAAATGAATTGATTTTTTTTTTAAGATGAAGCAGCCTTATAAAATTAATGTTATTTATGAAAGTTAATTATTTTTTTGTTAACTTTAAAAATATATATTAATGTGTATAGTGTAAGTGTACAGACCTTATACCTTTTGTAGTTGTTAATAAGTTCCAAATTATATTCAACTTGTTAATCTGTTAGAACTTTTATATCTCTTTTTTTTCCAACCAGCTCCAACGATCTCAATATCACTCATACACATAAACTTCTGACAACATTTGTAATATTATGGAAAAATAAAATAAACATGTTAAAACATAAGGATCAATAATTTCTAATATACACTTAAAGATTAACAAACATTAATAATTAAAAAAAATACATGAGAGGATTGTGTTATCATTCACACATATATCAATGAAATTCAGTGATATGAATTGGAATCCATTGATCGGAATCTTAACAGTTCCTTCTTCTAACCTCTTAAGCAAAGTTATAACCAAGAAAATAATCTTATACTGATTTGAAAGTGGTATGTACTCACCTGTAGTTGAAACAACTTTCAAATTCTTGACACTGTACAAAAAACCCTCACTCAACATGTGCCTAAACCTTGTCACTAAATTTTTCATAATTGTTAGATGCATTAGATTTTCCTACGAAAAAAAAATGTGTTACATTAAGTGTAAAATAATTGGGAAAAAAATAAAGAAAATAATAGGAGAATGAATTTTTTATACAACTTTTTTTTTCAATAAAAATCATGTTCACACTAATCAATTCTCCATTCCTCTTAATATTAACAGACTCTCACATCCTATGTAGAAACTGAAGGGCACTTCTTTACTTAACACCTTAAGTTTTTGCCCAAGATCTTTGATACAGACTCCTAGATGCTTCTATAGACGATTTGAAGAAACTTTAACCAAGAACTCAGAAGAACAAATCAACAATGGTTTAAGAATCACAAACAGATTAAAGGCTTAAAGAATCAACAAAACAAAATGATGGTTGTTGAAGCCAACAAAAATAAATTCCTACTCTAAATAAATTGTGTATAGTGATTGAGCAGGGTTGTGTCCACAGAGATCGGTAATTATTTAAATCCTTTTAAAATGTAAAACATAAAATGGGGGGTTTTGTTGACAATAATAAAAATCAAATTAAAATAACAAGAATGTAAATTAAAGTTGTAATTCAAATTGGAGAAAGCTCTAGTTGAAGGAATTAACTCAGCTTGATTCGACTACTGATCATTGATTCAAATATAGATTATTATTACTTATGAATAGACCGGTTATAGCTATTGAGACCCTCTAATAGCCAATCTCTCTTTAACTAGTCGATAACCAAGGTACGACCGTTGGATATTTTCCTAATCAATAGACAACCCTAGATACGATCACAAGATTTAATCAATTGACAGCCTGAAAAACTAGAGAGACCCAAATCCTAATCAACACATATGATGATTCATTTAAATTAGATTGTTTATTCTCATAACACAACTCACTGCTATGTTATTTGTCACAAACATTAAAATCTTCATACGATGAATCCTTTAATTGACAATAGATTAAGTTGATAATTAAATAGTGGCCAATTACCTAATTAACAAACATAATCATGAAACTAATTCAGAGAATAAACAAATACCCAAAAAGTAATAAAACAATTAAAGCATAAGAAAGATCTCATAGTAGTGATGAATCAAAGCTTCATTAACCTTCAACTAGAAAAATAAGTTTAGTTCTTCATAGAGAGAAGAGAAAAATTAGATCTAGGGTTTCTTTCTTTTTCTCCAATCAAAATCCCCTTTTTCACAATAGATTCCTGTTAGAGTGCAATTTATGCACTAGTTTTGCATTGTTTACTTCCCTTAATATCGATGTTTTGCATTTAATAATAGTGATTTACCTGTGATTTACTTTTGTAGGTGCAATTCTATTGATTGGTGATAAAATTGAGCTACAAGATGATGTTTAGGGATGATTGTTCCCTTGGAGAAATTATGAGCGGCAGAAGAACTTTGTTGATAAGGTGTGGGCGCGTGCTGTCAATTGCGGACCTGCAGTTTTTAGTTTAACGTGTTTTATATTTTTGGCTATTTTTGTAATTACGAATTTAATATTTTAGATATTAGTATTTTATTTTAAATAGAACTCTAAAAGAGAAGAGAGAGAGAGTATTTAAGGGAGGAATCAATTGTGAAAAAAAGGGGGGATTTTGGATTGGAGAAAAAGAAACCCTAGATCTAATTTTTCTCTTCTCTCTATGAGGAACTAAACCCATTTTTCTGGTTGAAGGTTAATGAAGCTTTGATTCATCACTGCTGTGAGATCTTTCTTGTGCTTTAATTGTTTTATTGCTTTTTGGGTATTTGTTTATTCTCTGAATTAGTTTCATGATTATGTTTGTTAATTAGGTAATTGGCCACTATTTAATTATCAACTTAATCTATTGTCAATTAAAGGATTCATCGTATGAAGAATTTAATGCTTGTGACAAATAACATAGCAGAGAGTTGTGTTGTGAGAATAAACAATCTAATTTAAATGAATCATCATATGTGTTGATTAGGATTTGGGTCTCTCTGGTTTTTCAGGCTGTCAATTGATTAAATTCTATAATCGTATCTAGGGTTGTCTATTGATTAGGGAAATAACCAACGGTCGTACCTTGGTTATCGACTAGTTAAGGAGAGATTGGCTATTAGAGGGTCTCAGTAGCTATAACCGGTCTATTCATGAGTAATAATAATCTATATTTGAATCAATGATCAGTAGTCGAATCAAGCTGAGTTAATTCCTTCAACCAGAGCTTTCTCTAATTTGAATTACAACTTTAATTTGCATTCTTATTATTTTAATTTGATTTTTATTATTGTCAACAATTCCCCTATTTTACGTTTTACGTTTCAAAAGGATTTAATTAATTACCAATCTCTGTGGACACGACCCTGCTCAATCACTATACACAATTTATTTAGAGTAGGAATTTATTTTTGTTGGCTTCGACACCCATCAAATTTTGGCGCCGTTGCCGGGGATTGGTGTCATTTATTTAATCCTTTTTACGTTTTACTTGGTGTATGGTTCGTTCTTCTCGTACAGGTACACTTTCGTTTGATCCTGAAATTGAGAAGACAGCTCGCCAGCTGAGACAGCAGACAAAGCGAGCTAAGCAACGATCCTCGTCGCCTTTGCTTTCTGAAACAGATACAGTGCCTGATTTAGTTGAATCATCTAGCGATTCAGAAGAACAAGTGATGGATAGACCTGCACCTGTAGAAAGAACTCTTAGAGAGTTAGCTGAACCAGACTTGAATCAACAACCACTCTGCATTCAATATGTAGACTTGGAGGTAAATTTTGAATTAAAGTCTGGTCTTATTCACTTATTACCCAAGTTTCATGGTTTTGCAGGTGAAGATCCTCATAAACATCTCAAGGAGTTTCATGTTGTGTGCTCAAGTATGAGGCCACAAGGCTTCGACACCCATCAATTCCTCCCTTAAATACTCTCTCTCTTCTCTTTTAGAATTCTATTTAAAATAAAATCCTAATATCTGAAATATTAAATTCGTAATTACAAAAATAACCAAAAATACAAAACATGTTAAACTAAAAACTGTAGGTCCGCAGTTGACAGCACGCGCCCACGCCTTATCAACAAAGTTCTTCTGACGCTCATAATTTCTTCAAGAGAAAAATCATCCTTAAACATCATCTTATAACTCAATTTTATCATCAATCAATAGAATTGCACCTACAAAAGTAAAACACAAGTAAATAACTATTATTAAGTGCAAAACATTGATATTAAGGGAAGTAAATAATGCAAAACTAGTGCATAAATTGCACTCTAACAAATTCCCCCACTCCAAGATGATGCTTGTCCTCAAGCATATAACTCAAGATTAATCCCAAATCTCCACTCAATTCTCATCTCAACTCATCCAAAAACAATTTTAAGCAAGCATACCTCAAGAAATTAAGTCGATCAACATTCGAGAGACAAGGATTTTAGATCATAGAATTTCATAAGATAGAATAAGAACATTCAACCACCAAGAAGATCCATTCAAAATTCAAGTGCAACAAGATTTAATAGCCCTCTCAATAACTTCACTCCATGCACTCAAAGTGTTTAGGGTGTCATTTATTCACTCAAATCAAATCAAAGAATGCTATTACCATAAGCTTGCTCATATATCACATCTCAATCCACAAAACATGAATAAAATGCAAAAATCTAAGGGTCTTAAAAGGGTTGTAATGGGGTTAAATAGGTTAAATGAAAAAGAAAGGTCCATGAAAGAGAAAAAAAGATCAAAATGAGAAGAATGAACTCATTGAATGAACTTATGATATCAAAATGCTTATTTCTACTCAAGTCACCAAGAATGTAAACTTTTTCTTTTTTTTCGATTTTTCTTTTTTTCTTTTTTTTTCTTTTTCCTCTTTTTTTTCTTTTTCCTTTTTTTTTGTTTTTTTGTTTTGTTTTTTTTTTTGAATCAAAACAAAGAAACGAACCTTGCACAGTTTAATTCAAGCATAATGCTTGTTGATCTAATTGAGAAACTTTAATACAAGGTAGAAAAAGCAACAAAATATCCACACAATGAGTCCAAAAATCTCCTTAAATTGAGGCTCAAAAAGAAGAAAAATGGTTAAGTAGACGGAGAGAATTAGATGGGTAATGGTTAAGGCTCAAACAAAGGTAGCAATTAAAGGTCTTCGGGTAGAGAAAAAGGAAAATGCGAGAATAGAAAATTGGTAAATGGTTTGCCCTTATCATTTTAATGCATAAAATCCCGTAATGTGGCTTCAACATGCATAACAAAGCAAGTTCTAGAATAAACAAACTAGGATTGATATTCACATAACAAAAATAATTAGAGCAAAGTGGTTGCTCATAGGCTCAAATCCTCACAAAGTTGGTAAATTTGCCATCAAATCATGTACACTCTTCAAATGAATCAACTATCAATAGTGGTGTAGAATGAGAAGAAGGTATGAGTGAGAAATAAAAGGAAAGGTAAAAATGATAATAAGCGAGAAATATGTATGTAGTAAAAAGAAAATTGAAAGATAAAATGTGAGTGATGAAAGAATATGATAGAAAAAAATAGATGTAAATAATTTGAGATAGATGGGAAAAGAGTAGTGAGAGAGAAAGGAAAAGAAAATTAATAATATATGAAGCATACTAACTCAAAAATCATTTAAGGATGAGTAGAGTGAAAATAGATGAGTAGAGTGAAAATAATAATTTCAGGCATCAATAATGCAAAAATCCCTCCCCCACACCAAGAACTTACATTGTCCCTAATGTAAGATAATCAAAGCTCACATAAAAATTAAAGCGTAAGGATAAAAGATTAAAGGCAAAAAGAAACTTCCCTGAATTGTAAGCTTTGATCCACATAACGTCTATGGGCTTGGCGGAAATGGTGGGGTAAATCCCACACTCTCGAAGTATGCGGCCAAATTCTGCTCCATCTTGTTCAGCTTGTGCTCCATTTTTTCTAACTGAATGCTCAAAGGTGGTGCAGATGTAGAAGGAATAGTTGGCGGGGCAGCAGTGTCGTCGTCAAACTCGTCATCAGAGGTAGCACCACTCCTAGCATAAAGCTTCTTTGGAGGTTGAGTGGGTCCTGGTTCAGTAAACTGAAATCTCCCGTCCTTGAATTCGACCACACCTGTTCTTTCAAACACAGACATATCCAAAAATTCCTCTCTTTCTCTTGTTGAGTCGCGAATACGAGGCACCCTCCGAGATTGGATTCCGCAAGTGGCAAAACACTCATACTTTTTCAATGTTTCGATCTTTATCTTATGGCTTGGCGTGAATCTGAAATTGTGTTCCATGGAACCATAATGGGAGCGGCAATCTTCGATTTCTTTGCGACGGGTGTCTTTTTAGATGACTTGGAAGTAGATGCTTTCCTCTTCGGCATTGTTACAATGATTGCACTCACGGATTTCGATTTACCCGGCTGGAATAGAGGTCGTAGGCTGGTTGCGTTGCGATTGCTGCTCGGCTGGAGCTTGCTTGATGGACCCGGGATAGCGCTGATTGTGTTGCGCTCGCGCGCTGGGGCTGCTGGATCTGCGCGCTGCGTGGGCTGTGTTGTGCGCGAGAGCTGGGCTGACGCTGGTTCTTCGCGCTGCTGGACGAAGGCTGGATCTGTGCGCGCGGGTTGCTGCTTTCTGGACGTGGGATGCTGGTGCTGCGTTGCATTGCGCGCGTGGGACTGATGCGCTGCGCGATGGTGATGGCTGGAGCTTGCTGCGCGCGGGCTGGTTGCGTTGGTGACGCTAATTCGTGCTACTGGGGCTGCGTTGTGGGATACTGCGCGCTGCGGGTGGAACTGAATCTACGCGCGCGGGTTGCTGCTCGCTGGTCGCGGGATGCTGGTGCTGCGTTGCGTTGCGCGCGGCTGCTGCTGATGCGTGGATTGTGTTGCGCGCACGGTTGCTGCTGCTACTTAGGCTGCGGCTGCTGGTTGCTGGTTGCTGCGGGTGAAAAAGATAATCAACAGTGAAATTTTTTTTTTGAATTAGGGATTTGTGAACAGTGATTTGTGATTTTTGTGTTTTTTTTTTCATTTTTTTTAAATAAAATATATATATATATATAAGAAAGAAAAGATGGAAAAAATAAATAAATAAATACATTGTTTTTTTTTTTTAGTGATGAATCACTTTGAGACACTAAAAATTTCAGAAGTACTTTTCTAATAAGCACGTGGGCACACCTTAAAATCATTTTACTTTAAAAATCACAGAAGTACTTATTAGTTAAGACGTGGGCACGCCTTATCAAAAATTTTCTTCTGACCAAAATAAGCAAACACATTATTTTTTTTAAAAAAAAATCTGAATCAAAATTAAAAGAAGATATAACAAAAACCAAAATAAATAAATCATTTGGGTTGCCTCCCAAAAAGCGCCTTTGTTTTATGTCTTTGGCTAGACACATTTATGCATCAATCTCCATAATTGGGACTCTCGAGAGCCACATCCTCCACAATATTCACCGAAAAACCTTCATAAAAAGGTTTTAAGCGATGACCATTAACCTTAAAAACTTTGTCAGAGGTCGGACTCCGAATTTCAACTGCACCATGAGGAAAAACATTAGTAACAATAAAAGGTCCAACCCAGCAAGAACGTAATTTACCTGGAAAATTTTAAGCTTAGAATGAAAAAGAAGAACTTTTTGACCAACAGAGAACTCCTTTCTCAAAATCATTCTATCATGAAATGTCTTCGTCTTTTTCTTGTAAAAAACTTCCAGCACTATAGGGTTAATAACATCCACAGAGAATACTGAACGTTCCTCACTAGGATATTTCATGGCATCATTCATATTGAATTCTATAACCTCTCCATCAAACTCCATAGTGAGAGTCCTTTTATGTACATCCATTTTAGTTCTAGCAGTCTTAAGAAAAGGTCTTCCTAGCAAAATTGGGACAAAATTAGAGGAGTTATCATCTTCCATATCAAGTACATAAAAATCAGCAAGAAAAACCAACTCATTAACTTATACTAAGGCATCTTCTAATACCCCATCAGGATATGCATTAGACCTATCAGCTAGTTGAATTATCACGCCAGTTTCTTTTAATGGACCAACATTCAAAAATAAATAAATGGAACGAGGCATGACATTAATAGAAGCTCCTAGATCTAACATAGCCTTTTCAACTCTAACACTACCAATTTTACAAGGGATAGTAAACATACCTGGATCCTTGCACTTAGGACGTAGTTTCTTTTGGAGAACTACTGAAACATTCTCCCCCATGTGAACTTTTTCATCTCCTCTTAATTTTCTCTTGGAGGTGCACAGTTCCTTAAGGACTTTAGCATATCGAGGTATTTATTTTATAGCATCTAACAAAGGAATATTTACCTCAACCTTGTGAAATGTCTCAAGGATGTCTTTCTCTTGTTCCTCCTTCTTGGATTTTGCAAACCGGCTTGGAAAAAGAGGAGGTATCACAATAGGTAGGGGTTTAGCTCTGGTAGGTTCCGCATCATGAGATTGAGGCATCAATTCATTCTTTTCAAGCTCATCTTTTATACACTTTGTCACTTTCTTACTAGGCTCTTGCAACTCCTTCTCACTTTTAAGGATGACAGCACTAACATTTTATTTTGGATTCACCTCAGATTGTGATGGCAATCTTCCTAATACTTGAGACTCCAGACGGCTCACTGTAATCGCCAATTGACTCATTTAGTTCTCCAAATTCTGAATGCTTGCTGTAGTTGCCTGCTGAAATTGTTGAGTGTTAGTCGCAAGTGATTTAACAATTTCTTCAAGAGATATACTTAACTTGGAGTTTGACTGTGGAGGTGTTGGTTGTCTTGGTGGATACTGTTGTGAAAATCCTGATTGCCTAACTCCATAGCTGAAGTTGGGACGATCCTTCCATCCCAGATTGTATGTTTGTGCATAAGGATCATACCTCCTCTAAGGCATGCCTGGAAATCCTCCAACTGCATTGGCTTGTTCAACGGGTTCTTCTTGAAGTGTAGGACACATATCGGTTGAATGACCCATATTGTAACAAATGCCACAAGTCTTCACCTGTTGCACATTACCTACAACAAACTTTTCCACAACAGAAGTAAGTTTATCTAAACGTTGTTCAACAGAAGAAATATTTACCTCATTCACCTTCCTTAAAATGGGATCTTGCCTGCTGCCAAATTGTTGTGCATTGGCAGCCATATTTGATATCAACTCCCTTGCTTAAGTAGGGGTCTTGTTCACCAACACGCCTCCACTAGCAGCATCTATCATACTCCTATCCATCAATGACAGTCCTTCGTAAAAATATTGAATAAGAAGTTTATCAGAAATCCGATGCTGAGGACAACTGGCACACAATTGTTTGAATCGCTCCTAATACTCATACAAAGTCTCCCCAGGAAGTTGTCTGATCCCACAAATATCTTTTCTGATGTTGGCAGCTCTTGAAGCAGGAAAGTACTTCTCAAGGAACTGCTTCTTCAAACCATTCCACGTTGTAATCGATCCAGGAGGCAAGTAGTACAACCAATCTTTAGCTAGCCCATCTACAGAGAATGGAAAAGCACGCAGCTTAATCTACTCTTCAGTCACGCCTTGTGGTCTTATACTTGAACACACAACATGAAACTCTTTAAGATGTTTATGAGGATCTTCACCTGCAAAACCATGAAACTTGGGTAATAAATGAATAAGACCAGACTTTAATTCAAAATTTACCTCCAAATATACATATTGGATGCAGAGTGGTTGCTGATTCAAGTCTGGTTCAGCTAACTCTCTAAGAGTTCTTTCTACATGTGCAGGTCTATCCATCACTTGTTCTTCTGAATCGCTAGATGATTCAACTAAATCAGGTACTGTATCTGTTTCAGAAAGCAAAGGCGACAAGGATCGTTGCTTAGCACGCTTTGTCTGGTGTCTCAGCTGGCGAGCTGTCTTCTCAATTTCAGGATCAAACGAAAGTGTACCTGTACGAGAAGAACGAACCATACACCAAGTAAAACGTAAAAGGGATTAAATAAATGACACCAATCCCCGGCAACGGCGCCAAAATTTGATGGTTGTCGAGGCCAACAAAAATAAATTCCTACTCTAAATAAATTGTGTATAGTGATTGAGCAGGGTCGTGTCCACAGAGATCAGTAATTATTTAAATCCTTTTAAAACGTAAAACATAAAATGGGGGGTTTTGTTGACAATAATAAAAATCAAATTAAAATAACAAGAATGCAAATTAAAGTTGTAATTCAAATTGAAGAAAGCTCTGGTTGAAGGAATTAACTCAGCTTGATTCGACTACTGATCATTGATTCAAATATAGATTATTATTACTTATGAATAGACCGGTTATAGCTATTGAGACCCTCTAATAGCCAATCTCTCCTTAACTGGTCGATAACCAAGGTACGACCGTTGTATATTTCCCTAATCAATAGACAACCCTAGATACGATCACAGGATTTAATCAATTGACAGCCTGAAAAACCAGAGAGACCCAAATCCTAATCAACACATATGATGATTCATTTAAATTAGATTGTTTATTCTCATAACACAACTCACTGCTATGTTATTTGTCACAAACATTAAAATCTTCATACGATGAATCCTTTAATTGACAATAGATTAAGTTGATAATTAAATAGTGGCCAATTACCTAATTAACAAACATAATCATGAAACTAATTCAGAGAATAAACAAATACCCAAAAAGTAATTAAACAATTAAAGCATAACAAAGATCTCACAATAGTAATGAATCAAAGCTTCATTAACCTTCAACTAGAAAAATAAGTTTAGTTCTTCATAGAGAGAAGAGAAAAATTAGATCTAGGGTTTCTTTCTTTTTCTCCAATCAAAATCTCCCTTTTCACAATAGATTCCTCCCTTAAATACTCTCTCTCTCTTCTCTTTTAGAATTCTATTTAAAATAAAATCCTAATATCTGAAATATTAAATTCGTAATTACAAAAATAACCAAAAATACAAAACATGTTAAACTAAAAACTGCAGGTCCGCAGTTGACAGCACGCGCCCACGCTTTATCAACAAAGTTCTTCTGACGCTCATAATTTCTCCAAGAGAACAATCATCCTTAAACATCATCTTATAGCTCAATTTTATCATCAATCAATAGAATTGCACTTACAAAAGTAAAACACAAGTAATCACTATTATTAAGTGCAAAACATTGATATTAAGGGAAGTAAATAATGCAAAACTAGTGCATAAATTGCACTCTAACACAAAAAGAATAAAAAACATGAGTGATTAACGTGGTTTAGCTAATTCTCATTAGCCTACATCTACGAAGGAACAAGATAACAGGCTTTTATTGATTGATCTTTAAGCTACAGAGATTTACAGAGTATATTTCATAGAATCTTCATCAATCTTATGTGATGTAGCCAGTGCATATGCAATGAGGTCAGCATAACCGTATCTTTGGGGAGGTCTTATTTGCCTTCTTTCTCTATCTCTGGTCAGATGATAGTCTCTGAGTTGAGTTTGTGTGTGCTGTTGAGATTGTGCCTCAGTGTTCCCACTACTGTCATTTTCACCCCCATCAAAATCTGCAGCTTCTTGAGAGGGCTTCTGATCTGAATGCTCCACCTCAAACTGTATACTTTCAAGTGTTTTAGACTGAGGTTCAGCATCATTGTTTAGTGACTTTTTGCTGAGCACAATTTTTTCATTAAAGATCACATCCCTGCTGATGATGCACTTTGGTGGGGATAAATATGTGCACCATAACTTGTAACCCTTTACACCATCTGGATACCCAATGAACTTCCCCTTCAGAGCTCTTGGAGATAATTTCCCTTGCTTAACATGTGCATAAACATCACATCCAAAAGCTTTAAGGTCAATATAGTTACCAGGTTTTCCAGATTAACTAAAAGACAGGTTGTTAGCAAGGTTTCTGCCCATAGCCCCTTAGGAATTGGGACTGTATCATCATGCATCTAACTTTATCCATTAAAGTCCTGTTCATCCTCTCGGCTAGGCCATTTTGCTGTGGGGTTAACCTTACTGTTCTATGTTTATAATCCCTTCATTTGCACAAAAACTGTCAAACTCTTGATCATAATATTCAAGGCCATTGTCTGTCCTTAGTATTTTAACCCGTTTTTCAGTTTGATTTTCTACCAGAGCTTTCCACTCTCTAAATTTCCCAAAACACCTGATCTTTAGCTTTCAGCACATACACCCAAACTCTCTTAGAGTAGTCATCTATCATGGTCATAAAGTATTTATTCCCTCCCAGAGATGGAACCTGAGATGGACCCCAAAGGTCTGAATGTATATATTGCAAGATCTCAGTGGTCTTATGTATTGATTTCTTGAAGTTATTCCTAGTATATTTTCCTAAGATGCATTCTTCACAGAAACTTAGCTCCCCAATCTTATCATTCCCTATAACACCTTGTTTTCCAAGTTCTTGCAGACCTTTGATACTCATATGCCCAAGCCTTAAATGCCATAGCTTAGTTTTGTCTATCTCAGTGCTCTCAATGGAATTAGAAACCCATGTTACAGACTCCTCATCTAAGACATAAACCTCATTCTTTCTGGTTCCTTTCATAACCAGTGTGGATCCATTTAGAATCTTCAACTCCTCTGATTCAAGCTTAATGCTACATCCCATTTAATCCATCATTCCCAAAGAAATCAAATTCCTTTTAAGTTCTGGAACATGTCTAACTTGTCTAAATTCCTTTATAGACCCATCATATAGCTTAAGGTGGATTTTACCCATCCCAATGACTTTACACACTTAATTATTACCCATCATTACTCGTCCTCCATCAAATTCATGATAATCAGAAAAATAACTCTTGTATGGACTCATATGAAAAGTGCAACTAGAGTCAAGAATCCACTTACCCTTTTGCATATCCTCAGTAGCAACATACACACCTGCTGACTCATAGCCATCATCTTCTTTAGTAGTAGTTGCATTCTTAATTTTCTCCTTTTTTTTGATCTTTAATTCTAGGCAATCCTTCTTGAAATATCATTCCTTATGGCAATGGAAGCATTTCAAGTCCTTTGGCTTGGTTTTAGACTTGGACTGCTTCTGATTATTTGCTGCATTCTTATTATTATCAATCTTCCCTTTTACTGTTAACCCTACTCCACTTTCTATACTCACAGATTTTTCTTGCAACCCTCTAGTATTTAAGGCTGCTTTCACCTCATCCAGGGACAATGTCTGCCTCCCATACATTAGGGCATCCACAAAATTGGAGTATGATGGTGGGAGTGAACTTACCAAGAGTAGAGCTTTACTTTCATCACTGAGGCTTTCATCAATGATCTCCAAGGTGTCACACACTCAGTTGAATTCATCAATATGATCATCAAGAGAGGATCCCTCAGCCATCTTTAGAGTAAACATCATTTTCTTGATATGAAGTCTATTGGCCAGAGACTTTGTCATATAAATTGTTTTCAGTTTTGCTCACAAATCAGCCACCGTTTTCTCCTTGGCAACTTCTCTAATAACAGAGTCTCCAAGACTCAAGATTATTGTGCTTCTTGTCCTTTTATCTATATCATCAGCTTGTTGTGGAGTTAGTGATGATGAAGCTTCCATTCCCTCTTTCTTGGTGACTGGTTCTAAAGCATCTCCTAGTCTCTGAGTTATCAGTAAAGCCTCCATTTTAACTTTCCATATATTGAAATCATCCTTGCCTGTAAACTTCTCTAGATCAACTTTAGGATTAGCCATACTAGAATCTGATTAAAGAACTCTGCTCTAAATGACGAAGATGAGCCAACAAGCTACAGAGAGGCTATGCAGAGTTCATATAAATCAAAGTGGCAGAAGGCTATGAATGATGAGATAGATTCACTATACAAGAACAACACCTGGGAATTGGTAAAGAAACTTGAGAAAAGAAAGATTGTGGGGTGCAAGTGGATTTTCAAGGTGAAAGAGAGGCTGACAGCTAATGAGCCTAGGAGATTCAAAGTTAGGCTAGTATCAAAAGGGTATACACAAAAGGAATGAGTTGATTTTAAGGAAGTCTTCTCACCAGTGGTCAGACATGTCTCAATAAGGGTATTATTAGCTTTAACAGCAATATATGACATGGAGGTTGATCAACTCGATGTCAAAACAGCCTTCTCACATGGAAAATTACAAGAGGAGATTTTGATGACTCAACCTGAGGGATATGTATGCTTTGAACACCCTGATCATGTCTGCTTGCTGAAGAAGTCATTGTATGGCTTAAAGCAATCCCCAAGGCAATGGTAACTCAGGTTTGATGAGTTCATGGTGTCACATGGATTCATGAGATGTTATTTTGATTGTTGTGTATACTACAAGCAAAAAGATTCAGATCATCACATATACCTGCTACTGTATGTGGATAATATGTTGATTGCTTGTAAAGTGAGGGAGGAAATCGAAGCCTTAAAATAGATGCTGAACTCTGAGTTTGATATGGAGGATTTGGGACATGCCAAGAAGATTTTGGGCATGGAAATCACAAGAGATAGAAGGAATGGAACTATGTTCTTAACTCAGAAAAAGTACTTGGAAAAGTACTCAACACCTTTGGGATGAACTACTGTAAACCAGTGTTAACACCTCTGGCCTCTCATTTCAAACTCTCTAACCAGTAATGTCCAAAAACAAGTTAAGAAAAACAAGAGATGTTAAAAGTGCCTTATGCTAATGCAGTGGGGTGTATGATGTATGCAATAGTCGTCACAAAATCAGATATTTCACATGCTCTAAGCTTAGTAAGCAGGTATATGGCATTACCTAGAAAAGAGCATTGGAAAGTAGTTAAATGGGTGATGAGATATCTAAATGGGACCTTAGAGTATGGGTTGATGTATGGCAAGAATCAAGAGGCAAATGAAGTTGGTTTATAGGGCTATGTTGACTCTGATTATGCTGGAGATCTGGACAGAAGGAGGTCATTAACTGGATACATGTTCATGTTGAATCGATGCCTAATAAGCTGGAAAACAAGTCTACAACATGTAATGACCTTATCAACAATAGAGGCTGAGTACACTGCAGCCTCAGAAGCTGTCAAAGAGGCTCTATGGCTTAAATGCTTGGTCAGTGAGTTCAGAATATCTCAGAAGGTTGTTGACATCCAATGTGACAGCTCAAGTGCCATCTATTTGAGCAGAAATCCAGCTCATCATGAGAAACCAAGCATATCGACATCAAGCTAAATTTTATAAGGAATGTAATATCTAAGGGAGTTGTGAAGATGGTAAAGATACATACCAGCAACAATCTTGCTAATATGCTTACAAAGGTGGTACCTACAGTTAAGTTCAAGACCTGCTTGGACATAGCTGGAATATGCAGTTTTTAATTTGCATGGACTTAAGGAGAAAGATGAACAGGGATGAATTGTTTTAAGGTGGAAATTTGTAATATAGCCAGTGAAATCAATTCAATGGCTTTGAAACAACCTGAGAAAGTGCATTTTGGTTGGTCAAATTCAACACTTACTAAAATGGTGTCATAAGTTGCCATTTCTGGATTAATGAATCACATGAGACGCATGTGAATGGGAAGCTATTAACAAGGTTGTTAAAAGTCGTTGATGAAGCGTGATTCTCACATAAGTTTCTGGAATCAGCACCTAGGTGGTTATAAGTAGCTAGATGTAGCTGATTCTGGGATAACAAACTGGTGGCGAGCTGAGGAATATATAAAGGGTTATAACTCTGAAGAGAAGGAGCGAAGATTCTGTGAAATATACTCTGTAAATCTCCGTAGCTTAAAGATCAATCAATAAAAGCATGTTATCTTGTTCCTCCGTGGATGTAGGCTAATGAGAATTAGTTGAACCACGTTAATCACTCATGTTCTTTATTCTTTATGTTTTGTTGATTCTTTAAGCCTTTAATCTGTTTGTGATTCTTAAACCATTGTTGATTTGTTCCTCTGAGTTCTTGGTTAAAGTTTCTTCAAATCGTCTATAGAAGCATCTAGGAGTCTGTATCAAAGATCTTGGGCAGAAACTTAAGGTGTTAAGCAACGAAGTGCCCTTCAGTTTCTACATCCTACAAAGCCTAACCCTTATCATCCAACTATCTTTATCATTGTTCAATTCATGAAGAAAAGAGTACTCCATGAAGCACAAAATACTAAACCTTCAAATAAGTTAAAAAATAAAAATACAAGAATATTTCTAAAGAGAGTGTTGGTTAAATAATAAAAAAAACCCAAACATAACAAATTTTAAATACTTAATATTTATAGAGTTTGAAGAAGCCAAAAAATACTAAACAAAAGGTTACATAATTAAATTTGGGATTATGGCATTAAAATTAGGTGCTAGTGGCATTGGTGAGGGAAGATGAGGAACCTTCCTTCCTATATATAATTAGTTGATGTATTTTAAGCCACTAAAGTTTAGTTGTTGGCTTAATAAAATAAATGAATGTTTCAAGATTTATAATTAATTATTATTAATGGTTACATATTGTTGAATTTAAATAAAAAGAGAAAGAGACATGTAATATTTTATAATCTAATAATTATTTTCTATTTATAATATTTTGTAATGTAATTATTTTTTAATCTCAACCAATATATTAGATAATAGAGAATATAAAAAGATGAGAAATAATAATGCCACAAATCTTAAATACTTAATGTTTATATAGTTTGAAGAAACCAAAAGGCACTAAACAAAAGGTTGCATAATTAAATATGAAATTATGACATTAAATTAGGCCCTAATGGCATTGTTGAGGGAAGATGAAGGAACCTTCTTTGCTATGTTAATTAATTAATTGATGTATTTTAAGTTAATAAAATAAATGAACGTTTCAAGACTTATAATTAATTATTATTAATGGTTACATATTGTTGAATTTAAATAGAAAGAAGAAGAGACATGTAATCTTTTGTAATCTAATAATTATTTTCTATTTTTAATATTTTGTAATGTAATTATTTTTTAATCTCAACCAATATATTAGATAATAAAGAATATAAGAAGATGAGAAATAGTGATGTCACAACACCTCTTGTAGTCCCAACTTTATATATATATATATATATATATATATATATAGGTTGTTTATGTTTCAGTTTAGAAAATATAAAATGTCAAAAAGTTTTAGTTTCATCATGTTGACTTATTCAATACTCATAAATAGAATCAACAACCTCATAAAGGCCATTATACATCATTTCTCAATATTCATTTATATATGCTGAGTCTCATGTGTTTGCTATTCTTTACCTCTCTTTCAATTCTCAATAGATTGTTTATGTTCCAGTTTAGAAAATATAAAATGTCAAAAAGTCTTGTTTTCATCATCCTGACTTTCCTTGTAGGAGCAAGCACTGAATACGTACGTATTTCAAGCATCAATGTACTGATCAAGAATGTAAACTATATTCTTCATTGTGTACCAATTTTGCAACATCACCAAATAGTGGCGACTGCTTGGAACTTACAATTAAAGAATGTGTTCTAAGTCCCTTGAGAATGATTATGCCTTATACCCCTAGAGCTTCTTATTGGATGCCAATGATTTTGTTAAATGGTTATTTGTCTTATGCCATATGAATAATTTTGTTATAACCATCAATTGTTGAGAAATTGATCCTATATTTTAACAAAATAAAGAATTAATTTATTATAAGCATATGATATGTTGTGTTTGTTATATTGTAGTACTAATTTATTGTATGTCATTGAATCAATTTATGAGAGAGTATTCAGTTAAATATTGATAATAATCAGACGATTATAATTACTTTATTAGGATAATTTGTCCTATATAGGATTTGAGTTCAATGATTAGCCAAGCTTTTTGATAGTTTTTGTTCTATTTCAGTCTCTATACACGCTAATTAATGATTTGCTTCCTTGGCCTTTCTAATTTTGGTTGGATATGGCAATGCTCTTATTCAAACTCCAAGCCCTCACTGATTTCACTTCTATAAAAGTTTGCTATTCTTAGTCTGAGCGGTTGCAAAAGCTTGAAAAGTCTTTAAGATAGAATTTATTTGGAATTTCTTAATAAGCTTAATATCTAGATGATTAAAAAAAAGATTTCATAGTTTCCATACGTTCATGAAATTAAAAAAAAAACACAAAATTGAAAGAAAAAGGGGAAAACCAAGAAGAAGATATTATTTTCATTAGGCTATTAAGAGAAACTAAATCTTAACCAATTAAATTCATAAATAACCCATGTCACAGTATTTTACAAAAGCCAACAAAAATTTAGCTAAACACCAAATCTTAATCCTTTTTATTTTATGTCTATCTCCAATTAGGGTTATTTAAAATCTAAACAGTACTTTAACATGCATATCTTACTCTTTTTTATATTTTTAATCTGTCTTTTAATACATTTTTATTTTCTACTTTAATATTTAAGAGGTGGGAGTAATTTTTCTACATGTGATTTGATTTAAAACACTTATGTAATAAAATAATTTATAAAATGAAAGGTGTTCTTAGCAAATTGTAATGTCCATAAATCCAAATCCTTTGATGACATTACAAAATAAATAAACAAGTAGAAAAATGGATTAAGGTCACACCAACTTACAATTACAAATATATAAAAAAAAAATCATATTTCAATACAATTTAGCTTTTACTAGTTATTTTGTTTTATTATTATTTATTTTCTATGTCACTTTTTTTGTGATGTCATATTTTTCAGTTGCGCGCTATGCCTAAATATTAATGAACTCATTTAAATCTGAATAACCGGAATAAAACTTTACAAAATAACAATATTTATAATAATAAGTGGAATACTATTAAATAAAGATAAAAAAAATCCAAGACATAAACTGAATTAAAAAAAAAACTATACTAAAAATGATCATATCAATTAGTTGTATATTCAATTACCATGCATGATAATGCAACAAGTTATTAAAGTCAACAGTTAATTAAAATAAAAAACCTAAGCAAGGCCCCGAAAAATCAGCATGAACATAATCCAAAACTTGTTTAGATGTGCGCAGTCCCTTTGTAAATTTGGACCAATGTACTTTTTCAAAAATGTTGTTTTCACTGAACTCTAGCTCATGTATCTTATCACCACAAAACAACCCTTGCTTGCTTAGCTTTTGCATCCCCTTGACACTTATGCATCTAAGTATAAGATACCATGACTTGGTTCTCTCTACTTTAGAAACATAAGGTATTGTAGCTAACATAGGTACTGATGACTGTTGAGTGTTAGAAAATGCATATTTATAAAGGAGAAAACCGTCATTTTACATTTCAAGTCTTACTAACAACCCTTACTTTTATGTATTTAACCTTCTTGTGATGTAATTACGTGTGTGTTATTTTAATTAAGTATTTTATGTATTTTAGGGGCAGTATAGCCATTTCACAATAAAGGAGAGATCAGACGGCAAAACGGACATCACTTTTGAACTCAGGACGGTCGAAAACCTTAGGAGGAGCATAAAAGGAAAAATGACACTATTCACATGTACGGTACTATTCACGTATACGGTACTGTCTACGTTACTGTTCACGACACTGTTCACATAGACGGATCGATGACGTGGCATTGACCGATGATGTGGCATTGACTGATGAGGTGTCACGATCCTGTTGGGCTAAAATTCTTATGTACTGTTGATGGTGACGTGGCAACATATCAGTGGACGAAAAATCTCGTGTACGGTGCATGCATCACACAGGATTATTTTCAACCAAACCGCGTTACTGTTCATCCGGGTCAAACCGCGTTACTGTTCAAAGTCGGGTCAAACCGTGTTACTGTTCATCCGCGTGGTCAAACCGTGGACTGTTGACTGATGACGTGGCGCAATCCTGAGCGTCCAAACTGTTTTTAATCCGATGGCCATGATTTACTCCATGTATCTATAAAAAGGGGGCCTCCCCCCCTAATTTGATATCTCTGAATCCATTTTTGGGATCCATTTTCTGTAATTCCCTCTCCATCTTGTATTTTCTTCGTATTTTAATAAATTCCTATTTTGCCCCTAGTTCAACTATGAGTGGCTAATTTTCTTTCAAGCTTGGGTTGAAGGTGAAGTCTCAACATGTGTCATGGGCTTAATTTGGTAAATTTATTTTCTCTTCCCCTCTAATTTTTGTGGATGTTTTGACTTCTCGTCGACAAATAATAATAGTCTTGTCTAGATACCGCCTTGGTTACACCGGCTCTCTAGTATAAGGTTATTATTATTTGGCACGATAAGCCCTTAGCACCATATTGATTAGAGCGTGGTTCATGAGGTGTGGATTCCCCCCTCATGATTTAATTGGCATTAATACGGATTATTTAGCCCATGATGCATGTTGATACGGATCCAGATACCCAAGTACGTCATTTCAATAGAATTATCTTCAATTTATTCTCGCCATTGCAATTCCAATTTTAGAATTTATTCTTGCCATTTTAATTTAAGTTTTAGCATATACCAAATCATTTCCACCATAAATCCAACAACCCATTTACAAAATTAATTCTACACAATTAAAATCCACCTCCTCGTGGGATCGACACTCGTCACCATAGATCTATACTACAATAGATTCGTGCGCTTGCGAGTACATTAAAATTTGCACAACAAGTTTTTGGCGCCGTTGCCGGGGAGGTAAGTAATTTTAATTCATAGAATTAATTTTTGTGAATAATTTCTTTTATTTGTTTTCTTGTATTTTTTTTTCTTATTAAAAAAAAAAAAAAGAGAGTAAATCTACATTTAAAGGTTAGTATTTCTTTTCTTTTTCTCTTCTTTAAAATTCTGTAATTTAATTTTCAATTTATTTTTTCTTTGTAATTTTTGTTTATTTTATTAATTTAATTTTTAGTTAATTTCACGTATTTGTTTTTGTGTATTTTTATAGTAAGGTTGTAATAGCGCAATAAGGTTAGTATCATAATTTCTCCCTTATCTTTATTTTTTATTTGTTTTGTTCCCATCTTTATTTTTTGTTTTGTTTGCATCTTTATTTTTATTTTATTTGTTTTGTATGCATGGTCGTAGGTCATTATTACCTAATCTTGAACCTATAGACCTTGAATTAGAAAAAACACTTCGCACACACAAACACGTTAAAAATAAAATGGATTTACAAGCACCACAGGAGAGGCCATTTAAGGACTATTTTAGTCCCTTAGCTAATTTGAGCACGTCATGCATAAGATACCCAAATGTAACTGCTAGGAGCTTTGAACTAAAACCTAGTGTGCTAAATTGTCTCCCCACATTCTATGGCTTAGAAAATGAGGACCCATATAATCATCTGAATGATTTTCATGCCATTTGTCAAACATTTAAATATGAGAATTTTTCAGACGATGATGTTAAACTCAGATTATTCCCATTTTCTTTAAAAGATAGAGTTCGTTCATGGTTAAATACTTTACCTGCTAATAGCATTTCATCATGGGAACAAATGGTAACTAAATTTTTGAATAAATATTTCCCAGTGCATAAAACCAATGCTATTCGCAGGGAAATTTCAGAGTTCACACAAAGAGAGGACGAGCAGTTTTTCGAAACTTGGGAGCGATTCAATGGGCTACTCTTGAAGTGTCCACATCATGGGTACGAAAAATGGCACCAATGCCAATACTTTTTGGAGGGATTATTACCGAATGTGCAAGAATGGCTAATGGCAACAAGTGGAGGAGAGCTAATGTCAAAAAGTGCATCAGAGATTTGGGAATTCTTCCAGCGACAAGCGGATAATTCCCAACAACGGAGTCGATCACTCAGGAATACTAGACGAATTAAGGGAGTAAATGAGGTTCAAATTGGCGAGTCAACTTCGGGAATCAAAGAAGTCAAGGAGATGGTTGAAGGTCTTGCTCGACAAATAGCATCGTTATCGACTGCTAAATCAACAGAACCACATGACCATGACTCATACTCAGATCAAGCCAATGCCATAGGTGTAATGAGAAAGCCATCAAATTACAACCCATACTCCAACACATATAACCCTGGATGGAGAGACCACCCCAATTTTTCATGGTCTCAAGGATTTCAACAGAATGGACCAGCAGCTCCAGCTCCACCAATGCAACAAATTCCTCAAGTTCCTCAAGCCTCTCAGCCCCCATTCAGACCATACAATCAGAACCAGAACTACTCTCAACCCAGACCATGGGAGGATGCATTCCAAAATTTCAAGAATGTTACTCACTCCACGATTGAGCAACAGAATCGCACCATTGATGGACTACGAAATGAGTTGAGAGCAGGCTTCAATTCACAAGCCCAATCAGTTTCAAGCCTCGAGAAGATGGTGGGACAACTTGCTTCTTCAGTTCAGACCTTGGCAATGACCGTTGAAAAAGGTAAGTTTCCAAGTCAACCAGTGCCTAACCCTAAAGGAGTACATGAAGCAAGTACCAGTTCACCACAGCAGCATGGAGAGGTCAAAGCAGTAATGACCTTGCGAAAAGGAAAGGAAGTCGACAACAAAGTGGAGATGCCGGTGACAAAAGAAAATCAAATTGTACCTGTGAATGTTGAGGACTCATCACCGGAGGAGAAAGAAGAAACCAACCCACGAGAATACGTTCCGAAAGCTCCATTTCCTCAAAGGTTAGCGAAAGGAAAGAAGGGAAAATCCACAGGTGAGATTCTCGAAATCTTCAAACAGGTAAGTGTTAATATCCCTTTGCTTGATGCTATTAAACAAGTTCCATCTTATGCCAAGTTTCTTAAAGACCTTTGTACTAAAAAGAGAAATATGCAAGTTCAAAAGAAGGCATTTTTAACAGAAAACGTTAGTTCTATACTCCAACATAAAATTCCTTTAAAATGCAAAGACCCTGGCTCCCCCACTATCTCATGTAGTATAGGGAACCACACAATTGAGAATGCTTTGTTGGATTTAGGAGCTAGTGTAAATTTGTTGCCTTACTCTGTTTTCGTGAAACTTGGACTGGGAGAATTACACCCAACTCCAGTGGTGTTACAACTTGCAGATCGGTCCACAAAAATACCTCGTGGTATTGTGGAGGACGTGCTTATCCAGGTAGACAAATTTTATTTTCCTGTTGACTTCATTGTAATTGACACTCAACCAATACAGGATTCAAGGAAGCACATCCCCATTATTCTAGGCCGACCTTTCTTGGCAACTGCGGATGCTCACATTCAATGTAGAACTGGAAATATGCAGTTGTCCTTCGGCAACATGACTATGGAGCTGAACATCTTCAACATTGCCAAACAACCTCACAGTGCAGATGATGGAATTGTTGATGTGGATTTAATCGAAGCATTAGTTGATGACACTTTTCTTTCAAACCTTAGTGATGATCCTTTACAAACATGTTTAACTCACTTTGGTTTTGATTTTGATATTGGCAGATCGGTTGATGAGGTCAATGCCCTGCTTGACTCAGCACCATCTATGGACACTAATAAATGGAAGTCAAGAGTTGAGCAACTAGCACCATCAGAGAAGCAACTCATTCCATCATCAGAATCACCACCGAAACTCGAGCTCAAACCATTGCCCAACACTTTGGAATATGCGTTTTTGGGAGAAGAAAGTACTCTACCGGTAATCATCTCAGCATCCCTCAATGACGAACAAAAAGGTAAGTTGTTGGATGTTTTGAAAGAGCACAAAGGGGCATTAGGATGGACCATAGCAGACATTAAAGGTATAAACCCAGTAGACTGCATGCATTACATTCACCTTGATGAAAATGCTAAAACTACTAGGGAGATGCAACGTCGGTTAAATCCTAACATGAAAGAAGTTGTTAGAACTGAAGTCCTTAAGCTATTAGATGCAGGTATCATTTACCCAATTTCTGATAGTTCATGGGTCAGTCCTGTACAAGTTGTCCCTAAAAAGTCAGGAGTCACAGTAGTTACCAATGCTGATAATGAATTGATACCCACTAGAGTGACTACAGGATGGCGTGTATGCATTGATTATAGAAAATTGAATTCTGTCACACGTAAAGACCATTTTCCTTTACCATTTATTGATCAAATGCTTGATAGATTAGCAGGTCATGAATTTTATTGCTTTCTAGATGGCTACTCAGGATATAATCAGATCCCCATAGCACCAAAAGATCAAGAGAAAACTACTTTCACTTGCCCTTTTGGCACATTTGCATATAGGAGAATGCCATTTGGATTATGTAATGCACCTGCTACATTTCAACGATGTATGTTGAGCATTTTTTCTGATATGGTTGAACGATTCCTTGAAGTCTTTATGGATGACTTTTCTGTCTTTGGTGACTCGTTTGATCAATGTTTACATTATCTAACGCTAGTTTTGCAGAGATGTACCGAGAAGAGCTTAGTCTTAAATTGGGAGAAATGCCATTTTATGGTAAAACAAGGTATTGTTCTCGGTCACATCATTTCGAGTAAAGGTATTGAGGTTGACAAAGCCAAGGTGGATCTCATTTCTAATCTTCCTCCACCCAAAACAGTCAGAGAAGTAAGATCTTTCCTTGGGCATGCTGGTTTCTATAGACGTTTCATTAAAGATTTTAGCAAAGTTTCTAGACCCTTATGCAATTTACTTGCTAAGGATGTACCTTTTATCTTTAATGATTCATGTCTCATGGCGTTTGAAAAATTAAAACAGTTGTTGACATCATCACCCATCATTCAGGCCCCAAACTGGAGCTTACCATTTGAGCTCATGTGTGATGCATCTGATTATGCAGTAGGAGCAGTATTAGGACAAAGAGTTGATCGAATTCCCCATGTTATTTACTATGCTAGTATGACATTAAATGATGCACAGTTGAACTATTCAACTACTGAAAAAGAAATGCTAGCAGTAGTGTTTGCATTAGAAAAATTTCGATCTTATCTCATTGGTTGTAAAATAATTGTGTTCACAGATCATGCTGCTCTTAAATATCTTCTCACAAAGAAAGATGCAAAAGCTAGACTAATTCGTTGGGTGTTACTTTTGCAGGAATTTGACTTGGAATTCAAAGATAAGAAAGGGTCAGAAAATGTTGTGGCGGACCATCTCTCTCGTCTTCACTTTGACACAATTACAGAGCCATTAATATTAAATGAGTCATTTTCAGATGAACAATTAATGAGTGTGGAAGTATTACCTTGGTATGCTGATATAGTTAATTATCTTGTTACAGGTAAACTTCCAGAGCATTGGACCAAGCAAGACAAGGTCAAATTCTTTGCGGAAATAAAGAATTTCTTTTGGGATGATCCGTATTTGTTCAAGTATTGTGCAGACCAAATTGTTAGACGATGTGTCCCAGAAAATGAAATTCAGAATATCCTTTCATTCTGCCATGAACAAGCTTGTGGAGGCCATTTCAGTACTAAGAAAACAGCGACTAAAGTTTTACAATGTGGTTTCTATTGGCCAACACTATTTCGAGACGCTTACACTTTCTGTTCTTCATGTGATAGGTGTCAACGAATGGGGAGCATTACACGAAGAAACATGATGCCACTAAATCCAATTTTAGTGGTTGAGATTTTTGATGTATGGGGTATCGACTTCATGGGACCCTTTCCCCCTTCTTTTGGCCATCAATACATATTGGTTGGTGTTGACTACGTCTCGAAATGGGTAGAAGCAATTCCATGTAGGACCAATGATCACAAAGTGGTGATAGGATTTTTGAAAAGCAACATTGTTTCACGCTTTGGATTCCCTCGAACGATAATCAGTGATGGTGGTGCCCACTTTTGTAACAAAGCATTCAAGGCTCTTTTGACAAAGTATTCAATCACACACAAAGTGGCGACCCCGTATCATCCGCAAACCAGTGGCCAAGTTGAGATCTCCAATCGAGAAATAAAGCACATATTAGAAAAAACGGTGAGGCCAGACAGAAAAGATTGGTCATTAAGACTTGATGATGCATTATGGGCATATAGAACGGCTTTCAAGACCCCAATTGGGATGTCACCCTACAGGCTAGTGTATGGAAAAGTTTGCCACCTACCTGTGGAACTCGAGCATCGTGCATATTGGGCCATCAAGAAATTCAATTTTGACATGCAGCAAGCCAACTCAGAAAGAAGATTACAACTGGCAGAACTTGAAGAAATTCGCAATGATGCATACGAAAATGCCAAGATTTACAAGCAACGAATGAAAGTCTTCCATGATAAGCAAATTATGAGAAAATCGTTCACTCCAGGTCAGAAAGTGCTTTTATTCAATTCTCGCTTGCACCTATTCCCAGGTAAGTTACGCTCTCGTTGGTCTGGCCCATTTATTGTTCATACTGTTTTTCCACATGGGGCAATTGAAATTAAAGACCCAAAGAATGGTGTCACGTTTAAAGTTAATGGTCAAAGATTAAAGCCATATCTAGAGTACCAACCACATGAAGAAGACACCGAAATAAATTTGAGTGACCCACCAAATTTGAATTGATTTTTTTTTCTTTTCGTTGATTTGATTTTTTTTCTTTCTTTTTATTATTATTCTTTTGCTAATTGAAATTGTTTTTGCATAAGTGTGTTTATTTTACCATTAAGTTTTCTCTTATCATTTTTAATCATGAGTCTCATACTTAGACCGTTCCTCCTGAACATTCTTAAACCACTTCAACGTGTCAAAACTTATCTCAAAAGGCAGATTCAATTTTGTAAAACACATCGCATTTGGGCTCTACAACCACCAGAGTTAGTAGCCTATGTTGAGGGTTTAGAAAGCCAACTCAGAGATATTGAGAGAAGTGTTTACGACATCCAGTTGGAGCTTGAGGTAAATTCAATACGAGGACGATTTTGATTTTCTTTGTGTGTTTTAATTTGTTTTTCTGTTTGTGTGCTTTAGTTTGTTACCCCGGTGAAGTGGCGGATAACGGTACTCCGTGACAATCAAGTCGGTTACTTCAGTTTCCCATAATAACTGATATTCTGAGGCGAAGGTATGGACAGAAACGAGATTCTAACGAAGCTTCACAAGCGATTCCCTTCACTTCCTCAGAATGCCCTCCTTACGATCTATAAAGCTCGGTCCGAACGCATGCGATTACTCATGAGAAATAACATACCTGCTGACATCCGTTGGTTAATCGAGGCTAAAGTACGATCGGCAGGTGAGTTACCTCCAAAATTTATTGCATACATGCCTGGTTGTGGTAAAGGAAATTATGCAAGAAAACGACGAGCTCGAAGAATTTCTGTTGCTTGTCATAAGTGTGCCAGAATGAGTTGCAATAAAAACCCATGTTCTTTAGGAATGGTGTCTGATAACAGGGAAGATAAGATTCAATTCATTAGGGATGGCTTGAATAAGGAGTCATTGGATGATATCCTTTTGTCTCTTGAAACGTATCCCAGTGGATATGTGCAAGGAGCGATTCTCCAGTTATGGCCATTATTCCAGAAAGAGCATGCACGATATAGTCTCGGGAATCTGACTATAAACGACCCTGTTTGCCAGTTTATAAGAAAACTGGATAGGAAGCCTATCCTCGACCTATAGAAGGCGTTCAAGCCGTTTCTGGACGTAGAACCAGAGGAAGATGTGAGCCACAGTCGCAACTACCTGTAAATATCCTTTCACTTTACTGTTATTTTATTTCACTATTGTTTTATTGTGTGCATTATTGTCTTTAAAAATTTTATTACTGTTTGCTTTTTCCTTATTACTGTTTTCTTTTTCCCTTTTACTGTTTCCTTTTTGACTAGCGAGCCACGTGCTTTACGCGTTATTTGACACTGACATGTTACCTCATACATAACTGTAATCCACTGTCACCAAGATTCTTAAATGTGATTTCCTTTTTGTCAAGCACTCACAAATTGTTTTCGAGAAGTATCACAATGGCAGCTACTCCCAATAGACAATTCAAGAACATTTGTGTGCTTTCTGGATTTACCTATGGCAAACATAAAGAGTTCGTTGAGGCAGCTATAGATCTTGGTCGAAGCATAGCAGCGAGAAAATTACATTTGGTGTATGGAGGAGGTAATCGAGGGTTATCAAAAATGGTCTCAGAAGCAGCTTTTATCAGAGGAAGTCAAGTGTTAGGCATCATCCCAAGAGTCCTAAAACCATTGGGCAGTTCGTCTGACTCATCAACTGGAGAAGAGTTAGTCGTCTCAGGTATGCAAGAAAGAATAACTGAAATGCTTAATTATGCTGATGCTTTTATTTTCCTTCCAGGAGATCTTGCAACACTAGAGGCACTTATCACACTAGCATCTTGGGCCCATCTGCACATCCACCAGAAACCCATCGGTTTGTTAAATGTCAATAACTTTTATGATGGCTTTATCGCATTTCTTAACCATGCAATAAAAAACTATTTCATTCCCGCTAATGTGAAAAAACTCTTTATTTGTGCTCACACTGCTAATGAGCTACTGGATCTATTACAAGCTTATAGACCGGAGCCAGACCCCTGGACCTTTGTGTTGGAGCGTCCAAATAATGATGGTAACAGTAGCAGCAGTAAGAAGTACAAATTAGATTTAACTCTCCGCCTGTAAATATTTTCTTCTGTGTTGCACCACCCAGGTGATGTCTTCTAAACTCTACTTCTTTCATTTCAAACATTGAGGACAATGTTTCGTTCTGGTTGGGGGGAGGGAATAGTCGACAATTATGAAATTTTGGTTAAGTTTTTACTAATTTTTTGTTGTAGAAACTAACTGTTGCTAACTTTTTGTGTTGAAGATGGCTGAATATGGAGTGTAGTGACTCTAGAAACGCATCTTCATCGTTTAAAAAAAAAAATTAAAAAAAAAAACTTAAAAAAAAATTAAGACATTTTCTTTTTTCTTTATTATGTGTTTATGTTTATTTTTCTTCTTTTTAATTTATCCTCTATAAAAATGCATTTTCCAACTTTTGAGTCGAAGATGGCTGAATATGGAGTGTAGTTCCTCTAGAAACGCATCTTCTTTAAAAAAAATAATAAAAAAATCATTTTCTTTTCTATCATTTTTGTAACTTTTCTAAATTAATTTTTCTACATCATTTTCACATTTCTGCATGCATATTATTTTTTTTTTTATGTTTAGAATAGGTTGGGGGGTAGAATGTTGTTTAAAAAAAAAAAATTTTGATTTGTTTTAACATTGGGTGACATGATTAATTTAAATTTTAGTATTTGTATTATCTTTGGTCTTAAGTGATGTTACGCTATGTTTGCTACTTTACATGTTGATGTCGGAGACAAATGTGAGTTGCTTGAAGGAATGAACATGTCATAATAAGTACCAAGTGAGTTTTTGAGCCTATTATTTTTCTTGGAGAATAACCCTTTTGCCCACTCTTTATACAGCTTAGCAGTTTATTATTTTATACACGATCTCTAAATTACTTTTGAGTTAACCCTTAAAAAAAAAATTGTAAAATAAAAATGGTAAAAAAAAAAGAAAAAAAAAAGAAAAAAAAGAGTGTGTTGCTACATTTGGAGGCCCATCTAATTAGTAGATATGGAAAATTATTTAGAGCCCTAAAAGACGATGGAGAGGCCATCTTTGATCCGTTTGAGCCTTTCAAGCCATCCCTTTTATTTAATATCCATAGTTAACCCTTTTGAGCCTTTAAAAAAAAAAAAAACATTTTCTTTGTCAACTTATCATCTTGACCCACTCCGATTTGGAGTATTACCTGATATCTTATAAGTTCCATCACCTATGTATGTTTGAGAAAATGTAAATAATTATTTTGTTCAGTGAAGTTATGCCAAATAAAAGCAAAAAAAAAAAACAAAAAAAACAAAAACAAAAACAAAAGTTGTTGTTTCAAAAGAATAAAAATAGGTGAAATCCACCTTGCAACTTCCAAAAAAAAAAAAAAAAAATTCTCTGCATTTTTCTCAAACATACACTTTGTTTTCCTTATTTTCCTTCTTTGTTAGCCATGTCCCTAGCCTACGTTTCGTCCTAATAAAAGTCCTTCTTGATTTTAGGGAACTATAGTTTGAAGTAGAAGCTAGTTATATGGGCTAAAAAGATGTAGTGATGCATAATTAAAAAAAAAAAGATAAATAAAGTGGGTTGACTAACATTTTATTTGACTTGAGATCGTATTATTTCTAAGCTGAGGGCATATTTATTTCATCTTGGTGAGAGCATGTGATATCATTTCTTTATTATTTTCTCTCTCAATTACCATTCATTGGAGTGACTATGTTTATTGGGTTTTAATTTCTTTGTGAGAGTGTCACCACTTCCAGTGAGATTTTGGGGTTTGACATGTCATTCTTGAAAGTAGATATAACAAAGTCTACTGGGCTGATTCATGTGGATGGTTAATATGGGTGTGATATTTCTTTAGACTGGAGATAATGCTTATACTTTTATTTGATTGCTATCATTAATCTGATTGAATAAATATGAGTGTTTCAAAAAAAAAAAAAAAAGAAAAAAAAAGAAAAATCATTTTGAATTTGAATTTTGTTTTCGCTTTATTTGCTAGGGACTAGCAATAAGCTGGTTGGGGGGTGTGTTGAGTGTTAGAAAATGCATATTTATAAAGGAGAAAACCGTCATTTTACATTTCAAGTCTTACTAACAACCCTTACTTTTATGTATTTAACCTTCTTGTGATGTAATTACGTGTGTGTTATTTTAATTAAGTATTTTATGTATTTTAGGGGCAGTATAGCCATTTCACAATAAAGGAGAGATCAGACGGCAAAACGGACATCACTTTTGAACTCAGGACGGTCGAAAACCTTAGGAGGAGCATAAAAGGAAAAATGACACTATTCACATGTACGGTACTATTCACGTATACGGTACTGTCTACGTTACTGTTCACGACACTGTTCACATAGACGGATCGATGACGTGGCATTGACCGATGATGTGGCATTGACTGATGAGGTGTCACGATCCTGTTGGGCTAAAATTCTTATGTACTGTTGATGGTGACGTGGCAACATATCAGTGGACGAAAAATCTCGTGTACGGTGCATGCATCACACAGGATTATTTTCAACCAAACCGCGTTACTGTTCATCCGGGTCAAACCGCGTTACTGTTCAAAGTCGGGTCAAACCGTGTTACTGTTCATCCGCGTGGTCAAACCGTGGACTGTTGACTGATGACGTGGCGCAATCCTGAGCGTCCAAACTGTTTTTAATCCGATGGCCATGATTTACTCCATGTATCTATAAAAAGGGGGCCTCCCCCCCCTAATTTGATATCTCTGAATCCATTTTTGGGATCCATTTTCTGTAATTCCCTCTCCATCTTGTATTTTCTTCGTATTTTAATAAATTCCTATTTTGCCCCTAGTTCAACTATGAGTGGCTAATTTTCTTTCAAGCTTGGGTTGAAGGTGAAGTCTCAACATGTGTCATGGGCTTAATTTGGTAAATTTATTTTCTCTTCCCCTCTAATTTTTGTGGATGTTTTGACTTCTCGTCGACAAATAATAATAGTCTTGTCTAGATACCGCCTTGGTTACACCGGCTCTCTAGTATAAGGTTATTATTATTTGGCACGATAAGCCCTTAGCACCATATTGATTAGAGCGTGGTTCATGAGGTGTGGATTCCCCCCTCATGATTTAATTGGCATTAATACGGATTATTTAGCCCATGATGCATGTTGATACGGATCCAGATACCCAAGTACGTCATTTCAATAGAATTATCTTCAATTTATTCTCGCCATTGCAATTCCAATTTTAGAATTTATTCTTGCCATTTTAATTTAAGTTTTAGCATATACCAAATCATTTCCACCATAAATCCAACAACCCATTTACAAAATTAATTCTACACAATTAAAATCCACCTCCTCGTGGGATCGACACTCGTCACCATAGATCTATACTACAATAGATTCGTGCGCTTGCGAGTACATTAAAATTTGCACAACAATGACCCTTCTAACACATAAAGGCAATTCTTCTTTACACCTTTCATTACCATTTTAGTCCCTTTAATAATCCTCAAACTACAATTTTTAGACATAAAAAAGTATCTTGGACAATCTGGTATACCTAAAGAGCATAAATTTATCTTTAGCCTAGGTGCATGCCTCACATTATGTAAAGTTCTTCTAATCCCATCAATCATTCTGATTTTGATAGACTCTATACCAACAATCTTACACATTGTTGTTTCCCATCAAGACTCTACTACCATCCACAAACTCATAAAAAAGACTTCTACTAGGACACAAATAAAAGGAACACCCTGAGTCAAGGATCCATTGACTTCTTATATTGCTATTTGAAACCACCAACAAGTCAACACTACGATATCCATCATCAAAAGCCACTGCTGCATCCCTTGTTCTCTCTTTTTCATCCTTTTTCTTTTCAGCACAATCTCTGATGTAATGGCCTTGTCTTTTTACATTAAAAGCATTTCCTCATTTTCATCTTCTCTTTTTCTGATCCACCAATAATATTATTTGTATATAATTTTATGCATCACAACATCTTTTAGGCCACATTACTAGCTTCTACTTTGGATTCTAGTTCCCTAAAATCAAGAAAAACTTTTACTATTATGTAATGTGGGCTACATAAATGGCTAAAAAAGAAGGAATAATAAGAACAAAATATATGCTTGGAAAAACAAATAGAGATCTTTTGGGAATTGCAATGTATTTTATTTTTCCTTTTTTTATTATCGTCATATATATATATATATATATTATTTATTTATTTTTTCAATGCACCACTTTTTTAAAAAAAAAACTCCATATTTTTTCTCAAACATGAATAACTGATGGAAAACATAAAATATATAGTAATGCTCCAAATTGAAGTAGGATATGATAATAAGTTAACAAACAATTTTTTTTTAATAGGCTCAAAAGGGTAATTATGGATATTTCACAATGAGGATGGCCAGAAGAGACTCAAATGGCTTAGACATGAACTTCTGTCATTTGTTAGAGATCTAAATAGTCTTTATATCTACTAGTTTAATAGACTTTTAGACATAACAACACACAATTCTTTTCATTGGTCGACTCAAAAGAAAAAGATAGAGATTATGTATAAAATAATAAACTAGTAAGCTATGGAAAAAAGTTGCTCTCTAAGATAAATAATAGATTCAAAAACTTACTTGGAGCTTATTTTGACATGTACATTCTTTCAAATAGCTCAATGAATTTCACTCATCAATTTCTCAGTTCACACCTCTAACCAACATTAATTTGCAAAGTGGCAAACATGGTGCAACATAATTCAAAGGTAAAGATAATATAAATTCTAAAATTTAAAAGCCACCGCGTCATCCAATGTCAAAAGATCACAAAAGGTGCCTTAAATTGTATTATTTCATTATTTTTATTTTATTTATTTTTTACCTAAACTACAAGACTAGGAATATGCATTTCTAGAGTAATTAAACTCCATATTCGACCATCTTTAACTCAAAAATTTAAAAACAAAATTAGTAAAAGTACAACAACACAACTATCAATTATTCCATAACTATCAATTATTATGTCCCCCAACTAGAATGAGATATTGTCCTCAACTTTTGAAAGAAAAGAAGTAGAGTTTTGAAAAAAATGATAAATTTTTATGAATGTTTGAATGGGCCCAAGATGCAAATATAATTTATGCCTCTATAGTTGCAAGATCTCTTGGCAAGAAAATTAAAGCATTGGTAAGGTTTCTCATCTTGGTTATTTTCTCCTGGAAACTTAAGATGACTAGCTTATTTGCAATTAGTGAGCCGGACAAGCATCCCAGAGGTTATAGGGGTGTGGGATGATACCAAGCACTTGACTTCATCTAGCGTAAGTAGTTTTTGAGACAAGTACTTGACCAAGATCCATACCTGCTTGAGCAAACACTTTGTATTTTCCATAACGAAAGTCAGAAAGCATGCAAACGTTCTTCAATTGTCTATTCAAATTTGCTGCCATTAAGACAAACTCAAAAATAATTTGTGAGTGTTTTAAAAAAAAGTTCATATTTAAAGATCTTGGTGAGAGACATAATGATACAAGGCTGTAAATGGAGTGGTATGTTTGTCAAATGACGCGTGAAGTTCTTGGTTCAAGAGTCAAAAGTAAATAGTAGAAAAAAATTAAATGGAGATAAATCACACAAGTAAACAATAATCTAAATGATAAAAGAATAGTAAAAAAAATTATATATACCAGTAGTTGTGACGATGGCTCACATCTTCCTTTTATTTTATGTTGAGAAAGGCTTGAATGCCATTATGGATCGAGGACATGATTCTCATCGAGTTTTCTTATTAACTGGTGAATAGGGTAGTGTATATAAAATTCTTGAGACATTATGGTGCATATTTCTTTTTGAATAATAGCCATGACTAGGAAATTGCACGTTGTACGTATTCACTGGGATGTGTTTCAAGCGTCGAAATGATGTCATCTAATGACTTTTTATTCAAGTCATCCCTAATAAATTGAATCTTTTCTTTCTTATTGCACGACATCATTCCTAAAGATATACTAGAACTTTCATTATAGTTTGTTTGAGCACACTTATAATAAGAAACTTAGAGCTGTCTAGCTCTTTATTTTCTTGAATAATTTCCTTTCCTGCAGCCAGACATGTAAGCAACAAATTTGAGAGATAACTTATTTCTTAATCGTACTTTGGTTTCAATTAACCAACGGATGTGAACAAGAATGGTATTTCTCATAAGTAATCATAAGCATTTGGATCAAGTTTTAAAGATTGTAAGCATTGCATTCTAAGGGAGAGAGGGAAATCACTTGTGAAGTTTTGCAAGAATTTGATTCTTATGTATACCTTGGCTTGGAAATGTCAATTATTATGGAAAATTGTTATAACCGACTTTAATGGTTACGGAGTACCATTATCTGCTACTTAACTAGGGTAAGAAATAACAACATACCAAACAAAATAATTAATCTAGCAAAAACAAAATGCATGTGAAGGCAACACAACAAAACAAAAACAAACAATATAAATACTAGGACGTTAACTCACCATCATCCTTTTATTGAGTTTATCGTAAGTTCTAATTAGATATCACAGATACTACCCTCTATTTCTATGAATTGTCTTTCTAGATGGGATACTGACACTAGTGTTCATAGATCCTAAGCAGGATGTGATTTATAAATTTTGAGTAGACCACTTAGGTAAAGCTTGTTAAGGTTAATGAATAGGATTTTTCTCATTGAGATACTCATGACCTATAATACAATTGATAAAAGAAAACATAATTTTTAAACAAATGCACTTAAGTATGAAACAATCAAAATAATTTTAATTAGTAAAACAAAATAACAAAAAGTTAAATCATCCCAAAAAAGGACCTAATCAAGATGTGGTAGGTCTCTCAAATTTCCTCTGGTGTCTTCTTCATGTAGTTGATACTCTAGATATGACTTTAATATTTGACTATTAACTTTAAAAGTAACATTATTCTTTAGATCCTTAATTTTAATGGCCCACATGAAAAAAATAATGTGAACAATTAATGGATTAGACCATCAAGAGCGTAATTTACTTGGGAATAGATGCAAGCGAGAATTGAATAACAACACTTTTTAACCTGGTGCAAAAGATTTTCTTATAATATTCTTGTCATGAAAGACTTTCATCCGCTACTTGTAATGTTTGTCATTTTCAGATGCATTATTGCGAATCTCTTTAATTTCCACCAGCTATAATCTTCTTTCCGAACCAGCTTGTTGCATGTCAAAGTTAAATTTCTTGATAGCCCAGTATGCACGATGCTCGATTTCCATAGGTAGGTGACAAGCTTTCCTATACACTAACCTATAAGGTGACATCCTAATAGGGGTTTTAAAAGTCGTTTGATATGCCTATAGTGCATCATCGAGTTTCAATGACAATTCTTTTCTATCTAGTTTCACCATCTATTATAATATATACTTTATTCCTCGATGAGAGATATTGACTTGGCCACTAGTTTGTAGATGATATGGGGTAGCCACTTTGTGTGTGACGAAGTACTTTGCCTAAAGAGTTGTAAATGATTTGTTGAAGAAGTGGGTACCACAATCATTGATTATTGGCCGAGAGAATCTAAAGCGCGAAACAATATTACTCTTCAAAAATCCCATCACTACTTTGTGATCATTGGTTCTGTACGGAATTGCTTCTACGTACTTTGATACATAGTCGACAGCAACTAATATATATTGATGGCCAAAAGAAAAAGGAAATGGTCTCATAAAATCGATGCCCCATATATAAAAAAACTCAACTGCCAGAGTAGGGTTTAGTGTCATCATGCTCATTCGTTAAATGCTTCTTATACTTTGGCACCAATGACATGAAGAATAGAAGTGTAAGCATCTCAAAATAAAGTTGGCCATAAAAACCATATTGTAAAACTTTAGCAGCCCTCTTTCTAGCACTAAAATTGTCTCCACAAACTTGTTCATAATATAATGAAAGGATGTTTTGAAATTTGCTCTCTGGGACGCATCGTCTGATAATATGATCCACTTAATAATTGAATAGATAAGTATCATCAGAAAAGAAATTCTTTGTTGTCACAAAAAAATTAGCCTTATCTTACTTAGTCTAATGCTTGGAAAGTTGCCCTGTAACAATATAGTTAACTATATCAGCATACCATTGGTAGTACCTCTACACTTATTAGTTGTTCATCTGGGAATGATTCATTGAATGGTAACGGTTCTGGAATTGTGTCAAAATTGAGGCGAAAAAGATGATCTGCCACCACATCTTTTATGTCTTTCTTATCTTTAAACTCAAGGTCAAATTCTTACAAAAGTAACACCCAACGAATTAGTCTAGCCTTTACATCTTTCTTTATAAAAAGATATTTAAGAGTAGTATAATCTGTGAGCACAATTATTTTATATCCTATGAGAAATTTTTCTAATGCAAACATTACTATTATTATTTCATTTTTAGTGGTTGAGTAATTTAATTATGCATCATTCAATGTCATACTAGCGTAGTAAATGACATGAGGGATATGATTAACTTTTTGTTCTAATACAACTACTATTATTTGTACAAGAATGTTAATAATCTCTTGAGGGCATGTTGTTCCTCGAGCCTTATTAGCAACTAATCAATGTAGAGCACGAGATGTCAGTATGAAAAATTCTAAAAGAGATATTGTAAAAATAAAGGTAATGTTATAAAATTATGTTGCAGAGGATTATTGACTATTATGAAAACAATAGGTGTCATGACCCAACCCAGACTTGACAAGATATTGTCCGCTTTATACTTTAACAAAGCCCGCACAATTTTGTTCTTGGGGCGCCCATAGACCCTAAAACGCATCTTGCCAATTAAGGGTAGATCACCCTTTATAAACCCAGCATCTCTCCCGTGCTCTACCAATGTGGGATTTGTCTAGGGTGTTACATTCACCCCCCTTGGTATTTAGCGTCCTCGCTGAGGTTTGCCCCACCATCGCTCAAGATAACAGGCAGAGTCGCTCTGATACCATAATGTCATGACCCAATCCAGACCTGGTAAGATATTGTCTGCTTTGGACTTTAACAAGACCCGCACAGTTTTGTTCCTAGGGCTCCCATACACCCCAAAACGCATCTTGCCAATTAAGGTGTGGATCACCCCTTATAAATCCAGCATCTCTCCCGTGCTTTGCCGATGTGATATTTGCCTAGGGTGTGACATTCACCCCCACCATCGCTCAAGAGGACACGCAGAGCCGCTTTGATACCATAATGTCATGACCCAACCCAGACCTGACAAGCTATTGTCCCAACCCAGACCTGGCAAGATATTGTCCGCTTTGGGCCTTAAAAAGGCCCACACAGTTTTGTTTCTAGAGCGCCCATATACCCCAAAATGCGTCTTGCCAATTAAGGTGTGCATCACTCCTTATAAACCCAGCATCTCTCCCGTGCTTTGTCGATGTGGGATTTGCCTAAAGTGTTACAATAGGTGTAAGTGGTATAAATTGATTTCATTAGTGAAAAATTGGCAACCTCCCAATTTAGAATCCTAAATTTTGTAGGAAATTCAAACACCAAAGCTCCATAGGCAAAGAAAAAGTCCTAAAGGCAAGATCGTTAGTCCAATACCTTTCAAGAAAAATCAAAAGTCATAACTTTTTCAATTAAAATCTTGAGCTCTTATACATAAAAATCATAAAATTCATTCAATGAAAATTCTTAAATTCTTCAAATAATTAAAATTAAAGTCATGAGTTCCAAACAGAAATTTTTAAATATCTGATAATTCCATGTATCTCGTACATATATTTAAAATCTCTAAACAATTTTTTTTTATAAATGGTGATAAGAAAGATTAAAAGCAACTTTAGCTCAGCCAATTTAGTTTAAAAGTTTTGATTATTTTCATCAAAAGTTTAAAACTTTCGGGGAGTAATATCAGGGAAAATCCTTAAGCAGCTCGACGGGCGGTCATAGGAACAACCAGACAGTACCCCTGTGGTGTTCCTCTATTAGCAACAAAACAATTTGGTGAATTATTATTAATTAGTTCTAGAAGTCAATTCAAAGTAAAATCGTAACTTCAGAAGATCAAAATGGAATCGACCAGAAGAAGAGAGGAGCAGAATGGAATAACATAACAAAGCATCTGTACTAACTGAATTCAAATGGCCAGAACTATAGAGACTGTGATTTCTTGTAAAGACACCGCAATTTGAAAAGCAACAAGAGGAACATTGCCAATTGAAGGTCACTGCCCAGGCTTCTTCTAGCAAGCTTCTAACAGACAGTTCGAGTATGTTGTGCACGAAATGCGGAATCAAGCGCACCAAATAATTATAGAAAAATAAAAGACACAAGAATTACGTGGTTTAGTAATTAAACCTACATCCACGGAGGCAAGAAAGAATAATTGTTTATTTAACAATTAATAGAGTACAAATATTTGAGTAACGAATCTCACTTCCCAGAAACCCAAATATACCCAGTACTCTCACACTCTGCAGGAAAGATAAATTCCCCAGACACACTTCTCTCACTTCTCTCAAAAGCTTAGAAACTTATAAGTTTAACCATTTTGGGATGATTTCAAATGAATGAAATCCTTAACTATTTATAGGAGAAATGAATTACTATGCAAAGAATAAAATAATTAAATCCCTTTTGTCAATTCTTTCTTTTCGGCTACAAAATCAATTTTGATTTTGCTTCTCTACAATTGTTGGTGCAACCAACAATTTTTTGACTTCAACAAAGCAACCATGACCTTTTTTGTCACAACAGTAAAAAATGAAAATTTAAAAGAAAAAAATTATAATATAAGTACACGTACTCTTTGTCCACGATGCCCTTAAAAGCCTGGATCCCCAAGGATCTAGGACTTTTGGAATTGGAGGTTGCATCATAGCTTTACTTGATTTGAGAGTCATATCTCTTGCAAACGTAAATAGGCTTTCACCTTTTTAAGCTGAAAGGAAATACAAAAAGGTGAATGACTTGGCTAACATATAGAATACAATATGGAATGAATGAATGAAGTACCTTAAAAACATGTATTCTTGATTGCCTTCATAATCATGCTCTCGGTTATTATATCAATTGAAGAAGAAAAATGAATAAAGCGGTATTAAGTAACTTTCCCAATAAAAAGACACAGAAGGAGACAGACCATGAAAGAAACGATGAGTAACCTGAAGTAACTTGAAGGTCTCATGATCAGTGTCTGCATGGTACCGATTTTCAGCCTGGTATCAAGACAGTCTAATTGGAAATCAAGCATAAGAATTCGAGGCATCTGCCGCTGGCTGCATTCTGGAATGTTAAAACCTCGTGGTGTGAACCTATGAGCTTCATCATATCTACGAAATTTCTTCTATTTTCTGAACTCTCCCTACTAACTACCACTCATAAAGGACAACCATGGAGTTCAAGTTTTTTCGGTGGGGTTTAAAAGTAACTACCCAAATAAACTTTTATCTTTAAAATTGATTCAATTGGAAAAATTAACACAGTAAGCAATTGAGCCAAGAAAATAAAAATCCCCACAAGCAAAATCATTGGAAATCATTGATCATCAGGAAGGAAAATCTCAGAAGGGTTTTGACCTATCCATTCCACTCATAAGGGAAAGGCAAAATGCTACTTCTATGCCTGTTTATTCTTTAAGGTACTTATAATTTGATGACTGTTTGATTAATCAGTAGTATATACCAAGTAAGAATTAAAAACATTACCCAATATTTCGAATTAAAAACATTACCCAATATTTCATGCTTCTTCCTCAATTCGTCCACATAACATGCTGCATTTAGGGTTACAAATTACAATTGCCCTTAAGTCATGATTAGCACCAGTCAATTTACAAGGTTTACTCACGGGCACTCATTATTTGCTCATCAAAGTCTTTTAATTTACATTGATTTTCGGCAGCAAAATTTCCGACTTGCATGCATTTTAGCTTCCAATACTTGGTAATTATAATAATAAGTCTTGACAACGCAGTCAAAAGCGAACAATTAAAAAAAATGTAAACGTATTCTTTGTCCGCGATATGAGAAACCAAATCAACCTGAAAATTCCAAAGTTAATTCTTAATAAAAAAAAATGTATAATTGGAAATGAACAAGAAAACAGGTGACTGCTTATTCTTGAAGAGTAAGACGGAAAAAGAAAGTCGAAACTTGGCGGTTGAAGAAACCATCCTACCCTTAATTGAGAAATTACTCAACTACTTCAATTCCTTATAAGTCTTTAGATATATCAAAAGCAAAGCCACTTGCAAACAAAAGTAACAACTAACAAGCCAGCTCGATAGGCCAAATCGTTCAAATTTAAGGTGAACAAGCTCCGTTCAAAAAAGTACTTGCACCAATTATCCCCGGCTTCAACTTTAAGGTGCGGATAATAATGATGAGCATTAACGATATCATAAGAGTAATTTAGACATTTAACACTAGGAATGACGGTGAGGTGAGGTGGGGGTAGAGAGACCTGCCCCCTTCTCCACCCCATTAAAAATATTACCTTCATTCCCCATTTCATTCACCAAAAAATTTATGGTGCGTTTATTAATCTGGAATCAGGATTGGGTTGGAATGAGAATCACGAATGAGAATCAAAATAAATTATTTACTTGAATAGTAGGAATCGGAATTGAAATGAACTTCATTTCTATTATTGTGTTTACTTTGTCATGAAATTTGAATGAATTATTTCAATTTATTAAAATACCCTTCGTTAATTATTATCATTTGGTAATAATAATAATAATAATAATAATATTAATAAACAACAATAATGACAACAACAATAATTAAAATAATTATAAATAACACATGAGATTTAGTTTATGACGGAAAGAACTGCTTGAGCCAATATAAGAATGAGGGTGAGAATGAAAGGCAAAAAATAATCTTTTGTCTCAAAATAGTTATAAAACCCGCGTCCCCTCAGATTTAGTTTATGCAGGTTCTATCACATAAGATTTTGTGCTAACCACATTATAATACTATGCGGTGCAATTGACAAATATAATATTATAATATTTTATACAATGAAGAGTTATGATAAGGGCAGCAACGTTTTTACATTCATTTCTATCTTTTACTAGGAAAAATTATTGCTCTACATTTTCGAATGCAAAAAGCAAATGTTCATAATTAGATGCACTTGTCAGTTTGTCTACAAGCCACAAAATGGGCACTCGACAAAGTTGTGTAAGTAAAAAATAAATAAATAAAGGCGGACTTACAAAATTGAATTTTGATTAAATTGATACAAATTTTTACAAAAAACTTGCCATCAAAATTCTATAAACTTCCATCATTCATATTTTAGTCATATTAAGTTAAATTAAAGATCAAATATACAGAGAAGATAACACAACAATTTCCTCCTTTCGTATTTTCTAGTGTACATCCCTCAAATGTAGGGATTGGATGCCTTTTCATGGACTTCAACTATACCTCCGTTTATTTTAGGTAGAAAGAATCTTTGATTTCTTTTTTCCCCATCTGGTTTGCAATGAATCTGGAAAATGCCTCTGGTAGCTTTAATGCACATACGAATTGGGCAAGAAAAACCCAAATTATGACAACCCTACCATGCAACAATCCCAAGCGACACATGGCTTGTCATCCTTTTTGTTCAGTAAGTTCTGCATGGCCAAGAAAACATATCATTCTACTTGTTTTGACCCCGAAGGAACTCTCTCATGTGCATATGAATTTTTGCATTAATAACTAGACGCATTTTCTTTGAATGCTCCTAGAGCAAACCACTTCGATCTCTTGCATAATCACAAGCAGCCTCAAAGACATCCTACAAGATTTATGATTTAACTTTAAAATGTAATCCTTGAAAGATATGAGATGAGAAATGAATCCAATTAAAATGCTCAGATTACCCTCGAGGGAAACTCATCATAATAATGCGCAGGGGTCATTTCAACCCTATTCAAATCGGATTCCCACAATCTTATCTGTCAAAGAAACAGCAGAATTTGAAACATTAGAATATAAATAATCATCTTTGTTAATTGATATGTACTATGTGGAAAATATTGAGAATTTTGCTATGGAAGGTCAGGAAGCATTGATACGTGCAATACATCTGAATGCAGGAAAGAATTATGACCTGATCACAAACATTTTCTGGTATAGACGGTATTCTATCAGCAACCCGAGGATGTGCATTTTGCTGAAGAAAACAAATTATCAGCAAAACAAACGAACATAGAGTTAGAGGAGTCAGAATGACTGCAAAAGTAATTGAAAAAAAAAAGGCAACTTTGAAAGAAAAAACTATTTCGGCCACAAGAATATCAGAAACAGTATGTAAGCTCGCAAAAAACCTTCTCCACCCAAAAAAAATAATTATAATAATCTAGGTTGATGTAAAAGTATGTTGAGATGAGGATGGCTGGGACCCAAACAGAGCTGTAAAGGGGCAAATTATTAAGAATGTCAGAAGTTACTTGCATATATGCAGGTTAATTGACCACAATAGACATTTTTTTATGGAAAAACAGATCACCAGATCAACTGAATACCAAACTCACCTGCTCAGTTGTAATGCCATTCTCAAAAGCATTATTCAAACTTTCTTTCGTTGTTGCTCCGACTATAAGGTTTGGAAGTTGATACTCTATCCTGCACATTGGCAAAATATTCAACAAAAGGTTTTAGGACTGACCAATGTAGTTCAATAACAAAATGTAGTTCAATAACAAAATGTAATTCAGAACTTTAACCTAGAAGAGAAACAATTTATCAAGCAGATGGCTGGCTTACTTTGAGAAAAGACGCAAAATTTCATAGTGTAGCTTAGATGTTGAATAAGCATACATCCTGAAGTTTGTTTCCACTACAACAAACCCCTAAAGATAAGAAAATGTAGAATGAGCTATGTAATTAGAGAATGTAAAAATGAGACCTCATTTTGGTTTCTGACAATAATAATTTAACAAGATTGACCTAAACTAATAGAAAATTAATGCAGTTTGCAAAGGAAAATTATAATTTTAAAAAAAAAATCAATCACACAATTGTTTGCAATTGTAGGTATAAACCAACTTTCTTACCTACCCTGAATAGCCATGGAAAACATATGAGTACTCCAGCAAAGTAATACAAAATTAACAGAGATAACCAGCATTTTCTGTAGCACAGACTAGTACAACCTACTGAAATTTGACCAATCCCGAGTCTGCAAAGTCTTTGATCACACTTCTTTGTATTTCACTTAGTGTATTTAAATTATATGCCTATAACATGAAGAAGCAAAGAGTATAGCAATAAAGTGAGATCTCAAACCACTTTGAGAATTCCTTGACATAAAAATTTTAAGGACCTCAAGATGCTGAGAAGTTAAAAGCAATACTAGGATAGACATAACCTTATAAAAATGAATAAGAGAACAAAAGACAATATTCAATGCAACAATGATACCCCAAAAAATGTTTGAAATTCTGTTATAACCAAAAGTATGAGCCAAACATTAATCTATCATACTTCTTGAATAATAAATGGAATAACTGAATAATAATGTGTTTAGCTATAGAACGTATATGTGCTACCTCCCCAGCGACATGGAAACTAAGCTCCAGAAGAAAAGAAATCAGATCTGCTTGATTTATGCCTCGTTCCTGCAAGAAAATGAGAAAAGCTATATGATATATTATTGGTATTGTAAACCATAAGCAAGCATAGAGTCGTGCTATCCCACATATAATTAGATCGCCGGTGAACTTTTATCTCTATTAAATAGTCCAATGAAATACCAAAGAAGAAAATCTTTTAGTTCTACTTTGTGTTAGCAGTAATTATACAAATCTATTGAGAAATAGAATAAAAATCAATGAAGGCATTAATATTCTAAAAGTAAAAAGATATACATACATCTAAATATGAACTCTTTAATCGTATAAACATGTGCATAATATAAAAATCAAAGTTCTAAAATGAACAATTGGGTAACGTAATGAGATTTAAAGATAAGTCAATCCGTTAGTTTGCCCTTTGAATACTTCACTCAGTTCAGTTTTTACAAAGAGAGAATATACCAGTGAATCAAAGACAGGGACGCGCAGAAATTTTGATGCAGAGAAACCACTGAAAAGAATATCAGAAGCCACACCTGGGAATTGGAGATATATTCTCTAACGATGTACCAGAGCTGTGCATTAGTATCCATCAGCTGCAAATTTAAACATAGGAAAATAAGTTCCACTAGCTCAAACAAGAGGGAATCCAAAATCTTGTGATTAACACACATTCCAAAAATTAAAAACCACTCTCTGTTAACCTTGGGGCTTCTTTATCCCTGCAAATAAGGCACATAAATAACATGATACCAAATGCAAGAACCAGGATTCTCAACTGTTTGCAACAACAAACTGACGATTACAAATGTAACAGAAAATACTACCTTTGAATCAAAAGACCACGCTGGAAAACCTTAATCGTGGAAGAACTGAAATTTATCAGCCTTTCAACTTGGGCTGAACTAATAAGTTACAGCAACAAACACTGGATTAATAGAATTGGAAGATTTAAGATAATAGCTTAGTTGATACACCAATTGTAATTAATTATGTCATCGCATCTCCTTGAGGTCAGCATGATTGGCATGAAAAATCCTTAAACATGAAAGAACAGAACAGGTAAAGTTCACACCTCCCATTGTCCAATGGCATAGGCCTCAAGGTCCTCCGAGGTTGGAAGCCTTGCAATAATACCAGAAGGCATTGGTTCCCTCGGCAAAGCTCCATTGCAAGTTTAGAATCATTAATTTTATACATAAAATGTGATCAAAGGTGCTCAGAAACAAACTTGGAAGTAGCTGCAAAACCAATGCAATCTCATATGTTCAAGTTTAAGATAATGAAATGTATAACTCGGGTTTCAAAATTTTGAAGGACACTCAATCAGTGAATTATGATCATCATGTTGGAGAAAAATCAATTTTTTCAATTTTTATAAAACTTTTTTAAGATCGCTCTCATATAATATATAAGAATTTATAATCTAGAAATCGTACCTTGAAAATCCGATTTAGTTTTTTCTGCTGAAGTGATTTAGGCTCCCAGATCATGATCCATCACCACCACGCCTGTTAGATCACGATCCGTCACCACTACGCTTGTTAGATCACGAACTGTCACCAATGATCTTCCAGGTTATGACTCAGGTTTGATCTGCACTTGACGTATGGGCGCCTTTACTACTACTAAAGCAACTAGCACGAGAAAATTTTTCTTTCAACAATCGAGAGAAAAATCTTTTTCTCTGATCTGTATAAAGTGGTTGCTCTCTCTTTCTTTTAGAGAAAATAAGCCTGGACCCACCTTGAAAAATAACATAAGGCCCCTTACACACAAGCTAATTAAATGAAGCCTCTCACTAAATGATATATTTAGGCTTTTGACCCAAATAGCTAGTTATCTTGCTTATTAATCCAGTAGTTGTGCAGTCAATTAAATGAGCTAACCCGGGGATTATTTAGGAACATACAATAGTGGCTATAACAATTAGGCCTGTAATTAAACTAGCCTAATTATTTAATTCTAAATATACTCCACTAAAAGATTGGAATTGACCTCCATAATTGTATGCTCGAATAATAATTCATCCCAAGCCACATTGATTTCTTTACTGCACAATCCTTTGTACCGCATCATTAATTAAATCGATATCTCAACTGTCCAATCAATTTAATTACATCTTCTTCCTTGATACTTACTGGTTTTCTCTAGTGATCATTTTCAACATACTAAATATGTTTGACACACTCTGGCCAGAGAATTCTATGATCAAGTGCTCAAAACTCATCAAGAGATGTTTTGTACAAATTCTATATTGTTAATCCATAACTCCAATACTCATAATTGCTCCCACCAAGATACCGGGTAATCTTGACCACAAGTACGTGTCGTGCCCATTGGTAACTCAAATGGAATAACAATTACAATCATGAAATCATAATTAACTCAATATTAAGATTACAGTAAAATCAATGCCTATGAGATTTAATAAGTCTGACAATTATTACAAAGTTAATTAAATCTCATATGCGATCCTGTTCAATGTAGTCGTACTACATCAATAAATCCATACATGATTAAGATAAATCATTTAATGAATTCATTACAGTCTATACCTAAATAAAGTGCCCAACTTTATTTATCAACTGCGAACTAAATTTATTTAATCATAAGATAACTTGTATTTATATCTTCTGTGAATCCACATGGTGATCACATAAATACATATAATATGATTAAATGGACTTTGATAAAAATATTAATGCAATTAAGATATTTGAATAAAATACCTCATTAATTTTATTAATAAGAAAAATATTTATTACAATTAAATAAATACATATGCTTTTAAAGAGCATATTTTCCCAACACATCAAACCTCTTAATTACATGGCCCTACAGAATACATACAGAAGGGAACCTCCTTACAAAAAAACTCACCCATTTATTAAATGCTTCCAGAGATTAGACTAGAATGTTGAATTTAATCGGTACGTGGTTTCCTTCTTCCTGTCATTAAAATATGAAGACATCAGCAATTCAGCATAGGGCAAACAGTACAGATTAAATTCAATTTTTTTTTAAAAAAAGAATACTAGTGATATTAATTGGAAGACAACATTCAAGCATATAGAGATACATCTGAATATAAATAGATAAAGCTGCAAAACTTAATACTTTTTAAAATAACTTGCCATGACAGCGTATTAACCAGCCGTACACAACCGATGTGAGAAATGGTCAACAAATATAACCCAATTCCTAACTGAGCTTTGTATTTCACATCTCACAAAATAAACTCATGATGACAAATCAAGATGTCGTAGCAATTCTCTTAGAGTAAATTAAGCTTAACGTATCTCATATCATTTAGGCCCCTTTAGTTCTGCCAGTCAATAGAAAAAATGCTTATAGTTGTAAAATTTTCAGCGATTTAGCATTCTTCTCAGTTTCTAGCAATCAATATTGGAAAATAAAGTAAAAATATTTCAGTGAAATTACATACTTTTCCTCTTAAAATAATCTCAACTTGTTAAGGAAGCACTTTATGCAGAGCATGAGAAAACATAGCTTGGGTCAACTCAAGTCAAACTATCAGAAGCTGTTAAGCAACGCAACAGTCCAGACTGCCAGCTCAGCACAGTTAGTTAAAGTTTGTTTTTACTCACAGTGTATACTAAACAAATGATTAGCTGGATTTAATTCTTAGTTAGTTATTGATTAATTAGTATAAATAGAAGTGATGTAATCATTCTTAATAAGAAATAAAAGATCTGGAAAATTAGAAGATTATTTTCTCTGTTATTTTCTTTGAAGCCAAACACTTCATTTCATATTTCCTTTATGGTATCAGAGCAATAATCATGGCGAACTCAAGTACAACTCACTCAAATCCAAATTTTCTTAATCAAAATCAACCTTTCAATGTTTCATTCACATTTACTACTCCTATAAAGCTTGATCGATCCAATTATTTGCTATGGCGCAAACAAGTTCTCACATCCATAAAAGCCAATCGACTTGAACATTATATTTTTGGAAATTGAGTTGTACCAGATTAGTATCTTCCTGATCCAGCTTCAACATCATATGAAATTTCAGAACAAAGAGCTGAGAATCTAGCCTACATCAACTGGCATGCTCAAGATCAGATCCTTCTTGGATGGCTGTTGTCTACAATCAGTGAAGGTATTTTAAGTTCTGTTTTAGGTTGTGATACTTCGTTTGCTATTTGGACCTCTATTGAAAAACAACTTGGAGTGCAATTCGAGGTTAGAGTGATGCAACTTAGATATGAGATGAATATTTTAAGAAAAGATTCAATGTCTATTGAAGAATATTGTGGAAAAATGAAAATGCTTGCTGACAAACTTGCATGTGCTGGTGACTCCATAACTGGAAAGGACCTATTAATGAGAATTCTGAATGGCTTAGGATTTGGTTATTTGGATTTAGCCTCTATTATCACTGCAAACAAAATGGATTATGATGAAGCATATGCCTTACTCCTTACACATGAAGCTAGATTAGAACAAACTCAGAATGCTACAGATGTGTTCAATGCTAATTATAGCATGATGAATGCAAATTACTCTCAGTTTAAGGGTAATAGTAAAAGAGGTTCATATGGAAGTGGATATCGTGGTGTTAATAGTAATTTTGGTGGTCGTAGAAGACCAAATTTTGGTAGAGGCATGTTCTTTCAATATTATCCTAGAAGTTTTCCTTCAGGAAATAGTAATTTCAGTAGTTATGGAAGAGGACAATCAATGCATACTCACATATCAATGCCTGCAAATCTTTCTATGCATACTGGAAATTCTGACGGCACACTACCTGTATGTCAAATTTATCACAAGCAAGGGTATACTGTTGATGCTTGTTGGCATAGGTATGGTGATGATTTTGTACCTTCACCAAAACCTTTTGGTAGAGGTAGAGTTGCTAAGTCTACCTACTCGACTGCTTTTGAACCACAATTTTCTACATGTCCATTTGAAGAATCTTTTGATATGAACTGTCAACAACCAATGTATTACTCTCCAAACTCCATCTCACCTTATGCATCAAAAGATTTCACAACACTTGGAGCTGCATATGTTGCTAATTTTGAAAGACAAGCTAATGATGGATGGTATCTCGATAGTGGTGCCACTCATCCCTTGACCAACAACATGTCTAACATGCATGTCAGAGATGAGCTCAAAGGGTCAGATTAGCTCATCATTGGCAATGGTCAAGGTTTGGCTATTACTCATATTGGTGATGCTTTCCTTTGTTATAAACACTCACATTCAAATGCCAAATCTATTCATACACAAATAGCACTCAAAGATATCCTACTGGTTCCTTCAATTACTAAAAACTTGCTAAGCATGTCCAAACTCACCACTGATAATAACTTGACAGTTGAATTTTCTGGTGATGTTTGTTATGTGAATGATACACTGAGGGGGGCAAGTTCTTCTGCAAGGTCTTACTGAGAAAGGATTATACAAGCTACTTTTAAAGCCATCTGCACAAACACTTCCTTCTTCTTTTCTATGTCAAACTATTTCTAATAGGCCTTTGTCAATGTTATTTGTTTGTCATTCCAGTTTTAATTGTCAAACCACTGTCTAGAGCAAAGTCTCAGATAATAAGATCTGTCATCATATTGCTGTTGATTCATGCAATTCAGCAATGAATAAAATTCTTCTTTTGCATAAACGATTTGGCCATCCCAATTTTCATACACTAATGCATTTGCTCAAACAAGTCAAGTCTATTAATATTTCAATGTCTATTGAAAACAGCAAGCACTTGCAATCATTTGTAAAGAATGTTAAATGAGAAAATCACATAGATTGCATTTTCCTACTATTGAAACCAAAACAACCAAAATTCTTGAACTAATACATACAGACCTCTAGGGCCCTTCACCTCATCCTTCCAAAGAGGGTTATTCATACTATATCAGCTTTGCAGATGACTTTAGTAAGTATACTTGGATTTTTCCTTTGAAACTAAAGTCAGCAGACTTAGAAGTATTCAAACTCTTCAAACTGCAAGTTGAAAAACAATTTGATACCTCCATTAAGATGTTGCGATCTGATTGGGGAAAGGAATATAGACCATTCACTAGCTTTTTGAATCAATATGAATTCCTATTTAGACACCCTTGTCCTTACACACGTCATCAAAATAGGGTAGCTGAAAGAAAGCATAGATATGTTGTTGAACTAGGACTTACCTTACTAGTTCAAGCTCACTTACCTTTAAAATTTTGGTGGGATGCCTTTCATACAGTAGTGTATCACATTAATAGATTACCCTCTACCACTTTTCATTTTGATACACCCTATGAGAAATTGTTCAATCATAAACCAGATTATAACATGCTTAGATGTTTTGGTTGTTGTTGTTATGCCCACTTAAGAGATTATAATAGACATAAATTTGACTATCATTCGAGTAAATGCATTTTTGTTGGATATAGTCCATCTCACAAAGGGTATAAGTGTCTTCATCCTTCTGAAAAAGTATACATAGCTAGACATGTTTTTGATGAAAATACATTTCCTTACTCAAATATTTACGAGTCACAGAAATCCAATTTTTGCTTTCCTATTTATCTTACTCCTTAACAAGTCTATCATCTTACTACTCTATCTGTAACTCATTTTTCCCCTGATGGCAGATTGACTAATCCTGAATCTGTAAGTTCCAATTGTAGTGGTTCTGACCACTTGGTTAACTCAGCTTCAACCCAGCATACTATACCAGAAGAACCTATACAATCTCACATTTTACCTGTTCAACCTACATCGTCTCCATCCACTTCACCTAACAATCAACCAATACCTATTTCATCCAATATACAAACATCAATAATCATTCAACAACCTCATCTCAACCAAACACACACCAAATGATTACCAGGAGTAAAGCTGGTATCTTTAAACCCAAAGTATACATAGCAGTTCTTGAACACAAGGAACCAGATACAGTTCATGAGGCATTACATGATCCAAATTGGTTTGCAGCTATGAAAAATGAATTTGATGCTTTAACTCGTAACAATACATGGTCATTGGTTCCAAGAACAAGTGATCAAAAGATAGTTGGCAATAAATGGGTATAAAGAGTTAAACACAACACTGATGGCAGTTTAGCTAAGTATAAAGCTAGGTTAGTGGCAAAGGGTTTTCAGCATATTGCAAGGGTGAACTATTTTGAGACTTTTAGTCCAGTGATAAAACCAGCCACTGTCAGAGTTGTGCTAAGTCTTGCAGTGATGAATCAATGATCAATTAGGCAAGTTCATACAGAGTGTGCATTGTGAAGTTAGTTAAGCTGGTAACTGTTGTTGACTTGGATCTTCTGACGTGGCACTAATAACAGCTGGTAACTTGACATTCTTGTTACAAGGCTTAACACCATGCTAATTCTTCTTCTTCACTTCTGCATAATGAGCTATCTTTACAACCCCCCTCAAACTCAAAGGACATGGAAAGACATTGAGTTTGTCCCTTAAGTAATTGAACTGAGGAGAAGATAAGGGTTTGGTTAGGATATCTGCAATCTGATCTTCACTTGGCACATAATAGATTTTGAGGTCACCAGCTAACACTTTATCTCGAATAAAATGAACATCAATCTCAATGTGTTTAGTTCTTGAATGGAACACAGGATTCTTTGCTAGTTCTGTTGCACTCATATTATCACACCATATTGTTGGTCTCTCTACACAACATACTCCCATTTCCAGAAACAATGATTTTAACCAAGCTATTTCTAAAGCAGCTGAAGCAAGTGCCCTATATTCACTCTTAACTGAAGACTTAGTGACTACTGTTTGCTTCTTCAAAGACCATGAAATCAGATTATTTCCAAGATACACACAGTAAGCTCCAATTGATTTCTTATCATCCAAGTCACTTCCCCAATCTGCATCAGTGAATGAAGTAATTTTCAGATCACCATCCTTAACAAACTTTAAGCCATAATCCTGTGTCTCCTTTAGATATTTAAGAGCCCTTTTGCAAGCCATAAGATGTTGCATAGTTGGTGTAGATACATATTGGCTCAGCTTATGAACAGAATAAGCAATTTCTGGTCTTGTCCAGATCAGGTACTGGAGACCACCTACAATGCTTCTATAATGAGTAGCATCTTCAACATAGTAACCCAATTCTCCTTTAACTATCTTCTGCAACTTTGAGTCCTTGCCACTACATATTGGTGTTATCACTCCTTTACAATCAAGCATATCTACTTTAGCAAGGAAATCTCTTATATACTTCTTCTGAGATAAATAAATGCAATCCTGACCATACAACACTTCTATACCAAGGAAATAAGACAATCTTCCTAAGTCTTTCAAAGTAAAAACAGTATTAAGTTATTGAATGAAGCTGTCCAATTCTCCGCTGTTAAGTCCAGTAAGTAATATGTCATTAACATATATCAATACCATAATGAGTGACAATTTAGTTCTTCTTAAGAATAAAAAAGAATCAGATTTGGAATTTCTGAAACCCCATTGCAAAAGACATCCTCTGAGCTTTTCAAACCAAGCTCTAGGAGCTTGCTTAAGACCATATAATGCTTTGTGTAATCTGCAAACATAGTTAGGTTTGCTTTTATCAACAAATCCTTCAGGTTGCTGCATAAACACCTCTTCTGACAATTCACCATTTAAGAATGCATTGTTGATATCCACCTGTCTAACTATCCACTGATTCATCACTGCAAGATTAAGAACTACTCTAACTGTTGCTGGCTTTACCACTGGACTAAAAGTATCAAAATAATTCACACCCTCAATCTGTTGAAAACCCTTTTGCCACCAACCGAGCCTTATAGTTAGCTACACTGCCATCAGTATTATACTTTATCTTATACGCCCACTTATTCCCAACAATTTTTTGGTTTTCTGTTCTTGGTACTAAAGACCAAGTTCTATTTTCAATTAGTGCGTCATACTCATTTTTCATAGCTGTAAACTAGTTTGTATCTTGCAAAGCTTCATCAACTGAATCTGGCTTTTTGTGAACTAATACTGCAGTTTACATTTTTGGCTTAAAAATACATGTTTTTCCCCTTGTGATCATGGGGTGATTGTTTTGTAAAGATTGAATACTGTTTGAGGTTATTTGAGATTGAGATGGTAATAGAATTGGAGTAAAATCTGAAGTGTTTGGTGAGTTTTTATCATGAGTAGGTTCAAGAGTAGGATTAAGATTTGGTGTTTGAAGTTGTATAGCCTCATTTGCTTGGAGGTGATCTGCTGGTGGGAATAGTTCTGTGCTGTTGGAACATACTGGAGGACAGGATTCAAAACTGCTATCACAAGGATTTGACACAACATGAAGAGTGGACAAATGAAAAACTTGATGAGGAGACAAAGTATAGCTAGATATTGGTTGTATTTTGCTTTCATAATTGAAATTAGGATCTGAAGAGAAAGAGAATGCATTTTCATCAAATATGACATGCCTTGCTATGTATATACGATCAGAATGATGCAGGCATTTATATCCTTTGTGAGTAGGGCTATAACCAATGAATATGCATTTACTTGTGTGATAATCAAACTTATGCTTATTGTAATCTCTCAAGTATGGATAGCAAGCATAGCCAAAACATTTCAGCATCTTATAATCAGCTTTATGTTTGAAAAGTTTTTCATATGGTGTCAACATTTTAAGAGCTGAAGTTGGTAACCTATTGATATGATAAACTGAAGCATGGAAAGAATCCCACCAAAAATTCAAAGGAAGCTTAGCTTGAGTTAACAATGTAAGACCCAATTCTACCACTTGTCTGTGCTTTCTCTCAACTAAGCCATTCTGATGATGAGTATGTGGACAAGAGTGCCTAAATAAAATGCCACACTGATTTAAAAATTCAGTGAATGATCTGTATTCTCCCCCTCGGTCAGATTGCAGTATCTTAATGGTTGTTTGGAACTGGTTTTCAACTTGCAACTTGTATAGCTTAAAAACTTTTAAAGCTTCTTATTTCAATTTCAATGGGTAAATCCAAGTATATCTAGTGAAATCATCAACAAAGCTAAGATAATATCTAAAGCATTATCTTGAAATAACTGGTGAGGGACCTCAAAAATCAGTGTGTATAAGCTCAAGTGCTGATTTGGTTTTGATTTTTGTAATTGGGAAGTGCAATTTGTGTATTTTACCCAATTGACATGCTTCATAGAAATGTTGTGTTGCTTGTTTAACCATATTCATAGAGAACTTCATTAGCATGATGAAGTTTGAGTAAATGCAATAAGCTTTGAGAATTTGGGTGGCCAAATCTTCTGTGTAAAAGAGCTATTTTATTAGGCTTATCAAAACATACATCAATACCATTCTGTAAACAAATGTTTAGATTATTTATGAACTCTACAGATGGCATATGAGAAGCAAGATGACAGAATGATAACATTGACAGAGGTTTATTGGCTTGACTATGAGACACAACAGATGATGACTCAAAATTCTTGGTGGAAGACATAGGTTTGACCAGCAGTTTATACAATCTTTTCTCAGCAATGCCCTGCATTAAAACTTGTCCCTTCAGCAAATCCTTCACAACACAAAATGATCCAAGAAATTCAACAGAAATGTTATTGTTAGTGGTAAGTTTGGAAATGCTTATTAGGTTCTTTGTGATAGAGGGAACAAGCAAAATATCTTTAAGTGCAATATGTGAATCTACAGGTTGAGTTTTGAACTCTTAAATGAAAAATAAGAACCACCAATATGAGTTATTGATAAACCTTTACCATTACCAATAATGAGCTTATCATTACCTCTAAACTCATCTCTGATATTCAGATTTCCCATGTTGTTGGTCAGATGATGAGTGGCACCACTATCCAGGTACCGGACTTCATCTGCAGGTCCTTCACAATGTGCAGCAGAAGCAGCTCCAGCCTAGGGTATACCAGAATAGTCAGATACACAAGAATGTCCAGAATGTGACATTTGTAATCCAGTACTATTGATAGGCCATGGATCATCATTTGTTGAATAGTAAGGCATGTATGCAGGTTCATAATTAGCTATGTAAGCAGACTTTGAACCTTTTTCTCTCTGAAATTGTCTTGGTGGCTGAGGTATGTAATTTTCTTCAAATTTGTGCCAACATTCAACAGCTGTATGTCCTGCTTTGAAGCAAATCTGAAATGTATTCATGGAATCATCACTGTTGGATGCTTGTGATTCAAAAGAAGGCAAATTACCAGTACCAGAAAAACCAGTACTTCCAAATGAACCTCTTCCAGAAGAACCAAATCTATTACTTCACATTATCATTTGATTTCTTCCATGATTACCAAAATGACCAGTTCCAGCAGGAAAACCTCTTGGATGTGAGTTTAAAAATATTCATCTACCATTAAACATGCCATTTCTACCACCTGAATGACCATTATAATTGCCCTGGACACCTCCTGTATATCCTCCTCTCTTAGCTTGACCTCTTATTTGAGTATAGTATGCATTCATCATACTATTATTATTCCAGTTAGACATATTAGCATAGTTTGCATTAAACATGTGCTTTTCACTTTGACTTTGTTCAAGTCTGGCTTCATGAGTGAGTAATAAAGCATAAGCATCATCATAATCCAATTTGCTTGTTGTGATAAAAGTAGCTAAATCCAAATAGCCAGCTCCTAAACCATTGAGAATTTGTTTCAACATATCTCTATCTAATACAGGACTACCAGCACACGCCAATTTGTCTGTAACTTGTTTCATTTTTAAGCAATATTCTTCAATACTTAGTAATTTTTTTCTTAAGACATCATCTCATACTTAAGTTGAAGAACTCTACCCCCAGATTGTACACCAAACCTTTTCTCTAGTGCTTTCCATACATCAAATGAAGTATTACATGAGTGAACTAGACTGAGAATACCTTCGTTTATTGAGCTAAGAAGCCAGCTGAGTAATGTTTGATCTTGAGATCTCCAAACTGTGCATTCAGGATTCTCGATCTGTTTAATGCTATAAATTGATTTGGTGCAATCTTTTCTCCATTAATGTATCCTTCAAGTCGATTTCCTCTAATGGAGGCCAGCACTTGATTTTTCCAAACCATGTACTTAGATCTATCTAATTTGATTGGTGTGATGAAAGAAAAAGTTGTTTGATTTGTAGCTACTGTATTTTGATTGCTTAAGGTTGCCATGAATGGCTCTGATACCATGAAGAAATTGTAAAAGTTGATAAGTGCTGCTATTTGGCAACTGAGAAAAATAGAGGAAAATTTCTTATTTCATTAATGAACTGATATTTTGTACACATTAACAATCTCGAATATGTAGCTATTTATACATGCTTTACATACTCTAACTAATTGCTCACTAACTAATTATTAAACACAAGCTCACTCAGCTAACAATAACAAAATACAGAGTGTGCGTTGTGAAGTTAGTTAAGCTGGTAACTGCTGCTGACTTGGATCTTCTGACGTGGCACTAATGACAGCTGGTAACTTGACATTCTTGTTACAAGGCTTAACACCATGCTGATTCTTCTTCTTCACTTCTGCATAATGAGCTATCTTCACAATAGCATTTGTGAAAATGTGGAGATCCGCACTCAAGAATGATTAAATCTAACTGAGCATGTATTTATGTAACTCAATTAATTTCATGCTAATTAATTATGTGGTCAGGTGGTGGAAGAAAACAGGACTTCGGGAGAGGTTGAATTTTGTAAGAGACAGAATAATGGAGAATTTCTTCTGGACTGTGGGGGTGATATTCGAACCAGATTTTGGATATAGTAGACGGATGTCTACAATGGTCAATGCCTTAATAACAACAATAGATGATGTTTATGATGTCTATGGGACTTTGGACGAACTTGAACTTTTCACGGATGCAGTTGAGAGGTTACTTTTATTTAATGTCATTTCTATCCGTATGATTGTGTATGGAAAATGATTTACTGAGGATTAGTACTCATCGTATGATAAACACTTGGACACATGATATAATTTTGTGATTCCTAATGAATATTGTTAAAATTATGAAGTAATTATATAAATTATGTGATAGTATTGCCCAGCATAAAGCGAGCACATTATTCACTAGATCATTACTCAGGAATTTATAAATTTATACACCTCTTTTATTTTAATTTAGCTGTATTACATTGTTAGGTGGGACGCTACTACAATAGAGTAACTTCCAGACTATACGAAGTTGTGCTTTCTTGCTCTCCATAATTCCATAAATGAAATGGCTTTTGATGCTCTTCAGGATCAAGGAGTTGGCATGGTCATTTCTTATCTTAAGAAAGCGGTACTAGTAGATTAAACCTTTCATTTTGATTTAAGGAATATTATTCTCCAATTACCTTAAGAATATCAAAAAGTTTAAATAACTGCTATGATAACTAGTATTATCTCTACATCATTTCAAGTTTTAATTTTATGTAAACCGATCACTTTTCTCTTAACTCCGTTAGTCACTATTAAAATAATATAAGATAAAAGATTATTTTGCACCACCAATTTACCATGTGTTTTTCATTTTAGGGTAAATTGGTCTTTTACCTTAAATTATTTAATGATAGCTAATAGAGTTAATAAAAAAATATCTGGTTGATATAAAACTAAAATTTGAGTTAGTGCCAAGATATTATTCGAAATTTATGGTGACTAATTATATTTATAATATTCTTGAGGTGCTTGGAAATTATTTCCCTTTAATTAATTTAATTTATGCTTTTGTATTTCATATTATATTAATCAATTCGATATACAAAAATAAAACTTTCAGTGGGCAAATCTATGCAAAACATATTTAGTGGAGGCCAAGTGGTACGACAACGGCTACATACCAACACTCCAAGAGTACATGGAAAATGCTTGGATTTCGGTAGCAACACCTGTAATTCTAGTCCATGCATACACTTCTACAGCAAATCCAATAACAACGGAGGGCTTGGAATTCGTGAAAGATTATCCCAACATAATTCGTTGGTCATCAATAATTCTACGACTTGCAGACGATTTGGGAAAATCATCAGTACAATTAATTCATTTTTAATATTAAATTTGTTATGGAAGATATCTCATATCCACTGACAACATAATATATTCTTATTATTAGTTGAGGAATTATTCTCAGCAGTATAGGATATTCTCCATAACAAATTGTAGTACTCACAATCTGATTATTAGATAATTAGTTAATTGTTAATGTTGTTGACAATAAGTTTGATTGAATTAATTATTAGGATGAACTGAAGAGGGGAGATGTTCATAAATCAATTCAATGTTACATGCATGAAGTTGGAGTCTCAGAGAGAGAGGCTCGTCAATATATACATGATTTGATTGCTCAGACATGGATGAAGATGAACTGTGATCGATTTGGAAACCCACATTTCGTGTCCGACGTTTTTGTTGGGATTGCAATGAATTTGGCGAGGATGTCTCAATGCATGTACCAATTTGGAGAAGGTCACGGACACGGTGTTCAAGAAATTACTAAAGCTCGTGTTTTATCTTTAATTGTTGATCCCATTGCTTAATTAATTATATATAACTAAGCCTTGAATAAAAGAAAAACATGTTGATGCTCCGGCTAATAATAATTCAATAAAATGATATATATGGTTACATAGTGAGATCCTTTTGTTTGCAAATTTTTTATTTTTATAAATAAATCTTGTTTCAATTTCCTATCTTATTGTCATCTTTGTAGTACTTTGTAGGAAATCGTTTCAACATTTTTCATTTAGATATTTGGATTAAAAAAGTGACAAAGCACTAATAAAATGAACTATATAACATCATCAATTAACGTACACTATAACACTACAAGGCATTATTTATTAACATTTTATCAGCCTTTAGTCCCTTTAGCAATTTTCATTTAAAAATTATATATCACAGGGCACACTGTCTGCATACCGAATTTTTGTCATTTGATAGAAATATCTAAATATAATTTTTTTAGGACCAATAAGCTCTTAAAATTTCAGAGGCAACTTATGTTGGCGACTGTAGCTGGTGGCACCTTTAGTTGTTTCTCTTCGAGCTCGTTGAACATGGCGTTGAAAGCTTTCTTCTTTAGGCAGTTTGTCACCCAATAGTCCACATTACAAAGGTAGTAGTTATGTTTACGCTTGACTTTCTCCTTACCGTCCTTCAAACCATCCTTCTTTTGTGACAATTTTTCTTAGCCATCATAATGTGGTAGCTTATCTCCTTTTAATTTGCACCTCCACATTTCCTATGTTGGGGCTTATCATCCTTCTTTGGCTTAGATGATTCATCATTTCGAAATTCTATAAGTATATCTACCTCAGTGAGGGCAGTGGAGGTGTCATTCACTTGGTACCATTGAAGCTCCCGTTGTGCCCATGGTTAGAGTCCTTCCATAAAGATGAACAACAAGTCATTTGGGTTCATGTTCTCGAGATGGACCCTGTATGCTTCAGTTCTCTCATCTTTTTGTTAGCCTCTTACGCTACACTCCCTGGATAAAATTGCTTCTTTGGCTCGCGCTTGAACAAGTCCCATGTGTTGATAATACACATCCTGCGTATAATCTTTGCATGCTTCTATTGCCACCAAGTAGTTGCGTGATCTTCAAGATACCCCATCGTAATATTTACCTCTTCTTGCTTGCCTTGAACATTGGTGGTTTCGAAGTACCTCTCCATGGACCACAGAAAATTGTCAATCTCTTCGGGCATTTCGTTTGCCCTTGTACCTCTTTGGTCTCAGGAACCTCAATCTTTATTAAAGGTACGGCATTAGTGGTGAGCACTTCGCTGGCCACCACCTTCTTTCAAAGTGCCCTATTGCTCTTGGTCTCCTTATGACCCGTGTAAAGCTCCTCCACTTGAGCTCTTAGCCCCTCGATTTAGTTCATCACTACAGCTTGGAACTTCTTGAGACTTTAGTGTTGCACCATTATGTCTTGGCTTAAGTCAACCATTTGTCCCTCAAGATTATCAACCTCTTTCATATTTTGCATGAAGAACTCGAGGCGCTCCTTTATCTCAAAGACAACAATCTCCCTACGAACAACCCAATTCTCAATGGCGTTCAGCCTATCCACGGACTTCTCCTTGTGGTTCTTTCTCTTTTTCAAGTTGGGATTTTGGTCCCTACCCCTTTGGTCATCATAAGTGAGATCCGACATTCTTCCTTTTAAATGACGCAATTACCCCAAGAGTGATTATGGCTTTGATACCAACTATCACGACCCTCTCGATCCCTCACTGAATCGCAGGGCCTTAGGTGCTAAATCTCAATCTCTTGGTCCTAAGTCAACCTTGCTCACTCACAACGTTACTTGATTCAAAAGTGGGAAAGAGTATTCACTCAAACTTGCTCAAGATGGGAGGAAAGAACTCTATTACTCAAGGAAAGCTTATAGTGCTTTTAAGATATGTCAGTGCTGGATTTCTTGTGTGTGTTGAGCCAAATGAGGCCCCTCCTATTTATAGGGTACAAGGAAATGTCTAGATGATGCTTTAAAACTATCTACCTATCTCAATAATTACATGGAACTATCTACAAGCTACCACATGCGTTACATGAGTGTAGAAAGCCTCCATGGTTTTAGAACCTTCATAGGTGGTTGCACTTTTGAGTCTCTCCCATGATGATTTCTTGCTCTAGCTTGCTGGCCAAAAAAGGCCTCGTTATGGTTCACATTTTCTTTCTCCTTTAGACTTACTATCACTTACTATCACTATCAAGGGCGTGTGACATCTGAAATACTTGATCTTCATCTAACATAGGCTTGCCGATTGCCGCAAGTTTGTCACAAAGCCCTTTCAATTTCTTAAGGAATTCTTTAAGCTCTAAGGAACCCTTCTTTAAAGAGTAAAAGTTATTCTTCAACCAAAATTATTGTTCTTTAGTTGCAGAAGCATGTGCTCTTCCACAAATAACCAAATATCTCTAGTGGAAAGGCATCCAACTATAATGGTCATTATATCTTCGTTCATCATTCCCCGAAGCCAAGGCATGAGTAATCCATCATTATTTTGCCAAATAGTAAATTCAGGGTTGTTGACCTTTTTTCCATCTAGAAATATTTCTTGGTGGAACTGTTTCATCATTGATATGATGCTCTAGATCAAGGCTTCTTTTGAGTGGCAGTGGCAGGACTTGCGACTTCAAAGAAGGTATTATTGTTGTTGAGTTTGATGGAAATTAGGCTTGCACATTGGTGGAATGACTGGATCGAGAGTTTGGGCTTAGTTTGTATTTTTATAGCCATAGGCTCTGATACCATAAAGAAATATAGGATTGATTGAAAACAATTTGTTTTCTTGTTTTTGTATTTGCTCGATCATTACATTATATACACAAATTATCAAAATCAAGCTTGCACAAATGAAAGGTTCTCAAAATTGTATCAATTACACTAACTTCCGAGAATCATGACGTTGAGCGCTTTATATCAAAATTGGCTTGTGGCCGTTGGACTCCTTCAATCATGGACACTGATTTCTCTTGTGTCCGTTAGAAGTGTATACCAGCGTCGCTCTTTCCTTAATCTGTCCTCAGTAAACCCTTTAGCTAAGGCAACAATACTGCCATATTTGTCACAACTGGTGACCTTGGTTCTTGTTGATTTGTCTGATGCTTTTGTTGCTTATCAACTACCATAGCGTAGTTTTTATTTTCTCACTACAACCACCAAAATAATTTTAAAACCCTAGACCTTTTATCTTCAATATTTCACTTAAGCCATAACTAAAAGCTAGTTAGCAGAAGAATATCCAAGATTTTCATTGCATGAAAAATATTACAGATTGGATCAGAAAAAATAGAAACCATGAGATCTCTACGCTTGTGATCGACAAAAGAAATCTGGGATGTAAATTGTTAAGATGAAAATAATATTAGTTTATTTATAAATTATTAATGAGTGTAGTCCGTAGGTGTCTAGAGTAGAAATTATCATAAAATTATTTTTAATAGTAAATTAACATGTGGGTAATTTAGGAATGAGTGAGGTTATTTGCACTCTGCAATGTACTTCAAATATTCATTTTGTTTAAAAACATTATTTACTAAACTAGAAAATTAAATGTTTACTTAATCCATTTATCAAAATTCCAAAATTAAACTCAAATTCATGATTCATCTCTTTTTTTTTTCTTTTCCTCACGACAATTAGCCAGTCACTTATTATTATATTGGGATATCAAAAGCTCTTTCTCGTTTGAGAGTTTCCATAATATGGGAGCTCTCACTCGTGATCAACTTTAATTATTTTTTTCAAAATAACATGTTAATTCTCTCATATTCTTACAAAACTCCTTACAGACAATAAAAACCTCCAACAGCACCACTCTGTTGGCCTTTTAAATTAAGTGGTTGTAGGTGTATTTTGTATAATGAAAGCAACTATTAATCATTCAAAACTTAATCGGCAGCTCAGTTTGTTTTTGGGCCTTTGATTTGCTTTGGCCAACTCTACTAGTTCAAGGAAAAGCCCTTTTATTACTCAATTCTCTAGTCAAGTCTTCTCTATAACATGCTTATATGTAAAACAAAAAATTAATTCTGCCAAGTTGATTTTTCATTTATCCCATTAGATAAACAACCATTTTCAAAGTCTCAATGAATATGACTGAATGGTTCAGTATGGCCAATAATAGACAAAACGCAAAAAAGATATGAGGAACGAGTGAGGAGGAGTGATATTTGATTTGTATAGATTAGTTCGTCCTTAAGACCTAGCACAGATCAGTGGGTTTGAGCTCCGCTCAAGAAAGTAAATTCCAAAAATTAAAGAGAAAATTAGGTAAATTTCTAATTAGAACCCATTAGATCTGCAAACATACTCCTTGTTGGATTTATAAAAATAGTCCCCATAAACACAAAAAACCCTTAAAAATTAATTTTTAACTACATAAAGAGAGGAAGATATTTGGTTTGTATAGATTAGATCATTCTAAAGATCTAGCACATGATCAGTGGGGTTTGAGTTTCGCTTCAGAAAATAAATTCTAAAAATTAAAGAGAAAATTACTTGAGTTTCTAATTAGACCCCTTCAAATCTATAAAAATATTCCCTGTTGGATTTATAAAAACAGCCTCCCATAAACTCATAAATTCATAAAAATTAAATTTTAACTATAAGAATTATAAAAGTCCACTCTTTAATTAAAAGCCCACAATAACTCATATGGGTGGTCTTACTATTATTTAATTAATCCCTTTATTAAATCTATTAGAAAAAAATGAACCTCCATAAACCTGAAAACCCCAAAAATTTTAGTTTTTACATCTTATTCTTATGTATTCTAGCCCCCGGTAAATTGTTTTTCTAGATCCATCACTCACATAGAACCCCTTTTTACTATTATATTCTTTGACCATTATCTAAGTATATACTTACTGTAAACTGACATAGATACATACATACATAACATAAAAATAATATATAAATATCATATTAAAAGTAAAATATTACAATAAGTATAGTTAAAAAAATTTACATATATCTACTAAAAAGTATTTTTATAATTAATAAAATAACATAAATATTGAAAACTAAATTTTAATATTAAGCGGTTATCAGATTATCGTGATTGAATTTATTAATACTAAAATACATTAATCTAAAAATTGAATATAAGATATATACTAATATAGACATAGCTAAAAAGTTATTGTAAATAAAATAATGCAAAAACTGACTTTCAGATTTATAATTTCACAATAGCGATAATAATAATTTGAATATGGTTAAATAAAGAGAAAAAAACAACAACAAAAAAGAATAAAATAATATTAAAATGATAAAATTAATTAGTTGTTTGTTTTGGTTACCATTGATGATAACGCAACAAGATATTAAAGCCAGTAGTTAATAAAAGTAAACATAATATGATTTATATAATGCTTATTCATGGAGGCATTATAAAGGCCACTATAACGCATTTCTCAATATTCATTCATATATATAGGGCCTCATGTATTTCTTATGCATCACCTCCTTTTAATTTTAATTAAGTTGTTTACAATTAAGTTTAGAAATTATAACATGTCGAAGAGTCTCAATTTCATTATCTTGGCTTTGCTTTTGGTTGCAAGCACTGAAAACTCACATGTTTCAAGCACTAGTATCGGCCAAGAATCTAATTCTGCAATATCACCTGATAGCGACAAGTGCTTTGGACTTACACCAGAAGAATGTTACAATAAGTATCACCATGATAGTCAAGACTACACCATCATCTATAACCCATGATTTTGTTAAATAGTTTTCCTCTTATGCCAAATGAATACTTTTGCAATAACCATCAATTGTAGAGAAATTGATGCTATATTTTAATAAAAGAAGGAATTAATCCATTATGAGCATGTGATATATTGTGTTTGTTACATGGTATTGATTTGTTGTATGTAATTTATCTATATCTGTTAACTTTTCTTACCATTTGACCCCTATAATTTTTCTTCCCAACCCCTTGAACAAATATTTACAGAGGAGTAGCTCAACATGTTTGAAGATTTTAATTTCAAGGAGGTATGTGTGATCCATTTGATCTCTAGTTTACAACACAAAAAGTATTAATTTTTCATAGCCTTGCAACACAGAAAGTACAATTGTTTAATTATAATCTTTCGGATGCTACTTTCATGCCCTTTTTTTTTTCTTTCCAACTAGCAAGCAAGAGCCTGCTCAAAGCAATGTGATGTAAGTGATAACCATTTTTGCTTAATTGATTTATTTGTTTGATTTATAATGTTTATTTCTTGTGATCTTTTGAATGGTGAAATCTTTTGATGCGAGTTGTTGGCTCATCTAGTTTTGTTGTCGATCATTATTTGTTTATTGGCAAAATTGATTACCTAACCAAATAATTAAATTTTAATAAAAAGAAGTATTTGGAGAAATTATTTTAGTGTGTTTTCTCATGAGTGTGAGAGTAAATAAAGATAATTAATCTAAAAAGCGAGAAATTTTTTGACATTTTAAAAAGTGTACAATGTATAATTAATTTTAAAATTAATAAATGAGTGTGCAAAATAATGGAATGTACAAGATAATTTAAATGTGCAAGCATTCCCACCCTTGTATACTATATCTATCTGCTACTAGGGTGTAATTATTTGTACTTTAAAAACACTTTTAACACCAATATTTTACCCTTCCTAATTTCTAAACTTCTGTCAATACTTCTACTCTAATATTTTAGAGGGGGTGTCATTTGTCTATATATGTAATTTGTGGTTTTCTATTGACTCTATTCCAGTATTGTGGTTTTTATTAGTTATTTTATTTTATTACTATTTTTATTTTATTTTCTATGTCACTTTTTTGTGATGTCACTTTTTGCCCGCTATGCATAGAGTTTAATTTAAATCCAAAAATTTGGAATAATGCTTTCACAATAATGATAATAATTTCAATAGATTAAATAAAGAGAAAAAATCTGACATATAAATTAAATAAAGATAATAACACTAAAAATGACAAAATTAATTAGTTGTGCAAGTTAATAATTAATAAAAATAAAAGCATCTTTAATGCTCATTCATGGAATCATCAATATTTGAGCTGATACTGATGGGAAATAAGCCTAAGTCTTTAAGGAGACAATGTGGTGGAGCAGGATTTAATGCTTGAATTTGATGCAGATGGAAGTATTGACACTGTTAATTTTCGCCTTCCTGCTTTCTCTTCCTTCTATATATATATATATATATATATATATATATATATATATTCTTTAGCAGAAATGGAGAGAAGAAGAGGATCGGATTTTCTATTCACAAGATTTTTTTAAAATTTGGTTAATCTACGGTTTTCTTTTGGTTACGTTTGAGTACCATGCTCTTTAATTATTTTATTATTTTCATTTCATTTTATGTGTCACTATTTTTGATGTTATATTTTTCGCTTGCACGCTATGTCTAGAGATTAACGAGTTCGTTTAAATTTGAATAGTATTTCACAAAATACCAATATTTATAACAAGCATTAAATAAAGAGAAAAAAAACCAAGTGATAAATTCAACAAAAAGTAATACTAAAAAAAATGATAAAATTGATTAGATGTATGTTTCAATTACCATGAATGAGAACACAACAAGATATTAAAGTCAATAGTTAATGCAAATAAATGCATTACGACTTATTCAATACTCATAAATAGAATCAACAACCTCATAAAATCCATTATACCTCATTTCTCAATATTCATTTATATATGCAGAGCCTCATGTGTTTGTTATTCTTTACCTCTCTTTTAATTCTCAATAGGTTGTTTATGTTTCAATTTAGAAAATATAAAATGTCAAAAAGTCTTGGTTTCATCATCCTAACTTATTCAATACTCATAAATAGAATCAACAACTTCATAAAGTCCATTATACCTCATTTCTCGATATTCATTTATATATGGAGAGCCTCATTTGTGAGTTATTCTTTACCTCCCTTTTAATTCTCAATAGGTTGTTTATGTTTGAGTTTAGAAAATATAAAATGTCAAAAAGTCTTGGTTTCATCATCCTGACTTATTCAATACTCATAAATAGAATCAACAACCTCATAAAGGTCATTATACCTCATTTCTCAATATTCATTTATATATGCAGAGCCTCATGTGTTTGTTATTCTTTACCTCTCTTTTAATTCTCAATAGGTTGTTTGTGTTTCAGTTTAGAAAATATAAAATGTCAAAGAGTCTTGGTTTCATCATCCTGACTTCCTTGTAGTAGCAAGCACTTAATACATACTTATTTCAAGCATCAATGTACTGATCAAGAATGTAAACTGTATGTTTCATTGTGTACCAATTTTGCAACATCACCAAATAGTGGCGGCTGCTTGGAACTTACAATTAAAGAATCTATCCTAACTCCCTTGAGAATTATTACGCCTTATACCCCTAGAGCTTGTTATTGGATGCCAATGATTTTTTTAAATAGTTATTTGTCTTTTGCCATATGAATAATTTTGTTATAACCATCAATTGTTGAGAAATTGATCCTATATTTTAATATAATAAAGAATTAATTTATTATAAGCATATGATATGTTGTGTGTGTTATATTGTAGTACTAATTTATTGTATATCTTTGAATCAATTTATGAGAGAGCATTCAGTTAAATATTAATAATAATCAAACGATTATAATTACTTTATTAGGACCATTTGTCCTATATAGGATTTGAGTCCAATGCTTAGCCAAGCTTTTTGATAGTTTTTGTTCTATTTCAGTCTCTATACATGCTAATTAATGATTTGCTTCTCTTGGCCTTTCTCATTTTGGTTGGAGCTGGCAATGTTCTTACTCAAACTCCAAGCCCTCGCTGATTTCACCTCTAAAAAAGTTTGCTATTCTCAGTATGAACGGTTGCAAAAGCTTGAAAAGTCTTTAAGATAGAATTTATTTGGAATTTCTTAATATCTAGGATGATTAAAAAAAACAATTTCATAGTTTCCATACGTTCATGAAATAAAAAAAAAACCACAAAATTGAAAGAAAAAGGGGAATAAAACCAAGCAAACAATATTATTTTCATTAGGCTATTAAGAGAAACTAAATCTTAACCATTAAAATTCATAAAAAGCACATGTCACAGTATTTTACAAAAGCTAATAAAAATTTAGCTAAACACCAAATCTAAATCCTTTTTATTTTATGTCTATCTCCAATTAGGGTTATTTAAAATATAAACAGTACTTTAACATGCATATTTTACTCTTTTTTATATTTTTAATCTGTCTTTTAATACATTTTTATTTTCTATTTTAATATTTAAGAGGTGGGACTAATTTTTCTACATGTGATTTGATTTAAGGACACTTATGTAATAAAATATTTTATAAAATGAAAGGTGTTCTTAGCAAATTTTAATGTCCATGAATCCAAATCCTTTGATGACATTACAAAATAAATAAACAAGTAGAAAAATGGATTAAGGTCACGCCAACATACAATTACAAATATAAAAAAAAAATCATATTTCAATACAATTTAGCTTTTACTAGTTATTTTGTTTTATTATTATTTCATTTTCTATGTCACTTTTTTTTATGTCATATTTTTCACTTGCACGCTATGCCTAGATATTAATGAAATCATTTAAATACGAATAACAGGATTAAAACTTTACAAAATAATAATATTTATAATAATAAGTGCATTTTGCTGAAGAAAACAAATTATCAGCAAAACAAACGAACATGGAGTTAGAGGAATCAGAATGACTGCAAAAGTAATTGAAAAAAAAAAGGCAACTTTGAAAGAAAAAACTATTTCGGCCACAAGAATATCAGAAACAGTGTGTAAGCTCGCAAAAAACCTTCTCCACCCAAAAAAAAAAAAATAATCTAGGTTGATGTAAAAGTATGTTGAGGTGAGGATGGCTGGGACCCAAACAGAGGTGTAAAGGGGTAAATTATTGAGAATGTCAGAAGTTACTTGTGTATATACAGGTAAATTGACCACATCGGACATTTTTTTATGGAAAAACAGATCACTAGATCAACTGAATACCAAACTCACCTGCTCAGCTGTAATGCCATTCTCAAAAGCATTATACAAACTTTCTTTCATTGTTGCTCCGACTGTAAGGTTTGGAAGTTGATACTCTATCCTGCACATTGGCAAAATATTCAACAAAAGGTTTTAGGACTGACCAATGTAGTTCAATAGCAAAATGTAATTCAGAACTTTAACCTAGAAGAGAAACAATTTATCAAGTAGATGGCTAGCTTACTTTGAGAAAAGACGCAAAATTTCACAGTGTAGCTTAGATGTTGAATAAGCATACATCCTGAAGTTTGTTTCCACTACAACAAACCCCTAAAGAGAAGAAAATGTAGAATGAGCTATGTAATTAGAGAATGTAAAAATGAGACCTCATTTTGGTTTCTGACAATAATAATTTAACAAGATTGACCTAAACTAATAGAAAATTAATGCAGTTTGCAAAGCAAAATTATAATTTTAAAAAAATTTAATCACACAATTTTCTGCAATTGTAGGTATAAACCAACTTTCTTTCCTGCCCTGAATAGCCATGGAAAACATCTGAGAACTCCAGAAAATAATACAAAATTAACAAAGATAACCAGCATTTTCTGTAGCATAGACTAGTACAACCTGCTGAAGTTTGACCAATCCCAAGTCTGCAAAGTCTTTGATCACACTTCTTTGTATTTCACTCAGTGTATTTAAATTATATGCCTATAACATGAAGAAGCAAAGAGTATAGCAATAAAGTGAGATCTCAAACCACTTTGAGAATTCCTTGACATAAAAATTTTAAGGACCTCAAGATGCTGAGAAGTTAAAAGCAGGATAGACATAACCTTACAAAAATGAATAAGTTGCTCATCTGGGAATGATTCATGGAATCGTAATCGTTCTCGAATTGCGTCAAAATTGAGGCGAGAAAGATGATCTGCCACCACATCTTTTATGTCTTTCTTATCTTTGAACTCAAGGTCAAATTCCTACAAAAATAACACCCAACGAATTAGTTTGACCTTTACATCTTTCTTTATAAAAAGATATTTAAGAGTAGTATAATCTGTGAGCACAATTATTTTATATCCTATAAGAAACTTTTCTAATGAAAACATTACTATTACTATTTCTTTTTTAGTAGTTGAGTAATTCAATTGTGTATAATTCAATGTCATACTAGCGTAGTCAATGAGATGAGGGATATGATTAACTTTTTGTTCTAATACAACTACTATTATTTGTACAAGAATGTTAATACTACTAATCAGGCATAGTCTCTTGAGGGTATGTTGTTCCTCAAGCCTTATTCACAACTAATCAATGTGGAGCACAAGATGTCAGTATGGAAAATTCTAAAAGAGATATTGTAAAAATAAGGGTAATGTTATAAAATTATGTTGCAGGGGATTATTGACTATTATGAAAATAATAGGTGTCATGACCCAATCCAGACTTGGCAAGATATTGTCCACTTTGGGCCTTAATAAGGCTCGCACGGTTTTGTTCCTAGGGCGCTCATACACCCCAAAACGTGCTTGCCAGTTAAAGTGTAGATTACCCCTTATAAATCCAGCATCTCTCTCGTGCTTTGTCGATGTGCGATTTGCCGGGGGTATTACATTCACCCCCATTGGGGACTCAGCATCCTCGCTGAGGCTTACCCCACCATTGCTCAAGAGGACACGCGGAACTGCTCTAATACCATAATATCATGACCCAACCTAGATCTGACAAGATATTATCCGCTTTGGGTCTTAATAAGGCCCGTACGGTTTTGTTCCTAGGACGCCCATACACCCCAAAACGCGTCTTGCCAATTAAGGTGTAGATCACCCCTTATAAGTCCAGTATGTCTCTCGTGCTTTGTCAATGTGGGATTTGCCTAGGGTGTTACAATAGGTGCAAGTGGTATACATTGATTTCATTAGTGAAAAATTGGCAACCTCCCGATTTAGAATTAGGGATGGCAATGGGGTGTGGTAGGGGTAGGGAGGCCTATCCCATTCCCCACCCCATTAAAATTTTTTGCCTCCATTCCCCACCCCATTCCCCAATAAATTTAGTGGGGTGGGGATGGAGAATCCCCATGTGGGGATGGAGAATCCCCATGTGGGGAATAATTTCCCCATCACCACTCTATTCCCATTTACTTATTTTATATTAGGTATAAATACATGAATGCAAGATCGTTAATGGGGTAATAGTTCTCTGGGGATTTTGATGCATTCAAAGACCAAAGCTCCATAGGTAAAGAAAAAGTCCTATAGGCAAGATCGTTAGTCCAATACCCTTCAAGAAAAATCAAAAGTCCTAATTTTGTCAATTAAAATCTTGAGTTCTTTTGCATAAAAATCATAAAATTCATTCAATGAAAATTCTCAAATTCTTCGAATAATAAAAATTCCTTAAGTGAAGTCATGAGTTCCAAACAGAAATTTTTAAATATTTGATAATTCCATGTATCTCGTACATATATTTAAAATCTGAAAACAATTTTTTTTTTATAAATGGTGATAAGAAAGACTAAACGCAACTTTAGCTTAGCCAATTTAGTTTAAAACTTTTGATTATTTTCATCAAAAGTTTAAAAACTTTCGGGGAGTAATATCAGGGAAAATCCTTAAGCAGCTCGGCGGGCGGTCATAGGAACAACCAGACAGTACCCCTGTAATGGTGTTCCTCTATTAGCAACAAAACAATTTGGTGAATTATTATTAATTAGTTCTAGAAGTCAATTCAAACTAAAACCGTAACTTCAGAAGATCAAAATGGAATTGAAAACCAGAAGAGAATAACAGAACAAAGCATCTGCACTAACTGAATTCAAATGGCCGGAACTATAAATAGAGACTACGAATTCTTGTAAAGACACGACAATTTGAAAAGCAACAAGAGGAACATTGCCAATTGAAGGTCACTACCCAGGCGTCTTCCAACAAGCTTCCAACAGACAGTTCAAGCAGCCATGACCTTTTTCGTCACAACAGTAAAAAATGAAAATTTAAAAGAAAAAAATAATAATATAAGTACACGTACTCTTTGTCCACGATGCCCTTAAAAGCCTGAATCCCCAAGGATCTAGGTCTTTTGGAATTGGAGGTTGCATCATAGCTTTTGTTGAGTTAAGAGTCACGTCTCTTGCAAACGTAAATAGGCTTTCACCTTTGTAAGCTGAAAGGAAATACAAAAAGGTATAAGATGTAGAAGTCAGCTGTCACTGACAAACCGAGCATAATGCACCAAGTTTGAAAGAGAAGAAAGTACAAGAATGCATCAAATCCCAAGAGACTTAAAACTATAGACTTCTTGTTTTAGATAAACAAAACAATAAAATTATAGTCTTTGTCAACACCTGGAAGTGCAAGGAGAATATACATATAGAAGCCTAAAGTCGGGCTCCCTCTCCTACTTTTTCATACTCTGTTTTATTTAAAACGTCTTGAATGACCTGGCTAACATATAGAATATAATATGGAACGAAGGAATGAAGTACTTAAAAACATGTATTCTTGATTGCCTTCATAATCATGCTCTCGGTTATTATATCAATTGAAGAAGAAAAATCAATAAAGCAATATTAAGTAACTTTCCCAGTAAAAAGACACAGAAGGAGACAGACCATGAAAGAAAAAGATGAGTAACCTGAAGTAACTTGAAGGTCTCGTGATCAGTGTCTGCATGGTATCGATTCTCAGCCTAGTATCAAGACAGTCTAATTGGAAATCAAGCATAAGAATTCGAGCCATCTGCCGCTGGCTGCATTCTAGAATGTTAAAACCTCATGGTGTGAACCTATGAGCTTCATCATATCTACGGAATTTCTTCTATTTTCTGAACTCTCCCTGCTAGCTACCACTCATAAAGGACAACCATGGAGTTCAAGTTTTTCGGTGGGGTTTAAAAGTAACTACCCAAATAAACTTTTATCTTTAAAATTGATTCAATTGGAAACATTAACACAATAAGCAATTGAGCCAAGAAAATAAAAATCCCCACAAGCAAAAGCATTGGAAATCATTGGTCATCAGGAAGGAAAATCTCAGAACGGTTTTGACCTATCCATTCCACTCATAAGGGAAAGGCAAAATGCTACTTCTATGCCTGTTTATTCTTTAAGGTACTTATAATTTGATGATTGTTTGATTAATCAATAGTATATACCAAGTAAGAATTAAAAACATTACCCAATATTTCGAATTAAAAACATTACCCAATATTTCATGCTTCTTTCCTCAATTCGTCCACATAACATGCTGCATTTGGGGTTACAAATTACAATTGCCCTTAAGTCATTATTAACACCAATCAATTTACAAGGTTTACTCACGGGCACTCACTAGTTACTCATCAAAGTCTTTTAATTTACACTGATTTTCGGCAGTAAAATTTCCGACTTGCACGCATTTTAGCTTCCAATACTTGGTAATTATAATAATAAGTCTTGACAACGCAGTCAAAAGCGAACAATTAAAAAAAAACGTAAACGTACTCTTTGTCTGCGATATGAGAAACCAAATCAACTTGAAAATTCCAAAGTTAATTTTTAATAAAAAAAGTATAATTGGAAATGAACAAGAAAACAGGTGACTGCTTATTCTTGAAGAGTAAGACGGAAAAAGAAAGTCGAAACTTGGCGGTTGAAGAAACCATCCTACCCTTAATTGAGAAATTACTCAACTACTTCAATTCCTTATAAGTCTTTAGATATATCAAAAGCAAAGCCACTTGCAAACAAAAGTAACAACTAACAAGCCAACTCGATAGGCCAAATCGTTCAAATTTAAGGTGAACAAGCTCCGTTCAAAAAAGTACTTGCACCAATTATCCCCGGCTTCAACTTTAAGGTGCGGATAATAATGATGAGCATTAACGATATCATAAGAGTAATTTAGACATTTAACACTAGGAATGACGGTGAGGTGAGGTGGGGGTAGAGAGACCTGCCCCCTTCTCCACCCCATTAAAAATCTTTCCTTCATTCCCCATTTCATTCACCAAAAAATTTATGGTGCGTTTATTAAACTGGAATCAGGATTGGGTTGGAATGAGAATCACGAATGAGAATCAAAATAAATTATTTACTTGAATAGTAGGAATTGGAATTGAAATGAACTTCATTTCTATTATTGTGTTTACTTTGTCATGAAATTTGAATGAATTATTTCAATTTATTAAAATACCCTTCGTTAATTATTATCATTTGGTAATAATAATAATAATAATAATAATAATGATATTAATAAAGAACAATAATAACAACAACAATAATTACAATAATTATAAATAATACATGAGATTTAGTTTATGACGGAAAGAACTGCTTGAGCCAATCTAAGAATGAAGGTGAGAACGAAAGGCAAAAAATAATCTTTTGTCTCAAAATAGTTATAAAACTCGCGTCCCCTCAGATTTAGTTTATGCAGGTTCTATCACATAAGATTTTGTGCTGACCACATTATAATACTATGCGGTGCAATTGACAAATATAATATTATAATATTTTATACAATGAAGAGTTATGATAAGGGCAGCAATGTTTTTACATTCATTTCTATCTTTTACTAGGAAAAATTATTGCTCTACATTTTCGAATGCAAATAGAAAATGTTCATAATTAGATCCACTTGTCAGTTTGTCTACAAGCCACAAAATGGGCACTCGACAAAGCTGTGTAAGTAAAAAATAAATAAACAAAAGGCGGACTTACAAAATTGAATTTTGATTAAATTGATACAAATTTTTACAAAAAACTTCCCAACAAAATTCTATAAACTTCCATCATTCATATTTTAGTCATATTAAGTTAAATTAAAGATCAAATATACAGAGAAGATAACACAACAATTTCCTCCTTTCGTATTTTCTAGTGTACATCCCTCAAATGTAGGGATTGGATGCCTTTTTGTGGACTTCAACCATACCTCCGTTTATTTTAGGTAGAAAGAATCTTTGATTTCTTTTTTTCCCATCTGGTTTGCAATGAATCTGGAAAATGCCTCTGGTAGCTTTAATGCAGATACGAATTAGGCAAGAAAAACCCAAATTATGACAACCCTACCATGCAACAATCCCAAGCGACACATGGCTTGTCATCCTTTTTGTTCAATAAGTTCTGCATGGCCAAGAAAACATATCATTCTACTTGTTTTGACCCCGAAGGAACTCTCTCATGTGCATATGAATTTCTGCATTAACAACTAGACGCATTTTCTTTGAATCCTCCCAAAGCAAACCACTTTGATCTCTTGCATAATCACAAGCAGCCTCAAAGACATCCTACAAGATTTATGATGTAACTTTAAAATGTAATCCCTAAAAGATATGAGATGAGAAATGAATCCAATTAAAATGCTCAGATTACCCTCGAGGGAAACTCATCATAATAATGCGCAGGGGTCGTTTCAACCCTATTCAAATCGGATTCCCACAATCTTATCTGTGAAAGAAACAACAGAATTTGAAACATTAGAATATAAATAATCATCTTTGTTAATTGATATGTACTATGTAGAAAATATTGAGAATTTTGCTATGGAAGGTCAGGAAGCATTGATACGTGCAATACATCTGAATGCAGGAAAGAATTATGACCTGATCACAAACATTTTTTGGTACAGATGGTATTTTGTCAGCAACCCGAGGATGTGCATTTTGCTGAAGAAAATAAATTATCAGCAAAACAAACGAACATGGAGTTAGAGGAGTCAGAATGACTGCTCTAACTCCATGAAAAAAAAGGCAACTTTGAAAGAAAAAACTATTTCGGCCACAAGAATATCAGAAACAATATGTAAGCTCGCAAAAAACCTTCTCCACCCAAAAAAAAAAAAATAATAATCTAGGTTGATGTAAAAGTATGTTGAGATGAGGATGGCTGGGACCCAAACAGAGGTGTAAATGGGCAAATTATTAAGAATGTCAGAAGTTACTTGCATATATGCAGGTTAATTGACCACATCGGACATTTTTTTATGGAAAAACAGATCACCAGATCAACTGAATACCAAACTCACCTGCTCAGTTGTAATGCCATTCTCAAAAGCATTATACAAACTTTCTTTCGTTATTGCTCCGACTATAAGGTTTGGAAGTTGATACTCTATCCTGCACATTGGCAAAATATTCAACAAAAGGTTTTAGGACTGACCAATATAGTTCAATAAAAAAATGTAATTCAGAACTTTAACCTAGAAGAGAAACAATTTATCAAGCAGATGGCTAGCTTACTTTGAGAAAAGACGTAAAATTTCACAGTGTAGCTTAGATGTTGAATAAGCATACATCCTGAAGTTTGTTTCCACTACAACAAACCCCTAAAGAGAAGAAAATGTATAATGAGCTATGTAATTAGAGAATGTAAAAATGAGATCTCATTTTGGTTTCTGACAATAATAATTTAACAAGATTGACCTAAACTAATAGAAAATTAATGCAGTTTGCAAAGCAAAATTATAATTTAAAAAAAAAATTCAATCACACAATTGTCTGCAATTGTAGGTATAAACCAACTTTCTTTCCTGCTCTGAATAGCCATGGAAAACATCTGAGAACTCTAGAAAATAATACAAAATTAACAAAGATAACCAACATTTTCTGTAGCACAGACTAGTACAACCTGCTGAATTATGATCATCATGTTGGAGAAAAATCAATTTTTTCAATTTTTATAAAACCTTTTTAAGATCGCTCTCATATAATATATAAGAATTTGTAATTTAGAAATCGTACCTTGAAAATCCGATTTAGTTTTTTCCGCTGAAGTGATTTAGGCTCCCAGATCACGATCCGTCACCACCACGCTTGTTATATCACGAACTGTCACCAATGATCTTCCAGGTTATGACTCAGGTTTGATCTGCACTTGACGTGTGGGCGCCTTTATTACTACCAAAGCAACTAGTACGAGAAAATTTTTCTTTCAATAATCGAGAGAAAAATCTTTTTCTCTGATCTGTATAAAGTGGCTGCTCTCTCTTTCTTTTAGAAAAAATAAGCCTGGACCCACCTTGTAAAATAACATAAGGCCCCTTACACACAAGCTAATTAAATGAAGCCTCCCACTAAATGATATATTTAGGCTTTTGACCCAAATAACTAGTTATCTTGCTTATTAATCCAGTAGTGATGCAGTCAATTAAATGAGCTAACCCGGGGATTATTTAGGAACATACAATAGTGGCTATAACAATTAGGCCTGTAGTTAAACTAGCCTAATTATTTAATTCTAAATCTACTCCACTAAAAGATTGGAACTGGCCTCCATAATTGTATGCTCGAATAATAATTCATCCCAAGCCACATTGATTTCTTTACTGCACAATCATTTGTACCACATCATTAATTAAATCGATATCTCAACTGTCCAATCAATTTAATTACATCTTGTTCCTTGATACTTACTGGTTTTCTCTAATGATCATTTTCAACATACTAAATATGTTTGACACACTCTGGCCAGAGAATTCTATGATCAAGTGCCGAAAACCCATCAAGAGATGTGTTGTACAAATTCTATATTGTTAATCCATAACTCCAATACTCATAATTGCTCCCACCAAGATACCGGGTAATCTTGACCACAAGTACGTGTCGTGCCCATTGGTAACTCAAATGGAATAACAATTACAATCATGAAATCATAATTAACTCAATATTAAGATTACAGTAAAATCAATGCCTATGAGATTTAATAAGTCTGACAGTTATTACAAAGTTAATTAAATCTCATATGTGATCCTGTTCAATGTAGTCGTACTACATCAATAAATTCATACATGATTAAGATAAATCATTTAATGAATTCATTACAGTCTATACCTAAATAAAGTGTCCAACTTTATTTATCAACTGCGAACTAAATTTATTTAATCATAAGATAACTTGTATTTATGTCTTCTGTGAATCCACATGGTGATCACATAAATACATATAATATGATTAAATGGACTTTGATCAAAATATTAATGCAATTAAGATATTTGAATAAAATACCTCATTAATTTTATTAATCAGAAAAAATATTTATTACAATTAAATAAACACATATGCTTTTAAAGAGCATATTTTCCCAATACATCAAACCTCTTAATTGCATGGCCCTATATAATACATACAGAAGGGAACCTCCTTACAAAAAAACTCACCCATTTATTAAATGCTTCCAAAGATTAGACTAGAATGTTGAATTTAATCGGTGCGTGGTTTCCTTCTTCCAGTCATTAAAATATGAAGACATCAGCAATTCAGCATAGGGCAAACAGTACAGATTAAATTCAATTTTTTTAAAAAAAAAAAGAATACTAGTGATATTAATTGGAAGACAACATTCAAGCATATAGAGATACATCTGAATATAAATAGATAAAGCTGCAAAACTTAATACTTTTTAAAATAACTTGCCATGACAGCATATTAACCAGCCGTACACAACCGATGTGAGAAATGGTCAACAAATATAACCCAATTCCTAACTGAGCTTTGTATTTCACATCTCACAAAATAAACTCATGATGACAAATCAAGATGTCGTAGCAATTCTCTTAGAGTAAATTAAGCTTAACGTATCTCATATCATTTAGGCCCCTTTAGTTCTGCCAGTCAATAGAAAAAATGCTTATAGTCGTAAAATTTTCGGCGATTTAGCATTCTTCTCAGTTTCTAGCAGTCAATATTGGAAAATAAAGTAAAAATATTTAAGTGAAATTACATACTTTTCCTCTGAAAATAATCTCAACTTGTTAAGGAAGCACTTTATGCAGAGCATGAGAAAACATAGCTTGGGTCAACTCAAGTCAAACTATCAGAAGTTGTTAAGCAACGCAACAGTCCAGACTGCCAGCTCAGCACAGTTAGTTAAAGTTTGTTTTTACTCACAGTGTATACTGAACAAATGATTAGCTGGATTTAATTCTTAGTTAGTTATTGATTAATTAGTATAAATAAAAGTGATGTAATCATTCTTAATAAGAAATAAAAGATCTGGAAAATTAGAAGATTATTTTCTCTGTTATTTTCTTTTAAGCCAAACACTTCGTTTCATATTTCCTTTATGGTATCAGAGCAATAATCATGGCAAAGTCAAGTACAACTCACTCAAATCCAAATTTTCTTAATCAAAATCAACCTTTAAATGTTTCATTCACATTCACTACTCCTGTAAAGCTTGATCGATCCAATTATTTACTATAGCGCAAACAAGTTCTCACATCCATAAGAGGCAATCGACTTGAACATTATATTTTTGGAAATCGAGTTGTACCAGATTAGTGTCTTCCTGATCCAGCTTCAACATCAGATGAAATTTCAGAACAAAGAGCTGAGAATCCAGCCTACATCAACTGGCGTGCTCAAGATCAGATCCTTCTTAGATGGTTGTTGTCTACAATCAGTGAAGGTATGCATACTGGAAATTCTGATGGCACACTACCTGTATGTCAAATTTATCATAAGCAAGGGCATACTGCTGATGCTTGTTGGCATAGGTATGGAGATGATTTTGTACCTTCACCAAAACCTTTTGGTAGAGGTAGAGCTGCTAAGTCTGCCTACTTGACTGCTTTTGAACCATAATTTTCTACATGTCCATTTGAAGAATCTTTTGATTGAACTGTCAACAACCAATGTATTACTCTCCAAACTCCATCTCACCTTATGCATCAGAAGATTTCACAACACCTGGAGCTGCATATGTTGCTAATTTTGAAGGACCAATTAATGATGGATGGTATCTCGATAGTGGTGCCACTCATCCCTTGACCAACATGTCTAATATGCATGTCAGAGAGGAGTTCAAAGGGTCAGATCAGCTCATCATTGGCAATGGTCAAGGTTTGGCTATTACTCATATTGGTGATGCTTTCCTTTGTTATAAACACTCACATTCAAATGCCAAATCTATTCATACACAAATAGCACTCAAAGATATCCTACTGGTTCCTTCAATTACTAAAAACTTGCTAAGCATGTCCAAACTCACCACTGATAATAACTTGACAGTTGAATTTTCTGGTGATGTTTGTTATGTGAAGGATACATTGAGGGGGGCAAGTTCTTCTGCAAGGTCTTGCTGAGAAAGGATTATACAAGCTGCTTTTAAAGCCATCTGCACAAACACTTCCTTCTTCTTTTCTACATCAAACTATTTCTAATAGGCCTTTGTCAATGTTATATGTTTGTCATTCTAGTGTTAATTGTCAATCCACTGTCTAGAGCAAAGTCTCAGATAATAAGATCTGTCATCATACTGCTGTTGATTCATGCAATTCAGCAATGAATAAAATTCTTCTTTTGCATAAATGATTTGGCCATCCCAATTTTCATACACTAATGCATTTGCTTAAACAAGTCAAGTCTATTAATATTTCTCACAATGTAAAACAGCAAGCACTTACAATCATTTGTAAAGAATGTCAAATGAGAAAATCACATAGATTGCATTTTCCTGCTACTGAAGCCAAAACAACCAAAATTCTTGAACTAATACATACAGACCTCTAGGGCCCTTCACCTCATCCTTCCAAAGAGGGTTATTCATACTATATCAGCTTTGCAGATGACTTTAGTAAGTATACCTGGATTTTTCCTTTGAAACTAAAGTCAGCAGCCTTAGAAGTATTCAAACTCTTCAAACTGCAAGTTGAAAAACAATTTGATACCTCCATTAAGATGTTGCAATCTGATTGGGGAGGGGAATATAGACCATTCACTAGCTTTTTGAATCAATCTGGAATCCTATTTAGACACCCTTGTCCGTACATACATCATCAAAATGGGGTAGCTGAAAGAAAGCATAGACATGTTGTTGAACTAGGACTCACCTTACTAGCTCAAGCTCACTTACCTTTTAAATGTTGGTGGGATGCCTTTCATACAGCATTGTATCACATTAATAGATTACCCTCTGCCACTCTTTATTTTGATACACCCTATGAGAAATTGTTCAATCATAAACCAGATTATAACATGCTTAGATGTTTTGGTTGTTGTTGTTATCCCTACTTAAGAGATTATAATAGACATAAATTTGACTATCATTCGAGTAAATGCATTTTTGTTGGATATAGTCCATCTCACAAAGGGTATAAGTGTCTTCATCCTTCTGGAAAAGTATACATAGCTAGACATGTTTTTGATGAAAATACATTTCCTTACTCAAATATTTACGAGTCACAGAAATCCAATTTTTGCTCTCATATTCTTCTTACTCCTCAACAAGTCTATCATCTCACTACTCTATCTGTAACTCCTTTTTTTCCTGATGGCAGCTTGACTAATCCTGACTCTGTAAGTTCCAATTGCAGTGGTTCTGACCACTTGGTTAACTCAGCTTCAACCCAGTACACTATACCAGAAGAACCTATAAAATCTCATATTTTACCTGTTCAACCTACATCGTCTCCATCCACTTCACCTAACAATCAACCAATACATATTTCATCCAATATACAAACATCAATAATCATTCAACAACCCTCATCTCAACCAAACACACACCAAATGATCACCAGGAGTAAAGCTGGTATCTTTAAACCCAAAGTATACACAATAGTTCTTGAACACAAGGAACCAGATACAGTTCATGAGGCATTACATGATCCAAATTGGTTTGCAGCTATGAAAAATGAATTTGATGCTTTAACTCGTAACAATACAGGGTCATTGGTTCCAAGAACAAGTGATCAAAATATAGTTGGCAATAAGTGGGTATAAAGAGTTAAACACAACACTGATGGCAGTTTAGCTAAGTATAAAGCTTGGTTAGTGGCAAAGGGTTTTCAGCAGATTGCAAGGGTGAACTATTTTGAAACTTTCAGTCCAGTGATAAAACCAGCCACTGTCAGAGTTGTGCTAAGTCTTGGAGTGATGAATCAATGATCAATTAGGCAAGTTGATACAGAGTGTGCATTATGAAGTTAGTTAAGCTGGTAACTGCTGCTGACTTAGATCTTCTGACGTGGCACTAATGACAACTGGTAACTTGACATTCTTGTTACAAGGCTTAACACCATGCTGATTCTTCTTCTTCACTTCTGCATAATGAGCTATCTTCACAGCCCCCCTCAAACTCAAAGGACATGGAAAGACATTGAGTTTGTCCCTTAAGTAATTGAACTAAGGAGAAGATAAGGGCTTGGTTAGGATATCTGCAATCTGATCTTCACTTGGCACATAACAGATTTTGAGGTCACCAGCTAACACTTTATCTCGAATAAAATGAACATCAATCTCAATGTGTTTAGTTCTTGAATGGAACACAAGATTCTTTGGTAGTTCTGTTGCACTCATATTATCACACCATATTGTTGGTCTCTCTACACAGCATACTCCTATTTCCAGAAACAATGATTTTAACCAAGCTATTTCTGAAGCAGCTGAAGCAAGTGCCCTATATTCACTCTTAGCTGAAGACTTAGTGACTACTGTTTGCTTCTTCGAAGACCATGAAATCAGATTATTTCCAAGATACACACAGTAAGCTCCAATTGATTTCCTATCATCCAAGTCACTTCCCCAATCTGCATCAGTGAATGAAGTAATTTTCAGATCACCATCCTTAACAAACTTTAAGCCATAATCCTGTGTCTGCTTTAGATATTTAAGAACCCTTTTGCAAGCCATAAAATGTTGCATAGTTGGTGTAGATACATATTGGCTCAGCTTATGAATAGAATAAGCAATTTCTGGTCTTGTCAAGATCAGGTACTGGAGACCACCTACAATGCTTCTATAATGAGTAGCATCTTCAACATAGTAACCCAATTCTCCTTTAACTATCTTCTACAACTTTGAGTCCTTGCCACTACACATTGGTGTTATCACTCCTTTACAATCAAGCATATCTACTTTAGCAAGGAAATCTCTTATATACTTCTTCTGAGACAAATAAATGCAATCCTGACCATACAACACTTCTATACCAAGGAAATAAGACAATCTTCCTAAGTCTTTCAAAGAAAAAATAATATTAAATTGTTGAATGAAACTGTCCAATTCTCCACTGTTAGGTCCAGTAACTAATATGTCATCAACATATATCAATACTATAATGAGTGACAATTTAGTTCTTCTTAAGAATAAAGAAGAATCAGATTTGGAATTTCTGAAACCCCATTACAAAAGACATCCTTTGACCTTTTCAAACCAAGCTCTAGGAGCTTGCTTAAGACCATATAATGCTTTGTGTAATCTGTAAACATAGTTAGGTTTGCTTTTATCAACAAATCCTTCAGGTTACTGCATAAACACCTCTTCTGACAATTCACCATTTAAGAATGCATTGTTGATAACCACCTGTCTAACTATCCACTGATTCATCACTGCAAGATTAAGAACTACTCAAACTGTTGCTGGCTTTACCACTAGACTAAAGGTATCAAAATAATTCACACCATTAATCTGTTGAAACCCTTTTGCCACCAACCGAGCCTTATAGTTAGCTACACTGCCATCAATATTATACTTTATCCTATACGCCCACTTATTCCCAACAATTTTTTGGTTTTCTGTTCTTGGTACTAAAGACCAAGTTCTATTTTCGATCAGTGCGTCATACTCATTTTTCATAGCTGTAAACCAGTTTGTATCTTGCAAAGCTTCATCAACTAAATCTGGCTCTTTGTGAATTAACACTGCAGTATACATTTTTAGTTTAAAAATACCTGTTTTTCCTCTTGTGATCATGGGGTGATTGTTTTGTAAAGGTTAAATACTGTTTGAGGTTATTTGAGATTGAGATGGTAATAGAATTGGAGTAAAATCTGAAGTGTTTGGCGAGTTTTTATCATGAGTAGGTTCAAGAGCAGGATTAAGATTTGGTGTTTGAAGTTGCGTAGCCTCATTTTCTTAGAGGTGATCTGCTGGTGGGAACAGTTCTGTGCTGTTGGAACATGCTAGAGGATAGGATTCAAAACTGCTATCACAAAGATTTGACACAACAGGAAGAGTGGACAAATGAAAAACTTGATGATGAGACAAAGTATAGCTAGATATTGGTTGTATTTTGCTTTCATAATTGAAATTAGGATCTGAAGAGAAAGGGAATGCAATTTCATCAAATATGACATGCCTTGCTATGTATATACGATCAAAATGATGCAGGCTTTTATATCCTTTGTGAGCAGGGCTATAACCAATGAATATGCATTTGCTTGTGTGATAATCAAACTTATGCTCATTGTAATCTCTCAAGTATGGATAGAAAACACAGCCAAAACATTTCAACATCTTATAATCGGCTTTATGTTTGAAAAGTTTTTCATATGGTGTCAACATTTTAAGAGCTGAAGTTGGTAACTTATTGATATGATAAACTGAAGCATGGAAAGAATCCCACAAAAAATTCAAAGGAAGCTTAGCTTGAGCTAACAATGTAAGACCCAATTCTACCACTTGTCTGTGCTTTCTCTCAACTAAGCCATTCTGATGATGAGTATGTGGACAAGAGTGCCTAAATAAAATGTCACACTGATTTAAAAATTCAGTGAATGATCTGTATTCTCCCCCCCCCAGTCAGATTGCAGTATCTTAATGGTTGTTTGGAACTGGTTTTGAACTTGCAACTTGTATAGCTTAAAAACTTTTAAAGCTTCTTATTTCAATTTCAATGGGTAAATCCAAGTATATCTAGTGAAATCGTCAACAAAGCTAATATAATATCTAAAGCATTCTCTTGAAATAACTGGTGAGGGACCTCAAAGATCAGTGTGTATAAGCTCAAGTGCTGATTTGGTTTTGATTTCTGTAATTGGGAAGTGCAATTTGTGTATTTTACCCAACTAACATGCTTCACAGAAATGTTGTATTGCTTGTTTAACCATATTCATAGAGAACTTATCAGCATGATGAAGTTTGAGTAAATGCAATAAGCTTTGAGAATTTGGGTGGCCAAATCTTCTGTGTAAAAGAGCTATTTTATTAGGCTTATCAGAACATACATCAATACCATTCTGTAAACAAATGTTTGGATTATTTATGAACTCTACAGATGGCATATGAGAAGCAAGATGACAGAATGATAACATTGACAGAGGTTTATTGGCTTGACTATGAGACACAACAGATGATGACTCAAAATTCTTGGTGGAAGACATAGGTTTGACCAGCAGTTTATACAATCCTTTCTCAGTAATGCCCTGTATTAGAACTTGTCCCTTCAGCAAATCCTTCACAACACAAAATGATCCAAGAAATTCAACAGAAATGTTATTGTCAGTGGTAAGTTTGGAAATGCTTATTAGGTTCTTTGTGATAGAGGGAACAAGCAAAATATCTTTAAGTGCAATATGTGAATCTACAAGTTGAGTTTTGAAAACTTGAATGAAAAATAAGAATCACCAATATGAGTTATTGATAAACCTTCACCATTACCAATAATGAGCTTATCATTACCTCTAAACTCATCTCTGATATTCAGATTTCCCATGCTGTTGGTCAGATGATGAGTGGCACCACTGTCTAGGTACCAGCCTTCATCTGCAGGTCCTTCACAATGTGCAGCAGAAGCAGCTCCAGCCTAGGGTATACCAGAATAGTCAGATACACAAGAATGTCCAGAATGTGACATTTGTAATCCAGTACTATTGACAGGCCATGGAGCATCATTTGTTGAATAGTAAGGCATGTATACAGGTTCATAATTAGCTATGTAAGCAGACTTTGAACTTTTTTCTCTCTGAAATTGTCTTGGTGGCTAAGGTATGTAATTTTCTTCAAATCTGTGCCAACATTCAACAGCTGTATGTCCTGCTTTGAAGCAAATCTAACATATATTCATGGAATCATCACTGTTGGATGCTTATGATTCAAAAGAAGGCAAATTACCAGTACCAGAAAAACCAGTACTTCCAAATAAACCTCTTCCAGAAGAACCAAATCTATTACTTCCCATCATCATTTGATTTCTTCCATGATTACCAAAATGACCAGTTCCAGCAGGAAAACCTCTTGGATGTGAGTTTAAAAATATTCATCTACCATTAAACATGCCATTTCTACCACCTGAATGACCATTATAATTGCCCTGGACACCTCCTGTATATCCTCCTCTCCTAGCTTGACCTCTTATTTGAGCATAGTATGCATTCATCATACTATTATTATTCCAGTTAGACATATTAGCATAGTTTGCATTAAACATGTGCTTTTCACTTTGACTTTGTTCAAGTCTGGCTTCATGAGTGAGTAATAAAGCATAAGCATCATCATAATCCAATTTGTTTGCTGTGATAAAAGTAGCTAAATCCAAACAGCCAGCTCCTAAACCATTGAGAATTTGTTGCAACGTATCTCTATCTAATACAGAACTACCAGCACACGCCAATTTGTCTGTAACTTGTTTCATTTTCAAGCAATATTCTTCAATACTTAGTAATTCTTTTCTTAAGACACTCATCTCATACTTAAGTTGAAGAACTCTACCCTCAGATTGTACACCAAACCTTTTCTCTAATGTTTTCCATACATCAAATGAAGTATTACATGAGTGAACTAGATTGAGAATACCTTCGGTTATTGAGCTAAGAAGCCAGCTGAGTAATGTTTGATCTTGAGATCTCCAAACTGTGTATTCAGGATTCTCGATCTGTTGAGAAGATCCAGCAGCTCCAGTAGTTGCTCCAGCAAAGCTTGATGATGCTATAAATCGATTTGGTGCAATCTTTTCTCCATTAATGTATCCTTCAAGTCGACTTCCTCTAATGGAGGCCAGCACTTGATTTTTCCAAAGCATGTAGCTAGATCTATCTAATTTGATTAGTGTGATGAAAGAAAAAGTTGTTTGATTTGTAGCTACTGTATTTTAATTGATTGAGGTTGCCATGAATGGCTCTGATACCATGAAGAAATTGTAAAAATTGATAAGTGCTACTGTTTGGCAGCTGAGAAAAACAGAGGAAAAATACCTAATATAAAATAAGTAAATGGGAATGGAGTGGTGATGGGGAAATTATTCCCCACATGGGGATTCTCCATCCCCACCCCATTAAATTTATTGGGGAATGGGGTGGGGAATGGAGGTAAAAAATTTTAATGGGGTGGGGAATGGGATAGGCCTCCCTACCCCTACCCCACCCCATTGCCATCCCTAATTCTAAATCGGGAGGTTGCCAATTTTTCACTAATGAAATCAATGTATACCACTTGCACCTATTGTAACACCCTAGGCAAATCCCACATTGACAAAGCACGAGAGACATACTGGACTTATAAGGGGTGATCCACACCTTAATTGGCAAGACGCGTTTTGGGGTGTATGGGCGCCCTAGGAACAAAACCATACGGGCCTTATTAAGACCCAAAGCGGATAATATCTTGTCAGATCGAGGTTAGGTCATGATATTATGGTATTAGAGTGGTTCCGCGTGTCCTCTTGAGCAATAGTGGGGCAAGCCTCAGCGAGGATGCTGAGTCCCCAAGGGGGGTGAATGTAATACCCTAGGCAAATCGCACATCGGCAAAGCACGAGAGAGATGTTGGATTTATAAGGGGTGATCTACACCTTAACTGGCAAGACACGTTTTGGGGTGTATGAGTGCCCTAGGAACAAAACCGTGCGAGCCTTATTAAGGCCCAAAGTGGACAATATCTTGCCAAGTCTGGATTGGGTCATGACACCTATTATTTTCATAATAGTCAATAATCCCCTGCAACATAATTTTATAACATATTGTGACAGGGCAACTTTCAGAGAATTAGACTAAGCAAGATAAGGCCAAATTTTATTTTTTTTGTGGAAACAAAGAATTTCTTTTCTAATGATCTTTATCTATTCAAATATTACGTGGATCATATTATCAGACGATGCATCCCAGAGAGAAAATTTCAAAACATCCTTTCATTATATTCGGAATAAGCTTGTAGAGACAATTTTAGTGCTAGAAAGATGGCTGCTAAAGTTTTACAATATGGTTTTTATGCCCAACTTTATTTTGAGATGCTTAGACTTCTATTCTTCATGTCATTGGTGCCAAAGCATAAGAAGTATTTCACGAAGGAGCATGATGCCACTAAACCCTACTATGGCAGTTGAGTTTTTTAATATGTGGGGCATCAATTTTATGGGACCATTTCCTCTTTCTTTTGGCCATCAATACATATTAGTTTATGTCAACTATGTATCAAAGTAGGTAGAAGCAATTCCGTGCAGAACCAATGATCACAAAGTAGTGATTGGATTTTTGAAGAGCAACATTGTTTCGCACTTTAGACTCCCTCGACCAATAATCAATGATTGTGGTACCCACTTTTACAACAAAACATTCATAGCTCTTTGGGCAAAGTACTTCGTCACACACAAAGTGGCTATCCCATATCATTCACAAATTAGTGGCCAAGTCAAGATCTCCAATCGAGGAATAAAGTATATATTAGATCAGACGGTTAAGCTAAACAGAAAAGAATGGTCATTGAAACTCGATGATTGACTATATGCTTATTGAATGGCTTTTAAAACCCCTATTAGGATGTCACCTTATAGGCTAGTGTATAAGAAAGTTTGTCACCTACCTATGGAAATCGAGCATCATGCATACTGGGCTATCGAGAAATTTAACTTTGACATGCAACAAGTTAGTTTGGAAAGAAGATTATAGCTAGTATTAAAGAGATTCGCAATAATGTATATGAAAATAACAAACATTACAAGTAGCGGATGAAAGTCTTTCATGACAAGAATATTATGAGAAAATCTTTTACACTAGGTTAGAAAGTGATGCTATTCAATTCTCGCTTACATCTATTCCCAAGCAAATAACACTCTTGATGGTATGATCTATTAATTATTCACACTATTTTTTCATGTGGGCCATTGAAATTAAGGATCTAAAGAATAATGTCACTTTTAAAGTTAACGGTAAAAAATTAAAGTCCTATATAGAGTACCGACCACATGAAGATGACACCAGAGGAAATTTGAAAGACCCACCACATCTTGATTAGGTTTTTTTTTTGGATGATTTAACTTTTTGTTATTTTGTTTTATTGATTAACATTATTTTGATTGTTTCCTACTTTAGTGCATTTGTTTAAAATTATGCTTTCTTTTATCAATTGTCTTTTAGGTCATGAGTATCTCAATGAGACAAATCTTATTCATTAACCTTAACAAACTTCTATATATGAAGCTTGACGTAAGTGGTCTGCTCAAAATTTGTAAATCACATCCTGTTTAGGATCTATTACCACTAGTGTTAGTATCATATTTAAAAAGACAATTCATAGAAATAGAAGGTAGTATCTGTGATATCCAATTAGAACTTACGATAAACTCAATAAGGAGATGGTGGTGAGTTAGCGTCCTAGTATTTATATTGTTTGTTTTTGTTTTATTGTTTGCCTTCACATGCATTTTGTTTTTGCTAGATTAATTCTTTTGTTTGGTATGTTGTTATTTCTTACCCTAGTTAAATGGCAGATAATGGTACTATGTAACCATTAAAGTCAGTTCTAATAATTTTCCATAATAACTGACATTTCCAAGCCAAGGTATAAATAAGAATACAGTTCTTGCAAAACTTCATAAGTGATTTCCCTCTCTCCCTTAGAATGCAATCCTCACGATCTTTAAAACTTGATCCAAACTCTTACAATTACTTATGAGAAATACCGTTCTTGTTCACATCCGTTGGTTAATTGAAACCAAAGTATGATTAAGAAGGGAGTTACCTCTCAAATTTGTTGCTTACATGTCTGGCTATAGGAAAGGAAATTATTCAAGAAAATGAAGAGCTAGACAGCTCCAAGTTTCTTATCATAAGTGTGCTCGAACAAACTATAATGAAAGTTCTAGTATATGTTTGGGAATGATGTCCTATATTAGGAAAGAAAATATTCAATTTATTAGGGATGACTTGAATAAAAAGTCATTAGATGACATCCTTTCGACCCTTAAAACGCATCCCAGTGAATACGTACAACGTGAAATTTCCTAGTTATGGCCATTATTCCAAAAGAAATATGCACCATAATGTCTTCAGCATTTTATATACACTACCCTATTTACTAGTTTATCAAAAAACTGGATGAGAGCCTTTCTCGATGTAAAATAAAAGAAAGATGTGAGCCATAGTCACAACTAATGGTATATATCAATTTGTTTTACTATTCTTTTATCATTTAAATTATTGTTTACTAGTGTGATTTATCTCCATTTACTTTTTTTTTTGCTATTTACTTTTGACTCTTGAACTAGGAACTTCACGCGTCATTTGACAAACACACCACTTCATTTACAACCTTGTATCATTATGTCTCTCACCAAGATCTTTAAATATGAGTTTTTTTTAAACACTCACAAATTATTTTTGAGATTGTCTCAATGGCAGCAACTTTGAATAGAAAATTGAAGAACGTTTGCATGCTTTCTGGCTTTCGTTATGGAAAATACAAAGTGTTTGCTCAAGCAGCTATGGATCTTGGTCAAGTATTTGTCTTAGAAACTACTTACACTAGAGGAAGTCAAGTGCTTGGTATCATCCTACACCCCTATAACCTCTGGAATGCCTGCCCGGCTCACCAATTGCAAATAAGCTAGTCATCTTAAGTTTGCAGGAGAAAATAACCAAGACGCAAAACCTTAATAATGCTTTAATTTTCTTACCAAAAGATCTTGCAATTGTAGAGGCATAAATTATATTTGCATGTTGGGCCCATTCAAACATTAATAAAAATTCATCAGTTTTTTCTAAACTCTACTTCTTTTCTTTCAAAAGTTGAGGACAATATCTCATTCTAGTTGGGGGACAGAATAATTGCTAGTTGTGGAATAATTGATAGTTGTGTTGTTGTACTTTTACTAATTTTTTTTAAATTTTTGAGTCAAAGATGGCCGAATGTGGAGTTTAATTACTCTAGAAATGCATATTCCTAGTCTTGTAGTTTAGTTAAAAAATAAAATAAAATAAAATAAAAATAATGAAATAATACAATTTAAGACACTTTTTGTGATCTTTTGATATTGGATGACGTGATGGCTTTTAAATTTTACAATTTATATTATCTTTAGCTTTGAATTATGTTACACCATATTTGCCACTTTGCAAAGTGATGTTGGTTAGATGTGTGAATTGAGAAATTGATGAGTGAAATTCATTGAGCTATTTGAAAGAACGTACATGTCAAAATAAGCTCCAAGTGAGTTTTTGAATCTATTATTTATCTTAGAGAGCAACCTTTTTCCAAAGCTTACTAGTTTATTATTTTATACATAATCTCTATCTTTTTCTTTTGAGTGGACCAATGAAAAGAATTGTGTGTTGTTACGTCTGAAAGTCTATTGAACTAGTAGATATAAAGACTATTTAGATCTTTAACAAATGACAGAAGTTCATGTTTGATCCATTTGAGTCTCTTCTGGCCATCCTCATTGTGAAATATCCATAGTCACCCCTTTTGAACCTATTAAAAAAAATTATTTGTTAACGTATTATCATATCCTACTTCAATTTGGAGCATTACCATATATTTTATGTTTTCCATCACTTATCCATCATTGACAAAATAAATAAATAAATATGATAATCAAAAAAGAAAAAATAAAAAAGGGAAAAATATATAAAACACATTGCAATTCCCAAAAGATCTCTATTGTTTTTCCAAGCATATATTTTGTTCTTCTTATTATTCCTTCTTTTTTAGCCATTTCTGTAGCCCACATTACAAAATAGTAAAAGTTCTTCTTGGTTTTAGAAAACTATAATCTGAAGTAGAAGCTGATAATATGGCCTAAAACATGTGGTGATGCATAAAACTATATACAAATAATATTATTGGTAGATCAAAACAAGAGAAGATGCAAAATGAGGAAATGCTTTAATGTAAAATGACAAGGCCATTACATCAGAGATTGTGATGAAAAGAAAAAAGGATGAGAAAGAGAGAACAAGGGACACAACAATGGCTTCGGATGATTGATATCGTAGTGCTGACTTGTTGGTGGTTTCAAATAGCAATATAAGAAGTCAATGGATCCTTAACTCAAGGTGTTCCTTTCATTTGTGTCCTGGTAGAAGTCTCTTTTATGAGTCTGTGGATGGTAGTAGAGTCTTGATGGGAAACAACAATGTGTAAGAAGGGTCACCAGTACCTATGTTAGCTACAATACCTGATGTTCTAAAGTAGATAGAACCAAGTCACGGTATCTTATACTTGGATGCATAAGTGTCAAGGGGATGCAAAAGCTAAGCAAGCAAGGGTTTCTTTGTGGTGATAAGATACATGAGGTAGAGTTAAGTGAAAACAACATTTTTGGAAGAGCACATTGGTCCAAATTCACAAAGGGACTGCACACATCTAAACAAGTTTTGGATTATGTTCATGCTGATTTTTTGGGGCCTTGCTCAGGTCCTTTATTTTAATTAACTGTTGACTTTAATAACTTGTTGCATTATCATGCATGGTAATTGAATATACAACTAATTGATATTATCATTTTTATTATTTTTTTAAATTGAGTTTATGTCTTAGATTTTTTATCTTTATTTAATTGTTTTCCACTTATTATTATAAATATTATTATTTTGTAAAGTTTTATTCCTGTTATTCGTATTTAAATGAGTTCATTAATATCTAGGCATAGCATGCAAGTGAAAAATATGACATAAAAAAAAAGTGACATAGAAAATGAAATAATAATAAAACAAAATAACTAGTAAAAGCTAAATTGTATTGAAATATGATTTTTTTTTATATTTGTAATTGTAAGTTGGTGTGACCTTAATCCATTTTTCTACTTGTTTATTTATTTTGTAATGTCATCAAAGGATTTGGATTCATGGACATTAAAATTTGCTCAGAACACCTTTCATTTTATAAAATATTTTATTACATAAGTGTCCTTAAATCAAATCACATGTAGAAAAATTACTCCCACCTCTTAAATATTAAAATAGAAAATAAAAATGTATTAAAAGACAGATTAAAAATATAAAAAAGAGTAAAATATGCATGTTAAAGTACTGTTTATATTTTAAATAACCCTAATTAGATAGACATAAAATAAAAAGGATTTAGATTTGGTGTTTAGCTAAATTTTTATTAGCTTTTGTAAAATACTGTGACATGTGCTTTTTATGAATTTTAATGGTTAAGATTCAGTTTCTCTTAATAGCCTAATGAAAATAATATCGTTTTCTTGGTTTAATTCCCCTTTTTCTTTCAATTTTGTGGTTTTTTTTTATTTCATGAACGTATGGAAACTATGAAATCGTTTTTTTTAATCATCCTATATATTAAGAAATTCCAAATAAATTCTATCTTAAAGACTTTTCAAGCTTTTGCAACCGCTCATACTGAGAATAGCAAACTTTTTTAGAAGTGAAATCAGCGAGGGCTTGGAGTTTGAGTAAGAACATTGCCAGCTCCAACCAAAATGAGAAAGGCCAAGAGAAGCAAATCATTAATTAGCATGTATAGAGACTGAAATAGAACAAAAACTATCAAAAAGCTTGGCTAAGCATTGGACTCAAATCCTATATAGGACAAATGGTCCTAATAAAGTAATTATAATCGTTTGATTATTATTACTATTTAACTGAATGCTCTCTCATAAATTGATTCAAAGATATACAATAAATTAGTACTACAATATAACACACACAACATATCATATGCTTATAATAAATTAATTCTTTATTATATTAAAATATAGGATCAATTTCTCAACAATTGATGGTTATAACAAAATTATTCATATGGCAAAAGACAAATAACTATTTAAAAAAATCATTGGCATCCAATAACAAGCTCTAGGGGTATAAGGCGTAATCATTCTCAAGGGAGTTAGGATAGATTCTTTAATTGTAAGTTCCAAGCAGCCGCCACTATTTGGTGATGTTGCAAAATTGGTACACAATGAAACATACAGTTTACATTCTTGATTAGTACATTGATGCTTGAAATAAGTATGTATTAAGTGCTTGCTACTACAAGGAAGTCAGGATGATGAAACCAAGACTTTTTGACATTTTATATTTTCTAAACTGAAACATAAACAACCTATTGAGAATTAAAAGAGAGGTAAAGAATAACAAACATATGAGGCTCTGCATATATAAATGAATATTGAGAAATGAGGTATAATGACCTTTATGAGGTTGTTGATTCTATTTATGAGTATTGAATAAGTCAGAATGATGAAACCAAGACTTTTTGACATTTTATATTTTCTAAACTCAAACATAAACAACCTATTGAGAATTAAAAGAGAGGTAAAGAATAACTCACAAATGATGCTTTGCATATATAAATGAATATCGAGAAATGAGGTATAATGGACTTTATGAAGTTGTTGATTCTATTTATGAGTATTGAATAAGTTAGGATGATGAAACCAAGACTTTTTGACATTTTATATTTTCTAAATTGAAACATAAACAACCTATTGAGAATTAAAAGAGAGGTAAAGAATAACAAACACATGAGGCTCTGCATATATAAATGAATATTGAGAAATGAGGTATAATGGATTTTATGAGGTTGTTGATTCTATTTATGAGTATTGAATAAGTTGTAGTGCATTTATTTGCATTAACTATTGACTTTAATATCTTGTTGTGTTCTCATTCATGGTAATTGAAACATACATCTAATCAATTTTATCATTTTTTTAGTATTACTTTTTATTGAATTTATCACTTGGTTTTTTTTCTCTTTATTTAATGCTTGTTATAAATATTGGTATTTTGTGAAATACTATTCAAATTTAAACAAACTCGTTAATCTCTAGACATAGCGTGCAAGCGAAAAATATAACATCAAAAATAGTGACACATAAAATGAAATGAAAATAATAAAATAATTAAAGAGAATGGTACTCAAACGTAACCAAAAGAAAACCGTAGATTAACCAAATTTTAAAAAAATCTTGTGAATAGAAAATCCGATCCTCTTCTTCTCTCCATTTCTGCTAAAGAATATATATATATATATAGAAGGAAGAGAAAGCAAGAAGGCGAAAATTAACAGTGTCAATACTTCCATCTGCATCAAATTCAAGCATTAAATCGTGCTCCACCACATTGTCTCCTTACAGACTTAGGCTTATTTCCCTTCAGTATCAGCTCAAATATTGATGATTCCATGAATGAGCATTAAAGATGCTTTTATTTTTATTAATTATTAACTTGCACAACTAATTAATTTTGTCATTTTTAGTGTTATTATCTTTATTTAATTTATATGTCAGATTTTTTCTCTTTATTTAATCTATTGAAATTATTATCATTATTGTGAAAGCATTATTCCAAATTTTTGGATTTAAATTAAACTCTATGCATAGCGGGCAAAAAGTGACATCACAAAAAAGTGACATAGGAAATAAAATAAAATAACTAATAAAAACCACAATACTGGAATAGAGTCAATAGAAAACCGCAAATTACATATATAGACAAATGACTCCCCCTCTAAAATATTAGAGTAGAAGTATTGACAGAAGTTTAGAAATTAGGAAGGGTAAAATATTGGTGTTAAAAGTGTTTTTAAAGTATAAATAATTACACCCTAGTAGCAGATAGATATAGTATACAAGGGTGGGAATGCGTGCACATTTAAATTATCTTATACATTCCATTATTTTGCACACTCATTTATTAATTTTAAAATTAATTATACATTGTACACTTTTTAAAATGTAAAAAAATTCTCGCTTTTTAGATTAATTATCTTTATTTACTCTCACACTCATGAGAAAACACACTAAAATAATTTCTCCAAATACTTCTTTTTATTAAAATTTAATTATTTGGTTAGATAATCAATTTTGCCAATAAACAAATAATGATCGACAACAAAACTAGATGAGCCAACAACTCGCATCAAAAGATTTCACCATTCAAAAGATCACAAGAAATAAACATTATAAATCAAACAAATAAATCAACTAAGCAAAAATGGTTATCACTTACATCACATTGCTTTTAGCAGGCTCTTGCTTGCTAGTTGGAAAGAAAAAAAAAGGGCATGAAAGTAGCATCCGAAAGATTATAATTAAACAATTGTACTTTCTGTGTTGCAAGGCTATGAAAAATTAATACTTTTTGCGTTGTAAACTAGAGATCAAATGGATCACACATATTTGTTCAACGGGTTAGGAAGAAAAATTATAGGGGTCAAATGGTAAGAAAAGTTAACAGATATAGATAAATTACATACAACAAATCAATACCATGTAACAAAAACAATATATCACATGCTCATAATGGATTAATTCCTTCTTTTATTAAAATATAGCATCAATTTCTCTACAATTGATGGTTATTGCAAAAGTATTCATTTGGCATAAGAGGAAAACTATTTAACAAAATCATGGGTTATAGATGATGGTGTAGTCTTGACTATCATGGTGATACTTATTGTAACATTCTTCTGGTGTAAGTCCAAAGCACTTGTCGCTATCAGGTGATATTGCAGAATTAGATTCTTGGCCGGTACTAGTGCTTGAAACATGTGAGTTTTCAGTGCTTGCAACCAAAAGCAAAGCCAAGATAATGAAACTGAGACTCTTCGACATGTTATAATTTCTAAACTTAATTGTAAACAACTTAATTAAAATTAAAAGGAGGTGATGCATAAGAAATACATGAGGCCCTATATATATGAATGAATATTGAGAAATGCGTTATAGTGGCCTTTATGATGCTTCCATGAATAAGCATTATATAAATCATATTATGTTTACTTTTATTAACTACTGACTTTAATATCTTGTTGCGTTATCATCAATGGTAACCAAAACAAACAACTAATTAATTTTATCCTTTTAGTATTATTTTATTCTTTTTTGTTGTTGTTTTTTTCTCTTTATTTAACCATATTCAAATTATTATTATTGCTATTGTGAAATTATAAATCTGAAAGTCAGTTTTTGCATTATTTTATTTACAATAACTTTTTAGCTATGTCTATATTAGTATATATCTTATATTCAATTTTTAGATTAATGTATTTTAGTATTAATAAATTCAATCACGATAATCTGATAACCGCTTAATATTAAAATTTAGTTTTCAATATTTATGTTATTTTATTAATTATAAAAATACTTTTTAGTAGATATATGTAAATTTTTTTAACTATACTTATTGTAATATTTTACTTTTAATATGATATTTATATATTATTTTTATGTTATGTATGTATGTATCTATGTCAGTTTACAGTAAATATATACTTAGATAATGATCAAAGAATATAATAGTAAAAAGGGGTTCTATGTGAGTGATGGATCTAGAAAAATAATTTACCGGGGGCTAGAATACATAAGAACAAGATGTAAAAACTAAAATTTTAGGGGTTTTCAGGTTTATGGAGGTTCATTTTTTTCTAATAGATTTAATAAAGGGATTAATTAAATAATAGTAAGACCACCCATATGAGTTATTGTGGGCTTTTAATTAAAGAGTGGACTTTTATAATTCTTATAGTTAAAATTTAATTTTTATGAATTTATGAGTTTATGGGAGGCTGTTTTTATAAATCCAACAAGGAATATTTTTATAGATTTGAAGGGGTCTAATTAGAAACTCAAGTAATTTTCTCTTTAATTTTTAGAATTTATTTTCTGGAGCGAAACTCAAACCCCACTGGTTATGTGCTAGATCTTTAGAATGATCTAATCTATACAAACCAAATATCTTCCTCTCTTTATGTAGTTAAAAATTAATTTTTAAGGGTTTTTTGTGTTTATGGGGACTATTTTTATAAATCCAACAAGGAGTATTTTTGCATATCTAATGGGTTCTAATTAGAAATTTACCTAATTTTCTCTTTAATTTTTGGAATTTACTTTCTTGAGCGGAGCTCAAACCCACTAATCTGTGCTAGGTCTTAAGGACGAACTAATCTATACAAATCAAATATCACTCCTCCTCACTCGTTCCCCATATCTTTTTTTACGATTTTGTCTATTATTGGCCATACTGAACCATTCAGTCATATTCATTGAGACTTTGAAAATGGTTGTTTATCTAATGGGATAAATGAAAAATCAACTTGGCAGAATTAATTTTTTGTTTTACATATAAGCATGTTATAGAGAAGACTTGACTAGAGAATTGAGTAATAAAAGGGCTTTTCCTTGAACTAGTAGAGTTGGCCAAAGCAAATCAAAGGCCCAAAAACAAACTGAGCTGCCGATTAAGTTTTGAATGATTAATAGTTGCTTTCATTATACAAAATACACCTACAACCACTTAATTTAAAAGGCCAACAGAGTGGTGCTGTTGGAGGTTTTTATTGTTTGTAAGGAGTTCTGTAAGAATATGAGAGAATTAACATGTTATTTTGAAAAAAATAATTAAAGTTGATCACGAGTGAGAGCTCCCATATTCTGGAAACTCTTAAACAAGAAAGAGCTTTTGATATCCCAATATAAGAATAAGTGACTGGCTAATTGTCGTGAGGAAAAGAAAAACAAAGAGATGAATCATGAATTTGAGTTTAATTTTGGAATTTTGATAAATTGATTAAGTAAACATTTAATTTTCTAGTTTAGTAAATAATGTTTTTAAACAAAATGAATATTTGAAGTACATTGCAGAGTGCAAATAACCTCACTCATTCCTAAATTACCCACATGTTAATTTACCATTAAAAACAATTTTATGATAATTTCTACTCTAGACACCTACTGACTACACTCATTAATAATTTATAAATAAACTAATATTATTTTCATCTTAAAAATTTACATCCCAGATTTCTTTTGTCGATCACAAGCGTAGAGATCTCATGGTTTCTATTTTTTCTGATCCAATCTGTAATATTTTTCATGCAATGAAAATCTTGGATATTCTTCTGTAACTAGCTTTTAGTTATGGCTTAAGTGAAATATTGAAGATAAAAGGTCTAGGGTTTTAAAATTATTTTGGTGGTTGTAGTGAGAAAATAAAAACTACGCTATTGTAATTGATAAGCAACAAAAGCATCAGACAAATCAACAAGAACCAAGGTCACCAGTTGTGACAAATATGGCAGTATTGTTGCCTTAGCTAAAGGGTTTACTGAGGACAGATTAAGGAAAGAACGACGCTGGTATACACTTCTAACGGACACAAGAGAAATCAGTGTACATGATTGAAGGAGTCCAACGGCCACAAGCCAATTTTGATATAAAGCGCTCAACGTCATGATTCTCGGAAGTTAGTGTAATTGATACAATTTTGAGAACCTTTCATTTGTGCAAGCTTGATTTTGATAATCTGTGTATATAATGTAATGATCGAGCAAATACAAAAACAAGAAAACAAATTGTTTTCAATCAATCCTATATTTCTTTATGGTATCAGAGCCTATGGCTACAAAAATACAAACTAAGCCCAAACTCTCGATCCAGACATTCCACCAATGTGCAAGCCTAATTTCCATCAAACTCAACAACAATAATACCTTCTTTGAAGTCGCAAGTCCTGCCACTGCCACTCATAAGAAGCCTTGATCTAGAGCATCATATCAATGATGAAACAGTTCCACCAAGAAATATTTCTAGATGGAAAAAAGGTCAACAATCCTGAATTTACTATTTGGCAAAATAATGATGGATTACTCATGCCTTGGCTTCAGGGAATGATGAACGAAGATATAATGACCATTATAGTTGGATGCCTTTCCACTAGAGATATTTGGTTATTTGTGGAAGAGCACATGCTTCTGCAACTAAAGAACAATAATTTTGGTTGAAGAATAACTTTTACTCTTTAAAGAAGGGTTACTTAGAGCTTAAAGAATTCCTTAAGAAATTAAAAGGGCTTTGTGACAAACTTGCGGCAATCGGCAAGCCTATGTTAGATGAAGATCAAGTATTTCAGATGTCACATGCCCTTGGCTTAAAATACTCTGACTCTAAAATGGCAATGTTGATAAAAGCCTCCTTATCCATCAATAAAACAATTTACTTTTGCATCACAGAATCAAAAGCAAGTGATAGTAAGTCTAAAGGAGAAAGAAAGTGTGAACCATAACGAGGCCTTTTTTGGCCAGCAAGCTAGAGCAAGAAATCATCATGGGAGAGGCTCAAAAGTGCAACCACCCATGAAGGTTCTAAAACCATGGAGGCTTTCTACACTCATGTAACGCATATGGTAGCTTGTAGATAGTTCCATGTAATTATTGAGATAGGTAGATAGTTTTAAAGCATCATCTAGACATTTCCTTGTACCCTATAAATAGGAGGGGCCTCATTTGGCTCAACACACACAAGAAATCCAGCACTGACATTACTTAAAAGCACTATAAGCTTTCCTTGAGTAATAGAGTTCTTTCCTCCCATCTTGAACAAGTTTGAGTGAATACTCTTTCCCACTTTCGAATCCAGTAACGTTGTGAGTGAGCAAGGTTGACTTAGGACCAAGAGAGTGAGATTTAGCACCTAAGGCCCTGCAATTCAGTGAGGGATCAAGAGGGTCGTGATAGTTGGTATCAAAGCCGTAATCACTCTTGGGGTAATTGCGTCATTTAAAAGGAAGAATGTCGGACCTCACTTATGATGACCAAAGGGTAAGGGACCAAAATCCCAACTTGAAAAAGAGAAAGAACAAGAAGGAGAAGTCCGTGGATAGGCTGAACGCCATTGAGAATTGGGTTGTTCGTAGGGAGATTATTGTCTTTGAGATAAAGGAGCACCTCGAGATCTTCAAGCAAAAGATGAAAGAGGTTGATAATCTTGAGGGACAAATGGTTGACTTAAGCCAAGACATAATGGTGCAACATTAAAGTCTCAAGAAGTTCCAAGCTGTAGTGATGAACTAAATCGAGGGGCTAAGAGCTCAAGTGGAGGAGCTTTACACGGGTCATAAGGAGACCAAGAGCAATAGGGCACTTTGAAAGAAGACGGTGGCCAGCGAAATGCTCACTACTAATGCCATACCTTTAATAAAGATTGAGGTTCCTAAGACCAAAGAGGTACAAGGGCAAACGAAATGCCCAAGAGATTGACAATTTTCTGTGGTCCATGGAGAGGTACTTCGAAACCACCAATGTTCAAGGCGAGTAAGAAGAGGTAAATATTACAATGGGGTATCTTGAAGATCACGCAACTACTTGGTGGCAATAGAAGCCTGCAAAGATTATACGCATGATGTGTATTATCAACACATGGGACTTGTTCAAGCGCGAGCCAAAGAAGTAATTTTATCCAGGGAGTGTAGCGTAAGAGGCTAACAAAAAGATGAGAGAACTGAAGCATATAGGGTCCATCTCGAGAACATGAACCCAAATGACTTGTTGTTCATCTTTATGGAAGGACTCTAACCATGGGCACAACGGGAGCTTCAATGGTACCAAGTGAATGACACCTCCACTACCCTCACTGAGGTAGATATACTTGTAGAATTTCGAAATGATGAATCATCTAAGCCAAAGAAGGATAATAAGCCCCAACATAGGAAATGTGGAGGTGCAAATTAAAAGGAGATAAGCTACCACATTATGATGGCTAAGAAAAACTGTCACAAAAGAATGATGGTTTGAAGGACGGTAAGGAGAAAGTCAAGCGTAAGCATAACTACTACCTATGTAATGTGGACTATTGGGTGACAAACTGCCTAAAGAAGAAAGCTTTCAACGCCATGTTCAACAAGCTCGAAGAGAAACAACTAAAGGTGCCACCAGCTACAGCCGCCAACATAAGTTGCCTATGAAAATTTAAGAGCTTATTGGTCCTAAAAAAATTATATTTAGATATTTCTATCAAATGACAAAAATTCGGTATGTAGATAGTGTGCCCTGAGATATATAATTTTTAAATGAAAATTGCTAAAGGGACTAAAGGCTGATAAAATGTTAATAAATAATGCCTTGTAGTGTTATAGTGTACGTTAATTGACGATGTTATATAGTTCATTTTATTAGTGCTTTGTCACTTTTTTAATCCAAATATCTAAATGAAAAATGCTGAAACGATTTCCTACAAAGTACTACAAAGATGACAATGAGATAGGAAATTGAAACAACATTTATTTATAAAAATAAAAAATTTGCAAACAAAGGAATCTCACTATATAACCATATATATCATTTTATTGAATTATTATTAGCCGGAGCATCATCATGTTTTTCTTTTATTCAAGGCTTAGTTATATATAATTAATTAAGCAATGGGATCAATAATTAAAGATAAAACACGAGCTTTAGTAATTTCTTGAACACCGTGTCTGTGACCTTCTCCAAATTGGTACATGCATTGAGACATCCTCGCCAAATTCATTGCAATCCCAACAAAAACGTCGGACACGAAATGTGGGTTTCCAAATCGATCACGGTTCATCTTCATCCATGTCTGAGCAATCAAATCATGTATATGTTCACGAGCCTCTCTCTCTGAGACTCCAGCTTCATGCATGTAACATTGAATTGATTTATGAACATCTCCCCTCTTCAGTTCATCCTAATAATTAATTCAATCAAACTTATTGTCAACAACATTAACAATTAACTAATTATCTAATAATCAGATTGTGAGTACTACAATTTGTTATGGAGAATATCCTATACTGCTGAGAATAATTCCTCAACTAATATTAAGAATATATTATGTTGTCAGTGGATATGAGATATCTTCCATAACAAATTTAATATTAAAAATGAATTAATTGTACCGATGATTTTCCCAAATCGTCTGCAAGTCGTAGAATTATTGATGACCAACGAATTATGTTGGGATAATCTTCCACGAATTCCAAGTCCTCCGTTGTTATTGGATTTGCTGTAGAAGTCTATGCATGGACTAGAATTACAGGTGCTGCTACCGAAATCCAAGCATTTTCCATGTACTCTTGGAGTGTTGGTATGTAGCCGTTGTCATGCCACTTGGGCTCCACTAAATATGTTTTGCATAGATTTGCCCACTGAAAGTTTTATTTTTGTATATCGAATTGATTAATATAATATCAAATACAAAAGCATAAATTAAATTAATTAAAGGGAAATAATTTCGAAGCACCTCAAGAATATTATAAATATAATTAGTCACCATAAATTTCGAATAATATCTTGGCACTAACTCAAATTTTAGTTTTATATCAACTAGACATTTTTTTTATTAACTCTATTAGCTATCATTAAATAATTTAAGGTAAAAGATCAATTTACCCTAAAATGAAAAACACATGGTAAATTGGTGGTGCAAAATAATCTTTTATCTTATATTATTTTAATAGTGATTAACGGAGTTAAGACAAAAGTGATCGGTTTACATAAAATTAAAACTTGAAATGATGTAGAGATAATACTAGTTATCATAGCAGTTATTTAAACTTTTTGATATTCTTAAGGTGATTGGAGAATAATATTCCTTAATCAAAATGAAAGGTTTAATCTACTAGTACCGCTTTCTTAAGATAAGAAATGACCATGCCAACTCCTTGATCCCGAAGAGCATCAAAAGCCATTTCATTTATGGAATTATGGAGAGCAAGAAAGCACAACTTCGTATAGTCTGGAAGTTGCTCTATTGTAGTAGCGTCCCACCTAACAATGTAATACAACTAAATTAAAATAAGAGAGGTGTATAAATTTATAAATTCCTGAGTAATGATCTAGTGAATAATGTGCTCGCTTTATGCTGGGCAATACTATCAAGTGAATAATGTGCTCGCTTTATGCTGGGCAATACTATCACATAATTTATATAATTACTTCATAATTTTAACAATATTCATTAGGAATCACAAAATTATATCATGTGTCCAAGTGTTTATCATACGATGAGTACTAATCCTCACTAAATCATTTTCCATACACAATCATACGAATAGAAATGACATTAAATAAAAGTAACCTTTCAACTGCATCCGTGAAAAGTTCAAATTCGTCCAAAGTCCCAAAGACATCATAAACATCATCTATTGTTGTTATTAAGGCATTGACCATTGTAGACATCCGTCTACTATATCCAAAATCCGGTTCGAATATCACCCCCACGGTGCAGAAGAAATTCTCCATTATTCTGTCTCTTGCAAAATTCAACCTCTCCCCAAGTCCTGTTTTCTTCCACCACCTGACCACATAATTAATTAGCATGAAATTAATTGAGTTACATAAATACATGCTCAGTTAGATTTAATCATTCTTGAGTGAGGATCTCCACATTTTCACAAATGCTATTGTGAAGATAGCTCATTATGCAGAAGTGAAGAAGAAGAATCAGCATGGTGTTAATCCTTGTAACAAGAATGTCAAGTTACCAGCTGTCATTAGTACCACGTCAGAAGATCCAAGTCAGCAGCAGTTACCAGCGTAACTAACTTCACAATGCACACTCTGTATTTTATTATTGTTAGCTGAGTGAGCTTGTGTTTAATAATTAGTTAGTGAGCAATTAGTTAGAGTATGTAAACCATGTATAAATAGCTACATATTCGAGATTGTTAAACGATTTGGCCATCCCAATTTTCATACACTAATGCATTTGCTCAAACAAGTCAAGTCTATTAATATTTCTCACAATGTAAAACAACAAGCACTTACAATCATTTGTAAAGAATGTCAAATGAGAAAATCACATAGATTGCATTTTCCTGCTACTGAAACCAAAACAACCAAAATTCTTGAACTAATACATAGAGACCTCTAGGGCCCTTCACCTCATCCTTTCAAAGAGGGTTATTCATACTACATCAGCTTTGCAGATGACTTTAGTAAGTATACCTGGATTTTTCCTTTGAAACTAAAGTCAGCAGCCTTAGAAGTATTCAAACTCTTCAAACTGCAAGTTGAAAAATAATTTGATACCTCCATTAAGATGTTGCAATCTGATTGGGAAGGGGAATATAGACCATTCACTAGCTTTTTGAATCAATCTGGAATCCTATTTAGACACCCTTGTCCTTACACACATCATCAAAATGGGGTAGCTGAAAGAAAGCATAGACATGTTGTTGAACTAGGACTCACTTTACTAGCTTAAGCTCACTTACCTTTTAAATTTTGGTGGGACACCTTTCATACAGCAGTGTATCACATTAATAGATTACCCTCTGCCACTCTTCATTTTGATACACCCTATGAGAAATTGTTCAATCATAAACCAGATTATAACATGCTTAGATGTTTTGGTTGTTGTTGTTATCCCTACTTAAGAGATTATAATAGACATAAATTTGACTATCATTCGAGTAAATGCATTTTTGTTTGATATAGTCCATCTCACAAAGGGTATAAGTTTCTTCATCCTTCTGGAAAAGTATACATAGCTAGACATGTTTTTGATGAAAATACATTTCCTTACTCAAATATTTACGAGTCACAGAAATCCAATTTTTGCTCTCCTATTCTTCTTACTCCTCAACAAGTCTATCATCTCACTACTCTATCTGTAACTCCTTTTTTTCCTGATGGCAGCTTGACTAATCCTGACTCTGTAAGTTCCAATTGCAGTGGTTCTGACCACTTGGTTAACTCAGCTTCAACCCAGTACACTATACCAGAAGAACCTATAAAATCTCATATTTTACCTGTTCAACCTACATCGTCTCTATCCACTTCACCTAACAATCAACCAATACATATTTCATCCAATATACAAACATCAATAATCATTCAACAACCCTCATCTCAACCAAACACACACCAAATGATCACCAGGAGTAAAGCTGGTATCTTTAAACCCAAAGTATACACAACAGTTCTTGAACACAAGGAACCAGATACAGTTCATGAGGCATTACATGATCCAAATTGGTTTGCAGCTATGAAAAATGAATTTGATGCTTTAACTCGTAACAATACAGGGTCATTGGTTCCAAGAACAAGTGATCAAAATATAGTTGGCAATAAGTGGGTATAAAGAGTTAAACACAACACTGATGGCAGTTTAGCTAAGTATAAAGCTTGGTTAGTGGCAAAGGGTTTTCAGCAGATTGCAAGGGTGAACTATTTTGAAACTTTCAGTCCAGTGATAAAACCAGCCACTGTCAGAGTTGTGCTAAGTCTTGGAGTGATGAATCAATGATCAATTAGGCAAGTTGATACAGAGTGTGCATTGTGAAGTTAGTTAAGCTGGTAACTGCTGCTGACTTGGATCTTCTGACGTGGCACTAATGACAGCTGGTAACTTGACATTCTTGTTACAAGGCTTAACACCATACTGATTCTTCTTCTTCACTTCTGCATAATGAGCTATCTTCACAGCCCCCCTCAAACTTAAAGGACATGGAAAGACATTGAGTTTGTCCCTTAAGTAATTGAACTGAGGAGAAGATAAGGGCTTGGTTAGGATATCTGCAATCTGATCTTCACTTGGCACATAACAGATTTTGAGGTCACCAGCTAACACTTTATCTCGAATAAAATGAACATCAATCTCAATGTGTTTAGTTCTTGAATGGAACACAAGATTCTTTGCTAGTTGTGTTGCACTTATATTATCACACCATATTGTTGGTCTCTCTACACAGCATACTCTCATTTCCAGAAACAATGATTTTAACCAAGCTATTTCTAAAGTAGCTGAAGCAAGTGCCCTATATTCACTCTTAGCTGAAGACTTAGTGACTACTGTTTGCTTCTTCGAAGACCATGAAATCATATTATTTCCAAGATACACACAGTAAGCTCCAATTGATTTTCTATCATCCAAGTCACTTCCCCAATCTGCATCAGTGAATGAAGTAAGTTTCATATCACCATCCTTAACAAACTTTAAGCCATAATCATGTGTCTCCTTTAGATATTTAAGAACCCTTTTGCAAGCCATAAGATGTTGCATAGTTGGTACAGATACATATTGGCTCAGCTTATGAACAGAATAAGCAATTTCTGGTCTTGTCAAGATCGGGTACTGGAGACCACCTACAATGCTTCTATAATGAGTAGCATCTTTAACATAGTAACCCAATTCTCCTTTAACTATCTTCTGCAACTTTGAGTCCTTGCCACTACACATTGGTGTTATCACTTCTTTACAATCAAGCATATCTACTTTAGCAAGCAAATCTCTTATATACTTCTTCTGAGACAAATAAATGCAATCTTGACCATACAACACTTATATACCAAGGAAATAAGACAATCTTCCTAAGTCTTTCAAAGCAAAAATAGTATTAAATTGTTGAATGAAGCTGTCCAATTCTCCACTGTTAGGTCCAGTAACTAATATGTCATCAACATATATCAATACCATAATGAGTGACAATTTAGTTCTTCTTAAGAATAAAGAAGAATCAGATTTGGAATTTCTGAAACCCCATTGCAAAAGACATCCTCTGAGCTTTTCAAACCAAGCTCTAGGAGCTTGCTTAAGACCATATAATGCTTTGTGTAATCTGCAAACATAGTTAGGTTTGCTTTTATCAACAAATCCTTCAGGTTGCTACATAAACACCTCTTCTGACAACTCACCATTTAAGAATGCATTGTTGATATCCACCTGTCTAATTATCCACTGATTGATCACTGCAAGATTAAGAACTACTCTAACTGTTGCTGGCTTTATCACTGGACTAAAGGTATCAAAATAATTCACACCTTCAATCTGTTGAAACCCTTTTGCCACCAACCGAGCCTTATAGTTAGCTACACTGCCATCAGTATTATACTTTATCCTATACGCCCACTTATTCCCAACAATTTTCTGGTTTTCTGTTCTTGGTACTAAAGACCAAGTTCTATTTTCGATTAGTGCGTCATACTCATTTTTCATAGCTGTAAACTAATTTGTATCTTGCAAAGCTTCATAACAGTATACATTTTTTGTTTAAAAATACCTGCTTTTCCTCTTGTGATCATGGGGTGATTGTTTTGTAAAGGTTGAATATTGTTTGAGGTTATTTGAGATTGAGATGGTAATTGAATTGGAGAAAAATCTGAAGTGTTTGGTGAGTTTTTTTCATGAGTAGGTTCAAGAGCAGGATTAAGATTTGGTGTTTGAAGTTGGGTACCCTCATTTGCTTGGAGGTGATCTGCTAGTGGGAACAGTTCTGTGCTGTTGGAACATGTTGGAGGACAGGATTCAAAACTGCTATCACAAGGATTTGACACAACATGAAGAGTGGACAAATGAAAAACTTGATGAGGAGACAAAGTATAGCTACATATTGGTTGTATTTTGCTTTCATAATTGAAATTAGGATCTGAAGAGAAAGGAAATGCATTTTCATCAAATATGACATGCCTTGCTATGTATATACGATCAGAATGATGCAGGCATTTATATCCTTTGTGAGCAGGGCTATAACCAATGAATATGCATTTACTTGTGTGATAATCAAACTTATGGTTATTGTAATCTCTCAAGTATGGATAGCAAGCACATCCAAAACATTTCAGCATCTTATAATCAGCTTTATGTTTGAAAAGTTTTTCATATGGTGTCAACATTTTAAGAGCTGGAGTTGGTAACCTATTGATATGATAAACTGAAGCATGGAAAGAATCCCACCAAAAATTCAAAGGAAGCTTAGCTTGAGCTAACAATGTAAGACCCAATTCTACCACTTGTCTGTGCTTTCTCTCAACTAAGTCATTCTGATGATGAGTATGTGGACAAGAGTGCCTAAATAAAATAATTTAAAAATTCAGTGAATGATCTGTATTCTCCCCTCCAGTCAGATTGTAGTATCTTAATGGTTGTTTGGAACTGGTTTTCAACTTGCAACTTGTATAGCTTAAAAACTTCTAAAGCTTCTTATTTTAATTTCAATGGGTAAATCCAAGTATATCTAGTGAAATCGTCAACAAAGCTAATATAATATCTAAACCATTCTCTTGAAATAACTGGTGAGGGACCTCAAAGATCAGTGTGTATAAGTTCAAGTGCTGATTTGGTTTTGATTTCTGTAATTGGGAAGTGCAATTTGTGTATTTTACCCAACTGACATGCTTCCCAGAAATGCTATGTTGCTTGTTTAACCATATTCATAGAGAACTTATCAGTATGATGAAGTTTGAGTAAATGCAATAAGCTTTGAGAATTTGGGTGGCCAAATCTTCTGTGTAAAAGAGCTATTTTATTAGGCTTATCAGAACATACATCAATACCATTCTATAAACAAATGTTTGGATTATTTATGAACTCTACAGATGGCATATGAGAAGCAAGGTGACAGAATGATAACATTGACAGAGGTTTATTGGCTTGACTATGAGACACAACAGATGATGACTCAAAATTCTTGGTGGAAGACATAAGTTTGACCAGCAGTTTATACAATCCTTTCTCAGCAATGCCCTGCATTAGAACTTGTCCCTTCAGCAAATCCTTCACAACACAAAATGATCCAAGAAATTCAACAGAAATGTCATTGTCAGTGGTAAGTTTGGAAATGCTTATTAGGTTCTTTGTGATAGAGGGAACGAGCAAAATATCTTTAAGTGCAATATGTGAATCTGCAGGTTGAGATTTTGAACTCTTGAATGAAAAATAAGAATCACCAATATGAGTTATTGATAAACCTTCACCATTACCAATAATGAGCTTATTATTACCTCTAAACTCATCTCTAATATTCAGATTTCCCATGTTGTTGGTCAGATGATGAGTGGCACCACTGTCCAGGTACCAGCCTTCATCTGCAGGTCCTTCACAATGTGCACCAGAAGTAGCTCCAGCCTAGGGTATACCAGAATAGTCAGATACACAAGAATGTCCAGAATGTGACATTTGTAATCTAGTACTATTGACAGGCCATGGATCATCATTTGTTGAATAGTAAGGCATGTATGCAGGTTCATAATTAGCTATATAAGCAGACTTTGAACCTTTTTCTCTCTGAAATTGTCTTGGTGGCTGAGGTATGTAATTTTCTTCAAATTTGTGCCAACATTCAACAGCTGTATGTCCTGCTTTGAAGCAAATCTGACATGTATTCATGGAATCATCACTGTTGGATGCTTGTGATTCAAAAGAAGGCAAATTACCAGTACCAGAAAAACCAGTACTTCTAAATGAACCTCTTCCAGAAGAACCAAATCTATTACTTCCCATCATCATTTGATTTCTTCCATGATTACCAAAATGACCAGTTCCAACAGGAAAACCTCTTGGATGTGAGTTTAAAAATATTCATCTATCATTAAACATGCCATTTCTACCACCTGAATGACCATTATAATTGCCCTGGAAACCTCCTGTATATCCTCCTCTCCTAGCTTGACCTCTTATTTGAGCATAGTATGCATTCATCATACTATTATTATTCCAGTTAGACATATTAGCATAGTTTGCATTAAACATGTGCTTTTCACTTTGACTTTGTTCAAGTCTGGCTTCATGAGTGAGTAATAAAGCATAAGCATCATTATAATCCAATTTGCTTGCTGTGATAAAAGTAGTTAACTCTAAATAGCCAGCTCCTAAACCATTGAGAATTTATTGCAACATATCTCTATCTAATACAGGACTACCAGCACACGCCAATTTGTCTGTAACTTGTTTCATTTTTAAGCAATATTCTTCAATACTTAGTAATTCTTTTCTTAAGACACTCATCTCATACTTAAGTTGAAGAACTCTACCCTCAGATTGTACACCAAACCTTTTCTTTAATGTTTTCTATACATCAAATGAAGTATTACATGAGTGAACTAGACTGAGAATACCTTCAGTTGTTGAGCTAAGAAGCCAGCTGAGTAATGTTTGATCTTGAGATCTCCAAACTGTGTATTCAGGATTCTCGATCTGTTGAGAAGATCCAGCAGCTCCAGAAGTTGCTCCAGCAAAGCTTGATGATGCTATAAATCGATTTGGTGCAATCTTTTCTCCATTAATGTATCCTTCAAGTCGATTTCCTCTAATGGAGGCCAGCACTTGATTTTTCCAAAGCATGTAGTTAGATCTATCTAATTTGATTGGTGTGATGAAAGAAAAAGTTGTTTGATTTGTAGCTACTGTATTTTGATTGCTTAAGGTTGCCATGAATGGCTCTGATACCATGAAGAAATTGTAAAAGTTGATAAGTGCTGCTATTTGGCAACTGAGAAAAATAGAGGAAAATTTCTTATTTCATTAATGAACTGATATTTTGTACACATTAACAATCTCGAATATGTAGCTATTTATACATGCTTTACATACTCTAACTAATTGCTCACTAACTAATTATTAAACACAAGCTCACTCAGCTAACAATAACAAAATACAGAGTGTGCGTTGTGAAGTTAGTTAAGCTGGTAACTGCTGCTGACTTGGATCTTCTGACGTGGCACTAATGACAACTGGTAACTTGACATTCTGGTTACAAGGCTTAACACTATGCTGATTCTTCTTCTTCACTTCTGCATAATGAGCTATCTTCACAATAGCATTTGTGAAAATGTGGAGATTCGCACTCAAGAATGATTAAATCTAACTGAGCATGTATTCATGTAACTCAATTAATTTCATGCTAATTAATTATGTGGTCAGGTGGTGGAAGAAAACAGGACTTGGGGAGAGGTTGAATTTTGCAAGAGACAGAATAATGGAGAATTTCTTCTGGACCGTATGGGTGATATTCGAACCGGATTTTGGATATAGTAGACGGATGTCTACAATGGTCAACGCCTTAATAACAACAATAGATGATGTTTATGATGTCTATGGGACTTTGGACGAACTTGAACTTTTCAGGGATGCAGTTGAGAGGTTACTTTTATTTAATGTCATTTCTATCCGTATGATTGTGTATGGAAAATGATTTAGTGAGGATTAGTACTCATCGTATGATAAACACTTGGACACATGATATAATTTTGTGATTCCTAATGAATATTGTTAAAATTATGAAGTAATTATATAAATTATGTGATAGTATTGCCCAACATAAAGTGAGCACATTATTCACTAGATCATTACTCAAGAATTTATAAATTTATACACCTCTCTTATTTTAATTTAGTTGTATTACATTGTTAGGTGGGACGCTACTACAATAGAGCAACTTCCAGACTATACGAAGTTGTGCTTTCTTGCTCTCCATAATTCCATAAATGAAATGGCTTTTGATGCTCTTCGGGATCAAGGAGTTGGCATGGTCATTTCTTATCTTAAGAAAGCGGTACTAGTAGATTAAACCTTTCATTTTGATTAAGGAATATTATTCTCCAATCACCTTAAGAATATCAAAAAGTTTAAATAACTGCTATGATAACTAGTATTATCTCTACATCATTTCAAGTTTTAATTTTATGTAAACCGATCACTTTTGTCTTAACTCCGTTAGTCACTATTAAAATAATATAAGATAAAAGATTATTTTGCACCACCAATTTACCATGTGTTTTTCATTTTAGGGTAAATTGGTCTTTTACCTTAAATTATTTAATGATAGCTATAGAGTTAATAAAAAAATGCCTGGTTGATATAAAATTAAAATTTGAGTTAGTGCCAAGATATCATTTGAAATTTATGGTGACTAATTATATTTATAATATTCTTGAGGTGCTTGGAAATTATTTCCCTTTAATTAATTTAATTTATGCTTTTGTATTTGATATTATATTAATCAATTCGATATACAAAAATAAAACTTTCAGTGGGCAAATCTATGCAAAACATATTTAGTGGAGGCCAAGTGGTACGACAACGGCTACATACCAACACTCCAAGAGTACATGGAAAATGCTTGGATTTTGGTAGCAGCACCTGTAATTCTAGTCCATGCAAACACTTCTACAGCAAATCCAATAACAACGGAGGGCTTGGAATTCATGAAAGATTATCCCAACATAATTCGTTGGTCATCAATAATTCTACGACTTGCAGACGATTTGGGAAAATCATCGGTACAATTAATTCATTTTTAATATTAAATTTGTTATGGAAGATATCTCATATCCACTGACAACATAATATATTCTTATTATTAGTTGAGGAATTATTCTCAGCAGTATAGGATATTCTCCATAACAAATTGTAGTACTCACAATCTGATTATTAGATAATTAGTTAATTGTTAATGTTGTTGACAATACGTTTGATTGAATTAATTATTAGGATGAACTGAAGAGGGGAGATGCTCATAAATCAATTCAATGTTACATGCATGAAGCTGGAGTCTGAGAGAGAGAGGCTCGTGAACATATACATGATTTGATTGCTCAGACATGGATGAAGATGAACCGTGATCGATTTGTAAACCCACATTTCGTGTCTGACGTTTTTGTTGGGATTGCAATGAATTTGGCGAGGATGTCTCAATGCATGTACCAATTTGGAGAAGGTCACGGACACGGTGTTCAAGAAATTACTAAAGCTCGTGTTTTATCTTTAATTGTTGATCCCATTGCTTAATTAATTATATATAACTAAGCCTTGAATAAAAGAAAAACATGATGATGCTCCGGCTAATAATAATTCAATAAAATGATATATATGGTTACATACTGAGATCCTTTTGTTTGCAATTTTTTTATTTTTATAAATAAATGTTGTTTCAATTTCCTATCTCATTGTCATCTTTGTAGTACTTTGCAGGAAATCGTTTCAGCATTTTTCATTTAGATATTTGGATTAAAAAAGTGACAAAGCACTAATAAAATGAACTATATAACATCGTCAATTAACGTACACTATAACACTACAAGGCATTATTTATTAACATTTTATCAGCCTTTAGTCCCTTTAGCAATTTTCATTTAAAAATTATATATCTCAGGGCATACTGTCTACATACCGACTTTTTTTCATTTGATAGAAATATCTAAATATAATTTTTTTAGGACCAATAAGCTCTTAAAATTTCAGAGGCAACTTATGTCGGCGGCTGTAGCTGGTGGCACCTTTAGTTGTTTCTCTTCGAGCTCGTTGAACATGGCGTTGAAAGCTTTCTTCTTTAGGCAGTTTGTCACCCAATAGTCCACATTACAAAGGTAGTAGTTATGCTTACGCTTGACTTTCTCCTTACCGTCCTTCAAACTATCCTTCTTTTGTGACAGTTTTTCCTAGCCATCATAATGTGGTAGCTTCTCTCCTTTTAATTTGCACCTCCACATTTCCTATGTTGGGGCTTATCATCCTTTTTTGGCTTAGATGATTCATCATCTCGAAATTCTACAAGTATATCTACCTCAGTGAGGGCAGTGGAGGTGTCATTCACTCGGTACCATTGAAGCTCCCGTTGTGCCCATGGTTAGAGTCCTTCCATAAAGATGAACAAGTCATTTGGGCTCATGTTCTCAAGATGGACCCTGTATGCTTCAGTTCTCTCATCTTTTTGTTAGCCTCTTGCGCTACACTCCCTGGATAAAATTGCTTCTTTGGCTAGCGCTTGAACAAGTCCCATGTGTTGATAATACATATCCTGCGTATAATCTTTGCATGCTTCTATTGCCACCAAGTAGTTGTGTGATCTTCAAGATACCCCATCGTAATATTTACCTCTTCTTGCTCGAATTGAACATTGGTGGTTTCGAAGTACCTCTCTATGGACCACAAAAAATTGTCAATCTCTTGGGCATTTCGTTTGCCCTTGTACCTCTTTGGTCTCAGGAACCTCAATCTTTATTAAAGGTACGACATTAGTGGTGAGCACTTCGCTGGCCACCGCCTACTTTCAAAGTGCCCTATTGCTCTTGGTCTCCTTATGACCCGTGTAAAGCTCCTCCACATGAGCTCTTAGCCCCTCGATTTAGTTCATCACTTCAGCTTGGAACTTCTTGAGACTTTAGTGTTGCACCATCATGTCTTGGCTTAAGTCAACCATTTGTCCCTCAAGATTATCAATCTCTTTCATCTTTTGCTTGAAGATCTCGAGGCGCTCCTTTATCTCAAAGACAACAATCTCCCTACGAACAACCCAATTCTCAATGGCGTTCAGCCTATCCACGGACTTCTCCTTATTGTTCTTTCTCTTTTTCAAGTAGGGATTTTGGTCCCTACCCTTTGGTCATCATAAGTGAGGTCCGACATTCTTCCTTTTAAATGACGCAATTACCCCAAGAGTGATTACGACTTTGATACCAACTATCACGGCCCTCTTGATCCCTCACTGAATCGCAGGGCCTTAGGTGCTAAATCTCACTCTCTTGGTCCTAAGTCAACCTTGGTCACTCACAACGTTACTGGATTCGAAAGTGGGAAAGAGTATTCACTCAAACTTGCTCAAGATGGGAGGAAAGAACTCTATTACTCAAGGAAAGCTTATAGTGCTTTTAAGTAATGTTAGTGCTGGATTTCTTGTGTGTGTTGAGCCAAATCAGGCCCCTCCTATTTATAGGGTAAAAGGAAATGTCTAGATGATGCTTTAAAACTATCTACCTATCTCAATAATTACATGGAGCTATCTACAAGCTACCACATGCGTTACATAAGTGTAGAAAGCCTCCATGGTTTTAGAACCTTCATGAGTGGTTGCACTTTTGAGCCTCTCCCATGATGATTTCTTGCTCTAGCTTGCTGGCCAAAAAAGGCCTCGTTATGGTTCACACTTTCTTTCTCCTTTAGACTTACTATCACTTGCCTATGATTCTGTGATGCAAAAGTAAATTGTTTTATTGATGGATAAGGAGGCTTTTTATCAACATTGCCATTTTAGAGTCAGAGTATTTTGAGCCAAGGGCGTGTGACATCTGAAATACTTGATCTTCATCTAACATAGGCTTGCTGATTGTCGTAAGTTTGTCACAAAGCCCTTTCAATTTCTTAAGGAATTCTTTAAGCTCTAAGGAACCCTTCTTTAAAGAGTAAAAGTTATTCTTCAACCAAAATTATTGTTCTTTAGTTGCAGAAGCATGTGCTCTTCAACAAATAACCAAATATCTCTAGTGGAAAGGCATCCAACTATAATGGTCATTATATCTTCGTTCATCATTCCCTGAAGCCAAGGCATGAGTAATCCATCATTATTTTGCCAAATAGTAAACTCAGGATTGTTGACCTTTTTTCCATCTAGAAATATTTCTTGGTGGAACTGTTTCATCATTGATATGATGCTCTAGATCAAGGCTTCTTATGAGTGGCAGTGACAGGACTTGCGACTTCAAAAGAAGGTATTATTGTTGTTGAGTTTGATGGAAATTAGGCTTGCACAAATGACAGGATCGAGAGTTTGGGCTTAGTTTGTATTTTCGTAGCCATAGGCTCTGATACCATAAAGAAATATAGGATTGATTGAAAACAATTTGTTTTCTTGTTTTTGTATTTGCTCGATCATTACATTATATACACAGATTATCAAAATCAAGCTTGCACAAATGAAAGGTTCTCAAAATTGTATCAATTACACTAACTTCCGAGAATCATGACGTTGAGCGCTTTATATCAAAATTGGCTTGTGGCCGTTGGACTCCTTCAATCATGTACACTGATTTCTCTTGTGTCCGTTAGAAGTGTATACCAGCGTCGTTCTTTCCTTAATCTGTCCTCAGTAAACCCTTTAGCTAAGGCAACAATACTGCCATATTTGTCACAACTGGTGACCTTGGTTCTTGTTGATTTGTCTGATGCTTTTGTTGCTTATCAATTACAATAGCGTAGTTTTTATTTTCTCACTACAACCACCAAAATAATTTTAAAACCCTAGACCTTTTATCTTTAATATTTCACTTAAGCCATAACTAAAAGCTAGTTACAGAAGAATATCCAAGATTTTCATTGCATGAAAAATATTACAGATTGGATCAGAAAAAATAGAAACCATGAGATCTCTACGCTTGTGATCGACAAAAGAAATCTGGGATGTAAATTGTTAAGATGAAAATAATATTAGTTTATTTATAAATTATTAATGAGTGTAGTCAGTAGGTGTCTAGAGTAGAAATTATCATAAAATTGTTTTTAATGGTAAATTAACATGTGGGTAATTTAGGAATGAGTGAGGTTATTTGCACTCTGCAATGTACTTCAAATATTCATTTTGTTTAAAAACATTATTTACTAAACTAGAAAATTAAATGTTTACTTAATCAATTTATCAAAATTCCAAAATTAAACTCAAATTCATGATTCATCTCTTTGTTTTTCTTTTCCTCACGACAATTAGCCAGTCACTTATTATTATATTGGGATATCAAAAGCTCTTTCTCGTTTGAGAGTTTCCAGAATATGGGAGCTCTCACTCGTGATCAACTTTAATTATTTTTTTCAAAATAACATGTTAATTCTCTCATATTCTTACATAACTCCTTACAGACAATAAAAACCTCCAACAGCACCACTATGTTGGCCTTTTAAATTAAGTGGTTGTAGGTGTATTTTGTATAATGAAAGCAACTATTAATCATTCAAAACTTAATCGGCAGCTCAATTTGTTTTTGGGCCTTTGATTTGCTTTGGCCAACTCTACTAGTTCAAGGAAAAGCCCTTTTATTACTCAATTCTCTAGTCAAGTCTTCTCTATAACATGCTTATATGTAAAACAAAAAATTAATTCTACCAAGTTGATTTTTCATTTATCCCATTAGATAAACAACCATTTTCAAAGTCTCAATGAATATGACTGAATGGTTCAGTATGGCCAATAATAGACAAAATCGCAAAAAAGATATGAGGAACGAGTGAGGAGGAGTGATATTTGATTTGTATAGATTAGTTCGTCCTTAATACCTAGCACAGATCAGTGGGTTGGAGCTCCGCTCAAGAAAGTAAATTCCAAAAATTAAAGAGAAAATTAGGTAAATTTCTAATTAGAACCCATTAGATCTGCAAAAATACTCCTTGTTGGATTTATAAAAATAGTCCCCATAAACATAAAAAACCCTTAAAAATTAATTTTTAACTACATAAAGAGAGGAAGATATTTGGTTTGTATAGATTAGATCGTTCTAAAGATCTAGCACATGACCAGTGGGGTTTGAGTTTCGCTCCAGAAAATAAATTCTAAAAATTGAAGAGAAAATTACTTGAGTTTCTAATTAGACCCCTTCAAATCTATAAAAATATTCCTTGTTGGATTTATAAAAACAGCCTCCCATCAACTCATAAATTCATAAAAATTAAATTTTAACTATAAGAATTATAAAAGTCCACTCTTTAAATAAAAGCCCACAATAACTCATATGGGTGGTCTTACTATTATTTAATTAATCCCTTTATTAAATCTATTAGAAAAAAATGAACCTCCATAAACCTGAAAACCCCTAAAATTTTAGTTTTTACATCTTGTTCTTATGTATTCTAGCCTCCGGTAAATTATTTTTCTAGATCCATCACTCACATAGAACCCCTTTTTACTATTATATTCTTTGATCATTATCTAAGTATATACTTACTGTAAACTGACATAGATACATACACACATAACATAAAAATAATATATAAATATCATATTAAAAGTAAAATATTACAATAAGTATAGTTAAACAAATTTACATATATCTACTAAAAAGTATTTTTATAATTAATAAAATAACATAAATATTGAAAACTAAATTTTAATATTAAGCGATTATCAGATTATTGTGATTGAATTTATTAATACTAAAATACATTAATCTAAAAATTGAATATAAGATATATACTAATATAGACATAACTAAAATTTTATTGTAAATAAAATAATGCAAAAACTGACTTTCAGATTTATAATTTCACAATAGCGATAATAATAATTTGAATATGGTTAAATAAAGAGAAAAAAAACAACAACAAAAAGAATAAAATAATACTAAAATGATAAAATTAATTAGTTGTTTGTTTTGGTTACCATTGATGATAACACAACAAGATATTAAAGTCAGTAGTTAATAAAAGTAAACATAATATGATTTATATAATGCTTATTCATGGAAGCATCATAAAGGCCACTATAACGCATTTCTCAATATTCATTCATATATATAGGGCCTCATGTATTTCTTATGCATCACCTCCTTTTAATTTTAATTAAGTTGTTTACAATTAAGTTTAGAAATTATAACATGTCGAAGAGTCTCGGTTTCATTATCTTGGCTTTGCTTTTGGTTGCAAGCACTGAAAACTCACATGTTTCAAGCACTAGTACCGGCCAAGAATCTAATTCTGCAATATCACCTGATAGCGACAAGTGCTTTGGGCTTACACCAGAAGAATGTTACAATAAGTATCACCATGATAGTCAAGACTACACCATCATCTATAACCCATGATTTTGTTAAATAGTTTTCCTCTTATGCCAAATGAATACTTTTGCAATAACCATCAATTGTAAAGAAATTGATGCTATATTTTAATAAAAGAAGGAATTAATCCATTATGAGCATGTGATATGTTGTGTTTGTTACATGGTATTGATTTGTTGTATGTAATTTATCATTTGACCCCTATAATTTTTCTTCCCAACCCCTTGAACAAATATTTACAGAGGAGTAGCTCAACATGTTTGAAGATTTTAATTTCAATGAGGTATGTGTGATCCATTTGATCTCTAGATTAGCCTTGCAACACAGAAAGTACAATTGTTTAATTATAATCTTTCGGATGCTACTTTCATGCCCTTTTTTTGTCTTTCCAACTAGCAAGCAAGAGTCTGCTAAAAGCAATGTGATGTAAGTGATAACCATTTTTGCTTAATTGATTTATTTGTTTGATTTATAATGTTTATTTCTTGTGATCTTTTGAATGGTGAAATCTTTTGATCCGAGTTGTTGGCTCATCTAGTTTTGTTGTCGATCATTATTTGTTTATTGGCAAAATTGATTATCTAACCAAATACTATATCTATCTGCTACTAGGGTGTAATTATTTGTACTTTAAAAACACTTTTAACACCAATATTTTACCCTTCTTAATTTCTAAACTTCTGTCAATACTTCTACTCTAATATTTTAGAGGGGGTGTCATTTGTCTATATATGTAATTTGCGGTTTTCTATTGACTCTATTCCAGTATTGTGGTTTTTATTAGTTATTTTATTTTATTACTATTTTTATTTTATTTTCTATGTCACTTTTTTGTGATGTCACTTTTTGCCCGCTATGCATAGAGTTTAATTTAAATCCAAAAATTTGGAATAATGCTTTCACAATAATGATAATAATTTCAATAGATTAAATAAAGAGAAAAAATCTGACATATAAATTAAATAAGATAATAACACTAAAAATGACAAAATTAATTAGTTGTGCAAGTTAATAATTAATAAAAATAAAAGCATCTTTAATGCTCATTCATGGAATCATCAATATTTGAGCTGATACTGAAGGGAAATAAGCCTAAGTCTGTAAGGAGACAATGTGGTGGAGCACGATTTAATGCTTGAATTTGATGCAGATGGAAGTATTGAGACTGTTAATTTTCGCCTTCTTGCTTTCTCTTCCTTCTATATATATATATATATATATATATATATATATATATATATATTCTTTAGTAGAAATGGAGAGAAGAAGAGCATCGGATTTTCTATTCACAAGATTTTTTTAAAATTTGGTTAATCTACGGTTTTCTTTTGGTTACCTTTGAGTAACATGCTCTTTAATTATTTTATTATTTTCATTTCATTTTATGTGTCACTATTTTGGATGTTATATTTTTCGCTTGCACGCTATGTCTAGAGATTAACGAGTTCGTTTAAATTTGAATAGTATTTCACAAAATACCAATATTTATAACAAGCATTAAATAAAGAGAAAAAAAACCAAGTGATAAATTCAACAAAAAGTAATACTAAAAAAATGATAAAATTGATTAGATGTATGTTTCAATTACCATGAATGAGAACACAACAAGATATTAAAGTCAATAGTTAATGCAAATAAATGCACTACGACTTATTCAATACTCATAAATAGAATCAACAACCTCATAAAATCCATTATACCTCATTTCTCAATATTCATTTATATATGCAGAGCCTCATGTGTTTGCTATTCTTTACCTCTCTTTTAATTCTCAATAGGTTGTTTATGTTTCAATTTAGAAAATATAAAATGTCAAAAAGTCTTGGTTTCATCATCCTAACTTATTCAATACTCATAAATAGAATCAACAACTTCATAAAGTCCATTATACCTCATTTCTCGATATTCATTTATATATGCAGAGCCTCATTTGTGAGTTATTCTTTACCTCTCTTTTAATTCTCAATAGGTTGTTTATGTTTGAGTTTAGAAAATATAAAATGTCAAAAAGTCTTGGTTTCATCATCCTGACTTATTCAATACTCATAAATAGAATCAACAACCTCATAAAGGTCATAATACCTCATTTCTCAATATTCATTTATATATGCAGAGCCTCATATGTTTGTTATTTTTTACTTCTCTTTTAATTCTCAATAGGTTGTTTATGTTTCAGTTTAGAAAATATAAATTGTCAAAAAGTCTTGGTTTCATCATCCTGACTTCCTTGTAGTAGCAAGCACTTAATACATACTTATTTCAAGCATCAATGTACTGATCAAGAATGTAAATTGTATGTTTCATTATGTAACAATTTTGCAACATCACCAAATAGTGGCGGCTGCTTGGAACTTACAATTAAAGAATCTATCCTAACTCCCTTGAGAATGATTACGCCTTATACCCCTAGAGCTTGTTATTGGATGCCAATGATTTTTTTAAATAGTTATTTGTCTTTTGCCATATGAATAATTTTGTTATAACCATCAATTGTTGAGAAATTGATCCTATATTTTAATATAATAAAGAATTAATTTATTATAAGCATATGATATGTTGTGTGTGTTATATTGTAGTACTAATTTATTGTATATCTTTGAATCAATTTATGAGAGAGCATTCAGTTAAATATTAATAATAATCAAACGATTGTAATTACTTTATTAGGACCATTTGTCCTATATAGGATTTGAGTCCAATGCTTAGCCAAGCTTTTTGATAGTTTTTGTTCTATTTCAGTCTCTATACATGCTAATTAATGATTTGCTTCTCTTGGCCTTTCTCATTTTGGTTGGAGCTGGCAATGTTCTTACTCAAACTCCAAGCCCTCGCTGATTTCACCTCTAAAAAAGTTTGCTATTCTCAATATGAGCGGTTGCAAAAGCTTGAAAAGTCTTTAAGATAGAATTTATTTGGAATTTCTTAATATCTAGGATGATTAAAAAAATAATTTCATAGTTTCCATACATTCATGAAATAAAAAAAAACCACAAAATTGAAAGAAAAAGGGGAATAAAACCAAGAAAACGATATTATTTTCATTAGGCTATTAAGAGAAACTAAATCTTAACCATTAAAATTCATAAAAAGCACATGTCACAGTATTTTACAAAAGCTAATAAAAATTTAGCTAAACACCAAATCTAAATCCTTTTTTTTTTATGTCTATCTCCAATTAGGGTTATTTAAAATATAAACAGTACTTTAATATGCATATTTTACTCTTTTTTATATTTTTAATCTGTCTTTTAATACATTTTTATTTTCTATTTTAATATTTAAGAGGTGGGATTAATTTTTCTACATGTGATTTGATTTAAGGACACTTATGTAATAAAATATTTTATAAAATGAAAGGTGCTCTTAGCAAATTTTAATGTCCATGAATCCAAATCCTTTGATGACATTACAAAATAAATAAACAAGTAGAAAAATGGATTAAGGTCACACCAACTTACAATTACAAATATAAAAAAAAAAATCATATTTCAATACAATTTAGCTTTTACTAGTTATTTTGTTTTATTATTATTTCATTTTCTATGTCACTTTTTTTTATGTCATATTTTTCACTTGCACGCTATGCCTAGATATTAATGAACTCATTTAAATACGAATAACAGGAATAAAACTTTACAAAATAATAATATTTATAATAATAAGTGGAAAACAATTAAATAAAGATAAAAAATCTAAGACAAACTCAATTTAAAAAAATAATAAAAATGATAATATCAATTAGTTGTATATTCAATTACCATGCATGATAATGCAACAAGTTATTAAAGTCAACAGTTAATTAAAATAAAGGACCTGAGCAAGGCCCCAAAAAATCAGCATGAACATAATCCAAACTTGTTTAGATGTGTGCAGTCCCTTTGTGAATTTGGACCAATGTGCTCTTCCAAAAATTTTGTTTTCACTGAACTCTACCTCATGTATCTTATCACCACAAAGAAACCCTTGCTTGCTTAGCTTTTGCATCCCCTTGACACTTATGCATCCAAGTATAAGATACCGTGACTTAGTTCTATCTACTTTAGAACATCAGGTATTGTAGCTAACATAGGTACTGGTGACCCTTCTAACACATAAAGACAAATTGTCTTTACACCTTTCATTACCATTTCAGTCCCTTTAATAATCCTCAAACTATCATTTTTAGACATAAAGAAGTATCCTGGACAATCCAGCATACCTAAAGAGCATAAATTTCTCTTTAGCCTAGGTGCTTGCCTCACATTATATAAAGTTCTTCTAATCCCATCAATCATTCTAATTTTGATAGACCTTATACCAACAATCTTACACATTGTTGTTTCCCATCAAGACTCTACTACCATCTACAGACTCATAAAAGAGACTTCTACCAGGACACAAATGAAAAGAACACCTTGAGTTAAGGATCCATTGACTTCTTATATTGCTATTTGAAACCACCAACAAGTCAGCACTACGATATCAATCATCCGAAGCCATTGTTGCGTCCCTTGTTCTCTCTTTCTCATCCTTTTTTCTTTTCATCACAATCTCTGATGTAATGGCCTTGTCATTTTACATTAAAGCATTTCCTCATTTTGCATCTTCTCTTGTTTTGATCTACCAATAATATTATTTGTATATAGTTTTATGCATCACCACATATTTTAGGCCATATTATCAGCTTCTACTTCAGATTGTAGTTCTCTAAAACCAAGAAGAACTTTTACTATTTTGTAATGTGGGCTACAGAAATGGCTAAAAAAGAAGGAATAATAAGATGAACAAAATATATGCTTGGAAAAACAATAGAGATCTTTTGGGAATTGCAATGTGTTTTATATATTTTTCCCTTTTTTATTTTTTCTTTTTTCATTATCATATTTATTTATTTATTTTGTCAATGATGGATAAGTGATGGAAAACATAAAATATATGGTAATGCTCCAAATTGAAGTAGGATATGATAATACGTTAACAAATAATTTTTTTTTAATAGGTTCAAAAGGGGTGACTATGGATATTTCACAATGAGGATGGCCAGAAGAGACTCAAATGGATCAAACATGAACTTCTGTCATTTGTTAAAGATCTAAATAGTCTTTATATCTGCTAGTTCAATAGACTTTTAGACGTAACAACACACAATTCTTTTCATTGGTCAACTCAAAAGAAAAAGATAGAGATTATGTATAAAATAATAAACTAGTAAGCTATGGAAAAAGGTTGCTCTCTAAGATAAATAATAGATTCAAAAACTCACTTGAACCTTATTTTGACGTGTACGTTCTTTCAAGTAGCTCAATGAATTTCACTCATCAATTTCTCAATTCACACATCTAACCAACGTCAATTTGCAAAGTGGCAAATATGGTGTAACATAATTCAAACACTACTAGAAAAATGGTCTTTACTGACTTTAGAATAGTGTCAGAAATTACTTTCACTGACACTTATTAATTGTGTCAGTAATTTGGGAGTCAGAAAAATAGTGACACTTGTAAGTGGTGTCAGTGATTACTATTACTACAGTATCACCGATATTATGACACCATAGTGTTAGTAGTTATTGATATTTTATTAGTGTCTATGATTACTGTTACCATGGTATCACTAGTTAATTTATTTTAAAAAAATAAAAATTTGAATTGGTTGTTGATTTATTGGTAAAATTAAAAGACACCATAAAATAACCACAAAAAAACTTGATATATATTACAAAATCATTAATTTCATATTTAAATATTATTAGTATATATTACAAATCCAAATACTTCAATAAACAAGATATCCTATTCTCGTAACTAAATAATCTTAAATATGTTGTGCAAATTTTAATGTACTCGCAAGCGCACGAATCTGTTGTAGTATAGATTAATGGTGACGAGTGTCGATCCCACGAGGAGGTGGATTTTAATTGTGTAGAATTAATTTTTGTGAATGGGTGATTGGATTTGTGGTGGAAATGATTGGAATATGCTAAAACTTAAATTAAAATGGCGAGAATAAATTCTAAAATTGGTATTGAAATGGTGAGAATAAATTGAAGAGAATTCTATTGAAATGACGTACTTGGGTATCTGGATCCGTATCAACATGCATCATGGGCTAAATAATCCGTATTAATGCCAATTAAATCATGAGGGGGGAATCCACACCTCATGAACCACGCTCTAATCAATATGGTGCTAAGGGCTTATCGTGCCAAATAATAATAACCTTGTACTAGAGGGCCGGTGTAACCAAGGCGGTACTAGACAAGATTAGTATTATTTGTCGACGAGAAGTCAAAACATCCACAAAAACTAGAGGGGATGAGAAAATAAATTTACCAAATAAAGCCCATGACACATGTTGAGACTTCACCTTCAACCCAAGCTTGAAAGAAAATTAGCCACTCATAATTGAACTAGGGGCAAAATGGGAATTTATTAAAATACGAAGAAAATACAAGATGGAGAAGGAATTACAGAAAATGGATCCCAAAAATGGATTCAGAGATATCAAATTAGGGGGGGGAGGCCCCCTTTTTATAGATACATGGAGTAAATCATGGCCATCGGATTAAAAACAGTTTGGACGCTCAGGATTGCGCCACGTCATCAGTCAACAGTCCACGGTTTGACCACGCGGATGAACAGTAACACGGTTTGACCCGACTTTGAACAGTAACGCGGTTTGACCCGGATGAACATTAACGCGGTTTGGTTGAAACTAATCCTGTGTGATGCATGCACCGTACGCGAGATTTTTCGTCCACTGATATACTGCCACGTCACCATCAACAGTACATAAGAATTTTAGCCCAACAGGATCGTGACACCTCATCAGTCAATGCCACGTCATCAATCCGTCTATGTGAACAGTGCCGTGAACAGTAACGTATACAGTACTGTGTACGTGAATAGTACCGTACATGTGAATAGTGTCATTTTTCCTTTTATGGTCCTCCTAAGGTTTTCGACCGTCCTGAGTTCAAAAGTGATGTCCGTTTTGCCGTCTGATCTCTCCTTTATTGTGAAATGACTATAATGCCCCTAGAATACATAAATTACTTAATTAAAATAAAACACACGCAATTAAATCATAAGAATGTTAAATACATAAAAGTAAGGGTTGTTAGTAAGACTTGAAATGTAAAATGACGGTTTTCTCCTTTATAAATATGCATTTTCTAACACTCAACACACCCCCCAACCAGCTTATTGCTAGTCCCTAGCAAATAAAGCGAAAACAAAATTCAAATTCGAAATGATTTTTTTTTTTTTTAGAAACACTCGTGTTTATTCAATCAGATTAATGATAGCAATCAAATAAAAGTATAAGCATTATCTCTAGTCTAAAGCAACATCACACCCACATCAACCATCCACATGAATTAGCCCAGTAGACTTTGTTATAGCTACTTTCAAGAATGACATGTCAAACCCCAAAATCTCACTGGAAGTAATGACACTCTCACAAAGAAATTAAAACCCAATAAACATAGTCACTCCAATCAATGGTAATTGAGAGAGAAAATAATAAAGAAATGATATCACATGCTCTCACCAAGATGAAATAAATATGCCCTCAGCTTAGAAATAATATGATCTCAAGTCAAATAAAATGTTAGTTAACCCACTTTATTTATGTCTTTTTTTTTTTTTTTTTTTAAGCATCACTACATCTTTTTAGCCCATATAACTAGCTTCTACTTCAAACTATAGTTCCCTAAAATCAAGAAGGACTTTTATTAGGATGTAACGTAGGCTAGGGACATGGTTAACAAAGAAGGGAAATAAGGAAAACAAAGTGTATGTTTGAGAAAAATGCAGAGAATTTTTTTTTTTTTTTGCAAGGTGGATTTCACCTATTATTGTTATTCTTTTGAAACAACAACTTTTGTTTTGTTTTTTTTTTCTCTTTTTTTTTTTTTGCTTTTATTTGGCACAACTTCACTGAACAAAATAATTATTTATATTTTTCTCAAACATAAATAGGTGATGGAACTTATAAGACATCGGGTAATACTCCAAATCGGAGTGGGTTAAGATGATAAGTTGACAAAGAAAAGGTTTTTTTTTTTTTTTAAAGGTTCAAAAAGGGTAACTATGGATATTTAATCAAAGGGATGGCTAGAAAGGCTCAAACGGATCAAAGATGGCCTTTCCATCGTCTTTTAGGGCTCTAAATAATTATCCATATCTACTAGTTAGATGGGCCTCCCAATGTAGCAACACACATTTTTTTTCTTTTTTTTCTTTTTTTTTCTTTTTTTTTTTTTACCATTTTTTTTAAAGGGTTAACTCAAAAGAAATGTAGAGATCGTGTATAAAATAATAAACTGCTAAGCTGTATAGAGAATGGGCAAAAGGGTTACTCTCCAAGAAAAATGATAGGCTCAAAAACTCACTTGGTATTTATTATGACATGTTCATTCCTTCAAGCAACTCATATTTGTCTCCAACATCAACATGTAGAGTAGCAAACATAATGTAACATCACTTAAGACCAAAGATAATACAAATACTAAAATTTGAAATTAATCATGTCATCCAATGTTAAAATAAATCAAACAACAATTTTTTTTTTTCAAACAACATTCTACCCCCCAATCTATTCTAAGCATGAAAGGAAAATATGCATGCAGAAATGTGAAAATGATGCATACAAACTAATTAGAAAAGTTACACGTAAAATGATAGAAAACGAAAATAATTTTTTTTTTTTAAAAGAAGATGCGTTTCTAGAGGAACTATACTCCATATTCAGCCATCTTCGACTCAAAAGTTAGAAAATGTATATTTATAAAGGAGAAATTAAAAAGAAGAAAAATAAACATAAACACATAATAAAGAAAAAGAAAATGTTTGAATTTTTTTTTAAGTTTTTTTTTTTAAATTTTTTTTTTAAACGATGAAGATGCGTTTCTAGAGTCACTACACTCCATATTCAGCCATCTTTAACACAAAAAGTTAGCAACAGTTAGTTTCTATAACAAAAAATTAGTAAAAACTTAACCAAAATTCCACAATTGTCGACTATTCCCTCCCCCCAACCAGAACGAAACATTGTCCTCAATGTGTGAAATGAAAGAAGTAGAGTTTAGAAGACATCACCTAGGTGGTGCAACACAGAAGAAAATATTTACAGGCGGAGAGTTAAATCTAATTTGTACTTCTTACTGCGGCTACTGTTACCATCATTATTTGGTCGCTCCAACACAAAGGTCCAGGGGTCTGGCTCCGGTTTATAAGCTTGTAACATATCAAGTAGCTTAGTAGCAGTGTGAGCACAAATAAAAAGTTTTTTCACATTAGCGGGAATGAAATAGTTTTTTATTGCATGGTTAAGAAATGCGATAAAGCCATCATAAAAGTTGTTGACATTTAACAAACCGATGGGTTTCTGGTGGATGTGCAGATGGGCCCAAGATGCTAGTGTCATAAGTGCCTCTAGTGTTGCAAGATCTCCTGGAAGGAAAACAAAAGCATCAGCATGATTAAGCATTTCAGTTATTCTTTCTTGCATACCTGAGACGACTAACTCTTCTCCAGTTGATGAGTCAGACGAACTGCCCAATGGTTTTAGGACTCTTGGGATGATGCCTAACACTTGACTTCCTCTGATAAAAGCTGCTTCGGAGACCATTTTTGATAACCCTCGGTTACCTCCTCCATACACCAAGTGTAATTTTCTCGCTGCTATGCTTCGACCAAGATCTATGGCTGCCTCAACGAACTCTTTATGTTTGCCATAGGTAAATCCAGAAAGCACACAAATGTTCTTGAATTGTCTATTGGGAGTAGCTGCCATTGTGATACTTCTCGAAAACAATTTGTGAGTGCTTGACAAAAAAGAAATCACATTTAAGAGTCTTGGTGATAGTGGGTCATGGTTGTGTATGAGGTAATATGTCAGTGTCAAATAACGCGTAAAGCACGTGGCTCGCAAGTCAAAAAGAAAACAGTAAAAAGGAAAAAGCAAACAGTAATAAAATTATTAAAGACAATAATGCAAACAATAAGACAATAGTGAAATAAAATAACAATAAAGTAAAAGGATATTTACATGTAGTTGCGACTGTGGCTCACATCTTCCTCTGGTTTTATGTCCAGAAACGGCTTGAACGCCCTCTATGGGTCGAGGATAGGCTTCCTATCCAGCTTTCTTATAAACTGGCAAACAGGGTCGTTTATAGTCAGATTCCCGAGACTATATCGTGCATGCTCTTTCTGGAATAATGGCCATAACTGGAGAATCGCTACTTGCACATATCCACTGGGATGCGTTTCAAGAGATAAAAGGATATCATCCAATGACTCCTTATTCAAGCCATCCCTAATGAATTGAATCTTATCTTCTCTGTTATCAGACATCATTCCTAAAGAACATGGGTTTCTATCGCAAATCATTCTGGCACACTTGTGACAAGCAACAGAAATTCTTCGAGCTCGTCGTTTTCTTGCATAATTTCCTTTACCACAACCAGGCATGTATGCAATAAATTTAGGAGGTAACTCACCTGCTAATCGTACTTTAGCCTCGATTAACCAACGGATGTCTGCAGGTATGTTATTCCTCATGAGCAATCGCATGCGTTCAGATCGGGCTTTATAGATCGTAAGGAGGGCATTCTGAGGGAGTGAAGGGAATCGCTTGTGAAGCTTCGCTAGAATCTCGTTTCTGTCCATACTTTCGCCTCAGAATATCAGTTATTATGGGAAACTGAAGTAACCGACTTGATTGTCACGGAGTACCGTTATCCGCCACTTCACCGGGGTAACAAACTAAAGCACACAAACAGAAAAACAAATTAAAACACACAAAGAAAATCAAAATCGTCCTCGTATTGAATTTACCTCAAGCTCCAACTGGATGTCGTAAACACTTCTCTCAATATCTCTGAGTTGGCTTTCTAAACCCTCAACATAGGCTACTAACTCTGGTGGTTGTAGAGCCCAAATGCGATGTGTTTTACAAAATTGAATCTGCCTTTTGAGATGAGTTTTGACACGTTGAAGTGGTTTAAGAATGTTCAGGAGGAACAGTCTAAGCATGAGACTCATGATTAAAAATGATAAGAGAAAACTTAATGGTAAAATAAACACACTTATGCAAAAACAATTTCAATTAGCAAAAGAATAATATAAAGAAAGAAAACAAAATCAAATCAACGAAAAAAAAGAAAAAAAAATCAATTCAAATCTGGTGGGTCACTCAAATTTATTTCGGTGTCTTCTCCACGTGGTTGGTATTCTAGATATGGCTTTAATCTTTGACCATTAACTTTAAATGTGACACCGTTCTTTGGGTCCTTAATTTCAATTGCCCCATGTGGAAAAACAGTATGAACAATAAATGGGCCAGACCATCGAGAGCGTAACTTACCTGGGAATAGGTGCAAGCGAGAATTGAATAAAAGCACTTTCTGACCTGGAGTGAAAGATTTTCTTATAATTTGCTTATCATGGAAGACTTTCATTCGTTGCTTGTAAATCTTGGCATTTTCGTACGCGTCATTGCGAATTTCTTCAAGTTCTGCCAGCTGTAATCTTCTTTCTGAGCTGGCTTGCTGCATGTCAAAATTGAATTTCTTGATGGCCCAATATGCACGATGCTCGAGTTCCACAGGTAGGTGGCAAGCTTTTCCATACACTAGCCTGTAGGGTGACATCCCAATCGGGGTCTTGAAAGCCGTTCTATATGCCCATAATGCATCATCAAGTCTTAATGACCAATCTTTCCTGTCTGGCCTCACCGTCTTTTCTAATATGTGCTTTATTTCTCGATTGGATATCTCAACTTGGCCACTGGTTTGCGGATGATACGGGGTTGCCACTTTGTGTGTGATTGAATACTTTGTCAAAAGTGCTTTGAATGCTTTGTTACAAAAGTGGGCACCACCATCACTGATTATTGCTCGAGGGAATCCAAAGCGTGAGACAATGTTGTTTTTCAAAAATCCTATCACCACCTTGTGATCATTGGTTCTACATGGAATTGCTTCTACCCATTTTGAGACGTAGTCAACACCAACCAATATGTATTGATGGCCAAAAGAAGGGGGAAAGGGTCCCATGAAGTCGATACCCCATACGTCAAAAATCTCAACCACTAAAATTGGATTTAGTGGCATCATGTTCCTTCGTGTAATGCTCCCCATTCGTTGACACCTATCACATGAAGAACAAAAAGTGTAAGCGTCTCGAAATAGTGTTGGCCAATAGAAACCACATTGTAAAACTTTAGTCGCTGTTTTCTTAGCACTGAAATGGCCTCCACAAGCTTGTTCATGGCAGAATGAAAGGATATTCTGAATTTCATTTTCTGGGACACATCGTCTAACAATTTGGTCTGCACAATACTTGAACAAATACGGGTCATCCCAAAAGAAATTCTTTATTTCCGCAAAGAATTTGATCTTGTCTTGCTTGGTCCAATGCTCTGGAAGTTTACCTGTAACAAGATAATTAACTATATCAGCATACCAAGGTAATACTTCCACACTCATTAATTGTTCATCTGGAAATGACTCATTTAATATTAATGGCTCTGTAATTGTGTCAAAGTGAAGACGAGAGAGATGGTCCGCCACAACATTTTCTGACCCTTTCTTATCTTTGAATTCCAAGTCAAATTCCTGCAAAAGTAACACCCAACGAATTAGTCTAGCTTTTGCATCTTTCTTTGTGAGAAGATATTTAAGAGCAGCATGATCTATGAACACAATTATTTTACAACCAATGAGATAAGATCGAAATTTTTCCAATGCAAACACTACTGCTAGCATTTCTTTTTCAGTAGTTGAATAGTTCAACTGTGCATCATTCAATGTCATACTAGCATAGTAAATAACATGAGGAATTCGATCAACTCTTTGTCCTAAAACTGCTCCTACTGCATAATCAGATGCATCACACATGAGCTCAAATGGTAAGCTCCAGTTTGGGGCCTGAATGATGGGTGATGATGTCAACAATTGTTTTAATTTTTCAAACGCCATGAGACATGAATCATTAAAGATAAAAGGTACATCCTTAGCAAGTAAATTGCATAAGGGTCTAGAAACTTTGCTAAAATCTTTAATGAAACGTCTATAGAAACCAGCATGCCCAAGGAAAGATCTTACTTCTCTGACTGTTTTGGGTGGAGGAAGATTAGAAATGAGATCCACCTTGGCTTTGTCAACCTCAATACCTTTGCTCGAAATGATGTGACCGAGAACAATACCTTGTTTTACCATAAAATGGCATTTCTCCCAATTTAAGACCAAGTTCTTCTCGATACATCTCTGCAGAACTAGTGTTAGATGATGTAAACATTGATCAAACGAGTCACCAAAGACAGAAAAGTCATCCATAAAGACTTCAAGGAATCGTTCAACCATATCAGAAAAAATGCTCAACATGCATCGTTGAAATGTAGCAGGTGCATTACATAATCCAAATGGCATTCTCCTATATGCAAATGTGCCAAAAGGGCAAGTGAAAGTAGTTTTCTCTTGATCTTTTGGTGCTATGGGAATCTGATTATATCCTGAGTAACCATCTAGAAAGCAATAAAATTCGTGGCCTGCTAATCTATCAAGCATTTGATCGATAAATGGTAAAGGAAAATGGTCTTTACGTGTGACAGAATTCAATTTTCTATAATCAATGCATACACGCCATCCTGTAGTCACTCTAGTGGGTATCAATTCATTATCAGCATTGGTAACTACTGTGACTCCTGACTTTTTAGGGACAACTTGTACAGGACTGACCCATGAACTATCAGAAATGGGGTAAATGATACCTGCATCTAATAGCTTAAGGACTTCAGTTCTAACCACTTCTTTCATATTAGGATTTAACCGACGTTGCATTTCCCTAGTAGATTTAGCATTTTCATCAAGGTGAATGTAATGCATGCAGTCTACTGGATTTATACCTTTGATGTCTGCTATGGTCCATCCTAATGCTCCTTTGTGCTCTTTTAAAACATCCAACAACTTACCTTTTTGTTCATCATTGAGGGATGATGAGATGATTACCGGCAGAGAACTTTCTTCTCCCAAAAATGCATATTCCAAAGTGTTGGGTAATGGTTTGAGCTCGAGTTTCGGTGGTGATTCTGATGATGGGATGAGTTTCTTCTCTGATGGTGCTAGTTGTTCAACTCTTGACTTCAATTTATTAGTGTCCATAGATGGTGCTGAGTCAAGCAGGGCGTTGACCTCATCAACCGATCTATCAATATCAAAATTCAAACCAAAGTGAGTTAAACATGTTTGTAAAGGATCATCACTAAGGTTTGAAACAAAAGTATCATCAACTAATGCTTCAATTAAATCCACATCAATAATTCCATCATCTGCACTGTGAGGTTGTTTGGCAATGTTGAAGATGTTCAACTCCATAGTCATGTTGCCGAAAAACAACTGCATATTTCCAGTCCTGCATTGAATGTGAGCATCCGCAGTTGCCAAGAAAGGTCGGCCTAGAATAATGGGGATGTGCTTCCTTGAATCCTGTATTGGTTGAGTGTCAATTACAATGAAGTCAACAGGAAAATAAAACTTGTCTACCTGGATAAGCACGTCCTCCACAATACCACGAGGTATTTTCGTGGACCGATCTGCAAGTTGTAACACCACTGGAGTTGGGTGTAATTCTCCCAGTCCAAGTTTCACAAACATAGAGTAAGGCAATAAATTTACACTAGCTCCTAAATCCAACAAAGCATTCTCAATTGTGTGGTTCCCTATACTACATGAGATAGTGGGGGAGCCTGGGTCTTTGCATTTTAAAGGAATTTTATGTTGGAGTATAGAACTAACGTTTTCTGTTAAAAATGCCTTCTTTTGAACATGCATATTTCTCTTTTTAGTACAAAGGTCTTTAAGAAACTTGGCATAGGATGGAACTTGTTTAATAGCATCAAGCAAAGGGATGTTAACACTTACTTGTTTGAAGATTTCAAGAATCTCACCTGTGGATTTTCCCTTCTTGCCTTTAGCTAACCTCTGGGGGAATGGAGCTTTAGGAACATATTCTCGTGGGTTAGTTTCTTCTTTCTCCTCCGGTGATGAGTCCTCAACATTCACAGGTACAATTTGATTTTCTTTTGTCACCGGCATCTCCACTTTGTTGTCGACTTCCTTTCCTTTTCGCAAGGTCATTACTGCTTTGACCTCTCCATGCTGCTGTGGTGAACTGGTACTTGCTTCATGTACTCCTTTAGGGTTAGGCACTGGTTGACTTGGAAACTTACCTTTCTCAACGGTCATTGCCAAGGTCTGAACTGAAGAAGCAAGTTGTCCCACCATCTTCTCGAGGCTTGAAACTGATTGGGCTTGTGAATTGAAGCCTGCTCTCAACTCATTTCGTAGTCCATCAATGGTGCGATTCTGTTGCTCAATCGTGGAGTGAGTAACATTCTTGAAATTTTAGAATGCATCCTCCCATGGTCTGGGTTGAGAGTAGTTCTGGTTCTGATTGTATGGTCTGAATGGGGGCTGAGAGGCTTGAGGAACTTGAGGAATTTGTTGCATTGGTGGAGCTGGAGCTGCTGGTCCATTCTGTTGGAATCCTTGAGACCATGAAAAATTGGGGTGGTCTCTCCATCCAGGATTATATATGTTGGAGTATGGGTTGTAATTTGATGGCTTTCTCATTACACCTATGGCATTGGCTTGATCTGAGTATGAGTCATGGTCATGTGGTTCTGTTGATTTTGCAGTCGATAACGATGTTATTTGTCGAGCAAGACCTTCAACCATCTCCTTGACTTCTTTGATTCCCGAAGTTGACTCGCCAATTTGAACCTCATTCACTCCTTTAATTCTTCTAGTATTCCTGAGTGATCGACTCCGTTGTTGGGAATTATCCGCTTGTCGCTGGAAGAATTCCCAAATCTCTGATGCACTTTTTGACATTAGCTCTCCTCCACTTGTTGCCATTAGCCATTCTTGCACATTCGGCAATAATCCCTCCAAAAAGTATTGGCATTGGTGCCATTTCTCGTACCCATGATGTGGACACTTCAAGAGTAGCCCATTGAATCGCTCCCAAGTTTCGAAAAATTGCTCGTCTTCTCTCTGGGTAAACTCTGAGATTTCCCTGCGAATAGCATTGGTTTTATGCACTGGGAAATATTTATTCAAAAATTTCGTTACCATTTGTTCCCATGATGAAATGCTATTGGCAGGCAATGTATTAAGCCATGAACGAGCTCTATCCTTTAAAGAAAATGGGAATAGTCTAAGTTTAACATCATCGTCTGAAAAATTTTCATATTTAAAAGTTTGACAAATGGCATGAAAATCATTCAGATGATTATATGGATCCTCATTTTCTAGGCCATAAAATGTGGGGAGACAATTTAGCACACTAGGTTTTAATTCGAAACTCCTAGCAGCTACATTTGGGTATCTTATGCATGATGTACTCAAATTAGCTAAGGGACTGAAGTAGTCCTTAAATGGCCTCTCTTGTGGTTGCAAATCCATTTCAAATTTATTTTTAATGTGCTTTTGTGTGCGAAGTGTTTTTTCTAATTCAAGGTCTATAGGTTCAAGATTAGGTAATAATGACCTACGACCATGCATGCAAAATAAATAAAATAAAAATAAAGATGCAAACAAAACAAAAAATAAAGATGGGAACAAAACAAATAAAAATAAAGAAGAGGGAGAAATTACGATACTAACCTTATTGCGCTATTACAACCTTTCTATAAAAATACACAAAAATAAATACGTGAAAGAAATTAACTAAAAATTAAATTAATAAGATAAACAAAAAAAAATTACAAAGAAAAATAAATGGAAAATTAAATTACAGAATTTTAAAGAAGAGAAAAAGAAAAGAAATACTAACCTTTAAATGTAGATTCACTTTTTTTTCTTTTTTTTTAATTTAATAAAAAAAATACAAGAAAACAAATAAAAGAAATTATTCAAAAAAAATTAATTCTATGAATTAAAATTACTTACCTCCCCGGCAACGGCGCCAAAAACTTGTTGTGCAAATTTTAATGTACTCGCAAGCGCACGAATCTATTGTAGTGTAGATCAATGGTGACGAGTGTCGATCCCACGAGGAGGTGGATTTTAATTATATATAGAATTAATTTTGTAAATAGGTGGTTGGAATTATGGTGGAAATGATTGGAATATGCTAAAACTTAAATTAAAATGGCGAGAATAAATTCTAAAATTGGTATTGAAATGGTGAGAATAAATTGAAGAGAATTCTATTGAAATGACGTACTTGGGTATCTGGATCCGTATCAACATGCATCATGGGCTAAATAATCCGTATTAATGCCAATTAAATCATGAGGGGGGAATCCACACCTCATGAACCACGCTCTAATCAATATGGTGCTAAGGGCTTATCGTGCCAAATAATAATAACCTTGTACTAGAGGGCCGGTGTAACCAAGGCGGTACTAGACAAGATTAGTATTATTTGTCGACGAGAAGTCAAAACATCCACAAAAACTAGAGGGGATGAGAAAATAAATTTACCAAATAAAGCCCATGACACATGTTGAGACTTCACCTTCAACCCAAGCTTGAAAGAAAATTAGCCACTCATAATTGAACTAGGGGCAAAATGGGAATTTATTAAAATACGAAGAAAATACAAGATGGAGAAGGAATTACAGAAAATGGATCCCAAAAATGGATTCAGAGATATCAAATTAGGGGGGGGAGGCCCCCTTTTTATAGATACATGGAGTAAATCATGGCCATCGGATTAAAAACAGTTTGGACGCTCAGGATTGCGCCACGTCATCAGTCAACAGTCCACGGTTTGACCACGCGGATGAACAGTAACACGGTTTGACCCGACTTTGAACAGTAACGCGGTTTGACCCGGATGAACATTAACGCGGTTTGGTTGAAACTAATCCTGTGTGATGCATGCACCGTACGCGAGATTTTTCGTCCACTGATATACTGCCACGTCACCATCAACAGTACATAAGAATTTTAGCCCAACAGGATCGTGACACCTCATCAGTCAATGCCACGTCATCAATCCGTCTATGTGAACAGTGCCGTGAACAGTAACGTATACAGTACTGTGTACGTGAATAGTACCGTACATGTGAATAGTGTCATTTTTCCTTTTATGGTCCTCCTAAGGTTTTCGACCGTCCTGAGTTCAAAAGTGATGTCCGTTTTGCCGTCTGATCTCTCCTTTATTGTGAAATGACTATAATGCCCCTAGAATACATAAATTACTTAATTAAAATAAAACACACGTAATTAAATCATAAGAATGTTAAATACATAAAAGTAAGGGTTGTTAGTAAGACTTGAAATGTAAAATGACGGTTTTCTCCTTTATAAATATGCATTTTCTAACACTCAACAAAATACATAAGAATTTCTACCATCCAATCAAATGCCTACTAATTGCGGCTACATTTAACAAAATTTAGAAGCTAAATTGATAAGGATGACGGCCTTTCACTCTTTGAACATAAGTAGTGCATTTGTGTTATCACACCAGCAGTTTCTATGTAATGTTGCTTCAGCTGAAAGCTCATGAAATAGGAAATTCTTGTCTTCTTGATTAGGCGACTTGGGAAGGGGATCTGTAAAGAGTAGCTGCTGCCCTGGAAAGTGCTCCTGCCCAGTGATTTTGTGCGCCCATAATATTGAACTTGAGATGAGCCCTCCTGCACGCCTGCACTGCTATAAAAACGCTCATATAATTGCTTCTGTGGAGCTTTGGACCTCCAAGATATGAACACAACCATAGTGCCATTTATTGCATAAAATATAAATGCCGCGCTAACTTGACTAATTTTACAAATTTGGTGATGATACATTTAAGATTATGGTTTAAAAGAATAATTCAAAGACAGCGGTTTCAACAGCGAGATTAACAATTCTTTTATTTCTATTAAACATAAAAAAAGAAAGAAAAAGAAATGCAAAAAAGTAAGAGAGATAGAGGAATACGGGAATCGAGGTCTGCCACACAAACATCTTGAAGCATTTCAGGATCAGCAGCATTAGTGTTCAAGATCACAGCAAAAGTGACAACAAAAAGTGTCAAAGCACTAGCAGCAGCAGCAGCCATGGTTACAAAAGTTCAATTATGATCTTGTTATTGCTGCAGGCAAATAGAAAGAAAGAATAAAAGAAATGCTTAGAAATTAAAAATTTTTATCAGCTTATCCACTCTCACTCCACTCCCCTCGTCCTCGCCATTTTCTTTCTTCTCTCAACAGTACCACTGCCGATGGTGATAAGACCATCAACGACGACACGGTCATCGCCAAGTTATTATTTCATGATTTCTCTCTTACGCACTCATACACAGTTTCCATGTACTATGAAAGAAAGACATGTAAAACATTAGATTATCATTTTCTACTTGTGCTAATTGACATCACTAATCTCAGGCTTTCTTCCAAAACAAAATCAAAGTAGAAGAATCTCATCACAAAGAGTAAGTACACAGCAAAAGTAAGAATTTTTATTCATAAAAGCTTAAGCCTTTTTCCGTTTAATGTATATAATAAAAATAGAGGTACTTCGTTCTCAAAACAACAAGTCAATCAAAAGCTAACAACTTTTTCGCCCTAGTGAACCAGTTGCTTATCTCCTCCAATAACATTTTGTTCATCCATTCGGAAGAGCAAATAAGCAAGATCATAAAAGAAACACAAAACCCACAAAAATAGAAATCTTGTACGCATTAATATAGAACAATGCAAATCTACCAAAAATAATGAGGAGAGTATAAACAGAGGAAGAAGAAATGCAGGGAATTACCCTGAAGAGAAGGGGGAGATTTGGGTACCCTATTAGCATATAATTTGCTAACCATGTCAACTAATAAAACACACCCAACAATTCTCACAAGCATCTCATCAAACACTTTGCAGACACCGTACCAGTCTCCAAAAGCTATGAATGACTAGCACAACTTTTACCATTCACATATCAACAAATCAAAATGTGGAAAAAAAATTCCAAAACCGTGTATTAGTTGAATAAAAATAAAAGAATTAGTAAACCTACTTAAATTCAACAAAAAGAACCAAATTAATTTCTTACTAAATTCACATATAAGTAGAGAATATTTAATAATTATTAATTATTTAGCTAATGCTCACCTTACTTAATTACCATGCCCAGATCTACAACTGCTTCACATAAGTGGTGCTTCTGCCTTCTTCTTTAAACAGCCTCTAACAACGCTCTTTAACTTTCACCAAGACATCCGTCCACGATCTTGGAGCTAAATTGAACCCCTCAAATCATTTTTCTCGATGACGAAGATTGGCATTAGGCAAAAAAGTGGCTAGAATTTCACGGCCGTGTGAGATTCTGTTGGATTGTAATAGAAAGATTTTAAGGTTAGGGATTGAAAAGAGGCGAGATTGAGAGGGAAAATTTGAGTTGGATCGAGAGCAGGCTCGACCGCAGGGGAGAGGAAGCGAAACCTGTATTGTTCAGCTGAGCCAGCGAGACGATGAAATGCAATGGGATGGATGGTAGAGGGCTGCCTACGCCCAAAAGCGATGATTCACTGCAGTTCCCTCCAGTCCGTTCTGTTTCAGGTTGGGTTAGGGGAACATTCGAGTGATTGCCTTCGCGGATCCAAACACGCTCACCGGTACGCTTTCTGGCTCGCAACGACTCAAATGGGCGGGTCTTCTTCGTTTTCCTTTCTCCTTCGGGTAGTTGAAGACAGGTGAGATTGAGAGGGAAAAATTGAGTTAGATAGTAAGAGATTGTGTTGGATTGTAAGAGAAAGATAAGAGAGGAGTCGGGATTGATAAGACGACGCAGTTGAGTTTTGTGAATTTGGTGAAGTTAGGGTTTTTTAGATTTGGGGAGTTTAGGAGGGACACGAAAGATTAAACTTTTTGTCTAAATTAAAAGTTAAAAAAATAAATCTTTGTTTAGTAGTTAGTTTTCTGAACTAGAAAATTTGAGATTTGGTCTCCTGGTCTTTTTTTCGAACTTAAACGCTTGAGTACTAGAGGTCCTCGGTTCGAGTTCTATTTGGAACCTAATTAGAATTACTTTATTTTTATTACTGATACCTTAATGTCAGAAATCTCTGATGTTTAAGTTACAGACACTATACTATCAGTAATTTGTGATATTTTTATGTTAAACACGGAAAATGGTCCATATGTATGAACATACTGATACTTTTTAAAAAATTGTCACAAACCAAGTGTCAGTAAAGACCATTTTTCTAGTAGTGAAAGCTAAAGATAATATAAATTGAAAAATTTAAAAGCCATCACGTCATCCAATATCAAAAGATCACAAAAAGTGTCTTAAATTGTATTATTTCATTATTTTTATTTTATTTTTTAACTAAACTACAAGACTAGGAATATTCATTTCTAGAGTAATTAAACTCCACATTCGGCCATCTTTGACTCAAAAATTTAAAAAAAATTAGTAAAGTACAACAACACAACTATCAATTATTCCACAACTATCAATTATTCTGTCCCCCAACTAGAATGAGATATTATCCTCAACTTTTGAAAGAAAAGAAGTAGAGTTTAGAAAAAACTGATGAATTTTTATTAATGTTTGAATGGGCCCAAGATGCAAATATAATTTATGCCTCTACAATTGCAAGATCTCTTCGTAAGAAAATTAAAGAATTATTAAGGTTTCGCGTCTTGGTTATTTTCTCCTGCAAACTTAAGATGACTAACTTATTTGCAATTGGTGAGCCGGGCAGGCATTCCAGAGGTTATAGGGGTGTAGGATGATACCAAGCACTTGACTTCCTCTAGTGTAAGTAGTTTCTAAGACAAGTACTTGACCAAGATCCATAGCTGCTTGAGCAAACACTTTGTATTTTCCATAACGAAAGCCAGAAAGCATGCAAACGTTCTTCAATTGTCTATTCAAAGTTGCTACCATTGAGACAATCTCAAAAATAATTTGTGAGTGTTTAAAAAAAACTCATATTTAAAGATCTTGGTGAGAGACATAATGATACAAGGTTGTAAATGAAGTGGTGTGTTTGTCACATAACGTGTGAAGTTCCTAGTTCACGAGTCAAAAGTAAATAGCAAAAAAAAAGTAAATGGAGATAAATCACACTAGTAAACAATAATTTAAATGATAAAAGAATAGTAAACAAATTGATATCTACCATTAGTTGTGACTATGACTCACATCTTTCTTTTATTTTACATCGAGAAAGGCTCTCATCCAGTTTTTTGATAAACTGGTAAATAGGGTAGTGTATATAAAATGCTAAAGACATTATGGTGCATATTTCTTTTGGAATAATGGCCATAACTAGGAAATTTCACGTTGTACGTATTCACTGGGATGCGTTTTAAGGGTCAAAAGGATGTCATCTAATGACTTTTTATTCAAGTCATCCCTAATAAATTGAATATTTTCTTCCCTAATATAGGACATCATTCCCAAACATATACTAGAACTTTCATTATAGTTTGTTCGAGCACACTTATGATAAGAAACTTGGAGCCGTCTAGCTCTTCATTTTCTTGAATAATTTCCTTTCCTATAGCCAAACATGTAAGCAACAAATTTGAGAGGTAACTCCCTTCTTAATCATACTTTGGTTTCAATTAACCAACGAATGTGAACAAGAACGGTATTTCTCATAAGTAATTGTAAGAGTTTGGATCAAGTTTTAAAGATCGTGAGGATTGCATTCTAAGGGAGAGAAGGAAATCACTTATGAAGTTTTGCAAGAATTGTATTCTTATTTATACCTTGGCTTGGAAATGTCAATTATTATGGAAAATTATTAGAACTGACTTTAATGGTTACAGAGTACCATTATCTGCCATTTAACTAGGGTAAGAAATAACAACATACCAAACAAAAGAATTAATCTAGCAAAAACAAAATGCATGTGAAGGCAAACAATAAAACAAAAACAAACAATATAAATACTAGGACGTTAACTCACCACCATCTCCTTATTGAGTTTATCGTAAGTTCTAATTGGATATCACAGATACTACCTTCTATTTCTATTAATTGTCTTTTTAAATATGATACTAACACTAGTGGTAATAGATCCTAAACAGGATGTGATTTACAAATTTTGAGCAGACCACTTACGTCAAGCTTCATATATAGAAGTTTGTTAAAGTTAATGAATAAGATTTGTCTCATTGAGATACTCATGACCTAAAATACAATTGATAAAAGAAAGCATAATTTTTAAACAAATGCACTAAAGTAGGAAACAATCAAAATAATTTTAATCAATAAAACAAAATAACAAAAAGTTAAATCATCCAAAAAAAAACCTAATCAAGACGTGGTGGGCCTTTCAAATTTCCTCTGGTGTCATCTTCATGTGGTTGGTACTCTATATAGGACTTTAATTTTTTACCGTTAACTTTAAAAGTGACATTATTCTTTAGATCCTTAATTTCAATGGCCGACATGAAAAAATAGTGTGAATAATTAATGGATCATACCATCAAGAGTGTTATTTACTTGGAAATAGATGTAAGCGAGAATTGAATAGCATCACTTTCTAACCTGGTGTAAAAGATTTTCTCATAATATTCTTATCATGAAAGACTTTCATCCACTACTTGTAATGTTTGTCATTTTCATATACATTATTGCGAATCTCTTTAATACTAGCTATAATCTTCCTTCCAAACTAACTTGTTGCATGTCAAAGTTAAATTTCTTGATAGCCCCGTATGCACGATGCTCGATTTCCATAGGTAGGTGACAAACTTTCTTATACACTAGCCTATAAGGTGACATCCTAATAGGGGTTTTAAAAGCCATTCAATAAGCCTATAGTGAATCATCGAGTTTCAATGACCATTCTTTTCTGTCTAGCTTCACCGTCTGTTCTAATATATACTTTATTCCTCGATTGGAGATCTTGACTTGGCCACTAATTTGTGAATGATATGGGATAGCCACTTTGTGTGTGACGAAGTACTTTGCCCAAAGAGCTATGAATGTTTTGTTGTAAAAGTGGGTACCACAATCATTGATTATTGGTCGAGGGAGTCTAAAGTTCGAAACAATGTTGCTCTTCAAAAATCCAATCACTACTTTGTGATCATTGGTTCTGCACGGAATTGCTTCTACCTACTTTGATACATAGTTGACATAAACTAATATGTATTGATGGCCAAAAGAAAGAGGAAATGGTCCCATAAAATCGATGCCCCACATATTAAAAAACTCAACTGCCATAGTAGGGTTTAGTGGCATCATGCTCCTTCGTGAAATACTTCTTATGCTTTGGCACCAATGACATGAAGAA